>NW_026622952.1:14313812-19313812 GCF_023065955.2 Ursus arctos | reverse complement strand
TTAGTTTTATTATTGTATCTTTTGTAAATGCTCACTTACTTTCTGTCATGGTGCAGTATCAGCCCCCTTCCCATTGTGTAGCATTTTCTTCAGTTTCTAGAAGATAAAGAGAATTGTTGTGAAAGTCTGTAGACCCGCAGCAAATTCTCTACCCATCCAATTCAACTGCTACTACCTGGTAGGATAAACCTTGTGCAGAGAAAAACCAAACAGCTTAAGGCACATCTTCTGTGAAAGGATTCTGTATATGAAGCTTGAATGTGTCCGGATCAGTTTCCTTGGCTCTTCTATAGCAATGCACAGCTATCCCCTCCTTATCTGCTTTTTAATTGCTCCTTACCCATTTTATTATGTTTCTAAAACAAGATTTTTAAATTCAGGGAAGATAGCACAGTCTCATTTTCTGTCTGCTAGAATTCTAGAGCAAAAAAAAAAAGTGTGGTAAAGGCTTCTTATTTGGATAATGATTGTCCATTTAATGTATGGTCAGCCAAAATTCTAGAACAGTGTGGCTTCAACATTCTGCAGCTAAAATCCCTGTTTTAGTATCTGCTTTTGAATGGCATACATACAAAAGTACACGACACAGTCTCTCCCAACTACCTAAGATGAAAACCAACACAATACAAAACTAGGACAGAGAAATCTGAGGAGGGACTGGGAGAGATGGCTCATAAAATTACTTAGGAAACAATGTTCAGTTGAAGGAAATCAATGTTGTTTTCCCTCAGGGCATCCAGATAGTCTTCATGGAAGAGAAACCGCTAAAAAAAATAACACAAAGGTTGGAAAGGTATGAAATCTACCTCATGCCTCAAAAACCAAAGTTGACAGGAAATGGGAAAGCTATTCCCTTAACCTGTGTGACCCTGTTTTTTGGTACCACAAGCTTTGCAGAAATCACCAGTGAACAACTGAGAAGGAAGTCCCATGTGTAGTACTGGCTGAGGTGGGGGTAGATAGAAAGGGCACTTTTTTTGCTTATCCACATGAAATTATACATATAATGTTTTACATTGTATAAAACACAAAGAAATTAGGCAACATTGTTTCTTTCCTAGGGACTTAACATGTATATACCAGAAAGAAGGCATAGGGGTCCATCCTCCTCACTAACAGTGAAGCAGCAACAGCTCCTCTCAGAGTCGACTTTAATTTTTGCAATAAAATTTTGAAGCTGAGCCATCTTTTACCAACTTTTGATAGGATCTCTAAAACCCTGCCATCAAAAAATTGTATCTATAGTTTGCCTTTCTTTCGCCAGGATAAATAGTATTACATAACAAATAATTTGCTTTCATTTTTCAACTCAAGTTCTGCATAATTTTTTAATTCTAAGTCCCAGGACTACCTGCTCTGTCTTAAATATGTATTTTTTCCAACTCCTAGTCTAGTAGGCTACATTAGTAATAAAATTCTCATGATATTCTTAAGTATTAGTTCTAAAATAAATATGCATTTCTAGTTTTGTAAGATGCTAAAAAACTAAACCAAACTAAACCACAAACAAGACACCAAGAGACAGCAAAGTTTTGGCATAAGAATGAAAACACTAGGTAAGTTTCATTTCTGATACCAGAGCCACACTGAGGAGCTTTCTCCTACAAAAGCACAGTGACTTTTGTTGGCTCAGTGTATTTCAATTTATTTGCCACATAAACTCTCTAAATTAGAGAACATTCAACTATATGTAATAGAAAAAAATTAAAGGATAGAATCTAAAAGAATTAGGACGACTATTTCTGGGCATTGGAATTCTGACTTAATGGTCTCCTTTTTGCTTGTCCATACTTCGACATATTCTGAACATTCCAAAATTTCTCTTAGAAGCATGTATGAATTGAAAGTATATATTTTTTAAAAAGTATGAATTTTTGTTCTTAAAAACAAGAAATTAAATTTAGTTTAGCACAGAAAACCAGTGCTGTGTCAGTGACTGGAGATGGAGGTAGGATGATTATTTGTGGCTGTGGAGGTTTGAAGCTATTCTTGAACTAGACAGACTGAGCAGAGTGGTGACTGGGTAAATTAGCAGGAGAGCTAACTAGTAGGAGAGAGCATTTGGTAGAAAAGGTGGGAACAGATTTAAGAGACTCATAAAAGCATCCATTTGGCATGAGGGTAATTAACTTTTATTGCATATACTTGAGAGGACTAACCAGGTGAAACTGGCCTTCAGAGTAAGACAATGATGGAATGCATGCGTGAGTAAGGCGATACCTAATTTTGTTTTATCTTTCTCATGCTCAGATTGCCTGGGGACTTGCTGTAAAAACAAGTTAAATGTGATACGTGCATTTTCTATATTTTTTCTGTCAGGGGACTGAATTCGCTTCTTACCCATACCTTGCTCTGATTCTATAAAACCAATGCAATTTAAGAGCTAGTATATCAAATAAAAGGATGCCTTTTCTGATTTTAAAATTTTAGGTTATTTTTAATATGTGCATTTTTACTTTTTAAATATTTTTCTTTTTCTCGCATAACAGATTTCTTTTGCATGGGTATGCAGTACATAGTACCACCCACGCTAATGTCAAAAGAAGGGTGTTGATTAAAATGCCCCTTTCTTCAAGATGGTAATTCTGGATTGAAATTCATTAAATCCCTTAGCATATTTAGGTTTGATTTTTATATTTCACATTTCACAACGGATCCAATGATACACTACCAGCTTTCTACTGCTACAATGATGCTACACAATGGTCATTTTTATATATCCCACAGCAAAGGTAACAATTCATAAGCTCTATGGACATGAATGCATACTCTAATAGGACATATATATTTGCATGCATATTTATTATGAGGGTTCAATTTTCCTGGGATTTCTTGATAAATTTAAGTTTACTTAGGTTCTTTCTCCACGTTGCAGTTGGTGTCCTCTCTTTCACTACATCCCTATCCTCTTTTCTTCTGCTTCCTGCTGTTCTATTCACAGGTTCATTTACAGGTGGCACATCTAGTTAGCTAGCTTCTAGCAGGAATTTCCTTGGAAGCACAGAATCTGCCTCAAAGTTGCTACAGTACATAATGGCCTCTGTACTGGAAGAAACTCAGGTCTTACTAATATGAGCATAGCAAATATCCACATTGATCATAACCAAAGACATAATTCTTGCATCAAACGCCATCCTCACTATCTTGACACTTATAATTATTGTGGTGTCCATCATTCTTGAGCAGCATGGGAAAGTTTTCATACATGTCTCATGTAACATATAAAAGTCAACATTTATGTTTAAAAGGCTGTCGGTTTAATTCTATTTGTCCGTCAGAAAAAAAAAAAAAACCCACCAAAGCAAAAACCATTAAGATGATTACTCTGTGTAAATTTAGTCAATAATTTTCTGAGCCCACTTGCTCAGTGTCACCCAAAAATGGTGCTGCTGTCACGGCTTTGTCATAGTTATTTGAGATTTATGTAAATTTTTTTATCTTGAGAAATAAACATTTTGTTTTATAAGAACCTAAAAGTGGTTGGATTAATACAATGTTAGCTCATGTTAATTAGAAACATTTCTAAATAACATTTCACATTCATTTGACTGAATGTTTTTCCTTGGAGTTAGAATGTATTGAAAAAGCATATGATACCATCTAATTCTTAAGAGCCCTCCAGAATTATCAACTGATATGAATATGACTTAAATATTGAACATATTTCTAATGACATGCATATATAGATATTAATAGGCAAATGGGGATTTCCTTTTAGCATATTAAAGTAGAGCAAAGAGATTAATATTAAATAAAATCAATACTAAATGTTTCAAGAAAAATAGTCACTGAAACTCATGCTAACATTCCAAACTTGAAATTCTCAACATAGCTTTTTTTCCACTACAGATCAAATTCTTTAGATATTACTAAAATATTTTCAACATACCAGTCAGTGTCCATCATAGTTGAGGTCAGAAGCAAACTTTTCACCATGGCTTTCAAAGGTTCTCAACACTGTCATTACTGTGGGTACTTATTTCTTGATCTAAATCACTTCCTAGAAGCACTTCAGGAAAACTGTGATGTAGGAAAAGTAGTCTTTAAAACTTCTTTCTTGCAATATCGTCTGTGGGACAGTCAACCTTGTCAAATGTACCCCAACTGTCCCCGTATGTCAACTCCTGACCAGTGAATCCACTCACTTCAATCCTTCGTTACGACCCGCACACAGCAGGTCTTACCTTATCCACAGGACGCCTCGCTGGTCACCAACCACGTTAACCTCTCCCGCGTTCCACGCAACTGACGTACATTATATACCACTCTAATTGTTGAATTGGCTTTTTCTGAGAGGAAAATGGCTGCTAATTCATCTCAAAACACACCTGCGGCGGGGGGGAAGATGGCGGAGGAGTAGGGGACGCCTTTTTCAGCTGGTCTCCTGAGTCGAGCTGGATAGGTACCAGACCAGCCTGAACACCCACGAAGTCAGCCTGAGACGCAGGAAGATACACCTGGATCTCTACAAATGAACATGTTCGGCGCTGAGTATTGAGGTACGAAGTGGGGACCCGTGAATCCGCGCACAGATATCGGAAGATAAACGGAAGAGGGAGGGAGCCGCCACGCTCAGGCTCCGGGAAGCAGTAGCCACCTGCACTGTGGAGTGGGCCGGACTCAGGGACCAGCACCAGCGAGAGAGCAGACCGAGACCGGGAGCCCGGCAACGCGGGCATAGCCAAACTAAAAACCGGAGCGCAGGAGCGCACACTGGAACTAGACTGAAACCGGTGCTTGGGAGTGTGTGCGCAACCAGACGGAAAACCGGCACTCCAGAGCAGACGGAACCACACTGAAACAGGGAGCTTGGGAGCGAGTGCGCGTGCGCGCGCGTGGTTGCCAGGGGCAGCTGGCAGTGTTAGAAGCACAAAGGACAGAGACGTGCTGGCCCTGGAAGCAAGGGCTGGGAGAATGGCCGTGGGGCACACATCCTGGGACTCTGTGGGGTTTTTAGCAGCACCGACAGAAACAGACTTAAAGTGGCCAGGAGAGCTCAGTGGAGAGCAGTCTGTGATCTCTCTGTTCTGAGACAGAGGCTAGGACATGGCCACTGCTGCTCTGACTCTCAGAAGAGTCACAGAAAACTGCCAGGGAAAGCTACCAGAGAACAAAAGCCCGGAAATACTGGTTCACATTGTGCCCATCCCCAACCCCCCTCGCAGGGGACAGGGCGACTCTACCCAAACAGGGTTGCCTGAGTAACAGCATGGCAGGCCCCTCATCAAGAAGCCCACATCCCTAAGGTCCCTATAAAACAAGTGCACACTGCCTGGGCCCTGATAAATAACCTGGGCTCTGTGCATCCCCACGGCCTCTCCTCATCAGAATGACGAGAAGGAGAAACCCTCAGCAAATAAAGGACACAGAGACTGTGGCCTCTGCCACGGAACTGATGGATATGGATATGACCAAATTGTCAGAAATAGAGTTCAGAGTAACAATGGTCAAGATGATGTGTAGGCTTGAAAAAAATATTAACGAAAATATTAACGAGAATATAGAATCTCTAAGGGCGGAAATGAGAGTGAATCTGGCAGAAATTAAAAATGCTATGAATCAAATGCAGTCAAAACTAGATGCTCTGACAGCCAGGGTAAATGAGGCAGAAGAACAAATTAGTGAATTGGAGGATGGGATGGTAGAAGACAAAGTTAAAACAGAAACTTGGCTCCAAAAAAATCCAATTTCAAGAATGTAGATTATGGGAGATTATTGACTCAATGAAACGTTCCAATGTCAATCATAGGCATCCCTGAGGGGGTGGAGGAAGAGAGAGGTCTAGAAGAGATATTTGAACAAATTGTAGCTGAGAACTTCCCTAATCTAGCAAAGGAAACAAGCGTTCGTGTCCAAGAGGCAGAGAGGACCCCTCCCAAGGTCAATGAGAACAGACCTACACCACATCACGTCATAGTGCATTCGCAAATATTAGATCCAAGGATACAGTATTGAAAGCGGCCAGGTGGAAGAAAATCCTTATGTACAGAGGGAAGAATATCAGAATAATGTCGGACCTGCCTACAGAGACCTGGCAGACCAGGAAGGGTTGGCAAGGTATTTTCAAAGCTCTAACTGAGAAGAACATGCAGCCAAGGATCCTTTATCCAGCAAGGCTGTCATTCAGAATTGATGGAGAGATAAGGACCTTCCAAGACTGGCAGAAACTGAAGGAATTTGTGACCACCAAACCAGCCCTACAGGAGATATTAAGGGGGGTTCTATAAAAGTAAAAAGGTCCCAAGAGTGATACAGAACAGAAATTTACAATCTATAGAAACAAAGACTTCACAGGCAACATGACATCATTAAAATCATCTCTCTCAATAATCACTCTCAATGTGAATGGCCTAAATGTTCCCATAATGCCACAGGGTTGCAGATTGGATAAAAAGACATGACCCATCCATTTGCTGTCTACAAGAGACTCGTTTTGAACCTAAAGATACATCGAGACTGAAAGTGAAGGGATGGAAAACCATTTTTCATGCCAATGGACCTCAAAAGAAAGCTGGGGTAGCAATTCTCATATCAGACAGATTAGATTTTAAACTAAAGACTGTAGTTAGAGATACAGAAGGACACTATATTATTCTTAAAGGATGTATCCAACAAGTGGATATGACAATTATAACTATCTATGCCCCCAACAGGGGTGCAGCTAGATACACAAGCCAACTCTTAACCAGAATAAAGAGACATATAAGTAAAAATACGTTAATAGTAGGGGACCTCAACACTCCACTATCAGAAATAGATCACCTAAGCAGAAAATCAACAAAGAAACAAGAGCTTTGAATGATATACAGGACCAGATGAACCTCATAGATATATACAGAACACTACACCCCAGAACAACAGAATACTCATTCTTTTCGAATGCACATGCAGAATAGACCATATACTGGGTCACAAAACAGGTCTCAAACAATACCAAAAGACTGAGATTATTCCCTGCATATTGTCAGACCACAATGCTTTGAAACTGGAACTCATCACAAGGAAAAATTTGGAAGAAACTCAAACACTTGGAAACTAAGAACCATCCTACTCAAGAATGATTGGGTAAACCAGGGAATTAAGAAGGAGATTAAACAATTTTTGGAGACCAACGAAAACAAAAACACATCGGTCCAAAACCTATGGGACACTGCAAAGGCAGTCCTAAGGGGAAAATACATAAGCAACCAAGCCTCATTCAAAAGAACAGAAAAATTTTAAATGCAATTTTTATATTCTCACCTCAAGAAGCTGGAGCTGGAACAGAAGAACAGGACTAACCCACACACGAGAAGACAGTTGATCAAGATTAGAGCAGAGATCAATGAATTAGAAACCAGGAGCACAGTAGAGCAGACCAACACAACTAGAAGCTTGTTCTTTGAAAGAATAAATAAGATTGATAAGCCACTGGCCAGACTTATTCAAAAGAATAGAAAAAGGACTCAAATTAATAAAATTATGAATGAAAGGGGAGAAGTCACAACCAACACCAATGAAATAGGAAGGATCATTAGAAACTTTTATCAACAGCTTTATGCCAATAAATTAAACAACCTGGAAAGATGGATGCCTTCATGGAAACGTATAAACTACCAAGACTGAAACAGGAAGAAATTGATTTTTTAAACAGACCGATTAGTTATGAAGAGATTGAAGCAGTGATCAAAAACCTCCCAAAAAAGAAGAGTCCAGGGCCTGACGGATTCCCCAGGGAATTCTACCAAACATTCAAAGAAGAAATAATATCTATTTTCCTAAAGCTGTTTCAAAAAATAGAAACAGAAGGAAAACTACCAAACTCATTCTATGAGGCCAGTATTACCTTGATCCCCAAACCAGGCAAAGACCCCATCAAAAAGGAGAATTATAGACTGATATCCCTGATGAATATGGACGCCAAAATTCTCAACGAAATCCTAGCTAATAGGATCCAACAGTACATTAAAAGATTATCCATCATGACCAAGTGGGATTCATCCCTGGGATGCAAGGGTGGTTCAACATTCGCAAATCTATCAGTGTGATACATCACATCAACAAGAAAAGAGTCAAGAACCATATGATCCTCTCAATTGATGCAGAAAAAGCATTTGACAAAATACAGCGTCCTTTCCTGATTAAAGCCCTTCAGAGTGTAGGGATAGAGGGTACATTCCTCAATTTCATAAAAACCATCTATGAAAAGCCTACAGCGAATATCATTCTCAATGGGGAAAAGCTGAAAGCCTTTCCCTTAAGATCAGGAATACGACAAGGATGCCCACTCTCGCCATTATTATTCAACATAGTACTAGAAGTCCTTGCAACAGCAATCAGACAACAAAAAGGGATAAAAGGTATCCAAATCGGCAAAGAAGTGTCAAACTGTCTCTCTTCGCAGATGACATGATACTCTATATAGAAAACCCAAAAGAATCCACCCCCAAACTACAGAAGTTACAGAGCAATTCAGTAATGTGGCGGGATGCAAAATCAATGCTCAGAAGTCAGTTGCATTTCTACACACAAACAATGAGACTGAAGAAAGAGAAATTAGGGAATCCATTCCATTTACAATAGCACCAAAAATCATACGTTATCTAGGAATTAACTTAACCAGAGACATAAAGGATCTAAATTCTAGAAACTACAAGTTACTCTTGAAAGACATTGAAGAAGACACAAGATAGAAAAATATTCCATGCTCATGGATCAGAAGAATTAACATAGGTAAAATGTCTATGCTACCCAGAGCAATCTACACTTTCAATGCTATCCCGATCAAAATACCAATGACATTTTTCAAAGAACAGGAACAAACAGCCCTTAAATTTGTGTGGAACCAGAAAAGGTCCCGAATCACCAAGGAATTGTTAAAAAGGAAAAACAAAGGTGGGGTATCACGTTGACGGATTTCAAGCTATACTACAAAGCTGTGATCACAAAGACAGCATGGTACTGGCACAAAAACAGACACATAGACCAATGGAACAGAATAGAGAATGCAGAAATGGACTCTCGGCTCTTTGGGCAACTAATCTTTGATAAAGCAGGAAAAAACATCCAGTGGAAAACAGTCTCTTCAATAAATGGTGCTTGGAAAATTGGACAGCTATATGCTAAAGAATGAAACTTGACCATTCTCTCACACCGTACACAAAGATAAATTCCAAATGGATGAAAAACCTCGATGTGAGACAGGAATCCATCAAAATCCTAGAGGAGAACATAGGCTGCAATCTCTTTGACATTGGCCACAGCAACATTTTTCATGACACGTCTCCAAAGACAAGAGAAACGAAGGAAAAAATGAACTTGTGGGACTTCATCAAGATAAAAATCTTCTGCACAGCCAAGGAAATAGCCAAAAAAACTAAGAGGAAGCTCACGGAACGGGAGAAGATATTTGCAAATGACACTGCAGATAAAAGACTGGTATCCAAGATCTACAAAGAACTTCTCAAACTCAACACATGAAAAACAAATAATAAAATCAAAAAATGGGCAGAAGATATGAACAGACACTTTTCCAATGAAGACATACGAATGGCCAACAGACACATGAAAATGAAAAAAATGTTCAACATCCTTAGCCATCAGAGAAATTCAAATCAAAACCACATTGAGATACCACCTTATGCCAGTTAGAATGGCAAAAATTGACAAGGCAAGAAACAACAAATGTTGGACAGGATGTGGAGAAAGGGGATCCCTCTTACAATATTGGTGGGAATACAAGTTGGTACAGCCACTTTGGAAAACAGTGTGCAGGTCCCTTAAAAAGATAAAAATTGAGCTACCCTATGATCTACCCAGCAATTGCACTACTGGGTATTTACCCAAAGATACAAATGTAGTGAAGAGAAGGGCCATATGCACCCCAATGTTCATAGCAGCATTGTCCACAATAGCTAAATTGTGGAAGGAGTCGAGATGCCCTTCAACAGATGACTGGATTAAGAAGATGTGGTCCATATATACAATGGAATATTACTCAGCCATCAGAAAGAACGGTTACACAACATTTGCAGCAACATGGAGGGGACTGGAGGAGATAATGCTAAGTGAAATAAGTCAAGCAGAGAAAGACAATTATCATATGGTTTCACTCATTTATGGAACATAAGAAATAGCAGGAAGATTGGTAGGAGAAGGAAGGGAAGAATGAAGGGGGGGTAAACAGAAGGGGGAATGAACCATGAGAGACTGTGGACTCTGGGAAACAAACTGAGGGCTTCAGAGGGGAGGGGGGGTGGTGGACTGGGATAGGCCAGTGATGGGTATTAAGGAGGGCACATATTGCATGGTGCACTGGGTGTTACACGCAAATAATGAATCATGGAACATTACATGAAAAACTAAGGATATACTGTGTGGTGACTAACATAACATAGTAAAAAAATATTAAAAAAAAAAAAAAAGGAAAAAACCCACACCTGCATGTTATTAGGGAGTTTTTTGGTGTGGGTGAATGTTCCAGTTTGTCAGAGGAGACATTCTGTGGAGAGGAGAAGAGCTCTTTGAAATCTGTCAATTTAAGTCCTCCAGGAATCAGATGCCAAGGAGTCAGAAGTGCAGATTTACTGCCAAGAATGTCTGCGAAAGACAAAGGGGAGGGGAGCAGAGTAGTCAAGAACTTGAAGCCATTGATGCCAGGTCTGACACTAGTGGAAGGAGAAGGGAGAAGAAGGAGGGTTGAGTAACAGAGCCCCGGACTGGAGATGCAGCCCCGAGAATCTGCCTGAGGTCGAGATTCAGCACAAAGATTAGACAGAAATGGTCAAGCCTCAGCCAGTCCACTGTGCTCGGTCCTTAGCTAGAAACTGCCAAGGAAGCTACCCTCGGCCTGAACACCATAGATCCCCAGTGCATTGTGGCTGGATGTGCTCGTCCTGGCAGATTCATATCGGGAGGGGGAGTTCTTACATGGAAGGAAGTGGCTGCTGCAAATCCTCATGGAACACAACATGCTCATCTAAAAGTTGCAGCGCTCTGACCCAGTATTTTTCTTCTGTACTGTCACTTTATTACGAGTCTGTACATATTTGTCCACTATTTCATGTCTGTATTTTTGCCTGTTTTGACAAAAGTATGAAATGACTTTTATCTTTATCCTTGTTGCTCCCTTCCAGTCATTTTTAATTTTATTCGGTTCTGTAAGTTATTTACTTCTCCACTTTTGTTCATTATTTACTTACTTATACATATTTAGGCAGCTCATCATACCCATCTAAGGTATATTAGTTATTCAAATAGGTGATATATGCACTTTGCAGAAAAATCAAAGTGTACACCCACTTTTATCTATAGCCTGAGACCCAACTCCTTAAGGGACCTTTCATTGGTTATTCCTACAGATCTACAAACTTCTAGCACATGCTGTGGTCCCCCTGCTATACTGCAAAGCATCCTTGTAATACCTACATTATTTCTCATGTGTTAAAACCCAAATATAGGGGCGCCTGGGTGACTCAGTCAGTTAAGCGTCTGCCTTCCGCTCAGGTCATGATCCCAGGGTCCTGGGATTGAGCCCTGCATCAGGCTCCCTGCTCAGCGGGGAGCCTGCTTCTCCCTCTCTCTCCTGCTTGTGCTCTCTATCAAATAAATAAATAAAATCTTTAAAAAAAACGCAATATAGTAAGAATCCTTTCTGTGTGGTTTTTATATATCTTAGTGCAAACAGTTCTCGGTGAGAAAAACGTATTCATGTAGAACAAGCAACAAAATACAGCTCACATGGTCGTTGTTGGCCTGTTCTAATAAAAATGTAATAATTCCCTATGATTTCAGTCCTATGTGGAAGTTAAGAAACAAAACAAACCAGCAAAGGGAGAAAAAGAGAGAGAGAAAGACAAACCAAGAAACAGACTCTGTCAACAGAACAGGCTGATGGTTACCAGAGGGGATGGGGGGAATGGGTGAAACAGGTGACGGAGATAAGAAGAACACTTGTTAATGACAGGCATGGGGTGTTGTATGGAAGCGTTGAATCCCTATATCGTACACCTGAAACGAATACAACTGCATTTTAACTAGGATTAAAATTAAAACTTTATTTTTATTTTTTTATTATGTTATGTTAGTCACCATACAGTACATCATTAGTTTTTGATGTAGTGTTCCATGATTTATTAGTTGTGTAAAAAGTAAAAACAAACATACACACACACAAAATGCTGTAATTCCTATGACTGAAATGCTTGATGAGCACAGCCTATGCCTGGCATGGTTCCCATACTCCCAATGCTGGTAGGTGATTAGTTTCAGGTGCACATTAATATAATATAATATAATATAATATAATATAATATAATATAATATAACATATAATATAATCCCACGTATGTAAATAGGTGTGTAATATAAACCCACCCATGATTTTTAAAAATTCTAGAGAAAGAGAACGTGAATTTGGGATCTCTAAGTGTTAAGACAACAGAATAAAGAGAATTCCCTGCTAAAAGATGCCTGTCTTTCTGGAGTCTTACCACTCAGCAGGGATTATATGACCCAGAGGAGCAGAGGCTGAAATGTGATCGAGGGTGAGGGTGATTGGTCAGTTTACGACCCAGAAGGGGCTCCGACTGGACTGTCCAGGAGCCAGTGTAACCTGCCCAGCAGGGGACAAGCTTTCCAGGAAAGCTGAGAAGAATCGTATGCATTGTACTAGACAAGAATGACAGCAAGGAGAATAAACAGGGAGGCAGACAAACAGGATCTAAAAAGAGGGTCGCCACATGGAGAACAGATTGAACATATCATGAAACAGAGCCACACAAGAGCGATAGACTCAGGCTCAGTTCTGGCCTCTGAGAAGTAAAGAATTATCTTCACATTAACACTCTATTGATGAATGTCTTGGGGAGGTCACTTCGCTTTGAGCACACTGACTATGATTGTCTTTTTAATTATACATGATAATACAGGTAAGACACTTGGAGCCGTGCATGGTATATGGCAAGCATCCTAAAAATGTCATCCCCTAGTAAGTACGGGAATGCGAAAGGTGCAGCAGGTGATATGTATGGCTCAAGGATCGGGGGGGTTCACTCGAAACTAGTGCAGTGCCTCCCCACCATTTTCACATCAGAGTGTCTACACATGCGTGTGCATGTGCACACACATACGCACGTGCACACACTATACGGTTTGTATGACTCCCTGGAGTAACTTCGAAGAGACTCAGAGCCCCCGACGAGGTTACTGGTAGATGTAGACAACAGGTTAGGGGTTCCAGCCACTCTAAGTCTCTTCTGGAATTCTGAAGGGATGTGTCCATCACAAAAACCAGTGTGCCGTGGACGTCACTTGAGAAGCTCTGCAGTCATGGTACATTGACAAGCTGAGTCACTTGGCTCTCTGCAGTGTAGGTCTCACCCAGCAGCTCAATGATGTCCTCACACCATCATTTTCCGCTTGTCTTCATCTCTTCTCACCATGAACACACCTACCAACCGGTTTCAAGCCACCAAGAACTCCTGCCTGGATTATTTCTGTGTCTTGTGGCTGCCCCCGTTTCCCTGTGGTCTGTAATTACCACAGCAGCCAGGAGGTAAAACAAAGTCAGAGGATGTGCCCAACTGTTCCCATCTCACTAAGATAAAAGTCAAAGTTTACAATGGTGCAAAGACACATAGGATCAGCCCCTCTCTGAACTGATCTCAACTACTGTGCTCCCACCCAAAGTGGACTTGATTGCTCTTGCCCTAGAAAACTACATCTTGGCCCAGCTCTCCCTGTCTCATTAGGGTCTGCACATTCTCTTATTTACAGTTTGTGATGCTTAATTTTATCGTTAACATGCCTAGGCTAGCATGCCCAGCTGCTTGATGAAACATCAATTTAGATGCTGTGAAGGATTCTTTTTAGAATCAGTAGATCCTGAGGAAAGCAAATTACCCTCTCTAAGGTGGGTGGGCCTTATCTAAGCAGTTGAAGACTTAAGAGAAAAGACTGGCTTTCCCTAAAGAGGAAGAAATTCGGCCTCTAGACTGCCTTGAGACCCAAGACTACAACGTCAGTTCTTCTGGGAATTTCCAGCCTGCCCTGCAAATTTCTGACTTTCTGGTCCCTACAATCTCTGTTCCTATGCAGATACATCCTACTGGTTCTGTTTCTCTGGAAAACTTTCATGTGCATTTATTCTACACAGCACTGGCATACTCTGTCCTCTTTCACGGGTAATTTTTGTGTGTATTGATTGTCTTCTCCCACTAGAATACAAGCCACCTTTGGGCAAGATTTTCTCCCTCACAGCTTTAGAATAGTACCTGGCACATGGCAGTTTCTCAATAAAGAGGTGTTGAATAAATATAAAAAATAAATCCTCATGCTCTCTGGCTCCATCCAAACCCTTCATTACCTCCTCCATGTAAGGGCGTAGAGATGAACAAATTGACAATGAGGAAGTAGAAAGAAAGAGCAAGAGAAATCCAAGGAGCATACAGGTGTGGAAACAGCATTTAGAGATAAGCAGAGGGGGAGTAGCCAGTAAATTCTGAGTCATGTGTGATCCAGAAAGCAGATGTTTCATAGACAAAGGAAAATGAGAATGTAAAGAATTCCCAGCTGTATTAATTTTTCATCAAATCCAGCAGAAAAAAAATGATTAAAAATTTAGAATTGCTCTGGAATTAGAAGAATACGTTTTTTTTTTTAAAGAGGAGTTTCATTAAAAATGAAAAAGAATGCCTCTAAAAATCAGCTTAAAAAGCACAGCTTTGAAAAGACATAAATCGATGTGGTGAAAAGTTCTGTTAAGTGTAGAATTAGGAGACTTGACTTCTACTAATTAGCTGTCTGAACATATAAAATGCACTCAGCATTTAGCATTTCCCTCAGATCTAATATGAGGATATGATGTGTTTCACTTCCCTAGCAGAGCCTTTTTCCCCCTAGACTGAATCAAATGACAGATATAAAAACCATAAAAAATTAAATAAATAAAGCTATAAGTTACTGTTGTAGGCATGTTTATAAAAATAACAATGGCAAGATAATGATTTTGACAGGGTATGCTTAATAAAACACCTAGATATAAGTTAACCAAAATATTGAAATAAAAAAATTAATTGTCAAAGTAAAAGGTCAAAATAGTGATGAAGTGGCATAGCATTGTTTGCAGGACTTTAGTGAAGAATTTAATTTCTCAGAGAGAAAGAGACAGAGAATTCCCTATATTTGTGCCAAACACCTGGAGAAACTGATACCCTCCAGCACTTTGGAGAAAATTGGAAAGAAAACTGTAAGTGTAGTTTCTCACTCCTTCTGATTCTTATAAAAATACATTATTTAAGGTTATTGCACAGTTGTTTCCCCTAGGGATGTGTTAAAGTAAACCGTGTTATCTTAAATGTGTTATTCTGTCTCCACCGTTTTGGAGGTAAACTTGACTTGAATCAGACTGTTCTCCATAGTGTTATTTCCCTCCTAAAAAAGCCACATCACTCTCTAATTTTAAAAATGAATTAATATGATTCTTGACAAACCACACAATTTTTAACTGTACATTGAGTATAAACTCTATGATTCTTTTGTCCCTGTACACTTTTATTTAAGGAATTCAAAAGCACCGACAAATATTAAACATCACAGTGAATGTGTGAAAGAAGAATATTGAATACTGAAAGATTAGTGAGACAAAGCTGGGGAGAGTAAATATTTTGTTCATGGTTTTGGAGAAAAATATAGTTTGTTTTCATGACAACAAAAAATTCAGACTCTATTCCGGTTTGATGTTTACTAAACTTAAATCGCCAACCAGTTCTTAAAGATTCTGTGAGTCAGTCTGTTCTTTTCTGTTTAATATCAGCCACCTACATCTTAACTATAATTGTAAGTTTATCAAATCTTAACTATAGTTCAGGAATCTGTCAAATCTATCAATAGGTATTGTATTTTTTCTTGTGTATTTAGAATTCTCAAAGACATTTTGTAGATGTATTACTATTTGGCTTGATAAGCAAACATTGTCTACAAATAAGCTTGGTCTTTTGTGACCAAGTTTGTATCCCAAATAGCCATACAATAGAGTAAAATGTCTGCAGCTGATACAAAGGGTAATAGAACGTTGGGGTGCTTGGGTGGCTCAGATGGTTAGGCGTCCTACTCTTGATTTTGTCTCAGGTCATGATCTCGGGGTCCTTGGGACCCCAGTGTCAGGCTCTGCACTCAGCAGGGAGTCTGCTTAAGGATTCTCTCTCCCTTTCCCTCTGCCGCCTTCCCTGCTCGCGTGTGCTCTCTCTCTCAAATAAATAAATTAGTCTCAAAAAAAATAAAACAAAACACCAAACTAATAGAATGTTAATCTAGGAATGAGTCATATTTTACCCTATCTGCACCAGATCTAACATCTAGTTAGGCTGTTCACACTGAGAGCTGTACTTTTGTGAGCTAAGGTCACTACAATTACTGGAAATTTGGTTCAGAGCAGAACATTCCAACTGTAGAATATTTGTGTTTAGGAAGGAGACATGCAATCAAAGGAGGATAGGATGGAAATTTAGGAATATGCTTACTGTGTCTCTGACTGGACACTGGCATATGTATTGAAGGAGCCATAACACTCAACAAGTTGGGCTTTTTTTTTTTAAGATTTTTTATTTATTCATTTGAGAGAGACAGAGTGAGCAAGAGCACAAGCAGGGGGAGGAGCAGAGGGAGAAGGACAAGCAGACTCCCCGCTGAGCAGGGAGCCCCATGGGCTCCATCCCAGGACCCTGGGATCATGACCTGAGCCAAAGGCAAATGCCCAAATGACTGAGTCACCCAGGTGCCCCAACAAGTTGGGCTTTTACATTCATTTTAGAAGAATAGGCAAGTACAGAACTGAGAGTATGCAGTTGAGTGGTATTGCATATTAATAACTTCTGTGATGGGATGAGTTGGAATAAGAATTGTCATACCTACATCTTCCATTCTTCATGAGAACAGAATAGTTAGATATAGCTTAGAAAGTTCTTCCTGTAATACTGCTTTTCAAACATCTGACAAGATTCTAACCTCCAACAATTGCATCATAGAAAGTAAAGTTGTCCCAGGGTTATGTCCATGCAGCAAAGTGTTCTGGATGATTCAGGTTGGATACTGCAACAAAGAAGGGCCATGGGGAGAAGAGTAGGTGAGTAACTTTGCATTTGGGAGAATTCCACAGCACATGCAGATGCAGAAAGGTGACCACCTAGGATGGCAGCATGTACTCAAGAAGAGTTATCCAGCTCTTACGAATTATTCTGTGGCTTGGGATGCCTGAGTGGCTTTGTTGGTTATGTGCCTGCCTTCGGCTCAGGTCATGATCCTGGGGTCTTGGGATCGAGTCCTGCATCAGGCTCCCTGCTCAGTGGGGAGCCTGCTTCTTCCTCTGTCTGCTGCTCCCCCTGCTTGTGCTCTCTCTCTCTCTCTCTCTCTCTGACAAATAAATAAATAAAAATCCTAAAAAAAAAAAAAAAAGAAATTATTTTGTGGCTCAATTTGGGATGAAAGGTCACATCTGGGAGTTAACGGTTAGGAAAGCTTGTAGAGTATACAGATTCACCAAGGGAGTAGGGATTGAGATGAAAAGAAGAGGACACAGTTTGTTCTAGTTCAGAATGAAACCATTTTCCCCACTAATAGGCTTAAAGGAGAGACTAAAGATTACTTTCTAAAAATAATTGCTGACTATGTATACAAATATTTTTACTTAAGATTAAAAGTCAATTTTAGAATGACGGTCCTCTTACTTCATTAAAAAACATTCACAGAGAGCATTGACAGGTTTTCTAGCATTTTAGACGTCTCTCACATTACCCACATTGTGGCTCTGTGTATTCAGAAGGGAGTTACAACTGAATTGTAATTTCAATCCAATATCAAGTTTAATTTCAGCACTAATGTCACAGTTCTCAAATATTTGCCTCATCAGAACCCTTAAGGCTGCAGTAGCACGCTTAAAATGATGCTGAATTTCTTCCTGTCAAGCTTCTGTAGAAAACATCTTTCAAGTTCGTCGGGTCAAACGTGATGAGAATGGCTGACACCTGAGAACCAAACCAACTCTGTTCTCAGCATCGAGCCAAAAAGGCACAGAAGATATTTTTAAACTTCCTTAAGATGGCCTTAAAGTTGAATAGTTGGAGGAGATATAAAATAAGGACTAAATAAAATAGAATAGATACACTACTTTTGGAAAAATAGACAGAAGTAGCAATACTAGGACTTTCTTTAAATCATTAAAATCATTTAATCATTAATCATTAAAAAATACATTGTCAGGAACAAATGTAATTGAAATGTTCATCCTCAGCTGCTTAGAAGAAGAATTATGATCTATACCATAGGTCTTTTGGAAGCTTCAAAGTATTGTGATAAAAATAGTCGTTCTTTTATTGCTAAAATAAAATTAAATCTTTAAGTCAAATTTTTATTATTTGTGTTCTCTCTCTTTCTCCCGCCTCCTCCCTCCCTCTCTTTCTTTCCCTCTCTCAGTATTCTACAGACCTATGTACACATTCTTTAGTTGCGTCAGGGAGGGTAAATTTGTTGCCTTACACCTCCATTATTGACTCATTATTGAATCAGTTGTCCCCACCTCAGGTATAAATGATCTAAGATTAAAAGCTTCTTTATGAATTTGCTAGCTAATTTCTAAAAATTCTTAACTCTGTCTTCGTATTTAAAATAAAACACTACCTCTCTCGCTGGCTATCTCTATCTCTGTCGAATAAATAAATAAAATCTTAAAAAAAAATAAAAAATAAAATAAAACACTAAATAACTTGGATTTTGTTGAAAAATACATAGTATTAAGTTAGAATACCTTCTGATCATAATTTACATTTTCTATTACAGACGTTCGATCACTAGAAACACAAGAAAGTGTTCGTTATAACCATGTTCACGATGACTACGCTAAATTAGTTTACAGGGCAAAATCTCGGGAGCTAGTAAATGTAGATTATTATCCAATGAGAATCTCCTCTTCAGTAAAGGATTCTTTTGGCTTAGTTTGTGCTGTACGTGCAAGAAATGTTTATTCTAAAATGAGTATCATGCCAGGCAGTAGCCTTCTTGTCAGGAGAGATGGAACTCCTAATGTATCCTCCTTCCCTGATCAAAATATCCTTCATCTGGAAATATTCACTTCTCTTGCAAATTCTTCAGCAGTCTGCTAAATCCTTTCCGACACAGCCTTACCTGATGAGACGATAACATAATCTGGTGTATGTTCCTGTGTGTCACTGACAAGCTCTTTTCGGTTTGTCCTGTTTTCCTAAGAAGTGTGTTCTTTCATGGCAAGTCAGCTAATCTGTTTTCCTTTTCTACAGTGCCTGGCACAATATTGGGTATTAGGCAAGTAAATATTTGTTTTTTGAATGCTTCAAAGTAATAATCTGCAAGATTCATTCCAGAAAACCACAGCTGTGTTATTTTGATGACTTCAGTTATATTTCAAATCATTGCTAAAATGCACTAATTATGGAATAATTATGATATTCCATAATTTTATATATTTGGAATAACTATAATATAATGGAATAATTACAACTTTTAGATGTTTTTATAAGTTACTTTCTTGTTTCCCATCTTTGTATGATGCAGTTAGACAAAATAAATGTTATTCAATATCTCATTTTGAAGTTTGTTCATTTCTTTCTTTCTTTACTTAAGTGACCTCTACACCCAACGTGGGGCTCTAACTCATGACCCTGAGATCAGGAGTCACATGCTTTTCTGACTGACCCAGCCGGGCGCCTCTCAATATCTCATTTTGAACAAGAAAAAGAAATATAACTTGGTATTCACTTAAATTACGAATGACATCTAGATGTCACTATTTTCCAGTTCCAGAAGACGTTTGAGAATTACAATAAGTAATGATATCTGTAAAGTGCTTTACAGTTTATAAAATATTTTCATCTACCTAAATCATTGAAAATTTGTTTTGCTCATAAACTAGAGCTGCTAACAACCTAGGAATGCTTTTGATTTGATGCAAGAGATATTCCGATAATGAAACTGTGCTGCCCCAGATTTGCAGTGAGCAAAACTAAAAAGCAAACCAAGATTTCCAGGGAATAGCCAATGGTTTGATGCTTCTGGGGGAATGAAAAAAAGAAAAGAAAAGAAAAGAAAAGAAAGAAAAGAAAAGAAAAGAAAAGAAAAGAAAAGAAAAAAAAAGCTTACATAGTAAAGGTCTAGAGGGAAGCCTGGGAAACACTAGAGAAGGGTCCTCACTGATTTCAGGAGGATTAGATTCTGGCTACTACTAAAACAGAAACTGACTATTGAAAGCCTCTTTCAAATCCATGGCTTCCTGCTAGCAAATATTTTAATTACATTGTGAACATTTCAAAGAAAGGAATGGGTGACATCATCCAAAATCTCTTTAAAAAGCAATTGTTGATTTTTTTTCCCTTAAGTTTATATTTTACAAAGGAGCTGAAAATATTGAAATCACAGTGGAAATTGAAATTTTTATTATAGTGTTCAGAGCTTGAGTAACTTAAATGAGGTAATTACAGCAATTAAATGTAGAACAGGTGGGACATGTCCAGCATATATGTCAAATAGACAAATTAATAATCACCCAAGAACTTGAAATGGTATGTGTTGAATTTTAACATATTCGAAATTGATGTCTACCTTTATATTAGGAGAGCTTATGATATACTGCTGTTAATGAACTATCTTAGGAAAAGACAAAAACAAAAAACAAAAACCAACAGCAGCCTTCTAGCATGTTCTCCCAGTGAAGTGTTGCTAGCTGTGTGAATATTCATTGGGCAATCTGGGTACATATATGACTAGTGCTGCTCTTTAATCAGATCTAAGACACAGGAAGAGAATGGAGAGCCTGTGCTGGGTGCCGATTCTCTAGACTTCTAGGCGTACATATAGGAAGTGGGATAATCAGTATCAAGCCCCATGAGGTACTGAACAAATGGGAAAAATGGCCTTTCAAAACAAGTCCTCCAGCCAGATCTGCCTAATGGGTAAAACAGATGGTAGAGGCCTAAACACATATTTAATTTCATATTAAATGTATATGGCAGTAATTGTATTTCCAGTCAGCAGAAGAAAAATTGCCCGCATTGTATTTCATAAAGGACATTGACAAAAGTTCTCTACATTCTAGAATACTTTGACCATCAGTTTAGAAATTCCTTTTACCCAAGATGAATTTAATGAAAACCATAGCTAAATTTTATTCTTGAGCTAAAAATTTGAAAATAAAAATGCAATTTGATATCTGCTATTGCTAAATTAATCTTTAGGGTATTTTGTTGTTGCTGTTGCTGGAAAAGAGTGAGGGAGAAATTTCTTTCTGGTGCCAAGAGTCGGGGAAGATGGCAGGTTCTAGCCTCAACAACTGACCTCTTCACCTGCAAGATGAAGTGTTATAGGACTGTTATAAGGAGAGGTGGGTGTGGGGCGGGTGTAAGAGAGCAGGCAGGGAGCACATGATCATGGATGGGGGTAAGTATGTGTTCAGCTCCTGATCATGGGCAGAGAAGGGGATGTGGTCTTCTGGACATCCTGTTGCTATCCAGGCTTTTCTGGCCTTGGGACTGGAATGTTTTAGTCATTGCAAAACATCTTTGTCGGTGCCTCCAGAAAGTGTGATAAGAAATAAGAACTTATTTCAGGGGCACCTGGGTGTCTCAGTCAGTTAACCATCTGACTCTTGATTTCGGTTTAGGTCATGATCTCATAGTGGTGAAATCAAGCCCCATGATGGGCTCCATGCTCAGTGTAGAGTCTGCTTGAGATTCTCTCCCTCTGCTTCCGCCCCTCTCACCCACTCACGTACACTTGCTCTCTCTCTCAAAATGAATAAATAAATACATACATAAATGAATAAATAAAAAATAAATAACAATGGTAGGTTTCAGAGCATGAGTTAAGCAGTCTTTTCTATTTGTGGTTTTAACTGTTAATCTTAGGCTATTTTAAAAATCTATGTTACAAAATTATTCATTGAAAGTAATTCATGTGCAAGAATATAGGCTGGTAGAACATTTCTTTGTTTATGCTGCCAATCATTGATTGAGGTGGGCAGGTACTGGGCTAGAGATGAAGACACAAGCCTTCCCCATAAGACAGTCATAGGAGAGTGCATAGAGATGGACATTCAGAAATAACCATAACAAGGTCTGCCTGTCCACCTCAAAGGCCTGGAGCTTTTGTAGAGCAAGCGAACCTTGTGGTGTGGATGGACTAGGAATAAAAATCCTTGGCTCTTTGGTCAGAAGGTTGTGGGTTTGAATCTTGCCCCTGCCACTTTCAGATGTGTAACTTTGGGCAAGTTTCTTAATTTCTTTTGTTTCTTCATGTATGGAATGTGGCTCATATACGATTGTGAAAATTAAATATAATACTGGACTTAAGGAGTTTAGCACATGAATTAGATTCATAACTAAATTAGATTAAAACTTCAAAACAAGAAGTCTGTCTAGGAATATAATTTTTATTATTGCTAAACATTAGACTTCTCACTTTTTTAGATCTCTTAGTGGGCATTAAATAGTTAATATGTCACCATCTGCCTCTACTTAGTATTATAAGAACCAGATATAACAGTGAATATGACAACCTGAGTTTTTGTTTTGTTTTGTTTTTAGGGATTTCTTAATATTGAACAAATTGAAAAAAGTCTTGATTCATAGTCCATACCTGGAAAAGACTGTACTCGAAGAGCTCACTGACAGCCAAAGCTATCATAGCCCGTGATTATTAAGTCCAATTATTAACACAGGAAAAAAGAAACTGACAAAAACCCGTGTCTTAATAAACCAATACTTCACTGTCAAAGAGCGTATGGAAAACCGTATCAATAAGGCCACTAGAATCAGAACAAATTGAAACCTATTAAAAAATGTGTTGCCTAAAACTTGTCATCATTTATTGTCTTTATGTGTAGAATAGGCAGCATGGTGTGTTTAAAAAAAGCAAGGATTGGGGGCGCCTGGGTAGCGCAGTCGTTAGGCGGCTGCCTTCGGCTCAGGGAGTGATCCTGGCGTTTCAGGATCGAGTCCCACATCGGGCTCCTCCGCTGGGAGCCTGCTTCTTCCTCTCCCACTCCCCCTGCTTGTGTTCCCTCTCTCGCTGGCTGTCTCTTTCTGTCAAAATAAATAAATAAAAAATCTTAAAAAAAAAAGAAAAGCAAAGATTTTACCGTAGATGCCATCCATAGAACTTACTAATATGATCCTGAAAGAGTTAATATTTGTGATTTCAGTCTTGCCCAGAATTGCCTCCTCCATGGCCCTCCTGCGGTAATCAATTATGTAACCCATCCTCTTACAGCACCAGTAATGAGACCTAAACCCATTTTCTTCCTGATTGGTTCAGGGAGGTGCATGTGACCAAATCAGGACCAATTAGTCCTTCCTAGGATTGTCCCAGAGGCTTTGAGAAAAGAGAAGTTGTCTTTCTTTCTGAAGTAGGAGGATTACATGTTTATAGCAATCGTGTCTCTATGAGGAATAAAGCCAGGCAACAACTAGCAGAGATAAGTGCTAGAGATAGGGCCCTAATGCATACTGTGAGCCCATGGATGGGGCTCCAGAAGAAATTCAGCCCTGAAAAAACAGAACAGAGAGAAAAACAGAGAAACACAATAAAGCCATCCATGCAACATTAACTTCAAAGACATGGGATTTTGATAACATTAATAGTTAAGTCACAGGGTGGGTTCAAGACAGCCTGAGATTTTGCCATTTGTCCCATATAATTACAATAGTGCCCCATTCCCTCTCATATATGACTTGGTTTGGAATAATTTCTCCCTGCTCATAGCTCAGTGTCTATACTTCACCCACACTGAATATATTATTAACATCTTTTTCAGCACCTGTTCAGGTTCGGCTTGATGTAAGGGACAGCCAGGAATATTGTAAGGAAACTTATAGGGAGGACTAAGTGGTATGAAGTTGTGGATTCTCATTAATGTTATTCCTTTCCAACAGTAGGGCGATCCTGTCTAAATTGAATAGAAACATTCTTTTAGTTTTTACATTTATCAAAGCAGAATTAACAGAAGAGAAAGAATATACCTAACACTTCCTATACAAGAAGATAAATTACACCCTCAATAGCCCTATGCAAACATCATCATGTTTCATGAGATGTGAGAAGTGGTGCAAGGAATTACTTTTGATAATATTTCATATGTTAACATTGTCAAAGCACTTGCTTAAAAATAAATCACGTATATTGTTTTACTTAAAACAATTCCACCCTCACCTGTACTTTGGCGTGCTTTCCAGAGCAGGAAGGGTGTATCTACGTGGCAAAGGCATCTGGGTAAGAAAACACCTGAAGGTGGTAGCCTGTAGGGGTTGCTTGTAGGAGTGTTTAAGAAAAGAAGCAAGTAAATTGCCCGAAAAAGTCATCATATTGATTCAAAATCCACATTTGTCTTTATTTATTAGTAGCTAAGGTGCATATATTTGTTTTGGACTTTGAGTATCGTAAACGGCACACGATTTTATGTAGGTGCTATGATTAGGGAGGTCTTGGATTATTTGAGGAGACAAAACATGTAGTTTTTTTAATCTGATCTTTCAAGAAATGATGACCCATATAAGGAGGAAACCAATGTGTGTAAGCGCACCCACTGACCTAGGTCGCTTCCCGTGGCTAGTCGGCACACTGCCACAGTCTCTGTATGAGTCAATTTCAAAGCGCATCTATTTCAGAACAGGTCTGCCACTTACAAATTTTGAGCATTCCCTATCCAGGTATGAAACTAGATGGTTGAAATATCTCCTAGTATAATAGTCAGTTTTGTTTCAAGAGTGACACACTATGAGAATTCTCATTTTCTTCTGCAGCTTTTTTCATTTTCCTTGAAGTAGGCTCCACACCCAGCATGGAGCCCCATGCAGGGCTTGAACTCATGAGCCCGAGATCAAGACCGACCCCGAGTCAAGACCTGAGCTGAGATCCAGAGCCAGATGCCCAACTGACTGAGCTACCCAAGCACCCCTCTTTCCTAGCTTTTCATTAAATTTCCCGAGTAAGCAGTGGTCTTGTTTTAAATGAAATCTTCCAGGGCAAACCTTCTTTTAAAATAAAGCTGAAGATGTAAAACAAAATGTAAAAGCCAGGTTCAGAGATGTATTTGCCAAACACGGTCCCTGGTTTTGTGGTTCTAACAGATGGAGACAGCCCTGTCACACACTTCACTTCAGATTATTTCAGCTACGCTTGCGTCAGTGTGTGACAGAGAGGGGCTCAAGTCACAGGGCAGGAAATATGAGTCATTATACCCATTCTGGTCATATACAAGCCAATACCAGGCTGTATCCAGAGAGACAAATAATATGCCTCTCATTTCCTGGAACTCGTATCAGTAGGTTACTGCTGTTCCCCTCACACAATTATCCAGCTATTTAGATGGTTGGCAATGAGATAAGTCAGCTATGAACTGAACATATTTAATTACTTTTTTCTGTCATTGGAAAAACTGATTTTCATCAAGGGAAATTAGACTTTCAAGAGCGATAAAGGAGGAAAAAGTGAGATGGCCTTTGTCAAAGTGTTCCCAAATAAACATATGAAAAATTGTCCTAGCTGTTATGTGAATGTTGAATATTAAAAGAATGGAGGTAAGATGATTATCTTTTAATAAAAGAAATTGGTGTAGTTACGAGCGTTTGACAGATGGTATGCTGAATTGGCACCACCCACGCGAGCCTATCTTATCCTCCAATAGAGGTATTAGCAATACACCCAGGTTTTGACAGATTTATTCCGATTTCTCATTTAATATGGGCCCCAGAGCACGCGTTTTGGTATGAAGAACTTCCTTTCCTTGCTCTCTGGCACAAAGTCACTGCAAACTGTTTAATTTGCTTCTCGCTCCCCATTTCCAAATCAATGTTCAAATCAGTAATAGGTGATGATGGATCTGGATGGCTCGTTCTACCATACTGGCTATCTCAGAATGATTTGGTGAGCTGAGAAAACAATTAAACCAAATAGATAAATCTATCATTCTCATGAAAAAATTAATTACAAGCAAATGAGAGCCACATATATTCAAATCAGTGTTTGCCTTGCTGTGTCCTGAGATGTGGATGGCTAGAAATAGGTTGACTGCACTTCATTCCTCACTGGAAGGCCAGACATACTCCCAAGTTAAAAAGCAGTGATCCCACCACAATTCCCCCAGGGATAAATTATGCATACCTCTGCAAAGAGATACAACTAAGAGATCTTTGAAGCTGTTAAAAGATAAAATGAGGCATATTAAAAATATTGAGTTTTGAGCAAAAGTTGATTGGACACTGGCAGTGCCAAACCATAAGTGGTTAGGAGCACTCCACAGACAGGAGCTCAAGGAGACTTTTACAGAGAAAAGGCAAAAATAAGAAGATTATCGATCAGCTATAGCTCAAAGTCTACTTGGCTATTTGTGATTGGTTGTCCTTGAGGTTTTCATTTTGTGACCTTGAGGCATTTATGGGCTTGGGTTTTGGTTTGATTACTTAGGCCACGAGGGCATGCGAGTCACTTCAGTCTCATGGCCTCCTCGCTTCATTATTAATACAGCTCAACTCAACTCAGTCATGCCTGTCAAGAGCCTTCCTGGAAAATACTTTGAATCTGGTAAATGGGTATTTCCTGGGTAAGAAAACCTTGTTCTGGATTTTAGTTCACTGTCTTTCCAAGATCTGTGTCTCTGGTAGGTAAGGGCTCTCAGAGGGGCAGGTGGGGCATGTTTTCTTCTAGTGTGTAACTCTGTTGGCCTCTTTTCATCTCTCACTGCTTTCTTGGAGAGGAAGATGTCTATGTTCCAACTGGTGAATTGAAAGGAGGACCCTACCACACGGACCCAGCCCCTTTCTTTTCTTTCCTTTCTGAGAGTGAGCTGTCAGGAGAGCATGCATTAGACTGAGGTCCTCCTGGGGCGGGCTTCGCAGCTGGAAGGAAGGGTAGAGTAGACAGCCTGGGTGCAAGCCATGCTGGCTGCCTAGGTCTGGGCGTATGGTACTAGGAAGCCCAGCTTTCTGTAAACATAAGCTCTGTTCTCTCATATCTGCTTTATCATAAGATAAAGTGATATTTTGGCTTCTGTAGGTTTATGCTTTTGTCTTATTTCTAAATTGACTTAGAACTGGAATAAGAAATCAGGATATTATTTACTGGTAGTTTAAAACATTGAATAAGGACCATTGGGTACACCCTGGATTCTTTGCTTTCTGAGAATAGGTCCTCTTGCTAAAATGACATATATAGACACCAAAGTTTTGGGCTGACTGGAGGCAACTTGGTTTGTCCCATTCTGGCTGATGTCTATGAAAATCTAGAAACAAATGTACCCCCGTGTTTGCTGTTCCACTTGTGACTCCACCTACCTCATAAAAATCAGTTGCTATAGTTTCCAGCCCCGGTTCTGGGTCTCCTCAGAGGAGGAGAGGTCAATGGTGGGTGACCTATTTGTTCGCACGCACAAGGGCGTCATTGGAAAGGTCAGATTTTTCAAGGGAGAAGAATATTTGCCTCACTTCCAATGGCCCCAGCCCATAATTTTCATAGTGTATTTTTATGGCAAGTAGCTATGTCATCAGGGGGAATTCTGTAAGAGTTCTATCATTCTTCTAACATTGACTAAACCTTTATTCTTAGCCACTTCTGTAAAAAAACATACCCATCCATCACTTCCATTCTTATATTATTTTTATTTGAGTATAGTTGACACACACTGTTACATTCGTTTCAGGTGTACAGCTTAGTGATTTGAAAAGTTTCTGCATTAGGCTGTGCTCACCCCAAGTGCAGCTACCACCTGTCCCATTACACAGCTCTTACACATCATTGACTGTGTTCCTTGTGCTGTGTTTTATTCTCGTGACTCACTCATTCCATAACTGTAGGCCTATATCTCCTTCCCCCTTCTCCCATTTGACTAAATTTGCACCTCTCTCCCCTCCAGCAACCATCAGCTTGTTCTCTGTATTTATTAGTCAGATTCTGCTTTTTGTTTGTTTTTTCTTTTCTTTTTTCTTTTTTTTTAAAGATTCCATTTATGAGTGGAGTCATATGGCATTTGTCTTTCTCAGTCTGATAATACATTCTAGGTCCATCCATGTTGTGGGGGAGAATATGAAAAAAAGGAACCCTCATGCACTGTTGGTGGGAATTGGTGCAGCCACTATGAAAAAACAGTATGGAGTTTCCTCAAAAAATTAAAAATAGAAATACCATATGATCCAATAATTGCACTTCAAGTAACCTGATGTAGCAGTATTTTCAGAGTCAACACAGTCGTGAAACTGGCTGACACGGTTATAAATTTGACATAAATATCCCAAATATAATTTACTAAGCCTCCTCTAGGCTCTAGAACGAAAAGATACTCTTCCACAGAAATGAGATATTGGTGGCTTTGCTATCCTATAATATTTAACATTTTTCAGGTCCTGAAGCTCTCTCTTCTTGAAGTATTTAAATCACCATATTCAAAATATTCTGCCCCTGTCACTGACATGCTGGTTTAGTTTCTGAAAAGGGATGACTTCAGCCAGTGGCTAGAAAGCCTTTTAATTGAAATCCTCTTGTAACAGCTCTATCCCTAGGAGATCTAGTCTCCAAAGCATAGAACTGATAGTGCCTTCTTCTTGCATATAGGAAGTATACTAATTTTATGAGAAACTGGATTTCCATGGAGGGTAAAAGAAAAATTGAATTCCAGTTTAGAAGTTCATGAGGGAATTTTGGTAAACTTTCACAAGGTTTGAGAAAATCTAATTCTCTACTTAAGTGTGTCTGCAGGATGTTTCTTTAACTTGGCTCTTGATTTCTGAGAATCATAATAGCTCTTATCTGCTTGACTTCCCTTCTGTGCTTTACTTATTTTTTTTTTAAGATTTTATTTATTTATTTGACAGAGAGAGAGACAGCCAGAGAAAGAGAGAGGGAACACAAGCAGGGGGAGTGGGAGAGGAAGAAGTAGGCTCCCAGTGGAAGAGCCTAATGTGGGGCTCGATCCCAGGACTCGGGATCACGCCCTGAGCCAAAGGCAGACACTTAAGGACTGAGCCACCCAGGCGCCCCCCTTCTGTGCTTTAATATGCAATTTAGGCTTCAGTACAGGTTGACAATTTTAATGTGGACAGCAGCCATATAGTGAAGCAGAGGTCCCAAATCCAGGACCACAGCTTTCAAAATATAATCTACTTAAGAACTGGAGTTTTTCCAGGGCCCAATACCAGCTCAGAGATGTACCCAAATAATGCTAGATGTGCTGGTCACACCAAGTTTAAAAGAAATTTACTATTTAATTTAAATATCTCAAAGAATGTTGAAGGGGATCCAGAATGTATGCTACAGAAAATGGTTCTTAAGAGCCCCGATCTACTCTCATCTCCTGTTCTCTGACATCTTGCATCTGTCCCAAAGCCTCTCACCTTTCAGTCCCCACCTCTCATGACGATGGTGATGACGATGACAAGTAACGAGTACAATGAAGTAACATTTATGAGGTGTTTATTCTGTAGCATAGATTATTCTAAGTGACTCACATGTGTTTAATGATTGGCTTCTCAACCCAGGAAAGGACTAGCTCTGTCTCTCTGTCTCTTTCTTTCCCCTCTCTCCTGGTCTTTCCCAGGTCTCTCTCAAATTATAAATTCTACACAGCCCAACTTAGCCTTTCTGGGTGTTTTTCATCACTTCTCATTCTTTCTCTTTTTAACCATTATCTGTCTTCTGTGTCACAAAAAACCCAAAAAGGACTATGAAGAACCAAATTCTCTAATAGACTGAAGGGGTCAGTGGGAGGTATAAAGGACGTGTGGCAGATTGGGACCATGCAGACTTTAATAGCTCTTGTCTCTAACACTTGTTTTTGGTGTTTTTACTTATTTGTACTTGGCCTGCCTACTGTGGTCAAAGTTTGAGGACACATTTTTAAAAGATATATTTCTTTTCAATAAGTATATTTATACCAGTGCATCGGTGCCTAAACACGCTAAATATGTTGGGGTCATGGACCCTTATGAGAATCTGATGGGATTATGAACCTTTATAGAAAATGACATATGATGGCTTGGGTACAACATCGTATCTACACAATGTACTTGACTGAAGTGAAAATGTAAGTTTTGTATATAAAATACCTTGTATGAAAGTGTATTAAAACATGTTTTTCTGATTCTTATTGTGTTTCATGTAAAATGCAATTGTTCCTCCTGAAAACAAGAAATAGATTTAATTGGACAAATCAAACAAGAAAGAACATTTTAATTCTAACAAAGGAAATTTTAATGGCGGGGCTATTGTTTGGCATGAATACAAGTTTGAAATTGCAACAAGATCTCTGTTGTGACAATGATCAAGCTGTTCTTGAAACCCAATCAATTTTGACTCTTAGTTGGCAATGGAGTGAAATCCTTGACTCACAAAGGCACGTAACAGAAAATGGAACTCGGGCTTCCATTGCTGACTCTGCTGCGCAGTGATAGGCTCGTGTCAAAGAAAACCAGGATTCTCGATGCATCTTGAGTCAAACTTATGTGCTAACATTTACTTTGTCCTGAAGTGAGTGAGGTCTGACTCAGCAAGGTCTCTGCCATTGATGGCTTTGTCAGCAAGATTATGATTATGAATCCATGTTTCAATGTTAAGGTTGTCTGAGATAAAGCAACATTTGAAAGCACTCTGTATTTTGTCCAAGTATCAGATTTCTGTCTGCAGCCAAGTGAATAATGTTGTGTGCCTCTCAACCCTCCAAAGATCTGGAAAGTGTTGCAAAGTTGTCTCCTTTAGTTTCCTGTTCCAAAATGGCACGTGAGCCACACAAGCTCGTAATTTTTTTGCAGCATAATTGATGCTGCTTCATGTGACCTTGAACCAAAAGATTTACCTCACGTAATGAAGCTACATGTGTCCATCAAGTTTGATGAATCATTAGTGAACCTGTCCCTGGAAAATTTGTCTCAAATCATAATTTTTTTTCAAAAAGACTAAAGTGTTGCTTTCAAATGTAGCAATAAAGAGCTCAAAAATTGGTCTCTGAAAAGTCAGTATATTTTGTACAGTAGGGTAGAATACTATATTTATACCAATTTCCTGAGAAAAGTTCTCAAAATGATGGGAATTCAAAGGTCAATCAGATGAAGTGATAACTTGTCTTTCAGTAGATAAAATGTATTTTAGGATTTTTAAAGAAATTTTTTAGTGCCAATTCATACAAATATGTAAAGCTAATGACAACCATGAAAGATGTCACTATTGTTGCATCTTTTGTCTTAAGTGGCATAGTGACAATTACTCACTATCAGCCTCCCCTACTTGAAATCCAATGCCTTTATGCTTTAAAAAATGTTTATATATTTTGTCATTTCTTGAAAATTTTGTTGCGAAAATAAGTCTACAACTTATTCCCACTCTACATTTTGATAATTTAATCAGTGCACTCTCTTTGAAAGTGTATTTATCTAAGATAAGTGAGTAAGGAACCAATATCTACTAGTATCTACCTTGAATCAGTCAATCTACTAAACTATGTGTATATTCTTGCGGACATATATGTACCCGATCAATTTTGTGGTTAAGTGTTTACACCTATAGTTATATATAGGATTTCATGAAAAACTATAAACTTATTCATATATAAATATACATGTATATATAAACACACACATATATAGCTATCACACATAAAGAATTTAATCCTCGCTATGATTCTTTAAATTATTTTGATTCTCATTTCACAAATGTATTCATCCCAAAGAAGTTTATTAACCACCTACTATGTTTCAGGCCCTGTGCAAAGAATGGGATCTTCATACTACTTGTCTTGATGAAGGTAATATAAAATTTACAGAGGAAGTAATCGAGGTCCAGAAGAATAACAAAACAACTACGTTTATACAATGAGAAAAGTAACAAAATCCAATCATCGAAGCCAAGAGGCTCCCATTCTTGAAAATGAAAGTTAAGTTGCTTGAATACTCTTTTCCTTTGGGCTTTTCTTTACTTATTCATTCTTGACTCAGCAACCACAAAAATATCCCAACCATTGGACCATGCTAGCCCTGCCCACATGCTTTTGGCATTGCTAATATCATCTCATTTTCAGGATTAGCTAATGAGCAACTGAGGATTTATTCCTAAATATAAGCTTGATCAATCTTTTAAGATTTTGTAGTATTCTATTCTTTCATTCTTTCATAGCTACCCTTATTTTAAATTATGCACCCAGTGTATGGTGATTTACTTCATATTTGATCTCCCACTAGAGTTTTATGAAGACTGGAACAATTTCTGTTTCTTTATTTTTCCTAATTCAGTGTCTACCAAGTGCCTAGTATAGTGTATGGCTTATATCATTTGCCGAAATGTGTTTGTTGAGTAAGAGTAGGTGTGAACATGGAACCCCGTACAAGGCACGCACCACTTACCAACAAGTTGGGTCCCAGAGCTCTCCTCTGATGTAAGGCATCAACCCTTTGGCTGCTGAAATGTGGGGAAGTTCTAGAGGTCTGAGAGATTGGCCAATGCATGTGGTAGCATGGATATGGGAACTTGTAGGACTCAGAGGGGTGCGCATTTAACAACCAATATAGAAGTGTTTCTGTATTTTAACAATGGATACAGCCACCAATACACTAGTTGAATGTCAGCAAGCAGAGAGGGATAAAATGGAGCTCCGTGCTAACTTCTTCCTTCGTAGCTTATAATACTGAAGAGCTTTAAAACATGAACAGAGTCAATCATATGGTTTCCTCTCATGTTATGCCCAAAAAAGCCTGATAACAAAGTGCAAGACTCAAGTCCATTTTAATTTAGATTCCTTTTTGTAACTTATTTCCAAGGTAATCCTGATTTTTCACCAAAATGTTCATCTTTACTCCAGCGAAGTTATCACAGGGATGTAAATAACCCTTGTTTAGAAAAACAGATGATTTAAATATGTTTTATATTTTCAATATTTCAGAATAGTGCTTTTTTCTGGTGCATCGAACTATTTCAAAAATTTGTACATCTTTTAAAATATGATTCAAATAAAATTTGCTAAAGTCTTTTATGATTATTGGAACCTCATTTCTGTGCAAGAATCCAGCTGTGGCCACACACATTGCCCATTCATATAGTGAGCGATGCCAACAGTTGTCTTTTGAAATGAGAACCCGGACATATACCAAAATTAGAGAAGGTAAAATTTGAGAAGACTTTCGTAGAATAAAAACCATATATATTTCTCTAAGATTTTTGGATAAAGTTTAATGTTTTGAGGGTAGCACATAAATTGTTTAATCTAATCTAATATCACAGCTTTGGAAACTTAAGAGTCATCCTTTGTTATATAGTGCAACCTCTATTTTATGTTCCTTTGCAATCGGATAAAAGACATGACTTTCCTTTTTTTTTTTAAGATTTTATTTATTTATTTGACAGAGAGTGAGACAGCCAGCAAGAGAGGGAACACAAGCAGGAGGAGTGGGAGAGGAAGAAGCAGGCTTCCCTCAGAGAAGCCCGATGAGGGGCTCGATCCCAGAATTCCGGGATCACACCCTAAGGCGAAGGCAGACGCTTAACGACTGAGCCACCCAGATATGACTTTCAAGACTGACCATCTACCGTTCTCTCCTTGCAAATATTGTTCCAATTGCCGGGAAAATACTATGCAATCTTTTGGTACGTCTCCTCTGTCTGAGATAATTTGCTTGGTATTAGTGTACTTTCAGATTTTGTTTATATGTTTTGTTAAACATTTCTGATTCCCCAAGATAGAATTAGTCATTCATCCTCTGGTTTCCAGTGTCACGTTGAACAGATTTTTCTCTTGGGATTTTATAGATCATTGTTTTATATCTGTACCTTCTTTTACTAAGCGGAATTCTTAAGAGCTGGGTCTATTACTTGATAATTTACGCAACCTCAGAACCTAACCTAGTGTCTAAACTTTAGTGGATGTTTCAGTGAAAATGTATGGAAATAAAGTCTTCTAATTACAACATTATCATGGTTCTTTTTTCTTACAAATCCCAAATGTATGTAATCGTTAAGATACTTAAATCACCTTCCCGTGGGCAGACCAACAGAACAACAGAACAACTTTCTTTGTTCTCGTTTCCTAATTATCATTAATGCCTTTTTAATTCTTCTATGGCTCATTTTTCCTTGTCTGTCTTGTCATTCCCTTTCTCCTGGCTGAGTGACAAAGAGAGATGTAAAATATAATTCACGAAACAGCCTGGTTATTAAAATATACTGTCATAAACTTGTCACCTGGCACATTTGTTCTGTTTACCTTTATGCAAAGCATTATGATGCATTATTTATAATGCTTTTTCTAGCTCATCTATTAAAGGCAATTAAAACAAAAGGAGGAATAATGTTCTGCAGCTGCTTTTACCCCTAGGACCTTCTAGGAAAAGGAACAAGATGAGGTTTGTTATTTATGAAGTTTGTTGTCTGTTGGCCTCTTAACTGAGGCTAACACAACCTTTCACACAATCTTAATTAGATTTGATGTTTTATTTGTCTTCATTAGGAGGCAAATTAATTTTTAATTAAAAAAGAAAAGATTACTGCATCACTGGATTATTAAAAAAACAACTTTCCATTCCTTAATTCTATAAGCAAGGCATAATTATAAATGACTAATGTTTCGGTGCAATAATCTAACACATTAAATAACTCACTTCTCCGGGGACAAAGAAAAACATTCAAATAGTTTTAATTGAGATATTTTCTAGTTTTATTTTCATGAATATTTTGTGTTAAAAAGTTTTAAAAGACTTCTTAAAAGTGCAGGCAGCCTAGTTCATAAACAACTGGATTTATGTCACAAAGTACTTAGCAGTGTGGAAATTGGTTAGCATTTATTCTTTCCCTCATTCCCAGGGACAACACTCTGTAGATACAGACAGATGGATACAGATACAAAAGAACTGTATAATAGGGAAACTGTAAAATGTCATGTTCGAGATACATAATGAATGAAAACAAAAACTGAAGCTCTATCCAGCGAGGGAGCTCTGGGAACTGTGCCCCTCTTCCTTCAGTTCTATTACCCAAGGCATAAGGAAGCTACATTGTTTCTATTGATTAAGAGCTGATCCTGAGGGGTCCTCGTTCCCTCACTCATCTGGTTTGCCAGGAACTTTGAGCTACCCTGTGATCCAGCCATTGCACTACTGGGTATTTACCCCAAATACAGACGTAGTGAAGAGAAGGGCCATATGCACCCCAATGTTCATAGCAGCATTGTCCACAATAGCTAAATTGTGGAAGGAGCAGAGATGCCCGTCAACAGATGACTGGATTAAGAAGATGTGGTCCATATATACAATGGAATATTACTCAGCCATCAGAAAGAACGGTTATACAACATTTGCAGCAACATAGAGGGGACTGGAGGAGATTATGCTAAGTGAAATAAGTCAAGCAGAGAAAGACAATTATCATATGGTTTCACTCATTTATGGAACATAAGAAATAGCAGGAAGATTGGTAGGAGAAGGAAGGGAAGAATGAAGGGGGGGTAAACAGAAGGGGGAATGAACCATGAGAGACTGTGGACTCTGGGAAACAAACTGAGGGCTTCAGAGGGGCGGGGGGTGGGGGATTGGGATAAGCCAGTGATGAATAGTAAGGAGGGCACATATTGCATGGTGCACTGGGTGTTATATGCAAATAATCAATCATGGAACATTGCATCAAAAACTGGGGATGTACTGTATGGTGATTAATATAACAAAATAAAAATTAAAAAAAAAAAAAGAAACCCTCAGGCAAAGGAATGGAAGAGCTAGTCACTGAAAGAATGGAAGCCGCACACTGAAACATTAAGGGTGAGGGGATATAGGTAGGGCACGGCAGCTTCCTAACCCTCAAGTCCACGTGTAATATGAACGTGTGTTTGGTTTATAAGAGAGATTGACTTGAGACAATTAAATTCTTGTCATAGCTTTGTATCTTACTAAATGTATCTATTATAGTATTTATACTTATTCTGTGTCTGGAATCCATTTGAGACAACTGAAAGACTTCTGAGCCATAATTCATACACTGGCTTTGCCAAAGGACCGCAAATGAAATTTGTCGTTTAAAAGCTGCAAGTCAGTGTAGTGTTAACCTTGTAAGGATATGATAAACAGGTGCATTTGATTATATGTTGATCCAATAACCTTTCAAAAATAAAAACGGTGTCAGATAGGAGTGAATATTTTACTGGTGTTATTTTCGGTAAACTGGTTTTTAGGACACAGGAACTAATAAATAAAACAAACTCCATTCATAAGTGTGCATATTTTACAAATGTTGATTTGTAATATTTAAAATAAGTAGATCCTAGTCTTGTCACATTCATAAAGAAATACAGAACACTGAGTAAACAAACCGCATAAATGGTATATATGGACTATGGAGATACCTATAAATAAATAACGTACTTAAACATATTTGTGTATGTTTATGTATATACATATAAAGATATATACATATGTGTAATAATTCTTCCACCAATCTATCTGTTGACCTTTTCTTATGTTTTTATTTAATGGAAATATATTTAAAAGCCCTAGAGGACAGAGATTTAGAACTGTAACCTGTTTGTATTTCTGATGCTTAAACTTACCTTTCCCAATCAAGATATTACTAACACTATTTAAATTAACTATGGACTTATAAAACAGTATTGTGATACTCATCAATATTGTTACAGACATTCTGTGTTAGTCATACCTTTAGTAAATGTGCATGAAGAAGAAACACGTTAGTAAAGAAAGTGTTTAGGGGCGCCTGGGTGGCACAGCAGTTAAGCGTCTGCCTTCGGCTCAGGGCGTGGTCCCGGCGTTATGGGATCGAGCCCCACGTCAGGCTCCTCCGCTATGAGCCTGCTTCTTCCTCTCCCACTCCCCCTGCTTGTGTTCCCTCTCTCGCTGGCTGTCTCTCTCTGTCAAATAAATAAATAAAATCTTAAAAAAAAAAGTAAAGAAAGTGTTTAATAAATATTTTTATTTTATTTTAAATTTTTCATTATGTTCAGTTAGCCAACATATAGTACATCACAAGTTTCTGTTGTAGTGTTCACAATTCATTAGTTGCTTATAGCATCCAGTGCTCATTCCAACATGTGCCCACCTTAATACCCATCACCAGGTCATCCCATCCCCCCCAATAAATATTTTTAAATAATTGTCTGTATTTGTCTTGACAGTTGCAAATATACTGGATTTTGAGCTAATGGTTACAATAGAGGAGATCATTGAAAACAAAACTTATTTCTTTGAGGAGATTTTTTAAAAAATTATAAACCTCTAGTTATCTAGATCAAAAAGAAAAGAGAGCAAAGACACAAACTACCAGTTTCAGGAATGATAGAGTTGACATCACTAGAGATCAAACATATTTAAAGGATAATGAAGTTAATACTATGCACATTAGGCTAATACATTTTAATTCTCAGAGGCAAAGACACATTTCTTGAAAGAGGCAAACTACCAAAACCCACCCAGGAAGAAACACAAACTGATAGCATCTTATCTATTAACTAAAATTTGTTTTTAAATTCTTTTCCACAAAGAAAACTCCAACTCTATCTGTTTACTTCATTAAAAATCTAAGGACCAAGAATATAACCAACTCTGTACATTCTGTTTTAGAAGAGGAAACACACCACAACTCATTCTATGAAGACACAATGTATCACTTTGATACTGAAACGAGACAAAGACACACAAGTAAAGAAACTACAGGCCAATATCTTTCATGAACATAGATAAAAATATTCTTAAGAATTTTAGCAAATTGAGTTTAACAATATATAACAAGCTAATGCAACATGACCAAATGGCATTTATCCCAAGAATGCAAAATTAGTTCTTAAACATTCTTAACATTAACATCCTTAAATCAATCAATGGAATTTACCATATTAACAATTTTTAAAAGTTAAAATGGAGCGCCTGGGTGGCACAGCGGTTAAGCGCCTGCCTTCGGCTCAGGGCATGATCCCGGCGTTATGGGATCGAGCCCCACATCAGGCTCCTCCGCTATGAGCCTGCTTCTTCCTCTCCCACTCCCCCTGCTTGTGTTCCCTCTCTCGCTGGCTGTCTCTATCTCTGTCGAATAAATAAACAAAATCTTTAAAAAAAAATAAAATAAATAAATAAATAAATAAATAAATAAAAAATAAAAGTTAAAATGGAAACAAATGTGCTCATCTCTATAACCACAGATAAACCTGTGCCAATATTTTCCACATTGACTTCTGATAAAACATCTTCAGCAAAATAGGATTATTATGAAAATTTCCCAACCTGATGAAGATCTACAAAAGAATATATAGCAAGTATCATACTTCATGGTAAAAGACTAAGTATTTTCCCCATAAGATCAAGGACATTGCAAGGATATCCATTCTTACCACTTCTATTAAACACTGAAATAGAGATTCCACCTACTGCAATAAGTTAAAATGAATTAGTAGTTAGATAGGTGATAGATATATGGATATCTATTGAGTGACAGATGATAGATGGATAGATAGATGATAGATAGATAAGCAAATAAATGGAATTCAGATCAGAAAGGAAGATATAACAGTCTTTATTTATAGATAGCATGAAATGTTGGCTTCTGTGGATGTAGATTGTGTTTCCCCTATGTCCTCACATCATCCTCCCTTCGTGCATATGCATCTTTTTTTTAAGAACATCAATCGTAGTGGATTAGGAGCCAACCGCAGTCCAGCATGACCTCATTTGAACTAAACTAATTACATCTGCAATTAATCTATTTCTAAGTTCATATTCTCAGGTACTGAGGATTAGGAATTCAACATATGAATGGGAGGGCATAATTTCACCATAAGATACCTCAAAACCAGAAAAGACACATACATCAGCAAGTAAATGGACAATTTTGCTGTGTTTATATAATGAAATACTACTCAAGAATAAAATGCTTTGATAAACTGTGGATACATGCAAAGTTATACATGAATCTTAAAGTAATTATGTTGGGTGATAAAAGCCAGAAAAAAAAAAGTGTGATTTCATAGATAAAATTCTAGAAAATGCAAACTAATCTACAGTGACATAAAGTAGATTAATGTTTACCTGTGGATGGGGAGGGAGGTTTGTGGGGTGCAGAGAGAGTCTGGAAGGAGAAATTACAAAGGAGCATGAGGAAGTTTTGGAGTATACTGGATATTATTATTATTGTGATATGTGTGAGGAAACCATCATGCATAGGTATGCACACATGCCAGTTCTTATCACATCATACAGTTTAGACACATGCAGATTTTAGTTTGTGAATTCTACCTCAAGAGAAGTATTTTTTAAATTTTAAGTATTTATTTTCACAAGTCATCATCTTTTCAATAGTTTAAGAATTGACTCCATCTTTTCCTACAATTAAGGAAATCCTCAATTAAAAAATACTATTTATAGTAAAAAGAGAAAAAAGAAATACATCAACATTGGTTACCAGGGAAATTGCCAAATGATAAATAGTCAAAACAAATTTAAACTAGTCATGAAATGTTGACTAACAAAATTTGGAAATAGATCTGTCAAAATATATACCACAGAGTCATAAAGAAAGGATTGATCACTTCTTTTTCTCCAGATGATCTAAGGGAAATGGATAATTTACCAATTGCTTTTTATTAAATCGAAAATGTTATCAGAAAACTAAAATCCATTCATGGGGCGCCTGGGTGGCTCAGTCGGTTACGTGTCTGCCTTCAGTTCAGGTTATGGTCCCAGGGTCCTGGGATCCAGCCCTGCATTAGGCTCCCTGCTCAGCGGGGAGCCTGCTTCTCCTTCTGCTGTTCCCCGTGCTTGTGCTCTTTCTCTCTCTGTCAAATAAATAAAATCTTAAAAAATAAAATAAAATCCATTCATAATAAATTTGTAGATACCCAAAAGAGCCATTTTGACTGTTCAAACTGAATCAAAAACAAAACAAAACAAAATCAAATGGTTTCTTCTTTATTAGAATTTTTATTGCAGGTTGTTGACCTGCAGAGTTTTCCAACCCTGGTCATCATATAAAATGATGAGGAGAATGAACAAGACAACATTGATAATAGAATAAAGGTTCGCGTTTGCAGAGTATCATTTTTCAAGGTTAGTTAGCAATCTATCCAAGCAGACATTTAACAGGCAAACCTGAGTTTCCAAAGCTACGTTAACAAGATGCTTTATTCAGACAGAGTCATAAATATGGATAGAGTCTTAGAGAAACCTAGTCTAAATTCTCACTGTCAGAGATGGACAAATTGCCACCTGGAAATAATAAATGACTTTCCTAATGCTGTAAAACCATTTGTTAGTTTGGTCAGAATTAAACTTCTGATCTCTTAATTTCTACTATATTGTCCTTAATGCTATCATGCTGTTATTTAGTCGTTTTTGAGAGTAGTGACAAAGACAGGTTTCCGTATACCTTACTACTCTGCTCGAATCTATACAGAATGTGTTACCATTAATAAGATATTAAACCAACACCTACAACATTGAATTAATATTAGTCATTTTATGAATGACTAAAGAAGTAACAGACATTTTAATAGACATTTTTAGGCAAATGGTTAAGTTCTACAACATGAAATTTAATTCTGAGGACCTACTGCCAGTGACTAGGGATACTGATAAATTAGTTATGGCTTCTAGCCTTGTTGCCATAATCAGTAAAATTTTAACCCATTTAGAAATGATGGCCATGATGCTAATAATAAGAATGTGTGTCAAATAAATATGTACCCATGTATTTATTATATTTCAGTCATGAGTCCTAATGATTTAATGAGATGGCATTGAGGGAAAAAATGAAGTGGGAGAGACTTTAGCATCCATCGTAATTAGTGCTGCTAAACAGAGTAAATGAAGCTGTGAGCATTATTACATCGTTAATGAAAAATGATTTCTAAGTATAGCGGGTAAGCTTATGATATATGAACTTATTATCCAATGTCAAAATCTGGGGAAGATTTACCTAATTAAAGTAAAAACTGTTTGGCCCCAGAGAAAAGAAGGGAAATATAATTTTGAAAATAAATGAAGCTCCCTGTAAGTCTCCTTTAATTTTTAACTCATGAAACAAAAAATTGACTTTGTGACATAATTTTAAACTGTTTTTTTTTTTTTTTTTTTTTTGGTAGACCTTAAAAACCACTTTACACTAAAAAGCACTATGTCTTCTTTGGGGAAGAATGCCTTTGCGAGCAACTTGAAAATGTTAAATAAAACACCTTAAGAATATAAATAGTCATGATAGTCAACCCATTCATATAGTTCTTTGTTAATGTGTCTATCCATTCAATCCTACAAAGTATTCATTTTCTATTACTGCCTAAACAAATTGTCAGACTCTGGGATGTTTGACACAACACAAAGTTATGATCTCACATTCTGTACGTTTCTGGGCTTGCTATTGAATTTCCATTGGGCTTTGGCTGGTTTCCATGTCCTTGTTCTTGAAAGGCTAAAACCAAGGTTTTGGTCAGCCTGGGGAGAGAATCTGCTCCTTCCGGTTGCTGCAGAATTCATTTCCACAGAACTCTAGGACTGAAGGTCCTGTGTCCTTTCTGACTTGAGCCTGAGGATTGTTTTCAGTTTCTAGAGGCTTCCTGCATTCCCTGGCTTCTGCTCCCCATACTCTTCCAAGCCACCACCATCAGATCTATTTGTTCTCTTGTTTTGAATCTCTCTTATCTGCTCCTCTACCATTCTCTCTGATTCAGCTGGAGAACGTTTTTATTCCAAAGGACTGTGAGGATTTGATTGGGCCCACTGGGATAATCCAGTATAACCTCTCTATTTCCAGGTCTGTAACCTTAATACCATTTGCCATAAAAAATAACCTATTCACGGGTCCCAGGAAGTAGAAAATAGTTGGGGGAGAGAGGATTCTGTATAGCACATACGTATGTTTGGGTTTTTTTTTTGTTTGTTTGTTTTTTAAAAGATTCTACTAATTTAATTTTTTATTTGAGAGAGAGAGAAAGTGAAAGAGAGAGAGAGCAGAGGGAGAGGGAGATAATCTCCAGCAGACTCTGCACTGAGCACAGAGCCCGATGCGGGACTCAGTCCCAGGACCCTGAGATCATGACCTGAGCTGAAATCCAGAGTTGATCGCTCACCTGACTGAGCCACCCAGGCGTCCCGGCTCAGACATGTTTAAGGAGAGTTCCTACTGGTCTACCTTTACCCAGAGCAGTCTGCACTCCATTTGATCCGCCAAGGAACTTTGTTTCAGACTAGGGCTAAATAGCTCATATGAAAAACAGAAGCAACCGCCCGCTAGTACAGTTTTTATTTCTGCATGAAACAAGAGGGCACATCACTAGTTTTGTCTTTGTTACGGCAAATCAGACTGTTAGTACGTTCTATGCACTTCATTGTCAATCAGTCCTTATATGTTTTTTCACCAGCACATTTTGGGTCTTTCTCTTTATATTATACATAAGTTGTTGCTAAAATGATAATACATTTAATAACCAAGTACGTTGTCTGACACAGAGTAGTTGCTCAGTAAATATTGTGTCTCTTCCTTTGCTTCTTCTCATTAGCTTATTTGATGTTCTTCCTAACCATCTTTATGAATAGGAACTAAACACTTACAGAAGCCTTATTTCCTTGGGAAAATTCCACTTCACATCATCTCTTCTCTGAATTACGACATCGTTTGATGGACTGAAGTATTACAATTTAGTAATACCATGTGCTGCCTTATGTTATTGATACATTTCTGTGCATGTTGCCATTGCTATGACAATAATGACAGAAGGGGGGTCCTCGAGGTAAAATGCAAAGCTGCACCCCTACCAGTATAGTTTCGGGTATGTAGTAGCTGTTCAATAAAACCGTGGACTGAAGTCAATTATTATCTCTTCTGAGCAGGTATCTAGGAGTAGGGAGCCAGGTAAGAGGATAAGGGGGTGTTCTTACATTAGGTGGGGAATGTGTGTTTATCTGCTTCACACTGAAACCTAAGAAGACAAGGAAAATGATACCACTAGGTCTTATTTGTTCAAAGCATAGCTATTTCAATAAGAAAACTTTGATCATAGAAGGTAATACAGGTTCATACTTCTTTATCTGATATTCCAAAGCGCTTAACGTTCTGAAAATCAAAAAAGTTCCCCAAACTTACAAGGTGGTGGTAATAATAATAATATTAATAATAATAATAAATAACTTAGCCAAAAAAGGAAGTAATATATATTCTATCTATTTATGCTGTCTGGTGTGAATTTTGTATATTTTTTAGCAGGAGCTTTAGTGTGATTCTTATTGGTATTACCTCAAAAACCTGTTAGGGGTTATAATATATGCAATGCAGTACCTTTCTAAAATCTGAGAAAAAGGAAAAAAGAAAGAAGGGAAGGAAGGAAGGAAAGAAGGAAGGAAGGAAGGAAGGAAAGAAGGAAGGAAGGAAGGAAAGTAGGAAGGAAGGAAGGAAGTGAAAGGCTGAATTCTGAATCATATCTAACCCAAAGGTTTTGGATGAATTAGAAATGATGAAACTTCACCTCTCTATAAAGCAATAAGGGGACCAAAGAACAAATTAATCATTCAGTACTTACTTCTAAGAGATTTGTAAAAGTGAAAAAGCATTTTAAGGTATGCAAAACTTAGAATTTTTAAATTATATGTACTTATTCACTCTCTAGGTAATTTTTGTGGAAATATCCATTACTGAAGGAGGTGGGAGAGTTTTTAAAATAAGAACAGATTTACGTAGCTCAGATTTCCCAAATAGTTGTTGAACCTCCTCTATTTCTTCGAGAAGTTATGCCCTCTGATCACACTAATGGAGTTTTGCTTTGTATATTTATTGTTACCATATATCCATATTTTAAGAATAAACACAAGGATTAAATAAAAATGTGCAAAAATGTACTCATTAAAAATTTTACATCATTCCATTAATTATCAACTACATGATTGTATTTGTATAATTACCCCCTTTAAGTGCTATTATGCTAGTGGGCTAGTCTAGAAGAATACATTCTGTGGCAGAATATCCTATATAATTACAAGACTAATGATGATGAATTTGATGAGCAAGCATGATAATTGAATAGTATAACTAGAAAACATCTGGCTGCAAAAGCTTATCCAAAACATAATTCTACTGTGAAAAAATAATTGGCTTCTGTTTTTATCAGTACAACACTATTAATTTTTTAACTGTGTTTGGAAACTCTGAAAGTGGTTTCTTATCTGCTGTGTGGCGGTGGTCCATTCACCATCGAAGAACGTGAAGACTATAACAAAGCTAGTCTTGCCTTTATAATATAATCCATCTTTATAAAATGAATTCTTCCCTGGAAGAAACAACAGTATATTCCTACTGCAGAAGTAGTCACTGGAGTGACTTCCACAGAGTGGAATAACAATTATTTTACCCAAAACGTACATCAGGATGTGTTTATCCTTTATGTCAGGGTTCCCGGGATAGGACAACGAGACTGGAGTTGGCCAACGGGAAGAGTGAGAGTCAGACCAGGAAGTATTTTCTGAAAAGTGAATGTAATCTCTACCTTAATGTCATCACAAGACAGGAGAGAATGAAAAAGCATGGAAATACAATATTCTATTCACATTTATGGAATCATGAAACAAAATCACGTTCATTTTGTCAAAATGGATTTATTATATTAAAATTGGGGAATTCTGTTTTGGAGTTTGTAGGGATTCCATTTGAATAATAGACAAGAATGAAAACTTTTCAGCCTTAATTTAGCTTTTCATCAAATTAGTAATCAATAAATGAAATTATGATTTATTTTTTTGGGCCAAATTACAAGTATTTCAAAATAAGAAACAGTTTGGCAGTTTCTTGAAAAGCTGAATTTGCACTTAGCAGCAATCCCATTTCTAGGTACTGATTGATTCAAGAGAAATGAAAACACATATGCATGAACGTCCATAGTGACTTTTTTGGAAAAGTCAAATCTGGGAACAACTATAAATACATACATAAGCAGGTTACTTGAAAAATACATTGTGACACGTTTTGGTATATTCACACAATAGGAAATTCCTCAGCAAGTAAGAGGAATGAACTACTGATACCCCATAACAACACGGGTGAATCCTCAAAACATGCCGAATGAGAGGCCACAGGCAAAAGACAACGTACTGCATGATTCAATTTATTTGAAATCTTAAAACAAGAAAAACTAATCTGTAATAAAGGAAAGCAGATCAGAAGCCACCTGGGGTCTTGCCAGTGGAAGGGTGAATATTTTCTAAGAGGCGCAATGGAATTTTTTTTTATGATAGAATTTGAGACGATGAAAGTATTCTCTACATTGATTTTCAGGATGGTGATATATACTTGTGCAACTTCAAAATTTTATACTTAAAGTGGGTACATTTTATTTTATGCATATCATACCTTAATACAGTTTAAATTAAAAATACCAATTATGGGGATGATTGTCTCCCTGTTAAATAACACAGTAGGTCACGGCAATGGAAAAGATTAAAGAGATATCTCACAAATCGGTCATCACAATCCTGCAGCTGGTTATATCAGCCTCTTGAACAGATAATTCTTAGGAAAATCTCTCATTTGGTATTTGGCAGGTAATAGGTACAATTTATTGAATATTTATTAATATTTTTTCAGGGCTCACAGCCACCACATGAAGGTTCGTTCTGAATGAAGAATCTGAGGGCTGGAGAGATTAAAACTTGCAAAACTAGTCAATGACAGACCCAACGAACTAATTCACATCTGTAGATGTTCAGAGGTAACCTGAAAACCCTGTAATTAAGAAAGTTCACTTTCCACTGAAGTCAGACCTCCTACTGATAGAGAACAGCTGTTAGGTTTTTTAACCAAAGAATAGTATACTATTTTTTGATATTCAATCTTTATTTCAACTCAGACATCTAGACAGAGAATTGGTACCATTAATAACGAGAATAAAAGAAACCACTAATGTTTATAGATTTTTATGAAGTGTCAGGCTCTACTCCAAAAGTTTTACTTTCTAATTCATTTAAAACTCACAACAACACAGGAAGAGGCATTATTCTTACCCTCATTCTGTACATGAGTGAACTGAAGCAAAACAAGAGTGAGTGAGTTCTTTAAGGGTATTCAATAGGCCATGAAAATTGTATCGGAATTGAGTCCGGCCACCGAATCAGTACTTTTAACCACCACGCTATGCTGCTTGTCCTCAGTCTGTACAGTACTCTATCAAAGGATTCTCCCTGCACATGGGAATCGTGCAAAGTGAGACACCATTCTGATGTGTACGTGTTTCTTTTAATACAGTACTGTGCAAAGTGAAGACTGTAAGGCTTAGGGAAAATGTAAAGAAGATTAACAATTTCAATAGGATTCCATACTGGTAGTAATCTGTAATATTTATTATCTTGCCGTACGTTACCTAGGGAAGAATTTCATTATAATAAATGTCTTGGTCTTTCCATTATTAGCAGACAAGTATTGATGTATATTTCTTACCCATAAAAATGGGTTAGCTATGCTTTAAATTACCTTATTCTTAATAATTTCTAATTAAAACTTTCCTTATGTAATTTTTAAAGTATTTGTGTAATAACATTTACTTGAATTATACACAGTAGCACAATATTATCTACATTTAAAAGATAAGATTTTTGCAAAACCTCTTTGAAAGGGAAAAATAATTCTGTGCCAGGACAGTTTATTCTGGTCAGATATTAAAATGAGCCACCTAGGGCAAATAGAAGTCAGATAGATTTTCTTTTTGACTAAGTGAAATGCTGAAGCTAGAAGTTATTAAAAACATGCAGACAAGTTAACATGCTTTAAGCCCTTCCTGAATACGAGGGAAAATCCCTACATCCGAGAACAACGGGGTTGGACAGATTTTTCACCCAAGGTCCAGCGCTAGTAGCTGGCAATGCTGAGATTTGAATACAGATCTATCTCCAAAGCTAAGTCTTCTAGCAGGTCAACCTGTTTTCTCCGGGCCACAGACAACTTGTTCCTTTATTGTGCATTTCCAATTTGACTTTGTCACGATTGAATAAAGCTATTGGATTTATCTCCATCTATGTGGGCTGTTTAATTTAGAGGTTATACATAAAAACTAATTGAACATATGTTAGATAGGTGCTATTTACTTCACTCTCCAAATACTGGGAAGAAGGAAAGGTTGTTTCCATTCAGCTATAAAATATGAAAATCTCCTCCCTCTTCAACAGTATTCTCAAGGGCTTCTATCTCTTCCATCATATATTAGGACCACTCAGGCAGTCTGAAATGTAAATTAGAAAAACAGTCATTATAAACTGAAATACATTGCAGAGTATGTGATATCTATTTGCTCTTATCGTGTGATTTGTTCTTTTGACAACATTTTTTGAATGCCTACAACGTGCCAGATTCTTAGCTAGGAATCAATGACACAAAAAGGAGGAAACAGACAAGCGTCCCCACAAAGCTTCTTTTTTTTTTTAAAGATTTTATTTATTTATTCGACAGAGATAGAGACAGCCAGCGAGAGAGGGAACACACGCAGGGGGAGTGGGAGAGGAAGAAGCAGGCTCACAGCGGAGGAGCCTGATGTGGGGCTCGATCCCACAACGCCGGGACCACGTGTCGGTCCCTGAGCCGAAGGCAGACGCTTAACCGCTGTGCCACCCAGGAGAAGCTTCTACTCTAATGGGGGGAAATCAGTTAATAAACAAGACGACAAGCGCATATAATGAGAAGGAGACAGTGCTGTAGAGAAGAACTCATCACCGGTAAGGCAAATAAGAGTGTGGGGATCGGGAGACTGTTCTGACATTTATTTAGAGATTTCAGGGAAGACTGCTATAATGAAATACTGTTTGGGCAGAAACATGAAGGCACTGAATGAAGAGAACATTTCAGGAAGAATGAACTGAAACTATAAAGGTCCTGAAGCAGAAGAAAACATGCTATGGTCACGAAGCAGCAAGGAGGCCAGCGTGGCTAGAGAACAGTGCAGGGTGGGGGCGATGTTGGGAGATGAAATGGGAGATGTAACCAGGTCCGGACCATGTTAGGCTTGGTTGTGATGAACAGGATTTTGCTTATCCTCTCATTACCCGAGGATTGGAATAATTTGATTGACTCTTTCCAAAGCTTGCTGGGGCTACCTCATGAAATATAGCTGGCGGCAGGGAGGAGACAGACCGAGGGAGACTGTTGGGTGGCTATGGGAATAATCTGGGTGAGGGAGATTTCTGGCTTGGTTCAGGGTGGCGGCACTGGTGGTAGAAGAGACTGGAGTACATTTTGGGAGATGTTAAGTTTGTGGTGCCACTAAGCTATCCAAGAGGAAAGAGGTTGGATATTTCTGGCTTCAGAGGAGGTGGTCATTTAGAAATTTAAGGTATGAGAAACTGGATGAGTTTACCTACAGAGCCCTAGGAGAAAGAGATGAGGAGAAGACTCAGAGATAATAGATAGGTGGAGACAGAGGAGGAGACAGAGGAAGAGTCAGGGAGTTAAGGCAGATCCGGGAACAGAGGGAGACTGAGTGCAAGGTGATGGCAGGCATCCAGGCAGCCCAGGAGAAGGAAGTGTTGTGAGGCGCGGGTGAATCACCATCACAAGTGCTGCTGGGAAGTCAGAGGTCTGCGGACTGACTCTGCTGGATTCCTCAACACGCAGGGCACGGTGACCTCAGAAAGGATTGTTGTGAAATGTTTGGAATAAAGTCATGATTGAAGCTAGTTCAAGACTGAATGACACAAGAAGTATTGGACAATTCTTTCAAGAAATTTTGCTGCAAAAAAAAAAAAAGAAATTTTGCTGCAAATGGAAGCAGAGAAACAGGACAATAACTCAGGAGATTGTGGAGTCAAGATGTCATTTAGAAGCTTTTCTAAAAATTTTAAATGGAAGAAATAACATGTTTGAATGTTAAAAAAACAAAAACAAAAAACAACCCCCCCAAAGAAACCCCACCCCACATGAGTAATTCAGGAGAGAAAATGGAGAATTGTGGGTATTGTGTCTTTGAGGACCTGAAGTGAGAACCCGTGTGTCTTTGGACGGTCAGTGTGGGGAGTTGCTGAGACAGCTGGTCACCGGGACAAGGAAACTGGGCAAAGCCAAGGGTGCAGGCAAAAGGGATGTTGTTGAGTGCATGGGGGTGCTCCTTTCCTTTCCTTTCCTTTCCTTTCCTTTCCTTCCCTGTTTTATTGAGATATAATTGATATATAACTTTGTATTAGTTTCAGGTGTATAATATAATGATTTGATGAATAGTATATGTTGCAAAATGATCACCATATATTTAGTTAACCTCCATCAGCTCAAATAGTTACATTTTTTTTCCCCTGTGATGAAAACTTTTAAGATGTCCTCGTCTTCACAACTTCCAGATCTATGATGCAGTGCTGTTAACTACAGTCACCATTACATCCCCAGGACTTATGTATTTTGTAACTAGAAGTTTGTACCTTCACTCATTTCCTCTGGACTTGACTTTTCATCATTACTGTGTTCTCAGTAAAGCAGAAAATGTCATTCAAGGATGCAGATGGGGAGCTGTTAAGGATCTGGGAAGAGAGAGAAAGGAAGAACTAATGACCTAGGAGAGTGAGAATGGCCTGGAAAATGAAGTTGAGTCCTTGGGCAGTAACACCTGTGATAAGTAGCAGAGCCACACTTTTTATTTTTATTTGCCAGGGATATAGAGATGAGAGGAAGAAAATGTTTGTGGCTAAGGTTTTTCTATCCCTTTATCATTCTTCTAATAAAGTCTTTGTTCTAGTGTAAAAGTTCAAGGTAAATCAGCACATGATGCTTAAATGAGGACAGCTTTCTATAAGAAAGAATCCCAAAAGAATCATGAGCACCATAGACCTATTTAAACCTATTAGTTCTTGTTTCCAAACATGTATTGGCATTAAATATATACAAATGAATGAAATTCTAGTGAATTCTAATTTGTCTCTAGGTTCTGATCCAAATTCCAATTCCTTCTGGGATGATACTTTACAGAATGTATTAACAGTGAAAGATTCCTTCAACTTACTTTGTATGGGTTTCTAAGGACAGGTTCCTTAGGAGAGCTAGCTATCTTTTGCTTCCGTTTAATATAAACAGAAAAACTCAGTTGTGTAAATCAATGAGACGACTATCTCCTAGCTGGCATATATGCCATTTTACTACTACAAATTAATTAAATGATTGGCAGGCATGATTAATAGAATCGTAGAACATTGGAAACAAGTAGCATCCTTGAGGTCATCAAGTATGATCCATTTAATTTAGAAATGATAAAACTGAAACCCAAAGAGTTAGGAAATTTGCTAGTAATTTTAAATCCTCTACTAAACTTAGAACTCACTTTATAAGTAGCCTGGTGCCTCTTCCACTTATCGTCGTCTATTTTTTAAGTCTTTAATTCCTTTCTTCTTTTTCAATTGTATAACAAATTATTATTTGATTATGTAATTTCTCACATTATTCAATTGTGAATTTGTTTACATACTAATTAAGCAGTCTATACATGTCTAGCAGAGTGCTTTGCTCTATGGATATTACAGTATGTAGTGGGTTAAACAGTGTATCCCCAAAACTCATGTCCATCTGGAGCTGGAGCCTCAGACTGTGACTTTATACGGAATACACATGTATTCCAGGAAAGGATAAAGATATGATCATACTGAATTAAGTATCCTGATGAGAAACAGAAAAAACAAGGACATGCAGCACAGAGAGAAGGCAATGTGACAGTGGACACGGAGATTGGGGGAATATGTCTACAAGCCAAGGAATGCCAATAGCCGCCAACCACCAGGAGCTCAGAGAGACACAGCCAACTGTTTCTTCCTCAAAGACCCTGGAATAACTTGCTGACACCTTGATTTTGGACTTGCAAACCCCTGAACTGTGAGACAATAAACTTCTGGTTGAGGTCATCCAGTTCGTGGTGAGGTGTTACAGCACAACTAGAAAACTAACACGTTCTAGAAGTAGCAAAACCCATGATCTGAAAAGCAATAAAATAAAGGAAACAGAAAAACAAAGAAAACCCAATTCATTCATTTATGACCATCACCGGGCATTATCTTGAAGCCTCCCTGCTCTGTTGACAAGCACGTCCCTTCTTCCTTGGACTTGAACTGGAAACATGAATTGGATTTTGTAATTTGTGACAGCACCACAGTCTACATTACAAAGACCATGTGATACAGTGTTGAGGACACTCAGTGGCAGGCCCTCCAGAATTTGTCATATTTTTTTCATGCTATTATCAAAGAATATTAATTTTGTCATGTTTTTTGTATACTGCCTGAAAAAGGTGGTAACATGATATGACTCTCAGAGCATTTATTTAAGAAGTACCTTCTCTGCGCCCGTCTCTGTGCTAAGGGGTTTTACTTAGCTCATTGAATTAGCACCTGGACTTATTTCCTATTGCTGCATAACATGTTACCACAAGCTTAGTGGCTTAAAACAACACATATGTATTATCTCACAGTCTCCCTGGGTCAGGGACATGGACGTGGCTTCGCTGGGTCCTGGGCTCAGGGTCTCAAAGCTGCAAGTAGGGGCGCGTCTCCGCTGTTCTTATCTGAGGCTCCGTTTGTTCTTTCAAGTTCATTGAGGCTGTTGGCAGAATTCAGTTCTTCGAGGGTGTAGAATGGATATCTTTGTGTTATTTTTTCGTTTTGTTTTTTTTGCTGGGCTGAGATCACTCTCAGCCACTAAGGTCCCGGCCGCTTGGGTCCCGCATATGGCGCTCACAAGACAGCTCTCTGTTTTCCTCTGGGCCAGCAGGAGAGCGTCTCTGTCTCTCTTACTTGAATTCTCAAACTCCATCTACCTCTGATCCGGGTTTAAAGGCCGTAAAAGATGAGGTCAGACTTAAGAGTCAGCTCATCAGGGACTTGAATCACATCTTCCACGCAGAGCGTAACCCAGCCGTGGGGACGAAATCCTGTCAGGTCTCTAAGTCCCGCCCACACTCTAGGGGAGGAGGTTATGCAGGGAGCCCACGTGGGGGGGCAGGAATCCTGGGGACCAGTTCAGCATCCTGTCTCCCACAGCGCCAGTACCAGGAGCCTTACTGATTGCCAGCATGTGGTTCGCATGTCAGCCTCTGAGCTTGGGGATGCGAGCATTGGCAGAGGTTTCGGAGACGCTGCTCTGGTGCGCGGCCCGCTCTCCAGCGCTCCCTCCTTCCTTTCACCTTCCTCCTTATATAGTATGTGTTTAGCACAACCGACTTATACATGGCCGCAGTGGCCTGACCTCTTTTGTTCTCTTATTTGTAATAGAAGTGGCACATCCTTTCTTAGATTCCTCATGAGGGTAGCAATATTTAGTGTGAAATGTGAGTTATATCTTTTATGAGTGAAGTTAAGTGGTCAGAGTAATAGGTTTCCGAGCTCGGGCAATATATGTGCTTTTACCATTTTTTTAAAAGGGCATTTCCCTAGCAGCTCCTAATGTGACCTCTCCGAGCTTCTTACTGAAACGGCTGCAGAACATTAAAAAATAAAAATAAAAAGATGAACATTCACAGCCGTATTTTGAACCAGACCTAGGAATGAATCCAAGGGAGAGAGGCCACGCTCTGCCAGGCTGACAGACCCGACATGAACAGCGGATCGAGTCATTCATGAATGCCCCACTCTTCTCTGAGACCCTAGAGCGCGGCCACCTACACCCATGTGCATTCACAAAGGCGACCCGTCCCTGTCCTCCTGTCTGCTGTTTGACCCCGGTTCCCGCAATGCAATCCTCTACAAAGAGGAGAACTGTACGACGACTGATTCCCCTGTCACCCCGACAGCTGCTTTTCTCACCCTATTCCCAAAGCCGGTTTGTCAAAGCATAGGAGAAAAAGCAAAAGTGAGGGAAGGAGGGTGGGAGGCAAGGAAGAAAAAGCGTGTGTGTGCGTGTGCATGTGTATGTGGGCACGTGCGTGTGCACACGTGCAGGAAGGACCGGCGGGGGCAAGTCTCATCCCGCGAATATAACCCTCAGAAATAAAGCATCGTCAGCTGTTAGAGGTGTTGGAGTCCAGATGAGCTGGGTCCAAAAAACACAGCAAAAGAATACAGAGTCATAAAAACAACAGTGGGCCAGAAATCACATTTAAGTCCAGCCGAGCCCTGGGTGTTTTAGAATCCCTGCCTATCAAACTGCCACTGTGAAGAGTATGGAATCAGAACTCAAGTGCCGCGAGAACACGGTCAAGGACAAGTCACGCGCTCTGCTGTTGGCAAATAGCGGGAAGGAAATGATTTTCCATCACCTAAACATCAGTAGCCGGAAGAGAATCAACATAGAGCTTGTGAAACGTCGTCTAGGAAAAAGAAAGGCCTGGGGGACATCATTCTACACATTCGGAAACGTGGACACCTACAGGGTAAAAATATATAAATAGCTAACAGATTTCAAAACCAAAATCAGTAGACAAATGAGATTTGGAAACATTTTTTAATGCAGATAATAGAGGTGAATGTTTATGACATAGAAAGACTTCTTGAAAATTGACAAGAATGGGGTAAACAAAGCGGTGAATAAAGACACGATGAAACCACTGTCAAGAGAGCAAATCCCACTGACAAACATGAAAAGATGCTCTTTCATGGGAGTCCGAGAAATTTAAATGCAGCTAAGGTAAGCTATGACTTTACATCTAGCAGAATGGAAAACAATGCAGAAAGAATAACACCATTGCTGGTACACATGTGGGGTCCAGGTGCATTGTTGGCAAAAATGAACAAGGTTCAATCCTTTCTGAAAAGATACTGTTAAATAAAAAACACCATATGCAGACACATACATAGGAGGTCATAATTGTAAAACAGAAAAATAACTAATATTCACAGATGAGAATCAGTTCAAACAAATTATTATATCTATCTGTGGTCAGATGTGCATGAGAAAAATATGCAATGATCAATATTAAGCTTTTTGTAATGTTTACATTGGAAAGAGGAGAAAACGAACATGAGAAGTGATTTCGGTAAACAATGAAAGAAAAAAAGGGTAAAAGGACCTTTGTCTCGAAAAGGAAAGGCATATGAAATATTTTGAACTTCATTTTTATTTGGTTATGGCAACACAATGCCGTGAATGTCCCTCATCAAGCTTTTTAAAAAATATTACTGTGAATCTAGAACTAAGCATTTTCATGTAAGGATGCTGAAAAATCAATAGAGACCAAGAAAGTATTCCAGAACCTTCAGAGTTGCTCCTTCTGAGAGTGAAATTCAGTCATTTTCATTTGATTTTTATACATTACACACTATATGCCTACAGTCTTGACATTTTTTATAATGAGATTTTTCTAAGAAAGGATAGACGTACCTGTTCACTCAGTTTTAGACATAATATGATTAAAATTGGGTAAATTTTTTTCTAATAATCCCAGGTTTTGTTTAAGGAAGGAAAGTGAACTTTCTTTTAAAATAACACCAAGGCATGAGTGGCTAATACACCGCATTGGCAATTTAGCAGAGAAGGCTAAATGAGGGTATTGTGACCACACTCAAATGAAGAGGTTTTGACGGTAAAAATGTTAAATCCTGACTTATGTTCTCATCTTAATGGATGATCAGAAACCTCCAGTTGACAGTGAATCTTATCAGTAACTAAAAGGGACACAAACTTTGTGGATTATTTGGACATGCTCTCACTTGGAACCCTAGAGATTGATACCACATTTGTGGAAAGAAGAACGAAACTGGAAAAAATGATTGTTTCTCCTGGCATGCATGCCGATTTTAAGTAAGCGATTAACCACTGGTCCCAAGTGGGAGTATACCACACCTCAGTCTTCAAACCTTTGCGTTTTCCAGATTCTCTTTTAAGCAATCTCATGATTTCCCCTTCCATTCATTTCCAGAAATTGCTTAAGGATCCAAAGCAGAAACCAGACCCATTTGAAGAAATCAACTACAATAGACTGACTATGCTTAAAAAGCAATATATGTATAGATTTTGAGAACAGGGTAAAAGTAAAGAAAGTACAAACAAATATCTTAATGGACAATTCAACTACATTTGAAAAGAACAATCTGGGTATTATTTGAACAGGATGGAAGGCAGTTTGGTATTGAGGAAAGAAAACATAAAGGGTATCTTATGTTAATTGAAATTTTGACTGTGCAAATACGTGGCACGAATCTCTTTGGCTTGTAGATGAGTTCATTTTGTTATTACTACTCTGCAAGTATTGAGGGCATGGATTTAGGAAAGAGGCACTTTTATAAAAAATAACTAACCCACGACCAGTCAAATGACTGCTTTGCTCTGTCTGTTGGCATCCGGCTCCTGCAGTGTGTCTGTCTAGTTGGCCTTGAAGGCCAGCTGGACCCAGGACGTGCAGTTCACTGCTGTTTTCATTACCCTGAATCACCACTGTGCTCCTTCTGACAGCAGCCTTCTTTTTGGCATATGCTTTGAGGATGATACAAAATAAGCCTTTTGCTGTGTCTAAAATAAATTCTAAGCAAAGCTAAAATTCTCCAATAAATGTGTCTGCTAAGCATTATGATTATTTTTATTTAATTAATAAAAGGGTCTTTCCTTTATAAAAAAGACTAGACACAACGACTACAGAAAATAGCAGCAATATTTCAAAAGAAACCTTGAACTCTAGAGCTCTGTCTATATGCACACATACAGATAGAGAGAGGGAGAGAAATGAACGGAATGGAGAATTAAGAGATTTCTTATGGGGTTTGATTAGTACAGGGAACTGATGTGGAGAATTTAGAATACATTTTGGGGTTGCAATCGGGAAAGATAGGAAGGCCCTTCAGAACTTGGGGCTCTGGATAATACTGTTACAAGCTAAGCTATGCTTTGGGTTTCCCAGGTTTATTTTGTTTGGCTTTTAAGTAATTGACAATTAGTGAATTCTAATCATTGTTTTTTTAGATGGCTATCTAGGATGTTAGTGTAAACCGTATCTTTCTCCTCCTAGGTAGAATGCACCACACCCTCCCCCGCCCCCCGCCGGCTTACTGAGTCTCTTCAAGGGAACTCCATTTCTGAAATTTATCTTTTGCCAACTACAGCCAAATATTTCATTACAGAATTGATTTTATTTTCTCCTCCATGGACACATCCCATAGATACTACCCACCCAGCATGACACCTGTTAAATAGTTCTATAAATCATTCTCCCCCTCAATTGCCTTGCCACCATTCAAGAGAAACCTGGGGTAATTGATCTTGATGCAGTCTTTCCAGAAGATCTATTTCACCATCCAAAAGGGACTTTTCAACTGTCCCACTAAATTCTCCCAACGGGTTTCAAGTGATGTATGGTAACATGCTTTTCCAAGGGGAAAAAGATTTTTGACAGTTTTAACTTCAGAAAAAAGAAATCTGTGACAAAGTAGCTGTACCCTCTTCTATGCTTTTCTTAAATCCGTCTCTGGAACTCTTCAGCATCACTGATTTATCTGTGAGTTTCTGGAAGGGGTGCTTGTATCCCCTTGCCTGTTGTAGACCAATCATTAATGAGCACATTTTTAGGCCACTCACTGATTTCCCTTAGGTCTGGCTTTCTGAATCTTGTCATGGGCAAGCACTTCATTTCATGGTTGTCTTAAACATAACGTTAGTGACATCATCAGTTTTTGCGTGTTCTTTGTTTTTGTTTTTGTTTTCTAACTTGGAAGCAAAATTGGTACTATTGACTTAGCACCCAAGCCTTGGATTTCTCAATAAGCAATTTCTCACAGAGTTGACAGCCAGATTTAAGACCTAGAGCATAATCCAGATGCTGAGAGGAGTGGAAGAGAGTTGCTAAATTCTATCTTCATATCATCTGCTCTAACACTTTGTTGGAAGATGACCAAAGCACTTAAGATGTTAGAACCTCAGAAAAGGCAAATCCTTATTATTCAACAAAAAGCAGCATGACCAGGGTGTTTATTCATCCAGGTTTTGAATGTGTTCATTTTTCTCTTCTTATTGTAACATGAACCTAAAATTATAAAGCATTCTTTAAAAAAAGGAAAACCCACCCCTATCAGCACGCTACATGAGAAGCAAATCAAAGTCAGGTCCTGGGGTTAGAAGATAATGTTAAAAAGCTTGTTAAGAATCTCTAATTGCATCATTGACATCATACTGCTTTTTTAAAAACAATCAGAGAAAATTAAGAATAATGAATCAGAAACTTGAGCATTACACTTTTATAACAAGAAATATATTTTAAAAATAAAGAAAAAGCTTCTCTGAGGGATAGATCTCAAACAGCATAATTAGTTTTATCTGTGAGCTGAACATAAAGTATATTTGGGTTTTGAATGCAATAATCTGAATGTTTATAACCTTAAGATTACAATATTATTAGCATGTATCACTTTTAGGGATCAAAACTTTGGGATCTTCACAATGGAAAACATAGAATTTTGGTGGAGATTCTTTGAAATGAAGAATCATTTTGAGATAGATGATGATTTCTGTGGTCCAACTCAACAAATATTTGAGTTATTCTCAGCTTTAATAGGATTTTCTTTAATCACTATATAATTGTATACACTAGGAGCTACTTTTATTTCCTTAAATTTTTTGGTATATTTCACAAGAATAAAAGATACTTTGCTTTGAGTATAGCATGAGTTTTACTTAGATGTTTAAATTTCGTGTTTTCTGATAATACAGGAATTTGAAAACATATCTGACAAATGATGTGAAATTAGGACTTGATCTCCAGGGAATAGTTCTCTATGTGCTAAGGAGACGATAGTGCTGAGCCAATTTTAGGCAAAGTGTATGCATAGGTAATACTCTTCCTACACTAGGAAATATTCTGTCCCCGGGTAAAGTTGTAAGGAAAATCTTTGTGGTGCAGTCCCCAGCTCCTTTGAATGAAAGCGTTTTGGAGCAAACTACAGCCCATGAGGCGAATCCAGGGCTGCCTGTTTGGGGATGCCTAAAAATATTTCTTACAGATGAACGTTTATAATAGATTTGATGGTAAGAAACACTAACTTTGGGCGCCTGGGTAGAGCAGTCGTTAAAGCGTCTGCCTTCGGCTCAGGGCGTGATCCTGGTATTCCGGGATCGAGTCCCACGTCGGGCTCCTCGGCTGGGAGCCTGCTTCTTCCTCTCCCACTCCCCCTGCTGTGTTCCCTCTCTCGCTGGCTGTCTCTGTCAAATAAATAAAATCTTTAAAAAAAACAAAAACAAAACACTAACTTTAAATTTCAATTACTTAGGGGCACCTGGATGGCTCAGTGGGTTAAGTGCCTGCCTTCAGCGCAGGTCATAATCCCGGGGTCCTGGGATTGAGTCCCGCATGGGGCTCCTTGCTCTCTGGGGAGCCTGCTTCTCCCTCTGCCTCCTGCTCCCCCTGCTTGTGCTCTCTCTCTGACAAATTAATAGATAAAATCTTTAAAAAAATACACTTCAATTACTTAAAACTAGTATAACACTGGATGTTAACTATACTGGAATTAAAATAAAAAACTTAACAAAATTTAAAATAAGAAATTTTATCCCCCTGCTGCAAATGAATTCCGTTCTTACCAGTAGACCTATACTATTAAATGAGTGTTCTCAATTATTACATTTTTAATTCATCAACACAAATCTGTCACAGTTACTTTACTTCTTGATATATAAGTACCTCCATGGTAGCCTCACTGTTGGCTGTTGCTCACAAGATGAAACTATCTGCTCTTTAGTCCTTTACAGAAACAGTAGGCCTACTTCTGTCTTAGAACAATGTGACAATCTATAGAGATGGAAAAGGAAGGTTTTTGCAAAGTGGTGAAGAGCAGAAGCTTTATATTCAAATAGGGCTTGACTTGATCCAGGCCCTGACATTTATTAAATCTGTGAGCCTGGACAAGTCACATGCACTCACTAAACTTCAACTAATTCATCTATAATATGAGGCATTGTGATGTTACAATGAAGTTAGTAATACGATACCTACTTCAGAGGGTCGCTACAAAGATTAAATTGTCAGGCTCATTGACAGATCTAAACAATTATCTATTGTAACGAAACAAATGTTCAGATGCTCAACCTGGTTTTAAATAGAAATTCAACCCTTGGCAACCCCCATGACCTCTGTAAACACACAAGCGAAAACATAATCATAGAAGGCACACCCACTCCCAAATGCTTCAGGGAAGAGTTTGAAGAGTAAGCCTTCTCTGTTCAGAGTTTTTTTTGTTTTTTACTTATTTTGTCTTGTTTTTCCCTTGGTAATGACTAGGGCTTAGGTTGAACCGTCCATTGTGATCAATTACATTCTGTGATAAATTGGAAGCTTGGGTAACTGGGAACCTACCAAGCAAGAGGCTTATTGGAAGGGACCCCACAGAGTTTTTGAACCTGGTTCAAGGCACTTGTTCCAGAAGCTTGCTCTGTTTACCCCCCACCGAACCCAGGAAGTGCCAGATGAGCTTTCCCAGTAGAAGAGGTCCTAAGTTCCTGTTGCCCAGTTGGAAGGCATGATAGCCCATGAATCCACTAGCTTTCATGTGACATGACTGAGAATCCCCCTCACCTGCATCCTGAACTTACCTCCTGTTGACCTTCTAGTCTGCCCAGCAAGAGGGTCATGGACTTTGTACTAAGAACTAACACTGACAACATTCACAACTACGTCCTTAGTATTCTTTTCCAACTATCAAAAGAACATTTATGCCCAAGGAGAGCTGCCATCTCCTTGAGGATTGAAAGGAGGATATCCACGGCCGATGCTTGGTGTCAGAAGTACCCAACCGAGCATTTGTAGTTCCTGGAAATGGGTATCCTCCCTCTGTCTTCAAAAAAGGCAAAAGGGAGGATAAGTAAGTGGCTTTCTCTCACTGCAGTATCATCTCGTGTATTCTGCAGCCTGAGGGAGGATTTCCAAGCAAGGCCTGCTTGGTCACAGAATGATTCTGTAGCATAAAAGACTAATGGAATAGAGTATGCTAAATTACAAATGCTTTAACCTCATGATTCATCAGCACCTAGGAACTTGTAATAACACCTACTGGAGAAAGGTTTCCATTTACAATTAAGCAATTTTTTGTCTGTCGAAAATAAAATGAACCAAACATCACAAATTGCCTGAAATATTTCACGTTGGCATTCCCTAACATCACAAGATACTGTATCTTCTTAAATGTAAAGAAGATTGAAGATGTGGTTGATATGCTTTATGGTGTCTGTATTTTTCATAGATGAATAATTTGTTTTTTATGAATATTCCAAAAGCAAATGAGAAATCTATTTGCATACCTCATTAATGATCCCCTTTTAGCAAAAGCATGTTCCTCATTTTACATATCCATAAACATGTCTTTTCATCATCTGAATGAAAAATAATATATTTTCTGGCAGAATTTATAATACTTGAGTACTGGTGTTTGAAAAACATGAATTATACTAAAGATTTTGATATTTGAGGAGAATAAATTATAATATTGATATCACCTGCAGTGTATTCCTAGCCCACTGGACTCTAATTTTCTTGTCTCTGTCCTTATATTTCCAACTATTTGAACATCACTCTCTTTATCTTTATTATTACTTATGTTTTCTTATGTGAATATGGGAGAAATGTGATATTAATGTTTAATTTTCAGATATTTAATAAAATCTTATTTTCATAAGTATATATTCATGGAGAAAGGCTTCTCTTGTAAGTGTTTTTGCCTGATATAGACTTTTCCTTTTTTTGTGCTATAACATCACAATTGAGCAAAACCAGGAAACACTAATGTCTCAGCTACTGTCTTGAAGCGACACACTCCTACTTAGAAAAATAGAAGAGTAATTACAACATTAGAGAACTTAGATGAAATGTAATTCTTTATGTTCAAATTAAGACTAACAAAAATTGCACGGAGTGGATTCGACTTCACTTTTCTCCACATATTTATTTAGGGGATATTTATTGAATGGCCACTATGTTCAGGAATTCTGGAGGCACCAAAAATTCATAAATGAATAAGGCAGCTCAGCCCTCATGAATTCAAATGAGATAAATTCAATAACTAAAATGGTAATGTGTTATCATAGAGGTATGCATAAGCAGTATGGAAGCACAAAAAGGATCGTTGATTTTACTATCAAAGAAGGCTTCTCAGGGCCGCCTGGGTAGCACAGTCGTTAAGCGTCTGCCTTCGGCTCAGGGCGTGATCCTGGCGATCTGGGATCGAGCCCCACATCAGGCTCCTCCGCTGGGAGCCTGCTTCTTCCTCTCCCACTCCCCCTGCTTGTGTTCCCTCTCTCGCTGGCTGTCTCTCTGTCACATAAATAAATAAAATCTTAAAAAAAAAAAAAAGAAGGCTTCTCAGAAGAGGTGTCATATGAACGGAGCTTTATAAAAAAAGTAGGTGCTCCCCAGAAGGGGAAGGTCATTGTTCAGGAGCATGTGTGGAGATACAGAGAGCAGGACTATTTTCAGGACTTCATATTTTGAATAGCAAGCAATGAGTCTGAAAGTATAAGCTGGAAACTAGAGTTTGTATTTATCTTGAAATGCAGGAGGGGCACCCAGATGGCTCAGTCTGTTAATAGACTGTCTTTGGCCCAGGGGCTCGGGTCATGACCCCAGGGTCCTGAGATCAAGCCCCATATCAGGCTCTCTGCTCAGCAGGGAGCCTGCTTCTCCCTCTGCCTCTGCCTGCTGCTGCCCCTGCTTGTGTTCTCTCTCTGTCAAACAAATAACATCTTTAAAAAATGCAGGAGAATTTTGAAGTTTAACAATGGGATAACTATAATGAGATTTGTTTTAAGTTTACATCCTTGGTGTTCTTTTCTTCATTCTGGATGTGTTTAGTATGTATGAGTCCCCCCACCCTTGCTTTTTAAAATAAGGACAATTGGACATACAGAGTTAAGTGACTTAGCCCCTAGATCACAATTTTGGGTAGTTAAACAGCACTGGAAGCCAGAATTTTTCATTTTTTAGATAACTGTTCAATACAATTTAACATGAGCCCTTTTCCTGGACCACCTTTCACTTTCCAAGGTAATAGTGAATAGTTCAAGGAGGTACTTCAATAAACCAGCGCAGTTACAAAATGTGCAGGTCCAAATGAATTTGATATTAATGTGTTAAACATGTAGTCTAAGCCGAAAAAGCACACTATGTGTCAGCTGCTCAGAAAGACACTGTCCACTCCTTACAGGTGATCGTCAATCAGGTATGTCTGCTCCAAGCGGCAGCTCTTCCGGTCTGGAGTGCGGAAAATCACCATGAAAATGCTCTCTAGCACCAGCAGTCCTGTTTGGCTGTGCCATTAGGAATTTTCCTCATGAATCTGTAACTTTCAAATGCTGGTCAGTAGCAGTACCTTTTTAACCAGTATAAATGTAACAGACATCTTCTATCAAAGAAATGTAACATCATGGAAGGAGTGGTTACTGTATCAATTCAATTCACCCTAATACACAAAAATGCGTAGGTCCATATTTAGTTAATAATTTGTGAAGTGGGATATTAAGCTGATTCTAAAACACTCTGCTCAAGACTTAGCCCTAGACAGAATGTATTCTATTACTTCCAAGAGCAGTCAGGAAAAAAAGTCCTAATCCTAGACCACAGAGAGGTATTTTAGGGGGATAAATACAAACAATATAAATTACAGTATTAATTTCAACTGGAGAGATTTAGTGACACTGAAGGGAAGGGGATAAGACTCTTCTCACTCACCGGTTCAAAGGCACTCCCTTCCCTTCCCTGCCCTTCCTTTTATGTCTTAGCCTTTCTTTTTCTGCTAGCTTTCTTTTGAAAACTGACATAAAGTATAATTACTGATGGTGCGGAAGTCCCCACCCTCCCCTTGTTTTCCATCTCTCCCACCGTCTCCCCTGAAGCTGACACTTTTTTTGTCACGTACTTCCCATGTGTACAACATACTCAAGTAAGTTAACTATTGCTGTGTATATTTTTCTCTCTGTATTTTTATTAAACTATAATTAACATACAGTATAATATTAGTTTCAGGTGTACAATGATTCAATAATTCTGTAAGTTCCTTGGTGCATAAGTCTATTTTTAATCCCTAATAAATTTATTATTATGATGTATAATTTATGTCCCTAAAAGGTATAATACTATTTTCTTCTTCTGCATTTTTCTTTTTTACTCAACATTTAAAGAAAATTGTTATGGAATACTCTTGTTTGCATATATATGTCTGTATAAATATTAGGGGAAACTGAGCTTAATCATCCTTTCCTTTACAAATGGACAGTGTGTAGCCTACACATTGTTGCTACTAGCCATAGTGACGTGGTAGCTACGTTGTGTCTGTCTCCTTGTGCACATATATGACGGTTTCTCCAGAGGGACATCATGGCTAGAGCTAATTCATGTGACACATTGGTGGAAATCAATAGGCATGTATTCTGGAGGCGAGAAGCCCCACATCAGGATGCATGACTTGGTGTACAAAGCAGAAGAAGAGTTTGGCCCCCGTGTGACCCTTCAGCTAAGCCCTTTGATCTGGGACCCGACTCAGCTCTGGCAGATCCTAAAAGTAAAATGACCTGGTGGTAGGGGGTGAAATCTACAACTTCGCTTGGTGTTACTGAATTTCTCATCAGCATGTTTGTGTCAGTGACACTTTCTTCAGTAGGATTTAATAGCTTATAATTTCCCACATCCTTTTGAAACCTCTGTATTGTCTTTTTTTTTTTTTAGTCCTTTGATAGAGGTGAAGTTGTGTATTATTGTTGCCATAACATAACATTCCCAAGACACTTGTGACGATAAGTCTGTTCGTGAATAGGCCTAGATATTGTCCTGTCTTTCTCTTTCTAATGGGACTTCTTTCCTTCCCATACAGAAACTTAAAATTTTAACATGCACTTGTTTATCAGAACTTTTTTTGTGATTTATCCTTATTATGTAGACTACCTGCCAAAATGACTTGCTGCCTGGAGAATGTCAATTCTGGGGATCTGCCGAGGGGTAGCATCTGTCTAGGAGTTACCACGCCATGTGAGACACCAGTCTCCACGCCAGGCTCTCATTCCAATTGTGGGAGCTCATGCAGGCTTCACAGTCACGATAACACACACGGTAATCATTTTTGGTTCAATACGATCACTTCAATAGTGAAGAAATATCTAGCTAGCTACCTGTGGAAAAATGAAACACGCCAGGGGAAACCAAAGATAAATAACAGATGAATCAAAGTTTAAATGTAAAATTTCAATTTTTAAGGTGATAGAGGAAAATATAGGTGAATATTTTCATAATCTTTAGGGCTCTGAAATTTTTAATCAAATTTTAGAGGTAACTTGCAGATCATAAATAAATCATGTTTAGATTTGAATTCTTAAATGAAACCTTTCATAGGACATAGCACCATAAAAATGAAAATAAACAAAACTAAAGAAAAAGATGTTTTCTGAGACAGGCTATACAAAGCATTAACATTTTCATTATATAAAAGTATTTACAAACTGAAAGAAAATACTTCTGTGCCAGTAGAAATATTAATAATGCATATGAACAAGCTGTTATTAAAGAAGAAATACAAGCTATTTGATACTTAACTTGCCTTCGGGAAATTGCACATAAAAACTGAGGTGTTAATGTTTTGTTTACCAGTTTAGGAAAAAATAAGGTTTAACAAGATTATATAAGGTATGACTATTAATAAGGTGGTTTTATAAAACTCTTAATACAATTTATATCACACAGCAAACATTCACTTAACAGTAGTTAATATTTGTTGATAATGCTGGATGAGAATATGGATAAAATAATACTATAGCTAATATCATTGGGGATGTAAATTAGTATAATTTATGTTTTAAAATTTAAAAATAGGCTCCGACTGCAGTGTAGAATGGGTTGTCAGAGTTATATGCAAGTTTGAGTGTATTGAGAACTTTCATCAAACCAATGTTTATGCTAGCCTCAAATTGGAAAGAACTCAAATTGTGTTATGATTAGAGAATGTGGTTAAATCGCTATATCATCAAGGCATTGGGATACTATAAGCTGTTACATACGATACTGTACATCAAAAATCTCCTTGATACATTTTTGAGTTGGAAACCCTGCTTACCAAAGAGTATGAGCTATTTATACCATCTATAAAATAATTTACTATACTCAAATAATATTTAAATATATTAAAATTAATATGTATGTTAGATCATATAAATTTATGTAATATGATTAATATTAAATGCATAATATAGGGGCACCTGGGTGGCTCAGTCAGTTAAGCATCTGCCTTTGGCTCAGATCATGATCCTGGAGTCCTGGGATCAAGCCCCACCTTGGGCTCCCTGCTCAGCAGAGAAGCAGGCAGCTTCTCTCTCTCTGCCTCTCCCCCGTGCTCATGCTCTCTCTCTCTAACAAATAAAATCTTTAAAAAATGCATAATATATAAATGTATTTAAATAAAAATGAAATATATATACATACAAAATCTCCATTGAATTAACTTGACATAGTAAAATACAAACAGAAAACTGTTTTGTTTTTCTCAGACCACTGCTTCAACCACGTTCTGTCGGCTATTCAGTAGCTTTGGAGGATATTTTTGACAGATTTTTTATGCATTATTCGGGTTCACATCACAGTCAACATTGAAGTAAAAAAGGAGTTTAATAAGGTGGGATTACAGGGGAGCCTGGGTGGCTCAGTCGGTTAAGTGACTGACTCTTGATTCCGGCTCAGGTCATGAACTCAGGGTCATGAGATCAAATTCCGCGTCCCACTCCATGCTCAGCCCCGAGGCTGCTAGTCCCTCTCCCTCTACTCTTCCCCCAGTTCATGGGCACTCTCTCTCTCCCTCAAATAAATGAAATCTTTAAGGAAAAAATACGGCGGCATTACAGACATAACGGTAAAACTAAGGAAGCCAGGAAGAGCTAGTGAAGCACTCACGCGGGGGCTGCCAGAGGTGGACACGGATCTCAGTGCCTTCAGAAGGAAGGATAGGAACTGTCACTTGAGCCCTCAAAGCAGGAAACCCCAGCTATGGGACTCTGCAGCAGATGTCACCATGTGTAAGAAGCACAGACATGACCCAGCCACCCACAGTAAAGGGTGTAAGTGAAATAAATGGCTTCAATTCTCTTGCTTCCCCAGCTGGCTGGACACAATCAGAAGCCAAAGGACATGGGAGGCCAAGGAGATGCCATGTGCAGGGCTCTGCATTCGGGCAAGGGACAGGGCAGAACAGAATAAAGAATGGATCGGAAGGTGCAAACACAGGATAAGCAGCATAATACAGCTTTTTGGTAAATTTCAGACCATAAAATAGTATCATTTTCAAATTTAAAAGTCTAGTCCAATCTATACAAAAACTTGAACCTCACATTTAGCTTAAGGCAACTCCTTTGCACCCCCAGAGGCCCTCGGTGGCCCTCACATTGACAGCCTTTCTGTGTCCTCCTCCCTCACCCACTGCCTCTGGCTTCTGCAGCGATAGGGCAGGTCCTGGGGGCTATGAATGGAAGAAAGTAGGACACAGAATTTTTTTTTCCTCTCAATTTTGTTTCTTGTCCTTACTCGACTGACAAATGTTGTCATGGCAAGCCTCCAAAATGACCATTCATTTATGGGCTATTTGTGACCATTGGGAACCTTCACATCATGAGCTGTGCCCTTTTGCATGGACTCTGCACTCCCATGCTGCTGTTTTGAGATGTCCCTCAGCTTCTGTCTTTTGGTGATGTCAGAATATTAGTGGCTTTCCATATAGGTCACTCATCTGAGTCGTCTTTTCCTCTGTTTTGCAACTGTAAAGCATAGAAAATTGATAGTAATGCAATGATGCGTGTTTATAGACATGCAGACTGTGTCCAGTGAAGCGCTATTGGTTATTGTTCTACGGACTGTTGCCATTTTGTGTCAATTAAGCCAATTACTTGGAACATTTTTGATGGGTTTATATGTTTGTCTATTCTTTGGATTCTTTCTTAAACCAGTTGTGACCACATACAGATTCCCTCACTAGCTTTGTTCTAAAATCTTTGATACATGTTTATTTTGCATGAAAGTCATGGTTTTACCTTTCTTTCTTTAAATATTCTTTGTCAGTACGATATGACCTTTTTCCCCTAGCATCTACTTGCTCTAGAGGGAAGCTCTTGGTGGTGAGGTCCTTTTCAGTGGCTTAACTTATCCACATATGACAACTTCCTCCTGGTTTATGGGAATTCGTAGGCCCTTGACTCATCCAAAGGCAGAAGTACAGCGACTCGTAGGCTTTCCTCACGCTGCAGCTCAGAGGAGCTACAGACAGGCGTGGGCCACAGAGGAAATTGCTCTCATGCTTTTCTTGAAGGCATACACAATTTCCCAAGCTCTTTTATCTGTTTTATTTTTGGGAAATCTGTAATCTTTTGATCCAAGTTCTTTATCTTGGGTTCTTCTTGATTGGCTTAAGATATTAGGGAAATGGTGCTTCTTAGGGCTTCTGGGTGGCTCAGTCAGTTAAGTGTCTGACTTCGGCTCAGGTAATGATCCCAGGTCCTGGGATTGGGCCCCGCATCAGGCTCCCTGCTTGGCCAGGAGTCTGCTTCTCTCTCTCCCTCTGTCCATCTCTCCACTCATGCTCTCTCTCTGTCTCTCTCTCTCTCAAATAAATAAAATCTTAATAAAAAAAAAAAAAGAAAGAATATGGTGCTTCTCCCTTCTCTCACAGAGAGGGCAATGGAAACACTGCAGGACTGTTAATGGTTTAGAAATTTCTACCATCACCCCACCTTGGTCCCCTACCCGAGTGATTTAGTCCTCCATTTGACTAGTTTTCAGGAATGGTTTGTAGTGTTGCAGACTGAATTCTGAGACGCAGGCTCTGGTACGAAGAGTAGCATGCAAGCCTGTTGGGACTGCTTTCAACACGTAGGATGGAGCAAAGGGAGCAGGATTTGGGACTGAGAAGGGTTTAGCTATGACGCAGCCACAGCGGAGGTCTCAACAGAGTCTGTGCGGAGTCTCCGAGCTGAGAAGGCCATTTAAAGTTGTCTCAGTTTGGGGCGCCGGGGTGGCTCAGTCGGTTGAAAAGCTGCCTTCAGCTCAGGTCATGATCTCAGGGTCCTGGGATTGAGCCCCGCATAGGGCTCCCTGCTCAGCAAGGAGTGTGCTTCTCCCTCTCCCTCTGTTGTTCCCTCTGCTGCTTCCCCTGCTTGTGCTTTCTCGCTCGCACTCTCAAAAAAAATGAATAAACTCTTTAAAAATACATAAAAATAAAAAAATTAAGTTGTCACAGTTTGAGGCAAGAAGGCTAGTCCTTTTAAATCCTTCATCAGCCAGTGATTGGACAGGGGTTGCCTCTGAGAAGGAGGATGACGTCAACTTTGTTTAACCAAGTACAAGTTGTGGAGAGTCACACAGGCTGCCCAAACCCGGAATTTGGTGGAATGAGTGTTTTGGTTTTGGAGTGGGAATCTGGCAGGCGTGGGGGTGGGGGGGTGGGGGGGGTGGGGAGTGGGGGAGGGGCTTCTCTTCTCCTGAATCCTAGGGCAACAGGCTTAACACCTTGTTAATGTGTTACAGTTACTGTGGAGGCATTTGCTAGTCCCTCTTCTCAGCATCCTTGGGACTACCCCCTCTGTATCAGCTAATGGGAACTGCCCCACTCAACGTGCAACAGTGAATACTATACATACACAGTTTCAAAGCCTACGGACATATTAGAAAAGATGGCTGTTAAAATATTACCACTGAGTTTCTCTAGGTGGTAACATTTTATGAAGCTTCTTTTTTCTTGCATTTTTTGTACATATTCTTGAATTTCTTGAATTCTCTAAATAAAAAAGTCAGGACATAAAGGCGATGAATTAAAAAAAAATTAACAAGCAAGCAAACACATGAGTAAGAAGAATAAACCCAGAGTCCGCTTTAGTTCATGACAGAACTTACTGAAGGTTATTCAATAGCTCTTGGCTTCGGGGTGACGACATCACCAGCACTGCTCCTGGGCTAACAGACCAGAAACTGAATTGCTGACACGGGCCCACGATGCCAAGACTTCTGTCTCGGGAGGGATGCCTCTGCCACCATCCTTGCCTGAACATCCATTCTACATGGAAGCGAGCTTGTGAAGCAGTTTTGCAGGGTGTGTGATGCATGAGGTCTATGTTACCTGTCCACACCCTCGTTTCTGGGCTCTATTTTCAGGGCCCAGGATTTATAAGGCAGAGATGTCTCTGAAATAGGGAGTATTTGAAAGGTGCTCAGTAGCCAGAAAATGTAACAAGTGACCATTACCATGTGTACTCTCAACATAATTAGAAAAAGGTAATCTTTAATTGGAAAAGATAACACTTGGGGTGCCTGGGTGGCTCAGCGGGTTGAGCATCTCCCTTCAGCTCAGGTCATGATCCAGGGGTCCTGGGATCGAGCCCTGCATCGGGCTCCCTGCTCCATGGGGAGCCTGCTTCTCCCTCTCCCCCCTGCTCATGCTCTCTCTCTCTCTCTCTCAAATAAATAAAATATTTAAAAAAAATAGAAAAGATAAAACTTATTAACACTCATTTCTAGGCTTCTTATTTTATTTTATTTATTTATTTGATAGAGACAGTGAGAGAGAGCAAGAGAACACAAGCAGGGGGAGTGGGAGAAGGAGAAGCAGGCTCCCCACCTAGCAGGGAGCCCGACATGGGGCTCGATCCTAGGACCCTGGGATCATGATCTGAGCTAAAGGTAGACACAACCAATGGAGTCACCCAGGTGCACCATCAAAAGTGATTTTTAAAATACATTTGAAATAGGAGAGACTAGTCAATCCAGCCCATGTTGACCGTGCTGCTTCATGTTCTAGAAGGCTAATTTTTCCTTCCTTGGAAAACAGAAACAATGGTATCTGTTAGGAAAGGTGGTTGTTTGTATTCTAGCAAATGACTATGAAAGGACAGACTTGTAGGGGTCATTGGTTAAGCAGTAATTGAGAATCATTAATGTTCCTGGCATCATTATTGTCGTTGCCCTATTGATAAGAGTGGGGTCGGCATGACCAGTTTCCAGGTTGATTCTCTCTCTCTGGTAATTACATTATCTCATACGTGTTTAATGCAGGGGAAGAGTGTTGACTATTTTCCTGTAGATAACCAAGTAGATTTTCCTATCCCCAGACCCTGTGCATACAGAATACATATTGCTGTTCTTATAAGGCACTTTGTTCGTCAGCTTCCTGAGAACGGTGTCACACCTACACATTTTCCCTGTCACCGGCTAGTCTGCTCTTTGTTCATGACACACTTACAGTTATCCTTGCGATAATTGTTAGCGTTCTTTTCCCTGAACAGTAGCATCTCAATCACGAAGCACTTAGTTTACAATTAGAAGAATATAGTGTCCTTGAGTAAAATTTCTAAACTAATTAAATATCCTTTGTTTTAAGTCTTAGAACTAAAATTTCCAGAGATCGTACATCATGAAAATGTTCTAGGGAGGCTTTTGGAGGACAGAGTATTCCTCTATGATATTCATCAAAGATGCCTCACTTTGTTTCACTCAGAAACCCTTGCTCATCAAGGAGCTTTATAGAAAAGATGACATATTTGAGATGTATCTTTACCTGAAATCTTTTGTATTTAATTAATGCAAGTCATATTTTGGCAGTAGCTAAGATGAACAAAAAAGAGGGCTTTAAAAATTAAGAATTACATTTTGCTTTTCTCCCCTCGTAACATTTAACACCTTGTAATACAACCATGTGATTAATTGTTCTCCCTTCCCCCATACCATAGCTTCAGGAGGACAGGCGTATGCCCGCCCACAGCCTTATCCCAGTCTCCTAGCGCAGTTAAGAGTATAGCGCTGACTTTAAAGAGTGTTTCAGAGGCTGAATTGAAAATGAATTATTTCCAAGTCCATGGGAATCATTGTAGATATTATTTGTGAGCATTTTCAAGTATTTCCTCGCTCATATTTTAGCAATCCTTCCTCAGCTGTAATTTGTTACCAGAAGGTAACCAAGGATTGGAAATAGAGGTAAGATGCTATTTTATGAATATCTTCCTCCTAGTTCTTCCATCTCTTTGGGAACATTTTATTATTTTCAGTGATAGCAAGTCACATCGGGATACTTCCACCGGAAAATGAGTTCTGTGGTCTCCCAGGCTGGGGTTTTCTTCTACATAATGAGACCACTAGGAGGTTACATCAGGCGGTACAGAATCAAAACATGCGGTTTATTTTCATTGACTCAAACAGCATAACCAAGGCATACAACAGGTCTGCAATACCCAAAAACGTATTGATTGCTCTCATAGGATCAGCATGATTTATGTTTTATGAGTTGGAGACAATTCAACATTATACCTACAACAGACTAAAATATTTCCCTTTTACTATGTTTAATGGAGTGGAAATAAAATGGGTAGAATTTCAGTCGGTGCATATGAAATTGAACAGATACCTTGCTTTGACTTTGAGGTGTGTCTTTTTGGTGAAAATCACAAATTCCACGTGTCCTGGGGGAAAAAGAAAGTAACTCAAAAGATCAGATAGTAGGCAATATTTCTTCCACCACGTGTGGCAAGATTTTTAGGTATGTAATGGGTGGCAATCTCCTCAAGGTTACAGTTTCTGGGATTTTCACTGCATATATGTGGGTTGTTGATTATAGGAGGATCTATAATGTTTCATACATGAAATATAAGTATAGCAATATTAAAATTTTACTATGAACAGAGACCTTGACGTGTTTTCACACCTGACAAGAAGGATATCCCATGTGTACGTTTCACATAATGCAGGATATGTGCCATAATATTCTCATCAAGCCCATCTCATATTTGGTCATAATCATGAGAAAGGCAACATTCTTTCACATAAATATAAAGACACTAAAACTGAAGACTTCTTACATTAGAAGGACGTCAGGCAAAGGTCATGCTGAATATTAATGAACTGGAACTTGGGGGAAAAAGGCAAAACAAAACACTAATTTTACATGATGCAAGAAAATTTGATAATTTAAGAAAATAAGGCTCTTTTGTACTGGAAAATACAAAAACTTGCGTCTTAGTGGAATAATGAACACACTGTCATGTGTGGCAAATATGAAGGGGAATCTCAGTTGTTAAACATTCGAACTGTTTAAATCTTATATATTTGGAGTAGTTAGCAGTAATGTCTGTGTTTTATTTTAATATTTCTTTTTCTTACTGGAATTTCAGCAATTCTTGAATACATTTACCACAAATTATTGACATCAACTGTTTTAAGAAAAATCAGAAAAAAAAAATCTCAATTGTACCTCGTGGGACAAATCAAACTGCAAGCTAACATATGGGTGAGCTGTCAGACTGGCACCAAATATGTTACACTTGGTGAGAGATAGTTCACTAACACTTGGGTCCTGGAGGCAGTTGGGATTGAGTTAATGAAATATATTTTCAAATCTCTTACTGATATCCTTTGTTTCCCCCAAATTAGGATCGCCTCTATTTAAAATCTTGCTGTTCTGTATTCTCTGATTTTCTCACTTATCTGTTGGTTTCTTAGAACTGATTTAGTGTAGTATTTTGCAAAACACTACAATGAAAGTAAGTTTCTTGGGATCCAATATCGTGCTTTATCTCCATCACTGAGCGCCCTATCTTTTTCGTGAGCGGATCATTTACAACTTATTATAATTAGTTTTTATGTTAATATTGTATTCTTTAAATTGTATTATTTATAATATATTTATTAATTACCTTACAGTCACTCATGAATTATAGTATGATGCTATATTTATATAATCTGCAGTAATATTATTTAGAATTATCAACAGTTTAAAATATTTTAGTTAGATAGATCTCTTTCAGTGAATTCTAACTAAAAAAATTAAAGAAAATGTAAGAGAGAAAAATTCACAATACAATTATTTTTCAGAGTTCTTGGTCTCTTAAATATTATTAAAAACACATGATATTGATTGGGTCGAACCACTGCGGAACAGCTGTGCATGTGAGGTTATGTCATTGATGAAGGGCTACATAGCAGGAAGGTAAAAGAGAAGCAAACTGCTGGGTTGTTTTTTCTGGGTGTTAGTGTTTGAACCCAAGGTTACAGACATCAAACTCAGAAAGACATTTTGGATGAGAAATTGCTAACATGGAACAGCATGATCAATGGAGTGATTCCCGGTGATTTGGGCATAGGAGAATGCAAAAGAAGAGTCCATCGGGGCAGAATGCAGAAAAGGAATCCAAACATTCACTTTTAGTAAATGGATTTTCTGCACTCCAGTGATTATTGAGTCTCTAAGAATATTGTAGGTAGAGGTGTTCAGGGCATTCAGCTACCATTGCGACCACCACAAAACATTGGAAGACATTTAGCAGGAAAGATTGGGAAGAGGAATTAGAGAGCTCTAGAAGAAGAAAATATTAGTATCTGTATAAGAAGAGGGCATTTTTTTTTTCTGAATTTAGATCAAGAAGTCTCCAATGGGACACTGTTGTATATCTGTAAGTTGAAGTAAGTTGCACTAAAAGATTCTCTATTATATAGTTTTTTACAAAGATAAGCTACTTTTGCTTATCTTTGAACTCTAGAGCAAAAAATTTTAACAATAGATTCAGTCTTTGGCTTTTGTCAATTGAATATTCCCAGTAGAAATAGTAAAATAATCTGCGCTGTTTTGAAGGACTTTGAGGTCTCTAACTTTAAATCAGTCCATAATATATTTCTGATTTGGTACTATTTGTAATACAGATTTATTAAACTTTTTCTCATATATTTTGTTCTTTCTGTTTTCCTACCAATATATATGCTAATGTGTTCACATATATTGACAATATGTCTTATCTTGTATTATCGGATTGAGTTTTCTTCTTTTCAAAATGTAATTTGAAGGGTGTATATATTTATAACAGTTTACAATTAAAAAAATGAGGAATGAGAAAGTTATTTAATATGTACACTTTATGACTATGCTGGGCTTTTCATAGTTTTGTAAATCTTGCTTTTCTTTCTGCATCTTTTGTTTGAAGTAATGCTTCTTGGATGTCATAATAATAATGTAAATGAATTCTTTTAAAAAATATTGGAAAGCTTTTCTAGAATAAAACTGATACTGGTATCTTTTTGCAAGGGGATCAGGCATTACAATTCATTAGGTATAATTTAGAGATAATAAGGTTATGCTATTAACACTTAAAAACAATGAAAAAAGAAAATGCAGAGATTTGAATCCATGAAAAACAGATTATGCAACTACTGATTTTCATGCTCTTCCAAGTTGGGTTCCTCTTCATTTACCTTTTAACAAGAGAATGTTTTTATCAAAGACTGTGCATTTCTATTCTTATAAATCTTTAACAAAAGCATTTGAAGATCTAAATTTGAAACAAGTAAAATTCAAGGTGCTCTGGGAACAAATGAGTTTTTAAAATAGACTATATAAGAAAGCATTATGAAATAACAATGGGATTATAGCATTGCTAGTTCCGTTATGTTAATACTGAATATAAAAATGTCACACTTCTCCAGATTCTCCATTGCCATAGCCTTAACCCACACACAATCTGAACTCTTGTGAAAGGAGACATGATGATCCGGGTCTAAAACAATTCTTATGTAATACATAATTTTATTCACTTGTCACCAAAACCATGTGTCAAATATTTATAAGCAGACATAGAAGCCTTAGTGATTATCAAGAGGCAGTAAGGTAAGGGAATCAGAATTCAAATTGATAGGGTAAATGCAACAAATGGGAAATTTAGGGGGTCGGAAAAACCTAGGGCAGAATTTCCAAAGATATGGTTCAATAGGATATTCTCCATTAAAAAAAGTTTCTCGGGGCACCTGGGTGGCTCAGTTGGTTAGGTGTTTGCCTTCGGCTCATGTCATGATCCCAGGGTTCTGGGATCCAGGTCCACGTAGGGCTCTCTGCTCCACAGGGATCCTGCTTCTCCCTCTCTGCTGCCCCCCCCCATTTGTGCTCTCCCTCTCTCTCTGTCAAATAAATACATAAAATCTTTAAAAAAATTTTCTCTGCTTAAGTAACTGGGAGGCATTGCAAAATGTATCTCCATACTGAAGTTATTCAATATGTATTAAAGTCTTTAATAAGTAAAAACATTGCTATGAATTTACTTTATTCTTTCTCATGGTTTTTGTTGTTCAGTTTTGTTTTGTCCATGTGACCTTGTTGTTTTACACTCTTGCTTATATTTTGTGGAACTAGTGTTTAATGAAACATGCATTTGAAAACACCGACTCAGTGTGAGATGTCTGCATTAAGAGACTTATATCCCAGTCTGGTTTTAGGTGAACTTTGCCTATTTCCACAGGCTGGTTCTTTACAGAAAAATTAATTGAAGAAAGAGCATATTTGTAGAACATCCTCACAAAAAATAAAAGGCGTATTATCATAGAAGAAATAAAGGGTCAGTTTGTCTTCTGAACAACTATTTCAATCTAGCATTCACTTCGTTAGATGTTTTCATGCTTTATAATATCATTTATTTACCACTATTTTCCCAGAGAGTTTTCTTCTTCCTAAAATAAATGATGTTATTATGGCAAAGCCTTCTGTCTAATATGAGAGACAAAGTTATCACATTCTACTATCATTTGTACTAAATATTTTTATTTATATTTACTTTTAAAAATCCAATGTAATGTACATTTAAAATTTTTACAATATATTGCATGTATGTATTTTTTAATTATCTCAATAAAACAAATTTATAAAAGGATATAATATACTATTTAAAAACTTTATTAGAATGTGCATAATTTATTATAACAATAATTTGACTAAAGTGATATTTTAAAATTAAAATGTACAAGATTATATTTTGGGAAGATATGCTTATACATCTTCAAATTATATAGGGACATTAGCTAAACTGATATAAATTATATTGTCGCAGAAAGTGAAGTTACGTGGTCAAAATTCATTTTTTCCTTGTTATCCAAAATATATGGCGGTCATCTTTTTCTTTAGATATAAAATTTTCAGTCTTTTAAAAAGTGTAAAATGTACTCTATATGAGTAAAAATTAAAAATTCATCATGCCTAAAAAATATGTAAAATTTTAAAACAGGAGGTAAAAAAATAGATGAATAAAACCTAACCAAGAAATAAATGATGTGATTCCAGTACGCTTATAGATAGACACTGTGTTTTTCTGCAAACGAGTCTGGTAATCAGGAAAAAATATGGACTTCCATCGATCTTTCTGAACAGTGACATGCTGCTCCTAGATTACCCAAAGGAAACTCAGGGCGTGTGTGCTAGATTGCATAAGTTTGGAGCAAGCATAATTGCATTCTGAAGAATTTCCTATACATTTTGAATAATCACAATGTCATTTCTGTAAAAAGCCTTATATTTGGGTTCATTCAAGTGGCCCAATTTTCAAATAGAAATAGAGCATGTCCTTATTAATGTAGGATGAAAATAAGATGCTCCTAATTGAATTTTCTATAGTCAAGCAATTACAAAGGGAATTCTACTTAAAATTCATTCCAGAAATCCTTTTTGTGTTTGGAAAATCCAATCTTTTATTTTGACAAGCAGCTGATTTTGTTGCTGGTGTTCCTGTTTGCAAATAGTAAATTTGGGTGTTTAGGTTAAGGCCATTTTGTTGAATTTCTTGGGTCAAGAAAAGTGTCCCAATTACACCTTAATCTATTTGATAAATGTATTTGCAGGAAAGTGCAGAGAATTAAATGAAAACTTGTAGGTCCCAGATTATTGCTAGCTTAAATATATCTTCAGATTCAGAAATGCCAAGCTAGTCAAACAGTGAATAATTAATACTTTAAGCCATGTACTTTTCCTTCTGTTTATTGATTTTTTAGATGATTCTTCTTTTCTGAGGTCATGAAAAACCAGACTAATCCAGACACCATGGACTGAGAAGCTAAGCCTGTGGAAATTGCATCACTTAAAGGATATTATGTCACTTTTATTTTCTCAATATATTATTCAGTTTGTTGAAGTCATCATGCAGGCGATTATATTTGGAAATAATGGCTTTGAGAGTTTAATACAAATGATGCATTTTTTTTTCAAATGATGCTTTTTAATGAGAATAATTGCCTTTTAACTTTGACTACTTTTTGGTTATTAATTTCCCTTTAATTTTCAAAACATAATATTAGTTCTTGTCATCCACTCACCTTTCTGAACAGTGATTATATTTTACGGACAATAACTGATCACTGTTCTTACGTAAATAGGCATTTGAATCCCCTCTGACTACCCATTTGCACACCATCACAGAACTTGGAGGCATGGTAGGACAGAAGCTAAACCCATTTCCTGATAATTCATATCAAGTTGTTGCTGTTACACAGAATGGATTAAATATATTTCCCCACCAGAACAGAACAATTTGACACATTGTTGCAGATAAAATGATGATTTTCTTTGACCTTCTCAGTGCAACATCGTAAATTTTAATATATGTAGAAGAGCTATACATTTTATACGAAGTAGCCATCACGTTTAAATAGTGCTCAAACTTATCTTGTATGTAATTTTTAAAAGTTTATTCCAAAAACTTTAATGCTAGGAAAAATTTTAAGTTTTTACATTTATCATGCTATCACATTAACTCAACTAGATCAATCTTACTTCAGCTCTAAAGACTATGGAAAGTAGAGTGCACTCGTATATATGCATTTGCTAAATGGGGATTAAGATATTGATTTTAAATAATACAAAACAAAAACAGAAAGATAAAGTTGAGGCTGAATAAATTTAATTAGATTTATTCTACTTCCTGATCTTCAGTAGGATAAATGATATTTCCGATATTTCAACCTTCCTGATCATGATCTGAATATGGACAGGTGATTATCCTGGGACAATTTTTTTTAAAAGATTTTATTTATTTATTTATTTATTTATTTATTTATTTATTTATTTATGAGAGAATGAGAGCAGGAGCCTGAGCTTGGGGGCAAGGGGATGGGAGGAGAGAGCAGAGGGGGAGGGAGAGGGACGAGACTGGGCCCTGAACGCAGAACCCCAGTTGGGGATGGATCCCCCAGCCCCCGTGATCATGACCTGAGCCTAAACCAAAAGTCAGACACCAGATGGACTGAGCCACCCAGGTGCCTCTATCCTGTGCTGCTATTAACAACAACAACAACAACAACAAAACTTAAAACAGATAATGAAATAACACTTAAGTACTACTTTAAGAAATATGTATGAAATTTACAAGTCTATAAGATATTTGTGTTTATTTGGTTGTACCCATTTAGGGAGTGGTGAAAATACGTTAGGTCAATTTTTTTTTTTTTTTTTTAAAGCAGTGTGGGGAAGTTGATGGGTCAGTCAGAGCCTTCAAATCTGTTTTTGGTATCACCGCTGACATTAAGTTAACTCCAACCTGAACTGATGTGTCTTTGAAAAAAAAAAAAAAAAAAAGAAAGTTATTGTAATGCAAATGATAGTTACCTCTAAGTTGCTACTATTAGATACTGGTCCTCTGATTTCAATTGTTTTTCAGTGTTCTAATTAACAAGTATTTATCACCAAGCATTTTCTTATGGTACCTATGCTCAGATAACCATGCAAGGAAATGACTTGGTCTGTGTACTCTTTAAAAAATCATAAAATCTAAAGTTTCTGAATTGGAAAATTATCTGACTCAAACTTCTCTACATTATTTGTTAAAAACTTTGAAAATTGAATACTAGAACTTACGAATAGTGTACTGTTTTTAGGTAAATCATTATGGTTGGCATTAAGATTTATTGAACTATAGTCTGGGGACACTAACAATACAAAATCTTCAGACGCCTAAATTAAAAGAATAATTTACCCATACCCTTCTCGTTATATGATTCTACTTTCCCTTAGGCAAATGACCCGGCGTAGGTTTGTAATTTAGTGTTTTCCGTTATAAATATTTTTCAAATGCCCTCAGGACAATTCAAGACACTAAGACTGATAATCTATTACTCAATCATTAAAATTGCAAGGATAGTAAGAATCTTGTCACCTGACTCAACAAACTGATCCCAGAGACAAAACTGCTCTAGCTTGGGATGTATTTTGTGATAATACTCAAGCCAATTTTACAGCTGACCTATTCTAACAAACGCATGAACAGGAAACAATGAATAAGTCATTTGATGTAACATGAGCAACACTGAGGCTTCAAGCATTTTGTAAGGGTCAGAATCCAGAGTAAATATGTCCTCCTGGGAGAAGGTGATTACACTATGAATTACTAATCTTTTTTTTTTTCTTTTCAAGACATCAAGACTTTTATTTTTCACCCTTAGATAGCATTCTGAAATTTATTTTTTGAAGGGGAGGGTGTTAAAAAGAACTTAGTAAAAGAACTTTTTGTTGATACTGGGTAATGTATCATACTCACACACAAAGAAGCATAATTTTCCACATGCAGCCAGGACATAAAATCAACAGGAATAATGGTCTGTGTTAAAAGAAGGTGTGTCCGAGGCCAAAACATGGAATCTCATACACGATTATGACTGAAGCTGTGATATCAGTTTATGACTTTGAATTCAACGATAGATTTAAAAATTGCAGTGAATATTTATTCTTGATTTATATCCAGTTACAGCATTATTTATATTATTGAAATCTGAATACAAACTTCCTAGTTACTTCTGTTAGGACTGTTTTCCTAATTGACACCCAGGTATCCAGGGGGTTGGGAGGGCACACATTCTACTGCGGATCACCAGATACTGAAAAAAAGGAAACCTTTGTGACTTGTAATTATAAGGTTCTTCTTGTTCTTCAAGAGCTTATTGTAACGAGTGAGACTCACCTTGCCACTACCACTTTGCTTATTTTCCTCATAGAACTTTTCATATTATGACATGATGTTGTTTATTTATTTTTACGTTATTTGTGGTCTGCATTTCCTTGCCGATCCAGAAGCTCCACAAGAGTTGGGACTTTTTCTATCTCTGGTTGGTTGGCCACTGTTTGTTTACCAATGTCTAGACTAGTAAAATAGTGCCTGACATATGCAGGTACCTGCTACCATTTATTAAATAGATGAGCAAATGAATGCATTAAAATCAAATAAACATAAACATTGTAATAGTTGATTTAGTAACTTCTCTGAAATAGAGCTTTCTTGCCTATAAAACTGGGATTAATTAAATTTAATCCAAAAGAGTGTTGAGATTATAATTAAAGAAGTAACAGAAATTAAGTGTCTTAATTCAATTATAATTAACAATATATACTTAACCCATGTTAGTTAATTTACTGCTATCTTTGAACAGTAGACTACCATGTAAAATTGTCATCCAGAGCCCGGATAATCTACATAACCCAGATAATTCCATTGTGGACTTTGAATTACAGAATGGACCATAACTCATCCAATGCTTGACCACTTGCCACCTCTATTCCTTATTCATTTGATTTCAGCACTTTGCTTTTTATGTTATACTTCCACATTAGGGTAAAGGTAAATCTGATATAGCACAGAATTAAACCTTTTAAAACTATACAGTATATTAAGGTGATGCTGTTGCATTTAAAAATTGTTTGTATTTAACATTTTTATTTTACAGTTTAGGAAACTGAAGCCTAGAGTTGAGTTGATAGAACTTGAAGATCATTTTGCTGCTAAAATAGAGCAGATGTGCTGCAATTAATCAATTACTCCAGAATTCCTGACATAATAAATGATCATGCCGCTCTTCCTGGAGAGCTGGAACCTTATTCTAGAATCATTCTCAATACGATGTCCCATATTGATAGTCCTTCTCAGCGGGGCAGAGTTGGCATGCAAGATGAATCCATGTGTAATCACGAATGAAGTTTAAAGTTCTTACTTACATCAGATTTATGCAGATTATTGAATGACACTCAAAGTAACATAGGAATTAGAATCTGATTTTTTGACTTCTACTTTACCGATGCCCCTTTTTAAAAATCGAATCAATTTACCTATTAAGGACTGTATTGCTTCAAGATGGATAGTGGATCATAGTAAAAATAAATAATTTGTAGGTGTTGAAAGATGAAATGTAAAAGGAAACTTACAATTCCTTTAATATTTTACTTTGAAATTTCAGTTATTATTTAATGAATTTAAATTTTTTATATTATAGTATTCTGCTTTGAAGCTGTAACTTACTAAAGTTATTTTTTCTGGGCTTTTAGACTCCCTTTAAACTGTGACTTCAGATAATGTACTATACATTCAAAATATACGGGAATGCCATTAAGTCAGCTATAAATTCAACATGATCTATAAAATCTAATTGGTAGTGAGATTGACCCAAGGACAGAAAGCATTATATCTTTCTAGAATTTTGGGGTATGTCCTTTTTTGGCATTACATTTCCTTAATTAATCTTCAGAAGAATTGGTAACTTCTTCATGATGTCCAAAAGCCCTCAGTTGTGGTGGGCAATGGATTCAGAATCTTCTGGCAAGTTGTAAACATTAGGAAAATACTGCGTTCACCATATTTTTAAAAGTTAAGTGGTATGGGATTTTACCAAGACTCTTCATCTATAATACTTTCCAAACTGTCTCTTTCCTACCTTATAAGCTAAACTCATTTATACACACTACTATATAAACCCCTAACAATTGCATAATAAGAAAAACTATATATTTTTGAAAATATCCGGCAAGTTCTCACATGCTTTGGATCTATTCTATTTATGTTTGACATCTTACACATTTGGGGTAATTTTTATACATTTGGGGTAATTTATGCATATTTTAATGAATAATACTTATGAATCAATTGAAATTCTCATGCTTTGCAACACTCCAAATGATCCTACAACCTCTTATATTCTATAATTATTAATAGTTAATAGAGGACAATTTTTTAAATGAAATTATTCTTTTAGGCACTGTGTTTTCTGTATTGATCCATGGATAAATATCTAGGCAATAACATTCTTTAGAGTTAACATAGGAAATGCTTATATATTATGAAGTGGTATACTTATTTATTTCTCTAATGATACAGTCTAACTATTTCCCTTTAAATCTTGACTTTCAGGAAACCTAAATATACACTTAATAGTCAACATATTACCTAGTTTTGTTTTAGTGATTAACCTTTATGTTCCTTCTTTCTTCCTATGGTTTTCCTTTAATTTCATTTTTTTCTGTTTTAAGGGTTTACTTTATATTGTAAGAAATCTGATATTCTTTCTGATAACAAGTGGTATATTAAAAAATAAGTGATCACTACCTAGAAAGCCTGATTAGATCAGCTAAAATACCTGCAAATGTAATTTAATCTAATATTTAATTGTAACATGACATTCTTTCTGGGCCAAGACAATGTATTTATCCTATCTTCACAATTTATATCTGCCACCAGAAAAAAATTAATGGATTGGGCTAGTTCTGAGAAGTAGTTTAGTATATATTTGTAGGGTGACATTAAATCTTTCTTTTATGACATAGTCTTTCTCCTTTCAGTATCAACAATATTTCTTTGAGTGACCAAAAAATCAGGGTGGGGGGGCAATTTATATTTTCAATAATTTCAAGTTATTCCCTTTTTGAGTTAGAATAATTTTTAACTGGCAGAACATATTTAATTTTTAAAATCACTAGTGAGGGGCGCCTGGGTGGCACAGCGGTTAAGCGTCTGCCTTCGGCTCAGGGCGTGATCCCGGCGTTATGGGATCGAGCCCCACATCAGGCTCCTCCGCTATGAGCCTGCTTCTTCCTCTCCCACTCCCCCTGCTTGTGTTCCCTCTCTCGCTGGCTGTCTCTATCTCTGTCGAATAAATAAATAAAATCTTTAAAAAAAAATAAAATAAAATCACTAGTGAATACTATAATAGCGAGATTTGTTATTACCATATATCCCACTTTCATAGCAAGTAAAATTTCTTATTGAAAGGGAAAGAAAAATGTAAGAAAAAAAAAAGTGCCTTCCTTCTAAAATTTGTCACATGACAGAAAGAGGGTAAGCTTCTGCTGGTCATTGGAGAAAGCTACAGCAGCTTTCAGTTTGCACGGTGCTATTCTCTATAGCCGTTCCTCTAGTGCTAGGCCATTGGAAAATACTAATATAATATTGTCCTGGAAGTCTCTGGTTTAATATCCATGCCCAACCTGCACCCTCTAGTACCCCCACTTAATAAGGGAGAAGAGTGCCCCAAACCAGGCCGTGCTATGGTTGGTAAATGTTCTGAGGACATGCTGGAAACAGGCATGGAAGTGTCTGGTTGCTTACTAGAACCATCCCAAATTTTGTTGAGATTCGATAAAGTCATAGAATACATAGGATTCCCCAGAGTAAAAGCATTCATTTATTTTTTTATTGATAATTAACATTTGAAAGCTTTTGTGAAGAGTGTAAATGACTGTGTGTACTTCCTTTTTCTTCTTCCTAATACGTGGACCAGTCTGTAGTAATATGTGGGCAGCAGAGAAAAAGACAATAGTAACCAAAACAACAGCAAACAACACAAAACTTCCAACTGATACTGTTGTTTTTTTGGAACCTATGAGAAATGCTGTCACTCTCAAAGCATGCAGGGTACAGGACTGGGAATTATATCTCTAAAAGGTAATCAAATCCAGGTTATTGTTTTGAACTAGCTTGTTCTTGATGTTTTGAGTATGCCAAGGAAACGAAGAAATACATCAAATAAGTAAATGCCAATTAGTATGCCATTGCACGTGTGTGTATACTTATGTGTGATGATACATGTCTGTGTAGAGATGTATATTTGAGCAACTAACAATTCATTTAGTCTTATCCCCAGAATCAAATCATGGAGATTGCAGAATGGATAAACTCTTAGCTAAAAAGCTAGCAAAATGTAGTGACCAAGACTTTTAAGTCAATTTGATTTCTATAGTTTCATTGGTCATATGTTTAAGAAGAACAATATGCTCAATTTTTCATAAGGGAAACATCTTTATCAAGTATAAATACACAGATTAAACTAAAATTTGAAGAGCATAGATCTTACTAGAATTGATATCTAGAACACATAGTCAAAAAAGGTCTCTAAATCACTTCAATACTCACATCCCTCCTCTTAAACTTTTTTCTCAATTAAATAAATGATAGCATATAAGTTTTGATCCTCTTTGTTTTGACTATCACGTTTAATCATGGTTACACAGTAGCACCAAAATTAGGACAAAATACAAGAATTACAGGAGATCTTAAATTATATGAGCTCATTGCATGCTTCAAAGTTCTCATTTTTTGAGGAAAACAAAGTTTCCAACTGCCAAACTGGTGCGTTTTCTCCCAAAAGAAATAGAACCCAAACCACCCCCAACTAAACAAAAGATACAATAGACTGATTTTGAATAGATATGTTATCTACAGTTTATGGGACAGGTAGTCCATTTAAATAGAAAAAGATTGATTTTACATAAAGCAAGATAGAGTACAAAAGCACAGCTTTTGTATTTTGGTAATATTGCAATTTTACAAACATATTGCATAGTATGTGTAAGAAAATAGTTTCATTTTTCATATATCTATATATACAAGAAAACATTTACATGAAAATTACAAAACAAAATAAATGAGTAGTGGACCTGGTTTAAAGAATTGTATAAATAACGAGACACTCAAATTTGAAATTATGTATCTCCATTGTTAGTGAATGTCCTTGCACATCTTCAACCCTGTTTGGCTTTTATTTATAAACATTCAGACAAATGAGGTATTAAGACCGCAAAAACATAAAGGATCACAGTTCATTATACCTCATTTCCTTTCATGTTTTTCATTGACTTTCTCAAAGAGTGGAACCGCTTCGATCAACACTTAAAAAATAGCCCTCTGGTTCTAAAAGTATTTCAAATTAATTATATTCTCCAAAGAATTTTTTCCAAGCAATGAAAGTCTAAACTCAGCTGAGTCATTCCAGCCTGGACCCATTTTAGGGTGTAGTTTTTATATACTGGTCTTATGAATATCAAGGAGTTTGTTATGCATGTATAAAAGGTAAGTGGACTATACTAACAAAATTTTCCTTCTAAAACCAAAACATTCATTAATGATCTATAGCTCAAAATCCTGCAAGGAGGATGTTTACTACCTCATGTTATAATTATAAGCCCTCCTAGTCATTTGAATTAATTAGTAGAAGCAGCAGTGTTGTAGAGTTAAATACAATAGAAATCCCAGTCTTTGGTCTTTGACATTTAAATAACTAATGAACTGCAGTATAAAACAATGTGATAACAGTGTTCAATGAGGTCATTCATTAGTTTATGATTTTTTTAAAGAATAAAAATATAATACCATTTTACTTTGTGATAATGATATTTCATAATATTCATTTCTATAATATACACTACTACGCAGAGAAAATAATTTCTCCAAGTATCTTTAAATATGGTCACATGATCAATAATAATTAGACCAAAGCTACTGGAAGAATAAGGTTAGAAGAACCTACTCATATGAAACTCAAAACATGAATTTGGCTTTGACGGTGGTATAGAAATTTGGCCATTAAATATCTTCAACTATCTTAATAATTTAATACTATGATACTGACATTATCTGTTATAAAATATAGCACTTTAATGCATTAAACACTCTCCAGCCTTTTACCAACTGTTGCCTCATACAGAGATACTATGTTTGCTATGACACAATTCGTTAGGAGTTTTATTGTATCAAATGCCAGTTTATAAAATGAGGCACTGTCCAATTGAGAAATTCAGATGAAAAGTTATGCAGGAAGTTTGAATGGCGTAGTATCTTATAAAAAATCAGCAACTGACCTTTATGATCAAATTATCTTTTCTTCAGAAGACCAGAGCTTTTAGTTTGGTGGGGATAAGTAGTAACAGAATGATTAATGGAGTATTAATATTTGCTAAATATTTCTATTAATTTCCTAAATAGTTCTTTCAAATTAGACCAAATAGATATCCTTTTCTTTTTTAAATGTCAACCATATGTCAATGACATATTATTTATGAAAGGGACATTAATGTTCACATGGTAAGAACAAGAAAGAATATAGAAAAAGGAGTAAGGAGTGGGATGCTGGAAAGATTTGCATTTCAACATTTAAAGAAGCAACATGTTAAGGTATAGGAGATCAGTAACGCTAGTTCAGACCAAGCTACTGAACCCAAGATTGCTGAGTCTCTTAAGTGAATCGGTGACATTTTAGAGATGAAAGTAACCAAAGGAAACTTCTAGTTTGCTGTACCCCTCTCACAGGTAAGTAAACTGTGGTCAAGATAAGGAAGTATTTTTCTTAAGGTCACATGTGTAGGTAGGCGCAGAACTAGAAATGAAACTCTAGGCAGGCTCCATTTTCAGAGATTTGGGGTACTAAAATCTAAGATTTCCTGATTAATGTCAGATTTGAATTATAAAATTATCTTGAACCCTTCAATAAATATTATATACTAAATTATAAAGCTTGTGGCTCCTAATAAAAAAGAAAAAAAAAATAGGACCAAGAAATACCAGGTAGAAATTTTGGAGATGTTAAGGGAAAGAAAGAGGAAATTTGGTACTATATTTTTTTGAGAGTGTCTCACTTAAATATTCTAAAAGAATAAGGGATAATGTGTCTTCTTTGCTTCTCCCCTTTGACCCCCAGAAACAACTCAAATACTTTCAGTTTATTCACTCCCAGCTAAAAATGTAAATGCTAGGAATATGGTCAGTCCCTTTCCTTCCTCTTATCCCTCCTGCCTGCGGCCTTGCCTGACTTTCTCCCTTCTCCTCTTCCTGCCTTCTCCAGCTGAACGGAATACAAAGTTTAAGGTCCCTGTATTACACTTGAAAGGAATTATTTTTTTTCTGAGTTAAATTTAGGAAAGATGAAGTTTTCATCTGAGTTATTTATATAGGTTGTAACAGAAAAATGCTACTGGAGAAACAGACAAGGAATCTGTTCCGTATAGTCTACAATTAAGGGAACTCTGTATTAGGAGACAAGCTTCGTTTATGAGGAAATGAAGGACTTTTAGAAGCAATCTTCCGCGCCTTCAATAGAAGCTCCAACTCTGAGGCCGAGTCTATACTTAGATTCTAAGGAATCTAAAATAGCCAGCCAAGTAATTTAAACCAACTGCCCGGTGTTGGATAGCAAAGCCACCTGTATCATGATTTTTTTCTACTAAATGGAAGATATTTTTACATCGTTTAGACATAGTCTAAATCTCTCAACATATATTTCTTTCAAATTGTGTCTGTAACATTTCAGAACATATTTGAATTAGAAATTGACAGCCCCTCACCGGAATTGGATTTTATACTGTTTTTCTCCTCACTCTCTCTTGACTTTTCTCCTCTTATGACGTATAATTTAAAATTTCAGTGGACCCTTCCACCGGCTAAATATTTGCTCTTGGGATTAGAACATGTTAGAGCTGGAAGGATTCTCAAAAGATCGGTTGATTCGATACTTCTGTTGTCTAGCTGAGTAAACTGGGTTCTGGAGATATTCCCAGACTGCCTAAATCAGCTCGCTGATTAGTAGAAGACAGAGCTGAAATTAGAAACGGTGCTAATTACTAATCAAAAGAATTGTTCCCATTTGACTAAAAAAAACCTTTCTAATTGTTTTAATTTAGGGATGTTTAGAACTTGAATATGTCTCGAATTAATACACAGTGTTTTCCTGAAAGGTCCATAACACAGTGATTAGCACCCATAATTTCTCAAAATTTCTTGTGTTATACTTCGTGTACTTTGCTAAACCAATGTGAGAATTTCTCATGTTAAATTCTAATGTTCTCACTTAAATAAGTTGAGCGCTTATGTTATATGACTTTTTAACCAATTGCATGTCTCCATTCTTACTCCAATATTGAAGTTTTTTTTATAACAACCCCAAAACACAAGGCAAGTTCTATTTTAAAAGTGATAAAACTGCACTAGTCTTCTGACTTTTTGTTGAGTATAGAATGCATTTTACTAAAATGTAGCTTTTTCAAGCATTTGATATGTTAGGTTATCCAAACAAGATGATTCTGGCCAAATGGTTCACTTTGTTCCTTGCATTATCTAATTTTCCTACTTTCACCAAATTACTCCAGCAAGTTCCCATCTCCCACTTTGCTCTATGCTGTAGAGGCCGGAATTTCAAAGGTTCTACGGTCATGGGCCCCCAAAGTGAAGCATCCACAGAGATTTGGGGTACTAAAATAGTGTGCATGGAGGAAAGTAAGATTGACTGACATGTGAAGGTTAAGGACTTACCTTAGAGTAATCAAGTCATCTTCCCATAATAGGAAACATTTAATACAATTTTATAAACTTGGATTCTGTAAGTTTCAAGAATTCAAGTTAAGGAGTGTTGTGATAAACGAATCTACATTATTCTGGAGTTATTTATTAGTGCTAATTTACAAAATTAAGCAGTGGAGAATGGAAGGAGCTATGGTTTCTGATGGCAGGGTAGCTGGGTAGCTTAACAGTCTAATAAAGGTAACTAAGTATTAAGAGCTGAAAGGAAATATGACCAGATTCCTGCAAATAGGAATCTATTGGAACAAACACATTTTCGACATGTTTGTTAACATTTATGTTTTTTACTGTGTAAGCAGGGATTTGTAATTTACTTTCTACCGTCCTTAAATCTTAACCTCCAACTAAAAAATACATAGATATAATTCTGAAGGTTATATTCCAATGGAAAGTGAATCCATTCTCAGCATAATGCACCACATTAGTAATTTATTTATTTAGTGGATATGTTTGAATTTTAGCAGTCAGAGTCAAATATAAGGTGAAGGGAGCAAACAAAAAGTTGTACTATGAGAGCCTCGTGGAAATGATAGCATGTGAATTAAAAAAAAAAATCTATGGATTCCACACCATCAGTATGCCCCTCTTAATCCTATCTTATATTGCAATAAATTAGATGTTTCATTAAATGCAAATACGTCACATGCAAAAGCCAAGTAAATACTATATAAGGCCATTCAGATCTGACAAATGACAGGATAATGGCATTTTGTTAATTCTGTAAAGATTATATTGCTGAGTGCTTTCAAAATTACCTAATGTACAAAATTCTAGACTTAGTAGACAAAGAGTAACAACACACTGAATTCAAAGAAACAAATAAAACTCAGGGTGGGATTCTGTCTTGTTTTGTTTTGTTTTGTTAAAAATCATGTATTGAATTTAATTTTTAGTAAAGCAAGCATTATCTAATGCTTGAAAATTTTAAAATTCGGGGATAAAAGTTTACATCCAAAAAGATGATTGGAAAATTGTGCTTTCAGACTGTAGAATTGGTTTTCTGACAGGGTTAACCATCACATCTTGCCATTGGATACTGGGAATTTCATCTATGTAATTAATGTATGTATGTGCAGTTCATTCATATCCAGGTCCTGCAAAAATCTAAAACTGTGTGCTTCACTTCACGTAGCAAAGGCACCTATGTTTTTCTCCCTTTTGAGCAAAAGTTATGATCCAGTTTTCCCGCTGAAGGTGATTTTCCCACTGTCCCGCCACCCACACTCTCCGCGTCGAGCAGTGCAGTAAATCAAGAGAGAAGGTGGCAGCGAACCCTTGCTTGCATCGGAAGCAGGTGCTCTGTGGACCATCTGAAGAAGCTCTGGACTGATCACAAGGGAAACCAAGCGGAACTGTGAAGCAGACGGACAGGAACAAAAGGCTATTCTGGTGTGAGGAGAAATCAGTCGTTTCAGCTCCACAAGCAGATGTTGCTACTGGACTGACAAGTGGAACCTAGTCCTGCTGGAGAAAGGTAAAGTTTGCCATTGGGGCAGACACACAGTTCGTACACCGTCTGCCGGGAATTTGAGGGGCTGGGAGAAGACGATGAGAAAGAGCCGGTCGGTAGATTCCCCAGCCGGATCTGATCTGCATTCAAAAATATCTGGGGGGAAGAGACAGTGCATTTTAATTCATTTAGCATTCGACGTTCCTCGGAGCTTTACAACACTGTCTAATAAGAAAGACTAATAACAAACAATTCTATTGGTTTAGCTGCCATGCTTTGTTGAACAAACAAATTACATTCCTACGGTACAGCCCAGAAGCTCGGCAGCTATCTTCTCCTTTGAGACATGGTGCATTCTGACAGAAAGCCCTCGATCTGAAAAGCAATATTGCACAATCTGCTTAGGGGGCCAACCCACTTATTCGAAAACCACAGAAAATTAATGAGTTCGACAGAGTCTCTCCATTTAACTTCTTAATCATGCCTAGTCTAAAGAGTTTACAAAGAAATCAGGATGCTCGTGGAGAGGACATTACTGACAAGATGGACAATTAATAATGATAAAAAAAGTTACTCAGCGGCCTATATTTTAAAAAGTCATGAAATCATGGCGACAGTCTAAAGGATATACCACATAGATAATTTGCACCATTAACAACAATTGTTAGCTATGATCAAGTTTGAAATCTCCATGAAATGTCTTACTCCTACACTACACTTACTTTGCTAGATTTTCTAATTTGCAAAATTACTTCACTTATTCCAAACATGGACTTAACAGTTTTAGAGACGGTGATCATACGGTTTTGACATGCAAGGGGAAAGTTTCAAAGAAAGAAAAACTGAATCATGAATATGAGTGAACAAAGAAACAACTTTCTCTAGCTTTTTCTTCATTCTATTGTTAATGTAGCTAATTACTGCCCGCAGGCATCTCTAACTTGACAGGAGAATCCAAGATTACTTCCTTTTTTCTACATATTTGCCCTCATCCAAGTCCTATTCGTTTCTCAATGGGACTCCTACCGTAGCCCCCGCCTAGCCCGCCAGCTGCCCTTCTTGTCCTCTTATAGCCTGTTTTATATACTGCTTAGTGAACTTCTAAGAAACAGATCAGATCAGATTACCCCAGTCCTCAAAATTCCCTGAGGGCCTCCCACCACACTTAACACGAATCTGGATTCCTTCCCATGGCCCACAAGCTCTCCATGATCTGGCCTCTCTCTAACATCACTTCTTGGCATTCTTCTTCTTGCTCCAGCTCTTGCATTTCTTCAAAGATATAACAAAACAAAACAAAAAACTCTGGCCTCTAGGTTTTTTCACTTCCTGTTTCTTTAGCCTGAAATACTCTTTTCTCCAGATATTTACAAGTGGGTGGTTAGAAAACAAGGGTAGGAGGGAGACTTCTGCTTTTTATCTTTTTTATATTTGTTATTATTTTTAAATAGTAAACTTTAAAAAAATTTTTTTGAAACACAGGAATCTATTGAATGCTGCAAATAAGATAGAAAAATAATGCATATGCCATAGACATGTATATTTTAGATTAATTTAGATGTTTCAGATCCCTGTTAAAAGGTCACCTTCTAAAAAAGTTTTCTTAACCACTCTGAAAATAACACTAATCCATTAGTCTCTCTTTGATGGCTTTACTTTTCCCTATAGTACCAGCCCCTTCCTAACATTGTATCAAGTGTGTATTCCTTCATTTATTGTTTGTTTCTCTCACTTGCAAGTAAGATCTACAGCTGTCTTTGGTTCACAGAGTAGTGCATAAAATTGTACCAGTGCATGCTGCATGAAACAATGTTCTTCGCCACCGACATGTCTCTCCTCTCCAGGACACAAATGTCCCCCTCCAGCACAGCCCAGTTCATCCACTTCACCCTCCATGACTTTTCCCTGACGCTCCAAGATGGAAAGACTGTTCTCTTTGGTTCTCCTATAGAAACTCAGTATCTTATTTTGCTCATCATTTGGTGTTATTTTACAGTCTATTTATATCTTTCTTTCTCTCGTAAATTAAATCTACCTCGAAGGTGGAATCATACCTGAATTTCTTTTATAACTTCACAGAGTTTAACACTGCACATTCAGCTTCCACATAATACAAGTGGCTGTTGAATAAATAGATTATAAAGTAAATGGATGATTGAATTTACCAACAATATTCAAAGTTAAGAAAGCACGATTAAAATTTTTGTTTGTAGGTGTCAAATGTTGAAATTTATCACTCCTAATTAGTTCTGGGTTAAGTAACAGGAAAGCAAAGGGAAAAAAATGCTTCCGTTCTAATTTTTTTAAGGAGACTTATTTTTTACTGATAGGGAAGCTGAAAGTGCACAAAACTAAGCAAAGGGAAATGATGACATATTTTGGGGTACAGAGGCTGGGCGTCATTTCTCCTGGCTCTGTGTCTCCTTGTTGAGGGATGTCAGTGAGGGTCTCACCAACCATTGCAGTACACACTCTGGGCTCTTTCCCTCACTTCTCCATAGGAAGAGAGGGATGACTTCTCTACTCGTTGAGTTTAAGAGAGGAACTTTCTCACAGTTCACCCAGCGTCCCTGACTTCTTTTTAGGAGTTAGCATGCTTGCAGAGGGCAGAAATCCCAGACTCCATAAATGCCAAAAATATAATGGGGCAAGCTCTGGGACGGTGGGGTCTGGGTCTGCATGTTTGGAGATGCATTCACGCTGAGGAAATGTCAGGAGCTGGTGTTTTGTCCGAGAAACCTGAAGACATACACGATAAAGATTGCAAATGGAAAGTGGCGAGGAGACTCACGTGGGACGGAGCAAATGAATGTAGGCTGCTGGGAATGGCTCACTTACTAGTCGGCACAGCAGTGACTGTAGTTACTGGTTAGCCCCGGTGCTTAGGAGCGGCTGACACAATGCCCCCCGCCCCGTGGCTTTTACAGATACGCATTAACCTTCTGCAAGCGGGTAGCTCTGGGGAAGGGCTGCAGGGAGGGGCAGGTTTGCACAGGTAGGGCGAGCAGGTGGCAGCTGTGTCAAGCAAACACAGCCGTAGAGGCCTCATCAACACAATTATCCTTGAAGGACTCGGGCCTTATTTGAAGCAGGTGTGCGGCCCTGCAGCTCTGCTGTCCACTCCGGGGCTACTCTCTCCAGCACGTGGTTATAGGACAATACTTAATTCTGTAAGCTTCCGAGAGCCATACCATTCCCTCACCCATATAAGGGAAGTATGTTTTATTAGTATTTAAATGACTGAGGCTTTTAAAAAGAAAAGGATATTTTCTTGAGATAGAAAAATAAAATCATGAGATAAAAAGAGGTGTTCCATATTGATTCTTTCCAACCTGGCTTGGCCAGGTTTCAGCAGCATAGACCTGAGCCAGTCAGAGACCTTGGGAAGAAGCCTCTGTGGACCTGGAAAACTCTCCGCTGCCTGCTGGCCGTCATTGCTTTTCTTGCAGAGCAAAGCACCAGCTAAGGAGCAAGCCAGGCCAGGGCAAACCAGTCTGCACCAACACCGACCCCAGTACTATGGACCCTCCCCCTCACTATAGTACTAAACCCACGCCCAGGGGTGGGGAGTTAGCAAGTTCATTAGACACGCCACGCATGAAGCAGCAGGACCTTTAACTGCACAGGTGCTAATAAATCCCCACCCCTACCTGCTTACAGGGCACCCTGCTCTCACCTAAGTTCCTTTAAAGTATTCCATCTGACCTCTCCTTGGACAGTCAGCCTGAGGATTCTTTCCTTTGTGCTGCCCCCTGGTGCTGGAGCCCCAAGAAAACCTTGCCTGTGCTTTTACATTTGGGGTCCAGTCTCGTAGGTACCACTGCTGGTCCAAGGACCTGAGTCTAGGAACTGAAAGCCTTGCTCATATTTTTTTCTGTTCTGCTAAGACAGTTACTGTGATACCGTTCACCTTCCAAATTCTAAACGTGATATTTCTATTCTACATTGCCCTATAAACCATAGAATCCATTTGTTCTGAAACTCTTCCTGGTACTCTGAATCACATGCCTGAGCTTTTAAGTCATGGCCCACTATCTTCTCTGCACCAAGAAGTCATTTATTCCCTTTCTTACCCTTTGAAATCAGGCCTATCACTGTGATAGCAAATCTCAATCAATTTGCAAAATAAAAACCGTTTTCCTCTTTCTCTGTGATCTTGTAACATGTTATTGCATTATTGCATCGCATGTGCTAGGATAACACATTTTTTTTTTCCCCGAAGTTCCACCTGTATTATGATTCGGGTTGTCTTCAGAGCGGAGTTTAAAATTCCCTGCAACATTACATCTGAAATGACTGAAGCTTCATCAGTGCAGAATTTTGCGTGCAATTTCATTCTTATGCATTTTGTCTGTTACTTTGTTACCTCAATACCATGTTTGTTCTGATCCTAACTACTTTAAAAATAGTCTAAGGCAGGGACTTTACATCTATTTTGTTTAGTAAATGATCAGTTTGTCTTTTCTGTGGCATAGTCAGTGAAGCAAAGAGAAAGATTTCATTCATATCATTTCAGACTTTTTCCTAGGAAAATTACATGTTATTTTATTCTAATATAAAGTGCTGTGCTTTTCTGTGTCTTTATGTTATTAACATAAAAAATGACCACAGCTGGGGTGCCTGGGTGGCTCAGTCATTAAGCGTCCGCCTTTGGCCCAGGGCATGATCCTGGAGTCCTGGGATGGAGCCCAGCATCGGGCTCCCTGCTCTACTGGGAGCCTGCTTCTTCCTCTCCCGCTCCCCCTGCTTGTGTTCCCTCTCTCGCTGGCTGTCTCTCTCTCTGTCAAATAAATAAATAAAATCTTTAAAAAAAATGACCACAGCTGAAAATCTCTGGCTATGATTTATTTATAGCATAATATTCAATTCACAATTAAATGCTAACCTGTAATTGAATCCAAGGATTCATTCTACTGATACATTGAATAAAAGAACAGAAGTGAAGTGGTGCATAAATAGGAACAGAACAGAGATTACTAACCACCAATATTTATTATGGGATGATTCATTATGAATAATTTGAATGAAATTATTAGCATGATAAAAGGAACTCTTTAAAAAAGGATGCAAGATATATAAGAAAAATTCCCATCTTGCTGTGGTAGAAAAAGTATTGTATTCTGTAAGTGTAGCAGAAAGAAATGTTGAAAGGTAATATGGGCATACTTTTAAAATATTATGAAGCCTATTTCCAGATCATTTAAGTTGTAATATCCATTCAGATGCTAATATGGTCCTGCCAGTAAGTTTGTTTATAAAAAAAGAAGCAAAATATATAATTAAAATTCATCTTGAATCAAGAACTGAAATAATGGCATAAAGGTAAGAAGGGGGGTGCCTGGGTGGCACAGTCGTTAAACGTCTGCCTTCGGCTCAGGGCATGATCCTGGTGTTCTGGGATCGAGCCCCACATCGGGCTTCTCTGCTAGGAGCCTGCTTCTTCGTCTTCCACTCCCCCTGCTTGTGTTCCCTCTCTCGCTGGCTGTCTCTCTCTGTCAAGTAAATAAATAAAATCTTAAAAAAAAAAAAAAAGGTAAGAAGGAACATCCTCCTTCGATTCTATTGATTTCTGTCTTCATCTTTACATCTGAAGAGGTATAAAATGCTCCAGAACATCTTTCTCAAGTTATTCTTCCACTCTTTTTCTTCTCAACTTGACCTTTATAAGCTCATAATAAAATAAGCATGAGAAGGAAGAAAATATTAAGGCACTTAATTGGTAGAAATAGCAATACAATGGATTTAGACTTTCAAGGACATTGGGAATTGTAGCAAAAACATACACAATATATACTGTGTATAAGGATTTGAAATAATTAAAATAGAATTAAAAACAAGCAAGCAAAAGAGAAACTACCAAGATGTCCAGGCAGGTTTGAAAAAAATAACAAATAAGAATCCTAAAAATAAACATAATTATTAAAATTATTTTATTTTTTTTGAAGATTTTATTTGAGAGGAGAGACAGAGACAGCACAAGTGGGGGTGGGGGGTGGAAGGTAGGGGGTAAAGGGTGGGCAGAGGGAGACGGAGAAGCAGGCTCCCCGATGAGCAGGGATTCCAACGCTGGGCTCAATCCCAGGACCCTGAGATCATGACCTGAAGGCAGATGCTTAACTGACTGAGCCACCCAGGTGCCCCAAATTATTAAAATTAAAAACTCAGTGGAGGCATTAAATAAGTGATTAGATACAGAAAAGGAATCTGGGCGTGTAGATCCGAATAACTAAACAGAGTAAGGCACAGGGAGACAGAGAAGTAGAAACTAGGAAGGAAAGGCTAAAAGATCTGGAGGGTAAGGGAACGGAAGAAATACTATGTGTTTCTTCCGACTTTCAGAAAAGGGACATAGAAGAAATGGGGAGTGGTAACAGGAGAAGACCCAATGCCGAGAAATTTCCAGAACTGACAAACATGTCATTCTGTTGACACAACAAACATAATGTGTGTAACAAAGAAAGTACGGGAAGTGATGTGTGCCTAGGGCATTCCAGTGCCACCTGGCAGGTGGGAGACAAAGGGCCCCTCACAGCAGGCAGTGAGGGAAAGGGAATGATCTTTAAAGGAATGACGACAGACAGGAGATCCTTGGAGGAAATAAAGTAACATGGGAGAAAGATGTTAGCAGGTATCTATCTCCTTATTTAGGGAGTAACAATTGGGCTAAATAGTAAAATAACTTTTCATCTTTCTTTTAGAAGAAACATAGGAGCCATTTCTACACAAATAAACTTTCAAAGTACTTTTTGGAAGACCAAAAGAGAAAAAAAAGAAAACAAAGACTGCCTTCATTCTTGATATTATCTTGACATCCATTCTGTTTATCTGCCAATTCTGAAACTACAGGAATTTAGATGCCTCACTTGTAATTGACTTACGAATGGGTATCTTACCGTAAAAAATAAATGGTGCTTTGTTTTAAGAAAATAACATCAGATTCACCAAATTTCGTATCCAGGAAGTATTATATTTCCATAATTTAAGCTCTCTCATGAATCAGTCACCTGGAGAATTATGCATATATTTGAGAAGCACTCTCAGCAGTAAAGGGCCAGTCTCTGCCCCTGGGAACTCACCTCCCCTTCTGTAGACTGCAAATGGAGCTCCTTCCTGCAGGCGGCCTTGAAGTCTCCTGCAGCAGCACTCACCTGGACCCCTCGTGGAGCTTCCATTATCAAGGACCTGGTGGGTGATTCAAGCCTAAGACCAAAACAAAAGACTCCTTCAGAGTAGAAAGAAGGATGAATTTTGATGGACTAAAAGATAACATTAGTAACTAAAACAAATGAACAGGTAGAACTGTGGGCATAAATAAAAATCCTTGCCATTTCCGAAGAAGCCAAAATGAGCTTTAGAATCATTTTTGATTGTCTTATCTATTTTTTGGCTCTTTATGAAACTCTTCATTTGCAAGCATCAATTATTTACTCTCATTTGGTTAATGATTTAATAAGAGTTTCTTAGGCTGTTTCCTTTCACAATGCACATGAAAAGTAGGTTATGATAAGTTTACTTGTTTAAATCTTTTATATATTTTCAAAATTAATGATGGAGTTTTAATAAACACATTTCTACCAACTTAGCATGTAACTATCCCTCAATAAAGAGCCTTGCAAAGAAGAGAGAGGTTTAATGAAAATCATTAATATTGTGAACTTTCAAGCATTCACAGTCAAAATTTTGTAGGCCTGAAAAATTTCAAACTACTCATTACACTGTTAGAAATAATTAAAATGCAGAAACAAGCCATTTCCTACATCAACTGACCTCTACTGGCCCCGGAAAATGTTCACAGAATGAATGACTTTGGTCGGAGAGAGAACAAGTAAATGAGGGGTGATATACCAGCTTAAGTATGATTAAAGATCGACTGCATAAATTATGAGGGGGAAAAAATAACAACTGTTTTAGATAGTTGTGCCTGCAAAAAAGTTAATTGGGAGGCAGCTTCAAAATTATCTTTAATTGCGAAACTAGAGAAAAGGGCAAAAGAAGGCAGAACATGGAAGCTAGAATACAGCGGTAAAAAGTACAAGTGTGAGCAGAGGAACCATCCCCAAAATGGCCTTTTTGGATAAACGCTCTGTTCTGGGGCAGTGATTGTATGTGGTTCCCTTGCCCACACAACTTTAGGACAAGAGTCCCCCCAGGCTCACATTCACCATCATCCAGAGCAACCAGTTTCCTCTGAGGCAACAGATCCAGTGCTGTTTTGCAGGGAAAACCACATCAAATAGTTTGAACTCTGAAGATCAGCTCTCTCTCAGTAGTGAAGTTGAACTTAAAGACTTTCAAGTGCTATTGAAGGAGTAGAGCTAGCATTTAGAAGAAGTAAATTCGACATTTTCCATTTTTTTTTCACTCACCAAAGTAACTTTGAAACTTTCATCTTTATGGGCCTCTTGGACATCTTTATAAAATCCCTGGAGGGGTCAGATTTTGAATATATGTGTGTGTGTGTGTATATATATATATATATATAATATATATATGTTTTAAAGAAATGTTTGTATTTTTTTAGAAAAATAAAAATCACGTTTTCACACAGCATTTAAAAACTTGAAAATAAGATAATTATAATTTTTTCACTCATAATCCTCTTACTTTGCACATAGAATCTTTTTTTTTTTAAAAGATTTTATTTATTTATTTGACAGAGAGAGAGACAGCCAGTGAGAGAGGGAACACAAGCAGGGGGAGTGGGAGAGGGAGAAGCAGGCTTCCTGCTGAGCAGGGAGCCCAATGCGGGGCTGGATCCCAGGACACCTGAGCTGAAGGCAGACGTTTAACAACTGAGCCACCCAGGCACACCTGCACATAGAATCTATATTTCTCTTAATCTGTGTATTTTATCACTGATATTCCCTAATACATCCCCAATATACACCATCTTGAGTAGTAAATCTGTGACCACTACTATTTTCATTGATTAATTATCCATAACATTAAATGTAATTATATAAGTTTGGATATGATAAATGATTCAAACAGAAGTCAGATAGGTACTTAATTAAAATGAATTAATATTCAAAAACAGATTATGAATCTGACATTCAAGCAAACACAACTCAGTGAACTTATAAGTGGGAGAAAAAGCACTCTTACTTTATCAAATAGTTGATATGGTTTGGTTTGTTTCCAGGGATACGGGTTGAGGTTCTTACTCATCTATTTGATAGTAAGATATCCATACTAAATGTGCACGTGTTTTTGTATCATATTTCTACCGCGTTTGACATTTGGTACTAGAGCATTAAAATATATTGTCTTTCTGGGCTTTTTAGTTTTTCCATTTTCATCTTTATTAATTATTTAATCAGAAGATGTTTATTACATTCGTCTTAATTTTAGACCTCAGGTGTCCATTGTCAGCACAGCCATAAAGTACAGGGCTTTGCTAACACCGACTTACAGGATCTCTATTCAAAGAGGCAGTAAAGACTGAGAGATGGGTTCAAGAAAGTTAGCCAGCAGTAATAAGACTCAGTTTCAACGTCTCTAAATTGAAAATTTTAATGTTTTTTTATGGGGCCATAAGATATGTCTTAGGAGAATTAAGGGAGATAAATATGTGGTGGGGTAGTATTTTGAGATATTGACAGAATTTCCTTCCCTGTCCCATTTCCTTGCAGTTCTGGCATTCACTAACCAGTATCTTTTGCCACAAACAGTGGAAGATGGAGCAGAGAAGTTGATAAAGAACTTTTAAATTTCCTAATCTTATAGATATTTTGACTTGAAAAAAACCTAGCCATTTAGTGTGTTGAAAATGATTCAGCACATGTAAAAAAAATCAGAAGAAAACAAGTCAGTGAGAGCTTGTTGTGTATTTCCATCTGTTGGAGAACTGTTTTCTTGATTCACAGAATAAAGATTTGGATGGGAAATCAACAGAATTGGTTCCAAATTGTTCTCTGTGTTCTACTATGTGAGGCCAAGTCCTATGATGTGGGGCCTTTATACTTTAGGTATTAGAGGTCTGAGGAGAGTAGGGCTATCTCAGGATGACTGAGAACAAGAAATCCAAGATTCTCAAAGGAGTGAGGGATGGTGACCTGCGGTGAAGGAAGAGTAAGAGGAGAGAAGAATGAGAACCTCTTGGCAAATGCCAGCTTGGGTCATTAGGCTCCTAATGACCAAATGTCACCCCAAAAACTTTGGCACAGTGTAAACTTCTTGGTACAGTGATGCAAACCCAGGTAAAAATGAAGAGAACTGAATAGACTGAGGCTGAATTTCTGATATCAGTGCACTGGAGGCTGAATATATATATATATATATATATATATATATATTTAGTAATTTTTATAATTTATATATGTACTTAATAATTTATATAATTTGTATATATGTAAAACTGATCAAAGAGTACATAAACACATTCAAAAAGTGGTAGTAATTTTATAGGATTGCTAAATCCTTCAAGTTATGAAATGATTAAGACTTTAAACAGGTTTCAAGTGTATGCTTTGTTAATCTTGATAAAACTAAGTGTGATCATCATTAAGATATAATATAAATCTTATTTCCATAACTATATGGTCAATTAATCTTCAGCAAAGCAGGAAAGACTATCCAATGGGGAAAAGACAGCCTCTTCAACTCATTCTATACATAAACTTTGCATGGATTACCTAGTGATTGTCCCACCAATACTGAGAAATGCATACTCTATCCATATTTTACTTAGGAAGTAGTTGAATCTTAGTGTGGTTGAGTCATTTGCTTAGGATTAGGTAGCTAATGCAAAGATCTCAGAATATCCAAAATCAACTTGAAAAAGAACAACAATGTTGAACTTAAAAACTCTTACACATTTTAAGCACTTCAAGCAAAACTATAATAATGAAGACATTTGCTGGCCTGGCATAAGAATAACAAATAGAACAATGGAATAACATTGAGACTCTAGAAATAGACTTCAACAAGTATGGTCATCCGATTTTTGACAAAGACAATAAAGTGATCCAATGACAAAAAGTGAAGTATTTTCAACAGTGCTAGAATCTCTATATGGACAAAATGAAATTCAATCTATACCACCTACTGTTATCAAAAGTAAAAGCTATAACATAAGGCTTTTATTTTTTAAATTATTTTTTAAAGATTTATTTATTTTAGAGAGTGAGTGAGAAAGCATGAGTGTGCAAGTGTGGGGAGGGGCAGATGGAGAGAATCCTCAAGCAGACTCCCTGCTGAGCTGGGAGCCCAACCCAAGGCTCAATCCTGGACCCTGAGATCATGACCTGAGACCACACCAAGAGCCGGATGCTTAACCAGGCATCCTCTAAAACCACCCAGGCACCTCTAAAATGTAAGGCTTTGAAAGGAAAATATCTTTGTGACTTGAGAGTAGGCAAAACTTTCTTAGGCCACAATAAGGAATAACAAGTAAATATTTTAAAACAGAAATTAGATGTCTTCAAGAGGAAAAGCTGCTTTTCAAAATCCATTGATAAAATGAATATACCCAATAGACTGGGAGACAATATCCACAAAATACAGATGTTACAAAGGACTGCTGCCAGGATATATAAATAATCCTCCAGCTCAAAGATAAAAATACAAAAAACACAATTAAAATATGGACAAAAGACCTGAACAAACACTTCACTAAACAATATATATGGTTGTTCGATATACACATGAAAAAGTCATCAAAGTCACTACTCATCAAGTAATGGTGAATTAAAGACACGGAATACCACTAAACATCCACCCGAATGGCTCAAATTAATAAGAATGCTAACAGTGAATATTGGGGAAGATGTGCAGCTACTGATATTCTTATTCATTTTTAGCAGAAAATGATGTAATCACTTTGGAAAGTTCTGACATTTTCATATAAAACTTAATACATGCCGGCTACATCCCAAGTGTCTATCAATTAGGAAAATGCATAAAAAATATTGTATGTTCATATAATGGAATAATAATCATCAGTAAAGCAGAAAGACTATTGATACAGACAACAGCACAGATGGGACTCAAAAACATCATGTGGAGTGAAAGAAATCTCGCAAGGAAGAGTACATATTGTAGATTAATTTATATTTAGTACTAAATCTATCTAATCTAATCCAGGGTGAAAGAGGTGAGAGAAAATATTGCTTCTGGGGGGAATGGTGGGGATGTCCTGGGAAGGGCATAAGAGAACTCTCTAGGTGATGATAATGTGTGTGTGTGCGTGTGTGTGTGTGCGCGCATGTTTTAAGATTTTTATTTATTTCTTTATTTGAGAGACAGCAGGGGGAAGAGCAGAGGGAGAGGGATAAGCAGACTCTGCACTGAGTGCAGAGCCCGACATAGGGCTCGATTTCAGGACCCGAGCTGAAATAAAGAATCGGAGGCTTAACCAACTGAGCCAGCCAGTCTCCCGATGATAATATTTTATATCGTAACAGGAATTTGGGTTACACAAGTGTATGCATTTGTCAAAACTCTGGAAATGTGCACTTAATTTTTGTGAATGTCATTGCATAATTATTTTACAGTAAAAGAAAAGAATCTGTAAGTAATCTTGAATAGTAGTTAATGATATGCATGCCAAAGCAAATAGGCAAAGTATACAGATTTATACAACGTATGTGCAAATGCAAAAAAAGAAAGATATACTGGCAGATGGCTAGTGGAATGTGTACATGTGTAATTAAAGACATACAGGACAATGATAATGGAGGAATCTAGCCAGGGGTATATAGGTGGTCACTATAAGATGCTTTCAATATTGAGTACGTTTGAGACTTTTCATAATAAGATCTTGGGAAGAAGGTGTGGGCTCAGATCTTAAAGAAATATCTATTTAGTTTGTTTTTGGTTAAAATTTGTAAGACATTATGCTATGGAGATACAAATACGAAAACTGTTAACTGATGCTAATGTTTGACTGTCATTGACTATTAAAATTCAATAAAGAATACTAATGACATATAGGGATGCTTTCAAGATATATTTAATTCCAGTTGCTAAATTACCATGTTAATATAAATGCTATATCACTGAATGTCTGTATTTTACCCTTATTTCAGGGAGAGGGCTATCTGGAAAGAACATCTGATATTATTTACTTAACCTAAAAATTCAAAAATTTGAGATAAGTTTATTTGGATAAAAGTAAACTCATACCTACTTCCATATCATGAAAATTGCAAAAAAAAAAAAATAATAAACATATGTAATAAAATCCCAACAAAAATCTCAATAGAGTCTCTTGAAGCTTAAAACACTATGTTAAACTATTTTGGAAGAAAAGTACAGGGGTGCTTGGGTGGCTCAGTTGGTTAAGTGTCTGCCTTTGGCTCAGGTTGTGATCTAGTGGTCTTGGGATTAAGTCTCACATCAGGCTCCTTACCCCGAGGGGCACCTGCCTCTCCCTCTGCCTCTCTAGAAAAAATAAATAAAATATTTAAAAAAAAAAGGTATGCGTGACACTTATTAGATTTTTAAAATGAAGTTAAAGTAGGAGATTTTCCTTTTAAAATTAGAATTTAATATTGAAATTATTTTAATTAAAAATGAGATTGGAATTAAAAATAGAAATTTGTCAATGGAACACAATATAATTTAAAACAGCTCAAAATCATTTATGAGAGATTAGTTTCTGAGAAATGAAGCGATCATTTTGGGTGGAAAAGAGTAGGTTATTTAATCAATAATAAGTTGACTCTCCACACAGAAGACAATAACATTAGATTGGTAACACGCTCTGCAAGAAAAATTTCCAGTATTACCTTTCAAAATATAAAAACTAATAAAGCACAGACTAATTTTTAATGGAAAATTAGAAGAAAATTCAGAACATAATTTCCCATTTTATTCATACAAAGCATAGACCTAAGAAATAAATTACCTAGTGTACAAAATAAATGACAGAGAATTAGAACATACAGGAAATATCCAAAAGAAAACCTCTGAAACAAGATGGAAAGCCCGAAAATCATAAAGAGAAAGAACTGATAAAGTTGACTACCTAAGGCTTAGGTTGTATCGGTCTCTCTAGATAGGCTGGACTTCTCAAACAAGCCTAGAATCCCTATAGAAGGCCTGGACTTAGACATTCTGGAGCTCGAACATTCCAGAATACTCTGGAACTCAAATTAGACTAAACCTGTATTCCCTTCTACACTATCTAATAAGCAGACTGTTGGGAACACAGGATCAACACTTAACTGACACCCTGCTTCTCTCCTATATAGAAATTCTCAAGCCTCCCTGAGGAGGGTTCACAACATAGTAGAGGTTTTTACTTTAATTCATTTTATTACAAAACATTCTCTAAAAGGGCCTGTTGAAAAATGAAACCCATGTTTATTTGCAGAGCTTGTGAATTCCTATGTGATTAGTCATTGGAATTAGGGAAGTACAATTGTGCTCATTTTGAAAGCATTACAGCAATCATAGCAACGGATTTCAGGCTAGTTCTTATAGTGGATACCAAGAGATTCTAGCAGAGAAAAGGATTAATGTTGAACTCGAGTCACCCTATCACCTGTTTTTTCCAAGAAATTCTGCTTTAATGGTGTTTACACACCAAAGATGCAACAAGATTTCGTTTTTAAGGTGTTATGTGAATCTCAGTTTGAAAATGAGTGCTCTAGGTCTCCAGAAAAATTCTCAACATAATGAGAAAGGAATTCAGACTCCTTTTAAAGTAAGTTGTGAGATGCAATGACTACACAGAAACTTAAGCATCAGCTATCTCGCTCTTCATAAATCTTTAACAGCGTCAGGCATGTAGTGGGCACTCATGAATTATTTTTTATTTCAATGACGGAATGAATGTAAAATTGAACAGAAAAATGTTTTAGGGGAAAAAGAAAGCAATGCAGATTTTGACCTGAATATAAGAGCAATTTTAACGCCTTCGCACTTTGAGCTGAGGTGAGTTTTCAGCTGCGAACCACATTGTTTCTGTTGCCTCAGTTTTTACTGTTTTCTGCCTATTTGCATTTTCCTTTATGGTCTCTTCCTTCAAATTAGCTCCGACATATTTCTAGATCAGTTGTTGCTCTGTGTTCCCAACTAAGACAAGTTTCTCATAATGATCGCTTGCTATTAACTCTAAATATATAAATATTTATGTACATACATAGCATGAAAGAGTAAGACTCAACTAAGACAAGTTTTTCATAATGATCGCTTGCCATTAACTCTAAATATATAAATATTTATATACATACATAGCATGAAAGAGTAAAAGGGAAGAAGAAAGAAAGAGAGGCAGAGAAGAAGGGAAAAGGAGAGAGGGGGAAGGGGAGGGGAGAGGAGCAGAATACTATTTTATTATTTTTTTTCAGCAAATTTATCTTAGCCTTTCATTGATAAAACATCTCAGTGCAAGGGGCGCCTGGGTGGCACAGCGGGTAAGCATCTGCCTTCGGCTCAGGGCGTGATCCCGGCGTTACGGGATCGAGCCCCACATCAGGCTCCTCCGCTATGAGCCTGCTTCTTCCTCTCCCACTCCCCCTGCTTGTGTTCCCTCTCTCGCTGGCTGTCTCTATCTCTGTCGAATAAATAAATAAAATTAAAAAACAAAAACAAAAACATCTCAGTGCAAAATCCTCACTACCTTACACGTGGTGGGCTTTCCTTGAACACAGCCATGATGTAACCGAGAGCTATGTGTTTTTGGAGATTAATTTGGAGTCTGCAAAACTCAACATTTCAGTCTAAAATTATATTCATACACGAATTAACATGATGAAAAGATGCCAGTTACATCATTAAATATTAATTCATTTTACTGAATTTTTTTTTCTTGGAACAGTTAATGAAACTCAAATTCAAAAAATCTTTGGGCAATACACAATGGGCTTCATCACTCTTCACCAGAGACTGCAGAAACTCTTTGAACTGTAATAATTTAGCTATACACTAATTTAAGAAATAAAAAAGGAAGAATGTTCATACTTGGGCTATTCTGGGCAAATATACTGGTATGTCCTTACTGACTATTCAACATACATTTTTTTTTTTTTTTTGCTTTTTTAACACATAGGTCCCTGCTAAAAACCAATGGCACTTTATATCAGACATCATAGAAAATCTGCAAGTGTAGGTTTGAAGTGGACATGGAAACTAGCAGAGAATTTGGCACACGTGAAGCACTCATCAAACATTGGTTGAATAAATAAACTGTAGAAATTGACTTCATGTCCACACCAAAATACTACCTATACTCTTTAATAAACCTTTTGAAATGTACCTGTCTAAAGTCTTTTATTCTCAACAAAAACAAAATTAAAGACAACTTACTCCTCAAATTACCATTTGATTTACCTGGCCAACCAATCTCACCTTGTTGATTAGACTAAGAGTACTTCTTACTGCCCTGAAAGGAAAATTGTCAGCAGGACTTGTAAAGATCTCAGAAAACTCTGCTTTTAATCTTCATGTACACAAATGAATAATTGAACACCCCCATCATTACTGTGCTTTGCTTCTGTTTCAGTTTTCGAATTTAGGTCAGTAACACTCATCTTGGGGGCTGCTAATTTGCTTTTAGCACTAGCAGATAAGCTTAGCTTAGTGCCATATTTAAATAATTGATGAATAATTAGAAAATAAAACCCAGAAACACTATATACTAATTATAATTTAATTCACATTCACGCTTATGAATTTTGAGACAATGTCAGCAAGGTAATTAAAATAGCAGTTCTTATTTCTCTTTTGGCAATAGATTTTCATAATGAAAATCATACAATGAATATATAGTTACTAAAATGTTAGAAGTAAAAAGAGGTTTCTTTTAGAATGGCATAATTTAAATAGCTTTTTATTGAATGAATCACTTAACTCTGGCATCTGTACTAAAACACAGTTCAAAAACAATTGGAGTCAATGTTGGCCACATGGGTCTTAATAACACGGTAACAGCGATGATATTTCTTACATTACACACACTCAGCATCCTCACTATTGAGTTTTGGTAGTTCAGTAATTCAAATGAACAAATATTTACCAGACACAATTCTATGTGAGATACATGTTGACTGCTAGAGCACTAAAGATAAACAAGGAAGGATGCAAATTCTGGGCTAACGGAACATATAATCTTGCTAGGTGGGGAGGGATAAGATAAATAATTACACAAAAATGTCAAATTCCTAACTGAAAAAAAGAGCCATAAGTTAAAACTATAACACACCATGAGATCAGCTGTTCACACATACTCTTCCACCATCCTAAATCCTTGGGGTTTTGGCATTGAGTAAAAAATTATTTTTGTCTAATAAAAAATGCCTTGATCACAGGAAGATGGCCACCATCTTCTGTTATTGTTAACCGACTGTTTGGATCTGGAATCCTGAGATCCTGAGAAACAGAATTCCTTAGGAAATTTTATCGCAGAACTATAAAGCCCTGAAAAATTTACTGTTGTGAAAGTATGGCTTTTTTCTTTTGCATTTAATTTTTTTTATTTTTCTATTTTCATTTGAACATGTTTTTCCACTCATCCAAATGGGAAGGGCTGAATCTGATCTTTATGAAATAATTTGGGTTTTGCTTAATATTTGCATTGTGTTTTCCAAGACAAAGACTGTCTCCCAGATTGGTATTTTGATTCAGCTTTAAAAATGACTTTTAATATGTGATTTATTTTTTTATTATCATTATTGTCCTTTTTAATCCCATAGAAAATGTATTTTGGAATGTAATTTACCTATCAGAAAGTAATTATATAAAACATCTTTTTTATTGACATATTAAGTTCTATTAGTTTTAGGTATGCTACATAATGATTTGATGTATGGATAGACTGTGAAATGATTACCACAATAAGTTATATAAAATATCTTTGATCCCTAAACCTTAAGTTATTTATTAAGAACATCCATTGATCAGTTACTAGATTTTAATATTTCAACTTCTGTTAACAGTTGCTGTGATTATCCTGGGAAGAATCCCTATAAAGTTGTCTCACAATTTCCTGGGTAGTGAGGGCTGTTACATATAACTGTGCCTCTTACAAATAGCACAATATCAGGAAGAAGCCTATTCCACTGGAAATAAAAATAGATTGAGGAGTCCATCACAGGGCAATTAAGCTCTGCCTTTTTCTGATTACTATTTACATTTGCTTTGTATTTCCCTCAACATAACATTCCCTGACCAAATATAGCTTTCTTCCTACTCTCTGCCTTCTTTCTTTCTTTCTTTCTTTCTTTCTTTCTTTCTTTCTTTCTTTCTTTCTGCTTATGTGTGTTATGTGTTTCATTGTCTATGTCAGATTTTTCAGAATCCTGATTTTCATCAATCCTCCTCTAAACTTCCTCATAACTGCCTTTTCCACACTCTTCCTGTCTGACATATTTATTTTTATATTCATTGTATGTTTATTTGGGGCAAAAATATATAGAAGTTTTGAATAATAACTCATATTTTCTTGCCCTCAATCAAATACTTAACTACTTACCATGTAGGTAGGGAATGTCAACTCTTTATACAAGTATGTAGCACATTTTCTATTTTACTTCTTTGTGTATCAAGAGTAAATCAACAGCGATGGAAAGTCTGACAGAGCTGGAAGAGCCAGAACTTACCTGAGGTCTTGGGAAGGTTCTGCTCTGATGTGAGGTGTTTCAACAGAGTGCCCGAATACTGCTCCTTCAGTGCCTGGACAGAACAGGAATCCAGCAGTCAGTACAAGCAAGTGGACAGACGCGGTTTTCATTTCTATTTTTATGCATCAAATATTCATCCAAAAAATGGCACAACTGGAAACAGGAGTACAGACAATAAAAGAGAAAAATTGGAAAATGTGTTCAAGGTAGTGAAAGGCCAAGAAGGGTAAATCTAAATGTCCCTCTGTAGACCACTTTTGAGATTACCTTATTTAGCCAAATTCAGATTGACTGAGGATTTTCACTCTCTGATTAAAGAGCAAAGACCATCTCCTCCTTTTTTATTTCTCAGGTACATGAATTTGAGGGAGGGATAGGTCACAATACTCAGTTCTAATCTCCTAGAAACAGCAGAGTGTGAATGAAAATGTGGAGAGTGAGCTCTCACGTAATATATCATTAATTCTTTAAAGACACAGGTCTCACGGGGCATTTGGCAATCTTCCTACACATAACACCCACCTTTGATTAGAGAGATTATCCACGGCACCTTACTTTGACCTCATTGGAACTAAGGCTCTCTCTAAAACCATGAACTGCTCAAAATCATTTCATTACAGTTGACTTCATGTGGGGTCATACTTACCCAAAGAGGTCATGCACTCTAACACTTTCCTCAGGCAGTTGAATTATATTCTATCTACACTTTTTTTTTTTTTTAAGATTCTGTTTATTTAAGAGAGTGAGAGCGAGCAGGAGTCAGGGGCAGAGGCAGAGGGAGAGGGAGAAGCAGACTCCCTGCTGAGCAGGGAGCCCGATGTGGGGCTCAATCCCAGGATGCTGGGATCATGACCTGAGCTGAAGGTAGATGCTTAATCGACTGAGCCACCCAGGAGCCCCGCTATTTACACTTTCATTTATTGACTCTATGTGATTTTCCAGATTCCCAGAGCCTTTCCATAATTTAAATGAGCTAAACAGAATGACTTTGCATTTCAAAAATGCAAAAACAACATTTTTTAAAAGATGATGATGACAAAATCTCTTTTTTTTCTTTTGTAATTTCACATAAATGTTTTAGATCATTCCCTTTGGAACAACTTTATTTTCTTTTGGCTTAATCTTCATCAAACATTTTGGTGTAGGCATGTCATGTCTGTTCCATTAATGGCCTCTACACCAGCTTATTAATACAAATTACACAAAATAATGCAAATAATACAAATAATGCAAATAAAAATATAAATTTTAAACCTATAAGATAAAGCTCCTTATGCTTACTGTGAAGAACAATGGGAAATACATCGATTCAATAAGCAGTGATGACATTTTCATTGGAAAATTAGAGCTAACACTTAAATTCCTTAAAAATATGTTGTTTTATAAGAAAAATATACTAAAATCACCAGATGACTCCTTCACATTAAACAGCAATGCAGACCTTGATCTTGAATCAGAGAGGAAGAGTTTTTTTTCAAGACTATAATGTGGTTTCATCTATCTTATGGTTCTAAGGGTAAATTTATAAGGTTCTGCCACAGTAAATTCCTAAGATTACAGACTTCAGTTTATAAGCTAAAAGCTGTTGGCATTTGTTGACCTCTCACTGGGTTTTAGTAGTTGTTGATGTTTTGTTTTGTTTTGTTTTTCTAGAGAGACTCTGTAGGCCCTATAACATATAGACAGACTATCGGAGCAATTCTTTCTTTATGGAGTTTACTCTTTTGATATTTTGTAATATATTTTATTTCTGTGAGTGGAAAATTGTTAGAGATAGGTCTTTGAAAGTAAAGTAACAGTTTTAGATAAAACCCTAATTTTGTGGGGCGCCTGGGTGGCACAGCGGTTAAGCGTCTGCCTTCGGCTCAGGGCGTGATCCCAGCATTATGGGATCAAGCCCCACATCAGGCTCCTCTGCTATGAGCCTGCTTCTTCCTCTCCCACTCCCCCTGCTTGTGTTCCCTCTCTCGCTGGCTGTCTCTATCTCTGTTGAATAAATAAATAAATAAAATCTTTAAAAAAAAAACAAAACCCTAATTTTGTGATTGTGGTGGGGGTGACATTTGAGACATTCCAAGGTATAAATTTTCATATCTCAAGGAGAGACTCCTTTTGCATTTTAAAAGAAGATATAACTTCCAGAAAGAATAGTTATCCATGTGCAAAGTTTAAAAATTAATTTCCACTATTCTGTGACTTTGAAAACTTCCCAGACAAGATGACAGAAATATAATTAAAAAGCAGTCGCAATATTTATTTTCAAACATGTAATGGCACACACAGTAACTTTGCACAGAATATATCAGTGAAAGTAAAAGGAGAATGATATCAAAGGTTTAATTTTCCAATGGGATTAAAAACTGATAGAGGTCTTAAATCTAAGTATCAGTTTAGAAACTGTTTGATGACTTAAAAAAAAAAAAAACTCTTGAAGAAATAATGTGTAATCATATCTCCTAAGGGGCTAACTTGAAAACTGAATAAAATAACATAAATAATTAACTAACTATAAACCTGCAGATAATGAGAAAATTATCCTCATCCTCTCCATTACTGTCCTAGAATGAACCAAAGGAGTAACAATTAATAAGCAATAATGATCATCTTAAAAGGAAATCAGTGAGGGAAAATAAAAGCCATCTGAAGTAGGCACATAATCTCACAGTATAAAACATCAAAATTAAAATATATATTTCCTTCAAATTGGGAACTTTTACAAATGTCAGATGATTAGTAAGGTTGCCAGACTTAGCAATTAAAAATACAGGACACCAAATTAACTTTGAATTTCAGGTAAACATGAAAAAAAATTTTAATATAAGTATGCAATATTTTCAGGGGACATACTTATATTAAAAATGATATGGTGTTTATCTGAAATTCAGAACTGAATCAGTATATTGTACACTTGAAACTAATATTACACTATATGTTAACTAACTTGAATTTAAAGGAAAAATAAAAAAATAAAACCCTTATATTTTTGAAATAATTAAATAAATAAATTGTAACCTAGTCTCAAAAAAATAAAATAAAATAAAATAACTGGGCGTCATGTATTATATCTGCTAATCCTAACCTTCAACCAACATTTGGTACAGAAAGTACAGACGTGATTTACTCTTAGTTCAGGAAAAGAAAGAATGTGTGATGAATTTTTCACATCTTAAGCTGTAGAACTACAGAAACTGAAAAGGAAGGGGGACAGAAAAGGGACAAGAAGGTACACAACACAGACATTTATCAATATATATATATTTAAACTTGTTGATTAAATAAACATTTGTTTATTGTGGCTTTAAGGGGCCATTCAAAAAGATACAACATTCAATTCTGTTTGTATAGATGCTGAAGGGCATTTCAGATCATTTTAAGTGACAACGTTGTTTTAAGGCTTTGGGAAAACATAGACTGTGACTATTGCAACGGTCAGGAAAGATGAGACAAGCAAACTTAAGGGTCAAAAAGACTAGATGTCATTCAGATGATAATACCTGGCTGCGAAACACAATAAGAAGGATGGCATATTCTGCTCTGCTGGAGAGGAGAAAGAGTATATAGGGATTGTGATCCTACTTTACATTTAAAGACAGCTTAATACATAAGTTTAAGACATATGTATACGCTATGCACTTTGAAGGTAGCAGACAGTAGGAGACAACCCCAGCTCCCTCATTCTTACCTAAATGACTTGAGTGAGTTACTTAATCTGTCCAAACTTCAATTTCCATAGATAAAAATAAAGATAGAAATGCCAACCTTACAGGTTGGGTTAAGTTTTTCTTAAATAGGATATAAATGTGCCTGGTTCAGTGTAAGAATTAAGTATTCCTTAATTCCCTCTCTGTGTCACTTTTCTTTATGAAAATCACCACAGAAGAATTACACATTGTGTTTGCAGTTTTAAGGGCCCAACATGGGTTCACTCATTAACACGTGAACTATCTATTGCCAAAATGTCAGCTTCAAGTAACATGGTCTCATGCTGAATTCTGAAATCTGACACTGTAAAGGGATTCTTAAATGTTAGATAGTAAATGCATTTTATTAATCAAGACTCTATTCAGTAATCAAGGGATTCCCTGATGCAGGTGCACAGATACCAGGTAAGATGGATCAATGCCCAAATGAGCTCTGAGAAAGACGTTTCTTCTACATAAAAAATTATGTCCAGCATGATCTTCCTTTTAATTGAACTTTATCCTGATGTTTTAAAAATTGTGGAAGAATGAAAACAAAAATGCATAGTAGACCCTGTACTAACGACAAAGGATGGTTGTGATTTTTCTGTGTTTTATACTTATTAGCTCTCTGTGCAGGATGTCCTGGAAATTCATCATCCAAGTAACTGGAGTCGGTGAAGCAGTCATTAACCCCACCAGCGTTTTAGCTTTCTTTTAAAAGTCGAAGGAAAAGTTAAGAAAGAGTAGGATTGGACGCCATTCCTTAGAATATTTCTCTTCTCTTCTTTTCTTTCTTTCTTTTTTTAAAATTTTTTTTAAGACTTTATTTTAGAGGTAGAGAAAGAGGGAGACAGAGACGGAGAGAGAGAGCGAGCAGGAGGAAGAGCAGAGGGGAAAGAGGGACAAGCAGAGTACCCACTGAGCACAGAGCCTAAGATCACGAGCTGAGCTGAAACCAAGAGTCGGACGCTTAACCAACTGAGGAACCCAGGTGCCCCCATAATATTTCTCTTCTTAATGAGAAATCTCAGTCACTGAATTTATAAAAATTCCAAGCTAGCAATAGCTCTAAGAACTTAGTGGGAAGGAATCAGAGTCATGATAGCAGCACCACCTCCAATATCCAGTCCATGGGACTGTTAGGAGACTTAAATAATCAAAAAATTTAGTAAACTTGAGACAGCATTTTAAATTCCTCCATCGGAATAGGGCTGAAATTCTGGGTGAATTCATCTAGATCTCAGGGGCAAAACTATTGCTGTTCATTCATTATCTTCAAGTTTGACCCTGTGCCTTCGAATGCACACAATTTCTTCAGTTAATTACACTACGAGGCTCTTTACAAATTATAAAATCTTTTTAAATTGTATTTTTATTTATTTATTTGAGAGAGAGAGAGCACAAGTGGGGTGAAGTTCAGAGGGAGAAGCAGACTCCCTGCCAAGCAGGGAGCCCGATGTGGAACTCGATCCCAGGACCCTGGGATCATGACCCAAGTTGAAGGCAGAAGGTTAAACTGAGCCACCCAGGCACCCTTTTAATTGTATTTGAGATATGGGCCTTTTTCACTCTGTAGTGCCACTTCCTACCACTTTATGTAGTGAAAGATAGGCATTCATTAATATATCTCTCTGAAGTTTCAGGAATTGACCTGAAGAACATAGTACTTGCGGGTCCAGGAAGAGACTGGGCTTCCCCAGGGTCTCCATATCAGTGGGCCCAAGGGGCTTCAGAAGAGAAGGCTAAAGCCTGGCATGGAATGTCTGCTGTTCTGAAGAGTCAGAGAGAAGAAAAAAGAGAAAGGCCAGATGGAAGGGGAACAAAGGAATCAGGAAAGGCTGGCACCCCTCACACTGTGGGGAGGAGACCAGAGAGAAATAGAAACATTTAAATTCTATTTTTTAGGTCATTTGTCTTGATGTTTGCCAAATGGGATCTCCTGCTGCCTTCAGTTTTCAATAAAATCTACCATGATTGTTTATATGTTTTGAGGTTTTTGTTTGGTAGTAGTAGTATTTTGGAGGGGACAAGAAGGGAATAAGTTTTACATGCAGATCAACATAGGACAGAAAAGATAACATGAAAGGAAATCACGGTCATGAGGCCAAGGAGCTTAAGAGAACATAACCCTCCCTGCCCTCTGCCCACAATTCATAGGAATTCCAGGCAGCATTTGAAATTTCTATGCTAGAATACGGATGAAGTCCAGGGCAAATTCATGTACCTCCTAAGTGCCAGAAAGTTCCAATGTATTCATTATTTTCAAACTTAAACCTATGCCAAAGATTATTTCAGTCTTTGGAAGGCTTCACTCCTTGCTTTCTTTTTTCTTTATTTGCATCTCTTTCCCTCCAAATCTAAATTGGTAAAGTCAAAGATTAGATGGGGAAGTTTCATTCTATTCCCAGATCTGCCTCTAATTCATTTTTTGATCTCTGATAAATATTTAAAGTCCTCTGGTTGCCATTTCTAAAATGAGGCACTCAGGGGTGCCTAGGTGGCTTAATCAGGTAAGTGCTGACTCTTGATTTTGACTCAGGTCATGATCTTGGGGTCTTGGAATGAAGCCCCGTATCAGGTTCCATGCTCAGTGGAGTCTTCTTCTCTCCCCCCCCCTCTTTCCTCTCCTTGCGCTTCCTCTTTCTCTCTCTCTCAAATAAATAAATCTTTAAAAAAAGTTAGGTACTGAATAACATGATCTCTAAGGACCTTCAGTTTCTAACAGTCACAGTTACATGATTTTTTCCCCCAAACACGTCAAAATGTGTATACTATACCTCTTCTCATTTCTCCTTAAATAGAAGTAGAAATGAGTTTGTCCCTACAAATCAAAAGAGAAAAATACTTTCGAGAAGGAATGGAGTAGTCCTATTGGCAAAAGTAAGTTATTAACTGTCATTTCTTCTACTAGATTAGAAAGAGTTTCTGTGAATCCTGCAAGCATCCTTACCCTTACAAAAATGTCAACACATTTCAACAGACATCTCCCACTTGTGTTATTTTAATAATCTAAATGGTGTTCCTGCTTCCAGCTCGCTCCACAAAATACAACCTATACATGTCTAGATTTATCTCACCAAATCTCCTGACACCTCACCTCTACAAAGAGCTATATTATTTTCTTGGACACTGCTTCTGCCCAGCATACAAGACTTCTGTAATCAGAGCCCATCCCCCTGCTCAGACTACTTTTCCTCTACTCATCTACGAAGTCTCTTTACCACTTTTCCCGCCTCTTAAGGTAAATGTAATCTGTTCATCCTCTGAATATATTTAGGGTTTACTGCCTGTCATGCTCATTTAGAACCTATCACATCTATCCTAAAATTTTACATTTTAAATTATAGGTATCACTCCCCATCTAGAGTAAAAAATAATCAAAGACATACTGCTCATACCCCACTGGATTCTTCTACACAACATGGTTTCTTACATACGTGAGATAACGAATAAATATTGATCCTTATCAATCCTTTTCAAGGATCTTCCCTTGAAAGTTTTTTTTTCTCCTGTTTTTAATGCTAGTTTGATGAATGGTACAATGGTCCTAAATACCTTTTTAAAAAATATTTTATTTATTTGTCAGAGAGAGAGAGAGAGCGTGCATGAGCGGGGGATGGGGCAGAGGCAGAAGCAGGCTTTGTACTGAGCAAAGAGCCCAATGTGTGACTCGATCCCAGGATCCTGGGGTCACGACCTGAGTCGAAGGCAGACGCTTAACCAACTGAACCACTCAGGTGTCCCCTAAACACTTAATTCAGAAACTAGGAAGTATACTAAGACGTCCTTTCTTGTTCAATTTCCTTATTAGTTTACTTCTTTCCACAACTTCAATATCACTTTTATTTTCTCTCTGTTATTCCTCCATACTCCATTCCTCCATACCACTGCCAACTAGCACTCTAAAACAAAGATGAGGGATGCCTGGGTGGCTCAGGTCATGATCCTGGGGTCCTGGACCTGGGATCCGGGGGATCCCAGCTCCTCTTTGGGCTCCCTACTCAGCAGGGAGTCTGCTTCTCCCTCTCCCTCTGCCACTCCCCCCAGCTCATTATCTTTCTCTCCCTCTCTCTCTCTCTCCCAAATAAGTATATAAAAATCTTGAAAACAAACACAAAAATAAAACAAACCTGACTGTGTAATTCTCACTTCAAATGCTTCCAGAATCCAATCATCTATAGAAGTCAAGTCCAAATGTCTTAGCAGAACATACCTCTTAGAAGTGCTATGCATTTTACACTTGTGACAATAAAAGTCTTGCAAGTTTTGAAATATTTATGAACTGTCATGAATACTATTTCTTCCTAACCTACCCCCTCCATTCCTCTCCCCTTTGACAGTAATCCCTACAAATTCTTTAGGATCTGATTCTAGATAATTTTCTCTGTGAAGCAAACATTACCTGTGTCGTTCCTGCTCTTCCTCCCTCTGCTCAGCTTCCCCAGCTCCTCATGAAAATTACTGGTATAGCGTTTATCACATTGCTGTGCAATCTGCTTTGAACTCTTACCCAATAACTCACGAGTTCCTTGAACTCAAGGACTTTGTCTTAATTAATTTTGTACACTTAGCACTGATCTTAGATTCAGATATATAGTTGGGGTCAGTAAATGAAAGAAAGAATGGGAAGGAAAGAATGAAAGCATGAATACATTAAAAATTATTCTATTTATAATTTATGTATAAAACATGGGAACTTTGTTTCTTAACATATTTCTTTGTTTAATACTTTAATACAAATTGCGTTATTAATATCCTGAGGTGATGATCTGAATTTATTGAAACTGTTACTATGAGCCTAGCCACTGTTAATTATTCTAGTGAAACAGGGAAGCAATATTGTTAAATTGTCTTTCTGATGGAAACAAAAAAACACCATGTTGTTCATTTGAGATGGGAGAATAAGCTGCCAAGATTTCTGAAAATGTATTATTTCAAAATCTGTTTTTACTTTTCAGTCAGCATTTTTTATAATTTAAAAAATATCTCAAGGCATTTACTCCCAGATGCCAAATCATGTCCTCTCTTCCACTTCTGAAGGCTTTCAAAAGATAAAAAGAGATAATGGAAAGGATACTTAATCAGATGGAAAATGCATTAGAATAAAACTATTTTCTTCAAGATGAAGTCTATTTCAAAAATATTTGATTTGTCACTAATCAAAAAAGACTTAGACATATCAGGACTAGAAATAATGCAGGCAGCTTCTTGCTCATATTTTATAACCTTCAAGTAGTTTGTATTTTACTAGCATTTATTTCTCCAATTGTTTAGGGGAGAATACCTCTTCTTTCTTAATTCTTTCTATTGCTCTCAATGAAACAAAAATAATTGAAATTTTAAAGCATGTGTGAAGAAGACAGAAGGGAAAAGAAAATAAATTATGTTCATATTGAATGAATAAGTAGTTTGATGAAAATTACATCTAGGAAAAAGGTACAGAAATAACCCGTCTTTCAAATTCCCACCTCCGAAAAAATTTTTAGAATAGTAAGGCGAGATTTCTTCATTCACTCTGAGGATGTACACATTCAGGAAATAATAAGTAATTCTAAGGTCTGTAATTACTGAGGTTGTCATTTTGCCCTTTACTTAACTTACATACACTAAACGAATGAGAAACAATACACACCTGTGGCTTCTAGAAAATCCTAAATGTAAAGATGTCACCAAGAACGTATCTTTAGTAAACATAATAGTCATAAGATTCTGTTGTTATGGATTTATTAAAAGGCAGGAATGTTTGAATTGATTTATCACTACATTGTAAACATTCTAACAGAAATTAAAATGTAGAACTATGAAATAACTTGATATGAACTACCTATATTGTTTTTTTTTTTTTGTAAAAAAGATTCATAAAAGGTTAGTTCATGGTAAGATTTAGAAAATTAATAAAACTAGATCTCTAGGTGAATTATCTTTTTATCACATTTAAATACTTTTTGGAAGCTTTGAAATACTTAATCTAGTAGTACATTTTGTTTTGAGGTTTGGGCATTTTACCTACATGCAGATAGTATATCTAATACTAGTTTTGCTTCTTTAAGGTCATGTTCATTCTTACGCATGCGTGTTTTCTATGTAACCTTCTCCTTTAGAAACTCAATCATCGCTCAATCTATATGCAATTTCAGCTTTTTGGATCGTTGTGGAAATTCACTTATCTAAAAATCTACAGTCAGTCGCAAGATAAACTCCGGTTGCTTTGGGGAAGAAAAGTGAATAGCTTAATTCTGCCTTTTTGTCATATTTTATTTTTCAGTTTCTTCACCCCTAATTAGATTAGTCTCTGAAGAGAAGATGGGCTTTCTGTGGCTGTAAGTACAGATAGGAAGACTGTGTTTCCTACCGGCACACTGTGCTGGTCATTACCTAATGGAATGTACAAGGACAGGGACTCATCATCACAGCAGTACTTTTATTTCTTAATTTTCTCCCCCTAAGATTTTTGATACATTGACATCGAATGGATATATCTCCAGTGCTTTTTATGGAAAATAAAAATCAGTAGGGAAGTTGTCCGAAACAGATAGTACCCGATTGTCTTCAGTGGCTTCAGATATTACATTGTGTATGGATTTATTTGAACTTCCTACTGTCTCTTTTCATTTTGAAAAAAACCCTAAAGCCTTGTATATTCAAAAGATGCTAATTCTGTAAATAGCTCTATGACCCCGAACTACGTGGTTAATCTGTACAAACTGACATGTGAACAAAGCTAGGACTTTTAACGTGATACCACATTCAACACAATTTAGACTTTCTTTCTTATCTCAAGATATCTAAATGACTGGGGCACCCTGGTGGCTTAGTCAGTCAGGGTCAGGTCATGATGTCAGGGTCCTAGGATCTAGCCCCACCTCATCATCACTCCGTTTGTCAGGGACTCTGCTTCTCCCTCTGCCCCTCCCCAAGCATGTGCTCTCTCTCACTTTCTCTCAAATAAATAAAATATTTAAAAAAGATATCTAAATGACTCTAAAACATCATAGTTTAACCTATGATTTTCAGAGCATCTCTGTTGATGTGGATAGTCAGAATCTGGAATGTTTGTATAGGCAACTTGCCTTGATATTTATGTTTTCATTCTTTTAGTATTAACTGAGTTTTATAAAAATTCAGGTGAAAAATGCAAGTCTCAAAAGCCTATCCTGTAATAACAGGAGAGTTTATCTATCTCTAAACACAGATAGAGCCCAAACGGGAAACAGCTAGGTTCACAGACATCAGAAAGCAGTTGTTAATGCCAAAATAAATTTCCTTCATCCTTTCATTTCTATGAGATTTTATTTTATTTTATTTTACCTTTTGTTGTTCCAGATTGCTCCTGTGAATTTTATGTTGTCACCCGCCATGTAATTCATTGTGCGCCAAGAGGTAAACAAAGAGAGCTCCACTTATTTGGGTTTGTTTTTTACCCACAAGAGGATTGGTAGCATTATTTTTAATTAATGTAAAGAATAGCAGGTTTTTACCAGAACCCTGTTTCCCTCTATAACAGTATCTTCACCATGAACACTCATCATATTCCCGGCTGGAATTGCTGTGAATGCCTCTGAATGATTTTTAGAGCAATTCCAAGCAGAGTAAACCATTAGAGTTTTATGCAAATCATAACCAGTCTGAGCATCCACAGTTTGTAGACAAGTCCAGGGACCTTCAAAATCCTTGAGCTATTATGTCACCCTGAATTTTATGTGCATGGTTTGTGTGCCACACCGGGTAGCTTTAAAGATGGTGTTCCTCTGAGCTCCAAAATAATGCTTCAGAGGTTAGCACTAGATTTTTTTGTATAAATACATCTGTGCTGTTAATTTGGGGAGGGGGTAATGTACAACAGGATTGCCTAGATTCATGATTTTATATATATCTATATCTAGATGTAGATGGATTTATTTTACTTTAAAGATTTATTTTAAAGATTTATTTATTTATTTTAGAGAGCGAGATCGAGAGAGAGAGAGAGAGAGAGAGCGCGCGCATGTGTGAGAGATGGGGGAGGTGCAGAGAGAGAGACAGAGAGAGAGAGGGAGAATCCTCAAGCAGACTCCAGGCTGAGCCCAGAGCCTGATGCTGGGCTCGATCCAAGGAACCTGAGGTCATGACCTGAGCAGAAATCAAGAGTCTGCTGCTTCATTGACTGAGACACCCAGGTGCCCCTGTGATTTTACATTTCTGGAATACTCTGATATGTTTACCAAATATGTCACCATGAACCTGTCAAGCAGATATACAATATTTTCAATATAAAGTTTTCATTTTTTTCTAGACAGTATGTTGTGACAGAAACGTAAACATCTGTGTTTGTGTGTTTGTGTGTGAATGTAGCATATAGAATCTCACTGAGGAGTACCAGACCCAGATGTTTTAGTTTGTGAGTCCTGAATAAAATGAGTTTATTCTCCAAATAAAGTTCCAATCTAATAGAAACTTTTTCAGAGAATTGGAAAAGAGAAAACACAATGCCTTAATATATGAAGGATATTTTCAATACCAAACCCAGACAAGAACCACACAAGACAGAAAATTTAAAGGTTCATATTTGTTCATGGGTATAGATACTAAGATCCTAAAGAAAGTATCATGCTGAAACCAACAGTAAAGTAAGAAATATCAAGATCATTTCTTTAGTATTTATTATAGGAATGTAATTTTTGTTTAACAGAAGAAAATTAATTAATAAAATTCTCCATACTAATTCCTTGTTGGAGAACATTATATAATCATATCAAAAGATTCAGACCTACCACTCAGAAAGTTCAACGTTTTTCTGTGATTAACAACAACAACCACAATAACAGTTACCACCTTTTAGAAAAATAGGAATGCAGGTGAACTTTTTCCCCCAGGTTAGAGTCATCTACAACAAAACCACAAAACCTACAGCAACCTCAAACTTACTGGTGACACACCAAAATATTTCACTTATGAGCAGCAGCTGTACAAAGGTGTGATGTGGTTTTACCTTTTGTCTAGAATCACCACTTGGATTCAACTCTCCACTATAGTTCTTGTACTACCACATGGAAGGAAGGGAAGGAAAAATCCTGTACATGAAAAGTGTATTGTTTGGGGAAAAAGTAACAAAATTCTCATGGCTTCTACACAGAAAACCTAAAAGAACACACAGATAATTTAATAAAATTAGTAAGAGAATTACTTTGACTTAAAGTTTAATAAAAGCTCTGGAAACCCTTTATAGAATGAATTATTAAATTTAATCATAAGATATTAAAGCAATTTTAAATGTAAGAAGAACATAATGTGATCATAAATAAGAAGATATGAACCTAAAGTTGTTAATTTCCCCCAAAACCTTGAAAAGATTTAATGCAATCTCAAATCATCAATGCTATTTTCATGGAATTTGACAAGCTGATTCTAAATCTATCTAGAAGAATATTGGGCCAAGAATAATAAGGCAATTCTGAATCCCTCCCCAATTCAAGTAGGCAGATTTTCCCTACCAGATTACAAAACATACAAAAAGTTCTAGTTACTAAGTCAGTGTGGCTCTGGTAGAGAGAGAGAGAGAAATAGACAATGGAATAAAGAGGCCCCAGAAACAGACCAGCGCATGTAATTACATCTGTATGGAAAGCTGATTTATGACAGTCACTATTCAATATAACTGGGGAAACAAGTGACTAGTGAATAAATGATGCTGGGATAATTGTTTACACATATGGGAAGATCAAATTGTATTTATCAAAAATAGATTTCAGCAGGATTAAAAATGTGATGGGCAAAGTTATAAAATGTGTAGAAGACAATATAGGAGAATATGTTTTTTATTTCAGATTAGAGAAGGGTTTTGCCCAGAGTAAAGAAAAAAATGATAAAATTGATACATTGAAATTAAGAATTTCTGCTGAACAAAGGGCACCATAAGAAATTGAAACAAGGCAAACATTGATCTTGGAGAGAACACTTGCAGCACATAAAACTGACACAGATCAATTTCCAAATATATCAAGAACTCTAAAAAGTAATTGAGAAAAGTGAAACTCACAGGAAATGACCAAGAACTTGGAGAGATACTTCACAAAAAAAGGATCATTAATATTCAAAAACCATCTGAAAAAACAGTTCAGCTCATTTGTAATCAAATGAAACAAATTAAAACTGCATTGTCGTACCACGTTAAACCCTCTGGTCTTGCAGAAACTTTAAAGTCAAAGATATATTTCTTATGGGAAGGTACGGATACATTCTTGAGACAGAAGATATATAAATCTTTAAGAAAACAATTGATAAATTTGACTATATTAATATAAAATTTTTCTTAGCACTAAAAAGACCCTTAAGCAAAATTAAATATAAAAACACATCATCAACAGCAAATATAACTGATACACAAATACCATCCAGAAAATATAAGGAATTCTTACAGAGCAATAAGAAAACAACAACTCGTTCCAAAAAAAAAAAAAAAAAATACTAATGAGTAACTCACAAAAAGAGAAACCTGAATAGTTAGTACACTGGGGAAAAAAAATGCTCCATGTCACTATTAATCAGGACATTATAAATGAAAACAAAAAAGAGATGTAATTTTATTTGAATCTTTTCTAGTGACCAGGACACTAGAAAAGTCAGCCTGTCATGTTAGTTTCTATTATCTTCATGGCTGAGACAAACCTTTATTTACTATTTTCCACTTTGGGATCACAAGCAAATGGATGCCATTATGTGGCTGTTTGGAAAGTGACTAAAGTATTTGTGGAATTTATAGAAAGTGCATTTTTCACTGAAAATAAAACCTTTCCTGGAGTTCGTTTTTTTTTAGATAGCCATTTTGAAATAACATGTCTTACTAAATTTCTACGCTTGTTTCAAATTAAAATGTTTTGTTTTTTTCTTAAAATCCTACATAAAATAAGAAAATAGAAATCAGGCTCAATGGGGAGCCTGGGTGGCACAGCGGTTAAGCATCTGCCTTCGGCTCAGGGCGTGATCCCGGTGTTGCGGGATCGAGTCCCACATCAGGCTCTTCCGCTATGAGCCTGCTTCTTCCTCTCCCACTCCCCCTGCTTGTGTTGCCTCTCTCGCTGGCTGTCTCTCTCTGTCAAATAAATAAATAAAATCTTAAAAAAAAAAAAAAAGGAAGTCAGGCTCAAAGTTAGATGACTTAAAGTCTGCTATTCAGTTAAATGATTGTGTGCCGATATTTATTTTGTCAGTTCAATACACAAAGTATCAGAAAGTATCTAGTTTTTCAGTAGGGTGACATTGGAGGGGACACGCAACACCACAGAAAACGGCTCAATGTGTTCTCAGTAGGTCTCACTAGCAGCATGGCATTGAATAAGTCATTTAGCTATTTACAATCTTAATTTCCTTTTGTGTAAAACAAAACAAAATAAAACTGTGTATCCTCTCCTCCTTAGAGGACTGTGTGAGATTTTTTTTAAAAGATTATTATGGGGCACCTGGCTGGCTCAGTTGGTGGAGGCTGTGACTCTTGATCTTGGGGTTGTGAGTTCGAACCCCATGTTGGGTGTAGAGATTGCTTAAAAATAAAATCTTAAAAAAATCAAATCAAATAAAAAATTATCTATATTGTATCTGTATCATTTAGATCTGTATCTATATCTGTGTATACTTCATGATTATCTAGCATGTTTGGTTATGTGTAAAGTCAGTTTAGAAGATTTAGTGATTGGGGCACCTGGGTGGCTCAGTCGGTTAAGCGTTTGACTCTTGATCTAAGGTCTTGATCTCAGGGTTATGAATTCAAGCCTCACACTGGGCTTCATGCTGGGGCATGGGGCCTGCTTTTAAAGAAAAAAAAAAAAAAGACAGTGATCTATGGTGGTTCAGGAATACGAGAATTTTCATTCACTGATCATGAGAGGGCAAATAATGAATACCTCAGAGTTCTTATACTTGGAACAAACAATTCAATTTCAAGGAATTTATCCTGAAGAGATATCTTTGTATATAAATATGTAGCTACAAGGAATTGAATGACAGCCTTGTTTAGGTTATTGACTATAATCCAAATGTTCAATAATAGGGAATTAATTAATAAACTATTGTGGTTCAATAAAATGGAATAATTTTAGCCATTTAAAATATAGAATGGCATTGAATGACATGAATTAAAAACGAATATTAGATTTCCATAAGGTATGAATAAATTTCCAGGTTCTTAAAGGGCCTCATAAAATCTTCACTGGTCAACATGCATCATTTGGCAGCTTTCTTCATGTCCCCTCCCCTGGTTTTTAGGCCCTTTTTTCTCCTTCATCCGATTAGAAACTCAAAATACTGCTTAATTTGCAGAGAAATTTGGGAAACATTATTTCCTCTTAAATCTTTCTACTTTAACATATAAAAAAAGCTTTCACAGGCATTTTCATTTTATATATAATTCTTCTTAAAAGGTACAAGTGTCTTAATTAGATGTCATCTTAAATAGAAGTATTTGAGTAAATGTCTAAAGATAAATCACTATCTTGAGAGATTATGAGATTTCCGTCAAGTGCTGAAAGAGGGAATGACCACATTACAAAGACATAATAGAGAAAATTTAAACTTGGTGGGAAATTTGGAATAACTGAAATTTCAGATAATTTTTACGGCTGAGATTCCATATTTATTTCACCTATTACGCAATAAAGGGTGGATGAGTAAAAAGACCGGCTGCTGAAAGCTTATAATGATCCACTCGTTCTAAAGTCCAAACCAACCAGGGTAATTACCAAAGATTACCAAAAAATAATTCATTCCACTTCTCAGTCAGAAACTTAAAACAGGCCGTGCAATGAAACATAAATTCTTCACCAATTTTGTATAGGTTTTGTGTTTGTATGGGGGATAAGGACTGATGCTGAAAGAACTGTGCATAAATAAGAAACCGATCCTATAAATGGATATTATACTTGATTTAGAGAGATTTAGAGAAATTGTGATTAAGTTATCCTCAAACATCTTTTTTCCCAATTTTGCAGGCATGTCACATGAGATTAAGAATTCACGTCTGGAACCATGATCAAAACCTATATATTTTATTTTCTGAATGAATTAGGCAAATTTCCTTAGCTCATGTCTGATTTCAGCCAACAGATGTGGAGAACAGTTCTAGAGCGCCTCGGACTCATATTCACTACACATCACTTCAAGAATGTGCAAGGATCTCTCTGCCTCTCAGAGCCCCAGGGAGCAGGCTCAGCACATGCAGCACCCAGGGATCACCCCAAATGCCTTGCCAGGGTGTCAGCACCTCTAAGGCTACCTTTCAACCAATGGGGGGAAAAGCTAATAATAAAGGCACCAGCCATGTCTTTCAGTTGGACAATTAAAAGAGGCATTTTAGAAATTCTTTTTCAGTTTGGCCACATTTTAAACAGGATAATAATTTGTCCTAATTTCAAATCATTTGTATAGTGTTCTCTCCTACATAATGTTACTGATCTTTAGATTAACCTTATGAGGAAATCAGGAACTAACAAGATGGAGACACTGATAGCACTACTACTTTCCCTTCTCCTTCTCCTTCTTCCATATTCTTCTTCTTCCTCCTCCTTCTTCTACTCTTTCTCCTACCACCACCACTACTACCACTGTTGATGCTGCTACTGGCGATACTGATGATCATGGAAAATATTCACTCAATGCTTAAACTACTTCAGTCATGCACTAAGTGCTGAACAAATACCAAGTCAAATAGTATCATTCTTACAGTAAAATTCGGAGAGAAATTTTAAAAATAATATCCCCATTTACGGTTCAAGAATTGAAGCACAGAGAGGCTAAACAGCTTGCATAAGCTAAGGCATAAGGATTTAGATGACCCGGGGTTAGGAAAAGCACAAACCAATTATTGCCTGAGCACAGAGAAGCTCAGTCCTAGTTCAGTTTTCTTTGCCTTACCAATTCTGAATTTGAGAAAGAAGGGAACTTATACCTATTGTTTCTATCTTCCAGGAACTGTCAGTTTGGTGACTAAAAATATCATTTGGTGAAATAGATCCATTATCAGTTAGTGGGTGGCAGAATAATCCTTTCCCCTCACCAAAGATCCATGTCCTAATCCTTGATATCTGTGAGTGAATATGTTACCTTAAAAGCAAAGGGGAATTCAGATGACAAATTGGAATTGTCATTGCTAATCCAGGGGTCAAGGAATGCCTAGGACATCTAGAAACTGGAAAAAGGAAAAAAAAAAAAAAAAAAAAAAGATCCTCCCAGAAAGTAGCACAGCCCAGAAAACAGCTTGATATTAGTCCAGTCAGGACCATTTCAGACTTCCAACCCCCAACGGGAAATTAACACCATCAGTAATTGGCAAAAGTAGGCAACCCAGTCAAGCTTATAATACCTTTTTCCTTTCTCCTTCCGTCTTGCCCACTTTCTCTCCCTACCTTCATTGGGAAATGTAAGATTGTCCCAGTGATCATTTGTATGAACATGAAAATTTTATCTACTTAGACAAAACACACTTATACAAATCTCCAAAGGTGAAATTAAGAATAAAATTTACCTTGACACACTCCAGCAAGTACCTTTTGATGACAAAAGTCAGCCTGATTGATGAATATACAGTTGACTTGAAACTAAAATTAGTTCCTTCTCAAATTGCAAAGATTTTTAGAATTTCTGACCAAGAATACATTAGTGTTTTTCCGCAGTGACTATAACATCAATCATTTACCTCAATCTTCCTTTGACATTGTTTGGCATATCTTGAGCTTTCAATTTAGATAGCTACATGAAGACAGAGAGGTTACTCCTGGAGCTCTCTATGATTTAGTTGAGAAAGTCAGATATACAGTATTTAAATGTGCTCATTCCTCTTCACCTTTAACTTTTTCCAGCCTACTAAATAAATCTGCTTGAAATAATGACCTACCTGCTAAATAAATCAGATCCTAGAAGCTCTTCTTCTTGTTACAGAAATTCTTATTCAGGATCTAAGTATATTATACACACATGCATAATGTGTATAATATATTATACACACAGATAAAACCAAGTAGAAATGCAACTGGGCTAATAGTGAGGAGACAGATCTGTTTCCTGGTCTGCCATTGATAGCTGTGGGTATTTTGTGCAAATCACTTCACCTGAGGCTCAGTTCGTGGAATGAAGATAATGATAAACACCTCCTTAAATACTTAAGAGTAAATGAATTAATGCAAATGACTATATTTTGTCAATAGCAAAGATTATGACAGAATGTTATTAATTTCATTATTTTGATTAGTTGCAATTTTTTGGTTCTAAAGCTTATTACGTAATACATTTCTTATATTTATTTTTTGTTTTACTTTTATCTCATATTGTTTTTACTTAAATACCCTGAGAGGCCTATTAAATTACTTTTATTACATTGGATTGAATATTATTCAGTATTACATGAAGTGTTCAACATTATCTTGTATATAGTTATGTATATATGAGAGAGAAACAAATGATAAACAATTAAATTGAGAAGGTCTTTACAATAAGTGCTACCAGAGGAAGAGTGTCATTTAACACATAATATAAAGTAACACTTTTATGTCTGTTATAATAACAACAATAATTTCTTACATTTATTGACCACTTAGTATGTGTCAGACACCATGCTTTACAGGGATCAACTCACATTAATTCAGTGAAAATACAGTGAGGTGTTATTATTTATTATCTTCATATTTTACAGATGGGGAACTGGTCACTTTGAAACCTATTAACTAAATTGCCCGTGGTCACTCTTTGAGAAAGCAGCAGAGGTATAATGCCAGAGGCAAAGTTCTTAATTGCTGCACCTTGAACCCCTCCAGTAATTTCTGCTTAGCCTATTCCTCTCTGAACTCTATTCCTCCTTTCCCATTTGACCCTTCAAAACAGCTACATTGTCCTGGAATTGAACATATTTGGATTCAGTGACAGGTTGTCATTGTCCAGGACTTATTTTGTTGAATAAATCCCTGATAGCTAGTTTTTTTTTTTAGTGGGCCAAAGTTAAAAATTTCTCTGTGTTTCTACTGTAACAGTAACTCAAAAGTAATTGCTAAATGGTCATTATTTTTCAAATTGGGGACAGAATCTACAATAATGAAAGAATATTGGGATAGGATTTATTTTTTTGGCTTAGAAACATTTTGTACATTTCCCCCTATTTTCTCTATTAGTTTAAATAGTTTTGGCTAATGACATTTTTTTTTTTTAATTTAAAGAATGCCACCTCTGGAAGGTACAATCATTCTTATCACTTTGAAGTAATGATTAATGTTCTTTCTTGTCAGAATTTTTATTTGATTCATGAGCAATATAAGTAACTATAGACTTTTTATGTTCTGTGGAATGTTCATGACATTTGAGGGTTTTCAATATGCCTATCTAATCAGAAAACACATTATGATCTGAATCATGTTCAAATTATTTACAAGGAAATAATTTGTATGATCTTTGATCTTTGAATAGACTGACCAGGCCTTATAGGATCTGAGCATGTTATTATTTTTTCAAAATATTTGTTTGAGAAATATCTCTTTTCTCATTGCATTATTTTTATTCAGATAATACAGGAATTTGTAGCTTCTATAATGAGGCAAGAAAAAGAAATAAAAGGCATACAGATTTACAAGCAAGAAATAAATAAAACTGTCTCTATTTGTATATGGCATGATGATCTATATAGAAAAGCCCACATCTGCAAAAACTTCCTATAACTACTAAATTAGTTCAGTAAAATCACATAACGCAAATATAAAGGATCAATACGTGAAAAAAATCAAAGTTTATTTATTAACAATATACATAGAAAAACAAAAATTAAAACACTATGCCAATTTCACTTACTTAAAAAAATTAAAAAGTTAACAAAACATGTACCAGATGTGTATGCTGAAAATGACAAAACGTTCATGAAAGATATCAGTGAAAACCTATGTAAATGGAGAGACATAACATTTTCATGGACTGGAAGACTCAATATAGTAGAGATGTTAATTTTCCTAAAATTTATGTGCAGCTTGAATGCAATTCCTATCAAGATTTAACCAAGGTTTTTTTTTTTTTTTTTTTTTTATACATAGAAGTACATGGTCTGAAATTTATATATAAAGGGACAGGCCATAGAATAACAAAAGCAATCTTGAAAATAAAGTTTGGAAAACTCTTTTTATCCAATATTAAGGCTTATTTTATAGTTGTAGTAATCAAGATACCGTGATATTGTCAGAAGGATAAACAACTCAACTGGTGTAATGAAATAGAAAATTTAGAAGTAGACACATGCCTAACTGATTTTTGACAAAGGTGCAAAAGGAATTCAATGGAGAAAGGAAATGCATTGGAGCAATTGAATGTTAGTAGGTAAAACAACCAAAAAGCAAAAACCCCAAAGAACATTGACCTCAAATTCATATCATATCCAAAAATTAATTCAAAATGTGTAACAGACTTAGATGTAAAACATAAAACTATAAAACTCTATGGAAAAAAATTAAACCAAATATTTGGTATGTAAGATTAGGCAAAGCATTCTTAGATTCAATACCAATAGTATGATCCAGAAAAGAAAACAAATTGATGGCACCTCATCAAAATTTAAAAATTTGTTTCACTGAAGACCCTGTTAAAAGAATGAAAAGAGAAGATACAGAGATGGAGAAAATATTTGCAAACTGTATCTTTAACAAAGGACTAGTAGATAGAATATATAAAGACACTCAAAACAAAAGTAAAAAATACAGACAATCCAATTAGTAAATGGGCAGCAGATTTTGTAGATATTTTACTAAAATGGATGTATGGACGGATGGAAAATAAACACATAAATATGTTCACCATCGTTGGGCCTAAGATAAATGCAAATTGAAAGCACAATGAAATATTACACAGCTATCACCACGTGATTACACACTTTTTAGATAAAGAAATTAATGATAACATTTAAAGCTGGAGAAGATACAAAGAAACTCATACATTTCTGGAAAGAATCTAAAATGTTACAGCCACTGTGTAAAACAATTGGGCAGTTCCTTATAAAACAGCACATAGATCCACCATATCATGGAGTAATTATAATCGTGGCAATTTATACCAGATAAATGAAATGTCTACACAAAATCCTGTACACACATGTTCATAGTAGCTTCATTCCTAGTAGCCAAAACCTAAACAATCCAGAGGTTCTTCACTGAGTGAATAAATAAACTGTGGTATATTCATACTATGGAATACTCAGTTTTAATGAAAAGGAAAAAAACCCAACTATTGATATATACAACAACTCAAATGAATCTCCAGGGAATTATGCTGAGTACGAGATAAATAAATAATTCCAAAGTGTCACTACCGAAGGAGTTTATATATAATGTTCTTACATGAGCAAATTACAGAATCAGGGGACAGATAAGTGGTAATCAGGGGTTAAGGTGGGTGTGGCTTCAAAAGGGCAACAAGGCATCCCTTTAGTGATAGAACTGTTTTGTGTCTTGACTGTAGCAATGTCAATATCCTGTTGTGATACTATACCATAGTTTTGCAAGTTGTTACCATTGTGAGAAACTGTGTAAATGTTGCGTGGAATCTCACTGTATCATTTCTTACAACAGCATGTGAATTTATAATTATTTAAAAATAAAAGTTTATAGTTAGAATTCTCTCCTAAAGTCAGAATTTGGGGCCTTCAACCTGAGTACTTACTTTGATCCATAAACCTCTCTCAAGCTTGTTCCTTAGACTAGTTGAACCTTGTCAGAAAGTGATCTACAGCCATCCCTAAGCATGAGTGGAATGGTAAAAGGAATTGGAGTTGGCTAATCTAACAGGAAAATCAGAATTGAGACTCTAGTTCATTGATGATATGATGTATCCCACAGAGTTTTGACACTACTGCCAAGAAAGAACAAAAGGAGAAACGAAATGGATTCAAACTGCAGGATCCCCCTTCAATCAACAACACAGGCCTGTGTATTATTTACTTAACAGGGACTGCAATCTTCGTTGTTTGCAACCCAGCTACTATAAAACTCTACCAAGGCAACTGATATTCAAGAGGAACAGACTAAGGGACCACATAGACATTGTTGTGTTAGATTCTCTGAGATCTACCATTGTATCAAAGCCATATCATCAGAAAGCTCCAAACCAATGCTCTGTAATTATATTTCCCTATATAAATATCTTCACGGAATTGAAATTTAATATTGTATATTTGGTTTTTTAAACTCTAAGAAAATAATTAACTATGGTGCTACAGACTGAATATTGTCCCCTCAAGATTGGTAAGAGGGAAGTCCTAACCTCCAAGGTGATGTTATTTGGAGATAGGGTCTTTCAGAGAGAATAAGGTTTAGGAGATTTCTGAGGGTGGGGCCCGTCTTGAGGCACTTTCGCATTTTAGTTTTTTATTGCTTCAGCTTGAGTATCATGCATTTTTCCCCCAAAAACAGTCCTTAGTTCTTTTTATTAGAGAATGGTATTCTGAAATAAAATCTGAGAACTAGTTGTGTTCAGTGCTGCTAGAATCACTAACCCATAGCCATTCCTATAGATAGTGCTAGGAAATGCATATCTACATATGTAGCAAGCAATACTGACACATGTTTGCATCTATATTTATTTCTCTATCTACTCTTAGGAGTTGAAAAGCATGAGTTTACACCAGTACTTCCAGTCCAACAACACAGAATTAATTCTAGCTTTTCTCCTTTCCATATCTCTACCACCCTTCTCGATGAGTGAGAAACTTATCTCCTCTAGATAAGAGGACATCCATATATTTAAAGATTTGCTCAATCTCCCACATGTATCCCATCTTATAAACCTGATGGGCCTCTATGCCTCCCTGATGCCCTCCTCAGGTGTGCTCTTGCCCCTACCATGCTTCCTTCCCAAGCTACACACACACCATTCTTACATTACCTCAAATGCCACTGACCTATTTTTTCACCCTCCACATGCTGGCTCCTGCTGTATTGGCCTGTCTTTGCTCATGACTGGCTATCTTCCAGGAAGAAAGGAAGGAAAGATGTTAGCAATGAAGGAAGAAGGATGGAAGGAAGGAAGGAAGGAAGGAAGGAAGGAAGGAAGGAAGGAAGGAAGGAAAAGGGTAGAAAAGAAATACCTGTTCATCTGCCATCAGCCTCCTGGATTACCTTTCTACATCTATAACTTTAGGCCTTTAACCAATAAATGAAGATGCAAATAGTCAAGACTGGTTGCCACCCCTAATTCATGCAATGCAATTGTTTGTTTTTAACTTGGTTTCACACAGATTTTGTCTCCATCTAGCTCTGTAATATTGTCTCAATCTCCAGATTCACTTCACCCATTAATTTTCTGGACTTGATATTTGGGATTTCCTTGGTACTTTAAGTTTGAATTCCTCTATTGATTTTGACTTCACTCTTTTCACACAGTTCTAGACATTCTGAGCTGCCTAAAAGTAAAATTTCCCACTATAACTCTTTGGAACTCAGTCCTTGACTGCAAGCATTTTGAGTTGCAGACAGATGGAAAATTGAGTGAGTTGACCGATCCAACTAGAGTGTGTATGTTGGAAAGAAATAAGAAAAATGTCGTATTAAAGTTTTTAAGAATCTTGATAATGGAAGTGAAGTTTTGGTTTAATAAAGATGACAACAGGGAGTGAAGATATGGTCTTGATTTACTGAATGACATGATAGTAATGACTTTCCGAAAGTAGATATGTCAGAATTAAATGCATGAGAATCTTCTGCGATAGGTAAAATAGGATAAGGGGGATTGCTGTATTGAAACAGTGCAAATTTAAGAGCCATTTTGAAGGCTGATACTGTCGAATGGATAATATATTAACACTATGCATTTTTTCTTTCTTTCCCTTTGAAGTTATGTATTATAATTCTATATTATTACATCACTTCGTGTGGCAGAAATGGTTCATTTTCTCAGTCAATCCATTCTTCTTTTATCAGCAGAAGTCCCCACCCAAAATTTTAACAAAGAACATAGCCCAGTTACAGCTAACATTTCTCTGTTACCCTTGCAGTTACACATAAGCATGTGACTAAATTTTGGCCAATATAATATATAAGTGATAAGTGCTATTTCTAGATGAATGCTATTTCTAGGATACGATATTCTAAGAAAAGTCTTTCCCTTCTGCTTCCTCTTTTTCTCACTTCCTCCATGCTGGAATGCAGAGATGATGGTATGTGATAGCCTCAAATTTATGGACAAGGGCAACAGTCTGAACTAGAGGCATGCAGATGTGTAATTTCTAAGGAACCTGTATCACTGGATGCCTCATGGAGCCTGCCTATGTCTGCATGGTTAAATGAGAGAAATGAACATTTTGACAATACAGCTAGTATTACTTATCCATTTTCTTCTATCCTTCTTTTTACATTTTCTCATGAAGTCTTCAAATATCTCTAAACATCCAGTGAAGTATATAATTTCCCAGTTCTAATATTGATATATGATTTTCACTTCATGTATTTTCACCTCTCTTATTTTGTTGTTTTTCATCTATCGTCCGATGTCTTTTCTTTTTTTTGTAAGTATTTATTTAAAAGATATTAAGCAAATTAGGAGAACAGTAATGATGTTTAAAAATTATTACATGGTGGCATTTATTAAATATCAAATTTGTGCAGGATTGGTCCTAAGGGATTTTCATATATATCCTTTACCTTCACCAAAATCCTGTGTGGTAGGTGATTCTTATAATGCTCCTTTGAAGAAGAAGAAAAAAAGACTTCGAGATTCAAAGTGGCTTCAACATTTACAATTCACATCTCTATGTGGAGGCTGTCATAACTCAATCCTTCTGCATTCAGACATCAAGACCAGTCATGGTTTGCAGTCTTCGCTTTTAAATTGCCTAGTTTCCTTTAAAATACAACTACCTGCTTGTTTACAAATAATATTTTTATGTGTATTTTGTATAGTAGTATTATTATTTTTGCCAAATGTATTTTTGCATTTTGGATGAGTACAGAGTACTTCAGGTTGCATTCACGTAATCCGTTTGTTGTTGTAAACCTCTCTAGTCAGCTGGTAGAAAGTCTCCTGTGTTCTATGTGGTCAGTGTCCTGTGATTATAAAATGTGCTCCTTGGTAGTACGCCCAGCTGTGGATTTACCAGCTTGAGAGTTTGTTCGAATCTGTGCAATAAAGCAATAAAATATCTGCAGTCTTATTTTCTCTAAGACATTCCCTATGGATGTCATAATTGTTGTATATTGAACAAATATTTATACTTATGCAGCTGCATGACATTGAAATGAAAATTCAGCATTGAAAGAAAAAAAAGCCTTAGAGAGATTCAACCATTTGCACAGTATGGCAGGCAGAATAAGGACTTCCCTACCAATGATGTTCTCATCCTAAACCCCCGCAGACTGTGAATATGTTACATGACAAAAGGGATTTTACAGATGTAATTAGGGTTACTAAGCAATGACCTTAAAATAGGGAGATTATCCTGGATTATCCAGGTATCTGGGTAATATAATAGGCAATGTAATCATATGAGCTATTAAAAGCAGATAATCTTTCTCCAGTTGTAGGCAGAAAAAGAAATTAGAGAGATGCAACAGGAGGGAAAGTAAGAAGGATTTGAATCATGAGAGGAACTCACCCAGTGTTCTCGGACGCAGGACACTTGGAAAGCATAAGAAGGAATATGGGTCACCTTTAGGAAGAAATATCAGCTCCTGATTGACAGCCAGCAAGGAAACAATGAAACTGCAAGCAATTCTAGTAGACCATTTTCTATAAGTAATGTATTTTTAGAATGTCATCACGATATTTAAGAAATCAGACTACTCATTTACACAGTGGCAGGATAAATTATATCTTTGAGATATTTTGTGGATTTAAGGCCCATAGCTATAAGAAGAAATTTAAAAACATCAGTGGAAAATTTTAAAACTAATACGCAGAGATGTTGATTCAAGCAACCACTCCAACCTTTATAAAGGACTTGTCTTTTTTTACCACTTTCTTTAGATTTCTATTACACAATTATATTTGCAATAAGTTTTCTTTAACTAAAGTAGTAAACATTTAAATGAAAGCTCGGAAAAATACAATAAGTCATGGAGAGGACTCTCAGGTGCTCAGGGAAAATACCTTATTGTTTGAGAAGAGCATGGTTCATTATTCATATACCTTGAAACCTGCAATCCTTTGTTACTTGGATATTTGTGGAGGAGACAGAGTGGTACTAATCTTCAGTGTTTCTAAAATCTGTATCCTCAGTAACTCTAAAAAGCAACTAGAAAATGGAGTTGAGTGATTTACCCGAGTCCACAGACTTGAAATGCCACACCTGAGAAAATTAAGTGATTGCACATCACTTTTCTCAGCACCTGTTCTAATCACATTTTTTCAGGTGCTATTCAAACCAAGCAGCTCCGTCCTGTTGGCTGCGTGTTACCACATTCTTGGCATTTGGACAACTTGAAGGAACAATGGTTCTCCCTAATAGAAAGCTTGATTCCAAAGCTGACCTCCACAAAGTGTGCCAATTTAACAGACAAGAACAAGGATGTAGAAGACTAACTAATAAAAACAAACCAGGAAATATTGATTTCAACCCAGAAGCATGGTGTTTAACTTAAAAGGCAGCTCTTCAGAAAATCCTTTCTTCTGTTGTCAAACAAGCATTGGAGCTTGTCTATCTTCCCAATCATTCAATTAGAACAGGGACGAAGGAGTGATATAGTCATGGCTTTCAAGCAAACATTAGGGCACAGGGTGGATGCAGGGTTGGGATTCACTATTTTTTCAGATTGCCAGCTTTAATTTCTACTGCCTGAAAAAAGGAGATCTCCTTTCTTCTTATACATTTAGCTATTTTTCCTCTTTTTTCTCATAAGCAAAACAGAGAGATCTAAGTCCAATTAATAGCATAAAATTTAACATGAAGTTATCTTATACGTCTAAAGTTTTTCACTTTATAAAGTCATAGGACAGACTCGTACTTTGTTCTCTAAGTTAATACACTACTTGGAATACAAATGAAAGTGCAAATTGCAGTTGATTGATTCTGCCTGAAAGCACTAAATTTAAGAGTCTTCTAAGTGTAAAGCTTTATATCTTTTATTTGTTTACCTGGTCTCAAAAGATAATTGCAGTAAGGAATGAATATCTTTGACCAATTTTAATGAAAACAAAGTTTTCAAGTATGCATAGGTGAGCTAACCTGTAGCACTCCAATACATTTAGTGATGTAGCCAGAGGGTAGGGGTTAAGGTCAAATAAGTAGCTTCAAATTAAGATTTAAGCAAACGGTTACTGAACAACTCAAGTAATATCAAGAGTAAAAAATTACAAATGTTGAGCACGTGATTGCTTACCACGGTGATGGGGTAATGAAGCGTGTTGGTGTTCAGGTAACCATTTGTGATTTTGCTTCTATCCTCCTGCACCCTAGGAGTATGTGAACATACCAGGTAAATCCCTGCTACTTTCCAAGTGGAGTAAATGTAAATATCCTGAGCTATGCTAGACCTATGAATAATTTTAGTCATAAGTGATTTTGCCTCAGGTGTATAGACACATTGTCTAAATAAATTTATCCATTTCTGTCACCCTGAAAGAGAAGTCCAGGTATGAAATGCCATTGCTCGTGAAGTATGAAGCCAGAAAGAATCAGTTGTAATTCCAATGGATATAGCTTAAATAGAAAATTTTGTGCCACAAATTTAAAATTCCAGAATCAACCTCACACAGATCTCTTGTCACATGTAACTTTGAAGTCTTGTCAGCACAGCTACCTAATTTATATGAAACACCCTGGAGTCAGTGTTTCTTTGTAGTGTTATTTGTCAAATGATTCAAGCACCGCTTTAAAGTATATGTGAGTTTCTAATCAATCCCAGGGCCTTTAAATTGTACGCGATGCTATGCACAATTTTTTCCTCTAAGTTTGTGAAATTCTAAATTATATTTGCCTTTGATATCTTTATTTTTCTTTATTTTAGAAGTATTGCAGGAAGGAATAAAGCTACTACAAAGTAAATATTTGATATTCTGCTAAAGGAGTAATGACCTAGCAGGAATTTGAGAGGGTGTGTGTATGTGTATATGTTTGTGTCTATGTGTGTCTGTGGGTATATGGGCTCTTCTGTGAGAAACAGAAATGCAACTCGATCCTAGGGGGGATTTTAATCAAATTAAAACACTCCCAACTTAGCATTTCTTTGTTAATAAACTGAAGCCTCTTGTATATCCACATCAGGTTAGAAATTGGGGTTACTTGTTACAGGCACTCTCATTCCCTCATCTCACGTGTTATGCTTTAAATCCTTACAAAAATTTCTGCCTGGATTCTGCAGTCATGACCTCAAAATTATATTATTATTTAGGATCTTCTGGAAACATGGTACAGACCTCTACTATAAAACTGATTAATTTTCTGAGATAACTGAATGACAAAAATCAATCAAAAGTTGTATGAAGAATAAACTCAAAGCTATGTGTATATGTTTGAGACAGAAAGAAATGGAAAAAGAGAACCAGAATGAGACATGTATTTATCTATCTATGCATCCAGATATACATACATGCCATGTGTATGTCACATGCACACACCTGCACACACACAGAGGGGGAGACAGAGATTAAGTCAGCAGAGACAACTGCTTGAAGGAAGTTAACTGAAAAGGAGAAAAACTCAGATTTTTCGGGGAACACTTTCTCTGCTGACTTTATAACTTAATAATTCCCATTAACAATCCAAGGATGGCAGCCAGGTTACCAAGAAAAAGAAAATAAAGGTGAGTATCTATGCACCTCAAAGAAAAATTTGAAAACTAGTTAATGGGTCTAATTTTGTGAAGACAGCACTTCACTGCAACTGTTAAGAGAAAACTCAACATAAGATCAGAGAAAGTTAAAATTCCATGAGTTCATAAAAACTGTCAAGAACTCTATAACTTCCTGTCACTTGTGAATGCAAAGTACTCAATGGGAATATCCGAATATGGATGAAATAATTTTTAGATAAGTGTGTAATATCTTAAAAACTATCTCAGGATTAAAGCTGGTAACTAGGAGGCACTACCAAGGTTCAAAGATTGTTAAATATTGGGGGTGCCTGGGTGGCACAGCGGTTAAGCATCTGCCTTCGGCTCAGGGCGTGATCCCGGCGTTATGGGATCGAGCCCCCGCATCAGGCTCCTCTGCTATGAGCCTGCTTCTTCCTCTCCCACTCCCCCTGCTTGTGTTCCCTCTCTCACTGGCTGTCTCTCTCTCTGTCAAATAAATAAATAAAATCTTTAAAAAAAAAAGATTGTTAAATATTGAAATCACATCTGCTTAATCGCCCTGAGTATATTTCTACCTGGTTTCCCTGCTTTCCCACCAACCAGCAACTCAAATGTTAGTACCAAGGGTCCTAAAGTCAACGTCCTTTCCTATTTGTCTGTGCTCTGTTCCAACCAAAGCTGTCATTTTTTTTTTTTTTTGTCCCTTGCCCCCCAGACTTGGGGCTTAGAAAGGTCAATTTTTGCCCCCTGTGGGGGTTCCTTTCCTGACCTTTCCAAGGAGGCTGAAGAAAGAAAAGATGAGGCAGTTGGGCAGTAATGGGAAACACTCCAAACACCAACCCAATGGTGCAGGCTCCAGTTACTCCTCAGAACATCCCACAAGAGAAAGGAAGCTATGGGAGACAGCAGGGATGGTACTAGTGGCTTGTGATCCCAGTCAAGGAGGCCCAGTGAGGATCTCCATTTGAAGTATCTTTGTTGAGGGGCTTCTGAGCATCTCAGTCAATTAAGCGTCTGACTCTTGATTTCCACTCAGGTCACGATCTCAGGGTCATGAGATCAAGCCCTGCATAGGGCTCTGCACTGGGAGTGAAGCTTGCTTAAGATTCTCTCTCTGCCCCTGCCCCAATCCCCCATCCCCCTACCCCCGCTCTCTCTCTCTCAAAAAAAAAAAAAAAAATTAACTATCTTTGTTGAATTTCAGTACCATTTAATAGTACACCTTTCTTGAAATACAAACAAGCCCTCATGTCTCGTACACTAACAATATTATTATTATCTTTACTAATAAATATAAAGATCTGTTACAATGTCTTCATTATGTGCTGAAAATATTCTACACACACACATGTACACATAGGTGTGCACCCATATCCTGGCATAATTTGAAGTTATCATGATCATGATCATTTCAATCATTTAGATGAAGGCAAACTGGAGGCATAGGGTCTATTTAAATACTGAATGACAGAGGCCGGATTCAACCCAAACAGCCTGAGCGCAGACGCTAATTTCTACGCTAACTGTTCTCACATGGCACAGGGCTCAGTAAGACCTAAATAGATAGGATAGATACCCCATGAGCTGTTCCCAAACTCAAATTTGGTTAACACTAGGTCAAGCTTATCTCACTTTTTTTGTACTGTAGGCTTCTTTGGTATTTTTAAAATATGTTATCAAAATTATATGTATTATAATAGCAAATCAAGTAATTCAAAGAGCTTGTGCTTAAAATAGTCTTCATAAAATCTTTCCCCTCTCTCAGCCTTGCTTTTAACTTTAATTTATGCTTTTGTTTTTGCTTTTTAATTTCAGTTGGTGATTGAATTAATAGCTCTAATATTAGAATAACGACTTCAACAACTTCTAAATAATATGTGGGTGGCACTATTCCTTTTTTTAATTTATTTTTTTATTTTTGTTTTTTAAAGATTTTATTTATTTATTTGAGAGAGAAAGGGCGTTGGGGAGGAGCAGATGGAGAAGGAGAAGCAGACTCCCTGCTGAGCAAAGAGCCCAATGTGGGGCAGATCCCAGGACCCCGGGATCACGACCTGAGCCAAAGGCAGACGATTAACTGACTGAGCCACCCAGGTGCCCCAGGACAGCACTATATCTTGATATATATACTTATGAGAATAACCACAAGCCCTAAAGAAAATAATTTCATTTACTTATAACTTTCCCCCTACTTCATTCTAAAGTTGATATTTACATTTTAGTTCTTCTGCGTATCTTCTACTTCTAAGTGATACCTCTAAATTGTGTTTGTCTTATCACCTTGAGTTACCTTTTCTCATGGTCTGCACCCACTTTTTCTTCCGCTCTGCTGACCCACTTTCCTCCGTCTATCCTACCCCCACCGAGGACACACAGCTTACTTTATGTCACTAAGGCCAGTGTTTACGTTGTCTTCTGCCACCACAACCAGTTGCCTTCTATTTGAAGACTCCTGGAAAACCCAATGGTGTGAGATCATGTCTTTATGTGAACTCAACTTTCAGCATCATACATCTTATAACGTACTCTTGTTCAGTTGCATATTCTTTCAAGAAGTAAACAATGTTTCAAGACCTCAAACAACAGTACCTGTCACTTTCAGCTTTTCAGCCCCAATGGTAATCTCATCTTCATCTGCAGAGAACAGCACCCTGCCATCTTCACTCGCTCTCACTTCAAATCTTTTACACTGAGCTTCCACAGCATCAGCTCCTACGGTCAGAAGAAAGGTTGAACAATGAAACTGGTATGCAGGAAACCACTGACATGTACTTTTTTTTAAAGAGGAGAAATACATAAATTATTTAGTTATTTTATCTCTTCAGTATGTTTTACACCTGAATTAATATTTTCAAATTGTTATCCTTTCTAGTAGGCTAATTTGGTAGAGTTTGCTGGGCTGGGATGGTTGGACATTCATCTGACCTCTAAATGCTTGACATAGTCCTAACAAGGTTTGTAGGTTTAACTAGTTAAGAACAAAACAAAACAAAAACAAAAAAGCTTTGCATATATGCAAGGAGAGATGACATCTGCTTTGTTCTTGGTTATAGCCTGAAAACTTGGCTTTATACCTAGCACATGCTGGATGTTCAATAAATACTTGTGGACCGAATGACTCCCATGTTCCTTCTGAAAGCAGACAATAGTCCCCATGCTTGCTATATTACAAGGTACTTATAAAGCACTGCTCAGCTGTGAAGCTTCAGCTACTCTACATTTTATTTATTTATTTATTTTTAATATTTTATTTATTTGAGAGAGACAGAGATAGTGAGAGAGAGCACGAGCTGGAAGGAGGGGGAGAAGCAGACTCTCCGCTTAGCAGGGAGCTCAATGCGGGGCTGGATCCCAGAACCCTGGGATCATGACCTGAGCCAAAGGCAGGCGCTTAACCGACTGAGCCACCCAGGCACCCCTACTCTACATTTTATATATGCTAATATTAAATTTGTTCACCCTTTATTATCACTGAATGCGAATGCAATCTTGCAAAAAATTATATATATATATACATATATATATGTATATATATGTATGTTTTTAGTGTTCCCCAGTGTATCTTGTCATCAATAACTTTCCTGATTTGTTAAACTATAATATTAAATAAATATAGTTACACCACGGAATTGAAAAATCTGTTTCTGATTTATTGGACAATTTGCATATTAATCCATCTACAAATCACAAAGGCAGCTTCCATATTTGGAAAACATGATTAATTTGTGGGTTTGAAGGGTTTCAACAAGATGACCAAATTGGTCAGAGGGTGAGGAATTGCTATTTCCATAATATCAATTTATTTCATGTGGCATAACACATCTGGCATATGCTACATCTTCCCCTCCTGCAACGATCTGGAGCACTTCCCCTCTGCTATCTACATCACAAACTCTTATCAGATACAGTCCAGCCCAGTCAGGGACCAAGGCACATCGCACTTGTGCATACTTCTTTGCATTTACTTTACATATGCTATGGACTGAACATTTGTGCCTGCCGAAAATTCGTATGTTGAAATCCAAGCCCACCAAGTGATTATGTTAGAAAAGGCGGTCTTTCGGGAGGCGATTAGGTCCTGTGGGTGGTGACCTTATAACGTCTGCCTTTTCCCTCTTTCCAATCTGCCAAGTGAGGACCCAGTGAGAAGCCGGCTATGTCTAGAACAGCAAGCAGCCCCTCGCCAGACGCTGGAGATGTTAGTGCCTTGCTGTTAGAATTCCCAGCATGTAAAGCTGTGAGAAATCAATTTCTGTTGTTTAAACCACCCAGTCTACGGTATTTTGTTATAGCAGTCCAAACAGACTGAGACAATGTACTGCCATTATTTTTTAGATATAGGACCCCCAGGAATTCAAAACATGAGATCATCTTTGTATTCCAAAATTTTCTCCAAATTTAAAATTGGGTCTGATTTCTAGGGGCACTTAGGGTAAGAAGTTACATAGGTGAAGGAATACCAAACATAAGCTTCCTGTCCCTTTCCTTGGCCCTCAACCCCACCTCAGCCCTGCTCCCAGTCCTAGCCCATGGGCTTTAGTATCTTACACCTCCCTCCATCATAGCTTCTGGGGGGCACCTAATAAGAGGAAAACATTAATTCCAAACCCTGATAACATGTGGGATAATTTGCTCTGAAAACAAAATGCATATTTTTCTTATAAGAAACTACATGTTTTTAGGTCTATGTAGAAAAATTTTAAAGTACGACAATGCTAAGTCAGATAAAACTGATGTTAACCTTGCAGGCTGTCAAGATCAAAGTAGCATGAATTGTACTTTAATGTCTGTTATATATATACATATATATGTATATATATTTAAGCAAAGCACTTTTCTTATGAAATTTAATGACAATATTGGAGAAACCATGGGAGACCTACTGTTCTTGGTGACAGTCATTGCCTTTGATCTGGCAAACACTATGTCAGCAGACTGTATTCAGTTGAGTATGTCTTCTGCTAATCATGATCTAACTTTACTGTATGTGCTCTTAATCTTTAAACCATAGTAACCCAACTGGGTGATGTTCAAAAAACTGTGCTGGGGGCTGGTGTGTTGATAAATGTGACCTCTGAGTTTGGAGGCCTCTATGTCTCAATCTTCAAGGCACTCAGACATAACACTAAATCTGAACCGCCTGAAAGATATTCTAGATATTATACATGTAAAACCTTAACTTGTACATCACATTGCTGTCTTCAAATACACTTACTTATTGGATGAATTGATCCACAAAATATATCAGTGACTTTAATGACACTGAAGTGCCTTAGATAACTATATGTATATAATATTTGTAATATATAATATATACACACACATGCTGCATATGGTCACAAATTTATAAGACTTCTCTTGGCATGACATTTAATGTCATCGTATGAAAGATACTTTATTAACGTAGACATGCTATATTGTGTGTCACATAAACAAGCAGAAATATAAGCGGGGTACCCGGATATGGCAAAGTCAGTTGAAATCTTAATTCATTAAATTTAAATAAGCAAAAGCAAATAAGCAAGTAAGAAAATATATGCACACCTGGAATAAAAAAATGCATCTAGGCCATAAATAAGTGCACGCAGAAACATTCAATTAAAAATAGATACATAAATTAATACTGCAGACTACACTTTATTCAACATATTAGTAAAATTTCAGAAGGCAAAACTACAAGCAATTAGTAATACATTGACAGTAAATATTTTAAATCAGAAAATAATTTTGAATATGTTGTGCTTCTGTACATTGCTTTTCTGCAAATAGCAAACAATAAATGCATGTAACTAGACACATATTGCATTGTTGTAAATATTTATGTTTAAAGTTAATGCAGTAGGCTATATGAAATTGTATTTATCATGTCATAACATGTTTCGTGTTGTCTTATTCTGTTTTTCATGTTCCTAGCTTCACATATTTGCTAGGTGAGGTCAACTCAGGATCTAATTGTTCGGAGGGGCAGTAAACGTTCAGTTCCATTTTTTTCTCAACCAGCAATGCTTCCAGAGTTGCAGGAAAGCAGTACGCTTGATGACTCTGGATGAGGAGCTCTGATTTCTTAGCAAACAGATCATGGGGGATAGCGCTATCCGGACTATTCTATATTTTACTAGTCATCTTATATTTTTAAAATTTTTAAAAGATTTTATTTATTTATTTGAGAGAGACAGAGAGAGCATAAGCAGAGGGAAGGGAAGAGGGAGAGGGAGAAGTAGGCTCCCCACTGACCAGGGAGCCTGAAGACACAGGGCCACATCCCAGGACCCCAAGATCATGACCTGAGCCAAAGGCAGATGCTGACCAACTGAGCCGCCCAGACGCCCCTTTACTAGTCATCTTAAACACTAACTTGCTCACTAAAGTCTCAAGACTAAATGCTTCCTTAAGAATATCTGAGGAAGTTTATGTTAGCAACTTCAAAATCAAACAAAGAGCAGTCAGGGATAAAATAAGTAAAGGGAATTGGCAGGAAAAAGGGAGAAAACATGTGAAAAAAATCACAGTTTTCACAAAAGGGTTGAAGTACTCAATATATATCCAAATATTTTCTCTAGTTTGTTTAATGTTCTGCATATATTCCTTAAAAGCAAACAGACGTAGCAACAACAAAGCTATTTTCTTTTTCTCCTCAGAGATGGCCCCATTGCGTTTTTAGAACATTCACATTTCTTACAGTCATATTCAGTAGCCAAAGGCATATCTTTGCATTTCCTACATTAAATCAGTCAAACACATGAATTGGAAAATTTTCTTCAATAAAAATCTCTACAGGGGTTCAAACAATGTATTTCCATGGGGCCTCTTGGTACTATTTAGTCCCAATTTAAAGACAACAAGGCAAAGATCAAAATGGATATGTCTAATTATCTCTGGTGTGTTTTCCTCAAGCATATCATGATGGATCTTTCTTCCTATATAACTCTGATTTTACATGTTGTCAATATTTTCAAGGTCTTGAAGAAGAGTACTATTAAAAGATTAGAAATTCCCACAAGAAAAATAAAAACAAGAGTCAATACAATCAACTAAATTCAAAGTTCTGAAATTCCTGTTTTAGAATTATCATGGGCCTCCAAAAAACAAAAACAAAAAAGCCGAAACAAAACAAAAGAAGCTGCTCTCATGAAATATAAATATAAATAAGCATTGTACTTTATTTTACACTATGTATGTCATTAAAAACTCTTATGTGGAAAGTTTACCCTAAGTGTACTTAGGGAGAGAAGGAGAAGGAGCAGAATGAGCGAAAGGTTACAGGGGCTGGGCTGGTGGTTTATCTTGGAACAAGGGCTCCCGAGCCTTTGGCAATTGCAATCTACACTGGATCCTGTCAGAGATTAGCACAACTTGCCCCCCGCAGCCTACCCCTCCAATCACAGGAATTGATTTCTGTTTCAGAATTGCAGGAGTAACCATTCTTTGTCCAGCAAATAAGGTAGCTCTAGGAACCCTGAGGTCACATTCACCCTTCCTACCATCCTGTGTCTAGACACTTCTTTGTACATAGCAATTCCTCAATAAAAAGTTTGTTTTTACAAAACAAATGAGTGAAGAGGAGGGAAAAAAAGAAAGAGAGAGAGGGAGGCAAACCAAGAAACAGACTCTTAACTATAGAGAGCAAACTGATAGTTTCCAGAGGGGAAGTGAGGTGGGGGATGGGTGAACTAGGTGATGGGGATTAAGGAGGGCACTTGTCATGATGAGCACCAGGTGTTGTATGGAAGTGTTGAATCACTACATTGTTCACTTGAAACTACTATTACACTGTATGTTAACTACCTGGAATTTCCACCATTTGTACTCGTATGCCTTGTTTATCACTCCCTCGCCCATCTATACCATAGCTATGATCACATACTATTGCTCTCCATCTTCCTTTTTAAAAAAGTTATGAAAAACTCATAATATTACAATTGTGTACTTGATGTTACCCACCACCTGGCTGAAGAAATAGTTATTATTACCAACACAAGCCTTCAGCATAATCTCTTCTTAATCACATGCCCTTTCATCTTTGGGGAGTTCTGCATGTCAGCATTAATTATCCTGAAAAGAGTTTTTATCACTCCCATCTTGTAACGTTGTTTCTTATGTGTGTATCCTTAAAACATTTTTCTTAGTTTTGCATGTTTTGTGTTATATACACACACGCACACGTACATACACAAACACATAGATTCACATTACTTGTATTTTTCAGTGACTAGGTTTTTTCACACAGTATTAGGTTTGTGAGATTCATCTATTTTGATACATTGGCTTTATTCACCTTCATTACTATCGTCTATTGTATGGATATACCAGTTAGTGATGGTAATCTTACAAATTTCTACAATATCAGAGTCAGTAACAATGATGCTATAAAAGTTTTTCTACAAGTCTCCTTCTACACTCAAGCAATCCTAGAGCTGATGCTTGGGTGTGAAATGGCTGGATCATAGAGAACATACTTCAAATTTACTAGATAATAAAAAGTTGCTTTCCAAACTGGTTGTATCGATTTACATTCCCGCCAATAGACTATGAGAGTTTTGTAGTTCTCCATCATTTGTCAACACTCAGCGCTACCAGACTTTGTAATTTTTGCCAATCTGAGTTCCTAAAAGGTATGCCACAATGATTTCAATTTAGAATTCCTTGATTACTGCTGGAGTAAGTATCTTTTTTATGCCACTGAGCTTCAGTCTCCTTTACTGACAATATATTCCCCACAGTCAGATGACATGGGGGCACGTGGGGCTGACTCTCTGTCTAGAAGTGGTTCAGTTCTCATAGGGATATTATTCTCTCTGACCAAAGCAATTAATTCATACTCGCTCTGCTGATTTTTGCTCTATGTTTTGAAAAAGAGGCAGATTCTTCTTTTCAGATCATGACACTGGGTATGATAAAAACTTAAGCTTTTAAGGCTAGCTATAATCCCTACATGGAAAAAGTTCAGCCCATCAGTGGAAAGGGGGGGGGGGAAGCGTAGAAGGAGAATGAGAAGAACACAGAGCCATACCTGGAACTATTGCTTAAATGGATGGATCTAGTCAGAGACAAACTCATGTAGTCCTGGACTTGCCTTTTATATGAATCAATAAACCCCACTGAGGGTGAGGAGGACACAAATTCTGAATTGAGTTTCTTTTGGCATTTTTTTCACTCTTTCTGTATTTTCTTCATTTCCATGCATCCTTCTCTCTCTCCCTCTCTGTCATGCTTATCTTTATTAAATAGAAGTTAGAAATCTCCCACCTTTAACAAACACTGCACCCCCACCACACACACAAATCATTAGAATGTGATTAAAAGGAAAAAAAAATATGCTCTAGGACTTTGTGGGGAGGGATGCCACAATATCCTGAGGCAAATTATCTTATAGCCTTTGCATTGAGCAAGCTAAATTTCTACTTAGACAATTTCAAAACTAGCCTTAATGGTATAAATATAATCTTTTATACTTGTATTTTTTTGGTCTTTTTGGTGATTAATGATAATATAATATTATTAATTAATTAATCATTATCATTAACTGGTATGACTACCTAGCCAGCCATTTCATAAATTAATATGGTATTTTCTCCTGGGCCTGGCCTCTATGAATTTTGGCAGGATCAGATGATATATATATGTCTCGTTATCCCACTTTTGTTGACTATGTTGTCTAAGAGAAGTGAAAGCATACATCTTTGACTTATCATTTTGTTTAAGGGGATCAGTTGAACAGCATATGCATACAATATTCTGTTTTTTGTATAGTATGCAAACACAAAATTAATGCATTTCAAAACTGTGGATGGCACAAAGTTGGTGAGTGAAATATTCTCTAAAAATCTTTATGTATCACAATCATTCATGTTCTTTTAATTTATAAAGGAAAAATAGAAACAAAAATACATGTTGCATGCAGCGAAAAAGATACTATCTGATAGACTTACTCTCTATAAGTAGCAACAGTGAATACTTAAGTAATGAGAAGAGACTGCTTACAACTACATTTTTGGTAAGCTGTTGTTATAAGAGAGAGAAGAAAACAAATTCCTAATATTCTCTGGTAATCTCTCATTGTCTAATTTTTCAGCAGACATTAATAATGTCTAAAATGATGCAATATAATTTATGGAAGAACATTAGAGTTGAAAAGCCATTTCTTGATAATATCGAACTAAAATTTTTTCCACTGCAGCCTATTACTTTTTATTTTTAACATATGTTTCATAAGAACAACAAGTAACTTCTCAGAATTTTTCCTTCTTTCTTATCAGCTTGCCCTGGTCTTCTGCTACATTTTGACACATCTATCAGGGTAGTTTCATGGAACTCCTTAATACTTTTAATCTTTTTCATTCTAACATGCATTTTCTCTCAAGTAACAACATGTGTATCCATGTTACACATCACCACAAGCACAAAAACTGAGTTGTGGAAACAATTTTCTAATATATTTTTATGCAAATTCCCCCCCAATTATATGCAGTATAACTTGTTTAGTTGTGGCAGTATAATTTTGCAGATGTATTCAACTAATAATGTAATCTCATGGTACCAATTAAGTATAAATTTCTTGCCAAATATCAAGATTATTTTTTCTCTATTTTCAAAAACATCCAACTTTGACAATTAATTTATCACATAAATATCATAGTGAAAGTCACCTTAACAGTGTATGTATTTACTTTTCTACTGTAAGAGAATGTACACAGAAACCATTCCAGACAGAGAACCGTATCCTTGAAAATGTCAGGAAAAAGTAACCACCTTCTCTACAGAGTAGCTTTAGCATATTTATTTTACTATCTGCTAATACTTTTCTTTAAAAGATTTTATTTATTCATTTATTTCAGAGACAGAAGGAGAGAAAGAGAGAGAGCACGATTGGGGAGGAGGGGCAGAGATAGAGTGAGAAGCAGACTCCCCACTAAGAAGGGAGCCTGATGATGTGGGTCTCCATTCCAGGACCCCAAGATCATGACCTGAACCGAAGTCAGACGCTTAACCAACTGACCCACCCAGGTGCCCCTACCTGCTAATACTTTTTAGTAAGACTATTTGAGGTGTGGTTATCAGTACTTAGTTTTTACATAAAAATTGTTTCCTATTCCTTTTAATATTAGGTAGACTGTCTCTGAATTTCCTTTAGTGGGAACATGTTTTTAGTGTTATAAATCAATTAACTGAGCACTACACAAGAATAAACTTCAAGATAAACAATGTAAGAAATCCTAGTATAAAACACAGTTTTTATTATAATCTGATCATTTTAAGTATCGTTAGGCAATTGTGCATTATTATTGATTTGTTATAGCTAAAGCATATTTTTATGATTACATGGCATTCTTAGAATTGCTCGCATTTAAAAGCATTATTTCTGATTCCCAAAGAAGCATCGGACTTGGGTTTCTGCAAAAATGACCAAATAAGGTACTTGGGTTAAAGCTCTTCTATCAGAAAGAAAGATCTAGTTTATAATCCCCCAAATTAGAATGCCTTAGCCCAGCAAAGGTCTGTTTTTGTTCATGCTCATTTCCAGCAAGATTTAGCAGGATGCTATAATCACAGTAATCATCAGGGACCAAATGATTAAGGCTCCATCTCAACATTTGCTTTCAAAATTGTGGCAACAAGAGAAAAGGATATGGCAAACTTAGCACTATCTTTTAACTTTCATTTAGAAGTAATACATCATTTTATTTTATTGGCCAGTGAAGGTGATATCACCAAGTCTGTTCCCAAATAAGTAGGAATTTATAATATCTAACCTGATGTTCACCTCTAAATACAAAACTGACAGAGAACAATAAAATATTTATTGTCAGGGCTGCCAAAGCACCACACATTGTAGCTTGAAAAACAGAAGCTTATTGCTTTACAGTTCTGGAGGCTAGAAGTCTGAAATGGCAGAGTCGCTCCCTCCTGAGGCTATGAGGGAAGGATCTGCTCTAGGTCTCTCTCCCTGGTTTGCAGATGGCCAATTTTCCATGTGTTTCGTCTCCCCTCTATATGTATGTTTGTGTCCAAATTTCTCCTTTTTGTAAGAACACCGATCATATTTGATGGTCCACCCTAATGCCCCCATTTTAATTTGATTATCTTTATTTCCAAATAAGACCCTATCTTCAAATAAGATCACATTCTGAGATACTAGGGGTTAGGACTTTGTATATGAATGGGGGGGAGGAGCATAATTTAACACATAAGACATATCTTCAATGTTATGTGGAGAAAAAAATAACAAAAGTAAAAAATGTCAACCTAGGATTTTAAGTCTAACAAAATTATCATCCAAGATTGAAGATATTTTCAGACTAACAAAAACTGAGAGAACTAATCACCAACAAATTCATTTTAAGAAAATTATGAAGGACTTTTTTCAAGAAAAAGGAAACAGTCACAGATCAAATATCAGAGATACAAGAAGATTAAGATTTGAGAGAACACACTTTCCTGGGTTTTCCTCTAGCTCACTAGTTATACTTTTTCAGTCTACCTTTCTGCTTCCCCCTTTTCTTCCTATTCTCTAAATATTTACATGCTCCAGAGGTCAGACTAATAACTCCTAAAGTGTATTTTTTGTGAAATGTCTCCAGAACAAAGAAAAAATAAAAGAATTGAGAAAAAATCCTTTGCTATTTATATCTATTCACCTACAGGTTCTCATCCAGGATGATGTCTTTAAGTAAAGTATATGTGTTCAAATCCAAAATTTGTAACATGTGCACTAATATGTACCTTGAAATTCACATTTATGTAACTAACTGTTTATAAATGTCAGAAAGGCATTGTGTATCTCAGTAAGAACTCTTGATTATCACACACTTGCTAATTTATTTTTTCCTCAATAATCCCTTTCTCAGGGAAGAGGGACACAATTCACCCCAAGAGTTTAACCCTCAACTTCAAGGTTCATCTCAGGTGCCCCTTCTGGAATGACAATGTTGAGAGCTCAGCAGATCTGGTCTCCAGAAACACTATTGAAAGATATTTTATAAACAATTTGAATTTTCAGTAAATAGTTCTAAGGATATACAGCAAATGGACAAACATTTATTCAAGAAAATCTATTAAAACAGTAGAAACAGAGTCTGTATCATTTGGATCATGAGCCACTTACTTTATCCCCTCCCAGCTCAATATGATGGAAAGTCCATGCTACGTAGGTACAGCCAAGAACACAAGGCTCCTTCTTCATCTACCTCCCAGTGAAGAACTAAGATATTTTCCCAGGAGGGAGAGGGTGTCAGTATTTTCCATCCTATGCTCTACATAACTGTTGCAGAGGACAAGTTCCTAGGAAGTTCAACTGAGAGATGAGGGCTCACTTCTTCCACTCACACTCCACTCACAGGACGGAGGCTCTACCTTAAGCATGATGTAGTGATAATACAGGGGCCCAAATCACCCTCCCTTTAGCTCTTTCACAGGATGGAGTTTGCATGTCAGGATAAGCAAGTCCTAGAAGCTACACCCAATCCCCAGCTTTGCCAAATGCCCGGGAACTAAGCAAGAGTGCCACTCAGAAAGAAACTTATCACTGTCCCCTCTTTCAGGTGTAGTTCAGAGATTTTGCCCAAGAAGAGAAATGGGCTACAAAACACAAAACTGAAGCTCTTCCCAAAGAAGATTTTATTTGCGGAAGACCTGGAGGAAGTTCGAACCTAAGGAGGCTCTCAAAAACAATGCAGCTGCGGTGAAAAGTAATAAAGAGGAGACCAAAGGCTTTATCAGTGACAAAAGCTAAACCATAGTCCATGAAACAATTTATGCTCCAGGACAATATATAAACAATATAGCAATCAGCCAGAAATTAGTATAGCTTATCAGCAGGGTGTGCTCAGGGAAAGAGACAGGCCAACATTGCACTGCTAAAACCACTGTTATCCCTGGTGACTGTGTGCGTGCTCAGGGCTGCACCCTCTCAGGAACTTCAGGAGCTTTAAACTGAGGGGTGGGGGAGGGGACAGAGAGCAGTAGACTTCAATAAAATAATCCAGTCACTTACCAAAGAAATAAGCAAGCAAATAATGATAACAAGCCCCGAGGGTGATGGTGGAGGACCAGCACCCAGACTTGCTACAATATATTACCTAAACTTCCAATTTTCCACCAAAAATTATGACATGCAAAGGAAGAGGGAAGTCTGACCCATAGATGATAAATATCAGGCAATAGAAAGCGCTTGTGAAAATGATCACATGTCACATTTAACAGACGAGGACTTCAAATGGCTAAAGTAGCCAGTATACACACATTCAAATAACTAAAGGGAACTGTTTTTAAAGAATCAAATGAAAGTATAATAAAATGTTTCATCAAATGGAGAATATCAATACAGATAGAGAAGTTGTAAAAAGAAGCAAATGAAAATGCTGAAGCTTAGAAGTACAAGAACTGAATGAAAAATTCATTCCACAGTAAACCTGAACTAGCAGAAGAAAGAATTAGCAATTTTAAAGAGAAATAAAACCCATAAAATCTAAGAACAGTGGGGAAAAGGAATGAAGAAAAATGAACAGAGCCTCAGAGAGAAACGTGGGACATCACTAAACACAGGAACATACGTGTACTAGAAATGCCAGAAGAGATGAATAACAGAAAACATACCTTCCACATACAGACACATTGCAGTAGACAGGAGGAGAGCCAAAGAGAACTAGAAACCTTGAAAGCAGCAACAGAAAAATGGCACATGAGTTACAAGGAAGCCCTTTAAGGTTACCAGCTGACTTCTCTGAAACAATGGAGAGGCTTTCTTACTCGTGCCTCTACTTGGCCTCTTGTTGCCCTGCCTCCCCCATGTATATCCTCCACATATAAGTCTGAGTCACATTTTCAAAATGAAAATCAGACCACATGACTCATGTATTTGAATCCCCTCAAGAGCTCCACATGATATTCGGAATGCATTCTATCTTTTCAACTCTCAGGACTCTCGATTTCTGCTTTCATCACAATGGTCCTTCCGCCACTTCTTAAACACACTGATTTTATTAAACACACAGGTTTTTACACGTTTCCTTTCTTCTGCCTGTCCTGCTCTATTTAGCCAGACCATGGTGTGTTTTGCTCATGATTGTATTTGGTTTCCTAAGAGTTATTCCCTCAAGTAGCTCATCCTTGACCATTCCCTAAAATGGCCACCATTCCCCCTCTTCCTCCTCTGTCTTGTGTATAGAAACTCGCCACACCCTTCACATTATTGGAAGCCTTACCCCACCATTTCATCTAAAACAATCCTGTTCCTACCTTCATTTTCTTCCACTTGAATCTACTTTATTCTTCTTCTTATCACTTTTGGTTGCTTGTTTATTTTCTGAAAACCTCACTATAATATAACCTCCCTTGGTTTAAGGATTTTTATTTTCCTGATTCATCTGAAGCTTCAGTAATTAAGCAGTTTCTCACCTATTAGAGGTGTTCAAGAAGTATTTCTGGCATAGACAATTTGATTATTGATTTAATAATCTTATTTAATTTTCACCTCAATAAACATTCCAAGAACTAACATCTAGTTCCTTTATCATCTAAATAAATGCTTTATAGTCTGCTTAAATCTACTTTTTTCATAATATCTTTTATAATAACATCACTTTAGCTTTTGGCTTCTTACATGGTCTATTTCAATTCCTGTCTTTCCTCCCCTTCTGTGTAAACATGCTATGTGACTTGCCTTACCTAATAATATGAAAAACTTAATACAGATTTATGGCATACATATTGATAGGAGTATATTTCAAGTTCCTTATAAGCGTGAACATTGATTATGCAGCTACTATATGCTCACATTTGTTCAGGAGCCATCTTAAATGTAGTTTGATAAACCACTGCGCACTCTGAAGAAAAAAAACCTCACAAAAATTAACCTATATGCCTCTTCCACTAACAAAAAAGACAACTTCTTGAATTATGAGTTTTCTACTAATTTTAAGAGTCTATAAAAAGAAGAATGCTCTTATTATACCTTTTAAATTGCCCTATTTTCAGAAGGAATGCTCTGATTTTGTTACCTAATGTTTTCCAGTGATTGAATATTAAATGTGGGGGTTTTAGTTCATTTACATAAAATGTGAAATTTTATCCATTAATATAATTACCTTTAATGTCTATGAGAAAATGTGCAGTGAGAAGGGGTTTTAAACTTAGTGAAGAAACTATTCATAAAAGTGTCGACATGGCTCACGGGCATTCTTAAATCCCCTTTTCACTACACCATTTTTTTCTTCCCAGTCTCTTTCTGATATAGAAACCCAAAGAAAAGGGTAAAGAAATTAGAAGGATTTCTTTCCATATAGGAATGACAAAAGCAAAGTCAAGTGAATACAAATTGAGTCCTTAAATTAATATGTAACATTTCCATTAAATATTTCTCTCAGAAATAGCACCTGTCCAACCCACTGCTATCTTCTGGTTTATAAAATGACTGCCTAATTCGTTGTTTCAAAAAGGTAACAGGACTTTCAGATAAATAAAATAAATAATATTTCTCTAAGATCGACTTTTTCCCTACATTCATTTTTTTTTTTAAGATTTTATTTATTTATTTGACAGAGACAGAGAGAGGGAGAGTGAGCACAAGCAGGGGGAGCTGCAGAGGGAGAGGGAGAAACAGGTTTCCCCCTGAGCAGGGAGCCCAACGTGGGACTCTATTCCAGGACCCTGGGATCATGACCTGAGACAAAGGCAGAAGATAACTGACTGAGTCACCCAGACACCCCCACATTCATCTTTCTAACAACATCCTTACTTCCTCTAGTCTCCTGAAGTTTTCCTGATATCCTTAAGCTTTCCTGATATCCTGAATTTTTAAAAACCGTTCAAGTAGAAATGTCAATAGCTAAGATGCCTCTCCCCCAAACTAATGTTTGTATATGTTGGTCATATTTGGGGTAAGGATATGATGAAGTCATTTATTAAATTAAATGTTTGAGGAAACTTCTGACATTATTGTGTTTCAGTAGACAGCACTTGAATTTGTTAAAAGTAATTTGCAGAATGGATTTCTAAGTTTCTTATTTCCTGCTTATCTATTCCTTTTTTGGATTTAAGCAAGGCTATGTTATCTCTTCATGGCCTATCTCTCCCTTTCAGAATAGGTATTTAAATCAGTGTGTTTTACAGAGTCACCTAAAGTAACTTCCTACATTGTTATCATCCAATTGAAATTTCTAATTATTTTCCACACATTGTCCTTTATTATTGATTAATATATATATTTTAAATTCTAAGGTATTTTCTGATTAAAAGCAATACTTGCCATCAGATTATCCAGTTAAATATGAAAGAAAAAAGTATCGTAGCAAAACATGCAGCACATTTCAAATACAGTCTAATTTCCCTTCACCAACATAACTGCACCTGTCTTTCCCTGAAACCAGCTGTTTGGTGCTCAGAGGATATAAATAATTTGATGATAAAATTAAGTGAAATGTAATTATAATACTTGAAATATATCACCTGGCAAATTCTTTTATTATCACTTATCTATTGCAGGTATTAAATGAAGAGATCTAAGACCTGAAAGTATATTTCCAAAAAGTTCCTTCTGGATATTCGTCTATATCCGAATACTGGTTAGGCTGATTCTTGTTCCCATATATGTTTGGTATGTGCTCAGTGGTCAGAATGCACACATGATGGTGTCAGGGATCCAGGTCTCTTCTACCTACTCTGTTGCTCTGTCACTTTAAAACTACAGCTTCCATCTTGGAGACCAACACAGGTGCTTGGGTTGCTTTAATGTGTCTCATTCCAGAGAGAGGAAAGGTAAAATAGAGGGCAGGCCCATTTCTCTTTTTTTCTTTTCTTTTCTTCTTTTCTTTTCTTTTTTCTTCCCCCCACCCTTTCTTTCTTTCTTTTTCTGTTAGGATTCTAATTCCAGTTAGTTAACATGCAGTGTTATATTAGATTCATGTATACCATTTCTTTTAAAAAGACACTATTTGACATCCTACATGTCACCTCCACTTATATCCACTTGGCTTGAACTCAGGCACACCTGGCTACATTAGAAGCCTGTTGTCTTCAGCTGGGTAGTCACAGGGCAACTAACACTGGTGATTGTATTTCTAAAGGGGGAGGGGAAGAATGGTCACAGGGAGGGAGCCATTAACGGTATCTACAGCATCATGCAAGTGCTTTTACCTCAGAAATTAATCTTAATCATTCCTCAGACTTCCAAAAACCCTAGAGTCAACATTTACACATATTTTTCTTATGGTTCTTTTGTTAGTAATAGCTGGATTCCATATCCTGTAGGATTACTTATCTTAATTATGGTCCTGTTACTTTATCAAAAATGATACTTTGCCTCTAAATTAAGTAAAGGAAGGCTATCAGAAGCAGAAACCCCTTAGGTTTGAGTCACACTTTGTATAAACGCATTGTTTTGTTAACATGAAATTTCTATGACCCATAGAAAAATGTCACATAATCAATGACTTAAAAGCCAACCGCATACATAAAGAAGAGAGTACTTGCTAGAAGTATCCTGATTTAGTAAAAATATTTCCTCCAAAAATTCTAGTTGGGTAATGCTTTATTGTAAAGACGGAAAACAAATAATTTTATTAAGTTTTTATTTAGGAAATTATGTTGCCATTTAGTAAATTTTGCATTTAAAGAAAAATAAATGATAATATGGAAAAAAATACTACTCTATCTATTGCTTAGTGGTCTGCTTGATAATTACCTTAAGTATTATTATTCATTCTGCATTTCTTTCCTAACAGTACATGATTTGCATATTGTTAAACACTACTTTTTATAACTAAATCTCTACTATTTCTTTCCATAACATGTATATTTTGGAAAAGGAATATTACACTGAGATATTAAAATGTTTTGTGACCGCCAAGCATTCTTTAATAAAAATTACCAGTAAAATAATTATGAATAAATTGCATATCATGTTTGAGCTTTTATTCCCAAATTCTAGTTAAGCCTATTTGTAATACTATCAGCCATTTCACCCGATTCTCTATTTCTTTTCTTCCAAGTCTTCATATTCACTAATTTGATAAGCATGAAATTGATGTCAGTAGATCAGTTTCTCAATATTACTTTCATGTCTTTCCAACATATAATGAGCTATTAACATATGAACTACTGTAAAAAAGAGCAGTAGGTAGTCTTCATGTAGTAGACATTTGAATTAAGAATACAATTTTCATTTTTAAAATTAAATTATCAGGGAGAAAAACCTAGATGTATTTAATAAACTACGAACGAATCAGTGATATATTCCATAAGAGACTATACTTCACACCTACTAAAAATCATATACGATGGGTGTGTATGTCTGCATATACTGAAAGGAGTGATAACATCATTTTAAAATTGCTACAGTTACATATGTTTTTTACCTATGTTATTTGTGGTTATGTTGGAAGAAGAAATACTATTTTTGAAGATCTCTCAGTAGGTGACTATATCCAATACTCTGTCAAAATCTTTTCTCCTACATTATTGTTCATAAATCACTTTTTCTTTTGACAAGGTAATGCATTTACATAATACAAAAGTTTAAAGCATAAGTTATACAGGATGAGTCTCACTTCTACCCTTGCCCTATAAATCCTTTTCTGACATTTTCCTTAAATGGAACAATTTTTGTTGTTCCTTGTGAACTTTTTTATTTTTAGCAAAAAAAAGCACAGATAATTATATCTCTTTTTCTTAAACAAAATGCACATTTTTTACAATGTTTGTCCACTGCTTTTCACATAGTAACTATATTCCATTTTCAAATTACCTTTGGTTCATGACAATCTAAATAAAGGAGAGGATATAATAATGCAGGCACCCAAACTTGTCTAGCTTTTGTTTGATTCAACATGTGTTTATTTATTATTTGCTTACAATTATTCTCATAAGTTGTAACTGCTTGTAGTTTAATAAGAAAACTCCTGTCTGAACAATATGTTTTATTAATCATTTTGAGGAATACACTGATGCCATGTTAATTAAATTTTCACTTGACACTAAAACTGAAGGGACAGCTACTTAACAGAATGAGAATTCTAAAGGATCCTGACAGATTGGCATGAGGGGACGATAATTTTTAATAAACATTTAAAAAATAGATATATTTTGCATGGGAATAAAGAGACATCCTTTGAAAAACAGAATGTGAGGAGGGAGAATTATCAACATTTGTGGGGGGAAAAGTGTTTTGCTTGTTAGACAACTTTGTCAGATGGGTTTAAGTAGTAAATATTATTTTAAACTGTAGAACTAGAGATGCAATGCTGATGAGCGAGAAAATGATCCCGTTAAACTTTGTGTTGATTAAACCACATCTATCTGGATTATTGTATGTTATTACAGGCCTTCTCTGATGGCTGATTGTTGATGTGAACTAAATATGTGATCAGAGTAGGGTCAACCTTGTTGGTGAAGAGATATAAAACTTAGTCAATACAGTAAAATTGCTATTGGAAGTCTACTTTTGGAATGAAATCACAGTTGGAATGAAAAAGTGTCATATAAATAGCAGAGGGTGTGTCACACATTTTGGTCACACTTTACTTGAGCGTTCAGCTATGTTTTAAGCTCTAAGGTTTATGAAGGATGTTGTAATAGTTTGTAATGATAAGAAAATGAACAAAATGATATAAAAATATTTCTGCCTTTGATCAAGATGGAATATCTGAGATCAGATTTACCCTCTCATCTGAAATACCATCAAAAAAGACAAAGTATATAAAACTATGGTTTTCAAGACACTCAACATCAGGGAATGAAGAAGAGTAATACCTAAGAGACGAAAACAAACAAGATGGGATCATACCTACTGCAAGTTAGTGCATTAAGGGAGTTTCCAGTCTGTGGTGCAGAGACAGGGAACCCAGGTGGAACCCAGAGACTTCCTGAGTTGGGGAGAAGGAGCAGTCCAGGGAGACTGACAGGTAGAGATTTCAGGACAGAGAACCAGAGAGAACAGAGATGCATAGAGAAAGGACCTTTAGAGATCTTCAGAGGATCTCCCTCAAATAGTCAGTAGATTATATATCATTGCAGGTATGTGAGAAAATTATCCTAGGACAGGGAAAGAAATAGAGGAAATAGTGTTTGGCATTTACACAGGGTTGGGAATACTACACAAATATCATAATTAATGGGGCTTTGGTAGAGGGCTCAGAAAAGTCTTGAATCACAATTCATAATACAGAATGACTAGCCACAGACCTTGCAAAGCCATGGATCTGCCAAAGAAACGTCAAATGCAGAACCCTAAAAGGTCAATCCATTTTCAATTAATTGCATCCAGAACAAAGTTTGAGAATATTTATAGAAATAAAAAAATATGTAGCACCAAAAAAAAGTAAAATGTACCATGCCTCATATCAAACATTAAAAGATTATGAGCCATAAAAAGGAGCAGAAAAACATGGCCCATAATGAGGATAATAAGTAATCAGAAGTGACTCAGATGTGACAAGAATGTTTAAATTAGCAGAAATTGGTGATAAAACCATTATTATAACTGTATGCTGTATGTTCAAAAGTTAGACATATGGACAGAAAGACCCAACTCAAACTTTCAGCAATGAAAACTACAATGAAATGAAAAATATATGAAATGGGATTAACAGGTTAGACACTGCAAAAAATGTGATCCATAATAAAATATAAAGAAAGAATGGGATTTTTTTTTTAATGAAGAAAACATCAGTGGGTAAACAACTTCATGTGGGTTCATATACTTTCTGGAAACAGAAGAAAAGGGGACTGAGGATAGACAAAATATTTGAAGAAACAGTGGGCAAAATTTTCTAAATTTAATGAGAACTAAACACACACAACAAATCCTCAACAAAAATATTAAGAAAACCATACCAAATAAAAATATTCAAATTGCTCAAAACAAGTGGTAGAGTGCAAATTACAAAAGTAATCATAGAAAAAAGATACTTTTATATACAGAATAATAAAGCTGAGGAGAACAGAAGATTCCTATTGGAAATAATGCAAGGGATAAAATGGGAGAGTGCCATCTTTGCAGTGACACCCTCCCACACACCAAATAGGACAACTGAAATTCTATATTTAGTCAAAATATTTCTTTAAAAGATTTTATTTATTTTTTTGAGAGAGAGAGGAAGAGTGAGCGAGCATGAGCAGTGGGAGGGGCAGAGAGACAGGGACAAGCAGACTCCCTGCTGAGCAGGGAGCCCCTGGCAGGGCTGGATCCCAGGACCCTGAGACCATGACCTGAGCTAAGTCAGACGCTTAACCAATTGACCCACCCAGGTGCTCCCCTAGCGAAAATATTTTTCAGAAAAAAAGGGAAAAAAGATAATTTCAGATGGAAAAACTTGAACGGTTTATGACCAGCAATCTGCATTATAGGATATGTTAGATGGAGTTCTTAGGGAAAATGTAAATCATATCAGATAGAAACATGAGTGTATACAAAGGAAGAAATGGTAATGGCAACTATTTAGATAAATATGCTTTTCTTATTAAACTGGTTAAAACATAATTAACAATTTGAACAAAAAATAATAACAATGTATTGTGAAATGTGTAAATTGAGTAGATAAAATGCATGACTATAGTCCTCTAAACACTGGGAAGGAGAAATGAAAGTATACTCTTCTAAGGTCCTATTGAAGTGCTATGGTATCACTTGAAGGTAGACTCTGATAAGTGAAAGATGTATATTATAAGCACTAAAGCAACAGCAAAAAACAAAAGAAGAAAAAAGAAAAAAGAAAAAAAGCCAATAGGGAGACCAAATGGCATCATAACAAATTTTAACTAATCCAAGAGAAGACAGACCTAAAGCTAACCCTATCTATTGAATGGAAATAAGGCAAACGCTCCAGTCAAAATGTAAAGACTGGCAGATTGGATTAAAAAACAAGATCCTACTATATTCTACCTACAAGGAACCCACTTTAAAGAAAAAGATGCAAGGTAAAAGAAAAAGGATAGAAAACGATATGCTAATTCTAATCTAATGAAAACAGAAGTGACTACTTTTTTTAAAGATTTTATTTATTTATTTGAGAGAGAGAGAGAGCACACATGGGGGGAGCAGAGGGAGGGGGCAAAGCAGGCTCCCTGCTGAGCAGGGAGCTGGACACGGGCTGGATTCCAGGACCCCTGGACCCTAACTGAGCTGAAGGCAGACACTTAACTGATGGAGCCACCCAGGTGCTCCTAAAAGTGACTATTTCAACATCAGATAAAATCAATTTTATTTATTCAATTTATTTATTTATTTATTTAAAATTTTTTTATTATGTTATGTTAGTCACCATACAGTACATCATTAGTTTTTGATGTAGTGTTCCATGAATCATTGTTTGCGTATGGAGGGCAGGTATTGCATGGAGCGCTGGGTGTTATACACAAATAAAATCAATTTTAATACAAAGCATATTACCAGAGATAAAAAGATCTTTCATATTGATAAAGAGGTCATGGGTCAGAGGTGTTCTAGGGGACAAAAAATGATCTTAAATGTTTATACACTTAATTAAGAGCTATGGAGGAAATACAAAAAGGAAACCTTATAGATAGAACTGAAAAAAACTCAAAATTAATTTCAAGCCCTATTTCCCCAAAATAAATGTAATGAGTCAACTAAAAATTGGCAAGGATGTAATAGATTTGAGCAACACAAACTGTACTTGCCATTTATAAAATACTGTTACCCAAACAAAGCAGAATATACTATTTTTCCAAGGGCACATGTAACATTTTCCAAGATATAACAAATTTTAGCCCATAAAACAGTCTCAGTAAACTAAAAAAAGTTTCAAGTCTTACGAATTATATTATTATAACAATGTCATTAAGAAATAAAATTTATGAAGAGATCTGAAAAATCCAAAATATTTAGAAACTCAATAATCCATTTCTGTATAATCCATCAAAGAAGAAATTAAAATAGAAAGTAAAAGTATTTTGAAATAAATGAAAATGTAAACGAAATATATATGAATTTTTTGGATAACACCAATGTTGTATTTAAGTGTAAACTGACAGCACTAAGCTTCTATATAAAAAATGTGGAGGGGCACCTGGGTGGCTCAGTCAGTTAAGCCTCTGACTTGTGGCTCCGGTCATGATACTGGGGTAGTGAGTTCAAGCCCCATGTTGGGCTCTACGCTGGGCATGGAGCTTACTTTAAAAAAAGTGTGTAAAAACCTAAAATCAATGACCTCAGTTTTCACCTCAAAAAACTAGAGAAAGGAGGCAAATTAAATCCCAAGTAGCAGCAGGGGAAAAAAAGATCAAAGCAGCAATCAGTGAAATGGAAAGAGAAGAACAGTAAGGATATTAATGAAACCAAATTCTATTATTTGAGAAGATCAATAAAAGTGATAAACATCTAGCCAGGAAAAAAGTGCGAAAACACATATTACCAGTATCCGTACAGTAGTCCCCCCTTATCTGCAGTTTCAGCTTCCTGTGGTCTCAGTTACCCTTGATCAACTGTGGTCTGGAAGCAGATGACTTTTCTTCTCTCATATTCTCAGAAGTCAACAGTGGTCTAACTCAAGTCACAGTGGCCATGGCATTCACCTCACTTCATCTCATCACACAGGCGTTCTATCATCTCATATTATCGCAAGAAGATGGGTGAGTGCAATGTGGTAAGATTTTTTGAAAGAGAGCACATCTACATAACTTTTATTAAAGCATATTATTATAATTTTTCTATTTTATTGGTGGTTGTTGTTAATTGCTTACTGTGCCTAATTTATACATTAAACTTTATCAGAGGTATGTAGGTATAGGAAAAAGCAATTTATGTAATACTCAGTACTACCTGCGGTTTCAGGCATCCACTGAGGGTCTTGGAACATAATGGAGGGGGCGGACTACTGTAATGGGTAAAGTGACATCACAGCATATTCAAAAGATATAAAAAATTAATAAATATATGTATTATAAATTACCTTATGCCTATAAATTTGATAACTTAGATGAAATGGGCACATTTCATTGAAAGACACAACTACCTTGAAAGACACAAACTACCAAAGGTCACTCAAGGAGAAATAGATAAATTGCATGTCCTTATATTTATTAAAGACATTAATTTATGTTTAAAACCTTTCCTGTAGAATTCTAACAAGTCAATTAGAAGATAAATGACCCAATTTAAACATGGATGACATATATAAATAGACATTTCACACACACACAAAAAGAAACAAAAAATGTCTAACAAGTCCATAAAGATGCTGAATATTAGTCAGTAAGAAAATGCAAGTTAAGGACACAGGAGATACTGCTTCACACCCTCTAGAATTACTGTCCCTGAAGAGAGACAATAACAAGTACTGGCAAATCTGTGGAGAGACTGGAAATGCAAAATTTTTCAACCACTTTGAAAAACTGTTTATTTGTGTTTTAAAAAAACACAAATTTGCCACATGACTCAGCTACACTACTCCTAGATATCTACCCAAGAGAAATGAAAACCTAAGTACACAAAGATTTGTACATGGATGTTCATAGCAGGGTTATTCTTAATAGCTCCAAATTGAAAATGATCCACATATCTATTAACTGATGAATTAACAAACAAAATGTGGTAAGTCATACGCAATGCAATAGACTCAGAAATAAAAGCAACAGACTACACTGACATATACTATGACATGGGTGAACCTCAAAAACATTATACCAAGTGAAAGGAACCAGCTGCAAAGCACAGATATTATCTAATTCCTTTATATTAAATATCGAGAACAGGCAAATTTATATAGAGAGAAAACAAATTATTGGTTGCCTGGGGAGGCATATAATAAAGGAAAATGACTACAGATAGGTAATAGGTACATTTTGGAGGTAATAGAAATTATTTAAAATTGGATTTTGGTAATCGTCGCACTACTCTGTAAATATACTAAAAAATCATTGCAGTATGCATTAAAATGAATGTATTTAATATTATGTAAATTAAATATCAATAAAGCTATGAATAAAGTTTACCTAAAGAAAACTTAAGGTCCAAATGCCTTACTTGCATAACAGCCAATTCTACTACACATTTAGGTAAGAAATAATACCAATTCTAGACTATTCCTGATAACAGAAATGGAAGGAACATGGGGTGCCTGGGCGGCTCAGTGGGTTGAGCATCCGACTTTTGGTTTTGGCTCGGGTCATCATCTCAGGGTCATGAGATGGAGCCTGGAAGGGGCTCTGTGCTCAGCGGGGAATCTGCTTGTGATTCTCTCCCTTTCCCTTTGCCCCTCACCCTGCACACATGCTCTCTTTTTCTCCCCCTCTCTCTCAAATAAATAAGTAAATCTTAAAATAAACAAATAAATAAATGGAGAAAACACTTCCTAACTTACTATGAGTCTGGTATTACCCTGATACTAAAGAAAAACTACAGGCTAATATCCCTCCTGAATAAAGAACACTATAAATCTTCAACATATGATGTAATCACAAGTATGAGCAAATCAAATCCAAGCAGCATTTATAGAAAGGATGATACATCATAACTAATGTAGTTTATCTCAGGATAAATATTTTGAGACCAGTGTTCATCATTTCAAAATCAATCAATATATTTGACCATATTATACCAGGTAAATAAGAAAAATCATATGGGCATCTCAGCTACAGAAAAAGCAAATTCCATTTATTATAAAAACTCTTAGTAAACTGGCAATGGAAGGAAACAAACAAACAAAAAAAAGAACAACAACCTTGGTCCTACCACAAAACATATATGAAAATTAAGTCAAAATGGATTATAAAGTATAAGCCTTTTGAATAGAATAAAAAAGAAAATCTTTGTGACCTTGAGTAAATCAATGATATTTTTAGATATGACATTCAAAGTATGATCCGTTTTAAAAAATGGATAAATTCAAGTTCATCAGAATTAAAGACATCTGCTCTTTAAAATACACTGTTAAGGAATCAAAAGACAAGCCACAGACTCTAAGAAAATATTTATGAAACACATATCTGACAAAGAACTTACGTTCAAAATGTATAAAGGACTCTCTCAAGATTTAATAATTAGAAAAAAAACCCACCAATAAAATGTGCAAAACATTTAAACAGACATTTCATCAAAGAAGATATGCAAATGAAAAAAAAGCACATGAAAAGAAACTCAATACCATTAGTCATTAGGGATATGCAAATTAAAATCATTACTTACACATGAGAATGGCTAGAATTCAAAAACACAACAAGTTCTGGCAGGGTCTGAAGCAAGTGGAAATGGTCATATAGGCAGATGGAAATCCAAAATGGTACTGCCACTTTGGAAAACAGTTTGAAGTGTTCTTATAAAAATCCTGCATTTACCATCTGACACTGCAATCTCTCTCCTAGGCATTTATCCACATCAAATGAAAACTCATGTTCACATAAAAACCTGTATGTATATATGTGTAGTGGCTTCATATTCACAATCACTTAAAAACTGGAAAAGATCTAAATGTCCTGTAACTACTGAGTGAATAAGTACACTGTGGGACATCCACATAATGGAATACTCCTCAACAATGAAAAGGAGTTGTGCCCCTTCCAGTTCAGATTCTTCTGCCCCAGCAATGGTTCCTGTGAAATTTTAGCTCATGGAGAAACTCCGGGAAGTTGTGATTTTCTGTAATTGCTTGTTGGTGTCTGATTGGGGGTGCAGGGATTTGCCCTGTGACTTCCCCTCTCCCACAGGTCTAAGAAGAGCTGCTTTTTTCAGTTTGTTCAGCTTTTTGCTTGTCAGTAGACAGAGTGGTGGCGTCCCAGGCATCTTAAAGGTTGGCTTGGAAACTGGAAATCCAGGTTTGGCTTCTGTTTTTTTGTTTTTGTTTTTAAGAGTTGGAAAATACATCTTCTAGCCCACTGCGTATGCCAAGTAGATTCTCAGTAAGTAATACATATATATTTTTTTCCTTCTATTACTTTCTGAGACTTCTGTCACACATTTTTATGTTTCTAAATTTGCATAAACTAAGGGATGGTCAGTCCCTTAAAATTTACCAGCTTGCTGCTCTAATTAAGAACATTTAAAAGCAATGTTACCAAGTAAATTTTCAGAGTGGAATTCAGGGTTAAGGACCATCTGTTTCTAAGTGCATGAGCAGAGATGGGATTAAACATAACTTTGATGACTGGGCATATAATTTATCATAACTACATCATCCCGTTATTTGAGCTAAAGATCTCCTTTTCATAATTTTATTTAGATGGGTTTTTTACACATTACTCTTTAAGCATTTTTCCAGTGAATAAAACTAGTTTTATACTTAAAACACTTTCTCGATGCAACAGCTCAAAACTGATGTTTTTGTAATCATTGCAAAACTCATGTTTTGTAATCACTGCAAATTTCTTAAGCTTTCACCCAAGTACATTTGCTTTATTTCCTACTGTTTACAAACTGTAAATTGTACATTCATTATTTTTTTCATTTATGAAAATCGAAGATACTCAAGAGATTTTTCTCACCAGCTCATCTATTCAAAAAATGTGTTTATGGAAATGAGGATCTTAAAGTTATCAGAAGTATGACTAGTAAGATCTTGTTAAAAGAAATTGTTAGATCTGACTTTTGAAAAAAAAATGATATTGTCTTTTTTAAAAATCAAAATTCATGTAACACTTAGAAGGTAATGACCCCAACTGCTGCAGAATAATGCCACCCCAAAGACACCCTCATCCTAATCTTCAGAAATCGGGCATAATTCTGCTATATAGCAACAATAAATTAAGGTTGCTGATGGAATTAAGATTGCTAACCACCCAAACTCAAAATAGGAAGACTACCCTGGATGATTCCAATGTAATCAAAAGGGTTCTTAGACTTTGAAGGGGAAGGAAGAAGACGAGTCCATGCTAAAGTGATGTGATGTGAAAAAGACTCAACTGGCCTTTGATGGCTTTGAGAATGGAAGGGGGTCATGAGCCAAGGAATAAGGGCAATCTTTAGAAAACAGAAAAGGGTAGGGAAAGGAATCCCCCCACCCCTCACTGTAGAGCCAGCTAACACCTTCATTTCAGACAACCAAACCTCATTTTGGATTTCTGGTCCCCAGAACTGCATAATAATAACTTTGTGTTGATTTAAGACACTAAGTTTGTGATAATTTGTTACAACAGCTGTAGATAATCATCAACTCTGGCCAGTTTTTTTAATTTGGTTTCATAAGGGAAAAAAAATCAACAACAAAAAAATCCATACTAGGAGAGGCTTTTAATACCCTACACTGATGAAAGGCAGATCAATGTAATAAGGTTTATTCTAAAACCATGTTGATATGAAAATATTTTCTTAAGGTTTTTCTATTTCATCTCCTTCCAAGGTATTTTATGGAAGGTTTAAAGACCCCTTGGTAATTTTGTGGCATTAATCTAGCACAGGAGTCATACTGAGTTTCTTCTTTGTGTATATAAACCCATCCTATTCCTTCCTAGAACTTGAAGTTGTTTAGTGTACTACCCAATGATTTAATGATCTCCCTTGACACACTTTAAAATAGAAGAAAAAAGCATTTATCTAAAGTCTTAATATTGTAACGATATACTTATGTCTATCTGGCTTTAAACTAAAGTTCAACCAACAAAGATGTGTTAAATAGATACTACTCAATCCGAAACAAACTGGTAGATGCTGTAATACCTGAAGGGAGCTGAGGGCCTTTTTTTATCTAGGTTTATAAATGAGTAATTTTATTGGAGCTAAAAGTGAACTAGCCACTACTTTAGTTAACTTAGAAATTTTTCAATCTTTTTACACTTCATACAAATCTATTACTCTTGATTTCCATACAAATAATTTATAAGATTCACATGACCTTACACAACTCTCTCCCAGTCACATACATATACATTCTTATTTTCTCAGAATCAATGTGATTATCGTCCTAAATTTTATCTTTTGCATACTTTTTTGGCAGCTATAGTGGGATAATGTGTTTTGATCAGAAAATTAGATACCTGACTTTAAAATGTCAAAGCTTGAGTATTTTCAGCGATGGCAGTTGTTACTGTGGGAATGTTCAGATGAAGAGGTACAGAGGTCACTGGAGGTCACTGGAGGGGAGCACCAGGAAAACAATGCCAAATGAAACATCGTTCTTGCCCTTAAAGACCTTATAACCTAGTGAGAGTTATGATAAGGAATCAGGTAATTACAGCAAAATACAATCAACACTATGAGAGAGTGAATGAGAGTGTATTACTGGTGTGCACAGCAGGTGCAAGTAGGTACCATGGCAGGTACCAGGTGAGAGTAAAATGTAAAGCTTGTGTAAGAGTTACCTACAAAAAGAGTTGGAAAGGGAGTGTTCTAAGCAGAAAGAGCAAAAGTTGAGAATATATGAAGAACAGAGAGAGTGGTGCACTGTGGAAAACTGTAGTCATTCCCATTTTGATGGAGAATGCGTCCTAATCTCTTGGTGTCTGTCCTTCCTTGTCAAACTTTTAGACCTTTGCCACAGCAAGAGCATGGCATCAAAAGACGTGGCATGGTAAGAAAGAGACAAAGGTAACTGGTTTTTCTTCTTTTGTCATTTCTGTTACTTGGAGATGACTCTTGCTTTTCACACTCTTCTCATTTCATCCTGAATAGATGATTTTGGCTAACATCCATGTCTTCACTTTACAGCAAATGCCAGTATTTCTCAGACCATGGAATTCTACATTCTGTCTACTCCCTTACTTGAAAGACAGATTATTTAAGAAGCCTAGGTCTACACTGGGTGAGTCTGAGTTCTTCCCAAGTCTTGCAAAATCAGTATTGACCTGCTCTGCCACAGTTAATTTAAGAATGTGGTTTTTTCCCCCTACTTGCTTATCAGGGATCTAAATCAAATAAATCCATTTAAAACATCACATGCATCAGCCTCTAATGAACCATGTACAAAAGTAGTATCCTAGAATTTTTTTTAAAGAGAATCACTCTATATACAGACTACAAAATGACACTTGTCAAAGAGTCACTCAAGACATCAATTGGAATAGACACCCCCTCAATATGCTAACTAGTCATTAGATGATGTTCTCAAAGCTTTTTTACCTTTTCTTTTATATTTTCCAAACTTCAGAAAAGCAATGTACCTGGATCATATTTTCCTAGCACCCTGCTAGAATGCTTTTTAGAGAGCTAAAATGTAACACTATTCCTTTCGTGCAGAGGTTATATAAGAAATGTTCAATTAATGTTTCAGAATTTTCACCTCAAAATCATGGTTCAAAACATTGTCCTTTATATCATTCAGTGTTCCTTATGTAAGAATTAACAGTTCAGGGCCTGAGGACAACTTTCTCTCCCTAGATGAGAAAATATGTTTACTTTTAATCTGACCAAGAAAATTATATAGTCAAATATAAGCATTTTTATTTGTAGTCTTGTTTTGTTTTAAATCTGAATTGTCAGGTAGCTCAGAACCATGTTTAAGGCTCAGTTGTAGCCACTAGCTTAATATAATTGAGTGTCATAATAATTTTATGCTATTTTAAATTGTGGCTTTTGAAATCAATTATCCTGTTTAGATGCATTGGGATAATACAAACTGTATCAAATAGCATTTGAAATTTAGCAAGACACTTCCACTAAACAGTAAATCAGGCAATCTTCCTCATAATGACCCAAGCATATTCTTCTCAATTTTACATGGTAGTATTACTTTTAGGTTCAGAGAGGTTAAGAAAAATAACCAGATTACTTTAACTAAACAAATTGCATAGTTAAAAACCAGTTCTTCTACCACCAAGTTTATTGTTCTCTCCATTATAGTATTATCTGATTAAATATTTATCATTTAATAACAAAATTGTATTTTTATGTACAAATAATCTGTTTATGTTTCTAATTACATAAGGTGACTTTAATAGAAAACATTATACCTTTTAAATGTGGGCTAAATAATAAAGTCTTTATTCCAGTGGTGTACCCAAGCATTAGCTAGTCTTTAAGACTTATATTATGGTATAAGAGAGCTCAGAAACTGCAGTTTATAACCTCAAACCTTATGTTTTAAAGATACCAATTGTTTTGAGTGATAATCTGTGTCATAGAGCCAGCCACGTATTTAATACCTTCACCTCTTGCTGAATAAAAACTATATAGAAAAATTTATAATAAATAAGCATTTACATTAGAGTATAAACACACAAAATTATTCACTTAAAAATTCAATTAAAAATATTAGGAAATCCTAACATTTATAGAAAAAAAATCTAATGTGAAAATGAAAAGATTTGTAAAATGGTGAAAGTTGGCTTTGTTCTTGTTTTATTAGAGAGAGTTTCCTCCCAGGAGATCTTGAAAACATAAATTTGAAGCTTATGATACAACTCATAGTAAGTTGTACCTACGTTTGTGGTACAACTTTTACCAGGATCCACTCTGCTCATTTTCATCTATTTCATATAAAAAGCTATCAATTCTGACTTATTCCCTGTTGTGTCCTACTATAACTGATACAAATTTTATTCCAAATGATTGGTTTTTAGGAATTGCAATGCTATTTTATTTCTGTAAACAAATAATCTTTCTCCAGCCGCATCTCTATCATTTCAGGCAGTTTGGTTGAGTCTACCTCCTCCCTACAGTTGTGTAGAGTCTGAGATTCTTAGAGACCACTAGAATATCTTGGGGAAGACCCAATGGTCTTTGGTCCACACCAAAGCAAGCACATTGTCTAGGATGGCACGTGCCATGTAGCCATGTCACCCTGAAGTTGTCTTTCACATGTCACTTTCTGACATTTCTATGGGGCAGTATTTAAATTGAGCAGACAGTTAAGTACAAACTGCTTAACTGACTAATTTAATGCTATATTTTCAAATATCAACAACAAAACTTCCTGCAATGGACAGAATCACCTTCTAAGGGTGGGGGGTAATGGTAGTTGCTCTAAAAAATAATTTAAAACATATTCTATTTTTCTTTTTTGCTTAAACTGGTAGTCTGGTTTTTGTAAATGTATGGCTAATAGCTCATTAGTATTTAACTAGTTGTTTAATTTAAATATAATGATTTGTTAAATTTTGCTGAGTTAAATTAGAAACAAATCATTGGTTCTTAAGTTGTCTTTAAAATTATTTTGCTACTACAGATTAGCATTAGGATTCATGTATTCATGTTAGCCTCAGCAATCATATGCAAATATAATGTAAGAAATATAATGTAAGAATTCAGAAATAAATACTCATATACTACCTTTCTTCACCAGAATGTTTTTGGTTTAAATTTTTGTAACCTAGTCTAGTCAAAATTGGACTACTTTTCTATAAGATTTCTATTTATTTTTAATAGTGTTTCTTTATTAAAGTATTATATTGATATATTATGGCTATATTTGAAATATTCACTTTGATTTTTCTAATTATGTGGTGGTGTTCTATTATTAAACAGAAGATGTATGATCAACAATATGGAATGCCAAAGAAAGAATTAGTTGCTTATGCTTAAATATTTCAAGAAGGAAAGTTTAAATTCATTCTATCTATGACACTACCTGCTTCAGATAAAACAAAACAAAACAAAACAAAACAAATCCATGGAGGGCAGAGACTAGTTCTCTCCTGACCAAACCCCATACCATCTTGCATAAGAATAAGCACTTGATATGCAACTTTCGGTAGGTTTGATCATATGGATACTTTGAATGTAAACTGGCTGGTGGTTTGGATAAGTGGAGTACTACATATCCCAGAAAATTTTCTTTCCCTTAATAAGGCAGAAAATGTTTCAGTACCTTTATACACAGTAGGATGCACTGTTAATACTTCCTTCCTATGAAGAGAAAATGAAACTGATTAAATCCAGGCAACTTTCATTTACTATGGAGGCTTAAATGATTATATCCCAAGTACTTCTGACAAACTATGTTTAGTTTAAAAGAATATAAACCTGTTACTGAACTCCATTAAGATGGACATCAGCCATTCAACCAGTCAGCTCTATTGAAAGATTCAGATGATCAAGTTCCACGCTGATTTCAATGGACAGATGATTTAAAGATAACATATAATTAGCATAATTAAATAACATTTCAAAAAGTTATTTTAAAACATTTATTTTAAAACAATAACTGCACTGATATTAAGTAAAAATGTAGGACTGTAAGACATTTACAAGGTGGTAATTTTAAGACTTTGAATCAAGGTGGAATTACTTTCAATATCCCCAATGGAAAGATGTCTAAAGCAAGTATGCAGGGATGAATAAACAAAACATAAAACAAAACAAAAAACAAATAAAAAGTTACTGTCAATATTTTTTTCAATCACATTAGCAACTTAATAATGTAAATGAACAATAAGATACCATTTCTATCAGATTGTCAAAGTGATGTTTCTTTGTTTTTAAGAATCAAATTCAGTATTAGCAAGCATACTGGAATCCAAAATTTTTACTCATTGTTTGCTGGAATGAAGATTGTTACTACATTTATAAAAGGCAATTAGCAACACTTAATTACATAATAATGTATATTACTACTTGTTTCCTTCATAAAAATATTTTAAAATTTTGAAATAATAATTAACTGGGAATTTATCCCAAGGAAACAGTCCTGTATTCACACCAAGTATTTCCAAAGATGTTAATGGTACCATTAGTTATAATAAGACAGATTAGGTGCAGTATATCTCTCATAATATGGGAAGTGCTTAATAATTTATGGAATAATCAAATAATGGAATATGATTTAAAGTGTTCCATTTTAAATGTTCCATTTTAAATTATATTTTTGAAGACTATTTAATGACACAGGACATTTTCATAATATATTAAGTGAAAATCCTTATTAGCAAATGTATGCTTAATACAATCCCACTTAGCTATTTTTATATTTATATGATACATATTTATTAAAAAGCTAATATGGGTATTTACTAATATGTTAGCAGTGGGTACATAAGAATGGAATCTCTTATGTCACTATTATATGTTTTGAATTTATATTTTCATTTAAATATTATAACTTGTATAATTAAGGAAAATATAATCATCTCATTTATCTTATGAATTATTTATGAAAGAAATAAAATATTCTTTTCTGAATAAATAGATTCATTTCTTTCCTTCTATTTGATTAACTACTATATCCTCAAACTCACTGTAAAAATGTCACAATGCTCCTGATGTTTGAAATAATTTCTTACTATCAGTACCAAATTTTGAAAACATCATCACCAACTTCCCAAGCTATCAGGCTCAAGTCTTGGAATAACCCTTATTTGTTTTCTTGTTTGGCTCATTAAAAAAAAAAAAAAAAAAAGTTATTATGTAGTTTATCCTTTCTTGTTTTTCTCATTTCACATCTATTTTAAAAATACCACTTTGTGGTTACTGTGTGCTAGGTAACTGTATTGTAACTGTAGGGATGAATTATTGAAATAATCATTAACTGATTTTCCTCTATTCAGTATTTTCAATCCAGCTCAACACCATTCCTGATTGCATTTGGAAAGATTCACTGGGTTTGAACTAAGAGAAACCCAGCTTAATTATACTATCAACACAATGCCAAAACATAGTTGGGACATTCTTGTTTCCCCAAAGGAGTGTGCCAATTATCCACTTTTTGTCTCTTAGCTCAAAATTCACTCTTTTTGTCTGTTCTGTGAAAATGGATCTGAACTCTTTGCAGAATTTTCCTTTGCCAGCTGGCATGATGTTATGTTTTGTCAGTAGAGGGTACTAGAGCAACATGGCTGGAGTAAAATGAGTTTCGCCTCCTGGTCTAATGTGCTAGCTCTTCATGCTTCTGTGATGTGCAGTCACTGCAGTGTACAGCTCCTGCAGGAAGGGTGTCTTTTTCATACAAGATTCCTAATACATGCAGTTTCCCCAGCACCAGGCTTCTGTTTCACCCAGTGGCCACAATGTTCCCTAACGCCCCCATACCCTCCCCAAATAATTTCATAGCAAAGGTCCTCAGATGAGACATCTTCCTGTGAACAGCATTCCCTAGCACCTATCCTAAAGGGTACTCCTCCCACAAGATCAAGAGGGAAATGTCCAAAAGTACCACTGAAGCTTCACTGCAATGACTTCTCTGCCATCCAGTGAACCACAGCTGTGCCCTCTCCATCAAGTTCTGGGTCTCAGTCTTGGGGTGCAGGAGTGGGAAGTTCTCTTTTGGGTGATCTATCTCAATCCTAGTATAGTGGCTCTTCCTTATATTCATTATTTCTGTATTGTTTAGAGTTTTCCTTACTTTGTAATAGCCAAGTCTCTCCATCCTTCCATCCTGCAGCAGAGGGGGAACCAGGCCTACCAACAAAAGGCAACTCAGAACTGCCATTTCTTGATCTTTCCCCAAGAAGCAGAAGGTGGCTCTTCCTTTTCCTGGTAGGACAGGAGAGACTGCAGGAAAAGCCTGAGAAGCAATAGACAGCCAGAAAACAGGCCAAGCGAACTACTCTCTATCCCGAGTGCCTGGCATCTCCAACCCCTTATCTGTGTACACTGAATGACCCAGAAAAGTGCTTCTGTCCCCTCAGGTGATACCAGTAGGGATCAAGCAAGAGTTTCAGTGGAGCCAAGAGGAAAAAACAAAGGAAGCAGGCCAGAAAACATAGCGAGGACTCAGTAACCACATTGTCATTGAAAGCACATCCCTCAAAGTAGATCAGAACTTACACACTAAACCTAAACACGGTGACTGCTTGCTAAAATAGAAGGTTTAAATGGAAGCAAGAAAGATAACATACATAATGTCCAGAATGCAACTGGAAATTCCTCATCATACCAAGAAGCAGGGAAATCGCAACTCAAACAAGAAAAGATAATCAACTGAAGCCAGTAATGAGATGAACTGGATGTCCAAATTAATGGACAAGAATTCTGAAGCAGTCATAATGAAATTGCTTCAACAAGGAATTACAAATTCTCCTGAAAAAAAAAAATAGAAAATTGAGGCAAAAAAATAGAAGCTATGATACAGAACCAAATGGAAATTATAAAACTAAGAACTATGATAATGAAAATAAAAAAAAATTGCTGGATGGGCTGAGTGGAGTGGTATGGAAGACATAATCAATGAACTTCAGGATGGATCAATAAATACTTAATTAGAATATCAGAAAAAAAAAAAAACCACCAAAAGTGGTAAACACATTCTCAGGGACTGTGGGACAACAATAACAGATCTAACATTTGTATGATCAGAGTGCTGGAAGGCAAGGAGAAACAATGAGGGACAAAAAAAAAAAAAAAATGAGGGAATTAAATAAATAATGGATGAAATGCTCCCAAATTTGGGGAAAGATATAAGCTACAAATTCAAGAAGTTAAACAGAATAAAAACCAAGAAATATATGTGGCATATGGTAATTAAGTTTTTGAAAACTAAAGATGAAAAAGGCTAGAAAGCAACCAGAGGGAAAGGATGTACTACCTTTAGGAGAACTAATTTCTCATCTGAAACCACGGAGAACAGAAGAAAGAGGCACGACATTATCCAAGGGCTGACACAAAATCACTGTCAACCTCAAATTCTGTATCTGGTGAAACTATACCTGAGGAGTGAAGGGAAAATAAATATACCCTCAGACAAAATACAAAAAACAAACAAGCAAAAGTAAGAAAACATTAGAGAATTTGCCACCACCAGATCTAGCCTTAACAAAAAGTAAAGGAACCTTTTCAAGTAGATACGCTATAATATGAGAAGGCGGCTTGGAACTTCAGCAAAGAAAGAAAAACAACAGAATCGAGAAAATATGTAATGTAAGTACCTGACATGAACCTTTTGATTGGCAAGGTGTCCATTTCAAAGACATGCATCTCAAATAAACATACTGCCAGCTACACAACTGGATAAAGAGCCAGGCCATCCCATCCATGAAACTCCCCTTTTAAAAGCCCTAGATGACTGACCACTTGCGTGACCCTGTGTGTGCTGTGACCTCACTGTGTGACCCTGGGTGTGCTGTGTACCCTTCAACACTTGTGAGTAATAAACCTTGTGTTTTCAAAGTTCCCTGACGATGGCTGTTGCTGAGGCGCATCTTGCGATCATAATAAGAACCACAAAGGCCACTCCAGCCAAAATATTGGCTTTGATGTGGTATGGAAATGTCTGTGGGGGCTTCCATAAGTAGTATGGGCCCAGGCCACTGCCCCCAGGCATTCCTATCTGATAGCATTACTAACAATAGGCTGAGATAAACATAAAACAAAAACCAACAGATTTTCTTCTCTTCGTGAGCTTCTTAAATCATATTTGATTGTTGAAAATAATTATTTGACAATTTGATATAGTGCTCACTCTATGTGAATAAAATACTGAAGATAATTACATTTAAGAAGTGGAAAGGGTAACAAGACCTAAATGAAAGCAAGATTTTAATATTTTATGTTAAGTGGTAAAAAATGTTGATATCACTAGGGTCTGATAAATGTTTTGTTTGTACATGGTAATATCTACTGTAATCAGTAAAATAATTGTATAGAAGAATATGCTCAAAAACACTAGAAAGAAATCAAGATGGAATCACTAAAAAATGATCAAGTAACCTGTAAGAGGGTAAGAGAAGAGAAAAACAAAGGAACAAAAAACAGAGGCAACAAACAGAATGTAAATAATGAAATGGTAGACTTAAGACCTAACACATCAAGAAGTGATTAAATTTGAAATGGTCTAAATACACCAATCAAAAGCCAGAGACTGGTACATCCTTACAATGGCATATTATTCAGTGATAAAAAGAACTATCAAGCAGTGAAAACACATAGCTGAATCTTAAATGCTTACTGTTAAGTGAAGAGCCCAGTCTAAAAAGGCTACATAATGTGTGATTACAATTACATGTTCTGGAAAGAAGCAAATCTGTAGACAAGTTAAACAGATAAGTGGCTGCCAAGAGTTTGATTTGTTTGTGGGGAGCGTAGAATAGGAAAACTACCTGAGATTTCTGAAGGCTGTGGAAATACTTTGTATGATCCTATAATGGCAAATCCAAGACATTAAGTATTTGTCAAACCCCATGGGCCTTTATGAAGAAGGGAGTAACCTTAATGTATTCAAATTAAAAAAAAAAACATTTAGAAGATCAGGGAATTCTAGGATTGAATACTTACTGTGACAAAAGACTCTAAATGTACTACAAATGTACGAAATAACCTCTGTAAAGGGGATGGGGGAAGGTGTGACCTTTGTCTCTGGAAGTGAGTGGAGCCTGTAAGACAAAAGGAAATGGGATCTACACACTGCAGATTATTGTAGCGGATATTTTTGTTTTTCCTTTGGGAGCACAAGTTAACAATCCTGAAACCACTACACATTCATGTTGGAATTGAACAAGTAATAAATGGATGGCACATAGGGAAAACCAGGTCTTTCATTGTTGGAGTACTAGATTACAGATTAACAAAAAAAAAAAAAAAAAAAAAAAAAAAAAAAGGAGGTTAAAATAATCCATAAGGCTATGACTAGAGTGGGAAACATCAGAACGAACTCAGTTTTAACTTAATGTAAATAAAGATGTTTACACATAGACATATTTATAGATACATGTGTGGCATATCTCCAAATAGCTCCCCGAGAGGACTTAGAGCCACGACACTCCAGTAGTAATGAGTACACTTAATGCCAAGATCTTTTTTTTTTTTTTAATACCATTCTGGTATTAGAATAAAAGAACCAGAACTCCTTGGAAAAATGGCTGGTTCTAGGACTAGGGCAGGAAATACACTAGTTAGGCCTGGAGCATCTCATAGTGACTGAAAATATTAAAGTACACAAACAACCAAACCAACCAAACCAAAACAAAAACATACATGCATACACAAAACAAAGCCACAATTATGGGAGTATGTCAAAAATATAGGATACTTGGGGCACCTGCTGGCTTAGCTGCTTGAGCATCGGACTCTTAATCTCGGCTAAGGTCTTGATCTCATGGTTGTGAATTCAAGCCCTGCATTGGACTCCACGTTGGGCATGAAGCCTACTTAAAAATAAATAAATAAATAAATAAATAAATAGATAAATAAATAAATGATACAAGATACAGGAGCCAACTAAAAGATATCCCAATGGCTGAAGCTGCAACTGTCTGACAAAACAAAACAAAACAAAAAATCAAAACAAAGAAACAAAAAAATAATACTGGCTCATAACCCAAAGTATAAAAATATAATATTCATTTGTCCATACTACTACAAATAAATGACTGAACAAAGACAAAGGGAAAAGAGTAACTTTACAATGGGGAAACCTGACAGACACTACCTCAACCAGGTGAGCAAAATTATCATTAAGAAGATGGGCTGCTTGTATGTGCCCTTGATATGGTGTGATGATAATGGCATTTCTTTCTCCCCCAAACACATAAGCCTACTGTAATCATGAGAGAAACATCGGACAATTCCCAATTGAAGGACAATCCACAAAACAGCAGAACAGTGCTCCTCAAAACTGTCAAGATCATCAAAAGCAAAGAAATCGAGAAACTGTCTCAACCAAGAGGAGCCTACAGAGACTTATCTACTAAATGTTATGTAGTATCTCTGATGAAATCCTGTAACAGGAAAAGGACATTAAGGACAAAAATTCCTAATGAATTTGAATAAAATATGTTTCTTAGCTAGTGATAATGTACACTGGTTCACTATTTATAACAAATATACCATATTAATGTAAGGTGTTAATAATAGGAGAAAGTGGTTGTGTCGTACATAGGAACTCCGTGTGTTATTTTTCTAATAATTTTGTAAATAAAGGACTGTTTTAAAATTTAAAAGTGTATTTTAAAAATAGAGACTGGCAGAATGGACTTTAAAAAAGATTCAACTATATGCTGTCTACAAAAAAATAATTTCAAGGTAATACCATATGTAGATGGAAAATATATATCTGCTAATAAAAATAAAAGCAAAACCCAGTATGTCTGTATGAGTATCAGATAAGACTTCAGAGTAAAGAATATTACTGGAACAATAAGAGACATGTCAAAGTCCAGAGTGCAAATCATTACACCATGGGGTGGGCACTACATTTCACAATGATAAAAGGAACCCTCCACTATGAAGACAGAGATCACAAGCCTGTCTGCACCAAACAACAGATCTTCAAAATACATGAAACGAAAACGCTGGAGTTGAGGGAGGAAATAGTGAAATCCACTAATTATAGTTCAGGACTATAACACTATGCTCTCTGCAACTAACAGAACTATAGGACAGAAAATTAGCAAGATACAGAAAAACTGAAGAACACCATCAAATAATTGGCATATACAGAACACTTCACCAAGCAAAATTTAAATACACATTATTTTCAAGTGCCCAAGGAACCTTCGCCAAAAGTGTGTGTTCCTTCACCACATCTTGGGTCCTACAATAAATCTTAACAAATTTAACGTATTTATTTATGTACGGAATATGTTTTCAGTTTATAATGGAATCAAACTATAAGTCATAATAGAAAGACAGCAGGAAAATTGACAAATACTTAAAAATTATCACATTTATCAATTATTCCTGGGTCAAAGAAGTCTCAGAAAATTAAAAACATACAGAACTGAATGAAAATGAACATAGAATATATTAAAAATAAAAAAAATAACATCAGCACTAAAGCAAGCACAAGAGAAGGCTTCCAGTACTATAAACTAACTACACGAAAACAGAAAGTACTGAAATCATAATCTAAATTCCTATCTAAGGAAATTAGGAAAAAATGGTAAAATAAATCCAAAACAACAAGAATGAAATAATAAAGATAACAGAAATCAACAAACTTGAAAGCAGGGAAGCAATAGGGAAAATCGGTAAATCCAAAGCTACTTCTTTGAAAAGAAAAAAAAAAACACGGTAATACACTCTCAAAACTGAAAAAGATAAAAAAGAGAGAAAGCACAAATAACCAATATCAGGAATTAAACAGGGGATATCACTACAGATGTCGTAGTCATTAAAATGTTAATAAGATAACACAATGAACAAATCCATGCTCATAAATTTGAACACTTAGAAAAAATAAACCAACTTCTCAAAATCCACCCACCACCAAAAGCAAAGCAAGATGAAAAAGACAACCTGGATAGTTCCATAATGCTAAATGAAATTAAAATCTCCCCCAAAAGAAATATTCTAGCCTGGATGATTTCTACACATTCTTTAAAAAAAATTTAAAAAGGAGGGGCGCCTGGGTGGCTCAGTCATTAAGCATCTGCCTTCGGCTCAGGGCGTGATCCCGGGGTCCTGGGATCGAGCCCCACATTGGGCTGTCTCTCTCTCTGTCAAATAAATAAATAAAATCTTAAAAAAAAAAAAAAAAGGAGCGCATACTTCCTACTTCGTTCCATCAAGTTGATATTTACCCTGATACCAAATCCAGCCAAAGATAGTAAAAAACAAACAAAAACTCCTACACACAAGCAAACAACAACAACAAAATACTAGAGTGCAAGATCTCTTAGCAACTTAAATGCAGATATCCTCAACAAAATATTAGCAAACAAAATCCAGCAACATATACAAATAATTCTGTCCCATCACCAAGTGGAATTTTATTCCAGTTGTGCAAGGCTATTTGAACTTTCAAAAAACAATGTAATCCATAAAGAGGATAAGTCATAAGATCACATCAGTTGATGAAGAAAAAAATATTTGTCAAAGTCTGACATCCCTACATGATAAGAACTCTCAGCAAACTAGAAGTAAAGGGAACGTCTTCAACTTGAAATAAAGCTTATACCTAACATCAGAACAGTGAAAGACTGAATGCTCTTGTCCTATAATCAGTGACAAGGTAAGTATGTTGGCCCTCACCACTCATTCTCTGTAGTTTGAACCATTCTAGTCAGCAAAATATGACAATAGAAAAGTAGGGGCTATAAGACGTAGCACAAGAGAATGTTGTGGTGGAACAGTTATGTATCAAAGTTTAAAAGATCAATGTAATTCCCCCAATGGTAGAATAAAGGAAAAAAAATATCTTCTTTTAATAGATGAATAAAAAACTATTTCAGAACATTTAAAATCCCCTGATTATTTATTTTAAAAAGGTGCAAAGTAGAAGGAAGCTTCCTCAATCTGATTAAAGACACAAATGTGGCCATTTCCACCATCTCAAGGTGTGGGAAACAAAACAAAAAAGGAAAACACATCTGTATGTTATCTTATGTTGGTGTGGATGTTGTAATTGTTAAGATAGTATATTCATTAGCATTTGGCCATGGGCAGGGAGGTCAAGAATCAAGTAGAAGTAAAGGATTCATTTGGTCTGCCTACTATAGAACAGAAAATTGAATTTCAAGAAGAAGCCCAAGAAGAGGGAGCTCATAAAAGAAAGAGGCTGGGAGCTTTGAAGGAAAAAAAGGCCAACAAATGAAAATGCAATTTTCTTCTCATAAGGTAGTGTGTATAATCAATGTCTTATGTGCATGCGTCATTGTGTGTATGTGTGTATATGTGTGTAAAACCCGGTAAAGAGGATTTGGTCAACTACTGGCAAAACCTGTAGTTCTGAACTAGGAAAGAATATGTTGGAAGACAATCTATGTATTACTAAATGCTTTCTTTGCACCGATCACATTTAGACGTGATTTTATGATTGATTAACATCTGTAGTTCCTGCTACAGGCAACCATTGTTGTATCTGCTTACCATCGTATCTCCATTCCTACCACAGTCCCTGTTATATGGTGGCACCCAATTAATAATTGTTAAATAAATAAAACTACTGAACTAATTCACTGGAAGAAAAATAATAACAGCAATAGCTAGCACAGAGTGGTTTCTACTTAGTAGGTATCATGCTTCATGTTTTACACACATTGATTGATTAAATTCTTACAACTATGTAGATACAGTCCCACAGTTAGTTGATCCAGTGTGGATTCCAACTGGAAGGGACTCAAAACCAGAAGGGACTGGAGAAAATACAACAGGAATCTTCAAAGATGCTGAGAGTACTGGTACCAGCTACTGGGAGCCTTCAGAAGTTCAACTGAGATGGTACTTTAGTTGATACTTAGAGTACTTCAGTTTTGTTGATGAGAATATTAGCCTTCAGAAAAATTTTAACTTTCATGCATGTAAATCAATCTTTTCTTCTGTAGCTTCTGATGTAGACTACACTCTGGAAGACCTTCCCGCACATGATCAGATAGCTCTTCTGATATATTTTTCCAGGATTTGTTTCAAATTTAAAATAAAACCTTTACACCATCATCAGTTCATTGTTTTTATGGTATAAAGACATCGAGATTTAACTTTATTGTTAAAGCAACTCTAAATTGTTAAGCAACTACGTCAACTTCAATTATTTAATAAGTAATCCCCCTCTCATACCTTCATCAGTTGGAAAGAATATCTATCTTATACTGAACTATTGTAGATACATGGTGTCTCTCTTGGTTTCATATCCTGTTCTATTTCTCTTGATCTTTCTAATCCCAAACTGTATTATTTATTGTGCTTATAATATTTGATATATTCATATTAAAATTCTTTTGGTTTTTCATTTAAATGATATTTTTTGGAGCTATTTCATCAGGTTGTAAAATATGCATTGGTATTTTCATTGGAATTGGCTTACATTTGTAAGTGAACTCTGAGGGAACTGATAACTTCAATAAATAAAAATGCATATTACAGAGTTCAGATTTTCTTAATGTAGATATTAAATAAATATCAATGTAAAATAATGCAATTAATAAAAGGCATTAAAGTCACTACTTATTTTTATGTTTATCTAAAGCATTCACATCAAGAATAGTATATTTTTACCAAAATTAATAAGCTGTTGGAATGTCAGGACACTAAGAGGGAACAAATATAAAACCTTAATGTCCTGTCAGTGACTGGTTAAAGGGCCAGATGCTACGGGTAATTTAATTGTGCTTATCGCCCAGCAGCAATCTCAGGAATGTCATGACACATGGAAGCACCTGCCTATGCCGATAAATCAAGTGATAACACCTAATAAACTTAAGATGCTACAATTAAATGTTACCTTGAGTGATCATCCAATCAACCAATATAAATTAGGGTAATTCTGGGTTAAGATTATCTTCTGCCTGTTCTCGCATTAAGAAACTGCTTCTACTACCACTAAAAATGATAGCAGCTAACACTTCTATCATGCTTAAAACGTGCTAGAAACTTGAATAACATCAACTCGTTATCAAAATAACTGCACAAGGCCAAGTATTATCATTATGTTCATTTTACAGTTAGGAAACTCAGGCACACAAAGAGGTTAACTAACTTGCCCAAATCACACAGCTGGTAAGTGATAGCGAGCAACTCGAACTCATGTATTCTGGACCCAGGGCTCACAGTCTTTACTCTGATACTTTTCTGCTTCCCAGGACCCTCTGAACTCACGCCGAACTCTCGGCAGCAGTTGGATTTCTGATTTTCCTCCAAGGATCAGCTGAGGCCTTGTTTATAGGACATTCAGGGTCAGCTTCTTCCCCTCCCCAGTTCTGTGTTCCCACCTTCCTCATTCTCTTACAAGTGTTCTTTCAAAACCCCTCTCCTATACACTCTTGCACCCAGCTGGCAATCTCTGTTTCCAGGAAATCCAAACTAAGACACATTTTAAAAATATACTTTCATGCTCTAGACACACTGTACTTGTTCCCATTCATCCATTTATTTCTAATTTACATCAGAAAGTATGTCTTTAATATTATTGTGCTACTCTGAGGTCAAACTTTTAAAGTGACTCTTCATCACAAATAACATCCCAAAATTTTGTACTTACATTGAAAAGGATACAATACGAACCTGGCTAACTTGTCAAGTTTAAACCTAGTTCTTCCACATGAAAACTATTTTTCCTGACAAAGTAGATAATTGTTACTTTAATACATTCATAAATAGATATACCAGGGGATGGAAATACCAAGGACAGAATAGAATCAATGGTAACACTTTAGTAAGTTTTAGTATTTTTGTCAACAGATAAGGGACCATGGTGGGTATATACCTTGTAGCAGGTGCAGAGGAAATATATCCAGCTCTGAAGGCTAGAGAGATGCAGAAAGAGTGAGGTGGAAAAGTATTTAAACTTTCTAATTGTGCCTTCCCTGGCTTTGTGTCAAAACTCAGGGTCAGTGTGTAATATATGTTATGTAGCCTCGCACTTCTTGAAATATAATTATAAGCAAAAGCTCAGTTACACTAAAATGATATTTATTTTGGTTCCTCTGATTATATTTGCTACACAGAAAGAAAGAAAAAGTATAAATTTAGATCTCCTAAAGTTCTGACACAGAAAAGGTTTTATACTGTTACCATGAAAATTATAAAATGACCAGTGGAGGGAAGAGGCATGATATAGAGAGAATGGAAGAAGGCCAAAAAGCCCATTCAAGATCATAGTCATCATTAAGTTATTTCTAATGTCACATAATATTCTTTCTTTGAAGCACTTATGAGATTCTCTTTCAAAATGATTTATTCTTGTTATTTATACTGTGACCCTACCAACATTTTCCTCAATCCATTAAATATTCTGCACGTAAGGAAAATCCTTTGGTTTATTTTGAAGAGGCACATTTGGTGTTCATTTTCTATGCTCAGCCAATGGCCTCATGAACTTCTATTTGACACTAAATCAGCCTTTTGAAGCATCTCTTCCTTTTATATTCAAAACACATTTTCCTTTGAAATTACTTACTCTTAAGAACCATAAACTTTATTTAGTGGAGTATGTTTAATTTTCAGTAGTTTCACATTGTTTGCACTCATCTTGTTCCCTTTGTTATCAACATGATTTCAACAAATACCATAGCTAATTTCTATTTTCATTGAGCTTTAAGGACGTTATTCAAAAGCAGAGGTGACCTATTTAGTGTTGCATTCAAAGAACAGTTATGGACTATTTCAAATGATCATCTTACTATGGATGAGAAAACAGAAACAGGAGGCAATTTTTAAAGGGAAGCTGATTTGTCTCATTAAATTAAAAAAATAACTATAAATATTCAGCATAGTGTTAAAAGGAAACCCAACTACCACCATCTTTTAAAACTAAAAGCTGAGCAGATACATATTATTCATTAGCCTCTTCAGAGTACCCAGTGGTAAATTTATGTTGAGTTGGAGATCAGTATGGTCTGCAGGTAGACAGCCAAAAAACAGTTGGTTTGTTAGTTTCTTGGGCTTGAAGAAGAAGACAGGAAATGCTAGAGGGGTCAGTTTGGGAGTTATCCACTTACATTTGATATGTTAAAGAAGCATATCATACAACTTAGATAAAGAATATAGATGACATAAAAACAGATGGGGCAGGCTTTGGTGAAGATGGTGCTAGCTGGAATATTTTTGGCAAATAATTAATCTTGAGAACGAAAATGAAATGAGACTAATCTAAACTCACCTTATATCAATAAGGAGGATTCAGTTATTTCAATAAAATTAGTAAGTATCTTGGCAGCAAATGATCATTTATTATACATTTCCTGATACCTGAGAAAGAAATGTAATTAGACATTTACCAAAGACTTAGCAAAAGTTTCCTAAAGTAATTTAATAATATCTGTGTGAGCTTGTTAACTTTACAAGCATACTTTGTTTTATTGGGTTTCACTTTATTGTATTTTGCAGGTATCGCCTTCTTTACAAATTGAAGAATTGTGGCAACCCTGCTTCAGGAGCAAGCATATCGGCGCCATTTTTCAAACAGCATTTACTTAAACTTTGTGTCTCTGTCACATTTTGATAATTCTCACAATATTTCAAACTTTTTCATTATCATTATATTTGTTATGGTGATCTGTGATCAGTGATCTTTGATGTTACTACTGTAATTGTTTTGGGGTGCCACAAGCCATGCCCATTACTACAAAGAACTTAATAAATGCATGTGTTCTAACTGTTCCACTGATGGGCCTTTCTTCCTCTTCTCAAGCCTCTATTTCCTGAGGTAGAACAACATTGAAATTAGGCCGATTAATAACCTATAGTGGCCTCCAAGTGTTACAGAGAAAGAAAAAGTCAGATATCTCTCACTTCAAATCAAAACATGAAATGATTAAGCTGAGTGAGGAAGGCACGCTGGAAGCCGAGAAAGGCTGAAAGCTAGGCCTCTTGTACCACTTAGCCAAGATGTGAATGCAAAGGAAAAGTTTTTGAAGGAAATTAAAAGTGCTATTCCAGTGAACACATGAATGATAAAAAAGCAAAAGAGTCTTCTTGCTGATATAGAGAAAGTTTTAGTGGTCTGGACAGAAGATCAAATCAGTCACGATATTCCCTTATGCCAAAAGCTAATCCAGAACAAGGCCCTAACTCCTTCAGTTCTATGAAGGCTGAGAGACGTGAAGAAGCTGCAGAAGAAAAGCTGGAAGCTAGCAGACGTTGGTTCACAGGGTTTAAAGAAAGAGGCCATCTCCAGAACACAAAAGTGCAAGGTGAAGCAGCAAGTTAACCAGAAGATCTAACTAAGATAATTCATGAAGGTGGTTATATTCAACAACAGATTTTCAGTGTAGATTACAGAGCCTTCTACTGGAAGAAGACACCATCTTGGACTTTCATATCAAGGCAGGGACAGGTCAATACTTCGCTTCAAAGCTTCAAAGGAAAGACTGAGTCTATCTCTTGTTGGGGGCTGATGCAGCTGGTGACTTTAAGTGGAAGCCAATGCTCATTTACCATTCTGAAAATCCTAGGGCCCTTAAGAATTATACTAAATCTACTCTGCCTATGCTCTATAAATGGAACAACAAAGCCTAGGTAATGGCACATCTGTTTACCACACAGTTTACTGCATATTTTAAGCACACTGTTGAGACCTACTTCTTAGAAGGAAAGAGTTCTTTCAAAATAATACTGCTCATTGACAATGCACATAGTCACCCAAGACCTCTGATGGAGATGTACAATGAGATTAATGTTGTTTTCATGCCTGCTAACACAATATCCATTCTGTACCTGTGGATCAAGGAGTAATTTAAACTTTTAGCCTCATTATTTAAGAAATACGTTTTGTAAGGCTGTAGCTGCCATGCCTAGTGATTCTTCTGAAGGATCTGGCAAAGTAAATTGAAAACCTTCCAGAAAGTTTTCACCTGTCTAGATGTCATTAACAGCATTTGTGATTCATGGGAAGAGGTCCAAATATCAATATTAACAGGAGTTTGGAGGTTGATTCCAACCCTCATGGATGACTTTGAGGGTTTCAAGACTTCAGTGAAAGGAAGTAACTGCGGATGTGGTAGAAACAGCAAGGGAATGGATGAGGAGTTGCTTCTTATGGATGGTTTCTGGAGATGGACTATACATCTGGTGAAGAGGCTGTGAAGATTGTTGAAATGACAACAAAGGATTTAGAATATTCCATAAACTTAGCTGATAAAGCAGCAGCAGGGTTTGTGAAGATTGACTCAAATTTTGAAAGAAACTCTACTTGAGTAAAATGCTATCAAACAGCGTCAGATGGTACAAAGAAATCGTTCACAAAAGGATGAAACTTCATTGCTATCTTATTTTAAGAAAATGCCACTTTAACCTTTAGTAATCAGCACACAGATCAGTCAGTAGCCATCAACATCTAGGCAAAACCTTCCATCATCAAAAAGATTATGACTTATTGAAAGCTCAGATGATGGTTAGTATTTTTTAGCAATAAAGTACTTTTTTTTTTAACTAAAGTACTTTTTAAATTAAGGTATGTACACTTTTTTAAAGACATTTTATTGCACACTTAATAAACTACAAAATAAACAGAGCTTTTATCTGTACTGGGAAACCAAAACATTCGTTTGACTTGCTTTACTGCGATATTCAACTTAATTGTAGTAGTCCGGAAACAAGCCTGCAATATTTCCGAGGTATGGCTAAACAGGAAATAAGCAAACTTCTTTGGAGTGGCCGTATCGTTTTGCTTTCCCAGCAGCAGCAGTGTATGAGAGTTCTAGTACCTCTACATCCATTCTAGCACTTCGTATTGTCTATACCTTTTTAAAAAATAATTGTAATTATTATGGTTTATGACTTCTCAGAGCTTTTAATGAGAAAATATGTATGATTAAAGTCGTAGTATATAATATTGAAGGGTTTATTCTCCACATATATTTACTCACAATTCTCCAATGTGGCATAGGTGCTGATAAATTTACTGAGTCACTTAAAAGTGGTTCAAAATGCTAAGAAATCAGGCTTTGGATGTAGAGAATAAGGAGATTCAATATTGAGAACTTAGGAAGACAAATTGTTCTTTTAGAACGATCTGCCCTATCCACCCCCCAGAAAAACTTACATGACGGTATATGAGTTATTTTCAGTAATTTTTATAAAATGATAAAGACTGGCAAAAATAATGTAAGATTAGAAATGAGATTTTTTTCTGAATGTTATGACATGAGAGTAGATAGTTTCCAAAAGTTATGAGTTATTAACATGCTTTCATTCTTTAAAGGGGAAGGTGTAAAGGAGGATGGAATTTTAAAATGCATTAGACCGATGTGTTTGTGAGCATTTAGAAAACAAAGCAGCACACACGTGATCTCAGAATGGAAGATTTAAAACAAACCATGTCAAAATTGGATCAATACATGAAGGGAATGTATAGAATTAGATATTCTTAATTTCAGGCAAATACATGACAAAATATCTACAGATACTATTGTGGAAAAGGTTGCAAGTGGACCCAGAGTTGATTATATACTTTAACCACAGAATGCTGATTAATGGATTGATAGCAAACTCAAAGTAATTTTAAAAGATTTTGGCAATACTGTTTCCTCATTATGAGGAGTATGTTGTCAGGAGTCCAATAAATACCTAGAAACAGAAGAACTGCTCTTCAGTTTTCCTTCTTCCTCTACTCAATTTTCTATTCCCACCTTTCTTTTCTATTCCCAGCTTTCTTTTTCTGATTATGCATTATCTGACTTGTAATTTCTCCAAGACTACACATAAGAATAGATACTTAATCCAAAGTGAGACAAAAGAAAAAAGCTTATGTAGTTAACAGGCCTAGACCATCATAGATGTAACGGCCCTCCATGGTATATCTCCTCTATTCCACGACCAGGCAATTAGCATTGTTCTATAGCTATGGGCTTGGCTGAGACCTCATCTAGGGCTCCTGATACTGAAGTAAATGATCTTCCGTGCACATACGAATCCTTAAATTTTATTTAGCTTCCTACCACCAGATGTTTTTCAATAATTAGTCCCATAACCTTACATTTGTGAACAGTGTGCCCAATTAACCAAATTTCTGAAGATAAGTTTCTTATTAAGACCAACACAAAACTGCATGTTCATTAAGTCAATTATGTATGAAACTCAAAGCACCTATAATTCTGAGTTTCCACAAAGGAAGCCTCATTAAAAACAAAGGTCGGTCCAGTGTATAAATTAGAGAGTCATTAATTTTAGATAAGTCATATAGGTATAATGCTAATTAAATATATAAAATATGAAGTCAGGAACCACTCTTTTGCTATTTTGTTTACTTCATTCTCATTTTATCTTTCACAAACTCTGTAATATATCATTTTTATTTTATCACAATATTAATATTAAAATTTAAACAGTGAGCTATAGTCATAGCACATTTTGAATAACTTTATGTAATCATAGAATAAAATGGTTATTCATCTCTTTACTGTTTTCCTCTGTTATACAGTTAGAAATACTTAATGAGTTCTTGCATTAAATTTATTGAAAAAAATCTATATTATCTCCTTTAATCATCATATAAAGAGATGGACTGGCTTAGGTAAAGCTGATTGAGGAGTATGCACTTTTCAAAATGTCTTAATGGAACCACCATTTCTCACTTTATCCTATTACCCTCATTCCTAAATACTCAAGATCAGACGTATTTCTTTGACACCTATAGGCATTATTACCAAAGATCTTAGTTTGAAACATGTATGTTGCCTGGAAGGGGAGAAAGTTCAAAGATGTTTTTGTATCAATCAAAGCATTAGTATCCACTGACAATTTTAGTGGATTAGCTACACATGGTCTTGAGAAGTAGAGGCCAACACCCTGCAGGGATGGTCTTTAGAACCATAACACAGAGCACTCTTAAGTGGAGCTGGCCTCATAGAACTACGATTGATCAGACTCGGGCATGGAGTACCTGGAAGCAGAAGGAGGAGAGAAGCTAGCAAGGGTTGGAAATGACTAGCCAAACCATCTATTTCAGAATTTGGTCTAGGCTTCAGGAAGAAAAATCCTAGTATTCTTTGATTCTGCATATCTAACACTACAAATACTTGAGAATTTAATTGAATATTTGAGACAATGCATTTTTCTGTTTTTTTTTTTTTTTAAGATTTTATTTATTTATTTGACAGAGAGAGAGACAGCCAGCTAGAGAGGGAACACAAACAGGGGAGTGGGAGAGGAAGAAGCAGGCTCATAGTGGAGGAGCCTGATGTGGGGCTTGATCCCACAATGCCGGGATCACGCCCTGAGCCGAAGGCAGACGCCCAACCGCTGTGCCACCCAGGCGCCCCACATTTTTCTGTTTTTAAGGTAATAACAAACAGTAACACCACAGAAGTAGTATCATGATTCAGGATGTTCAAACAATTGATATGAAATACTCCTGTGAGGGGCACCTTTGTGGCTCAGTCCTTTAAGCATCCAATTCTCGATTTCGGCTCAGGTCATGATCTTGGAGTTATGAGATTGAGCTCTGCATTGGGCTCCCCACTCAGTAGGGAGTCTGCTCAATATTTTCTCCCTCTACCTCTCCTTCTCGCCCCCTACCCCGTCTTCACATGCTCTCTCTCAAAGAAACAAAATTTTTTAAAAAATGAAATACTCCTATGATAAAACTTTTCAAAACATGCACACTATTGTCTTTTCTTCAGACACTGTAATCTTGTTACACCTGAGTTACACAGATTAAGCGTCCTAATTTTTACGAATGCCAGCCTCCTCCTAATATCACAGTCATCTGCTTTGATGTAGTATTTTCTCAAATTGATTAATTAATATTAGTTTAATTAATTAATATTAACAATGAGCTCTGAAACATCGACAATGCATTTGATCATTTAAAATGTGTGTGCCATACTCAACCTAAGTATTCCGTTGATCTATTCTCCCAGATTTACACAGCCTATTTTACATAAAATATTCATTCTTATTAAGTTGTCCCAGACTATTACAGCATTCTTTAAGTTAAAAAAAATGAGTCAATGACAAAAAACATAAATTTGGTACGTGAGAATAATCTGTAACCTTCTACTTTTTATATGTCCTACACCATCTGCAGTCAATTAAGTGATTCCCAGGTGTTCACAGTAATTGCTTTAATGCAAGATTACATGTCACTTTAGGGGTCATTAAATATTTATTATAAAACCCTCATCTACATTTTTCTCCATTCATTTAGGGACAAAACATGCTGATGTTTAGTTTTGACAAAAATAAACAAACTGATTGGACTTGTTGAATTATTTTGTGGATTAAAAATCTTTAAAAATATCTTTTTATAAGCTAAAATTTGGTGAAAGAATAAAAACAATGACGGTGATCTAGTTGTGCTTATTTACATTCTTCATTTTAAGTGAAAATATGTACTTATAATTTGTGGTTAAGATATCAAAAAATCAAATCAGATGTCATTTTATCAGGACTGGTGTATAGTGGGGAATTCAATGGGTCTGAGAATTCATTAACTAATTTCCTCTCTAAAGGTAAAAATAGATGTTTTTAATGGAGATAATCCAGCATAATATTCATTTCATAGAAAGCAAAGTAAAACCAACAGGTTTGGCCAATTGTACAGAATTATATACGTAGAGATCTAATAAAAATTACAATAACTAACATACATGTAAAGTGTTCCAATGTATGTGAAGTATTCCAAGTACTTCACATCTGTTCACTTACTCAATTCTCACACCTACTGTTATGAGATGGAAACTCATGCTATCCACATGGAAGCCTAGAGTATGGAGGATGTCCTGAGTGACCTGGTCACAGTGCTGGGAAGTGACAGACCTGGGATTTAGTTGGCTCCAGAATCCAAGCTCTTAAACTATTAAAATACAATTACTTTCTAAAACTACTTTCTGACTAAAGTATGGTATCTAGGTGAATATATTCTTCTAGAACATTTTGATATATAAATCACATAATTATCCACAAAATATTGTTATTAGTGAAAAATCCACATGTTTTTGTGTTTTGAAAATAATTTTCACTGAACTTATGTTCTGATATTTTTTGGTTTTCTGTAACATCTCTTAATAATTAGTCATAACCAGGGGCGCCTGGGTGGCTCAGTCGTTAAGCATCTGGCTTCGGCTCAGGGCATGATCCCAGAGTCCTGGGATCGAGCCCCACATCAGGCTCCTCTGCTGGGAGCCTGCTTCTTCCTCTCCCACTCCCCCTGCTTGTGTTCCCTCTCTTGCTGGCTGTCTCTCTCTCTGTCAAATAAATAAATAAAATCTTTTAAAAATCATAATAATAATTAGTCATAATCAAAGTGCCTTTCTAGCAAGAGTGTTTTGTGACAGGCTATAAATCTTTAGATATATAGATTAACTTAAATTTGTGGAACATTAAAAAATGCTCATGGCTTATCTAATAAACATTGTATAATAAATTCTTAATAGTAACATAGCTATTATTAAAATTATGATTAAATTATGTGAATAATTTTAGAAATTATGTGATTTTATTCACTTCTTGCATTACTGAAGGTTTATTTTGCCATGATAGGTGACTAATACATATTTTTAGAAAAGCTCCTAGACTCAAATTACCTTGTAGCATATTGCATTGAATAAAATGCTAATATCTCAATCAATCCTTTGGTGTGTAGTAGCAGACTCAAAATGTTTATTTAAGTGTTCTGCTAGCTTTCTTTCCCAGTATTTTCCTTACACCAATTCTATGGGGGAGCCTGTGTGCTGTGTGTGCGCTCGCATGTGTGTGTGTGGTCTGCCTGCCTCCTTGTCTTGGATGTTGGAAATATATTGAGGTGGGCAGAGGGGCATGGACACAGTTAAGAGTCTTAGGGTCTTCAGGTTTTACTAAAGGATATCAATTTTATCACCAGTTCACTTCACTTCTGAACTGAAAAGACCCAGCGACAAACACTAACATTTTGGGTTCTCACTTCATCTGACCAATGACAAACCCAGGCGGAAGTATATATCATAAGGAATACTTAATAGGCAGATAAACCTAAATTTTTAACACTGAATTACGCTGAACTGGTAAATATGTCCTATTTCTTACTCCCACAATTATTTTATCTAACGGCACTTTGTGGTCGCGCTCTGAGCATTCCTTAAAGCACCAGGCCAAAGTGTTGGCCACTCCTTAAAGCATCATGCTTCTTTTGATGGAGAGTTGCTAAAAATAGTGTACACTGTATCATCCAGTTTTCTTTCTATTAAACAGCGTGTACATTTTGTTCAGTGTATGTGAGAAAAAAAAACCCTGGTTTTCCATAAAAAACCCCAGATGTTTCTTCTTAAACATAGTGAGATCATGTCATTAGTCACATTTCTCTTTACACCTTTACACCAGGAAGGTCAATGTGGTTTAGTTAACCATTATATACAATACAAATAGCTTCCACATGGATAAAGAATGTACTAATTTTTTATATAATTATATAAATGCACATTTTATTTTTTTATCTCTTCATAAACTTAACAATATTTTAAAAATGGTTGTTTCATCATAAGGACTTTATTATTAGTGTATATTGACTCAAAATTCTGAGAAAACAAATCAAAGAAAAATATTTTCCTTACAGAATCTCCTTACAGTGCCTAATTGTTCTCATCAAGCATATCTTCTCATCATAAATAAAACGAATTTGATTTTAGGTGTATATAGCTAATTGACAGCCACTAGAAAAGGCAGAGAACCAGTAATGAGGCACATCTGCCCCCTCAAGACTCCCACTCCCTGACTGGCTCTCTTGTAAATCCCCTTGGACAATGAAGGCAAGCACCTCAGACCTCAGAAGAAACCAAAAAGTCAACTCTGCTGCAGAAGCTGTCTGTAATTGTTTTTATTTTATGTGGTGTTTAATCCTCAAAATGTGAATTATGAAAAGCAAACTAGTACTAAGTGTTAATATCATTTTGTTTAATTTCTTGCAAATAACACTCTGTCTTATTACCATATAGTAAGACTTATTGAAGGCAGCCATGACTCTCAGTTTTGAAGAAGTAATGAAGAAAGACAGAAAAATGAGAAATTACAAATTGTAATTAAGGTTTCTATATAATTTGGATATGTCACTGATTCTTGATAAATGGAAATGAAAATATCCAAGATGAGTCAATGATTCTGACAATAAAAGTTAGCAGTTCCTGGGAGTGAAATTTATTCTCCAAAATTTACTGAGGATTAAATAGGGAGAATTATGATGATATATGAGATATTAGATGAAGCATAACATTGTGACTCTAAGCAGATTTTAAAAGTAAATATTTATAACAATGACATTCCAATTATTTAATATCCAATTACTATTAATGTTTTACTGAGATAATGTTATAGATGTAGAATTATGGACCTTCTTATCATGCTTACACCACAGGACCACACAGCAACTATTTTGGATTTCCCAAACATGACTGCTTGTGACTGAAATTTAAATGAGGGAGACTACTGAAAAAAAAAAAAAAGTAAAACAAAACAGCTCTGCCCATTAATATTATTTCTTGTTCAACTTTTCAGTTTATCCTCCTTTTATTTTTATCCTCCAGTATTCAACTAATGTTGATTAGTGACCACCTTTGATGACTAACTTTTATGATGTGAACATTATGTAAAATAAAATTGAATTATTATAAATAAAGTGCATTGTATTTTTTGGAAATACATATCTGCTAAGATATAATTGCATCTTTGGCTTCATAAAGGCAAGTAGCATATTGTAAAGTATTTCATATACCTACAAAGGAAGTAGACACAATCAAATTCATGTTTATAAATCTCACATTTCAAATGCCATCTTCTTGTGTAATTTAAAAAGAACTATTAGAAACATACATTTGTATTAAGGTACTCATTAATTTTTCAGTAAGATAAAGACAACTCATTCCTCAAGATTGTAATTTATTATTTATAATATACTTTATATATACACATATATTATCAATATTAGGTAATTGCCCCACAAAAAATAGAGCATTTTAAATATATTTTGACAGTTACACACAAATCTTTTTATTATTTTACATAATTATCACTGACTTTTTATTTTCCTGTTTTCTTATAAAAATGAGTCAAATAATTATGCCATGTAAAATGAATTGCTAATTTTTTGACAATATGAGAAAACAATAATATTTTATCATTAACTTATATTTATAACTTCCAAAGCCTATAAAGCTTAAAATACAAGTAATCTCAACACCAAATTTATAAGTAATTGATAAATGTTAAGATATATTATATTCAACTAATATGTCATTTCTAGTTTACAATAGCAGACAATATCTCTTAGGAAATTATTTACCTAAAACAAAGGATACGTAGACCACATGATGTTATATCTCATGTGTTTTAGTCTGTTTACTATAACTTAACACACACTAGGGAGATATTTGTTAAAAAAATGGTGCATTTCATAATTTAAGAGTAATAACAACAAAATATATGTAATTGTCTCATAGGAACACATTGACAAGAGTAAGAACTATCAAATAGAGGAAACTATAATTAGCTTATGAAAAATCAAATCATATGCAAGATAATTGGACTAAAAAAGGATGTCTAGTTTTACATTAGAAAAATAATAGACTTTTACTTTCCCCAATTCACACAATCACAAAGCTTCAAATGGAGTAAGATGGTATGAGCAATCTTTACCCCCAAAGCACTCACCTACTGTCAGCTGTCCAGTTAACTGCCCCATGTGATTTCTTGCATTCACTGTTACATTCCTGTCAGACTGTAAGACCAGTGGACTATCCTGGGAAACATGTATAAAATAAAAAAATCAAATAAAAAATAGAAATAGAGTCAAACTTAATCTCTAAAACTATACTGCATTTGTTTGGGTATTACCAAAATTCTATTTCTTTGTTTTATATTAAGCATTTATTTTAACATCCCAAATATTGACTGGACAATATGAAAAAAAAATACAAGTGCTTCATCATAACTACTTGACAGGACAGGAATGTTTCCACTTTGGTAAATGGACATTAACTATTTGATGCAATAATTTCCAACTCTACCGACTGCTGTACATCCAAGGTGTAGACACTCCTCTCCATCTCCCAGTGGGACCTATGTCTACCCATGGAGATATTTTAGACCCCACCCAAATGAGGAAGTTCCTTTTTAAGTTGAATTTACAACTTTCAGATCCCAGCTGAAATGTCATCTCATCAAAATTGCCTCCCCTACAAATATATTCAAACCCCAAACTCCCGGTCTCCATTTATTTTGTTCAAAACACTTATCACAAGGCAAATTTATTGTGCATATGTATGTGTTTACTTAGTTTCATTTGTTTCTGTCACAAAAGGAAATGTCCATGGGACAGGGACCATGACAGTCATGCGTATAAATTATATCCTCACTACTTAGCACAGTGCTGAAAAAAAGCATTTGCTAGGTATTTATTGATTGGTTAAATAAATTTTCATAATAAATCATATTAGCTTGTTTATTTACCTCATGTGGAAATGCCTTGTAAATCACAGAATGGTTTATGTAGGGAGGTATATAGAATATAAGATGTTTGCCTGGAAATTCTCATTTAGAATATTTAACCTTGGTTAACTGTTTACTTTTATCACTAATTTAGCACTTAACAGTGAAATAATTTATTGAAGGATATTACCCCTTGCCTTAGGAACCTGCATATTGGGCTTCTGTCACCATTGCATCAGACAAATAACTTACAGCTGCATAAATTTTCATTTTTACGATCTAAAACATAAGCAGGGTGATTATTTACAAACTGTCCATCCATTCATTTAAGTATTAATTGAGTGCTCACTATGTATGCTGTCATGTTCTAGAGGTTTGGGATATTTCAGTGATCAAAACTGAATAATACCTGCCCTCATGGAGCTTTGAATCCAGGTAAAAAAATTCTGTGAAAATCTCTCCCAATACCACCCTCACGATCTAGGTGGTATGTCACTTCTATGTCAATGTAAATACACAAGTGTATTTTTTATATATAAGCTATATAAAAACTCTTTCAAGACGAGGATTTGAGATTTGTGATTTGGAGATGCATAGAAAGACTTTATAGGCTTTTTTCCTAAAGCTGATTTGTACCACATCTGACTAGATACAAAGCACTGGGTAAAGAAGTGTACACACACATACACACACACACCCCGTGTGCACACACTTTCTTTTAAAAGTGGGTTTTGATACTATGTGTAAACTAAGATGTGATTTTTTAAAAATTAATTTTCCACATTTAGAAGAATACTTTCATTCTGCTAAGTGAGACCTGGTTGTACAAATTTCATTCTCTGTCTTTCTTACCACAACTCATTTCTTTGTGCCACAAATCAAGAGTGTTATTTATACAATTTCAAAAAATATATCTAGTCCTTTTTCCATAGGTATTTCTATGCTGCAGTAATCCATCTTTGAAAATATCTAATGTATTTTAAATTAATTCCATCTATCCTTTTGAGCAATGTGTTCAAATTCTGTTTATAGTATAGGTCATAGACTAAGGACTGCATGCAAATATATTCAGTAAAGATACTGCACAAAGAACAGGGTTCTAAAAGCAGACAAAGATTCTATTTTAGGGTGGTAGAATTAATTACACGTAACTCATGCATTTAAAAGGGGGGCTTTGAATCCAATAAAATTAATATGAATGCAAGAAACAGCAAAAGCCTATAAAGTAACTTGCAGTTCAAAACACCATAAAAATACACTCTTTGCTAGTTACTGGGTAATACATTTTAATTCAGATTGTTTTAATATTTTTATGAAATAACATAAACAGTTAATGTTTAGATTTTTAAAAGTTGATGACAATGTATGCTTTTATTTGCTTTGTAAATCTAAATTTCTTTGAACTATAGCATAAAAAAGCATAACCATTAACATTGTGTAATTTCAGGACTATGTAAGTTTATTAAAATAATTATAGCCTTACTAAATATTTTAAGATGAGAGAATTGTCCATTATAAAAGGCAATACGAATTTCATCTAATTTAGTAGAGAGATAGACTTGAGTTAGAAGTGAAAAATCTAATCATTATATGTCTTTGTTTACAATTCTATCTACTTTTCCCTTATTGTAACCACAAAAATAAGGTTCTCCCCCTGGCATTCATCCCTTTTCCTCCCATGAGTCCACTAAATTTCCCCTCAGAATTAAATATTCATATCTAGATTAAAACTTTACTATGATAAAAATAACAATCTTTTTACTAAAACTCGAAGCATATAGCTACCGGGGGTAATGAACAATTCTCTATGCTGTATCCACGTGGACATTAATATATTATTATGTTATACTGAATTGTTAAAATATAACTAGGTAAGCTGAATGACAACAAGTAACTATTGGGGTGCCTGACGCCCAATCAGGAAGAGCATGTAACCCTTGCTCTGGGGGTCGTGAGTTTGAGCCCACCTTGGGTGCAGAGATTAAATAAAAAAAGAAACAAACAAACTTAAAGAAAATAAGTTACTATTTTTGTTAAACAAAAGGTAACGCATGCAAGTGCATCATCTTTACTGAAAAATCACAGTATGGTTTCTGCATTATATATCAGGAGAGTGACATCTCTGGGGCTTAGAACCATGGCTCATGCATGACCTTTTATATAACACCAACTCGGTACTAATTCAAATATATGTATGTGATAAAAGCATACATGATAAAAATGGTAGTAACATCCAAAGAAGATAGAATCCTCAGCAATCTGTAAATCCAATACTAAGTAAATTTTTAGTTAAAAATTAGTACCAAGAAATTACCTCTTTCCAAAAAAAAGACTGACATTTAAGAATGCTTTATGTCTCCTTTCTTGTGTTCATCTCTCCAAAGGTCTATATGTAAGAAAATAATTTCCACTAAGAAATCATTGCTTTCCACTCTCTGCTCTACATTTCCTTCTTAGAGTCCTTTGTCTTATATTCCTGTATTCCAAGACTTTGAAGGCTAGTGTTTAATTTCAGATATTAAAAAAAAAAACATAGTAGTACTCTCTTATAGCTTATTCTTGCTGAGGACATCAAGGGGAGATTTACTTGGTAGTATTGACTCATGCAGGAGGAATAAGACATATAAATTATGTGTTAGGGTAAGTAAGTAGGTGGCATATTATTCTGCACAATATAGTAATATAAATATCTTTTCTTTTTGGAGAAAAAAAAACCCTTCATCTTTTTATTCAAATATCTGTCCTCCATTACCAGGAAATTTCCTGGCAGGTGTATCACGGTGTTCTGGAGTTGCCCTGCATCTTGGCTCTAACTCTAGGAAACCTATCTGCCTTCTTACCTACTCTTGAGAAAGCAGGTGGGAGACTCAGGGAGAAAAGCAATGGTACCATGAAGTGGGCCTGAAAGCCCCTGTTTATGATTCTTTCATGCACAAATTCTTTATGCCAAGGGCCTGATTGAAACCTTGCTAATGGATTTAGAAAAATAATGCAATACATCCTTCTTATTTCAATGTTTTTGTCAGAGGCACTGCGAGTGAATAAGGTAAAAAAAAAAAAAGATTCCTGTCTTCTCATTTTTATTGTGTCCACCTTTGTTTATCTTACATATTTACTGATCACCTACAATGTGTCCAGCTCTTTGCTAGTTACGGGATTAAAAAACAGAAACACGGTGACAAACTTTCTTTTCTTATGGAGTTCATAACCTACCACATAAAGCTAGACAAGTAACTACATAAATAAAAAAAAAGAACAAGAACAAAAAAACCCCCAGAGAATGTTAATAGTAGTAAGCTGTTGTAATAGAGACTTTTCTCACAAAGTGTATGTTATACTGATGAGAAGATAACAGTTTTGTATACATATAAGGTGTTGTGTGTATATGAGGCACTTCATTCTTTCTTTCACACGTATTAAGTTGTAAGTAGTGGTCACCGGAGCAGCAGCTAGTGCCTACTGGCACTTACCCATGCCAGACTCTGTTCTAAACACTTCACGTGTATGAGCTCGTCCACTTAGTAGCTTAAAATAAAACCACCCAAGAAAGAACCAAGAAATAAACTGGTTGCAAGACAGACAGTGCACCCTGTTTGAGTTCAAGTCGTGAATCTGCCAAACACTTTCTGCTTCACTTGGTAAGTCACTCAACATCTCTGTACCATGATTGCTGCATCTGCAACTAGGGTAATAGTACATAATTTGTGGGCTTTTTATAAGGAATTAATGAGATGATATATACAAAATGCTTACATTAGTAGCTAGCCTTTGCTAAAGGCACAATTAATGCTTTGTTTTTATTATTTATTCCTCACTGTAATTATAGTATTCTACTAATAACAGTAACTAGTAAACTCCAGCAAAGAAAGTATAAGTCACTTGCTCTAAATCACACAGGTAAAAAATGACAGAGCAAATGTTTGAGCCCAGCAATTTGGGTCCAGAATCTCCTTCATCAATCACCATGAGATACTGCCTCTCTGGTGGTGATTCAATTCTAGGCTTTCTACAATGTCAGATCAAAATGTGAATATAAATTTAAAAAGTGAAGAAAATATAATTTAAAATTAAACACTGCAGTCTCTAAAAGGACAATCTGATACATACATCTTAGAATATAAGATGTGACCTCCACACTGCCATCATCCACGTTTCGGTAAGAGTCTGGTTCATTTTGTTTCATTTTGTTTTCTCAGATTCTAAAGCAAGAGTATATACCTGAACTGCCCTCTTATTTTCGAATGTATCACCTGCGCTACTTGCTATCCTGAAAGAGAACATAATTAATGGTCTGTATTGTTTGGTGTAAGTGGCATGCGTTTGGCATGTCATTTCTTGAATTTATACAGTTTGACCTGAGTTTTTGCAGGTGAGGTTTCTTATCCTCAGTCACCGAAATTATACAACTTTGCAGAAAACTTACACCACCCCCCAAACTCTCTATCTTCCTTTTCCTCAATATTCAATCAGCTATGTTAGAAGTGTCTCTTAAATATACCCTTTCGTGTCTTTCCTGTGACCAGTCCTGTAACAGACTCATAACTCACATCACAACAATCCGTTTCTCCTTACATTGATTCTTCGTATCCAGTGTTATTTTTCTAAAACATTTTTTAAAAATATTGGCATGCTCAAATTAAAACAGAATGAACTAAAACATTTATTGATTCCTCATTCCCAGCTTGGAAAAAATTCACGTTCATAACATACAAGGTACTTTATAATATGATCCAATTCTGCTTCGTAGCTCTATTTCATGCCATTTCACCATTCAAGAATGACCCAGATTTCCCATGTTTCTGAAAACATGCTACTTCTGTGCCTTCTCATCTTCTGTTCCCCACGCCTGAAATTCTTATCTACATCTCCGTAACTGGCAAAATTATATTTTTCAAGTTCCAGCTCAACATTGCATCATTTCTGAAGCATTCCTGCTCCTCCAGCATTAAACTTCACCTCCCACTCTCCAGTTCTTCAATCAGTGCTGATGTCCATCATGGTACTTGTCACGAGATTTTTGCTTTGCTCTGTTTTGATCATTCCTTTGTTTATATCTTCCATTAGACTGGACTGGCCTGAAAGCACAGGTGTTGTCATTTCCTTTACACAGGCAGCCTTTTGAAAACATAGTTTGTGTCACACTCGGCACCTAGTTCATGTTCAATAAATGTCTGCTGAGTGAATGAATTGAACTGAGCACATTTACAACACAATCCACTCAGGCTACCTGCGTTTACCTGGATTGTGTTCAGGCCACACAGAACTTATCAAGCTTTTGCCTTTCTTTCTTTCTTTCTTTCTTTCTTTCTTTCTTTCTTTCTTTCTTTCTTTCTTTCTTTCTTTCTTTCTTTTTTGCCCAGAGCAAGGTTTCTAAAAGACCATGGAAGTGTAACAAGTCATATCACATTATGATGTGATTTATAGTCATCCTCTCTCTGCACAAGGCAGACTTCATTCCTTTCCCTAAGTGTTTGATCCACTTAAGAAGCTGAAAACAGGTAATATTTTAATTCTTTGGTTAAGGAAACAATTACTTGAAATTTTATTTCTTTCAGAATGCAAAGCATTTAACTGTTGAAATTTGTATTTTAAAGGTAGAAGAAGTATTGATTATGAAAAGGAATCTATCTATAGATGTTAAAGTGACCTCCTCAAATTCTCAGTGCTCACATTTTAACCTGAATGTGAAATAGTGAAGGGGAGAGAGCGTGTATTCACCAATCAGCTTTTCTGTGTCTCTATTTCAACACTTTTATTGAGAATTCCTCATTTTCATTAGTTTTTTGTTATAAATTATGAAGTCACAGAGGTCATTATAAGGAATATCTTGTGAGAATGACCTATGGCTTCTGATGGCCCTTCTGGCTCCTTCCTGCCTCTCTAAGGCTACATAGTAAACCTAGTAGTCTAGACATACTCCCCCTGAGGGTCTCCTTATCCCAATTGCTATTGATGAATGTGTCTTCAGAATAATGCCACAGGGAGCAGTTTTGCACACAGAGTTCCATTTACAGGGAATCTTTGGCAATCTGCCACTTCCTATTATCATTTAAACTGCTTCAACCCAAGCTTTACCCATGGATTGGCTTAGATAACAAGTGCTTCTTGAATCAGTATCCTAAAAGGGAAAAGTATTATATCTACCTAAAGTAATAAAGATCCAGATCAATGAAAGGGCACTGTTGCTTTAACCAGATGACATTAAATTCCCGGGGATGCATCCTTTCCTCTCAGGTCACACTCGCTGTACCAGGAAAATGGTTTCTTCTTTCCATCTCTTTCTTGAGTTGCCACTTTGCTCCTCCAGCTACCCCTTCAGTCTTTCTTCAGGCTGATCTTGCCCTCACAGTAGTTTGAAGGTGCCAGCCTGTTCACTCTCTGCCTAACCAGGAGCCTGAATGACGTACACCCCACTGAGGGGGTAAAGGAGACCGGATGCTGTTCCATGGAGGACATAAATTGTGCTCACTTCGATGGGCAGAAAGAAACTTTAGAGTGTATGTAAATATTTTCTGTTTCACCAGTTCATATGCCGTAAAATATTAACAGAGTTAATTCTTTTAAATCATTTATTTATATGGAACAAGGAACCAGTTAAGTTTTTCTAGAAATGAAACTATCCAATGGGGAATGGGTAGGTGTTTCAGAACAAGCACCGTACAAAGCCTCTCTTACTTCTTCTGTAATAAAATGCTACAGGGTATGCCACATGTGTAATTGTATAGGGAACAGACTTTATCTTCTATAAATGCAAGAGATGAGGAAAAATAGAGAGTTAAGCAAGGAGCTAAGTCTCAATTAAATTATTTTTCTTTTACCTTGCTTGAAATTGGCACTAGAGAGGGATGCTCGGGTGGCTCAGTGAGTTAAACACCGACTCTTGATTTCAGCTCAAGTCATGATCTCCGGGGTCATGGGATCAAGCCCCACATTGGGCTCTGTGCTTGGTGTGGAGTCTGCTTGGGATTCTCTCTCTCTGTCCCTCTGCTCCTCCCCCAACTCACGCTCTCCCTCTCCCTCTCTCTGAAATAAGTAAATAAAATCTTTTTTAAAAAAGATACTGGCAGTAGAGAAAGGATAAGAAATCTGTGGAATCTAAAATTTAAAAATTGCAGCACACTTAAAAAATTCACCTTTCTCAGATAAAAGGTATGTAACTTTCCAAGAAATGCTTTGTTAAGGAAGGGAATAAGGATGGAGAAGTTAAAAGAAAAATCATTTATTGGATTATTTCCTATAGAAATATCTTCACTTATATTAGTTAAGTTTCTTCTAGTTAAAATCAGCAACAGTAACAGCAGCAACAGCAAATCTTTCTCTTAAAATCTAGTTGGCTGATGAAGCACTTTAAGTATCTGAAATATCAGGATCAACTTTTTAATTGAGTGTGTGTGTGTGTGTGTGTGTGCGCGCATCTATGCTGCTGTTGATTTTCTGCAGAAACAGTGAGGGAAATCAGAAATATTATGATTATGACAAACATTTTTCCATAGTGACAAAAGATAGTGGGATGACAAAATAAGTAATAAGAAAAACAATCGGTTATAAAATTAAATAAGTGCAACAGGGTCATAGTACCTGTGATGGTTATTTTCATGTATCAACTTAATGGGGCCATGGGGTACCCAGATATTTGGTTAAACATTATACTGGGTGTGTCTGTCAGGGTGTTTTTTAATGAGATTAAAATTAAAGTTGGTAGACTGAATAAAGCAGATTGCCCTCCCCAGTGTGGGTTCACCTGATCCATCACATCAAAGACCTGAATAGAACAAAAGGGTGGGTAAGAGAATTTGCTCTCTCTGCCTGAATGTCTTTGAAATGGAACATCAGCATTCTGCTATCTGACTCAAACTCAGACTGGACTTTATACCACCAGCTCTTCTGGTTCTCAGATCTTTGGACTTGGACTAGAACTATACCATTGGTTCTCCTGGGTTCTGACTGCAGATTCAGGGACATCTCAGCATCCATAACTATGTGGGCCAATTCCTTATAATAAATATGTAATTATATATAATGTTATATATATAATTTAGAGAGAGAAAACCTATATATAGATTATAATTTTTGTATAGATAATTTTTGTATTTGAGTTAACCCATGAGAACCTATATATAGATTCTCTGGGGAACCCAGACTAATACAGTACCCATCTTAATTACTAAAGGAACATGGTAAAAATATGTATATGAATATTAAGCAACAAACTGACCCTACAGATAGCATTTATTGTGGTTGTATGATTATGATTTTCTATACTTTGAAGCATTTTGCTAATTATGGTTATACCTGTGCTATATTTGATAAGACAACTGTGCAAACACACACACACACAGACACACACACATGAATAAATCCTCCCTCAATTTGTGTAATCATTACTTTGAAAACCAATAGCAATTTTCATCCTTTCTTTGTCAACTAAATAAAAAGGGTAGAAAGTATCACTGGCATTACTTTTTCAAAGGACTACAGCACTTTCAAATTTCTGACATTTTTTTTTCATGTTAAGGTAACATAAGGAATAATTCTTGGTCTCTTAATAGGAAAATCTAATGATGACATGTTTGGGGGTTAGAAGAAATGTAAAATTAATTATATTTTTAGCTATATAAAAATGGTTACTATAGCATCTGTGGTCAGCAAACATTTAGGAACATTTAGAATATGTCAGACCAATTAGCATATGACATGACTAGAGAAATTATTCTAACCTGATGCTTAGAAATTTGTTATGCTCATACAAATCATCTGAGGATCTTTCTACATGCAGACCGAGTGAAGCCTGAGATTCTTCATGCCTAACAAGCTCCCAAGTGATATCATGGTACTGGTCTACAGATGACTAAATAGTATGGGATCTGTTTGGCTGAGGTGTAGGAATAGAGAGCTAGAAGCTTCTTCATCTGCAGTGTGGCCCATAGATCAAGCAGAAAATTACAGCTGTCTCAAAAAATTATTTTTGAACTAGTCCCCATAGCATGGCAAGCCTACGTTTAACCCACAGATTTATAAATTAGGATGTGTTTTGCTCTCTACTTCCCAGCCTCCATGGAAAAGACTGCTCACTAACCCATGACACTTTTTCCCGTGCACACGGCAGTCAGGCTACATGTTCTAGTCTTTCCTGTAAGTGTGATAGGGCTGCACAACCAACAATGACAAAGTTGTCATCAGAGAAATATGGGCCGAAGTGATATAAGATATTTGCAGGACTCGACTACAAAAGCCTGCAAGCCACATGCTAAACTTCTCCATCTGACGCCCCAGGTGTTGCGGAACAACACATGAAGAAAACCTAGGTCTCTAAATGTCTGTGTGGGTCTAAGACACCAGTCCTACCAACACCACCAGATTGTGAGGTAAAGGATAGTTTTTGTACTTGAATTAATCCATGAGATACCAGTTATTTATTAACAGAGTGTGCTTGTTCTGATACAATACCCTTCGTTCTCTTCTATAAGGAGGTGACTGTCCCAGGGTGTCTACCCAAGGTCTCCTCACTGCAGTGCCCTGTGCAAGTCCTCTCTTCCTGTCTTAAATTTGCTCCATATTCCTCTCCTTTAATAATCATACTGACATTTCTCATAACATGGATATACTTTCAGAACGTTATGATGCTACAGATTGAACTGTTAAATGATATACTTAACGGTGATGATATTTAACAATGTATTCTTCTCTTAGGAGTAATTAAACAAATTGGCTTCATCTAAAGGAGAGATCAGCAAACTTTTTCTTAAAGGGATAGATAGTAAATACTTAGGACTCTATAGACCATGCAGTAGCTGCTGTAACTATTCAACTCTGCTTCTCTAGCTCAAAAGTAGCCACAAGCAAAACATGAATGAACACGTCTGTATTGCAATAAAATCTTATTTAAAAAAAAAGGCAGACATTTGCAAGCACAGTTTACTGACTTCTAGTCTAAAGAATGAATCTCTGATGGATTTCAGATTTCAAAGTTACAGCAACTATGCACCCAACATTTTTCAAAATAATGCTAATATAATGATTTTATTTTTTGAATGATTTTTAAATAAATATAGTGTTAACTTGATATGCATTTTTAAATATAAGAATTCACATAAAAAGAATTTAAAAAGTATTTATGATAAATCTAGGTATAAATTTCACTTTATAAAACTCTGCTTAGGATACTTAATTCTAGAAACTTATGACTCCTGTCTTTTATCAGTTTTGCAAAAACAGTCATCCATTATCCGTTTAATAGTGCCTCTACTTCATTCTTTACATCCTTTCCATGCAGAATTTCCCTTAGATAATGGAATCTACGTTCTTTCATTCTATCTATATGCCTTCTTAACTCTGTCTCCTATTTCCCATCTCCCTATCTCTGTGCTACCTTATAGTTTAGGACTTCCGCCCTTGTGTGTGTACTCCTCCCTTCATCTGTTAAACTATCCACTGAGTTAGCAATTCACTGATACATCTCTTACTAAGAAAAATGGCTATTTTTTCATACCCGACTGGTCAATTATATTTGTTTATGTTATTTTTATTTGTTCTCTTATTCCAGTTTGTTTTTTAAACATTATTATAATAATCTGAAAATTCTAATTGCTGAAGTAATTTAGAGGTCTAAGTTAGTGAATCATTGTTTGTGTTGAATTTCTGTTGTGTTGGCCCATTGCCGGCTTGCTTCTTTTTATTGTTTGTTGTTTATCTCATGGTCAACATGCAAGAATTTCCAGGAGCCTGGATTAAGGAAGCATCCTTCTGGAGAACATTTGTATTTGCTCCTGCAAGGCACTGGAGGACAGTGCCTATCTGGGAAGATATGAATTCGAAAGGATAGGACAACGTTTACGAATTCTCAAAGGATACAGTATTTGTAACCATAATGGCCTGATGTTTTTTACGCTATTCAGCTGGTTCTAGGTATTGTTAATTATCATTATGGGAAACTCTGATTTCGATTTTCACATCCTGCTATTTTTTCAACTCTCTCTCTCTCTCTCTTTTTCTTTTTGACTTATGGTTTTTCCATTATGTTTTTCAAATGAAAAAATTCAATTATATACATCTAGGTTGTCAGTGGGAATTTATTTGAGAATAGAGAATCTGAGAATTTACTAGAAGTCAAAGTTCTCATTACATGCCATTTTTACATAAAAAATAAACTTACTATTCAACAATATATAAAAGAAGCTTAAAGTATAGAGATGAGGGTTGAGAAAAAAATAAATGTAAAATAAAGTATGCTTATTTTAAGGATAAAGTAGTGAGTGACCTGAAGTTAGACAAGTTGAGTACCTGGAAACATCAGATACTTCTAAAAAGGAAGTATGCATGTGTGTACGTGCTCCTGTATGAAGGAACGATGTTTGCAAATTCAGAGTTTATAAATTGCCAGATCGCAAGTGAAGTCGTATGCAACTATGATACTTTGCTATATGATAATCAGAGCACATACTTGTTCATCTTGGTTACTAGTTAGTCTAACCCTTAAAAATATTTTAATAATATTTCCTAGAAAGACTGGTGGAATTCACATATGAAGAAAGGAAACTTTATCTGTGTCTCAAAGTTGATCCATAATGCAAGAAGTATTTTTTAAATCACAGAAAAAGAAAACGTGTTTTGCAGAGTAAGCTATCTGTATTAAGCCTATAGAAAGAGCTAAAAACTTCTAAATGTAATAGATTAATCAATTAAATATTAGTGAATATTGGACTTAAAGGGATTTTTCTATTAAAGCACAGAATTTGTGATATGAGAAATCAGTGAACTCTATGGATTTTTGGAGTCATTTTTACACATAAAAAGTATTACAGTTTTTCTGAATTGTGCTATTTTCCATAAAAAAATAAAAGACACATGCCATCTGAAGAGCAAACACACGGAGGAGCAAAACATAAAATACTACACTTTCATTAAGATGGTACTTCTTCCAAAAAGATATTAAGTGTGTTATAAACTTAAACACAATGTTAAATTGGGCCCTAAAATTTATAAACAGAATTAAAGGGCTTTTAAAACTGGAGAAATAAATGTGTCTAGACACATCTTGTTGCAACAAGCTTATTGCTAGAATTGAACCCTGAATTATACTGTGACTTTTTTTCTAGCAGTTAAGGCAAAATAAAAATGTTACGTTATAAAATTGTCATTGCCTGATAAAAGTAAGCAGAGAAATATTTAGGGAGAAATATTTTCCCTTAATATTAGTATTTAATCTCTCTCTAAGAAATTTAAATATGCTCATTTAGAGCATTTGTTTCCAAATTCAGGCAAATCAAATAGTGTACTGTGCTGTCTTCCCTGAGGCCTGCCTGACCGAACGCTGTCTGGAGCTAGACGTTGAACACTAAGGAAGAAGCCAGAATTTCTACTTTGTCAAACAATAAATGAAGCAGTAGAAATGAATGAATGAAGAGTGTTAAAAACAAAACAAAACACAGGTTTTAAAATTGAATCCAGCTGTTAAATTTTGTTTAATCTCCCACTATTGTTATGTCAAAAATAATATATTAGTTTAGTACCCATTAAAGATTTATATTAATAACACATAAGATTAAAAAGATTTTCTGTTTCATTGTTTCTGCCAAATATATTTATGAATAAAATGAATGTGTATACTTACAATTTTAGAAAATGAAAGATAAAATTTACTTTTTTATCTGTATGAGGAATTTGTAATGCCTGAAATTCATTATCCTAAATATGAATGATCAACTTAATAAAGCTGTAGAGAGTGTAGGGGGTTTATCTATATTAATATCTATTTACATTTTGCATTGTAAAAGTCTTCACAATTAAGTAACTATGAATCTGCAAAAAGTTAAAAATAACTTCCTCATCTTTGAAGTGAAGTACTGAACTAAATTTACAAGAATCGCATAATGAGTTCCGATTATCTCTCCAACTATAGCTGGTTTTGCTCCCTCTTCCAATGGGCGTGGAGATGGGGGAGGCATCTAATATGACACTATGTGTCTCGGAACTAGTTCGAGTAATTTTCCCCTCTTCTTGCCTCCTCCTAATCTTTGAACCCCAGGTCATCATACCACATAATCCAAAACTCATGCCTTCATTCCTGGAAGTTTCCATTTCTTGATTCACTCACTATCATTCTCTCCCATCATTTCAGTCATAATTCTTAGTGATTTTAGCTCCCACAGAGATGATATTTTGATATTCTGAACTCCTGATTCTTGCTTTATCCTCCCATGATCTTGTCATACACCCTTCATTAGCCTCTCTCGTGGTCATACTAAGACTGTCATTATTAATAACTGCAACTCTTCTGTTAAGGTCCACCTCAAGCACACCACACTTGTTCTTTCAGCTTACTTGTTCTAGCACCTGACACCAGGTTAAAAAGAATTCTTCTGGACTTAGGTAAATTAAGATTACTATTCAACTGATGAAAAAAAATTATATTACAAATTTGCTTTATCATCATCAAAAGGAAAAAAAAGACAAATTAATCAGACATCCTTACCACAATTAAAAATTTTAAAAAGAATGCAAAACCAAGAAGAATTTGTAGAAACTTTCAGAAATATTTTTCTTAATGATATAGGTAATCCCTACCACCACCACCCAGTGGGGTAACTTATTGCTAGAATGAAAAGGGTTCAGCGTGAGATACAGTCTACTTCTGCTGTGTAATGCATGAATTGAGAAACTTGTTCACATACATGAGTAGGTAGAAATAAAGCAATTCGGTATACAAATGTTACTTATTTTTTGAAGTCGATCCCAAAAAAGTCCCATCACACTGATTTATCATCAACATTATAACTGAAAATACTCAGGTACACCTTCAATTTTGCAATAAAGAACTAATCAGAAACCAACTAACTTGCAAAATATTGTTACCCAGCCAGCAGAATTATTAGAGATCCCTCTTTTCAAGGGATGCCCTTTAGATGCCTAAAAGTCTCTACTAAAACTAATTAAATGGTTTTTTATATCATATTCTCCCTGCAAGAGTTTGTGTAATCCTACATTCTTTGGAACACGTTGGTGAAGTTAATAGATGGTTGAAGCGTGTGATAAATACAATGCTCCTATTTTATCACATGCTACAGTTACATTTTTATCATAACCTTGGAGCCAAATATTTGCTTTATTCTATTTGTGAAAATGTCTACCATATAACCTAAGAAAGATATGAGAGATACATATGTGAGACATGGATTTTGCCATACAATCATTGGCAATATTAAATAAGGTGCCATAAATGTTCCTTATTGTGACTCTCTTTGAGTTTCTATTATCAGACTCTCCTTTAAAAAGATACATTCAGGGGCACCTGGGTGGTTCAGCTGGTTAAGTCTCCAACTCTTGATTTTGGCTCAGGTCATGATCTCTGCTCAGGGCCATGGGATTGAGCCCTGCGTTGGGCTCTGTGCTCAGCGTGGAGTCTGGTTGTCGCCCTACCTCTGCGTTTCCCCCTGACTGTGTGCACTCTCTCTCTCTCTCAAATAAATAAAATCTTTAAAAAATAATAAAAAGATACATTCAATAACAGTAGTTAGGAGGTAGTAGTCAGGGAGATCCCTACATGGAACTTGTTAGCACTCTAGCCACACCATTCTATAAGGTAACAGAGCTCATAATATACCAGCTCCTAAGATAACTCACCTCATGCTTTATGTAACATCCCTCTATAAGTCCTACCATGAGTTTTGACACCCAGTTTGTGAATCTTTCTTTCTCTTTTCTTTTTTGATTCCTTGAAAGTTTTTTAATCCTAAAACAATGAACTTTAGAGAAAGATAAAACCCATATTTTCATGTAAGGAACACCTGGTTTTGCTTTCACTGGACGCCTCTTATCCATCAGATGAGAATCCCTAAGTTTTCACACTGCCAAGTTAACCTTACTGTCTGCTTGTCTTATTTCTCAATCACAGGAATCTACCCACAGAGGGCAAACTTGAATTGTCGTCCTTCCAGGCTTACATCAGAAGCTGTGCCATCAAACTGATATTTACTTCTACTACAGTCTTATTGAGAGGAATATTTAGAGAAGATTGCTTGAAAGCTATGTTCTTCTGACTACTCTTTATGTGAGGATTTAGTTGGGCATATATAGAAAATTAATCCTGCGTCAGTCCCTCTCAAGCATCAATTTAACTCCATTTAAAAACAGTTCTCATAATTTTTATCAGGGACACAATATCAAACCATATTAAGCATGTTTCTGTTTTTCCTGAAACTATTTTCACAACATTTACTATTTTGCTCCATGATCTTCTTATGAAATTCTATATAACAAACTTATTTGGCCGTTTATGCTAAGACCTTTGTTTTCTTTAAATAACAGGTTATATTCCTTTACTTTGGAAACTAAAATCATGTAACCATGTTTTTCTTTTTTCTTTTTATTCTTGAAGTCAAAATGGAAGCTGTAGGATAAAAACTGTACAAGGATAGACTTTATTTTTTTCTGAACTTGTCCTACTTTTAGTCTTAATTTTTCTAGTGCTGCCTTTTTTGGTATTATTGTTTATATGTTGCTACACTTTTGCATATTTGTTATTTTGATTATACCTTATGGATTGAATAAGGCATAAATAGAAAAACAAAGTAATGCATCATAGTATAAATCATGTTAATATGCATATGCATATATTTAACATGAGATAATAAATGCTGTGATAATTTAAATTGATACCAAGCAATGCTGGAAGTCTAGATTTAAATACAGATAGACAGACATAGATTAAGGATAGATAGATATATCTACATATTCAAGATCAATAAAAAGAGAACTTGCTTCAATATCTTTTAAACAATGAAATGGTTGAGGATTTTGATAGCTGTTTGAAATAAGAACCTTGTAGACAATTTGGTTGAACCTAGGCTTTTATTTATTTTTATTTTTTAAAAAGATTTATTTATTTATTTGAGAGAGAGAGAGAGAAAGAGAGAGAGCAGGAGTAGGGGAGGGGCAGAGGGAGAAGGGGAGGGAGAGAAGCTGACGTCCTGCTGAGTGTGGAGCCCCATGTGGGGTTTGATCTCAATCTCATGACCCTGCAATCATGTCCTGATCTGAAACAAAGAGTCAGCTGCTTAACCTACTGAGCCACCTAGATGCCCTGAAGCTAGGCTTTTAAACTATAAAACATCCAAAGTAGTGAGGCTGTGTTATTTAAAAAAAGTACCACTAATTACTAGATCCCACATTATATTTTTGAAAGGATTACCTTATATCATAGCAGGGAATATGGATATTAAGCAATCCTTTACATATCTTAAGATAACTTAAGCAAAATCCTATTTTGTCTACATATGAAGATTACAATGGAAATAATTAAAAAGTAGGCATGTTCTTGTAAGGAAGAACAGGACATTTTTTCTTTTAATTTGGAGTTTCTCTGGACACCAAAGTTAACAATTAATAACTTAGGCTGGATATTTCATTATAAATATGGAGCAGTGCATTAGTTCTCTGTACACTGAAATCTTCTACACATCCTGTCTACATCCCTAATCTCCTGGGAATCTTCTAATTATGCATTAAAACAAAGTCAAAATCACACTGAAAAGATAGTTCAGAACCTTAGACTAACTCTAGAGATCCACTGCACATTCTGAATGAGTCAAGGTTAGCTAACAGGTGACAGATTAACACTAGGTTCACAGGTTATAGGTCCAGTAAATTAACAGACAGGATAGAAAGAAACATATCACAAGGCTTACTACTTCTGCAAATAAACCAAGTGCTGAGATTATATCAACTAATAAACAGCATTCAAAAATCAACTAAATACTGTGATAGTGAGTTCTTACAGAGTGCATTCAATATAACATAAAATAATGTAAATGTTTCACTGGATCAATGTGATATGCTTGTGATTAGTTAATCTGCAAGCAGGGAAAATAGGCATTAAACTAGTTTCCACATGTTCGGGTTGTTTAGACAAACTTTTGTGATCTTCAAGTGTGAGAATTATGTGCAGCATGATAGAAGTAAATGAGAAATAGGTCAGTTCATAGAAACTATTGCAGTGACATGTCTTTGCCTTCTTCATGCTGGCAATCTACCTTCTAAAAATCATTAGACATTCTAAATAATGCAGCATAATGCAAAGGCAGAGAGCAGGTTTTTAACCTTACAAAATGTTCAATAAGCAGCCTAACCATCATCATGACATATACTTGGCTGCATCTTTGTGTTTGATTCCAGAATATGCTAAAACTCTACCTTCTATACTTTAGTCATTTATGTTATGAAGAGACATTTAGTCTTATGTAACCTGCAGTATATGAATTTGAAATACTACATTTTATAAAGCAAATGCAATTTTCAGTTTGTCATGGGGTACTCCAATTATACTATATATAAAAGATATACTGAGTTTATTAAAAGGATACATGAATAGAAGTAGCCCCACAGAAATGTTTAAGCAAAAGGCAAACTACGTTCCTTCAGAAAACAAAGACACATTTTATAAGATGAAATTTCACTAAATTCTTAAGCTGTCAGGTATCTTGCTCAAGCAGAATTGGATTCCCTCACCTCTAACACATAGCCAACCGAGCTGGTACCTGAAATGAGTGGAATGATACTTAGTAAAATATTTAAAGAAGAAGGTCCTTCTCCAAACAAATAGGTTTAATAAATTTTTAAGACAAATAAATATTTTGATAGTTTATGTTATTATTAAAGAGTGACTTAATGTAAATATTTCTTTGGAAGTTAAGGTCATATAGGTCATAGATATAGAGATAGATATAGATTAACTGAAGGTCTATAATGAGTTTACTCCCTTAAAAAGTTTTACTGAACATAAAATGTTATCACCCTCTGTAGAACAATGCAAAGCCGATCTGCTCCCTTGGATCAGTGCCAAGTATAAGCTGCCTATTTGGACTAACTAGATGTTTTATAGTTTTTCTTAAATTTACTTGTCAATATATTGACCACAGTGTAATTCCGAGAATATCAAATCAGCAATCTAAGGCTCAAAAAAGAATGATCAAACCCTTCTCAAGTTGAGTATTCACCCCTGGATAGAGTAACACTCTGAACAAATTGTTGAATAAATTATTCAGTTTCATGGGGGTACAGATTCTTTCTTTAGGGTATACAAAAAATACAATAAAAGTCAACAAGAAATTTTGAAGACTGTCAAAGAAGTCAGTTAGCTCCCAGAAGGGGAAAGCAAAAGTAGTATAAAAAAATCACTGAATTTTCGGGGTAAAAATACTCCTGAAAGATGTTATTGTTGAACACATTGAAATAAAAAAAAAAAAAGAAGTACATTATTTGTAACCTAGTCCTACCCTAATCAATTGAAGCATGATGAAAGAGGCACCTAGAGAAAGGAGAGGATACAGTTTTTGAGAGAATTCAACCTGTGACAGCATTACTCCTTGGCTGATCACGTGGTTATCAATTAGTAGAAGTCTAAACTAAGTTCATTATCTTAACCATGAATTGAATGAACCTCCATTTTTTTTTGATAAAGTCATTGGTAATTTAAAAATATATGAAAATAGGCTAAAAAATGAAAAAGTTTTTCTCTTAAATATTAAATAAGCATTTCCTGAAGAATAAGAAGACAGATTCATTTGGGAAATGCTCCACATGAAAACATGAATATTTTTTCCTTTAGTTTTGTTTTCATTATTGTGCTTTGTGTCTAATGGAAGTGGTGGTATTCCTAAACACTACATAGCACTCGTAATAATAATAGCATTTTGAAACTTTCCTTAAACCAACTGTAGAATGCAAATAAAAATGTGGTGGTTTAGGAGAGAACAACACAGAAGGGCACGGTACTATGTTTTACACCTCCGAAAAGACATAAAAATCATTAAGAATACTACTGTGAAGATTTGTATTTTGAAATGTCTGTGTCCTATCTCTGACAGTGTCCATTCATAAGAGAAGAAAAGGATTTTTTTTTATGTCAATGTCCAAGTACTAGGAACTTAAGATAGCCTTTCTTCCTTATCCCAAATCATCAAAACTATCCTATTTTAAAAAACTTTAGCCTTGGGGCACCTAACTCTTGGTTTTGGCTCAGGTCGTCATCTAAGGGTGGTAAGATCTCCCTCTTCCTCTGCCCCTCCCGCTTGTGCTCTCTCTCTCTCTCTCAAAAATAAATAAATATTTTAAAAAATAAAATAAAAATAAAGAATATAAAAATAAATAATAATTTAGTCTTAAATTTTAAAATTTAAAAAATTTTGCATTAGGGAGTCTGATTCTAAGTGGTACTTTTAAGACAGCTCTCAGAATACCCCAGAAGAGACACATAGGCCAGCAAGAGTATAATGGAATTAGGTTGGACCACTATATATCTATTTAAACCCCCATCCCAGGCTATTTCATCTGACTCCTTTTGGGTGCCAACCTTGAATACCTAGTATGACTCTGAAAACCAAAGCCTACTGCAGTAGGCTCTTGGTATCCTCAGTTCTGACACACATTTTGGGTTTATATCATATTTATAGAACACATCAGGTCAACATAAAGTTGAAAGAATTTATGTGCCTGCCTCATTTCCTTTTTTAAAGATGATTAAACAATTATTTCTTTCCTAGAAGTGGCTGAAATTCAAATACAAAAGGGTCCTATTTATTTTTTGGCCAGTCCTAATACTATCTAGTCCTTGTTGGTCTTACAATCCTTGAAAAGGGCTAAAGAAAATGCAAAAGTTTGAAATACTGCCAGTTTTTATAAATTGAACCAAAATATAATGATCCATTACCAGGGGACAGAGACTATTGCCATATAATTATAACAGGCATGGTCCTAGTCTGTGAGGGTATTATATTTTGGTAAGACATTAATGGGAGAGAGTGGAAAAAGTACAATGAGTGGAAATGAGTTCAACAGAATGAGTACAATAGAGTGGAAAAAATACAATGTTTTACCAAGTTCTGTAGAAGCACTAAAGTGATTCACCTAATAACACACAAGGGCATTAAGGAAGGTTTTCTTCAAGACACGGTGTTCGCACTGAATGCTAAATAATGTGTAGGAGGTAGCCAGGAGAATGTGTGGACTCAAGAAGAAATGGACATTTGTGGTAGTGGAAAGAGACCAAGCAAAGCCAGAAGAAGAAGAATAAAATGGAGAATGAAATACATTCAGTTCCACACAATGTTCTAGAGAAGTCTATGAGGTGAAACTAGTGAAGAGCGGGGAAATCATGGGGGAAATGAGCTTGTATCTTATCCTAAGCAAATATGAGTCACTTGAAACCTTTCTAGTTGTCTATGGTCAAAGCAACTAATAGCAAAATTTACGATGTCTGAGGAGGTGAGTTAAAAATGAAATGAATTATGAGTAAACCTCAGAACACAGTTGTGGCATAGACCGGTGATTATGAAGAGAATACTAGATCTATGATATTACAGTCACTGAAAGCGGTGTAGGGAAGATATTGAACAACAGAATATAAAGATCCAGACTGAGCTTCTCTCAGTGACTATCTAAATGGCTTTTGTGGAGGGACTTAGAAAAAAAATGAAATTGGGGGCCCTGGGTGGCTCAGTTGTTAAGCCTCTGCCTTCGGCTCAGGGCGTGATCCCGGAGTCCTAGGATCGAGCCCCACATCGGGCTCCCTGCTCCTCTAGGAGCCTGCTTCTTCCTCTCCCACTCCCCCTGCTTGTATTCCCTCTCCTGCTGTGTCTCTCTCTGTCAAATAAATAAATAAAATCTTAAGAAAAAAAAAGAAAAAAAATGAATTGAAGTGAGTTCCTAAAGCTTAAAGGCTTATGGAGCATACTTTATGTTTTGTTTTAAAATGTTTTTGTTTTCTTATTTAATTTGAATTTTAATGGGTGTGTTAAACAATGCCCCCTTAACCCTTCCCATTTTCCAGGTAATTTTGATAATTTTTAGTACCTTATAGATCTGAGCAATATCCTTGACAGTAGGCATACTGAGTACATGTGTCCATCAAGTGTCAGTCCCAATGCTAAGTAGTTCTGAGAAGGTATTACATTTCATAAGATGATAAAAGACCTCAAAATGAATATAAGATCAATGAGCAAAAGCTCATGGGAAAAGAACAGTGAACATGAGCATTGTCATTATATTTTATTCATTCAGTCTGCCTAATAGTGCTACTGCTCCATATTATAGGATGAGTTTTGCTGATATTTTGATAGGAAAAGTGCTACTGAACTGGAAAAAGATGACTTGATAGAGAGTTTAAGCTACATAAGCCATTTCCATTGTGTTGCCTAGAGTTTGTCCATTATTGAAATCATTTAGTTTCATGATGCTGTTATGCATAATACGGTTAATTTCCTCAGTGTTTGCTGCTATGACAGATTTTTTGTTGTCACTGTTTTACTCCTGCTGCTTCAAGGAGGCCATGATGATACTGAGGAGCAATGAGACTAACGATGGGACATATGTAAAAGCTCTTCAGGGCCTCAGTTTACTCCTCTGTAGAGTGAAGAGGTTGGGTTCATTGACCTAAAATATTTCCATTTTAATTGTTACATATATTTAAGGGTTTTCCATGGCTTTTATTTACATATTCATTTTGTATTTACATCATATTCTCGCCAGAAGTGTAGTTTTTCTCTTCTTCATTTTTCTTATACCTGATGCTAGGAAAATTAAATTTAGTCTATTCAAAAATTGTTCAACTCAGGCACTGGAGGAGATAATGCTAAGTGAAATAAGTCAAGCAGAGAAAGACAACTATCATATGATTTCTCTCATCTATGGAACATAAGAACTAGGATGATCGGTAGGGGAAGAAAGGGATAAAGAAAGGGGGGGTAATCAGAAGGGGGAATGAAACATGAGAGACTATGGACTATGAGAAACAAACTGAGGACTTCAGAGGGGAGGGGGGTGGGGGAATGGGATAGACCGGTGATGGGTAGTAAGGAGGGCACGTATTGCATGGTGCACTGGGTGTTATACACAACTAATGAATCATTGAGCCTTACATCGGAAACCGGGGATGTACTGTATGGTGACTAACATAATATAATAAAAAATCATTAAAAAAAATAATAAAAAAATAAAAAAATAAAAAAAAATTGTTCAACTCAGCATTTAAAAACATAAAATTTTATACATATATGAAATAAAGTTATAGCCTGATTTCCTCTAACTTGAAAGTTTTGGGAAATTACATGTACTGTTCATATTTCAGATTTACTAAAATTACAGTAGTTAATATCTACTATGATACTTCAAAAAATTTTAGTGATAAAATAGAATTACAAAAATAAAAACAATAAAAGCACAATATTGGGATTGGTGTAGACAATACATAGAGAAATTGCATAATATATTTCTTCAAATATTTGCTATAATCCAGTACAAAGTTATTGCAATCACTAAAAATTTGCAGATAGCCTCTCATAATGCATTTTTGACCTAATAATTAAGGTTAGGAATAGTATTTTAACAAGTGTCAGTTATATATCATACTTGCAAAACCCATAAATTTTATCATTGGCTTCTCAATTACCATAAGACAAATAAATACATTTTTTCTTTATGGTTATATATTTGTATTTTTAGATGTGAGGAAGTTGTAGAACAAAGATTATTAAATTAATACTGTATACACATTTGCATTTATTACTCTTGTTCATTTTTTTAAAAGATTTATTTATTTTAGAGACAGAGAGAGAATACACTCAAGTGGGGGAAGGGGCAGAGGGAAAGAATCTCAAGCAGACTCCCTGCTGAGCACGGAGCCCAACTCAGGCTAGATCTCACCGGGGAGATCACCACCTAAGCTGAAACCAAGAGTGAGATGCTTAATTTAGCCACTCAGGTGCCCCTCTTGTTCATTCTTTAATCAGTAGTTATGTAATTAAAAATTCTTACAATAAACATTCTTATTTGAATGCTTGAGGTATATTAAATACTAGAATGCAACATTTAACTATAATCTAATGAGTAGAATGTGCTTAATTAACTTCATTATAATATGTCTGTTTATTTCAAATTATTGAGTATATATGTTAAGTATATTTACAGGTTTGCATAACTTATACAATGTAAATAGGAAATAAAAAATAAAAGGGTGAAAAGGGTATTAAAACAATAATTACACATAATTCAACTCTTTTATCATTAACACAATTCTGAAAATTTTGTGCTTGTATATTTTCTATGAATATAGTCACAGATTACGTGATTTCTTTTCATAATGATGGGGTTAATTAATCTACAGTAGAAATCAGTTTAAGGTTTTACCATAGCATTATACTGTAAAGACTGTCAAACTTCAATTACTATTTGAGAATATGATTTTAACAGTTCAAAAATCTTTTATCACAATATATTAATTTAATCAATAATTATGTTGTTGGATATTAAAGGCTTTCCACTTTTCGGTATTCGAAGTAATTCTGGTATAAATATTCTTACCCTGTAATTACTGAGTAAATATGTATTTCTTCAAGATAAATTTCCAGAAATAGAATCATATTGGCTTCCTTGTCTTCATACTATTTTTGATTATTTCTAAACTAGGTATTCCATTAGAAATACATGCAGACCCCAGAGGATCGTCCAGAGCTGCTGCGTGTTTACATAGTCCACAAGGTGATTCTGATGCACCCTCCTTAGCATAACTAAACATTCAGTTTCAACTTTCAGATGATCTCCGTGACATAGATTGCCTTTGGGTCATTGATCTCTCTGACAGAGAAATTTCTGACGATACTGTAGCAAGTTCTTTAAGTCAAAAATCCTGGAGGACAAGGTGTGACAACCATTATTGTGTGAACGTCACCATCCCCAGTGCAGATACAGATTATGTCTAATGAGTAGAAGGTTATCTGACTGGAGACACAGCAACCCTGGAGCCAGCCAAGGTTTGACAAGGTCGGCAATCTTCAAACATTTTTGCTTGGATATCCCTCAAGGAAAGATGTCCTTTCTCATACACATTTAGTTGAGATTTAAATATTTAACTATACCTTAATAAGTCTTCTTTGCTAACAGGAAAATAAAAGTAATAAACATTTTATAAGGTAAAATAAAATGAAGATTGGCTGTAAGTGGAATAAATATTTGATGATTTTTCATAAAAGTTCATATTTTCTTTCAAATAAAGACTAAATCTGAAAGTAATCATGTTAAATTTTGTGTTTTTTTAAGTATTTTGAGAAATGAGATTGTCCTGAAAAATATTCCAGTGACATTTTAAAACCTATATTGCTTCCATTTATATTTATTTATTTATTTATTTATTTATTTATTTAAAGGTTTTTATTTGTTTATTTATTTGACAGAGACAGGCAGCAAGAGAGGGAACACAAGCAGGGGGAGTGGGAGAGGAAGCAGGCTCCTGCTGGGATCACGCCCTGAGCCGAGGGCAGACGCTTAACGACTGCGCCACCCAGGCGCCCCATATATTGCTTCCATTTAAAACCTATATTGCTTCCATTTTTCTGAATCTGGAACATCCTGATAGGGACCAAGCTTCAGGCTACACAGAAATAATTATAACAAAAGAAAAGACAGGAAGCCAAATGGGTTTAAGGTGTTTTGATTAGTCAATTAAAAATGTTTCCCTAAAACAGTATGTCAAATTATCCCTTTGCTTACTGTCTGAGGAAGGGTTTTTATAACTTCTAGGCACTATGTCAGCTAAAATTGGGTTGTATGAGGACTGTGCTTTCTTCTGTAAAGTGGAAAAAAGGCTACTGCGAATGAAGGCTTTATAATTTATAAGGTGGTTTCATGAGAAATCATAAGTGGAAGCTGACTATCTAATAACTGAAAATTTTAAGATAATTTGGAATCAGATTTCTTAGAAATCCTTCATGTATCACCAGGATCATCTATACTTTGAAAACTTTCAGGGGAGATGAATTTCATTCACCACTGCCTGTTTAATATGAAGTGGTCAATATAAACATTAATATACGATAATGTTCTCTCCATGAAGACATGTAGATAATTCCATATCCAGCAAGGTCAGAAAAAATACTCTGAGCAGATGCCTCGTTTAAGGAACATAGAAGACTCAGAAATACAGCTCTATCAGAGGGGGAGTTTGGAATTGCCATTTTACTTCAGAATTGGAGCAAACCTGAGACTCACGTCCCTTTTACACCACAGCTTTTTCTTTAACTTCCTATATGATTGTCCAGTTTATAAACTGATTCTGCCCAGTGTTCTGCTAAGGATGAAACAGACAGATCAGCCTGCTTATCTGGATTTAGATACCTTGGCTTGCTCTTTCAAGCACCGGGTCTCCTTTTTCCCTCCTAGAACCTCAGATCTCTAAGGGATCTTAGACAAATGCTGCTTAGAACAATTGCTGCTACCAGCAGTCTTCCAATTCTGCATCTCTTTTTGTAAATCTGACATTGAGAAGCCAGTTAAACTTTTCCATTTTCATTTTTTTAAAGTATGGTCTTGAGGTAATTCCCATGGGCTGATGGAGGATTTTTCATGTCGTGCATACTTCATCTACCAGTGCCTTCGATGAAACTTTGACAGCTGAATTATATAAATTCCATTTTAAGGAGAGTCAAAGTAGAGTCAAAATGTCACAGTTTGCCTGAGACAGTCCCAATTTGCACTACTGTTCTGCATAGTCACCAGTGTTCTGGTAAAGGTTTAATAAGGGCTCTCCAAAACTGAAAGCCTTGATGTGGAGCATTTGGCGATTTCTGTGGTGTAAATGATCCTACGCTGGATGATTCCAAACTACCAACATGACGGCATTGAACTTGGACTTGTACTGAATGTACACAATTATCTCTTTTTCTTTTCTAGGTTTAATCGACAAATAACATTTAATATATTTAAAGCCCACAATGGGATGACTCAATATACATATACAGTGTGAAAGGATTCCCACAATGAAGTTCATTAGCAAATCCATCATCTCACATAATTACCTTTTTTGTTGCTGTTATTGAGAATGCTTAAGATTCACTCCCTTCGTGAATTTCAATTATACAACACAGCATTATCAACTACAGTCACCATGCTCTGCATTCTTCAGAATTTATTCACCTTGTAACTGAAAGTTTGTAGCCTTTTATCAAACTTTCCCAATCTACTGGATCCTCCCGCCAGGCACTGGCAACCCACTTCTGTATCAGGGGTTTGACTTTTTTGTTGTTACTTACATCCCTTGTATAAAGGACACTACCCACTATTTGTTTTTCTCGGTCTGGCTTCTTAGTACAATGCCTTCCAGGTTCATCCATATTGCTGCAAATGTCAGGAATCCCCCCCGCCTTTTTTCTTAAAGCTGAATAACATCCAGTATATGTGTGTGTGCATGTGTGTGTACATTTATATACAAATATGTATATGTATGTATACAATCTATATATACATGTTTTTATCCAGTCTTCGGTTCATGGAGACTCAGGTTGTTTCCTCATCTTGGCTATCAGAATAATGTTACAATGAACACTGAGGTGCAAATATCTCTTTGAGCTAGTGATTTAGTTTTCTTTGGATATATGCACAGAAGTGGGATTGCTGGATCATATGACAGTTCTGTTTTTAATTTTTGAAAAACATCTATACTGTTTTCTATAGTGTCTGTACCAATTTACATTCCAACCAACAGTGTATAAGGATTCTCTTTTCTCCACTTACTCACCAACACTTGTTACCTCTTGTCTCTTTGATGACAGCTATTCAAACGTGTGAGGTGATATCTCATTGCAATTTTGATTTGGATTTTCTTAACGATTAGTAATGTTGGGCATATTTTCAGGTATTTCTTGGTCATTTGTAGGTCTTCGGAAAAATGTCTATTTAGGTCCTTTGCTCACGTTTTAATTGGGCTGGGTATCTTTTTTTTTTTTTTTCTATTTAGTTGTATGAATTCCTTGTATACTTTAGACATTAATCCCTTATCAGATATGTAATTTGGAAATACTTTCTCCCATTATGTAGGTTGCCTTTCCATTTTGTTCATTTTCTTGGTGGTTTTCTTTGCTGTGCAGAAGCTTTATAGCTGGATGGAAACCCACTTGTTTATTTTTGCTTTTGTTGTCTCTGCTTTTGATGTCAAATCAAAAAAATCTTTACCATGACCCATGTCAATGAACTTATTCTCTAAGTTTTCTTCTAGCAGTTCTACAGTTTTGGGTTTTACATTCAAGTCTTTAATCAATTTTGAATTTATTTTTGTGTGCAGTACACAATGGGGTCCAATATTATTCTTTTGCATGTGGATAACCAGTTTTCTCAATGCCATTTATTGATGAGATTATCCTTTCTCCATTGCATATTATTGGCTCCTTGTCAAATATTAGTTGATCATACATGCAGGGGATCTCTGTTCTGTTCCACTGATCTATGTGTCTGTTTTTATTCCAATACTATATTGTTTCGGTTACTAGTGCTTTGTAATATAGTTTGAAATCAGGAAATGTGATGCCTCCATCTTTGCTCTTCTTGCTCAAGATTGCTTTGGCAATTTAGGGTCTTCTGTGGGTCCGTTTGAATTTTAGGATTGCTTTTTCTATTTGTGAAAAATACATGATCATTTCTTGCAAGTCCCTAGGAGTCACTCTTGTACACCACTGTCGTAGTGAAACACCCTTTCAAACTTTAACACGTTCTGGTTTGGGAATAAATAGTATTTATCCTAATTTTAAGCTACTGGTGGTTTCTGAGGTACTAGGGAAGGGCTCTAAATTTATTTCAAAGTATTCACACTGCACCCATATTGGTGAGCAGCTTGCTTTAACCTCAGCTTTGGCCTATGTGGGGTAGAAGAAACTGTTAGAAATGAAATTTTACATTTGAGTAGTTAACATCTTGGCTTGAAACTTAAGATCGTATGTGCAAACTTTTGTTTCAGAAATCACGTGTATTAACTTCTAAATGGAGAGGATGATGACAATCTATTTTCTACTCACTAAAACAATTAAATATATCAGTGTGAATGTCAATCTAAAAATAAGTGAAGTTTACATTTAAGTAAAATGAAAGTACTATAAAACTTTCTAATTTTATCTGTGTATTGTTTCCTTCATTTAAGTCTAATGACAAAGAGCTTTTCCTCAATGACAATAATTCATGAAGGTCTTTATTTTAAATAGGTACAAAACTATTGATAATAAAATTGATAATAAATAAAAATAATAGAAAATGGCTCCTCTTTTGTGATACTCTTCTAGGTAGCTTAGTCCGAGGTTCAGTGCTTATATTTTATTAAAATAATTATATTGCACCTTAAAATGACTTAATGTTGCATTTCTTCATATTCTAGTAAAGTGTTTCTGATTTTACCTGAAGAAGTCCTCTCTCTTACTCTTCCTGAAATCAGGCTCATATGCCACACGTTTCTTCCACACAAAGCGCCCTGGGATGGTCATCCAGTGCACAAACTCTCCCAGGCCATCCCAGCAAATTAGTGCTCATCGAATCTCCTGGTGAGCTTTCCCAATTCTTGTTAAGACACTTAAATGCAGATTTTTAATATTATCAATAAAAACGTCTAAGTACACTACTCCACTACTCCCAATTCTTATGTTTAAAGATTTAGAATATTTAGATATTCTACCTTTCTTCAACCAAGAAAATCCAAATATATGTGAATACACACCCTATAATTTACCATCATGTGTGTTGGGTAAATTATTTCAGTACTTGTCCTTATCAAAGAAAAGAAACAGGCACTATCAAATGCAACCTGAATACTAAGTCTAAAAACTAATGAGCATTATAATAGCTTCTCAAGGGATGCATAACAAAATATTTTGTTTAAGTATTTTATCTCAGCTCAAAAATGTAGCAACTTTATCACCCTACATCTTAGGAATTTGAGAGTTGTTAAATGTTTTTTGTTGCTCTACAAAATGGGATTATTTTTAGTAAACATACCTGCAAATTTCTAACAAGAAAATAGACAGATGGCCTTCTTCTCTCTTGATGCTCTTTGTTAGAAACAGGCTTCGGGGGAAAATTCTTCAGGGTGTCTTTCTTTTATTAAATACCCTCTTAAATATATTCTAATAGTTTAATATTTGCTTGTTTTCTTGAGATTTTATTTGTATATGTTAATATAGAATTTTAAGCACGCAATTTCTTACACTCCTGCTGTTGTTTTATATTGCAGTAAAGTAAATCTTATTCTAAATATTTGACAGAAAAAAAATAAAGTACTGAAAATAATAGAAGAAGACATTCACCAGAAATTTCAAGTGAATTCAACACCTATGTTTCAGCATCCTTGAAGTTGATGATTAATTATGCACAAAAAGGAAAGAGTTGGTTTATATAAATATTTCATATTATGAGGTTATGCACAAACCATTTGTTTCAGCTTCTGATGGACTCTAATGTTTTTTTAGAAACATTGATGAGACCAAACAGAACTTGATTTTAGAGTACAGATATAAGTTATAAAAAATTAGAACTTTTATAGACTGTTATTTTTTTTCTAGTGTTACCAAGATTTAATATAGGCTTCTCTTATGTTTCAAACATGCTATTAATTATGACAATCTCCTTCAAAATGCATTCCAAGTTTTATTTTAAGTGATGTTCATTTGGAGACTTGCTAAACATTTATTTCAGTGACCTCAAATATGTCCTTTCTCTATCCTTCTCATTTAAAGGTAAGCTCTATGTTCAACATGGGCCTCGAACTTGTGACCCCCAAGATCAAGATTCACATGTTTCACTGACTGAGCCAACCAGGCACTCCTCCTTACCTTTTTGGGTTTTTTTCCACAAAAGTTTATTGTTTATACTTTTTAATTCATACTTCTCAGGCATTTGAATAAGACAGACATTACTATATAAACTGCAATGCAGATATAATAATAATGATAATAACTACTTGGAGCATGTGTAAAGTAAAAAAAATGTGGCCCAAATTCATTTGCTCCCCAGACTTTTGGCAGACCTCTATCTTTATTTCTGGTTTGCCTATTCAACATCTTTTAAATAAGTGAAGTATATCAGAGCAATAGTACTCATCTCCTGTCAGAATTTTAAAATTGAGTATGCGACATCACAGAGATGGGCTAGTTCGAGTCCTTGATGTATATATGAGAATACAGAGAACATGGGGCAGTATGGCCATATGCCCACAGTTTCATAGGTCAGAGCCAACCTCTAGGAATCCTGACTCAGTCAAATTTTAGTTAGGTAACCAAGGTCAAATATTTAAAAACCTTTAAACTGTGGGCTTTCTAATCTTAATGGAAACCAAATGTAAACCCATAGAGTGAAATTAAATATCAACTTGGTTTTCCTCCATTGCCTGTTCTTTCCTACTCTATGACAACTTCTTCCCTGTCCCTTGGATGAAATCTAGTTAAACCCTGTGAGTTTTCTGTATAGTCTCAGAAAATTAAAAGTCCTCCTTGTAATAAAAATGCATTTAATCACTGTACTATTCAAAAGCTTCAAACCTCCTTTCTTCTCTCTTATCTGGGGCCTGCTGACTCCAGCTGCCCTCACTCCTAAAGGCGAGATATATTTCCTTCCTCTCTTTGACCTCCTCCTCAGTGTCAGAACATGTAAGGCGGTGGGGGAAGAAGAAATAAAGAGAAAGAGAGCACTCTTACTTCACTAATACTGCTCTGGGCTGGAGCTAGCACTTCATGCCCATGGCAGGTGCTCAGAGGCAACTCTGTATCTTTTTGAAGCACTTGTTTCCTTGATTCATTGCAGACATGTCCCAACTTCCGGGATCCCTCTCCTGCAGAATCTTTTATGCAATGGAATGCTTTTCTTCCTGTTAGTAGTTTGACTGTTGCCTTAAACCTGGGAATCCTGGAGCCCACCTCAATACAGCTTACTTTATCCCTACTGACAGTCCACTTAGATGTAAGACAGACCTAAGACAGCTGTCACTCACTTAGAACCAACATCTGGTTTAGGGGAACATTCAGCATTGTTAGTCTGCCAAATTCTACGAGTGAACGCCATCTCAATGTGCCAACCTTTCACCTCTTAAATCTCTCAGGCCTGAATCAAACAGGGTCCACTATGCCTTCCAAGTGCTAGGAGCATGTATCACATCCTCTAGTGGGAGTCACTCCCTGTGCTAGAGCGGATATGCTTCTGCCTTGGGGGTACAGCAGAGCACACATACAAATAAAGCTCTCTTTTCTTCAACTATGCAAAATTCTGTACCTATGCATCCTCATTTTGGTGGCATTACAAGTAGCATGAATTATTTTCCGATGCTTCTTTTGCACGTCCTTCATGGTAGTCTCATACCTTACTTTGGAATGTAGTGTGTATTTTCTTGTGTTCTCAACTGAAACTGTGATGAAAACAATTCCATTTAGTCATCTTGTCACAGATTCTTAGAAAAGCGTAGCATTCATTTTTAGATTCCTAGCACCTATCACAGTGATTGAAACATAGCAGGTATTCAATAATTGTGCTTTTTTTGAATGCCTGAAGAAATTGTTAATTGTTAATTTAGATCCCATGCCATGTAGAAACACAGAACGAAACATGATTCTTGATTTATTTCTCTCCTGTGAGTTCAACAACAAATTTCTTACCAAGTCTTAATAGTTGTGTATCTTTCCTGTCACTTGCATCTTTGCCCTCTCCATACCTTTTCTATATCACTGATGTAATTTAGATGCTCACTCTCAGTTGGACTGTTCTGAAACACCCATAACTATTTCTCTATACTTCCTTCTCCTTCCATTCAGTATTTCATACTATCTTCAAGGTTATTACTCTAAAACTTTGACTTTGATCATTTCATACTATCCCACCACTCTGCCCTCCATTTTAATCCATTTCTGGTTTCCTCTCATATATTGAATAGAGTCCAAATTCCCCAGAATGAAATGACACAACAAACTTTTGCAATGTGATGTCTGCCTAACTTGCCGTTACTGATATGTATCATTTTCCAACTTACCCTCTTGAAGTTCAATAGTACTCAACTGCAAAGGGATTGCTGACTGGGCCATGCTCTTCATATTTTTCAACTTCTGCAAACCTTTGTTTCCTTTGCATGGAAAACCTCCTCTCATATATCTGATGCTCTTCAAGTGCCAGAGCAAATGATATTTTATAACTCGACTCAGAAATAGTCACCTTCGCATTTATGCTAACTCCAGACCATATTCTCTTAATGCATATATCACCCTATATCATCTGTTTATATATCTGCCTTTTCAACTTGACTGAAGGGCAATCTACTTATAATCAATCAAAGAATGAATGGTGGCAAAATCAATGAATTAAAACTTAAATCGCTAGTATATTGGTGGGAGGAAAAACATATCACAAGCATAGAATCTGGAACACAAATGGGGAGAGTGGGATGGAAGGATTATTGGGCAATTCATATCAAGTTGAAAAGGTCTCAAAGGAGGTTAAGAGATTGTGAAATAGTGATAACAAACTCTCAAAGGTTTCTATATTCTCTAGATTACTATTTTCCACACAGCATGTATCCTGCCAATGAGCTAGGTGTCTATAGATATAATCTTCCAGCTATAAAGCTGTTTCTCCTAAATACCAGACCACATCTTTGGGTTATTAACAGTAACAATGCTCCATTAAGGTATCATAATAAAGAGGCTGGTATTTTCTTATGATTTACCTCTATGTGGGACTTTGTGATGTACTCAAAGTACACAAAAAGCCCCTGAGAAATCTCCTTAGTAATCCACAAGGTGGTTTTTAATGCTCAGCCCACAAAAATATGGCAATTGCTATTATGATCTTCTAGAATGCCATGTCTCTCCCCTGATAAATTGATGTTTTAAGGAAATGTCCCTAATTCTTAGTCTAGATATTTAATGAGGACATGTCTCTTAAAAAAAATAGTAGGAAGATATTGCTCCACTTTTGTTCTTGCTATGTAACTTAATTTTAATTACCTATCTTAGGTTGAAGTCCCAAGAAATCAGAGCCTGAAGAAAACGCTTATGCGTTAGCATTTTACATGAAAAAAGTACAATTGGTCCCTGGCGAGTACGAGAAGGGGGATGAAAGTAGTGAGGTAGGAAAGAAAGAAGAACACACATAATGAGAGAAGTTACCCAGATGGCCATCCATTGTCAGAGAAGCCTTATAAAAGATGACATCTGAGGACAATCATCTATCGGGGACAATAATTATCTGCTTCCCTATCCTCTATTGATCAAATGCCGTACCACAATGTTTTAACTCCCGAACACTCCCAGGTTGTGATGCCAGGTCTCTTTAGGTAGCTATTAAGAAAGCCAGAGCTCCTGTGGAACCTAATTGCTCAAGCACACAGCAATCTTTGGTCAGTCAATGTCAAGCATACGGTTTCTTGACCTCTTATGGGAAAAGTTGCAGCAGCAGCAGAGACTGAGCTTCAAAACCAGAGACCAGTACAAGCAGTTGCTAAAGGTCTGTCTAACCAGCAAGCATAGAGCAGGGAGCTCAGGTGAAGTATAAACAGAAACCATGACTTTAGCTATATCTCATGCCTTTTCATGACACCAATCCATAAAAACTGGTGTTGCCTGAGGTCAATCTAACTACTTTAGACAGCTAGTTTAGCTACTGTTTCTTTGTTCTTCTTGTTGGTTTGCTTGTATCAGAAGAAGCAATTGTACATAATTCTTGAGTTGACCAATCAAGAGTAAGCAGGTGATTAGTTTCCAGTTTTATGAAAAAACTCGAGAACTGCTTCAAAGAAATAAACAAAATGAATCACTGGAGTTGGAGATCATATGCATGGATGTCATTTCACCATTAGAGCATTGGCCTCCAATTTCCTCTCTGACTCAGGGACGGTTGTAAACCACAGACAAATGGGTGGCAGCAATGGCAAAACCAGAGTGCTGGGAGTAGACTATGCCAACCTGAAGAACCACCTCAAAAGGAGACCATGTCTCCAAATGTTCATGTCATTTATTTGTTACAAGTATCTTTTCAGTCAAAATAACAAACTGTATGGTGACTAACATAATATAATAAAAATATATTATTATTAAAAAAAATAACAAACTGTCTTCCTTTAATGAGAAATGGCTTTGATTAGCCATCATTTGCTTTTGGGGACAGAAGCAATACTAGTATTGGTAATGAATCACCATAGCATCCTAGCAATGATCGCTAAGGTAGGACAGTGATGTTGAAGAGATCACCTCAGGGGTCACTGATGTAAATGAATCTACCTGTTTAGAAATTGCAGTATTCTGAGGTTTTAATCTGAAGAGGTGCTTGTCTAGCCCACTCACTAAGCAGTAACACATGTTCTTTTAGCCTCTGTGCATCAGACCACAGCTACCCAACTCATTTTTGAAAATGCAAATTCAAGGATCTAACTGTAGAGTATACTTTAGAGATAAAAGAAAAGAAAACAGACATTGGTATGGTTTTAGTTTTTTAAAATGTATCATAGATGAATACTATACTAACCAATTTTGACTATGGCTAATTCAGAGATACATTAGTCTAAAACTTTATGTTCCACATTCCCTTTAAACTCTGTCATAAAAATTATGATTACTTGATACACATTAGGGAAAAAATGGAAAAAAAGATATTAAATAATTTAGAGTTCAGCTTTTTTTCCTCCATAATTTTTAATTTTCCTCAGAGTAAAAATACAGTATGTTCATCATGGGAATTTTAGAAAAACAGAGAACAAAAAATAAATAAATAAAAAGCACCCAAAATCTCTATCTCTGGAAATAATTACTGAGTTTTGGATATATAGTTAGATAGGTAGCTAGGTAATACAATTTTTACCCCATATCTCAAATTTTTCTAACTTTTCTATCTTCTTCAATCATTCCTGATAATTTTTAAAGATTTCTACACCTGGTCTTTTTTTCCTTTTGGTTTAGGGGTCAACCAGTTATAGTCCACTTGACAAATCCTGCCTATGGCTTGTTTTTCTACTACCCAGAAATTAAGAATAGTTTTTACTTTAAATAGTTTTTTTTTTTTAAAACAAAATTAAGTGAACAGTAATATTTTAAGGCACACGGAAATATATGGAATTCAAATTTGTGTCCACAGATTAAGTTTTCTTGGAATACAGTCACATTTATTTGGTAACTGTTATTGCAGTTAGGTTACAAGATTCATAAATCTCTCTCTGGCTTGTTTCTGGAACCTCTCTCAGGCTGAATTTGAGGAAGAGAATCAGCAGTCCGTATTAGTTCACCAATTCAGAATTGTACCTTTATTTCTATTTTTTTAATTCTATTTGTTTATGTGTAAAGGAACTAAAAGTATTCACAAGAAACAAAAAGAGTGGGTACTTAAGTACGTGGATATGGTGGGGAGATAGGTAAGATGGATATATACATCCATTATATATACCTCATCAGAATTTATTAGCTATTTTTAATTTTATTTTAATTATTTTTTATTATTATGTACCTCTATTTCTAAACTAAAGAAACTTGGGTAATTATTGGCACTGAAAAATTCCTTGTTTAATTTTTATTATAGAAGTTTTAAAACATCCACATAAAACCTCACAGCTGTAATACTGACATTGATGATGATTGTCAAAATATCTTTGGAGTAAAGATTAAAATAGTATAGCCACATTACAAAGGATATATAATATTTTAATTGTATGGATATTCATAATCTAAATTTTTACTGACCACTTGAACAGGAATTAATGGACAACCTGGTTTATTTATTAATCAGTCTTACACATTTTTTTAAGGGGCAAGCTCAATTTATTTCCTTGTTTCTGTTATCACTAGACAATTGTTTCTCAAATTTCAATAAACTTTGACTTCATTTCCCAATTTCAGCCTCTGTGGGTGGTGTATGCTTGTTATAAAAATAACAGTAACTATTTGTATGGCCAGTGCAATGAACTATCCAGGACACATCGAGTACAGATGCAGACAAATAACTGAAAAGCTGCAATGTGTAACATGCTATTTTTCACGGAAATGTACGAAAACTAGTTATAATTTCATCTTTGGTTTCTCTGGAAATTTAGATAAAGATTTTTTTCTAAAACATACATGTATAACTTAATGAAATATTGTTTTTTATAGATTTTATTTATTTATTTATTTAGAGAGAGAGCAGGGGGAGGGACAAAGGGAGAGGGAGAGAGAATCTCAGGCAGACTCCATGCCTAGCACAGAGCCTGAACTCAGGCTTGATCTAAAGACCGTGATGAGATCATGACCTGAGCCAAAATGAAGAGTTGGATCCTTAACCGACTGAGCCACCCAGGTACCCCTAAACTTTACAAAATATTAAGCAATTTAGGATTCATCTATATATTGTCTTTTTTCTTAACCATAACCGTAGCTAGCCAGGTACTCAAAAGCTACAGGTTACCACAACAATGTACATGCAAATTTTGAATTCTCTATAGGAAATTCTGTACTGTTTTGATTAAATTTTCTTTTTAACCCTTGTGAAATAAAGAGAACAAGCATATTGTTGCAGGAGACTGGGTTAGATGACTCCATGAATATCTCGGATTTTTCACAATAAAAATAAAATTTGAATCTACTTTACTAACAACAAAAAAGCAGAAGTACATGGAGAATCTGTAACTATAGCATATATTATAACACAAGAGTACACAGAGCTACCTTCACTGTACAACTTTTGGCCAGTAAAGTCACATATATTATTCCACAGAGATGACAGATGTTCAATCTTAGCATATGCAAAGGAAACTCACACCCTCAATGACATTCACTGTGATATTTAATGACTGAAATTCCAGAAAACGCTCTCTTATTTCTAATCTGACTCACATTGTCATACTCCATTTTTTCTAATTAGGTCCTTAGAGAAACAAATATCAACTGTCCCCCTGTGAAAACTCATTCTTTAATTTGATTTGTTAAATAACATCTTGATCTTGGGGTGCCTGGTTGGCTCAGTTGTTAAATGTCTGCCTTTGGCTCAGGGCGTAATCCCAGGGTCCTCCCTGCTCCACTGGGAGCCTGCTTCTTCCTCTCCCACTCCCCCTGCTTGTGTTCCCTCTCTCTCTGGCTGTCTATCTCTCTGTCAAATAAATAAATAAAATCTTTTAAAAAAATAACATCTTGATCTTGGTCTAAGTGAACTAGGTCTAAATAAATGTTAATCAGCTTTGGGGCTTTGCTCAACTCCTTTCTTTTTTGTCAATGCCTTTTTAAATTGTGGAAGTCAAATATGGACTTCTATCTGAAGTATGACTTGGGATTTTGTTCAAATGGGATTAAATTTGAATTAAGAACAAATTAATTTAATCTACTAGGCAGAAGACCATATACACAATCTTCCATCACTGTCAATTATAATAACATACAGCTATGGATGATAACAAGGATTGTTCTATTTTGAATCAGTATAAATAAATGGTCTGTCTGCCCTGATACAAAAAAGACATGCACAACATTGTATTAACAATTACAGTTTCAAAAAAAAGTGGAATGTAAATCTAGCTAATGCAATATATATTATAGCAGAGTAAGAAAGAATCTGTATGATTCAATGTGTATGTAACCTCAAGGTAAGATTTTATTCCTTTATCTGATACTATTAAATTCCTCTCTTTAAAAAGAAGGAATATTACTATCACTAAATTTTCTAAGACACTGGGCTAAATACAATTTCATCATTGATATTATACCCATATAAAATATGACTCTAAGAAGAGTATTGCTTTGACTTCTTTATAGTGCTATTATTCCTGAGCCCTTAAATCTCAAATATTTGATGGTGTTTTAATGGTACTTAGATTTTCTACATTGTCTTCCTAATTATAAAACAACACCACTAATGATAATTATTACTGTTGATTCCTTGGTGGTTAGAAAGAAAGTTTGTGTGAAATTGATTTTTGAACATCTTTCCAACCAGGAAATCCTATTCTTAGGCTTTTGTTGCTATTATTTGACCTTTATTCAGTGTTCTTAATTCATGTGTTTTGGCTTTTTACCAAGCGTTATTAAAGATGATTTACTTGGCCAGTTATCATATATATGGAGGCAGGACTGGGAGGATGAAAGATGGAGAAAGAATGTAAGAAAAGAGAATGACATCAATTAACATAGAAAATAAAAGTGGTTCTTATATTTTGATAATCACAACCTTTCTTAAATGAGGTCGATGTTATTCTAGATCAAAGCTTTCCTGTGCTACTATGTATATTTTACCACAACTATAAATTTTGAGACTTTAAGTGATTTTAATTAGTATAACAGGACAAAAGATTTTGCAGTCACATTCTTGGGATGGGGTCCTAGCTCTTTTGAAATGGATGCGTTCAAGATAGTAATATAAGGAAAAAAAAATAAGACAGTAATTTAAGGTAGAAAAGCCATGAAACTTAGTTTTCTTTTTAGTACAATCAGCATAAGCATACATATCTCATTATTTACTATAATTAAATGAGGTAGTAAGTTTATATAATATTAATAAGAATGTATTTCATGAGTTCTTATGTCCCAGGCAATATGTCAAAGTGCTTTATACATATTATTTAGAACATCTAATGTGCAATCTATCATTACTAGGTCCATTCTTCCTCTCTCTCTTGAGTTTTCATTTAGCTTTTAATTTTATGCAATATTTTTATCCACTAAGGTAGATTTTTTTCCCACTATGGTAGATTCTTAACTTTTTATGTCACAAATCTTTGGGAATCAGATAAAAAAGTATCCCTTCATTATCCAAAAAAATTTCAGTTGACTTTTTAAAAGTGGGGTTGCAAATTTATAGACTACTTAGAGATTGATGAAATCTAAATGCTAGGTAAACAGAAATACATATTTTAATAAAAATATGTATCAAAAAGCATTCTTCTTGAATTAAATATATATAATCTGAGAGAGTAACAAGGAATATTTGAGTCAGTCCAGAACATAGAGGGGATTATGATAGGACACTTTACTATAGCAAAAATACTTCCAAGAAATACATGTATTTATATCTAGAAATCATTAGACATAAAAGAAGATTGTCCCTGAATCATAAAATTATTTTTGTATATACAATTCAATGTGCCCTAAAGAATACTTACTTTCCTTGTGCTCTGTTCTATATTTCTGAATGTCATCCATCTCCTCCTACAAATATTGATATTGCTAGATATATTTAGCTTCGTCTACATCAAATCAGTTTTCAAGCTGTATTGGCTCTGGTTAAAAGGAATAAACTTAGTCTTCTTTGTATACCACCCATACTATCAAAACAAGGAATTCAATAAATGTTGATTGCACAGCGACTATAAGAAGGGGCAAGGAAAATTTCCAGATGCCCCGAACATTATTCAGAATATTTGTCTCTCTCTGTACTTTAGTTGAGTTCTGATTAACCTCTAAGGATACTGATCTCCCTGCATCCCTGTCTAAAAGTAATTCTTGGATACCATTATAGCTCAGTGTCAGAGGTAAGTTATGTACCTTCACTCCACTTTCACACTATGATTCCTCTTTCTCCTAAAAATCCATGTAGTTTTGAAGATCCTGCCTATTTACTATACCCCTTCCTATCATCGTTTATGCCATTAACCATCTCTTAGTCCCACTGACTGTGACTTCTAAACACACACACACACACACACACACACACACACACACACTCATATTCATTAATATTTTATAAACCAACTCACTCTCTTCCTCTGTACTCCTATGATCATTCTTGGTATTTTGAATACCTAGTGTTTCATTTATTTTATGTCCCTACTTACAACCACTATTTCTCAACCCTTCATCAGCTACCAACCTCAGTGGTTGCATACTAAAATCAGAAAATAGACCACCTTCAGAATCATAAATGAAGCACCCCCCATACTCTGTTCCCAGCCACCTATCCTTCTGTCTCAGTTGCTCCAGTGCCCCTACTGTAATATTTGGTTTCAATTTATCAAGACCTTCAATATTTTGAATGATGCATTTCACCCTATCATTAGTCCTTCCTGACTATACTTCCTTTCTTTTCAAATCCCACTTCCCTAGTTCATCAATATAGTCACTCTCTTTCAAATACTTTCAACATGCTTCTCCTTCCATGTTTGTTGTTGTAGACTGAGAAAGGCTAACCTTGACTGAATATCTAAATCATATTTCTCTATGCCTTTTTCCATATAATTGAGAATTCCTGGAAATAATGACACAAGGAAGCTGATCCGATTGTGGGTTCACAATTACGGAACTCAAGTAGAACCTCAGTATTTTCCAGTAATTTTACTAAGTATCCTCAAAAAGCCCTATTTCTCATTTGGCTCCATTAATTTTTAGCTTTTTTTTACTTTTCAGAAATTGTCCCCCCTCTTTCCACTCTCTTAACTCTCTCAGTATATTACTACAAGTTCTCATTAAGAAAATCCAAGAGAAGAGTATACCTAACTTTTTCTTGTACAGCAGATAAAATTTCCCTACTTAGAAAAGTTTCAAGTCCTCCTCATGTGCCCTGGGTATTCACCTTCTAATCTTCTCAATAATCTTTCCATATATAAATAAAAATTACTTTTCCTGAACCATGTGAGAGTAACTTGAGAACATTACATTCCTGTACCCGAAACACTTAAGTAGGTATTAAGCAACAGCAACATTCTCTTATATAATCATGATACAATTCTCAAATTCAGGATTTTATTTTTATTTATTTTTATTTTTTTATAATAATATTTTTTTATTATATTATGTTAGTCACCATACAGTACATTCCTGGTTTTTGATGTAAAGTTCCATGATTCATTAGTTGCGTATAACACCCAGTGCACCATGCAATACGTGCCCTCCTTACTACCCATCACCAGCCTATCCCATTCCCCCACCCCCCTCCCCTCTGAAGCCCTCAGTTTGTATTCAGGATTTTAAACAGTGCTGAGATACAATTATTTAACACAAGAATCAGCAAATTCTTTTTTGCAGAGGCCAGATAAATATTTTAGGATTTGTCCTCGACTCTACTCTAGTAGCACACAGACAGCCATAGGCAGTACATAAACCAATGAGTGTGGCTGTGTTCTCCTACAGCTTTATTGATAAAAATAAATGCCAGGCCCTGAATTGAACCGTGTTTTATATTCTCAAATTGTCAAATAAAAATTTTAATAGAATTCGTTCTTGTTTAGGACGTATTTTGTTGCTAGCTTGATTTTTCCTTGTATTTCCCTCAACTTTTGTTTTATATATTTTGAAGTGTTATTAGACATACGTAAATTAAGGATTGTTATATTTTTCTCTTTAATTGACCATTTTATCATTAAGACATGTCCCTCCTTTTTTCTAGTGATATTCTTATGCTAAAATAGACTTTGTCCGATTTTAATATAGTTATACTGATCTGCTTTTAATTATTATGTGTATGGCATATGTTTTTCATTGTTTGGTCTTCAAATTACCGATGTCGTCAGATTTATAGTGTTTCTCCTATAAACTGTTGGGTTTCTCTTCATTCTGACAATCTTTGTCTTCTACTGGGAGTTTTTTCCACTTAAATTTAATATTAGTATTGACAATTGGATTCAAACTTATCTCCTTATCATGTGATTTCAATTTATCCCAGCTGTAGATTTATCCTGTCAATTTCTGCATAAATTTACCATTCAAGCCACACAATGGCTTTTCATAATTTTGAATATTAACATTTTTTTCACTTTAGAATGTTTGTTTTGTGCCAATTCTCTGTTGAAATTTTTGTATGCATCCTCTCCACTCTTTTTGCATTGGTATTGAACATTCATGCTTATGTGAATGGCTGTTTACTCCACTGCTGAGAGCATGTGTATGTCTTATCCTACTGTCTGTCTTTCTCTTGATTTTTCATTATTCCTGCCTCTTTGCTTGTCTAGTAATATTTAATTCTATGCTGTATATTGTATATAAGATGTGTAAACAGTACCTTTAGATGATATCTTCCACCAGGAAAGATTTTCCCTTTTTTATTAAGAAGATAGGTGAGAGACTTAATACAGCAATCCTTTAGAAGGTTGTTTTGGATCAAGGCAGAGCTTCAGGCTTATTAAACCTCTATTTTCCCTGATTTATGTCAGTTCCTTAGTAATAATCTTCTTGGGTTTTTTGCTGAGAGACTGATGAATCTCTTGTTTTTCCATATAAAATAGATGACATTTCATTCTCCCCTTGGGAGGCTTCTGAGCTTGGCTTTAGTCTTGTACCTTCCAAAATGGAAAATCTGCCAAATGTTTTAAGGAAGGAACAATCTATGTGCTTGATATTGGCCTCCACCTTCTATAAGAACTTTGTATTCTAAGTTTGGAGAAATTATTGGAGAGTTCACTCTTTTAGATGCACTCACCCTAATATCTGAGCCTTTACAACCTAGTTTTTTAGCTCCAGAAATCTGCAGATGTCCTGTGAAGAGATATGGTCTTGCATCTGGAATCAATATATTTCCATCCAATAGCATCAGACATGTGAGACTAATACAGTTTCAATGGCTTCTTGTTCTCCAGGTAAAGTTCATGCATATGGGATAAACCAAATCCTTGGTTTATACTCAGAAGTTTCAATACCTCCAAGGAAGAAAAAGGCCTGGGACCATCAGTCTACCTTATAAAGCACCCGTTGCTATATAGTTCTAGTTCATTTGGTCCTTGATGCTTATAAAGCTCGCCCTGTTTTTAGAGTTTTTGCAGAGCATTTTTAAAAATTGCAGCAACATGGACAGGACTGGAGGAGATTATGCTAAGTGAAATAAGTCAAGCAGAGAAAGACAATTATCATACAGTTTCACTCATTTATGGAACATAAGAAATAGCAAGAAGATCAGTAGGAGAAGGAAGGGAAGAATGAAAGGGGGTAAATAGAAGGGGGAATGAACCATGAGAGACTATGGACTCTGGGAAGCAAACTGAGGGCTTCAGAGGGGAGGGAGGTGGGGGATTGGTATAGGCCGGTGATGGGCATTAAGGAGGGCACATATTACATGCAGCACTGGGTATTATACACAGACAATGAATCATGGAATATTACACTAAAAACTAAGGATGTACTGTATGGTGTCTAATGTAACATAATAAAAAATTATTATTAAAAAATAATAATAAAAAAATAAAAAATTTTCCACCTTGTAATGTGTGTGTGTAGGATAAAGGTCAATAAGACATACCAAATTCTGTTCATACCACAGAACAGAATATATAATATACTGCATGAGTAAAAAAGTTGCATTTATAAAACTAAATAAAAAATACACTTCTATATAGAGAGATGCATCCCAATGACAAAATATATGAATAGCAAATGGATAAGACCTGGCTTATCAGTTCATGTGAAAAGGTCTAACCATGTCATTGTCAACAGGTAAATAGGAAAAAAGGGTGTTACAGCCACCAAAGAAACTAAAAAAAATATAGCCAGCCACATCAGTAGATACATATTGTTCAGAATAAGAGACAATGTTCTACCTGTAGTGGTACTGATAAATCTGAATTATTGAGTTTAGCTGGGGATTCTGTTAGGTTTCTCCCCCACAGAATGAATTTAGCCCAGAGGAAAGCAAGTCCAGATATGTTAAAAACAGACAAATAACTTGTTTAAAGGAGAATAAACTAATGAACTGAGTAAATTTAGCCTAAAATCATCACTAGCAGAATGTTGATGTGATGTGAAATATAAATTAGATCTACTTTGTTCAACTCGAGAGAAAAATGCAGTCAAATAAGTTATATGAGGCAGCTCTAAATAAGGTGAAATGACCCATTTAGAGCTATGGAAGGGACTGCCTTACAGTAAAGGCTGTTCCATGACATGGAAACTTCATAGTGCCCCACCACCTCTCAGAAAGCTTGGACAGATGATTAACTGTTATTTAGGTCATATTTCATATATCAACAATATTTATCAAAAGCACATGGGCCCACATAAAGTGCTTGATATTGGCATTTTAAGAAGAAAAAAACATGATTCTTGCCATTGGAGGAAAAAACAAAACTAGGGAAATTAATATTTAAGACAAAAAAGGGATAAGAAGCCTTACCATCCCACAGCACAGGAAAGTGGTTTCTATATGTCTACATTTAATGATTCTAAATTGGTGATTTGTTCATGTAGGAGAAACAAACAGTGCACAGTTTCTCTATCAATATAGGTCTACGGGTAAAGATTGGAGAGAGGTTCATGCTGCAACCTTCAGTGGTTTATATCAGGCACATATAAGAACTCCTACCATTGTTGACAATTTCCTATAAAAAAGGAGATTGCCTTCTCACAACTACAGAAGGTCCCCAGACTTAACAACTTTTTGGCTTTACAATGGTGTGAAAGAGATAATATTCAGTAGAAACCACACTTCAAAGTTTGAATTTATCTCTCTTCTGGTCTAGTAAGATGTGGTATGACCCTCTCTTATGATGCCACGCAGCAGTAGTGAGCCACACAGCTCCTAGGCGGCCACACCGTCAGGAGAGCAAACAACTTATACACTTACCAATCATATGTACCCATACAACCATTCCATTTTTCACTTTTAGTAAAGTACTCAATAAATTACATGAGGTATTCAACACTTTATTACAAAATAGCCTGTTAAATCATTTTACCCAACTGTAGGCTAATATAAATATACTGAGCATGCTTGAAGTAGGCAGGCTAAGGTATGATGTTCAATAGATTAGGTGTGTTAAATGCATTTTTGGCTTATGATATTTTCAGTGTACAATGGGTTTATCAGGATGTAACTCCATTTTAAGTTGAAGAAGATCTGTAGATTAAAATACTCACTGCAGAAAACAAGTATGATTTTGCTGCTGTTTTGGCCAAAATAATTTATTACTATTTTATTTAAAAGGAAGATTATCAGGATCAATTATTAGTAATAGAAACTAGCATTTGAATTTTGGCTTCATGCTAATGAAGTCAATGTATTTTGCTTTTTCTCTAGAGCCTGCAAATTGGCTTCCTGTGTTAAATCTTACATATAAGTCTTTAGTTTTCTATAACGAATCCTTCACTTCCTTGCATGGCATTCTCTCTGAAGGATACCAAAGTGTCCTGCTAATTCCAAGAAGTTGCCTTATCCCTAGCATATTGGTCTAATCATATTTCTACCTACTACCAGTTTGCTCATCTGGGCAAAACCTAATTTGAAAACTGCCTCCTTCATAAAGCTTGATCCAACCAGGTTAGTTATAAAGCAATTCATCATTCTTTGACCTCCATTTACACTTAAACACTTAGCAAAGCTGTGCAGAGTATATTTAAAATGGGATGGAAGACTCAGCTGTGGCAAAAGGGTTCCCTTCTCACAAACCAAGCTCCAAATGACAGACCTTATCTAAAGTATGTTGCAAAGAATTATGACGCTGACTGAATTGATGTATTAGTAATACTGTGTAACTAACATCATTTAGAAGGCATTACAGGATATTTTTACTTAGTACATCATGATCGGTTACTCATACTATTAAAAATTATTTGATCACTTCATTTTTAATGAAAACATTAACATTATGTTATATTTACATTATTTTTTAAAGTTTTTATTTAAATTCCAGTTCGTGTGTATTCAGGTTTCAGGTGTATAATATAGTGATTCAACACTTCCAAATAATACTCGGTGCTGATCATAACACGTGCACTCTTTAATCCCCATCACCTATTTAGCCCATCCCCCCACTGACCTTGCTTTTGGGTAACCATCAGTTCGTTCTCCATAGTTAAGAGTCTGTTTCTTGGTATGCTTCTCTCTCTCCTTTTTTTTTTTTTCCCTTCATTCTGTTGTTTTGTTTCTTAAATTCCGCATATGAGTGAAATCATATGGTACTTGTCTAATATGTGATCTATTCTGGAGAACATCCTTTGTACATTTGAAAAGAGTGTGTATTCTGCTGTTTTTGGATGGAATGATCTGAATATATGTTAAGTCCATCTGGTCCAGTGTGAGATTTAGAGGGAAAATGGCAGCAGAGTTGGAGTACCCAAGGTTCATCTCCTCCATGAAAACTACTATATAACTAATAAATCACCCTAAATACCCCAGAAATCAACCTGAAAACTAATGGAACAAACTCCACAACTAAAGGGAGAGAAGAAGCTATATTGAAGAAGGTAAGAAGTGCAGAGATGTGGTTTAGGGGAGAAACAGATCATGAGTGCTGTGGAAGGGAGACACTGTGGTTGCAGAGAAAGGTGAGAAAGAAAAAGAAGCACACAGGGAACACACAAGGAGAACATCTCCCTGAAGCTATTGGCTTGAAAATTGAGAGGGGCTGAATTTCATGAGTTCTCAGAACCAGTGGGGTTTAAAGCCTAGAGTTTTAAAGTGAGTGGGCTTGGCTGGGGTAGAGCCTAGATACTGCCCTGCTCCTGAAGAGAAGGCAAGCAAACAACCTGGGGACAGATGGTGTGGAAATAGTGATTTGAAGAATGCCTAGGCACACAGGGAGGAGATTATTTCGCTCTTCTTGGACAGCTTCCCCTAGAGGCAGCATTCACAGAGATGCCTCTCTTAGAACAAAAATGCTGGTTGGTGCCATTTCCTCCCCCACCCCTCAGTATAAACACAGAACAAGAAGCACAGACACTGGCTGCGTAACTTGCTTACACCAAGCCCTATCCCCCCATGCTCTGGCAGGACTATCCTTTCCAGTCAAGTCTTCCTCAGTCCCAGCATGGTGGGCCCCTTCCCCCAGAAGACCAGCAGAAACGCCCTCATGCCCCCTGCTCACTCCACGTCTCCTGACCAGAGAATTCTGCAGGGCCTCAGGTCTCAAGTAATATCAGGTCTCATTTCACAAGCAGACCAGAGCACACCTAGTTAAAACTCTACATTCAGGCCAAGGACCAAACACTGCCCCCAGCAGGCCAGGAGAGCCCCTGCAGACAACTGGCCTGAAGGACAGAGCAGCCAAAACACAATAGCAGAGCACACACAGCACACACCAGAGACATTCCCTGAAGTGTCAGATCATGAACACGACATGACCTCTTTTTCAGAAGGCTATTACTTTCAGGAACAGGAAACATAATTGGCTTTTTTAACACATAAAAGAAGACAGAGACTTAGACAAGATGCCAAGACAAAGGAATTTATCCCAAATGAAAGAATAAGATAAAGCCACAGCCAGAGATCTAAGTGAAACAGATATAAGTAACATGTCTGATGGAGAATTTAAAGTAATATTCATAAGGATACTCACCAGGATTGAGAAAAAAAACAGAAGATATCAGGGAGACCCTTACCACAGAGATAAACAAGTTAAAAAAGAATCAATCAGAGATGAAGAATGCAATAAACAAGATTGGGAACAGGCTTGATGCAATAAACAGCAGGCTGAAAGAACTAGAGGAATGAATCACAGATATAGCAGAGAAAATAATGGAAAATAATGAAGCTAAACAAAAGAGAGAAAGAATTATGGAACAAGAGAATAGACTTAGGGAACTCAGTGACTCCCTCAAATGTAATAATATTTATATTACAGGCATCCCAGAAGAGCAGAGAGAAGAGAGGGCAGAAAACTTATTTCAAAAAAATAACAGCAGAAAATTTCCCTAATCAGGGATGGAAATAGACATCCAGATCCAAAAGGCACAGAGAACTCCCATCAAAATCAATAAAAGCAGGCCTACACTAAGACATATTGTAATTAACTCTGCAAAATATATTGCTAAAGAAAAAAAATCTTAATATCAGCAAGACTAAAGAAATTCTTAACTTACAAAGGAAGACCTATAAGGCTAGCTAGAGATTTCTCAACAGAAACTTGGCAAGCCAGAATAGAGTGGCATGATATACTCAAAGTACTGGATAGGGAAAATCTGCAGCCAAGAATACTCTGTCCAAGGAAGCTATCATTCAGAATAGGAGAGATAAGGAGTTTCCCAAACAAAAACTAAAGGAGTTCATGACTCCAGCCCTGCAAGAAATATTAAGGGGACTCTTTCAGTGGAAAGGAAAAATCAAAAGTGACAAAGACAAACAAGGATCAGAGAACATCTCCAGAAACAATGATAAAACAAGTATAAAATGGCAGTAAGGACATATCTATCAATAATTACTCTGAATGTAAGTGAACCAAACATCCAAAAGATCCAATCAAAAGACATCAGGTATAAGAATAGATTAAACAAACAAGCAAACAAACAAACAAAACAAGAGCCACCTAGATCTGCCACAAAAGACTCATTTTAGACTGAAGGACACCTGCAGATTGAAAATGGGGAGGGTGGTAAGTGGAAAAACATTTATCACGCAAATGAATGTTATAAGAAAGATGGAGTAGCAATACTTCTATGAGACAAATTAGACTTTAAAACGGACTGTAACAAGAGATGAAGAATAAAGGGGATAATTCAACAAGAATATCTAACCAATTATAAATATTTATGTACCCAACATGGGAGCACCCAAATATATAAAACAATTAATAACAAAGATAAAGTAACTCATTGATAATGATACAATAATAGTAAGGGACTTTAACATCCCACTTAGATCAATGCAAATCATCTAAACAGAAAATAAACAAGGAAACAATAGCTTTGTATATTTATCTTATTGTATGTTATGTTCAAAATTTGCTTTTAGAATATTATAATTATTCATTCATTGTATTCTTATATTTCCAGAAATAAAGCTGTTACATAGCAGTCTTTGACAATTTTTAAAAAGCTATTAAAACATACATAAATTTACTCTTAGAAAGACTGACGCTATTTATATTCCTATTAGCATTTTGAGTATCTGAATCATGATAAAATTGTCATTAAAAAATTTTATTTGAAAAGTTAACAAATGAATATCATTATAGTTTTAACATGCATTTCTTGATTACCAGTGAGCTTAGTTTTTTCCTTGTGTGTGTTAGCCATGTTTTGTGCATTAATTGTGATTTCCTTGTCAATTTTTTAATTTCACAAATAGAATACTTATGCTTTCTCATAAGTATAAAAGTATTGTTACATAAGAAGTATATAAACTGTTTTAGACAAAAAAATCACATAAGCTTTTTAGAAAGTATATAAGAATTTTTAGTTGTTGCAAATTATTTTCCCTGCTTGCTAATTGTCTTCATTTCTTGAATATCATTTATTTTTTTTTCAATGTGTATATATTCATATCATGTTAAAAATATTTAAACTGGGAAAGAAGGCAAAAATGTAGGCACCAGCTCCTTTCAATGTCATATTAGAGTAATATGTGATAGGCTTAACCCAGCATTATTTAATTATATAAGGAAATGTACCTCGAATTGACTTTACTATTTACTAGTAATTAAGGGGTTAGGCTCTGTGGAGAGACACATTAAATTATAGATCTCTGCCCAGTAGAATAAAAATAGCCCAAAAGGTTACAGTTTTATTGCTATGTAAGATATTAATGAGTTTGGTCTCTAACTTATTTTAACATATCTGTCTGTGCACACTATAAAAATCCTTGTTTTACAAAACACTCTTCAAACTAGCTTTGTCATTGAAATGGTCATAGTATTAATGGGATAATATATCTGTGATATGTTTATTTTTATATATTCATGATAGACATGCTTTTCAATTTTCGTATTTTAGAAAGTTTTTGCAGGTTCTACCAATATTCCCAATTAGACTCAGTTGTCAGAGCCCATTAAGCTACATAGACTGAGAGGTGTACGTGTCAGGCTATTTAAATTCAAACAGGTCTTCTCTTGGTTTCTGAGGTGATTCCCAAGTAGCCCTAGAGCTTTATTTTTGCAGATCTCTCATTTGTAGTGATTAGAATATGGTTTTATAGCCTGAGAATTTGGTGATATTTTTTTAAAGGGATAATGGGATTTTTTCTCTCTTTGGTGAGCAATGATGAAAAATATGGTTTGATATGTTTTGTTTGTTTTCTGCTGTTTGTGAGAAGAAAATTGATATGCCCCTTAGAAAGCAGAACAACTTTTTTAGGTAAGTATTATGGATTTCTGTATATATGTTTACTTTTTTATTTTTTTGAAGATTTTATTTATTTATTTAACAGAGAGAGAGACAGCCAGCGAGAGAGGAACACAAGCAGGGGGAGTGGGAGAGGAAGAAGCAGGCTCCCAGCAGAGAAGCCTGATGTGGGGCTCGATCCCAGAACGCCGGGATTACACCCAGAGCCGAAGGCAGACGCTTAATGACTGTGCCACCCAGGCGCCCCTATATGTTTACTTTTGACTGATGAATGAGGTTGTCAAAATGAAGCTGCAGGATCTCTCCATGTATATATGTGTGAAAATCCTCTTCCTCTCATTATATGAGTGTGGACTGCTTTCTTACTTCTGTAGTGTATTATTAAATTTTATTATAATCTCAAATTAAGTAGCTCTGTATTAGTTGCTTTTTTATTGTGGTAAATATATATAACATAAAATTTACCATTTTAAACACTTTAAATTAACATTTATGTGTCATGTAGTATACCAACAATGCTGTGGAACCAGCACCACTATATAGTTCTAGAACTTTTTCATTAATCCTCCCACCCAACCCCTCTGAAATGATCCTGTATCCTTTCATCAGTCACTCCCCCTTTCTTCCTTCCCTAGCCCCTGGCTACCTCTAACTTGCTTTCAGTCTCTATGGATTTGCCTATTTGGGATATGCTACCCAAATAGAATGACACAATATATGACATTTTGTAGTTTAGCTTCCTTCATTTAGCATATTTTCAAGGTTTAGCCATGTTGCAGCATGCATAGCTATTTCATTCCTTTTTTTAACTGAGTAACATCCCATTGTATGGAATTACCATAACTTATCCATTCATCCTGTGATGGATATTGGGTAGTTTCCAACTTCGATAATTGTCAGTAGTGCTAGTATTATCATTCATGTACAAGTTTTTGCATGAATACTTCTTTTCAATACGTTAGGTATATACCTAGAAATGGAATTGCAGGACCATATTCCAATTCTTTTTAACCTTTGAGGAACTGCCACACTGTTTTCCACAATGATTGTACCATGTTACATTCCTATCAGCAATGTGCTTATTACTCCACATTTTCACCTACATTTGTTTCTTTGATTATAACCATTCTAGAGCATGTGAAATGGTATCTGACTCTGTGTATGTTGTGTGGGTGTTTGTTTGTATTTACCTGATGGCTGATGTTGAACATTTTTTCATGTGCTTATTATCAATTCATATATCTTCTTTGATATACAAAGAAATGTATATTCAAATTATTTGCTCATTTTTGGGGGTGCTTGGGTGGTGCAGTCAGTTAGGATCCGACTCTTGGTTTTGGCTCAGGTCGTCATCTCAGGTCGTGAGATGAAGCCCCATGTCAGGTTCTGTGCTCAGCGTAGAGTCTGCTTAAGTTTTTCTCTCCCTCTCCCTTTGCCCCTCCCCCCTGCACTCACTCTCTCTCTCTCTCTCTAAAATAAATAAATAAATCTTTCAAAAATTTTTTTTTTCATTTTTTAATTTGGGTTGTTGAATTTCTGTTGTTAAATTGTAGGGATTCTTTATATATTCTGGATACTAAAGACTAAAGCCCTTTCAGATACAGGATTTGGAAATATTTTGTCCCATTATGCAAACTTGTTTTTTGTTTTATTTTGTTTTGTTCTGTTTTTACTTTCTTGATGCACAAACTTTTTAGTATATGTGCTGCTACAGTGAGCAAGATGCACAAACTTTTGAAATTTTGAAGTCTAATTTATCTATTTTTTGTTGTTGTTCTTACTTATGCTTTTGATGACATATCTAAGAAACCATTACCGAATCCAAGGTCATTAAGATTTACCTCTATATTTTCTTCTAAGAATTTTATAGATTTAGCTCTTATATCTAGGTTTCTGATCTTTATGAATTATTTTTGTATATGGTATAGGTAAGGGTACAACTTCACTTGTTCACATGTGGATATTTAGTTATCCCAGAACCTTTTTGTCAAAAGGCTATTCTTCTCCCATTGAATGGTCTTGGCACTCATGTCAAAAATTAATTAATCACAGATTCATGGGTTTATTTTTGGACTTTCAATTCTGTTTCATTGCTCTCTATGTCTATTTTAACATGAGTAACATATTCCTGGTTATTTGGTTTTATGGTAAGTTTTGAAATCATAAATGTGAATCATCCAACTTTTTTTCTTTTTCAAGATAGTTTTCACTCTTCTAAGCATTAGTTGGTTTACTAATAATTTAGATTAAAATATCTCTTGGGGCACCTGGGTGGTTCAGTCGGTTGAGTCTCAGACTCTTTTTTTTTTTCAAGATGGTAATTATTTATCTGAGAGAGTGAGTGAGTGGGAAGGAGAGGCAGAAAGAATCTGAAGCAGATTCCACACTGAGCTCAGAGTCAGACAGGGGGCTCACTCCCATGACCATGAGATCATGACCTGAGCAGTAACCAAGAGGTGGACACTTACCTGACTGAGCCACCCAGGTGCCCCAAGTGTCAGACTCTTGGTCTCAGCTCAGGTCATGATCTCAGGGTCATGGAATTGAGCCCCATGTCTGGCTCTGCACTCAGTGAGTACTCTGCTTGAGATTCTCTCTCCCTCTCCCTTGCCTTTCCCCGCTCGGTGCAGGCACAAATGCACTCTGTACTTCTCTCAAAAATAAATAAATAAATCTTAAAAAATAATCTTTTAAATTGTAGGATATGAAAAAAGTAAACAAACAAAAACCAGTTTTTATCCTGGTTTCAGGATAGCAGTTTTGTATATTCAACATGCCACTAATATATATTTTAACTTTGCAATATGTCCCTTTTTGTGGATTACATAATGACTCTTTCTGTGAAAGATTTTCCAATTCTCTCTATATATAAGAGTCAAAGAAAACTCCCCTACATGAGAATTACTTATCACAGATATTTGTATAAGAAAAAAATGAGTCAGTCCTGTCTTTCTCAGCTTTCCCCACATAACAAGAATAGGAACTTTACCGTGTAATCTAGCCCCTCATTTTCTGTGTATAAACCCCAACTGCTTTAATAACTCAGGCAGAAGAAAAGCTTTTCCAATACTCTGTCCATTATCTTAAGAGAGGATGTATAATTTTCCTGGGAAATTCAATAGGTAGAAGAGGATTTTTAAGCTTCAGGGCTCAAGACTTAATGATAGATTTCTAAATTCCATGTTTTATTTTATGGAAAATCATTAACTAATATATTAATTTTATAAAACTTTATCAAGTCCAAAAAATAAATGGAAGAGACTATGTGTATTCCTACTCAGGAAATGGGAAAATGAACAATTATATATACACAAGTGCCATGGAGATTTGCAGAACTTACATGGGCCAGACATGATGACACCCACCCAAGTATAGATGAAGAAAGCAGCTAAGGAAGGTCTGCTGAAGGATATACCTCCTAAGCTAATTATTAATATAACAAATAATGATGAATGAGGTGAAATTTAAGAAAGACCTAAGGGAAGAAGTAACACATGCAAACATATTGATGTAAGAGACCATACTAAATCAGGAATCAACAAGAAATTCAGCATATCCTGAAGACAAGAAACAGGACAGTGAGTGAGAAGACATGCTGTTGTTGATGAAAGAGAAGACTGCTTTATAGTGTGTTAGCTCCTAAATCATTTTATGTCCAGATTGTTTCTATAGCAATGTGGCATAGCAATTTAGAGTATGTCACTGAAAACTGCTAGACCTTTCTTTACCGGGGTCAAATTCTAACTCTATCACTTAGTTGGTATGTGACTTTAGACATGTTACTTAATAATTTTGACCCTCAATTTGCAAATTATATGAATAGCTTAAAAACACATGTAACATTATATTAGACACAGCATTTCTCAGTAAATATTAAGTGTCATTATTAGGATATTACTATTGTTATTCCAGTAATTAGTACACAAAACACACATTTATTAGACGTATTAATGTATAATACAGCTTTTAAAGTCTTTCCATGATTCTTTAGATTTTAGGATATAAAAGAATGGTCACCTTCATACCCCTGGAGAAAAGTAAACATAATGATTTACCAAAGATATATTGACCTATTGACATTTCCAGAAGTAATCTCAAAAGTACAGACAAAAATATCTTTCTGAGCTTAAATAGTCTAAGGAAGGAGCTTTTTTTATTTTGAGAAAATCAAAAGAATATGGAACAAACCATAAGTTAGCTACACATATCTAATGCAAATCAAGGAAAATCCCTGTAGACAATGAATGTGATATATGTAAAATGAATGCATTCAAATTCTAACCCAGATTCTATACTTGCCACACAGAAGTACCAATTTTTTTTCTTATTTTTTGTCTTTTAATTTGTGTAGAAAAATAAAATTGGATTCTATATAACAGAGATATCTCAGTCTTCACAAAGACAAATCTTTGAAAATAATGAAAGGCCTAGCATCAGAACTAAATATCTCATGTCTACCCATGGACAACCAATGATTTCACATAAACATTTCACATTACATAGAAACTTCATCAGTAATTTGTACTTTTAACACCAAAAGAAATGTGTCAGTTTGGATATAAGTACACCAGTTATTTCTAAGTAGTATAAAGAATGGCTCAATTTTATAAATATAATATATTCTGTTTCAATAATTCTCTAATCTATATAAAATATTCAAACTAGGTAATGCAAATTGACAAAGGTCAGTGAACTAGTGAAGTTCGTAAACCTCTGAAATTATGTTGAAATTATAGGGAATTCGTTGATCTGAGATGTAGAAATTTTTCTAATTTTTATATAATTAATTTTAAATAATTCTAAATTTCATATAATTAATAATTATATAATTTTATATATTTTAATATTTTATAATTAAGCATTTCCTACTTTCTATGTAACCACCCTTTGAGAGGATTGGAAATAGATACTGAACACTTAATTAAGCCAGATCATTAATTAAATGCTGCACTGCCTCATTACTGGCTCACATTGGTATCAGAACACCATAACAGGGGTGCCTGGGTGGCTCAGTAGTTAAGCGTCTGCCTTTGGCTCAGGGCGTGATCCCAGCATTCTGGAATCGAGCCCCACATCAGGCTTCTCCGCTAGGAGTCTGCTTCTTCCTCTCCCACTCCCCCTGCTTGTGTTCCCTCTCTCGCTGGCTGTCTCTCTCTGTCAAATAAATAAATAAAATCTTAAAAAAAAAAAAGCCACAACAAACAAATCCTATTAGGTGCCCCCCCCATCAATTTTATAATTACCCTTGGATTTGGTTTACGAGGTCCACACCTCTCAAGACCCTGGTATATCAGCTTAAAGCTTATAGTATGACATGGAAATTTTTCTCAAGTTTAAGAACAGCAGAAATCACTTAAAATATTTCATTTTAATGTATGTTCTAAATGTTCCCTATGATATTTTACCACATTCTTTCTAATAAAAACTCACTAATATTCACATTAAAATCACTGGAGAGAACACCTTAAACACCTTCTCTGTCCCTCTTCCTGTGCTGTGATTCCCACTGTTCATTGGGAAGCCTGAACCACATCTACTCCTGTCACACAAGGTAAGGTCTGAGTTAAGTGTAGAGTCAAGATGCTCATATTATGAGACACTATGGTAGTAGCTTTTCTTGAATGTCTCTTTACTCTTCTGAGGCTCTAACCCTGATTAGGGTAAGGTTTGTATAGGGTGGGTACTTGACTTCTCTGGAAAAAAACAAAACAAAACAAAACAAAATACAACTTGAAGATCAGGTCTGATGGACAGCATGTCGAGTTCTAAGTAAGAGAGTTCTCTTCAGGAAGACAAAAAGGACTGAGGAAGTCACAGGTTCTTGACCCATGACAGACAGAGGAGGAAGAGCCTGGAAAGAGAGGTGTAAAAGCAAAGCTATCTAACTTGTGTGATTTTATAATCTATTCCTGGGAATGTTCACAGTATGTTTATTTATAAACAAATTTTGATATACTCTTCCAATGAACTACTACTCAGCAATCAAAGGGATAATAAACTGCTGAATGATGAAACAATGTGGATAAGTCTTAAAACTATTAGGTTGAGAGATGAAAGAGAAAACAATATACTATGATTGAATTTAAATAAAGATCAAGAATAGGCAAAACTGATCTATGGCTTTATATACCTCTATAATGGTAGAACAGTGATTGCTCTGGGTCACAGGATGAAACTTGACTAGAAATGGTCATTGGGGAACTTTCTGGAAAAACAGAAATGTCTCTATCTTGACAATGGTATAGGTGACAAGAATGTATATATTTGAACTACATTTCAGAGCTATGCATTTCACTATACATGTATTATATCTATCTATCTATCTATCTATCTATCTATCTATCTATCTATCTATCTATCATCTATCTATCTATCTATCTATCTATCATCTATATTTTTTTTAGAGTGAGAGAACAGAGGGAGAGGGAGGGAAAGAATATTAAGCAGACCCCACACCCAGCACAGAGCCCAATAGGGGGCTCCATCTCAGGACCTTGAGATCATGACCTGAACTGAAATCAAGAACTGGACTCTGAACCGATTGAGCCACCCAGGCACCCCACAATGCATTATATTTTAATTAAAAAAAAAAAGTTCTACAGCCAAATACAAGAAAGAAGGAAGGCAGGGAACGAATGAGGGAGGGATGGTGCAAGCTTGGGTTCTTAGGTTAATATAGTACAATCCATACTCCCAGGTCTGCTACTTACTGCATGACCTTGGTCATATTACTAAAACTATCTAATTTTTTATTTTGTTACCTAAATAAAGGAGTTTTTCATGGTATTGTAAGATTGTTATGAATATTAAATAACATGACAATGTATGCAGTCTTTAGCACTGGGCGGCCTCACAGTTAATAATTGCCAGATGGCAGTGATAATGGTGATGGATAGTAAGTACAGTGTAGGAATTATCTGGGGAATATGGCTAAATTGCAACATCTAAAGAGAAAAACTTGAGAAATTACAAACATCTTATCAAGGTAGAGGTGAGACAGTGCGTACTACTAAGAAAGTTCTACCCTCTCTCATTAGGAGTCCTTGTGAGAGTAACATTGTCTTTAAATGCTGCTTGGCAATCCCTGACACACCACCATGATGCCCAGAAAAGACAGGTGACCTAGAAGTCCAACTACTCCCTTAAGATCATCCAACTTTTGGATGATTATCCAAAATGCTTCATTGTGGGAACAGACAATGTGGGTTCCAAGCAGGTGCGGCAGAGCTACATGTCCCTCTGCAGGAAGGTGTGGTACTGGTGGCAAGAACACCATGATGCACAAGGCCATCCAAGGGCACTGGAGAACACCATAACCCCGAAGAAATGGTTGCCTCATATTCAGGGGAATGTGCATTTTTTGTTCACCCAGGAGGACCTCACTGAGATCAGGGACATGCTGCTGGACAATAAGGTATCAGCTGCCACCCGTGCTGGTGCTATGGCCCCATGTGAGGTCACTATGCCAGCCCAGAACACTGGTTTGGGCCTGAGAAGACCCCCTTCTCTCAGGCTGCAGGCATCACAACTAAAATGTCCAGGGGCAACACTGAAATCCTGAGTGATGTGCAGCTGATTAAGATGGGAAACAAAGTGGAAGCCAGAGAAGCCACGCCGAACGTGCTGATTATTCCCCCCTTCTCCATCCAGCAGGTGCTTGACAACAGCCGCATCTACAACCCCGAAGTGCTTTATATCACAGAGGAAACCGCATTCTAGCTTCCTGAATGGTGTCCCCAGTGTTGTTAGTGTTATGTCTGCAGACTGATTATCCGACTGTTGCACCAGTAGACCCTTCTGTCAGCAATGGATACATGTGGGTCCTGGCTGTGTCACTGGAGACTGATAACGCCTTCCCACTTGCTGAGAAGGTCGAGGCCTTCTTGGCTGATCCATCTGCATTTGTGGCTGCTGCTCCTGTGCTGCCACCACCACTGTCACTCCTGCAGCTGCTGCTGCAGTCCCAGCCAAGTGTGAAGCAAAGGAAGAGTCAGAGAAGTCAGATGAGGATATGGGATTTGGTCTCTGACTAATCACCAAAAAGTAACTAACAAAACTAACTTGATTTGTAAAAAGGAAATAATGGCTTACTTCTCGAAAAAAAAAAAAGTTCTAAGAAGGAAGAACTCCACTAAAAGAATGTCAATATGTATTAGTCACTGAAATAGCTACTTCTCCACTACTGCTGCAGAGCCAAATTGCCTCAAAAGGGGAAAGAGTAAGTCAGAAAAAAAGTGAGAGATCCTTTGTGGCTATTAGAATTCTAACTAGAGAGTAGAGTGAGATGTGGGCTGTTGGACCCCAAAGAAGCACGATCTGCCACAAATGACAATAGTTTTATAACATACATCTTTTTTTACAAACTGAGGGCTTCAGAGGGGAGGGGGGTGGGGGACTGGGATAGGCTGGTGATGGGTAGTAAGGAGGGCACGAATTGCATGGTGCACTGGGTGTTATACACAACTAATGAATCATCGAACTTTACATCAGAAACCAGGGATGTACTGTACGGTGACTAACATAATATAATAAAAAATCACTAAAAAAGATTTTTATTTATTTATTTGAGAGAGGGAGAGAGTGAGTGTGGGGGCAGGGAGGAGCAGAGGGAGAGGGACAAGCAGCCTGCGCTGAGCTTAGAGCCTGATGCAGGGCTCAATCCCATGACCCCGAGATCATGTCCTAAGCCGAAATCAAGTCGGACACTTAACTGACTGGGCCACCCAGGTGCCCCTCACCACACATAAATCTTACAGGTGGTCAGAATAACGTGGATCTGAAAGAGAAAATTCAGGAGTGGAGGTATGTGAAGAAGTGGCCAGTGCCAGACCAGGAAAGATAAGAGCCAGCAAGTTCTCTGCCCCCTTGTTGATGAGTGAATCAACTTAGGATATTCAAGGAAATCATCATCATCATCACCACTGATGAGAGAACAAAAGGCACCTGAAAGCAAAACAAGAGCTGACACCCCACAGACCCCCTCCCCTTGAGATGGAGTACATATGCCATTGCTCCAGCACTTTGTGACCGTCTAAGAACAAAGGCAGGGAGAAACAAGCGCTCAACTAATAAAGATTACAGTTATGCAGGATATGAAACTCCACTACCGTTTGTAAGTGTCCTAATGATTTACAAGAAAAACACCATCTTAATAATAGCCAGACTTCCAGGAATCTATAGACTCAATTTCTTGGAGCCTCAATATGACTTTCACCTTCACAGGATAGAAAACCCTATATAATCAGTCACTCCTTACAATCACAGCGCAAGCTCTTTCTGCCTGCGGGTCCTGTCGCTGTGCTGTAATGAAAGCACCACTTAGCACTCCAAAATGTCTCAAGAATTCTCTCCTGACCATGGCGCTCCACAACCCAGCATCATCAATATCATCCATGTATTGATCACTTACTGTAAGCTCAGACATTGTACATAGCTTATCTAGTTTGACCCCCTTCAAACTACCTTGTTGAGATCTAGGTATAAAATCCTTCAATGTACATATTATTTAAACTGAAAGAGTCTGCGCATGGCTTTCTTTAGAGCTTCTTCTCTTCTGCACGGAACTGACTCCTGCTTTCTGAGAGAAGGACGGACAGAATTGTGGAAATTTGCAGTACAATTTCTACCTGAGGATTCAAATCTCACAAAGACAATTTTTGAAAAGTGTAATAAACTCCTTTTCTTGAGTTAACTACAACATGTTGCCTGTTTTCACTCAGATTCACCTTTGTCCTATTTTTATTTTGGTACCTTATAGAACACATTACAACAAATTTCATAGGGGACAAAAGAATAAAATTTAGACTTTTTAATTGGGTTCAGTAGGGAATCTAGAGACAGAAAGAGATTATTTCTTAGTGTTTCAACTTTAGTTCCTCTAAAATAAGAATAATTTTATTAGACTCAAGTTATTTCTTCAGATGCCTCTATCCACTTATTGTAATATCTCTAACCCCAAACTCATTTGACTGAATGTTAGAAAAGTAAATGTACTTTGAGGTGAATAACTTAAAAGTTGTCAGAAAACTTTTGAAACTGATTTTAATAATAATCATGTTATCCTTCATGCATACTTTTTAAGTTATAACTTTATTTTGTTGTTCATCTTCTCTTTTAGAAAACAGATTTTTAAACTCAAAGCACCAACCATTTTCAGATGAAAATTATAGTTATGTAGCTGTTTGAATGTTTTCAAAATCCTCTTTCCAAAGGCTGCCTTTCATTTAGAGCTCATTGATGTTTCCCCCAATTGTTTAGAGATATGTCAACTACTTTATAAGCACTTATTAAAAGAAGTCACTGATTAGCAAAGAATGATTTTTCAAACACATGTCTACACACACACACACACACACACACACACAGCATCAAGGGAGTAGAGAAAGTGAAGTTACAGCTCTAAAATGTCTTCTCTTTCTCTAAGATTACAACTTAAAGGCATACACATCACTGTAATTGGACCAAAATGTGAGAGTCTATTACACTATCTTAATATCTATTTTTTAACTTTGTAAGTTAAATCTAGCTCTTAAAACTTAGAAAGCATTTTATATTTATCCAAAATGAAAAAAAAAATAACGTATCTTCTAACATGAAATTTAAACACTTATGTGAAAACACTGAGTTGGGTATTTGGAATTTTTTTTTGGAATTGATTGAATGTATGATTTTACTGATCCAGATTATCCTTATAATAGGTAGTTTTCATTTCTATTTATCAAACCAGGTATATTTTACCTGCCTGATACTTTTTTTTTTCAAAGAAGCCTATACTATGTACATTGAAAAATTTTATATTTTGTTCGTTTATTTGTTTCACACTTCAATTTTCCTACTTCTTTAACCACTGTTCCATAGGGACGTCTTTCTCCTCTGACAAAAACATCATTCTCAAAGTTCTGACCTATATCCGATATTTCTCTCTCTCTCAAATTTCATTCAATTGCCATTCATTTGAAGAGCTTGACCATTTCACCATGTGCTGGCTTCCTCATCTGTCCCTCCAGCTTTATGTCTGACTGAGCTTCTATTTGCCAAAACCCTGTTGAATATTTCTATCAAAATGTCTCTCCGGAAACTCAAGCTTCACCTGTCCCAAATTAGTGCTATTTTTTGTAACAAATATTTTCCCCTAATATCCCCCTGCATCGAATTCATTCTGTATATAACCAACAAAATCCTGTTCTTAAATAAAACCCTAAGTCACTTAAGTGCTCAAAAAGCATTTAATGACTCTCTATTTTTCAGTCAGTAAAATCTCAATTTGTAATTCAAGTTCAGAGAGACAATTAACATGACCCCCAACTCTCCAGTTTCAGCCGTGTTTGTACTTCTTTTTCTGACCATGTGTTCAAGCTAACCTCTGTCTAGCATGCCCCTTTTGTCTGTAATCTTACAACACCCTCATCAAAGGCCATTAACCACCTGAGATATTCGTTGGACACTTTTGTCCCCTAAAAATAATTTAGGAAATAAGAAGATCGTAAATATAAAGTAAAACAAACCTATTTAAAATCTCTTAACATATTTTGGAACTGGTTTCTACAAGGAATAATACTGCAATGTATTCTTAAATTATCTGAAAAGCAAAATCATAACAAACATTATGTAATGGAAACTAACACTAGCTAAAACATATGAGACAAATACATAAATATAGAAGATAGAGTTACTTTAAAAATAAAATATAACTTTTCAGTTATCCTATAAAAAATAAATATCAAGATTAGAAATTGTAAACGTAAAGGACATGGATTTATTTAAAAACCAATATCACGTGCCCGCGCGCGCGCACACACACACACGCACACACACACACACAAGTTGGATGTTCATAGGTTAGAAGTCCTCTTATTTAAATACTCGTGCAGAAAACCAAACATTGCTTCAATGAACAATGAGTCAGTTGATTCATAGACATGACAAACCAAAATTATGTACTCCAAATGTATATTTTTGTTACAACTGAATGATTCTAGATAACTTCCAAAGAAGCATAACACATCAACAGTGACATACTGAAACATCAGAGTCTTCTGGATTGTCAGTGGAAGTAATGGATAACCAATTACATTAAGTAGCAAAATATCAATCAATATAATATTTTGCATTCTAAAAATAAAAAATAAGCAATGCTTTATGTTCATTTCATTATTGACTCAATCTTTTTTTGGAATTACAATAATGCCAGAGACTTTTATTTTCTATTACTAGAATAATAAATGGAGTTGCACTATATCTACAGTGGTGAGAGGGAAATTATTCCCTTAGCTGACCAAACAGTTATGGATTTTTTCTAAAATAAAGACATTTGTAAGACAGCAAAAACCTAATTTCCACTCGAACTATCATTTATTCTTTTCCCAATTTGTTCTTAGTATTTCTCTGAAACACTATAATGAAAATGATGATGCATAGAGACTATTATAGTTTTTTGGTTTTTTTTTTTTTAGTTTGCTATATTTTTAATTTGGCTTCAGGTTTGTGAAAAAAAGAATAATAAAATCATAAAGTCACTATAAATTATATCACAAAATCATTTTCCCAAATGAAAATATGAGGGTATTTTTACATCAGAAAAAATCTAAAATGCATAAATCTCATAATTATATGGCTGTATATCTCATTGCTGTGGTAAAGCAGTATCCTTTTTTGGGAGTTATTTCACTTTCTAAAAATGTGGCCAAAATGAAAATTGTAAATTCTATTTCTGTGAAAATTATCATTGGAATTTTGGTAGGAAATACACTGAATCTGTATACTGTTTTGGGTAATATGGAATTTTAACAATATTAATTCTTCCTATCTATGAGCATGAAATATCTTTCCATTTATTTGTGTCTTCTTCAATTTCTTTCATCAATGTCTTATAGTTTTCAGTGTATAGGTCTTTCACCTCCTTCGTTAAATTTACTCCTAGGTATTTTATTCTTTTGGATTTAATTGCAAAGGAGATTCTTCTTAATTTCTCTGAAAGTTCATTGCTGCTATATAAAAATGCAACAGATTTTTTTATATTGATTTTGTACCCTATAACTTTACTGAATTCATTTACTAGTTCTAGCAATTTTTTGGTGGAGTCTTTAAGATATTCTATATAGAAAAACACATCATCTGCAAGTGGTGACAGTTTTACTTCTTACCAATATGAATATCTTTTATTTCTTTTCTCTGCCTAACCCCCCTGGCTGGGACTTTCAAAACTATGGTGAATAAAAGTGGTGAGAATGGGTATCCTTGTCTTGTTCCCAATCTTAAGGGAAAAGCCTTCAGGTTTTTGCTCTGGAGTATGATGTTAGCTGTGGCTTTGTCATATGGTCTTTATTATGTTGAAGTATGGTCCATCTAACCCCACTTTGTTGAGAGTTTTTATTATAAGTGGATGTTAAATTTTGTCAAATGCTTTTTTCTGCATCTATTGAGATGATCATGTTTTTTAATTTTTATTTTGTTAACGTGTATATAACACTGACTTATGGATGTTGAAACATCTTTGCATTCCTTAAATAAATCCTACTTGATCACGTTGTATGATGCTTTTAATGTATTGTTAAATTTTTTCTGCTGATATTTTGTTGAGGATTTTGCATCTATGTCCATCAATGATTTTAGCCGCAGTTGTGTGTTTGCATGTTTGTGTGTGTTTGTATGTATGTGTGTGTGTGTTGTCCTTGTCTAATTTTAGTATCAAGGTAATGCTGGCCATTAAAATGACTTTGGAAGTGTTCCGTCCTCTTCAACTTTTTGGAAAAGTTTGAGGAGTATAGGTATTCAATCAACTTTGAATGTTTAGCAGAATTCACCACTGAAGCCAGCTGATTCTGTTGTTCTGTTTGTTGGGAATTTTTTAATTACTGACTTAATCATTTTACTAATAATTAGTCTATTCAGATTTTTTATTTTTTCATGATTCAGTCTTGGAAGATTATATATTCTTAGGAATTTATTCACTTCTTCTAGGTTGTCCAATTTGTTGTCATATATTTGTTTATAGTAGTCCATTATGACCTTTTGTATTTTTTGTTATCAGTTATAACTTCTCTTCAATTTCTAATTTTTATTTATTTGAGCTTCTTCTCTTTTACTCTTAGTGAGTTTAGTTGCAAGTTTGTTATTTTCATTAATCTTTTCAAAGAACCAACTCTTAGTATCATTGATCTCTTCTACTGTCTTTATGCTCTATTTCATTTATTTTCACCCTGATCTTTATCATTTCCTTCCTTCTACTAATAATTTAACTTATGTCTGGAATCTAAAAAAATAAAACAAATGAATAAACAAAACAAAACTCATAGATGCAGAGAACAGATTTGTGGTTGCCACAGGTCAGGAGGTTTGGGGGGTTGGGCAGGATGGGTGAAGCAGATCAGAAGGGACAAACTTCCAGTTACAAAATAAATAAATCCTGGGGATATGTATTATGGGGACCTTTTGTCAATAATACTGTATTGCAAATTTTAAAGTGCTAACAAACTAAATCTTAAAATTCCTCATCACATGAACAAAAATTATGACTTTATATGGTGAACAGACGGTGAATAGACTTAATGTAGTAATCATTTCACAATGTATACAAATGTCAAATCATTATGTTGTACGCCTGAAACCAATATAATGTATCTCAATTATACTTCAATAAGAAAGGAGATTGTAGCCATTCAATTATAAGTCTGGAAATAGCACACCTATTTTCACATTAATTATAGGTACAATTTGGTTATATTATAGTAGTAATACATTGCTTGATATAGAACATAAAAGAGAACCAATTTAGAGATTTTTAGCCTTAGCAAATTTATCAATTAATAACAATTAGGAAATATAGACTCTGATAATTACATCAAAATCTATAATATTCATTAAATCACGTTTGAGACAAACAGCACATACAAAGCATTACAATAATCTATCCTAGCTTAGGGTGTTTTCTTATGTAAAGATTCTAGATCAAATAGATTGACACATATCTTATGTTTGCTGGTGTTTATCTTAATATAATATAAAGCTAAGCTATAAATCGTCATAGGACAATCAATGTCAACAACTAATCTACTAATATTGCTATCCTAAGAACAACATAATCACATAAATTCAAAGAGATGAATAATGATTAGCATGATAGATGCCTTATAAATCATAGTAATGCCACATAAATTATATTTGTTAATATGATCATGACAGCCAACTTTTCTAATATTTATATTGCTTATTTAAAAACTGCAGGAAAGATTCAATGTCCCCAAACTAAGACTTCTAAAAGAATTTGATAAGCAGGTTTTCCATATCTTCAAAGATTTATGTCATAAACACAAAATAGCAAAAATCTAGGAATCTTATCTGATTTTAAGTGAAAATACTCACCTTAAGTGTAATTTAAAATTTTACCTTTAAAACAAATGTATTAAGTGTATCATTCAATCTTTCATGGAAAATCATACTGGTAAACTACAAAATTAAAAAAAAGTACTATAAAATTATTCAGACCAGAAATAATGATAGCTTCTGTAGTGGCATACAGAATGACCACAAATTCTTCCCTTCGGTGTATGTCCTTTGTAAACCGACTTTACTGTTTTACCATCAGGAGATAGAGTCAATTTCTCCACTGAATTTGGGATCAATCTTGTGACTTTGTCCTGGACAAACTGACCATAAGCAGAGTCTTGAGATGCACTTCAACATGGGGGCTGTCTTCTTTTGCTACTAGAATCGTTATGTTATCGTGTGATCAAGCAGTATGTAATGTCATCTCAGTCATCATAGCCAACTGACAAATACCTGTGAGGACATTCTAGATTTTCCATCACCAAGCCAGTTAGTACAAACTAGAAAAACTGCCTGACTATGCAAAACTTTGAGAGGAATAATAAGTGCTTATGGTTTTAAGGTATTAAGTTTTGTGTTAAAGCTTTTTTTTTATTTTTAGTAAGAGCTGAATCAGTCTTCATATTAAACTATTGAGCAATTAAACTATTTTTCATAACTATCATAAAAAATAGTCTACAAAACATGAATAAAGCAAACAAGTTAAATGTGACATTATAATATTACATAAAATTCTTAATTAACCAAAATTAATAGTTTATATACATCCCTATTACGACCATATACCTCTCCACTAATTTCATGAATTTTGAAATAATATATGAGGTTAGATGTTTGAATGACTACTCAGCTAATTAAACATTATTCCAAATGTAGTGTAAAGTACGGAAATATTAGAATTACTTTCTCTGCAAAGCCTTTTGCTATATTGGATGATTTTCCAAGTTCTCTCTGGTAAACTCTGTTATCTGGTATGGTCAAGAGTATTTTGACTCTATTTCCCTCCTTTAAATTTTCATGATCGGAAGAAGAAGCCAACATGGTGAAACTGTAGTATGCTGAGTGAAATGCAACATGAAATGCTGACTGCAAATCATAGACAGATGAAGAGGGTGAGAATAAACATGGTGTTAACCTCAGCACTGATTTTAAAAAGATCAAAAAGCAATAAATGCAGGCATCTGTATAAATTATGTTAAATTTCTCCTTTCCTACTTCAGGATAAAATAAGAATAATAGAAATATAATTCACTTCACAAATACTTCCTAACAAGAAATGCAATGGCAGATAGTTACTAATTACACCTAAAATTTATTGAAGGCCATTATTTGCAATAATTTACATTTCAAGAAACAAGAAAAAGATAGTAAATGAACTTAAATATTTTATCAGGGAAAAATACTGCTACAATAACTTTTACTTAACTAATAACTACTGCATAGGTAGGCAATGATGCAGTGACTATAGGGCATACAAGAGCTATGGCATTTAATTAACCATTCCTCTTATTGTTTGCTTCCTTATTTCCCAGACATTTAAATTTCTAAATTAATACTTCTGTGACCTGGTTAAAGACTAGAACCATGTAATTCAGCCTTAGAGTGGTGTCAGGGTCAAAGGAACAGTTCAAAGCACAAAGTAAATTTTAACAGTTCAAAACCTTACTTTGCGTATCTCAAAATCTATGAAAAGACTCTTAATATGTAATTATTTTTCTACTCCATCCATGTTTATAGAATCTGGCAATGCCTCCAGCACTTTCCAGCTTTTTTCTCCCTCTCTCCTCTCTTTTTCTCCTATCTTGAGTTATATAGGTTGACCTAGCCTTTTTTTTTTTTTAAAGCAAGAAAGACTCTTTTCTCTAGGTTTTTAACTAAAGAGAAAAGAGAGAAAAATTGCAATATCCTCTGGGATCCTGAGTGATAATGTGAAAACTAGGGCCTTGAAATGAGTTCAAATTTTTGGCCTGTGACATAATGATCGTTACAATAATTTTAAAAAGCTGAAGTAGGGCGCCTGGGTGGTGCAGCCTTTAAGCGTCTGCCTTCGGCTCAGGGCGTGATCCCAGCGTTCTGGGATTGAGCCCCACATCAGGCTTCTCCACTAGGAGCCTGCTTCTTCCTCTCCCACTCCCCCTGCTTGTGTTCCCTCTCTCGCTGGCTGTCTCTATCTCTGTCGAATAAATAAATAAAATCTTAAAAAAAAATAAAAATAAAAAAATAAAAAGCAGAAGTATATAAATTAAATTTGTATTCTGTTCTCATGTTTCATTTCATTAACTCATATAAATTCTACTAACAAATTGGTGGACATTTTCCCAACATATTTCTCTTCTTTTTATAAAAAATACACAAACAGGGGCGCCTGGGTGGCGCAGTCGTTGAGCGTCTGCCTTCGGCTCAGGGCGTGATCCCAGCGTTCTGGGATCGAGCCCCACATCAGGTTTCTCTGCTGGGAGCCTGCTTCTCCCTCTCCCACTCCCCCTGCTTGTGTTCCCTCTCTCGCTGGATGTCTCTCTCTGTCAAATTAATAAATAAAATTAAAAAAAAAAATACACAAACATATATACACAAAGAAGAATTTTTTGGTTGTTGTTCTTGAAAGGGAGAGAAAGCAAAATAAGACAGGCAGAAATGCAAGCATGACTCAGCAATATGATAAAATGCTTTTATATTATAGGATGTCCAATACCTATATATAAACAATTTTAAATGAAATTTTAGACATCCTGTAATATAAAAACATTTTATTATATTGCATATCAAAATGTAAATATTCAATCTCCTCAAAACTTTTGTGAGGTCTTTACAGAATAAAAAAAAAAAAATCACGTGTGAATATATCTGTTCATTTTAGAGGATTAAGAAAATAGGGAAATCCAGGAAATGACAAAAATTCATATTTGGGCAAATGTCATAATAGAAGTTAAGAACTTTCATATGATACAGGGGGAAAAATAAACCAAAACATTCAATAAATGTTGGAGAAAATTGGAGCCAGAGGACCTAAGTTCCTTGGAAATCCACAGAAATCTTAGACATAACTGGATCATCCATAGGCTATAGAACAAGACTCGAAACTATATATAAAAAATCTTAAAGATTCAACCGGAAAAACTGTTGGAACTAACCAAATACAAAGTTGGAGGATATAACTTTAAGTTTTTAAAAAGCAGGATGACTAAGGGCAACATATGGATTCATTGTAATAATAATGTTACATTCAGCATTAATAAAATTAATAAAACCAAAATACATCGAATTAACTTGATCTTTTCTTAATCTCTGGAAATTTCAGGATCTTGATATGTCTTAGAAAGTTTGTGATAAAGATTACTTATTTTGTCACACATGTGTTATTTAAAGCAGGTTCTGATTTATAGGAGGCTGCTTTTACTTCAAAAGAGATTTCAATTGCTATGGAGATAGAAAATTAACAAGTAGAGATTATACCTTAAATCTTTCAATTATTTTATTAATGCAAATCAAGAGAAAATCAGAGAAGGGGAAAGTACCTGAAAAAGCAAAATTGTGACTATAATAAAGTAGGAGCTTTTACAGTGATGAGGAAGCATATTATGATAAAATGTGGACAGAAAGGTAGTTCCAGTATTTGTAATTGGACTTTATTTTGATAGCTCTCCTGAGTGTACAATGAAAAAAGTGTAGGATGATACTAAAAATATTGGTCAAAACCAGTGTTTTTCCAGGTATAATGAAGGAGCACCAGAGGTCCAACAGATTCTTCTCATGGATGGGCCAGATCTCCATTTCCATTTGCTTTATATTGCTTCTATTTTCTGCAAGATTTCATTTGAAAGAACAATCTCATATCTAAAAATCATTTATAAACCATCAATTGAGTAAATACAAATATTTTAATCTGTAATAATTAAGAGTGAGGGATTTTAGTATTAAGATACTGAGTATTTCTGTTTAAAAATATATCTGTGGCTCACTGTAATGCCTTCTAAAAAAGTTTTTAACATTCTATGTCTCAGAAATATTAAAAAGAATGATTATCTATCACATTAAAATACAGTAACCCCAAATAATGGTTAATGAAGAACTTTTTTGGTTAATGAAAAATGTTTATTACTTTTAAAGAAATGCATTTCATAAACTTGAAATATAGTATACTAAGCAAAAGTAAGATAATATCATAGTTTAGAGTACCAGTGCCTTAGGGATAAATTCCAAATTCCCTAGCATTCAAACCCCACATGTGTAAAGCCCTAAACTGCTTTCCAAATCAATGTTACCCTGCTCCTTTGTATCTTTGTTCTTCAAATGTTTTTTTGCTCACTCAACTCCCTAAAATATTTTTTAAAACCATATCCCCTCAAATATTTTTAAGCTGATATTTGAAATACTTTTGGCATCTAAAATTACAAGGGATAAACTATCTGACACTACCTATTGTATATGTATTTTAAATGTATTTTGTGGAATGTTCCAATTTTATGGAGCTCTACATTGAGCTTATCCAAATGATAGAACACATCTGCCACCTAACCTAAACCTTCAGTAAAACCAGTCTTTCTTTCTATCAAAAAAAGTTTGAATGTTTCATTTCAAATAAATATCTTAATATCATCCCAAGATAACTAATTTATTTTTGATTTATAATTCTAAAAGAGAGAGAGATTTCTGCCATGAGTTTATGGTCTGGAGAAATGTATATGCCGCCCTATCAACAGTCTTACCCAGCCACTGATACTTTCCAATCTCTACTGCTTTTACAATTTTTTAACAACTTATCAATCTAGCTATCAACTTTTTAGTTTTACTTCCTGGGCAGTGTATCCTCAAACTCTTTTTTGTTGCTGTTTAACCAACCACTTCTCCCCTACTCTAAACTTCTTATATCCTGAACAATATTTTTAAAAATGTAAAAAAAAAAAAAAAAAAAAAAAAGGCCAATGGCAGTCTTTTACTTCTGAAGAGTGGTAGTGGTAGAGAAGCAGGAAAAAGAAAAGTAGCAGCTACAGGGTCCTTCTCAGGCAGATCAAAATTAAGAAAGAGTACATTTGAAACTTGAGAGTCTAGAAAGGATAACTCTATGCCTTTTTACCCTCTGGAAAATCTTGGGACACATTTAGGGTATATCTGTCTGGATTTGATACGATTCCTCATATCAAACCAAACTGTTCTATTTACTGTTTCCTAAATAATGTCTTTTTATAAATTATTCTCTTGCTCATAAAAATTCTGTAATTTCAAATTCAAACCCCAATCATTGCTTAAAGCCAGCTGAAATTCTCTCCTATGGATGTATACCAGCCTGATCCATAGATACTAATCTAGTGTGGAAGACCACACTCAAAGTGAAGATACTGTCACTGAGATTATTCCCAAACTCAGTTCCCAGGCCTGACCTCTAGGACAAAGAACTAGAGAAAAAAAATTAATGTGCAAACTAATACAAACAACTTCATTGAGCAACAACATACATAGTCATAAGAAACATAAGGCAGATCATTTTGTGGCTCAAGTACAGACAAGATCATAATAAATCCATAAAGCTCTGAAAATTCAAAATTAGATCTGTTCTCTTAAATTTTTTTAGAGAATGCAAGCGAAAACTACTTTGCCTCTTTATAAGTATAAAGTTACTTTGGCTACTATTTCTTATGCTATATATGGCAATTCTAGGATCTGATTCACCAAGTGTTTATATTGGTGAAAAACTTGTGAAACCAACACAGAATATTAGGGGTAGTAGGGTTGCCTATTCCATTTTCTAATATGATGGAGAAACATCTTTTGGTGTGGTTTTAATTTATGTTTTTTGAATATACTAACCATTTATTCACTCAGTAAAATAAACATTCACTAAGATGTGTATGTATTTTTCTGCACGCATACATACTGATAAAAAGTTTAAAAATTTCACTGGGCTTTTAATATACCAGACACAGTTGTAGGAAGTGGTCAAAACACAGGATTGTTGCTTTCACGGTATTTACACCTTTTGTATTTTTTCTTTTGAAATTCAAATAAAATGTTCTGTATTCCCCAACATAGAATCCATTACATCTGTGACACTTGAAAGAAAAGAGAAAATACCTTGCCAAATTGAACATACTATTTGAATAGCTAATACATAGGGCAGTGTATTTCAAATCACACACATTAAAAGGCCATTAAATCAATTTGGTGGGTTGCAACAAATACACACACACACACACACATATATATGGTATATTAATTATTTAATTCAACTGAAATTAAAATAGGATGGCCTTGCTAGAATATATTAGATTAGAAAAAAAAATCAGAGTGTATCCCATGCTACAACGTAGAATTTTTTTCTCACTGTGGTTCATATTCAAATACGTTTGAAAAACTCTGAGCTAATTTATGTGTTGCTAATATTTTCTCTCTGGTCTACTCCCAGAACTTTGGACATTTTCAGTAAATCCCTCTCCTCATCATTACTAAGATGATCCTATATACCAATAGTGTGCCCACACACTTCTGTAGATATGTAAATTTGGGTAGTGAAGAAATCTGCTAGTTGGAGTACAATTTCTTTTAGCTCCATTATAAGAAAGACAATTATCCTATGGTTTCACTCATTTATGGAGCATAAGGAATAGCAGGGAGATTGGTAGGAGAAAGAAGGGAAGAATGAAGGGGGGGTAAACAGAAGGGGGAATGAACCACGAGAGACTATGAACTCTGCGAAACAGACTGAGGGCTTCAGAGGGGAGGGGGACGGGAGATTGGGTTAGGCCGGTGATGGGTTATTAAGGAGGGCACGTATTGCATGGAGCACTGGGTGTTATACGCGAACAACGAATCATGGAACATTACATCAAAAACTAAGGATGTACTGTATGGTGACTAACATAACATAATAAAAGAATTTAAAAAAAGAAATGACACTGATGCCTCATTAAAATCCCACTCTCTAGAGAGTGGCATTCAATATAACAAAGGCCTATTTTTTATCTCATGCAAGAAAAATTCTGAAAGGGCCTAAGTACCTATTTTTTTTTAAGATTTTATTTATTTATTTGACAGAGAGAGACAGCCAGCGAGAGAGGGAACACAAGCAGGGGAATGGGAGAGGGAGAAGCAGGCTCCCAGCAGAGGAGCCTGATGTGGGGCTCGATCCCAGAATGCCAGGATCACACCCTGAGCTGAAGGCAGACGCTTAACAACTGAGCCACCCAGGTGCCCCTTAAGTACTTAATAACAAACTCCACAGCCAAGATTTTAGAAAACATACTTTATAGAAAGTATGGAATGTTTCACAGATGAATAATAATAGAATTCTGGAGAAATCCCCGTCACCTTCTTTCTGACAAGACTTGGCTTATTCCACTCATACGTGCAGAGATTTCCAAGTAGTTAAGGGCATGGATTATAAGTCTGACAAACCTGGATTTGATCCTGTCCCATAAGTTTTTGTGATTATCAGATAAGTTCTTTGAGCTACGTGCTTTTTCTCATCTGTAAAATGAATGAAATAATGTCTAATTCATGTGGGTTGCTATGAGAATTAGATAAGCATACATACCAGACCCTTCACATAGCAGTTAGCATATGGAAAGTACTTAACAATTGGTAGCAGGAGCCTTTGGAGATGAGTGAGCAGGTATTTGAAGCTTAATTATTTGTGCTCCTTCAGGCAGGTAATTCCTAACGCTGAATTATATTGTTAGATTATTGTAAGGCATTAAAAGATGTGTAATGTTTACTAGCATCTCAATTTTACTCTAAGGTTACTATATTCCTGTTCCAGGTTCTCTGCAACAGATTGTCAAAAAAAAAAAAAAATTCTGATACTGTACATAAAAGCTACCTGAGCTAATGTGTGCTTCTCCTTTGTTCTGGGTTTGCTGTGTCATTATCTCACGTATTTTCTTGAAAAGTAGTACGTGAAGGCTGTGTGTGTGTGTGTGTGTGTGTGTGTGTGTGTGTGTGTCTTGGTAGAGAAGAGAACCATGTAACTTGTTTACATATTTGTTTATAAAGGTAGCTGATTAAGTAAGAGCTGATGAGAAAATCCTGATTACTCCGCAAGGCTTCAGTGGAGCCTGGGAGACCACACTAGTGAGAGGACAATCACCGCTCTAGAAAAAAAGGGGTGCCTGGGTGGCTCGTCGGTTAAGCGTCTGCCTTCAGCTCAGGTCATGATCCCAGGATTCTGGGATCAAGTCCCACTTTGGGCTCTCTGCTCAGCCAGAGGCCTGCTTCTCTCTTTCTCTCTCTGCCTGTTGCTCCCCCTGCTTGTGCCCTCTGTCAAATAAATAAATAAAATCTTTAAAAAAAAAAATACACAGTATTTTTTGGAGTCTCCCTGTAGTTGTTTTGTTGTTTTTGTTGTTTCTAAGTTCAAGGAATATTTCCCCTTGGCAAGAAATTTCACCTATGTTTACATATTCAGCAACTTAAAACTGTCTCCCAATTTAATGAATATTTCCTACTATGGTATTATTATTTTTTCTCCTGTTCCTAAACAAGGTCCCCTATCCACTGTGTTCAAACTGTCCCCATACCTTATTCAGTGGGTCCAGCCCAGCACTCCACAGATAAATAGAAATATGGGTTTCCTGGAGAATATGTAAAAAAGGATTAATTTGGAGAGTCTGATGAATTGTTAAAAGCAGTGAATCAAGACAGGAAGACTGAGATTCTAGTCACAGTATTAAGATTTATGTTGCATGATTTAAGGCAGCTGGACTGCCATATGCAAATGAAGAAAATATCTCCTCATGGATAGCAGTATGGATTAAATAAGGTAATATTTATAAAAATGGTTTGTAAAGTGCAAAGTTTAATGTTCAGGATTGTTTAATTAAAAGTTGCTACCTCATGAACAAAAAAAGATTGTCCCAGTAATAAAAGGATGCTTTGATGTCTGAATATCTTTCCATGAAATTCAGTCAATACATTAAAAAATAAAAGTCATATTAATAGATATATTAAAATATGATAAAAACTATTTTATTTCTGGGGCACCTGGGTGGGGCAGTCAGTTAAGCATCCAACTCTTGGTTTCAGTTCAGGTCATGATCTCAGGGTCCTGAGATTGAGCCCTGCACTGGGCTCCGCACTCAGTGAGAGTCTGCTTCAGATTCTCTCTCCTTCTCCCTCTGCCCCTGCTCGTGCTTTCTCTCTCTCTAAAATAAATAGTTTAAAAATAAACAACTATTTCCGACTAAGGTATAATCGAGCTAATAATGAAAGGATAAATTTTCAGTCTTTGTTACTTGGTCTATCAGAAACAGTTCTTCACTCTATCAAATTGGAAACCCTTTCTTCTTTCAGCTTCCAAGATACCACATTCTTTTGGTTTTCCTCCTACTTCAATCTCCTTTAGTTCTTAGTCTGTGTTTGGTTCTTACACTTCTTTCCAAACTGTTCGATTTTGGATGCCCAAGCATTCATTCAATAAACTTCCTTAAGTTTTCTATTTACACTCTGTTACTCGATAATCTTGTCTTAATCTCATGTATTGAAATCAGATAGATAGACAGATACATAGGCAGATAGATAGAGACAGACAATATCTCTAATTTATGTCTCTAGTTTACACCTCCAACATGAAATCCAGACTCATGGATCCACCTGTCTAACCTGAAATCCATGCTCTCTTAATAGGCAAATTAACAGTTCAAAAATGTGCTCACAATATTCCCCCATTCCCTACTTTCCTTCAACTGGTTAATAGCAACTACTCAGAACAAAAAATTTTGATATAATATTAGATTATCTCTTATTATTACATCTTATTTATAGTATGTCAGCAAGTCCTTAAACTCTACTTTCAAAATATATTGTCTTTCATAATAATACATATCACCTAGCAAGGATGAATGGGCTAAAATATGCAAAGCATGTAATGTAATGTTTGACTTTCATTAAAACTAATTATTTCTTTTAGTAGGGTTGGACAATACTACTATTTTAATAATAAAAACATTAGGGTCTACTAGGAACTTTATTTTACATATGATAAAAGTAAAGCAAACAGAAGTTAAATAAGGTAATTAGTCACAAGTGCTAACTGACAGAGCCAGGATTTGAAACCAGGAATTTGACTCTAGAGCTCTACTGTAAGCTGAATGTTAGCTGTTATTATTAAAAATCATTATTGGCCACGAAATGATTTTAAATATAATAGAAATAATAACATTTCAAGAAAACGGCCACAATATTACACACTAAAAAGAACAGCTTTTTTATATAATCACAAAGGCAAATGAGAAAAGTGAATGGAAAAGCCATTCCTATATGCGATAAGAACCATAATGCGATTGACAACAAATCTGTCATGCTTATATGACAAAGATATGAAGAAATGCTCCTAAGCAATGCAAAGCAAGTTCTAAAACAACAACAACAAAAAAATCAAAAGAGAAGCCATGTTCCTAAATAGGATAACTCAAAACTATAAAGATGTCAATTTCCCACAAATTAAATTAACCATAATTAAGTTCTCAACAGGAATTTTTATGAAACTTGACAGCTGATTATTAAGTTCATTTGGAAGAGAAAATGCACAATAGGCAAAAACTTTTGAAAAAGAATAATAAAAAAGAACTTGCTCTCACAGTTATAAAAAAACATTTCCTAAAGTTTGGTTTTAGTCTAAGTATGTCAACAGAACAGAACAGAACAGAGACCAGAAACAAATCCATGTACATTTAAGAATGCAGTATATGAGAAAATCATATTTCAAATCAGTGATAGGACAAATGGACTATTCAAATTATAGTATTAGGGACTACTGGCCATGAAAGAAAGAAAGAAAGAAAGAAAGAAAGAAAGAAAGAAAGAAAGAAAGAAAGAGGAAAGGAAAGGAAAGGAAGGGAAAGGAAAGGAAAGGAAATGGGGGGAGGAGGAAGGATTTTACCTAATACTATACATCCAGATAGAAAAATTTTCAAAAACTTCTCTCCTTCACTACTTAAAAAAATTAAGCCACGATTCTTTCTTTTAAAAAATATTTTATTTACTCATTTGAGAGAGACAGAGCCAGAGAAAGACCATGAGTGGGGGGGAGGGGCAAACGGAGAGGGAGAAGTAGACTCCCCACTGAGCATGGAGCCTGATGTGGGGGCTCCATCCCAGAATTCCGAGATCATGACCTGAACTGAAGACAGATGCTTAACTGACTGAGCCACCCAGGCACCCCACAAAATTTTCTTTTAAAATTTTTTCTTGGAACAGCCAACAATTTGTTGATTTAAGCTTATGGTATAAAACTTGAAAAGTGGAAGCCAAGAAAAAAAGAGATTATTTCATAGTACCTTATAATATGTATCCCTACCCTACTTTCATCCATATCACCAGAAGAAAAGAAGGAGTATTAATATATTTCAGAGAAGTCTGACCTAAATAAACTTACGTGGATAGAGGAAAAGAGGGTGGTAAAATAGGTGGTACTAAAAAAGTCTACCAAAAATATATATACCACTGGAAGAATTCTTCAGAGGCAGAAAGGGCCTCTAAGACCCACAGAATAAACAGTCCACATCTGGTTGGCATGCCATTTAACAGTACCTCAGGCAGGGAAAGCAGCCCCCATCTACCCTCCCCTTGCCAACAACCATCTTGCTGGTGAAACAAAGTAACTAGACAATAATTCCCCTACCTCAAATTGTGACTCACTGGGGAACATTCAAACTAGGTCAGGCAAGTGTTTTAGAATGATGAATTTTTAATTTTAATAAAACCATAGATAATAAAATAACCTAATAAAAATAATAAAATAAACTAATATGATTTATAAGGAGACTATGGGTGTATGGAAAATTCCAATTATCAGAATAACACTCTTATACATAAAATAAAAGAAGTAGAGCAAGGGCAAAATTCATATGAAGAAAAATAAAGACATGGAAGAAAGACTGCAGATAATGACAGTTACTTGCATTCAGAGGAACAATAAAGAGTTTAAAAATAATTAGAGAAATTATGATAGCTGTGGACGACAAAGATGATCCAACACAAGAATTACTGCTTTCTCTGAAGTGAAGCCCTGAACAAATGAAAGTGAAAGATATTGAGTGATATAACAGACAACATTTCCCAAAAATGAAATGGCAAAATTGTATCAGGCATCGAGGCAGAAAGTTCATGTCATCAGCAGAAGAAACATACCAGGCTGCCCATAGACCTTTTATGGCAATATTCAGTGGTGGAATTTAAAAGAACAATTAGTTAACGGAGAAGAAGGGATGAACCATTAATAATATTCCCAGAAAAGAATAAAAACAACAGTGAGACACCTTCAGCATGAACTATTTCAAGGATTAACAAACAAAACTAATTAACAGTGAAATACAAGTAAGGAGGAAATGATTGGAATAATGAACCCAGTCATGAAGAAGCCATAATAAAAGGAGCTGATGGTTAGTACTGCAGCCATCTATCTGTAGAATTAAGACCAAAGCACCAACACAATTAAAGTTGCAGAACGGAATGTAAATATTATGAACTCTGACAAAGTTAAGGTAATATAATTATCAAAAAAACTGAAAATGAAGAGGGGTAAGGACAAATTGGAGAGGAGCTAATCACCTCAGATTGCACTGCAGGGAGTTAATGAACACTGTCTGAAATTAAAACATGGAGCTAATGCATCCAACTTCTTAATGATATTCATAGTCTTTTATTCTTAACCATAAAGACAAGTTTTTTTAAAAACATTCTTGTGATAAAGATAATATTTAAGCTCAGCAATGCTATCCCATTTATTTCAGATTTTTCATTTATTAAAGAAAGCATGTATAACATATTAATTAAAAATAGCATGTACATGTCTCCCTCCATACTTACCCTTTTATTTGTGCAGATGTGTAATTATCTAATTGGGATGATGTTTATCAGATGTTAATAGTTTCTTTCTGAATGTAAAAAATTTGGGGGGTGATTTGTGTTTTTAACTTGAGTAAAGACATTATAGTAAAATAATACACACTTAGTTAAACACTTAAATGTAAAATGATAATGATAACAATGATAATAAAATGATTACACAAGCTTGCAGATATCTCTTCGTATGCATTGGTTTGCGTGGAGGAGATTTGCCAAGGTACTAAAAGATACAGGGTCAAGAGATGGGTATGTTGTGTAAGCACGGAAGAAGTTTGCTATGTTTGTCTGGCCCCATGGCTTTATATCTGAACTCTATAAAGAATAATTGAACACAGAAGGCCAAAAACTAGTTGTGACCAAGAACTGAGCAACCCAGCTCAAGTGAAATGACTACACATTCCGGGGAGATCATGGTCTTACTCCCAGCTCTGCTAACACAGGCGTCCCAAGAGCATTGCTGTGGAGTTACAGGAACTGGAATTATCTGGTAGCAGTTCCCCTGCATACTTATTAGTCCATCATGAAGGATGCTGGGAGAGGGGTCAATGGTGAGGTATCACCTTAATTAAGAACACTTGAACAGAAAAAAATTAACAAGAGAGCTGCTCAGTTAATATCAGATGAGGCTGGGTAACACAAAAAGTTCTAGAGAACTGCACAATGCAAATTTTTCGGGCAAGAAGCAGTGAAATGTAGGTAATTTAACCATCTTAGTTCTCTGGACTCATGCAACCTTGGGGGGAAAAAAGCCTGGTGATTACATGTCCTAATTTCCTGACAGTTCAAATATTTTGACCTCATGTTACATCATATGCATTGCAGATTGATTCAAAATCTTATTATCATTGCTATCATTTATGTAAAGTAGCCCCAAATCCCACATCCTTCGTACTTTTCCTATCTGAAGAAAACTATATATTTAACTTCACTGATGTTCAGTAAATACTTACTCCCTGAAAATAATATTGCTAATTCTGAAAGATACACTTAATTCTTCAGATATTTCAAACATAGAATATAATGTTTTCCTGTATACTGACAATAATGGACCACTTTAAAAAGGTTGATTTTTTAAAGCATGGAGAAGAGAGTAAACTGTGATGAATAATAATAAACTTCAAATATCTATAGATTTCTCTTGGTGGGAACAGGGGACCAGTTAGCTTAGAGTAGAAACAGCCCATGGTTTACTAGATTAGGAGACTAGATGTGTGTGTCTGTGGGCAACTGCATGTTTTTATGAATAGAGATGGGTCTGTCTAGTCGTATGGGATTAAATTCCTACATAACCAGGAAGTTACTTTAAATAAGAAAATTCCTTTTTTCAGAGTGGAATACTAACTAAATATAAAGAAAGCTACCCACTGGCATTAACTCTGGAAAACACACACAGACACGCACACACACACACACACACACACATACACAAATCAAAATTGCAGGAAAAAAATTCACAAAAATTAAATCTGTTGTACACAGTAGTAGTATTTTTCTTATCTTAATTGAATCTTTGTAAGTATCTTTTGATTTGAGTAGATTTCCTTAACTTAGACCTACAGGAACTTTAACATTTTATCATAAAAAATATTTGAATACATGAAAATGTGTGTAAATACTGAAATGTATAATGGGGTTTTAAAAAATCTCATTGCTACTACAATTACGGAAATTTTTGTATTCTTTCTTAATCTAATAATTAAGTGTCTTGATAAGTTTCTATGAAACTCACTTTATTACTATGAAAACAAGCTCAGGGAAACTGAGGCTGGCTTCTTAAAATAGTGAATAAGCTTTATGGCAGAGAATGAACAACTGCATACATTCATGGACAGGAGAATCCTAACCCAGAAACTCTTTATAAAAGACATATTTTTCTCTTTATTTATGTTCATAGTGTGTGTGTAGAGAAATTTTCAAAGAGGAAACGAGTCTCTATTTTTTGCGTTGTCACACCTAGCCTTCTGTCTGACTGTTGAGAGCACATGGTCCCACCTGCTCTCACTGTGCCAGGCTTTGCAGTCACCGAGAGGCAAACGATTAAGAGAGATGTGAGGACAAGCAACAGATCTGGGATGTGAAAGGAGCATAGAGGTTTCAATCAACACAGTGGGTTTTAGAAATGCTTACGAACTTGAGGTTGTGAACTTCCCCAGGGATAAAGGTTAGGGAGCCTGACTGCTACCAGCTCACATTTTGAAGCTAACACATTAGTGGACTCCTTCTTATCTGGTCCACTGATGGCATAAACATATATCCCAGTTTTCCAGAAGAACCCTTGTTTAGAGCTGTTCTTACACTCTCAAAAATGTTCTGGCTGGGAAGATAAAGTCTATGACCTGCCTGCTGGCGAAGGGCTTACCAACTCTTCTCTAAGTTGTATTCCCAGGCAGCCACTCCAAATTGATCTAAATGGTTTGGAGATAAATCTTTGCTGTCCCTGGACTTATCAGTGGAATGCATTTTCAAAGAAGTTCCTGCCTATGATTGTTCTCACCTTCCTGTGTTAAGTAATTTCTTGATTTCCATGCATAAGTTTTCATTTCTTCAAATACTAAACCGTTTAATAGTGCTAACCACAAGAAGAAACCAATAAATTAGTGAGTGGTAGTGACATCCAATCAGAGGGAAGGCACTAACTTGGGTATGCATGTTAGTTTTTCAGTTTTAATAAAAAGAACATAAAAGAAAAATACAACTTTATTTTAAATTTAATCAGTTTTTATAGTAAAGTCAGGTGTTCATACATTTGTCTATTGTATTATTCGTCTGCCCAACATCCAGCAAGTAATCTCTCAATGTAAAATTCTAGTACCTAGAGCAGCAATCAATATGATGTATTTGTGAAGCTTTGCAGGTTCACATAGAACAAAATAAAATTTAAAGGTAATATAATTAACCTAATTAGAAGTTTTATAAAAATAATCCTCTGTTTTGTTTTCACAGCTTTGAAGCAAATTGTTAAACTATGGCTTACTATGAAACCCATTTGCTAACATATTATATTGCTAATATTTAAAAATTATTCTAGTCTAAAATAGACTTTCATATTTATGAAGTAAGGTTAATGATCTTTACATATTTTATATAACAAGCTTCCCATTTTTTTCTGATTTACTAAATTTCCACACATACACACATATGCCCAATAGATTTGAAAGATTCTAGTTTTATTTTCATGTACCCAAGAATACTTGTTACTTTCTGAAAAGCAACACACTGAAGCCAAAATGCACAACGGCTAAGCTATAACCTTCTGATTTTTAGCATGCTGCTAAGTGATAAAATACCCACAAGACACGCATACACACACCCACACATTTGAAAGGATAAATATTCTTACTTGTTTTAAATAATGTTCATCCAGAAATAAGTGTAATTTCTACAGTAAGACTCTTCCTCATCTTTTTTAGAAAATGCATGTTCATTTGAGCTAAAAAGATTTATAATATATTAAAATAAAATCATCTATTCAAGCCAATGTTTCCTGCAAAAATTATTCAAGATGCATCAAATGCCCCTTTTGAAATTGCTATAACTATGTATTTTTTACTTCTATTGAAAAATAGAGGGGCAAATTTATAGACTAACCAAAGCAACACTGCAGTTTAATTCAAAATGGTTCTCTAATTCATCAGTTTAAAACTAACCTTCTCCACTGCTTTTTTAATTGTTTCACTGTTTTGATTTCTTCAAGTCAATCTTTAGCTTAAGGAAACTAAATACATACTGAAGAGATAAGGGGGTTCTAGCCTCCTAGTTCAAGCTAAAACATAACCTCTAAATTATCTTTTACAGTAAGCCAAAGCCAGCGTCACATACCTTTCGGGAATGAATTTCTTTCACATACAATGGAAGTAGAAATTCAGATATACCTTCAAGTCGGATTCCCTTCTTGGTGACTCTCAGATTTCCCATACCATCCTACAAGCAATGAAATATAGTTCACTTTTAGGTTAATTAGAGAATGAATAACTGGCCATAATTTTCTTAGGGCTAAATTGAGAAAACAGTATGCTCAAATCAGTGATGATTTAAGGAAGATGAGAGATCGGATCTACTTAATGAACGACTGCAGCAGTTTGCATGCATATAGAGGGCTCTATTTAAAATGAACGGGAAAAGAGGTATATTAAGGACCTGGTATCTTTTCTTAGCTCTCAGAGATTAGGATTTATCTATGAAAAAAATCCTGTACTTTTTTTCATGCATCAGCCAGTTTAACTATTTTGGGGGTATAATGATACTTGCTATCTGACTATTGGAAACAACTTTGCTTGCAGAAAGTTCTAACAAAATTTTTACATTACAGTATACACATATTTCTACAGTACAGTTATACACATATTTCCACAATAGTCAAATAGTCACATTTGTACAATGATTTCAACAAGTGCTTAATAATTGGCTAGTGTAAGTAAGCTTGGTGTTCCTGTATTCAAACCATGAGTAAAGCTTATACCCTCTCCTTTAGAAAGCAACACCCTATAAGGGGGATAAAACAAGTACATAAATAACATTTATGAGACAGAATAAAATAAATTTAAAAAGTAAGAATGGAGTGCTAATAGGAATTAAAGATTTCAAATTTGATAAGAGAGTGAACAATTTCTCATGGAAGAGATTAACTATGAGAAAGGTCTTAAGAATATGGAGTTTCAACAGGAGATGTCCATAGAGGGAGAAACAGAATGAACATTCTGTAACATTAAGAAATAACATGCCATCCAATCTTGCTAACATATGGACTATTATTGCGAGAAAAAACAACTGGGAGTATGTTTTGAAGCTAGTGAAAGGAGAACCTTGAATGCAAAGGTAAGGAATCTGTGATTTGGGGCATATAAATCCATCAAAAGAAGAAGAAACATAAAAGGTTCTTGAAGAGCTCAATGGTTTGAAATGATCAGAATTAAGCTTTAAGATTAATCTGGTAGGAGCACTATGTGGGGCTGACAGAATATCAGTAAGAAGGCACAACTTGGTAATAAGTGTAAGGAGTGTGGTGGAAGAACAGCCTACGAGACCCGGTGACTAACTTTATCTGGAGATACTGAAAACAAGGACATTTATGACTGATCCCAGGTTTTGTGACTATGACCTAATAAGGAAATGCAGTGATTTTTAAATTGGAATAATGAAATTTGTACACTCAATGGCAAAATGAGTTTAGCTGTGGACTTCCTAACTTTGAGGTATCATTGAAAATCCAGATACTGATCATCAACTAGCACACCTGTACAAAAGAGGACTGGAGAGTGACAGTTCATGCTTGAATCTGCTACGATGGATGAGCAAGTCCTCCACAGAAAGATGTCTATAAAACCACGGAGAAACTCTCAGATAATGACCAGGTCTATGGATTGGAAAGAAGCATTTCATACATTCTGGGAGACTATGGTGAGTGTAAGAAGAAAACCAATACATTATGAAGGCCCCAGCCTCTACCACTCGGCCTGCATCTCTCTCCCTAAACGAAAGCCAATAAAGTAGCATAACAATGAATAGAACTTTCATTAAGAATTAAAGGATTTTTTTTAATCACACAAGGAAAATGACTACTGAGAGATATTTTGACATGGCGAGGTCTCGATCCTGTAGTGGAAGGGCAGAGTAATGAATTCTGGTTGAATTAAACTTGGGATGGATGAAGGGATTCATTTCTTGAGACTCAAACTGAGAGCTAACACTGGAAATGTCTAATAGGGAATTGACTAAATTGTTTTTAAAAAATTTAAAAAGAATTTTTAAAGGCATCACTGAAGATTTATTCTGATGAGAAAATAGGTCTACTTTTGTTGGGATGATATACCCCAGTTTCTCTAAGACAGAGCTGGTTTGTACCACTTTTATAATATCCTCTTTCACTTTCAAAAGTGAAAAGTGTTTCTGATTTAGACATCAATTACATAGTCACCCATTTGTTGGCTCTAATTAGTATCATTTGGCAACATCATACCTATCTAGGAACAGAAACTGGCAGAATTAACAGGGAGAAACTCAAAACTGAGGATTTGCTAAGCAGGAATGGCAGAAGGTCATAAGCATGTGGCATGCCAAAGTAGCAAAAAATGATGCTCCTCAAATGGCTGACCATCATTTTTCTCATTGGGTGGAGACAAGTAGAGCCAGAACACCAATGTTGCACGGCAAAAATAGCACAGGGTTAAGGAATGACAACTGATGATCAATTAATGATCAAATTCGGTAGGAGTTAAGAAATACGAGAAATGTTAACACAGATTTATCATCAGAAAATAAAACTTCAGATTTTGAGATCTTGAAGGCAAAAAAATTTTCATACATCATGAGGTCTGAAGAACACCTGAGCAGTGGGCAGAAACAGAGTGGAGACCAAAGTCTCTATAATTCGGAAAGAATATACAAAGTGACACATGGCTTTAAAATATTATTTTGTCCCTGAGAAATTTTCTTGACTAAATTTCACACAGTGACTGTCCATATATATTCTCAGATGCCTGCCGGAAGGAAGTGTACTGAAATGTTCCCCATGAAGTTGCTATGGAAACATCTAATGCAACTGTTAGTGTAACTTAGAACAACAGAAATCAATTCTATGATAAACATAATTCCCAGTTCAACATTAATCTTAAAAAATGTTTTCATTAAGATGGTTAGAAATAAAAGAAGTGGACATCCAAAGTTAACTGTGATATTACTTTACTATTTGCATATCTAATTTTGGAAAGTTTTGAATATTAAACTCAATACTTTCCTTTTATATTTTCTATATAATGTATGATTTGGGGCATATAAATCCGTTTCATTTAGATTAGATGAATAGATTTCCCCTGTATAAATGTAGGAGTATTAGAGTAGTATTGTGTTTGAAATCTAACCTCACTCTGCGATATCCATTTGTCTCTCCTTTTATTTCTATTTTGAATTAAAAAAATGAATATTCAAGTTCTTACATGTTATCTACATGTAGTTATAAAATACACAGAAGTGCATAATATATTCAGTATAATCAACCGGATCTTCACATGCATGTACCAAGTCCATTAATAATTTATGAGAATGTGAAATAATCTGGTTTCTCTTCTGTAGGAGCATTAGAAAGTCATTTTATTCTTACTGTCACTACACTTTCCTGATTCACTATAGTCTTGGTCCCTTCAACATTTAAAAGGGAGAAAATAACTTCCGGATTTGCTGCTAAGGATGACATTGCCAAAACACCAGCAAGTAAAGAATTTAATGTACCTGTGGCTCAGGCCTCAACCGTGGCTCTGTCATCTTCATCCTATGTAGGCTTGAACTTAACTAATTTCTTTGTTTTTAAATTTAATTTAAATAATTTTATCGCCTTAAATTTATCACCAGTAAAAGCAGTAAAAACACAACTTAAGGTATTTATTGCAAGGACTGCAGGAGGAAATAAAGAGCTTACAATAATACCTAACTTAAGTAGAAGTACTCAAAGTTTTAACCATTAATATTTTATTAAAAATAACTTAAATTTTTGTCTCATAACAGTATTATAAAATTCATATTGTCTATTTTCATAGAGATTATCTTTGAACTTCAGTAGACTCAACATCAAGCTTTATCATCATCATAGTTATGATGCAGTTATTCATCATCTCGTAATCTCACAATCATTTACCTACTCTTGACAGACAGTGTAGTGTCCTTTGAGAAGGGAATATGGAGCCAGACAGCTTGGATTTGAAACTTCTACTCTATATATCCAAACTGCTATATTTGTATTTTCTCATAAAATGTATCATATTCTGATTACAGTTTTAGTTAACTGTGTATACATTTTTATCTCTTCTTAAAAATAAGTGATCTTATGTATGTACTTACTCCTTCTAGCGTAGTCTTTCCAACAGTGGTTTTATGTGGCATGTATATGCTGAATGTTTGAGTAATTGATCAGTAGAATTTAGATCTTTACTTGATAAAAAATAAAACAAAAATCCTTATAAAATCATATCATCACCAAAATTCATAGAATTTATCTATAGAAATTGCAAACAATCTTTATTATAATTTTCATGCACTTGATATTTTGGACAAGGTGGAAGATACTTTGTTGAGAAATATTCTTTTTGGAATTTACTATGAGAATAAGACATTAAAATAAATAATAGATATAAATGTAAACAAAGAATATTGATAGCCATGTCATTTTAATTTAAAATACACACTCATCGGCGCCTGGATGGCTTAGGTGATTAAGCGTCTGCCTTCGGCTCGGTTCATGATCCTGGGGTCCTGGGATCATGTCCCACATCAGGCTCTCCACTAGGCGGGGAGCCTGCTTCTCTCTCTGCCTCTGCCTGCCCCTCCCCCTGTTCGTGCTCTCTCTCTTTCTGTCAAATAAATAAATAAAATTAAAAAAAAATCCACACTCATAACTTTGAAGTGATCTTACCCTAGTGCACTCTGTCCCCACACAAGGTTCTTTATGACACTTAGCTATCTGGTATTAGGAGAGCTGTTTAGATGGTGGCTACCCTCAGAATCTGAATTATGCCTAAACAGGCAAATGTAACTTTCAAAGTAATGAACATGTTGACATGGAATTGAGAAAATTTTTTAAAATTGAGGCTATTATTAAATAATATATAAAATCTGGTGCTTCATTAATTTTTTTGAGAGGGCAGAGGGACAGACAAAGAGAATTTTTTTTGGGGGGGGGAGGCAGATGGAGAGGGAGAGACAGGATCTTAAGCAGGCTCTATGAGCCTGACACAGGGCTTGATCCCACAACCCTGAGATCATGACGTGAGCTGAAATCAAGAGTCAGACATTCAACCAACTGAGCCACCCAGGCACCCCAAGTGCTTGATTAAATATTTAAAAAAGTTTTCAAAGAAAGTTGAAAGAATCTAGTAGCCAGAAGATAATTAAATATAGATTTTAAATATTTTTTTCTGGCTAAAACCAAAGATAAATTTCTTCCAAATTACTAGCATTATTTAAAAAGAAAATGATTAGAAAGGGAGATAAATATGTGTATTTTTATGGCTTTGATTATCTAATGATATTCATTCTATAATTCAATTTGCATGCGGAAATGACCTTAAAAAGGCTACTTAGAGACAAATTGAAGTCTAGTATGATAAATTATTTGTGAGACCTTGGGGATTAAATATTTTTAATAATGTAAAGAACAATACAAGGAGATGGAAGTATTAGCTTGTTCAAAAACAGTTACAAACCACTTTTAAATGTCTTTTTGTTATTTATTCTCTCTTCTATGCTAAATGAATTAAAAAATTGTTTAATTCCCAACTCCTAATTAAAGAAAAATTCTCTTTAAAATATCTAAGGATTTTCTTTTTTTTTCTTTTTCGTACCTGTTTTAAGATGCTGTTATTTATAATTTATAATGAGCTGTTTTTCCCCAAGCACAAGAGAAAGAACAAACAAAATGCAAGTTGACAGCCTGCTTTATATGTACGTTTTTACTGTGTTGTTCATTATAAGCCTGTATTTTATTTTCATTTTAATTGGCCTGTCTTAGTCCTGTCTATTATTAGAAAATAAACTCTACAGTGATAAGAACTGATAGACCTGGGAATGTGACCTCTAATGCAGCTTGTATAGACACATCTTTAGAAATTGTTGTTAATAACATATCTTTTATCATCTGGAGCATTTATCACCTTTGTTCATAGCCAATAGTTGTTCAAAGTTTCATAATTTATATGTCACTGTCAGCATTGTGAAAAGGGTTTAATGTATTCATATTTAAATACAACAATAAACATTGCACTTTGTATCTTTTATTTGTATTGGTGTTCTTTTAACTATGCGAATTATTTTTTAAAAACATAATAAAATAAAATTCAATTTGTTTTCCAAATTTTCCTCTGCTGATAATAGAATTCTTTGACAAGTATTTCCTTCTTTTTCTAACGATCTATGTATCAATAACCTCATACAACATATGTGATCGCTTACTAACAAAATCATCAGAATGAAAATATGCTGAAACAAGACAAAACCAAAACCAAAAATTTGTTAATCTGACATGGCAGAGATGATCACAATCATCCAGGAAATGGGAAAAAAAATGGATGAGTTCAATAAATCCAATGAGACTATATATGAGATCGGCAATACATATTATATATATATATATATATATATATATATATATACATACATACACGTATTTATATATATGTATTTACATAAAATAATGGGAAATAGATTATAGCTATATCTATATGGAGAACAGATCATAGTAGGAACATTTAGAACACAAAGGCATTTTATGTCCAATATTCTTGGAAAAAAAAATGTTTTCCTATAGGATATCTCTTGGAATCACTATTAGGAAAAAATTATTGGTGTGGCTCAATCTAATAATGTAATATTAATTGTATACAACAACTTCAAATGTGCATGGAAGGACTAGCATTGAACCACCTTAACTTGAAATTAAGGTTAAACCCAGAGAATGTGATAAGCAATTGTGGCAGAAGACAGACACTTGCTAATGAAGAAAGCTGTTGGAAAACCCAGCCTGCTACTACAAACAAATCGTCTGTCTCAGTGCTAAACGGAAACAACTGGAAAGAACCTCAGAGGCATTTGACTTAAGGAAAATAATAAATAAGGAAAATAATAAATAATGAACTAGTAATAATGTTATGTTCCCTAAAGATTGTCATCTGTAAATGGGTGACGGAAGAACATCCGTATTTTAATCTTTGCAACAAGGGTATAGAGCTTACAGTTTCACTGTTAACATGCCTGTTTTTCCTCAAATATAAATAGAACACTAGGATTATAATAAATCCAGTGGAAAAAAAATTTTGTTTTCAGCTAAATTTAGGAAACCACAAAATGATATATTCCCACTCAGATTCACAATGCATATCAGCATACTAAACACTGAGAATTCTGGGTTAATAAAACATATTTTCCTTGTTCAACAGAGAGTTCACTAAATATTGTGTCCAATGGGTCCCCCACTCACTTTCTCGCATGTTAGAATAGGTGGAATAATGTCCCTTTGAACACATTGTGTAAATACTGGTCTAATTTTTTATATTTTATAATCTCTAAAGGAAGACCTATTAACAAAGCGGTGCATTGTTAAGCACAGAAGTGATTAAAGAGTTAAAAGCTATCACATCTCCACAAATATTTATTGAGAGCCTGTGTATAGAACCATTAAACTTTGTTTATAATTTGGCTTCCCAGCTCCTTTCAAACACTAGAGAAAATATGCTGAACACTGCTAGGAATCTGGTCTGCTTCACAAATGTAGTTTCTTATTGTCTGTAAGAAACGTGAACGGGAGGTAATGCTGAGCACAGGTCTTTTTGCATATATTTGCCAGTTACCATAAGCATAATGTATTTCCTTAAAGAAAGATCACTTTTTGCCTTGAACAAAATCACATATTTGGACCTATAAATTAAGAATAAGACCTTAGGGTATGATAACCCCACCTAGGTAGTCCACATGGCAAGGTCTTGCCTAAGAATTCCTTCCAAACTCCCAAGACAGTATCTTTAATATCCACCTTCACTATGAAATTAACTGTATAGCTTAGGTCATAGAGCACTTTAGCAGACAGTGAGCCAATGGCACATCACAACAACCCTGTTCGCATTTTATTGAAAACACCAATGAGAGAGAGAGAGAGAAGTTAAGTGGATCTTATGCAGCTAGTAAGTTAGCCCAAAGTCTAGTCCTCTTACTTACTTATTTATTTATTTATTTTAGAGAGAGAGAGAAAGAGAGAGAGAGAGCACGAGTTGGGAGAGGGGCTGAAGAAGAGAATTCCAAGCAGGCTTCCTGTTGAGCACGGAACACCTGCAGGGCTCATTCTCACCACCCACGAGATCATGACCTGAGCAGAAACCAAAAGTCGGGTGCTTAACTGACTGAGCCACCCAGGCACGCCTAATCCTCTTACTTTTAATCAATCTAGGCAACAATAGGAATAAAAAAATGTAAGTTAAATTTATTTTATTATGAACTCCAATAAAGATGTCTTATTATTTTTATTATTATTTGAGTTAGTTGATCTCTCTCCTTCTTTCTTAAATTGTGTGCCTTTTTGATTTTTAAAAATTTCCTTCTCTAACTGACTTCATTTATCAGCATATGTTTCTCTTTTGGCTCAGACCTGAATCACAGTATTCTGAAAAAAGTTCTGCTAAGACAAAAAAAATCCAAATGATTATAAAATTTACCTTGAAGATGAAGTACTAGGAACAAATTAATGATATTTGTTCAAGCATAAAGTGTTTGAAAGAAATCTCAAAACAATATTTTTGGTAAATAAAACATTCACCATTTCATATTCTTCCTATGAGTTGTTTAGTGATCACCCTCAGTCTATAAACCTAAGTTATGTGTGCATGCGTGTGGTCATGCGGGCATGTGTGTATATTAGAAGAGGTTAGTTCACAGGAGGAGTACCAAAAATTTATTAAACGTAAAATTGTAGCTATCTTACTATCCTGGAACTGAGGGGATATCAGGTGACTCTCATTAGAGATAGGAAAGAAATCTCATGGAGGTACAGATGAGCAAGCTGATGCTCTCTCTGGGACCAGAAAGTGGGACCACTGGTAAGAGTTGTCTGACTTTGGATTGCTTAGCAATAACCCATAGCAGCTGGCAAGCACAACATCGAATTTATAGAGCTATAACATTTGGCCTCTTAATGTAAAGACGTCACTTAGGTTTTTATATCTGAAGATTGTTCTTACCATCAATGAGAAATGCATTTCTCACCCATGCAGAAATGCAATGGGTCATCTCTCAGCCAAATCTTAAAAGATCGTACAAGTTTCCCTGAAGGATACTATAGGTTTCCACCTATTTCACTCTCAAGTTTTGAGGATGGATTATTTTTGTCTACAACATGTAGTCTAGCATCACATCTTTTATGTATGTTCCATTATGAATACAGTTAACCAACCACTTGGAAAATATTTACTAAGCTTTTATTCTTCTACATTGTATCTATTATACTTTACTGTAGTTCCAAATGGCCTCCTTTCCAAGTTTTGCTTTCTATTTGTTATATCACAGACAGACATCAGCCTGTAATGGAAGCCTTCCTGTGAGGACTGCCTCCTTCTCCCTTTGCCAACCGTACCTGGTTCTGATGTGCTTGCCACAGATAATTCAAGCAAGAGTCAATAACTAAACCCAAACTGGGTCAATGAGATACTTTTTACTAGCATATTTTGAACTCAAAGTTAAGAACAACCACCAATTAAACAAAATCTCTTTCAATGTAAAAGTGGGAGTTTACTGCGACCATACTTGCAGTTACGTAGAGAAAGACAGAATATCCCTAGGTTAAGAGAGGCCAAGAGAGAATAGAAGCTAATTCTACTTGGCAAACATATTTGTTTCTTGTTGTTCCTGAGGCCCAGATGTATAACTATCCTTCTCAGATTGTGTTTTTTTTCCCAATAGTTCCTAAAGTATCGTGACCTCACAAATTCTCCCCCCTCTTTCTCTTTCTCTCCTTCCTTCTCTAGCCCTCTCTTCCTCTCTCTCTCCCCCCCTCCCTAAACTACATACTAGTTTACTAAAAGAACAATTAAATCCATTCCAATAGATTCTCTGCTCTAAGTGTTCATACTTACTCTTGGTGACCACATCCACTTCCATGACTAAAATTATTTTACTTAAGTCAAGCTTCTGTCACTGGAACTTTGTTTATTCTTTTCCGTCTCTCTGTCCCTCTTCCCTCTTCATTTGGTTATCTCTAATTCTTTGTATAGAAGTTCAAACATACTTTACAGAAGGCATCTTCCCCTGAAGGCATCATCCCATACAAGCTTGGAACTGTTTCCTTTGTGAATCACAGCACCAGACACAGTTCCTTCGAGAACCTTATCAGAGTTTGCACCAGTTCACATTCTTTTTGTGTTAATATTTAATTACACCTGCCATCAGATTGTAAGCTTATTATAGTCAGGTACCCATCTTTTTGCTCACCATGATTCCATTATTTATTTCTATAGCTGGATATTTACAACTCAAATTTGTCTTTTGAATTCTAGACAGAGGTATTCATCTACTTACTGCCTACTATTCCTGGAATATCACAAGCATCTCAAACCAAGCATACCCCAAACAAAAGTGATAATCCCCCAACATGAACTGCCTCTTATGATGTGTTTCTTATCTCAAAGAATTATTATCATCCCTGTTTAATAGAAATCTGTATCTCATTCTGGACTTTGTAGTCCTCCTTCTCATAATGGATCAGTTACCAAGCCCTACCCACTTGCCTTCATTCTGGCATTGCTCTGGCACACGGTGGGATGTGCTCTACAGACAGTCCTTAGAGGAAAGACTTATTGCCCCAATTGCTAGAAGCAAGGAGAGTAGGTAATTTTTAACTGTATGACCTTTTAGAGATTGTGCTAAGCCCCTGAAACCTGTGAGCCTCTTGAAGTAAGCCATCGTTCCTGGTTTGGGGCCAGAACTTCCCATCTGATTGGCTGGACACATGTAGAGGCTCTTCTCAAATCCACATTTGTCCCTCTCAGGATTTTCGTTCATCTACTCTCCTGGCCACTATCAGCATCCTAACGTTTAGCTGAAACATAAACCAGATGGGATAAAAAGAAAAGGGGGGGTGCCGTTAAGAAGAAAGAGACTATATTTCAAAGGAGTGGCAAGATCCAGCCAGCCAGCATGTATCAGCAAGAGGAAGGCAATAGGTTTCTGAGGATGTTTTATCATGTGGTCAGAACACAAAGTTCAATTTGGGATATAGAATATTACATCTGGAAAGGTTCCTCAGAGATTGTGCTAACTCATTACTAGGATATGGCTCCTAGAAGCATGGAAAATGTAATGATCCAAGTCAAGTAACCTGCAACCTGGATTTTCATGGCAGAAGGTGAAAGCAGGAACTAAACATCTCAGGAAGTGAATCAGCTAGACTGCATAAAGCATGTAAGTTCAGAAGACCTGTCAAACTGTTATCATCTATGGGAAAGCCCACAGGATACACCATTTACCAAGGTATAGGAAATCACTGCTGAGAAAGATACCAGATTCACTAAGTTCAGTGCTATGCTCTCCTCTGTAGGTCAGGGCTGATGATAGAAAATACCGTTATAAAATCAGATTCACTGACAGCAATGGAGGTGGCAGGGCCCTGAGATAATAAAGGCCAAATGGTAGCCTGAAGCCAGGTTAACACAGTTTTGGTAATGAGGGGCAGGCTGGAGCAGCAGCCAGGGTAGGGTGGTAGGGTGCAACTCCAGAATGTTATGGACATGGCCAATAAATCTGGTGGCCACTGAAGCAAAAATGATGTTTAAGCAGCAAGGGTACTATTCAGTGTGTAGTATCAACACAAATCAAGGATGAATGAATAGCAGGCTGAAGGCAGTTGTCCCAATAAACAGGTCATGATTCCTTGCCCAATTTTGGTCAGGAGCCAATTTTTTGACCCAGAATCCACTGACCTCTCTTGTCAAATTTTGATAAATGAACTAGTAGCAATCACCCTAGTGTGAGACCCCTGAGAAATGAAGATTTTAGTCAGTCTACCAGGTAAGCCACCAAGTCCAGCAAAAGTCAGGTCCTACTTCAGTGATGGGCTTGCCCCACCTGCCATGACCATCAATAGCAGAAAACCTTTAGCTGTCAGTTCTGCCAAGAAATGCCTCAACTGCAAGGAGTCATCATGTCCACGATCGACTGATTAATGTGAAGATTTAAGGGCCCAGGTATCATATACCCACTCTAGACAATTTTTCAGATTATTCTAGCTTCAGAGCTCCCTGTGGGGTCAGTCAAGGCTGCCATTCTTTACATCACACTTTGACTTCTCTCCTCTCTCTGCTCAATCCTGCTCCCTTGATGTAATGTTATTTAATTATTGAGAAATCATTTTATCAAAATGTAATAAATCCATGATACTTTTCAAATTAAAATTAAACGAAAAATTAAGTCTTAGGACAAGCGTGAAAGACTGATGCTAAAAATGAAAATGAACGTTAATTTACATTGCAGAAATCAGAACATTAATATTGCTGCCTGGTGGAAAGACAGTAGGATAAGATGTTATTCATATTGACAACTCAAACATGATAATTTTCTTCCTTTAGAGAGTGCTTTATTAATGTACTATCATCACCAGAAAAGTTTTTTTTATCTTTAATGCTTGCACTTCAACCTTTTCTCTATGGTAATTCAATTAGCAGAGACGTCCTTAAAATATGTGATTACAAACAATGAAATTTTTGTATAATTACACAGGTCTAGACAAAAAATGAGAATCTAAGTTAGCTTCTATGTACCTGGAAGCCAGAGAAGGAACAACTCTTTGCTACATGCACATTAATCAAAATTTAGAAATTGTTTTCCAAATTTTTAAATATATATACATTTATAAAACTCTTGAGAGATAAAATATAATGTTGGGTGGAATATTAGTTAAAAAGTTATGTAGATAGTGATTCTACTCTCCACCTTCCTTCTAGCTTTTAGTACAAAATTCAGAGTTATGGTCAATATTTTTTGTTTTTCCACACAATGAATCAGTTCCCATGTCCTCTGAATATGTTGGAGAACAGGTTTACATAGAGTCTTCAAGTATAAGTATGGTCTTTGGGTGGGGATGGTACTTGGATAAAATCTAAGAATCCATCCCTGGAATAGTGGATAAGTAAAATACAGTGCAGGCACACCATGGAGTATCATGCAATGTGCAGCAAATGACTAGATGTACACTTAGCAACAGTAGTTAAAAAATTAAAAAGTAATAGAATAATATTTATATTAATTAAACATGGATGTATAACACAGATGAAATCCATTTATTAGAACACATAGGAATAAAACAGTCACTGAAAAGAACAGAATGATTGACTACAAAGAGAGGGCAGGTGCTGATAATGGAAATGGAGATACAATTTAAAAAATGAGAAAATTAGTAAATAAATAAATGATAAATGGTAAACAGTTAAAGAATTTACAGGGACCAATGATGATAATGTTCCATAAATTGATGGGCATGACTATCTCAATCTTCTGCACCTGAATATAAAAACAAAGTAAAACCTGCTACAAAACGGTCAATTCTATCTACGCCCTTTGTTTATCCTCACTGCTATTGTTTTGATTCAGTTTTTTTTTTCACTTTCAGCCTATACTATGATACCATTTCCTAAATGTGACCATTATCATTAATGTAGCCAATTAAAATCCTCTTTCAAATTGTTGATGCTCTTATCCTCTTACAAAGTGAAGCTTGTTTTATCATCCAAAGATAAACTCAACCTGAAAATGCCTTTCATACTCTAGACTATATTGTGGTCTAGCCAATATATAATAAGTTATGACCCAATAACAACAGTTGTATTATTTTGCAAACATTCCTACAATGTATCCTATTCCTTTTTCTTTGTTTCCATAACAACTGTTCTTTTATTCAAGTATTTATTGCATGAATTATAGTTCATTGTTTATTGGAAACTCTCTCCTGTGGTCTGAGTTTACTGAGAGAATGTATTATGTCTTCTGAGTAGGAAAAAACACTCCTGTGTTTTTCCTTTACAATATACTCATAATACTTCTGACACTAGATATGTAGATTTTTCAGACACCAAATATTTCTCTAAGACACTCTATAATTTAAGTCAATTTTGACACTATTTACCTGGACATAAATTCCAGAGGTTGAGTCCAGTCCCATGAGATTGCCTCCTCCCCAATTTCAGATGCCAATTGTGAGTCCAGTTGTTATCTGTGTTTCTGACCAAATTGCTAAGTAGAAGGTTCCCATGACCTCCTCAGGTTAAATTAATTTGCCAGAGTGGCTCACAGAACTCAGGAACATTTTGCTTAGTAGATTACTGGTTTATTATAAAAAGGATCTAACTCAGGAACAGCCAAATGGAAGAGATGCATACAGTTAGGTATGTGGGAAGGGGCAAAGAGCCTTCATACCCTCTGCAGGCACAACTCTTCCAGCACGTCCACATGTCCATCAATCTAGAGCTCTCTGAACTTTATTTTTTTTTAATTTTTTTTTTATTTATTTTTTTTTAATGATTTTTTATTATATTATGTTAGTCACCATACAGTACATCCCCGGTTTCCGATGTAAGGCTTGATGATTCATTAGTTGTGTATAACACCCAGTGCACCATGCAATACGTGCCCTCCTTACTACCCATCACCGGTCTATCCCATTCCCCCACCCCCCTCCCCTCTGAAGTCCTCAGTTTGTTTCTCATAGTCCATAGTCTCTCATGTTTCATTCCCCCTTCTGATTACCCCGCCTTTCTTTATCCCTTTCTTCCCCTACTGATCATCCTAGTTCTTATGTTCCATAGATGAGAGAAATCATATGATAGTTGTCTTTCTCTGCTTGACTTATTTCACTTAGCATTATCTCCTCCAGTGCCGTCCATGTTGTAGCAAATGTTGAGAACTCGTTCTTTCTGATAGCTGAGTAATATTCCATTGTATATATGGACCACAACTTCTTAATCCAGTCATCTGTTGAAGGGCATCTCGGCTCCTTCCACGATTTAGCTATTGTGGACATTGCTGCTATGAACATTGGGGTGCATATGGCCCTTCTCTTCACTACGTCTGTATCTTTGGGGTAAATACCCAGTAGTGCAATGGCTGGATCAAAGGGTAGCTCAATTTTTAACTTTTTAAGGGACCTCCACACTGTTTTCCAGAGTGGCTGTACCAACTTGCATTCCCACCAACAATGTAGGAGGGATCCCCTTTCTCCACATCCTCTCCAACAATTGTTGTTTCTTGCCTTGTCTATTTTTGCCATTCTAACTGGCGTAAGGTGGTATCTCAGTGTGGTTTTGATTTGAATTTCCTTGATGGCTAATGATTTTGAACATTTTTTCATGTGCCTGTTAGCCATTTGTATGTCTTCATTGGAAAAGTGTCTGTTCATATCTTCTGCCCATTTTTTGATTTGTTTATTTGTTTCTCGTGTATTGAGTTTGAGAAGTTCTTTGTAGATCTTGGATACCAGTCCTTTATCTGTAGTGTCATTTGCAAATATATTCTCCCATTCCGTGGGCTGCCTCTTAGTTTTTCTGACTGTTTCCTTGGCTGTGCAGAAACTTTTAATCTTGATGAAGTCCCATAAATTCATTTTATCTTTTGTTTCTCTTGCCTTTGGGGATGTGTCATGAAAAAGGTTGCTTTGGCCGATGTCGTAGAGGTTGTTGCCTATGTTCTCCTCTAGAATTTTGATAGATTCCTGTCTCACATTGAGGTCTTTCATCCATTTGGAGTTTATTTTTGTGTATGGTGTGAGATAGTGGTCAAGTTTCATTCTTTTGCATGTAGCTGTCCAATTTTCCCAGCACCATTTATTGAAGAGACTGTCTTTTTCCCACCGGATGTTTTTTCCTGCTTTATCAAAAATTAGTTGCCCAAAGAGCCGAGGGTCCATTTCTGGGCTCTCTATTCTGTTCCATTGGTCTATGTGTCTGTTTTTGTGCCAGTACCATGCTGTCTTTGTGATCACAGCTTTGTAGTACAGCTCGAAATCCGGCATTGTGATGCCCCCAGCTTTGTTTTTCCTTTTCAACAGTTCCTTGGAGATTCGGGGCCTTTTCTGTTTCCATACAAATTTAAGGACTGTTTGTTCCAGTTCTTTGAAAAATGTCCTTGGTATTTTGATCGGGATAGCATTGAAAGTGTAGATTGCTCTGGGTAGCATGGACATTTTAACTATGTTAATTCTTCCGATCCATGAGCATGGAATATCTTTCCATCTTTTTATGTCTTCCTCAATGTCTTTCAAGAGTGATTTATAGTTTCTAGAATATAGGTCTTTTACGTCTCTGGTTAAGTTAATTCCAAGGTAACGTATGGTTTTTGGTGCTATTGTAAATGGGATGGATTCCCTAATTTCTCTTTCTTCGGTCTTGTTATTCGTGTATAGAAATGCAACTGATTTCTGAGCATTTATTTTGTATCCTGCCACGTTACTGAATTGCTCTATAACTTCTAATAATTTGGGAGTGGCTTCTTTTGGGTTTTCCATATAGAGTATCATGTCATCTGCAAAGAGAGACATTTTGACTTCTTCTTTGCCAATTTGAATACCTTTGATCCCTTTTTGTCGTCTGATTGCTGTTGCAAGGACTTCTAGTACTATGTTAAATAATAGTGGCGAGAGTGGGCATCCTTGTCGAGTTCCTGATCTTAAGGGAAAGGCTTCCAGCTTTTCTCCATTGAGAATAATATTTGCAGTAGGCTTTTCATAGATGGCTTTTATGAGATTGAGAAATGTACCTTCTATTCCTACACTCTGAAGGGTTTTAATCAGGAAAGGATGCTGTATTTTGTCAAATGCTTTTTCGGCATCGATTGAGAGGATTATATGGTTCCTGAGTCTTTTCTTGTTGATATGATGTATCACGCTGATTGATTTGCGAATATTGAACCACGCTTGCATCCCAGGTATGAATCCCACTTGATCGTGATGGATAATCCTTTTAATGTACTGTTGGATTCTATTAGCAAGTATCTTGTTGAGGATTTTGGCGTCCATATTCATTAGGGAAATCGGTCTGTAATTCTCCTTTTTGAGGGGGTCTTTGCCTGGTTTGGGGATCAAGGTAATATTGGCCTCATAGAATGAGTTTGGTAGCTTTCCTTCTGTTTCTATTTTTTGAAATAGCTTTAGGAGAATAGGTATTATTTCTTCTTTGAATGTTTGGTAGAATTCCCCAGGAAAACCGTCCGGGCCTGGAGTTTTGTTATTTGGAAGGTTGTTTATCACTGACTCAATTTCTTCATAATTAATTGGCCTGTTTAAGGAATCAATTTCTTCCGGTTTCAATCTTGGTAGTTTATAGGTTTCCAGGAAGGATTCCATCTCTTCCAGATTGCTTAGTTTATTGGCATATAGCTGTTGATAAAAATTTCTAATAATCCTTCCAATTTCAATGGTGCTCGTCGTGACCTCTCCTTTTTCATTCATAATTTTAATAATCTGGGTCCTTTCTCTTTTCTTTTGGATAAGTCTTGCCAGTGGTCTGTCAATTTTATTGATTCTCTCAAAGAACCAGCTTCTAGTCCTGTTGATCTGCTCTACTGTACTTCTGGTTTCTGCTTGATTGATTTCAGCTCTAATTTTGGTCAACTGCTTCCTCGTGTGTGGATTAGGCCTGTCCCTCTGTTGCTGTTCCAGCTTCTTGAGGTGAGAATATAAAAACTGCATTTTAGATTTTTCTATTCTTTTGAGTGAGGCTTGGATGGCTATGTATTTCCCCCTTAGGACTGCCTTTGCAGTATCCCATAGGTTTTGGACTGTTGTATTTTCATTCTCATTGGTCTCCATAAATTGTTTAATTTGATTTTTGATTTCCTGGTTTATCGAGTCATTCCTGAGCAGTATGGCTCTTAGTCTCCAAGTGTTTGAGTTTCTTCCAAATTTTTCCTTGTGGTTGAGTTCCAATTTCAGAGCGTTGTGGTCTGAGAATATGCAGGGGATAATTTCAATCTTTTGGTGTCGGTTGAGACCTGTTTTGTGTCCCAGAACATGGTCTATTCTTGAGAATGTTCCATGGGCATTAGAATAGAATGAGTATTCTTTGGTTCTGGGGTGTAGTGTTCTATATATATCTATGAGGTCCAACTCGTTGAGTATGGCATTCAAAGCCTTTGATTCTTTGCTTAGTTTTTGCCAGGGTGTTCTGTCTATTTCTGATAGTGGAGTGTTGAGGTCCCCTACTATTAATGTATTTTCATTTATATGTCTCTTTATTCTGGATAAGAGTTGGCTTGTGTATCTTGCTGCTCCCCTGTTGGGGGCATATATATTTATAATTGTCATATCCACTTGTTGAATACTTCCCTTAAGAATAATATAGTGCCCTTCTGCGTCTCTAACTATAGTCTGTAGTTTAAAATCCAATTTATCTGATATGAGAATTGCTACCCCAGCTTTCTTTTGAGGACCATTTGCGTGAAAGATGGTACTCCATCCCCTTACTCTCAGTCTGAATGCATCTTTGGGTTTGAAATGAGTCTCTTGTAGACAGCAAATGGATGGGTCATTTCTTTTTATCCAATCTGCAACCCTGTGGCGTTTTATGGGATGGTTCAAACCATTTACATTAAGACTGATTACTGATAGATATGATTTTAATGTTGCCATGTTGCCAGTAAAGTCTTTTTTTGTATTGGCTGTGACTTTCTGTTCTGTATCACTCTTGGGGCCTTTTTACTTTTATAGAACCCCCCGTAATATCTCTTGTAGGGCTGGTTTCGTAGTTACAAAATTGGTTAGTGACTGGCGATTCTGAAATGTCTTTATTTCTCCATCAATTCTGAATGACAGCCTTGCTGGATAAAGGATCCTTGGCTGCATGTTTTTCTCTGAAAGAGCTTTAAATATGCTCCCCCAACCCTTTCTCTCATTCCAGGTCTGTGTAGACAGGTCTGACGTAATTCTGATGCCTTTGCCTTGGTACGTGAGAAATTTCTTTGCCCCGGCCGCTTTCAATACTGTATCCTTGGATCTCATATTTGCGAAATGCACTATGACGTGACGTGGTGTAGGTCTGTCATGGTTGAGCTTGGGAGGGGTCCTCTCTGCCTCTTGGACACGAATTTTTGTTTCCCTTGCTAGATTAGGGAAGTTTTCAGCTACAATTTGTTCAAATATCTCTTCTAGGCCTCTGTTTTTCTCCACCCCCTCGGGGATGCCGATGATTCTAACATTGGATCGTTTCGTTGAGTCAGTAATCTCCCATAGCCAACATTCGTGGGCGTGGATTTTTTTAAGACCATCTTCTATTTTTATTTTTTCCTCTATTAACCCATCCTCCAATTCACTAACCCTTTCCTCTGCTTCTGCGACCCTGGCTGTCAGAGCCTCTAGTTTTGCCTGCATTTGGCTCATAGAATTTTTAATTTCTGTCAGATTCGCTCTCATTTCTGTCCTTAGGGATTCTATATTCTCAGTAACCTTTTCGTTTATACTTTTTTCAATTCTACTCATCATTTTGACCATTGTTACTCTGAATTCCATTTCTGATAATTTGGTTACATCCATATCCATTATTTCTGTGGCAGAGGCCACAGTCTCACTGTCTTTTCTTTGCTGGGGGGGGGCTTCTCCTTCTTGTCATTCTGATGAAGAGAGGTTGCGGGGTTTCCAGAGCCCAAATTATTGACTGGGTCCCAGGCCGTGCCCCTTGTTTTATAGGGATCTTAGGGATGTGGGCTTCTTCTTTAAAGATTTTATTTATTTATTTATGTGGCAGCCAACCAGCGAGAGAGGGAACAGAAGCAGGGGAGTGGGAGAGGAAGAAGCAGGCTCCCAGCGGAGGAGCCCGATGAGGGACTCCTTTCCGGAACGCCGGGATCATGCCCTAAGCCGAAGGCAGGCGCTCAATGACTGCACCACCCATGCGCCTCCGGTTGTGGGCTTCTTGATTTTTCAACCTGCCTTCTGGGGGAGGGGCCTGCCGCGCCGATACTCAGGCAGCCCTGTTTGGGTAGAGTCTCCGTGTCCCCTGCGAGGGGTGATGGGGATGGGCACTCCCTGAGCCGGTATTTCCAGGCTTTTGTTCTCTGGCGGCTTTCCCTGGCGGTTTGCTGTGCCTCTTCTGAGAGTCAGAGCAGCAGCGGCCAAATTTCAGCCTCTGTCACGGAACAGAAGGATTGCAGCCCGTTCTCTACTAATGTTCTGGCCACTTTTACTCTGTTTCTGTTGGTGCTGCTCAACCCTGCAGCGTCCCGGGATGTGCGCCCCACACCCGGCGTCCCAGCCCTCACTTCCAGGGCCGGCGCGTCTCTGTCCTTTGTGTTTCTAATGCCACCAGCCGCCAGCCGCCCCCTCCGGGAGCTCCCGGTCTCAGTCTGGATCCAGTGAGCGCACCAGGATTCCGGGGTTCCGCGAGATGCCTGGTGGCGCGCGCACCCGGCTCACGGTCTCAGTCTGCTGTTTTGCGGGTGCCGACCGTGAGCCCCGCCCGCTCTCCCGTGCAAGTGGCTACCGCTTCCCGGCGCCCGAACGCGGCGGCTCCCTCCCCCTTCCGTTTATCTTCCGATATCTGTGCACAGTTTCATGGCTCCCCGCTTCGTACCTCAATACTCAGCGCTGGAGATGTTCATTTGTAGAGATCCAGATGCGTCTTCCTGCGTCTCAGGCTGGTTCTGTGGTTGTTTAGGCTGGTCTGGTACCTATCCAGCTCGACTCGGGGGACCGGCTGAAAACGGTGTCTCCTACTCCTCCGCCATCTTAACTCCTAGAGCTCTCTGAACTTTAAACTTTGGGGATATTCATAGAGGCTTTATCATATAAGCATGATCAATGATTAACTCAGACCCAACCCCTCTCCCATTCTCTGGAGATGTGGATGGGGCTGAAATTTGCAAGCTTCTAATCATGGCTTGTTTTTTTTGTTTGTTTGTTTTGTTTTTTTGTTTTTGGGGTTTTTTTTTTGGTAACAAACCCTCATCCTGTAGCCTCCAGGAGCCCAAGAAGAGTCCGCTCATACAAAAGACACTTCTATCACTTAGGAAATTCTGAGATTAGGAGCTTTGTGTCAGGAGCCAGGGTCAAAGACCAAATAGAGCAAAAATATTTTCCTAATGCAATTTTTTTTTCAAGTTTGTATTTAAATTCCAGTTAGTTAACATATAGTGTAATATTAGTTTCAGGAGTAGAATTTAGTGATTCATCACTTTCATATAATACCCAGTGCTCATCACAAGAAGTAGCCTCTTTAATACACACCACCAATTTAGCCCATCACCCACCCATCCCCAGTAACCCTCAGTTTGTTCCCAATACTTAATAGTCTCTTATGGTTTGCCTCTCTCTTTCTTTTTTTTTTTCCTTGCCCCATGTTCATCTGTTTTGTTTCCTTTTTTTTTTTTTTAAGATATATTTATTTATTTTAGAGAGAGAGCGAGTGGGGGGCGGTTCAGGGAGAAAAAGATTCTCAAGCAGACTCCCCACTGAGCCCAGAGTCAGACGTGAGGCTTGATCTCACAACCTCAGTATCATGACACAAGGTGAAATCAAGAGTCAGACACTTAACTACTTAAACAATTGAGCCACCCAGGCACCCGTTTTGTTTCCTAAATTCCGCATGACTGAAATCATATGGTATTTGCCTTTCTCCGACTGATGTATTTGATTTAGCATAATACATTCTAGTTCCATCCACATCATTGCAAATGGCAAGATTTCATTCTTTTTAATGGCTGAGTAATATTCCATTGTATATATACCCAACTTCTTTATCCTTTCATCAGTCAGTAGACATTTGGGCTCTTTTCATAATTTGGTTTTGCTTATAATGCTGCTATAAACATCAGGATGCATGTGTCCCTTCAAATTAGTATTTTTGTATCCTTTAGGTAAATACCCAGTAGTGCAATTGCTGAATCATAGGGTAGTTCTATTTTTAACTTATTGAGGAAACTCCATACTGTTTTACAGAGTGTTTGCACTAGTTTGTATTCCCATCAACAGTGTAAGAGGATCCCCCTTTCTTTGTATTCTTGCCAACACCTATTGTTTCCTGTGTTGTTAATTTTAGCCATTCTGAAGGCGTGAGGTAGTATCTCATAGTTTTGATTTGTACTTCCCTGATGATGAGTGATGTTAAGTATCTTATGTTTGTTAGCCATCTGGATGTCTTCTGTGGAAAAATGTCTATTCATGTCTTCTGCCTATTTCCTAACTGGATTATTTGTCTTTTGAGTATTGAAATTCATAAGTTCTTTATAGATTTTGGCTATCAACCCTTTATCAGAGTCATTTGCAAATATCTTCTCCCATTCTGTAAGCTGCCTTTTAGTTTTGCTGATTGTTTCCTTTGCTGTGCAGAAGTTTTTTACCTTGATGAAGTCCCAGTAGTTCATTTTGCTTTTGTTTCCCTTGTCTTCAGTGACATGTCTAATAAGAAGTTGCTCCAGACAAGGTCAAAGAGATTGCTGCCTGTGTTTTCCTCTAGAATTTTGATGGATTCTTGTCTCATGTTTAGGTCTTTCATCCATTTTGAATTTACTTTTGTGTATGATTTAAGAAAATGGTCTGGTTACATTCTTCTGCATGTTGTTGTCCAGTTTTCCTAACCATTTGTTGAATAGACTGGCTTTTGCATTGAATATTCTTTCCTGTCTTGTCAAAGATAAGTTGATCATATAGTTGTAGGTCCATTTTGGGTTTTATATTATGTTCCACTGATCTATGTGTCTGTTTTTGTGCCAATACCATATTGTCATGATGATTACAGCTTTGTAAGATAGCTTGAAGTCTGGAACTGTGATGCTTTCAGCTTTGCTTTGGCTATTCAGGGTCTTTTCTGGTTTCATGCAAAGTTTAGCATTGTCTGAAAAATGCCAGTGCCATTTTGAAAGGGATTGCATTAAATGTGTTGATTGCTTTGGATAGTATAGACATTTTAACAGTATTTCTTCCAATCCAGGAGCATGAAGTGTTTTTCCATTTCTTTGTGTCATCTTCAATTTCTTTCATAGTTTTCTATAGCTTTCCGAGTACAGATCTTTCATGTCTTTGTTTAGGTTTATTCCTAGGCCTCTTATGTTTTGGTGCAATTATAAATGGGATTGGTTCCTTGATTTCTCTTTCTGTTACTTCGTTATTGGTATATAGGCATGTCACAGATTTCTGTACATTGATTTTGTATCCTGCAATGTTGCTGAATTCGTGTATCAGTTCTAGCAATTTTTTGGTGGAGTCTTTTGGGTTTTCTACATAGAATATCATGTCATCTGCAAATACTGAAAGTTTGACTTCTTCCTAGCTGATTTGGATGCCTTTTATTTCTTCTTGTTTTCCGACTGCTGAGGCTAGGATTTCCAATGTTAAATAACAGTGATGAGAGTGGATATCCCCATCTTGTTCCTGATCATAGAGGAAAAGCTCTCGTTTTTTTCCCCATTGAGGATGATATGAGTTGTGGATGTTTCATAAATGGCCTTTATAATAGTGAGGTATGTTCCCTCTATCCCTACTTTGTTGATGGTTTTTATCAAGAATGGATGCTGTATTTTGCCCAATGCTTTTCTGCATCTATTGAGAGGGTCATATGGCTCTTATCCTTTCTTTTATTAATGTGTTGTATCACATTGATTGACTTATGAATACTGAACCACCCTTGCACACCAGGAATAAATCCCACTTGATTGTGGTGAATAATTCTTTTAAGGTACAGTTGGATTTGTTTTGCTAGTATCTTGTAGAGAATTTTTGCATCCATCTTCATCAGGGATAGTGGCCTATAATTCTCCTTTTTAGTGGGGTCTTTGTCTGGTTTTGGAATCACGATAATGCTGGCTTCATAGAATGAGTTTGGAAGTTTTCCTTCCATTTCTTTTCTTTTTTTTTTGTACAGGTTGAGAAGAACTCTTTAAATGTTTAATAGAATACCCCTAGGAAGCCATCTGGCCTTTTGTTTGTTGGGAGTTTTTTGATTACGGATTCAATTTCTTTGCTGGTTATGGGTCTGTTCAAATTTCCTATTTCTTCCTGTTTCAGTTTCAGTAGTTTATATGTTTCTAGGAATTTATCTATTTTTTCCAGATTGCCCAATTTGTTGACACATAATTTTTCATAATATTCTCTTATAATTTTTCTGTGGTATTGGTTGTGATCTCTCTTTTTTACACTTGTGATTTTATTTATCTGGGTCCCTCCTCTTTTCTTTTTGATAATCTGCCTCGGGGGTTATCAATTTTATTTATTCTTTCAAAGAACCATCTCCTAGAGTCATTGATCTGTTCTACTGGATTTTTTTTTTGTTATTGTTGTTTCTATATCATTTCTTTCCTTTTCTTCTTTTATTATTATTATTATTATGTTCACTTAGTGAACATATAGTACCTCATTTATTTTTGCTCCAATCTTTATTATTTCCCTTCATCTGCTGGCTTTAGGCTTTATTTGCTGTTCCTTTTCTAGCTCCTTTAGGTATAAGTTTAGTTGTGTATTTGAGACTTTTCTTGCTTCTTGAAGTAGGCCTGTATTGCTCTATACTTCCCTCTTATGACCACTTTTGCTGCATTCCGAAGGTTTTGGACTGTCATATTTTCATTTTCATTTACTTCCATGTATTTCTTTATTTTTTCCTCAATTTTCTGGTTGACCCATTCATTCTTTAGTAGGATATTCTTTAACCTCCATGTATTTGTGGTCTTTCCAAATTTTTTCTTGTGGTTGGCTTCAAGTTTCATAGCGTTGTGGTCAGAAAATATGCATGGTATGCCCGCTATCTTTTTGTATTTGTTGAGGCCTGATTTGTGACCCAGTATGTGATCTATTCTGGAAAATCTTCCATGTGCACTTAAAAAATGTGTCCTGTGTTGCTTTCAGATGAAATGTTCTGAATATGTCTGTTAAGTCCTTCTGGTCCAGTGTGTCATTCAAATCCATTGTTTACTTGTTGATTTTCTGCTTAGATGATCAGATGTAAATTGCTGTAAGTGAGGTGTTAAAGTCCACTACTATTATTGTATTATTTTCAGTGAGTTTCTCTATGTTCATTATAAATTGATTCATTTACTTGGGTGCTCCCAAGCTGGAGGCATAAATATGTACAATTTTTAGATCTTCTTATGGGGAATAGGCCCCTTTATTATGATATACTGCCCTTCTTCATTTCTTGACTGTAAACAAGCTAGGTTTAAAATCTAGTTTGTCTGATATTAATACGGCTCCTCTGGCTTTCTTTTGATATCCATTAGCATGATAGATAATTCTCTACCCCCTCACCTTCTGTCTGTAGGTGGCTTTATGTATAAACTGAGTCTCTTGTAGGATGCATACCGATGGGTCTTTTTTTATCCATTCTGATATCCTATGTCTTTTGATTGGAGCATTTAGTCCATTTACATTCAGAGTGATTATTGATAGATATGAATTTAGTGCCCGTGTATACCCGTTATGTTGTTGTTTCTGGAGATTTTCTCTGTTCCTTTCTAGTCTTTGTCACTGTTTGTCCTCCTTTCCCACTCAAAGAATCCCCTTTAATATTTCTTGCAGGGCTGGTTTAGTGGTCATAAATTCCTTTAGTTTTTGCCTGGGAAATTCTTTATCTATCCTTCTATTCTGAATGACAGCCTTGATGGATAAAGTACTGTTGGCCACATATTTTTCCCATTCAGCACATTGAATATATCATGTCACTCTCTTCTGGCTGCGAAATTTCTGTGGATAAGTCTGCTGTTAACCTTATTTGTCTTCCCTTGTAAATTAGAGATTTCTTTTCCCTCGCTACTCTCGGGATTTTTTACTTATTTCTGTATTTTGCAAATTTCACTCTGATATGTCTTAGTGTTGATGTGCTTTTCTTGATTTTAATGGAAGTTTCTATGCCTCCTGGATTTGGATGTCTGTTTCCTTCTCCAGATTAGGGAAGTTTTCAGCTATAATTTGCTCAAATAAACCTTCTGCCTCTTTTTCCCTCTCTTCCTCTTCTGCAATCCCTATGATACGAATGTTATTATATTTTATGGGGCTGCTGAGTACCCTAAGTCTACACTCGTGATCCAATATTTTTCTTTCCCTCTTTTCTGCCTCATTATTTTCCACAATTTTATCTTCTATATTACTTACTCATTCCTCTTTTTCTTCCATCCTTGTGATCATTACAACTAGTCAGTTCCACATCTCAGTTACAGCATTTTGTATTTAAGCCTGTTTTTTACATCTTTTATCTCTGTCGTAAAGGACTCCCTAGTGTTTTCTATGCTTTTCTCAAGCCTAGCTTGTATCTTTATGATTGTTGTTTTAAATTCTGAATCAAGCATATTACCTATATCTGTTTTGATTAGATCCTTGATTGTGACTTTTGCTTATTCTTTTTTGGGGGATAAATTCCTCCATCTTGGCATTTTTTCTAGGTCTTTTTCCTCTGTGTGTTAGGAAAGCCTGTTATGTTTCCTGCTCCTGAGAGTAATGGCTATTACTATCATATATGATCCAGAGTCTGGTGCTTCAGAAAGTGTTTCTGGTGTGTTCTGTGTGCACTCTACTATTGTGTTTTGGCTGCTCTTTGTCTCAGGCCAGTCCTCTGCAGAATCTCTTCTTGTCTGCAATGGGAAATGTTTGGACCTTTTCCAGTGTGTGGCAAGTTTTAATTAGGTGCACTTTGGTGTGCTTGTTACAACAAGCCTGATCCTATTTCCATTAGAGCTGAAGGTTTGCAACACTCCATGGTCAGTAGACTTGAGGTATGTGAGGGTGGGGGGTGGGGATAGTTTGTGCTCATTTTCTTGGGGGAGGGGCCCACTGCTGCTCTGACTTTCAGGCACACTTGCCCTAGTTCAGAAGCATCTGCAGGGTGCAAGAGGCAGGGCTAGGTGTAAGCAGCTCAAGCCTCCACTATGGGCACTCTGCTGCTCACTAAAATCCATCTATGCTGATGGGCAGGCATAAAAATCATGCCAGTCCACTCTCTCGTTCCTGGAGAGGGAAATCTGGGCCCACCACTGTCCAGGTAGCTCTCACAGCAGAGCAAACAATCTCCCCTCATGTGTTCCAGGCATCCCTCAGATCCCTGCCTTCACCTTGTCCATGTCTGGGCCATCTGCCCACCTGGCAGCACAGTGCACCTGGGTTTTATCTCAGGCATGCCAGCTGAGTTTCAAAACTCTGAACTTTAGGGAACTGGTGCTGCAGGGACCCACACTGGTCCTCTGGGGAAGGGTTTTTCCACACTGGGTCTGGTGCTGGTTTGTCCCAGAAAGGCAGTCACACAAACACAGAGGCACTTGATATTTAGAGTAAAATGCAGGAAAAAGCTGGGGTCCAGATTAGCTGCGGTGAGCAGCTGTCTTTGCCCTGATGCTAATGAACAGGGCAGCACAACGTCACCTGCCAGCTCTTTTGTCCCCTGAAGGCTGTGCCACCTCTCCCAAACACAACCCAAGAAGGGGAACTGTCTCTCCCAGTGCAACCCAGGGGATCCTGACTATGTTGTCTGCTCCCTGGGACCTCTGCCTTCCTTCTCCACAGCAGTACCACTACATCCACCAGGATCCACCCTAACCACTGCAAAGACATCTAAAACCAGTCTTTTAGCTCTGCTGATTGTAAAAAAGAAAACAAAAAACAAAAAACAAAAAAAACAAAAAACCTCACAAAATCCAGCCCCTCTCACTTTCCCAGCTAATGGTTTTGGAGAAGTGTTTTTTTCTTGTGCAATCCCCTGTGCACTACTCTCTCTGTCTTACTTTCTCCCCACCCCCCCGCCCCATGGTCAGAACTCCTTCCCCTCCACAGCACCTATGATTCTTTTCTCCCCAAATCACACTTTTGTACCTCCTACCTTCCACAATATGGCCTCTTTTCTCCCTCTAGTTGTGCAGTTTGTTCTCTCAGTCCTTAGATTGATTAGTTGGGTGTTCAGAATGATTTGATATTTATCTACCTGTGTCTGAGGGATGAGACAAGCATAAGGTCTCCCTACAACTCTGCCATCTTAACTAAAAAACTCTAATGCTCTTGTTACTTAGGAAATTATAAGGATTTTAGGAGCTTTGTGCCAGGAACTGAGAGCAGAGACAAGTATATACATTTTCTATTATTTCACTTCTTCATTTTTATCTCTAGAATTTATCATAATGACTTGTATATACAAACACAAATACTTGCAAGAACTTGATAAACATCAATGATTAAAAATGCATTTTTAGGATATCTATGAGTAATTAGAATGTTTATGTCAGAGTAGCTCATAGCAGGCTAATGCATCCACTGAAAAATATCTACAAAATGTGTCATAAAATAATAAAGTGCAAAACCAATTGTCTTCGAAAGTAATATATGTTTTATATGGTTTTGTTGTGATGACATATACATAACATAAAATTTACTACTTTAACCATTTTTAAGTATACAGTTCAGTGGCATTAAGTACATTTTTATGCAACCATCAACACTATGTCATCAGACATTTTCACCATTCTGAACTGTACCCATTAAATAATGTCACTAAATAATGACTGCCCAATACCCCATCCCTGAGACACTGGTACCCACTATTCTATTTTGATCTTGAAATTTGTCAACACTAGGTGCCTCAGATAAATGTTATCATATAATATTTGTCCTGTGCCTGGCTTGTTTTTGTTTTGTCTTCAAAGTTCCTCCAAGTTTTAGCATGTGTCAAAATTTCCTTCCTGTTTTAGGCTGAATAATATTCTATGGTATGCATATACCACATTTTATTTATCCATTCAACTGTTGATGGGCACTTGACTTACTTTCACCTTTTGGCAATTATGAATAATGCTGCTATAAACGTGGGTGTACAAATATCTTTGGGCCACTCCTTTCAATTCTTTGGAGTATATACCCAGAAGTGGAATTGTTAGATCGTATAATAATTCTATATTTAATTTTGTGAGTAACCTTATACTATTTTCCACAATGTCTATACCATTTTACATCCCTATTAGCAATGCACAAAGATTCCAACTTGTCCACATCCTCACCAACACACTTTTTTCTTGTTTTGTTTTGTGTTTTAATATAGCAACTATTCTAATGGGTGTGAAGAGGAGTAACATCTGTTGGAAGTAGTTAGACTTGAAGGGCAAGATGCTGAAAGAATAGATGCTCATGGCTCGGTCTCCTGTTCAGTTATTTTCCTTCCAAAGCACTTGCCAACTTCAACAACTCAAGACATGGGGCTGAGGTTAAGAAGCTAGTAGAGAATAGATAAGTGGTAAAGAAGCAGGGATGCTCTCTGTAATCTCATGGTCCTGGGGAGACAAAAATTAAAATCCAGGCTTGTCAAAGTAGCTAGCACTTGAGGAACTAGCATACAGAGAAAAGATAGCTTAAGAAAGGTAGGATTCTATAGAGGATTTTCCTCAAGTTATTTGCTGGCTATTAAGCAGCTTAGGGCAGGCTAAGAAGCTGAACTAAAACATCTGAGAATTGCATAAAAACTTGTAGTAGTTTTATAATGCTGGAAAACAAAAATCAGACTTTAGTACTCACTAAAAAAGTGTGGGTGGGGCCCGGGCAAACACGGCAAAGTTCATTTGGGAACCACAGAGGACTATACCACAGAGAGGGCATAAACCATCCTCAGAGGATACTCAAAACATCTAAATCTTGGCATTGAATCACTTCCCACCTTGATTTTATTTAGTAGGGGGCTTAAGGTAAATCCTCTGTAGACAAAGACAGCATCATCTAAAGCCTCTATAATTTTTCAGACACCAAGTCTACAATTGACTCAAAATTACCAGTCACACTAAGAATAAGTATCAACGGGAAACACAAACTAATGCAAACAGACAACAGGTGATCCAATTGCTTGTGAATGCAGATCTATAGTCAAAATAATTATGATTCATATATTCAGGAAAATATATGATTAGATAAAAATAATATCGAGGAACTGACACCCATAAAACAGAATGGGGTGGAAATTCTAGAACTGAAATTTCTAAAAATGAACTTGACAGATGAGCATGACAGGACATTGGAAAGAGCTGAAGAGAGAACCAAAGAGGTCATTAGTAAAGATGCAGATTGAAGCAAAAGCAATAATAATAATAATAATAATAACAATAACAACAATAATAGGTTCAGAAAAGAACAAAACAAACAAGCAGACCATGAAGAAAATAAGATACTTTCATTGAAGAATGTGGATGAAAAATTTACCAAAGATCCAGTAACAGATTAAAGAAAGTCTATGAAACTAAATCAGAGAAAAATACACAGAAAACCATACTAGAGACAGTGTAGTAAAACTTCTGGAAAACAAAAAGAAAGAGAAAATCTTCTAATCAGCGACAGGAAAAGAGGATATTAACTACAAAGTAACAACAGTCAGCCTGGTAGCTAGCTTTTAAAAATAAATTATAATCATTAAAACATACAAAAATAACATCTTGAAAATCAAAGCAAAAACAAAAACAGAAGTCCAACTTACAATTTCTAACAAATCAAAGTAGAGCCCTAACCAATGCAAGAATGAAAGGGAAAAAGGCAGGGGGTAGTTTGGAAGAGAAATAAAGTTTGCAACATGCAGATGACCTAATTGTGTATGTAAATAATCCAAGTAATGTGGAAATTTTTGGAAATAGTGACGTTAGCTAATTTGCTGGCTGAAATAGTCAATTGTGTTTTTATAGATGAGAACAAGTACAAACGCTAATTAAGTCCACCGTAAGATACTAGTATCAACCCATCAGAATGACTAAAACTACAAAAAAATTGATAATGTTAAGTTTAATAAAGAATGTAGCAACTGGAATTCGTATACATTGCTGGTCAGAGAATAAAATATGTTGCAACAAATTTGGGGAAAATTTTATTGTGATTTCACTTGTAGGCAATAATAAAAGCATCAGCAAAATAAAAGCATGAGTACAAGGACACACACACACACAATACTCAGAATCTTTAAAGAATTCCTACAAAACAGTAAAAGAGCCAATACAACAGAAAAACCGGCAAATGAATTGAAAAGGAACTTCACAGAAGAGGATATCCAAATGTTCATAAAGATATGAAAAACGCTGAACTTCATTAGTTATCAGGCACATGACAATTAAAACCAGGATATATCCACACACATTCATTAGAGTGGAAAATAAAATTAAATGACAGTATCAAGTGTTGGAAAGAATGTGAAGCACCTAGAACTCTTATATATGGCTGCTGGGAGAGTACATTTGTACAATCACTTTGGGAAAACTGTTGGTAGATCTACTCATGCTGAAAATATATACACCCCCGATCCAGAATTATACTCCTAGGAATATACTGAGGCAAGTGTATAAATGTTTCCTACAAATGGCAAAGAAAAAAATAATACAAAAAACACATAATCTCTGCAGGTATCCAGCTTTTTCTGTGTGAGAACAGGTCATAGTGCTATCTCTTGGTTCTAGAAGCTCTATTTAATGATGCACGTAAAACCTATTGCTATTCAAAATTGCTACTTTCTCAGATTTCCCAGAAGTTTCAATTCCATTGCTTGGTTCTTAACAGCTTCTTACAAAAGTGAGAAACATGGGCACCTGGGTGGTTCAGTCGGTTAAGCATCTTCTTTTGGATCAGGTCAGTTCCCTTGGCCCTGGGATTGAGTCCCACATGGGCTCCCTGCTCAGCAGGGAGACTGCTTCTCCCTCCCCCCTCCCCCCTGCTCATGATCTCTCTCTCCCTCTCTCTGATAAATAAATAAAATCTTTAAAAAAAAAGAGAGAGAGAGAAAAAAACCGTTCAGAACTAGCCTAAGCTATCAGATATTGCGAACTCTAGTATCACTGGCTTCAGTGGAAGGAAGAAGGTTATTGCAACCTCAGAAACCTGGATTCTAGACCAAGCTCCACTCCTTCCTTGTGCATGAATCATGAATTATTTCTGAATCCCAAGTTCATTGACTTATTAATTAAGAAATAGGAGTAAGCAGCCTCCTGGGTCATTTCCTACTCTAACCGCCTATGATTCCATCTATTTTTCAGGGTCAGGCAGAACTGCACTGCTATTCTTCAAATGGTGATTCCATCCTTCGTCCTGCTCTTTATCTCTTATTAACCATCCGTCACCATCTCATCTAACTGTGGCTTCATTTGACTTAAATTTGGTTTTACCTATATTAGCTAGAGAGCTTATTTCCTTAATAAAAACACTTTAAAATATGCTTGGCTTTTTAAAATATTATAAATATCTCTGTGATTATACATTTAAGGCATATTTTTTTCTCAGGTATACTAAGGAATCTGGGAACCCTACTTTATTCTATATGTTGTTGAATAATGACATGAAAATTCTACTATAGGAAGAAATCAAATTGAAAGGATTACATACTATATGATTCCAACTCCCTAACATTATAGAAAAGACAAAACCATAGAGACAGTAAAAAAGATCAGTGGTTTCTGGGAATTCAGGGAAGTGGGGAAGGGATGAATAGAACACAAAGATTTTTCTACGAGATATATATATATATATATATATATATATATATATATATATATATATACATACACACACAGATAGCAGATAAGCATATGAAAAGATGCTCCACATCATACAGTATCAGGGAAAAATGCAAATTGAATGCAGCTTTATTCAAAACTGCCAAAATTTAGAAGCAACCATGATGTCCTTCAGTACCTGAATGTATAAAAAAATTCTGTTACATCCAGACAATGGAATATTATTTAGCAATAAAAAGAAACGAGCTATCAAAAGACTTGGAGAAAACTAAAATGAATATTACTAAGTGAAAGAAGCAAATCGGAAAAGGCTACATACTGCATGATTCCAACCATATGATATTCTAGAAATGTCAAAACTATTGAGACAAATGATCAGTGGTTACCAAGGATTAGGCTGGAAGAGAAGATGAATAGGCAGAGCACAGAGGACTTTTAGGGCTGTGAAGCTACTTTGCATGATAGTATAATGATGAATAAACAACATCACAAATTTCTCCAAGTACACAGAATGTACCATATTCAGAGTGAACCCGAATGTAAATTATGGGCTTTGAGGATAAGGATGTGCCAAAATAGGTTCATCAATTGTAACAAATGCACCACTCTGGTGAAGATATTTCTAATGGGAGAGGCTATGCATGTGTGGAGGCCAGGACTATATGGGAAAGCTCTGTACTTTCTGCTCAATTTTGCTGTGCACCTAAAAGTGCTCTAAAGAACAGTCTATTAAAACAAAAATATGTGGAAATGAAAAGTGAAATTAGGATATTGAGGAGACTGTCAGGTGAATATATAGACTATTTCAAACCATAGAGTATATCATTTATTTTGAATAAAATATTTTGAATAAAGGCATTTGCCAAATGCACTAAGTAATAAATCAGTCATTTTTCTCAGTACAATGCATTATATCACAAGGGAAGTTTTACAATTAAGATAAAATAGAACAATCTAGTTTAGATTATAAAGTAAGATTAGACTTTACAAAAAAGATAACTGAACACACTTTAATATGTTTAGTAATTTTTGTGAATAATGGTCTGGAGAAAAAAATAATTTATCCTCCCCTATGGTACATACATGTGAACATGTGAATAATTTTTTTTTAACTAAGAATACAGTTTAGGTTGTTTTCTTTATTTTTCTTCCATTCTGTAAATATTCCATTCAAAAGATATATTTAAGATGGAAGCTTTGTATAATATCTTTGTAAGTTAGACTTCCATTAGGTATATTTCCTTAATTTTCATAAAAACACGCTAAGCCTAACACCTGTTCAAGAAAACTAATCTGTCCGTAATCAGCCATAGAGAATATTAACCCTGGTTGCTTGCCAGAGGCTATAATTTCTTGTCAAAATTCTAGCTGAGAGGTATTATATTATTTTAAAGAACACAGTATTCAAAAAATCTACTCATTTTTCTTAGAAGACTACATTCTATCATTTGATCGAGGCTGGCAGAAGAAAGATTCCATATTGAGATAATATGAGTATAGCCACTGGCAGAATTCCTGCACTGACGTGAACATCAGTGCAATGTCTTGAATTTTTATTGAGGATTCCTAAAATAACTTGCCACACCAATTTCACTTCTGAAACTGTCATAAAATTTTTATTGAGAGCATTTTCCATTGCCTCCTTCTTTGTTCTATGTAAAAAATTTCCTTAGGAATTCAGTAATAAAAAAAAAATATTCTCTTCAGGAAATGGTGTACTTCTGTTTCTATATTTAAATTATGACATTTTTCTCATTTTTCAGTTTATCACATCTAGCATTATGTTTAGTCACAAAAAATTATCATGGTCTCCATATTTTTTCCCTACAATCCAAGTACAGATACTTTATAAAATAAGCCACTGTAAATTCTTTTACAAAAGAGAAAAATAATACATACATACATATATGTGTAACTTTCAGGATTAAATGAAATAATTTTCATCAAATTGGTTGAGTATATTACTAGGCTGAAAGTAAGTTCTACATATCATATATGAAATTCACTTTGGGGAGTCATGGGAGAGAATGCCAGTGAGTTAGGTCATTGTCCTCTAAAGTGCCTGACCTTAGACCAAATTTTCACCAGATTTGTTTGGAAAATAATTTGGTCTGGGTGGATTCTGGAAGGCAATCCAAAAATGCAAATAAATCTAGACTTACAAAAATACATGGAGGGATATTTAAAGTTTCTTTAACTTTAAAATTATTTGGTTCTGCATCGATAATACTGTGTCATCTTGAATTACTATAAATTATTTTTTTTTATTCTGAAGCACAATAGTGAACTTTAAGGTACCATCTTCATTACAAAGTGACCGAGATATCAGTACAACAAAATGTGATGGAATCACAAGAATATTTTAGAGTTAATAACAATATTTCTGACTATAACAATTCCTAGGAGAATTACTGAATGTAGAGTATTCTCTTATTTGTTGAGAAGTGAAAAAAATTCTAAGGAATTAATTTTCTTTTGGAAAAAATTTTTTTGAATATTTATTTTCATAGACTAATGCCTTTCACTATTAACCTACTCTCTAACCTACTTTTACTATTGCATAGGACTCAGCTCTCCCTTGTCTAGTAAGTTAGATGTTTCTTCAAAGTGCCGACTTTCAATCACCATCAGCAGCACCACTAGTCAGATACTTTAACACAAAGACACAAGAAAGTAAATAAACTCTGCTTCTTTGTATCTATCATATCAAGGATTATTAGACTTTCACTGAGAACTAAACATTAAATATAATTAGTTACTAGTTTGGAGGCAACTTTATCAATCCTGGTTTTCATATACATTAAAAATAAATGCAAAGTCTTTCCGTTTAATACAGAAGGGTGTACTTTAAAGAGTAAAATAAAAACTAACCTAAATCAGTTGAAGGAAGATACTTGCTTTTACCAAATTCAACTACCCTCACTGTATTTTAATGTTAATTTATAAACACACACAGGCGTCCCATAAAATTGAGAAAAGCATAATCTAATAATTCATTTGAATAGGGAATACCTGTGCAATCTCTACCCAGGTCTAGAAACAGATCATTACAACACTCCAGGAGTCCTTTGCAGATCCCTTCAACTTCAAAACCTCTCCATCTTCACTAAAGATTACCACAAACATGATTCTTATGGGGACCATTTCTGTGTTTTATATTATGATTTTACCAGCTTAAATTCCATCTGAAAACATAATACTCATGTAACTGAACATTATGTAAATGAATAAGTTTAAGTATCATTCTTTAAGTGTATAGTAAGATTTAATTATAAGTGTAAGTCTACAGTATGATTCTTTTGAGTTTGTCTTCTTTTATTCAATATTATACCTTTAATTCAATCATTTGAAAATTCATTCCATTATATAAGAAGTCCGTAATTTATGTATTTATATTACTCCTGATGGATCTTTGAACTGTCTCCAAATTTGAGCTATTAAGAATAATACTTCCATGAGTAATCAGAGTATTTCTGTTGGCACAAAAGTAAATGCATTTCGGGAGGCATATAACTATATGCTTATGAATGGACAGTTTCTAACAATAATCAATAAGCCACATCACATCAATTTGTAGTCATTTGCCAGGCATCTACCATCTTTTTTTTCCCAATCCCTTCTCAGCCAGGTCAGGAGACAGATCCCTGCTAGGATCCCAGATACACTTACCCATCTCTTTGTAAACAGCTCCCTCTTTTTTACTTCTGACCAAAGAGAACCACAATTTTATTTTTTGGTATTTTGTGATACTCATAACCCTCTATACCCATTTGATCATTTCATTCAATAGATTGAACCTCATATACCTATGAAACAATCCCTTTCTGTGCATTCACACTGGCATAGCCATAGTTAGAAACTTCCATTGTGTTTTGCAGTACTTATTGACATGTCTTTCTGACTTCATTCAGGCTTCGCTCTTATTCATCTTCCATACTGCATCCAGAGCTTATTTTTCAGCGCTTACTGGAATTTTGTCATGGTACTCTACGCTTAAAATCGTTCAGTGGTTCTTCATAAGACAAAGTATAAAAGTAAAGATCTTTAACAAAGATCTTAACACTGTGTTTTATGCTAGGAATGATATTCTTTCCTTCATTCCTCACCTTCCTACCACTCCAGATGAGTGAAATGCCTTCCTCGAAAGTTCACAACCTACCTATCTGCATAATCCTCTTTACACTGTTTCTTTTAAATCTAAATAATATTACTACTAGTATTAATAACAGTAAATATTAATTTACAAAAGTACATAAAATACAGCATACTCAGATTAATGTTTCTCCAAAATAAGTAGATATGTATACCTATCTCTAATCATCCTGTATTTAGTAACATTTTTATTTCTGTCTATTGCAATAGATAGAAATGTTTTTGAGATAGAGACAATCTATTTTTCATCAATCAATTCCCAGTGTTAGCACGATACCTGGCACATGCTGAAGCTAAGCCTGAATTTGCTGAATGAATAAGTGGTTAATAAATAAAAGGTATGACATAGTCTCTCAAAGAGTTCACGATATATTTAGGGAGATAAATCCAAGACAAATGAAAATTTAAACACTGATTTGGTAGAAAAAGTATAACCTTTTGTATTTCAAGACACTGAGATGGCTTAGAATATGTCTTTCAGCCTGTAAAGAAAGTTAAAGTATTGATTTTTCTCAACCAAGTACATGAAATACAAACATCATTTTCTAAACTTTCATAGACTCTTAATTGAATCTTCTTTTTAATTTTAACTAACAAGCTTTCAGGAGTCTATGAATATACAGAAAGATAGGCATTCATAGCATTTTGCTAAGTTTATTTAATGGGTTTAATTTTACCGTGTTGGGAAAATCAATAAAACAGTACTGGTAAATTGCAGAGTATGTGGTAAGATAAGAAACTCCTTTAATTCAATGCATCAGAAATGGATAGTTCTCCCAAAATATATCATGCTTCCTTTTCATTACATACAGTGTGGCTTGGAAACAGTTACACAGATAAAGATGAGATCCTCCTCATGCTCTCTCTTGCATCAAAGTGTGATTTGGGGACTAGTTCTCACCAAGGAATGTAACTAGAAAAGGGATTTGTCAATCTCAGGAGTTTTGAGAAGCAGGTGTGTCTTTGAATAACTGAAAGTAAAGGACTCTGAGATCCTAGTGAATGACAGAGTAACAAGGTGGAAAGAGACTATGGCCCTGATTTACCACACGGAAGGAAGCTACCCACCAAACAAGAACACATCCATAGGACCCCTAAATGACTGAAAAGTAAACTTCGCTGTGTTATATCTCTGAAATTATAATGTGTGAGTCTAAGAATAGCTAATACAACTCTCATACACCTGGCTTTTCTTAAATTATATCTTCTGGAATACTAGTTCAATTACATAAGCCATAAAAAGTTCTAACATCAAATATATTGGAAATTCTATGCCCCTCTAGAGATGCATAACAGATATATGATTATCATTAAAAGCTCCGCAAATTTCTGTGGCTTTAAAAAATGTTTACCTGTATTTAATATAGCAATACTGATAAACGTAGGCAATATTATTGTCCTACATAAGTAGTATTTGTCAGGAAAAACAACAACAACAACAAAAACCTTTGGAAACTTCTTCACCAAATCATTGCTAACTTCTCCTATGGGCTGGCAATGAATTTTAAAATACTTTAAATATTTTTTGGAGAAAGTCCTCAGAGCTAGAAGGGAATAGTTGGAGGCATGAATCTATTCACTAAGGAACTAGGGTTTATGATAGGGATAGGGTATGGGTAGATAGCTGTTTCTGAGAAACCGATGTGGAGAGCCAAGTTTGGGTAGTCCCAAAGCCGACAGAAGACTGACTAGACATCAAATGAGCAGGTCAGAGGATAGAAGCAGTTTCACCAACATATAGTTACACATGCAAAGTATTAGACGACGAAGGGAGACATTTTTCTATCACATCCCACTTATCCAAGCTGCACACTCACTTTGCCCTGGGTAACATGTAGTGTTTTGCTGGCTCCATGTAGCCCTTTCTAAAGAACACTTCTGTTTTGTTTTGTTTTGGTTTGGTTTGGTTTGGTTTGGGTTGGGTTGGGTTGGGTTTTTTGGTCATAATCCTAGAAGGGACATTTCTGCATAGGGCATGACAAAATATTTCTTCTCTTTAATCAGCATGGCTGATTGTTGAGATAGGGCATGAGGACAGCCAAGCCCCTGTCTGACCAGGAGCCTTTCAGACACTCAGTTAAGTTAGTTACTGACATCTGAAGTGTAAAGTATGATAGAGAGGAACTGGGCGAGCAGGGGGAGGAGAATGGAACTGCTAAGGAGGGGCAGGCACTGTAAGGCATGAGAGGAGGACAATCATTTTGGGTCATTTATAAGATGAGGAAATAAGTCAAGAGAGACCAATAGATGAGCGAGATCAGGTAGTCCCAGGTATGGCTCAGTTGCTTAAACAAAGAACTTTTGAATAAGGCCCTACTTTATAAATCAATGAATCAGTATTTGGGCTATGAGTAAAGAATGGAAATTTTTTTTCAATGATACACTTGAAATTGAAATTTTGTTTTTAATAAAACATTAACCAGTAATGAGGTCTCATTGAATTTACAAGTATTTAAATTATCATAGGGGTATAGTATTGTTACAAAGAACTAACTAGTCGTGGTGAGATTTGACCTCTGCTTATTTACTAATAGATTGCTTATTTTCAATAATGTGTTAACATTAAACCCTAAAAGCTTAATGCAGGCCTCTTACACTAAGGTCAGTCCCTTGTCCTCAAGTGAATCCACCTAATTGGGGCATTTTGTTTTATCACCATGAGGTATCAAGATATCAAGGCACCTACCTCTAAGGAGGTAGGAATCTGAATGCAATTATAAAAGTACATAGAAGCAATGTATTTGAAGTCTTTAGCTAAGTAGTTTATAAAGGAATCAGTGGAACATAGGATGGAGTTAAACAAATTTTTATCTCATTGCCCATAAGAGACCAAATGCATATAGATATTTTTTTCTTTCAACTCTTTTAATGCACATCTTGTAAATTTTATAAATTTGTTTTATTATTCTCATGTTATCATTATAAATTTTTGTTACATAATTGTTATAATTTTTATAACTTTGTTCTGTTTGTTTTTAGAAATGCTTTTTACCTGGGAAAATTTTTATCTGGGAAATTTTTTTTTTTTAAATTACAGCATCCTAAGATTTCCTAGAATTTTTGGAATAAACTTTATCTTTTCCCATTAAACCTTATAAGAGCAACTAAGAAATAATCATGTCGACCCAATTATGACCAACATTATAAGCACCAGATAAGGATAGGATAAATGGATTGCCTTTGTTTAAAGTTTTACATTCCTGAACCAATGTAAAGAAAGGAAACTGATGAAAAAAGAATAAATAATATTGTTATGGCATGAAAAGTTGAATTTCACAATGAAAACAAAGCAATTTTTTAAATACTAATTATAGTTTCAAGCTCTCAAATATTTTTGGTTTGCCACTGTTTAAAATCAGTTGAATTCAAAGAAAAGACAAACAAGAACTTGAAACAAGCTAGAGAGTAGTATTATCATTGCATTTCAAAAAGACAACATCCTCAGAAGGACTAGAATTGATGAGAAGAGTCCTTGCATTTAAGCGAGATAACTTCTAACTTTTCAAAACTTTGAGCTGTACCCATAAATAGAGAAAACGTAGAAGCACAAATAACAACAAAGGCCACATTAAAAATAATTCTCCTGCAGGTGTATGGAAAGGAAAACCACTAGGGATAATATCATTTCAACTGAGCACAAATAGGCAGAGTTAACTGGAAAACCCAAATCCCCAAAACAGTAGAACTCCTGGACGGTAGAAAAGAAAGCTGTGTGCCTGTACCAGTGAGAGGACAAATAGCCTTTAAAGGTCCGTGTATTCTATGGCCTCTCACTTAGGTTAACTCCTTGTTGTTTGTAAATAAGGACGATAGCAGCCATACTAATAAGCCAAAGGAAAAAAACATCAAAAAATTACTTAGGAGTTTCCTTGGTAACATGTGAAATGAGATCAGTAGACCCTGATCTTCTGATTCTGTCTACATAGTGGGCTGCGCTGACATCCATTTCCCACCACTGCAGACAGTTAAGTGCGTAGCGTTGTTGGGCAAATATGTAAGGGTAAAATTAGTATACTGCTTACCTTTAAAGAGAGCAGATGTGTGTGTTAAAAATAGAAGCTAATACAGTGTAACTACGCTGAATTGGTCTTGGAAGGATGAGGAGATGAATAGCAGAGCCAGTTATGGTCCCCGCAGCTAATACTGCAGTGGAATTCCAGCCCTGGCACTGGGAAATACGGCTTCAGCCTGGTGTGAAGCAGGGAGATGGAACTGAGAACCCTAAATTCAGCTGGAATCCTGGAAATCACAGTCTTTGTGAAACCAGGACAAACAGATGAAATTACAATTGGCCCAGAGAAGCTCTGTGGGGATTTGTCTCTGCCTGAGTGTCCTGGGTGTGTTCTATGCGTGTGCATGTGTGCGTACATGCCTGTATGTGCACAGTGCTTTCAAATGGAAGCTCAAAATCCCATGTAGGTCACGGGGTTTGATATTATTAGCTTATCCTTTTCTTTATCTGGGCAGATATACAGCAAGCTTTCTTGCCTTGTGAACTGGTTGTTAGATCTCTTTAACCTACTTCAATTTTGTTTTGTTTGTTTGTTTTTTCCCCCTCCACATACAAATGTATCCTTCCAAGGACTTAAATTTGTTGCAGTGATGTCAGCTGCAGCCTCTTTCATGGAAGCCCACAGGCCCTTCTCCAGTTGTCTGGTGAGTGTGAAAATGTCACAGAGGCAGTTCAAGGGCTTTCTGCTTGGCTTACAGTTTCCTCTTTCTTTCTCTTTGTTGAGGATTTCCTTTCCTCACTTATGACTTAATGATGGGTTTAATGCTCTTTTATTTGTTTTTCACTTGCTGTACAACATTTCCAGTTGTTAGAGCCAGAATATTTTTCATCTTATCTGATTTTATCCTGCCAGAACTGAAATCAAACCAAGAATTTCTTTCGTATCTTTTAACTAATGAAACTACTTTCACTTGACGGGAATACATGTTTTTCCTTGTTTGCCAATAAGGATTAAATACAAAATTAACATTTTGTTGTATGATAGCAGTGTAATGACCATAAACTATAGATAGTGTTATAAAATCTCTATCTCAGATTATGAATGACAACCAAAAGTAGGCATGCACAGGATTATTTTGAAACAGAATCACTTTTGTAAACCATTCTAAATGTCTAACCAGCTTCTATGTAATAATCTTAAATAGCAAAAAAAAAAAAAAAAAAAAAAAAAAAAAAAATTTTCCCAGACATGCTTTTTCAACTATCTTAATTTTGAGTTGCAGTGAACACTGTGGAACAGCAGGCACCCTGCCCATTCCTTTAGAATGGAAGCATTCCTTTTCCCTGCTGTTAAGAGTGTTGGTGGCCGGTGACTCTCAGCTGAGTCCTTCTTCAGGAATTATTCCAAGATGAAGATGTGATATAATGTACCATGGCAGGGGTATGTACCCAATGATTGGTACATTTTGAGGTCTAGAGTCCTGGCCTTGTTGCCTCCGGGAGGGTCTACTCTGGAGTCACCCAGCTCCAGAGCTTCCTGGGGGAAGAGCTGAGACCTTTATGACAACTGCATGGCAAGTCAACTCCTCCGTCTGTCCAATGCTAATTTTTTCTCTCTCCCACAGTTACTGATGCAGAATACACTTTCCAATAATCCTCCTGTTCAAAAAAAATCTATCTCATAATCTATTTCCCAGGGATCATGACTTAAGGGTAAGAATATACCAGAAATTTACATTATTAATTGTCACACAGTTTAAAGGTCCTTTGTTAAAATTATTTAATGACTAAGTAAGGTCATTTGGTCACAGGTCTTTAAAAATAATCACTGCTGCTATTTTAGGGAACTCTTCTGTGTCGAATAAAACCGGAGGTTTTCATTGTTCATTTCTATGTGCATATGACCCTCGTAGGGTGAGTCCTCTCAATTCCCTTCTGCGGTGAAGCTGACTCTGCCTATTGACACCGTCACAACACTTCTGTAGCGGGCTTTTATGGAAGTATATGTCACATTCCTCTTCCTAACTTTCACTAATGGCTGTTGCACTGCAACCCAGCAAGTCTGGCTATCAAGTAAAAGTTTTGCTCCTAATCAGCACTCTAAAACAGCTACACTCTTACTACAGGTATTGAAAATCAGGCCTTGCTGTTATTTTGTAGTTACAGTTATTCTGAGCAATTGGTTGACTTTATCTCATGGACAGGCTGGTGCATGTAAATGATATTTATATTTCCTTCTTTGCATTGGCTGTCAGAAATCTAACAACAATTTTTTAGCTTAGTTTAGCATACACAGAATATTTCTACTTAACAGTTTAAGTTCAGTCTTGTCTTCATCTTCTCTTCCCTACCCTCATTTTTTCTCTGTCATACTTGCTATACTATCAATTTAAAATGTTCATTTTACCTGGCTATATCATTTAAATGGTGTTTGAACACCTTTCTGGAAAAATATGGCTTATCAAATACACGTATGATTGTGTAGAAAATGATAACTCAGATTTTTTGGCGTTTTTTTTTATTATTTTATTTTTTTCATCATGATAAATGTACTCTTTAATTCCATCACCTATTTCACCAACCCTCCCTTCCCACCTCCGCCCGCTAACCAACCAGCAGTTTATTCTCTACAGTTAAGAGACTGTTTCGTATTTTGCCTCTATCTCTTTTTCCCTTTGCTCATTTGTGTTGTTTCGTACAATCCACGTGAATGAGATCATATGGTATTTGTGTTTCTCTGACATACTTTGTTTAGCATTATACACTCTAGCTCTATCCATGTTGCAAATTCTTTTTATGGCTGAGTAACATCTCATTGTATATACAAATTAGTTCTTCTTTATCCATTCATCAGTTAATGACACTTGGGCTGTTTCCATAGTCTGGAAACAATTATTGTAAATAAAGTTACAATAACCATAACGGTACCTGTATCCCTATGAATTAATATTCTAGTGTTTTTTGGGTAAATACCCAGTAGTGTGATTACTGGATCTTAGGGTAGTTCTATTTTTATTTTTAATTTTTTTGGAACCTCCATACGTTTTCCAGAGTGGCTGCACCAGCTTGCTTTCCCACCAACAGTGCAAGAGGGTTCCTTCCCCTTTCTCTACATTCTCACCAACACCTGTTGTTTCTTGTGCTGTTGATTTTAGCCATTCTGACAGGTGTGAGGTGATATTGTAGTTTTGATCTGCATTTCCTTGATGATGACTGATGTTGAGCATTTTTTCATGTGTCTGGTGGCCATCTGTATGTCTTCTTTGGAGAAATGTCTGTTCATGTCTTCTGTCCATTTTTTAATTGGATTATTTTTGGGGGTGTTGAGTTTTGTAAATTCTTTATGTTTTGGACGCTTTCTATGTTTGGATACTCTCTATCAGATATGCCATTTGCAAATATCTTCTCCCATTCACTAGGTTGCCTTTTAGTTTTGCTTATTGTTTCCTTCACTGTGCAGAAACGTTTTATTTTTATTCAGTCCTAATAGTTTATTTTTGCTTTTATTTCCCTTCCCTAGGAGACATATCTAGAAAAATGTTGCTATGGTCTATGTTAGATAACTGTTCATGCTCTCTCCAAGGAATTTCATGGTTTCAGGTCTCACTTTGAGGTCCTTAATCCATTTCATTTTTGTGCATGGTGAAAGAAAGTGGTCCAGTTTCATTCTTTTGCATGTAGCTGTCCAGTTTTCCCACCATCATTTGTTGAAGAGATTTCTTTCTATTGTATATTCATTCCTCCTTTGTCAAAGATCAATTGATCATATAATCATGAGTTTATTTCTGGGCTCTGTCTTCTGTTCCATTGACCTGTGTGTCTATTTTTTGTGCCATACCATACTCTTGATTACTGCAGCTTTGTTATATAACTTAAAGTCTGGAATTGTGATACCTCCAATTCTGTTTTTCTTTTTTCTTTTTCAAGATTGCTTTGGCTATTTGGGGTCTTTTGTGGTTACATACACATTTTAGGATTGTTTGTTCTAGCTCTGTGAAAAATGCTTTGGTATTCTGATAGGTATTGCACTAAATGTTTAGATTGCTTTGGGTATTATAGATATTTTTACAATATTTGTTCTTCCAATCTATAAGCACGGGATGTCTTTCCATTTCTTTGTGTCATCTTGAATTTCTTTCATCAGTGTTTTAGAGTACTGTTTTATTTACCTCCTTGGTTAAGTTTATTCCTAGATATTTATTATATTGGGATTGTTTTCTTAATTTCACTTTCTGTAACTTCATTATTAGTGTATAGGAATGCAATGGATTGCTGTACACTGATTTTGTATCCTGTGACTTTACTGAATTCATTTGTCAGTCCTAGTAGTTTTTTGGTGGAATCTTTAGGGTTTTCTATATACTGTATCTTGTCATCTGCAAATAGTGAGACCTTTACTTCCTCCTTACCAATCTAGATGCCTTATATTTCTTTTTGTTGTCTGATTGCTTTGGCTAGGACTTCCAGTTCTACGTTGAATAAAAGTGGCTAGAGTGGACATCCCTGTCTTGTTCCTACCATAGAAAAAAAGCTCTTAGTTTTTCACCATTGAGTATGATGTTGGCTGTGGGTTTTTCATACATATGTTGAGGTATGTTCCCTCTAGACCTACTCTGCAGAGGGTTTTTATTATGAAGGGATGTCCACTTTGCCAAATGCTTTTCTACATCTATTGAAATGATCGTATGGTCTTTGTCCTTTCTCTTATTGATATGATGTATCATGTTGATTGTTTTGCAAATATTGAACCACCCTTGCATCCCGGGAATAAATCCCACTTGATCGTGGTGAACAATTCTTTAAATGTCTTGTTGGATTCAGTCTGCTAATATTTTGTTGAGGATTTTTGTATCTGTATTCATGAAAGATATGGGCCTGTGGTTCTCTTCTTTGTGGTGTCTTTATCTGGTTTTGGTATCAGGGTGATACTCTGGCCTCACAGATACTGGCCTCATAGAATAACTTTGGAAGTTTTATTTCCTTTTGTATTTTTTGGAATAGTTTGAAAAGAATAGATATTAACTCTTCTTTAAATGTTTAGTAGAATTTATTCTTTAAATGTTTAGTAGAATTTGCATGTGAAGCCATCAGGTCCTGGACTTTTTGTTTGTTGGGAACTTTTTGATTATTAATTTCATTTCATTGCTGGTAATTGGTCTGTTCAAATTTTCTATTTCTTGCTCCTCTAGTTTGGTATGTTTTATATATGTTGGGGGTGATATCTCATTGTGGTTTTGATTTGCATTTCATTTTTATGACTACCAAGCAAATATAAAGATAGAAGATAACACAAAGGATTTTAGATTGCTTTTACATTAAGAAAGCCAATAATCCCATGAGATAATATTAGCGATTAATTTCTCTATATAATTCCTTTAAATTCAGTTGGGTGGTTTATTCCAATATCTTCTTGATTATGGTCAAATAAGTCTCCTTTTGGTTCTTGTTTTATCTTGGGGATATGTTTAAAAGCTAAGAATTTGGACTTTTAAGTAAACAGAGCTGGAATAAAATCCCAAACCCACTCATTACTTTTTATATAAACATGAGCTAGTTGTTCAGCTTCATTTTTTCACATACATAAAACATGGATAATGTCTTCAATGTAGGGTAATTGTTACAATTATTTGAATACTATGTGTAAAATGCATTGCATGGTACCTGATTTTTGATAAGATAGCTAGAAATGGTACTGCTATTTGCATTGTATATTCTTTTATGAGAGTTAGTCTTTTTTAATAAAAGTTCATTTATCTTATATTAACGATGAATTCCATCTGTCAGGACAATACTCTTAATTCAAAATTTTTTTTTTAGCAGTGATAATTTCTGTACATGCCCGGAATCTATTACACTAGAGAACAAACAGAACCTTGCTGCCCCTTTTCTATTAGTAAGAAAAATACCTTTCTGGGAGAACCCAGTGGCTCTCATGTCATGTAAGAACATGATGATTTCTAGGAGAATACTGGTTTTTACTAGAATTTAAAAAGTATCACCATTAAATTGCTTCTTATATCTAATGAAATATTTATATGGCTACACATTCTGGAAAATCAGTTATAATGCAAGATGAGAGTTTCTTCATCTACATATTTATAATAATGAAACTATTACTTGAAAAAAAGTTTCCGGGAGGAAATATCTAATACGTGCTATTGTACAAAGTGCTTCAATTAACCTCTCTTAAAAATCCCTCCACCTATCTATCAATATATATATCCATATGTACATACATTTTGAATTCTGCAGGTTTCTCCCTGCCAACAGGCAGCTGAGTTTGTTTGGAGTTCTGAAGAGTGCCTTCGGGAAAGTACATAAATAATGAATCTCTAGTATATAAGGTTTTGACATGCAAATCTAATTAGTCATCTGTTTAATTAGAGGTAAGTGTCAAGTTAACTGTATTCAGCTTCTCATTCTATTGTTCCCTGGAATAAAATATTTTCAATTGCTTTATTGATACTGAAGTTTACTTACAAATGTGTTTCTATTCTTAATTACCTGTCATGTAGCTTGATAGGAATGATATTAAGATACTATTTTAAAAATATACTAATTTCTTACTTAATATATTTTTAAAATAGTATCTTAATATCATTCCTATCAAGCTACATGAAAGAAAGGGGAGGTAATCAGAAGGGGGAATAAAGCATGAGAGACTATGGACTCTGAGAAACAAACTGAGGGCTTCAGAGGGGAGGGGGAGGGGGAATGGGATAGGCTGGTGATGGGTGGTGGGGAGGGCACATATTGCATGGTGCACTGGGTGTTATACGCAACTAATGGATCATCCAACTTTACATAAAAAACCAGGGATGTACTGTATGGTGACTAACATAATAAAATAAAAAATATTTTTAAAAATATACTAATTTCTGAAAATACACTTAGAAATTGATGAGGGAACAGAAGGCAAGCTGAGGACAAAGCAAAAGCTGACACCCCACAACCCCTACTATAGGATATATGTGACATTCCTTGGGCACTCCTGGCTGCACTAAGGGAAAAACAAATAGTTAACTTACAGAGATCACAATCCTGCAAGACAGGAGTCTCCCTCAGTTTACAAAAGCCTTAGCAATAGCTTCCAGAAGGGAATGTAAATACAATTAAATGTCCTTATAACCTGCAGCCCATAGACAGATACTTGAAGTGGGCACAGTGCAACGTTCCTCCAGGAAGCTCCCAGCTATCTTACTGTTAATGCCTTACAGGGGTAAACAACCTTAACTTGACAATGGCAAGGCCTCTGGTATCCTGTGAGTCTTTTTTAACACATGAAAGTACTTTCTCGAAACCTCCCTTTTTCCTTACCTCCTCCAACCCCATAGTATATAATCAGCCATCCTTCACAACTCCCATGTAGCAACTTTCTGCGGGTCCTGTCCCCATGCTATATTTTGCACCAAAGATGTCTCAAGAATTCTTTCTTGGTCGTCGGCTCTGGACTCCACCCCACTGAACCTCACCTATATTCCAAAACTACATCAGAAATGACTTAAAATTGAATTTGTTAATTTTAATTGAAATTCACTGTGACTTAAAGGTAATCACTTTGAGTTGTAAAATTTACAACTTTTTGTGAAACTTGATGTAAAAAGGCTCTACATGTGGTATATATTTAATTAAACTTGTAGAATTTTAACTATATGGGGAGAGGGGAGGAGCAATTTCAGAACTTGTTTGTAAAATTTATTTCTGATAAGCATATTTAGTTAATCAATAAATTTCTATTAAATTGTCCCTCTAAAACTCATTTTTAAATCAAAATTAAGCAAATAATTATGATGCTTCCTAATAAATCTTTTCAGTGTACTTGGAAAGTCATTCATGATTTACTGTGTATGTATGGAATGAGTGAGAAAAATGAATACATCTGAATAACTGTTCTGACAGAACAGGGTCCTGAGTTTTATCTTTTGCAGAGATTACAATGTAAACCAGTAGTAATAAACTTAAGTCCACTCTGGTTGACTTATTATTTTATAAGTACTTTTTAAATTATCTTAAAATATTTACTCTGTGGTGTTCACTGATTTTGTCACACATTTATATTTTGCTTATTGATTCTCTCTGGACTTGAGTTACAAGGACATAGAATAAAACAATACACTCAGAAATTTTGCAAAATATAAATCAAAGAATTATATTTCCTTCTCTATTTCAGTAAACTGTGAAGAATAGAGACAGAAGTGGAAGTGGGTAAAAATAATAATAATAATAATAATAATAATAATAATAATAATAAAATAAGCACATGAAGAGGTAATTCAAAGAAACAGAAAAACAAGTGGCAGGTAAACTTAAAGACATATCATCCTCTTATTATTGACAAAATGGACATTTTGAAGTAATGTATCTAAAACCTTTTTACCTACCAAATTGATAAACAGATTAAAGTTTTTAGCATGAAGTGTGCTAGACATTTTCTTGGGATAGTTCTCTCTGAATGCTTCTGATAAAGTATATTTGGAACAATCAGTCTGGAAAGCAAGTCAGTGTCATCCATCAACAGTGAAAATGGGGTTACTCTATTTCAAGAAAAATTCTAAAAAGAATATTTAGAGAAATTATCATGCAGTTTTACAAGTAGATATGCTCAAGAATGTGTTTGAAAGATGGCTTATAATTGGGAAAAGTTGTAAAGAACCCAATACACAGCAGTAAGGGAATGATCAATCAGACGTGGTATATTTGAAAATGGAATTTTTAAAGCTATGGTTAAATTCATAAAACCGATCTTTTTTATCACCATAGTTAAAAGATATTATTACATGAATAAAGTAGGTTGTAAAATGATAGACATATAATTCATACATAATTTAATTCATATATAATTCAAAACTCTAAGTTTCATTTATTTTTTTAAAAGAGTCTGGAAGGATACCCACCACACTCATTACAACAATTCACTTTTGATTAGAAGTAGTAAAAAATAAAGGTTCACCAAGACCAAGACATAAGTTGCTAAAATAAATTAGGCATGAATAGATGAGAAACTGGATTTGAGTTGATGTAGCAAAGACAGATAAGAGACAGACTTGAAATCAGCAGATGCTGCTATTGAGCTTGGATAACTAGAGAATGGAAAAGGGAACTTGTACATCTGCCAGACATATGCTAGCTGCCACAATATTGAAGGGAGGTATGGATTCTACCTTCTCAACGTTTGCATTTAGCAGGAGGAGGACAGAATGGAGCATAGTAGGGAGTAGTATAAATGAAATTAATTTTATGCACACAAAATTTAATATAGGGATTAAAATATAAGGAAAAAGAAAGAAAATAGTCAAGAGAACTCAAGTTTGGTTAGAAATAAAATTAATTAGAAGTATAATTTTATGAATTCCCAGCCTGAAGCTAATAGTTTGATCTAGGAATCAGCTACTGGGTAAGGCGAGTTCAGTAAAAGAATAGAAAAATCGTATATAAAGGAAGTAAAGCACAAAAATGACAAGTGAATTTGAGGGGAAGATCTTGCTTTGGGAGGTCAAGGAAAGAAGGGACAAGAAGGGCAACACTGAAAAAAAAATATAAAGGAAGGAAGAAACTAAGCTTGTGTGGTTATATCGAAGTCAAGAAAATTTGAAATGAGCAGAGATATCAAAGAGACGGACGGGCCCAGGGTCCAGGTATACTCTTTTCTCCTGACTGATATCAGACTGAATACTAACAGATGCAAGACATACAGACATTTTCTAGTACTTCTGGCGCCAATGGCACCAATGAGCAAAAGGAGAAATATTAAGCTTAAGTGTCTTCTGGCCTAGGTGACAAATGGGTCAAACTTTACAAACCATAAAGTTTCCTTATCTCAACTAGAGCTAATTAAAAAAAAAACAAACAAAAAAAAAACCAAAAACCTCACCTGACAACTCTCTCCTTGTCCACATAAGAATATCTCTAATATTTGTCTATAACCTTTACCCATTGGCCTCCCAGTCCTATCTGGCTTCCCTCCTCTCAAATACACATGCTGTCAATTTTAATTTTAATCCACTGGATAACTTTGTTTCCTACCCTAGTTGATTTCTGCAGGTAATTTAACATTTGATCTGTACCACCTTTTGAAATACTTGGCTTCTATGCCAGAACTTTCCTGGACCATTCTCTGGGCATTCTGAACTCTTCGGACCCTCCAAGGTTAGTATAGTGTTTAAGACCATGGGCTCTGAAGCCATATTGACTGAGTTTGAAATCTCATTCTTACACATATTATTTCTATGACCTGGAGCAAGTTACTCAATTTCTCTGTGACTCAGTTTCTTTAAGAGCAAAATGCTATTAAAAATATTTTTCTCTTTACAAAATTAGTGAGAGGATTTTATTATGAGCAGAAAATTTATAAAATTTGTTGGCAGTGAGAAACCAATAAATAAATATTACCTACTTTTATTCTATCTTATGACCACTCTTCAAAGACATTTTGTTTTGATTCTATCTTTTGCCGTCTTCTCTTTGGATTTCACACATGTACTTAGCAATGTAACCTGAGTTCATGACTTTATTTAAAAAATGGTCTCTTTCTACCTAGATCTCTCTTTAGAACTCAGGCTTCTATGTTCACCTGTCTGCAAGATATCTCCACCGAACTGTTTACAGGTATTACCAATTCAGCATGTCTAAAGGGAAACAATAAATATTTTCTGAATAACTACACAGTGTTGACTTTAAGAAAATAATCTGAACTTAATGTTATTAGAAAACAATCTTTTTTTGTTGTGAAAGTAATATTTTATTGTGTAAAATATGGAAAACATAGGAAAGCATTAAAAAGAATAGAATTCCCATAAAGCCACCATTTGCATGTGAACACAAGATTTTTTCTATTGGAAATTGGGTAAAATATAATAAAAATTAGTGAGTCTTACAAATTATGAATAATAGATCTTATTTTTAGGAAAGAGATAATATTCAGACACACTAGTATTCTAATATTTATAGTACGCTAATATTATAACACACTAAGAAGACAAACATACTACAAGAGTCAATCAGCAAGGACAAAACAAACTGAATGTGTAAAACATATAGTGTGTATGCAGTATCAAATTCCTAAGCATATAAGTATCCTTGTTAAATAAATGTGTACTTATATGTATATATTTATGTATCCCAAAAGATGTGTCTATATAATATAAAATGTTATATTGACAAATTACTTTTTAAAATTTCTAAAAAATATTTTGCCATGAATTTCTGAAACTAAAGAACGTTGCTTTAAATTCTAATGTAAGTTCTACTTTTTGGGCACCTGGGTGGCTCAGTTGGTTAAGTGTCTGCCTTCTGCTCAGGTCATGATTCCAGGGTTCTGGGATCCAGTCTGGCATCCAGCTCCTTACTCGGCAGGGAGCCTGCTTCTCTCTCAGCCCCTCCCCCTGCTGCTTGTGGTCTCTCTCTCTCTCATAATGCTCTGTATCATGCTCTCTCTCTCTCCCAAATAAAATCTTTAAAAAAAAATAAGTTGTATTTTTTGACCAATTCTTAGCACTTTTTTGTTTAAATATTTTGTTAGTAAAGCAACATAAATATTATACAAAGTTATATCCAAAAGATAAAACTGTATTTTCCCAAAAGTTGACATAATTAAGCTGTATCTGAATTTATTCCCAAGCACTTTTTTGGAGTACAACAATGACAACAAAAATGTTTGCTGAATGTTTTCAAAAATTGTAGGTATATTTCAATTTCAGTTTGGCAAGCTAGCATTCCATTGCTACAAATAAGGCATCTGTCCTAACATTGTTCTTGAATCCAAACATGTTATTATTATATCTAATTTATGATGTCGATCTCCTCAATCTTTATTGCACATTTTATTTATTCCCCAAGTGTTTGTGTACTTTGTTGGTTTATAAGCTACAAGCAGATGTTTTGTTATAACCATGTCAGGAATGCAAGATAATTTATATATTCAATCAGGAGAAAAACAGTCAAACAATTTTATTTGTACTAAAAAAACTCCAAGTCTATATTCTCTATTTCCTTGATTCCAAATAAATTCATAATTTAATTGCTAATCATGCCAAGAGTAGTGGCAAGACTGATTTCTTTTATTCATGAAGATTAAGATCACAAACCTAAGAAAACTGAGACTTTCATTTATTTTTCAACAAAAATATTTGACTTAAATGCAGATTTTCTGAATCTCTAGATGCAGCATTTTAAGATCTTGGTAAAGACATATTGTCTGAGATTAACTGATTAATTTATAAAATTTAATAATCATCCCATTCTATTTGACAGATCTGATAAAAAGATAAAATTGGATAGTAAATCAAGATCTTTAGAAATTACTGAACACTATAAAGACTTGTGAAAATGAATAAAATCATTAACAGGTGTTATTAATTAAAATGGTGTCTTTGGAAGTTCTGGGCCAGTCAGCCAATGTCTTGCATAGTCAGTGGAAACAGCTGAGGGAGTGTCCAGAGAAAGATATGCATTGTATCTAAGAGTAAAAAACAGTAAATTGGCTGACTTCGCATCAGATCTCTATTTTGACACATCAGGTCTGAGAGGTGTCATTAGCCGTATATATCAATTACCCCAATCATTTACAAGCTACTGGTATTTGTTAATAGAGTAGTATATTTAAAAATATGAATAAGCGCCCCAAATTCCTAGATTCTGAAGGAAAACAAAGGGACTAAAGAGAAAGATCAAGATGAACAAATGGAAATGCTGTATATTAAGAAAAAAGAAATAATATAAGGAAGAGATAATAAAATTAGAGGGCTAACATCAATGTTTTCCAGAAGAAAATAGCCTTTACTTAACATAGCGTGTGATATAAAAAATCTGGATGTTGCTGATGATGAGATATAATCAAATGTTTGTGATGGTGTTTTTTTTGTTTTTCTGTTTTTTTCTCTTTGCTCACAGGTGTACAGATAACCTGGAAAAAAGAAAAATGTGTGTGTGTGTATGTGTTTGTGTATACATGAGCGAGACGCGCTAACTCAAGGCATGATGTTGAGCATTTGATAAAGATTATAAAGGTAATACTTCTTTGACTACAATGTTTTGAATGTTATCTTTTCAATGGCACAATATTAATAAAATAGCATTGAAAATACTACTCTGTAGACCAATAACAACTTGGTTTTGAATAAGAATTAACATATAAATAAAATGTATTGTCATCTATATTGAAATTTAATTTTTAGATGTGATCTATACACAACTTTAACAAACAACACGTAAATATTATAAACCCTGACAGTGTGTGTGTGTGTATATATATGTGTGTGTATATATATATATATATATATATATATATATATCGTAATTCTCAGCAGAAGTTGAGAGATGGAGGATACGTAAGGAAATAAATGAAAGTAAAATTTTAGTAGTTTCTTCATACTGCTTGAAAAGGAATAAAAAAGTGCTATCTAGAGGAACTGAGAAGATGGCGGAAGAGTAGGAAGACCTTAGGCTCACTTACTCTCGGAAATACAATTGGATTAACTATCAAATCATCCTAAATACCCCAGAAATTGACCTGATGATTGACAGAACAAACTCCACAACTAAAGGGAGAAAAGTGGTCCCACTGAAGAAGACAGAAAGTGTGGAGTATCCTTTTGGGAGGAAGTAGATTGAGGCTGCTGTGGAGGGGAGGGAGCTCTGGTTGCAGAGAAGAGTGAGAGACAGGAGCACACAGGGGAATGCACAGGAGAAGGTTTCCCCAAACACACTGGCTTAGAAAATGAGAGAGGCTGAATTTCATGAGTTCTTGCCACCAGCAGGGCTTAAAACAGGAGTTTTAAAAGTCAGTAGGTTTGAGGAAAGAGAAAAAAAAAGTCAGCAGGCTTGGCTGGGATAGAGCCCAGAGGGCACTGCACTGCTCCTGGAGAGAAGGCAGGCAAACAACCCAGAAGAAAGAGCAATCTGAAGCCTGCCTGGGGCACACATTGGGGAGATTTTTTGCTCTTTGCAGAGTGAGTCCCTGAGAGGCAGGGTTCTAGGAGATGCCTCTCCAGGAACAAAGAAGCTGACAGGTGCCTGCTATAGTCCTTCCTTGTGCCTCAGGATAAACATAGAGCCACTTGCAGGAAGCAGCACTGGCTGACACTGGCTCTGGAACTTGCTTACACCAGGCCCCACGCCCCTGTGCTCCAGTGGAACTGCCCTTCCGGGTCACCCTTCTCTGGGTCCAAATGTGGCTGGCCCCTCCCCAAGCCACAAGATAAACTCTGGAAAGACCGCAAATACAGGGAGGTTAAACAAAATGCTACTAACCAGTGAGTGGGTAAACAAAGAAATCAAAGAAGAAATTTTAAAAAATACATGGAAGCAAATGACCATAAAAACACAAAGGTCCAAAATCTCTGGATGCAGCAAGCAGTCCTGAGGGAAGTGTATAGCAATATAGGCCTACCTTAAGAAGAAAAAATCAAATAAACAACCTAAAGCCAGCTGAAGGAAGGAAATAATAAAGATGTGAGCATAAATAAAAGATATAGAAACCAAAACAAAAAAAAAAGACAAAAATAAAAACAAAATAAAAACAAAAAACAATAGAATAATCAATGAAACCAGGAGCTGGTTCTTCGAAAAAAAATTAATAAAATTAATACTACCTACAGCCAGACTTACCAATAAGAAAAAAGAAAGGACCCAAATAAATAAAATCACAACTGAGAAAGAAATAATCAACAACACCGCAGAAATACAAATAATTATAAGAGAATATTATGAAAATCTGTATGGCAATAAATTGGACAACCTGGAAGAAATAGATAAATCCCTAGAAACGTACAAACTACCAAAATTGAAATAGGAAGAAATAAAAACTTGAATAGACTAATAATCAGCAAATAAACTGAATACATATGTGTGTGTATATACACACACCCAGACCCACACACACACACAAAGAAATATTACTCAGCCATAAAAAAGAATGAAATCTTGCCATTGCGAACAACATAGATGGAGCTAGAGAGAAAAATGCTAAGTGAAATAAGTCAGTCAGAGAAAGACAAATACCATATGATTTCACTTGTGGGTGGAATTTAAGAAACAAAACAAATGAGCAAAGGGAAAAAGAGACAGAGAGAGAAAAAATGGAGAAACAGATTCTTTACTATAGAAAACAAACTGATGGTTCCTATGGTGGAGGTGGGGGCATAGGTGAAACAGGTGATGGGGATTAAGGGGTGCACTCGTGATGAGCACTGGGTGTTGTATGGAAGTGTTGCATCACTAAATTGTACACCTGAAACTACTATTACGCTGTATGTTAACTAAATGGAATTTAAATAAAGCTTTAAAAAAAAAAGTATCTAGAATTGATGAATCAAGAAATAAGTGTACAATTTAAAGTTCTGAGGGCAAATACTGGAATATTAAAATAATTGTCTGAAGTAGAAACTCAAGGAAATGAAAGAGACAGAAGGCAGTGTAGATCAATTATATTCCTCATCCTTTACAGGGAGAAGTCTATATATTCAATATATGTTTGACAATAGAGGAAATACCTATTTTAAAATATCATGATGACGACAATTTTAAAAACGAATAAAAAAAAGCCATTAGTAGCTGTTACCTCTGGTGATTAGAATTGGGGCATTAGTGGGGGAAAAATGGGCCAATTTTATGTCATTGATACCTTTCCATTGTAATTTTGGAGCTCCAGCACATTGACAGGATGGTTTATGGTGCTGGCTTTAATTTTTTTCATAAACTATACTTCAAGGTTTCTTAACAACTACTTCTGTCTATATTTCAAATGACAGAAATATTTTGAACATTTTCACAATATTATGTTTTGGTTCTTGAACTTCATTAAGATAGGGTACACACTTTGGAAGAAACCATTATAACTCCAATATTTACCACAATTAGAAATGATTTCAAGATGCTCTGTCTTCAGTAAAGTTAATTTTAAATCCCAAGTACATATCTGTCGTAAGTAACCACTGTTTTTGAAATTAAATAATTATGTTTGGTATCACTAATACAATAGAGTAAGGACAAAATAAAAGAGTTGATGATACCTCCACTGCATTTTATTTATTTATTTATTTATTTATTTATTTATTTTCAATTTGGCTATTACTTTATTTGACTTTTTTAAATTATGTTTAGTTAGCCACTGTGTAGTAGTACATGATTAGTTTTTGACGTAGTGTTCAATGATTCATTAGTTATGTAAAACACCCAGTGCTTATCACAACACGTGCCCTCCTTAATAGCCATCACCTTACCCCCTCCCCCCACTCCCCTCCCTTCTGAAACCCCCAGTCTGTTTCCCAGGGTCCACAGTTTCTCATGGTTTGTCTCCTTCTCTGATTTCTCCCCGTTCAGATTTCCCTCCCTTCCCCTATGTTCCTCTGTGCTATTGCTTATGTTCAACTGCATTTTAGCATCAGTTTGAAAATACAACCCTGAAGATATTTCATGCAACTAATTCATCTGCTTTATAGTTACCTGAGGTCAGGAATATAACATTCATGCTATTAATATCTCCCTTTAAAAATCACATAATTACAGTCCGAATATATTATAAACATGATTTTTTAAAAATTGAACCTATGGTGTTTTTCAAAGTGTTTTTGTGAACAATATTTTAAAGGATACAGGACAAATTTCCAAATAAGGGCCATACTCTATATTTATATTAATTCTCCCTAGGCTGAGGAGTCTCAATAGAGCCTTTCCAGATTCCAATGATTATTCCAGATTCCAGCCTAATCTCTGTCTTGCTTTAGCAATGATAGGTCGCTGCTTTTGTGCCTGTACAGACACATATGTTTTAATTCTTCAGATCATGTATTCAATGAGATTATTTCATTCAAGGAGGAAGGTATCAATTATGCTTATTTAACACTAAACCTTAAAATGACATAGGCTTGTGATATCGGTAACAAAGGAGAAAATACATGTTACTTAAAGCCAAACAAATTAATTGCTTTCCTCAGTGTGATATTAGTTTAAAAGATGATGAAAGGGCAATATGGTTTACAAAGTCATTGACTATATCTTAGTATATTCATGGGGATGACATAACTTAGTTTCCTCAGGTCACTGAGGACTTTGCATTTCTCCCAGAAACCTAGAATGTTTGCAAAGTAGCTATGTTTAAAACTTAGTAGGTTTGGTAAGTCGCTTTTGTTGCAAGTGTTACAGCACTAGAGTGCATAAATATATCACTTCTCATGTAACACTGATTACTCTGAAATTTATCTGGGTAGCTTTATCTGATGGCTAAACTGAGTGGCTATAATAGCGATCTCCCTTAATATATTTAATTAAATAATCTCCGTACTTTAAAAAATGAGACATTCCCAATTAAAATTAACATAATTTTAATAGCATAACTCTTGATATCAAGCCATGTGGATAGTAGCTTGATTACCACTTTTTTTCTCTTTAGTCTCACTAAGAGAGATTCTAACAAAAGGCGATAATAATATAGATGCTTAATTTGATTCATAAAAACCTGGACTCTGTTATAAGCTGTATTCATATGTACTATATGCATTTAATACTTGAAAGAATCCTAAAAGTTGAATTAAGACTCAGAATATGTAAATGACATCACCTAAATAAGAAAGGTAAAAATTGGTAGAGATGTTTGAATCCAGATCTGGTCTGAATCCAAAGTCTGAGCTATTAACCATTATGCCATCAAATAATAATAATAGTAACAACAATAACAGCAACAACAAAACAACAACAAAGATTAAATTCACAAGAAGAGAAACTATTTTTAAGTTAATCAGGATCTCATATTTCTTACATGTATTGGGTTAGATTGTCCATATTAGGCATTTGAGAAACAAAGGAGGATTTTACATACACACACCCACACACCTACACTCATATAACACACATAAACACATGCACACAGACACATAAATCAATATTATTATTTATTTAAGGTGAAAGTTAACATGAATAAGACAGAAGTGGAAGACAGATGATGGCTTTTGTGCCTGTATTGGACATAATACTTTGAGAAAACTTCATACCTAATAGGCCCCTTTCTGAGTAAGTTGCCAAAGTAGTTTCTTAAAATGATTATCATAATAGAATCCATGCTATCTTGCCAAACTAGTTTGGCCAGCATAAGCTGGAAATCTTTTGTAGCTTAATGACAGAAATGTATGGTTTTCCAGAGCCTTGTAGGTTACACTGTCATGAGAATTCTACTCTCTAGAGGTTATCAGTTCTGAATTATACCTTTACTCAATAAAATAATTTCTAATAGGGAGTTTAAATTTATGTATATAGAAAGAGTTAACCGGGGGCGCCTGGGTAGCGCAGTCGTTGGGGCGTCTGCCTTCGGCTCAGGGCGTGATCCCGGCACGCCGGGATCGAGTCCCACATCGGGCTCCTCTGCTGTGAGCCTGCTTCTTCCTCTCCCACTCCCCCTGCTGTGTTCCCTCTCTCGCTGGCTGTCTCTCTGTCACATAAATAAATAAAATCTTTAAAAAAAAAAAAAAAAAGAAAGAGTTAACGGAAAGTAAAATTGTAAAAAGTAGAAAAATATGGAGACAGATGACAGGAAGCAGAAGCTACTAGGAAATGGAAGCAGTGAGCCAGCAGAAATGATGAAGGGAGAAATAAGAGGAAATAAAGAAAGTGAGCAACAGCCAAAAAGGAGTGATAGAGACAGACTAGCGGGATAAATACACTGGGAGAGCACTGAAGTAGGAAACAAGAGAATTCCCCCACCCACCTCACCCCCAAGATGATGACAAGTTGGTCAAGCTACTAGAACAAAGATAAATTCTGAGAAATGTTTTTGTACTCTATGAGGCTTGACTGGGCAACCACTGAAATCATGTTTTCAAGATTGCATCTAGCAATGTGAAAGAGCCAAGCAACTAGAGAGTTAAATACCTGCTTTCAATCCTTATCTCTACTGCTTATTAAATGGGAAAGATAGAAATTGATGAAATAGTCACTTAACCCATTCAAATTCCATAAAATAAAACTCATGAGCTAGGAATTGATAGAGTATGTTGAAGGAAAGTATTAAAAGCCCAAAGAAATTAAAAAACAAGAAATAACAAAGATAGGAATAAATAACTGACAACAAAATACAGAAATTTTAAAGAGAAAAAAAATTTTTTAAATGTTATGGAAATTGGGGCCACTGGGTGGCTCAATCAGTTAAGCATCCAGTCTTGGTTTCTTCTCAGGTCATGATTACAGGTTGTGAGATCGAGCCCTGAATTGGGCTCCACGCTCAGCGGGAAGTCTGTTTGAGACTCTCTCTCTCCCTCTTCCTCTGCTCCCCTTCACGTTCTCTCTCTCTCAAATAAAGAAATAAATAAACTTTAAAAAATTCTTATTGAAAAAGAAACTGACAAAGAGCTTCTTCTGGCCATAATAAGGGGACAGCCATAAACAACTATAAAACTAGACAAAAATTTGAAAATATCAACAGTTGACAACAGGGGAGAACACTGAATCAACATGGATATCCTCTTGAGTTTTTAACTAAATACTAACCTGCACATTTGCAGGACAAGACTCCTTGAGACCAGTCTAAGTGCAATTTACAAAGAGAAGAAAACTATCAGGGAGCTATACACTGGACAACTACTGGAAATCACATAGAACTGAGACACATTAGAGATTCAATCAGTCGGAATGGAGACACATTATTGATACCATGACAATCAGTATAGACTCCAGGAAAGTCATGGCTTAGGGTAGGGATTGGAGAGGCCTAGAGCAAATGAATTTTCCAGACATTCAAAATGAAAAAGAAAAAAATTTAAGATTTTACTTATTTGAGAGAAAGAGAGCATGCGTGCAAGAGCATGGGGTGGGAGGCAGAGGGAGAGGGAGAAGCAGTCTCCCTGCTGAACAGAGAGCCCCAATGTGGGGTTCCATCCCAGGCCCTTGGGATCATGACCTGAGCTGAAGGCAGATGCTTAACTGACTGAGCCACCCAGGAGCCCCATAAACAAAAATTTTTAAAAACCCTAAAAATAAGCTTTGAAACAATCAAGATGATCTACATGTAAATTAACTGTCTTCTAAAGAAAACTTAGCATTTTAAGAAGAAAAATAATAAAACCCAGACAACTCACAATATAGTATTCATGATTTCTGACATAATATCAGTGTGAAGAAACAAACAAATATGATCCAGAAATCATATAGATGATGGGTTAAGACTTTCAAAGAGCACTTCTAAATGCTGTAAAGGATTTAGAAGGAAAAATGTACACCGGAAAGAAACAAACAGGAAACAATACAGAAATAGATAAAATGCAAAAAGAATAATATGTAAATTCTATATAGTAAACAAAACAATGTAAAATATGTAAATTCTACAAGTAAACAAAACAAAACAAACAAACAAAAAACCTTCAGGAAAAGAATTACTAGATGGTAAGTAGATAGTGATATGAACTGAAGAAAACTAGACAGAGTCTCCAGTTCACATGGTACTGTTGTGTGATTCAATATGTGAGTAGAGTACCAGAAAAAGAAGAGTTTGGGGAGAAACAAATATTTGAAAACAAAATGATAAAATTTTTAAAAGGTTGAAATAAACCTCAAGCAGGATAAACACAAAGAAAACCACACCAAGATATATAGTAGGTTGAGCACAAGTTAAATAAGCACATTTTAGAGTGCGTTAAATTACTGACATCTGCTAAATAAAATTTGTATTTGTACTCATAAATTTGAAGTTTACATGTTTGTAAGATATTACATCCTCCTTATTTATTTAACTTTTCTCTTTGTGTCATATTTTTCCCAAGTGAAAAATTCTCATAAAGTCAGTCCTAACCTGTGATAAAAGAAAATATCAGGTTGATTTTTTTAAAAAGTTGTAGTATTTTTTAATACTTAACAATTATAAAAATAATAGAAAAATATATAAATAATTTAAGAATATCATAATTTAAAAAAAAAATTTTAAGGATTTTCTTTTATTTATTTGAGAGAGAGAGAGCATGAGGGGGGGAGGGTCAGGAGAAGCAGGCTCCCCGCCGAGCAGGGAGCCTGATGTGGGGCTTGCTCCCAGGACCCCAAGTTCAAGACCTGAGCCGAAGGCAGTCGCTTAACTAACTGAGCCACCCAAGTGCCCTGAATATCATAATTTTGATGTAACCATGCCAATTCTTTAAAATATAGAATACTGCCTTTGAGAAAAACATTCAGAAAAACCATTGTAAACTATTATACCAACAGAAGTTATGAGTTAGAAGAAATAAAATTATTTATAACTGGAAAATGCTTTATACAAGTCAATTAAATAAGAAATTGTAAATAAAAGGTACATTTAAAATGAACACAACAATAGTGATACCATACACACCTTGATATGTTAACACTTAAAAAAAGAATTAAAGCTATAAAATCACAAATGTTCACAAATATCATGAAATCATATGACACACCACAACAATGTTTGAGCAAACATGCTAGTATACCATTAAGAAGACATATGTTCTAGTTACAGCTTCACCACTTAGTAGCAAATCATATTTTGATAAGTATCTTAATGTGCTAAAAGTCTCAAATGCTTTTATCCTGAAAATAGTATAACGGTGCCTAAGTGCTCTACGGTTGTGCAAATATAAAATTCCTATCAGTAACAGTATTAATAACATTGCCAATAATCAGTATTGTGTCAATTTTTTTCATTTATTTTGTCACTTTTAAATAGAATGTTATTGCAGTATGCAGAACTATACACTATGGACTGAGAAAAGTAGGTCAGAAAGAGTCAAAAGCAGATAAGGTGTAGGACAAGAGAGGCTTGCTACATATCTAGATAATATACATTAAATACAAAATAGTTACTATGTAACCTTATTATTAGCATAACACTTATCATTTTTCCCAGGGAGGTGTAAGAATAAAAGGATAAAATGTCACATGCATTGAGTACTAATAATGGGCCAAACACTTTATATGTATTATCTATTCAACTCTCACAACCTTAGCAAACAGATACTTCATTATCCCTAATATGCAGTTGACAAAATTGAAGCTAATGGAAGATGAGGAACATATCCCAAGTCCTAAGTTACAAAGTGGAGAAGCTAGTATTTATTTGCTATTACCTGGAAACTTGATCATTTAGCCACTGCACTCTGGAAACAGTGACTAGCAATCAGCTAAATGCTCACTTAATTTTCCCCAATGATCATCAATGTGTTTTCTGGATCACAGAAGAAAATAACCACAAAGTCAATGCCCTGCCAACCTTTACTGAGAATACATTAAGAGCTCATAAACTGAGACTCACCCATGCATATATTCATTTGCTCACCTATTCATCTAGTTCTGTGTCCCCCATTGGGCTACACATTCCAGAATGGCATGTCCTAAGTATCTGGGTATATGTCTCTATCTCCATATCATTAGCTACAGAACGGTTGCCTGACTTGGGCTACACATTCATTAATTGTGCCAAAGGAATGGATCTATGAGCATCAACTATATCAACAAATTTTATACTACCAACATTTTCAACATTTTTAGATTGATATTATTTTTGTTCCGAAATGCAGAAAGAGATTTAATGAGTTTGTTCATGTCACATAACTAATAAGTAACAAAACCGGGCATCCAATCTATGTTATCAATATCCAAACCTCATGTTTTTTCAGTACATTGGACATTTATCACCTTTCTAAAGCTCTCCTTTATATTTTAGTTGTATAAATAGAATATCACATATTTTGGCTCCTTCAAAAATGCAAGCAAAACATAGCAATAAATTTAAACCAATTTGTTCTGCTGCTGTGAGTCAGTCCATGAATGGATGCTTGGATCTCTACAGCTAATGATTTTGTAAGAAGCCTTATTGTCATCAAATGGCACTGCAATGTAAAGCTAAATGCTAGTTACTATATGGAATATGGTATCTGTCCAAAGTAGTTGGCTATTTTAGATTAAAAAGTAAATTACCATAAACATAAATATTAACTTGGAAAAATGTGACTCAGAAAAACTTAATGTAAGATAAAAGTATTTAAGATAAATTAAAAATGATATTTCTGTATGATAATTTTTATTTGTCCTCTTGTTTTTGAAAATTAATTTAATCTGAAATGTATACCTTTCTTTTAATTAGAATTTTCTTACTTAACATTTCATTATTTATTATATTAAAATAAATATATACCTACCCAAATGATACCTACTTGTAATTACAATATTCATATTTCTATTTGTGTATAACTGAATCTATTTGTAGCTGATATATTTCATTACTGAAAAAAACTCAAGGAATCACTTATTTTAAAAATGACATAACAAAATGAGATGCCAAATGAAGTCATGGATTCTAAACGTTCTTCCAGAAAAAACACAATATTAAAAATTCATGTTTCTAAAATTTCCCAAGTAATATCATGTCCCTCATGAATACTAAAACAATAACACAAATTAGTTGTAATCTACCTTGTGCTAGGCTATATAGCCCAATTCTATTTTGCATGCTTACATAACTCTCAAACAACAGAGTAGACTGTTGTAAGAGGCATGCCTCATGCCTATGGACAAATCTTCAAGGATCTATTCCTTCTTTTGTCTTTTATCAAAGCATGCATTGAGTTCACACCATACTAAATGATTTCATGAGGTCTAGTATCTCGCCAGACCTTCCATAGGATCCATTCTATGCAGTACAGCTAAAATGTGACTTGAGGTATTCAAAATTAATGCACATGCTTAGGTAACTATATATAATTCATGATTTAGAGTGGTTACAACTTAGAAAAAATTTGCCATAAACAGAAGTATAATTTCTTGATATGGAGAAGCAAAGAAATGAATACTTAGGATAATTTCTTTCCAGTTAAATGTATTTACCTTTGGAAAATAAGCTTTATTTCACAGCTAAGAATAAATCAAACTGTAATATATTTAGATATGTGTAAGAGAAAAGAAATATTCCACATAAATGTTTTATAGAATAATAAGCAAAATACTCACTATTCAGTGGGAATTCCTTTTAACAATTAGATCTTATTCTATTATGGCTACCACAAAATAAGAAACATTCAAATTATTAGTAATTTTCAAAAACAAGTTTCTAAAAAGATTGTTGATAAGAAACACATTTTTACAAATTATCTGATACTTTTGTATGGATTCAGTGAGTCCAAAAATAAAATCCTACTACCAGAGGAGGATATGGTATATTGCCCTGTCGAACATGGCATGGTCTCACCAAGAGCCCATAGCATTATAATACTTCACTATGAAATGTACTTATAGGAATAGAGCATTTTGTTAATTCTTTAAGGCAACATATAATGAAATGAAAACATCAAAATGCACTTGGAGCATATGCATACAGAAACCCAAAATGATAACTTTCATATTAAAACTATTTTTTTCTGGGATAGAATGCATTTGAATTAAGTTATGAATATTTTGGCCTTAATCTTCTCATTAATCAGGAAATTGTGTGCTTTGTAGAATCACTCAAATACTTTGTCTCCTGCAATGTTAATATAGTTTGTATAAAATAGTTTGTGATCTAATTAACCTACTTAAATGCAGAACAGTAATTGCTTAATGTTGTCAAAATAAGCTAGGTAAATGAAGCGTAAGAAATATGTATATATATTATATCATATGTATATCAAATATAATCTTACTCTTATTATATGATATGCATATGTCATATATCTATAATCTTATTGCTGTATATAATGTGAGATAGTAAGGAAGAGTAATCACCAAAAAGCAACTGAAAATCCTACAAATGATTTGAGTCTATGTTTTCCTCTGGAAGAAATTTAGAACTGAACTACATTTTCATTTTTATTTAACACATTTTCAGAAAGCAAATTTTAAGTATGTACAGATTATGTTATCCATGATAGAATAAAGTATTTAAGGCCTATTATGTTTGATGATCATTTGTTCCCCAAATTCTGACACTACTTGGGGAAGTGGAGTTAATTTTAAACCCTTAAGCAATTTCAATCACTTGTGGTTGTTGAAGAGAGGGAGAGGCAGAGAAAGAGAGGGAGAAAGAAAAAAAGGAGAAAAGAAGAGAGAGAAGCAGGCAGTGTAGGAGAAGAGGAGGAGAAGAGGAAGAGAAGAAGAGAAAGGGGAAGAAAAAAACAGAAATTATTGATAAGACAAAATGTATCTCCCACCAAATCTACTTCATTTTTTTTTAAGATTTAATTTACTAATTTATTTAGAGAGAGAGCATGAGAGTAGGGGGTGAGGGAGAAGGAGAGGGAGAGAGACTCTCAAGCAGACTGGGCTGAGTGCATGGAGCCCGACAGGGGGCTTGCTCTCACAACCCTGAGATCATGACCTAAGACAAAATTAAGAGTTCAATGCTGAACTGACTGAGCCACCCAGGTACCCATCCCTATAAATTTTAGGATAAGCTTATTTGTATTTACAAAGAGTCTTGCGGGAGTTTTCACAGCGATCAATATAGCTTGCTCATGAGAGACATGAAAACTCAACATTTCAATGCAATCCTCTTGTACAAACAAAACAACAATTTTGTTTTTGATTGTTTACATGTTTAGTCTCATACCTTAGCTAGGATCTTTACCTAGGCTACAGCCTGATGTTCAGGGAGCATCTCCTTCCTGCAGGGTCTCCAACAGAGCCCTTGCATTTTGCTGCTTCTCAGAGCTGGTTCAAGGCCCAAATCAAACATCTCCCATTTACCTCCTCTAATCACTGCAACTAAAGAAACAGCTTATGGAGGCGCCTGTGTGGCTCAGTCACTTGAGCATCTGACTCTTGGTCTTGGCTCAGGTCCTGATCTCAGGGTCATGAGATCCAGCCCCATGTCTGGGAGTGTGGAGTATGCTTGAGATTCTCTCCCTCTGCTCCTGCTCACTCTCTCTCTCTCTTTCTACATACATACGTACATAAATAAATAAGTAAATAAATAAATAAGTAAAATCTTAAAGAAAAAAAAAACTCATGAGTATAGACTTCTTTTCATGGAATCATTCTTTCTCGGTGACAATTAACTCAACTTCTAAGTATACTGGGTTTATTTCCTAGCCTTATTATTTTACATATCCCTGCTCTGAACCTGCCCTTCATTTAGCTGAATAGCTCTTTATTTTGCCAAATTTATATTTACTTTTGTGGTTTATGGTACTTTTGTAGTCCCTTTGCAGGAAACCTTTTAGACACCAAACCCCTTCTTCTATTGACTATTTACATTTTCTTACTTTAAAAAATAGCTTAAGAGATATACACAGTTCCTTGAACGTCCAAAATTCCACCCAAAAATGTATACAAATATAGGAATATTGGGGTGCCTCCCTCGGTTAAGCATCTGCTTTTGGCTCAGGTCATGATTCCAGGGTCCTGGGATAGAGCCCCCCATTGGGCTCCCTGCTCCACAGGGAGCCTGCTTCTCTCTCTCCCTCTCCCCCTACTTGTGTGCTCTCTCTGTGTCAAATAAATAAATAAAATCTTTTAAAAAAGTAGGAATACTAAGAAAATGGATTTAAGAAAATATTTTGGTATAACATTGTATGTAGTATAAGATGGTAAGATGTGAGCCTTTGAAATGATTTTATAGGTTCTTCAAACAAATTTTTTGTATAGCTCAATATCTGGATGCCAATTCTGCATATTATCTTCAAGGCTACTTGCAAGGTGATAGTTGGGAAAGAAGAGAATGTGACAAAATGTTCCTAATCTGGAGTTTAAATGCAAAAGCATTCTTCATCACCTTTCTATCTCTATAGGACTCAAGATACACGAAAACAGCAATGTGACTGACAGTTGACATACTGCACTTCTGATGTAGACAGGTTTTATAATGACAACATGAAACAGAAGAGACCTTTCATACCAAGCCATTTTTCTTTCATTCTATATTCATTGGCAGTCATATACATTGTGAATATCCAGAGCCAGGTAATAAGGGAAAAATACTGACTTTCGGGCTGAGATTAAACTCCTGTGGTTACAATCGAAAGATGACATCTTTCATTTCGGAAGTTCCAATATGGCACTATTCAATTTTGAATCAGTCATAAGCAGCACTTCGGCATTTTGTTTTACACCCATAGGTTACAAGCACAAGACATGCAGTCAGAACAGACGGTGTTTGTAACCAGATGCATCATTCTTTTTCTTTTTTTCACCAAAAGCAAGTCTACTTTTAATCATAAAGAAGATCTGATATTTTGGCGCTTTCACCAAATTTCACCTAACCAACAAAAGTCAGGCAGTATTCAGTCACTTATCCATTTTTACTCAGCTAACAGTGCATGATTGTTTGGTGGCAGCTGCTGGACCAGATATTGAGGCTGCACAAGTCTTGTTTGCAAATGGCACGGCTGGTGCTGCTTATTCTCCTTTGCGCAAAATTCCTGTTCGGGGACATTTAGATTTATCTGGTATTCTAATTTCATGAACTGCAATTCTCCAATATCATTCATATTTGACAGATATATGTCCTCTTTAATTATTGTTTATTTAGAAAATACCCATCTTACATATCACTGTCTCTGTGTTTGCCTTTTTATTTTCCTTCTTTGGAGTTCAGTGCAGAATCGAGATAACCCCACTCCTAAATTCATGGCATACATTCATTATTTCCCCTTTTAATACGATTTCCAATTATTTTCTCTCTATGCCATAGACAATATCATTTATTTTCTACATGTCCTTTCAAAATATATAGTGTAGGCTTTTGCGTAAATGTGTCTTGTATTTATATACAGCCTATTTTTCACACTTGTTTTGGAGATCACTCCATATTGTTTTGTGCAAAAATAATTTAGTGCTTTTAATATTATATAGATAACTGTAAAAAATACCTAGCTCATTTTATTTACATATTCCCTATTGATGGACTCTTAGGCTTCTTCTCACTTCCTGTTAACACAAAGAAAGCTGAGCATTTTGGTACATTCCCTTCTGCAATTTTATTCTGGAATATATATATATATAAATATATATATATATAATAGTTATTAATGGATCATTGGAATATATACATGTTCTTTGTCACTGAATGTTGACTGATGTTTCTGTAGGAGAGCTCTGAAGGTTTTAAATTTTTAGGAGCAATGCTTGAGGGTTTTTATATACATCATCAACCATCAGTGACATCTGATGTATTTTTTTCTTTCTATTCCTTGAGAAACTGAGTGATGCAAATTGTCTTCCAATTGCCTTTATTTAGCATTCTATGATCACTCAAGAGGTTGTAAAACTCATTACTTTTTCATTAGACATTTATGTCTTGTCTAAATTTCTCTTCCTTGTCTAAATTTCTTTTGAGTCATTTTCCTATTATTTTATTAGATATATTGTCATTTTCTTACTGATTTGTGGGAATTATTTACATAATTTAAATTTGTATACCTTGTCTAAATTTCTTTTGAGTCATTTTCCTATTATTTTATTAGATATATTGTCATTTTCTTATTGATTTGTGGGAGTTATTTACATAATTTAAATTTGTATACCTTGTCTATTTTGATATGACATTTTCCCTATCTACCAACCATGTTAACTTTGTCCGTGGTGTTCTTCACTGAAGAATAGCTTAATATTCATACAGTCAAACCTAACATATAAAATAAATAGTTCTTTTGAATCTTGTTTAAGAATTTCTTCCCCAGCCTAATCCCACAAAATATTCTCCTACATTTTCTTTCATTAGTCCTGAATTTTTTAAGAACAGATTTTATCCATTTATTTGACACAGAGAGAGAGAGAGAGAGAGAGAGCACAAGCAGGTGGAGCAGGCAGAGGGAGAGGGAGAAGCAGGCTCCCTGCTGAGCAGAGAGCCTGACATGGGGCTTGATCCTTGGACCCTGGGGTCACAACCTGAGCTGAAGGCAGACACTTAACTGACTGAGCCACTCAGGTGCGCAGTCCTTAATTTTCATCTCTCAAATGTATTCTAACATCTATTTGACCTTTATCATTTTATATGGTAAAAAGTAGAGATATAACATTAATTTTTTTTATGTAGCAAACCATTTTACTGTCTCTTTCATCTTAATAATATACATATCCTTTCCACTTTTCTTATTAATATATGACATTATAATGTTGTATACTCTAACAGATTGTATAAATACCATCCTGATTTTTTAATCCAAATGGTCTTACCAACACATAGATTTTATACTTTGATATACATTTTAAAATTGCATTGAATATCATGGATGAAAGAGAGCAGGAGGGACAGGCTTCAAGTTATGCAATGAATAAGTACCAGGGATCGAAGGTACAGCACAAGGAATATAGTCAAAGGTTTTATAATAGCACTGTATGGTGACATATTGTTGCTACATTTGTAGTGAACATAGCATAATGTTTAGATATCTGAAAACACTATATTGTACACATGAAATTAATGTAACATTGTATGTCAACTATATTTCAATAAATAAATAAATAAATAAATAAATAAAATTGCATTGAGCTTCTCAAAAACATGCATTCTCTGAGGTCCTTCTATTTTTGGCTATTTCCTAACAAATAATTATTTTTGTCAAATTATCTCTGAATCATACATATGACTTCTTACATTTTGCTCATTCATTGAACACTGACTTCAATCCCTCTAAAGCCTCCTCTTTCCTATTTTTGATAGATCATAATTTTTACATATTTATTGATTTGATAGTATATTGTATTGAATTTATGTCTTTATGTCCATAATGCAAATTTGTTATAATTTTATTTATTATATTTGTCATAGATTTTTGACAGCAAGGCCATAACTCATCTCATAAAATATACTAGGAATTGTTTCTACAATTTCTATTCTCTCAAAGAGTTTATTTAAGATTGGTATTATTTGGGACTTAAATATTTGGAGAAATTCATCAGGAAATCTGAGGAAGTTAAAAATAACAAATGCATTTTTAAAGTAGGTAATAGATTTTTTCTTTTAATAGGATTCAATTTAGATTTCTGTACTCTTCTTTTGTCATTTTGTTAAATGTTTTTCAAGGAATGTTTTTATTTCACCTAAACTGTCAAATTTATTGGTATAATATAATAAAATCATTGTATTATCATCTTTTCTTTGTATGGTCAGATTGATTTCCTTATTTTGGTACCTGATACTGCATTTTTCTCTGTTATTTCTTGGTTAATATTGAAAATGTGTTATCAGTTATTAATCTTTTTGAATAACTCATTTCTGGTTTTGTTGATTTTCTCCATTATCTATGTCTTTTTTTTTTAATTTATATGTCTCTCTCCCTCTTTACACACACAGTATGTGTTCATGTGCATACAAACATTTACCTCCCAGTTCTGCCCACTGTAAGGGGCTACTTGCAATGGACACACCCAAAGCACAGATTTTGTTGTCTTAGTACCATTTTCAACTGAAAGGAGCCAAAAAAGTCTCTGTTTTCACAGATGAAGCAGGGAAAGTACAAGATGGGAGTATAAAATACCTTCTTGTGCCAAAAACAGGCACACACCCACAAAATGATTGGGGTCTATCAAAGAGACACAGAGCCCAGCTACTTTGGGACAATTTGAACATCGAAATAAATAATGATATGAACTTATAAGCTACTAACTAAAGTAAGAATGGAGGAGTCTGCAACGACACAAATAAATACATGCAGGAGAAGGAAACACTCTTTCACAAAGTAGAATGCTTTGTGAATATAGAGGAACAATGGAATTAAGTTCACAATTTGGTGATTAAGCAAAAATCGTCAAAAGGCATACAAACTCACTAGTGAAAGTTGGAGAAGTAACAGGAAATTTGTAGTCTCAAAATGTTTCCCTGCAAGGCACTGATTAATTACAATGACTAAAATACCAACTATACAGTGACAAAACCTGGCAAAACCTAATGATCAAAATTAGCATTCCCAGTAAAGGGACTGATCAACAGCATGTACATCCTGTTAAAATTCATTTTGAATAATTCCAGCTCACATTTGGTGGAACTGTGGTATTCCTGCCAAAAGCATATAACCTGTCTTTAATCACAAAGGAAGGCAGACAAACCCAAACTGAGGGACAGATTAAAAAATAACTACACTGTACTCTTCAAAAATATTGGTTCCACGAAATATAAAGAAAGACTGAAATTATTTGAAATCTTGGGATCTTCCTTTCTACATTTATAATTGAACAGTAATATGTAATATTTTCTCAATTTTGTTGATATTCTTGGAACTTATAAATGCTAGGATAAAGCAAGTAGTCTACTTATTTGAAACAACTAAACCCCAAAGCCCATTTTAGACGTTAACTCAAGACATAAATATTATACTAGAATTATCTCTATAAACAAATATTTCTTTGAAAGATATAGAAATTCATTAGTACCTTTATAAATAATTAATATTTTTTTAAGTAAAGCTAAAATAATATTCAAGATGTTTGGGCTTTACTGATCACTAATGAAGTTTCTTCTTATCAGTAAGGACAAAGCCATTCTTGTTGAAATAAGCTCTAGGATTTATCTCTTTTTTTTCATTCTCCCAGCACATTGTTCGTATTTCCATGTTCTTTCTATTTCTATTTTCTTTGACTTTTATTATAATAAGTTGTTTGCCTGATTTATTTCCTCACTAAATTGATTGCTTAATTATACTGTGGAGAAGGGAACAATATTCTAATTCTCATTATATTTTCCAAGACATAGCAGACCTATATACATTTGGTATTGGATCAATGTTGGTTGAGTTAAATTTAGTGATACCTGAGCTTTCACTTCACCCAAAGGTTTTTGTTTTGTTTTGTCTTGTTTTTGAACTGTTTTATGTCTACTGACAAATAGTTATTACTCCTTTTTCATATACTTTTACTTGGAAATATTTTTAGACTCACAGAAAAGTTGCAATAATATCAAGAACTCCTACCTAACCCTCCATACAGATTTCTCAGTTGTGAACACATTAGCACATTTTCTTATCATATCATTTGCTGTATTCTTACATACAATGCTTTTTTTTTTTCTGAACCATTGAGAATACCTGCAGACCACCCTAAATAGTTTGTGTGCATCTCCTGACAATATGCCATTTTGTTACTAAATACAGCACAATTATGAAATATAACCTAATTAATATTTCGATTATTTCAATAATGCCCCCTATAACAAAAACAAAAACAAAGATGGGTCCTGGATCCAATCCAATACAGTCTTGGATACATATTGTATTTAATTGCTATGTCTCTCTTTAGACTTTGAATCCAGAATAGTTCCTCGGTTTGTTTTGTCTTCATGACCTTGACAGTTTTTGAAGAATAAAGATGAGTTATATTGTACAGCATTCTTCTTTCTCTGATACACTTTCATGAATAGAGGTTCTATGTTTTTGTCAGGAACACCATGAGTGCTTAGAGTTTTCCCAGTGCCTCCCAGGCGGAGGCAAATCATTAAGGTTTATTTCATTACTGACATTGTTAACTTTTTTCGCTTGGATTAAGTGGTGTCTGCCAAGTTACTCTACTGTAAAGTTACATTTTTTTACTGATTTATAAGTATTTTATAGAGATGTATTTAGAATATGTAAAAATCCTATTTTTTAACATTTACTATTATTAACATACTTTGATGACTCTTCCCTTAAGAATCACTATGATATTTGAAAAGTAATGACTTTTCTAACACCATCATTTATTCTGCACTTATTAATTGGTGTGCTATTATTAATACAATCATTATCTTTTGTTGCTTAATTGGAAATCAATTAATTATTATATATTTAAGTGAGTGCTTAGAATATAAAGGGCTTAGCATATAATTGGGCAAATAATTTAGTGAGAGGATAAATTGGGTAATTAATTATTCATTAATTTTTAATTAATATGGATTAATTGCTGTTTTATTAAATTGATTAAAATCCATTACAATTAATATTTATTTTGATGATGAAATTGTCCGACATCTGGTGACTGTGTCTTTTTAACATGTACTCATTCACTCTTTGAAGATATACTTACTTTTCTACTGTTATACTGGAATGCTTTTGATGTTGTGGCAAGCTGTAGGGAGAGGGATCCTATGACTGAATCCCAGTCCTTGGTAGTCCTAGACCACAGCCCTAGGCTATGAACTTCAGGAGTGGTTTCAGGGAGATAAAAATCTGGTAAAGTCTCTTCCCCTGGAGAATAGGACTTTCTTATGGAGAACACTGGTTCTATTTCAAAATGGTTACTCTTCCTTGCTAGAATACACAAGGGGATTTTTCTTAGATCTCCGCAGTGAGAACCTAGTGGTATCCTTAGAGGTAAACCCAGGGAAGTGTGAAGGCCTCCCTAAGACTGGGCTCCTAGGCATTCTTACCTACGAGCTAGTCTACACTCAGCTTCCATCAATATATGAAAATTATCACTGGGGGCGCCTGGGTGGCACAGCGGTTAAGCGTCTGCCTTCGGCTCAGGGCATGATCCCAGCGTTCCGGGATCGAGCCCCACATCAGGCTCCTCCGCTATGAGCCTGCTTCTTCCTCTTCCACTCCCCTACTTGTGTTCCCTCTCTCGCTGGCTGTCTCTATCTCTGTCAAATAAATAAATAAAATCTTTAAAAGAAAATAAAAGAAAAGAAAATTATCAGTGAAGTGTTCCTACCAAATTATTGCTCCAGCTCCTTCAGCTTCAGGTAAACTGATCTTGGTATGAGTATTCATGCTTGCCTGTTTCCAGATTCCACAGTGGTGATTTGCCCTGTGACTTCACTTCTCTTCAAGTCCAAGAAAATTTGTTAATTTTCAGTTTGTTCAGCTTTTTTTTTATTTATGGATGGAGGCAATAACTTCTAAACTCTTTACATGTCAGAGCTGAACCAGAATACCTTCCCCAGCTTCTTAAGTAGTTTTTATGTTAGAGTTACTAGCCCTTTTATCAGTGGTATTTATTACAAATTTTTTAAAAGATTTTATTTATTTGACAGAAAGAGACACAGCGAGAGAGGGAACACAAGCAGAGGGAGAGGGAGAAGCAGGCTTCCCAGTGTGCAGGGAGCCCGATGTGGGGCTTGATCTCAGGACCCTAGGATCATGACCTGAGCCGAAGGCAGATGCTTAAAGACAGAGCCACCCAGGCACCCCTATTGCAAATATTTTTATCATGTGTTTCATAAATGATTTGTCTGCAATCGTCCAGTGGTAGTTTGTTTATATAATTTTTGAAAGTTAATCAGATTTATCAATCTTTACTTTTATTCCATCTGAATTTTGCATCATTGTCAGAAAATCTTTTTCTACACTATTAAAAAATTCATCCATTTTTTAAATACTTATATGTTTATACATTTTTTCAATTAGATCTCTTTTCCTCTGTCCATTTAAAGTTTATTCTTGTGAAAAGCTTAAGGTACAGATCTAAATTTACCATTTTCAAAATGGTTATTCCTATAATACCAGCACCATTTATTATAAAAAGCATAATTTTCCCCAGAGATTTGATATGCCACTTAGGTCATATACTGAATTTTCATATATACTTTTGTTTATTTCTCAACTCTCTATTATTCCTCTTGTGTTTTTGTCTATTCATGCATCACTAACACATTTTAAAATACACACATATACATATATATATATATGCAGAAATTATTATATATATATATAGAGAGAGAGAGTACATTTTAATATCTGGTAGGGAAATTCCCCCTTAGACTTAGTGTTTCAATAATTTTTAAACTATTCTTTTTTTTTTAAAGGATGTATTTATTTATTTGAAAGAGAGACAGGCAGAGAGAGAGAGAGAGAGAGAGAAATATGTGGGGGAAGGGCAGAGAGAGGGGGAGAGTCTTAAGCAGACTATGCTCTGAGCGTAGAGCCCAATGCGGGCCTTGTTCTCACAACCCTCAGCTCAAGACCTGAGCTGAGACCAAGAGCCTGAGACTTAACTGACTGCGCCACCCAGGTGCCCCTAAACTATTTTTACATGTTTAGTTTTACAAATTAACCTTAGTATCAGTTTGTTCAGTTCTATAAAAATGTCTGTTGGGGAATTTTTGTTAGGATTCCATTAAATTTATAAATTAAATCAAGGAGGTTATGTTGCCCTATTCAAGAACAATGCTTCTTTTTTCCATTAGTTCAAAGCTACTGTTGTATCTTTAAGGAACATGGAAAGTTTTTCTCATGTATATTTTACATACTTGTTATTTATTCCTAAGTATTATATCTTCTTTATTAATATTATACATGACATTTGTACTCCTATTAATTCCTCTACCTGTTTAGGACAGATTTCATTTTCTAAGGATGGTCACACCAACACATCCTACCCCTCCCCATACTCTTCCTACGGCATGAGTTTTACACTCCTCCATTGAAAGGTGGGGTTTGTGTTTCTTCCTCTTGAATGTAGAGGTACCTACAACTATGTCAGAAGTGATCTGTGTGTCTTTATAGATACAGCTTCTACCTGATATCCTCTCAGGAAACAACTTTAGATGTGTGCAACATCACAACAGAAGTCCAGTGTTTCTGATTTCCCCATGTTGGAGAGACCACATGGAGGAGACACTGAGAAATAGAGATAGGGGCCATGACTGGTTTGCCCCTATAGCTGTTTGTAGCTGGTATTAGTGGAAATGCCTCTTATTTCCCTACTATCTAATATTTTGGCTTTAGGGATAAGGTATGTAGATAAAGATTGAGAATTTGAGATAGAAAAAGATATAGATATATTTATGATAACCACTACTCATTAATAGCTATTCTGAGAATTTTTTCTTTTTTCTGAAATAGATGTTTAATATTACCAAATGTTTCCAGCATTTTTCCTTCTTTTCTCCTCACATATATATTGTGTTGTATTAACAGCTTTGTTAATATTCAAACAATCTTGCATTCTTAGAATAAGCTCCACTTGGTCATGGTGTGTTTTTTTCTGTAAATGCTTTAGGATTTTGTTTATAACAATATTCATCAGCACTTTTAAAAATGATTTTGCTGCTCTTAAAAGTACATTAAGTATAAAATATCATGTTGTATCTAGTATAGCTTCATTGTTTTTAACTATTAAAACACATCGTATTACATCCAGAATATAAGATTCAGTATTACTAAAAATATCTATATATAGATAGATAGATAGATAGATATAAATTTTAGTTGATTGCAAAGCAATATTCACCTTTTTAAATCTTTTTTTCTTAATCAAGTTTTTATCCTTAGCTTTCTATGAGATCTCACTAAATGTCAACAACTGAAGCAAAAGTGACTACCTACAATTTAAGAACACTCAAATTATAGATTATAGATTTGATCACCCATTCAATTACTTAAATTGGGGAGGATGCTTGCATTTACTCAGCTATCTTGACTTTATTTTCATTAAAATTGAACATCTGATTACTTTTTAAGAGACATCACAGTTCTAGTAGTCAAAAATATAGATTTTGAAGTCACATAACACTAGATTTCCATCATACTTCTATCATTATCTGGGTTAGTAACCTCACATAATTTAACTAATTTATCTAAACTTTTAATCCTATAGTTGGTAGGGCTATTTTCATTTTAATTAGATAATACATAGAAAGCACCTCACAATGTCATATATATGGTAAACACTCAAAACAATATAGACCCAAAAAAAAGCAAAACGATAATCTTTAAAATGTACTGTATTGACTGAATTAATTTGTGTGTTTTTTTAAGCACACAAGTTTTTTTAAACTTATATGTATATGAATTTAGGTCATATTTATAAAGATATTTATTTATTTATTTATTTATTTATTTATTTATTTATGAATGAGAAAGAGAGCACAGAAGGAGAGTGAGAGAGAGAAGCAGACTCCCCAGTGAGCAGGGAGCCCAATGTGGGGCTCTATCACAGGATCCTGAGATCATGACCCCAAGCCAAAGGCAGATGCCAAACTGACTGAGCCAACCAGGTGCCCCATAGGTCATATTTATAACATGAATAGTACAGTGAACTATATATGTTTAAATATTTTATACCTATACCTTCTAAATTATGTGTAAGAACAAAATTATGTTAGGACTCTTAGGGACTTCAAAATATAATGACACTGAGTTCGTTCTCATCTGTTCAAGATATGATGATTGAAATTGTTTTTAAAAAGGACAAGTAAAGACAAAAAAAATAAAGACATGTTTAGGATATATTTCTTAAGACATAGGTTAGATTGCAAATCTAAATTAATGATGTATCTTTGTCTCTACATACAATTAAGGGTATTACAAAGTAATTCAGAGGATGTTCAGCTCCCACAGTTGTGGCTCAACAAACTCATTTCAGAGTTCTGTTGGGGAATTAAAAAGACTGTCCATTCTAATGAAATGACAAGTTTGACACAAGAGCTACCACGAAGAAGAAAGGAGAGTTTTAAATGGTGAAGAGTGAGTTAGCATAGCTACACTAACTTCTCAGTTTTCTGTAAGTCAAATGCATTAGGGAGCATAGTAGACAAAGACACATTTGATCAAGTGGCTATTAAATGTAAGAAATTGTCAGTTTGGTCAGTCATCTGATATTCCTCAATGTAAATATGTAGTATATTGCTTTAATTGACTTTATTAATTTATTCATAAATATAGTGACTACCAAAAATTATATACTCTGCTAAGTATAACACAATAATTCATTTAGCTATTTAAAGTTCCTGAAACAGGGGTGCCTGGGTGGCTCAGTTGGTTAAGTGTCTGTCTGTCTTTGGCTCAGGTTATGATGCCAGGGTCAGGTTCCCTGCTCATCGGGAAGTCTGCTTCTCCCTCTCCCCTGACCCCTCCCTGTTTATGTTCTTTCTTTCTTGCTCACTCTCTCTTCCAAATAAATAAATAAAATCTTTTTAAAAAATGAAGTATCTGAAACAAATAGGTTATATGTAAGTGACCAAATTCTAAACATGAAAAATACATGCTTCTGAGAATTTATATAATTCAGTTAAGATAGCACAGCTAGTAAGATTTGAATAAATCTGAATTTTTTTACTCAAGTTCTCTTTTCATCACTATTCTAAAGTATCCTCTATTTATATTTCTATTAAAGATGAGAATGTATTAATATTTATATGATTACTAAAGAGCATTTTGGAAACTCAGGCACACTAGTTATATATAGTTAGATAGGCTTCATGTTTTTTGTTTTGTTTTGGTTTTTGGTGTTCTTGTTCTTTGTTGTTGTTTGTGCTTATTAAAACATCTGGTTTGAGGACTAACATATAGTATATATAAAATGACTGCTCTAATGAATAAACTCATATTTACTGATAAAAACTTAAATTCAGTAATACAAATTTAGTGTACTAGGCATGCAATATAAATGTAATATTGAAGTTCCACAGAATGAGGAACTTCAAAATGCATGTCTAAGCATTTTTGCCACTTACAATCATGAATGTATCATTCTTGGCACTGAAAAGGAGAAGTATAACTTTTACACTGCGGAAGTCAAATAAAATTACTCTTCTTGTTCTTTTGTTTCATATGAAAAAGTTTAAAATATTCGAAGAATTAATAAGATTCCTCCCAGATGGTAGGCACCTTCAGGAAATCTCTGGCATTTACCAAATTTGGAATTTTAAGTAAACTCTGCCTTCAAAGAATCCAGATGTCCACAAAAGAATATAATTTGCTGTAACATGTTCATGAGACAATTAATGACTAAGTCTCCTGAATAAGAGATCAGAAACAAGTGTCATTAGAATCATTAAAAAGTCTTTTGGTAAGAAAGTCAGTGCAGTTAGGTGATAGCATTTTCTGGTTTTAGAAAGAAACCTTTGCTATAACAACTATTTAAAATCCATGTTTTATGAATATATTCACTAAAATCATGGACCTTAAATTTCCACAATGATTTTATCCTGAATATATACATTCAGGATAAACATATATATTTAAAATGTTTGTTATATTTTGAAGAATCCAAGGACCACCTCTCTCTTAATTATTCTTTCAGCCTTTCTTCCCTAAGTGTAAATAAAGAATTCCTCACACAGTCACATGTTCTGCCCTTGGCCCTATCAATCAATTAATCAGTCAATCAATTAGTCAGCAGTCAGGGAATCAGTAACTTGCAAGTTAAACACTGCCAACTATATACCCATCATAATGACAGTTTTAAGGTGATACATAAAAATTAAGAAATGTTGTCTTTACCTTTATATTATTTATTGTGCATGTGTATAAATTAGGCTTATATATAGAAAAGAAAACAAAAACTAAATTTATAAGGTAACCTTTACATGCCATGAGATTTCAAAGGGAATATAACCCAATGTGATCTGGAATATGGCAAAATTAGCGGAGGAGAAACTCAAAGGCCTTAAAGGGATTTTAAGATACATAACCTAGATAGAGCATGAAACTCTAATAACTAGAGTATAGATCCTAAAGATAATACTTGTGGAATTTCCCAAAGTAAATAGTTCCAGGATGAGTATGAAAATTGTATGAAGAATGTCAATGTGGAAAAAAAATTTCTGTCAGTAGTAACCTGTGCCTTAGGTTGAAGATTTTATGGTGAAGATAGATAGATAGATAGATGATAGATAGATAGATAGATAGATAGATGATAGATAGATAGATAGATAGATAGACATATATATAAAATCTTCCCTCTATGGATATCTTAAAGAAACATCAGAAAATTAATTCCAGGCAAATATTTACTATCTATTCTGTGCCAGATAATTTTCTATGGCCTAGGAATAGAGGAGTGTACAAAAGAAAAAACCTGTGTCTTCATAGAGTTTACATTTTAGTGATATAAGACAGGAAATTCACAGAACAAGTGAGTACATTATATATCACACTAGCTTGTGAAAAGTGCTATAGAGTAACAGAAAGAATGAAAAGATGATAGGAAGTACAAGTTGGGTCGGGTGAACTTTTAAGCAGGTTGGCAGAAATAGCCTTACTGAATAGGTAGCTTTTCGAACAAATACCTGAAGGAGACAAAGGAGTGAATCTTATAGAATTTTGGAGATAACTGGAGTTAAAAATAAAGACAAAAAGCAAAACAAACAAAAAACATTAAGGCAGAGTAACAGGAAAGGAAAGGCCTGATATAGGAAACTGTTTAGAGTATCAGAGGAACAGCAAGAAGATCTGTAGGGATTAAGTCCAAAGAATGTAGGAAAATGAGTAGAAAATGAGGCCAGTGAGGGAATGAGGTGAGCTGTAAAGGCAGGTCATGAGCGACCTAATCGTTCATTGTAAAGCTTGTTTCTTTTATTCTAATGAGGCAGAGACCATGATAAGATTTTGAGCAGAGGAGTGACATTATGATGTTATTTGACTTGTAATCGAGAACACTACTAACATGTTGAGAATAAGCTTTGGCTGGCAAAGAATGAGAAGAGAGATCAGTGAAGAGACTTTAGGAATAATCTAGGGGAGAGAAAATGATGGCTTGTAGATGAATGGTAAAAGTATACTTGATAAGAAATCATGTCTAGTATGTAGTACTTGCTAATCTATTTGCATAAGGTTAAGCAAGTAAGAAAGAGATGGCTCCCAGATTTTCACCCTATGCAATTGGAAAGACAGAGCTGACATTTAGTGAAATGGGAAGGGTTTATTGGAACATGGAAGAAAGATCATGAGTTTCATTTGGACATGTTAAATTTGAAATTTACGTAAGAATATTAAGTGGTTATTTTGAGTCTAAGTTGGATATACAATTCTATAATTCACAAGAGTGGTCTGGGCTAAAGATATTAATTTATGAGATCTCAGCATATAGATGGCAATTCAAGCAACCCAAGATATTTAGAGAAGACGGTGAAACAATGAAGCTTCAGGACCTTGCCCAGGGGATCACATCACTATGCCCAATGAGTAGAATCAGTTATGGAAGATTAGACATAGAAATAAGGCAAAGAAGTGTGGTATTTTGTCAACCAGAGTTAAAAAAAAAAAAAGGCAAACACTTCTGAGAAAGGAAGGAGTAACTGAGGACTAAAAACTGCTGGATTTTGCATAATCACTAAATGATTATAAAAAACAATTTCAGTGAAATGATGGAGCAAAAGATGGAATGAAAGGCATCAAGGGAAAATGAGATGAGAAAAACTATAAAATGGGTTTAGATGAAATTTTCAAGAATTTTTCATATAAATGATATCAGAGAACTATAATGGAAGCTGGATGGGGTGTTTTTAGATGGGAAAACTAAAAGAGACAATAGAGCAGTTCTAGGTTGAAGTTCTTAGGTAAGACGGGGACATGGGACTTACTGTGTAAGTGAGTCCTATCTTTAGCAATAAGAGGGAAGGTTCATATTCCCATGTGTTCATTAGTCTGGTAGGAAGAATTTGATGAAATTCTTAAATAACTGAATTTGTTTTTTTCCAGTAAAATAAGAATGGACATCTGCTGTGAGTGAGAATAAGAACAGGTACAAGATAAATGAATAAAGACAGAAAACTGTAAAACAATCATTTAGTTGAAAAGAAACTAGACTCATTGGACTGTAGGACACTAATGACAGATTTAGGATTAGTGACCATAAACTGATAAAGAAAATGGACCACATAATGCTCTGTTTTCCTTCAGACAAATTCATCTGTTTGGGAATAGAGATGCAGTAGTCAGATAATTAGAGTTTTTCCACAGGAGCACAAGAAAGCAAGAGAAGGATAAGGTCACTGAGGGTGTATGAGTGGACCATGGAATTTAAATTAGGATAGGACTGGGGAAAAACACTATAAAGTCATGAAAGCTGAAAGGATGCTATTAGACTATCCCAGGGTCTTGGGATTGAGTCCCTTCCTCCACAGGGAGCCTGCTTCTCCCTCTGCTCGCCCTCTCCCCTGCTTGTGCTCTCCCTCTCTCTGATAAACAAACAAATACATCTTTAAAAAAATTTAGTGTGTATTCCCCATAATTCTTGAGACATTGTTACTGTGCATTAAATTCCCTCCCTCTCAAAAGTGCAGTCTCTGACCCACATTATTTTTTATCTGACTTGGTGGTAAGCAAAGAGGTAAAAACAATATATACGCCTTGTAATATTTAATAAAAGTTTTAACGAGCCTGAAGATTCATAGGATTTAAATATATGTATGCCTGTGTTAATTCTTAATGGACAAGTCTGAACTCCAAAATTTTTGGCCAGAGGCCATTAACAAAGCTTCTTAGATAAAGATATATATATATAAAATTTGATCTTCAGACAAAGCTAAAGATATATATATATATATATATATATATATATATAATTTGATCTTCAGACAAAGCTATTAAACGTTCATAGAGAGCAGAGTTATAAACAGGTTCTGAGTATAAAAATACACAATCTTCTATAATCAAGTTGTTTAGGCCTAGCCACCCTGATAGCATCAATGGGGTCACATTATGAATAATAATCCATATTTTACTATGTCTTGCTCCATTGTTCCCACATGACTCCCTATCCTCTGAGAGTACTCTCAAAACATATTGAGCCACAGAGATTGCCCACACAAACATTATGGTTTCACTAGTCAGTCATTCTCTGAAAGACACTTCTACTTCACTAGTAAGCATTCCAGCTTCTGCTAACACCTCACTAGCCTTCTCAGACCCTGGGAATAATCATTACATCTTGGTCACACCTAATCACTGTACCATGTTACCATTTCCCCAGCCTTAGCATGCTAACACCTGGAGAAATGTATCAAGAAGAGTATTGCATACAAGCGACAGGAAAAATGAATACTCCTTCCTACCTTTCTTACTACACACTGATGAAAGAGATATTTTTTGTGTAACAGATTCTTCCTGCTAAACCAGAGCTAAGCATCTGCTAAACTGACCATGGAATTAGGTATCACTATCCCTTTGAGGTCTTCTATGTAGTTAGAGTAGAAGAGTATCCTAACTAAGACTATTTATAGAACTCCTTTACACCCCAGAGGTTTCTGTTTGTATCAATATAAATTATTTTGCATGAGTACCAAGACCTGTGGGAAAGAACTTAAACACAAGACACAGGGCTCAAAAAAATACATACCTGTCTAACAGTCACTAACTAAGATAAATACCATGGTATTACAGCACATAGACCAATGCCTGGCACACAGCAGATACAAACTGAACGTGTGATGATTATATATGAGTCAGTTAGTCCTTCCCCTGGGACTCCCAATGCACATATCAGCTCCCATAGGACCCTTAAACTGATGAGAAGGTGTGACACAAATTGTCATTATCAGCGATGCTCAAGAATATTGGAGGAGGATGTTCCAAGAGAAAAGAAATCAAACAAATGTTTTGCTTGGTGAAAAGGTAAGTGTTCACAACATAAAGATTTATAAATGTGACACATGGGTACTCACCAGTGGGCAGCGTGTTGAATACTTAAGTGAGTTTAATGAACCAGTTTTGTAATGTTTATTTATGGCTATCTCATTCTGTGGAACACAGGAGGGTCTAGTGGTCTTTGTCAGAGACCAAACTCAAATCAAAGAGCTAGAATCTTATATTAAGATGGATTACTTACTGTCCACCAGTGACTAATGTTTTGATACCAGGTATAACTCATCATGCCTAGCTCCTTCTTATCTTAGGATAACTTCTCTCCCAGAAAGCTCTGTCCCCTGAGAGGACAACTTATATGGAATCATCTCACCATTTTATATACTGGGATACAGCCCAGCAAAAATGGAGCTTATGTTTGCTTTCCAGAATTTCCCCCAAACTTATAAAAAACAGGATGATATCTGTTGGGTCTTGCCCAACCATCCTCCAAATATAAACCTGCAGTAGATACCAGAAGTCTTAAATCAAGCTGAAATTTCTGTTATGCATGAGCCATTTAAAATTAGTTTTATAAAACCAATTAATTTGGGGCGCCTGGGTGGCTCAGTCGTTAAGCGTCTGCCTTCAGCTCAGGGCATGATCCCGGAGTCCTGGGATCAAGCCCCATATCAGGCTCCTCCACTGGGAGCCTGTTTCTTCCTCTCCCACTCCCCCTGCTTGTGTTCCCTCTCTTGCTGGCTGTTTCTCTCTCTGTCAAATAAATAAATAAAAAATCTTTAAAAAAAAACCAATTAATTGAAGAATTAATTAGAATGTCAAAATTAAAAAGCTTTAATTTTGAAGAAAACTGATGAACTATGAGGCATTCTGCTAAATTATCATTCAGTAAATATGTATTGAACCTTTATTCTTTGATTTCATCACTACTCAAAGAAGTTTATGATTATGGGAAAGAAGTCTAAAGATAGAGTGACTATAAGCCCCTTTTCTCCCTGCCTGTGGAATCCCAAGTTACACATGATGTTCTAGACTAATTAGTATCATCACTCCTTTTCACTCTCAAAAGTCTCACACTCTAGATAATAAACAATACGGTCTTCCCAGGTAAAGGACATTTACAAAGCAATGCTATCAACGGTAGATGTTAAATACCAAAAAGAAAATGAGGATCACCTGTTACGGGAGATCCTAGAAGGAAAGATCACTTCATGCCAGGACATTATCACTGAAACTAAATGTTAAGAAGATGTAAAAGCATTGCAGGCAGAAAGACTGGTAAGAATAAACATTAGATTGTGAAATAGAGAAGCATATTCAGGGAAAAAATGGGTCCTCTCATTAGAGAAATACTTTAGGAAGGTAGTAAGAACAGACCCAATGCAGGTGAATTTAGGCCTGACTACTGAGGCCCTCAAACCCTCAAAAGTGAAGAAGTTTCAGCATTATTTCATAGGAAGTTAATGAGTTTAAAGGCTTAAGTGCCATGTTCTGAATTTGTATGAGAAATTTAATTTGGAAGGAAGTTTGAGAATAGATTAGAAGATAACTAGATGTTATGGGGGAAATCTCATTTTTAAAATAAACTTCTAGACATGTCCAGTTACCTGCATTATTTTTACATTGGAATTCCCTATTTAGGAGCCCCACATGGGAAAAATTAATTTAACTAACCATACCCTGGAATATCTTATGTCAGAGGACCTGTGTTAAAATAAACATTAACAAAGACTCATGAATCTTGCAAGGGGAATGAAGATTAGCAAGAACAAAACATCCTATAGGTTTCATGAAGAAACTACATAGGGTTTAAGTTAGTGGTGTGCGGGTCAATAATTACCAGTTGTCTTTTGGGGTAAAACCTTGGTTGTATCATTTGTCAATTTCCAGGTAAATACTCCATGATAAATTTCAAGCTATCTGCATGAACTCACTGAATACAGAATTGGAAGAGGTGTGCACAATTGGGCACAAATGAGTCCGTATTAACCACCTCCAGCACAACCATGGCAGAAAGCCACTCAAGTGTATCAAGTATGCTGTGTGTGGCAGTTTCTAGTTCCAAGTTAACCAAGTCTCTTTAGGAACATGAAGGTGCATGTAGATGAAATAAAATGCTCTAGGATGCATGTTGCTAGGGTCAACAAATTAAAACCTTTCTTTTCCAAGGAGTAGTGCAAGAGGTATACAACACCAATGTCCTAGCTGGACACCTGGCATATCAGCTATTTGTGCCACAGTCCACATCACAGCCCTCAGGCTGTACACAAATTGCCAGGCCATCAATGCAGAGAAAATAGAAAACATGAGGACTTAAATACAAAAGAGAAATGATGTTGAGTTATCCTGACTTTGAGTTTAAGAACGAACAGTCTCTGGCTACTGTGGTTTTGTCACTTACACTATAGAGTATATCAACATTCATTTATTTTCCTGTTGCAGTAAGCAATTTGAAAGCAACATATTAAAAAAAAAAAGAGGGAGGGAGAAAACCTAAAATACATGTTTAATGACAAATTAAGTACTACATTTCCATTTCTCAAGAAGGTTAATGATGAACATGTAATTGAAACATTTTCATTGAAAGTTAAACAGCTGATACAATTGCAAATGCTACTTACTGTAAATTTACTTAAAAACATCAGTATTAACGATGAAAAACGTGGGGTGCCTCATTGGCTCAGTCAGTTAAAAGTCTGCCTTTGTTTCAGGTCATGATCCCAGAGTCCTGGGATCATTCAGGTCCCTGCTTCCCCCTCTTCCTTGGCCCCTCCCCCTGCTCATGCTCTCTCTCTTTCAAATGCAGAAATAAATAAAATCTAAAAAAAAAAAAGATGAAAAACGTTTTGAATCCATCATGGTAAAAAGTAATATTTTTATAAGGTGTGAAATATATGTGAAAGGCAAATGCACATAGAATTGGTTTAGTGCAACAAGATTAATATTTGCATCTAAAAAAGCTTTGGAATTCTAGCAAGTGAAACAGACGTTATAGTTACTAAAATCTACAAAATTTTTATATTTGTACAAATATAATATTAAGCATACAAAAAATAAATGCTCTGTATGGCAGTCTGTATTTCATTTCTTCACCTCTTGTCATCACAGTTTTTAGAAATATTTTGGACATTGTAGAACTAGTTTGTAGGTCAATCAATGCCAATGGCCTTTTTAAAATAAATTTTTCCTCTACACTTTGTTTGATTTTTTTTCAAAACCAGTTGTAAAGTTTTAATTATTATTATATAGGCGGACGCCAAAAGTTCATCTTTCAAGGCTTTCAATTTACTAACATTTTGAAAACCAAGCTTCGACATGGAAGGATATTGAAATGTATGCCTACAAATGCAAAGGAGAAAGAGATGAAGAAAGGTTAAGTGGTGTATGTATTTTAATGTTGAAATTCTAAAGGTATGTTTTGGAACATCTTGAATTCTGGTAAAATATTTTGATGAATGCTGTATGTGAATAGAATTAAATCATATTCTGTACAAGAATGGAATAAAATGGAGAAGGCCATGATTTCACAGAATTTAAATTTGATGAAAGTTTCCAAAAAATGCAAATAAAATGATATGTGATAACATTTGTCTGGAGCAAATGTTTATTAAAGAAGAGCAGTTTGAATGGAAATGAAAATGTGGAATGACATCTTCGCAATTTAAATACAAAAACTGAAATCGGGATCATCTACCATATAGTAGAATTTACTCTAAATTTAGCAGTTACTTTAGAACCTTTAAAATTATTGAACTAAGAATCAATTTCAAGTGTCAACAATTTCAAATTCATTAATTATAAAAATTATAATTTGAAAATGACTGGAGAATTTTGTAAAAAAATAAAAATATGTGACAAGAATATTGACTCTCACTTTATAATTAATGTTCAGACAATAAAAAAGAGAGATTTTCATTTTGTATATGGATATTTGTGAATTTTATTTCTTCAAATGGTACTTTATTTTGAAAAATAGTTTCTGATTAAGATTGCTTTATATGTTCAGGATTATAATAAAACTGACCAACTAATTAATAAATATTTTAAATACATAATTCTATTATTTTCACTGCTATTAATCTCATAAATATTCCATTTGTTCATACTATCTAGACTACTGCAACATATAGACTTCATCCAGCCTTTGCATTTTTAGATATTTAACACAAGGATCATTCTAGAATACAAATGTGAAGTTACCACAAGTCTCAGAGGAGAGATTAAACAGGATAGGAGAGAGAAGAAGAATCATAGGAATGGAAGGATAGATAAGGCATAATGAATGTGGAGCAAACAGAACTTTTTAAAAAAATATTTTATTTATTTATTTATTTGAGAGAGAGAGAGAAAGAAAGAGAGAAAGAGCACAGAGGGGGAATGAGAAGGAGAAGCAGACACCCTGCTGAGCAGAGAGTCCGATGCGGGACTTGATCCGTGGAGCCTGAGATCATGACCTGAGCCAAAGGCAGACGTTTAACCAACTGAGCGACCCAGGCAACCCCCAACAGAACTTTCTGCGTGATCATATTTCCATAGGATAATATAAGAAAAAAAAGATAGAAGATGAATGTAAAATGTCATTTTTAAGTGGAATAGGGAATTCAGAAAAAGGAACAATTTAGCTCCTTCTCCAAAAGTAAAGATAATGAATTTGAAGTAAAATTCATCACTTAGCAACTGAAAAATTTGGGTCTGAAGAAGAAAATAATAAAACAATACTAGTATTCATCCAAGAAAAGCAGAATTGGCCTTTATATAAACTCTTGGGTCTCGAAGGACTTCTCCGTAAGAAGAGTTAAAGATGATTAAGAAAAAAATCTTTTGTTACACTGGACAGTGGGCAAGTGGTGAGAAATCACTCTATCCATCTCATAGCTTTAATTTAAAAAATAAATACACAGCAAGAATAGATACACATTGATATTAAAAACTCATTGAACCAGGTACATGGCAGATTAAAAACAGCTGAGGAGAGAATTAGAAAACTAGACTTGGGGAAATCATCCAGGATGTAGTACAGAGACATAAAAACATAAAAATGATTGACTAGATAAATTAATGGAGAATATAATAGAAAGGGTCCCAATAACAGCATAGGAGGAAATAAAGAAAATGGAAGAAAACCAATACTTCAAAAATAACATCCTGGAATTTTTGAGAATTAAAGAAAAAATATAAGTACTCAGATTAAAAGAGCAAATTATGTTCAAAGTAGGAAGCAAATTCAAAGTAGTCATCAAGGTGAAACTGCTGAACTACTGCTGATTAAAGACGAAGAAAATCATAAAACTAACCTGACAGAAAAAAGAATGGATTAACAAAAGTAATAATAATTATACACATAGACACACACACACACACACACACACACACACACTTTTGTGATGATTGAGACACAATGGAATGCAAATTTCAGAGTTAATACAAAATGACTATCAACTTAGAATTCTAAATCCATTGCACCTGTCCAAAATGAGAGTGGAAACAAATAAATTTTTAGACAAAGGCTTGGAGAATCTGTCTCTATTAACTCTTATAGAAACATATAAGGGTATACTTATGGAAAAAGAAAAATATGTCCAGGAGGAAATATTAAGTTATAAAAGGGAATGGAAATCAAGGAAACTAGTAAACGCCTGGCTAAAACTAAGTATTGAATGTTAAAATAATAATACATATGACTATTGTTGGCTAGTGTGTTAGTTTTCTCAAAATTGATTTGCCCAGATATACTGAAAGTAATCATGAACCAATGTCAAGGGCATAAGAACCAATAAGGCATCAAACGAATGACAAGTTGACATGGATGTTACTATTGACAGGCTAAAAGACTAATGATTTTTACAGTTAAGATGGTTTCAATTCTTTCTTTTCTACAACATTGAAGGAAGACCAAATTAAGGTGTCAGTCTGTGAAACATCAAAAATGACTTTGATGATAGACAGATCATATGAATTACCATTAAATAAAAATTCAATTCCCATCTATTTATTTAGTATTTAGGCAGCACTTACAGCCATAAAAAAATACAATGAAAGGGGCGCCTGGGTGGCTTAGTTGGTTACGTGTATGACTCTTGATTTCTGCTCAGGTCATGATCTCAGTGTCCTGATTGAGCTCTGCCTCATGCTCCATGCTGGGTGTGGAGCCTGCTTAAGATTCTCTCTCTCCCTCTCCCTCTGCCCCTCCCCCACCATTCATGGGCATGCTCTGTTTCTCTCTCCCTCTCTAAAAAAAATAAATTAAAATAAAAAAATAATGAAATTAATTTGAAATCCATTTTATCCTTGGATACATGACACTTTGGAGGGGCAATAATATAATCTCATTGAAATCTGTTTCTAATAAAATATTTTGTTTAATAATTAAAAGATATATATCTACTATAGTTATATAGCTTTAACCAACTACTTTAATTATAATTTTAATACTAAATCAATCAAGAAAATAATGTTAAGAGCCTTTTGTTGACAAAATATTGAAAAATTTTAAAGTAGATTTATATATGTGGAGAATTTTTTATATACTTTTGTATGAGAATTTTTAGTATAATTATTATATGTGAGGATAAAATCTATAAGGGAAAATAAAATACAAAATAATAAAAATTTTGAAAAAATTTTGATAAAATTCTGACTGTTAAAATCTTTATATTATAAATAGATCATGGTAACCATTGAATTAGTATGGTATGTAGATTCTATTATATCTGTTTAAATAAGTTTGTAGTCTCAAAATGGATTAAAACCTACATGTGGGGGGCACCTGGATGGCTCAGTCATTAAGCATCTGCCTTAGGTTCAGGGCATGATCCCAGGGTCCTTGGATCAAGCCCCGCATCACACTCTCTGCTCAGCAGGGAGCCTGCTTCTCCTCTGCCTGCCACTCTGCCTATTTGTGCACTTACTCTCTCTCTCTCTGTCAAATAAATAAATAAAATCTTAAAATTAAAAAAACCCTACATGTGAGACCTAAAACCATAAAAATCCTAGATGACAACACAGGCAGTAATTTCTTTGACACTGGACACAGCAACATTTTCCTACATATGTCGAAGGCAAGGAAGCAAAAGCAAAAATAAATAATTTGGACTACATCAAAATAAAAAGCTTCTGCACAGCAAAAGAAACCATCAACAAAATGAAAAAACCTAGTGAATGGGAGAGGACAGTTACAAATGATATATCTGATATGGAGTTAATATCCAAAATATATAAAGAACTTATACAACTCAACATCAAAAAACAAATAATCCAATTAAAAAATGAGCAGAGAACTTTAATAGACATTTTTCAAGGAAGACATACACATGGCCGACAGACACATGAAAAGATGTTCAACATCATTAATCATCAGGGAAATCCAAATCAAAACCATAATGAGATATTACCTTACAACTGTCAGAATGGCAAAAATAAATAAGGCAAGAAATAATAACTGGTGGTGAGGACATGGAGAAAAAGGAACTCCCATGCTCTGCTGTTAAGAATGTACATTGGTACAGCCACTGTGGAACAGTTTGAAGGTTATTCAAAAAAATTAAAAACATAAATGCCATATTATCCAATAATTCCAGTACTGGGTATTTACCCAAATAAAATAAAAACACTAATCTGAAAAGATGTATGCACCTCTGTGTTTATTGCAGCATTATTTACAATAGTCAAGATATGGAAGCAGCCTAAGTGTCCATCAATAGATGAATGGATAAGAAAGACAGGGGTGTACACACACACACACACACACACACACACACACACACACACAGGAATATTAGCCATAAAAGAGGATGAGATTATGCCATTTGCAACAACATGGATGGACTTAGAGGGTACAAGCTAAGTAAAATAAATCAGACTAAGAAAGACAAATACTATATGATTTCACTCATACGTAGAATCTAAAAATCAAAAAAATGAATAAACAAATAAACAAAAAGCATAATCAGACCTATAAATACAGAAAACAAACTGATGGTTGCCAGAGAGGAGGGGGTAGAGGGATAGGTAAAATGGGTTGAAGTGGAGTGGGAGACACAGCCTTCCAGTTATGGAATGAATATGTCACATGAATAAAAGGTACAGTTATAGAGAATATAGTCAATGGTATTATAATAGCATCACATGGTGACAGATGGTAGTGACACTTGTGGTAAGTACCACATACAGAGATGCTGAATCACTATGTAGTACATCTGAAATAAATGTAACAAATGTGTGTCAACTATACCCAAATAAAACAGACAAATAAATAAGGTTCGTATTTAGTATATGTTTACATACAGTACATCTTTTGAAGCTATTTAAAATGTGAAAATATTTAGATGCTGACCATATGCTAGAAATGAATTTTTAATAATTTTCTTAGCAGTGTTTTAGCAAAAGAACTATTAAACATTATTCCAAAGAGTCCATATCTATAGGAAGATAGAGATATTCACTAACTTTGAACTTGTTAATGATAGCTATTAAAATAGCAATAGAGACTCTAACTTTCAAGCCACTAGTGAGAAATCAGAGAAATAAAGTGAACACATGCAATCCAGAAGGAGGAAAAGGTAGAGGAAATATGCAATGAAAAAGTACAGCAAATAAAATAAACTTCTGACCTACCACCAGATGCACAAAAGTAAATAAATCCTAAGTGTCCTCTACCTCCGACATTACCCAGTAACAAGTCTCTAGGGCCAAAAAAACCTCCAGGATATAGCCCTTAATTGAGGCTCTAAGGGTGATCTGGAAATGGATTGATACAATGCCTGGTTTGAGACTAGAAATGTTAAGACTGACCAAGCAAAATTATCTTCTATTATCATCGTTGAAAACATGTGTCCCTAGTATGATCAGTCTCCTGAAAGAAGATTTTTTTAGTATCTTTTAAAAAATTTAATCTTATTATAAAAAGTAGCATACAACTATTATAGATATAAATAAATAACAAGAAAAAAGAAAAAAAATCATGCGTAACCCTACAATGTAGAAAGAGTCATTTTAAGACTTTTATCTATGTCCTACATATATATTAAGAGATTCCATATATATCCAAAAAGTTTAATGTATGCCAAATTTGTATTATAGCCCATGGGGAGCTACTCACAGATTTTAAGCAGGGAGTGCTATGCCCAGTGATACGACAGGGAAGGGTGGATAGGAAAGAAGCCAGTCTACTGGAGGGGGACCAGTTAGGAGACCACTCCAGTATTGCAGAGAGATGTGTAGGAATTAGTTCAGTAAGAGGCAGAGCAAACAACAATTTGTGATTCATTGCACTGAGGGCTGTAGTGAGAAATAAGGGAAAGAGAAATTTTAAATGATTCGAAGGGTTCTGGCTTTATTAACCTCCTAAATTTAATATTTTAGATAAATAACAAAAAGACAATTATCAGCTATTTTAATACAATAACAGCTATACTTTAATACCTTATTTTCTTCACTGACATTTTGTTCTTTTCTCATCTTAGAGCTAATTTTCTACCAAAAGTTTACCTGAGAATCATTTTTTTCTTATTCTAGCTAAACTAAAGTAGCTATATTTCTAGCTTTCAGATGGTAAGAAGTATTGATTGTTAAATCTAGTAAGATTCCCTAGCTAGCAGACCAAGTTGAGGAAGTAGATGGTAATCAAAATGATGTGGATGAGTTTAAGATCTGTTATTGTCACAATAGGATAAGAGCAGAAAAGATGTTTACCGATTTAGAAAATTGGAATGCCCAGAGTTCCCAAAGCAAAGTATACTGTACTTCAGAAGTAAGAGTTCATGGGGAACCAAACCTTAGGCTAATCCTGGTTTTCACATTGATATCAACTTGAAATCTATTTTTATTAGTTTAATAACATAAGTAAATAGAATATGATTACTTAAATTACATAAAAATAAGTACTGTAAGCATATATAAGCACATACAATTCTTGTGAATTTAGGAAATTATAATAAATGTATGTGTTTCTTAATCTCATGCATACTAATCATGAATTTTTCTTCAATAATGCATACATATGTAATGCCTTCAAGACTTAAAAAAGTCAAACTTTACCATACAAAAGTGTTGGAGATTTATACATGGGCTCTGCCTTTGTAAATTATTTTCAAGCTTTAATTTAAGAAAAAGTTATAGTTAGCATCGGGGCCCCTTTAGATTAGGAAATTTCTGTTATATTAATTTATTTTTTACTATACTATATACACAGTGTTTTATTAGGAGATATACCTTTAAGAACAAAACTCGAACTCTATTTCTAACAATCTCATAATTATTCTAGGTAGTGATTTCTGTTGGAGCCCAGTGCTGGGAAGAAGTAAAGAAATGCCTCTGCATTATCTTGACTTGGTTGCCCTTCTAAATTTTAATATCTTGTTTTCTACAATCCAACATAATTATCTCCTATAAAGAGATAAGGTAATGCTATATCCTATACTTATAAACAAGGAGGGCAAATATCTCTTGTGCTTTTAGATGCTCCCAGAAATTACTCCAATTAGTATATTGATTTACAGATCCTAATGAACTCTGAACATTCTGCAAAGCATAAGATCTTAGGAGTGAATTTTCTATTGCCACCTCTGTATACATTAATTTTCACCTCTGCATATATTAACTTTTTATATGCATTAATATCCTGGCCTTGTCATTTAATTAATGTGTGCTTCTCTTTAAAACATATTATTAGTGATTTCATTATTTCTGAGTTTTATTTTAAAATATTTTACATGTTTAGTATGAAAACAGAAGTAAAATATAAATGAAAAAAATAAAATATAAATGTACACTGTTATATCCTGAGCTACTTTATTCACTTCTCTACCTTCAATATCTTCAAGACACATATTGACATTAAAAACAAACAAACACACACTTTTTAAGATGACACAAATAGTACTTGAGTCAAAATATTTGAGGTCATGCCTGGCTTATGTTTCTAGTCTAAGATTCTCATCCATTCATTCATGTGGATTTCTGACACTCTCAAAGACAGTTTCCTGTGGGTAAAATGACAAAGGCCTAAAAGAGCACCATAGTAGTGCAGAGAAAGTGGAGACATTTAGAGATAAAAAAGAGGGCAGGATTTTAGTCTGGTGATTTGATGGAGATAACAATTTAAATAGAATAAAGAACACAAGGAAGCTAAGTAACCAACGTATTATAAGGTACTAGTTGGTCACACTGGGTCCATTCATGTTTCCAGGTGTTCTATCAGTGTTCGGACCATATTGTGAAGCTATCCAGAGCACTGTCACACTACGTGGGTTTTTATCCTGGCTCCACTATTTACTAGGTGGCGACACGGACAGGTTGTCTAAGCACTTGGAACCTTCATTTTCTGAGTTGTAAAATTGGCAAACTAATAATATTTACCTCAGAGAATTCTGAGGATTAAAGCAAATTAAATAGGAAAAGTACATAGAAAATGCAAGGAACATAGAATGTGCTCAGTGAACGCTAGCTATAATTATTCTACCCTTAGTCTTTCTGTCACAGTCTGTATAAGTTCTCTGAGTCCTTTTATCTATTGCCATAGTCTCCAATATCACCTGATGATTCAAAAGTCTCCATATCAAATAAAGATATAGCCCTGGAGGTTCACACTCATGCTCACCCTTTCAACTAGAAGTTACTGTCATGGGAATGACAAAGAAACCCCCCCCCCCAAAAAAAAAGAGAGAGAGAGAGAAAAAGAGAGAGAGAGAGAGAAGAATAGGATTCTGAAAGAGGATACCCTGTTTCTCAGGCCAATTAGCAAAAGGAAACAGGTAACACACTCAAAGGAAAAATGAAAATGGAGACTACTGCAGAGAGGACATTTTATAAAGGGCTGTTTCCTATGTGACAAGGAAGAGTGCAATGCACTAGTGCTGATAACAGCAGAGACCTCAGGTCCACAGGTACATGGGGACGGTTCTGGATTAGGTTACCCTAGGGATTAGGGTAATCCCTAATCCAGAAAGGGTAATATTGAGAGGATCATTAATCTTCAGCACAGGACACAGCCAGTCAGAGGTGTCCAGGAGGGTGCCAACAGAATAAATACTCCAAAATATCCTGACTCATTTTCCTCACTTCTTCTACTATCCCAGCAGGGTTACGTGACCAGCACCAGAAATCAGAGGGCAAGGAGCACAGAGCCAGTATTAGGAGAAAGGTGGAAAGTAGATCTGTAGGAGTGAATAGATGATATCCAGCACATTATGTCCAAATGAAGGGTTATCAAAATAGGTATAAATATCAAATAAGATAACTGCAAAAAATAGCCCTTACCTTCTCAATAAATTCTGATGCTTTTGTATTGAACCAAACTTCCTATTTCCAAAAGATCAAAATACAAGTCAAAGTAGGCTTATCATTCACATTCAATGTCTCTTCATTTTACATATATTTAAAATAAGGGAGAGGATAAATACAAAAGAAAAAAAGATTTTTAAAGTTAAGAACAGGATTTATGTAATATTTGCTTTCTTTTCCTGGCAATTTTTACCCCTGCCATTGTAGCTGCCTATAACTTGCCAATATTCTCTTCATTACACATGAAGTCTAGCTGGAAAAATTACCTAGTCATCCATGAGCAGCTTTAGCTCTGCTTCTTCTTTCAGTTCCCAAGCAACATGCTTTCAATTTAGTGTAAGATGAGGACTTGAAATGAATATATTTTCTGAACAAGAGAAGTGGATATTCTTATAATGTTTCGCTTTATTGCTTTAACTTCCTGCTGTTTGTAACCTTTGACACCTGAGGAATTGGGAATGACTACTGGGCAACTGGTACATACGAAATCTCTATCCGATAGCAAATCTTCATGAACAACAGTTAGAATTTCAATGGCTTGGGGACTTGGAAATATTATCCAACTTATTCCCTCTACCTTCGAATATGGTCACATTTATTCATTCATTCAATATTCAATACATGTCTTTTGAGAATTTCCTCTTTACTGGGTGGGCCCTTTTCTTGGTGCAAAGGATAACGAAGTAGATTAGATAGACAAAGCTCCCATTCTCACTAGATACTGCAAGGGGTAGCTATCTGATCAGCTACTCCGGATAGCTAATATAATGACTGACAGATACATCTTCCTTTCAAATTCCTTAGGGTTCTTCTGAGAGTGATTTTCATGGTCAGTCTGCTCAGTGGCTTATTTCTGAGATCCAGTGAATAGATCATAAATTGTGGGCTTTAAAGGTTGACTCTGGTCATCCTGTCTCTTCACTATGCTCAAGATAAATCACCCCTAAGGAACATCTGGAAGAGATTAAATGGCAATACTGTGCTATTTGAAGGAAGCTGGAGGACCAGCCTGGTGTATTGCAGAGCTCATGCTTTACCCAAGGGGAATTTGCTTAATCACTTGTAGAAGCAGTTCCCTCATCTGTAACATGGCCTCATGCACTCTCCCTCATAAAGTTGTTGAGAATTAATGACAGAATGTGGAAGGGCCACCAAAATTGATTCTTTCGAAGAATCAGTTTTCTCATCTTAAAATTGAGATTACTGTTATTGATATCTATTCAGATTAAATCCTTGGGTTTTAGTGTATTCTACTAATGGAATGTACAAAATTTTGACTGATTTCTCATATCTTCATGAGAGATGCTATTCCTCACTCTCTATTAAGATATGTAAGAAATATGGGAGACTATGAGTTTTTTATGTTGGTAATAGAAGTTAGTACTACTAGAATACAATAACGTTTCTGGTGCAGAGAAGAAAGATAAGAACTAAGAAGGCAGTTTACAATTAGGGGAAATTGCATAAATCACTTTCCATTTTTTGTGTTTCTATTCCCAATTAAAATAACCATTACTGCTTCTAACAGGCATTCAACACTGTAAATGAAGGAAGTAATTGCTTCACAGGGATTTTTCCTTCTTTTTTTCTTTTGCATCAACATTCAATGCTTCTTATCAGGTTGTGATAGTACCTACCTTAAATTTTATGTAAAGAATGGAAATAACTACCTGTTTCATGATATCAAGAAGCTTGCAATATTATTGTGCATAATAAATATATAGCACCATTTTTTTTAATTCTAACATATAAAATATAACATTAATCTCTCCAATTCAGGCAGCATCATCTTATCTTTACCAAAAATGATCATAATTTCTCCTTGTGATTACATATGGAGGACATAATGTGGCGCTTGGGTGGTTCAGTTGGTTAAGCATCTGCCTTCAGCTCAGGTCACCATCTCAGGGTCCTGGGATGGAACCTGCTTCTCCCTCTGCCTCTGCCTCTACATCTACCCCCCACTTGTGTTCTCTGTCTCTGTCTCTCTCTCTCAAACAAATAATTTTTTAAAAAAATCTAAAAAAGATATGGAGGACATACAAAATTATTTGGTATCCAAAGAAATAATTCTTCTCCTTCTCCTTCTCCTTCTCCTTCTCCTTCTCCTTCTCCTTCTCCTTCTTCTTCTTAGTGGCAGGGAGGGTCAGACAAAGAGAGGGAGAGATCCCAACAGACTCCACACTCAGTGCAAGACTAACACAGGGTTCAATCTCATGACCCTGAGATCATAACTGGAGCCGAAATCAAGAGTCAGACATTTAACCAACTAAGCCACCCAGGCGCCCCTCCAAAGAAATTCTTTAGTGACTCCCTCCACCATCTGTCACAAATATCTTCATTTGAAGTTCTAGCACATCGAAGGTCTTTCACCTGGGCACTTCATTTAAGGTTGTCAAACCTGAACAAAACCTTAAACCCTTGCATTTCTCCTTTTCATGAAAACACACTCTATTTTCATTCCCCTGAGCCCTACTCTCTACTGGCAGAGAATCTGATAAATTCCTTTGATCTATGAAATTGTCTTCCTCTAAGAATGCCTATTTAAGTTAATGGTTCAGACCTTCAACTCAAGTGGGGGCTTTCTATGACCCTCAATTGGTATCAATCTTCTTGACTGGAAAAGAGATGGAGTAAAGTGAGAGAGACAGATGGAGTTATAGTCAGACAGACCTGCTTCTTTTAGCTGTGTGAATGTGTACCAGTTGTTTGTTCTAAGACTCGTATTTCTCATCTTTCAAATAAGAATAACATTATCTATCCTTTAGGATTATATTAAATTGTACCTCGAAGTGCCCTGATTACTGATAGTTCTCTCAACTATGTATCTTTTCCTCCTAGAAGTGAACCTGGTCCTGTTCTTTTCAACTTCCCACCAAAGATCTAGTTTAGGATCTAGCCTTTGCCTATTAATTATAGAACTTCATTTCAACAAGTGTAAATGCTTATTGAAATAAATAAGCTTTAAATAGTATATTTGACTATTTACTGTTATAAAACTTGAGTGTTTACTTGTGATTATTAACTACTTCTTCTAAAAGGAACATTTCTATTTCTGAGCTCCAAATAGCCCAGACTTAGGTTCAGAAACTTAATTTAATCATTAGTGTTTTGAGATATGAGAAGAATGTGACACTCTCATTGCTTTTGGTATTTCAGAACTAAAAATCTTGTTGACTATAAATGTCTCCTAATATTTTCTGGTTTTGTATCAGACTACTTTGGATGTCTTCTTTGTTGAGATTTTTATATTATTTTTATATTATTATTACAAAATAATCTGTGTATAATTCCTTAGATGATTGGTAAATCAGAATTCACTTCTTACCAAATTTTTACTTTACTGACAGAATCCTATAAATTGGTTGGGCATCCACCTACTTTTTAATAGTGCCTACAATATACTTGTCCAATGATGCTCAGTCACATTTGACAGGATGATTTTTTTTTTAAGGACTTTCTCATGTGTTGGTTCATTTATGCTCTGGATATGTAGGTTCTTTCCCACTTAAGAGGTGATTAGTAATAGGAAACAAATTCTTAGTCTTTCCAGCTGGAATTAGAATTACCTTCTTTTAGAGACACATTTTGTAGTAAGTTTTTAGCACTTTGTGAATTCAAAATTATATATCCTTCTTTCAACTATATAATGAACTATTTGACTATAAGAGATGCCATATTAATTGTTTTTAATCTGTTCAGAGCCCATTACCATGCTTTGAGCTTAATATTTTTCAACAACAGTTGACCCTTGAATAACACAGGTTGAAACTGCATGAATCCATTTATACAAGGATTTTTACAGTATAGCACTGTAAATGTATTTTCTATTCCTTGTGTCTTTATATTTGCATATTCTGGATATTTCCCGTGCTAAGTAGTATCACATAATATTTGGTCTTTTGTGACTAGCTTCTTTCATTTAGCATAATGTTTTAGAGATATTACAGCCATGTGATATCTTTTTATTATCAAATAATATTCCATTATAAGGATATATGACATTTTGTTTATCCATTAATCACTTGAAAATTTCAGTTGTTCACCTATTTTACCTATTATAAATAATGCTGCTATGAGCATATATGTACAAGTTTCTATTATGTTTATATTTATCTTTGGTAGATATCTACAAGTGGAATTGCTAAAATCATTTTTGGTCTTCCATTCGAAGCAAAAATTATCTGTCATGTGATAGAAACATTATGTAAACTATCATATTCAATATTTTATACCAAGACTGTACTACTATAACAACTAGCCTATGTACTGGATACATGAATATTGCACTCTTAATCAAACATGTCATGCTTGTGTTATATTGTACATTTTTATATGGGTGAACTGTCTCACATATGTATTTTTTAAAGTGCAAAGCTACAGCTTCCTAATCAATAACTGATTTACAGAAAAGTAAAATGTATGTACAGAGATGAAAAAAGGACTGAACCAATGGAATATTCAATAATGAGCTAGGCTGGGAGCCCAAGTTAATTTGTTTGTTGATTTTCAAAGAGTTCAAATCAATTTATGTAATTGAATATGTGTGGCAATTATATTTATTTTGTTATGTTAAATATATTCCTAACAATGAAAATCTAACCACACATTTGCATAATATCTGAAGTTCTAACAGTGAGTGCAACATGATTTAAAAACCAATGATTCACCACAAGGAGGCCAGTACCACCTTCTGCTCTGATTTCTTCTTATTGTTAACGGCCCTGACATAGTCTTCCTTCTACTCCACCAATCCAAGTCACTTAAGACACAGCTCATTTCACACCTACAAGTAACTTTCCCAGATTCATTTTGCCCATAATATAATGACTAATGTAACTAATAATGTAATGTACTACTTCTACACTTTCTTTCCACTACCCATCAAATCAATAAAACTCCTAGCTCATAGTAGATAATAACTCTTATGAAAAGCACGTTGGTTTTTCTTACCCATGTTGTTGTCTTATTATTTCAACAGACTGGAAGCAACATAGGTTAAAATAAAAGACCTTATGAAGTGTTCTTGTTCTTATGTACAGAGTATATTTGTATGTTAATGAGGGAAAGTGACAGAGAGTCAGTGTTGGGAGCCTGAAGAAACTTGTTGCTGGGGATCTGAGAATTTTTACAAAAAAACTTTGTCTTGTTTTTTAATTCTGCTAAACTGTCAACGATTACTTAAAAAAAAAAGATGTGGTTCATATATACAATGGAATATTACTCAGCCATCAGAAAAGATGAGTATCTACCACTCACATCAATATGGATGGAACTGGAGGGTATTATGCTAAGTGAAATAAGTCAGTCAGAGAAAGACAGTTATCATATGTTTCACTCTTGGGTGGAACATAAGGAATTGTGCAGAGGACAATAGGGGAAAGGAAGGAAAACTGAAGGGGAAGAAATAACAGAGGGAGACAAACCATATGAGACTCTTGACTGCAGGAAACAAACTGAGGGTTGCAGAAAGGGAGGTGAGTTGGGGGAATGGGGTGGCTCAGTGATGGACAATAAGAAGGGCACGTGATGTGATGAGCACTTGGTGCTATATGCAACTAATGAATCATTGAACAGTATATCAAAAACCATATTGTTGGCTAATTGAATTTAAACCGAAAAAAAAGAAAAGGGATTTAAAAAAAATAAACATTTTTAACTGAAAAAAAAAAAAAACCATACAGTGCTAGTTATGAAATAAAGCTATCTTTGCAGTGATAAATCATAACAATGATTTATCTAAGTTTCTATTGAAAAACATAATTTCGGGATGCCTGGGTGGTTAAGTCGGTTAAGCTTGTGCCTTCAGCTCAGGTCATGACCCCAGGGTCCTGGGATTGAGTCTCACATCTGGCTCTTTGCTCAGTGGGGAGCCTGTTTGTTCCTCTGCCTGCCACTACTCTTGCTTATGCTCTCTCTCTTTCTGGTAAATAAATAAATAAACAAATAAATAGAAAAATATAATTTCATAAGTTAACATTTCTCAAACTAGCATGCTTTTTCCCCCAAAAGAGGTCTGTGCATTATTCAAGTGTAAGAAAAAAATTCACATACAATATTCCTATATACGATATGTTTAAAGATTTAACAGGAGCTAAAAACCTGTTAAACTTGTCAGTGATATACTTTTTAATGCTTAGGACATTAAAAATCATCAGACTTATTAGGAAAATCTAGGTATCAGTTGGGAGAAATATTTGATAGGAATTTGAGGGAAGAGAAATGAGTATTCTAGCAACTGGATGTGTGCCATGCATAAATCTCGAAGAGGAAGGCGCAGAAGGAGACAGAGAAGATGGAGAGGGAGACTAACAAATGATGTACCTGAGTATCAGGAAGGACTGAGAATAGACAATATGAGATTAGAGGAGGGAGGGGGCCAGAGGTAGAGTTGCATTACCTTTAACTCAACCTTAAATTACACTCTCATGTTATAACAGTCATAGACTTAGACCTGGTTGTAAACACCCCATCTATTTAAGTTTATCTAGTGCAATTTCCTTTTTTTAATCACATAAAACTTTCCCAGTGTTCAGTGTGTGTAAGACTGTGCTAGAAAATCTTTAACATTATACTATACCAAATAAATTACCTAGTAAATGCTAAGAAAATGTCCATTTTATGAAACATAGGCATTGATGTAACAGCAACACATCCTCTTAAAAGGAGACTGTAATTTAGAGTATGCGGGCATTGGAAGAGGTGGAGGGAAAAGGTTAGAAGGAGATTCAGAGAATCTTAAAAGTTCCTTTCATACTCAGAAATAATGATAAATGATTAAAATGACATTTAGATTTTCAAATTAGGTGAGGAAATTCAGACCTCAGGTTGTCATTTCAAATTAGATGTTGTACTATTTTTCTTTAATCGTTAGAAAAGATCTTTCCAATTTGGCACCACTGAGAATTCATGTGGATATTTGACTTTGATTATGAAAGGAAGTACAGATTTTTTTCCAGCTAGCTCTTTCTCCAATCCTGCATTTAAGTTGTTATAATTGACCTATGCACCTGTCATTTTCCTGTTTGCACTCAGATCCATGCCTTCCTTTTACCTCGCTCGGCTCTTATCTCAAGGAGCTGAAATCTAAAAAGGACATTGCCTGGGTTTCTCTTCCCACAGTGTTTTGAGTTCGTTTTGGCCAATGGGAGGCACTGCCGTGAGACTGGAGGGCAGGAGGAAAGGGGACTGGGTTTGCTTCCACCTCCACAGCACCATATTGCAGTTCCAGCAGTGGCTTGAAATCCTCTGGAAGGCAGCTCTGGCCCAGTAGCCTCTTCTCCATGCTTTGAAGTCCAGCATGGTGGGCCCAGCTGCCTAAACTTTCAAAAAGTCCCTTCCCCTTCTCCCTCTGGATGGCGCTTGCTCCTGAACTCTGGCACTACTCTTTCCTTTCCTTCTCCCAGCCTTAGATTGACAAGCGTTGCCTGCAAGTGTCAACTCTGAGTTGCCTCATTTCCCCTTACTTCTCTGTAATTAGTTCTCCATGCTAAATTCCCTCCTTTGAAATATATGACATGGATTCCATTTCTCTGACTGGAGGCTGACAAAGAAAATGTAGTTTGGCTGAATATTTAAGCTTTGTAAGTTATTTCACTATTTTAAGATTATGATGCGAGTTATTATTGCTTCAGATAGCCTCCCCATGAAACTATTATTTTTTCTCACACATATTTCATTAAGATTTAAACTAAAATGCACTCATAAAATTCAGTACCATAAAATACTTTTTTTTTTTTGATTTGTGAACTGTTTTTATCCACCTCAGTATGCACATCGTTGGTTATTTAACTAATACATCCTCTTCTACAGAATATCAAATACATTAGGCAAATCAATTTGCTTTTAATATGCCCTTCTGTTGAGAATCGCACTTGCCTACATTATGGCTGATTTGTACATTTAAAAAACAGATGAAGTATAAAATTAAATGTGATGGAAACGTTGAAATATTCTGCTTTAGGAAAGTGTATATGTGAGCATAGCAGAGCCTTAAAATTACTGATTTTCAAGACTGATTTCCAACTATATTGTACCTACAGCTGTGATGTGTGTCAGGTAATTTACTACTTGTAATGATTAAGTATTAAAGCTGGTAAATAATACAGTTTTTAATAGATTAGAATATTTGCAGTATTAGTTTTAGAACAATGCCTCGATCACTAGCATTTTAGTAAGATTTTCTTTTCAACAGTAGCTAAGCAGTAACTCGGAACGGGAGCACCAAGCAAGTCTGCATTAGGGGCAGCCTAGTTAGCTCAGCTTTGTGCTATCTGTATTCATGTGAATACCTGTTTGTTCAGGGGTTGTTACATGTTGCTCATGTGTTCTTACAGGTTTCTTAATCATTTGCCATAGCTATTTAAAAACTGAAGTTTTAGCATATTGTCTGTCATATCTTACAGATAGGAACACTCACATTCAGAAAATTTAAGATAGTTGCCGAACATCCCCCAACTATGTAGTAGTGAGGTCAGGATTAAGACAAAGCTCTCCATACAACTATTCCCACATTTCCTCTTACTGTAGAACACCTCTCTTAAGTATCACAAAATGTTAGTTAGCATTAGATGATATATATAAATCAAAGAGGCATTAAGTATTATAATAGGCACAGGATATAGGAAAATATAATTCACACATATGTTATTGCTACTAAATATTGAGTAAAATATAATATTGTTTCAATGTCAAGAACTGAGAAAGGCTCTCATAAAAAATGAAACAAATGGCCACTTGCCACTGAAGAATCATTCCAAAAAGTTTCAGCTGGTGCGTTTTTTTTTCCTTGCATATATTTCCGTGTGTCAGAGACTTTCAAAATGGTAACTTTGTCCATGCTTTCTAAAGTATCTCCCAAAGCACCTGAATATGTTTATAGGCAATCTCTGAATTCTAATTGTTGGGAAAGAAGGGGCTTCTTTAAATCTTTTGTTCTCACTTTCCTCTCATTTATCTTAAGTGAAGGTATCAACATAGGTAAAAGGTAGAGGACTAGTTATTTAATGGCAGAATGTGATACATGTAAATGAGGGGGGAAGAAATGGAGACTGCATTTTAGAGAATTTTAATTATTGGAAATTTACTTCCTTTTCACATTCTTTAATCTTTTATACTTCAGTATCCTTTGTGGAATATAGATACAATGTTCAAAAATTAAAAGAAGGGAGAAATTAAGAAAAACAATTTAGGAGAATTACGGAAACTGAAAAGTAAATCATCGCAATGCAGAGGCCCAAAGAGAAGAACTGAATTTGCTTTATTGGTACTTGTAGCATCAGCTGTATGGACTATTTGTTCAATGAATTTCATGATCACAGAATCTACTCAAACAAAAGCTGCTACTTACAGATGTGTCCTAATGTATAAGCAACACCTCTGAGGCCCCTGGGAGTTGCTTATTCACACACATTTCTTCCACTCTTCCCATTCATAATGTCCAATCAGTCACTCTGCATATCTTCAGTCCTAATATTCCCCATCCTCACTGCCACACAGTCCACCATCATCCCGCCCTGAATTCTGGACCCATGTTCTTATTCCTACACTTCCAAATGTACGTCCTCCCAATTTATTTTTTAAGATTTATTTATTTATTTTAGAGAGAGGTGGGGGGGAAGAGCAGAGGGAGAGGGAGAAAGAATCTTAAGCAGGCTCTCCACTGAGCAGGAAGCCCAAGTCAGGGCTCCATCTTAAGACCCAGAGATCACGACCTGAGCTGAAACCAAGAGTCAGGCACTTAACTGACTGTGCCACCCAGGTGTCCCTTCCTAATTGTTATAATTCCTTTTATTCTTCTGAGCACAGTGACTTTTGCAGTATATCAGTTTATATCACTTCCCTATTTAAAACCCTTAGTAACATCTCATCGCATTTTAGACGGTCACAAAAACCTAGGTTATCGGATCTACTACTCCAACCTCATCTAGTCCTACATGGCATCTTACTTACCAGACTCCAGCACTCATTCATTTTCTTGAATTTTCCATGTTTTTGTCCGCTTTAGGGTCTTTTTTATTCCTCTCAGTCTTCAGCTAGCTAAGAATGTTCAGGTTTTAGATTAAATATTACTTTATGATTGAGATGTTCCCTGACCCCCGTCCTATTCAAAATTATTCTTCCTGTTATTCTCTTATATAAGAAAATATATTACATATTCCTTCATAGAACATAATACAATTTTAAATTATATAATTACACATGTATTTATTTGGTCGACAACTGTTTCACTAACTAGGTTTTATGCTCCAGGATCATCTCTGTCTTTTATATACAACACGGAGCAGTGTTTAGCACATTATTGGTTCTCAATAAGATATAATGATTTAAGTTTCCGAACTGCCTATTTCAGAGACACGGTGGTAAAAATCAATCAGTCACTTATTCAAACAACCAATGTACATTTACTCAGCATTTATCTATACCAGAAATTCAAATGAGCATTTATAATATACAGCTTTAAAATAGTTACTCTCAAATTATACTTAGAGATTCTAATGTGTGGCTTTAGGAGGGGACTTCTTAAAATAAAAACTTTTAAAAATATATGGTTTGGAAATGAACATGGATCATACCATCAAATAAGTAAATATTTCTGTGCCCTCCATTTTGATTGGTTTAGACATCCAGCGTTCTGTAATCAAGGACAACATATGGCTCAGAACTTCAGATAAAGAGGAGTGAATTAACTTTCATAAAAATGTCCTACATGTGACCTCATTGAATTTGTCAGAATGAGAGACAAGAAACATTGTCTAACTTTTACTTTGTGCAGACATGCCAGATCCAAAAATTTGCATTAATATTAAAAAAATATATTTGTGTTTTAAGATACTCCTGCTGTTATAGGTAAGTTAAAGTAGTTAAAGGTAACCAACATATTGCTCAAAATATGAACAATCACTTGTTGAGAACTTTGATCCAATCAAAACTTTTAGTCTTACATAAATGAAATATATTGATGAATATATATTGCAAGATATGTGGATATAAACTGATATGCAAATTAGATTACCAAAATGAAAATACTGTTACATTTCCAAGTATGAGCACTTATTTACAGCCATAACAAATATGACTCAGTACATGGGAGTGAGTTTATAGCTCTCACCAGAGATAGAATAAAATTAATGAATTAATTAGAAGATATTTGTTTGGATATCTTGGCTTTGAGTATATTGGTTTGATGACCCTGAAAGGCAAAACTGACTTTTATTTGTGTAACAGTATAAGGTAAGAAAGGATTGATTTTTAATAACCCAAATGGATCTCCAAGTATAACTGTCCTCTATAAAAATTTATAAAAGGACAAAACTATATTTGGGGATTGTAACATTGGTATCCTATATAATCCTAAGTTAATATAAAAAATTAACAAAAAGTTTCAATTAAGCCTCCACATCAAGCACAGTTCTTTTGAAACTGAACATGGCTTCTCTCTAGGGAAAAAGTTAAACAAATAGAGACCTTTAGTTTTTCAATTTAAATCAAATAGTGGTGCTGACATTTTCTTCAATATTTGTCTCTCTCTCTTTTTTTTTAAAGCAAATTTTAAAAAGTCAGGAAGTTCCTGTGTTCTTCAAAACAATTATGAATTTTGATGAAAATGTTTTAAAAAGCTAAAGAATATTTAGATTATAAACCACTGTATTGTGCAATTAAAATAATGTGACTACTGAGTCAACTGGTTGGTTTTGTTTTTTGATATTCTTCAGATTTACTTTTTAAATTAGAAATATTCTACTTAATAATATTATAAGAACATAAACATTTCATTTAGAAAGAATTGCAATTCTTAAATAGCATGAAGAACTCTTCTTTAAAATATTATTTGTACTCTTAAAAAATCTTAAAAATTTTTGCATAATTATTGTCATAGAAACTGTTGTTTTTACTCATAAGACATATAAAATACATGAGCATTCTGTTATTTAGGAACTTGTTGAGTTCATGACCACTTCAATACAGAAAACTTTTAGTTCATTACACATAATACCTAGTTATGCTGAAACCAAGATCAAGTCTATAATGCCATAACCAAGGGAAGATGGGGAGTTTAATACTCCACTCTGCTGCCTACAGTATATATAGTCCAAGTTAACGTAAGAGTAATTATGTATTTCTTAAATTACTTCCCTCAAACTCTAAACTTTCTGAGGGTATTAGTTATATGTATTATTTTAAACCATTGTATACCCATCTAATAAAATGTCTAGCACATTGTTAATATTCATTAAATACTTGTCTCATGAATAAATGCTATTTCAATAGTAGCATCCCACAATTACATGATTATATATAAATACATTCAATGTTAGTCATCGATGAAACACAATTACTCAACAACATCTTAGAACTGTGGTCTCTTTCCAGTACAAATACTCCCACACATTCCCATGTGCTCTAAGGGGAAGAGAGCCAGCAAGTACTATTTCAATCATATAGTTCCACTGAAGAAAAGCTGAAAGAGGCTGACAGGAGGGAGGTGAACACATGGGAAGAAAATAATGAATAAGAATATACAGTTTTCTCTGCAAAGTCAGGGGCATGCATCTCTTGTTCACATTCTACCACCAAAGCCAGTGTTGAGCTTAGTGCTGACATTCAAAAATCCACTTGCAGAAAATAATGATTAGTTCTGTATGGTATTATGAAATTCTAATTGACACTGAGGGGCAGTAATGGAAAGAATACCACAGGCTGTGGTCTCAGTGACCTGGACTCAAATCCAGACTCTTAGGACTGAGAAACCAGTTTCCTCTTCTGTAAAATTCAAATAGCTCAGATCCCCATGTTCGTGTGTGTGTGTGTGTGTGTGTGTGTGTGTGTGTGTGTGTTTAGGGTTAAAGACAACGTATGTAAAGCATCTACTAGAGAGTCTGGCCCACAGTTTGTATCTAATAAACAGCATTTATTATAATTATGTCGTTTCCCTTTGGATCATTGGCTATGTGTACATATGAATGTCTAATTTATATGGATGCAAAAATGTGGTGAAATATTCAAATGAACTGCATTTCCAATTTAAACAGATAATCTCAGCATAAATGCTGCCAGGCCTTGCCTTTTGCAGCTGTTCTGTTTAAATAATTCACCTAGTCATCAGGTAAAAACACATACTCTGCATTAACTTTAAAGAAGTGCACAACAGTGAGCATCTTAATGAGTAACCTAACCTTTTACTCAGCCTCATTTTCTTGAGCTATTCATTTTAATCAAATATTACAGCCAACCACGGTGGGAATCTCTCACTGGGGTAATGTATTCAATGTGCACCTTTGCTGCATATTAAAAAGCTCACTAAGGACGCACACCATGGTAGCAAAATACCCAGCCACAACTACAAGGATGTTACTATTTTAATTAAAATATTTGAATTTGAAGTAGTGACAATTGGAAACTTGATGGATGTAGACTGCAAATAAGAAAAATTGCCTTTTATCACATGAATAATTATTAAATAGTGGCATTTAATCAGGTGCATTATGTGAGAAAAATAAAACCATAACAAATAGCATTTCCAGCTTATGTGTTAAGCTCTTACTATAAACTGGAGGGGTGCCTGGTTGGCTCAATTGGTTGAGCCATGATTCTTGGTTTTGGTTTAGGTCATGATCTCAAAGTCCTGTGATTGAGCCCCCTGTAGGGCTCTGCACTCAGCAAGAAGTCTGCTTGAGATTCTCTCTCTTCCTTGTCCTCTGTCCCTCCCCTTGCTTGCATGCTCTCTCTCTCTCTGGCTCTCTAAAATAAATAAATAAATCTTAAACTGCAGAAGTCAAACTTCACCGCAGAATTTTAAGATTTTAGAATTATTACGCTTTGCATAAAATCAATACATTAAAAAACTGACCAAATTCTTACTATTAACAGTAAATTCTTACCATTGATTAGTTACTATTTTAATGATCTTATTTATTTATATATTTAGAGAGTGGGGGGAGGGGCAAAGGGAGAGGGAAAGGTGAATCCCAAGCAGGCTCCACGCTCAGCGCAGAGCCCAACACGGGGCTCGATCTCACGACACTGAGATCATTACCTGAGCCAAAATCAGGAGTCCAGCACTTAACTGACTGAGCCACCCAGGCACCCTGATTATACTATTTTAATTTCAGCATCCTGATCAACAGCTTTCCTTGAGTTGATAAGGTCACATGAAATAGTATCAGTGACCAGAGCAACATAGTAATATGTAAATATGCTTTCATGATACTGCTCTTAAAATCTCTTAGGTATTAGTACTTTATATACCAATCCACAAAGGATACAGATAATTCAAAGGAAGTCTAGAACACATTTTGTAGAGTCAAGATTAGCTCTCCTCTCAGACCTCAAGGTTACCCTTTCTTTTTAAACTTAACAGAATATTATTTAATTCCCTATTCACTAAGTTTGAAAATTCTGTTACTTTTATCTCTCTCTGCTTTCTTTTTTTTTTAAAGAGTTCATTCCCAATGAATCATGGAACACTACATCAAAAACTAATGATGTACTGTATGGTGAGTAAATAATAAAAAATTTAAAAAAAATAAAGAGTTCATTCCTATTTTTTTTAGGATTCCCATCACAAGTGAATTGGATGGGTCCTGTTGGATGCGACAATGTTGTTTAAGGTAAATGGATATTTCAGGAGTACATAGTAAAATGTGTTAGATCTCTGGATGTTATTATAGTATGATGCTAGGTTAAGTATTTTTCTAGTTCATGCTGGTGATGTTGATTCCTTAGATTTCAGTCAGTCTTTAAATTGTAAAATGTTCTAAAGATGGTGCCTACTATACCTTCCCTTGCCCATTCTTTTTTTCTAGAGCACTAAAATCATATTTCCTCACTTTCCACCTGCTTAATTGTCCTCTGCAACACTATAAGAACATACCTGCATGCTAAAAACAGAAACTGTCTTATAAATCCATTGATACGCATATCTTTAGATAGATGATGAGCCCCAGGAAAGGGAATCTTTTCTTCGGTCTGTTTTGTTCTCTGATATATCTAGAGTCCTAGAACTTTCAAAATTTACAATAAAATGTGTTAAGTGAGTGAACACATCATTTACTCTTCTCCAGTAAGACTGCTTTCTATCCCTATTGTACTTTAGATATTTAATCTAGTGTTTTTTCTCAATTCACAACCCATGAAAATAAATTGGCATGATTTGCATTTATATGTTTCACAATAGTTGGGTCCCCAAGACTATTATTTTTAATATCAGATGAATGTTTGCAATCTTATATATTTTGCAGGCCTTACACATGAAATTTAAGAGTTAGAGAAAAGGTGTGAAGAGAAAGCCAAAAGCAACATAACACACACACACACACACACACACCCCTTTGAAATCAGAAACTGTATTTTATATTTCTAATCTATTATCAGTTTCTTATTTTGTTGTTGTTTAGCTTAGATACGTCATATATTTGTGACACTCTGTTCCTCATGTTCCTTAAATCAGTGCCGCTCACATTTAAGTGTCCTTGAGAATTCCCTAGAGAGTTTAAGTTGGATTCTTGGGTGTCATCCTGAGATTCTGATTGTGTAAGCCCAGAGTGGGGCCAGAGGGTTTTTAACTGTTAGGCTTTAAAACCTGCCTGCGATAAATCTAGGCAAATAAAAAGGCCATCATTACTTCACAGATTATATAATAAATTTATAAACCATCTCAAGTGTAATAATGAGTCATGGGATTCAAAAAGGATTTAGTTTAAGGATAGCAAAAATATACGTGATATGCTGTCTCAAATCAATGTTATAAGCGCAAGCATAAATAATGATTAAGCTACTACAATAGCATAACAGTTAAGTTTGGCCAATAATACACAAGTATTGTACTTAAGACACATTTTAGAAATGGAGAGGGTGCTTTCTGGTCAGTATGTGAAGAAGTAGGTAAATAAATACATATGTTAGTATTTGACACATTTCATAACAACTGTAAAATAAAGCACTTATGAAATTGAAACTGGATCATAAAATTGAAATTGGAAGATTTAATATCATTGACAATCTACTTTGAAAATATTGTTTTGAAAAATGCTGATTAATAGAGACACTTAAAATTAGGAAAGTACTTAAAAAATCGCTATTATTCATTTCTTAGTTCATTTAATGATATTTTCAAAAACTGTGCTTAATGGGGCACTTGCATATTTTACAATTTTTCCTACTACTTATGTCACTTTTTTATTAACAGAAGAGTATTTTTACAATGGCCAAAGTAGAAATATTCTGTAATTTCAGTGAATTTCAAAGAAATAACACTCTATTCATTGAGTCCTTTGAGATCAATGAAAAGGGGAACTTTAAATAGTGCTTCACAAGTGCTCATGATTCATTTAAATATAAATACAAGTTTTCAACCATATAAGTAGCAAAACTACATTATAATGGATATGTCTTTAAATTAATTGAAAAAAGCCGTTTCTTACAACAGAATATGAGTGTTTCCAGAAACACTAGAGTAGATTACGCTTTCTAATTGTAAGAAAATATACAGGAAAGTTACTGAGAAACAGGAATGAGCCAATGAGGTAACTATTTCAAAATGTAATATTTTTGTTACCTAAATATAAATTAAACTCTTGTTGCTTCTGAATATAGCAAAATTAAGCACTGAGTTAAGAAAATGTGCATATTGCACAGAAATCACATCACCCTACTTAAGAAAATTAGTGTAAATAAATTAATTGACATCTTCCATTGAATTTTTCTTCATTTGTTTCAGGTCTAGGTTTAGCACTTTTGAACAGCTCCTTAAGAAGAAAGTGAATTTATTAAAGATATATTTTGTTTGTTTAGATTTTTTTCCTGAGGGAATGAGTGAGAACATATGTTACAATTTAAAAAAAGTTTCAGATAAACCGCTTCCAATCTTTGACAGACATGGGGGTGCATGAATTTGTTCATACTGCATTGCACAGAGAATCCATGGACTGACTATATAACTGGCCAGCGTGCCTCACAGGATTTGGAACTGTCCTGGTTGTCAAAAACTATATTCGTTCTTGACTTGCTTCAATACAAGAAAACCTAATCATTATAATCACCTTTATTTTGCAATAATGAAAAATGCTTATTTATTTTACAATTTGCAAATAACTTTCCAATATACTATTTAATTTTATCACCAGAAAAGCCTGTGAATTAGGGAAGGCAATTTCTCTTAATATTCTAATACTATTTGGGGAGATTACATAGCCTGTCCATGGTGTAACCATAGGACCTGATCTTCTAATCAAAGTATACTTTTATACCTACATGAGGAAATATTTCCAGAAGGCTTCTTTTAAGATGGATATTTCCTGAGAATTAACATATCTAGAAATTGGATTAGATATGTATATATTTATAAGATTAAGCAACTTATAATTGTTCAATATAGAAAAACTATATTTAGCTTCTATTTAGTTTTTCATGTCAACACAGAATTTCCATTCTATGAAAAAAATCACCTTTTTATATTAGAAGAATGAACAAGAACATAGAAAGATATGTTCTGGAGAATAGAAGAGTACTTGAATGTAACCTCAAGCCCACAGTGGCACCCATGAAGAGTTGCCATAGGGAGTCTGAATAGCCAAGAAGCGGGGTGAAGGCTCCAGATGACTGAGACAGAGAAAGGTTGAAATAGGAAATAAAACTTTCTTGTTTACAATGTTGCCCATAGGTATTGGTCAAAAATGGGAAAAGGTTAAATGGGTATTAATGACACCTCTACTTGGATTCAAAAATCAACCCATGATTTTTTATATTGAAATCATGGCTAATAACTTTCTGTTACATTCTTAAAATGGGCATTTTTCATTTTGCAAGAGGCACATTGGTATTATAAAGGAAACATTTTGTAGTAAGCAAAATATGGCAGCACATCTGGCCAATTTATTAGCTTGGTGGAACTATGTATATCATTAATTTGTCTGAGTCTTAATTTCCTTTTTTTGTAATTTGGGGAGAGCAATAACCATCTTATAGCTTATTGAAAATTAAATAGAACAATGAATGTAAAAGTGCTTACATACTATGCATAAAGTATTATGAGAAAAAAAAAAGTACATTTGGATAACACCATTTTCATGTCACCAATGAGATCCAAAATAGGTGAGGGTTATGGAAGGAGTATGAAGAAGGCTCAGTTGTGGGTTTGGGGTTTTTTGGTTTGTTTTTATGTTTTCCTCCATCAGGATCAAGCTGGCTGCTTGAATTTCCTCAAGAAAAAATGAATCTGAGGAAGACATAGGGAGAGCTCCTCCTCCATGCTCCAGCTGTTTTTGAGCTCATATTACGAGATCCCATCTTTGAGTTTTCTGACAGATGAAAATGAGGGTAGCTGGAAAAGTAATTCTAATATGTCAGATATTTAAATATTGACCTAAAAAATATTTGATTCAATTCTTAGTGCAATTGGCAAGTATGGCCCAAAATGGAACACACAATCAATTTCTTCCTTCAGCAACTCTAGGCAGTGAGGCATATGTTCTTTTCTTTATATAAATTTTAAATAAAGTTTGCATTCTTCTGGTGGTTATGTTAATAGACTTATAACTCAATATTTGTATTCATCAAGTACAGATATATTGCTCTTATCACCACTCTTCCTCTCCTCAATTCTGCAATGATCATTACTTTTGTTGATCTAGTGATTTTTTTTCAACTTTGTTTTTTTTTTTTTTAAAGATTTTATTTATTTATTTGACAGAGATAGAGACAGCCAGAGAGAGGGAACACAAGCAGGGGGAGTGGGAGAGGAAGAAGCAGGCTCACAGATGAGGAGCCTGATGTGGGGCTTGATCCCATAATGCCGGGATCACGCCCTGAGCCGAAGGCAGACGCTTAACCACTGTGCCACCCAGGCGCCCCTTTTTTCAACTTTGAAAAGAAATGCATATATACCTGGATTTTGTTCCATCAAATGTAATTCAAATGAAATCATTACCTTTTTTTGTCCTTTCCTCAATTTCACCTCCTACATTCTGACAGCTACATTTTTATTTATCACAATCATAAACATTTATATTCTTTTCACAACCATAATAAAACTGTAGTTCTTTGTTCACATGTTGGCAAAAAAAGTTGAAAAACAGTGAGAATAAATTACATTATTAAATATATATAAAATCTGATTAATGTTAAGTCAGATGTGCTTCTTTATTATTTCAATGTCAATTCACCTGGTCCACTAAAAGGAAAATGTTTCTAGCATCAGAGGCCAATGACGGTTTTCTTTTTATATAGTCAAGTAACTATTTAAAATTATGTCCCACTTTTGATTGTTCAGACCTCAACTACAAATTTTAGTTTTTCTTTTAATTTTGAACTGACATTTTAATTTTTTTGTAATTTTATTATAGATATATTTTTTTCATCATACATTTAATATTTGTTGAAGAAATGTATTTTCCTTCCTAATCTTGTCAACATCCTCCCTGAATCTGATCCTTTAGTACCGGTTGTTTTATAGACTATGCCTGCCATGTAGTAGGTGCTTTTCTAGGTGATGTGGATTCATAGGTGAGTAAGGATGGACACATGCCTTGCTTTCATCAGGATTTTATTTTAGGGAAGGAAAAAACTTAATATATTGAGGAAAACAGCTCAAATGGATGTATACCATGAAGGCATTTGCCATCACATTCAAAGTATTCAACCATCAACATCACTTGGCATCAGGGAAATACGAATTAAAACCACAATGAGATACCACCTCACACCAGTCAGAATGGCTAAAATGAACAACTCAGTAAACAACAGATGTTGGTGAGGATGCAGAAGAAAGGAGAACCCTCATACACTGTTGGTGGGAATGCAAGCTGGTGAAGCCACTCTGGAAACAGTATGGAGGTTCCTCAAAAAGTTAAAAATAGAGCAACACTATGGCCCAGCAACTACACTACTAGGTATATATCCAAAGGATACAAATAGAGTGACTCGAACAGGCACATGCACCCCAATGTTCACAGTAGCAATGTCCACAATAGCCAGACTATGGAAAGAGCCCAGATGTCCATCGACAGATGGATGGCTAAAGAAGATGTGGTATACATATACAATGGAATATTACTCAGCCATCAGAAAGAATGAAATCTTGCCATTTGCAACAACATGGAGATAACTAGAGGGCATTATGCTAAGCGAAATAAGTCAGAGAAAGACAAATATCAGGTGATTTCACTCATATGTGGAATTTAAGAAACAAAACAATGAAATACAGGGGAAGGGAAGGAAAAATAAAATAAGATGAAATCAGAGAGGGAGAAAAACCATAAGAGACTCTCAACTATAGGAACCAAACTGAGAGCTGCTGGAGAGGAGGTTGGTGGAAGGGTGGGGTAACTGGGTGATGGGCACTTGATTAAGGAGGGCACTTGGTGGAATGAGCACTGGGTGTTATATAAAACTGATGGTTCACTAAATTACACCTCTGAAACTCATAATACATTATTTTAATTAAATTGAATTTAAATAAAAAATGATGAAAAAGTAAAAAAATAAAAAATAAAAGTATTCAGTCATGGCTTGGGCTATGAGGGGTTCTTCCGAAGGGTTGGAGAACTGAGAATTAACGTTTAATAGCAGTGAAGAATAGAAAATTGTCTACATCTAAGGAGTTGTTTGTGGAACCAGTAGTTCTGAAAAATCAAAACTATTAAAGAAAAGGTACTCCTTATAGACATCCAGAAAACAGGATTACTTTGAGAAAGTGACAGTGACTTCCAGAGTATGATTACATTAGGAGGCATTTACATCTTCCCTCAAAAACTGCTTTTGTAGAAAGGAAATTATTTGTATCATTTTTTCTTTATGAAATGGTTTGTCTCATTGTTTTACCTACTACTATTAAATGGTTCACAAATTGGTATTAATTTTCAAGTCAGCAAACTACTGGTTAATGACCAAAAGATAAATATAAAAATTGAGACTAAATATTTTGAAATTTTTGTGAAAATTTGACTTTGTCAATACAAATTTATTGTATTTTATAAAAGTATTGCTCTATAAGGAATTGGAAGTAAAATTTCAAAAAAGAAAAAAAAAAAACAATAAGCAGCATCCCTGTCCTCAGATAGTCTGGGAAGCAAACTCTTGCTGCTATATATAACCAAGAACACATTGAAATTGGACATAATACAATCCAGTGTTTCGTGGGTTCAAATCACATTAATCAGAAATCTGTTGGATGCATCAAATGCAACTCCACAACTGCAGGCTTTGAATAAAATTACCCATATCTTAATGTTAATTACCTACTGGTGCTTTTGATTTACCTGCGTGGCAATGCCATCTAAATGTTAGTTAATATTAAGTATCCACTGGCATGTTTGGTTTCAATTCCATGGCAGCCCAAGAAGCCCAGAACTAGACCAAGAACAAATACTTAAACTTTAAGGAAAGTATAATAAAAATATTTAATATATTGCTAAACTCAAAAAATAACAAGGATGATCTAAAATTTACTCAAAGTAATTCAAAAGCTGAAAGGAAATGGAAAGCCAAAAGGTTTAGTGAATAAGCTAATGTTACAACACCCATGTGAGGTTTTGGACACAGAAAAATATCCTACTACACGATGTTGGTTAAGCGTCTGCCTTTGGCTCAGGTCATGACCCCAGGGTCCTGGGATCAAATCCCATGTCAGGCTCCTTGCTGGGCAGGGAGTCTATTTCTCCCTCCGCCTGCTGCTCCCCCTGCTTGTGTGTGCTCTCTCTCTCTCAGACAAATAAATAAATAAATAAATAAATAAATAAATAAATCATCTTTAAAAAAATATCCTACTAGCCGAACAAAGTGAGTTATGTAATTCATCTTATTTGACTCATTGCCTCTACTGCTAAGAAGTAAGAAATAGTGTTTGGTGAATGCTTCCTTATTTATGTCGATATAATTTTTTCTCCACCTATTTATCATTTTTTTTCAATTTTTGTCTATATGAGGTCTTTTATCTCATTAAATGTTTTGTTATTAGTCTAAGCTATTTCATCTCCTTTATGAACCTAATCAGCATAAAAAAATAACATTTGAATTATTTAGTCCCTTTCTTGCTCAAGTACACAAAAATTGTATATTTTAATTATTTCTTAATAGAATGGCAGCTGTAGAGCTTGATGAACACAAAAATCTTAACTACCCATTTCTATATTACCCCAGTTTACAACAAATAGGGTAAACCCAAATTTGAGTAATGTGAGCTTGATTTCCATTTCTGTTAAACTTCCAATTTAGATTTAAGAATACTGAATACTGAATTTATTGAATTCAAAGTCCAGCTATTATGCTGAAATGACTAGCAGTTGTTTCCATAGTGATATAGAGCATTTACCTTTCTCAACCTCAGTATGATTACAGAATAATGGTTTTTTTCTGCTTCACAATTCATAGGACTGAGCACCAAATGTGATTTTTCAGAAGTATATTTTCTTCATTTGCTGTTAACAATCCCTTCCAGCATTGCTACTATACAAATTATATTAATTTTATTGTTTTTATTGCATTCATATTCTATATTATAATCCATCCTACTAAGCTGTATTAAATGGCTTATGTTTTTTTTTTTTTTAAAGATTTTATTTATTTATTCGACAGAGATAGAGACAGCCAGAGAGAGGGAACACAAGCAGGGGGAGTGGGAGAGGAAGAAGCAGGCTCATAGCAGAGGAGCCTGATGTGGGGCTCGATCCCATAACACCGGGATCATGCCCTGAGCCGAAGGCAGACGCTTAACCGCTGTGCCACCCAGGCGCCCCTAAATGGCTTATGGTTTTGAACCTGTAATAATTCTGCCTTTCTTATACCCTCTATTATGCACTAATTTGAACCCTAAAATTTTTTAATCTTCTTATTTTTTTTGTTGTTATCAGAATTTTCTCAAAGTTGGCTGAAATAATACAATATAAAAGAAAAGAAAAATATATCTTCACAGTCACATAGTATGCCTTAACACAAAACAGACTAATCACCATTATTAATTATTGCTATTCACAATTGCCACATTGCTATTTATAACAAAATCTTTGATTACATCTCAACTCTTATCTCAGTTTTGTGTGTTGTTTATTCAATTGTTTTCCTTTATTTTGACTTTAGTGTATTTCAGTTTTGCATACTGTGTTCATTATTTTTAAGGAGTGCTAATGTGTTCCTTACCATTTTTCTTACCTTCTTAAATGTATTTCTTTTTATTTCTTCAATTGTCTGACAGATACCTAATTGACTGATAGACTTGGAGTTCTGAACTTAGAAACCTGTTTGCCCAACACAGAGAGGTCAGGCCCCACTTGGCAGAAGAACCATAGAAAACATGTGATTGGCACACCAAACAATAACAAGTACAAACTTGCTCCCAGGCCCTTGGTGGAGTATGTTTGTGCACGCCCTTCCCCAGTGAATATGTTTCTTTATTCTTCTTTTCCTTGTAAAAATTTGTTTGAGAATCTTATTGTACTCTTAGAAGAAAGGACTAGTTGCTTTATACTTCTAGAGAGTTCTTTCTAGATTTAAAGAAATGGCCTGTAGATCTTTCCTGATAATTTTTTTCTACTTTTATTAATATATCTTTTAGAGGTTGACCGGACAATTTCAAAAGACATTTGTATAGCCCTTTGAAATCTCTGGAATAAAGAAAAATTAAAATTAATAAGATTTTCTTAAAATTATGAGTTGTGATTTCTTTTTCCATTTTCTCTCATTAAGTTAATCAAAAATATATCTTTTTTTTAAGAGATAGAGACCACACATGAGTTGGGGGGGCAGCAGAAGAGGGAGAGAGACTCTTAAACAGGTTCCACCCCCAGCACGGAGCCTGACGTGGGGCTTGATCTCACGACCTTGAGATCATGACGAGCCAAAATCAAGAGTTGGATGCTTAATAGACTGGGCAACCCTGGTGACCCCAAAAATATATCTTTAAAAGAATGTGAGAGAATTTTGTCAGAACTCTTTCATGTGAATAGTCTAACATTTGTATATTTGAAATTGCATCATATATACTAAAATGCTGAGAAATTCTGATCTCATTTTTCCCTTCCTTCTCCTGTCACACTACTTCAGGTCAGCATTACATTACACTGTATTTTTAAATGGCATTACTCTTCATTCTGTCTTCCTCCCCTTCACCCTATAGAATAAGAACAGGCAAAATTTTTCTAAAATTTTAATAGAATTCCTCCTGCCAGAAGAGTCACTGTTTTTTTTTTTCTTAAAGTATAATTCATCCTGAAACATTTGAGGCAGCTTCAAAATATTTTCATTCCAATTTCCACATTTGAAATTTCTAGACTTCTCATATCCACCTAAGTCATCTATATGATATCAGGCAAGGATATAATGAGCCTATGGTGGAGTATCCAGAGAAATAAAATGTTTGCTCAGAGAGGACCACAGATTTGTTCCATTCTTTTCAAACTTTGAAATGAAGACTCTAGAGGGATTCCAGTTCAAGATGGTGATATAGGAAGCTCCTAAACCACCTTTTCCCATGGACATACTGAATCTACAGCCCACTTCCTCTGAAAGAATTTTACAGACTACCTGAACAACTCCTAACATGTTAGGCAAATGGGAAAATACTCACATTGATATTGGTAGGAAAGGCTGAGACACACTTCCCACCCCTGGCACAGCAACATATAATTGGAAGGGAACTCAAAACTCCCAGTTTATTTCTGAAGAAAGAAGAGATCAGATCCAACATCTACTACCACAACGTTTACCACAAAGGCCTAGCTCTGAAAGTCAACAGGATTTGTATCCATAAGACCCATAATTCTACAACAAACAAAGAAACAGTTTTTAAATGGGCTCATAGGGACTAACTGATTATTCCCTTAGGACTCACCACAGAGGCAGCAGACAGAAATGAACATCTCCCAGTCTTTCCTTGAAAGAGACTTATTTGGATACTACAAAAGGTGCTGCCTGAGGATCAGGCTTCTAATTGCCACACATCTGGAGGCTAACTGTGATCATCCCCCTGAGAATGTGGAGGCAGGTGAAGCACTATCTCCATGTTCTCCCTTTGGCTTGGATCAGGTTGCCAGTGCTTCCCTGGAAGGGCCTTTTTAAAAAAGATTTTATTTATTTATTTGAGAGAGAGAGTGAGAGAGAGAGAGAGACCACCAGCAGGGGGAAGGGCAGAAGGAGAAGCAGACTCCCTGCTGAGCAGGCAGCCCCATGTAGGGCTCGATCCCAGAAGTCCTGGATCATGACCTGAGCTGAAGGCAGACACTCAACTGACTGAACTACCCAGGCACCCCTGGAAGGAGTTTTTTTACACAACTGGAGCCCTGGCTTTTGCAGTTGCCTCCCAGGGACACACTCCTTGATCACCTGGCTCTAGTGGACAGTAAGGCTTGCATTTGTGGATTCCACAGGACTTTTGCAAATAAAGAAACAATTTTTAATCAGCTATGCTGCCGGGTTTCAGCACAGAGGGAACAGAGAGAAACACTCATCTCTTTCCCTGAAAGAGATTTATTTGCATGCTTTAAAAACTGCTGTCTGAGGGTTCAGCTTCCAATTAGCCTGCATCTAGGTGCTGACTGAGATCCTGTCCTTTGGGACAATGACAGGTTATGGCACACCATCAACTACCAAGAACCACTAAAAACACAGAAGGCAGCTTGGACAACCCAAAAGTTTGAGAGACAACAAAACACTTGAGTGGGACTGATTCATAAGTTTATGTGTGATCACTCCATCAAGACTGAGAGAGATGGCTATTTTATCTAAGTGTAGAAACTAAAACAGAGAGTCAAAAAAAAAAAAAAATACAGAGAACCATGTACCAAACAAAAGAATGAGATAACACTACAGAAGCAGACTTTAATGAAATGGACATAAGTGGTTTATTTGATATGTGGAGATTAAACAACATGCTACTGAATAAACAATGGGTCAAAGAGGAAATAAAAAAAGAAATTAAAAAAAAAATATATATCTTCAGACAAATGACATTGGAAAGACAACACCTCTAAAACTTTTGTGATACAACAAAAGCAGTTCTTTTTTTTTTTTTTTAAGATTTTATTTATTTGACAGAGAGAGAGAGACAGCCAGAGAGAGAGGGAACACAAGCAGGGGGAGTGGGAGAGGAAGAAGCAGGCTTCCAGTGGAGTAGGGAGCCCGATGTGGGGCTCGATCCCAGGACCCTGGGATCACGACCTGAGCCCAAGGCAGACGCTTAAGGAATGAGCCAACCAGGGGCCCCGCAAAAGCAGTTCTAAGAAGGAAGTTCACTGCAATAAATGCCTACAGTAAGAAAAAAGAACAATCTCAAATAAACAACCAAACAGTACACCTGAAAGAACTAGGAAAAGAACAACAAACTAATTCCAAAGTTAAAGGAATTACAAAGATCAGGTGGAAATAAATAAAATAGAGACTAAAAAGGCAATAGAAAAGAACAATGGAACTAGGGGTTGGTTTTAGAAAAAAATAAAATAGACAAACTTCTAACTAAACACTATAGAGAAAAAAAGAGAGAAGGCTCAAATAAAACTAGAAATAAAAGAGGTGACATTACAACTGATACCAAACAAATATAAAGGTATATAGGACACCTCTATATACAATTATACACCAACAAATTGTATAACCTAGTATAAATGGATAAATTCCTAGAAACATACAACCTACCAAGACTGAATAATGAAAAAAATAAAAATCTTAACAGAACAATTCCTAGTAAGGAGACTGAGTTAGTAATCAAAAACATTCTGACAAAAAGATGTCTGGGAAAAGATGACTTCACTGGTGAATTCCTCCTAAACCTTTAAAGAAAATTTAGTGCCAAGCCTTAGCAAACTCTTCAAAGAAATGAAGAGGAAGGAATAACTTCCAATCTCATATTATGAGGCCAGGATTATCCTGATACCAAAAGCAGACAAGGATACCAAAACAATAGAAAGTTATAGGCCAATATCCCTAATGAACAGAGGTGCAAAAATTCTCAACAAAATATTAGCAAACGAAATTCAATAATACATTAAAAAGATTATACACAATGATAAAGTGGATGCCAGAATGGTACAGTACTGACAAATCAATAAATGCAATATATCACATTAATAAAAAGGGGATTACAATTCATGTGATCATCTCAATAGATGCAGAAAAAGCATTTGACAAAATTCAACATCCATTTATGATAAACATTCTCAACAAACTTGGAAGGCAGAGAACATGTCTCAACATAGTAAAGATCATATATAACAAGCTCAGAACTAATAAAATATTCAACAGTGAAAAGCTGAAAGCTTTACCTCTAAGATGAGGAACAAAACAAGGATGCCCATTTTCACCAGTTTTATTCAACATAGTACTGGAAGTCCTAGACATAGCAATTAGGCAAGAAAAAAAAGAAAAGTCATCCAAATTGGAAAGAAAAAAGTAAAACTGTCTTCATTTGCAGATGAGTTGATATTAGATATGGAAATCCCTAAAGATTACACACACACACACACACACACTGCTAGAACTAATAAATGCATTCAGTAAAGTTGCAGAATACAAATTCAATACAAAATGATCAGCTGTATTTCTATACACTAATAATGACCTATAAGAAAAAGAAATTGAAAAAATTCCATTTACAATTGAATCAAAAAGAATAGAATACCTAGGAATAAATTTAACTAAGGATATAAAAGATAAGGACACTGAAAACTATAAGATACTGATGAAAGAAACTGAATAAGACACAAATAATGGAAAGGTATTCTGTACTCATGGATTGGAAGAATCAACATTGTTAAGATGTCCACACTACTCAAAGTGATCTACAGATTCAGTAACATCCTATCAAAACTCCAATGACAATTTTCACAAAAGTAAAACAATCCTAGAATTTGTGTGGAATCACAAGGACCCCCAGGGGCCAAAGCAATCTTGACGAAGAATAAAGCTAGAGGCATCTCATGTCTTGATTTCAAATTGTATTATGAATCTATAGTAATCAAACTGTAGGATATTGGCATGAAAACAGGCACACAGATCTGTGGAACAGAACTGACACCTCAGAAATAAATGCAAGCATATATGGTTAATTAATTTAAAACAAAGAAACCAAGAATATACAATGGAAAAGGACAGACTATTCAATGAATGGTGCTAGGCAAACTAGACTGCCACTTTCAAAAGGGTGAAACCAGACCCATATCTTATATCACAAACAAAAACCAACTCAAAATGGATTAAAGACTTGAATGTAAGACCTGAAACCATAAAACTCCTAGAAGACAAAACATAGGTTATAAGCTTCTCAACATTGGTCTTGATAATGATTTTTTTTGGATATGATGCGAAGAGCAAAGGTAACAAAAGCAAAAGCAAAGTAGGAATGCATCCAGGTGAAAAGCATCTGCACAGCAGTGAGAACAATCAAGAAAATGAAAAGGCAACCTGCAGAATGGGACAGAATATTTGCATGGTATATATATATGATAAGGGTTTGGTATCCAAAATATACAAAGAATTCATTCAACTCAACAGCAAAAAACAAACAAACAAACAAAAAAAAAACAAAACCAAAAACAACACACACAAAAACAACAATCAATTGAAAAATGGCTAGACGATGTGAAGAGATTTTTTCCCCCCAAAAAAGGCATATAAATGGCCAACACGTACATCAGAAAGTACTATACATTACTAATTGTGAGGGAAATGCAAATCAAAACTACAGTGAGATATCACCCCACACCTATTAGAATGACTATCATCAGAAAGACAAGAGGTAACAAGTGTTAACTTGGATGTGGAGAAGAGGGAATCATTATGCACTATTGGTGGGAGTTCAAATCAGTGCAGCAACGACGGGAAACATTATGAAATTTCCTCAAGAAATTTTTATAATCTATTAAGTGATCCAGCAATCCCACTTCTGGGCATATATCCAAAAGCAATACAAAAAAATATCAAAAAGATATCAGTGCTCCCATGTTTATGCAGCATTATTTACAATAGCCAAGATGTGAAAACAACCTAAATGTTTGTCAATGGATGAACAGATACAGAAGATGTTGTATAAACATAACCATATATGTGTGTGTTGTGTATAACTACAACAAAATACACATACATATATAAAATGAAGTATTATTCAGCCATGAGAAGAAAGTCTGCCATTTACAACAACATGCATGGATCTTGACATTAATGCTAAGTGAAACAAGCTGGACAGAGAAAGACAAATACCACATAGTGTCACTTCCACGTAGAAACTGAAAGAAAAAAAGTCAAGGTCATAGAAACAGTGTAGAAAAGTGGTTGTCAAAGTTTTGGGGTAGGGGAAATAGGGCGAGTTTGGTAAAATGATACAAATTTTTAGCTAAAATAAAAACGTCTGAGGATCTAATGTAAAACATGGTCACTGTAAGATGGTAACACTGAATCATGTAATTGAAATTTGCTAAATGGAAGAACTTAAATATTTAAACCAAAAAAAGTGTGTGAGGTGATGGATATGTTAATTAACTAGATGAGGGAATGCTATCACAATGTATACATATATCCAATCACCACAATGTACATTTTAAATATCTTAGAATTTTATATGTAAATTATACCTCAATAAAGGTACATTTAAAGAAAAATTAAATACATATGCTACTGGATTAAGGAATAAGAATAAACCATGATGATAGGGGTTATGTCTATCTTATGTTCCTCATATGTCCAAGAGCTTAGAATAGAGCTTGATACTTAGCAGTCTATAAAATATCTCTTATATTAAAGAATCAAAAGGAACAGGAGGTCACAGGAAAGTTAATTTAGAACTCAGATTTTTACAATAAAACATTTTAAAAATTTTGGAAGGGAAATGTATGGACCAAGATTTTTTTAACCAAGATGATGCTAGTTTTGTTTTAGTAGATTAAACCAAATGTTGATACTGGCAAAATTATGCAACCCATATATTTGTATTTTAATTACTCAAACTTCCTTGACATACATACAACTGCAAAGAGTTAAAGCCCATATGGTTTTAGTATTAACTCAAAATTTTAAAAATGAGAAAACACAAATCTGTTTGAAATGGATTATTAGGGAATAATCCAAAATACGGAAAAGCTACATGAGATTTATGTTTCATCTAGAATTATCAGATTAAATGAAATAAATTTTATGGAAGAACTATTTACACTTCAGAAATAAGATCAATTTTTTGTTTGATAACTGAAATCTGTGAGACTATTTTATGCTGAATATATATATTAAATAACTATAAATAATAACTATAATTATAAATATGTGTATATATGTATGTATATACATATATATGTATGTTTGTGTGCATATATATATATATATATATATATATATAGTTGTATATAGTTGATGATGATGATGATGATTTAATAGGCAAGACTTAGGCTATGTTACTTCCCTTGATGAAAACTGTTTTGAAGGCAATTTCAGACTACTTAAGTTAAACATTGAAAAATCTAATTTTCAATTTCCGCTTCAAGGATGTCATGGATGCCTCAGGCACTCAGTGGTGCAAAGCAAAGTGAAATACTGTAATTGAAAACTATAAAGAAAACTCACATTTATGTTATTTTTCTGCATAATGTAAAAAAAAATTACTTGTATAAAAAAGAATGGTTTAAGACAAAGAGAACTGGCTTACTGGGTTTGCTGAATAAGAAAGGCCGGTGGGGAGATGTAGATGAGATAGTATAGTTTTCAAGACTTGCCTAGACAAATTCAGAAATACATAAGAATTGCTTTTGCTACTCCAGATCTTTCCTAGTCCTTACCACTACTAAATTTCACTATTTGTTTTAGAGACCATCAGTGCCTTTATTTAAACCCTTTCCTTCTTGGTAGTATCATGTGTTTCAGAATTTTTCTGACTACAAATGCTATTCTTTTAAATTAAAAAAATTTTAATTGCAAAATAATATTTTCAATAAATACACTGCTACAATTAATATTACATTTGCTTTTACTCTCCTTTCTGTCCTTCCTTCCTTTCTCCTCCTTCTCTCTCTTTCTCCTTTCCTGTCTTTTTCTTTTCCCCTCCCTCTCTGCTAAATATCAGACATATTCAGATTCAAGTAATTCATGAATCATTAAAGTATAACAAATGCAAAATAGAATGCCCATAGGGTATAATAACAATTAGTAAATAGTATGAATTAGTGTTGGTTTAGCAAAGTAATGGAAGGTTTCAAGGGGACAAAGATATGAAACAATGCAACTCATTACAAATTCCACAGGAAACTTGGTGTTCTCAGTGTAAGGAGAGAGGAGGGTAAAAATAAAAGAATGAAAGAAACTATGATCAGATCATGAGCAGGCTTCTATACAATATTGGGTACTAAAGCTTGTTTTTCTCATTTTAATGAAGAAAATACTTGCAGAATATTCAATATGCTGGATTAAGAGAGATAATATATACAAAGCTTCATACATGCTAATGAGAAAATGAAAATTCTATCTGAAAGACCCCATCCATCCAGACTCATTATAAAAACAATTTGGCTTGGGACGCCTGGGTGGCTCAGTCATTAAGCTACTGCCGTCAGCTCAGGTCATGATCCCAGGGTCCTGGAATTGAGTCCCACATTGAGCTTCTTGCTCGGGGGGGGGGGGGGGGGGGGGGGCCTGCTTCTCCCCTGCCTGTCACTCCCCTTGCTTGTGCTTGCTCTCTCCCTCTCTCTCTGCCAAATAAATAAATAAATAAAAGCTAAACAAAAGAAATGAAAAGAAAACAATTTGGCTCACATTTCTGTATGAATATACTGAAATACACACACACACACACACACGTGTGTATATGTCTCCCACATAGCATCATAGTATCCATTCCATATATAGAACTATTACATCATTTCTTAATTTATTCTTTTACTAACAGAATATTTTATATGTTAAGGCATACTTACTTGTATGTCAATATTTTCATGTATCATTTAACCAATCACTTATTGATAAATATCTGAATTATTTCCAATTTCTTACTATTTTAATCAATGCCACAACTGAATTTTCTCATACTGTAAAAGACAATAACCTTTTTATTCATTTTTATTTTTTTAAAAGATTTTATTTATTTATTTGAGAGAGAGAAAGAGCATGTGCACGAGCACACAAGCCAGGGGAGTGGCAGACAGAAGGAGAGGGAGAGGGAAAATCAGACTCCCCCCTGCCTGAGCAGGGAGCCTGATGCAGGGCTCAATCCCAGGAAGCTGGGATCATGACCTGAGCCGAAGGCGATGCTTATCCAACTGAGCCACCCAGGCAACCCTGTCAACAACCTTTTTAAAAAGTTCCTAACTCCTTATATGCTTATTATTATACAGTTAGATGATGTGCAGATGATTTTCCTGGCAGTTGAATGGCTGCTCTAAATAAATTAACAATATTAATATTAACACATATTATCAATGTAACCACTCATAGTGAGTAACACCAATATATTTTCAAAAGGATTCTCATTGATTTTCCCAGTTTCTATTATGTTATTTTCCTAATTATTTATATTTAAATAATTATTTATTTCTAATTCATTTGTAAACACTCTTCCTACAACAAGAACATTAGCCAGAGCTTTCTAACTAGTGAACTGAATGCCAAGATTCCTTTAGCCTCTTAGTGGCTGGCTAAAGACTGAGTCAGCTGCAGTGCAAGTGCCTCACTTCTGGATGAGTGTGGGATCTTCTCTTGATCCTAGCTTGGCACATAAATATTCTCATTCTTTAAGTGTGCCATGATGTGAAAAAGACGGAGAGGTTCATCTTGCAACTATATTTGCAAATAGGGTTTTTATTTTCTAATTTTTCACTTATTTAGTTTATATAAGATTAGATGTTTTTTAATTTCTGTAGTTACATTTATCATTTTTCCTTTGTAATTTAAAAAGTAGTTAAAGTAAGAGAAACTGGAGATCTAAGCCAAAAATGTGTCGGTATGAATTAAATGATGAGTGAGGAATAATAATAAAGAAGATATTGCTGGCAGTTATCATGTATTAAAGAAAGATCACCAACACTAGAAGAAGAGAGAATGATGTTATGAAAAGAAGAACATAGATTCAGATATTTTAAAGCAAATACCTAAATATCATTAATCCTTATTGCAAATGAATATATAAATAAATTCATTTACTTCTTCCTCATAAAAAAAGGCCAAGGTTCATCATCTGTTTATTCAATATTTATTGAGTGTCTACTACGTTTCAGGTACTACTCTACATTCAAGGGTGTCAGCCATAAACAGAAAAGAATCGAATCTCTCATGAAGGTTAAATTCTAGAAGATAAAAGCATATTATAAAAGGATTCGAAATACAATTTGAGGTGCATCAGGTGCTGAAAAAAAAACAAGGAGTGGGGATAGGGATAATTGTCAGAGCGTGGAAAACAAGTGGGAATGCCATTTTTAAATAGTGTGGTAAGGAGACATATGTCCACACACATGTGTTTAATAAAAATAATTAGTGACCTTCATAAAAGAAATGTATTATGTGTTGGTAGTGCAAGCCAAATGGCAGTGGGTTGAGCAAGTACAGTTAGAGAAACAGAGCAAGGAGAAAACATGCTTACAAGTTTTAGTTACAGAAAGGAGAGAGATGGCAAAAGAGATGAAAGGGATCTTAAGGCTGAGGAGAGGTCTTGTTTATTTCTGCTTTAGCTTAATTTGGGAAAACTTCAGCACGTTTCTGAACTGAGGAAAAAAGCCAGAGGATGAATAATTAATGCAAACTGGACTCTGGATGCAATGTGAGAACACAGGATAAAGAACATTACCCCCTAACAGGAGGAAACCAGAGAGAATGAAATGTGCACGCATGGAAAAGTGTGCAAGGTGGTTGCTAAAATAAATAAAGAGAGGAACCAAGCTTGACAATATATCCTGAAGGGAATTAATGGATTTTGAGGAGAATGAAAAAATTGTCTAAGATCAAATAAGATTCTAGTTGTCTCTAACACTGCATTTCATAATTATTACTCTTTCTTACTAAAATAGATACTTCATTATTTATTTTGGAAACCCTGACTTAGTACTGTATATTAGCAACCCAGTCATGTTAAAATGAATGAAAAGAATGAATGAAAGAATGAATGAATTACAGTGTAATGTGCCCATTCAAGTAGTAACAATGCATACATGAAAGTCTCCTTGCCAAAGGCAGTTTCTAAATGTGAGAACTATGTGGCTTCACCTCAAAAAGAGTAAAGACATTTTAGAAAAGACACATTATCTGAATACTTCAGATCACATCATAGAGATTTTTCTCTTTCTCCTGGAATATGTTAGGGAGTTTCCTGCCCCCCACTTAGGCCCCTCTTATGTTTCCTTGAGGAACTGCTTCTTCCCTCCCCAGGAAATCAGAATATCTGTATGAGGATTTCTGCCTTCCTTGCCCCTCTTCCACCTCTTAAGACCTCTCTTCTATTATCACTTAGGGTTTTATAGGTATTTGGCAGTAATTTCTTCTTGGAGCTAGCCAGATAGCTGACTGCTTTAAAATACTTTCATTAGGAGGAAGATAGAACAAGAACCAGACTAAAGGGTAAATTCAAAGAAGAAGGAATGTGGCCATCAGACCAGCCAGGTTGTGCATTTCACTTTTAACAGTAATTAACCTAATATTTATACATAAAACTACTTATCTAATATATAACGTATTAATAGTATATAAGGTAAATCTATCGATATAATAAAAATGCACCTACTATACCTATATCTATAGGTATGTGATTTTTTATTCATCATTTTAACTTCTGTGCATATTTTTCAATTAGTTCTCAAGTCAGAGGAGATGCAAGGGGTTTGATTGATCTACAGTGTTTCCCAATCACATTTTTTTTTCTCTTTAGTCAAATAAGCCAAATTTGTAGAGTTTATATCTTTTTACATCATTGTGGTAGATTATTTTTACAAGTAGATGAATTAACCATAACATGTTTTTGTGTACTGTACCAGCATTTAATGAATTTTATTTATAAAACATAATTTTATAAGAATTGGTTAAAAAAATAGATTTAAAATTAAAATTTGTTTATCCTAATCTGAAAATTTTCTTTGAACTACAGAAAATAGATTCAAAACAAAATCACGTGTATAGCTTTGAAATTCAGCAAAAATGAAGTAAGTTATTTACATCAGCTTGATTTACAAAGATGCATGGATGATCATTGCTATACATGCTCCTGGTAATTCATTTGTAGAGGGAACAGAATTATAAAGTGAGAAGCATTGTTTTCACTGGTTGATTTCCTACACTTGGACATCAATTCACATCAAAACTTAAAGATTCTGTGTGTTGATTACAAGTAATTTTTATAATTTTACAACACACCTTCACAGTTTCAATAATTACTTATGAATTGGTGTAGAAAACAACATTTGTTTTAGTTTTGATGGGGAAACCAGGTTAGGGAGGAGGTATTTTATTTCCAAAATAGCCGTATTTATTTCATCACCAGTAATGAAAAAAAATGCTTAAACCTGCTGTTATTTTATAATAAACCAATTATTAGACCATTATTTAATACTTAACTATGTCTAAGTCTAATTATCCGAGGTGCCATGAAGAACCAAATATATTATACAAACTTTGCTTGGAGAAATTTGCACTATAGGAATACATCAGTGAAAATGATAAAGATCTCTGTCCCTTTGCAACCTACATTCTAGTGTGCTGATTCGCACAGAAAATATTTTTATTTAGTTTTTTAGTAGGCAATAAATGTTATAAAAGATAAAAATGTAGAGTAGTTTCTGATAAAAGGAATTGGGAATGCTGGAGTTGAGGGTGGGGCTTGAAGACAGTTGGAATTTGAAAAATGTTTGTCAGGGTGAGGAGGTGAGGTTTGAGTAAAGACTTAAAGGAAATGAAAGCGTGAGACACTCGGCTATCAGGGGAGTTTTCCAGCAGAGGCAACAGCCACAGCAAAGTCCTGAAGGCAAATACTACGTGATTCTTTCCGGAAACAGAAAGACGCCAGCAACACAGCTGGGGCAGAGTGAGGAAGAAGAGTGGGAGGGGATGAGGGAAGAGTGGGCCAGGCCACACAGGGCCTTCTAAGCCACGTAGTAAGTTAAACAGTGTCCCCCAAAAGACTTTTCTACCCATAACTGTGAATGTGAACTTATTTGTAAATAAGGTTTTGCAGATGTTATTACGTTAAAAATTTTGAAATGAAATCATATTGGATCTGGTATGGGCTTGAAATCCAATGAATAGCATCCCTTTAAGAAAAGAAGACTTGGTTCTACCATATGATAACTATGCGACCTTGGCCAAAATACAACTTTTACGAATCTAGTTTTCCTCAGGTACACAAAAAGTTAATTCCACAAAAGATATAATATATGTAAATATAAAGTGTAGCTCTCTGAATATAGAGAGTATACCACAAATTATAGCTATTAATATCTTATTTTGAAATGCTGCTTGGGATTGAACACCTACAAAAATACGCAGCTATCTCTAGGTTATCTGGAATCTACATAAGAAGAGCATTTAAACCATTGAGTTGTTTTATCATTTGTCCAATTAACACAAGAAATCACTGAGAATCTACTCTGTACGGGCTAGTGATGCAGAGGAAAGTAAGAGGCTCTGTCTTGTCAGGGACCACCACAGTACGCCATGTATTACAATGGTGATGACAAGTGCTAAAACTAAAACTAGCTCATGTGAAAGGCATATTGGTGACATGAAGGACAAATCCATATACTTTACTATGCTGAAATATTGAGAAAACTCTACCTCAAGGACAAATAGAGTTATGGCCCCCAAATAAGTCAACAAAAGCCCCAATCAAGATTTCCATTATGATCTTCCATTGCTGAATCTGATTTCTTGACCAATAATTCACTTAAATTTAATATTTCATATATTATTACTATATACTAACACTCATGGTGTTCCCCTTACCTAGAATGCCTCTTCTTAGAATGCCTAGAACTCTGCTTTGTCCACCTATTAAAATCACAGTCAATCACCAGGGTCCAGTTTAATCATCCTGTACTTCTAGCAGAATAGACTGTGCCAGCCTTACTCTCCAAAGCACTGGTATAGCTGAAGCAATAATAACATCATATTAGTTTTCACTGTTTACACATCTGGTTCCCCTCTGCTGATTTTTTTTTTCTTATACTCCTGTTTGTTGTTGCAGCACTTTTATCTTAAGCATGTAAAAACAATACATTTCTGTTGAAGTGAGAATGCTGAAATTTTTTTTTCAATAGAGAAACTTCCAAACCATGATAGTAAGTCAGCACAAATATAACAGCAATATGTAGAATACCACAAAAAATTCTTCAATTGTATTCCTTTTGATATTGAATATTCATTCGTAAGATTGACCTCAGATAGGGGCACCTGGGTGGCTCATTTCATTAAGCGTCTACCTTCAGCTCAGGTCATGATCTTGGGGTCCTGGAATCCAGCCCCATGTCAGGCTCCCTGCTCAGCGGGGAGTCTACTTCCCCCCACTGCCCCTACCCGTCCAAACTCACGATTTCATGATTTCCCTCTCTCAAATAAATAAATAAAATCTTAAAAAGAAAAGATTGACCTCAGATACTGAAATTTGATAAAGTGCTTTATAAATTTTGAAATAAAAATTTAAATGTGATTACTGAAATTTGGTAACTATATATATATATATTGCTATACTGCAAATATTTGAAAATGTTAACTCATTGGTTTAGATGTAATGTACATGTTAACACTCAGTTAATCATCATATTTATTTAACTGAGATACCCTATTCTCTAGCTAATCTAAAAAATAATGTTTTAGTGTATTATCAAAACATGTTTCCTATAGAAAATATTTGGTAAATTCCAAAGTGTAGCTGAAGAGAGTCTAATAAAGATGCAATTATCAAAAGTGTTTCCACTTTACTAGAACCAGCAAGATATGGTGAAATAGCAAAGAAGCAATAACAATGAGACAGGATTATTTCTCCTAATCCTGAGTTATAACCACATTGGGAGATGTGGCCTTGGGTAGAGAACTGTAGTGATTATCAAACTCTTGCCTGGAAGAAAGAGAGTGGGAGAACAAATACTCTGATATTTTTACCCTCTTCACTTTGGTCTCTTGCCGGTGTTTCTGTTGGCCAAACCCAACTGGAACCCAAGGAACAAAGTAACTTTGGTGATGCTGTCCACGGACAGCCTCTTGAGGCACAGAGCAGAAGAGAAAGAAAAAAGCAGCTCTGTCAGGGCAAAGAAAGCTACACAGCAGATACTTAAACTACAAATCTTATTAAGTCATTAAATACACAAAGTGTGTTCTCTCTTCTTATTCACTTTTTTTTTTTTTGAATTAACAATCTTCTAAAAATAACCATACATTTAAGATAATCTACCTGGTGTATTCAGAGTGTAGTCATGGACTCCTAGTATCTAATATACATTCAGGGGATCTGTGAGGTCAAAACAATTTTTATAATTATAGTAAGGCCTTATTTGCCTTTTAATTATGTTGATATTGGCACTGATGATACAAAAGCAATTGTGCTAATACCTTCACATGAATCAAGGCAGAGGCATCAAATTGTGCTAATAGCCATTGTACTCTTCACTGTTAAGATCTTCCAAAAGGAGGGAGTTCTCTTTAGGAAGTCCTTCACTAAGCAATGAAAGTTATTAATTTCATTAATCTTAACCTCTGGTTATATATATATTCTAATGACAAATAGAAAGTATCCATATAAAACTTCTGCTTCATATTAAAGTATATTTGCTCTCTGAGGCAAAAGCATTTTGATTGGGCTATAAGCTCAACTAGCCATTCTCTGTGAAAAATACTTTTTACTTTAAAGAAAAACTGACAAAATATCTGGAATTTACCAGATATTTTCTCATGACATAAATGAAGTTCTTTCAGGAAAAAACAAAAAACCAAAAAACTGACAGCATTTACTGATGAACATAAAATTCAAACCTTAAACTAAAAATGAGAATTTGGAAAACATCCAATACCAGGAACTTAGTAGCCTCCTAATATTTAAAGACTTTTTATTTATTTATCTTTAAAGATGTTATTTTAGAGAGAAAGAGAGAGTGTGAGTGGGGATGGGGGGAAGAAGCAGAGGGAGAGGGAAAGAGAGAATCTTAAGCAGGCTCCACACCCAGAGTGGAGCCTGACATGGGGCTCAATCCCACAACCTGGAGATCATGACCTGAGTTAACAGTCAGACACCCAACCCACTGAGCCACCCAGGTGCCCCTAAAGACATTTTAAATGAAATTTTGGAGGTGATATCAGCATGTGATTTTTTTTACATCATACAATGAAATCTGTGAACATTGGGAAGTTCTATATAACTTGGTAAAGTAATATTTCAAAATGAACAATGCATGAAGTTTTATGAGAATGGGTGTGGAAATGATGTGAATGAAGAACAACACAGACCAATGGATTTAAATGAAACAGATTAGAAAATTTTGGTGATGTGATTTCTTAAACCACATTGAGAACAACTTTTAATAAATTACCACTGGTCAAGTTTCACTATAGTCTCAAAGAATATCCACAATTATCTGAAAACTACTCCTTCAGAGTTTCTTCATATATTTCAACCAGAGCAATATATTGCAACAGAAGCTCATGTGTCACCCTATTAAACCAAACATTAAGAGATTTGTAAACTAAAAACCAATGATATTCTTCTCAGTAAGTATTTTTGAAAAATATAGTTGTTTTTCATAAAATATATTATTTAAGTTACTGGGCACAGGTTTTATTACAGTTATTTTTTAAATGTACTATTACCTGAATAAATTTGTCTCAGTTTTATTTTCTAATTTAATAAGTATCAAGATATACAAACAACCTTCCATAAACTAAAGCCCTTCAGTATTTTCAATAACATTTAAGAATATGAAAGGGACCTCAGACCATAATGTTTAGAATAGCTAAACAAATGTTAAGGGTTTATATAATACCATATTAAAACTTTTACTGTCATTTGCTAAAAACAACTCTCATTGATTCTACATTTCATACATTTTACTAAAATAAAAATACAATCCTAATATAAGAATTTGTGCCTCTTGGACAACATTACATGAAGTTACATCTCAAAAATCACCGAACTATTTCACAGAAGTGCAGTTACCTGAAATTATTGACATGTGTTGTAAATAGTTTGGCATACAATATCTAGAATTTATTAAAATAAATTGTCTGCTATAAAGTTTATGAGGATTATAATTAAGAAGTTAAACTAGATTTTTTCTCAGTTACATGTGATAAATAAACTCTTTTTATTATATAATTTACAAGTACTTTAAGAGCTTATGTAATATTTTTTCCTAAGATTCTAAAGGAAAATGAACTTCAAACTATAGCATGTTTTAAGGATAGGATGTATGGAAAGTTTGTATGATATTTTTAATCTCTAAAATAACCAATTCTAGATGATTAAATTTTAGAAGGAATTATTAGAGTAAAATCATATGGTCAACTCAGTTGATGCAGAAAAAAGCATTTGACAAATTCAAGATCTTTTCATGACAGAATCTCAACAAATTAGGAACAGAAGGAATGTACCTCAAAAATAATAAAGACTTTATGTGACAAGCCCACAACTAACATCATACTCAACATCATAATTCATCACCTAACATCAAAAGTGTTCAGTTTTTCTTCTAAGATCAGAAATAAGACAAAGATTTCCATTCCTACCACTCTTTTCAACAGAATATTGGGAGTCCTAGACAGAACAATTAGGTATAAAAATGAAATTTAAAAACTATCCAAAATTGGAAAGGAAGAAGTAAAACTATTTCTATTTGCAGATGACATATAATATACAGAAAATCCTCAAGCCTCCACCAAAACCGTTAGAATAAACAAGTTCCTAAAATTGCAGGAAACAAAAGAAATACATAAGGATCGGCTACATTTCTATAAATTAAGGATGAACTATCTCAGAAGAATAAATAAAAAGGGGGTGCCAAGGTGGCTCAGTCAGTTAAGCATCTGCCTTCAGCTCAGGTCATGATCCCAGGGTTGTGGGATCCAGCCCCATGTAAGACTCCCTGCTCAGTGGGCAGCCTGCTTCTCCTTCTCCCTCTGTCTCTCTCTTTCTCTCTTAAATAAATAAGAAAAACTTTAAAAATATATAAATAAATTCCATTTACATTATCATGAAAGACAATAAATATATAGGAATAATTTAAATACTAGATAATGTATTACCATTGAAATAAAAATTTTAAATAAACTTTAAGATTTTAAATAAATTTAACCAAGGAGACAAAAAATCTGTATGCTTTTCAGTGTAGTTTTTACAATAAGACATTGATGAAATAAATAAGACACAAATAAATGAAGAAGTTTCCCATGTCCATGGATCAGAAGATTAAATATTATGAAAAGATCCACACTACTTAAAGCCATCTATAGAGTCAATACAATCTTTATCAAAATTCCAATGGCGTTTTTACAGATACAGAAAAAAATAATCCTAAAATTCGTATTACCTACAAAATACCTGAAATAGCCAAAGCAATCTTGAGAAAGAACAAATCTGGAGGCATCATACCTCCTGATTTCAAATTACGTTACAAAGCTATCATAATCAAAACAGTTTGGTTCTGGAACAAAAATAGACACATACACCAGCGGAAGAGAATTAAGGTCCACATACAGTCAACTAACATTTGACAAAGGAGCCAAGAATACTCAGGGGAGAAAGACAGCCTCTTCAATGTAAGGTGCTAGGAAAGTTAAATATCTAGATGCAAAAGAATGAAGTTGGTCCTCCATCTTACACCTCTCACAAAAAACAACTCAAAATGGACTAAAGACTTGAATGTAAGACCTGAAACCATAAAACTCCTTTAAGAAAACATACGGAAAAAAATAGTTTACATTGATCTTAGCAATAATTTTTAGGATACGACACCAAAGCATAAGCAAAAAAAAAAAAAAAAAGCAAAAATAAACAAGTGGGGGCTACGACAAACTAAAAACCTTCTGTATATGAAAGGAAAAGATCAAAATGAAAAGGTAACCTATGGAACAGGAGAAAATATTAACAAGCTATATATTTGAAAAGGAGCTAGATACCACCTCACACATATTAGAATGGCTATTATCAAAAGTATAAAAGATAACAAGTGTCGGCAAGGATGTGGAAGAAGAGAACACAAAACTCACTGTTGAGGGGAAAACAAACTGGTACAATAAATTTTGGAAGACAGTATGGAAGACAGTATTGGAAGACAATATTAAAAACATAATTTCCATATGATGCAGCAATCCCACTCCTGAGGATATATCCAAAGGAAATGAAAACACTATCTCAAAGAGATATCTGCATTTCATAGTTATTGCAGCATTATTTATAATATCCAAGATATGGAAACAACCTAAGCGTCTGTTGAAAGATAAATGGATATATATATATATATATATATATATATATATATATATATATATATATGTTATTTGGTCATAAAAAATAAGAAAATATTCCCAACTGACAAGATAGATGAACATAAGAGTATTATATTAAGTGAAATAAGTCAAAGAAAGACAAATACTATACAATCTCACTTGTATGTGATATTTAAAAATGTTAAATTCACAAAAAGAGTAAAATGGTGGTTGCCAGGGGTTGGGAAGTGAAGGAAAAGAGGACATGCTGGTCAAAGCATACAAACCTTCAGTTGTAGGATGAGTAAGGTTTGGAATCTATGTATAATTTGATAGCTAACAATAATGTATTGGGTACTTAAAATTTGCCAAGAGAGTTGATCTTAAATTTTCTCACCACACATACACATAAAAGGTAACTATTTGAGATGGCAGATGTATTAATTGACTTTGTGATAATCAATTAACAGTATATAAGTATATCAAATCATCAGATCATATACCTTGCATTTATACAATTTTATTTGTCAATTATACCCCAATAAAGCTTAAACAATAATAAACCACCATATTCCATCAGGTATTTTAAGAAATTGAAACAAAATTTTTCATCAATACTTAATTGTTAAAAATTAAAAAAATTTCTCTGAGAAATAGCCAGAATATCACTGCAATATTAAATTAGTTAATAATTAGAAAACCATGACTGCAATTATACCTTAACGCTATACTCTCCATTACAAAATTATTTGCCTATCATTTTTTATAAAAGAAACATTTTTTAATGACATAGATGGTATTATAATGAACTTCCGAAAGAGGCATCCTCTTTTTCTTTTAATAATACCTTTATAATCCAAGAAGAATTTTGTAAATCTCAGAAGACAGGAGATAATTAAGACAGAGGACCTTTTACAAAGCATCCTCTGCAGAGGTTTATAGATGTCAAGGATTAATCCTGCCTAGTGGCATGATGAGCTGCTTGGTGACATCAAGGATGAAGGGATTTGCATTCCCCCTGCTGTGGGCTCTACCTTTAACCATTATACATTTTTTAAAGGGAACAATTCTTCTTAATGAGAAAATGTGTTTGAAAAACACAGGTTTAAGGGTTTTTTTTTTTAATAAGTGTTTGGAAATTTTCCATCTGATAATTCCTTAACTTAGGAATTTATATTATATTATAATTAGGAATATATGTATGTATAACTAGGAATATATATATATGTATATATATATTTATATAAAATCAGGAATATATATTATATTACATTATACTATGTTATCATTTAGCAGACCAATTGACTTGCTGCTGCTTAAGGGATGAGGTTAAGGAATATTCTCTTTCACTGGTGTGTTGACAGTTGCAATGTAAATCAGGATATATCTGTAATTTAAAAATATAAAAAAGGAAAAAGCCCTCTAAATATGGATAATTGAATAGGCACTGAAAAGCAATTACACAACACATGGAGGAAATGTCTGGGGCTACTTGTGCTGATCACAATTATTTAAAGCAAAATTGTTAGAGCTGGCTTGCAGGACAAATTGCTGAAAACTGCAAATGCTGTCTAAAATCCTATAATGGTATTTTGTAAAAGCATGACTCAAAGAAATGAAGACAACCTTTAAGCATTGCAGGTTGACTATTCTACTCTCACTGACCTTGCCATTTCAAAGCTCTTCATTTTAAAAATCCAAGACATTGCTTCAATATAAAATGCAATACTTTCAAATATCACTGGTACAAACACTATCTTACTTTAGATATTCCTTTATTTTCCAGATATTTCTAGTGCTTTAAAAATCATTTCAGTATTGCTTGACATTTCACATCTAAATGATTTATATAAAGACACAGCTGTGGTCAAAAAAATATTCCCAAAATATTCCTTTCTATACCCAAGGAACTAGCAAAAGGATAGCGTAGCAAGAGAGAAAAAAATTAGATAATAGTATCTCTGCTCCAGTCAAAATCACACACACAAAAATAAAGTGTGGTGACACTCACCCATGGCAGCAAAGGCCAAATGGGGAGCCCAGAATTTCCCCCTATACCAGACTACAAGGAGACAAATACCACCTTCTCTCCCTTCTGCTGGGTGGTGTCAGAAAAGGCCAAGTAGAGAGCCCAGGCTCACCACAAGCAGGAAAATGTCCCACCCTCTCCATTACTTTTCCCCACAAACAGAATCTGGACAGACTATCTGGAAAGCCTAGACTTCTATGCCTATTTGACAGTAGTGAAGAGTCCCTGCCCTTCCCCAGTAAGGCTGTGTTAGAGGAAACTTAGGAAGAGTCAGGGCTTAGAGCATCACCCCGTGGTAAAAATATCACCCTAAAGGTACAAACAGATGCTGGGTGAGGAACCAGAACATCTATCCCCACCTGGCAGTCCATTTCCTGACAGGATAGTGTCAAAGAAAGCTAGCAAAAGAGAAAGTTAAAACAAGATCCACAGTTCCATAACATAATACCCAGAATGTCCAGGATTCAATAGAAAATATTCACCACAAGAATCAATAAGTTGTCAAACTGAATGAAAAACAACCATGCCAACACTGAGATGACTGAGATGTCAGAATTATCTGATTTTATTTTATTTTATTTTTTATTATTTATATTTTTAGAGAGGGGGAGAGAAAGAAGGGGAGATGGAGAGAGAGAATCTTGAGCAGGCTCTATGCCTGGTGCAGAGCCAGACATGGGGCTTGATCTCATAACACTGAGATCATGACCTGAGCCAAAATCAAGAGTTGGGTTGCTTAACTGACTAAGCCACCCAGGTGCCCTAATCTGACAAAGATTTGAAAGCAGCAACCATCAAAAATGCTCAAATGAGCACATATATATTTGAAACGAATCTGAAAGTCTCTGAAAGAAATAGAATACATAAAGAAGGAGCTGATGGAAATTATAGAGCTAAAAAATACAATAAGTGAAATAAAAAACTCCGTGCAAGGGCTTAGCTGCAGAATTAAGGGATCAAATGAAAGAATCAGTAAACTATAGTATAGAAAAACAGCAATTACTAAATCTAAACGAGACAGAGATAATATACTAAGGAAAAGGAAAAAAAAAAAAAAACTAACAGAGCCCAGGTACCTGAGTAATGATAGTAAAATATGAACCATTTGGAAGTCCTTGAAGGAGAAGAGTAAAATGGGGCTTAAAAAAGTACATGGTGATTATGCCTAAACTTCTCAAATTTGATCAAAAATAAATTTACAGATTCAAGAAGCCAAATCTTGAAATTGGAAACCCTCCAAAATCCACACCAAGACACAGATTATCCAAATTTCTGAAAGCTAAGGACAAAGAAAAGAAATGAAAATAAAACAGTGAAAGAGAAATGACACCTTATGTATAGGGGAAAAATAATTCAAGTTACAATGGATTTCTTATCAGAAACTACAGTGAGCAGAAAGAAGTGACACAAACATTTTAACACACTAAGAGGAAAAGAAAAAAAAAAATAAAACTGTCAATTCAGAAGCCTGTATCTAGTAAAACTATCCTTCAGTAAATAAGGAGAAATAAAGACAGATTCAGAAGAAGGGAAAATCAGGGAATTTATCACCATTAGAAATTCTCTAAAAGAATGGCTAAAGAAAGTTCTCTTAAAAAATAAAATAATGAGGGGTGCCTGGGTGGCTCAGTCATTAAGCTTCTGCCTTTGGCTCAGGGCATGATCCCAGCATTCTGGGATCGAGCCCCACATCAGGCTCCTCCACTGGAAGCCTGCTTCTTCCTCTCCCACTCCCCCTGCTTGTGTTCGCTCTCACTGGCTGTCTTTATCTCTGTCAAATGAATAAATAAAATCTTTAAAAATAAATAAATAAAATAAAATAATGAATAAAAAGTTATATTAGCAAGAGAGTAAACTTGAGGCAATAATCCCAGGAACACCAAGAAGAAAGAAAAAAAAATATAAGCAAAAATATGAGTAAATACAATAGATTTTTCCTCTCCTTTTCAGGCTTCCAAATCATGCTTGATTGCTAAGGCAAAAATTATAATCCATCTAATAAGATTCAAACCATTTAGGGGCACCTAGGTGGCTCAGTCAGTTAAGTGTCTGCCTTTGACTCAGGCCTTTGAATCTGGGGTCCTGGGATGAAGCCCTACTTCGGGCTCCCTGCTCATTGGGGAGTCTGCCCCTCCCCCTCCTTGTGTGCACACGCACGTGCGTACTCTCTCTCACACACACACTCATGCTCTCTTTCTCTCAAATAAATAAATAAAATCTTGACATAAATAAACCATTTAATATGGTTCTAGAGAATGATATTTAAGATGGTTACAATAAAAATGACAGAAAGTAAGAGGAAGCAAAGAGAGGTAAGGTTTCTATAGTTCACTCTAATTGGTAAAATAACAACACAAGTATATTGCGAATACTTAACACTTATATATTATCAACTGCAACTACCAAAAATGTTATATAAAAAGATGAGACATTACTGAAAAATCAAAATGGAATTCTCAAATAAAATTAATTAGCTTATGGGAATTAAGGAGGAAGTTAACAAGGAAAAACCAAAGAAAACAAACAAAAATTAAGTGAACAGATGTAAGTCCTAACATACTAATTATTACATTATGAGTAAATTGTCCAAATATACCTATTAAAAGAGAGATTAGTAGAGTGAATTAAAAAAAAAAAAAACAACCATTACTCAACAGTATGCTGTCTACAAGAAACTCACAGAAATTATAATATGGGAAAAGATACATCATACAAACATTATTCAGAAGAGCAGGAGTAGCTAAATTCATATCAGCTAAAGTAGATTTCAAGGAGAATTTCCAGAGATGAAAGGGGAATTATATAATGATAAATGGGTCAGTGCACCCAAAAGACACTGCAATCTGAAATATGTATGCATAAAACAACAAGATTTAAAATATCTGAAGTAAACTATGAGAACTGAAAAGAGAAATAGACAAATCCACAATTATTTCTGGAGATTTAAATATCTTTCTCTCAACAACTGATAGAACAACTAGACTGAATATCAACCAATATATGAAGAAACTCAACATCACCAACCAAAGGGATTTATTTGACATTCATATGACACACGACCCAACAACAAAATATATGTTCTTTTCAAGTGTCCACAGAATAGATACCCAATTAAGCTATATCTTGGATCATAACACAAACTTCACTACATTTAAAGGCATTGTGATCTTATAGATAATGTATTTTCTGAAAACAATGGAATCTAATAGAAATCAATAGGAGAAAGACAATAGAAAAATCTTCAAACAGTTGGAAGTAAAATAGCACAATTTCAATAACCCATGGGTCAAAGATGAATTTCCAAAGGAAAGCTAAAAATGAATTGAGCTGAACAAAAAAGAAAACAACATATCAAATTTGTGAGACAGAGCTAAAACACTGCTGAAAGGGAAATTTACAGCACTAAACACATTTATTAGAAAAGAGAACAATTATCCATCAATTATCTGAGTTCCCAACTCAAGAACTTGGGAAAGTTCTTGGGACAGAACAAAATAAACCTCAGGAAGCAAAACAGAAATAATAACAATAAGAGAAGACACGAATGAAATTGAAAATGAAAACAGAAAAACAACTAGAAGAAAAGAGCAGTTCTTGGGACAGAACAAAATAAACCTCATGAAGCAAAACAGAAATAATAACAATAAGAGAAGACATGAATGAAAATGAAAATAGAAAAATGACTAGAAGAAAAGAGCTCCCTCTTTGAAAATATAATAAAATTGGTAAAATTCTAAAAAACTAATAAAGAAAAAGGAAAGAATAGATACAAATTACCAAGATCAGGAATGGAAAAGAGTATGTCACAATGTCCCTGCAGGTATCAAAAGGATAAAAAGAGAATATTGTGAGTAACTTAATCAAATTATAATATGATATGCTATCATGTATAAATATGAAAACCTAGTTAAAATAGACAACCACTATATAACTAATATGATGTGAATAATTATTATATTTATAGGAATTATTAACTATTTGGTGTTATAATTATTAAAGAAATTGAATCCATCATTTAAAAACTTAAAATCTATCTATCTATCTATCTATCTATCTATCTATCTATCTATCTATCTATCTCCAGGCCCCACGGATTCAGTGGGAAATTTTACTAAGCACATAAGAAAGAATTAACATAAAATTTACACAATTTCTATTAGAAAATAGAAGAGCAAATACTTCTCACTTTATTTTATGACTCTACTATTACCCTGATACCAAAATCAGACAAGGACAATAAAAAATGAAAATGAAAACAATTGTTCAATATTTCTCTAAATATAAATAAATATAATATTTAACAAACAATTAGTAAGTAGAATCAGTAACATATAAAAAGACATATACACAAGGACCAAGCAAAATTTATTCTAAACTTGGAAGGTTTGTTTCATATTTGAAAATCAATGTATTCTATAATATTAGTTACAGAAGAATTACATGATCATATGCACTGAGGCAGAAAACATAAAACATCTTAAGTGTCAACTAGGTCCTATGATGGATGCACGGAACTTTGAAAGCCTAAGTAACCCAGTAAGTGAAAGATACTGTTGAACCAGTCCACAGATTTATCTTAATCCCTTTCATATTTTCTAGCATGTCTCCTACTTGCTTTGATGTTTGGATTCAGATTTATTTTTCTAATGCAATTTATACATTAAGAAATTGCATGTTTATCGTTTTTGTGAAATTTCTATGCAGTCAATAAAGACAGGAATGTTTACTTTCTGTTTTTTCATAAATTTAAGTTCTTCTGGGATGAAAACTTTGACATAAATATGTAAATAATAATGTTACACCACTGGAAATGATTAGCTATATCTATTATTACATGGTGACCACTAGCATTTATTCTCCAGCATGTGGTAAATAAATACTCTTCCCAGTTACAATAATCATGGTATTGCCTAGTTAAGCTATAAACTCTACCTATATTCCTTTACCCTAATTTGAGACACAGTTCAAGTAAGTCAGGTGAAACAAACATAATGTATAGTTTAAAAATATTCCAATCTCAACTTGGATAGTAAATTATAAAACAGGAATTATTCTAACAATAGTATATAGCTTTTGATATTCAGACATATATTATCTCTAAAAATCATTTCTGAACCAATAGAGTACAATTAGTACAGTTTCCACACATTTTGTTTTATTAGTTATATGAGCATTCTAAATTATCAGTGGTGGTGATAAACTTTGATGCAATATTCAGGAAGTATGTTTTCCATAACAATGCTGTTAGCTTAGAAATGCATTTCACTATGTTATAAAATGCTTTATTTTTCTTCTCTGCTCACTTTACATATAAATCTGTTATTAAGGTATAAGAATTCAAGGAATCCTTTACTTTATATAAGATTTCCATTATATATAATATGAGGTAAAAGAAACCTCCATTTTTTTCATTTGAATTGTGCTGACTCAGACAGCATTCTTTTTTCCTGAAGATTTTATTTATTTATTTATTTATTTATTTATTTATTTATTTAACAGAGAGAGACACACAGAGAGAGAGCGCGCACACATACAAACAGATGGAGAAGCAGACTTCCTGAGGATGTAGGGCTTGATCCCACGACCCTAGGATCATGACCTGAGCCAAAGGGAGATGCTTAAGCAACTGAGCCACCCAAGCACCCCTGACTCAGGCAGCATTGCCTATACCCTATTATAAATTAAGGGATCAGACCATATTTTTTTTTGAAAACTAACAAATATGGACCATTACACTAGTCTTTCCCCAAAAGCATAAAGAGAACAGTACTTTAGAATTAACAAGATTATCAGAGCAATTCAGTCTTCATATACGTTACCCCAAGTGAACTATAATTTAATGTTAGTTTCAAAGTAGTCTGTATCAAAAAGATTAAGAAATTTTCATGCAAAAGCTTTAGATCTTTGAATGTAATGAAATTAGAGATATACATAGAAAAGATACATAATACATTACAGCAATTTTTCAAGAAACATTCTATATTTTCTGGGAAATATAAGAAGCTTATAAGAAATGAACTCTTTAGGATAACAGAATATTAATTTTGCACAATAGGCCAAAAAGGTCATGAAAGGCTCTAAACCCATGCTCAGTCAGGATCAGGAAGCAACAACTGAGTTAAGATATTTAAGTGACTTATTTCAGTACAACAGCTAACAGTTGTGGAATCCATTAGTAAATCACGATTCTCCATTTCTAAAATAATTAGGCTGTCCATGACGCCTCATGAATATTTGTTCGGAGCTTATATGATCAAAAATACAAATAATGATATATCACCTGGGTAAAAAGGAAATTTAATATTTCAAACATCTAATTAAATCCAAGATATAGCAATTTATTAAAATATAAAGTTAATTATTTGAGAGAAAATTACCTAATAATAATGAAATAAGTTTATTTTTCTAAGTGCATCATGTAAAAGCAATCAACATTACAACTCATGGGAAGTGCTTTTAAACTTTCCATAATAACCTAAACATATTCATGCATTCATTTTCTCAAACACATGACCCACAATGAAAGATAAGTTACAACATCCAAAGGGATTAATTAAAGAAGGCAAGGAAAAAAAACACACCAAACAACCTAGTTGGTGGAGTTAAAAACTCCATCAGGTTTATCTTGGCAGTGTTTTAAAGTGAATGTAATGAAAGACTTTGCACTATTTCATAATCAATGCCAGCCATCTCCTTGGGAATCATAATTGACAAGGTCCATCATGCAAGGCCATGTTAGCAAAAATTAATAATTTTACTTAAATAGAAAATACACTTGTACATATTTGCACCATTTCAAGATCCAAAACATTTACATGTTCATAGAAGTAAATTTTCATTCTGATGTTAGAATAGTTGCAAATGGGTGAAAAAAATTGTAAAAAAGGGGACCCTACAAATAACAATAATTTACATTTCAAATAAAAGTTCAAATCTCTCTGGAACTAGTAGCAGTTACAATAGTAGACAGGAGATGGACTATAGATGCTAAGAAGATGTCAATAAGGAAAGCACAAGACCCCAGATGCTCTTGTTACTAAAAAACAGATTAAGGGTCTACCATCTGTGGTACTCTGCTGCCAAGTACATCCTGTATATGGCCATTGGCACTGCTTAGATTGAGGAACCATATTAAGAAAGCATCAAAAAGGACCACAAAGCAGACATTTTTCTGATACCAAGCAACCAGTTTAACTACAATTATCTACAAGGTGCCAATTTCCTCTAGAGTAAAACTGTCACACTGGATCTCATACATCTGTTAGTAAATTCAAGCCACCTTTTAATTACCGTATAACCTATCTAAAAAAGACTAAGCCATGAGTCCTGGCTTTGTAAAACACAGTAGAAATGTAATAAACAGGATAGTGATATTACCTTTGTCCATGGGAATTTGGGGGTCTAATAAAAGTAAAAAAGACCAAAAAGAATTTGGAAAAATCTAACTCCATGATTATATCCAGGCACAAAGGCTATTTATATGAATGAGGTAGTAATGAAAACAACAGTAATTCAAATTTTCACAGCTCATAGGTGTTATTAGAATTTTTTCTTAGTATCTTTGATGGTGACAGACATGGTGTCACATATGCTTACCATCTTTCTTATGATCTTTCTGGATGCTGCTTTGTTCATCCACTGCCACTGTTAGCCACAGCTTTCCCACCAGGCCCTGAATTGGCCTATTAGGATTTTGGTCTCCCCCAACCTTGGATATGACTCCATGATCTCAGTTGATGAAGTGGCATATACCACAGTATACTCTAGTGTTCTATCACCACCCTACCAGTCTGTTCAGCTTCCACCTCTTCCCTATACTACCAAATATACATTTGAGATGTAAACTGACAGAGCTGAGCCCTGTACTTATTGGTGAGAATATATCTTCCTGCTGAGTGTACACCAGAACAAAAAGGTTAATCTGAGTGTAAACATTAAGGACAATGACCACTTGCATTTTACTTAAGGTTGATTTTATTTGCCATGCAAACACACATGCATTATATCCCAGACTATCAGATACAAGCAAGTGGACATATTTCCTGATGTCTCCTGGGCTTATCACAGAGTGCAAAATAAGTCCGGTTAGGAGCTCCATGCTGCCCAAACAGAGGAGGAGACTTCTAGGGAAAGAGTGCTGTATAAAGAATCTTATTGACTATTCTATTAAGTTATACTCAAGGGTCCATATTAGGCTACAGTAAGAAACTTCTTTGTTCTATTACTACTACATATTGATGAATTCTTGGTTGCTATCATGTTCACCTTCACTGCTCTTTCTACAACTACTTCTGCTTCTGATAATCTAATACTTCTATCATATGACATGAAGAACACAATTTCATATTAGAAAGATTTTTTATCATTTCTTTGGTGTCATTTTTAGATAAGGATAAAATAACTTACATGTCGTTTTATCTAAATATCAGCTTCTGAAAGGGGGAGTGAAAAAACCACTCATATTAACTCATGGGATTTATAGACTTAGGACAATTTCACACTCAGATTACAGACATTTTGTTATGGGTTAAATTGTATCCTCCAAAAAAGATGTTGAGGTTCTCACTCCCAATACCTTATTTGGACCTCACTTGGAAATAGGGGCTTTGCAGATGATCAAGTCAAGATAAGGGCATTAGAGTTGTCCCAAATCAATATGACTCATATCTTTATAAAAGGGGAAATTTGGAACAAAGACACGTGTGTATAGAGGGAAGAGAGAACATCATTACAAGGAACTCTAGAAGCTAGGAAGAGCATGGAACAGACTCTACCCTACAGCCCGCAGAAGGACACAATCCTTAAGAAGAAGAAGGAGGACAGGGAGAGGAAGGATGAGGGGGAGAAAACAATCCTGCTGATATCATGATTTCAGACTGGTAGCCTCCAAAATTGTGAGACAATGAATTTCTCTTGGTTAAGCTACTGTCTCTATAGTACATTGTTACAACAGTCCCAGTAAACTCATATTCTCTTTGCTTGCTACATTCCATCCTTCCATACATAGCCACAGATGAGAACCCTTCTCTGAAAGTATTCATCGTAAGAAGCTTTTACTAAATACATCTTTATTAAAATATTTTAAGTGAATTTGCAATATCAATTAGTTAACATATAAAAATAAACTAATAAGTTTTAATATCTATCATAATTTAGTGTTACAATGGCAGAATGTTCTGGCATTTGTCAAAAATATAGAACAAAATTATGCTAGATTTTTCTTCAGTATTGTCCCCAGGAATGGGGGTTTCATTCAAGATGATATTTCTTGAATATGTTATTTATACAGATATATTCCTAGAATAGACAATAAACCATTAAGTAGTCAACATCTAAGATTCCCTTTGCTTTATTTTAGAATATTAATAGACTTTTTGTAAGTTGCTATTTCATTGACAGGTAAAAATACATTGATAAAAATATCATGTGACATGTAGAAAAAATGATTTCAGGAATAATCTCTTTTATGCCAGAAAGACTCTCAAATACTTAAATTAAAAGCTGGTATTATTCTTAGTGTATCAGACTTTTTTGAGTTTGGGCAGTTAAGGTAAACTCCCCAGGGCTCAGTTCCTCCTGAAGAGACTCAGAAAATAATTTTGATGTGTTTATAACAGTGAGGATCAGAATCTGTACCTGCAATGAAATACTACTGAATTCACCCTGAAATTCTTGCACTCATCAGAGTAAAGAGAGCAAAAGTTTATAATATTATATACAAAAGTGAACAATGTAATGTGGACAATACAATGTGGGTAATATCACATATTATATAATGGTGTATATATAACATAATATAATATAACATAATGTAATGTAATAGATTTGTCCAGGACTCTTTTGGAGTAAAAAGAAAAAAAAACTGAAAATGTGAAAAATGAAACTACATATTTAACATGAGCAACAATGAAGCAGAAAGGACACAATAATCTGTCAATCACTTTGGACAAAAGTTCCACTGCAAGTGCACTGTACGGTCACGGTTGCATGATGAAGCCAAGATACATAGAGCCTGAATCCCCAGTAAGGATCTTTACTAACAATCTAATGCTCTGTCAATGAGAGTGGCTCAGTTCACAAGCAATCATCATGATTTTCTCTACAAAGGCACTCGCAAAGATTCCTTAGCATGCAAGTATGTGAGCTGTGCTTGTTTAATTTCAATCTCCATAAGGGAATTAAAAAAAAAAAAAGAAATGTAGAAATAGGCTTTATAGTTAGCATAACCTAACATAAAGAGTCAGGAGGGTAATGAGCAGTATTGAATTAACTGAAAGTATAGTAGAAAATGTCTGTTGAAATACAGTCATCTGCCTTATCAAGAGTGTCCTAGTATCATTGGTAGTAATTTGAAAGCAGCTATAATTTTAGTTAAATGTATCATCAGGAAATCACAACCTCCAGTAACCACTGCTACTTTATAGAATCAGAACAGCTCTTTCATATGTGAGGAAGTGTGCCAGTCAGTAGAACCGTACCGCAGTGACCACTTAGATTTTAATTTAACCTATTTTAAGATTCTCAGAAAGTTTAAACCTCTCATTTCTGTCATTACAATAGATTTCTGTGCCATTGCTACAGGGCAAAATCATTTCAAGGAGAGCTCTGAAGTGCACACTAAGGACAGAATTACCTGGGCTCCAGCTCTATTTTTCCTGATATGTGTATTCTTTTCAAGGATACTACAAAAGTGATATTTCAAATCCCTCTAGCAGCATCCACTGGAATCATTTGGGGGAGGCAGAATATGGTAGCTTTATGAATATTCATAGCAGCACATGGCCCATTATGATTCAGTGTGCTGTGCAAAATACAGCTGCTTTGCTCCAAGCCCACCAGGAGAGCAGAGGGTACTTGTTTTAAGTGGTCCCCAAGGTCAAAAACTAGTTAGCAATTTCATAGTTAGAAAATTACCCATCTCGCTATACATGTTAAAAGCAGAGTATATTTTAAAGCATTCAGGGATCTATAAACCAGCTTCTCTCTTTGCTACTAAAAGTGAACTATTTGAAGACTGATGAAAACAAAAATAGAATCCGTAGGAAATTTCGCTCCCTTCATGTCTATTTTTTCTGTCCTATGTTTATTTTTGATGAATATGTATATGATGACAGGTTCAGTGATTTTAGACTAGAAAAGATGCAATCTGTTAGGAATCTATTGTTAACAGTGAAATTCAATCATGTGTCAGGGTACAGGGTGACCTAGTGGAAATATCATTAAACTAAAAAACAGGCAGTTTTCTTTATAGTGTATGTTTTTGCTTATATTTGAGAAAGTTACTCCTTTACTTTTGAGAGATTAAGAAAAATATCCATAGCTAAATTTTTAAAAGACACAGGATCAACAGAATGAGAAGCCACAAAATGGGAGGAAATGTTTGTAAAAGACATATCTGACAAAGGACTGTTATCTAAAATATATAAAGAATCTTAAACAAACAACCTAATTAAAAAATGGGGAAAGACCTGAACAGACACCTCACCAAAGAAAATATACAGATGACAAATAAGCACATAAGATATTCAAATCATATGTCATTAGGGAATTGCAAAAATTTAAACAACAATGAGATACCACTACATGCCTATCTATTTAGAATGACCAAAATCCAAAACACTGACAACATGAAATGCTGGAGAGGATATGGAAAAGCAAGAACTACCATTCCTTGCTGGCAGAAGTGCAAAATGGCACAGCTGCTTTGGAAGACAGTTTGGCAGTGTCTTACAAAACTAAATATATTCTTACCATACAGTTCAGCAATCGTGCTCCTTGATATTTACCCAAATGAAATGAAAACTTACATCCACACAAAAACCTGCACATGGTTATTTATAAAAGCTTTATTCATAATTGCCAAAACTTGGAAGTAACCAGGATGTCCCTCAGTAGGTGAATGGATAAACACACTGTAGTACATCCAGACAAGGAATATATTCAGGATTTTTTTTTTAAAAAAGGAGCTATAAAGTCATGAAAAGACATGAAGGAAACTTTTACTAAGTGAAATAAGCAAATCTAAAAAGGTTATAAACTGTATAATTTCAACTGTATAACATTCTGGAAAAGGTAAAACTATGGAGACAGTAAAAAAAAAAAAAAAAATGGCTGCCACGCATTGAGGGCAGAGAGGACCAATAGGTGATTTACAGAGGATTTTTAGGGTACTGAAACTATTCTGCATGATACTACAATGGTAGATAGATGTCATTATACATTTACTAAACCCACAGAATGTACAGCACCAAGAGTAAACTGTAAGGTACACCACAGACTTTGGGTGATAATAGTTGAGTCAGTGTAGGTTCATCTACTTAACAAATGTATAATCTTAGAATGGGATGTCAGTAGTGGGGTGTGGGAACAGAGGGAACTCTCCATACGTTCTATCCAATTTTTCTATGAACCTAAAACTGCTCTAAGATATTAAATGCATTAGAAGAGAAAAGGAAACAGGAAGCATGAAACTACCTATATACCTGAATATATATATACATATATATTTTATAAGTGGTTTTTCCCTTTAGAAAGGGTTTGTAAAAATGAAACCATGCGAATACCAGGAGAAAAAAAATGAGTGAATTCTTCACTGGATTTGTAAGAAAAATCTTCCTAAGAACAATTCAAATAAAGACACAATAAAAGATTGATATATCTGACAACATAATTTTTGAAATCCATGCCCAAAAGCACTATAAGCAAAATCAAAAAGCAACTGAAAAATAGGAAAAATATGTGTAACATATTCCATGGTTGAAGGACTAAAATCCCCATTATATATGGAATTCCTAAAAATTAAAGAAAGAGTAATAAATCCTTGATAGAAAAAAATGGACAAAATATATTAACAGACAATTTATAAATAATATTTTATCCTCAAGCAGGTAAAAAGTTCTAATTCAATCAGAATTAGGAAATATAATTTAAAACAACACTAAAATACCATTTCTCTTCTATCAGATAGGCAAAAATGAAAAGTGTGGTATTGATGAGTCTAAGGAAAAAGACTGTCTTATATATTGCTAATGGAAATAATCATTAGCCTAAAAATTTTGGAAGGAAATTTGTCAATACCTATTGAAATATATATACATGATCTTACTTTCTAACCAGGAATCCCACTTCTTGGAATTTACCCTAAAGGTCTACTGCCAACAACATGATAATTATATATGGAAGATTATTTGTGTATTGTTTGTAATTGAATAATTTTGGAAACCACCTAAATGTCCATATTCAGGAGAGTGGTTGAATAAATTACAGCATATCCACACAATGGAGTGTTCAGTACTGTAAACAATGATAATGAATTCTGTGTATTAATCCAGAGTGATTTGTAGGACATAATATTAAGTGAGAAAAGCAAAGTGTAAAAGTATTTAATAGTATGCCACCTTTCATGTAAGAAAGATGAGAATCACATATTTTCTGATTCCATTTTTATGAAGTGTCCAAATTAGTCCAATTTATATAGACACAAGGTAGATTACTAGCTGTCTACAACTAGGGTGGAAAGGGTGAGGTGTGATGGCTAATGGGTACAAGAGGATATTTTAGAGTGATGAAATGTTCTAATGTTTGATAATGAGAATGCACATCTCTGTAAATGCACTAAAATCCACTGAATTGTACAATTCGCAGAGGTAAACTTCATGACATATAAATGATGTACCAATAAAGCCGTTCAATTTTTTAAAAAGAAAGAAAAGAATCTAAGAGAATATACATATGTTTTCATTTGTGCCAAAGAAATACAGGGACGATAATAATGGGCTATGGGGGAAGTGTACACGAGAAAGGTCTAGAAAATGGGAATAGGAACAGGAGCAAAGAGAAAGCAATCATACTTTTCTGAACCCATGTTTGTGTAATTTTGATTTTTAGAACTATGGGGTTGGTTCATATCCGCAAGAAGTAAATAAAAAATTAAAACCAACCACGATTTGTGGACAATACAAAATTAAATAAAAACAATGAATTAATCTAACTGTATTATAGAAGAAAAACATAACAACACTGAAAAATTTTATGGAAAAACGAACTAGCTTAACTAACTCTAGAAAGCACCACTTTGACTGGATATTTTTACTAAAAACAAAATATAACTTTACATAAATATTGCAATTTATAATAAATTTGTTTCTCATAAGATTATGATTAGGCAATTCTGAAACCACTTTATTTGCATAGTAGGATTAAACCCAATAAGTAAATATATTGTACATAATGAAAGCTAGGTATTTCACTACTGAAGAAAGAAGTTACAAATAAAGTGAATTATAGAAGATACACAATACTGCTGGACTGGAATCAGAAATATCACCAAGAATTTTGGTTTTTTAAATATATGGATACATAGATATACAGGGAAATAAATATAATTAAGTAACTGTGTATTTATATCCACACATACATTTCCTAGCTCTGTTCTCTGAGAGGGCTTGGAACAATGCTACCTCAGTAGAAGTGAGCACATTTAATACACAGATCTTAGTTTCTAAATACTATTCTTCATTTAAAAAAAAAAAAAACAAAGAACAAAGAACAAACCCATCTACTTGGAGAAGTAGTTGATCTGGAACTAAGGCAGGAAAATACAAGATAAGCCTAGAATATCTTGTGGTGCCAGAAATTAAAGTACTCAGAAAAAGGTGAGGGAACATCAAAAGGACATAAGAGCCAATGTGTCCCAAAATGGATAACATTAAAGAGACACAACTATATTTGCAGATGACATAATACTCTATGTAAAAAACCCAAAAGACTCCAACAAAAAATTGCTAGAACTGATACACAAATTCAGTAAGGTGGCAGGATACAAAATCAACATACAGAAGTCTGTGTCATTTCTATACACCAATAATGAAACAACAGAAAGAGAAATGAAGGAATCAATCTTATTTATGATTGCAATAAAAACCATAATATACTAAGGACTAAACCTAACCACAGAGGTAAAAGATCTGTACTCTGAAAACTATAGAATACTTATGAAAGAAATTGAAGATGACACAAAGAAATGGAAAAAACATTCCATGCTCATGGACTGGAAGAACAAATACCACTAAAATGTCTCTACTACCCAAAGCAATCTATACATTTAATGCAATCCCTGTCAAAATACCACCAGCATTTTTCGTAGAACTAGAACAAACAATCCTAAAATTTGTATGGAAAGACAAAAGACCCCGAATAGTCAAAGCAATCTTGAAAAAGAAAAGCAAAGCTAGAGGCCTCACAATTCTAGATTTCAAGCTATATTATAAAGTGGTAGTCGTCAAGACAGTATGGTACTGGCACAAAAACAGACACATAGATCAATGGAACAGAATAGAAACCCAGAAATGGACCTGCAACTATATGGTCAACTAATCTTTGACAAAGCAGGAAAGAATATCCAATGGTAAAAAGTCTCTTCAACAAATGGTGTTGGGGAAACTGGACAGCAACATGCAAAATAATGAAACTGGACCACTCTCTTACATCATACACAAAAATAAATTCAAAATGGATGAAAGACCTAAATGTGAGACAGAAAACTACCAAAAACCTAGAGAAGAATACAAGCAATAAACACTTCGACATTGACTGTAGCAACTTCTTACCAGATACATCTCCTGAGACAAGGGAAACAAAAGCAAAAATGAACTATTGGGACTTCATCAAGATAAAAAGCTGCTGCACAGCAAAAGAAACAGTCCATGAAGCTAAAAGGCATCCTTCAGAATGAGAGAAGATATTTGCAAAAGACTTATCTGATAAAGGGTTGGTAGCCAAAATATATAAAGAACTTATGAAATCCAACACTCAAAAGACAAATAATCCAGTTAAGAAATGGGCAGAAGACATGAATAGACTATTTTTCCACAGAAGACATCCGGATGGCTAGCAGACATGAAAAGATGCTCAACATCACTCATCATCAGGGAAATGCAAATCAAAACTACAATGAGATACCACCTCACACCTGTCAGAATGGCTAATATTAACAACCCAGGAAACAAGATGTGTTGGTAGAATGCAGAAAAAGGGGGAGCCTCTTAGACTGTTGGTAGGAAGGCAAACTGGTGCAGCCTCTCTGGAAAACAGTATGGAGGTTCCTCAGAAAGTTAAAAATAGAACTACCTTAAAGCCCAGCAATTGCACTAGTAGGTACTTATCCAAAGGATACAAAAATACTCATTCAAAGGGGCACATGCACTCTGATGTTTACAGCAGCGTTATCGACAATAGCCAATTATGGAAAGAGCCCAAATGTTCATCAACAGATTAATGGATAAAGAAGATGTGGCATAAATATACAAACAGATACAACGGAATATTACTCAGTCATCGAAAAGAATGAAATCTTGCCATTTGCAAGGTGACATGGATGGAGCTAGAGTGTATAAGTCAGTCAGAGCAAGGCAAATACCATATGATTTCACTCATATGTGGAATTTAGGAAACAAAACAGATGAACACAGAGGGAAATAAAGAGAGAAGAAAACCATAAAACAGACTCTTAACTATAGAGAACAAACTCAGGGTTGCTGGACGGGAGGTAGGCACGGGGATGGGTTATACGTGTGATGGGGATTAAGAAGTACACTTGTGATTCACACTGGGTGTTGTATGTAAGTGATGAATCACTGAATCCTACATCTGAAACTAATATTACACTGTATGTTAATTAACTGGAATTTAAATAAAAATTTGGAAGAAAAAAAAGAGACACAATTAAATGTTACATGGGATGCTGATTTATGTTCCAGAACAGAAAAAGATCTTAGTTTTCACTAAGATGTGGAAAGTTTAAATAGTAGTATGTAGTAGGTTTAGTTAATAGCATAATATAAATATTAATTTCTTAATTTTGATAAATATAGCAATGCTTATGTAAATTGTTAACATTAGGAGGAGCTTGGCAAAGGGTACACATGGACTCCTTTTACTAGTTATTCAACTTTTCTCTAACTCTAAAATTGTCTCCATGTAATATATTAAAAATCATATGAGATACTTTTTAATCAACACTTAAAATTTGGAAATTGAACAAGAAAAGGTAATGGAAATTGAACAAGAAAATTGCCTAAGGCCACAGAGTGGTACAGGTATAATTCAAAACCTAGAAGCATGAATTGTGAAAGTATGTACTAAAACATTTATACAATGTTTAGAATATTATAGGCTGTCAATCAACATAAGAGAATTCATAAATTTTAAAAATCTGAACTAAGTAGACATTTTGTATTAACTATGGAATGGTTGTCAGTGGATGTTAGTATTCACTCTGAGTGGGTAGAAGTCAGGATGAAGGGCAGCAGTGGGGTTGCCCCCAAATTACTTGGATCACTGCCATTTAGTGGGAAGGGGCCAGGGATGCTAATAGTTCTGCAGCTTGTAGGAAGGTTTCATACAGTAACAACTGACATTTCTAAAAAACAAGAGTACACTCACTGAAAAACACTGAGGGGAATAGATGGCCTTCTAAGTCTGAAGGAGTAGATTTTCTCACTACTTGGTCCTGTTAATAGATTTGGAAAGATAAAATTATGCAATGCTTCAAAAGGTAAAAAAGCAGAGTGCTGACATCTAGCCTAACTCTAGAGCTAGAGGTCAGAAGCTCAAGTTCAGAATGCATGGTTCTTATTCAATTCAGAAACATGTTTCAAAACACCATTGTTAATTATTTTAATTATTATTTAATACATTAGTTAAATGATAAGCAACGTTTTTATTCAGTCCATATCCTCTCTTCAAAATCAGAGGCTTCTATGAATCAGTTATCCAATGTAAAGTTTGATTAAATCTCAATCTATTTTGGAACGTTACTTTTGTTCCTCATTATTTAGCACATTGAAAAATCAACACATTACCCTAATAACAGATAAGAAAAGCGACTTACAGTGGGTTGGTGGATTGGAATGCTATCTTTATGCAATAAGGTCCCCTTAGCAGGCATGCGGCTGTGGGATTCAGTCAGCTCCCATTAACAGTAGGTCCCATATTCCTAGTAGATGATTCTTTCAATGGTGATAACTTGTCTTGGCAGCTATACTCAATAGCTTGTCCCATAGGATATATCTCCTCTAATTCTAATGGCTTTCATTCAGAGCAACTCCAAGTTTCAGCATTTTGTCCCTTCTAGAAGGAATATAGCTTTTTCCAGCTAGTGCTCATGGCAGCATTTGTAATATCCCCAGTGACTCTCATCAGCTTAATGCATCTAATTCTTTTCATAGCTAGCTCTTGCTACTCACAGTGTTGACCATAGAGCCTATTAGAAATGCAGAATCTCAGGCCTGGCCCAGACCTACTAAATCAAAAACTGCATTTGAACAAGATGCCCAGATGATTCATTTACCATTAAAGTCTAACACACACTGACCTAGATGAGTCAGTGTGGCAGTTTCAGCACAATATTTAAAGGCCAGTTGACACCAGGGTCCCTGAGGAATCTTCCAGTAAGAGCTTGCTTCAGAACTCTTCCACAAACCATACATAAAGGATTTAGAGTTGCAAGATTCAATGTAACATTCTAATAAACATAGCTTATATATGTCTTTATAAAATCTGGGGCCCCTGGGTGGCACAGCGGTTAAGCGTCTGCCTTCGGCTCAGGGCGTGATCCCGGCGTTCTGGGATCGAGCCCCACATCAGGCTCCTCCGCTATGAGCCTGCTTCTTCCTCTCCCACTCCCCCTGCTTGTATTTCCTCTCTTGCTGGCTGTCTCTATCTCTGTCAAATAAATAAATAAAATCTTTAAAAAAAATAAAAATAAAAAATAAAATCTACTTGGTGAGGTTTTGAAAAAAATATTTATGATTTTACTTCTTGTGAAAATTTCTATTAGACAATAATAATAATCTATTTTAGGGTCAGTACATTGGAATTATTGACATAGATGAAATAGCATATTCCTCTGTAAATATCTTCAACGAGAACCTTATATATGTCTTCTCCTTCCTGCAAATATTTTGACACTGAAAAGGCATTTGGAAAAAGATTTTTCTAATGTTTATATCACTGAATTATCAATCGTTTCATTTGTACAATAAATTTATTTCCAGTTAGCTCTAATTTTATTAATTTTTAAAAAATATTTTCCATATTATCCAGAACAATTCTCTCCTTTCTCAAAGACATAGTTTAAAGCTTTAACACTGTGACATTCATTTGAATTCTATCCTATTAGAATAATGCTTAGCATTTGACCTTAAGAAATTTACAAATTTGTGAAGACATAAATATAAATAGGTAGCTAAACTAATCAGAAAAAATATATATATAGAAGGGCAAGCACAGTGGATCACATAGGCAATTATGTATTTATAAAATCTTCATGTGTTTTTAATAAGTAAAGAGCATGTTACATAATATTCTAAAAATACTTAAATACGCTTTAATAAAAATGACATCCCCTTAAGTCAGATTCTATGATGCAGTTAGTCTTGGAGTGAAAACTGAGCACATCCTGAAGGGATATTATTCCCTTTTCTAGAAAATGGAAAACATACTTAATTGTTAGTCTGAATTAAATAAAATATTAGGTCAAAATAATCTAATATTGGCCATTTTATCTGGGTCAAGTTAATTAATGATAATTTAAAATCTATAGGGACAGCACACAAGAGATTTGGCTCTAGGCAGACCTGCATAATTATTCTGACTTTGTCACTTTCAAGCCATGTTACATTGCATAAATTTTATATTTCTTTGCTTCAGTTTATCTGTACAGTACAGATAGTATGCTATATATTTTATAAGGTTATAGAAATTAAATGAAGCATTTTATATAAAGTTCTTAGCCTAGAACTTGAGCATAGTAGATGCTAAGAACATGGTGGTAGAAGCTGCTGTGCTACTCTTGTTACTGGTGGTCGTCTATACTCGATCATAAGCATCAGTAATAATCTGCATCATTTACCAGATCCTTCAAATAATTCAAACAAAACCACACTTTTTTAAAGACCACTTGTCTTTAAAACGTAAAGCATACAAAAGTCAACTTTCATGATGTACTTAATTTTAGGTTACTTTATAATATCTTGCCTCAATAATAAGTAGATGTTACCTTTTAGAATTTTTGTGTACTTTTAAACTTTTTTATTCAATGTAACTTTCTGAAATGGCTGATAATTACTTTCACACATGTCTGCCCTCACCTCCTAAATTGTGAACAACGGCAGTGCCTACTCGAACTCTGTGATGGCAAATGTGCAACCGATGTTTAACATCACTGAAGTGTAAACTAAATGAAGATTTAAATAAATATCTATTTCACTTTTTGAATTCCATGGATAAATAAACTGTAGGCTATGAGAGTTTAAGTGATCTTAATTTCATGCAGATCTTCAGAGAAAAATAACAAAATTAAGGCTTTCTAGATTTAGTAACTTTCCATGAAATTGGTCTGCTGTTTCTCAAAATAAATTGTTGTACAACAAGCATATCAGCTCAAATTACCCTTAATAAAATCTAACATTCCATCACCTGACAATGCATGAAAATGTATTACTAATTAACAAACTTAATATATTTATTTAGACCATGTGCATGCATTGGCTTTATGTGCAATCCATTGTCACCCTAATTCAATCTACCATTATTCTGCATTGTTTCCACTGCAATAACCTATTCACTGGTCTCACGTACCTGCAGCCTACTTGTTCCCATTCAGTTCTCCACTCCAAAACCCAATATTATTTCCAAATGGTAATGTGACCTAGTCACCACCACCACCACTTTTCCTTAAAAGGTTTCAAGGGTGCCTACGGGCTCAGTTGGTTAAGCATCTGACTCTTGGTTTCTGCTCAAGTCATGATCTCAGGGTTGTGAGATCAAGCCCTGCACCAGGCTCCAAACTCAGCAGGGCATCTCCTTGAAGATTCTGTCCTTCTGCCCTTCCCCCAACTTGCTCTTTCTCTCAAATAAATAAATCTTAAAAAAACAAAACAACAACAAAACACCTTTTAATGACTGTCATTTCCAGGGCAAGGCAAAGTTCCTTGTGGTGACTCCTTACTACCTACAAGCAGGGTTTCTCAACCTCAGCATTGGTCATACGTTAGACTGAACAATTCTTTGTTGTGGAGGGTTGTTGACATTGTACCACATTTAGCAATATCCTTGGCACCTATCCACTAGATGCCACTAACGTCCAACTATGACAACCAAAAACATCTCCAGACATTACCAAACATCCCATAGGAAGTAAAACTACTCCTGGCTGAGAACTAATAGCCTAAGGAATATTATAGAAAGATCACATGCAAGGGCCTTGGAGTTTAAATACTCAGGTTCAAGTTTTTACTCTGTTCACTCCAATATTTTTTACTCTGCAATATTGTTCTGGTTTCAGATGGAGATCTGGCAGATGTGTTCTGTCTTCTTGCATTTTCCTATTTCACTTTCACTCATTTTTCAGATCTAACCTTAAGTATCACCTACTCAGGGGATCTTTTATTTGATCTACTTATTATCTCAAAGCCCTCTCCCATCTTCATGGAAAATAGGCAGGAATCCCTCCTTCACAGCATTTGCCACACTTGAAAATCTGCATTTGTTTCCGTGACTATATGATGAATGACTGTCTTCCTAGAGATCAGATCTTTGCTTTTATTTTCCTCTCGATGTTTTATAATTGCCAGTATCTAGCAAAGTTGCTGGCACAAAGTGGGTGCTCAATGAATATATGTTGGAGGAATTAAAGAACGTAATTTCATTTTCTCTATGAGAAAGATACTATTATTAATTTAATTTTAAAAGGGAAGGAACAAGGGGTGCCTGGGTGGTACAGTCAGTTAAGCATCCAACTCTTGATTTCAGCTCAGGCGATGATCTCAGGGTCTTGGGATCAAGCCCTGTGTCCGTCTCTGAGCTCAATGCAGACTCTGCTCAGGAATCCCTCTCCCTCTCCCTCTACCCCTTCTGCTCATGCCCTCTTTCTCTGTCTGTCTCTCTTTCTCTCAAATAAATAAATAAAAAAAATAAAAATAAAAAAATAATAAAAGTGAAGGAGCAAAGTCTATAGAATTTAAGAACATGTCAAAAGTCACATCTAAAATGTGCCAGAGCAAAAATTAAAGTCAATCAATTCTAGATCCAAGGCTCTTAGCCCCTGTATTCTTGGATAATCGCTCAGAAAATCACTTTTAGAAAACTACTTCTGATATATTTATTATCTTTATTTTCTGCCTGAGGGTATTTCTGAGCACATAATTAAGAGTAAGCATACGATGATGGGAGATCATCAGTAATTAAACTGAGAACCACTCTGATACAGAAAAGAACTGAGCATATAAAGGTGTGAATAAAAAGAGCCAGGGATAAAATCACCCTCTTTACAACAGCTCAAAAGAAAGTCATTTGGACAGAGTGCTGAGAAAAGATGGATTGCTATAGCACACCATTGATACCAAAATAGTCAGTCCTCCAGTGTATTTAGATAGTTGCACTAACGAGCAATAAGTGGTCTTAACAATTCCATTCACTTATTTGATCTTTAATGATCTAGGTCCCAGGTGCAATGATCATTTCACCAGCACCAGTAAGAGAAACAACCCCAGGTTGACTGATGGAGTGCCTTCAGAAAAAAAACCTGCTTTCATTTCTTTGAATCCTTTGGAAAAAATATCATCCTCAGACAGACAGATATGTGTACATTTTAATTAAATTTTTAATCTAAACCTTCTTTAAACAGAACATATACATCCAGTTTTAAGGGAATACTAATTACTTTAAAAACTGTTATAAGCCTTTTATAACTTGTGTTTTCTTAAAAAATGTAACAGACTAAAGCATGGCAAATTAATATTTCCTAAAAGTATTAAATGATCCAAAATGGAGACTATCTGTGACATGTAGAATGTTATTATACTCAACTCATTTATTCTACTTGGTATCACTGAATAGTGAATAATTTGTGGTGCTGATAAATACATTAATTAGCATATGTTCAGGAATCTTACATTTAGTGATGGGACTATTTTATCAGAGATGCTAATTAAAACCCTAAGATATATTCTATTTTTCTGGCAGCAACTAAACATATCAGTCCCATCTAATACTAAATGTATGATAAAATCTTTAATTATTTTAATGGCTTATACAAGGAGGACCTAATCTTTGGATTGGATATCTCAATGGAGATTATGCTTCCCAATAAATTCTCTCAAATGAAGATCCCTTGTGCTAATAAATTATTCAACACATCCTATAATTATTACCAACTCACCTGAAAAGTAACTTGCCACAAATGTCGCATCAGCTACAAAATTTGAAAGCCAATTTAATATATACTAAATATTGTGAATAAGCTATTAAATGAATAAAAATAACCATCTCAGTGCCACCTAACAGTGTTGAATTCAATACATTTTTCCACATAATAATATGTCAATAATTGCTGGTATGATATTCTACATAAATGAATTATTTTACTTTGTAGATAAGTAAATTTACAAAGGGTTCAATTTTTTTTTTTGTTTTTTTATATAAATATTTAATTTTTCTTTTTTGTTATTTATTTATTTATTTTTATAATTTTTTTTTTGATGTAAAGTTCGATGATTCATTAGTTGCGTATAACACCCAGTGCACCATGCAATACGTGCCCTCCTTATTACCCATCACCAGCCTATCCTATTCCCCCACCCTCCTACCCTCTGAAGCCCTCAGTTTGCTTCTCAGAGTCCATAGTCTCCCAAGCAGAGAAAGACAATTATCATATGGTTTCTCTCATCTATGGAACATAAGAACTAGGAAGATCGGTAGGAGAAGAAAGGGATAAAGAAAGGGGGGGTAATCAGAAGGGGGAATGAAGCATGAGAGACTACAAAGGGTTCAAATGAACATCATATCCATGTAAAACTAATTATTCTGAATAAATACATAAGTGTTTAAAATACTTTGAAATGCCCATAAGCTATTCCAAATACAAGCTGTCTTCAGATATGATTTATTTATCTATCTGCGATGCAGTTAAGAGAAGCACACAGTTATTCTCACTGTTCTAATATATCAGGAATTTATTCGTATTAAGAATGCATAAATCAATGAAAATAAAATATGGATAACATTATGCACATTTGTGTGGTAAATTCGAAATATAGCTAATGCTTATAAGTTACACTAATGTTCTATAAAGTCAGTGTGAACCCTGAATTTGTGAATTCAGAACCATTGTTCCTAAGAGAAATTCAGGGGTAAGTTCCTGAAAGCTTCTACTCACAATATTTTCATCAGGTTTTCAGTACATAACCTTGTTTAATACATGTTTCTCTTTTTAACACACCATATCTAATATGTATTTTTGATTCATTAATATTGACTCATGACCAACATAACTTATTCCTGAATGAAACATCTAACACACACATATTTTATCCATAAGGCATCACTGCCCCCTTTTGTTTAGGAATACTGGGCTGCACCTAAGAACTAGGTCATTTTGAATAGTTTCATTACCAACAAAAAGCATACACACACAAAATGGCACTAAATAGATCACAAAAAGGACATATATTTATACTATAAGAGCTGCAACACTGGGCAAGAGTCTCCTTGTCCCACCACAACCAAGAACATGAACACAGAGACTTAAATTCTCTACCATTCTGCACCTATGTATGAACGACTGCAAAAGCACTCTAAATACTGATTTGGAAGTTATAAATGATTTTTACAAATAGACACATTCACAAATATGGAATCCATCAATAACGTGAATTGACAATTCATTATTTAAGATGTGCAAAAATATTTGACTTACTTTCATTTTAATGACCCTGTCCTTTCTGGTATGGCTTACATTGATTCAGGATGAACTAAGGAAAGTAATCTTTTACAATCTAGTACATCTATAATTAAATCTATAATAAAATTCCCATCTGTTTCCATGTATATTAAAATATATTACAATGGTTTATGAAGTCCTCTATGTCTTATTACAGAAATAAAGTTCTCTAAGATAATAGCTAAAAATTATAACTATTTTCAAATTACATTCTTATGTATAAGATAATTAGGAATAAGAAAACTTTCCCCTAATCTACTATTGCCCTCATGTTGAACCAAAATTCTTTACTTTTATTATCATATTATACATATGAGATAACTTCATTAAAAACATTACCAATTTCCTAACCTCAACCCTGAAATATTAGGCAAGGAAGTAAATACAACATGAAAATAATGAATCCATTATATGAACAAATATCTCTGCCAAAAAATAATACTAATTTTCCACCAGTATTTTCAACTACATAGGTGTTAGGGAAAACATTTGATGAAAATTCATAAATGAATAGAACTGTTACTAACTGTAAAAGCAAAAATGTCTTTTATGAAAATTAATATCTTTAAATAATTTCCTCATCTATTATACTATTCATTGCCAAATTTAGAATCTTTGTGTGGGGGAAAAATTACAGATAAAATAAGAAATCCTTATTGAAATGATAAAGGACATATGTTCCTAGGAAGAGTGACCTCTAACAACATATTTTAATGGTACCTAAATAAACCTGTTTTGCACACAAAACTGAAGTATTAAAGATTCTCTATAAAATACATGAGTTAGATAATCAAATTATTTTCAATTCAGATCATTATAATACTTAATCTATGTCCTGCACATGTAACTATCTGAACTTTCTGAATCATTTTCCAAGTCTCTCAAAATGCAGTGTAGATAATTAAGATGTGTTGTTTTAAATATATACTCCTATATCTGTAGGCACACACATGCATGAATACATATAAACTCAAGTTTTCGCATACAGATGTTAGAAATTAGTTTTTAAACCTATTTGATAAATATCAGAAGTATATTTTGCAATAATAGTTATCATAATTCTCTTTCAATGTTTAGGCATATTTTAACTTTATAGAGAGCTCTGTGGATTAATTTCAAGAATGGAAAAGATGAATCATACTAGGTAGCCCTTCATACAAAATTAAAATATATCTGTCCATTAGAGACAAAGGAATAATTTTATAAATTATATATTGCAGACATTCTCCTCCAAAGAACTTTGAAACTATATTCAGAGGCTAAAATACTTAAATTTACTGTTAGATTTTGATTCACACTGAAAAGTCAATTACCTGCCCTTGACAAAGGCTTTTATTTTATCCAAATGATTTCAGCCATAGAAGAGATATTGAAATTTTTTTTTAAGATTTTTATTTATTTATTTGACAGAGATAGAGACAGCCAGCGAGAGAGGGAACACAAGCAGGGGGACTGGGAGAGGAAGAAGCAGGCTCATAGCAGAGGAGCCTGATGTGGGGCTCGATCCCATAACGCCGGGATCACGCCCTGAGCCGAAGGCAGACGCTTAACCACTGTGCCACCCAGGCGCCCCTGAAATTTTTTTTAAGTCACAGTTTTAATCTTACAAATGCATCATTCCAATATATGTGACATACATTTGAAAAGGCCAAATCTACTAAATTAAAGCCTTTCTTTGGACCTCCTTGGAGTTGAAACTTCCAAATACCTACACTGTATGCCACAAGAATTGAGTGTTCAGGTATATATTCTTTCATTACCAATTTGACATCATAATGTAGACTTATTCAACGAGTTATTATGCCATTGTCTTAGAAAACAGAATATTTCAAATCATACAAAAATACAGTGTAGCTCTTACATTTTATATTACAAACTAAATAGATTTATACTCAGTTTTGTAGTATTAACAAAAGAATCATATTTGAATATCACCAAGGAAAATACATAATTTTATTTTCTTTTTATTCCATGTACATATCAATGTCAAAGTATAGTCCCGATATATAAATGCAATGTTTTGCAATAAAAAGGGTAAAATAATTGTGGGATAAGTGCCAGAATAGAATTGAAACACCGATACATAATTGCAAAATTAATTAAACTAAAATATAAAATAAAAATAGTAGCAACAATGATTAAGAATTCTTTACATAGAAATTTCCTTTTGTTGTCATTTAAAAAACTCCCATCTCCATGAATGATTCATTGTAATAAGTAGTTGTTATTAAAACAAAAGGAAATACTTCTGATTTAAATTATTAAATTTTCATTGATGGCTCACAATAAAGCTAATATTTTAAGTTATTTCACATATACATTGGTTGGTTTTTATGTACAAAAAAAGCTTTCTGCTAGAAATTGTTGAAATTACAATAAACTCAAATCCCTATCCCAATCTTCCAGGATATTATAATCAGGGCCTTAAAGCCAGAGAACAAAATAATCAGAAATAATTCTAATTTAAGGAAGTAAATGACAACTTCTAATGTGTGATGCATGCACAACAAATATATTTATTTAAATGGTGCAATATTTGATGTTTATGTATATGTATGTGTGTATATAATTTATTGAAATAATAAAAAATAATAAAAGAATAACATATTTTCTTAAATGAACTAAAAATTACAACAAAGCCCACATGATACTGACTCTATCTCACTCTTCAGAGGACTTTTACTTCCCTGCGGCTAATGGTCAATCAGAGTTTAATAAGAATAATATGCTTCCATTTACTATTTCCTATATTCTGAACCTTGCACAAAACCCATCCTGAAGCTAATACACTGATTCCTACAACTTGATGAAGTCATTACTAATATCTAATACACTGATTCCTACAATTTGATGAAGTCATTACTAATATCCACTTTCAGATGACATTACAGAGTTGTAACAAGTTAAGTTACCTGCCAGAGTCCTGCAGCCAGAACTAAAATCCAGTCCATTTGACGACTACATTCATACTTCATGTTTTGTGCCTCACTGTTTTGGACAATCAGTCTCCATACTCATCTAATTCAAAAAAAGGCAAAAACTCATTTATTCTGTTTTTTTTTTTTTTTTTAAGATTTATGTATTTATTTTGGAGAGAGAGACAGCAAGAGAGCAAGAGCACAAGCAGGAGGGGCAGAAGGCGAGGGTGAGAGAATCATAAGCAGACTCCGTACTGAGGGTGAAGCCTGACGTGGGGCTTGATCTCAGGACCCTGAGATCACCACTTGAGCAGAAATCAAGAGTCAGATGCTTAACTGACTATGCCATGCAGGCAGCCCAAAACTCACCTATTCTTTAACAAACTGTTATATTCTCCTAATTGTGCTTTCCAAAATATACACAAATAGAATGTGATCCTACATGGACTTTATCTCCTTTGTTGAAAAATCTCTGATGAACCACAGCTGGTGATAAATGTTCCTCCTCTAATTAATGACTTGGGTATATTTAGTTATTCTACTTTACATAATATTTGCTTCTTTTCAAGTTCACACCTTTGTTTCTTTTCACTTCTGTAAATAATTTACAGTAATAAATTAGAAACATGTTATTAACATTTAACTCCATAAAACAACTCTCTATAAAACTACTTGTATGAATTTCTACCAACATGCTACTTTTGCATTTCATTAATAAGAAAAGGCCCAAACCTGCTGGCAAAACCCTTTAACACAACTTTGAGATACTGAAGCACTTTGGTTTTAAGCATTTGATTTTATGGGCTCATTAATGAATGTTAATATTCTTCATTGAAATTTACTACCTATATTTTTGTGCTTCTTACCACTGTGAGTTGTTTTACATACTAGTGATTTTTATTACCCTATTAGTATTCTAAATTGAGTTTGGGTAGTAGAAATGATACAATTATCTTATTTTTATTAGATACCTCCTCATAGTAGTTTTACACTATTTTATTCTCCTTCAGTAGTTTATCATCTACTAAACCTGTCTAAAACCATATGTACAACTAATAAATGGTTCTGTTTAGCAAAATCTACTCTGATTTAATAACCATGAAAATGTTAGGCCTAAATGTCCTAAATTTTTAAACACTATAACAATTTTTGAAGTGCTCTGATTTTCACCATGGCACATAACACTCCAGACTATCTTATATTTAAAAAATGTAAAAGGAAGAAAAGTGTAGATTTCTAGCTAATGAGGTTTCATTATCATCACAAACTTACTATCATTCTTCACTCCGAAATCTTTAGCTCTTAATATATGGTTAACCTTTTTCCTTTTTGTCTTTTTTTCTTGGAGGTTTTTTGTTGTTGTTTTGTTTGTTTTGTTTTGTTTTGTTTTAGATTCCAAGGAACTTACTCAAGGTTTTTCATAAAAGGTTAGTGAAGGGGTGAAGACATTCATTTTAAGAATATGTACAGAAAAAATAATCGAAAAAGAGCCTGATGAAAATGAAGGGCAGACAACACCTAACACTGGCAAGGATGTGGAACAACAGAAACTCTCATCCATTGCTGGTGGAAATGCAAAATGGTACAACCACTTTGGAAAACATTTGGCAGTGTCTTATAAAACTAAACATATTCTTCCCATACAATCTATCAGCCATGTTCCTTGATATTTACCCAAACTGAAAACTATGTCTACACAAAAACCTGCATACAGTTATTTACAGCAGCCTTATTCATAATTGCCCAAACTTAGAAGTAACCAGGATGTCCTTTGGTAGGTAAATGGATAAATAAATTGTAATACATCCAGACAGTGAAAAATTATTCCATGCTAAAAAGAGATGAGTATCAAGCCATGAAAAGACAAAGAGGAACCTCAAATATATACTACTAAGTAAAAGAACTCAATTTGAAAAGTCTATATACTGTATGATTCCAATTATATGATATCTAGAAGGCAAAACTATGGAGGCACTAAAGAAATTCATGCTTGCCAATAAGGGAAGAGAATGGGATGAATAGATGGTACAAAGAATTTTTGGGTCAGCGAAACTCATTTGTATAATACCATACTGCTGGATACATGTCATTGTACATTTTTCTAAGCCGATAAAATGTACAACACCAAGTGTGAACACTATTGCAAGCTGTGGACTCTGGGTGATAATGATGAGTCAACATAGTTTCATAGATTGTAACCAATGGGGGAAGGCTAGGCATGTGTGGTGGTAGGGGATATATGGGAACTCTGTATCTCTACTCCATTTTGCTGTGAACCTAAAGCTGTTCTAAGATATAAAGTCTGTTTTTTAAAAAAAAGCAAAGGGGCAAGAACTATAGCATTATATTTCCAGGTCTCTAAGATTGGAAATGGAGGTCTCTTCTGAAATGTAAGAAAGAAGGAAAGAGTTCTTAGGGATGTCCCTCAGGATTCTAGCTAGAAGTACATTCAGCTATTCTCTTGGTCTCTTCCTCTTTAAACTTCTGGCTTCTTTTGCTACTGACAGCCACATCATTACCTTTCTGACCATTCTATATTTTCACTAATTATGGGCTTCTGCTTAAAGCAAGCCTTGGCATAATTATAAATACAGATCATAAATTTCTACATAATAACTGCTTTGGCCTCTTATACTGCACCGTCTTTCAATTTTTGCCCTCATTGATAAATGCTCACATTGTTTCTGTTGTTATTTCCAAATAAAATACTGGAGAGTAGGAATATCGTTATTCACATGATTGGATTCTCCATTTGACTAGAACTTTTTTGTTTTTGTTTTTTGTTTGCTGTTGGTCATGCCACCTCAAGTGATAATGCAAACTGGAGATTGCTAAATCACTCAGGATTAAAACATGCATGAATGCTAAGGAAAATATAGTAGATGAAAGAAGAGGAGGAGAAAAGAGAAGAAGTAAAAGAAAACATGCCTGCATGGGCAAGACACATCCAATGTAACAAAAACAATTTGTTCACAAAAACCTTAGATGCGGGAATTATCAGATAATAATTAATAAGCTATGTTTAGATTTTTAAAAATAAAACTGAGATTTAAAATAGAAGAACTAAGAGGGAATCAAGCTGATTTGTTTCACCTTAAATTTATGATCACAAAACCTAAATATCTCTTTTTCCTACAAAAAAAAATTTCCCAGATAAAATTTCCCAGGGGAAAAAAATTACAATTCTCTATCCCATTCACCCTCACATTTGCCCAGAACAAAATTTCATAAATTATTTCTCACCATTTTCACTCATATTTGATGACCTTATTTTCCATTTCACTTATAACACAGAAGCAATCAAAAGGACTTCTAAAATTGCTTGTCACTACAACTGTTTACCTCCACATATACCCACATTCACTGTTATCTCACCTTTTAACAGGACAAACTGTCTTTGCTTATAACTAAGATCGGCCCCTGTACTTGTGAGTAGGCCCTGCCTCATCTCATCTAATTAAGACAGTTAATCTGCAAATTTTTTGCTTCTCTTCCTGCATGAGCAATTTTTCTTCCTCTGCTAGATCATTCTCATCAAGAGAAAAACACAGTGTTATTTCACTTAATATGAAAAAAAAATTCTTTACCCCACTTGGCATCTACTTATCATTTCTCCTTTTCCCTCATAGAAAAGCTTCTTGACATATTTATTTTTCTCTTCTGTCTCTAATTTCTTTCTTCCCATTCTCTCTTGAGAACTTCATTAAGCTTTGTTTTCCTCCACGTCTGCACCAAAACTGCTATTTTCAAGGTGATTAATACTCTATTATCTCTCTATGTAATGGTCAATTCTCTTGTCTCATTATACTTGACTTACTGATAGAATTTGACATCTGTGATCACTATTTCTTGAAATATTTTTCTCTTCTCTTCAGAACACCAAACTCTCTTAGTCAACCTCCCCTTCCCGCCTCCCTGGATAATCCTGATGCTTTTTTTTCATACTCCAAATTTCTTCATTATGCGGATTTTTATCCTTTGCTATGAATATGTGCACACTCCTTAAATCAGTATCTTGACTTTATTATGCTTAGGACTACCACATTATTTTTCTTATCTCCAATGTGGATATTCTTTCTCATTTTTTCTGTTGATTATATCTCATCATGCAGACTTCTTTTTTTTTTTTTTTTTTTTTAAAGATTTTATTTATTTATTTATTTGACAGAGAGAGAGACAACCAGCGAGAGAGGGAACACAAGCAGGGGGAGTGGGAGAGGAAGAAGCAGGCTCATAGCGGAGGAGCCTGATGTGGGACTCGATCCCAGAACGCCGGGATCACGCCCTGAGCCGAAGGCAGGCGCTTAACCGCTGTGCCACCCAGGCGCCCCTCATCATGCAGACTTCTTAAGTAACTGAGTTAAGGTCTTGAAATCCTTGACTTAAAAAAAATAATCTATACCTACTTCACACCACACACAGAAATAAAAATTTCTTTAAAATGACTTATATAAAATAATATTTCTATAACTTCATTGTAAAGAACATTTCTTTAAAAAAACACTCAAAAGATTAATGATAATGAAATCTTGAAAATTTGACTGCTCTAAGATTAACAGCTTCTTTTTATCAAGAGATGCTTTCAGAAGAATGAACAGACTGGGGCGCCTGGGTGGCACAGCGGTTAAGTGTCTGCCTTCAGCTCAGGGTGTGATCCCAGCATTGTGGGACCGAGCCCCACATCAGGCTCTTCTGCTATGAGCCTGCTTCTTCCTCTCCCACTCCCCCTGCTTGTGTTCCCTCTCTCGCTGGCTGTCTCTATCTCTGTCGAATAAATAAATAAAATCTTAAAAAAAAAAAGAAAAATGAACAGACTGCTCATAAACTAAAAGAAAATATAAAATATAACTAACATAAACACAAAGGTTTAGTAATTCAAAATGTATGCAGAATAATAAAATAACCCAATAGAGTAACTGAAAAAAAGATATAAATATTATACAGAATATTAAAGCATGAATAAACAATGAATATATGACACTTAATCTCAGGAACCAGAGGTATGTTTAACACAAGATGAAAAGTTATTTTACATTAATCAGTTTGACAAAATTAAAAGTTCTAATCATGAGTTTCTGTGAGGATTTGAAACAAGGAGACTCATACATAGTTGTAAGTAATTTAATGAGGAGGAGAATTTAGAAGTCATTGTCTCATGATCAATGGGGACTAACTCAATTCATTGTTTGCCCAGTAATGTACAATAACCATTTCATAATGATTACTTTTGTGCTGCTTGTGAGAATTCACAGAAAATTTTTTCATTGATAGCATAATAAATATGACCCAAGATTTTATGCTATTGACTTTTTTAGACCCTACAATTACATTATGAACGAGTTTACTGAATTTTTATTTTGTAAATACATGTCATAACTGTAGAATACTACACAAGGATCTTGGAATACTCGTTGCCTCTGGAGGTGAAAGTGGGATAACTTTTTTCATTATATTTAATTTCTGAATTTTATACTGGGGAAATTTACAAGTATTTGGAAAAAATTAAAATATTAAACTAAATATACAAAAAGTTAAAAAAATAAGAAGTTCCATTTCTGATCAAGAGACAAAACTGATTTTGGACTTGTTCCCCACCATCAACTAAAAAGCTAGACAAAATATATGCAACAATCATTTTCAAACATTAGACAACAGGCAGCTGAGGACTGTTTTTCCCTAAGTGAGGCAGGAAACAATGTGAGGCCACAGTTGTCTCTGATTTCTTCCTGGAGACACTTACTAGATCATACCAAAGCAAAAATAATCCAATTTCATTTTGAAATGACTATCTTTTGCTCATGTAGTATAAATATTTTGTTTTATTTATATTTTAAAGGGCTGGAAATCATTAGTTCAGACCAGGAAGCCGAAAAGTCACTTATATCACTAAGATGGAGGCTTGTAATCCATGTAGGAGTTACTATTACTTTTTGCTCTTTGAGATTTAGCTGGATACATGGCAATCCAACTAAAGAAAACATTCACTAGACATCTTTGCATCTTCCTGTCTACTTTAGCATTTTTCCAGAATTTATCATTTTTAACCATAATTATTAGTAGTTGAATTAAAGTAGACTTTGATAGATTAAAGCAAGCCCTCCATTTTGTACTTTCAGCTTTTTCCTTGGTGTCATCTCCTACGTGTGAGACTCTGTGGGCACTGTGAATAGACTTCTCACTTTAGTAGAAATATATCTGAAAGATGATCAGTAAGTTAACTTGTCTCTTTTCTCTCAATCTTTCTGGGTAAAAGACAACCAACAGCTTCCTTTCTAAGACAACAGATACATGAATGTAACTATTTTTTAGAAGATTTTATTTATTTATTTGAGAGAGAGAGAGACAGAGAGAGAGACAGTGAGAGAGGGAACACAAGCAGGGGGATGGGAGAAGGAGAAGCAGGCTCCCTGCTGAGCAGAGAGCCTGATGCAGGTCTTGATCCCAGGACCCTGGGATCATGACCTGAGCTGAAGGCAGATGCTTAATGACTGAGCCACCCAGGCACACCCATAAACTATTTTTTTAAAGATTTTATTTATTTATGAGAGAGAGAGGGAGAGGGAGAGAGAATGAGTGAGGGGAGGGGCAGAGGGAGAAGCAGACTTCCCACCCAGGAGGGAGCCTAACGCAGGGCTGGATCCCAGATCCTGAGATCATGACCTGAGCTGAAGGCGGACACTTAACCAACTGAACCTCCCAGGAGTCCTGACCATGAACCATTTTTTAAAAGTATTTTATATTTAGAATAGAACTATTCTTTTACATCTACCAGCATAATAAAACCAATTTTTCAGTTAATAAATACTTTTCAAAAAACTATGGAATTATTTTAGTACTCCTTTTATTCTCAAAATTTCCCTCATTTGGACAGTAAGTTATTCATTCACACTACTTTAAGTCATCATTTTAGAGAACATACTTATCTTATGTTTCCTCTCCTCCTTACAGTTCTCTAAAACATAGCACTGTTGTAGTTCCCTTGAAGCCAGAGATGGAGCATGATACTAAGGACCAGCCAATGGGAATGTCTGGGAAGACACATGGAGGAGAGCCTCTCACGGCCTTGTATCTTTCACCTCTGAACTGGTAACCCAGAGAGAAATAAATGCCATCTTATTAAGACATTACCTTTTGTGGTCTTGCTCCTAAAGCAACTCAATCTGTATTCTAAGTAATATATACCTTACTAATTCTAAGTAATATATTTAATATATTATAATTAATATTATATTTAATTATATTTATATAATTTTAAAATACTATATTAGACGTCACTCATAAACAACTATGGATTAACTGTACTTCTTATAAAGTACAGGCAACAGGCAGCTGAGGCAGCTGAGGGTTTCTTTTTCTCCACATCCTCTCCAGCACCTACTGTTTCTTTTGTTGTTGATTCTGACAGGTGTGAGGTGATACTCATTGTAGATTTGATTTGCATTTCCCTGATGATGACTGATGTTGAGCATCTTTTCACGTGTCTGGTGGCCATCTATATGTCTTCTTTGGAGAAACGTCTGTTCATGTCTTCTGCCCATTTTTTAATTGGATTATTTTTGGGGGTGTTGAGTTTTGTAAGTTCTTTATATGTTTTGGATGCTTTCTATGTTTGGATACTCTCTATCAGATATACCATTTGCAAATATCTTCTCCCATTCAGTATGTTGCCTTTTAGTTTTACTTATTGTTTCCTTCATTGTGCAGAAACGTTTTATTTTGATTCAGTCCTACTAGTTTATTTTTGCTTTTATTTCCCTTCCCTAGGAGACATATCTAGAAAAATGTTGCTATGGTCTGTGACAGAGAGATAACTGTCCATGCTCTCTCCAAGGAATTTCATGGCTTCAGGTCTCACTTTGAGGTCCTTAATCCATTTCATTTTTGTGCATGGTGAAAGAAAGTGGTCCAGTTTCATTCTTTTGCATGTAGCTGTCCAGTTTTCCCAACATCATTTGTCGAAGAGATTTTTTTCCATTGTATATTCATTCCTCCTTTGTCAAAGATCAATTGATCATATAATCATGAGTTTATTTCTGGGCTCTGTCTTCTGTTCCACTGACCTGTGTGTCTATTTTTGTGCCCGTACCATACTCTTTTGAGTTGTTGGCCATCTGTATGTCTTCCTTGCAGAAATATCTATTCATGTCTTCTGCCCATTTTTAATTGAATTATTTGTTTTTGGGGTATTGGGTTGCATAAATTCTTTCTATATTTTGGATACTAACCCTTTATCAGACACGTCATTTGCAAATACCTTCTCCCATTTGGTAGGTTGCTTTTTAGTTTTCTTGACTGTTTCCTTTGCTGTGCTGAAGTTTTTATTTTGATGTAGTCCCCATAGTTTATTTTTGCTTTTGTTTCTCTTGCCTCAGGAGACATACCTAGAAAAAAAGTTGCTATGGCCAAGGTCAAAAAAGTTACTGCCTGTATTCTCTAGGATTTTTATGGTTTCAGATATCACACTTATGTCTTTCATCCATTTTGAATTTATTTTTCAGTATGATGTGAGAGAGTGGTCCAGCTTCTTTCTCTTCTGTGTTGCTGTCCAGTTTTCCCAACACTGTTGAGGGACTGTCTTTTTTCCATTGGATATTCTTTCCTGCTTTGTTGAAGATTAATTGACCATACAGTTGTGGGTTCATTTCTCGGTTTTCTATTCTGCTCCACTGATCTATTTGTCTATTTCTGTGCCAGTACTATTTTGATAACTACAACTTTGTAATATAACTTGAAGTCTCGAATTTTGATGCCTCCAGCATTGCTTTTCTTTTTCGAGGTGCTTGGCTATTCGGTGTCTCTTGTGGTTCCATACAAATTTTAGGATTGTTTGTTCTAGCTCTATGAAAAATGCTGGTGGTATTTAGATAGGGATTGCATTAAATATGTAGATTCCTTTGGGAGTATAGACATTTTAACAAAAATTGTTCTTCTAATCCATGAGCATGGAATGTCTTTCCATTTCATTATGTCACCTTGAATTTCTTTCATTAGTGTTTTATAATTTTCAGAGAACAGGACTTTCAACCTTTTGGTCAAATTTATTCCTAGTATCTTATTTTTGGTACAATTGTAAATGAGATTTTTTAAAATTTCTCTTTCTGCTGCTTCATTATTGGTATATAGAAATACAACAGATTTCTGTAAGTTGATTTCATAACCTGCAACTTTTCTGAATTCATTTATCAGTTCTAGTTGGGTTTTTTGGTGGAATCTTTAGGGTTTTCTGTAGAGTATCATGTCATCTGCAAATAGTGAACGTTTTACTTCCTCCTGGCTGATTTGGATGCCTTATATTTCTTTTTGTTGTCTGATGGCTGTGGCTAAAACTTCCAGTACTATGTTGAAATACAAGTGGTGAGAGTGAGCACCCCTGTCTTGTTCCTGACCTTAACGGAAAAATTCTGTTTTACACCATTGAGTATGAAGTTCGTGGTGGGCTTTTCATAGATGGCCTTCATTATGTTGAGTTATGTTCCCCTCAAACCTACTCTGTTGAGGGTTTTTAATGATGGATGAATGTTATACTTTGTCAAATGTATTTTTCTGCATCTATTGAAATAATCTTATAGTTCTTATCCTTTCTCTTACTAATGTGATGCATCACATTGATTGCTTTGCAAATATTGAACCACCCTTGCAACTCAGTAATAAAGCCCACTTGATTGTGGTGAAAGATTTTTTTAAGGTATTGTTGGATTATGTTTGTTAGCATTTTATTGAGAATTTTTGCATCTATGTTCATCAGGAACCTTGGCCATAGTTCCCTTTTTTATTGGAGTATTTATGTGGTTTTGGTATTGGGGTAATGCTGGCCTCATAAATGAATCTGTAAATTTTCCTTCCTTTTCTATTATTTGGAATAGCTTGAGAAGAACAGGTGTTAACTCTTTAAATGTTTGGAAGAATTCATCTATGAAGTCATCTGGTCTTGGACTTTTGTTTGTTGAGAGTTTTTTGATTACTGATTCCATTTCTTTGCTGGTTATTGGTCTGTTCAAACTTTATATTTCTTTCTGTTTCAGTTTTGGCACATTATATGTTTCTAGGAATTTATCTATTTCTTCCAGGTAGTCCAATTTGTTGGCATATAATTTTTCATAATATTCTCCTACAATTGTTTGAATTTCTGTGGTGTTGGTTGTTATTTCTCCTCTCTCATTTGTGATTTTATTTATTTGAGCCATTTCTCTTTTTTTCTTGATAAGCCTGGCTAGAGGTTTTTCTGCTTTATTGGTTTTTTTGAAAGAACCAGGTCCTAGTTTCATTGATCTGTTGTATTGTTTTGGGTTGTTTTTTTGTTTGTTTGTTTGTTTTTGTTTTGTTTTTAGTTTTTGTATCATTTATTGCTGCTTGAATCTATATTATTTCCTTCCTTCTGCTGGTTTTAGGTTATGTTAGTTGTGCTACTTCTAGCTCCTTTATGTGTAAGGTTAGGTTGTGTACTTGAGATTTTTCTTGCAGGTAGAGAAAACTAAAGCACATTCCCATAAGCAGATTCAATAATACTGTTAAAAATCTATTCCAGCACTAAGTTAAAAAGTTCATACTGTTGGTAGCAATGCAAACTTGTGTATCCACTCTGGAAAACAGCGTGGAGGTTCCTCAATATGTTAAAAATAATACTACCTTGGGATCCACACTTGCATTACTTGGTATTGACCCAAATATATAACAATACTGATTTGAGGGGTTACATGCACCCCAATATTTATAGCAGCATTATCAACAACAGCCAAACTATGGAAAAGAGTCCAAATGTCCATTGACTGATGAATGGATAAAGAAGATATATATAATGGAATATTGCTCAACCATCAAAAAGAATGAAATCTTGCTATTTGCAACAATGTGGATAGAGTTAGAGAGTATCATGCGAAGCGAACTAAGTCATTCAGAGAAAGACAAATACCATATGATTTCACTCATATGTGGAATTTAGGAAATAAGACAGATGAACATATGGGATGGAAAAAAAGAGAGCAAGAGAGAAGGAAGCAAACCATTAGATATTCTTAAAGATAGATAACAAACTGAGGACTGATGAAGGGAGATGGGTGGGGCTGGGTTAAATGGGTGATGGGTATTAAGAGTACACTTGCTGTGATGAGCATTGGGTGTATATATGTGATGAATCACTAAATTCTACTCCTAAAACCAGTATTACAGTATATGTTAACTAACGAGAATTTGAATACAAATTTGGAAAAAAAAAAAGAATCAGATAAACTGGAAAAATTTTTTAGAAAATGAAGAAGAGGTCCTATAGTGAGTGCCCCTGTTCACCAGGGTGTGGTGCTTCCAGCACTGTCTCCAATGTGTGCTGCATGTGCTCTGCTGTTTTGTCCTGGCCACTTTATCTTTCAGGCCAGTCATCTACAGAGGCTCTCTTTGTCTGTTGTGGGCAATATTTGGTTCCTGGCCTATATGTGGTGACTTTCAACTATATATGCTCTGGTCTGCTTGTGAAATGAGACCTGTCTCTACTGGCCCCAGAATCAAGGCCCTACAAAACTCCTGGGTGGGGAGATGTGCTATTTGCAGGAGTTTGGGCTGGTCTTCTGGGGGAGGGGGCCTGCCAAGCTGGGACTGAGGCAAGCTTGACTGGGAAAGGTAGTTTCACCAGAGCACTGGGCGGGGGGTGGTGTGTGTGCTGGGGGGTGGGCTTGGTGTAAGCAATTAAGTAGTGAGTGTCAGTGCTGCACAGGTTCCTGCAGGTGACTCCGTATGCTGAGGTGGAGAGGGAAATGTTGCCTCCCAGTTCCTTTGTTCCTGAAGGGATTTCTCTGTGAATGCTATCTCTCTGAGACTTGCTCTCAGATGAGCAAATAACCTACCTGTTGTGTGCCCCAGGCGATCTTCAGATCCCTGTTTCCAGGCTACATGTTCCCGGGCTGTTTGCCCTGCCTTGTCTCCATGAGCAGGGCAACGCCCTCCAAGCTCTCTCACAGCCAAGCACGCTAATGTTTAAAACTCCAGGCTTTAAGCCCCATTGGTTGCAAGAACTCATGAAATTCAGCCCCTCTTCCCTTTCAAGCCAACTGCTATGAGCATTCATTTTCCCTGTGCACTCCCCTGTGTGCTAGTCTGTCTCCTGCCATTCTCCAAGATGGCAGCTCCCTCCCCACAGCAGAGGCCACATTCCATTTCTCTCCCAAACAGTGTCTCTGTGCTTCCTACCTTCTTTGATTTGGCCTCTTCTCTACCTTTAGTTGTAGAGTTTGTTCTGCTAGTCTTCAGGTCAATATCTGGGGTATTTAGCATGATTTGATGGTTATCTAGTAGTATTTGCAGGGCAAGGCAAGCCTAGGGTCCTCCTTCTCCTCCACCTTCTTCCCTCCTCTACACATATGTTGGCCTTTAAAAATTCACAATATCTAGTGATGAGGGATATGTCTTATAGGACACATTAAATACAGCAAAGTATAACACTTTATGTAATATGGATACCAGAATACTAGCTTCTTTTCTATTTGTTTTGATGTCACAACAATGTGCTGATTAGCATTGTATATGTTTCTTCCAGATTCTAAAAGTTTTTCAAATGTTCATTATTTCAAACTATTGCTCTTTTGTTTACTGAAAATTTACTTCAATTGTATTTTCCAGAAGCAAAACATATTAGTTGGAGAAGTTCAAAATCCAGAATAGTTTTGAGACCTCAGCTGATGTTATCTTAGCCTTGAAATAGTTTTCTTTTGCCAAGTATTGGGAGAACTAGTAGTCTCAGACCCATTTTAGTAACATATATATTTTAATATGGAATGCATCACAAATTTTTATGTCATCAGGAATCATGCTAACACTGTCTATATCATTTCAACTTTAGTATATGTGTCATCCAAGCCAGAGTTTTAATACTATTTTTAGGATTAAAGTTTCTGCAAAATATTAAGTGTAGTGATGGGTTTAATTCTGATTTATTCTTTCTCCTAGGACACAGTCCTTTGTGTTCTAAGGACCACCTGGTGGTTAGCCAATATCTCCACTCTTGACATGCTATAAAAAAAAACCTTTTCTCCACTTGAGCTCATGAAACTCCTGAATGTGCAGCTTAACTTATCAGCTGCTTCCTCCACAGAGGCAAATCCCCCAAAATGGAAAGATATCTGGATGCTAGATCCATCTTTCTGGCTTCTTCTGGTCCTTTCTTGGATCACAGCCTGGTTATTCCCTACCATCTCATTAGTTCTTTGTAACTATTAATAAGACATTTTATCCTTGTATTAGAATCTGAAGGTTGATGAATAGATACTTGGCCTATTTTTGTTTGTTTTTATTGAAATTCCAGTTAGTTAACATACAGTGTAATATTAGTTTCAAGTGTACAATATGGTGATTCAGCACTTCCATACAGCACCCAGTGCTCATCACAAGTGCACTCCTTAATCCCCATAACTTATTTCGCAACCCGCACCCCCCCCCCCCCCACACACTCTCTGGGAATCATCATTTTGTTCTCCATAGTTAAGAATCTGTTTCTTGGTTTGCTTCCCTCTCTCTCTCTTTTTTTTTCCCCTTTGCTCATTTGTTTTGTTTCTTGAATTCCACATGAATGAAGTCATATGCTATTAGTCTTTCTTTGACTTCTTTCACTTTAGCATACTCTCTAGCTTCACCCATGTCATTGCAAATTTGCAAATAGCAGGATTTCATTCTTTTTTATGGTTAAGTAATACATTTTTTAATATAATACTACATCTTCTTTGTCCTATATTGTATTTTGAATAAAAGTCTAAAATAATATTCTATATCCCATCATCTTCATAATAAACTGTTTATGAAGGCGCCTGGGTGGCTCAGTCATTAAGCGTCTGCCTTTGGTCCAGGGCGTGATCCCAGGGTACTGGGATCAACCCCGCATCCGGCTCCCTGCTCCGCTGGGAGCCTGCTTCTTCCTCTCCCACTCCCCCTGCTTGTGTTCCCTCTCTCGCTGGCTGTCTCTCTCTCTGTCAAATAAATAAATAAAATCTTTTTGAAAAAATAAATAAACTGTTTACGGTTTGTTGCTTATGACAAAGACAGCATTAAAGTTCTCCCTCAGCTTGACTAAACTTTAGACAGGTTTCCCCTTGACTCTTGGTCCCCACCTTCCTTTTCTTAGAGCATTTACTTGAGATAACTTGTAATTGTAAATTCTTTCTATGCATCTTTGAGATGCCAATCTTCTTCAAGACTCTTGCCACTTTTATAACCCAGGAATGTGTTTCTCAAAGATCTGGGAGCCTCCATTTGAAATGTAATCACCAAGAAAGACAGCATCCCTATCTCCCAGTTTCTGTGGGAAGGCAGGAGACCAATGTTCATAAGTACCAATTAGCAAACACATCTGGACTAATCATACTGACCAACCTCTCTCTCAACATCTTCTATTACATTCCACTAACTCATCTAAATGCTAAAAAATTGCTTCACCCTGTGTTTCAAAAGAGTTAAGCTCAATCTCTCTCCTCTACTGAAATAATCTTGACCTCCATCACAATAGTCTTCTTTTAAAAGATTTATTGATTTATTTTAGAGAGAGAGAGCACAAGCCCAGGGAGGTGCAGAAGGAGAGAAAGAGAATCCTCAAGCAGATGTCATGCTGAGTGCAGAACCTGAGGTGGGGAAGATATCAGGACTCTGAGCTCATAACCTGAGCTGAAAGGAAGAGTCAGACACTTAACTGACTGAGCCACCCAGGGCACCCCTATCACAGTAATCTTGAATAAAATCTTCCTTAACCTCTTAATCTGTCAGATGCAATTTTTCTTTGACACTTAACTAAAGATTAATTTTAATTAGTTTCTGAGGATTTACACTTTTTTATTCATAAATGCAGGGGTGTCTTCTAGATAAAAATATTTCACCAACTAGTCATTTATATATTTCTAATGTAAAGATAAAATACCACAAACCAATGGAACTGAATAGGAAGTAACTCAGTTTTACAGAACACATGGGTTCTTTCAGATTCTTAATTTTATTAAATATAAAAGAGTAATGTAATTTCTTGGAGAATTCCCATTTTATTTAAAAATTTGTTATCATCAAATTAGATTAACAAGGTCATTTTCTAAGAGACTATGGTTGCGTTCAAAAATTAGGATGAGAACAATGACTTGTAAAACTTCAACATTTTCACTATTACCTGCTATGTTCACTGCACCTATGGGTTTCAAATCTGTTTTAGTAGCCAAAAAATTAAGAAATGGATACAAAGGCGTGCCTGGATGGCTCAGTCAGTTAAGCACCCAGTTCTTGATCTCAGGGTTGTGAGATGGGGACCTGCACTGGATTCTGTGCTGGGTGTGGAGCCTACTTAAGATTCTCTTTCCCCCTCCCTCCTTCTCTGCCCCTCCTCCCTACTCTAGAAAGAGAAAGAAAGAAAGAAAGAAAGAAAGAAAGAAAGAAAGAAAGAAAGAAAGAAAGAAAGAAAGAAGAAAGAAGGAAGGAAGGAAGGAAGGGAGGGAGGGAGGGAGGAAGGAAGGAAGGAAGGAAGGAAGGAAGGAAGGAAGGAAGGAAAAGAAAGAAAGAAAGAAAGAAAGAAAGAAAGAAAGAAAGAAAGAAAGAAAGAAAAAAAAATTCTTCAAAAAACTAAGCAAGATCTTTTTTATTAAAAGGATTACAAATGTAATTCAAACTGGTATGGAACTTTACTAATTTAACTTAATTGCTCGTCCTAAAGATCCTTTTTGTCCATATGAATTCATTTTGGTCAGAATGTTTGTGTGTAAATGGTACTTGGGGTGGAAATGGAAGGTAGAAAGTAGGAGAGTGAGTTAACTTAGCTGCATTTTTACTATACACAAAGCATATGTACTAAGAAATAACGGTGTGGTGAAAACTAAGTATTATAAATTAGAAAAAAATACCTAAAGTTGGCATTTTATGAGCCTTTAATGTGAAACAAATACATTTGACTGGATCTCAGAAATGGGTGTGATGGTGAACTGACTGTGACATCTGTCACTCCATTGATCACCAGGGTTGGTTGGATCTCAGAGCCACACCCAGCTTGATCACTGACCTTTGCTTCACATCTTGCTTACTGAACTTTGACCACATTTTACATAAATGGAATAATATGCTTACATGTATTCCATGCATGATTATTTATTTATTGTAGGATGAAAATGTAGATTATCTTTGACTTACTATATTCTGTCTAGAAAATACCAGTATTACTTGAGTATGATGCAAAGTGCTTCAAAGCATAGATGTTACTTGATTCAGAAATGGAACTCCACGACAGAGTAGGAAATGCACTGCAAAATGATGCGTGCTGATTCTCGTCCTTTTCTCAACCTCTCCCTTCTTCTCCCCTCCTCCCCCATTGTCTCCTACGTCTCTCTGATGAGCATAAAATCTCGGTAGTTTTCATGTGAAATGAAAATTTATGGAATCAATGTGTAGATGTGATCATCGAACAACCATTTATTAAATCACCATTACAAGCTAGGCTATATTCTAGATAATAGCTCAGGAAATCAATGGATTTTTTATGGCCAGGTACAGAAGAGAAATACATACATATCATTTTTTTTTTAAATCAGATCTCTTATTTTAACGTTCTGGATTCTCATATAAACTCTGTTAAAATCCTTCAAGGCCAGGGTCAGAGAGAAAAAAAATATTCCTTTTAAGAAGTCATTTCTGAGGGGCACCTGGGTGGCTCAGTCGGTTACGCATCTGCCTTCGGCTCAGGTCATTATCTTGGGGTCCTGGGATCAAGCCCTGCGTGGGGCTCCCTGCTCAGTGGGGAGTCTGCTTCTCCCTCTGCTTCTCCCCTGTGTTCGTGCTCTCTCTCTGGCTCTCTCAAATAAATAAATAAAATCTTAAAAAAAAAAAAGTCATTCCTGAGACAGAATATGGAATGAGAAGATTATGGAGGCCTATTCTACTAGCTCAAATCTGTAGTACTGCTTTTAATCAATTGAAAACCTCATCATTCCTAGTTTTATATACTCACATTCCTCATAGACATTAAAAACTTAAAAATTCCTGGTTCATTCTACTCATCAATGATTAAATCCATCTCATTTCTTTGTTTATATTTCTTCATTTGACTTGACCTTGAACACTTTCTTCCTGTCCAGCATTAAAATTAATTAATGCCCATTTTGTTTACTTGGTTTAACTACTTTTGATCAGTTTTATTACACGTCTTAAAATGGGTATGTAGAAAAGTCCACAATTTCATGATCCTCTCTCCACTAAATCCCTAATGGCCTCTCCATAACAGACTCTATAACACCCGTGCTCGCATGCGCACACACACTCACACATAAACTCTCTAATGGATCAAAAGTTATAAGCACTGTTAAGGGAAGAGGCAGTATGCATCTGGGATCTCTTAGTGAACTACATGCTCCTGTAATTTATTAGGAGTATTCAATTGAGGTGAGTATACAGAGATTTCTAAGGTTGAAAGCTAAGCTGTCCAATTAGAGGCAGAACACTATTTTAGTAGTACACTAAATAGTCCTTTTGGGTTTTTAAAGTAATTTATGTACTTTCCAATAAAAAGAAGTTATAAGATCCTGAAAAATGTAAGCTTGTTATATACTGTGATAAGTAAAGCAAGGCTGATATTAATATGAATATATTTTAACTTTATATCTATTTTTGTTTATTTTCCTTTGAGATGTATTTTTCTTTAGGTTACTGGACATAAAAAAAATCTTAGAGTCAAGAAAAAGAAGTCAAGAAAAAAAGTACTCATCTTTACCCTATACTACAGTCTAGTAACCTGGTGCTGCATATACAGGTTATAAATTAATGTCTGGGGAACTTCTTTGGTATTTCATCTTAGTACCTTATCTTGGAGAATATATTTGATGGGATCATGTATCACTGACATTTAAATTCTAACCTACATAGAAATTAATTTTCAAAAATATGTCAGAAGCCTGATACTATAAATCCTTTGTTATTGTAGAATAATAGAACTTTAGCCATCAGGTACTTAGGAATTGTTCAACACATCTAACACAATTTGACATAAATAGTCATGAGTGAGTATGGGTCATCGTTAATGTTTGTAAAAATTAGTAAAATAATTTCTAATTAAGAATGAATAACTAGACATGTACTTACTTTGACAAAAATGGAGATAGCCAATTTTTTCATAAATCAAGTGAATAATAAGAGATGTATAAAAATGTTTGTTCTAACAGATTTTATTATGGAATTGTGCAGGAAAATTTGAATTAAGTGTGTGTTTGATACTATATCAGCATTTACATCATTAGAGCCATTTATTTATTTATTTATTTATTTATCGCATACAGTTCTGTGTTTTTTTTTTTTTAAGTTTTTACTTAAATACCAGTCAGCTAACATACAATGTGAAGTTAGTTTTAGGTGTAGAATTTAGCTTTTCATCACTTACATACAATACCCAGTGCTCATCACAAGTGCCCTCCTTAATACCCATTACCCATTTAACTCATCTCTCACCCACCTCCCTCCATCAAAGCTCCAGTTTGTTCACTATAGTTGACAGTCTGTTCTCTGGTTTGCCTCTCTTCCCCCACTCTATGTTCATCTGTTTTGTTTCTTAAGTTCCACACCTGAGTGAAATCATATGGTAGTTGTCTTTCTCTGACTGACTTATTTCACTTCGTGTGATACTCTCTAGCTACATCCATGTCATTGCAAATGGCAAGGTTTCATAGAGCCTTTTAAACACTTCATTAATTTCAAAATATAACCCCCCTGAAATGATCTAATTTAATGAATTGGCATAATGAATAAGGGTAGGCATAAACTGAAAGCAATATTACATCAAAATTATACTTCTTTATGTACTAATACAAATACAAAAATAGTTCATAAAATGATTACCATATAATGACTATCATATTACTCAAATATGTAAGGAACTCAAATAAATGTGTAGTGAATAAAATTGAGTGGAGGTAATTTAGGTGAATTACTTTGATTTTACACTATTTCCTATCTATTTTGGGGCTTACCTAAGTTTGCAAATATGAATAAGGCCCAAGCATTTAATCCTTCAAGTAGAGTAAGACTCCAGGATGAAATAAGAAAGCTCTTCCCATTTAAGTATTCCATTCTTTGTCTACTCCAAGCCAAACTAATGTTCCCAGAGACCTGAACAGATCTGATGTCACATTGCCACCATCTCATCTTCTGCTTCGAGACTCACCACTATTATTTTTCTTGAGTAGATTTGGAAAAAAGAAATCCCTTTGTAATATTTTAACCATCCCAGATGACTTTCCCTCTCTCTAAACCTTATATTCATCCCATGTTCCTTATTTTTTCCCAGGAATACCAACCTCTCCCACACCAGACAATGAGAAATGATCCTTCATATTCCCTTCTCCCTCACATTACAATTTCCAGTCACCAAGTCTTATCAGATTTTGTTTCTTGAATCTCTTTTTCTCCTACCATCATCACCATCAATGAATTCAAGTCCATCATCATCTCTCACTTGGAATACTGTGATAACATCTAAACTGTTCCTTCGGCATGTATTCAGTTCTTTCTGAAAGTCATATTCTGTGTTATACAGATTCTGTATATACACATTGTAAATATATAATGATTTACTTGAAATGTGAATATAACTGTTTTTGTATCAGAATTGCAGAGAATTAATCATACTCCTTAGTGGAGGAAACATTATAATTATTGCTTTCTGTAAGTTTCTATCCAGTTTTACTTATATATTTATTTCCTTGTATTCCTTATCCCCTAATATAGGCAGGTGCTCTAATATTATATTTGTCCTTAGATCTATAACAATTCTTACAAAATATGAAAAGTTGTTTTCTGAATATTTGTGTGTTTAGATTAAGTGTATACAATTTTTTCATAAACAGTATTTTGCTCTAAACCTAATTCCATTTCTAACTTTTTTCCCCACTCAATAGTGTTCTTAATATGCTATCTTATAGCTATCACGTTGTAGGTTCTTTTAAGTTTATTCTTCCTATTTGCTGTTTCAAATAACATGAATCCACCACATTGTACTTACCCATTTCACAGCATCCTTATAAATATGCCTTTTGATTGAGTGTCACAATTTTGTATCTATACAGTGAGTGAGATAGTGAGGTCATAAGATATCTATACTTACTTTTAAATATGTCCTGACAAGTTATTTACCAAAATATCTAAAACCATTTAATTCCCATCCACAGCCCATAAGTTGCTTTTTCTCATATCCTCATCCAACATATCATCCAGGAGTCTTATATTTTCTAAACATGTGGTATAAATATATATCTCTTTTTATTTGTGGATATTGGCATATATCAGATCGCTAATGACATTTTGGAAATTTTTGTCCATTTTTCTAAAGAATTTTTTGGTTATTGATTTGAGCATCAATCATATAAATTTTGCCTATCTCAGTAATACAACTTCTATTAATCTGTCACATGATAACTGTATATGCCATCCTTTGTTGAAATGAATCTTCATGCTTTTTTTACTCCTTTTAAAGATTAGTTTACATTTTAGTTATTTTTTTAAAATTCAGAAAATCTGTATTAGGCATAACATCCATACCAAAATCTATTTTTGGGGCCTTTACTCAGATTTACAACTCATATATTTTTGGGCAATAGACCCTTTTAACATAACAAAATGTTACTATTTCTGCTAGTGCTTCAAATCTTTGAAGTCTACTTTATTTGATTTCAGCGTGGATGTATCAATCTTCAGTTTGTTTATATAGTATGCTTTTTCCATCATTTCACTTTCAATTTTCTTGTAGATTTGTTATTCTCATCTCGCAAATTTTGTCTTTTATGATCAAAATGGGTAGTCTACTATTGTTTGTTGGAATATCCTATAAATATTACCTCAATCTCATGGATTAATGATGTTCTTCCATATTCCTATATCCTTGCTGATATTCTTACTTGTGGTTTTATTGATACCGAGAGAGATGTTGAAGTATACAACTATAACTGTGGATTTGTCAAGTTTATCTCCCAGTTCTACCATTTTTGAAGCTCTATTATTTGATCCATTCAAATTTAGGATTATTATGTCTTCTTGACTAATTGAACTTATCTGATAATATCGCTCTTCATTTCTGATCATTTTCTTTGCTCTGATGTAACTTTGTCTTATATTGATATATCCACTCCAGCTATCTTTTATTTAGTGTCTGCATGATATATTTTATTACATCATTTACTTAGAACATATCCATATCATTATATTTGCAATGGGTTTCTTAGGTACACTATATAATTGGATCATTTTTTATAATCCATTTTGAAAATCTGGGTCTTTTCATTGGTGTGTATAGAACATTAAACTTTAATTAATTCTACTTAAGATTTAAGTCTGTTTCACTGTTTTGTGTTTGGTCACCCTAATTTTTCATTTATGTTTCCCAATTCCTGATTTCTGTAGAATACTTACATATTTTTTAGTTATTTAGTATATAGTGTTTTTAGACATATTTATTTGTACTACTTTTTTAGTGATTAATCTAGGGATTAAAACATACATATTTATCATAATCTGTTAGTGTCGACACTTTACCACTTCATGTATGTGTCAACAAATTTCTTTCTTTCTTTCCCATCTCCTCATTACAAATCACTGGCTTAGATATTACCTAAACATACACTGAGAACCATATCAGAAAATGTTATGTTTACTTTTGGACATCAAAAATATCTTTAAAAACTAAAGCTATCCATATAGCTCCTTCCTTCAGTTCTTCTAGGTCTTAATTCATACATTAATTTTTTAGTGATACCTTCCTTCAAACTACAACCCATTTTCATCTTCATTCTCCTAAGAATTTAATATCTAACATTATAAAATTTACATATTTCTCTTATGATCTCTCCCCATCACTAAATGTCTTGAGACCAAGGATATTTGAATCTTGCTTACTGCTCTATCTCCAGCAGGTAGAACAGTGCCTGGTACATATTAGGACCCCAAGAGGTATTTGTTGAATGAGTGAATGAATGAAATAGAAAACTCTTATTATGAACTTAAAAAAAGGACACCTGGGTGGCTCAGTCTGTTAAGCATCTGCCTTCAGCTCTGGTTGTGGTCTTGGAGTCCTGGGATCGAGTCCCACAATGGAGCCCCAGCCCCACTCAGCGGGGAATCTGATTCTCCCTCTCCCTCTGCCCCTTCTCCCTCAACTCGTGCTCTCTCTCAAATAAATAAAATATTTTACAAAAAAGAACTTAAAAATTATCAGTGACTAAAAGCATTTAAACACCGTCTTTTTAAGAGAAATAATTCTAAAGGCAGAGAACAAACATCCACCCACCACAACTAAGGCTCCAGAGATAGAACCCATAGAGCCCTCAGGATGCTAATAGTTTTCAATCTACTACTTGAGCAATGCATATTCATTTTTATAAGAGCTATGAATTAATTTCTCTAAATCTTTGGGGAAAATTAAAATTCTAGGGATATCACACAATGGATCTATAGCTTTTCCCCTGAGTGGCATGCTATCAAATATCAGAGAAGCATGGCATTGAACAAAGTATCTTTCCAGTTAAAATTGGTTACATCAGAATGCTGGCCAAGTTGATTATCAAGTTTTAGATTAAATTGGTTTTAATAGATTTCATCCTATTCACAAGTATTTATTTGAAGAATATTCTTCAATTACTCTGTTTAAGAATAAAACGAAAATGGGTTCACTGTACTAATTGTATCAATACATTTTTATATGCTTGAACATAATTAGGATTAACAAAATAAATACAGAGAAAATAAGGTATTTTAATTTGTCTTATATTTCACAAACTTTAAAGAAAATGTGTAGTATTAATTGGAAACAAAAACACATTTAAATTCAAATGTAATTTTTATTGGTGTTAATATAGCATGTTCAAAACCTTTATGCACTATGACTAGGTCCCATGATTAACACCACTGACAAAAATATAAGGATTAATTTATAGTAAATAAAAGCTAAAAAATAAATATGATAAAATTAATTGTTACTTTAGATTTTTTTTTTTGAGTGTGCTATCTTAAAGCTTCTGCATTTCACAGAACTATATGGAATTTGTTGTTTCCAGGATTTTATTAGACAACACTTGCCATTTTAAACACAGTTATTGTCTGTAATTTGACTTTTGCTTCTTTGTTTAGTCAATGAAAAACAGAAAATGTTATTATACTATCAAGTTTCTCTCTGATCCCGTCTGAAACTTAAATGCAAAAGTGAGCTAAAGTGGCAAAAAAAAAAAAAATCATATAAATACTTTCAAAACCTTGTAATTGCTTAGGAGACGGCTTTTCCTTTTGCTTCCAGAAGAATATGATGTATCTAAATTTATTTATATGAGCTGATTTACCTGCTGCTGAATCATTAATAATAGACATCTAGTAGAGGTAGACTAACAGACTTGAAATTTTTAAGCGAAAGCCATTTCTCACCAGAGAAACATCAACCACCATCTCCAAGGTGATGTAGCTCTAGACAGCTTTTGAGTCTCCCAGACTATCATGTGACTAAATAGATGCAATGTATTATGAAATGTACAATCAGCCTAACCTACTTGATAGAATCAGCATTAAACTCAGAATATAGGGAATTGTAGATACACATCTTAATAAATTTAAAATATCAATACGTAAAATAAAATAAAATAAAGAAATACAAATAATTTTTTCTTTCTGCTGACAATCAAAATTAAATACAGAGCAAGGTAAGCCCGAAAGTAATAGACATTTAGGTTTTAAGGTTTTATTATCAATAGTATTTAAATGCTCTACGCAGGTGAATTCATTAAATTATTTTGGAAGTAAATGAAACATAGCCACATTCAGAAGATCATGAATGGGAAAATTTTAATCCGGTGGAGAGATATTACAAAAATGGAGTAACACAGGGTTAGAATTTTATATGTATTATATCATAAATGTAAAATGCAGCAACAGTCAAGACTTAAAGTAATAAGAGTGGCAAGAAAGGCTATATCTGTTCCAAGGAGGCTTGTCAATGTTATCTAATACCCCAAACTGAAGCTTTTCATATCTTATCAAAATTTAGGCAATGCAAAAGAAATCAGATAAACAACTACAGAAAGAAAACTATAGTATAATTATGGCTAAAAACTCCAAACTTAAAACTTGGTATTTACTTGTACACAAGCTACAGGAAAGTTATATTTTACTCGGAGCAATATGTATTTCTTCTGACTTGTAATGCAGTATTACAAATTTTATAATCAGACAAACATTGTAACTTTTCAAGGTATCAGATAGCAATTTCACAGCTGTGACTAATGTATTTCTAGTTTATTTGCCCAATAAAATAATTTCCCATGCAGTTAGGAATATAGGCTAAACAGTTTCAGAAAGACAAATTCCCTTTGGAACACTTAGAAAATATTATTTTATATTTAATATGCCTAGTAAGTTTGGGGCTTATCACCATAAATATCCTACTTTGTGTGAAACTATACTCATATACAAGTAAAACAAGAGGCAGAAAGGTGTAGTGGAAAGTGGACTGATTATTAAAAGGCTCAAGTGCCAGTTCAAGTTCAGTCACTCATTAGATGTGTTTATCTCATGCAAGAAAAATAAAAGCTATTGACTTTGCTCATGTGTAAAGTTTTCCCAGTTTCAAAACCTATTACTGTAAAGTCTATCTTTGTATTCTGGAAAAATACACTAAAAAAACTTCTTTGTGACAAAAGATGCAAGAGACATTGGAACCTTGTTAATATAATGAACCTTGTTAATGTTAAGGTAATTTATTAATAGAAAAAAATGGAATTTAAACTACAACTACAACTGTCTCTAGCCACCTTTGCCTATGATTGTACCATAATATAGCTTTTGGTCAGTAAAATACATTTATAGACCATTTTGAGTGGTGAGGCCTGTAAGGACAAATCCAAATTAAAAATAAGAAAATTAAATATTTAATTCTCCCTGGTTCAAAAAGGGAAAGAAATTCTCCTTCTCTTTTCTTGAAACATTTATTTTAGAAAACCTGCAGGTGTAAATTCTTTTCTGCTCCTTTGAGATGAATGTAAATCTTTTTATAAGCTAAATAAACTTCCTGCCAGCTTTACAACCTAACAATGTCTTTCTTAAGGACCTAGAAGCCATCTCTTTGAAATGTAAACATCAAGGAAGACAGCACCCTCTGTCCCCGTTACCATGGCGAGGTAGTAGCTTACGGTCAGGTGGTTCCTGGCTCCAAGTTGCAAATCTACTGCGTTACAAATGTAGGAGAAATTTGTTTTTGCTTTGGTAAGGCAGTTAGCAAATATAGATGGTTACCCAAATTACCAGATGAATTTAGGGTGATGCTGCTGTCTTCCTTGACGACTAGTTATTGTTTATCTTGAGAAAACATATGTAATGTGTCCTATCTGCGTGGCTATAGAAGGTGGTGAGATTTCTTTTGTCTTTGCTGTTCCTTTAGCGGGTTGCCTGGAATGCACATCACATTGTAATGTACTGCGTATTCAATAATAAAACGTTACCCTGCTCTTCTACTTTGTGGAGAGCTTTTTGTTGTTTGTTTGTTTGTTTGAAGTTAGGAGGATATTTTGTTTTTACTTCTGTGTCCCCAAAAGGCCCAAAGGTCATGCCATAAAGAGACTGTACAACAAAGTAATATAGTCTCAGTTCTGCATAATTGCCTACGAAAAACTGAAAGCAAGTTTGAAGAAAAGGTCAAGTATGAGAGGACCAGCAGACATGGCAGGATGTCAGAACCTGCTTAGAAATGTTGGCCACCAAGAAACTTCCAGGGGGAGGATAGCCTAAATTAAAACAGGGACATTCTAATTAAATTTTAAGTTGTTCATGACTTTAAAATATTCAGATTTTGTATTACTGCAATAAAAACAGCCCTGCAGTGATTATTTTAGAACTGAAAAACTGAGCTAAAATGCAATGTGAAGAATTCGGGGAAGATAAGGACATTAAAAATACTATCATTAGCTTAATCCAAGTTCTTAAACAAGGTGTTGGAGCCAAAAGATAACATAATTCCCCCCACCAACAGTCTTAGGATTTCAGAAGGGACACTTGAAGAGATCCACTTCTTTTGACTCCCAAAGGACAGAGTATCCCTGGATTACATCTAGGTAAGGCAGCATAGTCTACGGATGATCAATCGCAATTTAAAAAATTTGAAATGCTGAGTGAAATAAGTCAAGCAGAGAAAGACAATTATCATATGGTTTCTCTCAACTATGGAACATAAGAACTAGGAAGATCGGTAGGAGAAGAAAGGGATAAAGAAAGGGGGGTAATCAGAAGGGGGAATGAAGCATGAGAGACTATGGACTCTGAGAAACAAACTGAGGGCTTCAGAAGGGAGGGGGGTGGGGTAATGGGATAGACTGTTGATGGGTAGTAAGGAGGGCACGTATTGCATGGTGCACTGGGTGTTATACACAACTAATGAATCATCGAACTTTACATCAAAAACCAGGAATGTACCGTATGGTGACTAACATAATATAATAAAAAATATTATTATAAAAAAATTTGAAAGGCCTATAATCTTATGTAAACAAGTTGGAAGAATTGCTAAACTTCTGAGGATAAGCAAAAGCATCATAGAGCAACACTGGCAGCATGTGAAACTGTCTAGGCTATAACCTAAGCACCCATCAACCTGGTAGTAAGACTGTGGCAACTAAAACAGCCTTGTTAGCAAGATCTCTAGGTATTTTACATGTTCTTTGGAAATGGGACTAACCCCTAACTATCTCAGTAAGATGGGTGCTTGGGAAGTGGAAAGTGAGCTTTGAAAGAGAGATCTTGCAGTACTTATTAATATAAACAAGTGGAAGCTGCATGATTAACTATGCAAATGTAAGAAGATGTATTTATACATCAAGTAGGTCACATTAGTCACATAGGTGAAGATGTCCAACTAAATCATAAATCCCTGTTGCCTCCCAATGTATTTTACTTTGTTTTCTGTTGGCATGTTTTCTGTTCACTCATAATCCCTTGTGTAATACGTAGACCATAGCTGATGCTCAAATTTAATATTTAGATTTTTAGAATTTAAGAAATTTAAGAAATTTTAGAAATTGTCTATCCTGGTGTGAGAATTCTCAAATTTCATTAGAGACTCTTCTAAGTGCTCCTTAGACATGGATATTCCCTGCTCCCTTCCCCTAGGATTATGATCCTGCAAATGAAGCCTGAGAATTTATATTGTTGAAAGGATCCCTAGTAATTATTATCATCAGGGATATACAAGGAAAAGCTGACCAAGTCTAAATTCCATTTTGCACACAGTGCTTTGCCAAAGGTTACACAGTAAGTCTAATAGTAATGAATAGAACCTCATTTCCTTATGAATATTCATATTAAGGGTTCATCAAAAGAGATGCAATTAGTCTTGTTAATGCATACTTAGATTATTTCTAATAATCTGTATTAAAAACCATTATGCAATAAACATTGATATAAGAATATCTTTCTGCTTATTTGTGAGTCTATGTGTGAGAAACAAAATTTCTGGGTCTTTGTGCTATGTGTTGTGTTTTAAAATATTGATGGGTATTGTCCATTCAAGGTAGACACATTGATTTCTACTTCTAATCCTGGTATATGAGCAATACAATTTCCCAAAACTTTAGCTAATATCACTTGTTGAAAATGTTGGTCTTTTTCAATTATGTAAGTACTTTCCTAAGATTTCCTTTGAAAATGAATGATTTTGAATATATTTTAATATGTTATTATATCACTTGTTAGTTTTAAATCTATCACCCAGTAACCCAATAAGGGATAGTTCTTTTTATGTACGAATAATATGTCCAATTCTCCATCTCACGGATTATTGCTTAAAACAATGTGAATGGATTTTAAAACGGCACCTGCAGGATGCTCATGTGGAACTTCTTTTGTTTTCCTATTAAGTCACCTATGAAGGCAAAGAATGGAGTGAAAGCAAGAATGAAATTTAAAAACTTACATTAACAATCAATTTAATGATAGAATCAGAAAGGAATTTTACACTATCACACCAATTAAAATGGATTTTAAAAAATACAGATTGGTTTTTCTGGGTTTTCCTTATCTACATGACTCATTTTGTTTCACAGAAACACAGCATGACTACAAAGATCTTAAGGAACTTTGCACTAGCTATCAGGGAAATTAGTTTGGTCCTAGTACTAAAAGAAAGGACCATAAAGTAAATCTATTATATCTGTTTTCTACATGAATGAAGTTCTTGTTTACCAATGACTTACTTTCTCCATCATTAGTTAGTATGGTGACTATGCCAATACATATGCATGAAATGACCCAATGGACCACATCCAGGGACCTTTTGAATGGCTGACTGGGAATACCTTTTGAATCTATGCCGCTCAAGAGAGATAATTTTGAGAAAATGTGGTTCATTGTTAAGCCGTTATAAGTTAAGTTTTTATTGCGTATTTTAACTATCTGATGTAAAAACTAAAACCTAAGATTCAGGATATGGATATACTGCTTTCTTTGAAATAGCTGTAGGGTTTGATAATTGTTATTAAAGTCTCATGACAAAGAAAATAAGTAGAGGGAGGGTAAGGCCAGGAACCAGGAGATTGTAGTGCACTGTTCACCCTTATTCCAATAACCACTAAATTTCAGGAACTATTGATATATTACAAAATGCTGAACAGAAGTACATTTTTTTTTTTTTTTGGTACAAACCAATGAAAGGACTTGGCTCTGACCCCAGGGTACCACATGAGACATAGAGAATAAAGGTGACATATGAGTGCTGGCATTTGGAAGCTAACAAATGAAAAAAATGAGGAAGTAAGTCATAGGAATTTATCTTAAGAAGGCTTTGACTGGCATCAGCTTAAAACTGGGTTTAGGCAGAATCTTTAAGTGCCTCAGTTGACATCAGGATTACATAAGTTGTTTTATTTGAATGTAGCAAACATTATATCATCTAACAAGTCAGATTTGAACAACCTTTAAAGCGTATATTTATATTTAATAATATGTTATTATACACATTTATAATATATAAATATTTTATATATATTTTTATATATTTATATATATTTTATATATTATATTTATAGATATTCTATATATATATTAGAGACTTTTTACTCAGGTCCACACGAATAATCTGTGTAAACTTAGAATAATCCCTCCTTGGTCATAATGTAGAACCATTTTTTAAATTTTATTATTTTTTAAAAAATAATAAAATAATTTCTTAAAATTTGTTCTGTTTTTAAATTTTATTTTATGTAAATTCAATTAATTAACATATAGTGATTTATTAGTTCAGAGGTAAGGTTAAGTGATTCATCAGTTGTATATAACACCCAGTGCTTATTACATCATGTGTGCTCCTTAATGTCCATCACCCAGCTACCCCAGCCCCCCATCTCCCTCCCCTCCAGCAACCCTGTTTGTTTCCCAGAGTTAAGAGTCTCTCATGGTTTTTCTTCCTCTCCGATTTCATCTTATTTTTCCCTCCCTTCCCCTATGATCCTCTATTTTGTTTCTTAAATTCCACATATGAGTGAAATCATTTGATAATTGTCTTTCTCTGATTGACTTAAATAATACCGTCGCTTACATAATACCCATGTCGTTGCAAATGGCAAGATTTCATTCTTTTTGGTGACTGATTAATATTTCATTATATATAAATATACCCCACATCTTCTTCAGCCATTCATCTGTCAATGGACATCTGGGTTCATCCCATAGTTTGGTTATTGTGGATAGTGCTGCTATAAACATTGGGGTGCAAGGTGCTCCTTCGGATCATTATATTTGTATCTTTGGGGTAAATACCTAGTAGTGCAATTTCTGAGTCGTAGGGTAACTTTATTTTCAACTTTTTGAGGAACCTCCATATTGTTTTCTAGAGTGACTGTAGCAGATTGCATTCCTATCAGCTGCATAAGAGGGTTCCCCTTTTTCTGCATCCTCACCAACATTTGTGGTTTCCTGGCTTGTTAGTTTTAGCCATTCTGACTGGTCTGAGGTGGTATCTCATTGTGGCTTTGATTTGTATTTCCCTGATGCCGAGTGATGTTGAGCATTTTTTCACGAGTCTGTTGGCCATTTGTATGTCTTCTTTGGAGAAATGTTTGCTCATGTCTTCTGCCCATTTCTTGACTGGATTATTTGTTCTTTGGGTGTTGAGTTTGATAAGTTATTCATAGATTTTGGATATTTTTTAAAATTTTTTTACCCACTTTATTTTTTTTTCATTTTTTTTCCAAGTTTCCATTTAAATTCCACTTAGTTAACATATAGTATAACACTAGTTTCACGTGTACAGTCTAGTGATTCATCACTCATATACAACACCCAGTACTCATCACAAGTGCCCTCCTTAATCTCCATCACCCATTTAACCTGTTTCCCGCCCACCTCTCCTTAAGCAACCCTCAGTTTGTTCTCTGTGATTAAGAGTCTGTTTTATGGGGGCGCCTGGGTGGCATAGCGGTTAAGCGTCTGCCTTCGGCTCAGGGCGTGATCCCGGCGTTCTGGGATCGAGCCCCACATCAGGCTCCTCTGCTATGAGCCTGCTTCTTCCTCTCCCACTCCCCCTGCTTGTGTTCCCTCTCTCACTGGCTGTCTCTATCTCTGTCAAATAAATAAATAAAATTTTTGAAAAAAAAAAGAGTCTGTTTTATGGTTTCCCTCAGTTCATGTTCATCTGTTTTGTTCCTTAAATTCCAAGTATGAGTAAAATCATATGGTATTTGTCTTTCTCTGACTGACTGATTTCACTTAGCATAACACTCACTTAGCATAACACATCCATGTCCTGGCAAATGGCAATATTTCATTCTTTTTTTATGGCTGAGCGATATTCCACTGTATATACATACCACATCTTTATCCATTCATCAGTCGATGGACGTTTGGGCTTTCCATAATTTGGCTATTGTCGATAATGCTGCTACAAACTTCTGGGTGCATGTATCACTTTGAATCAGTATTTTTGTAACCTTTAGGTAAATATCTAGTAGTGCAATTGGTAGATCATAGGGTAGTTCTAGTTTTAACTTCTTGAGGAACCTCCCTACTGTTTTGCAGAGTGGCTGCCCTAGCTTGCATTCCCACCAACAGTATGACCATTTTAACAAAGTGCTGTAATAGGTTTTTGATGGTATTGTGGAATTCGTTTGTGAGAATGTGCTTTAGTTTTTGCTATCTGCAAGAATGGATTAAGAAGCTTTGTATTTTTTATAGAACCCAGAAAATATTACAAAATATGGCAATTAACGGTTGTTTGAAAATTTTGGTAAAACTAAGAAGTACATAAAAATTTCCTCACATACACCTTTTGTGTGACTACATTTTCATTTTGGCCATAAATAATGGCATAATTGTATTTTTAACTATTATATACCCATGACATAGTTATGACATAGGTATGATATAGTTACGGCATTTGTATTTTCCTACAAAAAGTGTTTTCCACTTAGATTTGAAATTAATTGGCCAAATTACATGTAATATTCTTAAAAATATCAATTTTTTCTCACAATAACCTACCTTATTTTTCATAATTGTATTTGTTTTTTTCTAATTAGAATTTTCTAAAATTGATTTATTGCTTTGGCTTTATTGTTCAAGTCTACTGGTTGTATATATTTTCTTTTAATACAGCCAGGTAGAATTTTAGGCACTAGAATTAATTTTACTTAAAATGCATAGTCTAAAGACTGTAATTACAATTGCTAATAGAATTTAACTATCTCTCTCTCTAAAAATGTATTTTGCCCTGGAAACATTTAACTTTTATATTAAAACACTTCACAAAAGCAAACAGATTTTTAATAGAACTATTATCTATTAATATAAAGTTTGCTGTTGATGTTTCCTAAATGTTACTATTGAATTTAAAAAATAAGAATCACAAATACATTAATCTGTAAGGAAAATATCATACTTTAATATTTACATGTTACTGCGGGCCTTAGTGGTGTGTGTGTGTGTGTGTGTGTGCGCACACGCGCACGTGTGTGTGTGTACACATAGTACTCCTAGAATGTAACTATTACACACTGAAAAATATTGGCTCATGGATGAAAATTCATATTAATTAACATTTTGTTTCAATCTTAAGATATGGTAGCAGATTACAGAATTTGGAAAATTCAGTTAACATCTTGTAAAAGTTATTGTGGAATATAATACAATTATTTCTAAACTTTCTCATTGTGTTGAAACTGAGACCCTCTCATTAAGTCCAGAAAGCTTTTTTGTTTTTGTTTTTGTTTTGTTTTGTTTTGCATTGATTTAATTTGGAAGCTTTACCCTAATAAGGTAGCCCACGTAAGAAAGGAATTATAGTTTTAGGTACAATTCAGTTGCAGTGTAGCAAAAGAAATGCTAACTCACTCTCTTTAATTCTGACTATTTGTTTAGCTCTCAGCAAGTCTATATAGCAATGTGTCTGCTTTTTCCACAGCTTTTTAATTCTTATAAAATAACTACATCAATTAATCCTCAAAGTAAATTTTTTTAAATTAGTGTAGTCTTCATAGAATGCTATTTGATTCCTGCTATTCAAGCAGCTTTTTTTTTTTCTGAAACATAACAAACCTTAGACAAATGGCTAGAGTTATTGCTATACTGTAGCAAAATGAATCTCTTTCCTAGATCCATGTTCAGCACAGCAGAAAACATAAAATAGATGGTATACAAGAACCAAATAAAACTTCATAATGAAAAAAAATACAGAAAAGTTTTTGATGTAAAATGATTAAATAATGTGTTATTATTTCTAATTCATCTACTTGTAATAAACTATAACACTATATATTAAGAAAGTCAAAAGAGTACATAGTTTAATTCTCGTGTTAGGAAACATTATATGTTACATTTTTAAATATATTAATTTTCTGCTAAAAATCATCTATGGTGTTAGAGAATGTTAGATAACCACTACGCTGACTCGATGGGGAACTAAAGAATACTTTAAGGATTCCTCTACTTTTCTTCATGCATTTTTGTATCTTGGAAATTCAGTCTTTCTGTCTCTACATCTACAATAATCTCCCTCTTAAATTTCTCTACTTATTTTTCAAGACTAGCCTTAGAATATATTGGTTTTGTTGTTGACTCTCTATGAGTATAATCAGCTATTTCATTAGCTATACTTACAAATGTTTTCAAAGAAACTGTGGCATAGCACTGATTGTTTTGTGCTTATATATGATACGCTAGACTATATCTATATAATATATAAGCATACATATGTATACATGTATTTTATGTGTCTTGCATATTTCATAATTGGCTTCTTGCCCTACTTCAGATTACCAACACATGTCACAGTGTTTAAAATACTGCATTCACTCAAGACATGCTGGTTGTGAGTACAACATTGAATTCATTCTCCTTTAAGGAACTTTAAAACAAAGGAATGATGATAAATTTCTCACAAGAAAGAATTTGTCATGACAAGTATTCAAATAACAATCATTCCACACTGACAAGTTATACCCATAGTGCAACCTGAAAGATCCTTTATGGGATATTAGCAAGTGGTAATTTGGTTCACATTATTTAACAATGTGTTGGAACTATGAAAACTAAGTACGATTTTGTCTTGATGACTATGGAACATTGGGGAATTGACATACTGAAGTACTCTCTTGCAGTCATACGGTTTCTAATGACAGCCTCCTCACAGGGATCTTCTGTTCATGAAAACAGCTATTACTATTCACAGTTGTTGTAGTTCATGCCAGGCCAGTGAAACTTCAGAATGTTGTAATCAATGGTAATTGAAACTGTTAATAACATTAAAATTTAATTTGGACAAAGGTGTCAGACACTAGTGCTTTAGATATATCTCTTGGCACATTGCTGACATGTGCTAAACATCCAAGTATGTTAATAAATGAATGCTGAATAGGGTAAAAAATAATTCAGCAAGGAAAATAATATAAAACACATCAATTTCCTCCCCAGATGCAATAGCACCGAAACAAAAATTGTCATATTATAGTCACTTCACAGAATAAATGAAGCAGGAACGAGGGCACAACATATTTCTATATGAAAATAAGAGACATGATGAAAAAGGATTGAGATCATGAAAAATATATATTGGAATGAACTATTTTCAATCTGACATTCAAAAGGAATCTTCTGCTAATTTTAACCTTTTTTTGGACCTTATCATTTATTGTATTCAGAAATGTTATTTTGGTACATTCTCATTCTCTTGCCCTCATTCTCTCTACCTCTGTCTCTCTCCTTGTAATAATAGCATACGTTTTTGAGTTCTACTTTCAAAAATCAATATTATATAATAAGCATGTTTGCACTTCCTGAAAACATAGTTAAATGTAGCAACAGTAGAACAAAATCAAGAAGATATTTTCTCTAGGATATAATTGATGTAATTAAAAATGTACCTCCGGGTCATTGTAGATTTACATGCAGGTTTGTAAAACATAATACAGAGACTTCCTGTGTACCCTATACTCAACCTTCCCCAATGATATGATCTTAATATAATAAATATATATATAATAAAATACCACAACCAGGATCATTGAAAAGATGCAGAACCTTTCCACCATCAGAAGAATTCCTAATGTTGTCTTTTATAGCCACATTTGTTTCTCTCCTGACTCTGCCCCCTCCATAATAGCTGGCAACCTTAATTTCTTTTCCATTTTCTATAATTTTGTCTTTTCAGGAATGTTATATAGATGGAATTCAACTTTAGGTGTTTTTTTTCATTTAGCATAAGTACCTGGAAATTAATATAGGTTTTTCTGTGTATCAATAATTTATTCCTTTTGACTGCTGAGTAGTATTCCACAGTATGGTGTACTTTGGTTTCTTTAACTATCAACATTTTGAAAGATATTTTGGGCTGCGTCCAAATTTTGGCCTTTGCAAATAAAGCCACTATAAACCTTTATGTGCAGGTTTTGTGTGAACATAAGTCTTCATTTCTCTAGAACACATATTAAGAGTGCAATTACTAGGTTATATACTTAGTTTTATTTTTAAAACTGCCAAATTAACTTCCAGAGTGGCTGTCCCATTTTATGTTTCCAGCAGCAAGGTATGAGTGATCCAACTTTTTTATATTCTTGTCAAATTTGGTTATGATACTATTCTTTTTTTACATTAGCCATTCTGAAAACTATGTACTGATATCTAATTGTGGCTTTAACTTGGATTTCCTTGAAAGCTAGTAACATCGAACATCTTTTCATGTGCATATTTTCCCTCCACATATTTCCTTCAGTGGAATGTTTTTTGTTTATTTTTCATGAAGGGGTGTGTGTGTGTGTGTGTGTGTGTGTGTGTGTGTGTTAGTTTTGAGAATGTTGTATATATTTCAGATACTTTGTTGCTTGTCATTTGTCGTGTATGGAAATATTTTTTTCTAGTCAGTAGATTCTCTTTTGCTTCACTTTACAGAGTCCCTTGCAGAGCAAAAGTTTTAAATTTTGATTAAATTCAGCTGATGGATTTTTTTCTTTTAGAGATCATGCTTTTGGTGACAAATGTAAAGACAACCCTAAGTCCTGAACAGCTTTTTTTCCTAAAAGTTTTATACTTTCGCATCTTATATTTAAGTCTGTGATCTTAGCTCATTTTAATAAGGTTTGAAACTAAAGCCTAGGTTCTTTTATTGTTGTGCTATGAATGTCCAATTATTCCAACACTATTGGTTGAAAAACTTATCTCTCTTCTATAAATTTCCCTTTACATTCTTGTCAAAAATCACTTGGGCTTATTCATGTAGGCCTATTTCTGGGTTCTCTTTCTCACTGCATTAATACATCCATCTATCCTTATGTAAATACCACACAACCCTGATTACAATAGCTATGGAAGTGTTAAAAATGAGTAGGCTGATTCCTCTCACTTTTTTATTCTTCGACAAGATTGTTGTAGCTATTATATTTCCTTTGCTTTTCTATATGCCTTTTAGAAGAATCTTAATTATATATCTAAGAATTCTTTTTTGAAAATTTGACAAAAATTTTGTTAAAGTAGATATCAGTGTGGGGAAAATCGACATATTTGCTAGGTTGTTTATTTCAATCCATTAACAAGATATGTCTCTCACTCAGATATTTAATTTTTTTCATTATCATTGTATATTTCAGCATAAAATGCTGTACATATTTTAAGTAGGTTCTGCCCAACATGGGCTTTAACTCATGACCCCATGATCAAGAGTCCCACATTCTACCAACTGAGCCAGCCAGGCACCCCAAGTGCTATACATTTAAAAAAATATTTTCATCAATACTGTTTTACATGAGTTCCAGAAAATGTGATGTTATATTTTCATCTTTACAACTCTATTTTCGTTTATCTATATTGCAGTGGAGTTTCTGTATAGCTTTTTGTTTTAAGTGGTTGTTTCAGGTATTACATGATATCCATAATTTATCACAGTCTAATACTGTAATTTTTGTTTCACCAATTAAACATAATTTAAAACTCAGGAAGAGAGGAAAGTCTATTACATTAACCCACATTACTGTTTACCATATTCCTTCTTGATGTTCTAAGTTTCCTTCTTTTGTTGTTACCTTTCTGTTTAGAGAATTTCCTTAGGACAGAGAGAGAGACAGGCCTTTGTAGAAAGATCTTTCTTCTCCTCCATCTGAGAAAATCTTTATTTACTTTTCTTTCCTGAATGGTATTTTCACTCAAAATAGGATTTTGGGTTGACAGGGTTTTTGTTTGCTTGTTTGTTTGTTTCTCATGCCTCACCTCAGAATTTTAAATATATTGTAGCAGTTCATTCTTGCTTCCATGGTTTCTGGTTGTTCAAGTTGTTCTTTTTTCTACAGGTAAGGTGTCATTTCTTTTCCACTGCTTTCATGTGTCTTTGTCATTAGTTTTTAGAAGTTTGACTATAGTGTCCAGGTATGGATTTCTTTGGATATCTCTAGTTTTTGATTCACTCAGCTTCTTGAATCTTGAAGTTTATTTATATACTTACTTATTTTACAAAGTTGAAGAAGTTTTCAGTCATTTCTTCAACTAATTTTTCAGCCCTACCCACTCTCTCCTCTTTTTTCCAGGAATAGTAATGACACAAGTGGCAAATTGTTGTTTTAATTGAACAAGTCCCTGAGCCTCTGCTATTTTTTTCCAGTCTTTCTTTCTTTCTCTCTCTCTCCCTCTCTCTCTCTCTCTATTGCTCCTTTTGGGTAATTTCTATTCCATCTCTAAGTTTACTAATTCTTTCCCATTTCTTCCCCATTCTTCTATCTTTCAGTTTACTGATTCTTTCTTACGTTCTTCCATTCTGCTGTAAAGCCTATTCATTGATTTTATTTCTCTTAGTTTTTAATTCTAAAATTTCCATTTGATTCTTCTTTATGTATTCTAGTTTATTGCTGAGACTTTTTATTTCTTTGTTGAGGCTTTCTATTTTATGTTTGTTTTTTGTGCATATTTGTTCATTTAATTTTTATTTATTTTTTATTATGTTATGTTAGTCACCATACAGTACACCATTAGTTTTTGATGTAGTGTTCCATGATTTATTGTTTACACATAACACCCAGTGCTCATTGCAATACGTGCCCTCCTTAATACCCATCACCATGTTAACCCATTCCCTCACCCTCCGCCCCTCTGAAACCCTCAGTTTGTTTCCCAAAGTCCATAGTCTCTCATGGTTCATCTCTCCCTCTGATTTCCCCCCCTTCAATTTCCCCTTCCTTCTCCTAATGTCCTCCATGCTATTCCTTATGTTCCACATATAAGTGAAGCCATATGATAATTATCTTTCTCTGCTTGACTTATTTCACTTAGCATAATCCCCTCCCCCAAAGATACCGATATAGTGAAAAGAAGGGGCACATATATCCCAATGTTCATAGCAGCAATGTCCACATAGCCAAACTGTGGAAGGAGCTGAGATGCCCTTCAACAGACGAATGGATAATCATTTTTGAAGATTTATTTATTTAAGAAAGAGCACACAAGGAAGAATGAGAGAAAATCTCAAGCATACTCCACCCGTGCTGAGCACAGAGCCTGACACGGGGCTTGATCTCACGACCCCAAGATCACAACCAAGCCAAAACTAAGAGTCAGACCAAAAGTTTAATGATTATTGGTATGTTGAGTGACCTATGATTGAAACCTGATCACTTTGGGTATTGTCTTATGAAATTTTGGTTCTCATTTAAACCTGTTTTAGTTAGCTTCCTCTGACACTGCACGAGTAAGAGAAAAGGCATGCACTGCCTCATTACTTTCAGGCAGGTATGAAAGCCCAAGTTCTCCTCCACTGACACCTAAGGCAGGGCCCCATTACTTCTGAGCAGGGATGGGGATTCTGTCTTTCCACTAGGTTTCCAGTGATACTTCCCCTGCCTTAGATGGCCCGAGGTTCCTTCTTACTGTTCCTCATATAACTTCACTAACACTACAGCAGAAGTGTCTTTCCCACCTGGCTAGTATGAAAGTTTCAATGCCCTACTTAATCTTCTATAACACCACTCTTCAAGATTTTAGTTGTACTTAATTACAGGAATAGGTAAAAGGTAAAATCTTCCCAGAAGTGGAAGTCTACATAATTAATTTTAATAATCATTACTTATCTACTTTTTGTTTTGTAAAGCACGTAACACATTTTGTCTGAAAGTGATATGATTCTGACCAGTTTTGTCAAGATTCTTTTCTGTTCCAACTGTGGGTTCATTATCAAGCTTTCTCTTCAGACAGCTTAAGAAATCAATTATCACTCCAAGTATACGTTTGACTCACCATCATTCTGCCTGGAGTTTTTGCCTTCCCCACCCCCAAGATATATTGACAAATAGCTATAACTCCCCATTACTTGTCCTTGCTCCCTGCTTCTTGAGATACATATTCCTTCTATTTAGTGTTCCTAAAATACATGGACTAAAATGAATGTCCTCTTCTGGGGGAAAAAAGAAAAAAAGTTGCCTTCCTCCATTTTATTAGAAACTGATTCTAAGATTTGTGAAGCAATTCAAAACAATTTTTTTAAAAAAAGTGTACCCCTATTTTGTACTTTGCTTTCATCTTTCTAGCACATTCCTAATATATAACTATTAATTGAACAAAATAAAATACTGCTTACATGTTAAGGTAATTATCATGTCTTATGAGAAACATTATATATTTCTTTAAATTGTTTCAGATCTACTTCCTATAATTGTATTTGCATTTACTTCCATTTATATATGTTTATTTATATAGTTACCTGGTCATAACACAAAAGAAAAAAACATTAACCAACACATTTAAAAGCAAATATAGGGGCACCTGGGTGGCTTAGTCAGTTAAGTGTCTGCCTTTGGCTCAGTTCATGATCCCAGGGTCCTGGGATGAAGCCCAGCATCAGGCTTCCTGCTCAGTGGGGAGCCTGCTTCTCCCTCTCCCACTCACCCTGCTTATGTACGTTCTCTCTCTCTCTCTGTCAAATAAATAAAATCTTAAAATGATAAAATAAAAAGCAAATATAACCCAAAAAATAATGTCCTCTAGCTAATTACAAATGTTAAAGAGTTCAGTGAGAAACCAGGCAGGCACAAGATTTAAGACAATATAAGGTGCTCCATAAATCCTAAATGTATAATCTTAGAGTGTTATTTTGCACAGAAAAAAAAAATAGGATGCAGAGTATTTTACTATGTGCCAAAATTACAGCAGTCCAAGGTAAAATGTCCAGTCAACAAAAAAAATCACAAAACATTATTATTTGGTTTTTGTAATGCTTAATTGAAAAATTTTTGTAAGGTAGTTTTCCTGACCATATTCTAAAATAGTATTTTGGTATTTGACAGAAATTTTGATAAGAGTATAAATGACATAATGCTCCTTATGTTCTCATACTTAAATGTAGTAGTAGTTTTTGTCTCCTGCGAAATTGGCCAAACCTGATTTCTCATGTCTGGAACTAATATCACATAGTGCATAATATTTAGCAGTACTTAGATCAGAAATCTTAAAATTTTCACATAATCTTGATATTTTCTGTCTCTTTTCTATTTCTAGATCTGTTAGTATACGGCAAAATTTTAGTAACTGGGGTTACAATAGCCATAACTGTTTTGTCTTTGAGGTGATGTATCCCAAAATTCAGAACTGTAGATTAAAGAAACTAGTAAAACTTACTTTTAAGTTAATAAAACAACTGATAAAAAATTATTTTCCTTTGAGCAAAAGATACGCATCTGTTTTTCAAGTTAGTTAGTGCATTTCTTGATTTCATATAATCTTTTTGTTACCCAGGGAATACTTCAGTAAAGCTCTTGACTATCTCTAGTAATTTCATTGCTCTGATGGTGTGAAACGCGTATCATCCAAATTCCCCATTTGTGAACTCTTTGTTTTCATGAGGTTTATGACCTTTCTCCTTACACTGAAGCTGGAAAATATCTCCACGACAGATTCATACCACATACACAAAACTGAGCTTCTAGCAACTTCTACCATGTGATCATCTTTAGTAAAATTAGTTTAAAAAAAAAAAGGAAAGAGAAGATACCATTCAGAAATACACTGTGAGTAGCAATATTTGCAAGGCTACTGACTGAAGTGTAAACTTACATATTTCAAAAATAACTAAAAGTCTAGAAGAGAGGTGACTCCTCACTCATCTCATAAATTTATCTAATTTCTTACTATCACAAAATAGATTCAAATCTACCCTTTATGTTGCTGTTATACACTTCTGTTCAAAGTCCTCTCTGTTGTATAAGTTTTCATATAGAACAGAAACATAGGCAACACACAGACACCAAACTATCCAGTATGTACCCCAGAAGCCACTGTAAACCAGAACCCCCTCAAGTTTAGAAAAGAAGGCGGTATCGATTTTGGACAGTGAATTTGTAAATGAATTACACCATCTGCACTTTTTGCCTTGATTCTCACAGGCTGCTCTTTCAGGGTAGGAGAAAACAGAGTAGATGAAAAGGCAGGACAGGCTTTAGTAACATTGCTGTATTAAGACTGTAGCTGGTGTGTGTGTGTGTGTGTGTGTGTGTGTGTGTGTGTGTGACACCACTGCAAACCACATCTCTCTCTCAGTTTAGAATCTCAAAAGATTCAAAGAGCCAGTGTGGTATAGAGCACTTACCAAATTAATGTCACACAAACTCTAAATGTGTTGCCATCTAGCTTTATGACAGTTAGTCATCCAGGGCCTTAGTTTCCCTTTACTTAAAATAAACTCTGTTAGTGATTATCAATTTTATCCTCCCAACCCCCTGCTCTAACACAACCAAACTACAGAACAGATTTCCATTAATAACTTACATGAGAAAATTGACATTTAGGGGCACCTGGGTGGCTCAGTCATTAAGCCTCTGCCTTCGGCTCAGGGCGTGATCCCAGAGTCCTGGGATCGAGCCCCACATCAGGCTTCTCTGCTGGGAGACTGCTTCTTCCTCTCCCACTCCCCCTGCCTGTGTTCCCTCTCTTGTTGGCTGTCTCGCTCTCTCTGTCAAATAAATAAATAAAATCTTTAAAAAAAGAAAAAGAAAATTGACATTTATAGTGGAAAGTGGCTGAGAAAGTCCCCCTCCTTCTGAGGTCCAAATTCTTTTTCTGTGCTATCTCCTTCCTCTATGTTGATAATTGCTGGGTTAATTGCACCCTGTCTTATGTGAAAAAAACAACAACCAAACAACCAACCAAACAAACAAAAAAACTCCAACTCTGCAGTCTTGAAATTTATAAAACAGGCATGGTTTCTTCAAATACGGAAGGGATCTTAGAATCTAAGGTATCATCCATTCCAACATCCTAATTTTATAGGTTAATAAATTGAGACCATAAAAGCTAGAACCATTTGAACAAAAAATTGCTTGTAAGTAAAACTTACTTCCTGGTCATCAACATATTTTTTTTTTTGTTTTATACTGATGTTTTTTCATGAATAATCATCAAAATTTAGATTTTTAAAGAAACATTAAAATTAACGGCAGCACATGTTTAGTCAAACATACATGTATATTTCATATTCAATGTGTACAAAGTCCTAACTGGTTGCATTACTTGGATTAAACTATTTGAGCATTAACTTTTCCCCTACGATTCTACAGCCATATGCTGAAGGGCAAGTAAGACACACCTGGGTAAAGCCCACATCTAACTCATTTTAGCACACCTGCTTGGCTCTTTCTACTTATATGCCCTGTATTCCTGCTGACTGCAATTTTACTAATCCTCTGACCTCATAAAGACTGCCAGGGGCTGGCATGCGTGAGCAGCATGAAATCAAATGTGCCATATTGTTTAGCATCTGTTCCTAACTCCCCATGAAGTTTTCCTTGCAAACAGCACAGGGCTGTCAGCTTCAATCAGCTCGGTAGAGAACTCCACTAAGATGCATTAGCCTTCATCTAGGATTGCTCTTCACATCATCAGACCTACACACGAGGCATCTAGGTATACGATGCATATATTTAATGTTAATATGCCCATATTACCAAAAGAAAAATCCCCTAGCTTTTGCCCTAATATTTCTATGTGTTTCATGCGGTCTGAATGTTAAATACATCTCCTGGGGTGAATAGAATAATTTTAGCAACTATTGAGTGTCCATCTTTCTTCTTAAAATGCTTTGCTTCAGGCTTTAAAAAACTCTTTTGACTTTAACTCCTCAAGCATCCCCTTAATCTCATCTTCATTGCAGACAATAATAAATTTAAATATATTAATGTCCCTTTGTAGAAACATATTTTCAAAATTTGTAATGCACATTGAAATTGGATCTTTTCAGTTTCTTATCAGGAATGGTAATTAAAGAAAAATTATTTTATAAATTAGGAATGCATTAGTGCTGCATAATAGGCAATGCCTGATTTTAGGCTTTCTACCCATAAACACATTTAAATATTTAAACATCCTTAATCTGCCAAATGCTTAATCAGAAGGGCTCTAAATAAATATCTCCACCTTTCTCAGTATACAAAAACACTCACTTGTGTATTATGTATTATAGATAATCATTTGAACTCTCATAAAGATGACGTGCCTTCATTCATGCCCCGACATTCAAGGAAAAAATAACTATAAAGATAAAAAAACACAATACTGTTTTTTCTTCTTCTAATCAGTCTCAAAATATCAGTAATCTAATATGTATCATTTGTTTATAACTTATGACTCCTCACAGATTGTTCAACAAATAAATAACACTATTATTTCTAATTTAAAGTTTTATGCATTCTCTTTTTTGTTAAAAAAAATCATTTGATTCTGTTTGACCGTGTTTCTATATATTAACAGTATAAGTTGAATTGATCAAATATTTTTTAGCATTTTGGCCCTTCACACTCACATTCCAGAGCACTCTTGAATGTCCAGTATTTAGCAGACCATATCATTTGAATGTGTCATATACAAACGTGCTCTTGTGACTTCTTTGAAGGGACAATGAGGTTGACATACAACTGTAAAACTGTATGGTGACTGGTGAATATTCAATAATGAAAATGAGTCATCAAAAATAGTTGAACTACTCTGAAACTGTATTTTAAAATATGTCCATCAAGAATATTTTTAGTAGTACTTGAATGGCAACAATATTGTTAAGAATATGCACTTATGTGGAAAAATCAATTTCTTTGACAATGAAGCATAAGTGAGGTTCTACTACATGTGTGTAGACGTGTCCTATACACATCTAAGTTCCACAGTAGTTGGGAGTCTACAGGCTCCCAAATATACAAGAATCCTGAAACAACCCTGACAGTGAAGTAGAGGATGAAAAGAATGGCCACAATGATAATGAGTAGGAATCTAACGTATGCCAATTAATAGATTACCCCCTCTTTATCTTTTACTTCCCAATCCCAAATTATTTCCCTTCCTACTAGTTTTTTTCCTTCCTATTTACACTCTAAATCACATCCAAAACCTCTAACCGCCATAACTTACAGCTACTAGATAAGTCTAGCTACTAGATTCAATAATGCCATTAATAATCTTGTATGTGAGGAAGCTAAAGGTTAAATAATCTTAGAAGGTAGAAGATATTAGGATCCCTAAGGAAGAACTTACTAGGCCCTATGAAACCAGCCCTAAATGAATATTACAATTAAAACTCCAGTATAAAACTTGGTTTAAAAACACAGTGAATTTTATCACACAAATAACAAACACAGAAGCAATTACTTCAATTGTTTCAATAAAAAAAATATTTTCCTCCAGTAAACAGTAGAGGTTAGAAATCTTGCCAGGTAAATTTTAATTAAAATTTAAGGAACACATTGAAAATATTGTGGAAATATCTTAATGGCATTATATAAGGGCCCTACAGACCCAGATATGCCTAAGTGTCCAAGGTACACCACTAAAAATCACAGAGATGTCCAGAAGAAGAAAATTATTTCTGCCCCAGAATCTGAAGAAAAAAATTCCACTACAAGCGCATATTTACTTTTAAGCAGCAGAGGACTGCTAGAATAAACATCAAGTAAAGCTAACCGGATTATTAGCAGTTTTCAGTAGATAGTTCATAGAGAATGAACACCAACAGAGTAATCACCTCTTACCTCAATAACTACACCAATTCAGTGTGTAAATAGGACAGACCTTGAATTGGTTCAGGATTTTAAAACTGTGGCATTTTGAAAGAAGAATCTGAGATGAAAGAATAGCTAATGGTTGTTAAACTTCGTAAAAGCAAGTAGAGGGGCATTCCCTCCATAGATAAATGGTAATGTAAAAAAATACAAGGGGAAACCAGCCATAAAGTGACTTACAGTGCAAATATGTGTGGTGTGTGTTATGTGTGTGTGTGCATGTGGACTGCAGTGTTTGCATACAGTGTAAGAGAAGAGGAAGACTAAAGTATTCCCCTTAGACTGACTTCAGAAGCATGGATTAAGTTCTGATTCATTAACAATAACTTGAACAATATAATCCTCTCTTAGTTTACCTCAAATGTCAGATGATGTCATTTCACAAATAGCCCAATTTACAATTTGGAGGATTGCTGGTTCCCATAACAAGCAGTCCAAATAATTTTTTCTCTGTAAGATAGAATGAATTACTTTCTCTTCAAACAGTATTTGTGTATATCTAATGTATCCTAGTAAAGTCTGAAAGAAAGCCAAATGATTATTACATCTAAACTAACCCACACTAAAAAATAAATCATAACTTATTTGTATTAATTAAAATATTAGTGAGGATCTTATTTTTTAATTTTTAAAAAGGTTATTTAACACAAGCTTACTGTTCATTATTGATTCAGGTCGATCAAGTTTTTTTTTTAATTGCTATTAAATAACAGGGAGGAGAAATATAATTATATTTAAAATACGCTCAGATGAGATATAGTTAACTTAGAAAAACAAAATAAGTTTGGTTATCAGTTCAAAGAAACTCACGATGACATAATTTTTTATCTCTACATGCCAAAATTGAAGGAATATAGTATGTGGAGAGTATTCCAATCCAAGGATCAGCTAGACTAATTCAGGTATCTAAATGTACTGCTCTATTGATCAATACATATTTTTCTCCCTTTACACTACGGTTTTCACAGTTCATAAAAGATGATTAGTTTTAACCACATCAATCAAAAATATAACTCCTTTATGAATAATAATGATAATTACTGAATTAATTTGAATGTCTATCAGAAATTTCCATAAGAATTTCTGTATCATGTATGGCTACATGGCCTTTTTCTGTTTGTTTTTTAAGTTATCTCGCTGACCTAATGTTATCAAAAGGTCAGTATATTAGCAGAGTTCATGAAAACAAAAATGAGAGCTGGTACAAAGGAGAAAAGGCAGCTGAGAAGAGAACCTGGGTCATAGAAGCAGGGCTGGTGAAACACAGTTTATTCTGTCCGGGGTGGGTGTTCACACAGTCAACCCATGAACACTGCAACAGCAAACTGAATAATGCGGTAAGACTAATGTGAGTGGGGCTCAACAGATCCAAACACAGTCTGAAGGAATCAGCCCACTAGTGTCGGACACCATAGTTGAGACGTTGAGACCAGAGAAGTCTTGAAATGCCAGAGGAAAGCTGCGGGTTAGAGATACAAAAACCACCAACGAACAGGGAACACCTGTTGGTCAAGGTGAATAAAGTAGGTGCACAGACAGAAGCAGGGATAATTAGAGGCCTGCAAAAAAGACGGAAGAGAAGCTGTTTTCTAGAGCTGTTTTATTCCTGACTGTCCAATGCTCCTGAATTTTTAATATTTGAGATGAGATGAGTGACATTTTCCCTGTACTTTAAAGTTCTTAAGTGAACAACCATGCATTCAGCTTTTAGAACTGTCATCTTCCTTCCTTCATTCTTCCTTTCTTCATCTAATCAAAAAGTAAATATTTATTGATCATTTAATATATGAGGGCTACTTTGCAGTAATGGGGGAGTGAACATGGTACTCACTCTTTTAGTACAGGAGATTGGTAAGCAAACAGCTAATTGTTGCACACATGAGGAAGTAGAAGCCTAATATAAAATTGACCATTTTTATGTTTTTTTCCAATATCCAGTGAATACCACAGAACATTGAATATTTTAGGCTGATATTACTGACAGCCATTGCAATTCTGAAATATTTTCTCTGTCCATCTACCACTGTACTGTACTGTTATGAGTAAACACAGGAGAATTTAGCTTCTAAGGTCAACAAAACTATTCTTAGTTATTTTATACTTAAAGCAATAAAGTGAGAATAGCATATCATTTATCTTGGGTAAAGCCTTTGTTTTTTTAATGATTTATTTATTTATTTATTTGAGAGAGAGACTCTTCAGTAAAGCTTTGTGACTTCTAGGATTGCTCAGTAATACTCTGTGATTTGTGTTTGAGTTTAGGACCTAAACTTTGTCCTATAATTTGTACCTGATCTTAGGCATCTACCTATGTACTAATTGTGCTGTTGGTGACCATATATAAACTGAAACAACTGATTTACTTAAGGAGGTACAAAACAGTTTAGGGCTCAAGTGACATCATTAAAATAAATGATTTAAATTTGATTACTTAAATTTCATTATGGTGCATTCGGTGTTCTACCTGTACAAAAAGAAAACTAACGCATTTTAATTTTTTTTTAATTTTAAGCAGTCTATGTGGATTGAAAGAAAATTTAATATATTTCAATGAATAGGAACAAAATTCTGTTTTCCTTCTCCTAAAAAACTACTATATAGTTAGTTAGCATGTAACTAATAATAATTTTAATAAAGTAAATGCAGTGGGTCGTAATAGCAAAATTAATCCATGTGGTAAAAAATGGATCACAGTTATCACTTGAGTAGCAACAGACATTCTGTATTATATCCCCTCTCCACATGAGCTGTAAAAATAATTGTGCTTTAGATTTCACATATAGGTGAAATCATATGGTACTTCTCTTTCTCGGTTTGACTTAATATTTTTTCATTAATAAGTATCATCTACCAAAAAATAGTACTTAAACATGAAGGAAAGAAATCCTACTATAACTAACTTTGTTTTGAAGTGTCAAGTACTAATAATTTTCTGAAAAGGGAAATACAATCTATTAGGATTATAAAACTCACTACTTTTCCTTTTTTAAAAAAAAATCAATAGAGCTTACACAATGTTACATTAGTTTCAGACGTACAACATAGTGATTCAACAAGTTGATATGTTATGCTATGCTTACCACAAATGTAGCTACCATCTGTCACCATACAACGCTATTACAATACCATTGACTTTATTCCCTATGCCGTACCTTTATTCCCGTGACTTATTTATTCAATGATTAGAAGGCTTTACCTCCCATTCCCTTTCACCCATTTTGCCCGTCCCTCAACCTCACTCCCCTCAGGCAACTATCAGATTGTTCTCTGTATTTGTAGGTCTGATTCTGCTCTTTGTTTATTGATTTGTGCTTTAGATTTCACATATAGGTGAAATCATATGGTATTTCTCTTTCTCTGTCTGACTTAATATTTTTTCATTAATAACCATCATCAGATCACTGAATGCTTTCAGGATTACTCCACATTTGTTTAAGAAGAGTCTAGGGGTGCCTGGTGGCTCAGTTGGTTAAGTGTCTGACTTCATCACGTCATGATCCTAGGGTCCTAAGATAGAGCCCTGCTTCTTTGGGCTCTCTGCTCAACAGGGAGTCTGCTTCTCCCTCTCCCTCTGCCCCCACTTGTGCTCTCACTCTCTCTCAAATAAATAAATGAAATCTTTAAAAATTAAAAAAAAAGAAGAGTCTACAATAATAATGAAATTTCAAGATACTTCTGGGGACACTTTAAGGGATGATCTCGAGATACAAAGAAATGCATGCGATGGATTAGATTATGTTACAATAGTCTAAGGGAAAGAAAAATTCATGAAGATTTTCTAAGAGTAAGCAGTAAAATGGTTATGAAAATATTATAATTGGGGGCAGCTGGGTGAGGAGTATATGAGGATATTTTTACTTGTTCTTGTGAGTCTTAAACAATTTCAAAATAAAAGCTTACAATAAACAAAATGATAAGACAGAAAATAATTTTGACATATATCAGTCAAAAATCAACAAAACTGGAAAAATACAGTTAAACTTCAGTATTGATTCTTATTATCTTAAAAATAAACTGTGTCAAAATATCCTACCACTTCTGCAATTTATTCAAAGTACATTTATGAAAAGTATGATATGTATCAGTAGATCCTATTTTTCTTGTTGAAATTTTACCCTAATTAGAAGGTACATTTCCATACAAGGACCCAGTATCAAATAAATTATAGGCATGAGTACCAATTCATCACATATGTCAATAAGAAAATATGCCCGTGCAGTAAGTATTGAAAAATCATTAAATCATGCTGAACTTAGCTATGAAGTCAGAAAAAACGACCAGGAAATAATTTTATGAAGAGTCCTTCCGTGTTATAATATAAACATATAACATGTACCAGTATCAATACTGTCTAAATATGATCTAAACATAAGGATTTGCTATTTGAAGACAAGATCTACATCTATTTCCTCATGGTCCCCTTTGAATACAGCCAGCTCCCTGACATACAGGGGTCATGTTATTTCAAGTTTCTGAATGAAAGAAGGAATGAAATTTTGAAGACTTTTTTTTATAATCCAAGCCAACTGAAAATTTCTAAAAGATCTGAGCTGATGATTTTTGTTTTGGGTAAAATATTGTTATGGGAAACAGGGCATTTAACCATATACTCATAGCAGTGTGTGTGTGTGTGTGTGTGTGTGTGTGTGTGTGTGTGTGTAGAAGATCATAACGAACATATTAATAAGCAAGGACTTTCAGTATTTTTCCCATTTAACCCTAGCTTCATCGTGGGTTAATATAAAGATACAAATGCCAGAAGAAAATAGGAAAAATTTCTTTTATTGTTCCTTAGAATTCACTGCTGAGCAGAGAAGCAACTCAAAAAGCGTTTTAGCTATTGGGAAGGTAAAGAAAATTATGATGTAGTTTGTAAGTCAAAATCCTATAAAAGTAGATTCAAAATATCCCTTTAGAACTGTAAAGGTAGGCAGTGATTTTCCTAAACAGGAGGATCACTGATTGGGCAATGACTGAAAACTGTAATGTGTGCCTGTTCATTAGGTATCAATAACTAAAGCTTAATAAAACTTACTGGATATATGCTATTTGCCAAGCACTAGGAGAGAAATCCTTTAAAGCAGTATTTTACTTAATATTTATTGAGATTTCACAAAAGTTCTGTTTAGTAGTTATTCTCATTTAAATTTAACAAAAGATATAACCAGGACTCACAGAGGCTAACTAACCTGCTTTTATAGATATATTTGTTGTCAAAACAAAATTTGGACTCAGGTCTGTTTCTTACAGGCCCTGATTCTAAAGGAGCTACCTGACAAAGCATTTGGAAGTGGAGAACGCCTTAGAGAAGATCCTGGCCAAACTACTATATCAGAGAAACCAAAAGTGTTCATATTCATCACCTAAGCATCGTGAGAATGTATATGGTGAAGACTATGGGTAATTTCAACTCATAGGTTATAGGGAAGACCTAAGCCTCTTCCTTCTTTGGCCTTTGGTTACTAGCTTTCATTTTGAATCTCCCATTTTGTAACAAAATGCTGTACCATGAAGCTTTGCTCATTGCTTATCTGCTCGCTAGAACTGGAAAAAAAAAAAATACACAGAGAAAAAGAAGTGACCAGAGAAGTTAAAGAGAGTATGAGCAGAAGATTCTTCATTCATTTAACACATATTTACTCAAGCTTCTACTATAAATCAGTCTTAATTAAATAATTTTAGGCTTTTTGAATCCACTGATTATAAAAAAATAAATGTCATTTGCTTTATACATCAAACCCAGAATATTTATATTAAAAAAACAGAATATTTATATTTAAAAAAACCCATGTAACTATAGAGCAAAAACATGTACAAACACTTACAAAATGGACAGTACCATGTGTGATTACATACAAAATATTTTTGAAATGATCTGTATATAATACAAAGTTCAAAAATTCAAGTCATTTGCTACTTATTGTAAATTAGCGTATTAAAAATGATATTCTCTGTTTTAAATGACTTTTAAGTTGATTTTATCATAGTAATGTTATTAATTTGTCATCAAATTCTGCTCTCCATGGGCTGCCCTTTGGATAGTCCAATGTAATTATAAGTTAAGGAGTATAAAAAAGAATTGGAAACACAGGGATATATATTGTATTAATAGCTTTCATTCAAAAATACCTAATAATTATAGCATGATACTTTAAAACCTATCATAATATGGTTTTTATTTAATTTGTGAGTTGTTAAGCATCTGATTTAATCAGTAGTCATTCTAAAACTGGACTGCACTGATATGGATTAAACTAAAAAGATAATAACCATAAATTGATTCTAGATTTCTTAAGGAGTCTAAACTGAACAACATTATGCCAGTAAAAATAATTTTATTGTATTGCAATTTTCTGAAAATTCAAAAAAAAAATAAACAATTGTAAGGATGGAATGAAATCTAGTAAGTGTAGCCGGGAAGATAGCTTTTTGGACACTTATTACCAACAGGGCAGTGTGGATGAGAATAGTCTCTTAATATTTATAAGTATAAAATTATCTTTAATCCTAAATGCACAGCTAAATTGGAGTAGTTAAAGAAACCAAGCCCTACTACAATTCAATAATAAATCATAAGACACAGGGCATGGCCCACTACACATCTGCCCAGTCGGAATACTAGGAAAAGTTTTAACAGCCAAGAAATAGTCCCATTTCAAAAGCTCCCCTTAATTTAGTAGAAAAAATAACAAACACATTTTTTAACGGACATTAAACAGTTTTTCAGTGTTCCAGAATACACTCAGACTATGGAAGCAGCACCTTAACAACAGCAACAACAACAAAACCTGGAGTATCTGACAACACTCTTACTGTGTGGCCAAATGATAAATTTCTGGAATGTTCATTTCAAGACAATCTGGAACAAAATTTATATAAGAATCAGAAAATGTTAACACAGTGCTAAACCAGTTTGTTGAATCTGAACCCATATCCTGCATTAATAATTTTTTCTTTTTACTGACCAGTAACTCTGTCAGGCACTGCACTATGCTGTATTGTGTCTTATGGATTGCAATTAACCTAGGAGTAAGAACAGGAACACTTGAACATTAGAAACCAAATTGAAGTTAAGTCAACACCAGATAAACTAGAAAAAAAGACAGGAAATATCACAAAAATCCTCAGCACTCTAGGATGGCTTTGGTTTTTGGGCTTACCACATTGTACTGACACTACTTCTGATCATGAGACCTGCTCTCTTAACCTCCTCAAGGTGGAACTGATCTAATTCATTTTGAAATTCTTTCAACCTAACCTGGTATCTAACACAGAGTGGACCTGCAATAAACATTTATGAAGAGGCGAACAATTTTATAACAGAACACTTGAGATCTGGCCACATTACTCAGAAAAAGATAAGATATATTTCAAAAGTTATTGCTGCTGTTCTTGTACTCCAGATTTGACTCTTTTTAATTAAATCTATTGGGATTTTTTTGAGATTGGTGCACGTATGTGTACACGTGTGTGTGCACTTTACTACAGCTTAATGTACAAAAGCAATGATTCAAAATACCAGGTAAAGATATTTTAAAACTTAGTTTACCTCAAATGTAAAAATTTCTAAGGTTTTATATTTTTTAAATATTGATAATTTAATATTTTATTACATATCAATAGTTTATCAAACTGTATGGATGTTGTCCTCCATGATGATGTATGTGAGCAATATCACATTCATAAATTATGGTTTCCATAGTTATTGAGAAATTGGGTAGTGGATAGAAATATCTGCTGATGTCAGCTTAAAAATATCCCCATCTTTTTAGAATTACCAAAATCTTAATTGAAAATACAGCAATGAAGATTATAGTAATAAATAAATATACTGACCTTCTCTACAATACATAATGGCAGCTATTCATTTAATACATTCACACATGTAAATAATTGTTTATGTCCATTCTTGAGAAGTATAAAAAAAATCCTTGGAAAATGCTTTGCCACTTTATTTGTGGCTAAGGAGGCACCAATATGATCTGCATCAATAAGAAAAATGGCAGAGTCTATAAACCTTAAACAATTAGTTTACAAGCAAGACGATTATTTTTTATGCCCTCCTTAAAGATAATGTAGTTACATATGTGCACAACCATTCACTCAGACTTCTTAAAAGCAGAATATTTGAGTTTACCATCAAATAAATCTATATTCTAAACATGTTCTATTGCTAAAAATATAGAGTAAGTGGCTTTAGAAAAAAGTAATGGTTTTTCAGAAAAGGTTAATAAACAATGTAAGAACCAAAATCTTAGACCACCCCCCCCCCAAATCATATAATATCAGAGGCACTTTATTTAGGTGAAAAAGTGGACTTTTCCACAATTTACTGACCCCAATTTTTTCACGGCAATGAAGCCCTCCTGATTCCTACTCCCTTATGTGTTTGCCTCAAGCCACTTCACATCAGTGGTATTTTTTGTCATTCCAATTTACATGAAAGGAAACTAAGATTCAGAAAGGTTTAGTATCATATCAAATATCTTAGAAATTTCAAGGTCAGTTAATGAACTCAGGGCATTTGACTCCAAAGCTGGTGCTTTTAACCAGTTGGCAGTACTGCCCACAAAAATTTCTTAGCTTCCAAGATTCACAAGTTACCAGATTGAACATATTAATTTATCTGATGGAAGACTGGGTCAATCAGAAATTACTATGCCCTATCATGGAAATGCTGAAAAAAGAAAGCCCAGAGGTAAACTTTGGCAGCATGAACCCATACGGGGGAGCATTAGTCTAGTCAGCAAATGTTTCATGTAATATCATCCTGATGACTTACACAGTGAATTAATTTTACTCTCCTAGTTCTGATCCTATGGTAATTACATAACATTTTGAGTACTATCTATATACTTGCCTACTGAGAGAAACAGCAGTAGACACCAAAACTTCTGGTACTTCTGAAGACAGTTGTATTTGTCATCTGCTAATAAGTCTGCATTTTGAGTTTAAGCATCAAGGTCATAAGATAGTGAGTGTGAATTTAATATTGAGTAATGGATTCCCTTTAGGAGTGATAATAAAGTCAGTTTTCTGAGCTTGCAAGGCTGAAGTCCATATCTTAGACTAAGGTAAATTCATGAAATCCAAATAGTATTTTGTGAGAAAACTAGAGAGGCATCCAATCATTTTTTACTCTAGGTAGGTGCAACATACACAGACATGCATTATAACATCAAACATGGAAAGAATATAAAGAGGTTTGGGTTTTTTTCTATATTAATTTTCTATTTAGTAATTCACAAAGCCTAGTGCCTCAATACCTGGGTTTATAATCAATGTTAATAATTAAATGTATGTTTGCAGACAAGATCCAAATAACAAAAGACATACTGTTGCGAATAATGATTTAAATAGTTTCCAAAGCCTCTAAATTAATTATCTTAACATCAAAACTTATAGTAATCTGTTACTTTTAGCTGGAAAAATCAGATTCTTGTGCAAAGTGATTTAAATGTAACGTTATTCTGTTTAATAAGTCTACACAATTTGCCACCAAGGCATACATGAAAGCCATTTTAATTTCTCGTTACTGTTATCAATAAGCAGCTGACAGTGCTCCTCATTATCACTCTCAGTTCAGTCTTGGGACAGAAGTTTTTAATCACCAAGCATTATATTTAAGATCAGAAGAGTTGATTTTCTTAACCAAAATAAGAAAAAAAAGAGTCTGAATTCAAGTTGAACTTATCCATTTAGATTGAAAAAATCCATTTAGATTACCTTAAGAAGTAGAAACATTTAGCAAAGTTGCCTTCATAATTTTAGGGCATTTTATAAATCTTCCTATTTCTAATTCCATTTACTCCATACACCAAAATACTAAAATATGTTATAGTTAGAAAAGTTATGCATTACATTGCCTTTCCAGTTAAATATAATCATTATTAATTAACCTCCCTACTCTGCTACTCTGATTTTTATTTTTATTTTTTTTTGGCTCTTCAGCTCATGTTTTCCACAGTGACAGCTTTTGATAATGTGGCGCCCTATCGAGTATATGGGCTATGCATCAAATTTGGACTACTTGCATATTTGAAGTTTATTTGTTTGAATAAACTGTGGCTTATTAGATATATAAAATCTATAAACCTAATAAAATTTAAGTACAGAGAAGATATTGAAATTTCAGCTTATGAAAGTGAATATGTCTAAAGAATAATTCTAGAATCTGCAATGTTAAACAATGAAAAAATATTTCCAATTATCTGATTTGAAACCTCATGTGTTTTCCACCAACATTTTTTTTAAGATTTTATTTATTTGTTTGTTTGTTTATTTGAGAGAGAGCACATGCCCACAGGTGGGGGGTGAGGGGGAGGTGTGGGGAGGGAGAGAGAGCATCTGAAAGACTCTGTGCTGAGTGCAGAGCCCAACAGGGGGCTCAATCCCAGGAGCAGGAGATCATGACCTGAGCCAAAACCAAGACATAGACGCTTAACCGACTAAGCCACCCAGATGACCCTCCACCAACAATTTGAAAGAAGTATGCTTTCCCTCACACCTACAAGTAGTCTAGTGGTATATAATGTCAAACCCCTTAGACACTGAGTAGCTCTGAGTAAACAGTGTCTAAGCAGAACTAATCCAAAGCTACTGACCTTTTCTATAGAAATATAATTGTAGGCATGGTGATACTCTTCCTATGCATCCAAAGAACCTGGTTTTTGTGTTTTGTTGTTGTTTTTATTTTAATTGTGACTCAGAAAAATGTGCTAGTACCTTTTTTTCCTCACAGCAAAGTACTCATAGATCACTCAAATTAATAAACTTTACCAACTCATTTGATCCATTAGGAAGTCAGAGCTCATACGCCAGTTCGTAAACTGATACTTCACTGGTTGAATAAATATAAATGTCATTATTGCTTTATGTAAAAGCTATCACAAAACTCTGGACTCTGCTTTTTTTAAAATTTTTGTTTATGAATTTCAGAGGCAGCCATTTCTCTACATTTACATTTATACAAAATATGTGTTGTAGGCATACAGTGTGTTAAGTTGGAAAAAAATGAAAAGGAGAGAACAGAGTCTGGGGAATGGCCCATCCTTTTGTTTTCTAAAACAAATCCCTTTACAACAAATAGCTTTGTGAAGCTGTAGACACAGGCTAGCTTACATAAATACATTTTTAAAATTGCAAATTTAAAACATCTGGTTAAATATGCATTGAGATGACTGAAAGGAATAAAAACAATGGATAAATGGTAAATGGATAACGTAAAAGGTGTGTGTGTGTGTGTGTGTGTGTGTGTGTGTCTGTGTATGAAATAGAAAAACAGAGAAAGACTGAAAGGAAGATGTGTTTTGGAAGAACAGAATATTACAGATAAAAATAGCAGAATATAATAGAATAAATGAAGAGAAAGAATGTGAAAATTGGTAGAATATACCCTTGTCTAGGGTCTATTGTTCAAATATTCTGAATATGTAATAGAGAAAGCAACTAACTCACATTTCACATTTTCAACGGTTGCTTGTATCTCATTCAGAAAAAAAAAAGACTTTTAAACTGTTATAGGATATCAGCACGGGTTGTTATACACAACTGATAAATCATTGAATACTACATCAAAAACTAATGATGTATTATATGTTGGCTGATTGAACATAATAAAAAAAATAAAAAAATAAAGTGCTATAGGATAAAAGTGTAGACATTAAGATGTAGATATGAAAAAAATATGTTTTCTGTATTTCCATTACTGATTTAAACTTCTTGATGAGTGCCAGGTTCTACTAATGAGGCTGAGATAGAAGAGAGTGAGGAAGGGTAAAGAACCTATGCTTTCCTTAAAGTTATTTCAGTTTTCCAGTTTAAACAGACTTATATGAGATCAGGAATATTCAGCCCATTCACAATTCAACTTTATTTCAAAGCCATTTTTTTGTGATGGTGTATGGGCTCCCTCAAGGGGAGCTTAAGTGGCCATAGAGTGTTTAGGATAGAGGGCCTGCCATGTACATGTTGGTGTTGATCTTTTTCATATCCTTTGCTCCTTTCTGGCCCACCACTATCATGCCATTGCTCTGCTTTCTTTCTGTACGTCCTATTGGCATCAAATACCATATTTCACTTAGTGAATTGTTAATTGTGACTTCAGCACAAACCAGGCAGTGCAATTGTTTCCTGCTATTGACACACCCCCAGCATGGCTCATGACACCCCCAGATCTTTTGAGTCCCAGGCTATATTTCCGATCCACCTAAGGATGTCTAAATTGCAAGCTCTGCAATAGGGTTACCTCATCTGGGGCATCAGAAGTCCAGTGGGAACCATATACATTCTCATCATACTAATTTCCATTCTTTTGGGAGCCTACAAGAACTCCTGGATTTCTTTAAAATTACACAGTCATTCAGTGGGATTAAAACAGAATCTTTATACATTCCTGTCTAAACATGTCAATAACATTTCCACTATGCTTTGACAACCCATACCAATCTGGGGGCTCACAGCAAGGCATTTGGCTACTAAAGATCCAAAAAAGAGGTATGAAAAATATCACTGTTTTTCAGCTGTTTCCTCAATATAGATGGGTTTTCAACAGTCTGTCCTCCTCTTCCAGTTTCGACCCCAAGATGAGGATCAGGAAATAAAACACTATTTTGCGGGTTCAAGTTCTAAATCTTGTTTACCTATCACTTAAAAAAACAGTTTAGGTATAAGCAAAATAAATGCTTGGTTTTGGCTGGGCTAGTAAGAGTTGGTGCATACAGTCATGCACTACTAAAGAGGATGTCATTAAATAATATGGATCTGTGGGCATTTTAAAACTCAAGCCATCTGGTCTTTTATTTTTTAATGGATTAAAAATAGTCACTTTAAGGAAATTAAAAGTTTTCATCCATTAATTTCCAAATGAATATAGATAAAAAGTAAGATATCTATTAGATCAAATGAGATGCTTTCTTGTCATTCTATATGTGCACAACCTTTGACAGTAACTTCTTAGGAATGCCTAGGATGTGTGAGGTCTCTTCTTTGGTATTGGTCACGATGCAAATGGAATCACTTGTTAATACAAAATGTGTTAAAATCTGATGAAATAAAGCGTTGAGTCTGAGAAATAAAGATATTTTTTACAATTAAAATACTTTCTAAAGATATATATATATATATATATATATATATATATATTAAATATCTAAGAACCTTAGCAACCGACTTTCTCTTGCTAACTTTTCTTTCACTTTTTGAGCCCCCCTCCCAGAACTGGTAAGAACACTCTTTACCTTTCTCTTTCCCCCAGAAATTTGTTACACTTCTTTTTCATCATACATTATTATTGAAAGAACCAGTTAATAGGGGACAATACATATCAATTATTTAAAATGAGAAATCAAACATTAGAATTTGAACATGTTTCAACTGTGTCACTAAATAGTTCCATCATATAGGGTTTGTACCGAGAGATTAGTTACATAAGAAAAAATGTTTATGAATTCTAGATAGCTTTATATTTTCTTTGGAGGAGGATAACACAGGAAACCCAGCTATATTTCCTTGTCAGGAGGAAAGAACATGTAGAAATGATAAGATAAAAAATGTAGAGAGAACATACTCACAAGTGCAACTATTTTGTTTTTTTCCATCATATACATTGTGAGGTGAGTCATACAACTGCCTCCTGTATTCCTCTCCATTCTAAATGGTTCATGAAGGATACCCCTAAAAATAATTAGGCTAGCTACATGTCTTTCATTTTAAGAGAACAATTTAAAAATGTTCCATCTTGTACATCTCTTCAAATATGAATTCTCTTTTGTTATAACTATTAAAACATATCAGCTTGTCTCCTATCCCATGTTTGCATTTAGTATTTTTATTTATTTATAACTGTTTCTATCTCATTTCAATGTGTAGTTGAAGTAAAAAGGATTTATTGTGCACAATTTTATGTGAAACTATGTTTAAATTACAGAGAATATAAATATAAATAATAAGCAGGCTGTGCCTTCAGGAATTCCATAGTCTAGCGGGAAAGCACAACTATTAACAGGTACATTCTACACAATAATATAAATGGAACAAGAGTGGAACACTCTCAATTCCATAAGAGCATCAAGAAAGACATTTAACCCAACAGGTGGAAGTGAGAATGTAGCCCAAGGGGTGGTGTCAGAGTAGAGGTTAGAAGGATGATTAACATTTTCCCCTTAGATATAACCCAGCAAGACCTTCCAGGAGGAGGGAATAATAAAAGTAAAAGCATTTAATAGCAGCAGTCCATTATTAGAGCATAAAGTTTTGGATACTCAGCGGTGTGTGTGAGGCAGGAAAGTTATGCATGATCAGATTATAAAAGATTTCGTATGCCACGCTGAAGAGCCACTTGGACTGCCTCTATTAGGCAATGAGGAGTCTTTTAAATATTTTAAGACCTATCAAATATGCATTTTGGATGTTTTTCTCTGATTATAGTAGGAAGGGTAAATTTGAAGTGGGTCAATCAGAGAGTTATTTGAAGTACACGATTATTAATTTCATGTGTCATCTTGGTTAGGTCACAGTATCCAGATATTTGGTCAAACATTGTTCTGAATGTTGCTTTACAGGTATTTTCAGATGAGACTGATTTTAAATCACTAGGCTTTAAGTAAAGCAGATTACTTTTCATGGTGTGGGTGGGTATCATCCCATCATTTAAAGGCCTTAAGAGAATAACAGGCCCAACTTCTTCTGAGGAAAAAGGCACTCTGCCAGAGGACTTGGGCTGCAACACCAATTCCTCCCTAAGTGTCTAGTCTGATGGCTACCCTGAAGATTTTGTACCTGCCAGCCTGCACAATTGCGGGTGGGGGCAGTTCCTTTCTTTCTCTCTATACATATACATCATATTGGTTTTCTTCTTCTGGAGACTGACTGATAAAAAGTAGTATTGGTGAGACCACTGTAAATGTGCTCCACAAAATTAGGGAACTCTGAGACTGACAGGATTCTGTAAGCAATCAGTGAGTCTATCCTGCAGTTGTCATTTTATATCAATCTGGAACTCAGAGGTGTCAGGTAGAGGTCCTTTGTTGTTGTTGTTGCTTTACCTTCAGAACAGAGGTGAACTCATTGATGAGATCACCCAGGAAGAACACGAGTGAGAGGGGGAAAAGGTGAATATAAAAACCTAAGAAAAATTCAAGAAGCCTGACAAGAAGGGAGCCTATGAAGTAAACTATCAAGAACACAGAATACAATGAAAGAAAACCAGAAGGAAATGTTACCAGTGTAATGCACAATGCTTTTCTTCTCTTTCCCTTTGCTTTTCTTTTAGAAGATTTTATTTATTTGAAAGACAGACAGCACAAGCAAGGGAGAGGACACGGGGGGAGGGACAAGCAGACTTACTGCTGAGCGAAGAGCCTGACCTGGAGCTTGGCATGAGGCTCCATCCCAGAACCCTGAGATCACGACCTGAACCGAAGTCAGATGACTGAGCCACCCACGTGCCCTCTGTACAATGCCTTTCATTCAAAGCCTGGCAACCAGGACTGTGACATTGTTTAACACAGGAAAATTTTGTGTAACTAATATTTTTTTTATTTCTAGTAAAATAACCACTTTCTTATTCCTCTGTTGAAATTCTCACGATTTTCTTTTTCTTTCAATTTGTAAATTATCAGACAGTGTCTTAATGTTGATCCCTTTTTCATTAGACCACCATGCACATTAATGTCTACTATGGAAAATCTTCATGGGTGAATATTATCATCCTACCATAAACTTTTATCTGCCTTTGCTCTCTTTATCCTGTATCTTATTTGAAAAATTTATTATTTGTAGGCTGGATATCAGTTACATTATGTTTATAAACCTTTCCTCTTTACCATCTTTATATATCTCTTCCATTAGCTCCCAGATATTTGGGGTTCTTTCCATGGTTTTCTCTCTGTCTCACTGATTTCATTTCTCTACCAATATATCTATATTATTTTGATGTTTCCAATGTGCCTATTTGTTCAGTTTCTATTTAATTACTTTGTTTAATTTCATAACATTCTTATCTTTGTGACTGTTCATCTTATTAGAAAACTCCTTTTGATTTTTTTGAGAATAGTAACAGTTTGTAAGATATTCTTCTGTTTTATAACATAATTATACTATCTCATTAAAAGAACTCCCATCCTAACAAGTAAAAAATACTCTGCCCTTGTAAAATAAGATTTTGTCTGCCACATGTTGAGCTTTTGAGTTTTTCTCATCCAAGCACAAAGAGCTATGTATAAATGTCTAGACTGCTGTTGGTTGCCTTTTGTGCTTGTTTAGATACCATTAACTCCACCTATCCACAGTGATACCAAAACACCAAGTAATGTCAATGTCCTCTGCTAGATATTAAAGAGATGCTTGCTCTTCTTTCTAGTACTATAGCCCTCATGTATATACTCCTTGTAATGCAGAGATCACTTTTGCCTCTTTCATTTGGTCCTCCCCAGGGAACAGAGAACTCTTTTTATTATGTTCAATTAGTCAACATATAATACATCATTAGTTTTTGATGTAGTGTTCAAAAAAAATTTAGTAGTCTATAATAAGGAAAAAAGATAGAGCCTTTTTATTAATTAATACCTTTTTAGGACATAATGGCACAAAATGAATTAAAATTTTGTAGAGATACTTTAGCCCTCAAATTTTTATCCTGCATCAATATTTAGCCTTAAAAGTATAAAAGTAACTTGTCTATCCTGTCACTGAGAGCACTGTGGCTGTTTACAGACAGATTCTCTTCCACGTTTCTGAGTTAACGCAATACAGGAAGTAAAATGAAGATTCTGTTAAACCTACTTGGTATTTCTGGCACATTGTTGTAAGAGCTCTTTCATCATCTCCATTAATTAGGACAATTACAGAAACTTTTGAAGGGTTTGGTTATGTGTTTTTATTTGCATTATTATTGGTTGTTACTATGAATTATTTGTTAATTTTCATGAGTGATTTTTTAAGAAAAACCAGGGGCACCTGGGTGGCTCAGCTGGTTAAGGGTCTGCCTTCCGCTCAGGTCATGATCTCAGGGTCCTGGGATCAAGCCCCATGTCTGGCCCCCTGCTCAGTGCGGAGCCTGCTTCGCTCTCTCCCTCTGCCCTTCCCCCCCGCTTGTGCTATTGCTCTCTCTGTCACATAAATAAATGAAATCTTAAAAAAAAAATCTGGACAACAGTCATTGTTATATCTCTATGCTAAGGCTGGTTTTCTCATTTAATCATCAAAATATCCAATGAGTTATCCTTATTTTACAAATGAAGAAAATGAGACCTGCACATAGAGGTTAAGTAACTTGTTCAAACTCATTCAACCAGAAAAGGAAAGAACCAGTGATTTAAAACAAAACCAAATTGAGTTCTTACACATTATGCTGACTGGTTCTACTTTAACATGTCTATTCTGCTTGTAGATTTTATCTTAAAACATTTGATATATGCATAATTGTTCTAGATATGATTAAAATAGAGTTATATTATAATTTAAGAAAGCTTTCATTTCTTGCTCCCAATCTTATATTCACTTTGATTAGACACTGATTTCAGACTTGCTATATTGAACTCCTGGAAATTTATTCAAATATTCTTTCTCATCTTTTATTTGACTATCAAAATTTGTATACATATAATTGCAGTCTGGACATTCTTAGTACTCTTTGTGTCTCTGTTGAATTCTTAAAACACACTGTGCCCTTCACTAAAGCAATTGCTTAACGATGGGTTAAAAATAGAGTCTAGATCATTATCCTGGGAATATAATTAAAAATAGATAGCTAACATACACGCTACACTAGCATGAAAGTATTATGTAATAAGACCAAATCTACATTTCTAGTTTCCTTTGATGTCACATAACATGAATTTTTCAAGGACATATTTAGGTTTGATCATGGAACATACTCACTGGTAAAAAGTGAGAAATCGCAGAACATACTGAGCCATTTTAGATAAGAAAATACTTAGCTAAGATGCAAAGCCAAAATAATTTATAAAAATATGCAAGTATGGTAAATATTTCTCTAATTAGTTATTTCTTTAATTTATATTAGAAATTAATGTTTAAAAATGATATCAATCTCCAACTCTTTCCTGTGATTATCCTGTGATTATACAAAATTCTGTGTCCCCTAATATTTCCCAACATACCTTTTCAAAAACATATATTTTATTTATTTATTTTGAGAGACAGAGAGCGAACAGGGGGAGGGGCAGAAGGAGAGGGAGAAAGAGAATCTCAAGCAGACTCCACGCTGAGCAGAGAGCCCAATGCGGGGCTCAATCTCATGACCCTGAGATCATAACCTGAGCTGAAATCAAGAGATGCTTAACCGACTGAGCCAGGTGGGCACCCCCCAACATACCTTTTTGAGTAATCTATTATTGATCCTCTCTAAAATCTCTGGTCACAAAGAATGCCCTGTTTTCATGTCATGTGCATTTCTCATTACCTACTTTTCAGCCAATCTGAGAGGCAGCTTCACCTGTTCTCAACAGATGTATTTAGTTGGCAAAGAGGAATTCTGTTTATCTTTAATGGAAATTGTCCATTTACATCCGGTATTCAAGTGTAGTGCCAATTAATAAATGAAGCTATAAATTCATTAGACAAAAATATATTTCATATATGATTTTCAAAATGTCTTATATTTAAAAAAACCAAAATGTCTTATATTTCAAATTTAATTTCATGAACTCTAGGAAATATGCTAGTGTCATTATCATAAATGCAAACTTTTTCATTAGTTTTAACAGATTTATCTTAGAAAACAGCTCATAAATAATTTTAATATTGTTGTTCCAAACAAAAATTTGAAAATTATTAATGAATGACTATTTTAGATTCATGAAATAGCCAATTAAGATAGTTGACTATTAATATTTAATATCAAAAAGTTCACTTTCTATAGTATTGTTTCAACTGATTTCAAGTGAATTTCCCAGACTGCTCTCCAGTGGATTCATTTTTCCTATACTTAATGTATTTATTGAATTAATGAATCCATGGATAGGTATGTAATAAAATGAAGGTGAAATTTAAAAATATAATTAGAATTATATGAAGCTAGAGGCCACAGAAAGTAAACACCTTTAAAATATTAACCATATACAAAATAACAATGAGTACTTCCCATTCCCAATTTTGCTAGTTTAATGAGATGTTTTACATTCAAAATTTATCTGACTCAATTTTATTAACACTCGGTTTTATCTGGGGGCTAAATTCTATTCAGGTTCTAATTTGCATAAAATAAGCATAAAAAGCAATGAAGTTCAAAAAATATTTAAGGCACATAGAATTTAGGGTATACACATTATATACTGCTCTTCCCTTTCTTCCTCCCAAGCACAAACGCTGGCCAATTAGTCCCTGTGTTTTATTTGAGAGACTAGGTAAGAACAAAAGGTCAGAAGAGATTCTGATTGGTGACAGTGTTAAATTCTGCTTGGAGTTTCAGAATTTAGACTTAGGTCACCGGATAGAATGCAGTAGGATTGCTTAAAATAACTGATTTTGCAATAAATGAAAAATGAGGCTTTTTCCCCCCACTGTTTATGTTTGTTTACATATATAAGTGTGACTATGAGCAGACACTGCTTGTGTACTACCAAGAAGCTCTCACAACTGTGCTGGAATTCAAGGCTAGATGATTTGCAAATACAAATTTTCTACCCAAATACAAAAAGCATCAGTGTTATGGTGAGCATTCTAAAAACTAATGTCTAAAATACTATCTCCAATACCTCGAAGAAGTGATGCAAAGAGCCATGGATATAAATTTCAGATTGAAAATTTCTGTATCTGTTTATAATTTTTTATAAAATAAAAGTTTTATAAAACAAAGTTTATCAACAAATATTTATAAAATAAATTAAGACAACATGACTTGGATGAAACTTCCAGTTGGATATCTAACTGAATTATGTAACTTCTTTGAGAATCTAGAGCTATATAAATAATCAGAAACCTCAAAGCCTTGTGCAGGTAAGGTAGATAGTAGACTCTAAAGAAGAGTGTCAGTTGCCTTTGGTGGGAAGTTGCTATGATACAGTTATTTTTTTTTTGAGGGGAAAAAAAAAAGCAAAGTGAGTATTTACATATTGGCTGTAGGAAAAAAAATGAGAAATAATATAATTACAAATTAACTTCTTTCAATAGACCATACAACTTACAAAATTAGAACTATATTGTTATAGTATAGATTTGTATCACAAAGAACTGCATTAAAGGGGTAGAGAAGAAATTTTGGGACAATGTTCAATATGGAGAATGACAATAAATACAGGTCTAACTTTTTTATAACCATTTTTTCGGGTGGCATACAAATATCTAAACTGTCGACAGGTCACTGAAAAATACTCAGAGTACATTTTCTTTATCTAAAGAATAGAGAATTCAGCCAATGACACTCTACATAGTCTCAACGAAATCATATAAATTGTTGTATTGAGTTGATTTAAACAATATTAATGTCCCTGCATAATTTAGTGAAGAAATCGAGGGAACATATTTATTCTTTACTGCAGATGTGACTAAGGAAGACCTTCTGTACTGGATGTTATCAAAAGAGAAGGCTGGAGCTCTCTTAAGCAAAGGAATTTGATTTTGCTTGTTTTTTTAATGTCTCCATATAAATGTATACATACATACTTAAATATATACACATATACCCATACATTTAATGTTAATAGACCTTATTTTTTAGCAATTTTAGGTTCACAGTAAAATTGAATGCAAGGTACAAATTTCTATATACCCTCTGCCCCCCCCCCCCCCCCCGCCCCCATGCATAGCCTTCTCCTCATTATCAACATCCCAAACAGAGTGGTACATTACAATTGATGAACATGCTTTAAGACATCATTATCACCCAAAGTCCATTGATTTTCTAATTGGTAGAACTCGATAGGCATTAGCAGTTATTCTCTGCCTTCAATCCCAGTGTTTCTCCATTTGGGGAAGACATTCAAAAAGATTAAGCTGAGTGAGTATGGTACTACTCAAGTACTAGGAGAATTAACAGTAGGAAATTTCATAGACCTTGAGATAAATGATCCCCAGGAAGAAATCTTATCTACAATTTTAATGAAACAGACCACAGTTATTTATTTTTAGAAGAGAGGAAATCCAAATAAAAGTGTTTAATGAATCTTTCACTAATTTTACTTAAAATAAAATCACAATTGGAAAACTATTTTGACATAATAGGGCATTGCATTTGCTACTTTAAATGTAATCTTTAGGAAGAATTGAACGTATATTGTTTGGTTTCATCAAGACAATCTTCATGCAAAACATAGATTAAATTCCAAACAGGAATCTTGATTGGGTAGAATACATCAGAAAAGTAAGTGAAGGATGTTGTCCATAGAGTGGTTGTGGTAGACCCTCATAAGTTTTGCTATTTTATAATGCTTATACAGTTATTTTGTGTTTAAGCAAAAGTAAAGAAATACAACAAAATTATCAAGCCAAGTTATGTTAATGAAACTCACTTGAGAACACAATGCTCCATTTTAAAATATTCATATATAAGTATGTGCAGGAATCAGACCTGGTTAGTCGGAAGGAGAGTCAAGTACTTTATTCATTAAGAAAAACATAACCAGGGTAGTCAAGTTTGTCTCCTTCCCACCCAAAGGGAAAGTAGAGGTCATAAGTCTCTAGTTACTCAGTTTATCCTGTTTCCTAGGATCAAATTCACTTTAATATAAAAAAACCACTGAGGAGGAAAATTAAAATATTTCTTGATCTAATATTCAAGGGCTCATAACTAAAGATTAGATTCCCATATAGGCTTTTCTAGGTCAGTAAGACTTTTCTGATATACTTGATATTATTTTTAGTGCACAAACATCAGAACAAGAAAGTGCTGTTGATCTAGGATCAGCTGTGTCTTTTGTAAAATATAGATTGATCTATCTTGTCAGGTTGCAAAGTCTAATTTAATTAGAAAAAAAATGTTTATTGGGTTTGAAAATTAAATACTTATTTCTGCATTTTCTTAAGTAAAACAGAACAACTGGCATAGTACAATTTGTAAGCACTCATTATGTATTATCGCATAAGGTTTTAAAAACATTTAAGTTTTCACTGATAACCCATATTTTTGTATTTAATTCCAGAAAAGAAAACAATCAAAGCCGTCTTATATCAAACATAGTGAATTCACTATGATTAACATAGACTTCCACTGACTATAAAATACATGTTCACTGAATAAAGATTACGAAAAAGAGTACAAGAAGAAAAAAGAATTGTAAAAGTACTACTGATAATTACTATTTAATATCTTGCTTTTTACTTAATATCTTTTCTTATGTCATTCTTTTAAGAGACATACTGTAATACTGCATACATTATTTAAGTGTCTTTTTCACTTGATGCTGTACCATAAACATTTGTTCAAAATCATTAATATTATCGGAAAAATAATTTTAATAATTAATATTACATACATATATTTATTATTATAGATTTAACACCTTCTCTTGTTTGGATCTTCATGTTGCTTCATATAAAAAGAAGATATACTTCATTGATCATAATTTTTCTCCACATTTCTGATTCTTTTTAGGGTATAAATCCCATGTTAAATACTCTGAAGACCTGGAATTCTAAAGAATGATACAAATTTCAAATAATTGTTCTGAAAGTAAAGAAAAATCCATTTTTACTGTCAAATATGGCTATTTTTTTTTCTTTTAGAGAGGGGGAGCACTGAGGGAAGGGCAGAGGGGGGAGGGAGAGAGACAATCTTAAGCAGGTTCCACACCCAGCATGGAGCTCAGTGTGAGGCTTCATCTCACAACCCTGAGATCATGACCTGAGCCAAAATCAAGAGTCAGACGCTAACCAACTGAGCCATTCAGGCGCCCCTATGTTGTCATTACTTTTAACAAAACTTTAAATAACTATCTTCAAGTGGTAGGACATCAGGTGGTCATACAAGTCAGAATATTGGTATCTAAATATACACATTCACATGCACATTATATTTAAGATACATGTTTAAGATATATTTATTTAAGATATATTTAAATATATCTTAATATATATAAATATATATATTGAAGTATCATTGTGGGGGCGCCTGGGTGACTCAGTCGTTAAGCGTCTGCCTTCGGCTCAGGGCGTGATCCCGGCGTTCTGGGATCGAGCCCCACATCGGGCTCCTCCGCTATGAGCCTGCTTCTTCCTCTCCCACTCCCCCTGCTTGTGTTCCCTCTCTCGCTGGCTGTCTCTCTCTCTGTCGAATGAATAAATAAAATCTTGAAGTATCATTGTGTACTTAAAACTAGCATTACAGGAAAAACAAGAAAAGGTATGCTAATTTGGTAAGTTTGAAAATGGTATTTAAATCACTGACAACATCAAAAGCTTGCAAAGATATGGAACAAAATGTTCATTCATTGCTATTGGGAATGCAAAACAATACAGCCACTTTGGAAAATGATTTAGTTTCTCACAAAATTAAACATAGTCTCACCACTTGATCTAATAATCACTCTCCTTGGTCTTTACCCAAAGGCGTTAAAAACTCATATCCATATAAAAATCTGCACACACATGTTTACAGCAGCTTTATTCATGATTGCCAAAACCTGGAAGCAATCAAGGGCCCTTCAGTAGGTGAATATATAAGTGAATTGTGGTACATCCAGACAATTATTTAGCACTAAAAAGAAACAGGCTATCAAGACATGAAAAGACATGGAGAAAGCCTGAATGCATATTACCAAAAAAAAGAGCCAATCTAAAAAAGTGACAGACTGTATAATTCCAACTATATGACATTCTAGTAAGGGCAAAATGATGCAAACAGTACAAGTAAATATCAGGGGTGGCCAGGAGTTAAGGGGAAAGGAGGAACATGTAAGTGGAGCACAGAGAATTTTTATGGCGGTGAAACTGCTCTGTATGATGCTATAATGATACATACATATCAGTATACATTTGTCCAAACCCACAGAATGTACAATACCAAGAGTCAACCCTAATGTAAACTATGGACTTTGAGTGATAATGATGTGTCAATATTGGCTCATCAATAACAACAAATGAGCCACTCTGGTGGGGGATTTTCTTGGAGAGGGAGGCTGTGCATGGGGCGGGGGGCACAGTGTATATGGGAACTCTGTATTTGCTGTGAACCTAAAACTGCTCTAAAAAATAAAGCCTGTTTAAAATCCTATTGAAAAAAAAAGGGGGGGATTTAACTGTTGTTTTAATTGCATTTCTTAGGATACTTTATTTATTTATTTTTGCCACATACACTAATCACATTTATTCATTCTTTATATTGGAAATTTTAAAATCAGGGTAATGCATGAATAGTTGCTCATTAACACAACAAAACTTTATTTTTTTTTTAGCATTGCACAAAAATGTTATGATTTGCCAATCTTTTGTCTTAGGATACTACTGAAGTGGAGTCTATTCATCCAATGAATCTTGACTACCTTGTGACTTTCTTTAGCTAATGGAATGCGCGGATACGAACAATGATAGCCAACCAGTTTTGCACCTTAGATGTCTAGAAGTCTTGCATATATCCACACTCTTCCTTGAAACTTCTCACCTGTTTAAAAATGGCTAATGTACTGGAGGATGAAAAGACATGTGATCCAATTGCCCAGCCAATAGTGAAATGACTGTCAAATATGGAAATGAGGCATCCTAATCTCGCCAGTTACAAGTTGACCAGACAGCTTGCTACATATCTATGAAGAAGCCCAGCCAACATCAGATGATGGAACTGTCCATTCAATCCACAGATTCCTGAGTTAAATGACTGTTTATTATTTTAATCTATTAGGATTTGTGTCTGTTACATGCTATTCTTGTGGCAATAGATCACTGATAACATTGTACCTCTTTAAAATGCCTATAAATATATAAAAAATAGAGCATGCCTGTGATTTCTTAGAAGAAAACAGTGCTCATGTAAGGGACCACTCGTTATTTGTACAGATGACAAAAAAAGTTATAGAAAGTACCAGTATTCTGTAGTTTTGTTATAATTAACATACCAGGAATATAATGAATCAAAAGAAAAAATATAGCAACAGAAGGTAAGTTAATAGACGCTAAACTAATAACATTACCCCATTCCAAAATCAAGTAGAAAATATTCAATTTCATAGCCCTAAGAAATGCATGAGGACTTATGAACTTATGAACTGATTGTCAAATAGTAGACGATTGCCTACATAGAAAAATTATCTTTTGGCTAGAATGGCTTGTAAATAGTATCAACAGTAGAATGATTCCTGAGTGGGTGGAACACATTTGACCTGCTGTGTTAGATAAACAAATACTCAAATATCAACTCAGTCACTTTTTAGTTACCTGAAATTGGGCAACATTTTCTCTTTAAAAATAGAGATAATAATATGGATCTCATAAGAATGTCATATTATATAAGACAAAACATATACAACACCTTACTGTTGCACGAATATTTTTCCCTTTTCCATCTAACTAGTACCAATTTCTATTTTCTTTGAGTACCTAGATATTCATATATTTTAAATAAATTTATAAGAGCTTTTCTAGAAATCTGAGTACTTTATTTTCAACTTACTAACTACAGCTTCTAGAGAACTATAAAGTTAACATTGTTTTTAAGTCATTAGTCAGAAATGAAAAATATTAGAAAAAAAGTAAACTAGGTTAACTGAAAAATAGAATTCAATTTACAAAATTGCAATTTACCATGAGCTAGAGTAAAATGTGTATTATAGTGGAGATGTACACTATATAGTGACGATATAGTGGGGATATTTTAAACAGTTTAAGCAATTTGTATTGCTTTTTAATATCATATTTTGGGGACTAGTGAATACCAAAAATAAATACTTCTTTTGATAATACACACACACGTACATGCGTATGTGGGTCAAATTTGTATTTACGTTTTATACTTCCCTCCTCTGACTAAAACTGGCATCATGAGATAAACTTGGTCAGTTTATATGGAACTTTTAACAAATGCAGAGTGCTTCTGCAGTTTAATTTAACTCAAGCCTTAGATCAAAAAGGAATAAAGGGTATGTCAGTGGTAACAGTGGCTTACCTATTTCAAATCTCTAAAATCAAGAAATGTACAAAAATTGTGGATGCAAAAATATGTGAATTCCAAGAAAACAGGTATTTTACTTTCTAATGACATCATTCAGTTATAGAATTTGTAAGACACACTGAAGTAAGTTGAAAAGATCTGGAGATATTTTATGGACCATCTGTCACACTTTGGGAAGAATGCAATTAGCTACCAAGTTGATAGTCATTACCTGATATAAATAGCTTCCCATTATTTGCAAGGGCACTTTAATGGTGAATTTCTACAAGAATTTAAAACTAAATATTAAACTATTTAGCAAACTAAATATATTATATTAATACTATTAATCTATTATGTAGTATTAATATATATTTGATCTAGGGTTAAGTTTACAAACTAGCAAATAGAAGATCTATGGAGATATTATTTAAATTAATAAACCCATATGAATTCCTACCCAATAAGATTACTTTTATGAAAATAATATTTTCTTTGCTTGGAAACAACAAATATGACATTTCAAGTATGCTTTTGAAAAGCAAATGTTTACTTTTTTTTTTTTTTTTACAAAGCGACATAGCAAAACATTACCCCTTTTGAAGATAATTACCCTTTAACTTCATTTTTACTTAAAATCATCCCCAAATTTCCCACTAAAATAGTCAAATTACATGAGACAAACTATATGCTATTTTATGTGAGAATAAGTTCAATTTGAAACATATTACCTTAAGTTCAATTTGATCCAACATATTTTATGTTCTGGCTGTTGAGTCACCCACATGGGTGAGTGATTTTATCTTTCTGGACTTCCATTTTCTCTATGTACAGTTAGGACACTGAACTAAAGTCCTTTCCAGCTCTCTATAATATACAATTTATTAAACATATAAACTAACAAGTCTTTACTTTCCTAACTTCTTTTTCAATAACTAATTTCCTTAATTCTTTGTTTCCCCCTATGAAACATTTTGCTTGTGATAGCTATGATTTATGATATATGTTACGTCACTGTTTTTGTAGTTTGTTTTAGTAAAAAGAACTACTACTTTGTACTTGTTTGAACTTGGATACAAATGACTAAATTTTTCTTTATAAAGTCAAGGAAAGAAAATGTACTGCTGGGCTAAGACTAAGCATGAAAGATTCCATTTGAGAGGGACAATTTGTCAGAAAATTATGAGGAGGTACAAACAGAAGGTTATAATGGAAACAGTCTTGCAACATTAACTGTATCATTCACTCTCATCAATTCTATTATAAATCCACACACCACACTGAGGGGCGGTGCGGGCCGGATGGTTCTCCAGCAGGTAGGCTCCCACTGCTGGCACTCCCCCTCAGGGTGACCACAGTGCCACAGAAAGTAGTGCCCCATCTTGGCTTGGGGTGGGCACCATGATTCATGCATGGACAAATTAATTGAGAAAATGGCAATGGCAGCCTAGAAAGGTGGACAAGAGCTATGATCCTAAATCACCTTCAGAGTGGTCTCTTCATGGCCAATTACTTAACTCCTTAGCAAAATATAGTTTAACCAGAGCAAAGACTGGAACACAGGCATAAAAATGTCTTTATGAAAGGCATTGTTTTATTTACTACTTATTTATTAATACGCAACCACTGTCTCTTTTATGAAGATGCCATTAATAAGCACCATTGCTGTATCCAGAAATTAAACCTAAGGCTCACTCTTCCAAAATCAAAAGTGCAGTCATGTTCAGAACTTACAGAGAAATTTTCACTGTTTTAATTACTGACTATGAGAAATTAGGTATGTTTTCCCGTTAAACTAATAATATTTGAGAGAACTGAGGTATCTTTTGTCCAACAAATTAAAAATGTAATTAAAAAGCAGTGATGTCAGAGTTACATATTTAATAGTGTTGTATGAATGCACTGAGGTAGACAGGGAAATAAATCATTTAATGAAGAATACTGAACTAATTTAAATTTAAATTTTGATAAAATTAATGCAATGAAAGGTAGTGAAAAGAACATGGACTTTAAAATTGTATAGCCCTTGCTAACCTTGCTCATCAACGTGACCTTGGGAAGTTTATTTAATTTCCCTAAGCCTCTGTGTTATTCACTGCCAAAGGGGATAATATTTACTTTGCAGTGTTGTGAAACTCATTAAGGACTGGTCTATATAGTACATAATCTTGTTGAATACAAACTACATACTAAATAAATATGGGCTCCCTGGCATCTTAAAATTCATCCTCATATGTAAAGGTTATACCCTAAGATTATAATTCAGGATACTATAAAAATAATTCAGAATATAATATCTCAATCAGATAATAATTTAAAACTCTGATCATTAAAGAAACTCAGAACACTTAGGATTAAGAACAGACATCCCTCTCTATCATCCAGTTAGTAGTAATTACAATTTATCCAAATTGTTCAAAAAGGTGATCAGTTCTATCTAGTAAATGAGCTCCTTCTTTCAGACAGGCCAGTAGAGTCACTTTCAGGTAATGCAGGTTTAAAAAAAAAAAAAAAAAAAAGGAACAGCTTGAGGTCATCAAAATAATTATGATGTTTGACAGCTGAATGGTTCCTCTTAGAAGTTTTAAATATACTTTTCTATATCTCAGCATTAAATTATAATTTCAAAAGAAATCTTTATTATCCTTTGATCATCCTAAGGAAGTAAGACATTTTCTCTGATAAAATGTATCAAGTAAAATAACTTTAATTATTAACATCTGGTACTTCAGGGCAATGTTTGTCATACACAGCTGACACCAACTGAGTGCTTTCTCTGAGGCACAATTTTAACTGCTTTTGTAGGAGTTCACTCACTTAATACTTTTAACATCTCCATGGGTCAATACCATTGGCCATTTTACAGTTGAAAATACTGGAGTTAGAGGGCTAGGGAACTCACACAAGGTAATCCTGCTAAGCAGCAGTGATGGAGCCAGAATGTGAACCAGTGTGGCTCAAAAGTTCATGCTCTTAGCCTTTACGTATATCATTAGCATGAATAAGATTATAAACACCATCATTTATTTACTACTTATTTGTTAATACGCATGGATCCAAGAAACTTTTATCTTTCTAGGACAGTTTTATTTTTTAATTTAAAAAAAATTAAAGATTTTATTTATTTATTTAAGAGAGAGAGTGTGTGAGCAGTGGGGCGGGTGGGCAGAGCGAGAGGGACAAGCAGACTTAGTGCTAAGTGCAGAGCCTTGATGTGGGGCTCTATCTCATGACCCTGAGATCATGACCTGTGCAGAAATCAAGAGGCGGACACTCAACCAACTGAGCCACTCAGACGCCCCTGACAGTTTTAGACTCAACTGTAAGAGAATCAAATTAATTCACACAATGTCTGGAATTACCATGAAGCTGGAACAGCAGAAAATGAGTAAGGGTAATAATAGTAAACCCTGGGAGAGCTGTTAGGATATGCCAGGCATTTCTGAAGAACTGTCATTATTTTAATTGCTTTGATGTCTACAATAATCTAATGGGGAAAAAAATAATGTTGTATCCATTTGACAGAGTAAGAAACTAAGTCACAGTTTAAATAACTTGCCAAAGGTGACATAACTAGTAAGTGCCAAAAGCAGGATATGGACCTAAAGTTAATTCTTTTAACCACTGCTGATGGATGATGACAGGTGTCTTAACAGGACCAGCAAGCAGTCTAAGGAGATCTTGCTATGGACACCATTTTTTTTATGGGAAAATACCTCACTAGCAAATAGTAGAGACTGAAGTTTTTTCCCCTAGTAAATAACACTTATAAATAAAAAAGAATTCATTTTCTTACATTGTTGCATATACAAAATTGTATGTGGGTTTTGAGAAGAATAAATGTTTAAGGTTCAGTTTTTTAAATTAAATTTTTAAACATCTGATTTTGAACCCATGTTTTATAACAATTCTGTGAGAAATGCAAATAATAAAACTCACACCCCTACTTTTGCCCTTGTGGGCCACTTGAAAAAAAAGTATTCCCTTTTTCTACTTTCTGCTGTTATTGATCCCTTTCTTCTTTCTTTCAGTAACTGGAGTTTAGATTAAAATTAGTGGATATTTATTTTGTTTGTTGTGCTTATGACTTTTTTTCAATCAAAGCAAATTCAGAAAATCACAAATACACCCTAGACACGACACCAAACTGGATCAACAAATGTCTCTAGAAAATCTTATAATTCCACTGATTTCAAGTGTTAAATGAAGAGGTTTTATGGGGAAGTTATGTGTGATTATGGTGAGCAGGCCAAGGCTTCTCAGCAGCAGATACCCTCCCACAAGAGTCTGGAAGTCAGGAAACACACAGTGATTATCTCTCATGCCTGAAGGTCTGAGTATTTTTCGATAGGGATTGTAAACAAGTGATGGCACTAAAGTTCTGGGATTTGGTAGTCATTTACAAGTAATTGTAGGCTTATGGCACCTCTTAATTACCAATAGATCTTATCTCAAAAGATGAAGTAGGATAGCACAGAAAAAGAGTATTTTTATATAAAATCTAAGTGTTGGTTTTTTGGGGTTTTTTTTTGTTTCCAGGAAAAAGAAAAGACCGGGATTTTACTGTAGTCATTACTGAGGGAGTCAGTCAGACCTAGTGATTGGAGCTTCAAAGGACCCTACTTTAACTGAAAAACCATCTTACTTAACAGCTTTGGGATTCTGGAAGAGTGTGCTCTGCTTGTCTTGCTGTCAGGGGAACCTAGTCACCAGAGGCTGAAAGATGTGAAAGGACTTGAGGAATGCCACTCTCTTAATGGGGGAGGGTGAGATATCATCTAAAAACAAAAGCCTGAAACATAAAAACAGAAACGAACTGGAATCTGAAGCAGTTTTACAGAGAGAACAAGTAGAAATATTAAGACATTAAATTTGAGGCTCCCTCTACTCAAAGTGAATCTAGACTTTTTAAAATTACAAAAAGTCAACCAAAAATAATGTATCACCACCTAGCATGTTCCTGACCATGCTACCAAGACAAATAAGACAATAAAACAGCTCTGCTACTTGAGGAATTCCCACATTAATGGGACTGAAGTAGGGACGCTGAAGGGACTCCATTTTGGAAAGGTTCCATCTCTGCTGTTTTTCTGCTAAGCCCCATTTACTCATGTCCCACATTGTGCCTTTGAATAAACCAAAGAAGCTATGTTCCCACATGAAGGGGAAAGCAAAAAAGTTAATCATTCTCTGAGTTTTGTCCTAGGCCGCAAACACCTGATAACAACTAAGAAGACCCAGATCCCAAACATTTTCCAGAACATTAGCTTCAAACAACCTGGGCTGAGGTTGCCATCAATACCCCTACCTTTGGTAATTTATGGAATAACACCTGTTCACCTGATACTCGTGTTTGATTGGAGCCTACTGTGCATTTCTAGAGGAACAGGTACCCTAGATCCTTTCCTAATATAAACTCCCAGCCCCAAGCAATGACAAGACTCATTCTTCTCTCCTTCTCCAGTCTCCCAGACACTCCATCTACTATTCTCTACCTGTCACTCACGCTATTTAATGAACTGTTTTCACATTCTCCAGCTCACATCTGATTTCTATTCTGTGTGAAGGCAAGGACCCTCTTGGCTGGTTCTGTGGGTCCTCCCCTGGGTTCTTGGACCCAGCCTTCTGCATCAGGACTGGGGGACATTGGTGGAAGAGAAGAATCTATATCTAGATGAACCATAATTATATATCTAATCCAAATAGTAAGTACTCTCATAGAGATAAGATATATGAATAAAAATAGAAATAGGAATAAATCTGTCAGAAAGGGATACCTAAACCAATAAATAAGAAGGATCTTCATCAGATAGCTGGGTGTCAGATTTGTGGCTTAAGAAGTAGCAATTTAGTTTAGCTGGCAATTCTCTGTTAAGAGGTAAGGTGAACAAAAGAAACCCTTACAGGTTGCTGGAGGTAATATATATCGATTCAATCACTTTGGGGGAAAAATTTATTACAAGTCAATATTCATAGACATATACTCTAGACTCTAGAACCTAAAGAAATTCTTGTACATGAGCAACTACAATTATCAATATACAAGAATGCTCACAGGATCGTTGTTTGTGAGAGCAAATTAAACAACAACCAAAAACACGGAAAACAACACAAAAGGAGGATTTATAAATTAAATAAGGTATGTTCATTCAATAAAATTTACAGCAGTAAATACATTGCAGTTACACACCTTAACAGAGATAAATCTCACAAACATATTGTTGAGCTAAAACACTATACTGTTTGAGGTTTATATACACATGAAACTAAATAAAAGCAAGAAAAATATTTAGGATTATAATTCTTTCTAGATAGAGTTAGGAATTTATTTTTTCAGCTGGCTGATGATGAAACAGGTGATCATTTTATTGTTTATTATTGCTATTATTATTATTACTGGTTCAGATATATATATTACACATATATCCTTTTGTAGGATAAAATATTTCAAAATAAACTAAAGTGTTAATAATGGCAATTCTCTGTACTACTGATATGGGTAATTGAGATTGGGCTTTCCTCCCTAAAATGTGTTAGGGTTTAAATGCAGGGGCTGCTGGAAATTATTAAACTTGGTGTGCAGAACACAAAACTACTTTTTCAATGTAGTAGTTAGTAAATACCACTGCACAGTCCATGGAACCCTATCATGTGCTTATGAAACCATAAATACCAACAGAAAGACAGGATAACGGGTAGTCTTTTTATCAATTCTTCCCAGCTCAAGGCAGGCCTTTGGAAAGGCACAAATCATACTGAAATGAAGAGTTTAACTAGCTTTCAATGCAGAGATGTTAAAGATGGATACTTATTTCACAAATACATATTAAGATCTAATTATCTGTCAGGCACTGCTCTCTGCCTTGGGGATACAGCAATGGAAAAAGAGTAAAAAATTCTGAGCCCTGTGGATCTTATATCCCATCTGTGGGGAATAAATCCAGACAATAAACAAAGTCATATAAAGAAAAACAATGTGTGATAAACATGCTAAGAACAGAAGAAAAAAGTAATGAGACATCAACAAAACATGGTTATTTCATATTTAAGCTTCCCATAATTCCTGTATATGTCCATAGATTTGAAAAACAAATAAAATGCATTTGGTATGGGGACACAACTTTGATAAATATAAGAACTGGCTAGATATATAGAGATGGAAAAGCTTATTCTGACCTAATGGTCCTATTAAATAGTGAAATGAAGACAACTGTGGAGTGACAAGTTTGGTGATGGGCACACTGACAAATAACAGCAGACTGCAGATGTACTTTAGCCATCTTACGTAAACTGATAATGGCTACGGATAATGTGCCACTGGGTTAATGATGAAGATAAAGAAAAAGAATAGTCACACAAGTGAGATGGGGATATGTGATACTTCACTTACCAAGGTATTAGAGCGCAAGATTGAAGACTTAGCAAATGTGTATTATTTCATATTCCCTCAAAATTATCTTTTAAAATTTATAGCATTAAAAACATTAGAAAACAGAAAACTGAATATAGTGATACATGTACTGTCTCTTAACTTTAGAAAGGTACACTAAAAGAAAAGAAAATATGATAAAAGATATCTATGACTTTCTGGCTAATGGCAATAAACAGAAAGATATCTTAAAAAGGTTGACAGTCTTGTAAATATATAATAATAATGTACTACAGATAATACTTGAAATGAAGAAAGGCAAATGGCAGCTAAAGAAGCAAAGTGGCTGCATAAGAATAATAGAGATATAGAATGTTTATCTATACAGAATATATATCCTTGATGTGAATATGTGTATGTATGTATATGTGTGTGTGTATGTGTATATTAGAACAAACTGTAGTCTTGATAAAATAATAAATTCATGTCAGTTTGAAAAAATGCAACCTGCATTCCATGATTGGAGTTATGTACAGAGAGACTGCAACAAAATAGCAAGATGTTAAACAGCAATACAACTACCCAGTGATTTAATGGGATGGTTTGCTTAGCCAAAGGAGAGTTTCAGCAGATGCTGAGTGACCAAATGGAGAGAATATCAGAGAGTGCCCTTTAACAGTATACAGACGGCTGAACTAAAAATCTCCCAATTCCTTTTTTTCCTAAAACACTATCACATTCAATCTACTTCTTGTGGGATCTCTTTTCAGCCAACATTCATCCCACCGATCTTACAAGTCTCTAAAAATTTTGTTTTCCAATTTGTTCAACTGATTGATTGTTTCAATTATTACCCATAACTGGGTATTCATGACTTCTCAGTCTCAGCATTGATGACTTTCCTCTCCCTCTTTGCTTAATAAATGGCATTTATTTTTCCATCCTTCTTTTGCTAGCTAGTTAACATAGGTATTCAAATGAAGTTGCAGATGATGCTACCAACATTTACTTAGTATTCTTGTGATTAGAATGAATACTTTATTATTATATTAATTTTCAATTTTCAAATATAGAACTAACTTACTTAGGTTGAGCACTTGGCCCAAGAAAAGAATACCACCTTAGCAGGATGCCTAGATTCAAAAGATCTGGTAGATTTGTCCATTTATATTGAACCATACAACTATTATGCCAACCAACAACCACCACAACCACCACCAACAAAAACACATAATTGGGTTATACTGATCTTGAGAGAGAATGAAGTTTCACAATCTCTTTCTTCAACTCATTCCTGCATTTATCAACTCTCATAGACAGGAAATTGTGGTGTATATCTGTCCTAAGCCTTTCACTCTGTAGTATAAACTAATTTCCTTTTTCTTGATTCTCTGCACCTGCGTATCTCAATAGCTGTGTGATTTTATTTTCCACAAAATAAGAAGCAGAATAAGGTCATATCAACCACACAGATCATGTATAATACTAGTCATAATGATGGACTTCAAGAAGCATCATAAAACAGGTTGGCAGCTATCCCTGCTATGCTAAAAACAGTATTTTGATAACAATGACATTCCCAGTTTGCTGAAATAAAAGATGTTAACAGCCACATATTTCCATGGACTGGATAGAAATCATTATAATGAAAGAGAAATACATTTTGTGTAAATCAATAATACTCCCCAAACAATTTATACATCATTTACTACTTCTTATGATAGTATGGTGAATGGTTTCTGGTATTCACTCTAGAGATAGATGCAATCATAATACACCAGTGAAAACATAAAATTGATTTTGTTACTGCTCTAATGTAAGAGGATCACAAATTATTTCACACTTTTTAAATTCATACAACTTAATCTGGTGTGTAGTATTCAGAACTGCTAAACTCGGCAACTATGTAAGTAATTCAGAATTTCTTTGAACAATTATGAATTACTGTATTGAAATGGAGAGTATATAACGTTACAAAGATTATCTTGACACAATAATTACTTCATCTTTCCATTTATTTACATACATATAGCTTATATGGCCAAAGAATAACCTCCTATTTTTTGATTATTAAAAAGTAACAATGTGATTAAAAAAAGAAAGATATGCTCAAAATTAAAGAAATAAATAAATGAACACCAAAACTCCTATGGAAATAAACTCCTTTTCATTATTCCCAGGAATATGTTGACATTTACATTTTGGCTAGCTGAGGTTCAAATTAGATAGCTCCATAGGTGATAGAAACCCTGAGGTCTGCATGGACCCTGAGGACAAAGGTGATTGTTTCAATTACTTCCCTTGAATGGCTTATCCAGACTTGACCTCAGCATGAGGCAAGGTATTAGGAGCCTGATGCATGCAGCCGTGTAATTATGCATTTAAGTTTATCTTCTTAATTAATTTAAATATGCTTGAGAAACTTACAGGGCTTGAATCTGAAAATTTCCATGGCCTGGTCACTGGAAAGAATCAGGGCTCCTGAAGTGAGAGATTGATCACAACTTTCATGAGCTTTAGAAAGAAGCTCTTTGGTAGAGGTAATCAAATGCTTGAAACTTCAAATCTTGGGAGAAAATTATACTCTTTATCTCTTTCACAGTGATTTTTGTTTGTTTTGTTTTGTTAAGAAAAATGAGGTTGAAAAATTTGCTGTCAGCAACTGCTCATTTGGCTGATAGTCAAAACCATATAAAAGAATCTTCAGCCCCTACTATATGTTAAATGAATCATTAATATGAAGCCCAGACATTAGTAAGAGAACGTAGGAGCAGAGCTTAGAACTAAAAGACTAGGAGTAGAATTAGTGTAATCTGTGCCAAAATATCCTCAATGGTGGGGGTGGGGGGGCACTGAGCCAACTCTTAGGACAAAGAAATGGCTCAGATGTATAACCATGGTGTCTCTTACAGCAATAATCTGCCTAGTAGCACCCAACTCCACCTCTAGCCACCCGCACACAGGCTCACAGACCCTGAACACATACCCATTGCTAGGATATAGTTATTTTCTCTAATCCTGGAACGTATTGTGTTCTGCTCAACTTTTCTTTGCCTTTCATCTATTTTTTGATGATTACCCTTCAAAATTTGCACTGTATCAGAGAAATGGAGCCCTTGCTCAGCTAATTTTTCTCCATGAGCATATACGTTCTTCTATTATGATTTACACAGTTCTAGTTTTTCCTCTCAGGAAGGTTAGGCCACCTGCTCTCACAGGGTCCTTCTGCCCACAACCACAGTGCCCTACACAATGGACAGATGCTGCACTCATTTTCCTTTTTGAGATTGTTTCAGGTTAGATTACATGTTAGTGAACTCAGAAAGAAACTACCCTTGCTAAATCAATAGACAGCAGAGTTAAAAAAAAAAAAAAAAAGAAGAAGAAGCCCAATATACAAAGATCAGTGAAGTTAAACAGCCAGCTTTACATTTGCCTCTGAGGATGCAGAGTTCTAAAGAATAATAGTGGTCTGGTCAGCAAGTGTAAGATACCTGCTTGAATGGGAAGATATCTGAGGTGTTTAAGCAAAGGCGGAAAGCTTTAAAGGCAGAGGAGAGAAATCTAAGAATTTAGCCAGAAAATATAAAGTGAGCTAACCTAAACTTTGCTGAAGCAGCTAATTTTTCCAAGATAAGCCAGGCTCATAGGTTTATTGTATACATTCAATAAATTAAAGCAAAATTCATCAATGAGCTATATAATTATTTTGCTATTAAATTATTACTTTTAATGAAAGAGCGATTTAATTTCTGGTATATCTTATACTTACCACGTCTGTACTCCAAAAGAATGAAATCACCATCTGGTGACAATTACAGACATTGGTTCATGTGGCCCATGAAAAATTCCAGAGTTTAGATTTGATCTTGCAGTGTGTTACACAGAAAGCATATATGGAGACGTAAATACTCTATGTAAAGCATTTTAAAGGTATTTGTGATATCTAATATTAATTCTAATATAAAATATCATCTCAAAATACAGACTCATTTTCTAGAGTACCAGATTTAGCAAGCAATAGTTCACACTTATAGATTAAAATTTTCCTAACTTGTTAATGAATCAGTATCCTATACTATTTCATGATATCAATTTCCCATACTTAAAGGACAGGTAGTAATAAATATCATACGTGTGTCATGAAATACATATCAAATGCAGTCTTAAAATAATATATGACACTCTTTGGAATTTCAAGACACAACCTTATAAAGCTTAAGATAAATAATGTTCAATTAAAAAATAAAAATAACAGCGCTGTATCATCTTTGAACCAAAAGCAGTAGATATAGAGTCATGGTGGTACTTACCACAGTGAAATTCATCACTTTCAATATCCATATTGTCATGGCTAAGTTAACTATCATGGTAACCAACAGCAGAAGGACAAAGAAGTATAAGCACCTCTTTCGCCATCCATAAATCCCCACTGGGTAAAGTTGTGCATTCTCAGCTCTTGGCAGGTTGTTCTGTTGTGTTGCTAGTATATATTGTTCTCGTGTCATCTGAAAAAAAAAAAAAAGAAAGAAAGAAAAAAAAAAGAAAGAAAAGAAGCATTCAAAACTAAAACCAATAATTTTTTTAAATCAAAAGACACAACATACCTATGAATAATGGGAGTGAGTGTTCAAAGAATTATTGCTGTGTAATTAAAATTAAATTAAAATTGATTAAAATCTTACAAAGCCCCTCACATCGCATCATCAGTGCTTCTTTTTAGAGCTGTTTAACTAACTGCAATGTTTCTAGGATGTATATTATTTTCAGTCAGATTTGCCCAATTCTAACAGTAGCTTTGTTTTAAGGAGACTCTGAAGATGCTCATCACTACTCCCAGGTGTCTATAACCTAAAATTCTATGCACATCCCAGCTACTCCTGGAATAAGTGTAACCTGTTCTTTTGGGTAGACAGAGACCAAATGTATCACAAGGCATTCCTGTACCTTTATCTAAGATACAGGATATCCCAGTGCTCAGGGTGTATGTTTTAATAAAATGTAAGTGCATCTGAAAGAACCTATGGGAAGAAAATACACTTTATTGAGAATTGTATAGATATAGCTGTTTAATTAATATTTTTACTTAGAATTTTGTTGGTTATTTATTTTAGTTGTATTTCAATTAGTTCTCAAAATAAATTTGATCTATAAAAAAGAAGACACTATACTGTAATATTCTGTTATATAATATTATACAACATATTGATATACATTGAAGTCAGTTTTGGAAAAGAGGTGGTGGTATTCCTTGGTAATATATAAATTTAGTTTCTAAGTTTATTCTTTTAAAAAGCAAATACATTATTTTCCTCCAGATACAATCAAGAAGTACAGTTAAGAAAAGTAAAGGATATGTACTAGGCATACAATCTTTAGAATACCTTATTTATTATCTGAAGAATAAAAACTTTACTTTTTATAAAATATAATTTTCTCCAAGGCAATAAGGGTTTTTTAGTTTAGTTTTTTCTCTTTAGGTTTCATCAGATTTCTTTTATTGTTCACGTCAAACAATTAATACAACAGAAATCATGCTGAATAAATATACCAAAATAAAAGCAACATCAATGAAGAATTAAAATTACCTGTCAAGTAATATAAAATACAGGCATATCTCATTGTATTGTGCTTTGCAGGTACTGCATTATTAACAAATTGAAGATTTGTGGCAACCCTGAGTCAAGCAAGTCTATCGGTGCCATTTTTCCAACAGCATTTGTTCATTTTGTATCTCTGTGTCACATTTTAGTAATTCTCACAATATATCAAACTTTGTCCATTATTATTATTATATTTGTCATGGTGATCTGTGATCAGTGATATCTGATGTTACTAATAATTGTTTTGGGGCACCATGAGCCACACTCATATAAGATGATGGCTTTATTGATAATTGTGTGCATTTTTTTAAATATTTTATTTATTTATTCAACAGAGATAGAGACAGCCAGCGAGAGAGGGAACACAAGCAGGGGGAGTGGGAGAGGAAGAAGCAGGCTCATAGTGGAAGAGCCTGATGTGGGGCTCGATCCCAGAACTCCAGGATCACGCCCTGAGCCGAAGGCAGACGCTTAACCGCTGTGCCACCCAGGCGCCCCAATTGTGTGCATTTTGACTGTTCCACCCTGTGGCAGTTCGCCCCCTCTCCCCTGCCTCTCAGGCTGCCTTTTACCTGAGACACAACAATATTGAAATTAGGCCAATTAAAAACCCTGCAGTAACTTGCTGGGATTAGCATCAAGTATTGTATGGAATTGTTAAATTACTATATTTATTGTACACCTGAAACTAATATTATACTCTATGTTAACAGGAACTTAAATAAAAAACTTAACACACAAAGGAAAAATCCTGCAATGGCCACTAAGTATTCAAGTGAAAGGAAGAGTTGCATATCTCACTTTAAATCAAAAGCTAGAAACGACTAAGCTTGGTGAGGAAGGCTTATCTTCTTGGGCCAAACAGTTAGCCAAGATGTGAATGCAAAGAAACAGTTCTTGAAGGAAATTAAAAGTGCTACTCCAGTAAAAAGACAAAGGATAAGAAAGCAAAATAGCCTTACTGTTGATATGAAGAAAGTCTTAGTGGTCTGGATAAAAAAAAATCAAAGCAGCCACAACATCCCTTAAGCCAAATCCTAATCCAGAGGAAGGCCCTAACTTTCTTCAATTCTCTGGAGACCAAGAGAGGTGAGGAAGTTGTGGAAGAAAAGCTGGAAGTTAGCAAAGGTTGGGTCATGAAGTTTAAATAAAAAGCCATTTCCAAAACATAAAAGTGCAAGGTGAAGCAGCAAGTGCTAAGGCATAAGCTGTCGCAAGTTATCTGGAAGACCCAGCTGTGATAACTTATGAAGGTGGTTAAACTCAGCAACAGCTTTTCAATGTAGATGAAATAGCCTTCTGTTAGAAAGAGACACCATCTAGGATTTTCATATCTAGAGCGAAGTCAAAGCCTGGCTTCAAACCTTCAAAGGAGAGGCTGACTCTCTTGTTAGGGGCTAATGCAGCTGGTGACTTTAAGTTGAAGCCAATGCTCACTTATCAATTTCAAAAATCCTAGAGCCCTAAAGAATTAGGCTAAATCTATTCTGCATATGCTCTATAAATAGAACAACAAAGCCTGGATGACAGCATATGTGTTTACAACATGACTTAGTGACTATTTTAAGTACACTGTTGAGAACTACTGCTCACAAAAAGATTATTTTCAAAATATTACTGCTCATTGCCAATGCACTTGGTCATTCAAGTGCTCTGATGGAGATGTACAACCAGATTAATGTTCTCATGCCTGCTAACATAACATCCATTCTGTAGCTCATGAATAAATGAGTAATTTTGACTTCCAAGTCATATTATTTAAGAAATACATTTCATAAGGGTAGGTGTCATAGTGATTCTTCTGATGGATCTGGGCAAATTAAATTGAAAACCCAGAAAGGAGTCAGCATTCTAAATGCCATTAAGAACATTCGTGATTCATGACAATAAGTCAAAATATCAACATGAACAGGAGCTTGGAAGAAGTTGATTTCAACCCTCATGGATGAGTTTGAGGGGTTCATGACCAGTGGAGGGAGTAGCTGCAGATGTGGTGGAAACAATAAGGGAACTAGAATGAGAAGTAGAGCCTGAAGGTGGAATTGAATTGCTGCAAGCTCATGATCAAACTTCAAGGGATGAGGGGTTGCTTCTTATGGATGAGCAAAGAAAGTGGTTTCTTGAGATGAAATCTATTCCTGGTGAAGAGACTGTGAAGATTATTGAAATGACAGCAAAGGATTTACAATATTACATAAACTTAGTTGATAAAGCAGGAGCAAGGTTTGTGAGGACTGACTTCAATTTTGAAAAAAGTTTTACTGTGGGTAAAATGCTATCAAATAGCACTCCACACCACAGAGAAATAATTTATAAAAGGAAGAGTCAAGGAATGCAAAAAACTTCACTGTTGTCTTATTTTAAGAAATTGCCACCTCAGCCTTTAGTAACTACCCCAGCCTTCAGTAACCACCATCATGATCAGTCAGCAGCCATCAACCTTGAGGCAAGATCTTTCACTAGCAAAAAGATTACAACTCACGGTACCTCAGATGATGTTAGCATATTTTAGGAATAAAGTATTTTTTAATTAAGGTATGCACATTGTTCTTTCAGACATAATGTTAATGCACACTTAATAGACTACAGTATAGTATAAAATAACTTTTATATTCACTGGGAAACTGAAAAATTTATTTGACTCACTTTATCAAAATATTTGTTTTATTGTGGTGGTCTGGAATGGAATCTGCTGTATCTCTGAGGGATGCGTATATATGTTATACAAAATATGTAACTTAAGAGTATAAGTTATAGTGTTCATTGAGCTAATTCTACTTTAAATAAAATGTGGAACTGCATATTGATAAATGCAAATATCCAAATGTTTTTTGGATTTTTCCCAATTTGTTTTAATTTTAGAGCTATAGCTTTAAATCGTATTAATGCACTATTAAACATTTTAATTTTTATGAATAGCATTATGCTCCATATAATAAAAATCTTTGTATATGTTAAATCAGAATTTTAAATGAATTAGAAGTGCTAATAATACCAGATGATCAAGAGCAAATTCTTTCATGATATAAAGAATTACCTGTGTGTTTAATGTCATTTTTATTAAGGCTAATATTTCATATTTTCTTGACACTAGCCTCAATCTTTAGTCCTGAATAAGATTTCTATTTCAAGGGGAGATGCGCAAAATATTAACTGCTATGTAATGTTATAACAGATGACTGCATGCCATGGGAATTTATTTGCCTGAGGATTTTGGTGGAGATACAGTGGTTATGATTACAAAGTAGAAAACATATTATAAGAAGAAGATAAAAGGAAGCTAAGGACCACCCTCACTGAAGGGGAGAAGGGTGTCAGAAAAGGAAGCACATGAGTGTAGGAGGGGAGCAGGAGAGAGCAGAAGCCTGGATATGCCTGACTGGCAAGTAGGAGACTTTGCCCTGTGTAGCTCCTTTGTGAAAAGGCACAAAAGCTATTGACTATTTAGATCATGCATTGCCTTTCATCTCACATTAAAGCAAAGTTCTTTTTCAGAATATTCTATTTCTACTAATTCTACTTAGTCAGAATTAATTAAAACATTAATGTGTTTTAGAAAAGAAATGAGAACTTAGTTAAGTCTCTAAAATAAAACACAAATTACAAAGAAAATGGTCTTTAGAGCAAAGAATTTTTTTTGTAATGCAACAGAAATTCTGTACATATATCAAATGACACTAACAACTTTGCAAAGCAAATGGGATAACAAAAGGGTCAGAGAAAAGGCTATCTAGAACACATAAAAAATTGTTATTTAATTAAAGCTATTTTTATCACCTCAAGAAATTCAATTTTTTTTAAGATTTCATTTATTTATTCATGAGACACGGAGAGAGAGAGAGAGAGAGAGAGAGAGAGAGAGAGAGGGAAAGGGGCAGAGGCAGAAGTAGGCTCCCCGCAGAGCAGGGAGCCCAATGCGGAACTCGATCCCAGGACCCTGGGATCATGATCTGAGCCAAAGGCAGACGCTTAACGGACTGAGCCACCCAGGCTCCCACAATGGTGTTTTCTTAAAAATGAGTTTACTTTATATACCTGTTCATCACAAAATAGAGTATCCAAACTGCAAAAGGACAAGGATAGAGTTTTCTTTTAAAAACTTAATTTTTTCTTAAACCTCACAGACCTAAATGTTTTTTTCATTAAAAAATTATTTAAATTCCATTTAATTAACATATAGTGTAATATTAGTTTCAGAGGTAGAATTTAGTGATTCATCAGTTGCACTGAACACCCAGTGCTCATTCCATCAACTGCCCCCCTTAATGCCCACCACCCAGTTACCCCATCCCCCCAACCTCCCCTCCAGGAACCCTATGATCAAGAGTCTCCTATGGTTTGTCTCCATCTAAGCTTCCACCTTATTTTATTTTTCCTTCCCCTCCCCTATGTTCATCAGTTTTGTTTTTTAAATTCTACATGAGTGAAATCATATGATAGTTGTCTTTTTCCGACTGACTTATTTTACTTAGTATAATACCCTCTAGTTCCCTCCACGTTGTTGCAAATGCCAAGATTTCTTTTTTTTTTGATGGCTGAGTAATATTCCAGTGTGTGTGTGTGTGTGTGTGTGTGTGTGTGTGTGTGTGTACCACATTTTCTTTAGCCATTCAACTGTCAATGGACATCTGGGCTTTTTCTATATTTTGGCTATTGTGGACATTGCTGCTATAAACATTGGGATGCATGTGCCTCTTCAGATCACTACATTTGTATCATTTAGGTAAATACCTAGTAGTGCAATTGCTGGGAAATAAGGTAGCTTTATTTTTAACTTTTTGAGGAACCTCCATACTGTTTTCCAGAGTGGCTGTACTAGCTTGCATTCCCACCAACAATGTAAGAGGGTTCCCCCTTCTCTGCATCCTTGCCAACTTCTGTTGCCCTGAATTGTTCATTTTAGCCATTTTGACTGGTGTGAGGTAGTATCTCATTGTGGTTTTGATTTGTACTTCTCTGATGCGCAGTCAAGAGGAGCTTTTTTTCATGTGTCTGTTGGCCATTTATAAGTCTTCTTTAGAGAAATGTCTGTTAATGTCTTCCGCCCATTTCTTGACTGGATTTTTTGTTTTTTGGCTGTTGGTGTTTTTTAAAATCACAAAACCTTTCAGTAGCTGTTACAGCACAATAGTAGTACTAGCAAAGAAGAGCAACAGTGTACTCTAAGAGATTAAGCAAACTATCATCGATTTGTAACTTTTACAACCTTTGCCTAAAATGTTAAATGTTGATCCATTTTCAAGTATTAAAAATATTCTGAAATACCTTGGTTCCCTAGGCATTCTGAAAATTCTGTAAGTAAAATAGAAAATTCGTTCACTCAATGATATTGTCATTCTAAAGGAATCTATCAAACAAATGTACACTTGCATAGTTACTTATTTTCTCAGATAAGCGAAGTAGAAATCCTAAGAGAGAGAGATGATCAAGATTTCCTGAGAGAAAACATCACTGCACTGAGATGTCATTCTGACTTAGTTCTATCTTCCTCTGCAATATAAATGCAACATCCTACTTCAAAATACTTTCTTTGTAATTCTTTGGTTTTCAAGGTTGTGTAGACTCATTCCTCCTGGCTACTTAATAAAGTAATGAAGACCTTCTTCATCTTAGTTTTGCCATTCAACTTCATGCTATATTTCCTGTCTATAAAGCATTTATTAGGATCAAACAATTTACAACACCCAGTCTTTTTAGTTAATACCAAAGAACTCCTCAGCCTTCTTGGATCAAGACAGCCATCAGCATTCACATTAAGGTAAATGCATTTACCTGTATTCGTGTGTAATTCAGGAAAGGGCTTATTTAAATTTGGACTTCACACTTTCTTTACAAAGAAACGTACTTTCAAAATCCTGATAATGTGAATAAAATATCCAGCATAATTTTATGAGGTTAAATGAAAGATGCATGGGCAAATAGAATTAGACCTTGTGAATTTTTCAATATTTTTCTCCAAAGGTATGGAAAATCTGGTTTTCAGAAAGGGTTACTTTGTTCAGTAAATTTAATAACATAACATAAAAAAAACTAGAAGAGAATGAATTAATCTAGAATGACCTAAATAGGCTTCATCACTAATAATCCAGCCCCAGGGAATTCTGGTGAAGTCTACGGAGTTGGATGGAATGTGAGAGAAATTAACTAGAATAGCAGAGACCATTTGCTATTATTCCCGTGCCTCCCAGAAGGGGATAACCACAAGAGAAATACAATAATATAACAGATATATGATATAAACATTAGAATATTAAATCGAAACAGGTGCTATGAAGATAACAGGCATGGGGATAAAATGGGGGAGACTCCTTTGAAAGTGGTAGAAAAAGAAGGGGTGAAAAAGAGAGTGCCTCACAAAGGAAGTGACTCCTGACATGAAAATAAAATGATGAAGATCTTCTAGGAAGAGAGTTAAAAGAGATTTTTGAGTATTTGAAGGCCTAATTACAGTGGGAGAAAACTGAAAATGAGGAAGTGAAGAAAGTGAGTACAGGCAATTTTTGAGGGGTAAGGAAAAGCAAAGAAACAGGATTTCCGATGTGAGTCTGGAGTTTGGTATTGGATTATCAATCAGGGGCCAGTGCAACTATACACACAGGATATAAGCTAGCGAATGGAAAAGAAATGAGGACACTTAACATGGGGCCAGTAGTTGAGGTGGCAAAGCTGGGATCCAGAGATAAGCTGTGCATTGTCAGTGAGGTGGTGGTCAAAAACCCAGTGACAATGACAGAAAATGAGCCAAGCAGCTAGTATCTACAAAGTGGGGGTGCCATACACAGGTTATAATTATCATAATCCAATGCGAACAGTTCTTGATATTATTACTCTAGTATTCTGACTTCCATCAGCATATGCAAAACTGAAAGCAGCTGTGCTGTGGTTCAAGTCTGCAGGCAGCTATAATGGTGACATGTGGCACCAAGATTCACTTCCTTCCTTCACAGAACACTTCTTCAGAAGCTCCATGACCACAAACTTCCTCCATTTGGATTTCAATGTGTAGGACCTAGAATGTATGTGTATATGTAGAAGAAACATCTTCTCCTTGCTGACCCCAATAGTCTTTGCCCTCTTTCAGGCAATTATTTATTATTTTATTTTATTTATTATAAATTATTATCATTTATTTTCTAAAATTGGGAGTGGAAATAGGAGGGTATCTGTGAATAGAATTAGACATGGCATCTTTCTGGATAGACAGAAAATCTGACCTCTGTTAATATTTATGAGACCAGAGGAAGAAAAGAAGATGCTAGGCGAGAGTACAATGCATAAGGTAATTGTTTTCGATTGCTGTTGGTTAAATTAAGGGTAAAAATAAAAACTAGTAATGGAATGCCCCATGTTGTGTCTTGTAAGGGAAAAATATTGTCTGAAAGGATGACCCAATGACCCTACTACATGTTTGTATCCTCATGACCACTAAAGGGAGGGAGTTTGAACAACTTAAAAATGGAAGTAAGAACCGAGAAGTGTGAAGGTGAGTAATGGGACATAGCTCTTTAAAATTTGAGTTTTACCAAATACAGAAAAAGGACTATCAAACATTGCACAAGTGCTTGAGGACATTAGAAAGTTAGTTCAAGTCCAGGTATTGAGCACTTCTTATCTCCAGTTTAAATATTGCCACTAAATTGTCAATCTGATGATACAGCCACAAAGAGAACTCAATTTTATATTGGAAGTGATATATCTGATATGACTGTTTTTTAAAATATCACATGTAACAATTTTATAATACTACTCACATAAACACTGGATATAATGCACAGATGTAAACACAAAGACTGGAAGGAAATAACAAATTATTTATTTATTTCCCTCACTAACTTGATTCCTTAAAATCAAAATATATATGGCGCATCTACTTTCTGCTCAGACCTGTCCCCTGTGTCCCCTGTTATGGAAAATATGAATATAAAACATACGTCTCTGAGAAAGTAAGCTAGATAATTTGAGAAATTGCTTTTGATTTCTGATTCTGGAGCTAGTATTCAGTATACTCAAGTACCAATATGCAATAGCCTTGTAACCATAAAAATTGAATCTTGGTTCCAAAACCTCTTAACCTGCTGAATGGGAGTAGCTTATTTCTAGGAGAAGTGGTAAATCATGTTGGTGTCACTTTTCTTTAAGGGTTGATCATGTTAGATTTAACACTACAATTGTCTGTTATTTGTCCGGACAAGGAATGGAGCACAACCAACTAAATGCAGTCTCAGATTTATGTGCCGAGTTTAATCCCAGCCTGGCCATTCTATTCTGTGCATCCTAGGACAAGTCACTTAGCCTTTCTCTGCCCCAGTTTCCTGAGCTCTCAAATGAATATTACATTGACTTATATAAGAGCAATAGGGGAGCATGAAAATAGAATGTTAAGTGCTCTTTTCATTTTAAATGGTAAAAATACTAATTTTAAAACTTTATTTTCTATCTCTTAGCTAGTGGTCACCTACTTAAGAGCTGTATGAGTATTTATATTAGAATTAATTTTAAAAGACATGATTGAAATCTCATTGTAAAAACAATATTTGAAGTGTTCAGATTATATGAACTTGATAAAGCAGAAAGGCATTTTATTTTCTGTTCCCAGAAAATGAGTCTCTAAACAGCTACTAATGTTGAGAGAGATTGAAAACAATACACTAAGTCCACTTACCATGGCAATTTAAACTTCTCCCTATCTATGACACTTCATTCTCAAAGGCATACTCCAATGTGGTGGTAGTTAAAATTTTCTACTTAAGAAAAAATGTCCACTTGGAATGGATTTTTTTTTTTTCCAGTTGGTTTATGGAAAATGTTGTAGTCAGTTTTTACAGCTTGGAAAAGAAGTAGCCTAGCAACTGAATTTCAAGAATGATGAAAGATATCAGAGTCAAATGGGCTGCCTCTTGAGATAGGAAATAGAAGAGGATTCTAGCCAAGCCTGACAGAAAAAAAAGAAACCTGAATAGGCATTAAAAGAGAAACATACTTCCAGATGAATAAAAGTTCTATAAAAATGTGGACATTTAAAGAGAGATTTTTCTGTGCTTTTATATAGGAAATACATCTTCAGTACTTAATTGGATGAAAAGTCAATCACAGTTTTGGGCTTTTATTTAGGCATAGACTTAGATTTAGGTTCCTAACATCAAAGTAACTCAATTCTCAGATCCCCTCATGTGATATTAATAATAATAAAATAATAATAATAATAATAATAATAATAATAATAATAATAATAATAAAACCTATCTATTAGAGCAACTGCAAAGGAGACTGAGAAGCCTTTGCCTACTCATAGGTATATCAACACCAAGAGATGAAACAACATAGACAGTCATGAGCACCATTCACACTAAGATTGCAAGCAAGAGGAACCCATTGGCAAGCACTGCTATATATACACAGCAGGAGCAAAAGGAAAATCTTTAACAAATGTTTAAACTAATTTGCCAGAAACATAGCTGGGGAATTTACCTGGACAAGTGGACAGCCCACACTATTTAAATCAATAAGGATCAATAGGAAAACAGGTTTAAAGAATAGTAAGAAAGAGAATCAGAGAAAGACTAAGGGTTATTGGCTTGTATTTTAACAGCAAGTAGAAAAACTTAATGAGAACAAGGAAAATAAAGTATGACTTCCATGGCCTTGATGATTGATTGGAAACCACCATGGTTTATGAAAAATCTTGCAAACAAATTTCAAAATACTCTATTGAAAGTCTTTTATTCCCCCACTTTGACAACTTTAGTTACATTTTATCAGATTAAGTATCTCTAGTATACTCAAATTTGTTTTGATGTAAAATTTTCTAATTTGCAATGAACTTCTAAAAAATGTGTTCTGCTTGGGGTTTTCTCACTTTTGGAGACAAGGAAAAGACGAGATTCGTTAAAAATATGTTTTGTTTTAGAATGTTCTGCTTTAAATGAATAAAACACAGATGACCTTTTAAAGATCAATATAATCCAACCATTTTTTTTCCCAGCATAACTAAATGTTGACTACCAAAATTAAGATAAAGCAATTGAGGCAATAATTGGGCTTCAACTCTCTGAATTGTTTTGGTTTTAAAAAGGTAAAGTAAAAGGTAAGGCCTACTTTTGATGTAACAAGTTGGAGGCGGAGAAGATATGCAGACCAGTCCAATATCCAATGACATGAAGGAGGGAAAAGAAGCCTGAAAAGTCATCATTAAGTGGTGCCATTATGATAAGATGCTGGAGAGTTGGCCCACTGAGGACTGCTCCTGATGGTACACCTGTCTCCCGTCAGATCTTAGGAGGGGCCATGTAAGAAAACATAAGCCAGGAGAAGAGATGAATGCTTCATCCATCATTACTCATCCTAACCTTGGATGGGCACACGTACATCATGAGTATTAACCTGCCTTGCCACCATAGGTGGAAAATGAAGAAAGATAACTGCTAACACTATCTCCTTTTGCTTTACATACTACAAATCAGCCTTTTTTCAGTACTAGTGTTAAGAAACTAAGCAAGAATATTGACTAGCTGTTGTTACCTGAGGAGTCTTGTGGAGGATGGATATATATATATATATATATATATATATATATATATATATATATCACTCTTTTTCTGTTGTTTTATGGTTGTTTCTTGTCTTAGCTTATGAAGAAGTAGCAGAACATGCCACCCCAAAGTGGGCCATTTTGACATGTTGATTATTTTTAGATGTACGTACTTGAAAATAGCAAATGCAGGAAGATTTCTCTGAACAACCCTTATCTGTCTAAAGAGAGACTCTCCAAAAGAAGCTCCTTTGTCATTAGTGCCATCCCCAGGAATTTCATCAACCAGGGAGGATTGACTCTTGTCACAGGAGAGAATAGAACTCAACACCACACCCAGACACACTTTGTCACAAACTATTACATCTCCCATTTATTCCACTAAGGGCTCATTTATCTTTCCTAAAAATAACTTCCTCTCCTCTGAGAGGCCTACATTCTACTCCACTTTCCCTATTAAGATGGCATTTAAGTCAGAATTCTAAGCCACCTCTTTGGGTTACTCATTTTTCCCTGAGTATTTCCCACATAAGCATGCGGTATATATGTTAATCAACTTTTGTGGGGTTTTTTTTTCCCTATTAATCTGTTTTTTATTACAAGATCCTTAGCCAAGAACTCATGGGGTAGAGGGAAAATTATTTTTTCTCCTTTACACTCCCAATAAGATTATAAACGCCTTTGCTTAAAATTTTGTATAGTCACCTTAGCATCAAACACAGGTACGATATAAGTGATAAAAAAAGATTAATAGGAACGTTTATTGAAATCCGACTCCATGCTAGGCATTTTGCTGGTGTGTTTTTTTTTTTGTTGATTCAGCTAAAACCAAATTGATTTTTACTTTAACTCAGGAAAGAGGGCACTTTGGGAATCATGATGTTACCATTTAGTATATTACTGTTACATCCATGAGCTTCATTAAATAATTCAATAAGTATTTGTTGACTCTATGAATGGATGAATATATGTAGAAAGCATATAATTCAGACAACTGGAAACATTTAGGGAGTGCAGTGAGAGTGAGTGGAATTATATTTAATTCAAAATAATATTATACAATCCAAGATTATGTGTCTTTTTTTTTTTTTTTTTTTTTTTTTGCTATTTATGAATTGGAAAAGCTGTAGCTATTTTTTGTCCTTTATTGGACAAGATGATATCTTGGGGCTGGTGGCAGGGCTTTTTGAGACAACAGTCTTTGAAAACATATCTCTAATTCTAATACTGTCATTGTGTCCCTTATTCTATTGTCAGTGGCACAATATTTTAGTCATTATAGCTAAAAAAAAACCCAAAACTAAAAATTTTAATGATGCTTAGATTTTATGTCTCTTTTTGGGGGGCATGTAGTTCCACCTTTATATCATTTTTTTCACATAGATCTGTTTATATCAGTTCTCATTATCAGCATTTATCATGTCATGACAAGATTATTTTAAAGGTTTCCAATTTCTTGTCTCTACTGCTTAGTTTCAAGGAACATGGTCCCATAGCATAATTATCATATTTATTTATATATCAAACAAAAGTTAGTTTAATACTTTCTACACATAAGGCATCTTTCTAGAAGCTATCCATGCAGCAGGGAAGACAAACATTCCTGCCTTCTTGGGATTTATATTCTCAAGCTGGGCACAAACAAAGAGCAAGCAGAAATAAATAAAACAGTAAGTGAGAGTGTAGTGAGCAGCTAAATAATACAAGGATAGAGGAAAATGAAAATGTGCACTGCCATTTAGACAGGGTAGCCTGTTAAAGCCTCATTGGAAACTCAAGTTTTGAGTAATGTCCACAAGGACGTGAAGGGGGGAGCTATACCTCCACCAGGGTAATAGCTTTTCAGACAGAGAGGAAAGAACTTGACTGTCATGTTCTAGGTCTAGTGGGGAGGCAGAAGCAGAGAGATCAAATGAAGTGAAGTCAGAAAAATAGGAGAGCCAAGGTTTCACAGAGCATTGAGAAGTTTGTTTTCTACTCAAATATATATATATATATATATATTTTTTTTTTCCCAGCCAGGCATTCTGTAACTGTGTCATATAAGATAACAAAGTGTCCCTCCATCTTATTTCCCTCTCCCTGATTCATCTGTCTTCATAGTACTTATCTCCACTTAGCAATAAATTAAATCTCCATCTGTTTATTTTCTGTCACTTCCACTAGAATAGAAGCCATATGAGGACAGGGACTTTGAGCTGTTTATTGCTATAACTCCCTAAAGTAGAAATATAGGTGCACAAAACATTTATTGAATAAACAAAAATTCTGTAGCCACCATTTGTCCAATGATACCATCATGCAGGTTTTCAAAAAGATCTGATTAAATGAATTTGTTCTTCTTTCTTCATTTCTGAGGTGTGTGTTCTTCAATAAGGTCAGAGGATGACATTCATGAAGTTTTAAATTTCAACAGTATTCTGTATTTGCAATTGATACTACAGATAAAAGACTGGTATCCAAGATCTACAAAGAACTTCTCAAACTCAATACACGAGAAACAAATAAACAAATCATAAAATGGGCAGAAGATATGAACAGACACTTTTCCAATGAAGACATACAAGTGGCTAACAGACACATGAAAAAATGTTCAAAATCATTAGCCATCAGGGAAATTCAAATCAAAACCACACTAAGATACCACCTTATGCCAGTTAGAATGGCAAAAAATGACAAGGCAAGAAACAACAATTGTTGGAGAGGATGTGGAGAAAGGGGAACTCTCTTACACAGTTGGTGGGAATGCAAGTTGGTACAGCCACTCTGGAAAACTGTGGAGGTCCCTTAAAAAGTTAAAAATTGAGCTACCCTATGATCCAGCCATTGCACTACTGGGTATTTACCCCAAAGATACAGACGTAGTGAAGAGAAGGGCCATATGTACCCCAATGTTCATAGCAGCATTGTCCACAATAGCTAAATCGTGGAAGGAACCGAGATGCCCTTCAACAGATGACTGGATTAAGAAGATGTGGTCCATATATACAATGGAATATTACTCAGCTCTCAAAAAAAAAAACAATTTCTCAACATTTGCTGCAACATGGACGGCAGTGGAGGAGATAATGCTAAGTGAAATAAGTCAAGCAGAGAAAGACAATTATCATATGGTTTCTCTCATCTATGGAACATAAGAACTAGGAAGATCGGTAGGAGAAGAAAGGGATAAAGAAAGGGGGGGTAATCAGAAGGGGGAATGAAGCATGAGAGACTATGGACTCTGAAAAACAAACTGAGGGCTTCAGAGGGGAGGGGGGAGGGGGAATGGGATAGGCTGGTGATGGGAAGTAAGAAGGGCACGTATGCATGGTGCACAGGGTGTTATACGCAACTAACGAATCATCGAACTTTACATCAAAAACCAGGGATGTACTCTATGGTGAATAACATAATATAATAAAAATACTATTATGAAAAAATTAAAAATAAAATAAATAAATAAATTTCAACAGTATTCTTACCATATACTATTATGTCACTCTAAACATGTATTTGAATTATTTTCTTATCTAAAAATTGACAGTAAACTGACCTACCTTGAAACATATGTAAAGATTAAACAATGCATAAGAACTAGGAAGATAGGTAGGAGAAGCGGGGAATAAAGAAAGGGGGGGTAATCAGAAGGGGGAATGAAGCATGAGAGACTATGGACTATGAGAAACAAACTGAGGGCTTCGGAGGGGAGAGGGGTGGGGGAATGGGATAGACTGGTGATGGGTAGTAAGGAGGGCACGTATTGTGTGGTGCACTGGGTGTTATACGCAACTAATGAATCATCGAACTTTACATAAAAAAAATAAAATTAAAATAAAATAAAAAAAATAAAAAAAGATTAAACAATGCAATGTATAGTAACTAACCTAAAATGTAAGTTATATTGATTCTTAGAGCTTTTCCTTCTTTACCCCACCATATGCCAGTGAATATATTTTCTATGAAAAAATTACATAATTTTAGAATTTATGAAGAAAATGAATTTTTCTTTTACTGATTTTTTAAAAATATTAAATCAATAAAATGCTAAAAAATGGATGCTTGAAGAATTTGGAAATATAACTAAATACCCAATTGTTTGTCAATAACAAATGAAATGATAGTAATTTGAATGACCTAAGAAGTTATCTTCTAGACTTACTGTCAGCCCCTATCTGTCTTAGCTGTTTTCATGAGCTTTTAAAAGTGGGGTTTTTTCTTCATTTTTCTTAGTGATCTGGAACTGAAAAAAAAAAAAAAATTCCCAACTGGTTAATATATTGAAATGAATAGAAGTGAAAAGAAGTGATGGAAAAGTGGTTCCCTATGCAGAAACAAAATAATTTTACAAAGACTAAAGGAATGAAATGCTTCCCTCACATAGGAAGGCTGACCCTTATCTTCATGGGTATAAAATAAAATGGTTTATTTATTGTATTAATTATGCTGAATCCAAACCAAGAAATCAGTTTTCAATGAAGGATTGCAAAATCAAAGGATGCCACATGAAAATATGCCACCTTGGCATTTTGATACATTGAGCTTAGGCAGTCGAAAACCAGCAAATGAATGGGAAGGAACTCCTCTTATTTGCCTGAAGACATTCTCCAAAAGAAACTCCCCTATAATAAATCCTCTCCCTGGGAGTGTCAGCCAGGAAGGACGGACTCTTCTAACACCTAAGGAGGACAGAAGTTGATACCACACCAAGACAAACGTTGCTACAAACTATTACACCTCCCACCTATTCTTCTAAGGTCTCATTCATCTTTCCTAAAAGTAATTTCCTCTCCCCCAAGAGACCTACATTCCACTCCTCTTTTCCTATTAAGATGACATTTAAGTCTGAATTCTAAGCCATCTGTTTGGGTTACTCACTTTTCCCTGGTTATCTCTTACGTATAAGTGAGGAATACATGTTACTAAACTTCTGTCAATTGGGTTTGGTTATTGTTAATCTGTCCCTTATTACAGGGGTCTCAGCCAAGAACTCAAAAGGGTAGATGGAAAATTATTTTTTTCCTCTCCTACACTTAACCTGTCCATGGGACAGGATATCAGCTGGCTCCACAGAGCTCACCATTGTATTCCTATCCCTGTGTCTCCTCTGTGTGGCAACCAAAGTAATTTCTCCAGAGTTTGCACAGAGACTTGACTCCAGATTCTCCCCATGTGTAAATTGTTTTCTGATTGCATTTTACAAATTTTTTTAAAATACATTTTCTCCAGAGATCTGGAGAGCTATATTCCGATACGTAATTTAGACCTCAACCTGGTGATCTGAGAAGGCCTTGGCCATATTATAAACTGGTGATCTTTGCAAAAATGCATTTAAGTGGTTTAAAAACACCCATTTTACAATCAAGAAACAGTACAGATGCGGAGTTTAACTAGATGAATATAAAACAAAATTGTTTAAAAGCATGTCAATTGCTAGTTCTAAGAATAACTGAATATATTAATAGCCAATGTTTTCCTTGACATTTTATTTGCTTATTTGTTTTTTCACTTACTTTTTAAATTATTGTACACAGTACATTAGAAAAAGTAGGTTAAGATGAATAAGAAGCAATAATAAAAATCACCTAATTATTTAGACACTTTAAAATTTTTATTTGAATGAGTGAAGATATGCATACCAAAATCCATTTGAAACACTATACAGATTTAATGATAAACTACAAAGTGCTTATTCACAAGATTACTTCCATGATACAGTAGTGAGGTGAAATTAGTGCATGTTTTCTAATGCCATCTGTGGACTTCGGCATTTTAATTGTACTTTAGTGCTCCCTACTAGATACATTTATGCCCAGTTTATGTTTGGTTATATTCCTAAACTAAAAGGTAAGTGCTTCTATTTAATCTGAAAATGAAGCAAAGGAAGTAATTGATTTTTATTCATACTTACCCAAATTACTTTCTATAACAAAACAAAGAAGATTCATTTTCTGTTAAAAAAGAACTGCACGTTTTAACACTATAAGATCCTTCATTGAAGGGAAAGAAAGGAAATTTATTATAATACTAACAGCAAAGGACAGCATAGAGTTATCATGTGCCAGACACAAGTGACCAGTTAACTCATTTAATCCTAACTGCAACCCAGAGAAGAAAGCTGTTTTTATTTTCCTTTTTTTGTAAGACAAGGAAAATGAGGCCCACATATGTTAGGAAATTTCTCCAAGGGATAACAGGTGCACGAGTTGATAAGGACAAGAAATTTAAGACACTATTCTGATCCCTGAATTCATTTTCTCAGCCAGACCCCACACTGCCTATGTGCCAAGCACTGAGTCAACCCTTCTCATAGGTTACCCTGTTTATTCATCAACACAACTAACTCTATAAAATTGAACCTTGCAGGTTCCATTTTAGTAATTAATAATCTGAAGTACCAAAAAGTCAACATACTCAAAGTTCCTCAAGTAAGTAAAACATTGATTTTTGGATTCAGGTTTGTGGACTGATATGGCAGCTTTTGTTGATGTGTTTATTTCTTTAACTACATCACATTATTTTCCCAACAAATATTTACTGAATACCTATTACATGCAAAACATTTTATTTTTTATTTTTTAAAGATTCATTTCTGTATTTTATTTTAAGATTTTATTTATTTATTTGAGTGAGAGAGTGAGAGACAGAGCTCAGGAGAGTGGGGAGGGTCAGAGGAAAAAGTGACTCCCTGCTGAGCAGGGAGCCCAATGTGAGGCTCCATCCTGGGACTCAGGGATCATGACTGGAGCCAAAGTCAGACGCTTACCTGACTGAGACACCCAGGTGCCCCTCATTTCTGTATTTTTAGAGAGAAAGAGCGCACACGGGAGTAGTGGGGAGGAGCAGAGGGAGAGGGAAAGAGAAGCAGACTCCCTGCTGAGTGCAGAACCAGATGAGGGACTAGGGGCTCAATCTCAGGACTCTGAGATCATAACCTGAGCCGAAATCAAGAGTGGGATGGTTAACTGTCTGAGCCTCCCAGGTGCCCTGCAAAACATTTTAAATACCTTTAAATATACACTACGCTGTCTTTAGTATCCATAAACCAATAAGCAAATGAATATAATCTGTGCTTCTCCCAATGTGAAATTTACTACTGGTGGTAGGCAAGTTGTCTTAAGTGGTGTCATCATTTCAGATAGTAAAGAAACATGACATTAAACATCTCTGACTCACATACAGAGAAGTCTATTCTTGTTTATATGTGCTTCCATGTTTTCTTAGCATGTTACAAGGGAAGTCTTTTTTATGCTAGTAGGCACATTACCATTTTCTAGTCAACCTTTAAAAAAAAACGCAATTAGAAAAGTTCTCAGCTAAACAGTGTCTCTCTAGTTGGGATGCGGTAACTTCGTTTTTCGTTGTTGTTGCTATTGTATTCACCTTTTCTGTTTACCTCATTGCCGGATGAAAATGTTCATTTCTTTCCTGTTATCTTTTGGCAGGTGAGACTGGTTTCCAATTTACTGTATCAGTTTGAAATTTTCCTTAAAAATAGGTTTAAGTAGAGATTGTGAGTCAATTTAAAACATAATATTCAACACACAGCATATGTGGTGTATGAATATGGGGAAAATGCATGAAGCTTGTAGGAAGTGACTAATATTTGGAAAACACCCTCAGTAAGAAAAAGCTTTCTCACTAGGTTCTCCATATATTAAACGGGCTAGCTCTGCAAAGGTGCATTCCCTTGAACTATAAGAAACAAGCAGACACTGGATGACTGTAAGGAAATTTACATGAAATCACTTAGCCTTTTGGATCAAGTATAGGAAATTTACATAGAGGATCCAAGCATACACTGTAGGGAAGAGGCGGGAGGTGTTACTTCTTGAAGCTCTTAAAGCTTCAAGGGTCTTAAAGCAGCAGCCCAAGAATATTTGATATGTTCCATGTCAGTAATACATGCTCTAGGAACTTGATAGAGGGAATATCACTCTCTAACAGGATATCAGGTAGCTTTGCAGAAGCATTTGATGCAGACTTTATATAACCTTTAAGATTTTAATAAATGAAAAACATGCCAGAATGGTGGCATTTCAGGCAAAGAAAAAGCAAGAGAACATGAATGCAGAACTTATGAAGTGTCTCTGAAGAAACCTGAGCAGCAGAGAAAAATATGAAAATAACTTAAAGAACGAACATATCAAAAACATGACAAGAAAAGAAAATAGATAAGATTATTTAAATATAAAAGAGGATAGTTTGCAGTTATATTTATTTAAAAAAACTGTTTCCTCGGAATATGATTGTACCCTTATGAGGTGAATCACTTTTCTAATTTTGATTATGATAAACTTGTTTTATGTTTCAAATGAAATGAATTCGTATTAATGAGTGAAGGGGAGGGAATAAAATGTTTTGAAAGAATAGGAACAGTGTTTACTATACCAGATATCAAAATTTATTATAAAGCTACATTCAACTTGGGTAGTGTGGATTCAAGGGTAGAAAAACAGACCACTGCTATATGACAGAAATTCTGGAAACAGACCCACATGTGCAGTTTAACTTGAAGTTATTGGGAATATCAAGCGTGTGGAAAATATGGTTTTCTTGTATCTCTCAAAAATAAGCATTCTCAAAAACTGCTAGTGGGAGTATGAATTGGTCCCTCACTTTGGAAAATAATTATGAAAATATCTGTTAAATGGAAGATGTGCATGCTCTTTCTCCCAGAATTTCCCTTATATATGCTACGGAAACCCTGGAACTTACAAAGAATAAAACGTTTTCACAGGATGTTCTTGTAATACTAAAATATTTTTAAAATCTCATAAATGTTAATAGAGAAATGTATATATAAAATCAGTATACTGAAAGACAGAATAACAGAGCAATTAAAATGAATTGAACTAGGGGCTACTGTGTGGCTCAGTGGGATTAAGCATCTGCCATCAGCTCAGGTCATGATCTCAGGGTCCTGGGATCAAGCTCCATGTCTGGCTCCCTGCTCAGCGGGGAGTCTGCTTCTCCCTTTCCCTCTGCTGCTCCCCCTGCTTGTGCTTTCTCCCTCTCTCTCTCTGTCAAATGAATAAATAAAATCTAAAAAAAAAAAAAAAAAACTGAACTAAATCTGTATGTATTAACATTCCTAGATCACAAAAAAATATAATGTTAAATGACAAAAACAAACAATGCTCTACCAACATATACATACACAGGAATTCATACACACAAGTTACGTTCACATGCATAATCAGCAAAAATATAAAAACCTTCCAAAGAAGGATATAAACGTATTCCAAGACAGTTATAAGCTCTCTCCTCTCCATGCATGAACTTGGACATAAGATTTGTGCTCTAGAACTTTTCCTGTTAAATTAGACTGATAAAAATCTGCCCAGAGTTTGTTTTAAGCCATATATACCTATATACTGAAAATGTATAGACAAATAAAAAGTGAAAACCAGGATGAGAAAAAAAAATGGTAAGAGGTCAAATTTGTTACCATTGCTCCATGAAGAAAGTCTATCCTAAGCTGAGCCTTCTGAAAGGAAAAGAAAATTGAAATTTGTAATAAAGACAAGGAAGGGAAGACCCAGGGACTAGATAACAAGGCACGCTGCGTAGTGTAATAGGGGAATATGTAGTAAGATGTAAGGATAAGGTGGTTGAGGTAATTTTTAGGAATGGGATGTTTATTATTTATCTACACATATGGAAAATGGCAAAACTGAACTTGAATTAAATTCTTCTTAGGAACTTAATTGTCCCTGAGATATATTCCAGCAGGCATCCTCCTAGAAACAGTTACCTGAAGACACTCGTTTAAAGCCATAGGCATGCTGTCATGCACCTGTGCTTTACAATCTTTTTTTTTATTTAACAGATCATAGAGCAATAGGGCACAGGTCAGTGCACTTTCCTTGGATAGAATCCAACTTCAGGGGAAGAAGTATTACGTTCCAAACATGAGCAGACGCAAACACCAAGAGAGTGATGGCTGTTCAGTACGTAATTCATCATTCCCTAATTTTGAGTTTGTTGATATAAGCAAGAGAGCAATGAAATCCTCTCAATGTAGGAAGGAGATGTGAAGGATGGAAAATGATGAATCATTCATGCTCAATAGATTACCCATGACAGCATTCATTTAAAGAAGCATCACCATAAAAGCACATCAGGAAACTAAGTAGCAAGGATTAACATGCTTCAGATTTAACCATATTAAGAATCGCAAGTAATGCTTAAAAAATGAAGTTTCAAATCTAAATGGTATATTTGTTTCTTAATATTTCCAACTGTGAAAAGAAATATTTAAATGAGGACTGGATTACTAAATTAATACTAAAAGCCTGTAAACTAACTATGTGCTAAGTATATTTGAGAAATAGTCATTCATTGAACAAATAAGCCTGTTCTGTTTTAGGGACTCAGGAGCCACTCAATAAACAGATAAATTTACTAAAAACAACTTAGCACTATTTTTTTGTTCTAATAAATACACACACACACACACACACACACATATGTATGTATACATACATATATATATTTCAATTTTTGCCTGATTCTACCTTCAATATTATTAAACTCCACAACTAATTATTATAGGTACATTAAAATAAGAAATAAAATAAGCATACCACTTTTAATAGTAAATTGCTTAAAGTAATACAGAACGGTTTTATCTGAATTTCACAAATTGGGTAAAATTCTATATTTCCTGTATAGTCAAATAGGTCACGATTTACTGAATGATCATGTTCTGTTCATTTATTTATTTCCAGGACCAAACTACCAAATTGTGCCTGACCCATGTCAATATTTAACAAATACTCACTGAATAAATAAGGAAATGAATAAAGAAGTGTGATTTAAAAAAATATATCAGCTTTACTGAGGTATAAGTGACATATAAAATTGTAAGATATTCAGTTTTCATCATAGTGGTTTGATATACATATACACACTGGGAAAGGATTTTCTCCCATTTAGTTAATTACATATCCACACATCCATCACCTCCACTGTGTGTGTGTGTGTGTGTGTGTGTGTGCACGTGCACATGTGCGTGTCTATATTCTTTTTTGATGAGAACATTTAAGGTCTACACTCTTGCAAATTTCAACTATACTATATACTGATATCAACTATACCCATGTTATACATAAGGTCCTTAGATCTTAAATCATCTTATATAAAGCTGAAAATTGTACTCTTTTACCAACCTCTCCCTATTTCACCCACTCCCAGCCCCTGACAGCCACCTTTCTATTGTTTCTATGAGTTAATAATTTTTAATTTTCTGTTTCTATTTTCAGCAGAATGACCTTAATATGTACTGCAATGAAGTAAAACATATCCACATAAGGAGACTGGGAAAATATGACAGATTTTCATAGTCCTTGCATACCACTCCACCTTGAACGCTGATAACCTATTTTACTAAATTTGAGTGGAATTGGGAAAAGCAATATACATTTTTGAAAATACACATGCAGATTTGGTAACAGATATGGCAAGAGACTGATGACAAAACTAATGCATAGTCAGCAGGTGACAGCCAGGTACAAAGTTCCACTGAGACACCACCTGTGAGAACCCTTTTCCGAGCCACACCTAGACCTCTGCAGCCCACCCCAGGGAGGGAGGGAGTATTCCGGTGTTCACCAGTTACCAGCAGACCAGCCAGCCCCAGAGCATGCGCTCTGCTCAGCCTCATCCCTTTGCCAGTGACCCCTCAGGTTTGGGCCCTGGCTAAAATGTAGTATCACATTTTCTCCAACCCTGTCACTAAAGAACAGAATAGAATTACTCTTATAAAATTTCACTGCAACAAAGATTATATATTATTACTGTATTCAAAAATAGTTCAGGAGACTTAGAAAAAGTGAGTATAATTTAATTAGAGTTAACATTAATATGTATAACTATTAAAATGGTTGATGAATTCTCTGAGACATATGAGGTCCATTTTAGTAAATTCAACAATGAATAAGGAGGTAGATGATTCTAATTTTAGCAAGTTCCTTCAGACTCGTGAATAAAGTTGAATAAAATTTTGATTCATTAGCCCATAAAGAAAAGCTGGTTTATAAGGGTCTAGCATATTTATCAAGACTTTGTCTGTCTGTATTCAAATAGAATATGCAAAACTTAATCCTTACTAAATAATATTCCATTTGTGAATTTATTACTATTTAATTTTTATTGTTGAACATATATTTTTGCATCAACTTTTTTTCTTACTCTACCACTTACTTTAGAATATAGGAAGGATACACCTCTAACATTTTTTTTTAGATTTCATTTGTTCATTTGAGAGAGAGAGAGAGAACATGAGAGGCAGAGGGAGAGGGAAAGGGAGAAGCAGACTCCCAGCTGAGCCAGGAGCCTGATATGGGCTTGATCCTAGGGCCCAGACATCATGACCTGAGCTGAAGGCAGATGCCTAACCATCTGAGCCACCCAACCACCCCTACTTCTCATATTTTGAAAAAGAGTTCTAGATTTAATACCAACAATTAAATGATCTTTACCTTTATTTCTGCCTCTAGCAACATCATTATTTATACATAGCAAGCTCATAGAAAATGTTTAAATAATTAATTTTGGTTTTTGCTCCCCAGCAATGGGAGGAGCAGGGGAAGTATTCAGAAATGAGGCCAACTTGCCATCTTTTATTTATATGCTATTAGATAAAATGTCAATAACCAATGTTACCAAAGTCATCTCAAGTACAGATTGCTTTACTTAACTAACCACCCCATCAAAATACAAAAGAGTAAACGTGTTTAAATATGTTTAACCATTTAAAAAATAAAAATTTGAATGGTGCATGCATTTAAATTATCAAAAGTTCATGTTCTCATTATTTTTTCCTGCTTCATGCGAGCCAATGATGCACAGCCTATGTCCTTAACACTCTATCAGGTACTGTGTCTTGCACATTTCTTAAAATGGCATAGTATGAAGCTCTTGCACTGGGTATATACTGCAGTAATTCACAGCTTCTTTACATTATTAAAGTTAGTGAAACTTAGGGGTACTCACATCAAATATGGCACTATAAGAACATGCAATTTTCTGAGAACAATGAATTTCTAACAATCACTTATTTACTACCTTCATATCCTATATATTCCGTTTTGTTCAACTGCCCCAATGCGCTCTGTTTCTGAGGTAGTTTGATTAATAAGGATTCTAGACAAAGGGAATTAGTTGAAACTTAGGAAGTGGTGAGAGACTGGGATATGTTAATATAATGAATACATGGATTTTTTTGTTGTAGGCACAATAATTTTGTCTTGGTTTCCTTTTTACAAGTGTAGTTTAGATACAATCCTGCATCTAGATAAAGAAATAGATTGAAAAATTCTTACAAGTTTCCTTGAGTCTAAACAGATGTTATATATGCCAGAGAGTGATACGGTTTAAAATGAGTATTTTTGTTCCATTAAGTACTGTGTTTGTCTACTTAAGTGATTTGAGATACAGTTAGCCATGAGTAGTTTTGAAGCACTGCAGGTCTGTCTGAAGATTTACTCATGCATAGCCTGTTTTACTAATACCCAACACAAAAACAGGATGAGGAAAAGGTCTTGGAGAAGAATAGCCCTCATAAGAAATCACAAATACACAATGCCCAGTAAAGTGTGGAAAACAAAGGCAAGAGCAGCCAAAGGGTAAAATGGGTAAACTTTATGAAGAGAATATCCAGGGCAATAATTACCAAAACAGAAATCTTATCTAATCCATCAAAATATATTTGAATATCAATACCAGAATAGGTCTTAGAATTAAAGGCTAATTTCAATTAAAAATTTTCACTTATCTGAACAAGTTTCAAGAAGGCTACTCTGGACGTTTAAAAAAGTTAAAGGAAAGGTCCTCATAACAGAAACCTTCAAAAGCACTAAGAAGTAATCTAGAAATAAGAAATTATAAGCCTACTCAGTGTATTAAAATCATTTTTATAATAATTATCTGAATTCAAACCTTAATGGAAATATTTAGAAGATAATGGTAGTACAAATTAGTAAATATATAAATAAACTCGCTAATAAACAAAACAAATGGTAGTAGACATAAGACCATAGTTGCACACACACACACACAAATAGGCAGTAAACTTGATTTCTCAGAAATCAAAGCTACATGTATCACTAAATGGGTTATAATAAAATAAAACAAAGTTTCTTGGCAAATAATTATCTTTACTGTTCACAGGAAATGCTTAATAAAGCTGTAGGAGATGTTTAACACAGGAATGGTGAATTGGTTATATCATACATGCCCATTCTTATCAATCAAGAGTAGCTTCCGGAGAGATGGATGAAAGGGCTTCTCCTAGGCTGTGGGGAAGAAATGTAGTGACTGATTACAGGATAGGAGGATGACTCATTCAAGCACAATTTGCTCATTTTTAGCACCCTTTCTCTCTTTCAAAGAAGAAGTAAATTGAACGTTAACACTGTAATTTCAAAAGTAAATTCCCTTCTTGCGCACCATATCCACTGTACCACACCAACACATGTACTCTGTGAAACACTCTCCTCCAAACCAGTAAAAATTCAAGGCTAGGAAATGAGTTATTTTATACATTTGTTACTAATTTTTTTAAATTGCTCCGTGTGCATTACTGACTGAATATATTAGAGTCCAAGTACATAATAAACTTTCAACACTCACAGAATGAGGCAACAGACTCATGGGTAAAGCACAGAGTGAACTACACTACTTTTTCTGGAGACAAAACAGAATCACTCATGTTCCGAATAAATTTGCTTCCCAGTCCTAATAGCTTCACCAAGAGCTACTATTCTTCATTAAAGACAAAAAGCAAAGCACTTCCGACAACTCTCCAAACTGTCAATTATGCCAGGACACTCTGAAAAGGGATGAAGATATTAAGAAACAAATAAAGGGAAATTAGTGAACGAAAAACAAAGCTAGACCATGCTACTTCTAAAAAAACCCTTCAATTAGTCTGACTTTGCTTTTCATAAATTATTACAAAAGTAGTGTATATATGTATATTTTTTACATACATATAAACACATATATATAGAATGATATTTAATCATATATTTTGAGGTCAATCATTCAGATAAAACTTTGTTAAGTCATGAAAAATCTTTTGTGATTAATTTGTCCTAAATATATTTCAGAGGAGAAAAATCTCAGCTATTCAACATTAAACATGCTTATGTCTATATTCAGCTACGTTCTCCAAATTCTCTAGTTTTCCAAAATAATTTATACCCAAAATAATTAATACCCAAAATAATTATATAATAATTTTCATGCCAAAATAATTATAAATTATAATTTTTATCAGTTAATAAATAATGTGGCTTAATTTATCTAGGACTTTTTCCTCTCTTTCTTCTAAATACTTTATTTTTCCATTTTGAGGTATGCATATACGTAAAATATCCTAAATTATTTTTCTAAGAGGCAGGGTTTTAAATAACGATGTATTTGTTTTTGTCTGAGCATGACTCCTTTAGGGATGCAAGACTATGAGATCCTGTTCTTTCTTTTAAGGAGTTCACAACCTATTTGAATATTTAAATATTAGTATGAGGTGTATGTAGACTTAATCCAGGTGTGGACGACAGAGCACATTTATGTGGCAGAAATGGGAAGAATTATTAAGTGTTAGACTTGGAGAAGGAGATAGGTTAGAAACAAGCATTGAAATATCTGTGGGAACTGAACAGAAAATCAGGAGGAGACATGATATGATTTGCACAAGGCCATCAGCCTAGAAAACAGAGTAAGTCAAGGAGACTGGGATAATCAAGGGACCATCATATGGGAAGTAGTTTGAAAATTAGTATGCATTTATTTTTATGATGTGGATTTGGGTTAAATCTTGGAGGGCTTATATTGGTTTAAATTTTATGATATAAATAAATAATATGTGTGTAAAGGAGAACAGTAAAGGAATTTAAGCTAGTGACTACATAGACGTGATTAATGTATTATGCATGTTAATATGAGAAAAGGGAATAGGAAGACAGGTGAGAAATAGTGAAATATGAAAACAAAATTCAAAAGATTAGGTTATGAAGTAAACTGATTTTAATGAAAGATAGTAAAAGTGAAAATAAAAGCATTATGGGTCTTTAGGGCCAAAACCATGCTAAGTTTAATTTATTTTTTCACAGCACCTGAACAGTGTCTAGAATATAGAATTCCTTTACATAGAATATAGAATATTCTAGAATATAGAATTACATAGAATATAGAATTCCATAATATGGAAAAAAGGAAGGGGAAGAGGCAGATAGGCAAACAGTTATTAAACACACATTTTGTGGTAGACATTGGGCTAGGCAATTTCATGATCATTGAATCCATTGCATGATCATAATAACCTATAACTACTATCACATAACTACTTCTACATCAAGAAACAGATTAAATGAGGTTAGAAAATTTACTCAAAGTCATTTGACAAGCAAATTATGACTTAAATTAATAACTAAGTTTGCATAAATCTTGAGCCCAAGGCCTCGCCACCACATTGGGCTACAGGAAATAGAAAAATTCTAACTCACTCCTGTTATAAGGTAAGGATACTTAAAGGTCACAGAATAAATATGAAAGTATTTTTAAAAGGTCAAAGCTTAAGCAATCTCCTGAATTTGATAATTTCTACCAGTAAACATTAGTTTTAGTTACGATAACAAGAAAAATGCCAGTAAAATTTAGCTTCAGCATTTAATGTAAATTTCAAAAAAAGAAATCAATCATATTCTTTTGTTTATATAGCTGTTTTTCACATTCAAATATAAAAACCTCAAAGTGTTTATGTTTGTATTTATACTAGTATTAGTCAACTGCAGCTCCACAAATATTGAACAAAATATTTGAATGAATAAAAATTTAAAATATCTAATTTTTTTTTACTTTTGAAGTTTTGAAAATGATGAGTTAATTCCTAATCTCCTTGCTATTTTTTCATATTTTCATTGTAGGACTGCTGTACTACTTTAAAATAATAGGACTTCTGTATTATGCAGGTTATATCCTCCTAAAGGTTGTAATATTCATAACTGTTAAGACAGTTGATACGGAAGCAAGGAAAAACAAACAAAAAACCAATCAACAAACAAAAAAAAACCATTTTAGAATATTTCAGAAGTCTGTAAAGTTTTATTCTCACCCTAAAGATTATTCTTTTGTGAAAAAAATACAAGGTGCATTCTCTGAACTTGCAAATATAATTGCTATTGGAATTAATGAAAAATTAGTTCAACAGTTAACAAAGAAGTGCATATTTTGTCTTGATATTTGATATGTAGAGATTAATTAAAATGTTTACTGCCAGAAAACAGAAGAGGATTCAATGCAAACCAAAAAAAAAAAAAAAAAAAAATCAAAAAAACCTAAAGGAATCATATGATTGTCTGTTCCATACACTAGAATATCATGAATATTCCAAAAAGAGAACTTAAATCACACTCAGCCAACCAAGCATAGTGAAGCAACCACAGGGTTACTTTTATTTAATTTTTCTCAAAGAACAAAATCCAGGTAGGTCCTCGTAAATACAAAGTGATGTGTTTCTTGTTAAGCAAAGCAAAGCTATTCAATGAAGTACCTCTGAAAGTCTAATGATTGTGATCAATATAGCATAGCTAAGTGGATGACTACAGTTATATTAGAAAAACACTGTTCATTATCATATTTTTAAATACTTACATTTTAAACATTACAATATTATGTCTAAATAATTTATATATTTTGTCATATTTCCTTAGAGATCCAATTCCATCAGATATTATCAAGATAGGAGATAATGAAAAAGAGAAAAATTTGGAAGGGCAAATAAAGTTATTTGATGATGGTAATTACCTGCTTAAACTGCAAATTATACAAGGTCATATCTTTATACCATGTAGAACAAATTTATTAAAATACACAGTTTAAAACATCAAATTTTCTATAAATTATTCTTACCTAATCCTTACATGAATAAAAAAAACTTTGATTTTTATTATTCATTTTGTTAAAATTGAGAAAGCAATTCTTAAAATTAGGCATTAGCATTAAAGACTTAATCTATGCAATCTGTTAAATATATCACTTATATGTCATAGAAAATGCCCTCATTTCATATGAGACTTACAGGATTGCTAAATGATAATGAAATTCAAATCAAACTTTAACAGAGCGTATAGCAAGATCTTCTTTGAAATGTCATGGACTTTAAAAAAAAATTCAGAATAAAAAAGAACAGGAAACATTATAGAATACATGCAATGAAGATGATAAAATGAAGACATCTACACTTGCATCTAGAGTTAAAAAAAAACAAAAAGAAGCAAAAACAAAAATTAAGAAGGGAGTCAAAAACAATGTGTGTTCAGTTTATAAATGCAGAAGACTTTCAAAATATCGAACAGGCTACTCATCAGTTACACTTCAAAAATCACAAGAGTAGGCTTTCAGCTACTTAGTACTATAAACAACTCCATTTTAAGATATGCCTACAGCTTGTTTATATTTTTTATTAATTTTTAACTGTGTCATTTTAATTAGCCACAACATGACAGTCTTGTAACAGTGTATCTTAGATCTTGCAGCTATCAATAGAATAGATGCAAGATGCACCCAATTAATCTAGTAGGAAGCAGATCTTATTCTTTATTTCAACTTGTCAATTTAGTAATGTCTTAGCCACTGATTTTTAGACAATGCTGAATCCTAAGTACAGCCCATAAGTCAATAAAATTGAATTGGCAAGAAAAAAAAGTTTTCTTTTTTACCTGCCCAACACACTAATAAAATAATCCAGGAAGTAGTTTTGCTATTTGGGTTTGCCAAAGTTACACTGTTATGAATAGATTTACTCATCAAGTTTGTAGAGACTCAAAATGAAATCCACGCTCCCTTGTCAATTTTATAGACAACTTCATGGATCAAATCTTTCTTGGAGGCTCCTGGATTTAAACAAAGATGTTTAGAAAATTGGGTGGTAATACCGTGACTTCATATACAGGATGTATGCATATAATGTGTGTGCGTGTGTACAAATATTTAAATAATAAACAGAGAATCAAAAGATAAAACCTGATATAAACACTGGCATCAGACAAAACTGAGTTTCACCAAGACTGGCGTGGCCAATCATTCAAAGGGAAATCTTGAGCAAGTCACTTGACCTCTTTAAACTTCAAATGTTTTTCCTCAAAATTTTATTTGTAAAATTGAGGAAGTATAACTAATCCCAAATCTTGATAAATACCATCATTATGCATAGTACCATTATTTGATTTAAAGTTGAAGGGAGAGAAGTAGAAGTTCTTCTAACAAAGCATAATTGTAAATGTTCATAAGAAGAGACTAGAGTTAAAAATATACAGTGTAGTCTATTCTACAGGAATATGCAAAAAGAAGATATATATGAATAAATTTTGAAATAAATTATCCAACTCCCTCATTTTATATGTGTGGAAATTGAGGCAAGGAAGAAATCTTCCACAATTTTCTCAACTGAATTTAGACCTGATACAATTTAAAACCAGTCTAGTATTTTTTCTTGACATCTGTGATTCCTTTTGCCCAGATGTAAGAGCTATCCGATGGTTACAATGGCCATCTCATTGGTCACTGGAGTTGATGTAACTTCATGTGCGTACTATAGGAAGAACTGCCTTCCCAAATACACGAGGAGCATTCTTTGGTAAAAATACACCACCACACAATAAGAATTGAGTATTTGCATATTTCTATTCCATTCAATGGGTACCTCATGTTATGCATTCCTGGAAATCCAAGAAGGATCAATATTAAATTGACTAATATATTCTAAGACAAAGAAGATTAATAAATAAGCAAGAATAATATAGGGTGAGAAGTAATCATTTCCTAATCCACAAACAAAAGATAAGAAAAAATGATAAAGGAGTTAAAGAGAGAATAACTGCTACTGTTTAGAAAAATCAGGAAGGATTTTTGACAAGATGTAAGGTATTAATTTTAATTGGTCAGGAAATATTGTTTTCTGTGTCCCATTATGTGCACAGCCCTATAATGTGCACTATAAAGAATTATTAAGATTAAAAACTATCCTTTTACTCAGATACATAATCACACTCATTCTCTAAAATAAGAATTTTTCATTCATTCTTGATTCTATTTTTATTCTTTTCCTATTATTTTTATAATTCAAATAGTAGACCAGAGTTTGTTTCAAAGTATTTTCTGTGAAAATAGAACACATGGAAAAACCATTAAAATCTCCTATTGAGTCATCTGTTCTCTTTGTAGAGATAATTCCATACACACACAAGATACAGTGCTTTATAGAACACTGTTTTACTTTTCACAGATATTGTGACATCATTATTGCCAGATCAAGTAAGATTCCAAGAGATTTGTTCAAAATTGTGTAATAGAAAATGAGAAACAGAAACTATAGACCAAAGTCATCTGATAAATTTCATGTACTACTGAAAGCATCTTATTTTCTCTCTTCATGAATAATGACTAATAATTTAAAGAAATATAATTATGTTAATAATATCAAATAAACTCGTTATCAAAATGGAGCTCTAGGGTTATGGTGTCCCACCCCCCTCTTTCTTCAAGCTTTAGCTGTTTCTCTAACTCTTCTGAGGATTGCAAACCGGGTTTATTTTCAAAGTAAACATTATGTTTTACTGAAATCCCTAACTTTAATAATCCAGGTCTCCTTTGGGTAAACCACTTGATGTGTCATTCTTTTATTTCATATCATAAAGCTGATAACCCAGAGCTTTGATATATTCCAGCCTAGCTATTAACTGAAGCATAGAAGCTTAATTTTAAAGTGCAGGAAACAGAAATAAATAGAATATACATTCAGAATATAGAAAAGATTTATTATCTCCTAAAGGGAAGTAATACACAAAATAGAATCAGAATCCGTGATGCAAACATTTCAGTAATTACTTTTTATCCACGAATTCATACTTCATGGATCTTCTAAGATGTTAGCATAAATGGATATTGATAAAGTCTATCAACATTTTTCTAAAGCAATTCAGTATGGAATTACAACGGTGAGGAATAAAATTCAAAGTCTTAACTCAAAACATTGTTTCCTATATAATTTTGATGTTCGAAAGCTAAATAAATTAGAGAAAACAAACTTTAGCCATTAAAAAAGTACTTTCGACATTCAGGTCATCGGGGCTTAAGTCAGCATGTCTCCTTTGATACTGCAATTTTCTTTACTTTATATTGTCAATTATAATTCCACTTTCTTGCTAAGTCGATACAATTAGATTACTACAGGGACTTCATTACAGCCACAGGGAGGACAGGAGCTGAGGTATACAATTTTCTTCCTATGATGCCAGCATTACTAAACAGTTATTGGAACAATGGTCTGCAAATGGGCAATAAAAGCTGCTGTCTAAATATTGCTATGCCATTTTATCATCTGATGAAAGATAGCCAAAACTTAAAAAAAAATGTTAATGCAATAGAAGTGTTGATTGTGCCATTAATATGATTGGGAAGGTTGCTACAAATCATTTTTTCCTCACTTACTCATTTAAACATAATTCAGATTACATATTATCTGTAGGCCTTAGATTCCTAGTGTGAAATTTGAGGGGGTTAGAATTTATGGATATCTGATATGCTTCCAAAGAAATGCATAACAATGAAGAATAATGAAATAGTGTTCTTGAGTAGACTGCTGTTTACTCATAACAATACCAATTTCAGAACTGAAGTTTACATCCTGTGCTGATATAATCCAGTATTATTTCTTACCACCACTGTTTTTAACTATGTATGTTAGAATTCATATTCAGAATTTTACTTTCAGTTGGCATACTAATTGATTCATTTCTTTCTTAATTTTACAAGGTATATCTCTCCTGAGGTTTATGGTCTATTTTCTGCCATCTGCCTTGATATAATATATCTCATGCATATTATTTAGTCTTAAAAACATGGCATATTTCACTACTTTCCTTACTCTAAAAAGCAACAAAGTTTATTTTAAAAAAATCTTTCAAACAAATCAAATATTAATAGTCATGAAATTTCTCTTACTTACCAAAACTTTTATGACTCTTTTATCAGAAAAATTTCATTTTGTTACAACGATATTTGACTAAATTTTACTGACTGCTTACTATGTGTCAGTAGTGTAATGGGTTCAGAGATTGCAAAGGGGAATGAAATTGTCCCTTAAAGGTCCTCAGAGTTCAGCAAGACAAACTAGTAGAAAATCAATGACAGTACAGGATGGTAAGTGTCCTGGGCTCCCCAGCCCAATGGTGTGAATCTATTTGTTATTATGTATTTCAATGATCAGATTAACTCTAGTGTGAGGTCTATAATGTACAAATCTACAGCATTCTTTGTTTCTGTTGCCCCCGGCTAGTACATTCAGATAAGTAATTAATTATCTTTGTCAATTAAATAATATCAACTACAACTGTCCTAGTATGGTAAGCCAAATAGTGCCCTCTCTCTCCCAATATGTCCATGTGCCAATCCCTAGAACCTGGGAATATTTTACCTTACATGGTAGACAACTTTGTAGAGGGGATTAAATTAAGGGTCTTAAAATGGAGAGATTATTCTGGATTGCCAAAAATTTCCTTATAAAAGGGAAACAGGAGCATGAGAGTAGTAGGAGGTATGAGATATGACAGAACACGTGATTGAGTGATTTGGGGAAAAGGCCACTAACCAAGGGATGCAGAGTGAGTTTAGAAGCTGTAAGAGACAAGGAAAGGGATTGTCCCCTTGGCCCTCCAGCAGAAACACAGAACTGCTGGCATCTTGATTTTAGACTTCAAACTCCTAGGATGGTAAGGAAAGAAATCTGTGTTATTTATGCCACCTAATAAGATTTTGATAATATCTTATAGCAGCAATAGGAAAAAAATACAGCTACTTTGCACAAAACTGCCAAATTGAAGTGTTTTTCTTTTGTCCTCACATTGTGTGTATTGATTTGTAATTTGGAAAGCATGGTGATAGTGGTGAGAGTATTAAGTGTTTCAAAATATTGTGAGGTCTTTCACACAAAAGTAAGAAAAGCTGCAGATGACAAGAGATGAAAAATAAAAGTCATACTGTTTCTGAGAAATGATCCTGTTTTGGAACCTATTACATATTGGAACCTATTACATTTTGGAACATCTCACATGGGATTTGGAATTTCATCCTCAGAGTCACAACCTGTTCCTTTAAGAGAACAGGCTGAATTTGGATACAGGGTTCATTATTTAATAAGATAGCAGTTCTGACTTGAGAGCATCAGAATCTACTGGAAATCTTTTTAAAATACAGATGGCTAAACCCCACCCTCAGAGTTTGGGCTAAGAGTCCAAGAATTATCATTTTTTAAAAGATTTTATTTATTCATTTGAGAGCAAGCGAGCCAGCTCCCATGGGGCAGGGGAGGGGGCAGAGGGAGAGGGAGAAGCAGACTCTCCACTGAGGAGGGAGGCCAATGCAGGGCTAGATCCCAGGACCAAGGCTCTATCCCAGAACCTGAGATCATGACCCGAGCCTAAGGCAGACGCTTAACCATCTGAGCCGCCCAGGCGTCCTAAGAATTTTCATTTTTAACAAGCTTTTGGAGGATGTTGATTCTGCTGGTCCAAAAAGCAGACCTTAAGAAACTCTAATGTATGGAAAGAATACGAAACCTAGAAGACCCGCTTTCATATATTTGTCACTCTCTAGCTATGCAATCCCTTAACTTCCAGAAACATTCAGCCAAACTATCTCATAGGTTGGTTGGGATGATCAAACAATACATTTATAAAATTCTAAGTAGGCTGTAAAGTTATATAAATACACATTGACTGTATTCATAAAAGCCAGCAGTTTATACTTATAATTATAGTAATGTTATTTAATAATCTGGATAGTTTTCTCTGAATACAGTATTTACTTGCCATTTTTCAAGTTCTCTGTATGTATATTGGTTATTTTGCAAATTATAAAGAAAATACACATGAATGTGTGTGGGGGGTGCATGTACGTATGTGTGTAGATACTGTAATGATTATGTGGATCCAATAATTCAGTGTTTACTGATTTGAGAAACAGACCCTTAATATTTTAATTTAAGCTATTTTTTTTTCTTTTTAAAAAACTGTTGTAAAAAACAACAACAACAACAACAAGAAAAAAAACTGTTGTGGGCCTGCTATATTAGTTACATTGTTATACTTTATTGTTGAAAACTCAGTGGAAACTCAGCCTGGGTAAAATAAGATATTTATTTATCCTAATTAGCAAACTATTTATTTCCTTATTTTAGACTTTTTCTGTAATAAGTTATTGTATGATAATTCATCTAACTTTTTTTTGCATCATACAAATGGTTTTATTTGCGTCTGCTTTCCTTCCTCATTTATTACCACCTGAAAATTTTACTAACATTAATAATGATGATGAATGAAACTAGGATTAGTTCCACTCTTTCATGTGTCCCACTGGGCTATTTTCTTCTGCAGACCACTGTCATTCATTACCCTTTATTCAAAGCCCTTCAGGCAAGATTAAATACGAGTCATTTCAAAATAGCAGCATTTTTTTTTTAGAAAATATACCAGATATTTCCTCAAAGTCAAGGTACTATCGCATCTTGCAAGGTTTCAAAACAACTACATACATATTTGTGTCTATTTGTGTAATGCATGTGTGTATACTCACATATGCATGCACACTTACACACACAGACACAACTATGTACTGACAGGCATAAAGGAACTGATCCACAGATAGAACTAAAATGACATAGCATGTTTGACAGACGAAACAGTGGACTGAAAGCCCCGTGGCTGCTCTCAGATCCCACAGAGCTCCATAGATGAGGAGCTGGCTGGCCCTAAGCAAACCCTGTTCATTTGCAGCCTCATCTTTCTTCTATGACAGTAAAGCTATCCGAATGCTCAACTTCTAAAACTTCTTCTAACTTGAACATTCTATGATTTGAACTTAGTAGAATGCCTTCAGGAGAAAATTAATAAGACAAGAAATTTCTTCTATAATAGCTTATGGAGAAAATGAGTGGAGCCTCAATGAGCAGAAAATTTAAATGTTCTGATAACTTTCACATTTTTAAAAATGCAACTCTGCTATGCTAGCATAGCACATGCCCGTACTCTATATCAGTCAGACTGAAGAAAAAATTTTAGTTGTCTGGTATGTAAGAAAAATTACAGACCTACTCAAAATGAATGGAAAATTCATGTTCAAGAAGACGCCACAGAAATGGGCAGCCCTTGGCCCTCCAGTTCATCAGTTTGCAGCATTAAATAATGAGAGGACTAAAACCTGCTACCTTCAGACAGATGGACTTTGAATCCTCAAGACAGGTTGCGGTCTTCATCTCATTTAGTATCTGTCATAATGATGGGCGAAAATATACTCTGCAGTATTTGTAAGCCTTTCATTTTAATGGATTGATAGTCCCAGATGTAGCCCTTTAATGACTGGCTTCCAGCAAAATATTTTAGAGCCTCCCCAATTAGACCATGAACTTTGGCAGAAGTGGAAAGCTTTGCATTAACCTCCTTCTGCACAGCACATGGGACGGCACTACCACAGAAAGTATTCCATAGTTAATATGAAGGAAGGGACAAATTCATTTGTATCTGAGCATACTGGTAAAAGATAAGGTTATCATTTAATAATTTAAAAACTTCAAATGTTCAACTAGGATGATTAGCATTAGCAAATGTACCAAATATACATTTTACCTTAATTTTTCATAAGTAGATACTTCTATATGGCTTAAATGATAATAAAAGGTTATGGAAGGTGCCTGGGTGGCTCAGTTGGTTAAGTGTCTGCCTTCGGCTCAGGTCATGATCCCAGGGTCCTGGGATCCAGTCCCGCATCAGATTCCTTGCTCAGTGGGAGTGTGCTTCTCCCTCTGCCTGCCACTCTCCCGACTTGTGTTCTCCCTCTCTCTCTCTCTGTCATATAAATAAATAAAATCTTTATTAAAAAAAAAAGAGGTTATGGAAACTTTTGCCTATTGTTTATTTTTTTCTTCTCTGCAAATTGAATCAGTTTCCTTGTACTGTAGTAACTGTAGCAACTTCATAAACATTAAGTGATCAGTGCAGAATATCCCTGATGTGCTTCAGTTAAAAATAATGGCCTAAAAAACCCCAAAAACAAAAAACACCCAAAACTGCCATCCACCTTTTGGAAACCCTGAAATCTAAGTCAAGGTAACAGATTAGAGATTAGGTAACAGACTCAGAACAACTAATAAATGCCTGAGGAGTATAGCAGTTGCTAATAGTTAACAACATTTTCAGAAGTTCAACTGTAAGTTGCTATGGCCTGATTATAGACAGTCTTCATTTCAACCATTTGTAGAATATGTTAAAAGATTTTAAATTAAACACCTTGCAAGTGCACTCTCCTAACAAACCTGGCTTTATGCCAGAGCCATTTGTTTATTTCTTAAACCAAAGGCATTCAGTAATCATTTCTTGAAGAATCTTTGGTGCATGGCACTGTACTACCCTACATGAAGGATATTAAAGAAGCCCAAAGATTTAAAAATTAAAGTGGCAGAGTAAAAGTACTAAGGTAGTATCCAGTGCTTCCAATAGTAATAGCACGTATGAATAATTCAATCAATAAATTATACAGATGCAAGTCTCTTCCCAGGAAAATGGGCTGGGGAAATGTGATTTACACGTTTCTTTACTACACTTTCTTGCCCATGGTTGACTTAACTAGGAATACCGGAATGCCTAACAGTAAAACTGTAGAGTCAGGTTTTGCTTTCTCTAACTTTAGTGGCCTCAAGAGTGAATACGTAAAATAAGGATTCCTTCTGGCATGACCATCTCTGAGCACTTATATTATTTCCAATTATTCCCCCATTGTAAATAATCATTTTAAGACTACATTTGTACATAAATCTTTGTCTGAACCACTGATTTTTTAGGAGATATTACTGGAGAGAGGACAAAAGTCCTGAACCTATTTAACGTTTTTGCTATATATTACTAAATTGATTTTCAAAAATGTTATATAATGGCCAAACTCAGATAATAGTGTGCATTTCACTGGGCCTGGAAAAATGTTGAAAACTATCACTTTAAATGTGTAGATAATTTCATAGGTAACGTTTATTTTATCTGATTTCAAGTGAGGCATTTTTCTCCTGTATTTATTAGTGATTTATACTGCTTCTTTGAATTATTTAAATCTGCTTATTTTACTAATTAGATTTAATATTTTCTTAACTGGTTTGTACATGCCCTTTATTTATTAATTTTACCAAGATTTTGTGATATTTGTTACAAAGATTTTCCTAATTGCTAATATCCTTCTAATTTTGTATCATTTTATTTATGTTTCTTGAAAGACATTTTTTAAGACTATGGACTTTGATCCCCTTGTTGTTATCATTTAGGGAACTCTAGGTCACCTTTCCCTCCCTGCCCAAGTTATAGCATTATCCTTGCTTTCTCTCTGTCTCTCTCCACCATTATAACGTATTAATTCTCAATGATTTCAATATCCACATAGATCATCTTTATAATACCCTAGATCTCAGACTCTAGCCCTCCTCTGCTCCAATGATTTTGTTCTCTACCCTAAGTTATCTGTTCAATTACATAATCATACACAGAACCTTGTCATGGAGAAAATATTCATCCTCTCCATAATCCACTTATCTTTTAAGCTAACTACTTCTTAATGGTTCTTCTCTTTGGGGCTCCAATCCAATGATTAAACCATCACCCTACTCCATCTTCATACCCAACACCTATTTTAGATGTAATACCTATTGTTATAGTCACTCTCTTGTATATATCCTTTGTTCTAGTCTTGATTTTTTGTATTCATTTGTCAAAACTACCTCTATATTTAAATCTAATTCTCTGCCTATTTAGCAAGTGCATTCCCACATGTAAATGTGGTGGGAGAAGGACACATACCCATCCAGATTGGTCTCACTCACATTAATTTCATGATTGCAAATATCATGTTAGCTCTTTCCAGTCCATTACCTTTCTCTTGTCAGTCAATTCACTCTTCTAACCAGGCCCAATGAAGTTTTCACAACAGTTTCCTCTCTCCTCTAATCTCTATCTCCTTCTTGTCTTCACTCTCAAGAGAAAAAAGGAAATGAGGCAGAAGATAGCTTCTCAATTCTCACTCGACTAAATCTAGAGTCATGCTTTCATTTATACCCATAAACTCCAACCTTCTTCCTTTAATGGATGAACCATTTATGCCCCTTTCCAAGACAAATCTCTATTCTTTCTTCTTACTAAAGCTCTAACAACACTCCCCTAAATGATCAGTTCCCTCTCTACAGAATCTCTCCTAGTCTTATAAACATGCTATTTTTTTTCTTATTATGAAACAAGGACCATTCACTCCACACTCTTCACATTCTCCAGCTATTGCCTCATCTCTCAGCTTCACTTCATAGAGAGAAAATAATCAAACAAACATACAAAAGCTTAAACAACAAAAAAACCTCAAGAGAATTGTTTATTTTGTAGTCTTCACATTTTCTTCTAAGCCTCATTCCTATTGGATTTTATCCTCACCAATGAAACCAAAATATTCAAAAGTGACAAGTGGTTAATTACAATATCTCTCTTAAAAAAAAAAAAAAAACCTCCATATATTAGAAGCATTTAACCCTGCTGATCATTTATTCCTTCTTCAACAGTTTCTTTATTTGGCCCACTGGACACCGTGCTCTCTTGGTTCTCACTCTACCTCACTACCTCATCTTCTTAGTATTTGTATTGGATTTTCTGCATTCATCTGGCCTCCAATCCTCTTGATTGCCCTACAGCTCAATCTTATTTGTTTCCCCCATCTATTTGCTTTATTCACATGTATATACTGGTGACTCACTAATGTAAATCTCCATATATTACTCCGAAATCTGGGATCCATCCTCTTTTCTTTTTTTTTTTTTTTAAGATTTTATTTATTCATTTGACAGAGAGAGAAACAGCAGTGAGAGAGGGAACACAAGCAGGGGAAGTGGGAGAGGAAGAAGCAGGCCCCCAGTGGAAGAGCCTGATGTGGGGCTCGGTCCCAGAACTCCAGGATCACGCCCTGAGCCAAAGGCAGACTCTTAACGACTTAGCCACCCAGGCGCCCCCCCATCCTCTTTTCTTGAATGAAGTACCTACTTAACATTCTTACTAGAATCTACCTTCACAGAGATTGTTCTACACAGAAATGAGAAGGCTGGAATTTTATACTCAAGTCATTAGTTAAGGGTCTTCCCAATGTGGGTGACTCAAAGTTTGCAGGCATTCCCTGGTAAGAAAGAGACTCATCAGCCAGGTGCAAGTCTCCAGAAGGGAGTATGGGGTAATCTATTGGCAGACAACATCTACAACACCTGGGCGATGAATGAACCAGCTGGTAAAGAGTATCATGGCAAGACAATAGCATATCTGCATCTGGAATAAGCATGATGACTATGTTATGAACCTGACTAAAAATTACATCTCTATATCTTTTTATATTAAAAGTGGCCTTATACTGCATTGTTTTTAAGCATGAAGTTTATTTTATTTTTGTTTAAAACAAGCATTTTATTTTTAAAAATTTTATTTTTAATTGAAGTAAAATTGACATACTATATTAGTTTCAAATGTACAACACAGTGTTTTAACAATTATGCACATTACAAAGTGCTTGCCATAGTAAGTGTAGTAACCATAACTAATGAAAGTTATTACAATATTATTGATTATATTTCCTATGTAATCCCTGTGACTTACTTTATAACTGGAAGTCTGTACCTCTTAACCCTTCAACTATTTGCTAAATTTAACTAAAAAAAATACGTGTATGCATCTTTTTACATTAAAGGTGGCCTTGTACTATTATCATTTTTAAGTATGAAGCTTAAAAAGATTCAAATTAATTCAATTATTGTATTTAAGTATAAATTATATCAAGCATATACGAAAATTAAATAATCATATAACCCAGCACTTTGTTCAGAAAATAAAACCTTAAAATAGGGTTCAAGCCTTTTAATGACATTTTCCTAATCACTTTAACTTCAAAGTAATTATAATTATGAATTGAATATGAACTTTTCCATGAATTTTTTATGCTTTTACTACATATGTCCCTATGATCATTAAAATACATGATTTTGCATGTATTTAAAATGGATCATCCTACATATATCCCTCTTCAACATTATTTTTCTGCTAAAATTTGAATCACTCTGCTAAGATTCTTTCATGTTTTATGGGGAACTACTAATCTCAGTTCACTACTAATCTCATTTATGACTGTGCCACGATTTATAAATGTAATATCTTTTTGATGGACATGAGATTTTTATTTCCTTCATACAAAAAAAAAAAAAGACTGATAATACATTCTAGTCTATATTTCCCTCTGCATGTATGAAAGGTTTTCTCTAAGGTTAAAGTGTTCTTAAAATTAAATAAGTGGAACTGTAGACTTAGTTTATTGCAGTAGTTCCTATTTGTCAGGAAGAATGAAAATACTTACAGGAATGCCTGTAAGGTTGACTTTTTGGACAATTTACATGCCTTTTATGCATGAAGACAGGAGTTGTTCTTCCATGAATCCATTCCAATATGTGGAGCATACTAGATGGTGCTTGCTATTTGATTGTTCTGAAATGCTGTTCCTGAGTCTCCCTGGAATTATCTTTTTTATTGGGTAGAATTTTTTTAACATGACACATCTGAGGAAATCTATAATGATACACTGCAGTACTACATTAGAGAGAAATGTGGAGAAAATGGCAATTGTTTATGTTCCAGGTCCCATGCTAGAAGGTTTATATATATGCTTTCATTAATTCTTAAAACCCTACGATGTTAATATATAGCATTTTTTTTTTGCTTTGGAGAAATTATTCCAAGTCACACAGCTAATTAGTGATAAGAGCCTGATTCTAACTCAAATGTATCTCATGACATGGTATAAAGTTGACTTGTATGGATGAATTATGCTTAGGTAAACTTGGTTTAGTTAATAATGCATATGACAATGCATAGCCTAAATAATTAATATAGATTTTGTATATTAAAATCCCAACTATATTTCAAGAGTCTAACAAATTCCAATTCTCCTTTAAAGCTAGTCTCCATATGTAGACTGATATTTTCCTTCTTCCGTGCTTCTACAGCATCATTTTAAAAAATCTTATTGTACTATTCTGTAGTTGTGTGTTAAAACTGTGAATATACTATCCCTCATTAGAATTTAAATTTCTTGAAAGCCGTTATCTAAACTGTGTATCTGTGGTATCTTCTAGACCCCACTTCTTAGCTGAAGTCCAGTCCTTAAGAGGTGGATGTAGGAAGCCACAACGTAAAGGGGAATGAGTCCATCTCTTAAGGAAAGTGCAAGCAAATAAGCAAGGCACGATCATCACAGGGTACTGGGAAATCACATACTAGGCAAGCAGAAATTGAATCAGTAAGGAAAGGAAACAATGCATAAGGCAAGAAAAATTTCAGTCACAAGAAAGATTTTAGGAAGGGACTTAATATATCTTGGGGGAAATACAAGGGCCAAGCTCTTATGGAGCATCAAGTCAAGGCTACTCTTGCACAGGTGACCTTAGAGTATATATTCAGGCCATGTGATATCTCCACCCTTGGGCCAACACAAGCCTTGATTCCTGAATATATTAGCTTTGTAGAAAAACTGTGGACTTTGGTCCAAAAAAATGCTTTGAAAAAAAATTTATTATTAATAATTATTATTTTTTTTTAGAACATAACCCTTTTATTATCTAGCACCTGTGACAGTTCCATGTCTCTCTAAAGGAGATAGGAAGTTCGGAGCATCACTGGCCCTTTTAAAGGAAAAGGAGTGGGTGGGTACACCCAAAGGCGAGTGAATATCTTAACACATGGGAATGTGCTACTAGTACAACCAAGCCCACACCTGACATGCTGTCCACCACACTTAGCAAACACAGCCACGGAAATTCAGAAACACAAGGCAAACCCTTCATTTTATAGTCAGTAACAGTGAGAACCTGAGAAGTTATATCACTTGAGCATGGTCATGCACAGCAAACTAAAATGTAAAGGAATGCTTGTAATCTACATAAATATTTTAGTTCTGTTCATTCGAAAACAACTTTTAACTTTATTAAAAATACTAGAAGGTTAAGCATACAAAGATATAAAAGAAGTGGCTTCTGACTTCAAGTAGCTTTAAGATAACAGTATTCTAACAATAATGGAATTTTACACAAGGTAATTATAAAATGTTTAGGTTTTTAAGGTAAAAGTTTTAAATCTTCATTTATGTTTATATAAATATCTCAAAATGTAAATATGAGACAGAAAGATTCACAAATGGAGTTTAGATATGATTGATTTTCCTTGCAATTGATATGAACTTGAGTTTTGTTCACTGTAAGGTACAATTTACCTCTCTTCTGTGATAGCAGGTTTTTATTTATTTCAGGCCTTTAATGAAGTTGCTACTTTCTCCTGAGAAATTTTATTCTATTTAGTGATTAAGCTCCTTAAAGTCAGGACCCCAATCCTATCTTTGTTTTCTGTTCCTCAGAATGCTATACAATTTTTGACTATACTGTAAGTATTAAAGACTATATGATGAAATGATATAGTTCTACATGACCTACTGATCTTATTGTCAAAGTATGATTACAGAGCAAAGCATATTACCTTCTCACATTGCTACAATGGTAAAAAAAACAGAACAAAAACAAAAATAACGCTATACTAAAAATCATTCAATTTCCTTAACAATACAGCCTAACTAAAGCTGAGAAATCATTGTGCTTATTTCCTGAGAAACTATTACTGTTTCCTCAAAATATACTACTCTCATTTGTCATTCTTTTTTTCCCCTGATGAAATATATATCACAGATGTTAATACAATGTTAGCATGCCATTTTCTATACCAAGGAAGGCACAAATTTACTTCTAAAGAAGAGAAATGAAAATCACCTTCATTCCATTGCCAACCTCAACTGATTGCCAGTGGCTGCCTGCAGTGTTCTTTTTTGAGAGGAATTGTAAGGCCTAGTATAGGCTCAGCAGGAAAGCATGCCAAGATCAATTATTGACACCTACCATGGGCATACAGGAGAGTGGGTGACAAAACATGTCATGAATCTTCTTATCCATGCATGAGAGCTTGAAATATATAGTCCTTTTAATTAAGAGATACGTATATTCTTACAAGATGAGTACAATGACAGGTACAATCAACTCTAAAAATGTACACGGACTTTTGGGAGCCTTGTTTACTATATGTTCTAATGAATTAATAATAGACCTCTAAAAGGACAGTCATTTTTCCAGGATACTATTATCAAAGTAATAGAATGTCATGGTTCATACTGCTGTACCTAGTATTAAGCCATTGTAAGGGTCAATTGTTTCAAGTCTTCCAGGAAATAATAATAAAAAAAAATAGCCAAGAGAGAATTGCTATTTTTACTTAAACATATTCTAATGTGTCTCTTTTTGTCAAAAAACAAATCTTCCTTTTGCAAAGGAGAATTGGAAATTCAGAGAGGCCACTGTTTAACCCCACAGACTTCTACTATCGCCTTATTTCAGAATAAGAAGATAGGGCTTTGATCCCCAAATGGATCACTCAGTAGCAGTGACTATGGAGATCAAATTAACCAATAATAAAGTCAACATTCTTTGTTTGTACCAAAGGGACATTAATTAATTCTAATATTACTATTTACTGTCTGCTTTTATCTCTAATCTTACTCTCTGATTTTCATCTCAGTCATCTGAGTTCAATTCCTATTTCTATCTTTCCTGAAGTTTTGTTTTCAATCTCTTGATTTTGGACTATATTCTGGCTCCAATTAACTTGTCAAAAATATTTAGCAAAATGTTCTCCCCACTTACCTGGACAAATGTTTCCTTCAAATGTAACAATCCATAAGTAAGAAGCAAATGCTATCTTCATTAAAAACAAAAATATTTGGTAAATTCTAGAATTTTGCTCACTCATGTTTAATATCAAAGAGAACTTGAAATAACTGACTTAATTTCTTGCCAATAGAAGCACTGTTCCTTTATGAATTATGTAATGTGGACATTTTGAGAAATAGGAGTAAAGACTAACATATTCAAATTAAAAAACATACTGGAATTATATGCAGCAATGAATGAATAAAATGGATTGTTGTGCTGAAAATGGAAAGATGAAGTGTTGCCTAATTTTGTGTTATTTTACTCACTGTATATGTAATTTAAAAAAGTTATAGTTTTTATGGATCTTCTTAGAATATGTCAGAAAACTGAGAATCATTCTTTATATCCCCCTCTATATCAGCACCACATCTAATTTATTAATAGTACTGGCAAGTACACCCTTAAAATACATCATTAATGCAACTATTTTTCTCCAATTTATCTACTACCACCTAAATGCAAAACAAAAAGATGCAAGACTTACTAATATTGTTAAAATAACCCCTTTATTAGTCACCTCCTTTAACTTCCAATCTATTCCTTAAGTAGCAATTTGACTTGCTTTCAACATATATTGATTATGCCATTTTTATTTTTGCCTCAGAAACATTAATGGTTTCCTATTGCACTCCTTATTTGCTTTCTAAATCCCTCAACTCATATCACCTCCTATCCCCATCAGTTCTAGCTCCAATGGTCTTATTACTCAACACTACAAAAAGCTTCACATCCTTGAGGACTTAATTCATGCTGTTTCCACTACCTGTTATATCCCTGCCCCAATCTCCCAGCACTCTGGTTCCTCATCCTCCAAGTGTTCAGGTATCAATTTACCTACTATGCATCAAGCAGCAGCATCACCTCAATTAACCCCAACCTCTCTCACAGAGTCTATTTAATCTGTTATGATTCTTCCAGCAATTGCAATTAAAATTTTACTATTTTCCCCCACTAAACTAAAATTCTAAATAAAAAGGTATAAAGATATTTTATTCAACATGGTACATGCTATATCTAGTAAAATGTCTGACATATAATAAGAATTAAATATATATTTGTGGGAAGAATGAATAAGAATCCTATGATGTGGTTTCTTGGTAGTCACTGTTTTGTTGGTGGCAGGATCATTGTCATTAGTGATGGTGATGAGTTGTTCGCTTAGTTGTGGAAAGACTGTGTTTTGTTTTTGTTTTGTACAATTGAGACTGTTAAATATTAGAGATAATAGGTAAATTAGCCAATAAGTGGAGAAGCCAAAATATAATTCAATGTCTGATGCCAATACTGTTGCTTCTAATAGTATACGATACTATTTACACACTCATCAGATACTTACAGAGCCTAATGAAGTGGGAGAAGTGGGAGAACACTATAATCCAACAGCCCTGGATTTAAACTCTGGCCTCTCTATTCACTGACTGTGTCTTATCCTCAGCTTTCTTACCTGTAAATTGGGTCTAATAATTTCTACCTGTTGGTCCTGTTTTGCATATTGGCCAAAATTATAAATATAGCAATGGGCATATAACAATAACGAAATGAAATGGGATTTTGTCTCTTCTCCTTCCCAATGATCATCAGCATATATTTGGTCTCCTTTGGTTGCCAAAGTGTTAATTGTCCTTCAGATTGCAAATTTCCAATGCTGTGTTTTGTTTTGTTTGATTTGTTTTTTTACCTCTGCACCAAGATAATCATTGCTTAAATATCACTTTCATGAAATCTCTTTCTCCTTCAAAGTCTATGATGCACTTCATACCCTATATACTATTAATTCATTCAATTTCATAATTCAATAATAGTTTATGTCTTGATTTAAAACAATCCATTTTCAAACAGACAGTTCCTTCACAATATGGTACATTGATTCTTCATAACATTTATGCAAGACAATTTGGCAGCAGTTATAAACCACATGCATTCTTGAATGCCACCCAAATTGACAATAATTTCAATTAACTCTCCAAACTGTGAGTCATAGCAAAATGTACAGGGTAGAGAAATAAAGTGCCAATTACCAAATAGCTAGAAAGTATTACTGATCTCAACTTGTGGGACCTTACAATCAAGAAAGGAGAAATGGAAAATGAAAAATTTTCAAAAGAACAAGCATTTCAGGCTTACCTCGATTATGTTACTGCTAACAGATGGAAGCCCATACACAAATATACACATGTGCCTTATGTAATCTCATAAATATATTTCTACAATACTAGCAAAAAGATTTCAGAAAACCAGCTTTCTGAAGATTTCCAATCAATGATAAGAAAGTTTATATGATCCTAAGAATAAGGACTAAGATTACAGTGTCATTGATTATTGTCAGCAGGAAAAGCATATTCTTATTCCTTTGTCAGTTGATTACTATGAGCACAACAAAAAGATAATTACATTACAAAGTCTCTAAAGGACTGCTTTTTAAAAATGAAGTGCCAAAACTCTGCAAGGTGTAATGAAAATAGCCTATAAATACAGCTTTCTACAAATTCATTTCAACCTGTAGTGCTTTATGTGAGGTTTCTTTTTAAAAGTCTGGTAAGCATATCATTTTAAAGTTTTGGACTTGAAAAATTGACAAAAAGAAGATCCAGCCTCCCCCAAGATTATTAATACTCCAAGGCAGTAATATAATTCTTTGGACAATTTAGGTGAATTAGACTCAGGTTAGTGACTAGCATGAAAAAAATTCAGAACAAATCATTCCACCTTTAAAATCCATTATGGATAATGAAGAGATTCTTTACTCGCGTTGTTTCATTTATTTTATATATTGAAGTGACCAAATGTTTGTTCCTGTTATGAAACATTTTTAAACCTTTTCATTAATTATGTATAATTTTATTTTTAGAAAAGACAATTTGAAGATCTCAATGGTGGCCTTTAGCTAAATATAGGTTGCATTTCAGATTGTAATAATATGGAAATGAGCTCATTCATATTTGAGAGTAAACAGAGTTTTTCCTGTGGTGACATTTATTTTATTTTTAACTTATTTATTCTCTTATTTTAATATTATATAATGTCAATGCTGGGATTATAATAAAATGAATTAGTTTCCTGGTTGAAAATTACCTTGAAACAGTGCCAAATTATGTGAACAGAAGATTTCAAGTGATAATGTCTGCCACCAAATGTCTATGAGTCACTTTGAGATCCCTGGAAGTTATTAGGTAAATAACAGTATAATTTTCTTTAAAAAAAACATGTTATATAGGCCTCCTGGTGTGAAAAAATAACAATATATGAAAATGAGAAATACTGTATGAAAAAGTAAAATTTAATCGAAGATATTGAGGTAAATGTCATCCATTAATCAAGACGACATGAGGTTTAAAGATAAAAGAATGGAGCCTTTCTGTTTAGCACTTTAAAAACCAGGATTTCTGATACATCATTCTCAAACCTGTTTACCAGAAGTAAACCCAGAGCTAAATCTGTTTCCTAAGGGGTGATAAAGAGTGCTTTGTCAAAGAGCAGTGGTTCATACATATTTTGCATTTCTCTTTAAGTAGTACAATAAAGGAAGTAATCAGAAAGGAAAGAAGTCAGCAGGAATATGGTAAGCAGAGTTATCAATTACCTTTTTACTTCTTTATTTTGTTTTGTTTTAAGATTTATTTATTTATTTATTTATTTATTTGACAGAGAGAGAGACAGCCAGTGAGAGAGGGAACACAGAAGGGGGGAAGCAGGAGAGGAAGAAGCAGGCTCCCAGTGGACAAGCCTGATGTGGGGCTCGATCCCAAAATGCCAGGATCACGCCCTGAGCCGAAGGCAGAAGCTTAACTGAGCCACCCAGGCACCCCTACCTTTTTTTTTTTTTTAAAGATTTTATTTATTTATTTGACAGAGAGAGACAGCCAGCGAGAGAGGGAACACAAGCAGGGGGAGTGGGAGAGGAAGAAGCAGGCTCATAGCAGAGGAGCCTGATGTGGGGCTCGATGCCATAACGCCGGGATCACGCCCTGAGCCGAAGGCAGACGCTTAACCGCTGTGCCACCCAGGCGCCCCCCCCCCTTTTTTTTAAAGATTTTATTTATTTATTCGACAGAGATAGAGACAGCCAGAGAGAGAGGGAACACAAGCAGGGGGAGTGGGACAGGAAGAATCAGGCTCATAGTGGAGGAGCCTGATGTGGGGCTTGATCCCATAATGCTGGGATCACGCCCTGAGCCGAAGGCAGACGCTTAACCGCTGTGCCACCCAGGTGTCCCTTTTTATTTCTTTATACTTAATGAGTATGACAGCTTTGAGCACCCTGAATTGTTTAATCTTGGTGAATAAACTCAAATGAAATTTTAAAATATTAAACTCAGGGGCTTATTGATGTTTATGTCATAGGTCTGCCCATTGTGGGGATTTCGACTGCAACAATTTTATTTAATTCAACTAATATTTATTGAGGATCTACCAGATGTAAACCACTGACTCAGGTCCTACCACAAATCCATGAGTAAGACAAGTTTCTGGCAAGATAGGGACCAGCTTTTTTAATGTAGATAGAGGGTGCATACAAATGACCATAATATAAGGCAGAAATTGTGTTTCTTTTAAAAAGATAAGAGACATCTGTTATAAGACCTTATAATATAGACATTGCCCTGAGGGAGGGCAGATTTAAATGTGAAGAAATCAAGAGGAGAGCTAAGTAAGCACTTCCAGTTGTACAACATGAACGCATAGAATATCTTCAGAAATAGAACTGTGAAGTTGAAAAAGTGAATGCAAGATTGTCATAATCACATATTCAAATAATATTAATGGGACTGCAACCCAACAGTTTTTACCATACACTTCTAAACCTCAAATCAGTCATTTCTTTTAAAAACTAAATTTGTTGATTTGATATTCTTAGCCAAAAAAGACTTACCGTTTTTTCTTTTCTTTTTTTAATTATGATAGGTTAGTCACCATACAGTACATCATTAGCTTTTGATGTAGTGTTCCATGATTCCTTTTTTGCGTATAACACCCAGTGCTCCAGGCAATAAATAAGCACAAATCAGGGAAGAGATCTTTTATTTCAAAATTGTCAAATAATAATCATCACCTTGATAGAGACCCGGGGATTAGAATCACCTATAATGTCTATTTATTTTCTTTATCTTAATAATTTCTCATTTAAAAATCTCAGACTCAAAAATAATAATTACTATAGAATATCTAAAAACTGATTCTTCCCTTGTTAATAGGTCTATCATTTTCTTTTCCTTTGGGAAATAATCTTCATTACCTCAAGTAGATAGGTAAAGGGAGTGTGTGTGTGTGTGTGTGTGTGACTCTCTGTATGTGTGCAGGTATGAGATGGTTTGGGGAGCTCTCTGGGGGAAACAAAGCCACTTAAAAGGATTACTGCTCTTTAAAAATTGTTTCTGGGAATAAAGATATTTCAGAGTTTTTAAAATTCCATTTTTATTGGTCTTTATGCTAAAATTTATACAAATTAATAATGACTCATAAATTAATGGAATTAACACAAAATAATGAAGAGTCCTACACTGATTCAGTGTGATTTATTTTGTCCTTTGTGGGAAAATATTGCCAGCATACAACTCATTCAAATGGTAATGAGAAAATTATTTTCTTGGTAAACCTCTGCCCCAGAAAAATGGCAGTGAAATTCACTGGTGCAATATCATTCAAAAAGAAACACTTCAATATATAGCTAAAGTTCTAATATTACCTATGCTACCAAAAGATCAGAAACAATCCAAATCAATGTTAGGAGAATGCTTAAACAAAATATTACATATGAATACAATGAATTACTAACTAGCCATTAAATAAACAAAAAATGGTTTTGAGGTATGTCACTCATGAGAAAATTTAGTAAATGCAGATAGTATATGTATTATGTAAAATATATGCAAATATTATATACAGATGTGTATAAGTCAAGTCATTTGGGATTATTTTTATTCTTGGTAATTGTTGCCACTCTAGGCTAAAGGATCTATTTCTTCAGGGGAGGAAAGAAAGAAGCCATTAAAAACAACAAGAACAAAAACAATAATGAACAAAGCAGTAATTCAGCTTTTGGCCTCCAAATTAGTATTTTAGGAAATATTTGTTATGAAAATTTGTCTTTCATATTAAAAAAAGGAAGATTTAGGATTTATAGCCACAAAGCTTGGATTAGTCAGAGCCTAGTGTCCCCTTCCCCCAAAGGACAATAAACTAGTAGAGTTCAGGTTTTTATGAGGATAGTTTCATAAAAGCAGAGAGAAGATTAAAAAAAAAAAAAGAACAAGGCTCCCTGATCTGGGGGAAGGAATCCATTTAGAGGGTCAGGTACAGAAAAACAAGAGAGGGCCTGCTACCCAGGAGGGACCCTGCTGGAAGGGTGCACGCTGAATGGATGTCCTCCACAGAGCCCTGGAGGTATTTAGCAAGAGGTCACAATGAAGTTTTTATAATTTTTTTAAAGATTTTATTTATTTATTTGAAAGAGAGAGACAGCCAGCGAGAGAGGGAACACAGGCAGGGGGAGTGGGAGAGGAAGAAGCAGGCTCCTAGCGGAGGAGCCTGATGTGGGGCTCGATCCCAGAACCCTGGGATCACGTCCTGAGCCGAAGGCAGACGCTTAACGACTGCGCCACCCAGGCACCCTGAAGTTTTTATAATGTTTTAACTAGAATCTAAATTTAGAATTTACTGTACATTGTTAGTCACCTCTGGATTGAATGGACTGAAACTAGTAAGTCTGTAAGTTTGTGATCATACTTAGATCATTAACAGAAGAAATGGTAAACAGCATGTCATAATAGAGTCTCTTTAGATAAAATTTATAAAGCCTATTCCTTTGGGACCATGAAGTTCAGGTAGCTTGAAGTGAAATGTATTGAATAACAATTTTAAGATGATAGATTCTTGCAAATAGTATTTTGTTTGTCACTCATATAACAGGAACCTAAGTGTTATTTCTTACTACCCCCAGTCATTAAAAACAAACCCTCCTAAATCACAGTGCATGCAGAATTTGCAACAGTATATCCTGTTACGTTGCATAAATACTACACAAACCATGTTTCAAATAATTACATTTCAAGACACAGTTTCAATGTATGAGAGTAATTAACAAAAAAGAATGCAACAGTTTTAATAAACTTCTAAATTACCCATTTAAAACCCAATTTTAATTCTGAAACTTGGCTTAGGAAAAAACATAAGTAGCCATTACCCTCTAACATAAAAGAATCAAAGACCTAATATTAAATCAGCTAGTAAACATACACAGAAAGCCAGCATTCCACAAACGGCCAAGTACAGAGAGCGATTAAGGAGATGAAAGTAAAGTGATTTACTGTGCAATGGGCTGTAGGAAAGAATAGCTATCAGATACTAACAATAAAATCTGAACCAAATCTAACTGAATCGTTTTGTAGTTTATAAAGATTTGAAGGCATGTATTTGGAAAGGGTTTGGGTAAGATGAGATAAGCCCTCTTCAGACTGAGTAGGAGTCTATAAAATTGGTCATCTATAGCTGGGAAAAAAATCTAAGTCAAAATGGTGACCAATTCACATTTTTTACATGGTATCAATTGATGCTATCAAAAGAATCAAAAGTAAAAAATATCAGAATCAAACACAGGTACTTTTGCCACTAAACAACTAATGGAATGACTTGTTAATCACATTGACCTACTGACATTTTCAAACAAAAAATCATTCATAGTTTAAACTATTTCAGTTCAGCTGTTGCCTTCTGTGAGTACAGGTCCCTCACTGAACCTCACTTGACAACACACAGTAAGTTATGTGACTAGTAGTAGGTTTGACCACCAAGATTACATTACCCAAAATTATGTCATCTACTACAACTTCCCTAACATTTCCTAGATTAAATGTACTGTCAAGAAATTGATAAAATGAACTGTTTCTTCCAGCTGGAGGAATGGCTCAAGAAGATGTTCAGTGATGAATAAGGCAAAAAGCATAACTCACATGATGTCAGGACTGGACCACAGAGCCTAAGTCCCTGCTTTTAAGGAGCTCATGTTAGTGAGAAGAAACAGACAAATAGTCAAAAACAAAATGTTCAATACTAGAGGCAAATAAAAAGAACACAGAGAACTAACACCAAACACTATTCCTCTGATTGGGTGGAGACTTTCCAAATGGAGTTACATGTAAGGTAGTCTTGAAGGAGTCCCAAAACACAAAAGAATAGTCAGACTGAAGGAAATGCATAAAGGTGTGAAAGAGTCTGATCCATCTGAAGACCTGTAGATGGTTTGGTGTCATTGCATTTTTGCATTAAAATTTCTTTCTCTGTCTTTAGTGAAGTTTCTTAACAGGCTCTAGGAAACTCAGACTTAATCATGCTGTTAAATAAAAAGTCCCTGAAACAGACCAAATATCCCATTGCCGAAGGTCTAATAAACTAACTGAAAAGAGAGCAATGTGTCAAAAATGGAATGCAAGGTAGATTACCCAGTGAAATACTCAAGGTCTTTAAAAGGAGATTAAATATCTATGCTTTGTTTCCATTAAGTTTTCTTTCAATTTAGTTATTAAATAGTTTACATAATTAGATTACAAGCATTTTGAGGGCATGATAAATATATTATTTCTCTTTGGTCATTTCCCTATTCTTCCACTATTCCTCGCACCTCTCCCCAAAATCCCATAAAAGGTTTCACATAGACTTGGTATACAGTGAATACGTGTTAAAATAAAGGATGGATGGGTAATGAATTAATCTACAGCTACAGACTACGCATATTTTCTAGGACACAACAACAATATAAACAGACAAGAATTTAAGAAAAATGCCTCAACCATATAACAAATGTCTAAGTGAAAGGCAAAGTAGCATGCAAAATTATAGTTACCATTTGAATTAAAAATGAATTAAATCTCCCAAAACAACCTTGAAGAATTAATCTATTTTTTAAACAATATAGCAAAGCATAAAAAACAGAAAGTAAAGCACATAGTTTTCTGCACAGTAAAATACTGAATATAATATACTCCCTGTACCCGCTGTATATAGATTTACAATTCTTACCCCTCTCCACCCAACACACACAAAAAATAATGTAAACTAAATTTCTAACATGAACAAAGGTCTGTATATAAATTAAAACAGGAAACATGGCTATATTTTTTAATTTATGCATTAAGATATTTGGGGCTTTTTGTTTTCCAATATGTATTAAGAAGAATATGTGAAATGCCCTTTTTTGGGAATGGCAGCTTGATCCTGAAAAATTAAACTTCCAAACTTCTGTTAAACATCTTTGATTGTACTGATTTTGAGTTGGTACTACAGGTGGCTTGAAGCTAGTTATAAAATGCTTGAAGAAAAGAAAGTGCGTTAAGTGAAAAGAAAGTGAAACAGTGCGTAGGTATAAAAGAAAAAAAAACTAGTGTACATTTGATAAGAGAAGATAGTTAAGAAAATAGGGGGTGAAGATGCATTTGAAACCTATAGCATCTAATAAATGAACAGTAAAATATGTGGAGAAATAAGTAATACCCATACTCATTGTAACTACTATTGTTGAACATTACAATAGTAAATGACCCAATCATTAAAGTTTGTATCATTTTATATATATATAAGGAAAGCTTATTATAAATTTTTTAATATAACATATATTGACCTTAATGAAAGTTATATTTAACATAGTATAAAATTCATTTAAAATAGAGATCACTATGATAATAAAGGAGAAGAATTATGCTCATATTCACATTTGGGCACTTTCTCACAATAACAGCATGAAGAGTATAGAAAGGAAAATACATTGAAAACCTCATTTTTTTCTTTCATAAATGATTAATTCTAACATGATTTCAACTATCACCTCCTAAGAAACCAATAAAAGCTGTGCTACCTGGGTCTTTTTCAATCAGCCTTTGGGAAAATGTTCTTAAATAAAGCAACAATTATCTCAACCTAAAGTTTCAAACTTTGTTTTTTTCACAACTTGGAGTTGTGTATACAAAAATCCATTTTATATCATGACTCAGTGAACATTTAGATGTGTGTGTATTCATTTAAAACTAGGATGTGTGTGCATGTGTCTATTCTATTCCATTGAGTTCTGCTCCATCCCATTCTTTCCTAGTCTATCCTCTCCTAATGTGTCCTACTTCACTCTATTTTAATTGAAATAATTTCAGGTTACAACCACTCAAATGAATATATGACCCACCAATAGGTCGGGAGTGTAGTGTAAAAAACCACTGCAGTAGAATGAAGCAAAGTAACAGGATGATATTTTCTCTGCTCTAGTTCCCTAAAAATTAATCTTACCATATTAATATATCATCAATTTTTATATCTTAACAAGGTTTAGATGGCAAATATTCATTTTTTAATTTGAAAAATCATATAAAATTAGTGTTATTCAAGATATCAAATTATCTAATGCAAAACTTATATAATCTATGCAAATTTTCTAAAACGCACTTGCCAAAAAGTGCTGTCCAAATTCCTTTTAAACAACCTCAGTGTAGGGGAATTGACTGCTATGTAAGGCAATTGATTGTTTTACAGGATACATTTAATTTATGCCCGATATAACCATATTTTACTTTAGACCTTGGCAACAACCAATAAATGGCAGTGTCAAATTCAAAAAATAGTAAAACTCAAATTGCATTGTTTGTGGTTTAAAAAAATGCATAAATTCTTTGTAAATTTTTGTGTCTGTGTAGAATAATCTTCAATAAGAAGGGAGATAATTTTATTAATTGCCATATCTATCCTTCCACTCTATAACCCTCTTTACACATTGTCCTCCACAGACATTTATGAAAACATTTCAACCCTTTCTCTTGGGTGAACAATGGGTTCTTGGAGTATCATGGGTCTTAGAAGAGTGACAAACTGAGACCAATCTTTTTTGTATAATGAATGAGACCTGAGCAGATCGTATTATTCTAGATGTGACAAAAAGGGTGACTGCTCTGCTCCTGAGATAAAAATTATAAGCTCTTTTGGTAGTTATTTGGTGAGGGTTGGGGGAGCATGGTTTCATCACTCTCTTTATTATTCCACACCCATGTTTCATTCCCTCAGCTTGGTAACCTTTGTTCCCACCATGTCACTGAAGACCTCTTATCATCCTCCCCTGTCCCGCCTTGCACAGGTCCCTGCTTCCACTCAGAGCCCCACTCCAGATGTTCCTGACATGGGTCTTAACTACAGTCAACCCACAACAATAGCAGCCCTATAGTGGGTTCTGCCTCTCAAGGCTTTGGACATTGAGTATCTATCTATCTATCTATCTATCTATCTATCTATCTATCTATCGAGAGAGCAAGGCAGGAGGAGGCGAAGAGGGAGAGAGAGAATCTTAGTGGTGTCCACATCCAGCATGGAGCCAGATGCGGGGCTTCATCTCACAACAAAGATCATGACCTGAGCCAAAATCAAGAGTCAGAGGCACCGCTGACTGAGCCACCCAGGTGCCCCTTGAGTAAATTAAATTAAATTTTGCATATACTTGTGAGTATTGGGAGGCTGCAATCCAATGTGTTATTTTAAAAATCATTTCTTATTGTTAAGTAATATGCATCAAAATATCAATTATATTAATAATGAAAACTATATAATCATCTAATAAATAATTAGAATTAATATATACCACATTCTATAAGACACAGGGCACTGATAAGTGGGTAGAGGGAATATAAATTAAATACAAGAAATTATCTCAGTTCTGTCCTCCAGAAAATTAAAAATTTCACTGGAGAGGCACAGCACAATTACATTTAGTTTGATCTTCCCTATCTACCAAGTACCTTAAATACTCATTTATTGTCCTTTTTACCCACTTTTCACACTCTTTCAATATAATTTCCTATACTATCATGCCTTCCAGTAACAAGAAAAGGGCAATCCAGATATTTTTGAAAGGAAATAATTCCGAGATGGAACATGGCTCTAAGAAAGAAAGAATAATTTTGATTAATAGAAAACTATGAGGAAAAAAAAAAGTATCAACTTAGAGCATTTCTGGCCAGCTTTTTTTTTTTTTATTATTACCAAAGCCTTTCTGAATACTAAGAAAGTAAAAATATGTATTAGTTATATGTTTAACAGATGCGTGCATAGTTATCATACCTGTTTTGTATTAAATTTATGATGCAAGAAAATTATAGATGTGTTACCTGTGACTGTGAAAAAGAAAATTAGGGACTTTTGAAAGTACTCTTAAAAAGTACTATTTTAGACAATTGTATAGTATTTGGAGCATCATTTCACTGTTCTAAATTATGTCTCTTTTATCTGGACTTTTATGATGTCTCATTAGTCACAGTTATGACTTATTTAAGTTATGGCCTTGGTCAGAAAACTCTAGATTTTAAGCTTTAAAATGATGAGCTTTAAGATGCAGTTTCCAGAAATGTATTTTGGCAAAAATCCAGGGCTGCTTGTTTCTAAGCTTTGCAGTCCTAACCATAAATGCACTTGAAGTTCAGAGAACAGAGAAATAAACATTAAGTGGATTCTGCAAGTAAGACTTCCCGTTAGAAAAATGGCTTTGGCTGAGTTTTCAAGAAAAAGTAGTATTTAGCTAGCTTGAGAACCAAAAGGTCATGGGGCAAGAAAGATGATATGGTTATGAAAATAACAGAGGAGATAAATATTGTAAACTCCTTTCTGATTAGAAAGAGAATTTATGTTGAATAATGTGGGAAAGTAAATTTGTGTAAATCTTTGAGTATTTCTAGAACTTTAACATGTAAAAAGTTATTTCCAGAAACATGGGCATGTTTCACCAAACTAAGCTTTAAGGAGTAGATAAAATAGGTATCATTTCCCTTTTACAAAAAAAAAAAAAAAAAAGTACAGTCCAGAGATATCCTTCAGCCTCTATTTTTCTCAGCCTCTATTTTCTCATACTCAGCAAAATGGGAATAACCTATTAAATGAGAATAACCTATTAAATGATTGATCAAAAACTAACTTCATACTCTTTCACATACTCAGCAAATATTTATAGAGCAGCTACCATATGCCAGGCACTGTTTTAGACACTTAACAATAATTTGGCAATAAAACAGATAAAATATCTAGCCTGGCAAGGATTATATTTTACAATGGAAGGCAGAAAATAAACATAATAAAAAAATAAATTATCCAGTATAACTATAAGTGCTTCAGAGGAAAGAAAGAGCTGGGAAGAGGACATCAATTTGAGAGACAGGTTGAATAGGTCCTACTACATTTTTAAATAGGTTCCTCAAAGTTAGCTTTACTGAGAAGAATCCATACACACATCTAAAGAAAGATAATTCCAGCAGAGAGAAGGGCCAGTGTAGAGGCCCTAAATATTTTCCTGGAATATTCAGAGAATGACAGAAGACCAGGGTGGCTATGGTGGAAGCAGGGGCAGGGAATACTGAGGGAAGGTAGAAGGGTAAAAGGGCAGGGATGAGAATCATGCAGTGATTTGTGGTCATTAAAAAGACTATCTTTATTCAGTAAAAAGTATAATCAATGGAGGACTTTTGAACAGAGGGATAATGTGATCTGACTTAAGTAGACTTATTAAGTAATCAGACAGAGATGTTGAAGGTTTGTCTTGGGTAACAGCGATAGTGGTCATAAGAATTGGATAGATTATGATATACCACATTTTAAAGATATACTCCAAGTTTTCTTTTAACCAATTGAAAGGGGGGGTGAGTAAAAGGAAAGTCAAATATAATACCAATATTTGGCCTAGGTAAATGTAATAATGGGGTAAGGATAAACTGAGATGGAGAACTGGGATAGAACATGTTCTGTGGAAATAACAAGTTCAGTTTTGTCTTTTCCATGTCCAAGTGGATATATGAATCTGGAGTTCAATAGAACAGTATGGTTGGCAGATATAATTTGGAGCTATAAATCATCATATTGGTGGTGTTTAGAGATCTAAGGATGGAAGAGGTCATCAGAGTTTGTACAGAAAGAGAAGAAAAGAGTCCAAGGACTCAGCCATGGAGCTCTCCAAAGAGAAGAGGGTTGAGAGGATGAAATTAGCAAAAGTGAGTAAGGAGGTGACTAACCAGCAAAGGAGGACAAAACTAACAAAAAGATTAACTGGTGAATCTGGAGAAACAGAGTATATGTTGTACTGACAACAAAATAAAGGTATCAAGAAGGGGCATGAGCAGCCATCAAATGCAGCTGATGCCTAGTGAGAACTGACCAACGGATTGAACAATATCAGGCTTTTCAATGAGTTTCTTGAGGGCAGGATTTATGTTCTTATTTCTTTGTCCTATAATCCAGCACAAAATTTTAAAAAGTCTAAGTGCAGTGTAGTTTCCATCACAAACACTGATTCTCTAGCTGAAGTGCTATCAGAATACAGAGTTCAATTAGTTAGACCATGCCAATTTTAAATAACAGAAAACAGTAATTAGGTGTTGCCTGAAAATGGGTTGTTGTTTATAGTTCTTTTTTCTTGGTTTTGTTTTGTTTTGTTTGAAATACATATTTCGTTATTTAAGATAGATTAGAAACCAGTGAAAAAAGGAGTGGGAAAATAATTTAGGTAACTGTTCAAAGTTGGCAAGTGCCTGAGGTGACACTAAGGAAGAAACAATGATGTTATGTAAGAACAGTATGAAAGATGTACATTAGGAAACTGAAAGTCTAATGGTGCCAATAATAAATAAAAACCACCAAATAAATAAATGTAAATACACATACACACACCATTTATACTGATGTTATTGATGACCTCAAGTTATATTTAAAATTCTAAATAAAGTTAGTTAGATAAAAGAAGACATTTCATTTTTTACATTAGTTGCCCACATGGAGAACTGCAATAAAGGCATGTAATGTTCAAAACTTCTGTGTTCAGGCAAAACTTCACGAACCTACTTGATTTCCTCTGTAGCAGACACAAAAGAATACATAAATCCTGCCCTCAACATTAACACCACCAGCATGATCAAATTCCTACTATCAATTCTCCCAAGAATGAGTTTCCACGAAAGGCATACATCCTCCTTTCCTTAGGCATTGCCATTCATTGTATATGTGTCTTCTACATATTAGCCAACTATTTAAATATTTAAAACTATTTGCTTTACGCTATGGTTTAATAAACATACAAATTGTCCCTTTTGTCACCTTATTAGACAGTTAAACTGATAATGCTGTTGTTGCTATATAATGCATTGCTATTTAAATTTGTTCACTTTGTTAAGCGCTCCATAATTTACGGATAAGTTATTGTTCTTTCAGTAGAACTGAAATGTCTTTTAACATACTACAATAGGTCTTGATTATATTACATATTTTGAAATCTCTGTAATTGATTATTGTTTTCTTTTCATGAATCATCCAGTGACATTTTACAGTAGCAGCTTCTCCTGATGCATGGCCGCTGGTGCAAAGGACAGGCTTTTCAGAAAGAAAACAATCTCTGCTCTGCTTCAACTTATGATTAATCCTGGAGAATATATCTATATTTTAGGATACTGTTCTCGTTGTACTTCATAGCTTCTTTAACATCCTATGAGAATGACATGGGCAGACTTCATGTGAGAGCAAATCTAGCGGGGGCCTCATACCCAGAAGATCCTTTAACTATCAATACCTGACCATTACTCAAAGGTAAAGAGTCTTACAATAGTTCCCGAAGTTTCAACTCTACGGCTCGTAATATATAGCCTCTGCATTAATGTCATAGACAGAATATCAAGTTGGTTCATTAAAATCCAAAGATGGCATTAAAAGCAGCACATTACCATCACCTTGAAAGGTCAAACCAGAAATCCCAGCATTCTGAACTACTTAGAAAAATATGGTGAGGTCCATGAAATTAGGCAGCAAAGTTTCACTAAAGCTAAAGTTCATTTACAAAGAAAAAGGATCAGTAGCATACTATTGCCATAATCGACTTTTGAGAAATAGTGACTTATATTCTAAAAGGCTAAAAGTCCGCAAAATGTCAAATGATTAACATAACTCAGGAGTATAACTTTTTTCTATCTTTCTCTCTTCACTACACCCCCTAAAAATCACAAAAGTACTCATAATATAGTCTTTTCTTCCTCTTAGCTTTAGGTAAGACTGGACTTAGATTTATTATCTTTGTCTGGCTGTTATGGGTTGAATTGTGCTCCTCTCCCTCAAATTCATATGTTGAAATATTAACCTCTAGAACCCCAGGATATGAACTAATTTGAAAATAGGGTCATCGAGAAGTAATTAGTTAAGATGAGGTCATACTGGAGTAGGGTGGGCCCCTAATCCAATAAGACAGTTATCCTTACTACAAAGGAGAAATCTGGACACACAAAGAGAGACAGTGCAAATGCCATATGAAGACTGGAGTTGATGCTACCACAGGCCAAGGAATACCAAAACTGCTGGCAAGCTACTAGCAAAGAGGCACAGAAGAGATTCACCCTCATAGCCCTCAAAAGGAACTAACTTTGCTGATACCTTAATATTTGAACTTCTGGTCTCCAGAACTATGAGGCAATAAAGTTCTGTTGTTAAATCTACCCAGTTTATGGTACTTTGTTATGGCTAATAAACTAACAAACTAATACACTGGCTCCAATTATTTATCTCTAAATTGGGGATAACAGGGCGTACTGCTCTAGGTTCTAGTAAAGATTAAGTGAGATAATGTTTATATAGCATGTAGCATGGTGCGAGATACAAAACAGTTGCTCTCCAAACCATAGTTCTCATTCTCTTAATTAGCTACTTCTCTAATCTTGAACCTAACATTTGGAAATAATCTAATAATAGTTGAACATAATTCATATTAAAACATAGATTATTAATAAAACTTACTAGCAAAATCTGATGTATTTGAAAACTATGACTTATTTAGAAATGTGAAAGATGAGCATAAACTCTCCAGTTCTTATACTGAAAACCTCTCTGAATCTTCATTTAGCATATCTTCAGGAAGAAAAGTAACAGGGCAATTTCTCTAGGCTATACCTGCACACAAACACATCTGCCTTCAATTCAGAGAACATCAGCCTCCCAAACCCATTTATAGACTCCAAATTAAGATCATCTAATACATAGGATTCAAGACTGGAGAATTTTCTATCCATTCTGTGCTCTCCTCCAACGTTATAGTGCACTTTGACAGATTTCCTCTTGTGTTAGTTCAAGTGAAAGACTGATTTGTTTTCAAATCTATTCATCTATTTTTTATGTGCTTAGAAGTAAAAATAAATGGGATATTCTGTAGGGTAAAGGAAAGGAAAATTATACAGCACTCTACATAGAGAAAAAAAGAAATATGATGGATAAATAAAGGTAATTAATATATATCAAAAAGTTATTGAAACTATGTAAAAATGGCCAATATGTAAGCAAATAGTAATTCAATAGTAAGCAAAGATTGAAAACATTTTTGCACTTGTTTTAAACTGTCAATAAGTGCATTATATATAATATTTTTTAAAAAGAAATTTTAAGAATCCAGTTCCACAAAACGCTAAGTGGTCAAACAGCATGGATCTCCTCATTACAACCGTCTTATAACTGTCCTAACAATGATATTTGCAAAATGTTTGCAACACAAAATTTGTTGAATTGAATTGCATTAATGTTTCATGAATAAATGTACCCTTTAACATTTACTATCTGCTTATTCATCTGGCATTATCTTATTTTTCTTGCTCTCCTCTTTCTGATAGAGAAAGTATTATTTATTGGATAAGAAATAAATTTTGGGAATTTGGGCTCAATGAGGTTTGAATTCTAGCATTCTATATATTATCTCTGTGACCTTGGGCAAATAACTTGCTACCCTTTCAGGTTTTACAGTTTTCTCCCATTTAAAACAGACATAATAACTCATAAGATATTGTTTTTGCAGGGCACCTGGGTGGCTCAGTCAATTAAGCGTCCAACTTTTGATTTCGGATCAGGTCATGATCTCAAGGTCCTGGGATCTAGACCCACATTCAGCAGAGAATCTGTTTGAGGATTCTCTCTCTCCCTCTCCCTCTGCCCTTCCCCTCGCTTGCACATGCTCTGTCTAAAATAAATAAATATATCTTTAAAAAAAAGATTGTGTTGATTAAATGAAATATTGCTTAACACATAACAAGCATGGAATAAAAGTTATTACACAACATAAATACATTCTTAAGCAAAATATTTATTATTTATTAACATTCTTACTTTCCTAACTAAAAAAAAAAAAAGTTGGCCAATAATTACAGGAACTGTGTCATATACATCTATATGGGTGTAGGAAAATGCACTGTCCTACATTATGCAACTGTGTTTATCTACTTAGGGAAGTCATTCCACAGCTTATGACTTACTCATATACCTCTAATTTCTGGTTAACTCTATTTTGTTTTGTTCTTTGGATTCAGCAAATGAGTTTAGCTCCAAGGGAAGCAGCACTTGTAGACATACAAAACTCTGTATTTTTAAAAAATGTCTTGATGCTACAAATTAAATCTGAAAACTGAATTCACGAGCCCAGTTCTATGAGCATTCATTTAACTTCACAGACAAACATGCTTTTCTTTTTGACTGTTTTACCAGTAAACAAAAAAAGCTCTTAGTTTTTAAAAGGGTCAATTCGACATTCCAGACATGAATACTAGCAGTCTTCTCACTATTGGTTGAGATCCAAGACTACAAACATAAATAATTCTAATGCATTTTTCAGATATTTTGATAAAAAGGCCACAATTTAAGTAATTCAAGATGAGACGTACTTTGACATTTTTTAAAGATTTATTCATTTTAGAGAGAGACAGGGAGGGAGAACACATGCACACGTGCAAGCAGGAGGAAGGGCAGAGGGATAAAGAGGTAGAGGAGCAGGCTCCCTGTTGAGCATGGATCCCGATGTGGGGCTAGACCCAGGACCCTGAGATCATGACCTGAGCTGAAATCGAGAGTTGGACGTTTAACCAACTGAGCCACTCAGGTGCTCTGTATTTGATATTTCATTTATTTTTTCAACAAAGAAAAACAGCTATTGTAACTGGGATTTTCCATTTCAGAAAGTTTTTTTGAAAGCCTTTAATAAATATTTATTTCTTACCTCCAATTTTTATCAAGTTGACATAACAAAATTCTTTGAATTATAACTAATATATTTGTGTCTATCGCATCAAACTAAATTATGAGTTGGGACACCTGGATGGCTCAGTGGGTTAAACATCCGACTATTGATTTTGGCTCAAGTGATGATCTCAGGATCCTGAGATGGAGCCCCACAATGGGCTCTGAGCTCAACATGTTGTCTGTTGGACATTCTTTCTCTCCCTCTGCCCCTCCCACTTGCATGTGCATGTGTACTCTTTCCAAATAAATAAATAAAATCTTTAAAAAAATTATGAGTTAAAGGAGAAATAAGTGTTTTGCTGTTTATTTAAGAAAACAAAAAATGACAGTCAATTTATAGGGATTTTACTTTCATTTTTCTAGTGGTTTTGTACTTTTTAAACCACACAGACTCAATGCTATACATTAAGAATATTAGGCTATTTACAAATAAAATTTAAAATGTTCTAAATCCACGGTATAGCAAGTATTGCAGAAAAACATAAAAAAATAACTCATTTTATGATACTAGTGGAAGCCTTTTAAATAAATCAGATTGAGCCCTTACTTAGTTGAGCAGAACCAGGTAATTTATAAAGAAATGACTGTGAAAGAAAGATGCCTTGAAGGAGTAAAACCACTGAGTCTTCAATTTCACTTCAACACCCCCTGGATAGTAAGAGGAACCTGACAAGAATAAATGACTCAGATACATGTGGAAAAAATCAAATCCCATAAACTTTTCCAGGCATCACTAAAAACAAGAAATTAATACTCTGCTTAAATCAAGAAAGAATTGCTAAACCTGATAATTCGGAAAGAAACTAAATGCTGATAAATGGCATCAATAAGTATTGTATTTCTTTTATGGTTATGAATGGAGATTATCTGACTATGATAAAATTCACTTAATTAAAAAATGTTTACATAAGGAAATAGTGATAAAATTGTTTATGGATTTAATTAAAGCAAGATGATATTTGAATGACTCACTGGAGGGTAAGTTAGCCTTCATATCTGGGTTTTTATTAGCATTATTATATTAAATATTATTTTGAATTAGTTGAAATACAATCATAAGAAAAATTTAGGCAGAAGTTTTACACTTAAAGATCAAGCTTTGTGTATATTTTCACATCAAACTTCTCACATATTATGTGATCTTACCATATAGGTGTCAGGAAATCCTATAAAGTAAAATAGATATTCATCATAAACCAACTCCAATAAGTCTGTTCCAACCCCAAAAACTAAATATTATATCTCAATTTCTATTTGCTTGCTCACTCTTTATTCCTCCCTTATTGAAAAGGTCATTTTTCAAGTCATTAGAAATATTTTCAATTATACTTGGGATTAAAGACCTCTCATTTTACCCATGATCTTGCTTAATCTATTATTCTAATCTATTAATCTAATTCTAATCTATTATTCCAATCTAATCTATTTATATAATAAAATCTTCCTCATTTCTTTAGTATATTAATGAAATACACAGAAAGCAAGTATTATTTGCTAATTACTATAATGGATTCCAGGGATAAAATGGAAGAAAAATGGGCACATTTTCTCCCTTATGGACATTATATTTTACATGGAGCTATAGACAAGAAAACAGGAATTATAACACTGGTAATGTTCAGTGACAGTTGACATTGTGGGTGCTATGATGGCAACATTAAGTGGCACCCAACAAAGTCTTGGTTAGCCAGAGAAGACATGCAGGAAAGATATCCATGCTAGGCCTGAAGACTGAGAAGGAATTAATCAAGTGAAAGGACTGGAATATTCAGTAACTGAAACAGTATATATAAGGATCTAGAAGTGAGTAAAAGCTGAAATGTCTGAGGACCTGAAAGAAGTTCAGTGGGGTTGGACAGGGAAGGTAAAAGGAAGCATACTGACAGGTAAAGCTGGAGACACAAGCAGCATTTATTACAGGGAATCTTGGCAGTGATCTTAAGAAGAAGGAATTATTTCACAAGAACAAATAGGAGATAGTGAAGGGTTTTAAGCAGGAAGGTATTCCATTTTCTTTAGAAAGATCAACTACAATATAAAAAATAGAATCGACAAATTCAATACAAGAAAAACCAGTTAGGGATTACTGTACTGGAAAGGCAAGAGATGTTGGTGACCCACTGAGCAGAGGTAGTAAGGACAAACAGAAATGAACAAATGCAACAGAGCATTATGAGATGGTCAAGAGTGAAAGAAAGAGGGGTGCCTGGGTGGCTCAGTCATTAAACGTCTGCCTTTGGCTCAGGGCGTGATCCCAGTGTCTTGGGATCAAGCCCCACATCTGGCTTCATGCTCCGCTGGGAGCTTGCTTCTTCCTCTCCCACTCCCCCTGCTTGAGTTCCCTCTCTCACTGGCTCTCTCTCTCTCTGTCAAATAAATAAATAAAATATTTTAAAAAAAAGAGTGAAAGAAAGGAAGATCTATATTGATGTTGGATATCTTGTTTGGGCCAGTGATCCGTCAGCATGAAGAGCTGGTGGGGAAAGGGTAGTGGATGACACGTCGATTTAGGTCATTTTGACTCACAGGTGCTACTGAGACACTCAAGTACAAATGTCTGTATGACAGTCTGGTGTCAGGTCAGAAGCTCAGTAGAGATATCATATCTGAAAATAAATCTGGGTGTCACTAGGGAAGTAACTGAACACTTAATACTGAATGAGACTGAAAAGAATGGATAACTATAAATGCCAAAGACAGTTTCAGCTGAGAACAGTCTAAATAGTTTTTACTATCAAAGGACAAAAATCATAATCTTAAAACAAAAACAAAAGAATGTCATTATGAAAACTCCGATTAAAAGACATGGAAATGATTTATTACTAAATCCAATGGACACTTAAATCCTTATATTTCTCAATTATGGCAGAATTTAACATTTTTTGGCTTCTAAAACAATAGTATTATTTTAGTTTTCTTTCTATTTCTTGGCTTCATTGCAAGCCCCTATTTATTTGTCTATATATCCTCAGAGTTTTGTCTTTGACAATCTCGACCTATCATTTTATGTTCCCTTTCTTGAAGCATTTCTCAGAACTCTGAATTTATCTCCTCCCTATATGTGGACAACTCCAAATTTTTCATCTCTACCCCAGATCTATTAAGTTAGACCTATTCAGTCTAACCACCTGATTCTCTTGACTGAACACTAGTATTTTAGTTCATTACGCCCTCCAAACCTGACCTCTCCTTTCCTATTTCCTATTTCTATTAATATAATCTCTAATTACGAGGTCAAGTTAAACAAGTCATAATTCTGTGTCATAGCCTAAACTCTCCTTACTTTCTTCCCTCTCTCTTATTCAGTTGGCCAAGATATCCTGCTGACTATACTATCACATTTTTGTTTGTTTGTTTGTTTAAAATTGAAGTACGGTTGGCACACAATGTTAGTTTCTGGTGTACGACATAGTGATTCCACAACTCTATGTATTATGCTATGTGCCCCACAAGCGTAGCTACCATCTATCACCATACAACATTATTACAATACTATTGCTATGTCATATTTCTTTAAGTCTACTACATTGCAACATCCATTATCACACAGTGCTAGGTCAGTAGTCAGCATTCAATAAATGTTTTTTGAATGAATGAATAAATTCCTCTTCCCTCTGCCCCAACTTGAGTTTGTGTTCCTCATTACTCTTTGCTTATGTATTAGAATGCATTTGCAAAAAGTTACCCAGTATAAATCACTTTTCTTCCTCCAACTTATTCTTTGAGACCAAAGTAACTTTTATAAGTTTACATTTAATTGGTTTAATCACTCTCTTAAAATTAATCAATATCTCCTATCCTCCCATAATACAAATTATTAGCACTTTAGTATATTATTAGCTTAACATACTTGGACAACCTCAATTATTTCTGCCACAATATATGCTCTTAAATTTTCCCTAAAATTAGAATCTCCTCTTCTCAGACTGGTTAACTCATCAGATTCGGCTTAGTTGTCATCTCCCCTAAAAGATATCCCAGACCTTCCACTTACCCTAGAAAGGTGAGCACTCCCTCTTTTGTGATTTTAAAGATTTTCATGGTTAGGTAACCTGTGATTATCTCTCAGTGACACTGTGAGATTTATGCAGATTTTTTAAAAATTTATTTTCCCATCTTCCAAATTTATAATAGTTTAGATAAGCCATGATTGCCTAAACATATGCTGATATAGTGAAAGAATAAATATATTACATATTAATATCTTATAATCCACTTGTACCAACAATAATATACCAAAAATAAAATAATGATGTTAGAATACAGATAAAGTATCTTGAAGAATACTACTTCAAAAAAGTGGGACCAATTTTAATGAAAGCTTGAAATGAACTAATCAGAAGAAGTCTTTTGAAAGTTACAATGGCAATCCACTTGTGTTATGGCTTACCACTAATAAATTCTACCTAAAAGCCATCTGAGAACTGCCATTAAGAATGACTTTTCCTCAAGCTCCCTCCATTAGTAATGAGCTCATAAAGTCAAAGACCAAAAGCTTTTAAGGGTAATATTCTTTTACAAGGAAATAGAGTACTTTATAAGATATTAGGAATTACCAAGGGGATAAATCACTCCTATTGTAATTTTTTTTCTTTTTTTTTTTCAGGAAAATCAGATTTCCTAATATAACAACAGAAAAACTAATGAGTCAGTAGTATTAGTAGTTAATATAGTATTGAATAATTTTGAAGGCCTACTAATCATGAATCTTTTCACTATGTCATATTTTTACATATTTTAAAACTACTCATTGGCCAACATTTGATTTAAAGGTATGAAAACAAACTATAGAAATGATCCCTGAAAGTATAAACAGAAGGGAGAATGAACCATGAGAGACTATGGACTCTGGGAAACAAACTGAGGGCTTCAGAGAGGAGGGGGGTGGGGGAATGGGATAGGCCAGTGATGGGTATTAAGGAGGGCACGTATTGCATGGTGCACTGGGTGTTATGCTCAACTAATGAATCATTGAACTTTACATCAAAAACCAGGGATGTACTGTATGGTGACTAACATAATATAAAAAAATATATATTATTAAATAAATAAATAAATAAATAAATAAATAAATAAAGGTATGGAAACAATCTTGAGTACTATTATTTAAACATAAATGTTCAAAACTTTATTATATTAAAACAGATAAGTTTTATATTGAAACAGGAAAGTATCTTCATGTAGGGAAGATAGGGAAAATTCCAAGGAAGTTCATGTGATTCATGTGATTCTAGCAGGCCTGAATGTGTATAGCTATTCACTTTAGAGATCTTACACTAGAAATTCAGATACTGCCAAAAGATGACAGTGGAAACTTAGAGCAGAAAATAATTGCCACAGGTCATGATCCTGTGGTCCCCATGCTGAGTTCCCAACTGAGCGGGTAGTCTGCTTATCCCTCTCCCTCTGACCTTCACCCCTATTGGTGTTCTCTCTCTCTCTCTCTCTCTCTCAAATAAATATATAAAAGTTTTAGAAAAAAAAAAAAGAAAAATAAATGCCGCAGCACTACTCAAGTCTTTATTCACACTGAGAATAAATCATATATACTCATGTGTAACACTGAAATTTTTCTTAATAAAAGCCCCCTATTAAAATAGTAATATAACTTTTAAGCACATATTGCCTATATTTACTACCTAACTTTAAAGAAAGATTAAATTTAAATCAAGGCATTAAGAAACAGGAAATTGGACAAAATAGTAAAGCAACTAAAACTGTTTTACATTTGAGTTTTGACTTTTACTTAGAGAATTTCCTGGAGTTCAAAGTCAGCCTGTGTCTTCCAATCTGAGAAGCCCTCACTGAGCTCATCCTCTGTCCAGAGGGGCAAGGCACATCTCATCTCTACTGATCCTTACAGCCCCTGCAACTTCTGCATCCTTTGGGTGTGCTGAACTAAAGAGCTCCAGTCACTGGGCCATATGTCATATCTTAGGATAATACCTAGAAACATGTGGCTAAGAGTCATTATAATATACTTTTTATCATTGCCAAGCCATATAAGTAATACTGGTATGATATCTTGCTCTATGCAATGCAGACAATATAAATTTGAAAAGTCCTCTAGGAAATCATAAACAGGCAAGTATACTATGTTTCTGTCTTCCCCCACAGTTCAAACTGAACTAAAACTTCAAAAAGATAGGAGGAAGTAGGAATACAAGGATAGCTCCCCAGTTTCTTTACTCAACCAGTGTCAAATTTGTTTTGGTTGCTGTGGCAACCAGGGCATCAATTATGTTATGGTTCCATGCTTAGAGTATTACAGCATTACTTCGAGCCCCACACCGGCCTCCCTGCTCAGCGGGAAGCCTGCTTCTCCCTCTCCAACTCCCCCTGCTGGTGTTCCCTCTCTCACTGTGTCTCTCTCTGTCCAATAAATAAATAAAATCTAAAAACAAAACAAAATGAAACAAAACAAAAAACTTAATTTCCTATTCATTCCTGAAGGGTATAGGAATTACTGCTATGACAACCTGCTCTATGAAATTCAAATTACGTAAATTTCAAGAAATTGTAAACCAACTTTCTATAAGGTAGTAAAAATCACTTTACCCATTTCTATACCCATTTCTATACCCATCTATACACATTACCCATTTCTATAATACTGCTATGAGAATAAAAAGAATGAGAATCAGTTTTACTGTTATTCTACTGTTTGTAATTGTCAGTAATGAATAAGCAAAGTAACAAAGGCTAAAATGATGATGATGCAGAGTTACTTTGAAACAAAAGTTCCCTAGTTCCTGAAGATGTACCTCTCCAGAGATGCAGGACCTTGGAAAATGACCTAGATTACTATAAAATACATCCATTTATCAATGGTTAGTTACTATTTACAGAATGAAAAAAAGAATCATCGTACTTTGTACAACTCACCTGGGAATATTTTCATAATTGGAAAACACTGGGAGTCTCAGAGCATGCCTTTCAGCCCAGGTAAATACCTAAGTCACGGGCAATGAAAAAGCTTAAATGTGAATATTTCTTGTTCTCTGTTAGTATGGGAATGTACTGGAAAAAGTCACATAGGACAAAGTCTTTAAAAAAGTGGACAAAATAATTGCAACAACATCACTTTTATTTCCATTAGTTGTGCTTACATTAACAGTTATGAAATTATAGAGAAAGCATACTATATACTTGATAAATCAAAATGAGTTGTTACTTCCTCACACCTATTAAGAGATGTGAAATCTAAAAGAAAGTTACATCCATTTCCATAGTCTGTAGACACAGCCCTTTCTTTATTGATGATTAGGTTGTGCTTCAAAAAAAGTGTCACAGAGTTAGTAGTTATGTCACTTTTCTGCTGCTTCTTTCACGTTAGTTCATCTCTCAGCTAGATGAAAATGCTATTGGTTATTTATAACTTTTCAAGGCAAATATTTTTCTTCCAAATGTCATGCTAATTTTCATAAATGGCTTCCTTTTCTTCTCAATGCTATTCCTATTTAAAACCAATGTATATATCACATAACTGGTTTTTCTAAATTTTTACTTATTTTTATTTTTTATGTAGATAGTTAACTTCATGCCCAGATTTATAAGTTTATCAATTATAAGGACATAATTTAGCATATGTAAGAAAACAAAGCATGATTTTCTAATAAGACAAAGGATGATTTATATTGTCCTATGAAGTATAGAGCAATAAATTGCTTAAACTTATATTATTTAGTATACACTTTATATAAAAGGGTAGAGCAAGCCTAAAAAGATAGAGGTTTCTATTTAACTCACTGATAAATTCCAAGCCTCTTAAAAAAAAGGCTAAATGACCTGCACATAGGAAATTCTCAATAATAGTTGCTAAATGAATGTATTTTGATTTTGGTTTTCTTTTTCTATGAAGCAAAGATGTTGTACTAATGCTTTCAATGGAATCCATTTTATCCTTTCCCCCATATGCTTCTTCCAAAGGAATAAATTTAAAAGGAAAATAGGTAGCAAAACAGACTAAGGGAAAATGCAGTGGAAAAGTTAAGAAAGCTGTTCCCAATTAGCATAACTGAACATGGAGAGTCAATTCCACATTAGGTGTTTGGCCTCAAGCATGACAATTCTTGCTCAAATTTAATGCTGGTTATACTATTTATTTCACTTAACTTTGTCCTCTACCTGAAATGTTGTCTAATAGAGATTTATTTAGATTCATGAATATCGTAAATGCAAATTGCTTAAGAAGGTTAAGGGGTAATTAATAAAGTAGATTAATCAGATTACTTAGCACCCAAAATCTATTTGCAATCACTTTAATAGACTAGAAAAAAAAAAAGTTTTCTTACAAAAGAAATAGAGGTGATTGTGAAACACATTGGTTAGGAAGCCAATCAGAAAAATACATGGTAATCTGGTATTGAGATTCTGGGAAATGCTCTAGGAAATAGAACAGAGGTACACTTAAAAATTGTCTTATACATAAAAACTCTGGTAGGTGGGTGGGACACTTTTCTTTGTATGTTTTCTCTAGAACACAGCTAGCCCTCGGCTTTTAAAGGAGCATCAAGAGTGGCAGAGCCTTGTTAGAACCAAGATATCTCAAAAGTGCATGATTTGAGGATGTGTTAATGGCTTTACCACATCATTATTTGAGAAAGTGTATATTTGCAATGGAAGGGCCTTTCACAATATATTTGTGCTAGGTCATCTCATATGCACACACAAAGAAAACCAGAGTAGAGACATCAGTGACTTGCTAAGTCACACAGCTAGTTAGTAAGGTAGTCCCTCTTCAGACTTAATTCTTGGTCCAGAGTAACTCTCCATGATATCATCTGTTTCAATAGGAAAATGCTTTCTCAATCCTCAGTGAATTACAGTGTTCCTTTGGGAATATCAAAATTTAAGATACTAGATGTCCGTATTGAAAGAGTAACCAAATGCAATATAATATAAAGCATTACAACTTTGTATAAAGTCTTACAATAGTATTACAACTTTTTTTACAGTATAAATGTTAGGTGGAGAATATCTAAAGTAATCAAAATGCAGCAAATAATTTCAAAATTAAAGATTGAATAAAATGGATTTAGTGACTAAAACAATTAGAAGGAGCAGAGCTTTATAAACATAAATTGTATGCAATAAGCAGATGGGAAGAAGGAAAGGGCAGAGAGACAGATGAAAATATTCTTCAAAAAAAGAGATGCTTAATACATTGCCAGACGAGAATTGTGCGATAATGACCCTGCCTCCAAAAACTTCCCCATAAAAATACTGACAAATTATATTTAATAGGAACATTACTAATATGTGTTGATGACTAACTTATTCCAAGACACTGAAAAATTTAAGAATGTAAATAAGTAAAAGACAAACTGGAGCTGTCTTGCATAATATAATATACTTTCATTTTCTTCTCCCTCAAACAAGTCACCTCCTTAAATTGAAAGTTGCTTCTATCATGAGCCACAGAAACCTGCTGTTAACAGCACAACTTGATGAATAAATTAAGACAGAATTTTAAGAGAACCAAGAGCTATCCAATAAAACTGCAGTCTACAAATTTTAAAAATTAAAAATAAAAATAGTATTTTAAAAAAACAAAAAAAAAATAGAAGTTAATCTGAGTGAAGAAAAACCAACACATTTAAATCCTTAAAAATAGATTTAACACGTGGTAGTATTTCTACATGTAAGGTCTAGCAAAGGTAACTTGAAATAAAAATAGAAATCCCTTTTTTAGGGGAGAGTTAAGATGGCAGAGGAGTAGGGGTCCCCTTTTTCAGCCGGTCCCCTGAGTCGAGCTGGATATGTACCAGACCATCCTGAAAACCCACGAAATCAGCCTGAGACACTGGAAGACACATCTGGATCTCTACAAACGAACATCTCCATCGCTGAGTATTGAGGTACGAAGCGGGGAGCCGTGAATCTGAGCACAGATATCAGAAGATAAATGGAAGGGGGAGGGAGCCATCGCGCTCAGGCTCCGGGAAGCTGTAGCCACCTGCACTGGGGAGCAGGCCGGACTCGCGAACTGGCAGCTCCAAGAGTGCACACTGCGATCGTGAGCCTGGGAAAAAGCGTGCGACCAGACTGAAAACCAGAGCTCCAGAGCGCTCATTGGAACTGGACTGATACTGGGGGCTCGGGAGCGCGGCCACGACCAGACTGAAAATGAGTGCTCCAGGGGCCTTGCGAAACACTGAAACAGAAAGCTCGGGAGCGCGCGCGTGGGAACTGGGGGTGGCTGGTGGTGTTAGAAACACAAAGGACAGAGATCTGTGGCCCCTGGAAGTGAGGGCTGGGAGAGCGGCTGTGGGGTGCACAACCTGGGACACTGCAGGGTTTTTAGCAGCACTGACAGAAACAGAGTTAAAGAGGCCAAGAGAGCTCAGTGGAGAGCGGACTGTGATCTCTCTGTTCAGAGACAGAGGCTAGGATACAGCCACTGCTGCTATGACTCTCAGAAGAGTCACAGAAAAACACCAGGGAAAGCCGCCAGAGAACAAAAGCCCAGAAATACCAGCTCACATTGTGCCAATCCCCTTCCCCCCTTGCAGGGGACAGGGAGACTCTACCCAAAAAGGGTTGCCTGAGTAACGGCGCAGCAGGCCCCTCCCCCAGAAGGCAGGCTGAAAAATCAAGAAGCCCACATCCCTAAGATCCGTATAAAACAAGGGCACACAGCCTGGGTCCTGGTCAATAATTTGGGCTCTGGGCATCCCCGCAACTGCTCCTCATCAGAATGACAAGAACAAGAAATCCCCCCTCAGCAAAGAAAAGATAATGAGTCTGTGGTCTCTGCCACAGAACTGATAGATATGGATATAACCAAATTGTCAGAAATGGAGTTCAGAGTAACAATGGTCAAGAAGATGTGTAGACTTGAAAAAAATATTAACAAAAATATTAATGAGCATATAGAATATCTAAGGGCGGAAATGAGAACGAATCTGGCAGAAATTAAAAATGCTATGAATCAAATGCAGTCAAAACTAGATGCTCTGACGGCCAGGGTAAATGAGGCAGAAGAACAAATTAGTGAATTGGAGGATGGGATGGTAGAAGAGAGAGTTAAAACAGAAACTTGGCTCAAAAAAATCCAATCTCAAGAATGTAGATTACGGGAGATTACTGACTCAATTAAACGTTCCAATGTCAGAATCATCGACATCCCTGAGGGGGTGGAGAAAGAGAGAGGTCGAGAAGAGATATTTGAACAAATTGTAGATGAAAACTTCCATAATCTAGCAAAAGAACTGGCATTTGTGTCCAAGAGGCAGAGAGGACCCCTCCCAAGTTCAACCACGACAAATCTATGCCACATCACGTCATAGTGCAATTCACAAATATTAGATCCAAGGATACAGTATTGAAAACGGCCAGGGCAAAGAAATTTGTCACATACAGAGGCAAAAATATCAGAATTATGTCAGACCTGTCTACACATACCTGGAATGAGAGGAAGGGATGGCAGGGGATTTTTAAAGCTCTATTCGAAAAAAACATGCAGCCAAGGATCCTTTATCCAGCAAGGCTATCATTCAGAATTGATGGAGAGATAAGGACCTTACAGAATCGCCAGACAATCACCAAATTCGTAACCATGAAACCAGCCCTACAGGAAATATTTATTAAGGGGGGTTCTATAAAAGCAAAAAGGCCCCAAGAGTGATACAGAACAGAAACTTACAATCTATAGAAACAAAGACTTCACAGGCAACATGATATCATTAAAATCATATCTCTCAATAATCACTCTCAATGTGAATGGCCTAAATGCTCCCATAAAACTCCACAGGGTTGCAGATTGGATAAAAAGACATGACGCATCCATTTGCTTTCTACAAGAGAATCATCTTGAAACTAAAGATACATCCAGACTGAAAGTGAGGGGCTGGAAAACCATTTTTCATGCCAATGGACCTCAAAAGAAAGCTGGGGTAGCAATTCTCATACCAGATAGATTAGATTTTAAACTAAAGACTATAGTTAGAGATACAGAAGGACACTATATTATTCTTAAAGGATGTACCCAACAAGTGGATATGACAATTATAAATATCTATGCCCCCAACAGGGGAGCAGCTAGATACACAAGCCAACTCTTAACCAGAATAAAGAGACATATAGATAATAATATGTTAATAGTAGGGGACCTCAACACTCCACTATCAGCAATAGACAGATGACCTAAACAGAAAATCAACAAAGAAACAAGAGCTTTGAATGACACACTGGACCAGATGGACCTCATATATATATATATATATATATATATATATAGAGAGAGAGAGAGAGAGAGAGAGAGAGAGAGAGAGAGAACACTACACCCCAGAACAAGAGAATACTCATTCTTTACGAATGGACATGGAATTTTCTCCAGAATAGATCATGCTCTGGGTCACAAAACAGATCTCAACTGATACCAAAAGACTGAAATTATTCCCTGCATATTATCAGACCACAATGCTTTGAAATTGGAATTCAGTCACAAGGAAAAATTTGGAAGAAACTCAAACACTTGGAAACTAAGAACCATCCTGCTCAAGAATGATTGGATAAACCAGGATATCAAAAATCACTTTAAACAATTTATGGAGACCAACAAGAATGAAAACACAACGATCCAAAACCTATGGGACACTGCAAAGGCAGTCCTAAGGGGAAAATACATTGCCATCCAAGCCTCACTAAAAAGAATAGAAAACTCTAAAATGCAGTTTTTATATACCCACCTCAAGAAGCTGGAGCTGGAATAGAAGAACTGGACTAACCCACACACGAGAAAGCAGTTGATCAAGATTAGAGCAGAGATCAATGAATTAGAAACAAGGAGCATAGTAGAGCAGACCAACAGAACTAAGAAGCTGGTTCTTTGAAAGAATAAATAAGATCAATAAGCCACTGGCAAGACTTATTCAAAAGAATAGAGAAAGGAACCAAATTAATAAAATTATGAATGAAAAGGGAGAGGTCACAACCAACACCGAAGAAATAGGAAGGATCATTAGAAACTTTTATCAACAGCTTTATGCCAATAACTTAAACAACCTGGAAGAAATGGATGCCTTCCTGGAAACCTATAAACTACCAAGACTGAAACAGGAAGAAGTTCATTTTTTAAACAGACCGATTAATTATGAAGAGATTGAAGCAGTGATCAAAAACCTCCCAAAGAAGAAGAGTCCAGGGCCTGATGGAGTCCCCAGGGAATTCTACCAAACATTCAAAGAAGAAATAATATCTATTCTCCCAAAGCTGTTTCAAAAAATAGAAACAGAAGGAAAACTACCAAACTCATTCTATGAGGCCAGTATTACCTTGATCCCCAAACCAGGCAAAGAACCCATCAAAAAGGAGAATTACAGACAGATTTCCCTGATGAATATGGATGCCAAAATTTTCAACAAGATCCTAGCTAATAGGATCCAACAGTACATTCAAAGGATTATCCATCAAGACCAAGTGGGATTCATCCCTGGGATGTAAGGGTGCTTCAACATTCGCAAATCGATCAGTGTGACAGATCATATCAACAAGAAAAGAGTCAAGAACTATATGATCCTCTCAAATGATGCAGAAAAAGCATTTGACAAAATACAGCATCCTTTCCTGATTAAAACCCTTCAGAGTGTAGGGATAGAGGGTGCATTCCTCAATTTCAAAAAAACCATCTAGGAAAAACCTACAGTGAAGATCATTCTCAACGGGGAAAAGCTGAAAACCTTTCCCTTAAGATCAGGAACACGACAAGGATGCCCACTCTCGCCATTATTATTCAACATAGTACTAGAAGTCCTTGCAACAACAATCAAACAACAAAAAGGGATAAAAGGTATCCAAATCGGCAAAGAAGAAGTCAAACTGTCTCTCTTCGCAGATGACATGATACTCTATATGGGAAACCCAAAAGACTCCACCCCCAAACTACTAGAAGTTATACAGCAATTCAGTAATGTGGCAGGATGCAAAATCAATGCTCAGAAATTAGTTGCATTTCTATACACGAACAATGAGACTGAAGAAAGAGAAATTAGGGAATCCATTCCATTTACAATAGCACCAAAAATCATACGTCATCTAGGAATTAACCAGAGACATAAAGGATCTATATTCTAGAAACTATAAATCACTCTTGAAAGACATTGAAGACTACACAAAAAGATGGAAAAATATTCCATGTTCATGGATTGGAAGACTTAACATAAAATGTCCATCTACCCAGAGCAATCTATACTTTCAATGCCATCCCGATCAAAATACCAATGACATTTTTCAAAGAACTGGAACAAATAGCCCTTAAATTTGTATGGAACCAGAAAAGCCCCCGAATCGCCAAGGAATTGTTGAAAAGGAAAAACAAAGCTGGGGCATCACGTTGCCGGATTTCCAGCTATAGTACAAAGCTGTGATCACCAAGACAGCATGGTAGTGGCACAAAAAGAGACACATAGACCAATGGAACAGAATAGAGAACCCAGAAATGGACCCTTGGCTCTTTGGGCAACTAATCTTTGACAAAGCAGGAAAAAACATCCAGTGGAAAAAAGACAGTCTCTTCAATAAATGGTGCTGGGAAAATTGGACAGCTACATGCAAAAGAATGAAACTTGACCACTATCTCACACCATACACAAAAATAAACTCCAAATGGATGAAAGACCTCAATGTGACACAGGAATCCATCACAATCCTAGAGGAGAACATAGGCTGGAACCTCTACGACATTGGCCACAGCAACTTTTTTCAAGACACATCTCCAAAGGCAAGAGGAACAAAAGAAAAAATGAACTTGTGGGACTTCATCAAGATAAAAAGTTTCTGCACAGCCAAGGAAACAGTCAAAAAAACTAAGAGGCAGCCCACAGGATGGGAGAAGATATTTGCAAATGACACTACAGATAAAAGACTAGTATCCAAGATCTACAAAGAACTTCTCAAACTCAATACACAGGCAACAAATAATCAAACCAAAAAATGGGCAGAAGATATGAACAGACACTTTTCCAATGAAGACATACAAATGGCTAACAGACACATGAAAAAATGTTCAAAATCATTAGCCATCAGGGAAATTCAAATCAAAATCACACTGAGATACCACCTTATGCCAGTTAGAATGGCAAAAATTGACAAGGCAGGAAACAACAAATGTTGGAGAGGATGTGGAGAAAGGGGATCCCTCTTACACAGTTGGTGGGAATGCAAGTTGGTACAGCCACTCTGGAAAACAGTGTGGAGGTCCCTTAAAAAGTTAAAAATTGAGCTACCCTATGATCCAGCAATTGCACTACTAGGTATTTACCTCAAAAATACAGACGTAGTGAAGAGAAGGGCCATATGTACCCCAATGTTCATAGCAGCATTGTCCACAATAGCTAAATCGTGGAAGGAACCAAGATGCCCTTCAACAGATGACTGGATTAAGAAGATGTGGTCCATATATACAATGGAATATTACTCAGCTATCAAAAAGAACGATTTCTCAACATTTGCTGCAACATGGACGGGACTGGAGGAGATAACGCTAAGTGAAATAAGTGAAGCAGAGAAAGACAATTATCATATGGTTTCACTCATTTATGGAACATAAGAAATAAGAAGATCGGTAGGAGAAGAAAGGGAAGAAGAAAGGTGGGGGTAAACAGAAGGGGGAATGAACCATGAGAGACTATGGACTCTGGGAACCTAACTGAGGGCTTCAGAGGGGAGAGAGGTGGGGGAATGGGATAGGCTGGTGATGGGCATTAAGGAGGGCACATATTGCATGGTGCACTGGGTGTTATATGCAAGTAATGAATCATCGAACTTTACATCAAAAACTAGGGATGTACTGTATGGTGACTAACATAATATAAAAAAAATATTATTAAAAAAAAGAAATCCCTTTTTCAGTTACTACTCATCAATATCATCTTAGTTATTATGATGGTTAATGTTATATGTCAACTTGGCCAGGCTATGGTGCCCACTTATTTGGTCAAACAGCAGTCTAGTTGTTGCTGTGAAGGTGTTTTTCTTTTAGATAAGATTTAACATTTAAATCAATTGACTTTGAACAAAGCAGATCACCCTTCATAAAATGGCTGGGCCTTATTAATCATTTGAAGAACTTAAGAGCAAAGACTTGAGGTTTCGAAGGAAAAATAAATTTTGTGTCAAGACTGCAAGATAGAAACCCTGCTCCCTGCAGAATTCATACTCAAGACTGCAACATCATTTTTTACCTAATTTCCCAGTCTGCCTAGTTACATCACAGGTTTTTTTTTTTTTTTTTTTTTTTTTTTTTTTTTTTATGATATGTTAGTCACTATACAATATACAGAACATACCTCACAGGTTTTATACACGCCTGCGCCTAAAAACAAAATCATGTGATCCAATTTTAAAATCACTCTCCTGTGTGTGTGTGTGTGCGTATTTCCTATTATTATATACTATTATATATTCTATTAAATATTACATGTGTATGTAATCTATGAACATATTTAAGTATATATTTGTTCTATATTAATATATACAGTATACATAACATTTATATAGAGGATATACAATAAGATACATAATGGGTCTTAAATAATATATTTAACATATATACATATACAATATGATACAGAATAATATATATTATTAGTTCTGTATCACTGGAGAACTCAAGACACATAGTTATCAAATAAATGAATATTGGGTCAAGGAGCCTGTGGCTCTTGAATTCTTATTTCAGGGGATGTACTCTTTTTGGTCACTGCCTCTATTACTATGTGCATCATAAATCCTAGAAGACCAGCCAAAAATCAAGGCAAAATTGCAGGTAATAACAGAATAAATTAGAAATTCAAAATTTACTTCTTAAGTAGCTAATAAAACTATTTCTACTTGTTGCATGAACTTGCCAATTCATTCAAATTGGCTGATTTATGTTAGGAAGAAATCAGTCAAATAAGTTAATGACCAAGAAGACGAGTCATCTCTTTCCCACTTATTTAGATGCCAACATCTTGACATACATATAAAGTTAATGTATGGTTACATCAGTGATGAAAAAAATCACAAACAGTATTTCTTAGACTATAGCCAACAGTCCATATATATTTCTATATCAGAATCACCTGAAGTATCTATTAAAAGATAGGTAGACCACTGGTCCCATCTGAGCCTTACTAAGTCAAATATTTTGGAAAGAACTTAGAAATTTATTTGACAAACATCACAGGATACTCTTATGTACTCTAAAATCCGAAAACCACTGATCTTTAAATAGTTCTTAAATGTAGTTGAAACTGAAATTTAAACTACAAAAGAAAATATGTAACTGAAAGATTTTTGAATTTATTATACAATTTGGGGGTTGTAAAGATTTTTTATAGTAAATATAGGTTGTTGAAATTTTCAATGTAATAAGATAACTTTCTAATTGTGAATTAGACCTTACACTTTAGAAATTATCATGCAATTTTTTGGTAATTTAAAATACAATTAGAGACAAATTTATCTTTCCAATATATGCTGTCAATCCCCAAAACATTTTAGATAAAATTTTGATTAAAAATATCTGCATATTTCTATATGATCCCTTACAAAATTATCATTACATATATATAATATATGTATCTATGTCTATGATATATATATATATATTTATGTGTGTGTATATATATATATATATATATGTATATATAATGATCTCTTATGAGTAAATAGATAAAAATACATTTCTGACATCTCCTAAGCTTTGCTAAGTTGCATAGGCTCCAAACTGATACTGGCCTGTCACAATTCTTATAGCATCTTTGTATTTGATCTTTCAGGTGTTTACCTTTCTTATATCCATCTCTCTCTCTCTCTCTCTCTCTCTCACACACACAATCTTCAACTTCAGTACTGTAAATTTCTATGTAGTAGGTCCACAAATAGTATCTGTTGATTATACTGATTGAAAATGCAAGCAAATTTAGACATTTAGAACAAATTTCATTTTCTCTGCGTTAAGGAAGGATTGTCTTAATCAATTAAACTAAATTGAGATGTTCCATAAAGTACTTCATGTAATTATCCTGCTTTCTTCAAACAGTACACACAATTTTGTTCCAAAAAATGAGCAAAACTAGAAATTCAGAATCTCAGATCCTGAACAAATTAAAATGTCAAACATAGGTAGTTTACAAATGTTATAAAATAAAAGTATTTTGGGGGCAGCTGGGTGGCTCAGTTGGCTAAGTGTATGACTCTCGATTTCAATCAGATAGTGATCTCCTGGTCATGGGATCAAGCCCCATGTAGGGCTCAATGCTCAGTGCAGAGTTGGCTTTGGATTCTTTCTCCCTCCCTCTAACCCTCCCTGCTTGTGTCCTCTCTCTCCCTCTCAAATAAATAAAATCTTTTTAAAAAATTTATCTAAAAGTTGGTCTTTGGAAACAGAAGTATAAATGTTGAAAAAATAATATTTGTTAAAATATTTTTATTCGTTCATATATTCAGTATTCATTTATTCACCCATTCATCCATTCAATGCATATATTTTGGGCACCAACTGTACACCAGGAAGAAGAAATACTAAAGCAAGTAAGACATAGCCCCTTTTCTAAAGGAGTTTTCATTCATAATGAGAGTAATACTTTGGGAATAAAGAAGAATATTTATATATCTGTAAGACTATAATTACAGCTGTCTCCAGGGTCACATAGCTGAAATTAGGCCCAGAGAATTCAGAGCACTTCCTTGAGGCATACATGCAAATTTAGGCAATTTGGTGGACTATGGCAAAGTCCATTTTACATCATGACTTCGACTCGCACATACTCCAACCTTTCTATCATCCCCTTTTGGCAGTAATATTTAGACTACGTTTTCCTAATTAGAGTGTTTACAGAGATATAACTAATGATAATATTGCTTTTTGTGCTAATACCAAAGAAACAGAATTATAACTCTCTAGCATTTACCTTCTGTTACAGGACATGTGCAACAATTCTCCATCATTAACAATGATAATCATTGTTTTACTGATATCAAAAGGTTGAGAAGAGAATAGGCTTTATTACATGGCATAAAAGGACATACATTCGATATAAAAAGGTGTAAATGGGAGAAAAGATGAAGAAGTTTATTATTTTTATTTATTTAGAGACCAGAATTAATTTTACCTATACTTCCAGCTGCTTATCAATCTGTATATACAAAATGTAACTCTATATGTTTATATATAGACTATATATACATATGTATATATAATATATATATATATTATATATGTGTCTAGGTATTTTACACACACACAATTCTTACATATAGACACAATTCAGATAATTTTATCAGATATATGGTTAGCAAACATATTCACCCTCTCTGTAAATTGATTTTCATTTTGTTGATTGCTCTCTAGCTGTGCATTTTTTTTCAGTTTGAGTAGTTCCACTTGTTTATTTTTGCTTTCATTGCCTGTGATTTCAGTATCAAATCCAAAAAACCATTGCTAAGACCAATGTGAAAGAGCTTTTCCCTATACTTTCATCCAGAAGTTTTATGGTTTCAGATCTTATATTTAAGTAATTAAGCTATTTAGAGTTGATTTTTTGTGAATGGTGTAAAGTAAGGGTCCAGTTTCATTCTTTTGCATGTGGATATCTGATTTTCTCAGCACGATGTACTGATTATTAATTCTTCCTGTCGGGAATGCAGGCTTAATGCCTGGAGCCACAATAGCCATTATGTGATCCTGTAGCCAAAAGATACATGCTAAAGATGAAAGACTTGAAAATGGAAAGATTTATATCTAAAATATCATCCTTGAGCAATAGTATCCAACTTTAGACTGCCTGCCTCCAGACTTACTGAATATGAGAAATATTAACTTTTAAACTCTTTGAGTCTCAATTCTGTAGAATTTCTGTTAATTCCAAATGAATACAAATCTAATTGCTAAATATAGAAAATTTTAATTCTAGCAATAAATACCATTATATCTATTCCAACAGAAAATTGCATTTAAAGTAATCATTTGTCAGTTCTCCTTGAAAAAGCGAATAACTGTTTTAATTCCTAGAAATAGAAAAAAAAGAACATATTGTTTTTGCCTTCATTTATTTTAGATTATGTAAACTATAATTAAAATATAGCTTTTTTTTAGTGTGTCACAGCACATCAATCTTAAAATCCAGCTTAAAATATTGTTCGAAGAATGTTTTCTGGTAGAAATACATACTGTTTTTAGAATAATTCTGAGAAACTTCTTTTGTAAAAGCTACACTTTTTGAAACAATGCAGGTGCTAATGAAAATCATTCAAACAAAAGATGACCAAAAAACAGTGAGAAATAGAAGGAAAGACCAGAGATCTAATAAAGAAAGCATAGAATATTAATTCTATTTCAAGTGTATTTTGTATCTAATGCACAAAGACATTTTCAATGAGTTTTTCTTCAGTCTTCTACCACTAGAAAGGAAAAGCTATAATGTATCTATACTCAGGTCCTTTAACTCCTATAACATGGTATACTTTTAAAATTAAAAACATAAAAGACCATGGTAATATCGTACATGAAAACATATGACATCTTTCTCCTTTGACCAAGAAGAATTCTAAATTATGGCAGTGGAAATTTTGTCCGAAATATGAGAAATATTGCTTCTGTGGAACTTCAAAAGTTAAATCTGGAAAATTGCCATATAAAAGGCAGATGATACACCAAAAGTGAGTTCAGTAACTATAAATTATGTTTAAGAACAGTCCTGCATTTCAATAATAGTTGAAGAAGAATTAAACCTAGATTACTTTTTTTAAAGATTTATTTGTTTATTGAGAGAGGAATAGAGAAAATTTTGAGCAGATTCCCCACTGACGTGGGGCTTGATCTCACCACCCTGAGATCATGACCTGAGCCAAAATCAAGAGTCAGTCTTTCAAATGACTGAGACACCCAGGCACCCCTAAACCTAGATTAATTTAATTTAAATGCTCCACACAGTGGTGTAAATTAAATTTCAGAATGTACTTTTGCAAAATTTGGTTGATTCTTTTATATTAAAAATCAAGGAAAACAGTATAATTCTCATTAAAGTCAATCACATTAGTTTACCAGGATATTAAAACAGGGCATTTCACATTGTTCCAGTTCTACCTGAGGCCCTACAACTTAGTGGGGAAAAAAGGATTTGGCTTCTTAAAAGATGTGCTTGTCTGTCCTTCAATATAGTACTTAATAAGGACTGACTCTCCAAATGCTCCAGCCACTCTTAGCTCATCACTACCTACCTTGCTTCAAGATTTGGAAGAGGAAGCTTTAAAACTGATGAGCTGAATTTGAATGGGGTGGTTTATTTGAAGACAGCTGTCAGAATTCTATGGTATTTTCTTTCTGTCAGCTGCTTCCTCCTCACCTGCATTTGTCTGTAGGGTAGGAAGCAAGCATTGACACTTCAATGGAGCCATTCTACAAACTTGTCTTTATTTTGTAGGATCTGGTATGATGCAGGTTCTAGAGCATGAGTCCCACCTGAAACAACTCATAATGAGGCTGACTAGTACTCCTGATGACAGAGTGAGAAAAGATGACCCAAGGCAGATCAAAGTCACATATCTCCAGTGAGATGGATTTGTGTCCACCTGCAAGAGGAGCTAGCCTAGACAGAGCTTGACTAAAGGATTGTGGGTTAACTCAGAGAAAGTTTGTATGGTTTAAGCCTATTAGAAACAGCAGGTTAAGGGGGATTGTAAATGATCAGAAAGTGACATCCTTGCCAGGAAACTGTACTTAGAAATTTCTGGGTGGGGAGAATTTTCTCCAGGAAACCCCCAAAGGTGCCTCACACAAGATTTGACTGAGCACCAAGACAAAGAAGTACAGTTTACAATTGTACCAGCCCATACAACTATGTATTATTTGTTTTGTTTGGTTTTCCGTCACATCCCTCAAAGCCACTAGAATTGACACTGCTCAGACACTTCAATTAGAAAATGGGTCAGGAGGCAGAAAGATCAAGTGAGAAGCCGCTGACTTGCGTCTCTTCATCATTTCAGGCTTCCTGCACAAAGACAGGCTTGACCTACAACTAGAGAATAGTTTTAAAAGGGATGAGAGCAGCTTTAACAGTAGACAGGACTGGAGGTTGTATTCCCTAAAAAAGGAGCTTTTGTTATTACCTGAGAGAGATTAGTAAAGCTCTGGGATCTGCCCGAAATATTGCCAGATAAAAGATTTGTTATAACAACAAAGAAAGAGAGCAATGCAAAAGAATGAGGTTGTTTATCGGTTGTACCCTATGGAGTCTTGCTCACTAATTATTTCATTTATTGTTACAATTAAAATAAAGGTTTATATTGTAAAAATTAAAAGGGGATTTTATACATATGTAAATGATTAAATCTTGTTTCACAATGTATACATGCTAAAGATGAAAAACATTCATACAGCAGAGAACTTAGAATAAATGACTAAACATGAAACATTTTTCTTGAAGTATAAATTATGAAACCAAATACATTTGATAAATACAGACTTACATACTTGGTATGACCATGTTTACCTTTAGACAATTTGAAGAATTTGAATAAGTAACGCCATTCATCAGTTCTTCCTAGCCCCAGTAATCACACATATGTTAAGGAATATTATAATTATTAACAGCTTGCTATTATTTACATTTAAATATAAGCTATGTATGAGATGAAAAAAATGTCAGAAAAATAATTGTTTTCAGACCGAATTTATGAAACATTATAAAGACATTTTTAGGCGATGTTTTTAACATATTATTTCCTCTTATTTCCAAATCCTTTTTCCCTATTGGCAGAGTAGGAATGTAATATGAGCACCCACTAAATCATAGCAGATTGAAGGAAATTTTAACTCATGTTATTCCTAAATTATTTTCTGATGAAGGAAATTTTATCTTGTGTTATTCTTAAATTATTTTCTGATCAATACTTCCCAAAACAATATAGAGTGGTATAAAAGTAAGGCCTTTAAGCCTTGATGAATTAGCTGATTATCCCTCTTTTACCTCTTTTCTTTTTTCTTTTTTTTCTTTAAATCACATACACCCATACATACCAGAGTCTAGCTTATTATAAATTAACACAATTCTAAAACCACACATCGGCAATTTTTATGTATAGATTCTGTATATATTTTCTTCCTGGATATTCTCCCCTTTTTTAACCCTAAAATTAGATAAATGTTGTTAGCCTTTTATTTTACCATCCTTGCTCTAGAACTTTAAAACCTGTATTTTTACCATATAACTGATGCTTGTTTTTTCTACCCTGTAATAGATGCCCACCCACTGTTCCTCAAATCATCTTTGAATATTTATCGGAAGTATATTTTCAGAAAATTGAGTATGTTCGGGGGGGAAAAAAGCATATTTTGTCTTAAAGATGTCTTAAAGATGGAAAGCCTCTATATAAGCTCTAGCTTTCCCCATTACCAGCTGTGTCTCCTGTAACCATGGGTAAGTCACTGAAATTCTGTGATTTAGTTCCTCTATAATGAAAATAGTATAACATGGGATGCTTTTGTGATCTCACAGATAAGAGAAACAGATGAGTTAATGTATGGAGTGCTATAGTAGTGAACAAAAGATGAGTTAATGTATGAGAAAACATTCTGAAACAATGCATATTCCCATACATAATAATATTTAAAATAATACATATGAAGACAATAACGCTCTTATAAGTTATTGGGTATTTTCTATTCAACTATATATTTTTTCTAATAACTGGAGCTGTGGGAATAATGAGTTGATTATATGTGTGGAGAACCACCATTTGTTCAGTGAATTCTGAAGTAAGAATTTAGCCCCCTAAACATATGGAGACTCTGCTAAAATATGTTTACCTTATAGGAAACAACCATTTTGACCTATTAAATGTCCAAAATTTGATGTCATTTTCTGTAGAAATTAACTGGATATAATAATAATTAATGCTAAAGTTAATGGGGAAGTAAGTAAAATTTGTTGAGATTTTATGGTATATTATCTTTAAAAAAATCAACACACAGTGATTACATGCATAAAGATTTCCTGTTTAGATACAGAGGAGGTATCTAGGGTAGAAGCAGACAAATCTAAATTAAGTTTGGGTGTTTACTGTCTAGCATAACTCATCCCTTATAAAACTGTTCCTTATTTCCCTTAACTATCAATTGGAAAATATCTACATTACCTATCGTAAAGGAAAATTTTTGAATATGGATCATGTATATGTAGATACTTTCAAATGGCTTCAAATACAATAGTTAATTATTATTATAAACTACAAAACAACAACAGTTTATTGGGAGCAAACAGACAATCAGAAAACAAAAACTGCTGCTCTTTAATCTAAAATTAGTATTTTAAAATATTCTTTTAATCCATGTGGTAGAGACAGTAATTACTCACTATCTGCTCCTTCTCATTCTTTTTTTACAGTTAGTTTTAGGTCATGTTATTAGTTCTGGCCAAAGAAATGTGAAGGAAAGTGAGATGTGTCAGTTCTGGTTTGAGGCGATTGATTAAAAGCCAATCTGTCTCAACACTAATCTGTTTTCCCTCCAGTGACAAACATGGAAGCCATGTGTTCCAGACGTATAGTTACAAAATGCATGAGAGAAATGCCCAAACTGCATAGACTTTACTGAGTATAAATTAAACCTTTGTTATATTTAACCCTGTTATTTTTTAATTTCTTTGTTACTACAACAGCTTAGCCTATCCTTACCAATACAAATAAGCTCTCAAAATTATTCAATGGTACTTTATACCTATTAGTTTTAGAAAATCAAATCCCTTTATCTCTGAGTACCTAGCCAATATATACCTTTTTCAGAATTATTCTCACACGTAAACATCACTGAGATTCTATTCTTCTGTTTCCACTTGTAGATACTACATTGGCTCTGAGCAGCATCACTTTGTCATTGCCTCCCTGGAATAACAAGACCCAAAGTAAACCAGGTTTTTTATACAATGCGATTTGCAATGCATGCTAGAAAATTTCTATTCCAAGTTAACAAAATAAAAATCTCAAGTTTATCTGAAAAACCTCTGTCACATCGAAAATAAAAGGTGGTATTTTTCAGAGAATCTGATTCCTAACACTGCTTTTAAAATTCTATTACCTGTGAAAACTGAGTAAATATTCACTCATTCAAGCCTAGATTTTTGTTTATTTCGTACACAGTACATAGGCCTATAAGCTTCCGTTTCTATGCTCAATTGAATCCTAACAGTGTGACCATTTAGGCCAATGCACAATAAAGTGTATTATATTTGCAAAATTTCCAATAATACAATGGCAGCCATTGAAGTTTAATCTCAATAACTTCTGCATATAGGATAAAAATCTACTAAAATCAAAGTAGGCCATTATATTTATTCTAAAGTAAGCAAATCACTAAAAGTACTTAATGGGCCCTGTGTACTGACTTATACACAGAAAAAAAAAAAGGGATATCCACTACATGGAATGTTCAGGAGCTAGATGTAAGAATCCCAGTACTACCATTTATTATTGATGTTACCTTGGGCAACCTCATTCAGGCTGCTCTCTGTTCCTCATTTTATCTATCTGTCAAATGAGGAAGATGAAGATGATGATGATACCTATTTACAGGGCTTGCTGTGAGAAGTATCTTAAAATATTTAAATCTCTTAGGAAAGCGCCAGTGTATAGTGAGCACCGAATAAATATTAGTTATTACTATTCTTGCTATCGTTTCTTCTGCTACCACCACTATTACTACTATAATCATGTTTGGCATTAGGTTTATATCCCAGGAAATCTTACATAATGACTTCCTTTTTCACCCAGACCAATTCTAGTTTCTATCCAGAAGTACAATTTGTGTGTCATATAAAATATACATGTTCAGTTTTTTAAAGAAACTACCAACCTGTTTTCCAGAGTTATTGGACCATTATACAATCTCACCAATAATGTATGAGTGATACAGTGTCCCTACATCCTCGCCAGCATTATATATGGTGATTATTTGACTCATTCTGATACGTGTGTACTAATATCTCATTGTGCTTTCAATTTTCATTTCCCTGATTGCTTATAATGTTGAACATCTCTTCATATTCTTATCTGCCACTTGTATACCCTTTCTGGTGCAGTGTGTCTGTTTTCATGTCTTTTGTCCATTTCCTAACTGAATTCCTTAGTTTTTTATTGCTGAGTTTGAGAGTTCTTTAAAAATCTCAAAATATTCTAAATATAATTCCTTTGTCAGTTATGCAGTTTGCAAATATTTTCTACAGACTGATTTCCTTTTCAATATAGGGGCCATATTTTACTCAACAATTTTCCTTGTGCTGAGAAGAGTGATCTTAAAAATGAAAGGAATCCCAATACTTGTTAATTAAATTGCATGGATCTAACTGATGTTTAGCAGAGTATATAGGAATAGAAATAAAAATATGGGTACTAGGGTGTCTGGCTGGCTCAGTCAGGACTGCATACGACTCTTGATCTCAGGGGTGTGAGTTCAAGGCCCATGTTGGATATAGAGAGTAGTTATATAAACAAACTTTAAAAAAATTTTTAAAAATCAAAATATAGGGATTCAACTAGGGAATTAAGATTTGAACAGAGAAACAAACATAACATCCATATTGTCAGCATCCCTTTAAAGAGGACAACCCATCAACTCAGATGCTTCTCATTAAAACCAGGATGAGACCAACAAGCAGTATTAAATTATTTAAATGACTTATTTTGATACATTTCATTCTTTCACTTGTCTCAATTAGTATACAGTTTACCTTAGTGTCATTATAATGATGATTTTTAAAATTCCTTTATCAGCCATTGATAACACTTTCCTTAAAACTTTGGATTCGATAAACATAAAATACAATGAATGATTTTCTCTGAGAAGCATGTTCAAAGAAAAGTAAATGGCATCCACTGCCAAATATCTTATGTTTTTCCAAAACTCTATGCATGGATTGTAGTTAGGGGAGCTGGCTCTACAACCAAGTCAACCCAGTTTTGCATCCCAACTCTGTCATTATGTAATCCTGGTCAAGTTATCTGTAAAAAGCCACTTACAGTTTTAGGAAGGAAATAAAGGAGATACGGCACATTAACTGACATAGAATAAGTGCTCTATAAATATTAAAGTTATATGTATTACTATTTTTGAAGAAACAATATTTTCCTTGTAGTTTTATTCAAACCATCTTTACCTGAAAATTTCCATATCCCATTAATCTACATAGTACTTAATATAACAGCCAAGGAAGAGAGAAGGTGTGTGCATATTTCCTTCTTCCATTGTTTCAATGTCTATGTACAAATCTTATCAGCTGCTACTAAAAGATGGCAAAAGTCTTATGTTAATTCTGAAACTAAATTAAAAAATTCAAAAATTAATATTATGTATACAGTATTTGCATTGGAAGAGATAAACTTTCTTTCTTTCTTTCTTTCTTTCTTTCTTTCTTTCTTTCTTTCTTTCTTTTTTTTTTGAGAGAATTTAAGCTTCATAAATGCAAATAATCCCAAAGAAAGGGCTTTGAGAGACACAGACAACAACCCCACCTCCTGGGGCAACATGTGAACATGTGACATGCGCACCATTAGGCTCTGAGACATACGCATGGATAAGAAACTGATCCTGCATGCTCCCTCTCAATTTTTAAACATTATCCCTGTATGCCTGAAATAAACATGTGGCTTCCATATCTTAGCAATCGTAAATAACACTGCAATAAGCATAGAGGTACATATATCTTTTCAAAATAGTGTTTTTGATAGATGAATGGATAAGGAAAATGTTGTATACATACACAATGGGATATTACTCAGCCATTAAAAAATAAAATCTTGCCATTTGCAACAACATGAATGAATCTAGAGGGTATTATTCTAAGTGCAATAAGCTAGACAAAGACAAATACCATATAATTTCACTTACATGTGTAATTTAAAAAACAAGTGTAAAAACAAATAAACTACAACAACATCAAAGAGAGAAACAGACTCAATTATAGAAAACAAACTGGTGATTTCCGAAGGAGAAGGGGATGGAGGATGTGCAAAATAGGTGAAGAATATTAAGAGGTACAAACTTCCAATTATAAAATGAATAAACCATGGGGATGAAAAGGACAGCATAGAAAATACAGTCAATAATATTATAATACACTTACCACGATGAGCATGCCATATGTATATAACTGATAAATCACTAAGTTGTACTACTGAAATGAATTTAATATTATATTTCAACTACAATTCAATTAAAAATAAAATAAAATTTTTAGGGGTGCCTGGGTGGGCTCAGTCAGTTAAGCATCTGACACTTGGTTTCAGCTCAGGTCATGATCTCATGGGTGGTGAGACTGAGCCCCATGTTGGGCTCTGTGCTCAACGGGGAGTCTGCCTGAAGATTCTCTCCCTCTACCCCTCCCCCTGCTCTCACTCTCTCTCTCAAATAAATAAAGAAATCTTAAAAAATTAAAAATTAAAAAAATTTAAATTAAGTAGCCAATAATCACATGGCTTCTAATATTTCTGCCAAGCATCTACCTGCCTTTCAAATGTCCTAACAAATACTTCCATTGTATCCAAATCCCATGCAATATCCCATTACTGAAGTGTTTCCAAGACATAAAAGAAATAATAGCAACATGCGAAGTCATAAATACCCTCTCCCTTGTTGATAATTTCCACACTTCTGTTTTAATCAGTTACCGTCAGGGATAGCAGAACTCATATATAAGATCCTTAAGAGGCTGTCTTGCAAATAAATTTACATATATTGATTATCACGTATTCCAAAGAGTGTATGTTTTGTGTATGTGTGTGTGTGTGTATACATATATATATATATATATATATATATATATATGTATCATATATATATATATATGTATATGATAATTGGTGACCAGTTGCATTGAATCAGAAAATCGTTAGTGTCCTTTCAACCTAACAATCTTTTGTCTGCTTAACAAACAGCAAGTTGCACGCTATAAAAGTAAATCAAAAATAATATGTCAATTGTATTCTATCAGCACACAGATGCACAACTATTTGCCTGGCTTTTTCTGTACATAAACAAAAACATTTATCAGAGTTTGGAATTGAGAAAGAAAGAGCAAATTATTTTCTTAATACCTTGATAGATCAGGTCATATCTTTTGCTTCTAAAATTTGCAAAAAAGAATTGAAGCATAACTTTCTAAGAAAAAAGATAACAAAACTAGGGTACATTTAATCATTCTTTTATCCTGTTGAGAGAAATAATATCTGGCATCACTCTGCTTATATCTGAAGATTTTGGGGGTTGGGTTATTAATCCGCTAACCTTATTAAAAAACAGAGCTATCTGAATTTCCATCTAAGTAAGTACTAAGATACCCTATAAGGATAAACTCTACAAAGACAGACAGACAGGGAGAGATGTTACAGTATTAACTTTAATATTCAATTTGCCTGAAAGCAGGCATGATATAAATGAAAACTTGAAAAGCTCTAAGAATTATTTTGAAACCATTTTTCTGAATGGAAGAACAACTAAGAGTAATCCAAAATGTTTGGAGAGTACAACAGTTCCTTAGCTAACCTCACAGAATCCATCTGCCATGTACAATTCATGATTAAGTCTACTACACAAAATCAGAAAAATTGTTTGGACACTAGAGATGTAAATTGACAAATTGCACTCATAAGGTGTTTTTATAACATACTTTTCAAAGTATCATGTTGTGATCCATCACATGGCACATTAGGAACCAAGTATATACAATGTGGGAGATCACAGCCACCATAGTACCTGACTTTACATTGTCATGAATGCTCTTTTTTACCAGATCCCATAAACTTTCAGACAAATGTATCTGAACTGCTATTTTTAAAAAGAGATATTAATAAAATAGTCTTATTCTATTTCTGAATTGCTGAACACTAGCAAAAATATATAACTCTCGTTCTCTGTCACTGCATTGAGTACTCTGATTTTTATGGAGTTTAGACCACAAAAATACAAAAAGTGCATAATTTTTCTAGAACAGTAAATTCATAGTATTTTGAATTATCATAACTATTGAATATATGTTGATTTTCATTATGTTTAGAGCATTTTGTTGTTATTTTAGAATGAAACATGGAATCAAAGGGCTGGTGATTGAGACAATCGTTAACAATTCAAAAAGAGATGATTAAAATTGAAAATAATTAAAGTATAATTGTTAAAATAAATACTTTTCCTACATATGAGAAGCTCAGCTCTCTTAAGGATACTAGAAAGAGAGTTCACATATAATTCTTCAAGGACAATTTGAACTATGATCTACTAAGCAGACTGGATTAGTTTTAGATAAATTTAATTCATGCTCATAGGCAAAAATTTTTGTTATGATCATACCCAAAACTTGAATATATAATGTTTTCTGCCTAATCACACTTGACTTTAGATTCTACTTGGTTTGATTGCTTTAAAAACAAAAAACAAAAACAAAACAAAACAAAAAAACCCTCAAGTTGTTTCAATCTCTGAAGTTTAAAAAAAAAAAGTCGTGATAAATTGGACTGTTGCCTTTGTAGATAAATTTAAAACCTGAAACTCTACATAGATTTATAAGCAGGAATTCACACTTAGCTCTCTTTTAAACTTCATAACTTATTTGATAATCTAAGTTTTGACTACTCTTTCGCCTATATGTCTTACAAAAAAATAGCTTTTGTCCAAAAGCAATAAATTCTGATATGACCCTAGGCTGAAGTTGTAAGGAAATATAGAGGCACTATTCTGTCACAGAACAGCAAAAAGGCTAACCAGGAAGGATTTATATGATGGGTGTGAATGAAAATGCCAGCATTATGCAGTCTCATTATCACTGCATTCTTTCTTAATCCACATAAAAACCAAGCCAAAAACAACAGAAGATCCAGGTATCCGGAGAGATTCTTCCCCTTGTTACTCATTAAACAATACATACAAGTTCACTATGATATTCTAGAAGCAATAACAAAGCTTATGTCTTTGTTAGCTAAAATGGTTTGTCAAAACAAGTCAAATTCATCCTTAGATTCATCCACTCCAGCAAGAATTTAAAAAGCTGTTTTGCCTTTGGCAGTTTTGTTAAAGTAATCACAATGTGTTCATGGATCTCTAAGAATTGCTACAGCCTATATTCCAGGTTTTAGAATTAGGGCAATGAGAGGCTCTGTTTCCAAACATGCTGAAAATGTGAAGTTTTCTACTGTAGCTGTAATGTATCCATCTTTTTTGGTAATTTAAATACATTGATTTTTACAGTAAATAATTATTTACAATTCTCCCCAAAATCAGAACAAAACAGTCTGCACTTCAATTTGTACCTTCGTTGTACTGCATACTATTCCCATCAGTTCAACATTAGTCCCTCAAATCTGTAACTTTCTATTTGCCTGGAAAAGTAAATAATTATTTGTAATGAGAGAGTTAAAGTATTTTCATGTATCTTTTAGTCTTTTAATGTGCTAAGAACCTCCAATAAAAATCAGTTAGATTGAGACTAACAAAATACCAACAGATGTAAACTACTAAAAGTGCTTATACCTGAAGGAAATGATCCAACTAATACCATTGAGTTGGGACACATTCCGTAATAATAAGAGCAACAACACAACAAAAATCAGTGCTCTGAATCTTCCAAATCCTGTTCTAAGTTGCTTTCATATTTTGACATGTTCACCCGTTAAATAATCCATGTGGTTGATGCTATTCTTGTCCCTCATTTTAAAGAGGAAACTGAGGTTCAAGGAGTTTAGTAACTTACCAAATTTACACAACTAGTAAGTGTCAAAGCTGACATTTAAGCCCAAACAACCTGGCTGCAAAGTGCACACCCTTAATTGACTGGACTGAAGTGCTAGGTTGGAGGCAATAGCGAGAATGGCTGAAGAGCAAGATCTGGTTGGTGAGTGTGTGTGTAAAGAAGCCATGTTGCTAGAGCTCAGGCTTCTTCTATGCCTGGCAGGGGCTAAAGAAAGCAGTAGTCTGTGAGCACTCCTCTACCTCTTCTTCAATTCGCCTGATTTTGTACAAGTCCTCTGCTCTTGAGATATAGAGATGTGAAGGACTGGGTCATTCATCTACAGAACTAATTTCTTCAGTGACCTCTCAAACTATTTGAAAATGTGCAGGCAAAGGTGTGACGGGACCCAGAACGGTACAATGTGACCAGTGTCTGCATGACCTCTTCTGCCTGTCCCTGCTCCGGTACTGCATAATTGGGCTTCAACTTTGAGGAACTAATTTACTTAATAAGAGTTCCCTCTCAGGTGTTAAAGTGAAAACCCTTTTATTAATAGATGGGATGGCAACATTTAATTTAAATTTTTACCCAGGAAAAGAAAAAGCCAAGTTTGAAAAGTTTTACACATTCAGCACTGCCTATTTTAACTGATGGCCATGCAATTCTTTGGAAAGGCATAATTATAGGTTAACACAAACATAATTAAATTTCCTCAAGAAGGACTTACTGTGTAACTTTCGATTACAAACTTCATTTCAAAGTGTCTGGCTGAGATAAGGGCAAGGATTAGAAAGACTATGATTAAGAAAGTAAAAAAAGAAAAATCATAAATTAAGCATGAGTAGTTTATATCCTTAATACATATTTTCACTTCTGAGCCATATTACTGCTGATAAATATTTGTATGTAACAGTAGGGATAATAATATGAATAATTTCAAAGAGAAATCAGAAACAAAAGAAAAAAACTCTCCCAAATGAATGTTTTAACTCTACTAATGATTAATATACATGGGAGGCCCTTTTCTCCAGCCTAATTCTAGAATACATCTTTTCCAAATATAAATATACTAACATAATGAATTATTAATTATGCTAACATTTTTGCCAGTCTTTTCTTAACATCATAAGACAGCATTTCTAAAACTTGAACATAGGTACATTGGAAACAGAAACTATTTTCCATTTTTTGAATAACTATTACAAATTTTAACTATGGGCCCAGGAGTTATTTTGACTCCTTACCTTTTGGAAATAGAAGAATATCCGTGAGAACAGAAAATACTGTAGGAATTTTAAAAGGTTCTAGGAGTTTTCTGTATCTTCTTAAATCCCCTGAACAGGTTTATCTGGCAGTTATTTATAAATTCATTTTGAAAGCTTTTTCACTGAACTATTTAAAATACGAAATTATTAAACTTTTCAGTAGGTAATTTCCTAGAAGTGTGTGATTTCAAATCATCTAACACTCTACGTGTATATTCCATACTTAATAGATTAGCTGTAAACATTTGTTGATTGGTCAGATGTGTTATTTGAAGAACATTCTTGCATGAAACTTCATGATACATTTGAATTATAAGGTGGTTTGTTAATTTTTTTTATTCCATCCACGTATGTAAAAGCAATCATCACCAAAGAGTTACCGTATGTTATTACTACAGTATTAAAGGATCATTCCTGGGTCATAAAACATATCTTAACAAACTTAAAAGAATAGATCATATAGGGGCGCCTCGGTGGCGCAGTCATTAAGCGTCTGCCTTCGGCTCAGGGTGTGATCCCCGCGTTCTGGGATCGAGCCCCACATCAGGCTCTTCCACTATGAGCCTGCTTCTTCCTCTCCCACTCCCCCTGCTTGTGTTCCCCCTCTCGCTGGCTGTCTCTGTCACATAAATAAATAAAATCTTTAAAAAAAAAAAAAAAGAATAGATCATATGGACTGATATCAGCAAAATGGCAGTATAGGAATTTTTAATACCCATCCCCTCCCAGAAACCTTAATTTGAACAACTATCCATGCACAGAAATATAAGAGCTAAACATTACAGGCATGGGATTAAAGCACCTAGATGAAGCATAGAAATAAGAAAAAATGCACTGAGAAGAGTAAGAAATATAGACTCACATTACTGTCATCATCCCTCTCTCAAGCCTGGGCAGCTCAGCATTGAGAGAAATACTCTGCACACTAGTGAAGAAAAGTGAAATGGGTGCCCCACTTCACTACAGACCCTAATGCTGGCCCGCTCAATGACCAGGCCAACTTCTGCAGTATTAACCACAAATCTAATATAAAGGTTAAATGACAAAAGTATTAAAAATAACTATAGTTACAATAATTTGTTAATGGATACACAATATAAAAAGAGATAAATTGTAACATCAAAAGCATAACATATGAGAGGTGAGTACAAAGGTAGAATATTTGTATGTGATCCAAGAAAGTTGTTTATCAGCTTAAAATAGACTGTTATATATCTAAGATGTTTTATCTAAGCTTCATGATAACCACAAAGCAAAAACTTAAAGTAAATTCACAAAAGATAAAGGAATCATAGCATATAACTAAAAAAATCATCAATTCACAAAGAAAGATACCAAAAGGAGGAAAAGGGAACTACAAAAGAGCAAGAAAACAAGTAATAAGATGGTATTACTTAGTACTTCCCTATCAATAATTGCTTTAAATATAAGTGGATAATGGGGCACCTGGGTGGCTCAGTTGTTAAGTGTCTGCCTTCGGTTCAGGGCTTGATCCCTGCGTTCTGGGACCAAGCCCCACATCAAGCTCTTCCGCTGGAAGCCTGATTCTTCCTCTCCCACTCCCCCTGCTTGTGTTCCCTCTCTTGCTGGCTGTCACTATCTCTGTCAAATAAATAAATAAATAAAATCTTTAAAAATAAATAAATAAATAAATAAATAAATAAATAAATAAATAAAAGTGGATTAAATTCTCCTATCGAAAGGCATATAGTGGATGAATGGATTGAAAATTAAGACCCAACTATATGCTGCCTACAAAAGACTCACTTCAGCTTTAAGGACACATATAGGCTCAAAGTGAAAGGATAGAAATAGTTATTGCATGCAAATAGAAACCAAAAGAAAGCAGAATAACAGAATAGCAATACTCATATCCACAGAATGTTCAATTGTTATATATTACATGGACTGAGTGAACATGGTAATATGCTGAGAAAGTGCTGCCATCCTCCATCACACTTTGGAATTGTTTAAGATAACCATATACAAATGTCTTGGCCATGAGTTAAAGATATATGAGTGACTTAATTCTCTCAGTAATATCCCTTGACAAAATGGATAGTTGTTTTGTTACTAAGCAGTATTCTTACTGTAGTGTATAAACATTGTTTAAACATTACTTTCTTAAAAAACTTCTAAAAATACTTCTAAATTTTCTCACAAATGATGATGAAATTTGGTTTTGATACTATATCCTTCATGCATTATTACTTTCAATTATAAAATGTTCCTATTTTTCACATAATTTAAATAGCAACCTGAAAATTCTTAAATGATACCAATCAAACTTGTTAGTCATATTAAGATTAGAAATACTATATTATTAACAGCACACTAATTTCCTTATTCATGAATACCTTATAAATAATTTTAAAGCTATTCAAATTTGCATTTGCATCTTTTATTTTAATGACTCAGTAGTTCATTTACTGAATTATATTTCGTATTTAGAAGACAAACTTTTTTTCTGGTGGATTAAAAACTATCTACAAAACATCACAACAGATAAATGGGTAAAAAACAAAATATTTTTTGGATTTGATGCAAACAATGTAATTGTCAGGTTGAAATTTTTTCAGATACGCTTTTTTTATTTTCTTGAAAACAGTTTAACAGAAACCACAACTTGTATGAAGGTATTGCAAAGAAATGTTCTCTTCAAAAAGATAAAAATTTCAATAATGCTTTATACCCTTTTGGCAGCTGGTCCTTGTCATTTCAGTAGACAGCATAACCTTCAATGAAACACATGTGTGGAGGAGGGTGTTCTGTTATCTGTGCAGGCTGTAATGTCTGGTTATCTGTTTAAATATGCAGTGGCATTTCCAGTGTAATTAAATTTCTAATTGTACATCCAAACTTCGTTTATGTATTGGCATGTATAATAAATTGTGATGTGTAATTGTTAAGAGCCATTAATTTGAAATCTGTAGGGCAAGTCTTCAGCATCCTGACTGTACCATAAGACTCATTTCTTTCAGAAATTATTTGAAAACATATTAACTGAACTTAAGTCTAAATATTATAAAATTGATAGTGTTGAAGGAGAAAACTGAATCTTGAACTTACATTTATGCTGGGCTATTTTTATATTCTCTGTAAAAGCAGTTATTTAATCCAAGAATAATTCAAATAATAAACGCACATGTATAAATGAAAGTTTCTAATTATGCGGTGTTTTGGGAGTTAAGAGTAAGAAGGATAAAAACCATTTTTAATTACTTTTGAGAATAGAACAGAGCTATAAGTTTAGCTTGAACTATTAAGGCATGTTTAAAGTACATCTAAAACCGAAAAGACAGCTAATTTTTCTAAACTAACAACTTTTAACCGTTTTGGTTCCATAATTTATGGTATTGGCAGAACCCTATTATATGAACATCTTAACTTATTGCATACTTTAGGTAACCCATATCTTATAGTGAATAAGTATCGCTATTCACAATGCTCCAGTAAGGTCATACCCATTTTTAAGGGCTACGGCATTATTCTAATTAATCACTTCCTATATAGTATGAGTTATTACATATTTTAAAAATCTCTCATATCTATATCTATATGTCAAGATCAATGCCATCTGAAGACATGAGGTAGGATATGCAAATTAAAATGAATAATTTACAGAAATTCTATTTTAAATATTACAGATCAGACAGATTTTTTCTTTAAAAATGACCAAGATAGCAAAGCAATACTTCCAATAAATAGTCATTAAACAATTAGCAGAGCATTCATTAATGTAAAAGGCACTCACCTAGTTTACCACCCAAACCCATGTATTTGAATTCACAGCAGCAAACCTTAGGTTTTGCCATTACACTAATTCACCTTATAGATACTAAGCCTCAATGCAGTGGTCTAAAGCAGAATTTACAGAAGCCCGTATTTCTCTTAATGACTAAGTAACTAATTACTTCTCATAAACTGTATCTTTCTTCTCAACCAAGACTTTAATATCAATGGGAGAAGATAACTGATACAAATTGTTATAAATTTTCTGAAGAGCAATTTTGAAATGGATACAATATGAGAAAAATTGAGCACATATTTTATCTATTCTACTAGCAGTTCTGTTTTATTAAAAATATCTACAAAGATGTTTCTGGAAGAATGAAAACTTTCTAAAAAATTTGTAGCAGTAGTAAAAAGGTCACAAGATACAAAGAAGACAACTTGGAGAGGGAAAAACAAAATTAAACCTTATCTTTTCTTTCATACTTTATAGCTTTAAAAAGAAATTGTGAATCTGCATAATTAATAAGGACATAATTTAAAGTGAAAATATTTTGCTTAATCACAAATTTTTTTTAATCTATAATGAAATCATAAATTTGGAACACCTTTTTTAAAAATTTAACATATTCTATAACTCCTAATAGGTATTAAAGATCTTAAATGGGATTCTTCTTGAAAATTTACAAATGTTTTACTTCAGTCAGAGGTTTTAGTATTTATTATTAATAGTATGGAAAAAATACAAATTACATGTTAAGATTAAAACAATTATTTTTATTTCCCATTTGCTAATACTAACCAATACACATGAGCCCAGAAATAAGACTATGAGAGAGAGTTTACCATTTTGTTCCATAAGTAACATTTCTAATAACAATTCATTTGTTTTACAGTAATTTTGATAGAAAGGCTAATATATAGAGAATTTTTTTAGCACACTAAGGGCTTTGTTATTGCTAGCATACTTAAATTCTAGATTTAGTGAATTATATCATATACAAAAGTACACCTCCTTACCAGTGGGAGTAATTTGCCCTACAGAAATCTGTAATAATATTTAAATGAAATTGTTAATCAGGGACTATTTACAGCTGCACCTGCTCTTATTTGTAGCATGAAACTGTATAATCACTGTCAGTTCATCCAGATCCAGGAAGATGATAACCATTACTACAACAGAAGTATAATTAAAGAGAATCCCCATCTGCTGTATTATCCTGGCTTTGTTAAAGAGAGAGCAACATGGGTGCAGAAAGCACCAAGGAGAACAACAGGAGGAGACAAGGTGTTTGTGAGAATCCTACCTACTTCCTACCCAGAAAACTAAAGGAATTGCCCCAGAATGTTCAGTGATAAACTAAAGAATAAAGTTAGAAGAAAGCTTAACAACCCAGACCATGGTGGAACTTCTTTTTAAAGGAATATTTTAGAATAGAAAAGAAGTTTGAGAATGAAACAAAAGCCCACAAACATTTCAAAGTCAATTGTGTGGTTTTGTTTTATTTTTTTTAAGTCTGTGAGTTTCTCCAAAGGTTATTTTTATTTTATAGTACCTAATGAGTGTATGTACTACAACAAGTGCATTAAATACTTTCAAAGGAAGAGTTATATTATGGTCTGAAAATTACTCATATATCTTATCTTGAAGTAAGTAATTTTTCCTTCTTGTTTGAACAGTTCCACAATTTTAAGGGTTAATCCAAATGGTTACTACATCCAAGGAATATGGATCTGTACATTCAAGATCAAGTATATATGATGTAAAAGCCACTGTGTTAGTGTCGCAAGGTTTAAAGTTATGCATGTAATGTAAACACTGCACTCAAAGTATTTCAGATTATAAAGGCATTAGGAACAATAAGCCTCAGCAAACATAAGCTTAGAATTCAACTTATATGCTATGAGAGAAATACGTAAAAGAATCAAGAAGTTAACATGAGTCTTATTGTATTAATTTTTAAAATATTATGAATTTACCTATTTACTATTTTTATTATTTGTCTCTGCACTAAAACTGAAGCTCCTAAAATGTCTCTTTCTTCAGTAATAGATGAACAATACTTGGGTGAAAGCCACTCAATATCTGTTGAATGAGTGAATCATCTACATCTGAAAAATAGAAGAGAAACAGATACTTGAGCAATTGTTTGCATTTTTTAATTGTTTGCATTTTAAATGGAATGTTAGATCAGTTATATTAGATAGTTAAAAAAAATCCAAAAATCTTCATAAATACATTTAGGTGGCAGAGAGTGTAAAATATATGTCAACTAATGAATGACCAAATGAGTTGTGAAAGGAAACATTCACACACACACAAAGAGACACAAAAGGAAGATCAAATTTGAACAATTGGAAGGATTGCTTGATTCCTATGTTTAGTAATCCAATTTACATGATTGCAGAAGATAAGCAATTCCAAACAGAACCAAAATATTTCTATACTGATAAGCAAAAGCACCTCTCAGAAAGGATGAACTAATCCTAAATATCACAGGTATGAATAACATCACCTGAAAAGAGAATATTTGATTTCTATAATGAAAATAGTCCTCTAAATAAAAAGCAGCACAGATATAAGCATATGATTTACACTAATTAAATTTATGTACCATTCTTATGTACCATTCTTAAAAATCATGTCCGTATATATGAAAGACAAAATAGCCAATAGTGGACAAGTCAAAATGTGGCTGTGAATAATTCTTATTGTAATATTACAGAGCTAAAATCAGAAGTCCAAGTTAATATAAGAAGTCAAAATAAAAATGTTATCCTAAGAGAATACTTTTAAAATTATTTTGTGAGAAAATAAACCACTAATTTAGTTTCTATATATATGATCTTGTGTTTTGTCAAATGAATATTTACTAAATATCCATAATTTATATAAAAAATGTTAGTAAAATATTTTACCCATAATTTATCATTTTATTGAAAAGTTAATATCTAATCTTATTTTAAGATCTCTTAAACATATTAACAATGTATCCTATTATTCTCACTCAGGATTGTCGTGATAAATTATAATTAGGAGCAATGAAATCCTGGCTGCATCTGTCTATTGATTTTTTTTAATATTTAAATTACATACTTAAATTGATGTTATAGCAGAATGACTAATTTTTATGAATTTCAAGAACTTAAATCATTAAGATTAATGATACATCTTAGAATAAAATCATGTATGGGAAATGATGAAATGAGCAGGGAGGGAAGGATCATTACAGATAGTGCTTAGGAAGCATCCATTAAAAAAAGTGATTTACTATTAACGTATTTGCTAAGATGGTCCCATTGATATGCCTAGGACTATTGTCAGGAATTTTATTTTATATCATCAATAGCATCAATAGTAGCTGTATAGGAACATTATTTTAATTTATGCTTTTTAATATTAAAAAATTATTGTTACACACATTCACTGTATTTTTCAGTTGTATTTCATCTGATCTTTACGAAATGTGTTTAGAGCATATAAGTATAAAGTAACTGGTTTTGGGCAAAAATACACTTTGCTATCTAATGCAGAGATTTTGAACTTTTGTTTACTGCCATTTGGGACAAATGAACATAGCTCATTTATAAAACTATGCCCAAAGTATTGGAATTTTTTTATCCTACCTTGAAAAAAATCACCTGATCTTTCTTTTAGAGTTTAGAGTTAGTAAATATGACAAATGTTTCATTCTCTCATGGAAAATTGTCTGGAAAATGAAGTCCGCAATGTTCTGATTTCACTAGGTGTGATTTCTCAGATGCAGAAACAAATAATAATTCTCAACCCTAATGGAAAGGATATTTGCTGTAACTTGTTTTCCCCCAGGAGTGACCGCAGATTATTAAAATATTCCCAGAGCTACCTGTAAAATTTTAAAGGGGGGGCAATTAAGTTACAATTATGTATCCAACACTGATTCTTCCTGTTTATACAATTCAGGCACAGTAAAATGGATGATAAACAATTAAGGAGCCAGATATTGGTAAAGGTTACCTAGATTGAGTACATTGTTAGCTCCATGTTACATGTTTAAATATATATTCTTCTAATGCTAACTTGAAGAGTAACTGAAATATCCATGGATTGACTATTCCAGTATGTTAAAATGCCTGCAATAATTTCAGTCCTTAATAACTACACTTCTAAGAAAAAAAGATTAATTCAGTATCTTAATATTTGGGAGGTTATATACTATCACTCTGTAGGAATAGAAGTCAAGTGTTCCCGAAATACTTGTGGTAGGGGAAGGTGAGTGATTACCAACCAAAAGGATGAGCAGCAAGCACTAAACACCACCCTAAATAAATAACTTGTGAATAATATGCTTAAGAAAGTTGTCTATGATAGTATCAGTGCGTAGCTATAGGTCAGTAGTTCTTAACTTTGAGAATCATATGAAAGCTTTGACCCACCCATCTCTTCATAGGACATACGCTCATATATGCCAAGTTTTACTTCCATTTTCCAGAGGTTTCAAGAACTCTTTCCCAATAGTATCAGCTAAAACGTCTACTCTATGCAAGGCCAGGCTACACAACCTATTAAGATGTGAGATTCATCCACTCTCAGCCAGACTGATTGTAACACATGACGTTACTTCATGTCTAAGAAAGTAAAACTGCAGCCAATTCATCTCTAACACAATACTTTCGTACTACTTTGAATCTTTATTTTATACTTGACACTTTAAGGCAAATTTAGATGTGGATTTTTAGCCTATCATGCAGATCTATTTTTTTTGACTCTGTGCAAAATACATCTATATCTATATCTATATCTATATCTATCTATCTATATATAGATATAGATATAGATATCTCAAATCACAGTGTTAATTAAGATATTTTAAATAGCAATTAATTTCCATTCACACAGCACTATTAACAAACATAATGCATGCAACTGACTGCTGCCTGGCTGACAGCAAATTATAAGATTCCATTAACTACAAAACATAGAATAAATCCACAGATAATAATATTTGGGAAAGCACATCATAAAATTGATGAACTATGATAAACAGGAAAAATAGGCGGAGGGTAAGTAATAACCCTTAGTGCACATTAACTACAGTGCAGGCAAAAGAAAACCTTCAAACATCAATGACCTTTGTTCCAAGAGCAAGGCTATCTCAATGGACCTATTTTAACTGGAAAGCTTATTATAAAATGATATGAATTAAGTTTTCTTTTTTTTTCTGTTCTTACAAAAGTGCTCTTTGAAATGCTGATTGCCTTTTGATACAGGGAGAGAATATCCTGATCTGGGATATTTGCATATTCAAATTCTTCTTATAATTAATTCTAATTGCATATTAATTATAGCATTCTATAGTTTACTTCAGTCATTGTCGATTTTAATTGTCATGAATCAGTCCCTCAGAGCTTAGATCACCCATAATCCTAGTAAGTATAGGTATTACAGTCTTCAGAATGGAAAAGCTGATTCTAGAACTCAACAAACTGGGTGAAGATTTGCCTACCTCCAGCCTGCCCAGATAGATTCTGATTTCCATGGGGACAGGGCCTGTGATTTTCTTTTTCACCCTGAACACCCCAACATTTAACTGAGTGTCAGGCTCAATAAATTTCAGTTGAATAAGCCTTATCGCCATTTCAGTAAAGAGTTTCTTACAGAGTCATGGTTATTTAAATGAAAGATCTCAAACTGATTCTTATAAATTACTCACTTTGCATCAAAAAACTCTCAGTGAAGAAGACTGCTAGGTTAGTGATATACTTGTTCAATACCTTCCAGAAAAAAAATCATTAGTATTTCTCTCCAAAATTCATCCCAAAGTTAGATTCAAAATGCAGTATTTAATATAAAGAGAAGAGAAAAAAATGATTTCAAGAAGTTACCTTACAGAAGGGCCTTTTTGTATACATTTACATGAACCAGGACAAGAAATAAGAGAAGGAACTTACAGCACTTTGGAAAACACTTGCATTGCCTGGGCGGGGCGGGGGGAGTGGCTAATGTCTAAGGAAAACTGATGTCCACAGACAGTTTCAGTAAAGGGAATGGTCAATCATTGGTCAATGGTTTTGGTGTTAAAGTAATAGTAGAAGACTAAGATTTTTTTTTTATGATGTAAGGATGATTATATTAATATGTTGCCATTATAGACTATGTATAACTGCTCTATGAAGAGCTTTTTTCAGAGCAATAAGCTAGAACAACAAAGTTAGAAAACAAAGCCTGTGTATTAAAAGTAATACACAATTTATCACAACTGTAAAACAGAAGAAATAATAGTAAATGCAAATGAAATAAAGATAACTAGCAATATTCCAAAGAATTTATCATATCATCAAGTAAGATGATACATCAGGGGCGCCTGGGTGGCACAGCAGTTGGGCGTCTGCCTTCGGCTCAGGGCGTGATCCCGGCGTTGTGGAATCGGGTCCCACATCGGGCTCCTCCGCTGTGAGCCTGCTTCTTCCTCTCCCACTCCCCCTGCTTGTGTTCCCTCTCTCGCTGGCTGTCTCTATCTCTGTCGAATAAATAAATAAAATCTTAAAAAAAAAAAAAGATGATACATCAATATTCCAAAGAATTTATCATATCATCAAGTAAGATGATACACAGCATGATATTTGTTGTGGCAGAATACAGTAGGATGCAACCTGGATGTCATCCCCAGGTGATTAAATAAATAGAATGTGGCACCTCATTGGATGCCATCTTATGCAGAGATCAGATTTAATGATCTTAACTTATATACAGAAACATGGATAGGTATTTTGATTATAAAAAATAAAAGTTATAAACAGCCTGAAATCTACATAACACAATATCGTTTATACAAATTAGATACACACATACACAAATTCTATTATATATATATAATAGATTATATTGGGCAGGGGAAGCAGGAGACAAAAGGTGTGTCCGGTCCCCCTATGCTATTACATACTAAATATAGTTTTCAAAGATATATTCGTATCTAAGGACATGAATTCACTGGCATGGTTACCTACAAGGATAATGGGAATGGGAGGGGATCTAGAAATGATGGGACATATAATAAAACAGAACAAAGGCATTACTAGATCAATGAAGAAAATAGATAGTGAACTAAGGAGCATGAGTACTTCAAATGTGTGCCACCAAGATAAAAAATAAATATTAAAAAAAATTAAAACCCTCCCAATTTGCTTTCTATACCAATACCATATCAAAGGAATTTATAAGATATCAGTTTCCTTGTTTATTTCACCTTACTTCTTCTCCAAAGAGTTCACATGACAATTAACAGTGGTTTTATAGAAACAGTTGATTCATACAGTTGTATTTTGGTTGCTTTTTTTCAGGTTATAGGAAATTGTGTTTTCTTAAAATGCATTTTCCATTAATGCCTTCACTGTATATGGGTTGACATTGTATTACATTTGTAAAAGTGAATCAGATGTTTAATATTCCTTTAATCTAAAATCCCTCTAAACTGTGTGATTTAATTAACAGATAATTAAATACCAAATATGAGAACTTTAGGGACTAACACACTGAGGCTGTATCAGGATGAAAGATGTTTACACTAAATGCAAAGATTCTCCCCTGACTGAATGAGGCTGGCAATTGCAAGCAAGGCAGAGCTAGAGCCAGCTGATAACAAGCTGTTCATTAAAGTATTAGCCTCCCTGAGCTTAAAGAATGTCAAAAGCTCTTCTTCTTACACATCCATGGAAAAATAATTATAGAGCAAAAAGAATGCTACTTTGCATTTGTAATAAGAGGCAAAAATTTTTTTTTTCATATATTGGATTCAAATTTCTTTTTAAAAATACTCATTCACAACAGTTTCTTTTCTGATGGCCCTTTATTTTCAATATTTATCATTATGACCCTCTCCTTATTTAATCTCTTTTCCACTCTTCTGCCTTTCCTTTTATGCACTGTAAATTTGCTTTTTTGATTACTGTATTGTCCCATTTTATCTTGCATATTATAAACTGGCTTCTACAGAAATTACACATGGAATTCATAGATGTATGTTTGCCATATCCTAGACCACAATGTGAAAGTCAAAAACACAAAAAAGGCATTTAACCCAAGTGGTTATAGTGGAAATTAGTTTGGAAATTTAACACTGGTAAAGTAAAAAAAAAAACAAAAAAAACAAAAAAAAACAAACCAAAAAAACCTTAGAACAATTGTTGGAAATGAGCTTAGTGTAGTCTTATATTAGATATTGGGAAACAAAGACCCCAGTGTTTAGGAGAATTATCCAGTACTAGATATTGAAATCTGGAGCCCCACCTCCCCCCATTTCTGTGATATAACAAGTTTTATATACTGAAGATACATTAATAGATGTAGACTCATTCCACTCAGTTTTAAAAGTAGCCAGGACATAGTGGTTAGGAGAAAGGGGTCAGGAGTTAGAATATTTGGATCCAAATTCTAGCCTGACTACCCATTAGAAATATCTTTCAGCAAAGCTCCCTTAGCCTCAGATTCCCTATATTGCACAATGGCAAAAATAATCATGGCTACCTCCTAGAACTGTTGGAAGGATTATATGGGCTTATTCATATAAAGTGTTCAGCACAGTGCCAGGCACATAACATATTTTAATGTTATTACTTATATTAAAAAATATATTAAATCCTCCATTCACAAAATTCATTATTTGAATACGAAACCCCATGCTTAATGCTGACATACTTGAAAGGTGCAATCCCTACAGTTAAGAAGTATATTGTCTGGTTCTGCTGGTTACATGATTCTTCAGTGAATTCAACAATTAACTCCTATTTTTCTTTTCATCTTGCCCCATGTGTAATATTGATTAAATTCAATATATCACCAATAAACCTATCCAAAACGTGTTTGAGAATCTCTTTACCTTCTCAGTGTCAATTATCTCCATCTTCTCACAAGACATCCACTAAAAATCCAGCACTCTGGATCTTATCATATCCTAAATAGCTTTACCTTTAGAAGTTCAATATTAAAATCTTTTTTTATATTCAAAACAACAGTCTTTCTAGACATCTTATGCCCTCACTCCTCAAAATGTCCTCTTTCTCATCACTGACTCTGAAATCCTGATTGCTTTCTATCTCCCTCCAATGTCAATCCTATCTGTATGTTAGAATCCTCAGTTAGAAATTCCAAACACGTTTGAATCACTCCAGTATTTGTTGAATGTTCAGTCTGCTTCACAGTATTATCTTCATTAAAAAAAAAAATGTATTCACTTATTTGAGAGAGAGAGCATGAGTGGGTACAGGGGCAAAGGGACAAGCAGACTCCGGGCTGAGCAGGGAGCACAACGAGGGGCTCGACTGCAGGAGCCTGAGATCATGACCTGAGCCCAAGGCAGATAGCCCACTGAGCCACCCAGGTGCCCTGTATTATCTACATTTTAAAAAACCAATATTTAAGTTCAAGCCATTTAAACTTTGGAGGATTAAAAGGATCTCTTCCTATTTAATAACTACTCATCGTTCCAATAACCACCTTTCTAGAGGTCAAACTACAGATGTGTTTCTTTTCCTAGAAAAATGAAATGCTGTACTGCTTGGGTTTTTGTTGATGTTGTTGTTGTTTAGCACCAATAAACTAAGAAAACATGCTTCTGTGTGAAATATTATTGAAAGCCTTCATAAAGTACACCTCGGCTCTCAGTATACTGATAACACTGAACACCAGTTTTGGGAGAGTGACAAAACTTTTGTAGATCTCCGGACAAAGATTTCCTGGTACATAAAGTAGCTATAGTTGAACTTCAAATTAAACTTTTGAATTTAAGTAGTCATAGTATTATGAGAGTCAAGGGGTAATGAAAAAATATAGGTCATGAATTTTAGTAAAGGTCATTTCGTTAAACTGTAAAACTCTCAAGCATTATATCTAAGTATACTTTGAATACTATAATTATAGAAATTAAGCACCAGACATAATATTTTCCAGAAAAGTAGCTAATTACTAAGTAAACTCGTTATTAACGAATTGAATGCTTTCTGCATTTGGCATACATATTAAATTATATATATACATAATTTTATTCATAGATATGTATATATAATTGTTCAGTACATGACATTTTATTTCCTAATCTCTAAATAGAGCCAGATAAACCTCAGTTTCAGCAACCCACTGCTTTCAGTGAGGGTGAGAGTGTTGTGTGTACACTAAGGCTGAGCCAGTGGATACTTACTAAGTCACCCAGAAAGCTGATATCGCCATGTAATTGACATCCTATATTTGAAAATAATGAGATATAATGAGGCAAACTGAGTTACATTTCTAGAAATGAGAGTAGTGTAAACAATATAAACATGTGTTCTTATTCACTATGGGGGAGAAAAGTAAACCAGGGGGAGATCAAATATCAGGGTAATCCTGAAAACCTTGAAGGAGTTTGTTCTCAACCACAACAGCGCCTGAAGCCATAAGTATATAAAAGGAGATAAATTGAAATGTGGTAATAAAGTATGAGAAAAAGTTAATGAATTAAACAACGAAAAGTAAACCAATTTTATGAGAAGAACTTAAGCACTGTGAGATTTAGATTTTTTTTTTTAATTTGAGAGGCAGAAAGTGAGAGAGAGAGAGCACAAGTGGGGTGAGGGGCAGAGGGAGAAGCAGACTCCCCACTGAGCGGGGAGTCTGATGCAGGGCTCTATCCCAGGACTCTTGGATCATTATCTGAGCCAAAGGCAGACGCTTAACCAACTGAGCCACCCAGGTGTCCACACTGTGAGCTTTAATTTATACAAATGTAGAAGTAAGAAGATCCCTCCCAGCTTTGAATTTCATGATACTAAAAGAGTACTGAATAACAACAAAATAAATGTAATTACTATCTATATTTTCCATGATTTTGACATTTCCTTTGCTGAACATAATATTACTGAATATTTACAAATTTTTCACCTGTGTTTTACATTTTCTTATGTCAAACAGAAGTATAACATTCACATTCTGGCATAATCATTTATTATGAACACAGATACCTACTAGTGTGGTATAAAAGAAGTATATTGATGGTTTAGAATCCATGCCTTGCAATATACTCTCTAGGAGTCCACAAACTAGTAATTTAGTTTCCATCGGCCTCCATTTTTTCTTCTGCAAACATGAGCAATGCCATCCATAACAGTTTTCTTTGTAAAGGTTAAATTAAAATACACACTCATAATGCTGTAGATAGTAGGTAATCAGTAAATAGAAATTGTTACTGTATTTGGCAATGCCAGCCCATAAATGAAATTTTACTCCTTCATAAGAAACATGGTGATACTTAGCAACCTCTTAGTTTTATAATATCCTTTTAAGATTAGGAAAATGCATAATGTTTAGGAAATCTCTCTTTCAAGCAGGAATAAAGTACTTAATACACTTTCAGTGTTAAAATTTTGTGAATATAGTAAACTGCATGGGAAAAAATTTAACTCTTAAACAGCTAATACTTCTTTTTAATAAAAGTCTAATTTCCAGCACAAAAAGATGGTGGTGGAAGAAAAGGGTTATCAGGGAGTAAGTAATAGGAGGAAAATGTAAAAAGTTTTTAAATAATTAGCAAGAAGGAATGAAACAAGAATAGTAGATTAAGTGAAAAAAAAAAAGGTCATGTTAGGAGGCTTACACAGAAATGAAGTTAATCATTTATGTATTTTAATTGTATTGGTTTATAAAATTTTAGTGAAAGAAAGAAAACCTAAAAATCTGTAAAAGGACAAGACAGAAACATACAATATCCAGAAGAAAATTCTTTTTTTTTTTTTAAGATTTTTTTTTTTATTTATTTATTTGACAGAGACAGCCAGCGAGAGAGGGAACACAAGCAGGGGGAGTGGGAGAGGAAGAAGCAGGCTCCCAGCAGAGGAGCCCGATGTGGGACTCGATCCCGGAACGCCGGGATCACACCCTGAGCCGAAGGCAGACGCTTTAACGACTGCGCTACCCAGGCGCCCCCAGAACAAAAATCTTGATATGGGTCTTGTTGCAAAAGAAAAGAACACTCTGAGAACCAGAAACTAAATTAAATGTTAGAACAAATATAGAGTTTAGGTTCCAAGATGGTGGAGGAGCAGGAGACCTAAAGTTCTTCTGGTCCCAGGAATTCAGCTAGAGAGCTACAAAACCATTCTGAATACCTATGAATGCAACTGGAGAATGAAGAAAAGAGTAGCAGAAACTCTATGAACAGAAAAGCAACCACTTTCTGCAAGGAAGAGTAAAGATGGCAGAGGAGTAGGGGACCCCTTTTTCAGCTGGTCCCCTGAGTCCAGCTGGATATGTACCAGACCATCCTGAAAACCCACGGAATCAGCCTGAGACGCTGGAAGACACATCTGGATCTCTACAAATGAACATCTCCAGCATTGAACACTGAGATACGAAGAGGGGAGCCGTGAATCCACACACAGATACCCGAAGATAAACAGAAGGGGGAGGGAGCTGACGTGCTCGGGTGCGGGGAAGCAGTAGCCGCCTGCACTGGGGAGCGGGCTGGACTCACGGACCGCACCCGTGAGAAAGTGGACTGAGACCATGAGCCTGGGAATGCCTGCGACCAGACTGAAAACTAGAGCTCCAGAGCGCTCACTGGAACCAGACTGATACCGGGAGCTTGGGAGCACGGGCCGGAACCAGGCGGCTGGCAATGTTGAAGCACAAAGGAAAGAGACAGGCCGGCCCTGGAAGTGAGGGCTGGGACACCAGCTGTGGGGCGCATATCCCAGGACGCTGCAGGGTTTTTGGCAGCACCGACAGAAACAGAGTTAAAGTGGCCAGGAGAGCTCAGTGGGGAACGGGCTGCGATCTCTCTGTTCTGAGACAGAGGCTAGGATTCGGCCACTGCTGCTCTAACTAGCAGAAGAGGCAGAGAAAACCGCCAGGGACAGCTGCCATAGAACAAAAGCCCGGAAATACCAGCTCACATTATGCCCAACCCCATCCCCCCTCACAGGGGACAGGGCAACTCTAACCAAACAGGGTTGCCTGAATATCAGCCCTGCAGGCCCCGACCCCAGAAGGCAGGCTGAAAAATCAAGAAGCCCACATCCCTAAGGTCCCTATAAAAAAAGTGCACACTGCCTGGGTCCTGGTCAATAATTTGGGCTCTGGGCATCCCCGCAACATCTCCTCATCAAAATGACAAGGAGGAGAAATCCTCCCCCCAGCAAACAAAAGATAATGAGTCTGTAGTCTCTGCCACAGAACTGATGGATATGGATATAACCTAATTGTCAGAAATGGAGTTCAGGGTAACAATGGTCAAGATGATGTGTAGGCTTGAAAAAAAACATTAACAAAAATATTAACGAGAATATAGAATCTCTAAGGTTGGAAATGAGAGAAAATCTGCCAGAAATTAAAAATGCTATGAATCAAATGCAGTCTAAACTAGATGCTCTGACAGCCAGGGTAAATGAGGCAGAAGAACGAATTAGTGAATTGGAGGATGGGATGGTAGAAGAGAAAGTTAAAACAGAAATTTGGCTCAAAAAAATCCAACCTCAAGAACGTAGATTACAGGAGATCACTGACTCAATGAAACGTTTCAATATCAGAATCATCGGCATCCCCTAGGGGGTGGAGGAAGAGAGAGGTCTAGAAGAGATATTTGAACAAATTGTAGCTGAGAACTTCCCTAATCTAGCAAAGGAAACAGGCATTTGTGTCCAAGAAGCAGAGGACCCCTCCCAAGGTCAATGGAACAGACCTACACCTCGTCATGTCATAGTGCATTTCGCAAATATTAGATACAAGGATACAGTATTGAAAACGGCCAGGGGGAAGAAAATCCTTACCTACAGAGGAAAATTATCAGAATAACATCAGAACTATCTACAGAGACCTGGCAGGCCAGGAAGGGTTGGCACGGTATTTTCAAAGCTCAATCTGAGAAGAACATGCAGCCAAGGATCTTTTATCCAGCAAGGCTGTCATTCAGAATTGATGGAGAGATAAGGACCTTCCAGGATCAGCAGAAATCGAAGGAATTTGTAACTATCAAACCAGCCCTGCAAGAGATATTAAGGGGGGTTCTATAAAAGTAAAAAGGCCCCAAGAGTGATACAGAACAGAAATGTACAATCTATAGAAATGAAGACTTCACAGGCAACATGACATCATTAAAATCATCTCTCTCAATAACCACTCTCAATGTGAACGGCCTAAATGTTCCCATAAATGCCACAGGGTTGCAGATTGGATAAAAAGACATGACCCATCCATTTGCTTTCTACAAGAGACTCATTCTGAACCTAAAGATACATCCAGACTGAAAGTGAAGGGATGGAAAACCATTTTTCATGCCAATGGACTTCAAAAGAAAGCTGGGGTAGCAATTCTCATATCAGACAGATTAGATTTTAAACTAAAGACTGTAGTTAGAGACACAGCAGGACACTATATTATTCTTAAAGGATGTATCCAACAAGTGGATATGAAAATTATAAATATCTCTGTCCCCAAGAGGGGCTCGAGCAGCTAGATACACAAGCCAACTCTTAACCAGAATAAAGAGACATATATATAATAATAATATGTTAATAGTAGGGGACCTCAACACTCCACTCTCAGCAATAGACAGATCACCTAAGCAGAAAAATCAACAAAGAAACAAGAGCTTTGAAGGACATACTGGACCAGATGGACCTCATAGATAAATACAGAACACTACATCCCAGAACAACAGAATACTCATTCTTTTGAATGCACATGGAACGTTCTCCAGAATAGACCATATACTGGGTCACAAAACAGGTCTCAACTGATACCAAAACACTGAGATTATTCCCTGCATATTCTCAGACCACAATGCCTTGAAACTGGAACTCAATAACATGGAAAAATTTGGAAGAAACTCAATCACTTGGAAACTAAGAACCATCCTGCTCAAGAATGATTGGGTAAGCCAGGGAATTAAGAAGGAGATTAAACAATTTTTGCAGACCAACGAAACTGAAAACACGTCGATCCAAACCTATGGGACACTGCAAAGGCAGCCCTAAGGAGAAAATACATAGCCATCCAAGCCTCACTGAAAAGAACAGAAAAATCTAAAATGCAGTTTTTATAATCTCACCTCAAGAAGGTGAAGCTGGAACAGAAGAACAGGCCTAACCCACGCACGAGAAGGCAGGTGATCAAGATTAGAGCAGAGATCAATGAATTAGAAACCAGGAGCACAGTAGAGCAGACCAACAGAACTAGAAGCTGATTCTTTGAAAGAATAAATAAGATCGATAAGCCACTGGCAAGACTTATTCAAAAGAACAGAGAAAGGACCCAAATTAATAAAATTATGAATGAAAGGGGAAAGATCACAACAAACACCAATGAAATAGGAAGCATCATTAATAAATTTTATCAACACTTTTATGCCAAAAACTTAAACAACCTGGAAGAAATGTATGCCTTCCTGGAAACCTATAAACTACCAAGACTGAAACAGGAAGAAATTGATTATTTAAACAGACCGAATAATAATGAAGAGATTGAAGCAGTGATCAAAAACCTCCCCAACAACAAGTGTCCAGGGCCTGACGGATTCCCCGGGGATTTCTACCAAACATTCAAAGAAGAAATAATACCTATTCTCCTGAAGCTGTTTCAAAAAATAGAAACAGAAGGAAAACTACCAAACTCATTCTATGAGGCCAGTATTACCTTGATCCCCAAACCAGGCAAAGAACCATCAAAAAGGAGAATTACAGACCGATATCCCTGATGAATATGGACGCCAAAATTCTCAACAAGATCCTAGCTAATAGGATCCAACAGTACATTCAAAGGATTATCCATCAAGACCAAGTGGGATTCATCCCTGGGATGTAAGGGTGCTTCGACATTTGCAAATCGATCAGTGTGACAGATCACATCAACAAGAAGAGAGTCAAGAACCATATGATTCTCTCAAATGATGCAGAAAAAGCATTTGACAAAATACAGCATCCTTTCCTGATTAAAACCCTTCAGAGTGTAGGGATAGAGGGTACATTCCTCAATTTCATAAAAACCATCTATGAAAAGTCTACAGCGAATATAATTTTCAATGGGGAAAAGCTGAAAGCCTTTCCCTTAAGATCAGGAATACGACAAGGATGCCCACTCTCGCCATTATTATTCAACATAGTACTAGAAGTCCTTGCAACAGCAATCAGACCAAGAAAAGGGATAAAAGGTATCCATATTGGCAAAGAAGAAGTCAAACTGTCTCTCTTCGCAGATGACATGATACTCTGTATGGAAAACCCAAAGGACTCCACCCCCAAACTACTAGAACTTATTGAGCAATTCAGTAATGTGGCTGGATACAAAATGAATATTCAGAAATCAGTTGCATTTCTATACACAAACAGTTAGAATGAAGAAAGAGAAATTAGGGAATCCATTCCATTTACAATAGCACCAAAAATCATACGTCATCTAGGAATTAACCAGAGATGTAAAGGATCTATATTCTAGAAACTACAAATCACTCTTGAAAGACATTGAAGACGACACAAAAAGATGGAAAAATATTCCATGCCCATGGATCAGAAGAATTAACACAGTTAAAATGTCTATGCTACCCAGAGCAATCTACACTTTCAATGCCATCCCGATCAAAATACCAATGACATTTTTCAGAGAACTGGAACAAATAGCCCTTAAATTTGTGTGGAACCAGAAAAGGCCTGAATCGCCAAAGAATTGTTAGAAAGGAAGAACAAAGCTGGGGCTGGATTTCAAGCTATAGTACAAAGCTGTGATCACCAAGACAGCACGATACTGGCACAAAAACAGACACATAGACCAATGGAACAGAATAGAGAACCCAGAAACGGACCCTCGGCTCTTTGGGCAACTAATCTTTGACAAAGCAGGAAAAAACATCCAGTGGAAAAAAGACAGTCTCTTCGATAAATGGTGCTGGGAAAATTGGACAGCTACATGCAAAAGAATGAAACTTGACCACTCACACCATACACAAAGATAAACTCCAAATGGATGAAAGACCTCGATGTGAGAGGAATCCATCAAAATCCTAGAGGAGAACATAGGCTGCAACCTCTTTGACATCAGCCACAGCAACTTTTTTCATGAAACATCTCCAAAGGCAAGAGAAACAAAAGAAAAAATGAACTTGTGGGACTTCATCAAGATAAAAAGTTTCTGCACAGCCAAGAAAACAGTCAAAAAAAACTAAGAGGCAGCCCACAGAATGGGAGAAGATATTTGCAAATGACACTACAGATAAAAGACTAGTATCCAAGATCTACAAAGAACTTCTCAAACTCAATACACAGGCAACAAATAATCAAATCAAAAAATGGGCAGAAGATATGAACAGACACTTTTCCAATGAAGACATACAAATGGCTAACAGACACATGAAAAAATGTTCAAAATCATTAGCCATCAGGGAAATTCAAATCAAAACCACCTTGAGATACCACCTTACACCAGTTAGAATGGCAAAAATTGACAAGGCAGGAAACAACAAATGCTGGAGAGGATGTGGAGAAAGGGGATCCCTCTTACACAGTTGGTGGGAATGCAAGTTGGTACAGCCACTCTGGAAAACAATGTGGAGGTCCCTTAAAAAGTTAAAAATTGAGCTACCCTATGATCCAGCAATTGCACCACTGGGCATTTACCCCAAAGATACAGACGTAGTGACGAGAAGGGCCATATGCACCCCAATGTTCATAGTAGTATTGTCCGCAATAGCTAAATTGTGGAAAGAGCCGAGATGCCCCTCAACAGATGACTGGATTAAGAAAATGTGGTCCATATATACAATGGAATATTACTCAGCCATCAGAAAGAACGATTACACAACATTTGCAGCAACATGGACGGGACTGGAGATAATGCTAAGTGAAATAAGTCAAGCGAAGAAAGACAACTATCATATGGTTTCACTCATTTATGGAACATAAGAAATAGGAAGATTGGTAGGAGATGGAAGGGAAGAATGAAGGGGGTAAACAGAAGGGGGAATGAACCATGAGAGACTGTGGACTCTGGGAACAAACTGAGGGCTTCAGAGGGGAGGAGGGGAGGGGGACTGGGATAGGCCGGTGATGGGTATTAAGGAGGGCACGTATTGCATGGTGGACTGGGTGTCATATGCAAAGAATGAATCATGGAACATTGCATCAAAAACTGGGGATGTACTGTATGGTGACTGATATAACAAAATAAAAATTATAAAAATAAAGAACAAATATATATTACTAAAGGTAAATTGCAACATAGGATTGTTCAAAAATTTGTCTTTTGCAGGACACTAGCAAGCTTTTAACTCTTTTCTATCATACAAACTCTTTGGGAAGAAATTATTCTACTCATTGTAAAGATGAACAACACTTTTATTGAGAGAAGTACCTCTCTTTCCTTTAAGGTAAAAATATTATGACCACCAAATGCAACATTCTTTGCTCACAATTTTTATTTTCTTTATGTACTCATATAAACTAAAACCTCAACCTTGTTTCAACTCAATTCTATTCTCCTCAGCACCTACTGCCAAGCAGGAGCAAATGAATGTGGACAGATGCAAACAACCATTGAGGCGTCCTGGTTTCATCACTCTTTTTTTTTTATAATAATATTTTTTATTATATTATGTTAGTCACCATACAGTACATCCCTGTTTTTTGATGTAAAGTTCCATGATTCATTAGTTGCGTATAACACCCAATGCACCATGCAATACGTGCCCTTCTTACTACCCATCACCGGCCTATCCATTTCCCCACCCCCCCCTCCCCTCTGTTTCATCATTCTAAATTTAATACCACAGATTTTATGGACCTTCAATGCCGCCTCATAATGCTACTACATTTTCTTTGTCAATGAATTCTCCCACTCTCCAAACCACCTAATCCAGACATTCTCATCGCTCTTCCAACTTCCTCTTCTTTCCTCATGTTCAGTTAACTATCTTGTTCCTTATTTCATTGAGAAAGTAGACACAATCATAAGAGAAATTCTTTCTCTCACTACCACCAAATCCACCACCCTTCTGGCCTCATTTCTGGATACTCTATCTCATTACCATCACGACTTTGTGCTGCCCTGACCTAACATAAGCTTCGTCCATGATGCACTGGATTCCATCCATTCTCAACTACTCACCCACTCTGCTCTTCAATAAACCTCTGCCTCTCTTTCATTATTACTTTTTTCCCCTTTATAGTCATTCTTATTAGCTTAGAATATGTGGAAATATCTCTCATCTTTAAAACAAATCTCTCTTGTTCTATATTTTCCTCTAGCTATGTACTCATTGTGTTCTCCTCTTAATGGTTAAACTCCTTAAAAGTTCTTATACTCACTACTTCTTTCTTTAGTCCCATTCCCCTTTTTTTTTTTAAAGATTTTATTTATTTATGTGACAGAGAGACAGCCAGCGAGAGAGGGAACACAGCAGTGGAGTGGGAGAGGAAGAAGCAGGCTCCCAGCGGAGGAGCCGGATGTGGGACTCGATCCCAGAATGCCGGGATCACGCCCTGAGCCGAAGGCAGATGCTTAACAACTGCGCTACCCAGGCGCCCTAGTCCCATTCCCTTTTAAAAATTCTGCAAATAGTCCTTGCCCTCCCCATTCAACCAAAATGTTCTTGACAAGTCCACTGATCACCTTCATGCTGTCAAATCCAGTGATGAAGTCTCAGTCCTCATATTACTTAACCTCTAGGAAGCAATGATACAGTTCATCACTTGCTCTTTGTTGAATTACTCTCTTGACTTAGTTTCTTTTTATTTTTATAATTTTTTTTGTTATATTAGTCACCATACAGTACATCCCCAGTTTTTGATGCAATGTTCCATGATTCATTATTTGCATATAACACCCAGTGCACCATGAAATATGTGCCCTCCTTAATACCCATCACCGGCCTATCCCAATCCCCCACCCCCCTTCCCTCTGACGCCCTCAGTTTGTTTCCCAGAGTCCACAGTCTCTCATGGTTCATTCCCCCTTCTGTTTACCTCCCTTCATTCTTCCCTTCCTCCTTCTATGGATCTTCCTGCTATTTCTTATGTTCCATAAATGAGTGAAACCATATAATTGTCTTTCTCTGCTTGACTTATTTCACTTAGCATAATCTCCTCCAGTCCCATCCATGTTGCTGCAAATGTTGTTTCTGTAATCGTTCTTTCTGATGGCTGAGTAATATTCCACATAGAAATCTTTCTCTCTTTCTCTTGATTTTCTTCCCACATTACCATCTTCTTCTTCCCTTTGTGTCTTCGCTTTGGTGCTTTTTCTTTGTCCAAATTTTAATATAAGAATGCTCAAGGGCTCATTTTTCTGTCTACACACCCTTCTTAGGCAACAATCTAGCATTTCTGAGTGTCCTCTATAGTATAATGTCTATATTCACTACACTGCTGACTATGAAACATATCCCTCCAGTCCCACTGTACCACTCCTGATCTCCAAATTCTTATATCCAGATTCCTACATGGCATTTCCACATGACTAAGTGGAAACTTAGACTTACTGACGCCAAAATACAAAATTACTAACCTAAATCCCCCAAACTAATCTCCCTTCAGTGTTCTGCATCCTATCAAGAAACACCACTATTTACCCAGTTAACTGCTCAAGTCAAATACCTTGGAGTCACTGATGACTTTCTCTTAAATACTACTGTATATAGCTGTAAATTTTTCTGGCTCCAGAATTTATATTTATCCTTCATCTGACCAATCCTTACCTCCTATCATTCTGGTGTGAGTTTCCATCATTTCTCCCTGGACTGATTCAATAGCCTTCTAACTTCTCCTGGTAGTATATTTTAAGAACTACCAATGCATTCCTTTAACCTTAGATCTGATCATATTACCACTCAAATCAGAACATTCTATGTCTTTCTATCAAAATCAGAACTCAATTCAAGATATTTACCTTGGTCTCTGAAGCACTACATGAATCTGGCACTAGCTACATTTTTGTTTTAATTTCATCTCCTATTATTCAACCAATTCTATTCTCCTCAGCTCCTACTGCCAAGCAGGAGCAAATGAACGTGGATAGATGTCACTCCTTTGTTGATGCTCCTTGGCCATAATTGGCCTCCTATTGGTCCTTAAAAACAGCAAACAGTCTTCTCTTAGAACCTTTGCATTTGTTCCCCTCTTTACCTGAATGGTCTTATTCCAGATATTTACATTAGAGTTATTATTTTCATTGGGATTTCTGCTCAAGTATTATGCCATCTGAGAGGTTTCCCTGTTTATGCAATTTAATGTATCATCCTTAACACTCTCCATTTCCTTATGGTGTTATATTTTTTTCTCATAATATCTAATACTACCTTGTATAATTTTATGTAAGTTCTGTGAGGGCAGAAACTCTGTTCTGGTCTGATATACGGAAGATACTCAATGTATATGGAATAAGCAAATAAATCATATGTAATTCCTTGAAGCCATAAACTTATATATAGTTTTGAAAGATTTGTGGACAGCAGCTAGGAAACAATGTTTCCTGAAAAACTGCTCTTCACTTGATTATATAAAATGGCTTTAGTGGCTGTAGTCTCTTAATAACACTAAGTTTGATTGAAGAGCCATGTCAAGCAATTTAGGCTTTTAGTTATTAATCTCAAAACTGAGAATGAAAGAGAAGTTGATGAATCATACCAGTTACAGAAAATTGCTAATTTAATAAGCAACTCATTAGAATTTGCTATGGTGTTTCTGAAGTTTAATGAGCAGAAATTTTCCCTCTAATTTTTCTGAAACAGTGAGATGCCAGGGAACTGAACTGATGCTTTAATGATAGTGATTTCTCTTCTACTTTCTTCTTCATGAGAAATTAGCCCACATATCCTCTAACTCATACTCACATATATTAGTTGTACCAGTGTGAAAAATCAGATATCAGATAATTTACAGTGTTAAAATACATTATACAGCATGTACTTCGATACCCCAATTTTAGCCTTATGGTTAACTTGTCCATGGTTACAAATTTATGCATATTCTTATATTTTTCCAATATGTTTGTCTAAGACAGTAATCTAATAATAATAGCAGTAACTATTGCCAAGACTCTTAATGAGCATGCTGAATACTTTCTTTAATTCTCTTTAACATAGCTCCTTTTATTATCATCTAGAGGGAAAGACCAGATCCATTTAGCCATTCTTTAATTTTATAACTAATTCACACATATATGTTCACTTAATAAAGCTCTTTTAAAATCATGCTGCTTTTATACTCCAAATTAAATCTTGCTAGGCTTTTTTAAAAGTTAATACTCTTCTTTCTTCCACATACTGTCAAATCTCATAGACCCTTTAGGAAGTCACCTTCACGATGATCATGGCAGAGAAAAATGTGTTTCTCAAAATCATGTACTTTGAAGTGAGACAGAATTGAATTTAATACCAGATCAGTTATTTAGTAACTGTTTTAGTTTAATCTCCCAAAGGTTCAATTTCTCAATCTTTAAAATAAGGGTAAGTTTGTTGTGGAAAATTGCTAAGGGCTTACTGCATACACTTTTATAAAATGCTGACACATAATAGGCATTTAATAAGTGTTCTTTTCTACCCGACCACTCTTCCTAAAATACAGACCCATTCATTCTGCCATTAAAAGAAAAAAAAATTCTTAGACATAAACTAAATGCCAGACATTACAAACATAACAAGCCAAACTCTCTTAATTCAAAGACACTACAAGGACTAAAGCAACTGTCCATCAATTTTTGTTCATTGTTTCTGGTACAAAACAAACAAACAAAAAGGTCTCACAAAGCCTGATTAATTCAAATAACTGAAATTCACATTTAGTAGATAATATTGATATGGTTTAAGAACTACCACCAAACCAATGTTTTTTGTTATTATATTTCATTTAAAAGGCTAGGCTTTCTTCCAGTTCTAAAGTTTGAAACTGTACAAATGGAGACTAGCTGTATCTAAATAAGCATTTCAGGCGTAAATCAATACTGAGAAATTAGCCCACATATCCTCTAACTCATACTCACATATATTAGTTGTACCAGTGTGAGTTGGCCACTAAGTAACTCTGGTGGGGAGTGTGGAATACATGGTTTCTAAGATCAATTATTACAGGCATAAATGGTTTTTTTTCTATTTATTAAAATTATGAAAACAGGCACTTAGAAGTTTGACAGCCATGATTTCTGATCCTGGTCTATCAGATCAGAACTGATTTGTGGACTATGTATGTGAGCTTAATCAAATTACTTAATCTCTCTAAACTCTGGTTCTTCAGCTGTAAAGTGTGTCTTGAGTATCAGAAGTTTTGAAAAGCAAAATGCCTGCCACACAGTAAGAAGAGTATTAACATTTCCCAAACCTTGTCTCAAACTACTTTCTTAATTTATTTCATTGTGGTTTTTAAGTACCTTAATAGATAGAAAAGTGTCTATTTTCCTAGAAAATTATTATGTATTTGTTTTCCAAATGAACACAGTGTTTTATATCCCTAGTTGCCTTATAAGTGCATCCAAGAGTCACTGATGTCTTTAGATTACATGGAATTCTGGGAAGCAGAGTACTGAAATAGAAGATAGTATTTTGGTGGTACTGTACAATGTATTTCACCAACTGGGACATTTTCTAAGGAGTGAATAATCTTGTTCAGGGAGCTTATTTAAAGATATTTCCTCTCGTAGCAGTGACTCTATCCCATCTGATTTCTATGGAAGTAGTAGGCCTATTTCTGAGAACTGCTGAAATCAATGGCTGTACATTCCAGATCCAAAGGTCTTTCCTTTTGGTGTGAGCATTAATTTGGAAATATTTTGAACACTGGGGTCTCTGAAACTACTAGGTGTCTAGAACTGTAATTGTAAAAGGAACATGTTTGCAGCTTTAACAATTAGAAACTATACCCAAATAAAACTTGTCTTCAGGTGTGAAAAAAAATAAATAAAAGTAGTTTGGAAAAACAATACTAACAAGTGATTGACTTGGCATCAGGTCAATCTTTTATTTGCTCTTCTTCAATCCATAAAACTCTGAACAAATCATGCATTTACCAGGGCTTTCTGAGCACTGCATTACTATTATTTTAGACCACGTCTCTCTTCACAACCAGAATCAATTCTTTAAGGGCATCGGTTCACTTACAACTCTTGGTATTCCACAATTAAATGCTGAATTAATACCTTAGAATCACAACAGAAATAAAGAATACTCTAGGAATTTAAGATAAGACAGGATATTCATTTCCCCCTTAAAAGGCACCATGATTTCTTATTCAAGAATCCTTTCCTTCAGAATCTAGGTTTGTTTTTTTTTAATGGCCAAATATCTGTCTAGTCTTTACTGAAATCTTACCTGTAAAGTAGAAACGTTATCTGTCCTAAATGAGTTTCTCAATTAAAAAATTGAGCATTGTCACATGCTATTTTTTAAACCAGAATAAAACAGACTTATTCACTCTCTTTAGGGTAATAAAAATCCTAACTCACTATGAGGATTCTTTCTTGACAAATATGATTTATATGAAATCTATGAGACGTTTGTAAAAGCCAACATTTTATCAAATGTCACAATCAATTTCACTTAAGGATATTCTTAAGCTCTGTAGAAATTAAATTACATTCAGAAACTCTATTCTTTTGCCTTCATGGCTATAGACATATCTGTAAATATTTTCCAAGTATTCCCAGAGTTGGTCCATTTCATATTCTTAATAACCGAAGTTGAATAAAATCTAGCAATTCCAAATTGGGATTTGAGGCTCTAACCCTCTAATTCTCCCACAGCCTGAGTCAGTTTATGGGCTTACTATGTTAGAAACAAGGCTGTAGTGAGCAGTGGTAAAAGCAAATCTACTGATTAGTCAAAATAAATTATGTTTACAATACTAATGAAAAGGTATTAAAAATTTCTAAGTTAATATTTAAAATATTTTGTTATACCATTAATACCACAATATTATACCTTTTTAAAAAGATTTATTTATTTGAGAGAGAGAGAACACTCACAGGAAGGCCAAAGGGAGAGGGAGAGAAGCAGACTCCCCGCTGAGCAGGGAGCCCCAAATAGGGCTCATCTCAGATCATGACCTGAGCTGAAATCAAGAGTCTGATGCTTAACCCACTCAGCCACCAAGGCACCACAAAATACTATACTTTTACCAGCATGTAATACTCATGTGCTTCTATTATAGAGCTGACAATTAGTTTGATGCAAATATTTTCCTATGTTTATAAAAGTAGTTTTATTATTAATATAACCTATAACCAGAAATTCTTATCTAGAGAAAAGATTTTAAGATTATTTATAAAAGTGTACTTTGTCATTTGCTCAAAACTCTTTTAATAATGTGTTTTGCTTTGTCTGTAGTATGTTTTCAGTGATTAGAAGAAACACTTAGCAAGATTAATAATGAAAAATATATTAGAAATGGTTATAGAACCTATAAAGGAAGTTAACATTTCCCAGAACCTGAAGAAAACTTGAACTGGTATCCATATTTCTAGTTTCAGTTCCACTTACTGCTCAGCAGTCTATCAGGATAAAAGACTAGCAAACCCCAAAACAGTTCCTATAAAAGATTACATGTTAGATAATTCAAAAGTACCTTTCTTTGTGATTTTTTTAATCTTAGGAATAAAGACAGAGAGACTGCTTCTTAGTCTGCTACAATTTTCTTCTTTCAAATAGCAACATTTCTAAAACTCTAACCATTAGCACAACATTTACTTGATAGCAAATTAAAATGAACAATTGTTAGAATGGATGCTAAAGGAACAAACCACTCTATCTGACTAGCCCTAGATCGCAAAGAAGATGTCCACAGTGTTATTTTCCTATTGTCATTTGCCTGAGGCAAAATAAATCACAATTAATCTGTTTTAACTGGATTTAAATTCAGCTTTCAACTCTAAATTAAAATATATTAACAGTGGTATAGAGCTATGTGAATAGAAAATTGTTTTCATGGGGCACCTGGGTGGCGCAGTCCTTAAGCATCTGCCTTCGGCTCAGGGCGTGATCCCAGCGTTATGTTATGGGATCGAGCCCCACATCAGGCTCCTCCGCTGGGAGCCTGCTTCTTCCTCTCCCACTCCCCCTGCTTGTGCTCCCTCTCTCGCTGGCTGTCTCTATCTCTTCAAATAAAGAAAAAAAAAGTTACTATAAAAAAATTGTTTTCATATAGTGTTAAGTAGATAAAAACACAAATATGCATGCTATTGTAGCCAACAATGAAGATAAAGATGAGAAGAAAAAGTAGTGGGAGTAAATGCAACAAGGTAATATTTGTTATGTGCATGAATATATGAGCACTTTACAGATCTACAAGTCCAAATTCCCTATAATGCTTTTCTTAAATAATTTAAATTTAAAATTTCAATTATTTTAAATTAAATTCAAATTATTAACCAAAATATTTTAGTTATATTAAATTTTAACTTACTTTTTTCTATAATATTTTAAAAATTATAAAATGGAATTATAAGACCAGCAAAACTACAGTACATTCTACTTATTTAAAATAGCTATGCAATTGTGAATATTTCATAGAAATTATTTTATGCAACAAAAATCTCTTAAAGCATTTACTACCTATCAGTTTGATCAGCAGAAGTATTTTACATATATTAGGAGATAAAAACATTTAAAGCAACCCTAAGTGAAGATATATTAAAAACAAGTAATTATTCCTATTATTTTCTATATGCTTTGTATCATTTGTGCCCTAGGTTTTAACTGTGAGTTAAAACTGTGAGTTTATTGCTGTGAGCAATAAACATTTAAATAATAATTATTAGCTATTTATCATTGATTATTCTGTACATAGAAGATGTGAGAATTCTGCCATTCCTGAGCCTGCACCTAATCAACATCTTGAAAACGGCACTCAGGAACTGAACAGGAACTTCTGTATTTTATCAATGAGGTTATTGGAAAACACAGCGGTATCACACAAACATCTTAAATCCAGGTATTTATTAACTCCCCACTTCTTAAAAACATCTTAGGTTTCTATAACAATATAAGAGTATTAGGTTAATTATTTTTTAAAAAATAAGATATGACTTCTATAAAGGTGAATTTGGAATGATGTTTTCTAATTATATTTTAATCAGCTTTACAATCCTACAATATTTTCCTCACATCTAAGATTCTCACATTCTTCTCCCTTGGGGCCTAGTAACTGCTTAACAGCCTGTTGGACAAGTTTCTAAGAAAACAAATCTTCTACCACCTACTACCTCAAATATTATGAATCATGACCTGATTCATAAGCCATTAATTGTTGCTAAACTCTAATTCAACAAATGACTAAATATTTAAACCAAATTGTGGTTAACTGCAAAGAACAGAAAGTTGAATTCCTCTCTCTTTTGTGTGTGTGTGTGTGTGTGTTTTCATCAGATAATATAATTATGTCACGATCTAAAAACTCATTTTATCCAAAAACATACTGATATATTATCAATCAGCTACAAAGTTATCTGTACACCAATATGAACAGATCTAGTTTCTATCAAACTCTCAGATAAGAAATTTGATCTTCATGAAATGTTGAATGTCTTAAAAAATTCATTACTCGTACCTCCAATAAAAGCTATATGCCACACCTCATTACCTTAGCTTAAATAATTAACTATAAGTGAAATGCATATTGTTTTTGCGTAGTAGCACAGCAAATACGTAATTTAATCATTAACTGAAAGCTCAATTATTCTTAGGGTATGAATTAAAGGGGGAAGAATGGGGGCGACATCAATCACTAAAACCAGCTCCTTATGAAAATGTTGCCCTTTTCAATTGTGCAGACTTCAATAAACAGTTTTGCTAATTCATAGTCTTACTGCATAAGCAGGAATACACTTAGAGCTCTGTTAAATCTTTCACCGTGACTTTAAAATCAAATTCACAAAATAAATAAATAAAATATAGATACAATCTATGACAGAAAAAAAATCAAATTCACAATGATATAAAACACAATTTCATTAATTGTGACCCAGGTTTGCAACAAGAAAAAAAAAATAGATAAACTATGTGGAACTAACTCTTCATGAACTAAAAATGGCAATGCTAGAATAATCAATGCAATGGATTGGAAATTCATATATTGGGAGATACCCAAATGCCATTAACATTTATTGATGAGCTACTAGGTGCAAGGAACTTTTCCCATAGGTGTCTGAAGTAATCCAAATTAGACTTTTTTGAAGTAGATACTGTTTCCATGTTATGAACAGACAAGTGCCATTCTTAATATTATATACTTGGTGAAGTCTGTATAACAAAATAATAGAGGAACAAGGACTCAAATCAGTGAATATGCTCAGTATTTATTATGGAATTCTGTTCTGCTCCCATTTATTATAGCCAGTAAGTAACTCCTATATCTGAAGAAACTTCTTAAAAATAAATTAGTGGGCCCTGTCTTTGGAGTAGAGCTTAGAACTAACTGAGAAAATTAGAATTTCTATTTCAAGAAAATCTTCTTGAGATTCTGATGCAAAGAATCCTTGGTCTGTGGTCCAGAATTTCGAAATGGCTGTCTTTACAAAGCTTTTCACTTGCTTTAATGATTGACAAAATTATTTCAGTTAGCATATTGTGTGCTCTGATTTATTTATGGAAAAATCTCTTAAAAATGGGAATAAAACATCTTAGAGATATTTAATTACCATCAAAAAGAAAATACTATTTTTAAATATTTTGAAAATTAACTAAGAAAATCTATTTCCATAAAACTAAAACAAGATTACTAATTGCAAACAATTCTAATTTACCTTTTTTAAAATTTTAATTCCAGTATAGTTAACATACAATGTTATATTAGTTTCAGGCGTACAATATAGTGATTTAACAATTTTATATATTACTCAGTGCTTATATTATAAGTATACTCATAATCCCCTTCACCTATTTCCACCCATCCCCCAACCCACCTTCCCTACAGTAACCACCAGTTTGTTCTCCATAGTTAAGAGACTGTTTGGGGATTTGTCTCTTTTTCCTTTGTTCATGTTTTGTTTCTTAAATTCCACATAAAAGTGAAATCATATGGCATTTGTCTTTCTCTAACTGACTTATTTCACTTAGCATTATACCCTCTACATCCTTCCATGTTGTGGAAATGGCACAATTTCATTCTTTTTATGGCTGAATAATATTCTACTATATATATATTCCAATAATATTCCACTATATATAGTGATATATATATCTTCTTTATGAATTCATCTATTGGTAGACACCAGGGATGCTTCCATAATTTGGCTATCATAAATAATGCTCCAATAAACATAGGGGTGCATATACCCTTTCGACTTATTGTTTTCATATCCTTTAGGTAAACATTCAGTAGTGGAATTTTTGGATCATATGGTAATTCTATTTTTAATTTTTTAAGGAACCTCCACACTGTTTTCGACAGTGGCTGTACTCCCACCAACAGAGTAAGAAGCTTCCTTCTTCTCCACACCCTTGCCAGCACTTGCTTCTTTTGTTTTTGGTCTTAGCCATTCTGATAGGTATGAGGTGATATCTCATTATGGTTTTAATTTGTAGTTCCCTGATGATGAGTGGTGTTTAGCATCTTTTCATGTGTCTTGGCCATCTGAATGTCTTCTTTGAAAAAATGTCTGTTCATGTCTTCTGTTCATTTTTCATTGGATTGTTTTTGTGTGTGTGTGTTAATTCTAACTTACTTTTAAATGTAAAATAGTGTTTGCACCACAAATATATTTTTTAAACTCAACTCTCTACTTTTAAAAAAGCCATTCAAAATTTGCACTTATTGAGAGATTAATAATATTTTAAACATACTCAATGAAGGCCTCATACACACTTAAAAGATGTCAATAAACTAAGCAATAGTTTCTACAACTGCTGACCTAATGACTAAATATTAAAACAGTATAAATTATGCACAGATATAACATGATTGTAGAAATTCATTTTCCTTAAGTTCAACTTTTTCATCTTAATTCATTCCAATATTTAATCCTTTGTCATTAAATTAGTACATATGTTATACGGCAATAATGCTGGAGGAGAACAATGGAAATAATGAGTAATATTTATATCTAGCATTAATGTTAGTGAGCCTTTATCATATTCACTTCATTTACTAATTCAGAACACTGTACACAGTAATACTAGTCCATCTTCTTTGGTGTGTTCTAATACATGGACAGGAAACATTACATTTATTGAAGAAACCTGTACTAATATTCTTTCACTTATATTCACAACTTTTTTTTTAATCCAAGCATCACCACAGTAATTTAATTTACTTCCAAGCTCTTTATAAAGGTACAAATATGGAGGAGGTAAAGTTATGCAGGACTGTTGCTACCTTATAGGGAGCCTAATAACAGACTTCTAAGATTGCCTTGTTTGGGCAGAAATATCAGGAAAAAAAAATCTTCCTTCTGGGGAGACAAATGGTATCTCTGAAAAAGAAGCAAGCCCACAACTTGGCAAGAGAAATATCTTCAGGATTCCAGTCCCCACTCATCCCCTTAGCTGGGGGCCTTTGACCAAGCACACACTGCACAACCATGTGAGGTAGCCCTGAGGATATTTTTATTTACTGATTATTTACTTTATTACATATCATGCATGTTTTTTGTTTTGCATTTTACAAATATTCTAAACTCAGACTCAACATTTCTTCCTACAAACTCTAGAAGCCATTTTTAAACATAACTTTATTTTGACTTTTATAATGGGAATGAGTCATTGGGTTTTCCATTGTGTTGCCAATAGAGCATATGTGAGAATGGTGGTTCCAAATTATGACCTGGTTCCTAAAAAATAAACTAATTAAGAAAATGACCAGCACTACCAAGACATAAAACACTTTCTCAAGGCTAGGACTTCTGGGTGACAAATGTATTCATTTGCTAAACTACTATGGGAGTTGCTCATTTTTACTAAAAAAGTAATAAACCAAGCACAATATAATTATTGGGAAAGTTTCTTGGGGATGTAAATAAATTAGCTATGATTAGAACTAATGAAATCTGTAAAACTACCAGATTTAATTGCAAAAGTTGTTCAGATAGGATGCCTAATAATTTGTATTAGAAATCTGGAGGAAGTTAAATAGATGTCCAAGGGTACCAAAGTCAGGCTTAAATTCCAAAAATATCAACAATGTAAATAGACCTACACTTTCAAATATTTTGACCCATTGTTTAAAATAAAATGTCATCATTTTATACAATATCACTACTGCTATGATTTGGGAACAGGTCACAGACAAAAGTAGAAGGGATGAGTATTAAGTCAGAAGGGGAGAACAACAAATTATTAAGATAGAACAATTAAAATATGAAAATACTGGGATGAAGTTGACCAAATGACACTCTTTAAAGTAAATGTGGTATCTAAAGGCAGATGAAAGTCAACTAATCTGGTAGCACAGGATTTTTTTGTTGTGATTACAAAGAACTGTAGCCATTTATGATCAATGACATATTTTAAAGAACAGAATTGACCAGGAAAAAAAAAGAAGAAAAATCCAAAACTTGAAAAGAGTAATAATAATAATAAAAAAAAATTCTAAAGGACAGTAAAATCAATTCAAAAATATTCACCACTTCCAATCATTATGATAATGCTATTTGTATTAATTTGTTATAGTCACTAAAGCCTTATGGGTAAACTGGTGGAAAAACACTCTTTTAATTGGTGCATCCAGTTAATTTTGAATGCCTACTTTTATGATATTAGTAAAACAGCTGACATTTTCTTTACCATTTGCTGAGGTTTAATGAAAAACACTTTTAAAAGCTTATCAAAGTTAAAAAAAAGGAACAGTGCTACAGTGCAGCTGAAGTACAATATTCATAATTACCTGGAGTCAAAGACTTAATATCAAAATTTATTCTCATATGACATAAACTGATATTAAAAACTAAGTATATCTCCTTAAAAAGCAAAACAGGTATTTTTTTCCAATAAATAAAATGTCTCATATCCAGAAATATTTTCTACAACATTTTCCTATGAAGCTACTCCATTTGTCTTGGCCAATTTCAATTTCTCATGGCATACATATTTTTGCTTTATTTTATAGTGTGGCTCAATCTGCATAAGATTAGAAAAGACTGAACATGAAAATACCCAGAATAAAATTGCAATTAAAGAACTATTAAGATTAGGAAAATGAATCCAGAAATAAAAATGAAGTACTAGGAAAAAAGATAAAAAAGCAATATATAAATAAATAAAATAGGCAAATCATAGTACCTATGATTTGCGTTATATAAGAATAGTTGAATTTCAAATGGTATTGAGCTTCCTAGCAGGCAAAATAGTCAGTTTCATTATCCTTACTGTCAGAAATTGCAAAACTCACCAGGGAATACAGAAGATTTTCTTAGTGCTAAATTTTAAAATTAAGCCAATGTGAGGTTTTATATTGGAGAAGTGAGAGACAGAGACAAGTGGCAAATGTCCTTAGTGATACTACTTTATCAAATTTAGTGTTTTAATGTGGCTGAACCTTGTCGCTTCCAGTATTAAGTCAAGGATATAAATAAGGCTATTACTTTTCAAGGGCTATTGTAATGTGCTTCTAGCTTGTAGTCTTCTAATAGTCCAGTGTGGCCTAATGATAACATTTGTGAATATGGATTTATTTTTTTTTGTAATGCATATGCTTTAGGCAGTTTTCTAAAACTAAAAAAGAAAAAAGAAAAAAAATTCTCTGTGTTGTATATTCAAGAAATCTGGAAAATAAATAGTTTGAGAGCCTATAAGCTCAAAAGTATTTTGAGCTTTTGGTTAAGGGTAAATACGTAACAATAGAAATAAAATCAATATATATGACTGGATCGTTCTCAAAATGTTTAGAGAAACTGTCTCCCAGCAGGTACATGCCAAAAAATCTGGAAAACACACATGTGCGCGCGCATACACACACACACAAAATCATCTTTTACTGAATGGATCAACAAAAGAAAGACTAAGGTAAATCCTTAGAGTCCAGAAAGAACAAGAGCTGACCTAAGCAAGGCTTGCAGTATATAAATTCACTAAGGTGCTTCCTTGCTCATCCTTCTTTGCTTTAAAGCCTGCACAAAGAAATTAACAAAAACTAGGGGCTAAGCATGGGAAGGTTAGAAAGGTATATTCTACCACCAAAAAGCCCAAGAACTCTGTAAGAGAATATGATCAATAGTAGGTGTGAAAGAAAATACAAAAATTATTTCCTGATAATTCTTAAAGATAAAACTACCACTCCTATAACTTCCTATGAACCTGGGGTGGTGGGGAATCAGGGGGAAGTTTTTTAAAAGTACAAACTTGCAACTAGTAGATAAATAAGTTCTGGATATCTAATACACAACGTAGTGATAATGGTCAACAATACTGCATTATACATATCAAAGGTGCTAAGAGACCAGAACTAAACTGCTCTTAACACAAAAAAGAGATAATTATGAGACATGACAAAGATGTTAGCTAACGCTACTGTAATAATCATATTGCAATGTTATAAATGTATCAAACTAATGCATTGTCCCTCAAACTTATACAATGTAATTATGTCAATTATATCTCAATTTTTTTTTTTTTTTTTTTTTTTTTTTTTTAGTCCTAAGCCAGGGCACCTGGTTGGCTCAGTAGGTTAAACATCCACCTTCTGCTCAGGTCATGATCCCAGGGTCCTGGAATTGAGCCCTGTGCCAGCTTCCCTGCTCAACAGGGACCCTGCTTCTACCTCTCCCTCTGCAGCACCCTCTGCCACTCCCCCTGCTTGTGCTCTCTCACTCCAGCTCTCTCTCAAATAAATAAGTAAAATCTTAAAAAAAAAAAAAAGAAGAAGAAGAAAAAAAGAAAAAGAAAAAAGCCCTAAGCAGAAAGTTTAGATTAATGTCATCTTATTTTCATGGTGCCTATGGATATTTGGCAAAAGCAAATATAAATCCATTCTGTAAGTTTATACTACAAAAATGCCTTCTAATAATCTTCATAGGAAAAGTCTAATCAAGAAGAGTTCATAATTTAAAAAAAAATCACAAAACATCAGGAAACAAGTCATTATCAGTGAGAGTTGACATGGCACAGAAATTGGATAAATATGAAGATGTCACCCACATGCTGTAAGATATTCAACTCACCAGAAAGGATACCAATTCTAAAGTTAATAGCTCCCAATTATACAGCTTCAAAAGCCAAACTGATGAAGCTATAGAAGAAAGTAACTAGACTCCCATCATAATAATATATTTTAAACATTTCTCTTCATAATTCATATGTCAACAAATAAAAAAGTCAAGATGGATATTTAAGATGTGAATAACATATTGTAAATATAATAGATATATAGATGGTATTGTGTGTATATATTAAAATATTTGCAAAAATGATAATCAGCAATAAAGTCAACTTTCTAAAATATTATGATAGAGATCACATGCTTTGTATATAACACAAATCAGAAAGCAGTATCAAAGGATATGAAAATATAATTCAAACATATTTCTCAATCCTTTCAAATGCTAAGGAAAATATCATAGCAATATATAAGAGGCAGATAAAGTAGTACATACAGAGAAATGTATCCTTTTCTTATGTTAGAAAAGAATGAAATAATTGAGCAAAAATCCAAATTTAGAACTCAAGAAAAATACAAAAGAATGAGCACAGAAGTTAAAAGAAAAAGTGGTAGAGTTGAGAATAAAATTTAACAAAACAGAAAACATAGAAAACTTAGACTAAGAAAGAGAAAAATAAGAGCCCAGAATTTTTTTTTAAACAGCTGAGAGAAAAATCATGAATTAAAAAAAAAAAATAGTCTTGTACTGTTCTGTATATATTTTAAAAACAGTGAAGCATTATGTTTAAGTGATATTACATAGTAAATTGACTATTAACAATGTAATGACTTAACGTCTTCCAAAATTTAATACAAAATTATAGTTACTTTGAGGGATCCTCAAAAGTGAGTCTACATTACAATATACTGGACTCATAATTTAAAATTATGTCGTTTACATATGCCACAGGAAACTAAAACTTGAATTTATTCTGAGTAGTTTTTATAATCTATACCCAAATGTCCTGTTTGTAACTGAAAAATTAAAACCAAACCACTTTATATTTCTCTTTTCACACATTTTTGTAACACATCATTACAAATGGGGAAAGTAGTGAAAACATTAACTTGTTACAAGTCTTTACATGAACACAGATCATTAAGGAAAATATAGTTTTATATCTTTGATGTTTTACCTTTAATTCCATTTACTTTCTGGCACTCAAGATGCTAGGAGGAGCAGATATTATGACTATTCCACTCTGTATTCCTCCTGTATTTATATTTAATGCTTTTAAACTTTTTATAAAGCCAAATTTTTCTAGTACTATATTACTTTAAAATGTCCACGTTATATAAGTGCAGTTATAGTCCACCCCATCAATAATGCATGAGAATATTTCATTAATCATGGGGTAATAAAGGACAAAAAGGAGTGAATGATGTGGAGGGAAAACCATCTAGAAGCTAAGTTTGTGGATAATGACAGAACAATTCTTTTTCAGTGAATTTTAAATTTTATAATTACCATTAAAACTTAAAGATAATTAGAATATTTTATTTTATTTTTTATCATTCAGGAAAAATGCTATAGTTAGCCTAACAAAGTTTTGTATGAAATATTCAATCACATCAATAATTTTTGATATTTAATAATTAAGTAAGTAATTATGGAGAGGAAACAACTTATAGTGAATATATGTTTTCTTTCCTACATTAAGGAACAAAAACTAAAAGCTATTAAAAAACATGTACTTCCTTTACTTTCTGGGTTTTCTTATAACGCGTTAACAGAAAGATTCCAGTTTGCTTAAACCGCCATTAGAATCTAGACAGTTTATATCCTCCAAAGAAAGACAACATTACAAAATATTTTTCCATCCCAAAGAACTCAAGAGAGAGCAGCCAGGAGACTTCCTCTGGTAAAAATGACTTGGAGAGAGGGGAGTTTTGCCAATCATCTCCAGAGATAAAAAGCTGGCCATGGGGTCAGCTTCTTGGCAGCAATCTGCGCAGAGCACAGGGCCAGGTACTCGGAAGGGAAGGACTCTGCGCTTGTTAGTGTCTTGCTATGGCAGTCCTAAAATTTTTAATAATTTTTAAAGGGCCTCATTTTTATTTTGCACCAAGTCCCACAAATTATACAGCCAGTCTTGGTTGGACTTTATGTGTGATCACAATCCTCCTACAATTTTGGGTGAAAAGGAGGTAAGCTAGTTTCATTCTTGGCTTCTCAATGTATTCACTTATACGTGACCTAAATCCATTCTAGTGAAGTCCTTTGTCACTGTGATTCTCCAAGGTGATTTTATGGACATAAAATTTCCATCAATTTTGTTTCACTCTTCTGTTAATAATGTAGGTATTTTATCAACTTGCCAGTAGAATTTGGATAAATATAAATTCCAAAGAATGTTATAGTTTTCAATCAGTATTAAAAAAAAAAAAGCTGTGGAACGACTGAAATGACAAATAAATTGCTTTCATATTTTACCTAATCATCTTTCTACACATTTCTTTTCTTGGCTTTGTTTATCATCACTTCATGGAATTGAATAATTATATCCCTATAACTAAATGCGAAGTACACCTTTATAATATCAAATTACACATTCACAGGCACACACACATACAACTATGGTGCCTTTAAAACACATTTGTTCTCTTGAAAGTGAAGTTTCTAAGTGTCAGTCTTTTGGCAAGTTGTTTTTTTTTTTTTTTTTTGGTTTTTCTGTTTGTTTTGTTTTGTTTTCTGCATTCAGTGGATAGTGGAACAATGGGACTTCCTAGAAATGGGTTATAGCCTGAAATAAACAAAAATTATCCAACATTTATTGTTGGTGAGTATAAAGCAGACTGATAACAAAAAAAATCACTAGGGGAAAAAAAAAAGACTAACATGTACTATCAGAATTCGATTAATCATGTAATGCCCTTTTAAAATTATCGCTACAAAAATTAAGGAATGTTAACTAACTGAAAGTTAACTAAATGTTAACTGAAATGTCTTAAGTCAGTGGTAATTGTAGAGGAAACTTTAATTATTCGAAACCTAAAATGATGGTGGACAGAAGCCCCCCAAATTTCAATGTTATACACATAAGCAGGCAATTTATCCATGTTTAGAATTTTCCTAGGAAATTCTTAAGAATTTGCTATAATGAAAAGCTGTCCTACACAAGTTTTATTCAAATGATAACGTTGCAAATCTTGAAGCATGATTAAATTTAGCTGTATTAAGCCACCGTGCTTTATGTTGCCCTAAGGCTTTATCAGTGAAGCAACCGCAAGGAAAATAAAGCAATTACCAATTTTGAAATTCCTTCTCTTTACTTCCACTCTCCCTTTTTTTTCTCTAACTTGCTTCCCCCCCGCCCCAGCATGTCTGGTCTTGAACCCAAAACTATATTCTTAAAAAAAAAACTATATTCTAAAAAAAAAAACCTAATTGGTGGGGCACCTGGGTGGCTCAGTCAGGCGTCTAGCTCTTGATTTCAGGGCAAGTCATGATCTCAGGGTCCTGAGACTGAGCCCTCTGTCAAGCCCTATGTCAGGCCCCATGCTCAGCGGGGAGTCTGCTTGAGATTCTCTCTCTCCCTCTCCCTCTGCCCATCTCGGCGTGCTCTCACTCTCTCATGCCATCTCTCTCTCTCCCTCTCTCAAATAAATAAATAAATAAATAAATAAATAAATAAATCTTAAAAAAAAAACCTAATCAGTCAATAAAATAACTTACAAGTACTTAAAATGTTAAAAATAGTTACTATAAGGTAATATAAAACATGCATAAAACAAATTAAAGAATTAATTGTTTGCTTCTCCTTCTCCTGCTTCATAAAATTCATAATTCTCAAGTAGCTAGCATTGATTGTAACTAAATTTTAGGGCAACAACAACAGCAGTAATAGTAATAATAATAATACCAAAAGTAAGTGCCAAAGTTCTTACTACAACCAAAACAAACAAAACCCTTTAAGATCTAGCCACAGGTTATTATCTGATCTTATCTCCTATTCTCCCTGTATTCAGAGAGGAATAGGCACACTTCCTATTCCTTAGAAAAGTCAGGTTTGGCCACATCTCAGGGTCTCTCTACCTAGAATGTTCTCCCTCAGATATTTCCATAATTCTCTCCTTTACTTCCTTCTGATCTTTTGTCAATTTGCATCTTCTCAGTAATCTTCCCTGGTCAATCTATCTAAAATTTCAACTCTCTCACTTTTTTTATTATTCCTCTTTTCTTCTCTTTTCCTTAAGACTTATAAAGATCTAACATGTATTTCATTATTTTATTTTTTTATCTTTGTCAACCACTAGAATTGAGTGCTGTGAGGGCACATATTTATATTCATTTTGTTAACCACTGTTAAATAATAAAATAATAAATTACATAGTTGAAATTTTCTCAGTATGTTAAAACAATTTTATACATGTCTTTATGTATACTGTATATGTATTCATGGGTGTATTTAAGATTATATTATGTATCCTCTCATAGAAATGGAAATTCTATATATGTATTTATAAATGTGTGTGTTTATTCATATGAGTCTCTATACATGTGTATAAAGCAGGAACAAAAATTTATTGCATTTCTACAATGCTAAACACAGAACCAACTATGGTTTAGTCTCTGAACAATCCACGTCCCAATTCTAGAAAGCAAAACCCACATTCAACTCATCACTCATCCCCCAAATTTCAAGTTCCTCATCTTTATCGTTTCTTTTGTGTATTTATTTTGTCTGCTAGGTTTTGAAGAAATCCCTAAGTGTTAATTCAAAACTAGTATCACCATAATGAGGAATGATTTCTTTGAAGATGTATGATTACATTATCATTTTTTAAAAAGATTTTATTTATTTGACAGAGAGAGAGACAGCCAGCAAGAGAGGGAACACAAGCAGGGGGAGTGGGAGAGGAAGAAGCAGGCTCCCAGTGGAGGAGGCCGATGTGGGGCTTGATCCCAGAACGCTGGGATCACGCCCTGAGCCAAAGGCAGAGGCTTAACAACTGAGCCACCCAGGGGCCCCTACATTATCATTTTAAAAAATGATTTAATTTCAAACTAATACAATAAAGTTAGATATATTACTGAAAAAATTTAGTCATGTTTTCATCCTATCAGCAAGAATTATGAAAAGGAAAGAAAAAACAGTAGAGGAAAAGAGAGAGAAAGCAATCATCTGACTTTTCCCACCCCATTCTAAAACAGATTCTGAAAAATGTGTCATATTCTCAGACATCTACTTTACTGAAGACAAAGTTAGTAATGTGTTAGCGGTTCATAAGATGCTTGGCAGCACAGAGGCACACTACTGTAATGGTGGTGATGATGGTCACTGTTGCAGGAAAATGACAGCATATGAAAAACCAGTAGATATAGCTTAAAAAAAAATGTATCTTACTTTTAAGGTAACCTGTTTCCCAAAGAGCTTGACTGATTCTGAAAACACAGGGCTAAAACAATCTGCTGAGTCACAAAGATGAATTATTTATTCCTATTAAAATTAAGCATAGAACTAGAAATTCAGAATCAGATGTTCATTTCATTCAAATACATTAAATGCTTTAGAACAGAAAAACAATTTAAATGATATAAAACTATATGTTCTATACAGGTGTGTATCTATACATATGAACAGTGTATCCCAGTATGTGCCCCATATAAATGACATGTATATACCTGTATGTATATAACACATATATACACACACACATATAATTAACTTTCTAAATACAATGAAAAACACTCAGTAATGGGCTCTCCAAAATGTTACATTAAAAAATTTCAGTGGGGGTGCCTCAGTCGTTAAGACTCTGCCTTCAGCTCAGGGCGTGATCCTAAAGTCCTGGGATCCAGCCCCGCATCAGGCTCCCTGCTCTGCTGGGAGCCTGCTTCTTCCTCTCCCACTCCCCCTGCTTGTGTTCCCTCTCTCGCTAGCTGTCTCTCTCTCTGTCAAATAAATTAAAATCTTTAAAAAAAAATTTTTTAGTGGTTCTTTCCTCTCTCATTTTATTTTAAACTTTTTACATTTGACTAAAATTCTTTTTGTTTTTATTTAAATTCCAGTTAGTTAGCATACAGAGTAATAGTAGTTTCAAGTGTACAATATAGTGATTCAGCACTTCTGTACAACCCCCAGTGCTCATCACAACAAGTGCACTCCTTAATCCCCATCACCTGTTTCACCCATCCCCCACCCACCTCCCTTCTGGTAACCATCAGTTTGTTCTCTATAGTTAAGAATCTGTTTCTTGGTTTGCCTCTCTCACTCTTTTTTTTCCCCCTTGGCTTATTTGTTTTGTATCTTAAATTCCACATATGAATGAAATCATATGGTATTTGTCTTTCTCTGACTTATTTCACTTAGTATTGTACTCTCTAGCTCCATCCATGTCACTGCAAATGGCAAAATTTCATTCTTTCTGATGGCGGAGTAATATTCCAGTGTGTGTGTGTGTGTGTGTGTGTGTGTGTGTGCGCGCGCACGCGCACATGCGCACACGCCACATTTTCTTTATCCTTTTATCAGTACGTAGTCACCTGGGTTGTTTCCATAATTTGACTATTATAGATAATGCTGCTATAAGAACTGGAGGACATGTATCCTTTCCAATTAGTATTTTTGTATTCTTTGGATAAATACCTAGTAGTGCAAATGCTGGATTGCAGGGTAGTTCTATTATTAAATTTTCAGGAACCTCCACACTGTTTTCCACAGTAACTGCACCAGTTTGCATTCCCACCAAAAGTGCAAGGGGGCTCCCCTTTCTTCACATCACCGCCAACACCTACTGTTTTTTGTGTTATTGATTTTACCATTCTGATAGGTGTGAGGTGATATCTCATTGAAATTTTGATTTATATTTCCCTGATAGTCAGTGATGCTGAGCATCTTTTCAAATATCTATTGACCATCTGTATGTCTTCTTTAGAAAAATGTCTATTCATTTCCTCTGCCCATGTTATAACTGGATTATTTATTCTGAGGATGTTGAGTTTTATAAGTTCATTATATATTTTGAATACTAACCCTTTATCAGATATGTCATTTGCAAATATCTTCTCCCATTCTGAAGGTTTACTTTTAGTTTCATTGACTGTTTCCTTTCCTGTGCAGAAGCTTTGTATTTTGATGCAGTCCCAATAGTTTATTTTTGCTTTTGTTTCCCTTGCCTCAGGAGACCTATCTGGAAAGAGACTGCTATGGTCGATATCAAAGAAGTTACTGCCTGTGTTCTCCTCTAGGACTTTTATGTTTTCAAGTCTCACATTTAGGTCTTTAATCCATTCTGAATTTATTTTTGTGTTTGGTGTAAGAAAGTGGTCCAGTTTCATTCTTTTGCGTGTTGTTGTCTGTTTTCCCAACACCATTTGTTGAAGAGACTGTCTTTTTCCCATTGGATCTTCTTTCCTGCTTTGTCAAAGATTAATTGACCATATAGCTGTGGGGTTTTTTTCTGGGTTTTCTATTCTGTTCTATTGATCTCTGTGTCTATTTTTGTGCCAATACCATACTGCTCTAATTATTACAGCTTTGTAGTATATTTTGATATCTGTATTATGATACTTCCAGTTTTGTTCTTCTCCAGATTGCTTTGACTATTTGGGGTCTTTTGTGGTTCCATATGGATTTTAGGATTATGTGTTATATTTCTGTGAAAAATGCTGCTGGTATTTTGATAGGGATTGTATTAAATCTGTAGATTGCTTTGGGTAGTAAGGACATTTTAACAATATTTATTCTTCCAATCTGTTCAAGTTTTCTATTTCTTCCTGTTTCAGTTTTGGTAGCTTATATGTTTCTAGGAATTTATTCATTTCTTCCAGGTTGTCCAATCTGTTGGCATACAGTTTTTCATTATATTCTCTTATAATTATATTTCTGTGGTGCTGGTTATTATTTCTCCTCTCTCATTTGTGATTTTATTTATTCTGGTTTCATTGATCTGTTCTACTGGGTTTTGTTTTGTTTTAGTTTTGTTAATTTCTATATCATTTAGTTCTGCTCTAATCTTTATGATTTCCTTCCCTCTCCTGGCTTTAGAGGTTGTTATTGTTCTTTTTCTAGTTCCTTTAGGTGTAAGGTTGGATTGTTTGAGATTTTTCTTTCTTCTTGAGGTGGGTCTGTATTGCTATACACTTCCCTTATAGGACTGCTCTTACTGCATCCCGAAGGTTTTGAAATGCTGTGTTTTCATTTTCATTTGTTTCTGTGTATTTTTTAATTTCTTCTTTTATTTCCTGGTTGACCAGTTCATTCTTTAGTAACATGTTGTTTAACCTCCATGTATTAGTGGCCTTTCCAAACCTTCCAACCTTTTGGTTCATGCTATGATTTCAATCTTTCTGTACTTGTTGAGGCCTGTTTTGTGACCTCACGTGTGCTCTATTCTGGAGAATGTTACATGTGCACTTCAAAGGAATGTGCATTCTGTTATTTTAGGGTGGAATATTCTGAATATATCTGTTAAGTCCATCTGGTCCAGTGTGTCATTCAAACCCATTTTTCCATTGCTGATTTTCTGTTTAGATGATCTCTCCATTGATGTGAATGGGCTGTTGAAGTCCCTTACTAATACTGCATTATTATCCAGTAGTTCTTTATGTTTCTCATTAACTGTTTTATATATTTGGGTGTTTCCATGTTGGGTGCATAAATATTTAAAATTGTTATATCTTGTTAATTTATCTGCCATATGATTATAAAATGTCCTTGTTTGTCTCATTTTATACTTTTTGTTTTAAAGTCTAGTTTGTATGATGTAAGTATTGCTATTCTGGCTACTTTTGACATCCATTTGCATGATAAATGTTTTTTACCCTCTCTCTTTCAATCTGCAGGTGTCTTTAGTTCTAAAATGAGTCTTGTATAGGCAGCATATAGATGGGTCTTGGTTTTATCCATTCTGACACTCTATGTCTCTTAATTGGAGCATTTTGTCCATTTTTATTCAAAGCAATTATCAATAGATACATGTTTATTGTCATTTTATTGCTTATTTTGCTGTTTCCAGAGATTTTCTCTAATCCTTTGTCTTTTTCACCTTTGGTTTCTCCTTTGCACTTAGAGTCCCCTTTGATATTTCTTGCAGAACTGGTTTAGAGGTCACAAACTCCTTCAGTTTTTGTCTAGAATACTCTATCTCTGCTTCCATTCTGAATGATAGCTTTGGTAGATAGAGTATTCTTGGCTGCAGATTTTTTCCCATTCAGCACTTTGAATATATCATCCTACTCCCTTTTGGCTTGCCAAGTTTCTGTTGAGAAATTTCCAGCTAGCCTTATCGTTTTTCCCTTGTAAGTTAAGGACTTACTTTTAAGATGTTTCCTTTATAACTTTTTTTCAAATTGAATTACAGTATGTCTTGATGTGAGCCTGCTTTTGCTCATCTTGATGGCTGTTCTCTGTGGAACCTGGATTTGGATGTCTGTCTTCTTCCCCAGATTAAGGAAGTTTTCTGCTATTATTTCTTGAAGTAAATTTTCTGCCCGCTTTTCTCTCTCTTCTTCTGGGACTACCAAAATATGAACATTATTACATTTGAGGGTGTCACTGAGTTCCCTAAGTCTATTCTTGTGTTGCTTAATTCTTCTTTCTCTCTTTTGTTCACCATTATTTTCCCTTATTTTGTCTTCTAGTTCACTATTTTGTTACTCTGCTTCTTCCAGCCTGCTTTTCATTGCATTAGGCCTGTTTCCAATCTTGTTCATTGTATTCTTCATTTCTGATGGATCCTTTTTTAACTCTTTTATCTCTGTGGGAAGGGTCTCCCTGATGTCTCCTATTCTTTTCTCAAGCCCAGTAAGTATCATTAATAAGACTGTTGTTTTTAATTCTCCATCAGTCATTTTACTTTTATCTCTTTTGCTTAGATCTCTGGCCATGGCCTTATCTTGTTCTTTCATTCAGGATAAATTCCTCCAACCTGGCATTTTGTCTAAGTCTCTGCCTTCTTCTCTGTGTTAGAAAAACCAGTTATGTCTCCTGCTCCTTAAAGTAATGGCCTTATGAAGAAATGGTCATGTAGTTCCCAAGGTCTGGTTCATCAGGGAGTGTCTCTGGTGTGTACTACTTGCACTTGGCTGTTGTGTTCTGGGTGCTTTACCCTTCAGGCCAGTCATCTGCAGATGCTCTCCTTTCTTTCTGTGGGCAGTGTTTGGGCCAGGCCTAAATGTGTTGAGTTTTAACTAGGTGTGCTCTGGTCTGCTTGTGAAATGAGACATGACACCAAATCCACCAGCAATGAGGCCCAGCAGAACTCTCTCATTGGGAGACATGTGTGGGCAGAGGTTTTCATGCTGGTCTTCTTGGGGAGTGTCTGCCGCACTGGGTCTGAGCCAAGGGTGACTGAGAAGGGCAGTACCACCAGAACACTGGGGAGGGGGGCTGCTTGGTATAAGCTAGTTCAGTGTCCAGTGTCAGTGCTACACTCCTTCTCAAAGGTGGCTGTGTTTATGCTGAGGGGCAGGGGAGGGAAATGGCATCAGCCAGCTCCTTTGTTTTGGGAGAAGCATTTCCTTGATTGCTGCATTTAAGGAATATTCTCCAAAAAGAGCAAATAATCTTCACCAGTGTGTCCCAGGTGTTCTTCAGATCCCTGTTTCCAAGCTGTTTGCCCCCAAGTTATTTGCCTGCCTTCTCTTCAGGAGCAGTGCAGTGCCCTCTGGCTCTATCTCAGCCAAGCCTGTGACCTTTAAAACTCCAGGCTTTAAGCCCTGCTGGTTGCAAAACATATAACTGAGGTCTCTTCATTTTACAAGCCAATGGCTTTGGGGAAACATTCCCTTGCATATTCTCCTGTATGCTCCTCTCTCTCACCCTTCTCTGTGACCATGGCTTCTTCCCCTCCATAGCGATCTGTTTCTCTCCTAAACCACATCTCTGCACTTGCTACCTTCTTTAATGTGGCCTCTACCCTCCCTTTACTTGTGGAGTTTGTTCTGTCAATCTTCAGGTCAATTTCTGGGATATTTAGGATAATCTGATATTTAGTTGTGTTCATGGGACAAGACGAGTCTAGGGTAGTCCTACTCTGCCGCCATCTTCCTCTCCCTCCTCTTTCATTATAAAAAGGTCTTCACTGCCTTTATAGCAATACACAGGTCACTGAAGCAGAATATGACAGGGATGAGTTCTGACTGTATTAATGGAATAATCCTTAAGAAAAATGGACAGCCTAGTGCAGTAAATATTTTATTCATACTCTTGGTATTAAAGAACAATTGCTTAAAGTGTATGAAATCTCAAAATAACTATAAATCAACTAAATTATGACATTAAAAAGAGATTGAGAAAAATGTACCTCATCTTTGGTAATCATTCTAAGGCTAAAAGTGTGGATGGTAAAGGCTTTGTAGTGTTTGACTCTAAATATTTTCTTCTGCACTATACTACTTTCATATTAGGGAATGGAAACAGTACTGAAGAGATGGCAGAGTGGAAATATATACATATTTACTCTAGTTTCCTTTTTTTACTCTAAGATCTTTCATATATAAAAATTCAGAGAGAGATAGAACAAAAACCCATGTAGATATAATAAAAATTTAATAAAGGCAACAATTTACTATATTTACTAAAAATATATTTTTTAAAGATTTTATTTATTTATTTGAGAGATAGAGAGAGCCATAGAACATGAGTGGGGGGAATGGCAGAGGGAGAGGGAGAAGCAAACTCCCCACTGAGCAGGGAGCTTGATGTGGGACTCAATCCCAGGACCCCAGGATCATGACCTGAGCTGAAGGCGGATGCCCAACTGACTGAGCCACCCAGGCGTCCCTAATCTCTCAATTTCTGATAGATGTATATTAACATCTCTCACGAGTACTGTGAATGGAATAATTTTTTTTTTAAATATCTTGGTTTGTGGTGAGGGGGAAGAAGGCACATAATTGTTATTTTCTTGGTCAACCACTGCGTTGCCCCTCTATTATGAAGCATTGTCTGTCTTAGTTATTTTGCTTTTTTGCATAAATATCAATTAACAACTTTTTGTTAAGTAAATTATATAATGTACATGTTTATTCCTTATTTCAGTCTTCCTATATACAGTTTTAATAATAGGTTTCTACTGCATATCTGAAGTTTAAAAATATGATTGGATAATTTCTTAGATTAATAAGTAAAAATACAAAAAAATATATATTTTTTAATTTCTGTATTTTTCCTTTGATGGTTCTGAAGCTATACTAGATGATATTTACAAGTTTTCAACAATTGCCTTTACATCTTTAAGTAACGTCTTAACTGCAAATTATTGTAATCTAAATTCCTTAAATACCTAGTCTTCCTTTTAAGTCAGACAAGGGATGTGTTATGAACACATATAGAACAATCCATCTCTATTTCCTTTGGAATCATTGCCCAGAATTTTAGTCCACTTTTAAATTTAATACAGAAATATATTAATGTTGATCTTAGAGAAATGTACATTAAATTTGCATTCCTATTTCTACCAATTTGTGTGCTGCCCCCCATGCCTCTACTTTCTATTTCCTTTGGATTTAATTTTGGTTTTGTTAAGTTATATCACTTAGTTGTAATTCTTCCCTTCACAGTATGTAAGTAACAAGAACAACAACAACAACAACAAAAAAAAAAACAAAGAAGGTCTTGGTTTTTATTTCATCCTCCCCCTGAATTTATACATAATGTATAAACATTGAATTATAAAAGATACAAACTAATTTCAAAATAGTGGTAGCCTCTCAGACAAAAGAAGGGAAATGTGATTTTTTTTTTTTTTGAGGATCAAAAATCTCTGCCCATCATGCCACTTGTGCTTGCATGTTCTCTCTCTCTCTCTCTGTCAAATAAATAAATAAATCTTAAAAAAAAGAAATTGAGAGATTAAACACACAGAAGATTAATGAGGGACAATAATACAATTATATATATTTGATATATAAATCTGAATATTATTTTTGCATGAAATAAACTAATTCAGAATCAACAATAAAAAATAAAGTAACAAATAGCAAATATGTTTGCTGTAAACTAAAAAATATACTGTCACCTGATGAAAAGGAAAAAAAAGGGAAAGGTAACTATTATAAATATTAATTAACAAATACCAAAGTGTTAGACTTTAAAACATATGGGGTTCACTAACCATAAAGAAAAAATCTGATAAATTGGACTTCACCATAATCAAAATTTGTTTTTCATCTAAAGAGAATTTTAAAACATACATACTCAAGCCTCAGCCTGGAAAGAAATATTTGCAATACACATATCTGGCAAATAACTTGTAACCAGAAGATATAATAAACCCATACAAATAAGTAAAAAAAAAGTCAAATTACTCAAAGAGTATGTTACTAAAGTAGTGGAACAAACACTTTACCAAAGAAGATATACAAATGGTCAATAGGCACATTAAAAAAGATGCTCAACATCTTTACTCAACAGGGTTATAAAAATTAAAGCCACAATTAGGTACCATTTAAATATCCACTAAAAAACAAAAATTAAGAACTTTTCACAACACTAAATGTTGGATAAGATGTGTGAAAATGGAAATTATTCGTTGCTGCTGGGAAGTTAAATGTCACAAACAGTTTGGAAGACTATTTGACCATATTTTGTAAAATTAAGCATAAATCTACCAAAAGAGACAAACTCTAAAAATTTAAAAACTCACCAAGTGATACAATAGATAGAAAACAAGTTGAATGAGAGTGGTGAGTAGTATTCCTCAGAACAGCAAATACGTAATAAATTCTAAAGCAACAGAACATGGTTCAAATTTGAGCCATGATGATTTTTAGAATTAGTTTTATAGAAAGTATTTGAGTCCAACCTATCACGTAAAACTGCTTGATATGCTTATTCATAATAAGTCAATTCTCAGCAATGTCGTTTATAAACTAGTCTGTATAATTTGGTCACCAGGCAATCAAGGTTTCTAGGAAGAAACCTAATATTTAAAATTCTTATTATCTGACATATTAATCTCTCACAAGAAGCCCATTCTATCACATGGGTTCTTTGTAATACAAACCAATACCAGAAGTCTAACTACTCATACACCAATACCACCAAATCAGCACCCATCTTCCAAAGTCTTATTTTAATCCAGTATCTCCAATACATAAAAAGGCTCATACCAAATCAACATAATGCCCAAAGACTTCCCCGCAAAGCCTTGGCTGACACACATGTATGGACCAGGTGACTGAATCTTTCTCTCAGTATTCTCTCTATTCTTCAGTTTATGGTAATGTTATAGACTGAACTATGTATCCTCAGAATTGTATGTTGAAGCTCTAACTCCCAGCGTGACTATACTTGGTGATAGGGCCTTTAAAGGGGTACTTAAGGTTAAATGAAGTCATAAGACTAAGGCCCTAATCCAATATGATTCATGTCCTTTTAAGAAGAGGAAGAGACACCAGGGATGAGCATGCAGAGAGAAGGCCATGTGAGAACAGACAGAGAAGGTGACTATCTGCACGCCAAGCAGAAAGCCTCTGAAGAAATCAAGCACCCTGATTTTTGGACTTCCAACCTTCAGAAAAGAAATTAAATTCCTGTTGTGTAACACATCTATTCTTTGGTATTTTGTTACAGCAAACAAAAACGTTGCTATAAAACCTGCCTTTCTAGCTGAAATAAATGGTGCTTCTTTAGTATTTCAGACATGTTTGGATCCTTCATCAGGATCACATGAAGAAAATCTTATTTGACACCTCATTGGATGAAAGATCTGTAGTGCCCAGAGAAGCTTTAAGCTCCAAATGGCATTTTCTTTTATTTGTTAATGTGTTAATGTACACTCATTTGAGGAAAAAAATACAGATATAAACAAATGGAAAAAAAATATGGAGTAAATCCAGACTGATGAGATCATCTAGGTCAAAATGGCAGAAACAGAGTTCTGCAAAAAAGTGGCACATGTATGTTTTTGTGTATACTGGGATGGTGAGAGGAAGAACAGATAAGAATAAGCAAAACTTAGTGTAATCAACCAGAATATTAAAATGCAACTTCTCCTTGAATATTTTGACTTATTTGTTCCTTCTCCCCATACTGAAATTGATGCTTGAAGATACCTCAAACCCTGGCTAGTTATTTTACAACACATGAAAGTGAATTCAGAGTGAGGGAATCAAAAACAACTTCAGTCCTGAAGCAATCCTAATTATTTGATCTACTGAAATGATGTTCTAGAAAGTGTCACTAGACTCCTTTTCCGATCATTATTACGACACAAGGAACTCGAGCCCAACATGTTCACCACTGCATCTCCATGACCAAGGACTAATGCTTATTTCAAGAATAAAGGTCATCAAATATTTGTTGAATTTGAACATGATAGAAAAACAATCAACAATGATATTTCCCCATTAACAAAATGGATAAGTATGCTGTTTGTGTTCAACACTTGTAAAAAGGGAACTTCACTAATCATTTTTTGTAACTTCTTTTCTATTCTCTCTTCACTCTTTTTGGATGACTCCTTCTATCTTTACTTCTTCAGTATTCCATTTTAATGTACACATGACATATTTTATAAATATTAAATATTTCCACATTCTTCTACTTCTGGGTCAATCTATTACTAAATTCTACTTCCCATGAAATCTCTAGTATCAATAAAAATATTAAAAAACTAAACTGCTTAGCCCATCTGAGTACTACTTTTTCTAGAATGTAGTCTTCCACCACATAGTCTTTGGGATCTTTCTCCTCAGTAATCTAGATATCTGATTCATTATCATGTTAATATTAACAGCTTTATAGAACTATTGCATTAAATTTTATGACTGTTCCACTCTTAATACTATTGATGTGAAATTGGACACTGAAATGGTGTTAAGTGTGTACAAGGAAACCAAAAATTAAAAGCAATCCCAAGCATAACTGTGATTCAACTGAAACCTGTTAGGTCTTTTCTTTAGAAGTACTGTGCTTCTGATCTTGGCCTTACTGTCAGCAGAACCCCGTATACTCTGGTTATTTGAGTGATAAATGAATATAGGTCCTTTCTTCAATATTCTCTCCCTCAACTCCTTCCCACATCCTTAAAGCCCATCCTTGCTTGTAGCCCTCACCCTAATCAAGGAAAGATGGAATATTGCCAGCCCTGCTGAGAGCAACATTGTCTGAGTGTAGACTCCATCCTCAGCATCAATTTCATTACCCCTATCATTCCTATCTCAGTATAGAGCTAAGAAAAAAAAAAAATCTAACTGGATGACTAATGTTCTATGAAAGAGATAAAAGAACAGTGGAAAAAAAAATGGTTCAAATGGTCTCAACTTCTCTAAGCCCTCTGCGTGATCAGGAAGCTGATAAAGCTCAGTCACAGTTGGTAGTTGTCAAAACCTGCCTGCTGCTAAGCCCCCCACACTGTAGCAGAGGAACTGTCAGCAGAGTAGGAGGAAAACAATGAGATTTAGAAGTTGATGCTTGAGATTCTATTGCCATTTACCGATAGAGTGATTCTGGCAAGTTACTTAACCTCTTTAAGTAAGTATCTTCCTCTTTGTAATTGGGAAAAATACACACACACACACACACACACACACACACACACACACACACACAAGATTCTGGGCAAGACAAAGTATTTTGTGTAACAGTCTTTATTAATTGTAACTCATTCTAAACTGTAATTGTATTTTTTTATAGTCCAGGCACAAGAAACTAAGTACCATATTGTCCCTTACACTGGCAATATAATTACTAGTCTAGCAATGATGTCTTAGATATCATATTTAAAATATATTTTTAAAGTGTTACCTACAGATGAGATTTCCATCAATTGTACATAGGTTCATAATTTAAGAAGTGTATTAACTATGTGTTTCTGATGCTTTGACATCTGAAGCCTTGCTGGGCCTGGAGAGACTGCCCCTTCAAAGGCTAGCCAATTACTAGACGGTAAACAACACACCTGTCAGCACGCTTTTGCTATATAAACCAATGGATCCAGAGCCCATCTTTCCAACAGATCCTTTGTCTGGTTATCACAGGGCCAGCACTCTGCACCAGTCCATCTGCTCTACTCTTCATGGGGACAAATACCAGCCAACAAAGGATGACCCTTACCTCCCAGAGCCTGCTGAAATTATTCAAACTATCCAATACTAAACCTGCTTGGCCAGCTTTCCTTGCCTTACTCATTCCATCCCATGGTAAAAACAATAAAGGCTCTTACCAGTGTTTTCCCTTATTGTCTGCCTCCTGACTGACCCTGATGCTTCTCTGCATGGCCTCGCATGGCATACCTTGCCCCTGTTTCTATGTTTCTGTGAAAAGAAAAGCTTCGTTGTTCATGACAGTTATTTCCATTCTTTCATGGTTTACCATACCTGTTTTCAAACAAATTGTGGATACTCTTAAAATAAGAAAATAATTTGCTAATATTAATTTTAAATGAATATCCCCTGAACATTTCTGGCAAATATTTTGTTTTATTAGATTTTAATTCTTAAAATAGGCAATATTGATCACTTCCTTTGTAATTACAACTTGATTAGAAAAACATTTTAAATACATTTATATAAATGCAGATATGCTAAAAGGAGGAAAAGATGGAGAATTTAAATAATATTCATACCTTTAAAATGCTTCTATAAGAAGCCAAAGATCTCATGGTTAATTTTAACTCAGTTGGAACAACTTGCCACAAAACGGAATGAATTAAAAGCAATTTCAAGGCTTTGGAATCAAATTTGTTAACCATAAACCCATGAAATTTCATATTTTTCTCCTCTTTCACTAGACACTTGTCTGGAGAGAACGAATCAAAACAGAGAATAAACCTACCTTGAAAAGATTTTTTATCCTCTCCTATCTTCAGTCCATAAATCAGTTAATGGAGAAGCTGAACTAGTTTTCTAAACCATTGTATTTAGCATTTATGTACCTTGAAAGGGCTTTGACATAATAACAGAAGCAGCCATCATGGAAGCTGTTACAGATCAAGAAGTCAGAGGAGAGTACCGCAGAGCCCTGACATAAATTTATGGAGTAAAACAGCAAATGTTGAAATGCACTGTGACTGTGGTACTGGCTAAAAAAAGGGTATGGCGAGGTTATGTTGTGTTATCAAGACTGAATTCCTAAGTTAACGGGAGTTAAGGCAGAAAATGATAGGAACAGAAGACAAGGCAAGGCATCTGTAAAAATAAAACAACAAGAATCAACCATTGAATAATAAATGGTAAAAAAACAAACAAACGTCCAGCAACAACAGTATTTGAATCTCTGAATCGAAAGGCAGTACAAACAAATGCAATATTAAGAGAAGATACATGCGTTTGCCCTGAAACTTTTATACCAAAGTATATCTTTTTATATGTTGAAAGATGTATAATAAGGGCCTGACAGTCCCGGAAACTTTGTGTTGTTGCCACATTCCATAAGTATTTACCCAAGATATCTTTTTTTATATACGTCATGTATGAACAGGATATTGAAGGAATACTGAAAGAACAACAATCACATCCACCTACACTGATACATGAAATAAAGAGATAATGCAAATGTGTTTTGTCTATGCCACTACCCTCTCCAAACACCCTCCTCCACAACACAGTTTCAGAATATAGAATATTTAATAAGAAAAACTGTCTATTATTCTATTTAATGGTAATAAATGGTTCTGCTCAAAGTACAGTAATGTTTCATCATTCACTGTTATATCAAAAATTATGTGTATTTTACCATGATTAAAAATTTAAAAACATTAAATAAAATATATAAAATAGATTAAAAAATAAAGTTACTTTTATCTTGTTTAACTTGGAATGAAAATGGGAGTTCTAATTCATCAAATAATATCTTGTTATGGATATGGTAAATAGAGTATAAATTTTAGAACAGTAAGCCTACAGTAAATAAGCTTAGTTTATCCTAATAATCATCAGGCATAGGAGATGTAAAGACTGACAGCAAGGATATAAATTTCCTACCCTGAAGGAGTTCACAAAAAGATGATGAGATGAAATGAAGGTGAAACATTGATTCTGATGCTTTCCCAGAAACAGAACTGGTGCCTGCCCAGCACAGTACCTAACCCAAAGTAGATGATCCAAAATTCTTTCTGAATTATTAAATGATGTTAATATAAATATATCAGTAGAACATGTTATGGAAACACAAATGATGAGAAATTTTACATTGTGCTCTTAAAGAGGCCTAATGAGTTGATGACAACCTGAGTAGGGAATTACCAGGGGTAGAGACAGCAAGAATGAATGAAACCATTCCAGACTGAGTGAACAGCATGAGCAAAAGCACCAAGGAATGCATGAAAAGTCCTTTTTATATTTGGGAACTTTTGATAAATATGGATGAATAAGGAGATTGAAAGCAGACAGATTAGAGGAACATCTCATCTCAGGATGCAATTTTTAATCTGCATTAACCCTTCATCTAAACATCTCTAGATCCCAAACTTATAATTTAAGTGTCTTTAGCTAATTTGTTTCCAAACCATGCTTTCCTGATTGAACCCACCTCATACCAGAAATGTGACAATATGATAGGCCATGTTTTGTGGGAGTTCAAGTAAACCAATGCTTATTCTTCTGGTTGCAAGTTCTCATAAGTCTCAGAGTCAATATAGTACAAACTTATGTAATTGGATTATCATAATAACTTAGACATAAATTCCCTTTAAATAGTGTGTTACATTTGTCTTAGTCTTCAGTTGCTGTATCCTACATTAAATTAAACAAAATAACTTGCCTCAAAACATTCCAAAGGCAGAGCAGCTGTAAAAGCAAAATGAATGGACGGTAGTTTTTTTTTTTTTTCTTTCACAGTAGAAGATTCCTGAATCTTATACTGTTGTTCAATAGAAATACAGAGTAATGTTAATTTCTAAAAAGTTTCTCCTAAAAGATCCTACAAAGCCCAAACCTTCAGAATTATAAACAGTCAACCGGAGCTAGCTAATGTGACTCCTTTTCATACAAGCCTAGTGAAAGTAGCCTAGTGAAGTTGTCCATTTCCATTGTCAATGAGAAGCCAAGTTCCCTAACTCCAGACAGTCCTCTCCCAACAGCTAACTTCCATTTTGTGCTTACTGATTCAGGTACGCATTAGTTTACTCAGGCTGCCATAAAAAATCACCACAGACTGGGTGGCTTAAATAAAGGAAATTTATCTTACCAATTCTGGAGTCTGGAAGTCCAAGATTAAGGTATCAGCAGAGTTGGTTTCTTTAGAAGCCTCTCCCTGGCTAACAAATGACTCTCTTCTCCCTGTTCTTTACATAGTCTTCCCTCGGAACCTGTGTCCAAATTTCCTCTTCTTACAAGGACATCAGGCATACTGGATTAGGGCCCACCCCAATGACCCATTTTAACTTAATTACCTCTTTAAAGAGCCTATCACCCAATACGGTCATGTTCTGAGGTCTCTAACATATGAAGTTTGGGGAGATACAATTCAGTCCATAACAGATACCTTTGTGAATATTTTGTATACATTATTTTATTGGATCTTAAAAACCAAACTATGAGACAGCATTTTATACACATTTTAAGGATGAGGAAATTAAGCAAGAGAATGGTTAATAATTAGCCCTAGTTCACACTGGTAGTAAATGAAGAAGCTCTCACATATAAATCCTGGCATTCTCACTCCAGTTTCCATGCTATTAACAACCCCCAACATTCTCAATTAGCTCACCTTCTAAATGAAAACTCTCCTACATGAATTTCTTCAGGATCCCTCCTTTATAACTCAAACATTTCTCTGTATCTTTGGCATTTTTTTAATCATCTGCTATCTTCCTATGGCAAAAGGATCTTACTTTACTGACAAGATTTGAACCTTCTGCTACAATCTCCCCTTTATTCAGCTTCAGTATTTTTCTTTTCACCAGATTTTCATGGTCTCTTTCCTCCCCCACAGTGTATTATCTAAACCACTCCCAAACATTATCTTTCCCATTTCCATTTACTATCAAATTCCTTTAAAAAAAATAAATAATGCCAGCTACACCTGAACTTTTTTTTTCTTTTACTTTAGCAGTGAAACCGACATCATTTAATTGCCCTTTTCTCAGTTCTCACTAGGAGCAGCGTACATTATTCATAGTTTCTTCACTCACTACTCTGATACACCACTCTTTTTTTTTTTTTTTTTTTTTTGACAGAGAGAGAGAGACAGCCAGCGAGAGAGGGAACACAAGCAGGGGGAGTGGGAGAAGAAGAAGCAGGCTCCCAGCAGAGCAGGGAACCCGATGTGGGTCTCGATCCCAGGACCTGAGGTGAAGGCAGACGCTTAACGACTGAGCCACCCAGGCGCCCCGATACACCACTCTTTACTTTCCTCTGACACCACTGATGGTTCACAGAGAGTCTGTTTCTAGAGCCCATTTAGGTTAAGACTGAGAATATTGCATTCATTAGGATTCCATCCATTAGTGGAGAACCAAAATGGAGAGGACTGAAGGTATCTGTAGACAAACAACCAACAGAAGTTGGTTGCCAAACTGCTTTCTAACGAAGATGGCTGTATAAACTAAAACAAAACAAATAAACAAACTCTTTCAGTCAAAGTGAGTTTGAAAATGGAAGTGGGGGTTAGTAGAAGTTAGGTTAGGCTGAATGGCTTTGATTACATATATATATTCCACTAGGTAGGTTCTCTCTGGGAGGAAGAACCTAGAGATGTAAATATCAACAACTAATACAACCACAGGCATTGATGGCTAAAGGGTTAAAGAGGGACCTTAGAGAATACACAAACATTGTGAGGGCTTTTCATTTGTTAACTGTGAATTACAGAATGTATCTCACTTTTAAGTTTCCCTGAAAAATCTTCAACAGCTATATGTTGTTCACTATTGTTTTCTGTGAGTAGATTCTTTAGGACATTTAGAGGTTCTAATTTCTAAGGTGAAAATGGGACTTAAGAACCATGATGATAAGAAGTCAACTAATATCTAAATAGTGTAGTATCTTCATAAAAAGTTATACAGTGAAAAAGAAAAATGAACACATAAAAACAAATGATTTCTAGTATAATAGCCAATGATGATCAATTAAATTATTAACTGCACTCATTCACATTAAGTTTGTCTAATAGGAAAATAAAATTGGAGCTCATGAATAATCCAGTAATTCTATATGATTTAAAAGAACCTTTATATTACACATGTACACATCCACACATAACACAAACAGGTTGGAAAATTAATTATCCAGGACCATTTAGAAACATATGGATTACATATTCCTGTTCTCTTTGTTAGTGAATTAAAAAATTATCCAATAGCTAGATACTATACACCACTGAACTCTAATATGAAAGAATTTATTCACTAAAACTGAGCAGTCATATTCATCTTTAATATAAGTGCTCCTTTTTCTTATATTAGTTTTCTTTTTAGAAAACTGTTCCACTTCCGTACAACCACACATATAATGAGTAACAAAATCATCGAATATGATAGCGATACTACTTACAATTAATCTTCTAAGAAAGGGTCTCAACATAAAAAGAGAAGAGGAAAGGACACTGTGATATGATCTATACCACAGAAAAGAAGAGGCATATCTAAGTTCTCATGTGATAAGCACCATCTGCATATGGAAATGGTCTCCCTGGCTCCTTTTACAAATACATTTTAGGCCCCACTGCAAAGTAAATCTTTCTTATATACTTTGTTGGTGGGGTTAAAATTAGCAGTTAAAAAATATCTGAAGAGTACATAAGAAATGATTGCAGCTATCAGAAATTACACAACTTTTACAAGTTACTTTCATCCTCCTTATCTTTGATTTTAGAGTCACTGACTTTAAAATATCTCCTGAAAGGCACTGTAAAATCACTTGGGTATATTAAAAAACTTACCCTTTAAACAAGAGAGAGTTGAGATTCTTCAAATTGCTAATTCCAGAGAAAGATTCTTAAGTGACTTAACACTGACTTGCCTGCACTGACACATGACAGGTTTACTAGCAAACACAGATTCATCAAGGTATGTGTGGTTTTTCCCTCCCCTTTCCTTCATAACCTCATCGTTGCGCCCCAAGTTTTACCTCACAGACTACCAAAGGAGCTAAGAAACTGCTTTCTTCTTTAGTGGGACCCTGTGGATGGCTCATAAACAGACATTTGGTAGGCTGGCAAAATATTGTACTATGAATGTCCACTAATGATGTCCCATTGTTTTTAAATCTCCTTCTCAGTGTGGAGCTGCACTAATTGAGAGCTGACGTAGGCACAACTCAGGTTCCTGAGGGGCTGCACAGTTAATATCAGTCAACTCTGTGCTTTCTCAGTCATTCTGGGGTTTCTGGAGCGCTTACACCATAATTTGGATCACATGGGGAAATAAAATTATATATTTCATTTGAGCATTATTATTGCCCCCTTCCCCCTGAGTTGATCTGAGGTCTTTCTCAACTGATTTTTTTAAATCTTCTTTGCAAAAATAACAGGTAAATATAAGGGCATGCAATGAGTCAGGGATCCATTTACTTCCTAAATATATAGTTTCTTTTGACAGTAATCAGATGACATGGATAACTCAGGATAAAGCACGAAAACTATTAATACTGTAACATATAACATCCATCAGGAAAATCTGTCATAAAAAATAATCAGAACCTTAAATTGTGTACTTACTATTTTGCCTTTAAATATCTGACCTCAAAAGCAGGTGAAGTAATAAAAATTTTCGTGGTAACTTCCCATAACCAGAAAAATGGAAATTAAAGCACCCAGTTCTATGTGAGTCTAAAGCTTGTGTGTATAACTATGAATCAGCACTGGCTCATAATTATTTTCCTGTGTTCCAGGGAGAAGTAAGAATATACTTATTCTGTGTCCTTTGACTCACACTGTATTTTGAGAAATAACATAACTGACACCTACTAGAATTATGCACATCCTGTGGACAATATTAACCAAGAAATAAGCAACTGATTTAACTATAAGTTTCTGCATTTATAGTAGAACCTTACAAGGGAAATTTTAAAAGCCCCTTGTATATATTCTATTGCTCCATCCTATTCTGTGTCTCCTCTAAATATATACCATTATAATTTCATATTTTGTAATGGAGAAGCATTTTAAATTTCCCAAAATTTTTTAAGCATTTTAGCTTCTCCATAGTATAACATTTTATGGGAAGTAACTAATAAACATTTCCATTAAAAACATTAACTTGCTATTATTTCACAGATCTGCTAAATGTATCATCTGAGAAAATTGTATTAACTTAAATAAATGCTTTTTATAATATTGCCAGAATTGGCTGGCAGTAAACCATGTTAAAACTATTTGTGTGAAGATATAAAATACATTTTTCCAAATTGCTTTCCCAAAAGCATGTGTGAAAGGAAAATTAAATGTGGTCTTTGAACAACATGAATTATTAAATAAAAAGCATTGGAAAAAACAGAAATATTTAACTACACTGGCAAAGCTTAATTAAGTGATCTCTTAGAAGTAGAATAATATCAATATCAATTTCTCTTTTAACTACTCAATTTTTAAAAAAATTGTTTTTCTAAGCTGTTCCAACTCCTATATACACTTGTTTCAAAATTTAAACTAGTTAAATATTCCCATCTGCTTAGTCTTACATACACAGAATACATAAAGCATAACTATTTATTGATCTCTGATTGCAACAGTATTAAAATGATAACTGGAGTACTGCATTTAGAGGGAAGAACTAGATTTAACTTTATAAATATTCATATATTCTAGAGAAGAAACACAGGCCTGAAGTTTATACTGCACACTAACAATCTAAACATGCAATTCAAATAAACCATCTGTAGTCTTCCTGATGATCCATCTGTGGGGATATTTAAACACTGACAGCACAGGTGAACAGTCACAATAAATCTCTTGAATTAAAATACACAAGCACATGCACAACATGCGCACACACACACACACACACACACACACACACACCAGTAATGACATTAGTTTTGCAAAATTATCCAACTTTAAAACTCAAAAAAGATTAGTGTAATTGTGCATGTTGCCTTTTCTGAGACTCACCTATATGGATTAAGAGGAAAATTTAAACAGCTATGACATCCATTTAGTGAACAAAAACAATCTGTAAAAATAAAGTCATACTCCCTATTTATAATATACAAAATGCAGGGGAATGAAGGGTAAGCAAGTGAAATTATCTATTCAGTTAATCTCAATTTTAATAATACTTTGCCATACGCATAGATATGCTGGATACTTTGATTTGATTCATCCTTTGTAAAAATTATACTTCATAAATATTAGGTTAGTAATGAAGGTAGAGATGTTTTCTGACACAAAGACTCCTGAGAATTCTAAGCACTAGTAAGCCATTATCTTTAGTTTAGAAAGACAAGGAAGAAGGTTAGAAAGCATTTACATTTCACTTACCAAATAAAGTAAGATAAATGTGTATTTAAGTTTCTGTCCAAGTCTGCTTATTAATAAGGATAAATATTTAAAGCCTGTTGTCCAAGGACAAATTACCTAAAATCTTGAGATTATGCATGCTTTTAATAGGAAACTGCATTTCCTAGAATGTTTGTGCCATAACAGCTTGATTTTGCTCACTAATCCATTATGACCTCATTGATCTGCTGAATTAACTCAAAAATTATTTTTAAAAAATTGGATTTTCTTGAAGTTAGAAAATGTTCAGAGTATCAGCATTTTCTTACTTTAAGAATTTTTTTCTAAATAACATAGGTTAGTGACTATTAATACATTCATTTTAATAACTCCAAAATCTCATTCTTCTATGCTCTATAGAAGAATGCTTATTTTATAGACAGTATCAAATTATCATTTGAAATAGTCTCAGTAAATATAATTTCCCATTAATTTACTATTGAACTAAACATAAAAGATACAATTACTTCAAAGTTTTATTACATTATTCCTTAAGTGTTCTCATAAATTTATATTTTCATCACTTTTAAATCTTAAATCCTTATTGCAATATTATTTTGATATGAAACAACTTTTCATATTTTGGGCCCATACAAAAAATTTATAAAAAGACTCAGATTTATTTTCCCTGTTCATGACTAGATTATATGTAGCTAGCTTTTGCTTTTATTTTGTGAAATTGTTGAGTATGATGAAGAACAAAATTTAAAACTTCACTTCAGAATCTATAAATAAATGTATGCACAGTCTGATGCAATACAATTAACAATGTTTTAGGAGAAGAAGGAAGACTTCCTTGAATTTATCCCATTCTCCCCACATACCCATCAAGTTTATTCAGCCGTACCTTGGGCATTTCTTATTTTTCTTATTCCTTCTTGCAAAAAACAAAGCTAAAGTACAAGGGTCCTTGAGAAGGGAGAAAGAGAATCCAAAGTTATCTTGCTCCAGTTTAAAAGTGAGAACTATGAGGACAGGAAATAATTATAAATGAAATTCAGTGACGGATAAAACCCAACAGAGAATCCCCTATGTACTGTGTATGGGGCATCAGGAAGGACAGCTTTCCTTTGCCTGTTGTTTCATAATCTTTCCTCCAGCAAATTTTGCCTCTTGAAGTCTCTCCTACAGGTTTTGCTTGCCTAGAAAAGAGGCTGAGCCCACAGTCACAGGCTGTTGAATAGCCACAGGCTTAGATATTGGCAAGGGTTTCATCCTTTTTAGTCTCCTCAAAAAGAAAATAAAAACAATTCACAAAAACCACCATAGGGATAATAAGAAAATGGAAAGGAGTACAGATAAAGGCAGAGAGGCACTGCTCTCCTGCAGACTAAGCATGCAGAGCTCTGTGCACTACAAACTTTTTTCTGCACTGCTTTTTGTTGAAAATGCCAAATGTCCCCATATTACTCTCAAGAGTATAGCTGGTCTGTTTGGGCCAAAAGGTCTATAGACCCAAACATATTGCAAAGCTTTTTCCCTAAGGCTGTCTGCTCAAATCCAGATGACATCTTTTCTTGGTAGGACTTTGACTGCCATCATGACTGTCATGCAGGGGAATTTATTCATACTAAATTTGACCCTAGACCCCTCTCCAACTCCCTGTTCTGGAGTAGTAGCTGGATTTATTTAGGAATAAAACCAGTATCCATTCTGTAAGCCCTATTGGCTAAAGAAAATGAAAAGAACTCTGAATCTGTAGAGAGGTGTGGTCTACTTGTCTCCACTGGATAAGAAAAAAACTTTAATTTGGAGCTATTTGTTAGGTCAAGACTAATAGCAATACATGAAGAGTGACTGAATAAAGGGAAATAGATTTTCCTTCCCCAGTAAGGAATGTCTGGCATTTCTTTCATTACAGCATTTACCATACCATGTTAAGAAAGTACGTTCATAGGGGCGCCTGGGTGGCACAGCGGTTAAGCGTCTGCCTTCGGCTCAGGGCGTGATCCCGGCATCGTGGGATTGAGCCCCCCATCAGGCTCCTCCGCTATGAGCCTGCTTCTTCCTCTCCCACTCCCCCTGCTGTGTTCCCTCTCTCACTGGCTGTCTCTATCTCTGTCAAATAAATAAATAAAATCTTAAAAAAAAAAAAAGTACATTCATATATGTCACCTACACTAGACTAAAATCTCCTTGAAGGCAATGTTTTTCTTTGTTATCATTGTGAGCTAACACTTGGTTCTAAAATGATTTTCAAGACTAGATGCTGACTCTGTGAATAGATGATTTTATCGATAGATGATTTTATCATCCTGTCTTTTCCATGTTTCCCTCTCCATAGCAAAGGCTTTAGTTTCACTGCATTGTTATCATTGCTCTTTCCTTTTGCAACATTATTGTTTCACTTTGATGATTTTGACACTACGTGTGTATTTAATCACAGAAAACATAAATTAGCCCCCTCATTCCTACCCACACGGTAAGATGTGTCCAAGATGCAAAACATATGGCAGTCACCAATCGGGACTTGGTAGGTTGATTTGGATGTTTTAAAAAGTTAGATCTACAGAGTAGATATCGAGCCTAGTGCCAGGAGCCTTCCATGGGTTCCACAGAGACGATATAACATTAAATTATTTTCCTTTGTGTGACATAACCCAGAGTGGACAAAAAATCAAATATCAAAATTTGACCACAGGAATATGAGTAATAACCCAGAGGATTAGTGATGTTGAGCATCTTTTCATCTATCTGTTGGCAATTTGTATGTCTTTCTTGGAAAAATGTCTATTCAGTTTCTCTACCCATTTTTAAAATTGAATTATTTGTGGGCTTTGTTGTTGTTGTTGAGCTCTTTATGCATTTTGTATAATAACCCCTTATCAGACATATGGTTTGTAAATATTTTCTCCGACTCTATAGGTTGCCTTTTCATTTTGTTGAATGTTCTTTTGCTGTGCAGAATTAAAACCACAATGAGATATCACCCCACACCTGTTAGAATGGCTGTTGTCAAAAAGGCAAGAGATAGACAACAAGTATTGGTGAGTGTGTGGAGATAAGGGAACACTTGTGCACTGCTGGTGGAAATGTATATTAGTATAGACACTACAAAAAATAGTATGGAGTTTCCTCAAAAAATAAAGAAAGTGAAAACAGGATTTCAAAGAGATATCTGCACTCCTATGTTCATTACAGTATTATTTACAATAACCAAGATACAGAAACAACCTAAAAATCTAGCAATGGATGAATGAATAAATACGTGACATTACATATAGAATATTTTCACCCATGAGAAAAAAGGAAATCCTGTCATTTGTGACAACATGGATGGACCTTGAGGGCATTATACTAAGTGAAATAAGTCAGACAAGACAAATACTTTATGATTTTATAACTGGAAGCTAAAAAACTGGACTTCCAGAAACAGAGTAGAATGGGGGTTACCAGGAGCCACGGTGTGGGGTAATGAGGAGATATTTGTCCAAGAGTACAAATTTCCAGCTACAATTCAAGAAATCTAATGTACAACATAGTGATTATAATTAATAATACATTATATGCTTGAAAGTTGCTGAGACAATAGATTTTAAACATTCTCAACACAAAAATGAAACGGTAATTATGTGATATGCTACCAGTGTTAGTTTAGCTATGGTAGTAATCATATTACAATAAATGTACCAAATCAACATACTCACTGTACACCTTAAATGTCTATAATGTTATATGGCAATCATATGTCAAAGCTGGAAAAAAATAAGTGATTGCCCGAAGAGCGGGCTGGGAGAAGAAAAATGTTTCTATTACAGTTTTCTAGAAATTGATAATCTCAAATAGGGAATTTAGTCTCTTTCTCTCTTTTTTTAACAACAAGCATTAGTTTTCCAAACATTAAAAAAATCTAAAAACTTCTTCAGGAAATAATACAATCACATTTTTTATATGACTCTATGCTTAAAATTTTTGATGATTTTCAGTTACTTTCTACAGGCATAATTCATATATAAGCCTAGTAGCACTTATTCTCTTCTGATATAAAAACAATAGAAGAAATTATACTGTAAAACATTATTATATTTTTAGAAATTACTTAGATTTGAATTTATAACAATTTTCAATAGATATTTTTTCTAAGCTTATTTGTACAATAGCAAATCCCAGAATGTCATCAATATCATAGAAACTAAATGCAATGAGGCACTAAAATTTAAAGATTTGGAATTCCACAGTGGTGTAGGAGGATCCTTTTTAACCTGTCACATAAATACAACTAGATAACATCCACATTAGTGTAAATAACCCAGAAAATGACCGAAAGACTGGCAGAATAGACTCTCATAGGTAAAAGTACACAAGGCCACATCAAAAAGGGTAGGAAGGGTAAAGACGCAGTTGAAAACCAAATGGCTTGTAAGACTGAGATGAAAGGGAGGGACACAGTGGATGTGGAGACAGAAAAGAGAAACAGATCCACAAACCAGGAATCCCAGCATGGGGACTGACACTGGGAAGACGAATCCCCATAACATTTGGCTTTGAAAACCAGAGGGGTCTAACTCCATGAATGCTTATAATCAGTGGAGCTTAAAACTTGGAACTTTTAAAATCAGTTGACTTGGCTCTGGGAGAGGTGGGAGGGCTATAGGAAATGAAGTCATGCCCTTAAAGAGACAACACAACAAACAGCCATGCTGAGATACAGGATAGAAGCAGCGGTTTGAAAAATACCTGGGGTATACAGGAAAGAGATTTGTTTACAAATTTGAGTGTGTGCCAGAGGAGCAGGGATCTTTGGAAGACTTCTCCAAGAACCAAAGAGCTGGGAGGCACCATTTCCCTAGACCCCCAGCCTACATACATGGACACCTGCAGAAATCAGTGCACTGCAAACCTCTGCACCTAGCCTAACCATGTGCCCCACCTACCCATACCCTTCTGCAGACCTGGCAGACATCTATAAGAGTTTTCTCAAACAGCTGCAGGTCCTGTCCTGCAGCAAACCACAAAGGACATTGCTAGCACTGTGCACCCTGCCATGACATTCTCCCGCAAACCTGCCCCATCCAATATACCCTTGGGCAGAGCCCATCTAAAGTGGTGCTAGAAGCTCAACAGTGTGCAAGCAGCCACAACAGGGGACAGCACCACTCCAAAGTGACTCCTGTCATGGGAATAGTGGAAGATAACCACAAAGATCATTATGACTACAGCCCCAGTAGGGGGCTGGTGGTGGACGTCTTGTCTGACTGCAAGCCCCACCCACCAAGAAAAGCTTCTCAGAGGACAACACAAGGAAAGTACTGTAGTTCAGTACTACTGCATCTCTAGCAAATGCCTGATCTGACCCAACCCAAGCCCAAGCCCAAGTCGGCCCCAGACTGGCCGACTAACAACACAGGGATCTTTCCACAACAGGCAAAGAGAGCAACTGTAGATGACTGTAGTGAACACAAGAGCAGTTCAGCCACAACAGTAGGGCACATACAACAAACATAGGAGACACTCCTGAAGTGCCATGTTCTGGTGAACAGGGGACATTGTACTGCAGGACACTACAAAACCTCTTCTTCATAAGCCCACTATTTTTAAGAGCAGGAGACATAGCTTACTTTTCTAACACATAGAAACAGATAGAGAGCTAGACAAAATGAGAAGGTAGAGGAATATATCCCAAATGAAAGAACAGAACAAAATCACAGCAAGAGACCTAAACAAAATGAAGATAAGTAACATGCCTAATAGAGAATTTAGAGTAATGATCACTAAGATATTCACTGGATTTGAGAAAAGAGTGGAGGACATCAGTGAGATCCTTAACAAAAAGATAGGAAACAAGAAAAAGAACCAATCAGAGATTAAAAACTCAATAATGGAAATTAAAAATACACTAGATGGAATAAATAGTAGACCCAGATAAAGCAGAAGAATGGATCTGCAACCTGGAAGACAAAGTAATGGAAAGCAATCAAGCTGAATAGAAGAAATAAAAAGAATAATTTTAAAAAATTAGAATAAGATTAAGAGAACTCAGCCACACCATCAAGCATAATAACATCTGTATTATATGGATCTCAGAAAAAGGAAGAGAGAGAAACGGAGAAAAGAAAATATTTAAAGAAATAATACCTGAAAATATCCTGAATCTGGGGAAGAAAACAAAAATCCAGATCCAGGAGAAACAAACCCACAACAAAATCAACCCAAGGTTGTCCACACCAAGATATATAGTAATTAAAATGGCAAAAGGTAGTGATAAAGAGAGAATTTTAAAAACAGCAAGAGAAAAGAAAACAGTTACATATAAGAGAAACCCCATAAGGCTCTCAGCTGATATTTTAGCAGAAACTTTGCAGCAAGAAGTGAGTGGCATGATATATTCAAAGTACTGAAAGAAAAAAAAAACCTGCAACCAAGAATACTCTATCCAGTAAGGCTATCATTCAGAATAGAAGAAGAGATCAAGAATTTCCCAGACAAACCAAAGTTAAAGGCATCCATAACCACTAAGTGAGTCATACAAGAATGTTAAAGGGGACTCTTTGACATTAACTCTTCAACAATAAGCAAGAGTGAGAAAAGTAGGAAGCACAAAAGCAGTGAAATTAAGTATATCAGTAAAAATCAACCAAGGCATTCACAAAATAAAAAGATGTAAACTATGATACCGTATACCTAAAACGTGGGGGGGATAGAAGAGTAAAAATGGGTTCAAACATAAGTGATGATTAATTTAATACAGGTTGCCACATGCAGAATTTGTTACAAAGAAACCAAATGGTAACCACAAATCAAATCCATAATAGGTGTGCAAAAAAAAACAGAAAAAAGGAATCAATGCTTCTCACTAAAGCCAGCAAACTACAAGAGAGCAAGAGAAGAAAAAACAGAAATCTACAAAAATAACCATAAATCAAGTAAAAAAAAAAAAGGCAATAAGGACATACCTATCAATAATTATATTGAATGTAAATCAACTCAACACTCCAATCAAAATACACAGAGTGATGGAATGGATTTAAAGAAAAGGAAACAAACAAACAAACAAACAAGACTCATCCATATGCTGCCTACAAGAGACTCATTTCTTACCTAAAAACAAATGTAGATTGAAAGTGAAGGGATAGAATAGAAAACTGGAGTATCAATACTTATATCGGACAAAATAGGCTTTGAAACAAACACCGTAATAAAGAGATAAAAAAGGGCACTATATAATAATGAAGGGGGCAATCCAACAAGAAGATATAACAATTACAATTGCTATTGCCCCCAAAATGGAAGAACCCAAATACACAAGCAGCAAGTAACAAACATAAAAGAAATAACTAACAGTAATAAAATAATAGTAGGGGAATTTAACACACCACTTACATCAAAGGATAGATCATCCAAACAGAAATTCAGTAAGAAAGTAGTAGCTTTGAATGACACACTGGACAAGATGGATCTACCAGATATATTCAGAACACATCCTAAAACAGCAGAATACACATTCTTTGTAAGTGTACATGAAACACTTTAGGCCACAAAATAAGTCTCAACAAATTCAAAAAAGACTGAAGTCATAGCATGTATCTTTTCCAACCACAACTCTATGAGACTAGGAATCAACCACCAAAAAAAATCTGGAAAAATACAAATGCAAAGAAGTTAAATAGCACCCTACTAAACAATGAATTGATCAAAAAATTAAAGAAGAAATAAAAAACTACATGGAGACAATGAAAATGAAAACACATTTATAAACCATATATTTGGTTTATTTTTTTATAGTTGGAGTACTTTCTATTCAATGGAAGATAATTCCATCTAGGAACTACTCTTTCCACCAACATGGTAACTGAGACACCATATTAGGCCTTGTACCTCTGACTACACCTAGAGTTGCTTAGTCACATGGTAAACACCTATCTCCTGTCCCCAGGATGTCAGAATCAGCAACCTGGAGAGCACATCTAGACAGCCTCAGTACAGCTAAAACTTTAGATTTAAAACTTGAACTGCTGGTAGCCTTGGTCATATTTTCTTCCACAGCAGCCTGCAACAATACAGGTGACAAAATCACTACAGGTGACAAAATGACAAAACTACGCCTGAGAAAACACACACACACACACACACACACACAAAATTCTAACTATATATATATATGTATGTATACATATATATATGTATATATATATATACATACATACATATATATATATACATATATATATACATACATACATATAATTATAATATAATATATATTATAAGTTTTCTCAATTAGAAGATATTAAAACTGTAGCCTTTGCAGTGTTTTTCATGGTGTGGGGGAGGTATATGACACTTTCTGATGTTCACATATTCTAATCATGTTTGAAAAAACAGAAACCCATGGCAAGCACTTATCTAGGACTCTGGTCTCCAAACAATATCTGGTATAGAAGAGTTTAATGAATTTCTCAAGTGCTTCTCATATGCCCAAGCTTTATAAATAAGTCACACATATTAAGTTCTTCTTATTACTATGCTAATGTCTTTAGCATATATTACTTCATTTTTTCACACAATACCTTTTGAAATAATAATAATTACATTCATCTTATAGTTGAGGAATTTGAATTTGACATATAAGATTCAGAAGCAAATTCAAGCCCAGATTTGATGGAAGTCACTGCCCAAGTTTTTAAATGTATTTTTTTAAGATTTTATTTATTTATTTGAGAGAGTGAGAGTGCACAAGCAGGGGGAACAGCAGAAGAAAATGGGAGATGCAGGCTCCCCACTGAGCAGGGAGCCTGATATGGGGCTGGATCCCAGGACGCTGGGATCATGACCTGAGCTGAAGGCAGATGCTTAACCGACTGAGCCACCCAGGTGCCCCAAGTTTTTAAATATTATATTATACAATCTCATAATTCTTTATCCAGTAAGGCAATATGGCAGTTTGGATTGGCAAGCAAAGAGATGAAGAATCTCAAGCTGACCCCTATCCTTTAGGCTATGATAGCTTGGATAAAGAAGTTTAAATGTTAGAGCCACAAATTTCAGTTCAGAAGTGCCCCAGACTTATTCCTTGTGATACCATAAGGATTCTTTAGGAAGTTATCACTCAGCTTTTCCAATACATGCCCCAGAAATTCATTAGAATGACTCAGGCATGTTCCTCAATAAGGAAATATATAAAAGAGACTTCTAAAGGAAATTTTTAGCAAAAGCTAAAAGTAGGCAAGGGATGCTTATTTCAGAGAAGAAATCACTGATGAATTAGAAATCTAAACAAAATTAAATAACTATACTTTAAAACTGTGCATGTTTAAACCCACAAATAAAATATAGTATCTATTATTTTCTATTAGCTATTGAGCATTTATGGTGTATATAGTACTGTTATGATCCTGACATACTTTATTTTATATCATCTTCACAGCAGTTTACACATGAAGTAGGTAGTGTTTTCTCATTTTACAAATGATTTAATGGAAGCTGGACTAAGTTAAATAACCATTGTAAGTTCTAGGAAATAAATGATATATACCTATTACATTTTATATATAAAACTGAAAAAAATTAGAATTTAATACACAAGAATTAGGTTGACTTACTTTCATCTAATTTCCATCCAATATATTATTTTACCTCATTAAATGAGTTAATCTTATATTTATAAGATTAAATTATATTCAATTTGTCAATAAACCTACACTCTATAAAACCTAGATTATATTTATAATTACAAAAATAGCAAACTAAACTTGCCATTTATTATTATTATTATGTGATTTATTTTATCACCCAACTAATGATATTAAATCCAAAATAAGCCAAGCTGCAGTCAGGTTACAATGGTCACAATGTTCTCTGCTGTTTCCCGGGCAGAGAATTTTCAGTATGATAAAAATCTTCCAATGGTCCTACACATTTCTCACCCTAATTTTGTTCTCATTGAGAGCAGAAAGTTTCATCAAGTAAAGAAAATAAGTGTTTTATTCTGATGTAAATTTTTAAAATCTGTAAAATTATAATGTTGCTTTGCCACTATAACTTAAAATATACGGTTACACAGCAAGATAAGTCCCTTTTTAAATTGCAAATGCAAATACTCCCAAATTCACTACCACAGAATTCTAGGATGAGCATTCCACTAATAATATACATGTATACATGTGCGTGCATGCACACACGTGTGGCTTTTTGTCAAAATACACCATGCAATATAACAAATTTAGGATTCCTATCAGAGGAACTATCATGGTAGAAATGTTTCATTTAGAATTCAGTTCTTTCCCCCCCGCAGGGTTTTTTTTTTCTTTAATAATTTTTATATTTTTATATTAGTCACTATACAGTACATCCCCAGTTTTTGATGCAATGTTCCATGATTCATATTTGTGTATAACACCCATGCAATACGTGCCCTCCTTCATACGCATCACTGGCCTATCCCAATCCCCCAACCCCCTCCCCTCTGAAGCCCTCAGTTTGTTTCCCAGGGTCCCTTCCCTTCCTTCTCCTACCAATCTTCCTATTGGAATTCAGTTCTATGTTACCACAGCACCAACATTTGGGGGGGGGGGGATTTTGTATGATGGTCTATTGTAGGACAAACTTTAAAAGCAATTTGTCCATGTTCAAATAATTTACTGGGTAAATAACTCACCCACACTTGGAGGTACTGTTACCATAGCAAAGAAATATACAGAAAAAGTAACTTAAAACAGTGTATTTTTAAAAATCAGAGCCAAGATTTAGAAAGAAAAAACTAAAATTTTCAGTTTCTTGCCCTAAGTCTGTGATTCTGCCTCCACTGGAATAAAGAATTACTTAAATATTATCTATACACATCTTGCATAGTTGAAACCTAACATAAGTAAATGTCATTTAAATCCAGAATGGCAAACTGAATGAAGAACATCAGGTATAAAAATCCAGAGATACACACTGTATTACTGAATCATTATTTTTGTGAAATTTAAATAGGGCAAATAATATTATTAAAGTTTATCATTCTAACATCTGTTAGAAAGGAGTGAAAAATAAACCAGTAGAATTAACATATGAAGACAGGGAACTTTAAGATTGGTTTGTAGTCTCATAGTTGAAATTATTGATCTGAGTAAGTTAAATTGAGTAAATTTACTAATTGGGTAAAGTGAACTGATATGTATAATGTCTTTTGAAGTATGATTGAAGAAGAATATTTTACTTCTGGGATAAAGAAGGTAAAGCAGAAGTAAATAATAAAATGATTAAATAAGATTAAATAATTACGTAAGATTAAATGATTAAATAAAATAAACTAAAAAGAACACTTTCCTGTTTCTTATCCCTTGCACTTAGGACCCAGGGAGTGCAGCTTCTAGGCCCAGGTGAAAAAATGATTTTTAATATTATGATATCATCTAAAAGTTTATGCATATTAAAAGTCCACAGAAATATTTTCTTTAATGTACAGAAAACACAAGGAAATACCACTTTGATTCTCTTGAGTAGAACTGAGTAAGTTTTACTTTGCTGGATCATTCAGAGAAATAGCATTCCTCTCATTTCTGCCTCAGTAGGTAAGAAAGGTAAGAGTTTTCTAAGTAATAGGGAAACAACTGTCTTTCTCGCTCTCGTTACCATGTAAGATCTCAGACAGTCATTTTCTTACCATCATAGAATACTTCTGAACATGTAGCTTTCAGGAAACTTAAGTTTTTTTTTTTTTTTTTAAGCCTTTAAAATACATTAAACGTAAAAGAAGACAAGCAATTCAGTGGTGCTATGATGCAAGACTAGTAAAAGCTCCTCTGATTGTAAACTAGAGTATTTAAAGCACCATGAAAGATATATCCAGGCACACACCTTTAATCAAATGAGCTACATTTATTTAAATCTTGAGAAATCACTTCCATACAAAGCAGAACAATTCTGCAAGATGTGTATTAATGTAAGTGCCTACTCAAGTTTGTGATTTGGTAACTGAATTCTCCGTTTCCCTTTCCCTCCCCTTTGTATGAATAGAAGAGATTATGTCTAATTGAAAACTGCAGTCAGAAAGCAATCCAGCTGACATGGTTAATAACAGGCATTTCTACTGAGGCGTCATTGAGAACTAAATTAATATTACATTTCCTAAATATGAAATTTGCTGTTGTTATCAATTGTGCAATTCTTTTTAATTTAAATTAGATGTAAAATATGAAAAATCACAGATTTTAAGACATCTTTTAGTGTAAGCCATCTTTTAGTAAATATTTTCAATTTATTGTTCTTAATATCTTTTTATATCTTGTTTTGAATCATGAACATAAAGTTGGAGCACACCAGTGAAAGAAAGTGACATTGTTTTTCTCTCTAGGCAATTCAGTGGATTAGCAAATGACATATTTTACAGAAGAAAAGTTAAGACTCTTTCTAAAGTAGCCACTATGCACTTAAAAGAATGTTATCAGTGTAGGATTCATTAGGGAAAAAAAAATTATTAGTTAACTCTATTTGATGTAAGAAAGATGTTAGGGTTCAAAGCTGATGGCCAAGAAAGAATTCTTGAGACATCTTTGGTACAGAAAGGTGGTTTTATTAAAGCATGGGGACAGGACCCATGGGCAGAAAAAGCTGCACTAGGGTCATGAGGAGTGGCCCATTACATACTTTCAAGTTGGGAAGGGGGTTACGGATAGGGTAAGCCTCTCAGAAATTTTGGAAACAAGGTTTCCAGGATCCTGGGAGGGGCTAGCCATTGTTAGGAAAAGGTATTTATTACTGTTTAGTAAAAACTCACTCATGAGACTCCTCAGATGTATTAGGTCATATCCTTGGGGGATGATTGCTAACATGTATCTTGGTGGGGGGTGGGGTAGGGTAGAGATAAAGGATGTTCCAAAGGAATTTTTATATGTTAAAGTAGACTTACAGGATCCTGGGAGTTGGGCTAAAATTGTCTCCTGCCCTTAGCAAAGTACTAACAAAGAGGCAACTGAGTTCTTAGAGGAATGTCACAAGAACAAAGAGGCAGCTGAGTTCTTAGAGGATTGTCACTCTGCCTACTTCAAGGACTTGTCAGTGGGTTGTAAGTAGTAAGAAAATTTAACAATTTTTCTTCTGCCTTTGTTTCCCACATATTGACTATTGGGATCTAGAGTTTTTTTCTTGTATGACAACTACATTCTGGTAAAAAAGTAGAGACAATTATTTAATATATATTGAACATAATGGTGATAATACCATAAAAACAACAATAAGCATTCTAATCTAATAGATAAAAAGATCCTATATAACATTTGAAAAATATCCTTTTATTTTTGCTTAGGCCAATTTGAGTTGAATTTGCTCCCTCCCATTGTTTTCTTCTTTAAATCACTGTTATCATCTGAATTTAGTTCAATAATCAATTTATTAATTGTCTAGCCCCATTAGACTAAAGCTCCATGAGACCAGGGACTCTATCATTATATTGCCAGCAACTAAAATACTGCCTGGCATATAGAAGGCATGCAACAAAAATAAAGAAATAAATAAATATTTGCATAATGAATGAATTAGTGAAATAAATCAAAACTACAGAAAATATGCCAGAAGGCAAAATGAATTATAGAAATTGTACAGGAATTTGTAAAGAAAGCAAAAGAAAGCAAGAAAGAGGGGCACCTGGGTGGCTCAGTCAGTTAAGTCTACCTTTGGCTGAGGTCATGATCCCGGGGTCCTGGGATCAAGTCCCTAGTCAGGGTCCTTGCTCAGAAGGAAGTGTGCCTCTCCCTCTCCCTCACCTGCCACTCCCCCTGCTCGCACTCGCTCTGTCAAGTACATAAATCAAATCTTGAAAAAAAAAAAAAAAAAGGAAGCAAGCAAGAAAATATGTTATTGAGTGATGGTAGTTTAGCTGAGCCTCAAATAAGTTAAATTTCACTAGGGCAATGAGGGTTTGGGTCAATTGAGGAGATATTTTATGCCAAATAATAAAAAAACAAATTAAAAGGAAAATGATAGCCTGGGGTGACCTAATGTAAGGGCTAAGTCTGAAATGATAATAAGGCAGGTATTATTATTTCTTATAATAGATGCACCTGTCAGCAGTTGGCCCATTTTCATTTTATGGAGACTTTCAGTTATGTAATTGGACATTTTCCCTTTCCACACAAACTATGATCAATCTTGGAGGCAAATTTGTGAACTACTTTGGTGTGCATTTATCTGGTAATGGATTATATTCTTCACCTTGCACTTGGACTGCTTTCTCCCATGCCCTTCTTTTCTCTACTATCTTATTTTAAGGGGGCTGAACTAGTTCTTCTTAAAATTCTGGGCTCATGAGTTTCTCCACTACTAAATAATGTGCTTCAGAGGAACTACGATCATCATCCCTGCCCCACACATCCAAACTCATATGTCACATAAGAGCTTTATATGAGGATGCACATATTTTTATAAGAATGTCTCTTACTTTTGGTCAGTTTTTATTAACAACAGACTAACAAGAAATACAGACTTATTGTACATTATCTGTAGGAAAAGTGGTGCAACAGCATTCAAGAAATGCTTTCAAATGTGCATATACTACATACATTGTTGATATTTCCTCACTTCTGAAGAGCCTCAAGGCCCTCCCTCCTTACCATCCACCTTTAAAATAAGTCAGATTCCTAGATATGATGCTCTGCTCCCTTCTTCCACAATCTGCTCTGGGCTGGTATTATCAAATATCAGATTAAATCACAGTCCTAATTAATGGAGCACTGGAATGAGTGCACCATTTCTGTAATTTCCTTCTTCTCATGATCCAAAGTGACAAAGTAAAGAGGACTCATTCTCTGAATCATCTCTTTCTCTCTCATGCCCCTATGTGACAGTTAAATGTGTATCTATTGTTCTGGATGGACAGGCTCAAAGTGAACAACTTTAACCAGCTGCATGGGACAGTCAGTTGTCACAGTACTTGTGTTGCTCAGGCACCAGAAGCCATTTTTAGAACTGGTCTGCCCTTGCATACAAATGGGCAGCTCTAAGATTCTGGTTTAAGATTCTGGTTTAGTCTTCAAAATAGAAATGGATGAAGCATACTTTATCTACTGTTTTCATTCATGATGGCTTAACGTAGGGAAAGTGTTTTTTGAGATCAGCCCTTTTCAGTAGATTCTGTATTGAATTTTGGAGCCCAAGTTCTAGCTAATATGACTGACATTGTGTCCGTAGTTATATCTTGGGGACTTGAGAAAGAAAAAGGTGTAGTTGAGGGCAATGACTAAATTTAATTCTTATATACCCTTAAAAAATATATTTCTATGAGATCACCATCATGTATTTCTAAAATTTGAAACAGTATATCTCAGTGAATTTACAGGATTTGGTCAGTTTTTATTAACTTAGAATTGCAATCTCCCCCTTCTTACCATAGCCATTCCTGATCCCTTTAACCTACATTTTTCTTTTTTTTCATAACAGACAGTATATTCTAACATGTTATATTATGCCTATATATGTATATGTAGTATCTATTATATGCTATATAATATCTATTGCTTATTTTCTATTCATTTCTCACCCCCATTCAATCTAAGCTCTATAAGGGGAAGTGTTTTTGTATCATGCTTTATAGATGTATTCCAGGAGTTTAGAATAATATCTGGCACATTATAGGTGTCCAGTAAATATCTGTAGAAAGAATTATCAAACAATAGTTTTTGAGCTACATTTCTACAATTGCAGAATAAGGTTACATTTAAGAAATCTGCATTTATAAGCCTTAATATTATGTTGGATTTCAAAATGAGTTTTAATGTTTCAATGCTTTATTCACATAATTTATTCAAAATACATTTGTGAATATATTTATTTCCTATAAAATTTTTTGCCTCGTCTCACTTGTACTAATGATTGACTCATTCTTTTTAATCTTTCTTGGGATGGATTCAGTGTAATAGAATTCAAACTGTTGTTCAAACTGATTTACAAAAAACAATGCTGGTTTGCTATTTGTTTGTGGCTATGGTTTTGTTGATCTCTGCTGAGTATAGATTTTCACATTAAACTACACTTTCTATTTGTTGTTACTGAAAATGTTAGCAAACAAACTGACTAGAGAGACATAAATCCAAATGAACAATTAAGTAGCTCTATTACTAACTGGCTTTTTTATACATCAGCTACTTTTTTCATAAAACCCTAGGGAAGGCTTACTTGTCTCCACAAGCAGGAAGTGCAAAAAACCAGTATTTTATAACTGCCTATGATAGTCTTCTTTTCATAAGTTCCTAACAACTATATTTAAGCCCTCAATTCCTGGGAGTAATAACTCTTGATAAGCCTTTATTTATAAGTAACTGATACGATCATGCATAAAAATATATACAAAAAGATAATTTGGTATAGAATGAGATTCACAGAAACTCCTATATCTGGTCCATGATTTGTATTGGTAAAATTCACCTTTAATAAAGCTCTGCCTAGTGCCCTGATTACTCCTAACTGGGATGAATGCTTTACAAATGAAATTGTTGGCACAGCCCATATCCTCAAGACATGTTAAGCAGGTACTACAATGCAGAGAATATGGATAAGAGACAAACAAGGAAATGAAAAATAAATTTGGGGCAAGTTCAGGATAACTCCACTTTAGCACATTAAGACCAGGCTCAAAATAAATGCAGAGTTGAAAGGAAATTATCACATAAATTCTAAGATATTTTACCAAGAACACTTAAGCTTTGACCTTACTATTCATGAGGGAGTTTCTCATAGTCAGATTTCAGTAACTATTTAACAGTGAAGGCCAGCAACCACTATGAGAGTTTATGGCAGGTATGTAGGAGTCTATGAGAAATTATTTCAGTGGAAAAACCCACTTTTAGAGGCTCTCTGTGCATTGTTTACTCCTTCCTCTTCCCCCAATAGTCTACCTATTGCCCGTACTTTAGTATTTTTCAAACTGTCATAACCGTATGCTTACATTAGAATATAAGCTCCTCAAGGTAAAGGTCTTATATCTAATATGTTTTCTTTATTCTCAGAGCCTACCTCTTTGCTACATATACTATGTGAACATTAATAATAATGGAAAGAAATATCCTTTATACTAAAAAATAATAAACCTTTTTTTAAAAAAGATTTTATTTATTTATTTGACAGTGAGAGACAGTAAGAGAGGGAACACAAGCAGGGGGAGTTGGAGAGGAAGAAGCAGGATCCCCGCCAAGCAGGGAGCCTGATGCGGGGCTCGATCCCAGGACACTGGGATCGTGACATGAGCTGAAGGCAGACGCTTAACGACTGAGCCACCGGGGCACCCAATAATAAACCTATTGACTCAAATAGGTAAAGACATAACTAGTACACTTTGTCAAACATTCAGGAGATGTATCTGGAATTGTTCTGATGTTAATACTGTTTCATGAAATCTCACAAGTTGTGAAAAGCCAAGAATAAATAGTATCATACTGATAAGGACAACACGCCAACAAAATGTCACTATTAATGATTAACTTTTGTAAAATTGCAGAACATTTACATTAATAGATTGAGATAACATTAGAATTACTTCTGGAAACATTCATATGTCCCAAGCACATCTAAGTCTTTGTCTCCTACTCTGCTTACGTCACCATCCGACTGACTGTGCCATTTAGCTTTTCAGCTATACCTCTTTCTAGCCAAGTGCCACCATCCTTATGGGCTCCTGCCAGGGCTGCCTGGCTTTCTGAGGTAGACGTATGGATGGAACCAGTACTGACATCCCTACTTGCGCTCCACTTACACTTTAGGATTCATAGACTGTAAACAAACCTCAGAGTAGGCTGTACTCTTGCGATATAAATCTTTTTTCAAAAACAATCACTGCCCATTACATAAAAAGTTGGCAGGAATCACTTTCCAGATCAACCTCACTGTCGAGTACAGGGTAATACAAGAGAGAGAATGAAGACCTCTTTCAGCCCTATAACAATACACGCCAGCCACATCACAAAGAATTGTCCATCAAAATGTAATCAGAACCTAATAATAAATGTCATTTTTAAAAAGACCTTAAGATTTCTAATAAGTGGCTACAGGTTTGATTTTATTATTATTTTATGAAAATATGTGCCCATGTTCTTTTGATGTATCCACTGAGTGGTAACTTTAAGATGAAATCCACAATTTAGTAAGCAACTAAAATTTTAACTACTTGTTTGAAATGTGTTAAATATGGCTTAAATATGCTGAAAACGCTTTAACTGTGTCAATTCTCCTAGTAACTCTACGAGAAATGTACATATTTATTATGCCCATTTCCAATACCCTTTTTGCTGTTTTCACACCATACTTTCATATACTGTTTTATTTTTTTTTAAAGATTTTATTTATTTATTTGACAGAGATAGAGACAGCCAGCGAGAGAGGGAACACAAGCAGGGGGACTGGGAGAGGAAGAAGCAGGCTCCTAGCGGAGGAGCCTGATGTGGGGCTTGATCCCATAACGTCGGGATCACGCCCTGAGCCGAAGGCAGACGCTTAACCGCTGTGCCACCCAGGCGCCCCTCATATACTGTTTTAAATTCTTCATTCTATTATAGTACAGGTACTCGGAATTGAATTGTTTTTAAACATATTGAATGCCCAGATGATTTTTTTACATTGGGAGTAAGAAGAAACTAACAGGACTCTTGGCTGCTAATAAGAGTCTAAATACAATGATAACAGAATTTCATAAGTCAATTATACACTCCATTTGAAGATTTAAAAAATTTAAAATCTAGTAACTTTTGAAATTTCTTCCTATATGATTGTTATTATAGCCATATTTTCACTTACATAAGTGATGAATTACAACAATAAAGAATCTCTCTCCCTATGGACATGGTCATATGCAGATATGCTAGCTCTCCAGAAACACAGTCACTCACCTGGCTTACAAAAGTTTGTGTGTAGAATACATATCAGAGTCTTCTAATAAATTCCTCCTGGATGGTGTGTAAGAGCAAAACCCATGGTGCTTAATCTCAGGAATTCTTTGACAATCCTCAAAGCTTCTCCCTGCACTTTGGGATTGCAAAGACTCCTAAATTCAATTGTTAATGCTGAAATTCTTTTTTCAGTAAAGTCATCTTCATGTCTAATCAATCTATAATTTCATCATTTTCCCACCTTCCAATAATTTCCTAAGGTAGGACAATTACTACTAAGGATAGAGCCACAGACAAATATTCTCAAGTGGTGTCCAATGAGAAGTTTAATCATTCCTGAGAAATCTAAGATACCAATTGAAGTATGAAATTTCATATTAAGAATTCAATGCCTTGAATATTGTGCAATGCTGCAGGTGTTAAGCTCTGTATTACACATTAAAATACATGATAGGTGCAGGGTCAAAAAATATTTCAAATAACTAACTTTGAAATTAAATCATTTCTCATTTTCTTATTAGAAAATTTTTATAATTGAAATGCAATTAATATTTAAATGAATTAAAGCATACCTTTAATTTTGGAAATATTGTTTATCTGTTACAATGCAATATATTTATATATACAGACAACTGAAATGCTTTGGAAGAAAAGTACACTAATATCCCATTCATACAAAAATACATAAGTCTATTTACATGTGTGTGTATATAAAACTGCATTTGTAAATGAATAGTAAATGTTCTGGAAAGCTTTCATACCAAAGAAACCAAGTTATTCCTGAGGAGGGGGAAAAAAATTGGAGACAAGGGAGAAGTAAACTTTTACTTTTCAGACAACTTTTTTTTTCAGGTTGCATTTTAACCATTACCAAAAAAAATATATATATAAAAAAGAAACTTAGGAAAAAAATGAATTTCATTTTTATTTTTCAGTTTGAGGTTGTTTTCCCAAGCTTAGGTTCTTCAAGCTTCATTTCCCTTGGTAGTTTGTCTCAAAAGAACCACAACATATTTCACATTTAGTACAGTTTTGGAAAAGAAGTTTATCCCACAAAATATCAAATGATCTTTAACTAAAAGTCCAGACTATGTTCTTCCATATGACATCAAGTAAACAGCCTCTAATGATTTCTTGCTTAGGTAAGCTATTAACATTCATGGAGAGTCTATTACTGGACTTGATTACCTTGTGTATCAAAGTGACAGATCTACAGCCGCTATGACAGTATTTCAGCTCACAAGCACCCATGGCCAATTAATCCCTTATGAATCAGACCAGAGTTAGCCAGTTGTGACAGCTTTGGAAGTGTGTCAGCTCTCCTTGATAAAGGACACCACAGCACTTAAACTTGCATTAGTGAGGATCTGCAAAGGGGCCTTAATATAACTGCTTCAGGGCTATTTTAGGAAAGGTTAGAACTCCACAATGTGGCCCAGTTTCCTGGATCAAAAGAGCAAAGCGGTCATTAAGACCTGACTCTGAGACAGATCTCCTTTTTATTTAAAAACTTGTCATTATAAACATTTTTCTAAGAAAATCATTAGCTGTGGAGTGGTGTTATAAAGTTAACGATAGAGTCTTATATTCTGATTGCATAGTGCATCTTAGTTAACTTCTCAATGACAAGCAAAACTGTGCTCAAAAGGGAAGCGTTGCATAGTTTTGTGTTTCAAGATTTCAAACTCCATTATGCAAATGAACTATTCTTATGCCCCCGAATAGTGATATTACTTGTTGCCTTTTGACTTTCACCAAATAACCAAAGCACAGTAGGGATAAAGCCATCCCTACATAGTCATGTATCCCAAGAGGTAAGTAATTACACAAAATTATTGGTAAGTAATTCATGGACACTGTCAATTAACAATGTGATAGAAAAGAAGTGTTGTTTGATAAAGACTTGTGGGAATTTAAATTGTTGTTAATCAATAAAAATCATGAAAATATCTGTCCTTTTTAAAAAACTAGTTTGGGGAAATATGTATCTTTAAATTCATTTGCCTGTCTTAATGAGACACACACTTGAATATAAACATCATTTAACAAAAAAATTTATGCATGTATTTTATAACCAAAGAATGGCAGGTAACCCTCACTGAATCTTTGTAATGTGCAGTCGGCAACTGCCTTTTACAGTTAAACGTTAAAAATTTACCTCTGGGACTAATTCAAACTTCAATAAAATCCTTACAACTCTTCCTATATTCTGTGGGAGTAATGGATAAAATACTCATTCTGTATCCTCATAAAAACATACCTAACTAACCGTTACTAAGTATAGTGCCTTACAGAAATCATCTCTAATGTTGCAATACTTGGGACTTAAACTAAAAAAACGTATTCACTGTTCACTTGAAATTCAAATTTACTGAGGTCCATATATTCTTTTTTTGCTAAATCTGGTGCCCCGAATCATCTTAGTTAATTCAGAAAAGCATAGAAACTCAGGGTATATATGAGGGAATCTGAGTTCAAAATTTTTCTTAAACTTTTAGATGTCAAATGTACGTCAAAAAAGATAAGGAGGATGGTGAAGATAAGTTGCAAGAAGATCCAATCATTAATATAAAGCTATTATTTTCACAGAGTAATGCCCTAATCATCAATTTTTATCCATTTATGTAATTAGTATAATTAAAGATAATTATTCTGTCACAGTGCTTTCATGGTCTTCATTAATTCAAATATATAATTGCATGAATTTTGGTCAGCTGGAAAAGGGGGATTTAAGAATACACACACACACACACAATCACTCCAACAAAGCAAATTTCTAAAAGGTATGTATGTGAGAGACATACATTAAAATGTTCCCAGTTGATAAATCACACGGATATTTAAAATAATGCTGGCCTGCTCACTAAAGACACTTAAATATTTACTAAACTCTAGAAAACAAACTTTAGTTTGTTGGGGGGAAAAACAGTTCTTTCAAAACACCATAGGATATTATTATGTCCTCTTTTGATCTTCCTACATTCATGAATGAATTGTAGATGTTTCTAATCTAGACACATTTACAACTCACTAGGGCTAGAATATCCATCAGCAGGTCCTGTAGAAAGCACCTTTCCAGCTGCATAGAGCAAGAAGTGCACCAACTTCTCTCACCTGTGAGAGGAGGTTCATGCCAGCACATTTTTCAGTAGACTGAACTACATAATGGAAAGTATTTCTCAGCTGAAAGCTGATAATGTGGGTGAATGCCAAATAGATATGGATGTCACACTAACATGAAATTCTGAAAGTCATTTTTCAGCATGGAAGAGTTCTATCTATTTATGCTAGAAATTGCAAAGATATATTTACATATCGAATACTGGATTTTTTTTGATTATTAAAAACATCTGGTATTAAATCCTAACACTGAACTGTATTAGCTATACAATATTGAGTAATAAATATATCTCCATGAATCTCATGTTCTTCATAGGTACGTTAGACACATTATGACTAATCCCATCACGTATGTGACCTAAATAGGTCATTCTCTCCTAGATGCAATATATACGAGTAACTATTCTTTAGTGATAGTTCATTTTCAAGCCATGAAAAACTGGTAGTATAGAGTGAAGGACACTGAAAGATAATTCTGTATGGATGGCTCACATTGCTGCTCATTTTGAGAGCAGAGACACTGAAGTCTTCTGTTCAGTATTAAGTATTCAAGGACATATGTATAACTAACAGCTTTGGAAGATAGAGATAGTATCACCCTTCAGGGCAGGATTTTTTGCTGTCTAATATAATACTGAAAATATTTCCCTCTGGGGCAAAAGTGGCTTGCAATCTCTCATAAAAGATCCCAAGCTCAAGATTGCTAGGCTGCGATGAAAATCCATGATATATGCAGAGCCTTCCAGAACCTCCCTCCCATATTGCCCCTGTGGGACTTGAGGGGCACAAAGAGCATATATGAACAAGAAGGGTACATGAAAGTCATGCTTCTTTCTGTATGTGAGTAATAAAGCACCTTATCTCTAACCCAGGAGTCTTGATCTTCTGCCATGTATGAAACTAGGGCAGGTTAACATATTAGCTTGCAAGAAGGTAAAAATCTCAGACTTTTCACAATTTTTGGTAGGGCACTAATCATAACACCTTGAATAGAGTTACAGGAAACACTGTCAGACCTTATCTATGTATTCTAAGGGATGTTAGAGCCTCACAAAAATAGTATTTTCCTAATTAGTGTAAATAATTTAAAATACAGTCTTCTTTAGAGTTAGTTGCGTATTTTATTTCTTTGGATCAATCTACATAACCCAAAAAGCTGCACCCCCACACCCGTCTAAGGTCTAAAGTATATCTATTGAATCTCCAAGCATCTTGTTTATAGGTAAGTGTTATTCAACATACTAGAGAGTAAGTTCCATGAGGGAAGATGTTTTATATGCTTTCCTCCTTCCTCTATGCTCAGGGCCTAGAGCAGTGCCAGGAACAAAGTAGACACATTAAGAATATTTGTTGGTAGAACAGAGGCCTATGAGTCAATACAGTAATATATCACAAACCAATCTCTGATTTAAACAATTGTCCAGAAACAGAAGAAAATATGTTGACTTTTTTTATCTTTCCAAACTAATGATCATAATAATATTTTGATTCAGATTACACCCAAGAGTGCATATTCAAAAATAAGTATTTTGAACTAATAATCCAATTATAAAATGAACCTTCACATTTTAAAAAGAACAGAAGATTTTAAAATCTGTATTAACCAGAAAACAGTAAAATCTCTCAGAGGAAAACTGTATAAAATGAGATGTAAAGAACATAGGATCAGATAGCTATATTGCTACTTGATAGCAACGTGCTTTTAGCAAGTCATTGAACTTCAGGGAGCCTCAGTTTCCTCCTATGTAAAATGAAATAATTATACCCAACTTAGCACAGTGCCTGGTAGTGCTGAATAGGTAAGGAGGTACTTTATACAAAATCTCTGAGATCTACCTTCATTTAATACAATGAGAATCTGGTTCCATAGCTAATTGTTAATAAATTTAAAGGCAAATTGAAAACATAAAAAAAATACATATATGCAGGATCTCCTATGCTATCACTTACTGAATTCCATGCTAAAGTTCATTATGCTTATTTGCTGGATAGATGGATATTCAGTTTACTTTGACACTTTTATGAAAAACAAACTATATGAATAAGTTATCACTGGGCAAGTAGTAAACATTAGTAAGCTCTCTGCACAGAGATATCTCTGTCTTCAAAATAACAGGTAGAAATGTTATGGGGTTAGGAGTTAGTTAATTTTAAATTTAAATTTCATCTTTGCCATTATTAGCTGTTTGACCTGATAAAATTTGCAGAACCTCTCTGATCATCAGTATCTGCATTTATGAAGTAGGATTAATAACATCTAATTTGCAGTATATGGAGTAAGATCATATATCTCCAACATAGTAAGTTAAAAAATAACAACCACAATCCTTAGTTTTAAAAAATTATTTCAGTTAGTTACTGATATTTCCTAAGTTCTTCAAGATGTGATTTATAGGTTTGGTTCCCCTCTAGAGTCAGGTAACAGTAAAAGTAGTCTCTGAGGTTGCTCTGCCTGTCAAGTTCTTAGGAAAACCCCAGATTTCAGCCTTCTAGTAGCACCTTATGCTATACTGCATGTGTGATATTGTTCACTGCTGCCAAACTTTGAATCAAAACAGCTCAGTGTCTTTCCAATCTGATAGTGTCAACGAAGACCATTCTCCAGGATTACTGAAACAGCCACAGAGCCCCCAAATTCTTCACATCTGTTCACTTACAAGCATCCACTGTCTCTTTCTTCTTCATAAACTTCAGCTCTACACCCCGTACTTCTCTTATCTCAGAAGTTCTCTTTCATCCAGATAGTAAGCATCTAATGTTCTTAGCTCTTTGGATATCTGCAGAGGAAACTGTGTTGCAGGCCAAAGATCTTTGAAGATTAATCCCCTACTCTACTTAATATTTGCTCACCAAATACATAAATATGAAGAAACATTAGTAAGTACCTGTAGATGTACTAATACCACAGAACAGGTATAAAGAAAATCCAGTGATGGCTTAATACCTACCCACAATGGGTAAGAGTTAAATCACAAAAGGAAAGAACTGCCTGTTATTTCATATAATCTTAGTCTTCTGTACCCACTGCAAAGAAATCTCTATACTGCAACTATTTTGTGAATTGTAAATGGGCAAATACAAAGCTAGTTGAGAACTATGCATTTCACTATGGGAGATATAATGTATGCACGCTCACGCCACCCACACACACATCATGGGAAAGGTGAAGAACCCTGTGAGGCGGAGTTTGAATTGCAATAATCAGCATGATACACAATCATTTATGTACAGTTCAAGAGTTCTCTGAAATTATTTTTTTGCACTTAGAATATATCCATCCTAGACTCATTCATTAAAGCCATGAAGAAATGACACCCAAGTAGCAATGAGTATATCTGGTGTTCAGATACTAGTTTCTAAACACTATTTCCTATCAGGTCACCTTGGAAAATGGTTAATTCCAGGTCAGTAGAAGGAAAATGTTAAGAACAACAGTTTGTTCTGTCAGAAAGCAAATAAGTGCTTAAATACTAATGGGAACATATCAAAACGCATACTGGATCCACTTTGAAGGATTACCCCTAGCAAAACCTGAGATTTGGAGGGGAAAAAAAATACTTCTTCACAGAAAGAGTTCAGATACTGAACAGAGATGTAATAACTGGAACTAAACAAACAAACAAACAAACAAACAAACAAAATGGCCTACTGGAAAACAAGATTACTACAGAACCTCAAAGTATTATCCAAGAAATTACTTCTTAATTGCAGATGAAAATGCATATTCTTAACATGAAGAAATCTAATGGTGACGTTAACCAAATGATCACACCAGTCTCCTCAATAATGGAATAAACATAATGCCTCCTGATGTGATGCAAAAATAAGTGTAAACCAGCATCAAAGCAGTATTCTTGCCAAAAATGAATGTGAAGTGAACCTATACATGAAGAAATCATAAGCTTCATCCAAATATGAGATATTTTACAAAACAACTGGCCTGGACTCAACAAAAATGTCAATGTTAAGAAAGACAAACATGATGGGAGTGGGGGCAGTCACTGCTTAGATTAAAGGCGACTAGAGACACATAAACAAATGTAATGTTTGTCCCTGGATCAACTCCTGGAGTAAATCAAGAAAGACTGAGGGGGCGCCTGGGTGGCTCAGTCATTAAGCGTCTGCCTTTGGCTCAGGGCGTGATCTGGGATCGAGCCTCGCATCGTGCTTCTTCGCTGGGAGTCTGCGTCTTCCTCTCCCACTCCCCCTGTTTGTGTTCCCTCTCTCGCTGGCTGTCTCTCTCTCTGTCAAATAAATAAATCTTTAAAAAAGAAAGAAGAGAAGAGAAGAGAAGAGAAGAGAAGAGAAGAGAAGAGAAAAAAGAGAAAAAAGAGAAAAAAGAGAAAAAAGAGAAAAAAGAGAAAGAAAGAAAGATTGAGAACAATTAGAAAAAATGTAAATATGGAATAAAAATTAGATAATATTGGGGAATGATAATCACGTTGCTGATGTATGGGAGAATATCCATTTTTAAAGAAATACATATTAATACATTAAGGTAGGAAGAATCATGATGTATGTAGTTAACTTTTAAATAGCTCAAAAATAGAAAATTGGCAAAATGTTGACAACTGATGAAAAGTGGCCTTTGTACTACTTTTTTTTTTAAGATTTTATTTATTTATTTGACAGAGCAAGAGTGAGTGCAAGCAGGGAGAGCAGCAGGCAGAGGAAGAGGGAGAAGCAGGCTCCCTGCTGAGCAAGGAACCCAACCAGGGGCTTGATCCCAGGACCCTGGGATCATGATTTGAGCCAAAGATAGACACTTAACTGACTGAGCCACCCAGGCACCTCTTTGTACTATTCTTTTAACTGTTTTAGGGATTTAAATTATTTTTCAAAGCGTAGAAATGAAAATAATATGTAAAATGCCTAGCAAAGTGCTAGAGAACTACCAAGTACCAAGAATTCACCTCTGGTATGATGCTCTGGGTCTCACAATGTCTGACAAGCTCCTATGACTCAGTTTTCCCTAAAACCCCAGTAAATGATACCCCTAACTAATTATAGAAACCCAGAGCTGGGGCGTCCGGGTAGCGCAGTCCTTAAGCGTCTGCCTTCGGCTCAGGGCGTGATCTGTTCTGTCTTTCTGGATCCTGATGGGGAAGGAATGTTCTCTGGGATAGAGCCGCACATCAGGCTCCTCTGCTAGGAGCCGGCTTCTTCCTCTCCCACTCCCCTGCTTGTGTTCCCTCTCTCACTGGCTGTCTCTCTCTCTGTCAAATAAATAAATAAAATCTTTAAAAAAAAAAAAAAGAAAAGAAACCCAGAGTCGATTTCTCGATACTTCACAGAGTCATTAAAAAAAAAAAGAGGCTGAAATACGTGTAATAACTGTTTTTATGATAAGAATATAAATTAAATAGAATTTTTTGCATCAAAGTGATTACATTTTAAAATTTTTTGAAAGACTACGCTTCTGTTATATTATATATATAAATGAAACTTTTTCTCATACACTATAGAGATGAGGCCTATACAAACTCATAACTGGAGGCCTGAAATATAATTTAATTTTATTGCTATGAAACTAAATAAATTCCTCCTTTTATCCATTTATAGACAAGTGCATTTATAGACACCGTCTTCTGGTAATGATTTCCACAGAATGGTAAGGCAGATAAGTAGACAGGATGAATATATTACCCCCCCCCCCCATATATCCTACAGGGAAGAATGTTGTGCAACAATAAAGTACCAGTTACACATAAAACTATTAAGCAGGATACATAAAATTACAATTATCTAAAAGCCTCAGTAAACAAGTACATTTTATGGCATAACAATAGCTAACCGAAAGGACAAGAGAAAGTATGAGGAGAAAGCCATGGTAAAGATTAGTCACCAAATTGCTTTGCTCAGAAATGGTAAAAATTCTGTCCCTAATTTTGCCTGCAAAAAGTAAAAACAAAGTAAAAAATAAAAGACAAACATTTAAAGGAGCCACTTAATCTTAGAGGAGATAGGCCATCAGGTACTTCATCATCACTATCATACTTGCCAATTCTTTACTGACTAACTCTTGTGCACAATATTCATATTTTTAAAGAAGTCCCATTATATATGGAAAAATAAAAAAGTTTTATACAACTTACTTGTGGCATAGTTTAAAAGGATTGTATGTAATTCTGGAGAAATGTTGTAATTCAAAAGAATATTTTTTCATGTATCTTTTTCTGAATGATGAACTTACGGTTGGGACTCTATCTTCAAAATATTAGCCCAACCTGTAACAAAATTCCTGATTTATACAAACTCAATAAATGGTTGTTTAATCAGAAAAATAATACTAGTTAGCCCATTTTTAATAAAGGAATTTCACTAAACTCAAATTGATTTAATATAAAAAGAAGTTTTACAGAGAAATAGAAAAGAAGTATTTTGAGAATATATGCTTTTGCAGAGGCTGAATTTAAAACTCCCATGTGCTTAATAATAGAAAAGTTCAGAATTACATAAATTCTATCATATGGTATTTTATTTCTAAAGACTTCTCTTAATCTTCTTTCATAATACTTTGAGGCAGCTCTTGTCAATATGCTGAAATCTCTCCCCTGCCCTTAATCTGGGCTAGACTTGAACTTACTCTGTCCAGTGGGATGTTAGAACTACTACAGTCACAGCTGAGGAAAAGGAATGTCAACAAGTACTCTCTGCATAACTTACAGCCACAGGCTAGTTCTGAGACACCTCTGGAGGTCTTCTGAATTCTGTGCAAAGCACCACGAAAACCACTAAAAACTCTTTAAGAGCAGAGACTCTACCCAATTCATATTTAGATTTGTCCTCACTAGCAGAACAGTGCCATATATGACACAGACCCTTGGTTGCTTTTGACAAAGGAATAAACAAAGAGAAAAGAGATAAACAACATAACAGTAACAAAATCCAAATAGCGGAATACCAATTCCATGACGTACTATATGCAGAGATTTTTATTTTGTTCATTTTTATTTCTATATGATTCTAGAAAATGAGATTTTAGTCCAGTAGACAGTGTACTTTATTAAGCACTACAACCTATATAACAAAAAAGAACAAGTAGAGAAAGAGCACACATATGATTTTTAACTATGCTTACCTATGTACTAAAAGGATTTTTGCCATGTGTGACATTTCTAATTTTATAAAACCTTTGACATGTGACCTAATGTTCTGTGAAGGAACACACTGAATGAACAAGAGACTGTGTACTTACAATGTCTGAGCCAGTCAAAATAATTTATTTAGAGACTTTATGAAATGCAATAATTTTTTCTAGTGATTGAGCTCCCATGTAGTGAGTTACAAGTGATAATGAAATGAAATAGTTGTTCCTTTTCACTGCATATCGTAACACCAAAGGATGACTTGAGCATTGTGGGGAATAGAAAGAAAAACAGTAATCTACCTGTTTAAAAAGATTTCTCCAAATCTGAAATTTTGTTTTGATTATTTAAGGAAACTTTTGTACAAGAATAGTAATCATAACTGGCAGTGACAATTATGTATTTTCTCGGCTGTGACCCCATATCACCCAGCATTCCTTCCCCATCAGGATCCAGAACCAAGCTACCGAGATTCACCATTTCCCACCAAACACTCATCCTCCTAATATCAAGAAATTCCTGGGGTGTCTGGGTGGCTCAGTTGGTTAAGAATCTGCCTTTGGCTCAGGTCATGATGCTGGGGACCTGGGATCAAGTTCCATGTCGGGCTCCCTGCTCTGTGAGAAGCCTGCCCCTGCCCCTCCACCCTGCTTTGCTCTCTCTCTCTCTCTCAAATAAATAAATAAAATATTTAAAAAGAAAAAAGAAATTCCTGAGTATGATTTACTGTAATATGTCATCACAGAACACTTGGTGGGGGAAGAAAGAACAGAACTGTGCTGATAATTTACAGAATTCTCATTTGAAATGAGTCTCTGCTTGTGTTCACTTAACAGACAAAATAAAGCCAAAATATTCCTCATAAATCAGATGAATATGTAGAAACTTAACTGGCAGAATGATGGATCTTAAGTCCTGAACATTATTTTATGCACAGTTATAGACACCAGCTAAATTTTTTTAACATGGTTGGACCTTCCCTGCTACATATACATGTGCAAGCACACACCAGTCACCTGGTAGATGGAAATAAGGCAGTAAGAAAATAATGAAGATAAGTCTACCAAATAAAACAAATTCCTAATAAGAAATGAAGTATAGCAGAAAAACCTTAGGGAGCAAGGGGAAAACAGATGGAAAAAGACCAATGATGACAGTAATGATAATGACAATGATGTGAAAAAAAAAAAAAAACAACAATGAAAATAATAATGAATGTTTCTTTGTATGATATATTTCATCTAAGGAACTCACAAGAGGCTTATCCTATGAAAAATGGGTTGCAGATAAACATTTCCTCACGTGGGCAACCTTGTGAATAATGGTAAGAAGCAGCACGGCTTATTGGATTGGAAGAAGAGAAGAAAAGAACTCATTTTTTAAAAAGTTAGGAAACCAGCATGGGTTGTTAAGTTTGAAAGCAAAATCAACATTTATTTATAAGTGCTTAGAAAAAGAAGAAATGGTCCATTAAAACAGTTCAATAGTTCCCACTTCCTGCTGAAAAAACAAAAAAAAATCAAATTTCTTTCCATAAACTGCAACTCAATTGGCAGACAGACATTAGCCATACTCAACTATCTGTGGTTTCCTAAACACACCATGTTCTCTCATGTCTTCATGGCCTTGTGTTCACTCATGTTCTTCCTCCCAAACTTCACTTGGTGAAAAAACTCTGTAGACCAGGATTAATACAACTTTTCTGTAAAGGGCCGGAGAGTAAATATTTTAAGCATTACAGGCTATGCAACCTCCAACAACTATCCAACTATGTTGTACCAAGGAGACAGCTTTCAAAAACACATTAATTAGTGTGGCTGTGTTCCAATAAAACATTATTTATGGACAACAAAGATTAAATTTCATATAATTCTATATGTCAAGAAATATTTTCTTTTCTTCTAATAATCATTTGCAAATGTAAAAAAAAAAATTCTGAGATAGTAGGCAGTACAGAAACAGATTGTAGGCCACATTTGGCCAGTGGGCTGTAGTTTGGTGATCTCTGATCTAAACAAATATCATTGGCTTTGTGAAATTATTTTTAATACATTCTATGGCCAGCCACTCCTTTGCTTTCTTTCATAGTACTTTGCTTATGTCATTGTTTATATTACTCATCTCTAAATCTACCATTTCTTCTAATCTATGAACTCCTTAAAAATATCAACTACTGAAAACATACAGTGATTAAGAACATAGATTCTGGGGCCAGCCTTACCAGGTTTGAATCTAAGTTCCAACACTGTATTAATAAGATGCAAAGGCATTTATGATCGATGTGCCTCACATTTTTTTCATTTGTTAAAAACAAAATGAGAATAATGATTTTCCATATAACACAAATGTTTTGAAGTATGCTTAAAACATGATGCTAACCTAAATTTGAAAAGAGTTCTAACAAATTTGTAGTGGCAAGTGAGAACCTTTTGAAAAATTATAGTATGCAAACTTTTATCTTCAGTTTGTCTAATATAGAACCTAATACACAACTGGTGCTCAATAATTTTTTGTGATGAATGAATGTTTTTTAAATATAACTATTTTCTATTCTTTTCCCCAATGGTTAGTATATTTGTGTGCATTGGGGAGGGAGAATAAAAGGTAAACTCATGTACACATAATAAAAGTTAAATACTATAAAGTTCTTTTCAATACGTGTATGGTATTTTAATGCTCTCACAATTTATTTGCATGAGTACAGATGTCCATTGTGAGCCCAGATGTCATTATTTATTTACTCATTCAGGAAACTTCCATTAAACCTGTATTCTATGCCAGGATGTGTTGTTAGAATGAGTGAGACATGGTATCAGCCACCAAAAAGTTTGTTGTTCTGTTGTTGAGAGAGACTCATAAATTAATGGTATCAATAAAATGCAAAAATACCTATTAAAGGCAAAAGGAAATGAGCATGTGAGTGATGTACCTAAGAAATCAAGGGAACACATCAGAAAATGATTTTTTTTAAATAATGAGCTGATAATTAAATGAAGTATTGCAGATAAATAGAATATGTCTAACTTGTAGATGAGTTTTCCAAGAAGAGAAACAGCTTTTACAGGAACACACAAATGCATTCACTAGCTAGGCTTTTTTAGACAAAACAAAAACAAAAAGCCGAGTGTGGGGGAGAGGTCAAGATAAAGCTGAAAGTTGGTTTCCAATCATGGAAAGTATGATATGGCATGATAAGGACTTTGAGCTGTATTCTGTTGGTGAATAGAAATCATAAGGGTTTTCACTAGGGGAATAGATGTAAGTACCCAAGGAAAAGGACTCAGTGCAAAAGGAGAAGAGACAAGCATGTCTAAATCACAAACAGATGGTGAACGTGGAAAGAAGGAGCAACTTCTTCCCTTGGGACTAATAAAACAGATACAGGAAGAATGAGATAAGAAGATAGTTAATGAATGGGAAAAGGGAGAGGTATTCAATAAAATCATATTAAATTTAAATGACCTTAGGACATCCCTAAAACATACACTTAGTGAATCATTTAAACATAACATAACTTATACACATGACAGCTTAGATGTAATCTGCCTATTTATATTGATTTAAGAATTACTTTTAAATTAAGTTGGATCACAAATTAATTGTAGTAAGAATGAAAACGGAGCACACACTTTGAAGCAAGAGAGACCAGGCCTTATGGCTCTGTGACTTGGACAAGGTATCAACCCTGCTTGGGGCTGTTTCTTACAAAGTAGGTCTTATGTTTAATTCCCTCATCTGTAAAATAAAAATTATACCTGCTTTATAGAATCATTATAAATTAAGTGAGATAGTGTCTATAAAATGTCAGGTGCAGTATCTTTCATAGAATAAATTCTCAATCCCTATCATTCTCTTTGTCCATCTCTGTGCTGTGGGAGTCACAAAAACAAAAATGAGATATGGCACGCACCTAAAAAGAGTTCATAGTCATGCTGGGATGAGAAATATTATAATGTAAAACAATTCCAGACAGTATCTACACAGTTTGAGAATTTATAAAACAGACTAAACATTGAAATGGGAAGTAATCAGGATAAAACAATATAAGTAAAAATATTATAGATACAAAAGTCTATAAAGTTTATGTGTACTTTCATACACAGACTGAAAAGAAATGGACTAAATAGTAATAATTGTCGTAGGTCATTCATGGGATTACAGAGTATTTTAATTTCTCTCTTTACACAGTTTCTGCATTTTCTAATGTAATATCAAAACTGCAGGACTTTTACAATAAAAATGCTTTTAAAAATGTTAACTGTATTTTTTCTCAACAAAAAGAGAAAAAAGATATAAATGTAACTATCTACTGATAGCATCACCAATATAATATATATATAATTTAATAAATATTTAGTAACATATACTGTATAACATATAGTAAATACTAAGTATTATATTGTAAATATTATTTATAATTATATATTATTAACCATGTAATGTATTACATATATTTTATATAACATTACACATAAATATATGACTTGTATATAATGTAAGTGTATAATAATATATAATTAATAATTATATATATTGAATACACATATATGGATGGATAGAATTGAGATCTTTCTTTTAAAACTTAGAGTAATGGGTACAACATCATGAAGTTAAGAAATCTGAAAATTAAGCCAGGCATGTTTATGTACATGGAGTGAACTTCATGTGATGGAAAACACAACTCCCACCTGAACATCCAATTAATTATGGCAAAAATCTGACTTCTGCTTTTCTAGACTTGCCATCTCAATGTTTCAATTTGTCATGTCACATTGAATATATTAACTCAATCTAAATCTCTGAATTAAATCTAATTTTTATTTACTTCTATAGAACATAATATAAAATTGATTACTGGTATATGTGATTAAAATGATGCACTATAAAATATAATTAATAATTAAATATTTATTAAATAATGAAATTTTCATTCAAGTTGTCTAAATATGAAGCAGTGACATCTTTCTGCTGTGATAGATAATCTCAAGAAAAACATAAGCTTCAAATTCCATAACTTACATAGATGCAGACTCTATTTCAAACTGAGGATATATTCATGATGAATTATCCATATTAGAACACTAATTTTTTTGTATCAACTTTTTTATTTACATTCTAGTTCACTAACATATAGTATAATATTGGTTTCAGGAGAATTTAGATTCATCACTTACATATTAACACCCAGTACTCATCATAACAAGTGCCCTCCTTTTATTAACATTATTTTTTCTAGGGAAATTTTCATGCAAGTGGTTTCAGCTTGAAATAACATATTACTAACACAATAGGAATATTTTAACATCTCATATATATCATAGTTTGATTTCATATGATATACTATACAATGTTTAAAAGTTTTAAGGAACATAAATATTTGTATGTTTTTATCCATTCTTACTAAAAATAATAGTAGTAACACATATGATCCCTAATATTTCAAAGAACATGATGGACTTTTCAGTATGTTGTAAATTTTTTCTGGACCCAAAGTTCTTGCACATTTTTTTCTTGCAAGTTTTCAATTTAATACTAATTCATATTTACCCTCTTACCTTACCCAGTAGGAAAACAAAACAAATGAAGGAAAACAATAAATCCCTTTGTTCATGCTCTTGGGTTTTCTATCAGGATTAATGACACCACAATACATCCAGATGGGAGAAGTTAAGCCATATGATCAACATTTCAAACTCCCTGGCTGCCTACTTCCTTTTATTGGAGGTACAGAGTACACATTATTCTCACACAGGGCCATACCCTTCCACTACAAACAAGCACTTTTTAGAAAAGACAAAATAACAAAAATCAAATTAGTTCTAATCTTCCTTTATATTGCCAACACTACAATCCATCCTCTCAGCCCCTGAGCAAAAGGAGAAAAGCAACATACACCACACAAAACTGTAAGACTGACATGGCGCATGATGGTCTATAAGTCTATATCAGCAGATCCTCTTAAACAAGAAAGGAAAACACTCCACATCCTCAACTGCCTCGATTTCTCCAAGTATTGGAAAAAGGCAAGAAGGGAATGGAGGAGCTATGTTTGGAGAAAGGTGGGATTTAACATTAATTTCAAATAACTGACAGCATTCATTGAAACAGGCAACCGAAGGCTAATTCATGCTCTCCTAGATTACTGCCTAACTGTAGCCAAGGTCAAAATCGCATGGCCATAATGTTCTATGATCTTCACAGTAGTGATAAGAATATTTCCACCAATCAGTCTGCAGAAATAATTACATTTCATAGGTTAAATAAAAAGCCAGCTCAACACTTTAACTCAACTGAAATAGTGTTTTTTTTTCTTGCAGTTGTTTTTGTTTAGTTTTCATTTCAATATATCTTACACAAATTGAATGGAAGAAATGATTGACAATCATTTCTTATTTTCAGTCAGGGATATAGGATCCTGGCATAAAATTTTCTTGAACTTCAACACAATAGTTCCACGTTCCATCAAAGCCTAAGATCGGTCTATTGCTACCTCCTTCTTATATCCTTGTTATCTTCCATCCCCCCCTTGTTATTGTTCTTGTTCAGATCTGCATTTCTTTTTACTTCAAATATAGACATTATATCTAACTTGTCAGTCTCCCTCCCTTTTATCATGTACTTCAACTTCTACCTCTCGTAATACAGATAGACTGATTCTTCTGAGTCAGGCAGGATCATTCCCCTTCCCAGAAACCTCACTGTAGTTCATTTTCTTTAGCAGGACTTTCACAGACCCCTGTAGTTAGGCTGTTAAGGTGGCCCTAGGTCTATTTCCTAATGCATTTCTTTCCAAACTTTCTCTGGTCGGCTCACAACCTATCATCCCACAAATACTTCCTTTACTCTGCTTTTATTAATCAGATAAATCTCAAGATAAAATGATTCCATCCTTCTTTGCTAACCCTTTCATTATTAAAATGTCAGTTGGAATGCCACAACCTTCACAAAGCTATCTGTAATCTTATCCAAAGACAGAACACCTTCACTTCATATTATGTGTCAATTTGGCTGGGCCATGATGTTTGATTTGTGTTCGAATATTATTCTAGATGTTTCTGTAAGGGTATTTTTGGATAAGATTAACATTAAATCATTGAACAATGTGTAAGCAGGTTGCCTTCTATACTGTGGGTGGGCCTTATCCAATCAGTTGAAGGCCTTAATAAAACAAATGATTGCTCTCCCCTAAGCAAGAGGAATTGCTACAGCCTGACAGCCACCACACTTGAACTCCAGCACTGACTCCTCTCTGGATTTCCGGCCTGCCAGGTCAACCTACAGATTTTGGATTTGCCAGCCTCTGTAATACATGAGCCAATTTCTAAAATAAATACCTTTATATACATATACACACACACCTTACTGGTTTTTTCCCTCTCCTCTGGAGAACCATTAGACACCCCACAACATGCTATTGCCATCTGAAAGTTAGCTTACACTTTCTTTAGTTAAGGTTAAGAGTGTCCATGCCTCCCTGTCCTACTAGATGATAAATCCAGTGGGATAGGAACCACATTTTATTGTCTTTACGGATACCCCACAAAATTGTCTGGCATGTGGTAGAAACTCAGTAAGTAATTAACTGAATCGATCCGCATGGACTTTCAATATAATTTTTAAAATGTACTTATACTAAAATGAATAATACATGATTATTTTCCTTTGTCTTAGAGATCCTCATCAGCTCCATGTGTTTTGGGTCACTTTATGACTTTGCACAAAGTATTAAAGAATCACTAGCTTGAAATGTCATTAATTGAACCAATGATCTTAGTTAGCACAAAGGCAATATATGAAAGCCAACAGAAACAATATCACTATCCTTTCAAAAGGTTTTCTAATCTTACATTATCCTCGCTATTTTGTTCACTAATTAGTTCCTTAATCAACTGATTATCTATTAAGTCCTCATTTAATTACCTTACATGTAGGTACTGGTTATACTAAGGGCTTTTGAAGGTTTTACTCTGACAGTCTAAGAAAATTATCATTGTAATGACTTTGACTCAAATACTACATGAAGAAAAAATATGCATATAAGGAATATTCAAATGTATAAACATTCACAATTGCAATGTACTAAATTGTGAAGACAAATGCCCTACACAGATGTGCAAAAACACTAATGAACCTCAGCTTGTTACAACCTCAATAGGGTACAGTGCCTCTCAAACAGACTGCAGATGAATCATCTGGAGATCTCGTTAAAATGCAGATTCTGACTGAGTTGACTTAGGGTGTTGTCTGAGATTTTGAACTTTCTAACAAGCACCCTCGTGGTCCATTGAACTGTTCCCAGATCACACTTTGAGCATCAAGAGTTGAGACTATAAAATCCAGAAAAAAAAAAAAAAAAAAAAAAAAACCAACCCATTCAGTATTTCAGATTCTGCTCCTAAGCAGTAATGTCAAGCAACTGGGAGATTTATGGTCCTCCACATTTTTATTAATAGAAAAAATTCCTACTACTTATTATGCAGAACTATTCACTTATCCAATTATTTTCCTATGTCCCTCCTCTGTGTGCTAGTACTACAATTTGGTGTGTGTGTGTGTGTGTATAAGAGTGAAGAATAAAGATCATGAGGGAAGGTATACAATAGGTTCTGGCTCTGCCTTCTGATTATAATCAATCTAAAATGTCACCAAAAAATTTAACCCTATAATGAACTACATTGAAAACATGAGCACCTAGAGATGCATTAAGTAGAGAAATATGTGTGGAGTGGGTTAAATTATATGCAAAGCTCCAGGTGAGCGAGATTTTAAGTCATTTTTGAAAGAGATGGAAGAAGACAGGCTGTCAAACAAACAATCAGAAGGGGTTACTGAGTATAAATGGAAGTAAAAATTAGATGTAAAAATTGAAGAATAAAAAAAAAACCAGAAGAATGCAAGTGAACATAGATTATCTTCACTGTGATGTAGAAGAAAATAAGGGCAAATATCACCATGTGAAAAAGATAGATGGGACAAGGCAGTAAGGGAGAAAGGAAGATGGACTCTCTTACATATGGGCTTTTCCCAGGTAAATAAATACATCCTGGAAAAACAGAAACATTATCATGTGTATATAATAATATCATTAAAAGATGCATACAGAAAAAAATAATGGAAGCACTTCACAGCTGATAGATGGTGGGACTGGAGGCGAAAAAAAGTAAATTTGGAATTCTTATTTTATAGAATATTTAATATGGTAGATTAAAGCCTATTTTATGCTTTTTACTTAACTTTTAAAAGAAAATATCTAAAAAGTAAAAATTGCTATACTCTTCATTTTGCTAAAATACTGAAATAAATTATCAAGTTGTAGAGCAACAAGCAGATTAACCTCAGAGGAGTTGATAACAATCATTTGATTTGTACGCTGGAGAAAAGATAGTAGAATGAAATACAATTTTCACCTTACTAAATGGTACCCAAGCATTTTGGGAGATAGCCAGATGCAGTCTAGCATTTATTAGCTCTGTGAGGAGGGAGCTATGAGTCCCAAGTGTGGCGATCTCTGCAGTGAACATAGACTATATCAGATTATATCACTGTGACTTAAATTCAGCAAATGCTTAAGGGTATAGCATTTGAAATAAATGGAAGTTTATCTATAATTAATCCACCCTAACAGAATCTGGAACATTTCACTAAAATTTTCATCACTTAAAACATTAGTTAAAATAGCATAAGAAATATGACCTAAATTATTTCAGAAGCCATAATATACAGCAATGTTATAGATATAAGCTGATAATATCAACGATCTATATTTAATTTTTACAAGAGACACTGAGATAACAAAGAATGTGTCATTTTCTACACAGTCAGGGAGAAAAAAAAACACTTTTATTTTAAATGACTAATGCAAACAATGACAAATTACCAGAGATTAATTTGAAAATAAAATTCCTTTCATTAATATTTTTAGTATTTTTCCTCTTCTAGTTGAAGATCCAATCAAAGATTGTGTACTGCATTTAGTCTTTCTGTATCTTTAATCATATATTCTGAAACACTTCATTAGCTTTTTAATAATTGCAAAGTGGTACCTAAGACATACGCATATCCATATTCACAGAAAATATATACTAAACTATTTGGTAGGCATGATATCCAAAAATTATTCTCAAATGGCTCAGAAAAAAAAAAAAAAAGCATGTGTGTGTGTGTGTGTGTGTGTGTGTGTGTGTGTTTGAGAAAGAAAGAAAATAAACCAATGTGGCAAAAATGTTGATCGAATATGAGTAAAGGATATACAGAAGTTCTTTTTCCTCATCTTAAAACTTCTCTTTTGTTTGAAATTATTTCAAAATAAAAATTTTTAAAAAGAACAAGAACATTTCTTCTAAGTCTTTATAGATCTTATCAGATGGGCTCTTACTTATGGACTTCGGGAAAACACAAAGTTGAGAAGTTGTCTAGATTCTCAAGCAAGATTTCTCAAGGGAGGATGCTGGTCATTCAAGGGCCTGAATAAATTTGACTGGGTCCAGGAACTCCTTAAAATTGTACATATGCATTTGTGAATGGGTTTTTTTTCTGGAGGGAGAGGCCACAGTTTTCATCAGACATTCAAAGAGATGTGTAGCTCCCAAAAGCTTGGAAGTTACTGCATTAATTTCTGTTCATCAAAAGACACGTTAAAGAAACTGAAAAGCCAGAGTACAAACTAGGAGAAGTTATTAAAGTAATTAATATATGTAAATAACAAAACACTAAAAGCATATAAAAATAAAAGATATAAAACACATCCATAAATCACTAAGAAAACAATTATCTAATCCAGAAGTATGGGTAGAGGACATTAAGCTATATTTCAAAACAGAGGAAACACATTACAATACACATTTGAAGAGCTGTTTCAGCTCATCAGTAATCAGAAAAGTTAGATCAAGACCACTATGAGATGTCATTTACACAAATTAGACTGGCATACAGAAGAAAACACTGTATAATAACAAGTGTTATTGAGGATATGGATTAACAGTATTCTGTAGAATGTTGAGAGTATAAAGTTGTATAACCATTTCTGAAAACATATTAGCATTATCTTATAAAGTTAAAGGGTCACACACATCGTGATCCAGCAATCACATTCCTAGACATATATTCAAGAGGAATCTTAAATCCATACACAAGGAAATATGTACAAGACTGTCCATACCGATACTGTCAACACCAACACAACTAACAGAACTCAAGTGACATGTGAAATAATAGAAAATATATTTATTGATCTCTGCCCCCAGTTCCTGGCACAGAGCTCCTAAGACTTGTAATTTCTTAAGTGGTAACAGCACTAAGAGCATTCTGTTCTACTATTTGGTCTCTGACTCTGGTTCTTAACTCAGAGTTCCTAAATCTCTTGGAATTTCCTGAATGACAGGACTATCTCTTATTCTAGTAAGGCAGCTCTTCTTAGGCTCTTGAAGAGCTTCAGAATGTGGGGATGGTCACCATAGAGACCAAGCCATGTTTAAAAGCTTGGAACATTCAACTAACTCCACCCCCTCTACATAAAGTGGCAGAACAGCTGGAGATTGTGTTAATGATTGATCATGCCTACATGATGAAGCCTCCATAAACACTCCAAAAGTATGGGATTCTGAGAGTTTCTAGGTTGGTGAATACAAGGAAGTGCTAAGAGAGTAGCAGGCTCAGAGACGGTATGGATGCTCTACATCCCTACTAATAACAAGATTTGCTCTATGCATCTCTTCCATCTGACTGTTCCTAAATTATATCTTTTTTTAAAAGATCTAGTTATTTATTTTAGAGAGAGCGAGAGAGTGTGTGAATGGGGAGTAGGGGTACACACAGATGGAGAGGGAGAGAATCTTAAGCACTCCCTGCTGAGCGTGGAACCCAAAGCAGGGCTTGATCTCACAACCCTGAGATCATGACCTGAACTGAGACATTCAACCAAGTGAGTCACCCAGGCACCCCTCTTTTATAATAATCTGTTAATCTAATAAAAATTTCTCCTGAGTTCTGTGAGCTATTCTAGCAAATTAATCTAATTTGAGGCAGTGGAGGAAGAATTTTTGATTTATAGCCCAATGATCAGAAGTACAAATAACAACTTGGACTTACAATCGGCACCTGAAGCAGGGGGTTGGAGGGGCACACAATCTCATGGGACTGAGCCCTTAACCTGTGCGGTCTGATGCCATCTCCAGGTAGCCAGTGTCAGAACTGAGTTAAATTATAAGACACCCAGCTGGGGTTGCAGGACTGCTTTATGTATGGAGAACCTACACAGAAGTGTAGGTAAAATAGAGTAGTGTGAAAGTAAAGGAAACACACAAAATGAGTGTAGTTTTTTCCCTATAAATGACAATATTCAAGAAAATTGTAATATTCCATTTCTAGGATGGCCCCATGATCCTTGCTTCCTGCTATCCATGACTTTGGGTACTCCCCTTACATACTGTATCAGTCACCTATGTAACCAATAGACTATGGCCAAAGAGGACATTAAAGACATTTACAACTTCTGCTTTGGTCTCTTAGATAGCTTGGTCTAGGAACCAAGCCTTCAGATGATTACAGCCCAGCTGAAATCCAGCTCTAAACTCATGAGAGACCTTGAGCCCAGCTTTCCAACTGAGCTGATTTGAAATTCCTGACCTTGGATTTCCATGAGAAATCAGGAGATAATAAATATTGTTTTAACCTACTAATTTTAAAGGTACTTGATAAGCAGAAAGTATACCTAGTGCAAATTAAAGTATGGTAATTTTTTAAAAATTCAAAATCAACTGAAACAAAATAAAATATTGTTAAATGTACATATTCTATAAAACTTTCAAAAGCAATGAAAAATTAATGACAATGTTTACTTTATGTGGGCAAAGGAAAAGGGATTAAACAGTAGAGGAGCACGTAAGTACATGAAAATTATTAGCAATGTTCTAATTGATAGTGTTTTCATAGATGATCATCAAATTAATAATCACATTTAATAATCACATTTAAATTAATAATCCTAATTTAATTTTATTTTAAGAAGTCATGCATGGAACAAAAATTACAGTATTTTCTCATCCAGGGATTATGATCAATTGAATTCCGTGAACTGAAGACCCACTGGGAATTTCTGAGTGACAGAGCAGAAAGAAAAACCATTACTTTGAGCCAGAGTTCCTTTCCAACTTCCATAAAATATAATCTGCTAGAGATTTAAAAAAAGAAAAATGAATATGGAAAAATATAATACCTTAGTTCTTCCTGAGATAGAAACATATTGAGTTGTGAGAATTTAATATGGTCCATCATTTAGCATGTACTTTTTACCATTTTCTAATACCTATTAGACTCTTAACAAAAAGGACAGATACTCTTCCTGATGAGAAAAAGAACCTGCTCCTCAGGAAAGAGGATGGTGGTGAAGGGATGGGCCGAATAACGAGAATTACCTTGTTGAAATTACTTTTTAGACCCAAGATGATGCCACACCTGCCAGGGTGCCACATCAGCAACCAGAAACTTAGACAACTCTCATGTCCCTATAAGTGCTTTCATGACCAGAAATATAGTATATCCTGTCAGCCAATCCCCAAACAGCAAGACAACTCTGGGCTTTCTCACCTCAAACAAGGTTAATTGTGTGCCCCAAGCCAATCAGGAATATTCTATTTTCCTCTGTTCTTTTTCCTTTATCCTATAAAAGGCTTCTTCCCTCCCACCCAATTTTACACTTTCTCCACAAGGAGACCATCCACTTCATGAAGTATTAAATGAAGTTTTTCTGTCTCACCTAAATTGTCTTCTTTAAACACTTTTTAACAGTTTTTGGTCATGAGGAATGGGATTTGAAGCTCCTAAGAGTCTGCAGGATGAAATGTGCAGAAATGCCCCCTGAGCCCTAGGAGTTCACTGTGTCTCTCATTTTTACAGAGGGCCATGGGTTAGTGACTCCTAGGTTTGAGCTCTGCTTAAGGGCATGCAGCAATCTGACCCAAGGAAAGTTTATTTAAAAAAAAAAAAAAAAAAGGTTCCCAGAAAGGTTCTGGATCCTGGAAAGGCCCCAGGGTAGTTATATTAGAATAGAGCCTAATAATGAGTGGAAGCTGTTAGGGAACTCACAAAGCCTCAAAGCAAGTCCACAGCCTAAACTGCTGGGAAAACTGGGGGACACCATTAGGACATCCACCACTATAAAGAAATCTCCTAAAAGGAATAATCTCTTGCTAATGGGAATTTCAGGGGCCAAAGTCACAAAATTGTTGAGCACCAATCAAGTACTTAAAAGTTGTTTGAGGGCTCACTACCTAACTCTAAGATGATCAGGATAAGTTGGTCACAGTACGGGTAAAATCCACATTAGGTCACCACCAACCTCAACAAAATTTCCATGCAACAAGGTACACTATAAAACACCACAAATCCCCAACTGAACGGCACATTACTCTTAGGTATTAGTTTGGCTCCAAGAGACCCAAGGCTCAGCTAAAGAAATGGAATCCTAGAAGTATCAAAGAATTGAGTTTGGACCTCTCAACACACCTGCTTATTTTGTATCTAAAAACTGTGGTCCCCAGAAGCTGTAGACGTCAACAAAAAGCAAAATATTACTAAGACAACCTAAAATTATAAGGCCAAATGGAGAATATACCAATTAGACAAGATCATTCATTTAAGAAGTGCACTTAAAAAGCAAAATTTCCCAAATCAAACATAGAGAATGGAATACTTATTTTAGTTGGCATGCAGAAGCCCACAAAAGACTTCAAGATTTCAAAGTAGCTTCATTGAAAGATTCATTGCAAAAGACTAATGAAAAATTAAAGACCCAAGAGACATCTAAAACAAGACTGTAAGACTAACATGGCTCTTGCTCTTCCCATCTAACCTCTTTCACCTTAGTACTCAGCCTATTAATCCTCTATCGGAATCGTGTTTCCACCCTGAAAAGACTACAAGAATACAAACCAAAGTCGAAACCTTGTATATCAACTCAAAACACTCCCATGATGACTCAAAAGCAGGGCCCCTATATGGGCCTCTATCAGGGTTGATGGGATTCAAAGGAATTCTTTGATAAACTACTACCAGATACTTCCTTAAAGAGCCAAGGAGAAACTAAAATTAAAATCAGTAGAGAACCCTGCCAATCTCTGGTAGCTAGCAGAGCTATATTCTCTATTTAAACCCCATTTACTCAGGACCCTGCAGATGGGATCCTAGGAAAACTGGCAAAAGCCAGCAAACAGAATTATCACTGTCAGCTCTCCCAGATGTATGGAGCACTTGGTCAAAAAAGGAAGGTAAAATTTCACATTGTCCCTTCTTCAAAATTCAGACTCTTATGAATTTGGTTTTGGGGTACCCACTGGTTGCCAATCCTTTCTCTCTCAAGGACAGCTATTGCCTTCTTGTTTATTTTCTTTTTGTGTTCTGAGAAATTGACTTAGCTTTCTGCCTGCCTGGGGCAAGCAGGCTGGCAGGTCTTACATACGCAGGCAGCTCAGTTGTCAGGTTGGGGGCTCAAAAATACAGTCACACAGACAGGTGGGTTACACATCATTTGTGGCCAAAAATACAGTCACACAGACTGGGTTACACATCCTTTGTGGCGTAGGGTCCAGGTCTCAAGGGAATTGTCTAATTGTCCTTTTTTTCTTCTGGCTCTAGATCTTGGGAGGGTAGTAACTTTTGGGACTATTTAATACTAACAGGAATATATACTGTTAATCTGGGCTGAAATTTGACAAAATATAGGATATCTTTTTGATATGATACTTTTTTGGTTTTTAAAGCAGTCTTAGGGTCATACTTTAGCCAAATTGAAAGCCACTATTCAGAGTCTCATAGAAACTTTGTTAGACTTTCTCCCCAAAGCTAAATGAAGCTATGTACCCAAAGAAAAAGAAAAACAAGTCAAAGACAACAGCTGTAAATCCAGAACACAGGAATCTTCTGATTTCTTAGTTGAAGATCTTCTTCCTGCTATAACGAAATAAACTAAAGAAAATGTAGTTGGATGCACTGGTCACCAGGGTTTGGTATCATTCAGGTTCCATCCCATTCTTTGAGGGATTAAAAACACTGTTCCACTACAAATGAAAACAACTGGTACAACTTGTCTTACAAATTGAGTCTTTATAAGAACAGAAAAAGCCCACCTAATACTCTTTTTACCAATTTCAAAACTTTCCCTGTTCATGTCAAAAGGCTTATAGATAATGTCAAAGATCTGGATTTAGGGAATAAAATACGGTCATGTTGGAGTTTACATTTTTTCTCTGTGCTACTGTGATGTAAACATTCTACTCTGTCTTTTCTAGGACTGAGGGCCAGTACTTTGAAATGCAAACCTCAGGGAGCTAATTCTTAACTGAAGGGGAAAAAAAAGAGAGAAAAGAAAAAGGGGAGAGGAGGAGAGTGCTGGAGGAAGGTTATCTGGGAACTAGATGAATAAAAATTCTTAAAATATTCACTACTAATATTACTGAAAAGTTTAGGCCATCTGAGCAAGTAACCTTGCTTATTCCGTCTGCCAGGAACACAATTTGGATCCAATTCTTGTTTTATAGACAAGTACATTTTGCATTATTGCACCTATCTCATGGTTAAAATTTTAAAACAAAAGCTGTAAACTCTGTATTTGTCTGCATATTTACATATGTATATGTATGTATACCACAGATGAATGATATTTATCTATCTCCAGATATTGTCAAAATTAATTTGTAAAGAGTTCTACTTAATTTGGCTTAAAGACAGAAAAATCTTTTACAAATCAAGTATACTCTCAGAAATAAACAAAACTAACCCAAATGGTTTTCAAGTTCATGTGATCTAGTACAATCAAGTAAAAACCAGCCTGTTTGTTGGTTTAATTAAAACAGACATGTCTTTAGAGTTATCAGCATTAAATACAATCCTCTTATTCTACCTAGTAAAAGTCAAATAAGCTCATATTATCTCTGTTACAGAATTTGTCAACAAAGAAAGATAACTTATGATAACAGTTACCTGTTTAATATCTCATGAAATTGTCATTAGTGATGTGGTTTTGGAATATAGGTGAGGTTCAGTGGGGTGGAGTCTGGAGCCAAAGACCAAGAAAGAATTCTTGAGACGTCTTTGATGCAAAATGGTGGTTTATATACTACGGGGTTGGGGGAGGTAAGGAAAAAGGGTGGTTGAGAAAGTACTTTCATATGTTAAAGAAGACTCAAAGGATACCGGAGGCCTTGCCATTGTCAAGTTAAGGTGGTTTTTCTCTCTAGGAAAGCATTAACATGAAGAGAGTTGGGAACTTCCCAGAGGAACATCGCATATCCAACCTAGGAGTATGGGGTAGGGTGAGGTTGGTAGGCTTATGCTTTGTTTTCAGCTAGCCTTCTGCTCCCTCATCAATAAGTAATCGAAATACAATTATTAAAAACAAGTAAATTAAATATAAATAAATGTTTATAAATGGACTTTTCAACAATAGTTGTGCTTTATGGTATGTCTACTTAAAAACAGTTCCCAAAATCTTTTTGGTAACTTGAAATCTTAAAGTTAAACTGAGGTAAGTTAAATGATGGAGAATCACTGAATATCTAGATCATTTCCAAATTTCACTGTTGAATTTGCAAAGATGCTAGTATCCTATAGTTCTGCTCATTACAAATTTTCCTTGATTTCAGGGCCTTAGTCTTCTCGGAAACAAGCTGACTAAATAAACACAAAATATATAAGTAGACCAACCGGCTAAATATCTCCTTTACCTTGGATATATTGTAGGCTTGGTGCCAGACCACCAAAACAAAGCAACTACCTCAGTAACGAGAGTCAGATGAATATTTCTGTTTTGGTTTCCAGTGCATATAAAAGTTATGTTTACACTATACGGCAGTCTATTAAGTGTGCAATAGCATTACATTTAAGAAATGCACATACTTTAATTAAAAAATACTTTATTGCTGAAAAATGCTAACCATCAATTGAGCTTACAGCAAGTCAGCATGTCTTGCCTCCATGTTGATTACCCTAATTAATCAGGGTAGTGGTTGCTGAAAGTTGGGTGGCTGTGGCAATATCTCAAAATAAGGCAACAATGAAGTCTGCTGCATTGACTGACTTCCTTTCACTACTGATCTGTCTGTAGCATGTGATGCTATTAGAAAGCATTGTACCCATAGTAGAAATTTCAAAATTGAAATCAATCCTCTCAAGCCCTGCCACTGCTTTATCATGTAAATTTACAGAATATTTTGACCTCATCCCCTAAATCATGAATGTTCTTAATGGAATCTAGAATGGTGATTCCTGTCCAGAAGGTTTTCAATTTACTCTGCCCAGATCCATAAGAGGTATCACTATTTATGGCAGGTATAGTCTAAGAAAAGTATTTCTTAAATAATAGACTTGAAATTTTAAATTAGTCCTCAATCCATGGGCTATAGAATAGATACTGTGTTAAGAGGCATAAAAACAACATTAATCTTGCTGTATATCTCCATCAGACTTGGGTGACCAGATGCATTGTCAAAGAGCAGTAATATTTTGAAAGGATTTTTCTTTTTTTTCTGAGCAGTGTTCTAACTTAAAATACTCAGTAACTTATATTGTAAACAGATACGTTGTTACCCAGGCTTTCTTGTTCCATTGATAAAACATAACGAAGCCTGGGTGGCTCAGTCAGTTAAGCGTTTGCGTTTGGCTTAGGTCATGATTCCAGGATTCTGGGATCGAGTACCACGTAGGCGGGCTGGTTTTTCTGCTCAGGGGGGAGTCTGCTTCTCCCTCTGCCCCTCGCCCTGCTCTTTCTCTTTCTCTCTCTCTCTCTCTCTCTCTCACGCTCGCTCTTTCTCTCAAAAACAAAAACAAAAACAGAGTTAGATTTTGCATAATTCTTAAGGGCCTTAGGATTTTCAGCATGGCCAGTGAACACTGGCTTCAACTTAAAGTCATAGCCTCATTAACCTCTAACAAGAGAGTCAGCCTGTTCTTTGAAGCTTCAAAGCCAAGCTTTGATTTCCCTTCTCCAGTGATCAAAATCTGGATGGCATCTTCTTTCAATAACAGGTTGTTTTGTCTACACTGAAAATCTGTTGTTTAGTGTAGCTACCTTCATATATGCATCCCAATGTTTATAGCAGCATCTACAATACCCAAATTATGGAAGCAGCCCAAGTGTCCATCAACTGATGAATGGATAAAGAACATGTGATACACACACACACACACACACACACACACACACACACACTCTCTCTCTCTCTCTCACACACACACACACACACACACAATGGAATATTACTCCATCGTAAAAAGAATGAAATCCTGCCATTTGCAAGGACACAGATAGAGCTCGAAAGTATCATGCTAAGTAAAATAAGTCAGTCAGAGAAAGATAAATACCATAGATTTCACGCATGTGTGGAATTTAGGAAACAAAGCAAATGATCAAAGGGGAAGAGGGGGAAGAGGCAAGTTATGAAACAGTCTCTTAACTGTAAAGAACAAACTGATGGTTACTAGAGGCTAACCACCACCAGAGGGTGGGGAAGGTGGGTTAAATAGGGGATGGGGATTATGCACTGCACTTCTGATGAGCACCCAGTGTTATATGGAAGCACTGAATCACCACATTGCATACCTGAAACCAATACTACACCATATATTAATTAACTGGAATTTAAATAAAAACTTAGGGGAAAAAACACTGATGGAAGAAAAGGAAAACATTTCCTTTGCATTCAAAACTTGGCTATCTGACACAAGAGGCCTAACTTTTGGCATAGCTCAGCTTTTGACATATCTTCTTAATAAGCTTCATCTTTTTTAGCTTTTGTTTTAAAGTGGGGTATGTATGACTACTCCTTTATTTGAATACTTAGATGCCATTGTAGGGTTATTAATTGGCCTAATTTTAATATTGCTGTATTTCAGGGAATATTGAGGCCTGAGGAGACATGGCCACCTGGTGGAGCAGTCAAAACACACATCTTTATCAATTAAATTTGCCGTCTTATAAGGGCACAGTTTGTGGCTCCCCAACACAATTATAATAGTAACATCAAAGATCACTGATCACAGATCACCATAACAAATTTAATAATGAAAAAGTCTGAAACATTTTGAGAATTACCAAAATGTGACACAGAGACAAAAAAAGTGAGCAAACGCTACTGAAAAAATAGTGCCAATAGGTTTGCTTCACACAGGATTGCCACAAACCTTTCAATTTGTAGAAAATGTAGTATCTTCAAAGTGCAATAAAGCAAAGCATAATAAAACAAAGTATGTATCCTCTCTTTGGGGTCATTTCTTGATCTATTCGATATTAGCTGGCTGGGGTCATGGGGACCCTGACTCAGGAGCATGCTCCAAACCATGGGCATTGTTTTATTATTATTATTATTATTATTATTATTATTATTATTATTTCCCTAATAATAACTATTATATTATTAATAATTATTATTATTTCCCTAATATGCTGCATTCTCTCAAAAATTTCAAATGCACATGGACAAACATTGACCAGCTGACAGATCATCTCTCTTTGACTATAGTGCCAAAACGACCAGGAGAACGCTAAGAATGGGTGTTTCAGCTCTAAGAATAAGAGTCTGACATCATCTCTTATGAATAATACACAGAGATCCAAAGAGGCAATGATAACTGATAGGCACCTAAGACCTATATTTTGATCCAATTGCTTGAATGATCAAAGGATGATCAAATAGGTGGACTGCTGAAATAAAGGTCAAGTCCCAAGTCGGAGCCACACCTGCTTCAAGTACACAAAGCTAAACTTTGTGTCACTGTAAATGATCTCTGTGACCGGAAACACAATATATCCAGTTAGCCAATCCCCAAACACCAGGCCAACTCTGGGCCTTCTAACTCCAAATGAGGTGGATTGTGTGGCCCTAGTCAATCAAATATCTTCTATTTTTCTCTTCCTTGTTCTTTATTCTTTATCCTAAAAATGCTTCTTACCTTCAGACCTATTTCACAGTTCTCCACAAGGAAACTGTACACTTGGAACTGTTAAATAAAGTTTATTTGTATCATCTAAACTGTCTTCTTTAAGCATTTTTTAATGGCCTCTAGAAACAGGCAGGATAAAGGGTAAGGCTTCCCAGGATAAACCTGTTGATCATATAAACTCAAGTAAAGGCACATTTAACCTGTTTCTTTTAATTTCTTTAAAGATTTTATTTATTTGAGAGAGAAAGACAGATAGAGATTGTGAGAAAGCACAAGCAGGGAGGAGAGGGAGAAGCAGGCTCCCCGCTGGGAAGAGAGCCCAATGTGGGACTCAATCCCAGGGGATCAGGACCTGAGCCAAGGCAGACGCTTAACTGACTGAACCACCCAGGCGCCCCTAACCTGTTTCTTTTTAAAAATATATGAAGTATGGAACAGGAGAATTAATTTTGTTTAAATATGTGTGACTTGAACTTCACTATCCTGAGTATTTCCATCCTCTTTCTGTTTTATTACTGAAATTAGCCCCATTTTTTTTTTTTTGGAAAATTTATATCCACTGGATTTTTCTTTTCTACTAAAGAATTCTAGAACATAATTGGAAGAAAAACCAACCAGAAAAAAAAGAGCAAATTCTCAGGGTTTAGGATAATGAGTAAGCAGATCTTCTGTTGTCAAAGAGGCAGAGATGAAAAGAAAACAGGATATCATCTTGAAACTAAAACCTGAAGCAATTAGTCTAAACCAGAAGAATTTCGTAATCATTCCACGGATATTTAGTATGGAACTAAATTAGTACATATGCTTGAAGGATGAAACCAGTCCTTTGACAGTGTTACCATTATACCACTATGCCATTATGTAATTAAGAAAACAACTCAACAGATTCACTGCCCATCCTTTTAGGAAGTTATACTCCAAAGAAGCTTGAAACACAAATAGGAGTCTCTTTTCCTTTAAAATATCATTTTATTCTCAATTTTGTTAAACTTTTCTCATTAACTATGTATTATTAATAATTACTTGGATTATTCTTATTCATTCATTTTTAATAAGATAACATACATATATATGTCTAGTAATACATACCTGACTAGCAGCTGAGAGACACAGGTAATACTTTAACAGTGTCACTCTGACATTGATTTCCTCAGGAAACAATTTCACCCATCTGGGACCAATTCCCTCATTAATAAAATAAAGAAATTGGCTTCAATGTTTGCTGAGGATCCTATCAGAATAAAACTTCGTGATCTATAATCTATGCTAATATTTACTGAACACTTCCTTAGTACAAAGTATTATTCTGGAAATACTGAAATAAAAAAAATTGCCATTTTAATGAAGAAAACCAGATTTCAAAAAGATAGACTGTAAACATGTGGAAAATGTAAAATTCCTGCCTCGACTCCTCACTGTGAATGTGTTGAATCCTAATGTTGAGTCTCTGGAACCCTCTTTTATTTGGTGTTTTTTGTTTGTATGTTTGTTTTTGATCTATTCCTCTAAGGTCTAATGCCTCTTTCCTTCACATTTAAGAACTCAAACTCAGAAAAAATATCTCACAGAATTGTCACAACATTTTACAGAAGTAAACGAATTAACCATCTGGAATCACCTAAACAAGACTCATTCCAACATTGACAATTTGCTACAAACATGAATAAAGAATCCAATTGTGACCCAGACTGAGAAAAGATAAGGGTTTTTGAATGAATTATTGAGATAGTTATAGAAAGAAATTATTACCAGAAATGATAACAATGAATAGAAACAAACAAGAAACCTTTCACTGCAAAGACTACATATAAATCCTACTCTATATTTTCTAGTGTTTATTATGAACTTAATATGATTCATTTCTTAGACAAAGATATACTGCAGGTATGAGAGTCTATGCTACTGATCAAATCGTTCATATGATTCAATAGCCAATTGCTATCTTTACATGTCAGGATTTTTCAGAGGAGAACCAATAGGATACATACAGATAAAGATATAGATGATATAGATAGATATAAATATAGATATAAATATATGGATATGGATATATAAGAGGAGGTTCATTATGGAAATTGGCTCAAACAATTATGGGGTCTGAGATATGCCACAAATATGCCTTCTATAAGCCGGAGAACCAGGAAAGATGGTGGGAAATTCAGGCTGAGGTTGGAGTCTTGAGAACTTGAGGGGCAGGGTAGGATACTGCTAGTGTAAATCGTGGAGGTCAAAAAGCTAAGAACAAGTAGCTCTGATGTCCAAGCGCAGAAGGGGATAAAAGTCCTAGCTCAAGAAGAGAGAATAAAATGGCCCTTCCTCTGCCTTTTTGTTCTAGGTACTCAACAGAATAATGTCCACCTGCACTGGTGAGAGCGTATCTTCTTTACTCAGTCTATTGATACGAATGCTAACCTCTTCCAGAAACACTCTTATGGACATACCTAGAAATAAAGTTATACCTCGGCATCCATTAGCCCACTCAAGTTGACACATGAAACTAACCATCACAGTGACTTAATGTAGGCTAGAAGTAAGATGAGCAGAATCTTAGTGTTTTTTAAAAGTTGCTATTTAGATGTTTATAAATGCAGGCAACAGATTAATGTATAACAAATTTATTCTAAATATGGAAGCTTATAGTCACAGATAATTGAGTAAATTTAGAAATGACAATGACAAAATCACAAACTAAAAACTTGGCCTTCAAGCATTTTTGAATATAAAAACAATTACATGTAAAATTTAAATATGGCTATAACAGAGTGCTATGGTAGTATTTTCCTCTGATACTGACAATAGTGATTCCTGCTGGTTTTCTTTGAGGGCTAAAAGCTATATAATATATGTTAGTGTATTTCCTCAGTTAAATGATTAAATTTCAGTTCTGAGTTTAGTTTTTTGTTTTTTGTTTTTTTTGCTTTCTAAGATAATAAAGTTCTCACTCACTCGGAAGTAACTGGCAATCTGAGAGGCCTGTTTTTCTTTTTTTAACTCCTATTTTATTCAATTTCTAAAATATTTTCAGAAGTTGTTCACTATATAATAACAAAAAAACAACACATCATATGGAGAGTTTTTGAGTTTTTTTTTTAATGAAAGTTGTAATAAATTGGAGTATTTGAAGGATCACTCTCATTTTCACATTTATTGGTCAGTTTTTACATGTGAGAATCTTAAAATAATTCTCTCTTATAAATTCCATATATGTGCATTTAGGGAATTAATTTGATCTCATGTCTGTCAGAAAAAAATCTGTCATTTTTGTCAGGATTTTTGTCACACCTAAAAAATAGTTTTAGATTTGAGTAAAACAGATCTGGAGTCAGATATAACCCCTACCAGTCACTGAATGGATAACTAGAAAAGCTACCTTGAGATTTAATCCAACAGAAGTTTTAGATAAATGAGAATAATAAGATGCTTGTAAATATTCCTTTAGAAGCAGAAAACAACTTGACTTAATATCATTTTTTAAAAAGACAGCAGGTGAAATATAGACAGCTTTCAGAAATATAATTTAAAAGACTATGAAGATATATAAGTTTTATTGTATATTAAGCCAATTAATAAAAAGGAAATAGATAATAAACATTTTTAAGACATTACTTTTATTGTTTTATTCACAGTGACATCCCCTTTTAAAGTTTTTAAAATATATTGCAAATACATAGTCTATATATATATAAGTTTAATAAGACAAACATTAATAAAATAAATTATGATTTTAAGTAACAAAATATATCATTCGTTTATCCCTGAATTAGTAACTATCATTTTATTAAAATGATTTTAATTGAATTAGGTTGGAGACTTTTCCTTTACCTATAGAAAATCAAGATTAAGAATATGCTTCATAAAGTTACATTCTAGTAGTCAAAAATACTATAAATACTATGTACCCTTATGTTTATTGCAGCATTATTTATAATAACCAATATATGAAAGCAGCCCAGTGTCCAGGGATAGATGAATGCATAAAGAAGATGTAATGTTTGTGTGCGTGTGCGCACGCATGTGTACGCGTATATAATGGAGTATTACTCGGTCATTAAAAAGGATGAGAGTTTATCATTTGCAACAACATGGATGGACCTAGAGGGTATTATGCTAAGTAAAGTGAATCAGAGAGAGAAAGACAAATGCTGTATGATTTCACTTATCTGTGGAATCAAAAAAAAAAAAAAAAAACCCAACAACAAAAAAGCAGAAACAGACCCAGAAATATAGAGAACAAACTGATACTACTAAAGGGCGGAGGCAGGGGAATGAGCAAATAGGTAAAGGAGAATGGGAAGTACAGGCTTCTAGTTATGGAATGAATAAATCATGGGGATGAAAGGTACAGCATAAGGAATACGGACAATGGTATTGTACAAGCATTGTGTGGTAATAGATGGTAGCTATACATGTGGTCAATATAGCACAATGTACAGACTTGCTGAATCTATAGGTAACATTGTATGTCAACTATACAATTAAAAAAACTAATCTAGGGGTGCCTGGGTGGCTCGGTCAGGTTTAAGCATCTGCCTTCAGTTCAGGTCATGATCCCATGGTCCTGGGATCAAGCTCCACATCAGGCTCCCTGCTCAGCGGAAAGATTGCTTCTCCCTCTCCCTCTGCCTGCCACTCCCCCTGCTTGTGCTCTCTCTCTCTCTCTGTCAAATAAATAAATAAAATATTTTTAAAAAATAACTGTCTACTAGTAATTGGGAAATTAATGGATTATGCTGTTACTTGTTTTATGTCATTATTTTAAAATGTATTCTATTACTGAAGGCAATATGATTTTTATAGGCAATAATACAGATTATGTATACAAATAGCTAACTTAATTATTTGCGAATCACTGTATAACTTGTGCCAAGTATGCAAAAACGTCACAGCTGGGAAGATGGATGAAATATGGACAGCGAGAGGAAAAAGCACCGAGTGGCTTTCAAAAAGTGGTATTCTGCTCTGGTTTGCATGTTGAACATTCTGTAATGATCATTGTCACATTATGAGAAGAATGGATTTACTCTCACCTTCCCTTAAGTGTGATGTTGCATTGTGATTATGCTAGGTAAAACCTTTAGTTATTTTTTGGATTAATTATAAGGCTGCTTTTAAATTAGGGAAAAAAATGGCTCTCCATTAAAAAAAATCCATGAAGTTTGCATAATAATTAATAATAATTTTATGATGGGTTAATTATTTTAACATATGAAATAACAACATGCCAGTATTATAGAAATATAAAATATGACTTTTAAAAATCTTAAATGTGGAATTACTATTTTATCAGGACACCGAAAATTGATATCATAAAGGTAAGGAAAGATATATCTATATGAACACTGAAAACGTAAATAGAGCGAAGGAAACACATGCCAATGCCTCTCCCAGCATACACACACAAACACACACACACACACACACACATGAACACAGGAAACAAAGATACAAATGGCAAATTGAGAAGCATTTGATATAACTCTTATGATAAAAAAGGTTAATACCTTCAGTTTTTAAATATCTATTACAGATGAATGAGAAGAAGAGAAATATTTTAAAAAGTAGACAGACATATATAGGTAATTTACAAAAGGAAATAGAAATGGCCAGTAAAGATATGAAATAATATCAGCTAGAATGAAAATGGAAAGTGCCATCTTACAACAACAGTAAATTGTGATTTTTGCATATCATTTTGTCAGTGATTGAATAAAATGATAATCTTGGTGCTTTATTTTTATTTGACTGCTTTCTGGAAATGTATTTGTAAAGTTCAAAAGTATACACTCATTGATACAATATTTCTACTATCAGAAATTTATCCAAAAAACATTTTTGGACAAGTACTAGAAAAAAGTTAAGATGTACATATCAGGTTGTTCATTGCAATGATTCTAATAATGAAAAATTATAATCACATCGAACATTTCTGAACTAGAAAATGCTAGATTATATTTTACACAAATAATGGGATACACTGAAGTAATCAAACAAGACTGAGCCATTAGGCTGAGGTTGCTCTAATTCCTTAGCAACCTACATAACTAAACCAAAGCCTAAGTCAGAGTTAATGCACCAGAATCCAAGAAAATGAAACTTAAGGAACAACTAGTTGCAAACACCAAACTAGGTTTTCTCAAATAAGACAATTCCTTAAGTTATAGCCAATCAAATCATTTCCTTGCTTTGCTTCTGTGTCTTTTCTCTAAAAACTTTTCTCTTAGTTACCATTGGGGGAGTGCCCATAGCCACCTGCAGTTTGGTACTGTCCAATTCAAATTTATATATATATATAATTGCACAATTTATACACATATACATGCTACAAAACATTACTGTATTCATTAGAAATCATTTATGAGGGGCGCCTGGGTGGCACAGCGGTTAAGCGTCTGCCTCCGGCTCAGGGCGTGATCCCGGCGTTACGGGATCGAGCCCCACGTCAGGCTCCTCCGCTATGAGCCTGCTTCTTCCTCTCCCACTCCCCCTGCTTGTGTTCCCTCTCTCGCTGGCTGTCTCTATCTCTGTCAAATAAATAAATAAAATCTTTAAAAAAAAAAAAAAAAAAAGAAATCATTTATGAGTTCACACAGTTATTTTCATTTCTCTTCTATTTTAACATCAGAAATAAAAACAGTCTGGAATTATGCATATACTATTTTTCCATCCTTGATAGACCAAACACTAAACAAGAAGTGTCAGGACATGGATGTGAGGTAAGAGGTGTGGCTAGAACACATAAAGGTAATATAGCACATTTACAAATCAGTGGAGTGTTTTTTATTTTTTTCACTCTGAAAATTAAGGACAGGCATTCTTTACATGAATAAAATAATTCACTTACATTTTATCATAACGTACGTTTATTGTAATTTGAATTGAATATATGATATAATGATTAGCATTGTTATAGATTCCTATTTAATATTTTCCAATGAGCTAAAATTTTTAGCTAAGCTAGATATTTTTTAATTAATAAGTAACATATTTAATATTAAATATATATAAGAATGCATAGAAAGTACAAATTCTCATTCGGTACAAAGAACAACTGATTAGATAATACCACATAGTTGTCTCTTTGCAACTATGAGAATATGAGAGCTTGTTTTGAAGGCCTAGCTGAAGAATTTGAAATTTAAATGTAAAGCACAGATGGGAGCCCCAGGTTGCAAGGAAAGTCTAAAATCTCTAAGTATTTTTTTTATTACATACACACACCCTCTCTCTCAAAAAATAGATACCAAAATTTAAATTACATGGTAGGATACTTAAATCAGTCATTTTTGAAAATGCCCAATTGTCAATGGTTGTTCTTGAAACTTCCCTAACATTTCAATGAGATACTTATCAATAGATATTGTTTCATTGCAGGTTTCCATCTCCTGACCCCCAACATCTGCACCTTTAACAAAAAGGCTAATACACTAAATGTTTGCCAGGAAACCATCAAAACCCTAGAGGAGAACACAAGCAGTAACCTCTTTGATATTGGCCATAGCAACTTCTTTCTAGACACGACACCACAGGCAAGGGAAACAAAAGCAAAAATAAACTACTGGGACTTCATCAAGATAGAAAGCTTCTGCACAGAGAAGGAAACAATCAACAAAACTAAAAGGCAACCAAGGAATGGAAGAAGATATTTGCAATGACATATTTGGTAAAGGGTTAGTATACAATACAACATCTAAAAAGAACTTATAAAAACTCGCCACCCAAAAAAACAAATAATCTAGGTAAAATATGAGAAGACATGAATAGACATTTTTCCAAAGGAAATATACCTGGCTAACACACATGAAAAGATGCTCAACATCACAGATCATCAGGAAAATGCAAATCAAAACCACAATGAGATACCACCTCACATCTGTCATAATGGCTAAAATTAACATCACAGGAAACAATAGGTGTTGGCAAGGATGCAGAGAAAGGGAACCATCTTCCACTGCTGGTGGTAATGCAAACTGGTGCAGTCACACTGGAAAATAGTATGGAGGGTCTTCAAAAGTTAAAAATAGAACTACCCTATGATCTAGCAACAGTACTACTACGTATTTACCCAAAGGATACGACAATACTGATTCAAAAGAGCACATACACTCTTATGTTTACAGCAGCACTATCGACAATAGCCAAACTACGGAAAGAGCACAAATGCCCATTAACTGATGAATGGATAAAGTGGTATATATATATATATACAATGAAATACTGCTGAGCTATAAAAAAGAAAGAAATCTTGCCATTTGCAACGACGTGGATGGAGCTCGAGAGTATTACGCTAGGTGAAATAAGTCACAGAAAGACAAATATCATATGATTTAACTCATGTGGAATTTAAGAAACAAAACAGATAAACACAGGGGTAAAAAAAAAAAAAGAGAGAGAGAGAGAGAAAGAGAGAGAGGCAAACCAGAAAACAGACTCTTAACTACAGAGAACAGAGGGTTGCTGGAAGGGAGGTGGGTGGGGATGAGTTAAATGGGTGATGGGGATTAAGGAGGGCACTTGTGATGAGCACTGGGCGTTGTATGTAAGTGATGAATCACTAAATGCTACACCTAAAACTAATATTACATTGTATGCTAACTAATTGGAATTTAAATAAAAACTTGGGGGGAAAAAGGCTAATACAGTTTGACTATGTTTGCAGTATCCTCATCTTTGAGGATTTAATCTATTTATACAAAAGCCCATGTGGTGTTTCTTGAGACTTCTACTTACTTATCCCAACCCTAATAAACAGATTTGCATAGAATTTGACTTGTTACTTTTTTGGTACATTTTAGTTCACTTCCTAAACAGGCATAGGATTGTGGTACTCATACTCATTTTGACTTTCTTCCTATCTTCCAAGGCTGATTGCAAAAATTTCTATTCCTGCTGTGCTACTTGTTTTATGTCCTTTTTCTATTCCTAGAGCCCAGTTCCCATTTTAAAAAATCATCTCCCAAAAAAGTGACTCATGATTTACAGATACTTCATGTGGAAATGAAATTTCTGTTTAGAGATACACTTCTATACGTTTAAGACTTTATTTTTCTAATTTCTAAAATTATCAGATAATCGGTAGTATACAAAAATAAATGAGATTGCTATTTTAAGTTCTCAAATCTTCTAATAGCACCAAACCCTGGGTCCATAAGAATATCAGTTAATTTTTTTCTTTGAATCTCACCTTTGATAGATTCTTTCAGACAATGGTCTTTAGTTAGAATGATCTTTAATATGTTAAACATTAAACATTTTTAATACAAAGGAGCATTTCAAACCACAGCTATCATATTGGCAAAGAATATGTGATTCTCCTAAATTTTCCTCTAAATAACTGGCACATTCTGTGAAAGAACTCCAAAAACATATATGAGTAAAGAAATAATCCATAAGAAATTGTTTAAGATTTGAAAATATATCATTCAAAACAGAACTGTTCAACTGAAACCAACTGTACACATTCATAGTACTCTAGTTGACTGACAATAACTTTCCTGGAAAATGACAAAATCATTTTGCGTATAAGTTCTCACGTAACTTCAGAAAATGACCTTATTTCACCACAGTTGAGTTTTATGTTCCATGATGTAATCTACATGAAAACGATACTATGCCATGCCCAGCAGTTTTTAAATATTAACCAATGATTCCGGTGCTATTTTCCATTTCCATTCAAACAATCATATTATCTTAAGCATTCTTAGGCCATTCTCTGCCTCAGGAAAGAAATGGTGTAGTGTGATAATTAAATAAGTAAATGTATAAGTAAGCAAGCATACACACAGAAAATGCTATGGAGGCTTAACACTAGTGTGTCTGGAATTACAGCTATCTAAAGAGGCTCAGGGAATATTAATATGTCTTAAATTAGAACAGTATGTCTTAAACTAGAACAATACTTTCCAACCCAGAGAGGAGCTAAAGATTCCATGTTTTAAGAGAGTGAGAGTTCAAAACGGGGTAAGGAATGCATAGATTAAAATGGCCATTGATGAAACAAACCTCCCTTACTCCATGGACGGAGGTGGAAGTGAGAGGAGAAAGTGGGGGGTAGAAAGTAGAAATGCCTGGATATCCAGTAGGATTGGGAAATTAGAGCAGGTGGGAATTTGGAAGTTCCCTAGGGAACATGTCTGGATGGTATATCTTTTTAGATATACCACCTGGGTGACGCAGTCCTTTGTGTATCTGGCTCCTGGTTTCAGCTCAGGTGGTGATCCCAGGGTCATGAGATCAAGCCCTCCAGTAGGCTCTGCAGTCAGTAAAGAGTCTGCTTGGAATTCTCTCTTCCTCTCCCGAACACCCCCCCCTTCTTGTGCACTCTTTCTCTAAATTAAAGAAATAAATCTTCTATTTTTTTTTTAAATGGAAAACTATGTGTGTATATCTTTAGTCAACATTTGCATATATATACATATCTACATCTATATCTATATCTATATCTATATCTATATCTATATCTATATCTATCTTCCAAGCTTCCTAACCAGTTCCCTGTAGCCCAATGTGACCTGGGAGCAAGAGCATGAATTTATGTAACTGAGAAAGGCATGGAAACAGAATGCATAGAAATATATGGAAATAGATTATGACAGCCTACATAATTTTGCTTAAAGCAGTAGGACATGGAAAGAGCCGAAGACCCCTATGTGCCCAAGAGCTGAGAGAAAGCAAGGCCTCACAAGTCTGTCATGTGCAAGGGTAATATAACAAACCAGAAGAAACCAGGAACTTCTGGGGCAGTATAGGACACTGAGATTCAGATACACCCCCCCCAAAATATAATAACTTAGAGCTTTGCAAATCTCCAGAATTTAAACATGGTCCTTAAGAAAATGGTGAATGACAACAAACAAGATAGTGATTTTCTCCTTTAGCAGAATAGGGGTTCTTAATAGATATTAAATTGAGAAAATAAGAAATTATATTATATATCTTAATTTGTATCCTGAGATTATTTACTATGCTCAGTAAACTAAAAAATAAAATTTTATAATCTGTAAGATAATTATTTCATCAGAATCAGTCGTGTGTAAAAAGAGTAGTAGTTGAGGGGCTCCTGGGTGGCTTAGTTGGTTAAGTGTCTCCCTTCAGTTCAGGTCATGATCTCAGGGTCCTGGGATTGAGCTCCAAGTCCAGTTCCCTGCTCAGTGGGGAATCTCCTTCTTCCTCTGCCCCTCCCCAACTCATGCACACACGTGCACGCTCTCTCCCTCTCTCTCTCAAATAAACCAATAAAATCTTTTAAAAAAAATAGTAATTGAATTTTATTCTAATTTAAGATCCTTTTAAAGTAGAATATATTCTATATAATGGGAAAAATATAGCCAAATATCTCAACATTGAAGATAACTGTGGTCGAGGCCAATTCAGGCAATTTTTAATAACCATTTACTAAAAAGATATCAATATGTCAGAGGAACTTAACTTTTACACAATAGTTTTGTTGTTCCGGTCAAGCTCTTCACTTTTTATTCAAGAAATATTCATAGATTTTGGATAAAAAAGGCATCATGATTACCAAAAGGGAAATCATTTTAAGTGAAAGAAAGCATTTTCTTACTAGATTTTCCCTAAGTAATGGGTACTTTAGTCAAAATTTGTCATTCTTTTTCTTTTCCCTGGGGATAGAGAGCAAAGCATTCCCTCTTTTAAGGTCACTTCCAGGTCTCCAGGATAAAGCACACAATGCAGTCATGTGGCTCTGTATTCTATGCTCCTCATATCTTTGCTCCAAGGAGCGTAGACAGTGTGAAAGGAGCACGGCACAGAATGTGCTGGCAGCAGGACCTTAGACAACTAAATTCCCTATGCTTTGACTTCCCCTCTCCTCAATTAGGAGGAAGAATATGTCCCCTATTCAACCTCAGAGGAGTGTGTAGGAACCCAAAAACATTTAAAAAAGAAACCATTTTAACTGTGGAATTTTGTTATTGCAGCCTGCTGCTTCTGCTGCTGTTATTGCTGTTGATCTCGGACAGTATCTATCCTAACAACTTCATTCCTAAGTGTCTTCATTTAAAACATGGGGTATTAATAATAATACCAACCTGGTATGTTGGTAGGAGGGTTAAAGTGTTAATACATGTATAAGCACAGTAAAGGTTAGCTCTTCTTGTTATTTTTAATAAACATACCCTCTTTTTAAATTTTTTTATTTAAATTCCAGTTAACATACAGTATAATATAAGTTTCAGGTAAACAATATAGTGACTCAACACTTCCGGACAATACCCAGTGCTCATCAGGACAAGTGTGCTCCTTAATCTCCATTACGTATTTTACCCATTCCCCCACCTACCTCCCTTCTGGTAATCATCAGCTTGTTCTCTACAGTTTAGAGTCTATATCTTGGTTTGTCTCTCTCTTTTTGTTTTCCCCTTTGCTCATTTGTTTTGTTTCTTAAATTCCACATTAGTGAAATCATACGATATTTGTCTTTCTCTGACTTATTTCACTTAGCATAATACTCTCGAGCTCCATCCATGTTCTTATAAACGGCAAGATTTAATTCTTTTTGTATGGCTGAGTAATATTCCGTTATGAGCAATAAGTTCTATAAAGTTGCCATAAATCCTGAATTAGTGGATACTGAATCAATGCTCTGAGGGGAAATAAAGGGTTAGATTCCTGTGATCCTCCTATCATGATTTTTTTTTTTAAGATTTTATTTATTTACTTGACAGAGAGAGAGAGACAGACAGTGAGAGAGGGAACACAAGCAAGGGGAGTGGGAGAGGGAGAAGTAGGCTCCCAGCAGAGCAGGGAGCCTGATGCGGGGCTCGATCCCAGGATCCTGGAATCAGGCCCTGGGCCGAAGGCAGACACTTAACGACCACCCAAGCGCCCCTCCCATCATGATTTTCAACAAGCAATAAATACATATTTGTTTTATGTGTCTTTCTGTTTAAAGATACTTTATTTAATATATATTATTGATTAACACTGAATTTATGGCTAACAATACTATACCTCATGCCTGAACAAAGCTTATCTAGCACACATGTTTTCTCTGAAAGGCACATCACAACCTCTGTGTTTAAAAATACAGGCAGCACTTAGTACTATACTTGGGGGTCATTTGAAACTGAGAAATCAACCAAAAAAGCCCAAGAAATGCTAAAAAAAAAATCACGAAAATGGCACTTGATAATATGAGAGCTGACATGGCAAGATACAATGTCACATTGTTCAACCTCAGCTGGGAATGTGCCTGTGGGCAGTTCAGAATTTTCCCAGTTCTGCACCCTTGTCTGTAAATGATAGCAAAAGTGCCTCAAGTATTTATTGATTCTAAAGTCACAAGTAAGTTTTAGTGAGTAGGCTAATTCACAAACACAGGATTCATGAATAATGAAGATTAACTGTATTATTTTCAAGAAATAATTTCCAAATATACATCTAGTTTAAAGTTCTACCATCTAAAAGTTATGAGACCCTTCATAATGTAGCCCCTTCATTCTTTCTCCTCACACTATCCAATTCTCTCCATTCCTCAGGTGTGCATGATCCTCCCTAACACACGACCAATGCACATGCAGCCTGTACTTTCTAAAACACTCACCTCTTTCTTGGGGCACATGGGTGGCTCAATAGGTTAAGCGTCTGCCTTCAGCTCAGGTCATGATCCCAGGGTGCCGGGATCAAGCTCCACCTCAGGCTCTCTGCTCATCAGGGAGCCTGCTTCTCCTTCTCCCTTTGCCTGCCTCTCCCCCTGCTTGTGAGCTCTCTCTCTCCATCAAATAAATAAATAAAATCTTAAAAAAAAAATGCATCCTCTTGCTTCACCAGGTAACTGCTTTCTCCAGCTCTCTTCTTAGCATCTCTCCTTTTATCTCCCTGACTAGGTTAGTTCACCTAATCATTTTTATACTCTCAACAGAATAAACCTCTTAAACTGTTCTTCTGCTCATAAACCTCTCTTATCACTTATCACAATTAAATTTTACATTTATTTCTATGTATATGTATACTACCAATGTTTCTCTTCCTCAATAAAACATACATTCCATGAAGAAAAAGAACATCCCTGATTTTTCTCACATTTTATCAAATGCTTGATATTCAATAGATGTATATCAAATAAATGTAAATCAATGTAAATGACATGTAAACTATAATAAATGTGAATCAAATAAATATTTAAATATTCTACAGCCATAACAAAAACCTTGGAAAAGAAGAGTACTAATTTATTTACATAATCAAAGCAATTTTCTGAGCATTGAATGCAAATGTTTGTTCATTAAAAACAGGAAATATGTAATATATACTTTCTGAGGGCCAATCCTTTCAAACTGGGTGCAAGAATCTGTCCTTAAATCTCTTATATGGTATATATAGTCAAGACCAATAAGTATTGTACTAAAAAGTATTCAAATTACTTGTAAGCAAATACATGCAAATTTATAAGTACAAATAAATCATTTTGTACTATATAACTAACAATAATAAAAGCATTAATCATTACTAGCGAAGTTTTGATGAAATAGCATTCCACATATGACTGATGAAAATGTACAGTGTATATCATTTTGGGTATGTAATTGGCAGTATGTATCAAAAATATTAAAAATGTTCATAGTCTTGATCCAGTATTCTAATTTCTAGGGGAAATCTCCTCGTCTTCAAAGAGAGTATTTATAGAATTATTTAATAGAATTAAAAGTGAGAAAACAAACACAATGTCCAATAATATGAAAATGGTTTAAAATCAAAATATATTCCATTTGATAAACAAAAATTATTTAAAATAATAGGTATAGTAACACTGGAAGTGGTAGTAACTCTGAGTGGTAGGATCATGGATAGGTCTCATTCTAATACACTTCCCAGAAAGTGTATACATCAATTCTTTAATTGGAATGAATCACTATTTTTGCCAAATCTTTTAGTTCTAACACCACATTCTTCAAATTCTTATTTGAGTTTGGCAGAGACTGATTCTCTCTTGACCCAAGGGATTTGTGACCAAATCCTTCAGCCACTGACCATCACAAGTGTCAGGCATGCCGTCGCCACACAAGGACACCCCATTCACCTCATAGTGATGTAAGTCCTGCCCTGCCTGGAATGATCCTGTGAGGCAGGTGACCAGCTAGTAGTCATTTTCTGTAACAAAACTGGTCCACACTTAAAACATCTCCCTACTTTTATTCTGACAACCTGAAATGTGTTATCTCCATGTAGGTAACTATCTGAAGCCACTTTTACCCAACAGACGTTTCTAGAGTTGGCCAAACCATCACCCACCCTCCAATCCCATCCACGTTTTTACCTTACAGTATAACCAACTGTACAGCTCAAGGCAAATATTCTACGTTTAAATAATCCTGCACATAAGCAGCAAACTTTGCAGCTCACGGCAACCCCCAGGAGACTATTATGTGCATATTACTTGGTAGTTTTGATCCAACCTTCAGTAATCCTCAGTGAAGCAAAAGCAATAGGTTCCAATGAACAGTCCTGAACCATCAGCAAATTAGATGTCTTCAGGACTTTCTGTTTTAAAAATTAGGCAATAATAAACTCACGGTCTGCTATGCATTACAATGATGTAGAAGAGTTACCTAAATCAATTCTAGCCACACTGTTAAAATGCAAAATGCAACTTCAAGCTCATTATTTTGCAAAATAAAAGTGAAATGATAAGATGTAAATAATGATGTAATCCATTTGAAAAAAAAAATAATAAGGCAGTCTAGCAGGTGCTCAGGAGTATAATAAAACACAGTTGCCAATAAATAGAAAGGAAACATTACATTAATCCAGGAATTCATAGATTCTGCCTTTTCACCTATTGTCATGAAAAAAGCAACTATGCAGAGAAATATATAATCAACATATTTCATCTCTTATTTAATGTCATATTTTCCACATATATGGATATATTTTCTTAAATATTAGTTGATTTTAGTATCTCTATACACATACTAATCAATATCTTTTAAAAAAAAACACCATCTGATTCCACATGTTGCTCTACTGTCAACTTTTTCTAGTTCCCTTTTATAAGAAAGACACGTCTGTATTGTCTCTTCTCATAATCAATTGCATACTCAACCCATTTCCCTTCTATCCTACTATACTGATCAAGGGTGACAATAATTTCCATGTTGCAAAATCCATTAATCACTTACTGCCTTCACTTTACATAACCTGTCATCTTTCAACAGAATCAACATTCCCTCCCTCTCCAAGCACTTATTCCTCTGGCTTCCTGGATTTTTTCCTCTCACTCACCGCGTTTTCATTCCCTCTGCTTGCTTTTCATCTTCTTCCTTACCTTTAAGGTTTAGAGGTCTAAGATCTTGCCCCTAGACTTTTTATTCACTAGACTGTCTTTAAAGGTAATTTCAAGAAGCTTCATGGCTTTAAAACCTTTATCATCCTGATAACAATAAATGTATATTTCCAGCTCTGACCTCTTGATCTTGACCTCTTGACTCTACCATCCATTTAACATCACTACTGAATCTCTAATAGGCATCACAATAGAAATTATCCAAAACATAATTTTGGATCTATACTCTCACCATCTTCTTATTATATTCTTCCCCATTTAGAAAAATAATACTCACACAGTTGATTAAAATTTAAAACTCTCAGAATCTCTTTCACTCACTCCCAATATTTATCAGCAAATCTCGATGATATCTCCAAAATGTACTTGAAACTATTCACTTTCCTCTATCTTCACTGTTACCACCTTGCCCAAGGCATTATCCTCTCTTGCACTGACTGCTAAAACAACCTGCAACTAATGTCCTGCTTCCATTCTTGTCTCCTTATAATCCAATTTTCACATAGTTACCAATGCTAATTTATTAAAATATAATCCAGGAACTTCTGGATTAAGATAGTTAACGAGATACTTCTATTTTTGCTCTTTTTTTTTTTTAAACTAAACTTTATTAAATAAACTATTTCAAAAAAGCACAAACTGGGGCGCCTGGGTGGCACAGCGGTTAAGCATCTGCCTTCGGCTCAGGGCGTGATCCTGGTGTTCTGGGATCGAGCCCCACATCAGGCTCCTCTGCTATGAGCCTGCTTCTTCCTCTCCCACTCCCCCTGCTTGTGTTCCCTTTCTCGCTGGCTGTCTCTATCTCTGTCAAATAAATAAATAAAATCTTAAAAAAAAAAATGCACAAACTGAAAACATGGGATAGCAGGGAAAGAAAGCCTCAAAATTTTGGAAACCTGAAAGCAGGTTGACAGTATTATCTGAAAAAGTTGCTTCCTTAACTGGCAGTGGGAAAAGCTAAGGAATAACTCAATGTAGATGGAAGATACCGCAAAAGGCCTGGGAATTGTCAGCTCCAGGAACCTTAGGAACTTGGTTTTAAAGAAGATGCTAGATGACAGACGTGGGTGAAAGCTCCTGGAGAAGCACTTAGATAATTAAACATCTGTACCCCTCCAATCTACTGGCTACCTCGATTTCACCTTAGCAGAAGTCTGCAGATTTCTCTTTGGAGAAGGTAAAATGGAGGGTCTCTGGACTAGTGGACCTGAGATATTACAAAACATGAGAAATAAAGGATATATGCTTAAGCAAAAATAATTCAAAAACCTTCAGTGTGGTTGTCCCACTTTGCATCTAGAACTGTGCCAGCCATATTTTATCCTCTAGAAAAAAGACAGAAATACTCTTCTTTAGGAAATATGACCATTCCAGGAACAAAGAATGCAAAAATAAGAGAGACTATACTTCCCTAAGAAATAGCCCACCAAGATTATATTCAGAAAAGTTCAAAATTAATATATCCAACTTGCACAATTTCAGCTTTGTATTATTTTTTAAGTAATCTCTACACCCAATGGGGGGGGTCAAACTAATGACCCCAAATCAAGAGTTGCAAGCCCCACCAACTGAGCCAGCCAGGCACAGCCCCCACCATTTTTTTTTTTTTTTTTTTTTTTTTTTTTACTTTGTATCTTTGAGTAGATATCCTGACTAGTTAACAGCAACAAAAATTTATCTAATACCAAAAGAAAGCCGATATGGAAGATAAAGAACAATGCATATAAGCAGAACCAAAAAAAACAACCCAAACAAAAACTACAGCAGCAACAAAATATGCAGGAGAAACAAAACTTAAAAAAAAAAAAAAAAATTCTATCATAAATACTGAAAAAAAGAGGGGTGCCTGAGTGGTTCAGTTGGTTAAGTGGCTGGCTCTTGATTTTGACTCAAGTCATGATCTCAGGGTGCTGGGATCAAGCCCTGAATGCGGCTCTGTGCTCTACAGGGAGTCTGCTTGAGGATCTTCTCTCCCTCTCTCTCTTTGCTTGCCTGTGCTTGCATTCTCTCTCTCTAATACATATATCTTTAAAAAAAGATAGAGACAAAATTGCAGAAAGCTATGAAAGACAAAAGGAGCTATTAGAAGTTAAAAATAAGTTACCAAATTGAAACTTAATAGAAGAAACTGAAAATAAATTGAGAAAATTTCTCAGAATTTACAAAGATACTCCCAAAGAAATATGAAATATAACAAAGAGATACAAAATTAGAGGAACTAGTCCAGGAGATCAGCTTTCAGATAAAAGTAGTCCCATAAAGAGAAATTTAGAAAATACAGACAAAAAGAAAAAAAAAAAAAAGAATAGAAAGTATAGTGAAGAATGTCATTATTAAAATATTTCATGGAGTATCCCAGTACTGAAAGATATGAGATCCAGATTGGAAGTTCCAAAAATTCCCAGCACATGGGATGAAAGTAGACTTACAGGAATTCTCAGTGTGACTTCTCAGAACAATGGGGATAAGGAGAATATCATACAAATATAATATAATAAAAATGATCCAAAAGAACTGCTATGAAATGAAATTAGTTATTTTTTTCAACAGTAATGCTGGAAGCCAGATAATACTAGAGAAATGCCTTAAAAATTCTAAAAACAAAATATGTATTTATGTGTGTATATATGTATTTTTCCATGAAGAATACTATATCCAGATCACCTATCAGCCAAGCTAAGAAGCAGGATATTCTTTTCAGAAAAACACCCTTTCAGATGCCTCTGCTCAAGAATCTAATGAAGAATTTGGTTTATAAAAATGAGTAAATAAACCAAAAAAGAAGAATCTGATAGGTATGAGAAATAGGAGATCCAGTATAGAATAAAGGTAAACAGAAGTCCCCAAAATCAGAATTCATAATTGAATGATTAATCAAAATGTTGATTACAATGGGATACATGAGAATAATATATGTATTTCCTTTTTTTTCAAGATTTATTTATTTTAGAGAGAGAGAGAGAGAACATGAGGGAAAGGGAGAGAAAATCTCAAGCAAAAAAATAATAATAAATAAATTAATTAAATAAAATAAAAAAGAAAAAAGGAAAAAAGAAAATCTCAAGCAGACTCCCCACTGCGCAATCCAGGGGCCCCTAGTTTACATTAAGAGCTTAACACAAAAGCTGGAAATGCTGTTTATTTGTTATGGTTTTACTTTTCTCACATAAGGCACCTAATTAAATTCCACTACTTAATAATAATTCATGTGATAAAAAGTAACTTTTCTTATTTGTAGTCCATATCCATCAAGTTTCCAATTGCCACTACTCTTCAAATTAAACTACTTTAAAGTTGTGTCATCCTTAGAGTTGTGGCTATTTTGCTACCTTGTCATGTATGCATCCTTAGTGAGCTTTTTAATATGTATATATACAAATATTGTATTGTCTTATGATTTGATAGAAATGACATATAAATGGGTAGGTCATTTTGTGACTAATGGAAACCCTTAGTAAACATACAATTCAACCGGACAGAGGTAAGAGAAATAAAAGAAGTATTTGCCATGAATATTCATTGTTCCAAGAACATCAGTCAATAAATTTTTATTAGAAAGTAGAGACTGTCCAGGCCATATGATAATTGGAGACTGGTTTAAAAAACTCATTCTGAGGGCGCCTGGGTGGCTCAGTCGTTAAGCGTCTGCCTGCGGCTCAGGGCGTGATCCCGGTGTTATGGGATGGAGCCCCTCATCAGGCTCCTCCACTGGGAGCCTGCTTCTTCCTCTCCCACTCTCCCTGCTTGTGTTCCCTCTCTCTCTGGCTGTCTTTCTGTCAAATAAATGAATAAAATCTTAAAAAAAAAAAAAAAAAAACAACAACTCATTCTGCTTTGTATCTGTGCTGCGTTAATGAAATTCTGTATTTAAATTTTTAAGCACAGTATCCAGTACATTTTAAGCAACAGATAAATGTTATCTCTGCTTTCAAGAGGCCCCATAACATTGTTGGTCATTTTACTTTTAGAAAATTCTATTAGGTACAGAAGTCATTTTAAAAATTCCCACCCAGGTCATCTAAAAACTGAAACAATGAAGAAAGCCTACAAACCCTTTTCTAACAGGAGACCTCTTTATGTATTAGAAGACAATAATCTTCTCCCCTAAATTATCACTGCTCTTATTCTAGCATTCATGTCCTTCTGTTCTAAAGCTAGATATCATAAAGTGTGCTTCCCACAGGCTTTAATTTTATAGATGTTTTCCTCTGGAGGTACGCTAATTTGAAAATTTGTTCCCATTACCTGAAATACAACTTACAGAAGTAAAACAAACAAATGAACTAAGTATATGAAGATGCTTATTAATGTTAAATATGAAATCGAGAGAGCAAGAGTTTAGAAATAATCTTACACTTTGGAAATGGTTTAGCATCTTATGTTGTAGTAACTTGAGAACACATTAAGTGGTAGAATACTCCCCACCACTAAAACCATTATGTCATTTGTGTGATAACATAAAAAAGCCTTAAATATTTTATGTGAAAAAGAAGAGTATGACATAAATCTATCCTATGATTCTATCATCTTCATATTTATTAGATTATGCAACTTCATTATAATAAAATGTGTATAAATAATGTCAGAAATCCTTTCCAGTACAAAGACAAAAACTATGTTAATTTTCAAAGACTTTATTACTAAAATCATCTGAATCTTGCAATTAAATGACAGAAGTAAAAGTGTTTTTAAATATGTTACATAATTACTAAAAAAAAAAAAAAAAGCACTTTTTACCAGACATAAGTCTAACATCTATCCACATATTTTCAACCTTGTTACGTATGAGACAACTGTCATAGCAGAATAGGGGCTTCGGAGAAACCAAAACAATCACTCTATCTCTTGATCTCAAAGGTAGCATTACACAAAATTATCTTTGATGTAAACATGGAATATTTTTTAAAAAACTATATTTCTTAAGAAAAAACTCTGCCAATAATGGAAAAAGAAAATTTAGCAATTAAGATATTGATTTTATAAAGATATTTAGAAGTATGCCAACCTATTTTGCTAAATAGAATAGAAAGTACTTAAAACCCAAACAAAACAATGTATTTATGGTTTAACAAATATTTATTAAGTACTTCCTGCATTCCATGTCCCCTAACAAAACTTTGCTATGCTCGGGGATCACACATTGTTTGATGAATGTAAAAATGTATCAAGGTAATTTAAAATAGTATTTTGGGGCTTAATGTTAAAGAGATGATGCTTTAATGACAGTTCCAAACTTTTGATTTTCCTAGTTACATACTCTTTAGTAAAAACTTAGATTTATTTTGTTAAAATAAACCCTCCAAATCAGGATTGGCTTTAAGAAAAAGAAAAGGCATAAGAAACCGTTTTTGAAGAGGTCTCTTATTTTCCTTTCTCTGATAGGAATCCATTTGCTACTTGTAGCAGAACCGGAATCACCTCTGTTGTAAAAGAAAGATTTAGAATAAACAGTCCAGCTCTAGAATGGAGACTACAAAGTGATTAGGGACTCAGCACTTCTATCCTTACAGTCCATTATTCTTAGCATTTGGCTTTAATACTCAAGGCCACATTTTCCCTAAGAAATTAATAAAAAGAACAGCCGTGACCTCCACATTCTGGGCAAATTGAATAAGGGGGAGAAGGAAAAGAGAAAATAAATATATAAATAAATAAGTAAAAAATAAAAATGCGTAGCTCTCCCAGCTAAATCAGCTCCTTTGAAACAACATTCTCTCCCATCTCACACTCTTCTGCTTACCTCTCATTAGTGTGAAGTTAGTCTCAGGACCATAGCCAGACCCAAGCTGGCAAATGCAATCTTTGGCTGAGCTCATGCTTCTTCTACTAATGACAAAGGGGGAAATGCAGGCTGGGTATGCAGCAAGCAGTTTCTGACACATGCTCTTTGTTTGTTATCTTTCTCTTCCCAGAAACTTCGGACTGTGTTCCAAAATCCTAGTACAAAGTCCTTTTCTCACATTTCCTCCTCAACGGTGATACAAAGTTTAGACTTGTCTGTTCACTTTCCTACTGTTAAAAGCACCACCAATGATCAAAAAGATAAATTAGACTTGAGAAATTACATATGAAACTATTCACCTGAGTCATTTTCAAAACTGCTATCTTAATTCTCTTTTAGATGAAACAGAACCTTGAAAAAAAAGTTTTTAGTAGAACCACAAAGACAGCAGTGCTTGTCTCTCACTTCTATAAAAGCTTTGGGTTTTAAAGTAATTATAACTCTTTTCTCCTGCCATTCATCAAATGACTCTAGTGGAAAGCAGGAGCAGAGATCTATATTCAAATACTAAGGTGACTTCCTCTTACTTGTTTTTATTCTACTTTACTCCAAGAGGACTTGAAGTGGACACCTTTTTTCCCCGGGTTATGCACACCTGGGTTAATGGTTTTTCTGAGCTGTACAGTCCTCATCTGTACCATGATGGTGATTAACAAGCCCTCCAGGAGTAGTTATAGGGTTGAGAAAGTGGTTACAGGGATAAAAATGAGCCAGGCCTATAGACAGGATCGGTAAATACTATTTTTCTTAAACCCAACCCAACTGAAACAGCACAAATTTTCAAAGCAGTTTACATTTTTGGTGAAATTTTTAAAATTATTTTTTATTATGTTCAGTTAGCCAACATATAGTACCTCATTAGTTTTTGATGTAGTGTTCAATGACTCATAGGAAGGAGCCGAGATGTCCTTCAACAGATGAAAGGATAAAGAAGATGTGGTTCATATATACAATGGAATATTACTCAGCCATCAGAAAGGATGAATACCTACCATTTGCATCGACATGGATGGAACTGGAGGGGATTATGCTAAGTGAAATAAGTCAAGCAGAGAAAAACAATTACCATATGGTTTCACTCACAGGTAGAAATATACTTTTTAAACTATTACTTTTGCCACACTGATTAAAATTTAACTTTTAACCTGTGTCTGGAAAAGATAGTCTCTGCCCTGATAAGACCAACAGGAATATAAACAATTGATAATACATTTAAAATTCAAATGTCTGTGCATTGTTACATAAATCCTGCAGTTGCTTCAGACCTTTGAATATATTTATTATTATGTACTTGTTTGTCAGCAATGTAAAAGGTTGGTTATGACCTGGTTATGACCCAGCCTGGTTATGACCCAGTGAAATGACTCAGGAAAGCATCTCATTTGAATGTTTAAGGTGCTGAAAGGTGCTTACTTCATTTGAATTCGTCCCATAATTCAAAACTGAGTATCTTGTTTTGATAATGTCATAACCTAAATGACTTCCAAATACCATATAATATATACAGCACAAAACTATGTAAGTAAGCTGAAATACTACATGATTCATGCACATTACAATTAATGAAAAACTAAGATGATTGTGCAGACAATAAGATATTTTAAATGACTATTCTACATTCACTATCCTATCTTCTAGGAGATTTAACTTTGCAGTATTTTTATAGCTATTGTTGAGAGTCTCATTTATTTAATGTATGAGCTTGCACAATATCAGGCATGCTTATTGAAGTTTGAAAACAGCACCGGTTTTTGCAAACCCTTCGACACTAGCACTCAGAAAACTCCTTTGAGAATATCCCCTAATATCCTTAAGTAATATGTCAGACCTACATAGTTATATAATTCAAGAAATGTCTTCCCAAGGCCCTGAATGCTATGTCTCAGTAAATCTGAAGAGAACATAAAATATACTAGGCTAATTGAAATGCTAAATGTTCTTAAACTCACAAAATATAAAATGAGTGAGGCATTTTTTTGGCTGTGGGAAACTGGTGCATTACAAATATTAGAAGGGAGCCATAAGCAGCTATCTGGCATCTCCAAGAGTTCAAATGTGATAAAGATTTGTTTTTAATGCATAAAGCACCCTGAGATGCTGAGGACTTATCAGGCATCTGGAAATACTCTGCACTAATATACACTGCATTCACTTAATTGAAATTTCACTGGTCTCTTATATAATCTCTATTTTAAGAGTGAGGAAAAGAATTCAGAATCTTAATTCACCCATTCCTAGATGAGAGAATTGAGAAAAGGCAGGGAAAGTCATATAGAAGGCAGAGTGAGCAGGTTAACCCTTAATCCTCAAAGGCACATACCTTGAAATTCTTAGTCGTGCAATGTTTCTTTGCTTGTTTGAGAAAAATACCTATTTTGTATAATAATAATGAAGCTAAGTAAGACTGAGTAAAAGGGAAATCTAGCATCATAATAAAAGGCTATGGATTGTGAAATTCCTGCTCTGAAACCTCAGCTCCACAGCACACTAAGGTAAGCCAAGTCCTTTCCACCTTGGGTTCACCATTACCTTATCCATGATCTTAGGATAATAATATTGAATACTCACAGGTATTAAAAAGGATAAGTAGGTACTGCCTGTGGAGCCCCTACCACGGTATCCAGTACTTACTAGATACGTCTTCTATGAGGTACACATTAAGTAACCTGAAGCAGTAGTATGGACAGAATACAGGAAAGAGAATTTCATTTTGAGACTGGAATGGTTAGGAACATATAGAACAGAGAGAACTAAGAAAGAAATTACTGGTATAAACATATTATATCTCAGAACACAGACACTATATTTGCTTTTTTTCTTTTCTTTCTTTCTTTCTCTCTCTCTCTCTTTCTTCCTTTCTAAGTCTTAGTGGACCATACTTCCCTCCATCTCCACAAATGATAATCCTAAAGGGAAGAGAGTAGGAAAAGCTCAAGCTCTAGAACAAGAAGCCATGTTTGAGTTTTTCCTCAGCATGGGGAGCAGGTAGAAGAGGGAAAGGCAGAGATTCAGAGAGCTACACCCCCAGTTGCACAGACCTGGAGGAGGGAAGAACACATGTGACTATACAGTCTGTAGTAAGTGAAACAGACCACTCCATAGGCCCTCTTAGGGGTCTCTAGACGTGCCACAGAATCAAAGGCAGTGACCAAATTTGTGGAGGGGCATCTTGTAACCAAAGAAACAATCGAACTGATCCCTATCCTGTTATTTGGCCCTACCAAGTACAAGATTCTCGTAAGAATCCAGAGACAAGTTAGCATTGTATTTTTTGTCAGCTCAGCAGTTGGGAATTCTATATATATATATTATATATATAGATATATATATATTTAATAATAATAATATTATAATATTATTATAATATATATATTATTATATATTATATAATATAATATATAATAATATCTATATTATATATAGATATATATATTTAATAATAAATATATATATTTAATATATAAATTATATACAAATATTAAATAAATATATAAATATTAAATAAATTTTTAATAATAAATATATATATATTTGGTTCACCCTTTTGTCCACGAATATTCACAGCCACTACACAATGGTAGCACAGTATCATGGATATCCAGGAGGAACCAGAAAGACACTATTCCCTAAAAATGAAGAATGGAGGGGCGCCTGTGTGGCTCAGTTGTTAAGCATCTGCCTTCCACTCAGGTCATGATCCCAGGGTCCTGGGAATGAGCCCCGCGTCAGGCTCCCTGCTCAGTGGGAAGCCTACTTCTCCCTCTCCCACTCCACTTGCTTATGTTCCCTCTCTTGCTGTGTCTCTCTGTCAAATAAATAAAATCTTAAAAAAAGAAGAAGAAGAAGAAGAAGAAGAAGAAGAAGAAGAAGAAGAAGAAGAAGAAGAAGAAGAAGAAAGAATGGAGGCTCCCAAAAGAAGAAAAAAAAGGAGAAGTACTGGAAAAGAAGTCTGATAGCTCTCATCAAACAACACTTGTTCTCACAACTTTGCGGGGTTTAAGCCGGTGGATCTATCTGTACCAAAGTAGTCATGTCCTTACAGAGATCAGTTAGGATTTCATTTCCTTTTGATTTGAGCATGGTTTTATCATTTTGAAAATAGGATTCTTTCACTAAACCCTAGTAATTCTATACAAACAGCAATTTGTAAGTTTAATACACTAGAAATATTCATAATTTTACTAGATAAATATTTTATCCTAATTAATGTTTATTGCTTTTGTAATAAGTTACTGAAAAAAAAAATGTTCCTAACTTGGTTACTTCTTCCTTCTCCCCTTTGTTTCTGATTTCTTTGATTTTAAAGCTGAGATTCTCTGCTATGTGACGATATGTGATACCCGAAGTGTGGTAATTCACTTTATTAATTGGAGCAATTTGTCCCAACATGACATCCTGTCAAACGCCAGTTCTGTTTATGCTTCAATTACTCAGTGTAGTTTAACAAAGCATTCAGTATCTAGAAAGATTAGTCAGCTTTTTCTGTATGATCATTCACTGATTGAGTAGTTACATCCTAGTTTTCTTTTTTCCAGAGTTTTATCTTAAAAGCAAATAAAAGAAAAATTCGAAAGCAAAAATCCATTTAATAACCCTTGTCTTTAGTGGAAAATTGTAAAAACAAAAGTTGCCAATTCCTTATTACATTTGCCAGTTCTTCAAGCAACTTGTATATTTTTTGCATATGGTTCACAACTATCTACTTTAAAACTTAAGAGACAGGACTAGATGTAGTCAGAGATGGGGAAGTGAGAATAAGCACAAGGCCTCTGTGAAGTAAATATCCCCGTGGCAGTTTATCTCCAGCAATAAATGGCTCTGGATTCTTCAGGTATTATTGCAGCCATGCCAGCACCTCCTGTTCAAATGTCATAGTAATATTAGACTCCAATAAGGCATTCTTCTACTATCTCTGCTACCTGGGCAGCAATTACTGTTAGCACCATAGTAGGATAAGTATGGAAATCTGTGATATCTCTTTCTAGTCAAGCTGTTGTATCAGTAATAGTGCAAAGAATTCCACTCAGTATGAAGCTTTAAGACAGAAGGGGGAAAAGAAAAGGTGAGTAAGCCCTTACAGTTGAGGGTTATCTGGGATATTGTATGATAATATGTAAAATTATATGTGATATTATGGGTTGAAATGGGTATCATGTGTGACAGTATATAAAAGATTCTTGAGACTTCATTTCTCTAACTGTATGCGCAAGATATTCCTATCAAACGGAAGAACTCTATCCATTTAACATATCTGGCTTTGGTTCACCCTCCCTAGTAGCACTGTCAAATATAATGTAATATGAGCCACATATGTAATTTTAATTTTGCCAGTAGTCACATTTAAAAAAAAAAACAGTTGGTAACATTCATTTTAATAATATATTTCATTTAGTGAAATATGTCAAATATCTCAATAATTTCAACATGTAATCAGTATTTTTAAAATTACTGAGATATTTTATGTTTTTTTTTTCATATTAAGTCTTCAAAATACAGTGTTTTAATTTTATATTGTTAACATATTTCCACTCAGTCTAGCCACATTTCAAATGCTCAATATCTACACATGACTCATGGCTGTTGGATAGGACAGCACAGCTCTCTAATACCTATTCAACATCTTTCTACTTGTTCCTGTGTTTCCAGGAGGATGGGGAACACATCATCAGAAACTTTTTAAATACTTTGAAAATTAGTTAAAAATGTGTGTTATGTGTGCCTGATATAAAGCAACTCAGACTACTGATTAGTCAGAAAGTAGCATGTTATAATCATTGCTTGCAGTTTGTCAATTTTCTCTCATGTGAAGACATATGGATACATGTGAAACCTAATCTTTTGTCTATCAACATAATTACATTAAATAATACATAATGAAAAGCATACAATGGAATGAATTTAAATGAGCAAGTTTTTTCAAGATTTACTAATTTCTCAGTCATACTAAATTACTTTACTCCAGTTCATGGCTGTTAGATCATGAGGAGAACATATAAAATACATACACTGTAGATAGATAGATAGACAGACAAATAAACAGAAAGAAATACATCACAGCATTACTTACAATAGTCAAGATATGAAAGCAGCCTAAGTGTCCATCGATGGATGAATGGATAAAGATGTGGTATATGTGTATATATATATGTGTGTATGTGTATATATGTATCTCCACATATGCATACTATGTGGTGTGTGTGTGTGTCTGTATCCACATATACAATAGCATTTTATATTCAGCCATAAAAAAAGGAAATCTTGTTATTTGTGACAATATGGATGGACCTTGAAGACATTATGCTAAGTGCAATGAGTCAGGTAAAGACAGATTACCATACATCTCACTTACATGCGGAATCTAAGAAAAAACAAAAACAAAAAACAAACACAAAGATACAGAACACAGATTGGTGGCTGCCAGAGGTAGGGATGGGTGAAGACAAACAAAAGGTTCAAACTTCTAGTTATAAAGTAAGTCAGTCACGAGGAGTAATGCACAGCATGGTGAGTATAGTTAACAATACTGTACTGTATATCTGAAAGTTGCTAAGAGAGTAGATTTAAAAAGTTCTCATCACAAGAAAAAAAATTATAATGATGGATGTTATTAACCAGACTTAACTTTAGTGATCATTTCACAATATATACAAATATTGAGTTATTATGTCATATACTTGAAATTAATATAATGTTATATGTCAATTATATCTCAATTTTAAAAAAAAGTAATGTAAGAAATAAACCATAGGAAAATAAAAGGAAAGTTGAGTGATACTTAAGCCACCAAAACAGGAGTCTCTTGACCAAAGAATTGTAGGCTCCATATAGCCTCCCTTACATATTTTTTATCAACTCATTGAATTAACAAAATGTGTTGCTTAAAAAGTAAATGCTTCTACCAGTAGAACAAAGAGGAAAGTTTATATTTCCCATGTCAAAATTTATTAATTTCAGTCTTAACACCAACATACATAAATCCCAATTGTTTTTAAAAGACCATGTCTAAACTCTTAATTGACACGAGGGATTCATCTAGAAACTGAAGGTCAGATGGTTTCATCATTCCTCAAATCCACATTAAAAACTCTGTTCATTTCACCGCCTGAGGTGCTAGCCCCTCCCACACCTCAGAGGGTCCCATGTTTCCTCTCCCCCTCCCAGGGATCATACCAACACTTCATTATACATCGCACACTCAAGTCTCATCATAGAATGCTCCTGCATCCTCTTGCCTTGGAGGACACTACCTGATGCTTCATACACTCCTCCCCTGTCCTTATTTATCTGTTCATCTATTCATTATTTTCATCTCCTGCGCTCTTTGTATTACCTAACAATCACTGAAATGTGTGGCTACTGGGTTACAGTGGTTTGCTTTCTTAGGTTCTGTAATCATCCTGGGTGACTTCAAAATTACTGTTGATGACCTATTTAACACCTAAAAAAGCCAAAGATTCTTAATTTTCTTAAATTCAAAAAAATTCATGTCTACTCACCCATTCCAAAATCTAAATAATATACGTTGTCAGTCCTTGAGGTTGCTCTGAATCATAAATCTTAAAATCCAGGATCTTAACCCTTAATATAATCTCTTACTTCTTTCATGCTCTAACTCCCATAACAAAGACCATTTGCATTTTTAATGATCTCATTTGTTTACTTACTTAGCCCATAAAGACCAACATTATATATAAATGTCATCATGTTTTTACATCTTACTTGTCTACCAAGACCTAAATCTGAATTATTCCTAGTCGCCATTCTTTGCTTTTTAGATCTATTTAATAAACGTTCCTGCTGTTTGGGACATGATTGATCATGAATATGTTTAACCATCTGTACTGCCTTAAACACACTCCCCTGGATCTCTTTATCCCAAAATATCTTCTACATGAACTCCTTAAATGTGCACTCGCATTCCCCAGGGCTCCATCTTATCCATTGTTCTCACTTTATGGATTCTCTTTGAGTACTTTAGGTCTGTATTCTACTTTTCTTATGAGCCCTAGACTGTCTCTGCTGTGCATAATCTCTAACAAAACCAACAAAGAGCCCCAGATTAGCACAGTCCCAAACTGAAATATTATTCCCCATACTGTAACAAATTACATCTCCTTCTAGGTTTCCTTTCTCAGTTAATGTCAGTCATTGTCACCAGCATCCAGTAAATAACATGGTGGTTATCCTGTACTACTTCCTCTCTTCCACCCGGAGCTCCCTGAAATCATCACCAAAGATGGTTTGGTGCATTACAGAGTTTTGGCATTATTTAAAAATTGCCCTATACAAAACAAAAAACAAAAAACCCCAAAATACAAATAAACAAACACACAAAAAAACTTATTATGACTTAAATTTTTAATAGAAATCATTTAATTTATAATAAATGTAGAAAAGTTATGTAATGGTGGTCTCTAATGAACTGTGCCTTTGGTATTCACACCTTGTGCATGGCCCTACTAAGGGCATGCCATAGTAAGAAAGAAGAAGTCAAGATGGAAAAATATTTGGTGATGACTTCAGGGAGCAGTCACATGAATGATCCCAGCTGAAATTACATGGAATAAAAAAGCTGCAAATAAACACAAAGAATTGTGAGAAATATACTCATTTTTTAAGCCACTAAGTTTGGAGGGGACAAGTAATACAGCAATATGGAACTGAAATAATAAGTAATTCTCAGTTTTTAACTTGCTAAAAAATCACTGAGAAAAAACAATGTCATAAAAATGCAAAACAGCACATTATGTCATGCTTTGTTTGGGGACAAATGAGTATTGAAAACAATCTGGAATATAAGCAATTATTTGCAGGTAACACTGTAGAAAACTTTATCATCAAAAATTCAAATACAAACTTTAAAAGCTCAATGTATTTTCTCCATTTAAAACCATTGGTTATTTAAGTATCAATGACATTTATAATTACATGTACAGTTTGACCAGATGAAAGAATATGTAGGTACATAAATATAAACACATGCAACTTAGAGCTGGAGAATATCAAGTTGAGATGAATATGCAGAATTATTATATGGTCTTTTTTGCTATGTATTTTTATCAGTATATGCTATATATTTTTATCAGATTATATTACTGAGCACTGTTCTATGCACTTTTCATGTATTATTTTTTACGACAATCATCTTTATATCTTTCAACCACATGACATTATATTAATATAAATGCAATATATACACATATATACAAACACATATAAACACCCACTCACAAGTGTGCACACACACACACACACACAAACTCAGTATATTTTTTTAACCTGCATTGCTGAATATCAATAGACAAATAAGTCTAAATAGGCTTCTTTAAACAGCAAATATAATCTTTGGACAAGAAATAATAGATGTTAATTTAAATGATAAAAGAATGCCATCAACTGAATTTCTACTTGTTTATACAACTAATATTTCATTAAAGAATTTACTTACTATAACACTTATTTCATTATTTTTCCCTTCTACTCTCATTTGTCCTTTCTTAACTTCCTGAGTTGGATCCTAACTAATTACTTTCAGGGGTTATTTTTTCTAGTGAAAGTATGTGAGAGCAAAAACTTCCCTATCAACATCTTTGCATACTACTTCTTTTATTTTTAAATTTGGGTTTCAGTCGCAAAAACTGAATTAAAAATGTTTCTTGGCATATAACCATTCTTATCTTGATCTTTTCATGGACCACCTTTACCTACTTACTTATTTCATGAGTTCATTAGCGATTTAGAAGTATATTAAGATAAATGTGTGTTTAATTTCCAACCCCTTTGTTGTTTTAGTTATCTTTTACTCTATTATAGTTTCATATTCCCAACTTAAATATATTTTGGTGACATAAATTCTGTATGATACCAATACATTAATATTTATCAAAATTTGTTTTTATAGCTTAAAACATGCCCAATTTTCACAAATCTTTCATTAGACCTCAAAAAGAATCTGCATGGTTCCTCGCTCTTTCATTCTCACTCTCTGTTGCAGAGTTCTATATATATTTATTAGAACAATGTTATTCATTTTATTATATAAATCACCTCTATCCTTGCTATGTTTTAATAACTACAGATAACTTGTCACACTTGATATAATTTTAATGTGTTATTTACTGATAAATGAGGACTATATTCAAGAGTAGGCAAAACTAAGATTTTGTTTTTCGTATTTCAGTAATTTTAGACTACAAAGGAATGCTACTGATATACATGTCATTATATCCCCAGTTGGTCAGATTATATATCAGGCTCTGAAATCGATGCATATTTGGTCACAAAATATCAGAAGTTATGTAAGATCTTTCAGTATATAGTTATAATAAACTTAAAAATTGCTTATTTTAAGAGAGGCTTTTAAAAACTGGTTTTAAGAGAATGAAAATGATGAAGAAACTATCAGAGCTTTCTGTGCCAAAAAGAACTCTACATCAATATTTATATTATTTGATATTAGGAAATGGAAGAACAGAACAATGCTGTTGAAAGGAGTCAAGAGAGTTAACTAAATGTCTTAATTGACCTCAAAGTAATTATGTGACTTTGGGCATGTCACTTTTGTAAGATTCACTTTCCTTGCTTATCACATAAGAGTCCTATCTTCTACAGTTAAGATATTTCCAATTGGAAAAATGTATGTGTCTGTGATTATGAGCATGAATGATTATGGCTAACTGAGAGATTATAAAGTAAAATAGAGAGGTCAAAAATGATTTTTTAATTTTAATTTTCATTTTTTAAGTGATTTTTGCACATGACAGCAAAATATCCATGGTGTTCTATTTGTGGGTATTTGAGAGCACATGGCATGCTTATCAAGCATATTAAATAGAAATATACTACTTCATTACTAAATAAAAGAGGCAACCACAACTGTACCTACACATGCAGGCGATCAAAGCAAGCTGCCCTTTGTAGTCTCTGGGGCTATCATGGTTCCACTGCCAGCCTTCTCTCTGTCTTTGGGATGCTCACATTTCTGGAGCACAGTGCTCCAGGATGTAAGAAATTTTGGCAACAGACCGATGTGGATTTGAACTTGAAGTCTACCACTTACTCCCTCATGTTCTCAGGCAGGATATTTAACTTCACCAAGTATCTCCTGAACAAACAGCTTCACACATACATAATGAAAAATTATAATTCATGTTTAATGACAAATTTTGAAGTAGCTAATTGCATTATATTTCATTGAGGCTTATAGATGATTAATCATTGATAGTTCTAATCCAGCATAAGCTACACATAATAACAGAAATAAAAATAAAATATAAACAATATCAACTGTGTTGAAATAGCAACATCTTTTTATTACACTATTGAGATGAACAATGACTTCCCTTCTTAAAGGTGTTTGAAAACATCATGACATAGATTCTTTTGTCTAGAAGTAGGATTCTCATGCCAACTATTTTTCTATTTGCTTTCATGTGATATTTGGGAAAAAATAGATGGACTTACTATTAAAAAAGCTTTGTGTGGTTGACCACAAACTTAAAATATTACTGATAAATGCTCTCAGACTGACATTCCACCCTAAGGATCTAGCCTAAAAATTTACTCAAGGGCACCCCTGAATTAACACAAAAATCCCATGATGTCCAGGTAGTCTTTGGCAAAGCAAGAAGAAGAAGCCGATTTGATAAATGTGGGTACTAACAACTGCTTTCCATCAGTATTCCTAGACATATCTACCTAGGATTATTTCTATATAACTTTATAATTAAATATAGGAAAATCTAAGATATATGCTTTATAGAATTCAAGTGAATACAATAATTTTATTTTAAAAATCATAGAGACAGAAAGGGGACACAAAGGGATGTCTAAGATTCTGGTAATATTCTGTTTCTCCGGGCCTGGAGTATGTGGGTATGTTGGTTTTGGGAAAATTTAATGAGCTGTAAGATTATTATTTGTGTACTTTCCTATGCATATCATGCCTCAAGAAATATTATAATGAACATTACAGAGATTTTTTCCAACCCTTCAAATACTAAGTTTTTCTGATAAGCATGTTACCTAAAAAGTAGTTCCTTTTCAACTCAAAAATCTCAAAAAATAAAAGAATTCTGGTATATACTAATTCAAATACTGTGAATTTTAAATTTTTTCTGCATATTGGTTTCCTTAAATAGTTTGATTCTCCTATTTATTTTCATGGTATTTCTATATTGGGATGCTTCAGCTGATCTTTTTTTATATCTAGAAATACGGAACCTAAAACACGAATTATTCTTAAGTAAACATAGCCTATTTATAAAACACTGACACACACACACATTTTTCCATTACAGAAAATTATGTAATGTTAAGGTATTCAAGTTTTGAAGAGTAAATTAATATACTAAAGTATAATGAGCTGACACCAGTGATCCTGAATGAAAAATGCAGTAGTGTGGTTTTTGGCAGATATCACAATTTTAAGTGCCTACAGGGTATCACTTATGAATGACATAGCTGCAGGAAGGGTGGCTTTTAGCAGTGGAGACTGACACCAACTGGAGAGGGAAAACTTCATCTAAAGGCACTGAAATTCATATCTTATTAAAACCTGGAAAGGGCCAAACAATACAAATCCAGGGCTGCACCTGTCCTGTGGATGTCTGTTTGAAATAGAGATGTTTCTGACCAGTTGGGACAAGTACAAGAAACATGAGGTTGAAATTTCTAAGCATTTCTGTGAACTGACACCCTTGCCAATAATGATCTTACTTAACATTTAGTACGTAATTTGAAAAGGAGAATATCCTCAACACCTCAGGTTTTCATTTGATTCTCAGTTCACATGAGTAAACTACAAAGAGTGAATAAATATGCCTGTAGATGAAGAAGAAATTTCTCTCAGACTGCTGCATTCCATTCTTCAGGAATAGGGAGAAGTACCAGAAGAGGTTGAAGAAGTGGAATAAACTCCAAAGAAGAAAGGTGAGTAGGAGTGTTGAAGTCCAGGAAGAAAAAAGACAAAATGGAGCACGGGATAGTTCAGGAAAAAAAAATGTATTAAATTAAATCAACTGAAATGGGTGGACTGTCTTTTTCAGTAATGCCTACAAAAAATTAAAAGTTAATAGTCTGGAAAAAGAGGGGTAGAAATATATTTTAGGCTCAACTAAAAATATTGGGAAGATAAGTTATTTTGAAAATATTCAAAGCCTTATTCAATAATTTCAAAAATAGTAAAATTGGATCCTATTTGGAAATATGACAAATGAAAGCAAGTATACTGTCTGCAGTAAGACTGAAAATATAAATAAGTTGAGAAAGGCCTTAGATTTTTTTTATGACTCATGATTCTTAATTAATGTCAGTAATTATTGGTATTTTACAGAAAACTATGTCCTTTCCTAAAGAAATTCCTGATGTCAACAATTTTTACTGAGATAGATTCCATATATTAAAGTTGTGTGAAATCTTTACAATATTTAAGTTTAACCATTTTCTTTATATCATTAAGGGTCATTTTACTTCTTCCTTTGTAAAAACTATTTTGATTACTCATATTGTGTTCGTCAAAACAGGCTAGATAATACAGAATTAACAAATCAATTCCTAAGCTCAATAAAGGTTTATTTTTCGTTCATGATACATATTCATCACAGATTGAACGAGGTGTCTCCTACATATAGCTGCTCTCAGATTTAGGCTGTCAAAGAATTCCTCATCTGTGAGGATGCTATTCTTTACAGCAAGTGGAAGAGAGAAACTGGAGACTATTTCATGGGCCTTCAAGGTCTCAGTCCAGAAATAAAGTACAGAGTTTCTGCTCAAATGTTACGGAACACAACTTTGTCACATGGTCCCCCAAAATTATAAAGGAGCTGGAAAATATAGGCAAGCAAAAGGAGTATTTGCTGATCATATCTTCTTTGGTAAAGTGGAAAAAGCACAGAACTGGGTGGTCAAAAGACCTGGATTCTGATTTCACTGCTGCCACACACAGGAGTCTGGGCAAGTCATTTTGTCTCCCAGGGCCCACAACTGGATCACCTGTAAAAGAAGGTCCTCTCCCTCTCCGTTTTTTTAGCAACATCTTCAGAGGAACTACAATAACAAAACAGATAAAAATAATTCTCCTCCTTAATTCATTCCCCCCAACCCAATTACCCTGGGAGGCCTCTAAGGCACTTCTACAGATGACTTGGAAGCAACTCTTTCTAAATTAATATAAAGTTAAAAGACTCAAAATTTTGCCCTTTCCTCCTAAATAGCTGTGTTGCCATATCTGACCAAATAAATAAGTTTGCTAAGAGATTTGCCAAAAAACTGACTTTTCTTAGAGCATTCCAACATTTTTCTTCGAATGGGTTACCGGTATGGGGAGATGTTGATCCCCTCGGTGCTCAAGCAACATGACACTGCTGATAGCGGCTGAAACCTATCATTTCCTGACAAAGCTGACCCCTTTGACACTAGAGTTACAAATAAATACTATTATTTCTTTGTGGTTTATGTTTAAAAAAAAGATATCAATCCAAATGATGTCATTTTGTATATTTTGTTACTTAATTTCTTGTTATAAAAATCTAATTAAATAGAGCTCCAAACCACATAACTTTTCTCCTCATTCACTTAAAACTAGACTGCATTTTGGAATTCAAGGTGTCTGCAGGTTACTGCATTCCCCTCTGCTTTTTACAGCATCACTCCAAGCTTGACATACTGCTTATCTGCTTTTCCAGATCATTAATGTGAATGTTAAATAAGGTTGGGCCCAGTACCAATCCTTGAGGCCCCCTGCTGGACACCTGCTCTACCTTGATATCCCACCATTTATCATTACTTATGTTTGCTGTTTCTCAGCCAATCTGTGCTTGGCCTCACAACAGAATCTCCATGATGTTTGGTAAAGCTGACTGTGTGAATGTATTCACATTGCTAAGGCCAAAAGCCACTGATTCATGGTCCAATGGGGGATCTTTTTTTTATGTGTCCATTGCTGGGAAATGTGTTTTTTAGTAGAAATATGAATCACAATATCCTTAAAAACATTATAAAGTGTTGCAGAATAAAAGCTGTTAGCCAATCCTCATCTGTAAATTAACAGTTAAAATCAAATTTTCGATGATTTGCTATACATTACCACAGTGTAAGTTGCCCAACACTTAAGACCCAAATAAAGCAGCTGAAACTGCCCACCTCCCTTGCTAAATCTATTCTTCCCCTTAAGCCCTCTATCTTAATGAATGCCATCAAGTGCCATTCACTCATCACTCTATCCTTTCCACTACCTCCCTTATACCTCACCTTCCACCCCACCATCAATTGACACTGATAAGTAGGCCCTCTTAACCGCAGAGGTGTCACTGCACCGTTTACTATGACAACCTACAAACAAAAATTCAATTGCAGGCCCACAAAACTATTTGAGCCAATTATTAACTCTATAATCTCAAGCAAGTTACTTATCTTCCGAAATTCAATATTCTAATCTGTAAAATATCTGTTAAATAATGGGACTCTTGTGAGACCATTTTAGGATAGGGATCACTATTAAATCCTCAGTACTCTGTCTGGAAAATTTAGGTGTTATATTACATTTCACCTCCCTTTTCCATACAATTCCCTGGTCTTCCTCCTTCTAGTTTCCCCTCTCTCCCTCCTAGCATTCAAGCCACAGTCACAATTATCTTTCTTACTAATAAATGATTCTATGTCATTTCCTGCTCAAAAATATTTTACTACTACTTATTTTCCTTATTACTAGTTATTTTACTACTTTAATGGAAAATAATAGCCACCGTCCAGAATGGCATCTTCTATGAACCCATTTGTACAGCCTGAGAATAGAATATCCTTTCCCACTTCTGGAGGCTATATCAACCCTTGCATATTTACTCAAAGAATTGATACTTCCTTTCTTATTCAGAAAAGATCAGTATTTTCTTGATTTCCAAAGCTCTAAATTAAATACATTTAGCTCTTAGAATTTACCAGACACTGTTTACAGCAATGAGGATATAGCATATTTCCATAAAATAGGTCATCTCTACAATTATGGAGCTTACTTTCTAGTAGGAAAGAAAAAATAAGCAGTATTATGCTATGGCACCAGATATAGTCAGTTGCTAGTAAGGTATAGTAGGGTGGCCAGAAAAGCCACTTGGAATACGTGATGTTTGAGTGCAGTACAGAATGAGGTAAAGAAATGAGACATGCAGAGGTCTGAGAAAGGTGTTCCAGGCAAAAGGAGTACCAAATAAAATACCTAATAAGAGAACACTGTTTTTAAGAAATAGCTGGTAGGCTAATGAGGCATTGAGGGATCTACCCAAGATTCCAAGATTCCTGCTCCCCCTTCTAAAACATAAGAGTTGTTTCTTGACTCTTGGCTACTTACCCATGAAATACATTTCCCGGACTCTTTTACATTTATGCGTGCCCATATGGTCAGCTCTTGAAAACAAGATGTAAGCAAAATTGTTAAGTGACATACCGTGGCTAAGCGGTGAAGAAAGGGTTGTACCTACTCTACCTTCTCTATTATCGTTTGAATGTAGAAGCTTTACATCCCTGTATTGCATTTTTTTTAATTTGCTGTATATTCTGGTGTTTTATATATCTTTGTGTGTGTGTGTGTGTGTGTGTGCGTTTTAAACATCTTAAAAAACTCTTTCTAAATAAGGAAAAACTGCCCTTCCTGGAGTTAGCCAATCCTTATAGATAGCAATGGACTCAGCAGGAAGCATGCCTTTGATGTGCAAACACACTGAATATATTACACTGAATGCTTGTGTTGAACACCCTTTCACCCAGAGATACTCTGGTTTCCATCATTCTTAAGGCTTTATTAACATTTCCTTTGATATTTCAAGTTACTCTAAAAACATTTTGAGTTACCTTTTGGCTTAGACCATCTCAATTTGGTATCCATCCCTTGTAAACCAAAGTAATCTTGATGAAGACAACAGCATGCATTCATTCTTATATCTATCAATTCATCTGTCTTATTCAGCCACTTGGCAAAGGTTGAAAGATGAATGTAGGTGAGGCATCAGTGGCTAGATAGGTCAGGAGGAAGGGATTCTTATAGTTTCTAGTGATCATTTCTAGCTTCAATATAAGCACCTACCTATAGTCCATAAAGGCTTAGCTATAGCCACAGTCCTAGAATTAGTTGATGTTATTGAAAGCTTTAACTTTTAGTGACACAAATGTACCCACTAAAATGAATAACATGGTACTGACAATGCTTTATTTTGCTATCTCGGCCTTGTCTGATTCCATTCTCCAATGTCGGGGTGAATTATTGATCTTACTACCTCTCCTCAACACTGAGAGTATGGAAAAGGAGCAGCCACTGCTGAACTACATGCGTTCAAGAAACTAATCCATCTCTGTCATAATTTCTTATAAAGCATAAAATATGTAATTGAGAAACACTGATGCATTTAAAAAAACAAGTAGATTATACAGTACCACAACTAGAATATATCTTACAATATAAACACAGAATAGTTTACATCATTCCTACTGTTCTACAATGGCTCTTGTAATCATTCCAATATTAAACCTATATCATGAAGGATTCAAGACTCTTACATACTGCTGTTCTTCACTGGAACACCCCCTTTAGTCAAGTCAGTAATATTCTCAAATATTTATTACAGTTTCATATGTTACATCAGCACCCACTTCATAATTCACAGTATGCATTAAAAATGATGTGTATCCTATTCCCTATTCTTCCTCTACTTCTCACAATCTTGCTTGACAACCTCACAAAGATTTCTCAGCCAAGTTTTCAAATTAACCACTTTTCACCTTTTCTGACTTTTCCATATTATCTTTGCTTAACACCATGTCATTCACAGCTGTCCTGCATATCCGCTTTCTCTCCAAAGCAATCATAAAATAGCCTCAAACGTTATAATATTTTTAAAAATCCCTTTTCAAATTCTAGTTAGCGTCATGAATACTTTCAATACCTATTCGTCTTATTCTTACCCCAGGGCTCAAGGCTGCTAACCCACAAAGGAGCCCTGATTACCTTAGTGAGGAATAAGGTAAAGCCCCAGTTAATGCTAGAGAGAACAGCTTCTTCTTCATCCCAGGACTCCTGAATCACTGCCAAGCAATCTGCCATAGACCAGTAAAAGCTCCCAAAGCAAAGGGTATGGTATGATTCCTTGGATTTTTCATATCTAAAAATTCATGTGCTTTGCACTGCAGCAGTAATGCAGAGGAACCAAATAACATATGTAGACATGCATTTGTCATGATTAGAATTAATGAAATACATCATCACAAACAGGTAAGCCTTGAGCAAAGTAGATGTTCCATAACAGATTGTTGATATAATTTGAATATAATTACCAGCTTGAAAGTGAAGGAAAGACCATTTGTGCTTAAAGGGTTTTAAATACAAGAGAACTGAGTATTGATCAGAATGATCAGGAAAGTCTTCTAGCCAACTACTATAGTTTAAGGAATAGGCGTTAGAGCAATATTAAAATTCAAAAAGGAAATATTATTTATATGAAACATTACCGACCTTATTTTATTTGAATTAATCATTTCAGTGGTAATAAAACGATTTTAAGAAAAATAACATATCAATGTTGTTATAGCCAGTAAAAACCATGATACACAGTACTTCATCAAATTCTAGAAAATATTTCTGATTTGCCCATTGAAATTCTGTAGCCAGGTAGTTGAAGCTAATGGAGAAGATAATCGGAATCAATGTCGAAGCAGCCCAACCTCGTTTCTCTAAAATGAGATTTTCTCCTGCTCTGGGAACTATCTTCAGGCCGTTTACAAGTAGAACATGACACATGAATTGAGGAGACCTAAATCATATTGTCTTGTCAGGATCTATTTCCTATAAGTCATTAAATCTTCACAGAACTTAGTTTTATCTATCAAAGGAAAGGATTTGGTGAAAGAGCATCTTAAATTTATTTTTATCCTAGTCTTAAGAGACTTTTAAAAATGTCAAATTTGTTGATATGTTGCTTCTGACTGATGTGGTTTACTTTTGGTTGCAAGACATCAATTCCCGTAATAATAACTGTTGTATTTGGGGCATCTACTATATTTTAGATATTATAATGAGAATGATATCTTAATCTTTCTGACATTTCTATGAAGTTACTCTTACTATTCCCATCTTATAGATGAAGAAATTTTATTGGAGAACATAAATATTTTTCCTGAGGTCCTATAGCAGGAAAATGGAAAAGTGAATTCACTCTAACACTGTTAAGAACAGAGAATGAGAAGAACAAAAAGAGAACCAGGCTATAATACTGGGCTCTTTCAGTTTAAATATTGCATGTCTGGAATACTAAGTCTCAGTGATATTAAAGAGGACTGTTAAAGACAGACTATATGTTACGCTATGACCCAATCATCAAATGTAAACTGAAGAGCCATGCAAATAGATTCTTCTCTTTTCCATATGCAAGCAGAAGCTGCAAAGATGCTTATACGCAAACCTAATGAAAGAGACGCAGTTTTGAAAGTCTACTATCTGAATTGTGCTTATTGGATTTTACCTTCCATTCAGGGAAATGTCATGAAGGAAGAGTTCATATTCATGGAATTCAAAGAACTAAAACTTTCTTCTTTCTGAAAATTCTACTCTCCACAAAATTACATGAATGGTCAGTAGGAAGTTTCAGCCACTGGAGCAGGAAAACTTCATAGCTTAGGAGAATTGTAAATGGCAAGTTTTCAGAAAAAATAAGAGTTTTCACTAGATAATTAGGAATTTCTTTCAGCTTAAAACTAAGAAATTATTGGAATTTAAACTTAGTAATGGCTAAAAAAGGGATAAGCTCATGTAAAATGGAATTAGTCAGAAAACACAAATAATTTTAAATTGTCATAAAATTATAGACTATTAAAGGATTTCAGAAATCATTTTATCCAATGTTCTCTTACAAGTGAGCAAATCAAGGCCTGGAAAAAATTTTCCTTATTCAAATCAAAAGGTCAAGGGAAGGGGAACACTAGAACTGGACTCCCTCACATACAGTCCAGGGCTCTGCACTGTTCTGATTTCCATAGTAGGGTCTGCATCCCATACCAGGACTTCACTCCAGGGCTGAATTGTGTGGGTGCGGATGTGGGTGTGTAAAGACTTAATTTTTATTCCTTTAGCAAACAGATACTAAGTATCCACTTTGGGTCAGACCCTGCAGTAGACAGGAGTAATATAATGGTAAGATGAAACTGCTAAGGTAATTGTTCCCATGGAACGTTCATCAATTAATGCATAATTATATATTTAGGTTCTGAAGAAAATGGAATTGAATGGAGGAAATGGAGAGCAGCAAGTAGAAAATGTTTTCCTGAGTTGGTAATACCGGAACTGACATCTGAGGCATAAGTAAAAGAAAACTAATCCAAAAGGGAATGAGTCATTTTAAGATGAGGTGGGGAGTCCGCCAGAAGCTGCAGTACACAGTGTTTATAAACCTATTGTGGTGATTAATCTTATATGACAAGTTGACTGGGCCACAGAGTGCAGGACATTTGGTGTCCTGATACATGGTTTAATATTATTCTGTGTGTGTCTGTGAGGGTGTTTCTGAATGACATTAACATCTAAATGGTAGACTGAGTAAAGCAGATTGCCCTCCTAAATGGGGGGCAACTGGCTGGTCTAGCGAATCAACTACAGAAGTAAAGTAAGAAAAAATTTGCACTCTGCCTCACTGCCCATGAGTTGGGACAGCAGTCTTCTGCCTTCAGACTGGACTATAACTTGAATTTCCACCATCAACTCTCCTGTTTATTGGACTCAGACTTTAATCAGAATTTACACTGTCAGATCTCCTGGGTGTGGACTTCTCAACTTCCATAATCCCAGGAGCCAATCCCTTATAATAAGTTTCTTTATTCATGTGCATGTATGCACACACAAACATGTACACTCTGTAGGTTCCTAATACACCTATTCAAGATTTTTTTTTTTATCTTTATGGGAAGAGAGGAGAGAGAGATAAGAAATTTTTCAAATGTTTAAGCACCAGAAGTAACAATCAAATTTGCATTTTGAAAAGACTGTTATGATTGCAATTCATATAGCCAATTTGAAATGCCCAAACAGGATAAATGATGACCTTTAAGGCAGTTCATGTTAGTGGTGATGGCAGTTTGGAAGAGAAAGGTTCCCAGGGAGACTGAGATTCATCTGGGGTCATGAATTTTTGTCATCTACCATTGACAGTTCATTTCTTCCAAGTTATCAGAATACTAATTTCCTATGTACGTAGATATTTTCAACAAGAAAAGCAGTTTAAGCTTTTTCATTTATTCAGAAGGTTTAAAATACTAACCATAAGTACATTCTCAAACTACTGTTTCTAAGTTATTATCTTGTAAATGGTGAAATCAAGACAGATTGATTAGAATTCTATGTATCTGTTATGTGAAAATGACTTAATGTCTACAAATATACTCTGTAGAGAATCAGTCACATGGTTTAGTGCTTAATAAATGCACTTTCATCACTGTTTATCCGTTCATTCATGGTAAACACACTAAATATTCTTGTTTCTTCTAGAGTAGATTAAAAAATCTATTTCAGAACAGTAAAAATATATTGTAAGTAATATATATGTCTTTGCTTAGAGATAAAGACACTCGATCTCTCTCTCTCACACATACACAGTACATTCAAAATATAGGGTGTGGCTCTGAAAAAAGAACACTGAAAATCAAATATTACAGAGAGATGAGTGATACGTTATTTATGAAACTCAGAACTAAGAATTTCAGAACTATTCATAGATAGTACACTGAGCTCATTATTCCCATATTACTTTAAGGCTAATCAAAATCAACATTACTTGTGTTCCTATTCTAACCTTAGTTCTGGACAACAGAAGACTGTCCAGCTATCCTGTTTCCCCACGAAGTGTTTTATTATGCCCAAGAAAAGATAAATGTTTAGGGAGGAAGACTGATATAATTGGAGAAATTTGTTTTTTCTCTCAGGGGAATATATATTATTTACAAATAGATGTTATTTATAGATATCATTTAAAAATACTTTAGGGTAAAAGTAAGACTTCATAAATAAAATTATCATGTACTAAGACAAGAAATATGTGTCAAGGACTTATTTTGCACTAGATACTAAGTATTTTGGGTTTTGAGGGTTATTTTTGTTTTGTTTTGTTTTGTTTATTTTTGAGAAAGAGAGAGAGTATGTGCACCCAGGGAGGAGGGGCAGAAAGGGAGGAAGAGGAACAACCAGACTTTGCACTGGGCACAGAGCCCAATGTGGGGCTCAACCCCATGACCCTGAGACCACGATCTGAGCCGAAATCAAGAGTCAGACTCTTAACTGACTGAGCCACCCAGGCACCCCTAGATACTCAGTATTTTGAATAAAATATATTAACACCTATATTATTCAGATCAACGCTATGACACAGATATTATTATTATCCCTTTACACAGATGAGGGAACAGCCTCAGAGAAGTTAAATGACATGCCTAAGTTTTCTCAGATGCTAAATAAAGAGTAGAGTAGAAAAATAAAGACTGAAACTCAAATCTGGCTCCAGAACCAGTCTTGCTGGACTGCTTCTCTAGATCAAGACCACAGTGTAGTTTTAACCAATGCAATTCTGATTTTAATCTACATATTCTTAGAATGTTTGATGAATTTTAACGTATATATATAACCTCTTTGTTTAGATCATTTTAAAAGGGTATCTATTATAGAGACAAATAAATGTGAAATAAAAAGTACTGGATGCCGTTTCCATTGTGTTTAAAATGCTATACAGAAAAACCCTACTGTTATTCATTGTATATACTACCTCCATATTGCAGAGAGTAGACACAAAGTATGACAGATTCTATCATTGCCCTTAACTATTCACTTTTCCTTTCCCCATACAAAAATGATATATCATGTCCCATTGCCATGTGATTTATAATGTCCCTGTGGGAGAAGTACTCTTCTCTCTACTGGGATCAGTTTTGCCAATGGGGTATATAATACACATGACTCCAAAAATAAGTAGCTTCAAATGCCATGGTGTTATTGGTTCTAGCCACCCTAGGTTTTCATTCTACCATGAAAATTATTTGTCATATTGGCTCATTTTATGTAGATACTGGAATGAAAAACACACATACAGCAGAGACCCTCCACTCACGTGGAATATGAATGAGAAATAAATTGTTCTAAGATGGGAAGATTCGGGTTCTGTTTTATCAAACCATGACGAAGGGAAGGAAAACCCAAACAAAGCCCAGCAGACTCCCTGAGTTGAAGACATGGAGCTGAGAGTCTGGAGTGAAAAGAGTAGCTAGATTTTGAGTATGGAGTTTGAGAGAAGACAGAACTGCAGAGAGAGCTCTGGAAAACTACAGAGTTCCCATTTGAGAATTCACCAAATCAGTGCAAGAAACTACCCAAAACTAGGGAAAGAACACCCAAAAGAGTGAGATGTTATAGTACCCAGCACTCAACACAGGACAGTGAATAGTGCCTATTCCCACCATCTAGAGTAAAAATCTGCAATGTCTGAAAACTAATAAAAAATTACCAGGCTTGCAAAAAAGCAGGAAAATATGGCTTATGATAAGTAGAAAAAAGAATCAGTAGAAACTCACCTTTAACTGAAAAAGAATCGGTAGACAAGGACATTAAAATAGTCATTTTAACTGTATTCCTTATGTTCTAAAATTTGTGTACCTAGTCGCAGAGCTTCAAAATATATGAGGCAAAAACTGATGGTATTGCAAGAAAAAACAGGAAAATCCACAATTATAGTCAAAGATTTCAATACTGTTCTACCAGTTATTGATTAAACAAGACAATCAGTATGAGGCAGACTAAAACAATACTATCAACCCATCTATTTAATAAAGTTTATGGAATTTTTTACCCACTTCTTTTCCTAGGTTGGAAAAGAAGAAAAGTTTTAAATCAATTATCCCAGTCTTCACCTCAAGATACCAAAAAAAAAAAAAAAAAAAAAGAAAGAAAAAGAAAAACAACAAAAAAAGAAGATTTAATTAAACTTAACGTACGCAGAAAAAGACATGTAATAAAGAACATGATGAAAGTCAATGAAATAGAAAACAATCAGTACAGAATTTTTTTAAAAAGCAACATCTCTCAGGAGATTAATAAATTAATACACCCAAGCCAGACCAATCAAGAACAAAAAGAATGAAGATATAAGTTATCAATGTTAAGAATGTGACAAATCACATCACTACCAATTCTATGGATATTGAAAGGAAAATCAAGAATATTGTGAATAACATTATACCAATAAATCTGACAACCTAGAAGAAATGGGAAAGTTTCTTAAAAAACACAAACTGCTAAAAATCACCCCAGAAGAAATAAAAAAAACTGAAAGGCCCTATATCTGCTTTAATTTAAAACCAAATTTGTAAGTAAAAAATTCTTTCATAGGGGGGAAAAAACACTTCAGGCCCATGTAGCTTCACTGGTCAAATCCACCAAACATTAAGGGAAATGAAAAAAAAAATTGTATAGGACTAAATTACTCTAATTCCCAAACTTGGTAAAGGCATTCAGACAAGATTGCAGACCAGTATCTTTCATGAACACAGATATAAAAACTCTAAAATTCCTTTAGCAAATCAAATCTATCCAATGATAACATAAAAAGGATAATAAAATATGACTAAGTTGGGTTCACCACAAGAATGCAAGGTTGATGTAAAATTCAAAAGTGTTACTCTGCAAGGTTGATGTAAAATTCACCCCAGAGTAACGAAGTTAAAAAAGAAAAACCATATGACCATCTCCGTAGATACAGAAGAAGCATTTAACAAAATCCAGCATCCAGTCCTGATAAAAATTCTCAATGAACCAGGAATAGAAAGGAAATCCCTCAATCTGATAAAAAGGGATTTATACAAAAAAACAAAAAAACCCAGAGCTAATATCACACTTAGTGGTTAAAACAAAACAAAACAAAACAAAAAAACAAAAAAACAACTTAATACTTTCTCCCTTAAATCAAAGTCAAGGATGCCTGCTCCCACCATTTTTTTAACTGAGATATAACTGACATATAACATTATACCAGTTTCAAGGATACAACATAATGACTCAATATGTATATACACTGCAAAATAATCGCGACAGTAAGTCTAGTTAACATGCATCACCACAAATACACATTTTTTCTTGTGATGAAAACTTTTAAGATTTTCTTAGCAACTTGCAAATATGCAATAAAGTATTATTAACTATGGTCACCAGTCTGTGTATTATATACCCATGATGTTTATTTCATACTGGAAGTTTGTACCTTTGACTACCTTCACCATTTCGTCCAATCCCTAGCCCCTGCCTCTGGCAACTACCAATCTGTTCTCTGTATCTACGTTTTATTTTTATGCTTGGTCCATTTCCATTAAACATTGTACTCAAGGTATTAGGCAGTGATTTCAGGCAACACAAACACATAAAAGTCATCCAGACTGGAAAAAAGTAAAAATGTCTGTTAACATGATCATCCACCTAGAATATTAGATGGTATCAACAAAGAAGTGACTAGAATTAATAAGTGAGCTTAGCAGGATTGTAGGATAAAAGATGAATATAAAATCAAATTTCCATAAACTAGCAACAAACACTTGGAAACTAAAATTCTAAGAATTCCATGTAATACAGCCTAAAACTTACAAAATTATTAGGAATAAATATGGAAAAAGTTAAAAACACTATAAACTATAAAATATTTTTCAGAGAAATTAAAGAGGATAAAAATAAATGGAGACAAGGCCTGTGTTTGTGGGTAGGAAATGTCAATATTGTTAAGATGTCAGTTTCCCCAAATGGGTCTATAGTTTCAGTACAATGTCAAATAATATCCCAGCAGGCTTTTCTATAGAAATTATCAAAATCACTCAAAGTTCATGTTTAAATACAAGAAGCCTAAAATAACCGTAACAACATTAAAAAGGAGAACCAAAATGGAGGACTAACACTATCTGATTTCAAAGCATATTATAAAGTTATTTTAATCAAGATGGTGTGTTTTGAAAAAAGACACGTTGATGAATGGAACAGACTAGAGAGACCAGAAATAAAACCACACATATGGACATCCCGTGCAAAGATGCAAAAACATTTTTGTGGCAGAAGGATAATCTGTTCAACAAATAGTTTTGGAACAACTCGGTAGCCTGGAATCATGACCTGAACCAAAGGCAGATGCTTAACTAACTGAGCCACCCAGATGCCCCTAAGATTAGAATTCTAAAAGAAAGCATAGGCTAAAACTTTGGATTAGGCAAAGATTTCTAGGTACAATTTCAAATTTATGATCTTTAAACGATCATATTGACAAAATGGACATTGGCAAAATTATAAACTTCACTTCTTAGAAGGACACTGTTAAGAAAATGCAGACAAGTCAGAGAGTGGGAGAAAATCATTATAGCACACAAAGGATCTGTGTCAAAATATATAAAGGATTCTCAAAAATTAATAAGAAAACCACTAATCCAATTAAAACTTTGGTAAAATTTTGGAACAGAGAGTTCACCAAGGAAGTTATAAAGATGGCAAATAACCACAAAGAAAGATGTTTAACATTACTGGTATTAAAGAAATGCAATTTAAATCCACAATTAGATACCACTACACACATACTAGAACACCTAAATTAAAAAGACTGATCATGAAAATCCGTAGTAAATACGTAGAAAACTAGACCTCTCATACAGTACTGGAAGGAATGTAAAATAGTAAATCCACTTGGAAAACAGTTTGTTAGGTTCTTAGAAAGTTAAATATACACCTAACAAATGACCCAGCCACTCCAATCCTAGATATTTATCCAAGAGAAAAAAAAGATGTCAATAAAAGTACCTTTACACTAATTTTCATAGCAGCTTTATTTGTCACAGTCAAAACCTGGAAACAACAGGTGAATGGGTATACAGCTGTGGTACGTACACACATGGAATGCTACTCATCGATGAGTAGAAACTACTGATACACACTAAAACACGGATTGATCTCAAAGTAATTATCCTCCGTGAAAGAAGCCAGACAATAGGTAGTACATACCATATTGTTCCTATTATATGAAATTCTAGAAAATGCAAATGAATCTATCATGACAGGAAACAGAGCAGTGACTGCCTCAGATAAAGGTTCAGGAGAGATGGGGAACAAGGATTCTTTGTCGGTGATACACAGGTTCACTATTTTGAAAGTGGTGATTATTTAATGGATATATACTTAGGTCAAACTTACCAATTTTTATATTTTAAATATGTGCAATTATGTTCCTATAAATTTGTCAAAGGGGAAAACAAAGCAAGGTTGAAATTGGAATTACACAGCTTCCAGCACTACCCAGGATAGAAACACTTTTAAATTAAGCATATTAAAATACAGCAAGTTGGGGTGCCTGGGTGGCACAGCGGTTAAGCGTCTGCCTTCGGCTCAGGGCGTGATCCCAGTGTTCTGGGATCAAGCCCCACATCAGGCTCCTCTGCTAGGAGCCTGCTTCCTCTCCCACTCCCCCTGCTTGTGTTCCCTCTCTCGCTGGCTGTTTCTCTCTGTCAAATAAATAAATAAAATCTTTAAAAAAAAAATACAGCAAGTTGTCTCTCTTTTTTATTATTTTCAAAACACCTTAACACAGAAAGGTAAAGGTGCTCGTGTTCTGACTCCTTTTCATACAGGCATCAAGAATAGTATATTCTACTCAATGGTCCATTTTAGATTCTACAAACTGAGATACCCATTTGCTGTCCTCAGGATATAGACTAAAACATATCCACTTTTGTGTTGAGAGACACAATCTGTTTGTACCACCCTTAAGTGATTAGATATGTGATGTTTGCTTTACTTCAAATAATTTCATACTACCTCACTGCCAAATTTCATTATATAATATGTATATAAGTTTTTAATTCAAATATTCATTTAGTAACCATTTACTGAGCAGTCAAAATACGCAGGCACTGTCCTGGATCCTAGGTAATAATAATGAAAATGACATGGTCCTTGTTTTCAGGGAATTATTCTTTTAAAGGAGAAAGTCATGTAAATAAGTAACTACTATACTGTACTACACATGTGATAAATAAGAATTATAAAGAAAGAATTGTGAGCAATCAAATGAATGTGTAGTTTTGATGTGGGAGCCATCGGAGTGCTGGCAGAGTAAAAGATGTTTCAGGGAAGACTTTGTGGCCTAAGTACTGAATAGATGTTTTAAAAGGTAAGAGTTGTTGAGGCAGACAAATGAGGAAAAGGATATTATACATGAAACATAAGGATGCCTCAGTGAACTGGAACCAAAATAACTAAGTGAAAGACGTAAGAACTTCATGATAATGTTTAATGTATAATATGCCATTGCTACAGTTTGACCTTTATCCTGAAAGCAGAGGAAAGCTTTTAAGGAATTTATATAAGCTAGTGATATTATCAAACCAATGCAGAGAAGGAATTCACACACAGATATTTAAGCTTAGCTTCTTAAAATATAATACAGCACTTTTACCAAAAGAGTATCAATGGTTTACCCAAATCTTTTCAAGTAATGATTTGTTGATGACTTTGAAACCCAAATGCTTTCATATTAATTTTCTGTCAAAACACATTATCAACTAAAGAGATAGCCAAAGCATTTCATATAGGAAATATTTAGTTCTTTTTGCACCTTTGAGGTAATCCACGTGTAGAATATTGTTTCCACTTGTATCTATCCTCTGTGTCATTATAATCTTAGTCTCTTGCCTGGAAACTTCTGGGCTTTAGAGGGAACACTTTCTTGAAAACTTAAGTTGATTGAGAAAGAAAATTGTGCCCATCTTCTCTAATTTCATGACTTTTCTTTTCTCACAAGAATAAAAGCAGGATTATGCACAGGATAACCGGTTTTATTAAAGGGAAATGATGAAAGCTGTGATCCTTGAAAATACACAGAAGAAAAGCATTTGACATAGGAAGGTTTATTAGACCCATCTTTGACATTTCTTCTCCCAAGCAATTTACCTGTCCCCTTGGGTTAAAGGTTCCTTCCTCTTACTTGTTTTTGTTAAGAGTATTTGTTGATCCCTAAACTTCTATGATCAAATTTTTAGAAGAGACTGTATCTTAAAACTCCTCTGGTCGAGTCATTTCAAAAAACAGAAACACAAAAACTCAAGTGCAATATTTCTTAAAGTGGTACATATTAATATTGCTAAATATCTGGAACATGTACAGTGTAGACATAGCTTCAGGTTCTAAGAAGATGGAATGATTGGATCAACACTGCATATATAAATAGCCTTTTTTAAAAAGTATGTATTGATACTTTGCAAATAACTGACAGAATATAAAATATTCAAAGATATTTCCAGTTAATACATGCCTATAGAAGATTCTGCTTTTTCTACATATTAGAAAAATATTAAGAGGGGAAGCTCTAATTTTTATATATGATTGAATATATAAATTCAATATATAAATTCAATCAAAATGAAAACTTGAGTCAATAAGAGTTACTACTGGGTACGCAGAGTCCACAAGAAACACCCTACCAACAATTGCCTGAAAACATTTGTAGAATTATCTATTTTTCATATCTACTGAATATTTACTGACTTTTTTTATCACCAGATGCCTACAATCTCCCCAACAAACATCTTGTCTTTTCCATTTTTATTCATATTTAGTTTTTGGCAACTGCTGTTTGTATAATTATGTTGGAGCAAGACCAAATTTAGGAAAAACTGTAAAGTACAAAAATTTTTCTTTGGCTTACCTCCCACCTCTAGTGTTTCATAGAGTAACAACATTTCTCTCCATCAATGTCTTCCCTGGATTCCTGGAGTATTGTTTCCACTTTCTCTTTGACTAAACTCCACTGAGGTGTTAACTCCTAAAAACACACGTTATTATTTCTATGGAGCTTTTGCTTTCCTGATAACAGGAAGCACTATGAAAAAGACCAGATACGTGCTGCTCATTCATTATCAAAAAGCAATCTCTGCTTCTGAGGGTACATGGCAAGTACCACGTACTTCTTCCAACAATAACTTGATCATTCAAGAATTAAACCAACATTCATACTTAAAGTAAAATGAAAGCATGCATATTAAATTTGTGCTATTTTCAGTTAAAAACATTTTGCCCATGAATTTCTAACTACTGCATGTAATCTCCAGTTATTCTCTTTATAGTATAAAATGTTTAAAGAATGGGGAAAAGGAAGTAACAATAGAAGTTTTTATGTGAATAACAATTAGGTACTTTATGAGAAAGAGAGGCTTCTAAACACAGGTCAACCATTGTACTTCACATCTCACCTGAGGCATGCCGGCCACTCCAGTCCACCAAATGCAGTTCCCTTGGGACCTACGCTGGATGGACACTCAAGGTCTCATGAGGTAAAAGGCTAGGACACTTGCTCTTTCTGACCAGGCAGTGCTGTGGCTGATTAATATCCACCCAAAGCCACAATCACCTTCTGATCTGAGGAGCAGGTGACGTGGAGATTCTGAAGTGTCTTGATAAATTATCCAGGCATATCAAACAATACATATTGAAAATTTAAAAAATTCAGTTCACTAAAGTGGTTTGCTTTGTCCTTTTAAGAACTGAATCTAGATAGCTCATCATCAATCATTGACAACTTCTAGCACGACAATGCTGAAGAATTAGTATGACATGGGTACCACATAAAAGCTATTTTCTTTCCCAAGGAAATTTTTGGAAAAGGAGAGAGGAAGGGAGAAAAATAAACAAGGTTATTTTACACTAAAATTTTGCTTTTTCCACTCTTCTGGAAGCAAAAGACCAATTTATTCACAATATCCAATGCCTTTCCAATACTACATCTTATCCTAAGCCTTCCTTCCTCCTTGCCAATACAAATTACACCCATATTTCAAGCATCTTTCAAGACCCACATAAAAGATATCAAATGATATCTGCTCCATAGTCCCATTTTATAACCACCCTATTTCCATGTAATTCCTCTGGCAATTACACATATGCTATCTACACCTAGAATATCTCTTCTATTACAGTCACAAAATATAACTTAAATACATAGTTGTTATTTTGGTTTTTTGTGTTTACCTCATTTCCTTAACTATTTAGTAGTTCTTCAGTACAAGAACTTTTCCCTTGCATATGCTGGTCTTTCAACAAAGATTTAGTGTTTAAAAAATTATAGGAAAAATGATTCACCACACCACTCCATTCAAGATTTACAAAACAGAAAGTTACTTTGATCACATAAAATGATTAAATACATGGGGATTTTAAAATATATAATTTATAGTTTGTTAGACCCCATATTATTCCACAAAGAATTTAAAGCAGTAAAAAAAAACTTTTAAAAATGTACACATTTATTTTAGCAATATATAGTAATAATAAATCAGCAAGTAAAACTAAGAAGCTTCTAAAACCAATATATTAAATTCAACAGTCATTAATTCTGTCCTCATCATAGGAAACCAGTTGTTTTCACTGGTTGTCAACAGTCTTTCTGAATTTCAAGATTATGACAAATGTAAAATATTTTTAAAAAATACATGGGTTTCTATGTTACCCAAGAGAAAAGGGCCTATGAATCACCTCAGAAACATAAGCAGGAACTCTGTTTGCCTTTATCATTTCTTTTTTTTTTTTTTTAATAAGAAAGTAGGGACAGAGTAAGTCAGCTGACATGAGACTCCCTAGCTGGACACATAAGACGTTCTGAGTGTGGTCCTCTCCTGACCTCCCCCACTTCAGCCATCAAAAGTCCATCACCACTATTCACACAGAGATGTGGCATGTTCAAAGAGGTCTAAGCCGTCCGACTGTGGGCCTTTAATAGGAAATCCCTACCTTTACTTTATTTGGCTAACTCATTCTTCCTCCAGGATCCAGCTTTGATGTAACTTCCTAGGGGTCTCCATTCTTAATTTGCCCAGTTTGGGTATCAAATGACTATACTTTGTGCTCTCATTAGACCTATTTTACATTTGGTAATCCTAGTTTACATTTGGTATTCCCATATAAAAACAATATTCATTTTACCCTCAACCGTGCCCAGGCTGATGGTAGATTAGAGTCACAGGGTTCAACCTAAAACCGGCCTTGATCAGAAGGTCAACTCCTGGCTTCTTATTTCAAGGCACCCCCAACAGCTGCCAAGTGGGTTTTATCAACAATGATTAACTGAAGCCAACGCTGAAAAGTTATCAAAAAATACTGAAAGGAAACATATGGTCAAATTGTGGTTGTATTATTGCAAAGGCCCACAGAGGCAGGAGCTTTAGGAAATTTTCCCAGAAATATTCCCCTTTTGATTTTCATGAGCTTGAAAACAGAAAATGCCCAGTAACATAATAGTAATGTCAAATTCCAAAGGCAACCCTGTGATGGCTTTGCCAGCATATAATTCACTTGACAGAATTCTAAGGCTTTCATTTCTCATGACTCACACTGTTGGTGATTTGAGATTAGGCCACAAAAGGAACAGACCCAACTTCTCACTAAGGGTTTGCCTGAATTTTGCAAGACAGTTTCCACTGATAATAAACTATGCTATAGTACATTACTGACAATTTAGTCCTATTTGAAGCACATAATTTCTCCAATATTTTTAGTTGAAATGTTTAAGTCTATGACTAGTGCTTTTGAGTTAATCAAAAACATATTGTTAAATATTTAAGTTGAAGACAGGGTTAAGTATTGTGGCTGGGGTCAAGATACAAATTCAATTCTTTACACACCTCTTTCAGTGTTTAAAATTTAGCTAAGAAATGATGTAAGACTGCTAAATTCAAAGCCAATGAAAACAAATGGGAGAACTGCCATATTGGCACATCGATAATGCATACTGCCATGAATCCTGTATTTGGCAGTAGCTCCAGGTGAAGGATTTGATAAAGTAATACTAACACTGTTTAACATCAACTTTCAAAGGTTCAGGTTTGAGGTGAAGAGGCCATTCAAAGAAAAGAATTTCAAATGGATAACAAACATAAAACCTATTCAACCCTATCTAGTACTCAAATAATTGCAAATTAATATACATGGGCAACATTTTCCCACTATCAACTTGGTAAAGTTTTTTAAAAGATGGTAATACCCACTGATAGTGATGAGATTCTCAGCTTATGTTCTACTAATGAGAATGTAAATGAATAGAGCTTTTTTGTAGAGCAATTTGACAAAATGAAAGACCTCTCCAAAATGAAGACCTAAAGCCTTTGATTCCACGGTTTGTATTCACCATTCCCAACAGAAAACAATTCAAAAATTAAATCAGAAACTCTGGGCAGGAGGCCCATGCAGCAGTATTTTTAATCTGCTCCCCACCCCCTGCCTTATTCTGAAATAGCCAAGTTTTAGGAATCACAGGTTTATAAAGATTGTTAATGTGAAGAAAAGATGTTCATTAAATGGTAAGTGATTAAAAGCAAACTACACCTTGTTAGTTCTGAAAACACACTAACACATACACATATCCAAGGCTGAAACTACAGGCAGTGTTAGTTACTTCTAGGTAATGAGATCACAGAAAAGGGATTCGTATGTGACTGTTATTATTATTTTAGGTCATTTGTATTTCAAAATGTTATATAACAGATATGCATTGCTTTTGAATTAATAAAAGCTATTTTTATAAAATTAGTGTTTAAACATCTACTATTTTATAATCTCAGAACTACCTCAAGGGTGTTTTAAAAATGGTAATGGTGCCTGGGTGGCTCAGTTGGTTAATCGTCTACCTCTTCAGCCCAGGTCTCGATCTCAGGGTTATGGGTTTAAGCCCCACGTTGGGCTCCACTCTAAGCAGGGAGCCTACTTAAAAAAAAAAAAAAAAAAAAAAAAAAAAAAAAAGTAGATTCATTTTCTCTACCCAAGATTAAAAGTCCTAATGTCTTGGGAGAGGTGAGGCCCCAAATTATGTATTTTCAGATGCAGAAAATAGTTTGAGAACAGTGTAGTCTGTAATAGATACTTCATACTACAATCCCTGTTAAATATGAGATAAAACTATTAACTCACTTCTGTAACATATCTCAGTGATTCTCAAACTTTTTGATCTGAGGAACCCTCTACATTCTTAAAAGTATTGAAGATCCCAAGAGCTCTTGTTTATACATGTTATTTTTACTGACATCTACTAAATTAGAAATTAAACTAAGAAATTATTTAAACATTAATTTAGTAATTTGCTTAAAACCCAATAAATTCATTAAATGTTAATACAAATAACATTTTACAAAAAAATATTTTTCAAAACAAACCAATTAGTAGCAAAAGTGGCATTATTTTATATTTTGCAAAGCATTGTAAATTCTACACTAGAAGACAGCTGTAGTATCATACTGCTTCTGTTTTCAATCTGTTGAAATGCATTTTTTTGTGGAAATATGAAAAAATCCATAGTCACATATAGGTGAGTTGGCTGAAAATGGAAAAGGAAAGACAATATTTTTGCCTTTTTAGCTAATTTTGGATACTCTTCTTTGACACTACAACAAAGATCAACAAATGGTAGTTTCTTAATGGTTAGTTACAACATAAAATCTGAAACCTATGGATAGCTTCTCCCACTCTGTTCCATGAAAACCCTTGGTTTATCTTGATTGAATTTTTTACCCATGCCTGAATTTGTAACATTATACCATGATCATCTGGAAAATACTGGTTCCTAACTTATGCCAATCTTCTAAATGGTTAACATATTTCATTTCACAATATTAAAACAGCAGCATGAGGTAGCTATCAAGCTCATGATGGTAAATACAAGTTTTCAAAAATTATATTTTCATATGAAAGCTCAAAATTTATCTCTGGTAACAAATACTGTCAGTTTTCCTTGAAGTGACAGATCTACTTCATTCATTTCTGAGAAAATGGCCTAACAGTCATGTCTGAATAACTTTTCTGTCAATGTTCTTTTGAGTAAAATGGTATTCCATAAAAAAGCAGCAAGCTCAGCTCATAGGCCAACAACCCCATAAATTCTTTTCCTAATGACATTGGACTTTGGTATGTAGCACAAGCTTTGTATATGTATTTTCCATTTCATCACACAGATTATTAAGGACCTTTAATAAAAATTAACCATTGTAACTATTTAATCAAAGATATAATTAAATGACAGTATGTTACAGTAAAGAATATAAGGACCGCTAGTACATTTCAGTGCTGTTCCCTTGATTCATCTTAAGAAGCCAAGAGTTTCACCTACCTTTACTGTTGCACCATCAGTGAAAGTATTAACAAAGTTAAAAAGGCAAATAATATCTTACTACTATTATAAAAATTTTAATCCTGAAGACCCTTGAAGGAGTCTCAGGGATACACTGGGGTCTGCTGACCAGATTTTCCAGCCCCAATCCACTGACAAGATTCATAGGCAGAAGCTTTCCTTCCACCCATTAAAATAATGCCTATGGCCTTCACATGATTAACTTTCACTACCAATACCCTCTTAACTCTTTTACTCCCAATAGTTAGGTTTCATACCCAGCAGTGTCCCCTGGGTAAATTCCCTAATCAACATCTGCATATTATCTCTCTGTTCTCATTATTCTACAAATTAATGAAATATTACATAAGCCAGTGAAATATGAGTGCAAAAGAAAAGAACTGATACTGCAATCTAAGTTCCACAAAGGGAAGTATTTTTATTGTTGAATTTACTACTGTATCCCCACCACCTTGAACAATGCCTGACACATGGGAGACATTTACTAAATGTTTATTGAATAACTGATTTGTTGATTCTATAAAAAGAAGGTGAATCTCTTGAACGCCTTCACAAATTTTAGAAGCCAAATTAAGTGCTGGCAAGGCAAGAGTAAAAGATAAGGAAAGAAGTGAGAAAATCTAAGAGTCTGTATTCTCACTGCTTTATGTTCTTGCTCTGATGATAGGGAAATTAGAAATCATAGATACCCTAAACTGTGATTTATCCATAAAAGTTAAGGAGAAATTACTCCCATTGATTAAAATTTTTAAAAAATCTATCGAAAGCCTTTTTTTTTCTCATTTACACTTTGATGACTCCCTTCATTTTACAAAACTTATCAAATTGTGCTAGTATTTCCACAACTCCTTAAATTTGTAATACCCAAGGGCAAACGGATGCTGGCAACATTTCACCTTTCTGATGCATCATCACCACCTAGTGTCAATAAGTGGTAACTGCAAGCTTTACTATACAGACCTTTCACCAACTTGGCTTTATTTAAAATGGTTTCTGAAAAAAAAAAAAAAAAAAAAGAGAAAAGAGAGAAGAGAAGAAAAGAGAGAAGAGATAAAATGTACTGAGATGCAAAGTGAATGCTTCTGGAACTTCCTTCTACAAGTTTTGAATCACCCTGAGTTGAGTTCAAATTTCATATACAAATTACAGTATTTTGAGATTTAAAACACAAATCTGTGTTTAGAGTATCCATATTATCATTCTAAAAATGTTTCCTATCACCTCCTACTATTTATCTTTTCAGAGTAAAGATTCACCTTGTGACCCTTCTCTCTATATTTGCTCTTAGTAATAGGAAAATAGGGCTGAATGACAAGATTGACTTGATTACACATTTTAGCTAACACTGTTGAGTATGAAAGCATAAAGTACACTTGAAAGCATAAAGTATACAATAGGGTGATAACTCCACCACTGTGGAGTAGTAAGTGGCAAAAATCTCAGAGCTATACACAGTTGATCTATTGTAGCAAAGTGAATGCCAAGATACCAAATGAAACCTGCTGAGCATGGTGCCTCCAGACAGGGAAATGCAAACTGCCATGTGCCTACTCAATGAAATTTAAAGGAACCCCAACAATACTTTTCTTACTGAAAGGACCTTCTCTAGAAGTCTCTCTCAGAATTGTGAAATGCTACCATTAGAAGTAATTTTATGTACAGAACTGTTGAATCACTACATTGCAAACCCGAGACTAATATTTCACCGTATGTTAAACAGAATTTAAATAAACTTTTTAATTAAAAAGGAAGCAACTGTACATTTATAATGGTAGTTTCTGCTAGAATGTATATTCCTAAGGAAGAACCCTGTCAGCTATTCACACTGTACAGGGAAGCAGGCCTTCAGGCTGGAGAGCTGGAGGTCAGCAGGCAGATGGGAAGCAACACAGAAAGCCAAGGAAGATTGGGGAAAGGAGTGCAGAAAGTAGGAGCATGTGTTTTCTCAGCACTCCTGAGAAAATCTGATTTTGTAGCTGGATCTTTCCAAGAAGATTCCACACTGCAACATTAACTGCTTCTGAAAATCACACTATCCCTAAGTTAGTTAGTTAGCTCTAGAGGCTTTATGTTAAATGTAGGACAATTCAAACTGTTTATTAAGCAGCAGTTTGAATCTAGGCTTAAAGGCTACTGTGAATTATGGGGTGTGATTAAAGATTGGTTGTTTGCTTTCAAAAGGGCAGCACATCCCCTGGGTGCCTGGCTGAATTTGATAAGAGCCACATTTACCCTAGTGAGTCCTGCAATAGTCCCAGCCCCATGGCCCTATCTCAGGGGAAGCCTGAAGTAAAAGGATGAACATTAGAAGTCATCGCTCATTCTTTACAAGGGAGAGCTTCATGAGCATATGAGCAATATAACTGTAAAGGGCCTCGTGCTCAGAAGGGTACTGAACTTGGTTTCATGCTCTGCAGTTTCCATACTAAAATTCTTTTACCTTTGAGCTTGTATTTTTTAAGTGAAGTCCGATGAGACAATAAACATGCACATGAGCAGATAAGCCACTCACAATACGCACATCTACCAGTTCTTGGCTCCCCATTCAAATACAGTGTATGCAGTGCCCCTTGCACACAGAATTCCAGTGGGCCCATGACGCCTGGGAGTTTAGAAATGCTCAAAGTGAATCCAGGGTGTATATATTACATCTAAGACAGTGAGAGACTACCTTTCCATTAGAACTACAACTTAATTCCAATGAAGAAAACTTGTTTGTAAGAAACATGAATGGCCAAGACACCCTATCATGTCCATTCTCATACTTTTCCCTTGTATTGGCCATCCACTAATGCTGAAAATGAGGACATAAAAGGAAATGGGAAGAGGACAAACCACAGTCCCTTTTTCTTTGAGTCTTTCCTTACTTATCAGTAAGTTGAAGGTAAGAGTGTTGGCAGACTGTAAATATACTAGCTACATTCACTAAGTGAAATAAAAGCAATAGAGATTGTTTTATGTAGCATTTTCATTTTTCTGATAAGAATGAAACACATATGCATGTATGAGCTACAAAATACAAACTGTATATTTTAGTGATTGGCATAGGTGAATGTTTTTAATTTCAATTTAAAACAGGCATGCACAACATAAACAGTAAAATTCATGCTATAAATTTATTAATTTTTCTTTATATAGAATGGCATTAAATAGCAAATAAAAACACACTGACAAGTTGAAAAGTCCGTGGAAGAAAACTATTCATATTTTAGAACCTTTAACATTTTTCCTGCCTTTTGAACAAAGACCCTTGCATTTTCATTTTTCACTGGGCCCCACAAATTATGTTTTTTTTTTTCTTTTTAAGGTTTTATTTATTTGACAGAGAGAGACAAAGCGAGAGAGGGAACACAAGTAGGGGGAGTGGGAGAGGGAGAAGCAGGCTTCCCGCCAACAGGGAGCCCGATGCGGGGCTCAATCCCAGGACCCTGGGATCATGACCTGAGTCGAAGGCAGACGCTTAATGACTGAGCCACCCAGGCACTCCAACACAAATTATGTTCTTTATACTTGGTAGTGCTGCTAACCCTCTCAGACCAGTTAAGATATTCCTTGGGGAAAGTCCAGCTATCAAAATATCCTCTCTTTTTGGTGAAGGCTATTATAATCCTTCGTTTGCTTAGAGTATGCCCTTCCTCTCCAAATAGGATAAAAGATATATTACATAAAAAGTAAAATGTTTACTTTTGTTTATTTATATTCAGAAAATCTTTGTTTTCCCTGTAAAGACACATTTAGAGAAAAAGCAGAGAGTGCTCTTGTTTCTACTTTTGGACATAGGAATTTAGTTTTTTTTGTTTGTTTGTTTTATAATTTTTATTTTGTTACATTAGTCACCATACAGTACATCCCCAGTTTTTGATGCAACGTTCCATGATTCATTATTTGCGTATAACACCCAGTGCACCATGCGATATGTGCCCTCCTTAATACCCATCACTGGCCTATCAAGAATTTAGTTTTTAACTAGAGTAAAACAATGATGAAGATACATTTCTCCTGTAGCAAATAAGTATTCTTTCCAGTCCCTGAGTTACTCTTTGTTAAAAGAGATTTGAAGAGGCATTGATAGTTTCAGACCACTGGAAGACCATTTAAATGGTTTTCTAGTATTCACACTGGAAACCAAAGCTCTGAGAATATGAGACTTCCCTGGTACTCCCCTCCACTGAGGGAATGCTACTCTCCCCACCATCTCCCCACCATTTCCTCCACTGGAGGGAATGCTACTCTGGCTGTCAGTACCACACAACAACTTCTCCACCGTGGACAACAATGGATCCCTGGGGGTGGCTAACTTACCGAGGGGGAGAATACAGAATACAGTTTAGTCTTCATGTGTGTAATCTTAATGCACCAATTGTTTGAGGATGTTGGCAAGATGAAATGAATTTTATAAGTATATCAAGAAATGAGGCCAAATCTCAGAGTCAATTCATTTTATGGAAAAAAATTGCAAAAGAATGCTATCATATTGCCTTTTTATATACATAATATGAATATAAATTTTGAAACATTTCTCAAAACATACAAAATGACCAATGCAGAAACATTGTAATTGGATGAAATAGTGTAATGAATATACTCAAGAACAAAGTGACCTGTCTTTCTCTTTATGTATTGATGACAGCAGTAAATGTATGAACACAGAGAAACATGCCTTCCTCTCTAGCATTATTCTCTCCTCCAGAGTCAGTACAACCACTGAGGACAACAGTCCATCAACCCAAGAAGCCACCCTGAGGAAAAAATGCTTTCACCTTCAAAGTAAGTATAGCTTCTGCTTTCAGAAGCAGCTCACCCTATCTGCTACAGAGCAGGTATGCATCAGAGTTGACTTTTAACTCATGTCTCTCCAAGTCAAAGGGAGGCTAAAGAGAAAGAAAAGTAACTGATCTTTGGAAACACACTTATTATTGATATTACTGAAAAGTTAAGGATGAATTCATTTACAGGGTTCTTTATCTCACACATTTAAATGACTGGAAAACACTAACTTGCCCTAGGGTTACACAGTTAGAAATGGGCAGAACCAGGATTTCCAGCCTGGCCTTATTCTAAAGTCATTATACCTTTCACTCCTCTATGCAGCCACTCATATAGATAATGTTGTTGCCCTGCAATGGGGATAGCATTCTCATGGGTAAGCATTTATATAAGCCCCTACAATTTAAATAGTAAGGTTTCTATTGCTTTAATTCCAAATAAGTGACTATGTTACCTAGAATGAAAATAAAATTAGCACTGATATTCCTATCAATTGCTAACATTTTTACTGCTTTAGTCCACAATATGGTGTTATATATTTCAAAGTTGCTAAGAGACTAGAACTTAAGTGTTCTCACCACAAAAAAAGAAATGACAATTATGTGATGCTATAGAGGTGTTAGCTAACACTATGGCGGTAATCATATTGCAACATATAAATGCATCAAATGAACACCCTGCACACCTTAAACTTACAATGTTAAAGGTCAGTTACATCTCATTTAAGAGAGAGAGACAGAGACAGAGAGAGAATATCAGACCAGGGAAATCAATACTCTTTAAGAAAAAAGATTTTTCTCTACTCAGTGAAGTCTAAGCCCAGATGTTATTGTTTTCTTGGATTATAAAGGAGTTCTGATAAAATAATGGAGAATTATTTAAAACTAAACATGCTGCCCACCCTTCTAACATGCTAGATAAATTAAATTATCCACATGCTGTGAAGACCTGTTTGTAAATATGAAATACACCAATGTACTCAGGAGCAAGTAGTGCCTTTTATTGGGAGGGGGACAGGATTTCTTTTTTTCTATGTGAACATTTACTGCTTTATAGGTGAAAGAAAAGGGAGACACTTTTTTCAGTGTGAAATACTTCCAAATATATTCAAGAAATTGCAAACTATTCATAGAAAGGCTCTGACAGGTTTGAGAGAGAACTTGACCTTCTCTTTGACCTCACCAATTCCCACATCAATATATTTCCCTATAGCACAAAAGTATTAAATTATTACTTCAACATATTCTTGAATTAAAAGAACATATAGGAGGTAAGGACAAAACACCTTTGAATCTTCAACAATATTCACCATTGCATTCTAATGTAGTAAAAATATCATCAACCTCCATTATTATTTTCTAGCATTTATATCTTTACTGTAGTTTTTTCTTATTTTACCCCATGCCCATTTTCATAAACATTATACCATTCAGCCTCACATTTTGTCACTTCTTCAAAAACCTGAAAATACAAGATAAAATGACTAACTGTGAGTATCAACTTTTTTTATTTAAGACTTAGATGTTTATGTCTTTGAAAATCTGTCAGAAGTTTAGTTAGATGTCCTAAAGGTTTATTCACGTAGCTGTTAGCATCTAACACACAATCTTCATCTTAAAAATAACTTCTTTGGAACAGATCAATGGCCTGTTCCACTAGAATTTAGTGTCTAGATGACTTCTGTTGATAAACAAGTCAGTTAATATATAATGAGATTTAGATGGTTTGCATTTTTTCCTTTATGATAGTCACAGAAATAATGAGTGTATAGGTAACACATACAAGAAGAGAAATTCTACACTGATCAAGAAGACTTCTCCAAATTCAAAATTCAATTAAATTAAAAGAACCAGATAATTGTCTTTAGTAATATAGTATTTATCTCCCAGTGGGAAGAACCTTAAACACATAGTCAAGACAAGAGAAAGGATAACTGAAATTGCTTGTAGATAATGAATTTCAATTTTTTAAAAAGTCAAAACCATATTTTTATATTTAAATCATTTTAAAATTACAACTCTACCATTTTCTTTATAATTATCACAATATAAAATAGAAGGGATGGTTTAACAAATGGTCAGAAACTTTTTGATAAACACAGAAAAAACTAAAGTTTCCTCCTTCTCTAGTCTGCTTCCTAATTTATGGTATCGCCAGTCACCTTGTGGTCAGGACTAGAAGACAGAAGTGTCTCTTCCTTCTCATTCACAATCTCTATTTAGTTGGCCTGCAAATTCTGCAATTGTCCTCCATTGCAATCAGTTCCTTCTCTTCCCTTATCAATGCTGGTACCACATTTTTTATTCCCTTTCAGATGGACTTGCATCAAACTTTCTATCTGGTCTCTGGCTTTGTTTCTCTCTGTCCTCAAATTCCTCCTATGTTCTGCTCCAAGTTTTGGTCAGAAAAACTACTATACAGTCACAATAATTAAGTGAACATGTTTAATGGTTTTCACTCCCTAAAGCAAAAAGTAGTCTCCTTACCATTACATTCAAGGTCCTTTCTCATCGGACCCTAAGCTTTTACTTTCCTCATCTAATCACAATTTCTCACTTCTAGGGCTCTTCTACCCCTTACTCAAGCTCTGTTCTGTCAGAACACACTCCATCATTCATAATGACCCTGACTTTCTTTCCGTGCATGATTCATAATGTCCCTGACTTTTTTTTTTTCCTGTGCATTTCTTCTTTCTAGAAAGTTCCATACCCCACCTCTTTATGATGTCTACCATTAAAACCGAAGATTTCTCCTCTGTGAGTTAATTGTTTCTTCCTCTACCAACAGAAATGGTGCATGATAAACCCCTATGAATTCCTCAATGTCTGCATTATTCTGTCGACAAAGAGCTGGCTGAGGCCTACTGAAAGGAGGTAGGTGGTGTACCTGCTTATTCTGTGACTGCAGATACAGGCATCACTCATTTTTGTGTACTCCATGATCTAACTGAGCCTAGCATTATGTTCAGGGGATCTTTACACAACTTGAACTCTGTAATGGATCAGGCCAAGAGATCTGCATAAAGACAATGCTTAATCCCAAAAAGTTAAAAACAGAAACAGGATAATCTTCTAAAATGAGCAATGGGGCTTAAAGTCTTACTCTCTCCCTATTTTACATGCACTTAGGGAGCTAGCTAATTAAAGAAAACCTCTGGAGAATTTCTTGTAAAGGGAAGAATTCTTTGGCAAAGCAAATAATTAACCCTTAATTTATAAAGTACTTATGAATCTAGGTGCCTAAAGTATCACCAAATGGCACTTTGGGACCCCTTGTCATCAACTTGTCTACATAAGCAAGGAACTCTAAAGAAATGTTTAAGATTCTAAAGAAAATTGGGGAGTAGGTGATTTAAGTTCTTAATTTTGATCTTCTATAAAAGAATGTTAATAAGGCTATATTTCCTTTCCTATTTAAGCTTTAAGCATAGAGGAGACAAAAGAATCTCCACAGGTAACATTCTAATATTAAATTTATTTCAGGCAAAGGGCAATAAAAAGTTTTCTATGATTAAAATAAAGGATCTATTGTGTTATTTATTTATCTTTGATTTGGGAGTAAAATTTTGGCAATTCTTTCTCAATATAATGCTGATCATTTTTAAAAAGTCTACTGTGAAGTTCGTTGTTGTTTTTAAAATAATTCTGTACCCCAGGGCAGATGAACCAAATTTTTACCATGAATTAAGATTTAAAGTTTCACTTTGGGTATTTTGTCATCAACATTCAAAAGCTTTGGAAAACAAGCATGACTATTATTTTGGTACTATGTATGTAAGAAAGAAAATAACACACATCTATACTTGTTTATGGGCCCTATTTTTCATAAAATGTCAGCTCCAGATTTTCCATACATAACAGATTTTGGGGGTGGCAATTTTTCCCAAGCAGGATGAAGCTGAAGCAGTACTAGGAATACTGACCCAAAGTTGGAGTTTCTTAGTAAGCCGAGTTGTTTTGTTTTGTTTTGTTTTTACCTAGTATACATGCGTATTTGGCCGGGGGGGAGGGGGAGGTTAGACAACAATAATTGCAATTCTGTAAAAACTATATTTCCACAAACTATTTCTTGGTTTCAACCCTGTTTTGAAACTTCTAGGCCAATCTCGATCACAAACACAATTTATTTTATATTTATTTTGCCTCCTTCCCTCCCTCACTCCTTCCTTTCTCTTGGAAAAGCTAAAAGATATGTTTCTAAAATTTGTGTATGAATTACATGTTAAAAAAATAAAGTTGAAATGCCTGAGGAAGTAACATATGGTAAAAACCTTTAAAAGAAAATCCTAGATAACGTGTAAAACTCTCCGTGTTGGAGTCCCTGCCTACCTCCTTAGCATTATCTTTATACACGTGGCTAATTTCAGTTTCAAGATTCTGTCAAACTGTTTCACACTTCCATGCCTTTGCATTTGCCATTTTCATTGCCTGGAAATCATATATTCACTGAACATTTTTACTGAGATCTACTTGGTGTGAAGAATGGTGAACAAGATATTCACAGTTGCTGCCCACATATGACTCGGTGTCCTTCCTCCCTGGCAAACCCTGCTCTCATCTTCAATCTCCTGTGCTGCTTTCTCTGGGACATGGTCCCTGACCATTTCGGGCAAGGCTTCGCAATCCTTTTGAGACATTGGTGTAGCTTTAATATATCTTATACTCCTCAATAAAATGTTTTTCATGTGGTTACTTACCTCCCTGAATCCCTTATAAAACAGCGAACTTCTTGTATCTTTTCATTTTCTATCAACATAGTGCTTAGCACTGAATGAGTTAACATAGTGCCTACACTGAGTAACCGATTTTTCTGGAGAGAGTTAATTGAATTTCACTCTGAATATTGTTTTACATGTATTAATAGAAGCCTTTGCAAAGCACATATTTATATGAAAGACAATTAGCACAAAATTTTAAAATGGGAAGTAGACAAAACTACAATGAATATAATCTCTTACATGAATATGATATCTTCTTATAATAAACCTCAAAATTCCTCAATTTTGCTCCTTGAAATATAAGAATTATGATACTCTTCTTCTATTGTTCTCCCAAGTAATCATAATTTATTACATGACTCTGCCTATATATATGGTATTTTTATTGCAAATGTGGTTATAATTACAATCTAGAGTGGTTGAACTCTTCAGAAGAAATATGCTATTTAATTGGAAATTCACAATAGTAATAGAATCAGCTTCTTCTACAAAAGCTGAAAAGCTGGCCTTGGGGAAAGAAGATTCCTGATTCTTTATGAACAGAACGAAGTTTAGAAATTTGTAGGTAGCTTTTTTTTTTTTTTTTTAGTTTTAATTCCAGCATAGTAGGGAGCTCTTTAAACCACACAATGTCTGTGTATGTGCATTAGATTTCAATGTAACCTAAGGGCACCACAGATCCTACTGGGCTTGAGTCATCAGCTAAACTTTCTTGTCCTGCTTAAAAATATTTTTTTAAATAACAGAGTAGGGATAACTATAGGATACTTTACTGAATTAATTGTAAGCTCCTTCAATATGGCTATCCTATTTTATTCATCTTTTTATTCACTCCACTTCCCAGTACATTATTTTACCACAGTAGATTCTCAATAAACACTAGTCATTTTTATTTGGGTCTCCTACAAATAATAAAAGAAACTGGGATAGGATTCACTGCTTTGGATAGTTAGAAATAAAATGAGAACAATTGTTTGTTATGAAAACACTTTGCAAATATTTGACAGATTTAATTAACTACACGTGGTACCAAACAATCTAACAAATCATGCACTAAGTTAGAAGGAGTCAGGTTTTGATTAAATTTAATAGAAACTGTTTTAATACCAGCAGTTGCCTAGTAATAGGATGGCTTTACTATAACGTACAATGTTTCCCACTGGTAGATACTGTCCAACAGAATGCATGGAAAGTAGCAGAGGACTACCTTTGGCTGGGTGGCTGACATGGAACACCTGACAGAATCCTCTGAGACTATAACTGTTCTGCAAGTATTGTGAAAGAGAAAAAAAGCATAGATGAGTATATTCAATGCATGTGTTGGTTTATCCAACTATCTTAAAAGAGTGATAACATACATATTTTACAGTCTATAAATACATGTGTATTGCTTCTGGACAACTTCTGAGACCCTAGAGTCCTACAGTTTTCAGGACTGGTCATAAACTACCCTGGAAGTGATCATCGTTTTCCTAGAAAGGTGGGACTTCCTTGAGAATTCATATACAGTGGTTCATTACTTAGAATCAAGAGGAGTCATGATAGGATTATGCATTTTCAGAGGTAAGTATACTTAGATAAGTTCATGGACCTACCTCATTAAAAGAATAGAATTTCTGCAATCAACCTAGGTTTGAATTCAGGCTCTGCAAGAATAAAGATGAGAAGGTAATTTACATTGGAATTTCATGAGGAGCCCCAGCTCCTCCAGCTAATCTTGGTTGACCAATATTCACAGACACTGGCTGAAGTATACCATTTTACTTTTAAAATCCCTTGGCCAGATGTACATCTAATGAGGAAAAGCAACCTTTATGAAAGGAAATTAAATTTCAGAAGGGTGCTTTCTGTAATGTTATTTGGCTACTATCATTCTTTAAGGTTTCTTCTCAGAAGCAGTAGGAATTTATAACTCGCGGAAACAAAGGTATGAAATGCAGACATTTGTCCTTCATTGTGCTATACTCATAAAACTTAGCAACATTACAGGGCAAAAACAATCATAACAAATACTGCAATAAAAAAGAAAATTGTGATTGATTTTTGGAACTTCTGAAGGAAAAGATTAAAGTGTAGTGAGCGTCAGAAACATACTCTTCAACCAAAACTACTATTCAGCAATTTGAGAACTTCAAACTTCATTATCTTCCAGTGACAAAGAAAAACGTCCTCTGTAATGTGACTTTTTAGTTCTCCCTGGAAATAATTTGTGCATTTCAATATCTTTGAAGAGAAAATGGTCTTATTATAGTCAAACTGACTGTTGTGCTGTATTGTTTAATTAAACATAATAATTTACCTAGAACTGCTTAAAAGTCAATTGTCCAGGGCTTTTGTGCTAGATGTGACTTGCATCATAATGGTTACCTGGCTTTGTTTGTATATTATTTTTTTGCACATCTTTGTATATTATTTTTAACTATAGTTTCATGAAAGAAATTCATTACAAAATATAAATTTGTGGGTGAGGGATGATGTCTTTTATTTATCAAATAGTGTGTAACAAACCAACATAAAGTACTGGCTTAAATTTGACTATATTTAGTTACAGTGGGGAAAATATAATATATAACATGATATTATAATAAAAATAATATATGTGCTTTTATATTTATGCACCTATGTGATCTTATTGATATGCAGATTTTCTTTTGTCTACTAATACCAAACCCCAACTGAACTTTAAGCTTCCTTTCTTAAACTGAGTAACAGCTGGGCATAGTAAGTTCCAAGGTGTGACCTGTCAGAATAAGTAAAATCAACAATAAACAACAGGTGCTGGGCAAGGATGTAGAGAAAGGGGAACCCTCCTGCACTACTGGTGGGAATGCAAACTGGTGCAGCCATTCTGGAAAACAGTGGAAGATTCCTGACAAAGTTAAAAATAGAACCACCCTAAGATCCAGTAATTGAACTACTAGGTATACTAGGTATTTATCCAAAGAATACAAAAATACTATTTCAAAAGGATACATGCACCTTAGTGTTTATAACAGCAAACATTATAACAACCAAATTATGAAAAAGCCCAAAAGTCCATTGACTGATGGATGGATAAAGAATATTATCTATATCCATATCCATATAAATATCCATATATATATATATACATACACACATTATATATATATTATTCATACATGCATGTACATTATATACACATACATTATTCGTGTATTTATATAATGGAATATTACTCAGCTATAAACAGGAATGAAATCTTGCCATTTGCAATGATGTAGATGGAGCTAGAGAGTATTATGCTCAGTGAAATAAGTCAGGCAGAGAAAGATAAACACCATATGATTTCACTCATATGTGGAATTTAAGAAACAAAACAAATGAGCAAAGGGGGGAAAAAAGAGAGAGAGAGGGAAACCAAGAAACAGACTCTTAACTACAGAGAACTAATGGTTTCCAGAGGGGAGGTGAGCAGGGCAGGGGGATGGGTGAAATAGGTGATGGGAATTAAGGAGTGCACCTGTTGTGATGAGCACCGGGTGTTGGATGGAAGTGCTGAATCACTATACTGTATATCTGAAACTAGTATTACACTGTATGTTAACTAACTAAAATTTAAATAAAAAAAAAGAAAAAAAATTCCAAGATATGCATCAGGTGAATGCATATGGGCCTAGGTATTAGTCTTTGAAAGCAAAACCAGACTGTTCTAAAAGAAAAGAAGGCATATCTATTGTGTTAAAAATCTAAGAATGGTTCCCAAAATTTCTACTCCTTGAGCACATTTATTTTCTCCCCGTTATCCAGTCAAGCAGTAATACACATGCTGTTATGAAGAGATCTGCATATGTAATTGAGGTCTCAAATGAATTGATTTTTAGAAAAGGATATTACCTTGGGTAAGCCTGATGTAATCAGGTGAGTCTACCCTTAAAAAGGATTCAGCCCTTGCTGAAGAGATTAAAAGTATAAGAGGACTCAATGGGAGGGAGAGTCTTTACTGATGGCTTTGGAGCAAGAACTAAGAGCAGCTTCAAGGAGTGGAAAGCTGCCTACACTTTAAAGCCAGTAAGTGAACAGGATCCTCAATCCTACAATGGCAAGGAATGGAATTCTGCCAACAACCTGTATGAGCTTGGAAGAATATACCATTCTGCATATGAGAATGCCTCCTTTTAATACTTTGATTTTGGCCATGTGGAATTGAGGGGATACCTAATAATGCCATGTCCCTATTTTTTTTAATAATAATTTTTTAATATATGTTAGCCACCATACAGTACATCCTTAGTTTTTGATGTAATGTTCCATGATTCATTATTTGCGTATAACACCCAGTGCTCCATACAATATGTGCCCTCCTTAATACCCATCACCGGCCTATCCCAATCCACCTCCCCCCCGCCCCCGAAGCCCTCAGTTTGTTTCCCAGAGTCCATAGTCTCTCATGGTTCATTCCCCCTTCTGTTTACCGCCCCTTCATTCTTCCCTTCCTCCTTCTATGGATCTTCCTGCTATTTCTTATGTTCCATAAATGAGTGAAACCATATGATAAATGTCTTTCTCTGCTTATTTCACTTAGCATTATCTCCTCCAGTCCCGTCCATGTTGCTGCAAATGTTGGGTAATCGTTTTTTCTGAAGGCTTAGTAATATTCCATTGTATATATGGACCAGATCTTCTTAATCCAGTCATCCGTTGAAGGTGCCATGCCCCTATTTCTGACAAAAGAAGTGTGAGCTAATAAATGGGTATTGCTTTAAGCTACTAAATTTGTGGTAATTTGTTATGTAGCAAGAAAAAAACTAATACATCACTGATATAGCACCTTTTTTTTTTTTTTTTTTTTTTTAGCTGCCCTTTCTGGGCACTTGCCAGCAGTGAGCAGGCTTCCGATTTATTTCCCCTTCTGAGTTCGCCCACAACATTACAGGCTTTGTGAGTGCAAGGGGGGAGGGGGGCAGCGGTTGAACCGGGCCACTGACCTCAGTCCCTGGCAGGGCACGGCCTCTGCCGAGTCTTGGGTAAGCCTCCTGATCAGGGCCTGGCCTTCCTGGGACTGCAGCTTTGACCTCTGTAATTCATGTTGCTGGAAAGATGGCTTAAACAGTAACCTGGATTTGCTTATTGCTGGAGGAGATCAAAGTCCTGTTCGGATTTCTAAACTCCAGACGGGTCGGGTGGCTTACAACAGGAACACGGAGTGGTGACTGCAATTAGAACCATCACAGCAGCCAGGCAAGCCTTCCTTCTCAAAAGGCTTTCCATTTGCATCCCACGCAGCTGTTAAAAATGCAGAATTGAGGCTCTCCCAGACAGGACCTCTGCAACTGTTCCAAGGCGCTGGTGCTGCCCCCCTGGCCCGGCTGCTCCAGGGAGCAGTAGTTGTTCGAAGTCTGCCTGCACGCTGGAAAAGGCATCGTCCTCCTCCAACTCCTCCTGCCCGGCGTCCCCGGGCCCGTCGGGCAGCTGCGGCGGAGCGCAGGAGGCGAGAGGCGCCGGCCAGGGCAGCTACAACTGCTCCCCCCAACGCCTGGCCCGCGCTCAACGGGCTCACGAAGCCCCTGGCCGCCCCGGGCCAGGCCCCACAGCGTAGCCGCCGGGGGCCAGGGGTGGCAGCGGCGAGGACTGCGGGAGGCAAGGGCCCCAAATAGAACATCATCATTTTAGATAAATGAAATGTGTGGAGCTGTTATGAGATTCAAATCAGAATAAAGAATTGATTTGAAGGTAGTAACTCACATTTAGACTCATAACAAATATCTTAATTAACCTACCATTCAACTGGAGTCAGTAGGCATAAAGTACAAAGAGCATGTGTTGTAGTGGCTAGTAATAAAATCTTGAGAAGACATTTCACCACTGTGGACAACAGTTTCTTGATCTTTAAAAGAAGGGTCTAGAACCTGGTCACCTCTGAGATTCCTTCTAGGTCAAGGCATCTAATATTTAAGTAACTGGTAATAAAGTGAATGAAATGTGTTATGGTAGAAAGAATATAGTACCAGGAAAGAGGAGAAAGAAACTTGGGTTAAATTCTACATTATAAACAAGCCACATGATCTTGAATAGACCGTTTCATCCCTGGAGAATGAGTCACTTGACTGAAATGGGGATAAACACCACTCTGACTCAAAACTCTTTGTGAAGATTAATAGTTATTCTGAGGAACTTTCAACGGGGCAGTGAGAAACTTGGTGAACTCCCTCACTCTCTGAAACAATAAAAATATGGGCAAATCAACTACTATGAACCATTTCCAAACTCCAGTAATTAAGGAAAGCCACAAATCAAAAAAATTTTCTATTCAACAGAAATTACTGACCCTGTGTAAGACAGCAGATCTGTGTTGTTTCAACTTGGGACTACTCCTGTTAGCTCAGTGGTGTGGTAGTCAAAAGCTGGCAGCATTACAAGCCATGGAGAGATCTAACCACCTTGAAACTCTGCTAAAAGCACCATCCCCAGAGCACACTCAATACTTTGTCCAAACCTTTAGATCTCTGTGGAATGCACAAATATGCACAAATTAAACAGCACTCTCCTTAATAACCAATGAGTCAAAGAAGAAATCACAGGGGGAAAAAATATGCTTTGAGATAAATGAAATCAGCAACACAACATTCCAAAACTTATGGGATTCAGGTAAAACCGCAGAGAGAAATTTATAGCTGTAAGTGCCTGCATTAAGAAAGAAGAGCTCAAATCAATAACTTAACTTTGGACCTAACTTTCCATCTTAATAAACTAGAAAAAGAACTGCAAACTTAACCCAAGCAAGCAGAAGAAAGGAAATTAATAAGGATTAGACTAGAAATTAATGAAATAAAAAATAGAACAGTAGAGAAAAAATCAACAAAACCGAAAGTTAGTTCTTTGAAAAAAAATCAAAAACTTCCTATATACCAGCAATGAGCAATCTGAATGTGAAATATACAAGACAGATTCTTAAATGATAACAAGAATAAGATATATAATAACTTTATAAAAGAAGTATAAGCCTTCTGAAAGTATGTCTTTCAGTACACTGAAAACTACAAACCATTAACAGAAATTAATGATTACTAAATAATTGGAAATACACACATCATGATCATGGAGCAGACTACTTCACATTGTTAAGATGACGGTACTCCCCAGAATGATCTACCGAGTCAACATAATCCCCTTCAGTGTATCCCTTTCAGCTCTTTTTTTTTTTTTCAGCAGAAATTTACAAGGGGATCTAAAATGCATATGAAAATACAAGGGACCAAATAGCCAAAACCTTCTTGAAAAAGAACAAAGTTGGAGGACTCACACTTCTCAATTCTAAAACTCAGTACAAAGTTACAGTAATAAATACATTATGGTACTAGCATAAATATAGATTATGTATCAATGAAATAGACTTGGGAGCTCAGAAATAAACCCTTCCATTTATAGTCAGTTGATCTGGACAAGGTTACCAGGATAATTTAAAAGGAAAAGTACAGTCATTCAAGAAGTATTGCTGGAACAAATGGATAATCATATGTAAAAGAATGAATCTGAAGTCCTACCTCACACTACACAAAAAAATTAATTTAAATGCATCATAGACTTAACTGTAAGAGCTAAAACTACAGCATAACTCCGAGAAGAAATAATATGAATAAATTTTCATGATCTTGGGTTAGGCAATCATTTCTTAGCAATAAAATAAAATAAAAATGAACTGACTTCATAAAAATAAAAAAAAGTTTATGTGTCAAAGGACACCATGAATAAAGTGAAAAGGCAATCTGCAGAATAAGATAAAATATTTCCAAATCATATATATGACAAAGGATTTGCATACAGAATATATAAATAACTATCACTCAACAATAAAGACATAACCCAATTAAAAAAGGATTAAAGGACTTGAATAGAACATTTCCAAAGAAACTATAGTCAATAAGTAAATAAAATGATGCTTAACATCATTAGTCATTAGGGAAATGCAAATCAAAACACAAAACGATACTACTTTATGCCTATGAGAATGGCTAAAATATAAAAGAGAAAAATAAATGTCAGTGAGAATGTAAAGAAAATGGAACCCTCATAAATTGCTTGTTGGAACATAAAATGGTGCAGCCACTTTGGAAAGCAGTATGGCAGTTCCTCAAAATGCTAAATATACAGCTACCCTATGACCTAGCAGATATATATCTAAGGGAATAGAAAACAGGGTCAACACAGAAACTTGTGCATGAATTTCATAGAACCACTATGCCTAATAGACAAAAAGTGGTCACCACTTAAATGCCCATCAATTGATAAGTGGATAAATAATGCCGTACAGCCAAACAATGGAATATTATTGAGCCACAGAAAGAAAACGTAGTACTGATACATGCTATAACATGAATGAATTCTGTAAATACTATGCTGAGTGAGTCATGGCAATTACAAAAGACCACATACTATGGTAATCCATTTTATAGAAAATGTCCCAAAGAGGCAAATCCATGGAGATAGAAAATAAATTAGATTTTATTGACGACAGCGTATCTCTGTAAAATATACCGAAACCTACTGAATGAGTGAATTTTATGGTACAGGAAATGTATCTCAAAAAAACTAAAAAAAAATTTTTAAAAAGAAAAGAAAAGAGCTACAGCTCAGTAAAGCTGTGAAAAAGTACCGTTTGTTCTAGGCATTTAAAAAAACATTTTTAAAGAGTTATACAATGTGGCCGTAAAATTATTGACACAAATAGTGAATGCCTTTTATTTGCTCTTAACTAGCTGGCTGAAACAGAATTAAGAGAAAGAGAAAAGGAAGTATCAAAAATTAGCGAAGAGAGCGTGTTTATAACAAAGGAAAAATAAGAAGAGCTAGTAGATGACATTTGCTAACTTCTGTTCCTCAGGCCACCTCCCAGACAGAGATCACCTCCCCTGCAATAGAATTTTGACCAAGCAGAGAGCAGTAGAGAAGTTCTGCTGATGTTTCTCTGGGATGAGAGATGGACAGTGGACCTACATTCCACTGGAGAGCCTTTATTCATGTAGATCTATTTGAGAATGCTGAAGACTTGGTTATCCCATGTCTGATACCATGACAAAGAAATATACTTTTACATAATATTATAGTTACATTTTAGTGTCTAAATATATTATTTAATGTGCTAACATGATCTAAGCACTTATGAAAACTCAAATTGCTTCTAAGTCCTGAGAATTGCTTCTACTTTATTTCTAAGTAGGCATCTGATTTATAGTCTTTCATACATTACATGTTTTGAATAAATTTTTGGCATTTATTATCTATACAAAGACATTCTTTAAAATAAAAGAGTTAAGATTCTACAGCTATAAAAACAATATTTTTATATCCTGTTGATCTGTGATAATGCTCTCTTTTGCTGTCAAATATCAAACACAGATGTGCAGATTCTAGTTTAACTAATCCATCTGAGTTCTTAAGGCCAAATTGGTTTTACAACTGAAGCTTCCAAAGCATTTGTTTTCTTGTAAAATAAATAGATTTATTTCTTATGGAACAAATACTCTGGTAATTTGCAATGGTTCTGATGAATCTCTATGTCTCTTTCACTTATTCTTACATTTACACACTCCCCCCCCCCCAGTGTAAATGTGGAAATATGGCCCTTTGGTGAATTAGTGCTATTCAGAAATGGGCTATACTGAGACTGCATATTATCTTATCAAATAAGAGAGCAAGGGTAGGAATGGTCTTTTTTCCCAAGTGAACAACTTGTATGCTCCAAGTCTGAAGTAGCAGAGCTGTAAAGGAGTGCAGTTCCCTCTTCACTTGAGAGCAACTGAGAAATAGAAACGTTAAAACCCTTAGGAAGCAGACACAGGTTTTCACTTGAAAACCAAAGTAAGACAGTCTTTTCTTTTTCTTCCTTTTCCTTTTTTTTAATACTAACATTAGAAGACATGAATTGATACTGACTATTCAAAATCTAATAGTTTTCTATTTTAAGAACCTGTCATGTTTTATATAAATACCTATAATTTTCCAACAGTGTGCAGATATATTATTCAAGTTACAATATAATTAACAACTATAACAAAAAAGAAAGCAGTTATTTGAATGAAAGAGAGAGTACACATATTTTATCACTTACGGAGGAAAAACAAGTAGCATGGTGCTTCCGATATAGTTTGCCCTTGGCCTGTATTTTCTAACGAATGATTGGCTGCGAAGGAGATGAGGTGGCCTATATACAGTATTTAAGTTGAATGTTAATATCTTCCAAAATGATACAGCCGTGTAAGGATACTCTTGACTTAAGAAATGTATGCATATGGAATAACTTTCAGAACAGCTTATGTCAAGATCTATAAGAAGAACAGAGCAACGGAGTCTATAATGAGAATGATTCCCGTGGTGTCCAAGAGGCAAGCACTAAATAAAGAATGGCAAAGGCAATGAAACACAAATCACCCCAGCTTAAGGAGAAAATAGCATAAATGAGAAAAGGAATGTGATTTCTACTTCAGAGCAAGGGAAAATAGTTTCAAGAAACAGTTTGGACAGCTAATATGAATACATTAGTGAAAGGAGTAATACAGAAAATTGAATTCTTAACAATTGTTTTATATATTTCCATAAAGGCAATAAGTTAGATTTTTAATTATGCCTACATTAAAGTTTTAAAGCATTTCAAGGCTAAAAGTGAATATATTACTTAAGAACTAATCACAGAATTAGAAAACAATAAACAAGGAAGATCACTGTCAAAATATGCATAACTGGCTAAGCTCTCTCCCATTCCAAAAAGTGAAATACACTTTGGGGAGGACTTCCTTGATTACAATCGATTGCTTTGGTCTACGCATTTCTTAAATAGCACAAGCTGGTAGATGCCATGTCAACGTATATATATATAGATCTATATAAATAGTAAATATATGATACTATATATTACTGCTTAAACAGTTCTTTGTTGTTTCACTGATGGTATTTCTAGTTTCCTTAGCTGTTCCCCAACGGTCCAACGTACTGCGTACATGGGATGCCCCTCCCTGTTGACCACTAGTTAAGATTCTGACTTGGGCTTGTGGATGTACTGATAGAGATTCCAAAAACTGCATTAAGTTGCAGTTGTATGGCATCCCTGCCCTACTTATCAGTGTGGGATTATCTCACAGATAATTTAGGTAAGAGCACAAATATGGAATCAGAATTTTATTTCAAGTTCTATTATTGGGCGCCTGGGTGGCTCAGTCCATTAAGTGTCTGCGTTCGGCTCAGGTCATGATTCCAGGGTCCTGGGATCAAGTCCCTCATCGGGCTCCCTCCTTCTGCCTCTGCCTCTCTCTCTCTCATGAATAAATAAATAAAATCTTAAAAAAAAAGCTCTATTATTTACTAACTATGTGTGACCTTGGCATATCACTTACCCTCTTTGAACCTCAGTTTCACTGTATTTAATGGAAATAGTAGTGCCTTTAACTTACTTTACATAAGGAAACTGAAATGAAAATACAGTTTTCATATTATTATCAACATTTTATTTCTTTTATGAGGCTTTAAATGGATTAGTCAATCATTATTTAGTGGCATAACATCATTATCAATTAGCACATTGAGTCTTTTATTTGTATTTACTTAAATAGATGTTATTTTTTTCTTCCCTTTGTTCTACCCCTAATACCATTCTCTCCTCTGTATACCCAGTCACTGAATGAATTATCCAGGAGACAGACTGAGACAAAATTTAATGGATTGGATGTTTACTGGGGAGTATCCCATGGAAGAGTGGAAGGAGGCAAATTTGAGCAGAGGAAGAACTCCAACTGTGATATAGGTTGAGCCAACCTCAAGAGGAGCCCTCATGTTTGTAATGGCCTCTCACAGTTGTCCTGCATTGGCCAAGTGGCCAAGACACTACGCCTTAGTCTCAATGTGTCACTGGGAGCAAGACCTTGGGCAAGAGGCCCTCTGAAGCTGACCCAGTCCCTCAAGGGACTGACAGCTGGAGGTCACCTGCTCACATTCCCAAAAGCTGGAGCAGTAAGTCTTTAAGGGAATATTTGAGCAGCATGTCAGTGTCCACCATAGTCTCCAGTTTTATGTATTACATACATAAAAGATATTATGTTGGATATTTTGTTCTTTTTCTATTTTATCTTTGAAGTGTGTCTGTCAGATTTATTCATGCTGACAGTTGTAGACCTGGTTAATATAAAATTATTTTCCACACTTCCTTCTGCGTAATCAAATGAACAGTGTTGGTACAATAACAGTAGACACCATCCCGGCACATTTATCATTGCTGTATAGAAGAAATACTATTAAAATAAAATAGATTAGTCTGTTGTACACATTCTGATTAAGTTCTTGAACCAATTAACCAAGGCTCAGAAGGGGAATTCTGCCACTCCAACTTAGTATTGCCCATATCTCTATTTCCTTCCGTAAGCCTGCTTGTTGGATGAGATCAGTTTAGTTCCTGACAGAGGCACAGCTCCTTCCAAGGCTTTCTTCAATCTACTTTCAGATTTTATATTTCCAGTTCCACTCTGTTTGGGCTTTTTCTCCGTTCTTATCTGCCTTCACAACTGCAGTGTCAGCATCATCTACAGTAAGTGCCACCTTTATAAATTCTCCTCCCCCAGAATGTATACACTCGCTCTATATTATAGAGCGAGTGTATAATAATTATTGATTTTTAATTTTTTAGTTTTAATTTTATTGATGTATCTCCAGTTATATCTGCATAAGTTATACATAGTTTTAAATAAATGGGATCATGATTAAATAATTTTTAAAAATTATGTTTATCATTTTTGGAAAGAAATTATAAAAAGATTAATGCTTACTTAGTCTCTTGTCCTTATTTCTGGTTTCCTAATTCAGGGGGAAACTCCTTCTCATTTTATATATTATCTTTCAAACTACAGTTGACCCTTGAACGCTGCACAGTAAAAATTCCATGTATAACTTTTGATTCCCCCAAAATTTAACTACTAATAGCTTACTGTTGCCTGGCAGCCTTACTGATATAAAGTCAATTAACACATATTTTGTATATTATATGTATTATATACTGTATTCTTACAACAAAGCTAGAAAAATGTTAAGAAAATCATAAGGAAAAGAACATATATTTACGGTACTGTACTGTTTTTCTTGGAAAAAAAAATCATGTATAAGTGGGCCTATGCAGTTCAAACCCATGCTGTTCAAGGGTCAAACTGTACTTCATCTTCTGACATGAAGCAGGAAGTTCAGGAGCCTCCCTCATCTCAATGTCAGCCTATCTATAAATCACAGAGCACAAGGTAAGAACCAGAAGGAAGCTCTGCCTATGTTCCTCACCTTGGAATCTTGGGTTGTTAAGGGATTCTTCAGTGGCCACATGGGGTGAGAGTGCTACAAAGAAGGCAGCACTCTGAACTCACCTCAATTTATGCTTTAACTGTATTAACTATCATGCATTAAATACCCGTAATATTTTTAAAATGGGTTTCCCTGCTAAAGAGAGGTGGGGGGGGAGAGAGAGAGAGAGAGAGAAGTGAGAGGTGAGAATTACTGATCTAATTCTTACCTTATTTACTAAGGAGATATACAGGCCCAGAATGTAATTCACTTGTCCAATAGCCACTAATGTTCTCTTACTTCACGTTCTCCTCTCTTTACTCTTTTAGAGCTAGTTATTAACAGCTGTTTGATTATTAGCTTTAGTAGCCATGTGTCTCCTGAAATCTTACCCAGGCCCTGTTGATAGACTTCAGCTCCCACTAAGCGATGGATGGGATTGCTTACTGGAGAGTATCCCATGGTCACTTTGACTTGGCCTTAAGTTTAGACATATTCCTTATAGCTATCCTTGCTTCCTGGTTTTGGTTTCTCTTTTTTTGTTGTTGTTTTTGTTTGTTTTCATTTAATTTTTTAATTTAAATTCTAGTTAGTTAACATATAGCGTAATACTGGTTTCAGGAGTAGAATTTAGTGATTCATCACTTACATACAACACCCAGTGCTCATCACAGCAAGTGTCCTCCTTAATCCCCATCACCCATTTAGCCCATACCCCACTCACCTGCCCTTAGCAACCCTTCGTTTGTTCTCTATAGTTAAGAGTCTCTTTTGGTTTGCCTCTCTTTTTTTTTTTTTTCCATCCCATATGTTCAACTGTTTTGTTTCTTAAATTCCGCAAGAGTGAAATCATATGGCATCTGTCTTTCTCTAACTTATTCCACTTAGCATAATACACTCTAGCTCCATCCACATTGTTGCCAATGGCAAGATTTTATTCTTTTTGAAGGCTGAGTAATAGCCAGTATCTTTTTTTTTTTTTTTTTTCTTAGAGAGAGGGAAGGGGAGAGGGAGAGGGAGAAAGAGAATCTCACCCAGAAATGAACCCACAACTATATGGTCAACTAATCTTCCACAAAGCAGGAAAGAATATCCAATGGAAAAAGACAGTCTCTTCAGGCTGCCTGGGTGGCTCAGATGGTTAAGCATCTGCCTTCGGCTCAGGTCATGATCTCCAGGTCCTCGGATCGAGCCCCACCACGTCGGGCTCCCAGCTCAGCAGGGAGACTGCTTCTCCCTCACCCTCTGCCTCTCCCCCTACTTGTGCTCTCTCTCTCTCTCCCTCTCTCAAATGAATAAATAAAATCTTAAAAAAAAAAAAAAAACAACAACAGTCTCTTCAACAAGTGGTGTTGGGAAAACTGGACAGCCACATGCAGGAGAATGAAAGTGGACCACTTTCTTAAATCATACACAAAAATAAATTCAAAATGGATGAAAGACCTAAATATGAGACAGGAATCCATCAAAATCCTAGAGGAGAACACAGGCAGCAACCTCTTTGACAACAACATAGCAACTTCTTACTGGACACGTCTCCAGAGGCAAGGGAATCAAAAGCAAAAAAGAACTACTGGGACTTCATCAAGATAAAAAGCTCTTCACAGTGAAGGAAACAGTCAACAAAACTAAAAGGAAACCTATGGTTTCTGTTTTTACTAATAGTAGTCTTTTGCTTTTTTTCTTTATGTCCTATCTTCAAATTTCTTAGGTATTGACAATAGCATTACAGGTTCTCTTTTATGTTTAGCAAAGTATGTATTTAAAATTGGGTTGGGATAAGTATGATGATGAAAGTAGTATCTTCTTACTTACTATATATTTAGAACAGCAATCATGTAATAAGAAATTGAATTGTAATGGAGCCAATCATTTGTTTTGTCATCCTTAAATTTCATATGGGGAGTTTGGCATAAACTAATTACTCTTGATGATTATTTGACAGATTAGTTTCAAAGACTATGGAAAGAGATAATTTGAAGCATCAGTTTGAATAAACAATCACTATGTTTCTCTAAGAGTCTGATTAATTCTAAATATAAATGTCTTGTTTAGAATGTATTGCACTGGATATATGCAAAGCACATCCCTCCCTTAATGCCAAAAAAATTTTCCAAACCTGTCATGTTTTTGAAGAACCTTATTGGCCTGAGTCTACTGTAAGGCTTATAAAGATGTTAAGAAATGTCACACAAGCTATATTAATACATTCACAAATAATTATTTCTATATTAGTACAAAGCATATGAACTGATTTTTTTCTTTACATAATAAGCTGTAAATAAATAGAATTTTTATTCTTATTCACTTTCCTTCTCAGTAGGTGGATGATGAAGAACTAACATATACTGGCTGTCTATTTTAGACTAGACATTTTGAACATATTAAAGTTTCCTACAAAGTAAACCTAAATCAAAATTAGAAACAGTTATTATATTCATGATTTTTAAAGACTCCTTGCTTGCAGAAAAAAATAATGGGTATCTCCTAAGTGTATATAATACCAAAAGGATAAACATTTAGAATTCACTTACTTTAAAAAAAGATAATTAGGTATTTAGCATATTGCATAAGAATTCACCCATTTTAGTACATATTTTTACATTGTATTTTATCTTACAAATCCCCAACATCACAATACATCTAATATTAAAAGAAAACACCAGTGTTATCTCTCCCTACTTGTCCCTCCTCCTTTAAATCCTCCCGTCCTTTTGGTTTCAATTATACTGAAGTCACTATTGTTCCTCATGTACACAGGCTCCTTTGTTCATTCTCTCGCTCTCTTTCACTTGTACCTTGTGCACAAACTTTCTTCTTTCCAGAAAGTCTACAACATTCTCCACTCACTGCCATGACTTTTCTGTATCTTAGTAATTTTAATTGTATTTTATTTTTCCATTAAAATATCACCTTCTCTGGAAAAGCCTCCCTGACTCCCTCACTGAAAATCCCATCGTAGGCTGAGTTAAGTGTTGCTCCAACAGGCTTTCATAACTGAAATCTCCCTACACATCCCCACTTTGTACCACTTATCATTCTTTATTTAATATGCTCATGTGCGTATGTTTCCGAATTGGTTCATTTATCCCCTTGAAGAAAGGGATGCATCCTCAGCACCCAGCATAGTGCTTGATTTGCCATGGATACTTGGTATGGTGGGATTAATTAATGCTTATATAGTTGTGGATGGTGTATTATATTATCCATCTATTTGTTATGCCTGTGTGCTAACACTGCTTTTACTTATAATGCAGGCCTCTTTAGTGTAATTACTGGGTATGAGACATCAAATACATGCTGCCATACAAAATGTGTAATTACTTAGGTTGGACCCCTCTTGGATTGAAAATTTTTCAAAATATGAGTGATCTCATTTTCAATAGCTCAGCTGGATGGGATCACCATTTCCCCTCCCTCTCTGACACTGGCTTGAACTCTCTCACAGCCTGCATTACAATCCCTTATAGTTGGCAGAGTATGTCCTTATTCTCTTACATTAAGCCCTGAAAGCAGGAGAAGGCCTTTTTCATCTTTACCTTCTCCATAGTACCGGGCACACAGAAGAGGTGCATTTATTATAGGGCTGAATTGGTACACAATTAACCAAAGGCCAACACAATTTTAGGTTTTCGTTTTAATCAGTCTTTTTAAAATAGGTGTAGAATCTTTGGGGGCTTTTGTTGTTTCTCTGGTTAAAAAAGTAACACAACTCACTGTAGAAAATTCGGAAAGCACAGAAAAATATCAAGAAACAGAATAAAAGTCACCCATACAACTGAGATCAATATATGTTAGAATTTCAGCACATTTCCACCTAGTCTGTCTTCTTCAACCACAGATGGCCTTGTATCATATAAATTATTTTATACTTAGCCTTTCACTTAATGCAATAGTGTTATTACTTTTTGTCATAACAAATTTTTTTACCACATAATATTCTACCCCATAAATGCCCATAGCTTTTAAAGCTAGTTCCTTCATATTGCATACCGTTTGTTGAAGACTTTATTACTTGTCACAACCGTCAATAACTTCATACTATTTCCATACACAATTATTGAGGGCTATGTGCCAGGTATTGTTTTACATGCTGGAATATAGCAGAGAAAAACTGAAAAAAATCCCTGCCCTCACAGAATTTAAATACTAGTTGAAGAGACAAAAAATAAATGTGATAAAATGAATACTGAGAGGAAAAAATATAACACGGAAGTGGAAAAGAAAGTGCAGGGGGTGGTCACAAATTTAGGCTGAGGTAGCCAGAGAAGCCCTCATGAGAAGAAATTTGAGTAAAGAGCTCAAGGAGGTGTGGGAACAAAATCATCCTGAAATGGAGTGACACTGGGGAAGGGGGAAGACTATTCCGAAAGAAAACATAAGCAAAACCCTGAGAAAGAGCATGCCTGGCAGGTTTCGGTAGCAGCAGCAGGTCACACGAACTGAGGAGGAGGGAAATAGATAAAATCAAACATATCCCAAGAGGATCAAATTTAGGCCTTTCAGACCATTGAAATTGCTTGCCTTCTACTCTAAATGAGCTGAGAAGTCACTGGAAGGTTTTGAGCAGAGGAACAGCATGATAAAACCAATGTTAACTCTGGCTTCTGAGTTGAAATAGACTGAAAGGGGCAAGTCAGGCACAGGGATGCCGACTGAGAAGCTACTGCAGTACAAGAGGTAAGGGCATAATGACTTGCAATGGAGGAAGGGAAGAGAATCAATTATTGCATGTATTTTAGATTAGGTGTGGGATATAAGAGAATAAAATCAGTCAAGGATGATGTCAGATTTTTTGGCTTGAGCAGCTGGAAGAAACAAGATGCTATTTAGTGAGATGGAACAGACTGCTAGAGGAACAGGTGAGGGTCAAGGCCTTGTCCATTTTTCCACATTCTTAAGTTTAATATCTAAATGTAGATGTCAAGTAGGCAGCTAAATGTACAAATCTGGAATTCAAAGGAGAAGTCCTGACTGGAGATAAATCTGGGTGTCCTCAGCATAGAGATTATTTTTAAAATAGAACATTCCCATGCATAAATCTTAATTTAGATTTCTTGTCATTTTCTTTCCATAGATAATCATACGTCAGGAATTTCCTGATTAACTTAACTAAATTATTTTCCCCAAGACACTGTGACAATTTAAGCTTTCTGCCTGCATTATCATTTTGTATTTTTGACATGCTAATTTAAAGAACAAAACATATATATTTTATACACCTTCATTTTGCATTACTTTGATTACTGGTGAAGATATTCTTGGCTTAGAAACTAAAATGGAAGCAAGATTCCTTCAAAACAGCAAAATCTACAAATGTATGCATATGAGTACACAGCCACACAATATCATTTTGCAATATGTAAAATATTAGAGTTTGTTTGAAAGAATAAGTAGGCAAAAAATTGACCAGTATGGAGCATTAGCCCTATGAAATATTTAGTTGTTAGTAGAAACAAAAATAAATAAATTAGTATAATACTCGCCCCCAAAACAAACAGACAAATTTACAGACAGGCCATTGTGCTTATTTAAATTAGTGCATGACAAAAGAAGTATCACAAACTGGAAGAAAACAAGGTACAGTCAAGATATAATGAATTAATTATTATTCTATTAGAGAAAAAAATAGTTTAGCTCTTCGTCTCCTGCTGAATACAACACAAAATACATATACATCACTGAAGTAATTAATCATGTAAAAATCTATCCATATTTTTAAAAACTAGAAGAAATTTGGAGACTATTTTCTAATTTTTAATTGAGAAAATAAGTTTCTAAACTTAAATGGAGGAAATTACAAAATTTTTTTTTAAAGTTCTGTTTAGGGACGCCTATGTGGCTCAGTCAGTTAAGCATCTGCCTTCTGCTCAGGTAATGATCCCAGGGTCCTGGGATGGAGCCCCTATTCAGGCTCTCTGCTCAGCAGGGAGCTTCTCCCTCTCCATCTTCCTGTTGCTCTCCCTGCTGTTTTCTCTATCAAATAAATAAATCTTTAAAAAAATTAAGTTCTTTTTTTAAATTTCCTTCAATTTTATCTTTTTTATTTTTTTTTATTTTTTATTTTAATTTTTTATTATGTTATGTTAGTCACCATACAGTACATCCCTAGTTTTTGATGTAAAGTTCCATGATTCATTACTTGCGTATAACACCCAGTGCACCACGCAATACGTGCCCTCCTTAATACCTATCACCGGCCTATCCCAATCCCCCACCCCTCCCCTCTAAAGCTCTCAGTTTGTTTCCCAGAGTCCAGAACCATGAGAAAAAAAATTAAGTTCTGTATATATAAACAACATTCAATGGTCAAGGACAAATGGAAAAACAGTTGTTACAAGTAAGACAGGAAAGAGTTAATAATGTTAATAATTGAAGCTCACATAAATTCACTAAGAAAGCTTCCAGACCCCAAAAGGAAATAAAAAAAAATATAAAGAGGGCATCATAATTTCTTAAAAAGTAAGTGACCAATACATAGAACAATGACCTTTATCTGTAAATGAAAAAAAAGACATCGACTGGTAAGACTGTAGGATACAGTCTTGTCGGTGGGGTAAATGAGCTGATTAATAGGTGTGCATATCAGAATGAAAGGTACTCTAGCCAAACATGATTTCATCACAAACTCTACCTCTCATTTTGCTGTGTCCATATTGAAACTTGCCATGTTTTATTAACCCTTCTTGTACTTATTCAGTGACTATACTTTTAAATCATTGTCTGATCAGATTAAAAGGATGAAGGAACTAAATGGAAGAATGAATACAGAAAGCATACATGATCATTTATGAACAAAAATACACAGAAGCAAACAAACAATAAACCTCCTTACTGTGATTCTGAAAGACAGAGAAAGTTCATAAGAAAAATCTATATAAATCATTGAGCCAAAGACTGATTCCTTTCAAAGTAATTATTTACTGCATATTAAATCACCTCAGTGTAATGAAGAAAAAGAATATTAAAATATTAACTCTATTCCATTTTATAAAGGATAATGTTTTTGACCTGCTACTAAAACCCACTGTCTATATTCTTACATTTCTTTTTCTCAAAACCATACAGGTTTAATGCAATGCCTCATGATAATAGAGACATAAGGATTGTTTTCCCATACAGATTTTTTTAACATGTTGTGATGGATATGGCTTAAATTATTACTTTAAATGATACAGCACATTGCTTACATGGCCATTGCTCTTTAACAAAACTTGATGCACATTTCAAATAATCATCTATAGGAATCAAAATAGTACCTAGTCCACATGCCTAAGTGCCCTATGTTCAAGGAGTACTCAAATTACCATGACTTTCTGGATCTCCACAATCCCTCTCCCCCACTTCCAACAATTTGCCTTAAAATATTTCTGATAAGTACAATACTCCTAGAATCTATTGCAGATCCTTTGGCTTCTATTTAAACCATTTAATTTCATACTCTCTCTGACTCAAAGAAAAAAAATGCCAACAGTACAATATATCAGAATATGAATATGTGGTATTGAGACAAGAAACTATTTTTTAATTCCACCCCCTCAGCTTTCTTTTTCTAAGCTCATCTCCTCTTTATCTAGGAAGTGATAACAAAAAAATGCAGATAGATGAAAATGCTGTAAAAAGTATTTTGCTTTTTTTTTAAATTGTGTTTATTGTCCTCATTCTTAATTTTGTATAGAGAAGAAACTAATAGGGAAATTCTGAAACAGGATGTGGAGTTCATGTTATTTCTTTCAGGATATTTCATCATGACATTATGTCAGATGCATACACTAATCCACCAAGGAAAGTGGGAGCATGGTGAAGGGGTAGGAGATCAGGCAAGCAACTTCACCCAGGCTCAAATTCTTATCTATAAAATGATGACAATAACACTTGCTCTACTGCATTACATATTCTTGAAGTGTACATCAACCAAGCAAAACTTGTGAAAATGCTCTCAAGACAAAGGTTAACAGAGTATTAATATATACATTTCAAATAAGCATAATATTTTCAATCGTTAAGTTATCTCAAATTTAATTTACATCTAAACTTGGGTAAAAATGCTATCTTATGGCTCCTAGGCAATTTCAAAATTCTTGAAAGATTATGTCATTGCTTTCCCAAGTCCTCCTCCTTGGTTAGACCACATTTCCGAACACTCTTTGAGACTTCAAGTGATAGAACATGTGTCCTCAGGATGCAACTCCTGAGTGTGAGGTACATCACAACGTGTCTCATTTACCCCTTTGATACTTCTCTCAATCAAAAGCATGATGCACAAATGTAAATAAAATCAAGCTCACTGCATTGAGATGGAAATTGTCTATTCTTCTGAGTAACTGATTTCTTTGAGATAGAACTGTAAAAAATGACTCTGTAACATTAAAAAGAGTGGTCTGGAAATTCAGGCAACCATGAAAAATGTATAGCATCACTCCTCTTTAGAAAAAGCCAAAGTTCTCTTTTCTTGTAAAAACAGAATTAAATGTTTGTTTTCTTAATAGTTTATCATTCAAAATATTAGTGATATACACATATTATTAGGTTTAGACACCTGCTGAAGAACAATAAATATAGTAAGGCTTGTTTCCACATAAAACTGCCTTGGAACTTAGTAAAAAATTATGATAAATTTTTTTAACAGTTTTACAGCAAATGAGGAAACGTGGTCATCACCATTAAAGAAGTAATGCCCTGACAACACTAAATACTGAGAATGTAGAACAGTAGGAACTCTCATTCACTGCTCCTGGGAATGTAAAATGTTACAGCCACTTTGGAAGACAATTTGGAGGTTTCTTATAAAACCAAACACACTCTTAGCATGCGATCCAGCAATCACATTCCTTGGTATTTACCCAAAGGAGCAGAAAACTTATGTCCACACACAAAAGCCTGCACGCAGATATTTATAGCAGCTTTATTCATAACTGCCAACACTTAGAAGCAGCCAAGATATCCTTCAGTAGATGCTACAGACTGCAAGTTTGTGTCCTCTCATGCTTCAGATGTTGAAATCTAACCCCCAATGTGATGCTACTAGAAGGTGAGGCTTTTGGGAGGTGATTAGCTCATGAAGGCAGAGCCCTCAAGAATAGGATTAGTGCCTTAACAGAAGAAACCCCAGAGAGGTCTCTTGCCCCTCTGCCATGTGAAGACACTGCAAAGAAGACAGCCATCTATGTACCAAGAAACGGATCTTCATCGGACACTGCATCTGCCTGTGCCTTGATCTTGGACTTTTCAGCCTTCAGTCTATGAGAAATAAATTTCTGTTGTTTATAGGCCTCCTAATTCCTGGTATTGTGTTACAGCAGCCCAAACCAATTAAGACAATAGGAAAATAGATAAATAAACTGTTACACATCCAGATAATGGAATATTATTCAGTGCTAAAAATAGGCGAGTTATCAAGCCACGAGAAGATATGAAGGAAACAAATGCATATCACCATGTGCAAGAAGCCCATTTTAAAAGGCTACATGCTATGCGATTCCAATTATATGACATTCTGGAAAAGGCAGAGCTATGAAGATAATTAAAAAATGGGTGGTTGCCAGCGTTTGAGGAAGAGAGTTGAATAGGTGGAGCACAAAGGATTTTTAGAGCAGAGAAACTACCTGTATGATATTGTAATTGTGGATACACATAATTATATATTTGTCCCAACCCATAGAACATAAGACATTGAGAGTAAACCATTCCGGTAGGTAACATTGATAATGGGGGAGACTGTGTGTGTACTGGGGGCAGGCAGTATGTGAGAAATCTGTTGATCTTCTTCTCAATTTTACTGTAACCTAAAACTGCTTTAAAAAATAGAGTCCTAAATAAAACACAATTAGTGCCTGTGATCACTTACTTTCGCTAGTGAATTTTATTCATCTCACCCTTAAAATGGAAAGTTTGAACTACATGATTGTCTCCCTTCCAAATATAACATTCTGTGGTTCTAAAATCAGGATGTGATTTGGCAATGATTAGAGAAAGAGGTACCTACACCACAAACAAAAACTGATAAACTAATGGCCACAAATAATGAAGTTATTCTTCAATAAAGATCATGTGATTGGCAGAATAATGGCAGGGTCCACACACTAATCCTGTGGACTATACACCTTACCCAGTAAACAGGACTATGCATGTCTGATTAAGTTAAGGACACTCAGATAGGAGGTTTTCCTGGATTATCCAAGTGGGTCCAATCTTAACACACGGGGCCATAAACATGGAGAACCTATCCAGTTTGTGGTCAGAGAAAGATACTGACTACAGAAGTAGGGTCAGAGAGATCAATATGGCTGTTTTGAAGATGGAGGGAAGGAGCTATAACCCAAGGAATGTGGGTGGCTTCTAGAAGTTGGAAAAGGCAAGAAAACAGAGTATTTTCTGGAGCCTCCAGAAAGAAAACAACCCTGCCAACAACTTGGATTTAGTCCACTAAGACCCCTATCAAACTTCTGATATCTAAAGCTATAAGATAATAAATTTATGCTGTTTTAAACTACAAAGTGTGACAATTTCTTTAAGCAGCAATAGAAATTAATATAGCCCAAAAGAAGTGACAAATATGTTTTCTTTTCAGAAGAAATGGAATTATATTTTAAAAGTATTTATGCTATATTTTGAGTAATTAGCTACTAGCGTTCATGTGATCTCCATAATTTTAGGAAACTTTCATAAAGATTTATAAATGTCGCTATCATTTATCAGGGATCCAATACTGAGTCTCAAGCAAGAGATATTATGAACTATGTTGATAAGTGTTCATGACCTTCTTTAGTACGATAAATATGATAAATTATCTATCCTTGTCACACAGCATTTTAAGCAATATGTTAAATAATTTAATATCCCCACTTTGCTGATTTGGAGAAAACACCACTAATAATCATCTCTTCATAAGACGCCGGTGTTTTTATAAAATGCCAGAAGTCTAAAGGGCCAACTTTACTTAGTAACTTCAGCTTTATTCATGCTTTATTATTCCAGCACAAGACAGTTCCCTCAATCTTTATTTCTATGCTGTTTGCAATACTCTAAAACCAGGGAAGAAGCGATAACTATATCAAAAGGAACTGATAACTGGCTTGAGTTTTACTTTAAATATGACTCATACCCTCACTGAAAAAATGGGAGATATTTAACTTATATACATAGATGTACAGAGCTTAATTTTATAACATGCATCTGAGTTTTAAGATACTAAAAAAAATTCAAATACAAAACATTCAGTAAATATGGGAGATGTACAACTGTCCTACATTTCTATTTTATTTTTTAATTCAGTATTAGTTTTCAAATAAAGAACTGCCTTGACAAATTAAGTAACTACAATTAAATGAATGTCCCTCTCATAACTTCTCTTGGCTGTCTTTTGAAGAGCACACTTCAAAAGTATATGCATTCATCATTAGAAAATCCATTTCCATCTGGCAAAGATAACTGAATGTCAATATGTAGACTTAAAGGGAAAGATGGACTTTGCTTTTTTATTGCTTTTTAAAGCCTATCAGTGTCCCCTTGCTGCTGACTCCAAACAGAAATGGACAGGGACCCTTCAAATTTGCTCCCCCAGGGTCTTTCCTTTAGGTCACAATTAACAAGAGCTTGTCTTCTTTGTTTCTGATGTTTGCTGGGCCTCTTGTATTGGTGATACAAGTTTTACATTCCCCAAAGGAGAAGCTATTGATCTCACTGAGCAATCATTTAAATTCCCAGATGAACAGAAACAAGTTTCTCAAATAAGACAAAGAAACCTGAAATGTTTATGTTGGTTTTTGGATCTACTTCAGGTAAAGACACTTTGTAATCTTTTTACTAAAAACCATAAATAAATAGAAAAAACAAATATATGACACCCTCCCTCCCTTATTGAAATCAATCTTATGGTGCCTGGGTGGCTCAATTAAGCCTAAGACTCATGATCTCAGCTCAGGTCTTGATCTCATGTTCATGAGTTGGGCATGGAGCCTACTTAAAAAAAAAAATAGTAATAATAAAAAATTTATATATATATCTCAAACATAAACATTTCATTTCTCTTCAGAGGTTCTTGACAATTCAAAGGCCATCGACTGAATGAGAGGTATATTAAAAACGTAAATAGTTTCTGAAACTGAAAGACTAAAAACCAAGTGCATGCTAAATCCAAATAATGAAATTTGGGGGGCTGGGATGGTACCAAAAAGAGTATATCACTGTACTTTAAGTCAAATTTTATTGGGGAAAAACAATAAAAATTAATAGTGCAGATTCCAACAGAAGTTATTACACATGAAATCTGAATTAATAAAATATTACTATAACCATTAATATTAACTTATATAATTAATAATTTAGTGACTTAATATTTAATTTTATTGCTAACATCTATTCCCAACAAGTTATGTCATTTGATGTGATACTTAAGGACAAAAACTCCAAAAGGATACTACCTGGGTTCAAATCCTACCTCTGCCCTATAATCTTGGATAAATTACTTAAGTCTTCTGGTTCTCAGTACCCTGATCTATAAGTTAGGTTAAAACTGAATAGTGTGAAGACTGAATGAATTAAATAATTAAAGTAATAAAACAGTTCCTAAAACACAGTTAGTAATGCATTTATATGTATGTGTATGGGAGAGTTGATAACATGACATTTCCAGTCTTGTGGACAACTTGCCATCTATTTTACTAGTGTGGTAAGAAACCCAAAGATGAGATGAAGAGCTTTAGAGTAATACATATCTCAATAAAAATAATATATCTATATCTAGGTAGATATCTATAGTTATCTATATCTAGATATATCTATGTATCTGCATCTGTCTATCTATCTATCTATCTATCTATCTATCTATATCTATCTATCTATAAAGGCTGCTGGAAAATCTTATGTTGAATCAGGAAGACCAAATATTTAAGAGGAACATACACTAGGTGTTACATCTTTATGCTGGAAAGAAGTACCAAGAGCAAAGGGTATAGCCTAATAACATTAATAATTATCAACCTCTACTGAAAGGTTACTATGTGCCAGGGACTTTGCTGTGAGCATTTTCTTTCAAATTTTTTTTTATTTGAGTACAGTTGGCACACATTAGTTTCAGGTGTAAAATACAGTGATTCAACTTCTCTATACTTTGTGAGCTTTTCAAACATGTGATGTGTCAAATAGCAAACTAAAGTGGCAGATGGCAGATGGCAGTGGGCCTCAAACCTAGGCTACACATTGGTATCCCGGGGGCAGCTTTAAAAAATATCTAAGCCTCGGCCTCACCACTGGAGACTCCAATTGATCTTTCTGCTGTGAAATGAGTTGTTGTTTTTTTTTAATTAAAAGCTCTTCTGGTATTTATAACATACATAGAGGGTTTGTTGAGAATCACTTTGTTAACATGTTTAAGTTTTTTTAAAAAGAAAATCCAGTGTAAAAGCAGACTGAAAAGACAAAGCATTGTCTCAATCCAGTAGTCACTTAAGTTTTTAGACCAGTCTATACTAACAGGTAAATTAAAATGGCAAGTAAACAAAAAATCTACTCTTTTTGTTTTCTAAAATGGGAAGTGAAGCAATTACTGTAGTTAGGTGAGCTGAATTTTGGTTCCTTTGCTTTTATTTTGGTCATATCGTAGGTCCTCTTTCACCTACCCTGTAATGCTGTGTGAGGAGGAGACTGGAAAAAGAAAGAATGAAACATGAAATAATAGAACATGAAAGATGATTACTGGACTTGGATGACAAGACTAGGAAGTGTAAAGATTCTAGAATATGTATGAGTAGAATCAAAAAGACTTGAAAATGGATTATACTATACATGAGAGGTGAGGTTGTCAGGTCTAAGAATAATTTTCTGGGGTCTGGTTTGAAATGATGAATAGGGGTGCCAATCTACAAGATAGAGAATACTTGTTGGGGACTAGATTTAAATATATAAAAGAATAATTCAGTGTGTGACACCTCTGTTGAAGATACCCACATGTTACAGAGACATCCAAATGAGTATGTTGTATGGGCAATTGAATAAAATTGAGTTGGAGGTTAGAAATTGTTTGGGGGAAATAAATTTGGGAGATTTTGGTTTATCAGTAAATAAATCCATGAGAATGAAGAGACTGTACAGTAATAAGAAAGTTGTCAAAATGTTTAGATCTATTTGGATAGTAGGCTTTTTTGTACATTTAATTTTAGTTGTTTCAAAAAAAGACAAGCCATTTTATTTAAAAAGGAATTCCAATTGTGTTTCCTAGAGTCAAAGTTAATGACATAATAATAGCTGCCTTAATCATAGTTTATCAAAAATCCTAAATAATATCAACCAGTTGTAATGAACATATATCTTGGGAGAAATTAAGGCTTTAATGTTTTTTAACTCTCCTAACCACTATGTCAGTTTGCAGTTTAAGCACTTCCTGCCTGGGTCCTACTTTCCTCCCTCCCTTTCTTCCTATCTCCCTCCCTCTCTTCCTCCATCCATCCACCACATATTTATATAATGACTACTACAGTTTAAAGATACATAAAACAAATAAAGAGTTTCCTGCCCTTAAAGATTTTATAGTCCAGTTAAAAAGATTTGTAAATTGCTATAACAAAAGAGCACAAAATATGATTTAGAGAAAGCTCTACAAAGATGCTGCTCCTTGAAAATAAGTAGCCATTTTCTCAATAGACATGGGAGACTCACTGTACAGTGTAGAGAAAGCCTGCCATTCATACCTATCTCTGCAGAGAAAAGCAACTACCTGTTGTAAATGGCTATGCTAGAATGAGTAATTCATCTAGAGGGCATTGGGGGTTTAGTAACACAATCAGTTTTGTTTTTTTTTTTTTTTTTTTTTTTTTTCCACCTGAGAGGATGTACAGGAAAGAGGAGGGTAGGAGGGTTAGGACAACAGCTATAGAAGTCTGTACCTCAGAATGAGGAAGAGAAGAAGGCACGGAGGGAGGAAAGAAGAAGGAAAAAAAGGATGAGAGGAAGGGAAGGAGAGGAAAGGGAGGAAGAGATAGAAAAAAGGAGAAGAAGAGGAAAATGCTGAAACACTACAAGAAGAGCAAAGAGATGAAGTGACATTGATTCCCTGTAACTGGTTACAGCACAAGATGTTATACTGGTGAAAATGTATGACATAGAGTATCATCCTCATTCTCTGAGCAGAGACCCTTCAATGAACCAGATTTTTCTTTAGTTACTCTCTGGAAGTTGGATATTTTATGAATACTGTAAACTCTTTCAAGCTACCAGAATAATTTTTGAAAGCTTTCTCATAAAAATTTCTTCAGTATAAATAATACTTATTTGACTCTAGGTCTTTTTTTTCAATAAAAATAAAGAACACTGATAATTATAAATACTGAGCACATCTTAGAGGAAATAAATTACAAAAAGAAAATAAAATTTAATAATCAAATATTCATTTTTCCCAACTAATGATCTGATAAATCCCCAATGGCTCTAGTTTCTACCATTTCTTCATTCATTTGGTGAGTGAGTGATGCTGAAAGGGATACTATAGTCAATAACATGGGACAGGAACCTTCTAACTAATAGTGATATTCAGTAACCGGTATGGCAAAGAAATCAACCAATCAAAATCAGTCCATCCAGAGAAAAAAGGACTCTGGCTCCTAAACAACCAACTCAACTACACTGCTGTATCCTGACTGAACAGCAGCCCTAATTGTACCTATCAGCCCATATATAAAAAATCAGTTTAATCATCAATGCTGAAATCAATGAAGGCCTGTCATTTTAGGTTAAGTATCAGGTTTGATTTCAATTCAGGTATCAGTGAAACTCATGATGAATCTCACTTCTAGATTACAGCAGGAAATCTGGAAGATACTTTATCACTGAAGTCAAATAAAGACAAAACACAATTGAATAACTTACTATTCATGAATATCATTGACTATTTACATTACCAAAGGTAACCTAAGCCAAAATTCAACATCCCTTAAAAAAATAGGCACTTCCCATATTGACACTTGTAGAAAATACTGAAAATTAAAAGTTTTTAATTAATTTGTACACCCTGATTTATAAGATTTATACACTAAACGGAAAACTTTTTCTATCAAATATGATTTTTTTTCCTGTGTACTGTTTTACTATAAGCTCAGGCTTTGAGAATTGATAATCAAATTTATTAATACCAAGGTTTTTGTAATACTATGTAATTTATGTTGTACAAGAATGCTTACTCAAAAGAAAAGAGTTTCAACTCCTGTTACTCCTAAACTTGGCACATTCCCAGCATAAATATTAGTCCAATTATACATATAGACAATAAAATCTTGGATCAAGTTACAACTTCTAGTTGGGAGACTCTTCTGTCATCATCCTTAATGAATCCTAAATTAGATAAGCATACTTAAGAAATAATTGCCCAATAAAATCCTCCAGTGATGACTCACTAGTGGCAGCAGTTTTATGATGAGTTGAAGGAACAAAAAAAGAACCTTTCCATTATCGATGGGTATGCCTCACAAACGTGTCTAATGAGTCACCACATGCAAGGTCATTGGTCAATTTGAACCTGAATATTTTCCTGCTGTGATTAGAAGACAAGGACATTAAGAGAATAAAGTTTAGGGGTATAAAAGTTTTCTCTATAACAACAGAGCATTTTAGTTATTACTAAAAGTTTACCTGGCTTCAGATAGAAAAACTTACTGTCAAAAATTTTTTTTGAAAGAGATTATATATATACAATTTGTGAAGGACTGCAGTTATTTGGAAAAAATGCATAAATCTATTCCAAGCAATGTACTAGACATATATAAAAATGGGACTTAACAGATTGTACAATTAGAGATAATATTTTTTTCTTTTATCATGTATAAGAAATGTCACATTAATGTAAACCAACTGTGCAAGAGAAGGAAGTGTTCTATCTAAAAGAACTGAAAATAAGGCATGAAACAAATGAGAAAATAATCCTTGTTTACATCTAATAGGAATAAATGAGGACAGTTAATCTTTTTGAGGGGGGCAAAATCACTCATCAATTGGTAAAATCTATTGATAATTACACTTAACCATTTTAATACCTAAATCAATATAACTTATACAAATCAATATATTATTTTATATATGTATATATTATATTATGTATTATATGAATCAATCTATTTAAACTATTTGGCTCAGTAAATGCCTAGGGCCACACTTGGTGAGTGTGTGCCATAGATCTGTTAGAGCAAGACAAAATCTCACAAAACCAGACTTTGATTCCTGGAAGTTTTATTCTGTACCTCCCATACCCAGTTCCCTTTCAAGCTCCATTTCTGCATGTGTTCCATCACTGTTTTGATCTCCTGATCTACTTGTTTCTCTTCTGGCTTCTGTTCTTAATCCTTGCTTCCATGCTGGACTCCTCTCTTAACTCAACATTACTTGGACTATTTCCAGGCATTCTGACCGGGTTGTAGGGCTTTCCTGCATAATATGACCTCTTTGTCAACTGTGAAGATCATGTTCAAGAACTCCCTGGGCATAATTTTCCTTGCCTGGAGGATCAAGTGTCAGACAGAGGGGTTTAAGGTCTATGACCGAAACATAAACATAAACCCTGCTTTCTCCTCAAAGCCTCCTTTCTACTATAGACATTGTTATACTATCCCTCTGACATAGTTCACCCAAAAAGGAAGGGTTATCTCTGGTTTTGACTAATGCCTTTGTATACTGCATACCCATGATTCTTCAGAAAAATATCTATTGCCATTTGGTTCCTGACTATTCCTCACACTGAATTTGATCAAGATAGATATAAATATCACAAAATATTTTATTTTCTTTGACTTTCTCTACAATTCTTTAAGATTTTATTTATTTATTTGAGAGAGAGAGAGAGAGAGAGAGCAAGCATGAACGGGGGGAACAGGCAAAGGGAGAGAGAGAAGATTTCCCACTGAGCAGGGAGCCCGACATGGGGCTCGATCCCAGGACCCTCTGATCATGACCTAAGCTGAAGGCAGGTACTTAACTGACTGACCCACCCAAGCGCCCCAATTTTCTTTACAATGCTTAAGGACAGACAAAAATTCTAATTTATAGGGAAGTCTATTACCTTAATCAGGAATACATGCTCCATGGTGGGTTGGCTGGCATTCACTCAAAAATCCAAAGGTTTCTTAATTAACATAATGAATGTTACAAGTTGGTTTTTATTGACAAAACTGGTCATATTCAAAACATGAATTGGCTAGAAATATGTTCAGAGTATTCCTTCTCTTCCATAAAAAGGATATAAATAGCCCCTCATTCTTGTTCTTTGGATAGTGCTGAGACAATTTCAAAAGTGTCCTATAAACAATTATGGTTCCCTTATGCCCAAAGTAAATTTAATTAAATTCTGTCTCTAGAATATTATAGCATTTGCCTCAATGAACCTTTAACGCAGTATGCAGTCAGAGAACCTAGCAGGACAGAGAACTGAGATTTCATTAATCTACAGGTTTTGAAATGTTCTCATGACTAATGGCAAAGCAGTGACAGTATGTGTACCAAATTCTAAGACTTGCCATCATTTTAATAGTGATAGATTAGCAGGGAAAACTTATGATTATCACCTTAACCATTGATTAACACTCTTATTTATCAAAAGAACCAAATAATTGTGAATGATACATTGGCTTAGGTTAGTCTGTAATAGAACATAAAATCCTGACAAAACAAAAAAAGTATATGCCAATGGACTGTTATTAGAATAACTATTAAGGTGTTCTCTAAGTATCTGAGTTTATTTGCTGAAGAATAGGTGATAGATAGATAGATAGATAGATAGATAATGGATGGACGGATGAATACATGAATGGGTGGATGGATGGATGGATGGAAGGAAGGAAGGAAGGAAGGAAGGAAGGAAGGAAGGAACGGTTAGTTATTAGGATAAGATAAAAATTAGAAAAGTTTCAATCAGTTCTATAAAATAGGAAATTGTCTTGAGGAACTCAGGATTTGGAAGGACAGCTAGTAAGGGAGATACTATAGCCTGTAATAGCTGTGTATAGGACTAGGTGACATACATTATATATTAGTCCAAGTATGAGTGATTAGTCCTACAATCCAGGGAATTATTCAGATTTATTACAAAAAAAAGAGACACACTGCTGCACTTGGGTAAAAATGATGAGAATTTAGATAAAAGGAACAGGTAGAAATATAAAGAAGAGAACCTATTTACAATAAGAGGGTTAAAATATAAACTCTAGTCATGCCCTTTCTTGTTATTAGTAGTATTTTATACCAGGAAATTGTGGACTATTCATTCAATATTATTAGATGATAGAATGGCCATTCGGGGACTGGAATAATTGAAAATGTCAATTAAAGTCAATAATTTATTAACTTTTAAGTAAAAAATACTCATATTCTTCCTCAATTTCTCAATTTACATTATTATTCATCTTAGAGTATTTTATAAAATGAATTTATCCTAAAATAGATTAAGATGTACTTAAGGAAAAAAAAAATCTGCTTCAATTGCTGCCCTCAGCTTTTTCTGAAAATTCTTTCCACTGACCTTGTTTCCCTAGGAAAATACACTTGATTTGTCTATCTCTTGTGGTCTTCTCTGAAAACAACACTGCTTCCAAGTACAGAAAATATAGAACAATGTTTTGGTATAAAGGACAGTGTTAATCCTAACTATCATAATCCTTTTCAAAAAAAGATTAGATATGGCTCAAAATGTCATGCAAAACATCTCATCATCAAATAATATATACATTTCACCTTTCTGTGAACGTGAAGCACAATTTTATCTTTTATTTGCATTCTAAACTCATTATGAAATAATTTCTGCTGAAAAGTTTTTAAATTTCTCTGTAAAGGGGCGCCTGGGTGGTGCAGTCGTTAAGCGTGTGCCTTCGGCTCAGGGCGTGATCCCGGCGTTCTGGGATAGAGCCCCACATCAGGCTCCTCTGCTAGGAGCCTGCTTCTTCCTCTCCCACTCCCCCTGCCTGTGTTCCCTCTCTCGCTGGCTGTCTATCTGTCAAATAAATAAATAAAATATTAAAAAAAAATTTCTCTGTAAAATGGTATATTCCTATCAGAATAAATTTTTTTTTAAAGATTTTATTCATTTATTCGACAGAGAGAGAGCATAAGCAGGGGGAGTGGCACAGGGAGAGGGAGAAGTGGGCTCCCTGCTGAGCACGGAGCCCCATACTGAGTTCCATCCCAGGACCCCGGGATCATGACCAGCCAAAGGCAGACACTTAACTGACAGAGCCACCCAGGTGCCCCTCATAATAAAATTCTTGAAGAATTTTTAATTCGCCTGTAGCACAATTTATAGAGGTATTTAGTGAGAGATTCTCTTCCATATAAGATTGATTCATATAAAGCATTATACTCAATTCAATCACATTCTGTATTTGTATTTCATAGATCTTATATTTTATGTTGTTCTCCTAAGGATACCTTCTTTAATTATTTTACATGTTTTGTCAATAATTCTTTCCTCTTAAAACTGTCTCAGTATCTCTTTTGTAATCTGATTACTTTATGATTTTTTTGTTGAGTATTCTTTCATTCATAAACATTCTTTTTAACTTTCCTTCTATTTCTTTTTAAAATAAGTTTATTTTTAACAATATTAATATATCTTGCCTCAGTGTAAAACTTAAATCACAAAACTAATAAAAGAAAATATGGAACAATATCCTTGTAACCCCATGAATTGGGAAATATTTCTCTTTTTTTAAAAATATTTTATTTATTTATTTGACACAGAAAGAGAGAGTATAAGCAGTGGGAGCAGCAGGCAGAAGGAGAGGGAGAAGCAGGCTCCCTACTGAGTAAGGAGCCCGATGCGGGGCTCGATTCGAGGACTCTGGGATCATGACCTGAGCCAAAGGCAGACGCTTAACCAACGGAGCCACCAGGCGCCCCAGGAAATATTTCTTAATACTAGCCACACTCTCATCCCTGAGTCACAAATTACAAGGAGAAAAGTTGATAAAAATAGTATTTTAATTCTTTGGAATAAATTATTTGTTTTTATCAAATAATGACATCATATACAAAGTTAGTAGATAAGAGTTTACTATCTAAAATATACCAGGCACTTCTTTAATCAAGAAAAAAATCTGGAATCCCAACAGGACAATTGCCAAGGTTATAAAAAGGAAATTTGCACAAGGAAAAAACTTATTAAGATGATGATGGCTAATGGTAAAGATATTATCTACCTCATTAATAGATTAATAAAAATTTAAAACATTCAAAATGACATGACCCTCACTGGCTGGAGTTCAATCTGAAGTGTCAATCTGAAACAGTGTCCAGTATTTGATAAAACTAAATATGTCTATAATCCATTACCTAGAAATTTCTCAAAATATACCAGAGAAACACACTCTCTCTCTCTCCCTCTCACATACACACACACGCACGCACACACACACACAGACACACACACTATGAAAAGTAGTATACTGCATACATGATTAAATTAACCACAATGTTAATTATGGCATAGTTGGAACCAAACTAGGAATCCATCTATGGAAATACATAAGCAAAGATATATAAGTAAAGAAGTCAGAAACTACAGACCAGATGGATAGCAGCATGGACAGGTGTTCAATTAAACACTGAGTAGGGAAAAACAGGCTAAAGGAAACAATGAAATTTAAAGCTTAAAACCACTTACATAAAAATACACAGAGAAAATAATATATATACATATGCATACATCTATTCATAAACACATGCATACTTATAAGGATGTACATATACCTCAGTAAATGTAAGACAGTACACTGGAAGCACACTTCTAAATACAATAAAGGATAGACCTATGAGAGAGTGTTAGGGTTTGGCTGAAATATAAAAGTAAGCCCAAATAAGGCTTTCCAAAGACTGATGTTGATATTGTACCATTTGCTGTGATCAACAAAATGCTGTATGTTTGAGACATAAAAAGAAAACATAAATGAAATAAAGAAAAAGACTATGTATTAAGAGTATTAACTCTTTGTTTCACAAACAGCAATAGCTACAATTTCTTGCATTAATTTTGAGATGTCCTCCATTTTTATATAAAGAACTGTATGTGGAAACTATGAAGATCATAATATATGTGCATATTCAAATAACACTTGAGATTATTTGAATGTTTTATAAGTGTTATTTTTTGAATACTCTTAAAAACAAAATACTTTTACATAAATATCTACAAAGCTTATAAAGAAGTAAAAATCCAGAAAGACACTAGATATCTATGAAACCAATGGCTCTTAAATCATGCTCTGGAAAACTCCTAACTACTCTGAAGATGTATCAGGTTATCTACAAGCAAAATTTATATTTATATATATACATATATATATATATATATATATATATATATATATATATGTATATATATATGTATATATATTTTAACTTTTTTTCATTTCTACCAAACAATGAAAACTTACTAGTCACTTCAAGTCCCTCATCAATACAGAAACTACTACTACGATTTAGAAGACTGAAAGACCACAGAACCTTGTGTGATGCACACACTTCTGTGAAAAGACCATCCATGAGGTGTGTGTAGTTCTGCTTAACATTAGAAAACTATCTTTTGCTTAACTTGAGTCCTCATGAGGGAAACAATTTCCTTGTGAGTTTTACATGGCACAGATAGAGTAACTAAGGCAATACATTAGATAATGCCACAGTTATGGAGTCAGAGTACTTCCAAATATATATACTTTCAAGGGAAAAAAAGTGGTATTTCTGCCATTCTCACGTAATTTATAAAATTCAATAACTTTAAATTATGTCTCATAAACTCAAACCAATACCATAAAACCTTATTTTTAATCTGCCTGCAAACCTGAAGCTAGTTTTACACGTTAGTGGATCACTGAAATGTAAATCATTTGTCTATACAATAATGGCAATTTACTTTATACAGGCACCTCCAAGATAAGGAATGTACTATTTCCCAAAGTGGTTTTTATTGCTTCCAGTTAATTATTAAAAAGTACTGCTATACCTATGTACTAGATGTCTCTAGTAACTAACTTGTGCTTGTTAGTGATTTTGTTCTTAATGAAGAATAAACTGTTTGAGAGCTCATTAGGGTTATGTCTTCCTTATCTTCCTCTACATTGGGGTGCATGCAAGCTATGTCGATAGAAAAGAACTATGCTTTAGTAACATTTCTGGCTTAAGATGGATGATTCTGCCTATTCTAACCTCTATTATCAAAAAATGCTAAATAGCATTTAAACTAATATTCATGATATATACAACCAGAGGCAAATAATAGCAATCCTGGGGGTAGGAACAGTTTATTAACAATAAATTATCATTAATTAATGCTTTTTAGAAAGGATAATTTACGAAAAATTATATATTAGTTTGAACCCTGTGAAATTGGTGTACTTTTTTTTTTCTTTAGGTCAAAACCAGAAAGGAAAATTTCTGGTTTGTTTCTTGCTGCTGTACACTGTGTCTGAAGTCAGGCCAAAAAAAACTGTTAATTCAATTTTTAATATATTTTTGATGAGCTGACAGGGATAATTTGTAACAATTACACAATATATTTATATATTGCAGAACTTTAAATTATTTTTACCTAAGTTTCTGCAATTGGCATTCAAAATGTTCATGTTCGGAAAGACAGATAAGGTCTTTATTTTGAAAATAAGGGAAAAAATTTATTTATTCAACAAATATTTACCTATTGGACATTGTATAATAGGCACTGACTGAGGATATGGTCCTCCATGAGGCCACATTGTATGAAGGACCATGATAAATAAGAAAACACATGAATGGGCAAGATACACGTTTTTATCAAGATTCACAGAACCTAATTCAAACTGTTAGCAAATGATAAATCAAGAATCCAAAGCTTCTGATATTCAGAATTCCTAGAATTTTAATTACACTTATAAAAGACCTGTAAGTGGTTAATTTCAGACAACATTGTTTCATGGTCTTCACATTTTTTTCTTCCAAATTAATCTTCTCTTCCTAATTATTTTGTAAGATCCTGATGACATGGGCCACATATGTCATTATTTCTGTCATGGCACCTGTGACAATGCTTAGCATAAAACTAGGACTCTGGTGACATGGATCAATTTTTCCAAAATTAAGGAGAGGTTTGAAAATCACTTGTACCAAGTTGATTAGGTTTCTTGTTTATAGTATTAATCCATTCAATTAATTATTTTACTTTACTTCCAGCCCACTCCTTCTGTCAATTACAGTAATTTTCAATTAGCAGAGCCCAAATTAAAGAAGGCTTGTTATATGTATCTACCTGTTCCAAAATCATTAACTGTTACTTTCTGAAGCTATCTAAGAATTAAAGGTTCTACCCATCCATCTACTCCCCAAAATAAATCCCTTTTATATAATTCTTTTAAAAAGATTTAAACTGAGCAATTCCATGTATTAATGTCATAATGTCTTTCTTCTATTGAGTAGAAATCTGTCTCATTTAAATTTCGCTTGTTCTTTCTTTCAAAATCTGAAGAAATTATCTTAACTTCCCCACATCTGGTTTCTCCATGCTAAAATTCACAAGTCTTAGATTTATGTAGTACTATTTTTCAGCAAACATTGTAAAATAATATGATTTAATTTTTAGGCTTCTAAAATTTGTCACATAAATACTTAAGCTTCAGGAATTCTCTGTTGGCTAACAGGTCAAATTCTGAATTGAGAAAATATGATTCTAATTAAAAGGCATGGTTTTAGCTACCGAGCTAGTCTGATCATCCTCTTTTAAGCACTTTGGTTTGTCCATCTTGTGCTCATAAACGTCCCTCAATTCTGTCACCTAGAATCAACAATTCTCCATGTGTTCTTTGTGTAGATATATACTGAAACCTCACATTTAACAGCATATTTCTATCAACAGCTAAAAGTTGAATCATATTTTTAATAACGATTTAGCTTTATTAACCATAATAGAGCTTGTACTCAGTTAATCCCTCTGTAATACATGGACTTCTATCAAGTTAACTATATCCCCACCCTGTCCTTTAATAATCAGCTATATTACCCAAATATAAAATGTTATACTTATTATACTTATCATCTTATTTAAGTTATTAAACTTCTACATCTATTTAGTCTTCCCAGGCTTCTATCATCTTCAAAACCAACACTTTCATATTATTCACTTAATCAGTGATAAAAATGGGTAACTCTCAGTTGGTTAAAGCAGTGTATCTCCAATATACAGTGATTTTCATCAACACACATTAAGATATATTCATTCAGTTGGTTAAAATCCTTTACACATTCCTCGCATCATCATTTAATATGTAAGAACATCAGGGAACAACTTGCCAAATTTCTTTTTTTGACTCAGTATTCGTGATATTTCCTCCAAACTTATTTTTAGTAAATTTATAATCTTACAGTTCTCTTTTTAAGTGCATGTAAACCTTTTGTTTAATAACATTCTCAAAATTTTGAATGAGATTAATATTTTTTTTAACAGCTGAATCTGGAGCTCTGGTCCATATTTTGTGAGTCTGTAGATAGATACTTTATGACAGGCAGTAACACAAAGCATTGCTAAAATTGAGACTCGGTTACTCATTCCTTTAGACCACTTGCCCCATAATTTCCTTAAATTTCTTAGTTTCTATTATGATATCTATTATTATGAAAAGAGGATAATAATGATATCATATGTCTGATAAATCATTTGAAATATTATTTAGCTTGATTTATACTGCACTTTAATATATTCTTAAAAACCAAGTGGTATTTTTCATAACTGAAAATGCAACAGATTCCAGAAGATATGTAACTTTAAGCAATAACCTTAAAATAGACATAACAAATATATTCAGCAATCTATATCAGAACAATTATCCCAAAAGTTCTAACAATCAGATCACTAAGTTTTTCATAAGTAATACAATAATCTTAATTTCACTATGATGCCATTATTAGATAATGCTCCTGCATGTGTGTTTTGTTTTGTCTTGAGGAGTTGGGGATTGAGATCATTTTACCTGTCTTCATCAAACTATCATTCTGAATTCTCTGACACATTTCGGGCTTATTTTATTTCCACCTTCTGAAAGGTGACACAGTGAGCATAAAACAGCTGTGGGCAATGGGAATAATTCAAATTGTCAATGATCACCATAGTATCCAGATCCGGTTAATTAGATCCTAATGGCTCACATTTCTAATCTACCACGATCTACTAGATTCCAACAAAATCAGCGAATCCTGACTGATTCATTGCTTCTCATATCTCACGGAATATGTGACACCACTGCCCCTTCTTCCTCTGAAAAGACAGAATCAAATCAAATCCTGGATATTAAGGAATCTATTGAATAAATAGTAGCTCCACAATAAAGAGAGCATTTGGTAAACAAGAAAAAACATAGCAGGTTGTCAGTCATACAATCTCTGGCAGTTAAACCTGAACTGCCAATCATTTGTTAATTTAAGAATCAGATACAATCATTTTGATAAAAATAAAATTTCAGCAATGATGAACATGTCTATGGAGAAATTTAACTTCAGTTCTCATAACAAAACCTGGTTGCAGAAGTGCTTTACTGATTACAGAAGTAGTTTGTTACAATGAGAATATTTTTTGAAATATATACACATAGGACCATAAAGTACTAATGTTTGAAGTATGTACATATAAATATGATTTTTACCTCCATCTTTCAACTTATCTTTCATTTATTCCCTAAGAACTAATTAGGTATAGAAACTGAGCATACCTTATAACCTACATGGAAACTTGAATAAAACTTCAAAAGAACAATAATAAAAATTAATATGCAGTAGCATTTTGTCTATATGTTGAAATGATAAAAGGATTCTGCGGAGGTCAAAAGATTTTAAAATAATGATATTATTCTAAAAAACTACCACTTAAGCTATTTGCATTTCTTCATTTCCATAAAAAAAGGTAAAGAGTAGCTGCATTAATGTTATATATGCATCTATTTTATGTACATCTATTTTTTCCTGGTTTATAGACATGTAAGTAAAATAAATAAATAAAAAGGATAAAATGCTATTTTAAGTAATAACAAAGTTAAATAGTAAACTAGAGATAAAACAGGAAAACATTCCTTTTCAAAGTCCTTCTCTGAAGATTATATACATTAGACAGGCCCACTTTGCTACTATTCCACTTAATGACTTAAAAGCAAAGTTACAGTTTGTAGTTTTTTTTTTTTTTTTAATGCATATAAGATACCAAAAATGACATAAGGCTCCAAAAAGCAAAGTCTTCTAGATGGACAAAATTCATAAAATGTCCTTTAGAAGAAAATAAAATCCATCTTACTTCAGCCTAGGAAAGATTACATATTACTATATCCTGTAGGTTTAGAACTATATATATTTAGAATATAGATAACTTTCTAATGTTTCATCTCGATGAAACATTTTAAGTAACTGTACACCTCAAATGCAGACAAAATAATGAGGAATATAGTAATGATGTTTCCAAGTTGTCATGGTTACTTGCTTGTCAAATAATGTTTCTAACTCATACACCATGTCTGTCAGCAATAGAACAGCATAGCAAAACTCTCAAAGTCACCATTTACCTGAGAAGGCCAAGACAAAAATGTCAAAAATGATGGCATATATACAGATTTTAGCTGCAATTTGAAATGCTGCTCTTTTGTCAGAATCCAGAAGCTTCCAGAATTAATGAAAAATGAAATTTCGAGTTGAATGTGATCTCAACAGGAATGAAACACATCTATCTTTCTATCTCTTTGGAGGACTACCAACAGTGTCTCCTTGCATCAGATCTGCTTCCAATTCTTAACTGGGTTCCAAAAAGGAAAAAGACTAACACTCCACAGTGAGAGAATAAATTCTATAGCTACCCACTTACTTAATCATTCCTGTTTGGTTTAAATTGACGATTTATTTTGTTTGTTCTACTTAATAAAAATATGATAAATTTTAATAATCCACAGTATCATAAATACGTCTGATGTGGTAGAGTGAATAAAAACAAAAATAATGTAGGAAGGTATATATATTGGCCAGTATCTTTATAATGCATTTTCATTTAATTCAAAAGAGAAATCACATCCTAATTGTTCAGTATATTTTTTAAAAATTAGGATCTTGATATTAGCAAACATATTTGTATGACTTTAAAAACAAAATGTAATCTTTAATACATGCTGGCAATGTGTAGAAAAATAAGTATTTATGTATCTTCGTATTATAATTCTAAATATCCAGACCAATATTACCTAAACTGCATGCCAAAAATAAATGGTCTTTAAAAACAGGGCCTTGAGTTAAATAAATCTGGGAAAACTACATATGTGAAGATTCACAATTCATCTTTACATGTTAAAGGTTTTGAAATGTTTGAGCAAAATATGACAATACCAGTTTAACTTTATTCTGTAATTATCTTTTTTCATAATAAATCTTCAATATGTAAGCCTAAAAAGCTTAATGTTTCCCAAAAAGAATATAGTAAGAAGTCTCTGCAACAAAAGGATGCAGTAAGTCTGTCATTCAGACAGACTTTCCTCCACCTTAGTGCTGCACATTTATTTAATTTTGTCAAGAAACTTAAGTAAAATCTATTTATGCATCCATTATGGTAAATTTTGTATGTGACGTATTTAAAAAATGACAGCACTATACTCATTAAAAAATATGTGTATATAATAACAGGTCTCAGAAAAATATCAGTCAGAAATCAATGTGGGAAAATGGTAGCAGGCAGGAAAGGCAACAGAGACTTCTTTAGTAATAGGTTTTCCAAACGAAGTTGCTTAAAAGAAAAATCAATACAGCTTTCTGGTCATTAGAATGATAAAATTAAAGCTATTTTGTTTCACAGCAGTCCCTGGACCAGCTGATTTTCATAAATGTGAGAAGGGAAAAAAGAATCAAGTTTGTAGAAGAATAAACAAAAATGTTCTAGCTTAGAGCATAATCATAAAATTCACATTTTCCCCAGATTTATAGAAGTATAACAGACAATTTAAAAATTATCTATATTTAAGGCATACAACTTAATGATTTGTTACATGTATACATTGTGAAATAATATCCACAATCAAGCTAATTAACATACCCATCACCTCACATAGTAACCATTTTCTTTTTCACATTTTTAATAGTATATAAAATAGAAAAATATATGGAGGATCATTTGTACACTTACAAGAATGCATCCTTTTTAAAGGGTACGACAAAGTATTCAGAAATAAACACTTCTAAAGGGTAAAATGTGTTTGGAGAAATTGTCTAACCTACAATCATGCATACGTATATGCAAACATATATATGTAAGATGTACACACACATCTGTGAGTACATATATGTGAAATGTGAATGCACTGATGTCATAAACAAAGCAAAATAAGGGAGTATGAAAGGCATGAATATCTTAATTTCCATCTCTGCATCTATGCTAGCCTCTGCATTCCTCAGCTTTACTCCCAATTCCTTCTCACACTGGCAACTGGCAATTGTAGTTTCTTCTACACATCCTTTATCCATGGCCCTGGTTATATCTGAAAGCTCTTATGTCAGGTGAGTTTTCTCTGTTCACCAGCATTTCCTAGTCAGCAAAGAAACCTATTTGGCAAAAGGTTGTTTGGAAACAGGTAAGTTACAATGAAAAATGCCTACAGAAAAAAAAAAAAAAGTGCCTATAGTGGAAGTATACCAAGAGTTCCTTTAGTTGCAGTACATAAGTTTCAAGAATACCTGCCACAATAATACTTTAAAATCTGAATGAGGAAACATACGACCAAACAAGGCATTTGAAATAATCTATAAAGTGCTCTTTCAAATGTTGTTCCAAAAATCTTACCCAACAAGTTGGCTAAAGGTAGGGGAAGACAGATACTCCACAAATATTAGTAATTCCTTTGCATACTTTTGAAACACACATTATTCCTTCTGGAACACTAGGGAGCCATTTTGGGAAATGCTGTTGTTATATTCACAATTCAGAAGGTCTCACATTATGGAAGTTGCTAGTTAGCTAGGAGCCAGCCCGCCAGCCCCCCACATCATTGCTATTAGGTTGCTAATACTGCAAAACTTTTGCAAGCAAAAGGAGGACTGGTAGGTGGCTTCATTTGGAATTGAGCATGACACATATTTGCTACTTCTCACCTGTGGGTCTTACTGCAGTAAAAACATTCTTTTTTTGGCCAGCAAAAGCTCTTCAGTATCTGTCTTACAGTTTTTTCCACCCCCTTTCCTAGAGCTCAAAGATTAAAAAAAAAAAAAAAATAGTATGGCTATCCTCCATTGTGCATACAAAGCACACATCTAGATAAATAGCACCGTACAAAAATATCTGTAAATTCAATAACAAACCTTTGGGGGAAAAATCTGTTTATATATGTGTATTTATGCAATTTAACTTGAGAGACTGGGTACTCAAGAAATAAAATGTATCTATCCCTATATTTCTGATAAATGTTAGCCATTTTAACATGTTTTCCAGTAGACCGATAAATTGTTGGGATTTAAAAGTACAAATTAAACATATTAATATACAGTACACACAGGTTGTAAAATAATAGTGGTACTACCTATATACTATAAAAATTAAAATCCTTTTTGCAAAGATAAATTTTTAAAAAATGAGTTTAAAGTATATACCATGAGCAATCGGTAAATAATAAAGTTATAGATCAGATTTCTACTAAAGGTCTTTGATTTCTTACCTATGCCTTAAAATTATAAAATATTTATAGCAATAGCCATGCTGTTTAAATATAGGTATAACATAAAGAAACAAAACAAGATTCAATACTGAAGAAAGCAAAAACTGTTGACACCCCAAATAGCAAACAATAACTTATAGTGAATGATGTGAGAAACAAAGGCAGAAGAAAAATTATTATATTTCATGACTACTTACAGCCCAATGACAAGTCCTTGAAACAGGCAGAGTGACATTCCTCTAGGGACTCAGCTGCCTCGATGTTACTACTCTGCTAAGGGCAAAAGGCAATCTTAGCCTGACCCTTCAGGATCCTGTAAGTCTACTTTGACATATAAAAATTCCTTTGGAAACTTCCTTTATCTCTACCCCCCCAAGATACATGTTGGCAATCATCCCCCAAGCATATGACCCACTGATATACATCTGAAGGGTCTCATGACTAAGTTTTATTAGACAGTAATAAATGACTTTTTCCCAACAACAGGTAGCCCCCTCAAGATGCTAGAAACCTTGCTTCCGAATTCCTTGCAAAGTTACACTATCCCTAACTCCCTCCCAACTTGAAAGTATATAATCTAATGGGCCACTCCTCATGACCCCCGTGCAGCTCTTTCTTGCCCACGGGTCCTGTCCCGCACTTTCATAAAACCACCTTTTTCCACCAAAGACATCTCAAGAATTCTTTCTTGGCCACTGGCTTCAAACCCTAACATTTTTCCTACATCAGGGAATGCTTTATAGAAGTCTTACCATGATATCGATACCATGAAAGAAAAGAGGGAAATAGTTCAAGAATAAGGTGAAGAAGTATTATGATATTTTTCTCAACCCAATGTTTGCAGAAATGTGTAACTGTTACTGGGCAGTCTATTTTTTCAACTATGTCCCAAATTTACCAGTGACCTTACCACACTGTCAACAATATCTGATATAAGACAGTACTTGATTATGGAAGATCATACTCGGTACTCTGTATACAAAATTTAACAAATCTTCTTTTAAAGGCAAACAAGCAATTTGACTTCGTATTTTGTAGTTTTATAACTAAGATCCCATTCTGTGTGATGGCACCTTTTCTTGGTTTTATTTTGCCCATCTAGACATGAGCAGAGCTCTTTTTCTACCAAAAAAAAAAAAAAAAAATCGTTACGGTAACTAGTCCTGTATAATAAGTAAGTGGCATTAATCTGTACTCAAAAGTATGTAGGTACATCAGAGGGTCTGGTGGGTGCATATAACAATGGAAGCATAACTATTTTCAAAAGAACAACATCTAGTCTTTTGGTTATTTATGAACTTTGTTTCCTTAATTATATCTCTTGCACGTCTGTGAATAATATCTTTATTCAGCACCAGAAAAAGCAATTATACTCAAGGCATAATATGAGTAGGACTTTCCATTAACCAATATGATTTTGGAAGTAGTCACATGTTTTCAAATGCACAGTTTGTACATTATATAAAGTATGTCCTGGTGTACTTAGCAGATACAGCTATTTAGCTAATCAAAATATACACTGCCAAATAAATTTCTCTCTGCCTGAATTATCAGTCATAAATTATAGATTCATTGTAATCTTATCATTATAATTAATTTTATTTAATGCTTTATTGACAAAAATAATTTAAAAGAAATAAAATGTTGAAAATTCCAATAACAAGGTAGCCCATTTAAACATGAGATTTTCTTTTTGGCTGAATTATGATTATTCTTCTTTTTTCCATTATAACTTTAACCAAGCAGAAGGAAAATTTATTGAAGGGATCCTGAATACCAAGTTCATTCCTAACTCAAAGGTTCTTACAAAGTTTAATCAATAAAACGACTGAGCAAGAAAGACTGTCCAAATCATTTCTAGTAATATAACACTAAGATTAGATTCTTTATTTGAATCTTCAATTCTTCCATTGGTTTAGACATTTCATGGTGATCTATTGATCCATTGCAAACACCTCTTATTATAAATTGACCAACCAAATGCAGACTCTGTCAGTTCTGAACTGTGTGTTAATAGATCACTAACTTTGCATCCTATTCCACATTTATAAGGTTCTAGAACACTTACAATGGGGCTTAACTGAAAGAGAAGTCAAGGAAAGATTATGTATTTGTAATTGTGTATTTCTTCTCTATGCATATGCATTCTGACTACGTTTGAAAAGAGCAAATTGATTTTTTTGCCTTTTCTATTTTGTACCATCTGTACTTTTCTCACATCATTAAAGTAATTAAGAGGTGAATGTGTAAAATATGGAACCATAATACAACATATTTGTTTGGCTTTTAACATTTCAGGATGCTTTCAGTTCCATTATGTCATGTCACTCTTACTAAGTTTCTATAGGATATTAGGGCAGTTAACATTACACCTGTTATTATTTCACTTAAATAGGAAAAATAAACCCATAAAAGGAAACCAAAAAAGTTTTGCCCTCAATATAAATAGTATAGATAGTAGCAGAGAAAGGATTCTATTAAAAGTGACTGTCTTATTTGATATTTGATATTCAAGAAGATAGTATGCAGTTTTCGTAAGGGAGAGAAGAGGTGAATATCCTCCTATTGGCTTCCTCCCAATTTTCTTTATGTATAAGGGAGAATTGAAGTGAGCAAACAGATGCAACTGAAGTAAGTGCAGCAGCAGAGTATCACCATGGTTATACCCATTAGCTTCATCCCACTAGTTCTCAGAACTAACTCCACAGTTTCTGGATAGTGTAAGTTAAGAACACTTCTTCCATTCATGAAGGATTAAACACACCTCTCTGGGTCATATTCTTGCAATCTCTTACAACACCATTTTTAAATAAAATTTATCATTTCTCTTTCAAACAAATTTTACATAACTGTTCTATAAACTCAAGAATCCTCTAATAAGAAGGATATTCCTATGCCTTACAAATGTACAATACTCATTTGAAGTCTAGAGATATTTGCATGTAACAAATGATAACAAAGTGACCAACCAATTAAATGGAATTTCACCAAATTCATTGAAATGGAAGCAACTCTGTATTTTATAGTCTCACAGAACTTTCTATAAGAGACTTTATTCTGATCAAACAAACAACTATTTTGTTTTTTAATATTGGGGAAAACTTTATTACTGTTCTGGGGAGAGCATGCAGTCAAACACCTTAGATGAAGGTTCTGACCCATCCATTGCTTTCTTTGGAGGCATAAGGATGCCCAGATATCTCCAGAGAGTCTTCTTCACCATAACAACTATAATACTGACCACCATGCATTACAGAATTGTTGCCAAGAGCCAGCTAATGAATTTTTAAAAAACTATTTTGAAAACTGTAAATTGGTACATAAATATGGTCAATCAACCTGGAGGCAGCATATGTTTTGGTTAGTGCCATGGACTCCAAAGGCTGACTGAACAGTCTCAAAATCTCTCCCCTGGTATCTACCTCTGTGACCTTGCATACGATTTTCATTTTTCTATATGGCAGTGGGGATAATAACAATACTCAGCTTTTATACTGTTAGTTTGATTCAATGAATTAACGTTTTAAAATTATTTAGAATAAAATTTTTGTTGACAGTATTTGTTAACGTTGGTAATATGTATGTCAAACAAACAAAATAAAAATATGCCAGATGTCAATTTTACAAATATCGTTCTTTGTTCTCATCTCAGAGAACACACAAATAGAACTAGAAAGACGATAAAAATTAAAATACAGACCCTGTTTGAACAATTAAGACCAACCTGTATTAATATTATCCCATGGTAATTTTTAAAAGTAGCAATGTCTACAATTTATTACACATCTACTAGTAATCTTCACTACACTCTTCATAAATCTTTTTGCTTAGACTTACCATAATCCTTTATATAAGGCTTATTTTCCCACTGTAAAAGTGTAGAAACTAACACTAGTAAAGGGTAGAGGTAAGACTAACTGCTAATTATTGGAGCTCCCTTAGGTTAATTATTTATTGCTTGAAAATTGAATGAACTAAATAATAACTTGGAATGCATGCTAGCTTATGACTTTTTGTGTAGGGTTGGGATTGCTATCTATGCAACCAGACTGTCAGACACTCAGAAGTAGAGCTTCGTGAGGTTAATAATAACCCAAACTGAAATGGTGCTATAATAAGACTTGAAAGTGGCACTTAATGATTCCTGGATCACAAGCCAGCGAATCTGTCACTGCAGAAATCACTGTCTGCATTACAAGAAAAGGTGAACAACCTTGTCCACATGTACTCGTTTTATCAAGAAGTTCTGAACCACTTATGAAGACTGTATTTAAAGAAGGAAATATTCAGTGGAGGGAGAACAATGAACAAATTAGAGTCAACTAAACATACCTCCAATTTTTAAAAAATAATTCAGAGAAGAGCAATAGGAAGCATTCTACTCTGGATAATGGGCCAAAGACACTCTTGAGGAGGAACAAATGGAGGAGGAACAGTCATTGGTATGCTCAAAGTTTAAACACCAGTGTACAGAATTTGCTTCCAGAGGAATTTCATAAGTCCCTGACATCATTTTACGGATAAAAGGTTTGCCACAATCAACAAATGGAACAACGGCTATAATGAAAACTTTGTGTTCTCATTTCCATACCTTTTGTTATAATTTAATAAAAGATTACTTTCTGAAGGAGTCCAAATACTTTCAAACAATGAGAGGCCTTTAGAAACATAAAGAACAGGCTAAACAACAGAAACCCTAGATCAGAAAATAAAACCGAAAATGGCACAAAACAATTTGCATTGTTTTTACATACCAAGCAATAGTAATAAATGAAAAAACACTTTATGCAATACTAAAGTATAATGAAATGTTTCTGGTGGTTTCAGAGAGTTCAAATCACCTGTCATTTATCTGAATACACTTGATTTTATTTTCCTTACCACTAAGATATTGATTGAACTTGAAGCCATGCCAAATCACGCTCATCCCAGCTTTGGCTGCTTTATTTCAAATATCCCTTGGTTAGCTTCATACCTTGAGGAACCACATGAGTAAGAGATGAAGCAGTAACAGCTAGAGAAATACCACAAAAAGCATGAAAAGACTGCTTACAACTAACTACCCTTTGTAATGATATTGTTACTGAGCTAGGCAATTCGCCCTGTACCCCCCAAGCCTTATATATTTGATATAGAAAGATTAAATAAAGATAGTCTTTAAGGATTAATGCTTTCATTTTTAAAATATAACTTATTCCATCAATTATTTTCAGAACAAAAATTATTTTTTGCTTAAGTAATATTATTTGACAAACAGTGATTCAAGTGGATATAGGTTATCTAGTACTAATCGATATTCCCCGATTCCCAAAATAAGATGCTTGCCCCCTCATCTTCAGAATCATGAATACAAAAATACTTATACATGGAATAGGTTGAAATTCTCCATTAGACACTAGGAACATAAAACAATATTAGATATGATCTTCATCTTCTAAGGCATAAAGTATTTTGCATATATTTAAGACAAAATAACAATTCAAGGCAGCATGTAGGTATTAAATGTGTGGAACAAGAAATAAAGGTACTCCAAGAGGAAACAAATTAAAGACCTAATTGCCAAGATCTGGGAGGCAGGTGATGTCAAGAAAGATTCTTGGAAGACGTCATCTTACATTAGACTTACATATTTTAAACTCAACCACAGAGGAAGAACTGAAATTTCCACCACCAATTTCAAACACTGAACTAATTTTACAATTGCAATTTAAACTTCTACACATTGTTATATTTTTGTCTTTCATGTGGATTTGAAGCCTTTAAAAATGAAATAATGTATCTTTTTCTGAACTAGAATTTAAAAATTTGTACCTGTTTGAAAGGTCATTTTCTGGCAGGAACTATAAACTCGAGTGAAATTGTTCTATAACTTCAGAGCAGTGGTTTGGGTAAAGTCTGCTATCACAGGCAACTCAGCATCCATTCCCAGAAGAATCTAACTATTCTAGATATTCTTTAATTCTATCTTGACTTAATGGAATGGTTCCTATTATCTACTTTGATATTTCTAATAAAAAATTTAAAATCTCTCAATTCAGTATATTTTTTACTAAAAATGTGTAAATTTAGCTTCCTTAAGTTTCAGAGAAAAAGAGATGAACCTCTCTGGATGTGTGCCCGGAAGTACAGAGATAACAGAATTGGATGTGCAGAAACAGAATATAAATACGGTAGCAGTTAAACAGACCAAAATTATTCCTATAGTATTTGCTCTTCATATGGAATTTTTCTACAGCTACAAAATGGCAAGTTACAAGCTGAGTGAAAGAAGTTAATTCTTTTAAGGATACTGCGCAAAATTCCCATGAGGCCATTTATTGTGCCCTGTTTGATTTATTAAAAAATCACTTCAAGATCCCTTCTCTACTTCACTGAATGTGGGATGGCATTCAAAGGCAATGTACAATTTCATATGCATTGGAAATAGAACATTGCACGGTAAATTATGTAACCAGAACAACTGTTTCTGATTAAGCAAAAGTTCAGTCTCCACCATAAGCTTACAGGCTACTGTACGTGTTTTTTGTTTTCTTTTTAAATTCATGTTTTCAAATTTTATAAACCAGTACAGCTAATGATTTTGCTACAAGGACATTAAAAAATGGAATTAGAGACTTTTTAATGCGGGAACCCACTCTGAACCCAAGTTGACATGACCGTGTTTTAAGATGAGACATTTGAGATTCAACAGATTCAGAAGGAAACCTTTCAGAGCTTTCCTTGTCTGACTAAAAGCAGCTACTTCTAGATAATGAAGCTGCCATGAATTACTCCTAGAAGACTGACCAAGAGTAAACCCATAATAAATCTCGGTGGGGGAGTGGGGGAACCAGCTGAACCTACATAAACAAGTATTACCACCAAGTTTATCTCCCGTTTGTTCTCCTAAAAACCCACTGCCTTTCCTAAAGAAACGTATTTGTTCTTCTCACAGAAGTCTTTTCTCCACTTTCCTCTGCTAAGTGAGGGGAGCCTTTAACTATAACCATTTAGCGAGAGAGCCGCATCTTTTATCAGCTCTCTGGTGCGGGTGATTTTTTATCTTCTATTAATGTCTTCCGTCCGTTTAATTCGCAGGTTCACATTCACCAACCTAACAGGGTAGAAGAAACTTTTCACCTCCCAGACAACAGATATCAAGGCATGGAAATCACATTTCAAACATCAGATATGATAAAGTTAACTCATGTATCAAGACCCACGAAATGGAGGCCTTTCCAGCAGCCTGGCTCACGTCACAAATCGAAACCTAAGTCAGCTGCCCTGGGAACCATCCGTCAGCAAACCTAACACACTTCGATCACTCTCCTCCACCGGGGCTTTAGCTACATTACCTGACCCTAGAAAACAGCAGCGGCTAGCCTTACAAGGAAATCCCTGACCTGCTACCCAATCACGCCTCGTTTCCGCCTTGCCCCTACTAACACTCTACAAAGCCCATGCTTTTCCCAATTCTCCGGCAACAATGCACCACGCACGGCTTGTGAGGTACCATATCCCCCCCCCCCCAACCCAGGGACTGCTCTCCCCTGAATAAAGGGCATCAAACTCGCTACTAACTTGTTTTAGTTTTGTCACCTGGCAGTGCTGGCGACAAGATGGCACTGAAGACGCTGCTGAAGATTCATGGAGGGCTCAGGGAGGGAGGCGAAAGCACCCAGGCGCCCTTTCGGTTCACCGCCTCTACCGCGGCTTCTCCCAGACACAGCGCCTCTTATTTTGCCTTCTGCGCGGTTCGGAGTTCGTCCTAATCCTTCCGGGTGGAAACCTGGAGTGCGAGAGACTCCAGGTGTTTCCCGTGAGACTTAGTGGGCTGCAACAGCTGTTTGTGGCCCACCTCATCAACCGGGTAGCGCCTCAGGGGGTCCTGACGGGTCTCCGGACGTGGACACAGGCAGCCGGAAACACTAAACCTGGTTGAATTAGGGAGGATAATTGATAATTTCAACAAGGGGAAACAAAAAGTAAGTCTCGATCTAAGAAAGTAAGATGGCAGAGTTAGGGGACTCGGACGCCTGGAGGGAAATCCAAACCATAAAGCACTGCGGGGAAGGAGGGGCTTAAGGAAATAAGACAAGAAATTCCTACTGTTTTTGAGCAATAGCACATCAAAATCTCAACAGGCACAAGCTAGACTATTAAAAGCCATTAGGGCATCAGCCCATATGAAGAAACCCTTGAGAAAGGAATAATACAAGTATTGCTAATGAGAATCTTAGATGCCAAAGTGGCAAGATCGTTGGACAACTGAAAACTGCTAGAGCAGTCACCACTTTGTCATTTGAGAGATATAAAAGGTGTTAAAAATGTTAGCTTAACGAAAAGCTGACATTTTCAACGTTTCATGTTTGTGGGCCTGCTTCTGGGCTCTCAGGGAAGCGATACTTTAGAAATTACCACGGTCAAAATGTCTGAACAAAACCTCAAAGCATGGGTTCTGTTTCTGCCCCTACCATACATCCTACATTTGGTTTGTTTAAAAACAAAACAAAACAATAACAAAAACATTCCAAAATTAAAACAAAAACCCTCCCTCTTTCCCATAAGATTAAAATCATACAGCCTTGCACATACTAAAAATGTAAGACGAAGTCTAACTTTCTGGAATGTCCTTCATCATGACGATTTGTAACTCTTTATGTAAAAAAACATATATAGCGCTGCACCAAATGTTCCTTCCATGGAGCCCTCTCTTTCTTGTGAAAATTGCGTATCCTGGGCAACAGTCTTAACTTGGGCTCAAATAAAACTCTTTTCTGTTCCCTTTTTTTTTTTTTAAGCTTTGCTCATTTTGTGGTGACAGCAAAAATCTATCATGAGTTCCATATATTTTGGTATTCTTTATCTAAGTAAGTTAATTCAAATAATCAATACAGGTACCAAAAAAAGCACATCTTTCAATTTATATAAACAGGTTTATCCTTAAAATTCTAATTTTTTTCCCTACATTCTTTAAAGAAGAAAAAGATAGTGGTCAGAGTGCGAATATGTTAGTGACAATATTTTGCACTTTTTAAAAGATTTATTTATTTCTGGGGGGAGGGGCAGAGGAAGAGAATCTCTAAGCCGAGTCCCCACTGAGCACCCTATGCTGGGCTCCATCCCACAATTCATGATATCAAGACCTGAGCCAAAACCAAGAGTCTGACACTCAATGGACCGAGCCACCCAGGCACTCCTATTTAGTATTTTTTTAATATAAATAAACTTAAGAAAGAACAATCAAATGAATAAGTTTCTCAAGTTTTTTTCAACATGTAAATTGAATTTGAAATTAAAATTCTTAATATACTAAAACCTTAATTTGTTCAAGTTTTCTAATTTTTATTATTGTATTATATTTATTTCAAATATCTCATGTCTTTACCAAGGAATTAAGACATTTTCTGTACTGCAGCAGGTAAATTTAAATTTTTATTTTCTTACTTAGTGTATATGTACACTCACACAATATTAACATTGTCTTTAGTTATCATTACCAAAGACAAAATTCTCTCTTGACAGAGCATTAATCTAACTCACATGGCATTTCTTTTTGTTTTAATTTCTTAACATCAGTAATTTACTACACTCACAGCATAAGAATTCCAGCTTAAAAAAAAGGGAGCGAGAGAAAATTGCATATTAAGAGTTTTGTCCTGGGGCGCCTGGGTGGCACAGCGGTTAAGTGTCTGCCTACAGCTCAGGGCGTGATCCCGGCGTTATGGGATCGAGCCCCACATCAGGCTCCTCCGCTATGAGCCTGCTTCTTCCTCTCCCACTCCCCCTGCTTGTGTTCCCTCTCTCGCTGGCTGTCTCTATCTCTATCGAATAAATAAATAAAATCTTAAAAAAAAAAAAAAAAAAAGAGTTTTGTCCTTTACTTTCATGTACCAGGAATCAAAATGTTTTAAGAACTGACCCAGCAGATAGAGCAATTTATAAAAATATGCTTCTCAAAGGTTAACTCTTTCTTCTCAAGAAAATGCATGCCTGTAAGTATGTGAGCAGAATGGCTGAGCTGGACAGCTTCCCTTAGGTTGCTTGAAAAAGCAAGCAACTCCTTAAAGAACCCTAGTATTCCTGGTGTAAGGGGCAACATTCCTGGTCCAGGCACAACAAAGCTGCCATTTTCCCAGGTTTGGTTTGGCTTCACTTTTCCATTGCTGTCCCAGATAGGCGGAAAAAGCACAAATCAATCAGTACAATAGTTGTTGTTTCCTGTGAGCACTGAAGGGACAGGAGGTCCAATAACAGGGGATACCTTATGAAATAAGAAAAACACGCATAAAGGGAAGCATACTTATTTTGGACTGGATAATTACAACAGAGCACAGATGGCTTTTTTAACAGTGTTGAACAACAAGGACATGATTTGCAACTAGATGGCTGAGGTGCAGATGATCTCAGTGGATCTAAAGTTAATTATATGAAAAATGTAGATGAATTCACAAAAGCGAAAATATAAATCATGATTGATGTATGTGGCAATCACTAAGAAGAACACGAGTCAATAATATAAGCTTTGATTTCAATGAAAACATTTCATATTTCCACAACATAGATATTAAATTTTAACAGCATTTACACTGCTCTTTTACTAATTTGCAAATCAAATTTCAGCCAATTTTGTAGAAAATAAGTACATAAGATAATAAATGATTACAAGAAAGGATTTGTCATCATGTTTCACATACACAAATTACAGCTTCTCCAGGTTTTTAAAAGAAATTATATTGATAAGGTAAATATATATAGAACCATCAATGTTAGAAACTCTTTTCTTTGACTTTGCTAAGTTTTGGAGGCTCTTGGTAAGCATCATCCCTTACTGGAGCATGCACATGTATCATCTAAGTACCTCAAATGCACTGAGTTTCTTTGGGGGGGGGGGCAATGGGGGAAATTCCTAGCTTTATTGAGGTATAATTGTCAAGTAAGGTTGTATATATTTAAGATGTATAATGTGATATTTTGATATATATCGTGAGAATGGTTATCACAGTGAAACTAACATTTTTTAAAATTTGAGTATAGTTGACACACAATGTTACATAAGTTTCAGGTGTACAACTTAGTTCTTAATTCTAAACAAATGTTGGAATGATATTGCATTTTGTTGTCCTGGTTTGGTAAGACTGCTGGGTGAACTCAGTTGATATTTTGATTTTTAAAGAGAACTGAGGATCAAGGGATTTTCTTAGACTTCCAAAATGTCACGGTCCACTGAACACACCATACAGATATGTCTCAGTATCAATTATATTTTTAATAGGAAATTTAAATTTAACATATACCATATTAAAGTATCTGATTCTTAAACTCAAAAAAATATAAATAAAATCCAACTTTGGAGTTGTTTAGTATATTAATGTAAAAGAGAGAACAAGGATAAAGAAGGAGAGGAATAACAAGAAAAAAAGAGAGAAAAAAGAAGGCAATATTGAAGAATGGCAGGAGGGAGAGAGCTGTAAGTAGGAAGGAGGCAGAGCACTGGAAGGAAAAGATACAAATATTTATTTGAGAAAACTACTGAAATAATTCTACTAGGGTGTTTCTTTCTCTTTTCAATAATTAGCATATTGAGAAAAGGAAAAAAATCTATGTAAGATTTAAAAGCAAAAATTAAATAACATGGTCCTGCTTCATTAAGGGGTTAAATTCCAGTTTGACTCAATGTTCCTTCTGTTAATAGTTAATACAAATAATGCCAGGATTTTCCCACACGGAATAGGGAGAAACAGCTTCCACAGAGTTCAATCATCCTCATTCGTACACATTTGATGACTTTGGACTATCCCAAGAACCTAGACATTGCTGACTAATGTCCCATCATAGTCAAGTCCTTCTGGCTTCAGCTGAACTTCAGAGACTTGACTACTTGTCTGACATCTGCCAGATGTCTTGGCTTTTATATAGTTTTAGGTCCTGGTCCATCCTGATTGGCTTGTCACACTACCATCCAGCTCATGTGAAAATATTTTTTGAAAGCCAAGATGTTTCAGATAAATTCATCTCTTGGCTGGATTCTTCCAAAGAATAAGGAAATCAATATCAGTGACATTATTCAAGATTGAAGAGTGCATCAAATATTTAAAACTGAATATTGGCATTAGTTATTATGCACATATCTTGGAATTTCTAATTAATTCTCAAAGTCAAATATTCTGGCCTATTTTTCCTTTAAATATGTCTATGCTCAATGAGAAAAAGGTGGTAACTCTTCTTCTATCCTATATAGTTCTAAACTAACTGATGACATGAAGGTGAAAAGTAATGTAAAATGAGACAAAAGGAGACAAAAATAAAACAAAATAGAATCTACCTGAAGGGAATAGAAGAAATACATGGTACCAGACATAGAAAAATTACAGATGAATATAATTTTATCTCTGAATTTGGCTTTAGGTGTGCTGTTAATTAAGGTTAAAAATGAAAACTAATTGGTATACACAGTTTTTATTAAATTTTTGTGAAATCATATTGTTTGGTCCTCACTGGCAGAAAAATATTTCCTGTAGCTTTGTTAAGAACAAAATTGTCATTCATTCAAACTGACATTTTAAAATAAAGAATTACCATAAATGCTAAAGGCATAACAACCCTAAGGATATTTCTACATGTAGGACTTGTGATAACATACACTATATATTTTTCTTCCTGTAGATCTAATTTAATATAGAGACTAAATGTGTATTTTAATATAGAGGAATAGATGGCTAACATATCCATCTCTCAAATATTAAATTTCTTTAAAATCAAACATCTTTCTCTCACGGGAACTTCATTTTATGTAATTCTTGATTGCACTCTTGAAAGTTCCCCTAATGTAGAGACTGAGCTGCTGTATTAAGTGAGAGGCATAGGCTTTAGATATCAGAGGAAGACTGAATTGTTACTATGCTATGAAAGTTTAAGTGCCAAGCTAATATTCTGACTCTGACATATTGTTATGGAAATGCCTTACATGATGCCTGCAAAATAAATGCTCTATAAACGTTAGTGGAATCTGAGGCCCGGGTGGTGCAACATACTGATCATTGGCCTATGGGCCTTAGAGGGTCTGAGTGCAATAAATCTAAAGGAGATAATTTGGTTAACTTGTTCTTAGTCTTCCAAAGAATGAAAACACACCCAGAAGCCCCACATTAGTCTCTAAATCTGTATTTTGGGACCACCTATTATAAGGTTTGTCGGTATATTAGAAATAAACCATGGATGAAATCCAAGGCTGACACTGAAGATTTGAATTCAGGTTTTCATGGTTAATTAATGTCTTCATTGCCCAGTAACAGATAGTGCTTCAACATTATGAGGATATGGAATTTGGCAGAAGCAGCTCCTCATCGTTATTTCAACAGAATAACAAGTGCAGGCTAGGACTTAAAGTTGATGACTATCATTCACCAAATAATTACAGCCAGCAACTTAATTATTGAATTTTTTTAATAATAGCTTTTTTACTATTCTTAAACTTGGATTTGTAGTACTACTGCCCAGTATCGGGAAAATCCTGGCATTTCTGCATCTTGAGATTAGGTCGTTTTAGACTCCCCACAGATAATTAGAAAACTTAAAACTGTTCTTTATTAACTCAAGGATGGTTTATGAGTCAGATGAGATTTTGAATTAAATATGATTTGTTTGAATGAATCTTTTTGCTTACTTTTCTCAAATATTTTACATTCTTTTAGGTCCAAAATCTATTATAGGGTTTTTAGATATCTGTGTCAGATATATTAGTTGCATTCGTTCTTTCACCATTTCACATAAATTTCTCATTACATTCTTTGATGGAGTCTTTTATTTATTTTTAAAAGACTTTATTGTTATAGTAGTTTTAGGATCATCACAAAATTGAGAGGACTTTTCAGGGATTCCCCATAAACTCCCAACCCCCACATATGCATAGCCTCCTTCATCTTCAACATCACTAGCCAGAATGATACATTTTTTTTTAACAAGGGTGAACCTACACTGACACAACATATCACCCAAATCCTATAGTTTGCGGTAGGGTTCACTCTTGGTGTTGCATATTCTATGAATTTGGAAAAAAAATATGATGATTTATATTCATCATTATAATATACAGAGTATTTTCATGGCCCTAAAAATTCTCTGTGCTTTTCTATTCATCTCTCCCCACTTCCCATCCCTGACAACCACTGATCTTTTTGTTGTCTAGATAGTTTTGCCTTTTCCAGAGGCCATATAGTTGGGATCATACCGTATGTAGCCTTTTCACATTGATTTATTTCTCTTAGCAATATACTTTTAAGGTAGTTTCATGTCTTCTCATTGCTTGATCGCTCATTTCTTTTCAGTGCTGAGTAATATTCCATTGTCTGGATGCACCACAATTCATCCATTCACCTACTAAAGAACATCATGGTTGCTTTCAAAGTTGAGAAATTATAAATAAAGCTGCTATAAACATCCATGTGCAAGTTTTTGTGGGAACATTTTTTCATCCTATTTGGGTAAAAAACAAGCAGTGTGATTACTTGATCCATAATTAAATATGTTTGGTTTTGTACGAAATCACCAAACAGTCTTACATAGTATTGGTACCATTTTACAATCCCACCAGCAATGAATGAGAGTTCCTGTTGTTCCACACCCTTACAGCTGGTGTTGTCAGCATTCCGGATTCTAGCCATTCTAGTGTGTGTACAATGGTATCTCATTGTTGCTTTGATTTGCATTCTCCTATTGACATATGATGAGGAGCACCTTTTCATAGGCTTATTTGCCATCTATATATCTTCTTTGGTGAGGCGTCTGTTAAGGTCATTGGCCTACTTTATCATTCCATTGTTTTCTGTTTTAAATGTTCTTTGTATATATTGGATTACAGTCTTTGAGAGATGTGTCTCTTGCAAATACAGTCTCCCAATCCGAGGCTTGTCTTCTCATTTTTCTGACATTATCTTTTGCAGAGTAGTAGTTTATAATATTAACGAAGTTCAGCTTTTCTGTTATTTCTTTCACGGATTATTGTCTTTGGTGTTATACCTAAAAAAAGCCTTACCATACCCAATGTCATCTAGGTTTTCTCCTATGGTATCTTCTAGGAATTTTATAGTTTTGCATTTCATATTTAGGTCTTTCATTCATTTTGAGTTAATTTTTTTGAAGAGCATAAGGTCTGTGTCTAGATTCACTTTTTTGCATGAGGATGTTCAGTTGTTCCAGCACTACTTGAAGAGACTATCTTCTCCATTGTATTGCCTTTGTTCCTTTGTCAAAGATCAATTAACTATATTTATGTGGATCTATTTCTAGGTTTTCTGTTTTATTCCATTGATCTATTGTTTGTCTATTCTTTTACCAATACTACCCTGCCTTAATAACTGTAGCTTTATAGTAAGTTTTTTTTTTTTTTTTTTTTTTTAAGATTTTACTTATTTGACAGAGAAAGACACAGCGAGAGAGGAAACACAAGCAGGGGGAGTGGTAGAGGGAGAAACAGGCTTCCCGCTGAGCAGGGAGCCCAATGTGGGGCTCGAGCCCAGGACCCTGGGATCATGACCTGAGCCGAAGGCAAATGCTTAACGACCGAGCCACCCAGGGGCCCCTATAGTAAGTTTTGAAGTTGAGAAGTGTCAGTTTTCCAATTTTTTGCTTCTTTTTCAATATTGCATTGGTTAATCTGGATCTTTTGTCTTTCCATATGAACATTATGATCAGTTTGTTGATATCCACAATATAACATCTTTGGATTATGATTGGGATTGCATTGAAACTATCCATAAACCTGGGAAATTTGACATTTGACACTAGAGTCTTTCAATTCATGATCATGGAATATCTCTTCATTTATTTAGTTCTTCATTGATTTCATTTATCAGAGATTTCGTTTTCCTCATATAGACCTTGTACATATTAGATTTATACCTAAGTATTTCATTTTAGAGGATACCAATGTAAATGGCATTGTGTTTTTGTTTCAAATTCTACTTATCCATTGTTGATTTTTGGACAGCAATTTACTTTTATATATTAACTTTTTATCCTGACACCTTGCTATAATCACTTATTAATGCCAAGAGATTTTTTTGTAAGTTATTTAAAATTTCTACATAGATGGCCATGTCATCTAGAGCAAAGATAGACAGTTTTATTTCTTCCTTCTCAATTTGTATAACTTTTATTTCCTTCTCTTGTGTTATTACATGAGCCAGAACTTCTAGTATGATGTTAAAAAGGAATAGTGAGAGGGAAAACCCTTACCTTGAACCAGATCTTAATGGAAAAGCTTCAAGTTTCTCACTATTGGTATGATGTTAGCTGTAGGGTTTTTTGTAGATCTTCTTTATCAAGTTATGGATGTTTACTTCTATTTCTAGTTTACTTCTAGTTTTTATCACGAATGCGTATTGGATTTTATCAATTGGCTTTCTTGTGTCTATCAATATGATTCTATGATTTTTTTTTGATCTGTTGATAGATCACATTAATAGATTTCTGAATGCTGAAACCAGGCTTGCTCGGAATAAATTCCACTTGACTGTGGTTTATAATTCTTTTTACCCTCTTGGGGGTTCAATTTGCTACTAGTTTATTGGAAATTTTTGCATCTATGTTCATGAGAGATATTGGTCCATAGTTTTCTTTTCATGTAATGTCTTTGTCTGGTTTTGCTATTTGAGCAATGCTGGATTTATAGAATGAATTAGGAAATATTCCTTCTGCATCTATCCTCTGAAGGAGTTTAAAGAGAATCAGTATAGTAATTTCTTCCTTACATATTTGGTAGAATTACTCCAGGGAATTCATTTGGGTCTGATGCTTCCTATTTTAGAAAGTTATTAATTACTAATTCAATTTCTTTAATATATGCCTTTATAAATTGTTTCTTCTTGTGTGAGTTCTGGCAAATTGTTTCTTTCAAGAAATTGTTGTATTTTATCAAGGTGAACAAATCGGGGGCCTTGATGGATTCTTGGTCACATATACGCACTGCCTATTTAATCTGAATTACACTGCACAAAAAAATAAATAAATAACTCTATATACTTAGTGTTTGTTGCTTTCCTAATGATATAAATTTCCATTCATTTTACAACTTTCTTTGGTCAATTTTCAAATATTTCCATCTAATTTAATGGTTTCTACTTTATCTATTTCTGTCTTAATAGTAAATAATTGAGGAAATGCAATATTCCAGAAAGATATACATATTGTATCTTGGGCATATTTACTAATGTTTCTAGAAACTCACCTGCATATTCTTATAATTCCTGATTGGTGCCAATGATCAAAAGCAACAATAAAAAGACATGCCATGTGATCCTAATATTTTTAGCAACCTGGTCTTTCTTTTCAAGAAATCTGAGGACAATTTCATCTTTTAAGGTGAGATGTAAAGCCATTTACATAATTTTCATATTATTATACTGAAAATAGTAATTAAGTTTCCATTATATCTGTAAATGGTAAAGATTATAAAATTAATAAAACATTTCAGACATTCTTTCCTCTGACATTAAGGCTGTTTTAGAAGTCCCCAAAGATACCTTTGTCCATGAGATGAACCTATAATGGGAATTTTGGGGTAAGGGACTCCTGATAACACTGCGTCACTTTTCTCAGTAAACTCTTTGTTTTCTTGTTGGGTTTTATTCACTGTTGTTTTAACCTTGTCACTCCTGTGACCTCTATTTGAAACATTATCTCAATCAGTCACTGATAAGTTATTTTTTAAGTAGGCCTCTTCATGGAGACAGCTTGTACAATATTAAATGTGAACCCTAATATCATATTGTTCATGTTTAAGTATACATGTTATTAATATAAGCTACATTAATTATTTCATGAATATGTGCAGTTGAGATTATATCATCATTATTACCATACTGCTAGAAATAGAATCTGACCTCCATAAATTCTATTTTTTGAAATTTGTTTTACATTTCCTTTAAGAAGGAAAATTATACCATAGACATTTCCCTTGTGATAATTAAAAATTAGGAATGCCCTAATAAAATTAAACCCATATCAACAAATTATAAAAGTTAAAATGCTAGATTTTGAACATTTTGAAATAACATAAAACCACTAGTTATAAAAATTCTCAACTTGTTCCTAACTGGTTTCTGGCAAACTCTGATAGTAATTGTTTATTCATCTCAAAAGATGGTGGTTGTTTCCCTTCTAAAGTAACTGATGAATTGCAAAATGTCTCTTCCATCATGACGCAAAGATAAAATAAAACTGAATCGTAATTTATGGTCTATAGAGTAAAATTGGTACATTCATCCTGTATAAGGAATTTGGCCTTCCAAATTTTCAATTACTTAATTTGAAGAGAGAAAGAAGAGAAGGGCAATTACGGATTCAATATTTCACACCAACTTTGAAATCATGCCATATTTTACCCAATGAACAATGATCCTGAGAATATATACAAGCTAAGTTTGGCAAAATGGAAAGAAATAAGCATAAGGACCTAATAATGAAGAATTGTGTATTCAACAGAATATACACATCATATTCAAACATGTATGTATTTTTTAAAATTAGCAACCTAAACAAACTTCCCACTCCAAAACAACTAAAATTTCTGGATTTTTAGAAAATGTTTCTAAATTCAGAAAATTTTCTGAATACTTTAAAATTAAACAGGTAAAATGTTAAAGGCTAAAGAAGTTAATTAAAAAGTATGCATCTAATGGTGAGAAAGCCCTCACTTCAAGGGCATCCAATAAAAACCGATAGCTTTAAGCCCCGTTTTGAAGATTGCACCAAACAAAAAAGACGACTCAGAATCTACAGCTCATCATAAAAGGGAGGTCTGAGAGAACTCTGTAGAAAAATGGAACACCAGAGGATTTCACCACTATCATTGTTTTTCTAAAACCTAATAGTCAACAGTAATTCATGTTAAATGTCCCCAAGTTACTAGTACTTCCAAAAACACATCTGTTGTTGAGAAATGTACTTTAAAATAATTCCTATTGATAAAGTTCTAAAGAACATATATTTACAATCAAAACACAAAATAAGAAATGGCTAACAGAAAGATGAAAAGATGCTCAACATTACTCATTATCAGGGAAATGGAAATCAAAGCTACAAAGGGATATCACCTCATACCTGTCAGAATGGTTAAAATTAACAACATAGGAAACAACAGGTGTTGGCGAGGGTACTGAGAAAGGGGAACTCTCTTACACTGCTGGGAATGCAACTGGTGAGGTTCCTCAAAAAGTTAAAAATAGAACTACCCTACAACCCAGCAACTGCACTACTAGATATTTATCCAAAGGATATGAAAATACTGATTTGAAGGGACACATGCATCCTGATGTTTATACCAGCATTATCAACAAGAGCCAAATTATGGAAAGAGCCAAAATGTCTATCAATTGATGAATGGATAAAGAAGATGTGATATATATAATGGAAAATTACTCAGCCATCAAAAAAAATGAAATCTTGCCATTTGCAATGACATGGATAGAGCTAGAGTGTATTATGCTAAGTGAAATAATTCAGTTAGAGATGTACAAAAACCATTTGATTTCACTCATATGTGGAATTTAAGAAAGAAAGCAGATGAATATACGGAAAGGGAAAAAAAAGAGAGAGGGAAGAAAACCATAAGAGACTCTTAACTATAGGGAACAAACTGAGGGTTGCTGGAGGGAAGGTAGGCAGGGGGATAGGTTAAGTGGGTGATGGGTATTAAGGAGCACACTTGTTGCGATGAGCACTGGGTGTTATATGTAAGTGATGAACCACTAAATTCTACTCCTGAAACCAAACTAAAAATAAATAAATAAAACAAAAAAATTAAAAAGGTAAAATAAATACAATAAAATAAAAATATAAATAAAGTAGGGGATGCTTGGGGGGAAAAAAGAAATGGAACAAGTCACCATTGCATTAAAGCCACAAGAAACAACAGCAGAATCAAATTTGCATAAAGATAAAATGTGTGATTATCATATATGAAATATATGTAATTAATAAATTTAAATTAAAGATATACATAATTGTGAGGCTTGAATATATGAATAGGAATGAGAAACCACAAAATGACCAAGATTATTTAACAAAGAACCAAAAGGAACTTGTAGTAATTAAAAAGTGGAGTAATTAAATATCATAATTAAATGGACAGTTTAAACATCAGTTTAGCCATAAATGAAAAAAGAATTCACAAATTGGAAAAGAGAGCTGATATAAGTACAGATATCCCTAGCTTTTCGCAAATTCACATTATTCCACTTTACTTTTACAAAATACTTACATTAGTACTTGTTTTCACCAACTGAAAGAAATCCAAAGACGATTTTCACTTTTACAAAAAAGGTGAAAAGTGAAAATAGCATTCAGCATTTGTCTTGCAGCAAGCCTTTATACTCTATAAGAGGCAGCACACACCCTGAGCAGCAAGAGTGACACCACCAAGCTTCTTTCCCAGTAACTACACTCAGCATCCCAGTATCAAGCCACCATACTTTTGAGCTGTGTCTGTGAGCATCTGTGCTTTATCTCAATTTATTTTTTTTCACACTTTAGCAAGATGTTCCCTAAGGTATCAGAAGAACCTACAAGAGGTTACATTTTGTATCTGGAAACACTTCCAAAATGTTCCATATAAATTAATGGTAATTGTGTCTTCACTTTACACCATTTTGTTTTATGAAAGACTTACTAGGAATGCTCTACTTTGGATAGCAGGGGAAATTATACCCAGACTGCATCTCAGAGCATTAAAGAACTGAGAAATATGAAAGAGAGGTTAAGATACATGAGAGTAGACTGAAAATTCCCCACATATCTCAAAGTAAGATAAGGACAGAATAAGGCAGAAACAGTTAAGGGATAACATTAAAGGTAATTTTTTTGAAGTGATGAAAGGTATAAATCTTCAAATTTAAGATGCCCAAAGAAACCATATACTCATGCATAGCAAAGTGAAACTGAAAACATAAAAGACAAGGAAAATGTCCAAATGTATCCCAAGAAATAGCGTTAAGTTAATCTACAAAGGAACAACAGCTAAACTGACAGGTGTGTCCTACATATGAATAGCAAAAGACTGAAATCATTAAATAATAACTTCACCGTGGTAAAGGGGAAAAAAAGACTTCTAATCTAAAATTATTCATCAAAAAAGCAGCTTTTAAAGAAGACAGAAAAGGGGAAAAGGACAATTTTATAAAAGTAAAATGGTGATAATTTCCAAAGATAATATTCTAACTAAAGAAAATTACAATGAAAATAATTTAGAAACATGGAAAGTATTAGAAGAAATGATCATGTATAAAATACACTAATTTTGGGGCGCCTGGGTTGCGCAGTCATTAGGCGTCTGCCTATGGCTCAGGGAGTGATCCCAGCATTCTGGGTTCGAGCCCCGCATCAAGCTCCTCGGCTGGTAGCCTGCTTCTTCCTCTCCCACTCCCCCTGCCTGTGTTCCCTCTCTCCCTGGCTGTCTCTCTCTCTCTGTCAAATAAATAAATAAAATCTTTAAAAAAAATACGCTAATTTTGTTTTTTAATGTAGATACTAATGTCTTATTTAAAAATAGAGTGGAAGTATTAGATAACAACCATTAATGTTGAATAGTAAATAAAATATTCTAAGATCTTTGAATCATTTAGTGTAATGGCAAAATCACTGATTAAATTTAGATATCTTTTAGTTAAATGTAAAAGTAAAATGCAAGGATAATCTATAGCAGATGGAAAAATATAATAAGTAAAAAAACCTAATCAATCTAAAATATGTGACAAAAAAAGAAGAAATTAACAACAACATATCAGTAAATCCATAATTATAAATGAACAAAAGTTTCTGGTTAAAAGACAAAGACTATGAAGAGGTATAAAAGCTAAAATCAGCAAAATGCATATACAGGAAACACTCCTAAACCATAGAGACACAAAGTATGGATAGAAAAAGATGGAAATCAGAAAAAGAAAATCATTCAAAGAAAGCTGATTAGCTTTATTAATATCAAATCCAAAAACTCTTAAAGTAAAAATGAATTACTAGACAAAGAAAATCACTTTCATCTAATTAAAGATTTTTATTCACTAGGAGTATATAATAATCCCAAACTTTAATGAACCTAGACCTTTTAAGACATATGAAGGAAAAATTGCCATAACTATTAGGAAAAATGGACAAATTGTCCCATCATAGTTCAAGATTTTTTACATGTAACTCAGTACATGATAGATCAGGTAGAAAAATATCCATTAAGTCTATGGAACATAAGTATACATCAGTATACAACATAAGTATAAAACTTGATTTAATTTAACGAACATGTATAGAATTCTGAACCCACTAACTGGGGTTAGAATACATATCATTTTCTAATCTAAATGGATAGGGATAGATCACAAATAGAGATCAAATAAATGTCCAAAGATTAAACCAAGCAGATTATATTCTTTGTCCCTAAAACAAGGAAATAAAGCTTAATGACCAAAACTTCTTTTTAAAAATAGACTTAGGAATTAAAAGATAAAAACATTAATATCTCTAGATTCAAAAAGTAAACCAAAATAAAAATAAAATATACAAAGAACAGAATGTTAATGAAAATATACACCAAAACTTGTGGCATACAAGTTTTACTTACTGTAAAACTTATTACCCTAAAGTTTTATATTAGAGAAAAGAAATCCTGAAAACAAAAATATAAATTTCAAATTAGATAGCTAAAAAGGAACCAAATATTAGCCAAAGAATGTTTAAAGACTGTAACAGCAGAGATTAGTGAAACAGAAAAAAACATAAAATAAAAAGATTAAATTAGCCAAAATTTAATTATCTAAAAAATAAAAAAAACTGTCAATATTATTCAAGAAAAAAGGAGAAACAGCAAATGTTGGCAATAGTAAGACAAAAACAAGTTTAAGAATATAGATATTACAGATTTAAAAGATAATTTGATATTTTTAAAAAACAGCCATTCCATTAACTTTGACAATTAAAATTTGAAATGTCATAGAAAATAAAAATTACTGAGTAATGAAGAAATCGGAAAATTAAATAATCTTATAAACATTAGCAACATTGAATCTTTAGTGAAATATCTTCTCACTAAGAAAAACAGGCCCAGATGGTTTTTCAGGTCATCTCTAGTGAACATTTATTTATTTTTATTTTTTTTAAAGATTTTATTTATTTATTTGACGGAGAGAGAGAGACAGCCAGCTAGAGAGGGAACACAGGCAGGGGGAGTGGGAGAGGAAGAAGCAGGCTCCCAGTGGAGGAGCCTGATGCGGGGCTCGATCCCAGAACACCAGGATCACGCTGTGAGCCGAAGGCAGACACTTAATGACTGAGCCACCCAGGCACCCCATCTAGTGAACACTTAAAACACAAATAATGTTTTCAACTTTATACTAATTCATCCATAAGGAAAAGAAATTGGTAAACTCTACAAAAACTCTACCACTTATTTATAACTTTGATACACGAGCTAAAAAAGATGAGTTTCTCTGAGAGTAAAAGAAAAACTAAACCAACACATGACTAAATGTGTATGTATATTTTTATATATATATGAAATAAATGTAGAATTTCATATTTATTCTAGATCACTTTTTACCACAAAGTAAAGAATACTGAATTGTATTGAAATCTTAATCTTAATTTATTTTACATATCCTTTTTCTAAAAAAAGACATTTCCCCTCAAATAAATATTTTGTTAGTTTTATTTTAAATGTCATATAACAAATCCATAAATCATTTCACAAATGAACGCAGATATAATAAATAAAAACATATACTAGTTAAATCAGAAATGTTATACAGCATAAAATCAGAGACTTTTAAAAAATTCATGATGATTAAATTAGTAAAATAGCACATTTGACTAGCATTCTAGAGGAAGGTCAGGATTCAAGAGCTCAGTACTTTTTTTTCATTTTGCAAAGTCAGCTAAAGAAACATTTGATTTGAAAATTCTTGATAAAACATTGGAAATTCATAAATATATAAAAATATATATTTTTAGAAAAAATATGTATACTAACATACATACATAACAATGTATATTTTGTTTATAAAATGTTTCTTTGGTCTTGTTCTCTGTTTTACATTAGCTTATATTGATTCTGCATGTTAAAATAGAGTAGATTCATCCAATTCTTTAGCAGAGCTATAATTGGAAACAACTTTAGATAGAGTAAGCCAGAAATACAAATTAGCAGAGGATATGAGTCCAAAAGTACAGGTATTTTCAAGTCACTATATATGACTCTTCAATACCTATGTATATAATCAGTATTTTAAAGAACTAACTTATTAAATTACTTAAATATATTTTAGCATTTATCTTACAAGTTAATTCACTGTAAAGTTTTGTCAATAATAAATAGATCTTTGAGTATATATTTTTTAAAACAGTGACACAGGAGCAACTGTTATTTCTTCTCTGATTTCAAATGGCCAATTAAAATTTGATTTTATTAATATTTTTATTATAGTAGTGTGATTAAAAATAAATATACATTATGAAAATTGAACTAATTTTTGAAAACTAATTTTAGGATTTAAAAATACATTTTATTTTACAATTTCTGTTGCTTCCGAACACATACAACCCTATGAATACAATTCCATTAATTCCTAAAAACTGAAATACATAACTAAATTACTAAACTTTCAGCTAAAAACAGATTTTAAATTATTCTACACTTATTACTTTTGTTTCTTTCGATTCGCCACATAATTATTACCTTTTCATTGTAAATGTTCTCATTTATCTCATGTTTACAATGCTGCAAGGTATTTCCTTATATCAGTTATTTTAGAAAATGAATTCAAACAGGAATGACAAATATCTGAATATTTCACCACAATTTCTGCCAGCTGTACCAGGGCAGACATAACTAATCAAGTACTGCATTCTTTCCCACTGAGCCCAACACTTCTGCAAGGCCTCTCAGTCTTTAGCTCTGGCAAAGTTGGAGAAAAGCAATGAAGACAATCAGGATCAGAGCCAGCATCCCACATAGAGAGCACATTAAACACTCCAGGGTCTTTCCAGGGACTTCATCTGAGGATTACTTATTTCTGTCTCAACTTTGGAAGCTCTCTGCCAGTCAGGATCCTATTCCAGTGAATACTAAGGACTGGAGACTTTGGGCCTGTCCCAGATCTAGGACACCTTTGGCAAAGCAACGACCAGCTGAAATCCTGCACCTAAAGCTACTCTTGTCTCAATTTATACTCTTAGGATCACTAACCAACCTTGCAACCTGATATGTAGGTAAGTGAGAGTTTTAAACTAGCCAGAACTGTTAAGTACCTACCTTATAGTCAATATCTTCTTCAAAACATGGTCAGGATTAATATACCTTAGAATATCATGCTTTCTGAAACAGTGGTTTCTTAAGTTTTGAATTTCACACACTAAAACACACACACACCACAAAATAAATTTAATGAGAGAATAAAATAGAGCAGACAACTTTTTGTCATGTATGGATAATTAAACCAAATGAAATAAAACTAATCTAGTAACACAAATGATGATCACATATAGCTTCATAAAATAAATAACTTCAACACATAAAGAAAGAAAAGGGAATGACATCATCTCAGAATACTGGACAACTGGCAGATTAATATTGACCTATATAAATGTTCATTTTGCTAAGAGCTGGTGAAAATTCATCACCCATCTACAGAATATAGTTGACATGAAAACAAAAGAACACTCAGGTAAGATTAATGCAAGTAGAATTCACTCAAGGGAAACAGCTTTGGGGGCTTCAAGGTTTCCATACACTACTCTCCGGATTCCTCTCCCATCCCACTTTGTCACATTCAAAGAACTAAACCCACGTTATTTGGAACCTAATTATTTGGCACTTTCAACCCTACCTAGTCGAATGAAACAGTTAGAAATGGGTAATCCTCTCATTGAATCATCTATCAATGCTTAGGGAATCAGCACATTGTATGATCAAAGGAATCAATTCAATTAGTCAACTAACTGTTTGCAAGTTTTATGTTTATACAAGGATATGTTCTTAATGTCCATTCTTAAGTCACTGGGAAATATCTTCCCTTTGAACCTATTGATTCTATTTTTGGAAATTGGTGATAATGACAAAATCAAAATAGCATAGCAACCTAGGCTTTTGAGATGCATAATACACAACCCAAAGAGTCTGGGGACATCCTGAGATTTCATAAACCAGAATGTAGCAACATATGAATACTGCTATAGAAATAATAGCTGCCTTCTAACAATACTTAGCATCTTAATGCATTATTTTTCATACAAAGTATCTAAAAAATATTCTCAAATCAGAAGATGAATAGTCTAAATAGACTTAAACACACTTATTTCTTGATTAGATGCTATATTTATGCTCTCAAAACTATACCAACAAGCAGCAAAAAATGTACACCTTTTTCCTTTTTTTAAAGATTTATTTATGGGGGGAGGGGGGTACAGGGAGAGGGAGAGAGAAAGAATCCCAAGCAGACTCCCTGCTGAGAGCAGAGTCCAACAAGAGCTTGATCCCAGGACCCAAGATCTTGACCTGAGATGAAACCAAGAGCTGGATGTTTAGCCAACTGAGCCACCCAGGCACCACGAGCATGTACATCTTAATACCATTAGTAGTGTTCTGATTTTTTTTTCACTAAAATATGTGTGCTTGATGAAAACAAACTTGGAATCCTAAGACAAAGCAGATATAAGTGTAATTAGGGATGGGCTAAAGATTAAACATGTAAAGAAAAGGATCAAATAGTATAAGAAATTAATAAAAATATCCTATTAACTATTGGGAGTCAGGAGGTCTTTTTAATGAGGCAGAAATCCCGGGAGCTGAAAAGGAACAGACAAGCATATTTCATGATGTATGAATAAACTGTATGTGTTTATAGATAACCGAAGACACTATAAATGAAATCAAAAGAAAAAACATAGAATGTGCAGACATTTTACAACACACATGAACAAAAAAGGAACTGTATTATTACTATACCAAAAGCTCTAAGAAATTAATAAGAAAAAGACATTCTAATAGAAAAAAAGCATGTGGGGGCCCCTGGGTGGCACAGTGGTTAAGCGTCTGCCTTCAGCTCAGGGCATGATCCCGGCGTTACAGGATCGAGCCCCACGTCAGGCTCCTCTGCTATGAGCCTGCTTCTTCCTCTCCCACTCCCCCTGCTTGTGTTCCCTCTCTCGCTGGCTGTCTCTATCTCTGTCAAATAAATAAATAAAATCTTAAAAAAAAAAAAAGCATGTGAACAATCTACAGAAAAGAATGCAAATCTCCAGTATTTAAATAGGTGTGCAATCTCTCTAATGTTGAGTAAAATGTTCATTAAGATGACAACAAAACACCATTTTTGCACATCATATAAGTTAAGTTTATAAAAAGTTAGTTTCGAGTGTTGGTGAAGAAGCTGGGAATTGGCATTTTAATACTCTAACTGTAGAAGTGTGAAATACTACAGTCATTTAGAAAATCACCCAAAACAGCTTTCAAAAAAATCTTTTAAAAGCAAAATTTAACATAGTACCACCATCTTTTGGAAACTATCCTAACAAATACAAAAGAACAATGTGAAGTCATCTATATTTCAGGATATTTATTACATCTTTATTTATAGAAGCAAAAATAGAAAGCCATCTGAATATTTATCAAGAGAGAATAAAACAAATACATTAATGGTACAAGTGTACTATGAAATAGTATACAGATATCTTTAAAATGCTTTTAAAACTTCTATTTGTGTAGGGATGCCTGGGTGGACTCAGTTAGTAAAGCATCTGACTTCGGCTCAGGTCATGATCTCAGGGTCCTGGGATGGAGCGCCGTGTAGGGCTGGCTCTGCGCTCAGCAGGGAGTCTACTCGTCCCTCTGTCCTTCCTCCCCATTTTTATAATAGGAAAATAGATACAAGTTGCAAAAGGCATGTATACTATGTCTATGTTTATAACAACTACTAAAATTTCAACACAATATTAGGTCATTATGGAGTAGAGAATAAAAATTATATATATCAACTATAATAATTATGTAAGTTCCAATATTTAAAGAGATTAAAATACAAAATTTAAAATGCATGAGCCCAATGTAATAATTAAATAATTTTACTAGCTATATTATCATACTATATTGGAACTTTGCCTCGGAAGAATTGGTTGAAACTCTTGCAATAGATCCAGGACATCATTAGGGACCCCCAGCAGGGGACATGCCTTGGAGCTAGGCTGTTTCCATAGAAGCCTCTTAGGCTGGTAAGCATTGACTGGGTCTAGGGTCTGGCCCTCTACCTTGAATGAACCTCACCACTGTCCCTGTAAAGGTAAAGGACTTTTGTCTTGTCATGTTCATGAGAGCTCATGTTCAACCAAGAGAGATATATAAAATCAGAATCATTTAAAACATAATTTAAACCAGAATAAAATCAAAACCCTAAGGCATGTATTTATTGTGAAAATAACAATAACAGTGGACTGGAGATATTGAAATCCAAAGGTTTCTTGTAAGATGACATAATTGGGAAGTCAAAGCAAAATCAAAATTTGCTTGATATCTAAATAACCAGATATTTAAATGAACAAGGTGAGACCGTCCATTGGTAAAAGTGCCTGTTGTTTTGCAACACTTGAATGAGCCAACTTTTCCCTTCGCAATAATCATTTCAGGGTGTTTTCATGGCTGATGAACTCTTGTTCACAACTACACTTTCCCCCTCTGGATATGCTAATACATTCAACCAAGTTAGAGGCCCAGTGTTTCCATGGTAAGAACAATTTTGCCTCTTTTGGTGATTTCGTATCTACACAGATTCATTAGGCATTTATCTTCCAGTTTAACTCTTTACAAAAAGCCATTTATATCCCTCATTTTCCCACTCTTACAGGCATTTTATTGCATTTCTCCACATACTGACAATAGGCTATATTACTACTCTTCAGAGAGTATTGCTTAACATGTGCACCCATAGTTTTAGATTGATTGCTGAATCATGCCAGTCTTATTCAGACACTTTCAGCTCTTGTATCTTCTAACTGTAAAAAATAAAACATTATTACAATGAAGAAGTGTTATAATGCAGCAGTATTTCACTAGTATTCACAGAATATACAAAAAGTGATTCACGACATTGCATCCAAAATACTTGTGCTGTTCCCTTGACTTACTAAATCTAGACGATTTAAGTGTCAGCAAAGGATCCATTTTCAAAGATATAAAACAGAGCCTCTGAATGAAGAAGCAAACAACATTTAAAAAATGTGGCTATATACTTTGACGAACTAAAAAAAAAAATTATTCTTCCGCTTTAAATATGTAACAGAATTTTGAGTGAAATATTTTCTGTTGTTCCAAAACTGTCAAACAAGTTCAAATAACCACCTCACATTCTAAGTCAAGCCACTAGCATTTGGAACAAACAAAATATTGGGTCTTTGTATGCATGTTGACTTTCTATGTGGTTTACTGGGTCCAAGCGGGAGATAACTAGCCCTCTCTTGATCTCTTTTCCCTCACTGAAAATGGAAGGAAAAAGCCAGTGCGTTTCCTGTTAAACTGAGAATTTGGGATTTCGATGCAACCCTCCTCCTCTCCCTCCTCTTCATTCAAATCATATAGATTAGGAAATGTAGGGCCTGCGGGCTGAAGGTAGCTGATTCTTTCACCTCTTGGTAAATTTTAGAGGATGGTGTAGTTTTTGGCAGCTCTCTTACATACATTTGAGTCCTCAGTTTTAGAACCTCGTTGTCAATTTGGCGTTAATAAAACAGGCCCTACTCCCAGAAAATAAACTGTGTTAGTCTTATAACAACTTACAACTTACAATTCCTCACAGTCAAAAAGTATATCACTGTGTAAACCAATGATGCCATGCCACCAGGTAGCCATGAATGGGGGACAAGACACTGTTGCCCTTTCTGTTCAAAATATTCAACTCAGGGCTACACTGGTGATCAGACTTTTCCAATACATCAATATAACCTGGCCTTCCAGTAGGGTTATGATTTTGAGAACAGTGGACCAAATATTTGAGTTACGAATATATTAGACAATTCAAAGCTATGTTATGGATTCATTACCCTGAAAGTGAGCTTTAGATAATTATATTAACTTAACAAAAAGAGAATACTATGTAAAAGATGCAGATAAAATACCATAGAACCTAGTTGACTAACAAAACAAGACCAATAAATTATGCAAGTTAGTAAGGATAGGTGATTGCCTAAATTATGTGAATAAATATAAGTATCTCCTTATATTTACATATATGTACACTTATATACATCCATGTTATAATAATTTGAGACACAAAAATCCAGTTACATGAGCTGTACTGCTCAATGTTCCTGTTAGGCAGCCCACAGTGCATGCAACCATCAATATAAGACATAACCATTAGTCTTTTGAACCACATGAGCCCAATCTTTATTCGTAATTGCATGAAAACTAGTGCTAGAGAGAGGCACCTACTCAAGTAAGGTATGAACAAGGAAACACCAAGAGAATAAGGCAGTTACAATAAGATCTGATACTGAAGTTCTCATTGTAGAGAGAGGCCAGAGAACGTATTATGGTACATTTATAAACTGAATTTATGGAGAAGCACAAATTACAAATGAGGCAAGAAATATGACAATTTCCCCATTTCCTTCATAAGACCTCTACTACAAAGTAGACTTTCCTAATTAACTCTTTGAGATCCTGTGCAAAGCTCATAGTAGGCATTTAATGATAACTTACATTGTTTGCATTCTATTACTCTAAGGCTTCTGTGTTTGGCACTCATTCTAAGTAACATCACGAAGAGTTGGTTGAATTTCAAAAATTGACAAGAAACACAATTCAGTTTTCGTTCAAGGCTATGTTCATGTTGCTTTACTCCTGAGTTAAGAGCAAATGGAGGGGCTCCTGGGTGGCTGAGTTGGTTAAGCAGCTGTCTTCAGCTCAGGTCATGGTCCAAGAGTCCCGGGATAGAGCCCCGCATCAACTCCCTGCTCAGCAGGGCGTCTGCTTCTCCTTCTGCCCCTCACCCCACTCTTGTGCTCTCTCTCACTCTCTCTCTCTCTCAAATAAATAAAATTTAAAAAAAAAACCAAGCAAATAGAATGAATGTTACTAATATCACTATCGCAGTGAGTATACACAAATTCTTGAAGACTGTCAAGTTCCTCCCAGTGGTCAGTATAGTTCAGAGGGAGCACAGAATCTAAGTTAGAGAAGTGAAGAAACTGTAGACTCACTGTCTCATATTCTGCTTGTTCAGCGGTGACCATATCATCACCCAACATGTAATGAAATATTACTGGGCACAGTTATACTTTGTGTTCCATTTCTAGCTGTACCATGGCCAGTCTCAGCAGGCTATTTTCTGTGCACATTAGCGTGTTCTCTGTGAATATGCTTCAGGTATTTCTGAGAGAGTAGGCAGTTATTTAGACATGAGCCAGAGGCAGGGGCAACCATAAATAGGTTACACATTAGAAGCTTGGGGGTGCAACATCCTGACCTTGTGGCTTCCAAGACCCCAGGCCTAACAGACCAGGAGCCACAGAATATGAGCTCTGCCCTTCCACCTCTGCCTCAGGGTAACCTCAAGACTCATAATGCATTTGCATTGTGGTTTTAGCCCCCACACCCATGGGGGAAGGCTGCCATGATGGTTCCAGTAAGAACCCTGTACGGTCAAAAACTTCCTCTCCCAACTGGTAAGAAGAGTGCCTCAGGTGACTGGAAACAATCTCAGTCAGAGACCACCCTAGCTATGATCCATAACCTATGCACATGTGAAAAGAAAAGATACCCTGATCTTGATGCAGTGGCCACCTCTGGGCCTGCCCACTCTCCCTTCTTGAGAGTGTCCTTTTCTTGCTCTTTCAATAAAGCTTCTCTGTTGTTTCACTGTCACCATCTCTCAACTGGATTCTTTCCTTCAAGAAGACAGGAACCAAGGACCCGACTCAGCTCAGTAACATTTCCACTTGTGTAGTTGGGTTCTTCCTCTAAGTTATAAAGGGCCAGGCAGGGATCAAATCTTCATCTTTCGTGTACTGACAAGTGTCTAGCACAGTGCTTGTATACACAAGTAGTGTTCAACCATGTTATTGAAGAGCAGGGTAGGACACATTTCATGTTCAAATCAGAGGATTCGATAGCAATGTGAGTTTTTGACTCTATCTGTATTAAGAGTTCAAAAACATAAAATGAACTTAGAAAATGAAACACAACAAGAACCTCAGTATGGCCTCATCCCTTCTCCCCCAAAGAAAGTAACCCCAGCTACATCAACTGAACTGAATCCAGCTTTGAATAGAAACACTCCCATCTATCAAGCAAGGTGTGAGTGTTTGGGGAAAGAGAAGTTGATGCTACTACAAGAAAAAGTAAGGAGAACAGGGACGAAAGCAAAGTATCTTGGAAGGAATTCAAGTTCCTTAATGGGCCGTTAGCAAGCACTCAGTGAGGCAGCGCTCCAGATTTGGGTGCATGGCACAGTTTTGATCAGCGGCTGAAATCAAACAGCAAGATCAATTCTGACATTGCAGTACCCCAGAGCAAACTGATTGGGCCTTTTTTATTTATTTGTTCATATATAAATGCTTCTCTGTCTTGATGTGTACAGCTTCTGCAAGATGTGAAAATTCCCAGATCTCTGATCCTTTCTTAAAAATATTTTTCTCCTAGAAAAGTGGTGTGGTGGGGGGTATGGTAGGAAGAATGGCATGACAGGCCACATGTTGTTGGCTTGTAACTAGACTGTACATAAAATTGTTATGCTTATGTTAGTAAAGGCATAGTGCCTCTTCAATGCACATAATCAGTTTTTCAAGGTGAGCAAGAGCAAATATCATTGAGAATTTTATTCACTGCCTTTAATCCATTATAGATGACACTTGGAAGAAAAGCATTAAATATGCTGCCACCTCATAAGGATTCTGTAATTTTAATGTTTAAGACATTAAGGCATCACATTCAGCATAACTTTGACTGCAAGCAAAGCATTAATGTTTTAATAAGCCATTTGATTTGCCTTGTATGTAGCTACATAGGAATGAAAATTTCTTTTTTTTTTTAAAAGATTTATTTATTTATTTGACAGAGACGGCCAGCAAGAGAGGGAACACAAGCAGGGAGAGTGGGAGAGGAAGAAGCAGGCTCCCAGCGGATGAGCCTGATGTGGGGCTCGATTCCAGAACGCTGGGATCACGCCCTGAGCCGAAGGCAGACGCCTAACGACTGCACCACCCAGGTGCCCAGGAATGAAAATTTCTTTATAAAAGTTATCAGATTGCATTTTAAAATCCAATGATGTTAAGTTGATCCAATTATTTTTTCCTACTTCTTTCCACCGAAGCTGTATATAATGATAGCAAAGACTTTTTAAAAGGCATTTCTACATTTGTTTGGGGGAAAAAAAAAAAGCCTTCTGAGACTGATCCATTGTGGAGAGGGGAAGAGGGAAGAAGCTTCCACAGGCCAACAGAAGGCTGCAGGTTTGTCAAGGGACACCATTGACATTGTTCTCTTCTCTGTACACAGAATAGGTAGATTTATTCCCTCTATAAGAATAATCCTAGGACTGATTAAGATTTAAATTACTGATTGAATAAGATGTGTGAAAAAATAGCATATTTGACATTTCCTAGCTGGCTGAGAAAGAAACTGCAAAAGTTGCTATCATGATAAATGAATCATGATAATATGAGGAAAATTATTTATTTTTCCCTCTTAATATACTGGCTCTGAGAGATTTAAAATTAAAGAGATCACATAAGTGCTAAATTTCACTGATAGAACTAAGAAAGAAATAGAGAGAGTACTAACTCTGTTTAAATGAAAGGTATTTTGGAAAGATTATCCTCAAGTTCACCTATCATCACCATCACCACCATCACCATCATCACCATCACCATCACCATCACCATCACCATCACCATCACCATCACCATCATCATCATCAAAAGAGCTATCCCCTAGCTCTAGCTGTTATGACTCCTCTTCCCGTCATAGTCAAGCTTTTTAAAAGCAGAACAAAGGAGGGCACGCATTGCATGGTGCACTGGGAGTTATACGCAACTAATGAATCATGGAACTTTACATCAAAAACCAAGGATGTACTGTATGGTGACTAACATAATAAAAAATGTTATTATAAAAAAAATAAAATAAAATAAAAGCAGAACCTATACTGGTAGTCTTGAATTTCTCTCATCATGTTTATTCCTTAACCCACTCCATGTGGTTTTCATTTCTTCTTAATGTAACTGCTTCCACCAAGATAAATAATAAGGTAATATAACTGCTTCCACTCACAACTTCCTGTTTTGCAAACTCTGTGAATGCATTCAATTCTAATGTTACCTTCATCACCTGCAACAATTTGCATAGTTAACCCTCTTTCCTACCTGAACTCCTTCTGCTTGTCAAGGTGCACTACTGACTTTTTTGTTTTCACTTATCTCTTCTTGCACATCCATTCTCTGACTCAGGTTTTAGTCTTCCTTTCCTCAACCTACCCTTCAAAGCTCGGATTTCTTTTCTTTCTTTTTTTTTTTTTTAAAGATTTTATTTATTTACTTGACAAAGTGAGACAGCCAGCGAGAGAAGGAACACAAGCAGGGGGAGGGAGAGAGGAAGAAGCAGGCTCCCAGGGAAGAGCCTGACGTGGGGCTCAATCCCAGAACGCCAGGATCACGCCCTGAGCCGAAGGCAGACGCTTAATGCCTGCGCCACCCAGGCGCCCCCAAAGCTCGGATTTCTTAACTTTTGTCCTCAAATGTATGTCTCTTGTTCTCTTTTCTCCCTCATTTTCCCTGGGTGATCTCAGGTACAGAAATATCCATAAAGATTTTCCACACCCCCTACAACTCACCACAGCCAATATACACTCAGCCTACTTCTTCTGAACCATATACTGGCTCAGAATTCGATCTCTCAATTTCACAACCAGAAACCCAAGAATAAACCTGAAAAAGCAGCTTTAAAATTAGTATGTGTACTAATATTTTAGGGTGGAAACTCTGTTTTCATGTACCTTTTTAAATTTTGAGAGGGATGTAGTCCATGTAATAAATAAATACTTTAGATAAAGATTAATTACAGCAATGAGATATTTTGTACCTTATAAGGAAGAAGATATTGATCAGATACTACTGAGAAAAGTACTGACTAGAAATACTGCTTTACTTTTGACCTGAGACTATCGTATGTAAATTAAATAAGAACAGACTGAGGATTAGGGCTGAAATGGGCACCTATTCCTTTAAAAAGAAAAGCCTTCAATATATAGACCAAAAAGTTACTGTGTAAAAAGATTGATTTTATTACACATGACTGATTTGTCTAGAGTATGAAGATTTATTATCATAAGAAGTTATTATTTCAGGAAACTGAAGATAAAATCAATACTTTGGAGATCATTAAATCTTGGCATGAATTGAGCGCTGAAGGTAGGATATTTTATTGGGGCATTGGGGTATTTATATTTTGGAAACTCTGGAGGTCGTTTGGTTAACATTCTTCATTTCATTTCGGTCTAAACAAAGGAAAACAAATTATCTTTTTGGATTATCTCTGCTGAATGTTTTAACAATGTGTGCTACTCAACATTTGATTACAAAGTTTTGTTTTGCTCTATAACTGTGATCAATAAAAACAAGACAGATGAGAAATGAAGTAATAAAGGTTTATAGTCAATGTAATAATTCTAGAACAAAAACATTTCAGCCAATAGAAGTATAAAAGAATTTGGCAAAAGATGGCAAGTTAAAGTAATTTGTGTTTAAAACTATTGTTTTGGGGCGCCTGGGTGGCACAGCAGTTGGGCGTCTGCCTTCGGCTCAGGGCGTGATCCCAGCGTTATGGGATCGGGCCCCACATCAGGCTCCTCCGCTATGAGCCTGCTTCTTCCTCTCCCACTCCCCCTGCTTGGGTTCCCTCTCTTGCTGGCTGTCTCTATCTCTGTCAAATAAATAAATAAAATCTTTAAAAAAAAAAAAAACTATTGTTTTTAATGTAAATAAAAGTAAGCTATTTGATCTTTCAGTGTAACAGTAAATGAAAACAGGCTATTTCTTAGATTTTGTCTTTCTCAAATATTGTACCCGGCTCCCTATGAGAGGCTTTCAAAATAGATTTCAATAAACCAAGTGACTCCAAACTACTCTTGAAACATTGAAACTATACTCTCCTCAGGAGTAGTCTACTCTCTTTTGCAAGATGAATTTCATCTTCTGGAACATTCAGTAAATAGATGGCCACTCTCAGAAGTTTGCAGAGAAGATGAAAAATGGACGAGAAGATCTTTATGGGAAATCACAAGTTGAAACAGACCAAATGAAATAGTTCCATATTGCCAAGTGTATGTGTGACTTCCTTCCTTCCTCTCTTTTCTCACTCCTCACCTCTCTTTTCCTCTTCTCTTTTCTCCTCTCTCTTCTTTCCACTTTCCTCTCTTTATCTGCTCTCTTCAGAGGTACCAAGAAGGCTAAGAGTTAAATATCTTTAATTTGTAACAGTCACTATTAACATAATATTTCTATTAGCAGTCATCTTTGATAGAAACAACACTGGATATGTCTAAGTGGATCTGTGTTTTCAACTTGATAGTAGAAATATTTTTATTATTTATTTTTTAAAAAAGATTTACTTATTTGAGAGAGAGAAAGAGACAGAGAGCACAGGAGGGAGGGGCAGAGGGAGATGGAGAGAGTCTCAAGCAGACTCCATGCTGAGTGTGGAGCCCATCATGGAGCTCAATCTCACGACCCTGAGATCATGACTGGAGCCAAAACCAAGAGCTGGGCGCCCAAACGACTGAGCCACCCAGACGCCCATAGGAACATCATTTTTAAAGTTAGTCTGTTGGCAATGAAGTTATATTTCAGTGAAAATTTCTAGAGAGATAGGCATCCATGTAGGAGAAATATTATTTGAGAAGTGTGGATGTGATGAGTAAAAACAAAACATAAACAATAAATTAGAGTTGAAATACATGAAGATATACAGTCGGAAACTATTAAACATTAAATATATGTTATTAATGACATTCTCCACAATGAAATTGGGTTAGAAGGCTTCTAATAAAAAATGTAAAAGAAAGGTTAAATAGTTGATAATAGAATAAGAAAAAGTCTTAAAGACTTGGAAAGAGCAAAAATTAATGAATACTCTGGGCTAACATTAAAACATTCAAGTGTAAGACCGATTTCCCTAATGAATATGGACGCCAAAATCCTCAACAAGATACTTGCTAATAGAATCCAACAGTACATTAAAAGGATTATCCATCATGATCAAGTGGGATTCATACCTGGGATGCAAGCGTGGTTCAATATTCGCAAATCAATCAGCGTGATATATCATATCAACAAGAAAAGACTCAGGAACCATATGATCCTCTCAATTGATGCCAAAAAAGCATTTGACAAAATACAGCATCCTTTCCTGATTAAAACCCTTCAGAGTGTAGGGATAGAGGGTACATTTCTCAATCTCATAAAAGCCATCTATGAAAAGCCTACTGCAAATATTATTCTCAATGGGGAAAAGCTGGAAGCCTTTCCCTTAAGATCAGGAACTCGACAAGGATGCCCACTCTCGCCACTATTATTCAACATAGTACTAGAAGTCCTTGCAACAGCAATCAGACGACAAAAAGGGATCAAAGGTATTCAAATCAGCAAAGAAGAAGTCAAAATGTCTCTCTTCGCAGATGACATGATACTCTATATGGAAAACCCAAAAGAAGCCACTCCCAAACGATTAGAAGTTATAGAGCAATTCAGTAACATGGCGGGATACAAAATCAATGCTCATAAATCAGTTGCATTACTATACACGAATAATGAGACCGAAGAAAGAGAAATTAGGGAATCCATCCCATTTACAATAGCACCAAAAACCATACGTTACCTTGGAATTAACTTAACCAGAGACGTAAAGGTCCTATATTCTAGAAACTATAAATCACTCTTGAAAGACATCGAAGAAGACACAAAAAGATGGAAAGATATTCCATGCTCATGGATCAGAAGAATTAACATAGTTAAAATGTCCATGCTACCCAGAGCAATCTACACTTTCAATGCTATCCCGATCAAAATACCGAGGACATTTTTCAAAGAACTGGAACAAATAGTCCTTAAATTTGTATGGAAACAGAAAAGGCCCCGAATCTCCAAGGAACTGTTGAAAAGGAAAAACAAAGCTGGGGCATCACAATGCCGGATTTCGAGCTGTACTACAAAGCTGTGATCACAAAGACAGCATGGTACTGGCACAAAAACAGACACATAGACCAATGGAACAGAATAGAGAACCCAGAAATGGACCCTCGGCTCTTTGGGCAACTAATATTTGATAAAGCAGGAAAAAACATCCGGTGGGAAAAAGACAGTCTCTTCAATAAATGGTGCTGGGAAAATTGGACAGCTACATGCAAAAGAATGAAACTTGACCACTATCTCACACCATACACAAAAATAAATTTCAAATGGATGAAAGACCTCGATGTGAGACAGGAATCCATCAAAATTCTAGAGGAGAACATAGGCAGCAACCTCTACGACATTGGCCAAAGCAACCTTTTTCATGATACATCCCCAAAGGCAAGAGAAACAAAAGATAAAATGAATTTATGGGACTTCATCAACATTAAAAGTTTCTGCACAGCCAAGGAAACAGTCAGAAAAACGAAGAGGCAGCCCACAGAATGGGAGAATATATTTGCAAATGACACTATAGATAAAGGACTGGTATCCAAGATCTACAAAGAACTTCTCAAACTCAATACACGAGAAACAAATAAACAAATCAAAAAATGGGCAGAAGATATGAACAGACACTTTTCCAATGAAGACATACAAATGGCTAACAGACACATGAAAAAATGTTCAAAATCATTAGCCCTCAGGGAAATTCAAATCAAAACCACACTGAGATACCACCTTATGCCAGTTAGAATGGCAAAAGTAGACAAGGCAAGAAACAACAATTGTTGGAGAGGATGTGGAGAAAGGGGATCCCTCCTACATTGTTGGTGGGAATGCAAGTTGGTACAGCCACTCTGGAAAACAGTGTGGAGGTCCCTTAAAAAGTTAAAAATTGAGCTACCCTATGATCCAGCCATTGCACTACTGGGTGTTTACCCCAAAGATACAGACGTAGTAAAGAGAAGGGCCATATGCACCCCAATGTTCATAGCAGCAATGTCCACAATAGCTAAATCATTGAAGGAGCCGAGATGCCCTTCAACAGATGACTGGATTAAGAAGTTGTGGTCCATATATACAATGGAATATTACTCAGCTATGAGAAAGAACGAGTTCTCAACATTTGCAGCAACATGGACGGCACTGGAGGAGATAATGCTAAGTGAAATAAGTCAAGCAGAGAAAGACAACTATCATATGATTTCTCTCATCTATGGAACATAAGAACTAGGATGATCAGTAGGGGAAGAAAGGGATAAAGAAAGGGGGGTAATCAGAAGGGGGAATGAAGCATGAGAGACTATGGACTATGAGAAACAAACTGAAGGCCTCAGAGGGGAGGGGGGTGGGGGAATGGGATAGACCGGTGGTGGGTAGTAAGGAGGGCACGTATTGCATGGTGCACGGGGTGTTATACGCAACTAATGAATCATCAGCCTTACATCGGAAACCGGGGATGTACTGTATGGTGACTAACATAATATATAAAAAACCATTAAAAAAAATTCAAGTGTAAACAAGAAGAAGTCAAAATTGGAGAGTAAAAAATTATAGTCCATATGTAAATGAACATTATTTTTCTTAGCATCAATTTTGTGGAAAAAAATCAAAAGAACCAACATTACCCGCCACCCGTCCCCCCCGCCGACACCCCAGGCATTGTTATATTAGAAAGGACATTATTTTTTAAAAAATAGTCCTAACATAATCTTAAAGAGTAACATCTATCATAGAAGTAGAGTTAAACAGGTTAATGTTTATACCTCAATCCTACTTGTTATGCTAAATTAAAACATAATTACCAATTTTATGTAAAAAAACCCATGCAAAATTGGTTTAAGAAATAAGTTACGAAAATTTAGCATTATATTAGGAACATTTTTAAAAAACATTGTCTTGTACTCTTCATATCACAGAAACTTAAGATTTCCAGGGAGTGAATTTAAATGCCTACAGTGTATGTTTAATTTATTGTCTTTGGAAAGAGAAAGGGAAGCAGGGTATATGTTTTACATGCTGACCATAATAAATTACTCTTAAATAGTGCTGAGATATGGTGAAATTTAAATATTTAAATTTAAATATTTAAATATGGTGAGGTATTAGATTTTTTTACCACAAAATAATTCTTAAATGTGGCTAAGACATGTCAAGTTTTACCTAATAACAGTGAATTCATAGAAGTTTAAATATTGTTAGGTTGGTACCACATAAAAAATTACAATTAATCACTAGTGTAAATGCTCTGATAAATGATAAGATACAATTCAGAATGGTTAAATGACTAAAGACATAGTTGCAATGTGGTTTTGATTTGAATTTCCCTGATGGCTAATGATTTTGAACATTTTTTCATGTGTCTGTTAGCCATTTGTATGCCTTCATTGGAAAAGTGTCTGTTCATATCTTCAGCCCATTTTTTGATTTGATTATTTGTTTCTCATGTATTGAGTTTGAGAATGTTCACAGTAGCATTGTCCACAATAACTAAACTCCGGAAGGAGCCGAGATGCCCTTCAACAGACGAATGGATAAAGAAGATGTGGTCCATATATACAATGGAATAATACTCAGCCATCAGAAAGAACGATCACCCAACATTTTCAGCAACATGGACTGGACTGGAGGAGATTATGCTAAGTGAAATAAGGCAAGCAGAGAAAGACAATTATCATATGGTTTCACTCATTTGTGGAACATAAGGAATAGCAGGGAGATCGGTAGGAGAAGGAAGGGAAGAATGAAGCGGGGGTAAAGAGAAGGGGGAATGAACCATGAGAGACTATGGACTCTGGGAAACAAACTGAGGGTTTCAGAGGGGAAGAGGGTAGGGCATTGGGCTGGGCCGGTGATGGGTAGTAAGGAGGGCACATATTGCATGGAGCACTGGGTGTTATACGCAAACAATGAATCATGGAACACTACATCAAAAACTAATGCTGTACTGTACGGTGACTAACATAACATAATAAAAAAAATTTTTAAAAATAAAGTCACAGTCACATGCCTACAAAGCAGCAACATCTCCAAATTCTCTCGTATTTCAAGAACACAGGACTTCCAATTTCTGTATGCCTGTATATAACAAAACTTTTCAGTTAGGTTACCTGCATGTTGTCAAACCCATAAATTGGACATGTACAGTAAATGAAGAAAATTCACCTTCCCTTTTAAGATGAACATTTTCACATTAGTTCTAAAAAGATGGCTACTTTTATTGTGAAAAAGCAACTGTTGCTTGCCTCGTGGACATTCTTAAACTGATGGATTTGCCTGTCTTAATGCATAAATTTATGTGATATGATGTTTTTCAACTAACATTTTTGTATTATTTGTATTTTTCACCTCATATTCACTCTACACCTTGAGTAAAATATTGTTCTGAGTAATAATACTTTATCTAAAATACAAGAACGGGGGTGCCTGGGTAGTGCAGTCGTTAAGCGTCTGCCTTCGGCTCAGGGTGTGATCCCGGCGTTCCGGGATCGAGTCCCACATCGGGCTCCTTCGTTGGGAGCCTGCTTCTTCCTCTCCCACTCCCCTGCTGTGTTTCCTCTCTCGCTGGCTGTCTCTCTCTCTGTCACATAAATAAATAAAATCTTTAAAAAAAATAAAATAAAATACAAGAAAGAATTCTGAGATAATTATTCTCAAACCTACATAAATAGCCACACTTGAATATATTTTTCCTAAATACAAATGATTGTTAAGCATAATCTGAATTATTATTATTTTCTATCATTTCACCTAGATCATAGGAATTGCAGGCACAGTTTGGCTAATAGGGCAGACCTCATCACTAGGCCTTTGTTCATTTTGAAAGCACTTTGAAGTTATGTCTATATTTGAATCTCTTAGCCTTTTCAATTCTATGCAGGTGATGCTGAGTTAGTGAATTTTTTATGCTACAGTTAAGCTCTGGATTCACTGTCAGAAAGGTAAGTATAAAAAAGTTGACCTTTGTGTGATAGTGTTGATGAGTTTGCTTTAATTTTTTTTTCATCCTTATCCTCTAGCAATTAATTGAGTGATTTTGCAGTGATACTTGACTAACAGAACTCTGACAAGGATGCAGGGAATTTTATAAGCACATAGGAAACAGTCTCTCTGACTTTCGCTTCATTCAAATGATATTCTAAACAAGCACAAAAAAGGAAAAAATACTGATTTGCCTTAACTCTGAATTTCCAAAATACTTATTATAACCCAGGGGATTAGAGACAGAGGTTTTTAGTAGATTGGGATTTTTCTTTTTTTTTTTTTAATTTTATTTATTTATTTGACAGAGATAGAGACAGCCAGCGAGAGAGGGAACACAAGCAGGGGGAGTGGGAGAGGAAGAAGCAGGCTCATAGCAGAGGAGCCTGATGTGGGGCTCGATCCCATAACGCCGGGATCACGCCCTGAGCCGAAGGCAGACGCTTAACCGCTGTGCCACCCAGGCGCCCCAGATTGGAATTTTTCTAAGCAATACACTTTAGAGGAAAGACCTTCTCATACAAAGTGTTCAGCACATCTTAACTTAATGCTCAAAACCTTCCTGGAGATAAGATAGGTACTTGGATACAGCTATAATTGAAACCAAAATTGCAAAACTCTAGCTCAGCTCTCAAACAGAAATAAATATGGCAATTTTTCTATTTCGTATATATAATGTCTTATAAGAGATAGAGAAAAACTTCTATAACATAATGCAACCCTCTAGTATAAAACTATTTTTGATGATGAAGTTACAGGCAATTGGCTAATGTAAAAGCCATCATACAACTATATTCATATTTCATTGATTTTCAGATTTTTGCTATAAAATATTCTGGAATGTATGTTCAGAGCACAATGCCTAGTTTGTTTTGTTTTCTTGAATGGCATTAAACTGTTAAAAGAATACTAATATATTTTTACTATTCTTCCACTTTTTAGGGAGGGTAATGAATTTTATTATTTGTCAGTTTTGATGAATTGCCAGTCTTTTTTAATTGAGAGTGATTTTCTTCACAAGCAAAAAAAAAAAATTGGTTCTGTGTGCATACACACACACACACTCCCACACACAGAAATGTATATGTCCCTTATCATGAAGAAAAAAAACCCCAGAATTTTATGTATATAATGCAAGGCAGACTATGTTAATTTTTATGATAGTTTATGGTTAAATTAATTTGAAGGACTTGGGGAAAATTACTTCTTAGGCTCCATGAAAGGCTATCTCCATATAAAATTGGACTTGATTGCAATTATTATCATTAAATAAATTCTGTAAATATGTATAATTTTGTTTTATCTTTCTTATGCAAATAACCATGTAAATATAGAAACAGATGGTGATATTGTTCAGTGGAATGAATATGTATTAACATATGCACTCAAATTTATTTGGCAAATATAAATTTTCATCTTCTTTTCAAATGTGATGGTTAATATAAACCTTTAGGTAAAGTAAATATATTTAGAATACTGCAGTATGTACATGCAAAATTTATACCTGTTTACATTATTTGAATGTATTTTCCATGGAAGTTTGGTAAAATGTATCAAGCTTTCTATTTCTAATCACTTGATTTTATTGTTGATTTTTAAAATTAGATTTATTTTGACACTGAAATATATTTTATATTTAATGTACGTTTATTTCCCAAACCTGACTTTTACAAATCATTCACCTAATTTGCAATGAGATAAGATTACCTTACTTGCCATGTTTTACTTGAGGTAAACTGCTAAACTTTCTTATATATGGTATCCAGATACATTTTTAAAATCTGTTTTAGAATTCATAGTATTCAGAGTAAATTATTTTAGTCCCTTATTTTTAACGGTAACTCTATATACTGCAAATTCAATTTCGTATACTGTGGATATATTTATGTATTGTGAATTCAAGTTATTTTCTTGTGTTGGATGCTATACTTGGAAATACACATAAAATAAAAATCAACAAATGTAGCTATTGCTGTCTTGAAAGCTTAAGATATCTTATATAATGCACATTCATTCATTTAGTAAGAGATATCAACAACATTTACAAAAAACACTTATGTGAGAATCCGAAAGTCTAAAATATATTTTTAGATGAAAGCAACTACATTTAATTTTTTTAAATTTTTAAATATTTTTCTTTAAATTTTACTTAGTTAACACACAGTGGAATATTGGTTTCTGGAGTAGAATTCGGTGATTACATACAACACACAGTGCTCATCGTAAGTGCCCTCTTTAATCCCCATCCCCTATCTACCCCATCCCCCACCCTCCTCCCTCCATCAATCCTCAGTTTGTTCTTTACCGTTAAGAGTCTCTTATGGTTTGCTTTCCTCTCTCTTTTTTCCCCGTTCCCATATATATTCACCTGATTCTTTCTTAAATTCCACATGAATGAGATCATATGGTATTTGTCTTTCTCTGACTCACTTACCTCACTTAGCAAAATACACTCTAGCTCCATCCATGTCATTGTAAATGGCAAGATTTCATTCTTTTGATGGCTGAGTAATATTCCATTGTATATTTATAGTACATCTTCTTTATCCATTCATCAGTCAATGGACATTTGGCCTCTCTCCATAGTTTGGCTATTTTTGATAATGCTGTTACAAACATCAGGGGGCAGGTACCCCTTTGAATCTGTATTTTTGTAACCTTTGGGTAAATACTTAGTAGTGCAACTGCTGGATCATAGACTTACCAAAATATCAAAGTACTGACTGAATCATACAATCTTTTAAGGAATAAACAATAACACATGTAAAAGTCACAAAATTGACTTTAGTTTATCAAATATTCAGGTATAGGGCCATCTGGGTGGCTCAGTTGGTTAAATGTCTGCCTTCAGCTGAGGTCATGATCCTAGGGTCCTGGTATCCAGCCCTGCATCCAGCTCCCTGCTCATCAGGGAGTCTGTTCCTCCCTCTCCCTCTGCCCCTCCCCCGGCTTGTGCGCACTCTCTCCCGCCCCCCTTCTCTCAAATAAATAAACAAATAAAAATTTTAAAAAAAATATTCAGGTATATTTTAGCATGTCAGTCCTGAAAGAGTAATTTCATTTTATATCATGATGGACAGAATCAGTAGGGGTCCTTTTGGCTGTTTTATTTGAAGTTTTTGTGTTCTTTCCTTTTTCTTTTATTTTTGCAAATAAAAGAAATTAATCATTTATTTTATTTAATTGATAAGTAAAAATTGAAAAAGACCAAGAAGTTTCACTTCTAGGTTTTCACCCAAGAGAAATAAAAATATATATCTATTAAAAAATTTACTTGTATGAGATGGTTAATGGTAGTTTTATACATAACACCCCCAAACTGGAAAAAAAAAATAGAATGTTGTTAGCGGATGGATAAAAAATTAGTGGTAGGTTCATACAATGGAACTTAGCAATAAAAAGGAATACAATACTGATATATGAGGTAACATGAATAAACTAAAAAATATGATGCTGAATAAAGAAGATTTGCACAAAGAGTACATTCTGCATGATGGTATTTGTAAGAAGCTGTAGAACAGGCAAAACTAATCCGTAGTGGAAAAAAGGAAAGAAAAGAAAGAAAGGAAGAACGCAGCTGCCTGGGGAGGTAGAAACTCTTTGGGCAGGGGCATGAAAGAACAATCTGGGTGGTTAGATCTACAATTTGATAGGGATTTGAGTTACACAGGTTGTATGCATTTGTATAAAATCAGAAAATTTATACTTGTGATTTGTGCATTGTATTGCATGCAACTTTTATCTCAAAAGTACAAAACCTAAACAATATTGAACTCTATGATATATATGCTTAAATATTTAGGAGGAAGCAAGCCAGTACCTGCAACTTATTTTGAAATGCATGAAAATTCCAAGGTTATTTGATGGAGGATTAGAGAGATGGGTAGATGGTTCCTTAAGTGATAAGCCAATGGATAGCAAAATGTTAATTTCAGAATCTAGGTGTTACATACACCAGTTTGCTGAGAAATTTCCTTAATCTTTCCATTAGTTTGAAAATTTTCTAACATGTTTGAGCAAAATTGAAAGGATATTATAAGCCTCTACTACATATGTGCAACAAACACTTTCTTCTTCAGTAAGGTATGCAAACATACTAAACATTTATACTAACCACTACTGTCAACTATATATATTAACCAGTAGGTTGCAAAGCCTTTTTTTCTCAACAATACAACCAAAATACGAAAGCACAAAGTTACAAATGTTTCAGAGGTCTAACAGATATCAGTTATTCACCTAGAGGCACATGGACATGATATTTCTTTGGGAAATCAGTCTCTATAAAGACACAGTGGAGGTGCGATTGAATTTAGATTACATATTCATGATTCCTTTATAACCGGTGATAATATTGTTTTCTTTGTTTGTTGACCAGCATATTAATTTTGGTTCTGTGGGAGTGAGACAGAAAGACTCAAAATTAACAGGCTGCAAATTTTCCAAGGATATCCGTAAGTTTTCAAGGTTACGTGGAGTAAACCCCAAATTAATGGGTAAATCTAATGTTGCTTACAATGTATGTGACATAATCTTTTCTTAGTAATATAAATTTATTTTAAAAATACAGACGAGTAGAATAAATAATTAAACAATAGCTAATGCCGATGTCTATTTTAAAAAATCTGATATCTGTATGTAGGCTTTTTGGTTCTTCTGTTCAGTATCTGCTCAAAGCAGCAAAAAGCAGTGTCTTTTTTCTAATAACACGTTAATGTGATTAGTATCGTTTCCCTTTCATTACAGATGAAGAAATAAGGGAAACGATACTAATCACATAAAAGTGTTACTGGAAAAGTTATGTGAAATCATGAGAAAACAATCAAACAAAAAGCAGTGTCATTGGACACTTCAGGTCATTATTATGCATTTACGTTTTAGAGCAAAACACGAGTCCATTCAGAACAAATTGTTCTTACGTTACATTTTTAAAAATTCATAATCTGCTAAAAGCTACCAAACATGGGTTTCAAATGTTTATCTATTATGTTTTTAATTTTAAATTTGAGTATTAAAATATATAGTCAATGGATCTGAAAAAAAAAGATTCTATATGATTAGTCACTTTTTAATCCTACTGCTTGGTGTATCATTCTCTTCACCATCTACCTGGTTGTATTTGAAAATAGTCTTTAGTAAAGAAGAGCCACCACCCTGTTTTTAAAAAAGGAGAGTAGAGGCAAAATGCAGAGAGCAGGTAATTAGCTTTTCCTGGTCTAATATCACACCCTGAGAGAAATGCCAGTTTTAACCGATTACTATAGAACTAAGCAACCAATCAAAAGTTTTTTAACTGCTTTCCATTTCAGAGCTCATGTTGCCATTTCAATAACCTTTAGTTTTACCTTGATACTAGATCAGTCATATAACAACACAGAAGCAAAGAGATTGTTCAGAGTTTAAAGATGAAGAATGAAATACATGTGTAATATGTATTTCACAAGTAATATGTGACATTATGCCATAATGTTGGGTAATATTTCATGTGTATTTCACTTGTAATATTTTTCTGTATAATATGCAATGCATATGTGTACATTTGGTAAAAATTTTTCCATAAAGTTTTTTTAGGATATCAACTTATATATCCATAAATAACAATTTTTACCAGAGCTTTTTGAAAGAGGACACAGGATTTTTTTCTGTAAAACGTACTATAATACAGACTTTTTAATTACTATGACACATGGATCAGTTGCCATTACAATAAAATTCTATGATTTGCTTGGCTTGATCATTTTATTTTTAGCCAGGGATTAAGATACCATCAAACACAAGTTGCTTCCTCCAATTTTCTTTGATGGCATTGGGAATTGCACCAAAGAATCACTTCTGAGAGCAGAAACTAACATCTAAGATGCAATGATTCTAAGAAAATGTTGGCAGTCAGATTTAAATATACTAGTAGTTCCACAAAGTAAGACTCTCTGTTTAACTTCACCACAAGCAAATGATGAATGTAGCCTTCAATTTACATCTTGAGCAGCTTCTTTTTTTTTTTCTTGAACAGCTCTAATAGTCACATTTTTGGGCTAGGGATTGTGCAGTAGTTCCAGAAGTGTGAGGAAAATTAATCCATCTCTGTCTTATGAGTTTGAACATTACTGAAACACCAATGTGAAACAATCAAGTCTTAATACAATACATTACGTGATTGATCAGTGATATAAATACTGAACCACTTCTGAGCTGTGAAAGAAATATCCAAAGAAGCCTATTTATACAGCATCAGTCCATAGGGGTTGTTGTGTACCATATCAATTACAGAAATTAATAATAAGATTTATAAACCTTGTAGTTGGTTTAGTGCTATGAGCACAGAACTATGTAGCTGTTGAAAGTGGAATTACATCCACTCAGAAGAGAATGAGGAATATTGCCTTCCTATCACCAGGAAATGGTGCACATACATATACAGACAGATAAATTCAAGCAGAAATTGCAAAGTCAATTTTAGATTTTACTAAAGAAGAGAGTGCATTATTGCATATCTGAGAATGCCCTTTTACGTGCTCACCATTTTAACTATCAGTTCTGGCAGCAGAGTCTGAATCAATGCTTCAGTGGTGCCTGAAAGTGCACTGAATCATGCCTTTTAATCTGTGGGTACTTTTTGTCTGCTAATGAGCTTAAACAATCTGCTGACCTTTCCTGCTGCATCATTTTCCTTTCCTCAATATTTTTATCAGTTGGTCAATTTCTCCCAATCCTAAGAACCAGCATAGATTTAATGGACTACCTACTGACTGGTTGTTGGCTGTAGGAAGAGTGAACTTCTCTGAAATGTTTTGGAAAATATGTTTGGCTTCCACATTCAAACAAGGAAACCATAGGGCAACTTCAGAGGAACAGAATGTATATTACGACTGCTATCACAAGAGGAGCAAGAGCATAGAGGAAATCTCACAAGTATAAGTGGTTGGCTAGTACAAGATTGTCTCATGCAGAATACAGCAGCTGGTCCTCAGTGGGTATGGCAATAAGGCCCCAAACCATTCACTGGCCAAGGGAGTAAGCCAATCTATTCCATAATTTATTCCATAATATTATATCATTCTTTACTCGGTTTATTGTATGTTTCTCTCTCAATTCGTCTTCAAATTCTCAAGGCGAGGTAACAAATATTTTATAACTATAGAACGGAAAGAAAGATAAGAAAAAGGGCAGGAGAAAAAGATGGTTTGTTCCATTACTTCCTTCAACATCAAGCATGTCTTCGAATTCCCTAAATGTTGTATGAATTATTATGTCTATCAGCTTCTGATTTATTTATTTATTTATTTATTTATTTATTTATTTATTTTAAGATTTTATTTATTTTTCGACAGAGATAGAGACAGCCAGCGAGAGAGGGAACACAAGCAAGGGGAGTGGGAGAGGAAGAAGCAGGCTCATAGCAGAGGAGCCTGATGTGGGGCTCGATCCCATAACGCCGGGATCACGCCCTGAGCCGAAGGCAGACGCTTAACTGCTGTGACACTCAGGCGCCCCAGCTTCTGATTTATTTTTCCCCAGTCTCTCTTCCCCTCGAGGGATGAGGATTTCTTATATAGAAAGTAGTTTATGTATTTTCATTCTTTAACATATTGCCCCATGAAATTAAGAAAAGACACACTGCCTCAAGTGTAATAGTACCCATCCTAACAAGGAATACTAAAACAAACAAACGAACAAATCAGATCAAGGTCATCACATATCTGTCTATACAATTTCTGATCTATCATGCACTCAACAAAAACGAATTAGTATTCCACTTTTACGTACAGATAAAACAAATATTGTAGAAAAAGTTTCCCAAATGCTAATTTAAAAAACATACAGTGTTATCCTGTTTGAGCATTTATTGGTTTCTCTGGACTTTATTGCTAACATATGAAAATATTTTCCAATTTGAAGATAACGAAAAATTCATTTTGGTATATTGGACGTGGTACCTGAATAAAAATAGCAACGCGATCACTAGTCATTTAAGTAAATGTCAGATCAATTGGCTTTTATGTGAAAGGTTGGCACCAAGATAACTGTTTAAACAGTATGCTTAAACGTAATGAAGGTACCATGCCACAAATGATGCTTGCGCTTAGGCAAGTGTCCCACATAGAGAAATTCATCAGAGATGAGTTATATAGAACACGAGAGCTTGAATAATTTCTGCCATAGACTGTGAGAACAGTTTGTTCTCTTCCATTGCAGACATGAAAAAAAGAAAATCCATATAAAATGTCACTGGCAATAGGGGATTAGCCCTGTACAAGTAAAATGTGGGTCTCCTCAGGGCTTGCTCTCGGTGACATCATGAAATAGGAGGAGGAACAAGTTAACAGAGAGAAAAATTCTTGGACTGAAAGTTTGATTTCTGCATTTCACTCTGTTTCTGACCTAAATGGCAACATGTAGTTTTTTCCGATCATCTTCATTTATCTTTATCTTAGTTTGATTAACTGTAAAATAAATATCTCTGAATCCCCTTCTAATTACAAAAAGCCTATGATTGTAAGTCTGTCTTCGTTGAATTCCATTGCACCACATAGCCCTTTCTCCTCTATGTGAGCAAGCACAACCCTTTTCTAACTTCTGGTTACCAGCCTCCAGGGTTTTTGGCTGCCTAGTGACTGCTCAGAATCATTCACTATAACATGCAATCCATAATTCCAGGGATGTCTCACGCTATCGCATTGCTTTGAACACATTTTTTCCTTATATTCCTTCACTCAAGCCACGCCCACAAATTTATTTAATTTAAATCACAGTTAATACTTCTGGGGAAGGAGCCTATTAAGCAGGAAGGCTTACCACAGAATAAGGCATATAATGGGTCCTCAGTAAATATGTAATGAATGAATGAATACATGTGACAAAATGAAAGTAGACTGGCAACTTAGTAACAATTCTAAAAAGCAGGAGCTATCCACTAAGGTATAAATTCATTTTCAAATTTTCGAAATAGTATTCTTTTGAAACTCAAGCTAACTTAAGGGAATAAATTGCTAATGGTCAAAATTTAAGGAAATGTAAGGAAATTACTTTCAGGCAGTTCATCCTTTGTATCCTTTCTCAAAGTCCACTATTTTAAGATACTGTTTATTCCTCTCTAGCAGAGATCACTCATTGCAGTTCCAAACTTCCCATCAAATTTATTCATTTCTTCCCAGTGCATTCTAAAGTCAAAACTTCTACGTACCAATTTTTTTATCCCAGGGGAAAAAAAGCTTTGTCCAAGTTCAATAAAGCCCCAAAACAATAGCACATGGATTTTATGTAGGTTATAAGAGCAAGTAAAACTCTTCTTTAAATCCTATGCAAAATTTACATTAATAAATAAATTTATCTTTTAAGCCCTGCATCAAAGAAATGGAATAAGCCATAAATACCTGTAAGTTGAATGGTTTGGTTTAATTGAAGCCTCTTCCTGTCCACCTTTTGCATTTTGTGATTCTGTCACCACTATAACTACATGGTCATCTAATTAAATCTTTCTACCCTGACTTAGCCTGAAGGTGCAAGATTGCATCACAAAACACATTAACCTATGAAAGTACACACAGGTACAAGACATGCAGCCAAGATGGTGTCTTGACATACAACTTTGTTGTTCATTTCTTACTCCCCATAGAGAAGACTCACCTATGGAGAGGGAAACTCTCATCACTAGAAATCAGAAAGATGCCCTGCCTAGACATTTCTAGCTTCATATTTCTGTGAAGATGGTGTTGCTAGCCAGATCCCTGAAAACCAGACTCTGAGATAGACATTTGCATGTAGGAATTTCACTGTGGCAAACTCGGAGACATAACACTTATAAGGAGTACAGAAGGCAAGACTGGGCAGAGGGAAAATTCTAACTTGCCAATCCCATGGGAAGCTCTGGAGATAGGATGGCTCTAAAGCACTGTCCTGAACTGAAGCAAGGAGAATAGTTCTTTATAACCCTACTTTCAAGAGTTGGGTGCTCAGCTCACTGAGCCACCCAAGTGTATCTACATCACAAGAAATCTAATAATAACACTGAACAAAAAAATTGGAATTAAAAAAAAAAAGACACTGCTCCATAATTAGTGGGTCAAAGTAGAAACCAAAATTTAAATGTCACACTGTTTAGATTAAGAAATCTACAGAATCCTTCCCAATGAGCGCTCAAAAAATTGTCTTAAGTTACTAAAATAATGAATTTATTCATCTCAAGAAAATTGTACAAAATGAGTAAGAAGAGACATCTGAAAAACTATAAGAAAGGCTATCAAATGCAAAATAAATAAATAAGAAAAAATACACTGAAAAACAGATATCCAAGAATATGGACAAATCTAGGGTTAGGATTTTAAAATTTTAAAAATCAAAAGAGTAAGAGAGGTAGGAAACAGTTTCATGTTATCGGAGAAAAGAGAAACACAACATTTGCAGCAACATGGATGGGACTGGAGGAGATTATGCTAAGTGAAATAAGTCAAGCAGAGAAAGACAATTATCATATGGTTTCACTCATTTATGGAACATAAGAAATAGGAAGATCGGTAGGAGAAAGAAGGGAAGAATGAAGGGGGGTAAACAGAGAGGGGAATGAACCATGAGAGACTGTGGACTTTGGGAAACAAACTGAGGGCTTCAGAGGGGAGAGGGGTGGGGATTGGGATAGGCCGGTGATGGGTATTAAGGAGGGCACGTATTGCATGGAGCACTCGGTGTTATATGCAAATAATGAATCATGGAACATTGCATCAAAAACTGGGGATGTACTGTATGGTGAATATAACAAAATACAAATTATAAAAAAAATCAGATCAAAAGGAGATGATAGTCTACTATATTTAAAAAAAGATTCATAATAAATAACCTGCATTCAACTGTATATTGTTATGTTATTTTGTAACCGAGAAAAATACTCCATTCATATCATCCCACCATATAACTGTATATATTCATCAAAAATCTAGAAGTATATATATACAAATTGTTAACAATGATTAACTCTAGAGGAATAAAACTTTATAATGGATTTTATGTATTATTCAAATTTTTACAAAGTACAAATACTACTTACACAATATCAAAAAGTGTATCCCAATTTCAAAGGAAGATAAGAAAATAGTTTCAAAGCCCAATTTTAATAATACCATATTTACCAGTTTCTACTTAGGAATAAAGTGCATAGTATTATCACAGATACGCTGCTGTTGGACTGCCAATTTTTAAAAAATGAAATGTAACAAGACATTAATGTGCATGTACCTGCTGTTATTTGTTCATTTTAGGTAAATAGTACAGAAGAGATGCATTGTCCAACATGGAGTAGTGTAGGGAACTCAGCAGTATTTCAATAGATTATTTGAAGGAAAGGGAATGAATGACAAAGAGATATGGGAAAGCTATGCATTTAAACTACAACTAAGGTCAAAGTTGAATGAAAATGTATTTGAATTCTGGAAGCAGAGCACAGAAAAAAAAGTAGTGCGTAGAAAAAGATGCTCTTACTTCCCACTCTCTCCCATTTTGCATTTGTTCATTCATTACATGATTATTGAGAATTTCATATATGCCAGGCAAGGTGCGTAACTCCAAGAATACAAAGTTTAAGGTCATTCTCTCATTTTAACTGCTCATGGTCTTGCAGGGAGTAGAATGAGTGAACTGCAAATTCCTTACTCTATAGCATAGATTGTTACAGAGTCACTCTTCCCAAACTTTAATACGCATTCACATCACCTGGGAATCTTAAGAGGCAGGTCTCCTGTGATATCTGATTCAAAATTCCTAATCAACATCACTGGTTCACTGACCACAGTTTGAGGTGTAACTATAGAGCTTCTAACCTGTGTTCTTTCTCCGGTCTGTCTGCCAATATGTGCACACAAATTCTCATTTTCCATGAACTTTTTTCTATTTCCATCTTCATCTTCCTTCACTCATTCTTTACTTTCTTCTTAGGTGAGCTCATCCACACCTCTTTCTTATGACTTAAATAAAGAACACTCACAACTCTTTCTTTCTTTTTTTTTTTTTTTTAAGGTTTTATTTATTTACTTGACAGAGAGAGAGAGACAGCCAACGAGAGAGGGAACGCAAGCAGGGGGAGTGGGAGAGGAAGAAGCAGGCTCCCAGTGGAGAAGCCTGATGTGGGGCTCGATCCCAGAACGCCAGGATCACGCCCTGAGCCGAAGGCAGACACTTAACGACTGAGCCACCCAGGCGCCCTTCACAACTCTTTCTAACCTTCCTTTAAGCTCCAGAATTGCATATCCAGTTGTTGAAATCAACTTTTATATCTACAAAGGCGTCTCAAACTCAATATATCTCAGAAGGAATGCACCATACTCTCTGCCTCAAATCTCTCAGAAAATACTGGCCATTTTGAGCATTTCATATCTCAATGAATAAAGCATCACTTATCTAGCTGTACCAATCTAAAATTTTGTGGCCCCCCACCTTACTCAGTTCACTATTCAGTGTACTTGAATTCTTGCATTTATTTCCAATCTATTCATTCTCTACCCCTCTACTACAACCAGGCTGACTTGAGGATCAATCACCTGTCCTCTGGATGATGACAATGGCTTCACAACTATTATTAGCTTCCACTTCATCCCGTCCAATCCATTCTTCATTCTTCAGCAACACGAAAAGGCTTGCTTCATTTTACGATAAAGAGAAAGCCTTATTCTTCATTTAGTTTTCAGGGGCTCCTTCTATTACACGTCTGCAGATGCGTTGCCCTGTTTTGGTCATCCTTACTCCAGTGCTTCCTCCTGACACACCTACGTGCCTCCTGGAGTGCCTCTTTCCTCTTTTCCTAGTTAATTTCTGTTTTTTCTTCCAGTCTCAGCTTAATCATCAGTTTTTCAGAGAAGCCTTTCCTAACTTCCTGCATAGTTTCAATGTCTCTATCATGGGTTCCTCTGGTAGGCTTACCTCTTGTTTAAGGCACTTGTCACAAATGAGCTTCCCCCTGGTTTACATAATTATTTGATTGATATCTCTAAACTCCACAAGGAAAGAAACAGGGCTTGATTTCATTTGCCATTTATTTCCAGGCACTAGAACAGCATTTTCGCAAAGTAAATACTCAAGAAATACTTGGAATAAAATGTTGATGACAAATGATCTGTGCCTAAATTTGCATGTTTACAGCCAGATAACTGAGCAACCCAGAAGAGCTCTGCAGTCCCACTCCAAAGTCAGTCACTCCAATTATACTGCTCTCCACCGGGAAATTATTTTCAACTAAAAAGTGTCCAGTAAGCATTCGTTTGAATTAAAAGAACAGGCAATGCAATGTGCCCATCTTGTACAGAATTTAATCCAGCTAGAATTTATTGAGCCCAATCTGGGCATGGCTGTATAATAAGCACAAGAATAAAATGTACCAATTTGGGTGTCTTATCAGATTGGTTAGAATGAATGTGTGGCTCTAATTTAGTGATTGAATTACTATCAGATTCCACACTCCATATGGCTCTTTCATTTGATTTATTCAAGCAATTTGTGGTATCTCATCTTGATACTATCAAACACATAGTATATGACATAATTGTAGTTCCTATTATGATTTTTGCAACAGATTGATTAAAATCGCTTGAATAGATCAGCTGGGAACATTTAGAACCCCAGCATTTTATGTGAGCTTACTAACTTAGATTTACAGGGCAGACAGTAGAAAAAGATGGATATGGAAAAAAAAGGATTTGTCAGGATTTGCTATAAACCAGGGATATACTCCCCAAACTGATCAATTTACTTAACATTTTATTAAACGTCATACAATAGATCCTAGATTAGGATGACGTGAAGATGCCTTATTACATTCTCAGGGTATTAAAAGTATAATGGGTAAGATAGACCAGTCAATGGATAATTAACATGGAGGGGCTCAGAGCCACAGAATATATTTGTACAGATGACTGCACAAACACAAAGAAGTGGAACATAAACAGTTATGGAACATAATATTGGCATGGGGAGCAGGTTTAAATATGGCTGTCTTGAGAAGATGATTTCTAATATGCAGTCAAAGGCTAGAAAAGAAATCTTATCAGTTTTGGTGTTTGAGAAGGCAATCTGGACAGAGGAAACATTTAATGAATTCACTTGTGCATAAATTATCAGTAATAATTAATGGCTAAGGCTTTCAAATTTTATGAAGCTCTGAATCAACTCTTTTAATGACCTGGATTACTTTTCATTTGGGCTAGTTCTCACAAATAATATAGCTCGTATAAATAAAAGATGGAATTGTGAATTGCAGAAATAAATGAATATCTCCTTCACTATACAGGCTACATTAGCCTTAGGAGATCAATTAAGTCATCGAGCTATTAATACTATGGTATTGTTTGGCAAATGTGACTGAACTAAGAGAGGTGTAAAGCTATTGAGAGCTATGACCCAATTAAGTCTTATATCCAGTAAAATTAGATTTCTCGCCCTCTTCCAAATAAAAACATCAGAATGTGTTTGTGTTTTAAAATCCAATGTTTTTTCCACAATTTGTAATGTATGTTGTCATTAGGACATACTATTAAATTTGGATGTCTACGAGATCTTAAATTTCTGGGTCACTGCAGTAGTTGTGTTGTGACACCCTACCCTATCTGGATCCCACGACTGCACACTCAAACATCTACTCCCTCATTTTTAAAAAGCTTTATTGTGTTGTAACTGACACAAACAGAACATATTTAAGTGTATAATTTGATAAGTTTTGACATATATATATGCAACTATAACACTATCATCACTATCTAATGAATGTAGCCATCACCCCAAAATATTTTCTCTTGACCCTTTGTAATGCCTTTCTTTTTATACCTGACCCCAACCATTGTCCCCAGGCAACTTTTTATCTACTTTATGACATTGTAGTTTAGTTTACTTTTTCTGCTTGTTTTATATAAATGGAATCATACAGAATGAACTTTAAAAAAAAATCTCACTTCTTTCACTCAGCATAATTATTTTGAGATTCATCTGTATTATAACGTCTATCACTTGTTCATTCTTTTTTATTGCTGAGTAGTATTCCATTGTATGATGTAGCACATTTGTTTTTCTTTTAATCCATTTACACAATGATGGGCATTTGGGTTATTCCCAATCTGGGGCTATTGTTACGTAAAGCTCACATGGACATTCGTATACAAGTCTTTGTATGGATATAAGTTTTTCATATGCATTGGTTAAATACATAGGACCAAAACAGTAGAGGTATATTCCAACTTAAAGAAACTGTCAAACTATATTCTGAAGTGGTTTTATTCTTTTTTGTTCTCTGTTGTATGAGAGTTCCTGTTCTTCTGCACACTCTCCAAAACTTGGTAAGATCAGTTATTTTAATTTTAGTCATTCTAATAGATGTATAATGATATCTCATTGCAGGTTTAATTAATATATTCGTAATAACTAATGATGTTGAGCATCTTGTCCTGAGTTTAGACCAGTCAATGGATAATTAACATGGAGGGGCTCATCCCTATACTTATTTGGTGAAATGACTATTCAAATCATTTGCTGATATTTAATTAGGTTGTTTGTTTTGTCATTATTGATTTCTAATAATTATTTACATATTCTGATACAAGTCCTTTAACTTACATATGATTTGCAAATATTTTCACCTACTTTGGCTTTTTTCTTTTTATCCTCTTCAACAGTGTCTTTGAAAGAGCAGAAATGTTTCAAACTTGATGAAGTCCAGTATATTAATTTGCTCTTTGATGGGATTGTGCTTTTGGTATTAAAAAAAATAACAATTTTGCCAAAAGCCTTGGGGTTTTCCCCCTGCAGTTTCCTTTAGGAGTTTTACAGTTTTAGACTTCACAGGAGGTCTATGATAAGTTCTGGTTTATTTTGATATGTTGTGAGGTACGGATTGAAATTCACTTATATGCATATGAATTTCTGACAGTTCTAGCACCATTCCTTGAAAAGACTTGCCTTCTTCATAGAACTACCTTTGCAACTATGTTGTAAATCTGTTGCTCGCATATGCATGCACCTATTTCTGGACTCTATTCTGTTTCATTGAACAACTTGTCTATCTTTGTCCCGATACTGCACTGGCTTGATTATTACAGTTTTATAAGTCTTGAAATCAGGTAGTGTTAGTCCTCAGATTTGGTTCTTTTCAATGCAATTTTCGGTACCCTAGTTCCTTTCCATTTCCCAGTTAATTTTTGCTTATCAGTTTGCAATTAAAAAAATGTCTGTTGATGTATTGATTGGCATTGTATTAAAACTAGAGAGCAACTTGGGGAGAACTGACCTGCTAGAAATATTGAATCTTCCACCCATGAACATAGCATGCATATCCATTTAACATAGGTACTTTTAATTTCTCTTAGTAACATTTTACATTTCTCAGTACTTTTCACATGTTCTATAAGATTTATCCCAAAGAATATCATGCTTGATACTTTTTATAAGTGCTATTATTATTTCCAATGTTTTGTTGCTGATTTATCAAAGTGCACTTAATTTTTTAAAAAGATTTTGTTTATTCATTTATTTTAGAGCAAGAGCAAGAATGAGAGTAAGAGAGAAAGAGAGTGAACACAAGTGGGGGGAGGAGCAGAGGGAGAAAATTTCAAGCAGACTCCTCACCTAGTTCTGAACCCCACGCTGGGCTCCATCTTACAATCCTGAGATCATGACCTGAGTTAAAACCAAGAGCTGATGCTTAACTGACTGAGCCACCCAGGTGCCCCAAAAGCACATTTGATTTTGTATATTGATTTTTTTTATCTTGCAACCTTGTGATTGTTAGTTCTGGTCGCCTTCTTAAAGACTCCATTTGATTATCCATTTAGACATTCACGTCATCTTTATTGTCCATTTAATGTCTCCTTTTTCAGAGAATGTCTTCTTGATTTTTTTTCTGCTTTATTTTACTGGCTAACACCTCTGATATAATATCGAATAGAATATTCTGTAACCAGAACATTATCTTTGTTTTATGACTCATTTTAGGGGGAAAGCATTAAGTCTTTCAACATTAAGCATGATGCTAGCTGACGGTTTTTCATAGCTGTTCCTATCATTTTAAAAAGTTCACTTCTATTCCTAGTTTGCTGAGAGTTTTATCAGGAATAAATGCTGAATTTTGTCAAATGCTCTTTCTGAGATATTACACTTTTGTTAGTGTAGTAAATTACACTGATTTACAAATGTTAACCCCATCGCTTGTGTTGCTGAGATAAATCCTACTTGCTCATGAAGCCTTACCATTTTTATATGTTGTTGGGTGCTATTTGCTAAAAGTTTATTTAGAGTTTCTGTATCTATGTCCATGATGTATATGGTTTATAGTTTCCTTTTCCCAAAACACCTTTATCTGTGTTTGGATCTGGGTTATGGTGGACCTCATAGAATGAGTTATAAAGTGAAACTCTAAGCTCCGGTTCTTTTTTCCAGGGAATAGAAGGGGTCCCTTAAGCTGCACTGCCCAACTTTATGGCCTGGGCACTCTCTCAAGGAACTTAGCTGAGTTAATCACAAAGCATAACTCTTTGGTTTCACATCACCCAAATAATTGTCATTGCCTGCTGCACAGTGACTTGAAAACTGTTGTTTTATATATTTGTCCATTATTCTTGTTGCTTCAAGTGACAGCATAAATCTGGTTCATTTTACTCCATTTTGGCCATAAGCTGAAGATGGAGTCAATTGTCAGCTGAAGATAGAGTCAAGACTGTCAATTTTATAGACTTATTTTTTATGAGGCCACAAGAGTATCGTATCTAACAGATGTTAAAATGACTGATGTATTAGGTAGAAGTTCATTTAACATGCAGATGCTTTGGTCTCTCTGTCACTATCTTGGTTAAAAATCATACGTGTGAAACAAGAATCTAAAATTTTGGAGTAGTGGGGACTATGTGTTTCTCATCTTTGTGGCTCTCATGATTTTGCAGAGAACCTTGCTTATATTCAGCACAAAAAAATGAATGTTTCAAGGAACATTTACACAGCTGCTTTGTGTATATGATGTCTCCATGGTGTGTGGGTTTGCGTAACTGCATCCGAGCTTCCCTGCCACTCTTTCCTGAACTCTCTTTTTACATGTGTAATATTTTTTGAATCATTTTATCAACGTGCTTCCACCAAAAATTGATTTCAAAATACTTAAGCATTTCAAAGTAGCTTCACTTTCTTCATAGTTCTTCTTTAATACAAACATAAATTGTTATTTTCATTTAAAGGGGCTATCAGTGCCCACAGCTTCCAAGATCATTTAATTTGTTATCCAAATTCTAAGTAATTGTGTATGATGAACCTTATTTAATTTTTTATATTTATTTAATTACCTAAATCAACGATGTCCAATATAAATGGAATATGAGCTACATACAGAATTTTTATATTTTCTAGTAGAAAGACTAAAAATGCAAAAAGAAACTGGTGAAATTAATTTTAATGTTATATTTAATTTGGCTCAATATATCCAAAACATTGTCATTTCAGCCTTGAGTCAATAAAAAAAGGGAACATTAATATTTAATATTCCTTGTTTCATACTAAGGCTTCAAAATCCAACGCATATAAAATACTTAGAGCATATTTCAATCAGACCAGCTACTTTTCAAGTGCTCAGTAGCCACATACAGCTAGTCACTCCCATATTGGGTAAGTGAGAACTAGATAACACTTTTGAGGTTATTTTCAGCAATTGCAGTAAATCAGTGCTAGGATTCCATTTGCCTGCCATGCCAATAAGCCGTATTTTATTCATATACCAGCTATAGTAAATGCCTGAAATTACCAACAGTATCTTTGGCTACTGTGAGAACTTCTGGTCACTGGGCTTGGAGTGGCTGTGACTGCTCCTGCTTCTGCCATTTATCAATTTGTGACTTACTAAGATTGTTAATATCCTTGTGTCTCAATACTCGAACCCACCAAATAAGTATCATTTTTTGTTGCTGCAAATTCATAATTTGATGTGAAAATCAAATTAAACAGATGTGAGTACAGTTAAAAAAATACAAGATATCATGTAGAATTAAAATGGGACATTTTTTTTCTGAACAAAATGTCTTCAACCTTCGCCTTGGCTTGACTAAACTTCAGACAGGCTTCTTCCTGACTCTGGTTCCTGACCTGCCTTTTCTTTGAACATTTACAGTAGAAAATTTGTAGTTGCCCATTTTCTTTCAGCAACAGTAGCAAATATATTTTATTCGAGAGTCAAGGTAACAGAAAGATGTTAGAACCTTAAATATATTATTCAGTCTCTTTTTTAAAAAGTTTTTATTTTTAATTAATTATGTTTACCTGTTGTCCATTCTTTCTTTGTCCCTTTGAGGTGTAAATCTTTTTTTTTTTTTTTTTTTGAGGTGTAAATCTTTTCAAATGTTTCTTGCCGGTTATATAATCCAGGAATATCTTTTCTCAAGGATCTGGGAGTCACCTCTTTGAAAGGCAACATCAAGGAAGTTAGTGCCCCTTTCCAGACTCTATGGGAGAGTAGGATCTTAACTGGTGGGCACCCTTCTGGAGTTGTAGAACTACCAGAGAACATTTACTTTTCCTTTGAGCAGAGCCAGGTAGCCAAGAAAATGGCCTGCGTTCTTAGCCAGCAAATGCAGACACACCCACCTTTCATCCCCACCCCCGCCCTCTGTTTCAGCAGAATTGAGCTCAGATTTAGTTCTGGTCCTTCCCCTCTTTGCAATTGCTGTGAATAAAGTCTCTGTTGCCTGTATAACCTTGTCAGTGCAAGTTTTGCTTTGACACCACCGTAATGAATTCGCTTTCTTCTCTGATTTAAAGGAATCTCAATTTGAACTGTATCAAGCTTTGGCATCCCGTGAAGCTCATTTTCCAGGAAGTCAGCATCACATAATTAAAAAAGCTCAATGGCTTGGAAGATGGATGAAATCAACTCTGTATTCTTCTACTCGATCTTTGTATGACCCTGAAAAATTTGCTGATACCTTTGATAAAGGGATTCCTCCTCCGTAAGATGAGAAGATTTGGGTAAGGAGACTCCTTAAATTGCCTTTGAATTTGAACCTCTTTGAATCTACTCTTGATTGCGCCCTGTTGATCATTTAGGCTAAACCAGTGCATCCATGTTTATAAACAGTTAATTCACATCAACTTTATGTACATGACAAGAGACTTTTTTTTTTAGTCTAATGAACATTTTCACATTTACAACAGGAAATGAATTAAACACATAGATTCCCTGTGGGTAAAAATGAGCTACAATTTTTCTCCACCTACAAAGCAGCTGCTATCACTGTTTGCTGACTTGCAAATCATTAGTGAATGCTTCAGCACATCTTTTTACTTGTTGACATTGTGCAAAGTCAGCTCTTGAACTGCCCATAATTGCTGGACTCATGATCTGCTTTTTTTTTATGCCCATATAGAAAAAGATGTGATGAGTAGTGCAAAATATGTTTTTATGGTACTTTTAAAAAGTGTATGTTGTAATTTAATTTTTCACCTTAAACAGAAACACAGGAGTGTCATTTTACATGGCATCAGCTGTAACACTGAACACATCTGGGAAATTAAAATTAGCTTGTGATGCCTAAAGTACCATAGCCTTTATCAAAGTATACCTAGCAATAGGAAGAGTTAACCTGAGGGGCATGTACTAGGTGCCAGGTCAGGGATTCCCATATTCCTGTGCACTTAAGAATTACTTAGAGACCTTTCCAAACTTCCAAAGCCCAGGCCACACCCGAAACTAATTAAATCATAATCTCTGTAAGTGAAATGCAGTCTCGGTCTTTTTCAAAGCTCCCTTAGTGTTCCAAAGTGCAGACAAACATGGGAATCCCTGTTCTGGGCTCTGTGCTGGTCCTCTGCATTTTTGCTCTACAGTCATTTTCACAACCATCCGATGAAACACACATCCAGTTCTAAGCAGTAGTCCTAATACTACAATTCACAAACTACTTGGAAGCAAAATGACTTCTGGAAAATTCAGTTGGGTGAAAACAAGATAAGTGAGGAGGAAAGAGAATGGCATCACTTCTGCTCTCCGGGTGACCCAGTGTCTGGACATTTGAAATCCCCAGCCCTCTGAAGTAGGGCAAAGGACTTCAGGCTCTCTCTCTGCTCCTTCTCCAAGATTTGGGTCATGGCCATGTTCAAAAAGAGAGAATCAGGGAATCCCAGCCTCATCTAAAGGGGAACTGGATACCAATGGTCCACCAAATCATTCTGAAAAGAAAATCAGGGTCTAGTTCTTATAAAAAGTCTGGGTACATAAAATAATAATAATCACAGACAATCATCTGAAGGATATGTAGGCTTTCATGCTAGTGAATCTAGATTTCCCCCCCATGAGGAGAGCTACTTACACACGGTTCATTTGACTCTGTAGGATTTTCACTGAATTAAATATAATACATTTTTGTTAACACTGAATTGTATTTTAATGTGGAATTTTCAGCTTCTATTGAGAGATGCTATAACAAATATTTGTACTACCTTTGTTGTTTGATATTGAACTCAGTGAATGTTTCAGGGATAAGCTATAGGAGCTACTTTTCCTCATTTCTGGGGCCAGGAAATGCTGTGCTTTCCCATAAGAAGTGGTGTGTTTTCACCTTATCAACAATATATATATTTTTATAACTCCACTTTTTCTTGATGTCTTTTGACCACAAGCATGGACCCAAATCCATGTCCCTATTTTGTCTTCAACATATCCACATGTATAAAATTTTGCATACCAATAATTCTTCTGAAACAACATTCCTGTTTTAAATATCTTTAGAATCCCTGGCATCTCTGGTTTCTTATTTTTAACTTATTATATGTGTTTCATAAGCTATCTTGTATCTTATAAATATATTTATAGGTATTTATTCTTAAAACCCTTGTAACATGTCTACCTCTAGCTGTCAACAATACATAACGTCAAAACTCACGTTCACTCATAACAGTGCTCCTTTCTATTTAGCAGAATACTAGCAACATTCAATGAAGAATTAGAATGGATAGACGGTGCAAAAATATGACAAAATAAGATAAAAAATGTATAACCTCACATACCAGCGTTAGTCTTGAGATAACTGTGAATCCCACTGGAGAACTCATGAATTATAGAACATTTGTATCCTTCCATTTGTATCAGTCTGATTGCTAAGAATCAAGAAAGCATAAATAGGCCACATTTAGCACCTGACCTACCATATGTAGTATTTTAAGTTCTGAAAAATCATTTGCTTGAAAATTTGGGTGAAGTATGCTGCTGAACTTAAAATTACACTTACCTAAAGTAATTTGTCACTTCCCTGTGAGCCACGCATTTCAAACATGTTATGGCATATGGAGAATACTGAAGTCTACCACTGTATTTGTCCCCGAAGAAATTTAGTACTTTTGTGTTGTTGTTGTAATCCCTTTTCATGGATAGCTTTCATTCACCTAGAAATAGTTTCGCGGATATATCTGGGACAGAAGCATCTGTAAGAGAATTCTGCTAGACATCTCATCGAGGGCAGGCGTTCTGTGTTCACAGTTGAGCCCCCACCCCACCTGGTTCCAAATCTCTTTAAAGAATGAGGATAAAGAAAGGGGGGGGGAATCAGAAGGGGGAATGAAGCATGAGAGACTATGGACTCTGAGAAACAAACTGGGGGCTTCAGAGGGGAGGGGGGTGAGGGAATGAGATAGGCTGGTGATGGGTAGTAAGGAGGGCACGTATTGCATGGTGCACTGGGTGTTATACGCAACTAATGAATCATCGAACCTTACATCAAAAACCGGGGATGTACTGTATGGTGACTAGCATAATATAATAAAAAATATTATTATAATAAAAAAAATAAAGATAGAGTAATCTCAAAAAAAAAAAAAAAAAGAATGAGGACTCCCCTGCTCTATCACCAGCACCAGTGCCTGGCAGAAAGGAGTCCCTCAATGAACATTTGCTAAATGAATAATGAGGGAATGTCTTCACCCAGAGCCGAACAGCTATTTAACATGTATATAATACACTGATGAACATTTGCTTTATCATCGGGTCTAAGCAGTGCTTTATCATTTTCCACAACTATAGCATCATTCTTTTTTTCTTCCCTCATCATCCTGAGAACTTCTTATATGCCAGGCACATTGTAAGGTATTTTACAAGTCAGTTCACTTAAACCTAATGGTATTATCATTTGTTTTTAAAATACTGGAAAATAAAGACTTAGAGATTCAAAAATAAAAACAAAACACAGCAAACTTGCCTGAAGTGTGCAACCAGGAAAGCCCAAATATGAACCAGGGTCGCCCGAAGACCTAAACCTTCCTCCTCACACTCATAATACCAAACACCTCCCTAATGACTAAGACATATATTTTTATAGGAATATTACACAGATCATAAACAAATTATCAGCCTTTAAAATCAGGAAAAATTACATATACATATATTTTTTCAAAACCACCAATTTCCTTACTTATCTTTCCTGTCCAACTTGGGGATGATTTCATGCCACCAGCTTTCCCCTGAGTGTTGATATACTATTTACAGTCTCGAAGCTACTCATTCTTAGTTATTATTAGATAAGTTCTGGCAGCGTCTCACAGGCCATCTCAACTCTTCTCTATTTTTTAAAATTTTACTATGTTTTCTAAAAGTTATTTTACATAAATTATGTCTGCTTGCCTTTGATGTCTTTTACTCTCAAGTTCTATCACAGTGGTTTCTGCTTAATTTTACACACCAGCTTTTTATCAATGTTTAGCCTTAGTTGGGGTATGTTACCTGTATCCTGATTTCCAGTAGATCTGAAGCATGTCTTTAGATATAAGTTTTCTATGCATTCTATGCTATTAAATACTTTTCTAAAATAAAGTAAGACTTTATGGAGCACCTGCCCAAAGAGAGACTGAGGACTTGATTAACTATTTCCTGCCATCAAAGAGATTACTTATTTTCTTACAGAGACAAGACGTGAATTTAAAATAAATAAAAGCATTCAACTTGAATATAATCAAATGTCTTGTCCCAGGTAATGGCAAAAATAATTTTTAATGATGGCTTATTCTTGTCATAAAAATAAGTGAATTGGTTGACCATAACACACACACACACACACACACACACACACAATTAAGTCCAATAGATAAATATTTTAGAATTGCTAAATTTTATTTTCAGAATATATTCAATTAATCTGCAACTGTAATTCAAACACCATGATCCAGAAAATTTGTAGCCATTAAAAATTAAATGATCTACAAAGATGGGAAAGGAACATAAGACACTTATATAATCCTTTTTGGAATTTCAAATGGCTATCCCTTTTTTATGTCCTTTCCGCTACAGTTGTTCAGTGGTGCTTTTTAATGTTAATGGCTACTGCATAATCTCCCCTGAGAAAACTTTACTTAAAGAACTGAATGAGGCAAACCTTGCGCAGAGACTGGTTTTAGAAAATGTTGGCTAAACATCTTAATCCATCAAGATGCACTTGAATCAAAGACACTCAATACTATTAAGATCAGTCCCCAAAATTCAAAGCCACATATTTTAAAACTACTAACATCTTGCACTGAAGAATTTTTTCTCTTACTTTTTCCTAAACATGGTAGACTGATATTAGGATATGAATGGGTAGTGTTAGCTTTGGGTAGCTGATAACAATCCTTAAAATTGAAAAAAAGTGGTCAAAAGGCAGTTTTGCTTTTTCCTAGTTTCTACTGATTTGTTGCTTTATATTTTGTTTTTCTCGGTGTGTTAAACATCAGTAATAAGGCATTTGTACCTTTCAAATTTTTAATAATCATCTCTAAAATAATTATCTCAGGGGTGCCTGGGTGGCTCAGTTGGTTAAGCGTCCGACTCTTGGTTTCAGCTTCGGTCATGATCTCATGGGTCCAGGGATCAAGCACCTCCCCCCCTCCCCCACCTGCTGCTTGCTCAGTGGGGAGTCTGTTGGAGATTCTCTCCCTCTGCCCCTTCCCCCACTCTCATGTGCACGTACTCTCCCTCTCTCTCTCCAAAATAAAAAATAAATAAATAAAACAAATAAAATAATTATCTCAAAAATTCCTCATGACAAACTTAAGAAATAGATAAACACCGATTCACCAATAGAGATATCAAGGTTTAGAAAAGCAAAATGGTAGCAATCACCTAAGTGCAGAGATGCCAAGGCTTGGGCCAAGCATGGCCATGTGACAGCATTCTGACCTATGGATTATGGTAGATATATCGAGGGACATTGTTTCACTGGCTGAAAAGGAAATTTCTGGACCTGGTCACTCTCCCCCCACGCCCCTCACCAAGGAGAGAAAGTAGACACAAGCAGATGCAGAAAATAAAGGAGGAAAGTAGGATAGGAAGTAGGAAAGAAAATACTTCTCATTGATCAGACAGCCTGGCAAGCCCCGCATACTCACATAAAATCAAAGATGTTCTCCTACCTGTTTTACACCACTATATTTTAAAGGTTTAAATTTTTTCTTACGGTATCTTTATGTTTGCCTTAATTAGTACAAAAATCTGTATGTGTGTATGTATCTAGCTATCTATCTGTCATCATCCATGCATGCATTCTCTATCCATCTTCATTCTTAGTCTATTTTCCTTCTCGATTCCACTGCCTACTCCACACCATACCTCATCACTTGACATCTGGATGGCTACAATAGCATTTCCTTTGCTCATAAACTCTCCTTGACACAACTCACTAAACACAAGACTGCCATACTAAATCTTACTTAAATATGACTTGTATAAAATTGTTTCTCTTGCTCAGAAGTCTACTCTCCATTCTTATTTGCTTTGGAATAAAGCACATTTCCTTAGCCTTACATTGAAAGCTCTTCCAATCTGATCTCACTGTTATCTCTTGCCCTGAAATTACCCCATAGACACTTTGTTCAAGTCCCATTTCTTCTAGCAAATCATGCCCAACTACACTAGATCCAAATTAATTGGTTTCTTAATCTTCCATACTACCTATTGTCATCAGAATATATTTTATAATTTCATGTGTATCTTTCCATCTGTATTAAAATCCTGCCAACATGATGGGAACACAATAAAGATTTCTTTTAAGGACCCCACCTGTGACTCACTGAAGGAGGAAGCACCTGGTAAAAATTTGATGCCTACCGAAATGAACTGCATTAATTCTACAGGCTTCCTATGTGAAAAAGCAAGGAGAAGGGTGAATACATTTCTTCATAAAAATAATCCTCAGGATTAAATTGCCTTAACTATCCAAACAATGCATTAAAAACTAGAATCGAATAATGTCCCTTCATACTTTCTTCCTTTCCAACTCAAATCCTGGTGAGTTTTTGTTCCTATGATCCAAATACTTGAAGGTTCCAATTTACTACAGGCGAATACATGATCTATGAGCAGCATATGCATAAGTATATGTAAGAAAAGCAAGCATGACAACAAATAATCTGTTTATAAGCCCCGGTGAGTAAGATCTACTATATATTTGAATCAGAACGCATTTTCCACTTGGCAATGTAACGGCCAGATCAAATGTATTCCCTATTCAAGAAAATAGCATTTCAAAAGGGAATGACATTGTATGAAAATACAAATAAGATTGAAATCAACTTTTTTTTTTTTTTTTTTTTTGCTGGATACCAGTGTTGGTGGTTATTGTTTCAAGTGACTGAATGCAAAAAATTGCCAATAATTGATATAACACCAAATACATGGACTTTGAAAATAGGCCACGCTGGGTTTAAATACCTGCTTCATAATTTACAGGTTGTGTGATTTTGAGCAAATTATTTAATTTCATCGAGCCTCCGTCTCATCATAGAGAAAAATAATAGTACCTTTCTCAGAAGATTGTAATGAGAGTATAATATTATTGTTAAAATTTTTAGTACACTAGGTGTAAATTAATTGCTAGCTCCTCATACCTTCTTGAGATGCTTTGATAATAAACTTACCAAATGGCCTCTGGGGTCAACATTTCATGTATAAAGTGTTGCCATTGTTTAGAAGCTACATGATATCTGGCAAGTTAATCACCATATCCTAACTTCACCTTCCTCATCTGTTGTTCAATAGGGACAATATTTCCTACATGGTTTGGCTGCTGTGAGCATACACTAAGTTGTTAGATGCAATGTTAAGGACGGTCATTGTTAAATTGTAAATGCTCAATTTAGCAGTTTGCTATAGAGAAACTAAATTACATTTTTTATCTTTTTTAAAAGATTTATTTATTTATTTGAGAGAGTGAGGGGGAGAGTGGGTGGGAGTGGGGCAGACGGAGAAAGAGAATCTTCAAGCAGACTCCCCCGCTGAGCACAGAGCCCAACTCGGGGCTTGATTTCCTGACCCAAAAGATCAAGACCTGAGCCAAAACCAAGAGTCAGGGGCTTAACCAAATGAGTCACCCAGACACCCCCAGAATACTTTTTATCTTCATTTTTCATATTCAAGATATAATTTTGGGAGGGGGTGACAGCAATGAACACATACAAATCAGCTTTGATGTTTTACCACTAAAAGCAGCAACTGTTACTTATCATTAAAACATCGATTAAGCATCTATGATGTGTCGTTTTGCTCTATGTCTCATTCTGGAGACAGATGGCATTGTTTGTATTTCAGCTCAGGCACCTACTAGTTGTTTGTCCTTGAATGATTCACTTAATCCCTGCTCCCTCATCTGTAAAGCCTGACAATACAAATACTTACCTCACAATGTTGTTTGAGGATTAAATGAGTTAATATATGTTAAATAACATATTTAGAACACAGTATTATGGAAGTACCAGGGCTTATTTCATTGTATTAGGAGTTTTCACAAATTATTAAGTGTCTGCAATACTCTTTTGAGGGAAGTACACTTACCACCATTTTACAGGGGAGGAAATTGAGGCTCAGAGGCTCAGTGGCTTTCCTAACAAGATAGGCAGCAAATGAGGGCATCAGACCCTGGTTTTCCTATCTCCTGAGCTCATTTACATTTTACTGTATCATAATAAAGCCCTAACTATACTGCATGTCTATTATACCTTTATATTCTTCTGCTTCTTTATATATTCAACTATATAAAATTATATCTTATTATACATGCATCACAAACTCTTTATTATCTCAGGTTCTCTCAACTGATACTCTCTTTTAATTCAGATTTGCATCAGATCAGTACCTAACATAAAGATGTACCAGAGTGGAATGATATTTGAATATTCAGCCTAATGACATGCTATTCTCATAAAAATTACCTTCAAGAACCTCTTTATCCTTTTTATTATGGAAAACATACACATAAATATAAAAAAATAGTATAATGGACCCCCATGTATAATTATCAACTAATGGCTAATATTGTTTCATCCATACCTCCAATCCTCTGGAATTATTTTGAAGTAATTTCCAGACAGCCTAACATTTAGTCTGCAACTATTTTAGTAAAAAATAGTGGCTCTGACAAAACATAACTGCAATCCCATTATCAACCATAAAACAGTAAAAATTGCCTTGAATAAGCAAATCACATTCCTGTATCTATGCTTCCCTGATTGTCTTATGATTAAAAAAAATTACTTGCTTATTTTTGCCGAATATAAGTAAAGTCCACAAGTAGAGATTATTTTTTCCATCTCCACATTCTCCTTTAATGCATAGAATGTTTCTCCTCCATTTCTTTTTACCTGGCATTAAAAAAAAACAGGCTTTTTTTTATTTTATAGAGCGTCCTTTAATCTGGATTTTGTTTGTACAACCCCATGGTATCACTTAACTCGTTTTTTTTTTATCATTGGGTATGCTAAAAGTTGAACCTTTGATCTAGATGCTTGATCATATTCAGGTTTGATTTGTTTGGCAATAAATATCTTTTCAATAATGTAATATTTTAAACTTGATAGCTCTCGTTTATTTTTCTAATTCTTTAGAAATTAAGGCACTTTTGTACCTTTGAACTAAAATTAAATTCCTTTTGGCAGGCTATATTTGTATTTTCAAATGTCTGCTTAGTGTAGTTCAGCATTCCAGGTTTAGGGTCATTTTCAACAGCATTATTATTTTTATTAACACAGAAGTTTTGATATCCTGTATATCTGTGTCCCATTCATGATCCATTTGTGGATTTGTCTGTGTATAGTATGCATGGATTCCAGTAAGATCACTATTAATCTTTTCCTTTCAAAGCTGATAATTACTCTGTTTAGTCCCGAGCTATGTTTATTTGAAGTCAAATAAATCCACAATGGTCAAATATGAAAAAAAAAACGAGATAATATTCTTGAAGGATTTGAAATCAGAAATGAATGCATTTGGATTTTTATTTTTGCCTCACCCCTCACTTACTAGCCAGGCAAGAATTCTAAAATTGAAGAAAACTACATACGGTGTCTTTTCTCTCTATTTTCCCTTGGGGTGGAGAGAACAAAGTCCTAGAAATCATGACGTTTCACTGGAGCTGGCTACTGCGTTGGCTGGCTGTCACGTCCTGTTGTATGAGTTGGAAGGCATATTGTCACGCTTCTCTGAGGCAAGGAGACAGGAGGGCATTGTTCCTTTTCCTACACCCAAATACCGCACATGAAGTCACCTTCTCTCAGGCCCTTTTCTGTCCAAAGACAGAGAAAACAGAGCTAGAAATTTATGGGGAAAATAGGGGCTAAAATATCCCAAGATTTAGAGCCTGACCTCAATGTCTTGAATTACAATTTAAAGTAAACAGAAAAGCGGTTGAGAATTCAGGATGTGGGCTTAATGTATTCTATTCAGTTCACTGCCAGAAATGAATTGTTGCATTGTGTACAAGTCAAAGCATCCTGGAGTGGCTCAAGGATGGGCTCAAGCGGAGGGCATCCCAGTTGTCCACTTAGGGCATCAGAAAAACCACAAGGGCTCTATCTAGAGGGGACAGGTTGCTAGGGACTTTCGGCGAAACAGCAGTAAAAGCCGAAACGTACCCGTTGGATATGTAAACTGTTGTAAGGCCTGGGAGGTTATGGAACAGTAAAGCTCTAAGCCAAAGAGCAAACAACCTATTTTCAAAGGAAATAAATGAAAACTCTCAGATGCTTTGGTCTTCGGTGGGGGTCCCCCATTGCTGTTAAATTCTGAAACACCCGGGTGTGGGGTTATTGAATTAGAAAACACTTATGTTAAATACAGGCAATATACAGAATTATAGAACATTTGTTAACATCCTATGTTGTAAATTACAGTAAATCAGTAAATATTATTGATATAGTAAGTTGGCAAGTATTAAGTATTGTCGATATTCTTATGGCAAATTGCAGAAAAGATATTTTACTGTCATTTACACAAAACACTTCTAAAAATAATTATTAAATGGGAGGCCATCTAGTGATATGCACGGTGCTGTCAAACATGGACTGTGATAAAGCAAATTACTTTGAGACTTTTGGTTATTATGTTCAAATTCGTAGCAGTAATTGAACAAATCCGAAGTGATTTTCTCTTGATGAAGTACTCAATCTTAGGTAAATTATATTTTCCTGCTGAATATGTAGAAATGTGGAATAGTATTTTACTCATTAAATTTATATATTTGCCAATTATACATTTAGGCTAAGTGCTGTATCATTCAATACTTTTAAATTTTACATAACTTTTTTTTTTTTTTTTTTTTTTTTTTTTTTTAGACACTGCTAGCTTGAAATCTAGTTGGAGTCAAGGTACTAAATGCAAGATACTCTGTCTGACCTGCTTCTTCTCGACGTAAGATTGGCCTGCAGAAGCCCAAGGCAAACTTTCACGACCTGTCAATTTAATAATAAAAGTTTAAGTAGTCTATTTGAGTTTTTCATAAATCGCCACATAACTTTGAATGCAGGATCAGGGATTCAAATTCTGTTATCACCGTTCAGTACAAGGTGAAGTGTAAGAGGTGTGGGAAAAATTGAAGCAGAGTATAAATGGTCAATTTATAAACTTGAATTGATGATTCATCATGAAATGATTTTCCTAAAATGAGTTTAAAGGATTTTTAAATTAAATACTACATGTCTAGATGCCTGCAGGTCAAACTTAAGTCTTCTGTTCCACTCAGACAATATCCTAAAGAACATTATTGAAAGTGACTGTGATTACAAAGCTATGAATCACAGTGTTTCCATGATTTGTTAAGTTATCCCTGTAAGGTATTTAAAGATTATTAGCTACATAGAGAGACATTGTCCCTTATAGATAAAAATGAAATATATTTTTTAAAAGAAGAGATATCATGGCATTGGCTCAAAAACACTGAAAATTTCAAAACTAAACTTCCCCGGGAAAGGAAATAATCAAAGGAGAAATATCCGTTTAAATATCAAAACAGGAAAATAACACATCCCACTTTACTGTGTGTGATACATTTTATAGATTCATTTTTTCAATATTTCTACCAATAATTGATATGCACAGGATAATTCGATAATCTTCCTATTACTAAATCTTGTACTCGTTGTATTAGGCAAATACTCTAATGTTTGTTAATTTTAAAATTCTGATTCTGCATAGGACTCCCACTGGTAACTTTTCTTATTAATACACTTCCATCTTCTACTTATATACGTAGGCATCCCTGTCCAAAATAAAGCAAAAATATCCTAAGAATCTTTTGGGAAAATACTCTTAGATCCTAGGTATTTTAAGTGGAAGAAACTTACCTACATTATTAATGATCACAATGTAATTAAATCAAAACCATTTACACTTTTAATTTGAAGTTGTATTGCTTCATAATTAACCCAAATGGAGGATAAAGTAATTAATTTTTCAGGAAACAATTTCACTGCATAAAGTTAAATATCAATTAATATGTGTATTAAATTGCCAGTAGTGTTTTGAAAAATTAATTTGCTCCCAAACTTTCAGAGCAGCAGAAATGTCATCAGTGTCATCTCAATGTCAAGTAATTCACAAGTAAAACACAGAGTAGATTTAATTACAATAATCATTAAGGATATAATTATGGTTCTATTTAACTTTTCTTATTTGAGCCTACCATCCTAATTTTTATGATGTAATTTGATAGACCCTTTGTATACTACTGATTTTTCTAGATATGAAATAGTGCTTTAAAATGTATTATTTTTTGAGATACATGAAAACATCTCATTCTTTAGGAAAAATATAGAATCTGTGATATCTGAAGAATATAACTAGTTTGCCTAGTCTTATTAATAAAAATCAACTATTTGTAAATTTAGAGGTAAACAAATACACCATTTTCTAACAAAAGTCCTCAGAATAAAGGACAAACTTCCTAATGAAGTCACCCACATTTCCCATGATGTAAGAGATAATACACTTTCCAGAGTCCACAGTGATCACATAAAACTGAAAACTTCCATGGCTCTTCCTTAAGAGTTCCTGTAGAAACCTCCATTTATAATAGTCACTAGCCTGATTTTCCCTATAGTATAAGGTTCATTTTTAGCCTAAATATGGGTCAAGAATAGCATTCTTTTTTTACTATGAGGTAGAAATGAGTACATTTCAAATAATACAATTTTTATGTAGCTGATGAATCTGTTTTTTAAAAATATTTTTAATTCAGCATGACAAAAACAAACCCAAACAAAAAGCTGTTATTCTAATAATCATTGTGCAGAAATACTTACTATATGTTAAAACACATCCAAAAGAAATGTTTCACTGTGAAAATAACAGACCCTGGGCCAAGGAGGAACAATATAATTGTTTTTCTTAAGAAATGTAGAGGAAAAATATTTTCAGAATATTAACAAATAGGTCTTTAATGTTTATTTATTCCTGGGTATACAAAGTTGCCACATAGTCTCCACTAACTGAATCAATGACATAGGTAGGGTGGGTGGGCGGGGGCAGTGTATGAAGACTAGAATTAATAACTGCTCAATTTAGAGTTCTAAAAATTAATTTTGTTATTTCACAGACTCTTAAGAAAGAAATGCTTTTTCATGGGACTGTAAAAGCATGGATATTCACTGAGAACTCAGGGAAGAGAGTTTGTGGTCCAAACACTAAATGGAAGAATGAAACTTTGCTGGGTTTATTCCCAGTGCAACGGCAATCCCAGTTAGGGTTGGGAGTCCCAGTGCAGAAGGGTGTGTAGCCATATTTTGGAATGGTAACGTGAGATACAAAACTAGTAGGGAATACAGATCAAAAATGGTGGTTTGAGTGGTAACTTCAATAATTATATAGGACGATGATCCAAGGGTGCCTATGAAAGTGTTCTGTGCTCCCCAATAAGGGGTAATGAAGGAGATACCAGTTTCTTGTGCCCCGAGAGGAGTAAGAAGGTGAGCAAGCAGATTCCAAGAGCAGAAGCAGCCTTGGGGATTCTGTTCACTAAGGAAGCGTACATCAGATGAAAATCTTGAATTGATCCAGAAAAACCCTAAACTGCTCATGCCTCAATCCAGAAATAACCTACCCTCCATTGTCAAGGTTACTTTTCTGTCCTCTGCAGACATAAAAGCTCCTTAATTGAGCATAAATAGAGACAAGAAGGAATGCAGAGTTTCAGTTTTTTCTTATCCTGTGTTTTTTAGAAAATCATTCATGCCCATTACAGAAATAAGTAATAATCTGGGATTCTGGATGAACAACTAAAGAGAGTTGGAGGCAGAGTAGCGCAGGATGAGCGAAGTTCCAGGCTCCTCTCAGTGTGGGGATGGCCGGTGGAAAGCTCCGGGAGCCAGGAATGACTAAGGCGCTATTACTAAAATACGCGTCTATACTTTAAATCCACATTGTTTCATTTGTTGTTTGCTGCTGAACAACGTCCTCTCCTCCGGGTTCTAAAATATCAGTCAAATGTTGCCCCCCCACACAGTCATGTCTTTTTGTACTTTATAAAAGTGAAGAAATCAAAACAGTGGCAATTAGCGGAACTCACTGAAAAAAAACAGAACGTTATGCTTGGTGTGAAAAATCAGAGTATAAACTGAGAATTTAGTGGGATTTGGAGCAAGAGGTAACCTAAAGAAATAACCTGTACCTACTCAACATTAAAAAACAAAAAGTGTCTCTTGAGAAACAGAGAGGGTTAGGGGTGTGATCCAAATTTATTTAAATCTCAAAGGAACTTGTAACTTCTCCCCCAACCCAGCCTATGATTTGGGTGCATCTAGGCAGCTGTAAGAAGCTTACATTTCAAACACAATTTTTTTTTGCTGTAACAGTATTTACACAGGATCATTTTTTTTTAATGGGAAAATACAGAAGACCATTAAAATATTTTAATGAATTTAAACCACTTACCATGATACCACCTCAAAATATTATTAACATTTTGGCAAGCCATAGGTTATTACTCATTTTTTTGTTTTATTGCTTTACATCCTGTATGTATATATTTTTCCAGACATTAAAGATGAGAATTGCTTCCTTATTCTGGGGCAGACTTTACTCTCATTTCATTCAGGAACCAAACAGGCTACATAGTATCAGGTACTTTGTTAGTAAAAATTTGATACAAAGACCAGCAACATCAGAACCCTGGGAGCCAGTTAAAATTCAGAATATCAGACTCACTCCTGACCTCTTCCAGAAGAATCTGCACCGTAACAAAATCCCCAAGTACTTTCAAGTGAACATTAAAGTTTGAGAGGCCCCAGATTAGGAGACTGCTCCTTCCTAAATTCTACGGCTTCAAGTAACTCATAAGTACCTACCTTCAGCACAGTTCCAGACCGTGTCCGCTGGCCACCTGACGCTTCCTTTGCATGCCGTCAAAGCACGCAGGCCCAATATGTCCACGGCTAACTCCTGATTTTCTGCTCCCGGAGTCTGGCCGCCTTCTAGAGCTTCTTATATTAGTGCAAGAAAGCTCCTGTAGCCCTTGAAATCTACCTCCTGCCCATCCTCCATATGCAATCTACTTCTAGATCTTGTAAAACACCTCTTGAATCCATCTGCTTCTTTCTATCTCCTGTCTCACTCAAGGTGCTGCTTACGACACCCTCACTGATCTGCTCACAGCAAGAGTGAGCTGCAAAAAGCGGATCATATCATACATCCCACTTCAACACTCAAGGTCTTTCTGTTGTGCTGAGGTGAAACACCAGTAATATAGGGCTCTTCATGGTCTGATCTGTACTCTCCAAGCTGGCCTCGCTTCTTTGCGTGATTCACAATAACCTTATTCCCATTACTCTTATGTGCTAGGTGTCTCTCTCACAGGTCCTTTGCATGTGTTTTCTTACCTTTGCAGAAATTCTACTACTTTTATTCATCTGTTCACATACTCAACAAATACTTATTAAGCATCTTCTACTATGTGCCACTGGAGAGCTTTGTGTAGTGCATGATATGCTCTTGCTTCGGTTTTAATGGGATCACTCTGGCTGCGGTGATAGGAGATGACAGTCACCCAGGTGAGCACCTGCTCGGGCTTGGACATAGGAGTAGCTGTGGAGGCGGTGAGAAGTGACTAGATTTGGGGTATATCTTAAATGTAAAGCTGGTAAAAGATATCTTCACTTTATTCAAATTTATTTTTTTATTATAATAATATTTTCTTATTACATTATGTTAGTCACCACACAGTACATTCCTGCTTTTTGATGTAAAGTTCGATGATTCATTAGTTGCGTATAACACCCAGTGCACCATGCAATACGTGCCCTCCTTACTACCCATCACCAGCCTATCCCATTTTTTCTTTAAATAAATCTCTGCTTAATTTTATTTCCTTAGGAAAGTACCCTCTGACCTCCCCCATGTAAAATCCCTTATTATGGACTGTTACAGAATTTGCTGCCTCTTCACATGCATTTCAGCCACACTTCAACTTTACATTTATTCCTGTGATTATTTGTTTTAAGATCCACAAGGGAAGGGACTGGGACTGGTCATAGTTGTGTGCATGCGTGTGTGTGTGTGTGTGTGTGTTAACTCTGCTATACACACAACACCTAGAATGCTGCTTAGACTACCCACATTAGGCACTCAACGAGTATTTGTTAAACGAGTGAATTTAGAAGTATTTATTCCTAGTATAAAATTGAGATGAGGCCCTTCATGTTTTAGTTACCTCCCCAGTTTCATGTCTCAAATACTGTACACTTTTTTCCTCAAAACATTAGGGGACATGGGGTCTTCCCTCTCTGAAATGCTCCCCATCACTGTCTTCTGGGAAATTCCTAAACATCTTCCATGTCTATATGCATTGAAAACATTTTATCCAGAAAATTTCCCCGAATCTTATGTGCTCTTTTTCTAGTGGAGAAAAATAACAAGAAAGAAAAGGCATTGGGGGTTCCTGGGTGGCTAAATCAGGTAACCATCTGCCTTAGGCTCAGGTCATAATCCCAGGGTCCGGGGATGAGCCCTGTGTAGCAGGGAGCCCGCTTCTCCTGCGCCTCCCCTCAGGTGCTCTGTCTCTCACTACCTCTGTGGCTATCTGTTTCTCTGTCTCAAATGAATAAATAAATAAATAATCTTTAAGAAAGAAGGAAGGAAGGAAGGAAGGAAGGAAGGAAGGAAGGAAGGAAGGAAGGAAGGAAGGAAGGAAAAGGCATTCAGTGTGGCTCAAGACCATGTGAGGTTTAAAATCACTAGGATATACTGCTTGAAGAGGGAGAAATGGCTGCAGAGGTAAATAAAGAGTGGGCATGGGAGGCCTTGGGGCCATGAGAGGTGTCTGGTCAGGGAGACAATGAAATGTATTCGTCAGGGGGATGATTTGGTCAGATGTATGCAGAAAGACTATCCTGGCATCTTTGTGAAGGATGGATTACGAGTGTGAGAGACAAGAGACAGAGGCATCAACTTGGGGACCGGCACAGCAGAGCAGAAGCTGTGTGACGCTCACCTGATCGACGCTGGTGACAGGACAGGAAGATAGGAAGCAAGAATGTCAGAAATAATTAAGTCCTTCGGAGGTGATTAATAAGGGATGGGGACAAAGAAAAGGGAATTTTTAAGATGATGCCCGGTTTGTGATTTGGGTGACTGAAAGGACGTCACTACCATTAACTGTGACAAAGTACCAGGAGATGAGGAGCACATCTGGAGAGCAAGTTTGTGAGATCTGTTTCCAGCAGGTTAATTTTGGAATATATCCAAGTGGGGAACCCCGCCTGTCTCTGTTAATGTCATGAAGCACCCGGACGTGCTGAGGAGCACGGCTCCCACTAATGGAAATTCAGTGAAGAAAGAAGAGTATCCTTGGAGAATGCTGACCTCAGGCAGACCCTTAGCCTCGGTGAAATTCAGCTTCTTCACAGTAAAATGGCAGGATAATAACTATATTATGGGAAAATGACATTATGTATCTCACAGTTTACTGTGAAGATCAAATATGATGGATCTAAAGATTTTATAAATTGTAACACTAGACAAAATATCAGCTATCAATATTGTTACTAACATATCTAATATGCATAGTAACAGCAACAGAAAATGTTTTAAGACTCAGAGTTACATTGTGTTACTAGGCTTTCACTGTGTCCATTGCTTTATTTCTTAAGAAGATGGGAGCATTTATTTAGTTACTGTTATGTGCGTGGTCATTTCTGGGAAGTACTAATTTTTATAAAAATTCAAGTTTCTGATTAAGACAGAATTCATTTTAAATAATCAAAAAGCCTGACTCCTCAGACATGCATTCAGACAACTGGCACAACCATGTGAAGGGTGATAGGAAGGAAAGTTCTTGTAATAGCCTGATGATGAGGGCTCCCACATGAGCATTACAGAAAGTTAGACGAAGGAAATCAGAACTGATAATAAGAGGCTCTCTCTATATATCTGGTATTTTCTCAAAGTTATAGCTATGGTTAGGAAAGCACATCAGAGGAACTCCAGAAATATTCTGAATCTCTTCTCAAGGTCCTGGTGACCCACAGCCACAGTGTGACACTCAGGCTTAGAAATGCTCTTTGCACAGGTGTTACTCCCTGTACATAATAATTATTCAAAATTAGCTCTTTGGAAAGCTTGACAGGCATTGAAACTTCGGCCCTGACTTCTAAAATGTATTTATTATGTAGGGCATCTCCAATTACAGGGAGATGCTTTGTTAATGGATGGACCACCATTAATATTCTAAGTCCTGTTTGCCTTTAATAAAAATACTCATAATCCAATTAATATCGCTATCAACCCAAGGTGATATGAAAGGTTCTGTTTTGTGTTAAATTAAAAAAAAAGAAAATGAATATGTTTTGGGGAGACTTCTCTTTCCTTAAGGGTGCTGTATCTTTCTTAGCTGTCTTTTTAGAATTGACTCTATCTCTCTTTAAATTTCTGATATTTGAAGCTAAGCATTTGTCTCAAATCATGTATGTCTTTGTTTTCTTTTCCTTCTCCACATACACACAGCCATCCAGTTTCTTCTTAGTATTACATTTGCATATTTAATAGACTAAAGATATTCAATTCTAGGAGATTCTTTTAAAATTAGGATTTTAATCAATGGTAATATATTATTTTTCCACTATTAAACATACATATTCTTTTGTGGATTTTTTCCAAAAAATAACAGAAAACATTATCTGTCATATGCTTTTACGACACAGCACACATTATCCCATCTGGAAAAAAAATCTTACTGGTGCAGTCAGGAAAATCCTATTGATACAGTATCTGTAAATAAGTAGCATATTTCTAGAAGTGAGTTAATTGCTCATAAGGATTAAAGCAAAAATATGTTAGCATGCAGGTTCTTTTTATCACAGTAAAATTTATTCAAAGATCATATAATCCAGCTGCAATGCTTCCATTGAAAGTTAATTAGCTGTTATTAATATGTGACGATATTAATCAGGAGCATCAGCCTTCCATTATCTTCTGTACCAGTAAAATGTAAGGCATCATTATACTCAACATCTGTGCTATTAGAAATAGTACTAGTCAAGTCACTGCTTTCAACAGATGAAGTCAAGAAATGTAACTTCCCAATTGTACTGCTCTCTTTTGTCAGAAACGTTAAGAAGATTCAGCTAAGGAATAAAACATGCACTAAAGTACTGTGCCTTTTCAAACATAACTGAAAAATAGTGTAGCTATTGCAAAATCATAATACTTGAAAGCCCAGAAGCACTAACCTAAAAGAAGAAAAAGAAGCGAACAACTGTCCGTAAACATGTTTTTCCCAGTTCCTCAGCAAAGACAATGGAAAAGAACTGTTTGGAATACAATCTCAGACAATAGCACCTTTCTCATGGAAAACGCAAACAGTCCTTGGTAAAAAGTAAACTCTGAATAAACTTCTGGGTTACAGTTGTAAGTTTTCTAGTGATAAAATGATGTGATCTAGTTTGTAGATAGACTCAGCTCCTACATGGAATGCTTTTAATAGCAAAAATGATGACAGATAGCATAGCATCACTAATTACCTATATTTAGTGCTGTGGAGGATAAATTCCAATTAAATCCATTAAAAAGTTAACTATTTGGATCTCACCGCCCTGGGATAGGGACCTAAATCAAAACCAAGAGTCAATGCTAAACCGCCTGCACGACCCAAGTGCCCCTAAAGTTCCTAATTTTGATAGGCATAATCTTTCTCTAAGTGGTGATACCATTATTATAATTAAGGTTCGAAAAAATCAAGTAACTTCTAATGTTTTTAATTGTGAATTGTACTTACTCATTTTTCTAAGTAAAAGGGAGAACCCCTGTTCTAATTTCAGAGCCTTGTGATTCTCTCCAAACCCAGGTCATCACACACCATAAGAATCTCTGAATACATTTATTTCCTAAAGTCCTGAGTTATCACCTAGTGAGTTATAGTACAACCTCTAAATTCTGATTAATAAGTGTAATTTATTTTTTCTACTATCAAGGAACTGGCCATGCATGGTATAGAGCTGTCCGGCACAATTTACAACTTGGGAAAGGCAGGGAACTCGGGTACAACCAGGAGAACACTAAAGAAAAATACAATGTTTCCCAGAACATTTCATAAGTTTGCAGTATGATAGCAGTAATAGGCGATAAAGAGTTTCACTCAAATAGGGACCCATGAATAACTGGAGACTTTTAAGGACAATGACAGCCACCACTATACCGTTCTGGGGACGGAAATGTTCTTATCGTATGCTTAATGTTATTTTTAGAGTGTTCTGCTATATTGTAGAATTTCTAAAAAGACACTAAATGTAGTTTCATCTGTATTCCCCCCAACTTTCCCCTACAACACATATAAAGGAAATATGAAAATATAATAATGCATTGGGTGATATCACTCTGTAATCACCCTAAGCTGTGCTAATATAAACAATGGGAGTCTCATCAATGACCAAATAAATAAAACAGAACCAAACAACTCCAAGTTTCATTATCAAAGAAGTACCTGATAGTTCAAGTTTGGTGGAAGAAGAATTTCCCATTCCACTGTATGTTATATGTGACAATTAAAAGAAAATAGAAGAGCAATTATTCCTGGAATCTGAAATGTCATATTGCAATGAAACATTCAGCCCTTATAAGGTCAGAACTATTTTATTTTAGGAGACTGGTGTCAGCATAATAAGGACTAGTGAAGTCTTTTGATAATAAGGTTAAATTTCAGCTAAGTTTCAGTTTGCTTTTTATGAAGTTTTTAAATTAATAATGCAGAAAATGAAGTCACGTTCTCAGGCTGAATCATTTGGAGAGGCTTCGATGAAAAATCTGGGCTCTGTGAACAGACCTTATGTGGGGTTTGAAGACTGGTTTCTCTACGTACTAGTTGTGTGATCTGAGTAAGCCACTTAACCTCACCACATATGGGTGTAGAGAGAACTACATAAGATAATAAAAAATTGAGAACATTGTCTGGCGTGTAAGAGCTCAATAATATTAAATGTCATTGCTATTGTCATTCTACTGGCCAGTATCTGGAAATACTGACAAAAATTCATTGGTGCTGAAAGAGAACAAAAAATGGTGAAAACTCTATTATCCAATGGTTAGGTTGAGAGAAAGGTAAATAATGATTTGACATCCAACATTAAAGAACACTAAGAAATTTAGAAAAAACAATTTGGTTTTGAAAATTATGAATCCGTGGAAATTAAGGGAAACCCCAATTATTAGTCCTTGTTTGCCCCACAAAGTAATTAATCAATTACTTCGGTAATTGATTAGTAAACAATTAATTGGAAACAATTAATTAGTAAGTAATCAAATTTTACATTGTGTGAAAGTTCCCACAGATGGCAAAAGTTAGTGAATTTATACTCAAGAATATAAGAAATCATAGGACTCCTGCTGGAATTTGTACTTCTAGCGATCCAACTATGATGAGATGTGTCAAAAGATTAACAGCATGCTTTAAAAAAATTCTGTGATGGGATTATATTTTAACCCAGTGATATTTTCATAGATAAATTGCAAAAATCTATCTTGACAATTTCAATCTGCATCTCGCAAGACTGTTAACACTGGAAATTCTACCATCAGGGAATTTTAAATGTGCCTCTTTAGATGTTTCTGTAATGTAAAGAAAGCTAGCAAAAATGTTGACTTTTGCATATTAAAATATCAAGGAGCAAAGTGCTGTGTCATGCATTTGAAGGAACAAATTATTAGTTATTTTTCAAAGAAAGTAAATAATCACTCTCGAAAATAACTAAAGAGGGAAGTGTAGTATGCTAAGTTAGCACTTTGGCTGGTACATTTAATTGTTTGCAGCAACATTAGTACCAAAATTCAGGGACTAAGTGAAAACGTTCTGCCCTCCACAGACAAGCAATTAGCTTTTCCAAGAAAAAAGTATATCTGCAAAAAGGACAAAAAATGAAAAGCAAAACCGAAACAATACTTTGGTCATCACAACATCAAAATGCTCTTAGCATGAGCATTTCCAACCTCAAAAACAAAAGTGTAATTAGACAATAAATCAACTTTTTCCATTTTCTATCCCAGAATTTGCTATTATGTTATGAAAAGACTGTACAGAAGACAGTGTTACAATGAAACATTTAAATATGACTTTTGACAAATTCTGAATTTCAGTTAAAGGATACTGTCTTGCAAAATTTATCTTAAATTCTTACATTCAGCACTCAAGTTCTACTTTTCTTTCAGCATTTATATCTTTTTATGGATACACAGCAGTAAGAATCATGTAAAGACAGAAATTTTGCTTAAATATTTAGAATTTTTTTTCATTTATCCTTATGTATTCAAAGCAATTAAACTGTGACTACACAATTTTTGTAACTGAATATTTGGACAGGGGTTATTGAAGTTCATCCAGACTCTTCCAAGTGTTATAAGCCAGTTAACCATACTCTTTGTCTTTTTGAACTTGAAAGGAAACTACTAGCCGTTACAGAATCCCTTGAGAAGTGTCCTCATGGTTTTGTCTGTATGTTTGTTAACTCAAACAAGCCAAGTATTGCTTTTCTAACTACTCAAATGAAAAATCTAAATCAAACGGTTAAATTTGGCTTTCTCCAATGATTTTATGGGTATTTTAACAGAAATTAAGAAATCTAAAGTTATTTACATAAATATTTAACATGACCTCAGTTGTGAGAGCACATTGGGAGCAGCCAACTGCAAGGTATTTTTCGTGATAATAGCTGAAATTCTATATGCTAGATTTTAATATTTAAATTCCAAACTGTCTTAATTTTGAGTGAATTATTCTATCATGCCTTCTAATTGGTAATAAATGTTTTTTTCCAAAGAAAATTGTATAGTTGTCAAAGTCTATGCCCTCTAGTCTGCTAAGAGTAAAATTGTGCCCATTTAAATATATCATTTTATTGCATTTCTCCAAAATATTTATTGTTGCATGAAATTATCACCATTAATATCCATTGTAAATGCAATGCAGTAACATTAATTATATTGATGTTGATAAAGAAAAACCACAAAATTATGAGTGCATGTATACTATAAATTCATTCTTTTCTCATTTAACTATAGTGATTAACAGTAGAAATATATTATTTAGCTCTTGGCATAATTTACCAAGCAATTATATTGAAACAAGGCTATCTCAATTAGCAGGTCATGTTTGCATCTAGTTTTGAACCTACCTATAGAATTCTCTGTGTATCTACCCTATTGCATTAAAGAAGCTGTTAAAATCTATCCTTATCCATATTAATGGATTAATAGAATAAGTAGAGATTTTTTAAATTATACCTTACATACACATGATGTTTTCTGCTTGCTTATTAATCAAACAGGTGCTAGCATAAATTAAATACTTACTCTTTATCACTGCTCAGCATTTGCTTTTCGGTGATTTTTTTTTTTCTGTTCACTTTTAAGGTCAGAAAATGGTATTTGGTTTTCTTTTTTGTTTTCTCAAGCACTGGTAAGTGACCAAACCACATTTAAAATGTTAGGAGTTCTCTTGCTCTTAGGTTTATATTTTAGAAAGCTATTCAGAAGAAATGGTTTCTGGTGCCAAGTTCTTAATGGTAAATAAGTGGATTTTTAAGGAAAGGAGCTCTGGTAACATTTTAAAAATGATATCTAGTATGCATTAGAGAAAAATTCATGCCTCACATGATGACTCATTAAGTGATAAGTAGACTTATGTTCCTTATTTGATAATTTGATGCACAGATACATATATCCCTTTTCTGAAATGAAATCTAGATGGAGTGCATTGTCTCAATACATTTCTCTTTGGTTGTACTGAAATAAAATTCTTAGCTATGAACCCTTATGAATACGCCAGCAGATTGAAAATAAAATGATCTGAATAATGGAATCATAAAGTTGTTATGGATGGTAAGAGCTTCTTTGAGCATGTATTTTATTCCCATGAATTGAAGTGCAGTGTATTTAATCTTTCCCTTACCATCTATAATACAAAGGAATATGTTCCTCCAGGAGTACTTGAAATCACTTAAGTAATGCCTATTTCCTTTTCTTAAATGAGCTCCTCCCACCCTCCCTCCTTTCTTCCTTCCATCCATCCACCCATCCTTGGTTCCTTCCTGATATTTTTATTCCTCTACAGTCATCTTTTGAGGTAAGTAGTGCCTAGGAAGGAGAAATGAGCTAAGTGTGAAAGGCAGCATGAATTGTAGAAAGACGTCAGAATCGGAACAGGCCATCTTGATTTCAAATTTTAATTCTAGCGTTTGCCAACCCTATGCACTCGAACCAATTACTTAACCTTTACGATTTTCAGTTTTCCTCCCTGCAGGGTTGTTTTGAAGATAAGAAGTAGTATGCAACAAGCATGTCACATATTATATGCTTAGTAAATAGTAGTTACGATTAAGGAGAAACGTGTACATTTTCAAAGGTTAATTTGACCAATCATAAAGAAAAGAGCAACTAAGGCAAGTTTGTGGAATATGTGAAGAAACAGTCTGCTTCTGTTAAGTCATGGCACACACTTTCTCAGTTACATGCTATTTGTGTTACTGGTGCTTTTATCCACCGTCAAGATGGGATGACCAAGAGCAAAACCTAAAATGTAGCCACATTTGGGAACTGGATCCAACACAGGTCAAAATCTCCTCAATTTCTCAGGACTAGCGAGACTAATAAAAGCTATTTGTTTGCTCAAACATGTCCCTTCTGAAATGAGAGAGGGTAAGCAGGCCAAGGGTGTGTTGTCTCAAGAAACACTTCAGGGCTGTACTGAAAACAAGCCTGAGGCACCGCAGCATTTATGTAGACAGCTCGGAAACCACCACAGACGACAACGACAGGACTTTCCGGCTTGCTGCTGTCCATAAAGAAATGGTCCAATCATTACCTAAACAAACCAATTCCAGGGAGGCCAAAGGATGTGCTGGACATGGGGTCAGGTCCCCAAGGCTTTGACACAGGATGCTGTATGTGGACACAGCTACAGGTGCACAAGGATTTTATCCACTTTCTCCAGGAATGGTGCCTTCGTTCTGTATGCCTCTTTGGTGAAGGCTGCTTATTCATTTCTTCACTAAGTGCTTATAAAATAGTTGCTTTATGAGCATGCTTATTACTGAGAAAGTTTCAATGCAGCCATTCTGACTGACCTGAAGCCCCCCAAGTTTCTACTCAAGAAACATTAGACTCTGGACACCAGCACCCTGGCCCTATGGTCAGGTGTCCAAGGCATTTGGCCACTCAGCACAGACATGCGATTCTCTTCCTTGAAACACCAATGAGCTCCATATGGTTAGCACATCAGTCAGTGCACACTAATCACCAATTCCAGAGGTGGTTCTATGACCACTAGCGCATCTTGACTTTATAAAGATTGGTTCCTTCAGAGTAGACGTAAGCATTGTGACGACTCACAATTCTGTTGGGACAGTTCCAGCTCTATACTAGTAAGCAGGTCCTGATTACTCAGTTATTGCCAGAGGGCTAGTAGCTCTAGGCATAACTAAACCAGTCCAAGCAGCCTTCTGTAAGAACTGGTCTGTTCATTCTGAAAGATCTGGTAGAGTCTGCTATGGACAAATGTTTAGAGTAAAACTTAAAAATTTCCTCTAAGTTAATTGACAAGTATAGATGATAGATGAACTATTTAGGGATATCTGAATGAATGCTATAAAAGAAGACTGAGTACAATTTGTTTTATTGCTACCTGGAAATAAGTATTTGGAACAAGCAATAAATAATAAATAATGTGGTTCTGATAGCAGTTTCCAATCCCTCTTGTCTTAGTCTGTTTGGGCGGCTGTAACAAAATACCACAGACTGGGTGGCTTATAAACAGAAGAAAGTTATTCACAGTTCCGGAGGCTGGAAATCTGAGATCAGGGTGCCGGCATGGTTGGAAGAGGGCCCTCTTCCGGGTGGCAGACTTCTCGTTGTATCCTTACATACGGGAAGGGGCTAGGGAGCTCGGTGGGGTCTCTCTTATAAGGGCACCAATTTCATTTGTGAGGGCTCCATCCTCATCACCTAATCACCTCCTAAAAGTCCTACCTTCTAACACCATGACCCTGGACATTCGAATTCCAACATGTGGATTGTGGGGGACACAAACATTCAGGCCATAGCACCTCCTGTCTAGCAATGTATGACAACTTCTGGTTATTTGTCACGTATCGATCTCTTTTTTGACGGTCTCATCATGATTTTCTGCTGCTTCTGCATCTCCCTTTTCTTCTTATTTCCACTTTTTCTGATATATGAGGACTAATATTATTAGCAAAAATTCTTTTTTTTTTTTTTTTTTTGAGAGAGTGAGAGAGTGTGCCTGTGAGTAGGGTGGGAAGGGCAGAGAGAGGAGGAGAGAGAGAATCTTAAGCAGGCTCCATGCCCAGCATGGAGCCCAATTCAGGGCTCAATCTCACGACCCTGAGATCATGACCTGAGCCAAAATCAAGAGTCAGATGCTCAGCTGACTGAGCCACAAAGGCGCCCCAGCAAAAATTCTTATTCTCTGTATCTCCAGTTGCTAGAAGTTTTTATTCACTTCACAGCCTTTCTTGGTTAAAAAAAAAAAAAAAAATCACTGCCTCCATATCTGTAAATTAATCACAAGAAGTAAAATTCATGGGTCTCATTATCCCTAGCAGTTCATTCAGGGATTCCATCCTTCTACACACGTTCCCCCAAATATTTCTGGGATTTCTGTAGTAACGACTTACATGTGCTCACATACCACCCATTCCGCAAGCTTCACTGCTTTTCCACAGCGAATACATTCAGAGCAGCTCCTGCTCTAAAAGGCAAGTAAGCAGAGGATGAGCCTCATGCGTGACTGCTTCACCAGGGAAATTACGTGGTGGGGGTGGGGGTGGGGTAGGGGTGGTGGGCAGGGAGGTGCTGGGAAATGGCTTTCTCCCTCGATGCATCACACTCTGTTGGTAAGATCACAAAGGAGTGTGTCTTGACTGATGGAAGAGAGGGAGAGGGAAAGGGAGCTAGAATAAGTCAACTTCTTCCACGGGGTTAGCCAGACCGAGGCTCTACAGTTACAACGGATACTCAGAATCCCCCAGGGCTTTGTAGTGGATCAGAAAACACAATGCCTAATAAGCTGCCTCACAGAACCTTTCCCAGTACCCTTGAAAATTATCTGGAGATATACTATTTAAAAAATCAATTTTTGGATTCAAGCCTAGATTTGAATCCTGGCATGGAAACATTAGTTAGGTGATACATTTGTTAATCTCTCTAAGACCCTGTTGCCTCATCAGTAGGTTGGAGTAATAATTATTCCTACTGCAGAGGAATTTTGTGTAAGATTCACTAAGACAATATATGCAGGGATCTTAGGCCACCAGGCACATAGTCAAGACAGGAGATGGTCTGTATGGGGCGTCTGGGTGGCTCAGCAGTTAAGTGTCTGCTCAGTAGGTTAAGCATCTGCCATTAGCTCAGGTCATGATCTCAGGGTCCTGGGGTCAAGCCCAACATCGGGCTCCATGCTCGGCAGGGAGTCTGCTTCTCCCTCTGCCTCTGCTGCTCCCCCAGCTTGTGCTCTCTCTCACTCACTCTTTCTCTCAAATAAATAAAATCTTAAAAAGAAAGAAAGAAAGAAAGAAAGAAAGAAAGAAAGAAAAAAAAAAAAAAAAAAAAAAAGACAAGACCTGGTCTCTATTGTCACCATTACGTACCGCTTCCCTGAAAGTGTACAGTCATGCCTGGTCAGCCCTGGACGCAGGTTGACCTTTGTCTTAGCACGCCTCTCAGCCACATATAAAAAATTATAAAAGCCTATTGTTCTGGTCCAAAGGCCGACCCAAATTTCAGAGGCTGACACAGCCTAAGTTCCAACTGATACTCACACCTCGCTTAAATCTCATCCCTGTCGAGAGGCACTGCACAGCTGCTTGGGCTCCACTAATCTAGAAGCCAAACTTACTTTTCATAAATGCTCTCACCACTATAAAACTCAAAACTCTATGTAAAGGAATTCCAGTTAAGACACTGATACTGAAATGCTATCAGGCACTAAGCACAAGTCAGTCATATCAATTTTCTCTTCCCATCCAAGGCCCCCCAGGACAAAGCCTACATCTTTCAGAGGTATTTCATCCTGTACACACACACTTATTCATTCAGCACACAATATTCAAATTTCATTATCTCACAGCCACCGTTGTAAGCTCAGAGATATCTTCAATATACAAGAAGGCTCGTTTTAAGATGAGAAGAGAGAAAATAAGCAATGAATGGATGGACGGATGGAAGCAATGAATGAAAATAAATGAATAAGAAAATAGCAGGTAGGAGTAAGTATTACAGTGGCTGGAAATGCCCAGACAGCTACTCTTAGCTGGATAGTCAGGAAACACCTCTCTAAGAAGGGAAACTGAGACCTGAATACAAAAAAGGAATCAGCTACAGAGATCTGCTGCAAAAGAAGTCTAGGCAGAGGGAAGAGCTGGTGCAAAGGCCCTAAGGCAAGAGCATTTTGCTGCACTGGAAAAATGTAAAGAAGACTAGTATGCTGGAACTCAGTGCGGGAGGGGGAGAAGGTAGGAGCGGAAGATGAGGTGGAGGATTTATAGAGGTTCCTGAGTCATCCTAAGGAGTTGAAAAGTCAATGGAGAGTTTTAAACAGGAATATGATTTGATAGGATTAACAGTGCTGGGAATGGATGACAGAGGTGAAAGAATGGTAGTCGGGGGGTCTGTATGAGGCTACTGCAATTTTCCAGGTGCAGAGAAGTGTGGAAGAATTTAGGATATGTCTTGAAGATAAAGAGAACAGAACTTGGTTTGGGCAGATGGGGCGTAAAGGAGGAATCGAAGACACTGTTCATGTGTGGCTTACGCGCCCGAGCTGTTTAGAGCCATTCACTATGAAAATGTATGTTGGAGGGACTTGCTTTCTCATGGGTTCACATTTGCACATCAAGGGCCCTCCACTCAAGCAGGCCTCTGCCCTCAGTTCTGTCTGTCCTCTTTGGGGGAGGAGGTCTGACTTACCCAATTGGTGTATTTGAGAGAAGAAGCAAAGTATGGGGAGTTAGTTCCTTACTTTCTGCTTTTTGTGTCTGCTTGGCTTCAGAAGGCATACATTCTCTGCGCCTCCAGCCTGTGTGTTGTACGGAGGTAGGGAGGTAGTCAGGATGCAGGTCACAGATGTCATCACAGGACTCTCTTTGTGACTCCACAGCTAAGCATGTCCCCTGACCTAGCTTTGATCACTAACAAGCCTGGCCTTTGTCACTCCAACTATCTGACTCAAGCATCTCTTTATCAATTGCTTGAGATCTCAGGACTCTCTGAGGAAATACTGGGAGAGTAACAGATTTGGGGGAATCAGGAAGCAAGAGTTCTGTTTGGGACACATTAGAGTTAAGGACAGATAACTGGATATTTCAAGTGGACTTGTGCTGATTTGCTGGGAATTCAGGGGTGAAGTCAGAGGTACAAATGTAGACTTTAGAGTCATTGGTTTACATATTATAAAACTGAATATATGATTTTCTTGGCAAGTCATTATTACATAAATAAATATATTTTATGAGTGTGTAACAGGAGCCAAAATAGATTATAGCAGCAGCTATCAATATCACTGTACTTTTTAGAAGAGATCAGACTCCTCAAACCAGATCGGATGTCATCAGGCCACCTGACTGAGAAGATCATCTCTGCTGAGTCATGCTACCCCACAAGGCCTTCCAAAGTCTACTTCTTACAGATCAGCCATCAGCAATTTCTCCTTGGCTTGCTCAGTGCAAATAATTCGATGCAAATAAATTCAATTAAAAATCCCACACACTTCACCTCTGACTCATCCAAGGTGCACATTGCCATAGTAATTGGAGACATCTGTCCTACTGAACAATACAGGAATAGGCTCGTGCAGCTGAATCTCCCACGCTGATTAAGTGACTACCTCATGTGGAACTGAGATGGAGATCAATGCTGGGGAAAGAGGTGTGTGTGTGTGTGTGTGTGCGTGCACGCGCGCATATGGAGATGTTCTCATGTACATTATCAGGTTTTCTGGCTCTCATTATTATTCTTAATTAAAACATACCCATTGTCAATTCGACACCAGAAAATATTAACTCTGACTTTTGAAGTCACCTAACTCAAATATACAATTCTACTACAGTGTACAAAAGGATAATATTAAACAATATGATTGGCATCACCAGTAATCAACAGAATGAATTATAATTTATCTGAACTATAAAATATTTACAGTCAGTATTCTACCTGTCAAGTTCCTAGCTAATACAACTTAATAAACAATGAAAAGAAGTTAACATAACAGTGCTTATTTAAAATATTCATACTTAAATACTTGTTTTCTCAGAGTCTTACTATAGATAAAGAAGACCTCATTTACATCAATTTTGGGGTAAAACTTAAAAATTCAGTTTAAAGTGATAATTTTAGTGGATTTTGGGAAAACCATCTACATTTAAAGAATTTTTGGTTTCCTGGGGGTTTGAGTGGCTCAGTCTGTTAAGTGCCTGACTCTTAATTTTGGCTCAGGTCATGATCTCAAGGTTGTGATCTCAGGTCACACTGAGCATGGAGCCTGCTTAAGATTCTCTCTCCCTGTCTGTCTTCCCCTCCACCCCCCCAAAAAAAACGTGGTTTCTCAAAAATCAAATAATAGCTTAAAAATTCAGAATTATTGATTTTTCTTTGCAAAATTTTTTTTAATGTTTAAATTCATAAATATTTCAGGCTAAAGAAATATTATATATGCACAAATCTTTGATAGTTTTTCAACCCAGCAAGTTCACCTGTCTAAAGTGATTTGGATTTAAGTATTAGTAGAATTAATAAAATAGTCCAATATTAGAAGCTATTTTCTTTAAAAAATTAGCCATATTTAAAATGGCATCATTTTTAAATATTTCTGTGCTTGTAATTCTGATAGATTTAGAATTGATATCAACTCCATAAGCTGTGGAATAAAGCAAAAGAACTGCACTTCATGTCTTGCTGAAAATTAGTTTGATAGTATCTGAAGAGAATGATGAATTCGGACCTCTTGGCATTATCTACGACAGGATAAAATATTGCCTTGACTCTCCTACGAGCTTGGGAAAGACCCCTTCAGACTTGTGTTCAAGAACCTCAATCACTGTGCATAGATCGGAATCTCCTGGCTTATCTGAGGTTATGCGCCCTTCTGACTTCCACTTTCTAAGTCAAAAAGTGAATTAACAAGACTTACTCACTTTAGAGCAACTGGCTAGAAATTGAGATCTCTCAACCAACCTACTGAAAAACTCTTACAGAGGGACTTAAGAGGAGAAAGAAACAAACAGTGGATTTAGAGAACACAACCCACTCTTCATGTGATAGGAGTTGTTAATCTGTGTCCGGTTTCCTACCACAAGACTCACATTTCGCCACTGTTTGCCATGGATGTGGAATTTAAGAAACAAAACAGATGAACACGGGGGAAGGGAAGGAAAAATAAAATTAGATAAAAACAGAGAGGGAGGCAAACCTTAAGAGACTCTTAACTATAGAGACCAAATGGGTTGTTCAAGGGGAGGTGGGTGATGGGATGTGCTAAATGGGTGATGGGTATTAAGGAGGGCATGTTGTTGGGATGAACACTGGGTGTTGTACATAAGTGATGAATCGTGAAATTCTACTCCTGAAACCAATATTGCACTATATGTTAACGAACTTGAATTTAAATTTTAAAAAAAAGGTTTGTCTTCGTGCCCTTCTTTCACTGTTAAATCTTTATCCCTTCTATCCAAATGATCTATATTTTTTGTTGTTGTTCCTAGAATTTGCAAATGAGCATTACCACCTCTGGCCCATTACCCAGACCCCTATGGCTAACTAGAAAGCCCTCTATGTGTAGAAAGCACTCTCTGTGATGACAGAAATATTATTCTCTCTCTCTCAGACTCATTTCATATTATAACCCTTCCAAGAAACATTCTGATGACCCCATTTTATAGAAATATGGTAATAAAATAGAAATGTAAGCTTGCATGTAAATTGCCTTTCATATTTTGGCTTTGTAATACCATGAACTGGCCAAGAGGGTACTATATAGTCATTCACAATGAGGCAGGCTCAAAAAATGTTAAGGTGAACTGAAGGTAACATTGGCAATTCCAAATTCCACCATCTGTCACCGTCAGGGAATGAAGTATTCTATATAAATGAATTACTCAATTTTTTTTCATTTTGTTAAAAAATATACATAATACAAAATTATTAGATGTTTCATTAAATGATGCGATAGTGAATGTTTCAGTTAGTAAAATGCGCTGCTTTAAGAATGACATTCAGAAATTTAGATTGAGCTGTTTTTATAATGACTTAAGTAGTATCTTGTATAGAACAAAATGTAACTTATCTTGATGATACAGGATCAATATACTAAACACAATTTTCTAGGCTGAAACATAAAAATAATTATGATACCTTTCATTTGTACAGTTATTTTAGCGGTTGCAAAGTACTTCAATAAATATTGACATTCAGACAGTCCTGCAAGATATTTTCCACATTTCATACATGAAGGTGAGACTTGCAGAGTTCAAGTAACAGGAGGTTCACAGCAAGCACACAGGAGAGTCACATGCTTGAACATGAAGCCATGGACAGGTGGATAGGAACTGTCAGCCCCCCACTACATGGCCCTGGACCACTGTGTGCATTTTCTTCATCCTTTTGTCTGATTATTCAGTCAGTTATCAACTCTTCCAGTTGCCAGAGAACAGGAACAGCTATTTCTTCCTGCTGCCAGCTGTCATCATCTGTTTCCAGTCTATGAGCTGGAAAATCAGATAATCAAGCTTGCTGAAAATTAGACATGAAACAGATTAAATAGCATCTGAGGGAGAACTTCTTCTCTGAAGTCAATCAAGTTCATGGCTTTGGTGCAGAAGACCCAGACAGACGAGCTTTCTCCAGCAGCCTCTTGGTTTGTGACTAGGTTTTAGAAGAGAGGGTGTCCTGTTACTGCAGCTTGGGCAGGTGAAATGTGACTATATTTGTATTTTGCCCTCAAATTGGGGACAATAACATGCCAACAGGTGTGCCTTCTCATCTCCACACTAACCTCTTCTGCTTGGCCTTCTTCTTTATTCCAGTGTTTTAAGATGGATGATTAATAGACACATGGATTACTTCTCTGTGTGTGGTTGCTGATGACACTGACAGTGTGGGGCTCAATCCAATGTCAACGTCTAAACTGGTTGTTACTACGCAACTAAATAAGTGCAGAAATTAAGAGTAAGCATGTAAAGATGTCTATAAAAATTCAATGATGATGCAACATTTCAATCTTCTTTCTTACAGCACTGGTATGCAATAGATTGGGATTTTTTTTCCCAGTGGTTCCATACCATAGAGAATTTGAGAAGCATAAACTTTGGTGTGTCCATACCTAGAGTACTAAATAGTAGACAAAAAGGTTATGGGAGAATCCCATCTGCCCTGTGAGCCTGCCAAAATATGAAAAACTAACTTGTCTACCCTTTTCCAAATACTGACCTGACTTGCTTTCCTTCCTTCCTCTGTTGAGTTCCCTGGCATTAGGAAAATTTTCCCAATCTGGTTTGTTAAGGCATTGGCCTCCAAGTTAAATGGAGGCTTACAGAGTCTGGAATACAGGAACCAGGATAAATCACACTTAAGCTCTTACATAAGAATACCAGAAGGAGAACAATTAAAATAGTAACTTGAATATCACACTCAAATTTCTAGGGCTTTTACATGTCCAAAGAAGTTGGACTTGTAATTCACTGATGGTTCTTATTTGTATATTAGTATATCTTGGATAATATGTAACAATGCTTTCAACTACTGACTTTGCAGATAACCAGGCACCATAAACAGACAACTGTTCAGTAAATTCTGCATTTGGTAGTTCTAAATACGATGGTAACAAAGTATTAACAAATTTAAGTAGAACCAAAGCCTTCTTTGGGTTACATAAGCCGAAAAAAATAAACCACCACTACAACTGTTTAAAGAGGCATAGATTTGATGGGAAATTGATACAGATTTTCATTCCACAAATATTTAGTGTGGCTGTGCCTGGCTTTTTTTTTTTTTTTTTTTTTTTAGATGCTTGAGCTAAATGCATGAATAAGATCAACAAAACTCCCTGGCTCTGTGGAGTTTACTCTCTAGCCAGGGGAGAGACGGAGACAAGAAACAAGAGACACATTAAATAAGTGATTTATATAGTATGTCAGGAGGTGCTAAGTGCTGCAGATAAAAGACAAAGAACACAGTAACCAGGACCAGAAGCAGTAATAACACAATAGTAACAGAGTGATGAAGGCAGTTCTCTGAAATGTGATTTTCCAACAAAGTCTTAAGCAAAGATTTGAGCAAAAAGTTGGAACTAGGCAGTGGCCAATAATACTACCATCTAGAGTTAACAGAAAACTTACCTAAGAGACTCACAATTTCATGACAATATTTAGCATAATCTTATTCAACCTGACTAAATGTATTAAATGAAATGGAATTTGTGGTCTGCTCTAAGAAGTTTGAGTTTCAAAACCAAGAAGACTGAGCAAGTTCAACAAAATAATGTGAACTTTATATGTTCACATAGCTGAGAGGTTTGATACCACCTGCTCCCATTTTCTCTCCAACCTTTAAGAGAGAAATGTATTTTTTTTCTAATTGAGACAAAGGAGACACATGAGTTTCAGGCTGTCATTTTGAAGACACATAATTGGATCTTCACTTCTTTTCCTATAGTTTTAAAGGCCAGAAAAACCTGGAAAATAAAACCTTTCCCCCTCAAGCAGTTTTTCTTGGGCTAGCTGAGAAGTGGAGAGGCTGAAAAGATGGTCAACGAGAGTGCTAAGAAACCACAGGTTGAGAAAAAAAGCAGACAGTGGTCAAAGTCTTCTCAGGAGCCACCACAGATAAAATGACAACCCAACACAGAATTCCAGAGCTGCTAATAGTCCATGTAGGACCTCATATTCAAGCAAGCATTTAGGTTTTTAATTTTACTTTATTTTATTTATTTATTTGAGGTGGAAGAAGGAGAGGGAGAGAATCTCCAGCAGACTCTCTGCTGAGTGAGGAGCCCAAAGCAGGGCTCGGTCTCACAACCCTGAGATCATGACCTGAGCTAGAATCAAGAGTGGGTGGATGCTTAACTGACTAAACCACCCAGGTGTCCTTAGATTTTGATTTTTAAAACCACATTCTCATTTGGTATGTGAAGAAAATTAGTCTTAAAACAATTTCTGATATTTGAGATGAGAAATTATAGAGAAAAGTACCAGACATAAACATTTGTTTCTTTAAATTGTGCTCCCTGGGTATCATCTGTACATGTGAAGTAATTCTAAGTTGTAACACTAAGAAATGTTTATATCAAATTATCTGATATATGCTTTTATCTATTAGTCTTACTTTTTGTTTAGTATATATAAATTTTACCTGATGCTTTAGACCATGCAAAAGTATTACATATCATCACAGAGTTTCATATATCTAGCTTCAAAATTTGTCCCCTCAAAAGTAATCCTAAAAACCTAAAACATAAAATTAAAATTTCAAAGGTCTTACTCTATGCACTTGGTTCTTAGACTATCCTATAAAGCAAAATTTTCCGAGTTTTTCGCTTCCACAATAGAGCTCATATAGAGAATTTGGATTTTTATTGTTTATATTAAAGCCTAATATGAATGACCAAAACTTCTTTTTAGGTTCTTCCGAAGGGAGAAATTCTCACACTACCTGATTTTTCCTTTCAACATTTTAAAAAATGTTTGATCTCTTTTCGGAAAGAAAATACCTAAGATGGTAAAAAAGAATGTGATTTCTGAATGTTCTACAATTTTCTACTTGTTTTCAAGCACTAACATTTTCTGGGTGAAGGAAAAAAATTTTAATTTTTTAATAATCATCAGGAGATTTTTGTCATGACGACATGGGAGATTTTTCCAGAAAGAAAAGGAACACAAATCACAGATTAAGATAAAAATTGTAGACAAAAAGTTTGCTATTGTGCCTCAAAGTAAGACATGAAGAAGTTCAAACAAAAGTGCAGTAATTCCCATTTATATATATTGTCAGATCCCAGCTGTGCTCAGATACCACTGGAGCTTGGTGCACAGCTGTGACATTATAAAAGGGACTCGATTGCCAATCAGAGCTTGGCTTGAGAAATTCATTGTCCAAGCTATTCGCTAATAAAGATTCTGGAACTCTGTGCCTGCTTCAGTTATTGTCTCCATGAACAACCTTGTATTGTGCAACTAAAGACATTGCAGAATTTCTCTAATGTAGTTTGTTATTTGCCATAAGGAACTCTAGCTTTGAAATAAAGTTCAACAGTGAGCTTCTCTTATCACTGTACAATTCTCTTTTTGAGGAGACACATGAATATCAGAAAGCCAAAACCTAACTCTTTATGTTTACTCCATGATTGGTTTATTCATGGTTAATACTCTTTTAATGTCTGTTGAAAATGGCTTCCAGGCTAAAGAGTGTACCGTTCATAGAATCACAGAGGAGAATAACTGTCATTATTACTGTTTTGTACCTGAAATGAAGTCTCTAGTTGCCTGTGTATGTACAGTGGATATGGCACAAAATGGCAGTTTACCAAGCCGTACTGTCTCTGTGAAACCTTAACCTCATGAGATGTTTTTGTTTCTTCTTTTACTCCCGCCCACCCCCCAAAAAACACCTTTGGTCACATAACTTTTTGATCCTCCTCTTTCAGAGTAACGATGTGCACAGACTTTTTAAAGATTCCAAGATATCCTGGAATAAAAAAAAAAAAAACCTTATATATCTCCGTTTAATATCAGATTATATCTCTATAGAACACTTCTCCCTAGAATATTAATCAATATCCCAGTGCTTTATGCAACACAAATGGGCAAGGTATTTTAGGGTTGTTAATTTTAAAAGGATCCTTTGTTGTAATCAAAATTTGTCTTTGATCACATAAGAAAAAGAATAATTTTTCAGAAACGACTGTATAAATGACACTATGGTACTGGGAGATCTTGATGTTTTTATAGTTTAAGCTGTATTGAGCTAGACACATTCTGAATAAAATTCTGCCTTTCTAGAATACTTGCAGGTAGGTAGCCTACTTTCTAATTGTATATAGTATTTATGCTTAAAGAGGCAGAGAAGTTATATAACAGGAAGCAGAATTCCATTAATAGATCTGAATATATTGCAAGAGATGAAGTTGTAACTTCAGATATGGTCAATATCAGACGATGTCTTCAAAGTTCAAAAATATGTTAAATTCCTTGTCCTTATAAATCAACATCACTTGTTTTTTATACTAGTTTTAATTTGTGACTGTAATTCTTAAAAAGAGAGAAGGGAGAAGGGGGAAGAGCAACAACCTTGTCTCATGATTTATGTTTAAAATGTCATATCTATTTATAGTATACATTTATTTAGCTTATCCTATGCCTGGCACTGTTTTAAGCACGTAATACTTATTAACACATTTATTCTTCACAACAAACCTACAAGGTATGGATTCTTATTGCCTTCATGGTAAGTATCTTGAACAAGGATAAAGGGCTAGGAAAAAGGAGCAAAGACACTGATATTCCTAATCATTATGCAATGTTGCCTAGCAGTTTTGCTCTATTTCTAGAGATCATAAAATTTTCCTCCAAATGTCCCTTAACTTGTCAAATAAAATGAATTTGGATCATAATTATAAGACATTAGAAAAATTTAATTCCATCAGAATTTAGAATGAGATTGCCCTAAATAAAGTTTGCTTCTCATCTTTTGGACTAGCCATTCTACAGCTTTTATGAAGATTAAAAAATCATGTGTGCTCTTTGTTTTCTTCTGAAGTCCTCACTATATGAAACACATTTTCTAAATAAACTTCCTTGTTGTTTCCTAGGTCCCTTCAGTCATGTTGATTCAAGTGAATAAAATATAAACCATCAAATGATTTTATAAATGCCAAGTACGTTGATCTCAGAGGTAACTTTTATGAATAGCTTCATTTTTTCCTTTTCTGGATGCAAGGATTGGGTACTTTTATTTATGAGATGAGATCTCCATATCTAACCCAAAGACTATATCATTCATCTTCATACATTAGTGAAACAAAATCATATATTTTCATGGTGTTCAAAGGTCTGTAAATCCTCCAAATTCTATTCATTTAGAATAAATTCAAGAAAATGTAAAGGCCAGGTTGCAAACATTTTCATAATTCAAGTTTTCTAGATGATTATAAACGTGCAGAGAACATTCTCCTGCATTTTGATGAAGTCGCCATCTACATGAAACCTAATTACCTATTATAACACCAGTGTTTAACCAGAGATAATTGGGAGACACAATGGTTAGCCTCTCAACTTTGATATTTTTGTGACACAAACTTTGATTTGTACATAGTCTACATATAATATATATACTAACAAAACCAAGCAATAAACAAAAGGAAAAATTCAATGTGCTTTGGTATTCTACTTTAATAATTTTGAAAATTCTGATAACCTTGTGTTAGAAAACTGGAGTTCAAACATATCAGTATTAGCATTCGAAAAATGGGATTTTATTTATGAAACAAACCTTATGCTCATATGTGCATGTATTTAGGACAATATTACATAATATTGTATTTAGGCCATATTCCAAATATATGTAATTTTTTTTCTGTGAAGCTTTGCTGGATATCCTCCACACGGAGGTTTTGTGTGTGTGTGTGTGTGTGTGTGTGTGTGTGTGTGTGCACCCATGCACATGCATATATGTGAGAGCTTAAAAATTAGATTGGCTCTTAAAATGGAATCAAAGAACCTTAGTATGACAACTGCAATTTTGAAACAATTCCCCAGTGAATAGTTTAGAATACGTATATATATATATTTTTTTCTTTTACTCATGAGAGGAAAATGTTATTTGAGTATTTAAAGACCAATCCAGAAATCCCTTATCCATTGTAGAATAAGAAAAAATACTGAATCCCATTTTTGTTTCTCTACAAGTTTATCAATTTTTTATTATGCTTTGAGTAGCAGAGTTTTAAGCCAAAGCTTTTATAAATCTATTTCAACACAGCAAAGCTATCATCATGCCTTCTGAAAATAATGGCTTCCATGAGATGGTTACAATAGATCATCCTGAATTAGAAATCCTTTATGTACTCTCATTCAAAGCAAGCAAGTGTTCTGAAATGGAATGTGTGCCTCTTTATTCCATTCACTTTGCCACACATTTTCAATTCAACAAAAGTTTCCCGAGTACCTACTCTGTGCCAGGCACCGTTCTTAGTTTAAGAAACAAAGATGAAAGCTGTCTTCACAGAGCTCACACTTTTGTTAAGGAGATGGACACGAAAATGAATTACATCCACACAAAAACCTGAACATGGATGTTTATAGACACTTTATTCATCATCACCAAAACCTGGAAGCAACCAAGATGTCCTTCAGGGGGTGGATGGATAAATAAACTGCGGTACTCCACACAATGGAAAATTATTCAGTGCTAAAAAAAAATTTAACTATAAAGCCATGAAAAGACATGAAAGTACTTTAAATACCTATTACTAAGGGAAAGAAGATAATCTGAAAAGGCTACATAATGTATTCTGACTATGTATTTCTGACTATGTGGCATTCTGGAAAAGCCAAAACAATGGAGACAGTAAAAAAGATCAATGACAGCCAGGGTCTGGAAGGAGGCAAAGATGAATAGTTGGAGCATAGAGGATTTTCAGAGCAGTGAAACTACTCTGTATAATACTATAATAGTGGATGTATGTCATTATACATTTGTCCAGACCCAAAATGTGTACCACCAAGAGTGAACCCTAAGGTAAGGTAGGGACTTTGGTAAGATAAGGTAAACTAGGGACTTGGGCTGATAACGATGTGTCAGTGTAGATTTACCAATTTTAACACATGAATCATTGTAGAGGGGGATGTTGGTACTGGGGAGGCTAGGGGAAGGGCATATGGGAAGTCTCTCTATGTTCTGCCCAATTTTGCTGTGAACCTAAAATTCTCCAAAGAGTAAAAACAATTAAAAACAATAATTACAGTATACAGTGGTACATGCAAAAACCGCATGACTTGGTACAAGACTTGGAAGCCACAAAGCAACTGGAAAGAATCCCCAATGGAATAATCAAACAAGAAATGGTGCATAAAATGATATCTGAGTTGTGAAGGCTGAATAAGAGTTTTCTTAATACCAAAGTCCTTGTTCTTCCCGTAATTATGATTGAATTTCCATCTTCAGATAATAGCACAGTAAAAATATTTCTATCCTAGAATGGGAGCAAGAATAAGGTTTAATTTATAGTTATATCCTTAGAGTAATAAAATAAAGATTTTTTAACAATGATGTGATACTGCTAACCTCATGGGAAAGATTTCATAATTTCAGCATAACAGCTGATAGAGTTTTAGGGATATATTTGTGTCTAAAGCAGTAGATGTTAGCTATCCAAAGCATTTAAAGGAGCTAGAAAAAATTATGAGAAAGGGGGCGCCTGGGTGGCACAGTCGTTAAGCATCTGTCTTCAGCTCAGGGCGTGATCCCCGGGTTCTGGGATTGAGCCCCACATCAGGCTTCTCCACTAGGAGCCTGCTTCTTCCTCTCCCACTTCCCCTGCTTGTGTTCCCTCTCTTGCTGGCTGTCTCTCTCTCTCAAAATAAATGAATAAAATCTTTAAAAAAATTATGAGAAGGGATGTAAAGTCAGAGCAAAGGTGTGAAGAATCCGTATCATCTGACTTAGGTAAAGTCATCAGAACTTCATTAAGTAAAATACTTACTGAATATGCACTACACACAAAGGACCATTCTAGGCTCCTAGAATATAGAGACAGAAGCAATTTTCTTTCATTGTAGTCCATAATATGGCTAGAGAGAAAATTTACTGAGCGATGATAATGTAGTTAAAGACTTTAACAGAGGTATCCACAAAACCACATGGAGAGACTCTAGCAAAGAAAAGACTAAAGAAAAAGTGAGTTAGCCACCAACAAAACAAACAAACAAACAAAAACAACTAGGAAGTACAGTTTGAATAAAGGAAACAAAATCTACCAATTCCGCAGTGCAGGAGACCAGATCAACTGTAATTTTAGAGAACATAGTATATGGAGACAAATTTCCTAAAGGATCATTCAGAAAAGAAATTCATATTTCATTGTGGATCAATATACCACATTTCATTAGTTCATGTGGAAATTATCTCACTTAAAACAAACTTCTAGAAAGATCTATCATAAAATCAATCTGTATTGAAGTAGTTTTATTCTAGCTAGGAGGCTCTGGCTCTTATTCTTAATGCACAAAGTTATACATTTAAAAAAAAAAAAGAACAAAAACAAAACAAACAAAAAAATTATTGCCCAGGACGGCAAATAAGTTCACTATTACATGTCAAACCCAATTACTTCTTAGATGTTTGGTTGAAGCATTTAGTGTAAGGATCCTAAAGCCTTGTCTAGGCCGGGATGTAAATAAAGAGTGCTATGCTTGATTAGTGGTGCCTGCCACTCATCAGGAAGTAAGGAGTGTTAAATCACAAACTAATTTCTTAAGAAGCTATTTATTTTGCATAAGGCTATGATCCCTGGAAACAAAATCCATAATATCAATGATGACTAATGTTTATCCAGCACTTACAAAGTTTTTCCCTCATTGAAAAGTTTTACATCTATTAATTCATTTAATCCTCACGAGAAACTTGAAAGATGGAAACTAAGCCACAGGAAAGTCAAAGAATGTGTACAAAGTTGGCAGCTAGTGAGGATTCCGACTCCAGCGCTAGACTTTAGAGGAAGAGCTCTTGCTAGCTATACAATTTTGGGGGAGAAGAAAAATTTCTCTGTCTTTTAAGGTTCTTCTGGCTGTTCTAAGTATTACATTGACATGAAACAGATTAATAAGAGAAAATGAAAATAATTATGTACCTTCAGGAAATCCACATAAACATGAAAGATTCCAAAGACCATCAGGGAAAATGAGTTATCTTGTAATTCTGGACTAAGGAAAAGGGGGAAAGAGTTTGGCACTTCAAAGGGAAAAAAGGAAATTTACAGCAAGAATGGAAGGAGTAAGTATTTGATGAACAAACGTTTTTTGGGTCATCCAGAAACAATGGAGGCATTGAGAAGACTGATGAAATAGGCCTTGCTAGGTTCTTCCCCACTTACTACACCTAGTTCATATTATATTATAGTTATCTATGGTGATAGCTCCCTTCCTGGAGCAGATCCTCTATCTAAATTCTTTTAGGTAGTTAGGTAGGAGGCAAAAAAAAAAAAAAAAAAAAAAAAAAAAATCTGTTTCTTAAAAATAAGCAGCCAAAGTAATCCCCTTGCAAAGAGACACGTTTTGGGGTGGCAAATTTTTCGCCCTACACAATAGAGCCTTCCTGTCAACCAACCATGCTAAATTATTCATAGGGCAATGTCAGCTCTATCAGTGATGCCCTAAAGATTATATATATTCAAATACTACTCAAATAAACATTCAACAAGATTCATGAAGACATAGCAACCTCTCTCAGGACCTTTACTCTGGAGCAAGCTGGAGTTTTCACTGTGCAGTCCTCTAACTGAGTCGCACTTTAGTGTACATCAAATGTGGGGCAGGGAAAAGAGTGTGGTTTGCAGTTTCACAGACTCAAATCCCAATGTCTGTGAATCTGCACAAATAACTTGTCTGAGCTTCAGGGTCCTCATGTCTAAAATGGGTATATATAAATAACATATGTTTGCCTAAGCAAGGTAAAATGTGTTGACACGGTGTAGTGTAAATGCCTGATGTTAAGTTTTTTATTGTGAGTGCCTGACACTGAGCTTTTGATCACCAAGGCATCCATTTTAAAGACATCCACCTCAAATAAACATATTGCCAGATGTGGGACACAGCAAATGACCAGACAGGAAACCAGGCTGCCCCTCCCTGTGAAGTTCCCCTTTTAGAAGCCCCTAAGTAACCTAGATTATTGACCTTTTGAGCAACCCAGCTTCTCCCTTCCAATGCACTAATTTCCTCTCTAATGCTTTAAATTCTGCAATAAAAAGTGAATCCAGGAAGCTCTAAACACCCAACTCTCAACCCAAATAAAGGTAGAGACCAGGTCTGTGCTTCCTCCCTCTCTCTATCTTCCTGTGCAGCCCTCAAGCATGTCACATACCCTCCAGTACTTGGGAATAATATATCTTATTCTTCAAAGTTCCCTAATTATCTTTCTGAGATGCATCCTATAATCATAATAAGAACCACAAGGGCCAATCCAGCCACAACATTGGCTCTGGTGATGAGGGGCTGTGGAGATGTCTCTGGGGCACATTAGGAGGAAGTCCAGTCAGGGTGAGAGCCTTCACCATTACTAGCCAAGAACATGGCTCTCAATAGGCTGGGACCAACATAACATATACCTGAACACCTATGCCTGACATACTGTATATCTTCCAAAATGTTACTTTCTAACTTTCTATCACTTCTTATGTATCATTGTATACATGAATAAATAAGTCAGAGCACTACTTTTTTAAAGATTTATTTATTTTAGAGAAAGAGAGTGAGCATGTGAGTAGGGGGAAGGGCAGAGGGAGAGGGAGACCAGCAGACTCCCTGCTGAGCGAGGAACCCAATGTGGGGTTCTATCCCAGGATGCTGAGATCGTGACCTGAGCTGAAATCACGAGTCAGATGCTTAACCAACTGAGGCACCCAGGCACCCCAAATGGTAATTTTTTAAAGTAATTTCTCTTTTTTAAGTAGGCACCATGCCCAATGCAGGACTTGAACTCACAACCCTGAGATCAAGCATTGCATGCTCTACCAACTGAGCCACCCAGGTACTCTCTTTTTAAAGTAATTTTTTAAGCTATGTAAGAAACTTTCATAAAATATACATAAATATAAACTTCTGAAGCTTTTTAAAAGATAAAGACATTTGTTGAAATAGTTTATAAGAATCATTAATGAAGGTAAAATATACACACAGAAATAAACAACATGGCTCTGTTTAATGAAATTATGGCTCATTCCTGTGAGTAAAAACTGAGAAAAATCATTAAGAGCAAAAGTTTTCCTTAAAAACTCCCATACTGACTATGGATGGCTTTGCAGTCTGCATAAATCCTTGACTTATTGAGTACTCCTGAGATTTAGGTCATTCACTAAGATGTGTTTATTTATAATCATTTCTATAAAAATTTTTGATTAATTGATATGACCTCCTATGTAATTTCATTTTAGCATGCTTCTGGATTATAGAAATTATCTTAAGATATTAGGGTTGTATTTATGATTTGACTCTCTTAATCATCATTATAATCATGAGTTATGTTCACTAACATTAGTTTCTTCATCTATGGCAAGTAATCAAGAGCGTAAGTGGGCTTTGGAATCAGAAAGTTTGTATGGGAGGTGGCATACTAGCTATGTGATTTACCGGTCCCTTACTTTGAATGTAGGTGGGCTGAATGCTGTTTATTATGCAATATTTCAGTAAAAGGAATAACCATTATATATTTTTCAAAGCATGATTTTCAATGGCTTCATAGATTTTTAAACATTTGTACACACTATAAACTGTTTTATAAAAGGCCAATTAAAGACATGCTTTTCCAATCTTTGTATGTAAATCAATAATCCACATTTTTGCATGAATCTTTATTTCCTCATACTATTCACGTTGAAAATTTTCCTCCAGTGTGTATAACATTTTTGAGAACATTGATATGTCTCATCACATCACACCTGTCACATAACACAGTGCAGCGGCATGTGCTCTCCCCTGCACCAGAACAGACTCTATTTCCCTAAAGTCTCGCCAAAACAGGCAATGACCGTATTTTTTTTAATTTAGCAACTTCATAGAGAAAATACTATCTTTTTTTAAGTTTTTATTTCTTTCAGTACCAGGAATTTGAATACTATTTACATGCTTATATCTATTTTCCATATATCTGTGTATTGCGTGTCATACTTAGATTTAATGGCTAAAGTGCCACTTACTGGGGGGCCTGGATGGCTCAGTTAGTTACATGTTGCCTTCGGCTTGGGTCATGATCCAGGGGTCCTGGAATAGAGCCCTGCGTGGAGCTCCCTGCTCAGTGGGGAGTCTGCTTCTCCCTTTCCCTCAGAACTCATGCTCTCACTCTCTTTCTCTCTCAAATGAATAAACAAAATTTTTTCTAAAAAAAATAAAGTGCTACTTATTGTTCACACTCTACAATTCCGATAGCTTTTAAGTCTGTCTGGCACACTATTTACTTAAGTAGCAGGCTATTTCTCCATTATAACTTTTACTTCATATGTTTGATATATTTAATTTGCAAAAGAAAGTAAGTAACCAGCAAGCATTCTGAAAATGCAAATTTACTCTCAAATAAACAAAGGGATTCTTTGATCTCAGCTCATGTAGGAGTTATTACACAAAACCACGAAACAGCGAATTCGTTATTGAAGAGGCTACCTGGAGAGATCGAACTGCAGTCAATAGATATTTAAATACTAACTGTTCTAAGAAAACAGCAGTTTTAGCTGTAGTTTTTTCCTTACTGAAAGCCTATACATTCCTCCTACTCTCTAATAAAATAGTTTTTGGTGTGAAACTCTTTACACACAAGTCTAAATATAAAATTATATTTAATAAACTTCTGATAAATACTGCATATACATAATAAAATGCTTTTTGGTATTACAGCACTTTCTCCATCCCCACGTCAAACAAGAATGCAGTTTTTGCTCAGTCAAACCCTGTAAGGGGAAAGAGGGAAGGTGATTTTGTTTTACATTAGGGCAGACATTGTCTGTTTCGTTAGTTCTTCAACTGTAGTGCCCACTACTTTCATAATGAAAGTCATTGGCAGTTTCTCAAAAGGCATATTAGTACTTCCTGACTAGATGCTTTGTTATTTTTGCTCATTTCCTTAATCATGTAACCCTTCACCACACAGAACAGCTGGCATTGGTAACACGCTCCATCTAGAATGAGTGCATAGAATGTTTTACCAGAACTTTTCTCCAGCCGTCGGTTGGGAGCCCTAGGAATTCATCATATTAAAGAAGACGAGGGTACTGTTTTCATTTTATTTTTTTTTTTTAAATCAGTAAACAAACTAACCATTCATTTGTTTTCTCTTTCAGCAGAACAGCGTGAAAGCTGCCAAATGTATCTTAAAGGAGATTAGAAAACTCAGTCACCAAGGGAAACAAAAGCAAAAATGAACTACTGGGACTTCATCAAGATAAAAACCTTCTGCACAGTGAAGGAAACAATCAACAAAACTAAAAGAACCTATGGAATGGGAGAAAATATTTGCAAATGACATATGTGATAAAGAGTTAGTATCCAAAAATCTGTAAAAAACTTACCAAACTCAACACCCATAAAACAAATGATCCAGTTAAGAAATGGGCAGAAGACATGAATAAACACTTTTCCAAAGAAGACATCCAGATGGCTAACAGACACATGAAAAAATGCTCAACATCACTCATCATCGGGGAAATACAAATTAAAACCATGATAAGACACTGCCTCTTACTTGTCAGAATGACTAAAATTAACAACACAAGAAACAACAGGTGTTGGCGAGGATGCTGAGAAAGGGCAACCCTCTTGCACCGTTGGTGGGAATGCAAACTGGTGCAGCCACTCTGGAGAACAGTACGTAGGCTCCTTAAAAAGTTAAAAATAGAACTGTCCTACAATCCAGCAATTGCCTACAAGATATTTACCCAAAGAATACAAAAAAACAGATTCAAAGGGATACATGTACCCCGATGTTTACAACAGCATTATCAACAATAGCCAAACTATGGAGAAAGTCCAAATGTCCATCGACTGAAGAATAGATAAAGAAGATGTGGTTTATATATATACAATGGAATATTACTCAGCCATCAAAGAAGAGATCTTGCCATTTGCAATGACATGGATGAACTAGAGTGTACTATGCTAAGTGAAATAAGTCAGAGAAAGACAAATATTATATAATCTCACTTATATATGGAATTCAAGAAAGAAAACAGAAGAAGGAGGAGAGAGGGAAACAAACCAGAAGAGACTCTTAATGACAGAGAACAAACTGAGGGTTGATGGAGGGAGGTGGGCGGGGAATGGGTTAAATGGGTGATGAGTATTGAGGGCACTTGTTATGATGAGCACTGGGTATTGTATGTAAGTGATGAATAGCTGAATTCTACTCCAGTTACTAATATTGCACTGTATGTTAACTAAAATTTAAATTAAAAAAAAAAGAAAGAAAACTCAGTCACGTGTGCTTGATATTGACTTTCTTGATGGTTTTGACCCTAATATAATTTTAAATTATTTTTATTAGTTAAATTTATGTTTGTATGTTATAAATTTATGCTGGTCCATTTTAAATGACCCATCATATAGACAAATCGCATCAAACACTATAGTAGGTTGTTTTTGAATATATACTTAAATAAGTCAGGCTTTTCTTACAGGATTACTCTCTGGCAAATTAAATAGCAGTTACTTATTTGGGGCACCTGGGTGGCTCAGTCGGTTAAGCACCTACTTTTGGTTCAGTTTTGAACCCAGTATCCTGGGATTGAGTCCTGCATTGGGCTCCCTCTCTGCCTGCTGCTCCCCCTCTTTGTGCATGCTTGCTCTGTCAAATAAATAAAATCTTAAAAAATTTATATATATATATTTGTATTTATATATTTACATATTATATGGCACGTTACTTGTTATAAACATATAAAGGTGGAGAAACAACACTTTTCTTAATATTTTCAGAAGTTATTAAAATAGTAAAAAGTAAAACTAAAATATAAATAAAAAATATAATGAGCTTTCCTATATTATAAAATAAATTGTTAGAAAAAATAATTTCTTAAACATATAACATATAAAGATTAGGGGCGCCTGGGTGGCACAGCAGTTAAGCGTCTGCCTTGAGCTCAGGGCATGATCCGGTGTTATGGGTTCGAGCCCCACATCAGGCTCTTCCGCTGTGAGCCTGCTTCTTCCTCTCCCACTCCCCCTGCTTGTGTTCCCTCTCTCGCTGGCTGTCTCTCTCTGTCAAATAAATAAATGAAATCTTAAAAAAAAAAAAAAGAAAAAAAATACAAAGATTAGGGAACTGTTTGTAATTCTTTAAAATAAGATTATAATAGTTACTAATATTAGTATGTTTTTAATATTAACAATATATTATTATTAAAATAATATTTAAAATAAGTTTGTGAGTCAAAAAGTTTAGAAAATGCTGGTTTCAGTAAACCATGGCTCTCATTTGTGTTGTAAGTGGCATGACTGTCTTATGAAAGCCAAACATACTGCTTTGGTTTGACTTGAAATGGGAGAATCAGCAGCTTTGCCCTGGGCTGTGCAACCCTTCCCCGACCTGCGCTCACAAGGTTTTCTGTGGGAAATGATTTGAAAACCACTGGCAACCTTCTTCCCCTTCAATGCAAGCATATTACACATAAGCTCTGCCCACCCACCAACACTTTCCTGCAAAATGAAGCTTCTACTGCCATCTCCATATTTCATGTAATGTGGATGCTGATTTACCTACAGACAAAACTTTTATGTATATAAATATATACTATAAATATACATATATAACATCTTATTAATATATGTAAATAAATATTACATATGTAATATGTAAAGTGACTGTGCTATATCGAATAAGCCAAAATATCATGGGCTACAAAACCACACAATCAGCTTAAAATTATTTTGTGCTTGCCACATGTTCATCTGGCAGGGGTGCACTGTTCAACCTGGTTCTCTGTCAATTAAACCCTTCTTGTTCTGCCCACTCTTATTAAGTCAATTAGAAAAAATCACTTTACATTTGGGTTCATTACCTTATTAAGTGCCCCACTGGGAAAGTTGAAACTCTTTGGCAGGCATATGTAGTTTTCTGCAATACTCTTGACAGGGTCTATCTTTGCTTTTCAGTGAAAATATTTCACTTTAGAGTAGATGAAATTATTGTTTCCCAAAAAAACACATACAGAATCAGGAGTGATTATTAAAAACATGGTAAAATTTCAGAGATTTCTAAAAATCTATGGTGGATTAAGGTGTTTTTATTAGGATTGAGTTTAAGACAGATGAATACCCATAATTGTGTTCAATTTAAAAGCATAAAACTCCAGGCCCGGATGGTTTTCCTGGGGAATTCTACCAAACATTCAAAGAAGAAATAATACCTATTCTCCTAAAGCTATTTCAAAAAATAGAAACAGAAGGAAAGCTAACGAACTCATTCTATGAGGCCAATATTACCTTGATCCCCAAACCAGGCAAAGACCGCATCAAAAAGGAGAATTACAGACCGATTTCCCTAATGAATATGGACACCAAAATCCTCAACAAGATCCTGGCTAATAGAATCCAACAGTACATTAAAAGGATTATCCATCATGACCAAGTGGGATTCATCCCTGGGATGCAAGGGTGGTTCAACATTCACCAATCAATCAGTGTCATAGATTTTATCCAGAAAGAAAAATTCAAAAATCATATGATTCTCTCAATAGATGCAGAAAAAGCATTTGACAAAATACAGCATCCTTTCCTGATTAAAACTCTTCAGAGTGTAGTGATAGAGGGTACATTCCTCAATCTCATAAAAACCATCTATGAAAAGCCTACTGCAAATATCATTCTCAATGGGGAAAAGCTGGAAGCCTTTCCCTTAAGATCAGGAACACGACAAGGATGCCCACTTTCGCCACTATTATTCAACATAGTACTAGAAGTCCTTGCAACAGCAATCAACACCAAAAAGGGATAAAAGGTATCCAAATTGGCAAAGAAGAAGTCAAACTGTCTCTCTTCGCAGATGACATGATACTCTATATGGAAAACCCAAAAGAATCCACTCCCAAACTATTAGAAGTTATAGAGCAATTCAGTAATGTGGCGGGATACAAAATCAATGCTCAGAAATCATTTGCATTTCTATACACGAATAATGAGACTGAAGAAAGAGAAATTAGGGAATCCATCTCATTTACAATAGCACCAAAAACCATACGTTACCTTGGAATTAACTTAACCAGAGACATCAAGGATCTATATTCTAGAAACTATAAATCACTCTTGAAAGACATCGAAGAAGACACAAAAAGATGGAAAAATAGTCCATGCTCATGGATCGGAAGAATTAACATAGTTAAAATGTCCACGCTACCCAGAGCAATCTACACTTTCAATGCTATCCCAATCAAAATACCGAGGACGTTTTTCAAAGAACTGGAACAAATAGTCCTTAAATTTGTATGGAACCAGAAAAGGCCCTGAATCACCAAGGAACTGGTGAAAAGGAAAAACAAAGCTGGGAGCATCACAATGCCGGATTTCGAGCTGTACTACAAAGCTGTGATCACAAAGACAGCATGGTACTGGCACAAAAACAGACACATAGACCAATGGAACAGAATAGAGAACCCAGAAATGGACCCTCGGCTCTTTGGGCAACTAATCTTTGATAAAGCAGGAAAAAACATCCAGTGGGAAAAAGACAGTCTCTTCAATAAATGGTGCTGGGAAAATTGGACAGCTACATGCAAAAGAATGAAACTTGACCACTCTCTCGCACCATACACAAAGATAAACTCCAAATGGACAAAAGACCTCGATGTGAGACAAGAATCCATCAAAATCCTAGAGGAGAACATAGGCAGCAACCTCTACGACATCGGCCAAAGCAACCTTTTTCATGACATATCTCCAAAGGCAAGAGAAACAAAAGATAAAATGAACTTGTGGGACTTCATCAAGATAAAAAGCTTCTGCACAGCCAAGGAAACAGTCAAAAAAACTAAGAGGCAGCCCACGGAATGGGAGAATATATTTGCAAATGATGCTACAGATAAAGGACTGGTATCCAAGATCTACAAAGAACTTCTCAAACTCAATACACAAGAAACAAATAAACAAATCATAAAATGGACAGAAGATATGAACAGACACTTTTCCAATGATGACATACAAATGGCTAACAGATACATGAAAAAATATTCAAAATCATTAGCCATCAGGGAAATTCAAATCAAATCCGCACTAAGATACCACCTTACGCCAGTTAGAATAGCAAAAATTGACAAGGCAAGAAACAACAATTGCTGGAGAGGATGTGGAGAAAGGGGATCCCTCCTACATTGTTGGTGGGAATGCAAGTTGGTACAGCCACTCTGGAAAACAGCGTGGAGGTCCCTTAAAAAGTTAAAAATTGAGCTACCCTATGACCCAGCCTTTGCACTACTGGGTATTTACCCCAAAGATACAGACGTAGTGAAGAGAAGGGCCATATGCACCCCAATGTTCATAGCAGCATTGTTCACAATAGCTAAATCGTGGAAGGAACCGAGATGCTCTTCAACAGATGACTGGATTAAGTTGTGGTCCATATATACAATGGAATATTACTCATCTATCAGAAAGAATGAGTTCTCAAGATTTGCTGCAACATGGACGGCACTGGAGGAGATAATGCTAAGTGAAATAAGTCAAGCAGAGAAAGACAACTATCATGTGATTTCTCTCATCTATGGAACATAAGAACTAGGAAGATCGATAGAAGAAGAAAGGGATAAAGAAAGGGGGGGGTAGTCAGAAGGGGGAATGAAGCATGAGAGACTATGGACTCTGAGAAACAAACTGAGGGCTTCAGAGGGGATGGGGGTGGGGGAATGGGATAGACTGGTGATGGGTAGTAAGGAGGGCACGTATTGCATGGTGCACTGGGTGTTATACACAACTAATGAATCATCAAACGTTACATCAGAAACCGGGGATGTACTGTATGGTGACTAACATAATAAAAAAACATTAAAATAAAAAAAATTTAAAAAAAGCATATATTGAGAATTCACTGGACGGAATTTTAAGCTCAGTGTTGTGAGATTTGCAAAAATGGGTAAGATTAGGACTAATTAGGAGTTAATTTGTCTTCATGTGTTCTGATGTATGACGGATAGATTTGGAAGACTTACCTTCTACCAAGAGCACAGCTAGAAGGGAGACCAGAGATGCTACAGGTAGATTTGTGAAGGTAATTTTACATTATTTTATTATAGTAAATAATAATGACTATAATAATGTGAATATATAGTGATATAGTAGCACATTAGAATGATTTTGGTTTTTATATATGTTTAAAACTACAGAAGGTAAAGCTCAACAAAATCTCCTCGGTTCCTAATTGCTGGATTTAATCAGGACGTTGGGTATATATTTTGGATATCAGATACAGATCTCAGTACACGGGAAGTGCCATGAGCTTTTTTTCTTTTTTTCCTTAAGATTTATTTATTTATTTGTCAGAGAGCAGAGAGAGAGAGACAGAGCAAGCGCACAAGTTGGGGGAGGGGCAGAGGGAGAGGGATAAGCTGACTCCCCACTGAGCAGGGAGTGTAATGCAGAGCTCCATCCCAGGACCTGGAATCATGACCTGAGAGGAAGGCAAACACTTAACTGACTGAGCCACCCAGGCATCCTGCCATGAGCTTTTTATATTTCTTTATTGACATGATTACTGAACACAGTCTTTGGGTTAATAAGCATTGCAAAATACCTAACTAGTAGAAAAAATACACAGAAAGAAATTCTTGCCATTCAAGGCTAGATGTGTATTAAATATTATTTTAGAGGGGCGCCTGGGTGGCACAGCAGTTAAGTGTCTGCCTTCGGCTCAGGGCGTGATCCCGGCATTATGGGATCGAGCCTCACATCAGGCTCTTCCGCTATGGGCCTGCTTCTTCCTCTCCCACTCCCCCTGCTTGGGTTCCCTCTCTCGCTGGCTGTCTCTATCTCTGTCGAATAAATAAATAAAATCTTTAAAAATATATATATATTATTTTAGAGAGACAAACAATAGAAGAGACACGGTATAACGTAGACAGTTTGGAGGCTCAGATTCCCTTTGTAGACTTGATGGCCGTTGAACTGGGCCTTAAAATGATAGGATGAGTAACAGTGATTTTGACTTGTGTGTATGTCTTATGGAAAGAAAAATAATGTTTTATAGATAAGTATAAGGGCAAATGTATATGGCTTCAGAGTTCATTATTTTTAAACCTGAATTAAAACATGTCTGTATACATGTAGCTTAATTGGTAACATTCAATGTTTTTCCTTGGGGCTGAGCCACAGTAGTTTGGGTTTCATACTGAGGTAACTTTAGCAGGTCAATGTTGAAGTAATTCTGAGATGTGATGCTTGCGTTTATCACTTATTATTAATTATTTATGCTTGCAAAGCACATTTGTTTGTGTTTACACATATGGAACAACTGACTACATTGATCTGCAACGTGGTGCTCTGCTACGCTGACAAAACAGATGTTCTGATCAGAGTTGAAGGCTCCTTCCATCAGCCAAATTGATTGCAAGTGACATTTGACAAAGTGGCTAATCAGAGCAGTAGTCAGTTCCCTTCGGTGCAGACACTATCCAATCAGACAGACCCTCACTGGCCAAGTGGAGACCAAATTAGAAGAAAAGGATCAGGAACTTTCTCCACCACGTTGTTTAATGAGATGAACTAACATCCAGAGCTGGCCAGTAGATTTTTCCTTTCAAATATATGTCCTAACATGAATGCAAAAGATGCCATGGTCTCTAATATCCATTCATACATTAATATTACATAGACTATGTTCTATTAAATTATCTTGTTAATACACTAATTCACATGTAATGATTTCTATTTTGGCTATGTGCTTTCATATTGATTTTCATTCTACAATGAAGAACATTTTTAATACAACAGAGTGCACACTTTGAAAAAAAACTAAAGCAATGGAATTTTTACTTTCCTATTAAAGAAGCTAACATCTTGCATGCTTAATACTTTTTACACATACCGTATTATCAATACAGAATGTGTAAGATAAACAAGTATTTGAGATATTAGTAAAATAAAAGTATTAGCTTAAAAAATAAATCAAGCATCAAACTAATTCACATTCAGGTTAATTTCCGAAATAATTTTTTTCATTAAATAAATGAATTATTTACTTGTATCAATATCAATTTATGGATTCCTAACTTATTCAATGAGTTCTAATCTATTATTAGTGTTATTTATTTTGATGTTAACATTGTCCCAGAGTTGACCAGTGAAGCCTCTTCAAGTCCATTCCACCTCTTTCTGTGACTGAGTGCCATTTGTAATGTGTTGCAAAGTCAAGAAACATGATACTTTTTTAAGACAATAACTCATTGAAATTCAGTTAAGAGGGTCTCAATCTTGGCAGTCTAATAGGTTTGATAGTCTTACAGATGATTTACTCTAAGATCGGAACGCTGACAGCTGCTTTCCTCACCTTCAAACCCTTCTTAACCTGCAGGGATTCAACCTCTTCACATGCATCCAAGTGAAAAGTGAGTGACTCGCCAACTAGGTCACAAGTGTAGAGAAAAGTGGCAGACAGGAGCAAAAATGGGGAATGGACTTGGGAAGGAGGCCAAAAGGGGAAAGAATATATATGTGTGTGTGTGTACATATAATATACACCTTATACATACATATGGTGTATATACATACGGTATATGGTATATATACGTATATATACACGTATATATACACATATATATATACACATATACATATATATATATACATATATATACACGTATATATACACATATATATATACACACATATACATATATATATATACACATATATATATATATATATATATACACGTATATATACACATATATATATAATATATGTTTGGCTTCTTTCACTCAACGTAAGCTCTTAAGATTTTGTTGCTGTTTATTTGTAACTTGTTCTTTTTAATTGTTGTCTAGTATGAATACCACAGCTTTTAATTAGCCATTCCCTAACCATATACGCTATTTCAATTTGAGGCCTATTATGAATGATGCTATGGACATTCTTACATGCATTTTTCATAGACATATACATTTCTTTCTTTCTAGTGCATACCTAGAATTGGAATTGTTGGGGCATAGGGTAGGTGTATATTAAGCTTTACAAGATTCAGACAAATAGTTTTCCCAAGTAAGGGGACCAGTGCTAGTGATATGTGAGAGGTTCATTGTTTCACCGTCTTACCAACTCTTGGTATTGTCATTCTTTATAATTGTAGCTATCACAGTGAGGGTAGGCAATATCTCCTTGTAGTAGTATTTTAATTTTGTTTATTTAGAGAGAGAGCATGAGCAGAGGGAGGGGCAGAGATAGAGGGAGAGAGAATCCCGAGCAGACTCTGTCGAGCATAGAGCCTGACATGGGTCTTAATCCCACGACCCTGAGACCTGAACCTAAACCAAGAGTCAGATGCCCAACCGACAGAGCCATCCAGGGGCCCCTCGTTGTGGTTTTAATTTCTATCTTTTTTGATATTAGCATTTTTTTAAATGCTCCCTGGGTGACTATAAGGTGCATCCAGATTTGCAACCACTGTCTTAACCACTGTCACTCAGAACTGAAGGCTTGCACCTGAGCTGGAAGGACAAGAAGTGTTAGGAAGCTGGGAGGAGGTAGCTACTGTGAGCCTGGGCTGCTGCAGCAGAAAACAGGAACAGCTCATGGGAGATGAGGCAGTCAAGAAGCAGAGGCCAGGATCTACCTGAACGTGGAAATCAGGAATGTTACTGTCAAAATGTGGATGGTGAGAGAGAGAATCTCTGCCATAATTTAGGGCGTTCATATTTGAGAGAGGGATAGTTTAAGCTGGGTTGTTTTATCCCTATGAGTTCATCAAGATTTCCTCATGAGGAAGGGAGAAAGATCCACAGGAACAGGTTTAACATTTGGAGCAGGGACACCTGTTCCACCTGCTCTCACCTTCCTTTACTCAGTTAAGAGAGCAGTTAAAGAAAACTCCTCCATCCACCAGGGTTTCACGGACAGTGATATCCGAAGAAGACATCCGGGCTTCAGTGCATTTGAGACTGTAAAAACAGATGATAGGGGCATTTGCTAAAAGCAGGACAGAAATCACACATGGCAGTGGGAAGCAAATCAGAGGGGTGGTGGGTGGACTGAGTCACATACACAGACAGGGTACACAGACAGCACAGATCTGAGTGTCCCAACTGTGGAAGGTTCCAGGAGAGCTCTGAGCGTCCAGAAGTGCCAGGACCAGTGGAATTGGTCCTGGTGGTTCCCTTGAGTATCTGATTCCAGTTTGTTGTCCCTGAGACTTTCCTTTCTACACTGTGCGGAGGTGTGTGGAGCTGCTCCCTGAGTTTCGTGGGAGGTATGACAGAGATTTGGGGCAGAGTTTCCTTGAGGAAAAACAAAAATTTTTCTGATCAAGTGAATTTTGGAAATGATACATGCCTACAAATTACATTATTACCTATTCTCTGAGAAGTCATGTGGTTAAAAAATAATCGAATTTTAATTTTGCTTAACCCAATGTTTTCCAAGATACCTGATTACAAAGCACGTTGAGGGATAATGGTATCCACTGAACCGTGGATGGAAAACATTACCCCCAATGTATTTATTCTTGGTGTTAAGAAATTATCTAGCTGGTACACTTCTCTACATCACTCTAACCCACATAACTAAGTTTCCTTAACCCCACTAGAGGCTCAGTCCTCACAACTCCAGCAGAGAAAAACTAAGGAACACTACTCCAAAATCCAATCTACCTCAGCTGTAACTCCATCTATAGTCTAAGTCAGGAGCGACAACGGAGCTCCAACCTGGTGCCTGCGAGTGTGCCTAATTCATAAAATTACAAATGTTCTCTCTTCCCTATTTAAGCTTTGTTTGGACAGCAGGTCTCAGATTCTAGCCCATCTAAGCCTAACACCCTGTCATGTTCACACCAGCCCTTCTTGGAACTGGAGCCATGAACTCCATAAACATGACAGGAATTTCATTTTTCTTACTGCCTCTCTAATAATTGTGAATTTCCTAGTTTTTTTTTTCCTGACACATTGTCACTTATTTATCTTTTGCCTTGTAGAGAATCTCCATTCTCTCCTTATATCCCTTTCTGCCCGGCTGGTTTTCTTCTTATCCTATGTAGCTGATTTCACATGAGTACTTGTTTCTGTCTGGTCTATATTATCGCTGCTGACCTGCATCCTTGGTTCTGAGCATCTCATTGGAAAGGCGGCTTACCGCCTATCTCCATCATTAGAGCCACAGACAACTAAGAGAGGGCCAGTGAGAGTAACTAAGGGGAAAAACGATTTAATGCCATTTTGAGTTTAATAAAATTTAACCATAGAAAAGAAAGTTGAAGTGGTAAGTTCGGTTTTACATTTTTTACTCTTTCTTTTTATCAATGAAAACGTCAGAGAACTCATTTCTTAAGAGACGTTTTACAGTCACATAGGTTTCTGTTCTCATTGATATTTACTTGGCTCGCCTTCAGTCAGTGTGGCTATTTCTGAGCAGAGATTCAGAAGAAGGCATTTCTTACCATTTATCCATGTGCTTATTATGAGTTTGACATAAACTGGCATGTCATGCTGCTCCATGAATCTCAGATTTCTGACACCCAGACCCAAAAGTTCCCATTTAAATCATGACTGCCTTATCTTCCCTGACAAAATTGAAAGCAAGAAACAAATTCTGCATCTAAGGTATGAAATTAATGTGATATATTTGACCTTTGTAAAGATGTGATATGAAGAGGCTAAGACTTAGCAATGCTTCAGAATCTAGTACCTTGGCAATCACTAAGCAAAAGGATATTCCCCTTCATTCTCCAGACATTGATAAGTATCTGTAATTGAATATCTAACTCTTGTTCCTAATGAAATTATATGTAAATACAAAATAATGGTAATCATTTATTTTCAAAATCATCTCAACATTAATTAAAATACGTTTAATAGTCACCCAACTTTTTATTTCTCCTAGCTCTTTTCTGATGTTAATTTGTAGAGGTCAGGTCAGCTCAGTCCCAGTCTTACTCACTTGGCCCTAAATTTCCATTTATTTTTTTTCTTTTTTTAAAGGATTTATTTATTTATTTTAGAGAGAGTGAGCATGTGTGCACGAATGGGGGGAGGGGCAAAGGGAGAAAGAGAATCCCAAGCAGACTCCCTGCTCAGCAGGAAGCCCGACACAGGGCTTAACTCCACGACCCAGAGATCAAGACCAAAACCAAGAGTCTGATGCTTAAACCAACTGAGCCACCCAGGCACCCCTTTGATTTCCATTTAAATATGCACCAGCCTCCACCTCTCAGGCAGCATGCTGTTCGGAGGCTATTGAGAGCATATACGCCAGTGTCCCTTCTGTTCTTCCCTCCACACTGTACAAGTGAAGTACCCAGAAATAACTAAATCCTGAAATGTTACCAAAAAAGACACCACCTTTCCTTTCCATGGGAAGACCGATTTGCCTATTTGCTCCCCTTGGCCTATCTCTTGGCTGGGAAGAGGCTGTAGGATAAAATAGTTTAGGCTGTGGGATCTGTTCATATTTGGATATATTAGCTCTGCTTTTTCCTAGGTAGGTACCCTTTGCAAAATTATTTTAATTCTGTAAGACTCAATTTTGCAAAGGCTTCAAACCTAGTTTGTATATGATCATACCACTTCTCTGCTTATAATCGTTGAGTAGCTCCCCATGACGTGGAGGAGCGAGTCCATTCCTTGTGGTAGAGCATTCAGGGCTCTTCATAATACGGTTCTCATCCTTAAAACCCACACTTATGCACTAGTGAGGCCCAATCACTGCCGATGACCTGCTGGGCAACCTTGGACAAATTCCTGGCCTCTCTATGCTCTACTTTCCACATCCATAAAATACATATTGTAATAATACATACTTCACATGAATGTTATAGTCAATATAATGTCTGACTCACATACATTTCTAAGAAATGATAGTTACTAGTATTATTAATTGTTTTTATTATTTTGGCTACCCTTTCATATTTGTGGTAGGCCTTGTCCAAAATATGCCTCTAGACATACATAAGTGGAAAATCTCAGTTACCACAATATAGACACAGATAATGCATGACTGTACAGAAATTTCAGAAGACACATGAAACTAATTCTGGAACATGGCACAGGGAGCGGCAGCATTACTGGTTTACATGGATGTGACCCATGTCCAGACAACGGCATGGCCCTCATGAGACTGAGAGCATCAGGGCCTGGGAGTGCCTTTACCCAAGGCTCCTTGGAGCATGTAGATTTGTCAGCCGTGCAGGGCTGCTGGCTGCTACTGTCAACCAATGAGGGTCATGAGGCAGACCTTGAGAAGCAGTGCTTACTCAGCAGTCCAACCTCAATCACATCCTTGTGGCGCTCAGTAAAGCTACGGAGCAGAACAGATCACTGTCCTTGAGCGGCAGTCCCATCCGCAAACCCAGCCCGATACCTTGGAAACACCCCTGTAAGCCTTCATTGCTCCATCTGCCTGAAAAGTCTGCCTCCCTTGACCTGTCCTCTTCACCTAAATCCTGTTTTCCTTAATTTTCCCAATAACTAAACGAAATATTACACTTCAGTGAAATATACCAATAGTAAAACTGGATAAAGATATTTAGTGGTAAGATGTCCTCCTACTGTTCATTTTTAAACCTGGCAGCAACATGGACAGGACTGGAGGAGATTATGCTAAGTGAAATAAGTCAAGCAGAGAAAGTCAATTATCATATGGTTTCACTCATTTATGGAACATAAGAAATAGGAAGATCGGTAGGAGAAGGAAAGGAAGAATGAAGGGGGGTAAACAGAAGGGGAATGAACCACGAGAGACTGTGGACTCTGGAAAACAAACTGAGGGCTTCAGAGGGGAGGGGAGTGGGGGAATGGGATAGACCGGTGATGGGTATTAAGGAGGGCACGTATTGCATGGTGCACTGGGTGTTATACGCAAATAATGAATCATGGAACATTGCATCAAAAACTAGGGATGTACTGTATGGTGACTAATATAACAAAATAAAAATTATATTAAAAAAAAAAAGAAAATGCATGTAAGCAGTTCTTTGTCCCTGGACAATTTAATTCCTTTCTGAAGGCCTTGGTCCAGAAGGCTTGTGTGTGTGTGTGTGTGTGTGTGTGTGTGTGTGTGTGTGTGTGAGAAACAGCCCCACCCCTGCCCTTTTACCCCCACCTCAGATCAAGTATTGCTGTTTATAACACTAATCTCAAGGAATCCTGACTTCCAGAGGCTCAGATGTGAGTATCCTTCAGAGCTTTCAGCTGTGGGCATGCAGCTTACGTAGGAAAATATGAACAGATATGAGAAGAAATGTGCTATTATTTTCCTGTTCTATTGTGAATGTTAATTAGGAAAAAAATCTCTTTTTCCTTGTGCCTCCCTTTATACTTTCTGTGACTTGAGAACAAGAACTCTCCTTTGACATCCAGACACAACGCCAGGTCCATTGTAAGACAAGCGATAAAGTCATTATTTAATGAATAAATAGATGTTTAGGTGAATGAATGGATGCTGTTTCCCTAAGCCTTCTTTCCCTTAATGTGCATGAAAAAACCGAACATTAAAAATAATAATGTCTAAATCTAGATAGGATATGCCTACGTTTCTTTATTTGTAATTGTATCTTGATTTAAACTTTCTTTCCCCCCCTCTTCTAAATAAAGTTCTCTGTCATATTCAGAACTGGCTAAAAGAGATTTTGCAAAACTCAGGGCATATGCACGTTTAATGGGAGCTAAAATGTCAATATTCATACCGCTCCGCTTCATTAAATCCACCTTCCTAGTAACTTGGATTGAGTAAAATTTATTTTTTTACAAGTCCCGAAATTGTGCTCGTGTCAGCAATGCAGCACCTGTTAGTCACCATGCACCCAGTTCACCTTTCCGAAGCTACTGCTCAGCATTCTGACAGGCAAGGTTTATGACAGGCAAGCTGAAGGGGAAGGGGAGGGCTGTGCGAACAGCGGCATACAGACGAGCGCTCGCCTCTCCCAGATTGTGTGTGCGGGGCTCTGAGTGCGTGAGGTCACACTGCCAACAGGCATGACGGGAGAGTGGGCTGCCGTGCCCTTAATTGGGTGCACATGCTTTGGCACCACGGTGCCCTGATTAGCACTGTGTGGGCCGATTGGCACTAGCCTGGAGCACAGCACCTTCGGGGGCAGAGCATATGGGAAGTGCAGATGTTCAAAGGGTGGCTTCACCCCATGTGCAGCCAGCAACCCTCCTTGAAGAATGATCGCATCCTATCTTGAGTTAATACATGCAGAAAGGATCTGCATGAAAGTGCTCTCTGAGAAAGAGCCTGATAGTTTCCTATTCCGAGACTCCCCCCTTGGTCCTCCTATCAGACACTCTGACTTTAAAATATGTGTCCTTGAAGCACACGAACATTCTTCCCTGTTCTATGACTGAAAGGGAAAAAAAGATGATCAATAACATTACATATCAGAGAAAATCAAAGATTCTCCCACGACAAGTAGAATGGAAGCAAGCCAAAAGTTACCAGGTCATATAATTAAGCAGTATACATTATTAGGGTATTATTTATGCATATATTAATTAAACAAGTTTATGAAGCACCTACAATAGGCCAGAACATTGAAGGGATAATGGACCTAGGCATGCAGAAAAATGAAGGCCAAAAGAAGAAATTCATTTACTTACAAAGGACACAATGTGGCATGGTGAAATGTAAATTAGATGACAGCTAAGTAATTAGTTCCAATTCTTCCAATAATTAGCTGTGCTCCCCGGGCCTCAGTTTTCTCACTTAGAGCTAATCACGTTCAACTAAATGATTACAAATGTCCCTTCCAGGCCTAAAATGTTATGAAGTTATATCCTTTATCTTCCTTATCAGGTAGCTAACTTATTCCTTAATTAATTTCCATTTGAGAATCTCAGAGTCTACTCTGTTCCAGGCACAGTTCTAGGTGGTAGAGACACTCCGGCCATAAGACACCTGAGCTTACATTCTATGTGGCAAGACAAATTTTAACCTAGAAGTAAGTGCATAAACAATATACTACTAAGGACTCATCAGGACTGTAAAGAAAAATGACACAAGAAAAGAAAAGCAGAGAGCACTAGGTAATTAATTTTGTAAGGATGATCAAAGTAGATGCTTCTATCACATTCTAGTGGGAAGGTATGAAGAATAAACACGAATGCTAGTCAATTAACAAGATAGTTTTCAATAGTGATACATATATATTTTTAAAGGTAAGGAAGATGATAGTGAATGAAGGAGTGGGGCCGTAGCTCATGCCTGGCTTTCAGACCAACTTGGCGAGTTAGGATCATCATGCCAAGTTCAATGGAAATGACACGACAATTTTATCCCGCAGGGAGTGTACTCTGGTGGTTGCGTTTAGAGAATAGATTGCAAAAGGGGGTATGGTTAGAAGCAGGAGGGCCATGGGTGGTCCTGCAGAAGACCAGGTGAGAGACAGCAGTGGCTTGCACTGGAGGGAGAGCAGGGGAAATGAAGTAAAGTGAGTAAGTTCATGACAGATGGGATGTGAGGGCCTAGAAAGAGAGAACATAAAGGATAATTCCAAATTTTCACTTGAGCTACAAAGAGGATTGGGGTATTATTTACCAAATGGAAGAGGACTTGGGGAGATTAAAAGCTGTGTAATAGATCTCCAGAGGATGAAATGAGGAGGAGCAGAAAATGGAGTCTGGACTCCTGAGGCAGGAAGAAACCCAAAGGGTGTGGGGCCATCTGTATATGCAAACTTAATAAAGGGTAGCATAGAAGGCCGAGCAGTGTTGAATGCCTATTTGAGATTTTAGTGATTAATTGAAAATTAGTCATTGGGATTGTGTGATTTTTTTGAGCAGTACACAGGTACTTAGCAGCAGTTATGAGGACAATTGATGGCTTTACCCGTGGCTGGACTTTTGTCTCATGAGTAGAACAGAGGGCAACACCAACACTGGAGTGAAGCATGTTTGCAAGGAAGTGGTTGTACTGAGGAGTCATTGGCTGCAATCCTCAAACGGCAATGGGTTGGGCCACACGTCTAATAACTGCCATGTAGGAACATGGCAGAAGTTCTTTCCTAGGCACAGCTCTTGCCCCAGGGGCACAGCCTGTGTCAGAGTCATAACTAAGAGAGCAAAGTACAGGAGTGGAATCATTAAACAAACAAGAGAGTGAACAAACAAACTGGGTAATGAAGGTCCAAGAATGTTTAAAGGAGAGGGAGTACGTGATAGAGTCAATGGGTTGGGGTTATCTATGTGCTTGTAGAACTCTACAAAGAGGTCACTTGAGTTTAAAAGAAGGAGGAATGAGAGGCACCTGGTGGCTCCGTTGGTTAAGTGTCCCACTCTTGGTTTTGGCTCAGGTCATGATCTCAGGGTCATGGGATCAAGCCCTGCATCAGGCTCTTTGCTCAGTGTGAAGTCTGCTTGTCCCTCTCCCTCTTCTCCTTCTGTCTCTCTCTATCTCCCTCTCAAATAAATTTTTAAAATTTTTTTTAAATAAACAAAGAAGGAAGAATGAAAGCTGGTTATGGGACAGTGAAATGTTTGAAATGCTAAAATGGATACTTCAGAGATTTTAGGAATACTGACCTCTCCTCTCTCTCCCCTCTGTCCTCTCTCCTGCTCTCTCTCTATCTCTCTCTCCAAGACTGGGACAGCTGCTCAAAAACATTGACCACCCTCCTTTACCTGAAGTTCCTTGTCTCAGAAATCCATGCTTCCCCAAGTTAACAGTTAAAATGCACCTCCCCAGCTTCCCCGGAGCATTACGATCTAGAATCTGCCCATCATACCTGCTGGCAGAGTTGGATTTAGAAGCTGGAGGCTAGAAGAAGCACATGCCCCAGAAACATCCATTCACAAACTGTGGGAACTCATCCAGCTCGCAGAGGCAGTGGTGGCAGAGATTAGCATCCTACACCCACATCAGCAGAGCCTGCTGGCCGAGCAGCAGTTATGCTTCACTGGAGCATGTCCTTACAGGATAATCTGGGCCTTGCTCCACACTCGAAGCCTCTTGCCTTGGTTCTTGTGCCTTTGTAAAGATTTTGTGTGCCACTAGATATCCTTTGATAAATTCCATTTCTGCTTAAGCTAGTGGGTTCTAACTGATACAGATATGGTAAGTTGCTGGTGATGATAAGATCTAGCATTTGATCATGGCAGTGGATGATGGAAGTGAAGCCATCAAGAAATGGAAAGACCTGGATATCAAATAAATGGAAAACTTTATAAATTACTCACTGGAAAAGTCTGACAACGCTCAATACTCAAGTAAATGCATATAAACATCTAGACATCCAAACAAAATTTAGCAAAGAACTCCTTGTAGGTCACTTTTTCAGCATCATATCTACCAGTCAACATACCCACCCACTGCGAAGGATATCGAAGGCCCTGGTGTACCTGCTGGGGAAATGGTGACACAAACGATGCCTGTGTTTTCCAGTTCTTTCTAGCCTAGGATTATTTTTTTAAAGATTTATTTATTTATTTGAGAGAGAAAGAGAGAATGCACAATGGGTAGGGACGGAGGGAGACACGGGGCTCCATCTCATGACCCTGAGATCTGACGCTCAACCGACTGAGCCACTCAGACAGCCCTCTAGCCCAGGAATTTTAACATAGTATTTACACATACTAGACATACAAAAAGTCATGGCTAAACAATTATCACCTTAGTTAAGAACTTCATAATTTTCTACCTGGATGATTTAGCAGTCTTCCATCTATTTTAAGTTTGCCAGATAAAAGCTATCATGCGTCTTCATTTCCAAAGAACACTGATGAAGACTTACTCTCCTTTATGACAAGACCAGCACCTGCAAGAACATCTAGAACATAATTCTATCTGTTGAATCTTATTTGCCATTGAAGTTGACAACAAGGCATAATAAAAAGGACACAGGTTTTGACCTTACCCAGCTTTATCTTAACTCTCTTACTTTCAAAGTGACCTTATGCATGCTTCAGTTTTCTGGTATATATTAAAAATAGTAATATTTTTCACTTTTGAGAGTTAATAATTTGCTTTATGATTTATAATAAGTCTTTATTTTTCTCTGATAACTAGTATGTTCTAGTGAACAAAAACCATTACTTTGGAAATAGTTGTTTTTATTTTTATCAAGTCTCCATTTTAGGCAAATCATTTAATATTTCATTCTGAACAAGACAGAGATATTAATATCTAGCTTAAAGGACTATGTGAGGCTAATACATGCATGTAATGCACCAAGCATAGTTCTGGGCATTAAAACATACACTAATCACTCTAGTTATATTTCTGCAGAATTAGCTAGAAGTTGGACAGAAGAATCAAGTTGTACATGAGTTAACAGGACACACACACAAATATGATTAAATACATGAACCAAACTTTTCTTTTTTTCTTACAGATTTATTTATTTATTTGAGAGCGGGAGGGAGAGAGAGCAGGAGAATCTCAAGCCGACTCCCCACTGAGCACAAAGCCAGAGATCATGACCTGAGCTGAAATCAAGAGTCTGACACTTAACTGACTGAGCCACCCAGGAGCCCCTGCACCAAACTTTTCTAATTGTAATTTTTTTAAAGATTTTATTTATTTATTTGACAGACTGGGGGGGGGGAGAGCACAAGCCAGGGGGAGAGGCAGAGAGAGAAGCAGACTCCTCACTGAGCAGGGAGCCCTAAGCAGGGCTTGATCCAGGACCCCTGTGATCCAGGACCTGAGCCGAAGGCAGACACTTGACTGACCAAGCCCCAGGTGCCCCTTTAACTATAATTTTATATCAGTTGTGATTTTGAATAACTACCTAACAATTAGGCAGAAGAATCAAGTTGCTAACATGTTAGCAGGACACCCATACATATATACAAATATACACATATGATTAAATGTTTATCGGTTGTAAGCATCATCTCTAAAATCGCTCTCCACAAATTGCTTTACAATGAGAATTAAGCTCTCGTTTCCTTTCCATCATTTTCCCCAAAGTATCTGTAACATATTTTTCATTTTGCTGAAAACATATACTTTTTTTTGCTGTCCCTGATTCATTACTATGACATGTGAATGTTTTCAATGCTAGCCATGCAGTGCACTAGGATTATATTCCCTCTTCACATTTTTGGGCTTTGCTCAGTTATACTGGGCATTCGTTTGCTCAGGCTGCCACAACAACATGCCATACACTGGGAGGCTTCAACAGAATGGATTTCCTCACAGTTAGAGGCTGGGATTCCGGCGTCACGGTGGCAGCACAGTTGCCTTCTCCTGAGGCCTCTCCTTGGCTTGCAGGGGGCTACCTTCTGGCTGTGTCCTCACACGGCCTTTTCTCTGTGTACGTGGTCCCTGGTGTCTCTTCCTCTTCTTACAAAGACATCAGTCATAGTGGATCAGGGTGCTGTCCTTATGGCCTCATTTTTAACGTAATCACCTCTTTAAACACCTGATCTCCAAACACAATCACCTTTCGAGATCATGACGGTGGAACTTCAATACGCGAATGGGAGGACGGCACAATTCAGCCCACCCCATGCCACGTAATAAACCACCGCATCTCCTTACGGGCCGATAGCAACATTGATTTCTCACTGACATTTCAGGTAGGCGGTCGGTTGGCTTCAGGGATGTTCTGCATACCTTTTTCATACTGTGATCTAGGCTGAAAGGGAAGACCCAATCTGGAATGTGCCATTTCTGAAGTAAAAAAATGGGAAACTGAGCTCAACTATATTATTTCATTTAAGGTTTCTGCTTTGATGTGGGGACATTCTCTTGATCAAAGAAGCTACATGTAACGTACCTCCCTTTGGAGGGAGGACAAGAAGTAAATATATGTGTACAATAATACATTCTACCACAAATTTTATTTTTTTCTTAATTATCCCTGTACCTAATGCTAATTTTGCCAACATTTCAGGAGATTTGTCAAATACCTTTAAATACTGGTCAAATTCCTCAACCTACTAATTCCATTTCATTTTCCCCTGGAGATCTTCCTCCTAGATATTTCCACCTGCCTAACTCCAGTCTAATCTGTTGACTGAGCCCGTGGCACAGCGGTGATCATAACTCCTTGTCAACGTATCTGATGTTGGATTATGTCTCCAGGATCCTATGTCTTCTCTTAAAGAAATCTTGGCCACCATGCAGATTACAAAATGTGTTACATTTTATTTTCACTACCGCAACCCAGAAATAGTCAAGCCATTCTTAGTGTCTCTACACATAAGGTACCTATGCTCCCTATACACAGATAACAGATTTGAAAGCGGAGGAAAGGAAATGACAGATAATTTAAAACAGGTGTCTTTGGAAGAAATTTATTAGATTAAAACTTTTTTTATAAAGTAATGGCTTATTTAAAATATCTCTTTGAGTCATATTTGAAATGTTTCCTTTATTTTAAAAGATTTTTTATTTGTTTATTTGAGAGAGAAAACACAGAGGGAGAGGGAGAAGCAGACTCCCTGTCAAGCAGAGAGCCTGATGTGGGGCTTGATCACAGGATGCCGGGATTATGACCTGAGCCAAAGGTAGATGCTTAATCAACTAAGCCACCCAGGTGCCCCAATATTTAGGATGATTTCTCCATCTAACTCCTAAAATATTAGTTTCTTGCTAATTTTGGAAGTATTATCAGCCAAATCAAAATGCCTGAAGTTATTATTTTATATTTCCTATTTAAAGCACAGTAATTGTTTTTGCACACACACATATAAATCTATAATCATAGTTCTTTAATATAGAATTCTTGATTAAAAATTACAAAATAAAAGTAAATATTCACATGCCCTTCCTTAAGTGAGTATAATTACTCTGAGCTAACAAAACCAGCAGTTGTCAGTTTCTTCCATAGCTTGCATAAGTGCTCATCAAAGTTCATACACGGCATCTCATCTCCCATAGAGCAGGTGAACCCAAGCTGCCCACGCTGACACTTGCTAAGAGTCCCCATATATATTACAATGAATGGATTTTTTAGTGAATATATTTTCAAAGGAGAACAATGACCAGATTATTTACACCATTTATTAAGGTGTGAGAGAAATTAGAGAACTACTAAGAATAGTTCTCTCTCACATCCTCCATAAAAGGCATATCCACGTGGAGAGCTTTGCTGTAAAATGCATTACAACATGGAGGAAGCTTCAATTTAGAAGATAATCACCAATATTCTCAAGTTACGGATGCCAGAAATCATCCCAGCTGAAAAATATATAGTTAGGTCTCAAATATTTAAAATACAGTTTTCCTAAATTAATGACACTTTATTTTTTAAAGACTTATTTACTTATTTGAGAGAGAGAGAGAGCAAGAGAGAGAAGGGGCAGAAAGAGGGGGAAAGAGAATCTCAAGCAGAATCTGAGCTGAGTGTAGAGCCAGATGTGGGGCTCGATCTCACGACCCTGAGATCAGGACCTGAGCGAGCCGTGGATGCTCAACCGACTGAGGCACCCAGGCACCGCCTAAATTAATGACATTCTAAAAATGCATTTATGTATTTGTTTGTTTGTATTGATTCTTTGACCATGTAAATCACTAGCAAAAGGAGGTGATTAGGAAAATAGCACCTGGTAAGCCAGTTAACATATTATGAATAGTTAATAGGATTTCCCTCCCTCTCTTGGCCCTAGGTCTCTTATTTAATGTCCTCAGTTCTCCCTAAAATCTTCCCATTCTTTTGTCTAGGAGCTTTATCTTCTTTACCCTCAGATGAGCTGAACATAAGGGAATAGTAAAATGGGTGTTGGGGAAGCAATGTGCTGTGGCTCTGCGAGTCTCGAGTCCCAAGTCCCGGAACAAGAGTTCTTACAAGGTATGCCAAGAATTGAAGGCCCTCACTGCTCCTTTCCCAGGCTGTTCCCAGGACTAGGTTAGCAGCCAGCAACCTTGAGGGATGAGGTGATGTCTGTCTGGGGCAAAGAACTGCCATGTACCTTTGACTTTGGGATCCATATGATGTTAAGATTCTGGGCTCTTCTATTCTTCTGAAGAGTACTGTGCTGTTGCTGCTGTTGTCTTAGCAGGCACTTACTATAGCTAAAGTCGGACTGCAAAAATCTGCCTCCACAGTGATGGTGAGAGTTCAAATATCAGTTAGTTTTCAGCCTTAGCTGGATTACTTAGATTCCCCACCATGCTTGTAAGGTTCAGGGACCATCCAGACACTTGGGTAGAGTTTATACATAGAACATGGGGTCCCTCCCCCATTTCTGGATCTTTCTTTTCTGGGATTCTCCCTACCCATTTCTAGTGGCTGTGATTGACCCAAAGTCTGTCCTCTAGTTCTTTAAGCCAGCAAAGGTGAGGTATTTTATCTAAATGTTAGCCATCTCACAAGGTACTCAGGCTAAAAGCCATTAAAAATGGAAGTTTCACTGAATGTTATTCCCTTCCTCCAAAAGTTAACTCTTGAGCTGTATCTGCCTGTTTTCTTGTGGCTTTCCAATGCGTTGCAGAGTCATTCTCCATAGTTTGTCTGGAGTTCATAATCTGTGAAAGGATCAGACCAATAGGAGATAGTCTGGAATATCACCAATGAGAGATAAATTTTAAAATATGTTTCTTATTTTTGGGCACCTGGGGGGCTCAGTCAGTTAAGCATCAGCCTTTGCCTCAGGCCATGATCTTGGGGTCCTGGGATTGAGCCCTGCATCGTTGGGCTCCCTGCTCAGTGGGGAGTCTGCTTCTCCCTCTCCCTCTGCCTCCTTCCTCTCAAATAAATAAAATCTTTAAAAAAAAAAAGATAAAAAATAAAATACATCACTTATTTTATAAAAGAATACTGCAACTTGATACCATTAATCTTCTGGGGGATATTTAAAATTATTTTTACAGTTGCATATAGTAAAATATCACTCCATATGATTGATTAAGCTCATTTGAGTCAGCAAAGATATAGAAGTAGGAAATGTATGCAAAGACATGCGGTTTTAATTTTTTTCAAGAGTATTCAATGAACAGTACTAGGTTCACAAAGTACTGCCTGGTGGGAGTTCTCAAGGAGCATTCTAGGAAGAATATCAATTGTTGAGAACGGCACTTTCAATGTACTTAGGGATGACTTGGAGGCATTTAATTTCTTTCCTGTGTCACATATACCTCTTGGATTTGTCTAGAAAATCCTTTCTTTAGAGAATAAATCAAAAGTAAACTTTTTTCTGGCCCATTATTAATACAGTTCCACTGTACTGTGTATGATTTCCCACTAATTTAACAAAATTCTTTTTCTTTGGAACTTCCTAAGAGAAAAACAGAGCCCAGTGAAAATTACTATAATATGTAAACAATCAAAACTGTGATGTGCCCACAAACACAGGCACATTTAATAAGCAATACTAGACCCCGTTCAGGAAGTCAATTGGTTATTTGATTGTTTATATTGTCCCTCTTTTGTAGGGATAATTTTTGCATAGCTTTTAAAAAGGTAGCCTACATCATGATTTCTTACATGTAGAAAAAGTTACATTAGAAAGCTACAATATTAAGTTTGACAAAATAATTTGGACACTCTACTGACAAATCACTGGGCTATAATTTAAGTTTATCACCATGAAAAAGTAGCCCAGTTTATTCCTTCATGACCGTCAATGATCTTTTAGAAACTCTGTTAATGTGCAGATCCCTTTAAGGCACTTTAAAATTTTGCCAAAGCTGCACTGTCTTCATTATTCTGCAGTGACTTTGAATATTGCTTTTCCAAAGATTTAAATTATTTTTACACACATCGTGCTTCACAGAAGCCCAATGAACCAGTACGCATGATTGGTTATTACTGCCATAATTTGAAAGACATCCAGAACAAGACTTAAGTGAGGTCATGGGACATTTCTACTTGAAATTGAGTCATTAGTATTATTTAAATTTAACTTCCTGTAATTTCTTTCTAAGAAGAATTTTCATTCCTTCATCTTACTTACTTCATTTCATGCCTAAGACTTAGTGTGGAGGGTTGCCTTGATTCAAGGTTTGCACTTCTCCTTAGATAAGAAAAAAATATTTGATTCTCTGAAGTTATTTAATTTTTCATTATTCTAATATTTTATTCTGGTCCTCATATAATAACTCAGGCTTTCAACAAAGACTCAGATTTTCCACATTTTAGGACATCCCTTTGAGTCTCTATCCTGTGTTTTCTATCTACTTTCTAAATTTCGGTGTTCTCCAAAATTCCCCACTCTCAAAAATTTTTTCATTCTGTATTTTCTGTGTAATGTCATGTGTTGCCATGGCATCACCTGCCCTACACTTTTGTCCTCCAAACTCCTGTATTCAAATGCTCACAGGGCACAGCTATCTCTATGTCTTGGAAGCCCCAAACCACAAGTATCTGAGGGAAAATTCATCACTTACCACCTTAGGCCTCAATCCTTCCATAACTCCATGGAGGACACCATCATTTTCTCATACGTAACTCAAACACCAAGCCATTTTCACTTTTTCCTGCTCCTTTTCTGCACATGAGTTGTATGACTGCACCCTATTGATTCTTTTTTGCTAATTTTCATCACCATGTCCAATTGACCTCAATCTCCACTTATACCAGCCTCATTTTCTCCCTATGCTGTTTCAAAGGACTTCATTGTCTCCATGTCTTCAGGCTTAATTTTCCTAAATTACTTCCATAAGACACCATTAAAGGGGACCTCCAAATGCACCAATCGGATCATGTCAGCCCTTCAAAACCTGGACTTGATCCTCACCACCTCTTGCCCGCCTACATCCTGTATCCTACAACCACACACAATGACTTGCTTCAAGTGCTACCTATTCCTCTCTGCCTTGTTACTTGCTCTGGTCTCTATTTCAAATTCCATTTTCTTCTGCCTCTTCCTTTACACACACACACACACACACACACACACACACACACACACACATGCACGCACGTGCACTTTGGTATCCCTCCCTTATTTTCAAGGCAACATTCAAATATTCCTTCCCAGTGAGACTTCTTTCTTCTGCCACAGGAGGCCTTATCAGGACTCTATGCTTACTGCTATTGTATCTGTGACCCCCCACTTGCCACATGGTATTATAATTGCTGAGTGACTGATCCAATCCTCTGAACACGCCGTGCAATTCCTGGGGTCACCATGTCTATTTCTGTAAGCCCAGCACTTAACAGCATGGGCTGAGCATAAGGTAGGACCTGAATTTGAAGTGCATCAATGCATTTTTGAATGACTAGATCCTTGTTTCACATTTTGTGTTCTCCTAATCCTATCTTAATTACTGCTAGCAGCTTTGTTCTAGTATTTGTGTTGGTTACCTTAGAAATCTATCTTATTTTTTTATTCTTCGGTCACTTTGGGGTTATTTTTAGGCTTTCGTTTCCCTTCTGTGGGGTATTATGGTAACTGTTCTGGTAGTCTAAACATACTTTTCTTTACATCTGTAAAGATAATGTTCTCCCTAACTGAGCTTTATGGTTGGATTTTTTTTTTCAGATTTCTTTCACTTAATATTCTTAAGATTTTCATAATCAACTTTTATGGTATTTTGTCCTCTATTTTGTACCTTCTGATATAGTTGCTTCAACTCAAAATATTCTACCAATGTATTCAATTACTTCCATTTCTTCCATTTTTAAATAATCTCTATACATGGAATATATTACTTTTTTCTTTCTTTTGAGAATGTGCATCAGTAGGCTTTTAGACCAGCTCATTTCCGTTCCATAACTCTCAAATTCTGCCACCCAGTCTCTCACTATGAGATTTTTATTCACAGAAAATTTTTGACATCAAGCCCAATACATTACCATGGAGGAACATATAGTTGGGAAGCAAGAAGATTTCTCTGTATATGAAAAATGGCCTGAACTGACAAGCAAATACAGTCTCTCTCAAAAATAATATCTTTATGCAAATCATCTGTATTCATTGAGGTTTTTATATGATATGAATAATCAATAACTAGGGAGAGAAAAATCCTTCTAAAACTGAAATAACCATGAATTATATTTGAATATGTGGTTATATATATAATAGTATATATCTTTTAAAATTTATATGTAGATTGTACGTAAATACCTATAGTTTTTAAACTGAAATGATTATGTCTGTTTAAAATTCCTAGCTTCGTATAATTTTCAGTCACTTATTTCTGTATATGACCTTATTTCATTGCAGAAACCATGCTTATATATACACACACATATTCACAAACACACACAGTTCTCATAGTGATTATTTTTTAAATATGCATACTGAAAATTTTATATCACAGGATTTAGTTGTCTTTAATTTCACAACTGATCTGAAGAATCAGAACTAGAAGAGACCTCAAGGGATTATTCAACCTCTTGCATTTAGGTATATAAATCTTATTATCCCTGCTCTGTAGATAAACTGACTTTACAAAGGTCATTCTATAAGTAACAGGAGTGAATGTCTGAGAATAAATTCTCTTAAACCTATTCCCTTTATAATGCTATGTAAATACCTTAGATTGCTAACCACTGACTGTTTACCAAGACTTCTTATGAAATATTTTATGCTTAATTTCTACCGCATCATAGTTTTCTAAACTTGATAAAATGATTTTGTATGAGTTTCTTTGATTATCCTTATATTTACCACTATCAACCTCAGAATTCATGCATTCCTTCTTTCATCCATAAATATTTATTGGTCTCCTATTCTAGGCCATGCACTGTGCAAGATAAAGAAGGGAAATGGAAGCCATCATCACAGAACTCACGGTCTAGTGAAAGGTACAAATAAGAACTGCAGTTTGAAAAGCATCACAATGCCTCCTATGCCATGCTATACAAATGCACGTTAGAGAGATATCTAATAGAAATGGAGATGGGGAGAAGGCACTATCCAAAACAAGACCTATAGGATGAATCAGAATAGCCAATTGCCCTGAAAAGAATTCATTTTTTGAGGCATAGCAAGTACCATGCATAGAGGGCATGGCACATCTTTGTGACGAAAAGTCCTTTAGAACATCTGGGTGATAGAGGGCAGAAGCATTGTCATAAAAGAAGCAAATGATGATGTGAACAGGGATCAAATCAACATGAACTTCGAAATCCTTGTAAGAGAAGTTAGATTCTATCCTCAAGGCAATAAGGAGTAGAGAGGCAAACTGTTATTCTAATATCCTATTATGCAGTAAGTAAACCATTCAACATCATTGTGATATTTATTCTTGGGTGCTAATCGCATTCAAAAGAGACTTATCTTTAGGGTGAGCACCCTGCTCAGTTTTCCAATTCAATATCTATCTTTAGGTCTGTCCACTATCCAGCACTATGGTGACAATTTAAGCTTTAATGCTAGAACATGTAATAATCACCACAATTTTTTGAGTGCTCAACAGTATCAGGGACTGTGCTAAGTGTTTTACACTTGTTATCTTGATTTATTACCATTAAAATTTACAATATGGTCCTTTTTATCCTTATATTACAAATGAGAATATTGATGTTCAGAAAACTTAAGTCATTTGTCAGAAATCACATAGTTAGTAACTTGAAGTGTCAGTTTTATATCTATGATCTTCTTATATCCATACTTCTTTTACCTATAATGTGTTCTTGCAAAGAACTCTGAAAGTCTAACATGTAAAACTTGAAAACAATAAGTACATTTTATAAGAAAGGCCCTCTTTTGCTAAAATCTTCTAAGATGTATTAATACCATTTAAGATATTCCCCTAATTTAATATCTCTTTTTAAAACTATTTCTTCATCAGCGCACACACAGAGTTAACTGAATTAAACCCAGCAAACCACAGACTGGGTTTAAATATTTGTTGAATTCTTTGGGTCCAGTTTTTCTCTACAGCATCAGGCTTATAGGCTCTGTGCTCCTAACACTAGTGTCAGCACTTCTATTTTTCTGCTTTATATTAATTTTTATGAAATAAGAAGAGCAAAATACAATGAAATCTAATATTCAAAAAATCAACCTTACTGGACAAAAAGGGATTACTGCTGAAATTGAAGCATTGGCTGATAGGCAATACTCAGAATTCCAAAAGTTCCTTATTCATTTGATGACCAAAGCCCATATTCTGAGTACCTAAATGCAGCTGTATAGATTTCATCCCATAATTTAGTGCAGAGTTTTGAAAGCACCCTGTTCAAAGACTAGAATGGCTTATACTCAGAAGGTTATGATGAATATCACAGAAATTCATATGTGTTAGTATTTTCCATCTGCATATATCTCAAGATTTTACATTGGAGAAGAAGTTTCCTTCACAGTTTTCTAAAAGTTCTTTCTGGTTAAGCCCAGCCAGCAGTATATTGGTCCAATATGTTTGGGAACAGTAACCTACAGGGCTTTTCCCCCTGGATTCCATTGTTAATTTTACTTTTTCTCAACCTACTAGTACAGTTCTGATCATTGTCCCCTAAATGTATTGCCTTAATTTTGCTCACTGTGGTATCCATATATTAATTTATTTCACACTCTTGATCTTCTCTAACATCTGTCATTTATTTTGGTCATCTCGGCCTATCACTAACTTGAAGAACTTAATAACATCTGGAAAGCCAAAGAATGCATTTCCTACATCCATTTCCAGATTGCTTATCACAATATTAAACAAAGCACATTCATCTTGAAATCCATCACTCTTCTTATCTACTTTAAAACCTGTGCTCTATTCTTTATAAGCCACAAATGTATATGCATATATGTTTCATTTTATGTGTCTGTTAGGGTTAGACACATGTGCATACATGCACACATGCACACACAAACACACACCCCCAGAAGAGATGAAGGATGTAGTAGCTAGACACAGAACGATGTGAATTTAGAGAAGACTCTGCCGTTCAACAGTAAGCAAAATTATCAATGTTCAATAAAAATTCTTCCAGTGTGAACTGTGCAGTATGTTTTTCCTCTGTTACATGCCACTTCTACACTAACTAACCAAAAGAAAGACACTAAAATTTTGATTATATTAGCTACTCTCAACAAGCTGCAAAGTATTCCTCTGATCGCCGTAATTATAATTTGGGAGGACTGCAATACATAAATAATTGCATTCGGAAAAATGATAAACACTAGATCATTTGCATATTATCATGAGCTCAGTTTTAAAGGTCATCATCTCACAAGGCTTTCCTATACAAAGACAACTGGAAAATCTCCCAATATCTACATGTTTTATTTCATTATTCCGCTACCGATAATATGCAACTGACACTTTCAGTATGTAAAGTGGGTTTTGTGTGTGTGTGTGTGTGTGTGTGTGTGTGTGTGTGTTTTGTAACAGCAAGACATTTATACACATAAAATGAAAATGAGAGGTAGTAATGGACTGGGACTTGAATTTAAGGTAATAGACTAAACCCCTCTAACAATGAATTTCTAAGCACTCAGAGGAAGGAATGTAAGGAGTACAAATTGCATAGGGCCCATGGGCTTTCTAGAAAGACTTTGAAATCCTTTAGCTTGCATATGAAAATTTATTGCAAATGGATTTTTACAGCACAGGGATGTTACTTAAAGAGTAATTCAGGGCTCAGTGTGATATTTAGATTTAATATTTTACAAGCTTCATAGTTAACTTCTTTTAACTCCTTGGAAATGCAAATATGGCATAGTCTTCTAGCTGAATAAATGTGTTAGCTTTTCCATTCTTTATGGTTTTAGAGACCAGTCCAGTAGAGTATAGCAGAAGCAGCATAGGATTTGCTGTCAAATCACTGAGGTTTTCATCCTACTCCGCCAGGGGCCCCCCTGTCATTACTAAGATGCTTAAGAAAATGGACGGATAATAATGCACCTCTCTCAGTAGAGTTGAGATAATATGTACACTCTAAGTGTGTAACAAATGTTAGGTAACTTCCATACTAGGAAATACTTAAGAAGTTTCTGACTTCTTAGGAATGCTTCCTCATTTTTCAAGGGGAGAAAAAACAATTATTTAGAAAAATCTGATTTTTAGAGTAATAATTATTTACATAAGCAAAGTTCCCTCTTTAATGTATAGTCCTTAGTAATAATGTCTATATTTCATAATTTTTAAGTACTTAGAGAAGCAATTTGATAAAGTGAGTTAGCATAAAATGAGAGATGGCCATATTCTTCCTACTAAGTTTCTCAGAAAGGGTTTTTCTATTAGTTTCTTCAATCTGAATAGTTCGCATATAATTCCATGAATTATTTTAGAAGGGTGTCTAAATTTCTTTGAGAAATCCTTAAGCTGAATGAGATATGATGAAAGGAACAAGACTGGACTTGAAAAACTAAACTCACCTCACAGATTTTCTATTTACTATCTGTATGATGTTAAACAAGATATTTACAATTTTCTGTCTTATTGGATCAAAACGCGTGCCATGTCTAATTCACGGGGGTATAAGGATCAAATAAAATGATACAGATTTACTTTATAGCAGTCTGAAAAAGCTTTACAACTATTCTCATTCTACCTGTTCGTGAAATTTCTTTGAATTCAGGAAAATCAGCATCCAAAAATTCACGATATATGCATGACTTCTAAAATGTAGTAGTGTAATCTGGGCCTCAACACCAACAACAAAACAAAGACCCACTTTGGTGGTTTTCCATGGGTGGCATATCTGGATGGGTAGGTTGTCTGCTCTGACTGACCCCTTATAGGAGAGGGGCTTTAGGAGGATGGTTTAAAAAGTGAATATGAAGAAGGAAGAGTGAATGAAATGAGGTGAGTCCACTGAAGAGTGTCGACCTCCCCTGGGCCTCCCACAGGACACACAGGCGACCTATAATGATCAGAGAGATAGACGCTTCTTTACAGGAAATTGCTCAGGACTGCTCTCACTGACCAGGGACTGACTGGCTCAGTCTCCATGGATTTCTAGTCCCTTGCCACAAACTGTAGGATGCAATGTCAGCGTCTTTCTTCTCAGTTTTGCTAACTCATTGGAATTCTCTTCTCCAGTTTCCAGCAATGATCTGGCTTTTGGTGAGACACTCTCTCTACCTGCCTTGGCTTTATCTTCCAGACAGCTTCTCCATGTTGCACGTATCTCTTCCCCAAGTAGAGGAAGACAACTCCAAGTAATTCTGGAGTCTGCCTGTCTAGGAAGTGTGCTTTATGTACGAAACTCTTCTACGGGAAACTCAAATATCATCAAGGTTGGGCTGAACCTTAAAGAAATTGAAATTAGGGGCTCCTGGTTGTCACACTCAGTTGAGCATCTGACTCTTGGTTTTGGCTCAGGTCAAGATCTTAGGGTCATTGGATCAAGGCCTAACTCAGGCTCTGCACTCAGGGTGGAGTCTGCTTGAGATTCTCTCTCCCCTCTCCCTCTGCCCCTGCCCCCTGCTCTCTCTCTGAAATAAATAAATAAAATATTCAAAAAAAAATTGAAATTTATGATTGAAGTTATTTATATATCCATAGTGTAGTTTGAAGAGTGTCAAAAATAACAAAACCCCATGACCCTCTGTCAGATTTCTTTGAAATTCCAAATTTCTCCCATTAATTTCACTTCAGTGGTTAAAGCATTTTCTCTACAAAGATAGCGTGTTAAATGCTTACATACTGCCTTAAATATAAGGCACATCAGCCTGTCCTGACCTACTCCATAACCTATTATCACAAATTAATTTTGTTGCTTTTTTATCTAGGCTGTGCAAAAATTGGATATAGAACATTAAATATGGGATGGAGGCCACCAGTTTGGGACAGGGATGTAACCAGGAAGGCCAAGTTTGAGTAAGAGAGCACAGCTGGGAGGTGTGAAAAAAATACACACCTCCAACGAGAAGATGAAATACTTTATATTTCCATATGCTTAATAATTTTACTGAAATAATTTAATTTTACTGAAATGAATTTAATAAAATAATTTTATAAACACAACTGCCCCCAACTGAAAAACTCATTTCTAGAGAGCACCATAAGGCTCTTAGCATGATGTTCCAGAAGAAGCCCACACCTAGCCTTGCAAAGATTGTCCACAAAGTTGTGGCATTTCTGATGTTGGGAGTAATTTTTTGAGCCTTCAAAGAGTTACATGCATTCAGTTAAAAGCTGCTATAGAAAAGATGCATTTTCAGGGCAGAGACATGTTCAGTGACCTATACGCTGATCATAGCCCGTCCCAGCATGGTCTTTTGCACAAATCACAGATACTAAGGGCCAGTGCTACTGAGCCAGCAAGGCAGCAGAGGAAGGTGGCTGCCAACATGTATCAGGGTGGCATATTTTTTGTTGTTTTTCATTCAGAGAAGTGACCTCCTTCACTGTGTTAATAAACAGACCAGCCTCAGAACTGTAGGTAACAACCTGTGAAAATATTGCTTGACTATAATTTCATTTCGTATTCTTAAGTACTACCCTAACTTCCTTTTCTGACTTAATATGAAGGGGGAAGAGAAAGAGAGAAAAGATGAATTGCACCATCTGCAAATCCTGAGTAATGATTCACAATGAAATTAATCCATAAGATTAATGAAAATGACAATTTGCCACAGTTAATTTTATATGTCAACTTAACTAGACTATGATGCTCAGTTGTTTGATCAAAGATAAGTTCAGCTGTTGCTATGAAGGTATTTTCAGATGTGATTAACATTTAAGTCAGTTGACTTTGAGTAAAGCAGATTACCCTCCATAATGTAGGTGACCTCAGCCAATCAGTAGAAGACCTTAAGAACAAAGGAGGAGGTTTCCTGAAGAAGGAATCTGGTCTTAAGAAACATAGAAACCCTGCCTGAGTTTTTGGCCTACCTGCCTTCTGGATGTCAGTCACAAGACTGCTATGTCTACGCTTCCCTGGATTTCTAGCCTATGGAAATTTCTCTGTAAATTTCAGACCTGCCAGTCCCCGTAATCTCATGAGTCGATTCTTTAAAAGCTTTTATATATTGGTCTTTTTCTCCAGAGAACTCTAACACACAAGCCATAGCTCTGATTCATGTCCCTGTCTCTTGTTTCCATTTCACCTGCTTACTCTTAGTCCTATTTTTAAAATATTTCTAAAAGGTACCCCCATTCTCTTTTCATTTTTTGATGCAAAGAGGCAAATCTTAAGGTCCTCAATATAGGATGCCAGGTATTAGTCTTGTGTCTCCTTGCTTGCTTGCTCCCCTCCTCTCTGGCCATTGAAACTTTCTCTGCCTTTTATTCTCCAGGCATTGAAAACCACTACATTTCTCCAAACTGATGATAATGCTCTGTCGTCAGCACGCCATGACCTTTCCTTTGGGCCTACTCCTCTCGCCTACCTGGAATACACTTTTGCGTCTTCCCTAACTGAACAAAGACACCACGTCACGAAATAGCTCAGCCTGGTACATGGACTCCACCCTCTGAGCAACCCCTGAACCTGTACAGAAAACTGTACAGACTTTATCATGGCATCTCAGTCTCTTTGGCGAGACTCTGCAACTGCCTTCTTCCTCTTCCCAGTACCCTTAGCACCTCACCCACCAGCTGTCACAGCGCATGCCTTAAATAAAACTATGCTGAATGACAGGTAGCTCTTCTCTCTTTTGGTTCAGCTACTTTAACTTTAGATTTCATCACGTAGTATGTAAATTAACGTCTTTCTCTAGATATCTCTTGTCTTCAGAGTTCAAGCTCTGCAAAGATATCATTTTTTATATTCATTCTAGAAAATATAAATAGTTACAATATATTGTGTCCAGACAAAAATATGGAATATCATTCCTACTCTAGGGATAGGTGCTTCCAGACTAAGAATGCACTTTCCAGACTTAGAGTGTATCTAAATAATTTAGACATGTTTAAATTCCAAGATGGCATTCATTTTTAAACTGCCCTGACGTTTTATGGGGTCATTTCCTTTTGAAAGCATACTGAACTCTAAGAAGGAAATGAGTACGATGATAACTGTTTAAGTATCTCTTATAAAGGAACAGGATGGTATAGAGCTATAAGGGGCATTGCAGTTCTAGCACAGCAAACTCCATTTTTTTGCGAATGAGGAAGCTGAAGACCAGGAATTTTGAGTGACATAGCGGAAGGCACAGAGGTGTGAGTGGTAGAGCTGGGACGACAACTCTACCCTGAAGATTGTCGTGTCAATTACCTCCCTTTTACTCCAGGCACTATCATAAACTACTACGTTCAAAAGAGCAATTACACAAAATGCCTTTGGTATTATATGAAAGATAGACAAATGCTTCTAATTTTCTGCACATATTGGCATTTTGAGACAATATTTTCCTGCTGCAAAGTCTAATTCACTAAAAAAAAAATATGCTTGCCTCTCAATTTTTTTCTAGAGCAATTTAAGCTCCACTGAATCACTGACATAAAGACAAATCATGTGAAATATACCACGCCCTCGCCCCCCAAAATCAGCATTTTATGAACTTACTAAGTATTGATTTCTCAGGAAACTGATACTGTACACAGATCAAATTTAAAGATCTGGCCCTCTTTGCTGTAATATTACGCCTTCAAATAGACACTTCAAAGACGAAGCCCGCAGATATAATGGGAGCTCTTTCCCTCTGCAAAGTATAAGGAGATGAAGGAAACTTCAACATATCCAAATATATTTGGGTATTTTGTGAGTTTCTATATTTTTGGCTTTTCTCTGAAATTTTTCCAGAGTTTTGGGGAAGGGATGCTTATGAAAGAAGAGAGGAGGAAAGTGTATCTATTAGAGGTAATATGGCTGACTATGAAGGCCAGTGGGCATGTGGAGGGACAAAGACATGGGTAAGAAGAGGCATGTAAGGAGAGAGAGGGAGAGAAGACTGCGATTGTAGTAGAAGAGTTATAGGTTAGTAGGAAAGGCAGCAAGGAAAAAAGAAGATAAGGAGATGGAGCTCTTCCAAGTTCCCGAGCCACACTCAGAAATTACTTTTCTCACATAATCCCTCAGTGTAAACATGTCTTCAATTCCTGTCCTTTTAGCAATGAGATAAACTATTAATTTTAGTTTTCTAACCTTTAGTATTTGCTGCACTCTAACTGTTATCTAGGATGTTGGCTGCCCTTGATCTCCTGCCACTCCTGTCTCCAGCCCAGTCCTAACCCAGCCCGAAGAAGTTGCTCCAGGTCTGTGTGTTCAACTTTCCTCTATTCCTGAAAGGACTTAAACACAATGAGGAAGTCAAATACATGTCTTCTCTGCCTCCCTCTGCAAGGTCCAGCCACCTCTGCTCCGTGCCTTACCTGCCTTATGTAACCTCTTTTACCACTGCTTTCTCTTCTTCTGTCTAAAAGAGAGGGGGAAAAAAGGGATCTTTTCTTAGAGTGCCACCTCTCAATAAGGAACATCATTTTGGCAAAGAATTTCATGGAATGTGCTTCATCTCAATTGATTGGGAGTTTAAAACCTATGATATTTGACAAGTCGTGCATTTCTACATAATTACAGCGTGCTTTGGGTAGCGTTTTAAGTTATGAAGCCAAAAGCAAGTGATTTTAACAGCTTGAAATGCTAAATTACTTGTGTGGAATGTTCCTTATGGAGACTCACTGTTGTAATGAAATGGAATTTTTTTGTCACAAATAATAGGAAAAGTGAGAAGTTCCGTCGGAGTATTTTGAGGATATATTTGACTTAACTCTATTGTATCATTAATAGGCATGACAATGGCTTTAGTGTTAAGAACCATTACAAAATCATTTTGAAATATGAATATGACAAGAAATAAATTAGAGAAATTGAGCTATTAACATTAAAGAAAGCCATGCAGGGGAACACAAGTGCGTTCCACGTATTTACAACAGTTATTGCTGTAATTTGGAGTGCTGTGCTTGGCAGATTTTCTACTGTATAATAATAGAAATAAGATCTTGCTGTGAGAATTAGATTATCATAAGCATTAGAAAATCCTTAACTTATTAGCATATTAAAGAAAATCAACATATGTCACAATATATGGAAACTGAAGAAACTCAATCTTCTATATGAGGAGGAAAAATGGGATTGCTTTTCCCTCCCATTTGCCATCTCCATTATAACATTGCCCTCCTTCTACACCAAACTCCAGGAACAGTTCTAAATTTCATTTTTGTCTTTAACATGTAGTTCACATATGAGATAAGAACCTTCTTCTACTCCCTCTACTGGGAAAACTTTCAAACTAGTATCTTTCTCCTAACCCTGCCCACTGAGATTTAGATTAATGTAGATACCATGTAACCAGCATATCTATTTAGGTGGCCTATAAACCCATCCAACCCAAGAGATGCACTATAAATGGACCATCTTTCTCTTCTAAAACCTTATCCCTCCAATATTCTGTCTCGTTTGACGGTGATCCCATGAGAAACCTAGGAGATGTGCTCCCTCTCTCTCAGTACCACATCCAGTCAATAGCAAATTCTTCTGCTTCCTAATCCTCTTGATTCCCTAAATCCACTCTGTTTCAAGTCAAGTCTCCATCATTTCTCCTGTGGAGAAATGATAGCTTTTTTAACGGTCTCTCCATTTGCAGACTTGGCTCTTCCCAATGCACCTCCCACAAAGCCATCAGAAGGGTCGGATACCTCTTGTATTCAGCATATGTTGGGTTTTGCCTCTTGATCCAATTGGTGAGTCCCCTGGTTTAATAGGATGTTTGTTCCATTTACATTTATCTACATTTATTGACGTGACATGTATGTTTGACGTTAGTTCTATCATCACAAGCTACGTTCTTTTCTTTCTTTGCATTTATTCTGACAGTTTAGATGTACTTTTGTTCTCATGGTTACATATAACTGTAATTTTATATAATATCCTAATCCTCTTTTTTTTCTAGTTTCTCTACTATAAGCAAGAATTTAAGTAATATATTTTCCTTCCCCTCTCAGTTTTACTGAGAGTACTATTTTCTTAATATTTATATTTATTCTATTTAAGTATACTAATACTTACATTATCTGATTTATGACTTTTAAATTATAACTTTCGACCTTCGGCTTTAGAAACCCACATCCTTGCACTATTTCTTACCTTTTCTTCTCTTCCCTTCTCCCAAGCTCAGCCTTTTAAAGATATGTAATATTTACATTGTCAAGGCTTGCAATGTTCACATCCTGTTTTAAAACTGTAAGTCTCGGACTTATTTTATCTTTTACCCTTCATTTAATTGGATTCAATACTCACTGCCAGTCTTTATCAAATTTATTATTGGCTGGATTTTAACATCATGATTTCATCAAAGACCATGGAAACTGTATTCATTGATTTCTCCCATGTTCAAAAAATGCTTATCTGCTGCCTTTATAAACATTTTGCTCTTTTTGCTCTAAACTCTGACATATTTTTTTAATTATCTTTTTAAGAACTTCATAGACTCCATTTTCTTTTAGTCCTGATTGTTGCTACAGGTAACTATAAAACTAAATTAATTTTACTGCCTTTTAGAGAACTTGAATTGTACATGTCTGCTTAGGCAAATAGTTTTGTCTTTAAAATATAGTAATTTTACAAGGCTATGTCTCCACCACAGTTATTTTCTGTTAATTTCTTGAGGATATGTTTGGTCCATTATGCTGTAGATTCAACCTTTCTTTTCCTACAAAATGTTCTTCAACTGTATTGTTTGTAGGTTTTTTTGCTCCTTATTTTGACTCTTGTATTCAGAGATAATAACAAAGGGCATTTCAGATTCACACATTCTTTCCAATCCTCTTTAACTCTTAATTGTGTCCCATTTCTTCTCTAGCCTGTCTTCTAGTGAATTTTTTTTTTCATTTGCCTGTTGTTTCTCTTGTTCTTTTTCTAGTTTCCATTTTCTTGTGGCATCTCTGTAAAGATTCCATGCTGGTTTCCTTGTAATTATTTCTCATCTTTGAGTCCTGGGGAAGATATTTATGAGGAAGGCAGAAATGAGGTGGTGTCAGGCTATGCTCCAGCCTGATTTTCAATGAAATTTTATAGCATTTGATTTCCAGTATGGATTTGGTTTGTAGACTTTACTTTCTTCCAGCCAGTTTCTTAGAAGCAACCATACCACTCACAATGCAAAAGTTTCTAGCACCAGCCTGGGGTCCTGCCCTCCTTCTCCAAAGTGTAGGTTGATGGTATGTTTTATGGACCATATTATGTCCCCACAAAATTTATATGTTGAAGTCCTAGCCTTCAGTACCTCAGGATGTGACTATATTTGTAAGGAATTGATTGTAATGAAGGAAGAGGAAACTGATGAGAAATGAGAAAAAAAAGAAAACATCAAAGTTGCCTGACAGACTGAGGCTTGATAGACACAAAGTGGTTTAGTTTGACTTCTTTTGAATCCCCAAGACCCACTCACCCCCTCTACCACATGGTGTTTAGTCTGTATCAAGTAGTTAATAAACACATGTTGGCTAGTTAACAGATAACACACCCACACAGAGAAAAAAAAGACAGAGAGAGGCAGAGGAAGAGGGGGTGAGGGGAGTGAGAGGCAGCAGGTGGGAGGTGATTTCCAAAACACTAAGTGATTTACAGAAATTACTAAATCCATGTGAAAATCAGCAAGAGTGAGATATCTATCTTTATTCTTGTAAAATGGAATATCTGGCATAGAATACATAAATGTCCAACGCAAAGTCATTGCCAAGTGACCTGGAAGTAAGAACGACGTTGCAATACTTATTGGTCGACAATTTTTATCTATTATCCCTGAGAGGACCTTTGCTACGTTGGGGTTGTTTCTCTTTCCACCTTCTTATCAAGTCAATATGACTTACAGAACCATTAATGGGACTCTAATTGGATAAAGTAACAATCCTTTCATATTGCTCAGTTGACTTGTCATTTCTGAAAATGACCTTACTCAGAAAGGTTGACTTTGAAGATCATTTATGTATGAAAGGTTTATTCAGCCAGTAGTTAACTTCCTGGCTTTTTCCCCCCTCTAAACTGCAGATCAAAGCACTGGATTTCACAGTTGGATTTACTTTATTTATTCATTTTGATTTACTTCTACAGACAATTTCTATTTGATCAAGAATACTTCCTTGTATCTGTAGCTTATGAACTAGTAATCATATTCAGATGAAATATCTACTCTTAAAAGTAGGTAGATCTTAACACAAACAAAATAATACAAAGTGAATTAAAAGATGTCCAGAGACATCTTTTATGTACCATAAAAAAGAAACTACAGATTATAAACATTCATGTAAATATCCCACCTTTCTTTGGTCAATTATAAATGAGTAAATTTCCCTAGTTGCTATCAAAGCTAAATAAAATGATAAGCCTTGTAATCACTGGAGAATCAGCACATAACTGATTATCTCTTCTTAGAAATGAGTGCTACTAATTTTACATGTATAATTCATATAACCTAAACTTCCATCATTAAAAAAAAAAACTAAGGTAAATTATCTAGCATATTAAAATGTTCTTTACTTTCAATTCTACTAAAATGATCTTTTAAAACATGATTTTCTGAAATAAACTGTTCTATGAGAACTGATAAATTAATTCAGGAAAATCTCAGGATACAAAATTAATACCCAAGAATCAGTTGCATTTCTATACACGAATAATGCAGTAGCAGAGAAGTTAAGAAAACAATCTCACTTGCAATTGCGCCAAAAAGAATAAAATACCTACGAGTAAACTTAATCAAGAGGGTAAAAGGCTTGTATTGGGAAAACTATAAGACATCGATGAAAGAAATTGGAGATAACACAAACAAATGGAAAAAAATATTCCATGCTCATGGATTGGGAGAACCAAGAATGTTGAAGCATCCATACTGCCCAAAGCGATCTACAGATTTAATGCAGTTGCTGTCAGAATATCAACATTTTTCACAGAACTAGAATAAATATGATTTAAAATTTTATGGAACCACAAAAGATCCCAAAAAGACAAAGCAATCTTGAAGAACAACAACAAAGCTGCAGGCATCACAACCCCAGATTTCAAGACATACTACAAAGGTATAGTAATCAAAACTGTATAGTACCGTCACAAAAAGAGACACAGATCAATGCAACAGAAAAGAAAGCCCAGAAATAAACCCATGCTTATATGGTCAATTAACACACAACAAAGAAGGCAAGAATACACAATGAGGAAAAGACAACCTCTTCAACAAATGGTGCTGGGAAAACTGGACAGATACATGCAGAAGACTGAAAGTGGACCACTTTCTTATATCATACACATACAAAAAAACTCAAAATGGATTAAAGACCTAAACATGAGACTTCAAGCCATAAAACTCCTAGAATAAAACATAGGACTTAATTTCTTTGATATTGGCTATAGAAGTGTTTTTCTAGATATATCTCCTCAGGCAAGGGAAACAAAAGCAAAAATAAACAATTGGGACTATACCGAAATAAAAAAACTTTTGCACAGAAAAGGAAACCATCAACCAAATGACAAGGCAATCCACTGAATGGTACAAATGATATATCTGATAAGAGGTTAATATCCAAAATATAAAAAGAGCTTACATAACTCAAAACAAAACAAAACAAAACAAAAAAAAACAATCTGACTAAAAATGGACAGAGGATCTGAACGGACTTTTTTCCCAAAGAAGACACATGAAAAGATGCTCAACATCACCCATCATCAGGGAAATGCAAATCAAAACCACAATGAGATACCACCTCACACCTGTTGGAATGGCCAGAATCAAAAAGACAAGAAATAACAACTATTGACAAGGATGTGGAGAAAAAGAAACCCTCATTCCACTGCTAAGGGAAAAAGAAAATTGGTGTATCTACTATGGAAAACGGTATGGAGGTTCCTCAAAAAATTAAAAATAGACTTACCATATGATCCAGTAATTCCGTGACTGGATATTTAACCCAAAAAACCAAAAATGTTAATTCACAAAGATATACGCACACTTATATTATTGAAGTATTATTTGCAGTAGCCAATATATGGAAGTGACCCAAGTGTTCATCAATAGATGAATGGATAAAGAAGATGTGGTATATATACACAATGGAATATTACTCCACCATAAAAAAAGAATGATGGACCTAGAGAGTATAATGCCAAATAAAATAAGTCAGTCCAAGAAAGATAAATACCATATGATTTCACTCATGTGGAATTTAAGGAAAAAAAAAGAAAAAGGAGACAAACAAAAAAAGACTCCTAAATATAGAGAACAAACAGGTGGTTTTCAGAGGGGAGGAGGGGGGGGGGCAGTGAGTAAAATAGGTGAAGTGGTTTAAGAGTACCCTTATCTTGATAAGGACTGAGTAATGTATAGAATAGTTGAATCATTATATTGTACATCTGAAACCAACATAACACGGTATGTTAGTTATACTTCAATAAAAAATAAAGAACAAAAAGAATGCTTCTCATTAATAAGTGGATTTACTACTTCATTAAATCCATGATAACTTTGTCATTTATCCCTATGAGAAATGAATTTTTTAAAGATTTATGTATTTATTTGAAAGTGAGAGAAAGGGAGACTGAGGGGAGGGTCAGAGGGAGAGAATCTTTAAGCAGACTCCACGCTGAGCACAGAGCCCAGCTCCGGGTTCGATCTCATGACCCATGAGATCACAATCTAAGCTGAGAACAAGAGTCAGACATTTAACAGACTGAGCCACCCAGGCGTCCTGAGAAATTTTTTTTTCTTAAGAGTTAAATTCTTTCTTATGTTTCATGGTCCTTGGCTTTTAAATTACTATATGATAACCCTTTATATTCAGTGATTATCTTGCAAAAAACATCAGCGAAGTAATCACAAAATATTCTCGTGGCCATGAGAACATAGTTGAAAATACTTACCCTGTCATTTGAAATTTTTTAAGACGTGATTTCCTGGCACTATGGCCAATCTCCAAATGAGCAAGGCTGTTTTCAAGAACTCTGGTTGGCACATGGGTCATTAATGTTCTTTAGATCAATAGTGTCCAATGTCACTGCTCAATGTTCTTTATAGATATTACACATATCTTCTTTTGATGAGCACGTCTATGATGCTTTTCAGACAACAAAGGAGTTCAGCCTACATTGACATATTAATCATTTTATGTCTGCTATGAATTATAAGGCACCCCAAAGATTATTGATTACATGTCATTGCTTATTCAGATGAGCAAAATAATTATGTGAAGACATTAAATAAGTTGTTTAAAGCAACAAAACTGGTAGTGCTAGAAGATTTCCCAAAGAAATCAGGATCTTAGTACATCCTGATGTCTAATGTAATGTACTTTTGGTTATTAATCTCTAATATGAGTTTCACTTAATCTCTAATGTAATGCAAGTCTCACACCAAAGGCTTTTTTTAAAAAATAAAACCTTATCTTATAAACCCATACCCAGTATATCTCCTCTTTCTTAGCTCCATTAGCAATGGTCAGTATAATTCAGTGATGATAATTATGATTATGTGCTCAATCTACTGTGACCAAGTATTTTGATAGATGCATATTATCTAAACTTATCCTGAAAATAACCCAAGGAGATCTATGCAATCAATTATCCTGGTTTTGATGAAGGAAACAGGGCTTCAGAAAGTTAAGTAACTTAAATAAATGTAAACAGCAAAAATGAGGTGGGGTCAGTATTTGACCCACATTTATTTAACTCCAATATCCAAACTCCACCTGTGGCTATTTAATTTTCATGTCCTTAAATTGTATATTCTCATTCCATCTTGAGCTCCTTGAAGATATAAATCCTATATGTACTCCTTTTTATTATGTATAATGCCTTAAAGCTTAAATGATAAGTGTCTTTGATTTACAGAAGGGGTAATGATCACTAAAGGTGACTACATGCACCATTAGATAGGCTGTGGAAATCTAAGACTACAAATGCATGATGGATCCATTTATTAGAAAAATAAAAATTAAAAAAGATTTGTTTTCAGTTTCAAATCAAAGAAACCTGAATTCCTAGGGAGTGGCATTATCAATTTTACTAAAATGGAAGGAGGTGGAATGTGGTGCGTGTTGGTGTTCCTTTTAGTACAGCACTTTTATTTTTTTTTAAAGATTCTACTTATTTATTTGACAGAGAGAGAGAGACAGCCAGCAAGAGAAGGAACACAAGCAGGGGGAGTGGGAGAAGAAGAAGCAGGCTCCCAGCGGAGGAGCCTGATGCGGGGCTTGATCACCAGGATCATGCCCTGAGCCAAAGGCAGACACTTAACGACTGAGCCACCCAGGCGCCCCTAAACCAGCGCTTTTAAGTAACCCGATACCTTGCCCATCACGAGAAAATAACACCTGACACATAATCCCATTTTACAAATTAGTTCCAGAACAGCCTGAGCCATCATGAACCATTTTATTTTGCTTCAGGTCTCACTGCTATCCAAGTCACCACTTTCGCTACTCTTTTTCTCACTCTTGTCCACACACCTCCCCTAGTTACGAATTAACCATTCTTCTGACATTCATCTTCCCATTTCACCAAGCCAACACACTTTCTTGTGTTGCTTCCAATCAGTGTCAGACTCTGGCTCTCTTGCTTGTGTGCTCCTGTGGGTGTCTCTCCCCCAAAACCTCACCTACCCTCCTACTCAGTACAGAACCCACACATGGTCCAAAGTGTGGGGTTTTGACCTTCCATTTCCTTGAGGTCCTAGAATGAGATTTTATTCTTCTGTGGTTAAGAAATACAGTGTGTGTATATATATATGTCCGTGTGTGTGTGTGTGTGTGTGTGTGTGTGTGTGTGAGTTTCTTGATTTAGAACCTGGTGATTTTGTAAAATGTAATTAATTTCCATGGATATTGAAAAATAAAATCTAAACTTAATATGCATTCTTCAAAAAAATACCCCTTCTATTTAAAACTATTTAAAAAGGGCACATTCAAATGAAACATTAAAATCCTAGGGGAACATGAAAGTATCTTATTGCAACAATATTTGAATTATATACAAATTTCCCCTTAAATCTCTGTGTTCAGAAATGAGGAAAGCTTTTTCCACAATCCTAAAAATACACCGTTTCTGCTCAAGACAGATGCAAGCTTAGGTTTGGAAAAGACCATTCATGTTCCTTAGTCCAGTCATCTCTAAGACAGATGTTTCTGCAGCATCGTACGTTCAACACCCAGTGAAAAATACTTAGTATCTGAACAAATGTGCTGTAGACTTAGTTAGATTAATTCTTGCTTCATCTTCTCTTCGACAGAGCAAATAATTGTTTTTTTCCATGACATCTTTCCCACAAATCTTTATTTCTCAACTAGCTTTGTGGCCCTTGAATATTTTCAAATATAAGGATTCTTTTCAACTCACTGGGGAAATAAAAATTGTTTCCTCGTCTGTATTTTCCTCCTCGAGTAACCTTGACCCATTTTTTCCAGCCAGATGGAAACTCTAGTCAAGGGAGATTTCAACTATATTAGTGAATTTCTGAGGAACTTACCTTGTGTATTTCCTAGAAAGAGGACATCAATTTTATTATCTGAGGGCAAATTTTGGTGCAATGATTAATTAGCTTATCTTATCAGAAGACAACACGATATAGAAGGACATGAGATTTGTACTCCCACATGGGATTTAGTTCCAATTTGTACTAAGGTTTCTGCTGTGACCACAAAATTGAGTGAATCACTTAACCTCTCTGTACATGTTTTCCCATCTGTAAATGAGAGTAATAAAACTCACTTTATAGAACTATTGTAGGGATCAAAAGTATCCAACACATACTGCCCCAAAATTATTAACTCATAATATTCTGCTGGATGTAGTAAATTTTGCCCAGAAGTTACTATGTACACGAAGAAGTTCTGGGGCTTTTCTAGCTAATGTAGTAGATGTCTTAAAATTGTGCAGTCTTTCCTATATGTTTCACAGCACAATTCCACGTGCATGATGGGACATCTACACGTGTGATATCATTAGTAACATCCCCACTGCAAAGGCAGAAATGAGACAGATTCTCAACAACTCAAATACTGGTTTTACTCCCCATGTTGTTTTTTGGCACACCCGAAAATTCCAGTAGCTTATTGTATTTCTGCCAATAGAAAAGTCTGATTGGTTTCAAATTATTTTCAGATACCGTTGTGATCAGTGAATTGTTATTTGGAATAGATCTTATACATATGGGTATACTAAATAACTTGCCAGAAAAGTTGACAGTGTTTATTTAATGAGATTGATTTTAATTTCAGATACTATAATTAATTATTCATTAATGTAAATCTTCCTGTTTATGTGGGTTCAGCTAAGTTAGTGTTAGCATATTAAAGCTTCAAAAGCTTAGAGAGAAAAATAAAAACTAAAGAAGAGGGTCGAAATCTTAAATTTACTCAGAGTATTAAGTCATTTTCTGCAAACAAGTCAGTGTACCTATCGCAACTTTCAACTGAGAAAATACAATGCACAGAATGCATTTCTCAACCTAGCTTTCTTACTAATTACCACGTAAATTAAAATGATGCTTTATTTTATTTATATTTATGACATTCAACTACAAGGTTATTTTATGCAGTTAGCACCATCACGGCATGCCTCATAATGTCATTTCTCTCTCCTCCCCTGGTGTGAACGCAGCAGCACTGAAAGTATGTGTCAAATCACCAATCTCACCGAAAAGAAAAAGAATCTGAAAGAATGACACTACCATTTGCTGAGTATCTGTATGCCTTGCAATATACACAATATTTTATATAAATTGCTGTTTGACTGTATTATTTCTCACCCATGTTGTCCATAGGTAACCATGTTTAGGGCTGCCTAGATTCACATACGCAGTTAAGTGTTGGAGCTCGATTCATGCTATCTCCTCAGTCTGTGATTGTTCACCTATTTCATGAGAATCTGGCCTTCAAAAGAAGCAATTACTTTGCTGCTGTACAGCTGTAGTAATACCATATTTTTAAAGTAGTAACACATTTTTCTGTAACTACTTCAGGAAATTTCACTCTATTTGTCCACTATAAAAATAACTTGGCCTCAACTCGTCCCAAAAAGGCATAATAGCAATGCATTTATTTTACATAAATGAAGATATTAATTATCTTAATAAACTGCAGAGTCTAGAATGTTTTAGATACAATGAACAGTGCCTTCGAGAACTAGACATTTGAGATCGAAAACTAGGGAAAATACAAGTTCCTCTTTCTAAAGGGGAATAGACCGTGGGGGAGAACATGGCTATGCCTTGCTGATGGAACATCTTTCCTCTTTGCCCTCAAGCACAGATGTCATCCTTACTGGATGCCATTCCCTAAACCATCACGGTATCACACTGTCCTCCAGGATATGATGAAATAGGCCCAATTCTCATGGATTTTGCACAGCCATTACTCTCAGCTTTCCTTCTGGAAATATAGACAAAGGTGAACAAGTATTTTAAATTTCTCTCTGCTTAGAATTTAACAATAGTCATAAGCCCCTAATTGTCATAAGATACATATCATCCTTTGTCTAAACTTATTTGCATATAAGATATTTGTTGCAATACATTTTATTTCTACTAATGGTGGAAACCAATGTCTTCGACCTATTAAAAATTTGACACTAAAATGTTGGGTAATTGCCATAGTTTTATAATGTAATCATTTCATCTGATTTTATAAACAGTTATTATAAATGACTAATCTGGATAGATTTAAGTTTAATAATTTAATAAAAAACTCATAGAGCAAACTGTGACTAGTTAGTATGCATTTCTTTGATTTCTCTCTTGCCTTTTTCAGTTGACTAAAAATGAATAGATTTTGGGATGTCCAATGAGCATGATAATAATTTCAACATTTCTCCTGCCTTTAGTACAACTAAAGTACTTCTGGAACTTAAATTAATGTAAATTTCTTAAACATGCAAAGCCTGAACTGGGGTGTAGGTGTTTCTCTTCTACCTTCTTTTGAGACTTACCCAAAACTTACTTTCACAGCACAGTAATGCTCTTCATGTAAAGAGTATGGATGGAAACCTAACTTTCATTGAGTTTATATTCAAAACCGAGAAGTAAAATGCACACAATCAAGACATCTGTCTCCAGGCCACTCACAAACTGGGCTTGGCCATTTCTTCCCTGTTTGATCTTGAGTGATCTTGTTTTTTTTTTTTTTTTAAGATTTTATTTATTTATTCAACAGAGATAGAGACAGCCAGCGAGAGAGGGAACACAAGCAGGGGGAGTGGGAGAGGAAGAAGCAGGCTCATAGCGGAGGAGCTTGATGTGGGGCTCAATCCCATAACGCCGGGATCATGCCCTGAGCCGAAGGCAGATGCTTAACCGCTGTGCCACACAGGCACCCCTTGAATGAGTTTCTTAACCTCTGTGTGTCACAGTTTTACAAAGCGCTCATCTCCTAAGTGTATGGCAGGGACTGAGAATGTAAACAGAAAAGTGCTTACACCAGTGCCGCGAGCACACTGAGCATTCAATAAATCTTAGCTATTGTTGTGGATCATATTTTATCAATATGGCTGTCCAAATGTAAAATGTGATTTTAATTTATGGATGAAGTTATTGCTGAGTGAGTTAATGTGTTCGGAGAAGGATAAATGAGAAAAAAAATTGAATATATAGGCATTGTTCCACGAAATGTGGGTCAGACATAGTGTGTGAGATTATACAGTTGTCAGACCGTTTACATTCAAAACCTGTGGCCTAATCAAAATAGTAAAAATGTTTAAGACTTCTAGCATAGGCTTGTTCTAGATAATTAGTCGACATGTTCTTTGCCAAATTTTCAGTTAAAGAGTCCTTAAAATTTGTTTCTCAGAGAAAAAAATGGTTGAATTTTAACGTTTGCAGACAAGGGTCATAATATCACTAAGAAATAAACTTAATCATCATTGTTTGCCATTTACTTGTATACCGACCCCAAGGTCTAGTTCAACAGTTATAAGACATATAGTAAATGCAAACAAAAAATGCCATATTGTTTTGTCAAACCATACTGCTTCATCTTTAAAATTAGTACTTAGGGGCCCCTAGGTGGCTCAGTAGTTAAGCGTCTGACTTCGGCTCAGGGCGTGATCCCAGGGTCCTGAGATCGAGCCCTGCATGGGGCTCCCTGCTCCGCTGGGAAGCCTGCTTCTTCCTCTCCCACTCCCCCTTCTTGTGTTCCCTCTCTCGCTGGCCGTCTCTCTCTCTCTGTGTCAAATGCATAAATAAAATCTTTAAATAAAATAAAATAAAATAAAATAAGTACTTAAGGTTTGGTGCACCTGGGTGACTTAGTTGGTTAAGCAGCTGGCTTTTGATTTTGGCTCAGGTCATGCTCTCAGGGTCCCAGGACTCAGCCCTGCATGGGGCTCCCGACTCGGGGGGGAGTCTCCTTCCTCTCCCTCTCCCTCTCCCTCTCGTCCCCATTTATGCTCTCTCTCTCTCAAATAAATAAATAAAAATCTTAAAAATAAAATAAAATTAGTACTTGAGGTTTGACTTACATACCCCTGGATATAGTTCCCAAGACTAGTATCCATGCATTTTTCTGTATTTGAGCATCATGTCAAAATATGGTAACATTACTGAGTGTGGAAGCTCAGAAAACACTAATGACACATTGCTTCCAAAGAGGCAGCTCACTGGGGGCAGTACACAGACAACACTAGATCCAAATCAAAGGTCTCCATCTCCAGAAGTACAATTCAAACTTAAGCACGTCCCTAAAAAGAAAAGATATGTTTTCATTTTAGGAATTAAGTGGAAGATTAAGAGGCAGAGAAACTGATTAATTAGAACTTTGTCTGCAAGAGCTCCAGCAGGTGGGAAGTAGGAAGATACAGCCAGGGGTTGACAGGAAACAAACAGATGGTTAATGACTTGTGGGTCGATAAAAGGGCTGGTTTGGGACTAATCTCACAATCACCATCTCTTCTTACCCTTTTTGTCTTCATGCCAAACAGGTGTTTGGAAATCTGAATAGTGAAAGGTTCAATAGTTAATTTAGGAGGCTGGAAAATTAAAATAGCAAATTAACATGGGAAATGCTAAATAGCCAACATAAAATCTGGACATCTTTCTTCATCTACATTGATAGGTGACCTGAATATTTCCTTCAACAATTAAGGCTGATTACTTTGATTCTGCACATTTATTTTGTGTCATCTATTTGATCGACAGTTATACACATATTTAGAATAGGAAATGGAGTCATTTGATAATCTGTTTTCATATTAAAATAAATGTTTTGATTTATTACTATAGACATATTTGAACTGATAGAGTAATCACTCTTCTCACATAGACCCTTTTTTCTTTACCTATTTTGACCAGAATGGATGGTGGATGAGCGTATGCTATCAACAAACTTTTGACTGAATTAATTCAATTAAACAAAATTCCTACTGAATCTTAAAAAGAAAGTTGTATTTTTTTCAATACTTTTTACATTCACTTGTATAAATCCTCATCATTCTGGAAGACAAAATCATCCCATGCCATCCAGAGATCCCATACTTTCACCACATATATTTCAGATTCCACATATATACCTTATGCTTGAGTGTAAAGATTAAAATAAGTCAAAATATTTATCAAATAGGGGCGCCTGGGTGGCTCAGTCATTAAGCATTTGCCTTCAGCTCGGGTCATGATCCCAGGGTCCTGGGATCGAGCCCTGCATCGGGCTCCCTGCTCAGTGGGAAGCCTGCTTCTCCTTCTCCCACTGCCCCTGCTGATGTTCCCTCTCTCGCTGTGTCTCTCTCTGTCCAATAAATAAATAAAATCTTAAAAAAAATATTTGCCAAATAAATTAGAATTACCAGACAACCTTGTTAAAAATGTAGATCCAGGGGTGCCTGGGTGGCACAGAGGTTAAGCGTCTGCCTTCGGCTCAGGGCGTGATCCCGGCGTTATGGGATCGAGCCCCACATCAGGCTCCTCCGCTATGAGCCTGCTTCTTCCCCTCCCACTCCCCCTGCTTGTGTTCCCTCTCTCGCTGGCTGTCTCTCTCTCTGTTGAATAAATAAATAAAATTTCTTTAAAAAAAAATGTGGATCCAAATTCGACCACAGACCATCTCACAGACCTGTTGGAGATGGGACTCAAAAATCTTTAAGTATGCACCTGATATAATTTTTATGTACACCTTTAAAGTCTGAGACGCGTTGCTATAGATATTATCAAAAAAATTCACCAAGAAGACTCCACAAATTTTAAATCATGGCTGTTACACACATTACTTTAAGAACATCTATGTGAAAAAGCACATGATATGGTCAGTGAGAACACTGGTCTTAGGATCACTGAAATAAACCCTGTGACTTGTAGCTCTGTAACCTTCGACAAGTCTTTTAACTTCCCTAAACTCTGGTTTAACTCTCTGTTCCACTGAGTGGTTAAGGACCGTTCTCTTTTCATCCTAACATGCTGTAATTCTAGAATTGGTATTATACTGATGCATTGGTATCATAAATCCTTAGAACTCTATAATTAATATTAGATACAGATAACTTATTGTGTTTCAATTTTTAAAAGATTGTATTTATTTATTTGTCAGACAGACAGCGCACACAAGCACAAGTAGGGGAAGTGGCAGGCAGAGGGAGAAGCAGACTCCCCGCTGAGCAAAGAGCCTGATGTGGGAATCATCCCAGGACCCTGGCTGGGATCATGACTTTAGTTGAAGGCAGATGCTTAACCAACTGAGTCACCCGGGCGCTCCTCTATGTTTCAATTTTTAATAGTTGCAGGTAAATGTATATTTATTGCTACCCACTTAACTATTTTAAAATGCTTACTTTGTGTTTACAATAATTTAGAAGTGGGAAAGAAATTTTTTAACAAAATATATCTAGCCTGAGTATTAAATCAGAAAAGTGATGGGAGAATAATTCTAATTTACATATATTAAATGAATATTCATTGCTTTGTACTCAGAGAAAGGGAATAAATTCTTAAAAAGCTGTTTTGTATATTAACATCTGGCTACCTAAGATGTAAAAGAAACCAGCCAATTGTAAAATCTCCTTGGTGATCTTTCTAATATAACTTTTAAAATTCTACATTTCAAAAGAACTAGGAAAACCTATTTTAATATCTCTCTATTATACACTGATCGAGCCCTGTAAAATTCTTCCTGATAGAAAAGAATTGAGATCATCATCACATGTGTTATCAGGGCTTCTCAAGAATGGAAAAGCTTTCAAGTATTTAAAGCAGACCTGCTTAAAGCTATTCGATAATACTTCTAACAAGAGAGCAGATGTGCATCCAACAAAAGCTGGGCTATGCAGAATGTCATTTGAAAATTGTAGATCTCTGTTGGCCACATACGACAAATGCGTGCTCATAGTATCACATTCCCAGGGTGCTGTTGGAATTTTTCTGAGGTCAACTTGGCCATTGCTATAAAAACACAAGTTCAACCCTGGCTCTGTTCCTTAGTAGTTCATCAGCCTCAGCAATAATGATGTGCCAATGAATAACTTTCTCAATGAAAAAGGTAACGTTAGGTTTTCTTAGGCAGAGGTAACATGATCAAGAATGTTTGGATAGATTTTTAAGAATAGATAAGCGGGATACCTGATTGACTCTCACAGAAGGTCACAAATTTACACACTTTTAGCCATGCTACCAACCTCTCTGAGGAGTTCAAATTTCTCATCAGGAATTGAGAATGAATTATCCAAACTCAACACAGGAGTATCTTGATATGTAGATTAAAAATTACTCTTTTGTATTCTGCCTAACATGGTAATCGTGTGCTTGCTTCATTGCTAATATTTTTGCAGTATAATCAGCACAACAATTGCTGAGAAAAGTGTTTCAGTGACACCCCCCCCCATTTACATCAACACGAGTAAGATTCATTTAGGAAAAATAAGCATATAGTGTGTGAATTGAGGTACAAAATTTCCTAATTTTGTGTTTGGTTTAAATAGTGGATTGCTGTACCTCTTCATGTAAAAATGTTAGAACATTAGCACTTGTTTATTATGCCTCAAAGTGAAAAGCTGCATTTTATTGTATTATTTTGCCCTCAAGGTTAATTGATTTGTGATGATTTGAGGTGTTAGACCTAATTTAAGTTATGAAATTGAGACCAGAAGTTCTAACAATCTACACAATACTCTGCTCATTAAGCAATCTATATGTGTGCTCAGTAATTTGACATGAGTGTCAACTTGTAGAAATATAGCAATATAATTTGCTCATAAATATTTGAGTAGATTCTGCATGCCAGGTTCTTTTATGGGCCCATGGGACATAGCAATATACGATAAACAAGAGCTTTGTTTTCGCGATCCTTACCTGCTGGTGGGGAGGAAGGAAACTACATAAATTAAAAGATAAATCTAAATAGAGTCCCATGGCTAAAATAAAGTAGGAGAACGGGATAGAAAATGAGAGGGCAACTCATTTAGATCAGATAGTTTCTGAGGAACCATTTGAGGTAGGAATTCAATGGCAGAAAAAGAGTTATCCTTGTGGGAAGCACTTCTCAATTAAAGAGTAGCAATACAAAGGCCCCAAGTTATTGAGAGACTAGCAGATTCCAGGACCAAGGAGATGGCCATATACTATTGGAACACAGTGAACAAGATGAAGAGGGGTATGGGATGAGCCAATATTACCTCCATTTTACCCAAAACCAATAAGCTCCATACTGTGAAGTCGGGAAAGTTACAATATCTCTATGATAAATAGGTTTTGAAAAAGCATCTTAATTATATGACGAACATTTGACCTATGATTTCAGTCCCTTACAAGATTTTCACCTTTATACTTTCTTCATAATCATAAGTTATCCCCTCTCATTTGCTGATATCATAGCAAATGCTGCTGAGTTAGCAGTTTTCCTTTAAATTACAATGAAATTGGATCTCCACCAAAGCATGAGGACTACAGATTTCTGGAAAAGAAGTATACACTCTGCATACTCTCCCAAATGTTTTCTGTGACCAAGCATAATTCATTCGGCCAAGAAGCTCCACTCATTGTCAAATCAATGACAGTTTCTTGTGCGCACTCATCTGATGGAAGCAAGCAACAAGAGAAAACAGGGTAAATGCAGTCACAGCTCATAGTTTCAAAGCTTCCTGATTTTCAGTCATTGTAATTGAAGAGTTGATAAATCAAACCAAATGTGTCTTTATTTCTGCATATTCAACAATTTTACACTCCCAGGAAAACTCAGCTGAAAGTTCTACTCTTCCCGAAATCAGACTGATGTTTAACAAGGATCAAGCCTTTTCAAGAAGCGATTTACTTTGTCAACTAATTCTCAAACTGATGAACTGGTTCACAAAAGTGAGCAATTCCATATGTTGAACCAATCATAAACGTCTCAAGATATGCCACAAGACACAGAAAAGGGTCTGTGCTGTCTTTCAGCAGCGCTGACTCACCGGCAGGGCCTTAGCTGGGATGAGAAAAACCAAACTGTGCCTTATCTTATGAATACAAGAAACAGCTCCTTTGGTTTCCTGATGGTCTATGAATAGAGGAACCATATAATTTATCTTCCAAACTGGGACACTTTTGAGATTAAAAAGAGGCTCTATTAACAGCTGCGGGGGGACCATGGGCACTAGGCAGGACTGTCCCAGGCAAACTGTGACATGTGGCCTCCCTATCTGTGAAGCACAGGCCCCAGGAGCCTTCAGAAAATTATACCTTATCTCTTCACAGAGAAATATGAGGCATAACAAATTGTAAACATTTTTGATGAAGGAAAAGACTGTTTGGGTCACTTTATCTAAAACCTCTGAGTGTTAGAACTTCCCTTTTGTTTCACTGACTTTGTACTGTGCGTAAATAGTGAGCACACGGATATAAAGAGGCCCCGAGCTTCTTGGAGAAAAGCACCACACTCTTCGGCTGCAGTCATCTCTGCATGGAAACATGGCCATTGGGACATAGAGAAGATTGACCGGGATGCACCAAGAGTCCCAGCGGACCCCCACTTATTACCAAGTTTGAAAAAATTCCTAGTGCTAGAGGAACAGGTGCAGGGTATTTCTCTAGAAATACTGGCAGGTTCATCTCTACTCTCTATACATGGCTACCCTTGGGAATTCAGGCGATATTGGCCTTATTACCACCAAGCTTTATCTCCTCTCCTGCCTTGAATATGAACTGCTGGTTCTATATGTATCATCAACTTTCCCATATCACAGGTGGAGCAGGAGGGAGAAGAGCGGGAAGAAAAGAGGTGCTGTAGAAGAAAATTAAAGGAGTACGGAGGAAACATGGATGGAGGGGAAGGAGGAATCAAAAAGAGACAGAGGATGGAGAAGGAAGACAGTAAGGAAGTGGACACAGAAAATGAAAACAAGATTGAAGCTAAAATGGTACATATTCCTTCTCACATATTTTTACATTTTTTCTTTAAACCTGCTTGGTACTTGAGAATGTTGGATGCTATGAGAGTCTCACAGAACTGAAAGAAAGCCATACAGACGGATCATTCGCAGTATCTCACTCAGACCGTAACAAATTGTGACCTGCCCGGTATCACACTGCTAGTCAGTGGCAAAGTCCGTTCCAAAACCCATGTCTCCTGAGTATTGAGCCCAGTGTTTTATTTAAAAAGTGCTTTGCTTTTCTAAAGCGCTAATAAAACATCAAGTTGAAGTCTCTCTATTCAGTTCTGGCTTCATCTCTTTAGAAATGCTGCACTTGTTTTAAAGATCTCAAATATATCTATTTCTGAAATATTCGCCTGTTTCATATCTTCTCCCAGTTTTTAATTTTGATATACCTTTTATTTCTCTTTACAGAAATAATAAAAAATTTGGTATGCAATAAAATTTGATTGAATAAATAAATGAAGAGAAGGCAGTAGCCCTACACGCTTTATTCAACTGTGATTTTCCAAATAAAAATTACGTACAGAAAACACAAGGTCCCCGTCACAACAGATAATGCCAAATAGGAGAGGAATAAATCGTGTAGCTTGTATGATTTGTGTATCTTCAATAAAGCCACAATAATTAGGGACAGCCTAAAAATTCTTATTCTTGCACTATTTGCCTATAACAACTGAATACTTCTAAACTAAATGGAGTGAGGAAACACCTTTCCTTTTTTTTTTTTTTTTAAGATTTTATTTATGAGAGACAAAGAGAGGCAGAGGCAGAGGGAGAAGCAGGCTCCCCGCAGAGCAGGGAGCCAGATGTGGGACTCGATCCCAGGACCCTAGGTCATGACCAGGGCCAAAGGCAGGCTCAACTGACTGAGCCACCCAGGTGCCCGCCAAATACCCTTCCTTGAGCTTTTCTGGATAAACTCTCTAGAACCAAAATGCTAATAAATAAATAATTAAAGGGTCTTTCTGACTATGTGATTGCTTATATCTGAATAATGAAACTCCTCAACTAAAAATACACCTCATATTTATAACGTTGTTTGCTTTTCCTCTATGCTTTTGATATATAATTTGCCATATATATATTCACTTGGAGAACCAGACTTTGTATATTGTACATGAATTGTTTATGGTAAATTCTGTTCTAAGTCTTCTTCATAATCTGTTAAGACATCTGGACACAAATATAGAGCAATAAAACACAAACGTAAAAAATACTAAAATGCAAATTACTAACATCAGAAGTGAAAGAGGGGTCATCACTACTGATCCTATGGAGTTAAAAATATAATAAAGGAATATTCTGAACAACTCTCTGAAACACAGATTTGAAATTAAGATGCAATGAACCAATTGCTTGAAAGACAAAATTTTTCATAACTCACATGTGGAAAGATACACAACTTGAATTAAAAAATGGAATCAATAATTAATAACATTCCATAACAGAAAGCACCAAACCCAGATGGTTTCACTATTGAATTCTACCAAACATTTAAGGAAAAAGGATACTAGTTCTCTACAACCTGTGATAAAAAAAAAAAAAAAAAAAAAAAAAAAAAAAACGACAAAAAGGATGGGATACTTTCTGATTCATTCGATGAGGCCATCGTGACCCTAATATCAAAAGCAGATAAAGACATTACAAGAAAGGACCATTATCTCTCTAAAAATCCTCAAAAAATATTAGTTAATTGAATCTAAGTGTGCATAAAAAATTATACACTATGCCCAGCTGGGATTTACTTCAGTTGTGCAAGGCTGGTTCAACATTAAAAAATCAATGAATATAATCTATCACATAAATAGATCAAAGAGGAAAAATCACATGATCACGAAGCAGAAAAAGCATTTGAGAAAATTGAAAATTCAATTCAATTCATGATTAAGATCACCAATTAACTAGGAGTAGAGGAGAACTTTCTCTTTCAATAAAAAAAAAATCTACAAGAAACCTACAGTCAACATCATACTTAAGGGTAAAAAAACTAGATGTCTCCTCCCTAAGGTCAGGAATAAGATAAAGATGTCCCATCTCACCATCCCTGTTCAACACTGTATTAGAAGTCCAAGTTAATGCAATAAGACAAGAAAATAAAAGGTATTCAGATTAAGAAGGAAGAAATAAAACTGTCTTTGTTTGCAGATGACATGATATTCCACATAAAAAATCCCGAAGAATCAACAACAAAACCTCCTGGAACTATTAAGTAATCACTGCAAGATAACAGGATTCAAGATTAATATACAAAAGTCAATTACATTTCTATATTCTAACAACAAACAATTGAAATATGAAATTAAACTATTTGTATTAGCACCAAAAATATACTTAGGTATACATCTAACAAAATATGTATAGGATCTATATGAGGAAAATTACAAAATTCTGATGGAAGACATTACAGAAGATCTAAGTAAATGAAGCGATAGTCCATGTTCCTGAGTAAGAAGACATAATATTGTTAAGATGTCATTTATGTCCATTTTGATCTACAGATTCAATACGATCCCCACCAAAATCCCAGCAAGTTGCTTTTCAGTTGTCAGCAAATTGATTCTAATGTTTATATGGGGAGGCAAACACCCAGAGTAGCTATTACTCAAGAAGAACAAAGTTGGAGAACTGACACTATCTAACTTCAAGACTTACTAAAAAGCTACAATAATGGAGAAAGTGTTGTTTTGTCAAAAGAATAGAAAAACAGACTGTTGCAACCAATGGATAGCCCAGAAATAGAGCCACGTAAATATCTTCAATTGATGTTTAACATAGAAGCAAAGGCAAATGGATGGAGAAAGAAGTCATTTCAACAAATGGTGCTAAAATAATGGCACATCCATATGCAAAACACTGAATCTAGACACAGACCTTTCACAAAAGTTGATTCAAAATTGGATCATAGGTCTTAAAGTTAAATTCAGGATTACAAAACAACTACAAAATAACATAGGAGAAAACCTAGGTGTCTTTGACATTAGTGATGACTTTTTAAACACAAACCAAAAATGAGCCAAGAAAGAAAAAAAAAAGTTTTTAAATTAAAACCTAAAATGTCTACTCTGTAAATGACTCTAGTAAGAGAATAAAAAGACAAGGTACAAACTGGGAGAAAATAATTCAAAATACACATGTGGTAAAGGACTCCAAAATATACAGCCCAAATCAAAATGTCAAAGCCCAACGATAAAAAATACCCAAATAACTCAAATAAAAAATGGACAGAAGATCTGAACAGACACACCACCCAAGAGGATATACAGATGTCCAATGAGCATATGAAAAACATGTGCTACGTCGCATGCCATTGGGGAATTGAAAATTAAAACAAAAATGAGATACCACTAAACATCTATTAGACTGGCTAAAATCCAGAACACTGACAACACCAAATGATGGTGAGGATGTGGATTAACAGAAACTCTCATTTATTACTGGGCGGACTGAAAATTGGTGCAGCCACTTTGTAAGAAAGTTAGATTTTTCTAAAGTTAAACACAGATGTACCTCCTACTCCAGAAATCATGCTCCCAGAGACTTACCAAAATGAGTTGAAAATTGGCATTGACACTACAGTCTTCACAATGTTTACAGTAGCATTATTCATAACTGCTGAAACTTGGAAGCAACCAAAATGTCCTTCAGTAGGTATGGATAAACAAACTATGGCACATCCATACAATTGAATAATATTCGATGATAAAAAGAAATGAGTTATCAAGCCATGAGAAGTCAGGGAGGAAACTTAAATGCACATCCCCACATGAAAAAAGCCAATATGAAAAGGCTGCATACTGTATGAGTCCAACTACCCGACACCCTGGAAAAGGCAAAACTGGAGAGAATTAAAAGATCAGTGGTTGCAAGAGGTTCAGGGCTGGAGAGGACGATGATTTGGTGGAGCACAGGGGGATTGTTAGGGCAGTGAAACTAATCTGTATCCTACTGTACTGTAATATATGATATTACACATTTGTCAAAATCCACAGAACGGCACAATACCAAGAGTGAGCCCTAATGTAAACTATAGATAGGCCTTAATTTATAAACATACAGCAATATTGTTTCATCAGTTATAACAAATATACCACATTAATGCAAGATGATAATAATAGGAGAAATTGGGGAACTGGGAGCGAGGAGAATATACGGGAACTCTTTGTATTTACTGCGCAACTTTTCTGTAAATCTATTAATGCTCTAAAAAAGTCTATTATAAAAAGAAAATCCTTAAATGGTTATACTGGCAAGAAGGACCAATTTGTGGATGATTTGTGTAGAATACCGTTATACAGGAGCTCTACACTTTTAAAATCTTAGATTTAAATCATATTATCTCATTTAAACCACTGTTAATGTAGTAACACTGATCAAGGACCTTTTTTGTTCAAGACTGTATGTAGGTGCTACTAACACAAAAAAATATAAATGTTGCTCCTTGCCCTCAAGGAAAGTACAGTCTTTCTGTGCAAACAGAACACAGGGGTATTACATAACAGTAAATGTAGTATAAATAGAACACAGATACAGGGTATTAAATAATAGTACAATGAAGAATAAGCTTAATGTCAAATGAGAATGAAGGAATCCAAAACAGAAAAATGAAAATCAACCTGCACAAAAACTGATTTAAGGGTAGAAGAATATCGAAGTGGAAAGGGACAAAAGCACATTCAAAGGACCATGGCCAAATCAGTCTGGTTGCGGTGAAATCTTTTGCAGAAAATGATTTAGTGATACAGTTAGAGAGATAACGGGGGCTATTAGTGAGACACGAAGAATTTAGGATTTTCACTTGGATTTTACGTCTTAAGTAATAGGAAGCTAATAAAGGAGTCTAACCCAAGAGGAACTAGAGGAAAATTAATTTGATCCGGGTATGAATACAAGGGTCCAACTGGGGTAGTAGAGTGGAAATTAAAGAAGAGGAATCACAAAGGGGATTAAAGGTTAAAATGCATGAAATCTAAATCTAACAAGGAGAGGAACTCAAGGAAGTTTGGTACCATTAAACCCCCCATAAATCCTTAGCATAATAGGAAAAAAAAACATAAAGGAAAACATTATCAGAAAATATAAAATCTAATCGGCCTACAAAACATATAAATATGGGGCAAACAAAAAAAAAATGTCAAAGCCAGGCAAATTAAGTGTCAGATACAAGAAACTCTAAATGACAGAGCCACACAGACAATAACGGAAAGAAATACCCTTTCAAGCTGCAGTAATCGGGGGAAGAGAGAACAGACACTGACTTGCATTTTCACGATCCTCAAGCTCAGGACAACCTTATTTCATGTCCCAACTGACCTTTCTCGTGTTTCTCTAAAACAGACTAACTCCTCTCACTTCTCAATTAGGAAATTGTCAGGGGTGAAATTTAGGTCTGCCCCCACTTGTCAAATCCTTCAGGTTTTAATGCTCTATTTTTTGAGGTCATCCTCAAAACAATCCCTCGCCCAGGATTCTGACCTCTTCCGTCTAAGCCACCCAGAAGCCAATGATATCATACAGCCTCTGATACAGAGGTCAGTTTAGGGTGGAAATCCGTGCCGAGAGTGATGGATGCCACGTATTACACAAAGGCGGCAAAGGAGTCTCTGAAGTCCGGCATGCAAAGGAGGGAAACCACACAAGGAAACACCTTTCTTTAAGAAGTAGAAAGTAAAATTCTCTTCCTTGCCTCACTCACATTTTCAACCAACAGAAATAGCCATGCAGTTTCCTGTATGTTCTCCCAAAAATGCTTCGATGCACAAACTGTAATATGTATACATCAATATTACTTTTTCTACCACATGTATAACCATACGTAAGCATTTCTGAATCAGAAAGTAAGAGCAATATTTGTTGTCATTGATGTTGTTGTGGGAATACGGTCAGTTGTCACCCAGAGAGTTTATATACTTCTTTTGTATGTCCCAACACCACGGGAAAGGCCTATTTCACTAAACTGCTCACTGTATCTTGTCTTTATTTTTTAAGTCTTAGAAAGTCTTTTTTTGTCTTTTTTTTAAGTCTTTTCAGTCTAATCTAAAGATTTTTTAGTGATTTTTGCTGCAAAATTAAACATTTTTGAAGTTATTTGCCACGTGAATTCCGAATTCATGACTTTAAATATTTTTCTATTAATTAGTTTTTGATATTTGCTATAAGTGTTTTTGTATGTTAAGAAAATCATATGGTTTCACTCATTTATGGAACATAAGAAATAGCAGGAAGATCGGTAGAAGGAGGAAGGGAAGAATGAAGGGGGGTAAACAGAAGGGGGAATGAACCATGAGAGACTGTGGACTCTGGGAAACAATCTGAGGGCTTCAGAGGGGAGGGGGTGGGGGATTGGAATAGGCCGGTGATGGGTATTAAGGAGGGCACGTATTGTATGGTGCACTGGGTGTTATACGCAAATAATGAATCATGGAACACTGCATCAAAAACTAAGGATATACTGTATGGTGACTAACATAACATAATAAAAATTATTAAAAAAAAGATGAATGCTAACTAAACTTGTGGTAATAATTTCACAATATATGTAAGTTAAATTATGCTGTATATCTTAAACTTATACAAGTGCTTTATGTCAACTATATCTCAACAAAACTGGAAAAAATAAAGACTTTTCACAGCAAAAAAGAAAAAAGAAAATCAGTTTCATTTTTGTATTTTTAACTCTGTTCATGATTTTTTTTAACTCTGTTTATGATTTTTCTCCCTACAGTTGTTTCTAATTATGGTCAAAATTGCCAATCTTTAATTATGGCTTCTGAGTTTACTGTGATGCATGGGAAGGCGTACATTATGCATGTATACCAAATTTCACCAAAGTTATTTTCTGTAATTCAGTGATTATTATTTTTTTTCAAATCCTTTATCTATAATTTAGTTTACGTGGGAGATGGAGAGAATCTCAACTTAACTTTTGCCAAAAGAGTTAGCCAATACTTCCCCGATAATTATTGAATATTGCATCTTAAATTCCTCTCAAATAACCTGTAAAATTTGGTATTTAATTGATTTGATTTCTCAACTATCTTGAATAGTTTCAGTTCTACTTATCTGCTTATATGATCCCAAAAGGTTTAAATTATTATGATATTGTAATATGTCTTAGTATCAGTATGGACTGATACTTTATTACTCTTCTTTTTTAGATATTCTTTGGCAGATCTCATATTCTTATTTTTCCACATGAACATTAGTAGCATTTGTCAATTTTATAAGAGTTCTTGATATTTTCAAACATGTTATATGCATTTATAAATTGATTTAGGGAGCACTGACATATTAACACTATTGAACACTTCTATATATGAATAAGATGGATTTTCCCATTGATTAAAATCTCATTTATAAAAAGTATTCTAGTTTAATTTTAAATTTCTCTCTTGTAAACCTTCTTCTGTATTTATGTCCAGACAGGCTAAATGTTTATGCCCAGATAGTCGAAATATATTTGCTATTGTAAATGAAACCTTTCCATCAATTATATTTTATAGTCTATTATTACATACAGACTACTAATTTTTATGTTTTCACCCTTTATGACAAACCATTTTATTGATTTCTCCCACTATTTCCATTTGCACTTATATTTCTTGGACTCTTATTATTATTATTATTATTATTATTATTATTATTATTATTATTTTAGATTTATTTATTTATTTGACAGAGAGAGAGCACAAGCAGGGGGAGCGACAGGCAGAGGGAGAGGGAGAAGAAGGCTCCCGGCCCAGCGGGGAGCCCTGTGCAGGCCCAGGGCCCTTGGATCATGACCTGAGCCAAAGGCAGACACTAACCAACTGAGCCGTCCAGGTGCCCTCTTAGATTCTTTATACACAGCATATCATATGCAAATGATTCAAATAGTTTCTCTTAATTTCTAGTTTTGAAAACATTTTCCTTCTTTTACCTAATTATGGAGTAAAAGATTCCTAGTAATTTTAAATAGTAACGGTGATAGTAATCATCATTCCTGTTTCCAACGTTACTGAGAAATCTTTTGTTTCATAATAAATCATCATTTTTTAAGGCCCATATCAGAGGAAGGAAACTTTTTCATTTCCATTATATTCGTATATTTTTTTTTTTCTAATTCAGGATGTGGTGTCGAATTTTGCCAGATTAATTTATGAATGTATTTAAGAAGCAATCTTTTTCTCCTTTTACCTATTAATAAGGTAAACATTGCATTGAGAGATTACCTAACACAAATCCACACTTGCATGCCTAACATGAATCCCCTTCATCCCACGATCGGGGTGTATCACTTGTTAGTGCACCGCTAGTTCTGATTCATATTCTTATGATTCTATAGGTATTCATAAATGAGATTAGTTCACTTAATTTTATGTGCAGATTTTAAGGTTTTGTTGTCATCTCCTGCTAATTTATAAAAATATTTTGGAACTTTTATTTTCCTTCAGTTGCCTAGAACAGTGAATAGCATTAAAGTTCTCTATGCCTCAAAGGTTTTTAGAGAATTCACTTCTGAAACTATTGGCCTGGCATGTTTTGGATGCTTATTCTTTGAAAATGTTCCCTGTTTCTTCCATGGTCATGGATCTCTTTTGAGATCAATTTCGGGGATTTTTATTCTCCTAGAAGTCATCGATTTTATTCAAGTTTTATATTTATTTGAATAAGCTCAGGCGAATTATTCTCTTGTAAGCCCTTTAATTCACTTTATACCTGTGTTCATTCTGCTATTCTCATTTCTAATTTACATATCTACTTTTTAAATTCAATTTTCTAGTAGTTTTTCTTTTCTTCTCACCCCCACCAAAGAGCTTTTGACTTATTTATCAAAATTAATATATATATATTTATTTATTACTGGTTTCTGTTTGATAACTCACTCTTTTTGCTTTTGTCTCCATTAATTTATTCTTTCTGTTTTCCATGGGTTCATCTGGTTGCTCTTCCAAGAAGATTTTATTGGGAATTTTAATCAACTCATTGACATTTTTTCTTATTAGTAATATGTGTCTTAAACATGTGCTTTTTCAGTTTTTTCATGGCATGGTATACCCAGAAATTGATAATATTTTTACATCACACAGGGTAAAGGTGAGGCTGTTTACTACCCAACACCCTGCTTCCTGCTGGAGGTCCTGAGGACAGAAGGGAATGAAGATCTCTGCACAGCTGTAAGCCACTTTCTGCACACCAGTTGGGAAGGTCTATTAATAAAATCAAGTGAATGTTGTATGCATTCATATATTCAGTACATGACCAGTGAACCACTGCACTAGGAGCCCAGAATACAAAATGGGTCAGGGAAGACTTCCAGGAGCTTTGATATTTAAAAGGATAAAAGTGTGATCCCACCAATTATTGGAAAGTATAAAGAACTGGTCAGGTAGCTTAGCTTCTAGTCCGAGCGCCCCATATATTTATTGTATGTGTGATCCACATCTCTGACTCAGTTTCCTCAAACTTCACTATAAATATAGATGATATTTAGAAATTAAAATGACAAATGCAAATTATCATTAACGTGTATTGAAAGGGCCTCTTGTGATAGTATGTATATTTCTACGCTAGCTGGTGTGTGCTCAATAAATACACATTCAATGGAATACATCTCCTACCTTAATGGAACAAAAAACAAGCCAACTGACTATTGTTAATTGTTACGTCAGCACAGATACAGGCTTTCCTCAGTTTGAGTGAAAGTATCATAAATGGTTACATTGAGAAATCTACTACCACAGAAGGACGGAATTGGGCTTTGATTTTTCTCCATTTTAGGTTTGATTGTCCTATAGCATTTTTTAAAAGATTTTATTTATTTATTTGAGAGGGAGAAATAGCACGAGCGGGGGAGGGGTGGGCAGAGGGAGAAGGAGAAGAGACTCCATGCTGAGCCCTGACACAGGGCTAGATCCCAGGATCCTGAGATCATAACCTGAGCCAAAGGCAGACACTTGACCGACTGAGCCACCGGCTCGATTCCAGGATCCTTTTTATTTTTTTAAGGATTTTATTTATTTATTTGAGAGAGAGAGAGAGCATGAGCAGGGGGAGGAGAAGAAGGAGAGGAAGAAGCAGACTCCTGCTGAGTGGGGAGCCCAACACAGGGCTTGATCCAGGGACCCCAGGATTATGAACTGAGCCGAAGTCTTAGCTGATTGACCCACCCAGGCGTCCCTGTCCTATAGCAACTTTTAACAAGTGAATTGAGAAAACCTGGCTAATATTGTTCATAATTAGAATGGATCAAAAAATCAAACAAAAAAACCCCCACAGGGGTGCCTGGGTGGCTCAGTCAATTAAGCATCTGCCTTTGGCTCTGGTCATGATCTCAGGGTCCTGGGACTGAGCCCCCACATCGGGCTCCTGGCTCAGTGAGGAGTCTGTTTCTCCTCCACCCTCTGCCCCTGCCCCCACTCATGCTCTCTTTTGCTCTCTCTCTCTCTTTCAAATAAATAAATAAAATCTTAAAACAAACAAACAAAAAAACCCAAAACACAAAGGTAATGGCGTCCTTAAACACATGGCTGGTAAAATCTCGAAGATTTTTCCTGGTATGTAGGTATATGGATGGTCACACAGAATGCACAACAAAGAGGACAGGGTCTCCTCTGTTCTAGTGCTTAGAGATGTGTTGAGCCCCTTGGTTTGGAATCACTTTTCGTTCTCTGCTGATAAGTCATGAGATACACAATTCACAATCAGAAACCAATTAAAATTTACATTTTGTGTAATGACACTGGGGATGAGTTTTAAAATTTGAGGAGGAATATTTGCAAATAGGGAATGGGTACTTATTTCGAGGATAGCTGGGGATAAAGGAAAAAATTCATACCAGAAATAATCAAAGAATATTAAGACATCAGTGAGCATAGTTATTTATTTGAAATGAAGTACAGGAGATTTAGTTGCAAATTTGAGTAACATTTTGAGATGTCTGGATCTAAAGCAGTTCTATGACATAATCAAATAAGAAAAAAATGGGAGCAGGTATGAGCTAATTGAGAATGGTACAGTAATAGGTGGGCAAAAACCCCTACCATTTATCACAAACCATCCAAGTACAAATACAGTTGTTGGGTAGACTGGGTAAATTAATATATGTGAAACATTTGGGGCACACAGCAAGGGCTGTGAATATGTCAGTCATTATTATTACTGTTGTTGTTGTTAAAGTTATAAGTGGCATTTTGGGAATAGTTATGATTACTCTTATAACAGCATTATAATTTAAGTAACCCATAAAAACAATTTAAAAATCTGTTTATGGACAAATTTTTACTATAATGTAACCAAGATAATAAAAACACATTTTTTGCCAAGAAATTTTTAATATTAAACGTTTTCAAATGAAATAATAATCTTGAAGATAGACATTATAGTGTTATGTAGGGCGTTTCACAAATACACAAGTGTCTTGTGAGCACTCTCTTTTCTTTCTGTCCCCTTTCATCTCTCTTGAGGACAGAGTGACATTTTCGTGAGTTAATTATTTAGAATCATTTTATGGTTTTAAAAAAATCTAGCATCTGAGAAATCTAGGGTGAATTCATAAAACAAATGGCACATCAGTGAGAATACTGGATGGGGTTAAATTATTACTTTGACATCCAAGAATGTATTCTTGTTATTTTGGTCTTTGGAGAGGGAGCTAGGACAGGCCAATTAGATAATCCCTGAGTTATCTCAGAACTCCAGAGCTGCTTCCAAAGACTTGCATGGTGTCAGTATTATCCAAAGATTATTAAGAAGATACATTAGGCTCTAGAGATTTTAGGAGAAACTGTAGGCTCATAAAATTATGTTCAAGATGATCACCTGGTAGTTGCTATAAGATTCATGGATAGAGCTGACCCAGCTGAATGCTGCATGAAAGTCATTATTTAAAATACATGGCTTTCTAACAAGATAGCCAGAGAGCCTTCAGTTACTTTCCATCACAAAATTATGGGCCTCTCGTTCACACAGTGTAGGCAATAGGCTTCATCAAAGCAGAGCAGGTGTGCACATCATACTCCACAGGACACCTGAGTCCGCTGCCTCCTTTGTCCCTAAGATACAGAGAGCAGAGCAGCATGTCTCCAGCTCTCACCTTGCTGAGCAAGTATTGCAAGAGCTATTAAAACAACCAGTCCTATGGTCTCTTTTCTCCCTCTCTGCTCTCTTTCTCTTTGGGGTGTAAGAGGGAGCAGTAAGATTAGGTTTGAGTATTTCAGAGACAAATTCAGAAGTTCACGCATATTTTGAATTGATTATATGAAATAGCTGTGAATCTTGACCTAGAGAACATGGCTGGAACACAAAACAAAAACCTAGTTAAGAAGCAAATAATACTCTGCAACCACTGCCTTGTCATCCATTCCGTTGCGAATAATGTTTCTATACTTTTTATCGCCACCGTGGTTCCCCGCTAATTCATTAAATGTAAATACAGTGATATTGTGTTTGGGCCCTCTGCTCTTTCCTTGCCCCATTTTCTCTAGAGTCACCCATCCCCCTTGCTTCAGATCTTCCCTGAAGAACAATAACCTGTTCAAATTAGCTTTGATCCTGATGCTTGAGCCCGTTTGTGATGTGTAAAAACATGGCGTCAAAAAATTATTTGACACTCTTCCAATTGAGATGTCAACGTCCCCTCACCTTGACTCTGGGCTCTGTGAGTGCTAGACAAATAGAATCAGTTGAAAAGACACAATGCCAGTTTGGGAGCCCAGGACTTCAAAAAAGGCAGTTTCACTTCCCATCTCTTGCTACTCTTGCTCTTGAAACCCAGCCACCATGCCATAAGGACGCCTAAGCAACCTTTGGGGAGGAAATACAGCTGCTGGCCCACAGTCCCCATGGAGCTCCCAGATGACAGCCAGCACCTGCTTATCAGCCACACAAGGGAGCTACCTCGACAGTGAGTCTTCCAGCCTCTAGGCCAGCTGCCCCAAGGGATGCTGTGTGGGGCAGAAATGAGCGTCCCTCTCAAGTTCTGCTTTACTTGCTGATTCACGAACAGAATAAATAATTGTTTTTACCTGATGCCATCGTGCTGGGGTAGTTTGTTAAACAGCAAAATATAAATGAAATGTGTTTTTACCTGTGAAATCCCTAATCTCCTCCATCTCAAAATCTTTGTCAAATGTCTCTACATTCCATCTTCTCAACATTTCAAATTTTCTCCCCCCAAATCCTCAATTCAAGTAATGATAACAACTGGTCTGCCTTCATAGTTGGCTGTAAATTTCTCTCATTTTCTCCCTCCCTCACTCTTGATAATTAATATTCAAATATAATATCCCCCTTCTCAAAGCCTCCCTGATTTCAATGTCTTCCTTCTTATCACTGTTTTAGTCAACCAGGTAGTGTTCCTTTCATTTGAACCAACACTGTGAGACAGAGTGGAGCCAGCTGTGTCCCTGCTTCCAGCCTTTCCCTCCTAGATTCCTCATGCAGTCTGCCTTAAAGCCACCTTCCAAAACCACTGCTCGAAACTGAGCAAAGCTTCCCACCATCTCATTTATTAAGGTCCAGACTTGTTAGCCTGACCTTCCACAATCCACCTCCAATCATCTTTCTTCTACCATATTCTCCCTCTCCTTTCATAGACTTTTCCCCAAAGCCCCATCTTCTTACTCTATCATGGAGTCCACATTGCTCCAGCACACTTCCGTCAAATAGCACTGTTTCACACCTTTCTCCAGGGAGGGGAGGGGCAGTACAGTTTTTTTTGTTTTTTGGTTTTTTGCAACTACTCGATCTGTCTTGTAGCATGAAAGTAGTCTTAAATAACATGTAAATAAATGAGAGTGGCTATGTTCTAATAAAACTTTATTAATAAAAAAATGGTGTGGCCAGATTGGGTCTATAGGCAATAGTTTGATAACCCCTGATCTACAATTCGGAAATGGTGCTGGATACTATGTTTCTAAACATTTCAGAATTTTGCTTTAGGCAAAAAATAGGAACATAAATTAAGTGGAACCAGAATATGCACATTTGTTGTTATCAGCAACGTTTGGCCATACTAAATGTGAAAATTAATTGAGATCAAATGGGCTATTACATACTTTTTGCCCTAAATCTTACTGAATAAATTAGTCCAGTGATACCTTTGGATAAAAGAATTCTTCCAATTATTACTTTAAACTCAAACACAGATTTACTTCATATACAATATATTCCAACAAGAGCTTGGTGAAAATTTCAGTATATTGGATAAAAATGACTTTCAGTCAATTTAAAAATGTAGACTAGATCTTGTTCAGGTTGTTTGGGTTGAGTGACAAGTCCTACTTAATTAAACCACATCCAGCTACTGGTGCTCAATAATACGGGTACAAGAGAAGGCTTGTGGTAGGAAAAAGAAGTCCATCGCATGAAGTGAAGTATACATAATAAATACACGTGGAAAGTGAAGTAAACTTCACACAAAAGTCAGTGGAAACATTTGGTTTATTACTCTTCAAAACATTTTTGTTTGGTACTTTATAATTTTTCTCATTCCTAAAGTACCAGCAACTCATTATGTAGTAGTTCAGAACAACAACTAACTCAGTAATGTATACATGCTGTCATCGAATAGAATGCATTTTTCTAGAAATGCAACCACGATCATAGATATATGCTCTCTAGATGAGTGTAACTTGAGGGGTACAGATTGTGTGATTTTTCTTGTAGATTAGTAGTTCTCAGATGGCCATGCTCATGAATTTTTATGTCATTGCTCCATCTATCCAGTACAATAACAATTCATTTAAATTATTTCGCTTTTAAGAATAGTGTATTATTTGGGGCGCCTGGGTGGTGCAGTCGTTAAGCGTCTGCCTTCAACTCAGGGCGTGATCCCGGCGTTCTGGGATCGAGCCCCACATCAGGCTCCTCTGCTAGGAGCCTGCTTCTTCCTCTCCCACTCCCCCTGCTTGTGTTTCCTCTCTCGCTGGCTGTCTCTCTCTGTCAAATAAATAAATAAAATCTTAAAAAAAAAAAAAAAGAATAGTGTATTATTTGTTCCAAATATACCGGGCATTGTTTACTTCTTAAAGCAAATACTATCTCCACTCAACTGGTATTAATTTATAAATCAATCAAACCACAATGGAAAGAAAGAATTCGGATTCAGAAGATGAGAGTTCAAGCCTTGAGTCTGACACTTATTAGCTGTGTGATGTTGATCAAAGCATAACTTCTCTGAACGTCTGTCTTATCAGCTGGAAAATATAGGAAAGAATATTTGCTCTATCTAAGTCTCATTACATTGTGAGGATCTCATAAGATAACATACTTGTAAACAATCTGCATGCTGTAAATGCTGTGCAAATGTGAGTTACTGTCATTATTTCTCCAGTTCTCCTTTTAGATAAGAAAAGCCATTTACTAAATTGGCAATTTAACCACTCAAGAAATAAATGACTGCTTTATCACATTCATAAACAATAACATGTAACCAGTCACCTATGCTCAAAGGCCGAGATCTCCAAGTATTAGAACAAATATATGTTCCATATAGCAGAAAAAATGCACAAACTCAATATATATTACCCAGATACGCCTTAGGTATTAATTGCTTTGCTCAATTTATACATGTGGATTGTATCCTTGAAGAAATATTTGTTGATACCTATTATTCATTTGGCTAAAATGAAATGATTAAATCTATGCTGTATTTTCATGAGAGAGAAGAATTAGCCTGTAGTTCGTCTCCTTGCTTCAGTAGATTTTCATGGAGCACTTCGATATTTAGAAGGGAAAAAAAGTCTTCAAATCTCATTGTCCTCTAAGTTTTATGAATTACATACCAGGATTTATATATAGAATTGAACAGCTAATTCACAAAAGCACTTAAGGTTTGATATTCAATAGAGTGAGTTTTGGGTTTTGTTTGGTGTTTTGTTTTTTTTTTTTTTTTAAGAGATTTCCCAATTTCTGAATAGGGCAAAGAATGTCTTGAAAAGTCTTCAAGAGAATATTTTTTGTTTTTTTAAATATCAAAAAGACTTCAGAGTTTCAAGCTTATCCTTGGTTTAGCTGGATTCTCTGAGATCTCTGAATGTGGCTTTCCAGATAGCAAAGGAAGAAAGGATAGGAAAGAGGTCACAGACATGCTGGGCCCCCCAGAACTGCCTCCCTGGCCTCTGCTGAGAGTCCTCTGTGGTTGATTATTCTGTCCAGCCTTTTCTTTTCTCTGTCCCTCTAGGGAGCAGGTTTATTTTTTCATTTAATTTAATTTATTTATTTGTCAGAGAGCGAGTACAAGTAGGGGGAGCGGCGGAGGGAGAAGCAGGCTCCCCACTGAGCAAGGAGCCCAATGCGGGACTCGATTCCAGGACCGTGGGATCATGACCTGAGCCGAAGGCAGACGCTTAACCAACTGAGCCACCCAGGCGCCCCACAGGGAGCAGGTTTTGTACATGTCTCTGCGTGCATGTGTATGTGAGAGAGATGTCACACGTAAGCCACCTGCGTGGGTGGCTCACAGGGTCTTTTCTTCACTCACGTACTTAACAGGTCAATCAAAAGTAAGGTTGAGAATCCCAAGGAAACCAAGCTTTCCATATTATGACAGGTTATTATCCCCATGTGACAGCCTGCAGATCAGCTCCAAATAGTTATAAATACATGCCTTTAAGTAATAAGGTGTCTGCTGCTGTGGTATTGGCTTTTTAAAGGACTGAAAATATGTTCCAGATAAAATCATGTACATTGTACCCAGAAAATCTCTGAGATTTTATTCTTAACAGAGGCTTTCTAAATTACAAAGTGGACATTTTCTGCCAGTTCATTGCTATTTAGAGTAGTAGGCACTCTGTCGGAAAATTACACTAGGCAATAAATTATGATTTGATCCTTTTTTCAGAAGTACATTTTATTTATGCTTTAGTCCTTACCCTCTTTTAAGGACGTAATGAGCCATCTAACACTCTAAATATAGCACAACTGATAGAAACAGCAATGAACATTAAAAATATTTATATGGTAGCAAACAGTTTAAAATAGCAAATAATTCCTTTAAAAATCCTTTCTTTTTCTATTTTGAAATGTCCATGCATGATAAAATTGGGTCAGAATATTTTTAGGTCAGATGACAGCTCACTTCCCCTCCCAACTAGCTCTGTCTTTAGTAAGATGGCCCTCCTCTTGCGTTTTTCTCAGACACCATGCACTCTATCCTGTGTGGAAATTTCTTCTTTCCCTCCGCTTTTAGTTCGTTCACTCCCCATCACTGCTACACGCATATTCTCCCCATCTGGCCTTATATTCTTCTAACAGTGTCTCATGATCCTGAGGAAGAGTTACCAAATCAATCAATCAATCAATAAAATATGAGCCTGTAGATTAAAAAAAAAATCCTGTGGTTTTGTTCGGGATTGTCATATTGGAAGAGCTGCATCCAAGCACATTTAAATTGTGAGAAAATTTCTCATGTAACTATACTTGAGCTTTCTTTCGTAAGACTAGTCTACTCAGATGTTTTCTCTCCAAATCTTATATGTATAGTATTTAACTTCGACACCATCAGATACATTTCAGCTCGAGGCTATATTTTCCTCACTTTTCCAACTAGATTTATCGGTTGCTTTAAGTGGTTTAATACCTACTGTTATCAAAGATTTTCTTTTAAAGTGGCACTAACTTTCAGATTAAAAAAAAAAAGCTTATCTTCTCTTTTCAATTTACCAGATGTTACAGTCACCACAGTGATAATGTTAGCAATCTGGTATTAAGGTTTAAAGATCTTGTCTTGTGATGTAATAGATAGGGGCTTTTATAAAGACTCCATTATCCCCCCTGAGAAAATAATTGACATGCTAGGCCCATCACCCCTGCTTTTGGTCTACCTCACAAAACTGTTATCTCTTTCATTTCAACTAGACGGTAACAAAATTTTCAAAGAATGGTTCTGTTGATTTCCCCAAGTCTCTCAAACTTTGCAATATTAAATCACTGTCCCATTTGCATATGAATACCTTGTAACAGTATTTCTTTTTAAAGATACTGTGGTAGCTATCAGCCCTGGGAATTAATCCAAACAACAGCCTCTGAAGATGGCCTTCTTTGGTATCTCATCAAAAGCATCAACGCCATGACAGCAACCCGACTGGGAATCCTGTCAGATTTCATTTATATGAACACATTGGCTAAGTGAGCCAATGGAGAGTGGTTTCAAATAACCACTTTCTCTGCTTTTTCTCTGGGTTGCCACAATGATTTTGTAATGGGAGCATAAACCGGTTAATAAGCATTCACACTGAACATATGATGCAAGGTAATTTTACCCTTCCAACCTACTGTGAACCGTTTTCTCAAAGGACTGTCTGAAGTTATACTTCATGGCTTTACAGACCAGTGTTGCCTAAAAAAAGATCTCCATTCACCCTTACTCCACTTGCCGATACCATTCACTCTCCCTCCTGGGTCTCTTTCCAGTTTGTTCTAAGAAGTTACAACAAATGACATTTCTTTTAAACCCAGAGGATACACTGGCTAGAGCAGAGGACTTTCAACACATTCTAGAGAACGTCTCATCTGAACTTCAGAGTTTACAAAATGTGGCACATGGCAAATTATCCTCCCCTCTACCAAAAAGATGCTTTGAACAATCACCGAACACACACAGGGCAACACTTTGGGTAAATGTCCACCTGAAGGTGATTATATTAATCCAGGTGTTAGAGTATGGCATAACTGCAGGAAACAACCAATGAGAAAATCTACACATACATAATAATTCGGGAATTTATGATACAGGAAATAAATCCCTATGAAAGTAGAGCAGATCGCATGCTAGACTAAATCAGAAAGCTTCACTAAAGTCATTCTCAGGCAGGGCTGTGGGCCCTAAACAATAGGTAGGTTGGCAGGATAAATAAATAGAAATCATTTCAACCAAGAAGACCAGGTCTGATAAGCAAAGTTTCAGAAATGGTGCCAAGGTAGGGGAAGAAAGTATATTCTAGAAAAATAAGAAGAAAACCGAAAGTTCCTGACCTGAACAGAGATTATCTTTTGAACAGTGGCAGAAAATAAAGTCAGGTGGATATGTAAGAAATTTAGAGAGCCTTTCAAACCAGATAGAGTTGTTGAAAGTAGGGGATATATTGATGTGCAGGGATATAACATAAGTGTAATACAGAAATCTGAAAAATTGTATATAAAAATACAGTGACTAATTTCTTAATCTCTCTGGAATTGTTTCTTTATCTTTTAAATTTACGATTGGATAAAATAACACCAAGTCCAATATTCCCAGCTCCAATATTTGATGGACATCCTTACCCAAAAAACTCTGCAATAGAGAGGGAGAATCTGGAATGGGTGTGGAGAAAAAATCCATTTCTTCCAAGTGAGAAACTCAGGAAAAGTTTAATGAGAAGCGTAGCACACCGAGCAGGATCTTAAAGTGAAAGCAATTTAGAAAAGTGAAAGGGAAAACAAGGGCGTTCGAAATAGTGAAACTTTCATAATAAGATTTTCATTTTCCCTCCATTCTAGAAAATCATCTTCTAATCATCAGTATCGAAAATGGATTCAAACATCTTATTTTCTGGGAGCTGAAATACTGTGTATTTTGTAGGACATCTTCCTGGATAAGAACAGATAAGCACAAATAATTGAGAGTTGAAGATACATATATTTTGGGGTGCCTGGGTGGTTCAGTCAGATGAATGTTTGCTTTCAGCTCAGGTCATGATTCCAGGCTCCCTGATCAATGGGGAATCTGCTTCTCCCTTTCTCTCTGCTGCTCCCCCCCATGTTGTGCTCTCCCTCTCATGCTCTCTCTCAAATAAATAAATAAAATTTTGTAAAAAAATAATAAAAAAAGATATATATTTTTTAAAGGCCCAACCTCTTAACTAGGAAGGCAGAGACCAAGAATGTTGAAAATAACATTAACTGAGTGACTAGCATAGGTCTCTCTCTGTCTTAGATGCTTAATTTATCTTATCTCATTTAACATTCAAGGCCAATGATAAATGTTTTCCAGATTTCCTGTCTTGATCCCTTCTACTACTAAGAAAAAAAAAAAATCACACTTACAAATAAGCTTTGTTATGAATATCAGTCAGAACAGTTCCTAGTTGTTAAATTTTTTCTGTAAAGCTATCACAGGATTCAGGTGATCTGGAAAACTAAGTTTCCCTACAGAAGACAGGAAAAACCAAAATGCGCAGATGTGACATATTGCTTATAACGCTACGCTGTGCAAAGGGCTGTTGGTGTATCAAAACTTGGAGCTTTCAGTGTGAGTAGTCTTGAGTCGATGTCGATAGCTACAGTGTAAGTAAACTGACCCAAAAAGTTCCCCCGAAAAGCCTACTTGCTGATATTTGTCACCCAATAGCACTCTGGTACTGCTCTGTAACTAGAAAATCCCATTTTGTGAAGCTTTAATGCTCCTCTGCTGTGATAAAGGGCTCACAGCCGTGACACTGATAGCATTTTTCACACTAGCTTCTCACTTTCAGGTACTTTCTAACGTTATGTAGCATCCTGTTATTTCCAAGAACATTTCTCAAAATAAAACCAACCAATGTTACTACTTTTTGGTTTCCTTTCTTGGCAATTATAATGACTTACACATTTTATAAGGATTGATGCCCTTTCTTCTTGTTCTTTATCATATCTAGGCCTTCTTTCTCCAACTAGATTATTAGTTTCTTCCTCTCACATCACTTGCATTGGATATCCTACATAATACTTGGTGGGAAGACAAGGTACTCAGGAATGTTTGGTTTAATTATAAAGTAGAATCACAGAATTTTAAGCCAGATGGGATATGGAGTTTATGTTGTCCAGACACCCTATTTTACAGGCCAGGAAATGGGGACAGGCTCAGAGAGGTTAAGATAATTTTATCAAGATATGTCAGCTGGCCGATGACAAGAACTTTGGTGTCTTAGCTACCTTCGTGCTTCTCACACTTCTCATCTTATCCATTTAATAAATATTTACGATGTACCTTCAAAGTGGAAATAGAGAACACAAGCAAAAAGAGTGAACAAAGCACCTCCCCTCATACTTCCTGCCTAACATATAAAAATAGAGAATAAATAGAAAATGTAATGTGACAAGCATAGCATTATGGTAAGTACACTGGAACAACATCTTCCCTGGGCTCAGAAGATCAAACAAGACTTTCTGGAAAAAACTATGTGTCACATGAGAGCAGGAGAATGAGTGAGCAAAGTGAAGGCTGGGGTACAGAAGGCCATTCATAAAAAAGGAGGAGAGCCTGGGAGAGAGGGGTAGAAAGACAGGAGCCTGGACAGGTTGGTGGGGACAGATTATAAATGGCCTTGACCTTACTAAGTTTCCCATTTTTATTCCGAAATCCATTACCAGTTTTTAAGTAGGAAGAATACTTGGTCAAAATTGCCACTTAGAAAGATAACCCTTGTGATGTGGAGAATGAATGGGGTAGAAGAAGTTAATGCAGAGACAGAGAAACTAGTCAGAAGACTGTTGTGGTAATCCACTCAACCGACAGCGAAAGCTTTGATTTCAATTTGAGAATGAACGAAGCTGGTCTCAATATGTTGAAAGGAGGCCTTTCTTTCTGCATCTATATTAGCAGGATGGGAAGAAAAAAGAATGGGTTTATCTATGAAAAGTAAATAAACCTTGGCAAGGAAGAATTTCATATTGTGGGAATTGAGACTACGAAGGTTAATTATTGAAACGGCTCATAGCGAGCCACGGATGGGGGCACGACTCTCTCAGTTCTGAAGACAGCAGTTCCGAACTAGATGGATCGTGTTTGCAATGCCAGGGCAGCGTCTCCAACCGTGGAGAGACATGGCTTAATTCAGAATGGGAAAGAATTTTAAACTAAGCGTTCTTAAAACCCCAAATACTGTAATAGTCTATTTACTTGAAGAGTTCCTCTTCAATTGCAACAACAAGCGCGAGAATACTGTCCAAGCTCCTGATTCCTCTGCCAATTCTGACTAGTTTTGCGCTTGCGCAGTTGCTCGTATGCCAACCTAATTTTTTAAATTATTATGAGGTCTGAACGCTGGAAATGCCAAAGGGGGAAAAGTAAGATCAAACAATGTGCTTGCATTTTAGTTCAAATTCATCCATTACCTAGGCAAGACAATGCAATGACGGTCTTTACAAAAAAGAAAAAAAGGAAGTATGCATTTCCATGAAAGAAATTCATAAATTCTGCTTCTAAAAGAAACCAGTACAAAATTTTATTTCATGCCGGAATACATTATGCCAATAAATTCTGGAAAAAAAAATATATAGGTCTAAAAATAGAGGAAATCTTGAAGTATCATACACAGCAGTAGTTGCTTCAAGGAAACACACTCAAACTTAATATTTTATGCAAATTATGAAAAATAATCACAAGGAGAATATGCAGAGATTTATATTCATTCTAGGAAATGTTGATTATTTTAACATCTTCCTGGTTTGGCAAGTGTTTTCTTTTTTTCTTTTGTAACTCAATTAAGTCTTTAGAAATTCCCATCAATAAAATGAAGAGGTGATCCACTTAAAAACAAAATTTATTTTGAGGCAATAGGAAAGACTATTTGCATATAATTGCTGGGTTTTGTTGTAAGATTTTCAAATGACTGATTTATCTCTGCCTTTCCACATTTATCCTCCCTTATCTACCTTGACACCCCAACCCCTGGGCACTGAGTTCCAGGGTTCCAAACACACTCAGCATGTTCAGGCCATTTTTCTATTGCTTGTGCTATTTCTCTGAGTAAAACTGTGTCTTCCACCTAGAAAACTCTTAGTCATCAACAAAATAGACTAAAAATTAACTCCTCCATGTCAACTTCCCTGATTTCACCAAAAAGAATCATTATTTTCTTCTTTATGCTCCCATCAACTTTTTCCTATATTTTTGATTTACAAGATTCATAAATAGATAAATTCAAAATATCATGTTTTAATTTGCTATATATTTTTATATTCTCTAATATACTTTTACAAGATCTCAATGAAATAGATGATAAAGAACAGATATATAGATATATATAGATATATAATAACATTGATATGTTACACACACATATAAAACTCTTATTTAATTCATAAATGGTACCATGATATGCCGTGTCCATACTGTTTGTACTACAATCTGTTACTCAAAAAATATGTGATGATTGAGTAAAGTAAATGAATTAACATACTGCTAGTGCTATCAAAATGGTATCTTAAGATTTTACATACCTAACAGATAAAAGTATCAAATCCATAGGATTTTTTTTATCTGCATAAGTCTGATGATATTGAGGAATAATTGCCAAATGAGTTGATTTACTAAAATCTACCCCTTCCACTTCACAGAAGAAAAACATTGAAGAAAAAAAATATTGAAAAGCAAACTTTCCCTTAATTAATCTAGTAAGCATTCACTATCAGTGAGGGCACTGAGCAAGGCAGAGCACCGGGAATGCAAATGCAAATAAGACAGGCTCCCCTGCCCTCCAAGAGTTGTGGGCAGGTGGTGTAGAGAGGAGCAAGAACAGGTAAATGCAGTATTGAGGGTTAGACATTAAAACGGAGGTGAGTACAAGTACAGTGAGAGTGCAAGAGCGACGATGGCAAATTCCACCTGGCACGTCAGAGACAATGTCCAGGGTGGAATTCACCAGGAAAATGGGATGCGAGGGGGTTGGCAGGAAGAGGGAACGGTGTGCAAAGGCATGGAGACTTGACAGTCAAGGCTTATTCATGAACCTGCCTGCGGTTAAGGATGGTTGAAGCATAAGGCACAAGTGGGAGGAAATCAGGACATGGGGTTAGAGAAGCAGACAGAAGCCGTAGCTCTGAAATACCCCTAAAGGGCACCTATTCTAGGGAAGCTCTTTGGGCTGTGTCCTGTGGGGTGGAAGTGGGGACTGAGACCAGAGGCGGGGCTAGAATCAGGCGAGATCCCATCAGTATTTCTTGGATATACCATTCATATCTCTAGACACATTCTAATTGTGTGCATAATTCAAAATTCCACACATTATGTCATTTTAAAGACTGATTGGAATGCACAGGATTAAAAGGATAACACTCCATTGGAAGATTTACTTTTTTATTTAAATAGCCACATACACTGAATGCTGGTCATGAATGAGACACCATTTTAATTACCAAAGGGTTGTCAAAGATGTACAAAGTACAACCACCACGCACTAAAACTTCTTACACCTTACACTGAAGTAGAAAAGGAGAAATATATGCATATGTATTTTTTAATTTGCTATATATATAATCAAAATATAAGGCATATCAGGAATGGGTATTACAGCACAGTTACAACTAAGTGATATGAGACAGCAGTCAGCAGAGAAATCTTGTTAAGTACCACTCTGTATCCTGCATAAACATTTGGAATTTGAATAAATAACCCTGGGCTTACTAGACCAGATGTGGAGAGCAGTTCTGAAGCAATCGCTATATTTGAATTCATCCTTGGGAATTGTGTTGTATGGGGTCAGGAAAATGATATGTTTTCTTCCCATACATAAAATTTTCACAAATATTCTTATGAATTGATAAAATAAAACAGGCTTTTGCCATCATACAATATTTATTTTATATATTATCTGTACTTCTTGGATATTTAAATAAATTTAAGATAACCTAAGGAAAGTAAATAATAAACCTCATGCAATTCATTTATAAAAGTCTCACATATTGCATGTAGAAACTATACGCAACATTTGGAATAAAAATAATTCAATATTAAACATTTATGCTGTCAACAGAGAAGAAACAGAAATTTAAAAATAGAGAAACCCAAAAGAACCTAACTTTCACATTTTCTATTTCGACATGTAATTTTTCAAACCTTTCAATTCTTTAATACAGCTATTTATATTCTGTTTCCTTCCTAAATTTAACTATGCTTTTCTCATGTGAGACTCAGGATGTTGACCTATAAAACAAAAAGAAATTCCTAAGTATAGAGTATGGAAATGATAAAAGTTCATGATGCAGTAGGCCATCATTCAGGCTGAAAATAGATTCGTTTTCTTTAAGAAAAAACCCTTTTTTTTTAAGATATTATGTGCCAAGTTCTGCCTGCTCTCTTTTTCCCCTGATCCCAGAAGAGTTAAACTAAGTTCCAGAGTTTGGAATCAATCTCATCCATTAGTAAAAGAAGTTATTTTCAACAACCTCCAACCTACCTCTGATTTGGTTCAGCTAGGTTGATGTCCTGCTTACTCTAAATGGAAATGCTTTCCCATTCCAGAAGCCAGGAGCCATTTCATATACTTCAAGACTTGGGGCACCATCTTACTCTCAACACCTCACCTCTGAAGAATTAAATTTTGCTTCTGATCTCCAGGCCCACGCCTGAGACCCTACTGCCAGAGACACACACTCCTGCCATCGATGTTTTGCAGGCCTGCCTGCCTGTCTGGGCTCACCATGCCATCTGTTCTGGGATTCCCCATCACTATGCTCTGACCATCTCTCCAGACACTCATTTGTCCTTGGAGCAGTGACACCAAATGCTCTTCTGTGCTCCCTCTCACTGCCAGTAACAACACTGAATTTTTTCTGAGCCCTGTGATCCTAGAAAACAGTGAAGATTTAAAACTCCTCCTATCCTTTGTGTTCTGAGAAATGGCTCCCTGTAAAAACAAACAAACAAAAAAACAAAACAAAACAAACAAAAAACCAACCAACCAATGAAACACCCTTCCAGATATAACTTACATAAAACTTGCAGGTACCCTTGTCTACCTGCGACAAGGAGAGACCCTCCAAAATGTCCATTCTTTGCCACACAGATGATCAATCAAAACAAAATGCTTGTTAACCAACTGTTTGCTAAGATTCTCTCCCTCCCTTAAGTCCCTGAACTTTGGGCCACTCTCAGTCTGAGCCAGCAGATAAACTCCCTCCACAATCATTCTGGAAAGTAAGCGTGACCTCAGAGTAAACCACCCACCACCATCTCTCACTCACATTCCCAAACCTTATTCTTTCAAGCCTTGCTTATTTGAAAGAACCCCTTTAGGCCTAACCCTTGGGACTCTTGAAGACCCCTGTGTTGGAGCAGTCTCCTATGGCCATATCCGTCTTCCCTTTCTGGCAATAATCCTTTTGAAGAAAGTCTTTCCTTGGGTAAGTCCAAACTTTTTTATTCCACACAGGCCAGGGAGTTTGCTGCCTGAAAACTCAAACAGCTAGACTTGTCCCTCTTGCCTAGAGCAGTTTTTGTCTCAGGCTCCCACAAAGGCACATTGTCTCATGACCACATCCAAGCTTGAGTCCCTAGACTCCTCCCCTCTTTCTTGTAAAACTTAGAGTCTTGGCACCACAAGGACACATTGGTTTTCTTATCTTGAAATTCACTCAATTCATAATATCTTTTAGTAGTCAAATCCTAAAAGCAACATTCAGATTATTTTTTATCTAATATTCTTCCAAGATGCCCAAATATCATTGCCACCAAATGTCCTTTCACACATCCAGAACGGAAGCCTTAAAGACTTGAAGGAGTCTGTCAGAAACTCACAAGGAAAGAACTACTATTATTAAAAAAGTGTTTCTTATTACTTGAGATGTGTGCTTGATCACAAGCTATGCATAGGGACAGCATCATTTAATGTAAGATTTTTAAAGCATTAAGGTCACAGTACTCATGTAAATTCAGAGATGTGTTGTTTTTAAAAAATATTACAGCTCTTTCAAATTCTTTGTAAAAACACAGAGATTAAGTGTCACTCTCTTTGCAGGAAGCTGCTATGCTTCAGGGGGCACAGAAGAGAACCTGGGGGGAGAGGGGCACTCAGATGGGCATTGTCTGTGTCCTCAGACAGCCACAACGGGGGGCCTGTTTTGTGAAGCTGGGTAAACAAACTCCCACGCATGCATATATACATACACATATTTAGTAATCTCAGCATTTTAAAAATGACACTAGTGATGCCTCCTATATGACTAAATAGGCCAAAGCAGGAGCCGTTCTTTTCCTCTCCTCCTAATCACTGCGGGACATATTGTGGTCAGTTCGGGTATTATCTACACCGGTATTGGAGGCCTTTTGCTACCAGGAGATTTTAGCAATTCCTGAAGGAATGTGTTGCTTCTACCCCTACACTTTGTTCCTCCTGCTTTTAGAGGCTGGAGTGCTGAGCACAACCGTGGCCGTGGAGCGGTGGCGGAGGAGCGGGCAGTGAGCAGCGTTTCTTATCAGAAGGGTTGCGATTTAGAGGAAGCCGCTGGATGGGAAGGACCCCTGGAAACACCAGTCTGTAGCCTCAGCACTGGGAACAAAGCTCCGCATACCCAGAGTGCTCAGCTCCTGGCAGGGGATTTGAATGTAACAGAAAACTCCCTGTGCAAATGCGAAAGATTAATAAATGCCTGATTACTAAGACAGTGTTGCAATTTTGTAGCAAACGCAGAACAGAAACACTCCGCATCCGTAGTAAATATACACTACATTAAGCTGAACTACGCTAGGCTAAACAGGGTTTGTTTTTTTTTTTTTTAAGATTTCATTTATTTATTTGCGAGAGAGAGCGAGCGAGCGGGAACATGAGTGCGGGACCAGAGGCAGAGGGAGAGGGAGAAGCAGACTTGCTGCTGAGCTGGGAGCCCCATGTGGGGCTTGATCCCAAGACCCTGAGTTCATCACCTGAGCCAAAACCAAGACTCATGCTTAATGGACTGAGCCACCCAGGTGCTGCTAAGCTAAATAGTTTCTGAAAAATGTTCATCTCAGCAGGCTGACATTCACCTTTTAAAAGAAATATTTACCTTCAGTGAAAAGGTATCTCTGGTTATGTATTGCAATCCCTTTCAATGTTTGTTACTTTAAGACTAAATGATATAATGTGGTTATGACAACTCTGATGAACATACTTCCACCACTATCTAAAATGGTCAATAACTGTAAGCATTATAAGCAGTGAATATGTTCCAAAATTAGGCATACTGTCTCGTGTTTTCAGAATATTCATCACCTGGGTCTACAGAAGAGATGTGAATGACAAAATTATTGCTGAATCTGTCAAGTTGAAGATACTGTATTAATAATATTTCTTAACACACTCTAACAATTATTAGTAAATAATTGTACTCGCTATGGGCTAACTGTTGGGCTAGATGTGGGGTTTATGGGGGGTGAATGAGCTGAGCAGCTTGTAGCCTTACAACCAAACCACCAATTCTTCCTCAAAATGTGATACGTATTCAACCTTAGGAAACCCCAAGGTTTTCTAGCTGAATATTTGAAAACTTATTAATAGTAAATAAAAGTGATGCATTAAGTTACTTCTTAATGACTTAAAATAATGTCCTCAGGAAGTTCCAAATATATCTTTTTTTTTTTTTTTTTAAGATTTTATTTATTTATTCCACAGAGATAGAGACAGCCAGCGAGAGAGGGAATACAAGCAGGGGGAGTGGTAGAGGAAGAAGCAGGCTCATAGCGGAGGAGCCTGATGTGGGGCTCGATCCCATAACGCTGGGATCATGCCCTGAGCCAAAGGCAGACGTTTAACCGCTGTGCCACCCAGGCGCCCCCCAAATATATCTTATATGTACAACCAAATAACATTTCATTTATTTGTCTGAAATAGGTAAAATCAGAAATACATATGGTCTTTTTACATTTCAACCAAAAAAATCCTGGCTTCTGAGAAACCAGCAAGTGTTTGTGTAAGCATTGCACTCTCTTTCATTTTTATTGACTAACTGAATAAATACAAGACACTTTCTTTAGCTGAAAGCAAATTTTTCTTCAATGAATGGTTTCTTCCTAGTTGAAGAACAGTTACTGAGCCTCCTAATTGGCACCAGCTCTATTCATCATATACATCATCAAAGGCCAAACTCCTGCTTATTCCACAAAGCCAGCTATGAGACTGGCATCATGAATGGCTAAAAACGTCTTGAGAAGAATAAATATAGTTTTGGTGGGAGTGAAAGACATTTCTCAGCCTGAAAGAGCTGCTAGCTCTTCATCTTTTTCATTTTTAATCTTTCCTATTTTATGACAAGACATTAACTAATACCCTTTTATGAAATGAATGGCTTGATGTTAATTACTAAGCAAGTCTTTTCATTTGTAATAGAGCTAAGCAATTTAACACCTTCCAGCCAATTCCTAGAACAAATGTATAATCGTAATTCTTTCAATGCATTGGTGGAAGTACATAAAAGCCCCTGGAAATTGTCCATTTTGCTTACATGAAGCTGTTAACTCAGTTAATTACAAGTCATTGTCTTGCTATTATTTTTTTATATAGTTTCTTTCAACACAGCCATAATATTTAGCGAGAACCATGCACACTTGGGTGCAGTTAAAGAAAGGGAGCGACTCAAGAATGATCATAGCTGGGAGAGGGCATATGAGAGGGCCCATGGTCCTCATACCCACCATCATCTTTGACTTGCTTATGGATACTGTGTATGTCACGCCTGCCTACCCTGGCACACGGCTCTACATTGCCCAGGAAGAGATATACCAGCAGCCTATGGAGTCCTGTACTTGATCTCCTCTCCAACCAAGTCTTCCTGCTCTTACAGCCCAGATCACATGCCACATGATGATGTAACAGGGACTGAATGAATGAATGAATGAATGAAAACCAAATGAAGAATTTATATAGATTTTTAAATGATCACTTTAATCCAGTTATTCTAATTTGGGGGGGTAGTGGGGGCTTCTTCCCCAATGGTGGCACAGACTAATAGTCTAACCATAAAAGTCTCTCTAACGGTGACTTTGTTCGTAGACTTTGTAAATATGACACAAGTGGTGTATTTGAGGGGTTTGGAGCAGTTGTTAAATTACTGGTAGCCTGAAATCAATCATGGTGGTTATTTACACCATGGAAACTGGCAAATACAATCAGGGCCGCCCCCCCTTTTTTGAGAGCCTGTTTACCAAAACATTCTTGCAAAGCCCTCCATAAAGCTCTGACACAAAATATAAGAAAAGTATCCTCCATGTTCCCAACTTTGTAGCAATCTACTCATGATGCCCCACTCACGTTTTCTTTCCAAACTCTTTTTGTAGATATGTTTTCATCAAGTTTACTTCTTAGGATTATAAATTTAATAAGAGTATTAGCCATTTCGTAAATAAGTACTTCTTTTAATAAGTTGACAATGATTGTCTTAAAATCCCAACGATTTTAGTCAACAAGCCATGGCCTCCTTATCAATACACTTCATGATTTTATAGCCTTTGGTTGAAATCCCTTCTCAGCCTTGGTCTTTTCAGGCTTGAAAAGCCTATTTATTTAGACTCTCCACATTTTGCTGTTCTTCCTCTCAGCTCTTTAGACTTTCCTCTGGCCAGCTTTCAGTTCAGTCTTTTCTCAAAGGCTGCAATCTGAACCATTTCTGGTATCTCACTTGTAGAGGAAAAATTCTGCAACATTCCCACAGCAGCATGATGCCTTTTACTCTTTTGTTCTTACTTATGAGTAATGCCCATTCATTTTAACAACAGCACAACAAAACATCAGGCTCCACAAACAAAGATAATAAACTCAGACCATATCCAAAGAGATGAATGAAGTTATATATAGATATATATGAAGATATGTATGGACAATCATATCCAAGACTGGTTCAAGTTTATATTTACTCAGAGCAGGAAAAGAACCACAATAGATTCTTAATTTCAGATTTACAGAAAAAAATGTTCATAGGAAAGTGTGGAAATCTCTTAATAATGCTCTTTTTCTAATATTCCAGGAAAGTTTATTTTTCCTAATAAGTCTACTTTTGGGCAGTCATTTTGATGCTCTCTTATTTAACATTACCAATGAAAATAAAAAGCATTCTGGAAAATTAATATCAAGAATATCAGATGTCAGCTTCTTTTAAGTATACACTGATTAACATCTATAATAATCTTGATTAAGGCAGATGACGAAGGCCAATTAATTATGTATTTTTCCTTTGTAAGACTATTTCACAAATATTTAAACATCCTTTTTAAAATCAAGCTTTATCATCTATATTTATACTGTCTTTCCCTTTACTGTTTAAAAAAAAAAGAAAAAGAAAATCTTTCTGGTATCAGTTGGAAAAGCTTCACTTTTGTGGGTAATGTCAACTCATAAACATGCTTATGGTGTTTAAAGAGAGCTGCGTGGTAAGAACATTGAGTCCTGTTTTTGTTTTGTTTTTTTTTTTAAGTTCTAATAGTTTCTTGATTTTAAATCTTCAAACACAAACTATACTAAATTGCATGACAAGAAACTACCAGAATCTAATTTAAACTATATACCTTAAGACATGTTCATGAATAATCACAACCCCTAAGTAGAAGGTTTTCCCCAACTAAGCAGCGAGAAAGTCTCTGGAACTGTATTGAAAATCAGGGTGTGTTTTTTTTTTTTTTTCCTTTTGTGTAAATAAATACTCTCAATTTTAGGGTAGATTTTAAGTAAAAAAAAAAAAATGAACACAAGCTTTGAAGAATTCTCAAGGTAGCATGTACTCCTTGTATAAAATGTGCAAGATTTAAAGCACATGCAGCTAATTCTGCCTAATATAGATAGAGACACCAAAAAGTCCAATTCAGAGTTCCCAAGTTATTTTTTTGTTTGGTTTTTAAAAAATTTTTTATTATGTTAGTCACCACACAGTACATCATTAGTTTTTGATGTAGTGTTCCATGATTCATTGTTTGCATATAACACCCAGTGCACCATGCAATACGTGCCCTCCTTAATGCCCATCACCGGCCTATCCCAATCCCCCACCCCCCTCCCCTCTGAAGCCCTCAGTTTGTTTCCCAGGGTCCACAGTCTCTCGTGGTTCACTCCCCCTTCTGTTTACCCCCCCTTCACTGTTCCCTTCCTTCTCCTACCTCTCTCCCTGCTATTCCTTATGTTCCACAAATGACTGAAACCATAGGATAATTGTCTTTCTCTGCTTGACTTATTTCCCAAGTTATTTTCTATGGGACACTTGTGTTTCACAAAAAGTTACAGATGATATGTTCTAAAAGGATATTCTAAAAAGGATATAAGGAGCACAATTGGAAAACCGTGTAACGGAAAGGAAAACAAGTATCTTAGAGCTTTTAATATATGAATATACTTTTGAATCTCTCAGGGGGAGAATGCAGTGTGTACTGTGTTTCTGAGACATTTGAATATAAACAGTTTGTTCTGAACATCTTCTTTGTTTTGGAAAAACAATCGTTTCTCAGGGAATACTGTTTTGAAATGTGGCTTTTGTACGAGTTTGTTGCTAGTAGTTTTGCTCTTCAATTGCTAAATTAGGGTGACTTGGATTCATTTAAGTATCTTAATATCCAATATGCTCTCCTATATCTTGTTCCCCAGAGCTGGCAAGCAAAGAGAAAAATTATGTGTAAGTTTATTTCTTGATTTTTGACCCTTTCCAAATTGTAGATAAATTATGGTTCTGAACATTCAATTTACCAGTGTGTGTGTGTGTGTGTGTGTGTGTGTGTGTGTGTGTGATATTAAGTGGATCAATATGTTTCCCTAAAGGCATATATTCTATTTCTAATAATTTTTCCATCTAAAATACTGCTGAACACTTTCAGATAAATAAACAAGTCAGAAAAAGCAGAGTTGCTTAGATTAGATCATTTTAGCTGGTTTTGTATTTTAATCTAGCTTTTCACTTGAAAAGAGAGCAATAGAATGATGTTAAATAAAAAATGACATTCTATAATTTTTCCATTCACATTTTCCTAGCACATGAAGGAAACAAAGTGGCCTTGTCAAAAAGATTCAGTACCTTATTAAAATGTGCAGAAATGTGTATATGCTGCTTTCTAAATATTTGCCAACTCTAAATAGATGAGGCTAAATTTGGGGCAAGAAAGGCTTTTTTGTCTTTAGAGTACAAGGGATGGACCTCTGCAAATTCTGATGGCTCTTACAAATTGTGGCACTGTTTTTCCATTAGGGTGGGCGAACATGTCACATAATGTGGAGATTGGGTACACAACCTTGCTTAAGATCATTTTGTATAGTCCATGGTTATTTAAACATTCTCTGACTCAACTGGCTGCTTCTAGGTAACAATGAATTGATTGTACGATTCAATGCTTTAAAGCCAGAGAGCATCACAGTCACCAAGGGGCTCCATGCCGCCCCTCCCCCAATCTCAGGTATCACTCCAACATATTCGGTAACCAGTACCATCTCACACATGCCTGATTTGTGATGTGGGGAAGGGTGGGGTGGTGGTCTGAGAGGTTAGAAATGTTTTACACCCGGTCCCAGAAGGGAGAACACAAAATGAAGCCTTGCTGAACTGAAAACATGGAGGATGGAGCTCAAAACAGAAAAACAAGTCTACGTCATGGGATAAGAACACTGTAAGTGGATGAAGCAAAGAGTTTTCTACTGATTAAACTATTTTTAAACAGATACTTGACACTGAATTTAAGCATGACCTAGGCAAGCATTTTGCTTTTTATATATATTTCTCTGAATTTTCTTTTCCTCCTTGACAAATAGGGCAAATTAATATCAATACGAACGGGCCAGAACATGAAGGCCTTTGCGGAGCTTGGCGGCTCTCCAGTTCCTGCTGCTAAATATTACCAGAGACTAAGCATCAAAACCAAATTTCTCTAGCAATTTTGGTAATAAAATTTTCTGAGCACAGTTCATACCCTTAATGCTTTTCAAATTCTCAAAAGAAAGGCCTATGGACAACAACATTTATCAAATATGAGAGAGAGATGGGTATGTCGAGCAGATTTTTCTGAAGCTATGTTTAGACATCAAACACACTTTTTCTAGATGGTATGTTTGAGATCAATACACACTAGGAAGTTTCCTAAAGATGTTATCATACATACAATGTATAAGGTCAATTATCCACATCAAAAGTATCATTGTTACGGTGATGGCTATTGCTTTATTAATAGAGATTGCCTGGAAAGGACAGTGTGGTAGTCACTGAAGTGCCCCCATCTCCTGTCACAACTTCAGGGCCACTGTCAAAGCCACTACTACTTGATACCTAATTCCATGCAAGACTAAGTTATATTATTTCTTTAAAGGTTTATTTATTTATTTGAGAAAGAGAGAGACGGAGAGAGAGAGAGAGCACAAGAAAGGGGAGGGACATAGGAAAAAGGGTGAGCATCTCAAGCAGACACCACACTAAGCACAGAGCCCAACATGGGGCTTGATCCCAGGATCATGATCTGAGCCAAAACCAAGAGTCAGATGCTTAACCAAGACTCCCAGGTGCCCCAGAGTAAATTATATTACAAAGTGTCTGTACCTCTACTCAATGCATTAAATTTGGGTGGGTAGGCACGTTGCAAACTTATTTAGGGCTCAAAAATAATGCAATGGCTAACAGGCACTTTAAAAGCATTCTTGGGCTTGAATCCTGTGTTATCTTGGACAAATTTAACCCTAATATCTTTATCTATCAGATGGTAGCAAATGTTTTCACCCTCAAGGATTAAGTGAGATAACACACATTAAGAATTTAGCTTATTAACAATTGAACAATAACTACTTACAAGTTACTACTACTAATAATAGCACCAGAAACAAAAATCATCCAAATGGCTTGCCCTTAATGCCTCCTTCCTCTCCTACAATGATTTTTATGAATATTGACATTTTTGTATAAGTAATCACAAAAATTTTTTCTCCATCTATATTGTTTGCTTCCATAATGGGGTTCCGAGAGCTTTTCTAGCTCAGATGGCACTTCATCTATTATCCAACAAGACAGCTCACTTATCCTGCTCAATCCATCCTTATTTCAAAATCCATTCATTTCTATCTTCCCATGATAGCCACAGTAGAATTGAAAATTGAGTGTAAAATGGAAACAAATAACATGGTTGCAGTCTTTGCAGTGACAAGTCACACAGACTTGCAATAATGATGACCACTGTGTAATTAATGAGCAACTATTATGTGTCAGGGATTCATAGGTCCACTTACGCAATGAGAAAATTATGATGAAATACACTTTACGTACTAAAATTAACTCTAGATGTGGGGCGCCTGGGTAGCTCAGTGGGTTAAGCATCCAACTCCCGATTTTGGCTCAGGTCATTCTCTCAGGGTCCTGAGATCAAGCTCCGCATTGGGCTCCGAGCTCAGTGGAAAGTCTGCTTGAGATTCTCTCTTTCTCCCTCTGCTCTTACCCCCCCCATCCTGCTCACATGCACTCTTTCTCTCTCTCTAAAAAGAAACCCTAAATTAATTAATTAATTAATTAATTAATTAAAATAAAACTAACTCTGGATATATCTTGGGGTTTTATTTACCATCTCCCTTTTGCCCTTATTTCTTCATTTATTTTTCAGCCTGTTGTACAATCTTACAACTAAACTCTTTCCCTTATATATATTTTATGCCAAACATTGAAGAATGAATCATGAATTAACTAATTTGAGTTATTAGTTACTGAGTTATTAAATTAACTAATAGTTGAGTGACTTGTCTTTTCCACATCACTCACACAATGCCAGGGACCAGAATGGGGAGTTGTGGATTCAAACCCGTTCAGTCTGATTGCCCAGCTCATGCCATTCTTGGTAGGGCCTAGCTTCCACACTAAGTCTGTACTGCAATAAGTCATGATGACTTAGGTAATTCTTAGGGCTTGGGCTATATAACAGGTACGACCTGGAGTTTTGAAAGCACAGAGCACATGTGGCTGATTCATACCAGAAAAAGATGTCTATATGTCAGTGGTTAGCCAAAGTTTCCCGTGGTTGAGGAATAAGGACAGCTTTTGGGGAATAATTGTGCTCCAATGATGACAGATCAAAGTGTGTGATTTGGGTGCTTATTTCTTAAAATGATCCTGTCCAAGAAGGCTTTGCTCAAAGTGAGCATCTCAGTGAAAGATGCTGTGGAATGCAGAGCTGGGGACGTGCATCAGTGACAGCCCCAGGAGAGACACGGACTGCATCAAGAAAGCGCCCCTGGAAGGACCCTCCCCTCCCCCACAACAGAGTCCCTCGGTGCTCACAAATACTCCCTCGAGAGCAAGAGTCAGCCTCATACCTCTGCCTAATCTAGAGGAAGGGAGAGCTCCAACTCTGAAGTGGGGTGGAGTATCACACTGGAATGGATGTATTTTTTACAATTAATGAGATAATTCTTTGGACAAGTTGACTAGAAGACTTTTGACTAGCAGTAAGCTGATGGGGACTGGGGATTTTATCCAGGTGTAGGGAAAGAATTTACCCCAGAGTGTTTGGATAGGCAGGAGGGAAGGGGGAATGTTGCTTCTGATTGCACTTTGAGAAATTCTGCTCTTTCAACATAATGCTTGAGTCATTTTACATTATATTTAATATGGGATATGGTACATTATTACAAATCTATATATTGTGGGGTGGAGCCTTTAAAACTGGGAACACCTAAAGCCTAAAGAATTTTCCTTGCAGGTCATTTTAATTCAGAATGATGTGATGTTAGAAGAGAAGGAAGCAAATCTGGAAACTGGCCCTATTCCTGCAATGCTCACAGCATACTACACACTCCGGGGAAGAGATTTCAGGTAACCCGTCTTGTCTAGTCTTATCAAGCAACAGTGGTGATTTCCAACATTAAGAAATCACCAGCAAAATACTATTTTAAATTATGGTTTTTTACCTGAAATACTTTTCACTGCACACTAAAATATAGCATATTGCCAGTTAACCTACAGTGTTTGATAAGGACTTGTTGTCCAAGAGTATTTCATGACAATTTCTTTGCCTTTCCAAGTAGGTCTGCAGTTGCTAAGGAACCACATTTCACAGCCATGGCTATCTAGTAATACCATATGTGTACAGCGTCAGAACAATTATGTGACAGCTATTGTGAAAAGCATAAATCATGAGCATTAGAAGTAAGAAAAAAATTTTAATTAGATTGCCTGCTACAACCCTAATATAAAGTCTAGTCTGCCACTGAAATAAATGTTCTAGCGTGACGGGGACCTTACGTGTTAGTTTAGCATTCTACCACAGGCCAGGCACAACGCTGGCACGCAGAAGGCATACAAAAATGCCTGTTGAGGAAATAAAGGTGTTTCTTTTCACTAGTACTCAAGAGAGAAAAATTATAGAAGGCAAGGTAATTCTCTTAGGAAAGAAATGGAATGCCTTTCTGAGAATTATAAATGGAAATTTTGCAATCATAATGTTCTCCTTCACCAATTCTCCAAAGTGTATGGATAAGAGCCATATCTTTGGAAATTAGTTAACAGTGCCATTTTAAACTTGTGTCTGATAAATTACTCCTTTCTGAAAATTCTATCTTATTAAAAAAAAAAAAAAGAGTACACAGAAAAACTATTGGTTTATTTAAAAACCAGTATTATTTGAGACAAGAAGAATTAACCCATCTCCATGGGCTCAGTTTCCCCGTCTCTATATAAGGCTATATTTCCTTATAACCTGGTCATTGTAATTGTTCATGTATCTATGGTCGACTCTTGTGTTTACATACCTGCAGTCGTTACCTTGACTTACCAAAATGTCTGTTTCATTTCTGCTTCCTAAATAAGGTGAAACATCAGTTGCTGGCATTTTAAAGTTGGCATAATAAAAGGTGATATGCAATCAGGCAAAGTGAACCCCACACAAAGGCTGATGTCACAGTTTTGGGCAGAGGCTTACGACATGAAGTATGCATTTTTATGTATTTGATCATATATCTTTTTGTTATATACTGCATATTTTCAACAAAACTCTAAAGCTCCTTTTGCTATTTTTATCTCCCCGAGTCACATATAATTGTTTCATATCCTCAAATATTAACTTGTTCCTTAGAATAATGAAGGTCCTCTATGCAGCATACTTAAAGGGGGTCCTACAATTTGTTTTTGGAAATGTTTTTCACCTCACCAGGCTAACATTCATCTTTTAAAAGATGTATTTAATGTCAGTTAATTTTCAGTGAAGCAAGAATGCTTAGAGAGACACTAATTTTAATTAAATTTTTACCTAATATTTTCTGGTGCGCTGTATCAAGTGTTCTATTAAAGCCCTGATACATTTTCATAAAGCCCTGATACTTGATACATTCCATCAGCTGCTTACACTGTCTTCATTAACTACATAATTTTACAAAACAATAGAAATCAAGTTTGTCTAGCATAATAAACACCTGTGATTTTGGCCCTACACATTGTTTTCCTCTGAGCACTTGCAGATTTCTTTTTCCTTTTATTTCCAAATGATTGCTCCAGGTCACTCGACATCTTTTGATCAGAGGACGCTATTCCCCAAGCACTGCCATATTTCTTTAGTTCTTTTGTCCTCTCCATGAAGATTTTCATTAATTCTTTAATGTTTTAGAATTCAGACATGCTACTTATATAGCCTACATCTGATCAACTATTAAATTAAGTGGATCAGTAATGAAACTAACCTAAAACATCACAAAAATTTAACCCTCACGTTAAAGAAATGTCTCTGATGGTAGAGTGAGTAAGGAGTGGGCATTGGAGGTTACTGACTGCTTTGAAACCCCAGATCTATCATGTGAACAAATTTGAACAATCAAGCCACTTAATATTTCTGAACTCCTATCTTCTTACATATAGAATGGGGGACACTAACACCAAACTTTCAGACTGATATGAAGACTAAGTAAAATATTTAAAGAACATGACACAGAAATTTCTGTTAATCATAGATGATTAAACATATGTACTATTGTCCCTGCCCTCCCCTAAACCCAAATAAGATGACAATAATAAAGAGAATAAAATTGTAGAAGCCCTGCAAGGGCAAAGACAATAGGGAAGGGGAAAACAGCTGACGAGATATGTGAGATGATGGGGGAAGAGAAATGATAGGAAAGAGAGATTAATAATTCTGAGTGATTCACTATAAAGCAATAAGAAGACCATAGAAAACTAAGCAAATGATAAAACTGAAACAATTATTAAATCCAGGAAAAAGAGAAAGTTGTGCAAAGTGAAATGCAATCAAAGTACAAAATAACACAAACTTATGAAATGTCTACATAGATACAATGATGTAAATACTTACTAAAGAGTTTTATCTGAAAGAATATAAAACTATATGTGAAGGTTAGGAATGTAAGAGAGGTAAATACTGATCAATTATTTTGGGAAGTCAATTTTTAAAAAATCAACAACTAGTACTGTAAGTAGTGTATTTTGTTTATTTGTAGTTGTAGTTCTTTAGTTTTATTTGATTGTTTTGTTTTCTATGTACGAAGATAATACTAAAAGAAATCTCTAATAAGGCTGAAAATAATCTCTGGGGCAAGAGGTAGAACAAGTAACTACTCATATGCATTATAACCTTGTAATGCTATTTTTTGAAATTATGTATGAATTTTTTTTGAAAAATATAGACTTTTATGGAAGAATCTAACAAATGTATGATATTCTCTCTGACTTATTGCTCAATATCTGTTCACTAGCATCCTAATAAATATCATTTGGTCAGGTTAACATTAAGTGTATATAATTAAGATAAAACTGTATAGAAGTATAAAGAAATACAATTAACCATCTCCTAAATAAAGCCCTAACACAGATTCTCATGAAAATGAAATGCCAAGTGTCTCTCCTAGGATAATTTACTTCTTAAGCATTGAAAACTGGAATGGTATTCCATGTACTTAGTCTAGATCTTCTTGAAGTTGTCTTCCAATACTTAGATGTAAGACAGTATAAGTCATTCAACATATATTTATTATTAATAATCAAAACAGTATGGCTACTACCTTAAGATTGTTTGTAGAACAATAATATAAAACCTAAATCTTTTAAAACCCTTGAGAACCAGATTTCACCACCAACACACTGTCTTCCTCACGCTTTTCCTCATCCTTCACAAAACAGAGAAAGAGAGAGAGAGAGATCTGTTTCATTGGGTTAATTCTGTAATATTCCACTCAGGTTTGGGCATGGGAAATCCCTCCAGGAGAATGCTTAAAAAAAAGCTTCCATGGGAGGCTGGCTCACTGCCATACTTGGCTGAGTGGAATCAGAAAGCCGAGGCCCAGAGTAGACTCCCTGGAAGGGTCTTTGGAGGGATGAAGCTCATGCCCTTGGGGAGGAACTCTGGTATGGGGGGCAGAGAGGCTGAAGATTATCTGTGCAATGTAAATGCTTGTCTCTGAATCCTCTGGAGCAACTTTATGAAATGTACATTATTCATTTATTGATGATGGAGTTGGGTTGCTTTTCTGGGATTATGGCAAAGTGCTGAATCTAGTTTCTTTTTTTTTTTTTTAAAGATTTTATTTATTTATGTGACAGAGAGACAGCCAGCAAGAGAGGGAACACAGCAGGGGAGTGGGAGAGGAAGAAGCAGGCTCCCAGCGGAGGAGCCCGATGTGGGACTCGATCCCAGAACGCCGGGATCACGCCCTGAGCCGAAGGCAGACGCTTAACGACTGCGCTACCCAGGTGCCCCTGAATCTAGTTTCTTAAGTAGGAAAACCAAAACTCCCAGCTTGGTCCAGTGGTCCAAATTTACATCTGCTGTCCTAATGTCAGTATGGCTAGGGCTGCCCTTCATTCCCAGTAGGGTACAGAATGGACGATGAATTATAAAGTCGCTGACCTCCAAAGGCCTCTACTCGGGGACAGAGAAGGCAGCACATAAAAGGCTATGTGAAAAACGCATTTTATACTTAGCTAAGTTATTTACAATAAAAGCTTTTCTAAAGTAAAATATGCATATTGATGCCTTTTTAATAAAGTGAACAAAACAATTCGCCTTCTTGATGAACTGAATCAATAATTGGGGCATTATTGTTAGGATGATGAGATCTGATGAGCATTACGTTAATACAGGATACCAGGCTGAATAGCTCATCGATAGCTAGTGAACTTCATTTTGAAAAATAATTTTTGCCTATTGTCAGCTTAAATTTCACTCATTCGCTTCCTTCACAGAAAAGTGAGTTAGGTATGCAGCTGTGTGACCTCCTGGGTATTATAGTATGACTGCGTTTCTCCATAATTAATTAACAAATCAAAGGTTATAGCCGTCTTCTCTAGAGTGAAAGGAATAGCAAGGAGGCATGCTCCTTGTTGTTCTCACTATCTTGTGTCTAATAACCATCAACTATTTTTGCTCGATTAATACAACCCTTGAATTTACTAAATACTTGAGTCTCACTTATACTATAGTTAATAGGTGTGAAGACAGGAGACTTCCCCATTTCAAGAGTTTATCAGCTGACACTGATACTGTTCTCCAAGCAAGCCTGGATGCTTGACTTATAACTGAATTTCAGACACAAGCTAATACAAAAACTGGATGTTGGATGCCATGACAAGATTAAATTCCAACACGTTAACTTCCAGGAAAGAGACTGGTAAAGAAATCATATTACCACTTGTTCCACACACTGTCAAAGTCATCAAAAACTGACTGAGAAGGCCAAAAAGAAGCAAGAACAGGGGGGGAAATTGCACCAGCATCAAAACCAGGAGTAGTACCAACCACATATCACAGATACACTGCTGTGTGAACCAAAGCAAAGAAAATCACGGGACACTTCACAGAATTTGCTTTCCTGAGAAAGCTGGCACGATGCTGCAGAAAGCAATCAGAGAAGATTCCCTAAGTGTCTTAAACTTCTCCATTTTGAAGACTCGAGTGCTGGTGATGTGGGCCCCTTTCCTGGTTGCGGGTCAGAGGCTCTTGAGACTGAAATCAGAAGGAACAATTATTTCTTGTTTTTCATTATTAATTAATTGTGGTGAGGTTTGAAGGATAACCCCTGCTTCAGTAAGATGAGGAAGTCTGGAAGGGAAAGTGGATCCCAGAGACAGAACCCAAATTTACCACCAGTTATAACTGGTCATCAAATTAGCACAAGTTAAGCACAAAGGAGAGGTTCAAGATACAAAAAGCCCAGGACAAGACAATCAGGCAAACTCGACTTCTCACCAGTGTGCCCACCAGCCAAGACAGCACAATTTTGTGGGCCTAGTATTAATGCAGTGGTTGCAAATTACTTGGACAAAAAGCACAAAACATTCTCCTATAGCCCAGCTTTTCACATTGTCCTAGGCCCCAGAGGCTCTGACTAAATCTGGTATGTTCTGGCCAGGCCTTCTGCTTTAAGGCTAAGATTTTAAACACAAATTAAAATAACAACAAAATACTGCTTTTCACCTACATCACGGCTAAGATTAAAAACACTGTTAATAGCCAGTTTTAATGAGGTTGAGGGAAGCAGGCACCCTTAAAGACTGCTGGTGTAACAATCAACCGCAAAAAATCTTCCTGGAGGGTAATTTGGCAATCTGTTCCAAATTCAAATGCGTATTCACTGACCCAGCAATTCCACTTCTAAAAATACACACTAATAATCAGATGAGTGTTCAAAGATATAGTACAAGGATATTCTACTGATAATAGAGAATAATTAGAAATGGAAAAAAATGTACGTCAATAGGGATTTGGAAACATTATGGGACATTATACAAAGGAATACAGTGTAGTCATTAAAATAATTGTATATGTCTATATTTAGTTATATGGGGAAAATCTGCAATGTGTTGGCAAGTGAAAAAAGCAAACTACAAAGCAGCCGTCTGTGGAAAATATTCATTGAGAAAAAGTCTGAAGGGCTCTACACTAAAATGTATGTGGTAGCTATCCTGGCTTGTGGATTTATGAATGATTTTCATGTCTTTCCTTAGAAAATTATGTTATGGTCTAGATATTTTATAAGGAAGATGTATTGCTTTTATAATTTAAAAATATAGGTAGTATTCACCTTTCATATATTGTTTTTAAACCACCTGCATTTCCCTTCATTGGGCAGTGACCCACCCCGACAAGCTTTTGTACATCAAAATCTGATTTTCATACATCATCTCAGAAGCAAACATTTTGCAAATCCCACCGATATGCAAGAGCTCTGTTTTAAGGTATCACAAGATCTGTCTGAACAGCAGTTTGTTTGCATTTTCTCTGTTACTTTCTAAAACTCGGTGCCATCAGAAAATGAACACACTAATAAGGTTGATAAGATGGATAATTTTTACTGACTACAACTGAGAAAAAATAAAAATTGTTAGCTATGCCAAATATAAAATTTAAAGTCTCAGGCTTGTGTGGCACTTAAGTCAGCCAGTTATTTTAATGGGTGAATCAGCTGACCTGCACTTCCCTTTTGAGAAGGCCCCTTCTCAAATGCTTGGATCCTTACCCGTTGCAGAGCAGAGAGGAAGTCCTGTGACCTTATTCCCATGTCCCCTTTCCATTCCCACATCCCACACACAAACTCACAGAGTTGATTGGAACAGCTTTAACTCAGCTAAGGAGGGACTTTTTACCAAGGATTTGGATCAGAATGAAGAAATTAAAGTTGGTCCCTGTTCAATATTAAGTTGAAAAAATACGTTGGGATTTTGAAGGTCCATTTCTACTAGACACAAAAGAGAGGCAGAGATAAGAAAAATGTGTATCCACTGAAAGAGAGAAGCTGACTTATTTTGTTTTTACAAGTTTTTCACCAGGAATAACTATATTCAGTGCTTGGTTTCTAGAAGATACCATAAATACTTTTGGCTTAAGCTAAACTTCTGTGGCTCTCTACTGTTTGCAAATGACTAATCTCCGACAGGAAGCCTCTAAAATGGTCCTCAGTGATCCTCACCTTCAGGTATTCCATTGGAGTGTGCACTGGATTTAACTTGGCTTGTTTCTAACAGAATATGGAGGAAGAGATGGGCCCTAAGTAATGGGCTGTATTGGCTTCTGTCTTAGATTCTCTCTCTCTCTGTCTTGTAACTCGACTTCTAATAATGAAGGATGCCAAGCTGTTAGGAATGTGGTTCAGGGGCGCCTGGGTGGCACAGCGGTTAAGCGTCTGCCTTCAGCTCAGGGCATGATCCCAGCGTTGTGAGATCAAGCCCCACATCAGGCTCCTCTGCTATGAGCCTGCTTCTCCCTCTCCCACTCCCCCTGCTTGCGTTCCCTCTCTCGCTGGCTGTCTCTATCTCTGTCAAATAAATAAAATCTTTAAAAAAAAAAAAAAAAGGAATGTGGTTCAGAATTGCAGAATCACCAGAAACATGTTGCCTTTACGAAGACTAGAAAAATAAAGCAAAGTAAGAATTCTGGCACAATGATGAAGTGTCCGAACAGATCTGTAAAGGAAGAGTATGGGGAAATTTCCCACTGAGAAGGGTAGCAGTGATGATACTGGAACACAGCACATGGAAGGCTGTCAACAGGACATAAATGTCCTGGAGAAAGAGTTAAAGCAGCCAGTGCCTTGTGACAGAACATCCAGACATAGTAAAAGCAGATATTTGCAAGCTCTAAGCCACAGATGTCAAAACAGATAATAGCAGCAGATAGAAACATGACAGAAGAGCAATGAAAAGTTACCTTATCATCAATTTGAGAAAATGAGAAGGCATTGAGGGGAATTCAGAGACTATAAATCACACTCACCTGTGATAACCAGGTGGTTCTTTTTAAGTACATTTAAATTACCAGTGCAAGAATTTTATTGAGGCTGTGCCATAGTAGTTTCATTTCAGTTGCCAAAAAAAAAAAAAAAAAAAAAAATTGCTTAATGTCTCAATTAAGAACACTAGTGTATTGTCTGTAGCAAAGGGACCTGAACGCTAGTATGTCTGCCTGCCCTCCTGACTGCTATGTATAGTGACTTCTAGGCCAATGCAGTTTGGGGCAGATGTTATCAACCCCATTATCCCCAAGCCTACCTGGATGAGGAAAGGGATTATATATGTTTGGAGTCTTTCCTTGTATTCTCTAAGCCCCAAATAAACGAATATATGAACTGTAGAAGAGTACAGAGGTTTTGTTCAGGGGCTACCAATAACTTGTCAAAGGTTTTTCATCTGAACGAAAGAACACAGAAAATTATTTGAGAGACTATCTTCTCAATACCCCCAGGGGCTGTATATAGCTAATACCATTCTAAATATATAGGAAATAAAAAATTCATTACACGCAATAGACGGCTCAGGCCATGAGGGGCTAATTCTCTCACAAACCCAGCTGCATGGCAGGACTGAAAATAAACATTAAACTTTTGAGCTGCTGCAACCTAAATAAATGTCTAATATATAATATTCATAAGAAATATATTGAAAGCTATGAAGTCGCCAAAGTGAAATTTGCAACTCCTATTTAAACGCAGTATATTATGAAACTAATTCTGTCACCTCCATAATAGAAGACCCAAGCACCTTGCCAGATACAGAGACACAGCTCAGAGTCTATATGAGTCACCTTTCACTAGTCTTGCTAACAAGATCCAAACGGCTAGGAACAACAGAGGTGTATTTCTCATTCACAGCACCTGTTGACTGTAGGTCAACTGCTTCTTGGTTTTGCATGTCCCTTCACTGGGAGTCATGTTAAAAAAAGGAACCTCCACCTGGAATATGCCATTCTCTGGAGAGAAGCATCAAAAATAAGTCTACACAACTTTTGTTCAGTCCCAGCATGCATGGGTCACAGTGTTATGCGTGCAAGGCTCACATGGAGGGGTGGGAAATACATGCCCCCCCTGAAAGAGGGCCACCAGAGTGGGGACATATAGGGACAGGCCGCAGTACTGAGTGCAGCAAATATATTGTGCAAATAATACAATCCATCATCACCGAATCAGAAAGAGCAGAATAATGTAGCATCTGCCCTGTCTGAGTTTTAAGTAAAAGGCAGTCAACAATTTATAAACAAAATTGGAGGAAGAAATTATCCTTCAGAAACTACTGAAGAAAGTTTTATGGGTGGCTTAGTCATTAAGCATCTGCCTTCAGCTCAGGTCATGATCCCAGGGTCCTGAGATCGAGCCCCACATCGGGCTATCTGCTCAGTGGGGAGCCTGCTTCTCCCTCTGCCACTCCCCTGCTTGTGTTCCCTCTCTCACTGTCTCTTTCTCTCTGTCAGATGAATAAAATCTTTAAAAAAATAAAAATAAATAAAATTGAGCTTTAAGAAATTACAAACAAAAATAGAGGATATTTTGTATTCCCATTCACAGCCTGCCACCATTTGTATACATACATCTTTTAAGGAAAATGTGGTAAAGCTTGTGAAAAGCCATAAACATATTCTTATCTTGACACAGAATTCCATTTTTTAGCATTTACCCTAATTAGACAGTCCTAAGGTATCATAAAATATATATTCCTAACTATGTCCAACACAACAATATAATAAAACCAACCAACAGGAAAACATTCTCATAATTGAGCCGTAAGATCAGTTTAAAAAGTTATGATGCATTCATAACAATAGAATGTCCCACAGACATTAAAGTGATACACAGGAATACATATGTCTTTTGAATGTGTTTTTGATAAAAGACATAATTGATTGGGGTATAAGAATGAATATATGCTGGAGCTCAGTGGATTAAGCCTCCAGCTCCTGGTTTTTGCTCAGGTCATATCTCAGGGTTGTGAGATCAAGCCCTGCATGGGGCTCCACGCTCAGTTCAGCGTTAGCCTGAGATTCTTTCCTTCTCCCTCTCCCTCCCCTTCTGCCCCTCCTCCCACCTACTCGCGTGTGCACTCTCTCTCTCACTCTTAAAGAAATAAATAAAATCTAAAAAAAAAATGAATATACACTATAAACCTCCTTTGGGGGAAGATGTGAATATTTTTAAGCATAAAGACTATGAAAATAAATGCCAGAACACTACTAGTGACTATCTCCAGATAGCATGTTTATAGGTAACTATTATTTTCTTCTAGATGTTTTATTCTTTCAGGAAAAAGAAATTAATCCCTCTAAAATGGCCAAACATGCTGCCCTGAAAGACTGAGGCTGGGGGCTTTACATCTGCCCTTAAGAAAATGATCACCCTGACCTTGAGAGATTTGATCGCCCGTCATCTGTCATAAGAAAATTCAGCAAGCAAGGCAAGGAAAAGACCCATTGTATCTGCATAGTGAAATTTTTCTCGATACAGAATGTACTCAGAAAGAACATATCTAAAAAGCTACACAATTCTTGATTGTCCTGGTTTTCTATTTTTCACTAACTTCTTATCGCTTTCCCAGGCAAAATGAAAAAAACCCTATTTTTTTTTAAATGTCCATATCTTAGCTAAAGGCATTTTCTCTAAACTCTCTGACTTTGCAGTAAGTACTAATTTAAGGAAAGGAGCTCTCAAACATTTTCTTTTCTCTGAGAATCATAAAGAACATGGCGGAGGACCGAAAACTTAGGTGAGCATGTATACCTGCTGCCGATGTATCTCTTGAGATAATACAGAAGCCGAAAACGTAATTAAACAGCTCTGTCAGCAAAAACCTCATACCATGTCGCTAGACGACTGTATTTTACACTTAATCATGAATATTTTTTTCTGCCCACCATGTGTTTTTTTCTTTGAGCACTTTTTTCCTTCTTTGCTTTTCACAATGAAATGAAAATTAAAAGCAAACAAAAAAGACCTTTGGAGTTGATACAAATAGGTGCCTTCTACATTTGGGGGATTCATGCCTTATGCCTTCTTGGATTACAATCCACTGGCCCAAGACGCAGCCACCTCAGACTGGTGTCCTGGGTCTTCCAGGCTTACAATTCTGACAAACACACACACACACACACACACACACACACACACACACACACCAAATGAAACCTTTAAAGAACACCAAGACCATCCAAACTTGTTGTTCCTCCTCCTCAGGGCCCTTTGCCTTCCTCACTTCCATCCAGGCCTGCTCCTGCCCAGCGACTCACAGAGCTATCCCACTTTTGTTTCTCTGTGGCTGGTTTGCTTTTCCGTTCTTTGACCATGAACCTACTGCTTGCCTCTCTATTCACAAATGTCATTTCTGATCCCTGCCACTTTCTTTTTCCTCTGTCCCTCTTATTTCGTCTGTTCCCCAACTCTCATCACAACTTTCCTACTTTGCTGCAAAAAAACCCAAAAAACCACCATAAATAGATTGTGACAATTTATAGTCCCCACTCGTCAGGGCCCCCCTTTCTTCTCCACATCACCACAAGCTAGGTTTGTCCTCCTGCTCATTCCAGTCATCCCTCCTCCCAGGTCCTCAAGGCCAAATCCTCCACCATGGATCTTTCCCTTTTTGCTAGCAGTTTGTGGAATCTGAGGTCCCAACAAGGTTGTTCTCCACATAGCTGATATATTCATGCATTTTCTTATATACATACAGCAATAAATAGAAAATTACAGCTGTAGCATTTGATATATACTTGGGTTAAAAAGACTTCCTCAATATTTAATCTACAAGGTGCATAGTGTGATTTAATAGTTTCCACGAGTAGTCTGAAGAAAAAATATTACTACTTTATGCTAAAGCTTACTGAAGCATATTCAGAATACTAAGGAAGGGTAATAATTTTTCTCATTTAGAATTCATTTGGAACTTATAATTCATTTGGAATTCATAATTCATGTGGAAAATACCTTAACAGACTCTTTGAGGCCTTCAGGACATGGTCTACAAAGTCAAGGTATGGGAGTTTAGAACATCCCAAGGGAAGGCTTGTTTTGGAAATGAAAGGTGACCAAGAATGATGAACAAAGATCGAGGGAAAGAGAAAGACCCTAGAAATATGACATGAAGTCTGAGCCCAAGGACGGTTTTATCAGTCTGTGTTAGGTAATAGCAGATAATTTGGGGGGGACCAGTGATATCTGACATTGAACTTGAGGTTGGCTCCTGCCTTTCAATGTCTGGGTTTCTCTACCCACAAACCTTGCAGTCTATAAACTGAAAGTCTGAGATATTCTTGTGTCAGGAAGAAAGAAGGTGCCCAGCCTGGATCAGTGAGAGAGAACAGCAGCTCCAAAGATATGTGATGTTTCTTTAAAATCTTTGGGGCGCCTGAGTGGCTCAGTCAGTTAAGTGTCTGCCTTCGGCTCCGGTCACGATCCCAGGGTCCTGGGATGGAGTTCCACGTCAAGCTCCCTGCTCAGCGGGAAGTCTGCTTCTCCCTCTCACTCTCCCTCTGGGCCCTCACTCGCTCGCTCTCAATAAATAAATAAAATCTTTAACATACTATAAAATTTATCATCTTAACCATTTGAAAGCATCCAGTTCAGTAGTACTAAGTACATTCACATTGCTGTGCAACCAATCTCCAGAATTCTCTTTATTTTGCAAAAGTAAAGTTCTATACCCATTAAACATTCTGTCTGTATGAATCTGACTGTTCAAGATACCTCATCTATGTGGATTAAAACAGCATTTTCCTTTTCATGACTGGTTTGTTTCACTTAGCATACTATTCTCAAGGTTCATTCATGTCAGAGGGTAGGTCAGAATTTCCTTCTTTTTAAAAATTGAATAATATTTTTCAATATTTTCAGGGAGTGAGGAAATTGCATTACACCAGTTTTTACTGATTTTTGCATTACACCATTACACCAGTCAGGGAGTGAGGAAATTGCATTACACCAGCTTTTGTTTACCCTTTCATCTGTTGGACAGTGGGTTGCTTCCACATTTTGGCTATTGTGGATGCTGCTATTATGAACACAGGTGGGTGATGAGAGTTTTGAATCAGTGTCAGTTCTTTAGCCACAGACTGACTGGCAAGAGAATCCTATTTTCCAAGGGGTCAACTTTGAGACGGGGAAAAACACACATGTGAGTCATGCAAAAAAATTTTTTCTGTTACACACATTCATCACCAAACTTGTCTAAGCTTTGTACAAAACACATTTCCTAAAGAAAACGATATATTAAAGCTCACATCTCCACTTCCTTGCCCAACAGGGATCTCAAACTTCACATGTCAAAACTAAGTTTCTGATCTTCCCCTCAAATCTAGCTGTTATTGGTGCTAGCCTTTTCTCAGTTAAGGGCAACAGGATCCTTCCACTAGCTTAGACCAAAGGCATAATGTGACCCTTTACTCCTCTCTTTATTTCTTTGTTGGCCAATCCTGTGTACGGCACCTTCAAATTATTTCGTCATCCAAGCCATTTCCTACCACCTCCAGTCTAAAGCCACCATCATCTCTTACGCAGACCCCTCCAATGGCCTCCTCATGGTCTGCACATCACTGATCTTACTCCCATTCTGTCCATTCTCAACATAACAAGTCCAGTCCTTTGAAGACTTCAGTCAAATCATGATGCAATCAGACTGCTTCAACAGCCTCCCTGTCTGTCTAAGATCCAAAGACCTTGCAATAACCTCTCAATCCTTATAGGATCTGGTCTCCCGTTCCCCCTCTGACCTCACCTCTACTACTCTCCACTCTCTTCACAGGGCTCCACAGGTCTGACCTCTCTGTCATCCCTCAAACATGCCAGATTTCCCCAGCCTTAAACATTCACCCCCCAACCATCGCTGGCCCCCATTCTCACCTCCCTTAATGTCGCTTTTCTTGTAAGGTCTTTCCCAGGCAACCATATTTAAAATTGCAATTTCCTCACTCCCTGCAACACTCCCCATCCCTCTTCCCTGTTTCATTTTTTTCCATAGTATTTACCACCTCTCAATATACTATGTATTTATTTATTCTATCCATTATCTATCCTCCACCATCAGAATGCATGCTTTGTGAGGGTCAGGATTTTATCTGTTTTGCCTACTCCAGTATTCTCAGAAGTGAGCAGTGCTGTACCGAGTTAGTGTTTAACAGCTTTTTGTTGAATTAATTAAATATATAAGAATGAAGGAATTAATTAAAGGAATGAAAACAAAGAGTGAAGTCTTAGGAAAGACGAGATCGGCAGAAATGTAAAAAGTGGAAACCAACAAACGTCGAGTAAGATTCTGGCATTTTATTTAGTTGACAAAATATAAATGTGGCATGCCACATAGTCGGCAATTAAGAAATTGTGAAGAGAGAAAAGAGGCAAACAGCTTTGCCTTCATGATCAAAGAGAATCACTACAGCAGAATCCGATTATCTTACAGTGTTTTAATCTTACACTCTGAACAAAACTTACTCAGAATGAAGATACCGATGACATTTTGAATGTCTCATTTATCAACTCCCAAGACCAAAAGGTTGCTTACACCTGGTAAAAGGGTGGGCCAATAACTCCAGACATGCTCAGAGCTTTACTTTATTCAAAGACTAAAGACAAATGAAGAAATGATCAAGAATTTTTCTAACTGGCCGGAGGTCTTTTAGTCAGTACCTGTCCCGGACCTCAGCAGAAGGAACATCTTAAATGGGGTCACTGGAGGAAATGGCATGCAAGTTTTACTAAATGGATCCTTTTCTTTTTCACAAACTATGTAAATTGCCTTCAGCCACAGCCATATTTCCCTCAGCTTCGAGGCACATAGACAGATATTCTTTTATGACTCAGTTCTGTGTTTCCAAAGTGTTTTGATACTCAGACAACATTAATGCAAGAAGAAAGCTTCCCTCTCCAACTTTTTATAAGCCATATCTTAAAAGCAACAGCCTTTGAAATCACACTCAGTCTAGAATTGCATTGCATTTTTTATGAGAGTTAGGCAAATCCTGTCTCTCTGAAATGGATTATATCCAGGACTCCTTACTGTCATCTTGCAAGCACACCACTTCTATGCATTTCTCTTCTTATTGTCTCTGTCATCTTTTAATTATTTATTAGGTTTTTGTAGCATCTTACCTCTAAAGAGTTCAAATCTCATTTGGAGAGTTTTTTAGCAGCAGAATTTTATAAACATTTCTTAAGCTCTGTGCTCCCGTCGTAAAACAACAATGAAACTGCAGAAAGAGCCAAAATAACGGAGAAGGAGAAATGGGGGTGAGAGCAGAGGGGCAAGGAAACAGGTGAGAAGAGGTAGCAGTATATTTGCACAGGAAATCTAATCCTTTAAAGCACTACCCCCAAATCCCTTCACGCTCCCTTATATCTCCTAGGCATGCCGTGGCTGGGCTGCAGAAGGATGACCACGAACTTGGGCCTGTGCTCCATGCTGCAGTTCCCTGGCCCTGTCAATATAACAGATCTTACTCCAGACCCATCTATGAAGGGCTCCATCCACAGTGGCTGGCTTGCGCGTCCATAACACGTATCATGTGCTGGCCACTGTTCCGAGCACGTTGTAAGCAATGGCACATTTAATCCTCACAGCATCCTGTAAACCCCATTAGTGGCTTTATTTCCGAGCTGAGGAAACTGAGGAACAGCTACTAAGTGGCAGGTCCAAGGGTCGGCCCCAAGCGTGTCTCCATCGGAGCCATGCTGTTGATCATGACTAAGCTGCTTATATATGTGCTCTTCGGCTAGAGCGTAGAAATACCGGAGGCTTCCTTTCACTCTGTTTTCTTTGACTTTGTGGTTTCTTTTCCTTTCATTCAATCTTCAAGTTATAATAAAAATAGTTAATGATTTTATTTATATTATTTCTTAAAGTAAAAGGTCTACTTCCCATTGCCTGGAGATCCTAAGTAAATTACTATGTAATTTGATGTTGATCTATTTTCTTAGACTTATCTTTAACTGCCTGCTTTTGTTACGTTCATCTTGAGTACTCTTTCGACTCTAAAATTCTCTCTATTACTTAGCACTATTTATCCTTTCTTGAGCCAAACATGGGTAAAATGTTTGTAACTAGAGGTTTAGGGAAATAATAAACTAAGTTTCATTGTCAAGAGGAAAACTTAACTTCCTATCCTGTGGTTCGCCATTTGTAGGATTGAAACATCTTATTTCACACTAGTCTTAGCAAAGTTATTTAATTCAATCACAGATATTGGCTTCCAATAAAATATATTGCATTTAAATACTTAAACTGTTGTGGCCAGAGGAAACAGCTAAATGAGAAAGTCCAGTTAGATCTTAGACTTATCACTAGATAAGTGAGAGGTTATTCATTCACGGTAAGTTTTAGACGGTAGCTGAAAAACTGTCCGTGTAAGTAACTGAAGATGAGTAATCAAATTTCAATTTGAAAGTAACCAAATTTCAAATCAAATCAAACCAGTAATCAAATTTCTCAAATTGAACTGAAGTCAACTAGCCCCATAAATATTATTATAGATCTGCTTTCTGACCCATCTTCTGTGTGTCTGCCCAACATCTGAAGTTTGCTGGTCGCTGAGACCTCTCTACACATGTATGGAAATCATGAAGTCATGACTGGCCCACTCCTGCCCAATGACACCTTTGATCTTGAGCTTCAACTTCTTCATTCAGTCAATCCATCAGTCATTCATACAACAAACACTTAACTAGCACCTCCCTTCCCCAAAGACATAAAGACAAAGAGAAAAGTACGATTTCTGACTTGAGGAAGTCTAGCAGGAAATTGTATAAATAAATAGACAATTCTCCACACTCGCTTAGTCAAGTCACCAATGGACGTCATTTTGTTACTAGAGCTTCGATTCTTCGTGCCACAGCTGCTGAACTATTTTTTTTATTCAAAAGACTAGAAAATCTGACAATCCATTTTAAATGAAGGAGTCCACTAGATCATGTATCCTTGGAATCCATGTGTTTAACTTTTTAGTTCTTTTAAATTGAAGTATAGTTAACATATATTAGCTTCAGGTGTACAACATAGTGATTTGACAATTACATTACAAAATGCTTACTACAATAAATGTAGTTATCATCTGTCACTGAAGTTATTACCATATTACTGACTATATTATCTATGCTGTACTTTTCATCCCTGTGACTTATTTTATGACTGAAAGACTGTACCTCTTAATCCCCTTCACCTATGTCGCCTATTCCCTCATCTCCTCCCCTCTGACAACCACCACTTTTTTCTCCATATTCATTAATCTGATTCTGTGTTGGTTTGTTTTGTATTTTAGACTCCACATAAAAGTGCCATCATACAGTATTTATCTTTCTCTCTCTCACTGATTTCACTTAGCATAATACCCTTGCCATCCATCCATGTTGCCACAAAAGGCAAAATTTTACTCTTTTTTTAGGGATGAGTAATATTCCATGATGATATATTGATGGACACTGAGGTTGCTTCCAAATCTTGGCAACTGTAAGTGTTTCAATAAATACAGGGGTGCATATATTGTCTCAAATTAGTGTTCTCATTTTCTTTAGGTAACTACTCAGAAATGGAATTATTGAATCATATGATATTTTGTTTAACTTTTTGAGGAACCTCCATACTGTTTCCCATAGTAGATGCACCAGTTTTCTTTCCCCAGCAGTGCACAAGAAGGGTTCCAATTTCTCCACACCATACCAACATATTATTTCTTATCTTTATGATGCTAGCCATTCTGATCGGTGTAGTTTTGATTTGTATTTCCCTGATGATTAGTGCTGTTGAGCATCTTTTCATGTCTGTTGACATGTCATGTTGTGTCTTACATCTATTCAGGTTCTCTGCCCGTTTTTAATCAGATTACTTGCTGGTTTGTTTTGGTGTTGAATTATATGAGTTCTTTATATAATTTGGGTATTAACCCCTTATCAGATATATCATTTGCAGATATTATTTTCCCATTCAGCGTGTTGCCTTTTCATTTTGTTGGTGGTTTCCTTTGCTGTGCAAAAGCTTTTCAATTTGATGTATACTCAATTATTTATTTTTGCTTTTGTTTCCGTACCCTGGGGAGACATATCCAGCATATCCAGAAAAATATTGCTAAGGCCAATGTCCAAGAGATTACTGCCTATGTTTTATTTTAGGAGTTTCATGGTTTCAGGTCTCACATTTAGGTCTGTAATCCATTTTTAATTTACATTGTGTATGGTGTAAAAAAGTGGTCAGTTTCATTCTTTCACATGTAGCTGTCCAGGTTTCCCAGCACCATTTATTGAAAAGACTGTCTTTTCCCCATCTATATTATTTCATCCTTTGTTGTAGATTAATTGACCATATAAGTGTGGGTTTATTTCTGGGCTCACTATTCTCTTTCATTGATCTACGTGTCTATTTTCGTATTAGTACCATACTGTTTTATTATAACTTTGTAGTATAGTTTGAAATCTGGAATTGCGATACCTACAGTTTTGTCCTTCTTTCTCTCGGTATTACTTTGGTTATTTGGGGTCTTTTGTGATTCCATATAAATTTTAACATTATTTTTTCTATATCTGTGAAAAATACTACTGGTATTTTCATAGGATTGCATTAAATTTGTAGATTGCTCTGGGTAGTGTGGACATTTTACCAATGTGAATTCTTCCAATCCATGAGCATGATATATCTTTGCATTTACTTGTGCCATCTTCAATTTCTTTCATCAGTGTCTTATAGTTTACAGAGCACAGGTCTTTCACCTCCTTGGTTAAGTATATTCCTAGATCTTTTTTTTTTTTTTTTTAACTGTTTGGTTTTTTTTTTTTTTTATTATTAAGTTCAGTTAGCCAGCAAATAGTACATCATAAGTTTTTGTTGTAGTGTTCAATGATTCATTAGTCACGTATAACACCCTGTACTCATCCCAATATCTTCTTTCTGATGCAATTGTAAATACAATTGTTTTCTTAATTTCTCTTCCTGCTAGCTTGTTATTAGTACATAGAAACAACAGATTTCTGTATATTGATTTCATATCTTGCAATTTTACTAAATTCACTTATTAGTTCTAGTAGTTTTGGGTGGAGTCTTTAGGTATTTTTTTATATATATATAGTATCATGTCATCTATAAATAGTGACAATTTTACTTCTTATCAATTTGAATGCAGTTTATTTCTTTTTCTACTCTGATTGCTATGTCTAGGACTTCCAGTACTATGTTGAATAAAAGTGACAAGAGAGGACATTCTTGTCTTGTTCCTGATCTTAGAGGAAAATCTTTCAGCATTTCACTGTTGAGTATAATGTCAGTAGTGGTATTTTCACATATGACCTTTATTATGTTGAGGTTTGTTCTCTCTAAACTTATTTATGGAGAATTTTTATCATGAATGAGTGTTGAATTTTATCAAATGCTTTTTCTGTATCCATTGAGATGATCATATAATTTTATCCTTCATTTTGTTTATATGGTGTATCACACTGATTTGTGAATAGTGAACCATCCTTTTTCCTGGAATAATGCAAAGTCAGTCAGTCAGAAAAAGACAAATACCATATAATTTCCCTCATATGTGGAATTTAAGAAACAGAACAGAAGAATATACGGGAGAGGGGGGAAAAAGAGAGAGGGAACAAACCATAAGAAACTCTTAACAACAGAGAACAAATGAGGGTTGACGGTGGGAGGTGGTGGGGGATGGGCTAGATGGGTGGTGGGTATTAAGGAGGGCACTTGTTGTGATGAGCACTGGGTATTGTGTGTAAGTGATGAATCACTGAATTCTACTCCTGAAACCAACTGCACTGCACGCTAACTAACTAGAATTTAAATAAAAATTTGAAAAAAATCCTACTTGGTCATGGTGGATGATCTTTTTAACGTATTATTGAACTCAATTTGCTAATATTTTGTTGAAGATTTTTGCATCTATCTACATCAGGGATATTGGTTTGTAATTTTTTTTTTTTTTTTTTTTTTTTTTGGTAGGTTCTTTGGTTTTGGTATCAGGGTAATTCTGGCCTCATAGAATGAATTTGGAAGTATTCCTTCCTTTTCCATTTTTATGTGATAGGTTGAGAAGGATAGGTAGTAACTCTTTTTTAAATATTTGGTGAGGGATGCCTGGGTGGCTTAGTCAGTTAAGCATCTGCCTTTGGCTCAGGTCATGATCCAGGGTCCTGGGATCTAGTCCTGCATCCAGCTCCTTCCTCAGTGGGGGGCCTGCTTCTCCCTCTGCCTGCCACTCTCCCTGCTTGTGCTCTCCCTCTCCTTCTCTTGCTCTGATAATTAATTAGTTCATTAGTTGGTAGAATTCACCTGTGAAGCCATCTGGTCCTGGACTTTTGTTGGTTGTGAGATTTTTGATTATCAATTGAATTTCACTACTAGTTATCTGTTCAGATCTTCTATTTCTTCCTAATTCAGATTTGGAAAATTGAATGTTGGTAGGAATTTATCAATTTCTTCTAGGTTGTCCAATTTGTTGGCATATAAGTTTTCATAGTAGCCTCTTATAATCTTTGGTATTGCTCTGGGACCAGTTGCAACTTTTCATCTTTCATTTCTTTTTTTTTTTTTTTAAGATTTTATTTATTTATTCGACAGAGATAGAGACAGCCAGCAAGAGAGGGAACCCAAGCAGGGGGAGTGGGAGAGGAAGAAGCAGGCTCACAGCAGAGGAGCCTGATGTGGGGCTCGATCCCAGAACGCCGGGATCACGCCCTGAGCCGAAGGCAGATGCTTAACCGCTGTGCCACCCAGGCGCCCCTCATCTTTCATTTCTGATCTTATTTATTTGCATCCTTTTTTTTTTCTTTTTGAAGAATCTGGCTAAAAATTTATCAATTTTGTCTTTTCAGAGAGCCAGTGCCTGGTTTTATTGATCTTTTCTATTTTTTTAATCTATATCTCATTTATTTCTGCTCTGATCTGTATTATTTCCTCTACTTACTTCAGACTTTGTTCTTCTTTATCTAATATTTTAGGTATAAGTTTAGATTGTTTATTTAAGATCTTTCATGTTTCTTGAGGTAAGCCTGTATCCCTATAAACTTCCCTCTTAGAATTGCTTTTGCGGTTGTGTTTTCATTTTCATTTGCCTTCATGTATTTTTTGCTATTTCTGCATATATTTTTGATCTCTTTGATTTCTTCAATGACACACTGGTTGTTTAGTAGCATGTTGTTGAGCCTACAGGTGTTTGTGATTTTTTCAAATTTTCTTCTTATAACTTATTTCTAGTTTCATACTGTTGTGGTTGGAAAAAATGCTTGATATGATTTCAATATTCTTAAACTTAACTGAAAATTGTTGTGTGGCCTAACATGTGATCTATCTTCAAAAATGTTCCATGTGCACTTAAAATGAATGTGTATTCTGCTTTGGGGAATGGAATGTCCCTGTATATGACTAAGTCCATCTGGTCTAATGTGTCGTTCAAAGCCACTATTTCATTATTGTTTTTCTGCCTGGAATCTATCTGTAACTTAAGTTGGGTGTTAACGTCCTCTCCTATTATTGTATTGTTGTCTACTTGCCACTTTATGTCTGTTAATATCTGTTTTATATATTTAGGTTCTATGTTGAGTGCATAGATATTTGTAATTGTTGCGTCCTCTTGTTACAGTGAACCCTTTACCATTATGTAATGTTTTGTCTCTTTTTATATCTTTGTTCTAAAGTGTATTTTGTCTGATATAAGTATTGCTACCCAGGTTTGCTTTTTGACTTGCATTTGCATGGAATATTTCTTTTCATCAGGCACCCTGTATTTTCAACTTCCCTATCGGCTCCTTTCTAAAAGCCACTGGAAAACTGCTTTATAAAGAATATATTTTCAATAGTTCTTTAATTTGAACTACATAGCTTTAAATATTTCAGTACATAGGTTTACAGGGTGCCCATAAAACATTTCTAAGTTCTCCATAAGAAAAACAATATCAAATAGAATTTTGAAAGAACTTTACAAAATGAAGAAAGGTGTAAGAAATTGCAAAATATCTGTGATGCATTTAATCCAGCAAAACATCTATGATGCATTTAATCTTATGAAATGTTTTGGGGAAATGAAAATGACAAAATTTCAATTATTTGCAGCAGCCTATATTCAAAGTGTTGAGCTGATTATACAGCTGATGTTTAGACCATCAAATAAAATATAAGGCTCTTTGAAATACAAAAAAAGTAAGAATAATAATTTAAAACAACAGCAGCAACAACAGAACCAATTTTACCTAGAAGAAAGATAAGGAGAATGACTCTCAGGATAGCCATTATCAGCTACTTACTCTTTTAAATGGAAAAAGATAATCTTCGAGGTAATTAACTTTCCTGCATTATAATTACAAAGAAGTATATTTTAAAGGCTTAAACTAAAAAAGAGATTTTGCAGGTACGAGAACCTACTATCAATTTCCAGCAGAGTGGTTCAGCCGTAAGGAGTACCTCGTGCTTGCGTAGCTCAAAACCGATCCAGAAACATAAATACCCTTTATGTTTAAAATGCTTCACCACATTTCATTTAATTTTATCAGGCATATGAGATAATTGGTTGATCTCACTGTAACAGATGAAGCACCAACTGAAAGAACACCAGCCCTTCAGGGCCTCTGAGCTCTGATAAGTATTCAACCTGTGAAAGTTACTTCTCTTTTTAGTTGGAGATCCAATTGGATATCATATAAGAGTTCGATTAAATTCAAATTTCTCTGTGGCAAAAAAACATTATTCCTACCAGTTAGAAGTTCTTCTGATTTCAGTTTGAATAATTTCTCCCTTATAATCTTGTTAGTGTTTGAGTCTGGATCATCTTTCTTTATGACTGAGGCAAACACCAAGCTTGCCGTAGGTGGTTTATTTGCAGTCTGCTACTGTGTATGTGTCAAATATCATATTTTGGTCTTAGTTGTAGGGACTCATAGTAAAACCTTTATTCAAGTCCATCTATGTTCAAAGAGGTCCCTCATAGCCAAATTGATTGAACACTGTGTTTTTTGACTCCAGTAAAAAAGAAAAGGGGATCTTGATTACTTGCATATTCTTTGTTACAGGAAAGAGAACTAATATCTTCAAAACAGATGTGCCTATGTTTAAAAAGCCAACTGCTATATGAAACAAATTGTAAAATCCAGTTAACCAAAATAGAATAATTCAACATTAACTTTTGCTTAGTGTAAAGGGAAAACCTTTTATTACTGTACCTTTTTTATAAAATAGCAACTAAATGTTTTATGGATATGACTAGTGGAAAATAAACTAGATTGGGAGTCAGGAGATTGAGCAAACCATTTAACTTCCCTAAGTCTCAGAATATTAATTTATAAAATATTAAAATTTTAAATATTATTATTTATAAATATATAAATAATATGTAAATTATATAAAATATATAAATAAGTATTATTATTTATACTTTTATAAATTATTTATGAATATTAAAATTTTAAATAAAATATATATTAAAATATAAAAAAGATTTCCCCCACTATAAACCACCTACGGCACAACCCATTTGTATGTGTAGCTAATGAAACATCAAAGAACTCTCTACTAAATCTCAGAAGGAGTGCCCATCCATGACAAATGCACTCTGTCTTGAAGATTTTTAAAAAAATCTTCCTAGAATAGAATTTTACCTTTACTGAAATGTGTCGAGGCATTTTAAGTGTGTGCTTTATCTCTTCATAACATTTGGCAAAAGTGGATACTTTTTAAAATCATTCAATATCACAGACATAGATTTTACTTGAATATCTCATACCAGTAAATAGATGGATAGTTTTATGGCTGAGGTGTGTACGTAAAAAGTAAAGGAATTGCTTATTACTGAAAACTGATTATTGGCACTAAAAGTCAAAGAAGTCATTATTTTGATGGGGTTAAAATATTGCAATTTACTCATTACAACATTCAAAAATAGAAATGGTCAACTAATTTCTTCTCATTGGAGTGTAAGAAATTTTATGCAGCCTCAAGAAGAAGGCAATAAATCTAGGACTTAAAAGCCCAGGCTTGCTGCCATAAGACTCACTGACTATTTGTGTGACCTTGAGCAAATATTTTAATGTATCTAAGTCTTGGTTTTCTTGTCTATGAAACAGAGGATAACAATATCAGTTAATGTTTTTGTGGTGATCTAATAAGACACATGACACAGTACCTGGCACATAAGTTGGACTATCTAAATGTCAGGAACTATTACATGAATCTCCTTCATTGTATGATAAATAGAGAAGTGTCTTGTGTATTGTCATATGTAGCATGTCTTCATAAAGTGGTATAGAAACCAAAGCTCTTAAAATGCAATGGAACAGAATAGAGAGTCCAGAAATAAACCCATGCATATACATATACACTCAGCTAATTTTTAAGAAGGGAGCCAAGAATACAAATTAGGAAAGGATAGTCTCTTCAACAAATTGTATTGGGAAAACTGGATTTCCACATACAAAATAATAAAACTGGACCCTTACCTTACTACTCAAATTGAATTAAACACTTGATTATAAAAACTGAAACCTGAGAATTCCTAATAGAAAACACAGGCAGAAACCTCCTTGACATTGGTCTTGGCAGAATTTTTGGGATGTGATACCAAAACCATAGGCAACACAAGCAAATATAAACAAGTGGGACTACAACAAACTCAGAAGTTTCTGCACAGCAAAGGAAACAAGTAACAAAATGAACAAACTACAGAATGAGAGAAAATATTTGTAAATAATCTATCTGATAATGGGTTAATATCCAAAATACATAAGGAACTTATACAACTCAATAGCAAAAAAATAAATAAAAAGAACCTGATTTAAAAAATGGGCAAAATACCTAAATAGACATATTTGCAAAGACGACATACAAATGTCCAGCAGGTGTATAAAATGAAGCTTAACATCAAGGAAATGCAAATCGAAAGCACAATGAGATGTCACCTTACACTTGTTAGGATGGCTATTACCAAAAAGTGAAAAAATAACAAATGTTGGCAAGAATGTAGAGAAAAGGGAACTCTCATGTACTGTTGGTGGGAATGTAAATTGGTACAGCCCATTGTACGGGAAACAGTACGGAGCTTCCTCAAAAAGTTAAAAGTAGAACTACCATATCAATCCACCAATCTCACTTCTGGGTATATAGCCAAAGGAAATAGAACCACTGTCTCAAAGAGGTGTCTGTACTCCCATGTTCATTGCAGCATTATTCATATTGCTGAGATATGGAAATAATCTAAACGCTTATCAACAGATGGAAGGACAAAGAAAAGGCAAGAGAGAGAGAGAGAGAAAGAGAACAGAATATTATTCACCCTTTAAAAAAGAAGGAAATTCTGTCATTTGCAACAACAGGTATGAATCTGGAGGATATTACGCTACGTGAAATAAGTCAGACACAGAAAGCCAACTGCTGCGTGTACCACTTCACGTGGAATCTAAAAAAAGCCGAACTCATGGTAACAGAGTAGAATGGTGGTTCCTAGGGGCTGGGAAATGGAGGAAAAGGGGAGATATTAGTCAAAGAACGTAAACTTTCAGCTGTAAGATGAGTAAAAGTACAGCATGGTGATTCTAATTAATAATAATGTAATAATAATGTACTATATACTTGAAATATCCTGAAAGTAGACCTCAGTGTTCTCAATGCATACAAAAACTGGTAACTATGTGAGGTGACAGATATGTTAATTAGCCTGATCATTTCACAATATATATGTATACCTAAATATCACATTATACATCTTAAATATATATAATTTTTATTTGTCAGTCATACCTCAATAAATCATACCTCAATAAAGCTGGAAGAAAATAAAATTTTAAGATACACATTTTTTCTTAAAACTCATTTTTTAAAAGATCTTATTTAGGGGTGCCTGTGTGGTTCGATCGTTAAGCATCAGTCTTCGGCTCAGTTCATGACCCCAGGGTCCTGGGATCAAATCCCATATTAGGCTCCTGCTCGGTGAGCCTGCTTCTCCCTCTCCTTCTGCCTGCTCCCCCTGCTTGTGCTCTCTCTCTGTCAAATACATAAAAATAAAATCTAAAAAAAAAGATCTTATTTTTTCTTTTTTTTGAGAGAGAGAGAGAGAGAAAATGAGCAGGGGGGAAGAGCAGAGGGAGAGGGAGAAATAGACACCCTGCTGAGCAGGGAGCTCAACGAGAGGCTCGATCTCAGGACCCAGGGATGATGACCTGAGCCGAAGGCAGACCCATAAACCAACTGAGGTACCCAGGCATCCCTTAAAACTCATTTTTTGGTATTCTTGGAGATTCATTTGAAAAATAACCCTTGGAAGTACACAGAACATTTCCTAATCTTCATGTCTTATAAATTTAGAATGATGACTAGACAATTATTAGGTGGCATTTTTATTTTTTTCTCAGATACAATTTCCTCATGAATAGACATTTTATTTAAATATTCTTTTTAGTCTGCACTTCAATTACAGGCCACCATTAGTCATGCTGCATATTTTACAAACATCTAATTCAACGCATAAATGTGCAGAACACGATGTGAGTGCCGCGGTAGTCACAGCTGAATAAGACATTGTCCTCACCCTGAAGTCTCAAGCAGCGGGATCAGCAAAGCTCATCAATAACTAAACTGCTAGGTCAAGTAGGGGAGGCGCAGTAAGAGAACACGAAGTTAACATTATATCTAGACTGGGCTTCAGGATATCTATAGCCTATTAAATAAGGTTGATACACAGGCAGAATTTAGACAAAAAGGGAAAGAAAAGCACTTCCAGGTAAGCAAGACTGCAAAACCATGGAACCAAGTGAAAAACGAGGAAAGCCATGTCAGGAACAGAAAGTAGTGAAGTCTGTAAGACGGTAGGGTAATTGTAGGAAAGAACAGAAAGATCATTTGAGACTTTCTTGTGGACAGCATTCAATACCAAGATGAAGAGTTTAAACTTACTAAAATTTACTGTCCATAAGAATTTTGAAAATTATTTTCAATGAATAATAAAAAGGAAGAAATTCTATAATTACATATTAAACATTTTCTTACCATCCACACTACAATGAATATACTATCAAATTTTAGTTAAGTGAAAGTACTTACATATCAAACTCAAAGCTTAATTTAAAAAGTCCGCTGATTAAAAGAGAGACACTTTCTGTTGGCACCTTCTGCATTGCACCACGAAAATTCCTCTCTGGTGATGTGCTCCTGCATTCCCTAGCGTGAGTTTTCTCTTCCTTTGCCATAAAATATTATTATCTTTTTTTTCTTATTTTGTGTACAATATGTTCTATTTTCAACTTCAAAGACATTGATTTCTTATATACTTCACATCTACAGATATTTGAAATGTCTCCAAAACAGCCATGTTTAAAAAAGATAATGTATGAATAAACCAAGTTTCTAAAGAATAACTTTGAAACAGATTTATGCTAAGAGCAACACAGAAATTCCAAAGTAATATTTCATAGAATTATTATGTGATTTAACTAAACCATTAGTCAATAATTTAAGGCAAATGGTTGAAAATGTACTTTGAAAGACAAATACAAAACATTTTTCTCTTTACAAGCTTCCTCAGCTAAACAAACGTTATCAAAAGAAACTACTTATTAGCAGCTGTTTGAGATTTGTGAGACTTTCTCTAGGGAATAATTTAGAGGTAATTATTTTCCTCTCCACAGACAGCAAATTCAAAGTTCTTGAAAAACTTTATTAAATCAAATATAACCTATAGTTGAAATCAAATAGCAACATAGACTCATGAGCACGCCTCTAGAACAAAGGAAAACCAACATGACAAATAAAAATTTATTTATTTATTTTAGATAGAGAGAGTGTGGAGTGGGGGGGGAGGGGCAGAGGGAGAGGAGAGAGGGAATCCACAAGCAGACTCCTCCCCAGCTGAGTGCGGAGCCTGACATGGGGCTCAATCCCAGGACCCTGAGATCATGACCTGAGCCGAAATCAGGAGCCACCTACTTAACCAACTGAGCCACCCACATGCCCGCAATGTGACAAAGAAAGGACATGTCAATGTGTCCTGAGAGTTAAAGCTATGCCCTGAAAGGGGATGTAGGGGAATTGTTCCTCCCACAGCAGCTGACGGACAAAGGAAGAAGAGCCAGTGCAGCAAGTGGGCTACAACATGTTCTGGAAGGAGTTGCTGACGCCTGACCTCACCTGATAGGTGAAACACTCATCAACAAGTAATCTAGAGGTTTTCCAAGACCAATACCATTCCAGAATATGAGGCCTTGTTTTGTTTTATCCATAAATGTTGACAATATCAGCTATTTGACAAGGAAAATTATAGACATTTAATCTTACAATGGGAGGCATTATAAATGGTCTTCTTTTAATGGAAAAGGATAGAAGAAATTTGTAAAATTTGATAGACCCATAACTGGTTAATTTTTTTAAAAAGGAAATAATGAAACAGCAATGGTCAATATTCAAAGAAACACAAAAATCTAAAATGTATAATGTATGTCCACCAATGGATTTAAGTGTAGGCTAGGTTCTGACAGAATACGTTGCTTTGTTCTACGGCATAAAAACAGGAGATGAGGGCTCTCATGTCATCAGCTGTCCTGGTTATTCAGACACCCTCGTACCAGACTATGTGGACGCTTTGGGATGGGCTCTCTGGCTTTCATGCCAAATACCTGTGGAAGCTGAGAACCTCCCATTCCAGCTTAGGCCCGGCCTCCTCCAGTGCCCCCCCCCCACACCTATTGCCCTGAAGATATCACCACGTTCTACAACTTTAGCCTGTGGGCCTTGTGATTGGGTGCCAGCTTCACCAGGAACTCCATACAACCATTCTCTTTTGCATTCCCTGGTGTTTCCCTAGGACACTTTTCTCCCCAGCCTACGGAGATCTCCTCTTCCTGCCAAGGAACTTCTTTAAAGCACTTCCCTTCTCTGCATGACACCTGGCTACAAACATCAAGTGTTGGAGATTTAACCAAAGGCTGGGGAATCCCTTGACTCCAGATTCCCTCTGCAATTCTATTCACCCCAAGTCCCTAACACAGTGATTATAAAGCATGACCCAGGGTATGAAATAAAGAGATGGAAAATATAGAAGGAGGCACACAAGTTTTCCACAAATGATACTTTTTCCATTAAAGACAAAGAAAATCCTATCCAATAAATATTACTTACTTTCAATCAGCAGATCGTACATTAATGCTAAACATGGTGAAATCAATTTAGAAATAATACAATAAGACTTTTAGATATTGGTCTGACATTTGGATACAGCGTGAGATTTTCCTCTGTTAATTTTATGTACTAAAGAACTGGAAATTATAGCCATAGATATAAAAATATGGTTTTTTTTCTCTTGTTTTGCTGAGAACAAACACTAAGAAAAAAAAATAAACCTAAGAGTAAATTTTTTAAATGTCTAGAGATATCATTTAAATAATAATTAATCTGTTTAAGGAAAAAATAATTTTAATCTACAATCTGAAGACCAAGTAATACAATAATGAAAGGTAATCTTAGTTGATTTTTTTTCCAGGTAGAGCACATGGGGAACATGTGAGAATAGTGAATTACCTCTTCATTAAGCCTCTCTGCCTTAACTCATTTGCCTCAACTGAAAATAGAATTGTAAAAGAAAGGAAAAAAATAAGTTGACAGATTTTATATCTTCTGATATTATCCACAGTATGTCAGACTTTTGACATAATATTCTATATGTGTGATAAGCAGTCACTCCAAAGCAAGCATTTGAAAGTTCTCATGATCCCAAGATGTCCTAGTAACTGTAAACCAAGAAATCAAAAATGGCAAGTCATTGTTTCAGTAAGGTGAACAGTTCACAATCCGTGCTGAGAAATACATTATTCTGCAATCTAAACGGTGCAAAGTGTATACAATCCTTGCTTTTGGAAGTAACTTATGACTGAAAAAGAAAATGAGCATTGTCTGGGTATAACCCTAAACAAAACCTGACATCCCGAACAACCTAATTCTACCTAATTAATCTAAGAAGAATAGCAAGAAATCAAGGGTAAGTGGTGAAATAAAAACAGATTTGAAGAGCGCATAATCTGATCATTAGCAGGACCAAGTAAAGGTACTTTACTCAGGCAAAAATGAGACAAGGCAGGAAGAAGGATTGAGTTAAACTGTGCCCTATATTACAGCAGCCCTGTGAAGTTGTAAAAGAACTGGACTATTTCATCCCAGGCCATACAGAACATTGCACATGCCAACTCCCACCCAGGAATGAAATTTAGATCAAAATGTTCTGTGTAATATGCCGGCCACATCATAGATATCTTTTTTTTTCCTACATGGTATAAAATAATTAAAAGTGATCACAGAGATCACTTTTCCAGATCTTTCACATCATTCCTACATTCACGCTGGTCTTTACACAAGTCATTTCAAGAAAAATAAGCATGGTCATGATCACAAGGAAAAGCCATTAGCCTCCAGTCCAGCAGAACTAAAATTATGATTTCACTAAAAACAGAGAGATAGTCTACACTTCATTCTTTCTGGTTTACTTTAGTATTTCAAAGCTGCAGAAAGCTATTGTCTTACATAGATATATAAATAACTTCCGATTTATCTTTCTCACTGGCTACTCCAAACGCATGATGTAAAGCTACCGGAGATGTTCCAGTTAAATGAACAAACTGACTTGATCAGTTCCTTTGTGAAATAATATTTGCAATGTTACATGCTTTGGGGCTCAAAAACATGTCCTGAAAGTAAGACTTAGTCCAAAAATTACCCGACATCTGCTCTTTTATTCTGCTCTGTTTGTTGTCTTTGATGAAAAGCAATACTCGCTCTGATCTAGGAATGAAAGTGGTCAGAAATTTAGCACAGATGCAAAGGGCATGTTGACAAATAGAGCAAAACAGAAGGCCAGCATATGAACCTTGGTTCATGGTAAACTAAAACAACAAAAGATTAAGTAGCATGTATATTCAAATGAAGATAAATTTACCTTCTCATACATACACATCTATCTCTCGATTAGCAATACTGATTTATTCCTGAAAATAACACCACTTAATGAAAAAGCATTAAATGAAAACAATTTTTTTCCATTAGTTTTAATGGGGAAAAATTATGATTTGTTTCATTTTAATCCAAAATACTCAATTTTCACAGAGGAAAAAAAAACATGTCCATTGAATAATGAAAACAAGTTATGTGATAAATAACAATTTGAAAATAAGTAGTTTTTACAATAAAATAGAATGAAGCTTTATTTTATTCTTTTTACCTTCCGTGCTTTTTTTCTTCACCAGTTTTCAACTCTTTCGGAGTTTAGAATTATCTTGTATTCAAACTGTACTTAAGGATAAAGACGCCGCACAGAAAAATTCCAAAGGGCCAAATTATGACTAAATATGAGAAAGCTTAAGAAAAAGGTGCCTGTGCCCATCAGACTGAGAAGTCTTTTCAGCATACACTTCACAAAGAAAAAGTGCTTTGGTTCATACGAATAGTGCAAAATGCAGATTTGTTTCATATGATATTTTCTGATTAGGAACTACAGCATTGAGTAAATTGGTGTGTCTTTGCAATCATGTTAACATATAACTTCTTAAAAAAGACGTATTTAGTGTTTATCATAGTGAAAAATTTGATAAACTGCCAATAAAATGTCATTCAAAAGCAGATAACTTTTCAAGAACTGTTCAGGCAAAAAGTCATTAAGTAAACAGCTGTTACGTGAGCTAAGTATCTATTACAGATGCATATATGCACCTGTGTGTATAATTCACATCCTTAAATAAAGGATGGGCAAACATCTGTAAGATAAAAGTTATATCTGGATTTATTTTTTTTAATATTTTATTTATTTATTTGAGAAGACACAGATAGTGAGAGAGAGAGAGCATGAGCAGGAAGGAGGGGGAGAAGCAGACTCCCTGCTGAGCATGGAGCCTGATGTGGGGCTCGATCCCAGGACCCTGGGATCATGACCTGAGCCGAAGGCGGACTCTTAACCGACTGAGCCACCCAGGCGCTCCTATATCTGGATTTAGAAGAAAAAATAAAACAATTATTTGAAGAGCTGTACTTTGTTTCTTCGTTCTCCTGATAACTACTTCTAATGCTTCCAATTTTCAACTTCCAATTTTGAACCCCTGGTATATCCAGGCAGTGGCAAAAAGTCCTCAAAGACTAGTGGGTAAGTCACAGCATGGTACGTAACTTACTGATTTTCTATTCTGAGAACCCTTTTTTTGGTAATACTTTTTTTTTTCTTTTTTTGAACTATAGTTGACATACAACATTGTATTAGTCTCAGGTGTCGCACAGAGTGATTCAACTCTGTATTATGCTGTGCTCACCACAAGCGTAGCTACCGTCTGTACCGCACAATGCTATTACAATACCACTGACTACATTCCCTATGCCGTACATTTCATCCCTGTGACTTTTTCATTCCGCAACTGGGAGTCTGTACCTCTCCTTTATTTAGAATCACAATCACTAGTAAATATAAATATGAAAACATCTTGGCATATTGTACTCCCATGTCATATTTGTATTTCTCTTATTTCACTTAGCATAATACCCTCTAGGTCCATCCATGTTGTCACAAACGGCAAGATTTCATTCTTTTATAAGGCTGAGTAACAATCCATTGGGCATATATACCACGTCTTTATCCATCTAACAATGGACATTTAGGTTGTTTCCATAGCTTAACCATTGTAAATAAATCTACAATAAACATAGAAGTGCACATTTCTTGGGGTAACTGGGTGGCTCAGTCGGTTAAGTATCTGCCTTGGGTTCAGGTCATCATCTCAGGGTCCGGGATCAAGCCCCATGTGGGGCTCCCTGCTCAGTGGGGAGTGTGCTTCTCTTTCTGCCTCTCCCTCTGCCCCACTCCGCTGCTCACGCATGCATGCACTCTCCTCTTCTCTCTAATAAATAAATATAATCTTTAAAAAAAAAGTGATGCATATTTCTTTTCAAATTAGTGAAATTTGATATTCTTTGGGTAAATACCCAGCAGTGGAATGACTGGATCTCATGATAATTCTGTTTTTAACTTTTTGAGGAACTTCCAAACTATTTTTCACATGGCTGCACCAATTTACATTCCCACCAGTGGTGTGCAAGGGTTCCCTTTTCCCCACATCCTTGCCCACACTTGTTATTTCTTATCTTTTTGGTAACAGCCATACTGACAGACGTAAGGTAATATCTCACTGTGGTTTTCATTTGTGTTTTCCTGATGATGAGTGACGTTGAACACCTTTTCATGTGTCTGTTGACCATCTGTGTGTCTTCTTTGGAAAACTACTTAGTCAGTTCTTCTGCCCATTTTAATCAGATGATGATGATGATGATGATGATGATGATTTGGTGTTGAGTTGTAGAAGTTCTATATATGTTTTCGATATTGACCCCTTATTGGATATATCATTTGCAAATATCTCCTTCCACTCAATAGGTTGCCTTTTCACTTTGTTGATGGTTTCCTTTGCTGTGCAAAACTTGTTATTTTGATATAGCCCCAGAAGTTTAACTTTGCTTTGTTTCCCCCTTGCCTGAGGAACCATATCTAGAATATTCTGAGTTTATTTCTTAAATCATGAGGAACCCACTTTATTCACTCTAAAATGATGGAACAGCAAAATCTCAAAGTAGACCTCTCTACCTACAAAATTATAATTTCATTTTCATTATCAAATAAAACTTGATATATGTACCCAATATTTCATAAATGTTTATCCAGATGTGAAAAATATTTTAATTTGTGGACTGACAAAGAATTACACCAAGTTCATGCCATCAAACTATAGAAGAATAGACTGTAATAGAAATGATTACACTAAGTTAATATGATTTACCAGGCCCTGGAAAATGCAGAGATGCCATGTGATCTTGTTTTGTCTTTGGGTCGTTTCACAGGTTAGTGACTAGTGGGCTCTAAGGGGATGAAAAAGTTTCAGAGAATTGACTTTAATCCAAAATGATCCTAACGTACATTCTTTAAATTCCTATTTGAGGAAGAAAAATTACTAATATCTGCTTGTTTACTTTTCATCTATGTTTCTTATGAAAATACAGAGTAAAATAGTAAAAAATACTAGTGATTATGATTCTAAATAAAGGAGAGCTTGCTTTAATGGGCATTATGAGGATACTTAGTTACAAAATACAGTCTTGTCTCACAAAATTGGGCCACACTTCATGAAAATTAACTTTCCTAGCTAGCACTTATTATTTGAAAATACTTCCTGGGATCAAGTATGATTACTATATACTGTGCAGAGTAATAAAGGTCCATGTAAAGCAAACAGAATAACAAATTGTTCTAAGGAAGAACAATGAGCAAAATCTATTTAGATGCTTAAAGTTGGAACTGAATACACAGTTAGCTTTTATAGTGCTGAAAATATATATTTTTTATTTATTTTCATCTTCCGTTTCAATAGCACACTCCAATTACACATTTTATATACTTTCTGAGAGACAATCATCTTCAACCTATTTCACTCTTCTTAGCGTGCTTGTTCATAAAAGGAAAGTGTAATTCTTCATCATTTCAAGTTAAGTGATACACTAAACTGTTTGATATGCCTTCATCCAGATGACTTTTGGTAGGAACCCAACCCTATCTCAATAGAGATTATCTGACTCTTTAAAAATTTTAATCATATTTAAAATTTAAACCCAAACAAAATATGTGTTATTTCTAGTTATATCATAAATGTGTAAGTATCAGTCAAACGGACTGGTTTGAAAGCTAAAACAAGTGCATCTACATCTTTTCAAAGTAAGAAAGGCCATCTAAAACAAACAAAACCACATCGTTCTAAGCGGCAGGATCAAAGTTGGGAGCTGCGTAGAGACTCAGTTGCTCCTTATTCTTCACTTGCCACCCTCCAATCACTTTTTGCCTTTTTATTATTTTCAATTTATTTATTGTACCCTGCTCCATGTCTTTGGAGGCTGGCCCCCAGGATTTCATCCCCCTAGCCCTCTTCATTAGCCTCAGGCAATGAGAGCCATGAGACTGGAGGATAAGAGCAGAAAGATGGCAGGCTATTTCTTCACCCACCCCTTCCTGCTCTGGAGTTCTAGAAGGAGCAGCCATGGATCCAGTCTCCACCAGACTTTGATAATGTTGGTTCTTCCTCTGGGCCAAACATCCCTCCTTGATCCCCTTTAAATAGTCTCTTTACTAAATTTTCATCAAAGGTCCTGATAAGTGTGTTATCTCTTTCCTGCCTGGCTCCTGACTAACAAGTGGAGACTAAGACTTGGAGAGTCTAAGGGCAATTAGATCTAAAGTGACCTTGTCCTGGCAAGATCTCCTTTATAGTCCAGGGTGCGTTAATTTAGGTCCTGATGCAAATGTCACCCTGCTACATGTAAAATGGAAGACTGAACTCAGAATTTAGGAGCAATATAATCATAGTGGCAATCTTAATTAGGGACTATAAATCTCCCAGAGTACTCTCTGAACCAAAATTCTATATTTGAAACATCAGGGTTAGGAAAAGGGAAGAAGGGAAGGATGGGACTTGAGGTCAACCTTCTGCTGGTGCTCCTGAAGGCTTCCACTGAAGGATTGGTAGTGGCAATGGACTTCATATACTAAAGAGCCCAACACAACTCCTGGGGTTCACTATAAATGTATGAGAAGTACATAACATCTTTGTTTTTAAAACAAAAAATTAGTTTCATCAAAATAAGTAAATTGCTGCTTCAGAAAAATACGCCATGTTTAGCATAAATCTTTAAGTACTCATTGGGATATTACCACATATCCGGTTTGATATACATGCATGTTCCCATTTGCTTAAAGTACTCTTTTACATATTACTCACATGAAATGCAAGGAATGTATGTAACTATTATCTATAGTTATAGCTATTATGGTAGCCACTAGCTATATGTGGCCATTAAAATGCAAACTAATTAAAGTTAAATAAAATTAAAAATTCGGTTCTTCAGTCACATTAGCTCCATTTTAAGGGTTAGTGGTTATCATATTGGACAACAGAGACTAGATCCCTTTAGATCATCACAGCCAATACTACTGTACTGCACTGCTTGAGACATTCTGATGAATGAATGTCTCAAATAAAAGTATAGTTGCATGGTTATATAAATTATGGATATTTAGTGTTATTTATGATAAAATAAACTAAATCTTCAAGATCTGCAACTTGGGTTAATGAAAGTTTCTGACTACAATAACTTCATATGCAAACACACACACTCCATAAACACATTAAGGTATCATTTTTAAAGCTTTGGCTTCAGTTAAAATAAGACAAAGTCCAAAATAATATTGACTTAAGCAACAAAGAAGTTAATTTCTCTCACACAAAATAGCCCAAACAGAAATAGTCTCCAAGGGCTGATTTGGTGGCTCCAGTGTAGGATGAACTTCCATCCTCCAATCAGACTCCTACCCGATCTACATAGCACTGGGCGTAGGCTCTTACTCATGACAAGAAGGTAGAAGAGAAACAAAAGGGGCATGCACATTCCAACAATCACACCTGTCACTTCGGTTAACGTCCTATTGTTCAGAACCAAATAGCATTACTAAATCTGAATGCCAGAAAGACTGAAGAACTTATTCTTTAGTTAGTTGGGCATAGACCCAAGCCACACTTCTCTTCCAAGACAAAAAGAGAAGGGATCCTGAGGGGACAACCGCAAGTACTGCCTCATTGCTCAGTCCGTATTTTGATACATTTTCCACTCAAACTTTTATTTTCAGTAATTACTATTCCCCTACCTATTAACTAGACTATGAGACCAAACATATAGAATTAGCAGAAGTACAGTGGTCTCCTTTCAATTAGTGGATATTTCTTCTGTAGGCATTGCTGATTGGCTCCTAAGCTTCATAGAGCTACTTAAAGAAATATAATAAATCATGGTAAGAGAAGCCAGTTAAAATAATAGATTTAATAACTTATTTTGTTTTCAAGGGAAAGAAATTAAGTAGAAAAATCTCCAAGTCAGAGGTAGAACATGTTTTCTTAAGTATACAGCCTCTGAAACAGCTGCTATTGATAATTACTGAAGTCTAAACAGCAGTAGTCATTTGTCAAATCATCTCTAGCAAGTAAGGATTTGTCCATTGATCAAGGGAATGCTAACTTTCTACATTCGAAAATTAAAATATCTACTTAGAAAATAGTATGTTGATTGCTACTTGTTTGGGTTGGAAAATTTGAAAAAGGACAGTGATCTATTCAAGTCCTGGACAGAAATATAATATACTGTAAAATAAGGTTACCTCATTATAACTTCATTATATTTCAAAAAATAATGGATTATTATTGAGGCCACATTCAGGTACCATCATTTTTTAATGTTCTTACCTTCTCTTTCTTGTCTCCATTGTCTATGTAAATCCTCTGTTCTTTAATCATATTAAACATTTCACAGTGAAAATATTAATTATTTTATGAACTTACTAGTAAAGGAGATCATTTTCAAACTATTTGAAAGACAAATTTTACACTGAATTACTTTCCCTTCAGGTTGAGAGTTAGATCATTCGTTCACTTACTTTTTATTCGGGAAACATTTGCTTAGTTATTAGCTTGTGCTAGACATTATGTTCAGGGATATAAGGGCTCTTCAAGAAGCTTTTGGCTTTTATTTATGTACAGGCTCCTAGCATTTCTTAGCAAGCAGTCAAAAGTAAATTTGGGGCATTCACAATACACCTAGAATCTTCATATTTATCGAGAGTTAGTCTTGCATCAACAGTATAGCAACAAGACTAGAAAGAATGGGTGAAAATTACACAATTTGTGTTAAGCATGAGAGGCAACAGGAACAGAGTAACAAAAAGGTTGCTAATTACAAATGTTAGGTTTGATTTTGCCCCAAATATTAATTTTGAAAACTCACTTTTTAGCTACTGCGGTTTATAAGCATTTAAGCAGATTGTACTGGCTCTATTGCCTAGTATTCAACTGTCAATGACTTCAAATTTAAAAAGATAGATTGCATATTGTGGAACTTTTGGAGACAGTTTAAGGGAAGCTATGATTACATTTCCACTACAATGCTTTAAGAATGGGGCCCATTTTATTTCAGGAACTATAGCTATGAAAGGTCTCTGAGATGTGATACCTCAGGTTTAGGATCCTTTTCCAGCGAAAAAGAATCCCGTGATTAAATATTAAAGAACTAGATAAATATCAACTTAAAATACATTTATTTTTTTATTTCAGTGATTTATGATATTTTCTTTAATAAGCTTTATTTCTTTACTTTTTCTTTGTAATAACTGTAAATTTTACCTAAAGTAATCTCAATTCCTATTCTGTGCAAATATTTGTGCACAGGTATTACTCAGCAAGCATTTTTTGAAGCTCACTGGTATTCAATTTTATTGTCATTCTTAATTTTTTGCATCAGCAAATACATGCAAAATAAGTATTTCCTGTTCTGCTGTTAAAGATATGCTTCTTTATTTTCTCTTTTAATATTTTTAAAAGATTTTATTTACTTATTTATTTGAGAGAGAGCTGGGTGTGGGGGGAGGAGCAGAGGGGAGGGAGAGAGGAAGGGGGATAGAATCTCAAGCAGATTCCCCACTGAGTGCAGAGCCGTACTTGGGGCTTGACCTCAGGACCCCGAGATCATGACCTGAGCCAATACCAAAGGTCAGATGCTTAACCAGCTGAACCACACACAGGATCCTCCTTTAATTTTTTTAAAAGAAGAATGTAGCACACACTCTTCATTGCCTGCTCAACAGCCATGTTTCCCTTTATCCTACATAGTAGAATCCCAATTTCATTTGTTTCTACATAATTAGAAATGCATCCTGGGGCGCCTGGGTAGCTCAGCGGTTGGGCGTCTGCCTTCGGCTCAGGGCGTGATCCCAGCGTTACGGGATCGAGTCCCACATCGGGCTCCTCCGCCGTGGGCCTGCTTCTTCCTCTCCCACTCCCCCTGCCTGTGTTCCCTCTCTCGTTGGCTGTCTCTATCTCTGTCAAATGAATAAATAAATAAAATCTTAAAAAAAAAAAAAAAAAAAGAAATGCATCCTGAGTGGGTCTGATATAGGACGAAAGGTAGGTTTGACTCATTACTGAAAAATAAAGCTCCAAGGAAGATTTGGGGAAGGGATGGCTTATGGGTAAAGTTTCCTCCCTTGTAAAAAGAGACAGAAGGAAGGAAGGCCCTCTTCATCCAATGGATACATCAAGCCTGGGCAGAGTAACTGCAGCCTTTCTGTGGCTATGAGGAGAGAGAAAGGGATTAGCTGAGTATCTGAAAACTTGATCTCATTATTGAGCCACTAAATTAACCATGGAACAACTTTGCCTCTGCACAGCTTTTAATATGAGATAATTGCTTTTTTTCGTGGTTAATGTGTGTTAAGTGGGTGATTTTTCTATTTTTTTATAGCTGAAATTACTCATTATGAACAATGAATTTCAGTAAGTGGTATACATCAACCAAGAAGCTTTAAATGTATGCAAAAAAAAGAAAGTGCAATTCTCTTTATTTAGATCTACTAGCTGATTCTTGAATTAAGTCCTAATATTCTTTATCATTCATGTAAGTAAATGAAGTCAGTGATGTTCATTATACAATATTTCCTTTCACTCTTTTTCTATTTTCACATTGTAGTCCAAACCAATCCATATATTGTATTTACTATAATGCTTCTACTCTAAGATCATTCTATTACCCCAAAAAATGACAGAATTTTTTATAAGAATTGGCATTTTTCATCAACTTCCCAGAAATTTGAATAGATACATAAGGTAATTCATATTTTAGAAAAGGAGAGATATTTTCAGAACAGCATAGTTATAAAAAGAATAATCTCAGGATAAATGGTTATAATATACAATTAATTTTGGTGTGACTTTAGGATATTCACTTTTAGTAAAGTGTTTGTTTTTCACTACGTGAGTTAATTTCTCACAAACAATACCTATTGCAATATACACAGGGAGGAAACAGAATCAAGTCACCTAGAGAAATTTTAACATCATAGTAACTTTTAGGCACATTCTTTCTTCTCCCTAGCCCCCATCCCTCAAGTTAAAAACCAAAACTTTATTGACTTAAAAGCAAAAATACTGTTTCTATTTCTTAACACCAGTGTACTACAACCAGAAGGTTTTAAAAATGTTTATAAATTCTTGGTGAGTTAAATCAGTCATGACATTAGAGGGAAAATAAAAAGGTACTTTTAAAATGCACATGACATCTTCAAATACCGAATTTCAATTCCAAAAAACTATATGAGTTCCTTTATTATATGAAACAAAAATAAGCTCACCAAATATTATTAATGAAAATGACTAGGAGTTAGGAGAAAACATTATCTGTTTGGGTGTGTATGTGCCATGCATTTGTATGTGATATGTTGTAATTACAAATTGTTTAAAATTTTATATAACACCTTATTATCCCACCTTTGAGTATGAATATTACTGCATGCATATGTAATTTACCCATATCTACATTGTAAGAATTTCCAGTTCCCATCAATTCGGATATTCTTTAGAGAATTTGACACCAGCTTACCTCTCAAACATAATTCATTAATGTGAGTTTTAAATGAACTAGGAATTCTACAAGTCAAATAAAATAAATCAAAAAGAACAGGCCCAAGGAAAATTAGTGTGATCAGTAGATTACACGTCCTCTTTTCTATCCCTATGAGCTTTAAAATTGAATTAGCTCTGAGAGCATGTGTTACTAGAGAAATTGTCCTGCACAGACATATTCTTTAGCAGATTTTAAAACATCCTTCTTAGCGTATCTACAGATCTAAATTAGCTGAAGATGTAAGCATAGAATTGGCATATGCCAGTGTAAGAAATTAATTCACTGGGGAAAATTTCTGTCTTTGTCTTTCTACTTGGTAGTCTTGAAATGTATTGGGATTGTTTTGTTTTGTTTTCACTCCTTGGCATGACTCATTTAGCATTTCCTACAAAGAATAGCTCTACTAAAAACAGTTTCCAAGTAAAAGTCCTGTTGTGCTTGTTTTAATAAACAGATAAGGATCATTTGTACTTAGCAGAATTTATTTGCAGATAAACAATTAATGTGCTAAAGTTTTTCAATCTGCCATTTTCACATGAGGAATAATAAATATACATTCGGCAATTTTATTATTGCTACTATTTTTGTTTTCTTTAAGGTATTCTTTGTCATATTGTATCAGGAGGTTATTCAAAAAGGAAAGAAAGAGGGGGAAAGGAAGATAGAGGGATAAGGAAGAGGAAGAAGCCAGAAAATACCTTCCCTTCTTTTTTGCAATAGTATCACTTTTCACACTTATCCCCCATTCACTTAAATGCTCATTAAATATCCAGAAAATGGCATGGATATGCTCTTAGAGATGGAAGAAACTATAAAACTATTAAGAGTGTAGCGCATAGTAGACAATAAAGCATATTTGTTCAATGAAAGCACTTCCGGAAGTAGGCTCTGCTTTCCCTAAAATATAGTTTGTTTCTAATATAGATCAATGTGCATATCCTTCAGTTTAGAAGTAAGAATTCTGTAAGGAAAATGTCCTCGGTTACATTTTTAAGGGCAATAAATTTGAAAAGTCAATTTTGTCAGAGAGTAAAGAAAATTAAGAGCAACTTGACCTAGGTCTACACAAGGACTTTTATTTATTCATTGCGTTAACATGCTCCTTATACGAAAGTGAACACATGTTTCACCAGTGGATTCATGACCTCCTGAGGGAACATTTTCTTGAAATACCTGCTTTAAATGATCATTCTCAGTTTTTGTAAGGAAAGCTTTCCATCCAAAAGTTGACTCGACTCGGGACCCAGATCATGATAGTCAAAACAAATCCCGGCATACATTTCCTGTTAAGTCTAAAGAACTCCTCAGGTACAGTTGTCATTTCAAAATACGTTATGAGACAGTGAAACCGTCCTGCTATCTTTGGGAAGCTCTTTCTTTTGTTTCCTCCTTGGCTCTTCACTGACTTCCTGGATCCTACAGTCCCAAAACCTCACCTTGGCATCCCAGGCCCATAATAACCTAGTCACATCCTACGGACCTTCATTTCCTGCCACTCTCCACAGAAGTGTGTTACAACCCCACCCGAGTTTCTCACCAAACTCTGCCCATGCCAGGCCCTTTCAGAAACCCATGACGGAATGCCTGCTGCCCCTGAAATTCTCTACATTCAGTCCCTGCTGCCCGCCATCACATCACCAAGAGCAAGACCCTTGGCTCAGTTGTTTTTGTATCCCTTGTGCCATAAGCTTGTTCAGGTTTTAAGAGACCCCAATAGCAGCGTGTCCTCACCTTCAGAGAACAGTCTACGCATAGTATTTGTGAACAAATCAGAAAAGGAGCAATGAAAGGACAACTAACTCACTACTCACTCGTTCATCCCTCCAAGATGTGCGAGGCGGCTACCATGCCCTTACCATGGCCAGGCCGGGAGAAGAGAGCAGTCAACAAGATGGAGCCCTGCCCACACCTGACAGTCTAATCAGACAAAGAATCCAAAAATTAGAAGCCAGACACATCCTGGTCACAGTCAGGCTCTCATCAAAGAGTGGCCCAGCTTGCCTGGGAGTCAGAAGCCTCTCTGCATGAAGCAGGATACAAATATACAGCTGGATACTATTCAGATACTCTTCAGATGGTTTCAAAATATCAAAGCACTTGCCTAATCTCAGATTTAAAAGTGTGTGTGTGTGTGTGTGTGTGTGTGCACGCACACACACCTGTGTGGCTTTGGGTTTGTTAGCAAACAACTATCAATGAAGATTGGCAATGTTATAAAAGGTCTTCTGTAACAATGGCATGAGAAATAGTGTTTCTAAAATAGGTTTATAGCAGATAAATGACTGCTGTTTTTTAAAATTCAATAGCAGTTGGAAAAGGTGTACAATTACTTGTTTCAAATTTTCAGTTGGCTGAAAAATAATCAATTTTATTTTCCTAGTATGGATTTAGGTGTCCGATGACCTGATTTGATCCCCATCTTTTTGTTCTGTTACACCTTTCTTATAAATATCAAGAATACAGTGTCACAAAAATAAAAACTCTCAAATATACTTTAATTACAATGATAACCACAATTGAAATCAATTCAAAAACTTAATAATTACACGATTATGTATTAGCAATCTAACTAAAAGCCTTTGGGTTTATTTTTTCAGAATGGTTATTGGCATATAATTCATTCCATGAATTAAAAGGGGCCTAAACTGCAATATATACATAGTTGAAGAATGAAAATTCTGAATTTTCTCATGACCTAGTCAGTATTCATTTTATTCATTCTCCAAAAGAAAATATTTTGTATTCGTTTCATATTTGCCAACATACCTAGCCCAGGCAGGTAAACTTATCATAACAAATGGCGTGGAAAATATGTTTGACCAAGTTGAATGTCACTGCTTAGGGGATTTAAACTAAACTATAAATTTGCGAATGTGAATCAGATTGAACCTTGAAAACAACGTGAGCTAAGCTTTTAAAGGTTTTTTTTTAACTCTTAATACTTTTATACCAGACATGTTAGGACCTCAAACTCTCCTACAGAACATGTTTATTCATATTGTTTTCAAAAGTATCTATTTACTTCACTACAATTTGTGTAAGTAGGTAATACGTAACTTAGGAAAGCAGGCAGCAAGGATATAAAAATGACTAATATTTGATAAGTGCCCCATATGAGCTTTATCTGTAGAAATGAGACCCATACATGAATACGAACAGAAGAAGCTGAAGGAGGACTATTTGTATTTCAGAAGAGGAGTAAAGCCTTTGTTTAAAGATTTCAGCAGTCATGAGTTCTACCCCTTGAATTATACAAAACGTTTCTGCAATATTCAAGATGAAATAGTCCGGGAGAAAAATATTCCACTTTCACCTTCCCCCCACATCCCAGGGCATGATCCTGAAGGGGCCAGACCGCTGACTGGGATTCCGCTCGAGTTACACAACCCTGGGCAGGACTGTGTCTCAGTTTCCTCATCTGGAAAATGCCCCAAAAGCAGTACTTATATCAAAGGACTGTGAATATTAAATCATGTGTATAAAGCACTGGGAACTACATACGCTATGGAAGCTCTGAACCTGGAGCTCTTATCATAGTTTGGTGCTCTTAACTCTGCCCTGATAACCCTCTATCAATAACAGCTATGTTCCTGTGCCAAAATGCTTTTGGTTTTTGCACTATTTCTTCATCGGTGTAAAACTGTATTCCTGAATCCCCCTGACTATATAGATAATGACCCTCATGACAACCTTTTATTCTTTTCAACGGCCAAAGTTCCTGGGGATGTTTAGCTACTGCAGAGCATTTGAATGAGTACCGTGAGATGAAATCTGAAGCATGAACACTAATGTATCTTAAAATACACCTGAATTGCAAAATCTATTTTAAAAAGTCTGGAACATAACAGTTTATTTCATTTATAGTAAATCAAATATGCTAAAAAAATATGTTGAAAGAAGAAATCACATCACTCCATTTAAATATCTTCGAGTTATTGTGACTAAGCAACAACAGTAAATACCTTTTGTTTACTCTCTTCTACCATTTTGAGATTTGGATTTCCAAATCTTTATTTTTCAGAGGGAGAGTTGCTAACAACTAATCCAATGTCTCAAATCAATGTTTAATGGTTGACTGGCACCAATGTCAAACACATCAAGAGATCCCACATACCATCAGTAAAACAAACCAGCTTCACAACCATGAAGTTCTATGATTTTTTTTTTTTCTTATTTCGGAGCTGCACAGCTCCTAAAATTATCATTTCCGTTCAAGTCTTCTGCTCCCTAGCAGTTAACTTCAGAGAGAAATTTGAGCTGCTTTGAGGAAATTCTGCTGGGTTCTGTATCTTTCTGGTTTCTTATTCCAAAAAAGCAAAAACAGCCTGAACTGGGTTTATTTTAAGCTGGATATATAGAGGAAAGATGACTTTCAAAAAAAAATTGTGTTGAAATAAGAATTCCCAGATAAAGAAATAGAGTCACACCGAAAAGTGTTTTAAAGTGGCGTTATAACTGGCACACTCCCGTCCTTTTAGTGGAGATTATTTAATGCTGGCCACTAAAGTTTGCCTCTTAAATGCTAAATACTGGGAGTGGAGGTAGAACTTGGGGATGAACTTGGGTTCTGTCTGGAACCTAATTTAGGGTCTGGAACCTAAATTAGACAACTAAGTCCAACTGAAGCACTTGACGGCGAAGGCTAATATCTTTCAGGTAAGTCTCCCTGATTCCAATAATACAGTATATTTTTTCCTCTGAAGTTTCCAATGTGACTGGGAGTAGAAATCATAATAGCATTCATAGAAGACATTCAGAAGGAAGATAATTATCAGAAATATGGGATACTGTTTGAATATATTTTTAATATAATTTTATGCTTAGCCAAGCACACTCAAGCATTTAGGTCCAAAATCCTAGCGATGAAAACTTCAAAACTGCCACACATTGGATTTTTGACAAATTTGGACTGACTTACTATTTATTTTAACATCGATTAGAGTATTTGCTATGTGACTGTTTTAAGCACTCTCCGTTTAACTCATTTCAATCCTTGTAACAATCCTATGTAGCTCATACTATCAAATGGTACTTAGCAAAAAATAAAAACAAAAACAAAACAAAACTGACACACATAGTAGTTGAGTACTTTGCCCAACACTCACAACTAGGAAATACTAGTGTCAAGAATTTGAGCTCAGTAGTCTACATAGGATGCCCATCTCTACAAGCATTTTTTTTTCTTACAATTGCTATCTCTTAGGATTTTCCATAATCTTACCTGAGGCAAAATAGTAGTAGCTAGTGCAGAACTGTGGTGAATCTCTAGCAGACTACTCCTCTATAAAAATAATATTTTCTGCTGATGGCACCATTTGGCCATGTATGATCAACAATTTCCATAACACAGAGAATAAACGAAGGCCTCATTATCTTTGACATTTATAGCCATGGACCTTATTTTAAGACAAAAATATAAGCAGTTAGTTATCTTAAAATGGCTACTTCTCAAACATGTTTCTGTCTTACTACTCCAGCAGCTAAAAAATTGGACCAGAAGGCCCACTGGCATTCTTCTACTCTCTAACTAGGCAATATAACTTGTTAGAATATACATTTTTCTACTTATAAATTTGAGAAAGCTATTTTTCATTTTGCCTAAAATAAAATCGGGTCTGTTAACATTTAATGTTTTCTGAGTTGACTTTTATGCAAAAACATTTTTCTCCGTGCTTAAATAAACATAGTTTCCACATTGCTTTAGTATTTTCTTTATCCAGTAAGCTTTTGACCTGAAATATTGCCCATTCCACACACACCCCCTACTCACCCTGCCTTCCCTTCCTCCCTTTGGTATAACTCACCCAGAATGAAATCAGTACTGTGAGTAAAGCATTCTCTAAAAGGCCGTATCTACCTAAGTTTACTCATGGTGGGCATCAGAGCTTGATCTTATAGCTCAGATAGGCTCTGACTTCAAACAGATACGGGTATATAACTTAGTGTGATAGGCACAATAATTCACCTCTTGCCCCCAGAAGATATCCTCATCCTCATCCTGGAACCTGTAAATATGTCACTTTAGTTGGCAAAAAAGAACTTTGCCGACGTCACTAAGTTAACGGTATTGATCTGGGGAGAGGATTTTAGGTTATCTGAGTGGCCAGAAGGTAATCACAAGGGTCCTTATTAGAGGGATGCAGGAGAATTAGAGTCAGAGGAAGACGATGTAAGGATGGAAGAAGAAGAAAGAGGTGGGGGGGGGGGCGGGATTTGAAGATGCGACAGTTCTGGCTTTTGAAGATGGAAGGGGGCCAAGGAATGAGCCAAGGAATACAGGCAGCCTTTGGAGGCTGGAAACAGTAAGGAAACCAACTCTTCTCTATGGCCTTCAGAAGCAGACAGCTCTACTGACAACTTTATTTTAGCCAAGTGAAACCCATATTTTAGCCTTCCGACCTCTCAAACTGTAAGAAAATAAATTTGCATTGTTTGAAGCTGTTAAGTCTTGTGATCATTTATCACAGTAGCAATAAGAGACTGATATACTTGCAAAGTATCTATAACCTGAAACAGAGCTTTAAAAAGAAAACAGAAGAAAATGCAAAAGGAAATGTTTTAAAATGACGGGCCATTTCCTTCAAAATAAAATTCTCGTCTTTTTACCTTAAGCATTCCGTGTCTGCCCAATAAACTATGAATGCTAGACAGTGAGGGCCAGAGAGGAACATTCAGCTTCTCCCGATGAGGGGACTAGTGAGAACATTTACACCAGGAAAAGTGGAATACAGTCTTCCTAGGAGTCGGATCCCGATTCCCCTTTTCACGCTGTCCTACTAACCGTTTTCTGAGGAGCCCACAGTTTTCCTGACCCAGGCATCCCGCACTGGAAGAGCTGGGTCCTCCTGCCAGGGCCTTTATTAACCTTTGAACATTATGCACAGGATGTGTATATGTGATTACTCGTTCAGAATGTCTGACAGTTCATTTCTCTGACGGTCTCATTGCAAGGGCTTGCCGCAGCCTCTGTTGTGCTGACACAGGCTGCCGTTTGTCTGCGGTCTTGGCCCTCGGCACACCGGCCGTGCTGCCCAGCCCTCGGCCCTCTCTACCACCAGGGCATCTTTCCGTCTCTTGCATCTTTGCATCTTGCTGTCATCAGCCTCGTCTGTGTCAATGCTAAAATAATGGCAAAGGTTATATTTTTATCCCTTGGTGACAAGAGTCCAGGCCTGACTGGGGATCTAATTCCATCAGTTGCCAAGCCAGTGAAATTCTGCTGTAAGGCAACTAAACAGCTCTGCAAAATGAGCCCCGAATGTTACTGTTCAGTACGCTCGCGGACAATACTGCAACCCTATGGCTGCAGCCTATTTTTCATCTCAAAGGTTTTACCTCCCACATTTCAGTGTAAGTTTATAATAAATAATTTAAACTGTATGTTGGTGCTAAATGAGACTTGACACTAGAAACTAATAGCTATTCCTTTATATATTTATATTGGATTTTAGACATTTATACTTTCTTAGGCTTAGATCTTTTCTTTAACGCAAAAATTCTCCCCAAATGCCACATTATAAATTAGATGCCTCTGTCCTAAATACAAAGGTCTGGTTCTTTTCTTTTTCTTTCTTCCTTCCTTCCTTTCTTTCTTTTTCTTCTTCTTCTTTTTTTTTTTTTTTTGTCTAGTTCTTTTTGTGAAAAATTTGTTTAGTTCAAAATTAGGTTGGAAAATATCTCATTGCCTCCTTTTAGCTCCAGAGATGTTCCCAAATATTTAACAAAAAAACATTTATAAACTACTTTAAACATTAATTTATTATGTGGAATTTAATACATTTAAATATTTTGGACTTAAATATATATCATATGGCATTATTAGGAGTGAGTGGATGAAGAAAGCAGACCTGTATCAGAATATCCCAATGGAAATATGCAGGTATCAAAATTCCAGTAAGTTTAGGAATCATTTTATAAGGGCTAGAATACATGAGATGTTACCATCTCATGTTGCAAATGAGTGATGAATGTAATCATCTAGGGTCATTAATTTTCTCCACTGTTTTATTTTACTTCTATTCCAGCTTTATTGAACTATGGTTGACAAATAAAAGCTGTATATATTTAGGTTGCATAACGTAACTTTTAAGGGGTACGGGGTGATTTAACATATATTGTGAAATGACTACCCCATTATTGTAAAACCAAGATTTTATTATATTCGGAGTGTCATGACTTGACAAAGCTTTTCAGTTCACTCTTGCTACATTACAAGTCAGCCCCAAATTTAGTCAGTGCAAACAACTAAAATTTCTTATTTCTCATAATCCTGTGAGCTTTGGTTCCTGTGCTGCTGGTACGTGGGCTCACTCATGTTGCACTTGGCTGTGAAGTCAGATGGGCTAGAAGGTCCATGTCTGGCACCTTTGATTTCCCCCATGTGGCCTCTCAACATTTACTAGGACACAAGGGATTCCCAATATGGTGGTCCCAGGATGTTGTTCCAGGAGGGCCCAAGGAGAAACAGCAAGGTTTCTTAAGGCCAAAATCCAGAATTGACACAATGCCATGTTTACCCTATTGTGTTGGTCAAAGCAAGCACAAAGTCAGGGGAAATATACTCTACTTCTTTACAGGAAAAGCTGAAAAAATATTACGGCTATGTTGTTCAATCTACCACACACAGTGAACCCCAACCCTTGTGAAGTATGATTATTTTATAAACAGCCTTTTTATTATTTTTAGCACATAGTAAAAGACATCCTGGAATTTAACATCTGAGTTTCTGTCTACTCTTTCTGTTTTCTGATCTTTGGAATAGACATGAAGGAATAAATATGAAGAAAAAAAGAGAGCAGACATAGTATCTTCACATAAAAAGAAGTTCTAATTCAGAATGTTACAGAAAAAAATTTTAAAGTTAACCTTTGTTTAAAACAAAAATTGAAAGTACAATTTCAGGAAAATAAATGGAGAGAGGACACGGCATTGTTATCTTCCCAAATAGAATTCTTAGTTGCAAATAATAGAAACTGAAGCAGAAATGGATAATTTATTGGAGGTAATTAGTTAGCTCACAGAAAATGCTGGTGAACCAAAGCTAAAGGCAGTCATGAACCAAGGAATGACAGGCAGCCAAGATCACGCCAGAGCTGTTGACTTAGGACCTGGTGGTCTCATCCCCACCCTGGAGACTCAGACAGCCCAGCCTCAAAAAAACAAAAGGTGGCCCCAAAATAACGCTGACTATTACAGTATCCTTTATTATAAATATAATACCTCAGCTATATTTATTTGTCAAGTCCCAGTTATTTCATCTGGTCTTTTACACAGGAGATTATAAATATACATATACGCTGATTTACATACGTATGTATATAATATGTATAATGATACATATACGTTCTGACATATATAAGGACACACAAATAATGATACATATGTATGTGTACAAAAAGAAAACTAGAGAAAGAGACTATATATATATATATATATATATATTATTTAAACTATAAACACTTTAATCTTATTAACTAGGCTAATTAAAAATATAAAATTAAGTTAATCTGGCTCAAAATCTTAACCTATTTGCATTTTTTACACCAAAATGTGATCTTACGTTTGTATCAGTCTGTTCAAACTGGCATAACAAATGCTATAGACTAAATGGCTTAAATAAAAGATACATATTTTTCGCAGTTCTGGAAGCTGGGGAGTCCAAGATCAAGGTACCAGCAGGTTTGATTCCTGGTGGGATCTTTCTTCCTGGCTTGCAAACATTTGCCTCTTCCCTGTGTGTTCACACGGTGCAAAAACAGAGAGAAAGAGAGAGAGAGCAAGCTCTGGTCTCTCTTTCTCTTCTTATAAGGACACTAATCACATCCTGGGGGAACCCACCGTCACGACCTCATCTAAGCCTAACCACCCCCAAAGTCCCCATCTCCAAAAACCATTACACTGGGGGTTAGAGTTTCAATATATGAATTTGACAGGAGGTTGGGGGGGGTCTCTAACACTCAATCCATAACAACGTTAAACCATGAAAAAAGAAATGGTAATATATTTTTCATTAAACTCCTATTTTATATTTCAACAAGGGAAAACTTGAAATTATGAGCTTCTCATAATTCTTCTGTATGATAACTATAGATATTAAACTTCACCAGTCCTTCAAGGAATCTTTGTCCTAATCTATCATATTCCACTCACTATGATGGGAAGCTATTGAAAAGTTGTCAAGAAATGAAAATTTTGAAAAATAGCATACTAATCTGGAGTAGTGTATACATGTAAAAATCTTATGATAAGAACTATTAAACTTTGGAATAAAAATAATTCAAATGAATACATAACAAGACCAAATATCTATAATTGCCCTTTAGATATTATTAAATGTATGCCGTAGAAAGAATCATTAAAATACAGTCCTTAATAATTACAGTAACAACCACTACTACGACCACTAAGAGGCTACTAAGCGTCAGTCTCTTTGCCAGTCAGCGTAGTTAAACACAGAATTCGGAGCATGAAAGCAGCAGCTAGCTCAATATTGAACAGCTAAATTACAGTTGCAAGACCAGTGTGACTCCATGACTCCTGTTCTTTATCCTCCACTGTGCTTCCTTGTCAAGGGACTAGATCTGGAGTCAGATTTGGGTATTAGGGAAAAGCATGGGCTAGCAGGCTAATGGAATCTCTACACAATGTGCAATTCACATGAAATAGAACTTTAAACACAAAAAGTAACTTGAATCTTCTAATTATTTGTTTAAAAGACAGCTTATGACCTTCCTCTGCCCAAACTAGCTCACCAGATCTTTGTAAATTTCTAGAAATGAATTTGTAGATAGAAATAATGCCCCAATTTTTGGAATTTTCACAGAAATTTCACAGAATTTTCATATTCATTCATTCACCCATTCCTTTCTTCATTCATTTAACAAATGCTTCTTGAATGATTGCCATGTGTAACCAACCACAATGTTAGGGGTGTGTGTGTGTGTGTGCATGTGTGTGTTTTAATCTGCATTTTGTTAGCTAGACATAACAGCAAAAATCTGAAGCTCACTTTCATTCGAGATCATAGATGCAATTCTCTCAACTATTAAAGTGATTTAATCTCTATTAAACACAGAATTTATTTCTGTCTAATGCTCCATTTTTTTAACTTTTAAATTTGTGTAATAAAATTGAGCGGTACTATTATTTATGTGACTGGAATGATCATGTGTTCTCAAAATCATTGTCACTCTGCAATACTCAGTTTTAACTAATTATGATTTTCAGCCAGGAAGGAAAGCAGGAAGGAAATTATGGCTCCCATTTAGGACTAGAAAGTAAGTTAACAGATCATCTTCATAAATAAAAATAAAACACCTGATACCCCTCTACATGCAATAACATAGAAATCCAAGTTTGCTAATACCTGCCAATAATATTAAAGTAAGAATTAGTAACTACCATAAAAACTATCTCCCAGGAAAACAAAGGATATGCTTTACTAGCTTCAGAAAAAATAATCTTCAATTAAGAAATAAATGATGGTTATGAAACCTTTGCTAAAAAGTATCAAACCTCTGGGGGGAATTTTTTCTTTTTATTTTCATTTGGGAGGAATAAGGCAAGCATTTTTAAAAGCACAGTACTCTCTTTTTCTCTACCCAACCAGTCACATGATGAAACTGAAAGTGCGAATTACAAAAATAGATGGGTGGAGGGGCACTTTGGGTCGCTCAGTTGGTTAAGCGTCGAACCCTTGATCTCAGCTCAGGTCTTGATCTCAGGGTCGCGAGTTTGAGCCGTGTTGGGCTCCACATGGAGCCTACTTTATTTTTTTTTAAGATTTTATTTATTTATTTATTTGAGAGAGAGAGAGAGAGAGAGAGCAGGGAGAGGGCCAGAGGGCAGAGGAAGAAGCAGACTCCCTGCTAAGCAGGGAGCCCAAGGCAGGACTCATCCGGGGACCCTGAGATCATGTCCTGAGCCAAAGGCAGAAGCTTAACCTACTGAGCCACCCAGGCGCCCTGGAGCCTACTTTAAAAAAAAAGAAAAAGAAAAAAGGATGTGTAAAGAAGAATGACAGCACCTTCAGGGTAAATGGCATATTTGCTGTGGTCTGTACTTCCCTTTTTCTGGGTTTTAAAGGACCCAAGTCAAGCTTTCAAATTTCACTTGGGGAAATTATCTAACTGTAAAGGCCAACTCTATAGAAATTGGTTTCTTTTTATCCAAGGTAAGCCACTCATGTGTGTGTTGGAGGGGGGGAGTTCACAAGCTGCTGTCCCAAATCTCCAAATCTTAAAGTCAATTCTGAAGGCATAAATGCTAATTTACATCTAAAGTTTAAGACTGGTTAAAGTTCCTATAAATCATTTTTTGTTATGGAATCTAAAAATGTGAAAAATTCAGTAAGGGTCTCACTAGTATTCCACTAGGACTTCTTTAGCCCTTGGGTTTTCTCTGCTGCTCCTGGCAATCACTGTTACGTCCTACAAGGTATCAGAATACGATCTCACCGCTCTGCCGTGAGCATAACGAGACAGAGCAGGATGGAGTCCCACGAATTCTAAAGGCAGTGTCTAGAGCTACCGGGAGAGGGGGCATCACGGACAGCCTCACCATGTGATGCGTGAGAAATCACTATGAACCTCAGCTTTCATGGTTGTCTGTTTGGTCTTAATTAACTGTTGTGTGAAACCACACCACAAACACCACAAAAGTCATACTACAGTCATGTGGGTGGGAATGAGCCAAGGTGAATAGAGAGCAAAACAGAGTAAGTCAGAAATGGAAATTTTCTCCACGATATTCCTTGAGTTCAGGAACTATCAATATCATTAGACATGACGGAAATAAAAAGAACCTAGGTAGGGTAATGGAGCTTATAAAGCCTAGGCTGGGATACAAACCCAGGTCTTTTGTACTCCAAATCCCTTTAGCCTCTCTTCCACTCCCTTCACCTCAGCCCCCCTTCCAGAATTCCATATCCCATTCCATTTCCAGGAATAATATTTATTATAAACATTGTAAGCAAAATTCAAATATAAATGGACATTCAGAAGTTGCTAAACATACTTTTGCTTCTGTATCTCCTTTGTCACTGGCCATAGCGAACTCTCTACCCTTCCCCACCCCCAAATCAGATCCATGTTAAAGAGGCCGGAACAGAAGAGACCTCAAACACTTGCCCATAACTCAAGAGTTTTCTTCATATTTAATCATCTACAATTACATTTAATCTTCACGAGAATCCAGCAAGGTAGAACAAGGGTCATCAACAGTTCACTTCACAGGTGAAGAGATACTCTTGGAGAAATGGAACTTGCCAAAGGACACACAATTACTAAATGTCAGTTCCAGGCCAAGCCTGAACTTCTGTCAGTGTGGGAACCACATGAGCCACCTGAGTTCATTGTCTTCCATTCCCCATAAGGCTCTCTGACAGGTACAATTCAAGGGTTTGTGAAGCTGCTCTGCTGGCACTCTCAGCTCCCAGGAAAAATTATGCTCAACCACTGCAATTACACAATCGAAGAGAAACACACACTACAATCTAGAAAATGTGTGGGGTTTTTTTTTCCCCGTTGGTAACACCTTTGAAAAGGCAGGATACAGACAGGTGGAACATTTAGCTCAGCAGAATCATTTCTCTATTTACCCTGATGTCGCTCTTGCTTTTTTTCTATAAGAAAGAATGACAATATAACGAGGTATACAAAATATCAAGCCAGTTGGGTAAACAATATTAAAAAACTGCTCTTTCTATATTCACTTATTGTGCTTCTAAAGGTTTATCCATTCATGCAGTTTCATTTTTCATCCTTTATACCTGATTAAAATAATTAGGGTGTGTCCTCCTCTGTTCCACAGGAGCAACCACTCGGAGGCTAGTGGGCCCCACGCAAGGATCAGAAACACAACACTCTAGTACAAAAATGCCACATAATCAGCTGGGGAACAATTGCACAACTGAAGATCCTGGATCAAAATCTCAATGCAAAGGAGGATTCCAAATGTAATATTTCATCACTGTTACTATTTGCCTAAATAAAGCATTGCTGATAGAAATATTTAAGTATTTTTTTTTGTTTTTTTATTTTTTATTGAGGTATAACTGCCAGAAATTTACATATATTCCTAAATTGCGAGAACTACTAAAATCACTTAGAGATGAGAGAAATTAAAAAGAACCTGGGTAGGGTCACTGTGCTGGCACAAACTGTACTGAAACACAAAACGCGTGTCTGTCTAACCCCGAAGCCCCTCTTGCTTCTGTTATACTTTGCCTCGGTCCCCCTTTTGGAAGTTGGTATTCCATTCCACTCTCAGAAATAATATTTGCTTATTGTAAGTATTTTAATCAAAATTCAAATATAAATGCATATTCGGAAAGTTCATAAACAGTCTTTTGCCTTGTATCTCTATTGTCAGTGGAGTAACACAATCAATGGAGATGGGACTTGTATTTGGCTTCTCAATTGTACCAAAGCCGAGCTTGAGGGTCCAAACCCCTTGACAGAACTGCAATTCTGTTATGTACATTTTTTATCAGTTTCAGCTCAGATAGAACACACAGAACTTCTGTAAAACATTGTCTTGAGTTCATGAATTTACGTATACAGTAAGAAGCACATTAATTCTTCATGCAAATGCCACAGGCTACTTACAACCTAAAGGGGCTTCGGTTTTGATTTTTTTTTTTAAAGAGAGAAATGTAGTATTAGTATATATCTTGTAGTTATTGCAGCAGGTGATGAAAACTGAGTGCCAATAAAAGAGAGAATAAATGAATTGCCAAGATCTTGTAAGGCCTACCATCGGGAGAGTCATTTGCAACCTACACGTGATGTAGTTAAAATACCACATGCGAGATAAACAATGTTTTAGGATCAATCATTTATTTTTCCATCTAGGAATCAATATTCCCTTTTCCAGCTGTTATCCAAGAAATGCCATTGATTTTAAAATAAAAAAACAATTAATTTTGCAGCTTATTTACATACTATACAAACAACTCAAACTGATTTGTTTAGGCTACTTAATGTTTTACATAGATTTTGCTACAAAACTAAAAGTTTTCCTTATCCAATAAAACCCTTTCAGGACTCTATTTAGATGACTCACAATAAAAATGTTTACCATTTTCTTGTTGCTTTATCTTTAGATTTATCATATATGAGAAAAACAGAAATTTGTGTGGCCAGAATTATTAATTTTTCAAACCATGACCAATTATAGTAGCTACTTACTCCCACCTTTATATATTTATTTTAATGTTTTGTTTTTTATTGGAGTATAGTTGACGCACAATGTTACATTAGTTTCAGGTGTACAACTTCATGATTGAACAACTGTATTCATTACGCTACGCTCACCACAAATGTAGCTACCATCTGTCACCATACAACGCTATTACAATACCATCAACTATACTCCCTACGCTGTCCCTCTCATCTCCCTGACTTATTCATTCCACGGCTGGAAGCCTGTATCTCTTACCTTAAACCACACTGCTTCTTATCATCCTACATTCTTTCAGTTTCTTGGAAACTGTTGAAGAGAACTTCCTATATCCAAAGGTAATAAAGAGACAGGTAATCATCTTAAGACTGTTTCACAATAGGTACATGAAGATGAAGCCATAAGCAGAGTTTGCAATTTATGAATTCTAGAAACCCAAAGTCAAGTAATGTTTTCTCCCCAACATAAAATTCGAACAATATACATAAGGGTTTTATCGTAACAGTTGCCTATAGAAGGAAAAGCATGAATGAAAGGCACTTTACATAGGAATAGGCAAATAAAGTGAATTAAATCTATATTATCTATGTTAGATTAGTTGTTACTTTAATTTTTATCATCACCAATAAAACACCAATGCTTCAGTCAAACTGGACAGCTTACTTCGTTCTTAAAAATGACTTGAACTTTTATGTATTCTATCTTATTTCATATTTCTTATTAAAGTATAATTAACATACAATTGAGTTTAAGGTGCACGATATGACTCAACTTTTTTTTTTAAGATTTTATTTGTTTATTTGTCAGAGAAAGAGAGAAAGAGCACCAGCAGAGGGAGCGTCAGGAAGAAGATGAAGCAGGCTCCCCACTGAGCAAGGAGGCTGATGAGGAACTCTATCCCAGCACCCTGGGACCATGAGCCAAAGGCAGATGCTTAACCGACTGAGCCACCCAGGCATCCCTGACTCAATAATTCTATCCATCACTCAGTGCCCATCACCGTAAGTATAGTCTTAATGCCCCCTATCTATTTCACCCATTCCCCCCGCCTACCTCCCCTCTGGTAACGACCTGCTTGTTCTCTGTATTTGAGTCTGGTTTTTTGGTCTCTTTTTTCTTTATTCATTTGTTTTGTTTCTTAATTCCACATATGAGTAAAACATATGGTATTTGTCTTTCTTCATCTGATTTATTTCACTCAGCATTTTACCCTCTAAGTCTATCCATGTTATTGCAAACGGCATGATTTCATTTTGTTTATGACTGACTAATATTCCACCATGCGTATATACTTCATCTTATTTATCCATTCATCTACGGATGGACACTTAGGTTGCTCCCGTAATTTGGCTATTGCAAATAATGCTGCAATAAACACAGGGATATATATGCCTTTATGAATTTGTGTTTTTGTTTTCTTTGGGTAAATACCCAGTAGTGGAATTTCTGGATCTTATCTTACTGGAAAATGTACAGATCAAGGGTTTGCTTTCTTGTGATGTTTTTTTCTTATCCACCTGGGGCCTTCCCTTCCTTTGGAATGCTCACAGCACTTTATGAGACTAGAACATGATACAAAAGAAGGACTCATATGAAGTACTACCCTCTCCAGACTCACCCAGCATAGTGATCTTTCCTGAATACTCCCCAGAATGTTGGTCATCTCCCCTCTTTGTCCTAACTGTACCCCACATTGTACTTCAATTACAACATTTCAAACAACTGTCAGCAATTATTTATCTACCGGTCTGTCTCGTGAAGTGGCAAAATTTATAGACAGGGTCATGTTTGATTCAGCTCCATACCTCTAGATTTCATATAAAACAGTAAAAGTTTAATGAATGAACATGGGCCTGGTCTTTAAGATCTTTTATTCTAATTAAGTGAATAGAAATATGCACATGTATAGTTAAATTTAAAACAGAGTCAGTTCTTGAAAATACATTTCTAGAAACATTTCAAGGTAATGAAACAGGTTGTTATGTTAGTGCACATCTCTACAAAATAAATTGATCAGCTAACAAACGCCATCAACGTTTATGGAAGCATGCCAGGTGGTCTAGGAAGGCTTTGCAGAGGAAGGAAGCACTGAGCTCCGTGTTACAGGCTCAGTTGGTTGTGCACAGTGTAAAGGGCCTTCTGGGAAGGGTGCCAACAAGAGCATCAGCATTTCATGAAAGTGGTGACTAATCCAATTAGCTGGAGCCAAAGGTCCTTTTGAGGAGAAAGATTAGAATAGGAAGATAAGCTGCTTTTACATGGGGAAGAGTCTTTAATGAGGGACTAGAGAGATTTTTTTTCCAACAAAGGAGTCATCTAAGATTTTGTTTATGATGGCATAATCAGAGTGGTACTTTAGAAAGATGAATTTGCCTTTAGAGGGTTGGAGGGAATAAGAATTGGAGTGATCGATGAGATGGAGGATATGAACTGAAAGGTTGCTACAGTAAGACAAATATTATCTAATAAGGACCTAGAGTAAAATAGCTTGCAGAGAAAAAGGATTAAATGCAAGAGATATTGTCAAGAAATAATGCACAGAAGCCCCAAGACTGAAGGGATATGAGGCTTGAGAAGGCAGACAGAGCAAAAGGATGGTGGTTAGATTTCAAGCCTTTGTAAAGTGAGAATTTTGGAGTCACTGGAGGATACAGGGAAATCAAGAGGCTAAGGAGTTTTGTGAGGGGGAAAGCTGTTTCATTCCAGATGTGTGAAGGTTGTGTGGTTGGCAGGCTAATCAAGCAGAAATGCTAGGCAGCTGACGGGAAAAGTGGACCTTTGAGAGAAGATGGGGATCATCAGTTAGTGGGAATCATTTTCCAGCGTGAAGGTTTAAGTCCTGAACGAATGAGGCAAGCTCAAAGAGTACATCAAGAAAAATCAGGCTAGACTTGAAAGGGATAAGGTAAGAGACGGGAGCGTGGAGGGAAACTGGAGAAAGAAGGGGCAGAATATCAGAGACACAGCAGAAGGACGAGGAGAGAGGTGGCAGAGGTCAGGGATAGACAAGTGTTCAGGCAGAGGGCGCGGGCGGGGGGCAGGCTCAGTGGTGCCCACAGGACAGGGAGATATGGGACCCAGAGGAAACCATTCTACTTAACACTCAGGGGTCTGGAAGCCTAGAGGAAACAGCTCCCGTCAGCAATCCTGAGGAGTCTGGGAAAGAAGGGTTGTTGAAGAAGTAGAAGCAAAGCTCTCCCTATTCAGTGAGAAAGTCTGGAAGTGAAAAGAAGAGGAAGCAGCTAGAACAAACAGTTAAGACTTAGAAGAAGGGCTGAAGATAGGAGAAACCAGAGCATTTTTATACAGACAGGGAAGGTAAAAGGGGAAAGGGATCCAACAAAATCTTGGATACGTTTAAAAGGGAGTTTAATATGGAAAACACACTTGTTCTAAGAGAAAATCTATGTTCAGTAGCTTGACAATTTTAATGTAACTTTTTTTAAAAGATTTTATTTATTTATTTGACAGAGAGACAGCCAGCGAGAGAGGGAACACAAGCAGGGGGAGTGGGAGAGGAAGAAGCAGGCTCCCAGTGGAGCAGGGAGTCCGATGTGGGGCTCGATCCCAGAACTCCGGGATCACGCTCTGAGCCAAAGGCAGACGCGTAACGACTGAGCCACCCAGGCGCCCCAACTTTTTCTAAATTCTACAACCTGTAAGGAATATAAACTGACAAAAGCCTTGCACTTCCTTTGGTTGCCTAATGTGCTTTCAGATTTCTCCAAAATCTTAGGAAACTTTAACTTAAATTTCTTAATCTTTATTAAATAGTTTCATATGTCTGTTAAATACTGTTTACCTCTGTTGTTTAAAGAGGAGTTGTAAAGCAGCAAAGCCATGTTGGAAGATAGATTGAGAAAAAAAAAAATTCCTTTCAATGCCAAAAGGAGCCCCTTGGAAGAACATGTTAGTAGGTCAAAAGGAAGTGATCCCCACAGTTTGCAGGAAAAGGGATAGGGGAGAAGTTCAGACCAGACCAGTGATGTTATCAATTATGTCCAACAAGGTATGACACATTATAGCACAAAATCAATGAACACAAGTGGCAGGTGTAGTTTAAGACATAATTTCTAACTAACCCATCCAAATAATTTGCTTGTAATGTATTCTGAAGCTTGTTTTATATTTAATTAGTAGCGACTTCCTTCTCATAAATAGTGTTTTCCAGAAATGAGTTTACAAATCAATTGTGAGAAACTTCAGAATATATTTTTGATAGACTTTTTCCCTCAAAGATAATATAGAATATGCTAATTCTGCTAACACAGTAACCTACAAAAGCCAACTTATTCCAGAGTATATCTGAAATAAGATGCATTTTTAGTGAGAGTTACCTCATTGAAAGCTCTCAAGAATTCTGTGAGGTAAGGGTTATTAGTAACTTACATCTGCAATGAGTCAATTGAGGAAACAGAGGTCAAGTAACTGGCTCAAGGTCTCACATAATAGTATGTAAATACATATATAATACACACACACACACACACACACACACACACACATAATACAACTGAACCTGGAACAACACAGGTTTGAACTGCACAGGTCCGGTTATATGCAGATTTTTTATATATAAATACAGTACTGTAAATGTATTTTCTCTTTTGCGGTTTTCTTAATAACATTTCTTTTCTCTCATTTTACTTGTAGGAACATAGTATATAATACAACTAACATGCAATATGTATTTATCGACTATTTACCAGTAAGTCATCCAGCCAATAGCTGGAAGTTAGCCGGTAGTAGTTAAGTTTGGGAGGAGTCAAAAATTGCGTGTGGATTTTTGACTGTGCAGGGGGTCAGCACTCCTAAACGCCCACAATGGCCAAGGGTCAACTGTATATATGATGTGACATAACATAATGCAATTCACTACATATACACTGAAGAGTTTTTCAGTACTACCCAAGGAAATGCAACTTTTTTCAATAAAATATTGCATTTTCAATGGCAATAAAGTGAGTTTTTCAGAGAGGTATGGCAGAGGGAAAAGAAATCCTTGACTAGAAGTTCAACCTTCATCCTCACTTATGACTTCAAGTGCATCACAAACACCTGTAGTTTTTCTGTCTGAAAATACATGGTTTAGATTAAATAACTACTAGGGCACATTTTAGAACCAAAATTACACATTTCTGTGATCAATTTCTGTTATGTTATTTTAGTACTTAGCTAGATTTGTAAGGACAATTAAATCCTTGTGTTGTAAATCTCCCAAGTTCTTTGACTTTCATACAGAATACTGAGACTATTCAAAAGGAGTGTTAAAAATTAAGATCTTGGTACAGACGTAGTAAAGAGAAGGGCCATATGCACACCAATGTTCATAGCAGCAATGTCCACAATAGCTAAATCGTGGAAGGAGCCGAGATGCCCTTCAAGAGATGACTGGATTAAGAAGTTGTGGTCCATATATACAATGGAATATTACTCAGCTATCAGAAAGAACGAGTTCTCAACATTTGCTACAACATGGACGGCACCGGAGGAGATAATGCTAAGTGAAATAAGTCAAGCAGAGAAAGACAACTATCATATGATTTCTCTCATCTATGGAACATAAGAACTAGAATGATCAGTAGGGGAAGAAAGGGATAAAGAAAGGGGGGGGTAATCAGAAGGGGGAATGAAACATGAGAGACTATGGACTATGAGAAACAAACTGAGGGCTACAGAGGGGAGGGGGGTGGGGGAATGGGATAGGCCGGTGATGGGTAGTAAGGAGGGCACATATTGCATGGTGCACTGGGTGTTATACACAACTAATGAATCATCGAGCCTTACATCGGAAACCGGGGATGTACTGTATGGTGACTAACATAATATAATAAAAAATCATTATATAAAAAAAAAAAACATTGTATGCATTAGAAAAAAAAATTAAGATCTTGGGAATTGGAGAGACCCATACCCAATCTTCACGTTTTATTCCCATAATCTCCTCTTTCACTTATTTTTATAGTCAGACACAGGGACAGAAAAGTTACAAGGCAGCCTAGAAGTTAAAGAAAAATGGGAATTTTTTTTTTTTTTTACCATGCCTTAAAATACCTATTTCAAGCATCAAAAAAATAAAAAGCAGCAGCAGCTGATATATAGTACATCTTGTGGGTTAGGCATTTTGGGTAAGTTAAGTCACAGTTCCACACGTGAGGAGATTATAATTGCATAAGGCCACACAATTACCAACAGACACAAATGTGATGCAAATTTCCGTGCTTCCGGTTGGTTTCCTCATCCTTGGCCACCACCAGTGACAGACATTATATTCATAGCCTAAATAAACCCCTGGCTCTTCTTCCTCATTTAGAGGAGGCTACCCATCTGTGTGTCCAGACATCTCTGGACGTCTGGCTTGTTCCCAGCTAATCATGGTGGTCTCTCTAACCATGCCAAATCGTGAGTTTAGTCATGGGCAGATAATGTCATTTTGGCCAACCGTATTTTAGGTGATGCCAGCAATGCAGTTTCTATGAGGGCTTTACTCATCCTTAAAAAAAAAAAAAAAAAAAAAAAAAAAATAATAATAATAATAATAATAATAATAAAGTCATTTCTTTTACCTTCCACTGGGTGTTGTGTTTTGAAAATTTAATTTTGTTCCCTTTAATCTTATGATCCTAAGGGACAAGCCTGGAAAAAAAAAAAAAAAAGCCAAGATGAAAAGTGTTCCTGTGCAGGAAGATGGAAAGAATGTGAATCCTACCATTATTTTGAGCTGCTGAAACTGAACAAATTCTGAATGACTATGTATATGGGATAGGAAATGCTCATATTGTGATAACCACCATTAAGCGGGATTTGTTTTTATTTTCAGCCAAAAGTACCATAATTGACACTCACTGCATGGTATGAAGTCATATGTGATTTCTCTTCCCCCAATACATTATCCCATAAAAATTCTCTATGATTCCTCTTCTATAATCCAATTTCCCACAGTATTCTTCCCTCAGACTCTTTGACTATGTCCTTTATAACTCTGCTTCATAACAAAAACTCCCTATAGTTACAATCTGTCCATCAAACTTACCCTTTGCCTCTTTGCCTTAGTTGCAAAGTGACTCTTGGCTCTTCACCAAGGAATTACTTCCCCAACAGCCAACTTGGTAATCACTCACTTTTATGGACTATCTTCAAGACGCAAGACCTTCCATTTCCCAAATGATTTAAATACCTATGCAAAGAGTAAAGAATCCAATACTCTCTCATCCCCCAGTACTCCTCATCTCTAGTACACTTTATCATCAATCCCCCTCAGACAAGCATTCCCTCACCACACTCAGCTAGAGCTCCTGTAACTCTTAAAATCTAAATAAAAGCCTCCAGCTCTCTGCCACCAATCTCCTATCCTTCCATCTCTTACTCAGTTACTCCCACCAAATTTCTTAATTTTTCCCTCACCACCTTAGAATCGAATACCTACCATTTCAAAAACTTCAACTCCCTTATTCTTCCAGTCTTCCATTGTCTCTGCCTAGAAATCTTGGCTCAATCCATCTGTCCAAATACTCTACAGCAACATCCAAGCTTCTATTTTTATAAAAAAAAAACTTCAGGACCCCTGAATAGTCACAGTCTTCAACAGAAATCAGGCCCCTTATCCTGACCAATATGTCTTCTCTGTTTCCTAAGTTAATTCTTTTACCCATTACCCATACAATTATTTCTCCTCATCTGCGTCTTTCATTAAAACGTCTTACCTCACTACTACCTCCCCATTCCCAGGAAAAGACCTACGCCCAGAGTAACAGCCAAAGGAAAAGCTCTGAGGTAGGAATCCCCTCTGTTTCCTGCCACCATACCTACTACAAATTCAGCCGCACTCTACTCATCGTCCTTTCTTCCTCCTCACTGTAAAACAATGCCCTAGCCTTTCCAGTACTGATAATCTCTCTGCTTGTTCTCTAGAGCCCACCTTCATCTGCCTACTGCAAGGACTAGCTCTGGTGATTATTTCCTGATTTTTCTCATTTCTTCAACATTTCCCTTCTATTGGCTCCTTGTCATCAACACAAAAAACATGTTCAAGTTCTCTCTTCTTAAGGGTAAAAAGTGAGACCTTGTGTGGTAGGCTGAATAATGACCCCCAAAGATAACCTGGTCCTAATCTCTGGATCCTATGGCTATCACCTTATATGACAAAAGAGACTTCGCATACATGATTAAATTAAGGATCTTGTGATGGGGAAATTAATGTTGATTATCTCGATGGGCTAAATTTAATCAAAAGAGGAAGCTGGGGGCAGATTTGTTGACAGAGGAGAAACAAGACAATGTGTGACCAAAGCACAGGGAGAAAGAGTGATTGGAGGTGAAGAAGCGGTCACAAGCCAAAGAATGCAGGTGGCTCCCCAAAGTTAGAAAAGGCAAAGAAATGAATTATCTCCTGGAACCTCCAGAAGAAACCAGCCCAGCTGACACCCTCATCTTAACCCCATAAGACCCATGGCAGACTTCTAGCTTCCAGAACCATATGAATAAACTCGAGGTGCTTTGAAACACTAACACTGTGTTTATTTGGAAATTAATACATCATCCCTCAACCTCACATGTCCCTCTAGCTACCCCCTATGTACATGTCTACTTGTGAAGAGGTAAGTATTACCTCAAGAGCAGATATCTTATAAACATAATAATAGCAATAATATTAGTAATTAACACATATTAAAGGAGGTTAGAAGACCTGAGTATCTGCATTTTCTTCTCCATCACGTCACATTCCAGTTAAAAATTTTAGTAATTGAAAAATGTGTATGAGGACACTCAGGATATATATTTGTCAGATAAGTCACTGGGAAATTTGAGTTCTGTGCTTGCTTTTGGGTTTTTTTCCCATCGTTTTTAAACGGCTACCCCCCCCCCAAGGCGAGATCAAGCTATCATAAAACAGACTGATACTCAGAATGATGGGATACATGAGCACCCAGATTCCATTTCTCTATGTAACCAGGACTATTATCTTTTAATGGAACTATCTGATTAGATTCTGCTTTGGGATAAAGTTTCTAGTAATGTGAATATTCAACCTTAACCTGAATATTGAGCAAAGGCAAAATTGTTAGGAAAACAAACAAATGGAAATGTTAAATGGGATCTTGAGTAAGTAAAATTTCCATGTATAGAAGAGATTCAAAAGAACTTTAAAGTTTCTCCTATGCTGATTACTGGACCTTAAGAAATGACTTTATGGGCAGTTAAATAATAATATGCTCAAGATTATTTTGAGATTTCCTGTTCTCAAGGGGCTTATTAAAACCTATTATTCTTAATTAGAGTTGTTCTCATAATGATTTAGCTACTCTATACTGACATCAACACTAGCTAACTTATTTCAAGAAAAGAAATATGTTGAATAGAACTATACATGACAAAAATCCTCTTGAAGCCGTATTTTAATGAGTTAACTATATTTAATCATTTTTTTTTAAGATTTTGTTTATTTATTTGACAGAGAGAGAGACAGCCAGAGAGAGAGGGAACACAAGCAGGGGGAGTGGGAGAGGAAGAAGCAGGCTCCCAGCAGAGGAGCCTGACGTGGGGCTCGATCCCAGAACGCTGGGATCACGCCCTGAGCCGAAGGCAGACGTTTAATGACTGAGCCACCCAGGTGCCCCTATATTTAATCATTTTTATTTTGTAATTAGGTCAACATAAGTATCTTAAGACTTCAACTCAGGATTCATATGCTATCTCTTTCAAAGAGTCTTACAGAATGCTTTAAGATCATTTGGCTATTTTTGTTTGTTTTTATTAAACTTAGGAAGAAATTTCACTGATGTTCTCTTGGGTATGACTTCCCAGCTTCTCAGCATTTCAATACATCAAATAGACTGATTGAGAGCCCCGGTCGAAATTCAAAAAATGTAATTTGTTAATGTGTTTAAATACATGGATTTCTCCTAAGAAGAACCCACAGACCTTGAGATAAGAAAACAAAGGTGTCTCAGAATCTTAGGCAACAGACATAAATTTCTTAGAGGTGATGCAGAGTTTTTGGTGGTAAATCTACTAAGATGTTAAAAGCGATGCCTTTAGATTTCTCTGGGGGACTGAAAAACCATCTAAGGCTGAAATGGAGGAAATATTATAATAAGCTAAAATAACTTCAACATCATTACCTAAAAAATAGGTGGTATTTAGTTCCCTCTTTGGGGCAACAGATTACAGCTGACGACAGATCTGATGGAATAAAAAACCATGGGAACTTGGTTTGGATATTTGCCTCTTGATGTTCATGATCCACATAACAAAAATTCAAATTCTAATGAATAGAATTCAATAAATTTAGCAATATAAGTGCACAAAATATTTAATACCTCTTTTTCCACCATTGAGGGGTCACATGTAAAAAGAGAAGGTGGAAAATAGATTCTATCAGGTAAGCATATTTTTATGCTAAATGCTCATATAAAGTTTAAGGGAAGTTAATATTTATTACTCCTTGAAGTTTTCACCACATAAATGCAACAAAATGACTCTACCCCTAAAAATATATTTTTTAAGATTTTATTTATTTATTTGAGAGAAAAAGAATGAGAGAGAGAGCACGAGATGGGGGGGGGTGTCAAAGAGAGAAGCGGACTCCCTGCTGACCAGAGAGCCTGATGTGGGACTCGATCCTGGGACTTCAGGATCATGACCTGAGCCGAAGGCAGTCACTTAACTGACTGAGCCACCCAGGCACCCCAATAAAAATACTTTTTATTAGTAAAATACACATTTTTTTCCTTTGGGAAATCATATAGAAAATCAGCATACGTTTATTGTAGAAACAGTTCATACTTCTATATATAAAACATGTAAAGACCCAAAGATTTTTATTTGTGAAAAAAATGGTTTTCTAACATAGGCTTATTAGTATAGATAATAATTAGGTTAAATATTAGTTAAAATGCTCTCTAGTACTCTTCTAGCACTTGGCTATGCACTATCAGTCTCCACATAAAAATGTTACAAATCCTAAATGCCCTATTCCTACAGAGATTTATAAATTTCATGGATCTAGAGAAATATCTGTATTTTTGATAAATAATATTTAGAGGTTCCTGTAACAAAAAATCAAGATGCTTGACATGAACCCCAACAACTTTCTGTTCTTCAAACAATAATGACGTTATAGGTCTTGAGAAAATGGTAAGCTCAAAATCTGTAATTGTTGGGATATTCTCTAACAAAAGGAGGAGATATATTCTACCTTTCCCTAGGGATGAAATTGCTCTGGAAAAAAGAAATCGAAGCACTTGCAGCTATGAATGGTTAGTAACAATATGGAAATCTACATTTGCTGCTGTTGTTCAGCTGAGACCTTTAAGAATACAGGGAGTCCTTTTTTTTTTTTTTTTTAAGATTTTATATATTTGTCAGAGAGAGAGAGAAAGAGAGCCCAGAGGGAGAAGCAGGCTTCCCACTGAGTAAGGAGCCCTATGTGGGACTCAATCCCAGGACCCCGGGATCACGACCCAAGCCGAAGGCAGATGCTTAACCACCTGAGCCACCCAGGTGTCCCAATACAGAGAGTTCTTAAGTTGCATAAATTCCCACAGTTTTGTTTTAAAATGTGTCCCTGTTTAATTCCATTGACTAAAACAGTTTTGCATATTCACGTTAGCCATTCATCACTTTTACTCTAGTATGAAAAAATGTTAACTGATGCTCAGTCATTTAAAAAGAAAGTCTATTTTTATATATAATAAAATTTGGGCACCAAAAGTGATAAAAAAAATCACCCATTATTATATGAATGATCCATAATTTAATTATTTAATTTTACTTATTTTTCTTTTTTGAACATATAAAATATTGTTAATATTAAGTAAATAAAATATGATTGTTTTGTTTTTATCATAGAAGAATAAACAAAATAATAGTCCAAAAAGCACACACTTTACAAAGAAGTTTATTATTCAAAACATTTACTTTACTTCACGGGAAAATCCGAAATCCCAACACTGCTTCCTTCATTTCACATTTTGAAAGTTAATATTTATTGAGGTTTATTTGATTGTTTTAATTTTGACTCACTCAACTTTGATGTGTCTGTGACTATAATCGCTTATATAATATCCAGTATACTTGCTAATCAAAATTAGTTTTGAAATGCAAAACCTCTGTACAGTTTCTAATCGTTTCTTGGGTTTTGTCAGAATATTTCGTCATGCTAGACATGCACATCTTCCTGTACAGCCTCATGCCAGTTCCATGAATAGTGGGGAGCTCAGGGTAGAATTTATCTTCCTACAAGAGGCAGATTCCTTCAAGGGGTTATATTTTAAAAACCTCAGGCACAAATTTTGAACACTTTGACTTAACTTCTCCTTTCCAAGATAATTGCCTATCCAAGCTGCTAAAGGAGCAATTTTAAGCATATAATCTGGCAACTGGTCCTTCGAGATGTTACGAAGAGCAAATGAAAACAGCAAACTCAATAAGAAATGAAGAGCAGGTGTTCTTTCAATTAGAAAGAAACAGAGAAGTTTCAGATAATGAGGGTGTGATGAAAACTAGTGGAAGATACAACCTATAAACTCAATGTTAAGGTTAATACTCTTCCCACACAGTCATCTGCAGGCTTCCTTAATTAAATGAGCGTGTTAGTTTGCATCTTTTAGCATTTAATCTTGAAACAACTCCCTCTTTTCATCTTTAAATAATGACAATGTAGATTGCTGAATATGTAAAACACTGAAAGAAATTAGTTTATAAGTCTCTTAGTTAACTGAAGTAGATTGTAGCATCTTGTGGCATTAAACTAGATACATCAGAATTACAATTAAGATAATACTTGCTCTTCAAGATATTCATATGTGAATACTTTGCATTTGCATAAAGCTCTCTACTTTATGAATGTAGTTCTGTGTAGACTGGCTAGAAAATACTTTCCCGGAAATTCATTGTATTTGGTATTCACAAGAAGGAACTTAAACTTTCAGGAAAATTCCGTTATCTGAATATAACACAAGCAATCAAAATCTTGCCGAACTCGTTACTTTTCCAGGCACCATTTAACTTGCTTCGGGGGAAGTCTAGATTTCAGATTTCTGTCTAGAGCACTTGTACACGCACACCTATCTAGCTAGCAATGCATGTAGGTGTTTACCATTGCATTTAGCCACTTAGCTACTCAAGAGGTCCAGGGCCACCTGGGTGTGAGACTTTCATCAAGGCTGCCATGGGTCATTTCTAGCACAGCAGGAGCAGTAAATGTAAGCTTTCTTGGTCCAAATTACAAAGCTTCATCACCAAGACAAGCTGAAACCAAACCATTTGCTGAAGCAGTCTGGCTCCATCAAACTGTGCTTAGTTTTGGTGAGCTCTGTAGACTAATAAACCACCAAGAGTCACCATTAGAAGGATCATGTGTACTTTTTATCAATAGAAAGTGGATTCGACCCATTTTCCAAAGAAAAAAAAAAAAACTCAGGGGGTGTCTATGTGTAAACTAAGATAGCGATGAGGCAGTGCAAACTTTAAGCCAAAGATAGAAATCTCAATTTGGGGGTGCCTGGGTGGCTCAGTCAGTTAAGTGTCAGACTCTTGCTCTCAGCTCAGGTCTTGACCTCAGGGTTGAGTACAAGCCTCACACTGGGGTCCATGCCAGGCATGGAGCCAATCAAAAGGAAAGGAAAGGAGAGGAGAGGAGAGGAGAGGAGAGGAGAGGAGAGGAGAGGAGAGGAGAGGAGAGGAAAGGAAAGGAAAAAAGGTAGGTCTCAATATGTGTTCTCAAGGATGCCATTTTTCCTTGGTTATGTTTGACTATTGCAAGTGCATGCCGGCCCGGAGCCGGAGCCCGCCCTCATCAACAGCACACCTTCAATGTCCTCGTATAGCTTAGGGAAAAATAGAGCTGGTGTAGCACAGCAGCATCCAGAACACCTCATGTATGGCCCCCTCTACTCGATATCCATTACTACTAACGTCTGCCCAGAGCCAGTAATTTCATTCCCAGGGGGTAAGTTTGAAAGCAAAGGCATTTCCCATTTCAAGAAAAAGGACGTTTCTGTGTACTATTTTATTCAAAAATTTTCTAAAGTAGGACCCTGTACACGTTCTGTAAAAATACACAGGATTCCCCGAAAACTTCCAAAAGGGTTACAGAAATATCCCTATTAAAGAAAACATAGAAAACTTGTTACTTTAGATTCCTGGAATTGTCAAGTATTTCAAAGATATAAAAGGACAAAATACAGTTATAATAGTTGCGGCTGTAGTAGAAAGAGTGACCAACAGATAGAATACTAGGCTTGGGAGAGAATACAATTCACCTTTGCTTGAACTATATCCTTTTATGCCAAGAAAGCTATGAGAAAGTTGTGGAAAGATTTCTGGCCAGGAGGGAAGATCAAAGGGTAAGAATCCTACCATCACACTGAAGACAATCTTTTGGGAGGACGCCTAGAGTCTCTCGATCTTTCGGGCATTATGTCCTGCTTATGTGCCTCTCCAGAAGTAGCTGGATCAAAAAAGTGACTTTTATAACAGCTAATGTTAACCCCACAAAGTAGGGCTAAGAATTGAGCTCACTGAACTAACTGCTTGGCAATTTCAGTGGTAGCGTCAGCTTGAGTCCCATCCCCAGGAGGCTAGACTCTTAGCGATAACGAATTACACCAACCCAGACAGTCAGGGTTATAATCAAGCTTCTTGTCCCCCGCTTCCCTAAACCCCACACTGAAAAATCACCAGCAATGCCTTCTCTTTTTTCCCTGATTTACAGGCATTCTTTTTCCAGTTACCATTTTTGAACTATCAGCACACACAAATAAACTAACCTGACTACTTTTACAAATTAAAGGATGAAAGTCTCCTGTAAAAAGTCTTCAAGCAAAACTAAGCAATAGCAATAAGGTTTACAAAACAAGGACTCTGCATACTGAAATTCTCCCTATATCAGAACAAATAAAAATATCATTTTTTACATGTGATAAATTCTGTGTAAAACATAGACCATTTATTATGTAATATGAATGTATTTTAATAATAGATTTTGCTTTTCCATCCTGTTAGATTTTGCCTTCCCCAATGGGTTGAGAGATAATTTATTTATAGCGTATAACTTTCCTTAAGTTTCTGATAAAAGCCTTTATATTTTAAAATGTCTCAAGGAAACAACATTGCTGAAGGCATGTGTACAAATAAGGAGAATAGTTATTTAATGCAGGCCTGTGTAAGTTTAAACAACCTATGTGATCTATTATAAATAAATACAACACCCAGACTCTGAGACTAGTTGAGCAAAAAAGTAGTTAAACTTGGTGAGATGTGAAATTAGGTTTTAATGCATGCAAAACACATCCCAATGCATATTTTTAGGTGTAGGCTGATTGACTTTTCTCAGTGTTTAAAATTAAAAGCTGCCTTTAGGCAGTTAAGAACCTTTGGAGAGCTTTTGATATTATTAAATTCAAGCACTTACATTGAGTTCTACCATAGAGCCATGCAAAAACCAACACTTAAGTCTCATCTGAGGATAGATTTTTACGTGACCATCTGTCAATACTGTCCCACACAGCCAGCTCATCAGTTTCTCTCCCCAGGGTGACCCCGCCACCCTACGCCGGGGACTACGCTCAGTTTTTACATCCCAATCATGGTTCACTCATTCTCGCCAGCTGTCCTGAACATCATATTAACAATTATAATGAAAAGACAACTGGTACATAAATATCTCAGGGTCAAACATTGGTGACTGTCTCCACGTCACTACCTCATTATAATCTCACAACCTCTATGGGATAGGTACAATGATTAATCCAATTTTACTATTTGAGGAAATCAACATTTAGTGAAGTTAAAGAGCTTGGCCAAGTTCACACAGCTCACAAGTAGAGCTGGAAGGGAATCCACGTCTACGCGGTTCCAAAGCTGAGCAGAGAGAGAGCATGTGCTAAAATTGGCTTCTCGGAGGCTGTTCGATTACATTGGTTTTCTCCTTCAGGGAGCAGGCTACGACTCATGGCACGCCAAGTCTTCCACAATCAGGAAAGTAAGAACTTTCATACACAAACTCTGTTCAATAACTATGTACTGAGTACTTATGTACAAGATACTTAAGTAAGTGGGTGGCTATCCTAATATATCTAATATATCCTAATATATATACCTCACATTTCATTATAATAATTTGTTATTAAATTCATTTCTTTTCAGCCTTTAATATTCTATGGATTTAACTCTCAGAGATTACACATACGGGTTACTGTATTAATCCTATTTTCCTCAACTATCTCTTGTGTTTCTCCAAAACAGATTTGTTTTGATGTCTTTTACACAGACATGTAAGTGTGTGATTTGGGCAAAATGCAAATTAACAATCCTGACTTGTCTGTGCTGAGTTAAAACACACTGCGGAGCCGATGTAATCCATAAACGCTAGCGATCAGGTGCAAGCCTTCGACTGCGGGTTCTGCTTTCACATACTATCATTTATTTCCTCTTACTCACGGGTCAAGATAGAATACCAAATTCAATAGAATGGTCATTTGAGAAAGACAAGTCTTGCTTTCTATGACAGCCAGGCAGTGATGGGATTTTACCCCCACGTGCAACGTGACACTTCGCGCATCCCAATAATTTTATTACACAATAGTGTAAGTGTCTCAGGAGCCTGAGTAGATGACATATTTACCTGAGTGCTATTATCCACCTCATCTAAATGAATACGGAATGAAACAGGTGCTTTAACTACGGTGAATCTGTCCTGAGTTGATAGATCATTTCTAATCACGTACTCACCTGTGTCTCATAATGAATTTGGGGGGGGAGCAGTAAGATCAGACTAGAAAACAACTGTTGTTGAAAGGTTAATTAATTTAACAAATATTCGTTAAGTGCCTACAATGTACTATGTACTTTTCTAGATGTTGGGGATAAAACAAGATTTTTTTAAACATAAAAATAATTTGATGATAGTTGTAAAAAGAAATATAGAAACAGTTATAATCACGGACAAGTCCTACACATCCATTTCTGAACTATTTAATCTCAACAAGAGTGTGAGCTTTTATTTATTTTTATTTTTTTTTTAAAGATTTTTATCTATTTATTTTAGAGAGAGAGAGAGCACGAGCAGGGGAAGGGGGAGAGGGAGAGAGAGAATCCCAAGCAGACTCTGCACTGAGAGCGAACCCCAATGTGGGGCTAGATCCCAGGACCCTGAGATCATGACCTCCAAAATCAAGAGTCAGATGCTTAACTGCCACAGCCACCCAGGCACCCTTAAGAGTGTAAGCGTTTAGAAAACTGCATAAATTATAGTACCTCAAAATCATTATATTTGTTCCAAGGAGAACTCAATATGAAAAATCCCAAAGTTCCTCTGGATTTGAAAAAAGAAGGACAGTATTAAAACAGATTAATTACAAATGAGAGAAATCAGACTAAGTCAATGTGTGTCTGAGGTGGGGGGAAGACTGAAGAGGAAAAAGAAGCAACATTTACTTTCAGGGGAGTCTCATGGGATTCTGGGCAGAATGGAATTCTTTCTCTCCTGTCTGTTCAGCTTCGTCCTGTCTTAGCAACAGGAGTCCACAGCTGTGCACTGCATTTGGTGACTAAAAGCTTACTTTCCAATCTTCTAGAATCGTAGCAACACTCAAAAATAGGTCTACCTGGGGCGCCTGGGTGGTGCAGTCGTTAAGCATCTGCCTTGGGCTCAGGGCGTGATCCCAGCGTTCCGGGATCGAGGCCCACACCAGGCTCCTCCACTGTGAGCCTGCTTCTTCCTCACCCACTCCCCCTGCTTGGTTCCCTCTCTCGCTGGCTGTCTCTCTCTCTGTCAAATAAATAAATAAAATCTTAAAAAACAAAAATAGGTCTACCTGCTCATCAGGGAATCCAAAAATTCCAACAGCGGCAACACTGCCTCCTAGAATGAATATTTGAAATTTGTGAAGACATTTTTGGTTGTCCTAATGATTTGGGGGAGCCTAAAAGTTTAGCAAAGTGTGGGACAGGTGTGCACCACTCTGCCTGGCACCTGAGTTTACTTTACACTTTTTTTCAAAATTTAATAAAATTTTGCACGACTAGTAAATTGTCCATGAATACAACATCCACACAAATGGAAAGAAATGCTGTATTTCCTTTTGGTCAGAATTTACTCAGAGATGCTCACCACTTCAAAAAATATCATGTCACCCCCAGGAAAACCACTTACAGAATTTGAATGACACACCCAACGCGTCCCTGTCAGTCTTCAGTTGCGGCTTGTGCATTCACTGTCTCCTAGCATTCACATTTTGAAATAAATAGAATCGCATCATGAAGGGTTTTCCTCTTGTTTTCTTTTATTTCTCCTTTGTATTGTAGTTAGGTCATGATATTTTCAAAGTCATGTGCAAGTAGGTTTTATTATCAAGGTACTTGTGAGAGAATTCTAAAGGGGGCTTTGTAAAAATTATTTGTAAGGAAGTTATATTAATAAGGTAATCTTTAAGGAGGCTTTATACAATTTCTTTGATATGAAAAATGGATACTGGATCCAATACAGTTGAAATCAGGTTATTTCATCCATATATCAGGGCAAAAGCATCTGAATGTCCCAGCTTGGGTCGGATGTCTCACCATGCCCAAATGAGTTATGCTTAAGTAGCCAGACTGGAGAAGTGAAAATAGAAATCCACCTTTAGGGGTGCCTGGGTGGCTCAGTCAGTTAAGCGTCTGCCTTTGGCTCAGGTCATGATCCCTGGATCTTGGGATCAAGTCCCAGGTCCCACATCGGGCTCCTTGCTCAGTGGGGAGCTTGCTTCTCCCTCTGCCTTCCACTCCCCCTGCTTGTGCTCTTGCTCTCTCTGTCAAATAAATAAATAAAATCTTTACCAAAAAAAAAAAAAAAGAAAAGAAAAGAAAAGAAAAAGAAATCCACTTTTAATGGCAGTGCCACCATCCCAAGAGATGCAGGACTGACAGCTTATTATAGTTTTTCCTATAATGATACAGGCCTGGCACAGGGATAATCACAGATGATATAAATTAGGTCGCTTGACCCCTTTCCAGCATGCCCTTGTACCTTCCCCAGTCCTGTCTCTACATTATAGTTAAGATGTCCTTTCTTGTTCTCTCCATATGTGGGACCTCAAACCAGAGCGCCCCACACAGCGCATGCATGTCAGGCATCCATCTAGAGAGTGGAAATATGGCGATCAAGCAAGATGACTGCCTTCAGAGAGCTTATACTTTACAGGGAGAAAAAATTAACAAAATAATCTTCTTTAAAGCTTATTTTGAAATGTGAAAATGTCACTACAAGAAAATGAAACATGATATTATGGTGGGGAATAACTGGGAGGAACTGCTTCCTTTTCTGGAAGGGACTATCTTCTGTCCCATGAACAAATGCCCTCTGGGAGCTACTTAGCTAACAGATCTGATAAAGAAGTTTGTGCTGAGAGATTGATGTTCACAAGTGATTTAAAGCATTAGCATTCACCAGGAGTTGTCTATCACAGAATTAGAAGGATAGTTTTGCTCGTATTTATTTTAGCACCTTCATTTTATGTTTGAGGTAAATATTTCTGCAAGTGTACTTTTTGTTTGTTTATATATATGTATGTATATATACATGCAAATATATTATCTATATCTATTATCTATATCTATATTACATATATCGATATATATTTATTTCATATATATGTATCATAGTTAATATATGTGATATATACAGACACATCCAAAGTTGCTTGGTTAGTCAAAGTCCTAAAGTCATGATGCTCTTTACAGATCCCAAAACTCTGACTTATCAAGCTTATAGAAAAATGATGTGTGTGTATATGTGTGTATTACTAACAAAAAAAAGAAACCTGGGAGGCACCTGGGTGGCTCAGTAAGTTAAGCTTCTGCCTACAGCTCAGGTCATGATCCTGGGGTCCTGGGACTGAGCCCCTTGTTGGTCTCAGCAGGGAGCCTGCTTCTCCCTCTCCCTCTGCCTGCAGTTCCCCGCTTGCGCACTCGCTCTCTCTCTGTCAAATAAATAAATAAAATCTTTAAAAAAAGTAAAAGAAATCTGGTATTAAATTCTATGACAAAGAAGCAGTAGTATCCAACAAAAATATAAAATAATTAAGGAAAAAATAAAATTGATAATTACGAACATTCAATTTTAGCTGCAGATAAGTAGGATTTCGTGAGAGTATAGTTTGAGAATCTGTCTCTGAATCCAAAGGCATGATTTAAACGATAAAAATTTTAGACAATATGGGAAACATATTTTTTCCAGGATGTAGGGAGATTAGAGAATCTTAAATCATACCACATAGGTAGCTTTCTATCTCACCAAAACTTAGAGCATACTTTATGATACCTAAGAATCTCCTAGTGTGTTGCTAATCTGAAATTGAGCTGAACTAGGATTACCACTACTGGAACCTGGAACCAGATACCAAAGATACAGAAACTGGAAAAAAAAAAATCTCCCTAGGCTAAGCATTACAGAGAATAGAAAACTCAAAATCAGCTGCAAGTTGGGAAATCTGCAGTAAGATCTCAGCTACAAAAATACAGCTTCTGCAAGGTTTTGATGTATATCATGATTAAAGTTGCCCCAAAAATCCAATGGGAAAATTTCTCCACCTGCCCCAAAGATGACTTCTTATGTTACCACCAAAGGGTAGTGACAAACCTATAAAAAGCCCTCCCCCACAACAAACAAAACACCATAGTCTCAGAGATACAGAGAAGAGACTGATGGTTACCAGAGGTGGGGGGTTGCCAGAGATAGGAGAAATGGATTAAGGGAGTCAAAGGTACAAAGTTACATTTATAACATAAATGAGCCCTGGAGATGTAATATATAGCATGGCAACTATAATTAATAATACTGTAAAGCATATTGGAAAGTTGTTAAAAGAATAAATTTTAAAAGTTTCTCATCAAACACACAAAAATTCTGTAACTATGTAGGGTGACAGATGTTAACTAGATTTATTATAGTGCTCAAATATCAAATCATTTTGTTCTATACCTAAAACCTAAATATAATGCTGTGTGCCAATTATACCTCAATTAAAAGAAAAAAAGCCTAGAAATGTGTGGAGGATCATTAGTCACAGAAACTGAGCAGTACTTCATCACCTAAGTCATGTTTTTATTCATTGTTGGACCAGATAGAGAGAGAGAGAAAGGAATGAAGGAAGAGAGGGAGGGAGGGAGGGAGGGAGGGAGGGAAGGAGGGAGGGAAGGAAAAGAAAAGAAAGGAAAGGAAAGGAAAGGAAAAGAAGAAAAGAAAAGAAAAGAAAAGAAAAGAAAAGAAAAGAAAAGAAAGAAGAAAAGAAAAGAAAAGAAAAGAAAAGAAAAAAGTTGACTGAAAAAGAGATCATCGTTTCCCCCAATATAAAATTCTGGTTGGCCACCAAATATTGCCAAATATATATCAACAAGGATGTAATAAATATCTAACATGTATCAGAGGCACAGTAGATTAACATTAGGATGGGAAATATGAAACACGATCTACAATCCCTAGTGTTCATACGTATATGTTTATCCACATAACACAGAGTCAGTGCAGAATATATACACAGATAAAAATAAGATTTTAAAAGGTACAGTATGATCACTATGGGTGCAGTGACTAGGAGAAAGTATCTTAAAAGAGATAATATGGTATTTCTTGGATAAACACCAATTATTAACCGAGTCCATTTTTCTCCTTTCACAAGGAATCAGGAAACTTATAAAATACCAAGGTGGATAAATAAAAAAGAAAATCACAACTAGACATAAAATTAAAGAACACAAAAGAGAAAAAGGTCTTCAAAGTAACTAAAGAGAAAATAAATAATACATCTATTCAATGATATTTGGACTAAGATTTGATTTCTCATTGACAGCAGTGGAAGCAAGAAGACAGTGAAATAATATCTACAATATACTAAGAGGAAATCCCTATTTATCTAGAATTGTAACCTATAAAAAATATTTTAAACATGAGAGTGAAAAAAGATCTTTTCAGGCTACCAAGAAAATGGAGTTTCCCACCACCAGCTGTACTTCAGACAAAAAGAAAATGATTTCCGGAATGAAATTGTTAAATTAAATACAAATAAGTTAAATGTGCTAAATAAGAGGCAAAACATTATCCAAATGGATTTCTAAAATCTAGATATGTGCTGTTTGCAAGAGATAAATATAAAACTTAAGTAGACAAAGGGGTTGAAAACAAAAGGATATCAGAAACACTAACCTATTATGGTAATAATACTAAAGAGGCAGATAATATCATATTTTATCATACTGAGGAGTACGTAGTAGTGTAAGTACTAGTAGCTACATTAAAATCAGAAAAAAATAAATTTAAGGCAGAAATCATTATCAGAGATAAAGAGGTAATTACATAATAACAAAGGTCTCAACTCACCAGGAAAATAAAACAAATTAAACTTAAATGTATCTAATAATATAGTCTCAAATATGTACGGCAAAATTTGAGAGGTCTGTTAGAACACCATCATAACAGAAAATTTTAACATATCTCTTTTATAATTTATAGATTAAACTAACAAAATACAAAGATTATGGAATATAAAAATAATATTAATAATAATCTAATAAGACTTGATCTCTAAAAAATGAAAAAAAATACCTTCTTTCCAAGGAAACTTAGAACATGAATATTGGCTTTATACTAGCACTTAAACAATTTTGCCAAGTCTCAAAGACTGGTATCCTACAGACCATTTTCTCTACCATACACAGTTAGTTAAGAATGTATAGTGGAGCTAAATGTACAAAGTGTGTAGGAACACAAAGGAAGAAACAACCATCTCTTCCTAGGGCTAGGTACTAGTCGAGTGGGAGTTCTCTCATCAAAGAAGCAGAGATGTATTCTAGACAAGTGAATATGAAATATTACAAAGGAACAAAAGAAACTGGCATGATCAAGGAGAAGTGAGTTATTAAGTGAAGTTATGATTGAACATATGTGTTGTGTGTGTGTGTATGTGTGTGTGTGTGTGTGTGTTGGAAGGTAAGAGAATGTCATACGTGGCCTGAAAATGAGCAAGATCTATATCATGTTTTATCATATTGAGGAGTATATATTATAAAATAAATAACAGGGAATCAACAATGACATTTAAGCAGGTGAGGGACAAAATATTATTTTATTCTAAAAGAGAAATCTGAAAGTATAAAATGTGAATTGCTTGTCAAATACACTGGACACAGGTAGACCAGTCAGATGCTGATGCAAATCTGGTTGGTTTCTTAATAAGGAAGAATTTCCCTCTGAAGAAGCATGAATATATCTGACTTCCTAGAATCTCCCATTCTTGCAGATCACATTTTCTTAGGAGGCCCCTCATTAGCCATTGTTATAATCAGCCATCTTCAGGTAGATTTTGGTCTCCCATTCCCACTTTGATGTATGCATTTCTACATTACTCTTATTAGCCCACAGTGTTAGACTTATAAGACTCGTACAACAACTAAAACAGATCTATTATGATTAAGTAACCTTTAGTGAAGAACTAAGCATAACAAGGATAAAATTATTACAAACCCGTCTATCCAACAGTGTGAGTTTTACAGGTCACTAATAAACCAAATCCATTAGCTATAATGTGCATTTCAGAATACACATTGGCCTATCTCTACTGAGATTCCTTCGGGTCTTCTCTCTACCTAGTTAGGTGGCTTACTCCTTGGGCCACCTCACGGAGACAGAGCTGTCAAATCTCCAGAGGCAGATAATATATCTGACTATAAAAAATCTGATCAAACTGTCAAAAACACAGAAAAATCAGCTAAGGAAACTGTGACACATAGTTCATGGTTCTGGGGCAGTGTATGCAACCGTTTCACTGAGGAAAAAAACAAAATTTATCATTATTATCTCCAAATAATCTGTGGTCTCCTTTTCCCCCAGTCTGAACAGTTTAGTCATAGTTAGTTCTTGGATACTATCAGGCCTAGCTTTTAGAAATCATCTTTTCTTTAGTTTTGATGGTAACCATAGGCAGTTCTAGAAATCTCTAAATCCCTCTCCATCCAGCATCAGGGTTAGCTTGGTGCCCTAGTTTCCAGTATTTCCCAACTTACTGTGAGATGACTTGCTAAGAATAGCAAAGAGAATATATAAATCTCTTCACAGTGATTCCAAGCCCACCCCCAGCTCTGTGGCCACAACTGCAACATCACATTAGAATTCACCATGGTATGGCCAGCGCCACTGCAAGAAATACATGTGTACGTGTGGAATAAAAGAGAATACTTGACAAAAATTCAGATCAGAGATGAGACCTTGATCTAGGACTTTAACAAAAGGTATGGAGGGAAGGACTTGGGACTGTGTGATTAGCATACACCATCACCTTGTAAATACAAAATAGAAGCTATGAGTATATGAGACTATCTAGGAAGTATGTAGAAAGAGGGAATGAAAATATACCACAGGACAAAATCTCAGGGAACAGAAACTTTGGAGAATGCATACACAAGGGAGCTATTAAAAGAGTCTGGGAGTGAAAAATCAAATAGGTGAAAGTTCTTACGTTACACTTAAAACATTGAAAATATTAAAAAGTATCATTTTTGCCGAGAATTCAATAATGTATATACCAAAGAGCTATAATGTTTACATCCACCAATATCATAGTGAATCACAGGTCTTATAATGTAACATTTAGATACTGGATTATTTAAAGAGAAGGACAGAATATCATTTAAGTCAAATGTTCTTTTGGGATGGGAACATAATATTAATTCTGTGTATTTCTGTGTTTACTTGGATTCATTCTTTCTTTTCTAATGAAGCTTTAGATTAACTTTCCCAGATTTTATTTGATGTTTCTTCTTGTTATCTTTATTCATTTGTACTCCAACATCATATGGCATAAAACAAAAAATAGAAAAAATAAGATTTCGGTCTTTGGTATTTTGATCACACTGTGCATGCTGGAAAACATTAAAGTATAGTTCTACAACTTTATGCATGGAGCTTAAAATGAGGTGGGTAGTGCATCTCACTAAATCTCACAAACTGAGGCAGAGAAAACCAAAAATTTACCCTCTGAGCGTATTCGCAGATAATTTTAACAATTATGCAAGTCTATGAAATCAAGTTGAAGTATAATCATTTGAGAGAGCATAATATTGCATCCAATATTAAATTTTTAGTATGCTTGAATGACATTTTTCTAAAAGTTTCTGAAATCCACTTCAGGTATGTAAATATGAAACAAACAAAAGCATTGCTAATTGCAAATGTTAAGCACTTTAAAGTCAGTTGTGTTTTTATTTACTATGTATTAACAGCTATCCATGGTTTAGAAAATAAGTAAAATAAATACATATGTAATAACATACTCATATTTACAAAATGAAAGATTCGTATAGTAACTGGGCTCAGAAGCAAATGAAAGATCCTCAATTACACATACCACACGCCAAAAATATGTTTAAGCTATTTTTGCTGTATATTTCACATCCATAATTATTAAATACTTCTAATTTCTCCTAGGAATGCTTAATAACAAGGGCCTTTATTATTAAGACAGGACACCATCATGAACTGCCTCTTCTTTGGGCCATGACTCCAGCATGAACTTCAAGAAACTTGATGAAATGAAATAAAACATCCAAAAGTCTAAACAGCCTCTGCTTCCTGGAGCCATCAACCGATCAAAACATCAATTTTAAAAAGTGGGTCTGAGAGAAATTAAGCAAGATGCTAAGATGAGCTCATTTATTTTAACTTTTCTTAAATAATGTCTCCACCCCAGACAAAAGTACTAGGCATTAGAAATGCAGAGATTTAGAAGTGCAGGTGTGCATTCTCCCCAAATGCCAAATTTGAAAACAAAAAATAATAACAATAATTTAACCGCAGTTATCTTAGAACGTGTACAAGTTCTGATAACATCAGTGCTAGATCACAGTCTTTCACCCCCAGAGTCGGTGGGTTTTATTCTGTGGCAAGCGGGGTCAAAAATTACCATACAATGGAAGTCTTGCACACGACATAACTGGACACAGACAGCATAATTTAAACCTTCTAAACTCTGTATCAGCTGACAAAGTAAAGTAAATGCATACTGAGGTATAAGCTGTTCAGAAGAGATGCTAAATATTGCAGCATGACCACTGCAACATTATGAAAATACTTGAGTCTCTGCAAAAGGTCTTAATAACCTTTAAGTATATATGCATTTATAACCAGTAATCCCTTGTGAAAGTATTTAAGAAGAGTGAAGAAAAAGAAGTACTATGAGGCCAGGAATTGGGTTAAGACACAAGTATACTTGTTAGAGATGGGCCACAAATCTGCCTCTAAGCTTTTTAGCAACTAAGGCAAAAGGGGAAATACAATCAGTTTTATCATGAAAAGGTTTCCTAAGATTAAATACGAAGCAGGTGCTTAGCTGTATAACTGATTCTGGTACTCAGACTAGAAAGAACGGCCCTCTCTTGAGTCTCATGTTGAGAGGGAGGTGGAAACCTAGAATATAATTCAATAAGACTTTAGGTAAGCAATTTCTCTCCTTGAGGTGGTTAGCTACTCCTCCTTATTTGGATTTTAAAATCCCTCCAATACTCTGAGTAGATACAGACTTGTGGAATCACCATGATAACAGTACTTTCCCCATTCGTGACATTGATTCATTATATCATGTTTCACTAAAATGCTCTTGCTCATGGCAAGCTGAATTGGTTATTTCTACCCAAGAAAGAATCAAAGGCTCTTTTATCTCAGGTAGATTGTATTTATTTTTCCAGCCATGCTAAAGAAAGATGGAAGTTTAAAAGCCAATATGAAAAGAAGTTAGACAGTGATAATGTGTGGGTTAGCAACTGAAGCATTACGTGCCTCCAGCAAAGAGGAATATAGTAAGCTCTTGGCTCTCAGAGATTTAAGGTTTGCATTTTTAACTATTTAGGAGTAACCCGGAATGCTTGCGGCTTGCAGCCGTTAATAATTCAGCTGAGACCCCAACAAAGCAGGTGTGAATGTGTAAGGCAGCGGCCGCGTAAGTCAGCCTGATCCACCACACAGAAGCCAAAGCGCAAAGCAGCTTGGTTGCGTCCTTTCTCCATGTTACTTCAACACTCACTCTGGTGAATAAAGAAACTATGTGTCTTTGAAGAAAATGGTCTCCAGAAGAATGACAAAATCTAGTTCTGATGATGAAAGAGATCTAAGAAAATGATGGTTCTTAGGCAGAAAATATGTGTTATCAGATAAATCACCCCCTCTAGTCAGACCCTTAAATGTTGACTTGCCAAGGTTTGGTAAAGCATTCCTCAAGAAAAGGTATTATTCAATAGTGACCCTCCTATGAATATAAAAGAAACATCCTTCCAAAATTATACTGAGTTAACCGTATATCTTCACTTGTGATTCCTGGTATAAATATGATTTGGAAAAAATGATATGAAAAAAGCATATCAAGATTTACAGCCAGTTTTACAGTGCAATAACAATTTCTGTTGAGTCGCAAAGACTGCCATTAAGAACTTCAGCTTTATTTTGGATTAAATCACCTGGTATTTATTTTCAGATTACCGAGATACCATAAAACCTAAAGACTTAATAATTTTAGTGTCAGTATAATCACTCAGATGGATTTTTAAATTTTATGATTAATACTAAATGTATATCAAGCTGGAATGCCAAAGCAACACTAGAGGTTAAATCCAATGTACAGTCCTAGCAAAATGAACATTATTTGCAGTGACCTGAGAGGCAGAATAATGAAGAAGACTAGCAGACTTGGACAAAATATAGAGAGTTTATTTTGAAAGACTGGTACAAGGTTATGAAACTCTTATCCAGTGGTCTCAATCTGTGATTTATTTATCACTTTCTTATAGGCTTTATTCACAAACACCAACCATCAGTAATCTGGCCCAAAGTAAATGATTAGGAATAAGCAGAGTAGTAAAAATAAATATGGCCTGTGAACAATAATTCTGCAACAGGAGTAAATACTATGACTATTGGTAAAATACCATCACTTTTATTTGAAACAAGAATATTAAAGAAATTCAGTGAGAAATTTCTACGATCAGAAGTTCTATGAACTTCCTGGAACTGTGGCCAGTAAAAAGAGCATAGGATTTAGAAATGAAGGGCACAGACTTAAGTTCTTATTCCATTATTTATTAATCATGTGGTCGTCGACATTTCACTTGATTTTTCTGTCTCCATTTTGTCATCTTTAAAATAAGAATACGATACTCAGCAGACAAACTTATAATGACATTCAAACAAGGAAGTATTTGGGGAATAAAAACAGCTAATATTAACTTTATTTACCAATTTGGAAAGGATTTTCTTCCAGGACGGCACAAAAAATGGCATTCTGAAACAAATACTCAGAGCTCTAGACTCTGAGACCGGCAAGATCCTTAGAGGTCCTGAGGCTTTTACCCTGTGTTCCCCAGTCTTACAGTTCTGGGGTCAGCGTCCCGGGGTCAACAGCAGGGGCCAAGACTTGCAGAGAGCCTCCAGTCTCTCTTGAACCAGAGCTGATCCCCTTTTATTGGTATTAGATATTACAAAGATGTTGTTTGAACAAATCTTTCAACTATGGCCAAAAATGACTACAGCAAAAAGTATAAGGAGATTGTTTCCACTTAGCAACATCACCATCACCCAAGAAGCTTGAGGGGAAGAAGGACTGTGACACAAACTCTGGCTGATGGCCAAGCCAGGGTTTGAACAAGGACTTGTAAGTCTTCCCTGAACCAGATGAATGCCCTTTCCACCACACAAATCAATGACTTTAAAGGCTCTGGGCTGATGGATGTGGAGTGAGAGTTTTAAGTACTTTGGGGTGCCTCTGACTTCTAACTGCTGGTAAACTCCATTTTGGTGTAGAGTGATTGCTTTAATGAATATCCAAGGCTGAAGTTTTAGCTCTTATTTCACAAATGGACACTGATATGGCAATTAAAGCCTTTTTGGCTGGATAGTAAAATCCTTTATTTTTAAAGGTCTCTGATGTCAAGTTGGTGTAGAACACTCTAGATAACCTATTTAATACCAGCAGAGCAGTACAAATGTTCTAAAACCTGATGGGGGCTTACAGTACTTTTCAGAGTGAATCTATAAAAATATTGTTTGGGAGTGTCAAGAAAACTCTCAAGGCATTTGGCACAATTTTTAATTGTTAGGATGGGAGTCTGCAAATCTCTTGGAGGGATGGTAATCCTTTAATTTGCTCATTCTGGGGTTGGCCTACAAGTCTCTAGTAAGTTTCATTAAGGATGTAAGATCACCACATGTTTCTGTAAATTTGCAAAGAAAAAGAAACGATTTAAAGTAAAATAAAAATGTAGATGTTAGCATATTAACATCTACATCTACATAAAATGAGATAGCTCACTTTTAGTCATATAGAGATTTAGAAGCTAGAATTTTATCACAAATTCTCAATAAATCAGCAAAATTCTCAACAACTTATAAACTTCTATGTTGACATTTATTCATTTACCTACCTAAATGCCTATCCTCAAACATCTGACATACATTCAAACAAAAATACATGGTCATAGGGGAAGAGAGGAAAAAATGAAACAAGAAGAAACCAGAGAGGGAGACAAACCCAGAAGAGACTCTTAATCTCAGGAAACAAACTGAGGGTTGCTGGAGGGGAGAGGGGTGGGAAGGATGGGGTGGCTGGGTGATGGACATTGGGGAGGGTATGTGCTTTGGTGAGCGCTGTGAATTGTGTAAAACTGATCAGTCACAGACCTGTAGCCCTGAAATAAATAATACATTATATAAAAATAAAATAAAAATAAAAATACATGGCCATTTTCCTTACTAACTTAAAGTTGTAATCTCTGCCAAATTCTATTTTAGCTGAAATTCCGATACAGGATGAGAAAAACCTCACTAAATATTATATAAAAGGAATGCCCCCAAAGACACATGCTGAATTATTGTCTTACAGCATTAAGCCATCTTGTGTAGCTATGATTTTGAGTCCATAAATCCTAAAATATTCTTTTGTCCTGGACCTTCAAAATTTGATGTATTCTCAATTGGTAAAGTCTGAAGATCAGCAAAGCTGTAATAGCCAGTAGGAAGACTTGGAATAAATGCTGAGTGATGACAGCAGGCCCCGAAGACTTCAGAAATAGTCATTTACACAACTGCCTTCCAATTTTAAACAAAATTGTTTATTTTTCTTAATTCTCTTTCCACTCACATCAAAAATGTTCCCTCATCCCTCCTGATTTTATAAAAAAAAAAAAAAAAAAAAAAAGAATGTTTCATTACTATTACTGGAAGTTTATTTCAACTTCAATGAAACAAGTCCATATTCTGAATATGAGGACATGAAGATTAACTGTTTCTGAATCTTCATGACTAGTTTGTTATCAAAGAGAAATGGGACTAGCCCTGGATGGAGACAATTGTAATTGCTTTAGATGTGAAAGAGGTCAAATAATTCAATAATCACAAATGTTTCCTAATTCTAAGCCAAGAAATGAATATATAAAGCAGGTTGCTAAAAATATGACATTTGTTAAAGAGTACTATTTTTCACTATGGAATGACTAACTTAAAAAAAAAAAGGAAAAAACACCTACTTACACTCATCACAAAGCCTCCTACACTGCAGCAACCCTGACTTTCCTGAGCTGAGCGTCTTATTGATGAAACAAAAAAACGTTTTTAGAATTCTTCCAAGTGCCAACTCTCTTATTTGATGGAAATTGTAGACTAATGTACTATGAGACTTGGTTTAAGACCTCAGCATTTTTTTTTAAAGATTTTATTTATTTATTCGACAGAGACAGAGACAGCCAGCGAGAGAGGGAACACAAGCAGGGGGAGTGGGAGAGGAAGAAGCAGGCTCATAGCGGAAGAGCCTGATGTGGGGCTCGATCCCATAACGCCAGGATCACTCCCTGAGCCGAAGGCAGACGCTTAACCGCTGTGCCACCCAGGCGCCCCAAGACCTCAGCATTTTTATGTCAACCCCTTGTTGAAACACCTCTGCATTTCTCTTTTTTGCTAGATTATCATTTCTCACCCATGTAATACTTTCTTAATGATCTCATTGTATTATTCAGGGAAGCTTTTTCCTGGCCTATCTAGGGCAAGTTTCAAGTTCTTGGTAAATGAAATTTTATTTAAATTAAGGAGATAAAATTAAGTAACAGTGACTGGACCACATTTAATTAACTCAAACAAGTACAATTATATTTATTGAAAAGTTGTTTTATGCATCTCAAGATTAACTATGCAGTTTATAATTTTTGCACCTTGTAAAATGATAATTAAGAAAATATTCTGGAAGCATACTGTTTATACTCTGCAAGCAATGGAAAAATTTCATTTGAACTTCTAGCCAGTCATCCCATTAAAGAAACAGTCCTGACAAATAAATAAATTAAAGCTGGGATCAAATAAGACTGCAAAAAGGATACTGTGCTCCTGATGTGTCTTATGTTTTTGATCACAAAGCAAATAACAATTATCTACAAATGTATTCTTAGCATCTGAAAACATAATTTCTTAAAACTCCTATTTCAAAAGCTGAGTAAAAGAATCACCAAAGTCTTATGTATTAAACGTAGCCATTTATGCAACCTAATATTTCTTATAAACACCACAAAAAGCAAATTTATAAGTGTCAGTTCCAAAAGTTACTAGTGCATAACATATGTTGTTTAAAAGAGGGCAACTACAGAGCTAACATAAAAGCCAAAGCTACCATCGTAAATATCAATTATGGAAAGTCCTCTCTAACTCAGAGATATTCCAGGAAAGAAGGTGATTTCTCGAATATCAATATTCATCAACACTCACATATCCAAAGCAGTAACCCACATTTTGGGTTGTTTGATGTCGTTTCTTCTTTAAAACAAACACCAGGGCAAAATCCAAAGTAAAGCTTATACATTTATTGGAGAAACAGATAGAGATCAAAGGGAAAAGAACAGACCAAAAGTCTTTCTGGATGAGAACTCTCTAGCTTTTCAACACTGATCTGTTTCATCAGGAGCTTGTGTGCAGGATAGAATATGATACATCCTCACCTCCATTAGCAAGTTTTATACACACAACTATATTTTACTTTTCCACCACTATATCTTTTAATGTGCATATTATATTTAGTTTTATGATAATGACAACAATGGCATAACACCTAATTATTGGAGTTTATCTTCAGTTTAAAAACTTGCAAAAGACAACACTGTTTACTGAACAGCATATAAAAAAATCAATGTCCACACATAAAGCATAGCAAAAAATATACTTTTGCTAAAACCTCATAAGGGGAAAATAAGGTTTACCACAAAAAAAAAGATAAAAAATTAGGAAAATCTTCCTTTCTTAAAATTCGAGGGAAGCAGTTTCACCTAATAATAGCACTAATGATCTAAAACTAAGTTATATGGTATTTTCATACTATTATGCACATTATTTATTTATCAATTCCCAGCAAACATTGTTTTTCTTTTCATGTATTTAAAGCATCGCAGAAAGTAAAGTTTTCATACGGATGTGCCTTAACGTAAGCAACCTTGGACCACAGTAAGGAAAGTCAACAGGCAGATAATGTAAAAAATAAGTACCCCCAGCTTTTATCTCTCCTTTGTCCACTGACCACCATGGGGGTCTCCTTCAGTAAGAAGACACCAGAAAATAACTTCAACTGGAACTCTCTAGAAAACCCAAGCCAATGAATTCTGCTGGTAAGAGGGAATCCAGACAAGTTATTCGACATGCAGTACAGCCATCTCTAGAAAGTGTTTATATTCCCAAACGTGTTTCAAAGTGTCCATGTTCCAGAAGCGTAGTCAAACCTGACAACACAAATTTACACCCAAACTGGAGGGTCTCAAACATTTTCGAATAAGGCTTAAGTACATTTCCTCTCTTCCTAGTTGTGACTCCCAACAGTGGCTTGTCCCTGACATAATTGTTCGGCAACCTCAACAGATCTTTGCCTTGAACATGCCTTCACTTCCTCCCAGTCATTGACAATATACCTCCTCCCACCCAAGCTCTTCCATTGTCTACCCTATGCTGCTTAGCTGCAAAGTGTATCACCCTCTGGCTGTGAGAATCTCTGAGTTCATGTGTAGTAGTTTTGAGGATAACCGGGATCTTCTACTAAACTAGACAGAAGCTTCCAGAGTAGGTTTTCTCCTTGGCTAATTTAAACAACAATTTAGTGGTGCCAAGATTCGGGGAGGGGGCAGGGGCTAAGCTAGTAAAACACGAATGGGGTATCAGGGGAAATGATCACCCCAAACCATTTTCCCTCCCATTTCTCATAAGAAAAAGCTTTCCTCTGTGCCATACCCAATATCTAAAATAATAATAATAATAATAATAATAATAATAAAAAATCTGGATGACTCTGCCTCTGCATGAGATGCACATTACAAACGTTCATATGCTTTCTTTTGCATCTCCAAGCCTCCCCCTCTCTCAAGAGACTGGGATGCTTGGAAAAAGCTGCAAGGCATCTTTTCAAACACAAAGGCAATGTATTCTCTCTTGGTCTAATACAGAAATAATAGCAGAGCTCTCTTCTAGGTGAAGGGCTACTGACTGTGACCTTGGCCCTACCCCAGAAACTTGTTCCCCAACTTTAACTGGAACAGCAAATATGCCTTCTCCCTACTTCACTTCTTTTCAACAAAACCAAAGTCTACCAAAGTCTTAAATGAAGTGATGTCTAAGTTCTGACCATCCCACCCCACTCAGTCTTCATCTACAGTCTGTGGCTGGGCAGATTCCACAAAGCGCAGCCAAGGTTCTGTCCCTCCTTCCTTTCCCTTCTATGCAATTTGGAGCACCAAGAGATATGGAGTCCACACTCCGGGAGACCTGGGCTCCTGGCTGGGCGTGCTCCGTGGCCAGGGCAGACAGCCGGCTGCTGACAGCCTTTTGCCCTCTACAGGGGATTTCTCCAGCCCTCTCTTCTTACAGGGCAAATCCATTTGCCATGACATTTCCAAGCAAACCTCAAGTTTCCCCAGTGGGTAGGAGTGTCTAAAGTCCTCACCTGAACTAAGTCCATTGGAAATGAATCTCTAGTAAAAAAAAAATAAAATAAAATATCCCCTGAAGCAATACAAGTCGAATATAGAAAATGCGTGGGGGTAAAAAAGCGTGGAGAATAAAAAGAAAAGATGCTCCCAGCTTCGCCCCCTTTCCCGCTTTTTCATTTACAGTGAGCGGGACATTTAAATTATTTTGTAGTTTGTTGATTTTTTAAGGTTTTTGTTTGTTTGTTTGTTTTTGGGGGGGTTGTGTTTTTGTGTTTTGTTTTGTTGGTCTTTTTAAAAACGGCACTGCAGGCAGAGATGCCCACAGGCAGAGGGGCAAACTGTCAGCCTGGATGCCCCTGCCAGCCTTCCCCTCGAGGCCAAGCTGGGGATCCAGGAGGGGGGAGCAGGTGCGGAGAGGGTCCTCCGCTAAACCGCGGGTCGGTGGGGGCACGGCTTGGGTCCGAGACAGTACTCGGCTCCACAGCGGGGGAGGGACACCCTGAGCCACGGCAAGTGCCACTTCCCTCCTCCCCACTCCCCAGACCCTCTCCGAGCCGGGCACCTGCGGCAGGCGCGGTCCTTGCGCTGGCGTAGCCGGGGCAGCCGGAGAACCTCTCCAGTTCCCCCACAGAGCACGAGTTCGCGCCCGGGGCAGTGCAACTGTGGCTGAGACCGACTTAGTGGTCGTGGGAGAAAAGGGCTTCAGTAAGTGTTGGAATGAAAGCAAGCCCTGGCCACCGACGCCTCAGTACTCGGCATCTCCGGAGCGGAAAGAGGCTGTCCCCCGGCAGGTGGGCGGGAGGAGGAAGGGGAGGCAAAGTGGCGGCGCAGCTCGGGCAACTTTGCCGGGCAGCCAGGCGACAGCAGGCAGAGACTGCTGCCGCCGCTTCCCCGGAGAGGCTAACGAGCACTCGGTGCCCGGTCTTGCGCCCAGAGTGCTACCGCAACTCACCAGAAGGAGGACCGGGCGACTGTGGTCGGGAGCGGGAGGCAGGCAGGGAGCCCAGCCCGAGAGTACAAGCTGAGCCCCAGAAAGCCGCCCTCCATGTCCTCGGCCCTAGGAGGGGCGCCTGCGCCCGGGTACGCTGAACCCCAAATGCCCACTCGCCGTCCCACGGGGCCACCAACTATTCTAGCGGTGCAAGGAAGAGGCAGCGGAAAACAGAGCAGAGCAAGAGAGCAGATGAGCGCGAGAAAGCAGGACCGACGCCCGCCCGGAGGATCACGTACCTTTAGCTCCTCAATGTCCAGGTTTGTTGATCTGTCCATGGAGCGAAACTAAAGGAAGTGGAGAGAAACCGGGCAAGTTGAACCAAAAAACAATCTAGTCTTTTAGTTTCCAGCCTAAACTCAGCTTTATCCTCCGCCAAGCCCTGGCAGCTTCTCTCAGTCTCATTCTCCGTGATCACGCCGCCTCCACCGGTTAAAAATAATAAAAATAAATAATAATTATAATTCAGTTTGTTTTACTTCTTGAAAGATTTAGTGACAGGTGATCTTTACCGCGGTGCAACACAGCTCAGTCGAATCAAGCAGGAGGGGGGGGGAAGATCCACTCTATTTAAGATTATTTCTTCTTCTGCAATAAGCTTAGAAACCAGCGAATTGCTGCATCCCAAGAAAAAAAGCTGCTTCCCTGGACAGCATCATGCGGCAAATTTCAAGCAAATGTGTTCAAACTGAAGAGAAGAGTATATAAAAGCCTTCCTCCGTCAGGCTTACTCTGGTAGCTAATTTAGCACACTGAGTCCCAAGCATTAGCAATGATCAATTTCCCTGGCAAGATAACCAAATCCCCGAAGTCCTGCATAGACTTAAAAATGTCTTGCAGCTAAGAGGTATTCTCTCAACGGGGAAAAGAAGATAATAAAGTCTGAAGGGAACGATCTCCTTTGAAGGTTATGCTAAAAAGAGTTGAGAGAATAGGAGGTGGATTCTACAGAGAGAAAAGAGGGAGAGAGAGAAAGCCAGAGAGGGAGAGAAAAATTTTCCTCCTGCTTTGCTGTTTTACTGGCCTTCGCCACCAGGTGACTGACTTCACTTCTCTCTTCCCACAGCCAGCGCTAAGGGGATTTCTCTCATCTGTCAAAAAGCAACATTTCCTATCCAGACAAATACTGTGCTGCTGGGTCTTAAAGACTGCCCGCTGCCCGGAATCCTGTAGGTGACAAGCATTTTAATTCATTCATATTGCCTCATCTCGTTCCTGTAGATCTGGGAGGAACACGCATGTGTGGATTACACGCGTGTATTCACATGTATTCACTTTACATCTCTGTTGCTTTCAGTGTCAGGGAGCTTGAGAAAGACTTTTAAAGAAAGTGACAAATAGTAATAAAGAAAATTTCTCCTACTGATGCTTCTTACCATAAGCAATCCTTTACTGGAAAATTATTCTTTAAATAGACGCTGAGAGGTCAGTACGCTTAACTCGTAGGGTGTAGATTTGGCATCAGGCCTCATTTTTTTTTTTTTTCATTTAAATGTCTTTTAGTGTAAAAGCGTGACTTTTGAAGGGATTTAAATATTCTCCTAATGTTTTATTATGGCCCATAAACTAGTGAGACTTAAAAATGTTTTTGGATTCAGAAAAAGGGCCGAATAAATAATTACCTTTGTTTCAAAAAAAAATTTTTTTTTATTTAAGTATATGCATCATCTAGTCCCCTGGCCTCCTTCTCTAATTCAGTCCTCCTCTTCCTCTCTGGCTCTGCTTCAGCCACGTGGTCTGCCTCCACCTGCCATTTCTTCTGCCAGGGGCTCTTTAACCCCTGCTCTCCTTCCTCAGTCAGGACAGCTCTCTCTCCCTCTTTGCAAGTTTAACCCTCATGTGTCAGACTCAAGTCACCTCTGGAAAGAGAACTTTCTTCAGATGAGTCGCTCAGATACTCCCCCCTCCTCTGTCCTCTCTTCATAGCTGTCACTTCAATTTATCATTATTTAGTGTGTGCATTTGTTATCTGTTTGTCTGTCTGACTCTTCCAGTAGACTGTAAGCTCTGGCGGGCAAGTTTTATCTTTCTTATTCACCAATATGTCCTAAGGGTCTAGCACAGAAGCACACAAATTGCCTGGAACAGATAAATATGGGTGGGAAGAATCTTTTACGGTTACTGTTCTAATATCTAAACACCTCCATGACTTCCTCCCCACTCAACAAGCAAACACCAATTTTTCCCCCTCCTAGTCTGCAGCTAAACCTAGTGCTCTTGGCTTTATGATTAAGCATGCAGTTCTTTAGTTTAAGCTTATTCTAAACCACAAGAATATCAATGCTACCTTTCTCTCAAACTTTGACTTGTGCTTACAGCTTTCAAGGTTAAAATCATTAGGGGAGCTAAACATAAACTTCTCGGAATAAATTTTCCATGTTCACTTTACATGATGCATGATGAAAGATAATAAGGCTCCAGGTTAAGAGTAAATGAACTTATATAAAATGTATAACTCTTAAAAAGCCTCTTTTCTAGACATTATCAATAATGCACCATGAATATACATAATTACATGTTTTTTAAAATTCCAGTTCTTCCATATAGAATAATTTGATATTCCCTATCAATCTGATATTGCCTAACTTCAGCAAGTTGAATATAAAAAGCAAATTTATTTTGAGCATATTAAAGTGATACTATCTTTGAGATAACTTTAAAATTTGCAATTGTGACAACAAAGCCCAAGAAGGATAAATATTAATGTTTAAACACTATCCAGAAAGGGAAGACTCAAGATAGTTTTTTAGTATGGCATAAAATTACGGTTGGAAGAAAAGGTGATATAGTATTTAATTATAAAGACTAAGTTTAACCATAGTTTTCCAAAGTTATATACAGTCATACATACAATGACTTTAATTCATCTTTAGTAATACAAAATTATATCCACCATGTAATGTTGACCAGACTGGCATTATATGACTTACAGAAATTAATAGGTGATTTCCAAATCAGTTCCAAATTTGGGCCTAATTAAATGTCTATGGAGCAAGAGACTTCAAAGTATTTTACTATTTCATGAATTCCCATGCAAATTCATTAGGATGAATAATCCTAAAATCAAAAAATAGAATTTGATCACAAAAATATGATTTACTGAAACATATTTATATAACCTTTCAAGGCAATCAGGATTCAACTCCACTTCGACTGACACATGACTAAGGGAGACAACGGTCAGAAAATGAAGTAACTCTAAATAAACTTGAAATACATCAGTGGAAGGATTGGGAAGTGAACTGAAGAAAGGAATATTGTCTAGATGCCCTGAATCATAATTTCAAGAGGAAGACAACTACCCATGGCTGCTCCAGGAGATCATGCTGGTACATAGCAGGGTATGTGAAAGGAGCAAGACTCAATTTTAACAAAGATGTATATTTCACAGGCAAAGTGCAAATAGCAATTACAACCCCCAAACAGGGGAAGGCAGTGTGCTCCTGCCAGTCATGAGACGTTATATTTCAGGATCATCCAGCCACAGATACACTCATGAACGTCATCCTTTACCATAAGGTATTAAAGCAAATGTGTAAATGCCATTATGAGCTTTTTTATATTAATTAATTTACAGAAGTGGGAAATTTATACTTTTTTATCCCAGTAGAAAATATTTTTATTCATTATATAATGTTTAAAACCACTTATAGAGTTTTCAATTTTGTCCACCTCTATACTACCCTCTCCCGACTGTCTAGACAAATTTACCATTTTTATGCTTTTATTTTTATTTTCTTAGCGTCCTACACAGTAAGGACTGTTTTATTTCAATTTTCTGAAATTATTAAAGGGATAAGTAATGTATTATAATTCATTATAATAGAGTAATAAATTACTTATATAGTTGCCCCTAATAGTTTCTAAAGATCACTATTTGTATTCATATGATGTAAATAAACACTTGCCAGAGAAAAGGTTTATTTCTCAAAAATGTTATTTTTCATCCCATGCTGCTTTAAAAAATATGTACTAGAAAATATGGGAATATAAAACAGTACGTTGTTTTTATTTTTATATTAAGAAGATATGTAATTGTTGATGCGTGACTAGATGAATAACAAATTAAATGTATTAACATGTTGATGTAGTCAAAAGGATATCCTTCCCCCAAATCATCACTCACCTCTACTATAGCACAGATGTATATTTTTGTTTTAAAAAATCGATGTTGGGGGGGCGCCTGGGTGGCACAGCGGTTAAGCGTCTGCCTTCGGCTCAGGGAGTGATCCCGGAGTTATGGGATTGAGCCCCACATCAGGCTCCTCCGCTATGAGCCTGCTTCTTCCTCTCCCACTCCCCCTGCTGTGTTCCCTCTCTCGCTGGCTGTCTCTATCTCTGTCGAATAAATAAATAAAATCTTTTAAAAAAAAAAACAAACAAAAAAATAAAAAATCGATGTTGAAATTAAAATAATTTCTGCTCACCTTCAACCCAGATCATGCTGCTACTCCAAATTTTATTCAAAAAAGAAAAGAAAGGAAAAGCCAAAATAGCATTAGGACTCCAGACAGCAGAAGATAATAAAGGATTGAAAAGAGTAAGAGGACACAGACGTGCCTGCCAGAATGTAAATTTAAAGCTACCAAAAACTTGAAACGAGGATCATATCTACCTTTCTTTTTTGGTTTAATGGAGAAAAATATGGGCAAATGTACATTTTTAGTAAAAGTTATGTTTAATTATTTAGCCACATATGATTTAAAATTTCCTCCCTTGGTCATGAGAATACATCTGTTCTGTGCAGCGTAGATGATAGTAATCTATAAAAGATAATGGAGGATCTTCTTTGCAGAATTTAGAGATTTATGATTAGTGCTAACAGTTTTACAAGCATCCCCCAAATCACTATTTACTGCCACTCAGAGTCATGAACATTGATAATTATAGTTTGAAGTTTTAGAAAACAACCTACCTTAAAATGCTACCCCTCCGATGGAGTGTAAGAAAAAGAAACTTAACAAATCTACAAAAAGAATAACAGCCTGATCAAAATTTGAATTAAAACTCTCAACAAACGCACAGCAGTTAATGCTGTAATACAGTAATAATTAGAACAAAAGAGAAGCCTGCACACATCAGAGCATCACGTCCCAGGTATGTGAGTGCACATGAATTGGAAAGAAAGGTTGTCAAAGGTCTTCAGTCCGAAGGCAATGTTGATCCAAGGCCAATACTACTTTCAGTTCCTCCTGGCTATTCAGACCTTTCTTTTAGGATCGATTACCATTTTACGCATCTCCTTCCATACCTGTGGCCCTATGCCTCGGATTTCTCCGTTTTTTGTTAAGAGTGATGCTAGTAAAACAAATGGAAAGGCTGACAGTTCTTAAAGGTTGTATCGTTGCTGGTATTCTATTGGTTTATCACGCTGTGTGTGTAGGGTGATGGCTTAACAGTTTCAAGCTCTTCCGTTGGAATAAAACGTATTTCCAGAAAAGTCACTTTCCTTCCAAAACGTTAGTTTAAAAAATGACATTAAGCCTGTTCATAGAAATTAATTTTGCTAAAAAATTGAATTCTTGAATTTAAATGAACCAACTTATGCAGTCAACATGAATAATGAAGCAAAGGCTTTCTTTTTTTCTAATAGTAAAAGATTGCTGCTGGTCTGAAGGTGAAGGTTGCAATTTAAAAAATTCTTCAGAGTTGTATTTTATTAGGTGTGTGGTTATAATCTTAGGGTTCACCATTTCTGACCTTTGAAAGTTTCTATGTAAATTGAGAATCATTTTTAATGGGAAAGTGCATTGAGGATCAACATTGCCTTTGGATTGCTACTTACTCTCAATTAACTTCTAGTTTGGAAATTTTCCTGTGCCGAGAATGACAAAGAATAATACCATCAAACAGAACATAATTGTTTCCCTGGTCTGTTCATTGGCATATGATTGCTGTTTGTAACTTGTTTTTAGAAAATTAGTGAAATTTTGTCTCTTTTCTCCCATCCTTCACTAAGTAAAATAAAAACCAAGGTTAAGTGAACAAAATTATATTTAATAAGTCAATTTCGGATGATGCACCTTAATTGTTTAGATATAAAATTGAATTCTAAAGACTATGCTATGCCTAAATAGTAATAACGGAATTTAAACTTGTTTTTCAATTGAAATTTCTTATTTTTTAAGGATGGGGTAGTCTGAAGAGTTCCCAAACTTCAATTTTACTAGGACCTGTTGGCAATCAGTTTCCTATCATCACCAAAATATACTATTGTCATATCTTGAAAACTTTAACAGTTCTAAGAAGAGCATTTGTTCTTTGATCATTAAGTATTCTTATTTTATATGAAGTTCTGCAAAGTGCTCCAAGAACATGGGATGAAAAGTAAAAAGAACAAAAAATGTGCCATATTGTAGTATTTAAGACTGTCATGACTTGCTTCAAAAAAAAAAAAAGAAAAAAGAAAAAAAGCAGAGGAAGGCAAAGTGAGGGTTTATGGAACTGTGAGTTCCTTGGAATCATCTATCCTGCATGACAAACTATGTTTACAGCCAGTGGTCACAAACTGTTTAATCAGCCCCAGCAACATTGAAGCCCACGCAGCACGCTGTATCTGCTTGGCTCGTTTCATACTCTGCCCATTTGTGACTATTGAGAGGACCAAGTGAGGGAGCCTTTTTTTGAAATTTCTTAAGCCTAATTATGCATGACAATTTTGTTACTAAACGATACACTCTTCATACTGAACTGAGAGTACATTCCCCATAAACTGCAGCCTGACTAATGCCTTACATCGGCATGGCAAAAGACTTTCTTAAAAGCCCAGGAATACCTATCTATGTCCTAACTGCAAATAAAATTCCATGTGTTTCCTACTAACTTTTAGGCAGGGAGGTGCTCCTTCCCAAATGTGGTATCCTGAGCTTTTTTCCTTTTCACTATTAAACCCGTCCTGCTATGAATGCAGTCTCTCCATCTTTGGATGCTTTTAAGATTTGGCTTGTTTCAGAGCTGCTCCTTAGAATGTGTCTGTAATAATGACTGCAAATGCTCTTCTTTCTCAAAGGACATGCATTTTGAAATGTACATTGAAAAGGGTGAAATTTCTTAAAAACGTAATTGGATATGCGAATTTCTTTGATCTAGAGGGTAATTTTTCTGTGATGAAGTATTTTTGTTTTGATTTGCAAAGCACATATGAATAAAATACGTGTTTATTAAAGGTCTGAACATTAAAGACAGAACGCATCATCTTTACAGATTTCTCTCCCAGTAATCCACTTTGGAAGCAGTCTCAGTATATAGCAAATTGTAGCTCTGGTTATAAAATCACCCACTTAATTCTTTGTGATTACATTGTTCTTTCTCCTGTGGTAAAATTGTAAGTTTAATTTTCTACCTGGTTTTTTTTTCCCCTGATCTGGAAGCAAAACATGAATTTTCTATATTTTCATTAAAAACCAATTTCACAAAAATATATTTTCTAGATGTATTTTATAAGAGTTTGGGAACTGACTACTTTTGAGACTAGATTTTTTTTCACTTCTGCCTCTATTTGACATAGACTTGAACTACAAAAAAATGACTATCTATTATTATATGCCAGTCAAACTTCACTGCTGTGTAACATAAGGCATTGACTCAAAGATAAAATTTCCATAGTTCTGGTAAATATAAAAATACTTAATTTTTCTTTTATGATAAAAAGAACATGCCTTCTTAACTTTTGTCGACTTAATCTTTCACATAAAAATTAGTAAGGTAAAAGTTTGGCTCAGGGATATTATAAGTGTTAGGACCACTAATTGAACATACTCTTTATAAAATGAAAGTTTAAGTTAATATTTATTGAATATTAATTATTAAAAGTCAGTACACTTGAAATCACTCGGTGTTAAGAAACAGTGAGACCCTGAGCACATCATTTTACAATGTAATCAGGAGGAGATAATACTATGCAAATTCAAAGATGTGTTGTAGACAGTCATAAAGGAGACATATCCCAGGGCCATAATCCTGTTCTAAGTTTATAGTCAGGACTTGGCAAGATCTTGACCTCTCTTTTAGGATTTCAGGTATAGAAGAATACAATCATGTGTTTTACTTTTTAAAAACTTTTAATGCAGGATGTGGTGGAAAGAGAACTAAACTGGAAATGGATTATAGTCTTGGCTTCTCTGCTCATTAAGTTGTGACCTTATGACCAGTCTTTACCTCTTTAAAACTCGAGTCTCTATAAAATAATGAGCTCCTATTAGAAAAGTTATAACTACTTTATGTTGTACTGTTTTTTAAAGACAGTGAGTTGACTAAAACAACACATGTAAAGAGCATAACCACAAAGACTAACTCAAAAGTTAGTACATTTTTCTTTAAAGACCCTTGTGGTTCTAAAAATCTGTGATATACTTGCATTCCCTCACGGGTACTCACTAAATAAAAATACACCAACTATTAAGAGTTTTATCTTTACAGGTGGGATTATAAGTGCTTCTGATTTTTTAAATTTCCTACAATCTGCATGTATTAAGCAGTGGATTACATAATAACTGACTGAATTCATAACCCCCAAAAAAACATATAACAACCAGGAAAAGATATTCACAAAACATATAGTTAACAAGAAATGAGTAATTATGTATATAGCTGTATATATGCAATTATATATATGTAACACTATACATACACACATGGAGGTCTCATAGCTATATACATATGTATATAGATGCATGTATGTGTGTGTATATATATATTGCAAAGAAAAATGCAAAGGACTCATTGGAAACATGGATAAAAGATACAAACCAGTGCCTCCTTAGAGAAGTTAACCAAGAGTCAAACAGAAGACTATCCTCATAAGCACTCAGGAAAAGTCAAGTTAAATCCATAATAGATACTATTTTCTACTACTCCATTGGCAAAAAAAAAAAAAAAAATTTAATCTGGCAATAGAAAGTGTTGAGGTGAATATGTAGCCATTAAAATACTTTTATAGTGCACTCATGGGATGATAAATTGGTTCAAAGATATTGGGGAAATTGACATTTTTCTAGTAAACTTGAACATGTATAAAGCCTATGATTCAGCAAGTCGACTCATAAGCACACTTCTATATTAGTCAACATAAAAAATGCTAGTTATCGCAACACTCAAATCCCAATGGCTTACTACTTTTTTATTTCTTGCTCACATTGCATACTGATATGGGTCAGTGTGGTGAGAATTCTGCACCACACAATTACTCAATCTAGTGTCCCTTCTGAATTCTAGAGTCATAAGTCCTCTCTGGATTACTTTCAACCCACCAGGAGACAAAGAGAAAATAAATGGAGAGTAGCCGATTTTGTGGGATAGACCTTAAGGTGGTATATATCACATCCTACACCATTCTATCAACCTAAACTCAGTCACATGGCCTGACCTAACCGTAGAGGATGCTGTGTAATATAGTGTGATTTTGCGGAAAGAAAGGAAAAGATAATGTGGATACCAATGAGCATGAGCAATTTCTGTCACAGTGACTCCTTTTGGTCACCAAATGTCTATTGGCTCTTTTTTAACACACACAACAATACATCACTCTATTTCCAAAGAAGACTGATCCATCCAAACCCTTTATCTAGCTCAAAGTCTAGGGTCTCTGAGTTATGTGCAGTCTTCTCTAGCTGTGCTTTCTCATTGCCCAGCCACCTATGAGTTTAAAGACAATCAACTTTCTCCAGAATTCCCTATGCAAAAGTGCAACAAGGACAAGATAACCATAAGAAATCATGCCAATTCTGAAAGAGGAAGAAGTGGAGACACCCAAGACTCTCTGACCCTTAGCAATTATGAAGGAACCTTGACACATTTTACAGGCACCTTATCCTGGGTGTAGACACTGTTCCTTGATTAGATCCTGATATTACCCAGAGGAACCCTCAGGTCCAATGCTGTCTTACCTCCACACTTTAGAGGTTTATCCTGTGTTCATCCTCCTCGTCTACATAAGGTCTTTCCTCTGTATGTGGGCATCCCTCATTTCTGTGTGTGTCCAAATTTCCTCTTCTGATGAGACCTCTAGTCAGATTGGATTAGGACCCACTAAATGTTCGCATCCTAACCCAATCACCTCTTTAAAGACCCTACCACCAAATACCAGACAAATTGTGAGGCACTGGGAGCCAGAGCGTCAACATATGTATCTTGAACGGGACACAGTGCAACTCATAACAAGAGCTCAGAAGCTATTTGGCATTTGGAACATCCAGTATTAATAGTAGTTTCTTTGGCAGTGAAATTCTCTCAAAATATTGATAGGATTACAATCTATTTCCTTCCATTTAATTTCATGTATCAGTGACCACATCCACACGTCTTTCCCAGATGAAATTGTCAGATGTACTCTATTTCTTTGCTTCCTTCACAATGTCCCCTTTGTTACACTGATAGATGACTACGTGATGACACAGGGACAGTAGGCTTGAGTGGAAGACCACCCTTAATCTGAATTTTGCCATTTTCATTTATTAAAATGAAAAATGTCATTGATCCTTTGCCACACAAAGTTTCTTAAATTGTTTATCTCTAACTTTATGGGGCCTAAAAGCAGTTGATACTTCCATCCTTTTGGTGCCCCAAATTTCTGGGCTGTCTCTATTCCCTCTTATTTTCCCCTAGATCTCTTTTTTACAACTTTGCCAGAGGCAGCTAATTTTAGTGACTACACACTACAAACATTTTTTCCCAACCTTTTCCTCTTGAGCTGAAACCCGAGTACAGGGAGGAATGTCTTCCAAGTTCTCACTGGTAACAGTCTCAGGAGATTTTTGCCATGTTGTAACAGGGCTCTCCCTTTCATCTCTGATATCTGACCCCTTGCCATTGTTGCCTGATAAGCCCATGCCTCATTTTAGGTGTTTCTGGCTAGGAGATAAGGAAAAGGAATAGGTGTGGGGAGATTTTGGGGCTAAGTCTTACACCAGTTCTGTTCACACTGCATTGACCAGAAGGTAGTCCCATCTAATTATAGAGGAGCCTGGAAAATGCAGTATGGATATATAGGTTGGAAAGGAGAGGAAAACATCAACATTGTCAAACACTGGCATTGTCTCTAGGGAAATTTTTGCACATTTATTGGCTGTAGCAAAAAAGTACAAAACAGCTCAAAATTACATTAACTCTGGAAGATACACACACACACCACATACATACAGGCACACATAGAGTCTGGTTCCATATACTTAAGTGTGAAAACATATAAAACTGGATAAAATATTAATATGGTTAATACTCTTTATATAAACATATGTTGTAAAACTATAAAGAAATTCAAAGGTTTGGGACACTGATGCAGCGGGCACATTTATTCATCCCTATGCTCACCCTACTACATCTTACCACCCACCTTTGGTGTACTCATTCACAAACTCTTACTGGGAACCTTCCACATCTCAGGCCCCAAGTTCTGGATTATCTGTGCGCTAGTAAAAAAAAAAAAAAAAAAAAAAAAAAAAAATGTTTGTGACCATTAACAAAAGACTGCCCTTTGTCAAAGTAAAAGCCTCTAATGGAAACATCTCCTATTAGCTAACCAACCCATTAGGTCAGAAATAGAATGGTCAAAACAGGCAAAACAAATTGTTCTGAATATTCCTTTCCAGACACTGTGTGTTCCAGCAAATACTGGAGAACTGTTTATAGGAAAGCACAAAAGGAATAGTCATGCCTTTGGCTTAAAAGTATAATATCTTAGGGAATCCTGGAATTTTTTTAAAACTGGGAAGAGACCGTAAGGATACTGTAAACAAACCTTCATAATCTTCATTTTGTAGAGAAAAAAACAAATGCATACATAAACAGAATTTCTAAAGTAGACTGCGCCAGAGCCAAACCTGTAACCTCTCCAGGGTGCCTGGGTGGCTCAGTCAGTTAGGCCTCCGACTCTTGATTTCGGCTCAGGCCATGATCCCAAGTTCCTAGAATCAAGCCCAGTTTAGGGCTCCCTGCTCAGCAGGGAGTCTGTTTGAGGTTTTCTCTCCCTCCGACCCTCCCCCTAATCACCCGCCCACACTCTCTCTCTCTCTCTAAAATACATTACTTTAAAAAAAGAGACTATAACCTCTCCAAGGATAGAATAAGAAATATTAAAATGGGAAGCTATTTCAAAAGATACCAGTGTCCTTATGTGACAGCAACAAGAGAAACAAATTATAGAATTGATAATAGTTTACCAGGTATGATTATTGTATACTGATTTTCCATATGCAGGAAAGAGCAAATATCCTCTATAGATAAATTTTCTTTTCATCTTCCCCCCCCCCTCCAGTGTTTGGATCTATAGCTTTTGTTTAGAATATTCTTTATTTGCTTTCAATTTACATCATTTTCTTGCTGCAACTATAAGTTGAATATTATTCAATTTCAGTACTGCTACTATCTCATCATTTGACAGATTTTCTATTCAATTTTTAAAGTAATAACTATTTACTTCTATCATAGAATAAATATTATTACACGATATTGCCTAAGCACACCCTTTTCAGCCACCCTGCAATGAACACGTCCCTGTCCTTAGCTCCTATAACAGCAGTTAATGTGTACTCATCTCTCGGTCAAGGTTTTAAACTTTTTGACAAGCCCCCGTTTCTTTGCCCAGCACAGCATCTTACACGGAGTGAAAGTCTCATAACTATTGTAGAACAAGGGACTCTTTCCACATGTACAGTATCTCTCTCTCTCTCTCTCTGTCTCTACCTCTCTCTCTCTCTCTTTCACACACACACACACACTCACACACACACACACACACACACACACACAAACAGTATTTATGCGGCTTAATGGCTAATTATTGACTTAAAGTCTTCAAGGTTTATTGGTCAAATCACACTGCATTCTAGACGGTAGTCATGGAAAGGGCAGAGTGGTTATACAATTTGCTAGTTTCATAAACTCCCTTCTATGACAAGGAAGGGGAATGAGGGAAGTTGTTCCAGGAATGTCACAGTACCACAGCCTCAGGGGGAGTTTATCTGACAATAGCTCAGGAGAGAGGAGCCTGAGGCTAAGCCACGAAAGACAAGGTGAAAATCCTGAGAGGGAATATGGCATAATGACTAGAGATATGCGCTCTGGGACCCAAGTCCCCCATTACTTACTGTGTATTTTGGGCAAGTTACTTAACCTCTCTGTGGCATAATGTACGAGTCTGTAAATTAGGTGGTTTTTGAAAATTAAATAATAAATTCTGACTGCTTAGAACAGTGGCTGGCATGTAGTAAGCACTAGATAAACCTATATCATTGTCTCTTTTATCATCATTATTGTTGGTAGCCCATACACTGGAGGCCCAGAAATTAGGGATAAATCCAGGAGCGGGGAGACCACATGGTTGGCTGAATCGCTGAATCCCAAAAGGAACTGAAGCAGGCGGTCAGCAAAGGCTATGGGATCCACATGTGGCAGGCACAGTCATTGGAAAAGACATCGGGACAAGTAAGGAAGGTTCTAATTGTTGCTGTGCACTCCTGTGCTTGTGATTTGGGGTTAGAAGCTTTGTCCATCAATTTGTAGGATATTATTATTCAAATCAATTTGCATTTTTTTCCTGACACTATAAGAATTCATAAGGATTTCTAATATACAATTGATCCTTTTCTTGTTGTTGTTGTTGATGCATCTCTTAGCCAAACCACTCACTCCTTGAAATGTCTACATAATTTTCTTTTATGGAGTGACTAAGAAAGATGACATTTTGCTTACTTCATTTACCAGAGATCAACTGCGTTGAAAAGGAAATTGCATTTCTAGTTTTAAAGTTTTAATAACAGTGAGAATATTTACATTTTCTTTACGAGAATGATTGAGGAGGACAATGTTTATAATGTGTACATAATTCGTTACATGGAAAATCCCGAGAATGATATTTACCATGATGTGACTAAGATTTTAGGTATTCTTATTCATCAAACTTAAAAATGTAAAACCAATAGTAATAGCCAAAAAGAATCATTTTTAAATTAAAGTGAAAACAAGACATTTCCTTCTTTAACACCATTACTATCCCTTCTTCCTGCATAAGTAACTGGTCCAGTTTCTTAGAGCTAATAATGAACAAGCTATACCAGAACAACTTTTTATAAGGCGAAGTTCTAAAAAGTTATCCAAAATGAAGTTTATCATATTAACTTTAAAAGTAAGAATAACAAGCACATTTAGGAAATAGTAAGTTTTTTTCCATGTATTTGTTTAATATGCACATGATAATAGATCCTATTATGAATAAAACTAAAATCAAGAATAAGAAAGAGTTGAGGTTATTATTTTATTTACAAAATTTAACAAGCTTGAAATAGATACCTTAAAATAATGATATATTCAAGTCAAAATAAGCAAACATCCATTATCCCATGGCAATATAATTGTAATTTCAGACCAATCCGTAGAACTTCATATTTGATATCAACTTAAAATACAAGACATTCCTATTTCAATGGCCTAACCAAATTTCCTTATTCAAAGACAAAAATGTTAAAAAGGGAAGTTTCTTTGCTAGAGTATTTGCCCACATGCGACTTTCCTCATCACTGTCCCCTGTAAGTTTGCAGCACACAAGGCTCAGGAGTATCTTGAGTTCTAAGGTCCCCCTGTCATAAAGGGTAAAAGGCACTTTAGCACCAACAGCAGAGCTAACAGTGTGAGCCTGGCTCCACACACTGCGTATGTGAACGTGGCTATTGACATTTTTCTCTTCAAGCATCAATCTGACAATATCCTCAGCCCACAAAAGAAGAATATTACCTGTCTTACGGGTTTGCATTTTTGAGAGTGAAATGAGAGGATTCAGACAAAACTCATGAAGCACTAGCACATAGTAGGCACACGTGCTAGAATACGTTGCAGCTATAAAATATTGCACGCTAACGAGATGTTGTGTCTCTAACATTGCAGCCCGTGGTACTGGCGGCGATAGGGCAGTCGGGGGAGTGGTAATAGTAGTGGTAGTGAAAGGTGGTAAGGACTCAGAAGTAGGAGGAAGAAAAGAAGGAGAATTTGAAGCCTGTAAATATATAAACCCCTCGTTTTCCTAGCCACCCCATCTGGAGACTAAAATGAGGATCTTAATGTCAGCTCCGGGGCTGTGTTTATCTGCCCCTGCTTTCTGAATACCCTGAATCTTGCACCTCAGTTTCTTGCCAGCACCCAGGGGGATGCCCTTGGAGATGCCTCACCGGTGTAGGCAGAGGAGGTCCCTGACCCCATGTGGTATCTGCCACTTCCCCCTTCCGTGCCCCACCCCGGGAAGGGGGGGTCTGTTGCACCAGCGGCAGGAGCTTGGCCTCCAACGCCCTCGGACCGGACCGGATCACCACTGAGCCTCCCCGCGGTGCCGCCGCTCTTCCCCAATCCCTGCCAACACCGAGGCTGGCGGTGCCACAACCGCCTGATGTCCGCGCTGAGGCTGCAGTGCCCTCCCTGCACCTGCCGAGGCCTCACGACGCCCGAAATCACGGAGGAACACGAATGTGCCAGACGCTGGGGCTCGGTTTGGCACGGCTTCCAACAAGTATCCCGATTCTCCCAACACTCACTCACTTTCTTTCTTTCTTTTTCTTTCTTTCTTTCTTTTTTTCTTTCTTTCTTTCTTTCTTTCTTTCTTTCTTTCTCTCTCTCTCTTTCTTTCTTTCTTTCTCTCTCTTTCTCCTTCTTTTCCTTTCTCCTTCTTTCCCTTTCTTTCTACTACGTCATGCTATAGAGGTGATGTTTTTGGACTTCATAATTACTGAGAGTGACTGGTGACTACAAGATACTATATTAGATGGTTTTAAAAAATGCATAAAATACTACAATCCTATCTTTTCTTAAAGGCAATAATAATATAGTTATGTGTCACCATACCATGAGGTAATTGCAAATGATAATAATTTTAGGAATGATAATATTAAGAACAAGTAAAAAATGGCTTTTGAGGAGGAAGAAATTAGGTAAGAGTGATAAACAAGCATTTTTAAATTTTGTACTTATTGATTCATCTTCAAGAAAATAAATAAAACATTCTGCAAATAATCTTCTTGCCAGCAGGTATTATTTTAATAAGTAAAATGCAAGTAATCAATAGTCAAGGAGAGAGTAACATCATTAGTTTATGAATCTGCTTTTAGTCCAACTCCTGCGTTATGAGTCTCTGTGGTACTTTTTAGTCCAACTTAAACAGGAAGCTCTTGACCATTGCTTTAGTAATTGAAAAGTGAAATTGCTTAATGAGTTTTACTAATGCATTTCTGCATTTTTAGCCAGCAGCAAACCTTCTGTTTCAGTCGTCTATTTTTTCACTCCCTCTACAAATTCATTTACCTCTGCAACCATTATTACTGCCTTTCTTTCCATGGTAGTTAGGTGTCCCTTCTGCTTTCTAGGGCTAATTATTCCCTCCACCTATGCTCTGGTTTCTTTTCCTTTTTCAAACAGAATTTGCGTGCGCGCTCTCTCGCGCGCTCTCACTCTCTCTCTCTCTCTATATATATCTCAAGCTCTTTCTCGCCATTGATTATATGAAGGCATCATGGTTTTTTTTTTTTTTTCCTTTGAACATAGAAAAAATTTTAAATGCTATGATTTGATTTCTCTGTATCCAATTTCCCTTCCTCGCCAGGCTCTTAGATGTAATTTTGTAAACAAACCTTCTCCATTTGCTCATTTCCTTATCACTCATCAACCTTTTATAATCTGTTTTAAGAGCTCCAAAGGGAGAGCAAAGACAACAATAATGAAATGATTCTAAATCCAGCGGCTACTCTTTGGTTTCTACTTAAATATTTCTGCACTTTTTAGATGGCTCTCTGTTGCACTGGCTCCCAAAACATTTCATTTGCCTTCTCAACCCTGATTCCTTTTGTAGGCTCATCTATTTCTGTCCTTCTCCTAAAAGCTGACCCATCCATGTAAAGAACCCTCTTTCTAAAATGCAAACCTAACATAACTCTGTTTTAAATCTCAAAGTGGTCTCCCATTTCTTACAAGGCTTAATTTTTCAGCCGAATAGTCTTACAAAACCAATTCCATTCTCCATCTAAACCATATGCAGTTTCCCAGTGTGCCGGAAATTTTCATGCCTCAGAGCTTGTGTACATGTTTCTTCTGCCTGAGATACTCCTTAGAGAAGCCTAGAACATTTGCTTTCCATCAGCAACTATTTATTAAGCAGCTACAATGTATAAGAAAATGTGCCAGGCTCCATGGGACACACCATGTGTCCCACCTTTAGTACCGCCCCTCCTGGGGCCACAATAAAGGATGTTTTGTACGTCATCACATCGGACTTTATCAACCATTCCCTTAAAACTTTTAGATAGTTTCCCATTATATTTTATCTCTAGTAGCTGTCACAAGGCTGTCATACACAACACAACCTTCCCTCTCCTTTGTGCCTTTACAGGTTCTCAACATACACTCCCCTCTACTATAGGTCCAGAAAGGTCTAGAAATGAGCTTTTAAAAAATATATATATATATATCCCATTGTGGTGGGGAGGGGTATAGTAAAATGGATTTATTCACATGCTCAGTAAGCCAGAATATGCAAAATTTAGTGTTCTGCCTGCTCTTATCATCACCATCATACCATCATAACCACTAATATACATAGAGGAAATAGCCACAAATTAAGTAAAATTCCAGACGCCAGAAGCATAAAGCACTTTACATAGCCTCAGTGTAGTGAAGTTTAAAGCAGACACATTAACACTCATAAAGATATACATTATAATTCTCAGTAGAGGAATACTGTTTCTCCATGAAATATAAAAAATACCCACCAAGAAAATGGTGAGAATCAATATTTCTCATTCACACTAAATATTCAGAGCAATATGCCTCAGTATTAAAGCCAGCAAATTCACCAAGGAAATGAGTATCGCATTATATTAAGCACAATAACAAAATCACCCTCGAGGTCATTCATTTCACTGCTAGGTACAGATAAAAGCCCTGAACACACACATTTGCATATACTTAGACAAAGCACATACAAAAATAGTATAAGTGTTTTCCACCAAACAGAAATACACCTTCTTTGCCCTATAAGTCCATCAGATGACAGCTCATGGAAACATACCCTTTCTCGAGTCTCCCCAAATTAAATAAGAATGAAATGCTATTGCAATGTAGCAAAGAGCACATGTAACTTTTATGACTGCATTTTCCAAACTGAAAACCATCATATATGTATTACTCAAAATCTTTGCTCCCCAGCTCCCACACATACACGTCTTTCAAGCACATCTATTTTTAAGCGAGGATATATAAATTTTAAGTTGTTATTTTAGATAATTTATTGTCTAATATTTTCTCTCCACTGTGTGTGCCTCTCTCTGCAATCTGTCACAGCAGCCTAGTCCTTTCCTGAACTTTTCTTCTGTTTTGACATCTGACTTTTCTCTTACCTTTCCAGACTTCTCTTCTCATTCTGCTTGGTAGGTCTCTCTTCCCCAGACTCTCAAATTGTCATTTTCAGTGTTCTCTCTGCTCATCTCGGTCTTCTTTACTTTTCCCCTCTGAAAATATCATCCAAAGCATAACTTCAATTTTCACCTAAATAGTAATGACCCTCACATTTATATCTACAGCTCAGATCCTTCTCTCACGCGCTGGATTTATATAATCTTACTTAACATCAACCACTGAATACACCACCAAGTATCTTATATTTAACGTATATAGAAATGAATCTACATAGTCACTTCCCAAATATGTTTCTTTCCCAGCATTCCTAATCTCAATTTAGAAATATTGGAATTATTTGCATATGTTTCTCCTTCTTGCTCCACCACCCAATCAATTGCCAAGATTTCTCGATCTTTTTCTATGAATATTTTTCCAAATCTTATACTTAACCATTGCCACTGCCATAGCTGTAGTTCAGATATGTATTATTTCTTGCTCAACACCCTCCAATCCATGTTCTTTTCTACAACGAGGGCTATGTATTTCACTGGTCTGCTTATCAGTGTAAGATCTATGTCTTACTCATCATCAGTTTCTCTAGCACAGTGTCTGGGACGTAGAATTACCATTGTAGAAAAGCTATATAATGTAGCAAGCATCTATAGTCTAGACAATATTTTAGAAGCTCTGGAAACATCATGGAACAAAACTAGGAAAGATACCACCTTTTTTAAGCTTACATTCTAGCGGAGGACAACAGATAATAAATAATAAAGAAAATGAGTAAGTAAATTACTAGCATAGTAGCATGGAAAGGGACTCAGAAAAAAGAAAAAAACACAGATTGATGGGGATGAGAAAAACCAGGGGAGGGCAAGTTGGAGATGAAATAAGGTGGTTCAGGTAGGCCTTATCGAGAGGACAGCTTAGTAAAAGCTCAAAGGAAAAGAGGAAGTTACATACGCATTTATTAGGAATAAAAAGTTTCAAGCAGAAGCAGCAGCCAGGACACAAATCCTAATGATGAGACGATGCATAACATATTCAAGAAACAGTAAGAAAGTCAAGGCCAGAAGGAAGTTACAAGGGGAACAGAAGTAAAAGATGAAATCAGGGAGCTAGTAAACATTTGAAGCCATTGTGAGGGCTTAATCTTCTACTCTGGGTAATAACGTTGAATAAAAAAACTGACAAAGCTCCTTACAAAAGAAATGGGTCTGCAAAGCTAAAATTATTCATCCAAGTAAGAGAGAAAGTAAATGATGGCTTCCTAAACTGCCAGCTAGTTCAGTGTGTCTAATAAAATATCCATATTTTAAAATATTGTTATATATATATAATGATAGATTCCTTCAATGGGTCTTTAAATTTGGATTAACCAAATAAAAATCAACAACATTTTGACTGCACCGATCGGAAAGCTGACCACGGGGACGTTACTGACACTGCAGTGCTCTGAGCACCGTTGTTCAAGCCGCCCTGAGCAACAAGGGTTTTGAAAATGTTCCTAATAGTCTGGAAGGAAAAACAGCACCAAATGCTGGTTAACCTCTATAAGAAGCACTCATTCCAGCGAGACACATAACCTGTAAACTGCTGCTGTAAAGCCTGTGTGAACGCTGAAGGTAGATTCTGGAAAGTGAAGCAAACATCCACAATTAGTGAAAAGTAGCACATGATTTTGAAATTACCTGATTTTGCTACAAAGCCCTGATGCTGTTGTTTTTGTTCTGTGGTTTAAAGAACTTTGATCCTGCTGGAAAGCAGTTTTGCAGGTGGAGGGAGTTGTGAGCCCTCTACAACCCCATCAGTGACCCAGTGCACTGGGAAAACACCTTATCTGGAGATGTAGCTTCACCACACCCCCTTATAAAGCCTCAGGTGACCTCCTCTGCCTTAGGCATCCAAGGAGCAGCTACAGAATAAGAAAATATGTCCACTGAGTAAGGAAGCCTACCATTTGATCCATTATGTATCAAAGCTAAATTTTAATCTGATCTCTCCCAATGTATCTCAGATATTATTTTTCCAAAGCTAAAAACATATCAGATACATGGATTGTCTTCAATATGGTTTTTTTCAAAACATCAATTTCTCCAGGTATAACAAATAAATCTAGGGATGTGTGGTTTCAGCTACAACATGGCCGGAGCTTGCAAGTTGTCACTCCCACTCTTAAAATAAAGAAAACTACAACAAACTCAAGATCAATTACTTTCCTTGGATTCTGCGAACTGTGGTTGCAGGGCAAATACCCACCCCTAAATCTGGAGAGTCACAGCCGCTATCTGCTTACCCGGGGCAGAAGCTACTAGTCCCATAAAGGGACAGGAACACTTAAACGGTAATTTTAACAAATTTCTGGAGGCTAAGTATAAACTAGCATGACAGTGAGAAACTCCAGGGGTGTCAGATTTAGGGGACCGCATAGTTACTGAATTTTACCTCTAGGAAATGCACTAGCATCTTATAGTGAAAAATCAAGGAAGAAACTCTCCTGACTCTGGCAAAAGGAGGAAAAGGGTAATATGAAATATGCCCAGAGTGTTCTCCATAAGAAAAGCTCACTCTCCAGGAGAAAAGTCTTTGCCAGAGCTTTATTCCACCTGAAGAAGGGGCATCTCTCCCAATTCTGCCCCCTTTATCCTTCCGGTCTCACCTAAGGGGAAAAAGCTATCCTGTTGGAGCAACGCTCGTAAAGGTCACAACCCAGGGGAAAAGACCCACTAAAAAACTGATATTTAATTAAAACGTTGTACAGTACTTCCCTTACCCCACATTTCACCACCACACACAGAGCTCCAGTATAACAGTGGATTACAATGGAAAAAGTAGCAAGACCCAGACTCTAAGACAGAGAAGTCCAAATGCAAGAAGGGACACAAAAACCAAGGATGCTAGAGGAATTTTAAGCCTCTCCCACTTACAGCTATTGCAAACATTAAATACAGCTCACCTCCTAGCCACATTAACATAAACCTTCACCATAAAGACCACCTGTTTACCTTAGCTCCCTTACCCCAAGAAACACGCCCAGCTACCAACAAAAGCTAGCATGCATCCAAAAAAACAAAAAACCCTGAAGAGACAGATCATCAGACTGCGGCTTAGATATGTCACAGGTATGGGATTATAAAACAGAATTCTAAATAACTGATCAAGTTGCAAAGGCTCTAATGGAGTGTAAAGTGAAATATTTTAGGTATTGCAAGAAAAAAAAAACAACCTTGAACTCTATATCCACAAAAATTCTCCTCAAATGTGAGAGAGAAATAAAGATATTTGGAAAACAAAGATTGAGGAAATTCATTACCACCAGATCTTCCCTCCAAGAATGTTCAAGGAAGTTCTTTAGGTAGAAAAACAACAACAGTTCAGAAACCCAGAACTACACAAAGAAAGGAAAAGCTATGGTAAAGCAATAAATTAAGGTAAAATAAAATCTATCGTTTTGACTTCGTCTCACTAGATGTAAAAGATAACTGCTTAACGTGGTAATAGCAACAATGCATTGTGTGATTTATACATAGGACTGAGTGTATAAAGGGCAGAAATATTATGAGACACAGGAGGGAGGAATTGGGAATACACACTTATAATTTATTTTATTTTTTTTTTAAAGAGAATTTCATTTTTTTTTTTTAAAGATTTCATTTATTTATTTGACAGAGATAGAGACAGCCAGCGAGAGAGGGAACACAAGCAGGGGGAGTGGGAGAGGAAGAAGCAGGCCCACGGCGGAGGAGCCCGATGTGGGACTCGATCCCAGAACGGTGGGATCACGCCCTGAGCCGAAGGCAGCCGCCTTAACCGCTACGCCACCCAGGCGCCCCCACACTTATAATTTAACTCCACTACACGTGAAGCAGGATAATTTTAATTGAAGATGGATTTAGATTGGTTAGAAAATGTAATGGATGTTCTAAGATAACCAGTATAAAATGTTTCAAAGCAGTATAATTGGTATGCTAAGAGAGAAGATAAAATCAAGTGTCAATGTAAAAAGAAAATTTACAGTAAGAAAGTAATTAGTAATGATCTGTGATAAATTCTCAGTTGGAAACCACAGAAGCTGACTATGTCTGGTCAAACAAAAACAAACAAAAATGACTTTATTGAGTTTACTGGGTAAATATTAGGCAAGAGTTCTGGAGAACCAGATTTAACACTAAACTCTCAAAAATAAGCCTCTGATTCACTCCACAGAAGGAACCACAAGGAAATCACTGCCACTAGTGCGCCTATTAACCAGCTAGAGATATTACAGAGTTTTTTATTTGTTGCAAAGAACTCGATTTTACAGCAAGTGCTCCTAGTGCAAGTCAGAATTCCATCCCTGCCCTAGGACCCATGCCAGATACTCACCACCATCACCCAAGCCTCAGGTGCCTGCCACCATTCTCTCCCCCCCAACCCCCACACACACGGACTCTGCACTCACATCCTTTCTCAAACTGCTTACTTACAAATTGGATTCTCCTGCTGACACACGTGGTGGGCGGGGATTAAGACCCATGTCTGCGCTCCAGCTGCAATAGAAGAAGGCAACAAGTTTTCTGGCTTCTAGGAGCGAAGGCAAGACTCGTAAAAGAGGAAGTTTTCCAGACACAGAAGGTTATATTCAAAAGTTCTAGGCCGCAAGAAACCATGCCGCTGAAAGGTACTTGTACATTTCAAATTTCTATCACTGCCTATTGCTTTGAAACCTTCCAGGGTGAAATCTGAAACTGGCCCCAGGACACAGAGGGCAAGGAGAGGTCGAAGGAAGGAACCATTCAGATTAGTGGGTGTAGGTATAAAAAGCCAAGAAACTTGGGGCGCCCGAGTGACTCAGTTGGTTGAGCCTCTGCCTTCGGCTCCTGTCATGATCCCAGGGTTCTGGGATCCAGCCCGGCATTGGGCTCCGTGCTCAGCGAGGAGCCTGCTTCTCCTTCTCCCACTCTCCCTGCTTCGGCGCGCGCGCTCTCTCCTTCTCTTTCTCAAGTAAGTAAATAGCCAAGAAACTTACCGCCAATATCTTAAGAGTTTCTTTAGAGGCCTTATCTGGGTTCGGTCATGTGTACCTCCAGACGCTCTCAATAACACGTTACTCTCTCAAAGCTGCGTCCTTGAAAAGGCTCCCGCTCTCCCCGTGGGGATGGTGAGTGGAATGTATGTTACAAGGATGGGGGAGGGAATGAGGAACCTTCCATTGCCCTGGTTTAGCTCGAAGAGCAACCAAAGGTCACGTCCTCTCAATAATCTCCTCCAACACTGCCAGACATTCTGAAACATGATGATCCCATTTCTTAAAGAAAAAGAATATAATTCTCAATGTCTTCACTCAAGATTACATAAGGAATGAAAAAAGTATTTGTGTTTATACGAAACTCATGACGATTTCTGTGTAAAGAAAGACCATCCTTAGGTTATCTTTAACTAGCACAATAACTTAAAGTTAGGGCAGAATGGATACAATGCAGCATAGCACCCAATTGCCAAAGTACAAAAAAGTATAAAATAATTCCTTGTCCAGCTTTCTAGACCAAGCTTTTCATTGTGTGTACATCTATATGCATTGAACCTTTAACCTGCAAAAAATATTTCAAGAGTCAAACATACTAAGAGTTGAGGAATATACAGGAAAACATATCTATCTCCTAAAAATGAGGGTTACTGTCTTAGTCACACAATTCAAGCTGTTATTTTTGTTTCTTAAATAGAAATATACTAGTCTCAAAAATTTCATGCAGCTTTGAAAAGGGCTTAATTTATAATCAGGGATTATTTTCTGGTTTGGAAGAATCGGTTTCAAAAATACAAAGCATCACAGATTGGCATGAAAGATAAGGTTGAGATATTTCTGTGTAAGCTGTTAACTAGTTGAAGCTGAAACCTAAGTAATAATAGATACTTATCTAAATATGTGTTATGATGTCCTTATGTAAACAAAATCTAGTAATTCTTCGTATCATTGCAATATGTCACAGTAGAGGATATATTCTTATTTTCTGCTGAAAATATAGCGGGAAACAAGGAATAAAATGAAAAACTGGAAGAATTTCAAATCCATTGTGTTTCTTAAAAAGATATTAATGTATAATATAATATATAATTGCCTATCCCAACTGTAGTGCCATAATTCAATGATAGATTGATCCTAACTTTATAAATTTACCAGATGTGTATGTCAAGGTCCATAAATATGTTTTGATATAAACTAGCCTGTTTTTCCCTATCTGTAATATTAAAATTTCTGAACTAGAAGTGTTAGTTTAACCACGCTGCATTCAGAGTAGTCTGTATCATGCCAAATTGCCAGTCCTCAAAATCTCCAAAAATGAGAATTTCTGCACTAAACTAACTTGATATCTGAGCAGTAGAAAAATACACAATTATGGAAGTAAACTATAAAAAAGGAAAATAGGATTCTTTTTTCTTGATACTATTAGCAAAGTAACTTATATTATGGTGAGCCAAATTCTCCAAAGTGCATAAAACAGTTTCTAGAAATAAATTAGGTGCACTGAGAAGCTACATTAACTCTTTCTGCACACAGGAATCCCATTTGTTGCCAGGAGACATGGATCCAGGATGGCTTGCCCACACAAAAGTGCTAGGGGAAACATTGATTCTTACCATTAACCACTGACTTTCTATCATGGCATTCTCTGGAGCAGATCTTCAGTCTGCCATGTTGACAGTTTTGGATGCATTATATTTTGTCTGATTATGAAAGCTTTGGGTTATCTAAGAGTTTAGAAAGTCATTAAAAAATTCATAGTGATCAGAAAAACTTGAAAATAGACATAAGATAAAATTCTGGAAGAACTGATTAATTTACTCAAAATACAAGAAGGTTGAAGGCAATTTTAAAATTCCTAAAATACCTGAGGGTTGTAACGTATAGGTGATATTCTGCAAAAATAGTAATTAGCAGTTCTGTATCTCAACTGAGGATAGAAAAAGAAAAAAAAATATTATCTTGACAGTAACATAAGAGGTTTGGTTTAAAAATAAGGAAAAATTTTCCGACACTGTTTTTTATGAAAGTGTTGTTGTTTTTCCTCTCATTACAAAAGATATATATAGTCTTTGCAGAAAGATTTTAAAATAAAATAAAGGAATAAAGCCACACATAATCCTATTACCCAAGGATAACCACTGACAAAATGAGACATGGGTGTATATATTTTCAAGTATGTATGGATATATACACATTTATAATATCTTGGACATGATTTTTTCATGGGACATATCTTTAAATTAGTAAATCTTCTTCTACAATATGATTTTCAATTTAATCATTGTATATCACGCATGTGCTATAAATTATATAGTAAGTCACCTATCTCCTTTTGGCCATTTATAATTTTGCTATTATTTTTAATACTATAATGAATAATCTTGTACGGTAATCTCTGTGTACATATTGACTTTTATCTTAGTATAAACTCATAGGATATGCAAATTTGAAAGGCATAAACATTGTGTTCTGAAAGTACTCTTCAGAATGATCATTTCAGTTTAACTCCTAACAACAAATGTATGAGTATCTTTGGTCTACATGGCTTTGTTATTTCTTTCATCTTTGTTTTACTTTGTCATATTTTCATTATTGTTTTAACTCTCCTTAACAAACTGCCTGCTTGTTTTTCCATTGGGTACACTGGTCTTATTCTTAGGATTTTGCAAGTGTTCTCTATATATTTAGAGTTTCCTAATTTATAGCTTACTTTTTCCTTTGTTATTTTAATACATCCTCTTTTTTTTTTTTATCTTTATGACTCCTTCTCTTTTCTATTCCTTTAGCAAAATCATCTCTAAGCCTATGTTTTAATTAACATCCAACTATATTTTCTTCAAGTAATCTTATTCTTTTTAACAGCTACCTATCATTGCATTGAGAGGCAGGGAGTTCTAACTTCACATTTTTTTTTTTCAGTTTTTTAAACATATATATTTTATTTACATTCAGTTAATTAACATACCACGTATTATTAGTTTCAGAGGTACAGGTCTATGATTCATCAGTTGTATATAACACCCAGTGCTCATTACGTCATGTGCCCTCCTTAATGTCCATCATCCAGTTATCACATCTCCCCTCCAGCAACCCTCAGTTTGTTTCCTATGATTAAGAGTCTCTTACGGTTTGTCTCCCTCTCTGATTTCATCTAGTTTTATTTTTTCCTCTCTTCCCCTGTGATCCTCTATTTTGTTTCTTAAATTCCACATATGAGTGTGATGATATGATAATTATTTTTCTCTGATTGACTTATTTTGCTTAACATAAACCCTCTAGTTCCATCCATGTCATTGCAATTGGCAAGATTTCATTCCTTTTTTTTTTATTTTTTTTTATTTTAATGATTTTTTTATTATATTATGTTAGTCACCATACAGTACATCCCCGGTTTCTGATGTAAGGCTCGATGATTCATTAGTTGTGTATAACACCCAGTGCACCATGCAATACGTGCCCTCATTACTACCCATCACCGGTCTATCCCATTCCCCCACCCCCCTCCCCTCTGAAGTCCTCAGTTTGTTTCTCAGAGTCCAGAGTCTCATGTTTCATTCCCCCTTCTGATTACCCCCCCTTTCTTTATCCCTTTCTTCCCCTACTGATCATCCTAGTTCTTATGTTCCATAGATGAGAGAAATCATATGATAGTTGTCTTTCTCTGCTTGACTTATTTCACTTAGCATTATCTCCTCCAGTGCCGTCCATGTTGTAGCAAATGTTGAGAACTCGTTCTTTCTGATAGCTGAGTAATATTCCATTGTATATATGGACCACAACTTCTTAATCCAGTCATCTGTTGAAGGGCATCTCGGCTCCTTCCACGATTTAGCTATTGTGGACATTGCTGCTATGAACATTGGGGTGCATATGGCCCTTCTCTTCACTACGTCTGTATCTTTGGGGTAAATACCCAGTAGTGCAATGGCTGGATCATAGGGTAGCTCAATTTTTAACTTTTTAAGGGACCTCCACACTGTTTTCCAGAGTGGCTGTACCAACTTGCATTCCCACCAACAATGTAGGAGGGATCCCCTTTCTCCACATCCTCTCCAACAATTGTTGTTTCTTGCCTTGTCTATTTTTGCCATTCTGACTGGCGTAAGGTGGTATCTCAGTGTGGTTTTGATTTGAATTTCCTTGATGGCTAATGATTTTGAACATTTTTTCATGTGTCTGTTAGCCATTTGTATGTCTTCATTGGAAAAGTGTCTGTTCATATCTTCTGCCCATTTTTTGATTTGTTTATTTGTTTCTCGTGTATTGAGTTTGAGAAGTTCTTTGTAGATCTTGGATACCAGTCCTTTATCTGTAGTGTCATTTGCAAATATCTTCTCCCATTCCGTGGGCTGCCTCTTAGTTTTTCTGACTGTTTCCTTGGCTGTGCAGAAACTTTTAATCTTGATGAAGTCCCATAAATTCATTTTATCTTTTGTTTCTCTTGCCTTTGGGGATGTGTCATGAAAAAGGTTGCTTTGGCCGATGTCGTAGAGGTTGTTGCCTATGTTCTCCTCTAGAATTTTGATGGATTCCTGTCTCACATCGAGGTCTTTCATCCATTTGGAGTTTATTTTTGTGTATGGTGTGACATAGTGATCAAGTTTCATTCTCTTGCATGTAGCTGTCCAATTTTCCCAGCACCATTTATTGAAGAGACTGTCTTTTTCCCACCGGATGTTTTTTCCTGCTTTATCAAATATTAGTTGCCCAAAGAGCTGAGGGTCCATTTCTGGGCTCTCTATTCTGTTCCATTGGTCTATGTGTCTGTTTTTGTGCCAGTACCATGCTGTCTTTGTGATCACAGCTTTGTAGTACAGCTCGAAATCCGGCATTGTGATGCCCCCAGCTTTGTTTTTCCTTTTCACCAGTTCCTTGGTGATTCAGGGCCTTTTCTGTTTCCATACAAATTTAAGGACTGTTTGTTCCAGTTCTTTGAAAAATGTCATCGGTATTTTGATCGGGATAGCATTGAAAGTGTAGATTGCTCTGGGTAGCATGGACATTTTAACTATGTTAATTCTTCCAATCCATGAGCATGGAATATCTTTCCATCTTTTTATGTCTTCCTCAATGTCTTTCAAGAGTGATTTATAGTTTCTAGAATATAGGTCCTTTACGTCTCTGGTTAAGTTAATTCGAAGGTAACGTATGGTTTTTGGTGCTATTGTAAATGGGATGGATTCCCTAATTTCTCTTTCTTTGGTCTCGTTATTTGTGTATAGAAATGCAACTGATTTCTGAGCATTGATTTTGTATCCCGCCACGTTACTGAATTGCTCTATAACTTCTAATAGTTTGGGAGTGGCTTCTTTTGGGTTTTCCATATAGAGTATCATGTCATCTGCGAAGAGAGACATTTTGACTTCTTCTTTGCCGATTTGAATACCTTTGATCCCTTTTTGTCGTCTGATTGCTGTTGCAAGGACTTCTAGTACTATGTTGAATAATAGTGGTGAGAGTGGGCATCCTTGTCGAGTTCCTGATCTTAAGGGAAAGGCTTCCAGCTTTTCCCCATTGAGAATAATATTTGCAGTAGGCTTTTCATAGATGGCTTTTATGAGATTGAGAAATGTACCTTCTATTCCTACACTCTGAAGGGTTTTAATCAGGAAAGGATGCTGTATTTTGTCAAATGCTTTTTTGGCATCAATTGAGAGGATCATATGGTTCCTGAGTCTTTTCTTGTTGATATGATGTATCACGCTGATTGATTTGCGAATATTGAACCACGCTTGCATCCCAGGTATGAATCCCACTTGATCGTGATGGATAATCCTTTTAATGTACTGTTGGATTCTATTAGCAAGTATCTTGTTGAGGATTTTGGCGTCCATATTCATTAGGGAAATTGGTCTGTAATTCTCCTTTTTGAGGGGATCTTTGCCTGGTTTGGGGATCAAGGTAATATTGGCCTCATAGAATGAGTTTGGTAGCTTTCCTTCTGTTTCTATTTTTTGAAATAGCTTTAGGAGAATAGGTATTATTTCTTCTTTGAATGTTTGGTAGAATTCCCCAGGAAAACCGTCCGGGCCTGGAGTTTTGTTATTTGGAAGGTTGTTTATCACTGACTCAATTTCTTCATAATTAATTGGCCTGTTTAAGGAATCAATTTCTTCCGGTTTCAATCTTGGTAGTTTATAGGTTTCCAGGAAGGATCCCATCTCTTCCAGATTGCTTAGTTTATTGGCATATAGCTGTTGATAAAAATTTCTAATAATCCTTCCAATTTCAATGGTGTTCGTCGTGACCTCTCCTTTTTCATTCATAATTTTAATAATCTGGGTCCTTTCTCTTTTCTTTTGGATAAGTCTTGCCAGTGGTCTGTCAATTTTATTGATTCTCTCAAAGAACCAGCTTCTTGTCCTGTTGATCTGCTCTACTGTACTTCTGGTTTCTGCTTGATTGATTTCAGCTCTAATTTTGGTCAACTGCTTCCTCGTGCGTGCATTAGGCCTGTCCCTCTGTTGCTGTTCCAGCTTCTTGAGGTGAGAATATAAAAACTGCATTTTAGATTTTTCTATTCTTTTGAGTGAGGCTTGGATGGCTATGTATTTCCCCCTTAGGACTGCCTTTGCAGTATCCCATAGGTTTTGGACTGTTGTATTTTCATTCTCATTGGTCTCCATAAATTGTTTAATTTGATTTTTGATTTCCTGGTTTATTGAGTCATTCCTGAGCAGGATGGTTCTTAGTCTCCAAGTGTTTGAGTTTCTTCCAAATTTTTCCTTGTGGTTGAGTTCCAATTTCAGAGCAGGGGATAATTTCAATCTTTTGGTATCGGTTGAGACCTGTTTTGTGTCCCAGAACATGGTCTATTCTTGAGAATGTTCCATGGGCATTAGAATAGAATGAGTATTCTTTGGTTCTGGGGTGTAGTGTTCTATATATATCTATGAGGTCCAACTTGTCGAGTATGGCATTCAAAGCCTTTGATTCTTTGCTTAGTTTTTGCCAGGGTGTTCTGTCTATTTCTGATAATGGAGTGTTGAGGTCCCCTACTATTAATGTATTTTTATTTATATGTCTCTTTATTCTGGTTAAGAGTTGGCTTGTGTATCTTGCTGCTCCCCTGTTGGGGGCATATATATTTATAATTGTCATATCCATTTGTTGAATACTTCCTTTAAGAATAATATAGTGCCCTTCTGCATCTCTAACTATAGTCTGTAGTTTAAAATCCAATTTATCTGATATGAGAATTGCTACCCCAGCTTTCTTTTGAGGTCCATTTGCGTGAAAGATGGTACTCCATCCCCTTACTCTCAGTCTGAATGCATCTTTGGGTTCGAAATGAGTCTCTTGTAGACAGCAAATGGGTGGGTCATTTCTTTTTATCCAATCTGCAACCCTGTGGCGTTTTATGGGATGGTTCAAACCATTTACATTAAGACTGATTACTGAGAGATATGATTTTAATAATGCCATGTTGCCAGTAAAGTCTTTGTTTGTATTGGCTGTGACTTTCTGATCTGTATCACTCTTGGGGCCTTTTTACTTTTATAGAACCCCCCGTAATATCTCCTGTAGGGCTGGTTTCGTGGTTACAAAATTGGTTAGTGACTGGCGATTCTGAAATGTCTTTATTTCTCCATCAATTCTGAATGACAGCCTTGCTGGATAAAGGATCCTTGGCTGCATGTTTTTCTCTGAAAGAGCTTTAAATATGCTCCCCCAACCCTTTCTCTCATTCCAGGTCTGTGTAGACAGGTCTGACGTAATTCTGATGCCTTTGCCTTGGTACGTGAGAAATTTCTTTGCCCTGGCCGCTTTCAGTACCGTATCCTTGCATCTAATATTTGCGAAATGCACTATGACGTGACGTGGCGTAGGTTTGTTGTGGTTGAGCTTGGGAGGGGTCCTCTCTGTCTCTTGGACACGAATGTTTGTTTCCCTCACTAGATTAGGGAAGTTTTCAGCTACAATTTGTTCAAATATCTCTTCTAGACCTCTGTTTTTCTCCACCCCCTCGGGGATGCCGATGATTCTAATATTGGATCGTTTCATTGAGTCAGTAATCTCCCGTAACCTACATTCGTGGGCGTGGATTTTTTAAAGACCATCTTCTATTTTCATTTTTTCCTCTATTAACCCATCCTCCAATTCACTAACCTGTTCCTCTGCTTCTGCGACCCTGGCCGTCAGAGCCTCTAGTTTTGCCTGCATTTGGCTCATAGAATTTTTAATTTCTGTCAGATTCGTTCTCATTTCTGTCCTTAGGGATTCTATATTCTCAGTAACCTTTTCATTAATAGTTTTTTCAATTCTACTCATCATTTTGACCATTGTTACTCTGAATTCCATTTCTGATAATTTGGTTACATCCATATCCATTATTTCTGTGGCAGAGGCCACAGACTCACTGTCTTTTCTTTGCTGGGGGGGGGGGCTTCTCCTTCTTGTCATTCTGATGAGGAGAGGTTGCGGGGTTTCCAGAGCCCAAATTATTGACTGGGTCCCAGGCCGTGCCCCTTGTTTTATAGGGATCTTAGGGATGTGGGCTTCTTCTTTAAAGATTTTATTTATTTATTTATGTGGCAGCCAACCAGCGAGAGAGGGAACAGAAGCAGGGGAGTGGGAGAGGAAGAAGCAGGCTCCCAGCGGAGGAGCCCGATGAAGGACTCCTTTCCCCAATGCCAGGATCACGCCCTAAGCCGAAGACAGGCGCTCAATGACTGCGCCACCCAGGCGCCCGGGTTGTGGGCTTCTTGATTTTTCAGTCTGCCTTCTGTGTTCTGGGGGAGGGGCCTGCCGCGCCGATACTCAGGCAACCCTGCTTGGGTAGAGTCTCTGTGTCCCCTGCGAGGGGGAATGGGGATGGGCACTCTCTGAGCCGGTATTTTCAGGCTTTTGTTCTCTGGCGGCTTTCCCTGGCGGTCTGTTGTGCCTCTTCTGAGAGTCAGAGCAGCAGCGGCCGAATTTCAGCCTCTGTCACAGAACAGAGGGATTGCGGCCCGTTCTCTACTAATGTTCTGGCCACTTTAACTCTGCTACTGTTGGTGCTGCTCAACCCTGCAGCGTCCCGGGATGTGCACCCCACACCCGGCGTCCCAGCCCTCACTTCCAGGGCCGGCGCGTCTCTGTCCTTTGTGTTTCTAACGCCACCAGCCGCCAGCCGCCCCGCGCGCTCCGGAAGCTCCCGGTCTCAGTCTGGATCCAGTGAGCGCACCGGGATTCCGGTGTTCCGCGAGATGCCTGGTGGCGCGCGCACCCGGCTCACGGTCTCCGTCTGCTGTTTTGCGGGTGCCGACCACGAGCCTGCCCGCTCCCCCGTGCAAGTGGCTGCCGCTTCCCGGCGCCCAAACGCGGCGGCTCCCTCCCCCTTCCGTTTATCTTCCGATATCTGTGCGCGGTTTCATGGCTCCCCGCTTCGTACCTCAATACTCAGCGCTGGAGATGTTCATTTGTAGAGATCCAGATGCGTCTTCCTGCGTCTCAGGCTGGTTCCGTGGTTGTTTAGGCTGGTCTGGTACCTATCCAGCTCGACTCGGGGGACCGGCTGAAAACGGTGTCTCCTACTCCTCCGCCATCTTAACTCTTCCTCAAGATTTCATTCCTCTAACTTCACATTTCTGAATAGTTAACCAAATATATTCACTTACTGAGTAACCCATATTTGTTCTATTAACTTCAATTCCAATCCAAGAATATCTCCAAAATACTTCCATGAACATGGGTCTATTTTTGAGTTTTATATTTTATTCTATTTGTCTTTTTGTCAGTACCATATTATTTTAATAACTAAGTTTTGGGAAACGTTTTAATATCTAGCAGTTCATGTTAGTTCCATTATCTGTTGTTTTTATTTTTCCAAACTTTTTTTTTTTAAGATTTTATTTATTTATTTGACAGAGATAGAGACAGCCAGCGAGAGAGGGAACACAAGCAGGGGGAGTGGGAGAGGAAGAAGCAGGCTCCTAGTGGAGGAGTCTGATGTGGGGCTCGATCCCATAACTCCGGGATCACGCCCTGAGCCGAAGGCAGGCGCTTAACCGCTGTGCCACCCAGGCGCCCCTCCAAACTTACTTTGATTGTATGTGCCTCCTGGGACTTCAGTTCCAAACGTTTAATTCATCTAGTATTTTTATTGCATACTTCAACATATCTTCTTTACAACCAATGTATAATAATGGTAGATGAAAAATTGAAAGACAGCTAAAAATACATAACAAGAATTGCTGAAGCTAAGGATTCACTCCACTTTGGGCCCAGGTTAGCTCCAATGGGTCACAAACAACCAAAATGCCCGACTTGAGATCAGAGTCTGAAGCTAGGTTCGTAGCTCCAATCAGCAGCATAATAAGTGAACAAGACAAAACGGTATGCCTTCTGGGAAATTTCCTGTACCACATGTTATGGATTGAATTCCCCCAAAGTTCATATGTTAAAGTCCTAACACCCAGTACCTTGGAATATGACTTTATTTGGAGATAGAGTCTTTATAGAGGCAATCAAGTTAAAATGAGATCTTTAACGTGGGGTGCACTCTAATGCAATATGACTGGTGTCCTTATAAACAGAAGAAATTTGGAGACACATACCCCCAGGGAGAATACCATGTGCAGATCATGGAAGTGAGGAGACGATGTTTCTAAAATCCATGGAATGTCAAAGATTGCCAGAAACCACCCACAGCTAGAGGAGAGGCATGGAACAGATTCTTCCTTAGAGATTTCATAAGGAAATAACCCTGCCAACACCTTGATTTCGGACTTCTAGAACCCAGAACTATGAGACAATAAACTTCTGTCATTTAATCCACCCAATTTGTGGTACTTAGTCACAACAGACCTAGGAAACTAATATACCATGACTTTATAGAAACCTGTGGACCTACAGAAGTTTGAAGAGAAACACATGGCTTAATTACCAGGAACTTAGCCAAGCCAAGTGAAAGTTTGGTGACTAAACCCATGGTATCCCCAAAGCCATGAAACAGTTGTTAGGAGATGTGACTCTGGCCTGAGGGTCAATGGGAAGAGGGAGCAGGGAGAGCACATACAAAACTAAAAAAGAACAATCAGACAGCTAAGGAGGCAGAAAGGAGAAAAGAAAATTAACACTCAAAATTAGTCCACAAACTAAAACTCTGAAACACTAAACAATCAAAAGCTAATAAAGATAGATAACAGAATTTAAAATTCAGAATATGAAATCAGCTCAACTGAAAATAATTTATGAAACAGTGTGACAAAGATTTTAAAATAGCTCAACAAGATAAAGCTCAACAAGATAAAAATAAAATTAAAATCCTTCAAAAATCAGCGTGTAATGAAGACACATAAAGGATATAAAAATTTAGAAATCTTAAATATGAATATTAACCATTGAATTAAAGAACTACATAAGAGATAAACTCTAACCCAGACCCAATTGGAGAAGAAACATAGCAATAATATAGGTATCCAAAACTCAATTCATAAAGAGTTTTAAAAATAGTAAGATATATGGATAAAAGATTGAAAGACTGCAAAGTATGTTCAATCACAGTTTCAGAAGAAAAGAACAGAGAGAATGTCAGAGAAGGCATACTTGACAAGAATAGAATTGAGAATTTTCCAGAATTTAAAAAGCACGACTTCTCAGATCAAATGTTTCCTACGAAAACTGAATGGCATATAAATATAAACTCAGACTTAGGCACAGCATTATAAAACTGCAGCTCATCAAAGATTTTTTTTTTTTTTTTAATTCTTAACATTTACCAGAGGGAAAAGGCAGATTACCTACAAAGGATTGTAAATTAGCCTAAAGCTGACTTCTCAACTGAAATAATAAAAACTAAAAAATAATAAAACACTATCTTCAAAGTACTAAGGGAAAAGAACACGATGTTACACTCATCTAAATAATCGTCTTAGAGCAAAGGCAAAACAAAGACGTTTCAAACACACAAAAACTAGGTAAGAGAGTTTAGAGCCCACAGATACTTCTTCAAATGTATTTTTTAATAATGTAAGCCCAGAAGGATAATGAGACAAAAACAATATCAATAAGTGAAGACACTGATAAAAATGTTAGAAAACTTAATTAGTAGTTAATAGTAAAACTAATAACAGTGTTTTGATAAAAGTAACTCTCTAGAAAACAGTATATAAGGGAATTTTAAGCAGTGGATTAAGGCATCCTGAAGTTCTTGTTATGTTATGTTGAGATAGAAACACTAATTAATTGTAGGCTTGTTATAATGATTTATGTAACTGGATGTTTTTTTAATTGATAGAAATTACTATAGGAACTAAAACTCAATTTATAACTTCAAAATTAATAAGAGGAAATGGAAATATAGAAAAAAATAACAACTCAACAGAACAGAAGGAAGGAGACAGAATAAAACAAAGATTATAGACAAAATTATAGACAATTGACTATAAGTTGGGAGAAATGAATATGAATACATCAATAATCACAAATGTAATTTAGTTATTCTCATCATTTAAAAGCCAGAGATTATCTGATTGGAAGAGAATTTCTGCTTTTAAGAAAAAAATTATTTAGAAGGTAAGATTAAGATTATAATGGAATGGAAACAAGATCAGTTATGCAGATACTAATCAAAGGAAATGTGATATAGTAATATTGACATAGGGCAAGTTAAACTTTGAAGGTAAAAGACATTACTAGAAATAAATCTCAGAGAAGTAGGGTGATATGACAAAAGGCAATGGATGACTGTTTTAGACTGGGGCCTCTGTCATGCAGTGATATATAAGCTCAGATGTGAATTGTGAGAAGGGCCAGTCACGTGAAGATCTGAGTGCTGAGCATTACGGGCAGGGGAAGAAATGGCACAAGGGCTCCAAAGTGGATGAATTTATTGTGTGTTGGAAGAGTCAACCAGAGACACTGTGACCAGGTTATCAGGGGAGGAAGAGGAGCAACGATGAGTTCAGAGTACGTCATGCTGGCCTTCATAGGCTATAGTAAGAAGGGTGCTTTTTGTCTGAGTGTCATGGAAAACATTGTGAGTTTTAAGCCAGAATGTGACATATTCTAACTTGTATTTTCCAAAACATCATTATAACTGATATCTGAAGCTTGGAATAAGATTATAGGCAAGACAAACATTTAGGGAGCTGTTCAATAATGTCAAAGAGATGCAGGAGTAGCAAACATTTTTTCCTTCAGTCCCACAATTGTACACATTCCACCAAGGTTCTGTCCTAGCTCCATATGTTTCTCTTTTCTCTTCATTATCCATTTCCATAATTTAAATTATAATCTTTACATAAATAAATCCTGAATAACTTTATCCTTTCCGAAGACACAGTCCTTTCTTATCCATTCCCTAGTGGCATTTCCAACTGGATAGCCTGTGAGCATCTCAGACTCTAAGGTACAACTGATCCAACTTCACCATAACCAGCCAGCATCAAACCCACATTATCACCATCACTATTTTCCAATCATCCAGTGTTGAATCCTAAGCATCACTTCTGAGCTTCCCCTCTACTTGTTCTTTATAACCAATCAGGTTACGATTCCCAGTTGTCTACTTCTACAATCCCTCTTCTGCTATTTACCCCTTACATTTCCATGGCCACCACTTATTTAGGTCCTCATCTCATCTCTGTTCTAGGCAGGATTTGGGACCCACAATCTTCATCCCCTGGTGCTACAACCTTTACACATTGTGGCAAAATAGACTTCGCAGATGGAATTAAGGTGGCTAATATGATACCCTTAAAAGAGGGGTTATCTCGATTATCCAAAAGAGGGCCCAACATAATCACACGTGCCCTCAACAATGAGAGAGGAAGGCAAAAGAGTCTGTTAAAGAGAGCTGACGGGTAAGAAGCAGGAGAGATTCAAAGCATGAAAGGGACTTGACCTCCTTTTGAAGATAAAGCCAGAGATGCAGGTGACCTCCAGAACATCAGACTGACACTCTGACCAACAGCCAGCAAGGACCCAAGGACCTCCGTCTTACAACTGCAAGGACTAGAATTCTTCCAACAACCTGACGGAACCTAAGAGGAGATTTTACCCCAGAGCCTCCAGAAAATACCGCAGCCCTGAGGACACTATGCTCTTGACCAGTGAAACCTAGAGCCAAACATCGAGCTGCACCTACAGAACTTCTGACCTGCGGAATTATGAGGTTATGAATTTATGTTGCTTCAGTCTGCTAGCTTTGTAGTAATACATCGTGGCAGCAAAAGAAAACTAATACGATCTCCCAACTATTCTTATCTTTACACACCTCTGCCTTCAAGTCCATTTTCCCCATCAGTTCAAGATTACACACACACACACACACACACACACACACACAGCATCTTAACGTGCCACAGCTCTGCTCAAAACTTTCAGTATTTTTGTTGTCTATATTTATTATTTATTCGCAGCCCCAATCAAGGCCATCTGCAGTGTGATGGCAACTCTTCCTTCTGTTTTTCACTCTGCCAAGGATGCATATTAGAACCAGTTAAGAGAAAAGACATAGAGGGCAGAAGTTCCAAATGCAAAGCTTCAGGCATCCTCGGCGTGAGTTAACCTTGTGGCATTGACGTGTGACAATACACACAGAGAACTGGCAAGCCAGGAGGCTCCCTGGAGATTCAGTGTCTAGGGCTTTTTATTTAGGCATCATTATGTAAGCAGAATAGACTGAATTGCCCATGTGGTTGAACTTGATCTCCAGCCCCCTTTCCCTCTCTGAAGATCAGGCTAATCTTATGTGGCCCCAAGTCCCAACCCTCTAATCACATACTGTAGGAGGTCTTTCTGATGTGGCAAGCCCACATCCTAAGTCATTTTGTTAGCATAAGCTATCAAGGGCCCACCATGGGTCACTTTTTAGCATCAACTGTCAGAAGCAACCTATGGAAGCAGATGAAGAACAAAGACACCCCCTCCAAGAGTTTGGACGTTACCTCCCAGGAGCCAGGATAAAGGCCAGACCTCTCTTTTGACTCCAAATTCCTTACTACACACTCGCCCACCACTCTTCATCCTATACTCCCACAAAACTGAGCTAGTCAATGCTCCGCAGTCACTGAGCTTCCTAATACCTGTCTTTGACTTGTGACATTCCTCCATTTGTAATTGCCTCCCTCTAATGTCGTTCTTGGGGAAAAAAAAAAATTAAGGATCCTTCAAGACCTAGATAAAGTACAAGATTCTTCATCAATCCTTGTTTCTAACGTTAGTCCCAGAAGTAATGCTGTCTTCTGTGAATCCCTATTACATTTCGCTGGCAATCCGTAAGTGGCTTTCCCCTTCCTTTTTCTTTATTTCAGTGAACTCTGAACTTCTTTTATTCCATCCCCTCCTTCACCCACTTGTTATTATACCATGAGCCTCTCCAGGGTAGGGAGCTCTATCTTACGCACTTAGTTCCTATATAGTAGCTGCATAATACATATAGACGTTGAATGGCATGCGTCACACAGATAGTGCTTGGGAGCCATGCCATTCTGAAGTTCTAGTGCCCACTAACATAATCCATCATTGAATGGAGCAAGTTAGACAACTGGCATCTCTAGAGGTAGAACTGGAAGATGTGGGTCCGGGCATGATGTCGCAAAAAGTGGTGTTGAAAAGTCTGAAGAAAGACACTTCCACTGGGAATTGCTATCATGATGGATTAGCTCCTATACTGAGGTGCACCCAAAAAGTGACATCAGTATCAGTGGTTCGTGTGTGTGTGTGTGTGTGTGTGTGTGTGTGTGTGTGTGTGTGTGTGAGTGATGGACAAAGAGAGTAGAAAAATAAAAAATATGCTTATCCAATGTCCTTTAGGATGTATCTTCGATATTCTGATAGTGTGAAATTACTTTCAAATTATGTCAATGAACTTGCAAGTGAAGAAAGTGTGAAAACAGTAGATATTGTCCAAGTGTAACAGCTTTACAGAAATAGGTAAACGCTGTGGAGCGTGTGGCAAAACCAACATCCTCCTTCCTCTCCTGCCTCTGACTTTCTGACACTCAGTCACAGCTGTTTTTATAGGGGGCGTATTCTAGCCGCTTCTGTTACAGGCCGTAGGACCCGGTTCTACATGGAGCAGGTCAGGTGTTAGGAACCAAAAGCAGTCAGCAGACAGCATGGCAGGGCTTGTAGATATAATTTCAGAATAGCATTGTTTGTGAAAGCAAAAGAATAGAAATAAATGTTCACTATAGTTGGAGACTAGCTAAACAAAGTGTGGCAAATCTATTAATTAGAAATCCAGGTATCATTAATAAGAGCAGCTAGGCTCTGTGTCTGATAAAAACATTTTCCAAAATATATTGAGAAGTTTAAAAATAGGCAAAGAACATTACGTTTAATAGTATACCCATTCGCGTCAAAAATGTTTGATATACTTGCTTGTATGTCAAATACTTCGAACTATTCAAAATATGCTTTTAAAAATGACTCCCACTGCAAAGTAGGACTATAACTGGGGACCGGAGATCTTCCCCTTCTATCCTCCGTACTGTTTTGTTTCTGAATGATGAACGTGCATTATTTTATTTTTTAAAAGCCTTAGCTGTTTTGATTTTGCTTTATTCCACTGGCCCTTCAATTTTCATTTCACTCATTTATCCTGTATTTGACTAATTTGACTATCAAAAATCCCCACGTGAATTCTGTGGCAGCGGGGACGAAAACAAATTACTTAAGCATAATCGTATTTTACCTCTAAGTTGCCTATAATAATGGAAGTAAAAGGTGTGAAACTTATTAATACTATATGTTTAAGATTAAAATCTTTTAGAAATCCTTATAAGGCCTTTAAACAGGTCATTTCTAAGTCATATAAAAGTATTTGTTTTGACAGATAATTTTCTGTTCACCTTAAAATCGACTCCATTTCTAACTTTTTTTTTTCTCTGTAATTGTGGGAAATGAGCCACTGAAAAAGTTCACCAACATTTTCCTCTTGAGCAAATTGAAAGATTCTTTTCACTTTTTTTAAACAAGAGACTCAATTTAAATTAAAAAACCTGGTATTATATTTCTCTCTATGGAATTAATAGAACAAATGATCTTCATTATATTATATTATATTTAGAATGCCCTCTATATTTACTGATGCATGTCTTTATGATTAAAATTCATTTTTAGGAATAAATAAATACTTTTCAGGAAAAAAAGGAAACCAAGACAAAGCATTTAGTTACTTTAGGATTTTATTTGAACCCAATGGTACATTTCTGCCATTTGGTGGGGAAAAAATAATTAATCTTTTGTTATCATGCATATGCATTTTATAACCTTTACACTTACATTTCTTTCCCTGCTTTGCTAGAATGAAATCAGATTTTATTAATGAGATTAGATGATTATAGTGTGAACAAATTAGCCATAATTCTTAATATTAGAGACTAGTCAACAGTGCAAATATACACTAAATATTAAAATCTTCTTTTCTTAGACAATTTTCAAAGTGAAAGAGTGAAAAGAAATTGACAAATGTTGAGTATCTCTATGTTCCATTTGGCTCTTTTAAAAAATGTTATAACATATGTCTGACATATGTATTTTAGCCCACCTCACAAGTGATGGCAGGAGGCAGAGGGACTTCTCCTCAACAGTATGGGGATACCGAAACTATAGAGCACTTTTTCTCAAAATATGTTCTGTGGAACCCTATTCATTTGTGAAATTCAGGAAAAGAGATTTCAAAGTGAATGTTTATATAGTGAACATGCCCAGGTCATTCCTACCTTGGCTCTTCCCACTTCCTCTTTTTTGTTTTCTGAAATTCTCCCATCTCAGAACTTTGTAGGGCTCTTTCCCTCTTCAGTCAGTTTTTAGATCAGTCTACCTAAAGCATTCTTTCTTCACCAGTTAATCTGTACCATACCACTGTGCTTTATTTTCTCCTTAGAGGTTAACATTTTTTCAAAGTATCTTGCTAAGTGTTTGTGTATTTCTTTTCTGACCCACTCCCCCCACCACAGCCTTAACATTGGATGATCAGATTCATGAAAGCAAGGAGCTTATCTGTCTTATTCAACACTGTTATCATCATACCTACTGAACAGTGCCTGGTACATGGAACTGTTGTTGAATTAATGACTTTGCATAACCCTGTGTCTCCTTAACGCAATGCACGTTGTGGATTAAGAGCTCTGAGCAGTATTACAGTAAATGTATCTGCTTAAGTTTGTTTAACCAAGTCTCTGCAGTGTATTTGATCATTTTTTCCCTTGTGACATCAATATCTCTTATAATTAGTATTCGATTTTAAAAATCCTTTGGTAAATGTTGCCACAGTGAAACCAAAAAGGACCCATATTCCAAAAGGCTGCTCACTTCATCTGCTAAAATTTCTATTCAAATGCAAATGTCAACCAGAAGGTTTCCTATAGGAAGTCTTTGTCGGCCATTAATACCACACTAAAACCGAGTCTGTCGCCTGACAGAGCCTTGTGTAGAGAGAATGGATCCTAAGGGAAGATCCTGGGAGCAGGCCTCAGGAGGAGGGCAAGGTAGGAGAGAAGGCTGTGGGGAAGACTCTAACCCTCTCAGGGACAGAGGCCTGGCAGAAGCCTAAGAGGAACGGTATCACTGGTGAAAGGAGCTTGCACACATTTTCCTCCTCAGCCAGCCCTTAATGGATTGATTACACAGTAATTTTTTTTAACTCCTCCAATTTAGTGCATATAAGTGAAAAGATATTAGGGTTCTCACTGGTTGGGTTATTGATTTGTTCGAATTAAGATTTTATTTTAGCTAGTTCCATGCTGGAGTCACAAAATAACCCACTTATCCGTTTTACCTCACTAAGAAGCGAGTTAAAAGGGCATGCAGAAGTCACCAATGCTCTTATTAATACCAATAGCACTAACAGCAATAACAAATCCTTGAAATCACCTACTCTCCAACTGGCTATTCATACACAGGATTTCATGTAATGCTTATAAAGCATCACAAAGATTGAACATGAAAAGTTACTGAGACACAGGGAAGTCAAGTAACTTGGCCAACTTCATGGTAGTTAGTGGAATAATTAGAATCTTTTTTTTTTTAAGATTATTTATTTATTTGACAGAGAGAGACACAGCCAGCGAGAGAGGGAACACAAGCAGGGGGAGTGGGAGAGGATGAAGCAGGCTCCCAGCGGAGGAGCCCGATGTGGGACTGGATCCCGGAATGCCAGGATCACGCCCTGAGCCGAAGGCAGACGCCTAAGGACTGCGCTACCCAGGCGCGCCCCCTCCCCACTAGAATCTAAACTTACCGGTGACCCCAAATTGCATTGTCTTTCTGTTCTGCCAGGTTCCTGTGCTGTTTTCCTTTAATTAGTAAGAAATGAGAAGGAGAAAGATCCTGGCTCCACCTCCAGAAAGCATCTACCTGACTCTGCAGTGTCACCTGCTATGTGGTTGGTTGATTGCATATCACACAGCTTGGAAATGGAGCCATGTCCTTGAGGACAAGTGAATGTAAAAGAGGAAAAGGAGAGAATCATACTGGGGTTAAGATCTAATGAATTACCATGGTGTCCCTTTCTTGATGCTTCAGAAATAAATCACAACATACTTGTTTATCTAAATGACTATTACATGAGGGAAAAAGAAAATAAGTAACCTAGCTTAAGTATCTAGCTTAAAGCTTTGTAAGCAGTAAGCAACCTTGGGATAGGTCTGAACTTAGACTTACCACCGATGTACAAAGGGCATTGTACATAATTAATGTCAGATTTTTCATTTCCTTGCTTCTAAATTAGAATTTAAATGGTTCTGCTTAATTTTGAGCCCCCTTACAAAATTTGAGAGTATATTACACAGGACAATTAAATTACATTGAGCATAGAACAAAAATCTCAGTGAGTGATAAGTATATAGGTGTTCATGGAAAATTAGAGCAAGTTAGTTACTACAGTTAGTCAAGATTGTATCCAGAGAAAAAGAACAAATGGAAATATTTTGATTTATACAGAACTCACGATGAATCAGAGAAAATAGACACGTTTCTCTGAAAGGGTAAACTTTTTACTTGAACTGAATTTCAAGGAGGAATGAATATTTTAAATAGGTCCCTTATATAAAAGGTTTCTTAGCAAATTAATTAACAGAGTTTCCACTAGGAGTGAAGCCTAGAGCATAGCAGATTCCAAATTCTTTGTCCTTAATAGGTTCTAGAATGCTAGTCATGCATTGATTACCGAAGGATATTTTGGGCAACATTTGGAAAGCAAAGTAATAAACAGCTCTGGTCAATTCTCTTCTAAAGACCCTCTGAGAATAATTTCAACCTGAGCCATTTATTGGCTTTAATAATGAGAAAAGTGAGCTGGGAAATACCAGATGTTAATGAAAACCTGTTTAAAGCTCTGTCTTGAATGGGAGGTTGATCAGTTTATTCAAGTCTAATTTAGACTAGAGGCATGTTATTTAATAACTATCCAATATGCTTCCCTCCAAAATGCACTGTAGAAATATTCTGAACAACCTGCTCATTTTCTAAAATTATACTTGTTTATGGACAGCTTTGTGATAGCCCTTCCCCAGTCTCCATGATTTCTGGGGGGAATGTGTATTATATAGGAAATTTGACAGATGCTGAGCTATTTTAGTTGGTGGTGATCTGAAGGAAATTGAATGATGCTGGATAATCATAATGATTGTTTAAATTTGTGTAGTATTAACTAAATACAAGGTAGTTTTTTGTGTACTATCTCATCTGGTATTTATAATTTAAATACACCGTGAACTGTGGTTCTTTGGCATTTTGCTATGTGTCCCTTTTTACCAATGAAAGTTGAGCATTTGAGATTACCAAGTGGTTGATGACTTGTATCTGTGTTTTCCACAAATACTTATTGAACACCATGCTAAGTTCTAAGAATGAAGAATTAAGACAGAATTTTCGCAGGACAGTCAAAAACTGAATTTCCAAAAGTAATTATCTCATAATGATTGTGATAAGTGCTCACAGCGAAGAAATACAGGAAGTTATGTTCATGATTAATGGGGGGATTTGACCCAATCTTGTAGATTAAGGAAGACATCTCCAGGGAGGTGATATTTTACATGAGCTCAGAAAGACAAGTAGGAATTAAGAAGTGCAAAGACTATTCTAAGTAGCTGAGATAGCAAGTCTAAATGCCTTAAGGCAGGATAAAGTAGTCCAAATTCCATGAACCAAGAACTGATTGAAAGCAGGTATGGTTGGAGTAAAACAGTATGTGTGTAGAAGGGTTTGAGGGAGCAGAGGTTGTAATATAATCAAGATGAGATAAGTAGTGACCATATCATGCAAAATCTTACTATAGATTTCCATCCATGTCCACATAACAGCAACAAATGCTTTTTAAGCACTTACTATGTGCCCACGAGTGTTTTAAGTACTTCACATGCTTTTAACTTCACAATAATCCCATGAAGTAGATGCTGACATCCTTCTTATTTTACCAGCTAAACAAGCAGCGTGCAGAAAATTTTAGGTGACTTGTCCAGTATTACCTAGCTAAAAAATGAGCAAGTTGAGATATGACCCAGGTGGTCTTGCTCTAGAGCCTTCTCTTCTAACCCCATGCTGGGCATTGAAAAACCAACAAAGGCTTTGAGCGGGGAACAGACATCCACCTACCCACCCCTGCACCGCGGTTTATGGGTTCCTGTCGATGAAGAGTTACTGAATTCAAGCGATGTACAAAGCCCTGTAGTAGGGCTTTGATATCTTTTATACTCACATACACACATTATTCTATTAGCATGAACCCTTAAAGAAGCAACTCAAATACCAAGATCAAGGGGAGTGTGTGTAGATGTAAAGTTTACATGGAAATAAACCGTGACAAAGCCATTTTAATTAAGGTGGGGTTTTGATAGGCATGGATTGATGGAGAATATCAAAGACATAACAATCATGATGAGGATATGAATCAATATTTTTAGAGTCTCTCCATTTACCAAATGCTATGATTTCATTGTATCGTCACAATAACTTGGTGATGCAGGAAGGACAGGGATCATTCCCACTTTATAGGTAAGGGACCTGCAGTTGAGAAAGGATGAGGTACGGCTACCAAGCACATGTACCAGTGATGAAGCCTGACTCCTCTGGATGTCTGCTTTTATACAATGTTGTGTAGGTAGGACGAAGAGCCTCTGGAGAACTATAAAAGAAGGAAACACAAAATACTGTATATAATAAATATAAGAAAACATTTGTATGCTTTTTCCATAAACTAAAGGAAATGAGTAAAAGCAATGTTATTTTATTTTCTCTTCTAGTAAAAATAAGTTTAGAATATCTTTCGCAGAATTATTGTTACGGAGCCTGACTGCAATCCTGCTCTTACAAACATATCTCTTGGTTTTTTTATATTTCCCTAATATATGTAAGTATTAGGAAATTATTAGAGATGTCAGGAAGGAGTGATACTTTTATAAACTGAAAGCTAAGTAAATTAATTGAGTTGGTAAATACAATGAGCTGCCAGAGCTTGTTTTAATTTTTTCTTTTTGTGTAGATGTAACTAATTAGGGGCACCTGGATGGCTCATTCGGTTAAGCGTCTGCCTTCAGCTTAGATCATGATCCCAGGGTCCTGGGGTCGAGCCCTGTGTTGGGTTCCCTGCTCAGTGGGGAGCCTACTTCTCCCTCTCCCTCTGCCACTCCCCCTGCTTGTGCTCTCTCACTCTCTATTTTACATGAACAAAATCTTTTAAAAAAAAGTAACTAATTATTTGAGAGTCTCAAGAAGAATTGTGTAGTTATCCAAATGCCTTTTTTTTCTACCATGACTCCTACTGTAAAAGGAAAGTGCAATCAGTCTTGAATTGTGACACTTGGGCCAATGTGCTAGTAAAGACAGGAAGTTGGCTGCCACTAGACGGGGCCAGCATCAACGTTAAGATATTACTTTGTGTGTATGTGTGTGCTTGTAATTTATTCTCTACCTGAGCTTCTGATGTGCAGAGTGCCTGAGGTGACATCTCTGCTTTGGGCTTGACAAATCCCAATTTTGGTCACAAGTTCTGATATCTCAGGATTATGAACCCTATGCATAAAATCAATTAAAGGATATACAAGTACCCCCTTTGAATTATTGTTCATTTTGGCCAACCTTCTTTTCCTTCATTAATCCTAGGCATAGAGCCAACATGAGATTTATTTCTCACTCATGGCCTCTCTTTTCTAGATTGTCTTTCTATTATTTATGGACAGTAAAACTAATGTCTGGGCAAATGTTGAATTCCACTTAAACCCTTATTCACCTAGAATAACAGATGATCAAGTTATCTGACAGCTTCAGCACACATTTCAAATGAGATTATGACAACTGAATTGTGTTGAAATAACTTTCAAGGTCCAAGATGGAGCTACTCCTACCAGGGCGCCACATCAGCAAACTGAAACTTGGATAACTCTCATGTCCCCGTAAACACTCCACTCCAAACCACTCCAAAACACTCCACTCCAAACCACTCCAAACCACTCCAAACACTCCAAAACCAGAAACGTAGTTATATCCAGTCTGCCGTCCCCAAATGCCAAGCCAACTCTGGGCCTTCTCACCCCAACAAGGTTGACTATGTGGCCCCAGAAAATCAGACATGTTCTATTTTTGTCTTTTTTGCTCTTTATTCTTTATCCTACAAAAGCTTCCTGCCTTCTGCCTCATTTTGCAATTCTCCACAGGAGACTATTGACTTCGTGAAGTGTTAAAGTTTGTGTGTATCATCTAAATTGTTTGCTTTAATCATTTTTTTTAACAGTTTTGGGCAACAAAGAGTGGAATTCCAAGCTGACTGCTAACAGCCTAAGCATGAGACACACCTACTGAACCCTTCGAGTTCACTCTTCCTCTCCTCGTTACTTAGACCTGGGTAAGTGAGCTCCGTTTCCTCATGTGCCGCTCTCTGAACTGAACAATCTTTATGAAAAAAGTATATGTATGTATCAAAAAGGTTCTGGGGCCCTGTAAGGGTTCCAAGGTTTGTTAAAAATTCCAGAAAGTTTCTGATGTTTTAGTGGCGCCTGGTGGCTCAGGCGGTTAAGCATTCCACTCTTGGTTTCCACTCAGGTCATGATCTCAGGGTTGTGGGACTGAACCCTGTGTTCAGTGCTGGCTCCGTGCTCAGCAGGGAGTCTGCTTAAGATTCTCTCCCTCTCTCTCTGCCTTTCCCACACCCTGCTCATTCTCTCTCTCTCCAAAAGAAAAAAATTAAGAAAAAGTTTTCTGGAATCCCAGAAAGCTTCCCGTAAAATTATATTTGGGAGTCTACATTGGCTGGCAGCTGTTAGAGGACTCATAAAACCTTGGCATAAGTCCACAGTGGGGGAGGGGAGGGGGGGCTTGGGAGGGGGGGCTTGGGAAAATAAACTAAGACTAGAAATTAAGACTGTTTTGACCATCAAAACCTAAATAGGCACAAGTCAGATTATTAAAAGCCACCAAGGGAGAGGGGGCTTGGGAAAATAAACTAAGACTAGAAATTAAGACTGCTTTGACCATCAAAACCTAAATAGGCACAAGTCAGATTATTAAAAGCCACCAAGGCCTCTGCCAGTATAAAGACATCTTATGAAAAGAATTAATAGATTTCTTGCTAATGGGAATCTGCGAAGCCAAAGCCATAAAGTTGGTGGGCAGAGGTTATGCACTTAAAAGCTGTTGGAGCACTCAGTACGTAACTGTAAGATTTCCCTTGCTAGGTTAAGTTGCCAAGAAATGGGTGAACTTAACAACGTATTGCCCTCCAACCTCAAGAAAACTTCCATACATCAAGGTACACTGTAAAAAACACACAATCCCTGACTCAGTGGCATATCCCTTTTAGGTATTAATTTGTTTCCAAGGGGTGGAAGGCTGAGCTAAAGAAATGGGATCCTCCAAGTTTCAAAGAATTGAGTGTGGACCATTTGGCCCACCTGCTTATTTTATGGCTAAGAACTGTGGTCCTGGAAGCTGCATATATCTACAAAAATGGTAAAATCTTACTAAGACAACAAGAATTACAGTGGCCATTAAGGGGAACATTCCAATTAGGCAAGATTGTTCATTTAAGAAGGGCACTTTGAAAGCAAGGTTTCCCAAATCAAACAAACAGAATGGGATACCTATTTTAATTAGCATGCAGAAGCCTCCAAAAGGCTTCAAGATTCCAAAATAGCTTCATTGAGAGGTTCGCTGCAGAAAGCTAGTGAAAAATTAAAGACCCAAGAAGTCCCTAAAGCAAAAGGCCGTAAGACTGAAGTAGCTCCTGCTCCTCCCCTCTACCCTCCTCTACCTGAGTCTCAGTCTGTATGTCCTCTGTCTGAATTGCCTTTATGCTCTGAAGAGACCACAGGATTGTTTTAAAAAAAAAAAAAGCCCACCAGGTTAGTGGCCTTACAACTGCAATAGCTCCAAGGCCAGAAACCCAGAACACCTGAGCCTCCCCCTTTGTACCCTTCTAGGGGTCTAGCCTCAAAACACTGGCCCAGAGAACAATGTCTCCCTAGCAATCAACAGGGACGCTGGAGAAAAGATTGTCCTTGAAGGTTTTGTCAAATTCTTCCACACCACCTCAAAAGCCCCCATATCTAGCCTCGAAGTAGGGCCCCTGAAGGGCCCTTCCCAGGATCGATGCGACTCTGAGGGATTCTCTGGTAAACTATTATCAGTTATTCCCTTAGACAAGGGGAACTAAAATTGAAGTTGATGGAAAACCTTACCAAATTCTGATAGATACCAGAGCTATACTTTCTACCTTAAACCCCACTTGCTGTGGAGGCTATAGATGGGATTCTAAGAAAATTGTCAGTAGACAGCAGAAGGTAAGACTTCTTACCAAAGTCTGCTCTCTTGAAACTCTTTAGTGCTTGGTCAAGAGGGAAGGTAACATTTCTTTCCAAATTCCTTTCTAAATTTAAACTTTTGTGAATTTGATTTTGGGGCGCCCATTGGTTGCCAATCTTTTCTCTCCCAGGTACAGATACTGCCTTTTATGTTTTTTTCATTTTGTGCCCTAAGAAGTTGGCTTGGCTTTCTGCCTGCCTGGGACATGTAGGTTGTTGGTTCTTGCAAATGCAGGCAGCTCACTGTTGGGCTGGGGGCCAAAATATATGGCCAGGCAGAAATGTGGGTTACATTCCATCTGTGGTTTAGGGTCCTAGCGACTATTTCCAGGTCTTAGTTGAATTGTCTGAGTCCTTTCTCTTGGTTTTCTTGGGAGTGGCTCTGCATCTTGGGAGGGTGGTATCTTTTGGGATTGTCCAATCCTGCCAGAATTATTTACTGTTTGTCAGAGCTGAAGCTTGATAAGATATCCGAAATGATTTTTTTTTTTTTTAATTTTTAAGTAGCTTTATGGTCAGAAGAATTTGGCTAAAATTGGAAGCTGATATTCAGGGCCCGATAGCATTTTTTTTTTTTTTTTTTAGGCCTTCTTCCCTATGCTAAATAAAACTATGTACCCGGTGTGTATGTAGAGGAAACGTTCCAAAGACAAACAGCTCTAAGGCTAGAACATAGGAATCTTTTGATTTCTATCTTAGTTGAAGATCTCCCCAATATAAAGAAGCAAATTGGGAGCGCGTGGGTGGCTCAGTCATTTAAGCATGCAACTCTGGGCTTTAGCTCAGGTCATGATCTCAGGGTCGTGAGATTGAGCCCCATGTTGGGCTGCCTCTGTGCTCAGCTTGAGATTCTTTCCACTTCTGCTTCTCTCTCTCTCTCTCTAAAATAAATAAATACATATTTTTTTAAAGAAGCAAATTGAAGATAATGTTATTGGCTGGATGGATCAATGCCTTAATATCATAAAGGTAACAACCCAATTCTTTGAGGAACTAAAAACAGCTGTCCTACAAATGAGGAACAACTGGTACAACTTGTCTTATGAGTTGAGTCTTTACAAAAACAAAAAAACCCCACCTATTCTTTTTACGAACCCAAAACCTTCCCTATTCATCTCAAAACGCCGGTAAGCGTTGTATGCCAGCTAGGCTTGCACTCTCTCCTGGACATTTCGAATAGTATATTTTGAGTCTTGTTTTAATCCTATGGTGAACGTTGGTATTTTTGCTTTAGCAGACCGTAAACACAGTTTGGTTCCAGTCACATATTCAAATCAGTCATTTGTGAGTTATTATTTCAGTGTCATTCTGTTTTCAAAGCCTTTGGAGTGTTTTTAGGATCTGTCCTATGTATTGGCATTCCGAGAAGTGAGCGATGGGCTATTGCTTGCTACAATTCTCAGCGTCTCGTGGATTGTGTGAGGTTAGATCCATGCACATGTAGTTCCGGGCTGAGCACAGGAATTCATAGACAACCCCATTGGATCACTTTTCTCAGCTCTGTGATCTTCTTGGCACTTTTTTCCCTTGTAGACTCTCCTTTTTAGGTCTTTGGCCAAAAAGCTGGGGCTTTATTTACTTTCCTCTGCTATGTACTTCCCTCAACTACGGTACTCAAGTCTGGAACCAAGTAGAAAAGGACAGAGAAAGAGGAAAACAGAGTTTCATTCTCATCCTTTTGGATCACAGGTCCTCTGAATAGAGGGCACGCTTCCTCTTCAGATTTTAGATGATTGCATGTCCTTGCTGCCCCCTGTCACTGCCAGAGGACCACTTTCCTGCTCCTCAAATCTAAGCTAAAAGATTTCTCTGGAAACTGTTCATGCAGAGAAGTCCCCTTGTCGGTTCTGGATGCCTTGAATCCAGGCCAGTACAAACAACTGAGGGGAAGACGGTAAATTCACAGCTATTTCGGTGGTACTTTGATTCTGGTCTTCCTCCCCAATCCATCTGTTACTTTTAAGAGCTCTCCACTAGCTGCGTCATGCTTTCTGCCTTATTTTTGACGTTACATTGGGTAAGAGACACAGGATAGAAGTGTGCTTATCCCATCTTACTCAGAACTGGCGCTCCCCTCATTAGCATTTAAAAAGTTCTAAGATGTCCTGCAAGAGACCACTTTAACTTTTTTTAACCCATATTTTCTCAAGCATATAAATCCTCAGAGCCCAGTTTTCACCTAATGTTTACTAACAGCTTACACAATCATTATTCCTCAGGAATACATTTTCGAAAGCACTGTCCTAAATCAAGCCAATAATTTTTTTTTTAATTTTTGAACTATTGGTAGTCTTTGTTTACTTAACTGCTGAAAAACTAGATACATGGAGATCATGCGATATTATCAACATATTCTGCCAGGTCTGTGTTTAGGAAAATAATGCCTTCAAATAGAGAGGCTATATTTAAGCATCCCAACATGTGGACTTGTCTATGATCCACTTAATATTATCCTAATATTCTAAACTCAAAGTAGATTTAGAATTATTAGTCACTTAATTTAGCTCTCTATGTTGATTCTATAGACTTAATGCACAACCTCCATCTGACCTATGTAGTATAGAGTGTTATATGATTCTTATTTATATAGAAACTGCTGTGCTTTAAATGTTGTTGTCTTCCCCCAAATTCAAACATTGATAATCTAACCCCCAGTGGGATGGTATTAGAAACCGGAACCTCGGGAGGTGATTAGGTCATGAAAGTGAATCCCTCATGAATGGGATTTGTACCATTATAATGGAGGCCCCAAAGAGATTGTTTGTTCCTTCTACCACCGGAAGTTGCAGCGAGAAGATAGTCATCACTGACACCAAGTCCACTGGTGCTTTAATCTTGGACATCCCACCCTCTAGAATTGTGAGAAACAAATTTCCACTGTTTGTAAGCCACCCAATTTGCAGTACCTTCTGAAAGGACTAAGACAGGGACATAGTGGCAGATTTAGTATTAAAATCTAAGGAGAGCAGGGCTACAAGAGGCATCCTTGTTAGTGGATCCCCCCGCAAGCATGAGGACAGTGGATCCTCCAGTTTTAGATCTCTACCGAGCAGAGGGGCCTGTCAAAAGGACCCCAATCTTTTGTTCCATTTTATGATGCTACACATACAAAGACAGATGAACAGACATCATTTAACTGAGTAACCTATTTCTGTTTAGGGCACATGAATTATTGAATGACTCTCTGGACGTAGACACCTAAACTATCGCTCACCGTTTTTGACTAACCCTAAACACATCTCCATTATTGATTCTTTTCTTATTGACCTCTCCAGAAAAGTCACATGTTGACTTGGGCCAGTTTGTGATTATCAGCTCTCAATCCAGAAATGATGACATAAAGCACTGCTTTATATAATATCATTACACAATAAAGCATGAAACAGAATCCCTGTCTTTGACAACCAAGCATCTGTTAATAACAGATGGGCTCACCCAGATACAGTGTATAAGGCAATAATAAACAGCAAGGGCTTTCTTCATGTTGTTGGTAGGACTTGGTAGCTTTCTACATGTTCTGAATTTCAGAGCACTTTTATAGGAAGAATTCTATTTCTGTTTTATACTTGGAATTTTTTATTTTTGCCTACATTTTGTTTGTGTTTTTGTCTTTTTAAGAAATACTGATTTCCAGGGGACTTGTCCCTCTCCTTGGAATTCCAACTATGCTAAACATATAACGTGCGTGTGTACTTGTGTGTGGTGCGTGTATATACGAGAGAGTACCATTTCTTCTACATGAAGAGTTTCGTTAAAACTATTCAAATCAAAGTGGTGTGTAGTGGTATAGCAAGATAATTGTTTATACAGGTAAGCTTCCTCATTGGTGAACAATAGATCCTGTCTTGTTTTCCTTGATTTCTATCTAAACATGGAGGAACCCAAAAGAGGACGTAAAGTACATGAGACTTGTCACAACATTCTATGTCAAGTATTGCAGTATGATTGAAAAATATTCTTTGTGTGATGACATAAGTCTTTGAAGTTAAGCATACCTATATCCATATCTAGTCTGGCACTAATTAAGAAGAGTTTTAGAAAACAATATTTTCCTTGAAAAGTTATTGAGATATTACAGATAATATGTGTAAAGCATTTGGTAGTATTAAGAACCCATTAATATAAAATATGTCTTAAAAGAAGAAAAGTACCTGATACAGATTATGATCTCAGCTTGTATTAAGCCCATTTATTTATTTATTTCTTAAAGATTTTATTTATTTATTTGAGAGAGAAAGAGAGAGCACGCATGCACAAGTGGAGAGAAGGGTAGGGGCAGAGGGAAACAGAAAAACTCAAGCAGACTCCCTGCAGAGCACAGAGCCCAATGCAGGGCTCAATCTCAGGACCCCAAGATCATGACCTGAGTCGAAGTCAGACACTTAACCGACAGAGCCACCGAGGTGCCCCAAGCCCTTTTAATATTTCTCTTGAACATGTGTCTAAACTGAGATTCAAAGTAGATGAAATTCAGTTTGTCAAGAGGTATTTTTTATTACATCTTGGGCTTGCTATAAATTCATGGATTTTTTAAATTAATATTCTCTTTAAAAGTGTCATTCATACTAAACGCCTTTCACATTTTTCCCTATACTTGTGTTTTGATGGGCGTCAAATTATTTTTGAAAAGAAAATGAAATATTGGTCGAGGTATTTTGTCAAATATTTTGTTTTATCTCTTAAAATATTCTGTATGAAGCATAAATTTCCCTTTAATAAGATTTCTAAGCAATCAGTTATACTCTTTCATATTTTCTTGTCTTCCCTCTTTAAGATCTCATTGTATTGACCAAAAAAGTAATTTAAAGATTAGAAGACTCTGGGGTCTGGAATAAAACTGCATTCCACTGTCAGTGATTAAAATGATAACTTTCCAGGGCCTCCAAATTCTAATAAGAGAGTAGAATCAGATATTTTGTTTAATAATTCTCAGAAGAAAACATGAAATTATGCTCTCTGTCCTCAAGGCTTATAAATGCAGAAGATCTTACATTATATTCAAGTAGGAAAAATTACCCCAATTCTGTAATTAAGGAAAACATGTAGAATTTTTTAATCCAAATTTCCTTTTCATTCAAGCATAATAGATTTATTTAGTCTCAACTATGTACCACACACTCTACTAAGTGATCTGAGAGACACAATAATGAATGATACCTGCCATCTGCCTTCAAGAAGTTTATCATTTAGTATAGAAAAAGTGTACTTGTGGGTATCTTGGCCAGAGAGGAAAGTTGAGTGTGTAAACAGTGGTTTTTGATCTCTGAAGGGCTTTTTAAAATCTATGTGTGATATTTCCACTAAGATTCGAGTATGTTCCCCACGGTGAAGATGCCACCGAGTCATCCCTGTCTCAGCCAATGAGAATCCTTGCCATGGTGCGTCACTATTCTGTATAGGGTATTGGAAGTATTGAGTTTGTTCGTGTAAAAAAGAAAAAGTGGGGGTGAAAATAAGGATGATATGGTTAAGTAGCATTGAAGATAGAACATATCTGTTGCACTGTGTAGTTTACTATTTTCTCATATTTGTTCTCAAGGCAGTAGAATTACCTTCCCTATTTAGTATTCAGTATCTCATGTTTAAGAGACTCAGTAATTGACTTTGACTTTTCCATTTATCCTTTTGGATCAGGTGCTCCCCCCAGTTAAGGTGTTAGTATATCTCTACTTTATGTCTTGATATTAATTAGGAGGTGACTTTCAAAGGAGGCAATTACTTTTAATTTCAGAAGTCAGGAAAAATCAGAAAAGGTTTCACATAGAAGGGTGATTTTTAAGTTTCAGTAACTAAAACAGAGAATAAAATGTACTAGGCAGAGGAAATAGTATAAAAAATAATTGTTTTTGAAAACCAAATGGGAGTATTCAGGGTTGATATTGTAATGTGAGTGGAGAATACAAAAAAAGTAAAGAAGTAATGGGGCATCAGTTTGGAAGGAGAAATTATAATCACACCTGGGTTGATAGATACATATATATATAATTTAATAATTTGGATTGGGTAAATATAATTTAATTTATTAGGCAATGGGGGGCCATTTTGCACTGGAGAATTTGGTGATTAAATCTGTGCTTACAGAAGATTGATGTGGAAGTAACTTGTGGAAAATTGGGATGGATACATAAATTATGAAGAAATGTGAATATTAGAGACAACCTGGGAAGCAGTGTGCAAAGTTCCAGCTAGAAGAACTAATCAACAAACAGAATAGGCAGGAAAGAAAATATCCAGAGGTAAAGATGAAAGGATTCTGAATCCATACGTATGGCTACTTGTTGGTGAAATGACGGGGAAGTGTGCACAACAGCAAACAACAGCACTATTTCTTTGACAGTTTTTCCCCCAAGTGACTAGAGAATGATGCTATCATAAATCCAAATTTCAACATCAGGAGAGAGAATTGGTTTTGGAAAAATAGAATGAGTTCATTTTTATGTCTCTTAAGTTTAAGGTAGCGGTGAAAAATCCAGCAGAATAGGAAAACAGATCGACAGCTGGAAATGCAAAATAAGCACTCGGTAGAGAGCAAGTGTGGAAAGGGGAGACCTCGAGGTGAGTAGATTGTGAACAGAGAGGAGGGGAAGTGATGACGAAGGTGATGACGATGGTGACAACAGTAACAGTAAAAATTAAACACGCTTGAGGAAAGCTAATAGAATGTGGAAAAGTAAGAAGAGCAAGCACAAAAGAGAAAAAGTTACAAAGTGGGGAAAATTAGCTTAATGTTCTGGAAACAAGGGAAGCTCAGAAAGGATGGCGGAGGTGGTCACCACAGAGAAAGGAGGGGGAAATTGGAGTCCAACGGTGAACAGGAAATCATTAAAGACATGTGCTAACAATTTCAATGCTAAGAAGTGGAAAGGTGGCAATGAAGTGCAGGTAGCAAGGGTAAACTCCTTTTTCAAGATGCATGGCAAGGAAGAAAAGAGATAAAGAATGGCAACTTCAGGGAAAGACGGTTTTAAGAGAGTGGAGTCATAAATACTTGCATTTGGGGCGCCTGGGAGGCTCAGTCGGTTAAGCGTCCAACTCTTGATTTCGGCCGAGGTTGTGATCTCAGGGTCATGGGATGGAGCCCCAAGTCGTGCTCAGTGCTCAACGTGGAGTCTTCTTGTTTTTCTCCCTCTGCTTCTCCCCACTGCTCGCACGCTCTTTCTCTCTCTCTTTCTCTCTCCCTAAAATAAATAAATAAAATTTTAAAAACCTACAAACTTGTATCTGCAGGCAGACGGTGGCAATATACACGCAAGAAGAAACATACACTAGAAAAGCTCTGCGAAAAGTCACTCAGAAAGCAAATTACTAAGAGCAAATAAGGATTGGAAATATATAGCACATGGATGACAAGTGGTCAGAAGGAAAGCATAGCAAAAGTGTGGAAGGATTTGAAGGGAACATATGTAAAATTATAAGAAAAAATTATCAGAAAAAATATTGCCACAGTTACAGAAAAATAGAAATAACGCTATCGTCTGAGAGTGAGAGAATAGATCATTGAGATGGAGCTTAAACATAGTGGGGCACATTTGTGGGAATTGACTTTGATTGCTGGGATTAACAATCAATAAGGGGTAATTAAGAATCTGCCAGAGATTGGAAAGAGCTGACATCTCAAGTCTCAGTCACGTTCAGATCCCGAGCGCTTGTAGGGGATGCTTGAGGTGCTTTGGTGAGTTATGGCAGTTATCCACTACACAGCATTTGCTAACGTTGCAATCAAGTCACCACTGCAAGAAGGGGAATGGCACACAGGCTTCGGCATGGGATACTGTCAGCAGATGGAGTGCTAAGGAGATCGCACAACGTACCATAATTTCAAATTTGCCAAATCATGAACTCCTGGACGTTCTAGGCTGGTAGCGGCGATGATCATGACATAGCACACCATTTGCTTTGCTGTATGCATCTTGTCAGTGTCAGTAGGAGTGGTTTAGAGTGTCTGTGGATGTGTTTTCTGCTAAAATGAGAGGTGCAATATTTTGACAAGTGTCCGTTTATTTTCATCGCTAGTATCTCTAGGGTCCTGCACGTTTGGCTTGCCAAACATTTTTACTAATACGAATGTTCAGTTAAATCATGTCATCGCCTTCTTATCCTGCTCCCCTTACCAACAGATAATATAGAAGCCCCATCTTACTTAAAAAATATTAAGGAATATGTGTGAAAAATAATACCATTTTTCTTTAAAAATGTTAACAAGAAACTCCAAAATTGTTCTCCCCCTATAATGACAAGTTATTTTGCACTCTGTAAGCCTTAAATTTGATCACAGTTTCTTTGTGATGGACATTCAGGAACTCTTAATGCTGATGTTTCCAGTCTTGAAACTTCCAAAATGTTCTACATGGTCACAGTGTCATCGTAACTGATGACATTTCTTAAGAAGACATCAGTCATACACAAGCCAGGGTCCGAGAAACCTTGAATGAAACCCAAGACTTTCTTCAGAGATATACTGTGCCATGTAGCCCCCGCATTTTTCGAACTAAATCCTGCAAGTGAACACATGATTGAAAAACAAAGGCCCGAAGACTGTCATTTAAAAGGTTGACACAATTCAGGGCTTCAGAGTAGTGATTTTATTCGACTCTAATAATGAAGTTAAACAGTGTTTATACATAACATAATGCAGAATAATGTGGAAATAATGTAGAAACTACGTAACTTTAAGGAAAAAGAGGACTGGGTTGAGAATCAAGTAATGTGGCTCAAGTGCTTATTCTGCACTCTTCCGATGAGCCAGATTTACAGAAAATATTGAATTTGGTGAATTATAAGGATTCATTGGTTCAACAATATTTACCGAGCACATACTGTGGGTTAGTTATTAAAAAGGAGAAGGGAATATTCTCCAAGGTATTTCTAGCTGTAGTAGTCTATAAAGACTTTGCTTCTTTCATTTAAAAATCTCAAACTCATATTCAAAGCAAAGTTCTCTCCTTGGTCTTCTGTCTTCTTTCCTTTCCCTCATCCCCATTCTCACACATGCTCTTCCCTGCACCAACCTGTGTGGTGTCGGAGTGGAGAGAAACTTCTCCTGGGGAGAGTGTCCATGATTACATTGCTGTACCCTTGTTTAACTCATGTTTTTAGGCTCACTGAGGGAAAGCCGATGACTCAAGCAGCCCTGTTGTCCATCCAGGGACTCGATCAGCACCTTCCCCCAAGACACTGAGGGTGCCTTGTAAGCCTCAGCTACATTTTCTGCCTGACCCTCATTGGACAGCCCTGCATGCCTTATTCTTTCAAGGGTCCGGTGTCATTGTCATCCTGTAGTGCTCACATGAAAAATTCCATCCTCCAGTGTTATCATACTGGGGCTTGTGGTCATACTCAGGAGTGACCTTCCACCTGCCTCGGAGGCTCAGAACTCGGGGGGGGGGGGTCTGTTTTCCCTCGCTTTGATTCGGCATCCCACTATTCCATCTCTTCTGTTTATACTTCTCTGGTAATACCAGCGCTAACTAGCAGCCTTGAAGCCAAGCAGATTTCCAGCAGGGAAGGAGCCCATCCCTCTTGGGAGCACAACCAAACTTTAAGAATGATTCTTTTGAAACCCTACTCCCTTAACTTTAGGGAAGAAAACCAGGTGAGCATACTCCTCGTTATCCCTGCAGCGGGGGAAGGCAAGGAGGTAGGCTTTCCGCATGAACATTGGGTTCTCTCCATGTTCCTTGTCCTTCTCTGACTCCAAATGGTGAATGAAGAATGCCATCCCATTCATCCAGTCATAGCCTGTCTCACTCGATGGGCACCTGGAGTCTGGTGCTGAGAAAGGGGCCCTCTTTCAATTCAACCCAAGCAAATCGACTAACTTTGTTCTCAAGAGACCTCTAAATCTTTGCACTGTCCAACAAAACCTGGCAAAAACAAAGAATTCAAGCAGTACCTTCTGTCACATATAGTTCCTTGAAAATGTTCCCTAAAGTTAGCCATCATTTAGTAGCCATAGATAACTTAAGTGAGATACCCCTTTCACACAATTGGCATTTTACTAACAATAATTTTAATAAATTTGTATATGGCAAGTAATAAGTAATCTAAACCAAGAAGCAAGATAAAAGTCATCTTCAAATGATCATAAATATTATAAAATAGATTGGTAACTTTAAACTTACATTGAAACCATGAGTTTAAGTGGTCAGATTGAAAGCATGGAAATCGGAAATTTCAAGGTACAGTATTTAAGAATTATCTGAAAGTTAGAGATGGCTGAATTTTAAACCTGTCCTGGCAAAGTAAGGAATTATTGTGGTTATTCAGACGTGCCTAAAAAGTTATTTTTTAAATTAGAAAAGTACATATAAGATATGATTTATCTAAATAATGTATCTGATTTCTACATTTTTAACTCTACTTGTTATTTTGGGATTATAAAGGGATTTCTTCCCTTTCCATTTCTTGCAGAGGATAGTTGGTTAAAATCATGGATTATCATTTTTTAAAAGTTACTCTGTATCAAATGAGAATTATTTACCAAGTTTGAACTATTCTACTAATAAAGTAAACAAGCAGAAAATTATTAAAAAAAAAGAGACAACTGATGTATGTTATATTTTAAACAGCTTTCCTTGCACAATTTTTTATCCACTATGCAAACCAAAGTGAAAACGGGAGCAAAATGTTTATATACTAAACACTAGTGCAGAGCTAATTAATCAGACTTTGTTTATAAAATCTTAAATGTGCACATAATATATTTACACATATATACATAATCCTATTACTGTATCACTTGAAATATGAGTGAAAATGTTATTTATGAAACTTCTTTAAGAGGACTGTGTCTTCGTAAATAGTTTTCCTTAAATATCAACTTATTGAAACACTAATGTTATTTCTTTCATTCATTCTATATCTGGGTTCTGTTATCTAGAGTATGAGGTGGGAAGCACAGGAAAATTCTTTCCTAGAGAAAGGGCAGAGAACTCAGATATCAGAATAGTCATGCTACCAGAGCCACCAATGCCATTTTAACACTTGAGGTTTCGAAATAGAAGCAGAAACTCCCTGTGGTCTTAGCCCTGCATCAGACTCACTAGTAAAGATCTTATGTGAGAGAAACAAAAGCTACGCAATTACAACTAGCCCTGATGGAAAAGTAATGTAGCAGTTTAACATTTAGCTGAGACAACTCGAAGAACAAGATTTGTATAATTTTTATCATATGAATGCAGTTGAAATTTTTAGATAGTTGTAACATGAATACCCATGTCTCTTAATTATAGAAAGCTTCTTTTCATTATACCTTTGTGAAAGTAAGATTTTTAATAATAGGTTAATATAAATGCTTCTCATGTATTTTGCCTAGAGATAATATCACAGCGAATAACTATCCTGTATGCGGGTGTTTCTGGGATGCAGAAGTGGTCTGTAAACATTCTGTACAAAGAAAGATTCTTTGTTTGGAATTGTATGTACAATTGTAATATTTCCCCAAAATGATCAGGGAACATGGTGGAAGTGCCTAAAAATGCGTACCACACAGTAAGTGAGCAAATAGATAAGACGAAGTTGCTGGGCATTTATTCTGCCTTCAGAAAGAAAATCAGTTTCATGACTTTATGGCCATGCCACTCACTAATTTTATTTTTTGCCAATAATGTTTTTATTCCATTTAATCACCTATTTTATGCAGAATTGACTTACAATTGCTTGTGGCCAATTCAGAGGGTGATAAATGTGTACACTGATAAATCCCAAGGAATATATTTCAGGGTCTGAACACCATTTCAGAGGAGGATTTTCAAAAATATTTTTCAACAGTGGCAATACCAATTTTCACTCTTGTTATGGCAAATGAGCACAAACTGAGGTCTCCTTTCTCAACACAAAACCCTAGATATAACTGAAAGATAGTTTTTTAAAAAAAATAGCTGCAGTGTTAAATTTCTGAGGTTCAGAAATCATAAAGAAAATCCACAAAACTAAAGCAGAAAACAGCAGCCCAGAAAATAAGCAAGAATGCAGAGAGCACAGACAACAGTAGAAGCAACTCTAGAGAGGCCTGAGTGACCTTGAACACAAAGACAGCGAAGAACCAATACACGGGGATGCATTTCAGTAACACAACAAGACAACCAAGTTGGTGGACTCCTGCCCACTACTGTCTCTTTCAGTATAACAGCCACTGCCATGTCTGTAGGGCTCCGAGAGCAATGCCCGATTGTTTTGTTCAAATACCATTTCATCAGAACCAAGGACAAGGTCTTGGGAAATGTAATGAATGAATGAGTAAAGTAAAGCATATTTAAACCAGAAAAGAAAGATTTGAGCTTTCTGGGCACGTGAATGCTAACCAAATAAATGTATCTGGCAGCATCTCTCTCTCTCTCTCTTTCTTTCTCTCACTCCCTCCCTCTGTTCCTCCCTTTCCCCCCTCCCCATGTGTCTACTGCACATTAAATCCCAGAAGCCCACCACATGACTAATAAACATTTCTACATCAACCCATCATGGAGTCCGCTACCATTCCCCAGATGGCTGCTGATTTCACATGGACAAGAGGCTTCTGGATTTCTTTCTCTGTCATTTGTATAAAAGAAGTAGAGTCTAACTAAAGGATGATCCACCTGGCATATGCCTTTGATTTTTGCCGAACTGTATCTTTATCCCATGAGCTGTCAGAGAAAGTATCACAGTGTCTGCTGGTGTATCTTCCACAGAGTTAGAAGCAGTATTAACAGCAATATAAATAAATCATCTTTTAGCATTAGAGAGATAATGTCCTAACTGTCAAGAGTGTAAGCCCTGGGACAAGACTAGCTAAGGAGCACCAAATGTAACCTCTTACAAGATACGTAATTTCACTTCACTCGGTTTCCTCATCTGTAAAATGAGGGAACATAATAATGCCTATGTCGTGGGATTTATGTAGATTATATGAGGCAATGTAGGTAAAGTTCTTAAAATAGTCCCTGTCACTTGATGTGTAATGAACTGTCGCTATTAGCCATTTAAATGAGTTCCAGTAAAAATAGGAAAAATTTTCTAAAACAGGGTTTTACTCATTCTATTTGAGACTTAGGTCAAACTCTTTCCTTTCTGTTTATGTTTCCTGCTTTCACTAATCTAGGTGGATTCCTTCAAGGCTTCTGTTCCTCTGTCTTCCCCCCAGTGAGGTGCTGTCCGATAGGAGTAGGGATCCAGAAAGAAAGACATCTGTTCTGAGCTTCAGTAATGTTCTCTCTAAAATAAGATTAAAAACCAATTTTCCTGAAAATAGACAATTTTTCAAGTGCCCCTCTGTACTTCCCATCTATAAAGTGTCATTTTATCCTTAACTCTTAACTGTAAATTCTAGGATACTGAAAATTAGGAACAGAAAAAAGCTTCATAGAAACACAGAGAGAGGAAATCATGCAAATAACATTTTCCTTCCTGGGCTGACCTACATCTCGCATTATTGCTTGCTTCCCCGAGTCCCAGAGACCTTTAAAGCAGACTGATGATGGCACCAGGGGACTCATTCAAAAAGAAGAGCAAGTTGAGTTATGTTCATTGAGAGTGTCCACACCAAGTGTCTGTGGTTGTATAAGCAGTTTTTCATTTTGTCACCCTGCCTCAAATCCTTTCACTTTTAAGAGAATAATATCAGTATCATAGCTCACAGGGATTTTGAGAAAATTAATGAGATTATGTAAGTGTTAAAAAAAAATCGATGAGCATCTCAGAAGAAAGGCAACCAGCCAGCATTAAATTTCACATTTCGGCAAATCGCAGGGAAAGACCCCTAAATTCTACCAAAAGAGTGTTTTGCCACACTCTTAACTGAAAAACGAGGGTTGTATGTCTAGGGAGGTTATGACCATTTAGAAGCCCTTCTAAATTCCTCCTACAAAAATGGTTTGGATACTTATTTCTCAATCATAGAAAAAAATCATTGAAAACAATGTAGGGAAACTGTGCTCTTGTCATTTTTGTAAATAACGGAATCTTATAAGAGATGACAACTGGGTGTGCAAAGCATTTTAGGTCACTTAGTTTCTCCACTAACAGCATGTAAGTCTGATGCTGCATTCCATTTTCATGTCCTTTCCCCAAAATACTTGAAAATCTTCAGTGATGTTTTTCATGTTTTCCAACTCACCCTTATAGACTCCTATCTTTCAATATATTTTCTCCTCTGTTTCAAATAATACCAAGCATTGTCTCTCATTTCATCCTTCCAGTGCTCTTCAGAAGTCTCTGTCTGAGGCTGGCACATTCTCATATTTACAGAACAATGCTTACTTCTATATGACTTCAATTTCCGGTGCTTAGATTACCCTAAGTCTCAGTTTGGAGATCAATGCTATTCTGTAGCTGACGCGGTAAAATAAACAAACCTTTGTAAAGACGTTTTAAAGACTTCAGATGTAGACGTTTCCACTTTCCTTGATATCACCACGGTAGCTACATCGAAACAAGGTGACTTTTATTTAATGTTCAATGAGAATCTGCAGGATTTAACTGGAAATAATAGTGTTGACCTTGGGATCCAATAGGAATGAAGCGAACTTTGGTGCACTTCCACGCAATAAATGAGCCCAAGAAGTGCTCACATTTCTATTAAGAAAAGATACTTTCCCATAACTCTAAGAGCTCTTTTCACAGACTGTTTGATGATATCCACTTCACCACTTAATAACTTGTGCTGTGTTAGTTCTATTTCAGAAAGGGAGATTTCCACAGCCACCAGACAACAGCTCCCTACTGTTTAGGAAGTAAATATTTTTTCTTCACTGAACAAAACCTAAAGTAAGAATGCAGTTTTCCAGAATTTTTTTTCAGTATTTACATAGAAATCTAGTTATAATTTAGACATTTCTTTTTTCAACTCATCTTAAAATAATGTTTTTATAATCACGAAATGCTTGTTTATTGCCAAAATTTTTTAAAATACAAAAACCTGTGCAGAAAAAACTATAAAAGCAGCTACTATTCTAAACCAACATAACTTGAGGTGAACATTTTTTTCATGTTTTAATTTATACATTTATACATTTATAAATTATACATTTATACATTCCCCCCCCCGCCCCCGGAACAAGTGAGCACTTTCAATCTAATTGAAGAAATTGTTGTTCTTTTACATTTCTTTTCTTTTTTTGTTGCTGTTTTCTCTGGTCTGTTTTTCATACACAAACTCTCCAGGTGTTGAATCTGGAAATCTGCCTTAACATATTGTCTCTATTTTTTAACCTTTGTAGAGCTTTTTTCTTCATCCACTATGGCATCATAACTGCATTTCCTATCGCTGAGGTTTTGCTTTGTTTTGTTTTTATCAATTTTTCTATTTACGGACTTCAATGTAGATGTTATCTGTTTCTTATATTTGGGGCTTCCTTGAAATGAGCCCCCTTTTATCCAATAGAGGGTCTGTCTTGCTGCATCTTAAGATGTCACGTGAGTTTTTTATGTTTTCTCATGGAATACTACAGCGATTATTTTCCAAATTATATTTGTCCTCTTACTCTAGGGGTTAATATGTGATCTTTTCAGTAGTGCTTTTCTTCACATGATTTATTTTCCACTTCATCTTTTTTGTTTTGTTTTGTTTTTTTACCTTCTTTGGGCTATAATCAGATACATCCAGAAGTTTTAACCAATAAAACAGCATGTGTTGGTCCTTTTGACTTTTTGACTTCACTTTCTGCCCATGTGAGTGATAATCCCTTCTCAAGTGAGTCCTCTCGTTCAACCATGTCCCACATTCTGGATATAAGAGTTTGGAGTTGGCATTCTCACCTTTCCGTTTCTCTTACCAGCATTTTTCAATCGGTGTGTAAAACAAGCTTCTTTCAAGGCCGCTCCATCTCTTTCTACCACAGTCTACTTCTCTTGGTTGCTGACCAAACTGAATTCCTAGAACTCTATACTTCATTTAATAAAGATGTGGTATCTGGTTCTCTGATTTTCTTTTCATCCCAAAGCCCTGTTCATGCATTGGGGTCTTTCAACTTTTATGTAGGTAATCCAGTCTATTCTCCACCTTCTAACTTCTTTGACAGCACATATTCGTGCTGGGCCGGCATTGCTCTACCAGGACCACACGCTGGGTCGTGCTGTCACACAGAACTGCAACTCTGAAATGTGTTATGTGAAAATATTCCATATTTTATTTCTAGACTCCTACTCTTTTAGATCTCTGCATTGTACATCCATACCTATTCCTTCATCACCTCAGAATCTATAATTGTTTGACACCCAATTTCTCATCATTCAACCCCCTCTTCTGTGCATTTCCCTCCCTATGTAATAAAATTTAATAAGCCACCATTCAGCTGGAAAAATTCATCTTCATTTTTTTCCAGCTATCTCCTTGAGGCCCTATCAGAGGAGGGAACTGCTTGAAAACATAACAAAGCTTGAGACTAGTGAAACTACACATTGGCAGTCATTATTATCAACAAGACCCTCACATTTTTTACAGTAAATATTTTTTTCTCTCTTCAAACATTTGACGCACCACTTATGGTCTCATTCCCAATAGATAAACAGTCTCTTAATTTACAAAAAAAAAAAAAAAAAGAGCAGCCATCAGATGGGGACTTCACCCTAGCAAAAGAACCATGAAGAAAACTTTACCAAGAGGCATCATAATCAAATTACTCAAAACCAGGAGCACCAGCCTGGCTTAATCAGAAGAGCATGTGACTCTTGATCTCAGAGTCATGAGTTCAAGCCCCACACTGGGTACAGAGCTTACTAAAAAAATAAAAATAAAAATATTGCCCCAAACCAAGAAATCTCAAAAACATTCAAAAGAAAAAGATACATTATATACAGAAAAACAAAAATAATGAAAACATATCTTGTTGGAAATTCCAACAAAAAAAAAGATGGAGCAATATCTTTAACGAAAGAAAAAAAAATTTAAACCCAGAATTTTAAATTCAGTGAAAATACATTTCTAAAATAAAATTGTAGCCAGATAGTTTCAGACATACAAAATCTGAAAAGATTCATCACCGGCAGACTGTACTATAATAAGTTTTTAAGCAAATCTTTCAGGCAGAGGTAAACTGATATTAGATAGAAATATGTGTCTAGAAAAAGGAATGAAGTATGCTATAGAAACAATCCCATGGAAATGACAGAAGAAATTTTTAAATGCGAAAGTACTAGAAAATTGGGAGAAGTTTGATTTGAAATTGACAGATTTTCTGAGATAGAAGCCTATGGAATCATACAGTGCTTTAGAGCCGTCAGAAAAAAAAAACTGCCTCAGCAGAATTCAGATTCACTCTAGATCAGAGGCGGCTGAGTTGTGAGTGGCAGTGCACCAAGTTGGTTGGTAAAATGATTAAAGGGTTATAAGCTCTTACAACCAGTGCTTTTGGATCTAGCATTTGTCCTTACGCTACACTGCTTGTTAGAGAAATCTCGTAGTGACCTTAGGAACCATACCGACCTGCAAAGAGGAGCCCTAAGTAATTCCTATTCTCTGTGATATATCATCATGCAAGGTTATGAACTCTGAGCACTTAACACTGCTGAGCACACATTCCTTTACGAAATTCACTGAAAAAGAGATTCTTTGGATATCTTCAAGAAAGTAAAATTGTTATAAAATATGGAAAACATTTTTGGCAAACCGAGCTTAACAAATCAGCAGTAGGGTGAATCCGTGCATGGTGAGTTGGTATTCTGTGGAGTGGTATTTGGTAACTTGAGTTTAGGTGAATTTGATAAATTATTATTAGCAAAGAGCTCTCAGTGAACACAGCTTTCACTTTATCTGCTCTTAACTGTTGGCTTTTCTTAGGATCCCATTCTAGGTTCATTTCTTCACTCTAGAACAAAGTCTTGAACAGATGCCTTTGGCCTAGATCTGTCTCCACACAGTTTTATCTAATTAGCACAGTGACTGAAATTTTCTACATGCAGCATTAAACTCATCTTTTTCACTCTCTTCTAACTAATACTTCGGGGTACTGAGAGGTCATAACTCCATCCATCCTGTCACCTTGATGTTATTATAGTTTACGTGTAAACTTTCTACCTTCATATCTTATTGAGAAGCATGTATATAATCATTTCATATCATGGATTTCTTTCTATCTGAGCTCCTATATCCACTACTAATTCCCGGAGTTCAATTCACCATAATATCTCAACCAGATTCCTGCCAGTGCTCCAAAATTGGGCTCCTTCCCTCTGACCTTTCCTTAAACTGCATCCAGTGAATACTTTTCTAAAATGAAAATGTGATTATTTCACCCTTTTCATTGCAACCCATAAATGGCTCCAAGTTGTTTTTAAATAAAACAGAAACATTTAATTCTGATATTTCAATATATAAGATTGCTCATGATCTCCCACCTATTGACCTGCATCTGTTGATGACATTTTCTCACAGTTACAAAGGGGCTTTAGAAACTAGTAGTTGGATAGGCTGCTGGGTTTTTCCCAAGTCCATTCTGTCCTTCTTTTATAAGTAATAGAGTTTTAGCTGGGCACAGGCTCATCCTGCTAGAGACTACACATTCCGGCCTCCCTTGCAGCCAACCGTAGCCATATGACCTATGTTATTACCAACGACAAACGAGGGAAAGTGGTAAACCACTGCATCATTTGTGAAAAGAATACTGTTTGCTAAGTCTTTCTTTCTGTAGACTGGAATGCAGATGAGGAGCTGAGTCAGTGGCAAACAAGCAAATAAGACAATATGCTGGGAACAATAAGATGGAAAACCTCCTTTCTTTCCTTAAACCACCATCAAATTCCAGACTATAACATATCAGATATACACATTTTTTATCTCTTTAAGCTACTATATTTTGGAGCCTTTTGTTACAAAAACTCAGCCTGCAATTTAACCAATACAGTAGCTGAAGAAGTAAGGCTTATACATTTCCAGTACACCAAATGTATTAAGTGGAAATTGCAAATGTAGTTGTAAAGCGAAGAAAAAGAATGAATATTTCTATATCTTGAGCACTTAAGTCTTAAGTAAATCTGCACAAATTCCAGTTAGCTAAAAGGCCAATGCAGTCTATCATTTCTGGGGCCACGTACATGTTATTTCCTCTTCTGGAATATCTTTCCAATCTTCGTTTTAAGAAAGAACGCTTCCAGTCTTTCAAGTTTTAATGTAAATGTCATTTTATGGAGAAAGTTTTTGCTAAATCCCATACCATAGCCAAACTTGGGGACACTACTGTTGCTTCTCATGTGCACAGCTCTCACTGTTTTCTAATGACCTGTCTAGTTGCCTGTGCTCACCATACTCCATACACTATATGCTCGATGGTGGTAGGGATAGTGTCTGTCACCTGTGAGGTCCTAAATCTAAAGTCTGGTTCCGTATTTGGTCCACAGTAGCATCTCAAAAAGTATTTGTTGAATTAGAGTCATATAACTCAGGTCATTATATGAAACAAATGCATTGTTGAAACCCCTGTCTATGTCAAGAACTGCATGAAGTTCAGCTCAACAAGAACATGTCAAAGCCCCAGCAGCTGTACTCATGGCCCCCTTCCAATCATAACTTCCCCTCCCCTCCAAACATAACCACTGTCTTGAGTTTTTACACCATAGATTACGTTTGTTTTTGCACTTTAGTAAATGGAATCATTCAGTGTGAAAAGAATGTCTTATTCAGTTCAGGCTGCTACAACAAAATAATGTAAACTGAGTGGCTTATAAGAGACAGAAATGTATTTCTCTTAGTTCTGGAGACCAGGAGTTTGAGATCAGGCCTGAGGTGAGGTACTGGTGAGAGCCCTCTTCTGGGCTGCAGCCTGTCCACTTCTCATTGTCTCCTCCCTCTGCAGGAAGAGGGCCAAATAGCTCTCTGGGGTCTCCTTTGTAAGGGCCCTGTTCCCATTCTTAAGGCTCCACTTTCATGAACTAGTTACCTCCCAAGTTTCTGCTCCCAAATACTATGGCATTGAGGGTCCATAGCAAATTATTTATTCTGGAATGGGAGAAAGAAGGAAGGAAGGCAGGCAAAAATAGAAGAAAAGAGCTCCAGCTGATGATAACGAAGTGGTGTAAAATCTGTATATGTTTAGTTGGAGGCTTGCTTATATGGGAATAATACTTTAAAAATAATATTGTCTATTCACAAATGATTTTTATTCTCTTCAAATTAACTACTTTTAGCATTATTATTCACTTTTAAAATACCTGACCTCTGGCTGCTAGTAAGAAAAACAAAGTAAAACAAAGCCTGGTCTTTGCATAGTTTTTAATTATGGGTTTAACAGATTAAATAAACAAATCCCCCAAATTAAGGCCAATGTTCTCTCTTATAAGACTTTTTTAAGTGAATTTTCTCAAAGAATCACTTTCAACCATTTTAGATTTAATATCTGATAGACATAAACAATAAAAATTACTAACCATAATTTATATTCAACTTACATGTAGTAACATAAACATCTTTTTCCTTGTTTAGCTTAGGTTATTTATCAGCATAAGAGATTGATTTTCACAAAATGATTTCCTTGACTACAATCTCCTAGGAATAGCTTTTGTCCTGTCAGTTCTTTTACTTCTAAGCATAAGCCTCAAAACTAGAGTCCACATAGCTCTTTACTACTGACAACCCATGAACATTATAATTGACATTATCTGAATGCTCTCATCTTCTTTTAAGTGCCTGTTTTCTTTAAAATAAGAAGAAAACAACCAGGTATTTAAGAAATAAAGTGTATTTCTGGGCTGCCTGGGTGGCTCCGTCAGTTAAGCATCTGATGTCGGCTCAGGTCATGATCTTCTGGGAGGGGATCTAGCCCCATTCAGGCTCCCTGCTCAGCAGGGAGTCTGCTTGTCCCTCTGGCCCTCTCCCCAGTTGTGTGCTCTCTGTCTCAAATAAATAAATAAGATCTTCTGAAAAAAAAAAAGGAAATGAAGTATATTTCTAAATACCTCTCTTTTGCTTCTAACTGTCTAACACAATGGGCAATATTCAGTCATCTTTTGATTTCAGTGGGCAATATTCAGTCATCTTTTTGAGTATATTTAATACTCAAAAATGGATTTTTAACTGTTCTTTATATATCCCCATGCTCTTGGTATCTGACTTTAAAGGAGTATGCATAGATTGGAAAATAATTACATTTTTTCCCACAAACTTTGGGGAGATACAGTTTATATTAGTCCATCTTGTCTACCTCTAAATATATGTATATGTACACATTCACATAAATAGACAGATGGATAGATAGATACAGATCTACATAATTATAGATATATATAGCCATTTTCATATCTAGGTCATTTTTCTTTATGTTATTTATAAACAGAATAGAAGAATAAATATGTATTATTAAAAATAGCTATTTTCATGATAATTAATTTTCAAGACTTGTCTTCTGGACCTATTAACTTAGGACAATCCTCAGCTGTCTTATAAAATATAATGAGAGGAATAATTATGAAACCTGAAAGTTATATTAATATTTTCAAGAGATGGAATTTGACTTTAATATCAGTAACTTTAATTTTAAAGTAACATGAGCAAAAAACTAACTTCACTACTTGAAAACAGAACAATATATTTTTCAATATATTTTAAAAGATTTAAGAAAAAGATAACTCTGTATCACAGGAAAGAGAAGTATATCAAGATTCCATTTAATAAACCCATCCTACCCAACTTTTAATAAACTCCAACCCAGCCAACATCTGAAAATACATTAAGCAGGGAACTCATTTTTAAAAAATTCTTGTAGACAGAATGTACAGACTTCCATTTATTCTATAATATAAGGAAATAGAAATAGTCTAATTCCCATTATCTGATTTAGAGCAATCAAATCATTCCCTAGTCTTTTTTTTCTTCAAATCACTTCAATTTCCTTCTTTTTTTTTTTTATTAGTTAAATTTTAATCACCTTTTTGGCACTCAACTGCAAAGCTATAAAATGTAGCCTCTGAGAAAATTAGAGTGGGAAGATAAGAAGTTAATCCAAACTGTATATGGATGAAATCCAAACCCATAGCAAGCTTTTCATGGTCCTCATTCATTGTAAAATCCGAGACATAATAAAAAAGGTCACCACATTATATTTAAATTCACTGTTACTATTTTACCATACTCAACTCTCATGCTAGTTTTCTTCACTGTGATTTATTCACTATAGGTTTTTGCTCTTCATTTTATAACTCCTGGGTTTTTGTGTTGTATCTGAACATTGTCAGATATGACCAGAATTGTATTTGTTTGATGTCTTTTTCCTCCTAATTTTATACTCTATATTTATTTAAATTTCCCATTTGACCATTAAGCACATTCGCCATGATTAGATAAATCTGATCATGCATTTAACTGTGTTTTTATGGCTTATTCTATCCATAGGTAACTCTTCTATATTCTAATTATCTATTAACACATTCATCTTTACAAAAATGATCAACATTAACCACATGAGCCAATGAATCAAAGGGAGGAGCCATCTCCTAGATAGACCAAGTAAGAGTAAACAACCCAACAAAACATAGTAAGAGCTAATAAAGTTGGGAATCAGTGTAAGACCAACATCCTGTTGTCAAATCCTGCAACTGAAATCACAGACACTTGCTATCATCCTTCCACGGATTTGCATCATTCATTATAGGTTTCATTTTAAATTCAATGGACATTAAATTTATGATTCCAAAGATGGCTATTTTAAAGGCAAAAATTTTATTCTCTGATATTCTGTCTATAAATTTGCCTAATATTTAGACACATAGCCCAAAAAGATAATAAAACATCTAATTGGACAAGTTTCTAGTAATGCTGGCTACAGCTTAAATAAAAAGTCCCATTCCCTGGTGGAATCTGCAAGAGTGTACCACCAATGATGGTGTTACTTAGATAAACAACAGAGGTGGCATCATATACATTCTTAGTTCAAGTCTACTTTACACCTGGGGCAACATTTCTAATCAGACTTTCCTCACCGAACCCATAGATACCTTAGAATACATCTCAATACAGAGATTGAGGAACCACTCGATCTTTGAGAAATCCGTTTGCTCCCCTGAAGACTGATGTAAAAATTCAGTTAACAGATACTTACAAAAAAGACCTCAGAATAGAGCCATAACAACATGTAAATATTTATTAAAAATATAATATTTTAAGTATATTAGGGAAAATATAAACTTGAATTTTTTTTTTTTTTCTGGGACAAGATTCTTTACAAAAAGTTCTTGACCATGTATCTAAAAAAACCTTTAAATGAACTTTAGGAAGGCCATTAAGACCCCCAGATTTATGCACCATTTTGTGTTAATGTATACGAGTGTTTCATACTATGAGAGAAGTTATGCTATTCCCCATATTCTTAAAGTCATCTGTGACATTGTCTATCCTAGACTCACTTCTCTAGTGTATAACATAGGATAAATATTTCATAGGATAAGATGTAATGTACATCTTACAAATTATATGTTAAAGTTATTAAGTTTTAACACAGTATAGACAGATTATTAAAGAAATATTGGCCTCTGATATAGTGTACAGACCATACCTTTTTAGAAATGATCATCCAGACAGCAGTGGCTATTAGATAGCTTGGCATTTGCCAACAATGAAACATACAGTAGAAGCTAGTTCTGTGTTGATTATTCTTCTCTTCCCAACGGCTAATACAGTGGTGAGAACATAGTGCAATGCAACTAAATTATGTTGAGTAAATAAGTGAAAAAAAAAATGGATATCATACTGATGAAGTTTTAATGTCACGGGGTCAAAGAATCAAAGACTCTTTTAGTACAGTGTTAAAAGTGAGTACTTAGCCATGTCTAAATTTGGGGGGTGCCTGGGTGGTGTAGTTGGTTAAGCACCCAACTCTTGGTTTCCACTCAGGTCCTGATCTCAGGGTAGGGAAATGGAGGCCTGCGTCAGGCTCCCTGCTCAGAGCACAGTCTTCTTGAGATTCTCTGACTCTGCCCCTCCCCCCACTTGCCAGCTCTCTCTCTCTCTCTCTCTCTCTCTCTCTCTCTCTCTCTCTCGTAAATAAATAAATATTTAATTTTAATTTCTTAAAATTGAATAAATGTGACATTTTAAGCACAACTAAATATGCAAACAGAGATACAATGGTCAACTACGAAACCAAAGATGAATTAGCTTGTGATGAGCCATATAATATGTACCTATATTTTTAATGTCAGATAGAAAAGGTAATGTTATAAAGCCAAGTTCCTTACTCCTTCCTAAAAGAGGATTCAAATTATATTATTTGTAATTTTGTTTAAGGAATAATATTTTATTTAAAGAATAATCTTAAAGCAAGAATATATAGAAAAATATGACAAATGGGTCAAAATTTAAGTAGTGATTTTGGGTAATTTTGTTTCCGCTGCCTTGTATTTTTTGGTATTTTCCAGTAAATTTACTGCATTAACCTTCTACCTGTCTACTTGTACATTAGTTCCCTAGAATCTATTCTAAATAGAGCATTCTGAAAGATTCTTTTGAAATATAACTGAGATCATGTCATAGCTCTGCTTGAAATTATGATGGCACACAATGTCTTCACACTAACTACGAGACCTTGTCTGATCTTCCCTCCCAAACTTTATCTCTTATTACTAGGCCCCTTGCTTAGGCTGCTCTGTCCATATTGGGATATTTGGTCTTCCTCTAGAATATGCTCAGACCATTTAAACCCAGAGCATTCAGTCCAGCTATTTCTTCTACCTGGGGTATTCTTCCCTTAAACAGCTGATGGGTTAATTCCATCTCATTAAGTCTTTGCTCAGACCTCACCATCTCAATGAGGTCCACTCTGACCACTCTACTTTCCACTACCCACAAGTACCACTTGCTTTACTGACTGCTTTTACCCTGTTCAACTTTTTCTTAATTCTATAGTACTTATCACCTTCTAATATATAATAATTTACCCATTTATTGTTCATTTAGTATATGTCCTCCCTCTCCCAATCTCTAAATATGACAACCACCAGATGTTTGTCTGTTACACTCATTCATTGTTATATTCTAAATTCCTAGTAGAGTTAGTATGTGCTCAGTAAACATTTGGTGAATAAAATAAAATAAAACATCAAATGTCTAAATGTTTATCATAAAAGAGTAGATAACAAGAGAAGAAAACTCCTTCTACTGCATTATCAGAAGTAGGAAAGAAATACAAGTAGGAAACTCTAATGGGTTGTAATAATAAATGAAAAGATAGGAGAGCATGAGATTAATGAGGATTTGCATTTTTTGTAAAATGACCTAATTATAGCTGCCTTTCCTGACAGTGTCATTCTTCCAAACAATACATACATGACTGTCCTCGTTCCCCTAGCCATCTGTGACTTATGACTTGACTTTTCCCCCCAATCATCAATGTTAGAAAGTCATAATAAACTGCACTAATATGACTACATTGTGATAACCTTATTAACTTATTAATGTGGATGTGAATAAAGAAAACACTGTCAGCTGCACTGGTATCCATACTCCCCTTCATAAATAGCATTTGTAGAGATAATCTACAAGTCTTAAACTTCACAGAAGCACAGATTCTGAGTTTAAATAAATGTTAGAGATGATCTAATCTCATTCCCTGTCTGATTCCTAAATCCCTTCAATTCACCATCTCTGAAAGCAACCTATTCTATTTTCAGATATTTTGACTCTTCTTCATGGTGAGACAATCCATCAGCCATACTAATGGCTTCATACATGGGCCCAAGTTCTGCCCTTGAAGCATTCTCGATAAAGGCTCTTCTGTTTTTCCAAAGAACAGGTCTTCTTGCATTTGAAGACAGCTCCCATATTGGCTTTAAGTCTATTTTCCAGTATAGTTTCTTTAGAATGCTATATATAATTCAAAATTTCCTCAACTTTCTAAAAGACTTCTCCCTATGAGTTTTAATTTACCAAGTATTGCTGGTCAGTGCATCACTAAGCAAGACTACCACCTCTCTTGTTCTAAATATTATATATATTTCAATATGTATAACCAGCTGTAATTTACAACATTTAGCCACTCAATTTATTCAGTAAAACACTTTAGAAGTTATAACCATGAGGGAGATCCAACTTTCAATCATTATATCATGTTAAAGTCCATAAGGATATTGTGGTCTTAAAGAGACATCATATATAAAACAGAAAGAATTCAGGTTTGTATCAGGTAATACTTGATCAGAATTCGATGAAACAGAATAGAGAAGCCAGAAATAGATTCCCATAAATCTACTCAACTGATCTTCAAAAAGGAGCAAAGGCAATACAATGGAGCAAAAGCAGTCTCTTCAACAAATGGTCTTGCAACAACTGGACATCTACACACAAGAAATGAATCTAGACACAGATCTTATACTCTTTACAAAAAGGAACTCAAAAGGAATTTTGAGTAATTTTGAGTAAATGTGAAACACAAACTAAAAATTTGTAGAGATAACATAGGAGAAATAGATGACCTTGAGAATGGTGATGCCTCTTTAGATAAATACCAAAGACATGATCCATGAAAGAAATAATTGATAAAATTAAAACGTTCTGATCTGTGGAAGACAATATCAAAAAACTAGAAGACAAACCACAGACTGGGAGAAAATATTTGTAAAAGATGCATCTGACAAAGGACTATTATGGCATATATACAAAGAACTCTTAAAAATCTCTATAGTAAGAGGGGTGCCTCAGTGGCTCAGTCAGTTAAGCATCTGCGTCCAGCTCAGGTCATGATCTCAGGGTCCTGGGATTGGGCCCCACGGCGGGCTCTCTGCTCAGCGGGGAGTCTGCTTCTCCCTCTCCCACTTCTTCTGTGCTCTCTCTTCCTCTCTTGCGCTCTCTCAAGTAAATAAATAAATAAAATATTAAAAACAAACAAACAAACAACAACTCTACAGTAAGAAAAAAAAAACCTGATGAAAATATGGGTCTAAGACCTTAACAAACACCTCACCAAATGAGGTATATAGATAGCCTATAGAGCCTATGAAAAATGACAAAAATGTCCTACATTATATGTTGTCAAAGAAATACAAATTCACACATTAATGAGATACCACTACGCATCTATTAGAATAGCCAAAATCTGGAACACTGACACCACCAAATGCGGACAAGGATGTGTGACAATAGCAACTCTCATTAATTGCTGGTAGGAATACAAAATGTTACAAAATGGAAATGGTACAGCCACTTTGGAAGATGATTTGGCATTTTCTTGCAAAACTAAACATGATCTTCGCATTCAATCCAGCATTTACACTTCTTGGTATTTACCTAAGAAGTTGAAAACTTACGTCCACACAGAAATCTGCACTCAGATGTTTGTAGCAGCTTTATTCATAATTGCTAAAAACTTAGAAGCCACCAAGATGTCCTTCAGTAAGTGAAGGGAAAAATAAACTCGGACACATCCAGATGATGGGCTATTACTCAGCACCAAAAAAAAATGTGTTATCAAGTCACGAAAAGACACGAGGGACCTTATTTCTAAGTGAAAGAATACAATCTGAGAAGGATACACACTCTATGATTCCTACTATTCTTGACCCTTGACCAACAGATTTGAACAGTGTGGGTCCACTTATGTGCAGATTTTTTACAGCACAGTACTGTAAATGCATTTTCTCCTCTTTTTGACGTTCTTAGTAATGTTTTATTTCCTCTAGCTTCTTGCAAGAGTATATAATACGTATAACATACAAAATATGGATGAGGAACCGCCATACTGTTTTCCATAGTAGTAATTTACATTCCTATCAACAGTTTCCTTTTCTCCATTTCTTTGCCATCATAAATACCATATGATTTCACTTACATGTGGAATCTAAAAGAAAAACAAATGAACAAATAAACATACAACAACAACAACAGAGAAACAGACTCATAAATATAGAAAACAAATTGGTGGTTGCCAAAAAAGAAGGGTGTGTGAGGATGGGCAAAATGGGTGAAAGGGATTAAAAGATACAAACTCCCTTGGGGCGCCTGGGTAGCGCAGTCATTAAGCGTCTGCCTTTGGCTCAGGGCGTGATCCTGGCGTTCTGGGATCGAGTCCCACATTGGGTTCCTCCGCTGGGACCCTGCTTCTTCCTCTCCCACTCCTGTGCTGTGTTCCCTCTCTCGCTGGCTGTCTCTCTGTCAAATAAATAAATAAAATCTTAAAAAATAAAAAAGATACAAACTCCCAGTTATAAAATAATATGTTACAAGGAAGAAAAGTATAACATAGGGAATATAGCCAACACTTTTGTAATACACTTATTGTGGTAAGCATTTTGTAAAGTATATAATTGTTGAATCACTATGTTGTACACCTGAAAGTAATTTAATATTTGTCAACTATCCTTCCATTACAAATTTAAATTTTTTAAGTTTATATGTGGAGTTTTGACTGTGCAGGGGTCAGTACCCCTAAACCCCATTGTTCAAGTATCAACAGTATGTGACATTTTGGAAAAGGAAAATCTATGGTTGCCCACTGAGGGAAGGGTGCAAAGATGAAAAGGCAGAGCAGAGAGGAATTTCAGGGCAGTGAAAATACTCCATATGATATTATAATAATGGATATACATAATTCTGGATTTGTTTAAACCCATAAAATGTGCAAAAGCCAAGAGTGCACTCCAAGGTAAACTGTGGTCTTTGGATAATTATGATGTTTCAGGGTGGGTTCATCTTTGGTAAACAAACAAACAAAAACAAAAAAGTTCTATTTTGGTGAGTGATGTTCAACATGGAAGAGGCTCTGCATTTGTGGGGGCAGGGGATGTATGAGAAATTTCCATATCTTCCTCTCAATTTTATTATAAACATAAAACTGCTCTTTTAAAAAAAGCCTTTAGAAAAAGCTGAAATAAACTTCTGTATAGTCTTTTCTATATAGAGTTTCACCTTGAAGGTATCAAAGTCAATTACATTAACAATTATCAGTATTAACTGAGTATCTACTACACCAGGAAATGTGCACATTGCACACTTTAAGTGTATATTCTAAATAGTTGTATACCCTCTGTAGCCAATTTAACTGTTCTTCACAAGTATGCTCAAAGTTTTTTCTTCCTCATCTTTTAGACAGTTACAATTAATGTTTTGCTGCCAAATATAAATGGATATCTATTAACATTTTCTCCTTTAAATTGAATGTAATTTAACCGTCTACCACAAACATACACACCCAATGATGTGCAATCAGTTTTACGGATTAGTTTTACCAAATACTCGATGAGCAATTAATCCCTATGCTATGTACATTATTCCGGAGAATAGAATAAAAGGGAATCTTCCCCATTTCCTTTCGTGAGGCTAAGGTTGCCATATGATAGAATTCTGGGCAAATGAGAACTTTCACCTGGTTACATTGCCACCCTGGACATAATCAAGATTCTTTAGGTAAAAAAGCTGAATGGAAACTGGGTGGCAATTATCGGTGTCTGCCCCCACCCCAAATTAGCAGGTGGTGGAGAGGAGGGAGGAAGGGTAAGGTATCAGAAGTTCAGTTTGAGACATGTTAATTTTAAGCAGTCTGTAGGACATCCAAAGAGATATGTCAAGTGGCAGTTGGATATTTGAGTCTGCAGTTCAGGAAGAAGGCTCCCGTGGCTCTTCATACATACATGGTATGTAAAGCCTTGAGAATGGGCGAGATCACCTAAGGAGTAAGTGGAGATAAGAAAACATATGGAGAAGGTATCTCCAGCGGAGAAACAGAACTGGAGCAAGCCAATATGCAGAAAACAAAAAGAGGAAGAGGCTCCAGCAATGAGACAGAATTAGCATCAGGTGAGGAAGGGGACCAGAAATGAGCAGGACCCTGGAGACGAAGTGAAGAAAGTGCTCCAGGAAGGAGGGAGTTGTCAAACGCCAATGGGATATCAAGTTCAGGGAGAGCTCATAATTGAACCTTCAGTCTGGCAACATGAAGTCCATTGATGAACTTCAACCCAGAGATGAGTGAAGAACAGCTTAAACTGAGTGGGTTCAAGTTTAAAAAAAAAAAAAAGTACTAAGGATGGGAAGACAGATAATGTAGACAAGTTTTGCAAGAGATTTTGCTAGAAAGAGGAGCAGGAGTGATAGCTGGAGTGGGGGGATATAATGAAGAGAAGGGGTATTTTCCTAAGACTGAAAGTATTTCATCATGTTCACATGTTGATGGAAATGATCCATTAAGGAGTAAAAAAATGATAATACCGCAGAGGACACAGGAACAAAGGGCATCAGATTCAGTGTTCAAGTGAAAAGTTTTGGCCGTAATGATGACCCACTGTAATGGGCGAGGGGGAAACAGAGGATTTGGACATAACTGCTCTTAGGCTGGGCATCTGTAGTAGAAGGAAAGGAGGCTTTCTTCTGATTGCTTCTAAAGAGAATTGGATGTAAGTTAGAGGGAAGAGAATGTGCAAAATAGTTGATTCAACAAAGTAGAAGACCAAATTAACTAAGGAAGTATAGTTAAGCCTGACAAGCAGATTTGTAGACATATATTTAAAGTAAGCACAATCCACATGGTTGTGTTTTCTCCAAACACATTCTGCATATGCACAGTCAACAATTATGCATTAAATAAAGGTTATAGTTTTTACTAGACCAATATGATGGAGGGAAAGAGAAATTCCAAGTTACCTTTTAAATAATAATACAGATCTCTATTTTTTAACAAGGAAACATGCCTTGGATATATTAAAGTAATTTAAAGCTATTTAGCAAACAGTATGTGCATATCTGTCTGTCTGTATATGTATATATATGTATATGTATATATGTATATGTATATATATATATCCTCTTTGTTTCTATTTACATGTAAGTGAGTATATGTGAGTATATACACAAATAGAGAAAAAAGTTAAAAAGTATACCCCAAATTATTAATAATTACATTTTTTGTCTCTTCGTTCATTTTAGAATGCTTGTCATAGCTGGTCTAAATGGTTTGCTACATGATTCTCAGAGGTATTTGAAGAAAATATCCTTTGCTCTGATTCCACAGCACCAAGCTGAGAAATGAACTCAGATCAGGCTAAATGAGCCAGGATTACCAATCTGATTGCTCCTAATATATTCTGTACTGTATTCTGCAGTCACATGGTACATTGATAAATTCCAACATTTATGAGGTATTCATTGCCCAGCACCCTAGTCATACAAGGCCATATGCAAGAATGTTCTCAGCTTCACAAATTTAAGATTTACCTATATAAGATGGAACCCAGAAGTAGAAAGTAGTGTTTCCAGATTTCATATGACTCATCCAAAGTTCTTGTCCACAAATCTGGGTTCCCTAACAAGATCTTTTTTGAAATGGACAACTTGTACTTCTTTCAGTCCTGGAAAATGTATAGTGATTTCTTAGCCATATGCCCTGATTGTAATACAGTGTAATTCTGTATACTTTAGGAAAGAAAAACACTTTTGAATTATAACATTATGTATGTATCATTTTCCAGTTGACCACTAATTATTTTATATTCATCAATACAGAGTTCATGTATATAAATGGTCTAAAATATGAAATTTCTATTTCTCCCTCTCACACACGTACTAAACTCACAGCCTCACCATCCGTTATCATTCTTATATGATCTTAAATTTTATAATCAGATAAGAAATTAAGCCATTTCCACCTTAAAAATAAAAACAGAAAGTATTGTTTGAAGTTTACTCAGGGTGGTAGGATTTCTAAGATTTTCTATGATTATTCAAATTCTACTAACCATTTGAGGTCCGGATCAAGGTCAGTCTAATCCATAAGCACCTTCCTAATTCTCTCTTCACCAGTCATTTGGGTTTTTAACCTACTTCATCAACATCCCCACAGCAATCACCATCATCAGTGAAAATCAATATGTAACATTACATGCGAGAGCTCTTTTCTACTCACTGTCTATTCTACTCAAATAACAATAACAACAATAGTGACATAACAATAGTTTAAATGACGTACGCTGCCATGAATTGTTTTTTCCCCATCTTTCTATATTCAGTCTTGATATCAAATAAAATTTACACTTCTATATGACAGACACTTCATTTTACATTTATTTGGAATGGATTATCAGCTTTTGTCAAAGTATTATTTAATTTTACCAAATCTGACATGGTGACATTGTCTAATACAGCTCATACACTAATCAGAAATCAGAAACTAATCAGTTTTTAGAAACTGGTGAATATACATAAGTGTTCTATAAACTGAATTATATATGTGTACATAAAAGTAGTAAATATAATAGCTGTACATACATACACATAATTGTATAAGTCAGGACAAATGCATGAATTATATTAAATAGACATACTAGAATCATATTTGACTTAAAGTGTAATTATTTTCATTTTATTTATTAACAGCTATACTGGGAACCTAACAACAAATTCATGAAACTGATGGTCTAAATATAGTCACTGTGAAGTAATGTATGTCTAGGATGTATTTAGTTTATCCTTATTTTCTGTGCAATGTCTTATATGTTCCTATGCACTTGGTTAACTTTAAATGGCATTTCTTGACTTTAAATGAAGGCAATTGCATTACGCTAGTGTTATTAAAATAAATTTTCTCATGCCAGGTAAAGGAGTTACCCAACTCCCTGCTAACTCTCATTACAAGTTCGCATAATTTTTGCTGGGTTCACAAAGGTCCTGACAGCATGGCTAATTAGATCCTACCAAACAATTAAACTCAATAGCAATTTCTTAAATTGCAGAATTTAGAATTGGAATGGTTTAGAGAGGTCATCTGGTTTAACCTTCCACACAATGTTTCTTCAACATCCAAACATTTGAACATGGATTTTTTTAGCTTGAACTTATTTTTCTTTAATTCATCAAGTGTACTTAATTCTTCAGTCTTCTCACTGCATATATAAAGCTGGGAAAAAAACCAAAATTAACTCAAGGCGTGGAAAAAATAGCTCCTTTAAAGATTATTTCTTTAAGGATGCATTTATCCATTGAACATAAAATCATGTTTAAAATGCCTCGTCTCTTTAGTATTTTCTTAATGTAGGCAAAAATAAATAATTTATTGTTTAAAAAATCAAAAGGATGGTGGTTGGTTTCCTTCATTTCCATTGCTTCAAGTGATGACTCTTTTTGTTTTGGTTTTATGACAGTCCAAAGACACAGAGAAAATACTCCCTCAACTCTTCACTGTTGGACAAATGACTCAGTCTGTATAACAAGATGGCCATGCCCCCATGAACAGTGTGCCACAATAAAACACAAGATAAAATACCGAAATGGTGATGGTAGCAGCTTGATAACAACTATTAAACCAATTCATCTTACACATTAAAATCTATCAAACTATTTGTTGCTCTAATTATCAAATAACTCAAATGACTAATGAGGACATTTTTCTTAAAGTTTGTTTGATTCAAAGACGAGGATTTTCCGTGTGTTCATGTGTCTTGATGTGCTTTGTTTCTAAAATTTATCCTTCATCCTAATCCTATCCACAGAGTAATTTTTCTGGCAAATGTCACCTGGACAGAACACTTACTGTTATCCAAGGTCAAGTTATCTAATCATTTCTCAGACATAAGCAGGTATCTTTGTAGGTACTGTTTGTCTAGTTTTGTCTTCTGGAAACCAGGACCTTAAATTGTTCTTCCTTGATACTTGTAGGCAAATCTACCAAAAGAGGTCTCAACTTGAAACAATAAAATTCTCTTTTACAAACTATAAAGTTAATTAAAAAAATTAAGTTATAGCTACACAATTAATATCACGCTCAGTAGTGAAAAAACCTAAGATAAGGAACAGGATAGGATGCCACTTCTGCCATTAATATTCAACATTGTATTAGGAGTTCTAGCTAGAGAAATTAAGCATAGAAAAGTAAAACAATCAAGTTGGAATGGAATAAGTAAAATTAACTTTGTTTGCAGATGACATGATCTCTTACGTAGAAAATTCTAAAGATTCCACAAAAATACTATCAGAGATAATAAATTTAGCAATGCTGCAGAATATGAAATCAACACAAAGCCTGATACACTTCTGTCCAGTAGCATGAACAATCCAAAGAAGAAATTAAGAAAACAATTCCACGTATAATAGTATCCAAAAGAATACAATATTTAGAATAAATTTAAACAAGAAGACAAAACTTTTACACCAAAGCTACAAAACATTGCTGAAATAAATTAGACATAAATAAGTGTAAAGACATTCTGTGTTCATGTATTGGAAGGCCTAATATTACTAAGATGACGATATTACCCAAAGCAATCTACAGATTGCATGCAGTCCCTGTCAAAATCATAATGACATTTTTAGCAGAAATAAAAAATGATCCTAATTTTCATATGAAATCCCCAGGGACCCTGAGTAGTCAAACAGGCTTGAAAAAGAACAAAGTTGGAGAGCTCACGTTTCCCAATTTCAAAACTTACTATGAAGCTATAATAGATTTCAAAAGTAATCAAACAGTGTGGTACCAGCATATGGACAAACATACAGACCAACAGAATAGAAAATAGGCCCAGAAATAACCGCATATATACGGCCAATTGATTTTCAATAAGAGTGTTAAGGCCTTCCAATGGGCAAAAAATAATTTTTTCAACACATGGATTTTCTTCTTTTCTAAGGCTCCATAATATTCCGTTCTCTCTCTCTACTATCTATCATATACCTATATCATATTTTCTTTATCCATTCATCCGTTGAAGGACACTTAGGTTGTCATGGCTTCTTTGAATAATGCTGCAGTGATCATGGGAGTGCCGATACCTCTTCAGGATCCTAACTTCATATCCTTTGGATATGACCGCTGCATCATATGGTAGTTCTGTTAATTTTTGGAGAAATCTCCATATTCTTTGCCATAATGGTTATACCAAGTTACATTCTCACCAACTGTGCACAAAGGGCTTCCTTTTCTCCACATCCTCTCGAACACTTTGCTTTGACTTTTGGTAACAGATATTCTAACTTGTATGAAGTGATATCTCCTGATTTTGATTTGCATTATCCTGGTGATTAGTGGTGTTGAACATCTTTTCATATAGCTGCTGGCCCTTTGTATGTCTTCTTTAGAAAAATGACTATTCAGGTCCTTTGCCCATTTTGTAACTGGGTTGTTTTTTGCTATTGAGTTTTATGAATTCTTTATATATTTTTTTTGGATTTTAACCCCTTATCAGATATATTATCTGCAAATATTTTATCCCAAGTAATGCTTAACTTTAGATAAATTTACTATGATTTAAGCCTGAAATCTAATTATTTGTGCATAGACCTTTATAGTTGTTTTATGGATAAACTTGTTCAAATACTACAGTTATATATAGGATGACCACATAATTTAATGTTCAAACCCTAGACACTTTTATAGAAGGAAGAGAGCACTATTAATAATTATTAGGCAACTGAAATAATCCAGACCTATCCTGGGCAAACCACAATATCTACTTAACCAGTCATACGTTATACATGGAATAGGTTCTTTTTCTTAGAAGAGTAGTATTTCTTTGAGTTAAAGTATTAAGACTTCTAGTATGACTTCTCTTCCTAGAGACACGGTGAGGACAAATGAAAATTTCAATGCAGAAATTTGCTTGCTTCTATTACATAAATGCAAATATTTTCTGACTAGCATAATAGATGCATATGCTTCTACAATACTTTGCTAAGAAAATATTTACCGAGGAGTTCTAAGGGCACAATTTGCGATTAAAATCACAGAGCAAATACATTATTACTTACTAGAAAGGCTTGCAAATGAGTAGAAATTTACTATATGTCATTAATGTTTTAGTAAGAGCAAATCCTGCAAGCTAAGCAATATAGAGGCTATCCGAATGGACTATGAGGGCTTTTTGATAAAGCATATGTTTGAGGACAAAGTTGTTTTTTAAAAAATAATTGTTTCTGATGAAGCACTACATTTTTTTTAAAGATTTATTTATTTATTTGAGAGAGAGGCAGAGAGGGGCAAAGAGAGAGGGAGAGAGAATCTCAAGCAGATTCCCCTCTGAGCACAGACCCTGACACAGGGCTCAGTCTCATGACCCTGAGATCGTTACCTGAGCAGAAATCAAGAGCCTGATGCTTGACCAAATGAGCCACCCAGGTGCCCCGAAGCATCACCTTTTAACATCGTACCTTAGCAGGGCCATTTGCTGGGTAATTATTCCAACAACAAAAAATTTTTTAAATACATATTTATATGTACTTAGTCACCCCATAAATACTATCAGAGGGAGTGTTTATGGAAAGGTATAAACGAACCAAGAGTTCAAGAGAATTCACAAACAGTATGTGTCCAACTAATACTCCACAGTTATGAAATTAGAAATCCGGAGCAGGACAGAAGTTGATGTTAAAGAGAGATGTTTCTTCACTACTGCTGAGGACATTCCTCCCATGTGTAGAGAAAGCTATGAAAGTAGCTCCTGGCCTCTCTCTACCTCTTCACATACTCAATCCCAGGGTCAGTATGCAGCTCAGCTTTGCCATGAGATTGTCCTCAGCATAGAGAGTTCTACCCAGGATTGGTGGGGGTAACTGTGTAGCTCTGGGGGTCAATGTTTGGAAATCTCTGAGATTCCACATCAAGTTAAAGCCTCCAAGTATCCTCAACCAGCAATGGTCTGGTTATTCTGATGTCCCCCCTTCTACTCCTCTGTTTAACTTCTCGACTGGCTCAGAACAAATGTGATAAAGAGGTGTACTATTTATTAAACCTCTCAGAGACGGCCACACGTGAATGAGGATGGTTTGTCATCCTGAAGCTGAGATTTGTGATGATTGGCAAGTGAGAAGAGAGTCATGAATATAGAGGAGCTTGTCATGTCTAGGTTTTCCTCTCTCACCCAGTGTATATTTGTTCTTTCTCCTTTTAATCAAAATTATTCCCATATCTGTCAGCATCTTAGGCATTGGAGTTTAGATGATAAGGAGAAAAGTAATTGAAGGAAGGAAAAGAAGAGAAAGGAAAAATAAGAATTCAAATCCTACACTGGCCAGTCACTTCATGTATAAAATCTCAAATTCTCACAGTAACATTAGCAACTAGTTATAATTGTCTCAAGTTCATAGATGAACATTTATAGAATGTTCCCTTTATTTATTGCCATGTAATAAATCACTCCAAAACTGGAGGCTTAAAAGAGTAATAATGTTATAATGTGTCAGTTCTCATAATTCTGTGTTGTCTGGGCTCTGTGCAGTGGATCTTCTGCTCCACTTGGTGAGGGCTGGGTTCCCTCATTTGGCTGCTCCCCAGATGACTTCATTCATGTGTCTGGTGTCTCAAATGAATGGCTAAAAACAGGGAGCTGGATGGGTGTTTACTCCAGCAGGGTAACTGAAATTCTTCCATGGTGGCTCAGGGCTCCGAGACAGTGAAAGCAGACACTGCCTGAATTCCTAAGACCTAGTCCCAGAACTGACACAGCATCCATTCATCCATAGTCTATTAGTCTACGTGGCGGAAAAACACACTGCCTTTTGATAGGCTGAGCGGCATGTATGTAAAGAGATAGCGGATACTGTTGGCAGCCCTTTTTAAAGACAATCTATTACAAAGAAGCTAAAGGTCAGAGAAGTTTAATAATTTGTCCAAGATCACCCTGCTATAAAGCAGCAAAGCTGGTGTTAAACTATCATATTTATCTGATTCTAAAGCAAGGTCTCTTGATTGTAACAGTTTTCAAACTGTGCTTCACCTTACAACCCCTAGCGGTCTCCATGAGTCCCTCAAGGCCCCTACGTGAACAATTCCACCTTTAGCTGTCTGATAACGTATTCTTTATGTATGAGTTCCTTCGAAGGGAATGTTCAGAGGCGAAACATATTTGAAAATCAGCACCCTATGCTGAATTTGCTTGTTTCGAGAGATGAAGTCAGTAACTATGTTCTCAAGTACTTTACCATCACTCAGACAGCTGAAGGGGCGCCTGGGTGGCACAGCGATTGGGCGTCTGCCTTCGGCTCAGGGCGTGATCCCGGCGTTCTGGGACCGAGCCCCACATCAGGCTCCTCCGCTATGAGCCTGCTTCTTCCTCTCCCACTCCCCCTGCTTGTGTTCCCTCTCTCGCTGGCTGTCTCTATCTCTGTCGAATAAATAAATAAAATCTTTTTTAAAAAAATGAAATGAGACAGCTGAATTTTGGTCACAAAAGAAGGAGCTGGAAGATTCTTCCCTCAATCTTAAGAACTTTTATTGCCATCACTAAGGGTATAAGTACAAAATTTCCTTCAATGTTTTGCCATAAAGGTTTAAAAAAGCTTTTCACATAACTTTTCCAGCAAATTGTGTCACCTAAAAACTTTACACTTGATACCACAGTAGAAAATAATATCCTATAAAATTAAGCCATTTCCTAAATCAGCTTCATTTGGCACTTTATATGCTTCCAGATTATTTTTATCTTCTGGCAGTTGGTGGGTATTTAAAAAAATTAGTTTTTGAAAATTACATGGTCCATAAATAAAAGACAATAATTTGGCTTTAAAATGTAATAGTTTATTGCATTTTAAAATCAGTTCCTACTTTATATAATCCCTGCTATTGTTCTATTTTTCATATGGAAATACTCAAGAGATGACTGTAATTACCTCAAACAGAATTTTTATGGGAAAAAGGGAAAATATGTTTCTCAGTGGTTTAGATGTTTTTATTAATAACCCAGGTTAAATGAATATGGACAATATGATTAAATTCATCTAACCCAGTTTAAAAGCATATGAACAAGAAGTTTTAGAGACAGACTCTTATTTTATTTATTTGTGTTCTTTACTCATGAGAATAAAAATAGCCAAAATAAGATCGACAAGTGAGGTATTTTCCTTTTTATAAAATTTTGTCAAATATACATCATCATAGAGCTTACAGAAAAAGAAATAGTTTTGAAATTTTTAGCAGATCACATTTATATTTGGAGAAGGGACTTTTTTTTTTTTTTTTTTTTTTTTTTTAATCTTTTTTAGAGACAGCCAGCGAGAGAGGGAACACAAGCAGGGGGAGTGGGAGAGGAAGAAGCAGGCTCCCACCAGAGCAGATGAGCCTGATGTGGGGCTCGATCCCATAACGCCGGGATCACGCCCTGAGCCGAAGGCAGACGTTTAACCGCTGTGCCACCCAGGCGCCCCTGGAGAAGGGACTTTTTTGGTGGATAATAGAATTGAATTTTAGAACAACAAAACTGTAAAGAATATTAAAATCATCTGTTTATCTTTCCTTTTTTTTTTTTTTTAAAGATTTTATTTATTTATTTGACAGAGATAGAGACAGCCAACGAGAGAGGGAACATAAGCAGGGGGAGTGGGAGAGGAAGAAGCAGGCTCATAGCAGAAGAGCCTGATGTGGGGCTCGATCCCATAACGCCGGGATCACGCCCTGAGCCGAAGGCAGACGCTTAACCGCTGTGCCACCCAGGCGCCCCTGTTTATCTTTCCTTTTAATGTAGGGTAGCTTATACTCAAAGCCTTGGTTTCTGCTTCAAGTTGAACATCTAAGTTAAATTTAAGAGAAAAATCTCAGGTCATCTTTTCATCACTCCATGCTACTACATACCTTAGTTTTCTCTCCTTGTCTTTCTCTCGTTGCTTAATACATTTCAATTGCATATCATAGTAGAAGGGAAGTTGGAACAACATAAGATAATTTCGGTGTGTAGGGAGGCATACTTATCATAAATCACGCTTTAATAAATGACTTTACATATCCAAGCTGAAACCTAAGTGGGGTACTGTGTCATTTAACTAAATGCTGTCACGTTTTAGAATTTTTTTCTGTTCTCTAAGAAATGATAGAACACCATAATTTTACCCCCAAGCCTGTCAGCGCATCCAAATTCTGATTTGAAGACTTAAAAATAACAAATGAATTGAGTGAGTAGGTTTGAAATAATGTTTTTTTATTTGATTGCATCACAGCGTGCCTAGCAACCTATGTGTAGGACATTAGCAAAGTAATTTCTGCTCAGACAACCTTACATTTGTTTTTTTCTTATATTTTCACATGTATTATTCTCATCAGCTTAGAAGATGTTAGATATTCCTACTTATTACTGAAGTACACACAGCAAGATTATATTCAACAAGGCTTACATAACTCTATCTACATAAATTTATGTATTAATGTACCAAAACCTTAAGAAAATTCTATTTTCTTCTATAGCTGTATGCCTTATGAAATTAGGGTATAGAAATAAATAAGTGCCTAACAATTTGGAAGTTAAACATAATTTTCACTGAGGTTATAAGAAAAAATCCTATTAATAACACATCACTTATATGATGCAACTGAGAATATGACAAATATAAAATTTTCTAATTATCAGATTATCTAATGTCTTCCTAATTACCGTTTCACTTCATAATAAAAGGAAAATGTTTGCTCTTCATGGATAGCATTTCAGAGACAATCAAATAGCCTCCAACACCTTCTGCCCTGGAACTCTTTAAAATACTTATTTGGTGGTACTCTCAGCATGTATCATTGACTTAGTTTTTATTTCATTTATTTATTATTCAACAACTACTTATTGTGTGACTGATATGTAAAAAGAAGCATTAAGATACAACCATTGTCCTTCATAAATTTACCATTGATCTAACAAAAGGAAATTTTCATTGTTGCTCCATTAGCAACAAAACAACAAAGTGTAGTTGGTTCTGCTTCCTGCATGGATGCCATCATTTGTATCAATGGGAAAATGAAGCTTTGTATTCTTCCTTCCACTGAGATGAACATCGGTATGATAAAGCAAAACCTGAATTTTCAGAGACTCAGTGCTGCTAAAGAGTAAAGTCTGAAATGATTGGCTTTTTTCCCTCTTTTTTTAAAGTACAGCACATTAATTAATTTTTGGCAATGTAAAATGAAATCCTTAGCCAAGTACGTGATAGAGGTGAAAATTACTTTGTATGAAAATGAAAAGGTAGGAGTTTCATTTCAAGCTTTGGCAAATGATATGGTTCAGACCAACCTTCCTATTGAGAGAAACTAGAAAACCAGGACAAAATATAAAATACAATATATTTTGAACATACCTGGCATGAATAAAAATAACCCAGGGAACTTAATCCAGCATTTGGGGCGGCTTTTCCTCCAGATGTCTCTACTGAATCTGAAGCAGGTACCAGAAGACTGTAGGTTTCAAAAGACTGTAAGTACCTGGAGAAAAATAGCTTTTAGAGCCAACAGTAAGGAATGATTTTTATAAACCCAACCAGGTAAACATTTAAGAAAGCCTGATCTGGAAGTTCAACAAACAAAAACTAAAAGCCGGTTTTGAATCACTTCCAGTTTTGACTGAATTAAGATTATCTGATACTACAACTGTCCTTCAAGTAACAGCCAGCCGGAGGTAAAATCATTCCTCTCTGGAGAAAGACAACATCATTCCTAGCTTTGAATCACCTCTGAGTTTTCCTGTACCGTGTCTAGCACTCAATAAAAAATATCAGGCATATGAAAGGATAAGACCATAGTGAAAGCCAAAGGAAACAACATGATACAGAAACATATACAGAGGATCCAGGAAAAGATTACACAAATTTTGAAGCAATTTTGCTTTGTATGTTCAAGGAATTAATATATGTGAAATAAAATTTTGTCAAGAGTACTGACAGCTACAAGGCTTTAAAAAGGAGCTACATATAAACTCAAAACTGGAAAATGTAAAAACTGAAACTGAAAACTCATGAGTGGTTTCTAGTTCAAGATGACAACATAGAAAAATCCTGAACTCACCTCCTCTCATGAACACACTGAGTCTACAGCTACATTTGGAAAATTTTCTGTTCAAAAAACCTAGACTGTCTGAGTGATGAGTATACATCAGGAAAACAAGAAGGAAACTACATCAAAGCTGGTAGGAGAGGCTGGGACACAATCTCACCATAAAACCCACCCCCAGCATGGTGACCCACAATTAGAAGGGAACTCAAAACCCAGATCTTGTCTCTAAGGAATAAAGGGTTCGAATCCCAAATTAGGCACCCCAACTCTTACAACATGCACATGGAAGGTGAGCCCCCACAACATCTAATTTTAAAATCCAACAGAGGCTCGTGTCCCAAGACCCATAAGACAGTAATGATCAAAGGGCTCACTCACCCCAGGGCCCAGCTCAAAAATAGGTAGTCGCACCCAGACTTAAAGTGCTTGTATTGACACCTTAGCCTGAGGGGAATGCATTTTACTTAACACACATCTAGAGGCCTGCTGAAACACTCTCCAGGGATAGAGACTAGCAGGTATCATCTTCTCGCTTTTTCTTTGACATGCTCCAGAGCACCAGTATTTCCCTTTACGTGCAACTGGTATCCTAAATTTTGTGGCTCCTAATCAGGGATATACGTGTTAATCACCTGGCAGCTGAGGAAGCTGGCATTCCTAATCACATTAGACAGTAATGATCAATGTCACCAGAAAGTAGCTCATACCCTATCTGGCACCCCAATTATTGTGAATGCTGCCAAGTGACAACTTTACTTGCCTGGTTCTGGTGGCCAGCGGGGCTTACACTCTGGGTCCCCTAAGACTGTAAGCAATGGAGAAAGAGTTCTTTAACAGCTACCACCCCCAGGGCAGAGCAAGAGACAAGCCCCAGGAACTCAGTCTTTCTGTAAAGGAGGGCTATTAGCTAATCATCCTGACTGGAGCAGACTTCTAATCAAACATGCATCTAGGGGCTATTGTAACCCTTTCCAGAGACCTCAGAAGGTAAGTGCCATATTTATACTCATTCTCTTGCACTCTAGAACACCAGTGTCTCCTGGAGAGAAGCTTTACGCATGTCTGGTGCCCAGGTTTTGTGGCTGATGCGCAGGGGACACCTCTTGATCACCTAGCTCTGGTGGCTGGAGGGGCTTGTGTTTGTGGGTCCCATGGGAGTACGGCAATTGGAGGGACAATTATTAGCAGGCTACCACCCGCAGAGCACTGCAGAGATAGTGGACTGATGTGTGTCTCCATCTCCCCCAAATCTTTCTGTGGAGGAGGACACTTTGCTTGTCCTAGAGCTTCAGACTGAGGGGCAGGCTTCAGGTTTGGCATAAATTAGTGGTTTACAGAACTGCTGTCAACGAATGTAGGCTGTGGATGCCATCTTGGTACTCTCCCTCTATCTTGCTACAGCTAGCCAAGATCTCTCAGAAGAAAATTTATACACTCATCTGGAGCCCTGATTTTTGCAATTGGTGCCCAGGGAACACATCCCTATCACCTGGCACTGGTGGCCCATGACGCTTAAGCTTGTGGCCCTTCCAAACTGTATATATTTACATATTTTTAAAATCTGTTGCCTGGGGGTGCCTGGGTGGCTCAGTCGTTAAGCATCTGCCTTCAACTCAGGGCGTGATCCCAGAGTCCTGGGATTGAACCCCACATCGGGCTCCTTGCTCAGCAGGGAGCCAGCTTCTCCCTCTCCCACTCCCCCTGCTTGTGTTCCTTCTCTCGCTGGCTGTCTCTCTCTCTGTCAAATAAATAAATAAAAAATCTTAAAAAAAAAAAAATCTTCTGCCTGAGTGTAATGCTTCCAATTAGCCAAAATCTAGGTCCTGAGACCCTCCCCTCTGGGGCACTGACAGGTCTTGGCACATTCTCAAAAACAGGAGCTATTAAATGTATTATAGGCTACCTGTACATTCACAAAGGTTTAAGATACAAACCAAGAGCTGAGGCAGGGCTGAATGAAAGTTTCATCTCCTACATGAGGCTACTCCTTCAAGACTGGGAGAGATGGTTGTTTCAACTACAGAAACCAACTCAGTCAAACAAAATTAAGAAACAATGGATTATGTTCCAAGTGCAAAAATGTGATAAAACCTCAGGAAAAAAACCTTAATGAAATGGAGGTAAATAATTTACCTGATAAAGAGTTCAGCGTAATGGTCATAAAGTTGCTCACTTAACTGTGAAGAAAAATTTATGAGAGCAATGATAACGTCAACAAAGAGATGCAAAATGTAAGAATGTGCCAAATAGAAGTCATGAGCTGGAGAACACAATAACTGAACTAAAAAAGGTGCTAGATGGCTCAACATAGACTAAATAAGGCAGAAAAAAGGATAAGTCAACTTGAAGACAAGGCAGTGGAATCCACCCAATCTGCATGGACCTGGAAAATACACAAATTTGTGGAGATTAAGCAACATGATAGTAACACATGAGTGAAAGAAGACTTGAAAGGAGAAATAAAAAAATACCTTGAGATAAATAAAAATGGAACTGTAACATACCAGGGGTATGGGATGCAGCATAAACAGTTCTAAGAGGGAAGTTTCCATCAATAAATGCTTACCTTAAGAAATAACAAAAGTCTCAGTAAACAAGCTAACTTCCCACTTCAAGAAACTAGGGGAAAAAAAGGAAAACAAACAAAGCCCAAGTTAGTAGAAGGAAGGAAATAACAAAGATTAAAACAGAAATAAATGAAATAGAGACTAAAAAGAAAATAGAAAAGAGAAAGAAATAGAAACTAAGAGCTGATTCTTTGAAAAGATAAAATAAACCTTTAATTATACTCATCAAGAAATAAAGAGGGCTGAAATAAATAAAATCAGAAATGAAAGAGATGTTACAAGTTATACCACAGAAATACAAAGGGTCGAGAAAGACCACTAAGAACAATTATATATCAACAATTTGGACAACCTCGGAGAAATTGATACTAGAAACACATCTGCCAAGACTGAATTGTGATAAAATAGAAAATTTAAACAGAATAATTACTAACAAGGAGACTGAATCAATAATCAAAAACCTCCCAAAAACCAAAGTCCACAACCTGATGGCTTCACTGGTGAATTCTACCAAACATTTAAGGAAGAATTAATACCAATCCTTCTCAAACTCTTCCCCAAAAAAAGAAGGGGAAGGAATACTTCCAAACACATTTTACAAAACCAGAATTACCTTAATACCAAAACCAGACAAGGGTGACATAAAAAGAGAAAATTACAGGTGATAACCCTGATGAACATAGATGCAAAACCTAAACAAAATATTAGCAAACTAAATTCAACAATACACTAAAAGGATCATACACCACAATCAAGTGGGATTTATTTAAGGCATGCAAGCATGATTCAACATCTGCAAATCAGTCAACATGACATACCACATTAACAGAGTAAAGGATAAAAATGATATAATCATCTCAATAGATGCAGATAAAGCCTTTGACAAAATTCAACATTCATTTATGATAAAAACTCTCATCAAAGTGGGTATAGAGGGAATGCACCTCAACATTATAAAGACCATATATCACAAACCCACAGCTAACATCATATTTAGTAGTGAAAAGCTGAAAGCTTTTCTTCTAAGATCAGGAACAAGACAAGGATGTCTTCTCTCACCACTTTATTCAACATAACACTGGAGAAAAGAAAAAACAAAAACAACAACAACAAACCATAGCATTGGAAATCTTAGCCAGAAAAATTCAGCAAGAAAAAAGAAATCAAAGACATCCACATTGGAAAGGAAGAAATAAAATTGTGACTATCTGCAGATGACATGATAATATATATAGGAAACTCTAAAGAAACAACCAAAAAGTTTTAGAACTAATGAATTCAGTAAATTTGCAGACTGCAACATCAATACACAAAAATCTGTTTCATTTTTTCATTAATAATAAACTATCAAAAAGAAATTTTTTAAATCCCATTTACAATTACATCAAAAATAATAAAATACCTAGGAATAAATTTAATCAAGGAGGCTAAAACTTTCTATGTTGAAAACCATAAGACATCAATGGAAGAAACTGAAGAAGACACAAATAAATGAAATATTTTATGCTCATTGATTGGAAGAATTAACATTGTCAAAATTTCCATATGACCCAAAGCAATATATTCATATTCAATGCTATATTCAATGCAAAATCCCTATCACAATTCCAATGGTATTTTTCACAGAAATAGACCAAACAATTCTAAAATTTGTATGGAAACACAAAAAACCTCAGGTAGCCAAAGCAATCATGAAAAAGAAGCACAAATCAGGAGGCATCACACTTCTTGATTTCAAATTATGTTACAAAGCTATAGTAATCAAAGCAACATGGCAGGGCAAAAGAACAAACATATAGATCAGTGGAACAGAATAGAGAGCCCAGGAATAAACCTATGTAAATATGGTAACATAGTTTATAACAAAGGAGATGAGAATATATAGTGGGAAAAGGATAGTGTCCTCAATAAAAAAAAGGTTGAGAAAATTGGACAGCTACATACAAAAGAATGAAACTGCACCACTATCTTACACCTCACACAAAAATTAACTCAAAATGGATTAAAGGCTTGAGCATAAGACTGGAATTCTAAAACTTTTAGAAAAAAACATAGGTAGTAATCTCCTTGACATTGATCTTGGCAATGATTTTTGTTTTTAATCTGATCCCAAAAGCAAAGCAACAAAAGCAAAAATAAACAAGGAGGACTTCATCAAACTAAAAAGCTTCTGGACAGCAAAGGAAACCAACAACAAAATGAAAAGGCAACCTACTGAATGGGAAAAATAATTGTAAATCATACACCTAATAGAGGGCTAATATCCATAATATATAAAGAGCTCATACAACTCAATAGGAAAAAACAAATGAACAAAAAGAAGCAATTACAGAATGGGAAGAAGATTTGAACAGACAGTTTTCCAAAGAAGACTTACAAATGGACAAAACGTACATGAAAAGATGCTCAACATTACTAATCACTGGGGAAATACAAATCAAAACCACCATGAGATATTAACTTATACCTGTTACAATGGTTATTATCAGAAAGAAAAGACAGAACAAGTATTGGCAAGGATGTGGAGAAAAGAGAACCCTCATGCACTGTTGGTGGGAATATAACTTGTTGTAAACATCCTGAAAAACAGTATGGGGGTTCCTCAAAAGTTAAAAATAGAAATACCATATGATTCAGCAATTCCGTTTCTGGGTATTTATCCAAAAAAAACCAAAACCACTAATCCAAACGATATATCTACTTTATGTTCACTGCAGTGTCACTTACATTAGCCCAAATATGGAAAAAACCTAAATGTCCATTGATGGATGGCATCTTGCCTTTTCTGACAACATGAATGGACTTGAGGGCATTAGGCTAAGTGAAATGAGTGAGACAGAGAAAGACCAATACCATATGATCTCACTCATATGTAGAATCCAAACAGCAATAACAAGCCCATAGATATAGAGAACAGACTGAGGAGGTAGAGGGTGGAGGGTGAGATAAAAGAGTAAAACGCTTTATTTTCTAGTTTAAACAAATTGAAAAAATTTTTGAAAACTCATGGATGGGTTTTATATATTAGACAACTGAAGTGAGATTTGCTTAACTGGAAGATTTATAAGCTTTAAATAGCCAGAGTGAAACATGGAAAACAGAAATGAAAAAAATGTAGGAGGTGTTTGAATTATATGTGAACATGGTGAAAATGTCTTACATGATGTAGTTGGAGTCCCAGATCGAGAATAAAGGTAAAGGATCAGATATATAGAAGAAAATGTCTGAGAATGTTTCAGATCTGGTGTCATTGAACTGTAGTTTCAAGAATTGCTACGTATTCCAGATAAAGAACAAACATAAACACACACATACACGTAAACATTATATTACTTTCCTATAGCTGTCATAAAAATATTGTCACAAACTTAGTGGTTTCAAACAACATAAAATTATTTCTCACTATTATGGAGGCAAGAAATCTGAAATCCAGATGTCAGTAGGGCTATGCTTCCTTTGAAGACAATATGGAAGACTCATTCCTTGCCATTTCTTACCTTCTAATATCTCCCAGAAATTCTTGACATTTTGTGACTTGTAGCTTTATCATTATAATCTCTCTGTCAACGTGTGGCATTCTCTCTGCCTCTGTTTGTCCTTTTCTGTCTATTATAAGGACATTCATAAAACATTTAGTGCCTATCCTAATCCAATATGAGCTAGTCTTTATCCCTAATTACATTTGTAAAGACACTATTTCCAAATAAGATCATATGCTGAAGTTCCGGGAAAGTGTGAATTTTGGGGAGGCCTATTCAATCTGATGTAAATATACAATAATAAAATTGCTGAAAATAAATAACAAAGGGGAATATTTTTAAAATTTGCATGCAAATAAGACTGACAGCTGACTCCTTAAGATAAATAAAAGAGGTCAGAGACAATAGGATATATTTTAATAGTGGTGAAAGAAAATTGCCAGTTTAAAATTCTATTCTAAACAAAATATCAGGTTGAAACAAAGACGATCTCAGAAAAATGAAAGCTGACAGATATTGTAACAAATACATATATATTATGAGTCTGAATAAGTGTTCTCAAGTAGAAGAAAATTTATCCCAGAAAGAAGCTCAAAGATGAAGGATCAGATAAACAACAAAAGAAAAAAATCATTATTTGGATAAATTTATGTAAGTACTAATTGTATAGTAAATGTAATAATTTATAAGTTTAACAAGTACATATACATACACATGTGTGCACACACACTCATAGAAAAGGTATGAAAACATTACCCAGAAGTAGTGAAGCTATTCAAATATCAAAGTAGACACTAAAGCAAAACTCACCACTAGACATAAAAAGGACACATTATAAAAATAAAATAATTAACTTAGAAAATGAAGTCATTATAAATTATGTACATAAATAATAATTTATTTCAAATATATAAAGCAAAAACTTTGAAGAGCTAAAAGTTAAATAGTTAAATTAATGACCACAGTAAATATTTTTAATATGCCTGTGTCAGCAACTGATAAAAGAAGCAGGAGAAAAATAGGAAATTTGAACAACACTTAACAAAATAAACCTTGTCAATGTATGGCGCACTGCTCCAACAATTGCAGAATGTATGTATATTTCTTCAAGTTCACACGGAACATTTATAAAAATTATTATCTGATTCATAAAGTCTCAACAATCAAAAATGAAATTTCAAAAAGAGAACATGCAGAATATATTTTTGCCACACTGAAATTAAGATAGAAATCAATACAAAAAGAAAATATTAAATCCATATCAATTAGAAAATTAGTTTACTTATAAATAACACAGCAAGGGAGAAATTTTAATAAAAATTAGAAAATATTTGAACTAAAGAATGAAAACGTGTCATAACAAAAATTGTTGGCTGCATACTTAGATGAAAATTTATACCATTAAAATAAATGTAATATGAAACAAACTAAAATGATTAAATATATATTAAAGACATTTTTTAACATAGCAAATAAAAAACAGAGGAAAGTAGAAGAGAGGAAAGAATAAAGATAAGTCAGAAAATAAAATGGAGGAGAAAACAAATATAAAATAAGATGATCAATATATCCAAAATGGACTTTTTAAAAAGGTACAAAACTGAAAATCCTTAGTGCATCAAATTAAGAAAAAGAAGGGTTTAACTATTCTAGATACCTCACATAAGTGAAATCAGACAATATTTGTCTTTGTGTGACTTGCTTCTTTAACTTTGCATAATGTCCTCAAGATTTATCCACATCATAGGATGTGTCAGAATTCCCTTCCCTTTTAAGAACAAATAATATTCCATTGTATGTATATACCACATTTTGTCGATCAGTGCATACTTGGGTTGTTTCACCTTTCAGATATTGTAAATAAGGCTGCTGTAAACATAGTTGTACAAATATCTTTTCAAGACTGTTTCAATTCCTTTGGGTATAAACCCAGCAGTGTAATTGCTGGGCCATATGGTAATTCTATTTTTAACTTTTTGAAGAACTGCCAAACTGGTTTCCATAACAGCTGCACCATTTTACATTCCCAACAGTGCACAAGGGTTCAATTTTCCACATCCTCATCAACATTTGTAATTTTCTGTTTTTTCTTTTTGATATCAATCATCCTAATGGATGTGAGATGATATGTCATTGTGGTTTTGACTTGTATTCACAAATGGTTAGTGATGTTGAACATCTTTTCATATGCTTGCGGGTCATTTGTATGTCTTCTTTGGAGAATTGTCTATTCAAGTGTCCATTCCACATTTTTAATGGGATTGGTTTTTGTTGTTGAGTTGCATGCAGGAATTTTTTATATATTCCGAATATTGACCCCTTATCAGATTCTGCTACTTCACTGAACTTGCAAATATTTCTCCCGTTCTGTAGGTTGCCTTTTCACTCTATTGATTGCACCCTTTGACTGACAGAAGTTTTAATTTTAATGTACTCCAGTTTATCTTTTTTCACCTTTCTTGCCTGTGCTTATGGTCTCATATTCAAGAAATCATTGGAAATCCAATGTCATGAAGATTTCCCCTCCATTTTCTTCTAAGAGTTTGTAGTTTTTTGGTTTTAATTTGATCTATTTTTGATTAATTTTTTGTATATGGCAAGAGATAAAGATCCAACTTCATTCTTTGCATGCCAAAAGACAGTTTTCCCAGAGCTATGTGTTGAAAAAATTGTCCTTTCCTATTCAAAAAGCATTTGACCATATATGTGAGGATTTATCTGGGCTTTTAATTCTATTCTGTTCTTCTGTGTCTGTCTTCATGCTTGTACCACACTGTTTTGATTACTGTGTCTTTGTAAAAAGTTTTGAAATCAGAAAATGTGAGGCTTTCAACTGTGGGGTTTTTTGTTTTTTTTTTTTTTTTCTTCAGGATTGTTTTGGACATTCAGGGTACACTGAGAATACACATGAAATTTAGAATGGATTTTTTTAAATTTCTGCAAAAAATGCCATTGGGATTTTGGTATGGATTGCATGAAATCTGTGGATCACTTTTCATGTTATTGACATGTTGATGCTATTAAGTTTTCCAATCTATGAATATAGGATGTGTTTTCATTTGTGATATCTTTCAGAAATATTTATAGTTTTCAGTGTATGTCTTTTGCCTTCTGCATTAAGTTTATTCCTAAGTGACTTACTCTTTTTGATATTATTGTAAATGAACTTGTTTTCTCTATTTCCTTTACAGATTGTTCATTGCTAGCATACAGAAATGCAACTGATTCTTTCATGTTAATTAATTATTATGCTACTTTACTGAATTCATTGATTAATTCTAACAGGTTTGTGTGTGTGTGTGTGTGTGTATGTAATCTTTAGGGTTTTAAGATCATGTTTTCTGTGAATAGAAATAATTTTACTTTCCCTTTCCAACTAAAAAAAACTCTCATTTTTTCTTGTCTAATTGTTCTGGCTAGGACCTCCAGTACTATGTTAAGTAGAAATGTCAAAAAACAAAACAAAACAAAACAAATGCACCCCAAAACAACAAACACACACACACACACCCCAAAACAACAACAACAACAAAAAACAAGAATCCTTGTCTCGTTCCTTATCTTAGAGGAAAAGCTTTCAGTATTTCACCATTTAGTATGATGCTAGTTGTGGGTTTCCAAATATAGCCTTTATTACATTGGGGTAGTTTCCTTCTTTGGTTGCTTTGTTGAGTGCTTTTGTCATGAAACACTGTTGAATTTTGTCAAGTGGTTTCTCTACACCAATTGAGATGATCATGAGAGTTTTTTTTCTGTCATTCTGTTAATATGTTATATTACGTTGATTGAGCTTTGTGTGTTGAACCATCCTTGCATTCCCTCAATAAATCCTACTTATCATAATGTATAATCCTTTTAATGTGTTGTTGAAATCCATTTCCTAATGCTTTTGTTGAAGATTTTTGCATCATTGTTTATGGGGATATTGGTCTATAGTTTTCTTATAGAGTCTTTTCTGGTTTTGATATCAGGATAGTGCTAGACTCATAAGTTTGGAAATATTTTCTCCACTTCATTTGAAGCATTAGTATTCTTTTTTTTTTCCCCCTTTTGGCTTAGTGTGCCTATCCTAGCAAGAAAACGGAAATAGTTTGGAAGGATTTTAGGAATTTGGGAGAAATGATGAGAATATACTTGTTGGCTTTTCTGATTCCCATTGATACATGAAGGTGATTTCAGTTACAATTAGTGTCAGTTTGACACAGTGGCATTCTTTTTTTTTTGCATGCATGGATCCTTTAATTAATTAATTAATTAATTAAATTGAAGTATACTTGACACACAATGTTACATTAGTTACAGGTATACAACATAGCGATTTAACAGGTATAAACATTATGCTATGCTCATCACAAGTATAGCCAACATCTGTCACCATATGCTATTGCAATACCATTGACTATATTCCTTATGCTGTATGTTTTGTCCTCATGACTTATTCCTTCCATAACTGGAAGACTGTACCTCTATTACCTCTTCTCACATTTTGCCCATCCCGCTACCCTACTCCCCTCTGGCAACCATCAGTTTGTTTTCTGTATTTATGGACGTGTATTAATTCTTCTTTCAATGTTTAGTATAATTCATCAATAAAGCTTTCTGTTCCTGGACTTCTTTTGTTGGGAAGTTTTTGATTACTGACTTCATCTCCTGACTAGGAGATCTATTCAGAATTTTATTTCTTCATGAATTAGTCTTGGTAGGTTATGTTTTTCTTGGAATTTATACAATTCATTTCAGTTCTCTAATTTGTCAACATACAGTATTTTGTAGTATTTTCTTATGGTCCTTTTCATTTCTCTAAAATCAGTTGTAAGGTCCCCTGTTCCATTTCTAGTTTTAGTTATTTTAGTCTTTAATTTTTTTTTCTCAGTGAATGTAGGTAAATGTTGATTTTTTTTCCAAAGAACTCTTGCTTTTGTGATTTTTCTCTATGTTTTATGTTTGTTTTATTTTCTCTATTATTTATCACTGTGCTAATCCTTATTATTCCCTTCATCTGATAGCTTTAGGCTTAGTTTGTTTTCTTTTACTAGTTCCTTAAGATGTAAAGCTAGGTTGTTGATTTGAGATCTTTTTTTTCTTTTTTAATGTAAACATTTACAGTTATAAATTTCCCTCTTAGCATTGCTTTCCTTGCCTTCCATAAGTTTTGATGTGTTGTGTTTTCATTTTTCTTTGTCTCAAGTTATTTTCTAATTTCCTTTCTGATTTCTTCTCTAACCCAATGGTTGTTTGAAAGTATGTTTAATTTCCACATATTCATGGATTCTCCAGTTTTTCTTTTTTTTTTTTTTAAGATTTTATTTATTTATTCGACAGAGATAGAGACAGCCAGCGAGAGAGGGAACACAAGCAGGGGGAGTGGGAGAGGAAGAAGCAGGCTCATAGCAGAAGAGCCTGATGTGGGGCTCGATCCCAGATCGCCGGGATCACGCCCTGAGCCGAAGGCAGACGCTTAACCGCTGTGCCACCCAGGCGCCCCTCCAGTTTTTCTTCTGCTATTGATTTTTATTTTCAATACATTGTGGCCAGGAACTATACTTTGCATGATTTCAATCATTTTAAATTAATTAAGATTTATTTCACAGCTTAACATTTGATCCATCCTGAAGAATATTCCAGGTGCACTTGAGAAGAATCAGTCCACTGTTGTTGGGTGGAGTGTTCTGTATATGCCTGTTAGGTCCAATTGGCCCATATTGTTACTCGAATCCTCTATTTCTTGATTGAACTTCTGTCTGGTTATTCTATCCATTATTGCAATTGTAGTATTGAAGTCTCCTACTATTATTGTTCTGTTGTCGATTTCTCTCTTAAATTATGTCAAGGCTTGCCTCATATATTTAGAAGCTCTGATATTTGGTGCATATATAGTTAGAATTGTTATATCTTCTTGGTCAATTACCCCCTTTATCAATATATAATGTTCTTATTTGTCTTTTTAAAAAATTCATCTGAGAGAGAGAGAGAGCACGAGACCATAATTAAGAGGGCGGGTCAGAAGGAAAGGGAGAAGCAGACTCCCCACTGAGTAGGGAGTCCCACATGGGGTTCAATCCCAGGACCCGTGGATCATGACCCAAGCTGAAGGCAGACACTTAACCAACTGAGCCACCCAGGTGTCCCTTATTTGTCTCTTATACCAGTTTTTGACTGGAAGTCTATTTTGTCTGATATTTGTATAGTCACTTTTGCTCTCTTGGTTACTATTTGCATGGGATGTCTTTTCCCATCCTTTCTCTATCAGCCTATGTGTGTCCTTAGATCTAAAATGACTCTCTGTGGATAGCATAATGCTAGATCCTGGTTTTGAATCCATTCATCCCATCTGTTTTGTTTGAGGACTTTAATCGACTTAGATTTAAAGTTTTTAGTGATAGGGAGGGGCTTACTATTGTCAGCTTTTTTGTTGCTCATTTCCTCCTTTATTGCCTTCATTCGTGTTTAGTTGATTTTTAAATAGTGACATACTTTGATTCTCTTCTCATTTTCATTTGTGCATATTACACAGATATTTTCTTTGTAATTTCCATGAGGATTATATAAAATACCTTAAAGCTATAACAATCTATTTCAACTGATAACAACTTAATTTTAGTTGCATATGAGTGCTCTAATTCTTTACAGCTCCACCTCTATTTATTGTGTCACAAATTATATCCTTATATATTTTGTTCCAATTAGCATAGATTTACAGTTATTTTTATGCTTTTCTTCTTTTAAACCCTCTGAAAGAATTAAAAGAGGAGTTACAAACCAAAATTATAATACATTAAAAAATGTCTATATATATTTACCTTTATCAGAGAATTTTATGTTTTTTTAATGGATTTGAATGACTATTTAGAATCCATTTATTTCTACTTGATGAAATACCTTTAACATTTCTTATAAGGCAGGTCTAGTGTAATAAATTCCCTCAGCTTATATTTATCTGAGAAAGTCTTAATTTATCCTTTGTTTTTTGCAACAGATTTGCCAGATATAGTATTTTTGGTTAATATGTTGTGGTTTTTGTTTTGTTTTGTTTTGAGCATTTTAAATAGATCATCTCATTACCTACTAGCCTTCAAGGTTTCTACTGATTATCTTTTATAGGGTCCCTAATACAGGGCAAGTCACTTTTTCTTTTGCTACTTTTTTGAAAAAGATTTTATTCATTTATTTGAGAGAGAGCGAAGAGAGAGAGAGAACACAAAAGGAGGGGAGAGTCAGAGGGAGAGAGAGAAGCAGGCTCCCCACTGAGCAGGGAGCCCACATGGGGCTCAAACCCAGGACCCTGGGACCATGACCTGAGCTGAAGACAGATGTTTAACTGACTGAGCCACCCAGGTAGCCCTCTTTTGCTGCTTTTGATATTCTCTTTTTCTTTGATCTTCAACAGTTTGGTTATAATTTGTCTTAGTGTGTATTTCATCGTGGATTTCTCCTACTTGAAGTTCATTGCATTTCTTTTATTTGTGATTCCTTTCCTCAAATTTGGGGTGTGGGGTTGGTCATTACAATTTCTTCAAATAAGCTCCCTACCTTTTTCTTTCTCCTCCTTCTGAGACTCCTATAATGAGTATATTGATCTTTTTGGAGATATCCCGTAAGTCTCTCAGGTTCTGTTAACTTTTCTTTGTTGTTTTGTTGTTGTTGTTTTGTATGCTCCTTTAATTTGATCATTTCAAATAATTGAATTCAAGTTTGCTGATACCTTCATCTGCCTATTCAAGTTTGATATTAAACTTTCCAGTGAATTTTTCAATTCAGGTATTATATTTTTGAGCACAAGAATTCCTGTTTTGTTTTGTTTTTAATAATTACTTTTTCTTTGTTTATATTCTCATTTTATTCATGGTTTCATTTAGTTGTCTGTGTTCTCTTGATTCATTAAACATAAACTGTTTTAAATTCTTTGTCAAGCAAGTCAGAGGCTTTTTGAAGATTTATTTCGTTCCTATGAATGGGCCATGTTTTCTTGTTTCTTTTTATGCTTTGTAATGTTTTGTTGGGATTTGGATATTTGAAAAATCAGTCATCTTTCCAGTCTACACACTAAGGAAGAACTTTCTATTCATTCTGGCTTGAAGATGCATGGTTCTCTCAAAGCATTTTTGGTGATGCATTATTCCTGACCCTGTGCATTTGTTTTTATTCCATTTCCCTGTATGGCTACTTTAAATGTGTTGATTTTCCTAAGAGTCTCACTCCTGTTTTAGCGCCAAAACCTTGAATTTCCATTGTATCCCTCTATATATCATCCCCTGTCTTCAGGTAGGTAGAGCTCTGCAGACCTCCTGTATTTCTAGCATGACATGATGCCTGCCACAGTTTTCAGCAGTTTCCAAACTAAGATCCAAACTATGCCACCATTTCAATCAATGCTCAGGTCATCTGAAACAGAAACCAGTCCCTAAGCATCCCCCCAAAAGACAGAACATTGTAAGCAAGTTCCAATATTTCCATTTTGTTTGAAGTAAAAAGCTGGAAAATAGGTAGCCTCCTCCTGATCACTCATTCTGCACTAGAAAGGGGATGGGACAAAAATGAGCAATATATCAGGGAATTTCCTCTTGTTTTGGGGGCAATTTTTTCTTACTTAGGTGTTCACTTGTTTGCTGCATCTTTTTAGCTTGTTTCTGGAACTCTCACAAAGGTATTTTGATCCATTTATTATTTATTTGGTATCTGAATGGGAGAAAGGCCTGGAGCCGCCTAATCCACTATCTTGCTGACATCACCCCCATACAATTTTTAAAGGACGGCATTGAGTTTATGTAAACTATGTGTCTAACTATTACAAAATAAAAGACAGTGTTTAGATAATAAGAATTAGTTTATTTTTAGATGCATTATAAAGTGCTGCAATAAGTCAATGATTCTCAAACAGGATAATGTGGAATCCTGTACTTTCTTGAAAATTCTCCATGTGCGGTCATGGGAGGCAAAGGGGGCTATTGACTCCCTATACTGGATCCAACCAAAGAAATTTTTTTAAATTTAGATAATTGAGTTTAAGCATAAATATAATTTAGAAAACAATATTTAAAGAATATTTAAAGAAGTGTTTTTAATATTTAAGAAAATTTGTATGTTTTGCCATAATTATAAAAATTAAAAAGATTAAGATAATTCTCTTTGTGTAAAGGAACTAATGGTTTTTGAATTGTATGGCATTCTTATTCAAGTAGTCAGAAGATAGCCAGAGTCCTAAATTTACCAAATCCAGAGGGAACTCTAATAAGAACCATGCCAGATTTATGAAAGCATAAACTCAATGAATAAAAATATTTATATTTCCAACTGTAAATTTCTAAAAAACATGAATTTTCAATTTTTTTCCAGAAGTTTCAAATAATAAGTTGGTGTGATCAGTAAGTGTGATTATAGAGCTATCCACAGGATACTATGGAAATATATGGGAGGAACACTTAGTTTTAAAAAAGGTCAATATCTTCCTGGAGAGGACGACCCCTAAAAGGAAGATTAAGTGTTATCTAAGTACAGAAGTATGAGAAAAAAAAAAGGATGCTTGCCCTTGCTGTGAACTATGTGCACACCAAGGGCAAGCATAAAATAGAATTGAACAAAAACTACTAAAATTTCTGTTTTATTAAAGAGTACAGTGTGATTGGAGAGAAATTGTTAGGATCCACATATGGAAGTTTTTATATGCCATGCTTAGAGGTTTAGGCAGGGTTGAAATTACAGGGTTGTAAGAAAGGAAATTACATTTTCTGATTTGTATTTTATATAAAGTGCTCTATCAACATTTTTAGTGCCTGGTTTGAGGAGGAAGATTAGAGTCAGAAAGACCAGAGAGGAAGCTATTGCATTACACTAGATGACATAAGATAAAAACCTAACTAGCAGAGTACAAATAAGGATAATAAGGAAAATAGGAATGAAAGCATATTGAGGAAATAAAAATAGAACTTATCTGAATGTGAGGGGAAGTTGGGAGAAAGAACCTGGGATGACTTCCATCTTCTAGGTTGGCTGAACTGATCAGCCTTTTAGAACCTCAGTTTCCTGGTCTGTAAAATTGTATAATAATGTAAACATAAGAAAGGATTGAATGAGATTTCATATGCAAATCCCTTAGGGATTGCCTGGGACATACTAGGCATAGATAGAATACAGTCCCTTTGCCTTCTCTTTCTGTAAAAATATATAGAGAAACACTGAAGAAGTTTTTCTGCTGCAATTTTATAGGTGTTCTCCTTTAGTTGTCGATCTTATTTAGTAAGAAAAGTGAGGTACAGGACTACTGTTCATTTGATTCAATCCACTAAATTTATTGAATTTAATGAAAATACCTCATTAGTAACTTGATACATGTAGTCATCGTTATCATTTAAATTGTTTTGCATAAAAAAGGTATTTAACTTGTTGAGTACTCTTATTAAATGCTAAAATATGCAGTTTTATGCTGGCGAGAAAAAGGAATTGAGCCGAATTATATTCCAATGAGTTTACACAAGAATTCCCAAATGTATAATCCCATGTATAATGCCTTTTTGTTATATCTATGCACTTCATTACCACCGTGGTAAATATGTTACAATTTAATTGGCAATTAGCTCCTGGAATTTTATGCAGCTCAGCCTTTGTTCTGAGGCTAATATGACTTTACAGGAAAATAATTTTTAAACAAACAAATTAAAGTGCAAATACATCTTAGAGAAATAAAATAGTGAGATTATTGAGAGTTCTGCAAGAAACTCTTAAAATGAGAACATTATTTTAGCAATAACACAGCAATAACATCTCTAAATTGTCACTACCAAGGAAATATGAACATATTTATAAGTTATAATTTCTGTTCAAATTATATATTAATGGTATTTTGGATGCTTATATTCTGAAATTATATTACATCTTGATAATATAATTATAATCTATGATAATAACCTCTGTGGTTTATACATGAATATTTTTTAGATATGCCTACCATAAATTTGTTATTATGTAATGATCACATGATTCTGTTAAATAAATAAAAGACTAAATCTCATCTTTTACAAATAAGTACTTCTTAAAATTCCACTTATTTACTAAATGTAAAATGGTCTGAATTTTGGTTGTGGTTGGTCAAGATTTGAAGTTCCAGCATGCTTAAGCTTGCTTTATAATTTTGTTTTTGTTTTTTAATAAAAAAGGAGTTTCCAAACTATAGTAATACATATATTTTTCAATTCTTGTATTTTGGCCTATAAACATACAAGAAAAAAAATACATATTTATAAGTTTAGAGCCTATATAACCTAGATGTAGTAAATAATTAATGAGTATTGAATTTAATCTACTCCATCAGCTTGTCTTACTGAGAACCAATCAAGAATCTGTTTCTTAAAGAAAAGGGAAAAAATGCAATAAAATATATATAGTATTTTCAAAGTGTTTAGTTAATTTTTTAAAAGATTTTATTTATTTATTTGAAAGAGAGAGAAAGTGAATGAGAGAGAGCACAAGCAGGGGGAAGGTCAGAGGGAGATGGAGAAGCAGACTCCCCTGCTAAGCAGGGAGCCTGACAAGGGGCTTGGTCCCAGGACTGCAGGATCTTGATCTGAGGTGAAAGCAGATGCTTAACTGACTAAGCCCCACAGGTGACCCTAAACTGTTAAGTGTATTTTTTCTTAAGATAGAAACAAGTTTTACGACATTTAAAAGAATCTTATCAAGATGATCAGCTGAGAACAGGCTTCTAAATTTTTCCCATTTCTATCCAAAATACCCCCAAAATGTTAAAAAGATGGTGTATTAGAATTGAAACCTAAGGAAGGAAACCCCTCGTGTGCCTCACACTTGGAAGACTTTCTGCTAGAAATGTGGTGCAAATAAAAAGTTTAAAATTAGGAGGTATACAAAGATCAAAGATAGATACAAAATTTCATTTCTGAAAAAGCAGAGTACATCCCCGAGAAGGTATTTTTCTTGATTTAGTTCTACGGACAAAGGCCAGAGGATATCATAATGCAGACATCCTTCTTTTTTTTTTTTTTTTTTAAGGATTTTATTTATTTCTTTGACAGAGAGACAGCCAGGGAGAGAGGGAACACAAGCAGGGGTAGGGGGAGAGGAAGAAGCAGGCTCGTAGCAGAGGAGCCTGATGTGGGGCTCGATCCCAGAACGCTGGGATCACGCCCTGAGCCGAAGGCAGACACTTTTAATGACTGCACCACCCAGGCGCCCCGCAGACATCCTTCTAGAATGTGTTCAGCTACAACATACTATCAGACTTCAAAAACAACTCTTCTTGAGATTTAGAGTTTTGAACAGGTTTAAGAAGTGGCAAATTGGGACGATGGCAGGGCTTTTCTTGGAAGAACCAAGACAAAACATGATGGAACTGGTATCAGTGCTAGGAAGGAGTGCAGAGAAAGCCACATCATGTTGTTGGGGTATGTCTGACTCAGTTCATGATCTCAGGATCCTGGGATTAGGCCCTACATGGGGCTTCATGCTCAGTGGGGAGTCTACTTGAGGATTTCTCTCCCTTTGCCCCTCCCCCCTGCTCATTCATGATCTCTCTCTCTCTCTTTATCTCTCAAATAAATAAATCTCTAAAAAAAGAAAAAAGAGAAAAAGGATGAGAGAGATGAAAACAGAAAATAGGTATTTGACAATGTGGATAGTAGGAATTCCTGAGAAAATGATAATAAAAATTAGAACAGAAGAAAACATGATGTAGTAGATAAAAATATTCCCCTTTTTACAGATCAAGAAAAATCACCATGATAGGGTGTCTCTATCTTTGGGTTTTCCTGGAAGGCCTGTAAATAATATACCAAGGACAGGGAGGAGAGAAGGATCCACCCCTCCTGGCTTTCTCATGCCTAATATTTTTAAATAAAGGTTTATTCTATCTTTTTTTTTGGTTCATTGATTCTCATTTACAATCTTTAAAATTTAAATTTTTTCTTTATGAAGGTTAACATTTTATCTTAAAACTAAAAAAGTCATATCAGTGAAATGGAGTTGCATCAGCTTTACAGTTTATTGTCTAAGCTGTAACCTTTACAGATGTTTTGGTTTTAGTAAAATTTAAATCATATAAGACTACTACTGAATGCTCAAAGTTCAAGTTGTTGACAATAAAAACTATTGAATATGGGCACTGGGTGAAATTGGTTAAGCGTCGGACTCTTGAATTGGGCTCGGGTCATGATCTCAGGGTCATGAGATAGAGCCCACATCGGGCTCCTTGCTCAGCACAGAGTCCGCTTGAGATTCTCTTCCTTTCCCTCTGCCCCACCCCACATGCTCTCTCTCTTTCTCAAATAAATAAATAAATCTTTTTTAAAAAACCTACTGAATAAATATTTGTGCCTTTTTTACTGCAGGAATATGGGTTCTGCTCTTCTTTTTTTTTTTTTTCAATATGAACAACTGCTTCATACTTAATTCTGAGCAAATTTCCGTAAAAATTTGAAGTTGGCTATCTGTGCCAGCATGAAATGGCATTGACCAGAACCAGTGTGTTCAACAAAGAAATATTTTTATAAAAAAAGAAATATTTTATAAAGCAGAAAAAGATGTTATCAGAACAGTATTTGAATGTGGTCATATCTAGTTGAAAACATGTAATGTCTTCATCATCACATACAGTTAAGAAAAGTTCTAAAGAAATTCAAACTAGCACATCCAGAGAATGTATATTAGAAATGAAAGAAGCTTCCAGTGTCACAGCTGAAAGATGACAAATAACCTTTTTATAAGCATTAATATAAAGAATAAAGAAATTTTAGCATGGTTTAATTACCAACAGGATTAAAAACCTAACAATAAAGGAGAAGAAAGAGTAGGTAGGATTTTCATGATCATTTTGTATTTGTTTCATTATGTAAACTTTTTTTCAAAATTAAATTAATAAGCAATCTTTAAATAACTAAAATAAGATAGAAAATATGACTGTAGTGTTTATTGAAGATAAATAAAAAGAAGATAAATTTTAACAAAACTGTCATATTTGCAGAGATCTCAAAAACAGAAATCGCAATGTATTCATTACTGCAAAGTCCATACAGAGATATAAATTATTCACTGGGGAAAAAAAGCATTTTAGTGTAATTTAATGTAATTAAAATATTTTAAAAATGCATTTTAATGTAATAAAATAATGTTAATCCTTATTGTTTTTGTAGTATAGTATTCCTTTTATTTTTCAAATTTTTGTGTGTTTTGGCAATTTATTTTTTTAGTAAATTAATTTTAATTCCAGTATAGTTAACATACAGTGTTATATTAGTTTTAGGGGTACAATATAGTGGTTTAGCAATTCTATACAATACTCAGTGCTCCTCATGATAAGTGTACTTTTTAATCTCCATCACCTATTTCACCCATCCCCCATCCACCTCCCCTCTGGTAACCATCCGTTTGTTCCCTATAGTTGAGTCTGTTTCTTGGTTTGTCTTTCTTTCTCATTTTTTCCCCTTTCCTCATTTGTTTTGTTTCTTAAATTCCACATATGAGTGAAATTATATGGTATTTGTCTTTCTCTGTCTGACTTATTTTGTTAAACAGGTGTGAGGTGATATCTCATTGTAGTTTTGATTTGCATTTCCCTGATGATGCGTGAAACTGAGCATCATTTCATGTGTCTGTTGGCCATCTAGATGTCTTCTTTGGAGAAATGTCTCTTCATGTCTTCTGCCTATTTTTTAATTTGATTGTTTGGCTTTGGGGTGTTGACTTGTATTGGTTCTTTATGTATTTTGGATACTAACCTTTCATCAGATCAGTACTTTGCAAATATCTTCTCCCGTTGTGTAAGTTGCTTTTCAGTTTTGTTGATTGCTTCCTTTGCTGTGCAAAAGCTTTTTATTTTGATGAAGTCCTAATAGTTGATTTTTGCTTTTATTTCTCTTGCCTTAGGAGACGTATCTAGAAAAATGTTACGGCCTATGTCAGAGAAATTACTGCCTTTGCTCTCTCATGGGATTTTGATGGTTTAGGTTTCACATTTAGATCTTTAATCCATTTTGAGATTATTTTTGTATATGGTGCAAAAAGAGTTCAGTTTAATTCTTTTGCATGTAGCTGTCCAGTTTTCCAAACACCATTTGTTGAAGAGACTGTCTTTTCCCCATTGTATAGTCTTTCCTCCTTTGTTGAAGATTAATTGACAGTATGCTTGTGGGTTTATTTCTCAGTTTTCTATTCTGATCCAATTATCTATGTCTCTCTTTTTGTGCCAGTACCATACTGTTCTGATTACTACAGGTTTCTAATATAACCCGAAGTCTGGACTTGTGATATCTTCAGCTTTGTTTTCCTTTTTCATGACAGCTCTGGCTATTCAGGGTCTTTTGTGATTCTATACAAAATTTAGGATTGTTTGCTCTAGCTCTGTGAAAAATGCTATTTGGTATTTTGTTAAGAAATGCATTAAATCTGTAGAATGCTTTGAGTGCTATAGATATTTTAATAGTATTTGTTCTTCCAATCCATGAGCATGGAATGTCTTTCCATTTTCTTTGTGTCATCTTAAATTTCTTTCATTAGTGTTTTATAGTTTTTAGAATACAGGTCTTTCACCTCTTTGGTTAGGTTTATTCCTAGATATTTTATTATTTTTGGTATTATTGTAAATGGGATTATTTTCTTAATTTCTCTTTCTATTGCTTCATTATTAGTGTATTGGAATGCAACAGGTCTCCGTAGATTAATTTTGTGTCCTGCAACATTACTGACTTCATTTATCAGTTCCAGTTGTTTCTTTGGTGAGTCTGTGGGGTTTTCTAGATATTGTATCATGTCATCTACAGATAGTGAAAGTTTTAATTCTTCCTTACGAATTTCTTTTTGTTGTCTGATTGCTGTGGCTAGGACTTCCAGTACTCTGTTGAATAAATGTGCTGAGAGTAGATATCCTTGTTCTTGACCTTAGGGGAAAAGCTCTTGGTTTTTCCCCATTGAGTGTGATGTTCACTGTGGATTTTTCATATAAGGCCTTTATTATGTTGAGTTATGCCCTCTAAACCTACTCTGTTGAGAGTTTTTATCATGAATGGATGTTGTACTTTGTCAAAACTTTTTCTGCATCCATTGAAATAATCATATGGTTTTTTATCCTTTCTCTTATTGATGTGATGTATCACATTAATTGATTAATGAATATTGAACCACCATTGCAGCCTAGGAATAAATCCCACTTGATTGTGATGAATGATTTTTTTAATATATCGTCAGATTTGGTTTGCTAGTATTTTGTTGAGGATTTTTGCAACTATGTTCATTAGAGATATTGGCCAGTAGTTCTCTTTCTTTTGTGGTATATTTACCTGGTTTTTGTATCAGGATAATACTGGCCTAATAGAATGAATTTTGGACTTTTCCTTCCTCTTCTAATTTTTGGAATAGTTTGAGAAGAATGGGTATTAAGTCTTCTTTAAATGTTTGGTGGAATTCGCCTGTGAAGCCATTTAGTCCTGGACTTTAGTTTTTGGGAGTTTTTTGATTACTGATTCAATTTCATTGCTGGTAATCAAACTGTTAAAATTTTCTATTTCTTCCTGTTTCAATTTTGGTAGGATATATGTTTCTAGGAATTTATCCATTTTTTTCTAGGTTGTCCAATTTGTTGACATAAAATTTCATAATATTCTTTTACAATTGTTTGTATTTTTGTGGTATTGGTTGTTATTTCTCCCCTTTCATTTGTGGCTTTGTTTGAGTCCTCTCTCTCTTTCCCTCTCCTTCTTGATGAGTTTGGCTAGAGGTTTATGAATTTTGTTTATCTTTTCAGAGAACTAGCTCCTGGTTTCTTTGATCTGTTCTATTATTCTTTCAGTTTCTATATCACTTATTTCTTCTCTAACCTTTATTATTTTCTTCCTTCTGCTAGTTTGGAATTTTGTTTGTTCTTTTTTCTCTAGCTCCTTTAGGAGTAAAGTTAGGTTGTTTATTTAAGATTTTTCTTGCTTCTTGAAGTAGGCCTGCAGTACCCCGCTTTGCAGTGTCCCCCGTTCCACTTCAGGGTGTGTCTTCTATGTGTGTTGTGTGTGCCCTGCTGTTAAGTCCTGGCCACTTTTTCTTTCAGTGTAGTTGTCTGTAGAGTTTCTCTTTGCCTGGTGTGGGCAGCATTTGGTCTTCTTAATTCTCCTCTTTGGTTCTCCAATGTAGGACAGGCTAGAAATGCATTTTTTTTCTTCTCCCATTTTTTTTCCTTCAGTATATGACAATAATTCTAGAAATATGGTGATAGAGCAAAAACGCATTCTAAAACTAGCACAACTTCAGAATTTACTTTGAATAGCTTTTGCATTTTCAATATCTGATAGTCTTGGCTTTATTATGTCTTTTTGATATCAGTTCAGTAATTAAATGTTTAAATGGATTTTATATTTCCTTCTTTCTTCAACCAATTTTCTCCTGTTACATGATTGCTTTCTTAATAAACACACAGCATAAACTCTGAGTTAATAACAGTAGGTATAGATTGATCCGGGCAAGGTCTTGTAAAATATATCAATAAAATCACAGTTCTATTTGGTTTCCTGTTCTTCTATAAGAGCTACATTAACTTTAAAGTATAAACCACTCATTAAATCTAGTTACAAAAGATGAAATCACCAGTTAATTGCTTTTATAGAATTTTGACGCTATTTGGCAGACCTGTAACAGTAGATATGAATCTCCAGAAAACAGAAACAAGCAGAGGTCCTGGGAGTGGTAATTACTCAAAGTACTGGTTGACTAAATGAATTATTTATTTAATTAAGTCACCTAGTTCCTGATGAAGGAGAGTAGTCTCCCCTTGCCTGGAGATCCAAACATTAAGCAAATATCTTGAGATATAATGCTTATCCTATCCAACATCTGCTCCCAAATTCCTGTAAGAAAATAACCAAGGGGCTCAGCACAGCCTGAGCAGGAAAACAATCTATAGTACAGGAGGAAATATTTCTAAAATAAAAGAAATTTAGGATCTGGCTAATGAATGCCACAGACTCCTTGGGAGTGTATATGAGCTGGCTGTGGACTGGGGTGGATGTTGACTACAGGATAGATAAGGGGAATTTATTGAAATAATTCAGTGTTCAACATTATGGCAAGAATACTTACAATATTGCCTAACACTGCTGGTATGGTTTTTTTAAAGTTCAGACAATGGGTTATAGTAAATGAGGTGGAAATTAGATAATTGCTTTGTTAGAACACTCAGAAGTAGGTCAAAAGTCTCAGAGTGGTGGGACTGTGAGGATGGATCTATTTATATAAGAATGAGGTATTCTCTGCTTGTTTTTCTTTGTTCTATGAGATGGTCCAGTAGGCAGTTGGGGGGGGGGGAAGGTTACACTGATAAAGAGGACATTAGCATCTTTGACAAACTTGATGATGGTAGCCTTCTGTAGTTTCCAATAGAACATTCTCTATGACACTGGGCTCCCTAGAATCATTGGGAAGATCAGCTTCCAGAATGGCAGAGCCAAGAGGTAGTACTGAAAGTCAAAAACAATTTCTTAATTTGTTTTTTACTTTTTATTTTGAAATAACCTTACACATACAGGAAAATTGCAAAAGTAGCACGTAGATATTTTTAATAAATGGCATTTGGACAATTAGATAGCCACATGCACAAGAATAAAATAGAGCTCCTACTTCATAACATATACAAGAATTAACTCAAAAAGAATCATCAATCTAAACATAATAGCTAAAACCAGGAAACGTTTATAAGAAAACATAGAAGTAAATCTACATGACCTTGGATTAGGGAATAGTTTCTTAGATATGATGACACCAAAAGCTCAAGTGAGAAGAGAAGAAAAAAATAGGGACTCCTGGGTGGCTCAGTCAGTTAAGCATCTGCCTTCAGCTCAGGTCATGATCCTAGGGTCCTGGGATTGAGTCCTGCATCAGGCTCCTTGCTCAGCAGGGAGACTGCTTCTCTCTCTGCCTGCTGCTCAGTCTCTCTCCGTGCTCTCTCTCTCTCTCTCTCTCTAATAAATAAATAAATAAATAAATAAATAAATAAATAAATAATAAAATCTTTAAAAAAGAAGGGAAAAAATGGAGAAATTGGACAGCATCAAAATGATAAACTTTTGTGTTTCAAAGGACATCATCAAGAAGATGAAAAAACAACTCACAGGAGAGAAGATATTTGCAAATTATATATTAGATAAAGGGCTTAATCACTGAATATATAAAGAATTCTTACAACTCAAAAATGGAAATATAAATAATCCAATTTAAAAATGGGCAAAGGAGGGAGCAGCAGGCAGAGGGAGAAGCGAGCTCCCCACCGAGCAAGGAGCCCAATGTGGGACTTGATCCCAGGACCCTGGGATCATGACCTGAGCTGAAGGCAGATGCTTAACTGCCTATCCACCCAGGTATCCCAAGATTACTTAATATGTTTAAAAAAAAAAAGTCTCCTAATAGGGTGATACAAAGTAAGTTCACAAAAAAGGGTGAATAAAGATATGTAATATTTTACTGGCAAAATAAAATAAAGTAAAATAAAATAAAATGGCAAAGGATTTGAATAGCCATTACTTTAAAAAAAAGATATGCAAATGGCCAATGAACACATGAAAAGATGCTCAGCATCATTAGTCATTAGGTATATGCAAGTCAAACCTACAATGAGTTATCACTTCACATCCACTAGGATGGCTAAAAGTTAAAAGTCAGACAATAACAAGTGTTCTGGAGGATATGTAGAAATTGGTACCCCCATATTACTGGTGGAAATATAAAATGCTGCAGCCATTTTGGAAGAGTTTGACAGTTTGGAGTATTAAACATGGAGTTACCACATGATCTTTCAATTCCACTTCTAGGTATATACCCAACATAATAAAATAAAAAAAAAACATATCTCCACACAAAAACATTCACATGAATGTTCATAGTAGCAGTATTTCTCATAGCCAAAAAAATGGAAACAGCCCAATGTCCATCAACTGATGACTAGGTAAATAAATATGATGTAGTCATATAATACCGTATTATTCAATCATAGAAAGGAATGACATATTGGCACATGTTGCAGTATTAATGCTTCTTGAAAACATTAAAGTAAGTGAAAGAAATTAGTCACAAAAAGACACATATCATATGAATGTCAAAGAACAGGCAAATCCACAGAGACAGAAAATAAATTAGTTGCTGCTAGGGGATGGGAGCTAGGGAAGAGGCATGACTGTTTCTGTATATGGTATCTCTTTTCAGTGTGATGAAAATGTTCTGAAATTAGATAGTGGTGATGGGTGCACAATTCTGAACTGTATATTTTAAGAGAGTGAATGTCATGGCATGTGAATTATATCTCACAAAGCTGTTATTTAAAAAAACTAACACAAAATCTAAAATCTTAGAAGCCCTGTATCTATCAAAGAACTTGCTACAAAGTAGTACAGAAAGTTTATGTATACTCTCCACTCAGATTCCTTTAATGTTCACAACTTATGTAACTTTAGCCCGATTATCAAGACTAGGAAATCAACAATGGTATAATACTAGTAACTAAACTACAGAGTTTATTTAGATTTCACTGGTTTTTCCACTAATGTTCTTTTTCTATTCCAGGATCCAATCCAGTCAGGGAAAATTATGTCTGGAAGCAGGGGATACCCGGGGGGTGTTTTAAATTAAAGAAATTTAAATATTTTTTAAAGATGTATTTATTTATTTGAGAGAGAGAGAGAAAGGGAGAGAGGAGGTGGAGGGGCAGAGGGAGAGGGAGAGAGAATCTCCAGCAGACTGCACTGAGCACAGAGCCCCACATGGGACTCCATCTCAAGACCCCAAGATCATGACCTGAGCCAAAATTGAGAGTAGAAGACTCAACCAACTGAGCCACCCAGGTGCCCCTAAATATTTTTTTAACTCAGAGATTAAGAATTAAAAGATTCCTTGAGACAGATAGGAATGAGGGGGAGAGGAGGGAGGGAGACAAAAAGGGAGGACAAGAAAAGCCCTGAAGACACAGGAGAAGAGACTGAATGAAATAAGTCAAACAAAGAAAGGCAAATACTGTGTGATCTTTATCTGGCCACATCTGGTCCCATTGGCTCATTCCATGTGGCCTCCCACCTCATGTCAACCGCTCTGATGTATCTATACCTACCATCCTTAGGGCCTTAAAATTTTAGCTGAAGCTGGGGGCTCCTGTGTCTAGGAAGCAGCTCCCTTAGATATAACAGTGCAAACATCTTGGCGCTTTTCTTGAGTGCTTTTAGAGAATGAGAAACAAGTCCCCTTCTCTTGCAGCATCTACAGAGGGAAATCTGCTTAATTTCCAAGGCTATCCTAAAGTCTTTTCTATTCACCGTCTTTGGTGATTTTAGGTTTTAGTCCTGTAAAAATGCCCAAGGCAAAACATATGCAAAGGATCTACATTTGTACAGGGAGAAGGGAAATGAAGCAGAGGAAGTACAAATCATAGTAATAAATATACAATTTATCCTGTTCCACAGGCGAACAGGCAGTTCATATAGAGGTAAAATATGATTGGAGAATTATCAAATGTTATAGAATTGTCTTTAACCTGGACTTGGGGAGGTCAGGGGAATTTCACGGAAGAAGGATGTCTCAGCTGAAACCTGAGAGATGAATAGGAGTTAACCAGAAAAGGAGACAGGGCTGGGAAGCTAGTGTGTAGTCTCTGGGGAAAGAAAAAAAAGCATGCTTGAAACATGGGAGTAAATTCAGTAAGACTACAGATCACAAAATGAGTTCAAGTGTTGAGTGATGAACTGAAGAGTTACATAGGTTAGATTGTTCTAGAAGTTGTAAGCCATAGTAAAAAGCCTGGTTTTTACTCTGAGAGCAATAGAAAGTCATTAAAATGTTTCCAGTCTGGGAAAGACAAAATCAGAATTTCATTTTAAAAGATCATTTTAGTTTCGAAGTAGACAATTGGGGATGGAGGGTGTCCCTGGTGGCTAGTGAACAATACCAGAAGTGGAAGGACCCATTATAAAACTCTTAACAATAATCCTCAGGAGAAAGGATAATAGTGTGACCTTGAGAAGTGGCAGAGAAAATGGAGAAAAGTGGACATATTTCAATGATACGAGGTTGTACAATCTACTAGATGTAGCGATATTACATTTCATGAAATCTAAAACTCCATTGATTTAAAATATAGCATTTTATATAGCACTAGGAAGGAAAACCTGGCTAGTTAATAACATATGATCTAACACCACTGACGGTTAGAAGCACCACAATTTCAGAGATATAAAATGTGTGGGGAAATGTACATTGTGGAATCAATGAAAGGCGGTAGATTGGATGTAGGAAGAGAGGAAGGAGTCAAAGCTGGGATGATGAAACTGAATAGGAAATGAATGGGCAACTGAGATAGAAATGTGAAGACTGGATAGGAGAGGCATGAGAAATAACTCAATTTTGAATATGTTGCATTTGAAGTGTCTGGGTGATATCCAAGTGGAAATGTCTAGCACTCCATTTGTTAACTGTGTTTAGAGTTTAAATAGACGTCTGAACTAGAGATAAAAAGATTTACAAAAGAATGAAAGTGGACCACTTTCTTACATCGTATACAAAAATAAACTCAAAATGGGTTAAATAACTAAATGTGAGACCTGAAACCAGAAAAATCCTAAAAGAGAGCACTGGCAATAATTTCTTTGACATAAGCTATAGCAACATTTTTCTAGATGTCTCCTAAGGCAAGGGAAACAAAAGCAAAAATAAACTCTTGGTACTATGTCAAAATAAAAAGCTTTTGCACAACAAAGGGAACCATCAACAAAACAAAAAAGGGACCTACTGAATGGGAGAAGATATTTGCAAATGATATATCTGGTAAGGGATTAATATCTAAAATATATAAAGAACTTATACAACTCAACACCAAAATAATGATGATGATGATGATAATTATAACAACAACAATCTGATTAAAAAATGGGACTTGAATAGACATTTTTCCAAAGAAGACATACAGATGGATAGCATACACACAAAAAGACACTCAACATCACTCATTATCAGGGAAATACAAATCAAAACTACACTGAGATTATCACCTAACACCCGTCAGAATGGCTAGAATAAAAAACAAAAGAAACAACAATGTTGGTGAGAATACAGAGACAAAGAAACCCTCACATACTGTTAGCGGAAATGCGAATTGGTGCAGCCACTATAGAAAATACTAATGGAGGTTCTTTCAAAAATTAAAAATAGAAATACCATATGATCCAATAATTCCACTACTATTTACCCAAAGAAAACAAAAACGTTAATTCAAAAAGATATATGCACCCTTATGCTTATCTACAATAGCCAAGATATGGAAGCAGCCCAAGTGTCCATCAGTATGAATGGATAAAGAAGATGTAGCTTATGTATACAATGAAATGTCATTCAGCCATAAAGAAGGATGAGATCTTGCCATTTGTGACAACTTGGATGGACCTAAAGCGTATTCTACTAAGTGACATAAGTCAGACTGAGAAAGACAAATATCATCACTCATATGTAGAATCAAAAAAAAAAATGATTTTTTAATTAAAAATAAAACAAGTGAATACACAAATGAAAAGGAGAATCAGATCTATAAATACAGATAACAAACTGATGGTTTCCAGTGAGGAGGGGCATATAGAGATGGGCAACAAGGGTGAAGGAAAGTGAGAGGTACAGGCTTCCAATTATGGGATGAGAAAGTCACATAAATAAAAGGCACAGCCTAAGGCATATAGTCAATGGTAACAGATGATAGGTACATTCGTGGTGAACATAGCATAACACACAGAGGTGTTGAATCACTATGTTATATGCCTAAACTAATATAATATTGTGTGTCAACTATATTCAAATAAAAATAGTAAAATCTAGACCTTGAAAAAAAGATTTGGGAAAATTTCAAAATATGTATGAGAATAAAACTGATATAAGAAATGAGAGAATGGTCAACAATGTCAGATAGTACTAAATGATTAAATAAGATGGAAACAGATGCTTGGGTGACTCAGTCAGTTGAGCATCGGACTCCTGGTTAGCTCAGGTCATGATCTCAAGGTCATGAGATCAAGCCTTGCAATGAGTTCTAGGCACTGAGCTGGAGTCTGCTTAAGATTCTTTCTCCCTCTTCCTCTGCCCCTCTCCTTGCTCGTGGGCTAAATAAATAAATACATAAATAAAATCTTCTAAAATAAAGAAATAAGATGGAAACTTATTTCAACTAGATGTTTTTTCAGATGAGCTGATGCTGATCGTAGAACCTGGGGACGAGTTAGGTCCTCAGGAAGGAAGACAAGATAGTTGAACCTACAAGAAAATAAGGAATCGGCAGAAGAACAAATTTACCGGAGATACCAATGTTGAAAGAAGATACGAAGATGAATAAAGAAAGGAAGTCCTTAGAAACAAATTTTATGTAGTTCACATATTAACCAAGATGGAGCCTAATGAACACATCCAAAATCCAGGGCATTGATTTTTTTTTTTTCTTCAGTAAGAAGCCTATTGCATTTAATTTTCATTTAATCTTCAATTTTACAATTTGCTAAAGAAGATTATATAGTCATAGGGAGTGGAAAACCTTATTGAAATCTTATTTACAAGTGTGTTATGAACTGAATTATTTTCCCCCAAAATTCAGAAGTTGAAGCCCTAACCCCCAATATGACTGTATTTGGAGGTGGGGCCTTTGATGAGGTAATGAAGGTTAAATGAAGTCACAGGGGGTAACCCTGATCCAATAGGGCTGATGTCCCTCTAGGAAGAGGAAGAGGAACCAGGGATGCATGTTCACAGAGGACATAGCAAGAAGACGGCTATCTGCAAGCTGAGGAGAAAAGCACCAGGAGAAAGCAACCCTGCTAACACCTTGATCTTAGACTTCCAGTCTCCAGCACTGTAAGAAAATAAATCTCTGTTGTTTAAGCCAGCCAGCAGGAGAGACGGTGGGAAGGACGGAGTGTGGGAGGGAGGGAAGGAAGGAGGAAAATTAATGCTGCTAAATTTCCATTCATAGATCACAGTAATGGTCAAACTTCACTAGCTCTTTCCCCTTAAGTTAGAATTTAATATTTAATTAAAACTTCAGTTTCAAATGTTCTGTTATGAGTTTCATTTAAATAGCTTTTATTAATATTTTAAAATCTAGTGTTTAAGCCAAGGAAATTCTTACTAGAATTATTCTAATTAGAATACCCCCAAATAGTCAGCTTATTACCCGGAATACTTAGCTTAGAAATTGCTAGACATAACTTTTGGCAGAAAATGATAATTTCCTTCCAAAGTACTAAAAAGTAGCAATATATTTTTATAATTTCGTTGCTATGAACTTCTCTTACCTTGTCAAGCCTAAAACTGTCATGGAGCTCACTGGACAACCAACTAGACATGAATTTTAAGGTTTGATTTTTATTGATTCAGCACTTCTAGTTGGTGTAACCTATGAACTCAAAACCAGTTTCTGTCCTCCTTTTTAAACCTCAAGTCAATGAATGCCTACAAGCGTACAGAACGAGTTGAAAAAGTTGACTTGGAACATTAAGAATTTGACACGACATTTAGAGGCATTTGTTTTCTATGTGACACACTTATAATGATTACGCTATAAGCACATCAGTTTTAAATGCATCTATTGCTGACCAGTTCAGTTGCACAGAATTCTCCACGAAAGGGTATTTCGCATACAGCATAAATATGAGGCATTTACACTTGGATATCTCTCAATTCTGAAATGTATGCTATCTTCACTCCAAATTTCCATATTATGTAGTTACATGATGGAATTCTATTTCTGACTGTTTGTTATAAGTATTGAGGCTAATCCTTGTCTTAAGAATGGGAGCCATTTTGTAAAGAGATCTGTGAATATAAAGTAGACAGTATTTTTCTTGGGTACCAAGATACCTACCGAAGAAAATGTAAAGTCTTTCCTCCCTTACACTGCACTGTTGAAAAGTTTCACAAAAATATTAATTTTACAGACTCTGCAGCCTGAACGTTCATATCTGTCTTATATGTGGGAAGCACCAGAATACACTGAAAGAGAACACTACCACACTTTCAGGACAGATCCTATATTTCTTGCTTCTGGGGTTTGGGGATAACTCAAGGAGTACCTGGGTAATAGAAACCTTGAGATAACAAATACACTGGATCAAAGCCTATTAGGGCAAGAATGTTAGAAGGATATCAGAAGATTAGAAACTTCAGCCTGTCTGAGGGAACGGTGTGACATTGTATTTATGTAATGCCCACCACAAATAATTCTAAACTGGTGGAAAGGTCGGTTGAAGAGAGACCTGTGAAGGTAAATGGTTCTTGCTTCAGTATCTTCAATCTTGCCCTTTTTGATGGTTTTCACTTTGGTGTGGGCACTATTTATCTCCAGAAATCTAAAGAAGCGTACAAATGGTGAAACACCTAAGGCAAATGTAGGACAAGTAGATTCAGAAAACAGTAAGGAACCCAGTTTGGTTCTTCAGAGAGTTGGAGTAATTAAGGCAACGTCTTGGCCTGACAAAGGCTTGCTCAAGGGGTTTGTTTGGAAGTGATTTCAGGGAGCAGCAGTAGGGGTTAAGGTGAGGAAAACAGGGACGAATGTGTCTGCGAGTAGGCCACAGCTATTGGAGACTCATGCTCAATCCTGAGAAATCTGAGTAGCCTTATGAAGGACATTTCATGAGGGAAATGAAAGGGAAAAGCATTTTTACATCACTTTCCACCCCCAAGTGGTCAAGAGTGGTCAAGAGTGGCCTCAGGGGCATTGACTCCCCTGCTTCTCCGGTTTATACATGTGTGAGTGTTGTGGAAGTTTGCTGTGGGCATCCTCACTGTGGCATCAAAGGAGCCCCAAGGAGGTGTCGTGTATTTGCATGAACCTGTGTAATACTGGTCTTCACAACACTGGGTGATAAAAGAAAAGTGCTAAGAGGATTTGATGTGTGGCACAAGAGAGCACCATATTCATGTCACACTTCTACCCACGACTAAGTCCAACCCTTTCAGTGGTGACCAGCTACAATACCTAAAAGGACTGAAGATTATTGAAGACAGACCCCTCCTTGCCTAACTGGTCCCAAAGCCATAACTGCTATTCATGACCTCCCTCCTCCATCAAAAACTCTATATTCCCCTCACTGTAGGCTAATTCAGCTGGTCTAGGACTCTTGCCTGTTGCACTGATCCAGACCTTCTTTCTTAGTGGCTTGTTTCTGTGATGGTAAGTTGTATGTGTCAACTTGACTGGGCCATGGGGAGCTTAGATATTTGATAGAACATTATTCTGGGTATTTCTGTGAAGGTGTCTTTAGATGAGTTTAACATTTAAATTAGTAGACTGAGTAAAGCAGATTGTCCTCTGGATGTGGGCCTCAATAGAACAAAAGGCTGGTCCTCCCCTAAATAAGAAGAAATTCCTCCTGCCAGACTATCTTTCATGCTGGAACATTGATTTTTCTTCCTGTTTTGGTCTTAAATGGAAACATCAGCTCGTCCCAGGTCTTGAGCCTGCCAGGCTGTGGGCTAAACTACTTCATTGGCTCTCCTGGGTCTCCAGCTTGCTGACTACAGATCTTAGGATTTGTTCTCTGGAGAATCCTGACTATGGCAGTATCCTTGCCTTGCCCACATGAGTCATGGTTGTTGAACTGCCCACCTAGAGTGAACTACAGACACAGAAGCATGTCTTCTGGTCCCCTGCACTGTACTTTTCATATGTCCTCTCCTTTTTCTTCATGCCAACACCTACTTACATAATGAGAGATGTCCTCCAATATTCTCAAGAAGTTGTTTTGCTTTTGCCTAGAAAGTTACAAAGAGGGGCATCAGGGTGGCTCAGTTGGTTCTGCCTTCAGCTCAGGTCATGATCTTAGGTCCTGGGATTGAGTCCCACGTGGAGCTCCCTACTCAGCGAGGAGTCTGCTTCTCCATCTCCCTCTGCCCCTCTCCCTGCTCATGCTCTCTCTCTCTCTCAAGTAAATAAAAAAAATTTAAAAAAACTTTAAAAAAATTTACAAAGACAAGCCTCTCACTACTTTGTAAGATAACCTAATCCCTCTCCCAAAAGCAATATTAGGAATTGCATCCTTACAGTCTTCCAAAATCTGTTTTTCTGTAATTTTGACCTACTACTAATTTGATCTTTCTGGGGCGACATAAAGTAAGTTTAATTCCTCATCATCCTAACAACTCTAAAAATCTTGATAATGGGAATCATGCCTATCCTTTGAGCTAAAGATACCTCCCATATTCTCCCAGTGGCTCCCAGTTTTCTCGTGTCCTTGTTTGCTTTCCTTTTTCGCTGGGCAGTGTGTATGTGGCCCTTTACACAGTGTTGCCTTGAAGTGAGTGTAAGACTCAGCTGAGTCTGATTGGTGCAAAATGAAGAGGAACTATCCTTGTGTCTAAGGAATTCTGTACCACTTTGATCATCTCCATGTGGGACTCACCTCTTTGTATATTTACCCTCTGACAATTCCACTTCCTGCATATCAACGTCTTCAGTTTCACTGTGTGTTCTACATAGACTGCTTCAGTCCTTGCAGTCACATCAAAGAATGGTAATCTCTGGCCACCTGGGTGCGGCATCTTTCCCCAAACTCCTAGCAGTAGTTTGAGGTGTTAGAGTATCAGCTGATGTGAATTTGACAATTTTCAGCATATTGCAGCTATCCAACACATAGGTAGAAAAACTCCACCTGCAAGTAAGGAAAACTGGCTTTGGTCCCACTGGCTGAATATTTTTTTTCGGAGGTTTTAGAGCCTATAAAAATATTTACTTCCACCCAATATTGCTAAGCCAATGAAGAGACACTAAAATGACCCGATTTCTCCCTACCCCGGTGCCACAGGCAAGCCCTATAGGTCAACCAATCCCCTCTCAGAATGAGTATGACTTATAGTAAATGCCATGCTGTCAACCCCTTATGACCATGATTTGGCTGAACTGAACTATTTAATTTTGCTTACAGAGATCAATAAATGTTCTGCCCATTGCATTATAATGGAATTTCGATTGGATTTTACCACAGCCGATCAAATAAGTTACAAATGAGGTCAGAATACCTCCCTGCTTTGAAAAATATTGCCCAGTTATGGGCAACAGTCTCTGAGTACTACCCACAAAGTGAGCAGTACTAATTTGTTCAGATACTTGGGAGAAAAAAAAAAAAAGATCATACAATGATCAGTTTTGTTTTAATTAATTTTTTAAAAATGATTTTATTTATTTATGTATTTGAGAGAGAGAGCACACGCGTGAGCTAGGAGAGGAATAGAGGGAGAGGGACAAGCAGACTCTGCACTGAGCACAGAGCCTGATGAGATGTTTGATCTCACGACCCTGAGATCATGACCTGAGCCAAAATCGAGAGTTGGGCACTTAACCAACAGAGCCACCCAGGAGCCCCTGCTTTAATTAACTTTTATTTTAGAACAGTTTTAGATCCACAGAAAAATTACAAAAATAATATAGAGAGTTCACATAAACTGCATACCCAGACTCCCTCGTGAAAACACCAACATTAGAATGATAGATTTGTCACAATCAGTAAACCACTATTAATACATTATCATTAACTAATCAGCACACACTTTATTCAGATTGCATTTGTGTTTTCCTAATCCTTTCTCTGTTCTAGGATCTCATTCAGGACATCACATCCTAGTTAGTCATAATCTCTTCTTAGGCCCCTCTGGGCTGTGATGGTTCGTCAGATTTTTCATGTTTTTTTTTGACTTCGACAGTTTTGAGTGGTACTAAAATGGTGTTTCACAGAGTATCCCTCAACTGGGATTTATCTGATGTTTTTTCTTATAATTAAACTGGGCTTATGAGTTTGGGGAGAAGGCATACAGGGATGGTGCCATTCTCATCCCATTATGTCCAGTGTTCATACCATCCAACGACGTATCACTGTTGATGCAGACCTTGTTCTCCAACTAGCCTGAAGGATCGAATTCATTGCTGTTATAAAAGAACCAAAATTAGGACTATCTCTGATTTAAGCGACGTCTTAAAACAGTTGTGTATAAACACTTAAGGAATGAGGGGCGCCTGGGTGGCACAGCGGTTAAATGCCTGCCTTCGGCTCAGGGCGTGATCCCGGCGTTCTGGGATCGAGCCCCACATCAGGCTCCTCCGCTGTGAGCCTGCTTCTTCCTCTCCCACTCCCCCTGCTTGTGTTCCCTCTCTCGCTGGCTGTCTCTCTCTCTGTCAAATAAATAAATAAAATCTTAAAAAAAAAAAACACACTTAAGGAATGAGGAGTTATGTGTCTCCTCCTTGAGAGTGGAGTATCTGCATAAATTATTTGTAATTCTTCTATATGTGATATTTGTCTATTCTCTCCCATTTATTTATTCATGTAATTATTAATTTGTATCAGCATGGATCATGAATAGTTTATAAACAGGGTTATCAGCCAATACTATCAATATTACTTTATTGATGTCTTATTTCAGTTTTGGCCATTAGGTCCCTTTGAGTTACCCTCCTTACTGGGTGTGTCCATTTCCTTACATCCTGGCACTACAAGATACTCCAGACTCATCTTGTATATTTCTTGTTATGGTCCTATAATCAGCAGTTTCTCTGAGGAGCCCTGGTCCTTTTATTGCAGAATGGTAATAGAGGCCAAGATCATTGTGTTAGGTTTGCTCATTGCTATGGGGGTGTCATTGCTTCTAGGCTCTCTCAATTGACAGAGCAAGGAAATATATGTGTATACGATAAACTCATGCATATATAAATATATATTAACATTTATTTACCTAACCATGTATATAGATGAAGATGTTATATTAAGTAATAAAGTTTTCAATTAATGAAACATAACTTATTACATCAAACTATATGAAATTGCTATTTTATATTTCAAAAATGATCAAATATTAGCAAGTTTATTTGGCTCAACCTAATACAGAAAAGAGTATAAAATAAAAATGTACAGTGTATCAAATATCCATGTAACTCCTCTCAGTAAAAAGAAAAAAAGAGCATTGCCAACACATACATCCCTCCTATAGACTCCCTCTCCCTGGAGGTATCTACTCTCCTAGTGTTTGTAATGATTATTTTTTATTCACTTTATCCATAGAGTAAGCTTTAACACCTAAGTATGCATTTCACAAATATACAGTTTTTCCTGTTCTTACTTTTATGTAAATGAAATCATAATACATATAACTTTTTGTGTCTTGTGAGATAGATCATGGGTTACATGTAGCTTTAGTTCATTCATTTTCATTGTGTATAACAACTTATGGTATAAATGTACAATAATTTATCCATTTTCCTGTTGATTGATATTTGGTAATAATCTTTTGACTAGAGAATGAAAGAGCAGCATAACTGCATGTTGACTGATCATCAGGTTTCTTGTTATCATGAAACTATGAATTCATGGCCACTTTAAAAGAACTAAAATTAGGACTACCTCCGATTTAAACAATGTCTTAAAACATATAATCACCCAGAAGCCTTCTGATTATAATTTGGCCTCTCCGGCAATTCTGTCTACAGAGAGAAAATTATATGATCCATTACAAGTATTCTAGTTTCTGTGACAATTGGACTTCTCATTGTGAATGAAATAAATTGGCAGTATGTTTTTACACACCTGTCTCAGGAGTTTGGTTAATGAGTCCATCTCAAAGAGATGGATATCCTTTTGGTATGTTGATAAAATCGGGTATTAAATTGCAATGAGACCTCTCGAGAGGCAAGCAGGCAGCCTTCCACAGACAGGTATATACTACCCTTCGACTATGAAAGTGAGCAAATAAGAGCCTAATATCCTCCTCGAACTTATACGGTAGTTAACTATTATTCTCCCAGCTGTGGGAAAAGTAAGTAAGACAATTCAACAATATTCCTACTGGAAATTTATTACTGTTTCTTATTTATAAGTATTTTTATAATATTCTGTCTTTCAAGCAACTTCTACTCTCTATAATTTACTCATTCTCTTTTACATGTCCTAACTATATGCTATTGTCTGTGACCGAGTTTTTTTAAGAGCACAAAATTCAACGTACAGCATTTTAGGGAAACTGCGTTAAAGATTTTAAAGAAAAAAATAGATAACTGTATTTCTAAAAGTGCTGTGTGTGTGCAAAATACCTTCAGGGGGTTACATTTAATTCGGAGAAAAGTAGGTCAACATTTCTAAGATCAATTTATAATCAAATAGTTACTCTGTACTCTTATAATATTTACTTTATAGCTCTTTCATTAATGTCATTCTGTATTTCTCTACCAAACAAAATTACATGACTTTTATGTTAACCACTGTTAACATTTTTCATTTCTTGTATGGATTTGTGTTGTTAGAACAAAAGCAAAAACAATTTACCTTTAAAATAAATTGTACAGGAGGCTTTAATTTTAATCCTGCCTAAATGTACTTTGATTATTTTTATAACAATTTCTGGGAAATAGAAAAGTAGAAATCTATTTCTTTAGTCCCCTTTTCTCACATTAGGCTTTTCAAATGAATGGATCTTACAGATGTAAAAAAAGCTTTATGAACCCTATCAGATAAGTTTAGTATAATTCAATTTTTTAGTCTGTTTCTGGGGTAATTGTGTAGTCTTGTTAGAAGGCATCCAAATTGGAATGAAGGTTGAGAAATGGGGTAACTTGGCTCCAGCGTAGCTGTCCTTCACCATATATCTCCATCTTCTGGCAAGATTGGGTACTGCGGTGGTGTACAAGCATACACACAGTTTAGTGTGGATTGAAGGGGTGAGGGGGAAAGCAAGGATTGAGTTTGAGAATATCAAATTTATTAAATGAATCCATAATTAGAATAACTTATGCTAAATATTAAATATTATATTCAATAATTACATTCAATGGTCATTTAAAAACAAAAAAAGATAATTGTACTTTACATGAAAACTCTACTATGCTTATTTTTCAGTCACCAGAAGGTGATACCTAGTATAGTTTCCAGTTACTAGTAAGCATTCAAAAAGTATTTGTTAAGTGATTAAATGAATGAATGAGTGAATGGTAGCCATTACATCCAAGAAGTCAGTTATCAACATATTTCTTATGGCCCCAAATTATTTCTGTAAAATGCAATTTGAATGAAAAGCATTAACTAATTGAAAGCACTCTTAATTTCTACTGTAGTGCTCCATAGACTAATTTGGGAGCATATCCATATAAAATGAGTATTACCAGAAATGCAATGGGATTTCATTAAAATTTTAACACTATAAAATACTTTGAAATGGTTAAAATATTTCCATGAAATAAAAATGATGCAAATTTGTGAGATTATGTGACTGAAGTGTCAATTTGAATTATGTCCATGCTCAAAGACCTTTAGATAAACTCAGAATAATATTAATGACTCACTCATAAGTTTATAACTTTGAGACTATTATAGACTAGGATGTAAATAGAGAATAAACTATCTGACGTATATGAACTTGGATTTTTTAAAATTTGTAATGCTAGTGTTTTCAGTAAAAACAAGGTCAATAATTCTCCTTCAAGTACCATATATTTGCAACCCAGCTTCTTTTTTTAATATATTTCTTTATTATATTATGTTAGTCACCATACAGTACATCCCTAGTTTTTGGTGTAAAGTTCCATGATTCATTACTTGCATATGACACCCAGTGCACCATGCAATACGTCCCCTCCTTACTACCCATCACCAGCCTATCCCATTCCCCCACCCCCCTCCCCTCTGAAGCCCTCAGTTTGTTTCCCAGAGTCCACAGTCTCTCGTGTTCATTCCCCCTTTTGTTAACCCCCCTTTCTTCTTCCCTTTCTTCTCCTACCTATCTTCCTAGTTCTTATGTTCCATAGATGAGAGAAACCATATGATAATTGTCTTTCTCTGCTTGACTTATTTCGCTTAGCATTATCTCCTCCAGTCCCGTCCATGTTGCAGCAAATGTTGAGAAATCATTCTTTCTGATGGCTGAGTAATATTCCATTGTATATATGGACCACATCTTCTCTATCCAGTCATCTGTTGAAGGATCTTGGGTCCTTCCACGATTTAGCTATTGTGGACAATGCTGCTATGAACATTGGCGTGCATATGGCCCTTCTCTTCACTACGTCTGTATCTTTGGGGTAAATACCCAGTAATGCAATTGCTGGATCATAGGGTAGCTCAATTTTTAACTTTTTAAGGGAACTCCACACTGTTTTCCAGAGTGGCTGTACCAACTTGCATTCCCACCAACAATGTAGGAGGGATCCCCTTTCTCCACATCCTCTCCAACATTTGTTGTTTCTTGCCTTGTCAATTTTTGCCATTCTAACTGGTGTAAGGTGGTATCTCAATGTGGTTTTGATTTGAATTTCCCTGATGGCTAATGATTTTGAACATTTTTTCATGCGTCTGTTAGCCATTTGTATGTCATCATTGGAAAAGTGTCTGTTCATATCTTCTGCCCATTTTAGGATTTGATTATTTGTTGCCTGTGTATTGAGTTTGAGAAGTTCTTTGTAGATCTTGGATACCAGTCTTTTATCTGTAGTGTCATTTGCAAATATCTTCTCCCATCCTGTGGGCTGCCTCTTAGTTTTTTTGACTGTTTCCTTGGCTGTGCAGAAGCTTTTTATCTTGATGAAGTCCCACAAGTTCATTTTATCTTTTGTTTCTCTTGCCTTTGGAGATGTGTCATGAAAAAAGTTGCTGTGGCCGATGTCAAAGAGGTTGCTGCCTATGTTCTCCTTTAGGATTTTGATGGATTCCTGTCTCACATCGAGGTCTTTCATCCATTTGGAGTTTATTTTTGTGCATGGTGTGACAGAGTGGTCAAGTTTCATTCTTTTGCATGTAGCTGTCCAATTTTCCCAGCACCATTTATTGAAGAGACTGTATTTTTTCCACTGGATATTTTTTCCTGCTTTGTCAAAGATTAGTTGCCCAAAGAGCCGAGGGTCCATTTCTGGGCTCTCTATTCTGTTCCATTGGTCTATGTGTCTGTTTTTGTGCCAGTACCATGCTGTCTTTGTGATCACAGCTTTGTAGTACAGCTCGAAATCCGGCAACGTGTAACCCAGCTTCTAATATAAGGCCTAGCATAGAGTAGACACTCCAGTATTTATTGAGTTATTTGAATTTAATTTAGGTACTATATGTAAATGTTCAATGCAAGTAATACATGGACTATTTACATATCCTTTCCACTGATAAAATATACAAGTTTACTGAAAACAGAAAATATGCATTTGTTTATTTACTGTTATTTTTTCTAGAAATATTTCTTGTGTTAGTGTGTGATACAGTGAAGACTGAAACTAAGTTTGATTAAGGTCATGAGACCAGGAAGATTTAAGACTTGGGCCCAAGTCTGCCTGATGTGCCCCCCCCCATCCCACCCCCACACCATCCTCCCATCTCCTGTATCCCACTGCATCGGTACCCGAATGTTTGACAATGCGCTAAATTCCACAAGTTCTACTTCTTGGCCAAATGCCTCTTTTTATCTTTCTAGTTCCTTCCCTTAGAAAGCAAGTGCATGCCGGAAATAGGTAATAAATGTTAGGGTAGGAGTTGTATAGGCAAGTCTTAACAGCCATACGTCACAACAAACTTTCCTCTTATTCTAGAAATGGAGAACCAATCTCCTTTTATGACAAACATTTGTGGGCTGCTAGAGACAAGGTCATGCATTTCAAAGGCATCATTCCATCACCTCGTCGCTTCCGCATGGCTCTAGCAACCTATCACAATGTACAATGTTACAACATAATATTTAAAACCCTCTAGAGATGTTAATTGATTTACTGGCCAATTCAAGCAACCACGACTACGCACTGAATTGTGCCACCCTCCCCCCTTAATTTATATGTTGAATCCTTTACTCCTAGTACCTCAGAATGTGACTGCTTTTGAAGATAGGGCCCTTAAAGAGGTAATTAGGGATTAAGGACTCATAAGGGTGGGCCCTAATCTGACTGGTGTCTTTGGAAGAAGAGACGTCAGAGATGTGCTCATTCAAGGGAAGGTCACGTGAAAGAAACCAGACCTGCCGACACCTTGATCTCGGACTTCCAGCCTCCAGGACTGTGAAATAATACACTTGTATTGTTTAAGCCTCCCAGTCTGTGGTAGTTTGTTATTGCAGCCCTAGCAAACAAATACAACCAGGCAGGTTCTAATTGCACCCAAATCTGTGGCCTTTTGTTACACAGATGATACAAAATGTATGTGTATGTGTGTAAGAGTGGAGGGGCAGGTATTGGTTTTATTTCCATTGAATCTCTAGAAAGAGTGGTAGTGATCAGTATTCATTTCCAGGATTTCCATGCCATTTATTTATTACATATCTGAGACTAACTTACATTAATTTCATCATAGCTTGCTATAAATGAAACCCTTAAAGACGCAGGCCTGTTTTTACAAAACTGTCATCAACGGTGAGGTATATGATAGACTTACAAAATGTGCCTGCTAGCGATTTGTCAGTCCGTTTCTCGGCAACTGAGTGGCTTTTGCAGTGTCAGATGATTAGCTGGAAGAAAAAACAAGGCTTTGTTAAAATACAATGAAAGCTGAACCTATATCACGGGAAATGGGAAATACACATTTATAATTTCGCAATTATTTCGACGATCCAGGTCAAATTCTGCCAAACGAGGTCACGCTACCAAAATGAATGTGTCCCTCCCAGCACAGAGCTTGGAATGCTAGATTAAAGTCATGTGTTTTGTCTGTAATTTTCCCTACTTCTCTTTTCATGTCAGTGTGCCTGTTGTGAGCGCCCAATCTCCAGACAGAGGTGAGGATTGCCTTCTTCCAGCTCCAAGTCAACCCCTGACCCAAACGTGGGTGAGTCTGTGCATCCTGAAGACACTCAGTAAATGTTAGAGGGAATAACACGAGGCCGGTGTTTTGGACTGAGCCTCAGTTACCTAGACAAGTCCTATGAATGTGGATAAAGCCGGAGCAGCAGGTGATGAGCAATCAAGTTTTCTAGGAAAAGTGGAGTCTTGCAGCGTTAATGATCTAAACTGAGGTAAAGGAATCTCCCCCTAATTCCAGTGCTTACACAAAGCTTAAAACTATGAAAATTTACACCAGATTGGTTTTTGTATCCCGGCCGAAATTTGTTCATTCCTGAATTACTAATTGTGTGAAGTGCTGAATTATACATATTGCCGCTGGTGGGGAGACGACTCTGATGGGTATGACTCAAAGTGTCACAGCACGAACCTGCGGGGCTGGGGAATTGTTTATAGCTTGAATCCCAGGGAAAAACCTGTCGTCTTATTCAAAAGGAGCTAAATAAAATCTCCTCTTTCGGGATTAAGAAAGAGAGAGAGAAAATAAACAGTGAGCTATCAGAGTGTAGCTGACACAGGCTAGAGACAGGATTGAGTACTCAGATTAGGAAAAAATGCTGGAGAACCAAACAAAAACAAAGCCCTTTTTAAGGACAAGCAGAGCAGGCAGCAAGTATTTTGCTGAGCGTGACTGGAGGGAAACTAGCCAATTAGGACCCTGAACCCACTTTGCTAGGAATCTACCAGTGGTAGTTATACCCCCAGGATAAACCACAGCAAAAAATTTTTTAAAAAGTAAGAACGAAGGAAAATAGCATTTGAATAGTGTTACTCTGACAAAATGTTGTGCAAACTCGAAGCACATCTCCTGTTGTGACATTATTTTTATCTATGTGTCTTTTTAAGTTGGATAGTCTCAGATGATGGATTGCCTGCACCGACTTCTCTGGTTTGTCTGAGAACACTTTCACACACTGGTTAACAGCTGGCTTTTAATAATATCCCATGGAGAGTTCTATGCCACGGTTGCCTTTATACTAAACCACCCCACTAAGAAAAAGTTACAAGTTCAGAAATGCCCTTGGTCCGGTTCTACACTGGCATTTCATCACAGGCAGGCTTTTCCTGCCCCCCCGGGACAGACTCAGTTGTCACACTACTGAAGCCGACCTCAGTGATGTGTTTTGTCCTTTTGAAGCAGTCCTCTCTCTGAGTTCTCTCTGATTTATGTCTCTGTTGCCAAGGTCCATTTCACTTTTGATCTGCTACCATCGGTGAGACCGGGAGCAGCTCTTTCTTCAGACTGCCCTTTATTAGAGCAGACGTCTATGGTGAGTTCATCTGGCTTGACTGGTGTCAAATCAGCCATTCATTCATTCAACGAGTATTTGAGAGCTTGCTATCCGCTGAATACCGCACTGATACCGGCAGGATGATTACACAAGACGATACTTCACATACCATGAATTCAGAATTTAAAATTTAAAACTTCAGAATTCAGAGACCCATCAACACGCGGAAGGCGGAGAGCTTCATTCTGCCCGAGGGAGCCAGGTAGTGCTTTGCTGAGCGCTTAGTCCTTATTCTGGGTCTTAAAGGATGAAAGAGACCTTTTAAAAAGCTAATTCGGGCATTTAAATGAATGAGGAGGATCAAGGAAGGTGAGAGAGGAAAGGGTGGGAAGGAGAGCAGAAGGCTCACAGTAGAGCAATTTGAGTCCGTGTGAGCTGCGAGTAACAGGCATCAGCAAACGGTAGCTGAAAGGGCTATGAAGAAGCCAGTGGTCCAGTTAACCCAATGTTCAGACACGGTCCGGCAAAGGCCTCAGGGGCTTATGCTCTTTCTGGGTGGCTGCTTTGCTTTACATGGGTGCCGTTACCAAAATCACATCGAGGTCCACCCAAGATGGATCTTTCAAACCCAACAGTATGTTCTCATTCAGGCCAGAACAAGGGACAAGTTCAATAGATGCCTCCCCCTCCCTTGAACTCTCCTCTGGTGATCACTTCTCTCGTTCTTCCACAGAGAGCTGTTCACATTCGGATGATCAGTGTTAAGGTCTTTCGCTGCATCCCCTCATCTCCAGGGCACCCCACTCCCTGGCCTCTACTGACCCACTTCCCCAGGTGCTTCCTCTAAGGCGTCACTGGCTCTTCCAGTTCTCTCGTCTTTACAGTTACCGTTTATCCCATCAAGTTCCCAGTAATGTCCTCATTCAGCTCAAAACTCACTGTCCAATGTAGTCATCCCTTGCATACAGCTCCAGCTGGCTTCCTCTCTGTCAGTTTGCCGGGCTTCCCTAGCAAAGCCATCACCCTGGGTAAAGTCATCCTTTCGCATTCCCCTTGCCTGCCCCTACACAGCTAGATATAGTTGGAGAGGAACAACTACATCGATTCTTCTCCTTTCAATAAATAACAGACTGTTTGCAAAGCATGTGCACTGTAGTGCCCTCACCCGTTTATTATCCCAATGTCCTAGGCCCTATTTTATACCTTGGCCTGTGTCCCTAGATCTCCACCCCTCCCTCTGCGTCTTCTCTCTCAGCCACAGACCTGACTTCCACCACATTCTCCCACCTATCAGTACCCATCCGCTCTGCATTCCTGACTTTTCCATCTCCTATCCAAGGCTGGTTCTTCCCTTATTGACTAGACCCCAACCCCTGTCTTCCTGGTGAGCCACTCTGCCTTCTCTGCCCTGTGTGATCAGGGTTTCCTTTTACACTAGTCCATTTCCAAAGTATTTTCTTGATTCCAATTTCCCCAAGAGCTACTGACCCAGTCTCTCTGCTTCTTTGTCTATAGAAACCTTGCCTCCCTACTGCTCCTTGAATATAGTAGACACGATTGTATAATGATGTTGGCTTTTGCTTTGTCTGGAGTTCTCTTCCTCCAGGTATACATTAAATATACTAATTAATTATGATTATGTTTTATTAGCTATCTCCCCCTAGTAAAATATAGATTTGAAAAGGACGGAGATGTTTTAAAAATTCCATGTTCTGGAATAGTGCCTAGAGTGTATCTGAAACTCAATATTTGTTAAACACATTGAATTTACTTTCAATTTCCCAAGCCCTGGTGTTCAGATGGAAAAATGTGCTTATATCAGATAAGACTCTTGATTTCAAGTGGCAGAGCCTGACTCCAACCAACTGAAGCAACAATGGTTCGTTTGTTTATTTTATTGTTTGTCTCTGTTTTGTTTTGGTTTGATCTGGTCTGGTTTGGTTTGGTTTGGTTCAGGTAACAAGATAGTCCAAGATTTAGAGTTGTTACGGTCTCAGCTGAATCCAGGTGCTCACAGAAAGCCAACAACGTTCCCCTCTATCTTTTTACTGTACTCGCCTACCTTTTTGCTTCATTGTCCAGGATGGTCTCTCCCTTAGAGGAGCAATGGGCACAAACAGCATTAGTTTTACGTGATCTTTGGATCCCAGAAATCACAGTGGCATCTCAAAAGTCCCTGGTATGCCACTGCCAGGTCAGAGCCAGTCACACTCTGACAATAATATGTTAGGCTGGGCCTGAATTACAGGCCCCACCCTAAGAGCCTGGGAAGGGGTGAAACACAGAACAAACACGTCAGGGTTATTTGGATGGCACCAGCTTTCTCTAGAAAGGGGGAAGGAGGGGCGCCTAGGTGGCACAGCTGTTGGGCGTCTGCCTTCGGCTCAGGGCGTGATCCCGGCGTTATGGGATCGAGCTCCACATCAGGCTCCTCTGCTCCTCTCACACTCCCCCTGCTTGTGTTCCCTCTCTCGCTGGCTGTCTCTACCTCTGTCAAATAAATAAAAAAAAAAATCTTAAAAAAAAAAAAAGAAAGGGGGAAAGAGAGGTGATTTCCCTAAAACGCAATACTGGACAAATTTTAATCTACTGTGGAACTAAAGAAGACCTAACAAACATTTATATTTTATTTCTTTATTATTATTTTTTTTAACATGAAATTCAGCCCCAGGAAAATCTAACATGAAAAAAAATCATTATTTGAGTAATATCCTTTCAGATTGGCAATGTGCCTCATCTGAAATGTTTCCAAAAGTTTTTAAACCAAAAAATAAATATTTTTAAGTTCACTTTTTGAAATTTCAGAAAAAAAGCAAAGCATAGAAATCTATTAAGCAAAAGATGTAGCTTTTTTCCTTGGCAAAAAAAAAAATTAACAATGTAATTTCAAAATTTTTTAAAAAATTTTATTATAAAATAGAATTAGGTTACACATGACTTAGTTTAATATCAAGTCCTATATACTCTGGAGATATTTTTCGGGTACATATGTCTCTTTGCCTACATGTTGCACATGAGATTTAGATAATCACATTAATAAATAAGATAAAGTTTTAGAAAGCTCAAAGAATAATAAATAGGTTTAAAATTAAGGGAATGTGTCTGAAGTTGCACAAGTTTTAGAAAACAATTATTCTTTATATTTAACCATTATATAAAAGGGAAATAATATTTTAATTTGTTAAAACAGCATATAATCTATTTATTTTCTTATTAGGGATCATTAATATGTAAGACTTGTTTACAGTTAGTGTCACTTTATTAGCATTCTCAGATCTTCAAAGATACCATTGCATCAAAAGACATTAATTTACTTCTATATACATGAATATTTTATCACTAATTAATCAAAATATTTATTTTAAAATACTTTTTAAATGAGTTCTTCCCTAAAATATATAACCAATATAATATATAAAGTTCAAAATTTAGACTGTATAGGGTTATCCTATTAATTAAAATTCTATCTATGGCACAAAAGAATTATAACTTTAAAATAGTCTAAATAACTTTCTGTGCTCTCAAGGTTAAGTGTAAATTATAATTGAATATATGTAAAATAATTGTGAGAGAAAATCTAAAATGCTGATGTACCACACTCCATGCGAAAAATACTTTCTTGGAAAGTTGTGTGTAAATTGAACTATATTTGAAAGGATATACAAGGAAAACTTACAATTGATATTACATAACATGATTTTTTAAGTTTACAATGTCCTTGTAAAATGAAGGAGTCTTAATCCTTCTTTTAAATTTCTGAATTTTCTTATATAAGACATGCATGGAGTAGTGTTCTCTCTCAATCATAGACCACAAAGACTGATGCCAGACCCACCAAGCTCAGAGAGAAAGGACGTGGGCTAACCCTGCCTGGGTGATGGGATTGGCATTTGTAAGAACAAATTTGTAAAAAAAAAAAAAAAAAAAAAAAAAAAAAAAAAAAACATGTGATATTCCCAGATTCTAAAAATGTTACCAAGCCACCATTTTCTTCACCAGGCAGGTCACTTGCCTGCCTGTCCTGAACATGTGAAGGCTTAGAGAACGACCTTTAGCATACGGATTTTCTGTAAACAATCAGCTCTAAAGACAAAGCATAAAATGCCAGGTAGCACTCACGTAATTTTTACTATAATTAGCTTTCGACAAAATATGTACTTATCCTTTTGTGTCATAGAGATAACATTATCTCAGGTGCAGTGGAAAACAAGAAAATTATTATGTTGAAAATTCTAGAACTTTTTCATTCAGACAAACGAGTTTGATACACCTGACTCAAAGGATAGATAGAAGTTTGTTTTGTTAAAACTAACTTGTATGCATGTAACCGTATGACCTCTCTTCATACTTCTCCCATTTAAAAGTAAAATGCTCTTCAGAAATCTCATTGGAGATTGACCACGTATGTTTGATATTTGTGAGATTTTAAAATAACAATGTAAATTGTAATGGGTTCCCAATTTTTGAAATTTAGTTCAAATAATTAATTGTGAAATACAAGGTTTACCATTAACACCCTCTGACTTCAAAGAGCCTATTGCTTTTGTGAGCATTTTTTTCTAGCTTTATGGAAATATAATTGACATAAAACTTGGCGTAAGTTTAAGGTACGCAGCCTGTTGACACGTACACGTTGCAATATAACTACCACTGTAGCATTTGCTACCACAGCCATCATCTCTGTGTAAGCATTTTTTAAAAATTTGTGCTGAGGAACATGAGCACTGTAGAATGTAAATAGCTCTTGCAGAAAGTGAGGGTCTTGTGATCAATCCAGTTAGAAAACATGGGATTAGATAAAGACGTTCTTGACTCTAGAATCTTTAACATGCTAACATATAATAGGAAGTTCCAAAAGAGGGATAAAGAGAATTTTCCAACTTCATTTACTAGAATTCCTCCTTTTTTTCATTTCTTTTTTTAGAAGCATTTGTTGTGGACCTTGTTTGTGGACCTTTTCAGAACAAACTTTGGGAGCCACCCCGATGCCCCTAAAGTTTATACTTTCTAACCATTCAAGTCAGAAGTCCATTGTCCTATTACCTAATAGCTTTCTGTTTTCTGACCCCAGTGCCTTGGTCTTCTTGGGCACTGTCTAGCCCTGAGGTATTTCTAATCTGCCATCTCAGTGTCTTCTCTTTCTCTCTGTCTATGGCTGCATAATTTTCTCAGTTAAGATGATGAACGAGTAGAACCAGTGCTGGACTACTGAAAGTGAAAGAAAGCTAGTGAAAGAAAGCTGACTCTTGGGGAGGGGTCCTGATTGGTAGAGCTACTGATTTCTGTGATGTAATCTGGCAGATTTCCAGCTGCCAAAGTGATGTCAACTGGCTTGCTAAATTCCTGGAAACTGAACAATCTCCTCTCACCAGGCAGTGCAAGCTGACTCAGCCATTCTACCAATAAAGGGCAAAATTAGATATTCCCCCATGTCACCAGCAGAAATGATCTAGGTGCTAAAGAATTCTAGAAACAAACTTAGAACTAGAAGAGTCTTTGAAGGTTGCCACTCCACCTCTCTTTTTACAGGTGAAGAAAAATTGCCATCCAAAGAGGTTAATCATTAATGTTCCTTGTACTGTATCTTTAGGACCATTGTCTTTATGCCAGTGTAGCTTAGCAGACCAGAGTGTACTCGTGTTCTTTCTTCATGGTACTGGATTAAAGAGCAGTCTTCGATTTGTAGCTACTGTCACTATTTGCTGAGCTTTTGCTGTTTGTCACTCAAAATAATGAAATTACGAAAACTCTATGTTTGCTGTGACTCCAGAGGCTACCTCTTGAACAGGGCAGTCCTTTCTGTATCCCCCTGGCATATGGTCATCCATCTCTTATTTAAAGTACTCTACCTTTTTCATTATTGGTCAGCCCTAACTGGGAGGACACTCTTTTGAAATAAGAGACAAGTAACAATAACCCAAATTTACAAATGAGAAAGCAGAGGAGAATCCAATAAGCCCAAGTTCAAATGAAAGCCAGCAATATAACCAAAATTAGAACCCTGAATATAAATCTAAGCCAGTAATCTTTCTCCTATACTGTATAATATCTCACTTGTTCCTGCATATGATTTGGAGAGGGTAAGGCGGAGATCGTGCTATGTAGTTTGATTCTACAAAATTGAGAACTTTTCAAAAGTACAAGGCAGTTTTCTTTTTTTTTCTTTTTTTTTTTTAAAAAGATTTTATTTATTTATTCGACAGAGATAGAGACAGCCAGCGAGAGAGGGAACACAAGCAGGGGGAGTGGGAGAGGAAGAAGCAGGCTGATAGCGGAAGAGCCTGATGTGGGGCTCGATCCCATAACGCCGGGATCACGCCCTGAGCCGAAGGCAGACGCTCAACCGCTGTGCCACCCAGGCACCCCAAGGCAGTTTTCTATCCACATATATTTGTTAACAAAATATGCCACTTAGCTAGGTGCCGTACAGCACGCAAACAAAGATTCAAGTTCTCTTCCTTTAAAACAAACCAACAGAAACAAACAAACAAACAATAATGATCTAGTTGGAGAAATGACAAGTATATGGGAAAAGATAACTGCTGGCAGAACACTATAAATAATAAATGTCTATGAATAATACAGATACAAAGTGTTACTAGGAGTCAAAGGAAAAAAAAAATCTGAACTTGGGTGGATACAAAATGCCTGGAAGACGGAATGAGACTCTTTACAACCTGATCTCAACCTAATTTTCCAGAATTATTGTTTCTTTCCTATACAAAGAGCTCAAAGCAAGCTTGTCATGTGGAAGTGCCTCACTTTTTCCTTTCTCTGGATGTGTACTTACTCTGTTTCGGACTCTAGGAATACATTTGTTGCTTTTCCCTCCGGTCCCTATCCTAGCAATTTTCAAAGCTCAGATCTAATGGGGTCTCCTGGTATATGCCATCCTCATTTAACCAGAGGAAGTCATTTCCTGACATCTGAAATACTGTGAAGCTTCTTCATAACTTTTTAAAGATAATTTTCTTTTGAACAAAACCTCACATTTACATATACAAACGAATATTTTTCTACAAAGGAAAACCTAGGGAGTGTCTGTGCATTTATTACAACAAGGTTACCATCGCTTAAAACTTTTTTTCTTTTAAATTCTACCTTGGAATTGCCAGCAGAGCTAATTTTAAAACCAAAAGAAATTCTTATTATTTTCATTATTCATTATTCATTATTTCATTTGGTGGTTGTTTCTTTCTTAGCCATTTTTTATAGTTATATCATTATCTTAAGACAATAGTAGACCATGGCCTTCCTGGATTTAACTTTATAACTTTAAATATTATGAGTGATACACAGAAGTTATGGCTCATAGGAGATGCAATTTTTCTAAGGTGAAAAACTGAGTAGGATATGATGGAAGATTGCTACGTAGCAGCGAATTACTTAGCTAATAAGCAAACTTACCTGACTGCCCAGCATCCATATCTTTTTTTTTTTAAGATTTTATTTATTTATTCGACAGAGATAGAGACAGCCAGCGAGAGAGGGAACACAAGCAGGGGGGAGTGGGAGAGGAAGAAGCAGGCTCATAGCAGAGGAGCCTGATGTGGGGCTCGATCCCAGAACGCTGGGATCACGCCCTGAGCCGAAGGCAGACACTTAACGACTGCGCCACCCAGGCGCCCCCCAGCATCCATATCTAAATGCAGGATATTTTTGTTCTCTACCATGACCCTATATTCATGAATTCCTGTGAGGTAACCTCCTTAAAATGATTCCGAAAATAAAGTGTATTCTTTGTGCTAGTTTAAACAGAGTAGGGATCTTTAGATTTTTTTTAAAAATGGAATGTTGAAACTGATAGTGAATCAAATCAGTGATGTGGATGAGTATACCATATACTTTGTATGGAAACAGATAAAAGAGATTTGCGAAACTATTACAGTGAATGCTGTAGCCAGAAGAATAAGTACACAACTGGTAGATAAAACTTGGAAGAAAGTTGAGTTGGAGAGTTATCTTACTTTGACAGAAATATTATTCAACAGAAGATTTTGGTATTTGGTATTTAAATCATTTATATATTCATTAAGAGTACAAAGGAATAATTTCCTGGATTTTATGAAAGAAATTACATATCTAATTCAGTAGCTCTCAACCCCTTAACTCCTTTGAGGTTAAGGGTACTCATCTGAGGCGGGCATCTGGGTGGCTTAGTCGGCTGAGTGTCTGCCTTTGGCTCAGGTCTTGATCTCAGGGTCTGGGGGTTGAGCCCAGCCTTGGGCTCCCTGCCCAGCAGGGAGTCTGCTTCTTCCTCTTCCTCTGCACTTCCCCCCAACTCATGTTTGTTTTTTCTCTCTCTCTCAAATAAAAATAAATAAAATCTTAAAAAAAAAAGAGTACTCATCCGAGAAAAATATTTCTGTATACACAATTTTAGGGATTTTACAGATCCTTGAGGATCACCCATGGACCCCAAGATATAATTTATCACTAAGTTATCACTAAGTTTGTCAGGAAAAGTTTATCGCCAAATTTTAAGTTTACGTAGGACACAGAATAAATACCTCAAAATACCAAATGGCTTGCTCTATTTTATATTTCCCATCATACTTAGTACATTGCTTTGTTATCATCCATGTCTGGGAATATCGTAACAACTTTCTAAAACAACATCTTTTGTGTCTAATCAAGAGATATCTACAAGTGATTTCCAGGAAATTTTATTCCTTATATTTAGATAATATACAAAGTATGATCCTTTTAAATTTGATCATGGTCTATATAGTTACAAGTGGGTAACCCATTATTTTCTTCTCTTTCAAATACTCAGAAGCTCCAACATGAATTCGTGACTGTAAGATTAAGTGAGACAGAGGCCATAAGACATGATCAGCAGCTTGCTATTTTGTATTAAGTGGTCTTCACCATTTTTTAATCTAATTGACATGCAGTGACAACACATTAAAGTTATTAAGATTAATGGCCTAATGATTAATTGCTAGAGTGCACATTCGTAATCAGTCCATGAGGAAGATTGTAGTGAAGCATGTGGGAAATATTTGGAACATAGATTCCCTAGTGTAGCATTTGTACCACTCTACACGAGTTAACGTACAAAGGAGATCAGGTATGTGACAGTGCTTCACACTGTAGTATGAAGCCTACAATAAGGAGTTTTTATCATCATTGCTTTCTCACCAGTTTAGCAGTTTGTACTCACATGCATAAGTAGCAAAATGAAATTTGAAAAAGTTTAAGTAAAATCTTTAAATATGAAATGGTGCAGATTCATTTATGAGCTAATCTCATCAATATTACTCTAATACACAAAAAGGAATATGACCTGGTTATAATACCATGAATACAGACAGTAAACTCTAGGTTTTTGTCGATAGATAGCTTTCCCATTACAGCTGTTGGGTAAAGATGTCATCAGAGGACAGACATGTAGCACTCGCTCAACTGATAAATGTTTTCAGAAAGTCTTTTCATGGCTTATGCAGAGAGATTCTCAGATAGAGAACAATTAAGTTTTAAAATCCCCAGTAATTTGTTTTAATCGACTGATCAAAGCTCTAGCAATCATGCCCCTCGGTTGTCTGAAACAGCTAAAGTTATAGCACCAGGCGCAGCCAGGTCAAAAAGCCCTAATTTGGATTGAAATCAATTGACAGAAACCACTTTTGCAACATGGAGACCATGAAACAGATTTACATTTCTTTCAAAATAGCCTGGAAAAGAATAATTGGAATTCACTAGTGAAGATTTTATCACTAGCAAACCCAAAGTACAAATGTGTTTTTGCACTGTAAATATTTCACTGGCTTGAAAATGGAGTAAGCATCGTTTTTTGGGGCGGGGAGGTGGGGGGCCAACCCACAAGGCAGCAATGAAATAGACTTTCGTATCACTGCTTAAGTCTCTTAATCAGTAATGAGATCCTGGCAGCATTCTTTTATCATTTTCAATCTGTGTAGGATAGATGTTTTAACTTGACATTTGGGTGAATATGATTTAAAAAAAGAACTCTAAGTCCACTCTAAAAGACCTGTGCCTTGATAAGACTCTCAACCCTTTCTTTTATTTGAAACAGGAAATCATTTGAGGTTTATCCCTGTAGGTTTGAGGATAACTTTTGCCTTGGAGAAATCATCTAAACTCACAGATCTTTTTGAAGACAGTTACTCACTTACTGCTGCTGATAGAATACAAAAGAAAAACAAGAACCTTGAGTTACAGATTTTCTATATAAAAAGAAGAAATGATTCACCTCCAAAAATATTACACACATATTCTTTTTTTTTTCTGATTTCCCGTCCCTGTACTTGTTTCCTCTTCACAGACTGTCTCTAATTTTCCCTGCCTTTCCAAAATTTAAATTGTTTTTTTTTAAATTTAAATTAGGTTAGTTAATATATAATGTATTATTAGTTTCAGAGGTAGAGGTCAGTGATTCATCACCCTTATGTAATACCCATTGATCATTACATCACGTGTCCTCCCTAATGTCCATCACTCAGTTACCCCATCCCCCAGCCCCTCCTCTCCAGCAACTCTCAGTTTGTTTCCTATGATTAAGAGTCTCTTATGGTTTGTCTCCTGCTCTGATTTCATCTTGTTTTTTTTTTTTCCCTCTCTTCCCCTTTTCCCCTCTGTTTTGTTTCTTAAATTCCACATGTAATCGAGATCATACAATTGCCTTTCTCTGATTGACTTATTTAACTTAGTGTAACACCCTTTAGTTTCATCCACGTCATTGCAAATGACAAGATTTCTTTTTTTTTTGATGGCTGAGTAGTATTCAATTTTATATATTTATACATCTTTATCTATTCATTTGTCGATGGACATCTGAGCTTGTTCCATAGTTTGGCTGTTGTCGACATTGTTGCTATAAACATTGGGGTGCAGGTGCCCCTTCTGATCACTACATTTGTGGGGTAAATACCCAGGAGTATGATTGCTGGGTCATAGGGTAGCTCTATTTTCCACTTTTTGAGGAACCTCCATGCCGTTTTCTAGAGTGGCTGCACCAGCTTGCATTCCCAAGGGGAAAGAGGGTTCTCCTTTCTCCATATCCTTGCCAACATCTGTCATTTTCTGAGTGGTTGATTTTAGCCATTCTGACTGGTGTGAGGTGGTATCTCATTGTGGTTTTGACTTGTATTTTCCTGATACCAAATGACGTTGAGCATTTTTTCAAGTGTCTGTTTGCCATTTGTATGTTTTTGTTGGAGAAGTGTCTGTTCATGTTTTCTGCCCGTTTCTTGATTGGATTATTTGTTCTTTGAGTGTTGTTTAATAAATTCTTTATAAATTTTGGATACTAGCCCTTTATCTGATAGGACATTTGCAAATATCTTTTCCCGTTCTGTCAGTTGTCTTTTGGTTTTATCAGCTGTTTCCTTTCCTGTGCAAAAGCTTTTTATCTTGATGAAGTCCCAATAGTTCATTTTTGCCTTTGTTTCCCTTGCCTGGGGAGACAGGTCTAGCAAGAATTTGCTATGACGAAGGTCCAAGAGGTTGCTGCTTGTGTTCTCCTCTAGGATTTTGATGGATTCCTGTCTCACGTTTAGGTCTTTTATCCATTTTGAGTCTATTTTTGTGTATGGTGTAAGAAAATTATCCAATTTCATTCTTCTGCATGTGACTGTCCAATTTTCCCAACACCATTTGTTGAAGAGACTGTCTCATTTCCATTGGATTATCTTTTCTGTTTTGTCAAAGATTAGTTGATGATAGAGTTGAGGGTCCATTTCTGGGTTCTCTATTCTGTTCCATTGATCTATGTGGCTGTTTTTGTGCCAGTACCATACTGTTTTGATGATTACAGCTTTGTAATAGAGCTTGAAGTCCAGAATTGTGATGCCACCAACTTTGGTTTTCTTTCTCAACATTTCTTTGGCTATATCTTTTCTGGTTCCATACAAATTTTAGGATTATTTGTTCTATCTCAGTTAAAAAAAGTTGATAGTATTTTGATTGGGATTGCATTGAGTGTATAGATTGCTTTAGGTAGCATAGACACTTCAACAATATTTTTTCTTCCAATCCATGACCATGGAATGTTTTTCCATTTCTTTATGTCTTCCTCAATTTCTTTCCTGAGTTTTCTATAGTTTTCTGACTGGCTCTTTGGTTAGCTTTATTCCTAGGTATCTTATGGGTTTTGATGCAATTGTAAATGGGATCAACTCTTTCTTAATTTCTCTTTTTCTGTCTCATTGTTACTGTATAGAAATGCAAATGATTTCTGTGCACTGATTTTATATCCTACTACTTTGCTGAATTCCTGTATGAATTCTAGCAATTCTGGGGTAGAATCTTTTGGGTTTTCCACATAGAGTATCATGTCACCTGCAGAGTGAGAGTTTGACTTCTTCTTTGCCAATTCAGATGTCTTTTATTTCTTTTTGTTGTCTGATTGCTGAGCTAAGACTTCTAGTACTATGTTGAACAACAGTGGGGAGAGTGGACATCCCCGCCATGTTCCTGACCTTAGGGGGAAAGTTCTCAGTTTTTCCTCATTGAGAATGATATTTGCTGTGGGCTTTTCATAGATGGCTTTTACAATATTGAGGTATATTCCCTCTGTCCCTACACTCTGAAGAGTTTTAATTGAGAAAGGATGCTGTGCTTTGTCAAATGCTTTTTCTGCATCTATTGAGAGGATCATATGGTTTTTGTCCTTTCTTTTATTTATATAGTCTATCACATTGATTGATTCATGGATGTTGAACCACCCTTACAGCCCAGGAATAAATCCCACTTGGTCGTGGTGATAATTCTTTTAATGTACTGTTAGATCCTATTGGCTAGTATCTTGGTGCAAATTTTGGCATCCATGTTCATTAGGGATATTGGTCTGTAATTCTCCTTTTTTTGGTGGGGTCTTTGTCTAGTTTTGGGATCGAGGTAATGCTGGCCTCATAGAAAGAGTTTGGAAGTTTTCCTTCTATTTCTATTTTTTGAAATAGCCTCAGAAAAATAGATATTAATTCTTCTTTAAATGTTTGGTAGACTTCCTCTGGGAAGCCATCCAGCCCTGGACCCTTGCTTTTGATTACTGCTTCAATTTCCTTACCAGTTATGGGTCTGTTCAGGTTTTCCATTTCTTCCTGTTTCAGTATTGGTAGTTTATACATCTCTAGGAATGCATCCATTTCTTCCAGATTGCCTAATTTGTTGGTGTATAGTAGCTCATAATATGTTCTTATAATTATTTGTATTTCTTCAGTGTTGGTTGTGATCTCTCCTCTTTCATTCATGATTTTATTTATTTGGGTCCTTTCTCTTTTCTTTTTGGTAAGTCTGGCCAGGAGTTTATTAATTTTATTAATTCTTTCAAAGAACCAGCTCCTAGTTTCATTGGTCTGCTCTACTATTCTTTTGGTTTCTATTTCATTGATTTCTGCTCTAATCTTTATTATTTCTCTTCTCCTGCTGAGTTTAGGCTTTATTTGTTATTCTTTCTACAGCTCCTTTAGGTGTAAGTTTAGGTTGTGTATATGAGACCATTCTTGTTTATTGAGAAAGACTTGTATTGCTATAGACTTCCCTCTTAGGACCGCCTTTGCTGCATCCCAAAGATTTTGAACAGTTGTGTTTTCCTTTTAATTTGTTTACATACATTTTTAAAAATTCTTTTTTAATTTCCTGGTTAACTCATTTGTTCTTTAGTAGGATGCTCTTTAGCCTCCATGTATTTGAGTTCTTACCAAATTTTCTCCTATGATTGAGTTTCAGTTTCAAAACATTGTAGTCTGAAAATATGAAGGAAAAGAGCCCAAACTTTTGGTACCAATTGAGACCTGATTTGTGACCCAGTGTGTGATCTATTCTGGAGAATGTTCCATGTGCACTCAAGAAGAATGTGTATTGTGTTGCTTTAGGATGGAATGCTCTTAATATATCTGTGAAGTCCATCTGGTCCAGTGTGTCATTCAAAGCCCTTGTTTCCTTGTTGATCTTCTTCTTAGATGATCTGTCCATTGCTGTGAGTGGGGTGTTAAAGTCCCCTACTATTATTGCTTTATTATCAATGTGTTATTAATTGGTTTATATAATTGGCTGCTCCCATATTAGGGGCATAAATACTTACAATTGTTGGATAGACCCTTTAATTATGATATAGTATCCTTCCTCATCTCTTACTACAGTCTTTGGTTTAAAATCGAATTTGTCTGCTATAAGAATTGCTACTCCAGCTTCCTTTTGATGTCCATTAACATGAAAAATGGTTTTCCATCCCCTCTCTTTCAATCTAGAGGTGTCTTTGGGTCTAAAATGAGTCTCTTGCAGACAGCATATTGATAGGTCTTGCTTTTTTTTAAATCCAATATGATGCCCTGTGTCTTTTGATTGGGGCATTTAGCCCATTTACATTCAGAGTGACTATTGAAAGATATTAATTTAGTGCCATTGTATTTCCTGTAAAGTTAGTGTTTCTGTGTATTGTCTCTGTTACTTTCTGGTCTATGTCACTTTTGGGTTCTCTCTTCGCTTAAAGGATCCCTTTAATATTTCTTGCGTGGCTGCCTTAGTGATCACAAATTCTTTTAGTTTCTGTTTGTCCTGGAAGCTCTTTATCTCTCTTTCCATTCTGAATGACAGTCTGTGGATAAAGTATTCTTGGCTGCATGTTTTTCTCACTTAGACCCTGAATATACATGCCAGTCCTTTCTGGCCTGCCAGCTGTCTGTAGATAGGACTACTGCCAGTCTAATGTTTCTACCCTTGTAAGTTATAGACCTCTTGTCCCAAGCTGCTTTCAGGATTTTCTCTTTGTGTCTGAGATTTGCAAGCTTCACTATTATATGTCAGGGTGTTGACCTACTTTTATTGATTTTGAGGGGACTTCTCTGTGCCTTCTGGACTTGAGTGACTGTTGAATGATTAGGAAAGTTCTCCACTATAATTTGCTCCAATATACCTTCCCCCCCCCACTCTCTTCTTCTTCTTCTGGGATTCCAATTTTTCTAATATTGTTTTGCTTTATGGTATCATTTATCTCTCAAATTCTCCCTTTGTGATCCAGTAGTTGTTTATCTTTCTTTTTCTCAGCTTCTTTATTCTCTCATTTTGTCTTCTATACCACTAATTCCCTTTCCTGCCTCATTTATCTTAGCAGTTAGAGCCTCCATTTTTTATTGCACCTCGTTAATAGGCTTTTTGATATCCACTTGATTAGATTTTAGTTCTTTTATTTCTCCACAAAGGGATTCTCTAGTGTCTTCTATGCTTTTTTCAAGCCCAGCTAGTATCTTTATAATCGTTATTCTGAACTCTAGTTCTGCCATCTTACTTACATCCATACTGATTTGGTCCCTGGCAATCAATACTGCCTCTAGTTCTTTTTTTTTTTTTTTTTTTGAGGTGAGTTTTTCCGTCTTGTTATTCTGTCTAGAGAAGCATAGATGAAGGAGAGAACAAAATACTAAAATGACAATGATGACCCCAGAGAAATATACACTAAAGAAATCAGAATAGACCCAAATCCGAAAAGAGAGAGAGAGAGAGAGATTGTAATCAGACAGGTGAACAGAACAATACACTGGATCCTGTGTGTATTTTGGTGTGTTTGTTAGAAAACTAGATCCCAAAATTATAAAGAAAGAAAAACTTATATATGTACAAAAATAAAGTTAAATACAATGAAAGGTAGAATGTAACTGTAAAAATGAAAATTAAAAGACAAAAAAAAAAAAAAAAAAGAAGAAGAAGAAGGTGAACAGACAAGTGAACAGAAGAGAGCAATACACTATATCCTGAGTGTATTTTGGTCTGTTTGTTAGAAGAAACTACATCCCAAAATTATAGGGAAAGAAAAACTTATATATACATACAAAAATAAAATTAAATACAATGAAAGGATAAAATGTAACTGTAAAGATGAAAATTTTAAAAAGATTTTTTTAAAAGTTGATGAAATAAGAAATTGGTTGAAAAAGGAAAGAGAAAAAAATAAAATTGAAATGCTAAAGAATCATGTGGGAAAAAACAAATTCTATATACTATTTTCCCCTACCGCTGGAGTTTTGCGTTCTGTGTGATCTGTACACTTGGTCTTAGCTGGATGTTCTTGCTGATCTTCTGGGGGAGAGGCCTGTTGTGCTCATTCTCAGATGTCTTTGCCGTGGGTAGAATTGCACCACCCTTGCCAGGGGGCCAGGCTACTAAGTGGCTCTGGATTGCTCTATGTGACTTTTGTTCCCTGAAGGCTTTCCACACCACTTTAGAGGATGAGAATGGAAATGGCAGCCTCCCAATCTTCTTCCCTGGTGCCAAAAACTCAGGGCCCCACTCCTCAGTCCACCTTCAGGGAAAAGCAATCAATCACTCCTGTTTCCCTGCTCTCTGGCCTCACTCTGTGCTCACCTGGCCTGTGATTAAGTGTTTCTATCTCAGGCATGTGACCCCTTTTCAAGTCTCCAAAACCTGCAGACTCCTGTGGCTCACACCTGTGCCACTCCTCCCAGGAATGGAAGGGAGATCTCTCTGGTTCTGCCACTCACTGGGTCTCTGCTCAGAGAGCAGTTGCCAGACCCTACTGTGGCTCATGGTTTATGGCAGTTCTAAGCTGAGAGCCCACTCCTGGGCTCACTGATTACAGCCAGCTTCCCCACTCTGATGCTTGGGCACTTTGCCGCACTCAGGCACTGCCCATTATTTCTGTGATCCCAGGAATCCTGAGACCACATTGTCCCATCTAGGATTCTGCCCTGCTTTGCCACCTGAGCACCTTTCAGACTAGGATGACCCTCACTGAAACAGACTTCTAAGAGTTCTGATTTTGCTCTCCACTGCTATATCACTTTCCAGTGAAGGCTTACAGAGGCTCCCTACCCCCATGTTTTATCTTCCCATATATCACCTCGGCTTCACTTCTCTGTACCGCCTAGTTGCAGAAAGTCGTCTCTTTTCTCTTTGTAGAGTTGCAGCAAGTCTTTTTTTTTTAGATATCTGGTTGAGTTTGCAGGTGTTCAGAATGATTCGATAGCTATCTAGCTGAATTCCTGAGACCAGAAAAAACTAAGGTCTCCTACCTTAGTCCTCTTGGTCTATCCTACACACATGTTCTTGATTACTATTCTATGCTATTTTTATTTCAACAACTGGAAGGAGATCAAAATGAAGCAACTTTCCCAACGTTGTAAATAACAGTGTCCTCTAGTACACTAACTGGCCACCATACAGTAACTGAAGGTAATTCCACTTTCTCATCCTGAAGCAGTATCACTAATACAGGATGAGGCAGCTCAATCTACATAAACCTTTCACCAGAGATCCAGTTCAGTAATGTCAAGTGCCTATTGATTCCTCATCCCCTTAAATATCCCATGATCATCCAACATCATTATTTCCAAAAGCAAACTCAGCTGCTCACCCACCCCTTAACTCATTCTCCTTATCAATTGTTCTAGTTTGTCATCACCTCCAACTTCTTTATATTTTCCATGAAATGTTAATTTTATCTTTCATCTCCCTAATCAACCATCTCTAACTAGTCACAAAATCCTGTCTTCTTTTGAAATATTTCTAACAGTTGACTCCCTTCCTATGGTTTATTACAATGATTATAGTCATTACTTCACTGATAATCCTAATAGCCAACTAACTGTTCTCCCTATGGTCTCTCCTTTCTATGATCCAACAAATAAAACGGCTTCATCTGTCTCATTATTCAAATGGAATTACAGCCCACTGTAGCTACGAATTCTGTTCCACACAGACCATACGCATATCTAAGATTGGAACATCAAATTTCTTTCCTATGAAGCCCTATGTGTAAACAGGGATGTTCTCTCCTTCCAGAGGCCTTCCAGAACTACTCTGTGTCTCCAGAACCACTCAGAACTGTGTTTAAACAATTTAGGAGTAATCTTAAACTCTCCTCTCTTCATCTCTTCACCTTAAGTCAATCCCTAGCCCTTTCCCTAAATATCCCTCAAATAACCTTTCCTTTCTAAACCCTCTCAACTACTTTAGACCAAACTTTCCTCTGTTCTTTTTGAACAATTGAAATAGAATCCCGTCTTCTCTCCCAATTTTTGCTTCATCTCCAGCCTCCTCCAATCCACTCCCCCATTACTATCAGACTTACTGTTCTCAAATATGAATCTGATTGTGTGGTTTTTCTGATTAAAGTCCCTTCAATAGCTCATCATTACCTACATCAGTTTCTCAAAACATAGCCGAAGATCTGCATCTGAAGAATCTGTGATGCTTGTTGAAAATATAGATATCCAGATCCTACTTCAGACTATCGAACCAAAATTTCTGACTAGTGATCTGAAAAAATAATTTTAACAAGACCTCCAATGTCCTTTGGGTTAATGTCTAACACACATGGTACCACAATTTTGTTCCTATTTTCTGACTTCATATTCTCCTGTACCCTTTACCTATACCCATATTACAACCTTTAAGAATTGCTGGTGTTCCCTTCAAATCCTATCCTCTTTCATATATCTGGGATCCCAAGCATAGTGTTTCTTCTGTCTTGGTTACCCTCTGCCAGCATGTCTGTTTGATAAATATCATCTTTCAAGATCCAGTGGAAGCAAGATCTTACTTGAGAATCTTTAACTGTCCTCAACTCCCTTGTTCAACTTGGTAACTTACCCAGTGTCCCTATAACGCCACTTTGTCATTATCTACTTATATGTTTGTTTCTTTTAGGGGACCATAGACTTCTTAAGAACTGTTAATATATCTCACTTTGGTTTATATTTTTAGGACTTACCCCTATAAACATTTGTTAAATGGATGAATTCAGTAAATAAATGAGTGAGGGAGGAAGTGAAGATAAGAATAAGTACATGAGTGACCTAAAAGTATTTAGTAAAAGTGTCTTACCAGAATATCCACTGCACATTCTATTTTATGGCATTTAAATTGAACAGTAAATATCCATTTAATTCAGGACTATTAAACTCATAATTCTCTTTTGATTCTCTCCCCAATTTCTTTTTTCCCATCTGCCAGTCTAGCATAATTACAATTCTTACCTCAGGGTAGTGAAAATTAATTGGCTTGTAAATAATGATAAATTAGTCAATGTTCATAAAATGCTCTCAAGACGAAAAGCACTCTAACCATTGCCTCTAAGTATTTTTATTTATTAGAAAATAAATTGATGCATTATCAATATCTAGGCCACACCTATGATTTATGCCCTAAATACCATTAAGCTTTTTATCTATCTAGTTCTAAAATGGTCTTTCTTTCATTCTGTTATGTAGAGTCTTACATCACTGTCACTGTGGTAAGACATATGATGAAATTAGTTACTATATACAGAATCCAAAACAATGCTTTGGATCTTAGAATTTAGAGTAGTCTGCATATTCAGGCTCTTATTCTGACTGTGACCTTCTGGTTTAAATTTTATCCCCAATATTGGAAAGCCTGAGGCTGGTTAGGTTAAAGTAGAGTTGTTTAGGGCTAGTTTGGAAAATATGTTACCTCAAATTCAGGATATCTCAGGAGATATAGAAACTCACAGGGCTTGGCAAAGTCAGAACACCATTCTAACAAGGATACGTGGAGTTTATAAAGATCCTCTCTCTGAAAAGGACGAGAACATGTTCCAAAGAATACTACATCCAAGGGTGTATATAACTGTACATGACTATATAAAGATAGATATATAAACATATACAGAAAGAGAGATGTAAAAAATTGCCAGTTCTATATTCTATGTGTTTGGTGTTAAAATGTGATTTCACTCATGAAATTGAGGCAGCAGTAGATGACCTTACTTGGCTAAGCTTTGTTTCTCTCTCTTCTCCCATGGTTTTGGGTTATTTTAGTGACTCACTAAATTAAGGTTTTTGGAAACAACACAACACATCACTTAATGTTCACAACTATTTTGTCCATTCTACAGATGAGGAAACTGAGCCTTTGAGAGATTTTTTTTAACTTATCCAAACATAGGTAGTGAGTTAGTAGAAGAGCAGGGCTGACACTCACAAATGGTTTAAATTTGTGTCCCTCTTCTCTGCTACTATATTATGCTGACTTTGTGATAAGATGATAAAAGGCCAGACATATTAATTGGGTCCCGTGTCGACGGCCAACACTGTGGGGAACAGGGATTCTCAGTACAACTTGTAAAAATCCTCCAGAGTGTTCCTACCCCAGTTTTCTCGAACTACTTCTTGAGCTCTAGAACAAGGGGACTGCAATAAAAGATTTTAAAAATACGGACTCTACAGTAGTGGGTTGTCATCGGGCAAGTAGCTTTCATCTGCTACTCCGCATGCAGATATTGGGTTCTCTGGAAGACCCTAGTCAGCCATCACAGGCAGAGCCAGAAGTGGAGTCACTTATAAAAAACACCAGCACAAGCAGTATTGTCTTCGGAGGGCACCTTTTGTGGTAGCACAAGCAATGCTTCAAAGCTTCCACTTTGGGCTCCAAGATGAGACAGGAGGAGAGAAGGAAATGTCTGATCGTGTGGCAAAGCCAAGAGAAGTTTTTTCACAAAACACATGTGAGGTATTTCTGAAAAGACCCCAAAATTATCTAAGAAGAATTTATTTTGGAGACAGATGTTCTCATAAAAACAGATGATGTCTGAGCTAGAAAAAACATCATGACAGTTGTATCATACTACATTTTACTAGAACTATTCTAGCTTTTATTATTTTGAAGGTTCCTTTTAGTTCTAACATTTTCTAATTTTTCAATATAATATTTTATTTCGTTAGTGCCTTCCCACACAAAATAATCATATTGTTGGGATCACCAAGTCAAAAAAGAAGCAGACATCAGAACAATGTTGGACTGCAAAGCATTCAAAGGATAAATGAACCATCACATTTGAATTTTCTTTAGGTACTAGTGCTAAACAATAAAATGAAAATGTGAGTTACCAGTAGGGTGGGTTTTTTTTTTTTCACTCTGAAAGACTAGGAAATTTTAGAATGATCAGTTATTCCCTGTGTATAATAAGTTGTGCAACAAGTTATGTAATTTCATGTCAGTCTTTCTACATAGTCTTTGAAGATCAAGAGGAAGTATTAAGACCATTTGGTGAGAAAATCAGCCCATGATTTTATCATTTCTTCTCAAAAAGTGTGATGTATGGAACATCTCTGTGTGGCCTCTTAGGGCAAGCCAATCCTCAAAAGAGTATAATGCATGTTCTTCAGAGCAGAGAGCTCTTCAGAGCAACACTTACAAAGCAGAGAAAGAAGCAGAATTTGACAGAGGGAAAGGTTGGATAGCAATGTTGTTGCAGAGTTCTCAGTAAATTCTACGGGGGTATCTGAAATTAGAATGGGCCGTCAGAATTGTCCTGAATCGAAGAAAGGGATCTGGGACTTTGTACCATGCTTGACTAGTCACTAGTTGCAGACTAACTCCTGCAAGCGGATGCCCCCATCACTGTGGCAGCATCCTTTTGAAATGGCAATTCCAGGGGCACCTGGGTGGCTCAGTTGGTTAAGCATCTACCTTTGGCTCGGGTCGTGATCCTAGGGTCCTGGAATCAAGCCCTGCATTGGGCTCCCTGCTCAGTGGGGAGCCTGCTTCTCCGTCTCCCTCTGCTGCTCCGCCTGCTTGTGCTCTCTTGCTTTCTCTCTGTCAACTAAATAAATAAATGAATAAATAAATAAAATCGGAAAGGAAAGGAAAGGAAAAGAAAAGAAAAGAAAAGAAAAGAAAAGAAAAGAAAAGGCAATTCTAGGAGAGGGATTCAGCTGTGAACAGTGAGCAGTGACACTCCTGAAGCTGGGAAATGAGTGAGCTGGCCATGAAGGGGGATCTGGACAACACACCTATACAATACAACAGGACAATACAACCTAGCTCCTGACCTTCTTGCCTTTGAATCTGATGTTCAAGTCAGCTCCTTCACTTTGATTTCTTTGTTTTGATCTTATATACTCTCTTAAGGACTGCTTTTGTCTCATCCTCTGGGTCTTCCTTTCTTTTGCTACTCTAGATGGCAAGATGTACTTCCCATCTGCAAAAATGAGATAGAACTATTATGACCAGAATTAAAACAAAAAGACTTAATGCAGATTTGTCAATTCTACCAAAAAGTAATTCCTCTACATTCCACTTCGAGAAGACTCATACATAATTAAATTAATGGCATGTGACCTTCCTCTCTTTGTCCACCTGCGCTTCCATTTCTCTTCCCTATCTCTTTACAGCAACAAAACCAGGATTTCAACTTCTAGGTCTTTGCTGGAGTTATTACTTCCATGATGGGATCCTTCTTCCAGATATATATAAAATATATATATATTTTCCACCTCTGCCTCCAATATTTCTCCAATTTTCTTGCCTCCTTCAGACTTTTAGCACACATCATCTCTGTCACTCATTGGGCATTTGATAATGTACTTTTGCCTTTTTATACTAACTGTTGTTCATGTTAATAGCCATGAATTTCTTAAATTTTTCTTCTTATACTCAATATTTGGCATAGTATCTTGCCTATTGCAGGGTTTTTTGTTTGTTTGGAGAAATAGATGATAGATAGATGGATGGATGGATAGATAGATATATATATATATATATATATATATATATATATATATATATATATATATATATATCCTTGTTCCCATCAGAACCCATCATGTCTATTGTTTTCTGTAAAAGAAATGGATGACTTTTGAGCTTATAGTGTATTTTTTCCAGATATATCAAGACATAATTGATGTTTAACATATGTAATTTTAAGGTAATTAACATGATTATATATATATATATATATATATATATATATATATATATATATATATGTAGAGAGAGAGAGAGAGAGAGAGAGAGAAATGATTACCACAATAAGTTTAGTTAATTTAGTTAGTTAACCGCACATGGCCATTTGTGTGTGTGTGTGTGTGTGTGTGTGTGTGTGTGTGGTGATAACACTTAAGATCTACTGTCTTAGCAACTTGTAAGTATTAGTACAGTATTATTAACTATAGTTACCATGCTGTACTTTAGATACCATGAACTTATTTATCTTATAACTAGAAATCACTTTAACCAACATCTCTCCGTTTTCCTTGTCCCCAAGTCCCTGGAAACTACCATTCTACTCTCTCCATCTCTGTGAGTCTGCTTTTCAAGATTTCATGTAAAGGGAGAAAGAACATGAAGGCAAGGTGGGGGAGGGATGGGGAAAAAATGTATAGAGGATTAAGGGGTACAAATTTCTGGTTATAAAATAACCGGAATTTTTAAATGGTAGAGGGAGAACATGGAGTATTTGTCTTTGTCCAACTTCTTTTCACTTAGTGTAATGCCCTCAAGGTTGTAGCAAATGGTAGAGTTACCTTCTATCTTATGGCTGAATACTATTCCCTCATGCGCACGTGCGTGTGTGTGTGTGCCCCATTTTCTTTATCTATTCATCCCATGATGGACACTTGGATTGTTCCCATGTGTGGTTTATTGTGAATAATGCTGCAATAAGCATGGAGGTCCAGATCTCTTTGAAATAGTGATTTCATTTCCTTAGGATATATACCTAGAAGTAGAATTGCCGGATTATATGGTAGTTCTATTTTTAGTTTTTGGAGGAAACTCCATACTGTTTTTTTTTATAGTGACTGTACCAATTTATATTCCCAGCAATAGTGCACAAAGTCTCTCTTTTTCCCACATCCTCATCGACATTTATCTCTTGTCTTTTTGATGATAGCTATTTTAACAGGTGTGAGGTGATACCTCTCTGCGCTGTTGATTTGCATTTTTCCTGATAATTAGTGATGTTGAACATCTTTTCATGTATCTGTTGGCCATTTGTATGTCTTCTTTAGAAAAAGGACTATTCAAGTCCTCACCCAGTTTTAATCAGATTGCTTTTCTACTCTTGAGCTATAGGAGTTCCTTATATATTTTGGTGTTTAAGCCCTCTTCAGAAAGATGGTTTATGAATATTTTCTCCTATTCTGTAGGTTGTCTTGCATTTTGTTAATTTCTTTTGCTATGAAGAAACTTTTTAGTTTGGTGTAGTTCTGTTTATTGATTTTTGCTTTTGTTGCTTGCCATTTTGGTGTCATCCAAAAAATTGTTGCCAAGAACAATGTCAAGAAGCTTTTCCCCATATTTTCTTTTGGTAGTTCTATGATTCTGAGTCTTACATTGAAGTCTTTAATCCATTTCGAGTTAATTTTTGTGAGTGGTGAAAGATAGGGGCCCAGCTTCATTCTTTTGCATGTGAATATCCAGTTTTTCCAACACTACTTATTGAAGAGACTGTGTTTTTCCCATAGCATATTCTTGGCTGCCTTGTCAGGTATCAGTTGACTGTGTGTGCATGGGTTTATTTCTAGGTTCTTGATTCTGTTCCATTGGTCTATGTATCTGTTTTATTTTTATTTTTTTATTTTTTGCCAGTACCATACTCTTTTGATTACTGTAGCTTTTTAATGAAGTTTGAAATCAGAAAATGTGATGCCTACTGCTTTGTTCTTTCTCAGGATTGCTTTGGCTATTTGGGGTCATTTGAAGTTTATACACTTTTTAGGATTGATTTTTCTATTTCTATGAAAAATGCTATTGTAATTTTGGTAGGTGTTGCATTGACTCTATAGATGACTCTGCATAACACAGATATTTTAACAATATTAATTATTTTGATCTATGAACAGGGCACATTTATTTGTGCCTTCTTCAATTTCTTTCATCAATGTCTTATAGTTTTTAATGTACAGATCTTTCACCTCCTTGGATAAATTTATTGCTAAGTACTTTATTACTTTTAATGCTATTGTAAATGGGATTTTCTTTATTTCTTTTTCAGATAGAAATTGTTAGTGTACAGGAATGCAATTGATTTTTGTATGTTAATTTTGTATCCTGCAACTTTACTCAATTTCATTATTAGTTCTAATAGTTTTTTGATGGAGTGTTTCAAATTTTCTATATATAAGATGACATCATCTGCAGGCACAGACAATTTTGCTTCTTCCTTTCTCATTTGGATGCTTTTATTTCTTTTACTTGCTAAATTGCTCTGGCTAGAACTTCTAGTACTGTGTCAGATAGGAGTGAGTGGTGAGCACCTTTCTCTTATTTGTGATCTTAAAGGGAAAAATGTCAACCTTTCACCATTGAGTATGATGTTAGCTGTGAGTTTGTCATGTTTGGCCTTTATTATACAGAAGTACATTCCTTCTATACCCAATTTCTTGAGGGTTCTTACCATGAAAGGATGTTGAATTTTGTCAAATGCTTTTTCTGCATAATCAAGATAATCCTGGACAGTGTTCCATGTGTGCTTGAGAAGAGTGTGCATTTTGGTGCTGTTGGGTGGAATGTGCTCTTTATGTCTGTTTGGTCCATTTAGTCTAAGATATTATTGAAAGTGGGGTTTTCAAGTTCCCTGCCATTGTTGAATTGTTGTCTATTTCTCTCTTCAGATCTACTAGTATTTGCTTAATATATTTAGGTGCTCTGACGTTGGGTGCATATGTACTTACAATTGTTATATACTCTTAATAAATTGACTCCTTTTCTTTGTCTCTTATTAGTTTTTTATTTAGTCTATCTTTTCTCATAAAAGTATGGTTACCCTTGCTCCATTTTGGTTTTCATTTGCCTAGAATATCTTTTACCATCCCTTCACTCTGAGCTTATGTTTGTCTTTAAAGCTGAAGCGAGTTTCTTACGGGAAGCATATACTTGGGTCTTGTTTTTAATCCAGTCAGCCACTGTATGCCATTTGATTAGAGAATTTGATCCATTTACATTTAAATAATTATTGGTCAGTAAAGACTTATTGATGCCATCTCATTCATTGTTTTCTAGCTGTTTTGTAATTTACTTCTTCCTTTCTTCTTCTCTTGCTGTCTTTCTTTATAAATTGATGATTTTCCATAGTGATGTACCTGCTTCTTGCAGATTTAGTGGGGCTGTTCATCTTCCCCTTGATCTAGTTTATTTGTCCCTTGTTTTAGGTTTTGCTTAAGTATCATCTTTCATAAAGAGATGCTCACTGGCCCCATCCAAGGTAATTCTAACCTAATTCTAATTCTAATTGTTAGTCAACTATTCCATCATTACTCTCTATCCCTTTGTCATGAGGTCTTCTTCTTCATTGCCTTTTGTCTCCTCACTGTGGTACTCCTGGTGTCAATTAGTGTTCATAGTATATAATAACTACAATAAATGTTTATTAAATGAATGAAATAACTTATTAATATTTATCAACTACCCTATAGGTGGTACAATGTTATTTCTGGGTATATAGTGAGGAGTTCAGTAGTTATGGGCCTTGATTTCATGTAGTTTATAGTCTGGTAATTGAAACAAATATTAACCAAAAAGTCAAACAAATATAGAAAGCTTATATTTTATTTTATTTCTGGTTTTGCAACTAGCATCTAGATAATGCTCTAGTGCATCTGTGAATCATTCAGTTTCTTATCAATAAAGAGAATCCAACTCCAATAATTCAAAAGATTTTAAATAAAAGAATATTTACAGAGGTATGAACAGTGCTAAGGGAATAGACAAAGAACATGAGATGCTCAAAGATCACCAAGATCAGAAAGCCATTGTTACCCTTAGTAGTAAAGGGTTAAAGAGAGCAAACAGTATTATTGGAACCCAATAAGTACTGAAGCTGTGGGAATGGGCCACACAATAGGCGTGGTAATCAAAAAAAGATGGCAGCGACTTCCAGAGACATAGCCAAATGTGGGTCAAGATCAGGAAGACATAACCCAATGTCTCTCCTCTTCTCTGATCCTCTGCTTGTGCATCCTGCTGGTCAAATCGAACTGGAATCCAGGTAGCAAGCAAGTATGAGTGATGGTTTCCAGGTGCCAACATTTTGGGGCACAAAGCAAGGCAGGGAAAGGTGGAGACTAGATTTTGAGTGTTTCTGTTAAGGGATGGGGGGTAGAAAGAAGTTGGGGACAGAGAATAGTCAAGAAGACTTGAAAGAACTGAACAATATTGTGGTAGAGATTGATTTGCTCCCCTCCCCATGCTATCACACAGTATAGTGTTAGCATCATGACGAACACCCAATGAAGGGAAGAATTAAGTCACTTACGCTTTACACAGTTTTAATGTTCAATTTTATATTTTTATTCTCATAATTTAAGCATTTGTTCATAACCCTGAAATAGTCAAATAACCTTTTTTCTGACCAAAAGAAAAAAAATCTGCTTCTCATTCCCTCCCTCTCCCCTTTTCCTTCCCTTCCCCTCCCTGCTTCCCTCCCCTGCCCCCCTTCCCTCCCCTCTCTTCTCATCCTTCAGTTTGTGTTTTATTGATGCCGAAGTTCAGGCCTTGACCACGCACTCCCGCAGCAGGTACAGCTGCTCCTTCCACAGCTCTTCTTGGTCTTCAGGTTTTCCTTGTGATTGCTTGGGGGGAGGGGGGGCACATGGCACATACTTTCTTGAGCTGCTGATCCAGGGGTTTGTAGTTCTTACTCTTGTAGAATTTCCTGAGGTTCTCCTTCTGAGTCTAGTTGACGACAGTGAGAACACAGATATAGATTTGCTAACAACTCGGATCTTGGAGAGCCTGGAAGCCACTGGGACTGTCACTTTGGGGACACACCCCTGGGACAGCTCCATCTTCGGGTCTTTCCCGCTGTTAAAGCAGCTCCTTGGCCATGTGTGCACAATCCACCACTGCCGCCAATGGAAAGATGCCAAGGGAAAGAACAGAATGCTTTTCTTTTAAATACCAGACATTTCCCCTCCCCAGAATATTTCAAGGTGATAAAATTTACTGATGACTGTGGACCATTAGTAAATTCTGTGGAAAGAGTAAAAAACTAGTCCTCAAATAATCATTATATGGGGTGGTCTGTTTTAAAACCAGCTGATAAAAAAGGTCTTTTTTAAATCCTAAATTATCACTTAAATAAGAATTACTATGTTACATGTATTTTGCCAAATATCTGTGTGTTCTTGGCAGTTTAATGTTAGCAGGAAATGTCATTCTTTCTCTTACTCCTGTGCCATTGTGAAGCTACAGTCTCTCAGCTCTGACCCTCCTCGCCTATGCTCTGCCTTGTGATGCTGGAGCTGGGATGCTTCAAAGTACATTTACCCTTTCTCAGCTGGTAAGTTCTGCCACTGGGACGAAGACTGGCAGGCAGGAGGTGGGAGCGAGGACCCACCAATGCTTCCTGTTTCTACCAGCATTGCCTTAGTGGCCGTGAGTTGCTCCCGTAGCCGGGGGTTCCAGTTTTTAATCTTTTCCTCTGGCCTCCTTGTGACCCCTCTGGGATGCCAGCACCAGAGACCCGACTTCCAGGTTCAGAGTGCTTCCTCCAAGCTTCTAGTTCCAATGATCTCAACTTGTTCTCTTTGTTTCTAACCCTGAGGATCGTAGTTGACTCTCTTTACTGTCTCTATGCTACCCGAGTGTGCCCTTTCCACTTTTCCAGCTCTCTCATACCAATGCCCTGTATTAAAATTCTTTGTTAAAATAACTGGTGTGTCTATGTTTTCCTGACTAGACCTAGACAGATAAACTCCTTCTCACTGTGCCATTACCCCCATTCCTCTTCTTTAACCCAACCGAATCCATTTTTTTCCCTACCTAATCCATTGTTTTTAAGAGTGGAACAGTCATCCCCGTAGCCATGAATGCATTGCTTTGTATAGCGAGAGATAGAATCTCCGTGAGAAGAGAAATAAATCCAATTTATTTGCGTATCCTCTGTATGTTAGGTGTTGTTTTAAGCATGGTAGGAAATATTTCTGTGTGTCATCATAGACCTACAGTCTGGCAGGAAAACATATTTTACAGATGTGAGAGAAAAAACTACCATAAAATGAAATGCTACGTATATTTGTGATGTGTGACATTTGGAGAAAAAGGGGATTTGGTGAGGATTTGATAGCTAAAAATTACTTCATGCAAGAGCTGGGACTTGGCATCTCTCAAATTATGGGAAGAAGGTAATAAAAAGATGAAAGCCAGAGGGAATTATAAGCAGAAGGACAATTTGAGACAAAATATGGATACAACACTTACAGTTTTTATTTTCATTAGTACATTCACTCCATTCATCTGTTTGGTTACTCTGCACATATTTTTCTATACCTTCTCTATGCCAGGGCCTCCGGGATCTGTGAGAGACCCTGATACACTGATAGACCAAAACACATATACCCCTGTCCATTAAGGCTCGTATTTTAATAGGAGAGATAGATTGGTCAAATAATCACACCACAAATGTATAATTGTCATTGCTCTGTGTCCTATAAAAGAGGTTAATGGGTCTATGGGAAGGGAATAGAGGTAGCTAGGCAAAGTGTGAAAGAACAGTCTTCCAGTTCAAGCAATTGGCATGTACAAGAATCTAGGTGGAGAAGGAGCAAGGTGGGTACAAGGGACTAGAAGATCTACGTGTCTGGATGGAGGAGGGAGTGGAAAAACATGGTTTCCATGGAATGCCATCCGTTGCCATCTTAACCGGCTTATAATTAGAAGCATTGGAAATCAATAGATATAGTGGGCCAATGAGAAACAGGAAGGAAGCTGCCAGAGCCACCTGCTGTTTGTGTAAACTAAACAGTCCTTGGTCAGAGTTTCAGCCTCAGGAAATAACATTTCAGACCATAAGCTGAGAGAATAGACGAGATGAGTCCTTACCCTGGTGGGCTATAGAGGAATTTTGCTAACTAATGATTCCACAGGGGAGGAAGAAAGAGCAGTATCTGATGTGGAAACGAAGGACTAGCTCTCTGGAGCAGAGCATTTTAATTTCACATGCACAGAGTACAACATGCTAGAATCCTCTCCTAGCATATCCTTTTGGTCTCTAAAATGCATACATTTATTAAGAGTGCGGTTGACTTGGTTATAGAAAACAGTTTCAGCATTTGGTATAATTAATGTAAATATTGCATGCAATAGAAAAATAATCTAACACCTTATTTAAAGCAGGTTTAATTAATGTCAAGTGTTGTAACAGGTGGTGATCTCCCCCTGCCTGCCTCTCTCCTCACCCTGCGTGTAAATGCTCCCTGCTGCCTTGTTTACCTGCAGACTTTAGAGTCTAAACTCACAGGAGGGGTTTACACTTTATTTCTAAAGCTTTCTCTCTTCTTTCCTTCAGAAATAGCTTCTTTCTTTCAGTAAGAGAAACTATTCCCAAAGCCTCTTGAAAATTATTTTCTTGTAGACAAGTTCTATGTCTTGCACTCCTTGCAGTGACCTACACAGACCCGCTCCAGGTTTATAGGCCTAACCATTGGGAGCAGGAATGCAGGTCATCTGTACTGGTCACTGCCTAACAACTGGACTCTTTTCTCCTCTCAGTCTGCCTTCAGATTGACTCCACGGGGATCCTAAACAAGACAAGAAACTGGTCGGGGTGTCAAAAGCAAATGTCAAGAAAACAGAGAGAATTGTATTAGGCTTACAAAATAGCCAGGAGGGATTCTTCAGTGAACTGCCTTCCTCAGGAGTGAAATGGCACGCCTGCTTCCGTCAGCAGTTTAACATCAGCAAAGGGGCTGAAGCCACTATGTAATATGTCTCTCCATTAAGCATTTACATCAGATTTTATCATTGCTGAAGCAAGGCACGTTAATTTTCTTAGTGATCTTCTATACAATATTTTTGGACTTAGACCATTAAACAAGTCTGAGGGTTTAAATATAATACAGTATCATTAATTTCAGGTGTACGTCATAGTGATTCAATATTTTTTTTTTAAAGATTTTATTTATTTGACAGAGATAGAGACAGCCAGCGAGAGAGGGAACACAAGCAGGGGGAGTGGGAGAGGAAGAAGCTGGCTCATAGCAGAGGAGCCTGATGTGGGGCTCGATCCCATAACGCCGGGATCACGCCCTGAGCTGAAGGCAGACGCTTAACCGCTGTGCCACCCAGGTGCCCCTCTCGCTGTCTTTAAGATTGTCTCTCTATTCTTAACTTTTGCCATTTCAATTTTAACATGCCTTGACGTAGATCTCTTTGGGTTCATCTTATTCAGAACTCCGTGCTTCCTGCACCTGTATGTCTGTTTCCTTCCCCAGGTTAGGAAAGTTTTCAGCCATTATTTTTTCAAATAAGTTTTCTACCCTTTTCTCTCTCTCTTCTCCCTCTGGGACCCTTACGATGTGAATATTAGTATACTTGAGATTGTTCTAAAGTCCCCGAAACTATCCTCATGTTTTAAAATTCTTTTTATTTTTTGCTCTTCTGGTGGGGTGGTTTCCACTCTCGGTCTTCTAGATCCCTGATCTATTCTTCTATATCATCTAATTGGTTGTTGATTCCCTCCATTTTATTTTTCATTGTAGTTATTGTATTATTCAACTTTGAACAATCATTTCTTATATTTTTAACTCATTGTTAATGCTGTCATTGTGTTCTTCCATTTTTCTCCCAGGTTCGGTCAGCGTATTTATGACCATTACTTTGAACTATTTATTAAATAGATTGCTTATCTCCATTTCATTACGGCTTTGTTTCCCCCATGGTTCTATCTTATTTTGTTTAGAACACACTTTTTTCTGTCTCTTCATTTTGTTTGACTTTCTTTGTTTTCCTTCTATGAATCGGTAGCACAACCACTTCTCCCAGGCTCAAGGGAGTGACTTTGCATAGGAGTGTACCCTGTGTAGACTGAATGTGCCTGGCTGCCTTGGTAAGACAGGTGGAGCTGGAGTAAACAAGAGTTGGGGAATCTCACCATGCACCCGGCTAAGCCACCTAGGTGGGACAGGTGGAGCTGGAGCAGACACAGGTGTTGTGATTGCCTTCATGGGACTGCTAGGCTGCAGCAGGTGCAGGCTGGGGCTACCCTGGCAGGATGGTTGGAGCTGGAGCAGGCACAGGCCAGGAGGTCTTGAAACACATTGCACTGGGGCCACCTTGGTAGGATAGCTGTATCCAGTGCATGCCAGAGGGTCTCAGAGCACACAGTACTGGGGTCACCTTGGTGGAATTGCTACATCTGGGATAGGCAGCAGGATGAAATGTCCCAGGGTCACATTGGGGGAAGGCCAATGTGGGCCAGGGGCTGGAGCAGCTTGGGGTGACTCTAGCAGACTGCTAGAGCAACTATGCACTGTTCCTACTGCACTGTGGTGGTAGGGGCAATGTAGAATAGTGTTCTCCAGAACCTACCATCCTGGAGAGAATTCCAGCAGTTCTCCACCTGTTTGGCAGACACTCGAGGGTTAGTAACTAGATTTTCTTCACTTACAGTGTAGTTGTTCTCTAAACCACTATCTTTCCACTGTGTCCCAGTGTGAGCACGTCTACATGCAGGCCCTTCAGTGATACCATTTCCTACTGTAGATTGTGGTGTTGGAGGTAATGTTCCCATTGTTACCATGTCTATCTCTTCCTTTTGTATATGGTCCCTCCACTGTTTCTTGTGCAGAAGCTGTTTGTTCAGGCCTTGGTTCTTCTTCAAGAGGCATTTCCCTCTAGGTAGGCACAGATTCAGTGTGTTCATGGGAGGAGGTGTGTTCAGGGTCTTCATATGCTGCTATCTTGGACCCTGTTCTCTAAGGAGTTTTAAAGGTAGGTCTTCAAATAAAATTTCTTTTTTCTTTTGGTTGATGGTTGAATATTACCATTGAAGAAATGTTCAGTGCTATTTTTTGGTTTCTTCTAGTAGCTAGGAAAACAGTTAAGGTTCTTACTAGGTAACAGAACATCAAAAGGATCAAATGATTGCCTGTCAAAGAGCTGTGTTGCCTACCATACCTATCCCAAGAATTTAGAGTACTTTTATCTGTCTGGGGTTTACAAATTACAGATTATCAATCTTGTTTGAGTGATTCTGTTTCTAACCACTGTTTCCACAAAACAGAGACTTGGGCAAACACTAAAATCCCTTTAGATTAGAGGTCTTCAATTCCAGGGTCCTTAACCTCGTAGGATTATTTCTTAGTATCCACACCTGAAATAACAAGATATGTTCTTTGTCAAGAAGTGTTAGTACTTCAAGGGTTACCTGCTGTTTCAAAGATCTAATTTTCCTTCATATTTAAACACAAAGAAAAACATTGGCACCAAAAGGACTTTTCTTATAGTAAAGTTTCATGTTGGTATAAAAATACTTTGATTTGCTTAAAGTCATTTAATAATTCTAAATCAAAATATATTCATAATGTATAGGGTTGGTATTTTTTTAGTGAAAAATGAAGCTAATCCTGATTTATCCTAAATATGATTTGATGACATTTAGACTTTAAAAGGTATATTTGCATTTGTGAAATTTGCCTGCTATTTTTATAGAGGACTCAAATGTCTGATTTAAAACCAAAATATTGCAAAGGAGTGAATCAAAGCTGAAGATGTTTTTAATTGCTTCTGTGAAAAGCTCCCTAGGCTCTTAAAAAAATTAAGATGTATTCACAGTATATTTTCTGTGATGTAAAAGCTTCCATAAATGAAGCAGGAATCTAGACATACATGCCCTCCTGTCAGAACCACTGGGGACTACAATGGGGGAAGAAAATTACCCTCATGATGAACACCCCAATTCTCTCACTATGGATCCACCTTACGAAATTGGTGAAATTTGTTTTTCCACGTCTTATTCTATTTATTGACATCTTCCTGCTGATTAACCTCTTTTCTCCCCTGTTGCCCCAAAACTATTTCCTATCATTCAAAACAAATTTCTGGAGCAAAGGAAGATACTTTTTACCAGACATCTACTTCCCCATGACTGAAACCTCTTTCTGCAATTCTACTCCCTTTGGACTCTGTGGAACAAAGAGTTAATACTTACTCATATCATGTCTCCTTTCCAGCTTCTCAATGCATTAGATTTTTCATTTACCAGTTAGAATTTGATATCTCTAAAAAATAATTAAAAGTAACTTTAATGGTAATCGTTCCAGGCTCTTTGGCTGATGGCTAGGGTGAGATAGTAGTTGGAGCATAGAAACAGTTGCCTCACCAGCTCCATGTAATGCTTTCCTTCCCTTTTATTCAACTACCCCCTCCTGCCACCACCACCAATAAACCTCCAGAGAATTTTCTCCATGGATTTATGACAATAACGCTTCTGATAAAAAGGTCAAGAATCAGTTAATCAGCAAGCTGACAGCACCAGTATGTTCCTTACAATGTGCTAGGCACCTTGGGAATATAAAAAGAGGTCAAAGCTTATAGTGGTTGTAAGACAAGAATCTTAATCCCCAATAATAACCGGAGAACAATATAAGCCACAGGCTCTCCTGGGGGTACTTGTAATAAAGGCTGAAGGAGTTAGAGAAAAGAAGCATTCTATAGAGGGTATAGTGCTTGAGGAAATCTAGGAGACCATGGGACTTGCTCAAACCCTCAAAAGGTAAAGTTATTTGGATGGATAGTTAGCAAGCGGCCCTACTAGACTAGTCAGAGATTAAATGTTTGATTTTTAAAGCTAGAATAGTAACCAAAAATGTCACAGTAAAAACAGGATGGGCCAATCACCCTGCAATCACTGGGGTTAACATTCTCTTAGAGACACAGGTGCACGGTGAGTAGCTACGATAGTCCTGGGAAAATGGTCTGAATAAGACATGAGTTTTGAGAATTTTTGAAAGCTATTCCATACCTAGAGAGTTGGTTACAGAGGAGGAAGAGCAAACAGTAGTTCTAGTTCTGGAGAGCTTCAGACACTGGTAACATGCCCAAAACATCTCTCTTGGGGCTAGTCCTACTCATTGCTCAAATCCAAAGTCAATTCCACAAACTGGATGGCTTAAAACCACAGAAATGTATTCTCTCAAAATTCTGGAGGCTAGAAATCCAAAATCAGTGGGTCAGCGGGGTTGTTCCTTCTGAGAGCTCTGAGAATCTGTTTTATGCTTCTCTCCTAGCTTCTGGCAGTTATTGGCAATTCCTGGCAATCCTTGACTTGTAGAAGCATCGCTCCAATTTCTGCCTCTGTCACCTCATGATTATCTTCTCCCTAGGTTTCTCTGTGTCTTCATATGGCACTCTCCTTTCTGTGTTCCTCTCTCCTCTTCTTAGAAGGACATCAGTCATGTTACAGGTTAACCTTACTCTAGTTTGACCTCATCTTAACTAGTTGCATCTGCAATGACCCTATTTCCAAAATAAGGCCACATTCTAAAGTACTGAGGATTATAGCTTCAGCATATCTCCTTGGAAAACACAATTCAACTTACAACAAGATATAATTCGAAAAATGCCAATAACTCAGGTCTTCGAAGCATGATGATCCCTCAACTAAGTGTGACCATGGGAAATTACCCTTCCAAAACAAACGACATAAAGGTAGCAGCTGGAGCAGAGAGATACCATTATTGCTATAATGTAGACATGAACTTTGTGGGTAGTTTTGTGGTATAGTTAGCCCCTTCATATTCCTATAGCCTCCATCTTTGGTCAGAATGATTCACTCGTTACAGGATGCTCCTGTGCAATTAGTGATTCTGTGGTCATGTCCAGCAAATCATCATCTTTTTAAATCAGAGGCAGTCCAAACTCCCTTACCTCCTGCATTTGAAATAGCAAAGGATTAAAAAATCTTTAACATAAGGGTTCTGGGCACTTTGGCTTAGAATCTACCTCTCAATGATAAGCTACTCTAGTGTGGCAGATTGATCATATTCGTGCCAAATTTTTCATGTCTTTCTGTATATATGCCCTTTAGTATATACTCTGACTCTTGGCTTGTTCAAGTGACTTGCTTTGGCCAATGGAACATTAGGAAATTTGGTTCTAGTAGAGATTTGAAAAAAATTCTTCCACATTTCTTCTCTGTCTCTCTCCATTTTGCTCCTCTGCCTTTGCCTTGACAACATGCCGATATGCCCAGACTAGGTTGCTAGAAGGTGAGACACATTAAGCAAAGCCCAGTCCATTGTCTTAGGTGGGAACCTAGACATGCGAAGGAGCCTCGCCAACAACAGTCAACCAAAGATGCATGAGTAAACTTTGCTAAGCTTTGCTTCAGCAGAAGCAGCTTACCTATGAGTTTGAAAGAAATAATAAATGCTTGTTGATTTAATCTACTAAGTTTTGTGGGTCTTTGATGTATAGTATTGTTGTGGCAACAGATAACTGACACATGCAACAATCAATGCTGCCAACAACCCTGACTTCTGTAGCTACGGAATATAGTCAGCATCCATGCCTCAAACAAAAATCATGACATTTCAGTGCAACTGTTCCGATTAAGAAGGCTGTATTTTGGGAGAGGATAGACTATTTTGTATTTCTTAAAGAGATCAAATCTTCTCCCTGGAACCCTAGTGCTTTGCTCGGTCCCTAGAGCAAATCAGATTCTTAGTAAAGATTTTCGGATTAATTAGTAAATGATTTTTTCCATGGAGCATATCATAAGGAAATGAAAACTGCAAAAGAACAACTGTGATGTCTTATACATCTTATGTTTCTCAATTTTGTAATGACAGTGGTGACTGTGTGGCAAGAACTCAATAAACAGTACTTGCTGATTTGTTAATTGATTGATGAGACTCAGCCACTATCAATTACCCTTGAGGAATGAACCAGGAAACAGAATTAAACTTCATTAAGAAATATTTCATTTGGCCCGTAAGAAGACTTCTGTGACATTCAAGGTTCCTAACCAGTAGGAAAGGATATTGTATTGCTTCTCCGGAGAAGGGATGCCTCTTATATGACTTGCATGCTTTTCTGTGGGGGATGTATAATATGATCCAGGCATTGAATAGGCTGGTTATTGTTCATCATCCTTTCTGTTTTTTTAATTCTATATTTACACGTCAGCTTCAAGCTCTTAAGGCAAAAAGGGCACCCCAAATTATATGCTATTTTATTTAATAAAATGTTTTAAGAAGAGTGTCCCAGATATGACAGTAGTAGTTTATAAATAATACCAACACAAAAATATAGACAAGAGCCCAAGAGCCATCTACTTATTATTATTGAAGAGCCTTCACAACGTGCAGTTGCTATACTTGGACAGAGTATAAGCTCTGGTTTCCACACTTGAAGAGGGGGAAATAGGCATAGGAATAATTATGACAACATGATGCTCTAAGGGGCATGTATATGGTGACAGGAAAGAGGGAGTGATTAATTCTTCATGGAAAATAGGAAATGCTTCAGAGTAGTGTCAACATTAGAGCTGAAAATAAGCAAAAATTCACCAAATAGAAAAGGAGACGAAGAACCTCTAGGCACAGTCTAGCATAGTCACAGTGAGCAGCTCAGTCTAATGCTACAGTGGACTAAATGAGGTCGAGTGTCAGGAGATGAGGCTAGAACGTAAACTTGGGTTCCTACCTGCAAAATCATATATGTTCAGCTAAGAAGTCATGTGATGGCAAGTCTCTGCAGGATTTTTTTTAAATTAGGACTTAAAATGCTTACACCAGGGAATAGTGTAAAAAATGAGCTGGGGATGCCCAGGTGGCTCACTTGGTTGAACATCTGACTCTTGATTTTGGCTCAGGTCATGATCTCAGGGCCATGAGATTGAGCCCCACGTGGACTCTGCACTCAGCAGGGATTCTGCTTGAGATTCTCTTCTTCTTCCTCTGCCCCTCCCCCTCCACTCATGTGTGCTCTCTCTCAAATAAATAAATAAAATCTAAAAAAAAATAAGAATAAGTTAGAGTACATTTGCACTAGAGAGGAAATATTGCTACACATTCACGTGTGAAAATGCTAAACAGCCATCATCTGAAAGCTGTGTTCCAAGATCTTAAAAAAGATGGCATGTCCAATTGGTGAGATATTCAGTGAGGTAGCTGTAATATTTTACAGTTAATGTTCCTTATTAGTGTTGGCTTATGGTTAAGTTGTTGTACTGCTAAATAAGACTGGTCTTTCTCTTCCCTCTCAGTATGTAGCTATGTTAATGAAGTCGAGAAAAGGGAAGAAGATATAGAAATCTGCCCATATTAATAAGCTGTGTGAAGATTCTTAATAACATCACAGGACTGATTATTAAAACTCTAGAAGCCTAGGTAACTGTGACATTTTATAACACTTGAGAACAAAAGCTTTCCAGGTATCTGTTCCATTAGATAAACAGGTACGAGAATTTCCTATTTAATAAAAAAGGGGAGAAAGCAATGTATATTTCATGTTGAAGAAAAGGAAATCAATGATTAGTAACAAATAAGTGCAGTAAGTCAACTAGTCAATAATCATTGAGAACCTACTATGAAATTAATCATTAAACATATTGGGGTCTCCTGTGACTTGGCTACTCCTGTGGTAGTCTATTAGCAACATGCACATAGCTTGTGTCTCCTGTTATGAAGAAGCTCATTTTCACATCTGAACAGACTGAGGAATGTCAACAAAAGCACTTTTTTTAAGATTATATTTATTTATTTGACAGAGAAATAGAGAGCACAAGTAGGCAGAGCAGCAGCCAGAGGGAGAGGGAGAAGCAGGCTTCCCGCTGCAGGAAGCCGATGTGGGTCTCGATCCCAGGACCCTGGGCTTATGACCTGAGCCAAAGGCAGACGCTTAACCGACTGAGCCACTCAGGCGCCCCAGCAAAAGCATTTTTTGAATATGCATTTTCCAACTTGGGTTATGCAGGTTTCCAAACAAAATCACTTTCATCTGCCAAAAGTCCTAAAAGTTTTAGGTCTTTACAAGTATTTACTTCAAGCAGTATTTCTCAAATTACTGCTGCATGTGAAACATTTATTTTACAAAGCTGTCATTAATCACACAGGGCTGTCAAGAAACACTATTAATAGATAGCAAAGGGGAAAAATTAGTAGAAGATTTTTATGTCAGAAAATAAAAATTTATAAAATTGGCACCAAAGGCCACGAGAAAGAATGTAAAATAACAGGAAAGGAATGGGTATAATGAGAGGGAAGCCAATAAGGTTAAGACAAAGAGCTCAATGTTGTTTTTGTCAATATCTAAGAGTTAAAATTAAGAACTAAATGTTAAAAATGTCTTCAGTTAAATTTCATCTGGGCATCATAAGACAAAAGGATTATACATTTCTCCTTTCCCAAATATTCCCTTTGAAGTCTCTTTGTAAAGAAGTCTATTTTGTCTCATCCCAGTGAACAAAGAGACTGAAGGTAACTGTGAGAAAGGAGAAAAAGTTTTCTGTCCCATGATAAAAGATGTGGCGTAAAAACACTGAAAATACTTTCAACAATTGTCAAGTGTCACAGTGTTTTAATTATAATCGAGAGAAATGCAGCTGATAGGGAAAATTGAGCTGTTGCATTATCTTAGCTGTTTGCATAACTTTAAAAAAAGATTATTTATTTATTTATTTATTTATTTATTTATTTATTTATTTATTTATGAGACAGAGAGCAAGAGAGCGAGCAGGGGGAGGAGCAGAGGGAGAGGGTCAAGCAGACTCTGCACTGAGCACAGAGCCCAAACTGAGGCTCGATCTCAGGACCCTGAGATCATGACTTGAGCCAAAATCAAGAGTTGGACACTTAACCAACGGAGCCACCCAGGTGCCCCTGCATAACTTTTGATACACTAACTGCCTAAAAGCACAGTTTGAGTTTTGTATATCTTATAACTGAAGTCAGTTTTCTTCTAATTTTTAGTCTTTGCTTTTATCAATCATAGTATTTTAGAATGTTTATTCATAAATTCAGGAAATATTTGTTAAACACATATGGTACCAAATTTGGTGTGGTGAACATATGAAAAGGAATTAGCAATACAATTCCTCCTGTCAAAAATTTCCAGTCTAGGGGTATACGTGCATGAAAGAATGCAAAGCAATGAATGCAATGAACTGATGTAAACATCCATGCCGGAAGTGTTTGTTCTGTACATTTAGAATGTAGAGTATTAGGAAGAAGACTGGAATACCTGTACACTCTGATACTATTTGACTGTTGAATGATAAGCATCAGTTGCTCCATCTGTAAAATGAGGATATGTGTTTAATATCATATATTTCTCAGCCCATTTTGTGGAAAGTAAAATCACGGAAAATATTATTTAGTACAATGTATCATATTGAACACATTGAAATCATCTACATTTTAGAGAACATGTGTACTATCTTTTATAAATCCATCTACTGGAATGTCTCAAACTGTGCTACATATTTGATTATAATCACCAGGTCAATATCTTTCAGAGGTTTCATCCAAAATATACACACTTTAAGTATTCATTTTTTAAACAAATAATAAAATGTAGCTGTGGAAAGTATATAATCAGTATTTTAATTTTTTAATGTAATGTTACAAAAGATAATGTTTTAACCAAACTTATATGCACTTAATGGAATATTGTGCTAGCCTTTGAAGATTCACCTTTGAAAAGTTATATTTTCGTGATAAACAGTTGACTTTTACAAAGGTCACATTAAGTTAAAGTCATGTCGAATCTGCTTCTGTATCAAACAAAACCTCCTGTGACCTCATTTTCCCCACCTGCTACCACCTGTTTGCTGCTCCCCTTTCCTACAAAACTCTTCAAAAGATGATAACTTCTCTGTTTACTTAATTTCTTTTTGTTCTTTTGTTCTTTTTTGTTCTTTGCGGCTTTTCTTCCATGCTTCCAAACGTTGCCTCTGTCAGTGTTACCAGTAATGTCATTCATTAGCAGATTTTAAAAATGGAATTCAGGGGCGCCTGGGTGGCACAGCGGTTAAGCATCTGCCTTCGGCTCAGGGCGTGATCCTGGCGTTATGGGATCGAGCCCCACATCAGGCTCCTCTGCTGGGAGACTGCTTCTTCCTCTCCCACTCCCCCTGCTTGTGTTCCCTCTCTCGCTGGCTGTCTCCCTCTGTCACATAAATAAACAAAATCTTAAAAAAAAATAAAAATTTCAAAAAAATAAATAAAATAAAAAAATAAAAATGGAATTCACTCTCTCATCACTAACACATTTTCTTCACTTGGACTTACGCTACTCTCCTTTGTTTTGCCTTGCAAGTCACTGGTGCGTTTTGTGCAAATGCCCATTCTTCTCCCTGGCATCCTAACTTTGGGGTGTTTTATCTTCTCCTCTTCTTTCACACACAATCTCTTGGTAATTTCATCTAGTCTCTTTGGTTGTATTAAACCAAAAGGGTATTACCTTTACATGCAAATGACTCTAATTTTTATTAATCTCTTGCCAAAATTTCTTTTAAAAAAAAGATTTATTTACTTATTTACTTGAGAAAGAAAGAGAGCACAAGCCAGGGGGAGAGGCAGAAAGGAGAGGGAGAAGCAACTCCCTTCTGAATAGGGAGCACGATGCAGGGCTTGATCCCAGAATCCTGGGATCATGAGTCCTGGGATTATAACTTGAGCCAAAGGCAGATATTTAACCAACTGAGCCACTGGGGCACCCCTCCTGCCAAGATTTCTGTTCTGAACTCTAGACTTGTATATCCAACTGCCTATTCAACATCTCTGCTAGAATGTGGCATAGACATACCCAGATTAATATGTCCAAAACTAAACTACTGGTTCTGGCTCCCTTCCCCAAAGTATTACGTTTATAATCTTCCCTATCATGCTTGATGGGAATTCTGTCCTTTCAGTCGCTCAGGCTAAAATTCTTAGTCATCTTGATTCTTCATAGATTTACTATCCAAATCAGTCATAAAATCTTTATGCATAATTTTTGTGGAATAAATAACTCATGTCACCATCTCCATTGCTCCCTTTATGGTTGGAGCCACCATCAGCATTTTGCTGGATCACCCCCCAACAACCTTCAAAGTAGTCTTGCTGCTTTTAACATTGACTCCTCGGCAGTCTGTTCTCAACTGCAGCCAGAGTGATCCTTTAAAGACACGAGTCAGATCTTGTCACTCCTCTACCTCTCCAGTATCCTCCCATCTCACTCAAGTGAAAGCCAAGGTCCTCATAGTAGCTCACAGGACCTACCACGTCTGATGCCTCATTACCTTACTAATTGAATTTCTACTGCTTTGTATTTATTCTACACAGAAGACATGAGGCACTGGCCATCTTAGGGCCATTATGCTAGCTTTCCTCTCTGAATGCAACACACTTTCAGATATGCTAATTGTCAACTACTCTACTTTCTTTGCTCCAGGTCTTTGCTCAAGTATCACCTGCTCAAAGAAGCATCCCCAACCATCTTATTTAAAATAGCAACCTGGGGGCACCTGGGTGGCTCATTCAGTTAAGCATCTGCTTTTAGCTCAGGTCATGATCCCAGGGTCCTGGGATTGAGCCCTGCGTCAGGCTCCCTACTCAGTGGGGAGCCTGCTTCTCCTTTTCCCTCTGCTACTCCCCCTTCTTGTGCATTCTCTCTCTCTCTCTCTGTCAAATAAATAAATAAAATTTAAAAAATAGCAGCCTGTACTCCCAGTCCCCCATGCCCTTCTATTTTTTACCACTTATTGCTATCTAACAAACTATGAAATTTATTTATTATTGTCTCTATTTCAAAACTAGAATGAAAGCTCCACAAAGAAGGGAATTTTTGTCAGTTGTGTGCATTCATGTGATGTTGAACAAAGAACAGAGCACGTGCTGAACACCATAGGTACCTATTCATTACACATACGCATGAATGAAACAGAGCTGAAAGACAGAAAAAGAGTATAAGGTCTGCATATCATCTGAAACCCAAAATCATGGGCATATATGGCATTATGATAGGGTGACACATACTCAGAATTATATCATCCAAAATTTTCTGATTCAGTGTAATGAGTTCATTTTTTTTCTTGTAATGAAACATATAATAATTATTTGTTGAATGCATCTTGAACTTAATTTGATCTTCTTTCCTTTTTAAAGATCACTTTCCCCTCTTTCCTAGGAACATCCAGATCTCCTAACTTATTTTTGTCCTGTGTTGTAAATGACATCATGCTTTAGCTGTCTCTGGGTTCCTTTGTATTTTCTCTTTCTAATGCTCTTCTTTCTTTTACTCCTATCCTGTCAAAATACCTGTTTCCTAAATTTTGCTAAGTGAATTCAAACTATAACCAATTAAGTTTTTACAAGTAGTATTTTTTATGTATTAACTACATTAGTCTCATGTCAGCATTATTTTTTTCATATAAATTTATGATACTGAGTAGTAAATAAACAATGTCCTCGATAAGCCTTTTGGACTATTCTATTTTGTTCTGTTCTGTTATTCTGGTTTTTTTCCCTTTGACTCAACACCACACGCTCTTGGTTTCTATCACCTTATAAATGTTTTCTTATCCAGTAGAGAGATTATCACTTTCTTGTTCTTTAAGAGTGTCTTTTCTAACATTGGCCTTTTGTATTTCCCTTTTATTTTAAATTTTTTAAAGATTGTATTTATCTATTTACAGAGTATGAATGGGGGGAGGGGCAGAGAGAGCGAGAGAGAGCATCTTAAGTGCAGAGCCCAACACAGGGCTTGATCTCATGACCCTGAGATCATGACCTGAGCTGAAATCAAGAGTCAGACACTTAACCAACTGAGCCACCCAGGTGCCCCTGTATTTCCATTTTAAAATCAACCTGTCAATTACACATACACAAATACACATGCATGTATGTACATGGCATCACGTGTAATACACATACATTCATATGTGCATATATATACATTTACATTTGTAAAAAGGTATATATAGAAAGATACTGTATATAGATACATATATATATACATGGATTTGCTTTGCTAATATTTTTGCATCTATAATGATGAGAGAGATTAGCCTCTAATTATCCTTTCTTGAAATGTTCTTGCACAATTTTTTTTAAGGTTATGCTTGCTAAGTTGAAGATGAATCAGATGAGGTACCTGTCTTTTCTATTTCAAGGTCAGCCTTACTTCTAGGGTATTGCACACTAGGCTTGCCCCTATGGTGGGTTCCACAAGTCTGTCACAAATGCATCTGCCTCTTTGGGAATCAGCAAATGCACCCAAGGGAACAGTACATTTAAATTCGAAATTTGCCTTTCTCAATTTCCATCTTCTGGATTTTGGTCTAATCATTTTGCAGTTCCTTTTTAGCTCCCAATGTTTGTTAAATTTTACTCAGTTTTTCTAGCTGTTTTCAGCAGGAGAGTAGGTCAGAAATAGCTCTCCACCATTGTTAGAAGTGTACGTCTTTCCAAGGGTTCACTCTTGACCCTCTTAAAGGAGTAGGGTAGGCTTGCTCCAAGTGGAAAGACAAGTCAGAGATTTACCTTTGCCCTTTTTAAAAGAAGGATGCTTGAGGATATTTGTAAGAGCTCCATGGCCCTTCTTGCCCTCTCAAGCCCTTGTAACAGAGGAAGGACTAGAAGTCCCCATTCATAGAGCCAGGATGACCCCTGTTGGGAGAGGATGAGATTACTCCTGTTGTCTGGGGTTTCTTATTGGCTCCCAGATGTTTCTGGGAATATTTTCATTTTTCTCTTTCTGTCTTCACCCTTTATATAATCAAAGAAGTCAGTCACTAGTAGCTCTAGAATTAAATCATACCACCTTATCAACCTTAGCACATGGGAAGATGTTTTTCCTTTCCCAGTATTAGTTTATCAAACTCAAAATAGAACATGACAAACCAAATCTTGACTATGTCTAAAAAAAGAGAGGAAAAAAAGATTATATTCTACCCACAAAACTGATAGGATATGAAATAAATGTGGTTTCCCCAATGAAAGTTAATGGGCAAACAATAGGGTCATCTGCCCACTATAGCTATCTATGTGCCCAGCACTACAATGCTCAGCCTTAGGGATGCAAGCTGAATATAAAAGCATTGACACCCTCCTCCAGTACTAGCTTTAGGGATTAAGTAGACATGTACAAAATAATTGTCTCAGTGATGGCACTACAACAAGGGTGTTATAAACATGCTATTTCCTTAGTAGAAGTGCTCAAGTCAGTTAGGCTTGTGGAGGTCAAAAAGTTGTCTTGGAGAAAGCAGTAAAAAAATGTGGTAAAAAAAACCTTCTTATTAGGAGTAAGTAATCTTTGCTAAGGTAGGCAAAAGAATAGCATGGTTAAAATAAAATATCTCCTGCTAGTGAGGGAATGGGGGATTAAGTGGAGTAGTAAAGTTTTTAATTTACTATAAAGAATCTAGGAAAAAGAAAGCAGCAAAAAAACTACTAAGCAGTATTCAGGGCCCAGTTGAGGTTGGGAACTAAATTGGACATGGTACACAAATTTGTCATTTGTCATATCACACAACCTTCATAGTTGTGTGATTTTTTTCCCTTAATGATTCTTCAGCAGCCTCTGTTTAGGATTGGGAGCAAGAAATGGACAGACAGCGAGGTCAAATCTCCCAGATTTGGTACCATACATAATCCTAGATTGGGAGCAAGAAATGGACAGACAGCGAGGTCAAATCTCCCAGAACAGGTACCATACATAATCCTAGGACAAACATTAAGGGAAGCTTTCTGGACTGAAAGAAAAGGAGATTTTGTTAATTGGGTGGGAATTAGAAGATGCAGAAGGCAACAGAGATGATTACTCAAGTAGAGTCTGCTAGTTGCTTGGAAAACCCATCCCTCAGGCACCATAGAAAGACCTTGGGAAAAAAGATGTTTTTGTGTAAGTTCAAAGTGGTGCTAAGTCTGAGCTATCGGAGCATCAGTTTCGGGGGTCTGCATGCTGAAGACCCGGGGACCAGACCCAAAGATTACATTTACCTTTTACTCACACAAATTTCTAATGGTCTTGTTTTTATGGCTGGAAATTTCTGCACCAGTTAACACTGCCTGTAAAAAGACAGGGCTTATGCCAGCCTGCCTGATCACCAGTACCCTCCCACAAATATCAGCAATTTATCCTGCATCACAACTCACAAGTAAAATATGCAAATATATTCATTTAAATACTTGAATTAAAGTATCCTCTCTTACACATTCAAGCGATATAGAAATTATCAACCTCACCTTCCCCGGGATGTTCTCTCCTGTGATAATTCTGTTCTCTCAAGGATGCATACCTCATCCAAGTGGTCAGTTCTGGTTATTATGTGTTCAGAGTGAAAAAACTGGAAATTTTGTTTTGTTGTTCTCTAGGAATTTTCTCCTAATAATGAGAAACAGAGTAAGGATAAATACAGGTAGTCCAATCACACTGCCATCATCCTTATCATAGCAGTAAACTTCACTGGAACTTTTAGATTAAGAATGGTTTCTTTTTCTAATTAATAATTTTTTTACAGCAGTTTTAGGTTCACAGCAAAATAAGGCAGAAAGTACAGAAAATTCCCATATACCCCTGGCCACCCCAATAGGCAACCTCCCTACTATCAACATCCCCCATCAGAGTGGTGCATTTGTTACAACTGATAACATACACCAGCACATCGTTATCACCCAGAGTCCACACACTTTACATTAGAGCTCGGTCTTGGTGCTGTGCAATCTGTGTTTGGACAGATCTGTAGTGACACGTATCACCATTGTAGTATCATACAGAATAGTTTCACTGCCCTAAAAATCCTTGGCTCTTTGCCTATTCATCCCTTACTTCCCCCTAATTCCTTGAAACCCCTGATCTTTTTCTGTTTCCATATTTGCTTCCTTAAAAATGTCATATAGTTGTAATCGTACAATCTGTAGCCTTTTCAGGTTGGTTTCTTTAACTTAGTAATATGCATTTAAGTTTCCTCCATGACTTTTCATAACTTGTTAGCTTATTTCTTTTTAGTGATGAGTAATATTCCGTTGTCTGGATAGACCACAGTTTATTTATCCATTCATCTACTAAAGGACATCTTAGTTGCCTCCAAGTTTTGGCAGATAAGAATAAAGCTTCTATAAACTTCCTTGTGCATGTTTTTATGTGGACGTAAGTTTTCAAGTCTTTTGGATAAATACCAAAGAGCAATCATATGGTAAGAACATGTTTAGTTTTATTTAAAAAAACAAATCTGTCAAACTGTTTTGCAAAGTAGCTGTACCATTTTGCATTCCCGCCAACAATGAACATTGTTGCTGGCCATTCTCACCAGTATTTGGTGTTGACAGTGTTTTTGATTTTGCCATTTCAATAGATGTGTGGTGATATCTCATTGTTGTCTTAATTTGCAACTTCCTAGTGACATATGATGTCAAGCATATTTTCATAAATGTACTTGCCATCTGTGTATTCTCTTTGGTGAAGGTGTCTGTTCACATCTTTTGCCCATTTTTAAATCAGATTGCTCATTTTCTTATTGTTGGATTTTATGGTTACTTTGCATATTTTGGATAACAGTCCTTTATCAGATGTCTCTTTTTCAAATATTTTCTCCCAATCTGTGGCTTATCTTATTCTTCTAACATTATCTTTTGCAGAGGAGAAATTTTTAATTGTAATGAAGTCCAGTTTACCAATTTTTTTCATGGATCATGTCTTTTGGTTCTAACTGTTTTATTATCTCCTAAGAAGCTTATGATCTATAGGGTGAGATGCCTATTTTATTATTATCTTCCAGACTTTATTCTCATTTTTTCCTTCTGTGTTCTGAGATAATTTGTGTGGCTTCTTTTCTTTTCATTAATTCATTTTCTTCAGGGTCAGATCTTCTGTTCATCTGCCTCCTTCTATACAATCGTACCTGGGTTTTCACTGAGAAGTTTTATGGAAAGTGATTTTTAAATGATCTTAAAAACAAGGCTAAAGTATTTTTGTGAATATATATTAAATTATGTATTTAAGAGGGATAAATGTCTTGAGTCTCTAGAAGGGAACCACTTCTACTGATATGAAGGGTCTTTTCATACCCATTTTCACTTCTTTTTGTTTATTCATCCTTCTTTAGAAGTCTCCATGTTGTTCCAAGCTTGTCTTATAGTCTGGCAAGAATTAAATTACTTAAAACCAAGGTAAGCATTGCATTATTCAAAATCTAAATTTTTCCTAAAGGACACATCAGGTCTTAATTTAAGGGAAAAAAGAAAAACAAAAGTCTGGCAGTACATCATTTAAAAGAGTGGAGAGGAAAATGAAACGTTAATCATTGGCAGAGCCATGATCATGAGTCACAGCTCTACATAAATATAGATAGTGCCCTTAAGGAAGGGTCCATCGTGAAGACTGGTCTATCCTCTTTAGAAGTAGTTCACTCTTAAAGTGCCTGCCACAAAGTCCTTGTTCACAGAGGTACGTGGTAGTGAAATGAAAAACTCTGATTAGCTCCTGAACTCCCTGTGGGCTTCCATCTCTTGGAAAACACAATTTTTACTTCTCAGACAAAAGAGTTGTGTATGTGATTCTGCCACGGTATCTGTCTCCTTCTTTCCAGGGCAGGGAATGAAGGGAGAACATTCTTTTTCTCTCAGGAAGATTATTATAAACTTGTCCTCAATTTTGCTTTTCCACACGGTATCAACAATACATTTAGCGGAAATACTGCAGATTTCTGATAGGCACATGATATTCATTCTCTTTTTAATTTCCAATCTATATTTTACCTACTTATAAATATTTTCTATCTTTTGTAATATATTTTGTAATTCCTATACTGGCACCATCAACTTGCCAGCAAATCTAGATTTAAGTATTTTTTTATTTGTGTAAAGTTAGAAGCTTCTTCCATGGGAAAGAGAGTGAGTTATACTTTTGGATTCTAACTGAGAAAATTGTGGAAAGATATTTGTGAATAATAAGTCCTAAATGAGAAACAGATGTGTGCAAAATAAAATACAGTGTTCCGGAAAAAAGCAGAGAAATAAAAAAGAGAAACTGAGAAGAAATATAATTTAAGATGATTGACTACATATATGAGACCCTTAGAGGGTAAGAGACTTTAGGAAGCTTTCAAGTCAAAGCCATGGACCACTGCTAATTTGGGTGGGGAAATTTGCTATACTGGCAGCAGTTTCCACTAGAAGCCCAGTAGGTGTGTTCTTAAGATCCAAACAAGAAATAGCTTTTCTCTTTAAGGGCCAATACTAGCAATTTCCACTGAAACTGGAAGGTGAAAGCAAGCTAAATTAAGGAGAAAAACAGCAACCATAAGACTTAGGGATTAGAAAAGTGTGTTAGCCTAAAACAGAGTTATCCCATGGGTCCACACTTATAATTTACTGCAATTGGTTCTGATTAGGATGGGTTCACTTGAATTTCTTCATAACATGTTTTCAACTCAAGTTGTTCACTTTGTGAGTTCAAGGCACAGAAAGATTAGACTGACAAAAGAAAAGCAATAGAGAAAAGTTTGGACTCACACTTTTTTTTTTTAACTAAAGAAATTTTCCTATTTAATACCTGTGGATGATATAAGAATGAATTTCAAATAGAATGTCATCATGATTCACATTAAGTATTCTTGACTAATAGAAAACCTATTGATGTTGCCTTCTAATCATTCCTCATAGATTTTATTTCAGTACTTTTTGATCAAATTTATGGCTTTTTTCTGAATCCTTTCTAAATACTCCAAACTCTTAAATTGTGTAGCCAAAAGAGTACACATATCCTGGCCTATCCTTGCCACATACACTGAAAAGATTACCTCCAAATGTCAGTGAAATAACTACCAAAATGAGGGTGAAGTCACAGACTTAGCTATCAAAAACTTAATTTAACTGAAGAAGTGTCCTTTATGAGTGGAAAAGAAGCAATGTTCAATGATCAGTGGCCCTCTCACTGACAAATTAAAAGTGAAACAATTGAAAATAGTTACATTCCATCAGAACATGGAGAAATAATTCCCCTAAAGGAAAATAAGAAAAATAATGAATTAAAAAAAAAAAAACATTTTAAGGGTGTCTGGGTGGCTCAGTCAGTTAAGCATCCAACTCTTGATATCAGCTCAAGTCATGATCTCAGGGTCAGGAGATCAAGCCCCCAATCGGGCTCTGCACTGGGTGTGGAGTTTGCTTAGGATTCTCTCTCTTCCTCTTCCTCTGCCCGCACCCCCTGCTCACGTTCTATCTCTCTCCAACAAACAAACAAAAATTAATTAATAATAAATAAACAATTCATTTTAAAGCAAAACAACAATAGTAACAACAAAAACAAGAATTAAATGAAAGTTCATAGAACAGTCTTCATCTACTGTTCAGACAAATGCAAACAGTATTTTTAAAATGCCCTGTTTAAAAAATAAATAAATAAAATTGTTTAAAACAATGCCCTGTTGAAGTTAGCTAGCTAGTTATTTGAGTTGAGAAAAGATTGAAAATCTCTTAACTCAAATGTTATGACTAAAAACTGCTTCAAGATCATTAACAGCTTAATTTGGCATCTACTATTGAATTTTACTTAAAAATAAGCTAAGAATGATTTTTTAATTTTATATAAGCATTTTTCTTATATTGGACATACTTCTTTGATAATAACTTTAGGTTTTTATAATTTGGAAATACTTGTAACTTCGATAAGGTTCTAAAGTATACGAAGTCATACAATTACTTTGAGTGTTAAGATTCTATGCAACATAAAAACATAAAAAGCTGTTTTCAGTTCCAATGAAATTCCCTAGAGGAAGGTAATTTTTAAGTGATTACCACTTTTTGTTTTGATTAAAGCATGCTGACACTGTATTATATTAGTTTCAGGTGCACAACATAGTGATTCAATATTTATATACATCAAAAATGATCGCCATAAGTCTAGTTTCAATGTGGCACAATAAATAGTTTTTACAATCTTATTGACCATATTCCCTAGGTTGCACATTAAATCGCTCTTTCTTATTTTTTTTATAACTTGAAGATTGTAAATTTAATTCCTTTCACCTATTTCATCTGTCCACCACTCTTCCCTCTGGCAAACAAGTGTTTGCTCTCTGTACTTATTAGTCTGCTTCTATTTTGTTTTGTTTTTAGATTCCACTCATAGGTAGTCATATGGCATTTCTCTTTGTTTGTCTGACTTGTTTCACTTAGCATAATACCTGCTAGGTCCATCTATGTTGCTGCAAATGGCAAGATTTCATTCCTTTTATGACTCGGTAATGTTCCATTGAATATATATATATATATATATATATATATATATATATCCAACACATTGAATATATATATATGTATATTTTATATATATATATAATATATTATATATATTTGCAAATAATATATATATATATATATCACATATTTTTTCTAATTATTTACTGATGGACATTTAGGTTGCTTCCATATCTTGGCTATTGTGAATATATGATGGACAAAGGGGTTCATATGTCCTTCCAAATTAATGTTTTCATTTTCTTCAAACACCCAAGAGTGAATTGCTGGATCATACGGCAGTTATATTTTCAATTTTTTTTAATGTTTCAAGCTTTTATTTAAATTCTAGTTAGTTGGTATATAGTGTAATATTAGTTTAAGGAGTAGAATTCAGTGATTCATCACTTATATGCAATACCCAGTGCTCATCACAAGTGTCCTCCTTAATCCCCATCACCCATCTAGCCCATCCCCCACCCACCTCCCTCCATCAACCCTCAGTTTGTTCTCTATAGTTAAGAGTCTCTTTTATGGTTTCCCTCCCTCTCTTTTTTTCCCCCCTATATTCATCTGTTTTGTTTCTTAAATTCCCCATGTGAGTGAAATCATATGCTATTTGTCTTTCTCTGACTGACTTACTTTGCTTAGCATAATACTCTCTAGCTCCATCCATGTCATTGCAAATGGCAAGATTTCCTTCTTTTTATGGCTGAGTAATATTTCATTATAGATAGATGATAGATAGATAGATAGATAGATAAGATAGATGATGATAGATAGATAGATAGATAGATAGATAGATAGATAGATGATAGATAGATAGACAGACAGACCATGTCTTCCTCATCCATTCCTCAGTTGATGGACATTTGAGCTGTTTCCATAATTTGGATATTGTTGATGATGCTGCTATAAACATGGGGATACAGGTGCCACTTTGAATCAGTATTTTTGTGTCCTTTGGGTAATTACTTAGTAGTACAATTGCTGGGTTGTAAGGTAGTTCAATTTTTAAGTTTTTGAGGAAACTCCTTACTGTTTTCCACAGTGGCTGCCCCAGAGTGCATTCCCACCAACAATGTAAGAGGGTTCCCTTTCACCTCATCCTCGCTAATATCTGTAGTTTCCTGTGTTGTTAATTCCAACCATTCTGACAGGTAAGGGGTGGTATCTCACTGATTTGATTTGTATTTCTCTGATGATGAGTGATACTGCACATCTTTTCATTGTCTGTTAGCCATCTGCATGTCTTCTCTGGAAAGATTTTGATAAATTCTTTATAGATTTTGGACACTAACCCTTTATTAGATATGTTATTTGCAAATGTCTTCTCCCACTCTGTAGGTTGCATTTCAGTTTTGTTGATTGTTTCCTTCACGGTGCAGAAGCTTTTTATCATGATAAAGTCCCAGTAGTTCATTTTTGCTTTTGTTTCCCTTGCCTCTGGAGATGTGTCTAATAAGAAGCTGCAATGGCTGAGGTCAAAGAGATTGCTGCCTATGTTATCCTCTAGGATTTTGAAGGATTCTTATATCATATTTAGGTCTTTCATCCATTTTGAATTTACTTTTGTGTATAGTGTAAGAAAGTGGTCTAGTTTCATTCTTCTGCATGCTGCTGTCTAATTTTCCCAGCACCATTTTTTGAAGAGACTGTCTTTCCATTGGATATTCTTTCCCGCTTTGTCAAAGATTATTTGACCATATAGTTGTGGGTCCATTTCTGGGTTTTCTATTCTGTTCCACTGATCTATTATTTGTCTGGTTTTGTGCCAGTACCATACTGTCTTGATGAACACAGCTTCGTAATAGAGCTTGAAGTCCAGAATTATGATGCCTCCAACTTTGGTTTTCTTTTTCAAGATTGCTTTGGCTATTCAGGGTCTTTTGCTCCTGAGCCATATTAACAGCAATGTTAAGAAGAGATCACATGCTGTCCAGGTCCTGTTGCTTCAGGAAGTGTTTCTGGAATATGCTGTATGAACTCTGCTGTTGTGTTTTGGCTACTCTTTCCCTCTGAACAGTCCTCTGCTGAGTTTCTCTTTTCCTGCAGTGGACATGTTTGAACCTTGTCCACTGTGCAGTGAGTTTTTGTTTGTTTGTTTATTTGTTTGTTTTTAAAGATTTTATTTTTATTTATTTGAGAGAGAGAGAGCACAAGCAAAAGCAGGGGGAATGGCAGGCAGAGGGAGAAGGAGAAGCAGGCTCCCGCTTAGCAAGGAGCCTGATGCAGGGCTTGATCCCAGGACCCTGGGATCATGACTTGAGCTGAAGGCAGACACTCAACTGACTGAGCCACCCAGGCGTCCCCTGTGTGGTGAGTTTTAACTAGGTGTGCTCTCGTCTACTTGTTAAAGGAGACCTAATCCTATTTCCACTAGAGCTGAAGCTTTGCAGAACTCTGTAATCTGTAGACTTGTTGTGTGCAGGGCATTTTTGGTGGGGGAGGGGCCCACTGATGCTCTCTCTCAGGCACATTTGTCCTAGTAAAGAAGCACCTGCAGAGTGAAGGGGGTGGGGCTTGGTGTAAGCAGCTCAGACCTCCACTATTGGTACTATGCTGCTCACTGAAGTCAGCTGTGCTGATGGGTGGGGGAGAAAAATGGCACTAGCCCTCTCCCTCCTCCCAGGAGAGTGGAGTTTGTGCCCACCACCAGCTGGGAAGCCCTCACAGAAGAACAAATAATCTCCCCTCACGTGTCCCACCCATCCCTCAGATCCCTGACTTCACCCTATCTGTGTCCAGGCCACCTGCCCATCCAGCAGCACACTGCACCTGTGTTTTATCCCAGGCACATTGGCTGAGTTTCAAAACTCCAAACTTTAGGGACCCAGCATGGTGTGGACCTATGCTGGTCCTCTGGGGGAGGGTCTCCTGTGCTGGGGCTGGTGACAGTTTGTTTCAGAAGGGCAGTTGCAGTAATGCACTGGAGCTTGGATTTCAGAGTAAAGTGCAGCAAAAAGCCTGAGTCCAGGTTAGTTGCAGTCAGCAGGTGTCTCTGCCCCTATGGTTAATGTGGAGGGAGAGGGAGCCCAATGGCACCCAATGGCTCCTTTGTCCCTGGAGAAGCAATGCCACATCTCCCAGATGCACTCCAAGAAAGAAGAATCATCTCTCCCAGTACATCCCAGGGGAAACTCAGGTTGTGCTATTGCTCCCAGGCCCCTGCTCTCTTTCTCCACAGGAGCACTGCAGTGCCTGCCACACTCAACACCAGCCACTGGACAGACCTCTGAAACTCCAGTCTTGGAGCTCTGCTGGTTGTTAAAACTCATGACAATCAGCTCCTTTCATTTTCCCAGTTAATGGCTTGTGTTTTCCTTGTGCAATCCCCTTGTGCTGCTCTCTTCTCTCTCTGTGTGTCCTTTCTCTGTGATCAGGGTTCCCTCTCCTCCGCAGCACCCACAATCATTTTCTCCCCTCGATCCTGCCTCTGCACCTCCTACCTTGCACGACGTGGCCTCTTCTCTCCCTCTAGTTGTCTAGTTTGTCAATTTCTTGGGTGTTCAGAATGATTTGATATTTATCTAACTGTGTTTGAGGGACAGGGCAAGAATAGAGTCCTCCTACTACTCCAACATCTTAACTCCTACATTTTAATTTTTTAAAAGAAACTCCACACTATTTTCTAGAGTGGTTGCACTAATTTACATTCTCACCAACAGTTCACAGGGTTCCCATTTCTCCATCCAAACATTCTCACCAACATTTCAAATTTCTTGTCTTTTTGATACTAGCCATTCTGACAGATATGAGGTGATATCTCATTGTAGTTTTGATTTGCATCGCCCTCATGATTGGTGATGTTGACCATCTTTTCATATGTCTGTTGGCCATCTATATGTCTTTGGAAAAATGTCTATTCAAGTCTTCCATCCATTTTCTAATCGGATTATTTGTTCTTTTTGATATTGACTCATATGAGTTCTTTATGTATTTTAGATGATAACCCCTTATCAGATATAGCATTTGCAAATATCTTTTATTCTATAGATTGCCTTTTCATTTTGTTCATGGTTTCCTACTTTATGAAAAAGCTTTTTAAAGAAGTTTTTATTTAAATTCCAGTTAGTTAACATACAGTATAATATTACTTTCAGGATGGGGCGTCTGGGTGGCTCAGTTGGTTAAGCATCTGCCCTTGGCTCTGGTCATGATCCCAGGGGCCTGGGATTGAGACCTGCATTGGGATCCCTGCTCAGCAGGAGAGTCTACTTCTCCTTCTCTCTCTGCCCCTCCCCCTGCTTCTGCTCTCTCACTCTCATAAATAAATAAATAAATAAATAAATAAATAAGATCTTTAAAAAAGTATTACGTTCAGGTGTACAACACAGTGATTTAGTACTTCCACATAACACCCAGTGTTCATCACAAGTGCCCTCCTTAATCCCCTTCACCCACTTAACCCATCTCTTCACCCACCTCTATTCTGGAAACCATCAGTTTGTTCTCTATAATTAAGAGTGTTTCCTGGTTTGCCTCTCTCGTTTTGTTTCCCCTTTGCTCATTTGTTTTGCTTCTTAAATTCCACATACGAGTGAAATCATATGGCATTTGTCTTTCTCTGACTGACTTATTTCTCTTAGCATAATACTTTCTAACTCTATCCATGTCATTGTACATGGCAAGTTTTCATTTATTTTTATAGCTGAGTAATAGTCCATTGTATGTATATACCACTTCTTCTTTATCCATTTGTTAGTTGGTGGACATTGGAGCCATTTCCATAATTTGGCTATTGTTTATAATGCTACTATAAACATCATGGTGCTTGTATCCCTTTGAATTAGTATTTTTGTATTATTTGGGTAAATACCTAGTAGTGCAATTGCTGGATCCTAGGGTAGTGCCATTTTTAATTTTTCGAAGAACTTCCATACTGTTTTCCAGAGTGGCTGCACCAGTTTGCATTCCCACCAACAGTGAAAGAGGGTCCGCCTTTCTCCAAATCCTCACCAACACCTGTTGCTTCTTGCATTGTTGATTTTAGCCATTCTGACGGGTGTGGGGTGATATCTCATTGTAGTTTTGATTTGCAGTTCCCTGATGATGAGTTACATTGAGCATGATTTTATGTGTCTGTTGGCCATCTGTATGTCTTCTTTGGAAAAATGTCTGTTCATGTCTTCTGCTTTTAAGTTTGATATAGTCCCATTTGTTTATTTTTTCTTCATTGCCCATACCTGATGAGACAGATTTTTAAAAAATATTGCTCAGATTGATGTTACAGAGCTTCTTGCTTGTGTTTTTTTCTTGAAGTTTTATGGATTCAAGTGTTACATTTAAGTCTTTAATCCATTTTGAGCTTACCTTTCTATGTAGTATAAGAAAGTGGTCCAGCACGCATGGATGGTTAAGTCGGTTAAGCATCTGCCTTCGGCTCAGGTCATGATCTCAGGGTTCTGGAATCAAGCCCTGCATCAGGTACCCTGCTGAGCAGGGAGTCTGCTTCTCCCTCTCCGTCTGCTTCCTCCCCCCTGCTCATGCTGCGTCTCTCTCTCAAATAAGTAAATAAATAAATCTGTAAAAAAAAAAAAAAAGTGGTCCCGTTTTATTCTTTCGCATGTAGCTCTGTAGTCTTCCCAGCACCATTTACTGAAGAGACTGTCTTTTTCCCATTGTGTATTCTTGTTTCCTTTGTTGTAGGTTAATTGACCATATAAGCATGTGTTTATTTTTGGGATCTCTATTCTCCTCCAGTGATCTATGTGTCTGTATCTTTGCCAGTACCATACTGTTTTGATTACTACAGACTTGTAATATATCTTGAAATCTGGAAGTATAACACCTCCAGCTTTGTTCTTTCTCAGGACTGCTTTGGCTATTTGGGGTTCTTTTACCATTCCATACAAATTTTTAAATTATTTGTTATAGTTCTGTGAAAAATGTCATTGGCATTTTCGTGGGGATTGAACTGAGACTATAGATTGCTTTAGGTAGTATGGACATTTTAACACTATTAATTCTCCCAATCCATGAACACAGTACATCTTTCCATTTATTTCTGTCATCTTCAATTCTTTCATCAATGTCTTAGTTTTCAGATTACAAGTTTTCCATCATCTTGGTTCAATTTATTCCTAGGTATTTTATTCTTTTTGAGGCAATTGTAAATGAGACTGTTTTCTCAATTTCTCTTTCTATAATTCATTGTTAGTGTATAGAAATGCAATATGTTTCTGTATATTAATTTTGTATCCTCAACTTTACTGAACTCTTTATTAGGTTTAATAGTTTTTTCATGAGTCCTTAGGGTTTTCCGTACATATTATCATGTCATCTGCAAATAGTGAGAGTTTTACTTCTTTTCTAATTTTGATGCCTTCTATGTGTTTGCTTGCCTAATTGCGGTGCCTAGAATTTATAATACTGCATTGCATAAAAGTGGTGAGTGTGAGCATCCATGTCTTGATCCTGATCTTAGGAAGAAAAACTTTCAGCTTTTCACCATTGAGAATGATGTTAGCTTTGTATTTGTCATTTATGGCCTTTATTGTGTTGAGGTATGTTTCCTCAATACCCACTTTTTTGTGAGTTTCTAATCATGAATGAATGTTGAATTTTTTCTAACGTGTTAGTGCATTTATCAAGATGATTATATTATTTCTATCCTTTGTTTTGTTGATATGGTATATCACATTATTTGATTTGGAATGTTAAACCATCCTGGCATTCCTAGAATACATCCCACTGGATCACGGTGTGCTTGATCCTTTTAAAGTATTGTTAAATTTGGGTTGCTAGTACTTTGTTGAAGATTTTCCCATCTATGTTCACCAGTGATATTGGCTACAATTTCTTTTTTTATTTCGTAGTGTTTTCCTCTGGTTTTAGTATCAGAGTAATGCTGGCCTCATAAAATGAGTTTGGAAGCATTTCAACCTCTTCAATTTTTGGGGACAATTTGAGAAAGGTAGGTATTAACTCTTCCTTAAATGTTTAATAGAATTCACTTGTGGCAGTGTTGTGTACTGGTCATGTACTTTTGTTTTTTGGGAGTTTTTTGATTATTGATATTTCATTATTAGTGATTGGTATACTCAGATTTTCTATTTCTTCATGATTTTGTCTTGAAAGATCAGATGTTTCTAGGAATGTATCCATTTCCTCCAGGTTGTCCAATTTGTTGACATATTGCTGTTCAAGGTAGTCCCTTATAATCCTTTATATTTCTGTGGTACCAGTTGTAGCTTTTCTTTGATTTCCGATTTTATTTGAGCCATCTCTTTTTCTTGATGAGTCTGGCTAAAGGTTTATCAATTTTATCTTTTCATAGAACTACCTCTTATTTTCATTATCTTTTCTGTTTTTTTTAGTCTCTAGTTCATTTATTTCCATTCTGATCTGTTATTTTCTTCCTCCCACTAACTTTGGATTTTGCTTGTTGTTCTTTTTCTAGTTCCTTTAGGTGTGGTGTGAAGTTAGATTGTTTATTTGAGATTTTTCTTTTTTCTTGAGGTAAGCCTGTGTGACTATGAACTTCCCTCTTAGAACTACTTTTGCTGAGTTCCATAGATTTTGAAACATTCTATTTTCATTTGTCACAAGATATTTTTCACTTTCCTCTTTTATTTCTTTATTGACTCATTGGTGGTTTAGTAGAATGTTTTTTAGTCTCCATATGTTTGTGTTTTTTCACTTTTTTTCTTGTAGTGAATTGTAGTTTTATACGGTTATGACTGCTTGATGTTATTTCAATGTTAAATCTTTAGAAACTTGTTTTGTGGCTTAATTTGTTGTCTATCCTGGAGAACGTTCCACGTACACTTGAAAAGAATGTGTATTCTACTGTTTTGGGATGGACTGTTCTGTACGTATCCATAAAGTCCATCTGGTATGGTGTGTAAAGGCCAATGTTTTCTTACTGACTTTCTGACTGAATGATCTATCCATTAATGTCAGTGGGTATTAAAATTTCCCTATGATTGTATTCTCATCAACTTTACCCTTTGTGTCTGTTAATAATTGCTTTATATATTTAGGTGCTTCTATGTTGTCTGCACAGAAATTTACAACTCTTACATCCTCTTGTTGGACTGATATCTTTATCATTATGTAACACAATTCTTTGTCACTTGTTCATCTTTGTTTTAAAGTCTATTTTGTTTGTTAAAAATATTGCTACCCTGGCTTTTTTTTTTTTTTTTCATTTTCATTTGCATGGATTATCTTTTTCCATCTCTTCATTTTCAGTCTGTGTATACCTTTAGGTCTGAAGTGAGTCTCTTGTAGGCAGCACATTGATGGTTCTTCTTCTTATTTTTTTTTATCCATTCAGCCATCCTATGTCTTTTGATTAGAGAATTTAGTCCATTTAAATTTAAAGTAATTATTGATAGTATGTACTTATTGACATTTTGTCCATTTTTCTCTGTTTTGTAGTTCTCTGTTCCTTTCTTTTCTGCTCTCTTCACTTGTGGTTTGATGCCTTTCTGTAGTGTAATATTTGGATTCCTTTCATGTTATTTTTGTATATCAATTATAAGTTATGTGTATATATATATAACATAGTGTATATGTATTAATATATATGTATATATACATATATAGTATGTATATATCAGTCTATTTTAGTGTGTGTGTGTATATATATATTTATTTTGTGTGTGAGTGTGTACGTGTGTGTCTGTATATATGTATATATATACACATATACATACATATGGTATACTTGTTGTAGTCTATTTTACTACTTTTGTCTTTTAACCTTCATGCTAGCTTAATAAGGTTTTGGTCTACTACCTTTATTATATTATTGCCCTTTCTAGTAAGGTTTTTTCTTTTATGTATTTCCTTATTTCTTGTTATGGACTTTTCTACTTAATGAAGTCCCTTTAACCTTCTCTGGTTTAGTGTTTATGAACTCCTTTAAATTTTGCTCATCTGGGAAATTCTTTATCTGTCCTTGATTCTGAATTATAACCTTGCCAGGTAGTACATGAAATGTGAGTCTTTGCCTTTCAGCACTTTGAATATATCATCCATCCCTTCTGTCCTACAAAGTATCTGTTGAAAAATCAGTTCATAACCTCATGGGGGTCTCCTTGTATGTAATTAGTTGTTTTTCTCCTGTTGTTATTATGATTCTCTCTTTATCTTTACCTTTTGCCATTTTTAAAAAGATTTTATTTATTTATTTGGGAGAGAGAGCATGAATGGGGGGAGGGGCAGAGGGAGAGGGATAAGCACACTCCTTGCTGCACAGGGAGCCCGCTGTGGGGCTTGATCCCAGGACTCCAGGATCATGACCCTAGCCGAAGGCAGACGCTTAACTAACTGAGCCATCCAGGCACCCCAACCTTTTGCCATTTTAATTATACTATGTCTTGGTGTCAATCTCTTTGGGTTCATCTTGTTTGAGACTCTGCTTCCTAGACCTGGATGTCTGTTTCCTTACCTAGGTTAGGCAAGTTTTCAGTCATTTCCTTCAAATACAGTTTTGCTCCTTTTTCTCCCTTTTCTCCTTCTAGAAGCCCTAAATGCAAATGTTAGCTTGCTTAATGTTGCTCCAGAGGTCTCTTAAACTATCCTTATGTTTTTTTATTTCTTTTGTCTTTTTTGCTATTCTGACTGGGTGATTCCCCAATCAGACCTTTTCTTCCAGATCACTAATCCAATATTTTGGATAGCCTAATCTGCTGTTGATTCCCTCTAGTGTATTTTTCATTTCAGTTACTGTATTATTTAGCTCTTACTGGTATTGTCTTATATTTTCTATCTTTATTGAAGTTTTCACTGTATTCACTTATTATTCTCTAGAGTTTGGTGATTATCTTTGTGGCCAGTACCTTAAACTCTTATCAGGTAGATTACTTACCTCAGTTCCATTAAGGTCTTTTTCTGAAGTTTTGTCTTATTTTTTATTTAGAATGTATTCCTCTGTCTCTTCACTTTGACTCTCAGTGTTTGTTTCTGTATGTTAGACAAATCAACTCCCTCTCCCAGTCTTAAAAGAGTGGCTTTATGTAAGAGAGTCCCACAGAGCTCAGAAGCATATCACCCCCCTTTGTCACCCGATCCAGGTTTTCAATGGGCATTTCCTATTGTGGTAGGTCATTGGGTGGAGACTGATGGGTGGGTACCCCCCCTGAACCTGACTGGCTGGGGCTGTGGCAGCCTGGAGGGGTTCTCCCTTGGCCTGGCTGGCTGGTATAGTGTGCTGCCTCTGTGGTTATGCGTGGGGTTTTCCCCCTACCCAGCTGGGTGGGGTACTATAGTCACTGCTGCAGCTATAGTGTGGGCAGAGCTCTCTTCCTGGCCCAGCTTGCTGGTTGTCCTGTCTGCTGCAGCTACAGTGGTGGGTGGGTCTCTACCTCCGGACCAGCTGGCTGAGGCATACAGAAGTAGCTGCCATGGCTGTGGCTGTGGGCAGGGCTATCAATTGGACACCCCACCAGCATTAGTATGCTAAAGTGAGAGTTCCAAGATGGCACCCACGAGCATGGGCACAAACAAGGTAGATTCTGCTGCAGAAATGGCACCTGACAGTTTTTCTGTCCACAGGAAGGTTCTCAGCATTTTCCTGCCTCTCTGGGAGACACCCTAGCCATAGTAAGTGGGTCTCTTTCACCTGTGTTCTGGATGCTTTTCCAATTCGTGTATTAGCACTGAATTTCAGGGCAAGTGAGACTATGTATGAGCCCTTTAAGAGTGGGTCCCTCTTTCCCTATAGCTCTATGGTTTTCCTGGTGATTTTCAAAGCCCAGATTTTTGTGGGCTCATCTCTCTTGTGATCTAAGTGTTGGAGTTCCTGCTGTGGTGATCCAACCTCTTGTTCTTCAGGGAGAAGGACTATTTTTTTGATATCCCTCCACAATTGTGGATTGCTGTACCTGGAGCAGGGTTTTTCTTCTTTTGGCAAGACCTTGTTTCTGCCACTTCCACCCATCTCAGTGCTGATTCTTTGTCTTTCATTGTGGAGGCTCTGTTCATTCAGTTTTCAGGGCTTTTTCTGAGAAAATTACTCCATTTGCAGTTGCGTATTTGTTGTGTCTGTAGAAGAAGGTGAGCTCAGAATCCTCCTACCATCTTGAATCCTCCACCCATAAACAATTTCTGTTTGATGTAAACATTTCTTTAGATGTGTTGGAAGTGTTCCAAAGGAATGTATCTGCTACAGTTAGGCTCTGGTTAAAGATACTTAAAGATACTATCTTTAAGAGAAAAGCAACCTCAAAAACACACCTTTCAAAATAATAGTGATTTCATTACCATTTGTTTCAGTAAAACTAATGTAATACTATTCGACTATTTATAGTGGTATGTATTGTTCAAAGAAAATAGAATTAAATACTACATTTTATAAACTCAGGATTCCCTGAGTATTCTTCACTCAGTTAGGGGCCACTAGGTAGATTGTGACAAGAAATGAAAAAAATGCTTGCCGACTTTGAGGGCACCTAGAATGCAAGCAGGGAGAAGAGTAAACTAACCAGTTCAGCACATAAATTACTAAAACAAATGAACAGGTATGCAGTGCAGAAAAGTAATTCATAAAGTGCCTTTATGTTTGATCTTTAATTACAAAGTTCTATGTTATTTTTAATATGTCTTGATAAAAAGGTATTTGCAGATGAAAGTTTTACGTAAATTTGACTTCCTTATCTGAAAAATAATTTTATAATTTAGTTTTGGAAATACTATATATAGTTTTATGTATCATAAATTTGATTATGTTTTGTTAAATATAAGGTGCATTTTTAACATTTTAGTATCTCTTAAATCAGTTTGCAATTTATAATCAATAGTGTCTTTCAGTCATTGTTGGGATAAACTGAGATCATTTTAAATTACAATTTCTTTATGAGTTTTTGGACCATATTGTTGGTGTAAATTCAAAACATTAATCTAGTTGTGTTTCAAATTCCCAGAAGAAATACACTTTTTTTCTTCTATGTAGTGCTAAGATTAAGACTTGAAGGTTTCCTTGCTTTCTCCATCTATATGGTGGTTTCATTTATTTTTATCTTCACACTAAGAGGGTAGCCCTTTGATATCTCACCTTGGGCATTTCTGCTTTCATAATGCCACACAAAATAACAATCCATCTGACATTGGAAAATTTCTTACATTCATTGTAAAACAGAAATTTGTCTTAGAAGTTTTTGAGGATTTCTAGTAGATATCAATTATGACCACATTTTGAGCAGAAAATAAAGCCATCATATGCCTCATGAAGTTATCTGACATAAATAACTGGATATAAATAAAGAGGGTTATAAACCCATTTGCTTTACAGACAATAGAAGTTTCAAACTCTGTTATACGCTTGCTTTGATTAAATATGAAGCTTCAATTTAAATAGCTTCAATTTAAAAAGTAAAATTTATTGATAAACTATGGCAAATTAAACTCAGCTGCCTGAAAAACCATATTAATAAAATGCAGTAATATACATAAATATTGAATAACTTTAAAACATATTTTGTTCCATGCCTCAAATAGAACACTAGAAAGAAAGCATCATGAAAATGAAGGTTTTTCTTTTTCCATTTATTGCTGTTATGTCTAGATTTAGAATATTGCTTGGCATGTAATAAGCATTCAAGAAATATTTGCTTAATAATTAATTAATTAATTGGGTCAAATTACATCCAGTGATGCATAGTTATTTTTGTATGTATCATATAGTCCCTCCTGAATTATTGAGTGGTTGAAACTTGGATATGTGCTTTTTTCATACTTAGATCAATTTAATGAGACTTCAACCCAATAAGCAGACTCATCAAGCTGGCTGACATTAGTCACTCCATATCTGCTCTGAGATACTCTCTAGTTCAACAGAATCTGGTTCTTATCTCGAAAATTCAATAACCTTGGTAATCAGTAAACTATATATAGCCAACATGCTATGCTCCAGTAGACTATAATACTTATGGATTGATTAACTCTTTAAGGCTTGGGTGAAGTTTGATACACTCTTACTAAATGACGTCTTAAAGGAACTTCAGGAATCTTTTTCACAAACCCAACAAACAGTTCCTTCATCCCTAAGACTGTAGTCAAGAAACACTACTTAAAAAATGCTGAAGTCCACTAATTATCAAAAATGTAAGTAGGTCTTGATGGGAAAAAAATAACAGAACTTGGTATGTAGGGTTTTGAAAAGGTGTGATGTCATGGCAAACTCTGGGGCACTTGGAAACCAGTATAAATCACTTCATTGTAGCAGTGTAACCATCAGGTTCTAAGGGAAACTGTAAACTGAGATAACCATGTCTGACACCAGAAAGTAAGTCAAGCTCTGTGAGTTTTCCCTTCATTATTCTCTTTAATACAGGTGAACCAAAAAAAAAAAAAAAAAAAAAAGACCCACAAACTTAATGGTGCTTTGCAGCACTGATTATTTGGTAATAATCAAAAGGTTTCATGATCTGAAAAAGTTGTTTCAATACAGCCCATTAAACAATATGAAGAGCTATTATTCCGTCCTACTCCCTTTCTGCCACTCAGGTGTTCATTTGCCAGATGCTTTGTAATTAAGAGCATATAAAAGGAGAATAACATGAATTGCACAATCAGGTAAATTTATCTAGTCTAATTTTGGTGCCAATAATAAATATTATATTTTATTACAATTTTATCAAGATGACTATTTTCTCAATGTTTTTATTGACACTATTCTAAGCCACTAAAAAAAAAAATCTTCTGAGGCTAGTTAATTATGTGAATCATAGAGACGAATGACCTCTCTAAATTTAGCTCAGTGAAGATAACAGCATATATATTTATCTTACCAATGTGTATAGTTATTTAAAATTCATACTAACTAATTTGTAGTAAAACACTCTCCTGATGAAAATCTTTATTCCATATATTCCATAACTACTGAGATGCAGTACTTGTGTGTACAGTAGTCTCTTAAACATCTGTAAACCAGAGAGGGGGAGTGAGGGAAAGAATGAAAAGAAAAGGATGAGCATAGAAAGAGAAAAGAATGGAAGTCATTACCGAGAGATATTCATTTTATTGTCTCCTTTTACTATCACTTTACAATTGAGAAATTGATTTTGGACTTGTTCCACACTTGTTAGGAAAAAAAATAAATTCTCTTTCTCTTGGCTTTTTTGATCCAGGGAGTTGGTACTCAGAATTATTTTTTTTATAATAATATTTTTTATTATATTATGTTAGTCACCATACAGTACATCTGTATGTACTGTATGTAAAGTTCCATGATTCATTAGTTGCGTATAACACCCAGTGCACCATGCAATACGTGCCCTCCTTACTACCCATCACCAGCCTATCCCATTCCCCCACCCCTCTCCCCTCTGAAGCCTTCAGTTTGTTTCTCAGAGTCCATAGTCTCTCATGCTTCATTCCCCCTTCTGATTACCCCCTCTTTCTTTATCCCTTTCTTCTCCTACCGATCTTCCTAGTTCTAATGTTCCATAGATGAGAGAAACCATATGATAATTGTCTTTCTCTGCTTGACTTATTTCACTTAGCATTATCTCCTCCAGTGCCGTCCATGTTGCAGCAAATGTTGAGAAATCATTCTTTTTGATAGCTGAGTAATCAGAATTATTGTTAAGATAACAGCATCCCTTCTGCTTATTGTTGGATTGTGGTTTTGAAGCCAGAGTTTTAACAGATTTGTACAGGTGCAAAGGTAAATTTCTAGGCAGGAAGTAGATATCAATACCACCACATGCCAGTAAAATAGACTGAATTTTAAGAATTAAATGCCTCTAAACCAACTTTTTGCCATCCCTTTAAAAAACAACAAAAACAGCAACAGAAACCTTGGTTTAAACATGACATTGGCTTGTAGTCAAAGTAATGCAGGTTTTAAAACAGTGATACTTAGATTCTTCTGGAGAAATATCATCCTGAATTTTGAAAATGGATTTAATACCATAAGGAAGATAACTTCAAGATTTAATCATCATGAACAAGTTATGATCCAGTTTGCATAGATTCAAATCCTGCCTCTGTCACCATGGACAACCTTTTCAGCTACCATGTGCCTCAGTTTCCTTTTCCATAAAATGAAAATAGCAGTATATTCTTACAGGAAATATCTACTCAGATCCTTTGCCCAATTTTCGGGGTTGTCTTTTTACTATTGAGTTGCAATAGTTATTTATGTATTTTAGATACAAGTCACTTATCAGTTATATAATTTGCAAATTTTTTTCTGCCTCATAGAATTGTTGTATTAAATAGTTCAAGACTTGTAACTTGCTTATAATTTAGCCTGACATGTGGAATGCATTAATTAGGTTATTATGAAGCTTGTACCATGTTCTCTTAGTAACCTAAAAGTTATTAAAATTTTCCCTCCTGACCCCTAAACATGTTTCATCTATTAAAGACCCACTGATATTTCATAGATTCCAAGAATCTTGCAATACAACTGGTTCAGAAAAAAGGAAGGAAGGAAGGAAGGAAGGAAGGAAGGAAGGAAGGAAGGAAGGAAGGAAGGAAGGAGGAAAGAAAGAAGAAAAGAAAATCACAGAGCTTCCTTGACTTACAATGAGGTTACATCATGATATGCCCATTATAAGTGGAAAATATCATAAATGGAGAATGCATTTAGTACACCTAACCTACTGAGTGTGATATCTTAGTCTAGCTGACCTTAAACATGTTCAGAATACTTACATTAACCTACAGTTGGACAAAAGCATTTAACACAAAAGTGTTGAATATCTCTGTAATTTATGAACACTGTACTGAAAGTGAAAAACAGAATGGTTGTGTGAGTATTGAATGGTTGTACATGTATTGGTTGTTTACCCTCGTGATGGCGTGGCTAACTGGGAGTGGTGGCTCACTGTTGCTACCCAGCATCGCGAGAAAGTATTATACTTCGTATTGCTAGCCCAGGAAAAGATCAAAACTCAAAATGCAAAGTACGGTTTCCATAGAATTCATATCACTTGTGCACCATTGCAAAGTCAAAAAAATCCTAAGTTAAATCATCATAAGTCAGGGACGACCTGTTTGGCGAAAGATTTGATGCTATTTCATCACCTGAAGCAATGTTAGCCACATATCAGCCATCCATTCACTTTTCAGTTTAATGACTTTGCTATAATTTCCAAAAATCATACCATATATTCATAAAGTTTTTCTTTATATTGAACTAAGTAAACTTATTTTAAAATGAAATCTTTTATAATTTTAATCTTTTAATTTGAACATATATACGAATCTATTTTTGCAACTTTTAATTTGACATACATATGAATGTCTATATTGATTAATAATTGCTTATTAAGAAAATAATTTCTTCAACTCCCAATTAAGCAAGAATACTGACTAGTCATTAAGACCAACTAAATACATATTTGAAACAATTTCCATTATCACTTTAGAACTGAAGAACTTTCAGAAATAGAAAGTCAACACAGTTATTGGATGCAAATTTATAATTCAGCTAGGACTTTTTTGATAGCTTAAGCTAAGCATGATAAATATTGTACTGATGAAACTTTTGCCATGTCAGGAATAATTCCAGAGATTTTTTTTTCAAATCTACAAAACATAAACTGAGTGAAAATTCTATGGATATAGATACTCAAGGAATTATCAGATCCAGAACATTTGGGGAGATCATAAAAGGGGTTAGCTACCTCAACAGGAATTTAATAAAAATGAACATGGTCTATTTGGTGAAAAGATTCAGTTAAATCTCTATCAGGAAAGACAAAAATAAGCCTAGTTCTAACACTTTCCAAGATTCACTCACAAACTTAAATCTTTTTAATGCCCATGGGCTTATGGAACGAGTAGACACAAAGCAGAGCTAAAGTCTAAGAGTTTTAAAAAATCTTACTTAGAAGGAACTGGCCTTTTGTCCTAGCAAATGTAAACTGATGATTTTTCCCTACTGAAGATTATTTTTTGGGCCCAAGTTACTTTATCATTCTGAATTCTGTAGAATATCAGTGCTTTTTATTTGAAAAGTTGGGAAGAGTGATATGCATTCTACTTTTTTCAGTTGGACCTCTGGTGCCAAAATTGGGTCATGAATGTATCTTAATCATTGGTACATGATACGTTCATCATTGGCCTATACATGACCTGATTTTATTTATCTGGTTATTTATAATAATGAAATAAACACCTACAAGCACATTGTCCCAAACAGAAGTGAAGGTCTTGAACTTTAGCCTACATTTTTCCTTATGATTTCAACTTATCTATTACCGGTCTTCCTCCCACTGGAGGTAACTATCATCTTGAATCCCATGTTCCCCATTCCGTTGCTTTTTTTTAGTGTTAATGCATCTACATGTATTCCTAAAAGGTATGCTGTTACACATTAAGGTTTGTTTGGTTTTCTTAATTTTTTGGAAAGTGTTTCAAGCTGCACATTTTCATTTAGGACATTTTTTCTTAATATTATATACTTAAGATTTATTCATAACTCAAGTGTTGTAACATTATTCTAGTTTGTGAATATAATGCTATGCCTTCAGTCATTTTCCTATAATGGGCTTTTGAATTGTTTCCAGGTTTTTGCTATTATGAACAACACTGCTATGAACATTTCTGTACATCTGTGTTGTATATGTGCAAAAATTTCTCTTGGTTGCATAAATTACTGGGTCATAGAGTGTATAGAAATAAACCCATACTCTCTCCAAAAGGTGGCATTTTGCAACTTTTAAATTTTGACCATAAAAGAGTTATAAAATAATTCATTGTGATCTTACATTTTACTGATCACATATGATTACTAGTCATATGGTTTTTCTTTCCAAGGAAATTCATTTGCTATATGTTTGTGATTTTCTTAATTAGTTTATGGAGTTCTTTATATATCTTTGATATTAATCCTTTGCCAGTTTTCAGTATCATGAATATCTTCTATCAAATTGCAGTTGTCTTTTCACTTTCATAAAGGTGTCTTTTAGTGAATAAATGTACTTAATTTTAATGTAATCAAAAATACCTATCTTTTCTTGTTTAGGACAATGCTTTTAAATCTTATTTAAGAAATATTTCTCGACTATAGTTCTAAAAGATAAACAATACATTTTCTTCTAACAGTTTTAAAGGTGTTGAGTTGCCTTCTCCCTCTTCCTTTTTTTCCCTCTTTCTTCATTTTAATTTGTTTTTCCTAATTCTATCTGTGAGATAGGAATCCAACTTTGTCTTTATCCACATGAACAACTATTTTTTTCCAGTTTTATTTATTGAAGAGTTTCTCTTTTTCCTGCCTCTGTTGATATCAAACTTCCATAGATGAATGGCTATAATTCTAGACTGTGCCTTCTCCTCAATGGACAACTCTGTTTTCTACCTAGCTAACAGTCTTTCTTAAGATCATGATAGGCCCTAATGGCTGATTGGGCAAGTCTTCCTCTCAGCTCTTATTCTTCTGTGTTATCTTGACTATTATTATTCCTTTACTTTCCATGTACATTTTAGGATGTACTTTGATACTTTCTATTCTATTTCTTTTCTTCTTCCTTCTAGTTAAAGAGGTCAGTAAACTAGGGGCCAAACTGGCCTGAAGCCTACTCCTACATAGCCAGAAACTAAGTGGTTTTTACATTTTGTTAATTTATTTGTTTATTTATTTATTTATTGGTTTTTACATTCCTTTTTTTAAGATTTTATTTATTTATTTGTCAGAGAGAGAAAGCACAAACAGGGGGAGCTGTAGGCAGAAGGAGAAGCAGGCTCCCCACTGAACAAGGAGCCCTGGTTTTTACATTCTTAAATAGTTTTTAAAATTTTTTCATAAGACAAACATCATGTATGGCCCACAAACCTGAAACTCTACTAGCTGGCCCTTTATAGAAGAAGTTTCCTAACTCCTAGAAGATTTACTCAATCTAGACTTTCAATGAATTAGTTCATTATTTGACTTTATGTTTTCATATATTTAGTTCTATAAATTGTTCATTCTTTCAAAAAAGTTTTGACTAGTATCTATTCTTATTCTTTCCTCATGTTTTTGTTCATAGACATACTGTTAATCTCTTCCTAATAATTTGTTAGAACATTTCATTAGATAGTTCTGTATTCTTAGTCTATCTTTCTAATATGCCTGCTCCCAATGGAAATCTGTGGTCCAATATGCCCATTTTCCCTTTTAAATCATTAGGCTCCTCAAATATCTTAACATTTTGATCTCTAGGCCTAGATAATGAAGAAACCTAGCCATTAGAAAGCCAATCACTACCTCCTCAGTCTATAAAACAGATCTACACTTTAGGATTTTACTCTTCATTTCCCGATAGGAAGGCACCCCTTAGATTATGATTTGCCAGGCCTAGGACTTTGGAAAAAACAAAAGCTAGAGACCAGTTAGTATGCACTTATTTTTCTGAGATCTTCATTAACAGGTATATTTCTCAAGGCAATGATGGGGATGAGCAAGAGCAGAACTCCAAGAAATGTGTCATTTACTACTTCTACCACAGCCCATTGAGGCTTTCTACCGCTCAGGTCAAAGTCATCACTTTCCCCAAATTATCTCAATCTCCTTATTGCGTAAGGGTTTTCCGCAATTTTCTTGGTCATTTTTTTTTATCTTCAAATACTCTTGGATTCATCTTGGAGGAGGAAGCTGGTAACAGCTGCTAATAGAAATTATACAGAAAAAGTTTATATTTAGTATGAAAAATATGCACAAGCCAATAGACATGCTTATTTAAATCATTGATTGAATCATATCCTGACAATATTTAGGATGTAATTTTCCAAATCAACTTTGCCTACTTAGCTGTAAGAATTGGGCTGGCAAGTTCAATACTTCCTCCAAATTATTTGTGGTTACGTAATGCATACACAATAAGGGCTCCATTTGAGTTACAGCAATATTTGATTGAATTTACAGAGTAAAAAGGAACCCTAAGAGAAGAAAATGAACAGCTAGACAGAGAAAGTTGTGTTCCTGATAGAGAACAGAACTGAGACAATTAGCTAGCTGGAAGCTAGTTGGAACATCAGTACTTGACAGAGAACCTGGCAAGACGAAATAGATTCCTTTAGCTAAATATAATCTATACATAACGTAGAGACGCCACATTGGGAATAAATAGTCACCCTATTCCGGAGAACTAGTCCTCTATGTAATTTTATAAAGTCCCAAGTGATTGCTCCAAGTAGAATGTTCTATGAATATATTTAAATCCTGTTTGTCTATGTCTTGCTATTCAGGAAATCCATGCATTTATGCATGTGTTGAAAATGTGGCCGTCATAGCTAATGAAACTGTAACTGGATGAAAAAAGAAAGTGATTTGTTAACTGCTTTGTAGCAGTTGCATCAAGTCAATGTGCACAAGTCAACTAGTCAAAAGTCTGATCGAAAATCACTTTTCTTGAAATGCTGGCAGAAAAGGAACTACTTGCTACTTTAGTGGTGCCATAAAAGTAAACAGCAAATATCACTGAGATTGAAATGGACATTTAATAAATATATGTACTTACTCAACTTATTTTTTAATGATTGAGGAATAAGAATCTATTGCTTTCATAGTTTAGGGACATTATTAATATTTGAAATAATTATGTTAATCAATAATCATTACCATACAAATGTAAAGTCTCTTAGACAAACATTCTTCAAAACCATTGTCCTAATGGGCAGTTTTTGAGCAATCACATGTATTAGCCTTGTGTTAACCTTTGCAGAAAGTGAAATGGATGGACCTGGTCACCCATGTATACATACACCAGTCCATGTGTATATTACATTATATCCTAGCCACTGACTTTGTTACAGTTCATCTGTATACTGTAGTACCATTAGTTGAAAAGGAGGAGGACTAATATGTTTTGCCTTCTCTTAATGTTTCCGATAGTTATAGAATTAAGTAGGTATCTACAACTGGTGAACTCTTACTCTGGGGGATGGGAGGGTAATAACCACACACATTTAATTAAAGGAATTAATTGCCCTTTGCAATTAATCAGTTGCCCTTTGCCTTCATTAATGAGTCTTCTGATATTTAATATGTAATTTATAAAGTCATCCAAATTTCTTTTTTGACCTTGAAAAATGCAATATTTAAACCAAGAAGTCAAACATTTTTAAACAGGTTTGGAAAGGAGAGGAAGTGGGAAGAAAATCAGTAAAGAAAATGTTCCATTGTTGACAAATGTTTTCTTTACTGGGAAAGAATTCTAACACTTTGCCTGCATATCACAGTCTTATGTCCAGATAAGGTAAAATAAAAATATCCCCACGTTCAGTAACATAGAGCAGCTGCACCGATGGCAAAATGATAGTTTTCCCCCTACTTCTTTGATACTGGCATAGAAAGATATTCTAATACATCTGGTCAAGAATAAATATGTGTATATTTACCACCACCACCACCACAAAAAAGTTATTTTAAGGTATATGGGAGGAAGTTTAGCCTCAGAATTCAGAGTGTGAGCATTGGAACCAGAATTCCTGGATTAAAATCCTTATATTGCTCATTAGTTCTGTGACTCTGGCCAATTTTTATAACTTCTCGGTGGCTAAATTTATGAAGATACTAATAATAACTACTTGATATGTTTGTTTATAAAAATTAAATGTGATCTTACATTTAAAACATTTAAAAAGTGGGTTTTTTTACACACATGGCAAACCCTCAATGATTTCATTGTTAAATACAAACAAAACGCTGTTACGGTTAATTCATAATTGCCGCAGGCACATGAAGGAGTTGGAAGGAGGCGGACAATGGGGATAGTGCTGAGTACTTTCACATTTTATTCTAAAAACTCTTGTGAGACATCATCACTCTTTTGGGGCTGCCCATGATCTAGGAACATCTCACAGTATAAAAGCTGAAAATACTTGCTCCCTTGAACTCCCTTTGCATGTAGCCCACAGCCTCATAACCCAACATCATCAAGTGGATTTTCACCCAAGAGCTAGTGATGTCCAGGAAAGGGGTCTTTGGTGCATCTTGTCTGGCCGCTGCAGTTGTCAGACAGCAGTGGCGATGATGCTAGTTGTGGTGTCTGGTTCATTGCCCATATGGTCAGCCTAGCAAGCTGCCCATCTGGAATTCAGCAGGGTCCTCACACTGGGTGAGTCTAGGCATTTCTTCTGGTTGCAGATGCTCTAAGCCTACTTCCCTAACCCTCTAGAGGATCTATGAACTGCCCAATACCCTTTTAATACCTTTCTTTTCTGCTTAAAAAACTCAGCATCAGTTTCTGTGCAGGTATAATTAAGATCTGTGACTGACAGAATTTGAGTGTTATTGAAGCCCTTTTCATAATAATGTATAATAATGTATTATACATTGTGTGCTTTAAAAAAAGTATTTAAGTGGGAAAAGGGTCAACCTCAAGTCCCATTTTTTAATCAGATTGTTGTTGTTGTTGTTGTTATTATTATTATTATTTTGGTGTTGCATTGTATAAGTTCTTTATATATTTTGGATATCAACCCCTTATTAGATATATCATTTGCAAATAGAATTGTTTTCTTAATTTCTCCTTGTGCTACTTTGTTATTAGTGTATAGAAATGTGACAGGTTTCTATATATTAATTATGTACTCTACAACTTTACTGAACTCATTTATTAGTTCTAATAGATTTTTGGTGGAGTCCTTAGGGTTTTCTGTATGTAAAGAATCATATCATCTATGAATAGTAACAGTTTTACTTTTTCCTTACCAATTTGGATGCTTTTATTTCTCCTCTTCCTCCTCCTTCTTCTTTATTTTTTTTATCTGATTCCTATAGCTAAGACTTCCAGTAATACATTGAACAAAAGTGGCAAGAACAGATATCCTTGTCTTGTTCCTAATCTTAGAAAAAAAGCTATGTTTTTAACTATTAAGTATGATGTTAGCTGTGGGTTTTTCATATATGGCCTCTATCATGTTGAGGTATGTTCTTTTTAAACACACTTTATTGACAGCTTTTATCATGAGTGGGTGTTGAATTTTGTCTAATGCTTTTTTCTGAATCGATCAATTTGATCATGTGATTTTTATCCTTCATTTCGTTATTGTGGTGTACCACATTTATTGGTTCGTAGATACTGAACCATCCTGGCATCTCTGGGATAAGTCTCACTTGATTGTGGTGGATGATTCTTTTACTGTATTTTTAAATTTGGTTTGCAATTGATTGTCAAGGATTTTTACATCTATGTTCACCCGGGATATTGGCCTATAGTTGTCCTTTTTTTGTGGTGTCGCTTTGGTTTTGGTATCAGGGTAATGCTGGCCTTAAAGAATGATATTGAGTTTTCCTTCTTCTAGTTTTTGGAATAGTTTGAGAAGAATAAGTATTAGCTCTTCTTACATGTTTAGTAGAATTCATTCGTGAAGTCATCTGGGTTTGTTTGTTTAGGAGTTTTTGATTACTCATTCAATTTCATTACTAGTAATTGGTCTGTTCAGATTTTCTATTTCTTCCTGATTCAGTTTTGGACAAATGTATGTTTCTAGGAATTTATTCATTTCTTTCTAGATTTTCAAATATAATATAATTTTTCATAGTAGTCTCTCATAATCCTTTGTATTTCTGGAATTTGGTTGTTATTTCTCCTCTTTCATTTCTGATTTTATTTATCTCAGCCCTCTCTCTTTTTAGCTAAAGATTTATTAATTTTTTTAAGACTTTATTTATTTGGCAGAGAGAGAGACAGCCAGCGAGAGAGGGAACACAAGCAGGGGGAGTGGGAGAGGAAGAAGCAGGCTCCCAACGGAGGAGCCTGATGTGGGGCTCGATCCCAGGACTCTGGGATCACGCCCTGAGCCAAAGGCAGACACTTAGTGACTGAGCCACCCAGGCGCCCCAAGATTTATCAATTTTGCTTATTTTTTCAAAGAATCCAGCTCTTGGTTTTATTGATCTTTTTAACCATAGTTTTCATCTTTATTTCATTTAATCATACTCTGATATTTATTATTTCCTTCCTTCTACTAATTTTGGGATTGGGTTGTTCTTTTTCTAGTTTCTTTAAGTGTATGGTTAGATTGTTTATTTGACATTTTTCTTGGTGTAGGCCTGTATCAGTATAAATTTCGCCCCTTAGAACTGCTTTCACTGCATTCCAAAGATTTTGAACTGTTGCATTTCCATTATTTGTCTCCAGTTATTTTTTATTTCCTCTTTGGCTTCTTCATTGACCCATTCATTGTTTAATAGCATGTTGTTTAGCCTCTACATGTCTGTGTTTTTTCCAGTTTTCTTCTAGTAACTAATTTCTAGTTTCATACTACTATGGTTAGAAAATATACTTGCTATCATTTCAGACTTCTTAACTTTACTGACACTTTTTATGGCCTAACCTGTGCTCTATCCTGGAGAATATTCCAGATACACTTGAAAAGAATGTGTACTCTGCTGTTTTTTAATGGAATGTTCTGTATGTATCTGTTAAGTCCACTTGATCCGATTGTGTCATTCAAAGCCACTCTTTCCTTATTGATTTCTGTCTGGATGATTTATCCATTGATGTAATTAGGATGTTAAAGTCCCTTAATATTATTGTATTACTGTCACTTCCCCCCTTTGTATCTGCTACTATTTGTTCTATGTATTTAGGTGCTTCTATGTTCAGTACATAGATATTCACCATTGTTATTGATCCTTGTTGGGATTGATGCCTTTATCCTTTATCATTATGTAATACCCCCTTTTATCTCTTATTACTGTCTTTGTTTTAAAGTCTAATATATTATGTGTAGTATACATTTTATATATACATATTATATTTTTATATTTTGTCTGATATAAGTATTGCTACCTCAGGTTTATTTTTAGCTTCCATTAGCATGGAGTATCTTTTTCCATCCCTTCACTTTCAGACTGTGTGTGTCTTTAGGTCTAAAGTGAGTCTCTTGTAAGCAGCGTATAGATGGGTCTTGGTCTTTAATCCACTTTATGGCTTTTGATTGAAGCATTTAGTTCCATTTTATTAAAGGTAATTATTGATAGGTATGTACTTATTGCCATTTTGTTAACCATTTTCTAGATTTTTTGTTGTTCTTTTCTGGAATTTTGTGGAAGCGCTTCTTCTTTCAGCACTATTCTTTTTATTTTTAACAACGCATCGTAAATATGTTTTCACTTCAATTAAAAAGTCTAACTAATTTAAATACTTGCCTAATAGTGCTAGATACATATTTATTTAGCCAATATTGTAATGTTATTGTACAAAAAATTGTCTCTAATATTTCAATATTGGAAATAATACTATAATGAACACTCCTCTGCATATACTGTTTTTCACATCTGACCTACTATTTCCTTCAAATAGTAGAACATGTAAAACACCGAGTGGATCCCTCTGTGAAATAGGAAAAGTCTCCAAAGGTGAATCTGATATGCACATTTCACCTTTTATCTATATTAATGTGATCTTTAGAGCAGCACTGCATAATAGAATTTTCGGCCATGATGGAAATGGAAATATTCTATATGGTATATAATTTGGTAGCCACTAACCACACATGGTTATTGATCACTTGAACTGTTGCTAGTATGACTGAGGAACAGTACTTTTAATTTTAATTAATTTAAATTATTTTAAATTTAAATAACCACATGTATACCATGTTGAACAATGCAGCTCTATAGCCGTTATGACTTTTTTTCTTACTCATTATCTACATAAGTATTATGAGGCTGTCTCTGTTTTTGTATGTTCTTGCGTGGTTCCCTCTATCACTTCTTTTATTCATAATGATTTGTCTGATATTTTACATCATATACACTTGATTTCCTATAGGAAGGTCGATACAGCTTTTCCTAAATAAGAAAAATAAAATAACTAAACAAGTGATCTAATTACTTTTATGTTTTCATAGGTAAACATTAGCCCATATTTCTGGAGTCTCTTCCTATCAGGAGTGTCAGAAATGTCAGAGAATCTTGGTGTCAAATCTGTTTTAAACAAGGCATTTGGTATATTTTTATTGCTTCTTTTTGTTGCTCCTTAGTCACCAACTTTCCAGTCTTTGAACATTTCAATTAAGAAATATTTTACTACATTTAAAATTTCTTCCTAGAAAACTTTTTAATATTTAGTTTTAGTTTTATAATGAAGTGTGTAATAGTCATTTTATTTGTATCTTTAATCTCCATTAATGTCATATCTTCCTCATTTGTGTGCTTTTATTTATTTTTAATGTTTGCCTTTGTTTTTCTAACAGCCTTAGTACTAACATACATATAAATTGAGTTATAATGTTTTCCCATCAAGGCTTACATCTTGTTCCACTCTTTTTTGGATTTTAAGGTTGCATCCTTGAAATATGATACTGGTCGCTTTGGGAGATTTTTGAAACCTTTTTTTTCTTGAATGGGCATTACTATGGGCTGAATTTTTTCCTCCAAATTTTGTGTATTGAGGTGATAACCTGCCTTTGTGGGAGGTTGGCCTGGTGAAGGGCAGGCCCTAGTAGAAGGTGCTAATTCCCAGTTCTCAGAATGAAGTAGAGCTGGGGGATCTCCTTCTGTCACTGAGTATCTCCCAAGTGCTGGGAGACAGAATGTTGATGTCATTAGAGCCAAACAACTTCTTCAGACAGATGTGAGCCAAGGTTCAGCCCCCTTTGTGGAAATCCAGCTGATACATGAATTCAAGCTTGTGAAAACAAAGAAAACTTCCTTCTAAAGAGGCACAGTTGATCCTATCTACAATAAATCCTTCAGCTTCAAAGTCCCCCAAGAAGAACTTGAAAGTGGCAGCTTAGTATTTACAGGATCCAACAACCCCGTCACCGGCCTGTGAACAGTGTGGTCACACAGACCTGGAAACTGATATTTCTGTGGCATAAAGAAACAAGTCAATGGCTATGAAAGTAAAACAATTGAAAAAAAATAAATTCCAGTTAGTTATTATACAGTGAAATATTAGTTTCAGGTGTACAATATAATGATTCGACACTTCCATACAACACTTCATGCTCATCACAGCAAGTGCCCTCCTTAAATTAATCTCCATCACCTATTTAACCCATCCTCCCACCCCATCCTCTCTGATAACCGTTTGTTTGTTCTGTATGATTAAGAGTCTCTCTCTTGGTTTGCCTCCCTCTCTCCCCCCTCTTTTCTTGTTTGTTTTTTTACTGAAATTCCACATAGGAGTTAAATCATATGGTATCTGTATTTCTCTGACTGACTTATTTGGCTTAGCATTATACTCTCTAGCTCCATCCATGTCTTGCAAATGGCAAGATTTCACTCTTTCTTATGGGTAATATATATATATAATCTTCTTTATCCATTCATCAGTCAATGGACCTTTGGATTGTTTCCATAATTTGGCTCTTATAGAGAATGCTGCTATAAACATCATGGTGCATGTATCCCTTTGAATTATTTTTGTATTATTTGGGTAAATGCCTAATCGAGCAATTGCTGGATCCTAGGGTAATTCTATTAACTTTTTGAGGAAACTCCATACTGTTTTCTACAGTGGCTGCACCAGTTTGCATTCCCACCACCAGTAAAAGAAGGTTTCCCTTTCTCCACATCCTCCGCCACACCTCTTGTTTCTTGAGTTGTTGATTTTAGCCATTTTGACTGGTGAGAAGTAATATCTCATTGCTGTTTTGATTTGCATTTCTCTAATGATCAGTATTGTTGAATATCTTTTCATGTGTCTGTTGGCCATCTGTATGTCTTCTTTGGAAAAATGTCTATTCATGTCTTCTGCCCATTTTTAATTGGATTATTCCTTTTTGAGGTGTTGAGTATTGTAAGTTCTTTATATATTGTCTACACTAACTCTTTATCAGATGTGTCATTTGCAAATATCTTCTCCCATCCTGTAGGTTGCCTTGCATCCCACAGATTTTGAACAATTGTATTTCTCTTTTCATTTGTCTCCATGTATTTTTTTTAATTTATTCTTCAATTTCTTCAGTGACTGATTGCTTGCTTACTAGAATGTTATTTAATTTCCACGTCTTTTTTTTTTTTCAAACTTTTTTTGTAACTGATCTCTAGTTTCATAGCATTGTAGTTGGAAAAGGTGCTTTATATGATTTGAGTCTTCTTAAATTTATTGAGATTTGTTTTGTGGCCTAACATATGGTTTAACCCAGAAAATGTTCTATGTGTACTTGAAGAGAACATGTGTTCTGCTGTTTTGAGATGAAATATTTTTTATATGTCTGTTAAACTCACCTGGTTTAATATGTCACTCAGAGTGGCTGCTTCCTTATTAATTTTCTGTATGGAAAATCTACCCATTACTGTAAGTGGGATGTTAAAGTCCCCTATTATTATTATATTATTGTTAATTTCTTCCTTTATGTCTATTGATGTTTGCTTTATATACTTAGGTGCTCCTGTGTTGGGTGTATAGATATTGACAATTGTTATATCAGGTTTTTTTTAATTGATCCCTTTACCATTGTGTATGTAGAGCCCTTATTATCTCTTGTCACAGTCTTTGATTAAAGTTTCTTTTGTCTGATAAAAGCATTGCTATTCCACCTTTTCTTCTCTTTTGTTTGGATGGAATATATTTTTCCTTCTCTTCACTTTCAGTCTCTATGTGTCTTTAGGTCTGAAGTGAATCTCTTGCAAGCAGCATATAGCTGGATATTGTTTTCTTTTATCCATTCAATCACCCTATGTCTTTTGATTGGAGGATTTAGTCCATTTATATTTAAATTAATCATTGATCAGTATGTACTTATTGACATATTGTTCATTGTTTTCTGGATATTTTTGTAGTTCTTCTCTGTTCTATTCTTTTTCTCTTGCTCTCTTTCCTTATGATTTGATGACCTGCTTTAGTGTTATCCTTGGATTTCTTTCTCTTTATTTTGTGTGAATCTATTATAGGCTTTGGTTTGTGGTTACCATGAGCTACATATATAGCATATATAACATCCTGTGTATATAACAGTATGTATTAAGTTGGTTGCTTGAGTTCAAACATATTCTAAAAGCACTACATTTTTACTCTTTTCTTCTACATATTACATATATATATTACATACAAGATGTTTTGCATTTTTAATTTAATGTTTCCCTTTACTAATTTTTGTTGATGTAATTGATTTTACTACTTTTCATTTCTTTTTTTTTTTTTTTTAAGATTTTATTTATTTGACAGAGACAGCCAGAGAGAGAAGGAACACAAGCAGGGGGAGTGGGAGAGGAAGAAGCAGGCTTCTAGGAAGGAGCCTGATGTGGGGCTCAATCCCAGAACACTGGGATCACGCCCTGAGCCGAAGGCAGACGCTTAACGACTGCACCACCCAGGCGCCCCTACTTTTCGTTTCTTAACCTTCATACCAGCTTTATCAGTGATGGCTCTACTACCTTTACTGTACGTTTTCTTTAACCAGTGAAGTTTTTTCCTTTCATAATTTTCTTACTTTTTTTATGGACTTTTCTTTTCACTTAGAGAAGTCCCTTTAAGATTTCTTGTACAACTGGTTTAATGATGAATTTTAACTTTTTTTGTCTGAGAAACTCTTTATCCTTCAATTCTGAACTTGCTGGGTACAGTATTCTTGGATGCAAGTTTTTTGTTTTTTTCTTTCAGCACTTTGAATATATGCCACTCTCTTCTGGCCTGCCAATTTCTGTTGAAAAATTAGCTGATAGCCTAATGAGATTTCCCTTGTACTTAACTGTTTGCTTTTCTCTTGCTGTTTTTAATTTTTTATATTTAATTTATGCCATTTTAATTAATATATGTCTTGGTGTAGACCTCCTTGAGTTCATCTTATTTGGAGCTCTCCGTGATTTCTGGACCTTGATATCTGTTTCCTTCCCCAGCTTAATGAAGTTTTCAGGTCCTGTTTCTTCAAAAAATTTTTCTGTCACTTTCTCTCTGTAGTCTCCTTCTAGGGCCCTATAATGTGAATGTTAGTGCGCCCAATGTTGTCTTAGAGGTCCCCTAACCTATGCTCATTTTTAAAAATTCATTTTTCTTCTTGTTATTCAGCTTTGGTGCTTTCCACTACCCTGTCTTCCAGATCACTGATATAGTCTTCTGCATCCTCTAATCTGCTAATGATTCCCTATAGTGTATGTTTTATTTCAGTTATTAGATTATTCTGCTCTGGTTGTTTTTTTAATTTCCCCTTTTTGAAGTTCTGAATTCATCCACTTTTCTCTCAAGTACAGTAAGTACCTTTATAACCATACTTTGAACTCTTTATCGTGTAGATTGCTTATCTCCATATAGTTTAGTTCTTTTTCTGAGGTTTTACCTTGTTCTTTCATTTGGATAATATTCTTCTGTCTCCTTATTTTATTTGACTCTGTGTTTATTAATTTGTATTAGGTTATTAAGTAAGTCATTTAGATCTTCTGGCCTTGAAAATAGTAGCCTTATGTAGAAGGTGTCCTGTGGTGCCCTCCTAATGAGGCCTGGCCATAACTGCAGTTGGTGCACTGGTAAGCAGGGCCAGCCTTCAGTTCAGCTGTCTACAAAGATGGGCCCTGATTGCTATGGGTGCGTGGTAGGCAGGTTTGCCCTAGTGCACCTGCTGCCCTTACAGGTGCACTGGTGGGTGGGGCTGACCTTCCATCTAGCTATCTGCAATGACTGGCAAGAGTTGTTTCTGATATTATTAAAAGAACCTGCCTCACGGTTGTCTTTTTGCTAATTGCCAACAAAACCTACTATATATTGTAATGATTCTCCATTCTGTGGGCATAATTCCTTTCTACTCCAAGTTCTATGCTCCAAGAATATAACTAATATTTGTTGGAGGTAAACAAGTTTTTCAAATTTAGTAAAATATTAATTTTTATAGGAACATATTAACAGATTTCACATAAATTTTTAGTTTAGTTTTATTTACTTATTCATTCATTATTTTACTTTTAGTTGCAAGGGAGAAACCCAACTCCAATTGGCTTCAATAACAATGGGGAATTTATTAGTACATGTAATTCCAGATGTAGTTCTTGCCCCAAGCATCTCTAAATCCATGAATCCAAATCATTAAAAGTTGTTTCATCATGATAACTTGGCATTGCTTTCTTCTTTGTTGGATCTATCCTCAAGCAAGCTCTCCACTTAAAGTGGCCATTGCCAGCATCTCATAAAGTGATATTTATCAACATTCCCATCAAAAATTGTCTCCTTCTCTTTCCAATAGTGCTGCAAAATCTCCAAAAGTGAGAAACAGTGCTCTGGTTAGCCAGGTTATTTCACATGGGCACTCAAGAGCTAAGGTGAATTCATTTCCACCCAACTCACCCAGGTTTAGAGTAAGGAAGATATAGTTTCCCAAAGAAAATCAAGGTGTCTATTCTAGAGAAGTCCACACTCATGTACACCAACTAGTAAACACATGAAGATATGTTCTTTGTAGCATGGTTTAAAATGGGGGAGGGGAATGCAAGCAATCAGTAAAAGGAAGGTTTAAATAAACTATAGCATTGCATTCTGTAAGATACTCTGTCTTAATGTCTTCAGCAGCCTCCCAACTGGTCTCTTCGAATCCCCTCTGGCCCCTTTCAACTTTTCCTCCAACTCTGTAATGTCACTATTTTTTATCAAAATGAAAACTTAGTTGTGTCATTCCCTGCTTCAAATCCTCAATTGCTCTATTGCTCTTGGGAAAAACACCAAAATCCAACACAGAACCTCAGGTTACTGCCTAGTCCTCCTTTTAGCCTCCTCTCACCCACCTTCCGTCCTCCCTTTCCCTATCTGTGCTCCTCCCCTATAGGCTTTATTTTATTGGATATGCCATGCTCCCTATGGCCACAGACATTTTGCATGGTGTTGCCACCATCTATCAAATTGTCCTCCCTATCCTCTTCTTCAATTCAATAATTCCTGCTCACCTTTCAAGTTTCAGGTGATGCATCACTTTGTCAGGGAAGCTGTCCTTAAATTCCAAGGTCAAAATCATGCAAATGTTTCTCTCTTTTAGAGCACTTATTCCAGCTTGCAGTTATGCACATATTAGTGCACTCATTGAATGAGTCCTATCTTACAACACCATGAGAGCAGGGACCATGTTTGCTTTTACTAATTTCTAGGCCTGGTAAATAGTAGGCACTCATTATATAGTTATTAAATGAATGAACAATTGGTGCACTAGGTGTTATATGCAAATAATGAATCATGGAACACTACATCAAAAACTAAGGATATATTGTATGGTGACTAACATAACATAAAAAAAAATTATTATAAAAAAAAAAGAAATAGTATTTAAAAAGAGAGAGAGACAGACAGACCCTGGTTGAGAGATGACAGCCAGTCGAATCGTCCCCAAAATCCTAACCAGCAGAAACCACGTTGAAGAATAAATGATTACTGTCTTAAGCCACTAAGCTTTGGGGCGAACTATTAGAATAGATAGCAAATAGATAACAAATACAAAAACCATTGTTTAGTTTGATTAACCTCTACATGGAAATTGTAAAGTTACACCTATCCGGATTCCAAGAGTAAATAAGCCAGTGTAAATTTCATAAAATCCTTAGTTCTTATTTAGATGCCCAAATAGGTGAATTTTACATCTTTGAGTTAATCCTCTAAAAAGAGGGACTCTATATCTATCTATCTATCTATCTATCTATCTATCTATCTATCTATATCTATATCTATATCTATCTATCATCATCTTTATCTACATAAATTCTTATAACATCTGTGTGTTTTAGCTACTAGATGGCTCTAAAAAGTTTCAATAACATTGTTTCATGACATGGGAAAGCAGAAAAAGTCCAATATTTCTATATTAATTTCCTATTTCTGTGTGCCTTCTGGCTATATGTATAAGGAAAAAATCAAGATAGGCTACCCTATTCAATCAAGTTAAAAAATGTAGTAAGCACATTTTTAAGTACTCAGTAATACACGTGAAATATATAAAATAATTTTTAGCTTTGAGAAAATCTCTTTGGTGTATCTCTAGTGGGAATATTTGGAAGGAATTCTCCAAATCATAATTAGCTTATTTCAAATACCATATGTAAAAAGCAAAATAAAAATTTCCCTAACTTATGCCTAAAACTTGATTTGCGTTTGCACGGTAAAGTTCCAAAATGTCTTTCTCAAGTGATTTCTGTAATTTAAAGCCTAAGAAATGGTGAAAGATTTTTCAGACCAAGGATAATTGGCCACAAAATGAACATAAAATAGATTTCTAAAACTTTGTCATCCATGAGGTTGAACTAAAGTTTCTATAGCATACTTGCATCAATTTATGATATTGCTATGAATAAATCATTTTTGCAGAGTTTCTTGATGCCCTAAATTTTGTCTCTGGCTGGCCATTCCTTCCATTATGGACAAAAGTATGTTCAAATTAGTCAAAACCTTTTTCACATCTCAATCTCCTTAAGTATTTGCCAAGCCCAAGCTTTCAGTTCAGAATGGGACATCAGAGGGGCACCTGGGTGGCACAGCGGTTAAGCGTCTGCCTTCGGCTCAGGGCGTGATCCCGGTGTTCTGGGATCGAGCCCCACATCAGGCTCCTCTGCTATGAGCCTACTCCTTCCTCTCCCACTCCCCCGCTTGTGTTCCCTCTCTCGCTGGCTGTCTCTATCTCTGTCAAATAAATAAATAAAATCTTAAAAAAAAAAAAAAAAAAGAATGGGACATCAAAGTGAATCAATTTTTTTCTTCTGAAATAAAGCTCACTCCAACGATGTCCAGGACAGCATAAGGACCTACGCAGAAAAGTAGCTTACCTAGGACTCTCCAGTTATGAACTGGATTTTTATTTCATGTGTTATCAGTTACTGACTTTTCTATTTTGAAAAATCATTATGCTATAAAAATCTGTTCAAATACTTTTATGCAATGGAATGGTAAATGCATTACGGATATAGGAAGGCAGAATACACGTTTAGGATGGAATATATTCACCAATTAAACAAACATTACTTTATAGTTTTGTTATATGAAATTATATCTGAAATCATACATGAACGCCATATCTATTTCTAAAACAAAATCGAAAATAATTTACTGCGTTTTCATCTGGTTATTTACCTAAATTGCGTGACACAGTCACTCTTTCATTCCTTCTGCATATGAATGATGAAGTGGGAGGAACAATACTGACTTTGTAATCAGGCAGATCTGGGTTCGAATCTCAGTCATAACCCTCACCAAGTATGTGAACTTGAATAAATTGCATCATTGGGGTGTCAAGTTATTGTGAGAAATAATGTTTTCATTCTATAAAGTCTTCAATTACAGAAACGTATTTCTACGGACAAAAATATTATTGAGTTTTCCTCACCTTGGCAGCAATAAATGACGTCCCAGACTTACTAAGAACTAATCTTTGTGGTGTGTTTTCAGAAATATTTGCCTGAACATGTCTATCAGTCAGAGATGAGAAAAACCAATCCAGTATAGTTTAAACTTGCAATGGAAGAAACCAAAAAGTTATATTCTCTTATTAAGCAGATTTTTAAAAAGTCTTTTGGAAAGGACAGAGATGTAAACTGAAAATGTACCAATTTCTCAGTGACCTCTAAGAAAGATTAAGATTATTTGAAGTCTTTGTTTCTCCTATCTCAATCAAAACTCACTCTCATATATTTTGCTGCTACTATGACATAAGTGGTACTCAGTGGATTAAAATATTACCCTTGCCAGGAATGTGCACATTTCCACAGAACACAAATAGTGGTATTTTAAGTTTGAACCAATGTATTAGGCCATCTGGGCCCTCCCAGAATATCTGAAATATCACTATGACTGGACAAAAGATCAGCTGTCGTTAGAGAAAGCACCAATGTTGAAGTTCTGCCATACCATTTTTTTAAAGGTTGGTTGATGTTTCGTAGCATCCTCTGCGGATTGAAATAGGAATTCGATTTATTTTTCTTTTTTTCACGCGGTACCTATTGTTTTAGGATGGCCTTTTTATCCTAGTGATTCGAAGTGTCCACTCCACGATATATAAAATTTCTCTACCTGTATGCGCCTATTTTGAAGAGCTCTGTTCTATTATCCTGATCAATATGACCAAGGTCTCATTGCTCTGAAGTAGGATAGCTTTATATTACGCCTTGATATCTCTCAGGGAAATTCCTCCGGCTTTATTCTTCCATAAGAGTGCTGTGCCTATCATACCTTTGCTCTACCATAGAGTCTTTACAATCATATTGTAAATGGAAAAATTCTGTTGGGATTTGGAAAGGAATTGTACTGACTCCTTAAATCAATCTAGAGAATAGGTATTTTCAGTTCGTGGTATAATAACATAACTGATGTTATCTCTGAAACTAGCCAAACTTTTCCTTGCTGGGTAGTAATATATCAGGTGTCATGATGTACAGAGGAGGATCCATAAAACTAGTAGTAGGCCTCCTTAGGTTCTAATAGGTTACTCAGCCCATTAGTTAATCAGAAAAATGCAAATTTAGACCATAGTGAAATACCATTTTATCCCTCTTCAATGGCTGACATTTTAAAATTCGATAATACCAAGTTTATTGAGAATATGGTCCAGCAAAAACCTTTATACAACACTAGTGGCAACGTAAATTGTTACAAACATTTTGGAAAAAAAATTGGAACTATCTTACAAGGCTGAACATTTGAAACCCCTGCAACCTAGCAATCCCAATCCTAGCTACAAACCCTAAAGAGACTTTTATATTTGTGCACCTAGATGAAAGATACAAAGATATTTAGAGCAACATTGTTTTTAAAAGTCCATCAGTAGGAGACTAGGGAAATAAAGTGGTAGTATACATACTGATTGGAATATATTAGTGAAAATGAATAAACCGCAATTATAGGCCACTATATGGATGAACGTTGGAAAAAAAATTGAGTTTTAAAAGTGGGTCATAGAAAACTACGCATATCATGAAACCATTTTATAGAACCTAAAAATAAGCAACACTAAGTAGTGTAATATTTAGACATATGTAAGCAGTAAAACCACTTTTTATAAGTAAGGGACTGATAAACACAGAAAAATAAACACACAGTTTACTTCTGGAAGGAAACAGGAAGATGGAATAGGGAAGGAAGACACATATAAAAGCACAAGTATTGATAATATTCTACTTTTCTTCATTTGGGCAATGTATTCATAAATATGTATATTTTTGCTTCATAATTTACATGTATACTATCTATACTCTTGTCTTTAGCAAATATTACAAAATTTTTCAAACTAAGGACAGAATAAGTGTGTGTTGACTCAGCGTACATTTCTGTAGAATGGCTTTCTAAAATCAACCAACTCACAACTTTGGAAAAGTAGATCAGTCAGTATTATGATTTTATTAAATTGACAGTTGTTAAGTAGAGCCTGAGTCCTGGACTATGAGTCTGGCTGTTCAATACAAGACCACAAGAGAAACTGAGATAGAAATGTTTATTACTCCCGGGTCCTGGAGGAAATACATGGCACACCTCAAGGGGTCACATGGGGACATCAAGTCAGGATGCAGTCAGAGAGAGGCAGGACTTGGGGCACATGCCTTTATTAGCTCTGTGGGGGGAATGCTTTGGGGTTCACAGGCTAAGGCCAGATTGGTCAATCCAAATCAAAAAGAGGAGGATTTTGGTGAGCTCTACAGGGGTCTTATTTAAGTGGCACACAGGGGAAGGCCCTGGGAGGCAGTGGTGATAGCCTGGAGTAGCTTAGTGACTCTTTTGGCAGTCAGCATTATTTTTAAAAATTTTTTATGTCTTGGGACACCTGGGTGGCTCAGTTGGTTAAGCGTCTGCCTTCGGCTCAGGTCATGATCCCAGAGTCCTGGCATTGAGTCCCACTTCCGGCTCCCTGCTCAACGGGGAGCCTGCTTCTCCCTCTGCCTGCCCCTCCCCCTCCTTCTGCGCACATGCACTCTCTCTCTCTCTGACAAATAAATAAAATCTTTAAAAAAAATGTTTATGTCTAAAAAACAATTGTGTCTTTATTTTTTAATGTATGTTGAGTAAAATTCATCGCTTTGGAACAGAGTCCTATGAGTTTTGACAGTGCATGTGACCACCACCCCAAAGAACATACAGATGAACTCCCCCCCAAAGTATTCCCTCCTTCCTATCCCTTTAAAGTCAATCTCCCCTAATCCCAACCCTTGACAACCCTATGTTCTCCATCTCTATAGTTTTCTTTATCCAGAATGACATAGAAAAAGAATCATAAAGTAGTCTAGATAGCCTTTTACCTCTGATGCCTTCCACTTAGCATATGCAGTTGAAATTCATCAATAGTTGGTTCCTTTCCATGCTGACTAATGTTCCACTGTATGGATGTGCCACCATTTATTTATCCTTCCCCTAACTGAGCACGCTGGGAGTTTTTTTCTACTTTCGGCAATTATGAAGAAAGCTGCTATAAATATTCATACACAGGTTCTTGTTTGAATGGGTGTTTTAATTTTTCTTGGATACATTCCTAAGAGAGGGATTGTCAGGTCATATGGTAAGAATGTATTTAACTTTTTAAGGATGTGCTACACAGAAATTGTTTTCCAAATAGTACCATTCTGCATTCTACCAGCGATGTAATACAGCTCCATTTGTCCCACATCCCTGCCAAAACTTGGTCTTGTCAGGGGGTTGGTTGTTTGCTTGGCTGGTTTTGTTATTCTAATAGGTGTGAAGTTATATTTCATTATGGTTTTAATTTGCATTTCTCTAGTGACTAATGATATTAAACATCTTCGCGTGTGTTTATTTGCCATCTGTATATCTTCTCTGGTAGAGTATCTGTCCGACTCTTTCACCGTTATTTTTAATTTGGTTGCTAGGTTTCTTATTGTTGAGATTTGAGGGTTCTTTATACACTTTGAAACACTTACTTTCCCAAATATGTGATTTATAAATATCTTCTCTCAGTCTATGGCTTATCTTTTATTTTCTTGACATTAACTCTCAGATATAAACTTTTTTAATTTTGATGAAGTAAAATGTAGTAATTATATTGGATGGAGAATCCTATAAATGTCAAACAGGTGAAGTCGGTTGCTAGTGTTGTTTGGGTTCTCTATATTCTCAGTGATATTCTTTCTGTTTGTTCTATTCATTACTGGGGGGAAAAGTGTTAAATTCATCTTCATCAAGCGTAACTTGCTTTTACTGCTTCCTGGCTTCCACTATTTCTAATGTCAAATTTAAAGCCACCAAGTGATTGTTGCCCTATAAATAATGTGCTATTTTTCTACCGACGCTTTCAAAATTTTTTCTTTCTTTGGTTTTTAGCAGTTTGGCTATGACGTGTCTGAGATTAGGTTTCTTTGAGTTTATCCTGTTGGCTTTCATTGAGCTTCTTGAAATGATAAAAGATAAATTTATCATAGACCTATGAGTTTTGACAGTGCATAGCCGTGTGTGACCATCCCCCTCCGAAGAACATACAGATGGCTCTTTTGTCAGAAAAAAATGCTGGCTTTCTGACAAAGTTTTTGCTGTCGGTGTCCACTGCACAATTCTGCAACAAGGACTGCCATCAGGTCAATACCAGATGAGGGAAAAGTAAAAAACAAAAGAAAACCACCTTCATACAACTGTTTCTTCAAGTTTCGACTGTCTTCCTTGTATGCCTGCTCTTATATACTTTTCAGAATTCTCATAGCTGTTTTTTCCTGTTGTTGTTGTTTTTGTTCGGTTCCAAGTTTTTAGTTGTAACCAGTTGGAGAGAGAGGTTGTACTAGCCTTATTCTACCTTGGCCCAGAGTTCTTCTTTGAGTCAATTGCCCATGTCCCAGTTCCCATGGGGCAACATCATGAAGGCCAGATGTTACCTGTGCTTGTGGCAGGGTTGTACCACAAGAGGAGAAGCTCTAGTCCTGCAGAGCCTGATGAAAGATCTGCACATATTCCCCTCCAGAGAGAGAAAGAGATAGAGATGGAGAGAGAAAGAGAGAGAGAGAGAGAGAGAAAAAAACTCTCTAGCCTAGAATGTAAGCAGAGAGAGAAAACTCTCTAGCCCCAGAGAGTGGAAGAAAATTTTACATCCTGGAGTATCTCCAGGAATCTCTACCTTCAGGGAGACACAATCTCTAACTTGTAAGGCATGTTTGCTGCACTTTGTTTAGAAGTCCCAGGTTATGCAGAAGTATGGAAAGTCCATGGAGAATTGTCTCCCAATACAAAGAAGGAGGGAAGAAAGGAAGGAAAGTGGCAAGGCAGACAAGGCCAAGCAAGGTAAGGAAAGGCAAGGAAAGAAGGAAAGCGAGAGGGAGGGAAAGAAGGTGGGAGAGGGAGGGAAGGAAGGCAGAAAGGGGAAGGGAAGGGAGAAAGGGAAAAAGAGGGCGGAAAAAAGCAGTTTAGAAAATGGGCAAGGTCCAGGGTTACCTGGGTGGCTCAGTTGGTTAAGCTTTCGGCTCAGGTTGTGATCCCTGAGATCCTGGGTTGGAGCCTTACCTTGGCTCCCTTCTCAGTGGGGAGTCTGCCTCTCCTCCCTCTGCCCCTCCCCATGCTCGTGCTCTCTCTCTCTCTCTCTCTCTCTCTCAAATAAATAAATAAAATCTTTAAAAAAAGAAAAGAAAAGAAAAAAGAAAAAATGGACATGGTGCAGAAGGAATTACGCACTTAGAACAACAGCTAACGTCATGACACATAAAAACCACGCCACACACCGAAGATGCCACCAATAAATCCTGAGTTTATATCCTTTTTCCTGTTGGTTCTGGACACCAATGCTAGAAAGCTATAAGTGATAAAACCACAGAATGTTCCTCTGCATTTGATATTGCTGCCGCTTTGCCACAATGTGCCCCAGAACAAATTCTCTGCCAGCTCCACATCTTTACACCAAAACCTCTAGATTCTAAATCTGAAGTAAGTGCCCCTGAAAAGAGAACATAGGTCATTTATTCCTCTGCAGACTAAGAAAGTGAATATCTGCGCTGTTCAGGTTCTGTAGACAGAGGAAGGCTCTGAGTTGTGCCAGAAACAAGGCTCATAAGTTGGGGAATCCCCCAAACATAAGAAATGCACTTATTCAGGGCCAAATATCCATTATAAATGTATATCAGTTACTCAAATTGTTTAAACATAGGTTAAAACCAAAATATTACCATAAATGGCCAGATTTAAGACTAAAAATATTTGTTTTGGCAGACCAAGTGTGTTATTTGGAAGGAGACATTTATAGATAGTCAAAGGAAGTTAGAAGTTAAAATATTCTACCTACACACACACACACACACACACACACACAGCAAATCATACTTACTCTGAAAGAGCTCAAAAAGATCCTTTTAAAAAATGTTTCCATATTAAAACTCCCCTTGAGTTGAAGTCCAGTACAAAAAGCCTTTCCTCCCCCAGCTGCTACAGAATAGTTTTATTTTTTTTTAAAGATTTTTATTTTATTTATTTATTCGACAGAGATAGAGACAGCCAGCGAGAAAGGGAACACAAGCAGGGGGAGTGGGAGAGGAAGAAGCAGGCTCATAGCAGAGGAGCCCGATGTGGGACTCGATCCCAGAATGCCGGGATCACGCCCTGAGCTGAAGGGAGACGCTTAACCGCTGTGCCACCCAGGCGCCCCTACAGAATAGTTTTAATTTTAATTATCCCAATGATATTCTTAAAATTATGGATGCCAAATTCTTGCTTAGGGAGTTGTGTTCAATTCTCTGTCATTCTTTCAGAGTAGGAAAGAGAGAGACAGAAGAAACTGTGTCATTAATATCAGCTAAATGAAATGATAAGTGTAGTACTTGCCTATTCGAACCTGGACAGAATAGAGATTCTCATTTTATAGCCCATGTTCTATTAATTCTAAGTTCTTCAATGCCTTTATGAAACAATTCCCTTAGGAATTCTACATTTTACATATTTCAGTGTATTTACATTATATATGTGTATTCACATATTTCATATTTCTTTTTCAAAATGCTAATAAGCTAATACATAATTACAAATATTCTTATCTTTAAGTCAGTATTTAAATACCTTTTAAAATATTCTTAGTATTTAAATATTCTTAAATAAACAGTTATGGACTCTATTTTTCTGGAGTGGGATTTTATGTTTCATTTCTTTTATTTTTTATTTCTTTTTCTTTTGGAGAAAATGAGTGACCAGTCATGAACACTTATAAAAAATGTAAACATTGCTTTAGAGATGGAAAATGAGAGAAACAGTTTTAAGCTAGTCATTCAGAAGGGGGCTGCTGCACAGGTAAGTTGAGGGAGGTGATCTTGATGAAAGTGGTGGTGAACTACAATACTGACTGCAAACACGAGTCATGAAAGAGCCCCTCATAAAGGAGATGGGGAAAAAAAAAAAACCATCACTAATAAGTGGTTTTTGTCTATCGGCATCATACATAGAACACTTCATAAAATCATCTCCACATTTCGACATGGTGAATTGATACGGTTTTGTCATTTTACAGAGAGGTAAGCAGAGTTTCAGTGAGGTTAGGTGCCCTACCTAATGTTATCTAACCAGCACATGACAGAAGTAGGATTCAAGCCCCTGATGATCTGGGGACAAGGCCCAACCCAAAGGCGTTGCAGTGTCTGCTACCTTCATGAAGGTTGATGGAAAAAGTCTCACATCAGGCCTATGTTTCTCATTCTTCTTACTGTCCCTCATACAAGGTCTGACCTCTGAGTTAACGTCCCTTTTCAACGTGGCGATTTGTTAATATTATATTTGGAAGATGTTGCATTTATGTGTAACTTGTAACTATTTGTTCAAAACATCTGATGATGATTATGAGGGGTATAATCTGGACTGCTTACAACATTGTGACAACACTAATTTCCACTCAGTTGATCTGAAAAGAAATATTCCAACCCTTACTTTGTCCTTGCTGGTAGAATAAATACCATTTCACATGAAAATATTACAGAAAAAAAGCTGTCTTCATCTGAATTTGCTCTTCAAGTTAGAGTCCTGTTGGCAGTCAATCAAAGCACTGGTTTGGAGTTATGGGTTCATAGAGCAAGTGAAAAACTCCGGTTTTATTCAGCAAAGAGACTTAATTTAATTTACACAATAATTGAATTTCACAAAAGTAACAAATGGAACAGGTATCGAAATGCTGCATGCATCCTGGAATTTAACTTCATTTTAGGGAAAATTGAGGGTAATGCATAATTTCACAGCTTGCAGAGAATGGGGGTGATATGTTTTAACAAGTAAATATGTGCATTTGTTTTGTCATAGTAGAAAAATTTTAAATTGAGTGTTCAGAGAAATAAGAGAGTACAGTAAAAAAAATTAAGTGGAGTTACTAGGAAATGTTGACAGTTTAGCACTTGGGACTTATTTCATAACCTCACTTCTTATATTCTTCCTTCATACTCACATACACACATCCCAGTTTCATCCCACTCCAACCCTGAGCGTCCCTGCCCAGCCTCTCCACAACCATCATTAGCAGAGCATTTAACTCTATCTTCAAGCCATCTCTCTTCTCTGTGACACATACTGATACAGAGACTCACTTCTTTATTTTGCTATTACCTACTTAAATGTTTTGATAATGGTCAACTGCGACAATCCAACAACTGCATTTAGAGGGGTCCTTTTTATGCATGATTTGCTGCTACATTATAGCAATAGCTAATTTTTCTGAGCAATTATTACGTTGTTAGGTACTGTGCTAACCCCTAAAGGCTTAAGTTATACCATTTACTCTTCACAACAACCCTAAGATGTTTGTATGATTACTAAATCCATTTTATAGTTGAGTCTAGAGATGCTAAGAAGCTTGCCTAGAGTCGTAGAAATGGTAAAGGGCAGAGCTAAGAGCAAAATCCAAATCAGTCTGCCCCAAGATAGAGCTAGCACTCTACACTATGCTCTTTGCATGCTGCTTACACAGTTAAGGACACATTTGAGATAATTTTTAGGTAGTATCATCTTTGGAGTCAGTTAATTAGTACCAATGTTATTCTTCCCATCTGTCAGTTTTCTGTTTATCTCTCAACCTCTTAGCCAAATCCCAAAAGCGATTTTTAAATTCCTCTAGATAAACTTTGAGATCAGAAACTGTTTAACCCTGTACAGATATTTTCACTTTCATAGAGCTGAAAGAAAAAAATATAAATAGACAAACTGGAAAATTGGAGCTTTGGAATATTTGGGGATAAATACCATTACAATAGCTACTTTTTAAAATAAGCTCATCATTTTAGTGTTATATAAAGATTATTGGCTTAAGTGTGTTTTTGCCTTAATTTAAATTGGGCACATTAACATAAATACACAGAGCAAAGGGAAGTAAGTAATTTGCATTTTATAAATGTAATTAGCATTAATAGGACGTATGCACTCTGAAAGTCTAGATGATATAGTTGCATTAATTCTCCTCCCCTGATAGATTTAAGTGATTCCAGAATATATTCCTTTCTAATTAGATTGTTCTAACAAGGATAACTCAGTTTGATGAACATTTAGAGCTCAAAAGAATAGAACTTCTAGAACTTTAACAACATAATGAGATATTTCTTGGCTTTCTGTACATCAAGCTTTCAAAGATATCTTTAAAATTATTCCTACAATACTTGTTTGCTCCTACTTAGAAATTTCATTCTGAATAAAGTGAATTTTTTTAACACACCGAAGTGCAGCTTGTACCCAAAGAATGACTAAGTAATTGTGTGATTTTTCAAATAGGTTTTATGCTCTTATGTAAGAAAAAAATCTATTTAAAGGGGAAAAAAAACCCAGTTAGTAATATCTAATTCAATATGAACACTGAGCAGAGTATAATATTAAAAAATGTACAGTGATGCCTAGGAAATACATTTAATCACACAAAATGTGTATCTTATTTTGGAATATATTATATTCTTTTGTCTTCTACTTTACATTTTTTTTATAGTTCAGAGGTTTATAGGGTATTTTGACTTAACACACTATAATCTTTTTATATATTAAAGTGATTTCCCCCCCTAAGGAATACAGTAACTATATTACCAAAGCTTGTAAATCCTCCGATTATTAAGACTTAAGACATGGCTCACTAACATTTTTTTAAATGTTATTTACCAAGGAATTTACTCTACAGTTGCTCAAAAATTGTAATTTTCCAATTCCATTGACCAGAAGGTAAGTGTGTCTGCATCTAATTGTCTGTGAGGCTATAGCTACCCTCCGCTCACCTCTTTTATTTTATTTTTTTACGTTTTCTAGGATGGATACTCATGAAACTTTGCCTGCAACCTAACATCAAATTTTCATTGTAGTGATAGTGTAATTCTGCAAATAATGGCTTGCATCCAATGAACTAACTTGGAAAATTGACCCCACTTTTCACATTGGGCAACTTAGAAGAAATAAATACAGTGAGAAATATACTTGTCTATACACATATGGTGTTTTAGTACAAACTGTCAAAGAATTCTAGATCATAAATAAGATGATACTGGCTTAATTATCTCCTTGGTTTCCCGCTTTATTTTTTTCTTGTTCTCCTCTTTCTTTTCTCCATAATGTTACACAGACCAGTAAAATTTTCATGGAAACGTTCATGAGAAGATGCTATATTTGTCTTAGTCTTCTAGAGCTGTCCTAACAGATTGAGTGGCTTAAACAAAAAAAAATTCATTTTCTCACAGGTCAGAAGTCCATGATAAGATTAGCTTGGACTGGCTCATTCTGAGGCTTCTCCATGAATTTCAGATGACCATCCTCTTGCTGCTTCTTCCCATGGTCATCCCTCTGAGCCCTCATGCCCCTGATATCCATGAGTGTGTTCTAATCTCCTCTTCTCAGGAAGACAGCGGTCAAATTGGATTAGGACGCACCCACTTGATCTCATTTAATCTTAGTTACCTCTTTAAAGGCCCCGTCTCCAAACATTCTAAGGGCTAGGTTTGAACCTTAACATATGAATTTGCAGGTTGTGTATATGTATGGGAGGGTGGGGAAGAATATGGCGAGGGAGACATAATTCAGTCCACAGCACGACTAATTATTTTTCTGCCAAAGAAACCACTTTCCCTCCCTCTGGTACCCTTCCTGATGGGAAGATTATCAGCATACATTCCTGCCTCTTGGTCGTTCATATGGTCGATGAAATGTAAGGAGAACTTTTGAAAGCCACTTTGTGGCTCACAGGATCTCTCTTCCTTAGGCAGTGTCCTGGATAAAGCCTACTGTATCGGTTTGGATCCCAGAGGAAAGATGACCTAGAGCCAATCGGCAACCTTCAATGGATATCTATGGTGAGCAAGAAATATATCTTTGTTGACATAAGCCACTGATATTTGCAGGGATTTGTTTCTGCAGCACATAGTTTATTCTGATTAATACATATGTACCTACACATCACGGTGTTCTATGAAGTCTTTCGTGGTTCTTTATACTCGAAGAGTAAAAATGGAGTCCCTCATTTTGTTTACACTGGCTTGAAAACAGGAAATTAAATTATTTTATTGATTAATGAAATGGCTATATGAAGCTTTATGAATTAGATGTTTCACTTAAAATCTAGGATTCTTGTGCATTCAGCTTCATTCTCTAAGACCTCATTTTTCAACATGTTAAGAAAAGAAGGTATAGATTCTACTGGTGATTTCATGGTTAAAAATGAATTAAGAAAAAGTTGAATATCAGCCTGCCAATCGCTCTCTTTTAATGATATGTTTGAACCACTACAGAATGTTCAAGGTGATTTTTATAATCACTCTTTCAACTGTATGATATATACCTAATCTAAATTATGATATAGATATCAGTGAAATATTATACAATCATTAAAAGGATGATTATAAAGAGTTTAGAATGACTGGGAAAATTAGTGCTGTGGTAAAGCATGATTTACACAAAAAATTTCTCTGTACAGAAATTCTTAGGAATAGGAAAATATTTGGGACAATCAGGGAAGAAAATTTTAATTGCAGTGTCTTTGTATGATAGAATGGGCAACTTCTTTTTCAGATGTCTAATGTGTTCTGAAATGTGTAGATTAAATAAGTTAAATAATAAGATAATACCTGTACAAGACACAGAAATTCAAACCATATAAAAATTTCAAGGAAAACAATTATTTAAAATTACAAGCACATTAAAAACCACCTAAAACATTTGTAAAACATATAGAATATTTCTATATTCATATTTTTGGGCAGGAGTAAATGAAGAGGGGAAAAAAAGAATGCGTTAATATTGTGTATGCTCTTTTTAAGTTAAATGCTATAAATTTTATTATTAACTGTATTCATAAAAGTAAAAGAAACTGGAAGAAAACTAAATGTATTTCTAAATTTCAGATAAATGATCTTAAGTGACATATTATTAGCTCCTTAAAAAAATAACTCTGAGACTAAGAATAAAAGAAGCCATTGTGATTTTTAACTACATGTAATTTCCCTACTATAAAGAATGAGGTGATCAGCAATAATATATGTCTTCCCTTTCTTGCCCACCAGCCTCTCATGTATATTACATTATGTCTACTTCAATGAGGTTTTTAATATTTACATTTGGTTATACAACCACAACATTTCAAATTATTTAAGTCTACTTTTGATTTAAATGGATTCAGTGTTCACCACCAACCCTTTGCCACACACTTTCTCTTGGTTGGCTTCGAGTTTTACCATTGAGTAGGGTTTGTTTTTTTGTTTGTTTGTTTGTTTGTTTGTTTGTTTTAAAGGGAGACTGGTCCATGATCTATTACCTGAGATTTTTCATGGATGAGGAAATCTCCCTCTTGCACTTACACCTATTCTTGGGTCAGACTTCCTCTTTTTTACTTAGAAGATTTTGCTTCATTCCCTTCTTGCAGTGAATGTTGCTGTGAAAAAGTCTAAGACCCATCTGACTTCCACTGCTTGGAGGTTTCAGTTTCCCAGAATCCTGAGGAAGTCTTTCATTATTGGAGACGTGCAATTAGGTAATAGGGTATTTATCAATGACAATAATTTTTCTTGGTATAAATGAAGTCCTTTAGAACTATAGAATCCGTTTTTCCTCATTTCAGGACAATTACTTTTCGTGTTCCATTTTTTGGAGTCAATGTATCAGGAACCCCATCTTCTTTTATGTTTCCTTATTTTCAGCCACGTCTTATCTGCTTTATGTCATAAGCTTGTATTCTATCGAATTCCTATTCTTAAAAGACTTTCTACTGCTTGAAGCATTGGATGAAATGACTCTATTTCTAGATCTATCTTTTACAGGCTGGACTTTTTCATTCTTTTTTTCCTCGTTATTGTGTTATAGTATGTTTACAGAGTTACCATGTTATTTTATACATCTTAATGATGGTTAAATAAGGTAGCTCTGTGTAGACCTGCCTTTGGCTCTAATATATTAGATGTACTGTCTTTGACACTGTTCCCTTTAACTAGAATATGGTTTCACCACCTATGAGCTATCATTTGAAGATTAGGGTTATTCCATCCAGTTTTCCGTAGTGCAGTTATTTTCCTGGTGCTTCTGCTCACGCTCTATTAACAATTGTCTTCCCCCTTATCTTCAACCCCATTTAATTAACTGCACCAAGGCAACGCTGCCACCTTCAGATTTCGGGCTAAATACAACTGGAATTTACAAACTGATGTCTTCCTTAAAAGGAAATATATGTTCCCTCATGGAATATAACTGTAAGTCAGGTTCCAAAACAGTATTCCCAGAGTTCATGCTATCCTTCAAATTCCTGACTGTGCTCACTTTGGCAGCACATATTCTAAAACTGGAACAAATTCCTGACTATTTTTCTAGACTTTTGAATTTAGTATTTGCTTTGTGCAGTTCTTGGTAACTGGTAAGTTCACCCTCTTTTTTCTGATGTATATCTGGTTCTTTCCTTGTTCTTGTGTAGGCACTAAGCTACACAGGGTTACACATTTGGCTACAGATGATCTATGCTCTCTTGTATCTGTGGACTCCTAAATATTTATTCACATATTCTGGTAAATTCCTTTTCTATTCTGTGCTCTGGGAATACCAAGCACATGGGCAAAGACAGTAGCCACTGTTGATCTTGCACTGATGTAATGCATCTCCTTCCTAGGATATAATCCTCTCCACTTTTCCAGATCCTTCTCTTAAGTCATATCTTAAACCCCCACTCCACCCTAAGCCTAATTCCCCAGGAAGCCTATCATCACATTAATCTCTTATCAGAAATAAATATAATTCAATACCTACTTGTTCTCTAGTTGTTTCATGTGTGCTCATTTACATTTATGGTTATTTTGTAGGGCTACTGAGGAAAATGCTTCTTTTGTTTTCTCCACATTTTCTAGCACAATACAGGACACACAGTAAATACTTAGTGACCCCATCAAGTGTTGTTTGTGTGAGACACATCTTAGTGTTCAGTAAAATAAGATCGAAAATATTTATCCCTTTCTCATTCCTTAGTAGAGGAAAAGTAAAGTTAAACTTGAGTACCTTTACTCTTCATAAAAGTAAGTTGGCAACATGTCGTAATATTCAGTACATAAAAACCAGTTGCTTAATGTAGGTAGTTCTTGTTTTGCACAGTAGTTCAGAGTCAAAAAATGACTGTGCAAGTTAAACCATGCAAAGCAAACTTAATAATCAAAGGAAAAAGTTATGATTGTTCAATGCCCTTTACCATATTTTTCAAAATATTAAAAGCTCTTACTATTGCTTATGAATATATAGGAAAATAAAAAATAGTAAACAAATATATACATTGTACATTACAATTTAAAACATTAGCAAATGGAGAAGTAAAGTTTTTTTTGTTTTGTTGCAAAACAATTTATCAAGAACAATTTGAAAAGTGCTTATTTTCTTCTCACAGTATATAGTTCACATGTGCTATAGTTTATAGCATGTTTTTTATCCCTTGGAGAATTATAATATGCTTCTTTAAGTTTGGATTCACTAATTTATTTATCTTTTGCACTTTCAATGTCAGAAGATATCTCTAAGAGTTCCTTGCAGGTGAAGTTTTCTGCCAGCATCACTTCCTGTAAGATACTTTTACAACCTGTCACAACCACCTTCTTCATTTGTGTATAAGTTCACTTTTGCAAAGTTCCCCTGGCTCGATAGTAGTTTTTCAAGCAGCAGCAATGTCAACATTCCCATTACCACCTACTTCTACGACTCCACTTCTGTTCAATATGAATCTCACTTCCAACGTCACCATTTTTTACTTCTTCACTGCACTTTCATCTTTATTGGCTAATTCCTTCTTTCAATTATCGTTTTTGTAAAATGCCACATGGGTTTATCACTGGGAGACAAAGTAGTGACATAACTACACACTTTGCTGTCTGTGCAGGAACTGAAAAATGTTGCGGTCAATTACCTACAGATTTTGAAAGAAGTAGTGTGATTGGTCACTAATCATGATGTAAATCTATGACTTATGTAGTGATTTGTGAACTAAAGAGCTAGCAGTTAAGTTTTTCCTCTGCAAATCATTCACAGTTAGAATAGAATAGAATTCAAGTTTCAGTGGCTGAAACTTGAAACAAGTGAAACTTATGTTGTCAAAAACATGGTGTTTCTTAACTAAAATATGGTCACTGAAATTTGTGTATATCTGGACTATACAAAGCAAGACTGCTTATACTCGATTTTAATATTTTTTAGATTTATAATTCTGTAATTTCCAAGAATAATCCTCTCCTCTCCTCCAACTTCTTTTTTTTAAAGATTTTATTTATTTATTAGAGAGAGAGTACGTTAGAGAAAGAGAGAGAGCATGAGCCAGAGAAAGGGCAGAGAAGCAGACTCCCAGCTGAGCAGAGAGCCTGATGTGGGTCTCAATCCCAAGACTCTGGGATCATGACCTGATCCGAAGGCAGACGTTTAACCGACTGAGCCACCCAGGTGCCCAGCCAGCCTCTTCTACAATTTCTGACATAATTTATCACCATTTTAAAATTTAAATGTCTACTTTTTCCTGGTATATTTACTTCTGTTTACTGAGATGCTAAACATGTTTTAATATTAATACACAAATAAACACCAGCTCTCTTTTCAGTTTCTCAATCTTTATTTTAGCTCAGCATTTAAATTAGGTGCCATGCCACCTAATCTGTTATTCCAATGTCAGCACAACCTTCTTCATAAGCTAAAGCACTGGTTTTCCTAAGTACATTCTACCTCCTCGCATTTGCCTACAAAACAGACCCAAGTTATCCTATTACTTTTTTCTCAATTCTATCTCTCATGTTAGATGTTTCCAAAAATCATCTATTTTGGGCAATTGGTGATTGCTGTCCTAAAATTTCAGTGCAAACTTCACCTAATTTATTATCTGGTCTTAGGTGGTTGTTCTCATCACTAGACTAGTTAATATGCCCACAGAGATGTTTTCCTTACTAAAATGGAGTGTTGAAAACACCCTCATCTGGAATTCAGGTGATCTCATCGCTTCTCGGCCTTTTGGCTAAGATCAAGTGTGGAATTCAGGTGATCTGAATTGTACCCTGATCTCTAATCTACACAGTGTGGCATCTAGAAAATCAATTTTTCTGAGCATCAGTTTCATTATCTGTAAAATGATGGGCATCTGGGAAGAAAGATTTAAGGTACATGATTTCTGTTTCTTTGACTCTATGTCCTATCCTGATTGAAGCTTCCTTTTCTTTAGGAAAAATTTCCTAAAATTTTTCTTTAATATCAACCTTGAATACATGCTTTTATCTCTAAAGTATTTCTGTCACTATGGTAACCTCTTTGTCTCAACTAAGGATATAAAGAAGTATGTTGACTTTGAGACTCCTCCCTTCTTCCGTAATCTCAATTAATCTTTCTAAAGACTCCTTAGTATTCAAAATACAGTGTATCAGAATCTAGCCTATTCCTGAACAAATCAGACATATAAGGTAGAAAAGATTAATTCTGATATGGCCAGACAATCATATTATAACATTTTTTGGTTCTGTTGGTGCTGGCACAGTCAAGAGAAAAGACTTGTCTTTCTTTTGTATTGTTTTACTAGGATATTATATCATAGGTTTTAGTCAGAAAGAATGAGTCCTCAACAAGAATTTACTATAACAGGAATTTACTGGAATGATTTCTTTTTTACATGGATGATGGAAGGGCTAGAAAGCCAAACAAGTAATGGTGAGTAGTCTCAGACATTAAGACATACATGAAGCCACTCACCCCCAGGCAGGAGAGATGAAAAGTGCAAGAGCCATTTATATCCGAACAAGGCTGAATCATGGCAGAACTGTCCATTAGGAGCTAGTACCACAGAGAAGGCATGATCCAGACTGCTGCCCAAGGAGGAGGTGGGCGGAAAACACCCTAGTTTTTTCCTCTCCTGCTTCACTACACCATACCCCTCTCCACCGCTCCCCCATTATTGCCCTGCAATTTCAGCAGTGCATCCCATTAGCGATACCCAGCTGCAGACCTGATACTGAAATGCAGCTTGCAGGAGGAAAAATGAGGAATGGACAGAGGGCTAATAGGCCCAGGATAGCACAAGTAAGGATGAGTGTGCTAGTTTCTTCCTCTGATAAATCAGTACATCCTTTGTCTGATTTGTTTCATCTTTGTTCCAGGTAAGGTTATCCAAGGTAAGACTAGATTTCTAGTGGAGAGAGAATTACAGACCTATTCTGTAACAACAGAATATTCTCTCTACTACACACACTATGCCAAATATGGCTGATTATCCTTAGGAAGTTCTCCCTAACCTCTCTGTGTTGTACTCTCTCCAGCTGATTCACAAGGCAGAGCTGGAGAAATCAGGGAACCTGGCACATTCTTTAGTTACTACCTCTCAACCCAGAGACATTAGCTAAAGAACAAGCCCAATGCACTAGACTCCATTCTAAGTAGTTTATATATATTAGCTGCTCTAAATTATTTAATTACTTTGTATATTAACAACTTTAATATTCTTTAGTGTAGTTAATGCCATCTACCTAGTTAGAAAGAAATTCCTGTACCCATAATCTACCTGGTTATATCTTACTCAATTTATTTGTAAAACATGTTGAGTACTTACCACATGGATGTCTCCCTGCCACCATCTTGGAATTCATTAGGCTGCAGATATCTGTGCGGGCTTTGGTGGCACAGAAGAGAGATGTCTCAGTCCTATCTTGGTAGAGTGATGAGATGAAGGCAGTAGGAGTTAGCACCAATATAAGAAATGCCCAAGCTTTGAAGTCTCCCCTGACTGACCACTCCTATATCAATATTAATATGGTAGTTAACATGAGCTACTTGAATGTTAGTATCCAATATTATTTCCATCTTATTATTTGAGGAGTTTGTACGCACTAGAGGCTTCTCTATACGGTTCCAGAAGGCAAGATTAGGACCAGTGGGAGCAAAATCATCAACTTTGTAATTTGTTTTCACATTAAAGATGAAATATTCTGATGTTAAAAGCTACCCTCAAACTGCAGACTGGTAGTGGTAGGAGCCCTGCTTCTGGAAGTATACAAACAGGAACTGGATAGTCCTAAGGATATAGAGAATGTACTGAGTAGGAGATTTGATGTGGTGACTTCACAGATTACTTCAAACACAAATTACGCTAATGTTTAAACATATGACTTAATAATGATATCTATATGAGGTTTTGTCCTTGCATATATGCAAAATATGCAAAAATATTTTAAAAAAGGAGTTGACTATCTAGTGATAATGCTTTCCTCTCTTTACTGAGTCCTATAATACATTATAAAAAAGACAGAGCTGGGGTGCCTGGGCGACTCAGTTGGTTAAGTGTCTGATTCTCGGTTTCGGCTCAGGTCATGATCTCAGGATCGTGGGATGGAGCCCCCCAAGGGGCTCCACAGTCAATGGGGAGTCTGCTTGAGGATTCTCTCTCTCCATCTCCCTCTGCCCCTACCCCCACTCACACTCTCCCTCTCTCTCTCTAAAATAAATAAATAATCTTTTTAAAAGAAGATAAAACTGATGACAGTGGCCACCATTTATTGAACTTCTATTGTGTTCCATGCACAGTGCTAGGGGCTTGGTAAATATCTTTAATCTTTATAGAAGTTCTGCAAGGTAGGTATTCTTAGAACAGTAAGAATTAGAATGGTTAAGTAACTTATCCAAAGTCACACAGTGCATCGAGGAGCTAAAAATTCTCCCCTGGTCTGACTGCAGATTCTGTACTTCATTGTATGCTTCTCAGGTATAGGCATCAACTTTTAAAAAAATGAATCCCTAAATATTTATTGAACACTTGGTACTGGAACAGCACTAAGAAGGTGTAATGAAATTTTAATATAAATATGAGATGTAATTCTTGACCTCAGGGATTGAACTATCCAGTTAGGAATAGAAGACACTAACTATCAAGTAAAAAAATGAGTGCAACAGATCTATCTGAAATCAATTTTACATCCGTAATAGAAAATATATAATTTCCCTTTATAGCAATCAATTAGCCAGTTATAACCTTTACTTTTTATTGGGTTTGGAAACCAAGATATGAGAATGTCTAAACATCACCCTTTTTTATGGCTGATGGACTGTACTAATGATTTCTACTGAAAAAGCCAATAATTGTGCTATAATTTCTTCAGTGATCTGTGCGCTTAAATTTGCCCTTTGCTATTTAGACAACATGGTATTCTTCGCACTGCCTTCTCTTTAGTAACATGCTTGAAATTTTTGTTCAAAATAACCCCAACCTAGGGTTCCATCAGCTGTTCTGCTCTCTGCTGCTGCTATTGTCCTCAATCCCTAGTAGGCTGTGTTGTTTCAAGTGGTCTTTCAATGTGCCCTATAGAGTCAGTGAATTTTGAGTCTGAATTCCTTCATAGTATCTGGATGTCATAAGGAGTCTATTATCTATCTATCTCGTGACATGGAGAAATGTTTTATTTAACAGATATTAAAATTATGTACTGTAGATGAAAGATACTTTGTAACTATGAGACACCTCTAGTCAAATTTCCAACCTGTGAACACATGTCTCTATTGGACTAAAGAATTATTACAAGCAATTCTCAAACTCGTATTCTTGATATAGGCAGAATAAGTAATGTGTCATGAACATATATATTATACTATTTTCATATATATATATATATGACTAAGAAAACACATTTATTTAAACAGCCACTGAATTTACATAGTTTTATCATTTTCTTTAATCTTGTCTCTGCAACTAAATTATAAACTTGTTTTAATTCAAGTAGAATTAACATTGAGTGTTATATTTGTTTCAAGTGTAAGATATAATGATTCCACAATTCTATACATTACTCAGTGCTCATCACAAGAGTACTTAATTGTCCTCACCTATTTCACCCACCACTCACCACCCCTCTGACAATTACCAGTTTGTTTTCTATATTTAAGAGTCTGTCTTCTCGTTTGTCTCTTTTTTAATTTGTTTGCTTTTTTGTTTCTTAAATTTTACATATGTGAAATCATAGGTATTTGTCTTTCTCTGACTGACTTAGTTCATTTTGCATTATACACTCTGGATCCATCCATGTTGTTCCTGAATGGCAAGATTTCATTCTTTTTGTGTCTGAGCAATACTCCATCGTATATATAGGCAACATCTTCCTTATCCATTCATCTATGGGTGAACACTTGGGTCAGTTCTATATCTTGGTTATTGTAAATAGCGCTTTCTCAAATTACTGTTGTTTTCTTTAGATAACTACCAAGTAGTGGAATTATTGGGTCACATGTGATTTCTGTTTTTAATTTTTTGAAAAATCTTTACACTGTTTTTCACAGTGATTGCACCAACCACTTGGGTTTTTTTTTTTTTTTTATCATTTTGATCATACCTAATCTTATAGTTATGAAATGACACTTCATTGTAGTTCTGATTTGCACTTCCCTGATGATTAGTGATATTAAGCAAGTAGAATTTAGTGATCCATCACTTTCATATAACACCCAGTGCCCATCACAAGTGCCCTCCTTAATACCCATCACCCAGTTAGCCCATCCCCTGCCCATCTCCCTTCCAGCAACTGTCAATTTGTTCTCTCTAGTCAATAGTCTCTTATGGTTTGCCTCCATCTCTTTTTTTCTTTCTTCCCATTAATTCATCTGTTCTGTTTCTTAAATTCCACATATGAGTGAAATCATATGGTATCTGTCTTTCTCTGACTGATTTAGTTCACTTAGCATAATATACTCTAGCTCCATCCATGTCATTGCAAATGGCAAGATTTCATTCTTTTTGATGGCTGAGTAATATTCCCCTTTTTTGTACCCTTGCTAATATCTGTTGTTTCCTGTGTTTTTTATTTTAGCCATTCTGATGGGTATGAGGTGATACCTCATTGTAGTTTTGATTTGTATTTCCCCAATGATGAGTGATGTTGAGCATCTTTTCATGTGTCTGTTAGCTATTTGTATGTCTTCCCATTTCGAAATTGGATTATTTGTGTTTTGGGTAGAGTCATATAAGTTCTTTATATATTTTGGATATTAATCACTTATCAGATACATTTGCAAATATCTTCTCCCATTCAGTTGGTTGCCTTTTTGTTTTGCTGATGATTTTCCTGGGTGTTCAAAAGCTTTTTATTTTGTGTACTCCCAATAGTTTAATTTTGCTTTTCTTTCCCTTGCTAAATGAGACATAGCTAGAAAAATGTTGCAATATCTGACGTTGAAGAAATTAGTGCCTAGGTTTTCTTCTTGGAATTTTGTGGGTTCAGGTCTCACATATAAGTCTTTAATCCACTTTAACTTTATTTTTGTATATGGTGTAAGAAAGTAGCCCAGTTTCATTCTTCTGCAAGTAGCTGTTGAGTTTTCCCAACACCGTTTGTTGGCTTTTAACATTGCATATTCTTGTCTCCTTTGTTGTAGATTAATTGATCCTAAAAGTGTGAGTTTATTTCTTCATTCTCTCTTCTGTTCCCTTCATCTATGTGTCTGTTTTTGTGCCAGTACCATACTGTTTTGATTACTAAAAATTTGTAGTATATCTTGAAATCTGGTTTTGTGTTCTTTCTCAAGATTGCTTTGGCTATTTGGGGTCATTTCTAGTTCCATCAAATTTTAAGATTATTTGTTCTACTTCTGCAAAAAATGCTGTTGGTATTTTAATAGGAAATGCATTAAGTCTGTAGATTGCTTTGGCTAGTACGGGCATTTTAACAATATTTGTTCCTCCAATCCATGAGAATGGAGTATTTTTTCATTTGTTTGTATCATGTTCAGTTTCTTTCATCAATATTTTATAGTTTTTGAAGAAGAGGTCTTTTACCACCTTGGTTAGTTTACCTTCAGTATTTTATTATTTTTGGTGCAATTGTAAATGGGATTGTTTTCTTAATTTATCTTTCTGCTACTTCATTATTGGTGTATAGAAATGCAACAGTTGGGGCGCCTGAGTGGCTCAGTCATTAAGCATCTGCCTTCACCTCAGGGCATGATCCCTAGGTCCTGGGATTGAGCCCCACATCGGGCTCCTCCGCTGGGAGCCTGCTTCTTCCTCTACCATTCCCCCTGCTTGTGTTCCCTCTCTCACTGGCTGTCTCTCTCTCTGTCAAATAAATAAATAAAATCTTTTTTAAAAAAAAAAAAGAAATGCAACAGATTTCTATACACTAATTTTGTATCCTGCAACTTGACTGAATTTATTTATTAGTTCTAGCAGTTTTTTGGTGGAACCTTTAGGGTTTTCCATATATAGGATGCTGTCATCTGCAAATAGTGCAGTTTTACTTTTTTCATTTTAATTTGGAGGGTGGTTCTTTTTTCTTGTCTGTGGCTATGGCCAGGACTTTCAGTACTATGTTAAATAAAAGTGAGAGTGGACATCCTTGTCTTCTTCCTGATCTTAGAGGAAAAACTTTCACTCTTTCACCATTGAGTATGATGTTAACTATAGGTTTTTCATATATGGCCATTTTTATGTTGAGATATGTTCCTTCTAAACCTACTTTGTTAAGACTTTTTATCATGAGTGAATGTTGTACTTTGTTCAGTGTTTTTTCTGCATCCCTTGAAATGATCATATGGTTTCTATCCTTTTGTTATTATGATGTATCGCATTGATTGATTTGTGAATATTGAATTATTCTTGCATCCCTGGAATAAATCACACCTTCATCATGGAGAATTATTTTTTAATGTATTGTTGGATTCAATTTGCTAATATCTTGTTCAGGATTTTTGCACCTATGTTCATCAGATATATTGGCCTGCATTTGTTTGATTTTATTGTTTTTGTTTTGTTTTGTTTTGTTTTGTTTTTTTGAAGTGTCTGTATCTGGTTTTGGTATCAGGGTAATGCTAGCCTCATAAAATAAACTTGAAATCTCTCCTCCTGTTTTTGGAACAATTTTTTAAGAGTTTATTTATTTATTTATTTGGGGGAGGGGAAGAGAGAGGGGGGAGAGAGAGAATTTCAGGCAGACTCCACACTGAGCACAGAGCCTGACACTGGGCTCAATTCCATGACCCTGAGATCATGAACTGAGCCAAAATCAAGAGTCGGATGCCTAACTAACTGAGACACCCAGGTGCCCCTCTTTCTGTAATATTTTGAGAAGAAAAGGTATTAATTTTTCTTTAAATGTTTGGTAGAATTTATCTGCGAAGCTATCTGGTTCTGGACTTTTGTTTGTTGGGAGTTTTTAAATTACCGATTCAATTTCATTGCTAGTAATTGGTCTGTCCCAATTCTCTGTTTCTTCCTGATTTGGTTTTTGAATGTTATATGTTTCTAGGAACTTACCCATTTTTTTTAGGTTGTTCAATTTGTTTGCATGTAATTTTTCATAATATTGTCTTAAAATCCTTTGTATATCTGTAGTGTTGGTTGTTATTTCTCTTCTTTCATTTTTTATTTTGAGTCATCTCTTTTTTTTTTTTTAATGAGTCTTGGTAAAGGTTTATTGATTTTGTTGATCTTTTCAAAGAACCAGATCCTGGTTTCGTTGATCTGTTCTATTGTTTTTATAGTCTCTATTTCATTTATTTCTGCTCTAGTCTTTATTATTTTTTTCTTCTACTGGCTTTAGGCTTTACCTGTACTTCTTTTTCTACATACTTTAGGTGTAAAGTTTGGTTCTTTATTTGAGATTTTTCTTGTTTCTTGAGGTAGGCCTGTATTGCCATAAAATTCCCTCTTAGATTTTGCTTCATCTCAAAGATTTTTGGACCATTGCTTTCATTTTTGTCTCCATGTATTTTTTAATTTCTTCTTGGATTTCTTCATTAACCCATTCATTATTTAGCAGCATGTTATTTAACCTCCATGTATTTGTGTTTTTCCCAGATTTCTTGTAATCGATTTCTTGTTTCATACTCTCATGGTTGAAAAAAATTCATAAGATTTCAATCTCTTAAAATTTGTTGAGACTTGTTTTGAGGCCTAACATGTGAACTATTCTGAAGAAAGTTCCATGTGTACTTGAAAAGAATCTGTATTCTGTTGTCTTAGGATAGAGTGTTCTGAATATATCTGTTAGATACACCTGGTACAATGTGCCATTCAAAGCCACTGTTTCCTTGTTGATTTCCTATCTGGATCATCTATCTATTGATGTGAATGAGGTGTTAAAGTCCCCTACTATTGTATTACTATTGATTTCTTCCTTTATGTCTGTTAATACTTGCTTTATGTATTTGGGTGCTCCCACGTTGGGTGCATAAATATTTGTAATTGTTATATCTTCTTGTTGGATTGTTCCCTTTATCATTACGTAGTGCCCTTCTTTGTCTCTTGTTACATTCTTTATTTTAATGTCTACTTTGTCCAGTATAAGTATTGCTACCTCAGTTTTCCTTTCTATTAGCATGATTAATATTTTTCTATCCCTTCACTTTCAATCTGCATGTATTTTTAGGTATGAAGTGAGTCTCTTTTAGGCAGTGTATGGATGAGTCTTGCTTTTTTATCCATTTGGTCACCCTATATCTTTTGATTGGAGCATTTAGTCTACTTACATTCAAATTAATTATTGATAGGTATATACTTATTGCCATTTTGTTACTTGTTTTATGGTTGTTTTTGTAGTTCTCTGTTTTTTCTTCTCAAGCTCTCTTCTCTTGTGATTTGATGGTCTTCTTTAGTGATATGTTTTTATTCCTTTCTCTTTATATTTTGCATATCTATTACCAGTTTCCGATTTGTGGTAAAATGCATATAGCAGTGTATATTAAGTTGGTGGTCGCTTAAGTTTAAACCCATTCTAAAATCACCAAAATATATACTCCTCCCCCTCCATATTTTAGATTTACAGTGTCATACCTAACATCCTCTTTTTTAGTGAATCCCTTGACTGATTTTTATAGATATATTTATTTTACTGTTTCTGTGCTTAAACTTCCACACTGGTTTTATGTGATTAATCTACTTTTATTATGTTTATATGTACCTGTGAATTTTTTTTCCTTTCACAATTTCCTTATTCCTGATTATAGCCTTTCCTTTCCACTCAAGGAATCCCCTTTAACATTTCTTGCATGACTGGCTTAGTGGTGATGAGTTTCTTTAACTTTTGTTTGTCTGGGAAACTCTTTATCTTTCCTTCTTTTCTGAATGATAGCCTTGCTGGAAAGACTGTTCTTCATGGCAGTTTTTTTCCTTTCATCATTTTGAATATATCATGCCACTTTCTTCTGGCTTACAAAGTTTCTGCTGAAAAATCAGCTGATAGCCTTATGAGGTTTCCTTTGCATGTAACTGTTTTGTCTTGCTGCTTTTAAAATTCTGTCTTTCACTAGTTTTTGCCATTTGAATTATTATGTGTCTTGATGTGAACCTCCTTGGGTTGATTTTGTTGGAAGTTCTCTGTGCCTCTTGAATCTGAATGTCTGTTCCCTTCCCCAGATTAGGAAAGTCTTTGGTAATTATTTCTTCAAGTAAATTTTCTGCCCCCTTTCGCTCTCTGTTCTTCCTCTGGGATCTCTGTAATGGAATGTTATTATGCTTAATGGTGTTGCTGAGTTCCCTTTACCTATTTTCATTTTTTTAAACCATTTTTATCATGTTTATCATCCTTTTATCTTTTTTATCAATATATATTTAAAGATATCTGTTGTAGATTAGCTTTTCTGAGAAGCAGACTCTGAGATGGAGTTTAGCACACAGGAAGAGTTGGCCAAATCTTTTTGTCAAGTTGTTGTCTCTTCCCTGGTGGATGCTCACTGGGGGTAATTAGCGTGAGATAGAAATATTCACACTTTGTGCCCATTCCATTATGTCCAACCTCATACTTTTAACCCAAATCTACTCACCCAATCTTCTACTCTTTCTCATTCTTGGACTCTGACAAAGGAGACCAGGCTGTATATCATGTACCTGACTGGACAAGCAATTCACTACTGTCCATAAGTGCTAATATGCTCCATATATGTGCCACTTCTCTCAAAGTGGCATGAAGTAAATGAACTACCCCATTAATCTTTGTACCATCTTCTAGTGTCCACCCATCAATAGGGCTGTGTTGCAGTTGCCCTCCATTTTCGACTTGAATCTATTGAGCTAACCCATTTGTGAACCAAACTCAGGCTTAGTTTGTAGATCCTCCATATGTCTATAGGTCTAAGCTAAAGGAGAGGTACTAGTTCAACAGTGGCAAGTGACATGCATGTCTTGAATGCCTGCTCCTATGCCCTCCAGTCCTGCTCATACTTCAATGCAGGTGTGCCATTTCTACATAACAGTGGATTGCTGTTGGGCCTGCCCAGCCTGATGACTTGATAGTTCTGACAGAAACCAACTCATAATGACTAGTTATGGCTACCAGGTCATTCGGTAGTTGTATTCATTTCCTATGCCTGCTCAACTAATTCTCACAAATGTGAGGCTTAAAGAACACATATGTGTTCTCTCATACTTTTGGAGACCAGAAGTCCAAAATCGGTAACCTTGGGCCAAAATCAAGGTGTTGGTAAGACCATACTCTCTTAAGAGGCTCTATAGAAGAATCTATTCCTTACCTTTCAGCTCCTGGCAGTGGCCATCATTCCTTGCCTTGTGGCTGCATCACTCCAATCTTTGCCTTCCTGGTTGCATTGCCTCCTCCTCCTCAGTCTATGTTAAATCTTCTGTCTCCCTAGTACAAGTATACATATCATTGTATTTACGACCCACTCAGATAATCCAGAATAATCTCTTCACTTCAAAATTCTTAATTTAATTGCATCTGCTAAGAGTTTGCCACGTAAGAACATTCACTGGTTTCAGGAATTTGAATGTGGGAGCCATTTTTCAGCCTACTGCAGTACTTCATGGTCAGGCATTTTGTCTTTACCAGCACCCAGTAGCAGTCCTGGAAGTGGCTTTTCAAAGATATATAATTGTCTGCTAAAGATGTCATGACTTTGTGTAGAAACCTAGCAATCTAAATTGTGAGTTTCTCATTTAGACAGCATGTTTTCCTACCACTACAATGACTAGTTCCATAGGGTTTTCAGAGTCATATGACCCAACCTGTAGGGGAGCTCGTAGCACAGACCAGACCTGCTGCAGAGCCCTTTTCCTGCTCTGAGAGGCTCTCAAATTTGGCAGTATTTAGAATCATCCAGATCATGGGTCAGAACATTATTCCTAGGTATGGAATATGCTGTCTCAAGAGCCAAAAAATTTGATGTGGTGTTCTGCTTCCTTTGCCATACTGGAAGGGAGAGATGCAATTATTTGTCCTTTGTCCTTTGCCTTTGATGAGATATTGAAGCATGCCCTAACCATTGGACCCCTAAAAATTTTACTGATGAGGTAGGCTTCTAAATCTTTACAGAGCTTATCTCTAACATTTTTACCAAGGTTTCCAGCACTCTAGCCAGCTTTTGCACATCCTAGCTGATCAGCATGAAGTCATGGATCAATGTGATGTCATGTAGAATGTCCAGACAGAACAGATCTCTTGGGGCAATATTACGGTAAAGGATAAGAAAAATAATGTAATCCTGTAGCAAAACTGTAAATATATACTGTTGGCCTTTCTGCATAAATGCAAACTGTTTCTGATCCTCTTTCTTTGCTAGGAATGGAAAATAACATTTGTCAGATCAGTGGCTGCATATCATGTAGCTGAGGTCATATTAATTTCTTCTAGCAAAAATAGGGCATATATGGCATAGCAGATGCAACTGAGGACTTCTTTTAATTGATTTGCTGGTAGTCATTTTCTAGGATCCTTCTGATTATTGCATGGGCACCAAACTGATAACTTAAGTGGAGATATGATAGAAACCACCAGTCTTAAACCCTTTAGATGTTTTAGAGTGGCACTAATTGTTATAGTCCCTCTGGGGCAAAATATTTGTTTTGATTTCTTTCTTGGTTAGACTGGGGAAGAAAGGAGAGTAGTTTCAAAGACTTCCACTTGGCCTGCCCAACTGTGATAGATTTAACCCCCAAAAGAACCCAATGGTATTGTTTTGCCAAATACTAATTACTTATATTCTGAATATGCAATCAAAAACCATAGAAATAGCCTTTGGGTAGGTTCACAGAACCAGTGGACCCACTATGCTTGGATGCTTACCATTGCTTCATTTTTTACCTGATTATATATGCCTCATCTCAAGCAGGAGCCTGTGATGATGTTTTCAGTCTCAAAGTATTAGTGGCAACTCAGATTTTGGGACTTGTAGCTCTTGAAATGTTTGTACATTTCTCTTTTGCTACCATATAATTCCACCCAAGAAAATAGCTATAGGTCCCTTTGGGGAAGGATGGAAACCTTTACCAAGTATACCTGCCATAATCTTTCAGGGTCATTATTCCAGGAGAAGAGGACTCTTCTTTAGCGAGTGGGCTCTAGATCCAAAACGTAGCTCAGGCATAGAAATTGTGAAAGAAAGTATAGCCTTATTTTGGAGAAATTGCCCTCAGACCTATAATCACCCAACTTTAGTTTCCTTTGATGTTACAAAATGAGTGTATCCTTGCTTCCTTACTCACTTATTTTATCTCTAGGGTCATCATGGTCTATTAATTTTGTAGAGCTCTTGCTTCTTCTACTTTACCATTAAATATGAAAATCGCACTACCTAACTTCTAATAGTTAATGCTATCAAATGGCCTCTATTTTTCCATAATCTTATCATCCCTATTGCTATCAGTGATCCTAATTTTCTTTCTTTTTTTTTTTTAAGATTTTATTTATTTATGTGACAGAGAGACAGCCAGCGAGAGAGGGAACACAGCAGGGGAGTGGGAGAGGAAGAAGCAGGCTCCCAGCGGAGGAGCCCGATGTGGGGCTCGATCCCAGAACGCTGGGATCACGCCCTGAGCCAAAGGCAGACGCTTAACGACTGCGCTACCCAGGCGCCCCGTGTGATCCTAATCTTCTAATACCTTCTCTTATTGTCAGCCTTGTCCTACAGAGGAAAACCAGCATCACTAATTTTAGTGATGCTGGTCACCCTTTCAATAGCACATTCTTTATAGCCTTAAATAGTCTACCCTCTGGGTCTTTCCATGGCACATAATCACATGGTATAACTCTTCACCTTACATAGCATGCCCACTTCCTTGATCCTTTAAGTAGTTTTTCTCTGCCAAAATGATATCTGGCACTCAACTTAAGTTAGCATAAGCCATTGATTATGCGATGCTTCTAGGAGACATCCTAAAAGTAAATTTATACCATCTCCTAGTGTTGTTACAAAGGTGTTAAAACTAGTATTCTGGGAGAGTGATCTCAAATTAATAAACTTTCCCTTATCCAAATTTATGCACTGCCCTTTTGATCAAAAGCCCTCAAAATTAAATAGAACACATATATTCTTTATTGGCACACTACTGGCAAAGTCTTGAGAGTCCTTTTTGATAGTCATTTCCCTCCTTTATCAGATTCAGCCCATTCCCAACTGGTCTATTCTGTGATTGAGCCTAGATATAAACCCAGTGACTTAGAAGGGAATAAGAACAGATTCTAAGGAAAGAACATGTCTAGCGTGGAAAAAGCCTCTATATTATCGCCAAGCAAAAAGGAGTTGACCATTTCAATAGGGAAGGATGAGCCCTATTAGCATCCCACTAACCTTCAACTTACCATTTCCTCCATATTTATTAGACTCACAACACATCACAACAGCTAATTCAGTCCCTTCATTGGCATGCCATACCAAATCACTACTAATAAATGTTTTAACAATTAGACAGAGGGGCTAGATAGCTGGGGGCTATCTCTGTTCTATCTTCTACCAGTTATGGGGTCCTCATTGCCAGCAGACAGTGAGTGATGCATCTCCAAACCCCATCTTAACACCTGCTTTCTCCAAACATTCCTGGTATCAAGTATCACAGATCAGTGTGGGTTCCCTGTGAAACAAATTCCTAAATGGCGTTTAGCAGGCAGGATGTTTATTAAAGAGTGCCTTTGGAATCAACACCTGTGGAACAATTTCTGTTAAAAGCAGGAATTTCTATTGTTTTAGTTCATGACCATAGGACCAATTCAAATGTTATCAAATATATAAGATTTAACCAAAGAAAAATTAAAATACTAGAAAATTTGACAAGTCCTTTTCAAAGTTTGTATATTACATTAAATCTTAAAATTTATTTTGTTTTGAATGAATTTTCAAAACGTTGACTGATGTGCATAGAGAATTTTCACAGCAGACTTAAAAGAAGCTACCAGTAGAGTGGCACCTGAGTGGCTCAGTTGGTTAAGGGTCCATCTCTTGATCTCAGCTCAGGTCTTGATCCCAGGGTTGTGAGTTCAAGCCCTGTGCTGGGCTCCACAATGGGTGTGGAGCCTACTAAAAGAAAAGAAAAGAAAAGAAGAAAAGAAAAGAAAAGAAAAGAAAAGAAAAGAAAAGAAAAGAAAACAAAAAGCTAGTGGTAGAAATCTAGGAAGGACAAAAAGTAAATAACAACAAATAGTTATTGAATAGCTACTGTGCACCAGATCCTGTTTTAGACACTAGGAATATGTTGGTGAACAAAACAGAAAAATCTCTCTGTCCCCAAGAAGATGAGGGAGGCAGACAATGAGTAATAAACATGCTAAATAAGTAAATGATATAATGTGGAAAATGTGATAAGTGCTGGGGGGGGATTAGCATAGTGTGATGATGATAGCTTCTTTTTTTTAAGATTTATTTATTTATTTGAGAGAGAGAGAGCGAGTAGTGGGGAGGGGTAGAGGGAGAAGGAGAGAGAGTCTTAAGCAGACTCCACGCTGAGCATGGAGTCCGATGTGTGGCTCAACCTCAGGACTCTGATTTCATGACCTGAACGGAAACCAGGAGTCAGATACTTAACCAACTGTACCACCCAGGTGCCCCATGATGATAGTTTCAAATGAATGGGGTATTCATTGTAAGCATCTCCGAGTTTAAGTTTGAGCAGAGACTTGATGGACAAATGAACCATGATATAGAGTGTCAGCATTTGTTCTCAAGCCCCAATTCTCACAGGATGATATAGAGGACCCAGTGATGAGTTCACAGACAGTAGGTTGCATTAGAGCAAAAAATCCCTAAGTTTAAGATCTCCTGATCTTTTATAATGAGAAGTAATCCCGCTTGACTCTTATCCCCATGGGGAGACACTATTTCTATCTTTCAAGGTTGGTTGCTACACAAACATCCTTAAAACATATTCTAGAACAAAGGGAGTCAGTGTCTCTTCTCACAAAACTCACAGAAATGCTATAGATCCAAAAGGAATGGTCTCTTTATGGATGAGAACTTAACAAGAGCGATTCATGGAGCAATGGGATTTAACGCCTAATTGGAATAAAGTCCTAGAGAGAAGGGAAGGAGAGGATTTAGAGATAATAATTACATATAGACAATTCTTTTTGAAAAGCTTCACTGCAAAGGAAGGCAGGTAAGTGGAATAATAGCTGGAAGAGAAATGTGTTCAAGACACGTTTGCTCTTTTTGGTTTTTAAGATAGAAGAGACAAAAGTGTTTGCTGATGAAAATGACCTATTAGAGAAGGAAAAATTGATAATTTGGGAAAGGGGATGCAAAATTACCAAAAGAGTGCCTTTGAGTAGAGAAATGGGATGCAATTTATTTTAAAATGTAGGTTTCAACCTTCAGATTATAGCTTAAGGGGGAAGAGATCATAAGAACACAGAATAAATGAATAGATGTGGTGGTGAGTTTGTGGACGCTCTCTTTTGATCACTTCAATATTCTCAGTGAAGTAGGAACTGAAAGCAGAGGTTGAAATGGAAAATCAGAAGTGTTGGAGATTTGAGTAGAGATGAGCAAGTATAAAATAGTATTACAGGAGAGTGGGAGAGCACATGGGCCAAAAAACTATAGTATGGTTGCCAAGGAATCCACCTAAGGCCCCTAACCATGAATTTGAAGGTAAATCATTCAGAGTGGTTTTGTCTTTTCCCAGTCTTGAGTAGTGGATTAAGTGGATGGTGTTTTAGATTTTTCCATCTTCCTGCTGCTTCCCATCAACTACACCGTCAAGATGTCAAGACAGTGAAAAATATATAGGTTCTAGTTTATCTTAATGCATTCCAGTTTTACTTGTTTTCTTCCCTTCAAACTTTTTCTCCCAGTTGTTGGCCCTCCTGACCTACAGTGACTCTTAACCATCCCCAGATGCAGAGACTAGAGCCTTGTATAGACTCCTTCACCATTTTCTGCAAATGTGTAAAATCTGATCCATATTATAAATTCCTTTGTTTCTTATCACTCATACTGTTTCTGCTTACTTAACTGAACCTCAACTGATACTGGAAGCTTTTTATATACTCCTACAGACCTTCTGAAACTGGGTCTGGAGGCCAGCTAGGTGTTTTCTTTGTTTGTCATTATTGGTTACAATTACTCTCCCTATTCTTCCCTAACCTCTGGCCCCCATCTCATTTTCAAATCTCCTGTCATCATATTATATCGCCCACCAATTTCCTTCTTACTTTCATCTTGATGCTTTCATTCCTGGTTCACTGTCACTCCCTCCAATGCCAAGCCAGCCTTTTTCTCCCTTTCTCCTCTTTTTCTTTTTCATGTCTAAAATTCTTTAAATATTTTGGGTTTTTTTTTTTTTTTATAGTTCCCTTATTGAGTTTACACAATACAATAAATGCAAAGATTAAAGTATGCACTTAATGTTGTCAGATTATACATCCATGTTACCATCACCAAATCAGATGTAGAGCCTTTACATCATTCCAGGAAATTCACCTATGCCCATTCCCAGACAGCCTCTCCCCCCTCCCCCCCACCAGGCAATAGCTTTTCAGGTTTCTCTCATCTTAGATTTGCTTTGCCTGTTCTTTGTAGTTCATGTAAATGAAATCGTATGTGTTCTTTTGCATATGCATTCTATCACTTACCATAATTTACAATCCAATATTAACTCTTGGTAAGTTCAATATCCATATAGATAATAGTTCTAATACCCTATATTTCAAATGCCTTTCCTTCAATGATTTTTTTTTTCCCTAACCTATCTTATCCACTCATTTCCACTGTTAACCCTTGCCGGGCCATTACCAACAATAGAATCTTCACATCTTAAAATCTTAATTCTGTGCATCCCACTCCAATCACCACCACACAACTCTCCAGTCAATGCATTTTTATATCCTCACTGTAACAATCCTTCAATTTTATCTGAGAAAATCATTTAATAATACTATTACCATTTACTTTTCCTCATCTCCAGAATGTCCACTTCCTCCTTCTTGCCCACTTTAAATTATCCCGGCCATCATCATAACCCCCTCTTGCATATACCCTCAATTCCCTTGATGCCTTCTCATTGCCTTCAAGACTGACAAGGCTGGGTGACCTGCAGAAGATGAAAAATTTCTCCGTGGAGCTACACACATACCTGGCACAGAACGTGGAGAAACTAAACGAGGTGATTAGGAAGGTTTTCATGCTGCACGATGAAAATAAGATGAGCCAGGAGAGAAGTGAAACTATGGTACTGGCACACTTCACTGACCTTCAGATCATAAGGGCTACTGCTTCACTTTTGTCTTTCAAATCCCATGCAAATTTCTCTTGTAGCCAACTTTTGCCTAGAGCCTTACAAGGAAGAGAATTCTGAGAATCATAGTTGCACTTGAGCTGAGTTGAGCCAGTACAAAGCAACCACAGGATCTCTTGAGAGAGCTGTAGGGGAAACAAGGTTCTTAAGTAGGGGAAACAAGGTTCTTAAGAGAGAGCCAAGTTTCTTTTAGAGGAAGAGGATAAAAGGAACATTTGGAGAAATTATTACAAAGCATAAATTCCAGCGGGAATAGCAGAAGTGTTTCTGTAGATGGAGAGGCTTTGGTGATTAGGGCAACATAGGGAGTACAACCAGTTAATTGGAAATTAGAATGCTGGTGTGGAGGATGAGGTGGGATATTGGTGTTTATTGAAGCCACATGTATAAGGATAATGGGGTTAGTGAGATTAGTTCTGTTGGACTACAGGCTGACCATGGTAGAGAGGCTCTGGTGACTAGGGACAAATTGGTTGTCTGAGAGCTACCTTTCAGATACAAAGAGACCTGGGCTGGTGGTTTTACTCCAAACTCAAAAGGATCTCACTTGATGAAAGTGAACAGATCAGGGGAAGTCAGGCTTTCCCTTATCCCATACTTTATTTCTGCAAGAGCCACTATTTTATAACTTATTTGTTTCAACTTAATTTTTCACCAAAGGTCCCATAGACTCTTTTTCCTTTATGGTATTCACATTTTGAAACTGTTTTTTAAATCAAATACATTGGGATTTTTTAGTCAATCAAAGATTTAACTGCCAACCAAAAATAGATTTTCATGAATCAGTCACTGTTATCACTAAGAAGAGAAAAATCAACGTTATAGTTGGTCTGAGAAAGTTCATAAAGGAAACGAATTTTTTTTAATTTGCTCATATTCCAAAAATGTTGAAAATAGGTAGGCTTCAGTTGAACCTGATTGACTAAAAAAAGGAAGCTCCACTAAATAACATTAAATAGATTTTTAAAGTTATTAATCTACAAAGAAAAATGGGATATGAAACATCAGTAGATGAATTATTTTAATAAAATTCTAGAATCTGAAAAATTCCATGATTTACTCTCTATTCATGCCACTAAGGCTTCAGCAATGGCCAAAATGGAAGAATCCCAGTTCTCTTTCTTTCAACTGGTCACTAGCTTTGGCTTGGTTAAAAATTTTTTTCCAAAGCAGCAACAACAAAACTTTAACTTTTAAAATTTAAGCCTTCCAGTATAGCTAAAATGCCATATAACAGTTTTCCTATCTATTCTCCCTACCTTCCTTGGTCCAACCAAGTTTAAGACTGAAACACTTTATGAAAGCTGAGAACACTCAAAAAAATTGTCCCCCATTCGTCTACCTTTGTTTTGGTGTCTCAACACTCCTTTACCCTGAACTTCACCCACAAAAGCCATGAGGATTTTCTCACATTTTGTTTTCCCTTTTGAGAGTTTGCTTCACCCATTTTCTCTTTCTGGACTTCTTTCCATTTCTGAATTAAATCTATGAGCCCACTCTCAAGGCTTACGTAAAATACGTACCACCTCCTCCATGAATCCTTCTACGAACCCCCAGATCTAGACCAATTGTCCTATATTTAATGTACACATGGTACTTTGCTTGTACTTCACTTTGGCAATTAACAAAACTTGACAAATGTTTATCATGTCCTGTAGGCCTTACGTTAACTGGAAAACAGAACAATGTCGTATTATTCCTCTCTGAATCACTAGTGCCTTGAAAACGGTAGCTGCTTAGTAAATGTATATTCAATTTGGAACAGTGGTAGGTTTGTTTTTTCATCTTTCAAGTTGGTCACAGTATTTTGGAGCAGGAAGAAGCCAGGTTGATTTATGGGAGAGTACTAATCTGATGGAAGACTTCCAGAGGCACCCAAAAGTGCTGATAAGAGTCTCTAACTCACTCTCTTTATCCTACTCCTGTCTTTCCCCTCAGGCAAAGGGTAATAGTAAGAATAATACTTCTTGAATGCTTACTATATACCTAACAGGATGCTGATTGCCTTACTTATGTTTCTGGTGCTCTTTTATAAAGTTTTTATTTCTATCAAAGTCATACTAGTACAAAGTTAAAAATCAAATTATGTTTGAAAACATAATTTGCAAATAGCAGTCTCTTATTTTACCTATCTCTCCCTTCCTCCTAGAAGTAACCACTGATAACCACTGATAACTTTTAATCTATTCCTTCTGAGATCCACCTCCATATTTCCAAATATGCTCATGATGTTATTTGCGATTTTTCAGTTTTAGTTACCATCTATTGATTTCCTTTTCTTCTAAGGATTTAGTCCCTTTATACTAGCATTTCTTTTCTTCTTAAAAGATTTTATTTTTTTATTTGAGAGAGAGAGGAGGTAGAGCAAGCATGAGCCAGGGAAGGGGCAGAAGGAGAGGGAGAAGCAGAGTCCCTGCCAAGCAGGTAGCCTGACACTGGGCTCCATCCCAGGACCCTGAGATCATGACCTGAGCTGAAGGCAGATGCTTTACCGACTGAGCCACCCAGGCGCCCCTATACTGCCATTTCTTATATTTTACCAACATTCATTCAGCAGAATGTTTTCATAGTGTTTGCACCTAAACCAAATAGTAAACTATGATTGTGTCTTCCTTTGTATATGTTTTTGCTAGAATCTATAAATTCCTTACTTCTTCACTTGCTTAGATTTATATATACATTTTAATTTTTTCCCCAAATGCTCCACAATTATATGCCTGGAAACGGGTCTTTAAAATTTACTGTGCAAGGCCCTGAAAGTGTGTTTAATCGAAGGCCTCATAAGGTTTCTTTCCCAAATGTGACGGGATGCATACAATTTACCGGTTTTGAGGGATTTTGTGAAAGACCTAAAAAGAATTGTCAAGTGCATGATCTTATCACTGTAAAATTTCCATAAGTAAAAGCAGAAAAGGAACTACAATGTATTTTTTGCCCAATTGACTCTCCAGGCACAGGCTGGCCTCTTATTTTCATTTTTATTTGGCACTTGTGCAAACATGCTATTTCACACAGTTTCCATTTTCTAATTTGATATTTAAAAAACAAAAACTTTGAAGGGTCTAAGCTGTTTTTTTCAATACTTTCTCATGTCTCTGGGTCTCAGTTTCTCCATTAATAAAAATTAGTCTCTTTCTTCAGTAAAATTCTGTGGGGTAAATTAAATATATACACGTATGTTTGGATACACTAATCCAGTTTTGGTAGGTTGAGTAATGGCCCCCAGAGGGGTCTACTCCCTAAGCTCCAGAACCTGGAGCAAATGTATTGCCTTACATGGCAAAGGGACTCTGCTGATGTGACGAAGTTAAGGATCTCAGGATGGGGAGATTATTCTGAATGATCTGGAAAGGCTCAATATAATCATAAGGGAGACAGGAGGACTAGAGTGAGAGGAGGGGATGTGATGATGGAATCAGAGGTCAGAGAGAGAGAGAGAGAGGAATATGCTATTTTGCTGGCTCAGAAAATGGAGGAAAGGATCATGAGCCAAAGAATGCAGGCAGCCTCTAGAAGCCAGAAAAGTAAACATTCTCCCCTAGAGCCTCCAGAAGGAACCAGTCCCGCTCACAGCTTGATTTTAGACCTCCAGAACTATCAAATAACATGTTTGCATTATTTCAAGCCACCAAAATTGTAGTAACTTGTTACAGCAGCAATAGGAAATAATATAATAGTTTATAGCACATCAGTTTTGGAACTCATATTAATCTGATTTTGACACGTAATTATCATGTAGTACTTACTGATTGATTTTGTAACAATCTCTTTTTAAGGATGTATACTGAACTTTCGCTCCATCCTAGGATATAGGACCCAGAGATATGGATATAAAAAGACTTTCTCTGGAAAAGAACACACAGTTTATTTCTCCCTGTCCCCTGCTCACCTTGGACCAGAGTCCAGTCGGGCACACAGCACATCCAGTAAAGACAAGCCTTTAATGCTATAGAGTAACAGTTAATAGCGTAGGCCTCAGAACCAGACTGCCTGGGTTCAAATGCTGACTCCGCCACTTGCCAGCTTTCTAACTTTGCAAGCCTCTGTTTCCTGAATTATGGAATTCCTTCTTTGTAGAGGTTTTGTGAGAATTAAATAAATTAGTCCATATAAACTACTTAGCACAATGTCTGGCACAAAGTAGGTATAAGCACTCAGCAAGGATAAGTTATTATTAGTATTAGTTATCACCATTATTGTTAAAATCAGTTTATTAAATTACTCAAAAGAAAACACATTCCTATTACTGCCATAATGTCACTGCGCTTTAGGGCTGTGTCCCCAGTTCCCCAAAGGAATTCTATTAATGGCAACGTTTGAGCTCCATTTTGGAAATTTTTTTCTTTCTTTTTTGTAATTCATGTTTTCCATTGCAGAAGAGTGAGAGACTTTCTAAACAATACTATTTCAGTATCCATTAAACATTAAACAAAACACTAGAAATCTTATTGCTAAATGGCAAAAGTCTGGAAATATCGACTCTCACATTATGAAAATATGACACATTGCCGTCCATCCACCAATCCTACAAAATATTCATGATCTGGAATAAATCACCCCTCTTAGCAACACAAGAACTGGCTTTACATCATGACTATTTTGTTACATGGCTCAGATCTTTTGCCACAGCTACTTTTTTGTGATAAAATATTTTGGGAATACTTCTGCCAAACAAAGCAACTATGTCAGTAAGTTAAACTGCACTGTCAATTCGAAAAAAAAGAAAAAGAAAGAAGAAAGAAAGAGAGAAAAAGAAAAAGAAAAAGGAAGGAAGGAAGGAAGAAAGAGGGAGAGAGGGAGAGAGAGAAAAGGAAGGAGAAGAAAAAAAAAAGAAAAACAAAGAAGAAAGAAGAACCAGAATGCTGTTTTGATAGTTAGGATTTTAATCTATTCTTATGGCCTTGTGCCAAGTCTAGTTGTTTTCTGACATATTTTTAGGTTTGTACTTAATGTACCGTGTCTAGTTCTTTATCAGTCAATTTGAGTGTTAATTGCTAGTGCAGAATCTTAGCAACATTATTATTCCCATTGATAAAATCTTCAGCAGTGAACAACGGGACATTTCTCAGTTGCGTGTTCCATTACCACACTAGCTGTATCTTCCTGTTCTCTGACTTCGGTAATTACCACAGTATTTCCCAAACTTGTGTGTCCTAAGAATCATCAACTAAAAATAGAAATACTCAGGCTTCTCCCATGGAGAATCTGATTTAGCAGGTCTGAGGGTTGGAGTGGGGGTTCAGAAAAACTATAAGTTTAACTGATTAGGCAAATTAGAAACATTATATTTGTGAAGTTACAAGTCTGTTTGTTTGGTTTTTTGTTTTTTGTTTTTTGTTTTTGTTTGTTTGTTTGTTTGTTTGTTTTAAGCCCCTCAGAGGCAGTAAGGATTGATGGTAAAAACATGGAAGGATTTGATGAGCTTCCGTGGTTGAGTAAGAACATTCCTTTCCTTTACCTGAATACAGATCTCTGTAAAATCCTAGGGAATATATTCTTTCCCAGTCTGGCCACACAAGCAATAGACACAGTGAAGAGGAGAAAACCTATTTTTTTTTTAAGATTATTTATTTATTTATTTGACAGAGAGAGAGACAGCCAGCGAGAGAGGGAACACAAGCAGGGGGAGTGGGAGAGGAAGAAGCAGTCTCCTAGCGAAGGAGCCTGATGTGGGGCTCGATCCCATAACGCCGGGATCATGCCCTGAGCCGAAGGCAGACGCCTAACGACTGCGCTACCCAGGCGTCCCTGAGAAAAACAATTTTTTAAAAATCAATTTTACGAACTCTTGATCCTTGTCCACAACAACCTGGCTACTAGTGTCTACAGTGGCTTCTAGATGAGAAATTCTGCATCAATAATTGTAAAAATGCCTTGAGTGGAAATTAATAACTTCCATCTCACACTGGAACACATAGTATATTATTCAAACTCTAGAAGAACTCAGGATCCACATTCATTAAGTTGACAGAAAGAAAGTTAAGGTGAACTTTAATTGATCATTTCAAAACATGATTCTCTTATTGTATATATTAATTCCTTGGCCTCAGGATGCTTTAAAATTGAGAAGAGGAGTGTTTGTTGCTTTTTATGTATTATATGTATATAATAGTTATATATAATATATATAATAAATATATATAATTCTGATCCATATATATATATTTTCATATTTTACCATACTTTAAGTATGGTATATGAAATATACCACATATTTCATACTTTACCAAAATTTTCTTCATATAGATCTGTACAGTTGAATATGGAATTTTGTGAAAATCAGACAGATGGTGATCTGGCAAAAAAAAAAAAGGGAAAACATCCATTTTCTTTGTATCTTTTAGATTCCAGCTACTTTTATACTTAAAGAAAATAAGGAGTCTGTGCCCTTTATGAGTTTTATAGGTTTTTTTAAAAGCTTAAATGAAACTCTTTTAAAATTGAATCTCTAAGGATAAAGAGACATAGAAAACGATGTAAATCAGGACAATTTCTACAACCTTCCATTTTGTAAATTATTTCTTGAGCACTAAGGACTGAGAACTTGATATTTGCTGGAGATTCAAAGAATAAAAGTCTTCGCATTCTTAGAGTTAACAGTCTACTGAGGGGGAAAAAAGAGAGAAAGAGAAGGGAAGAATTATAGTTATGTGAGAAATATGCAAAGGAAACCAAAGGGGAAATTGCCGAACCAATAGGTAACGCCAGACAGAAAGGAGTAGGGGTGAACAAATGTTAATAGAGAGGTAAAACTTGAACCAGAGTAATAAAAGATGAGTCAAAACTTGCTCTGGGCATACTGTGGGTAATAAAAAATTCTTTCTTAATGGGACAGACTTGAGGATATTTTATTAACTGAAATGGAGGACCACGTGAAGAGCAAGAGGGATGGATGATTGACAAGATCTGTGAGGGAGGAAGAGCATAGGATCTAACAGCAGGAGCTCAAATTAGCTAAAACTAGAGATGTAGTCCATTTCCTTGGAGCGTGGATAAGATAGTTAAATGGAATTGAGATTATAGATAAACGTATAGGTCCAAAGATAAAACATTGCGGTAGTTTAATCTAAGGCTTCCTTTCAAAGTGAAATAAGGAAAAATAGATACTAATAAGGACAACAAAAGACAGTTTATTGACCATAGTATGCCACTCGCTGTGTTAAGAGCTTTAAATGCATTACCTTAATGAATCTCTCCCAACAGAGTTGGTACTGTTACTGTCTCCATTTTACCAAATAGGGATTTAAAAATTTAAGAAGTGGTGTAACTGCCCCAGGTTACAGAAGTCTTGACTGGTGGAATTATAATTCAAGATAAGAGCATCAGTTCAGAGGGATAGTTAGGGAAAACTTTGAATGGTGTGGATAAACTGTCTTGGGAATGGGAGAAAGAATAGCTGAGAAACTTTAGGGACCCGGGTAAGGAGAAATTCCTTTGCCAAATTCCTTGCCAAGTCTCGGGGCTTGATCCTGGGACTCCAGGATCATGACCTGAGCCAAAGGCAGACACTTACCTTATTTTCCAATTAGAGAGAAAAGAATGGATATTAGAGAATAGTAGTGACAGAGTTTTTTGATTTTTTTTTCTTTTTTAATGTTCTTACTTGTCAATAATACCTATGTCGGTTTCCATTTTTTTAATCAAATGATCTGTGAAATTTGAAATGATGTAATAGTGCAAAAACATCAGATTAAGTACTATCAGAACAAATTATAGTCCCAACTTTGGTTTTGTAATTTTTAATATCCACGGACATCACCTCATCTTTAAAATGCAGATGATTTTGAAGCTCACATTTTATCCCCGTAAATTAACTGACCTAATAAATTAAAAGTGAAACGAATGTGAATATATGAAGGGACTATTTTTTGTGTGTATATCAGTTAATCACACTGTGCACATGTATATGTTTTTTATTTTAATAAGTCATTTCTCATTATGTAATGCTGAATAGGAGATTCTAGAAAGCTTTGACAGTTCAAACATGGCAAATAGTAATGAAATTAATCTCTGTATTAATTCATCTTCTATCATCTTAAATATCTCATTTCTAGCTTAATTTAGCAGTCAGATTTAAATTAAACATTAAGACAGAAGGAAGCCCAATGTTTGAAAGTTATCAAAAAAGGAGGCATGAAATTCTAGTTGGTAAAGTTTCAATGAAGATTAATTTTGAGAAGCTAGGAGGGTAAATTTCTCCTTGGCTAAAACTATTTACTAGAACATTTTTTTTAAAGATTGTATTTATTGTTTTGAGAGAGAGAGAAAGAGAGCACAAGCAGGGTAAGGAGCAGAGGGAGAAACAGACTCCCTTCTGAGCAGGGAGCCCAATGTGGGTCTCGATCCCAGGACTTCGGGATCATGACCTGAGCCGAAGGCAGATGCTTAACCGACTGAGCCACCCAGGTGTCCCTATTTACTAGAACATGATAACTCAGATTCTAACTTCCTTTACCCTGGGAAACAACTAACCTCATTTAGTTTATAAACAAAAATAAGTTTAAAATAGAATACACATACTTTTTCAAGTGCACCTTGAACATTTGCCAGACAGATCATATTCTGAACTATCAATAGATTTCAAAGGATTGCAGTCATACCAAATACGTTTTCTGTCGAAATAGAATTGAATTAGAATCAATAACAGAAATATATCTGGAAAGTCCCCACATATTTAGAAACTAAATAACACATAAGTGAAAAAGAAATTACAGGGGAAATTAGAAAGCATTTTGAGCTGAATGAAAATGAAAATATACATATCGAAATTGTGGGGTGCTGCTAAAGGAGTACTTAGGGAGAAATTTTTGGCACGAACATGTATACTAACAAAAGAAAAAAGACCTCGCATCAAAGTCTTCATCTTCAAACTTCAAAAATCTAGAAAGTTAATAAAATTAAACCCCAAGTAAGCAGAAAGAAAGATATATTACAGATCAAAGTGGAAACCAAAGCAATAGAAAACAGAAAAAAAATAGAAAAAATTGAAAAAATCAAAAGCTAGTTCTTTGTGAAGATCAATAAAAGTAATGAACTTTTAAAAATGACCAATCAGAAAAAGAAAAGATATAAGTTAACAATACCAGAAATGAGAGAAGTGATATCATCACAGGAATTATAGCTACTACAGCGATAATGGGGATAATACGTACAAACACACACCGATAATCTCACAACTCATACAAAATGACAATTTACTTGAAAGATAACTACCAACACTCACTTACGAAGAAGATAGATGGATAAAAAGGAAGTAGAGGGATATTAACTAGACTTATTGTGGGCATCATTTCATAATGTATAAAAATATTGAATCACTGTGATATTCACCTGAAACAAATAACATATTGTACATCAATTATACTTTAATAAAAAAACTTTAAGGTAGGTAATTCTGTATATATTTCTAAAGATGAATTTGTAGTTAAAAACCTTCCTTGAGAAAACTTCAAACCCAGATGGTGCTACTGGTGAATTTCATCAAAGATTTGAAGAAGTGATGATACCAATTTTACACTAACTCTCCCAGAAAATTTAAGAGAAGGGAATACTTTCCAGCTTTTCCCATGAAATCAGCATTACCCTGATCACAAAACCAAAGATACTATAAAAGAATGAAACCAGAGACCAATATCCCTCATCACTATGGATGCAAATATTCTAAATAAAATTTTAGCAAATTTAATTTGATCAAGTATATAAGAGAAAATGCTTCCTTATGAAACTGAGAGGGGATTCATTCCTGGAATGCAAATTTGGCTTAATATTTAAAAAACCAATCAATGCAAATCACCTTATTTGCTAAAAAGGAAAACCATTGGGGTTTCTCGTCCAAATGGTGACATAGAAAAACCTTGCACTCACCCCCTCCACAGAACATGTCAGTTTACACATTTCTAGAGCTCCTGAAGAGCCAAGTCAGCTCCTGAAGAGCTGACTAAATAGCTTCTGCACAACAAAAGATGGAACAGCAAAAGACAACATCAAGAGAGATGGAGACACCATAACTAAGGAAACCCCCACTCCCAGTGCTGTGAACTGCAGTGAGGAGGGATGGCACTGAGGGACTGGGAGCAGATTTGTCTATCCTTGGGCACAAAAAACCCCTGTGGTTTAAGTTAGTAAAAGATTCAGCCCTATAAATATGCCAAACAGTGGAGGAGCTGGTGGAACTCTCTCTGGGTCAGACAGACTGGAAAGCAACATGAATTATGGTCCCCCTCACCTTGAAAGCCCTTCTCACCTGCTACCTCAGTGAGCCCTGGACCCCTAGCCCACATCAGCTCCAGCCACCCTACCAAAGTAGCCACAAGATGGTGCACACCAGGACATCCCTGGTCAGCACTCACTACAACTCCAGCCTTCATGTCAAGGTGACGCAAGCACAAAGCACCCAGGAAAACTCCAGGCCTGGACCACTTCAGCTTCACGCAGCTTGCTAGGGCACCCTGGTGCTTGGTGCTCCAGAACCTTTCAGTTGATGTCTGCTTCGGATCCAGTCACCCTCCAGGGTGACCCCTGCACAGAGCACCCTGTAACATGCCCACCCATGTCAGCTTCAGCTCCATTCACCTAGCCAGGGCACCCCCTGTACTGAGCACCCCAGAACACCCCAGCTTGGACCCGCTTTAGCTTCAGCCATCCTACCAGTGCACATTTTGTGCAGAGAGCCAAGGTACCACACTAGCCTGCACTGATTTTAGCTTTGGCTGTCCTGCCAGGACATCACCTGCAGAAGCACTCCAGGAACCCCCAGCCTCAACCCCACCTTGGCTCCAGGTGTCCCTTAGGGCACCTTCTGTGCAGAGTCATGAAACAGTCCAGTTTATATCACTTCAGCTTCAGCTATCTTGCCAAGGTGCCCTCTGTGTGTAGATTCTTGGGACACTCCAGCTCATACTCACTTCAACTTTAGATGTCCTGCCAGGGCATCCATTGTGTGGTGAACCCAGGGATCTAACTGACCTGTGCCCACCTCAGTGTTAGCTGTCCTGCCAGGGTGCCCACTGTGTGGAGAGCCCTGAGACCCTCAGCCCACACCAGCCACAGCACAAGCCAGCCAGTACCAAGCACACACAGTCTAAATAGGGAATGAACATACACAAGACCATTCCCTCAAAGTTGCTGTTCTACCTAATCCATAGAAACAAAAATAAAAAATCATAGGGCAATGAAAAGCACCCAAGCTAGTGAAAGGAATTTTTTTAAATGACGATAGGTTAAGAGATCTCTTGGGCAATATCAAATGAACAAACATTTTCATTAGAGGGGTCCCAGAAGAAGAAGAGAGAGAAAGAAGAGAAAACTTATTTGAAGAAATCATACCTGAAAAGTTCCCTACCATAGGGAAGGAATAGACATCCACGTTCAAGAAGTGCAGAGTTCCAAACAACATGAAACCAAGAAGTTCCACACCATGACACACAATAATTAAAATGTCAAAGGTTAAAACTGAAGAGAAAAATGTAAAAGCAACAGGAAGGCAAAAGGTTACATACCAGGGAAATTCTGCAGGCCAGAAAGAAGTGGAATGATATATTCAAAGTGTTGAAAAGAAAAACCTACGACCAAGAATGCTGCCCAGCAAGATTATTCAGAATTGAGGGAGAAATTAAGAGTTTTGAAGACAAACAAAATTAAAGGAGTCTATCACCACTAAACCAGCCTTGTAAGAAATATTAAAGAGATTTCTTTAAGTGGAAAAGTACTGGCCATAATTAGACACAAAAACTTTTGAATGAAAAGATGTAAAATATGACAGCATATACATAAAATGTGGAGAAAGGAGTTTAAAAAGTTTTTTTAAGAGTGTGTTTGAATTTAAAAGACCATCAACTTAATACTGACTGTTATATCATTAGGATATTATATATGAATCTCATAATAATCATAAATATAAAACATATAATAGATACATGAAAAATACAGAAAGCCAAATATAACACTACAAAAACTCATCATCACACAAAAAAAGAGAGCAAGACAAGAAAGGAACAGAGAAGAGCTGTAAAAACAACCAAAAAACAATTAAAAGAATGACAATAAGACATATCTATAAAAAATTACTTTAAATGTAAGTGGCCTATGACACATCTCCAAAGATTGTTAATTTTTATTCATATCATATTCCAAGTTTTGAAATTTTCCAAATTACTTCTCCATCTACCATCTCTCATATTCCAATTTATTTTAATATCTGCTTATGGTTACATTTTTCTAATGTAGCAGTTGAAGCATGCCTGATATCTTTGATGGCTTTATACTGCTTACCAGAGAATGTTCGCATATCTTACATTAGTGTTTGTTGCATGGTAGGTGGGATATTGATTTAGGAAAAGATAACATGCACACTCCTGCTATAAATTCTGGATTTATAAGGCCTGAAGTACAGATCACAACATAGCAAAGTAGTCACACAGAGCTGGGAATGATAAGGCTCTCTTTAGAATATGTTTTCCCTCGGTAGATGATACAATCATCTATGTAGGTAGTCCTTGGTCCCAAAAGAGATGCATACTTGTCTGTAACTCTTCAGAGTTGAGAAAAATGCTGACATCTCACTACCCAAAAGCTCTTTTGTAATGAGGCTTAGATCACCATTCTGAGACATAAGACAGAGTTTATAGTTATCAGGAACTCCTGGATGTCAAACCAGATTCATCATTGGGAAGATCCCATCCTCCAGGGACTAAAGTGACATGTATGTAAATTTACTCTTGAAATGTACCAAAACAAACATACAAAAAGTACAAAAGATGGGGGAAGGGTCATAGATAATTAAAATCCTAAAATCTGAAGCAAATTGAACAATGAGGTCAAGAGTATTAGAAGGCAATTCTTCATGGATCACTTGTGTTTCTTTCTTTTCTGAGCAAAAATTGATAGCTTTGCTCCAGACTCTCTTCAAAAATGTTTGCATAGCAAGCAGCTTTGGAAGACAGAGATGGTGTCTCTCATCAGGCTCAAGGGCAGATTTGTTTCTTGACCAGAATAATAAAGACAATTTCTGTTTCTGGGGCAAAAGATAGGCAGGTTTGCTAGCAGCCCATTATTAGGTTGGTGGTTTCTTAAACTCTGGTTTCCTCAGCTGTGTGCACAGTATTCACCTGAGGCATTTTGTGTTGTTGCTCTTGTGGGATTTCAGGACAACTTACGCAGCCATTGAGTTCATGCTGCCCACTGTGCCATGAGGAATAAAGTCCTTGTCTCTGACCCACGAGTGTTGGGTCTTTTGCTAGCATCAGTGAAACTGTGGTTGGCTAATTTGTTAGCTTGCAAATACAGTAAAATCTTAGACCCTTCACAATTCTGGACATATACTGTACATTTCTACTGACCTTGCAGAAGACAGCAACCCAGGGGCCTTATAAAGAATTCTTGCATAAAAAGAAGGGGCTCAGCAATATGGGTAGATCTTGAGAGAAGTAATAAATACCCTACTAGAGGCCCATGTCAACCAGAAGAGCAGAGGATAGATTAGGTAGAAGAAGAAACCACATTGTCATATTTATTTTCTTCAATCAGCTCCCTTAAATGAGAAGCAATGGAGAAGGTGATGGTAATAAATAGTTAAATTGAATGCTCACTTCATCCAGATACTGTACTGAGTTCTTCATATTTATTATTTAATTTGTGCCTCACAACACCACTTCGAAGAAGAGAATTTTAATATGTCACTTTATGGACAAAGAAACTAAAACGTACATAGATTAGATCTTTCCCAGACCACATAACCAAGAAGTATGCCTGAGCAAATGTTGAGGAGCAGTAAAGAAAAACTACTGAGGTTATTCTTCATGGGTCTTGATACAAGCTGTCCATTCAGAAGTGAGTGAGGCTTCTGCTTTCACTTGGGATATAGAAAGCTAGAAAGAACATTTCTCCTACCTTTACTACCACCACAGCAGTTAAATCTAGATAACATGCAAACTCACAAGTTTTCTTGAACCCATCACAGAACTGAGATTACAGAGCAGCCACACAACTTGAATTATAAGAGAAGACAAGCGATCGAAGGAAAGACAGAAAGCAAGAACTTACTCACCTGGGACAGAGGCTGCTTTTCATCGGTAAAACTTTGGCTAAAACTTCTAATGAATTGCTAAAAGTCAAATGTGAACTAATGAGAGAATATAGAAGTCCTGAGAATTGCAGACAAGGGGAATGTGCATCGATTCACAGGCTCATCTTGACAGATTTCGCCAAGCGCTCACGAAAACAAAAAAATAGTTGCAAGATTAGAGTCCGAGAAAGGCTCACTCAGGTGGTAGTACCAAGGACAGCAACACCAGCTCTTGGAGAAAAAGCATGATAAGCATGATGCTCTTTCTTGCTCCAATGCCTAATACTGCTGGAAGAGGGTGAACAAACCCTGTCTTTCTTAGAGCACTGTCGAGCACCCATTTCAGATGGTAGAAAGCAACAAAAGAAACCTCTCTATTCCCAAGAGAGGATAGGAGCACATCCTAGACTCAGATCTACAAATTGGATAAGGGCTGGATCACAGAAACTAAGAGTTAGGTACACAGTGACCTAAGACTGAGGTTTAATCAGAATAACAGAGAACACTTCTTCCTATTCCTTTACATGAGGCTAAAAAGTGTTGACTAATAATAATAGTCTATTGCTGGGAAAGAACAGCATCATAAAGAGAAATCCTCTCTCAAGAATAGTGCAAAGAAAACACCTAAAACTGAAGATGTATGAAACATCAAAAAAAAAAAAATCTTTGAAAAGAAAAAAATAGTGATGTCAACAAAAGTGGTGGAATAAAGACTTCCAAAAACTCTCCTCTCCATAAAACTGGTAATAAAATTGGCAAAAATTGTCAGAACCAACTTCTTCAAAACTGTGGAAGTTAACCAAAGGCTTGCAGCAAACGAGGGATGTTAAATTTAAAAAATATAGCTGAATCTTGGTAAGAACAGAAATCTTTGTGGTATTTTAACTAGCCCTAGTTCATCTCCTGCTCTATAAATCAGTGGTAACCTGGAAAAAGAACACCCAGTTCTGAAGTTCTATCAAAGGCCCAAAGAGTTGTTATATAACAAATAATAAAGAAATTAAAGTGATTCACTAGAAAATATCTATTTAACACAAAAGAAGGCAGTAATGGAAAAATTGAAGACAAAAAAATATATAGAAAAAATAGCAGAAGGCCAGACATAAATAATAAACATATAATAATATGTATATAATAATAATAAACATAATAAATAATATTTATTAAATCCCTGTTATATGCCCAGCACTGAGCTATACGCTTTCAGGAATTTTTTGTTTTTAATTCCAGAATACTTAACATACAGTGTTATATTAGTTTCAGGTGTGCAATTAGTTTCAACAATTCTATACATTACCCAGTTCTCATCATGATAAGCGTAGTCTTAATCCCTTCACCTGTTTCATACATCCCCTGACCCACCTCCCCTCTGGTGAACATCAGTTTGTTCTCTATAGTTAAGAGTCTGTTTTTCGGTTTTTCTCTTTTTTCTTTGTTTGCTTTTTTGTTTCTTAAATTCTACATATGAATAAAAACGTGGTATTTCTCTTTCTCGGTCTGACTTATTTCACTTAGCATTATTCTCTTTAGATCCATCCACATTGTTGCAAATGGCAAGATTTCATTCTTTTTTATGGCTAATATTCCATTGTATATATATATGTGACATCTTCTTTATCCATTCATCTATCAATGGACACTTGGGCTGTTTCTATAATTTGGCTATTGCAAATAATACAGCACCAACTTTAATTTTTAAAAAGTTACTAATTAAAAAAACCACCTTGAATGTGAATGTTCAAGGCAGCATTATTTATTAAAAAGTTAAAAAGTGGAAACAACCCAAATATCCATCAACTGATCAAGAAAATGTTGTATATCCATACAATGGAATATTTTTCAGCCATAAAAGTAATAAAGTTCTGATACATGCTGTAACTTGAATGAACCTTAAAAACACAAAAGGCCGCATATCATAGGATTCCATTTATATGAAAGGTCCAGAATAGGCAAATCCATAGAGACAAAATATTGCCAGGGTCTGGGAGGAAGAAAGAATGGAGAATGACTGCTGATGGGTATTGTGTTTCTTTGGGGGGGTGATGAAAATACGCTGGAATTAGGTAGTAGGGATGGTTGCACAACCTTGTGAGTAAACTAAAAATCACCGAATTGTACACATTGAAAGTGTAAATGTTACGGTATGAGAATTTTATCTCAACGAAGAGAAAATGATGATGAGGCACACAGGGACTAACAATATCAGGAAGCCATTACCTGCTGGAGCAGGGGGAGGGCACTCTTCGTAGAACCTGGACAGAGTTGTAGCCACGAGAAACACTCTATATCATGAGCAGTGGCATTAAGTGCAAGATTATAGCCACTGCCTAACTGCTTCTCATCAAGGAGGGGACACAGGAATAAATAGGCCTCTCTCCTCTCATCTTCCAGTTCTCTGCCAGTGCTTCTGATCTGCTGAACAGGTCAGGGTGGAAGGGATGGAGAGTAGATCTGGAGAACTCAAAAATACTATTCAGCACATCACTTGCTCTCTACCTCACTTTACCTTCCACTTTTCACCTCTTCTTTAGCCTAGACTTCACTAAGATTGCTTATTACTTGGATTCTATTCTAGGTGACTTCCGGGGAAGATGGCAGCGTAGAAGGATCCTAAGCTCAACTCGTCCCATGGATACACCTCGATAACACCCACATCAGTGTATATAACCCAGAAAATGACCCAAAGCCTGGTAGAACAGACTCTTCATAACTAAATGTGGAGAAGAGGCCACATTGAAGGGGGAAGGAAGGGCAGAGTTTCAATCAAGAGCTAAATGGACCCAGGAGACTGTTGCTGGGAGGGAGGGGAAAAAAACCCAGACCCTTACACCAGGTACCCCAGGCATGTGGAACCCACACAGGAAAGATGAATCCCCATAACTTTTGACTTTGAAAGCCAGAGAGGCCAAATTTTGCGAGTTCTTACAAATAGCAGGGCTTACCACCTGGAGCTTTAAAAATCAGCAGATTCAGCTCTGGGAGAGCAGGAGGGTGAGAGAAAACTGAATTCCCACCCTTAAAGAGATAGCACAACAATCCTGAAATACAACATAGAAGCCGCCGTTTGAAAAATGCCTGGGGTATATGGAAGGGAGATTTGTTTACTAATCTCAGAGTGTGTACTGGAGGGGCAGGAATGTTGGGAAACTTCTCCAGGAACCAAAGAGCTGGCAAGCAGGTCCATTTCCCTCCTATCATCCCCCAGCCTAGATACATGGGACTCCTGCAGGAACTAGTGCAACTGCCAACACTCGCTACCTAACTTGCTAACAACGTGCCCTGCACCCACAATCTCCTACAGAAACACCGCTTCTAGCCGGAACTTGGTTCCAGGTCTCCTTCCACAGCAAGCTCAAGAAACCTGGCTAAAACCACACACCCCACCCTCACCCACTTCTGCGGATCCACCCCCTTCAACCTGGCCTGCCTTGGTCCTGGCAGCTGCAGGTCCCCTTCCATAACATATCTGAGAGAGCTTGCTGGCATGGTGCCCCTTCCCCTATGTTCTCCTGTGGACCTGCCCTCTCTAATATGCCCTGGAGTCCATCCAAAGTGGTGCCCAAACCTGACAATGTGCAAGGATCCCTGACAGGGGGCAGCACCACTCCAAAGTGACCCTTGCCCTGGGGTGAGGGGAAGATAACCACACACACCAGTCCAACTGGCCCCAGCAAGGGACTGGGAGCAGACATCTAGTCTGACTGCAAGTCCTGCCTGCCAATGAAAGCTTCTCAGGAGACAACACAGGAAAAGTGCCTACAGTTTTGAAACACTGCAACTCAAGCCCAAATAGGCCCCAGACCGCCCAACTAAGAACACAAGGACCAAATGCTGCCCACAATGGGTAATGAGAGTTATCCCAAATGACTGGACTAAAGATAAAAGTGGCTCAGCCACAATAGGAGGGCACACACAACACAGATAGGAGACACCTCCGAACCGACAGATTCTGGTGAACAGAGAACATTGCACTGCAGGGCACTACAAGACCTCTTCTTCATAAGGATACTACTTTTAAGAGCAGGAGATGTAGTTTTCTTTCCTAACACGCAGAAACAGACAAAATGAGGAGAATTAGACAAAATGAGAAGACAGAAGAATATGTCCCAAATGAAATAACAGTAGAAAATCACAGCAAGAGACCTAAATGAAATGGAGAGAAGTAATATGCCTGATAGAGAATTTAAAGTAAGGGTCAAAAGATACTCACTGGCCTTGAAAAAAGAGTGGAGGATCTCAGTGAGGCCCCTAACAAGGAGATGGAAAACATAAAAAAAAAGAACCAATCAGAGATGAAGAACTCAATGACTGAAATTGAAAATACACTAGATAGAATAAACAGTAGACTAGAGGAAGCAGAAGAATGGAGCAGTAACCTGGAGGTCAGAGTAACAGAACACACTCAAGCTGAACAGATGAGAGAAAAAATAATAACAAAAAATGATAAACTTAAGGAACTCAGGGACACCATCAAGAGTATTAACATTCACAAATAGGGATCCCAGAAGGAGAAGAGAGACTGAGGGGGGCAAAAACTTTACTTGAAGAAATAATAGCTGAAAACTTCCCTGATCTGGGGAAGAAAATGCACATCCAGATCCAGGAGGCACACAGATCCCCCCAAAAAATCAACTCAGGGAGGTCCACACCCAGACACATAATAATTAAAATGGCAAAAAATAGTGATAAAGAGAATTTTAAAAACAGCAAGAGAAAAGGACATGGTTACATACAAGGGAAACCCCATGAAGTTTTCAGCTGATTATTCAGCAGAAACTTTGCAGGCCAGAGGGAGTGGTATTATATATTCAAAGTGCTGAAAGGAAAAAACCTCTAGTCAAGAATATTCTACCCAGCAAGGCTATCATTCAGAATAGAAGGAGAGTTAAAGTGTTTCTCTAACAAATAAAAAAAGGAATTCACGACCACTAAACCAGCCCTATAAGTAATGTTAAAAGGGATTCTTTGAGTGGAAAGAAAACACCATATGTAGGAGTAAGAAAATTAAGCACAAAAGCAGTAAAATTAAGTATATCTTAAAAATAAGTTAAGGGATTCACAAAATACTTAGATTCTAATCTAATATTAAAAATTGGCTTCCAGAATATTTTCTGGTATATATACCTTTATTTAGCCTTTATATTACACATTCATGTACAATCAGCCATTATTTGTTTAAATTTAACTAAATATATATTTTTAAAGTTTATCGTCCTATATTGTTTTTCTTCCCCACATATTCACATATTTTGAGGCTTGATTTGATTTACTTGTTTGGTTAAAATTCTTTTACAAGTATTTTCCTGACATGGAGTACAACACTGGTATGATTTCTAAATCTTTGTATATTTGAAAATATTTTTCCTTAAAATAGAGGAAACTTTCTTGACTAGTAACAGGATTTGGGGGTTAGAGTAATTTTCTCCAAAGAAGCCATTGATGTCTTTCATTTTCTTAGCATTCAGTGTTATTACTAAGAATTCCAATGACAGGGGTGCCTGGGTGGCTCAGTCGTTAAGCATCTGCCTTCGGCTCAGGGTGTGATCCCGGCGTTCTGGGATTGAGCCCCACGTCAGGCTCTTCCACTGGGAGCCTGCTTCTTCCTCTCCCACTCCCCCTGCTTGTGTTCCCTCTCTCGCTGGCTGTCTCTCTCTCTCTATAGAATGAATAAATAAAATCTTTAAAAAAAAAAAAGAAGCAAATTGAGGGTTGCTGGAGGGGAGAGGGTGGGGGGATGGGGTAATTGGGTGATGGACATTAAGGAGGGCACATGATGTAATGAGCACTGGATCTTATATAAGAGTGATGAATCACTGACCTCTACCTCTGAAACTAAAAATATATTATATGATAATTGAATTTAAATAAAAAACAGAAAACCAAAACCAAAGTTTTCAGAAAATGCTTTATGAAGCTGTGGTTCAATAATTTTATTGAGAATTTTGGTATTACCTTATTGACACTTTAATTGTCAAAGTGCTTTAAATACTTTTAGAAAGTAGGCAAGTTAAAATGAATGTTACAAGAGTTTGTGGTAGTGTACATTGTGTCCCTCGGTCTGCACACAGATTTTCCTCCCCTTGAAAGCAGCAGGTTGGCTCTGGGGACAAAGAGGAGGAATCACATGTAGGTGTTTGGTCCTAACTTCACCTATATCTTACCACGGTGACTGAACAGGCTCACCCTTTCTTTCTCTCTCTTTCTCCTTTCTTTCTTTCTTTCTTTCTTTCTTTCTTTCTTTCTTTCTTTCTTTCTTTTCTTTCCTTCCTTCTTTCCTTCCTTCTTTCCTTCCTTCTTTCCTTCCTTCTTTCCTTCCTTCCTTCCTTCCTTCCTTCCTTCCTTCCTTTCTAATTTTAAGTGGGGCTTAACCCAAATTGAGGCTTGAACTTACAACCCTGAGACCAAGAGTCACACGCTCTACTGACTGAGCCAGCCAGGCATCCCTGATTCTTTCTTTTTTCAATCTACCTTTTATTTTTCCCCAATTTTCCCTCTTTTTGTCTCATCTACATTACCTCTGCTTGGTGCCTTGGTTTATTTTTCTGTACGTTCTTCCTCCTCCTGCTTCCCTTCTGCTTTTAGCCTCCTTCCTCCACTCTTTTATGTATAACTGTGCTTCTCTTACAGCATATTGGAATATATCATGGTTTTTACCCTAGCAGTGTGAAACTCCCTTCTATATAACACCACTTCTCAAATATTCATTAACAAAGGAAGTTGCTTTTTGTTGGTGTTTATAATTTCCACTGTAAAATCTAACTGGCTTTAATGTGGTATCGTTTAGATGTTTCACTCTGCAGTATTACTTAAGGGAGTGCTGTGCTCTTGTAATTATATAGATAGTTAGATCCATTTTGTTCTTACGTGTTGTAAATGATGAAAGAGTTATTAGATGTAAGCTGACAAAATAGCTGTTTTCTTTCACAGTAACATTTATATTTGTAGTCGTAATTTCTTTTTAAATTTTAGATATTTTTTTCATAGCAGTGTGCCAAGAGTGAGTTGAGCAAGAAAATTAATGTAGCAGGGATACTAAGAAATTGCTCCTCGTTACAAAGCATGCAGTATAAAACATCGTCCTTTGGATGCTGTAATACTTTTAAGTATTTTAACTATAAAAGAGGATTGTGAAGATTGTGAAATCTGAAATGCTGATTCACATAATCACTGAAGGCAGAACTCCACCCCTGCCACGGGGTAGAGCTCCGTGCCTCCTGCACATTCAAGGTATACAGTCACTTGTTTTATTCTGATTTTTGGTATGGAATTGCCTACTATATTCATTTATTGAACTATTTGTATAATTATGTTTATTTGGTGTTAATAATATTCTTCAATATCCACTTTATCTTATTTATTTTATGAAGATATGTCAAAGCAGTCACATAAGGGGGTATTCATGATTCCTTCGGAAGCAGGCTCCAAAATCAGGGGAACTTGCATTCAGAATTATGATTCAGCCACTTACTAGTGGGTTGGCTCAACCTCTCTCCACCTCAAATTCCTTATCTACATAATGGGTATAATAAAAGCTGCCCTGCATGGCTGTGGTTACAAAGGAAGAAAATATATATTCTAGCTCAATGCCTGGCATATAAATGATACTCCATAAATGATAATATTTTTACTTAATTTTGGTTGGAAAATCAATGGACTGCAGATGTTGGACTTATTTCTGTAACCCATTTTTTTCCCAGTGATAATCTATATGTTAATCTCTTGGCCAAGACCACACTGTCTTGATTATTGCAGCTTTGTGCATAGTTTTAGAATCAGAAAGTGGGAGTCCACTGACTGTTTTTGTTCAAGACTGTTTTGGCTATTTAGGGTGCCTCGCATTTCCATATGAATTTTAGGATGAGCTTGTCAACTTCTACTTTAATGTTTTTTAAAGGACTTTAAGAAAAATCCAGTTCTGTCAGGTGCCAGTCCTTAGTGAGATATAAATACTGCCGAAGTCAAACATATATTTTTTTTCCTACCTTGCTCTGCTGAGGAATGAAGATAAGACCTCTGGATGATGAACTAATTCACACAAGATTGACTGATAATCTAGTTGTGCATTTTAGTTAAATTCTACTCCCTCAGTTCTAGTATGAAAGGTCGTTCAGCATCCTCCTGACTCTAGCCAATGTTACATTTTCCTCCGTTCTTGATTACATGTACCATTTGAAATCAAATTTGGACACTGTCCAAACATCAACCTAGAGAAAATGAAAATGGAGTTTTTATTAATTGCTTTCAGATACAAAAATTTATACAGTACATTTTTGAAGATTTTATTTATTTATTTATTTGACAGAGAGAGAGCTGAGAGAGAACACAAGCAGGGGGGAGGGGAAGAGGGAGAAGCAGACTTCCCACTGAGCAGGGAACCTGATGCTGGGCTCCATCCCAGGACCCCTGGATCATGACTTGAGCCGAAGGCAGACACTTAACCAACTGAGTCACCCTGTGCCCTATACAGTATATTTTGTACAAGAAATTCATTATTCAAAAATTTTTCCTATATCCTTAGTACTTTTCTTAATTTTCTATTTTTTTGAAATGATCCTGAAAAGTTTTAGGGGACTTTGGAGGAATGTGTAAGGAGGTCAAGCTAGTATAGATTTTTACAGTCACTCATTGTTAATGACTTTCATGGTTGAGTTAACTGAATTTGACTCAGCCTCATCTACCATCTCAGAAATGCTTCACTGATCTTAGAATTGACATATATTTCCTACATTATTATGTCCTTGATTTATTCAGCATATAGTGGACATTAAAACAATTACAGAGGAATGCATTGTCAACCAATATTCAGAATTCATGCTTTATTTCAACTTTTTAAAACAAGTTATTAAAATGTTTCTAGTATTGTCACCTGACCTTAATTACTGACAGTTACATTTTGTTTACCAGCTTTCTTTGTTGCAGACTGCTTTTCATTTGGTTTACCCTAGGGCATCGGTCATTTCCAATACATTACACTTGGACTGTGTGTCTCTTGATACATACATAGCTTCTTGATACTATGGCAGGTGATTTTTTCCCCCAAAATGGTTTAGGATTCCATTACCATGAAGATTACTTTTCTTAATTGAAGCAGGTAGGTTTATAAATTGGAGCTGAAAGCATTTGGCTCTTCCATGAAACTCTGTTCTGTCATTCATTACTTGAAGTGTTCTCTCTCACATTCACACTACCATTAACCAAAGGGCAAAAATGCTTCTGATTTAGACAGGCTATATTTAGACAATTTGTTCTATGAAATATAATAAGTTACTCACTATTCCCTCAGTATTTGTTGAACAATAAAAATGATGAATAATAGACAGACAAAATATAAAAATGGGAGTTATCCATCATGAAGAATATATTTCCAACTGAGCTTATGGTTTTCATGGTAGTATATAATGTTAAAATATTTATGTTATTTAAGATTAATTTTAAGGAGTGAGCTGATTAATTTTATGTTTTTTTAATACAATTAGCTGAATTGATGCTAACTGGAAAAAAATCCAATAAAATGTGATAGAATTTTAGAAAAATGAATGTTTTTTGGGGCGCCTGGGAGGCTCAGTTGTTAAGTGACTGCCTTCGGCTCAGGGCGTGATCCCGGCGTTCCGGGATCAAGCCCCACATCAGGCTCCTCTGCTGGAAGCCTGCTTCTTCCTCGCCCACTCCCCCTGCGTGTGTTCCCTCTCTCGCTGGCTGTCTCTCTCTCTGTCAAATAAATAAATAAAATCTTTTAAAAAAAAGAAAAATGAAGGTTTTTAAAGATCATCTAGTTCATGGTTCCAATACCTAGATTCATGTCTTACCTTATACTCACGATTGAAGTCACTAATCAATACCTGTACTTTCCTCGGGAATCTGAACTTCCTTCTGAACAAAAACTCTGGAGAGCCTCTACTGGTAGCTCAGAGTTGTCACTTGAGACCACAAGTATTGGCCACAATTTATCTTAATCCAAACCTTTTTTTATGGATGAAGAAACTGAGGAAAAGAAGTAAATTGATTTGTGTAAGTTCATAAACAATTATTGCCAAAGCGAAAACAAGAACTCAAATTGCCCACTCACCACAACAGAATTCTTTGTACCTCATTAAGCTGACCTCCACCCCATTCCTTCCTCTGTATTAACTCTACTGTCAATCACACAAGGGCAGACACACTTGCAAAGTCGGAAACAGACAGACAGACAGACACACACACACACACATCTGTTAGGGCTAAGGTGAATAAAAATTTAAACTTTAAACGATTGTGAGAGCTTCCTAATATTTAGTATGAGGCGAAAAGACACAACATTCACATTTAAGGCTTGCACATGGCTATTAGATGATTGCACTTTTCTGGAAAAATGATCAAATTCAACAACGTATTCCTCAAAGGAAGAATTTCTTTGTACTTCAGTTTATACTGCACCCTACACAATTACTAAACATCACATCAAACAATTGCTAGGCATCACATATATTATAAATATTTCACCTCCGATTATGTATTTCCAGGTTTTGTGCTTGTTGGATTGGGGTGTTTTTTCCCCCTGAAACATAATTGGCAGATTTCCACCAATGTTGTATATATATATATGGTGGGTGTGTGTCATCTTGAAATAAAAGAGTAAATAATACAGTTTTAAATTTCATTTTTATTTTTAATTTATGATTAACATACAAAAATTTTAGCCATTTGAAGTATATAATTTAGTGGCTTTTACTATGTTCATAAAGTTCTGTTACCAGCACCACAGTCTAATTCCAAAACATTTTCCTGACCCCCAGAAGAAAACCAGTATGCATTCGCTGTCATTCTCCACTCTGCCTTCGCCTCCGCCTCTGCCAACTACTGATCTACTTTCGGTTTTGATATAGTTACCTATTCTGTAGGCCATTCTGTAGGTTTCATATACATGGAATCACATACTGTGTTGCCTTTTGTATCGGGCTTCTATCAATTAGCATAATGCTGGTGCTATCTCTTGCAATTTCCTTTTCTAGTTTTATGATTGGTTTAGTATTTTTATGATTTTTACTTTTTATCATTTAAAAGAAAGTATTTTATGCAATAACATATGCTTTTACATTTACAGTTATCTCACATTATACGTTATGGTTTTATTCGTATAGTGTGTGATATTAAGAAAAAAGTAGAAAACTACGAAATAGAAAAATAAAGAGAAATAGAAAAAAATTTCAAATCTTTATTTGTTCTCCATAATGGAAGGTATTATATATATTATATATGTAATATATATATATATAGTATGTCAATATGTATAAAAGAATATAGTAATATATAGCTATAATATAGTATATATTAATATATACTATAATATAAACATATTATTATATGTCAATGTGTATAGGAAAAAATAGTAATATATAGCTATAATATAGTAATATATAGCTATAATATATATATATAATATATATAGAATATTATGTGGGAATGTATGTATACACATACGGATTATATAGAAAATTTTCTTTTAACTAATTGAATTAGATTAGGATATCAAGTCACTTCTTATCAAAAGATACTGTCAGTTTCTTTAATTTTTTCCCATAGAATGGTAAACAGGCATTAAATAAGCTATATCTTTGGAGGAATGGTTATAGTCATTGCAGTAAACTTGAACTTTGAGAGAATAACTTAGGGTTAAAGCAGCAAATGTCATTAAAGGTTTATTCAGGGATACTTCTAGTCCATTCTTAAGTAAGGATTTAAAGTTAGCAATGCTAATAATCCCTCATCTTTTCAAAAAATCTAAACAAAAGTTTTATGCTCAAATTTGCATCCGAACATGAAGAAATAATTTCGTTTTAAAAAATAGAATCAATCTAAATTATTCTCTCTGTTCAAAAATGTTTATTGAACTAGGCCCATGACACTACAAGACTACCTCAAAACTGAATCAATAGATGAAATCTTTGTATGCAAATAAGTCACAAAATAGCATTTGCTTATACAACAAAAACATTATTACAACAGTGCTGTGCAGTCCTGTAGTTTGGCTCATTGATTTGGCTCCCTGCTCACTCTCATATACACATCTGCTGACATAAGATTTATCACCAATCTTTTAATTAAATTGTTGAAGCATGATGGAGGAGTCATGATTACAAGAATAATGATTGCATTTTATTCTCTTATTTGGCTAATTTTAGGATAGTTTTAAAACTTTTTTGGAGCTTAAATCCTAATTGAAATGTATTAAAGATTGTGAAGACATTAATATCTTTTGATAATAACCCTGGAAGTATATTTTATATAATCAGCATTTTTCATACCTCTTCCCTGTGTTATAGTTATGTAGGCTCTCAACTAATTTACTACTCATAAATTATAGAAACTTGAAGCTATAATAAAAGCAGTGGTCATAAGATTGTCAAAAGGTCTATATCTGCCACCAAAAGGAACTGGATGCTTGTTCTATTTTAAAATATTTTTATATATAAAAATTCTCTAATTCTTTGACTAGTCTGTTCAATGGAAGCAAGAGTCTTGGCATGTGGTTATTGCCACTATAACCTTTAATCTGTCTAGATGGAGAAACGGGGGGGGACATATGGATGAAACAGTTGGGAGACTCTGCTCGTTGGTGGCTCTTAAAAACTGCCACGTCCCAGATGTTGTTGCCGCAGCCCCCTTCCCTACAGTATACCTAATTGGACTCAGATAGATTCCAAAATTGTATCCTTCCAATTTACCTCTTCATCTTACTTCTCCTTTCATCGCTTCATTTTTCTGGAGTTACATGCTATCTTTTTTGTTCACATTTTAGATGGATTCAAATTCAACCAACACTCCCTTTTTGCAAGGCATTATGGAAACAGAGAGAGAGAGAAAAAAATAAGGCACAGTCTTTGCCAATAAAGATTCTTGATTTTGTAAGTAGATAGACATGTTTAAATATCTTTAATATTATGAAGACTGACATTAATGCTAAATTGGATTTTGCTTCCAGCTGTACCATTTAACAACATTATGACCTTGAATAAGATATTAAACTTCTGAAAGCCTTCATCTCTTCATTTGTAAAGGAGATAATTTATGTAAACCACTTGGTCCAGTGCCTGTCACAGATATAAAAAAATGTTGTCCTTCCTTAGATACTTGTTATTTAAACATCAACCTGCATTTCTACAAAATCAAAAGAGTCAAATAGGATGCCATGAAACATCCCTTCCTCTGTTTTGTAGGAAACCTCTGCATTATATTATAGCAAACAAAGTTTTTATTGTATATAGAGATAAACAAATGATAGAGGAGATTCATGGGTTTCTCCCTCCATAATTTTTCTCATTCATTCATATTTCTCTTTACCTATCCAATTCCAGCTTGCAACTTGTTATTGCCTCTACCCACAGGAAATTTCCCAAAAATGCTGCCATTTATCCATCAAAAATACAGTAAGTTTTCACTATGTGCTAGGCTAGGGAGATACAGAAATAAGTAAGTCAAAATTCCTATCCATATAGCATTGTTGGGAGAGGAAAAAAAGTAAACCATTGCTTACAATAGAAATGATGAAAGTGATCACCAAAGCAGAATCCGAAACAAAGGCTGTGTGCAGGTAGTTTATTTAGGAACTGATCGCAGAGGAGTAAGGGGCAGTGGGAATGAAACAGGGAAGAAAGAAATCCTTTAAAAGGATGTGTTACCTAGTTGGCCCCAAATGTTGGAGACTGGCTCATCATCCCCTTGGATCTTCTGAGACACTTCATGAAACATGTCTCAGAACTGATGTCCCTTTTTGGCCACTGACTTCTTTTTTCTTATTGGTCCCCTTCCCCATTGGTCAAGGCTAATCCAGGCCATTAATTCCCTTGCGCTTTCAAGCTGTGCGTGTTCGAGTGACTAGCAGGTCCTGCAGGTAACCCACACCACTGGGGCTGGAAGTATGAGGAGTAGGTTCTAATGTTCCGTCCTACCTAGCCTCTGATTCCTTCCTTTGAAGTCACAAGGAGAGTAATTTGTGCTTGTATTATCGTGACCGCATGTGACTTCCTTGTTTCTCTTAATTTTTCTCAAGTAGATAAAGATATAGATAAACCTAATGAAGAACTCAATTTTAGATACCCAAACCTATGGTTTAATCTGTGATAAAAGTCTTTTCACTCTCATTCTCTCATGAGTGTACACTGGGATCTTCCAGAATTTATATGATGAGTGAGATCACAACAGATTAAATGTAGAAACAGTATGAATATACAGCTGTCTTCTAGTAAGTCAGATGTGAAGAAGATTGACAAAACTGTAAAACAGTATCACTCTTTTCACTAATGCTTTAAAAAATATAAATGTTATTTATGTTAACAAGCAATGGGCTTACTATTATTTTTTAAAAACTCGTTTCAATTTTTTCTCAATTTTATTTATAATATGACAAACAGTGATATATATAGCCCACATAAACAAAAGCTCTTTGGGTTCTCAATAATTTTCAAGAGTGTAAAAAGGTCCTGAGTTCAAACAGTTTGAGAACTGCTACAATATATCAATAAATGTCCAATTTGGGGCGCCTGGGTGGCACAGTGGTTAAGCGTCTGCCTTCAGCTCAGGGCATGATCCCGGCGTTATGGGATCGAGCCCCACATCAGGCTCCTCTGCTATGAGCCTGCTTCTTCCTCTCCCACTCCCCCTGCTTGTGTTCCCTCTCTCTCTCGCTGGCTGTCTCTATCTCTGTCGAATAAATAAATAAAAAATCTTTAAAATAAATAAATAAATGTCCAATTTGTTGGACAAAGAACTCAGGGAGTTCACAGTGTACTGGAAGATTCTGTGAGGACTTTTTGGAGAAACACAAACTTGTGCTGAGTCTTAAATGATACAGGAGTATTTGAGCATTGTATACTGGAAAGAAGCCGAAGAGTCAGGGAGCCAAAAAGAACAAAGACACAGGTGCCAATCCCAGATTGGTCGGGGGTACAGAAATTGGATCAGTTTGGCTGTAATGAGAAAGCAAGTAATAGCAAAGTACTTAGAAAAGAAAGATAAGGAAGACATAGGCTGCAACACAGGACTAGAGGAGATTAAATTTAGTCATATTGGCTTTAGGGAGCCAGTGAAGGCTTTTAAGCAGGAAGGTGACATAAATTTAACTCTGCCTGGGGGACATTTGTCTTGCTAGCGGATTAGATTCCATAAAGAGGGAAGCTAGTAGAAATGTTATCATAGGAGTCCATGTATAAAATGATAACGACCAGTGCTAGAGTTTCAGGGCTTAATGCTTGAGTGATGGAGGAGGGAGAATGGGGTAGGATTAAGGGAAATAGAGCACTCAGCAGGAATAAGAAAGAAAGATAAAATATGGATTCAGATAATAAATTGCCACTTGATGTTCTAGAGGTTTCTAGGTCATAACTACTAATTGATATTTGGTATAGTTCAACTATGAAGTTTCTTTTTTGTCATATTAGAATTTTTAATTGTGTGAATTCATAAGCAAAGTGTATGAAAGTTTAAAATTTAACTTGAATAACTGATGAATTTCCCATTTTCTTTTTTTAATTAAGTATTTAATTCCAGTGTAGCTAACATACAGTGTAATATTAGTTTTAGGTATACAATGTAGTGATTCAACAATTCCATACATCAGCTGGTGCTTATCATGACAAGTGCCCTCCTCAATCCCCATCACCTATGTCACCCATTCCCCCACCCATAAACTCTCCATTTTCAATCATGCTAGGTCACTAAAACTTTACTATAATTTGCACATTGATATACACTATTGGTCTGTTTCACTTAATGATAAAGAAAATACAGTCCTTATTGATTTAAAATTGTTGATTCATGGGGTGCCTGGGCGGCACTGTCGGTTAGGTGTGGGACTCTTGGTTTCGGCTCAGGTCATGATCTCAGGGTCCTGAGATTGAGCCTTGGGTCAGGTGGTTTTGTGCTGGGCAGGGAGTCACCTTAAGACTTACTCTCTCCGGGGTGCCTGGGTGGCACAGCGGTTAAGCATCTGCCTTCGGCTCGGCGTGATCCCGGCGTTATGGGATCGAGCACCACATCAGGCTCCTCCGCTATAAGCCTGCTTCTTTCTCTCCCACTCCCCCTGCTTGTGTTCCCTCTCTCACTGGCTCTCTCTCTCTGTCGAATAAATAAATAAATAAATCTTTCAAAAAAAAAAAAAAAAGACTTACTCCTTCCTTCCCTCTGCTCCTCCCCCCCACCTCCCCGTCCCCCCACGTGGTGCTCCCGTGCCACACGCCCTCTCTCTCAAATAAATAAATAAATAAATAAATCTTTTTAAAAATTTCTGATTCACAGATCATTAACTCCTTTCTGTGTGAAGCATGAATGCTCCCAAAGCTTGCGTTATTCTCAGTCAGAAAGGTACTGTAGGCAATTCCTAAGCATTGCTACAGTGCAACAGCTACAATACCATTGGACAAAATAAATCCCTGACTTGGAATGCTTTTTCTCTCATGCTGTAAATGTTCCATATACATTCCCTTCTTCCCGCCCTATATGTATCGATACATAATTTTAATGAGTAAAATGATTTTTTTAGCAATGAAATCGATGTAAATTAAACACCATTAACTAATAAATTGGGTTACTAATTTCAGAGCTTCCTGGTTTTAGCCCAGAGAAATATCCTTTGACATATTTCTTAACTAATTTAATCCCTGGAATAAAATGATGAACTCTTACAGGAAACCAATAGAACTTATCATAATTCTACAAACATAGCTTAATTACTGGTAATTCCAGCTTAAAAATTTAATGTTAATAGGAAAAAAAGTCATGCTTAGCTCAGCATTTGTGATTTTTTAAAAGAATTTATTTATTTATTTATTTATTTATTTATCTATCTATCTATTTATTTATAGAACATACTGAGCAAGAGGAGGGGCAGAGGGAGAAGGGAGAGACAGAATCTCAAGCAGACTCTGCACTGAGTAGGGAGCCTGACATAGGGCCCAATGCAGGGCTTTATCTCATGACCCTGAGATCATGACCTGAGCCAAAACAAAGAGTCGGTCGCTTAACCAACTCAACCACCCAGGCACCCCAGCATTTGTGATTTTTTTAAAAAGATTTTATTTATTTACTTGAGAGAGAGAAAGAGAGAGAGTACAAAGGGAGAGGGAGAAGCAGACTCCCTGCTGAGCAGGAAGCCTGATTCAGGGCTTGTTCCCAGAAGCCCTGAGATTATGACCTGAGCCAAAGGCAGCCAGGTAACTGACTGAGCCACCCAGGGTCCCCGCATTTGTGATTTTTTAAAGAAAACTATGCATCAAGATTAAAATGAACACTTATCCAGTGACATACAATTACGGGCGTATGAATACAAGCATGGAAGTTGCCTTATTTGGTGAGTTTAGAAGATAAATTAGGAAGAAAGTCCTGCACTTGGAGATTCAGTCCATATTTTGCTCATTAATTTTAAAAGTTCAGTTCAACTTTTTATATGTTCAAAACAACAGAAAATTGAAAGGAAGTAAAACGTACGTTAATTTGGTCATTGTATCTAACAAATTACAGCATTTTTAAAAAGATTTTATTTATTTATTTGTCAGAGAGACAGACAGCACAAGCAGTGGGAGCGGCAGGCAGAGGGAGAAGCAGGCTCCCCACTAAGCAAGGAGCGGGATGTGGGACTCCATGCCAGGACCCTGGGATCATAACCTGAGCCAAAAGCCGACGTTTAACCGACTGAGCCACCTAGGCGTCCCATAGTAGTATAATTCATTTGGTAAATCTTTTACTAGACTATTCCTTAATTCTGTGTTTCAAATAGGAATTTATATTGATTTTGATAGAAATTCTAGGCAGAAATCAAACAATAATGAAAAGATCATATACAATGAATTTTTAGAAATGCTAAGTTCTATGAATAAAAGAAAATGTTTTAATTAATGCCATAGGAAGTGGCATTAGGTTGAAGTTTAGCAATATTTATAAAAATAATCTAATTTCTGGGGCGCCTGGGTGGCACAGCGGTTGGGCGTCTGCCTTCGGCTCAGGGCGTGATCCCGGCGTTATGGGATCGAGCCCCACATCAGGCTCCTCCGCTATGAGCCCGCTTCTTCCTCTCCCACTCCTCCTGTTTGTGTTCCCTCTCTCACTGGCTGTCTCTATTTCTGTCAAATAAATAAATAAAAAATAAAAAAAAAATAATCTAATTTCTGTTTTTTACACAGACAATACTTCAAGGCTTCAGTTATTTATGAAGATATAGTTTTAAAATAATTGATTATAATTTCTCATAATATATAAAATCACTTTAATTCTGGAATATTTCTAGGAAACACACTCATTATAGAAAACTTATTTTACACAGTCAATTGTTTGAAAAATACTAAAATTATTTAGATGTACTAACAAATGAATATATTTTTAAAAAATGAGAAAAGGCAGTTAGGATTAAGTATCAGTGCTTAATATTTCCGACTCTTGGTTTTTCAGCTGTGTTTCTTGGAGCTCTAGGCGTCTTCTCTTTACACTTTCCTCTGTATATTCCATATGGGCATCCATCGAATAGCTGTGGGTTAAAAAAGTTTTTATGCCCCTGTATTACATCATATATGGTACTAGGATGTGAGGCTGAAATCTAAGCTCACATCCTTGCTCCCTGGTAGTCTGTTTGCCACACAGCAGCTTGAGGGACCCTGATAGGTCACTGATGGGCTCATCCCTCCAACAATATCTATGTCTGTTTCTTAGAGAAGGACTATGCCTCTCATTTCTTTCTTGCCCTTACTCCTGTATGTACCCTAGCGTCTGGTAGAGGAGAAGAATTGATGTCTGGGGTCAGTTAAATATTTGCTGAGTAACTACACCCACAATGGGAGTTAATCTGTAGCATTTACAATGTGTGAAGTACTCTTCTAAACATTTTGCATATATTCACTTCTTTCATCTTCAAAGTGCTATAGTCACTTTCATTTTACAATATTTCATTTTATAATAAAGAAACCGAGGAACAGAGCGGTGATGTAATCTGCCTATGGACACATAGTTAAGAGGTAGAGGTCCAGCTCCAAAGCCCATGCTCCCAAACACCCTGCTTTGTGGAGTGCTGGTGTAGGGAGTACATACTGGGGAAGGGAATACAAAGATAAATAGAGCTCCAAGTGCTTACTATTCAAGGAGGGAAGCAGCATATGTTCAATGTGATGGTAAATGATGATAACACTAGCAAATATTGATTAAGAATTCATATGTTCTGAGCTTTGTAATAATTGCCTTATATCTATTAGTTAATTTAAACCTCACGAGGATCCTGTGATTTTTTGGATTGGGAAATTAAGACGATGTTGCCCAAGATGTAGAAAGAACAAATCAGCTCCTCGAGCTGATCTGGCTCTAACAGGCCTTGGTATTCCAGGGCTGAACATAAAAAATTCCACAAAAGACCAACATTGGACAAGGCCACTCTGTGACTGTGACAGAGCAAGACAAAAACAAGTCCCTTCCATAATCTTGCCAGGAACAAGAGCGCTGTATAAACCACAAAAATGACCAAACATCCACTTCTCTCAGCTAATATAAGTGACTGTTCCTTTTTTGACTGTTTTTTTATTTAGTTTTACGTTGTTCCTTTCACCTTCTAGACAAAAATTATTAAGATACCCTACTATGGAATTTCTCCTGCTTCTGACAGCTCTGAATCCAGAATAGAACCACATTTCCTTGAATTCTTGCCAAAAGATTAAAAACAAATCTAAATGCTGTAACGCTTCCCTTCTAATACTCTCTTAGATTCCCCGAAACTCCTCATGCAATGAGGAATGAGCATTTGCAATGAGCCAATAAACCCAACTGGGTTTGACTTCAGTTGTGTTGTTTAGATGGAGGATAGTAACAGAAACAGAGGTTCCACCAAGGGTTAGCTGAGCCCCTCACTGTTGGACCAGGACTTTAGACTCAGTAATAATGTACACATTGGTGGTCCTAGAAATCTCTGTTTAAGTGTTCAAAATGTCAGTCTGGCCGTAGATGGCAGGTAAGTTTTGCTCTGAACTGTGCTCTGATTAATATTTCATTGTGATTCTTCTGCACTGGGTTTGTTTTGTTTTCTCAGGAATAAGTTCTTTTGGGGCTTTTTGGTTATATGATCAGATTTATATTGTATTCTTGGTGAATTGCTTTTCTGCCTTGTGGTATTTACTTCTATGGTCTGCTGGTTCTGTCTATACAAAGAACAGTCTATGAGGAGGGTCTGGACATAGACCTGGTAAGTCCCTAAGTCTATTCTTGGGCCACGGCTGAGGAAGGGGGAGTTTAGAAGGTGTCCTCAGACTGATATTCTTTGGGTACAAGTTGCTTTAGGTCAGCATTTCAAAACCTTATGAGGGGTCCTCCCCAGTTTTGTAAGAAATGATTTATTTAGTTTCATGTGCCCACCATCAGTTTTGTCTGGCCGTTGATCAGTGCCAAGTTCCACCAGCACCAGTCTTACTGACCGCTAGAGTTCTCATGGGGTCTTCTCAGTCTGACGCTGCACATCTTTCAGGACAAACCCGTTTCATTTATGTTTTCTAACTATAATGTATATATAATGTGTGCTTATTCTCTGACCGGTAGTATTTTGCAGAGGTAAACTGGAATTGCAGTGACTACTGGGGGCAATGTTTGATTTTAGCAAGGGAGTTCATTCGGTAGCTCCCTTAGAACAAAAGGAGAAGAAACACTCATGAGAAGATTGTCTTGTGTACAAAAGAGAGATCATTTTCTTTCATATTGAAGACTCCTCTTCTGTTTCGTTTCTATACTTCAGGGTTCCAAAATCTCTGGCTTTTTAATTATATGTCTTGATAAAATTGCCAAGGACTTTCTCTTTTCTGTGTATATGTCAAAATGGGTTTTCCTGCATCTAAACTTTGTCTCCTCTCTTGCAGATAGGACGTAATTAGCTCTTTACAGTGACAATTTAATATTTGTCTGAAGTTGGCTTCTTTGCACTTCTAATTTTTCTATTTCTGCCTCTCCCTCCCTTTTTCTGATGCTGGGAAATTTTAGAGTAACAGATTATAAAAATCACTCTGTTGGTATGTGTGCACTCTGGGAATATCTAGTGTAGACAAATTGAAAATTGTTTTTTTAAAGAAATAAAGACATTGTTACATTTATTTTAAAAATTGTGGTGGCTGAAGAGTGCATTGACTTAATAGCCTTCATTGCTATGATTATGAGGTTTTTAAAAAAGATCTTCGTTCCCATATGAGACAATTTTTGGCATCATTTAAGGAGTGTAAAATTTAGTTTACCAAAAAAAGAACATCAGCACAATATTTAGATTATACAAGACCAGGGTTAAATGTCACATGGTTTAAATTCACTAAACTGATTTCATGAGTTAAGTAAATTATTACTGTTTTCATGACTTCAAAAAATCGAGAAATATAAAAACATATTTAAATAATAAAATGATAATAATGGATTATTTTTAAAAGTTTAATATTATAGGGGCACCTGGGTGGCTCAGTGAGTTAAGCAGCCCACTCTTGATTTTGGCTCAGGAATGATCTCAGGGTCGTCAGATCAAGCCCCGCATCAGGCTCTGGGCCCCAGCAGGGAGCCTGCTTGAGATTCTCTCTCTCCCACTCCTTCTCCCTCTGCCCCCCCCCCCCGATTGTGCTCTCACATTTTCTCTTTTACTTTCTCTAAAATAAATAAATCTTTAAAAAAGTGATAAAAGTTTAATTTTATAAGTTTTATAGTGCTTCCAATCATGAAGACTTAATATATTAACTAAGATTATATTCCAGGTTCTTAACTAATTTTAAGTTAGACTGTTCAGGAGAGTAGCAACTACTATAATAGCCACTGTAGCTATTTAAATTTAAATTAAAGTTAGATAAATTAAATATTCAGTTTCTCAGTTGCATTAACCACGGTTCAAGTGTCCAATAGTTACATATGGCCAGTGGCTACCATATTGGACAGCACAGATATAGAAAATTTCCATAATCACAGAGTTCTATTGATAGCACTGTTCTAGACATATGATTAAGCTAACTAATAAAGGATTTTTGGGTGCCTGGATAATTCTTACACAAGAAACAGAAAAAACAAGCAACAAAAAACACTGATCACTAAAAGGATTTTGCACCATATTCCAGTGTGTGGCAGGGATTTTTCCACGGCACCAAACAATTTTCAGACAGGTAGATGTCCTATAATTTAACTCAATTGTGATACTATCTACCAGGAGAGAGTGTCAGATCCCGTGGGTCAAGGGCTCAGTCCTACAAGACTGCCTCTCTTTCCCCACCACCAACTCCAGTCACACGGCCAGGTTAACATCACCTGTGCTTCTGACCAACTGGCTCTAGATTGGAGCTTTCAATGACTCCCTCCTTAGGTCTGATTAATTTGCTAGAGTGGCTCACAAAAGTCAGAGAAACATTTTACTTACTAGATTACCAGTTTATTATAAACAGATATATCTAAAGAACAGCGGGATGGAAAAGATGCATAGGGTATCATGTAAGAAAATGGGTGTGGAGCTTCCATGCCCCTTCCAACTATACCATTCTCTCAGAATCACCACATATGCACCAACCAAGAAGCTCTCTGAATCCAGTTCTTTTCAGGTTTTGTGGGGGCTTCATAACATAGGCATGATTGATTCAACCTCTAACCTCTCTCCCTTCCCTGTAGAGGAGGGGTTGGACTGAAAGTTCCAATCCTCTAATCACTTGGTTAGTTCCTGTGGCAACCAGCCAGTACCCTTAGGTGGAGTCCAAAAGTCACCTCACTGACATAATAAAAGACATCTTTATCACTCACATCACTTCGGAAATTTCAAGGGTTTTAATGAGCTCTGTGCCATCCCCTATGATCCTCTGTTTTGTTTCTTAAATTCCACATATGGGTGAGATCATGATTTCTCTGATTGAGTTATTTTGATTAGCATAATACCCTCTAGTTCCATTCACGTCATTGCGAATGTCAAGATTTCACTTTTTTGGTGGCTGAATAATATTTCATTGTGTGTATATACCACATCTTCTTTATCTATTCATTTGTCTATGGACATCTGAGCTCTTAGCGGAAGGGAGGGAAAAATAAAACAAGATGAAATCAGAGGGAGACAAACTATAAAAGAGTGTTAATCATAGGAAACAAACTGAGGGTTGCTGGAGGGAGGGGTTGGGGGATGGGATAACTGGGTGATGGACATTGAGCAGGGCATGGGATGTAATGAGCAGTGGGTATTATATGAGACTGATGAACCACTGCCCTACCTCTGAAACTAAGAATACACTCTATGTCAGTTAATTGAATTTAAATTTAAAAAACCTATGCTAAAGATTTAAAACATGAAGCATAAAAAATAAATAGATGGATATGACTAGTTTTTATTTATCATGATTATATATATTGTGAGATTTATTTTGTGTTTTCTATTTACGGGTTTTATTTTTCATCTTTTGTTTTTAATTCCTTACTCCCTTTTGTTTTATGCACCTGGGTGGGAAGATAGAGTACTCTCTAACTCTTCCTCAGGCTTCTATTGTTTTGGAAGTAATAGACGGGGTGCCTGGGTGGCACAGCGGTTGAGCATCTGCCTTTGGTTCATGGCGTGATCCCGACGTTATGGGATCAAGCCCCACATCAGGCTCCTCCGCTAGGAGCCTGCTTCTCCCTCTCCCACTCCCCCTGCTTGTGTTCCCTCTCTCGCTGGCTGTCTCTATCTCTGTCAAATAAATAAATAAAATCTTAAAAAAAAAAAGAATAATGTACAGAAGGCCTAGAATTATAATTTTAATCTCTTTCTATAAAATTATTTTATAACAAATTATTTTATGACGAGATTAGCACTTCATTTTTGTCACAAAAAGATGTGTTTTATATCCTCTCAAATAATTTTTGAAAAGATTACTTATGTTTGAAAGAAAAGTTAAGTTCTTAGTAATTACTATTTATTGCAGTGTTTTGACACAATTACCTGTAAATATTTTTTGTCTTTAGATACTTATGACTTTGTGACTTTCAGTAAGCAACTTGCAAACAAATATAAATGGAAGCAAAGAGAAAATATTGGTTACCGCTGGATAGGAACTGGAAATCACAACAGAGATGATATTTAAGTTGTGCACTGGAGAATGAGCAAGATTTTCAAGTACAGGGAGTATCGACAAAGTCATTCCAGAAAGATGCAACAGTGATAGGGGCCGGAACGTGCAGAATGTGGTCTTCAAAGTGCTTTGATAACATCCCTCGAAAAGAATTTAGAAGACTAGATATCCCTTTGTGCATTTTAAAGCAAACATCTAAAAGTTTTTATTATAAGCTTAAATACTTGCAAAGATTACAATTCCCATCAAGTTATAAATATTGACATTAATAAAATAAAACTGTCACAGCATTCTTGTAAATATTTCCAAAGGAATGGAAATTATAGCCGTCATAAGCCATCAAAAAACAAACTCACAAACAAGAGGGAACTCTTCTTTTTAACAACTGGATATTTTATATTATCTTTTTACCCTCCTGAACTTGTATTTCCGTTATGCTGCCTCCAACGGATTTGAAAATTTTACTTTTTAAAAAATTATTCTTATTTTTTAACATTTTATTATTTTTTTTAAGTAACCTCTATACTCAACCTAGGTCTCGAACTCACAACTCTAAAATCAAGGGTCACACACTCTTCTGACTGAACCAGCTAGGTGTCCTAAAAATTATACTTTTAAAAAAAAATGTTTATTAAAAAGTAAGTTTTGTATTGAAATATAGCATATAAACATAAATCACAAAATTATGGCTCAATAAATTTGTACAAAGAATATATACGTACATAATAACCACCAATAAGAACAAGAAATGGATCGTAGACTGAAGAGGGAAACTGCCCAGAGCAGGCCCAGGCCAGGAGGCCCCAGAAGATGGAAAGGTACTAACAATAAGCTAGAAATAACCAGAAGCCCTACTGGGAGCAAGAGATAACCAGCCGTTTCTGCTTCCATAAATGGGCTTCCCGCCACAGGCTTCCTGCACTACTGTTCCCCCCTAAAGCAGCCCCCACTCCCCCAGTTTAAACTCACCTACCAGCAGTCAGCATAGCCCTTGAAGCCTGACTGCCTGCAGTCTCCTATGAAAGCCCTGTAACCCCATTGCCCAGGGCCCAGGAGTTGGAGCACGAGCTCATCTGGGTCCTCTGCGTAAAATAAATCCGAGTTCTCCTACCTCTCCGAGTGTCACTTGGTCTCTCGCTGTTCTGGTTCTTATTTTTCAGCAACAGGACTATTTCTAGCACTCCTGAGCCCTCTTGGGCCCTCTTCCACTATCCTGACTTCTCACCTGAGATATTTAATACACCAACCAACTTAGTGGTCAGATCATATATAGAACCAGAACTCTGACCTATAACCTACACCATGTCCAGGAAACCAACCGCTTATTTGTAATAAACGCCCCAGGAAGCCAGCCTGAACTTGTAGGAGGTCAGACTGCTATCTCTAGTCAATCCAGGAGTCCAAACAGTAACTTCTTTAACAATTGGCCCCAAATGGCCAGGGCTTGATTAAAAACTGACATCTACCTAATTTTTGTCTCTGTTTCCAACTTAGGACCAATTACAGAAAGCCAAATACGCAGCCCACCTACAGCTTCCTCCAAGCCAATCACCTCCAATGGGGGGTGGGTATCTGAGGCCTTCACATTTCTCTACTATTAAGCTTTCCTACTCCTCTGCCTGCCTTGAAGTCTGTCAAAACTCAAGTGGGGGTGGCTTACTCCCTTGCTATAGCAAGCTCTGAAAAAGTTGCCTCTGCCTGTTCTCATTTGGTCGGTCTTTGTTTATTTCCACAAACCCAAATACATTAGTTTTGTGTCTGGATCCTTACATTGTAAAATTCATTCATACTATGTATAGATGTCATTAGTTCATTTTTTATTGATATATAGTATGGCTGCATCACAAGTTAATTATCTGTTTCACTGTTGATAGATGTTTGGTCTCTTTCCAACTCTGGGCTTTTATGAATAAAGCTGCTACACACGTTTGTATATGTCATTTGGTGAACATATGTTTATTTGGAACTGCTGGGTCATAGGTAAGTGTATTTAGCTTTAGTAGTTACTGCCACTTTTATAAAATGGTTGAACCAATTTAACCTCCCACTGGCAGTGTAAGCAGATAGAATTTTATCCTAATACTTTTTTTATGCTTCAAAGTCTTTTCTGCAAAAAAGAGTCGTATGAAAGGAAATTTGATTTAACCAAATTTCTGACCATGAGACTATATTAAAGCTTATCTTTTGCACTGAGTTACCATTAGTTATTCAGTATACCCAACTGATCAAAATAACAACATATTATGAATTTGAGAAAACAGTAGTAAACATGAAAAAATGGAAAACAGAAGTGTATTGGGAAAATATTACTTACAGAAATAAGGTTTTGAAAAATTAATTTATGTGTCTGTGGATAAATATTAATTATTGTAAGAATAAGATAATATTCAGCATCATTTTCTTCTTATTTTAAGTTTTTGTTTATAGTAAGTATTAAAGAACTATGATCACAATGAGACAGGAATAGGAGTCTGTGATCACAATATCACTCAACCGTTTGGACTCCTTTTGAGTAATGTGCCAAAAATTACATAGTGTTCTATTTCCAAAACAATTTTTAATGATCCATAGCTGACAACTAGAGGATGTCCTCTTTCAATACTGTTGAAAGCAAAAAATGGGGATGGAGGGAGAGATCTCTTTCTTTAGCTAAAATAAAAGGCAATTGTCCTAACAAAGCTGGGCAAGAAGTACTAGTAAGAGTTAGCCTACACCTCAGGTACTTCTTCCAAGTCCATCAGTTTTAGGGAAGAACATAGGATTGTTGAGATTTGGGAAATGAATTCTTTTAAAACCATTTGTCTTTGTAGTCCTTGGTATAAACTCCAGTTTGAAGGCTGCTATGTTGAAACAAGGGTAAAGGGTTTAACTTGGCTCCAAGCCATTATCCAGAGTTTTGACCTCCTTTGGAACCTAGGGATGAGCTAGTGAAAGTCTATGGACTAAAGACAGTGACATGTTTAGTGGTGTACTTTGGGGAATAAATAGAGAATGGCTGGATTCATTCATTCATTCATTCAAAAATTCATATTCTGTGTAGTGTGGACTCAAAACCAAGTATCTGCCTTCCTGGAGTTTACACTCCAATGGGGGGCAAGACAAATAAATACAAACGCATAATGTCACTTAATGATGGATACTATAAAATATGTAAAACTGTCTCACTCAGTTTACATCCTAATCCTAAATAAGTGAATGAAAAGCATAATTTCAGGTAATGATGAGTACTATAAAAAAGTTAAGTGTGTGCGTGCACACGTGTGTGCATATGTGCCTGAAGGGTAAGGAGCTTAGTTTTTAGAAAGGGTTGTCTGAGAGATGAGATTGATGCGGGCAGACTAGGGTCCTGAGGATGAAGAGGGGGTCCAGCTGGACCAGCTTAGAAGGTCCTTGCTAAGCACAGCAGGATAGAAATCCAATGTGAGCCAGTAGGAAGTGCAGCAGAGTTTATCGAAGTTACGTAGAGAGTGCAGGAACAGACAGAGTGTCCAGGAGACTTGGAAAGCAAAGGAGAGAGAGTCTCTCCTTTGTTTGGGGTCTAGGGTTTTTATTGACGATTGTGGTCTGGTGCACATGTCCTCTCAGGCATCTAGAAGTGGTCTGAACAAGGATAGGGTACAGATGTCCATTGTAAGTCACTGATTCCCTGAAGCCAGGAGGTCTTGGTGTTGAGATGTCTAGTGCCAGTGGTCTAGAATACACGCATGACAGCCTTGCCTGGTCATTCCTACACAGTCATTCCTGAGATGTTATCTATTGTGCTGGACGACTCGAACGAAGAAAATATTTACTTCTATCCTTTACTAGGAGGATATATATACATTAAGATGTGTGTGTGTGGGAGGGGTGCAGATCCTAGCAAAGAGTAGAAGGAGGAAAAGGAGCTAAAAAAACAGGTGTGTGGGGTTTTTTAAAAAATTTAAAATTTTTTTATTTTTATTTTTATGGGTTCCCTTCAGTTCCCTATCTCAAGATGACATTTTAGGAGCTCTGAGCCTCGACCCGAATAAACTGATAAAGTTTGCCATGCGAATATCTATCTCTGTGAGAAGGGTGAAGGAACAACAGCGTAAAGGACAGAGACAGAGCATGCTTGACATATTTAAGGAAAACAAGAAAACAGCCTGGCTGGAGCAGAGCGAGAAAGCAGAAGTAGGGAATGAGGTTGGAAAGGTAGCCAGGCGCAAAGTAAAGTAGGGTCCTGAAGGTGTGGAAAAGACTGCTTTTTATGCTGAGGACAGAAAAACTACTTTGCACTGGTTTATGTGTTAAAAGGATTACTCTGGCTAATTTACCAAGAATAGAATGCAAGAAGGCAGGATTAGAACGTGTTGGATTAGGCTGGTAGAGGAGGATGGTAAGATTCGAACCAAGGGGAGATTGGACTAATAATGCTGTCTGATGTCTTTCTAATGAATGCTTGAGTTACAAAATGAAAAGAAGAAAACAAATTCTTACGACACTGTGGAGGCAGAGTAAGTGGGAAACCAATAACAATGGCAGTACGGTTGGAGAAAATGGGCAGCTTGGAGGCTCTGAAAATTGGTAATTAGGAAGATGGTGGTGTCACCAACCAAATCCCAAGACCTGACCTTTACTGCTTGTACTCACCTCCCTCTGTCCTACGTTTTTTCTTAAGCTCTTCCTTCTGCCTTATCTCTTAACTCAGGCAAATGGAAAGCAAAACCACCCCTCAAGCAATAGCAACTGCCCTGCCAAGACCTCCAGCCAGCCCAGACTCCTCAGACCAGTTGGAACGTGACTCTCTGTCATGTACCTGCACAGGTGGACCATGGAGTGACCTCTAGAATGACCGATAATTACCTTTGTCTCGTTATAATACTGAACCTCTGCCTGAGGAAGAGCATAAACCTCATTTACATAACATATGATGTATGCATAGGCATGTTTCCTTAAGGGGCATGTGTGACCTTATGCCCATCTCTGTAAGGATCCCCTTTTAAAATATTCCTCCTAAACCCAAATAAAAGGAACCTATTCACCCTTGCTTAAAGAGTCACAGCTTTGGAAGTTACTCCCTATGATCTCCTTATTTACCACAAATAAAGTTTCCTCTCTGTAACAACTCAACTGGTGTGGTTTCTATCTGTGACTCAGCAAGGAGTGAATTCACGTTCGTTTGGTTAATTACCAGAAATTACAATAAAAGAAATTAAGATAAATTTGGGAAATGAAGGGGCAGATGGTAGATTCTGATTATGTTGAGTGTATCTCGATATTTTAGTTAATAGAGACCATGAATTTACAGATAGTGACAGTGGTCTATCAGTGGAGGTCATTTTCACAAGCCTCAAGGAAAAAGCAAGGGGCTATTCTTTTTTTTTTTTAATAATAATTTTTTATTATGTTATGTTAGTCACCATACAGTACATCCCTAGTTTTTGATGTAAAGTTCCATGATTCATTACTAATGGAACTTTACGTCAAAAACTAGTAATGAAGCAAGGGGCTATTCTTTCAGGAGTAATTACTATGGGCAAAAATGCTCACATAAGAGTGGGAAATCAAAAGCCTGGGAGATAGAGAAGAGAGATATATTTGTAAATTCCTTTAAGAAAGGCAGCATAGCGTAGTATATAGCAGTGGCTATCGAGCTAGCCTGCCGAAGTTCAAATTCCTGGTACACCTTTTTCTAGTTGCATGACTTTGAGTCAGATCTCCTGGCCTTAGTTTCTTTATGTGAAAATGGTTACAATAGGACTTATCCGGTAAGGTTGTTGTGGAGCAGGAGTTCTTAATCTGGAGTCCATGAAATTTGGGGGCATCTGTGAAACTTGGATTGAAAAAAATTTAACTGTAATTCTATTAACCTCTCATGAAAATCTTGTTTTCTTCAATTATAAAGCAGAAAGCAAAGCATGGTAGTATTAGTACATATGGCTTAGTTTCCTGTAGAAATTACCAATAATTTCATATCACAGGACAGTATTTTGAAATATTGCTTATCATCACTATTTCAATATTATCATATTTATTAGAATTGCTGTTAGACACAGTGCTAGGTTTCATATGATTGCAGGATTTATTTACAGCCCTCATGCTACTTCGTTGGCCAAGTATCCTACAATTCTGTGCCTCTTGATCAATCATAATCACACTGTGAAGTCTGAATGTTTATACATTGGTTCTAACATCTACCCTTGCTTTCCAGCTCTCCCCCAAAACAAATGTTTGTTGACCACCAGGTGAAAGGAGGTGAACTGTCTTAATTTTGATAATGGTATTTAATTATACCCGATTCCTTTGTAGTATTATGAATTTAATTTTTGCAGTTAGAAATACTGTTTTAAGACTGGACCAATAGATTTCATCAGACTATCAGAGGTGGTCATGACACAAGTAAGAAAAAATATCTTGAGGTAGAACAAAAGCTACACTCACAGCAGTAACGGAGGAGAGCTGGAAGAAAGGCAGGCAGGGACAAGCCGCCCTCCTCCACCTCCAAGAAGAAATCACCCTTAAAGGGATTTTACACCAGCCGGTAAGCAGCCCTCCACCCTTTTCCACGTGATAGGTAGATGGCAAAAACCTGGTTGAATGAGGGAGGGTTAATCAGATTAAAACAGCCCTCCAACAAGCCCATAAAAACCCTTAGATCTAAACGCCAAATTGGCAACCCTCTCGGGTCCCTTCCCTCCTCCGGAGCTTTGTACTGTCACTCAAACTGCTTTGCTGCCCTCCACTCTTCCTCTGGTCTAGCTCTTCATTCTTCCAAGCGGCCTGACCAAGAACGTGGCACCGAAGGAAAAGAAGCCCTGTAACAGCAGTGCTTGACCTATATCATATATTCAGTAAGCAGCCTGCTATTCTTAAACTGTTCAGAGCTCAAGAATTGAAGTAAGTCCTTTTCATTTTTGAGTTTCCAAGTGTCTGGTCTGGTGCTCTGCGCTTTGGCACTCCAGGGATACTGAAGGAATGGAATGGAGTGGTGTTAAGGTTGGTTCCTCAGGCCCCTCAAACGGGACTGCAAGGAACAGCTGTGAAGTTGCAAGCTGCTAGTATGCATGCGCGGGATTATATTATGTGGATTATGTTGGAGGCTTGGGAGGGCTCAGTATGTGAGCCACAGATGTGTCTCTAAAAATGTCCCAATGGAAACGGAGATTGCCCCTTGGCCAGAGGGGCCAAGTGCTTATTGATTCCTTAAATCACTCCTCCATCATCCTAGAAGGCAAGTAGGTCTGTGTGTGGCTCCAGGTAAACAGGAGTTTACTTCTGCTGCACCGAAGAGGCCCCTCGCATATTCCTGGAAGCTCGCATTGGTTTCAGTAACAAGGCAGCGTTTGGCCAGCCAGCTAGAAAACCGTGGCCCTGCGCAGCGTGGGTCTCAGGGAGAACTCTGGCCGGGGGCGCAGCGCAGCGTGCACGAGGCCCCCGCTCCCTCGCCACGCCCACTTCCTGCCCCATCCCGGGCCTTTCCAGGTCCCGTCTGCCGGTGAACCGGATGCTCTGTCAGTTTCCTCCTCCGCTTCCTCAGCGGCCTCCGCTTCTCTGGCGAAGCCGCGGGCACCGACGAGGGCACAGGCAGGAGCTCCTGGCGGTTAGCCTGGCAGGAGTGGGAGGCCGGTAGGAGCTGGGCGCGCACGGTTACCGAGCGTGGAGGAGACACTGCCCTGCGGCGATGGGTGCCAGGGCCGCTCCTTCACGCCGGAGGCTGGCGGGGCGGCGGCTGCGGTACCTGCCCACCGGGAGCTTTCCCTTTCTCCTCCTCCTGCTACTTCTCTGCATCCAGCTCGGGGGAGGACAGAAGAAAAAAGAGGTAGAACGACTCCCTTGGCTTTCCGGGTGGGCCCAGGCTGGCTGGGGCTGGCTGGGGCGGGCCGGGGCGGCGGCGTTGCCAGGCAGCCTCGCCGCGTTGCTAGGCAGCCGGGCGGCGGGGCGTGGGCGTGGGCGGCCTCCGGGCGTGAGCCTAGGGGTTGGGAGGCCCGTGGGCCACGCACTTGTGGATGTGGGTTAGCCTGGTGTTTTCTCAAAAACCGTAAAGCATCCCTTTTCACTCTGCTCCTGAACACCGCACATCTTTCAGACTCACGGCGCTTTTGACCCTCGGAGGCCGAGCTTTGGGCCCTTGAGTTACTAAAAGGAGTGTGTTGGATGTGAAAATACCTTTTAGGAGTATTTGCAAACGTAAGAGAATTATTTGGTCTTTATGTTAAGTACCCAGCTCCCTTCGTTATTCGTTTCTAGAGGCAGCGGAGCCTATTGGACGTGTGTTTTAAGTTTGTATCCATAATTACACATTTTTAAAGCCGTAGGTTTATTTTTCTTTGTTGAATTCATATAATGGCGAGAATAAGTTCACATTATTTAAATTAGGTAAATTGGTGAAGTGAAGATCACCTGATTGCAGTCTTAGTTCTCTGATAACGGATAAGGGTTGAAGTCACTGTTTTTAAAATAGTAGAGTTATTTGCGAATTTCAGTTATCCATCTTTGTCTTGGATAGTCAGTCTAGCAGGATCAGAAAAAAATTATTTGGAAATGTGAGTAGTGTTTCTAAGCGTACATTATGTTAGTAAGAGTATTCGCTTATTCAAGATAGTTTTTCCTGGTGAAGTATTACCCACACGTGACTCAAAATCTAATTCGGGTTTAAAATATTACCACAGATTTCTTGATAGTTGGGTAGAGAGTGAAAAAACAGCTTCATTCGTAAGATAACTGATTCTTTTTACTCTTTGCCTGAAACAACTGTGAACTCAGTAGTAACTTCTTGTTAGCTTTTTAATTTTAACATGAAAGTAGGCCATACAAAATTCTTGGTGGAGTTCTGGTAAGAGATTTAGAGAACTGTTAAAATTAAAACTGTACTTAAAAATATAATTTAAAGATCTATTTTCTAGCATTTGGTATTTATATACCACATTCCAAGAGTTTTAGATGTCATAGTTTTTCTTAGGGAAGGGAGATTAAAAAGTTTTTTTTAAGGATTACCACAGCAGAGGGCAGTAGAAAACGATGAGGAGTTCCATGGAAATGTTGATGTTTTACTTCTTAGATCACTGTGGGGGCACCTGGGTGGCTCAGTCCTTTGAGCTGCCCCCTTTTGATTTAGGTTTAGGTCATGATCTCAGAGTCTTGAGATGAGCCCTGCCTGTGCGGCGCTCAGCAGGGAGTCCACTTGAGATTCTCTCTAGCCCTCTCTCTACCCCTTCGCCCCACCTTCCATCTTGTTTTTGCAGTCTCTTCCTCTAAAAATAAATAAATCTTAGGGAAAAAAAAGGAGAAAAAAAGATCACTGTGATCACAGTAACTTTCAATTGGAAGAAAAGTCTGAAAAATCTCAAAAGTGTACATCTTCAAAGCATCTTGGTATCCAGTTGTACACTACTTTAACATGGGGGAAAACACTTGTTAATTTAGTATAATTACAATAAATTAACATTTGTTCCATCAGCATGTTTTTTATAAAAGAAGTTTTAAATGAAAAATTAGGGTGAAAATTTTTAAGGATTAGAAAAGGACGTCTTCCAGAACTGCTTTTATTTCTCTTAAACAGGAGAGTCTAATACTACTATGTGGTGGTGTTGCAGGATACACAGATTTAAGGAAAAGAAGAGCAAAATAACAAATAATTGAAGTTTTAATACTTCACTCAATGAGTACACATATCTGGGATGTAGTATGTGAGAATAAACTCACATTACCTAAGTTATACAAGTTTGTGAAGTTCACAGCACCTGATTTCAATCTTAGTCCTTAATAACTTGGAGGGCTGTGGCGTCTTTCAATGTTAGAAGAAACACATTCTTTATTAGAAATATTGGAAAGTGGTTGGTCACCATTGTACTTTTCTGGGGGTATTCCAGGGTTGTTTTGAACATGTCACTTCATTCTTTGCTGAATTTAGAACCTGATGCCTAGTACAAAATTCGACGCCATTGAACCAGCAAGTATAGCAATTGGAACTTAGTTTACTACAATGAATATTACTGACATAAGTGCTAGAGAAGTTGACTTGGCATGAGTAGTGTATCCCTTCAGTTGAACCTGGAACCAAGAATGGACATTAGTTGCTTTTAAGGAAGTAATAGTTATGATAGTAATAGCTACCATCATAGGTTTTCAAGTCAGACAGATGGTCCACTTACAACTTAGTCACTAATTGTATGACATCAGGCAAACCACTTAACTTCCCTAATTGTAACTTTTTTATTTTAAAACACAGATACAATGCCTACATCTCAGGGTTGTCGCTGGGGTTGAATAAGACTGTATATAAACTACTTAGTGCGATGCCTTGAACATAACAGATCAATACTGGTAGCTATTATTATGTGTTCTTCATTTAAATGAGTGCATTAGACATGATAAGATCCTAAAATATAAAATATTTTTCAAATTTTTTTTTGCTAAAGAAACTGATTTTATCATTGTAAAATATATAGTTACTAGAATAAATTGCCTATTTTATTATGAAACACAGAGTTCCAAACTCTTACATTGTTTGAGAACTTCCCAGGAGATTTTGCATCATCGAAGAATTGGTGGTATTCATGAGTGTGTGTGTCCACATACATGTTTTTGTATCTGTTTCTTCATGAAGACAATTCATTAAAAAATAATTTTGTTATGTTTTCTAAGAATATAATGAAGAGCAATAGATGAGTGAATAGGCAAAGAAAATTGGAGATTTTTATAGTCACTTTCCTTAATTACATTGACTATAGTCACTAAACTAATTTTTGAATCCTCACGTAAAGTGATATGAATTTGTGGGAGGCTATAGTTTCTTGGTACTATATTATTTGTGTACGTAGTGAATCATTTTCTTTTTATTTTAATGACTTCTCTATTTTATACATTGTTAACACTTAACCAGTTAATCAGCTTCATTTAGAATTGTTTTATTTATTTATTTATTTATTTTTTTAAGATTTTATTTATTTATTCAACAGAGATAGAGACAGCCAGTGAGAGAGGGAACACAAGCAGGGGGAGTGGGAGAGGAAGAAGCAGGCTCATAGCGGAAGAGCCTGATGTGGGGCTCGATCCCAGAACGCCGGGATCACGCCCTGAGCCGAAGGCAGACGCTTAACTGCTGTGCCACCCAGGCGCCCCCATTTAGAATTGTTTTAATCTCTATATAATAATACCCGATAATATAAAAGGAGCTCAAATTCTGTAATTAAGTGGATTTATTGACTTTGACATTATCAAAAGCAGCTTTTATAATTATCCTTTACGTTAGCTAATAGGCTATGACATGTAGGTAACAGTATGCATTATGAAAAATTGAGCAGCTCATAAATATTTTTGCGAAGTAATATGATTGCCTAAATGAAATATCTCAAATGCTTCAGACAGAGCTTCTGTATGTCATTGTTTTTAAGCACATTTTACACTGAGATGAATATATCCAGTTATTTTTTTAGTGGCATAGCCATTAAATAGAGACTTTACTATCTTAGCAAATGAAGAAAAGGGAGAGGATGGAGGTAGGCAATGGACTTTATCTTTAAGTGAAGAACTTAAGTTGAAAAAAAAAGTTTGTAAATATATGAGCACAACTTTAAGAAATGCATAGTAATTATGCCTTGCTATGTATACACAGAGACCACAGATTATTGCCGATGCAGGTAGTTTCATCTAGGCGAGATTTTGTGTATAGTAACTCCTTGCTGAGTAATTGGAAGTGACAGGTCTTACTCAGAATGGCCAAAATGGCTTTTCAAGTACTGTGAATGCTTAGCCTGCTGGAGTTTCACAGATGATGGCAGAAGGCATGGAATTCCTGGGTCACAGGTGGACAGGTTATTACTCACAGCAGCAGATTTGCCAGAGTATCAGCATTTGTGCTGCTGAGGCGGGCTAAATGACCCCTACAGCTGTAGGAAGTTTTGTGGAGGAAGAAGAACCTTGAGCTTAAGGAGCTCAAATCTTTCATAATGGGCAGGAAGCTTGTTTGACCTTTGACCCAGAGGATGACATTATCTTTATTAAACTGGAAAGTAAAAAATTTGCTCTTTGTTTTAAAAAGGGAAAGGGCGGGGCGCCTGGGTGGCGCAGTCCTTAAGCGTCTGCCTTCGGCTCAGGGCATGATCCCGGCGTTCTGGGATCGAGCCCCACATCAGGCTCCTCCACTGGGAACCTGCTTCTTCCTCTCACACTCCCCCCTGCTGTGTTCCCTCTCACTGGCTGTCTCTCTGTCAAATAAATAAATAAATAAAATCTTTAAAAAAATAAAAAAATAAAAAAATAAAAAATAAAAAGGGAAAGGGCGGAAATGTGTAACCCGAGCCACAGATTTATCAGTTAATCTTTTGCCACATTTACTTTTGCATTTTCTCCATATTCAGTGAATTTGGATGAGTGTGATCCCTATGCCAGTGATGGACATTGGTTACTTTGGTGGTCTCCAGGGTTTATTTGGTGAGTCAGACTGTCTTATGATTGCTTCTTTCCGTAAGACTCCCTCCTGGAGCATCGCACTAATTCCACCAAGATAGAAAATTTACCTTTGGCTAAGTATAGGAGTGGCTGTGTTCCCCTGCTAGAGAATAGGTAGATCACAAACAAATGTATACATTACATAACGTCTACAGTGTGCGTGCTCTCGGCATGCAATGAGGGGACCAAATAGTATTTATGTAAGTCTCTATCTACTTTTTATTTTACCTATTGGGCAAGATTTCTGCGGCTTCTCAAATTAAGCATATCTAAAGGGGAACTCTTTTTTTTTTTTTTTTTTGTTAAAGATTTTATTTATTTGACAGAGAGAGAGTACAAGCAGGGGGAGCGGCAGGCAGAGGGAGAGGGAGAAGCCAGAGAAGGGGGCTCCCAACTGAGCAGCCAGCCCAGGAGATGCAGGCTTGGTCGCTGGGGTCATGACCTGAGTCCATGGCAGATGCTTAACCGACTGAGCCACCTAGGTGCCCCTAAGAGGTTCAACTCGTAATCCTTTTCTCTGCCCATCTGTTTTCTCATTGCTGTTAACAGTGCTGTTTTATGAAGAACAAATTTTAACATCCTAGAATCCCATTTTTTAAGTAATCACTAGCCAGTATAATATGTCTTTCTTGCTCTTACTCTGTATTTTGCACATTGTATACAGAAAGGCTGGCTTTACATACTTTCTTGAGGAGTTGTATACAGATTTAAGGAGAATATCTTGCCAAAATAGGGTTTCTCCCTTAATAGCTATCTAAAACACATAAATATTTAGTTTGAATATTAAAATTTCAAAAAAGCTATTCGAAACAATAGGGAATATTTTTTTTTTCGTAGTAATCGGTATCTATCTGCCTTCCCACCTCGTTGTCTGTGTTTCTTTTTAATGCAAGAAAAAAAGATCAACAATGAGCTTATGGAGTCCTTCAAAATCTATGATAAAAGTCTTAACATAGAAGAGTAGAACTCTGAAGCCATTTATGAACGGAAAAAAAGTTAATAACAGGAAGCCTTTACTAATATGTTTATTGTTACTAAAGTTTTGGTTGATCATATAAAGATACCTAATTAGTTTGACATTTGGAGGTGAAAAAGAAATTTCTTTCCACTGCATGTTACCATGAGAATGTAACTATCTTTAATGAAAAGGAGCACTTGAGTATAGGTTGAATAAATTGTGATACTGATTTTATTAAACGGAACTCTTTCTATTTATTTCAGGAGTGTATTTTTAGAGATGGCTTAACATTGTCAATATGATTCGACTCAACTTTTGGAAATATTTTAATTCAGAGTCTAATGTGCTTAGAAAACAAAACCATTGGGAAATTTGTATGAGTATTGTGGTAAAACGTGGAGTCCAGAATTCATTAGGAAATGAAGAAAACTAACAATAGAGCAGACAGGCGATAGAATGCTAGGCATCCACTTAGGGTAGATATGATCTTCGCAGTATTTTTGCTTGGCGGTTTGGCAGACGGCTCTGTCTGCCTTACCTTTAAATTGCCAACAGTACCGTGCTTTGATGTAGAGAAACCGGGACTGTCCCAAGCCTAAAACATTTAAGTGAAAGATTATCATTATCTAGTACCTTAAAAATTATTGGTTTAGGAGTGAGCACATACCCAATTATATGGGGACTTGTGACAAGTTTCCTCCTTTTTCATCAAGGACACAAGGAAGGGAAGTTCTCCCTTCTTGCCTTTGTTATATGAATATGAGAATGTGATGCTTGAGTTACTGCACCCATCTGGTAAACATTAAAGTGCAAGCCTGAGGGCAAAACCAGTCCGTTCATGATGGCAGAGTGAAAAAATGGAAAGAACATGGGTGTCTGACATGACTTAACTAGATTTGTAATTGCTGTAACTCTGGACTCCCTGTTAGGTGCTAATCTTCGTATGGTTTAAGACATTTTGTATTGAATTTTCAGATTTTTTTTGTATTTGAAAGCATTCTGCTGAGGAAAGTTATCTTGAATTAAGAGTTTTACCCATGATTGTTATTTACCCAACTTGTAAATTTAGAATCTTTTTTTTTTTTTTTACTGTGTTTAGTACCTTAACAGTTAGTTATATGACCTTCTTTGTGAATTAGGTATTACATATTAAAGGATTATTTACATACACACACACATATATATGTGTATTTACATATATATATCTCCTTTATCTTTGAATATTAACGATCATTATTAGAAGTCTGTGTATGTTTTGATGTTTTTGGAAATGAATTTTTCCGTGTGTTCCTTTTATTAATATAACTTTGTTTTTATTGTATGAAGTTCTCTAGAATATGTCCAAAAAATTGTAGGAAAGAAATTGAAAATAAATTTATTATGTGCCTTAAAAGCTCTTAGCCCAAGAAAGGAAAGAAAGATTAAGTTATGCCTTAGATATATTTGCTGTATGCTGTTTTCTGTGTGAATGCTTTTAAAAATACTTATTTCTTTTGCTTTTGTGTGTGTAATAGAGTGGTACATAGTTTCATTTTAAAGATTATCAAATAAAATAGAGGAAGGCACTTTTATTTTGAAAATGATCATATTTTAATATTGTTCTTTGGTTTGCATTTGAGCTTAAGATTAGGCCAAAGAAAAGTTGGGACCCTCCCCCACCAAGGATGAGGGTATTGTGCAGTGTTGATTGTTCCATGTTTTTTTGTTTGTTTTTTTTACATTGGAGCTTTCAAAGTGAATAAAGGATTTTTCTCATACTCAAGAAAGTGAAGTGGTGTGCTGTGTCTTGCTATTGTTTCCTGTAGTTTGTCCTCTTGGAGACTTGATGGGGAGAAAGAGTGGCTGAGTCAAGGTGTAATACTATCATAATGGTACTCTAATTAAATTTAGCTTCCTATTGACAGGTACATGAGTCACATGCCTTGATGGGTACAGTAACTCAAGCATCATGTTCTCATATTCATATAACAGACAAGAAGAGAGAACCAAGAGAGAGTCATAACCATAGATTTTTTTGTTGTTTTTTGAATGGAATGTTAGAGTGGGAGTGTCAGGTTTCAGGCTAAATAACAAAGTTGGGACTAGAAGTTAGGTTTCCTGACTCCAGAGTTTATATTTCCATATTCCCATGCTCAGTTATGCTGTCAGATTCTCCTCCTTGCCCCCAACCCCATCACTACTTTCATAATACTCTGTTTTCTTCTGTCTTTTCACAGCTGATGTTTTAACTTTGTAACTTCCTCTTCGTGGATATTCATTTTTTAAAACCTAAAATGATTAAAAATTTGGCAGATGTAAAACCTATTAATACGGCTTAGACTTGACTCCTTTGAGAACATAATTTATAAAATTAAGCCATCTGTTTCTTTATGAACCTGTTTAAATAAATGAAGTTAGGCTATGGTAAACCTTAGTCAGAAGAGTCAGAACTCTAAAAACAGCACAGAACCCCAACCAGTGCCTCCTGCAATCCCTAATACTAAGTAAAGCATGTTCACAAATCTATTTGCCAAAGCCGGAAACCTGGGCACATTTCACTTGGTCTCAGACCTTTTCTTGTGACTTTTTTGACACTCCTTCCCCTACCCCAGCTAAAGATACTCTGCAACTTCTCTGACCAGTGCTGTTTTTGAGGAGTACTGTTTACTTATTGTTTAAATGCCACAGGGTGCAATCCAAGGTTCCTTGCGGGCTGTTAGTGCTTTTCCTGAGTAAGCCTGTGTCTGACTTTCCTGTTTGCTCTCTCTCTGCTCTTACATGCTTCCCTTCAGTGGCAACTTCAGTCACCCCCTACCCCGTTTGGATGAGGAACTCCTCCTCTGTGCTCACACAAATGGATCTTTGTGCTTATTTATTTATAGCATTTACGTGAATTATTGTCTGTCATCTGTCGTTCTTGTTATTCTACAAGCCCTCGGAAGAGAAGGGTTTTTTTCTTCATTTCTATACCCGTATATTCAAGCATAGTGCCTTGCGGTTGGTAAATGCTTAGTGAAGTTATTTTGGTCAAGTTACTTAATCTCTCTAAGCCTCTTTTCCCTATCTGTAAAACAGAGATAGTACGTTAGTCCCCACTGTAGAGCTGTGAGCCTTACGTGAGATAATCCTGTAAAGGACTTAGCAGCATAGTGCATGGAACATAGTAAATGCTTCATGTTAGATATGGTGCTCATATTGGTGAATGAATTTGTAAGGTGTATTGTTGGTGGTTCTACACGAATAGCACACATTTACTTGGCAGGAGACAAGTTAAAAGCTAATGCATTTGATATGCATAATTTTTTATAAATATTTTGTTTTCCTATTTGACAAGTTAGGAGTTTTGAGAATGTCATTGCTTTTTTCGTTGCCAGACATAATGGGTACTTTTACTACTTGACTTTTATATAGCATTTGACATTATTGGCTACTACTTCCTCACCTTCCGCATCCCCAGCTTTATTGACGTATAATTGACATCTAATAGTTTGAATATTTAAGGTGTACAACATGCTGACTTGATACACTTATATGTTGGAAAATGATCATCACCATAGCCTTAGCTAACACCTCCATCACACCACATAGTTACCATTCCCTTATTGTGGTGAGACATTTAAGATTTACTCTTGTAACCAACTTTCAAGTAAATACTACACTACTGTTAAGTATAATCACGATACTGAATTAGATTACCAGAACTTACCTTTTAATTGGAAGTTTGTTCCCTTTGATCAGTATTTTCCCATTTCCCCCACCCCCACCTCCTGTGACTACCACTCTACTCTGTATAAAAATTTTTTTCTTTGATTCCGCAGATAAGTGAAATCATACACTATTTGTCTCTGTCTGATTTATTTCACTTAGCATAATGTCCTCAGTGTCAATCCACACTGTTGCAAATGGCAGGATTTCTTAGTTTTACAATGACTGAATGGAATATTTTCCCTTGTGTATATGTGTGTGTGTGTGTGTGTGTGTGTGTATGATATGGTATATATGCATTCCATAGCTTCTTCATATTCATCTGTCAGTGGACGCTTCCATTGTTTTCATGTCTTGGCCATTGTAAGTAATGGTGTTATGAACATGGGGATGTAGGTATCTTTTTGAGTTAGTGTTTTCATTTTGTTTGAATGTATTCCAAAAGTGGAATTGCTGGATCACATGGTAGTTCTATTTTTAATTTTTTGAGGATCCTCTATTTTGTATTCTCCCCCCCTTCTGTTTTCCATAGTAGCTATACCACTTTATAATCCCACCAGTAGTGCATGAGGGTTCCCTTTTTCCATATCCTCACCAGCATTTTTTTTTTTTAAAGATTTTATTCATTTATTTGACAGACAGCCAGCGAGAGAGGGAACACAAGCAGGGGGAGTGGGAGAGGAAGAAGCAGGCTCATAGCGGAGGAGCCTGATGTGGGGCTCGATCCCACAACACCGGGATCACGCCCTGAGCCAAAGGCAGACGCCCCCTCACCAGCATTTGTTAATCACTTGTCTTCTTATTTTTTCTAGTTTCATGGAGAAATCATTGGCATAGATCATTATATAAGTTTAAGATGTATACCATTATTGTTTGATTTGCACATATTACTACAATAGTTTTAGCTAACATCCATCTCCTATAGATACATTAAAAAGAAAAGAAAAAAATCTCCTTTTGATGAGAATTCTTAGGACTTACTGTGTTAAGTTTTCCTGTGCATCATACGGCACTGTTAGCTATAGTCATCATGTTGTATGTTACATTTCTAATACTTACATATGGGAATTTGTACCTTCTGACCATATTTTTCCAATTATCCCACCTCCACTCTGCTTCTGGTAATCACAGGTCACAAGTGTGATCTCTTTTTTCTATTATTTTTATTATGAAGTCATATAGTATTTCTCTTTCTATGACTTATTTCACTTAGCATAATGCTCCCATGTTGTTGAAAATGGTAGTATTTCCTCATTTTTTTATGGCTGAGTAATATTTCATTGTATATATATGCCACAACTTCTTTTTCTAGTCATTTACTGATGGAAATTTAGGTTGTTTCCACGTCTTAGTATTGTAAATAATGCTGTTATGAACATGGGGTTGCAGTTATCTTTTTGAGTTACTGTTTTTGTTTTTTCTGGATACATTCCCATAAATGGAATTGCTGGGTCATATGATAGTCCTTTTTTTATGTTTTTAAGGATCCTCCATTCTGTTTTCCACAGTGGCTATGCCAGTTTACAGTCCGACATGCAGCATACTCACAGGTTCCTTTTTCTATATATACTCACCAGCATTTGTTGTCTCCTGTCTTTTTGATGGTAGGCTTTCTAACAGGCATGGCTTGTTTGTTTTGATGATGGCCATTCTAACAGGCATGAGGTGATATCTCATTATGGTTTAGATTTGCATTTCTCTAATGACTCATGATGTTGACCATCTTTTCATGTAGCTGTTGGCCTTTTGTATACCTTCTCAGGGAGAGAAATGTCTATTCAGGTTTTTTGCCCACTTTTTTAATTGCATTTTTTTGTTTGTTTTTTGTTGTTTTTGTTTTGGCTATTGAGTTGTAGGAGTTCTTTATGTAGAGATTAACATCTTATCAGATATATGGCACAGATGTTTTTTCCCATTCTGGAGGTCATCTTTTTACTTTGTTGGTGGTTTCCTTTGCTGTAGAAGCTTTTTAGTTTGATGTAGGTCCACCAATTTTTTGTTTTGTTGCTTGCACTTTAGGTGTCCTAGCCAATCACTGCTAAGACCCATGTCAAGGACTTTTGTTTCTGTTTTCTTCTAGGGATTTCATGGTTTCAGGTCTTAGGTTTAAGTGTTAATCCATTTCAATTTAATTTTTGTGTGGTATAAGCTGGGAGTTTACTTTCATTGTTTTATATACGAATATCCAATTTCCCCAGCACCATTTATTGAAGAGATTGTGTTTTCTACACTGAATATTCTTAGCTCTCTTGTCAAATATTAGTGGACTTCATATGCTTAGGTTTATTTCTGAGCTCTTGATTCTGTTACTTTGATCTATTTTTCTGTTTTTATGCCAGTACCGTACTGTTTTGATATTTAGTATTATAGCACAGTTGGAAATTAGGAAATGTTATGTCTCCTGTTTTGTTTTTGCTCAGGGTTTCTTTGGCTATTTGGGGTCTTTTATGGTTTTGTACATATTTTAGGATAGTTTTGTCTCCTTCTATAAAAATGCCATCAGAATCTTGATAGGGATTGCATTGAATCTATACGTAGCTTTTGGTGGTATGAACATTTAACAATATTTTTCCAGTCCCTGAACATGGGATACCTTTCCATTTATTTGTGTCCTCTTCCATTTCTTTCAGTCTTGTAGTTTTCTTTCAGTCTTGTAGTTTTCAAATGGGTGCCTGGCTGGCTCAGTTGGTAGAGCACATGACTCTTGAGCTTAAGGTCACAAGTTTGAGCCCCGTGCTGGGTGTAGAGATTACTTAAATAAAATCGGTCTTTTTTTTTTTTTTTTTTTTAGGGTTTTTTTTTATTTGAGAGAAAAGAGTGAGTGAGAGAGAGAGAGCACAAGTGAGGGGGAGGGGCAAAGGGAGAGGGAGAAGCAGAGTCCCTGCTGAGCAGGGAGCCTGATGTGGCACTCAATCCCAGGACTCCAGGATCATGATTTGAGCAGAAGGCAGATGCTTAATCAACTGAGCCAGGCACCCCAAATAAAATCAGTCTTATAGTTTTCAGAGTACAGATCTTTCAACTCCTTGGTTAAGTTTATTCCTAGTATTTTATTGAAGTTATTGTAAGTGGGATTGTTTTCTTTATTTTTTAGATAATTCATTGTTAATGTATAGAAATGCTTCTGATTTTTGCATGTTAATTTTGTATCCTGCAACTTTACTGAATTCATTGATTAGATCTAACAGTTTTTTGGTGGAGTCTTTAGAACTTTCTATGTATAAGATTATGTCACCTGCAAATGGAGACAATTTTACTTTTTCCTTTCAAATTTTGATGCCTTTTATTTCTTTTTCTTGCCTGATTGTTCTGGCAAGGACTTTCAAGACCATGTTGATTAAAAGTGATGAGAGTGGGCACTTTGTTTTGTTCCTGATCTTATAGGGAAAGCTTTTAATCTTTCACCCTTCAGTATGGTAATAGTTTTGGGCTTATTATCTAAGGACTTTATTATGTTTCGTCTATATCTAATTAGAGAGTTGGTTTTTTTTTTGAAGATTTTATTTATTTATTCGACAGAGAGAGAGACAGCCAGTGAGAGAGGGAACACAAGCAGGGGGAGTGGGAGAGGAAGAAGCAGGCTTATAGCGGAGGAACCTGATGTGGGGCTCGATCCCATAACGCTGGGATCACGCCGAGCCAAAGGCAGACGCTTAACCGCTGTGCCACCCAGGCGCCCCAGAGTTTTTGTTTTTTTTTAAATTCATGAATGGATGTTAAGTTTTGTCAAATGCCTTTTCTGTGTCTATTGAGGTAGTCATGGTATTTTTCTTTCATTCTATTGTGATGTATCACAGTGATTGATTTATGTATGTTAAACCATACTTGCATCCAAGATATAAATTACTCTTGACCATGATGAATGATCCTTTGAATGTGCTGGTAAATTCCGTTTGCTAGTATTTTATTGAGACTTTTTTGCATGGGCATTTATCAGGGATGTTGGTCTGTTATTTTTTGGTATTGTCCTTTTCTGGATTTGGTATCAGGGTACTGCTGGTCTTATAAAACGAACTTCAGAGCATTCTTTCTTTGATTTTTTGGGAAGACTTTGAGAAGCATGCGTTGTTTCTTCTTTAAATGTTTGGTAAAATTCATGAGTGAAGCCATCTGGTCCTGGGCTTTTCTTTGTTGGAAATTTTTGATTAAATCTCCTAGTAATTGGTTTATTGAGACTATTTTTTCCTGATCCAGTCTTGGCAGTTTGTGTGTTTCTAAGAATTTTTCCATTTCTTCTAAGGTTGTCCGGTTTGGTGGCATGTAGTTGTTCTTAATAGCCTCTTACGATTCTTTGTATTTCTGTGGTATATGTTGTAGTATTTCCTTTTTCATTTATAATTTTCTTGACTACGGTCCACTCTCTCTCTTTCATTGATTAATATGCCTGAAGTTTTGTCAATTTTACTCTTTCAAAGAATCAACTCTTAGTTTGGTTAATATTTTCTATTGTTTTCCTGTTCTTGATTTCATTTATTTCTGCTCTAATTTTTACTATTCATTCCTTTAGCTAACTTTGCACTGATTGTTCTTCTTTTTCTAGTTCTAAGGTATAGAATTACATTATTTGGTATCTTTCTTCTTAATATAGTGGTTATTGCTACGAATTTCCCTTTTAGAACTGCTTTTGTTGCGTCCCATAGGTTTTGGTAGGTTGTGTTTCATTTACATTTGTTCTTAGGTCCTTTTTTATTTTACCTTTGATTTCTTTTTTGATACATTGTTTCAACAGAATGTCATTTAATTTCCATATAATTGTGAATTTTTCAGTGTTTCTCTTGTTATTGATTTCCAGTTTCATACCATCATGGCCAGAGAAGATACTTGATATGATTTCAGTCTTCTTGAATTTGCTAAGACTTTTTTTTTTTATGGCCTAATATATGATGTTTTCTAGTAAATGTTCCATGTGTGCTTGAGAAGAATGTGTAGCCTGCTGTTGTCAGATAGAATGTTCTGTATATGGTTTTTAGTTAGTGTCATTTGCTCTACAGTGTTTTTCAAATTCATTGTTTTCTTACTGACTCTCTGGATGGGTGATGTATCCATTGTTGACTATGGGATATTAAAGTCTCCAACTATTATTGTATTCATGTTTATTTTTCCTTTTATCTCTGTTTTTTCTTTAATTAGGTACTCCCTTATTGGGCATATAAATATTTATAAGTATTATATATTTTTGATTTATTGAGCACTTTAGCATTATATAGTGACCTTTTTTATCATTGCATACTAATTTTTAAAGTCCACTTTGTAATACAAGTATAGCTAACACTGCTTTTTTTTTTATCCCATTTACTTATATATCTTTTTTCATCCCTTCATTCTTAGTCTATATGTGTCTTTCAATCTAAAATGAGTCTCTTGTAGGCAGCATGTTGTCATATCTTGTTTTTTATCCATTAGCAATCCTGTCTTTTGATTGGAAAATTTAACCTGCTTGCATTTAAAGTAATTATTGATGAGTAAGGCTTTATTATTGCCATTTGTTAATAGTTTTCTGGTTTTATAGATCCACTGCTCCTTGTTTCTTATCATGGTGTCTTTTTATGTGTTTTATTGTTTTGTAGTGTCGTTATGCTCTGAGTTATTTATCATGTTCTTTTGTGTAATTACTATAGATTTTTCCCTTGTGGTTACTTTGACACTTACATAGAATATCTTAAAATTTTGGCACTCCGTTTTAAACTAGAAATAACCCAATTTCAATAAAATTCTTTTTTTTTTTTAAAGATTTTATTTATTTGACAGAGAGAGACACAGCCAGCGAGAGAGGGAACACAAGCAGGGGGAATGGGAGAGGAAGAAGCAGGCTCCCAGCATAGGAGCCTGATGCAGGGCTCGATCCCACAACGCCGGGATCACGCCCTGAGCCGAAGGCAGACGCTTAACGACTGAGCCACCCAGGCGCCCCCAATTTCAATAAAATTCTTAAGCTTTACACTTTTACTTCTCCTCCCTTTCACGTTTTAGGTTACTGATGTTACAGTTTACAGACTTTTTTATACTGTGTAACTGATAACAGATTATCGTAATTATATCTTTTTTTTTTTTTTAAATTTTAAACTAGAGCTGTAAGTGAATTGTGTACCACCATTACCCTATTATAGAATACAACTTTGCCTATATGTTTACCATTACCGGTGAGTTTTATGCTACCTTCTCGTATTTTTATGATATTGATTAGCATCTTTTAATTTCTACTTAAAGAACTTCCTTTAACATTTCTTGTAAGGCACTTCTAGTGGTAATGAATTTCCTAAGCTTTTTTTTTTGGGGGGGGGGGAAGTCTTTATCCCTTCATTTTAGAAGGGTAGCTTTGCAGTGTAATATGTTCTTGGATGAGTTTTTTTTTTTTTTTTTCCTTCTTTTTTTCAATACTTCGAATTTGTCATCCCATTCTCTTCTGGTTTCAAAAGTTTTTGTTGAGAAATCCACCTGTAGTCTTATGGGGGTTCTCATGTACATAACCTCTCCTGCTGCTTTTGAAATTCTTTGTCTTTGATTTTGACCATTTGATTAAAATGTGTTTTGGTTTAGCTGTATTTTGGTCTAACCTATTTGGGGTCCTTTGGGCCTCTTATGTCTAGATGTCTATTTCTCTCCCCAAGTTTGGGAAGTTTTCAGCCATTGTTGCTTTATTTTTTAAAAGATTTTATTTATTTATCTGAGAGACAGAGCGTGAGCTAGGGGAGAGGCAGAAGTAGAGAGAGAGGGACAAGCAGACTCCCCGTTGAGCACAGAGCCGGATGTGTGGCTTGGTCCCAGAACCCTGAGATCATGACTTGAGCTGAAGTCAGATGCTTAACTGATTGAGCCACTCAGGTGTTCCCCCTCGCCCCCCCACCATTGTTGCTTTAAATACACTTTCTGTCCCTTTCTCTTATCGTTATGGAATTTTCATAATACAGATTATTCTTTTCATTGTGTTTCATAATTCCTGCAGGCTTTCTTCAGTTTTAAAATTCTTTTTGCTCCTTTGAGAGGATAATTTCAATTGTCATATCTTCCTTCTTATTTGTTTTTCTGTATGGTCGAGTCTTCTTTTGAAGCCCTCTATTGGTCAGTTTTATGTTCTTAAGCTCTAGGATTTTTTTTTTTTTTTTTTAGTTGGTCTGTTTGTCGAACTTCTTGTTTTGTTTGTGCTTTGTTTCCCTAATTTGTTTACTTATTGTTCTTGTAGCTTACTACACTTTATTTATCTATTTATTTGAGAGAGAAAGGGAGAGAGAGAGAGAGAGAGAATGAACATGAGCAGGATTAGGGGCAGTGGGAGAAGTGGACTCCCCCACTGACCAGGGAGCCCGATGTGGAGCTTGATCCTGGGACTCTGGGATCATGACCTGAGCTAGTTCACTAAACTTTTTAAAGAGGTTTATTTTGAATTCTTTGACAGTTATGGACCTATTTCTTTGGGATCAGTTACTAGAGCTTTATTATTTACTTTGGTAGTATCATATTTACTTGATTTTTCATGATCCTTATTTTCCTTATATTGGTATCTGCATACGTGAATAAGTGATTTCCTTTTCCAGGCTTTGCAGGTTTGCTTTGACCAAGACAGTTCTTCGCCAGTCAGCTTAGTTTGAATTTTTGGACCTGTCTGCTGGTAATTTTTTGGGTCAAGCAGCTGTTGATTTCTGGGGTCAGGGGTGGATGGGTGTGCCACTGGCTGAGAATAAGTAGGTAGGACTACTGGCTTGGTTCCCTGCCCAAGTGAGGCTGTAGGATGGGCTTTGCGTTTTCCTGGATTCTCTGTTCAGGCTTATTAAGCGTCAGGCATGGGTACTATACTTAGCAGTAGGTGAGGCTATGGATTAGCTTCTCTGTCCTATTGGCGCAGCAGGACCAGACTCCAGGCCTGCATGGCTTGTTATTTTGAGTACCCAAATCAGGCAACAGTGTGCACTGAATATCCTGGTCAGGCGAGACCACCATTTTTGTTCTATAGACAGGGAAAGCCACAAGTTGTGCTGTCTGTACTAAAGTGCTACTGTAAACAGGGTTGTCGGATGGGCTGGCTACATAGCTTCCTGTGTGCTCTGGTAAGTTTCCTTGTTTGGCAGGCTGAAGGCTGTATTCAGCAATAAGTCGGGCTGTGAGTTTGATTGCTGACTTGGGTGCAGCAGAAAAGCTCCAAGGCCACTAATGGTCTTATTTTTTGGTCTTGACTCGAGCCTACCTGTGCCCCACGTTCCCTGGCTGAACACAGCCATGGCTTTGCTCTGGCGATAATGAGCTCTCCTCTGCCTCTCTACTCAAGAGTTTCTGGATTATGCTGCTTCCAGGTGTTCTTACCAGCCCTTCCTGTCAGATGGGTTTGGGGGTCCATGCTCTGCAGCAGGTGGGGCTATGTCTCTGACTCCTGCCTGAGCAGGAGTGGGAGGGCCCACTTCAGGCAACTCTCAGATTTTCTCAGACAAGCTTTCTGGTTGGGAAAGTCATGATTGACAGTGGTTGGGTATGACTAAACTCTTCTGCAAATGCTCAGGCTCTAGAGATGGCAGAATTCCTCATCTGGGGATTGAATTAGGCAGAAACTGTACCTTGCCAATTCCTCAGTTGAACTGTGCCGTCAAACTTGGTTTGCAAATGAATAAAACTGTTGGTTGGGCTCCGTAGGTGGGAGCTAGGCCCACTAACACCCTGTTGCTAGTCATTGGAAGTCTGTATTCCCTTCACCATCTCAATCAGACTCCCAGTGGTTGAGTCCCGCAGATTGTCCTGTGATGCCTGTGGTGTAAAACCACAGTGGGGCCTCCCACAAATTGACCCACAATGCTCGGGGACTGGATGCCACCCTTGGGCTCTCTCTCTCCGTTGGAGGAAATGTAGGCTCAGGAAGAGACCTTTCAGCATGGTGTTTGCTGGCCTGGGGGAGGGGCAGTGTGGAAACGATGTAGACGTTTCTTTTACCCTTCAGTGCAGTCTGTTTGATCTTGTGGTACATGGAGGAACCTACCCTCACTCCTGAGCGCTGGATTTCTCTCAGTGGGGTTCTGTCCATGAACAGTTGTGAGTTCTTGTGAGGGGAAATGAAGTTGTCTAGTTTGCTGTTAATGCTCCCTGTTACATCTTTCATTTCTTTCACTGAATTCTTTAACTCTAAAATTTGTTTGGTTCTTTTTTTATCATTTTTATCTTTTTGTTAAATTTCTCATTTTGTGTATTGTTTTCCTGTTTTTATTGAATTTTTGTTTTGTTTTGTTTTGGTAACTCATTGAGTTTCCTTAAAGTAGCTGTTTTGAATTCATTATTAGGTAAATCATAGATCTCCATGTCTTCAGATTTGGTTAGAGGATTATTTTGCTGCTTTGGTTATGTCACATTTCCTTAATTTTTCATGTTCTTTGGAGTTTTGTGTTACTGCTTTTGTATTTGAAGGAGTCACCTCCTCCAGTATTACAAATGCCTTCAGGGGAGAAATACATTTTTCACTTCTGCCAGGATTCTGAGAATTTCTCAGACCTTGTATGGATACACTTGCTCCGTGCTTCTTGTGCCACGTTGTTGTAGAATTCTTAAATTTGTATGGTTTTCGATTCTAAATATACCAGGCTGGCTGCTGACAGTCTGTTTAGTTTTCTTGAAGGTGTCCCTACTGCTTAAGTTTGTGGCTTCTTCCTAGTTCACAGTCCCTGGCCTGCTTTTTGCCCATGCTTCTAGCTGTCTGTCAAAGCTCACTCTTACGCCTGCTCTCAGGAATATGAACAGGGAGTTGGCTGCAGAGTGGGAGTACATGTAGATAAGGCATATGGGGCACTTGGGGTGCCTGTAGGCCAGTTGGGCAGAATCTGTGGGTGATGCTTTTCCCAGTGGCTTTGGGCAGGCTTCCTGATGGAATCTACAACATGGTCAGCAGGGATTGCTCCCTTGTATGCCTTACGATAATTTTATCTGCCGCACTCCTGATTTCCTCCTTTCTCCCAGGCATACAGCTGCTGCTGCTTTTTTTTTTTTTTTAATGTTCAGTTAGCCACTGTATAGTACATCATTAGCTTTTGATGTAGTGTTCAGTGATTCATATAGCTTCTGATTAATACTCTGGATGCTGTGAGAGAAAACTGGTAGTGGCTTGTACAACTTACCTGTTTTCTTTCTTTCAGAGAAATCATGGGCTGGCAGGTCCATAGGGTGCTGGAACTTCTATGGAAACTTGGACTTCCACAAAGGCTCTCTCATGTGTGGGTGACTGCCCAAGTCATTGCTCTCCAGGTGCTCCAGGACTATGGCTGAGAGGGGCTGTACTAGCTTGCAGGCTACTGCAGGTTTCACAGCCAGTACTGAGGTCTTTCTGGCTGTTACCTGATGCACAGGTGGATGAGACTTCTCCTGGGTTCCTTGGTATATGGTGCTGGATCCCATAACTCCCACAGAGGTGTTTTTTGGATGGATGCTGAATTTTTGTTGTCGAGAGGAGGGGAGGGATCAAAATATCTTAGGTCTCATGTCTTAATGCTGATGTCTCTACACTATTTCTTTCTTTTCAAAACCTCACCATCCTTGGCTTTTATGATGACCCTTACATGGCTTTATATCAGAATGATGGATAGCATAGATTTTTAGAATACTATTTTTTTGGGGGGGGGGCACCATTCAATTTGATTACCGGTTTTCTTTGACCTCTAATTGAAACTCTTGAAACTCTATAATTTGGTTTGGTCTTTCTTCCTTTCTCTGTTATTTGCTCTCTTATTCTCTTTTTCTTATTTTATTGTTTGGTAGTATTATAAAATGGAATTCAAATGAGCAAAGCAGATAATGTGAATTCTAGCCATGTGATCTTTGCAAATTTTCTATTTAGACCACAATTTCCTTCTTTATAAACTGGGGATAATTCTTGCACAGGTTGTTTTGAAGATGGAAGGAGATAAAATGCTGACTTTACAAAATGTTAAGGGTTTTTAAAAATTCTGAAAAATAAAATGTGAGTTTTAGTTCCTTTGATATAAACTCTTTGCTCTTGGGGAAGTCACTTAACCTTTTGAAGCATGATTTCAAATGTAAAATGAGAACATTGAACAAGATTAGGATTTCTGAATCTGGAAAAAACAGGAAGTTTCCCATTGGCTCTCTGAAAGTATATACATTTTTCATTTTTGGCATAAATGTATTTTTCTGGCGTGAGCATCTGTAATGTTTGTTGGATTTAAAAAAAGGTTAAAGCGTGCCTGGGTGGCTCAGTTGGTTGAGCTTCTGCATTTCGGCTCAGGTCGTGATCCTGGAGTTCCAGGATTGAGCCCCATAGCCAGTTCCCTGCTCAGTGGGGAGTCTGCTTCTCCCTCTGCCTTTCCCCCTGCTTGTGCTCTGTCTCTCTGTGTGTCTGTTTCTCTCTCTCAAATAAGTAAGTAAATAAAATCTTTTTTAAAAATTTAAAAAGGTTAAAAACTACTGATTTAAATGTTTGCTTAGATCCTTCCTAGATGTTAAAATTATATATATATGTATATGTATATAAAATATACATATAAATATATAATAGAATGATGTATGGTAGTTTATATATCAAAGGTAATTTCATACCTTAGAGGTTGCATTTTAGTAGGATCTTAATAATAGTTCTGCTTTGATCACAACATTGTTATAAGGAAGCTTAACTAATATTAATTTCTATCAACTAAGTTATATAACAAAAACTAATTGTGGCTGAACTATTTAATTTTTTTTAATTTCACTGTGAAATAGCAATTTGATATATACTTATTTTTTCTTGTTCCAAATATATAATTTACAAAACTAGAAATTAAAACAGTAAGCGACTTTTTCGTACATTGCTGTAATTTTCAACGAAGCGTGTGTATGCTATATCTGTAGTAACTCGTGATAGACAAGAATACTTAGAGTAGTAATTTGTCTTGAGTGCAATCATTAGCCCTGGTCTTTAGTGTTCAGGGTTCATATAAACAGAATAGTAAGAACATATTTCATAACTTAAAAAGGAATTGGTCGGGGAAGCGGGGTGTTATTTCCTTTCTCCTATCCCCTTTCCTTGTAAAGCTACCTAGGTAAAGTTAAGTTAGCCTTGTGTCATTTCTACATAGATTGCCGTCTTTTTGTCTTTGCATTTTTACAGGATCCCATCATGTCATGGTAAGTAGGGGATCCCCAGGGACCTTTCTATATTGTGTTTTACTTATTTGTTACTAAAACCTAAACTTCTTAGTCTTCTATATCCATGCCATCGTAACCATGGCAGAAGGCCAAACTAGATGAGTTTTTTGTTTTATGACTGTAAGTATGGCTATTAATTTCTTAAGTATGTTGTAAATATTTTTCATATCATGTCTTTTTTGTTTATTTTAAATAGAAATAATATTATTGAAGTAAGAAAATATATTTGGGTGTCACCTCCCCCAGATGTAGCACATGTTACTGAGCAAAGGCCCTGTTACGAATGTTTCTCGAAAATGTGATCTGTCATTCCTTTTTTTCAACAAACATTTTTTGATGAATTCTACATGTCAGACACCATGATGAGGGTGGTGAATAAGACAGCCACTGTCCCTGATAATATCTTTTAGCTCTTAGCCCAGGGAGAGATTCAGAAAGGAAAACAGTTACAGTGTATTGTGAGAAATGCGTAAACTGGGAACTATTAGGTGCAATGGGGTTAGGTTAACTCATTAGGGTAAGCTGAAAATTGTAGACATACACATAGGAAATACTTTAACAAAGGGGAGAGTGTTGTAGGCCTAGGAAATAACACTAATAAAGGTCCAGAAGTATGAAAAAGCACAACAAATTTAAGGAACTCAAAGGAGTTCGTTGTGGCTGGGCTTAGAATGTACAGATTGGGAGAGTGACAGGGGTTGAGGCTGGAATGGAAGCCAGAATCAAGTCCTAACAGACCTTGTATGCCATGTTAAATCTAGACTTGATCCTAAAATCAGTGGGAAGAATTGAAGGGTTTTATCCTGGAGAAGAGGAGATGGAGATTATATTTAGAGAGGTTACTCTGATAGCTGTGGAAAATAGTTTAGATAAGGATGCAAGATTGGAGGAAGGGCAACAGTTTATTCAAGAGGCCACTGCAGAAATCAACGTGAGAGGTAATGACGATTTGACGTAGTTTGTGGCAGTTGGGAATGAAGAAAGATAATTGGATTCTTGAGCTATTTAGGAGCCAGATTAGACAATTATTGGAAATTCATTGTGCGTAGGATGAGGGGAAAGGGGACAAGAATGACGACCACGTTTTTTGGTAAAAGGGGTGTTCTGTTTACTGTAATGGGAATTGGAAGGAAGATAATAGTTCACTTTTGAGAATGTCTGAGATGCCTGTGTGAAGTCTAAACTGAGATGTTTGAGAGGCAGTCCAGAATGTATGAATATGGACCTCTGATCTGGGCTGAAGATAAAATGGATTTGGAAATCATTAGCATAAACAGGAATTAAATTTGTTTTGGTGGCTAAAAATCACCCAGCCAGAACATATACAGGAAAAATAGAAGAACTAATGCAAACCGTCACATTTTGTCATTACTAGCTTGTATGAACTTATTTCAGAGATGAAGTAGTACCACATGAAAACCTGCTGGTCTGTGGCTGAAGTGGAACTGAGGGTAGTTATTAGAAATGATGAGGGTAGGAGCCGAAAGCTAGGGTGTAAGATGTTTATGTGGACTTTTTCACTACTCAGAATAATGGGAGGATGAAGGGTGGTGACCTTGAGTTAATTAGGTGACAGTGACTGAAGAAAGTAGAGAATGTTAAATTTTGAAGGTATGATTTATAAAGGAGCAGGAGTTTTTACGTGAAGGTACAGAACTAAGGATGCTAACTCTATTCTTGCCCGTCTGTGAAAGTTAAGGAGAATGAATGGTTTCCATCTTAGTAGCTCTAGGGGTTCTAGCAAAGATATTAAGGGCACATTCATCACAGATACAGAAGATGGAAGGAATTAGTTGTGATTGTGATTTTACATATGTCTTTTGTTTTGAGTAGGTGACAGGATTGCAGTCTTAAAATGAGAAATTGTTAGGCAGTTAATGGTTAACCTTCATTTCTCTTGTATCTTGCTTCCAAGGTCTCAGACCAATTTCCTGAAGTTAGGACATTTTTATGACTAAGAAAACTGTTTCATGTTTGCAGTATTTCATAGATGTGTGGAATATTGCTTCTGTTTAAGTTATCTTATAGAAATTTGGCAACATTCGATCTTCAATTTCAGCTAAATTCCTTACAGACTGTCTCAGCTGTGGATCATTATAGGAGCTGTAAGCCAGTCTGAATTCGTAATAATTCATAGTTCTTGGATTAAAATATATATCAATAATGCATAATTTTTGGTTATAAAGTGTCAAAACCATTAACAAGTAGATGTCAGAATCAATTTTTAAGCTTTCATACCTAAGAAAAAAAAATAGAAAAATAGCAGCAATAACAACTAGGCAGGAGACTGTGGTTTCAGAGATTTTGGAGATTAAAAACTCTTCCCAGCATTTTCTTATAGCCAGTGGGTGTCATTACAGAATTACTGGGTCAAGTACTATAGTGATTTACCACTTGTCTCATGGTTTTCTTCTGCGATGTTATCATTTGTAGATTGTGTATAAAATGTCCTGTTTTAGAATAATCTTATCTCTTAGAAAGTGTGGTGTAGCTAATAATAGAATTGTGTTGTAATTTATCTTTCCATCATTCTTATCTCCTTCTCTTAAGATGAGTAATCTGTGAGTGTAAGTACAAACCTCGTTTACAAGTATATTAGTTTTTTATCAGTACATAACAAATTATTGCAAATTTAGTGACTTAAAATAATACTCTTTTTTTTTTTTTTTTATCTCATAGTTTCTATAGTTCGAAAATCTGGGCATGGCATAGGTAGGTTTTCTGTTCAGGCTGTCTCAAGGCTGAAGTTAAGGTGTGACTGGGTATGCTCATCTGGATCTCTAGGCCTGCTTCCTGGCTCATTCAGTTGTTGGCAGAATTCAGTTCCTGTTAATTGCAGGACTGAGTCCCTTATTTTCTTGCTGGCCATGTTCTGTCAGCTCTGTGAGGCCACCTCATGTCCTAGTCATGTGGGCCCTCCATAGATAGTTCAAGACATGACTGTTTGTTTCTTCTAGGCCAGTAGGATCACCTCTTTTTTTTTTTTTTTTAAGATTTTATTTATTTGAGAGATTGAGAGCGAGCCTTAGCTGGGCAGAGAAGAGCAGAGGGAGAGGGAGAAGCAGGAGCCTGATGCGGTGCTCGATCCCGGGACACTGGGATCATGACCTGAGCTGAAAGCAGACGCTTAACCGACGGAGCCACCCGTGTGCCCCAGGATTGCCTCTTTGATGCTTCACCTTCTTCTAAAATGCTCACCTGATTAGCTCAGGCCCACCCAGTATAATCTCCCTTTTTGAGTAACTCCAAGTTAGCTTGATTAGGGACTTAACATCCGCTAATCTTTTCCATCTAAGGTAACATAATTATGGGAGTGCTATTGTGTTATATTCACAGGTCTTATCTGTATTCAAGGGAGGAAGTCATGTAAGGGTGTGCATCATTAGGGTTTATTTTAGATTTCTGTCTACTAAACCTGGCAAACTTGCACTTTTAGATTTTTATATACTTTTAAATCGTGGCCTAAAAAATCAACAAAACAAGTATGATAGTGTATAGGATAACATTTAATTTATTTAACAATGGCTATAAAATTAAATTGGTAATACTGTGTGTCAGTCAGGATTTAGTGAGAGAAGTAGAACCACGAGAAGATGAATGTATTTGTATATGTGTTTGTATCTGTATTTCATGCAGAGATTTGACCTTCTGCACTAGTGGAGCTGATTAAATAGTCTCTGCAAGGATATTATTTGCATGTTTGGTGCTGGAGTTTGTGGTCCAAGGGCAGTTGGGATTTGAATATAGCCGTAAGTTGGGCAAAAAGAAGAACAAGCCTATGAGGATGGAGTGAAACCATCTCAGAGTGATTTTAAACTCATAGTTCAGAAATTGCACAGTACTGAGAAAGTATTTATAAAGATAAATAGTTGGAAATCAGAATTATTTTAAACAGCTCACCTATCTTGCAGTCTCAGGATACCTATTAAATGGATAAAGAAGTTTGGAAGAATAATAGACATTTTCTTCTTTGCAGGGAAAACTAACCAAATTAAATATTAAAAGTGCAACTGATTTCGTACATTATATTATCTTCACTGCAGTTTATTTCATTTATTTCATAAAACACTGTTGAACATGTTTTTGTTTGGAGTGTTTAAGCAATACTTTATGTACAGACACACCCACACACATTGAGTGCAGAAACACTTCTATGGAATGTTAACTGATCGTTCTGATGATGTGTTATGCAAATTGGTTAAAAGATTGTATTTGTTGGTTTGAAATATGTGAGAAGTATATGGCATATGAAAGTACATAAACTCAAATACAGTCTTGTGTTTTTTCCCCCTCCTTTGTTAATCTAAGGAAAACTCAAAATTCTCTTGAGTAGTAAGGACTAGTAGTTTTGTGCTCTGAAGAAGAAATTTGGAAATTATTTAGAAAACGTAATAGTTTAGATTTAGTTAAAACAGGCACTGATATTTACATTTCATTTGTATGTTTCACTGTAGTTTATAATAAACAAATGACAATAACTAGCATTTATTAAATACCTGCTATGTGCCATGCTTTGAGGATTTTTATATACGTTATCTCATTTAAGCACAACAACTTAGTGCAGTTTTATTTTACAGGTGAGGTTCACATAGTTGAACTAATTTGCTCCAAATCATGCAGCTAACAATTGTGCCAGTATTCAAATGCACTATGACTTCTAAGTTCTTTGTTTTAACTAATTACTAGTTTATCTGTGCTTCTCATGTTGAGGGCAGAAGAGTGAATGTATACCTTGGGGGATCTGGAGGTGTAGCAAGATGCTGCCTGATTGTTCAAATGTGGTATTAGATTTTATATTAAACATTCTGCAGTTTTGCCTTCTATTGCATTATCTGTTAAGGTTTTTTTTTTAATTTTAAAATGTAATTGTGTATTTTTTATATTCTCAGTTGTTGAATGTAACTGTTGCTTCAGGATGGTATACCATGTTTTTCTTGGCATACCACCAAGTTACCCTAAGGGTGCCTAGGATTATTCTCTTTGTGAAACAAGAGAATCAGAGCTATCATGCCTTCCAGTACAATCTTTTTTTCATAGTTATTAAAGTTGCAGCCATACAGAGCTTGTGTATGTCAAGCATTTAAATAGTTCCTAAACATCAGTGTGGTGGCACCTACTAGGTTGGCTTGCCACACTTCCATAGAATTTGCTGGTAAGGAGATCAGGGAACCCAAAGGGATTTAAATAGTTTCATTATTCCAGACACAGAAGGCATTATGACTTTCAGGTTCTAAAAGGCTCCTCTATCTGCACCCATGGGGGTGACAGAGAGGTGAGCCCTGGTGGATGCTGTGCACTCAGCGAGGCTGTGTCACAGCTGAGGAACCCTGAGTTTAGGAAACCTGTGTTTTAAAGGAGTCCTAACCTCTTTGCAATCTTTGGCCTGCAGAAGGTATATTTTTATTATTTTGGTTGGAAAACAAATCTGTTCTCTGACCCAGAAGGAAACCCTGTCCCTAGCTTCTGAGACTTTTTGTTTTGGAAACATTACTGAAAAGATACTCTGGAAGAAAAGCTGCCATAGGACATGCAGATATTGAAGATCTGTCTCCCAAGCACATGCCATCTTGCAACTTTCCTGGTAATTCCAAATATATGGAGAAAACACCATTATTTTCACTGTGCAAGATAGAGAATGAATTGGCCAGTCCTTTTCTTGGGTAATTTTAGCTATTCCCATAGCCATTTTTGGGTGATATTTTATTCCTGGAAGTTTTTCCAGTCTTTTTTTTTTTTTTTTTTTTTTGAATCCTTTATCTGGGTTAGGTGCACTTAGGGAGATTCAGCATTGTTCTGTTAAATTAGGAGCCTCACTGGCATTCAAACTGTTCATCTACCTCCTAGTCACTCCTTAGTTTTTTATGCACTCAGTCCCGAGCTCTCTCCTGTTCCTCCCTCTCCTGCTGTCCTGTACGCCTCAGCGCTACCATGAAGCTCTGTAGAGGTGTGACCTGCTGCATTCCTCGTTGTTGCTACCGATAGCCTACAGTTATGATTGTAAACATAAATATGATGACGTTGGGAACATTGCAGAGGTCATAAAAATGTCAGAAGGCATTATTTTTCTAGCACTCAGCTGCGTCTATGTTTGTTGTCATCCTGCTGGTATTTCTTCCTTCGTATAGTTAGACTTCATCAGATAGTCTCTCTTGCTCAGGCTCTTTCTTAAAACCAGAAGTTCTTTTCTACTTTTACCAGTTAGATTATGATGGGCCTGGACGATAGATGTGATTTAGTAAAGCATTCAGCTGCCTCTGAACCCCATGAGAGTAATTTATTGATAATTGTGGTAACTCTCCTCACAAAGCCTATTTCAGGGTTTTTACTCACAGGTGTTTCCATAGAGCTAGACTAACATTGTCTCATCCTTTTCAGAATTTGGGAGGATTTATACACTGTCTTAGTTGGGGCAGCTATAACAGAATACCATAGACTGGGTAGCTTATAAACAAGAGAAGTTTATTTTTCACTGTTCAGGAGTCTGGAAGTTCCACAAGGGTGCCAGTATGGTTCAGTTTTTATGAAAGCCCTCTACTGGGTTGCAGATGGGTGACTTCTTGTATCCTCACGCAGTGGAAAGAGGGCAGTAGAGGTCTCTCGAGTCCCTTTTATAAGGCATTAATCCAATTCATGAGGGCTCCACTTGCACATTACCTAATTACCTCCCATACACCCTACCTCTTAATGCCATCACATTGGGAGTTAGGATTTCACCATGTGCATTTTGGGGGGACACAAATTGCATCCATTTTAGAGAAATAGATCACTCAAACGTTTTAAGCTAGATGGCACACTTTGTGTGCAAATGGGTTTTCATCTAGAGGTGATTCACTTGGAAAACATTTACAAGGATCAGCCAATTAGGACCTATTAAGTATGTCTAACTTGATACTTTCAGCAGTAAGGAATGCCTCCTGCTGTGGCGCTAACTCCCAGGGTTATTAGAGACACACCTAGTTTGTGCTTCCCTTTATTATGCTTCAGATACTGCCTTTTTTTTTTTTTTTTAAGATTTTATTTATTTATTTGACAGAGACAGAGACAGCCAGCGAGAGAGGGAACAGAAGCAGGGGAGTGGGAGAGGGAGAAGCAGGCTCACAGCGGAGGAGCCCAATGTGGGACTCTATCCCGGAACGCCGGGATCACGCCCTGAGCCAAAGGCAGACGCTTAAGGACTGCGCTACCCAGGCGCCCCTGCCCTTTTTTTTTTTTTTAAATACAAATTGGAGGTTTATGGCAACCCAGCATCCAGGCACCATTTTTTTTTTCTTAACAGCATTTGCTCACTTGTCTCTGTTACATTTCACTAATTCTTACAATATGTTAAACTTTTTCATTATTATTTGCTATGGTGATCTGTCACCAGTGATTATAACTCATTGAAAGTTCAGATGATGGTTAGATGTTTAGCAATAAAGTATTTTTAAATTTATTAAAATAAATTTTAAATTAATGCTTTTTTATTAAAATATATCATGCTATTGCATGCTTAATAGACTACAGCATAGTGTAAATATAACTGTTATATACACTGGGAATCCAAAAAATTGAGTTGATTTGCTTTATAGTGATATTAGCCTTATTGTGGTGGTCTGGAACTGAACCTGCAATATATCTTAAGGTATGCCTTGTATTTTTTTTAAAGTTATCTTGAAGGAGAAAAGACAATTTAATTTTTGGGATTTTTTTTTGGTTTATTTTTATATAATATTTAGTTTTTATTTACATTTTTCTTGAATTTATTGTTTAGAAATTACATTTACTGTAAGCTTACCCATTAAAAGCACTTAGAAATTTTAAAAAATACAGTACATTGTCATTTAAAATGTATATTTCTTGGGATATATTCAGTCAATGAATAATGTTTACATAAATACACACATATTTTATATATAAACATATATTCTATGTTAGGAAAAACAGGAATTTTATAAAGTTCGAATTTTTTTTTTTTTTTGTAAAGTTCATTTGTGTGTGTTTGATCCTTAACACTGCTTTGTTTTAAACAGGACTGCAGCTTCCTTGTGAAGTAGCTAGTGTAGTAAAAAAAGCTACTGAACTGGAATAATTTGATTTTATTTTGCAATGATTATTCAGACTTCGTTTTCAACTGCAATGGAATCATTTCATGGCAACTAATTAAAACATTAAGTTAAATAAATCTAATGCATGTATGTACATATCTTGTTTTATTTAGTAAGAGGATAATTTCAGAAATTTCTTTGTGATATACTTTTACAAATATGCAATCTTATTTTTGGTGAAAAAGATAGATGTTTTAGCTTTCTTAAAGATACTTTTTTATACCCAAGATTAAAGCGAATTTTAAATCTAGGAGAGGGTTTTAAAAGTCAGTAGGAAATTTGTGATTTGTATATTAAAATATGTATTATTTTCAGGTGGGTGTAGTAGCAACTGAATATTACCAATTTCAGATTTTGAGACTGATCTTAGTTTTTTTTTTTTTCCCCTATTGAAATTTAAAAGGTATTATTATACTTTGGTTCATTATTTGAACCTATGTAGCAGAAAAGTTTTCATTTTCATTTTTCTAGGTAAAGGTTTTCTATTAAAGCAACAAATCAGTTTTTAAATGATGTGTGCAGAATTCTTGCTTTCTTAACTGTGAGAGACTAAACTACAAGTTCATTATTTGATGGACTGGCTTCCTTTTGCTAGGCAATTAGGAAACTGCTTTTTCTATCAGATGTGAAAATAGAGTTAAATATGTTGTTTCTCTTGAAGAATGAAACTTGAACCAGTTTTTTTGAGTTATTTTTTATTGTTGTTCCAACACTTTATTGTTACTTGTGCACCCAGGTGCGTTGAGGGATACAGTCATGCTGTAAGAAAGGGCATTTGATTGCTTTGATTATACACAACATATTAAGTTTCTAAAAATTCATGTTAACATTTTAAATGGCAATTAAATAATGAAAGATTAAAGAGGACAAAAGTTAAAGATACTGTAAATAACTTGAAAGATACGTGTAGGTTTATAAGCGACCATATAATTGACATCAGAATCGGAACACATTTGAGAATAAAAGGGGATGCTCATAATATAATTATCCTATGGTAATAGGAATAATGTAGGGCGGCTCCAGCATACCTAATACAAGTACTCTGAACGATGTTATTTCTTAAGGACAACAAAGTAGTATACTCTGATATAGAAATTTTTAAAACATACATTTGCTTTTTTACACAGTGCATCCTAGAGTTAGTAATCAAAATAATATGTTTGATGTTAATCATGTCAGGAGAGTTTATCCTTAGATTTTTTTGAGGTAGAAACCATGTTTCAGACTCTTCTATTTTTTCATTTGGTCGTGCTTTGTAGTTTGTCTCTTTATTTTTAATTTTTATTTGATGAATTATTGTCATCCTTTACTTTTTCCAATGTGTTTTTTTTTTGTTTGTTTTTGTTTTTGTTTTTGTTTTTTTAGTTTGAACATATTTGTAATAGCCACTTTGAAGTCTTTGTTAAGTCCAGTATCTGGACCCACTCAGGCAGTTTTTCTCTCATCTTTTTTTTTCTGGTGCAAGGTTTGCACTTTTATGTTTCTCTGCATGTCTTTTTGTTGTTTCTATGCATGATTTTTGTTGAAAACTGGATATCTTAAATAAAGATATTTTAGCAGCTCTGGATTCTGACTACTCCTTTTCCTCTGGCCCGTTCTTGTTCTTTTGCTGTTTTTATTTGTTTAATGGCTTGCCTGGATGAATTCTGTGGAGTCTTATTTCCCCTGCAGTGTTCCTCCTCTGATTTTAATGCTTAGCTTTTTGCCTCCTTGTTTCTGTTTTTAAGCCTGGCTTCCTAAGAATTGCCAATGATTGGTTAGAGATTGTGATTAAGAGCCCAGACCCAGTAAGTCTTCCATCCTTGCCAGTGGAACTGTGTGTGGTTTGAGGAATGTTTTCAGAATTCAGGGAGTTTTTATGTTTTGCTCAGCATTTAACCAGGGATTAGCAGCTGGCAAATGTTTTTCTAGTTGTCCCTGAGTTGCAGTATAGTGTATATATGCAGCTTCCCAGACCATTAAGGGTGAGGGCCCTTTTTGGCTTTATCTTTCCCTGAATTCCTATTAAATTTATGGCTAGTGTATGGCTTGTCTTGCTACTACTGGTATCTAATTTTTTTCTCTAATTGCTTGCTCATATCATCTCTGTTGTTTTACATAATACCTCAGGCAGTGCTGTGAAACTGCCAGGTCTCCTGGCTTCTCTTCCTGACAGAGCCTCGGTTTTATTGTCTTGGAACTGGGGATGGAAGAGATACAGCCTGTTTCTCCCTGAAGAATACTTTGACTCTATGAGTAGGAGTTAGAAGGGGATTACCATCCTCGTCTCAGTTTGCCCCTCCTAGTACGGAATCTCCACCTTATGCCTTATGAACAGTGTGGTTGGTAAGGAAAGGGAGCCGCCTCCTCTTCCTTCTCAGACTTTCTGCCCCAAATAGAACATCTGCGACGTGTAGCTGGGATGGGGCTCGGGAGCAATTTTTGGCTCAAAGGCACACACTCCTGCTGTTCTTACCAAGATTCAGTAGGCTATCTCAGATAAATGCTTCTCAATTCTTTACATGCCCTTAGGTCAGTTTCCAGAGTCAAAGTCATTAATTTTATGATGTAATAATTGCTTTTGACAATTTTCACCAGTTTCATTCTGTTTTGCTGAGGAAGACGGTCTGCCAAACTCCTGCCACAGCTGTTCTAGAAATCCTGACTCTAGAAAGCGTCTAACAGATTCTTTATGTATCTGATGAATGATGAAATTAACACTTGGGAGGCTAAGTGACTTAATGCCATAAATCCATTTGTGATGAATCTTGACATCTCTCTCTTTTTTAAATCTTAGATTCTACTCATTCTGTAATTCCAGTGGCTTCTAAACTATTAACATAGTATCAGAATTCAACTTTGTGATAGGGTGGCATAGATTGAAACCAGAGTGGTTAGGGTGTGGTTCATAGAGCTGTGAAATCTTTCTCTCCACTGAACACCAGGGTTGATCTGAGAGTCTAGATTGATGTGCCCTCTTCTCTCACTATTCCATGTATATCTACGTCCGAGGTGAGTTTTCTTCAAGATCTGGGAGGTCATTTCTTGTGTTAAGAACATGTATATATGGTAGCTGTACTGCCCCACTAAAATGGCCAAAAGAAAATTGGCAGTACGTATTAAAATCATTTTAACTGTTTACTAATAAGTGATATAACAATATTAAAATTCTTTTAAAATGGGAAACATCCATAATCTGTATGTACTCTCTTTAATTTGCTCCTTTTTTGGATATTTTTTTTGTTTGAGTATAATTGACACAATATTACATTAGTTTCTGGTGTACAACTTAGTGATTCCACAAATTTATACATTATGTAATGCTCATCACAATTGTAGCTACCATCTGTCACCATGCAATGCTATTATAATACCACTGACTGTGTTCATTACGCTGTGCCTTTTATTCCCATGACTTATTCATTCCATAACTGGAAACCTGTGTCTTCCACTCCACTTATCCCATCTTGCTCATCTGCTTATCCCCTTCCCCTTGGCAATTATCAGACTGAGAAGGACAAATACCATATAATTTCACTCATATGTGGAATTTAAAAAAACAACAAATGCGTAGTATTTTTTGAGTTTAAGGCATACGCAATTGACACGTTGAAGCTAGGGTTTTTTATCTGTTTTTGGAAGTAAATGTAATAATATTTGAAAGGTGATCAGGATTATTAAGATTGATTTGGTCATTTGTGGTTTTCTGTGGTTCTATATGAGTTGTAGAATTATTATTTTCTGTTAAAATGACACTGCAATTTGATAGAGGTTGCATTGAATCTGTAGATCACTTTGGATAGTATGCACATTTTTAACAATGTTAAATCTTCTAATACATGAAAATGAGATGTCTTTCCATTTTTTGGTGTGTCTTCAATTTCTTTCATCAGTGTTTTGTAGTTTTTAGTATACACGTCTTTCACCTCGTTCATTAGGTTTATTCCTAACTATTTTGCTCTCTTTTGTGTTATTGTAAATGGGACTGTTTTCCCAATTTTATTTTTAAATACGGTTTACTGTTAGTGTATAGAAATGCACAATGTTGATGAGAACTCAAAATGGCGTAGCTACTATGGAAACTGTATGGACGTTCCTCCAATGGCAGTCCCATTTCTGGGTTTTTATCCAAAGGAATTGAAATCAGAATCTTGAAAACAAATCTGCACCCCCCCATGTTCATTACAGCACTTTTCACAACAGCCAAGATGTAGAAAAAAATTAAATACCCATTGACAAATGAGTGGATAAAGAAAATGTGGTATATACATTCAGCATTGAAAAAGAGGGAATATGGGACATGGGTCAACCTTGAGGACATTATACTAAATTAAATGCCAGTCACCAAAAGACAAATATTCCACTTATGATGAGGTATCTAAAATAGTCAACTTCATAGAATCAAAGAGTGAAATGGTAGTTGTCAGGTGCTGGGGGAAGGGGAGAGATGGGGAATACTAATCAATGGGCAAAACATTTCAGTTAAGCAACATGAGTAGATTCTAGGGATCTGCTGTACAACATTGTACCTGTAGTCAACAGTAATGTATTGTATACTTGAAATTTTAAGTGGGTAGATTTCATGTTAAGTGTTCTTATTATAATAAAATACTTTTAAATATTATCCCCACCCTCCCAAAAAAAGATTATGCTAAGCACCAATTGGAAACAGTTGTGAATGAGACAAAATCTGACTATGTTGCTGTATTAAGATACAACCTATACTGTGTTTCCTTACATGTCTAAAATGTGTTTTCTGACTTCATAGATGGGAAGCATTAGGTAATGCCAATTGAATAGGTTAATAGCAATGAACATTTCTGGTAGGAGTTGCTGATGTGGTTTCTCTTTTGCTGCTACCTGCCTTACATTCCTTCTGATCTTGGAAATTGAAGAGGAAATGTTTTATTTTTTAAAGATGTTTTTGAATGTCTCAATAGCATCTCTTGCATCTTTTGATCTTGTGATCCTAATTTGGGTTATAACTGAAGATTACGCATAGTGCTCTGCAGTTTTTGGCCGATTTTTAAACTTCATTGTTTAGCAATTTGACATTTAAGAAAGTGAAAATGTTTTTAAAAATCCAGGAGTAAAATGAGCAGTGAGTAATGTATAGAATTGTTGAATCATACACCTGAAACTAACATAACATTGTATGTTAACTATACTGGAATTTTAAAAAAATCCAGTAGTAATTAGGCTATTCTTACATTGATTATACACACATATTTCAGATAAAGTTCTTTACCACTACAAAGATAATGAACAATGGATCTGTTAATTTTATTTGCCAAACGCTTAGGTAGATTGCTATATGACATTGTTTTTAAGCACTTTACAAATATAAACTTAGTGCTCTGATTTTTCTACTAATTGTAGTCCATTAAACATTTAATATTTAGTCACAGCAACTATAGGATTTGTACTATATGGATTCTTTTCTAAGTTGTGTTGTTTTTTGTTTCAATTCGTACTCACTTTGTAATAAAATGAAGAGCAAGTAAAACACTAGATTTGAAAACTCTAGCCAGTGCAGAGAAGATTGACAGAGATGGTAGAGAGTGAAAACCACATTACTTGGGGAATATTGGAAATAATTTGGCAAGTTTAACTTAGAAAATGAAAGATAAAGTCTCATTATTGTTCCATTTAAATATTTGACAATGTATCTTCTATGGTTAAGATGTACTTTTTGTAGCTCCAGAGGGCAAAATTAGGTTCAGTGGATGGTTATTACAGGAGTAAATGTATGGACTTAATATAAGAAGAAATTTTGAAGTATTATCACCGTTTTGAAATGAAATGTGCCTGTTGAGATAGCAAGCTAATTTTTATTAAAAGTATTGACCTTCAGTGATCAATTGTCAGGATATTGTACATGCCATATTGTGTGGGAGGCTTAATTAAATTACATCTACTCCAATGCCAGTTATATCCTTTTGTGAAGGGAAATGGTGATGAATTAGTTTTTAAAAAAGGAAATTTTTTTGGTTATTGGACAACTCTTAAAATGGTACATTATAGGAAGCATAACCATTTCTATATTCTAACCCCAAAAAACCATCTTATTTGAGAAGACACTTCTCTTAAATAATTAGAATACATTTTTAGGAAGGAAAAATCAGGATGGGAAGAAGAAAGGGGAATATAATCTTAGTAAGTGGATATGCTTAATCTAATTTCATGACAAGTGGTATATAAATAGATTGCCCTTTCTACTAATGGGGCAGTAGTTTGCCAGAAAATGCTCTTAAAAACAGCTACTTATGGAAAGTGTGATCAAATACGTTGGCACAACTGTTTAATATTTCTTGTGGGAATTAAAAATATTTAGATGCTTAATTGATGTTAAACATTTAATTTTCTTTAACAGTCTCAATTGTGAACCTCATAAACATATTATCATTAATTTGAGTAGAGGACAAATGTTTTGATATGTCAGTGAGTAGTTGTAAAATTGTTAATCAGCAAGTTTAATTAAAGGCAAACTGATCAAGGAGGATAGTGTATTTGTTTTTGTATTGTAAAAGTGGAAAAAGATTCTACGTACATGCAAGAATTGTCTTATAATACTTTTATATGTTTTGAATAATTTATTGCTCATTCATTAAATGTGTACTAGCACAGTTGGAGGAATTTACAGGTTTGGGGGAAATCTAAAGGCAAAGAAAGCATCCTATTCAGAGACTGTTTAGTGAGAGAGACCTATATAAATACTAATAACAATAATATGATAGGTAGATTCACTTTATGACCTGATAAGAGTAAGTCCATGTCTCTGCATAGTAAGAATTGGAAAGGCTTCAGAGTTAGGTATTTGAATTTAGTTTTAACTAATGAGGAGTTTGACATCTTGGTGGAGGCTTTTGTTTGGATCTGAAGTGGGTGGGTAGGTGGGTGGTGGTGGTGAAGGGAGGAGAATGGAGAATCTCAGCTGGTGAGAACAGCATTCCGCAAAGGTACAACAATCTGAAAATATGAGTTCAGGGGATTTCAAATAGTGAGGCCTTTTGCATGTGCAGGGTTCTGTTGGGATTAATGTGAGGTGAGGATGGACAGGCAAAAATGGAAGCTAAGACTTGAAGGGTGTGAAATGCTAATACAGAGTATTTGAAATTTACCTTGTAGGAGATGTGAAGACATTGAAGGATAATACACAGATTTGTGAGACACTACATATCTGTGTTTAGAACGATAACTCACAGTAGTCTAGAAGAGATTTGGGGTTGGAGGTGTTTTTTAAATATAATACTCTTAGAATAAAGACCAGTCAAGGCTATGAAAGTACTAGTTTGGGAGAGTTAATGAAGCCTAAGATATTATGATAAAAAGAAAGGAGATAAGTGGATAGAGCCAAATGTTTTAGGAGGTGGAATGGCTGCTAGGCTATAGGAATGGAGGAGAATGGGGACTGTAGAAGGGATTGTATGTTTCTGGCTTAGGCAATTGATGTATTCGCTGGGATTAGGAATACAACTGTGGGAATTAAATTAGGGTACGCATGAATTCAACTTTAGACACATGGCATATGAAGTCCTTGGCAACTTCATTTAAGGTTCAGGAGATAGGTGTAGACTTGGAATCCACAAGTGGTGTTATAAATGTGTAAGCTGATAAAGCCATGAATATAGATGAGATCACCCAGGGAATTTATAGAGACTGGGGAGACCAGTTGGCTAAAAAAAAAAATTCAGGGGGGAAAAATACAGTGAAGAATGCTGTGAAAAATTAGTGAGGGTGGAATGACAAAACTAGGAAGAGGGTGATGTGTGGAAACTAGGAAAAGCATCTTAATGAGGGAGTGATTAATGGTGCCAAATACTATGTTCAAATAAACTAAAACCAGAAAAGTATCCATCAGATTTGCCAGGTCATTTTTAGTTTGTCAAGAACAGTTTCAGTGAGTGGTTAAGTGTAGAGGATTGAGTATTGTGGATTAAGGAGTGAATTCAAGGTAGAAGCAATTGGACATTACTTTTTAAAGAGCAGGAGGTAGGGAAGAACACAGTTAACTAGAACTAAATATGCGCTCAAATGACAAGTGTTTTGTTTTTTATGGGAGAGGCTAGAACTTGTCTACAGGAAGAACATTAACAGAAGCCAGTGATACATGATGAAGGTTGAAGGGGGGTTAGTAGAAGGCTAAATGATTAATCAAGGTCCTAGAATGATTTGATTTCTGTGTCCCTTGTGGGACACATACCTTTGGATCAGGAGGTCTAGAGTAATTAGTGTGGATGTAAATGATTTAGAGCTGAGAAGTTGAAGGGTTTACGTAATAACATGGCTTCACTTTTCTCCGTGAAGTAGGAGGCAAGTCATCTGTGTAGCAAATACTATACATTGTTCGGGGCCAAACACATCTATTGCTGTGAAGCCAGTGCTGACATGGAGAGGTAGCTGCGGAGCAGAGTCGATAGATACTTGATGGATACTGACAGCAGTCGAATGTAGTGCTTCTCAGTGTCGTCTTTTGATCAGGAGCTTGTTAGAATGAAAATTCCTGGGCCATACTGACCTACTAAAACTCTTAATTTAAAAAAGTGAGCGCTCTGAGTAATTCTGAAGCGTGGTAAAGTTTGGGAACTACTGCTGGTTGGGGGAGTTACACTTTGAAAAACACTGCTTTTTTTAATATCAAATTGTCCTGACTTTCTTAGTCCTTTTTGCTATTGTAGCAGCTGTTTTTCATCTTATGCTGAAACAATTACTTAACAGAAACTTCATGATCAACTGACTGTATATTCAGATTTTACTACTCATGTCCTGGTTTACTGGTAAATATGGCACAAACTGAAGGTATGTTTATGGGCTTTATTCCTTACACTGGCCTTTCTGCATTTATCCTGATCTTGAGTTTATTTAAAAAAAATTATTTTTCTGGTATACCTGTATTAGCTTGCCAGAAATGTACTTTTTTCCCATTTAATGTGTTCTTATAACATTCAGTTTTATTACTATTTCTGTCTTTTATATTACGAAGAAAAGGATCTGTCATTCATACTTAAATGATACTCCCATGGTTTTTTGTTTTTTATTTTATTTTTAGAGAGAGAGATTGCGCGCTCACGAGCTATGGAGGCTAAGGGTAGGGGCAGAGGGAGAAGGAGAGAGAATCTTAAGCAGGCTCCACACTCAGCACTGGGCCTGAGGCTGGCCTAGAATCGATGACCCTGAGATTATGACTTGAGCCGAAACCAAGACACTTAACTGTTTAACCTACTGAGCCATCCAGGCACCCCGCCCCCATGGCTTTTGAATAGCTGTTTAACCTACTGAGCCATCCAGGCACCCCGCCCCCATGGCTTTTGAATAGCCCTTATGAAAGGTGTATCTTGTTTCACCCTCCTACAGAAACGTGGTGCAAGGAAGATTTCTCAAAGTAGGGTTTTAAGTTCTTGAATAGAGTTTAAGTACAGTTGTAAAGCAGTTTTACTCAAGGTGTTTAAAATAGAATTGACACTTAGATCACTTAGTCTCTCAACTGAACTGCATTACCAAAGTTGTTGTAAGTTGATAGCATTTGTAGCATAATTAGGTGTAAATGCAATATTTATACCACTATTTAAAAAGTGTTCTAGATTCATTAAGTGTTTGAGTTTCTTTATTATAAGTAGTTGACTTTATTGTTTTCAAGTTAACATTATTTCTAAGTTTTTGCTTCAGAAACAAAACTTTTTTCCCCAGGTAATTATTTTGAGGTTGCTACTATTTTGACTATTATTATACAAAGTGTGGTTCATAGATTGACAGCATCAGCTTCACCTGGGAGTTTAACTGTAGCAGTTTGGACTCACACTCCAGACCTTTTGAGAATCTTCAATTTAACCATCCTTAGGTGATCCATATACACATTAAAGGTTGAGAAGCAGGGCTTCAAAAAATAGAATAGGGTTAAGATTAGAATCTGTGCTGATGTTGGTAAATTGATCAGTTAGAAACTGTGAAAATTAAAAACGACAAACCTCACTAAAATAGAGTTGCTAGGCCATAATGGGGAGCATAGAAGGGGAGTCCTACCATTTAAATGTCAATTATAGGAAGAATTGTTAAATACAGATTCCAGCAGTCCTTCAGTTACCTTCCAAGCGAAGAATCCTCAACAGGAAAAAATCATTTACAGGCCTCAACAGGGAAACAGGTATACTGAATCACCTTTAAGAAATGGCTACCCCTGCAACTCAGTGAGTGATAAACCATTGTCACCCTGAATCCTTGCTTATCTCCAGTGGACTTTCTTTCAGAACAACCTCTCCCAGCTTCCTCCTCCTTTTATTCCTCTCCTTTGTTGGACTTGCTTATAGTTATGCCTTAGCTTGCTTGTCTTGAATTGCTCTCTGCTATTTCCAAATAAACCCATTTTTGCTGGTAAAATAACTGGCAGTTTTATTTCTAAAGGTAACAAAACATAAGGATGAAGTTTGGGAAGGAAAAGTGTATGGAGCAGAGTTAATTTAACATAAGGTCATTAGTAGGTAATTAAAAATTAAATTTTAAATTAACATTAAATTTACTATGAGATAGAAAATATATCTGCTGCCACTTTGGGATTCATAAGTAGTGTGCTGGATCACTAAGCTCATGTTATTTGTTATCCCATATTTGTTAGATCATATTAAAATTCTATGTATAATCCCAAGCTTTGCAGCCTTAGATGACTTGGACAATATGTGTAAGTTTGAATTGAAAGTTTCAAAACTGAATGAAGTTGGAAAGGGACAGTAAAAAAGTTTTAGAAACACCTTTCCTGCTGGAAAAAAAGATGAAAAAAATACAGATTTGAATATTTGCTTCTTGGTAGGTCACTTACTATCATCATCATCACCTCACAAACAAGTAAACAGCCGTAAGCAATGTAAGTAATAGCAGTCAGTATCCCACCACAAGTTAATGATAGAGATAAGACATGATCTGAATTCTTCTGACTCTTGGAAAAGTTGGGGGGAAAAATGACTTCCATGTAGGTGCAAATGAGTATAAGATCTCACTGTCTCAAGTAAGGATAGAGTAGCAAAGAATTAATAAACTTAAGTTCTCTGTAAGGTAACCTTGCTCGTGTTGGTGGGATAAATTTCACTTTATCATTAATGTATCTTTAATTCCTGATACCTATTTAAGTCTTGATTTAGACTCAACTCCATTAATTCTCTGTTTAAACTCTCTGATTTAGATTTAGGCAGCCACATATTATATTGTAATAAAATGGATGGATGACATTTATGGATATTTCAATTTTAAGAGTAGTCATCCTAGATTTTCTTTCCAATTTATCCCAAAATACTTAATTACGTATACCCAAGTTCTTGTAAGTTTGTTTTTCTAAATCTTGAGAATTTTGTTATATAATTACTAGTTTAGTACAGTTGACCCTTGAACAATGCCAGAGTTAGGGGCACTTGAGCCCCTGGGCAGTTGAAAATCTGTGTATAACTTTTGACCTCCCCTAAACTTAATTACTTGTAGCCTGCTGTTGACCAGAAATCTTACTGATAACATAAACAGTTGATTACTACATATTTTGTATGTCATATAAGTTGTATACTTTATTCTTACAATAAGGTAAGTTCAAGAAAAGAAAATATTATAAGAAAAGTACATTTATAGTACTATACTATATTTATCAATAAAATACACGTATAAGTGGATTTGTACCGTTCAAACCCATGTTCAGGAGTCATTTGTACATGTGTTTATGTGTACTAGATGGAATAGAGAAAGAAGCTACATTTCTACTCTAGTTTGTAGTTTTTCTTATTTTTGTTAATTTTTCTTAATCCTAATAGTGTAGTTTACTTTATTTTTCATGTCTTTGTTTTCTTTAGGTTTTAATATTTTGTTTCTTCAACTGTTGTGATACTCTCATGAGAAACATTCCCACACTCACTCTTCTGTGGACCTCTACTCCTTGACCATATGTAACTGATTTCTGTATATCTTTTGGCAATAAATCAGGTGTATAAAAAGTTACACACCCTTACCACTTCCAAAATACTTGTAGTTTATTCTGTTGATTTCTCCTCTGTGAAGATACATCTTAGGAGATAAATCTTTAATTATTGATCCATTCAAATAAAGAAGTTGTGAAATTCCCCTCACTGTTATTAATGAAATGTTTAATCACACTAATAACAAATTAAAAAGAGTAAATTTTGCCTTCTCTGAATGATGTATTCTGAGATAACTGGAACTGCATATTTCTAACAAAATTTGATTTTGTTTAATGAAGAATTTACTTTATGATGGCAGTGGTAGAGGCCACACACAACCTTGAATTTTGTATACCAAGCTGAGCTTGAAAAATAGCTTTGCGATTAACTGAGTCTTTTCGGAAGTCATTTTTCTTCTCTGATGTTTCTCTGGAATTCCTCACCTGCAAAATTAAGTAGATGGACCAGAAATTTATAGCCTTCTCTTAATACCATTTCATAATGGTATGAACCATTATTTTGGTAGGTGTGGTAAGGAGGTAATTATGTTCTTATTTAGTTTTAACATTTAAAAGGTAAATATATTTAAAACTAATTTTAGGTTCACCAGAGACTTCTTTGGTGTATGCCTTTGATCTTTGATGTTTTCCACTCAGATATTCATCACTGTTTTTATTTTGTTATCTCACAATTAATTGATGTATTTGTTAAAAATTTGAAATAGCTTTTGGACTCAACCATTTCTTATACTTTTACTTAGAAAAGTTTTTTTATTATTTATGTGAGCCTCGGCTTTACTAAAATGTTCAAATCATTTCAACCATGAAGCATAAGAATGTATTTTCTAATACTATTTTTGTATGTTGCAGTGTATTAAAATTTTTTTTGAGGTATTAGTTTCAGGTGTACAACATGATGATACAACAGTTCTATATATTAGTGCTCAGGATGATAAGTGTAGTCATTATCTGTCAACCATCAGCAGTTTTAAAATCTTACTGACTTATTCCCTCTTTCTACAGTTTATTTCTTTGACTTCTTTACTTTGTAACTGGAGGTTTGTACCTCTTAATTCCCTTTATCTATTTCAACCATCACCCCGCCCACCTCCCCTTTGGCAACCGCCTGTTTGTTCTCTCTATTTAATATTCTGTTTTTTGTTTGCTTATTTGTCTCTTTTTCTCTTTATTCATTTTATTCCTTAAATTCCACATATGAATGAAATCAAACAGTACTTGTCTTTGTGTATGACTTATTTCAGTTAGTGTTACACCCTCTAGATCCATCCACATTGTTGCAAATGGCAAGATCTCATTTTTTTATGGCCGAGTAATATATATTTATAAATAGACATGTATATAAACACACATGCACACACACACACACCACATCTTCTTTATCCATTTATCTACTGATGGATGTTTTGGTTTTATTTATTTATTTTATTATTTTTTTTTAAAGATTTTATTTATTTGATAGACAGCCAGAGAGAGAGGGAACACAAACAGGGGTAGTGGGAGAGAAAAAAGCAGGCTTCTAGCAGAAGAACCCGATATGGGGCTTGATCCCAGGACTCCAGGATCACTGAGCTGAAGGCAGATGCTTAACGACTGAGCCACCCAGGCGCCCTGACGTTTTGGTTTTAAATACCCAGTAGGAGAATTACTGGATCATGTGGTATTTCTATTTTAAATTTTTGAAACTTCCATACCGTTTTCCATAATGGCTGCACCAGTTTTCATTCCCACCAACAGTGCACAAGGGATTCTTTTTTTCCATATCCTTGTCAATGTTTGTTACTGTCTTTTTGATTCTAACCATCCTAACAGGTGTTAGGTGATATCCCATTGTGGTTTTGATTTGCATTTTCCATGTGATTAGTGGTGTTGAACAACATTTCATCCGTTGGCCATCCATACATCTTCTTTGGAAAAATGTCTATTCAGGTCTTCTGCCTGCTTTTAATCAGAATATTTTGTTCAGTTGATGTTGTATAGGTTCTTTATATATTTTGGATATTAACTCTATGAGAATATCATTGGCAAATATTTTCTCCCATTCAGTAGGTTACCTTTTTGTTTTTTTTGTTTTTGTTTTGTGTTGTTTTTTTTTGATGGTTTCCTTTGCTGTGCCAAAACTTTTTGTTTTGGTGTAGTTTTGGTAGTTTATTTTTGCTTTTATTTTCCTTGCCTTAGGAAACCTATCTAGAAAAATGTTTCTGTGGCTTATGTCAAGGAGATTACTGCTTGTGTTTTCTTCTAGGAGTTAATGGTTTCAGGTTTCACATGTAGGTCTTTAGTGCATTTTTTTGTGTATGGTATAAAGAAGTGGTCAAATTTCACTCTTTGGTATGTAGCTGTTCAATTTTCCCAGCACCATTTGTTGAAGAGAAATGTCTTTTCCCCATTGTATATTTTTATATGCATTGCTGTATTAGTTGACCATATAAGCGTGGGTTTATTTGTGGGCTCCCTCTTCTGTTTCATTGATCTGTGTGTCTATTTTTTGCTGGTACCATACTGTTTTGATTACTACAGCTTTGTAGTATATCTCGAAATCTGGGATTGTGATACCTCCAGCTTTGTTCTTTTTCTTCAAGATTGCTTTGGCTATTTGGGGTCTTTTGTGGTTCCATATAAATTTTAGGATTATTTGTTCTAGTTCTATGAAAAATGCTTTTGGTATTTTGATTGGGATTGCATTGAATCTGTAGATTGCTTTGGCTAGTGTGGACGTTTTGATGATCATTATTCCAATCCATGAGCATGGTATATCTTTCCATTTATTTATGTAGTCTTTGATTTCTTTCATCCGTGTTTTATAGTTTTCAGATTACAGGTCTTTCACGTTCTTGGTTAAGTTTATTCCTAGGTATTTAATCCTTTATGTGAAGGTGTAAGTGGGATTATTTTCTTAATTTCTCTTTCTACCATTTCATTATTAGTTTATAGAAATGTAGCATATTTCTGCATATTAATTTTGTATTCTGCCACCTTACTGAATTCATTTATCAGTTCTATTAGTTTTTGGTGGTGTCTTTAGGGTTTTTTATGTATAAGATCCTGTCATCTATAGTGACAGTTTTCTTCTTTTCCAATTTAGATGCCTTTTATTTCTTTTTCTTGTCTGATCGCTGCATCACTGTACCGCCAGTAAATGTTGAAAAGAAGTGGTGAGAGTGGACATCCTTGTTTTGTTCCTGATCTTAGGTGAAAAGCTCTGTTTTGCACCACTGAATATGATATTAGCTACGGGTTTTTCATATATGGACTTTATTATGTTGAAATATAGTTCTCTCTAAACCTTTGTTGACAGTTTTTATCATGAATGGATATTGTATTTTGTTAAATGCTTTTTTGTATCTGTTGAGATGATCATGATCATATGTTTTCCATCCTTTCTCTGTTAAGGTGATGTATCACATTGATTGATCGGTGGATATTGAACCACCTTTGCATTCCTGGAACGAACCCCAGTTGATGATGGCGAATGATTTTTTTTAATGTATTGTTGGATTTGATTTGCTAGTATTTTGTTGAGGACTTTGTATCTGTCTTCATCAGAGATGTTGGTTTGTAGAATCTTTGTCTGGTTTTGGTGTCAGGGTGATGCTAGCCTTGTAAAATGAATTTAGATGTTTTCTTTCTATTTTTTGGAATAGTTTGAGAAGGATATAAACTTTTTAAAAAATATTTGATAAAATTTATCTGTCAAGACATCTGATTGTGAAATTGTCTTTGTTGGGGGTTGCTTGATTACTGATTGAATTTCATTCCCAGTACATGTCTGTTCAAATTTTCTATTTCTTTTTGATGCAGTTTAAGAAGTTCTTAATGTTTCTAGGAATTTATCTATTTCTTCTAGGTTATCCAATCTGTCAGCATATACTTTTTCATAGTATTCCCTTTATAATCCTTTGTATTTCTGTCCTGTTAGTTGTTTTTTTTCCTCCTTCATTTCTGATTTTGAGTCTTCCCCCATTTTTTCTTAATCTGGCTAAAGGTGTATGTATCAGTTTTATCTATTAAAAGACAAGCTCCTCATTTGACTGATCTGTTCTATTGCCTTTTTTAGTTTTTATTTCATGTATTTTTGCTTTAACCTCTATTATTTTCTTCCTTATACTGGCTTTTTGCTTTATTTGTTCTCCTTTTTCTAGCTCCTTTAGGTGTGTGGTTAGGTTGTTTTGAGATTTTTCCTATTTCTTGAAGTAGGTCTGTATTGCTAGAGTTTGATCTTAGACTGCTTTAGCAGCATTTCAAAGATTTTGGATTGTTGTGTTTTTATTTTCATTTTCATTTCTGTCCGTGTGTTTTTAATTATCCCTTTGGATTCTTGGTTGACCCATTCACTGTTTAGTAGCATGTTATTAAACCTCTATGTAAGTATATTTTCTAAAGACTTTTTCTTTTAATTGATTTCTAATTTCATAATGTTGTCAGAAGAGATGCATGATGTGATTTCAGTCTTGAATTGATTGAGACTGGTTTTGTGGTCTAACGTGATCTGTTCTGGAAAGTGTTCCATGTGCACTTGAAAAGAATGTGTATTCTGCTTTTGCATGGAGTGTTCTGTATATGTTTTTTAGGTCCATCTCATCTAATGTGTCATTCAGAGCTAGTGTTTCCTTATTGATTTTTTTGTCTGTATGATGTATCCATTGATGTAAGTGCAGTGTTAAAGTTTTCATCTCTTATTGTATTAATGTCAGTTTTTCCTTTTAGGGCTGTTAATTGCTTTATGTATTTAAGTGCTCCCATGTTGGGTGCAAGATATTTACAATTGTTATATCCTCTTGTTGGATTTTTCTCTTTATCTTATATATAGTGTCCTTGTTTGTCTTTTGCTACATTTGTGTTTTAAAGTATATTTTGTCTGATATAACCATTGCTATCATAGCTTTCTTTTTGCTTCCATTTGCATGATAAATGTTTTTCCATCTCCTCACTTTCAATCTGCATGTGTTGTTAGGTCTGAAACGAGTCTCTGGGAGGTAGTGTGTAGATGAGTCTTGCTTTATTATCCATTCAGTTGTATGTTTTTTGATTTGGGAGCATTTAGCCCATTTACATTTGAAGTAATTGGTGATAGGTATATACTTATTGCTTTGTTACTCATTTTTCATTTGTTTGTGAAATTCTCTGTTCCTTTCTTCTTCTCTTGTGCCTTCATGGCTTTCTTCATTGTTTTTTTTTTTTTTTTTTTAAAGATTTTATTTATTCATTTGACAGAGAGATAGCCAGCGAGAGAGGGAACACAAGCAGGGGGAGTGGGAGAGGAAGAAGCAGGCTCCCAGCAGAAGAGCCTGATGTGGGGCTTGATCCCAGAACTCTGGGATCACGCCCTGAGCCGAAGGCAGACGCTCAACGACTGAGCCACCCAGGCGCCCCGGCTTTCTTCATTGTTATACTTGGATTCCTTTCTCTTTTTTATGTGTGTATCTATTATGGGATTTTGATTTGTGTTTACTATTAGGTTCATATATAACATCTTATGTGTATAGCAGTCTATATTTAAAGGTGATGGTTGCTTAAATTTGAACTTTCTAAAAAGCACTATGTTTTAATCCCCCCATTGTTTTATGTATATGATGCCGTATTTTACATCCTTCTATTTTGTGAATCCTTTGACTGAGTTTCATAGATATAATTGATTTTCGTGCTTTTGTGTTTTTTAAAAATATTTATTTATTTGGGGGGGGGAGAGAGAGAGTGAGAGAGAGGCAGAGAGAGAAACAGACTCCTCATTGAGCAGGAACCCCAATGCAGGACTCAATCCCAGGATGCTGGGATCATGACCCGAGTTGTAGGCAGATGCTTAACTGACTGAGCCACCCAGGCACCCCAGCTTTTGTGCTTTCACTTTCAAAATAGTTTATGTTAGTCTGGTACCTTTGTTATATGTTTGCATTTACCTGTGAAATTTTTTTCTTCCATAATTTTCTTCTAGTTATGGCCTTTTCTTTCCAAACAATTCCCTTTAATGTGTCATGTTAGGCTGGTTTAATAGTGATGAACTTCTTTAACTTTTGTTGCCTGGGGAACTCTCTCTCCTTCTCTTCTGAATGATAACCCTGTAGAGTATTTTTAGTTACAGGCTTCCCCCCCCCCCCCCCCAGCACTTTGAATATATCATGCCACACTTTTCTGGCCTGCAGTTTCTGCTGAAAAATCAGCTACTAGCCTTATAGGGTTTCCCTTGTATGCAACTGTTTTCTTTTGCTGTTTTTAAAATTCCCTCTTTATCACTGCTTTTTGCCATTTTAATTATTATGTGTCCTGGTGTGATCCTCTTTGGGTTAATTTTGTTTGGGGCTCTATGTGATTCCCACATCTGGGTGTCTGTTTCTTTCCCCAGGTTAGGGAGGTTTTCAGCTATTTCTTCAAATAAGTTTTTCTGCCCCCTTCTCTCTCTTCTCCTTCTGGGATCACTATACTGCAAATGTTATTGTGCATGATGATGTCACTGAGTTCTCTTAACCTATTCTCATTTTCTGTTATATTTTGCTTTTGCTGTTCAACTTTATTGCTTTTCATTACCCTGTCTTCCAGATTGCATATCCATTCCTCTGCAACCTCCAATCTACTATTGATTCCCTTAGTGTATTTTTATTTTAGTCAGTGACTTCTTCATCTCTGACTGGTTTCTTTTTATATTTCCTAACTCTTTGCCAAAGGTCTCACTGAGATCCTCCACTCTTTTTTTAAGTCTAGTGAGTCTCTTTATGACCATTACTTTGAATTCTTTGTTAGGCCTATTGTTTATCTTTGTTTTACCTCCTTTGCTGTAGTTTTGTGCTTGTCTTTCATTTGGGATATATTCCTCTGTCTCCTCATTTTGCCTCTCTTTGTTATGTATTAATGTGCTTTTAAACAATGTTTGTCACTTACTAAATTGGTATAAAATACATTTTCTCATGCCAGTAGCATGGTCAGAGCATTATTATATAGTGATATTTAAAGAAGTAATTAGTATTTATATATATATTATCCACTTTGAGTTTCATTGTTTTAAAATTTTGTTTAAAATGAAAACTGTTTGAGTTAGGATTTACCACCTGTCATTCCCAAAGATTAGTTCAATAATACAGTTACAATTCAAATGGCTAGATTCTTTCCCCCATCTCTGCTGTCCTTATTTTGTAACTTCTTGTAGTCTTTTTTTAGTGTTCGCTGTCGTATTGAAATTACTCTGGTAGTTTTTGCTGGTTTTCCCCTTTCTATATCTAAGATTCTTTTAATCCTTTTATTCTTTATGCCCTTTGCATTATTGCTTGTCATTGCTTAATCCCAACTTTGTTTTTGTTCTTCTTGCCTTTTAGTTACTGCTATCTCTTATTTTCTTCTCCATCAATCAAAATATTACCAATTTTGAAGACCTAGTGAAAGCATTAACCTACTTGGTTGTCTCTGATCATTATAGCCAATGTTAATCTTCTTTTCATTATTCAGTATCACTATGTTTGGCATGTACTAAGTTATGAGATGTTTTATACACGGATGTTTTTTCTCCCCTGCTTTTTATTTTAAATTTACTTTTATTTTAAATTTATCTTCTGAATCAAGTTACTCGTATTTGAGAGAACCCTTTTTAAATTTGAGAAAATCAAAGCATTTTTTTTTTTTTTTTGAGTTCTTTCATGCACTGAGGTAAGAGCAAGCCAGGAAATCAAAGCTGCAATAGATATATTGGTATCTGAGGTCACATTTTGATGTTTTTATGGTACACTGTTCTTGAATGGTCTGAGTGTTAATGTGCTATTTTTGTGCTAATCGTATTTACTTGAGAATCAGAATTGATGAGTGTTTGTTGTTTCACATGTTAAAACTAGGTTTGAGGATGAATGGAAACAAACCTGAATTTTTTTTTTTTTTTTTTTTTTTTTTAATGGTGAACTTCGTTTTAGAACCATAAAATTTCCTGATTTGGAATTTGGAGTGTAAAGATTTTGGGATTTAGTATAACATCTGTATATAAGTCAAATGTATATTCTAGGGTGATTATATGTAATGTATCAGTACTTTAAAGATGTCACTGTGCTCTCTTCCTGGCATTTTATCCAGTTGGAAATCTGCTGTAATCCTGTCTTTGTTTCTATGTATGTAGTGTGGCTTTCTTTTTTTCTTGCTCTTTTTAAGATTTTCTTTCTAATACTGGTTTTGAGAAATTTGATTATGCTGTGCTTTGGTGTAATTTTCTTCATGTTTCTTATATTTTGAATTTGTTGCATTTCTTAGATATGTGGGTACATAATATTATCAAATTTGGAGACATTTCAGTCATTTATTTCTTCAAATATTTTTGTGTTTTTTTTTCCTGTAATTATACATTTATTGGACCACTCAAAGTTGTCCCACAGCTCACTGATTTTCACGACAGTTTTTATTGGCATGTCTTTAAGTTCATTTATCTTTTCTTCTATATGTCTCATCTTCCATTAATCCCAATCATTATGCTTTTCATCTCAGATATTATAGTTTTCATCTCTGGAAGTTCAGTTTGGGTCTTTATGTCTTTCACACCTAATGTTTTGAATATATTGAATGCAGTGAAATGTATTCTGTTAATTTCACCATCTCTGTCAGCTCGGGGTCAGTTTTGATTGATTAAATTCTCATTATGGAATGTATTTTTCTGCCTTTTGGCATGCTTGGTAACATGTGATTGGATTCAAGAATTGAAATTTTACCTTTTTGGATGCTGTATATTTTTGTATTCCTACCAGTGTCATTGAGCTTTATTCTGGAATGCAAGCATTTTTGATCCTTCAGGGACTTGATTATAAGATTTATTAGGCAGTACCAGAGCAGCATTCAGTTTAGGGGTAATTATTCCCCACCATTGAGGCAAAATGCTGTACTGCAACCGGTGCCTTGTGAATTAAGTTTTACAGACTGGCTGGTGGAATGGGCCCTTTTTTGGTCCCTTTGTGAGTGCTGAATACTGTTTTCATTATCCTAATGGGTAGAGCTTCTTCCTGGCCTCAGGTAATTTCCTTTTATGCAAGTTTGGTCAACCACTTAGGTGACTACTCAAGGGGACCATCTGTAGACTTCTGGGTTTCTCTCCATGCAACTCCCTATCCTCAACTTCTTTGTCCTGTTATTCTAGCTGCTTTGGTTACTTGACTTTCAGCTTCGCAGAAACTTAACTGAGATCTGCCTACATTCCTGCTCTCTGTACCTCCGTCTCGAATCTGTCTCAGGGCAGTAGGTCAGAACAGCCATAGGGCTCACCTTGTTTGTTTGTTGTCTCTTCAGCATCACTGTCTTTGATTTCCTGATGTCCACTGTCCTAAGAACTGTTTAATATATTTTATTTGCTTTTGTTTGTTTCAGGTAGGTGGGTAAATACAGTCCCTGTTACTTCTCTTGGCCAGAGATGGAAGTATTCTATTTGTTGTTGCTTTTTGAAAGGCATTATGAAATTGAGAGAAATTTTTAGAGTTAGTCATTTTTAAGCCTAGTGTAACACAATGTAACACTCATTTTTGCTTTATATTATTCTGAAATTGTCTGAAAAATTCAATAAGTATTTTCTGGTATGTGTATGGAAATCAAAGTAGACTTAAAAACAAATTTTTTTTTAACCATACAGGTTGTACTTGAGCTATCTTTGCTGTAAGAATTAAAATGATGATTTTAAGTTCAAGGTATGCTATAGGGAGTTAGTGGTTTTAACGAATGACTGTAATTTGACCAGTTGAATAATAAAGGTTGCAAGGGTGTATCTTCAATATATTTTTCCAGGTCCTTACAATTAAGGTTTTGTGTAAAATAGCATTGAGATGATAGGCAGTATTCCCCAAACTTAGTTGGACACTTTCTAATCTCTCACCTAAAGTCTTAAAACATTTATTTGCTCAGAGTACATTTACAGGGAGCATTTAAAAATCTATATATTCCTTTTCATTTTATAGTCACATGTTCTTACTGGGAGTATATAATCAGTCTGTAATCATGAGATGAATTTTCTGAAATGGATTGTTTTTCAAGTTGATTATATTTGCTCACAGGAAAAAATATTTTTTTCAGTGTTGTAAAAAATTATTTGGAACTTGAGTTAATATGCCATATAATAGTAATTGTAGGCTAATTATGGGTTATACTGTTCATGAGTTGTAACCTTAATTTTTATACATTGTTGTTAACCTAATATCCTTTTATATCAATTATAGTTACATTTTCCCTATAAAAACCCAAATTTCATTGACTTGTAAAGAGGTTTTGAAAGTGGGATATATGGTGTGGTCATTGGGATAATTTACATTATTTTTAAATGAGTGGATATGGTTTTTTGGTTGGGATTGAATATAAGTTTATTATTCATAACACTTTTCTCATTTCTTTGAATGTTTCATAAAATATGTATCTTCTAATTATACTTAATTATCACTTCAACTATTAGAAGGTATTTTTTAAAATTTAACATAGTAAACTAGCCATCACAGATTGTGATTTAAGGTATACAGTTGGTGATAGGGTTGATAGTGCAATTTAAAGCTTGGACAGATAGCAACATTTGAAAGTAAATAATCAGTTGCGGAAGGCTAGGAGAAAATGGATCGGTTCAACAGAAGTAAGAATTGTTGCCTGAGGGGCGCCTGGGTGGCACAGCGGTTAAAGCGTCTGCCTTCGGCTCAGGGCGTGATCCCGGCGTTCCGGGATCGAGCCCCACGTCAGGCTCCTCCTCTATGAGCCTGCTTCTTCCTCTCCCACTCCCCCTGCTTGTTTTCCCTCTCTCGCTGGCTGTCTCTGTCTCTGTCAAATAAATAAATAAAATCTTTAAAAAAAAAAAAATTGTTGCCTGAGAATTATCAACAGGGGTAGCCCTGTAGGAAAATGTTAGAAATAGAGTAAAAAGTAAAGTATGAAGATGAAGTAGCACCTTGCTCAAGGTCAGAAATATGACAGTGCGTGGAGGAGCTGTGGTAGTAATAGAGATTTGCTTCAGATTTTAATGGTTGTAATTTAATCCTCTCTTGGTCCAACCCAGGAATTGTCTGTACTGATTGAGAAGGCCTAATGGCCCTATGAGCCTGGGTGATCTGAACCAAATATCATTTAGTTTATCTGAGTATAATCTGCAAAACTGTTTTTTAAAATATTTTATTTATTTATTTTTGAGAGAGACACAGAGAGAGTGAGCACAAGTGGGGGGCAGGTGGGTAGAGGGAGAAGCAGACTTCCTACTGAGCAGGGAGCCCATTGTGGGACTCCATCCCAGGACCTGGGATCATGACCTGAGCCAAAGGCAGACGCTTAACCGACTAAGCCACCCAGGTGCCCTGGGAAACTTTTTTTTTGAAGGAAATTTTGTATTATTTTTGGGCAGATTAGGTGCTGGGTTCCTGAAATATTAGTTGCTAATTTCAGTTTATCAGTATGCTTGGTAATTTATTGAGTAAATGTACTTCTTTTCTTCTTTTTCTTTAAATTATTCTCTTCAGCTCATTGAAGTTTGAGTTATATAAAACTCTGCAAGTAATTTTTTTTAAATTATCATGCCTATAAAATACTAATAACCTAACATCTAAAGTATTAGTCTCACAAGCCTAGAACATTGGGTATGTAATAGTAAAAGATACACTGAAATGAGACCGACACTATTAGAAAAACCCTTATGAATGTGTTCTTGGAAAATGATGATCAGATATCTGTCACTAGAATTAAGAACATCTATTGAAAGTATATGCCTAATTGGCTTCTTGCTCTGTAACAATTTTACATTTTATCATTTGTCAGAAATAAGAATCACCTAAATTTTTAAAGCAATTGGAATTCAAATTTAGTAATGGGGGAAAACCCTTTACTTGATACTATGTGTTGTTTTAGGTAGTAGTAATAATAGTATGTAGTAGTGTCCACTGATCAGCATTTATATATGTATACGCACATACACACATGTACACTTATTCTGTGGACTATCATTGATAATTTTGAAGTGATTTCTATACATATAAGTTTGTTCTTTCTAGATTCAAGATAAATAATTGCTGTAAGCATCTAGCTATTTCCAAACTTCAAGAGTTTCTGGTTGAATAAATCTGGCTAAAGGGGAACATAATATAAATTGAGTTTTTATTTGATTCCTGTCACTATAATCTAGGCCCTCATCCCCTTCCCCAACACTACACCCAAATGTTTATTAATTAATACATTAAATTTTTTTCTTTGGTTTTTCTTGTTTATACATACTGTAGTTTCATGATATGATCCCTTTTTACTGAAATTTTTATTTATATGACCTTTAAGTTTATTCAAACCTAGATATGTGATATTTATAATTTTTCTCATGTCTTATAGGTAGTCAAAACGAACATGTTATATTTTGTTCCATCGCATGCTGGATCATAAGTAGAAGTACTGAAGTAGATTTGCATTCTCTTTTATTTCTGTGCTTTAAAATAGGTTTGTAGCAACTTTTTCAAAGTCAATTAATTTCAAGTAAAATACTCTTCATTTAATCGGTACACAAGTATAATGCAAAATGTTGCTATTGATTTGATATTTAATCTACGCTGGATAATTTAGGAGATCTTTTTGTGTTGATGAAGTAATCAGTATTTTCCATTTTTATATCATGACTTTCCTCTTAAAGATGTATAATCTTAGCATGGTAAGAGGATTTCATATAATAGGATATGTGTACATTGCACATGCTTTTGTTTTAAAAAAATATTTCATAAGCATTTGAGCTATAAAATTTGAATTCGTTGTCAAAATATATTTTCTATTAGAAAACTATAGTTAGTCCATGGAAGAACATTTAAGTGGCCATGTGGGGAATGCTGACATTTGCAATGAAAGTAAAAGAAAATAATACTGCTGTAGCAATAATAATTAAGAAAAATGTTGAATGGTTAAATTAGATAAATCAGAAATGCTTGTATTTAAGGATAAGCAGGTCTGATTAGGATTTAGGTAGGCTTAGAGAATGTAATGAGAACACTCTTAATTAACTTTAAGAGAATTAGAGATGAGTGATGATTCTTATAGTTTATTTTGTATATAAATTTCTTTCCCTTGATCAAGTTTTACCGTTATTATGATCCTTAAGTTTGTTGGGCATATAGATGACATTGTTTTACCTTTGTTTTGTCTTAATGAGTTTACAGAAAAATGAATTGGTTGGTCAGTGGGGGAGAGGGATATACATATATGAATTTTGAGGAGGTGGTTCAGTACTGGTCATGAGGTACGTATGAGATGTGAGATACTGTTTTGCCATGTAAGATAAAAACTGAAATCACTTTTAAAAAAAAAATTTTATTTTATTTTTTGATTTACGGTTTTATTTTTTAATGTTTTTTTATTATGTTAGTCACTGTACAGTAGATCCCTGGTTTCTGATGTAAAGTTCGATGATTCATTAGTTGCGTATAACACCCAGTGCACCATGCAATACGTGCCCTCCTTACTACCCATCACCAGTCTATCCCATTCCCCCATCCCTCTCCCCTCTGAAGCCCTCAGTATGTTTCTCAGAGTCCATTGTCTCTCATGCTTCATTCCCCCTTCTGATTACCCCCCCTTTCTTTATCCCTTTCTTCCCCTACCTACCTTCCTAGTTTTTATGTTCCATAGATGAGAGAAACCATATGATAATTGTCTTTCTCTGCTTGACTTATTTCAGTTAGCATTATCTCCTCCAGTGCCATCCATGTTGCAGCAAATGTTGAGAACTCGTTCTTTCTGATGGCTGAGTAATATTCCATTGTGTATACGGACCACAACTTCTTAATCCAGTCATCTGTTGAAGGGCATCTCAGTTCCTTCCACGATTTAGCTATTGTGGACAATGCTGCTGTGAACATTGGGGTGCATATGGGCCTTCTCTTCACTACGACTGTATCTTTCGGGTAAATACCCAGTAGTGCAATGGCTGGGTCATAGGGTAGCTCAATTTTTAACTTTTTAAGGGACCTCCACACTGTTTTCCAGAGTGGCTGTACCAACTTGCATTCCCACCAACAATGTAGGAGGGATCTCCTTTCTCCACATTCTCTCCAGCAATTCTTGTTTCTTGCCTTGTCAATTTTTGCCATTCTAACTGGCGTAAGGTGGTATCTTAGTGTGGTTTTGATTTGAATTTCCCTGATGGCTAATGATTTTGAACATTTTTTCATGTGTCTGTTAGCCACTTGTATGTCATCATTGGAAAAGTGTCTGTTCATATCTTCTGCCCATTTTATGATTTGTTTATTTGTTTCTCGCGTATTGAGTTTGAGAAGTTCTTTGTAGATCTTGGATACCAGTCTTTTATCTGTAGTATTATTTGCAAATACATTCTCCCATTCCGTGGGCTGCCTCTTAGTTTTTTTGACTGTTTCCTTGGATGTGCAAAAGCTTTTTATCTTAATGAAGTCCCCACAAGTTCATTTTATCTTTTGTTTCTCTTGCCTTTGGAGATGTGTCATGAAAAAGGTTGCTTTGGCCGATGTCGTAGAGGTTGCTGCCTATGTTCTCCTCTAGGATTTTGATGGATTCCTGTCTCACGTCTAGGTCTTTCCTCCATTTGGAGTTTATCTTTGTGTATGGTGTGAGAGAGTGGTCAAGTTTCATTCTTTTGCATGTAGCTGTCCAATCTTCCCAGCACCATTTATTGAAGAGACTGTCTTTTTCCCACTGGATGTTTTTTCCTGCTTTGTCAAAGATTAGTTGCCCAAAGAGCCGAGGGTCCATTTCTGGGTTCCCCTTTCTGTTCCATTGGTCTATGTGTCTGTTTTTGTGCCAGTACCATGCTGTCTTTGTGATCACAGCTTTGTAGTACAGCTCGAAATCCGGCATTGTGATGTCCCCAGCTTTGTTTTTCCTTTTCACCAGTTCCTTGGCGATTCGGGGCCTTTTCTGGTTCCATACAAATTTAAGGACTATTTGTTCCAGTTCTTTGAAAAATGTCATCGGTATTTTGATCGGGATAGCATTGAAAGTGTAGATTGCTCTGGGTAGCATGGACATTTTAACTATGTCAATTCTTCCGATCCATGAGCATGGAATATTTTTCCACCTTTTTGTGTCTTCTTCAATGTCTTTCAGAGTGATTTATAGTTTCTAGAATATAGATCCTTTACATCTCCAGTTAAGTTAATTCCAAGGTAACGTATGGTTTTGGTGCTATTGTAAATGGGATGGATTCCCTAATTTCTCTTTCTTCAGTCTCATTATTCGTGTATAGAAATGCAACTGATTTCTGCGCATTGATTTTGTATCCTGCCACATTACTGAATTGCTCTATAACTTCTAATAGTTTGGGAGTGGATTCTTTTGGGTTTTCCATATAGAGTATCATGTTATCTGCGAAGAGAGACATTTTGACTTCTTCTTTGCTGATTTGGATACCTTTTATCCCTCTTTGGTGTCTGATTGCTGTTGCCAGGACTTCTAGTACTATGTTGAATAATAGTGGCGAGAGTGGGCATCCTTGTCGTGTTCCTGATCTTAAGGGAAAGGATTCCAGCTTTTCCCCATTGAGAATGATATTTGCTGTAGGCTTTTCATAGATGGCTTTTATGAGATTGAGGAATGTACCCTCTATCACTACACTCTGAAGAGTTTTAATCAGGAAAGTATGCTGTATTTTGTCAAATGCTTTTTCTGCATCTATTGAGAGAATCATATGATTTCTGAATTTTTCTTTCTGGATAAAATCTAAGACCCCGATCGATTTGCGAATGTTGAACCACCCTTGCATCCCAGGGATGAATCCCAGTTGGTCATGATGGATAATCCTTTTAATGTACTGTTGGATTCTATTAGCCAGGATCTTGTTGAGGATTTTGGCATCCATATTCATTAGGGAAATTGGTCTGTAATTCTCCTTTTTGAGGGGGTCTTTGCCTGGTTTGGGGATCAATGTAATATTGGCCTCATAGAATGAGTTTGGTAGCTTTCCTTCTGTTTCTATTTTTTGAAATAGCTTTAGGAGAATAGGTATTGTTTCTTCTTTGAATGTGTGGTAGAATTCCCCAGGAAAACCGTCCGGGCCTGGAGTTTTGTTTTTTGGAACGTTGTTTATCACTGACTCAATCACTTCATAATTAATTGGCCTGTTTAAAAAAATCAATTTCCTCCTGTTTCAGTCTTGGTAGTTTATAGGTTTCCAGTAAGGCCTCCATCTCTTCCAGATTGCTTAATTTATTGGCATAAAGCTGTTGATAAAAGCTTCTAATAATCCTTCCAATTTCATTGGTAGATTTTATTTGAGAGAGAGAGAACGCACGTATGAGAGAGAGAGAGCGCGTGCACCTTTGTGCAGGCTCTAGCACCAGCAGGGGGGAAGGGCAGTAGGAGAGGAAGAAGCAGGCTCCCCGCTGAGCAGGAGCTTGAAGCGGGGCTCCATCCCATGACCCTGAGATTCTGTATCACCTGAGCTGTAGACAGACGCTTAACCAAGTAAACCACCCAGGTGCCCTTGAAATCACCTTCTTCTTGAACTCTCTCAATGAATACTTCAATTACTTGCTATAGACTGTGAATTTTTTTGTTTGTTAGAATTATTGATCTTGCTAATAAAGGAATTTGTCCCCGGTTATTGGGTAAAGAGAATATCAGTGTGAAATTGTTTTATAACAACAGAAATAACTAATCCCAGTAACTTAATAATACATATTAATTATACATGTTAAGAGCTTATATATGCAGGTACTGTGTTAAATACTTTATGTATTTAGTGAAAATAACTTTTCTCATTTCGGTAGGAAAAACACAGGTTCACTCAAATCAAGAAAAGTAAAACAAGTCTGTAACACTAAAGAACTTTAAAATATGGGTTAACTTTGTAAAAGGTCATCAGTGGATTTGTTCTCACAGTATCTTTGGGTAGCAAGCCTAAAGGTGGGTTTATTTAACCAAAAGATTCTTATGAGGATGAGGTCTTAATCAATTTCAGGGAGTTTTGTTTTAATAAGCAGCATTTGTATTATTCACTAATTATAGTGGCTGTCTACTTTTCATGTGGTAGTGTATAAAATACATTACTCCTATCCCCCCCAAAAACCTCTCACACAAATGTTTCTCCAAAGTGTTCTGTGACCAGTAGGCACTCATAATAGGGATGTAAGGAGGTCTAAGTGCTTGAAGCAAGAGGTTTGTAATTGAAGGGATCTGCGAAGAGATGCTAGCCCACTGAACAAGAAAGACCATAGTGGTGACACATTTAACCTAGTGGCACAGCCTGGTAACCTTAAAAGTAGAACAAGGTAAGGTCCCTTTCTGTGGGACACAAGTGATCAGAGCTAAAATTTTGGTTATTTCTGTAACAATTTAGATTTAAATTTGATACTTTCTATTTAAATTTATTGTCCATGTCCACTTATAAAATCTGTCATTCTATATCAGTGGAGCAAAATCTGAGGAGACTTTATGAGGGAAGTAGAGCTTTATAGTGGTCTTTTAAAGATAGTGCTAATGATATAATGCAGCCTGATGGTCTTGGCTCAGCAGTGGAGCGCTGCTGGGCCTGGGGGCTACGACAGAGGCTTGGAGATGCAGTACAGCTGCCCTGTCTGTCTGAAGGTATATCACCATCCCATGACCTTCGACAGCTGTGGTTATGCATGAGTGTGCTGGCCTCTTGAGAACAGTAAGCAAATTTAAAAAACCCATATAAAACCATATTTTGTATTGTTCGTGATTTTATGTACCTGTTTGTGTGCGTGTCTGTGTAGATATAAAGATAGATTTGAAAATTTGAAATAAACAGGTTTATTTCAAATAAAACAGTTCAGATACACCTGCAGTGTTTTAATTCTTTTTGTTAAATAAACCATCAAATGTTATTCATTGGTAATTGTCACTTATAGATAATGGATACATTGGTGTTTACTTTGCTAATCTTTGTACTTTTCTTAATTAAAGCAGGTCTCAAAATTCTTAATGATTATGATAAAAATATTATAGTTATTTTAAAGAGATGTTATAATAAAAGAGTGGTACAGAGACAGGTTAGTTGAAAAGGGGATTAACTTCAGTTCTTTGCCCCAGTTATATGGCTTGTTTGAGCACATGATTATACAGTTGATATTTTGTGATTAATGCAAGATTTGGTTTGCCCTTTGCTTTTCTGTTTAGATGGTAAAAGTAAGCCTTTGAGGGGCACCTGGGTGGTGCAGTCGTTAAGCGTCTGCCTTCGGCTCAGGGTGTGATCCTGGTGTTATGGGATCGAGCCCCACATCAGGCTCCTCCGCTATGAGCCTGCTTCTTCCTCTCCCACTCCCCCTGCTTGTGTTCCCTCTCTCGCTGGCTGTCTCTATCTCTGTCAAATAAATAAAATCTTAAAAAAAAGTAAGCCTTTGAATAGTGGTTGATGTTTATGGTAGCAGAATGGAAACTCTCTTAATGTGGTTAAGACTGTGTTACTGTGCGAGAACTTAATAGCCCTAAATTTGTCCATTTCTGACATATTTACTACCAGAAAGCTGAAACCTTTATCTTACTAGACCCAGGCAAATGGTTTTATTTTTTGGCCTTATGTTGGTTTCTCGTATCTTTTCTCTCTAATGGTTTACTGGATTAGATTTAAAGTGTCTGGGATTGCTTTCTTCAGTTTCTTGGTAAAGAGATACATAAAATCCTGGTTATTGGAGAAGAATTTTTGAAACATGCTCCAGGTCATAAAATAAGGTGTTGGTCAATAAAGATGAATGTAGTAGTAACTGTTCAAGTTTTAGAGTTTAGTAGTCCCCTCTTCTCCATGGTTTTGTTTTCCATCCTTTCAGTCAGTCATGGTCTTGGAAGCAGGTGAACCTCCTACTGATATATGGTCAAGTCAGTAGTAGCCTCAGAAGGTCAATAGAGAAATAGAGAAAAATGATTTGTCACAGTGCCTCTGTCATTCACCTCACTTCATCTCATCATGTAGGTATTCAGTCATCTCACATCATCACAAGAAAAAGAGGGGTGAGTATAGTATTTGTGAACGACCATATTCATATAATTTCTATTATAGTATTTTACAATTCTGTTTATATTAGTTATTGTTAACCTCCTACTGTTCCTAATTTGTAAATTAAATTTTATCAAAGTATGCATATGTAGGAAAAAACATAGTAAACAGAGATTAGTACTATCTGCAGTTTTTGGCATCGACTTGGGGTCTTGCAACATCCCCTATGGATAAGGGGAGACTACTGTATAATGAAATGTTCTCGTTTTCTCAGATACCAGCCTGACCAAAAGTAAGGATTAGACTGAAGTGAAGTGAGTGTAGCTTCCAAAAGAGTGGGATCAATCCATAGATGGAAAGATTAGGATGGGAACACAAAGAAGCAAACAGTAATGATGTAACACCTGGCCGTTTTAAATGTTTCTTCCTAGAAGAATCAGAATTTCTTATATTTTAGCTTCTCTATTTAGGATATCTATCTCACCCTTTCCAGTTGGCAATAACTGTTGTTCTGTATAAACTAATGCAGGTAAAAATTTCAAACAACATAGACATTTATAAAGTACAAAATAAATATGCCTTTGTAATCTCCTCTAGAAATAAACCATTATTATTTTGCTATATATCTTTTCACATATTTAGCACACATGTAGAAATAAGTGTGTGAATAGATATAAACATGTATTTTTAAAATATGAAATAGTACTTTATACAGTATTCTGTATATCGAACAGGAATGCTTAAAGGTAAGTTGTGAATATCCTTTTAAAGGGAAAGTCTGTCTCATCTTCTTAATGACTGCAATAGTGTTCTGTTTTATACTATATTATCATCTAACCAGTCTCCTTTTTATAGGCACAGAAATGATTTCCAAATACCTGTAATTATGAACAGTATTGCGGTGAACAGCCTTTTGTATAAACACATGTATCTTGTCTGTTTTTCCTGGAAACAGTATTGTTGTACTAAAGGATATACACATTAAAATTTTATATGTATTAGTAGTGTGATCTTGAATGATTATACTAATGTATATCCATGTGGTGTCCTTAACTTTTTCAGTGGCATTTTCAGTATAACATATTTATATGTTAAATGAAGCAAAATGTTTTTATAATATTTTTGTCAAATGACTATTAGCACTAAACATGGACTGTGTACACACTACTTCCAGGTTTCAATGATCAACTTTTGCCCTGGTCTGCTATCTCTGATCATAATCACAAATGTTTTAAAAAGAGTAATTTTCCTTCTATAAGTAGATGGGGAAGGGTGTCTGGACTGAGGACCATGTTAGCCATAAGGGGGCTGTGGTAATTCTATTTCTGCATTTCCAGTCAGTTACTTCGTTAGCTATACACGTATTTATTTAAGACTTAGGCATGGGGCTGGTGGAAATACAATGATGAATAAGACACAGTTCTGGGCTTTAAGTTCTGGGTTTTATTTTGATAATTTAGTGGTAGAAACTGATAAATGCAGATAATAGGCCACTCTTCTTGAAACTAGCGTCATAGTTATAAAATGATACTTGTTTGTAAACCGATACATTGTAACAAAAGGAAAAGAGAAATGTTCAAAGATGAGAGCAAAAAAAATTCACTAAAAAATTACAGCATCCAGAAACAACTGTTATTAATGTTAGGTGAATTTCAGCATTTTATTGTGCATATTTTCAAACATATAGAAAAGTTAAAAGAATTTTATACTGAATACTCATGTACGCACCACCCAGATTCTACAGTTAACATTTTACTTTGCTTGCTTTATCACATGTTCTTATTTATCATCCATCATTCCATCTTTTTTTAATGGATTTTAAAGTAAGTTGCAGATATAATTATATTTCCTTTCTTCAACATGCATAACATTATTTTAAGTAACATCATGTTATAATTAAAGCCTATATTGATTATCTGCTCTAGATGTGGAAATTTGTATTCTTACCTGCCTCTCAGATTTCTTTCCCCAACTCTAAGTATTTAAGAACTTTGTCTAATTATGAAACATGATGTATTATAAGTCTTGAATGACCATATGACTTATCCAGAATAGGATATTTTTGAGAGAGAAAAGGGGTGCTATTGATTAATATGTAGGGACAGCAAGTACAATTTGGGGCTTCCTAGGCAAACCAGGATGGTTTGACTGTCTGTAACAATAATTGCTGGAGTTGTTTATTTTTAGTTTTATAGTTAAGTGTATTTGCATTTAATATATTAAGCAATGTAGTCAACATTTGGTCTTTTACTATAGCTTCTTTATTTTCTGAGTTCTTTATTCTGATTCACCTCTTAGCTGGATTTTATCCATAGTTTCTCCTTACATGAATTATTTATTTTGATTTATCATTTGGCTGGGTATTTTATCCTCAAGTAGTCTCTCCTTTGCCCCAAGAGGGTCTAATTTGTACTGAATTTGTTAATTTCTTTTTGCTTGTTACCTTACATTGTTTTTGTACTTTTAATAAACATTAGATTTCAGTGTGTTTTTGTTCTTGATATTGTAGGGAAATATGGAACAGTAGTAGGGGCATCTCAGTCTATCCTGGACTGGGGGAGTTGTGAGTTTAGAATCTTATCTCCAATAGTACTCGATGTTTTCTACATAAAGCCCCATGTAAGAAGTTTCTTTGGAGATTTTGGTGCCCCAGAATCTTTGGGGCTCTGCCAAAAATACAGATTTCAGTTAGTAGGTAGCTGTAATAGTTTTAAATAGCGTACCTTTTATATAGAATAACCCAAACAAATCTTTTTTTTTTTTTCTCTCCAAAAAACTCAATTTGCTCCTGCCAATTGGAAGTGATTTGGTAGACCAAATGCAATTTAGGATAATGAAAAAGGAATTGGAAAACTTTTTAAAGTACATGTAAAGCTTTGTTCTTGGCTTGTTTTCTATTGGATTTCATTTAATTTTTCTTGCTTTTAATAATTTAACCATCACAGACTTTACTGGTTAGCTTGTGTGACTCAGGAATAAACTTCCTCAAAAAAATCACTTCTCAGTTTTGCAATCTATGAATAGTTAATGTTTTTATTTTTTCATATTCTTACAATAAAAATTTCTTCAGTTGTATCATGCAGTATGATGCTATTAATAGTGAAGTTACATACAAGGACTTCTAGAGCAGTGCAGATTATTTTATGATCTAATGTATTATTATAATAGGGTATCGGCTGTACTCATTTACTCTGGCAATGGCTGCATCCATGCTTGCTTTTAAGGGAGTAAGGCCAAATGGCTGTGTACAGCTGCAAGCAGATTTTCTCTGCTCTTAATAGCTGCCGTGGATTGTTATCTGGTACCTGTTTTAAAATGGGGTGTTTATTTATACAACAGAAGGGATATGAGGGAGTTCAAGAAAGATGGTGACAGAAACTAATGCAGTGGTGGAATGAAAATGAGATGCTCATTTAACCCATTTTGTGATTGTCCCTTCTTTCACTTAGCATAATACTCCGTACGTTCATCTGTGTAGTTGCAGATAGCAAGATCTCATCCTGTTTCGTTTTTTCTTTTTATGGCTGAGTAATATTCCGTGTGTGTGTGTGTGTGTGTGTGTGTGTGTGTGTGTGTGTGATATCTTGTTTATCCATTCATCTAGCAATTGACATGTGGGCTGCTTCTATAGTTTGGGTATTGTAAATAATGCTGCAATAAACAACGGGTTCATATATCCCTTTGATTAGTGTTTTTGTATTTTTTTGGTAAATAGTAGTGTGATTACTGGATTGTAGGATAATAGTATTTTTAATTTTTTGAGGAACCTCCAAATTGTTTTTCAGAGTGGCTGTACCAGTTTGCATTCCCACCAGTACCGCAAGAGGGTTCCTTTTTCTCTACATCCTCACTGATACTTGTTGTTTCTTGTGTTTTTGATTTTAGCTATTTTGATAGGTGTGATGTGATATTTTTAATTATTCAAATTAAATTTAAAAATAATCCATTTGAATAGGGTTAATAGATGATCAATTCCTGGATTATAGCTTAAAATATTACAAATTGTCCGTTCATTGAATAGACGTACATAGAGGACATAGGGGAACATATATATAGAGAGAGGAGCTTCAAGGCCTATCAGAAACTAGCCATGTTCAGATGTGTTGAGGGATACAAAATAGCAAAAATGTGGATCTTTCCTCAGGGAAATTTTCTGAGCAGAGTTCAGGTTGATAAAGCCACTAATTAAGAGTGTTACTAGAAATATTTTTGCGGAGTTTCTAGAAAAAGTTTACTTAACTGAATATTGTAGGCACCATCAACTGAAGATTTTTCCTTTCTGAAAAGCATGGACATTTGGATAGATTTTTTTCTCAAATAATCTTATTTCTCCATTTCTTATTCAGATCTGAATTGACTTAGATACTGTCTTTGACATGTTGGGCTTAAAAAGTTATGTAAGCCCCCAAATAAACTTGTGGATACTGCTGTACGTGTCTTGACAGCTAGAATCCCTTTTATCTTCTTATACAGACCAGGATATTCTGTGAGGTGGAATTGGTCTGGGGTTTTCTCATAGCCCTTTAATTTTAAAGTGCTTAATGTTAAATACATCAAAAACCTTTCAATATCGGATGCCTGGGTAGCTCAGTGGGTTAAGCCTCTGCCTTTGGCTCAGGTCATGATCCCAGGGTGCTGGGATCAAGTCCCGAATCAGGCTCCTGGCTCTCCCTTTGCCTGCCACTGCTCTTGCTCGCTCGCTCTCTCTCTCAAATAAGTAAATAAAATCTTAAAAACAAAAAACAAAACAAAACTTCCAGTATGATTTATTAAATGTATTTTGAATCTCTTACCAAAACTCTTGAAATAATAGTTGAGATTTTCCAATAGTGTAGATTACATTTCCTTCAGCGATACCATGATTTGCCAAGTTCTTAACTGATTAAACTAACTTCTTGTTTGAATCTTTGTCCTCTTTATGACATGTGTACTGCATAGGTTTTATATTTTTGATAAAAATGGTCTCTTGTCTTATTGTGTAGTTCATTGTGGTCTTCTTAAGTCTATTGGTGATCTTTAGTGAACCATTTGTAATGTATATGGGGTGGTGTAGTGACTGATCTCTGATGTTTTGATTTCTGGAAGTATTAATTGCCCTTTTATTTTTTTTCAAATCTGAGAGCAATGATATAATAAGAAAAATGAATAAAGGTTGTGAGCATCAGATAATTTCCGAAGTTCAAGGAGGATAACTTTTCTCCCAAATGCAGAACAATACACATCTGGCTGCTTTTGTTTGCTCTTTCCGTGGGCTTTGGTTGAACCTCTTAGATTTTAAAGTCTTGAAAAGTAAAGCCTCTTTTTCTCTCAGAGGCTTCTATAAAATATGGGGAAGAACACAAGAGCTCATGAAGTTCCTGTGTGTCAGCAAGAGATGTATTTCAACATGTACTTCTTATCTTCCTTCCAAATCTGTATCCTGTGAATAATCATAAGCTTGATAACACATAGTACCTGAATAAATACTATGTGGGTGCCTGGTACACAAACACATGCATAGCTAGCTATCCTTCTGGCAGATGTGTCTGGTTTTCTTTTTTTTAATATGTGAGACCACATACATATTTTTGTTTTGGGGTATCTGGTTATTATTAAAATGTAACAAAGAATAAGATGGTGGAAACAAAAACACGAGTATAAACGTATTAGATTAGTGAGGTTGTTTTCCCTATTTAAGTTTTACTTTGGAATGAACAATTTTATTTCATGTTGTTTACACGTACCATTTCTTTGTTTTTTTGTTAAGAATTGGTTTAAAAAAACATGAATTGTGAAGAAATTGAGTAATGTCACATATTGGGGACTGGCACATAGATTATGCCAATTTTCTTATTGTATATATTGCCTTAAAATTTCAGTTTTCATAAAAACATTAAGATAAAAATATAATTCAGAAAGCTGGGCCCTGTTAGTTAATATGACTGCCTATTTTCATTAATATGTGGGACCTGTTAGCCCTTGCCTTTTACAAAATAACAGATAAGGATAGAGTTTCCCCTTGAAGAATCTAAATTTTAGATTTCTTTTTCTTTTACTGATATTGTCAATTTATGGTACTTATGTCCCTGTTTCCCGTCCTTATGCCAGAGCAGACAAACCCATCTACTCACACAGTCTTCACTGATAGTACCAGTCTGGGTTTCAGAATTTTCCTCTGTACTGAATTTAAATTAGCCACTATTCATCAGGTGGTGTTCATAGAAGTAAGATCTCATATGCCATCCTTTCCTGAGTTGGCACTAAGCCATTTACTTAAAGCCACAACCATTACACATCAATATAAATAATTTAGCTTATTTGCTATAAGGCCTTGACAGATTTGTTGTGCCCATTTTTCATTTTCCATAAATTTAAAACAATGCCTGTTATTTAATTAGTAATCCACAATGCTTATTTATAAATTAGTTGCGTTTTCACTTCTTCAATATGTAGACTCCCTTGTTTAACATTTTATTTCAAATGCAACATGTGTATTTTAGTATTAGGAAATTGATTGCAAGAGTTTTTTTTAAAGATTTTATTTATTTGTCAGAGAGAGAGAATACAAGCAGGGGGATTGCAAGAATTTTTTAATAATCTCTGAAACCAGTAAGATTCTGCAGTATAATATAGCGGTTTAGTGTATATCCTTTGGAATAAGACTGTCTGGGAATCATGACTCTACTGTTTGCTAGCTGTGTAATCTTGGACAGGTTACTCAACTTCTCAGTGCTTCAGTTTCCTTTCCTCTAAACTTGAGTTATCAATGATCACCCCTCTCATAGGATTGTTATGAGGACTGATGAATTCACCGATGTAAGGAAAGTGTTTTGTACGGTGCCTAGCATATAGTAAGCACTCAGTATCAGTGTTAGCTAGTATTGCTGCTACAGTTCTTTAAGGTTCATTACGGCTACCTTTAAAACACCTTTTTTCTTTTTCATATATTTTTCTAGACTTATTAATTTGTTAGTATAGTTCAGTATCTTCAGGGATTGTTGCTGTTTTGTGTATATATATTTTTTCACATGGACATATTTTATTTACTAAATATATATATATTGTCGTTTCTATGTATAGAAATTACTGACCTTTAAAAAATTGGAACGTTTCTTTTAAAAAATATGTAGTAAAACTAATCCTCTACCTCTTATGCTGAAGTATTTTATCTCAGACGATAGGTCAGCAGTATCTTTTATCCTAGTAATGGCGTGTTTGCCGCTTGTCAAATGAGTGAAGTGAAAAGAACTCACTAGAGATGTCAGTTGTTGGATTAAGGTAACTCTGTTGTACTTTTTCGAGTCTATTCCAAGTATACTATTCAGTGTAGAGCAATGGTGAGAGCTGAACTTTACTTTAGACTTCGGTTGCTCATCTGTAGAATAAGTATATTAACTGCTTGCCGCTATGATTGTCATGTAAGTTTACTAAGACACCATGTGTGATGTCCGCTGAAGAGTCTTTAGCATATAAAAAGCACTTAAGATTTTGAGATAGTAACTAGAGAAAGACTTTTATTTGACAGATCTCTCATTTTTTGTCATCTAGTATTTAACCTGAATATAAAGATCTTCTCAAGTTCTCTGGTAATAGGCAGAATTAAAACTATGGTTCTCACGTGTTTTTTTGTTTGTTTAAAGATTTTATTTATTTGAGAGAGCGAGAGCACAGAGGGAGAGTGTGAGGGAGAAGCAGACTCCCTGCTTAGCAGAGCCCACTGCGGGGCTCAGTCCCAGGACCTTGAGATCATGACCTGAGCTGAAGGCAGACGCCTAGCTGACTGAGCCACCCACGTGCCCCTGAAGTGTTGTTCTAATGTGTTTTCAGAATATGTGGGAAATTTGACAGGAAAGAAATTGTAGAATTACAGTGGTAAGATCATCCTTTGTTATTTTAAAACAATAAAAACAATACTACCAATAATACTGCCTTATATTTGTATAGGACTTTATAAGGATTTTTATCATGCATTACGTGTTTATCAATAAATCTTTATGTTGGCAGGTCAGATGTTAGCACATGAGTCCATGAGTTCTAAGAGGTGAAATGATTTGTCCAAGCTTTTGTGTTTAGTGACCAGAACTTAGCCCCCCCTTGCCTCCCACTTTTTTTTTACAGTATCTGTAGACTTTCCAGTGTAACTGTGTATCAAGTTTCATCAATTAAGTTTTGCTTGAGTGTTGAAGCTAGAAGTCTACAAATAGAAAAATCAGTAAATTATGTATTCCTTATATTTTTTTAGGCATTTTTTTTCTTGAATTTTACAATTTAGGTATAGAATTTTAATTCAGAACATCAAGGCTTTCTTTCATGCTGATCTATTTTTTCCATACCTTTGTTCTTATCATTTAGGAAAATGTAATGGTCAGTGCTAATAGGGTATGTGACATATCCAGCTTACTTACATGGGATACTTTCTAAAATCAGAAAAATACATGGTATAAGTTTGATGATTTTTTTTGAAACTGACATTATCAGAATCCCAGAAGTTGGCCATTCAGTTATTACCCATCCCCACTCCCAAAGTTAACGACAATCTTGACTTTTATTTTTATAGATGACTTTTGTTTTTGAATAGTTGAGGCTATACTTTTCTACTCATCTCATTATATTTGTGAAATTCATCTAAGTTTTTCAAGTAGTTGTAGTTTAGTCATTTTCATTGCTATATAGTATATATTATATGAACATACCACAGTTTATTAATCCATTCTGTTGAGCTTTAGAGTTGTATCCAAACTGGAACTTTTAAGAGTAATGCTGCTATGAATATGGATGTATATGCCATTTGGAGAGCTTTTCTATATGCATTTCTTTTTTTTTTTTTTTTTAAAGATTTTATTTATTTATTTGACAGAGAGACAGCCAGCGAGAGAGGGAACACAGGGGGAGTGGGAGAGGAAGAAGCAGGCTCATAGCGGAGGAGCCCGATGTGGGGCTTGATCCCATAACGCCAGGATCATGCCCTGAGCTGAAGGCAGATGCTTAACTGCTGTGCCACCCAGGCGCCCCTCTATATGCATTTCTATGAGATATTGATCTAGTAATGGAATTGTTGGTTCGTAATACATACTGTCAAATAATTTTCAAATCCATTGTACCATTTTACACTCCCTTCAACTATGTAGGACATCTAGGGATTGTCTGTTTTTTCCTTGTAGTCTTTCTGGTGGGTGCATAGTATTATCACATTATGGTTTTAGTTTGCATTTACTTGATGAATGATCATATCAAGCACCCTTTCTAATGTTTGCAGATATTTTCTCTTGGGAAGTGCCCGTTCAAATCTTTTTGTGCTTTTTAAAAAATCAGCTAGTCTGACTTTTCCTTACTTAATTGTAGGGAATTCTTTATACAGTCTTCTGTCAAAGTCTTTGTCATATATATGTATTGCCAGTATCTTCTCTCATCTGTGACTCGCCTTTTCCCTCTTTGTGGTATCTTCCAGAAGTTACTGAAGTTCAGCTTATCAGTGGTTTTCTTTTATGGTTAACACTTTTTTCTTTTTTTTAAAGAATTCTTTGTCTATCCCCAAACCACTAAGATTCTAACTTACATTTAGTTCTAAAGATTTTGTTTTACCTTTCATATTTGTGTCTAAAATCCTATCTGGAATTAAATTTTGTATATGCTGTGAGGTGTGGGTCTAGATTCAAACTCAAATGTGAATAAACTGCAAGTATTATACGTTTTCTTTTCTCTGAGTGGCATTTATGTAATTGTACTGGTTTAAGGTGGTTTAGCTGGCCTAGTTCTTGCCATATATCATGCATGCTTACAAAGAATTACTTTCTAGCCTAGTCAGGGAATTAAATTAGAAGAACTTTTACAATAAACTGTCCCACTGGGTAGAAAGGTCTAATTTTGTTTAAATAGTTCGAATTTTTAAAAAAATATTGTATATGTGTATGTATATAATACAAAATATGAATAATATACATATGTATATCTGTATAATGTACGTACACACATACATCTGTATAACATACATACACACATCTCATTACATAGATGAAACAGCACAAGCATTAATGATAGAGAAGCCAGCTTTTAACTGCTTATTAATTTGATCTCTGAACCTGAATTTTTTTCTCTATAGAATGGGGTTGTTGGTATGGCACCTGACACATTGTAAAATGGGGCATGCCTAGTATGGTGCCTGACACATTGGAAGTACTTATTAAATCTTTGTTCCTTTCCGTTGATTTGGAGCCTTATATTATGGTACAGATGATGGTGGTGCACTTTAAAAATTGTTTTCTGTAATGAATATGGTTAAGTGTCATTGTCTCTTTATCAGTGATGATATATTGACATCAGTGAGGTGGGAAGGCAAAAATCTTAATTTGGCTGGTGTAGGTTTTATTTTTTCCTTTGTTTGTAAATGTCATTTATATAGTTAACATAGTTACTTGTATGCCTTTTAATGTTTCCTTATGTTTTTCTTGTGTGCACAGATGAGACAATTCAGAAATGAGTTGAAGGTATATATTTTATTTTTTTTAAAGATTTATTTGAGAGAGGAGAGGGAGAGAGAGAGAGAGTGGGGTGGGGAGGGGCAGAGGGAGAAGGAGAGAGAATCTCAAGTGGTATATGTACACAGTGGAATATCATTCAGCCATAAAGCGAATGAAATCTTGCCGTTTGCGACAACATAGAGTATAATGCTAGGCGAAGTAAGCTCTTCAGGGAAAGACAGATACCATGATTTCACTCATATGTGGACTTTAAGAAACAAAACAAATGAGCAAAGGAAAAAAGAGACAAACCAAGAAACAGACTCTTAACCGTGGAGAACAGACTGGTTACCAGGGGGAGGTGGTCAGGAGGATGAGCGAAAGAGGTGATGGGGATTAAAGAGTACACTTGATGAGCACTGTGTAATGTGTAGAATTGTTGAGTCACTATATTGTACACCTAAAACTAATATAACACTGTTAACAAGATTGGAATTAAAATAAAAACTTGAAAAGTTCTTGTCTTTGTAAAAAAAAAAATTACACATCTAAATAGAAGCATAAGTTTATACCTATCATAGTTCTACATATTGGAATAATAAAAGTAATTAAGACACCTGGGATAAGGGGCTGCAGGAATTTCTTTTCTTTAAAAAGGGATCAGCACACTATTAAAATTTAAGAAACATCACTCTATAAAGTCGGTGACATCAGGGACTTTATCATATTTACTCTTATATTCTCAGGTCCCAATCCTGTGCCTGGCACATAGGAAATACTCAGTAAATATTTTTTGAATTAGAGGATGCCTCACACGTATAAATGTGTGCACTTCCGGAGCCGTGCTTCAGTTTTTCACGGTGTGTTTCACACATCATCCTGAGGATTTCCCAACGAGTCTATCAATATCTGTTGATCTAAGAGTTTTGCCTGATTGTTTTCTTTTCTTCTCACCTTTATGATCCTGATCATAATACCTCCAAAAGTTAAAAACAATTTTTCATTTTGAAAATGGGCCAATTTTCTCTGTAACCTGTGATTTTCTCTCCGAACTTTGAGCACAGATGTTTTCATTCCAACATAGACTGACCAAGGGGTGAAACCCATGTGCATTAAAAATTTAGGGATATAATGTATTTTTATCTCTTATATTTATGCTTTTCCTTTTTTTATTTTGAAATATAATTTACCTTTGAACAACATGGGTTTGAACTGTGCAGGTCCAGTATATGCAGATTTTCTACAGTACAGTACTGTAAATATATTTTCACCTTTTTATGGTTTTTTTTAACATTCTTTCTTTAGTTACTTGGTTATAAGAATACAGTACATAATATATATAACAGACAAAATATTTGTTAATACACTGTTTATGGTATCAATAAGGCTTCTAGCCAAAGTAGTGTATTGGTAGTTAAGTATTTGGGGAGTTAGAAGTTACTGGTGGATTTTGGCTGTGTGGAGGGGTCAGGGCCACTAAGCCCAGGGTCTTTCAAGAGTCAGCTGTAATTTTAAACTTACAGAAGAGTTACAGAAGTTGTGCAGTGGTCCCATATGCCTTTCACTCAGTGTCTTCCAGGGTTAACAATATGTACAGTTACAAAAATAGGGGCACCTGCGTGGCTCAGTCGTTAAGCGTCTGCCTTCGGATCGGGGCGTGGTCCCAGGGTCCTGGGATTGAGCCCCGCATCGGGGTCACTGCTCCGCTGGGAGCCTGCATCTTCCTCTCCCACTCCCCCTGCTTGTGTTCCCTCTCTCGCTGGCTGTCTCTCTCTCTGTCAAATAAATAAATAAAATCTTAAAAAAAAAAATAAGATGTTAACGTTGGCTCAGTATTATTAATCAACCTATAGACACTCAGATGTCACTAGTTGTTTCACTAATGTCACTTTCCTGTTCTAGGATCCATTCCAGAGTTTCACATCCTATTTAGGTGCCATGTCTCTTTAGTCTTTTCCAGTCTGTGACAGTTCTCAGTGTTTCCTTATCTTTTATGAACTCAACACCTTTGAAGAGTACTAGTCAGTTATTTTGTAGAATGTTACTAATGTGGGCTTGTGTGATGTTTTTTCATAATTAGACTGAGGTTATGTGTTTTTGGCAAGAATACCACTGAAATGATACGTTCTTGTTAGTAGACTGTATTGAGGAATAGATGATGTTGATTATGTCTTATTACTGATATAGTTAACACTGATTACTGGGGTGAGCTGTCCGCTAGGTTTTTCTAGTATCACAGTACTATTTTTCTACTGATAATTAATAAACATCTTTGGGAAGGTACTTTGAGACTAGGCAAATATTATGTTTCTCCTCAAAATTTTACCTACTAACCTTAGAACCCATTAGTGTATATTACTAATTGTGGTTATTTCTATTACCCCTGCCACCTTTCCATTTATTATTTGGAATTCTTCCCTAAGGAAGAGCAGTCCCTTTCTCACGTTTGTATATTCATTCAGTTATTTATATATGTTAAGTATGGACTCATGGACTTTTTTTTTATTATGTGGTTTAAAATTCAATGCTATTGTCATTTTTTGATGTTGCTTACATTTTTCAGCTTTGGTTATTGGGAGCTTTTTTCAGTTGGTTCCTGTGCCCTTTGACATGCCTTTCTTGAGCACTTCTTTACTTTCTGGTACTATGAGATAATCTGGTCTCATGTTTTTCTCTGTCTCAGCCTTTTAATCAGCTGCTCCTCTAAGAAAGCTTGGTTCTTTTTAGTGGAGAATGATATTTAGAAACAAAGATCTTGGTGCCATATGTGTTTACTGCTATTGGGATGTCATTGGTCCCCAACCTTCTCATTGGACAGAGCTGGAAGTACACGTATACCAATTCATGCATTCATACAGGTCCAGTTACATCTCTATCTATCTATCTATCTATCTATATGTATATATACTTTTTATGTATGTGTGTATGTATACATCCAAATACTCTTTTCCAGAGTTATATGTATATTATTGATTTATAATACAGTTAACTTTATTTTTTAAGGTTTATATTTCATTTCGTAGTCTCCTCCCCCAATCCTGGTTGATTTTTTAAAAATAATTACTTAAAATTCATTTCTATGTTGTGTATTTCTTTGGGTCTTGACAAATGCATAGTTGTGGTTCTATCACCATAGTCATGAGAGATAATACTTCGGTCACCCCTCATGCGTAACATTTTGGAAGAAAATAGTAAAGGTGGTTTGGTACTTAAAGTACATAGGAAAATTTTACCAGTGGATTTTACTGGTGTTTGGATTGAATAATCACGTTAAGAGAGAAACTAGTTTGATTAATCAAGCAGTTAGGATATTAGACTAGGAGGAGACTCCTTAATGGCACTATCATTTGTTATTCATTGTGGCTCCAGAACATGGATTTGTTTTTTCAGATTTTAAATTGAGATTTTTCATATAATAAGTTGAGACTTTTTAAACAAAAATACTTCACAAGGTATAATCAAATAGATATTTTTAAACCATTACTTTTCTTATTTTCTCTTTGTTTACCCTGTAAGCCAAAAAGAAGATAATTGAGAAGTGGTAAAATTTTATCCTAGTGCTATTTTAATTTGTTAGCATAGAAAGGGTTTTATTACATATATCTAAATCTCTTCTTTATAATAAATTACATTTGTGAGTAGATGAAAGATAAAGAACATGAGATAACTAGTAAAAGAACTGGTATGTAGAATTGTGGGAAATTGTTCCATTTTGCCGGAAACTAACAGTGCAGATTAAAACAATGAGAAACCATTTAACTATTGAGTTAATAGTGAGAGAGGATATGAGTGCAAATGAATACCCTAATCTGGTGAAGGTGTAGTGAAACTCCCTCAAATACATGGTGAGTACATTGCAGGTAGCATTAGCATTTCACACCGATACCATGCTTTTAAGCATAGTAAGAACCAAAATGCTGATACAGTTGACCCTTGAACAAGACAGAAATTAGGGGTGCTGACCCCTACACAGTTGAAAATTCAAGTAGAACTTTTGAGGCCCCAAAACTTAACTACTGTATAGAATACAAACAGCATACAAAGTATGTGTTAATTGACTACTGATGTCATAGGTAAGGCTTCCAGCCAACAGAGGTCAATTAACACTTATTTTGTATGTTGTTTGTATTCTATGCTGTATTCTCACAATAATACATAACTTATATTTTTTTCAGTATTTCTAACCTACTCATGTTGCAAGTTTTCCAAATTGTCTCATCTCCAAAAATTTTCCCATATATTTATTGAAAAAATATTTATAGGTGGACCCATGCAGTTTAAAGCCTGTAGTCTGTCAGGCTGATGCACACTGATGGGACTGATGGGTATTTTCTTTTTTAAAAAATATCTTCCAGATTATTTGCAGTGGGAAAACTATGTATAATTGGAATTTTACCTTTTTCAAGACATGATCGTGTAAAAGTGATATTTTGACATTGATGTTGAGCATGACTACGTACCTAAAACCTGTAGCACAGTGGTTGTCAAGTTGTAGAGTCTCAGAGGCAGTGCTGGATCTGGCATGGCAAGCCTGGAAGCCTTAGAAAAAAATTTTTTTTTAAGATTTTATTTATTTATTTGACAGAGAGAGACAGCCAGCGAGAGAGGGAACACAAGCAGGGGAGTGGGAGAGGAAGAAGCAGGCTCCCAGTGGAGGAGCCTGATGTGGGGCTCGATGCCATAACCCCAGGATCACGCCCTGATCCGAAGGCAGATGCTTAACGACTGAGCCACCCAGGCGCCCCGCCTTAGAAATTTTTTTAAATTGTGTGGTCCTGATAGAAGATATTTTAGAATATATGGATTAGTTTTTCTTAGCTAATTGTGCTGTTGTGATGGGATCCAATTGTGAGACTATCAGGTCAGGCACCGATATCCACCATTCAGAGGATACTTACTGTTGACAAGTTGAAGTTTATTTCCATACTTTCTTTTAGGCATATGTAGCAGAACTAGTTTTTTAACTCCTAAAAGGTCAGTAAACAACTTGTATTCAGTGTTTGACTTGGTCTTTTTTTTTTTTTTTTCGTATTATGTTTTCAAATTATGTGATTTAAAGAAAGTATTGATTAATATTTTTGGGTGACAAATCTCCATGGATCTTTCATGTTTGTGCATGTCTGAACATGGGCATTATCTGGACTATTTTTTTTTTCAAGGATATTGTTGTACGAACAGCATTGAAAGATAGTGAATTGAGACTTTAGTTTAGATTTCCTCCTAAGTCTCAGGACAGATTTATTTCCTGTTGAGGATAATAAAGATAATTTTTTTCCCTCTAGAGCAGAAGTTGGACAGGTTTGCTAGCAGTACCTTTAAAAGATTGGATTTTTGTGACCTTTGAGTTCTTCAGCTGTGATATAAACTACTGCTTGAGGACCATCTATCTGGGCAATTCCACACCAGCCCCTTTGGACTTGGGTGAAAACATGGAGCTAGCTCTTGGTGCCTACTGTACTATGAGAATGGATTAAGAAAATGTGATGTGTGTGTGTATAAAATGGAATCATTTATATGTTGAATTTAAAAAAGAATTCTAAATAATAGAAATGAACAGTGGAAAAGTGGTTGCCAGGGGCACATACAAGGGTGGTGGTGGGGGGTAAGGAAAGGTTGGTCAGAGGGTACAGACTTTAAGACATCAGAGGAGTAAGGTCTGAGGATCTAATGTATAACATGGTGACTATAGTTAATAACACTGTACTGTGTAGTTGAAATTTGCTAAGACAATAGAACTTAAGTGTTCTCACAGACACACACACGCAGAGGAAAGAAAAAAAAGGTATTTTATGTGAGGTGATGGATGTGATAATTAACTAGATGGAGGGAATCCTTTCACAATGTGTATGTATATCCAATCATCATGTTATGTAATTTAAATATCTTATAGTTGGGTCAGTTATACTTGGTTAATTATACTTGATTAATTATATGTGGTTAATTATACAATAATATAAGTAAAGCTGGAAAAAATAAACCTCTCAGAGAAAAAAAGTCTTATTTCTGACTCAGGATTCTTATTTTTGCTAGCATCCATGAAACTGGCCTGTTTCCTTAATAACTCAAAAAGTAGAAGTAGAGCAAAATCCTCTGCCTTTCACAGTTACTTAATGCCTTGAAAGATCATTTTGATGAAACGAAGTGATTTTTTTAAAAAAACAAGAACAAATAGAGTAAGATTGCTTTAGAAATAAGAGTTTTAAAAGGAAAGTGTGTGTATTTAATGAGAAAAGTATACTAAAATACCCTGGGAACTTGCAGATGAGTAGCTGTTTTTTAGACCAATTCCCTTCTGCCCTCAATTAGTGTATTATTATCTTGCTTGATAATTATCTTGCTCAGCCAACCCTCTATGTAGGTTCTGTTTCTACATAGAGGGCCACAGTCCTTATTGTAAGTAAAATATTTTATTTATATAGTATATATTTTATTTTAAAATTATTTCAGAAGAATTTATAGATACTGAATTGACTCACTGAGTGTTAGGATAAACAATTGAAGATTTTAAAATAATAAGACAAACACTAGTAAATAATGCTTAACATGGAAAATACTGTCACTTCATTTCTCACAATTCGAATTAAGAAAAGTTAGTAAAAGTCCTTCTGCTTAGTTTTTAGCTGTTTTGTGTGTATTGATGAAGCAGAGCAGTGTCTTCTAAAATAAGTTTTAACTTTCAGTTTAACAAGAGTATTATTTTATTTTGTATGGAAATATATTCATATTATATTTGCTGTCAGAATTAAAGGCCCAAAGTCAAATATAATCAAATCCAAATAATTTGTTTTGAGATTAGGATGAATTTCAACTAATACCTTTTTGTTAAGGTAAATGTTGTTTTTTTTTTTTTTTAAGTAACAATTATCCCAATAAATAACTATAATATTTCTTTTTCATACTGTCAGTCTGCCATTGTTAACTTACCTGAATGTTCTGTCCAACTACTAATTAGGCATGCTGCTCTTTGATCAAGTTACTGCCCCTCCCTCCCTCCTCTCTTCCATTTCTTTTGATTTACCTTTTTTCTTCCTCAGGTAGGTGCTGAGTAATTCACCAAGTCTTTTACCCTAACTCAGGGTAAGAGGCCGGCCTGTCCTTCTCTCTCCTTCTCCTCCTCTTTTTTTAAAGCTTTATTGGTTAATAATTGAAATACGAAACATTGAACACATTTGATATATGTATCATCGAGTTTGACATATGTACACATCTGTGATTCCGTTACCACAGTCCGTTACCACAAAGTACCGAACACATGCATCACCTTCAAAAATTTCCTTGTTTTCTTTGCATGTGTGTATAGGTTGTGGTACAAACACTTAACATGAGATCTGTCCTTGTTAACATATTTTAAAGGTCACAATACTCTGCTGTTAACTATAGATACTGTGTTGTACAGCAGATTTCTAGAACTTGCTCATCATGCTTAAGTGAACTGTATATCCATTGAACAACAATTATCCATTTCCCCTCCCTCAACCTCTGGCAACAACCATTCTTATCTCTGCTTCTATGAGTTTGACTATTTTTGATACTTCATACAAGTGGAATCATGTGATATTTGTCCTTAGGTGACTGGCTTATCTCACTCAGCATAATATCCTGTATGTTTATCCGTGTTGTCGCAAGTAGGGTTTCCTCCTCCTCCTCCTCCTCCTCCTCCTCCTCCTTCTTCTTCTTCTTTTTTTTTTTTTTAAACACTGGACATCCTTTCTCAGAGCCACCTTCTGTTTGCTTTTTAGGTAATGGCCAGTGTTTTTTGCTGTATTTAGTGAGAGGATTAGGGAAAAACATGTCTATTTCATCTTTCTGGAAGTGATAGTCTGCTTTGCTTTTGTTATCTGTTTTATAAACCTTTGCGATCATTAGGAAAAATAAAATGAAATAGTTTATCCATGTGCAGTCAACTAATAATGAATACATTCACCAAAAGAAGAACTTTTAGCAGAAATTAATTTTGGTTAAGGCGTAATCTCATGTAATTCAGTTTATATGAAATACAAAGTGAAGAACTTTAACTCTGTGTAAATTTAAATTCCTATGTTTAATTGCAGAATCTTTTAGCTGAAAAAGTAGAGCAACTGATGGAATGGAGTTCCAGGCGCTCAATCTTCCGAATGAATGGTGATAAATTCCGAAAATTTATAAAGGCACCACCTCGAAACTATTCTATGATTGTCATGTTCACTGCTCTTCAGCCTCAGCGGCAATGTTCTGTGTGCAGGTAATTTATGTATTCTAAGAAATTTTAAAATTATTATCCTATGGTTGTATATTTATTACATATGTGTAAATCTGTATAATAGAATTCATCAGCTGTTCAAAGTTATAGTCAGCTATAAATGTGCATTTAAAAGTAAGCTCAAAATCATGGGTGCTTGGTTGGCTCCGTTGGCTAAGCATCTGACTTGGTTTTAGCTCAGGTCGTGATCTCATGGGTCCTGAGGTCGAGCTCTGGGTCAGGCTCTGTGCTCAGTGTAGAGTCTGCTTCAGATTCTCTCTCCTCTGCCCCTCACCCCACTTGTTAGTGTGTGCTCTCTCTCTCTCTCTCAAATAAATAAATCTTTAAAAAATATAAGCAAGCTCAAAATCAGTGTATTTTAGAAAATAATTTTGATAGGCTAGTATTCTTTTATTGTATAAAATACTTATGACCAATCCATGTGTAATCATAAAACAAATTTGCTTCTTTATGTCCTGTATGAAGGTAAATATGTGATAGAATTTGGTTAGAAAATTGCCTTGTAGGTCGCCTAATTATATTTTATGGGCGATGAAGGTATCTCCTTAAACATATTCTATTTTAACAGTTTAATAGAGAGGACACACTTTTATCCAAAGAAGTCCATTTACTTTTCATTACCTCCAGTGATTAGAAATTTCTCCCTATGATACAGAAGTAAATCATTTGAAATGAATGAAATATATTTTAGTGGGAATGTACTAAAGACAATTTTGGACAAGTACAAATACATATGCAACAATGCTGTAAAAAAATTCAGTTTTTGAAATAATTATAGGTTCATATTCAATTGTAAGAAATAATAGAGATCCTACATACCTTTTATTCAGTGTCCCCCAGTGGTAACATCTTGCAAAACTATAGTATAATATCACAAGCAGCGTATTGGTATAGATGTAGTGAAGATACAAAACAGTTCCATTACCATAAGAATCCCTTCTCTTGCCCTTTATAGCCACACCCACCCATTCCCAATCCTCCACTCCCACCCCATCCTGAATTTGTACTCCATTGTGTTGTTTCAGTAATGTGATGTGAATAGAATCCTAGCCTTGATGATATTTTGGGTTTTGCTTTTTTAATAACATAATTCCCTCAAAATACGTCCAAGTTGTTGCATTTGTCAATAGTCATTCTTTTTATTACTGTGTAAAATTTCATGGTATGAATGTACTGCAGTTTGTTCAACCATCCGTTACAGAACATCTGGGTTGTTTCTGATTTTTGAGTATTACAAATACAACTGTTGTGAACATTCTGGTACAGGCTTTTCTATGAACTTAAGGCTTCATTTCTCTATGATGGCTAGGTTGTTTGGTAGTTGCGTGTTTAGCTTTGTAAGAAACTGCCAAAATGTTTTCCAGTAGCTGTATCATTTTATATTTCCTCTAGCAGTGTACGAGTGGTCTAGGTTTTCCATTTCCTCACCAGCATTTGTCACTGTTTTGCTTTACTCATTTGGTAAGTACGTAGTGATAACGCATAATGGTTTTATTTTGCATTTCCTAATGGCAGTGGTGTTGAAAATCTTTTCATGTGCTTATTTTTTACCCATATATCACATCTTTGATCAACTATCTGTTCATGTCTTTTGCCCATTTCTAATTGGATTTTTTTTACTGAATTTTGAGAGTTCTTCATGTATTTAGATACTAGTTCTTTTTCAGACATGTAGTTTTCAAATATTTCCTCCTGGTCTATGACTTATTTTTCCATGTTCATGACCGATCTTTTGCAGATTTTATGAGTCCAGTTTACCAGCTTCCTGTTTCACAGCTTACTTTAGTTATCCAATTGAACTCTTTGCCTAGCCCAGTATCCCAGAGTTTTTCCTCTTAATTTTTTTTTCTGAAAGCTTTATAGCTTTTTGTTTTACATTTTAATCTGATCTTTGGAAGAAAGTATTTAATCTTTAATCATTAATGATGGTACTATCTGTAAGATTTTTGAAGATGTTCTATATGAAATTAAGGAAGTTCTCTACTAGTTTGTTGAGAATTTTGATCATGAGTGGGTGTTGGATTTTATAAAAATTTTTTGATGTGAATTGATATGATTTTTCATCTTTAGATGCTTGATGTAGTGCTTTATAGTAATTGATTTTTGTGTATTGAACCAGCCTTGCATTTTGGAATATATCCTACTTGATTATGGTATATTACTCTTTTTATGTATTGTTGGATTCTGTTTACTAAGAAAAGTCTTTTAGAAATTTGCATCTAAGTTCATGATAGATATTTATCTGTACTTTTCATTTTTTATACTGCTTTTTGTCTAGTTTGGTATTAGGCTAATGTGGGCCTCATAAAACAAGTTGGGAAATGTTCCCTCCTCATTTACTTTCTAGAAGAGATTGTGTAAAAGTAAACAATTTTAGAGGATTGTGTTAATTCTTCTATTTTTAAATATTTGATGGAATTCTTCAGTGAAACCATCTGGGCCTCATGATTTTAAATTACACACTTCATTTCCTCAATGGCTAAGGACAATTCAGGTTGTCTCTTCTTGGCTGAACACTTTTTCTTTTCAAGAACACTTTTTATGTGGTGGTTCCACATAGTGACTTTCCACATTGTATATTCACATGTAGACTTTCAGAATTTAAATCATTGTGAGTTTTGGTGGAAACTGAAGTTATTAGTAACGTGGGTCAATGAAAAAGAAATAGTTTCACTCAGACTAGTTTACAGAAAGGGAATTTCAGTGTCTCAACATTTTCTAGAAGAATCTTACTATGATCTAATAATGACTGTATGTTGAGGGCATGTCTGAAAGTGGGTAGAGAAGATGGTGAGCAAAAGTATTTTGAGGGGCGCCTGGATGGCTTAGTCAGTTAAGTGTCTGCCTTTGGCTCAGGTCATGATCCTGGGACCCTGGGATCAAGCCTCATGGTGGGCTCCCTGCTCAGCAGGGAGTCTGCTTCTCCCTCTGCTCCTCCCCCTGCTCGTGCTTTCTCTCTCTTGCTCTCTCTCTCAAATAAATGAAAATAAAATCTTTCAAAAAAAAAAAAAGTAATTTGAAAAACAGCATTGCAGATGATTCTGGGTTTTCCTTCTATCTTATACAAGGGACAGTACTCAAGTTGGCATTAAGAGAGTTGTCAGAATTGGGCTAGCACATTTGGATAAGAGTATAGACTCTTCAAGGATGCCATAAAATCGTACTCAGACAAAAACACCACCTTAATTGGCATTTTGGTTTAACAGTTAAGTTTCCACTAAAAATATGTGTCTTCTGGCATCCTATAATACCATATTTATTTTAGGAAGACAATTTGCCTTAAAAATTGAATATATTGATTTCTTGTATTTGCCACTGTTAGGAAGTATATTTAATTGATCATTATATATTTTTTGTAACTGTAATCTAGAAAGACTTTATCATCCAAATAATTACTTCACAGTTATATTGTGATGACATAAACTATAACATACTGTTAAATGGTGTATTCTTTAGGTGTTATTTTATTTAATGCATTATATCATTAAATGAATTGCTGAACATGGAACCTTAATTTTTTAATGACACATAGGTCCAAATAACCTGTTATTTACAGCCTATTTTGTAATAAACTTGAAAATTTTAGAAAAGTTTTAGATTTATAAGAGAAAAAGGTTGAAGTTATTAGAAAAAGTTAAGATAATAACTTCAGAGCAGACTAAATAGATGAAGTTTTAGAAGTAAAGGTAAAGAGCAGACATGGTTCCCATACCCAGAATTCTTCCCCCTCCCCCCATCCGAATTCTGACTTAATTGTTTTGGGGTAGGGCCAAGGCATTTACATTTTAAAAAATACAATCTCTAGGTAATTCTAGTGTGCAACCAGTATAGAGAAAGGGAAGGTAAGAAGGAGGTACATGATTCATAGCTTTTATTTATTTACTTGCATTGAGGAGCAGTGGGAATGGGAAGGTTTAACAATTGAATGAGAATCCTTTTGAAATTGTAATACCCAAATTCTTAGTGAAGAATCTGTAGAATTTAATGATTTTCTTCCCCAATACTCAGCAATGGAGGAGAAAGAACACTCTCCTTTAGAGGTTAATATGTTTGGTTTATGGTGTGAAGTGGATTAGGCAAATGATTTGAGAGTGCTAGTGAGAGTATATTTGAGAGAGAGAATTTTGGGTTCAGAGTTGGTTGAGGGGTCAGAGGAAGCCAGGGATAGCTGATAAACTAGATGTAATGTAATAAAGCTAAATTTTCACAAGAGTGAAAAACAGGTTTTGTGTAAAAGTAAGGTGGGATTGAAAGTTAGGAAGTAGTTATAAAAGGTTTTTTTTTTAATAAGTAAATTGATAAAGTATAATATAGATGATTGTTGATCTTGTAGAGACATTAGAGAAACTATAAGGCTGTGGTAATGGCTGGGTTATAAACATGTATTTGAAATTACTCAGGATGATAATGGAACTGGAGAGGAAAAAAATTAAGTGAGCTGATCGAGGGATTGGTTAGACTTTATTAGCTGAGGATGACAAATTTATACTATAGGATAATATAAATCTCAAAGGAAGATCTGTTAAATAATTGTGGTTGAGCAGTGGTCTGTGATCTGTTGAGCCAAGAGAGTACTCAGTGTATCTCATATGATAGTGGGCAGTGTCCCAAGGTGACAACTATGATGAAATATAAAGAGTTTCAAGAAAAATTTTCAAGAAAAATTATTCAAATTTTATATCTCTATTAGAAATTAAGCCTCAAAGGGGATGCAGATTCATTGAGAAAGGCAACCTGTCATCAGTAGCCATCTTTTTTTTTTTTTTTAAACATGAATTAAATTTTCCTGGATCCTTCTGTGTCATTGGAATTTTGGGCCATTTTTATAGTACTGCTATAATTTTTATAATTCTACAGAACCATTGAAAAGTTCATAGCTATAATTTAAAAATCTTAGTGCTTCCCTCTGTGAGATGTTTTTTGCTATTTTTTTTTTTTAAGGAAAAGTGAAGTTTTCTTTTAGAGCTGACTCATACTTAGACTTTCCAGTTGCTTGTCTTTGCTGAAAGGCTAGTGAATGAGCTGTTGGCTGCCTGTAAGCCCTCTCAGTAAATCATTCTCGTTTTTCTTTTTGCACAGTTTATTCACAGATTTCAGAATTCAGTTCTCACCTTCCTCAATGCTAATATCAAACTCCTTGGCCAAATAAAGTTGTTAATTAAAACTACTCAGTACAATTCTCACCTCCCCTAAGTGTTAATTCCAAACTTCCTTTATGAAATTGTACCGTAGGGAATATTTCCCATAATTGCTAAATCTATTAGGTGTATTCTACCACAGAGTTACTCATTTCTTCCAGAATTCACTAAAAATTCTAGGAACAAAATATCCTTTTCTAAGGTTATTACTATGGATCAATAGATGCAGGAAAAAAAAATTCAGGTGAAGGAAAATTAAAAAGTACATGTAGAGGGACGCCTGGGTGGCACAGCGGTTAAGTGTCTGCCTTTGGCTCAGGGCGTGATCCCGGTGTTCTGGGATCGAGCCCCACATCGGGCTCCTCCGCTATGAGCCTGCTTCTTCCTCTCCCACTCCCCCTGCTTGTGTTCCCTCTCTCGCTGGCTGTCTCTATCTCTGTTGAATAAATAAATAAAATCTTTAAAAAAAAAAAATGAAGTACATGTAGAATCCAGCAGGCTGTATGTATAATCAAAGTTTTGGTGACGTGTTGGAGATTAATATCTTATTGGACTTCTATATATGAAAAAAATAGCAATTACAAAGATATTTTAAAAAGGAGCCTGAATAAATTATGATATTGACACATGAATGTTATCTGGATAACATCTACCCTCCTCTATATATAATCATTATGTATAAACTGGGGTCCATTACTAAGTTGTTATATATATAAATATGTGTATATATATGTGTGTGTGTGTGTGTGTGTGTGTATAGTATCTTATGTCATTCTCACTAGTCAAGAAGGTAGGCCTGAAAAATACCCATTTTATAGATGAGAACATCAGAGCTGATGGGTTATATAATTTATCCAAAGTCACGCAGCTAGTGTCTGTCAGGGTTGAGTTTTGGAACTCCAGAGCTAGTAGAGTTTAATGCTTCCCTTACATGTACATGTTCACCATTGCTTTTACCCTGTGAACTGTAATTTGCATTTTGATTTTGTGTTCCCATCTAAGATTATTAATCATAGGGCAGGGATCCATCAGCCAGCATTTCTTAAACTCATTAGATCAGGAAAAGCTTTCATTCAGGGTAGCCATCTCTTAACAGGGACTGGCAATTTAGATGGCTGGCCAAAACTTTGTGGAAGAGAGCTCATCAGCCTTTTGTTTTACTACAGTGAGGTTACATCTCTTACTCTAAAGTGAACACCGAAAGTGAAAATTATGTATAAATAAAATTACCCCTGTACATAACTTGATGCACTTGTAAGTGCTTTACAAATGGTTTTGGGACTATAACCTTTATCATTTCCCCTTTTCCTTAGATACTATTCCGCCATGGATTTAATTATTAAGTTTTCCTCACATGCTTGGCTCCCTGAACAGAGTATTTCACTTCTTTGACAAAGACTGGCAAACTCTCTTGACATTCACACATTCTTTGCCTCGCTTGAGTAATTAGAACTGTTTCAGGCTTGATTGAATCCATAACTCGTATTTTATAAATGAAGATTTCAGGTTATTGCTGAGCTCTAGCTAGTTTAATTTTTTTTTAAGTGAAAGCATACATATAACTTACTGTATACATTTCTTGCTAGGTGTCTCTTCCTGAGATTGGATAATCCCAACTCTTTGGCTATTTTCAATGAACTCTTACTATCTGTGTGACATTGTAGCATTCTCGGAGCCCTTGTATTTTCCATATTCCAAATTCCATTTCCATGTTTATAAGCCCAGCTTTAGTCCCCCATCTTTTAAAATTCAAACCTACCAAAGTTGAAACAGTAGTACAAGGGTACCAGTCTACCCTTTACCAACATTCACTAATTAGTACCATTTTGCTACTTTTTGCTTTCATTCTTTTTTTAAGTACAGGTCAAAAATGTGTCCCAGATCACCAAATGTATCTATAATTTTAGACATTATGAAATATCACCACTGAACACTGCAGTATGCAATTTTTCAGAAAGGAACTATCTTAGATATATCTAAGACTATCAGAATACCATTATCACTTTTACGAGAATTGACATTAATCCAGTGATATAGTCTTCTTATACTGTCCATATTTAAATTTTGCACTTGTCTTCAAAATGTGTTTTGTTTCTTATTTTTTGCTTCAGTTTTTTAAAAATTTGAAATGGAAGTATGGTGACATATGAATTAGTTTCAGGTGTATAACATAGTGATTTGACATTTATATGTTATAAAATGTGTGCCCTTGTAAGTGTAGTTACCATCTGCCACGGTACACAGTTATTGCAATATTATTGACTATATTCCCTATGCTGTACTTTATTTTTTTTTAATGTATTTTTGAAATTTAATCTTCTATTTTTAAAGTTTTTTTTACTTGTTAGAGAGACACAGGGAGAGGGAGAAAGAGAAGCTCAAGCAGACTCTGCTCTGAGTGAGGAGCATGATGTGGGGCTCAGTCTTAAGGCCTTGAGATCAGGACCTGAGCCAAAAGCAAGAGTTAGATTCTTAACCAACTGTACCACCCAGGTGCCCCTAATGGTGGATTTTTCATTCTCATGACCTATTTATTTTATAAGTGGGAGTTTGTATCTCTTTATCACCTTCACCTATTTCATCCATCTCTCCAACCCTCTCTCCTCTGGCAACCACCAGTTCTATTTATGAGTTTTTGCTGTTGTTTGTTGGTTTGTTTTGGTTTTTAGATTCCACATATAAGTGAAATCATATGGTAATTGTCTTTGTCTATTTCACTTAGCATAATGCCCTCTAATCTATGCATGTTGTTGTGAATGGCAAGATTTTATTCTATTTTAAGAGTGAGTAATATTCTATTGTATAAATTCCACATCTTCTTTATCCAGTCATCTATCAGTGGACACTAGTGTTGCTTTCATACCTTGGCTATTGGAAGTAATGCTTCAGTGAACGTAGGCGTGCATACATCCTCTTGAGTTAGTGTTTTCTGTTTCTTTGGATAAATACTCTGAAGTGGAATTACTAGGTCATATGGTATTACTATTTTTAACTTTTTGAGGAACCTTCATACTGTTTTCTACAGTAGTTTGCATGAATTTACATTCCCACCAACAGTGTACGAGTTTCCTTTTCTCTACCTTCTCACCAACACTTGTTATTTTTAGTCTTCTCAGCACTAGCCATTCTGACTGGTGTGAGGTGATACCTCATGTGATTTGGATTTGCGTTTCCCTGATGATGAGTGATGTTGAGCATCTTTTCCTGTGTCTCTTGGCCATGTGTATGTCTTCTTTGGAGAAATGTCTATTCACGTCCTCTGTCCATTTTTTAATTAGATAGTTTTTGTTTTCTTGATGTTGAGTTGTATGAGTTTTTTTTAATATATTTTGGATATTATCCCCTTATCAGATATATCATGTGTAAATATCTTCTCATATTCAGTTTGTTACATTGTTTTCTTGATGATTTCCTTCACTGTGTAAAAGCTTTTTATTTTGATGTAATCCAAGTTGTTTCTTTTTGCTTTTGTTTCCCCTGCTTGAGGAGACAGATGCAAAACAATATTGCTAAGACACATATCCAGGAATTTATTGCCTATGTGATCTTCAAGGAATTTTATGGTTTCAGGTCTTTAAACCATTTGAAGCTTATTTTTATATGTGGTATAAGAAAGTGGTCCAGTTTTGTTCTTTTGTATGTAGAGATGGTTTTGTCTGACATGGTATATTCTTGCCTCCTTTGTTGTATGTGAATTGACCATATACATGTGAGTTTATTTCTGGGTTCTCTGTTCTTTTTCATTGATCTGTGTCTGTTTTTGTGGCAGTACCCATACTTTTTTGATTACTATAGCTTTGTAGTAGATCTTAAAGTCTAGGTTATGATACCTTTAGCTTTGTTCTTCCTTCTCAAGATTGCATTGGCTCTTTGGGGTCTTTTGTGGTTCCAAACAAATTTTTAGGATTATTTGTTCTAGTTCTATGAAAAATGTTACTGCTTTTTGATTAGGATTTCATTGAATCTGTAGAATTCTTTGGGTAGTATAAATGTTTTAACAATAGTAATTCTTCCAATCCATGAGCATGGAATATCTTGCCATTTGTTTGTTTCGCCTTTAGTTTCTTTCATTAGTGTTTTATAGTTTTCAGAGTACAGGTCTTTCACCATCTTAGTTTATTCCTAGATATTTTATTCTTTTTGGTGTGATTGTAAATGTAATTGTTTTATTAATTTCTCTTTCTACTTCATTATTAGTGTATAAAAATGGAACTGATTTCTGTGTATAAATTTTGTATCCTGGGACATTACTGAATTCATTTATTCTAACAGTTTTTTGGTGGAGTCTTTGGGGTTTTCTATGAATAGCATCATGTCATCTGCAAATAGTGACAGCTCTACTTTTTCCTTACTAATTTGGATGCCTTTTCTTTTTCTTTCCTGATTGTTGTAGCTGAAGCTATATGCTTTCTTAAACATTAAATACTAGGTGGTCTCTTATGACCGACCCCATCCTTTGGTACAGTTTACCATGGTATTGAGGGATGTCAAGATAGTATCAGACTTTCCCATGAGAAGCACAGCCCTAAGGAGTATATATTGTGCCCCTATGAAGTATTGCTTACAATTATTGAGGCTCTCCAAGTGGGACCTGCCTCATTTAAGGGGTCCTGCTTGACAGTGCTTCCAGTGTAGTCTTTTGATTGGTTGGTTGGTAGTTGGGTCCCCAACTCAGTTTGCATGATTAAATTGTGTGCCTGATTTTAGACAGCCTACCTGAGGATAGTCTAACTCGTCTTATATGCCCATGCCACTCATATGATATCCCTTGTCTACTCCCAGGAAACAATAGCCATGGGAATGAGCTGAGAGAAACATCTAGAAAGGTTGATTGGTATTTTGTATGGAAGCCCAGTAGCCTTTAATGTTTCCCATAAATTCCTCAAGCTGAAGAAGAATAGCAATCCAAGTTAGAGCCCACTGGTAGAAGACGGCCGGTCCAGTACTTGGTTAACTTAAGGGTGCTTGAATTGTTTTGGAGAGCTGCAATTGGGTGTATTTTTTATTGTGAGGAAGTCTCCAGGAGTGGTTCTGAAAGGCAAAAGACCATGTCTCTCCTTTTCCTGTACCTCCCAGGGTCTGGGGGTTCTCTTTTCACAAGATTGCTCCTTGCCTTTTACCACCATAAAATTGGTGTCTCCCATCCTCTCCTATCTCTTTAGTCCAAATTTTATATCCCTCCTTTTCACTTTTATTTTTTGTTCTCTTACCTGCTTTAAATTCTTTTCAGTAGTGTCCTTTATTACATTTTCAGTCAACTTTGGTTTTTGAGCTCTGAGTAATGCAGTGTTCATTTCTTCAAGGATTCCATTTTGTTTAGTTTTGTTTTTTCCTTGTATTGGTTTTTACTCAGCTCTCACATAACATCTTTCTGTTTCTATTCACTTCTGAGTTTTTGAATTTCCGATTTGACATTTTTTTATGCCCTCAGATGCTTATTTAATTATGCCTAATACAAGTTGGAGTACTGTGTTTTATTTTTCTCTTCATTTTTTTTCAGGTAAATTTTATCAGTTGAAGGATTATGCTTCTTTTGTTTTCTTTTTATAGTGGTGTTGCTTGGATACCACTGGCTATTTGCTGCTTCTAAAATAAATATTTTTTCTTTTCTAGATGAGAAATAACAATTTATATGTGGAGGCGATGGTGAGACTTCTGAGTAGCCTAGGAATTTTTTTAAATTTTATTTTTAAGTAATGTCTACACCCAATGTGGGGCTCAAAACTACAACCTTGAGGTCAAAAGTCGCATGCTCTACCAACTGAGCCAGTCAGGCACCCTTAGAATACTAGTTTTCTAATTTGTTAGTTTAGGTACCCTTTTCTCTTTATAAGACAGAATAGGTTGAACACAACAGTTTTTCTTCTTTACTTTTTTTTCCTTTTTCCTTTTTCCTTTTTTTTTTTTTTAGTAACATCTTCTCATTCTAAGATAATTTCATGTTTCCGTAGGTCCTGTACTTTTCATAACTGGCTTCTCCCTTTCACTGTGTCACCAAGTCTCTAAGGACTGTCTAACTCTTCTCTTTACCTCTCATTTCCCCACAAAGTAGTACATCCTTAAGACCCCTGTGTTTGTTCCTGTGTACTTCTAAGCCTCTTCTTTTACATTGGCTAGCAACCACTTTCTTATTTATCAACTCTTAGACCTGTTCTCAATATTGCCTAATTCAGGTGAGATCTTTTCTTTCTCAGTGTGAATTTCTTTTTTTTTTTTTTTTAATTCCACCTCTGCTAGGATTTCTCTTCCCCTCTTTTCTATGGTCCCTGTCCTTCCTGTTCTTGCATGCGTGTCTGAGGTTGCAGATGTTAATTTCCCCATCTTCATACAGCTTTACATTCTCTAGTTTTCTTCTTATCCTAGTTATTCTATAGGGATGGATAGTTTTGTTTTCTCTTCTGGTAGATCTGCAGTTTTTAGAAGCTGTTAGTTGGTTGTTATTATCTGACAGGAAGAGTGAACTCTAGGCACAGTTAGCCTAAGTAGGAAAGCTTTATTTATGAAGATTATAACTGAAATGATACAATTATAGTCTTGATAGGTACTTTCAAGCATTCAAAATAAAGTACATTTTATCTTTAAAGCTAAAAATATTATTCATTATATATAAATGCATGTTCACAAATGATACATTCATGTTGTTTTAAGCATTTGTTCTTGATTTCCATGGTTTTATGATGTTAGTCATTAACATATTAAATATTGTTTACTATTTATTGTGTTCCCCACCTTAGTCCCTAAATAATTTCTCTTAGATGCATAGGAAGCTTGGTCCCATGGGAATAAGTTTGTATGGTCCAGTGCTTTGTCAATTAGAACAGCTTCAGATTTATTCTTTGTAGTAGATCATTGTCTTTGTGAGTAAAATCCAATGAACTACATAACTTGTTCCTTATTTTTTTGCATAGGTGATGAACCTGTGCAAAAACAATATAGCAGACCTGAGATTACGGTCCTTAGAAAGGTCTTTCTCAAAAGTTTAGTTCTTAATTGGTGTATGGAACTTGGATTTTAAGAATGTTCCCACAATTCCATAGCTGGTAAGAGTCTCACTGTGCCTAAACTCTTTTACAAATAATGAAGTTTATGCTGAACACCTGCTTTTCTTCTGAGAGTCTGGAATTTTGGTCTGTGCTAGACAGAGGGTATCTACATGACCAGCCCTCAGTACACATCCTGGACACTAAATCTTTAATAAGTTTTTTTGGTAGATAGCACTTTGCACGTGTTGTCGCAACTCACTGTTGAAGGAATTAAGTGAATCTTGTGTGAATCCATTGGGAGTCCCTCTTAGCATCTTGCATCTAGTTTCCTTCTAAGTTGTTCCAGGTGCCTTTTCCCCTTGCTGATTTTGCTTTGTATTCTTCCACTAATAAATCTTAACCTTTCACTGTAATGAATATGACTATAGACTAATTCCTATGAGTCTTTTTTTTGTGAGTATCTGAACCTGGGGTTGGTACTGAGGACCCCCAACATGCCACCTTTTAATAATTATGAAGTGTTTCTTAACACTGTTGACTACGGAGTTATGTACTTAATATTCACTTTAGTTTTTTTAATTTAAATTCTCATTTTTCAGGTCTGCAGAATAGTGTTTGTTGTTTTGTTTTTCCCTTAAGAATCTTAAATAGAACTGGCAATAAAAAGAATCTTTATAAAGTTATGGCTTTTTGCCATGGAATTGGATCCTACTGTGATGATACAATATTATATTGATCTTGACATTTAATTTATATTTTGAAGCAATATTTATTGAACAGTCGCTATGTATAGATACTGCGCTGGATATTAAGAAGGTAATGTGAACAAACTGACCCAGTTGCCCCTCTCATTGATCTCAGAATTTAGCTGAAGTGCTGAACAGTATCACATTACACAATTAACCTTGTAATTGCCTATCGCATAAATACCATGAAGAAAAAGCACAGAGATCTATGAGAACACCCTGGTCTTTCTGTTAATATCGATGTCTAAATAAAAAGATTTATTGGGGAGGCTCAGTCAGTTAAGCATTTGCCTTCTGCTCTTGTCATGATCCCAGGGTCCTGGGGTCAAGGCCCCTGTGGTCAGTCTTCTTGCTTATTGGGGAGTCGTCTTCTCCCACTCCCTCTGCCCCTCCCCCCACTTGTGCTCTTTCTCTTGCTTTTGCTTTCTCTTTCTTTCTCAAATAAATAAAATTTTTAAAAAAAGACATATTTTGCAAAATAATAACTGAAGTAATAAGATCTGCAGGATGAGTAGGAATTCACAAGGTATGTATATCTACTTCCATGCCCTGGACATGTCTGTGTGATGTATATACTAAGTGTGTCTGCGCGCCTTGTCTATAAAAGGTAGGGCAGAAGAGAAGGAAGGAAGGAAGAGCACCTAAAAAAAAAAAAAGAAAGAAAAATTCAACTTCAAGAGTAAGCCTAGTTTATTGAGAGAAGTAAAAGAGAACTTTTAGGCCTGGTATTGAGTAAGAGTGGAAATAGCTAAAGATGAGATTTGAAAATTCAGTCAGTGGATTTCAAGCTAGATGCTGAACACACTGACATTTGCATAACCCTTTGCCATTTACTAAAGATGTTGTAATATCTCCTGCTTTTAATTTCGTGACAATCAGGAATTATTGTCATGCTACAAAGAGAAAAATAAACAGAAAGTGTATGTGACTTTTCCAAGTTTGTATATTATGAAGTGCAGTGCCAGTACACAAGTCCAGATTTTCAGATTTCAAATGCTATGTATATATTTACTAATTGGCCAGAAGGGTAATAATAAGAGTAGTAGTACATTATTTGGAAGTCATATTGAGAGTGTTATGGCTAGTTTTATATTTGTTTTATTTTACAGCATATTAGTATACTTTTACATAGTGTTTTTCTTTCTGAACATAGATTAATATGTTTAACTTTTGGGGGAAAACTAGTATAAGATGAAAATTCTTCATCTCAGAAGCCTTTCAGTTGTTTTTTACTGTTCATTTATACCAGCTATTCTCATACCTCGCTGTGCATAAAACATACCTGGAAAGCTGGTTAAAATGTATATTTCTGAAAGACATTATTAATAGACTCTAACTTGTTATGTGATCAGGGATTTGTGTTTAAAAAAAAAAAAAGAATCCACTTTTGGGTTTCAATTCTGTGTAAAATGAGCTTGCTTGGAAGTTACCACTCCACCCTACCAACAAACAAAAAGTTGAACAGACTGAAAAATCAACTCTTGAGAGAGACCCAACCAAGATTGGAAGGGAAAGAGAATACAGTCAGTCACAACTTACCAAAGCAGAGACCCATGAGCAGAAATCCCTGTGGGAACCAATCCTGGGGTAGGAACATCTAAGCTATAATTGAAATTGCTAGAGGCTCAGTGCACAGAACTCTGAGAGTTAAAAAAACAAAACAAAACAAAAACACAAAACAACAAAAAAACAAATACAAGGGGGCCCTAGTCATGGGGAGCCCCCTGTAGTAGTATTGTGAGATTTATCTCCAGGAGCTTGAACAGATTCCTGCAGTAAATATCAGAGAAAAGTCCCTCAGGCTTCTAGCAGGTGAAGCAGGAAGGAACCATTTAAAAATATCCCGGAGCACTGTGTTCCTTCTTAATAAAGCCTGTTCTTAACTCAACAAGTTTCCCCTACTCTAACCTGCTGGAGTATTTCAGAGAATAACTGACCTGGGGAAGGAGAATACCCAACTCCAGTCAAATTTAGTGTTTTATGTGAAAGCAAGGAAATACCCAACTCCATCCCACTCTAACCATGCTATCCCATCTAAGGGAGAAGAAAAACAAAGCAAAACAAAAAACACCTGAAAAGCAATTATGAAGTTCACAGTCCTCCGGAGGCATAGGCTCACTAAAAGATTGAGACCTAATCATAGGACTATAGAGCACTTCCCCTATTCTCACATCTCATCACTACATTATTAAAGGCCTATTTGTAGCAGTGTCTTTTTTCCTTGCACAGCATATCTGGCTATCAAGAAAAATTTATAAGACGTATCAAAAGGCAAAAAACACAATTTGAAGAGACAAAGCAAGCATCAGAACCAGATACGGCAGGGACATTGGAATTATCAGAGCAGGAATTTAAAACAACTGTGAGTAATATGCTAAGAGCTATAATGGATAAGGTAGCATGCAAGAACAGATGGGTGATGTAAGCTAAGAGATGGAAACCCTTTGAGAATAAAAAAGAAATGCTAGAAATAAAAGACACTATAATAGAAATGAAGACTGCCTTTGATGGACTTAGTGGTAGACTGAACATAGCTGAGGGAAGAATCTCTGAGCTAGAGGATATATCAGTAGAATCTTTGAAAACTAAAAACCAGAGAGAACAAAGCCTGAAAAAAAAAAAACCAATATCCATGGACTATGGGACTACAAAAATTTCAATACTAATGTATAATGGGAATAATCAGAAGGAGAAGAAGGAAAGAAACAGAAGAAACATTATTGTTGTATTATTGCAATAATGCAACAATAATGACTGAGATTTCTCCGAATTAATGTCCGATCTCAAACTACAGATTGAGAAAGCTCAGAGAACACCAAGCAGGATAAATGCCAAATAAACGACCCCTTGGCATATCATCTTTAAACTACAGAAATTGAAAAACAAACAAAAATTCCTGAAAGAAGCCAGAATGGGGGGAAAAACCTATAGCAGAACATGAACAAGAATTACATTTGACTTCTGAGAAACCATGTGAACAAGAAGAGAGTGGAATGAAATACTTAAATGTTGAGAGAATGTAGGAAAAAAAGCCAACGTAGCATTTGCCCCCTATAAAATTATGTTACACAAATGAAGAATAAATACTTTGTCAGACAAACAAAAATTGAGATTTGTTGCCAGTTGATCTGCCTTGTAAGAAATGTTTTAAAAGAAGTTCTTTAGAAAGAAGGAAAATATATAGGTCAAAAACTTGGTTCTATGTAAAGAAAGGAAGGAATATAAAAGAAGGAATAAAGGTCAGATAAAAACTTAGGAAATAAAATGTGTATAGATGTGGAAGGAAGACATAAAATTGTCTTTGTTTATAGACAACATGATTATGTAGAGAACCCGAAAAGTATCAACAAAAACCTTTTGGAACTAATGATTAAGTTATTGCAGGTTTGCATGATACAAGGCAAATATGCAAAAGCCAGTTGCTTTCCTGTATACGAACAACAACACATTAAATTTGTGATTAAAAACACAATACTATTTACTTTAGCACCCCCCAAAATGAAATAAATACTAAGGTATAACTCAAACAAAATATGTAAAAGATGTTTATGAGAAAAATTACAAAAGTAATGAATGAAATCAAAGAATAAATGGAGAGATATTTTATGTTCATGAATAAGAAGACTCAATATTGCCAAGATGTCAGTTCTTCCCAATTTGGTCTATAAAGCGCAATCCCAGTAAAAAAAAATTCCAGTAAGTCATTTTGTGGATGTTGATAAACTGATTCTGAAGTTTATATGGAGAGGCAAAACACCCAGAATAGCCAACACCATATTGAGGGAGAAGAACAGAGTTGGGAACTGACATTACCTGATTTTAAGACTTATTCTAAAGCTAAAGTAATCAAGACATTGTGGTGTTGGTGAAAGCGTAGGTGAATACATCAGTGGAACAGAATAGAGGACCTGGAATTATACCTCCATAAATAGCTGATCTTTGACAAAGGGTCAAAGGCAACACAGTGAACAACAATAATCTCTGTAATGAATGGTGCTGGAATAGTTAGACATCCACACACAAAATAATGAATCTAGGTACAGACCTTATAACTGTCACACAAATTAACGCAGAATGTACAGACCTAAGTGTAAAACGCGCAACTATAAAATTAGAAGACTGTATAGGAGGAAACCTGGATGACCTTGGACATGGTGATGCCTTTTTAGATAAAACACCAAAGACATCATTCATGAAAGAAATAATCAATGATAAACTGACTTCATTAAAATGAAAAATTTCTCCTCTCTGAAAGGACACTATCAAGAGAATTAGTAGACAGGCCACAGACTGGGAGAAAAATATGTACAGAAGACTCATAAAGGACTCATCTGAAATATAAAAAGTATTCTTGAAAGAATAAAAACACACACAAAATGGGCCAATGACCTTAACAGACACCTCACTGAAGAAGGTATATAGATGGCAGATCAGAATATGGAAAGATGCTCCACATTGTATGTCATCAGGGAAATGACAGTTAGGACAATGAGATCCTACTACACACCTATTAGGATGCCAGAATTCAAAAAACCGAGAACACCAAATGCTGACAAGGATGTGAAGTAACAGGAACTCTCATACATTGCTGGTGGAAATGCAGAATTGCATAGCTACTTCGGAAGAAAGTTTTTGTACAAAACTAAACAACTAATCTTGTCATATGATAGCAATCACTCATGTTGGTATTTATCCAAAGAAGTTGAAAACAATGTCCACATGAAAATGTGCACACACGTTAATAGCCTTACTCATTATTGCCATAAACTTGGAAGCAATCAAGATGTTTTTCAGTAAGTAAACGGATAAACGGGTACATCCAAACAATGGAATGTTATTCAGTGCTAACAAGAACTCAGCTATCAAGTCATGAAAAGACATGGAAGAACCTTAAATGCATATTACTAAGTGAAGCCATTTTGAGAAGGCTACATAATGGGTAATCCCAACTATAGGACATTCTGGAAAAGGCAGAAGTATGGAGACAATAAAGATCAGTGGTTGCCAGGAGTGAGTGGTGAGAGATGAATAATAGAGTGCAGAAGATTTGAGTGAAAATACTCTTGAATATATTATAATGATGGGTATATGTTTATACTTTTGTCCAAGCCCATACAATACAAAGAGTGAACCCCAAGGTAAAGTATGGAATTTGGGTGATAGGATGTGTCAATATATGTTCATTCATGGTAAAAAAAAAAAAAAAAAATTATACCATGCTGGTCAATGCTATTGATAGGGAGTCTATGCACGTGTGTAGGCAAGGAATATACGTGAGTCTCTGTTCCTCCCGGTTTTGTCATAAATCTAAAACTGCTCAAAAAAAAAAAAAAAAAGTCCTGGAAACAAATCCCAGATGATTTTGGATGCAAGTGGTTGGGTAACAATACTCTTGAGAATTGAGTTTGTATCTTTATGTCTAGCTGTAGGTGTAGTATTAACCTGTCTCTTATCACCTGAGTTCAAATTCTGCGGGCTCTAATAATTACTGGCCATGGGACAGAGCCAAGTTGATTAAATTCTGTTCTTCAGATGCCTCAAATGAAAGAGAGAGAAAGCTAGTACCTGTATTATCAGGCTTTGTGGAGACTAAAGGAGAGAAGTGTAAATACCTAAAAGCGTTCTGCATGTGGTGAACCTCAAATATTACTGATGATGGTGATGGTTTTAGTTAAGTAGAAAACACCTAATCTCCATCTCATGGAACACAGTTTTTTAAATCTTGTGTCTGCGTTTTTGATTCATCCCAGCAGGGTTCTCTAAAGGCTGCATTTGTTAGGCTCCCCACATGTTCAGGAATCCTGTAGGAAGTGTGCTATGAGTTAATGCTTTCCTATTTTCAAGTTGTTAGGTTTTATGATAAACGCATTCTTTGATTCACATATTTTTGGATATTAAATAATTCCTGGGCAAGTTATTATAAACAAGATTTACATCATTTTGAACTTATTCATTTGTGGTTTTGTATTCGTTATTTAACATTATATACATTTCCCTAATAGATGGACGTATGTTACGGCAAGGGCCTGTGTCTTTCTGCTCACTTTTACCCCTTCCAGACCCTGTATGACTTCATCCATTTGTTCTTCCATCTGTTAATTCTTTATTGTGAGTTACACAAATATTGATCAAATATGTACTACAGTTTTTATATCTATAGTGTGTGTGTATAAACTTGTTAAGTGAGCAATGGATGAATCAGTTGTTTCTTTACTACATCGTGTGTCAGTCTTCTTCAAACACAGCCTCTAAGCATTTATATGTTATTGTTAAGATTTTTTAAGGAGAACAAAAATTCTACTGACTTATAAACTGAGTGGTAACTATGCATATATATACAATTCAGTATTTCTTATGTTCGTACATAATTTTGCCTTGAGATACATGTTTGAATCATATTTCATGTTAGAGTTGTTTTCCAAGCAAACATAATCTACTTAGGTCTGATAAAGGGAAAAAATGGATGCATAGGAAACTTGGAACATGGTGGACACAACCTCTTTAATTTATCTTACCAAGTAGTCAATTACAATATAGTATTGAACTGTTGATACCTCAACTCTTCAGAGGCATTGTGTTTATTGAATATATTTCAGTATATTTATTAGGGCTCTGGGAATGTATAGCATAACCAGAGGAAAATCACTTTATTAAAATGTTTGTATATTGTGCTCTTTACCAGTTTGTTTGTTTGTTTTCAGGGTACCAGAACCATAAGTAATAGGCATTCTATTCACATCAGATGTCTCTCTCTACATACTATCTATAGAAATTGATTAATTAGGGGTTTTATGAAGAAACACTTTGGAATAACTTTATAACATATATTTATATACATATATAAGTCATCATAAATATATGACTCCAAAAGGCATACATTTGAGATTTTGATAAGAATCTGTTACCTTATAGGAAGTTTGATTAACATTAAAAAGAAAAACCATATTAAAAAAAAATCCCTTCAAGGACATTAAAGATAAAAATTACATTCATCATGGGAAATGTATTAAATATCTACAGCCACAGATGAGTTAATAATCCCTTTTAGTCTTACATAACCTTTTAAAAAGGGTTATAATATTAAAAAGTTACAGTGTTTGGATTAGGTGATGTTTTTTCTTGTTCCCATAATTAAAACATTGAGAAGATTTAATATAACAGATTTAACAGAAGCGCGCCCTGAAGTTATTGCCTATGTTCTTCTGGATGCTTTGATGCAACTTGTCTGCCCTCTTCAGGCTGCATCTGAATATATTAGAACAATTTACAATGTCCTTTAAACTCATAAAATTAGGCCTCTAACATTCCTCTGAACTACTGAAACAAAAAATATTTTTTTAGGTAACAGTTAAGTGCTTATAGCATTTGTGGTTTTCAACTTTCAATTTCAGATGGCAGTGAGGTCTGAAATGTGCTAATAATTAGTACTGCTGAGGTCTTACTTGCTTGTTAGTCTAAGCAGACATAGACATATGCAAGAATCCAGTGACTTTCTTTGTCATTTGTTAGGATTCCTCTATTTACCTGTTAAGCATTGAGAAGTTGGAATATGGGGGTTAAGGGATAACGGAGTTAAGTTTAGAGCACTGGGTTTATGTTATTGGGCACATTCCTTCTAAGGAGTCCTTTTTACTTTGAGTAAGTATGATTAACATTGAAATACATAATTCTGAATTTCACTGAATCATTTAATGACAAACAGATCTGTTTACTGATGCTATTACTACTGAATTGCATCCAACAGAAAAGGAACCCCCATTTATGTTGTCAGTATTATATTTTCTCTAAGTATTGTATTTGTGTTAAGTGTAATTTGCTTGGCTTCACTGGAATTCTCTATTCCAGCTAGAAATATTCTTTTCTAAAAAAAAAAATAATTTTTATTTATTTGAGAGAGAGAGAGTGAGTAGGGGGGAGAGCCAGAGGGAGAGGGAGAAGCAGACTCCCCGCTGAGCGGAAAGCCAGACTGGGTGGGGCTCCATCCCAGGATCACGGGATCATGACCTAAGCCTAAGGCAGATGCTTAACCCACTGAGCTACCCGGCCACCCCCCAGTTAGATATATTCTTAAGTAGAAGCAACCTGCCTAGAAAATTTTTTGTTTGCTTTAGTGCTCTAGATTCCAAAGGAAAAAATGTAAGAAATAGGTCGTAACTTCATTTATATACTATTTTAATAACTTCATATATTTTCCCAACTAGACCAGTATAGTAACATTCTAAGTGTTTTCCAAATTTATTTTGTCCACCTCCAATATATAGTACACACTGTTGCCAGATACCACTTTTTAAATTAGTATTTTGTACAGTCCGCTTCTTTCAGAACACTTACAGTTGTTCACTGTTTATAGAATAAAGTCAAGGTCCTATTTATATTTCTACTGGAAGAGAGCTTCCAGTCTCTTCTTTCCTTATTTTCTAACATGAAGCTTATATTCTATTATTTGAAATACATAATACACATTTCAGACTTTTATTTACACTGCTTCTGCTACTTTAATATTCTCTTTCTGTCCTTTCTTTTTATAATTTTAGTCCTTCCATTCTCTTTTGAATATTTTCACATTCACACTTTGTCCAACTATTCCAGTCCACTGTGATCTCATTCTCCTCTATAAGCTGTATATATATTGCACTTAGAATCTGCATTCTTTTTTTTAAATATACAGTTGATCTTCGAACAACACAAGGGTTAGGGGCACTGATCCCCACATGCATTCGAAAATCTGTGCGTAACTTTTGACTCCCCCAAAACTTACTAATAGCCTACTGTTGACAGGGAGCTTTACATATAACATGAATAATTGATTAGAAATATTTTATATGTAATATGTATTATATACTGTAGTCATAATAAAGCTAGAGAAAAGAAAATATTAAAATTATAAGGAGAAAATACATTTACAGTATTGTATCAAAAACTTTTCATATAAGTGGAACTTTGCAGTTCAATCCCATGTTGTTCAAGGGTCAACTGCGTATATATCTTACTTCTGTATTCGTGCATTTCTATTCATTTTTCTTAGAAGCCTCTTAAAGGTGGAGATTGTGAGTTATACTTCTTTATTATTGTAGCACATATTAAAATGCTGATGATTAAAACATTGATGATTAAGACCTGAGTTCCATATTGGCATATGAAATTGACATTATAAATTATGTTCGATGATGTTAGATGTTAAATGACAACTTAGTCATTATATTAGTTGATGTTAGATTGATGATTTAGTCCTTATAACCTTTCAAGTCATGCCTGCCATTTCTTTGATAAATAGCATGTATTTGTGATGGTAAATAGATTTAAAATATTTTTTTTTCTTCCCAAGACCACCAATAGAGTAAAGTAAATTAGCTTTAAAAAGACATTAACCTGTAACATAAATCTGACTAAGTGGGCTTTTATTTTAGTCCCCCCAGAATTCAGAATTACTGCTGCAGTGATACTAGTTTTAGGATATATATGCTATATGGACTTTTTAGGAAAGTATATTATTCATTATCACCATCATCAAACCTTAAATGCCTATTCTGTACTAGGTCCTAGCCATCAAATTATCAGTGCATAAATATAACATGCATAAACGGAACAGATACATGGATAAAATAATAGTGCTATGTATTAGCTGAGAATTTCTATTTCAGGTGCAGTTGCCTTAACAAATATTTTAGTTATAGAGATTTGAAGTGACTTCTGAAGGAGAGGAGATTTTTGAGCAAACTTTGAAAGGAGGGAGGACATTCTAAGCAAGGGATTTAAACTCAAAGAATGAACATGGGATGTCATAAAACAGAGAGCCTTTAAGTATGATATGGTCAGATAGACATAGGTCATAAATCTAAGTTGTGGCCAGGGTATGGAGGATCTTGTCTTCTGTTCTGCCCATTGTCTTCTTTATAGAGGCAGTGGGAAACTTGGACTTTGGAACACAGGATAGAATCTACAATTGCTAATTGGGAACTTTAATTGAAACAGTGGGGTGATATGGAATACAGTGTTTGAAGGCAAAATTAATTCATCCTCTTCGACTCCTCAGTAGTCTTTGTTACATTTTCTTGTTTTATTTTCTTCAGAGTACTTATGATTATCTGAAATGTAGTATATACTTGTATGAGGCCTCTTTTTCTCACTGGACTATATTCTCTCAAGATCAGAGCCCTTGCTCCTTTTTAATTTTTGGTGGCACTAATGTATATTTGTGGAGTGAATGAATGAATGCATGAATGTATATTTAGTAGATTCTAGTAGGTCTGGGCTAGGTTACAGCATTATGAGGGAAAGAAATTCAACATTATTCCTATGCTACATCGTTCTATAAGATACTATACACAGATGTCGAATACTAAAATTTGATTGTTTTCTTCTTGCATATTTTTCGGAATGAAGCATTTTCATTTCTTAGAATATCATTTTCACAAGAATGTCAGTTTTTGCTGATTTGCTATTTCCCTTAGTTTCAGTTTTTTGAAGTTAAAATATTCTTTTGTGGAAAAATATTCCGTTTTCTTAATTGTGATGTTATCTGTTTAATAATTTTTTCTAAAGGTAGCATTGTTCTCTTGAGGTTTATTAGTGTGCAAAGATGTTCAGACCTACTTAATTGTTGGTGCCAATTCACTGTGTGAAGTGCTTCTTTAAAAATCAATGATGAATACTTACCTACCAATAATGTTATATTCCATATGACAAAAATCAAATCAGATGTTAGGACTTATGCTGGTTTTTACTGTTTTTATTGTAGCAGTGAGGCACTGTTTTAAATAGATGAGGGAGGGCATAAGCTCGGTATTGTCTGTGTATTCCTCTAATAAACAGAGAACATGTTCTCATTTATGTCACACCTTCATTTTACCAGCATCTTAAGTTTTTTCCCTCCTTAGTCCTTTGTGCTTGCTTTTCTTGCTACCTGAAATGTTTATTCTCTAGCTTGTTTCAGTGGTTGTGTTTTTCTCATCCTTGGGATTTGAGATTTAGAGTCATTTTATCTGAGAAACCTTTCTTGACATTCCATCTACATAAATCCTCCATTATTTTCTGTAATACCATTCTCTGTATTATTTTCTCAGTGTATAGTGTAGATTTTAATTACTTATTTGGTTGTTTATTATATGTCTCCACTAAAATATCAACTTCGTGAGAGCAGAGACCTTAGAGATTAGTTCACTTATTGCTATTGAGTGCTCAGTAAATAGTTTTGTGAATTAAATCTTATTTGTAAATTAAATCTTATTCAACCACCAAAGCTTTAAAAGATTGTGATCATTTTCACTGAACATATTCTGCCTACTGAGCACAGTGCAGTCTTAAGCTGATTCTTACAATGATCCGTTTTTGTACTGTAGTCCAGTAAAATGATGCCCTTAAGGTCTATATGCTAAATGACCTCAGATTATAGTCCTGTTTGTATTTAACCTTTTTAATATATATAAATCACAGCAATCTTATGTGCTCCTTGTTCATAAAAAAAAAAAAAAAAAGCCTAAAATGAACAACTACACTCCTAGCCTTTACACTCATCTATGTGTGTACTTGGCCATAGGCAATCACTATTATTCCTTTGTGTTTTCTTCCTCTGGTGATTATTTTCCTTCATGTTTCTAAATGTTATAACAATATTTCATAAAAAAGCAGACTTGATCTTGATGTTTCTTGTTACGATAGATAAGGATTTAATTCATCTCTTATTTTTATAGCTTTCTAGTTCTTTTATTATTGTAACAGTAAATAGCATCTTTCTATTTCTGGTCCATTAAATATAGATGACCTCTCTTGATTCCCTAATGGTAAGCACACCTTTTCTTCTCACCTCTTCCCCTTCCCTTTTACCTACTAAATCCTGTTAATTGTACTTTTACTTCGTCAAGAGTTGATAGCATTTACATTCCATATTGTTCACAATAATGAACCTTTCTCATTTCCAATTAATCAAAATTATGATACATTTTAATTTGCATCTTATATATTCATTTTCTTGTAGTTTCTTGTATGTCTTACATACAATATGGTCTTAGTATCTTCTAGCTTTTGCTGATTCTAATGATTGCTTAGAATCTTTTTATCTTAAAGTCCAATTAAATTTCTGTTCTAATTTATACTTTATAGCTTCTTAGTTGGATCACAGTTTTCTTACGCATCTTCCACCTTGCCTAGCTTAACCATAATTCTCTGCCCTTTTCCCTTTCTTATAGCGTTTCTATCATACTCTCAAGTTTTCTTATTTTTTCATTCATATTACCTTTCAGTTATATCCTAAGGTAATTTCACATTCCTTACATTTCTGAGAATATGTTTATTTCAAACTTAATTGTTTGGCTTGATAAAGAATTCTACATTGAAAAGAACATGCTCTCAAAACTCTGAAGGAATTGTTCAGTTATCTGCCAGTATCTAGTGTTGGTAATTACTAGTACAATCCCAATCTCATTGTTTGTCATTGTTACATGTTTTCTTCTCTGACCTTCTTTTTATCTATAATGATCTGAAATAATATGTCTGGTGTCGGTCATTTCTCGTTTTTCTTACTTAGAACCTGGGAAATAATTTTAGTTGGAAGACTTAGTCTCCTTTAATTGTATTATGTCCCCGGAAATATTTCCTCCATTCTCTCTCTTGTATTTCTGGGTCTCCTCTGAAAGTTGAAATTTTTGGATTTTATCTCTAGGTACCTTTCTCCCTCTTTTTTTCCAATATAGTCCACCCGTGTGTTTTTTATTCTGTGAATTTTATTTAACACTATCTTCTAATATTGGTATTTAATTTGAACAATCATATTTTAAATTTTAAGCGCTCTCTTTTACTTTCTTTGTTCCTTTTTTGTATGGTGTGTGTGTGTGTGTGTATGTATACCATTGAAAGAAGCAGGCTGTCATGGGCCCTGAGCATCCCTGCATGTTCTTACTGGTTATGCCAAGCAGGCAGAGGCCTGATTGCTCTTCACCTGGGCAGTTTCTCAGGGATGTGTGTGCAGTGAGAAGCCTTAAGGAGTGAAATAATATCTCTCACTGAACAAAGCACAGGCTTCTTCTCACTTATTATAAAAACAGTAAGTGTCTCAAACTCAGTGTTCCCCTCCTGTAATACAGTTAACTGTGTGTGCTGGCATTCACGAAGGACCTTTGTGTCACCCGTGAGACTTGGGGGCAGGGAGAACTGATGTGAATGAACATTAAATAATAAAGTCCTTTGTCTCTGACCCAGCAATCTCTTTTCTGCCAGCCTCCAGGAAACAGTAACAGGGTAGCTTGTTAGCTTGTATGTAAGACAAAATCTCACACCCTGTACAGTTCTTGACAAATTCCACTCTTTCTGAGTATATTAAAGTTTCTTTTTAATGTTTTTGTACTTCTTTGAATTATGTTTCTTCCGGAGTTGTTTTGTTTGGGATTTTTTTTTTTTTATTAAGTTAGGTTTTCCTCAATCACATAAGGTGATTTTTTTTTTTTTTAAATAGTCCAGTCACTTAACTATAGAAAGACTAACATAGGAACTGGTTGGGAGTGGGGCAGGAGTTTGGGTCTTCTATTCCATGTAAAGATACTTAATTATGATCTCCGAGTTCCATTTCTTATTTTCAGACTCTGCTTCTTAATCCAGTATTTTTCCTCTTTCCTGCACTGCAGTCTCCCTTTGTGATGTACCTTCCTCCATCAAAACTTTTCCACTAGCTTTCTGTTTTCCAAGTATTTCTTGAAATCTCTTATCTGCTGCGGACTCCAAGTCGTTGTGTTATTATGAGGTTATACGTTTTTATCTCTTCCATTTTGGGAGAGGAAGGAGATAAACTCCTTTCTCAATTACATGGAGGTAACACACTTTACAAAAACATGTTTTAATGATCATTTGGTGCTTCTAGCAATGCCATGTCTCTGTTTCTACTCCAACCCTACACTTAAATCTTTATTATTTGGAAAGTCAACAAAATGTCCAATAGAAATTAATTCAAAATAGGAGTGAATAATGTTCATAGAGTAGGGCTTATTTGCGGCGTTTGGTTAAACTACCAGGGGAATTTTTACTTAGTAATTACTTTAGTAATTTTGAATGTAAATGCATTTTTAGATAAATGCAATATATAAAGATGAAGTATTACTGCGTTGACGATTTAAAAAATGCCTATGATTTTTGTTCTCTGTTAAACTGAATTGCCCATATGCTTAAAAATTGCTTTATGTCCTTTACTAAAAATCATCTTAAGATTTAAATTATATGTATAGGGGATGCTGCAAACGCTAGAATAAGAGTTTTCGATTACTTAAAGGGCCATGCCGGACTGTTGGCCCACACACTTTCCGTCACTACTATTCAATTCTGCCCGTATATAGTACAATAGCGGTCCTAGCAATGCAAATGAATCAGTGTGGCTGTGGCGCCGTAAAGCTTTATGAACAACAAAATATGAATCTTATATAATTTTCACATGTGATGGAATATTTCTTCTATTTTGTTACAACCAGGTAAAAATATAAAATCAGTGCTTGCAGTCTGTACAGAAATTAGCCAACCCTGGTGTGAGAATTACCTGTTTTATTAACAGTTTTGTTAATGCTTGAGTAGTGATACGTTTTTACTCTGCCCCATTCTTGTTACCAGGCAGGCCAATGAAGAATATCAAATACTGGCCAACTCCTGGCGCTATTCATCTGCCTTTTGCAACAAACTCTTCTTCAGTATGGTGGACTATGATGAGGGAACAGATGTTTTTCAACAGGTAAAAGAGTTAGATCTTATTTTGCTAGTATATTTAATAGAGTTGGTTATGGTGGATATGTTTTTGTTGGTCAAATAAAAATACAATTCATTGAATAAGCTAATAAAGACAGTAAGTAGTTATAATAAATTCTGTGATGTGATTAAAGTAATTTTAGCCAGTGTTATCTTTAACATTGCAAAGTTTTTGCTATTAGAATGGTAAACACATTTTAACTTCTCCAATGTAGAGGAAATATGTTTTTTCAAGCATATAGTGGTAGTTTACATGCATTATCCTTATTTTGACATTTAACAGTATTGGGTTTAGGTGATATTTTGCACAAATACATGAAATTTTATATAAATTCAATGTAATTTCTACTTAACCCTCACTTCTTCCAATGTGACAGGTATAGAGAATTTTACATGTAAAGTAATAAATATTTACTTAAAAGTGTTCTCTGTTATGGACTGAATTGTGTGCCTCCCAAACATATGTTGAAGCCATAACCTAGAAGTGACTGTGTTTGGAGAAAGGGCCTATAAGGAGATAATTAAGGCTAAATGAGATCATAGAATGGGACCCTAATCCAAAAGACTGGTGTCCTTATAAGAAGCAGAAGTTGCCAGGAGAGTATATGCACAGAGAAAAGGCCACGTAAGGACACTGCAAGAAGACAGTTATCAGCAAATCAGTAAGAGACCAATTCTACTGGCATCTTAATCTTGGACTTCCAGCTTCCAGAACTGTGAGAAAACAAATTTCTGGCTTTTAAGCCACCTAGTCCGTGGTGTTCTATTACAGTAACCCGAGCAGACTAACACATTCTCATTTACACAGTCCTCTCTGTAGAGCAAGATGATGAATTTGTCATGGTTGTGTCATCATCATTGCTAACATTAAGTGCACATGATCCAAGCACTCTTCAAAGGGCTTACTGTATATTTCATTTAGTTTCACAACAATCCAATGAGAAAAATAATGTGATCTTCATTTCACACATAAGGAAATTAAAGTGTGGAGAGGTTGCTTTTCTAAGTTTACAAAGTTAATATAATATAGGACTAGAGTTTGAGCTCAGTAGTCTGTCTTCCTGAGTTCTAGTTCTTAGTTATGCTGTTACCCTGCAGCTACCAATATTTTTGTATTTGTCACTACTTGATCTGTGCCTTTCAAATGTAAAATTTATTGTAGTGCAAGGCGTTGATTAGTTTGGTCTATTTTATTTTGCTCACGTGTGACATTCTTTGGCATAATACTTTATCAGGTCATGGAAAAGCATTTAGTTCTGTAAAGAATCTAGTTCACTAATTATAAATGGGCCATTAGTAAGTATTTTTGCTTATTCGCTTCCAGGTTGATTGTTCATTCATCTTTGCCAGTTTCTAGTTGAATAAGAAATTCTTTTTTGCTTTCAATACCCTTTATTCTTGGTCTTTCCTGTTAGTATTCCTCACTTATTTCTTCCCCTATAAATTTATTTTGTTGTTTTGGATGTTTCTTTCTGTTCACCTATTCAGCAAATGTCATTGACTGTCTACTCTGTAGGAGCAATGGATTGGTGAGAAACACATACAAAGCTCTTCCCCATAAAGAGTTTACAGATCAGGGAGCTGATAGTAATAATATCATAATAAAACACACACACACACACATATATATGTACAGATCTTCCTTGACTTATATTGGGATTATGTCCCGATAAAGCCATTGTAAGTCGAAAATATTGTAAGTCAAAACTACATTTAATACACCTAACTACTGAATATCATAGTTTAGCCTGCCCTACCTTCAGTGTGCTCAGAACACTTAAATTAGTCTACAGTTGGACAGAATCATCTAACACAAAGCCTGTTTCTTATTAAAGTATATTGAATATGGTAGTGAAAGTGAAAAACAGAATGGTTGTCAGCGTATCAGTTTTTTACCCTCGTGATCACATGGTTGACTGAGAGCTGTGGCTCACTGCGCTTGGTCAGCATCATGGGAGACTTTTGTATTGTGTATCACTACCCCACAAAAAGATCCAAATTCAAAATTTGAAGTAGTTTCTACTGAATGTGTATCACTTTGGCATCATTGTAAGGTTAAAAAAAATGCAAGTTGAACCATCATAAGTCAGGGACCATCTGTAATTTCAAATAACCCTTACAAAGGAAAATTATAGTACCAAAAGAACCAAATATGATTTCATGTAATTTGTAAGTCTCCATGGAATCTCAGAATTGACCTTGAGATCGTCAGGCAAAGTGCTATTCATTATATACTTGAATCCTTGCTGCCATATTAGGAAATAGTTGTCCAAGTCCAGTCTGACTCTTAGAGCAGAGGCTTCAAGCCCAAATATCTATCCCGGCCAGGTTTGTAAACCAAATGAAGAAAGCAGATTGGATTAGTGTAGTTGCATTATGGTATCTTTATTTACATTCTTAATAATATTAAACACATTAGTTCTTTACTTGCATAATTACATATGTTCTCTCCTATTTTTGTAAAACAAAGTCTTTCTGGGTCTTTTTTTATAAAATAAATCTTTAGTGGAAATACTCCTGTTTCATTTTCTCCTAACTGTTGTAAGAAATAAAATCAGCAAAACACTATGGAGCTGACTGTTGGTCTCGCTGTTGAGGAAACAGTATGGTGTGGATGAGGACTGCAGCAAACTGGAGCAGACAAACTTGACCTCAGAGGGACACACAGCTTGTTGTAGCTGTGTTTAGCGAATGCAGGCCACATGCAGCTAGAGCTGTTTTTCTCAAGGAGAAACCTAAATATGAATTTTTTTACAAAATTTTTCTGTCTTTAAAGTGTGGACAACTAATTCAAACTGTGTGCTGAATATTGACTGTACAGGCTGCCAGTATATAACCATATAGATATATTGTAAGATATAATCATTGAATTCTTTTGTATGCTTTAGACATGTTTTTTTATTTTTTTAAAGTTTGACGTAGACATGAAAGTTGACATCAAGATTATTTTTAGTTGAAAAATTTCCTCAGGTTAATTTGATTCAGCAGAATTCTGAGTTATAGAACTGCTTTGTCTTTTCTAAAACCTAGCTCCTGGCTTAGTAATAAGAGTTATTTTAAAATGCATGAAAGTTGTAGCAGTTAGTGGCTTTTATGGGGAATTATAATGTACAAAAATAGGGAAGTACATATTTTGCTTTATTGAGAACTAAAAGATTTTTAATGCTACGTTTCTTTTCTCACTATTGAACCACAGTTTGTTGAAGTGCTCTTTCTAAATTATTTTAAAACATTGTGCTGTCTGAAAATAATACTAATATGAATGCTAAAACTTGGTAATTCCCGATTTACTGGGGACTTGTTGGGAGAGTAGCTTCCAATTATACGTGATTCCCTTGAAACGGTTGAGGCTAAGTGAATGATGACAGACCAACCAGTTAATGATTGTGGTGTGTGAGAAGCAGGTCTGGACTAGCAACAAGATCTGCATTGTACCCGGCTTTGTGTGTAGCCTTGGGGAATGTTTACATTTTAATGAAGATGAAAGCTTTGAATTATATGATTTTTTTAAACTGTAAAATTTTTAGATCTTAAACCTTAGTAGGAATTTTTTGATTGTTCCAATGCAGAGAGTTTTTGCTTGTAGTATGTTATTTGCATGTTGGCCCCAGCTATCTCTTGTGCATCCACCATGGAAACACAAAACACGAACGAAGTCTGGCATGGGAAAAAGCACAGAGACTGTGTGTTTCGTTTTCTTTAACGAGCCTTACTAATACCCATAACATGGAAGCCCACTGTTGGTACTGCTGTACTTTACTTTGACGTCAGCTGCAAGGACAATTTTTGCTTTGATTTCTCTTTTCATTCTCAGTATTGGGAAATGCTGAGTTGTATTGTACGTCAAGGCGAAAAAACTATTGGCCTTTTATTTGAGACATTTTTCATAATTCCAGAGCAGTGAGAATTTATATAATTTTGTAGTTTGCTACTCAATTCAAATTAACCTTTGTTTTAGGTATTATATTCTTAATAAGCACCATTTATGTTAAAGTAGTAGTCTATTCAATACACTTTTCAAATGGGATTACCTATAGAAAATAATTGTGAGATATAATCATTTTAAGACACTTGAGTTAATAGAGAGATTGAACAGAAGAAGATTATTATTGTGATTTCTCCTGTAGTCTGGTAAATTTAGGTTGTTTAGAACAAAAATGTTGTTTTCTGATATAATCATCATTTTTAAAAAGTCTTTAAATTTTTAATAGGTAATTTAATAATTTGGCATTAATGCTTTTATGCATTTATATTTTTCAACAAGCGGCAGTACTTTAATAGCTGCTTAAGTGAAATAGTATCTTACGTGTGAAGGTTCTGAGAACTTAGCCAAATTCACAAGTTCTTTTTCAGTCAATAGCATATTACAGTGAATAAACACAATAATTAAGCTCTGGAAAGCCACTTGGATTTTCATAATAAATGCTATCTTTTTAAAATTCATGCAGAAAAAACCATAAAATGTTAGAGTAATGAGATATAAAGATTGCTGGGATATTATATTTAGTATATTTTATCTTACGTTTTACAGCTCAACATGAATTCTGCTCCTACATTCATGCATTTTCCTCCAAAAGGCAGACCCAAAAGAGCTGATACTTTTGACCTTCAAAGAATTGGATTTGCAGCTGAACAACTAGCAAAGTGGATTGCTGACAGAACGGATGTTCATGTATGTTTTTATTCCCCACAGTTTTAATAATAGACTAATTAGTTTGGTTTGTTATAGCACTGTAGTAAGGCCACAGGATTCTTAAAATTACTCAATAGAACATTTTTCCTTGCTTAGAGAAAAACTGTGTGATAGCCGTAAGCTGAATTTTGACTGAGGTGAATGTAGATGGTTTTTAGAATAATGGTACATTGATATTTTAAGAACCGTTAAAAAGTACATGAGTTGGGCACAAAATAATTTCAGACGCTAAAATATATATGGAATATTGTTCAAAGGTATTAGTAGAGAAATTCTAATTAAAAAGATGTGTAATTTTTATTTAGCTTTTGGGCAAATACAAATGATATAATACTTTTCATGAACCATGGGGGAAAATATAGATACTGTTCTTTGGACTATGGAATAACTAATTCTAAGTGTGTGTAATGTCTTTATTTTATGTAATTTAACTTTTAACAATCCTCCTAGAAATTTAACCTAAGGATATAATTAGGAATGATTCAAATATTTAGCCATAGAAATATTTTTTAAATAACATTCATTGTAATGGAAAACAATTGGAAATAAGTGAAATGTTTAGAAATAGGAGACTACTTAAATGTACTCTAGCTTGGACAACAATGGTCTACAAGTATATTTGACATAGAAGCTCAAGGTGTAGGTTAGAAAAATAGTATTTCTAGTATGATCTAGAATTTTGTTTTAAAGCATAAATATGAGTGTAGATATGTAGACAGTTTATTCAGGAAATAACAATCTTGATGGTATTTAATGTCTATGTGGAGGGCTTAAGGCTGCTTTATTCCTTAATCTCACCAGAATTTTCTATAGTGAACAGTTAGAACCAGTAATTTTAAAGTACATTTATTCTAGAATATGTAATTTTACCATAAGGTGTAAACATATTTATTCTTAGTCAAGATGGGTATCTCTCATCATTATTAAGTCTTGTCATTTTTTTTTTTTTTTGGCAAATATTCAGTTCTGCAACAGTATCCTTTAGCTCATACAAGATACTAAGGGTAATATTGAAAAAGTACTATTAATTCTTTATGAGTTACTGAATTTTCATCAGAAATTATTCAAATCTATTGATCACACCTACACTTTAAGTTACTTGATAAATACACTTTTGTTAAAAAGTCTATTTGGAAATAATTTCAACCTTTAAAAAGTTTCACACATGAAAATAATGCAAATAGTACCAATGTATACCTTTATCAAACTCACCTATACTTACCATTTTACCCCTTTTGCTTTGCCACTCTATTCTCCCCCACCCCTGTCTCTCTACATACATACTTCATAGATGCGCAAATTTTTTTTCAGAATGTGAACCGCATTTCCTGAGAAATACATAAGAACAGTACGGATATCACCTTCACAGATTTACACTGATGTAATATTTTTATTTGAACTACTGTCCATATTCTGTCAGTTGACATAATATCCTTTAATAGCATTTTCGTGCCTCCAGTATAAAATCCATTCTAGAGTTAGATAATGTGTTTAGTCATCAGGTTTCTTTAGCCTCTTTTAATCTGGAATATTTCCATAGCTCATCTTTGTCTTTTAAATGCATTGACATCTTGAATCCTTTTCCACTTTTTAAATAGAATGATCCTCATTTGATTTGCCTGATATTTAATTTTTTCTGATATTTGTTTATGACTGGATTCTACTTATACATTCTCAGACACAGTACTACATAGGTCATGTTTTGGTCATGACATCTGTCTGACTCTCATTGATGATCTGAAATTTTGATCATCTGGTCAAGATGTTTTCCATTTCTCTGCTGTATAATTACTTCCCCCCCTTTGAAATTAGTAAGCTGTCTGTGTGGAAACACCTTAAGAGCAGAGAAATACCATACTCCTCATCAGAACTTTTGCCTAGATCTAGTATCCATTGTTGATTTTTCTCTGATCCAGATTTTACCAAAATGGTTGCAAAGTGATGATGTTCTGCTTCTCCTCTGTCCATATTTCTAGTTGGCCTTGAGCATTTTACTGTGAGCAGGAGTTCTCCTGTCCTACCTATCAATCAATCAATCATTGGTAGGGACTGATGAGTTGCATTTTTTTCTCCAGTGGTTAGTAAGTTATTACTATAATTAAATATTTCGGTACTAAAATTGTCTAGATTTGACTAGTGGGATCTTCTTTATGCTGGCTCTTGTGTCCGCGTGATATCTCGCCTTCATTTTTTTAAAGCATTTTCTTACTTTCCTGACACAATTTCCTCACGTAATATATCTCAGGCTTATCTACCTAATCTACCCCGTGGGGCACTTAGTTACCCATCTCTTCTCAGAGCCTTGGTTTCTTTTAGTGGGAAATGTTTTTAGAACCAAGATTTCATAACAATGCCATCCACTTTTTAAAAATAGCTTTAATGTTTTAGTGGACACCAACAAGAAAATGAAAAGACAACCCACAGAAGGGGAGAAAATATTTACAAATTATTTTTTTGACAAAGGACTTATATCTAGTATGTATATAGGAAATCTTATAACTCAATAATAAAAAGACAGCCCAATTAAAAAGTGGACAAAGAATCTGAATAGACATTTACATAAGGAAAATATACAAGTGGTTAATAAGTACATGAAAAGATGCTCAGCCTCATTAGTCATTAGGAACATGCAAATCAAACCTACAGTGAGTTAGTATCGCATACCTATTTAGGTTGGCTGGAATCAATGAATGAGAGAATATATTGGCAAGGAAGTGGAGAAATCAGAATTCTCATATACTACCAATGGGAATGTAAAATGGTGTAGCCGCTTTGGAAAACAGCTGGGCAATTACTCAAACCAAGAAACCTAGCATTACTATATAACCCAGCAGTTCTACTCTTAGGTATATATCCAAGATAAATGAGCCGTTTAGGGTTGGAGGGTGAAGGGTATACCAGGGGGATTGCTGAAGGGTTATTTTTTTATGTGATTGGAATGTTCTGATGCTGACTTTGGTGATGGTTGCAAAACCCCGTGAATATACTAAAAACCATTGAATTGTACACCAGGTGAATTGTATGGCATGTGTATTATATGTCAGTAAGGTGTTAAAAAAGGCTAAAGATGTTAAACTATCCCAATTTGGAATAATAAATATATTATACTCCCATGTCCTCCCCCGTACTAGATGATCTTGTGTTTCATAGGTGAAACACAGCAGTTCTGTGTTAAACATAAGTAACGTGTGTGTATATTAACTGTTCACCTAAAGCAGGTCTTTTTATATAGTCATGTTGGAAGACATTTGTTTTTGATTTGTAAAGAGTAAAGAGAGTGTTAGTTCCACAAATGAAAAGTAGGGTGGCACCTTTCTAAAGTTGTGGTGTTGAAAATTGGAAGGACTAGAATATGGTCAAGAGAAAAACACTTTTACTTTATTTGGCTCTTAAAATTTTCATTGCATGTTTGCAGATTCGAGTCTTCAGGCCACCCAACTATTCTGGCACCATTGCTTTGGCCCTGTTAGTGTCACTTGTTGGCGGTTTGCTCTATTTAAGAAGGAACAACTTGGAATTCATCTATAACAAGACTGGTTGGGCCATGGTATCTCTGGTATGTTATTGTGCTATACTTTTTCTCCTTATTTCTTTGTAAATAGTATAAGTTGTATGGTTGTTGATTTTCAACAAAGATGTCAGAGTAATTCAGTGAGAAAAGAATAGTCTTCAACAAATTGTGCTGGAACAGTTAAATATCCTCATGTAAATAATGAGCCACAACCCTTTGCTCACACCACATATAAAAATTACCCAAAATGGATTATGGGTCCATATGTAAAACTAAAATTATAAATCTTCCGGAAGAATACAAAATCTTTATAACACAAAAAGCATAAACCATGGAAGAAAAAATAATAAATTGGACCTAACCAGGATTAAAATATTTGCTCTTCAAAGAATTTATAGACTTAGAGAATATATTTGGAAAATATATGTGTATGGGACATGTATCTAGAATATGTGAATAATTATTACTGCCCAGAAGATAGAAATCATGGTTTTAAAAATAGACAATCTGTTTATGGGTAAGATGGCATATATACATACTAGCTTTCTCTCCTGCTAACAGAACTATAAACCTGGAGTGAATGCAAAGCTCCTCACGTATTTGGTGTTTCTAAAAAGTAAAGGTCAGCAGGTAGATCAGGTAAGAATACCAGCATTCAAGATGACATTTAATTAGTAGATAAAAAATTATCAACCTTCTACATCTCCTGTTTTGTTTTTCCTTGAGTTGAGTTTCGGCAATTTGGAGCAGACAGAGAGGTATCTAGGAGATACCTCTAGTTCTGGCTCAAGGAGAGTAAAAGAGATTCTTGTGTCTTTTTTTCTATTTTCTTGTACCCCAATTCCTCAGGCAGTCCTGTGGCAGAACAGTAGAGACAATGAAAGCAATTGGTAGTGGGAAACTGTAGGAGCCAAACTCTTAAAGGGGAACCTTCCCCATCATGTCAAAATTTATAGAACTGTACACCAAAAGAATAAAAAGTCAGTTTTACTGTTTAATAATTCAGAAAATAGGCAGAAGATTTGAAGTGACGCTTGACTACAGAGCATGGATAAAGAACAAAGAAGAACATGCAAATTCCGTGGTAGTGAACCCAGATCTTCTGGCTTGGATGTTCTTATGGTCCAGTAAAAGTGTCTATTCTGTATACTGACATATGTCCTGTGAGCCACCTAAGGCAAAGTGACAGGGCCCTGTTAAAATATTGAACTTAGAAGCCTCCATTTTATGGTTGGTGATTGATTGATTGATTGCAGTGCTTGTAGGCAAAAATCCATGTTCTGCACCCTGGAGATAAATAAATAAATAGAGAAAGAGGTTATAGTCTTCCACTGCTGGCTGTTGAATAGCCATTCTGATCTCCTCAATTTGAGACATTGCGTAGAGGTTAAGAGCTTGAAGGATATGAAAAGCCCTTGTGGGGTCTTCCATGGAGACCAGGATATCAGTGTTGTAAAATAAGGGTGTACAACTGAAAGAAAGGGGACGGTGGCCTGGTTAATCATGTAGCAAAAATAAGAAGTACCCTTCCGGAGAACTGCTGCATTGAGACCCACACTGCTGCGTAAAACAATGTATAAATCTAGAAACAGTAGGCTTTTTGTTTGTTTGTTTCTTTGCTATCCCTAAGGAAAGGACTTCCCCCTACCCCCCCAGCTCTACTGAGGAATAACTGACATATAACATTGTGTGAAAGTTGAGGGTATACAATGTGATGATTTGATACATGTATATATTGCAAAATGATTACCATAATGAGGTTAGTTAATACCTTTATCACCTCATATAAATTACTTGTGTGTGTGTGTGTGTGTGTGTGTGTGTGTGTGTGTGTGGTGAGAACATTCAAGATTTACTCTTAGAAACTTTCAAGTATATGATATAGTATTGTTAACTCTAGTCACACTGCTATAAATGATAACCTTAGAACTTACACATTTTATAACTGGAAATTTGTACCCTTTGACCAACATCTCCCTGTTTTCTCCTCGTTATAGCCCCTGGACATCACCATTCCATTCTCCCTGTATTTAGATTCTATATATAAGGGAGATCATAAAGTATTAGACTTCCTCCAACTTATTTTACTTGGCATTATGCTATCCAGGCCCATCTATGTTGTTGCAAATGGCACGATTTTTTTTTATGGCTGAAATGTGAGATATATAGAGATATATATAGAGAGAGAATATATATATATATATATCTATATATCTCCATTCATCTGTCAAAGAACACTTAAGTAGTTTCTATGTCTTGACTATTGTGAATAATGATGCAGTGAATATGGGGGTACAGATCTCTCTTTAGGATAGAAATATGATTGCTTTCAGATATATACCCAGAAGTGGGATTGCTGGATCATATAGTAGTTGTATTTTCAATTTTTTAAGGAACCTCCATACTGTTTTCCATTGTGGCTGTACCTTTTACCTTCCAACCAACAGTGCATAAGAATTCCTTTTTCTACATCCTTGCCCACACTTGTTACCTCTTATCTTTTCGATAATGACCATTATAATAGGTATGAGATGTTACTTCATTGTGATTTTGATTTCCATTTCCTTGATGATTGGTGATTTTTGAGCATCTTTTCATGTACCTGTTGGCCATTTTTAGGTCTTCCTTGGAAAAATACCCATACAGGTTTTGTGCCTACTTTTTAATTGGATTTTTTTTTTTTTGAGTTGTGTGAGTTTCTCCAACATATGATTTGCAGATTATTTTCTCCTATTCTGTAAGTTGCCTTTTCATTTTGTTGGTGGTTACCATTGCTTTGCAAAAGCTTTATGGTGTGATATAGTCCCATTATACTTCTGCTTTTGGTGTCATATTCAAAATATTGTCAAGACCAGTGTCAGTGAGCTTTTTTTCATATGTTTAGAGTTTTATAGTTTTGGGTCTTAGGTATAAGCCTTCAGTCCATTTTGAATTAATTTCTGTGATTGGCATAAGATAGGTGTCCATTTTCATTCTCTTGCATGTGAAGATCCACTTTTCTCAGCAGTTTTTATCGAAGAGACTATGCTTTCCTCGTTGAGTGTTCTTCACTCTCTTGTCAAGTACTTGTTTTGTTTTGTTTTTTTGCCATTTTGAAATTTATTTATTATTATGTTCAGTTAGCCAGTGTATAGTAGTACATCATTAGTTTTTGATGTAGTGTTCAACTACTCATTAGTTGCATATAACACCCAGTGCTCATCATAACACATGCCCTCCTTAATATCCATCACCTGGCTACCCCATTCCCCCTAGCCCCCTTCTCTCTGAAAGCCTCAGTTTTTTTTCCTGGAGTCCAGAGTCTCTCATGGTTTGTCTCCCTCTCTAATTTCTTCCCATTCATTTTCCCTCCCTTCCCCTGTGGTCCTCCGGGTTATTCCTTATGTTCCACATGAATGAAACCATATGAGAATTGTCTTTCTCTGCTTGACTTATTTCATTTAGTATAATCCCCTCCAGTTCCATCCATGTCGATGCAAATGGTGGGTATTCATCCTTTCTGATGGCTGAGTAATATTCCATTGTTTATATGTACCTCATTTTCCTTATCCATTCATCTGTTGAAGGGCATCTCGGCTCCTTCCACAGTTTGGGTATTTTGGACATTGCTGCTATGAATGTTGGGGTGCATGTGCCCCTTCTTTTCACTACATCTGTGTCTTTGGGGTACTGGTATTTACCCCAAAGATACAGATATAGTTTCAAATACCTATTGATGGTACCCGTGTGAGTTTATTTCTGGGCTTGGAATTCTATTGCACTGGTCTATTTCTGACAGTACCATTCTGTTTTGATTATACTTTGAATTCAGGGAATTTCATGCTTCCAGATTTGTTCTTCTTTCTTGGTATTGTATTGGCTGTTTGGCATCTTTTTATGGTTCCATACAAATTTTAGGATTTTTTTTTTCCTATGTCTGTGAAAAATGTCATTGGAATTCTGTGATTACATTGAACTTAAGTAGTATGGACATATTAACAATATTAATTCTTATTCTCTATGAACACAGGATATTTTTCCTTTTGTTTCCTTTCTTTCATGGATATCTTTCACCTCCCTGGTTAAATTTATTCCCAAGAATTTTATTGTTTTTGATGCTATTGTAAATGGGACTTTAAAAAAAATTTTTTTTCAGATGTTTTGTTGTTAGTCTACAGCAACATAACTGATTTCTATATACTGGTTTTGTATCCTGAAACTTTATTGTAATTGGTTATTTATTCTAATAGGTTTTGGTGGAGTCTAGGAATTTCTGTATATAAGATCATATCATCTACAAACAATTTTACTTTTCCCTTTCTGCTTTGGATACCTATTATTTTTCTTTCCCAGTTGGTCTGGCTAGGACTTCCACTATGATGCTGAACAGGAATAATGATAGTGGGCACCCTTGTCTTGTTTCTGATCTTAGAGACCTTCCAGTCTATCATTGAGTATGATGTTAGCTGTGGGCTTATCAAATAGGGCTTTTATTGTGTTGAGCTACATTTTTTCTATATCCAATTTAGTGAGAGTTTTTCTCATGAAAGGCTGTTGAATTTTGCGAAATATTTTTCTGTATCTCTAGAGATGATCATATGGTTGATTTTCATCTTTCATCCCATTAGTGCGTTGATTTATCTTTATTGAACCCTCTTTGCATACCAGAAATAAATCCCTCTTAATCATGGTGTATAATCTTTTGAATGTACTGTTTTGTGGAGATTTTGTGGAGAATTTTTGCATTTGTATTTATCAAGCATATTTGTAGTTTTCTTCTAGTGTCTTTATCAGGCTTTGGTATTGGGGTAATGCTGGCATCATAAAATGAGTTTGGGAGAATGTGAGAAAGATTGGTATTCTTTACATTTTTGGTAGACTTCACTAGGTAAACCTGGACTTTTCTTTGTTGGGAGGTTTTTTATTCCTGATTCAGTCTTCTTGCTGCTGTTCTCTGATTTTCTCTTTCTTTGATTCAGTCTTAATAGGTTTGTGTTTCTAGGATTGTTTCTATTTCTTTTAGGTTATCAAATTTCTTGGTGTATATTTGTTCATAGTAGTCTCTTATAATCCCTTGGTATTTCTGTGGTATGAGTTGTAATGTCTTCTTGGTTCTGATTTTATTCATTTGAATTTTTTCTTAGTCTAGATAATGGTTTGTCAATTTTATCTCTTTAAAAAACCAAGTTCTTTGTTTCATCTTTTCTGTGGTGTTTCCAGTTTTTATTTATTTCTGCTCTAATCTTTGTTATTTCCTTTTGCTAGTTTTTGGCTTAGTTCTTTTTCTGTACTTTCTTGAGATAAAAAATTAGGTTATTTCAGATATTCTTTTTTTCTTAATATAGGCGTTTATTGCTAGAAAGTTCCCTGTTAGAACTACTTTTGTTGCATCTGGTAAGTTTTTTTTTTTTAATTTTTATTTTGTTATATGAGTCACCATACAGTACATTCCCAGTTTTTGATGCAATGTTCCATGATTCATTATTTGCGTATAACACCCAGTACACCATGCAATATGTGCCCTCCGTAATACGGGCAGAAGATAAGAACAGACACTTTTCCAATGAAGACATCTGGTAAGTTTTAGTATATTGTTTCCATTTTGTTTTGTTTCACAATATTTTATTTCTTCTTTAATTTGTTGGTTGTTTGGGAGTGTGTTCTATAGCATGTTCGTGAGCTTTCTAGTTTCCTGCTATTGCATTTGAAGAGACACTTGGTATAATTTCAATCATAAATTAGCTAAGAACTTGTTTTGTGAACTAACATATGATCTGTCCCATAGAATGTTCATTGTACACTTAAAAAGAGTGTGTATTCTGCTGCTGCTGGAGTGTTCACTATATGTCTGTTAGGTCTGTTGGACTAAAGTGTAATATAATCCAAGCCCATTGTTTCTTATTAGTTGTCTGGATGACTTATCTATTGTTGAAATTAAGGTATTGGAGCCCCTGATTACTGTACTGCTGTTTTTTTCTGCCTTCAGATATGTTAGTGTTGGCTTAATATATTTAGATGCTGTGATATGGTCATATATATTTACAACTGTTATATTTTTTGGATGAATTGACTCATTTTTCATTATATAATGACCCTATTTATTTCTTGTGACCATTTTTTACTTTAACCCTATTTTTTTCTGATGCATGTATAGCTACCCTGTTCTCTTGGTTTCCATTTCTGTGGAATATCTTTTTCCATATCTTCCCTTTGAAAGGAAAGTATTTTTCTCCTTGAAGCTGAAAGGAGTGTCTAGGGGGAGCATATAGTTGGGTCTTCTTTTTTTATCCATTTATCCCCTGTATACCTTTTGAATGGATAATTTAATCCATTTACATTTAAAGTAATTATTGATGGATAAGGACTTATTAATGCTACCTTAATTCTTTTCTGCTGCCGGAGGGCTTAGGGTTTTATATTTTTGGCAGGTGGGGGTGGGGGGGTTATTTTGTCACTTTGCCTCAGTTGAGCATCTAGGAAGTATTAAAACTGAAACCTCATGTACTTTGAACCTGGAAAGTAATCCCAAACAGGCCCTTGGCACTATGAACCTGGGAGGTGGGACATGTCCCCTCGTCCAGGAATTGTGATGTCTAAGGAACAAAACCCAGACTCAGAACAATAAAATAAATTACATACCCTCCACCCAGAAAAAAAAAAAAAAAAGTCCACATATTAAGAGGATACTGCCAGCTGTTCCTGGCTGTTTTTTTGTTCCCTCCTTTATAAATTGATGATTTTTTACAGTGGTGTTTTGACTCCCTTCTCTTACATAAAACATCTTATAACAGTCTATTTTGCACTGATAATTCAACTTCAGTAGCGTACTAAAACTACCTTTTACTTCTTGTTCCCTCTGAGGGGGACTTAGCTTTGCATACCTTCTGTTGATCTTGCAAAACTAGGCTGGGTGCCGAATGCTCTGGTTTGTGTCCTTTTTCCTCATCCTGCAGAGTCAGGTTGGCTTTCTGCATTTGCCCAATTGTTGTCTGAAAGGCTTACTTTTATTGCCTTCAGAGTGTGTACAGGGGGACAGCCACAGGATAGAAGGGTGTGCAGGTGATGCACATGGAGCACTGAGGGTGCCTGTGGGCCAGCTGGGGGGGATCCGCAGTTGAAGTCTCTTCAACTCAGGGCAGGCTTCCTGATGGATTCCATGAAGTGGTTATTAGGATCTGCATTCTTTTGATGTGTCCGTTCTGAGGCCTGGCTGCTATTCTCCCATTGGTTCATTGCCCCCTACTTGTGCAGTGTATGACTCAGTATTCTGGATGGAGTAAAAATTGTGTCTCTTTGTCAATATCCCACACAGCTGGGGAAGCTGGGTGCTCACTAACATACTCTTACTTTCCCCCGTGGGAGAGATCACAGAAGTTCTCTCTGGGCGCTGAGCCGTGCCCCTCGGAGGAAACTGAAACTCTTCTTCTTAAATCCTCCTCAGTGCATCCGTTAATTTCATTATCATTGTTCCAGTGGTGCTCTGGCATACCTCTGTTGGACTCAACTTCCACCAAGACACTCTTGTCCATACGCGATTGTCAAAAATCAGTGTGTTTTAGAGAGGAAATGGTAGAATGCTCTTATTCTGCTGTGATGATATTGCTTACACATAAGCAAAACAAAAGTTCTTAAAAAGTACTGTCAATTTTACTACATATAAAAAACAAGTTTCTTGGAAAATATCAACTGAAATTATGTCAGGAAAAAATATAAATTCATAGTAAATAAGTAACCATGAATTAAGTTTAAACATTTGCAAATCATCCTTAAAAAGTGAACAAGTCCAGTGTTCTTAAGTCACTTTTTAGCAAATATTCAACAACTTCTGAAAGCAGCACAGCCACCATCAGATGCTGTCTTTCATCAGGATCCTTTGTTATTGAGAGGATCAGAAAGTGCTAAGGGGTGCAGTGTTAGTGGCAAGTATCAAAAATTGGCAAGAAATATTTCTTCCCAGACAATGAGTACCCTGTCCTGAGAAGGAATACTGTGGTTGGGACCTTACTTCTATACAGAAGGATTACATGGGGAGGTGGTAAAGACAGCTCAGGCAATGAGCACTAAGGAACCAGAGATGGCAGAGTTCAAAGTGCAGGCAAAGATCGAGACCCAGGAAAATGAGTGGTTTACCTTTGAAGTACTGATCCTGTTTCTTAGTGGCAATGGCTCATGAAGAAATCAAGGGGAGTGAAGATTTAAGGGAAGAAGTCTGCCTGAAATTAAGTTCTGAGAGACAAAGGAGGTGTGGCTACACAGAGGTATCGTATTTTAAGGAAATGGCCAGTTTTCATAACAAATTGAACTACTGAGGTATGTGGTCTCTTGCTTGTAGCCAGTTCACTAGTTCAGAAAAAAATGAATGCTATTCAAATATGAGCATATCAACAAAGAATTTAACACAGTATCTGTGCATATCTGTTAAGAGGGAAATAATTTACAAATGAGAGCAGCTTTTCCTACAGATACAGGAAACTTGCCAGAAAACTTTTGCTAAAAAGTTAAGTGAAATAAAAAACATCACTCTAGTGTGGATAACAAAGTACTTGCAGGAAAGACTGTAAACTATGAGAATTGAGAGATGGCTAGAAAATAGGAAGTAGTATTGTGGCATATGACAAATCTTGCTAATGAACATGGAATCAAAAGGTTTTTCTTTAGCTGTATATAAAATAGCAAAATTCAGGTTGTAGGAATGGTTGGTTAAGCTGTAGGGGAAGTATAATTGAAAACGATCACAGTAATGGCTTAAAGTAGTGGTAGTGTCACTAATACCATAGAAATTTCTTAATGTTCATCATTTATAATTTTAAAAAGTTAGCAAACTGTAAATTCAAAGTTTCTTAATTAGGTAAAGGATATCTTAAAATGTCTAGCAAATATTTAGTAGTGATAATTTAAAATAAAGCATATAATTACATACTATTCGTCATTTTATTAGTGGTCTTAGTCAAAGCATAAGAACAGAAAAAGAAATGCAGGGAGTAAATAAATGTAGACACGTCATATTTACTTACGATTGTCCACATGGAAAATTCATCACCATTTATGGAGAACCAATAATAAAAATTATTAGTAGAGTTGAACAGGTTTTCTGAATTCAAAGTCACTATCCAATAATCATTAGGATTTTTATATAGTAAACAATTTAAAAATATAATTGAACATAAAATCTTTAACAGTAGGAAGAAAAAATATACTTTAACAAAAGAAGATGTAAAAAAGTTTATAAATAGAATATCAAAATTCAGATGGTATATATATATATATTTATAGCTAATTGTTGGTTTGTGCCTTTCATCTTCATGTAGGAGTCCTTTATCCTTCTGTTTTTATTTTCAACAAAGAATTAGTAGTCTTTATGACTGAGCTGGATGTGCTCGGACAGATTAAGAAGACCAGGCACGTCACATTACAGCACAGCATCCGTCTTCTGCAATAATATCTAGTGGCTGGAAATTCAAACAGAACCTCTGTGGCTTTCCAATACATAGAAAAGATATCTCTCATAAATTTGAAATTTGGGTTTTAGTATTGATAATTGAGTTACAATGGATTAATTATACTCTAAATATAATTGGATACTAGAGGTGATCTCAAGCACCTTAGTAGGTTTAAAAGTGTTTTGGGTTTTGCTCAGGCTAGTTTTCAAGTTGCTTCATTCAGTAAAGCTACCCAGGTTTTTTGATGAAAATATAATACTTGTTTCAGTGTTTTTGTAAAGTTAAATCTTATTTAGTATTTAGTGTCATGCCAGATCTTGTCACTGTTTGTCTACCAAACACTGATAGCATAATCTCTCTGAATTAGATTCAGTTGACAATAGCATGCCTTCATTATTCTCCTCACCAGAATTATTGTTGTAAGCTAATCATCATCATTACTATTTATTGAATCTCTTCCTTCTTTAGGGTATGTTTTATGTACTGATTCCTTACAATAATGATGAAAAGGTATTTGTATTATCATCCTTTTATAAACAAGGAAACTATGATTCAGTAAACTCAACTTGTAGCCCACACAACTAGAAAATGATTGATTAGGACTTGATCCCACGTGTCTGACTTCAAGTTCTGTGTTCTTTTTATTCTGGGCTTCTCTGAATCTGGACACATATCTCGTGTTGGATGTTTAAACCAATAGATGTAGTGAGCCATTATGACTACAAATAAATGCCTAAGAGTATTTATATGGTGTGTAAATGTTAAATACTTGAACAGATCAATTTTTTTCCATCCTCTGTTATATCATGCAAATTTTCTCTTTCTGCTTTGAATCCTTGGAAGATAATTACCTTGGCATAGCAGAAAATATTCTAACATTCACAACCACGTACTTGAGAAGGAAATCTTGGCAAGTGTTCATGTTCCCCAGTGGCAGACTTGTAGAAGTCAATAACAGGCTGCAGAATACAGACATGTTTTCAAACAATATGTTTTAAAACTCTACTCTGATGACAAAATGTTGAATTAAAAAAAGCTCTTCTTGAAACTTTTCTCTTTCTGTTTTTCATTAATATAGAAATATACAAACTGTGGTCTTTTCCTTAGCTGTTGATAGCTTATGGAAACTAATTTGAATCTTCTTTACCACATTCTGCCTGATAGCCACCACTACCACCACCAAACTTGACTCTATTTATTTTTAAAAAAGCTAGATTGAAAAAATGGATTTGTTCATTTCTAGTCTTATGCAATTCTTAAGATATCCTTACAAAATTAAGAGGCTACCCAAAATGCTAACCCATTTATTCAGATTCTCAAACATTTGTGTGAAATAACCAATATCCCATTTTTCTTTGGGAAAGAGAATTTTTTTTAGGAATTTTTGGCAAAGTATTATCAGATTTGTGGAAACTGATGAAAGCCCTGGATTGCACAGAAAAGGAAAGCTTCTAGATAAAAACAATGAATTAGAGCAGACCACTTCTGTAATACCAAAAATTGTATGCAAAATGAGAATAATGAGAAATTATTAAATTTCTAAAAATTTCTAAAGAAAGAAGCTCTATCCACATACCCATTTCTTGGTAAAGAACAAGTCTGTATACAATTAGCAATTGTATATTGAACCTATGCAAAAGTATCTTCCAAGGGATCACTGAGTGTTACACACCTTAGTTCCATAGACTGTATTCTATTGCTGTTTTTTTTTTTTTTTCATTATTCATGACTCACAGGTAGGCTGAGAATGCACTGTTTCCTGATGAGAGGAAGCTGTTCATAGTGCTTTAGGGTGTAGGATAGAGACAAAGTTTGCAATTTCCTTATATGGAAGAAGATATGCTACTATTTAAAAAGTAAATATTACAGCTTCCTGATTCTGAGTTTTAAAAAAAATTAGGTAAAGGAGTATTTATAGGTTCCTCCTGGTCTTGAAAAAAAAAATGCTATTAAATCCTGTTTATAAATGATAATTGTTTATAGAGCTGAATAAGCATTGATTCTGGTTTTACTCCATTTTCCCTTCCTCCATCCCCTAACGTAGAAGGATGATAAACAATAAGCTTACACATTACCTGTTTTATGATGAGTTTAAAGTAGAATGGGTGGGTAAAATATTGAAGTACACTGGTACATAACTTTAAGGAGTATAATATAAACTTATAGTTTATGGTTTTCAGAAATAAATGTTGACTTGGAATATCAAAATGAGTTAAAATGTTATGTTTTGCAGCCCTTAGCACAGATCTTCATGGCAACCTAAAGCTCTTCATAGATGGCAGTGATTTCAAAGCAGAAATATAAGTGTGATAGTTATATTCATTTCACATGGAAAGAAAAACATCCTAAGAATTTGCAATTAAAAACATGAAAGATAAACATTTTAAAAATCTAATAATCCAAACTTTATTATCACAGTAAATCTTAGTAGGACAGAAGCTCTTTTCTGCCTTTTAACACTGATAATCTATATTGTAAGATGATTCACATACCTTAATGTGTCTTCTGTCTCAAAGAAATTGTATCAGTTTAATTATGTAAGTTTTGTGACAAATTTAAGCTTGAAATTAATACAAACTATTACACGATTTTCACATTCCTGAAGGTTCTTTGGTGTCTGCACATTGCATTGTGTCAGTCGAAATGTATTTCTTGTGACCGTCCAAAACTGCAAGGCCGCTCTGACTTCAGAATGAGCACCTTTACAAATTTATTTGAACTAAATTATGTAACTTCTAATAATATGCAGGTACTATCTCTGTAGTTTTTCATTTTGTTCTCTTTACAAGTGAAAAGCAGATAAATGCTGCTAATGTTTTTTTCAGTGAAGCAACTGCTGTTTTTAAGTTTGAGTCATTTGAAGAGGCATATATCTGTCTGCAAATTGGTAGTTTCTGTGTATAGCCTCATGTATATTTTTGTGTGAGGATTATGGCAAGAATATAATGAAAAGAATATATTTTTAGGGTATACTTTTCGTAATAAATCTGGTTCCTAATTTTGTGTAATGAGGACAGACATTAGCCTCAATAATTCGAAGAACATCTTAAAACTACTCATACATGAATGGACCTCCCTTTTCTTTTTTTTTGAATGTGTGGTTGCCCTAGTCTTTTGGTTATTATAAAGTCATAATTAAATAAGCCTCACTATGAAGATCCAATACATGGAATGACTGCCTAGCTTCTGTACTCCATGCCAATCACTGCTAACCTTAATCCAACTCATTAGTGATTATAAATATTTGTTGACAGTTATGTTCAATGTGTAACTCCTTTCCATGAAATAAAATATTTAGTCTTAAGAAAGATACTTCCTACCTTTTTTCTTACAAGTGAAGTGTATAGACTGATATGAAATAATGATTGTACTATAAATTTACTATAAGTAAGTCACTTGTGAGTAGTAGAAATGAATTCTCTGATGTGGTTGTCTCTTGTTACTCTGGTCACGATACTACCTGTTTATTAAGAAGTCATTAAATTATTTGCAATATAACATTTTAAAGATATGGACTGTAGAGAGGATTATATAAAACATAGGATAGTCTTTCCTGTAAAGTGAGTACAGTCGACCTTTTAACAAATCAGGTTTGAATTGTGTGGGTCTGTTTATATGCAGATTATTTTTGATAAATACAGTGCAGAACTGGTAGATGTTCATACTATTTTCTGTAGCTTATTTTAAGAGTAAATATATAATAGGGGGCACCTGGGTGTCTCAGCCAGTTGGGTGTCCGACTCTTGTTTCAGTTTAGGTCATGATCTCGGGGTTGTGAGATGGAGACTGCTCAAGATTCTCTCTCTCCCTCTTCCTCTTACCTGCCCCATCTTTAAAAAGATTTAATTAATTAATTAGAGAAAGAGTGTGCGAATGGGGAGGGGCAGAGGGAGAAGGGGAGAGAGAGAGAGTCTCAAGCCGACTGTGCTGAGTGCAGAGCCTGACATGGGACAGGAGTTGATTTCACAACCCTGAGATCATGACCGGAGCTGAAATCAAGAGGTAGATGCTTAACCCACTGAGCCACCCAGGCTCCCCTCTTTTTTTTAGTATAGTCTCTGTCTGGTTTTGGTGTCAGGACAATGCTGGCCTCATAGAATGACTTTGGAAGTTTTCCTTTCTTTTCTGTTTTTTGGAATAGTTCGAGAAGAATGGGTACTAACTCTCCTTGAGACTTTGGGTAGAATTCACCTGTGAAGCCATCTGGTCCTGGACTTCGGTTTGTTGGGAGTTTTTGGATTCCTAATTCAATTTGTTTACTGGTTATTGGTCTGTTTGAGTTTTCTATTTCTTCCTGGTTCACTTTTGGTAGTTTATATGTTTCTAGGAATGCATCCATTTCTTCCAAATTGCCTAATTTGTTGGCATATATTCGCTTATAATCTCTTGTAATTGTATTTCTGTGGTGTTGGGTGGTTATTTTTCGTCTCTCATTTGTGGTTTTATTTATTTGGGTCCTTTCTCTTTTTGGTAAGTCTGGCTGGAGGTTTATCCATTTTATTGATTTTTTTTTTTCAAAGAACCAGCTCCTAATTTCAGTTTTATTGGGTTTGAGTTTTTTTAGTTTCCATATCATTTATTTCCACTCTAATCTTTATTATTTCCTTCCTTCTGCTGGTTTTAGGCTTCTTTTGTTGTTCTTTTTCTAGCCCTAAAGGGTGTAAGTTTATGTTGAGATTTTTCTTGCTTCTTGAGATAGGCCCGTGTTGCTATATATACTTTCTCTTAGGACTGCTTTTGTTGCATACCAAAGATTTTGGACTGTTGTGTTTTCATTTTTTCCATGTATTTTTAAAAAAATTTTTTTCTTTGATTTTCTGGTTGACCCATTTGTTGTTTAGTAGCCTGTTTAACCTCCATGTATTTGCGGTCTTTCCAAATTTTTTCTTGTGGTTGACTTCTAGTTTCATAGCATTTGGTCAGAAAGGGTGCATGGTATGATCTCAGTCAGTCTTTTTGTATTTGTTGAGGCCTGATTTGTGACCTCTTATGTGATCTGCTCTGGAGAATGTCCCAGGTGTACTTGGTAAGAACGTGTAGTCTGTTCTGATATGGAATGTTCTGAATATATCTGTTAAGTGCATCTGGTCCAGTGTGTCATTTGAAGCCATTGTTTCCTTATGTATTTTCTGCTTAGATGATCTGTCAATTGATGTAAGTGGAATGTTAAAGTCCCCTATTATTGTGTTATTATCAATTAATTCTTTTATATATTTGGGTTCTCCCAGGTTAGGGGCATAAATATTTACAATTTATCTTCTTGTTGGATTGTCCCCTTTATTATGATATAGTGCCCTTCATAGTTTTCTTGTTACAGTCATTGTTGTATAGTTTGTCTAAGATAAGTATTGCTACTCCAACTTTCTTTTAACATCCATTTGTATGGTAAATGCTTCTCCATCCTCTTACTTGCAACCTGTAGGTGTCTTTGGGTCTAAAATGGGTCTCTTGTAGGCAGCATATAGATGGGTCTTGGATTTTTAATCCATTGTGACACCTTGTGTTTTTTGATTTGAGCTTTTAGTCCATTTACATCAAAGTAATTAATGATAGACATGTATTTAGTACTAAAATTTTTTTTGTCATTTCTGGAGATTTATCTTTGTCACTTTTGATCTTTGCAGTCAAAGAGTCCCCTTTAATATTACTTGCAGGGCTGATTTAATGGTCATGAATTCCTTAGTTTTTGTTTGTCTGGGAAACTCCTTATCTCTCCTATTCTGAATGATAGCCTTTCTGGATAGAGTATTCTTGGCTGTGGATTTTTCCCATTCACGTTGAATATATCAGTCATGCCACTCTCTTCTGGCTTGTAAAGTTTCTGTTGAGAAATCTTTAGCTATCCTTATGGGTCTTCCCTTATGAGTTAAGAACTTCTTTTATCTTGCTGCTTTTAAGATTTGTTCTTTATCAGTATATGTCTTGGCGTTGGCCTGCATTTGTTGATTTTGATTGGGAGTTCTCTGCTTCCTGGATGTCTGTTTCCTTCCCCAGATAAGGGAAGTATTCCTCTATTATTTTTTGAAATAAACTTTCTATTCCCTTTTCTCTCTCTCTCCTCTTCCTGGGACTCCTATAATATGAATGTTATTATGTTTGATGGAGTCACTGACTTCCCTAAGTCTATTCTCATGTTCCATAATTCTTCTCTCTTTTGTTCAGCTTCATTATTTTCTGTTATTTTATCTTCTGGGTCACTAATTGGTGTTCCTCTGCTTCTTCTAGCCTGCTGTTCATTGCATCAAGCCAGTTTTCAATCTCGTTCACTGTATTCTTCATATCTGATGGATTCTTTTTTAATCTCTGTGGTAAAGGTCTCCCTGATGTCTTCTTTTCTCAGGCCTAGTGAGTATCCTTAAGATTATTGCTTTAAATTTTCCATCAGGCCTATTACTTATATCTCTGGCTATGGCTTTGTCTTGTTCTTTCATTTGGGATGAATTCCCAAAGTCCCATAGTTAGTAAGTGACAATTATTCTGATGGGTAAAATGATACATGATTTTTTAAATTTAGTTTTGTGACCATTACTTTTAAAAAAAAAATCATATTCTGATATTCTTTGATTAACATTACACCCTGTTTTTCAGTGTATAGTCTTTGCTATGACTTCGGGCCAGATGTGGAATCATATCCGTGGACCTCCATATGCTCATAAGAACCCACACAATGGACAAGTGGTAAGTGCATGTTCTAAGCATCCATATTTTGAACTTTAATCCTGTTTTCTTTTTAAATAATATTCATATACAACATGGGGCCCCAACTAAGGACCCCGATATCGAGAGTCACATGCTCTACTGACTGGGCCAGTGAAGTACCCCTTTCATCCTGTTTATATAGGAATCAAAATTCATGTGCAGTTATTTAGTGAGAAAGGATTTTGTCTGTAAATCTAGTTTTGTTCTTTCTCTTCTAATACTACCTCTACTATATGCAAATACACACATGCATGTATATATATTTTTTTAGGGTGAGGACTGCTTAAGAAAATTAGTGTACCTACCACATCAAATAGACATTCATAACCTAGGTTTTCACCTTTACATATTGCTACGGCAGTAATATGTAATGCCAGAAGAGGAGATAGGAACAGTTTGTAGTTGGTGTCCCATTAATGATCAACTTAGAGATTAATTAAAACATCATTAAAAACCCTGGCAGTCATCTTATTAGAATGCTAAGAAGTGTTTGCTACAAAATTAAAAGGGAAATTGGTGTGTAGTTAAATCAGTAGCAAAGTTCACATTAGTAACTGCTACTGAATTTATGTATTTTGTTGCTTTACCTTTTTTTTGTTTGCTGAATGAATGGGATATATTGTAATAGATCAACTTTGGAAAAATAGATCAGCTGTCTATAAGGCTTAATATTTATTAGGTTGGTGAAGATTAACTTTAAAAATGTGACCTTTTTTCTGTAACTTTTTCATTTGGAAAACTTAGAGAATGTACCTGTTACAGACAATTACTAGCTCATACCCAGTACTTGTTTCAGCTCTTCCTCCACTCAGTTCTTACCTTCCGCCAGATTCTTCTGAAATAAGTGCTTAATATCATTTCGTTTCATACAGAAATACTTTAGTAGGTATCCCTAGAAGATAAGGTCTTTGAAAATCATAACCATATTACCACATCACCTAGAATATTAACTTAATTCCTAAAATTGCAGTTCTGAATGAAATTTTCATATGGCAAAATGTTATAAATGCTCTGTAACTCTATACATATAAAGTTTGACATTTATTCTTCATTGCTTATAGTGCTTCAGATACCTTTAATATTAAAGCCAACAAGTCTACATTGCGACTTTTTTTGAACTTTATGGAACTCTGTACATTGGGAAATAATTTTTCATTGCCCATTCCCTGACTGTCCAATCAGGTTTTAAGGACTAGTTGCTAATTGCCAGAGTTAGGTAATGATCAATTTGGTCTTCGATTTCTCCTGAAGATGGCAGTGATACGGAACCTGAGTTAGACTGTTTGGATGATCAGCTGCCATAGTCATTTAGACATGGGTTTTGCCACATGTGTATATTTTTGAAATCTTTCACTACTTAGAGGGGTTGCTGAATGTTTTTAATATTCAAACTGAGTTATTTTAAAGAAAAATAATTATCAAGAAAGTCTTTCCAACAGCCCCACTAGAAAGTGTTGTCCTCTCCTTCTCCCTGATACCCACACTCTGTCCCTTTCCTATTTTTCTTTCATAGCACTTAATCATCTTGTAACATGCTATCAAATCTACTTATTTTGTACTATTTTTATTTGTCTGCCTTTTATCATGACACCAGTAAGACATTAAAAAGTCCTGCTGTCAGGTGCTTATCAGTCTTTGTCACTGGTACGTTCCTATTACATAAAGTCCTGATGCAAAGATTGGATCACCGTTATGTTCCTGCTACTTCAAAGTGTAAATTTAGGAAATCTGATAAATTTTTCATTACTATCTTTTAAGAGAATATCCCTTAGGTTGAAAAGCATTAAGCGTTGCTTTTTATTGTTTGGTTTGTTGAAGTATATGGAAAATTAACTTGTATAGAGGAAGAAAAAACAGTTTTTCTGAGTTTTTGGCTAGGACCCCTATAATGAAATGCAGAATTTTAAGAGAAAACAAACAAATTGATTAGCATGTTGTACTTACTGTATCCATGGGAGATACTCGGGGAAAAATCGGTAGTAACACACAGAGGTGACTTACAGTTCAGGCTCAAACACCATCTTCAGCTAAAGATAGAAAACAATGTGTGGAGGGGAGGCCACTAACATGGAGATGACCAGGAAAAGCAAGGTAAGTAAAAGTAAGATCTATTGTGCAGAATTAAGTCACAGGTGCCTTCCCTCCACACATTTTTTGATAAGGGTCTAAAGTTGTCTATAGGAATTTACCCTTGTCCTTCCTGGTCGAGGGGGAGGGACAACTTCGTAAACTTATATGCTGCTTTTAGGCAGATTGGGGAGGCCAGAGAGCTTTTCTTAAGTATCTTCTTCTCAACTGCCTTCAGCTCAAAATAATCCTTACGCAAAAGTGGCATAGTTTTCTTACTATAAGCTCTATTATCTATTGCTGTTTGAAATCATCTCATCTCCTTACGTGTAGTTTACTGGAGTAATAAGCTCCTAAAGTTTGTGCCAGTAACAGTAACTGAATGGATGTGACCTGGTGTTTACGGACTACATGTGAGGAAGTAGACTTTATAGCTGAATATTTTAGGCTATCAGGTGAATAGTCCTAAAACATCTTATTATAATATGTATGGACCCGAGTTACCAGTTTACAATTCCAAGTACCTCTCCCATTTCATGACCATTGTAATTTTACTTTTCAACCTGTTAACCCTACTACTTTGCAAAGAAACTCAGTGTTAGCCTATTTGTACTGTTGCTGTTTCCTAAATATATGCTTTTTTTTTGGGGGGGGGGCTTCCATTCCTGGAATGTCCTCTGTATCTATCAAATTATACCTATCCTTCATCTCACCTGATTTTGCTATCCTTCTGAGATGTGTTACTTCTTAATTACATAGAAGTGCCCCCTACTTCCCTTTACACATTTATTAACATGCAGTTAGTCCATTTATGTATCTATGCATTTTTTATTATAATAATTCTTTAATGTTTCATATATCCCATTTTAGTCAAGTCCTTAGACGTGGAGTTTCTTTGAAGCTGTTTTCCCCTTTACAACTTGCATTTAGCTGGTCCTCAGTAAATGTTTTGTTAAATGATTATAAGGACTCACACTAGAGATTTTTGTTTCTAAAATTGGATTATCTTAATTTTCTCACTAGTCAGAAGAATAATAGGATTAACATGTCACTGTTAATTCAGCATAAAACAGTTACTCACCTTAATGTGACAGAAACGTTTAAAGTTCGGATTAGAGAGAGAATTTATTTAATCTTTTTCCACATTTTTATATCACTATTTTTCAGGTAGTGAGTGGCATAGCCCTTAGGAAAAGGTGCTCTGAGGCCCAGAGGAACACATAAGGAGAATTTTCTGTATTTTTAAAGGGAAAAGCATTTCCTTCATACATACATTTTATCTTACCTTTCAGCAACTTAATATTGAAATTTAAACCTATAGCCAAGGTATCTCTGTATTTCATAAAAATATAAAGGTCTTAGAAATTCAGGAGGTTTTTGCTACAGTAACAATTGCATGAGTGTACTCTGGGCCACAGAGATGTGGATACAGTTTTAAGTTATGTGAGATACTAATTGTTTAGTGGTATAGACAAAGCCTTAAGTCTGACTATTAAATAAAGCACTGTGAAAAGGGGCAGCAGAATGTTGCCTGTTACTATGAGAAACAAACTGAGGGCTACAGAGGGGAGGGGGGTGGGGGAATGGGATAGACCGGTGATGGGTAGTAAGGAGGGCACATATTGCATGGTGCACTGGGTGTTATACACAACTAATGAATCATCGAGCCTTACATCGAAAACCGGGGATGTACTGTATGGTGACTAACATAATATAATAAAAAATCATTATTAAAAAAAAAAAAAAAAAAAAAAGAATGTTGCCTGTTAGTATATAGCTTTTTTCTTGGTTTGCATTTTAACATATTCCAACAAAATTTCTCTTCCTGCCTTTTTATATGCAAATGTCAACATACACTGAAACAGGAAATTATGGTTTAAGTTTTGTTTTAATGAATTGCTTTACATAATAATGTGTTTTCATATTACTGAAACAAAATAGAAGATTAACAATGGTTACGGGTATAGAACTTTTTAATAGATGTGTTCAAATTTCAAGATATAACTTGAAAATTAATACTGTCCTTTGGTAATTTCTTCATATCTTAACCTGTATTTCTAAAGAGAAATTACCATGTAGGATTTGTGTTTTTGAGAATCATTACAATGAAGCTGTTTACCTCTTGCAGTGGTGTGGAATATCTTAAAGGGATTTTACAATTGGCATGAATTCTTGATGACCAGTGTACATCACGTGCATTAGAGTGGAGTAAGGTATAGAAGACAATACTTACTGCTTTTCACATTGGGAACAATTTCCATTTACACTTTAGGTAACTATTATACACAAAGATCAGCTCATTGAGTTGTAATTTTTGTTGTTTTGCTAAATTAATTACATAAATGTTTTCCTTCAACTCTATGTTAGATGTTTTTAGGAACTGTCAGTGTTACGTTAACGTGAACTAACTTGGTAAATACTTGAGGATTGCATTATGAAGGTTTCTGTGACTTCCAGAAATATTTATTTTTTTTCCTTTTCTCTGAAGTTGTGATTTCCAAATACTACTTAATTAGATTGCCATTTTTCCTGTATAAGTTTAATAGAATTTAGCTTTATAAGATCCAGTTTTATATTTTTTAAGCATAAAAACCACATTAGTTAGAAAAAGGCTTATTTTTTTCTTTAGACTGGGCATTGATTTATTGATATTATCACTTGATATTTTAAATTACACTTTAGGAAATCCATAGGAAATTCAAATGTTTAAGACAGTCTTGAAAGAGAGCTACAAAGCTAAACGACTTTAGGTTACCAGATTTCAAAACTTACATTAAAGCTGCATTAATTAATATGGCACTTTATTAATTGTGAAACTCAAATTGGTGTATTTGTCTATCCTTCAAACATATGAACGCATTTATGGCAATAGTAATACCAAAATGCAGTGTGAATGGTGCTAGAGTAATCTTATCACATACCATAAATATAAATCCCATATGGATTATGTAGGTAAATATGAGTGGAAGACATGCTATATTGAAATACATTATAATTAGGAACTTTCATCATCAAAGTGTTCCTATCAGGAATGTGAAAAGGTAAGTCACAGAGTGGAGAAGATATTTGTAATACAAATGTCTTCACAAGGACTTGGATCCGGAGTATATAAAGAAGAAACACAACTCAGTGGCAAAAATTGGGGGAAGACTTGATCACACTTTCTCAGAAGAGGCTATATTAATGGCCACTAAACATATGAAAAGGATTTCAACCCTATTATTACTTGAGTAAACTGAAGTTGAAACACAGTGAAGTGCTATAATACATTCACCATAATGATTAAGATCAGTAACACTGATCCCATGCAGAGTTTCAGTACCTAGAAAATGAATTCGTTCAAGCAGTTTAAAAGCTGACATGTATTAAAACTGATCATACTCATACCCGTGATCCTGAAATTTTCATAAATATACATTCAAGAGAAATGTATACATGAGTGCCAAATGCAGTATACAAAAATGTTAATAGCATTATTCTTAATAGCTCCAGAGAGGCAACAACCTAAATATGTCTATCAGTAGAATGAAAATAGTGGAACATATATATATATAACTACTTAAACAAAAAGAACAAATCTCAAAGATACCTCAGAGATAGAAAGTGAAAGAAGCCTGGCACAAAACGAGGCAGAACTTGACTGTGTGTTAAATGTCAGAGAAGGGGTAGCTTTGAGCTGTGTGGGTTGTAACTGGAATGGGACAGGAGACGGCTTCTAGAGAGCCTGTTTCTTCATTTAGGGGATAGGTACACAGGTGTGATCGGTTTGTGAAATTTATCTAATTGTAAACTTGTGAAATAGAAACTTTTCTGATGTATGCTAAACATTTTTCTATACTCTGAAAACTGCAAGACATTGATAAAAGAAATTGACGATAAACACAAATGGAAAGATGTACCACGCTCATAAGTATTAATGTTAAGATGTGCAGCGCATACTACCCAATGCGATCTATAGCTTCAGTGCAATCCCTATCAAAATACCAATGACATTTTTCACAGAGCTAGAACAAAGAAATCTAAAATTTGTATGGAACCACAAAAGATACGGATTAACCAAAGCAGTCTTGAGAAAGAAAAACAAAGCTGGTGGTATCAAGAGCCCTGACTTCAAACTATACTACTAAGCTATGGTAATCAAAATAGTATAGTACTGCACAAAAACACATAGATCAGTGGAGCAGCTTAGAGAGTCCAAAAATAATTGACCATTTAAACATGGGTTTAATCTCTGACAAAGGAGGCAAGAATATACAACAGGGAAAAGATGGTCTCTTCAATACATGGTGTTAGGAAAACTGGACAGCTAAATATGAAACTGGACCACACACAAACTCAAAAGGGATTTAAGACTTCAATACAAGTTCAGAAAAGTGGACATTTGTCTAAGCAATATTTTTTTAAATCTGTTTCTTTAGGCAAGAGCAAAAAAGACAAAAATCAACAAATGGGACTATATCAAGCAAAAAGCTTTTACATAGGAAAGGAAATGGAGAGAAGGGAGGAGGAATGGAAGAAGATATTTACAAATGATATATTTGATAAGGGGTTAATACCAAAGTGCATAGAAAACTCACACAACTCGGTATCAAAAAAAAAGTACAATTAAAAAATGAGCAGAGAACCTGAACACTTCTCCAAAGAATACACACGGATGACCAACAGGTACAGGAAGAGATGCTCAAAATCACTAATCATCAGTGAATGCAAATCAAAACCATAATGAGATATCACCTATCATGTGTCAGAATGCATAGTATCAAGAAGAAAATAACAAGGTTAGCAGGAGGAAAGGGAACCCTCAGGCATGGGTGGTGGGAAAGCAAAATGATAACACCACTGTGAAAAACAGTATGGATGTTTCTCAAAACCTTAAAAAGAGAACTATGTGATCCAGCAATTGCACTTCTGGGTATTTATCCAAAGAAAATGAAAACACTAATTTGAAAAGATATATGCATCCCTGTGTTTATTGCAGCATTATTTACAACAGCCAAGATATAGATGCAAGTAAGTCTTCATTATTAGGTGAGTAGATGAAGATGTGATGTGTGTACATACATACACACACACACTGGAATGTTACTTGGCCATAAAGAATGAAATTTTGTCATTTGAGGCAACATGGATGGACTTAGAGGGTATCACGCTAAGTGAAATAAGCCAGAGAAAGGCTAATACCATGTAATTTCACCTATATGTAGAGTCTAAAGAACAAATTAAAGCAGAAACAGTCATAAATACAGAGAACAAACTGACGGTTGTCAGAGGGGAGAGGTGAGGGGGTTGGGAGATGGGTGGAATAGAGAAGAGCATTAAAAGGTACAAACTTCCACTTATAAGGGGAATGCAGCGTACAGCATAGGAAATGCAGTAGTATTTTAACAATTTTGTATGGTGACAAATGTAGGTAGTTTATTATGGTGATCATTTTGTCATGTTAATAAATGGGGAATCACTATATGGTACACCTGAAATTAATAATCATTCAACTGCACTTAAGAAAAATTCCCAAAACATAAAGGCTTTAAATGCATGCTTAAAAATCTTATACTTTAGATGCTAATAATTCTGAGTTCAGCCCTACCACATATTTTTTGTAGATGAGTTTATCTAGTAATCAAACATACCTAAAGGCTGGTGCCAAAGATTAATGGAGATAATTGTTTTTATTCTCTAAATTCTTTTCCTCATTAGATGTTTGGCAAACACTGCATCTAGTATTATCCATGCAGAAGTTAATAGTACATATTCTTGATGAGGAAATTTAATTTTGTTTAACCCAAAGCTTTTCTAACTTATTTTGTCTCCATTCATCTTACATAGCTACTAGACACATTCTTAGAAATGCTGATACGTAATATATATAGTGCTTGTGATGCACATTATCTCATAGATACTAAGTAACCATACTATGAAGTTAAAGAGCAGGTATTTTATAAATAAGGAAAAGTAATATTTCAAGATAAATGAGTATAGGCAGAATTAGAATGGTGGGTCTTGTAACATGATAAAGTCATTCATGGGCTAAGTTGATAATTAGACTGAATTATTTTAAAATATATATGTATAAATTTATGTTGTTAACAGTGGTTAATGTTTGAATCTTGATGCTAAAATCCACTTTAAAATTTTGCCTGAAATGCCAAGAAACTGGAGTCCTATGAATCAGAGATGATGCCTGTTTTCTGCATAAAGATTCCCTAATTAAATATGGGTAAAAGGTCATGAAACCTCTGTAATCTTGACAAACATATCCTTTTAAATATGACCAAGACTTAATAAGACCCTAGAGGCTTAAAGATATATATGGCTAGGTATAGTCCTAAAATGTATCCTTTGCTTCCAGGCTCTTTTTCTCTACTATCTGATTCTTCTAATTATTTTTTTGAAATAGGATACTTTGCCTTCTTTTATTTCAGCTTTTGCTTTTAAAATTTACTCTCTGATCATAAAATTAAGTGTTCATTATGGAAATTTAGAAAATTAGAAAATTATAAAAATATGGATCAGTAAATGGTACCACCTTATAGTTTCTCATCAAGGAGAGAGAATAGATTAGGTAATCAAAGTGCTGTCTATAGGTAATAGATTAACAAGAATGTGTTAAACTGTAAAGTAATGAGAAATAGGAAATGCATAGCATTAAAAACTAAGCTAGTCATTCAGAATATGAGGAGAGAGCTTAAAAGGCCACTGAAAATTGAATGGCTTTTTCTTGCATCAAGTGAATACCATACACACATACACACCCCTTCTACATCCACACAGTTGAGTAAAGGGAATGAGTCTGTATACATTCTCAGGATGATGCTATAAAAACATGACAGTGAAACAGAAGAGAGACTTTCAGGGTTAAGATGATAGCTGATTAGATGTGCCTGATATACCTCTTCCTTCCCTCTGATTACAACACTGGTAGACATTCATCAGAAATAAAACTTGGAAGGAATTACAAAGCCAAGCTAAGGAAACCTAATGCCAAAGTATGGGAGAACTTCCATTAACATCCAGGATCTATTGAAGTGAGCATTGGCACGTAGTTTCTTTGTGCTACGAACTTCATCAAAGTTCATTTTCTGTTTTCCTTAATATGCCGACATGTATTTTACTTATCCCCCAGAAATACTGTTTCACTTCACATGCCATTTCTCTTTTATCTTACCAGAGGGTTTTGCGTTTTACTTTTCATGCTGTCGTGGCTCCGTTGGGCTACTGGTGGGGAACGCAAGCTGTTAACAGAGCCACATGAAAAGCTGTGGTTCTTTCTGTATAACACCATTAAGTAATGTTTGAGAACCATGAGCTTCACACCCAATATTATTTCTCTTACACTTGATAACTTTGGAACCCTGTAACATTAGCGAAGTGTTTGCTGATTTATAAAATTTGGGTAAAGGTATACATGAGTTCTGTTCCAATGCTACATTAAACATTACTGCCCTTATATATTGCCTTTCATTTAGTAGTGAAGGGATGTTTGGGATGAATTTGCCCCTTCAGGGAACAGTTGGTAGTTTCTAGATACAGTTTTGGTTGTTACAACTGTAGGGGCATCTGCCTACTAATGGCAGTTAGTGATAGAGGCCAGAGATGCTGGTAAACATCTTACAGTGCAGAGGACAGTTGCCCACCACAATGACTCATGGAGTCCCAAATGTCAGAATGTTAGAAGCAGCAGCCCTGTTTTAGAGCTATAGAGAACCTTAAATATAATTTTGTCTTCTCAAATGTTTTGCAGCCAAGGAAACATTCCACTTAGCATTTATACTCAAAGGTTGACTTTGACTTTCTTTAAAAAATAAATTGAAGTAACCAGTGCTTAGGATCACACTGACCTATAGTTCCGATGTTTAGGATTGCTGTAAATTGAAAGCCATCAGTAAATATATTGATAAAATTAGTATATCAAAAACATTTCTATAATATACCTTAGTAAATATGGTTTAATCTTTGACATTTTATATGCTTAAAAAGAGATGTTTACATAAGAGAAAGTGAAGAAGACTTTTAATCCCAAAGACTCATTTTTATGCCTTTGTTTTCAAGTGTGTAAGAAAAAAAACAGGGTTGAATTTTTCCCCAACTCTGCCTTTTACTGGTTATGTCATTAGGGGGATATTACTTAATCTCTCTATTCTTTTGTAAAGTAAGTCTCATCTTGCTTTTCTTACCTTGTATAATTCTTTACGAAATAAAATATGATAATAGATGTATAAGCAGTTTTAAAAAATGGAAAACACTCAACCTTAGTTTGGATTCCTCCCAAAACAGTCCCAAAGGCAATAATTCAAGTAAGAGTATGTACATATTTAAGAATATTTATTGTATCTTCTAAGTTTTAAAAAACTCTTATATAGATCATACATATTGTTTATTCCTTTATAGAAGATTTGTTATTAATTCTCTATCAACAGGGTCTGTTGAATTTTATTTTCCAACAGTAGTATGGATTGCAGTCCTCTTAGCTATGCATCCCTACTGCTTTTTCACCTTAAAATCAACAGAATACACTTAGGGAAACATGGGTGAGAACGGCACATAGTTTGTGGCCATTAATAGAAACTTTATATAATGGGTCTGTCAGCTCCGAACTTCTGATTCTAGCTTTAATAGTATTTTAACTGGACTGAGCTAATTGGATCAGACAGCTTAATAAAAGACTATGGGTTACATTGTTGGATCTTCATTTAGCTATTAGTTTATAAAATTCAACATGGGTAATATTGGTGATTGTTCATATTTTCATATATTGTGGAAAGAAACATGTCTACAAGATCTAAAAATGCCATTAGAATGAGTTTCACTGCATTGAACTGAAATGTAAGTGGATATAGAGTGGAAAGAAAATTAATAGTGCACGCAGTATGATGCTGTGCTGATTTGCAAGTTTGTTTGTTTGTCATCATTAAGATGCTGTGTAATGGCACAAGCCAAGTACTAATGCTCCACTTAACAGCATGAAAGTCCTCACAAAAGCAGTTATTACCGTGTAGCTGAAGGGAAACTATACAACTAACGGTATGGTTACATGGGACATAAAGATATTTTCTGCTAGGGAAAAAAAAAAAGACATCATCCTGAATGAAATGCAGTGAAATAAAGCTTATACTTAGATCATAACTCCCGACATATGTAAGTGTAGTGTTCTTTTGTTTTAATTTCCCAAGATTTGGCTTTTAGCTGCTGCCTGAGGATTGCTATGGGTTTACCATATAAAATCCAAAATATTTCACTGTATTAAAGCTGGTTCAGTTGTGAATGAAACTAACAGCTGTGTTCTCTGTGCACATGCAAAAATATTGTATTGCAAAAATGGCATGCTGCTTAATACAGAATTTATCATAATGAAGCACTTTTTCTGTGTCTCAGGCAGCCATAATAGTCTTACACTTTCTCCAGTTCCTTTATACTTTTACGCCTCAGGGATTTTGCATATGCTAGCTTTTTGAGGGACATTTTAGCCATAAGTTGGAAACTGTATGGACTTTAAGTACAATTATTTTGAATGGAAATATTTATAGGGTGTTCAGTAGTTTTACTGTAATCTCCGTAGAACCGCTACCAGAGAAAATGTCAGCATGCAATTAAATAAAAAATTTAGATAATCATAATCGATATACATTGAAGATATGCAGAAACCTTACAATAGATTTTGGAATTGGGATTCTGCCTTTTTCATTTATTCATGTTTTTATTTTTCCATCCAGTAGATATTTCCTGAGAGCCCATTAAATGCTAGGTCCTGTATTTGCCTTAGTAGTGCCAATATATCATGGAGCTAATAGACGAGTGGAGAGATGTAACATCACACCGGTTTGCTGCAAAGCTCAGTTAGTAAAGCTTCACCTATTAGTGCACTGCACAATATTAGAAACTGGAATTGTTTTCTCATTTTGCCTCGGTACCATGGTCACTTGGTTGTTGTGCCATGAATCTTACTTTTTGGAAGTTTTGCCTTACATCTTCTTACTCCTTTTGATTTTTAAATTTTGTGTGTCTCGGACTCTGGTGAAACTCCTTGCCTTTAGCATCTGCTATTGCTCTGTGCCTTCATCATCCATCTCAACACGCAGTCTTAATTCCAAACTCTGCCTGGCCTTGATCACCAGCTTCTGGAACCAGCCTAAACTATGCCTTCTCTTACTTTCAGCTCTTTCTTGCTACTTGTGATCTGGCAATTAAGAAGGACCTTGTGATTCATAGCTTCACCTCTAAGCAAAGCATTTCACATGATAGATATTAAATAAATAGTTGAAGAGATGAATAAATCTTTCTTTGCAAAAAGGAACTCATATTTTTAGCCTCTCAAAAATGTTAAAAAATGGTTTTCCTTAAGTATTGTTTGTATGTTGTAATTAAGACCTTGAAAGCATATACACAGAGAATTATAGAACTACAAAACGAGAATGTGTTTTCTTTTGTCAAGCTTACTCTAATACAGTTAAATATTTTGAGACTCCAGAATAATGCAGTATCAGAGAAAGTAGACACACAGAAGACCAGCCTTTCCACAGAGAAAAGGATATATTGCTTTCTGACTAAATTTTTTCCAATTTGGGAAAACTATTTAGTGCATTGGAAAGGGTAATGCAGTCTTTAAAACCCAAGGAAATGATTCTCATCCTACCAATAAAATTGAGTCAATTATATTAAACATAATTCATAATAGGCATACACATTTTAGTTTGAAAAAAGCTTAAGTCTGTCTTTACAACTTCAACATAAGACCATGTAAATGTCAACACAGTAGTTCTTGTTTAATGTATGTTTTTTAGACATTATATTTTGATTCTCTGAAATGCTAATCAGTGATTTAAACACAACTAACTTTTCATAAGCCTGGATGAAATTTACATTCAGAAGTTACTTCTGTATATCACCTTTAGATAAAAAGATTAGGAGCTATGAGAAAACTTGTAAAATTTAAGTATTATGTTCAGTGACATATGTTTTACTGTTTTTTTATATTAAGTTTTGTGGGGTTTTTTGTTTGTTTTTAAGTCTTAAGCACTACCAGTCACATGTCACAAATATTTATCAAAACAGAGAACCAAATATACTGTGTCACTTTTATATTAAATAAAGGTCACAGTAGGATTTGGTCATGTTGTTAGACCAGATTATGCTTTAGTTTATAAGTAAGTTCTAAAACTTCAGAATAATTAATAACTCTAAAGGGAAGAAACAGTAGATATGCACTGGAGAAATTTCCCATTACTTTGGATGAGTCATGCTGAATATTTTAAAGAAACAATATCTCTCTCTCATCTACTTCCTCCCTCCCCATAAATGTTACTAAACTTGTGGTGTCATTTTAGCCAAAAAAAAAAAAATCAAATAGCCTAAAGCATGGAAGAATAGCATGCAGATAGAAAAATGAATCAGATATATTTTTCTGTTAATTCTGGTTTATAATAAACACAAAATATTTTATTGTAACGATTTTAATTTTGGAATGATGTTCTTCCTTTCTCCATACTTCTAAGCCCTCTTTCTCTCTCCTAGTTCAATTATCACTTTTTTGGTAAAGTTTCTTTTTTATGTTCTTGGATGCATATAAAATTTTCCTATTCAGAATGGCCATGATAGTTATTTGTCTTACCTTTCAGTTTTATGTTTTTGCATAATAAGTATCTTGAGCACAGAATCAAAATATTACTTGTCTTTATAATCCTCTTTATAAGACGGTATACACTTATTGAATAAATGAGCAAGCTAAAAAATATGCACACAAAATGACCAAACCTAATGGATTTATGTAAATTTTTTTCCTATATTTAGGCTACTCATGCTGCCTGTGTTTCCCTAGCTGCTAATAAAATGTCAAAGTTTTTATATTTTTATCTTTTGCTCATTTAGGTTAACCTTAAAGAGTGCTTGTTTTTTTTTTTTCCTATTAACTGGGAGACCATTGACTAATATAGTATAGAAATGATTATGAAAATTATTTCTTGCTCTGTATTTATTCTACTTAATATTTTTCCAATACAGGTTGTAATTGTTTATTCCTTATCAATTTGAAAGATTTTCGATGGTTCCAAGTGTGTATATTTAATTTGGACTTACCCCAAATTGTGTATTGAAATACAGAGATAATAAATACCATAAAATGTTTTAAAACAATTTTAAAATATTACTTGCCTCTACTATAATGTATAATCTCTTATTTTTCTATGAATGTAAAAGTTTTAAGCCTTATTCCTGAATTTTATAATAGATGTACCAACAGAGGAGCTATGTTAATAATGCAAAAATGCTTTAATTTTCTCCCAAAGAAGCAATTACTGTGAAAAGCAACATTTTATTTCTGCCAAGAAATGAAATTACTGTGTCCTACCTCGTATCTCACAAGAATCTGTCAAAAGCTCTGAAAGTTAGGTAACATTACAGTTTCCTTTCACTAAAAAATGAAAAGTTCCCCCCCCCACAACAGAAGGGAACATTATGAAATAAGTCATCACTCACTGTTTATTGTATCTGCAATTTGATTTGCTGTTTATTTATTAAATCTTTAAGTTTCAGGCTCAAAATGTGAAATATGAATCTTTGGGAATGATTTTCCAGTTATAGGAAATTGCATCATACCACTGTGCTCTTTCTTTGAAGTACATATCTGTTTAGGTTCAGCTTAATTGGATATGCAAACTAATACCTACCATTTATTCTCATATACTCAAATGGTATATGCTTTTCAAAAATTTAATAGTATAAATAATGTGTAGGATTGCACATGTATTTAGTATGCTACCACTTTCTGTTGTTCTTCAGAAGTCCTGCAACTGTTCAATTCATACAGACTATCTCAAGGCTCATATATGAAGAAGAAATGTTTGCATTATTATTGTCATAATCTCTATGTCATCTAAATTGTTTGAAACTATTACATCTCAAAATAATATTTGCTATTAGGTAATTATAGTTTCTGACAGTATATTTTGATACTGTACCGTTCCCACACTTTACACGAAAATGAAGTGTTTTTTTCACCTTTCATTGTGATATGTCCTTATGATATTCTGATGCTATTTATAAGTTTTGATGAATAGAAATAATTTTTTCTCCATTTTGCTTATTGGTTAATATATTGAGTTTTGAAAGCATGGATTGTCTTCAACCTATATTAAACAACTGACAGCTTTATTAAAATACACTAAATATAACTAGCAATCACTAAGTGTAATAACTCTTCAGTGAGTTATTATTTACACTTCATTACAGATTAAGCCATTTTCATTTTAGAGTGTTTTTCTCATTTTTCCCCTTACACTCCTTCCATTCACCATGGTTTTAGAAACTTTCAAACATTTATACTGCTCTCTTATTCCCTCTCTGTGTTTACTGTTTCATTAACGCTAGTAAAATTCTGGACAACCTGGATTTTTTCAGAGTTAAAATCTCTGGCAAAATCTAGCATTAAAAGGGATGGTATGATCTGAGATAATTAATCTGGCTTTTAAAAGTGCTAACTGCAAAAATAGCAATGTATGAGAACCTAGCTTCCTTGTTTACCCACAAAGGTCAGTGGTTAGACAGCTATCCACAAATAAAAACAACACTGCAAGAGGCTGTAGAGTTCACTGTTAGCAACACAGTGGAACACAAAAACCTGAGAATAATAGCACAACAGAAGAAGGAAGACTGCATGCATCATCCCATGCTGGCATTATTCAGCACAAAGAAAGAACTTTCCCAGCTAGAAAGGCTTCCTAGAGTCTAAGAGGAAAGAGGGGATGAGCAAAAAGCTTATTCTGCCTTTTGGTGTACTGTGCTATGGTCCCCTTCAATTTTACCCATCCAGACCAACAAAGCTGAGATATACAGTACCAGCTAGGATCAAGCAGGACAAGAAAAGGCTGCTCTTAGCTGACAGCAGGAGAGTTTTTCAGAGATCTGCTCTGAGCATAAACTCAGTAGGTAAAGCCACTGGTGAAGCCAATGGCCAGGATAGCCACCAAGGACCCCCTACAAATTTTGCCATTTTTCACCCCACAGGTATTTCTTTTTTAAGTTTTATTAATTTAAATTCTCTCTACACCCAACATGGGGCTCTGACTCCCAACCCTGAGATCAAGAGTGGCAAACTCTTCCAACTGAGCCAGCCAGATCCCTCCCCTATTCCCCAACGGGTATTTCTATTCACTGACCCTAGCTGCTGAGTTCAACCCTGCCCCATTGGAAGCCAGTTCAGAGCTCTGCCATGCAAGAGGACAAAGCCTAGAAGCCCTGCTAATCACTACCATGGTAGACTGAGCTAAAGAATAAACAGCACACTCCTCAACTTGGTGCCAACACATGCTTCTCCCTTGGTTCCCTGGACCACTAGACCCAGGGTGACATCACACTCCCATTGTGCCCCCACCCGCAGAAAGGTTTTTCATATCAAAGTCAGTCCATAAGGTCTGAAAGCTGTGTCTTCTTACGATGCTTAGATACCAAAGCAAGTCTACAGGGATCACAAAGACTCAGAGAAATAAGACTCCACCAAAGGAAGAGAGTAAACCTTTAATAACTGTCCCCAAAGGAATGGAGACCCAGGAATTGTCCAATTAGAATTCAGAATAATTGCTCTAAAGATGATCAGAGAGCTGTAAGAGAATACAAATAAATAATACCAGGAAAACAATACAAGAACAAAGTGAGAAATTCACCAATGAGCTAGAACAGTAAGATTAAAAAGACTCAAATACTGACAAGTAAGCTGAAAATGGCTGCTGCCAAGGCTTTATGCTAACAGTGTGGGGAGCAAACCTAGACAGTGTCACTGCAAACAGTTGGTCCTTTGAGCTAACAGCACAGGGAGCAAACCATGCCCAACAGTATGCCCATAGCAGTCATGGCTCAGCCATAAGAGGAGGGCATATACAGCTCACACAGGGAACATACATCGACCACCTACTTCTGGTGATAGGAGGAATTGCACTACAGGGCACCACAGGATCTCTTTTACATAAGGCCACAGCTTTTAAGATGAGACATAGCTGACCTGCGTGATAAGTAGAAATAGAGTGTTAGACAAAATGAGAAGGTAGAGGAATGTGTCCCAAATGAAAGAACAAAATTATGAAAAAAGAACTAAACCAAGCAGAGATAAGCAGCATGACCAATGAAGAGCACTAAATAACAGTCATAAAGACAAGCCTCAGCCTTGACAGAAGACTGCATGAACACAGTGAGAACATCAGCAAGAGATAGAAAATATAAAAACCAATCAGAGCTGAAGAATACCATAACTGAAATGAATACACTAGGTGATTCAGAGGACACAGAAAAATGGATCAGTAATCCTGAAGACAAGGTAGTGGAAAGCAATCAACTAAATAGCAAAAAAGAAAAAGAATAAAAAATGTGGTAGCTTAAGGGTACCTCTGCAACATCATTAAACAAAATATTTGCATTATATACAGGGATCCCATAAGGAGAGTAGAGACGAGGGGGCAGAAAACCTATTTGAAGAAATAATAGCTAAAAGCCTTCCTACCATGGGGAAGGAGATAGGTATTCATGTACAAGAAGCAAAGAGAGTTCAAAACAAGATGAACCCAAGGAGGTTCACACCAAGATACATGGTAATTTAAATGACAAAAATTAAAGATAAACAGAATCTTAAAAGCAGCAAAAAAGAGCAAGTGGTTACATACAAGGGAAATCCTGTAAGGCTATCATAGCTGATTTTTCAGCAAAAACTTTGAATATATCATGCCATTCCCTCTGGCCTGCAAGGTACAGAAAGGAAAAAATCTACAACCAAGCATACCCTACCTGGCAAGGTTATCATGCATAATTGCAGGAGAGAGTTTACCAGACAAATAAAAGGAGTTCATCACCAGTAAACCAGCCAGCTTCACAGGTGAATTCTACCAAACATTTAAAAAAAAGTTAATATCTACTCCCAAATTATTCCTATAAATAGGGAGAGGAAAGCTTCCAGATACATTCTGTGAGGCCAGCATTACTTTGAAACTGAAGCCAGACAAAGACACTAAAAAACAAACAGCAACAAAAACTACACACCAATATCCCTGATGAACACAGATGCAAAAGCCCTCAACAAATATTACCAACTGTATTCAATAATACATTAAAAGGATCATTCACTATGATCACATGGGATTTATTCAGGGCTGCAGGGATGGTTCAATATTTGCAAATCCATCAGTGTCATATACCACATTAACAAAACAAAGAATAAAAACCATGTGATTATCTCAGTAGACCAAAGACAAAGAAAAAGCATTTGGCAAAATTCAGCATCTGTTCATGACAAAAACTGAACAAAGCATGTTTAAAGGGATCATCCCTTAACATAATAAAGACCATATATGATAAACCCATAGCTTAAATCATAATCAGTGATGAAATACTGAGATCTTTTCCTTTAGATCAGGAACAAGATAAGGATTCCACTGTCACCACTAGTATTTAACATAGTAGTGGAATTCCTAGCCACACTGATCAGACAACAAAAGAAATAAAAGGGATCCAAATTGGCAAAGAAGTAAAATTGTCACTCTTTGCAGATGACATGGTACTGTAATAGAAAACCCTACAGGCTCCATCATATAACTATTAGAATAATTGGGTTCGGTACAGTTACAGGATACAGAAATCTGTTCTTTCAATACACTAATAACAAAGTTGCAGAAAGAGAAATCAAGAAAATTTCCATTTACAATTACACCAAAAGAATAAAATATCTAGGAATAAATTCAACCAATTTTATTAAAGATGTGCATTCAGAATACTATAAAACATTGATGAAAGAAACTGAAGATGACAGAAACAAGTGGAAAGATATTCCATGCTCATGTATTGAAGGATTAATATTGTTAAAACGTCTCTACTGCCCAAAGCAATCTACAGATTTGATGCAATCGCTATCGAAACACAGTACTTTTCACAAAACTAGCATAATCCTAACATTTGTCTGGAACCACAAAAATCCTTGAATAGCCAAAGCAGTCCTGAGAAAGAACAAAGGTGGAAGTATTATCCTACCACATTTTAAGATATACTACAAAACTACAAAAAAAAAAAAAAAAAAGATATACTACAAAATAATAATTAAAACAATAGGGTACTGGCCCAAAAATAGACACCAAGATCAATGGTACAGAATAGAACACCCGGAAATAAATCCACAGTTATGTGGTCAATTACTCTATGGCAGAGGAGGCAAAAATATTCAGTGGGGGAAAAGGACCATGTCTTTAATAAATGGTACTGGGAAACGTGGACAGTTAATATGCCAAAGAATGAAACTGAACCACTTTCTTGACCATACATGAAAATAAAAGGGATTAAATGTTTAAATGTGAAAACTGAAACCATAAAACAAGAAGACATAGGTAGTAATCTCTTTGGCACTGGCCTTAGGAAAATTTTTTAGATATATCTGCTCACAGGCAAGGAAAACAAAAGCAAAAATAAACTATTGAGATTGCATCAAACTAAAAAGCTTTTGCACAGCAAAGGAAACCATCAACAGAAAGACAGTGCAACCTGCTGAATGAGAGAAGTTACTTGCAAGCGATATATCCAATAAGGGGTTAATATCCAAAATATATAAAGCACTTAACTCAATACCAAAGAAACAATCTGATTTAAAAATGGTCAGAGGACCTGAAGAGACATTTCTCCAAAGAAGATACACAGATGGCTATTAGATACATGAAAAGATGCTCAACATCACTAATCATCAGGAAAATGCAAATCAAAACCGCAATGAGATAACACCTTACACTTGTCAGCAATGACTAATGTCAAAACAACAAGAAATAACTGGTGTTGGTGAGGATATGGAGAAAAAGGACCCTCATGCACTGTTGATGGAAATGTAAATTGGTGTAGCCACTGTGGAAAATAGTATGGAGGCTCCTCAAAAAATTAAAAAGTAGAAATGCCATATATACTGCTGGGCATTTTCCCAAAGAAAATGAAAACACTAATTTGAAAAGATATGCACCCCTATGTTCATTGCAGCATTATTTACAATAACCAAGATATGGAAACAATCTAAGTGTCCACAGATAGATGAATGGGTAAAGAAGATTTGGTGTGTGTGCGCGCGCATATATATATATGTGTGTGTGCGCGCGCATATATATATATATATATATGCGCGCGCACACACACACACACAATGGAATATCACTTAGCCATAAAAAAGAATGAGATCTTGTAATGTGTGACAACATGGATGGGGTTAGAAGGTGTTACGCTATGTGAAATAAGTCATGTAGAGAAAGACAAATATTGTATGATTTCCCTTATATGTGGATCTGAGAAACAAACTAAACAGAAAGCAGAAACAGATCCATAAATGCAAAGAACAAACTGGTAGATTACCAGAGTAAAGGTGGGCTAATGTGTAAATGTGTAATGAGTAAAAGGTGGGGTAATGCCAAAATGTGTGGAGAGGAGTGAAGATACAGGCTTCCAGTTATGGAATGCATAAGTCACAGGCTGAAAGGTACAGTATTGGGAACATAGTGAATGGTATTGTAATAGTGTTGTATTGTGACAGATGGTAGCTACATTTGTAAGGATGATGTCACAGAGTTTTTAAGTCAGTATGTTGTATACCTGAAACTAATATAACATTGCCAACTATACTTCAATAAAAATTGAATCTTCCTATCAAAAGGCATAGAGTGGCTGGATGGATAAAATAAATGTACCCACTGTATGCTGCGTACTAGAAATTTACTTCAGCGTTAAGGACACACATAGGCTCAAAATGAAGAGAAGGAAAAAAGATATCCCATGCTAGTATAAACAGAAAGAGTGCAGGGGTAGCTCTGCTTATGTCTGACAAAACAGACTTCAATCCAAAAATGAGATGGCAACTTCAGGAGATAAGAGATAACATAAGAGCTAAGAACTTCATTATATAATGATAAAGGGGTCATTATTAGTAAACGGATCTGAAGAAAGAAGTAGGCAACAATACAATAATAGTAGGGACTTAAGTAGAAATAAAAGTCAGAAAAACAAAATGCCAAACTAAAAACTTGTTTTATAGAAAACAAGTGGTTTTTTATTAGAAAAAAATGCCTTATTTTAATACAAGATCACTGTAAGCATGCATACAATAGAATGCAACAAATTGGTCTTAAAAAGAAACATTACAATAACAGAAAACTTGATATACTGCACCTTTAAGGAGTCTGCAGTGAGGCCAACTGGAAATAAACACACAACTCCCATCACCCCCCCACACAAGTATGTACAGGTTATATCAGCAAACATTTAGAAAACACACTGAAGATAAGGCTGAACACACCCACGTGTGTACATCCACATATGTATATGTGTGCATGAATTTCCTTTATTTTACTCAGCTAAAATTCTTGATCTAAAATTATTTCATGCCTAACACTCTCTCTATATATATATAGTTAATATCATAAAGCAAGTTTACATTTTCCTGAGAGCTGTTCACTGGAAGTATAGGTTGTATTCTGAATTCTCTTAGGGTAAAATTTACATACAAACAGAAGTTGTTACGTAGTGCTTGCCTATAAAGTGTAACATTACCAAAAAGCTTTATACAGCACCATTTACACTATGGAAGAAGAATATCAATGATGAATTGGTGATCAGTGCTTAAAACTTTTAAATAAAAGTTTTAAGTTCTTAAATCTGATGAATACTAAAAATCTGATGGATACAGATACAAAATTTTTTGGCACAATAATAGCAAACCGAATTCAGCAGTACACAAAAAGGATCGTATACCACAGTCAAGTGGGATTTATCTCTGAGATGCAAAAGAGGTTCATCATAGGCAAATCAGTAACTGTGATATACCACAGTAAGAGAATGAAGGATAAAAAACCTTGTGATCATCCCCACAGGTGCAAAAAAAAAAAAAAAAAAAAAAAAAATCATTTAACATATTACCACATCTTTTCATGAAAAACACTTTAACAAATCGGGTGTGGAAAGAACATACTTACACACAGTAAACGCCATGTATGACAAGTCCATAGCCAACATCATACTCAACAGTGAAAGGCTGAAAGCTTTGCTTCCGGAATCAGAGTACTCACTCTCATCACTTCTGCTCAACAGTACTGTAAGTTCTAGCCAGAGCACCAGCCAAAGCCATCTGTTGATTACGTGCAATCCCTATCAGATTCCAATGACATTTTTCACAGAAATAGAGAAAAAAAATCCTGAAATTTGTATGGAGCCAAAAAAGTAAATAATGGCCCAAGCAATTCTGAGAAAGAACAAAGCTGGATGCCTAATAACACTTCTTGATTTCAAACTATGCCACAGTGCGATAATAATCAAGACAGTATGGTACTGGCATAAATATAGAAACATAGACCAATGGAAGAGATTTGAGAGTCCAGAAATAAACTCTCTCACGAATGGTCAACTAATATTTAACAAGGAAGCTAAGAATAGTCAGTGGGGAAAGGATAGTCTTCCATAAATGAGGTTGAGGAAACTGGGTAACCACATCCAGAAATATGAGTGGACCCCTGTTACACCACTCAGAAAAATGAGCATAACATGGATTAAAGACTTAACTGTAAGACTTGAAACCATTAAACTCCTAGAAGAAATATTGGGAAAAATTCTTTGACGTTGGTCTTTGCAATGATTTTCTGGATATGATACCAAAAGCACAAGTAACAAAAGGAAGGATAAAATGGGACTGCATCAAACTAAAGAGCTTCTGTACTGCAGAAGAAACCATCATCAAAATGTAAAAACAATCTGCAAAATGGGAAAAGTATTTGCAAATCATATATGTCATAAGGGGTTAATATCCAAAATATATTAAGAACTCATACAACTCAATAGCAAAAATTACAAAGAACTTGATTAACAAAGGACAGAGGACCTGAATATACATTTATCCAGGGAAGACCTACAAATGGCCTACAGGTGTATGAAAGGAGGCTCTGTATCACAAATCATCAGGGAATGCAAATTAAAACCACAATGAGATATTACTTCACGCATTTTAGAGGGCTGTTATCAAAAAATGTAAGAACTAATCTTATTTATAACTAGAAGTTTCTATCTCTTAATCCCCTTTACTTATCTTGCTGTACAGCATTGTGAATATAGTCAGTAATATTCTAATAATGTTGTACGGTGACACCTGGTGGCTGTATTTACCGTGATGAGCATGGAATAATGTACAGAATTGTCAAATCACTATGTTGTACACGTGAAGCTAATAGAACATTGTATGTCAACTATACTTCAATGAGATAAAAATATATATGTGAGATAAACTGTTAGTGAGGATGTAGAGAAAAAGGAATCCTTGTGCCCTGTTGGATATGTAAATTGGTACAGCCACTATGGAAAACAATATGGGGGTCCTCAGAGAATTAAAAATAGAACTACCTTATGATCAGCAGTCTTTTGGGTGTATATCCAAAAAGTGAAAACAAGACCCTGAAGATCTTTAAGAGATATCTGCGTCCTTGTGTTCATTGCACCATTATTCACAATAGCCTAGATACAGAAACAAGCCACATGTTTGTCATTGGAGGAAGGGATAAATAAAACGTGTGTATGTGCTTGTATACATATCTATATCTATATCTATCTATCTATCTATCTATCTATCTATCTATATATATAATTCAGTCATGAGAAAGAAAATCTTGCGATTTTCAACAACTAGAATGAACCTTGAGAGCATCACGCTTAGTGAAATAAGCCAAAGACAAATATGATAGAACATAATTTAATAGTATGATATAATATATATATGGAACCTTCAAAAGCTGCACTTCGAGATACAGCAGAGTGGTGGTTACTAGCATTGGGGGATGGGGAAATGCTGTTCAGAGGGTATAAACTTCCAGTTTTAAGGCATATAAGATTCTGGGGATATAATTTACAGCAGGATGAAGATAGTTAACAGTACTGTATTATATACTTTAAAGTTGCTAAGAGTAGATTTTAAATATTCTCATCACAAAAAAAGGAATGGTAATTATGTGACAGGATGGAAGTGTTCGCTAGTGCTATGGTGTTAATCATTTTGCAGTATATGTCAAATTAATGGGTCACACACCTTAAGCATAGTGTTGTCTTTTTCTCAGTTAAGCTGAAAAAACTGCACAAAAACACTTTTAAAAAAATGCTACTTGCTCTAAAAAGAAGTGTAAACGCAGGATGAAACTTACTTCATTATTAATTATAGTAGGATTTTTGAATGAATTTTAGATTCTGATAGCACAGAACTTTTTCCCCCCTCATAAGAGTTTAGATAAGAATGACAAGCCCTTGGAATGCTTTGTGACAAAAGACTTTGTGTAGTCACGAAGAGCACAGACTTTGGACAAACTACTAAGTCATGTTGACGCAAATAGTCTCAGTTCTCAAAGATAAGTTAAGAGGTGGTTGGTGAAGTTCAGGTTACTAAGGCTGCAACCCAGGTAATAACAATGTGATGAGAATGGAAGAAGCATTATATAAGGAACCAGTTGGGTGTGTGTGTGGAGTAAAACTGAAGGGATTCTGTTTTCAGGGCCTGATGGGGTTTATTTTTTATAGACTTTTTGCTTTATCATTTATTCTTTAAAGACTTTTCATAGATCTTAATGGATGGAAGGGAGTCTAGAAGTTACCAAAGCCAGAATCCTCTGTTCGGGTGGGCAGCCCCTTTACAACATTCACATCAAATAATAGTCTTTGAGTCTCTTAAACAATCTAGATGGTAGGGAACTCGCTTTCTCATGAGATTGCCAGTTTTAGCTTTATTCGTTGGGAAGATGCTTTGCATATTGAGTCGAAAACTGTTTCTTTGTAATGCCTAATATAGTACCAGTACTTTCCTCCCCACCCCCTGGAATCTCAAATCTGGACTCTTTTCTAGGCAACTTATTTTTGGGTCCTTGATGGTGTAACTCCTCACCATCCTGGTTACTGCTCTCTGCTTTGTCACGCCACTCTTGGTAACTGCAGTGTTCATGTTTAAATACTACTCTCCAGATGTGTTCTGAACAGGGAGCAGTATTACTATTATTTCTGGGTACCAAACTTACATTACTTTAAAAAAAATTCACAACAATTAACAAAAACAAGTGTAGCTTTTCTGATTGCTACATCAGACTGTTCAACTCATGATTCACTTGGTTTCAGCGCTACTAAGGCACAGGTGAAAATGCCAGGTAGTGGAATTGCAGAGAGGGGAAATGGAACTGCCTGTTCATGTGCGTAATGCCTGGAAGTATACTGTCCCTGTTCACTAACTTAGTCAAGACTGTTCTGCTCTTGGCTTTGTATCTCTGTGAAGCTCATTTGCTTCTAAAGTGAACGGTGGAAGAAGGTATTTATAATGAGGTTGTGTAAGTCAAAACCACACTTCTGCAAGTTAAGAGAGAGAAAATGTAGCTGTATTTCTGAAGTAGGCCCCCCTCAAAGGGTTAGTGGTTTCAAAAAGGAGATTAGAAAATATTGTCAGCGGAAGTCCGAAAGAATAGACAGCTTTTGGATTTTTCATTTATTTAAATAAGCCTCTGTCCTTTGGTAATTAACTCTTAGGCAGGAAGAGATACAACACATTTGACTCCACTGGTTCTCCTTTTTTGAACCTGAAAACACTTGTGCAAAGGAGGCAGCGTTGAAGCTACCTTGTTATTGTTTAATTTAGATCCTAGAATAGGAAGAACTGTTGCTGTTGATTCCCCATATGATGACACAATCTCCTTCTAGTTGTATGGCTTGCTATTATTAGGGAAAGAAGTGTCTTTCTAATCTCTTTTGAATTCAAGGACTTTGTAAAAGAAGTAGCAGGGGACACTAGTATAGCCGTAAACTTTAAAGAGATAGGTGACTGGACCCTAATTACAGAATATAGTATCATGGAAATAGAGGTAAAACAAATAATACATTCCAACTACCCTACACTATTCATTTCTTTTTCTGAACCATTTTAAGTGGGAATGTCGTCTTCAAAGTTAGCATACTTTGGGTTGCAAATGAGTTGGAGAATTTGAAGTTTCAGTCGTGTTTTTAACATAGATGTATATTTACTAGTAATGCTGAAAATGACAGTTTTTGGCAGCCTTGTATTTGTATCTTCATTGGAGAAGTCTAAAGAGTGTCTACTGTGTGCCAGATACTGTCTTAGTCTGGCTGCTACGTGATCTTGGTTAGGCACTGCAAATTAAGTGGGTAACAAAATAGATAAATGTCCTAAACTCTAAAAGCTTTCATTAGGGGAAACAGACAATGAAAAAGCAAGTGTGTCAGGTGGTACTAAGTACTTTGGGAAAAAAAGAGTGGAGAGAAGGTTGGGAGTTGGGGGAGAATGCTTTTTTATATAGTGTTTTGAGTAGTTCTAGCGCAAAAGAGGTCATGTGAGCATAGACCTGAAGAAAATGAGAGAAGAGAGAATGATTTGTACTAATACCTGGAAGGAGTAGCAGCAAATGCAAAGAACTTGAGATGGAAACATGTTTAACGTTTTGTAGGAACAGCAAGGAAGCAGTGTGGTTGGAGGAGGAATGAAGGAGAGAGTGTTGATAGAGATTAGTGTGACCACAGGGTTCCAGGGGCATGCCCCACGCCCCCAGAGTGGGAGTTATGGGTTAGCATGCATATGTTGTATGGCCCTGTAAGCTATGGTAAGGACTTTGGATTTTAATCTAAGTGGGGTGGTATCCTGATGGGAGGGTATTAAGCAGAGTGGTGAGATTAACTGACATTTTAAAGAATCACTTTTTCAAAAAGACAGTCACAAAGTTTAGTTTTCATTCAATTTATGGCAACTAATAAAGTGGCTTCTAACTGGTTCTCCAAAAGACATCTACTGCTCTTCCCTCCCCTACACAGAAATGCATTTTCGAAGTGCAGGGAAATATTTTTGCTTTTATAGTGACATTTAGAGACCAAGGATCAGAGAAGCAGAATGTTCTGCAGTATATGGGATGCTCACAATAAAAACTGTCCCACACCAAATGTGCCCCAGTTCAGAAACACTGCCCAGGAGCAGTACCAAGATAAATGCATGCCAGTTAGAGGAAGTTTCCTTTCTTCCCCTTTCCTCTTCCTTCCTTCTTCCCCATCTCTATGCCCATTGCCCTCCCTCTTTTCCTTTATCTTTTGCAGCAGATTTATGATGCTTGGAAATAGAAAAAAGGAGCAATGTTTGTTCCTATGTGACTAAACTTTATCAGCATAGATTTTATAATGGGAAGGATCCTTACTCAGACATTTAAATTTTTAGGTAAAGAAACCAGGAATGAAACAGGTTAAATGATTTGCCCAAAGTCACATAGCAAGTTGGCATCTCATATTTTATGGCTTTATTTCATTAGTATATTATTTACATTCTTGTATTTTTATGACCCATTTGTTCAAAGATAATTTAAAATGCCCTGGAAGCATGATTTTTTTTTCCCCTGACCTTTTTAAAGACAGGAATTAGAGCCACCGTCACCAGAATAATTATTCTAAAGGAGGGGGGCAGAAACAGTATTTTGGAGATGAAAATCAGTATTGCTAGAAAATTTTCTTAGCTTTTTATGGTGAGTGGGGACTTTATGGTGGCATAGATTTTTTTAAATATATATTTCAAACAAAAACAAACTAAATTTTAAGACATTCTAAACAAATATTTAAGCAGTAAGACTTGTTTTAAAAATCTAGTGCAGAATCTATTCATTTTTAGGAAACCATGCTTAGAAACCAAAATGAATATAGTAATTGTTAAGATGTGATTACAATACCATATATATTAACTTACATAAATTTAGAATAAAATCTTTATGTAACCAATTTTTTGGTAAGAGTAGAGCTACCAAACTGCCTTTAAAAAAATGACTCTTACCTAAATGTTGATAGCTTGCTCTGATAAAACTTTCTCAGAAGACTGCCTTCTAACCTCCTTGAGTATTACTCTGTGATAGGTTAGAAAAAGCAAGGTCTTCGTGCATCTCCTCTTTGTGGTACTGCTTCACTCCTGTGGTGATGGCAGGTAGGTCTTATTCACTCACATCTCTTAGATATTTTAGAAATAGCTTCTCGTTCTGCTGTCATTCCCCCCTTTATGCTCTGAGTCTTATTTATAATCAGGTGAAACTCCATGTTTCCTTTTTTGCTCATAAAACTTGAATCCTGTGATGTGACTCAACAGAGATCAAATTCAAGGCATCCATTTTTTACTGTGTGTTTTCTTATATGTTGTAAATTTGGGGTTTGGATGCCAATTAAATACACTTTTTTAAGATGTTCATATTGTACATGGTTGAATCTCTCCCAATTTCAACAGTGAGCCTAACAGAAACAGTTATCTTTTGTAACTAATTCAACTAGACTGTGATCTAGAGACAACAGCATTACCTCCTATTGTCCCAGTACTCCTGATGTAGCCCAGGATTGCATAATGGTCCTCTGAATATTTGGTAAATAATGAATGACTATAAAGGCATATATTTATGGTATCTTTTGATGTATATTTGTATATCTGCTGCTAATTTTCATTTTAGGGCCTAGGAGTATTATTCTTTGTATTTATTTTATCAGTAGATCAGTTAAGGAAGCAAAGGGAAAGGAGAAAATGTTATTTCTCATGAACAGCATTCTATTTTGAGGTGTTTTTCCCCCAGGTAATGGGACAAAGATTTTTCAAAATATATAATCTAACAAAGACATTTAATTAGGTATTAAAATACTGATTCTAAATAAGCTAATCAAGAAAGTAACTTTCATCAGGACTTTGTGCTTATCAGTCAAACATGTCACAGTCAAAATGTGAACACTGAAAAAGGGGTTTGAGATATCAATAGAAGCTTTCATTCTAAAATTATATTTCCAGGAGTGGAGTAAAGATAATACTATGATCAATTTTTTTATATATAGTATAGCCAATTTCATGTTGCTTATATTAAAATGTAGTGTATAATAAAAGAAAGATATTAATACAGTGATAAATATTTCGTAACTTGAAAGTAAAATCACAGGCCTGTGTATGGATGAAGCACGAACCATACTGAACTCTTGATTATGCAGAGATGTGATCACAAACATATTCTGAACATCCTTCATTCAACAACAATTTCAACGTGTAAGGAATCTGAAGTACTTATAGAGAAGCATGTATTGGCTGTCAACTGTATTCCACTCTTTATTCTATTTTGTGCTTTTAAATTTAGGAAGTTAAGTTGTAAGGGAACTCATGAAATTGATTCAGGCATCCAGAGCAACAATAAAACAATAGTAACTAGAAGAATGCTAGTTTTGATCATTCAGTCATAGGAATTTTAAGTCATCATTTGCTAACTATAAAAAGTGTATTTCATGCCTATAAACTACCAAGATTGAAACAGGAAGAAATTGATTTCTTAAACAGGCCAATTAATTATGAAGAAATTGAGTCAGTGATAAACAACCTTCCAAATAACAAAACTCCAGGCCCGGACGGTTTTCCTGGGGAATTCTACCAAACATTCAAAGAAGAAAGAATACCTATTCTCCTAAAGCTATTTCAAAAAATAGAAACAGAAGGAAAGCTACCAAACTCATTCTATGAGGCCAATATTACCTTGATCCCCAAACCAGGCAAAGACCGCATCAAAAAGGAGAATTACAGACCGATTTCCCTAATGCATATGGATGCCAAAATCCTCAACAAGATACTTGCTAATAGAATCCAACAGTTCATTAAAAGGATTATCCACCACGATCGAGTGGGATTCATACCTGGGATGCAAGCGTGGTTCAATATTCGCAAATCAATCAGCATGACACATCATATCCACAAGAAAAGACTCAGGAACCATATGATCCTCTCAATCGATGCCGAAAAAGCATTTGACAAAATACAGCATCCTTTCCTGATTAAAACCCTTCAGAGTGTAGGAATAGAAGGTACATTTCTCAATCTCATAAAAGCCATCTATGAAAAGCCTACTGCAAATATTATTCTCAATGGGAAAAAGCTGGAAGCCTTTCCCTTAAGATCAGGAACTCGACAAGGATGCCCACTCTCGCCACTATTATTCAACATAGTACTAGAAGTCCTTGCAACAGCAATCAGACAACAAAAAGGGATCAAAGGTATTCAAATCGGCAAAGAAGAAGTCAAAATGTCTCTCTTCGCAGATGACATGATACTCTATATGGAAAACCCAAAAGAAGCCACTCCCAAACTATTAGAAGTTATAGAGCAATTCAGTAACATGGCGGGATACAAAATCAATGCTCATAAATCAGTTGCATTACTATACACGAATAACGAGACCGAAGAAAGAGAAATTAGGGAATCCATCCCACTTACAATAGCACCAAAAACCATATGTTACCTTGGAATTAATTTAACCAGAGACGTAAAGGGCCTTTATTCTAGAAACTATAAATCACCCTTAAAAGACATTGAGGAAGACATAAAAAGATGGAAAGATATTCCATGCTCATGGATCAGAAGAATTAACATAGTTACAATGTCCATGCTACCCTGAGCAATCTACACTTTCAATGCTATCCTGATCAAAATACCGATGACATTTTTCAAAGAACTGGAACAAATAGTCCTTAAATTTGTATGGAACCAGAAAAGACCTCGAATCTCCAAGGAACTGTTGAAAAGGAAAAACAAAGCTGGGGGCATCACAATGCCGGATTTCGAGCTGTACTACAAAGCTGTGATCACAAAGACAGCATGGTACTGGCACAAAAACAGACACATAGACCAATGGAACAGAATAGAGAGCCCAGAAATGGACCCTCAGCTCTTTGGGCAACTAATATTTGATAAAGCAGGAAAAAACATCCGGTGGGAAAAAGACAGTCTCTTCAATAAATGGTGCTGGGAAAATTGGACAGCTACATGCAAAAGAATGAAACTTGACCACTCTCTCACACCGTACACAAAAATAAACTCCAAATGGATGAAAGACCTCGATGTGAGACAGGAATCCATCAAAATTCTAGAGGAGAACATAGGCAGCAACCTCTACGACATCGGCCAAAGCAACCTTTTTCATGATACATCCCCAAAGGCAAGAGAAACAAAAGATAAAATGAATTTATGGGACTTCATCAAGATTAAAAGTTTCTGCACAGCCAAGGAAACAGTCAGAAAAACTAAGAGGCAGCCCACGGAATGGGAGAAGATATTTGCAAATGACACTACAGATAAAGGACTGGTATCCAAGATCTACAAAGAACTTCTCAAACTCAATACACGAGAAACAAATAAACAAATCAAAAAATGGGCGGAAGATATGAACAGACACTTTTCCAATGAAGACATACAAATGGCTAACAGACACATGAAAAAATGTTCAAGATCATTAGCCATCAAGGAAATTCAAATCAAAACCACACTGAGATACCACCTTACGCCAGTTAGAATGGCAAAAATAGACAAGGCAAGAAACAACAATTGTTCGAGAGGATGTGGAGAAAGGGGATCCCTCCTACATTGTTGGTGGGAATGCAAGTTGGTACAGCCACTCTGGAAAACAGCGTGGAGGTCCCTTAAAAAGTTAAAAATTGAGCTACCCTATGACCCAGCCTTTGCACTACTGGGTATTTACCCCAAAGATACAGACGTAGTGAAGAGAAGGGCCATATGCACCCCAATGTTCATAGCAGCAATGTCCACAATAGCTAAATCGTGGAAGGCGCCGAGATGCCCTTTAACAGATGACTGGATTAAGAAGTTGTGGTCCATATATACAATGGAATATTACTCAGCTATCAGAAAGAACGAGTTCTCAACATTTGCTACAACATGGACGGCACTGGAGGAGATAATGCTAAGTGAAATAAGTCAAGCAGAGAAAGACAACTATCATATGATTTCTCTCATCTATGGAACATAAGAACTAGGATGATCGGTAGGGGAAGAAAGGGATAAAGAAAGGGGGGGTAATCAGAAGGGGGGAATGAAACATGAGAGACTATGGACTATGAGAAACAAACTGAGGGCTACAGAGGGGAGGGGGGTGGGGGAATAGGATAGGCCGGTGATGGGTAGTAAGGAGGGCACATATTGCATGGTGCACTGGGTGTTATACACAACTAATGAATCATCGAGCCTTACATCGAAAACCGGGGATGGTACTGTATGGTGACTAACATAATATAATAAGAATCATTATGGAAAAAAAAAAAGTGTATTTCATGAGTTCTAGACTCCATTTTTTTCTGAATACTCATTGTGTTTTCTTTTTGCAATATTCTCTCCAAGTTCTACATACTGTTTACTTTACAGTAAGTCTGTGAATACAGAGAACCAAGTGGTTTACAAGGGAGGGTGTGGTGGGGTAGGCCAGGTAGGCGAAGGGGTTTAAGAGGTTCAAACTTCCAGTTATAAAATAATTAAGTCACGGGGATGAAAGGTACAGCGTAGGGAGGAGAGTCAAAAGTACTGTAAAAAACTTTGTTTGGTAACAGATGGTAACTACACTTACTGTGGTGAGCATTTGGTAATGTATCTAACTGTTGAATCACTGTTATACACCTCAAAATAATATTATATTAAATGTCAGCTATACTTAAATTTTTAAAAAGTCTTCCAGACTAACCTAATTTTATATAAGCTGGCATTATTCACTTTGAGATTCAGCTACTTCTTTCATTGTGCCTACATAGAGTAGCTGAACTAGATAATAATGCATCTACAACTGGAAAATGCTTTTGCCAAGTTAGTCTCAAAAGCTTTGAATTTACTTTTTAAAAAAATCTGAAATTAGGTTAAAGTTGTTGGGCTTTTGTTTCCTATCCTGAACTTCTGTGACAAGCACTGTAACAGTAGTGTTGAATATAATTCAAAAATTTATAAGTTGAATGGCTTACGTTTTTTTCTAAAACCTATAAATTTTATTTTTTCAGCAAGTAATTCTTGACCATCTATGATATCAAGTACCACTAAACACTGTAAATCAAAGAAAAACGTGTTCGTTTTCTCTCTTGATAGGCTCTCAGACCCACAGGGAAAATGAGAACCACCATGTAACTCAGTCATAGATATAAGGGTAGATGTATTTCCGTGGGAGCGAAGAGGTAGCAACAGTTTACTGCCTGCATGCATCTTTAGGAGAAGAGGAAAGAGAAGTGGAGGAACCCAGACTTTACATTTAAGTAGGATTTTCACAAGCACATAATTGGGTGTCTTAGTTTTCTAGAGCCGCCATAACACAGTGTGCCACAAACTGGGTAGTTTAAAGTAACAGAAATTTGTTCTCTCACGGGCAGGGTTGGTTTCTTTTGGAGGTTCTGAGAGAGAAACCATGTCATACCACTGTCCCAGCTTCTGGTGATTCCTGGCAGTCTTTGGCATTCTGTGACTTATAGGTGTTTCACCCCAGTCTCTGCCTCTACCTTCACATCATCTTCTTCTCTGTGTTTCTGTCTCTTGCAGTGATACTGTCATTGGATTTAGGACCCACCCTAATTCAGTATGATTTCAATCCTAACTAATTACATGTGCAAAGGCCCTATTTTCAAATGAGGTCACATTCAATTTTTGGGTGGGCATGAATTTCAGGAGTCACTATTCAACACCCTCCCCCCACTACACTGGGCAAATTAGCATTAAATAAAGAAAATGCCTAAAGGCATAGAGGCATGAAAAGTTACCAGAAGGTTCAGGGAAATAAATTTAGAGGAAATAGAGTAACCTGAGTATGGTTCAGGTGACGCTGAGAAAGTCAATTGGGCAGAGACTTGGAAAAGCCTCGTAGATGTTCACACTATCTTCTGTAGGCATTTGGCTCTCAGAAGCCTATCAGCTTTTAAGCTGCACAGGCAGATTTGTCTTTTAGGAAAGTGATATATAAAATTGTTGAAAGTCTAGTTTGGAGATTGAGGCAACAGTTGAATAAAAGTGGGGTAGTGACTACAGAGAGATAATTACAGAACTTCATAGGTAGTAGAATGAGCAGAGTTAAAAAGAGAGGATTGAGATGATTTTCAGATTGGCTTGGGAGACAAGTTGATCATGCCATAACAGATTTTTGGTGGGGAAGGAAAGAACATTGATATTTTAGATACAGCATTTGATTGAATAATTAATCAGCAGTTATTTAAGAACACTTTCTGTCTAGCATTATCCTGTGTACTTTGGAGATTCATATGCATAATCTTGAACCTATTTCAAGAACTTTACAAACCCTTTGGAGTCATGAGACTAATAATAAAGTGAAGCAGAAAACAATTCAAATCCGTATATAAGCAAGTATAAACTTAGTGGTTCTGATTTATAAATACTTCAGTTTCAGATTCGAAAAATATCTATGTGGAGTTGAGTGCTATGAAAAGCTTGATTGCGAAAGTGGTACTTAATTTAGATTTCATAAGTCTATTTAAGTTGGTTCAAAAGAGGACAAGAAACACTCAAAATGATAGGTGATCATACGTTAAGATGGGAAGGCAGCAATGAAAGTGGTGTGTGTTATAGAGGAAAGATAGCCTGAGGACAGCCAAATGTTAGATTGTATTAAGTTGGGAAAGGTACATTGCAGCCAACATAATCTATCTTGGAAGGTCAGGTAGGCAGATTGGTTACCTGCTTAGCTGATTGGTTAGTTACCTTTGAAAAGAGTTTTCTTTTGGTAATATTAACGTGACAGCAATATACAGTTCTGTTATTTTACTACAGGGAAGAGAGCCAATCTGGGAGCTTTTGCCCAAATCCAAGTATGAGATGATGAGAACAAGCATTAGTAGAGAAGGGGGATTTTGTGTATTTTGGTTCGTCCATATAATTTCCAGTCTCCTCTGGCATATTGCACTCGACTTAATATATCATCTTCTGTATTTTATCCCTTTATTTTCTTCTTCCTTTTCACTTACCCTTTATTTCCCCCATCAGAATTTAGTTCAGGCAAAACTCACGTGAGCCGTCTAAATACACCGAATCTAAGAGCACAGGAAAAGCAGCGAGCCATTGAAAATGCGGGTGATGATGACAATGATGATGAATTTTTACCTCTGATGTGTTAGGAGCTTTCTGTATTACCTCCTTCAGTCTGTACGGTGGTCTTATATGAAGTAGTCACTATTATCCCCCCATTACAAGTGAGGGAGCTGTGACTCAGAAAAGCTAAGCAGCTTGATCAAAGCAGAGTCACAGTGGAACCTAGATCTGCCCAACTGCATGCCCTAGATTCACAATTGTTGTGATACAGCATGGTGACTCACCTTCATCTTGCTCTTGTTGCAATCCATTAAGTTGATGGCTTCCAGATTCAGCTTCCTGAAGTCACATCTCTTTTCTATTCAAAGTCTTCTTTGACTTTTTATACCTGTAAAATTAAAATAAGGTATAGTTATTTTTGCCTTTTATCCAAGGCCCCTCCAAATGTAGTGACAACCTACATTCCTAGCCTGGTCTTTACTTCCTTCCTGGTAGCCCTTTATACAGACTATATCATTCCTTACCTTAGTGCTCCCCTACCTGCCCTTTCTGGAAATGTTTCATTCTTTTTTCTAATGTTGAAATTTACTTGAGGTTTTATCTAGCTTTTATGGTATCCTCTAAGAAACCTTGTTTCTCCATTCTTCGTCTTTTATAGTACTTTATTTGCTACCATTTATGCTACTTAATTTTTGTTGTTATATTTTAGGTAATATATACTTAAGGTGGATTTTAAACTTCTTGAATGCAAAAACTTAGTTTATTTTTGTGTTATCTAGTATAGGGCCTTGTACTTTTTTAAACCTAGATATAATAAAAGATTAAGAGTGGAAATGAGTTCTGACCTAAAGTGAGCCCTTATTCTGTAGTCAGTGATCAATCTGCTTGCTGGACAACTGGAGTAGCAGGGTTTAAAATCAGCAGATTCATTGAAAGAGCTAGAAATGCCTATGGAGGGGAAAAAGCATTGCTGAGCTGATAAAGAATTTACTTCTGAAATTCTCAACTGTTGTTTTTCCAGTTATGTTCTGGAGATTGGCTGCACAGACTTGATAAAATGCAGATTCCAGAAAGTGGAATGCAGAAATATACCTTTGTAGCATGATTCCCAGATTATTTACTTATTTATCCAAGTGGAATTTCTAGGTAACTATTACATCTATTTGGAAAAATGTGCAGATCCTAAGTGTGCAGCTTAGTTAATTTCCATAAAAAGAACACACACATATAACTAATCACCAGATCAAGAACTGGAATGTAACCTGTATTTCAGAAGCCATCCCGTGCTCCTCTGTTGTCACTAACTAATATATCACCTCAGCCTGCCCGGCTGCTCAAGGGTTTCCTGAGTCTTATGTACATTAAATTTTTGTACATTAAATTTAAGAACTTCTTATGTACATTATGTATATTAAATTTAAGAACTTCTTATGTACATTAAATTAAGAACTTCTGCCCTAAAATTCAGGCTTGCTTCGGTAATGCAGATATTAACAAACATTATTCCCAAAACCTACTACCTCCTTTTTCTTCTTCCTCCTCTTGTTTTCCTGTTATCTCCCCTCCCTGCTAGCTGTCCTCCTTTATAATAAAAAATCATGAAAAATTTCTTCTGAAGAGTTCATCTAAGTTTCTCTTCCGTGTTGAACTCCTTAAGCTCTAAGGTTACATTTCTCTCCCTTCTCTTGTAGTATTCCATAATTAGTCCATTAGACATAGAACATTCTGCCTTTTTTTCTCAAACATTTGGAAGATTGAGAGGATGAGCATAATTTCAGAGTATCTGTGCCACTGATAAGTTTTTGGTTTAGAAAAAATAAGTTACTGAAGAGGTTACTATGTTCTAGACGAAGGAAGGAAGGAAGGAAGGAAGGAAGGAAGGAAGGAAGGAAGGAAGGAAAAGAAAGAAAAGAAAAGAAAAGAAAGAAAGAAAGAAAGAAAGAAAGAAAGAAAGAAAGAAAGAAAGAAAAAGAAAGAAAGAAGAAAAGAAAGAGAAAAAAAGAAAAGGTACATAAGATAGATTTTTAAGTTGCTTTAAGCATTAATCAAGGACTCTTAATTTTGGAATTTGTGATAGTTTAACATTATCTTCAGATAAGTTTATCATTGTACTGTGCAAGCCTGTTTTACTAAGTAAATCAAGGCTGTAAACACTTTTATCTGAGTTTTGTTTAATTTGCTCAAGTAAATATCTTTTAGTGAGCAATAGTACCTTGATAGTTTATATCCATAGGGATGATCTAATTGCCAGTATATTTTGTTTATTGAAGATTTCCACTTGGAAAATTTTAGTTGACAATTAGAATTATTCTAAGAATCTGTTTTAAAATTTATATCTTCCTCCTGCCCCCAATTTGATATAGTCAGGTTTTCACTCTATTTTTAGAGATTGAAAGGAAATCATAAACAAGAAACTAACTTTATGAATACATAGTTATGATTTGTTAAGCGAAAACATTGCAGTAGCTACCATGTTATTCCAATTAAGGTAAATCGTAATTGTTTAGCCCTTTATTTTCTGTATTTTTAAGGGAAAAAAACCTCAATAAGTTGATTTGCAGTTTCTGTAAATGATGTTACATTTTTTATTCCTTAGATTTGACTATGCTTTGTGTCACTTTTACTCTTTTTTGAAAGTGTCATCTATGTTTTTATTTTTATTTAAATTCAATTAACATATAATGTATTATTGGTTTCAGAGGTAGAGGTCAGTGATTCATCAGTCTTACATAATACCCAGTGTCAGCTTTTTTTAATTTTATTTTTTACAATATTGAAGACAGTCACACGGTAACTTCTTTGAAAAGTAAGATTAGAAGGTCTTAAAGGACTTTTAAAGGTTATCTAATTCATTCTTCTGTCTTCAGATATGACAAAAAAAAGGTTTTTTTTAAAGTCCCTTTGTTGAGAACACCCATGCTGTCAATTCTTTTAGCACACTGACTTCATATTATCATTTTCCTCTTTAAATTCTATAATCTACCTTTCCATTCCAATTAAACTCATTTGGGAACTAGCACTTGACATCTCATCAAAACTTGTCACAATTCCAAAACCAAGATCTCAACTTGAAATTAATCATTGAATTCAGTTTCTTCCACTCTCTTATTTTTGCTTATTCTGATCTTCACTCCTTATCTGTTTTGTTGGATCTCTTCTATATTTTCTTATTCTGTCAGCCTCTTTTAAGGGACTTAACTGGTCTCCCAAGCACACTAAAATCAATTCTTTAGACTCTCCAGGCTTTTTTTTTTTTTCCCCAACCATATCCTTCTTGACAATCCTCATTCCTTTTTTTTTTTTTTTTAAAGATTTTATTTATTCATTTGACAGAGAGAGACAGCCAGCGAGAGAGGGAACACAAGCAGGGGGAGTGGGAGAGGAAGAAGCAGGCTCCTAGCGGAGGAGCCTGATGTGGGACTCGATCCCAGAATGCTGGGATCATGCCCTGAGCCGAAGGCAGATGCTTAACGACTGCGCCACTCAGGCGCCCCGCCAATCCTCGTTCTTGTTAAGCTCTACTCTTTATTTGGCTGCTACTTATAAAATAGTGTGGAAAATTAATACATTTTGTTTTGATAATGTACTTTACAATGTTTATTCCTAAAGTTTCTCACCACTACACCTCTATCCCAGTCTTAACACTCATTAGATGACCTTATTTCTTGTGTGAGATACTAAAAGAGTTGTCTGTATCCATGAAGTTACTTCATTTCCTAATCACTCTTCTGTACACCTCAGTCTGGCTCTTGTACCCTCTGAAAATATAAGCTCATCAGGTATTTCCATGTTGTTAAATTAGATAGACATTTTTCAATCAGTTTTGAAATTTGATTTGTCCTACATCTTGCAAACAATTCTTATTTTTCTAGTATGTTATAAACTACTAGATGTCAAAAATATTTTTTTCCTTTCTTTAAAAGAATATGTTGATCCATAGAATACGCACTTTTTGTAAACACTGTAAAAGACTCAAATAATATGTAACTATATTTAAAACATACAAGCCTCCTTTTCATTACTCTTCTGTCAATTTGTAAAATTTTTCTACAAGTAAGTGGTTTACAGTTCTGTGTGGATCTTACCAATTTGCTTTTCCCTACATGTCCACTTGTAAAATATATATGTGTGTAATAAATATAATTTAGGTTTATAAGCATTTGAAGTTCATAAATGGGTGAAGATACTTGCAAATAATATATCTGATAAGGAGTTGATACCCAGAATTTATAAATAAAGCCTACAATTCAATACAAAAAAATGATTAGAAAAAAGGAAGAGGACCTTTTTTCAAAAAAGACATACGGATGGCCAACAGACACATGAAAAGATGCTCACTCATCATCAGGGAAATGTAAATCAAAACCACAATGACATACCCACCTCATACCTGTCAGAATGGCTATTACCAAAGAGACAAGAAATAATGTGTTGTCGAGGATGTGGAGAAAAAGGAACGCAGCATACTCTGTTAGTAAGAATATAAATTGGTACACCCATTGTGGAAAACAGAGTGGGGGCTCTTAAAAAATAGGGGACGCCTGGATAGCTCATTCGGTCATTCATCTGCCCTCAGCTCAGGTCATGATCCCAGGGTCCTGGGATATGATCCCAGGGTCCTGGGATTGGATCCCAGGGGTCCTTGCTCAGCGGGGAGCCTGATTCTCCCTCTGCCTGCTGCTCCCCCTGCTTATGCTCGCTGTCTCTGACAAATAAATAAATAAAAATAAAAATAAAATAGAACTGCCATAGGATACAGCAGTTCTTCTCATGTAAATTTATCCAAAGGAAACAAAAACACTAATTGAAAAAAATAAATGCACCCGTGTGTTCACTGCTGCATTATTTATAATAGCCAAGATCTGGAGGCAACCTAAGTGTTCATCAGTAGTTAAGATGTAGTGTACACACACACACACGCACGCACACAGGAATATTACTGAGCCATAAAAAAGAATGAAATCTTGCCTTTGTGACATTGATGGACATAGAGGGATTATACTACGTGGAACAAGTCAGAGAAAGACAAATACCATATGATTTCACTTATGTATGGAATCTAGAAAACAAAAAAACAAAGCCAGAAACAGTCTCACAGATACAAAAAAACAAACTAGTGGTTGAAGGGGAAAGGAGTGGGGTGAAATAGATGAAGAGGTTTAAGAAGTACTAATTTCCAATATAAACTAAGTTTCACAGAGATATTAAAGTACAGTGCGGGGAATATAGTCATGAATATTGTAGTAACTTTGTATGATGACAGATGGCAACTAGACTTGAGGTCTCTCTAGCTTGTAGATGACTTTCTTTTCTTCCTTTCCCTTTGTCTTTATGTGGTCTTCCGTGCATGTCTCTGTCCTTATCTCCGCCTTGTACGAGGGCACCAGTCAATATGGATTAAGGCCCACCCAAATGACCTCATGTTGATTACCTCTTTAAAGACTTTGTCTCCAAATACAGTAACATTCTGAGTTTCTTGGGTTTGGTACTTCAACATATGAATTGGGGAATAGTGACACAATTCACCCCATAAGAGAGCATTACTTTCATTAGAAACATTTGTTAAAAATATTTCTCATAAAAACTTTTAGTCACTTATTCATGCTCTTGACCTCATTTGAAAAGTGTTTAATACAAATTTCATGTTAATGTCCTACAGACTAAATGCACTTTGAGTGAAAGTGCATCTTGAAGGAAACTGCCTATTCATTGAAGCTTTAGTTGTTCACAATTGAGTAACTTTCAGTAACTTCCACCTTGCTTGCTGAGAACGGGATAGATATCTTTACTAGTGATATAAGGCATTATGAGATAGTGTGCATAAAGTACACCGTACATCTTTAAGTATTCACATCTGGATGTTACCATTACTAAAAGCTTCCATTGTTGGGAGTATGACAATAGAATTGTTTTTGTAGCTCTTTATCTCAAACATTTATTAAGAATTTGAATAATTAATCTGTAAATTTACATAAAGAGAAAGCATTGCAAATACAGAATTAACTTCATTTTGAAATTTTCATTTTTGAAACCCAAGTTTATCGAAGTTATTATGCAATCATCTAAAGATAGAGGAATGAAACATATACCATTCTTAGCTTCTTTCCAACCATAAAACATTCTAATTACTTCAAATTTATACATTATAAACAGATACTATATTTTTAGTTATATTTGGTAAACTATAATTGCTGGAATTGCTTATCAGGGAAGCTTTAGAGTTGATAGCAACTGGTTCTAAAATAAATTATACTAATGATAAAGTTGTGAGTTATCTTAAAACATCTGGTATTAATCCAAAACAGATTATTTCAGTACTGAATAAATGCATGCCTAGGTTATATTTCTCTTGAATGGTAAATACATAAGTTTTTTGTTCTCTACCTGCTAACTTTTCTTTCAATAGTCTTATTAAGAATAGTTGAAAATCCTTTCAAATTTCTCCAGCAGTGTTCTGTTTTAGAAAAAAGTGATTCCTGATTATAAATGAAAAACTCATGGAAGTAGTTTACTATAGGTATGATGGAAGGACTCATTTTTTTTTGCCTATTTTTCTAAATAATATTTCTTTGAAAATAATACCTCTCTTTTGTGTTGATGCGTGATTTGTAAACAGAAAGATGCAAAGAACATGGCAGGGGAGGTGGAGAAGAAAACCAAGAAACAGACTCTTAAATATAGAGAACAAACTGATGGTTACCAAAGTGGGTGGGAGGATGGGTGAAACAGGTGATGGGGATTAAGGAGGGCACCTGTTGTGAGGAGCACCTGGTGTTGTATGGAATTGTTGAATCACTAAATTCTACACCTGAAACTAATATTACATACACTGTACATTAACTGGAATTTCAATAAAAACTTGCAAGGAAAAAAATGCAAAGATTAGAAATGTGTATTTGCCAGATGAGTTTTAACTGTGCTTTCCCAATGGATAATTTGTGAATGCCCTTTCTCCCCTAATATGTATTTCTGATAAAGGACAAATCTGAGGGATTTCTTTTGAATTAGCCAGCTAAAAAAAAAACAAAAAACAAAAAACAAAACCTTACAGTTAAAAGAGAAGTGCTCTTAGTGTTTAAAGTAGGTATACTTAGTGGTATCATACTGAGTAAGTGAATGTAAATTCTGATTTTGATATTTGGAAGCTAATAAGTTCTTTAAATCTATAAAGAAGTAGTTAACTAGTGTTTTAAAAATAGAAGCATATACAACAAAACCAATTTATGTGTAAAAATTGGTTATGTGCATATAAGTATCCCCTTGTAATACAATGATACACAAGTATATTTGTAATGCATTAATTACTAATGATGGAATACACTTTTGAAATCCAAGAAATACATTTTTTAAAAAATTATATGCTTGTAGTATATACAATAACCACCAAATGTTACTATCTGTGTTAAAAATTTTATTGGCTTTTGAGGCACCTGGGAGGCTCAGTTGGTTAAGTGTCTGCCTTCAGCTCAGATCATGATCTCAGGGTCCTGGATCGAGCCTGGCATCAGGCTCCCTGATCAGTGGGGACTCTGCTTCTCCCTCCCTCTCTGTCACTCCCCCTGCTTGTGCTCAAGCTCTCTCTCTCCCTGCTTGTCCTGAAGCACTCTCTCTCTCTCTCTCAAATAAATCTTCAAAAAATTTTATTTGCTTTTTAAAAACTGTTTACTTTAGAATCATTATTTAATGAGCTCACTATAAATCTAAAACCAGTGAACTCTGACTAATTTTAAATGACATTCACTATAGTTGTTTAAATCATCACTCTTTTTCTCTAAGAGTTATATAAATAGAGTCTGCGTTTAGGGCGCCTGGGTAGCTCTGTAGGGTAAGCATCTGCCTTTGGCTCGGGTCATGATCCCAGGGTCCTGGGATTGAGCCCCACATCCGGCTCCCTGCTCAGCGGGGAGCCTGCTTCTCCCCCCCCCCCCCCCCCCCCCCGCCACTTGTGTTCTCTCTCTCTCTGTCAAATAAATAAATAAATAAAAATCCTAAAAAAAAAAGTCTGAGTTTAACTGTTCTTCATTCTAGTTTAAGGAATTTTACTTCAGTTTTAGCTTCATTTGAGAAGTTAAAAAAAAGGGGGGAATTGTTAAAAGATGTTATAGGTTTTTAAATTCCTGAATTATTCTCAATACACAGGTTCTTATAATCGTTTTACATTTTACTTTAGGTTTTAATGTATTTTATATTTAAATCGTTTTAAAATACACTGAAGTATTTGAAGACTCTTCTCTTTTTTAAAGTAGTGTTTTCTTGGGGCACCTGGGTGGCTTAGTTGATTAAGCATCCAGCCCTTGGTTTCAGCTCAGGTCCTGATCTCATAGGTCATGAGAATGAACCTCGCATGGGCTCTGCTGCTCATCTGGGAGTCTGCTTGAGATTCTCTCCCTCTGCCCCTACCCTTAGTCAATACACGCACAGGCTTGTGCGCTCTCTTTCTTAGGTAAATCTTTTTTTAAAAATGTTTTCTCTTTATATTCTATAATATATCCCTTTTCCTGAAACAGACCGGATTCTGGATTTAAAACTCACATGAATAACACTAAGATTATAAATTATAAATGACTAAGGTGCAGATTAAATGTGATAGACAATAAATATAACAATTTAAGAGCAATAAATATTATCCCAAGGCAAATTTCTCAGGAAAAATTTTATCAAAAGATGGGTAATTTGAGTTTGCCTTAAAATCAAGGCAAATTTTGGTTAACCAATAAGAATAAAGCTCACTCCATGGGGCGCCTGGGTGGCACAGCGGTTGAGCGTCTGCCTTCGGCTCAGGGCGTGATCCCGGCGTTACGGGATCGAGCCCCACGTCAGGCTCCTCTGCTATGAGCCTGCTTCTTCCTCTCCCACTCCCCCTGCTTGTGTTCCCTCTCTCGCTGGCTGTCTCTATCTCTGTCAAATAAATAAATAAAATCTTTAAAAAAAAAAAAAAGAATAAAGCTCACTCCTTGGTTATGTGTCAGGAGAGAAATGAAAAAGCCTTAAGAACCTGTATAGAGGTGGAAACGAGGAGAGAATATTTGGGGTCTGTAAACAGAATTTTTACTGAAACATAATTTTATATATATATATGTGTGTGTGTGTGTGTGTGTGTGTGTGTGTGTGAAAAATTGTGCTTGATCTGGCTACCTCCAAACTACTTCCTAGTAAGATCACAGAAACTGTTTTGCTTCCTATCCTATGCTAGTCTCTTTGTCACATTCTACTTGTTTGAAATTCTCTCCTCCTGTCCCTAGCTTCTCTTAACATAAAAGACATTGAAATACCCTGTTTGCAGTTAACCATCTTTGGAGTCTTTTTTCTTCCATTTCAGCATACAGTAAGTTTGCCTTTTATATTTCTCTAAAAGTCATTGTACACATAGGTAAATTGATAACCAAAACTATAGAGTCCTTACTAAATGCCATGCAACTTAATAGCTACTTTTACTAATTTACGATGTCTAATCCTATAGCATTTCTCAATAAGAAAGATACTATTATTATCCCCATTTACAAAGGCAACTCAAGCACAGATTCAAATCTTGGTCTACTCAAATCTACAGTGTTAAGCACAGTGCTCTACTCTCTTTTGCCTTTGTGCTTAGATATTTCTTTATGCACATATGCTATATTTCCTTTCAAGCAAAAATACCACGTTTTCTATTTATTTGTTTTTCTCATTTTATAAAGTACAGTATCTCTTACTTCTAAGTACTGAATAGGTATTTGTTGTATTGATTAACTGATTGATTGACTCGAAAGTATTAGCTTATATTGCCAAGGCCTCTCAGCAATTTTAAATTTTCTAAAGTTTGTGAGCAGTAAACTGATGAAAGTGGTGATTTTGGAAGATTTAGACAGAAGTGAGAGATGAGAGAGTAAAGATTAGGAAACCCATAATCCAAGCATGGTATGATAGGCATTCACACAGAATCAGTTGTGTCAAAGTAACAGAAAAATGGCAAGTATATTCACTGGCTTTGTGATTAATGTAGGCATAGATATCAGAGTTGAAACTGAGATGAGAAGAATGCCTGTATTATTGATAGAAGCATGGAATTCTGGCAAAGAAATTAATTTGTTTGGAGAATACTGACATTATTTGAGAATATTTTAAAGTGTTAGGATGTTCGAGTGGGATATTCAGATACATATACACAACTAATAGGTAGTATGATTTGAAAATACAGACCTCGCTGAGAAGGGGTCTTTCATACAATGTTTGATTGAAAAGTATGCATCATTCAAGAGAGAAAACATAAAAAGAGACTTCATGGGCAAATAATGTAACATCTCTCTTTTATAATTAAAGTACGTTTACCATTTGAGTGACCTCTGTATTTTAATAAAGTCATACAACTGAACCTGTAGATTGTTTTAAATTCCTATTTCCTTAACTGAATGTAAATGTTCTATGCTGTATTACTATAAATACTACAAAGTATTATATATTTACTATGATTTTTACTTTAACCACATTTTTACTACACATTCGTTCTATCATTTATGAATTTACAGTTTCATCTTGCACAAAAACAGAGGAAATAAGAAATGCTGTTGTTCCTTCAAAATATATCCAGGATCAGATCACTTCTTAAGTACCTGCCATCAGCTTTCTTTAGACTATCAACATTTTATGTCCGGATTACCCTGGTAACCTCTCTCTGGTCTCTTTGCTTCTGTCCTTCCTCCATTATAGTCTGTTCTCAGCATAGATCATGTTACTTTTCTGCTCACGCTAGACTGTAAGCTTCTGAGGCCAGGTTTATTTGTTAACTATTTTATTTCGAGTGCCTAGAAATGTACCAGTGACATGTTAGACATTCAGTAAATATTGGAATAAATATAATGACAATAATAGCGAACACATAAGGCTTACTTCATGTTATACTTTTCTAAAAGCTTTAAATATTTATAACAACCTAGTTTTATAGATGAAGAAACTTGGTTTCTCAATCAAAAGGTTGATTAAATAACATTCCCAATCCCTCAAGCTAGAATTCAAAACTAGCAACCTGACTCTGTAACCAGAGCTCCCAACCATTACAGTGTGGTGCTTCTATTAAAGATTATCGTGTTTGGTACTGCTAGAAAGTTCTTATAGAACTTCAAGTTGTGTATCAGCCTGTTACATGCAGAATACTTCTTATGTAACTGAATTCACATTGATAGCATACTGATTAAATATAAAGATGAATGTTGATAATTTATAGTCTTCAAATAGTAAGTTTAAGGAAATAGAAAGTTAAACCAAGAGTTTAATGTCTCATTTGGCAGATTAGCAGGTTCAAGCAGTAACATCCATCATTAGTTAAACCCGTTCTCAAGGCCCACAAAGCCAGGGTACTGTCAACTGTGTTATATGGGTCTAATATCTGAATCCTTATCAGTCTCATTTTCATTTCTTAGACGGGTTTCATTTATCATACTCTTATACTATATTTCATATCAAATGTCAAGAGGGAGTTCTGATGTCAATGATTTAGTGGCAGTGATTTCCCAGTTTCACTCATCAAAATGCAGTGGTCCTAGGTGTACGGAGAAAATGGATGGCACTGGACTTTAAAAGCAATTGGCAAACTTCAGAGAAAGTATCGTTATTAAGACAATACGTAGTTTCAAGGATATAAACTAAAGCTTTCTGAAGAACTAGACTAGAAATACTGTCATAGCAGATAGTCGAGCATGATGTAATGGGACTCGACTCAGCAATATTTTGTTCATAATGCAATCAGTGAGGCAGCAACATGAATAAATACAAAGTACAAATAATGTTCAGAGGATGATTTAACAGATATGCTAAAAGATTCATTATTAAGGAATAATTGCCTGGCCACCCAGGGCATTTGTCATCTACATGAATATGCTTATGTGTATAGAATTATCAAAGAATTGTCTATCGTGTGAGTCCTAAGAGTGGAGATGTAGACATCCATTTTCATAGACACATGAAAAGGGAAATGCTAAGAATCTATGCTTCAAAAGAGTGATTCTTGTTTATTTTTTGTTTAAATGCCCTTTATAGACTTTGCTTGATAATAACATCCTTTTTTATCACCTAATAGCTTCATAGGTAACAAAAAATGATCTGTATCAGGAAAATGAATTACAGAGACATTAAATGGCTTTCTTGGGGGAAATCATTCAGTTTTTTGGCAAAACTGGAAAACTGGAATAGGGCACAGAGAAGTTCTGTTCCTAACACGTCTTAGACCAGTCACAAGTGCAAAATATATGGTGATATAAAATGAGTGATTTAATTTTCCACACAGAATGATTTAAGCTGCATTAAGTTGTTTTTTCTGTTCTTGCATTTTGGATGACTTTTATAATAATGACTTGGGAGTATTAAACTTCCTTGACAGTTGCTTATTTTTGAGGATATAAAGAAGAAAAACTTGTACATTTTGATTAGATTTTCATATATACCTGACCTGACAGAACTATGAAAGTTGTTTTTTTTTTATAATGATTTTTTATTTTATTATGTTAGTCACCATACAGTACATCCCCGGTTTCCTATGTAAGGCTCGATGATTCATTAGTTGTGTATAACACCCAGTGCACCATGCAATATGTGCCCTCCTTACTACCCATCACCAGCCTATCCCACTCCCCCACCCCCCTCCCCTCTGAGGCCCTCAGTTTGTTTCTCATAGTCCATAGAGAACTATGAAAGTTTTTGCATTGTCGATTTACATACTCTGTATATCTCACATTACAAGCTATTCAGTTGGATTTTAAAATGCTGAATATAACAACTTCTTTGGAACATTTTATTTATAAAAGGAAATTCTATGAGAATAATTATACTGTGCATTTCAAGTTTTCTTTTGTTACTCAATGAAATTAAAACTGTAATAAGCCTAGAAAACGTGTTGTCAACAAAATATTACTAAAATTACTTAGAAGGTAAGTCATAGGCTCTCTTAAATATTTGCCATACACTTGGAAAAAACAGTCTCATTATGTTATAGTTTTAGTCTCTCAACATTTTGAAAGTACAAATGAGATCTTTATCTCATTGGTCATATGACCAGTTCTGTTCGGAAAGTGAAAGACGCCTCTCCAAACATAGTTTATTACCAGTTTCTCTCACTAGTGTCTGAGGCTTAGGGTTGTTTTTCTTACCCTAGAAGTTTTCCAGCCCTGCACTCTATGTTCTCATTGGTTGCCCTTCTAGGAAGGGCCAATTATAATGAACGGCTTCACAGCATATTCTGTTTAGGATTTCCTTAGTAATGGATTGGTTGATTTTTTTTTTTTTTTATTCTGTTTTGTTGTTACCAGTCCTGTCCCCTTACGATATGGGAATTACCAGTCTTATTGACATTGTAAATTCAGGTAAAGCTCATAATGAGAGAGATTTCTCCACTTTACTGTCAGGGCTCATAACTTTGTGGAGAAGGGTTTAAATAGAACCAAACACACCCTTTCTCGCCTGGGGTCACGGTTATTCTAAAATTGTCAATTTCTCTCATGTCCCCAGTTAGGAGCTGCTAGCCCACCATTTGGTTCTGCCATTTCCAATACTCTCAATTTCTGCCTCTTGGTAACTTTTACCCTATGCCTTGTAGTGTTCTAGAAAATATCTCATAATACTGGACAGGACAATTGAAATTTGAATTTTCAGACTTGTGATAATATCCGTTGCTCCCCTGCTTGACAGACATCATGTGGTTTTTCTGTTGCTTAGGTCTGATTTGCAGCTAGCACTGTTTTTATATAAGGCTTGCATCCTTAGAGCTAAATGACTACATTTGAAATATTTATAAAGTATTAATATTAATATAAAATATTAATATTTATAAAAACAAAAACTCCTCGTACTAATAAGTTCTTTCTCTGGATATGTAGTTCTTTTATTATCCCCCCCCCAAAAAAAAACCAAAACAAAACAAACAAAAAACCAAAAAACACCTTACTAGTAAGATGTTTTCTCTGACTATGTAGCAATTCTTTTATTACCTAAAGAAAACCAAACTTACTACCAAGATTTTTTTTTTTCTCAATAAGTAGCCTTTCTGACAGCTTTTAAAGGATTACACATTCCCTTCTTCTTATACAGACTCTTACAAAATGTAGATGTGTAGAAATGGCTTCCAGCTCATGAACGGTGCAAAGTTCTGGTACTACCACAGACCTGTTGCATTATAATCTCCACATATGAAGTCTGAGAATTTGTTTTATTAAACAAATATCCCAGATGAATGTCATGCACACACATTTTGAGAATCACTGACTGAGGTTAACTGGTCAACCTTTGTGATCTTCAAATATCATAAGAAAAACTGAAGAAATCCTTTTTGGAATATGGCTGGGGCACGTAAAGGTTTCATACTCCACAACTGGTCATGGAATAAGTTCAACTGAAATAGAGCTTAAAGATGCCCTAAAATTTCAGTTAACAGGAAAGTGGTAACTTATTGCTAAGAGCTGACCAATGAAATACTTTGAGAGGCAGACAGATTTATCACTGTTTTCATGAAGAACTATTTAGGCCTATTGTAATTATTTAGTTTAAGCCAAATATTTAATGAAGTACTTAGGAATTTCAAGCCTGAGATATGTGCACCCTCTAGAGAAATCAAACACAGTGGCATTCTTTGGCACCTAGACGTAGATAATACCTATTTATATCTCTTCCTTCAGGCAAATCCAGAAGGACTCGGCCTAGCTGCTTTATGATCTGTATCACATCTGCCAGTTCGTGCAGCAGCCCAGCAAAAACTGGTGCTACCTTAGGAAATTTGATGTAGGATGTTGAATAAAAAGACAGCCCCTAAGGAAAAGGCTAGAAATGTGTAACTATCAAGAAATAGAGAAATCTTTTACTAAAATGTCAGAGTGGTAAGTACTTTGGGATTTCAACTTGTTTTGTGCAGTAACAGTGGTGACCCAGGATACTTCCTTTTGCCATTAGCTAAACAGAAGCTTGTCTGCCTTCCTACTCTCTTCCTTCTCTCACACTTTGTTTTTACTAGAGACTCAATTAATTGGTTCCATTTTAAGCAAGTAACATGCAGGGGGGAAGATAATAGGATGCCTTTAAATATTTCTATTAATTTTAACACTAAATAAGATAGTGTATCTTAATAGCTTAAAAGACTCCTTTCCTGGGCATTAGAATTCCCAGAAAGAAACTGAACAGGAAATACTCAAGATTATTCCATTTTAGTGTTCTGCGTACCTTAGCACACAAAGGAGACTCAGGACAAGGATGTCATTACTGCAGTCCTACTAGCATATGTATTTTGAAATACCATCTTATTTCCTTAGAATTATATACTAAACAAATGACTCATTCTAGCATATACAAAAAATGGATCCCTCATTCTACATCGGCTTCGATCAGGAAAGCAACAGTTCTTCTACTGGCAACTCTTAAATAGCCAAGATTAATTTCAAAGACAAAAATTTAAAAGTAGTGAGGTAATTTTTTTGACTTCTTGAAAGTGCTGTCAAAGAAAATACAGCTTTTCATTCTGCTTTTTTTTATGTTGATAATAAATTGTGTTTCCTTTTTTTGCTAATGCAATATTTCTTTTGCAGAGAGTTAAGAATCTATACTAGACAATTTAGAGTCTATCACTTAAAAGATTGTCTTAAATTTTATGTGTCTGTTGTCCTTGTACTAGGACTAAGGGACTGAAAAAGGCTAACAGGATTCACATAGTTTTTGCAATATTTACAAAAAGGGGGAAAGAAAGTGGACAGAAAGGAAGTTTACATGTCATTTAAGTCAAAATACATGAAAGAATTGGACAGAAAAATTTACATAGCTGCCGAAAGATAACCCCAGCAGTGTTTCTTCTAGCAGTTGACAAGTTTTTGGTTCATTACGCAACCATGTATTTTAAAATGAAAGACGGGACCAAAAGCAGTTTTGTAGAGTTGACCTTGAACTGAGACAGATTGCTATTTGGGTTAACACTCAACAATCTCCAATCTTCACTTCATGCATTTGCCATTTTCTTGGTGAACACACCAAGAATAAACGATTTTTTAAAAATAAGTTATATATTTAAAATGATTAAAATTCAAAACTACTTTTATTTTTCTGGGGTTGGTTTAAGTACACTTTTGTGTTTTTTTTCCCCCCAACAAGGCACTTATGCCAAAGCAGATAGATTCCAATATATATTTTGTCAGTGAGTAAGGGAGAAACAACTAATTTGAATCCTATGCATTATTGTCCTCAAAAGAGTTATTTCCTGGCTTATATAGGTTAGCGAACAACTTTTTGTATTCTGCTAAATACATATGAAATACAAAGACTGGGCTTTGGAGCAAAACCAAACATTAACTATAATATTAACTATATTAACTATAATATTTGGTTTTGCTCCAAAGCCCATTGAACTGCAACAGTCTTTGTTCAGGTTCATCAGGTTATTTAGATCATGCTTTTGCTCCAAGGCAGGTAATTTTAATATCAGCTTGGAAGATTAAAAAATAATTATTCACTGACAGGGAGAATTTAACCCAGACATACTCTCCTGCTAATTGACTACCAATAGACATAGAATCAGTGGCCAGTAGTTCATCTGTGAGTCACATACCTAAGTAAAATGTTGAAATTCATTTGAATTTTGGACAACTAATGGTAATAATAATGATAACACTTATTGACTACTTACTGGGTTTTAGACCTGGTACTAAGTGTTTCATATGTATTAGCTAATTCACTTCTCACATTTTGTGTTTTTCAACTGGGAACAGTTGTTTCCAATTGAACAATTTGAGGCTTAGAGTAATTGTGCTCAAGGTCACATTTGTGGCAGATCCAGGATAGGCACTCCAACTCACGCATTTGGGTTGAAATGTATTTTACAAACTACCATACTATCCTGTTTTCTTGATATAATCAATTTTAGTGTCTTTCTTTTCAGATGAGGAAACTGAGACCCAAATGATTGAATTGACTGAGATTAACAACTTGTTTCTTAAATTGAATGGAGTTTATCAGCACTAGAAACCAAGACTCCGGACTCTAAGTACAGTGTACTTTTCATTACAGTAGCTTCCTTCTCAGACAACAAACTGTTGGTCCACACTAACCAGTTATTTTCAGAATATTTAAGTGTATAAAAGGACCCCTTAATGATTACTCAGTACCAACACAATTTTAAAACAATACTGAAAAAGCAGAGCAGAATGACAGATACCATTTTCCCAAGAATTTAGGATTAAGTTAAATGGAATGAGGTTCGTTTTATCTACTGACCTATACTATATTTAACTTAATTTCTATTTCCTTTTCTGATACTCTTCTAAAAGAGGTGGTAGAACCATTGTATTAAACAAAACATACTGATTTTTATTTTCAAGTATGTTACTTGAAATTAAGAGAAAAGTGTTATTCCTAGATATTATTTACTTCTATTATGCTATGCAAAATTCAAATTCTCTAATTTTTCTTCTTAAAATTGGTCTTTAGGTGATATTATGGTAAAGAACTTTCTGCTAAAATAATTTTTATGACCCAGTCTTTCATTTGATGTTGACTTCTATGATGTCTAAATAAGTGTTTGATGGACTGGTCAAGGGAAGAATATTTATATTTATGGTTTGTTAAAACATTTCATCTCCATGGAAAAAACAGATATGTATCGAGTATCTAAGACCATGCAGATTTCCTTCTTTGTCCGTTCATCATTTTGTAAATGTGTTGTGCTTATATACTTAGGATGAAATTTCCATTAGTTACTAATACTTCCTTTATCAGAATTGATAAAAATCAGAGAGGGAAAAGATATTAATCATGCTAAAGCTACAAAGGAATTTATTATTTGATGTTTCTTTCAAATGATTTTGAAAGTGTGTGCATTAAATACATCCTAAGACCACGTTAAAAATCAAGCACCGTAGTTCATTTTTAATTGGATTAAGTCATTGCTCTAGGTGGCCTCATAAATTAAAGATAACTATTTCTAAGGTCAATGCCCACTCCTTTGGAATGTTTGTGCTTGTATATTTCTTTATTATTGTGATTGTATTCTTGTGTTTGCTCTTACAGCTTTTAGTGTGTGCCAACAATCTTCTGTTTACTTTGGTAGACAAATAATGTTCTCACAGTTTGAATGTGTAAATCCTGAAAACATAGCTTTGTGGGGGGAGATTGTTTTCTGTTTTGTTATGCTGGGTCCTCATTGCCTAAATTAATACCTGGTACATAAAAATTGCTCCGTAAAAATTTATCAAATGAATTCTACTTTATGAAATCCTGAAGTCTTTCGGGGTATCTGGTCTTAAAGTGATTTCAGTGACTGAAGAGATGGATAAAAGTCAGATGTTAGTACAGGTTCCTGTCATTTTTAAAAAAATATCATTTAACACACTAAATCTACCTATGTAAATAAAATAATTTCTGAATGGTATTTAAGCATGCTTATCTAATGTTTAAAAGATACAAATAGTTTAGAATAGAGACTTTAAGATGATTTGTCCTGATTATTTTTGATTATGTACCACAAAGAAAGCCAGATGCTGTGTTAATTACTTACCATGATATTATCTTAATTTTTAGGACAATATTTTGAGGAATATCTTCCTAGTCTTATTAAATATGTGAAGTTAAGTGATTTGTTCAGGATAACACAGCAAGTAGCAGATTCAGGACTGTCTCCAGGCCTTTACTCTGTACTGCCTCATGTATACAAGAAGTTAAGCCCACAAGTATTATGGATCAAATACAGTGAATTAAGTCTCTAAGGACCAACTTTAGATTCTTTTTAGTCTAGCTGTATTTTTTAACTAGAGATACATAGATTCTTTGGAATTGTGATTAGAAGCAGATAATAGATTAGATTATAATATTTTTCTCACACACTTAAGAATTGAAGGATTTTGAGTAGGGTAATGATAGATTCTCATTAGTTTAGCAGGATTAATCTGGCTGACAAATAGACTTTAAGGCAGAGACAGGGGGAAGAAAGGAGGATATTGCAATAATCTAGGCAAGAGATGGTGACTGCTTAGACCAGACAATAAATCTTGGTCTTTATTGTTGAGCACTCATTTTTTGTTTTGTTTTGTTTTTTAAAGATTTATTTATTTTAGAGGGAGAGAGTATGAGCCAGGGGAGGAGCAGAGGGAGAGAAAGAAAGAAGCAGTCTCCCCACTGAGCATGGAGCCTGACTCAGTTGCACAACCCTGAGATCATGACTTGAGCTGAAATCAAGAGTTGGACACTCAACTGAGTCACCCAGGCACCCCTTGTGGGCACTTTTGCCAGTGCTTCCTGGAAGTAGTTATAACTGGTTGAATTTGGAATGGATTTTGAAAGTAGAGTCAATGGTATTTCCTGAATGGTTAGAGAGTAAGAGAAGGAGGGAGGACAGAAGAACAGACTAAGATGATTCCAAGGTTTTGGCATAAACAACTGGAAAAATTATGTTGCCAATTCTGAGAATCAAAACTTTGGTTTGGACCATTAAGTTTTAGACTTTCAAGTGGAGTATATTAGTGAAAACTATTAGACTGTCAAGTAAAGATGGATATATACAAAGTCTGATGTACTGAGCTTGGAGATATAAATGTAGGGATCATCAGTATTAAAATGACAGTTATTAAGACATTGGATTAGATAAGAACACCAGGGAAGGTTGAGTATAGAGAACAGACTACAGTCGATGGAGCTCTGAGATACTCCAAAAATTATTTAGGATAAGGAGATGGAACAGCCAAGGAGCATGAGGAAGAGGAGCCAACAAAGTAGAAAAATCAAGAGTGGCATCCTAGATGCAAAAATCTTGCAACAAAGTATTAAATTAAATTCAACCATACATTAAAAGGATTAGTTACTACAGTCAAGTGGGATTTTTCCCAGGGATGCAAGGGCAGTTCAATACTCATAAATTAATCACTGTGAAACACACTTACAATAGAAAGAATGAAAACCACGTGATTATCTCAGTTGATGTAGAAAAGCATTTGACAAACATGTGTTCATGATAAAAACTCTCAACGAAATGAGTTTAGAGGGGATATGACTCAATAAAGGCCATATGTGGAAAATCCACAGCTGACATCATACTCAATGGTGAAAAACTGAAATCACAAGAAAGAGATGTCCCCTCTCAACACTTTTATTCAACATAGTACTGAAATCCTAGTCACGGCAGTCAGACAAGAAATAAAAGGCAGTCAAATTGGTAAGGAAAAAGTAAAACTATCACTATTTGCAGATAACATGATACTATATACGAAATATCATAAAGACTTTGCCAGAAACCTACTAGAACTGATAAATAAAGTCAGTACAGTTGCAGCATACAAAATCAATATACAGAACTCTGCTGAATTTCTATACACTAAAAATAAACTAGTAGGAAAAGAAATTAGGAAACAATCCCATTTACAGTTGCACCAAAGAGAATAAAATACCTGGGAATAAATTTAACCAAGGAGGCAGAAGACCTAAACTGCCAAAACTATAAAACACTGATATAAGAAATTAAAGATGACACAAACAAATGGGAAAATATACCATGTTCATGGATTGGAAGAATTAATATCATTAAAATGTCCGTACTACCCAAAGCAATCTACAGATTTAATGCAATTCATATCAAAATGCCAATAGTACTTTTCACAGGAATAGAAAAATAATGCTAACATTCATGTGGAACCACAAAAATCCCTTTATAGTCAAAGCAAAGTTGATAAATAAGAGCAAAGCTGGATCATAATCCCAGATTTCAAGATGTACTATAAAGCTGTAGTAATCAAAACAGTATGGTACTGGCACAAAAACAGACACATAAATCAATGGAAACAGAATAGAGAGCCCAGAAATAAGCCTATAACTATATGGTCAATTATGACAAAGAGGCAAGAATATTCAATGAGAAAAAGTCTCTTCAACAAATGGTATTGGGAAAACTGGACAGCTACATGCAAAAAATGAAACTGGACCACTTTCTTATACTATACACAAAAATAAAGGCAAAATGGATTAAGGCTTAAATGTGAGATATGATACCATAAAAATCCTAGAGGATAGCAAAAGCAGTAATTTCTCTGACATTGGCAATAGCAACATTTTTCTAGATATGTCTCCTGGGGCAAGGGAAACAAAATCAAGAATAAACTATTGAGACTTCATCAAAATAAAAAGCTTCTGCAAGCAAAAGGACTAATCAACAAAACTAAAACACAACCTACTGAGTGGGAGAAGATATTTGCATATGATATATCCAGCAAAGGGTGAGTATCCAAAAACAATTTTTTTTCTTGTATATAAGGAAAAATATATAAGGAACTAATACATCTCAGCATCCCAAAAAACAAATAATCCACTTAAAAAGAAGACACTAACAGACATTTCTTCAAAGAACACATCCAGATGGCCAACAGACACAAGAAAAGACGCTCAAAATCACTCATCACCACGGAAATGCAAATAAACACTCCAATGAAATATCACCCCACACCTGTCAGAAAGCTAAAATCAACAACACAGGAAACAAGTATTGATAAGGATGTGGAGAAAAAGGAACTCTCTTGTACTGTTGGTGGGAATGCAAACTGGTACAGCCACTGCAGGAAAGAGTATGGATATTTTTCAAAAAAGGAAAAACAGAATTATCATATGATCCAGTAATTCTTCTACTGAGTATTTACCCAAAGAATACGAAAACATTTAATTCGAAAAGATATATGCACCCCTGGGTTTACTGCATCATTATTTATAAAACCCAAATTATGGAAGCAGCCCATGTGTCCATCAAAAGATGAAATGATAAAGAAGAGGTGGTATATATACACAATGGATTATCACTCATTTATAAAATTAATGAAATCTTGCCATTTGCAACAACACGGTTGGACATAGATAGTATAGGGCTAGGTGAAATAAAGCCATTAGAGAAAGACAAATACCCTATCATTTCTCTGGTATGGAATTTAAGAAACAAAACAAAGGAACAAAGGGAAAAAGAGACAAACCAACAGACAGACTATTAACTATAGAGCACAGACCAATGGTTACCAGAGGGAAAATGGGTGGGGGTATGGGTGAAATTGGTGAAGTGGATTAAGAATACCCTTACCATCATGAGAATGAAAAAAAGGTTAAGATGGTTAATTTTACATTACATGGTTTTTGCCACAATAAAAACATATTTGTTTGAAAAAAGAAAAAAAAAGTGGATGTGGTGTCTACACAGACACAGGCAGTGGAATATTACTCAGCCATAAAAAATAATGAGGTTTTTTTTTTTTTTTTTCCAACCATGTGCAGCTATATGGATGGACCTGTAGGGTATTACGCTAATTGTAATGAGTCAGGGAAGATAAATACGTTGATTTCACATATGTGGAATCAAAAAACAAAAACAGTCTCCTAAATACAGAGAACTGGTGGCTGCAAGATTGAGGTCAGGAGGGAGATGGATGAAATAGATAAGGGAATTAAGGGGTACGAACTCTCAGGTATAAAATAATAGAGATGAAAAGCACAGCATAAGCCGTATAGTCAATAATATTGTATTAATGTTTTATGGTGACAGATGGTGACTACACTTACTTGGTGAACTTTGAGTAATGTACAGAAATTGTCAAATTGGTGTTGTATATCTGAAGCTAATAGAACTTTGTGTGTTTCGATTATACTCCAATTTTTGTGGGGGGAAAAAAGTGGCAGCCCAGAAGTCAGTAAAATATTACAAAAACAAGAGTGATCACTTGTAGCAGATTCTTCAGATAATGTAAGACTGAAATATGAACATAGTATTTGAAACATGAAACGCTATTGATGACATTCACCATAGAAGATTTTTATATAAACACAAATGTTTTGAAACCACTCATCTATACAATATCTTATGTTCGTGCTTCTCTAAATTTATTATTCTTACATAGGCAAACTACCTTGCAGTAGTTCTATAAATCTGAGCATATTATCCAGTATTGTCATATTCAAATATTTTAGTCAGTTATATAAATAGTAATTTTATTTAACAGTCAGCAGTTAATTACGTGATTGCCAGATAAAGTTTTTACAAAATGTTTCCCTTAATTTTGTTTTAATAAGTTACTGTATGCCAGGAAAGACATGGACCTTGCAGGTCATCAGACCCAGAATTCAGTCCAGATTCCACCAATTACTAGTTGTGCGATCTTAAGCAAGTTAATTTCTCTAAATCTCGGTTTTCTCATTTGGAAGATAACAAGATAATAACTATTTTATGTGGTTGTTAATAAGAGACAATGGGACAGCATACAAAACATCCGGTTAGGTGTCCAGCAAATAGTATAGTGAATAAGCGCTCAGGATCTGAAATCAAACAGACCAAGTTCAAGTCCAAGAATTGACAGGCACTCGATGAGCAAGTTTCTTCACCTCTTTTAAGCCTCAGTTACCTGATCTATAAAATGGCTGTAGTAAAAATACCTTTCTTGCAGGTTCATTAGAATTAAATGAGGTACTGTGTGTAAAAGTTTTAACTGTCCTCCACAAAATAAGTGCTTGACAAATGGTAGCTATCATTATTAGTACTCAGTAGGCTTGTATTTATTATCCTTGCTGTTACATTTAGAATAGTAAAGACTTTGTTTCTTAGTTTTGAGGGTCTTAGTTTCTAATTAGACTTGAAGGGATGCCAAACATAGCTTATGGTGTTTGTATTTGCTTTGCTGTTTTGTGTTTTGTTTTTGTTTTTTTCTAATTTCACTGCTGTCATTTCATTAGTAATGTTAAAAACCTTAAATGATCAGCTGGCAGCTAAGGTATGATTTTCAAAGCTATGCTTATGTTCATATAAGTATATTTAAATGGATAGAGTCAAAAGAAAACAGCTGCCCTATGACTTACTGATATTAGAGATGGAAACAAAGACCGTTTAGGTCAAAGTAGAAAAAACAGCCTTTAATGAAAATACCAAGACACAATTTATGACAAAACACAGAAGACTTTATATACTTCACGAAGATCACAGAAATCACCTAATTCAGGTCCTGATTTTTTATAGGCGAAGGGATATTGAGTTTCTGAAAAATTTGGTGACATGTCCAAGATCAAGGCCAAGAAGGAATAATTTTCTGATTCCTAGTTACTCTTCATAAGAGCATAGTTTAGGTATGCTTTCATCTGTATTTATTGTCAAAAATAAAAACAAAAGATTTTGAGAGGACCAAGTGATAATTATGCTTTAAATGTGGTGTAAAATTGAGGACATTGATTTATATTATAGATGTTATTTTTTTCTCCAAACTTTTTTTTGATAATCAGAAAACCTAGAAGAGGATTTGTATTTAAAGCAACTGCATAGCAGTTAATTTTCATAAGACCTTAACAGCAGAAATAATGGGAGTCAGTTTTTTAAGCAGAATATCCTAGATGGAGATTTGTGTCGTATTTTCTGTAATTAATTGGCATCAACTATTAATAGTTCTTACTAGGTATGGAAAACTGTACATTTCTCAGTGTGGTAAAACAGTTTTAATTTTTTTTAAAGGCCAATTGCTCTAATGGAATGAATTTATAAAGCTATCTTCTTATTTTAAAACTCTGATAATGTGGAAAAGAGCAATTTAATATTTGGTCATTTGTTTCCTTAAACATAAACTTAGTTGCTCTAATTTGTATCTTACATCTTATAGTAACTGTGGAATAATCATTACATTGTATGCTTGTGTTTGTGGTGAACCTTTTAACGAGTTATATTAAATTTTCTTTTGATATTAAGTTGCTTTCTACAAATTACAGTAATATCAACCAACATATTCATTTGTTATTTCTAGTTAATTATGTTAGGCAAAAGAATTTTAAATAGGAGTTCAGATTTTTCTATTATTTCCCTTCACAGTATAAAATTTAAAATACCAAAGAAAAAAAAGAAAAAAGAAAAAAACTTACAAAAAGATCTGCTTTTCTCTAGATTGTGATTTTTGCTTCTTTGTCTTGTTTTGTAGAGCTACATTCACGGAAGCAGCCAAGCTCAATTCGTGGCAGAGTCACACATTATTCTGGTACTAAGTATCCTTTAAAATACTGATGGATTGAAAAGGACGAAAGTTGCATGCTATCAGACTGACTTTTTTTATGACAATTATTAAGATTTTAAAAAGACATTAAATTTTAAACTTTACTATGTTACTTTCTAGTTCCTATGCTAATTATTTCTATTTAATTTTGTTTTTATTCTGAGTCATTAACAGACTATATAATTTTCTCTTTTTTTTACTGACTGTTGAATTGCAAAGTATAGTTTTTGCTCTGCATTGTTTATCTTTGGCTTAAATCTTTCTGTGGAGTTTTGTGTGGTCTTACCCTATAGGATCCTCACAGGGAGAAAAAAGTGTCCTAAAATATAAAAAGCAGAATTTTAAAATACTATCTATCTTACTACTGGTTCCCTTAAACATTATGGTAAGTCAGAAGAGGGAGATTTAAGATGGTTAACATGTCTTTTTGGAACATAAATGTTATGAATCAGATAAGGGGGTACAGTATGGTTTGATGGTAGAAGGGTAAAGACAGGATAGAATAGGAAAGAGGTAAGATTAAAGTCTCTAATTAAAACCAAACTCTGAATACTCTCAGAATGAAATAAGGTTACTCTTTGAGTAAACAACTGTATCTTGGGGGAGCACTAATGTTTGTGTGTCTTGAGAAATATTTGAAGGTTAAATTTATAATGTTGAACATATTGAGTCATCATCAGGATTTAAAGTGTGCCTATAGAATTGTTTATAAAATTTGATTACTTTCCTGGTTACTAAAATTCATATTCAGCTGAAGTAATCTAGACCAGATTTTCAGTATTTTATACAGTCAGAGCTATTTAAACCTTTAAGGAATCTTAGAACTCATCTAGGTCCAAATTTCATTTTATAGGTAGGAAAACTTAAAACCCACAAATAATTGACTTGCTTTAAGTTGAAGGAAGAACTAGAATTCACTTTTCTTTTTCATGGTCTATTAAGTTTTATATACGTTATACGTCTGTGATACAGGATTTCATGAATAAATGTCAATCATGCCATCTTGAAGTTTTTAATTTTAATCTGGAAGGAAACAACTATCTTTAATATCATTAAAGTTTTTTGTATTTCTCTACCTTTAACAGTGCATTTTTAATTCACTGTATGTATTTCTACCTTCAGCTTTTTAAGTAATCTATTTTATTTGCATAATATGTTCTGGACAGTGCGTCAGGTGTTGGTATAGACTGAGTCTTCTATTGATTGTAGTGGTGGAGGAAAGGGGCAGGGGTGCTTAAAGCACTTCCAATTCTCAAGAAGCTTACAAACCTCTTCATTTATAAAATGAGAATTAGCAAAGTAACCACATGGCATTTCCGTGTGAAGTAAATGAGATAGCACACAAAAACATCAAGTACTCACTACAGGCTGTTTTGGGTTTTTTCCCCCCTTTTCTTTTTCCATCAGTTCTGCATTTGTATTTCTTCCACCCTTTACACGTACTTGTGTGCATATGTGCAGTTGTGCATATCTTCAGCCCATTTCTTGCTTGCATGTATTTAATTACCTGTGTGCTTTCTTAAGAAGCTACTAGTACGAGTATGTTTTTGCTGCAGTTTGTTTCATAGATTAAAATTGGAAATATCAGTATTTGAATTAGCATTTTCAAGCTTAGTGATCTTGATCAGTAAGTGCTACGTGTCTCTTTTCTAACTTTAATATGGTAAGAGATTCATATTTTATGCACATCAGAGGCTCCGTGGTGACAAAATGACATATTTCCAAATCTATGTATTGGAACATCTCCTTCCCCTTATTGGAAAATAAAGGAAGACCATCTTTACTCTTTACTTATCTCTCCATTATATAAATGTACTTATGAAGCAAAATACATTTGTGTTGAAGCACACTGGTAGGAAAAAAAAACTATTACAGGTAATATTTCAACTTCTATTTATATACTGTAGGCTTTTCTTTTCTTTTCTATCCTATTTCAGTCCATGATACGGCATTTTAGCCGTGTACGTTATTCAAAGCAGCTAGTCTATGAAACGCATCAGGAGTACCTAGCAAAAAGCTATGTTGAGACCATCATTGTATGGCAGGAATTCTCCAGGGGTTCATTTCATGGCTCATTGACATCAAGCTGAGATTTACGATGCAAAGAAATTTCACAAGCAATACGAAGTCTTCCATGTAGATTTTTAACAGTAATACAGAGCAGATTTAAAAGTACTTATTCTCTTTATGCTACCAATAGGTTACTAACTGTTGCTTTATTCTCCTGGTTTGTTTGTTGTACAGATAACTGTGAAAGAGAAAATGTCTTTTAAAATGGTGGACTCATTAAAATTATTGGTGAAAGTTAAAAAGTAACCAAAGTAATAATTTCTGATTTTACTTTCACTTGGCAGAGTCTACTGATCTTTTTAAAACTTACCATGTATTTTTTTTGGTAATTTGCATGTGTATTTTTTTCATTTATACAAAAAAAACAAAACAAAATAAAAACACATGTAAATTCCAGATGGTCACTTTTTCTTTATCTGAAGAGAATATGCCTGCTTTTTGCTTTTCTCCTTCTGATTTAGTAAGCCAAATCATTAGATGCAATTGCTGTAAGCAAAATTTTGTTGGAAAAAACTTAAGAACAGATGGAGTCATTTGATGTCATAGGTTATAGATTCATATTTACTAAAAATAAGATTTTTCTCCCTGTTAGTAGTGTTTTATTCTCTCAGTACCTTGTTTAGGAAAAAAAAGAAACAGTCCTAAGTAGTTCATGAGAGAAAGCTATATGAAAAAGAAGAAATATCACAACATTTTAATATGGAATATGTAAAGAAAGAATAACTTATGTAATCCTTTTATTTTTTCCAGTAAAAATTCATTGCTACTTATTTTTCATTCAGTTATGTTTCAGTACCTGATGCAAACATAAGATATTTGCTGTTTACAATAAGGTAGACTGATAGAAAAATAATTGTAATTTAGTGTGATAAATGTTATAATGAATGCTTGGAAGTGCAAAAGAAGGAGCAACTCACTGCCTAGAGAACTTGCACTGACTTTCATCTGGTTTTGATACAGTGGAAAAAGGAGTTTCCCAGACAGAAAATGAATGAGAATATTCTAGAAGGTCTGGCAGATACAAAAACATAAAATGAGAGAGAATATTCACAAATGCTGAAGAGAAGATTGATGAACATTTACTTTAGATGGATAATGAAAATCTTCCCATACTTTGCTAAGAAATTTGAGCCTTATCTGAATTCACCAAGATGTGGTCTATATGCGCTGGTAGAAACAGGATACATGAGTTCTAGGACTGGCTTTTACTGTTTTAAAACTCTGATCTATCCCTTTGTTCTCCACATCTGTCAAGTTCTAGGGCCTCAAGATGATGACATGAGATAAACATCTTTTGGAAGTAAAAGTGCTTATATAAAAGACAAAGGGTACATTAGCAATAATTTTAAAGTATTTATACACACACACTTACAAAGATCACATTTGCTTTTCCTATGAGAAATATATTTGTTTTCCATTTATTATGAATGAATATTATTTTACTTTGCATATGTTTCTAATCTGTGATAGCAAATGTTTTAGTACGTTATATCCAAGGAAAAACATACTACATAAAAATAATGATGGATGCAAATTGAAGATAATTTTAGATTTAGATCTCTGTAAGTCTTGCATAATATGCTAACTTTTTTTTGACATCTGTTCTCATTTATCTTTAAATTGACAATCCTCTTTCTCTTCAGAGGAGCAACAGTAAACTTAACATCACGTACAAATGAGAATGGATCATAATACAGTGCAAATGTATTTGTTAGTAGTTCAGCAGGATGCTTAGTGCCTCTGAGTGCTGTATATAATTTATACAAATAGCAGCTTCTGTTTTATGTGGGATTATGTCAATATTTTGACTTTTTAAGCAGTAAAAGGTTATTGACAGATTGAGCAAGAGAAACTCAGGTGTGCACAGTAGTAAGTATATATTGCTATGACATTACTCAATACAAATGTGAAAGTAATACATGAAGTAGACTGGGTGTGTGTGTGTGTGTGTGTGTGTGTGTGTAAGCATAGGCATTAGCAAATTCAGAACAATAGAAAAAGTCTCAGAAACATATTCATCCACTATATAGTTCCATCTCTTATTCTAATGTTGGGACTTTTCAATAAGACACAGCCATAATGGCTACACTCACAATTTAATGGCAGAAAATCAGCTGTTATTCCAGAGTTAAACATAGAAACTCAAATCTGTGCTGAGTCATTCAACCCTCTACTCAGCAAAGGAAGCCCTACTCATCAAGTCTGACAGATGATCATCTAGCTTTTACCTCTTTCTTAATACTTTACCTAAAACTTATGTTACAGATGTGATTTTTTTTTCCCCAAATGTTAAGTCTTATTAGGCCCTTTTTTAACCAAAACTTTTTTTCATTGATATATTGGAACTCAAGTTAGATAAGTTAAATAATAATTCTCAACACTCAAAGGCCTGAATTTAAAAAGGTATCTTTAAATAAAAGAGAGGGAAAGTTGGCTAGTTCAAAGCCATTTTAGTTTAATTCATACATCTTAATTACAACTATCAAGTTTAAAGTAGGTTCACAGCTTATTTTTTGGTAAAGCCTAGAAAACTCAGGTTTGCAGGAAATATTCTGAAGATCAGATCACACTTGATTCTTGACCCTACTGCTTTTGAATAGAGTATTTTACCTTGGGGTTATACACAACCATATAACTAGTCATTCCTTTGCTTTAAAAGTCTTTGGGGTTGTATGCATTGTATTTACTAAGTTCTCGCATTTATTTTCAAGTAAATAAAACTAACTTCCTCTCAGATATAACAGTTTATAGTGCCTTTGGCGCTGCCTTGGATCCTCTGTAACCATAGTTGACAAACTAGGACCAATGAGTGCCAAATCCAGTCTACTATTCAGGTAAATAAACTTCTGCTGGAACATAGACACACCTATTCATTTCTGTGTTGTCTGTGATTACTTTGCACTCCAACAGCGGAGTTGAGTAGTAGCCGTACATCATACAGCTTGCACAGACCAAAGTATTTATAGTTGAACCTTGAAAAGCGTGTTAGGGGTGCTGACCCCTCCACACACACAGTTAGAAATCCACATAATACTTTTTACTCCTCAAAAATTTATTAATAGCCTACTGTTACGTGGAAGTCTTACTGATAACATAATCAGTACATATTTTGTAATATTATATGTATTATATGCTTACTACAAATTGTATGTATTATATACTTCTTAAAAATAAAGCTAAAGCAAAGCAAATATTAAAATCATAAAGAGAAAGTACATTTATAATACTATACTACAGTAACAAAAAAAAATTGCATACGAGTGGACCTGAGCAGTTCAAACCCGTGTTTTTCAAGGTCAACTGTACTTTCTAGGCCTTTACAGAAAAACTTTGCGAACTACTGCTCTGTAGGATGTGGTAAAGAAAGCAAAACCCCACAACCTTATTACCTCAAGATAGTTGCTGTTAACTTTATTATCTTTCCTTGCATTTCCAGCTATTTTGTTCCTTTACTCCTCTCATCATTTTACTATAACCCTGTGATATCATCCTACCTCATTTCTTTTATGGTTTTTTGATTGGCAACTGTCACTAGTTTTGTGGCTTTGTATAAATTATTCAGACCTCTCTGCTTCATTTTCCTTATTTGGAAACTGAGGAAGAGGATATCTGTGTCAAAGAATTGAATGGCAATAGATGAGATGATGAACAAAAATTTCCTGCCTTTTTGGGGGCGAACATTGTAGTGGCAGGAGAAAGGCAGTAAATTAAAAAAAAAAAAAAAAAAAGTGAAATGTTTTTCAAAAGCAGTGTTACAGAGAAAAAACAAGAAAACAGTTTTTTCCTAGAGGAGGCTTTTCTGATAAGATGTCATTTGAGCAGAAACTAAAAGGGAAATGAGGTATGTGGATATTTGGGACAAGAGCATTAAGCAGGGGAATATCAAGTACAAAGATGCGAAGGCAGAGAGACTGCGGTCTTGTTGGAAGAATAGCTAGCAGGACAAGAATAAGAGCAAACAAGGGCAGACAGGTATACGCTGGGGATCAGGGTGCAAATCATGTATGGCCTAGAGGCCATTTTGAATGACATGAAAAGCTTACATTACCTGACTTAAAAATACTAAGAGGATATTTTTAAGATTTAAGGGTACGAATTTCATAAGCGAGAAACAACCACAAAATTCATAGGGAAAGATAAATAATTTGCCACATTAAAATGACAACTCTGCATAACAAAGCAACTTAAAAAAAAGAATGAGCCTCAGCATCATGACAATATGAGTTGTTCCTTTTGTCTTTTTGATTTACAAGTACTTGGACATCCGTAACCAAACAAAAGTACCTCTGCTCAATACACCAGGACACCCCTCTGTACCTCCTGTGGTGGGTGAATAAAATCTCAGAGAGGGCTGGATCCAAAAGGAGTTTGTGAGCCTGCCCCATACCCACTTGCTGCTATCAGAAAAAGTAATGTGGAGAGTGAAAAACTGGTACACCCACCAGAGAGGAAATATTTTGGGAATCCAACCAGCCTGATGGGAGAAACTGGCAAACAGGGCAGAGAAAAAAAGAGTAAAACACACCAAGTTGCCTTTCTGTCCCAGGGCAACACTGCCACCTGCTAGGCTTGGAGGGTGGCGAGCTACGGCAGCAACATCTCCTGCAGAAGAGGTGGAAAAGGAAAGTGGAGAGGGACAGATGGCCTGGGAGTACAGGCTGCAGGGACTAGCAACACCCAGCTCTCTGAGGGAGGACCTCATGACTCAGGGGAGGAAGAGTAAAGAGTAAAGACAAGAACATCAGAGGGTCTTAAAAGTGTTTCCTGCATTAGGCTCCAAGATTTCAGCAGGTCAGCCTGTGAACCTCTGGGATTTCTGCACTGGAGGATCCTCTTACCGGCCCAAGGGTACTCCCAAAGCACCAGGTGCTAAGCCCATACCTACTCAGAATCTGCCACCAGGTTTTTTTGGTGTTTTTTTTTTTTAAATAAAAAGCAAAACAAACAAACAAACACCAGTTCTTTTTAAGCCCTGCCCCTAAGGGTAGCAGTGAAAGCCAGCGCCAGTAAGAAAGCCCAAAAACTTGTGCTGTAGCACCACCTTCTGGAAAACAAGATAAAGGTTTCTAATTGCCAGCCTGTTGAACTGTAACAAAGAAAACAAGAAAGGCCTGTGCTACTTCAAATGGGACAGCAGAGGCATATTTCATGAGACACTGTGAAAAATCACAGTAATATGATATCACAAAAAGGGTAATTCTCCAGCAACTGAACTTCAACGCATGGAATATTGTAATCTAACTGATAATTCAAAATTTCTTCATAAGAATGAAGAAATTTAATTAGCTTCAAGAAAACTCCGGCAATTCAGTGAACTCAGGAATTAAATTAATGAACAGAAGGAGTTCTTTATACAGAGATTTAAATTTTTAAAAAAGAACGAAACAAATTCTGGAGCTGAGAAACTTAATAAATGAGATAAAGAATACATTAGAAAGCATACAAAATAGGGCATATCAGGTAGAAGAAAAAATAAGCAAGTTGGGGAATAGGAATTTAGAAATGACTCAGTTGGAAGAAGAACTAATATTTTTTAAAAGTTAAGAAATCCTTAAGAGTTATTGCTCTGTCAGACAAGCAAATATCACAATAATTGGTATACCAGAAGGAGAAGAGAGGGCGAAGGAGGCAGAGTTTATTTAAAGTAGTAATAGCTGAGAACTTCCGAAACCTGGGAAAGAAACTAGACATGTAAGTCTACTAAGTTAGGGGACCACCTTATTATCTCAATGCAAAAAGATCTCCAAGAAACTGTTGAAAATCAATTATAAAGAAATAATCTTAAAGGCAGCCAAGGAAAAAGGAAAATAACCTAGAAAGGAACCCCCATTAAGGTATCAATGGATTTCTCAGCAGAAACTCTATAGGCCAGGAGAGAGTAGAACGACACATCCAAAGTATTGAAAGATTAAAATTACCAGTCAAGAATACTTTATCTCATAAAATTGTCCTTCAAATATGAATGAGAAATAAAGGCTGAAGAAATTCAACACCACCAGACCTGTCTTGTAAATAATTCTGAAAGGAGTTTTTCAAATTGAAATAAAAAGATGCTAATTAGAGACACAGAAAAAAAATGAAAGTCCACAAACCTCTGATAAAGGTGATAGAACTATAACTTTTTATTAGAATAATGTGTTAACCACTTAAAGTTTAAAGGAAAGAATATTAAAAATAATTATAGCTACTGCAATTTGTTAATGAATTCACAACATAAGATATTTTGGACATCAAAAACAAAAAGGTGAGGAGTGAAAGGGTAGAACTTTATTGGTAAACCAAGAAAAAAAGGTTGGTTTTTTTTCCCCCTGCTGATAGCAGCTTATCGAAGATGCTTTATCTAAGCTTCATGATAACCACAGGTTAAAAATCTAGAGACAGGAAACCGAAAAATGGGGGAGGACATAGGGGGGAGACTGAACAAATTACTAAGGAAAACCACAAATTTACAATGAAACGGGGGAAAAAAAACACTGGAGATACAAACATCCAGAAGACAAAAGATAAGATGGCAGTATTAAATCCTTATATATCACTAATCATGCTAAATGTAAATGGATTGAAATCACCAATCAGAAGGGGCACAGACTAGCCGAATGGATTTTTTAAAAAGCAAGACCCAAATATATGCTGCCTGTAGGAGACATTTCAGCTCTAAACATACATGTGGGCTCAATATAAAGAAATGGAAGAGAATATTCTAATCAAGTGTAAACCAAAAGAAAGTGGGATTAGCTATACTTAGATTGGGCAAAACAGACTTCAAGCCAAAAATGTTAACAAAAGACAAAGTAGGTCATTATATAATGATAAAGGGGTCAGTACATCAAGAAGACATAACAAATGTAAATATATATGCACCCAACATATCAGAGCAGCAAAATATGTTCATCAAATAATAACAGATCTCAATAGAGAAATAGAACACAATGCAGTAAGAGTAGGGAATTTCAGTAACCCAGTGTCAGCAATTTCTAGAACTATCCGGATAGAATCGGACCACACTTTAGAACAAATGGATGTAGGACATTCCATCCAATAGCATAAAACACATTCTCTTGTCAAGTGCATATGGAACATTCTCCAGGATAAATGATTTGGTAAGACCCACAGCACATATTAGCAAATTTAAGAAGACTGTAATCATACCAACCATCCTTTCTGACCACAATGGTATAAACCTATAAATCAGTAAGAGGAAATCTACAAATATGTAGAAACTAAACAGCGTATCTCTAAACAACCAATAGGTCAAAAAGAAATTTAAAAAAATATAAAAAATATCTTCAAACAAATGAAAATGGAAATACAACATACCAAACGGGATACAACAAAAGCAGTTCTGGGAGGTAAGTTTTATAGCAATAAATGCATATATTGAAAAATTATAATCTCAAGTAAACCTAACTTTACACCTCAAAGAACTAAAGAAAGGACAACAAATTAAGCCCAAAGTTAACAGAAGAAAGGAAAGGAGTACAAAGTAGAACTAAATGAAATAAAGACCAGAAAATCAATAGAATGGACAGATGAAACTAAGAGCTGATTCTTTAAAAAGATACAAAATTGACAAACCTTTAGCTAAACCAAGAAAAAAAGAAGACTCAAAATTAGAAGTAAAATGGAGATATTAGAACTGATACTTCAGAAATATGTAGGATCATAACAGATTTCTGTGAATAATTATATGCCAAAAATTACATCATTTAGAAGAAATGAATACATTCCTAGAAACACAATTTGCCAACAGTGAATCAGGAAGAAATAGAAAATATGAACAGATCAAATATGAGTAAAAATATTCTATCTGTGATCAAAAACCTCCCAACACAGAAAACCCCAGAACCAAGTGGCTTCACTGGAGAAGTGTACCTAACACTTAAATAAGAATTAACACCAATCCTTCTCAATTCCACCAAAAAATTGAGGAATACGGGACACTTCCAAATTCATTCTATGAGGCCAGCATTACACCGTTACTAAAACTGAATAAGGACACGACAACAAAACTATAGACTAATATCCCTGGTGGCTACAAACACAAAAATTTGTCAACAGACTATCAGTAAACCAAATTCAAGAACACTTAAAAAGAATTATACACCGTAACCGAGTGGGACTTAAAAAGAATTATACACCGTAACCTAGAATTCAAGGATGGTTTGACATGCAAATCAATAAATGTAATACATAATATCAATGAAATGAAAGATAGAAATCACATGTTCATCTCAATAGATGCAGAAAAAGATTTGACAAAATGCAACATCCTTTTGTGATAAAGAAATCCTTAATGGGTTAGGTATAGTCAGAACATCCTCAGCATAATGAAAGCCATATACAAGAAACCCATAGCTGACCTTGTATTTTTTTTTAAAGATTTTGTTTGAGAGAGAGAGCATGCGCACGTGCGCGCAGAAGTTTGGGGAGGGAGAGGCAGAGGGAGAAGAAACTCCCTGCTGAGCAGGGAGCCCGATATGGGACTCGATCCCAGGACCCTGAGATCATGACCTGAGCTGAAGGCAGACACCTAACCGACTGAGCCACCCAAGTGCCCCGCTAATATTGTATTCAGTGGAGAAAAAATTGAAAGCTTTTCCTCTAAGATCAGGAACAAGACAAGGATGCCCACTCTCACCACTCTACTGGAAGTCCTAGCTAGAGCAATCGACACAAAGAAATAGAAGGCATCTAAATTGGAAAGAAAGAAGTAATCTGTTGCTACTTGCAGATGATACGAGGTTATATATATCTATATCAGTATCAATAGAGAGAATCCCAGACTCTGAACCAAAAAACTGTTGAAACTAATCAACAATTTCTGTAAAGTTGCAGGATACAAAATCAACTTGCAGAAATGAGTTGCATTTCTTTACACTAATGATGAAACATCTGAAAAAGAAAAAAGAAAACCATCCAATTTATAATATCAAAATAAAAAAAATCTTAAGAATAAATTTAACCAAGGACATGAAAAATCTGTACACCAAAACTACAAGACTTTGCTGAAAGAAATCAAAACACAAATGTAAATACATTCTATGTTCATGGATCCAAAGACTATTGTTAAAATGTCTATACTTCCCAAAGCTATCTAAAGATTCAATGCAATCCTCATCAAAATGTAAAGGCATTCTTTACAGAAATAGGAGAAACAATCCTAAAATTTGTATTGAACCATAAAAGGCTCCAAACAGCTAAAGCAGTCCTAAGGTAAAAGAACAAAGCCATAGGTATTACACGTCCAGATTTCAAACAATTCGTCAAAGCTATAGTAATAAAAACAGTATTGTACTGGCACAAAAACAGACCCAGAGACCAAGGAAATCAAATAGCCCAAAGTTAAACTCCTGCATATACAATCTAGTATTTGACAAGGAATCCAAGAACACTCAGTGGGGAAAATATGCTCTCTTCAACAAGCAGTGTTGAGAAAATGGATAAGCACATGCAGAAGAATGAAATTGGACCCCTATCTTGTGTCACTCACAAAAGTGAACCGAAATGACTTAAACATAAGATCTAGTACTATAAAACTCATAGGAGAAAACACAAGGAAGCAGCTCATTGACACTGTTCTCGATGGCAATGAGTTTTTGGATATGTCACCGAAAACATGACAACAAAAGAAAAAAAAAATGGGACTACACCAAATTAAAGGCTCTGCAAAGCCAAAGAAACAACAACATGAAAAGGCAACCTACAGAATGCAAGAAAATTTTTGCCAACCCCATATATCAGTTAAGGGGGTAATATCCAAAATATATTAAGAACTCATACAACTCAATTACAAAAAAATAACCTGATTAAAAAATGGGCAGAGGAACTAAATAGCCAATTTTCCAAAGAAGATATGCAAATAGTCAACAGATACATTAAAAAATCCTCCATATCACTAATCATCAGGGAAATGCGAATCAACGCCACCATGAGATATCACCCCACTCTTATAATTTAAGCCTGTTATCAAAAAGATAAGAAATAAATGTTGGTGAGGCTACAGAGTATAGAGAACCCTTGTGCTCTGTTGATGGGAATGTAAATTGGTGCAGCCACTATGGAAAAACAGTATGGAGTGTCCTCAAAAAATTAAAAATAAAACTACCATATAATTTAGCAATTGCACTTCTGGGTATGTGTCCAGAACCACTAGTTTAGGTAGGTACATGCACCCCTGTGTTAGTGCAGCATTATTCAGAATAGCCAGATACGGATACAACCTAAGTGTCTATTGATAGATGCATGGTTTAAAAAAAAAATTGATACACAGATATTGTTCAGCCATGAAAAAGTAAGGTATCTTGATGTTTGCAACGATATGAATGGAATTTGAGTACATTATGCTAAGTGAGATCAAAGAAAGACAGCTACTGTATGATATCACTTATATGCAGAATTTTAAAAAGCCAAGCTTGTCAAAACAGTAAAATGGTGGTTACCAGAGGATGGGAGGAAGGGTTATAAGGCAGCTAAGGATATAAAGTTAACAATAGGTAGTAAATAGACGGTAGAGAATTAATGCACAGTGAAATGAATATAGATAATATTGTACTGTAATCAAATTTGCTAAGAGTCTAGAACTTAATTATTTCAACCCTTGAAAAAGGATAATTATGTAGTATGATAGAGGTGATAATTACCACTACAGTGGCAATCAAATTACTATATATATATATAGTATAAATATATATATATTTATATATATATATTTTATATATATATAAAACATATATATAATATATATATATTTTATATATATATTACTATATATATAGTATAAATATATATATAAATAAATATATATATATTAAGTTAATATGTTGTAACCCTTAAATTTACACAATATCTTATGTTAGGCATATTAAGGTTTTGATATATAAAAAGAAAAAAATGTGAGAAGACTTCTGTTGCATTGTAGTTAAGAGCAAATGGATATTGGCTCAGATAGCCTTGGTTTGAAATCTGGGTCCAGCACTACTTAACATCTTGTGCTAGTTATTAATCTTTAATTTTCATTATCCCAATTTATAAGTAGGACTAAGCCAGTGCCCACCTCACAGCACTATTGGAAGTCTTAATGAGAGAAATCCATGCACAGTGCTTAGCTCAGTTGCCTGCACATAGTTGGGGTAAATAAATGTTGGCTATTCGTATCAAATACATACATACATATATATAAAGGAAGAATCCAAATGCAACACTTCAATCAATTCACATCCAGAAAAAGGAATCACCCTACAAATTAACTTAAGAAAAATACAAATATGGGTAAAAGACTTAACGGGAAAACTGGCAAAAAAATGAGCAATATACAAAAGGTAAAACAAAAAGAGGAATGAACTTATCAAAGGATGCTCAGACCGTTCATACAGATTGTCACTCATCAGTTTGATAAAATGGTTTGGCAACGCTGTTGGTGAATGTAAGAAAAATAAAATATGATTGTACCTTAGTAAACTCGAAAATACACATATGCCCCCTCTAAAAAATCCACTTCTAAGTGTAGATCTTATAGAAAATATTGTACATGTAAACAGATATCCTTGTAAGAATATTTATAATAAACATTTGGAAACAATTGTGCATCAGTAAAATAAAGCAATAAAAAGTGGTATATGCTTATGAAAATCCTATAATTCTGTCACAAATTGGATTTGTGTGAAATTCAAAAACAGTTCCAACAAGAAGCATATTGTTCGCATAGTTTTCACATTGTAACTATTTGAAGAGGAAAAGTAGTAAAAAATGGTATGAAGATCTTTTAATAGGGATCTGTTATACTTGTGTAATCATAGTTAATATCCAATATTCCTTTGCCTAATAAAGCATACTCTTTCTTCGGATTTTATCTGCATATAGTTGTGTTTATAACACACATATGTATGTGCACATGGGTGTTTGTGTATGTATAAAATTTTATCTTGAAAATATTTTTATATATGGATATACTTTTATTAAAATTTTTAAGTGTTTAATTTTGTAAAACTTACTTTCCCGAGTAATAGAAATAGCTCCATTTCCCCACGATTTTATTAGTGGAATTTCAGAAGCATTTGGAGTGATGTTTATTTTCCTTTTAATATCTACATAAAATCATTTTAAATGTCATTTATATTCTGAATATTTGCAAAAAGAAATTTTTAGAGTTAAAATAATCTGGAATCCTGTGTGAATTTAAATGTGTAGATTCAAATTTGTACCTGAATATAATAAAGGGTGTTAAGGTGAATTACAAAATAGAAACCAGACTTGAGAATTCCCTTAGCAGACAAAATCATTGAAGCCACATAAACAAGACTAGATCTAGCCGTTTTCATGAATATAAGTGAAACTTGGGATATTTCTTATAAATGCTTCTGATAATCATAAAAGAAACTTCAGTCATCTTCCTAAAAATGGCATGAGTGATAATCGCTTGTAACCTATCCCCTGCTGTCTGGAAACCCCCACTGTAATAACCAATCACTGTAAAGGTCAACAACTTCTTCATTTCTACTTTATAACCCATTCTGTAACTTTACATCCCTGAGTTTTATAATAGTCCTTGAATTTGAGGAACCCTAGCTTAAAAACTCTTCTTATACTCCCAATAAATTTTATTAAGTACTATTTATTGATTTGACAGTTTTAACTTTATTTCTGGATTTTGGACAGATGTAACCAGAGAAAGATGAAAGGGAAACCTAATTTAACTCAGGCCATCACAACATGACTGAAACTCAAGGAACTCAAGTAATTACCCAAATTTCAGTGGCTCTCAAACTATGTATCATGGTTCCCTAAAATTTCAGTGGTAGTATATGGTATGTGTATGTGTTGAACTTGGTTTGAGAATGGGGAGTGGGAGAGGCTGGTATTGCATAGTGCTGATAGTGGCTTTTCTCTTGTATGTGGTAGGTTTCCAATCAAGGTTGGTTGGTTGGTTTTCTCCAGGAAGGGTTCCGTAAAGCGTTGCTAAATAGAATGGATTGGAAACCATTTGTATAGAGAGAGGTTAGTGTAAGCATAAATACCTAACTGGAGAAGTCAGGTATTTATTGTTTTCCAGAAGTTGGATAATATGGTCACGAAAGACTCAATTATTTTATAATTATTAATCAGTACTTTGATATAATGGTTATGAAAATAGAGTTGAAATATTTACTCTGCAGAATTTTCCCTGACCTCCTCCACTTCATTGTACAGACGTAGCCAGATAATATTCTTTGAGCTTTCACTGTTCGGAGTAGAAGACACTTAGATTTAGCCTGTACGGCAGACTTACCGATGCTGGTTGTACATATCTAGAGTAGAAATGAATACAGAGGCCATAATAAAGTTGAACAAATTGAGGAATTTCTGGGCTAAAATTATTTTAGTTTTCTCTTCATTTTTCAATCTGTTAGTCATTTGGGGAGAATACATAATAAATGTGTTCCAGAACTGATGAGTTCTTAAATCTTAACATTAGTCCATGTCAAACATGTTTTAATAACATGGCAAAAAATGTTCTTATAAAAGTGAAAAGCTCCTATCATTTTCTTAATCTCTGGCATCTTTCAGTATGGTATGAAGATATTCATCCTGCTGCAAGCAGACATTACAGAATTCTGTGTTCATTCTTAAAATGTCGATTTAACTACATTAAGATCCTGCTAAATTTGTGAGAGCATTTTATTATAATGTGCTTGTTGCTTTTGTAAGACTCGTAATTGGTAACAAAAATTTCCAAGTGACACAATACCAGACCTTAATAAATATTTCTGTAAACAAGGTAATCTATGAAACAACACATGAAATAGAAGCCAAGAAAAAGAAAGCTATGCACACAAGCCCTGAAGAAAAAAATCATTGTAAATATATTCTGATTTTCTATGATTGCCGATGAAATTTGTCCCCGTGACTGGAACTAGTACCTATCTTCATCTATAATGTGAAACGGTATAACTGATTATGGGAATCCATATGATTCCTATGTGCTAAGAAAATGAAAGTCCTGGAACTTAACATTTAAAGTTAGACCTTCAAAAATCTCAGTTTCAGGTTATTTTGAAAATTAAGGCTTATTCAAACAAACGAAGAATGGTAATTTTGTGTTAGATGGAGAGAGTTAAATCATATCTAGCTGTGTGTGCAGCTGTAACGCACCCGTTCTGGAGCAGAACACACAGTGTTCAGAGCCAGAAAAATTAATAGATTTTATTCGCATGTATCTCTACTGTTTCCTTGACAACTACTATAGATGCTGCTATCACCATGGGGATGGTTCTTCTAAATGAAGCAGCAACATCCAAGGGAGATGTTGGAAAAAGACGGAGTAAGTCTGTGTTGCTATTTTTGTAGTTTTGTTTTAGTCTTAAGATTCATTTAAGTAAAATGGGAAATATATAAAAGTCCTTAAGCATAAATTTCTGAAGAAATGCTCTGCTATGGGAAAGGTTGCAGTTTGTTTTTGTTTTACTTTTTTTCTATTTTTTGGATGTGGGTGTACAAATACTTAAAAATATATTTCTTCCAAAATGGGGTTGGGTGATTTTCTGTGGAATTGCATATATAAAGGCAAGCTGTCAACCCTGGTCAGGGGTGCTCTCACCCATGTCTACAGCTTCATGTCTCCACAATCATGTCCACATGACAGGGAGACACAAAATTCCGTGGTCAGAGTCTTCAGAGATTTTATTGGCAAATGCTGTGTTCCTTATGCCACAAGAATCAGGTGTACATTCAAGGACTCACAGTTTTCAGATAGGTTTTGTACACTGAAATATAATGTCTTCTGACTACCTCCAAACTTCTTTTGATCAACATTGGAAAAGGAGTTATCTGTTGATAGTGTCTTTTCCAGGCTCTTTGCCTTTTCCAGTGGTATTCCAAGATTTACAACTCCACGGATTTCCAGCATTATGTTTCTAAGCAAGTTTACTACATTTTATCCTGAAACTATTCCTTTTGGGGGGGGGGGTGTAGAAAAAAAATTCATTTTTATGAAGTAATAGATCTTGACAAGACAAGGGAAGAACACAGGAGAAAAATCTACCCTTTCCCAGTATGCTTTGCATTTCTGGAAACTTTTTAAACTCAGAATTTATGTTTGAGCAGCATAGGTGTCTGAGAAAGACAATTTATTAAGAAGTTTAAAATAAAAATCCAGACTTGTTTTCTTCTTGGAAGTATTAGCTGTGGTGACTATATAAATAAATGTTAGTGATTTCTAAATAGTTATCTCATGTGTTAGAATATTTTGGATATAATATACAGTTTAGTCTGTCCTTTGTTTTCCCATGATGGTATCTATACACCATTGTAAAGAAACTACAAAAGAATCTAATGCATTACTTTTAGTTAAGCATTGTGCAGAATTTCATCTTATGATACATCTTTTGAATAAACAATATGCTCTTGGAATTGACAATGTCTATGAAGACAAATTCTTCTGTGATTATTTATTATATATCCTTAGTAAGCTAAGTAATAGTAATAAATACATAAATGTTTTATCTTACAATATCTGTGATACTGAGTTTACCAAATCACTACTTCCAGCTTCCGTCTTGGTAGATATTTCTCTACATATCACTCCCAATGCCCAGCACTGTCAAATTATTTATTCATGTGTAGTGAGAGAGAAAGAAGGAGACATGGGAAATATATTTTACAATTACTCCTTTTTGATATATAATACAACTACTGTGATTATTATTGCTCGGTTCAGAATGATTCTGTGTCATCACAGCATTTTCTTACAAGTATGTTACCTTGTATGGGCTGCAGTGGTTCACTCCTCACTACTACTCTCGCAGTTCCGCTGCTCCCTTGAGTAGCACTGTTTTGTTCCACTGCACAGAATCAAGTAAATACATTGTTTTACCTGATCATATACTTTGAGCTTCCTTTCCCACTGAGCACAACCAAAGTGGCAAAGGGAGTAAAAGCGTTTTATTTAGCTTCTGAAAATTTAAAACAAGAAAGGATGAAGTGTTTGATAAAAATACCAACTGTGTAAAATAAAGCATTAGGTAATTAATTCTAAGTTTAGTAATGTTGTAAGAAGGGATGCTATTATTATTGTATCTCGTGCCTGGTGTCTGCCATACTTGGATAGTCTACACATTTTTAAAAAGGTGTTTTTCATTTTGGGATATTCAGCCACCTACTTTTTTACTTTATTTTCTGCCAATATTCATTTGAAGTTCAACTGCATGAATTTTGTCTGAGATGGAATGTCACAGAGGCTACAATTGAATGTTGTTAAGCACTTATGACTTTCAACAATTTCTACTCAAAACTGAAAGAAAGAATGATATTCCTACAGAGTTGAAAGAAAACTGACAGATTTCTAGACCATTTTTTGACAGTCTCATAACTTATCCACTCCTTGATTTCCAGGATTGTAATTAAACCTGGTCTCAGACCTGCTAGAAGGATTTTTTGAATGTATTTCATCATTATGGAAGTATATCGAACTGCTGACTTTTCCTTGTGTTCCTGTGCCTTAGTGTGTTTCATTTCTTTTCTCTTCTTTCTAATTATTTCAGGTATTTTCAGTATGTTTTAAAGAATTCTCTGAAACTAATGAAAGGATACAAGTATTGTCCAAATGTTTTATTCTTAAATGCTTGCTTGTATTAAGAATTAACTCTATTCTACTTATTTATGGCACAGATTTAAGTCCATTTCAGTTCCTTAAATACATTTGTTTTTCTTTATTCCAAACATATCTGCATTTAATTGGCTCAGATTTTTAAGCATTTTATAAGCATATATTTTACTAATAGTAATAAATCTTGTTTAAATACTCTATTTATTTGCATATGTATTTCCATTGTAGGTATTACATATACTTATTACTCTTTGACTTTAGAGTAAAATCTTCCTAACCATAACAAAAAGGAAAACAAAACAAAAAAGTATTTTCCCTCTTGTTAACTTGCCTGGGATAAAGGGATACTGAAAACCTAGACCATAGCACATTCTACTCTAATATTGGCCTTCTGTTCGTTTGTTAAAAGAAATTAACAGCACTTTGACACAATTATTTACTCTGTGGGGGGATTTTCCCCCCTTTGGCTCTCCAGAATCCATATTACTTCACTCCCAAAGGTTTTATTCCTAGCTTTTTATACACTAGGATGACTATTTCTAAGTAACAGACTTTTACCAAAGCAATAATCTAGCCCATAATCTAAAATGACATTTCTTTGTAAATATTGCATGGCATCTGAAAAGAATAAAATTCTATTTAGTATTCTAATAATGCAAATGTCTATGCTGATACAGCCATTGCTTTATAAGGCAGGGGCTGATAATCTTGTTTGTGGTTTATCACATATTTTGTTTTGATCCCTCTGAGGCATTTTAGTATTTGTAGGAACTCTGTAAGAGAAGAAAAGCACCAGAAGACTTAGATCAGTCACTTTTGTTGTTTTCATACCCCAAATAGTACATTTTCATTGAGAAGAATGTGGAAAATAATGAATACATTGTATTTTGGATTATCTGGTTTGTTGTGCCTGTATGTGCCATGAACTATTGAAATGTAAGTATACTGTTATTAATTGAATGCATTTAAAAAACATATGCATTTGGGTTCCATGTATCTAGACACTAATGGCATTTTCTGTGTCTTTCTAGTAATTTGCCTAGTGGGATTAGGCCTGGTGGTCTTCTTCTTCAGTTTTCTACTTTCAATATTTCGTTCCAAATACCACGGCTATCCTTATAGGTAATATCATTATACTAATGTGAATGTTTTTATTTTTAACTAATAAACGATATCATTGGTTAATGTATATTTAAAGGCTAATATGAAGTAGCTAACTCGTTTGCCAAGTGATTTTAAACTCAGTTAAGCAAGTCTTTGAGCACCTGCCATGCGTTCAGCTCAGACTTTGCACAGGACCTATAAGGCACAGGGCCTTACAGGCAGAGTGGAGTTTCATTTTACAGATACATATAACATATGTATTATATATGTACGTATAATACGGTGGGTTTTAGCTTTGTGGAATTCATCACATTTCTTTTTCTCTTGTTTTGTCTGTCCATCCAATCATTCACATTCAAATTCTTTGGCTTCGTCGGGTTTATATAGAATATAGGTTTCCTCCCATGACATTTACATAAATGCATCTCTCAGAACTAACAAAATACAGGGAATCAGTATGCACCCCCCAAAATACGAATTTTACGTTTGACAAGTTTTCTACTTTAATTAGTCTAGCACATGGATTTATGCTAAAGTTACCTTAGTTGTGGTAGATCTTGCTTGGGTTTTTATTATAATTATTTTTGCACTGCATCATTTTCCTTTTAAATTACTTTTTATTTTCTCAGAAATTTTAATCAGTTGTCTTGTGAATGTAATAAATAGATGATAAACATCAAAAGCAAGTGCTGCTAAAAGGTCTGCAGAGATTACACGTCAGAGATTTGGATAAATCCTGAGCTAAATCCTAAAAACCTGACAGAACAGGGGGGAAATACACATCTATACGACTAGTTTACTGGAGAAAAAGTAAAGATGATAGCACAAGCAAGAGTGAGGGAGGTAATAAATGAAAGAGTGGGAGAGAGAAATAATTCTGAGAAGTGGAAATGTGAGATATTGGTAAAGAAAAAGATATCTCTTCCCACGGAATTATTGTGCCCGAGAAGCGTGGTCAATTATGAATGTAACATAGCACCACATTCTCAAATGGTTTGCATTCCCAGAAGTGTGTTTCTGTGGCACAATCATTAGAGCATTTGATTAAAAGAGAAAAAATCAGCTTTGCTCATCTCAGATAAAGGCAGTTTGTAAGGAATGAGAGAATGAGATATAGGACACCATCATTATAGGAAAGGGAAAACATGCAAAACATTCCAGAAGGCATGTGCTGGCCTGAGTACTTCTGACAAGACATTTGTGGATATCTGTCTTTACAGAGAATTAGGCTCTACTATTAACCCCGGGGACCAAGAGCTAAGTTAGTGCAATCATTTGCAGCAGACATACACTGAAGTAGGCTTGCAAAAGAAAAGAAGAATAGTTTCTCGTCCAAGACCATATCCTTGACTTTGAAATGAACTGCAAGGACAAACACATTTTTTCCTTTAAAAAGATTGAAAAAACTTCCCCCTTCTGCCGGCTTTAGATAATACCTGTACTTTGGATAAAACTGTTGAGCTATCCCTTAGTGAAAATGCACATGGGAACATAATACCATATACTAATTTAAAAATCACCTGTAGCCAGGGACTTCAGCTCCAGTGCCGAAGTACTTTCTTGGGTGTAATGCCTTAGCCTTTTGTGGCCTTTGATTTCTTCCTTTTAAATTTCTGTGAATTATAACTTTTGTATCAAGAAATACTACTGATAGTTTAAAGGTCTTGGACATAGTTCTAAATTTTTATTTCTCAGAATTTTTAATTCTGTTTAATCTACAGCCTTTAATTTCTTCTGTGTGATGATCTTTATGTGTTTTATTTTTATTTTAATCTTAAGCCTCACAAAACCTTAAACATTTATGTTCTACATTATATTGTCTCAGTACTTCATACTATTATTTTTGTTGATCTTTGTAACTATTGAAAGGGATAAATGTCTGCTTGAAATATTTATCCTATTTCCTTAAATCTCTCCCACATTTTAGTTTTAAGGGTGCTTTTCCTACAGTGTCAATAGGTTTCGTGCCATCACTGAATTCTCCCAGATTCTCTCTTAGGTTTCAATAAGCGAACTTGCTGGATTTAAATTCCTGATCTAAAAACAAAACAAAACAGACCCCTCCTGATCTGTTACTGTGTGACCTTGGACAAGTTACTTGCTTCTTCTAAACACTGGTTTTCTCATTTGTAAATGGAAAAAAAAAATTACATACTTCATTTGACTATTATAAGTATCACATGAGAGAATGCATGTAAGTTACTTATCACATCGCCAAGTACGTGGTAAATAACACATAGTATTAATTACTCAATAAATGTTAGATGCTTTATTATCCTTAATTCAGATAGCTGTAAATATTTCAAACTCATTTAATTTACTTTTCTAAGTAGGATTTTCTTTACACTGATGATTAAGTAACTTTTATATTTGCATGATTCAGTTGAGTGAAGAACAGATTGTCCCTGAACCTTTTGATGAACTTAATTGGGCTCCCGAGTCCCTTGAAACTACCAGTGAAATATCAAGATTATTAAAAATTTGGTGTAATTACCATCTGAGCCATAGTTCAAAAAAGAAACTTTATTCCAGTGGTAGCACTGCTTTCATTTTGTGTATTAAATAAAGATTGACTTAACTTTAGGTTTGTCCCATTTTCAAAGAAAAGCAAAGAGCTAGTAGCAATACACGATAGTCTTTACTTAGGGGTAATTTGTTTTTTTTTCCCACTGATGCACTTGACCTACAAAAATTCAAAAAATTTCTGTAAAAGTACTTCTGACCCATGTCTCTACTTTAGTAAAAAATAATAATAAAAAATAACATGAAACATTTCTCTATTAATTCTATCACTTTGCTTCCTATTTATAAAACTCTTTAGTTGATTTGGTTTTTTTAGCAAGACAGAGTAGCAGAATGGAAAAATAAGATTTACAGTCAGAAGAGTTGAGTTCAAGTTCAGTATACAATTTTGTAATTAAGAACTCTAGCTCTGCAGTCACACAAGTCTGAGTTTGAATCTTAGATCCTCTCCACTAACTTTGGGACTTGGAATTAGTTAAGTTCTGGGTCTCATTTTTCTTCACTTCGAAAATCGTGTTTTAGTTTATTTATGGGGTTGCAGACAGGCTCAGTTGTTAGGTTTGTCTCATGTTATTTCGCTGTCTTTTGCCAAGATCTTTAACTTTGTTGAGCTTCTTTCTTCATTTGTAAACTTGGTATAACACCTGTCTCAGATTCTGTGAGGATAAATTATCTGATCGCTTTGTAATGCCTGAAATGTAGGGAGGTTCTCAGTAGATATTTACTTCACCTCCTTAACCTGTACAAGCCCTTCAACTTCAGCATCTTCATTACATTTTTGTTCAGCACTTTACTTCATTACATTGTTCATAAGCATTCATACGTAAGTGTTTTATGTATTAAAGTCATTTTCATTCTGTAATATTGTGAGATATTTTAGAGAAGAGTCTTTGAAGATACCTTTTTGTATTTCCAAAGTGCTGTGCGCATAGTAGGTGCTCATATTAATTGACTATTTAACTCAAAAACATTTTTTATTTATTATTTAAATGCAACAGGAACCATTAAGATAGACACAGTGAAAAGAAGAGTACTGGTTTGCCACATTGTAGAACTCCAGAAGATGGAATTCACATCAAATGACACCTCATGGAGTTGTCAGGTTATTCCACATACCCAAAGGGATGTGTGGTGTGTGGAAAGAGAATTATTCCAGAAACCTGAGCTATAAAGATACTTATTGCAAAATCAGATTGATTCTTAGCTGGCTGGCATCAAATAATAAAAATATATTTTAATTAAGCTTATAGTGGACATAGAAACTATTTTCTATCGTCTTTAAAAAAATACTTTTAATTTCTGATGTCTTTGGCTATTTTGAGAGATAGTAAAAAAAAAATGGAATGACATTCAGTAATGGAAAGTACAGAATAACAGCTAGAAATGAGAGACATTCATGAATTTTGAGAAAAGTGTGATAGTGAACAAGCCTAGCAAGGCAAAAAAAATCGCAGGGTATACAGTATAGCAATTTCACATTCATTTCTAGATCTTACATGTAGATCTTTCATCTGTAGAAAAGATATTAAGTATACTCTTGAGCTGTACAAATAGAAAAATAATATCGAAATGCTGTGGTGATCAACCCACAATACATATCACTGATAAGAATTTCACTGGGATTGTCTTTCTCCTGCTGAGTTCTAGCTTTGAAGAATGACATAAAGGACCGAAGATTTAGAGAGGATTCGGAGAAGAGCTGCAATGCTCTAAAGGCACCATTGTCTGGCCCCTATCTTATCTAGATAAAGAATACAGTGCTAAATCTTGTAATAATATTTTGCAAATGGAAATTGAATCTTAAGGACTATTTTTTCCATATTGTTGTATTTCACTGTGGTGTATTGGAAAGTGATCTGGACTTTGAGTGAGAAGATGTGATTTGGACCATGGCACTTTAAAACTATAACCTCAGGCAAGTCTTTTAATCTTCTCTGAGCCTCAGTTTTCCTCATCTTTCAAATAAAGACCATAATATTTCTCTCATACGTAAGACAAGTTGTAGCAAACTGTTGTTTTACAGATACAAGGTAACTTCTAACTGTGAGACCCTACATTCCAGTCTTAGGCTGTTGTATTATGCTTTAGAGATAAGCCCTGGGAGACAGATGTCTGCAATAGACTTTGACCCATGGAATTAAGCATTTGACAGGTTTTTTAAATACTCCCATGTATACATATGCACTCCACTCCATAAACAATATATAATTTCATTTAGTTACTTCTCTCTTATTATTTTAGGGAGGAAAGCAGAACTAAAATGACAAATACATTTCATTCTGCCTAGGACAAATGTAGTCCCGTCTTTTTCCACTAACAGTATAAATTTTAATTTCCAAGATGATAAAACAAAATACAAGTCTTTTAAAAGTATGTACTAAGATTTTTTTTCAGCATTTGATAATTTCAGAAATAGATACTAGGAAACTATATAAAATAATTTCTGTAGAAAAGTCGGTTTTTTTGTTTTTGTTTTCCTTTTACGTGTTGTACTGCTCATTCCAACCCCTCCAACCTCACAACACCTAGTCTGAACATACACAAAAATAGCTCTAGAGGGTGAGTTCCATCTTGACAATACAACTTTCTTACTCTGACAGAAACTCCACCATTCAGCAACCCATTGAAAACAGAATCTAAAAGACTCCTGTGAACTAAGACTTTCTTCTTCACCTATCCCTCAACCTTATTCCACACACTAGCTTTATTATTCTTTTTCCTCCAGACATAGTATCCACCTTCCTGATCATGCCTAATTACTAATAACCATGCTATGAAAGCTTTAGTAAGTCCCTCAGTTTAGGCTGTGTAGAGAAGTGGCCTTAGCAGTAATGAGACCTGACAGCTGTTGCCGTGTGTAACCACAGATACAGAAAAGTTTCCATACCCAAAGATCTCATTCCCTTCTCCTGATGAAGTCTTCAATTTCTCTAGGCCTTTTTTGGATTGTTGACTTCAGACTTAAAATTTTCCTGGGTTCAGTAATCTTCAGGCTAAAGAGGACTGGCTAACAGCCATAATGTACTTGCATCCCCTTAGACCATTTATGAATATAAAGTAAAGGTTAAGAAAACCCTAAGAACAGTGAATCATTGAGTGCCACTAACTGCAAGGCCAATTGAACAATTCAACTAGTGGACGATCCATCCTGAGTAAAGAAGCAAGGCTTTTCCTCCCTTCCACACTTTCTTTTCAATACCAAAATGAAATCTGATCAACTGCCCCTTAATCACATAAATGATTTCTATAAGACAGAGTGTCATGTCACCATTAGGTCTCCCTGACTCTTCCCCAGTTTGAGAATAGAAAGTACAGTACACAAGAAAATTCTGTCCAGATGAAGTGCTCGGAGAATTTAAGCAGCTCCCAGTTGGACAGAATTCATGCATTCAAGAGCACTGTGTACACACACTTTTTTAAAAATACCAACAGATAATTAGTTTAAGTAAAAACAAAATGCAAGCCACTATTTGATGCCTCTTTAGACTTTTAACAGGAAGAAAGAAGAAATAAACATACTTTACATACAATATGGGTCTCCAGTAACCAAATCCAGAGGTCTTTTCTCATTCTACAATGGCTTAGTTGAGTGGTTTCAACAGAGACTTATAGCCCACAGTATGTATTCACTTCTAGGTCTTTTACAGAAAGTGTATGGACTCCTCATACTGAACATACTCCCTGTACTAAACATGTACTAATAATTTTCATTCTTGGGCACCTTTTTTCACTCAGCTCCTGTAGCCTAGGCTACTGTCCCTTTATTTAACTTGTTTTCAAAGTCAGAGTTTGCTTTGTTTGCTTGTGTTTCAATTCCTCTAACAAACACTTGGGCTTGCCATTATATCAAGTATGTCTGTGTTATACTTGTGTCCAGGTCTTACTCTCCTCTAGGAAAGAAACCTAATGGCCATGACTTTCAGTCATTACGTGCCTTACAACACCCTCTATACACAATTGTACACAGACATGGGCAGTAAATCTTTGCTGCATACTGATTGAGACACTTTTTGGCTCAAGTTGGAGGAAATAACTACCATTTTAAATAATGTTTCTCTAGAAAAACTTACTTGGAATTTCAAATAATAACCTTGCTACAGACTTCTGAAACATCACTTCTCTGCAAGTCAAGGACTGCAGTTTTATGTAAATCCTGAGTGTTTGTTAGTATGAGGGAGTAATTAGGAAAGAACCAAACTTGCAGGTTTTTGAAGATCTTCATCCCGTTCCTTCTTTGTATACACAGTGCCCCTCTGCATCCCTGATGTACTTTAAGCAGTAATCAAATTACACGGACCAGAAGGGAATAGTTGCATCCCATCAAGCTAGAGAAAGTGGGAGTTTCTAGGGCGTATTCATGCTGGTTCTAGTCTGCTCTCTAATCTTTCTGTGTATAATTCTCTAGACTTGCCATGTAGCCTCCATCTTCTATTGCTACGTGAGTCAGTTGACCATACATACATTTACTTCAAATTAAGCTAGTTCCAGTAGTATTACACATGTACATGCTACCATGGCCTGTGAAGAGAATCATTCATGACAGAGGGTAGAGGGGAGTCCAGACAGAAGTTGATGGTGGCACCCAAGGCAGCTGCTCCCTCTCTGAGGAACCCAACCACAACACTGAAAAATACATTCCAAGTAAGAGGAGTACATTTGGTTTTTGGTATTCAACAGTTTTCATGTTATAAAAGTGTTTTCATACATTTTTACAATAAGCATTACTAGGAAAGATGCTATCCAAGCACTATTAGAAACATAAATATTGGAGAACTGTTAACATTATACATCAAAATTACTAGACAGGTAAATGTGAAAAGAAAAAATCATGTCAGAACCTGACAGATAGGAATGAGGGACTAATCTCGAGTGATGAAATCCATATAAAACATTCATACTGGAATGGACCTTGGATGTTTAGTATTAATACTGAATGATTACCTAGAGAACAATAGTTTATGCTTTTCTAAGAAAGATTTTAACAAAACATTTTTGACACACTTCAATCTTTCCAATGTCTTGAACACACACTTATAAAGTTTTTAACTTTTTATGAAAAAGATTTTAAATATAAAAGAACAGGAAGTAGTCTGTTAAACATATCCTTTATTGTAAGACAATAGGATCAGTTCTAGATAAAATATATATTTATCATTGCATAATAAAATATAAACTAAAGATTGTTTTAACAGTTTTAAAAAATAAGTATTTTTGAAAAATCCCTAGCGTGAACCAGTAGTGCGGTAACTAAGGATTCTTAATTTTTTTAATAAGAAGATACAGAGATCCTTTTATTTTGTGAATTTAACAACATCTAAAAATCATAGAATCTTTTGACTTTTCTAGCTCCAAAAAGTGAGGAAGTATAAAATGATCATGAGGGTCATATTACTGTTTCTGCTTTTATGGTATAATATTTTTAGTGATGGTAAAAGGTGATCTGTAGTGCACACAGCTAGAAATCTTTAGACCAGTTGTTCAAAAAATAAACCCTACAAATTCTCAGTCTCCTTAAGTCATAATTTTTCAACTTTAAGTGTGAAGTATTTTATGAACAAGTTTTCTTTTTGTCATTAACCCTTATTCTTCAGTTAGCTTTGATCTTTAGGGGAAGCTTAAAACTAAAGGCAGAAAATGCCAGAGTTCATCTACAAAGGACACGTCTCGGTGCACTGCCATCTGTGTTAAGGGTTATGTGGACTGAACAGCAGCCACTGCTTACTGCTGACACACTTCTTCATGAAGATGGTTACCCTTGCAGGACCTCAGTCATAACTAGTTCTTTTGAAAAATAGAAGCAAGGTCTTGTTACATCGGGGGATCAGCACGTGATTTCTAGCCTTTAATAATTCCTCAGAAATGGAGTACTTATTGTAGTTTGTATAGCCTTTTTATTTTATAATTTATATATTGTATTTTTATTATATAACATTTTAAGTATTTTTAAATACGTGTTTACTTTTAGCACACAGTGTCACTAGGATCACTAGGTTGATAAAATAGGAGCACTGTAAAGAACTTTGGAGATCAGCCAAACAAACATTCTTTTCACTAATGAGGAAACCGAGGTTCAGAAAGACAAAGAAATATATTCCTAGGATATTTGGATTTAAACATCCAGGTATTAAACTTACAAAACTTAACAGTTTTCCAACTACGTGGCTTTCCAACTATAGCAGCAATTAATTTCTTTTTTGTTTCAATATTTGGTTAAAACATGGTTTGTCTCTGGTTGTCCTGCAAAGTTATATTGTCAAGACAAAAAACAAAAAACAAACAAACAAAAAACCAACCTTGCCACATGCACATGTTAGAAAAAGGTACAAATATCAGCAGAAACTTAGTAAATGTTATTTAAATTGACTTACCACCTTACAACTTCTATTTCTGTTCATAGATTAAAAACTTTGCTTAGGGAAGTTAAGAAAAATAGCTCCCTTTTACTTTTATCTGTGTACAGATACTTATGTACTCAATCTGAGGACACTCACGACTCATATATACATTCTTTTTGGTTGTACAATCTATTTTAGCTATAGATTTCATTTAAAAACATCAAGCCTTTAGTTATTTTATATAAGTGAATGAATTATAGATTGAAGAAATTTTTTTTTTTTAGGACATTGAAATGACCCACTTCAAATCTTTGTTTTAATCCATATTTTTTGTTCCTCTTACTTGCATTGCCAGCTTAAATGCTGGTTTAACTACTGCTCTAAGCAGCAATGAATGTGGCTCACAAGAAATAGGGTATTTTACCCAAACTTAAACACCGCTAGTTCAAGTTCTTATCAGCGTCCTCTCCCACCCCTGGCCTATTCTCACCACAAGTGTTGACCCCATTCCAGGAACTAGTTTAGAGAAATTGCCCTGATAAAAAATTAGAATGGGATGAATTAATATAATTATGACATTTTTGTATGCTATTTACATGTACTGTTTTAGAATGAATTAAAAGCATATTGTGTTTTCCTTATTTTCAGCATATAATTTTCTTTCTTTTTCAGCTTTTTAATTAAATGAAGCCAAGTGGGATTTGCATAAAGTGAATGTTTTCCGTGAAGATAAAGTGTTCCTGAGATATAGTTTGAATTCTTGAGTTCATTTCCATGTTGATTGTGATAATTCTAGCTTATTCTTGTATAATTTTTGAAATGTGTTTTCCTAGTGAATTTAATTTATAGAAGTGGATGATTAAATTTCATATTAGCATTGGAAACAACAAAGTAAATACTGAAGTGTTTTCAAGCATATTATATTTAGTATATGCTATAGGACTGAAATAAATGACAATGTAATTATAAATTCATGTGTTAGAACTGTTCACTCATTAGTAAATAAAACCACAATGTTAGTAAGGGAAAACTATGAAATATATGTTAAAGAATCCTTAAGGTTGTACAGAGATAAGGTATATGCATGAAAATATGTCACATACTGAAAAAATTATACTTATTGTCATTTCAGTATAAAGGATGTGTGTATGGTTACAAATGTTTTGTTTTTATTAATCACAATTAGATAAAGAGACAGGGAGCTGGATGAACAGTGCCTACAACTTGGAAGCCTAACCTAGGAAATGGAGGTTTTTCCCAGGACGTAAATTTTAAAGCAAACAGGACTAAATTAATAACCGTGAAGGCATCAGGTGATGGAAGCAACACACCAGAACTAAAAATTAATTCCTAACTTTAGAAGGGTCACCCAGGAATCCAGACTTGTAACTGCCAAACTAAGCCATGATGGCCATTTTCCCCGTGTGTTATATGGAAAAAGTCTGCCATCAAAACTTCATTCCTGAATCCAGATAAAAATTATCCTATACACAGTGAAGCTTTCTTAAAAACCAAATATAGGAGTCTAAACATTATTATGTTTGTGTATCCTCTTTTAGTTTATAAAGCACTTTTGCATATGTTATTTTTTTTTTCTTTACAGCAACCCTGTAAATTAGACAGGAAATACAAATTTTGTCTGGCTCACAGAAGTATTAGAGGCTGAAAGCCAAAAAGAATAGAAAAACAGAGCTTATAACTGGGCTTCCGAACTCTCAAACCTGAGTTTTTATTTTTTGTGGTGCTAAAGAAGAATTTAAAAACACAGTTCAATAAACTTTTTTTTTCTTTTTCCTTTTTTTTTTTTTTTAAAGGTTTTGTTAATCTAATTTTCATTAAGATTTAAATAGAGCATGGAGAACTTTGTTAGGAGTTTCAGGTGTACAGTCTCTAACAGGAACCAAGTGTACATCTACTGAATTTATTTATATATTATACCTTTATGAAATTCAATAAAGAATGGGAAATATAAAATCCTACAGGGGCTTATGAAGCTAAGTTCCAGGGCACCATGTGTGCCAGCAATAAGTTATCTTGTCAAAACAGGATATTCAATGAAAATTGCATAATAATTCAGAACTGTGTTCACCTTACCACATATTCCCAAATCTATTATTAAAAAGCACATTAAGTCCCCTAGTTCCTGTTCAAAGTGTGATAAATTTAGTACTGGAATGGCATTTATGGAAAAGCATTAAGTGATCCTGATCATTTGTTTAATGCCTGTCCCTAGGTAGCACTTGACCTGTAAATGGAAATCCATCAAGTATTTTTACATTTTCTAAGGTTCATTCAGAACAGGCATTACAACTGGAGTCTGAAACCAAATTTTACATGTAAACACATCTTTATTATTTTTGTTTGTCCCCTTAAGGCTCAAAGTTGTTATTCAACGACATACATTTAGTTTGTCTATAAAGCTTTAATAGTGTTCAGTCATGACCAAAGTCAGACAATGACCAAGGTAAGGAGAACTTCCCTATTCTAGATTAGTAAAAGTTTTGTAGCCTGTATTATGTAATTTCCTCTCAGTAATTATATGCCTACAACAAAAACAGTTCTTTAGCATTTTATAGCTAGAGAGCTGTCACTTTTCTGTAGACTGTTGTTGCATGAGGGAAGTGATTCTAGAGGGAAATAAACTGCCTCAAGACAAGTTGTTGGAAAGTGCTATAGGCAAAACTACGAAAAGTGGTTCAAATATAGTTTCCTTTCACAATTTAGCATATGGAAAATCACGTATGAAATACAGGCTATTTTTCCCTTTGCCAGACAAATTAAATTGAAAAAGCCTTATCTGGTATGCTGTACCTCCAATGTCACTTTTCAACCAGATTTACTACACTGAAGGCTCCCTTAAAAACTGATAATATGTTGAACAGTCTTCAGTTAGAATAAAAAGAATTGTTTTCCTACTTAGAGGAAAAAATCTTAACATAAAATTCCATCTAAAAGAGTTTAATTTCTAACAACATCTGATGAATAAAATGTTGCATTTCGCTCAGCATACTGTTCCTTGCATCAGATATTCACATGAGCAAGCCCAGTAGTGTTGTGTGTTTACTATAGTTTTCTTTTGCGTATAAAGTAATATCCCTTGTCAATTAACAATTCAGCAAGCATGGTGATTTGGGGAGATTAGATCTTATTACTGTAGAGCTCGACAAGTATTCCCTTTCTTGCTATTTAGGAGAACCTCCCTAAGGGTTCGTGAAGGGAGTAGTTATTTCTAAATAAGGCATGACGTATTATTTTGAGATCAAAGACAGTAAACATTGTGTTTTAAGAAGTACTGGTAAAGGCAAACATTAACTAGAGCATCTAGCAACAAAACATTTGAATCGACTTTTGGAGACAATGTTCCTCAGAGCTCATTAACATTTAATTTAAAATATTAAAACAAGAGGCTTTTCATACTCTAGCAAGAAGCTGTATTGGGACAAACTAACAATTTTTCTAATAGAATTTTTTCTAATAGTGGGAAAAGGGGGAGCATAGTAGTCACACTACAAGGGTACTAGTATGTTCATGCTAGCCCCCAAGTTCCCTTATACAATTCAGGAGTATGTGTCATTTTGAATTTTTCTATACTCCCTTTTTTACCTACTTATGTCTGAAATATATATATTCAGTGTTTTTATCATATAACTAACAGTCTAAGTATTTACAAAGTTTTAATAAAGCATCACACATTCAGACTATAATAGGAAACTCAGGTCACATTCAGCCAAATGCTGGTGTGTCTATTTCCATTAAAAATTATGCATGCATATGGGCAATGAAAATGGCAGAATGAGGAACTCTTAAGGACCCATCCCTTCCACAGAAACACTAGAAAGACTGGCAGAAACTGTCACTCAATATTGTTCAAGGACTGGAAGATAATGTAACAGAAATCAAATGAAAGCTTAAACGAAAAGTGACTGAAGCTCAGATGGATAGCTTAATAGCATTTTATCTTAGTCTTTCCCCATCCTCCTCCCCAGTAGGGAGTGGTCTTGAAAAATGGTAGCCTGTAACTGGTATGCGGACCTGGTTCTACAGGAGGCAAAATGCTCCTGTTCCCAAGGAATAGTGTTTGTTTTGACCCGAGGGCTACTGGGAGGATTCAAGCAAGGGGTTTACCTTTGTTTCACCTAACTCAGAAGTTTCTCAGGGTATTACTACAGAGGGTGTTTCTCCAAAATACTGAAAAGGAAATGCTCCTGCCTGAGGCAAAAGTTAACAGTTTTGACAGACAATAGACACACAGCTGAGGCCCAAATGAAAGGAAAAGCTGGATAGTGAAGTACTTTGGGGAATAAAGGCTTTGAAAAGCTGCCACATGCCAAAACCCAGATCTGGATACATCCTCAGAAAAGATCTGAGAAGACCCTAAGGTTTTACTTCTTTCTGATGTTTACACCCAGCCTAAGCAAGACTTGTGAAGGCTAGAGCATAGTTGTAAACACCCTGGAAAAATACTGATGGGGTGACCCAACAGAGTCAATCTACAAAACCCAAGGGACTAGTTTCTTTTATTTCTTTTTCTTTCTTTTGTCTGCAGGCACTTAAGGACAGCTCTGTCAAACCACTAGCTGACCACTAAACTAATGAAAGACAAACTTCACAGACCACACATGACAAAGAACAGAATTATTATAAAAACAGTTATGAAAATTCACTAAATAGCTACAACTTACACCAAACAACAAAACTAATTCTAGAGAGGGAGCAGAATCCAATTTCCAGAGTTGCTACATTGGAATATTTAGAATGACTAGTTCGAAAAAGCATACAAAGAAACTAGAAAGCATACAAAGAAATAGGAAAGAAGTTAACACTGTCCTTAAGGCAGAAATTCAACTTGCTAAAGACTGTAACAGTCTTTAACGTACTCAAAGAGCTAAAGGAAACTATAGACAAAGGAACTAAAGGAAACAAATGAACAACACATCACCAAATAGAAAATATCAACAAATAGAAATTATAAAAGGAGTCAAATACAAATTCTAAAACTGAAAAACTGTAATTGAAAAATTCACTAGAGGGACTCAAGAGAACACACAAATCAGGCACAGTGCGTGAAATGAAATTTGACAATCTCATAAAAGCAAATGGCTAGAATTGTAGAGGAGCAGTTCTTGTATACTGTTGAATGTAAGCTGCTGTTAATTCCAACTAGACTGTTATAAATTTAATATAAACCACAAAGTTACTAATAATGGAAGAATTAAGTAAATATCTATCACATATAGAAAACAAGGTGTAGAATGACAGAAGTCCCTATCAGTAATTTCTTAAAATATAAATGCATTAAACTAAAAGCAGAGATCTGTCAAAAGGATTTTTAAGTATGATATAACTATATAAAATCATATACCAAAATAAATCTCAAATCAATACCCTAACTTTATGCCTTAAGGAGATTGAAAAAGAAAAGCCATCTAAACCCAAAGGCAGCAGAATGAAGGCAATAATAAGGATTAGAGGAGAAATAAATATGATAAAGAATAGAGAAACAAGAGAAAAAGTCAATCAAACCAAAACTTGGGTCTTTGAAAAGAGCAACAAAATTGAGAAACCTTCAGCCAGACTAAGAAAAACAAAATAGTTATCAAACTTCTAAAATAGAAAGGAAAGTAGGAATGAAAATTAACACCTATCCTACAGAAATAAAAAGGATTATCAAAAAGTTCTATAAAGAGATTTTAGGAAAATAGTATTGGAGGAGGATCCTGAGCTCACCTCTTCTTACAGACAGATCAAGGCATGACCTACATAAAATGCAACTCTCTGAAAGTGACAGTGAAAATGACAGAAAACAGACACAGTGGGAACCCACGATCAGGAGGGATAGTACTGTTACAAAGGTCATCTATGAGGAACAAAAGGATCAAGTCCCATATGGGCCCCCTCCCCCCAGCCCTGGGGACCTGCACCAGGAAGGTGAGCCCCCATAACAACTATCAGGGCTTAACTCTGGGACCTCTGCAATTCAGTGGGACTTAACTCCACCTAAATGCAGTCAGGACTGGCATTTTCCCAAAAGCAACTACCACTCCACCACATCTGGCAGGCAGTCCCAGCCAGGATCAGCACTCCTTGAGAGCAACTCCTGCCCTGGGAGAAGGGAAGGCAGCCCAATTCACCAGCACTCCCACAGCAGCTGCAACCCAGTCACAGCAGGAAGAGCCCTACAGGATGCCTTCTACATAGGGCCACTACCTTCAAGACCAGAAAACATAGCTGACTTCTGTAAAGCATAGAAACAGAGAGACAGGCAAAATGAGATTATGTCCCAAACAAGACAAAAATCTCAGAATACCTAAATGAAACAGAAATAAGCAATCTACCTGATAAAGAGTTCAAAGTAATGGTTGTAAAGATACTACTAGACTTGAGAGAAGAATGAATTAACTCAGTGAGAACTTCAACAAAGGGAACATATAAAAACCATTCAGAGCTGAAGAATACAATAACTAAAATGAGAAATATGCTAGAGGGAATCAACAGCGGATTAGAGGATGCAAAAACCAACAAAAATATCAGTGATGTGGAACACAGGGTAATGGAAAGAACCCAACCCGAACAGCAAGAAGAAAGGGGAAGTTTAAAAATGAGGATACGTTAATGGATCTTGGCAACAACAGGTGTACTAAAATTTGCATTATGGGATCCCAAAAGGAGGAGAGAAAAAGGGGCAAAAAATTTATTTGAAGAAATAGACCTGAAAATTTCCCTAATGTGGGGAGGGATCAGGCATCCAGCTCCTGGAAACAGCACTTCAAACAAATATGAACACAAGGAGGTCCATACAGGACACATAATAAACTCAAAAATTAGTAAAGAGTCTCTTAAAAAGCTAAAAGAGAAAAGCAAATATTGACATACAGTGGAAACCCTATAAGCCTATCAACTCATTTTTCAGCAGAAACCTTGCAGTCCAGAAAGCAGTGGCATGATATATTCAAAGTGCTGAAAAAAAAAAGCATACAACCAAAAATATTCTACCCAGCAAGTTTATCATTCAGAGTTGGAGGAGAGAAGGAATTTCCAAGACAAACAAAAGTTAAAGGTGTTCATCGCCACTAAACTGGCTTTACAAGAAATGTTAAAGGGACTTCTTTAAGTGCGGGGGAGAAAAAAAAAGGCCATAACTAGAAGAAAATTACGAAAGAAAAAAATTTCACTGGTTAAAGTAAACATACAGTAAAGGTAGTACATCAAATACTTACAAAGCTAGTATAAATGTTAAAAAGACAAAAGTAGTAAAATCAATTATATACAAAAATTAGTTAAGAGATACACAAAACAGATGTAAAATATAATGTTATATACATAAAACGTGGCAAGGGGCAGGGAGTAAAAACAGTGTCTTTTAAAGTATGTTCAAAGCCACCTGATCAACTTAATATAGGAAGTTATTCACGAACCTCATATTAACCACAAACTAAAAATCTACAGTAGACACGCAGAAAAATAAAGAGAATTAAACATAACACTAAAGAAAGGCATCAAATCACAAGAGAGGAGAGCTAGAGAAGAAAGAACAGTTGACAATAAAAACAACCAGAAACAATTATTAAAATGGCAATAGGTACATAGCTACCTATAATTACTTTAAAGCATTAAGTCCATTTACATTTAATCAGAAGACATAAGGTGCATGAAAGGATTAAAAACAAAAAATCTATATGCTGTTAAAAAAGACTCCAGCACTAAAAAAAAAAAAAAAAATACAGACTGACAGTGAAGGGATGGAAAAAATAGTCCATGCAAATGGAAGCAAAAAATAAAAAATGAGATAGCAGTACTTATATCAGACAAAATAGACTTTAAAACAGACTGTAGCAAGAGAAGAAGATGGCCATTACATAATGCTGAAGGGACCAACACAACCAGAGGATATAACAATTGTAAATATCTATGCATCCAACCTAGGAGCATCTAAATTTATAAAGCAAACATTAACAGATATAAAGAGAGAGATTGACAGTAATACAATAAGAGTAGAGAACATTAACACCCCACTTAGACCAATGGATAGATCACCCAGACAGAAGATCAATAAGGAAACAGCGGTGTTTACAGATACGTACAAAACATTTGACTCAAAAAACAAAATACACATTCTTTTTAAATATGCATGACACATTTTCCAGGATAGACACATGTTAGGCCACAAAACAAGTTTCGATAAATTCAAGAGACTGAAATCAAGCATCTTTTCTGACCACAGCACTATGAAACTAGAATTCCAAGAAAAATACTGGTGGGAAAAACACGTGGAAGCTAAACATTCTACTAAACAACCAGTGGGTCAAAGAAAGCAAAGAGGCAAAAATTACCTGAATGCAAATGAAAATGGAAACAATAGTTCAAAATCTTTGGGATGCAGCAAAAGAAGTTATCAGAGGAGAATTTGTAATGCTATAGGTCTACCTCAAGAAACAAGAAAAATCTTAATAAACAATCTACCCTTGCACCTAAAGGAACTAGAAAAAGATCAAAGCCCAAAGCTAGTAAAAGGAAGAAAAGAGCAGAGTGGAAATAATAAAAATCAGAGTGGAAATAAATGGAGACTGCAAAAGAAAACAGAATCAATGAAACTAAAAGCTAGTTCTTTGAAAAGATAAACAAAATAATAAACTTTAGCCAGAGTCATCCAAAAAAAAAAGGGGGGGGGTAGGGACTCAAAATCAGAAATAAAAGAGAAGTTATAACCTACACTACAGAAATACAAAGGATTATAAGCAACTCCTATGACAAACTGTATGCCAACATATTGGAAAACCTAGAAGAAATGGGTCAATTACTAGAAACAAAATCTTCCAGGACTGAATTCGGAAGAAATAGAAAATCTGAAAAGACTGATTACTACTAATGAAATTGAATCAAAAAACTCTCAGAAAACAAATGTTCAGGATCATATGGCTTCACAGAAAAATTCTATAAAATATTTAAAGAAGAATACTTATCCTTGTCAAACTATTCCCAAATTTTATATATATAAATATATATTTTATATATTTTTATATTATAAATATATATACTTCCTATATATATTTATATATAGAAGCAATGCTTCCACCTTCATTTTATGAGGCTAGCATTGCCCTCATACCAAAACCAGACAAGGACACTACGAGTGTTACAGACCTACATCCTACAAGTAACCTACAAGTTACAGACCAATATCCCTGATGAACATAGATGCTAAAATTCAATAAAATATCAGCAAGCCAAATTGAACAATATATGAAAAGGATTATTCACCATAATCAGTCAGATTTATTCTAGGGATACAAACATGATTCACCCTCCCAAATCAATCAACGTGATACACCACATTAGTGAAATGAGAGATTAAAAAAAAAAAAATCATGTGATCATCTCAATAGATGCAGAAAAAGCATTTAATAAAATTCAACATCCGTTAAAAAACAAAAAAACAAAAAACAAATCCTCTCAACTAAATAGGTATAGAGGGGAACAACAGAATAAGGGTCATATATGCCAACACACAGCTAAAAACAGACTCAGCGACTCAATGGTAAAAAGCTGAAAGCTCTGGGTGCCAGGGTGGCTCAGTCAGTTAAGTGTCTGCCTTTGGCTCAGGTGGTGATCCCAGGGTCCTGGGATCAAGCCCTTCATTGGGCTTTCTGCTCAGCAGGGAGCCTGCTTCTCCCTCTCCCCTGCCTGCTACTCCCCATGCTTGTGCTCTCTGTCCATTGAATAAATAAAACATCTTAAAAAAAAAAAAAAGCTGAAAGCTTTTGTTCTGAGATCATGAACAAGATAAGGACATGTTTCTTAGAAACATATAATCTTCCAAGATTGAATCAGAAAGAAATAGAAACTCTGAACAGATTTTCATTATCTAGGAACAAGATCACTACTTTATCCAACATAGAATTGGAAATCTTAGCCACAGAAATTAGAAAGTCATCCACATTCGTAAGGAGGAAGTGAAACTGTCACTATTGGCAGATGACAGAACCCTATTCATAAAAATCCCTAAAGACTCCACCAAAAACTATAGAATAAATGAATTCAGTAAAGTTGAAGGACAGAAAATTAATACACAGAAAACTGTTGCATTCCTGTACACTAATAATGAACTAGCAGAAAGAGAAATTTTAAAAGCAACCCCATTTACAATTGCATGAAAAAGAATACTGATATTAATTTAATCGAAGAAGTGAAAGAAAGACCTATACTCTGAAAACTATGAGACAATGATGAAAAAATTTGAAGACCACACACATACACACACACACACACACACACACACACACACACACAGAAAAATATACCATGCTCATGGGAAGAATATTGTTAAAATGTCCATAAAACCCAAAGCAATATACAGATTCAATGCAATCCCTATCAAAATACCAATAGTATTTTTCAACAAAATTCAAACAAGTAATTGTAAAATCTGTATGGAACCTCAAAAGACCTAAAATAGCCAAAGGATTCTTGAGAGGAAAAAAGAGTAAAAACAAAACAAGCTGAAGGTATCACAATCCCAGACCTTACACTACAAAGCTACAGTTATCAGACAAATTTGTTACTGGCACAACAGACACATAGGTCAATGAAACAAACAAATCCACACCTATATGGGCAATTAACCAACGAAGGAGGAAAGAACTTAAAGTGTAGAAAAGATAGTCTCTTCAATAAATGGTGTTGGGAAAACTGGACAGCTATGTGCAAAAGAATGAAACTGGACCCCTTTCTTATTATTGTACACAAAAATAGAATTCAAGTAGATTGAAGACCTAAATATGAGACCTGAAACCATAAACCTTCTAAAAGAATACATAGGCAGTAAACTCTTGGTCATCAACCTCACCAATATTTTTCTGGATCTGTCTCCCCAGACAAGGAAAACAAAAACAAAAAAATCATAACTAGGCTTACATCTAACTAAAAAGCCTTTGTAAAGTGAAGAAAATCATCAACAAAACTAAAAGGCAACTTACTGAATGGGAGCAGATATTTGCAAGTGTTATATCTAATAAGGGGTTAATATATGAAGAACTTCTATAACTCAACACCACAAAAATTCTGATTAAAAATGAGCAGAGGACTTGAATAGACATTTTACCAAAGATGCACACATGACCAACACATAAAAAGATGCTCAACACATCAGGGAAATGCAAATTAAAACCACAATGAGCTATCACCTTACACCTGTCAGAATGGCTATTACCAAAAATTCAGGAAATAACAAGTGTCGGTGAGGATGTGGAGAAAAAGGAATCCTTTTGCACTGTTAATGGGAATGTAAATTGGTGCAGTCGTTATGGGAAAACAGTATGGAACTTTCTCAAAAAATTAAAATTAGACCATACAATTAGTAATTTCATTTCTGGGTGTTCACCCAAAGAAAATGAAATGCTAATTTGAAAAGATATATGCACAGAGGTCTGTTTATTGCAGTATTTACCCAGGATATGGAAAGAACCCAAGTGTTTATCAATAGATGAATGGATAAAGAAGAGGTGGTATATATACTCAATGCAACATTTGCATCTAAAGAAGAATGAAATCAGATCTGGGGAATATGGTGGAGTAAGGGAGCCTAAGCTCACCTTGTCCCATGAATACACCTGTACGACATCCACATTAGCATAAATAATCCAGAAAACTACCTGAAGACTGGAAGAACAGACTCACCACAGCTTATCTAGAGAAGAGACCACACTGACAAAAAGTAGCAGGGCAGAGTCATTGTCAGGAGCCAAACTGAGCCAAAAGACTGACCTCGGGAGAAAAGGACACTACAAGCACAGAGAAGAGAAAGGAGCACACCCCATTCAGGCACCCCAGGCATGGGGAACACACACTAGAAGACAAATCCCATGACATCTGGCTTTGAAAACCAGAGGAAGTTAACTTTGTCAGTTTTTACTATCAGTGGGGCTTAACACCAAGAACTTTAAAAATCAGTGAGCAGAGCTCTGGGAGAGCTGGACAGCAAGAGGAAACGATCTCTGCCCTTAAAGAGATGGCACAACAAAGAATGCCACTGAGATACAGCACAGAAGCAGCAATTTGAAAAATGCCAGGGATATACACGCAGGAGATATGTTTACTAATCTCAGAACAAACACAAGAGGGTCAGGGATCTTTAGGAGACTTCAAGAACAAGAGCGGCCAGCCACCATTTCTCTCACATGCTCCCCCTGCCTTAGCCAAGATAAACAGACATCTGTAAGAACCAACATAATCACTCCACTTCGCTTCCTAGCCACACTGCCTAACCCCACATTTTCCTGCTGATCCACCCCATCCAATCCGCCTCACTTGGCAGAAGTCCATCTGAAGTGGCACCATAATAGTGGCATTCTGCAAGCAGTCCAGAAAGGGGCCACCACCACTCCGAAGTGACTCCTGCCCCAGGAAAAAGGGAAGATAACCACACACACCAGTTTGACTGCAGCCACAGGACTGGGCTGACATCTGGTCTGACTGCTGGCCCAGTCCAACAACAAAAGAGTCACAGGGACAACACCACACATTTTTTTGTGACTACATCTCTGGCAAACATCTTATCTGACCCAACTTAAGCCCGAGGCAGCTGTAGATTAGCCCCTTAACAACACGGAGACCAAACCCTGCCCACAACAAGCAAGAGAGCCACTGAAGATGACTGGACTGAAGGCAAAAGCGTCACAGCTACAACAGTAGGGGGCATGCAACAGACACAGGAGACACTCCTGAAGCACCAGGATCTGGTGAACAGGGGAAATTGCATGGGAGGGCACTACAGGACCTCTTCTTCACAAAGTCACTACTTGTAAGAGAAGGAAATCTAGCTGACTTTCTTAACACATAGACATCAACAAAGAGTTAGACATAGAGAAGTGACAGAGGAATAGGTCCCAAATGAATGAATAGGACAAAGTCATAGCAACAGAGCTAAATGAAATGGAGATAAGCAATATGCTTGATAGAGAATTAAAATAATGGTCACAGGGTCATGAGATTAAGTCCTGAGTCCAGCTCCATGCTCAGTGAAGAGTCTGCTTAGGATTCGCTCTCCTCCTTCTGCCTCCCCAACCCCCCCCCCCCCCGGCCACCCATGTGTTCTCTCTCAAATAAATAAATAAAATCTTTTTTTAAAAAAATTTTAAAAAGTAATGGTCATCATGCTCCCTTTGGCAGCACATATACTTAAAGTAGTGGTCATAAAGATACTCACTAGACTTGAAGAAAGAATGGAGAATCTCAGTAAGACCCTCACCAAAGAGATAGAATATATACATATTCTAGATACATATACATAGATAGAATATATATATATATATACACACACACACACACACACAAACAGAGATGAAGAACTCAATAACTGAAATTTAAGATAGAGGGGAAACAGTAGACTAGAAAAAACAGAAGGATGAATCAGCAACCTGGGGGCAGAGTAATGGGAAGCAATCAAACTGGACAGGAAAAAGAAAAAAAATTATAAAAAATGAGAATGGGTTAAGAGAACTCAGAGACACCACCAACTGTTATAATATTCACAATATACTGACCTCAGAAGGAGAAGAAAGAGAAAAGGGGGCAGAGAATTTATGTGAAGAAATAATAGCTAAAAGCTTCCTGAATCTGGGGAAGGAAATAGAAATCCAGATCCAGGAGGCAGAGAGCCCCCAACAAAATCAACCCAAGGAGCTCCAGCCCAAGGCACATAATAATTAAAATGGCAAAAAGCAGTGATAAAGAGAGCATTTTAAAAGCAGTAAAAGAAAACAGTTACATACAAGGTAAACCTCATAAGGCTATCAGCTCATTCCTCAGCCAGAAGGGAGTGGCAGAATGCATTCAAAGTACTGAAAGCAAAAAACCTACAACAGGAAATACTCTGTCCAGCAAGACTATCATTCAGAAAAAAAGTAGATAGTGTCTCAGAAAAACAAAAGTTAAAGAAATTCATCACTAAACCAGCCTTATAAGAAATGTTAAAGAGGATTCTCTGAATAGATAGGAATGACCATAAGCAGGAGTAAGAAAAGTAGGAAAGGAAAAAATTTCACAGGTACATATAAGCATAATAAAAGCATATTATTCACTTATAAAACCTTGTAGAGCCTAGAGCAAAAAAGCAGTAAGATCAGGTATATCTATAAAAATCAATCAAATGATTCACAAAATAAAAGGATGTAAAGTATGATACCATATGCCTCAAGAATGTGTATGTGTTGGGCATGGGAGGGGGGAATAAAAATTTAGTGCTTTTTAGAATGGGTTCAAACTTAAGCAACCACCAATGTAATATAAACTGCTATATGCATAAGAGATTAAAAATAAATCTAATGGTAACCACAAATCAAAAACCTCTAATAACGATGCAAAAAAAAAAAAAAAAAGAATCCAAGTATATCACAAAAGAAGGCCAGCAAAACACAAGAGAAGAAAGCAAGAGAAGAAAGGAACAGAACTACAAAAACAACCATAAACAAATAACAAACTGACAGTAAGTACATATCTTTAAATCATTACTTTGAATGGAAAGAGAAAACTGCTCCATTCAAAAGACAGGGTGACTGAATGCATTAAAAAAAAAAAAACAAGATCCATTTATATGCAGCCTACAAGACATTCATTTCAGTCCTAAAGACACATGCAGATTTAAAGTGAAGGGATGGGAAAGCAGTTATCACGCAAATGGAAGTGAAAAGAAAACCAGGGTATCAATGCTTGTTATCAAACAAAATAGACTTTAAAACAAAGACTGTAACAAGAAACAAAGAAGGAACTCAATAACTGAAATTAAAGATACAATAGAGAGGAAACAATAGTAGACTAGAGGAAGCAGAAGGATTATATGACTATATAATAGTAAGAAGAACAATCCAACAGGAAGATATAACAACTGTCAATATTTATGCTAACATGGGAACACCCAACATAAAACAGCTAATAACAAACACAAAAGAAGTAATTGATATTAATACAATAATAGTTAAGGACCTTAACACCCCACTCATATCAATGGGTAGGTCACCCAAACAAACAAACAAGGAAACAATGGCTTTGAATGACCTATTGGACCAGATGGATCCAAGATATAATCAGAGCATTCCATCCCCAAACTGAAAAATACACATTCAAGTGCACATGGAACATTTTCCAGAATAGATCCCATGTTAGGCCACAAAACAAGTCTCGGCAAATTCAAAAAGACTACTGTCATATCGTGCATCTTTTCTGACCATAATGCTGTGAAACTAGAAATCAACCACGAGAAAAAATTTGGAAATACCACAAATACATGGAGGTTAAATAACATCCTACTAAACCATTAATGGGTCAACTGAGAAACTAAAGAAGAATTGAAAAAATTATATAGAAAAAAAAGAAAATGAAAACGCAACAGTCCAAAATCTTTGGTTTGCAGCAAAAGCTGTTCTAAGAGGGAAGCTTAGAGCAATACAGGCCTACCTCAAGAAGCAAGAAAAATCTCAATCTAACCTTATACCTAAAGGAGCTAGAAAAAGAACAAACCCCCAAACCAGCAGACGGAAGAATATAAGAGTAGAAATAAATGATACAGAAACTAAAACAAAATAAAACCAAAACCGCAAACAACAACAACAAACAAACAAAAAACTACAAAAATTACAATAGAACAAATCACTGAAACCAGGAGCTGGTTCTTTGCCGGGGGGGGGGGGGGGGGGGGGGCAAGGAAATCAACAAAATTGATAAAGCTCTAGCCAGACTCAAAGAGAAAGGACTCAAACAAAATCACAAATAAAAGAGGAGAAATAGCCAACACCACAGAAATACAAACAATTGTAAAAGAGTATTGTGAAAAATTATATGCCAACAAAGTAGACAACCTAGAAGAATGGATAAATTCCTAGAAACATATAAGCTACAAAAACTGAAGCAGGAAGAAATGGAAAATTTGACCAGAAAAACTACTAGCAAGGATATTAAATCAGTAATCAAAAAACTCCCATCAAACAGAAGTCCAGGCTCAGACAGCTTCACAGGTGAATTCTACCAATATTTAAAGGAGAATTAATACCTGTTCTCATACTATTCCAAAAAAAATACAAGAGGAAGGAAAATTTCCAAATTAATTCTGAGGCCAGCATTACACTGATACCAAAACCAGATAAAGACACCACAAAAAGAAGTGAACTACAGACCATTATCTCTTTTGAACACAGATACAAAAATCCTCAACAAAATACTGCAAACTGAATCCAACAATACATCAAAAAAATCATTCGCCACAATCAAGTGGGACTTCCTCCTGGGATACAATGGCAGTTCAGTGTTCACAAATCAATGAATGTGATATACCACATCAATAAGAGGAAGAAAAACCATATGAACATTTCAAAAGATGCAGAAAAAGCATTTGACAAAGTACAATATTCATTCATGATAAAAACCCTTAGCAAAGTAGGTTTACAGGAAACATACCTCAACATAATAAAGGTCATATATGAAAAAAGGTACAGCCTATATCATACTCAATGGTGAAAAACAGCTTTTCCCCTAAGGTCAGGAATAAGACAAGGATATACACTCTTACCACTTTTACTCCACACAGTACTAGAAGTCCTAGCCACAAGCAGTAAGACAACAAAAAGAAATGAAAGGCATTCAGACTGGTAAGGAAGAATTAAAACCATCACTATTTGCAGATGACATGATGCTATATATAGAAAACCCTGAAGACTCCACCAAAAAACTACTGGAACTAATAAATGAACTCAGTAAGGTTGCAGGATACAAGATAAATATGCAAACCTGTTGTGTTTCTACACACTAATAATGAAACAGCAGAAAGAGAAATTAACAATCCTATTTATAATTGCAGCAGAAATGATAAAATATCTAGGAATAAACTTAACCAAGGAGTCAAAAGAACTGTACTCTAAAAATTATACATCACTGATGAAAGAAACTAAAGATGATATAAACAAATAGATATTCCATGCTCATGGATTAGAAGAACAAACCTTGTTAAATTGTCCATACTACCCAAAGCAATTTACAGATTTAATGCAACCCCTATCAAAATACCAACAGCATTTTTCACAGAAGTAGAACAAATGGTCCTAAAATTTGTATGAAATCACTAAGGCAAATAACCAAAGGAAGCTTGAAAACAGAAACAACACTGGAGGCCTCACAACCCCAGATTTGAAGCTATAGTATAAAGCACTATAATCAAAACAGTATAGTAGTGATGCAAAAATAGACCTATAGATGAATGAACAGAATAGAGCCTAGAAATAAACCCATGATTATACAGTCAATTAACCTAAGATAAAGGAAGCTAGAATATCCAATGAGAAAAAGGACAGTCTCTTTAACAAAAGGTGTTGAGAAAACTGACAGTTATAAGCAAAAGAATGAAACTGGACTACTTCTTTACACCATACACAAAAATAAATTCAAAATCTAGAAGACAGCATAGGCAGTAATTTCTGACATTGACCATAGCAACATTCTTCTAGATATGTCTCCTAAGGCAAGGAAAACAAAAGCAAAAATGAACACTAAAACTACAGCAAAACAAAAAGCTTTTGCACAGCGAAGGAAATAACAAAACGAAAAGGCAACCCTACTGAGTGGGAGAAGATATTTGCAAATGATACATCTAATAAGGGGTTAAAACTCAAAATATATACAGAGCTTATACAACTCAACACCAAACAAAAACAAAAACCTGCATCCAATTTAAAAATGAGAAACATTAACAGACATTTTTCCAAAGATTTGCAGATGGCCAACAGCCACACGAAGAAGCTCAACATCACTCATCATCAGGGAAATGCAAATCCCAAACCACAGTGAAATATCACTACACACGCACGCGACTGGCTAAAATCAACAACACGAGAAACAAGTGTTGGTGAGGATGTGGAGAGAAAGGAACCCTCCCAGACTGAATGGGAATGTAAGCTGGTGCAGTCACTGTGGAAAACAGCATGGAGGTTTCTCAAAAAACTAAAAACAGAACTACCACATGATTCAGTAATTCTACTACTGAGTATTTACCCAAGAACACAAAAATACTAATTTGAAAAAATATATGTGTCTCTGTTTACTGCAGCATTATTTATAATAGCCAAGATATGGAAGCAACCCAAGTGTCCAGTGATAGATGAATGGATAAAGATGATGTTACACACACACACACACACACACTGAAATATTACTCAGCCACAAAAAAGAATGAAATCTTGCCATTTGCAACAACATGGATGGACTTAGAAGGTATAATGCTTAGTGAAATAAGTCAGAGAAAGACACATAACCTATGATTTCACACATACTTGGAATTTAACAAATGAAGAAAGAAAATGACTGAAGAAAGAAAATGACTAAAAAAAACCAAACAAACAAACAAAAAAACCCAGACTGTTAAATATAGACAACAAACTGGTGGTTGTCAAGAGGAGGTCAGTGGAGGGATGGGTGGAATCGATGAAGAGGATTGGTAGTATACTTAGCATACTGAACACGGCATAATGTATAGAATTGTTGAAGCACTACATTGTACGCCAGAAACTAATGTAACACTGTATGTTAATTATACTGGAATTAAAAAATAAATAAATGAAAATTAATAAGAATACAATCTCACCCATTTACAACAACATGGGTGGACCTAGAGAGTATTATGCTAAGTGAAATAAGTCTGTCAGAGGAAGACAAGTACCATATGATTTCACTTATACGTAGAATCTGAAGAAAAAGAAAAAAACACAACCGCAACAAAAAGAATAAAGTCAAACAGAGAACAAACTGATGGTTGTCAAAGGGGTGGGGGTTGGTGGACAGGGAAAATAGGTGAAGGGGATTCAGAGGTACAAATGTGCAATTATAAAATAACATATGCTATGGGGGTAAAAACGATAGCATTTGAAATACAGTCAATGATATAATTCTATATGGTGACTACAGTTATTGTGGTGAGCATTTTGTAACGTATAATTGCCAAATCACTATGTTGTACACATAAAATATATTTCATGTCAACTTCAATTAAAAATAGAAATTTGAGGTGCCTAAGTGGCTCAGTCAGTTAAGAATCTGCCTTTGGCTCAGGTCATGATCCCAGGGATCTGGGATCAAGCCCTACATCGGGCTTCCTGCTCAGTGGAAAGTCTGCTTCTCCCTCTCCCTCTGCCCTTCTTCCCTGCTTGTGCTATCTCTAATAAATAAAAATCTTTAAAAAAAAAAATAGAAATTCAACCCAAAAGAGCACTATAAACAATTCCACAACAACAAATTAGATCACCTGGATGATAGACGAATTCTAAGAACATAGAACTACCAAAACTGAACCCATGATAGGAAGTTTGAACAGACCTATAACACAAAACGAAATCAGTTTTCAGAAACCTGCTGATAAATAAAACACCCAATACGTGATGACTTTGTTGGTAAATTCTACCAAATTTTCAAAGATTGGTCACCAATTCTAAATTTTTCCAAAAAAATAGATGAGAAGCAAGCTCTTCCTAACTAGTTCTATATACCCAGCATTACCAATACCTTATACCAGTACTAAAGACAATATAAGAAAATAAAATTACAAAGTAATAACTCTTAATGACTATACATTCTCAAAAAAATACTGCCAAACCTAATCTAGCTGAATATTAAAAACTTTGTACAGCATAATCCTGTGGGATTTATTCTAGGAATATAAGGGTGATTAAACATATAAAAAAAGCAATGTAACACAGCCCATTGATAGAATGAAGGGGGAAAGAGCTACATTATGTTACGTGTTCATGCAGAAAAAGCATTCATCAAAATCCAATACCCATTTATATTTAAAAAGATTAGACAGACTAGAAAGAAGACAACTTCAACTTGATACAGGACATTTTTGAGAAATGCCAGCTATCATCATACTCAATGTTGAAAGATTTACATCTTTTCCCCTAAGGAATATCAAAAGGTACCCCTTTTCCCCATTTCTATTCAACATTGTAGATATTCTAAGCCAGAACATTCAAGAAAAATAAAAAACAAAATCTGAAATGAAGATATAATACTATCACTGTTAAAAATCCTAAAGAATTTTTTTTAAAAACCATTAGGATAAATGAGTTCACCACAGTTGCAGGATACAAGGTCAACTCATTGGGTTTTTTTCACACTAACAATGAACAATCTGAAAGGAAATAAAACAATCCCACTTATAACAGGAACAAAAAGAGGATACTTTGGATAAAATTTTACCAAAGAACTAAAATAGAAAACATTGCTGAAAGGAAATGAAGACCTAAATAAACAGGAAAGCACCTTGTTTATATATTGTTTAACACTCAGTATTTTAAAGATGGTAATACTCCCCAAAGCAATCTGCAATTCCTATTAAAATCCAATGTCCTTTTTGCAAAAATGAGCAAGCTGATTTTAAAACTCAAATGGAATTGCAAGAGGCCCTACATAGCCCAAACAATATTGAAAAGAGGAGCAAAGGTGGAAGATTCACGTGTCCCAGTTTTAAAACTTTGTGCAACGCTACAACAGTGGAACCACTGGGACTGGCAATTATAAGTTTCCAAACATAAGGCACCGGCATAAGGAGGAACATATAAATTAATTCAACATAACTGAGAGGTCAGAAAGATATCTGCAATCTCTGTTTTTTCAATTTTTTGACAAAGCTGCTAACACTGTTAAGAATGGTCTCTTCAGCAAATGATATTGAGACAACTGGGTTTCCACATGCAAAAGTATAAAGGTGGACACTTACCTCACACCATATGTAGAAAATTAACTCAAAAGGGACCAAAGCTAAATATAAGAGCTATAAACAAACAAACAAACAAGCTAAAACTTAAAACTTTTACAAGCAAAACGTACATCTCTTGTAAGTAAACATAGGTGTAAATCTTCATGACCTTGGATTTGGCAGTGCTTTCTTAGATAGGAAACAAAAAACACAAGAAAAAAAATAAATTGGACTTCATCAAAATTAAAAGCTTTTGTGGAAACATTATCAAGAGAATCAGAAGACAATCCACAGAAATAGAGAAAATATTTGTGAATCAAATCTGATCAAGATCTAATATCTAGAATATATAAATAACTCATAAATCAAAACCATAAAGACAGTCCCAAGTAAAAACCATATGTTACAGGTTGAATTGTGTTCCTCCCAAAAAAAGATATGTTGAAATCCCAACACCAGTACCTCAGAATATCTTAATTGGAAATAGGGTGGTTGTAGATCTGATTAGTTAAAATGAGGTCATATTGGAACAGGGTGGGCCTCCAGTCCAATATGACAGGTGCCCTTATACAAAGGCCACCATATGAAGACAAAGAGAGACGCTCATAGGGAGATGGATTGGAATGATGCATCTTTATGCCAAGAATGCCAAAGATCACTAGCAAATGACCAGGGCCTAGGAAGAGACAAGGCAAGATTTCCCTGAAGATTTCCGAGGGAACATGGCCCTGCCTACATCTTGATTTTGGAATTCTAACCCTCCAGAACACTGAGACCACGAATTTTTGTTTTACCTTACCTAGTTCGTGATACTTTATTTCAGGAGCCCTAGAAAACTAATTCAATGGGCAAAGGACCTGAATAAACATTAGGACAAAGATACACAAATGGCCAACGAACACATGAAAAGAAGCTGCTGTCTGTAGTTACTAGGAAATACCACTCAAAATCACAGTGAAACACCACTTCACATCCACCAGAACGGCCGTCGTTTAAAAAGAAAAATAAATGTCTGCAAGGATGTGGAAAAATAGGAGCCCTTATACATGGCTGGTGGGAATGTCAAATGAATAAACTCCTTTGGAAAGAGTTTAGTGGTTTCTCAGTGAATTAAACATAACTGTCGTATGACCCAGCAATTTCACTTGTAGGTATATACCCCCCAAAATTGAAAACACATGTTCAAATAAAAATGTGTACATGAATGTACATAGCAGCACTATTTATAACTGTCAACAATGGAAAACGCAAATAGCCGTCAGCTGATAAATGGATAACAAATGGGTGTATCCATACAATGAAACACTGTCCAGCCATAAAAAGAATGAATTATTGATATGTTACAATATGTATGAACCTTGAAACATTATGGTAAGTGACAGAACCCAGACACAAAAAGCTGCATATTATAAGTTACATTTATATGAAACGCCCAGGATAGCAAAATCCAGAGACAGAAAGCATATTAGTGGTTGCCAGAGGCCAGGGGGAGGAGGAAGATGGGTAGTGACAATGCCATGGGTTCAAAGTTTTTTTCTGAGGTGACAAAAGTTCTATGTGTATATAAATGTCTATACATGCACACCAGCAGACATGTACACACACATACACACACACACACAAATATCCATAATGGTGAAAGGCAGCATTTAATCTATTTAGAGAAGGGAATCATTACTCCTGAATGTGTCTCTTTTTCCCATTGTAATGTGTCTTTGTATAGGAAAAAAGAGGTTGATTGGTATGGAAAGCAAGAGAAAATGAGCAAAAAACAAGATAAACCAATGCAAAAAAAAAAAAAAAAAAGGAAAGAAAGAAAGATCCAATTAATTGATGGGGATAAAGTTAATCAATGGTTTTTCAATTCTTAAGTTTTACTGTATGAGTTTTAGATACAGAAAAAATATGCTTATCTAATTCGCTGCTTTTCAAATGCATAGCAGTTTCTATATGGTAAAGCACTTTTAGCTTCTCACTATGCAGAGGACAGTAGCCTTGAAGAATATTTTAACTGTGATTGCTTTTGTATCAGCAGCTTTTCAACCTTCTATTATGAAACAAGATTCACCCTGTTTTAAATCTTTTTTTTTTCTTTTTCTAGTGTCTCATTTTCACCTAGGATCACTTTTTTTCTGTGACCCTCCAGGAAGAAGACATTTCTTTTTTAGCCTATTTTCAGATTTATTAAAGGACAGATATCTTAAAAATGTGAACACATAGCCTACCATTCCTCTGGGAGAGAAGGCTGTAGCATGACATCTGGGAAATATTATTTTTCTGAAACATTTTTGCAATACTTAACATGTCAGTACGCTGTTTTCCAAGTCCAGCCCTATCACAGCTCAAAATGCAGGTCTTAGATTTATTTGCCTTGTATAATTATTCCTATTTGCAAGTTTCAATATAGTTAGCTTTTTAAACTTCTCTGTATTAACATGCTTTAGTGTTTAAGAAATGTTAAAATTTAGAATCACTGTGTTAGATATTCAATTTTTAACATTTGGGGATTTTTAGTAATATTTTCACCTTATTCTTGCTGTCTATAATTGGCAATGAGTTATATTATCTTTTAAATATTTCACAGTGGTTTTACATTATATCATTACAAAATACATATGATTTTAAAGCCTTTTCTTTTTGGGGGGGGTGGATATTGTATAGTTGACCCTTGAATAACAGGAGGATTGTGGTGCTGACCCTATAACTTTTGGCTCCCCCAGAAGATAACTACTATTAGCCTACTGTTGACCTGAAGCCTGACTGATCAATTAACATATTGAATGTTTATGTATCATATACTATGTTCTTATAATAAAGCTACAAGAAAAAAATAATAAGAGAAAAATACATTTGCAGGGCTGTATTTATTGAAAAAAATCTGCACATTAGTGGACCCCTGTAAACCCATGTTGTTCAAGGGTCAGTTGTAATCATTTTAACTGATGTGTTCCACAAAGAGTCTACACATCTCTGTAAGATAAAACTTGTCACTATTATGTGAAAAAGGCAGAGTAACAGGATGAAAGCAACTTGAGATGAAGTGTAACATGGTTATATTTTTATGTTCATTAAAAAATCATTTAACTTCTGGACATTGCTATATCAGCCTTTAAAATAAAGTAATGGATTAGGAGTTAAGATGGCAGAGGAGTAGGGGACCCCTTTTTCAGCCAGTCCCCTGAGTCCAGCTGGATACGTACCAGACCAGCCTGAACATCTATGGAATCAGCCTGAGACGCAGGAAGATACATCTGGATCTCTACAAATGAACATCTCCAGCGCTGAGTATTGAGGTACGAAGTGGGGAGCCGTGAAACCGCACACAGATATCGGAAGATAAACGGAAGGGGAAGGGAGCCACCGCGTTCGGGCGCCAGGAGGTGGTAGCCACCTGCACGGGGGAGCGGGCGGACTCGCGGACTGGCACCTGCGAGAGAGCAGACTGAGACTGTGAGCTGGGAACGCGTGGGACCAGACTGAAACGGAGCTCCGGTGTGCTCACTGGAACCAGACTGAGACCATGAGCCCGGAACACGCGCGACCAGACTGAGGGCCGGAACTTCGAAGAGCATGGGGGTGGCTGGTGGCTAGCGGTGTTAGAAACACAAACGACAGAGATGCACTGGCCCTGGAAGTGAGGGCTGGGATGCCGGCTGTGGGGTGCACATCCTGGGACGCTGCAGGGTTGAGCAGCACCAACAGTAACAGAGTTAAAGTGGCCAGAACATCAGTGGAGAACGGTCCGCGATCCCTCTGTTCTGAGATAGAGGCTGAGATTCGGCCACTGCTGCTCTGACTCTCAGAAGAGGCACAGCAAACCGCCAGGGAAAGCTGCCAAAGAACAAAAGCCTGGAAAGACCGGCTCACAGTGTGCCCACCCGCATCCCCCCTCACAGGGGACATGGAGATTCGACCCAAACAGGGTTGCCTGAGTATTGGCGCGGCAGGCCCCTCCCCCAGAAGGCAGGCTGAAAAATCAAGAAGCCCACATCCCTAAGATCCCTATAAAACAAGGGCACACGGCCTGGGTCCCGGTCAATAATTTGGGCTCTGGACAACCCCGCAACCTCTCCTCATCAGAATGAGGGAGAAGGAGAAATCCCCCCCCAGCAAAGAAAAGACAATGAGTCTGCGGCCTCTGCCACAGAACTAATGGATATGGATATAACCAAATTATCAGAAATGGAATTCAGAGTAACAATGGTCAAGATGATGTGTAGACTTGAAAAAAGTATTAACAAAAATGTTAATGAGAATATAGAATCTCTAAGGGCGGAAATGAGAGCAAATCTGGCAGACATTAAAAATTCTATGAGCCAAATGCAGTCAAAACCAGAGGCTCTGACGGCCAGGGTGAATGAGGCAGAAGAACATATCAGCGAATTGGAGGATGGGTTAGTAGAAGAGAAAGGTAAAAGAATCTGGACTCAAAAAAATCCATTCTCAAGAATGTAGGTTATGGGAGATTACTGACTCAATGAAATGTTCCAATGTCAGAATCATTGGCATCCCCAAGGGGGTGGAGAAAAACAGAGGTCTAGAAGAGATATTTGAACAAATTGTAGCTGAAACTTCCCTAATCTAGCAAAGGAAACAAACATTCGTGTGCAAGAGGCAGAGAGGACCCCTCTGAAGCTCAACCACGACAAACCTACGCCATGTCACATCAGAGTGCAATTCGCAAATATTAGATCCAAGGATACAGTATTGAAAGCGGACAGGGCAAAGAAATTTCTCATGTACCAAGGCAAAGGTATCAGAATTACGTCAGACCTATCTACACAGACCTGGAATGAGAGAAAGGGGCATTGAGGGGGGCACTTTTTAAAGCTCTTTCAGAGAAAAACATGCAGCCAAGGATCCTTTATCCAGCAAGAGTGTCATTCAGAATTGATGGAGAGATAAAGACCTTCCAGAATTGCCAGTCATTGACCAATTTCGTAACCACGAAACCAGCCCTACAGGAGATATTAAGGGGGGGGGGGGTTCTATAAAAGTAAAAAGGCCCCAAGAGTGATACAGAACAGAAAGTCACAATCTATAGAAACAAAGACTTTACTGGCAACATGGCATCATTAAAATCATATCTCTCAATAATCAGTCTCAAAGTAAATGGCCTAAATGCTCCCATAAAATACCACAGGGTTGCAGATTGGATAAAAAGACATGACCCATCCATTTCCTGTCTACAAGAGACTCATTTTGAACCTAAAGATACATTCAGAGTGAAAGTAAAGGGATGGAATACCATCTTTCACGCCAATGGACCTCAAAAGAAAGCTGGGGTAGCAATTCTCATATCAGACAGATTGGATTTTAAACTAAAGACTATAGTTAGAGAAATAGAAGGGCACTATATTATTCTTAAAGGATGTATCCAACAAGTGGATATGACAATTATAAATATATATGCCCCCAACAGGGGAGCAGCAAGATACACAAGCCAACTCTTAACCACAATAAAGAGACATATAGATAAAAATACATTAATAGTAGGGGACCTCAACACTCCACTATCAGCAATAGATCACCGAAGAAAGAAATTAACAAAGAAACAAGAGCTTTGAATGCCATACTCGACGAGTTGGACCTCATAGATATATATAGAACACTACAGCCCAGAACCAAAGAATACTCATTCTATTCTAATGCCCATGGAACATTCTCAAGAATAGACCATGTTCTGGGACACAAAACAGGTCTCAACCGATACCAAAAGACTGAAATTATTCCCTGCATATTCTCAGACCACAATGCTTTGAAATTGGAACTCAACCACAAGGAAAAATTTGGAAGAAACTCAAACACTTGGAGACTAAGAACCATCCTGCTCAGGAATGATTCGATAAACCAGGAAATCAAAAATCAATTTAAACAATTTATGGAGACCAACGAGAATGGAAACACAATGGTCCAAAACCTATGGGATACTGCAAAGGCAGCCCTAAGGGGGAAATACATAGCCATCCAAGCCTCACTCAAAAGAATAGAAAAATCTAAAATGCAGTTTTTATATTCTCACCTCAAGAAGCTGGAACAGCAACAGAGGGACAGGCCTAATCCACGCACGAGGAAGCAGTTGACCAAGATGAGAGCAGAAATCAATGAATTAGAAATCAGGAGTACAGTAGAGCAGATCAACAGAACTAGAAGCTGGTTCTTTGAGAGAATTAATAAAATTGAAAAACCACTGGCAAGGCTTATCCAAAAGAATAGAGAAAGGACCCAAATTAATAAGATTATGAATGAAAAAGGAGAGGTCACAACCAACACCAATGAAATTGGAAGGATTATTAGAGACTTTTATCAACAGCTTTATGCCAATAAATTAAGCAATCTGGAAGAGATGGAAGCCCTCCTGGAAACCTATAAACTACCAAGACAGGAAGAAATTGATTTTTTAAACAGGACAATTAATTATGAAGAAATTGAGTCAGTGATAAACAAATCTCCAGGCCCGGATGGTTTTCCTGGGGAATTCTACCAAACATTCAAAGAAGAAATAATACCTATTCTCCTAAAGCTATTTCAAAAAATAGAAAGAGAAGGAAAGATACCAAACTCATTCTATAAGGCCAATATTACCTTGATCCCCAAACCAGGCAAAGACCCCATCAAAAAGGAGAATTACAGACTGATTTCCCTAATGAATATGGACACCAAAATCCTCAACAAGATGCTGGCTAATAGAATCCAACAGTACATTAAAAGGATTATCCATCATGACCAAGTGGGATTCATCCCTGGGATGCAAGGGTGGTTCAACATTCGCAAATCAATCAGTGTCATAGATTTTATCCAGAAAGAAAAATTCAAAAATCACATGATTCTCTCAATAAATGCAAAAAAAGCATTTGACAAAATACAGCATCCTGATTAAAACCCTTCAGAGTGTAGGAATAGAGGGTACATTCCTCAATCTCATAAAAACCATCTATGAAAAGCCTACAGCAAATATCATTCTCAATGGGGAAAAGCTGGAATCCTTTCCCTTAAGATCAGGAACACGACAAGGATGCCCATTCTCGCCACTATTATTCAACATAGTACTAGAAGTCCTGGCAACAGCAATCAGACAACAAAAAGGGATAAATGGTATCTAAATCGGCAGAGAAGAAGTCAAACTGTCTCTCTTCGCAGATGACATGATACTCTATATGGAAAACCCAAAAGAATCCACACCCAAACTATTAGAAGTTATAGAGCAATTCAGTAATGTGGCGGGATACAAAATCAATGCTCAGAAATCAGTTGCATTTCTATACACGAATAATGAGACTGAAGAAAGAGAAATTAGGGAATCCATCTCATTTACAATAGCACCAAAAACCATACGTTACCTTAGAATTAACCAGAGATGTAAAGGACCTATATTCTAGAAACTATAAATCACTCTTGAAAGACATTGAAGACACAAAAATATGAAAAATATTCCATGCTCATGGATCGGAAGAATTAACATAGTTAAAATGTCCATGCTACCCAGAGCAATCTACACTTTCATGCTATCCTGATCAAAATACCAATGACATTTTTCAAAGAACTGGAATAGTCCTTAAATTTGTATGGAACCAGAAAAGGCCCCGAATCGCCAAGGAACTGGTGAAAAGGAAAAACAAAGCTGGGGGCATCACAATGCCAGACTTCGAGCTGTACTACAAAGCTGTGATCACAAAGACAGCATGGTACTGGCACAAAAACAGACACATAGACCAATGGAACAGAAAGGGGAACCCAGAAATGGACCCTCGGCTCTTTGGGCAACTAATCTTTGATAAAGCAGGAAAAAACATCCGGTAGAAAAAAGACAGTCTCTTCAATAAATGGTGCTGGGAAAATTGGACAGCTACATGCAAAAGAATGAAACTTGACCACTCTCTCACACCATACACAAAGATAAACTCCAGATGGATGAAAGACATCAATGTGAGATAGGAATCTATCAAAATCCTAGAGGAGAGCATAGGCAGCAACCTCTACGACATCGGCCACAGCAAACTTTTTCATGACACATCTCCAAAGGCAAGAGAAACAAAAGATAAAATGAACTTGTGGGACTTCATCAAGATAAAAAGCTTCTGCACAGCCAAGAAAACAGTCAGAAAAACTAAGAGGCAGCCCACAGAATGGGAGAAGATATTTGCAAATGACACTACAGATAAAAGACTGGTATCGAAGATCTACAAAGAACTTCTCAAACTCAATATGCGAGAAACAAACAAATCATAAAATGGGTAGAAGATATGAACAGACACTTTTCCAATGAAGACATACAAATGGCTAACAGACACATGAAAAAATGTTCAAAATCATTAGCCATCAGGGAAATTCAAATCAAAACCACACTAAGATACCACCTTATGCCAGTTAGAATGGCAAAAATTGACAAGGCAAGAAACAACAATTGCTGGAGAGGATGTGGAGAAAGGGGATCCCTCCTACATTGTTGGTGGGAATGCAAGTTGGTACAGCCACTCTGGAAAACAGTGTGGAGGTCCCTTAAAAACTTAAAAATTGAGCTACCCTTGGGGCGCCTGGGTGGCACAGCAGTTGAGCGTCCGCCTTCGGCTCAGGGCGTGATCCTGGCGTTATGGGATCGAGCCCCACATCAGGCTCCTCCGCTATGAGCCTGCTTCTTCCTCTCCCCCTCCCCCTGCTTGTGTTCCCTCTCTCGCTGGCTGTCTGTATCTCTGTTGAATAAATAAATAAAATCTTAAAAAAAAAAAAAAATTGAGCTACCCTATGACCCAGCCGTTGCACTACTGGGTATTTACCCCAAAGATACAGACATAGTGAAGAGAAGGGCCATATGCACCCCAATGTTCATAGCAGCATTGTCCACAATAGCTAAATCATGGAAGGAACGGAGATGCCCTTCAACAGATGACTGGATTAAGAAGTTGTGGTCCATATATACAATGGAATAGTATTCAGCCATCAGAAAGATCGAGTTCTCAACATTTGCTGCAACATGGACGGCACTGGAGGAGATAATGCTAAGTGAAATAAGTCAAGCAGAGAAAGACAATTATCATATGATTTCTCTCATCTATGGAACATGAGAACTAGGAAGATCAGTAGGGGAAGAAAGGGATAAAGAAAGGGGGGGTAATCAGAAGGGAGAATGAAGCATGGGAGACTATGGACTCTGAGAAACAAACTGAGGGCTTCAGAGGGGAGGGGGTGGGGGAATGGGATAGGCTGGTGATGGGTAGTAAGGAGGGCACGTATTACATGGTGCACTGGGTGTTATACGCAACTAATGAATCATCGAACTTTACATCAAAAACCAGGGATGTACTGTATGGTGACTAACATAATAAAAAAACAAAAACAAAAAAAAAGAAAAAATGAAGTAATGACACTGTACCTACTGCAGACAGATTGTGAAATCCAGAAGACATGTTTTATGCATTTCTTTGTTTAGGTCTCAACATTTTTTCTAGCTAGAGACTTTGAAGAGTGCTAGGCACAAAAGGGGAATTTTTCCAGCCCTTTCTTGGAAATTCGAATTAGGTAAGTCAACTGCTTTTTAACATCTCCAACTTTCAGTTACATAAAAAAAATAGTTCAGAGGAAAGTAGACCTGCACCACAGAAAATTCAAGGTCTCTTGATTACCTTCACCCCCTTTTTAGGTGTGAGTGGTCAAGCTTTTCCCAAAGGTGAAGAGAAAAGTTAAAACTTGCCTTTATGAGTTTCCTCTAGTTTGTATTTCCTTTACCTCAGTCATAATCAACCATAAAGGGAGATTTTATTTTATCAGATCGTGGTGCCAGTGCACAAAAGTTAATGGGTAGAAGATAGGCATCTTTATATATTCTGCTTTAAATATAAACTTGAAAATATAATTTTGCACTGTTTCATGTTAGGGGGTCAAAGAAGAAAGACACAGCCCCAGAGCTAAGCAAATAGTATATAAATAGTATGTTTTTACATGGCATCTTTACTTATTGAAATTTTTGCACATTAATTATCAATATCATTTGATCCCTACAGCTTCATATAGTTAAGAAGGCAGGTGTAACTATTTTATAGATATCTAAGGCACAGAGAAAAAATGCTCAAAAATTGATGGACTGTGATGTCTATTCACTAACTGTTCCTGATTCATCTTTTTTTTCTCCTTGAAATTCCCTTTTAAAATACCACATACATATACATAAACACATGAAAAGTATAAATTCATAAGAGTTCTTAACAATTAAGTCTATTCATATACAGTTTTGTCAGTTTCTTGGAGGAATTAGCATAAATTGAGGGTAGGTGGATCAGATTCAAAATGATCAAAGACTCACTGTACGCCTAGATCTTTGAAATGAAAAGAGCATTGAAGAACATCTTCATTTCCCTCTTCTTGCCTCCACCAGTCCCAATGTGCCCCTCATATCAGAGATTCTAAGCCCATATTATCAGGTGGAAAAACTGGCTACCACCACCCTTGTTTTCAACTAATGAGGAGCTGCTTTTCAGGTACCCAAGCTACTTCTCCCACCTGACTTTCCTAAGGACCAGATTTACTACATTCATTCTGGAAACTATAATCAGCACTAAGGTAAAAACATAAAGTGAGAAAGAGAAAGTGTTAAAAGCAACAGCTATCATTTTTCCAATAATGATGTCTTTGTAGGGTCCTGGAAAAAACAGACGAGAAGACAGGCAAACACCTTTGGGTTTTAATATTAGGTGTTTTCAACTAATCAGCATCCACTATGGTAGGAGACTAAAATCCAAGCTTGACTCAAAAAGGGCAACTATTAACAAAGATTTTATAAATGCAAGCGTCTTTCTTCTTTTATCCTGCTGCCAACATTTATCATCACCTGCTGAGTACGATATAAAAGGTGCCTTATGCCGTTCATTTAGAATCATTATTTACCTAGATTTTATAACGAATAGGGGAAGGGTATATTTCTAAATGTACTTCTCCCAAAATGGATTTTTTCCTCATAGAAAAGAAAATGGCCACAAAAAAGGTGGTTTTCACATAATGGGATTATCTGGGAGTGAAAGCTTCAGCAATAAACTCTTTATGCAAGGCATTTTGCCTTGAGTTATTAAATATACAACAATGAATACAGAATAAGGCATTTAAAAGTTTTCTGTCTCTCTGAATTCGTAGTAATACTATTTGAATATTAAATCCCAGATTTTTTTAGTTCATTTTAATATCATTTCTATATAAGTTTAATAATCCTTCATTAGAGCTGGAGTTGGGATATTCTGTTTCAGTTGTGTTCATACATATCCTGGAAAAGTACTAGTAGTTGTCTACCCTTAACATTATCTTTTTTCACATTACTTTTAGCCAAAGAGTAATGGTACATTGTTTTATATTATCTGGAAAGAAATACTATTATGAATAGGATCAAGAGAAAAGCCCACGTATCTTTAATATGAGGAACCAGGACCTTGCATAAAGGCTTTGTGGTTGCAGTGTTGAAGAGGATGGAGAAAAACTGGAGAGCGATCCTAGAGAAACCTTGGAATTAGAAAATGTATTGCCAATAAATACCTCTGATTTTTTATTACTTAATGAGTAATATTTACTAATTAAGAAATATCATGGAGCCTATGAATAGCTTGTTTTACACACACACAAAAATGTCATCAAATTTACAAAGAAAAAAACAGATATTAAATAGTATATTTTTTTTTAAGTGAAATATAAATGGAACCTTGGGAGTAGTTTGCCTAAGGTGTTATTATTGACCTTTAGGTAGACCATGCCAAACACATACAACTATCATCTATTTTTAAAGATACTCAGAGTCACTTGTATCTTTAAAAGATGTAACAACAACAACAAAAAGATGTAACAAAAGCCATACATCAAATAGCATGTCGTAATATGTAAGCAAAATATTTCATTCTCTAAGCCAATTTTGGGGTTTTTTTTTTGTTGTTGTTGTTGTTTAAGATTGAGAGAGAGAGAGAGGGCACTTGCAAGCGGAGAGGGGAAGCAGACTCCCTGCTGAGCAGGGAGCCTGGCCAATTTCTTTTAACCTTGTTCTCAGAAGCAAAAAAGAGTAAGTAACTTCTTTCCAATTATTAACTTCCTTCCCAGTCTTTTCTTATACACGTGAAATAATTTGTTTTCCTTAATAAAGTTTGTTTTTCAGCTTTTTAAAATAATTAGAATGCTCTTTCTTCTGTCTACTATCCCTATTTATATCTGATCTGAATCCAAGTGTTTAGTGAGGACCAACTTTGCTTTGAAATTCATTATCTGTATAGTCCAAGAGTCTATCTGAGGTCTTGAGAAAGTACCTTTTTGGATAAGTTTCAAAAGATAAAAGTACCTTTAGTTTCCATGTATTTCCATCAGTCTTGGACTACTGTCATTCTTCCTTCATCAACAGGTATAAGGCACCCAGCCTGGAATCTCAGCATCCACCTAGAAAGATTTTGAGACAGAGAGATCAGAGGTGTAAAGAACAGAAGTGGCGATACAGATTGTTTAACAGGGTAGCCATTCTTTCAGTGACATGTTGGTGGATCTTCTGGAATATAAGAGCAGTAATAAAAGTCCTCATGATGTTTTTGGAGATTATTCTATGACACTAGTGAGACCCTTGACATACTCAAGAAATTTGTCCACATATGTGAAAAAATGCTCCGAATTTCAATTGATTGGTCATTGATTTATTCATTGAATTGTGATGCTACACTGTCCAGTAGGCTCACTAGTTAAGTGAAAAGTAGAAGAGAAAATTAAATCTGCTTTGTGTTTTCAATAAAATGTAGACAACAAAACAAACCATGCCTGAAGCAGTGTAAAGTAAGATGAAAGGGGACATAATTAAGATAGGAGATAAGATTAAGAAGAGATGGCAGTGCTGAGACATAACAGGAAAAAAGAAAAAGCAAAATGGAATTACAAACTGAATTGATGAGATTAAATAATAGAAGCAAATCTGAAGGAGATCAAATCAGTGTGGTAGAGAAAAACTTGAGACTCTCTAAGCAGTTCCAGCAGAGATTAAGATGATTAGAATACTGAGAAAAGACATAAAATATGCAAATACTCAGTCAAAAAATAATGGACATTCTTCAAGGAAAAAAATAAACTACTGGGACTACATCAAAATAAAAAGCTTCTGCATAGTGAAGGAAACAATCAACAAAACTAAAACACAACCTATGGAATGGAAGAAAATGTTTGCAAATGACATTATCTAATAAAGGGTTAGTATCCAAAATACATAAAGACCTTTTTAAAAAACCCCAAATAATCCTATTAAAAAATGGGAAGATATGACTAGATATTTTTCCAAAGACAACATACAGATGGCCAACAGACTCATGAAAAGATGCTCAACATCACTCATCATCAGACAAATGCAAATCAAAACTATAATGAGATATTACCTCACACCCGTCAGAATGGCTAAAATCAACAATACAAGAAACAACAGGTGTTGGCAAAGATGTGGAGAAAAAGGAAACTTCTTGCACTATCGGTGGGAGTGCAAACTGGCACAGCCACTCTGGAAAACAGTATGGAGGTTCCTCACAAAGTTAAAAGTAGAACTACCCTAGGATCCAGATATACCACTAGTAGGTATTTGCCCAAGGAATACAAAAATACTAATTCAAAGAGATACATGCACCCCGATGTTTACAGCATTATCAACAATAGTCAAATTATGGAAAGAGCCCAAAGGTCTATTGACTGATGAATGGATAAAGAAGATGTGGTGTATGTATACAATGAAATATTATTCAGTCATAAAAAAAAAAGAAATCTTGCCATTTTCAACAATGTAGATGGAGCTAGAGGGTATTATGTTAAGCAAAGTCAGATAAAGACAAATATGATTTCACTTATATGTGGAATTAAACAAAACAAATGAGCAAAGGGGGAAAAAGAGAAGCAAACCAAGAAATAGACTCTAAACTACAAAGAACAAACTGATGGCTACCAGAAGGGAGGTGGATAGAGGGATGGGTTAATAGGTGATGGGGATTAAAGAGGGCACTTGTGATGAGCAACGGGTATTGTATTAAATGTTGAATCATGACATCGTACACCTAAAACTAATATTACACAGCATGCTGGAATTTAAATAAAAACTTAAAAAAAGGATATAAAAAAATAATAAGCAACCTTAAGGAAAATTACAAAAATTGACATTGAAGGAATAACTAAATATATCATAGGAGAAAACTTTCTTGTACTAAAGAAATAATCTGGATATGTAGGCCAAAATGGCTCAACAAATTACAGAATAAGCTAATAAACTAATCCCAAATATATTCTAAAGAAATAAATTTCAAGACTAAAGGGGGAAATTTTTATAATCTAGAAAAAGTAATTTAATAAAAAAAAAGAACAGAAATCGGATTTCTCTTTAAGGTCTCTCCAGCTAACATCAAATAAAAGACAACACTGAAATAGTGTCATTCTATAGTTTCAAAGTGTAGTGACCTGAAAAATTATAGTGACCCTAAACTGTATACCTATCTAATGTGTGACAGCTTTACTTTGTGAATTCAAATGCATTATTCATTTACTTTTCATAGAAAACAAAAAGTTACTCAAAAATATTCTTCATTCAACCATGTGATTAATTTAATCTAAGAACTCAAGAAACAAAAAGTTAGGCCCAGGAAGGGATCAATGGGTGTTGATACTGTTGCAGTATGAAAGTTTTCTAAACACGGTTGTGAATTAGGTCAGGTAATTGATTAAAAAAAATTTTTTTTGAATACATTTAAAATTTAGGTATTTTAAAAATTTCAGTAATCACAATCTTTATGTATTCCTACAACTTACATTGGTAATGACTAAAAAAGGGAAGAAGAGTAAAAATGTAAAATCCCAGGGTAAGATACATGGTATAAAAATAAACACATCATTTTTTAATTCGATTTTTTAAAAAAAGGTAATTCAACTATTTTTGAAAAAAAAAATCTTTGTCATCAATTTGTTTTAAGGTCCATAAATTCAAAAAGTCACTGGAGAAAAATCCCATCCATTTCTGATTAAAAACTGTCCAACAAGGCAGAAGAGAACTTCTTCAAGTTGATAAACAACATCTATGGAAAACCCATAGGTAATGTCATACTTAATGGTGAAAGCTATCTTTCCCACTATTTATATTCAACGTACTAGAGAGAGGTCTTACCCGGTACAGTTAGGCAAGAAAAATAAAAGTCACCCAGATTAGAAAAGATTAAGTACAACTATCTCAGTATGAAGATGACATGATTGTCTATGTAGAAAATCTGATTAAAACTGCCCCAAAAAAGTTATTAGAACTAAAGAATTTAACAAGGCTATAGGATCCAAGACAAGTATACCAAAATTAATACACCAAAATCAATTATGCTTCTACATAAAAGCACTGGAAAAAAATTAGAAATTGAGGCAAAAAGTCCACTTACAATACTTCCAAAACATCTGAAAGACTTAGGAATAAACCTGATGAAAGAAATATGAGATTTGTACAGTGAAATCTATAAAACATTGTGGAAGCAAATTCAAGAAAATCTAAATGCCAAGAGATACATCATATTCATGGATCAAAGAGTCATTTTCATTAAGAATTTGCTACTCCCCAGATTTATCTATAGATTCATGAAATCTAAATCAAAATACCAGGAGGCCTGGTGGTTTTTCTTGGTTTTGTTGTTTCTTGTGGTATAAACTGACAAGCTGATTGTAAAGTTGATATAGAAATGCAAAGGACCAAAAATAGCCAAAACATCTTTAATAAAAAGGGAGAAATTACATTAATTCCAAAACAATATAAAACCACAGTAATCAAACACATTTGTGTAATAATGAACATATATATCAACAGAATAAAATAGAGTCCATAATTAGGGCCAATTATATGGGTAACTGATTTTTGACGGAAGTCAAAAGCAACAAAAGTGCAAAGGCAATGCAACAGAGAAAGGAGAGTTTCAGCAAGTGTTGTTGAAACAATTAGGTATCCTTAGGCATAAAAATTAATTTTTATATATGACATGAGTTAAGAGTCAAAGTTAAATAAAAATGGATCACAGCCTTAAATTTAAGATCTAAAATACATGGAGAAAATGCTTGTAATCCTAAGTTAAAACTTCATAGATATTACACTAGACATATGATTTGTAAGAACCCTAAATGATAAATTAGAATTCATTTAAAATAAAAAGTGTCTGTTCTTCAAAGGACACCGTTAAGAGAATGAAAAGACAAGCAATACACCAGGAGAAAATCTTTACCAAGCATGTATCTGCTAAAGGACCTGTATCTAGAATACATAAAGAACTCACAATAACAATTTAATTTTAAAAATATTGAAGATTTGAAGAGACACCTCACCAAAGATGACATATTATTAACAAGCCCATGAGAAGATGCTTGGCATCATTAGTTATTAGGAAATGCAAGTTCGATCATAGTGAGATAGGACTACACATCCTTTATAAGGGCTAAAATTAATAAGACTGAGTATTCAACACACTGGTAAAGGTAAAAAATACATAGTATCAAGAACTCCAATTCTTTAATAGGATAGTGTGTTAATTATATAAAGGTTAAAGGAAGAGAATATTAAAAGTAACTATAGCTACTATAATTTAACCAATACACAGATAAGAAATAAATTGTGACATCAAAAATATAGAAGGGAGGTATAAAATAGTGGAGCCTTTACAGGTGAAAGAAGGTAAGTTGCTACCAGTGTAAAATTGACTGTTTAACTATGAGATGTTTTCTATAAGCCTCAAGCAAAAGTATAGAGTAGATTCATGAAACATAGAAGGAGAAACAGAGCATACCACTAGCGAAAACTAACAATTTACAGAAGGTATGCAGAAACAAAAGGAAAAACAATAGAAATACAAAACAATCAGAAAGCAATCAATAAGACTGCAGAAATCCTTACATATCAATACTTACTCTAAATGTAAATGGATTTAAATCACCAATCAAAAAGCAGAGTGGCTTGATGTATTAAAAAAAAAAAAAAAGCAAGACCCAAGTACATGCCACCCATAAGAGATTCATTTCAGCTCTACAGACACACAGAATCAAAGTGAAATGATGTAACATTTAAGTGGAAGCCAAAAAAGTTGAAGTAGCCATACTTAGATCAGAAAAAAACAGACTTCAAGTCAAAAATTATAACAAAGGACAAAGGTCACTATATAACAATAAAAGGGTCAATACATCAAGAAGATTATACACACACACACACACCCAGTATTGGAGCATCTAAATATATTAAGCAAATACTAATATGAAGAAATAGGCAAAAATACAGTAATAGGGGACTTCAGTAACCTACTGTGAATAATCAATAGAGGACAAAAATCACCAAGGTAATATTGGACTTGAACCATATTTTACACCAAATGGACATAACAGACACATATAGAACATTGCATCTAAAGCAAAGGATTACACATTCTTCTTAAGTACACATGGACTATTCTTCAGGATAGATCATATAATAAAATACTACAAGTCTTAGCAAATTTAAGAAGATTGAAATCATACCATCTTTTCTGGGCACAATGATATGAAACTAGAAAACAAGAGGAAAGCTGGAAAAATCTACAAATATGTGGAAACTCAACAACATACCTCTAAATAACCAAAGAAAAAAAATCAAAAGGGAAATTTAAAAAATCACAAAACAGATGAAAATGGAAATACAACATATCAAGTCCTACGGGATGCTGCAAAAACAGTTCTGAGAGGAAAGTTTATAGTGATGAATATATTAAGAAATTAGAAAGATCTCAAACAACAACTTTGCACCTCAAGGAATCAGAAAAAGAACAAGTTAAGCAGGTTAGCAGAAGGAAGAAAATAATGAAGATGAGAGAAGTAAATGAAATAGCAGAAAAATAATAGAAAGGATCAATGGAACCAAGAGCTCCTTTTTAAAAAAATATAAAATTGACAAACCTTTAGCCAGACTAACCAAGAAAAAGAGAAGATTCAAATAAAAATGAAACAGACATTATAGCTGATACTACAGCAAGACATGAGATCATAAAGACTTCTATGAGCACTTATATATCAATAAAGTGGATAACTTGGAAGAAATGGATAAATTCCTAGAAACACAAAACCTACCAAGTCTTTGATAAGGAAGAAAAAAAAGCTGAAAAGATCAACAACAACCAAAGAGATGGGATCAGTTATTAAAAAGCTCCTCCCAACACAGAAAATCCTAGTACCAGACGGATTCACTGGTGATTTCTACCAAACATTTAAAGCAGAATCAATGCCAATTCTTTTCAAACATATCTGACGACGATGACAACAACAAAGAGGGAACACTGCCAAACTTACTCTACCAGGCCAGCATTACCTTAATCCCAAAGCCAGATAAGGGCTCCAAAAGCAAACTATAGACCAATATCCCTGATGAATATAGATGCAAGTATACTCAAAATATTAACAAGCCCAATTCAACAACACATTAAAAAGATTATATAGCATCATCAGTGGGATTTATCCCTCAGATTCAAGGATGGTTCATCATATGAAAATCAATACATGTGATACACCACATTAACAGAATGAAAAAGTCACAGGATCACCCCCAATAAATGCAGAAAAACCATGACAAAATACAATATTCTTTCATAATAAAAACCTTCTACACATTGGGTATAGAAAGAACATATCTCAGCAAATAAATGCCATTTACAACAAACCCATAACAAACATTATAGTTATTGTTGAAAAATTGAAAACCTTTCCTCTAAGATCAGGAACAAGCCAAGAATGCACATTCTCACCATTCTTATTCAGTGTAGTCCTGGAAGTCCTAGATAGAACAATCAAGGGGTAAAAAAAGGCATCCACAACAGAAAAGAAGTAAAATTGTCCTTGTTTGTGGATGATATGATCTTACATACAGAAAATCCCACAGACTCAACAAAAAAAGGATTGTAACTAATCAACAATTCAGTAAAGTTGCAGAATATAAAAACCAACATATAAAAATCAGTTGCATTTCTATATACTAATGATAAAACATTTGAAAATAAAGAAAACTATCCCATTCACAATAGTATCAAAATAATAAAATACCTAGGAATAAGTTTAAGATCTGTACAACAGAAACTACAAAACTTTGTCAAAAGAAATCAAAGACATTAACAAATGCAAAGACATCCTGTGTTCATAAATTGGAAAATACTGTTAGAATGTTCATCCAACCCAAAGCCACTTACAGATATGATGCAATCCCTATCCAAATTCCAATGGCATTCTTCATAGAAATAGAAAACAATTCTAAAATTTGTATTTACCCACAAAAGCCTACAAATAACAAAAGCAATCCTGAGAAAGAAGAATAAAGCCGGACACATCACACATCTTGATTTCAAATTATACTACGATACTATAGTAATTAAAACAGTATAATACCAGCATAAAAACATACACACAGACCAGAACTGGGAAGCCAGAATTAAACACTATATATATATATATATATATCAAATAGTATTTGAGAAGGGAACCATTAAATTAAACCCATATATATAGAATTAAACATATATATATATCAAATAGTATTTGAGAAGGGAACCAAGAACATTCAATAGGGAAAAAATATTTCCTTCAACAAACAGTGTTGGGAAAACTGGACAAACATAAGCAGAAAAATAAAATCAGACCCTTATCTTACACTGCTCAGAAATTTATGTCAAAATAGAACAAAGACTTAAACATCAGACCAATCTCCCTGAAGAAAACACAGGGAAGAAGTTTCTCAACATCAGTATTGGCAATTATTTTTTGGGTAAGACACCAAAAACACATACAAAAACAAAAATTAACAAAGTAGACTACTTGAAAGTTAAAAGCTTTTGCACAAAAGAAACAACCAACAAAATGAAAAAGCGACCTGAAGAATGGGAGAAAATATCTGCAAACCATATATTGAATAAAGGGTTAATATTCAAAATATATGAAGAACTCCTACAACCCATCAACAAAAATAAAAAATACAATCTGATTAAAAAAATGGAAAGAAGTGGGGCGCCTGGGTGGCACAGCGGTTAAGCGCCTGCCTTTGGCTCAGGGCGTGATCCCAGTGTTATGGGATCGAGCCCCACATCAGGCTCCTCTGCTGGGAGCCTGCTTCTTCCTCTCCCACTCCCCCTGCTTGTGTTCCCTCTCTCGCTGGCTGTCTCTATCTCTGTCAAATAAATAAATAAAATCTTTAAAAAAAAAAAAATGGAAAGAAGTGGACACTTTTCCAAAAACAACATCCAATGGTCAACAGGTACATGGAAAGACACTCAACATCACCAATTATCAGGGAAACCCAATTCAAAGCCATTATAAGATACCACCTCATACCTGTTAGAATGGCTATCGTCAAGAACAAAAGATGAGAAATGTTGGCAAGGAAGTGGAGAAAAGGGAATCTCTGTATACTTTTGGTAGGAATTAAGTTAATTTCACCTCTAAGGAACACAATACAGCTATTCTTCAAAAAATTAAAAATAAAACTATCATATAATACAGCAATTCCACTTCTGGGTATATATACAAAGGAAAGCAAATCAAGATCTTCCAGAGATATATTCACTCCTATGTTCATCACAGCTTTACTCACAAGATCTAAGATGTGGAAACAACCTAAGTGCCCACAGAGAAATTAATAAAGATGTGGTATATACACACAGTGAAATATTTTTCAGCCATAAAAATGAAGTCCTGCACTTTCACTACAACATGGATGGATCCTGAGAAGAGTATGCTAAGGTAAGTCAGACAGAGAAAGACAAATACTGCATAGTATCACTTATATGTGGAACCTAAAAATGCCGAACTCCTAAAAAGAGTAAAATAGTGGTTACCAGGGACTGGGTATGGCTGAATATGAAAACTGTTGTTCAAGGGCACAAATCTATATGGAGTAGGCAAATAAGTCCTGGAGATCTAATGCAAAATATAGCACATATAGACAATATTGTACTACAATTATCAAACTTGCTAAGAAACTAGCTCTCTATTCCCACCATAAAAAATAATTATGTGACATGATAGACGTGCTATCTATTGCTACAATGGTAGTCATATTACAACATATAAACGTAATCATCAAATCAACATGTTGGATACCTTAAACTACAGTATTGTATGTCAAATTTATTACAACTTAAAAAATGTCAAGTTATGAAAGATAATTTACAATTACAGATCTGTTTTAGAATTCTAACTAAAGTCTTTATAATTCCTTATATAAAAGTTTTAGAATCCAAAATTATTATAGTCAGTGAAAACATACTCCTTAAGCATGTTAACTTTGAAAATATGAAATCAATCTATCAATTCAATTGAAGAAACTGAAAAAAGATCAATAAAGAAATCAGGAATAAAAGCATAAATTAGAGACCTATAATAACTGAACAAATATTCTTTTAATGATAAAACAGGAACAGCAAAAAAAAAAAAAAGCAGTAAGCACTGACAAAATCAGTTTGTAGGGGGGTTATCAAAACTACACATAGTAATACATATTTTAATAGCTATGAATGCAAATTTTGAAATGTTCAAATACAGAATAAATAGAGTTCATCTCAAATTCAAGATGACTTAGTAGTCATGTACAATATCGGGACAAGAAAGTAAATTTTTTTTTTTTTTTTTTTTAAGAAAAGGCCTTTGATAGGGCAGCACCCATTCTGGATTTTTACAGATTGCTTTCATAATTATTAACTTCCTCCTGAAAGTTCATATCATTGATAATTATTTGAAAGTGTGAATGTGTGCAGAGGCCACACGAAAAGATTAAATATCCTAGAATCAACTGAAAAGCTTCCAACAACTTGGGAGCTTTATATGGTACCCAGCTGTACTGCATTTGCAGAAGTTTTAGTATTAGTATAAAAAACTCTGCTATCTATTGACAACCACAGTGAAGATGAAAGATGAGGGAGCTCATTCACAAAAATAACGAACACTTAGAATTGATCCTAAGTAGAATTCTGTGGGTTTTTTGTAAGAAATTATAGAAGAATAAATGGAGATCCCTCACTTTGGGACAGAAAGATTGGGCAATTTAGAGCAGTCAGTTATTCCTAATTCCAACAAGATTACAATTGTACTATTTTTAAATGTCTACTACACAGTATGCACTCATTTCTATGAATAGTTAAAAATTTCATTAAAATAATTTTGCCCGAGTTGTACATACACTAACATACAAATGGAAGAGACCAGAAGAAAGTGAATGAAAATGTTAAATGATTGTCATGCAGTAGTGGAAACAGGGTGATTTTTATTTTTTCTTATGCTTTTATTTTTTTAAAAGATGCTCGAGATCACAATGATATTTAATGATAAAGAAGATTACCTTAATTATACCACAAAATACCAATTTTTACAGAGCTGTTTTTTGGGTCACTGTTTCCCCAGATCAGCATTTGAATAATTTTGCTCAGATGTATTTGGGACTGAAAGAGCAAAGTGTCAAAGGCATTTGCTTTGCGGTTTTTTTAAGTTGATTTCAATAGACACAAAATTATTGGGATCTAATTAGAGCAGAGACAGTTGGGAGGAGGGGGAGGTTGCGTTACCTGTGGTCTGCATTGTGTGAGTGGAGGTCCTGGTTCTTGGATTCCCCACGAAAGATTTACGTGAGAATCCATGCTCCAATCAAGATAGCCAGAAGGAGAGCAGCAAGCACAAAGGAGTTTATTAAGGACAGTATGCTCTCCAGAAGGGAGTGGGCAGGCCCAGAGATGGCAACTGCCCTGAGGCTACAGAGGTCTCTTATGTGAGTGGGGTCTTGGGTCATGGACAGGGTCGTCTCTAATGGAGGCTGATTCTAATCATTTGTGGGACTCTTCCCATAGGTTGGGAGGGAGAGGTTTTTGATGCTACAATGTTTGTACCAGAACCATCACGGCAGCCTTCCCCAACGGCGGGGGGGGGGGGGGGGGGGGGGGGGCAGGGCAGGGGTGTGTGTGGCTAAAACCACAAAGCAAATGCATTATAATGAACCTAAGGGTAACCCCAGGGCAGAGGTGGAAGGGGAGAGCCTGTGTTCTGCACCTGTGGCCCTTCCCCTGTTAGGCCTGGGGTCTTGGAGGCAATAAGGTCAGGATGTTGTGCCCCCAGGCTCCTGATGTGTAACCTATATATCACCATCTTTGCCTCCAGCTCCTGTCTGTCTTCTCTATCATTCTGTTGAAATTACCTCAAGCTGACCAATCAAGACACAAAAAAAACTCCTTTAGAAACATGGTAATTAGAGAAATAATTCAAAAAGCAATGAATAAAGTATTTGCCTATGGGATGGACGCTTGAGACACAGGGTGGAGGTTTACAGGGGAAGGAGAGTAGGAAAGAAACATTTTTATACCATCATTGTTTTAGCAGGTTTTTGATAAGTTCTTCTATTACTCTAAAGTTATAACAAATATTACACCTAAATGTATTTTTCAAAGGTCTGGGAAGTACATATATGTAGTTGATAATGGTTAGTTGTGTCCATTTCTGAGTTGACTAAAATTAATACAAGGAAAAGAATTTCTATTTTTCTAGGTAGTCTTCTCTTTGCAACAGTATTACATCCTTTCTAATGCAGAATCCACTCAACTCAGAAGAACTTGAGTGGGGAGTGCAAGTCCTCTCCCACTTACAGCTCCTCTGCCCTAGGCAACCTTTGTTGATAGTTGGGTGGGTATCCTATCCGATTTTCCTCAATGCAAGTTCATCTTACTTTTATAATTTCTACAAAGACATTTTTATTAAAAAAGAATACATCATAATGATATAAAGATGTGAAATATGCTCATCACAGTCTGCTAGGTGAAAAAGGACTAAAATAAAAAACTATATGTGATATTACAACCAAGTAAACAGTAACAAAATGTCTATGCAAAGAAAACCCATAATAGTCCAAAATGCTGTATCTTTTTTTGGATAAATAACTCTAAAATAATAAGACAACAACAACCATCACCAGTTCAGCTCTAGATTAGAAATGTTAAAACTTTCATCATATTTGTGCCACAGAAATGCATCACCTTGCAGAAAAAAAATAACAACCTTTCGTGAAGCCATCGTTCTAATCTGTAAATTCAAAGATTTCTTCAAATGATAGCTAAGGTCCTTTTAGCTCTGAAGTGGCTTTTTCCTATGATTCCAAACAAAATTTGCAAGAAATTCTAATTTATTAATAAATGGAATGAGAAGACCGTGTATAGTCTATGTTGGACTTCTAAAAACTATTTTGGAAAAGTGGTATTTTTTAAACTTCTCACAGGTATTTCCATAGCATAAGTATCTAGTACTTTCCAAGTTATTTTCACAATACTTCTAACATCTCATTTATACCTTGAATTGAAAAATAACCACATCTCCATACCATGTCTGAGTCATTTTTTTCATGCATACCATTATACTTTTGAGTCCAGTTTTAACAAGGTCCATAAAAGCAAATTATATTTGGAAACAAAATTTAACAGACCTTACGACACTATTTTACTGAAAGCAGATAATTACTAAATATTACCTTAAAAATGTTAAGAATTGAAAACATTTGTCTTAAAGGAGCAATCTGTCCCTGTACAGACCACTTTGAGGGTAAAATATTTTACTGGGTTTTAAAAATGAAAGATGAAAGAAGGCAGAAGTGAAAGAGAAAGTATTCAAAAAGGACAGAAAGCAAGCTGGTGGTTCTTATTCCATGACTTGCAGTAAATTTTCTTTGCTTTTGAAAACCTGGAACTAATTAGGGAAGTCCAACAGAGAGGGAGAAAAAGTAGGATACATTTCTAATTCCCTTACTCTTCACAAACACACCTGCACATACACAAATGCAGCCACTCTCAGAACATACTAGAAACCAGTTAGAAATGACAGGAGGATAGAATGAGATGATATGGGGCTAGGCGAAGGTGAAACAGAGTCATGAAGTCTCATGGCTTTTGATCATATTGTTACTACATATTTTTTTCTTGTCGTGTTATTTACCCCATCACACTACACCTCAAAATTTAGAACTGCAGCATTCTCCAGGTATTTCAGATATGTATATTATTATAGTTTTCTTCTGTCCTAGAATTTATAATTTTGCTGTGGCTAAATCAGGCGATCAGTTATGTCTTTTTCAGAAAAATAAATTATCTTAGAAATTATTTTTGTATACAGATAGTGCTAAATTCAGAGATTTTTTTTTTTTTTTTAATTCAGAGATATTTTTGAACATGGTTTCAGAAGAAAGGAAGCCAGTTGCTTTTGCTATCAGCATCATACACCCTATGGAGTGAAAACATCAATGTGCTGGGTAATAGTGGATTAGAACCAATCTTTGGTAATGAAACTAAGCAAGAAATATGAAAGGCCATGGAGAAAGTAGATGATGATTTCGTCTGTGTGAAATCCTGCCAACAGATTATATGTTTATCATTGATTATATTTCTCGGAGTGTTTGAGTAAAAGTCTTGTAAAATTTCTAAGAAAATTATATTTTAGTGGATTTTATATTGCCAGTGAAAACCTTTCTTAGAATAGGAGACCAATATTAGTGACCACTGTCTATTTTCTCACCACACTCAGTCACTTCTTTCTCCGGTGATATGTATTCCACAAGGTTAAAACTGGATGCTTTCACCTCCTAAGAGCCCTTTCCTGCACTGAACCTTCATGCACAACAAAGCCAGTTGGAACAATGTCTATTAGATACTTATTCCCCTTTATTCTAGACTGAAAGTCCTTGAAGACAGAACCCACTTCCCAGGGTTAATACTAAAAACACAATTCATATAATTCCTTCTTATTCTTTAAAGAATTTATGCTTGCAAGGTTGATTTTAGTCACAAGTCCTAGTGTTTGCTGAGGGAAGTCACTATTTTTCATTTGAAGTGGTCAGTGGACTTATGAAGTCACAACAGATCAATCATTATTTCTCGAGTATTCCTTTCCTGGCTACTTTGTAAAGAGTAACTCAGGAGGGGTATGTAACTTTCAGGGAAGTGTTTCCAAACTCCCCTCAAGCGCCTAGCCTGACCCCCTCTGCCCTCAGTAGTCAGTCCTCACCCTTTAGAGTCATTGGGGTTTTAACAGACCTTGGCTGCAAGGACCTTTGGAAAACAGCCAGGAATACTTGGGGGAAAATCTTATTTGAAAGAACTTCGTGTAAAAATCACTAAATCTAAATGAAATAGACATTGACGAAGTCCTGGTAACATTTACATTAGAATACATCCTTGTGGGGGAGGCAAAGGCTTATCTAAGAGTTAAACTTGAAAGCTGGTTAAAAGAAAATCAGGCCTGCAACCCAGCAGCCTATCTGAAAACTGATGGAAACATTAACGATGAATCTGATGAGGTGAAAGGTTAATTTGTCTCCGATGCCTCTGATTTAATCAGTCTCTTACCTCAGAGCGCATGGAGAAGGCCTTAGGCACCCAGGAAACCAGACTTAATGGCAGTGACGGCATCGCGGCGAGATACCAGCAACCTTTTTGTTTTAGAACAAAAGGCTAAGTTGGAAAGCCACTCTCCTAAATGACAAGGGCCTGGAAAGAAGTTACTGCTGATGTTTCCACAATGCTCAGCCATTTTGGGATACAAGCGGAGTCTCACTGGCAGGTGTTCGATTATTAGGAAAATTAAGCAGATGGCATTGGCAAACCATGGCTCCCCTTTTCCTCAGCTGTGAGGAATTCCTACCCTCAGGCTTAGCTTCACATATGTTTGTTTAATAAAGTTCTGCATTTTCCTGGACTGGTAGGCAAAAAAACCCTTTTGGTGTTTTCTGTGTCGCTCGTACCTGCCACAGTGGAGTCCACTGAGGCACCCCCCCCACACCCCCCGGCCGTCCCTGGCTCAGAGGAGTGTGTCTCAGAGGTTGCTTGCAGTGTTCAGCGAACTCTAAAATGGATCTGATGCCCTGTGTTATCACATGAACAAGAGCGGCCAAGCCTCAAGTCTCTGCGCAAGGAACTAACAGAAAATATCGTTTCCAAGAATAGTATTTCCTATTGTCTAAACCCAGTTCCCTCTGGTAACATTATATTTACCTTTTAACAGTGGACTCCTTTGATTTATTACTCAGTCTTAAGACACAGCTCACAAGTTTACTGACAGAGCATCTCCTGCAGATGCCTCATTAAGGCCATTAACATAATGAAGCAATGAAATTTTATGAATTAAAACCATTCTGAAAATTCCAATCATCCTAACAAAAATAAAATATCAGTCGTGATTCTAGGTATCAATTATAATATGCAGATATAGAAATAAAATACAATCAGTTCTAAATATATTATAATGAACAAAAGTTTATTCAACAATGATAGACTGCACCTTTACCATCAGCCTGGCCCTCGGACATACACTGGGGCTACAATAAGGACCAAGACAAATACAGTCCCTGCTCTCAATGAGCTTACGAAGGACAAGGGAAAAAAGCAGATGGCAAGGTAACAGAAAATGACAGGCCAATGTGAGCACTTAGGAAGGACAACCACCTCCAGAAGGGCAGGGGTAACAGAGAAATGGCTTGTGATACCAGGAGGAGGTCAGGCAAAGCACACAAATGAGAGCTCCTGGCAGAAACTGGAACTTGAGGAGAATCAAGGTATATTTGAGGACATGAGATTAGTTCAACACGGTTGAGACGTCATGGGGTGGGGGGGGGGGGGGGCAGAAATGTGCCTGGAGGCATCTGCGGGGTTCCCATCACAGGGAAACCTGAAAGGCCTTTTCAGGCAGTTGATGCGGAGTCTGTCGGCAAGTCACTGGCAATTCTTAAACAGGGGAGAGGCACAGATTTGCTTTTTTGTAAACAGCACTCTCACTACCATGTGGAGAATGGATTGAATTGGGGCAGGCATGGAGGAAGTTGGAATACTCAAGAGAAAAAAATTGATGAGTTTCAACCTGGGTGATGGAAGTAGGGATGGAAGGGAAAAAACCAGATTTTTATCTTAGGGACGAAAAAAATTTACACCCTTACCCCAACCAAATGTTTTATGAGAATCACCAGAATGTCCTTTACTGAATCAGTCTTATCTTTAATTTGTCCATTTGCCAGGACAGATGCTAAAGTGATGATTAAAAAAAAAAAAAGAAGGCTAACTGGATAACCACCCCATTCTTAGTCCATGGTGTTGGTTATACAAATGGGCGTGTACACACACACACACACACACAAAATGTGCACACTCCCTCATCCTGTGTTTGCCTTTAAATAGGAATATGTGTCATGGTAAATAGTGGTAATCCTATCATTCAGGCACAAAAATAGAACATACCCTTTGAGTTGTTTTATATATATACTTATATGCACAGATCAGCCAACCTGAATGCATGACACAGATTTAATTGTAAACCTGGACTAGAGACCACCGAATCTGGTTCCTGCTTGCATAACAGGACTAGGGAGTCTACTCTTGAGAAATACTGTCCGCTATTGGCCAGCTTTGTCAGAATTTTTTCCATTTACGTTATACCCAACCTTCTCCCCATAAATTTCACAGCATTGCTAATGCTGAAATGCAAAAAAAATTCCCATTCTTACCTTACACACACACACACCCAAAAAAAAAAAAAAAAAAAAAAAAGCAGTCAGAGAGCTCCGCCATGCACATTAGAAATTTACTATTTGACCTCTTGATAAAACCATAGGCCTTCTGTTAGCCATGTTTTTATCATCTTCATGATATGTACATGCTATTCAACTCTGGTTTATAAACTGCTTTAAGAAATCTCATTCTATGATATCATCTATGTGACCAACTTTTATCCCTTCCTCTTTCTTCCAGTATGAAAACTCGTCTATTGAGGGAAAAAATGAAATATTGACCTGTCTCCAAGACTTTCCATTCTTGCATATAAGGCGGCTACAGAGGTTTCCATTTGGGCTAGCGATCTTATTTGGATGAGGGGAGTGCTGTGATTTATGGGTTATCTGTCTTCCTTCCAGTCTGGATATAGGATTTAGAAAGCAAGTGAATCTGCTATTAACCCACCTCAAACACACCCATGCATGCACACACACTATAAAGGGAGTGGCCATTCACTCATCACTGATTACACAAATAATATACCAAGCAAGGTTTCCAATTTAGCAGGGAATGCGGTAGAATGTACACCTGCTTTCACATTTCCATGTGAGAAATAAGTAGCACCCAGACAACTAAATAAACAAGAAAAACAGTGCCACATGCTATGCAGGGAATTAAAACAGGTGGCTGTCACTGGGGGTCACCATGGAGGAAGGGAGAGAGAGGTTTCTGAGGTGGTACCATTTAAGCTGAGCCATGAACAAAGACTAGATTATTTCATCTGTACCCACAGCTGGGTTTAGCCTGGAGACAAACACAAGAGCTTGCTGAAGGAGTTTCATTTGCAATTCATGATCACAGATTTCTACAGGACCCTTGACACTGCTGGCAATGAGATCACATTTTTTTCTAGTCCATCACTTACCTAGTATTTTTCAAACCTCCAATACCTCCCTTTCCCACGATCAGTTGAGGCCCCAGCCTCTTGTTTCACTGAGAAAACAGAAGCAGTCACAAACTGCCTGGAACACAAGAGATTCTCCGGGTGCCCGCCCCCGCGTCTGCCCACTCATGCCGCCTTTCTCCTGTTGCTCTGGATAAGCCTTCTGGGCTAGGACACAAGGCTTTTCCTTCCACTTCTGCCCCAGCTCCTTTGCCTTGTGGCTTTCCCTACGGTGGCTTCAGCTCCACTCCCCAGGCTCTCCTACATCTTGCTATTTCTTTCTCTCCCTGATCAAGCCCATCATCAGTCCAGCCTGTCTGAAAATGGAACCCGCTTCTCCTCACTCACGGTAGCAGCCCAAGTCCTTGCAGTGACCTTGAGGACTTTAGCTGGTCCTCAGCCATCCTGCTCTCACCTCGCTCTAGCCACACTGGCCTGTTGACAACTCTCTCAACATGGCACAGCACACTTCCACCTCAGGATCTTTGCACTTTGGATTTTTTTTCCTGCCTTGACCTGTCTTCCTCCAGAGTTCTATGTGACTCAACCCCTCCTCCTGTGCTCTTTGTTCAAATGTTACTTGTGAGATAGTCCCTACACCCCATTTAAGCCTCTCACAATTACCCTGCCGTTTACTATCTTTTTTTTTTTTTAAGATTTTATTTATTTATTTGACAGAGATAGAGACAGCCAGTGAGAGAGGGAACACAAGCAGGGGGAGTGGGAGAGGAAGAAGCAGGCTCCCAGCCGAGGAGCCTGATGTGGGACTCGATCCCATAACGCCGGGATCACGCCCTGAGCCGAAGGCAGACGCTTAACGACTGCGCTACCCAAGCGCCCCCATTTACTATCTTCCTTACCAGCTTTATTTTTCTCATTTCAAATTGATCATTAATTGAAACACAGGTTTTATTTATTTATATAGCGTGTAGTCCACCCTCACACACTCCATGAGAATATGAGATCTATGAGGACAAGATTTTCTTAAATCATTTTGTTTAGTTTTGTTATTGCTTTATCCTCACAGTATAGAAAAAAATGTGGCATGCATAGGGTCTCACTTAATGTTTGTTGAATGAATTGAATGTATCCAAGAAACAGCTAGTTTTCCAAGGATCATGGGAAGGAATATTCCAGGCAAAAGGAATAGCTCAAACAAAGACCCCTATGAAGAGAAAAAGCTTGGCGTCTTTGAGAAAACCAGAGTAGGTCCACAGGACTAGAGCAGAGGAGGAAAAGGGGAGAGGGGTCCAAGATACTTCCTCCTGAGAAGGGTCAAAAAACTGACACGGGTCTTTCCTAGACCCTGAGCATTGTCTGCCATTCCTGATGCTTTTCTCCCTCCTCTGGAGAAGGACTCGGTTGTTAAGTATTGAATGAACTGTACACTTCGATTGTGGCACTTTCGGAACACCATACATTCTACTACCTAACGGCCCTCACAGGATCTGCTGCAGGACTACCATGCTACGGTGGCCCTTGAAAATCACTCTCTGCTGGGTTCTGCCTTTCTCTCCTTGCCCGTCACATTTTTTTCTGAAAACCCAGCCATTTTTGAGAGTCAACTTTTTCCCACAATGACACAGCCAGTATAAAAGCTCTTATTTTTCTAATAAACTATTCTAGGGAGGTGATCACCGGGTCGTCCATCTTTCCCTCTAACTAGAAAATAAGATTACATTTTTATTATATAAAATTGATGATTCCTCCCAAATAGAGGAACAGTTCTGGCGTATTTGAATCCACTGAAATTCATCACCAAGAACTGTAAAGAATTGGAAATTTTTATCCTACTTGCAAGCTAACAAGTTAGCCTGACATATTTTCATGGCTATAGGTAGATGGTATCAGATTCCTCATCATAAAAGACAACCTATTACTCAAAGCGGTAACTGCAGCCAGATCAACTGTATCTTTTCTGCTTGTTTTTCAAGCTCCAATTCCAAAAGAGCAACAGAAAGAAGGCCAGAGGATGCCTAGACATAAAATGGGTTGAATTACAGGAGAGGAACCCTAAGCTTTGGAACCCCAAATGTTTATAATGGGCAGTGATCACATTTCCCCTTTGCTCCAGAGGGAAACGTTATCTTTATTCAACTGGTGAATATGTGAATATGCCTGCCCTTTGCTCCAGAAAAACAAACTGTCTCTGTCTTCCATGGCTGCTGTCTGTGCAAACATATTTTAGAAGCCAATCCAGACCAAAGGGAAATCTGTGCCTTTTAAAATATACAAGAATGTGAGAGGCCCATGAAGATTTATCTCCTAACAATATCTGCTCATTTCCATCCCATCCTGGCTTCTGATAAACCTTCCAGATATCACTCTGACAGCCACTCTGCCACCTGACAGAGGCTGGGACAAATCCTTCATCTTATGTAGCATTTTATTGGGACTATTAGCAGCAGGAGTCCAAGCAGCAGCAATCTTAATTATGGCCTCTGGAATCCCAGACCCAATCACTTGGACAAATCCGTAGGCCATCAGGGTTAACCGTGGAAGGCCAGATAGATTTTGAAGTTTCTGTACTGACCTTTCTATCTGGCTGAAAACACAGATCCATGCACAGCAGGATGTATTAGCATTCGTACACACCCTGCCTTGCCCACACGTAGAAGGCATAGGGCAGTTCTGTCCTCTTAACCACCCTGCCAATGAGCAGAAACTGATCTGATAGTCTTCCAGGGCTAAGCTGACATCACTGATCACTTCAGCTAAAGTCAGGGACCAATTTTATTATTTTTAATCGAAGGACTCCCCATGTATAGATTACTGCCTGCAGGTTGCATATGAATAATGTGTCATGTACTCCCTTTATTAACCAAGGGTGGCCTCGTTTTGGAGAGATCTGACGTCATCTGAGAGCTCTCACGTCTACCTGTAAGGTATGAGTCACCATCTTTTCAGGAGGGAGGTAAGAAATGCTTGTCTTTCTATGAGCAGCATGGACCTGGGAAGACACGCGCCTCTGCAAAGAAAGTGGTGGCCTCCCGACTGACTGGTGAACACTAGGGTTTCCAGTTCAGTTTGAATAATGTAATCAATTCTTCTTCGGGAGGAAGCACTTGAGGTCAGAGTTCCAACCGTTCCTTTGGGTTTATACCACCAGCTAAGAGCCCTTTCTCTACCCCAAAGAATGCCCCAAAGTCAGATGAACAGACTGAAACAGTAACAACGCAAACGGAAAATGCATCACCGGCGCTGAAGCACCATCAGTAGTCCTGAGGAGGTCAATGTTCAATGCAGTCAATCTTCCAGGAGGAGAGTGGACCAACACTCCAAACAATGTAACCTCCCTCACCTGAAGACAAACTCTCCGCACGAGTTGCAAGTCTGACTTGGATTAGCTGCGTCTGCGTCAGAAACACGGGGGCCCTTCCTTGGTTCCCAGGGTGTATTGATGGATGTGATCCATGCCTGGTATCATGATAAGTCCGGGAAGCAGAGGTGACAATCTGGTGCTTCATTCACTTAGTCTCATTAAAGAACAGGCTCTTATTGTGTGTCTACGTGAGTGACCCAGTCTGATAAGCAGCTATGAACAATTCCCAGTTTCAGACCTCAGAAAGGGGTATTTTTAATCTACCACTCTGCAGCTTTCCAAGTGTCACACCCAACAACCATGCCATTGGCTAAGCCTCAGTAAAAATAAGACAGTTCGCCAAGGATTATAGCAGCCAGAGCTACACGAAGGACCTGGAGTTATGTCCACTAGCTGAAGTGAACCACCTACTCTTTCTGCATAGCTGCTACGGAGTTTAAGGAGCCCCAGCAGCCGAATCATACTCGTGGGTTTCAGCTCAGCCAAGCCATCAGTGAACCAGGCCTAGACACTGAAGAAACAAGACATACCAAGGACTACCCATCTGTGTAATAGATTCGACTACTCTTGCAATGTCTGCACCTGCCGAGGCTGTGGGAGGAACAACTGAATTCTACTGCTGATAATCGGCTGCAAACCTCTAGCTCCTGTGAGCTGTTCCTGCTGATTGTGCAAGACTTGAATTCAGCTGGTGCATCTCTTATTTTACTTCCTTACTTTTAGGTCCTTCACTGAGCCCGCAATTTTCCTTCCCCGTTCTGAGATGCTGTACTTCTTCTGTGAGGCCAGCCTGGGAAAGTGGGGATGCAAAGTGGGGAGCAGTTTCCACATTCCACTAGCGGTTTCCTGCATGCGGCTCTTACAATCAAGAGAAGTGCTCACGGCACTAAGGGACAAGGAAGTACAATGATCACACATCAATTTTTACTATACATACAGATGTAGAAACATCAACAACAAGAGAATATAGGATAGGCCCACAAGGTCACATCAGTTCCCTTTCCCTGCTATGAAGTCTTTGCAAACCTGGTCAGCTGCATCTAGGCACCTTTTCCTTCCCTTAGTCTGTTTATAATCATGCCTGAGGCAACTATACCCAAAAGCCATGAAAGTTCAAATTCCTCCCCATTCAAAATTCCTGACCACACTCAGATGGGTAGATACAGTCTTTGAGTCCCCCTTGGGGAGGGAGACCTCAACTATACCTCTGGTTATCATCCTCTGAGTAGCTGAGGTCAGCACCCGCTCAGGAGGGGAGGAGGGGAGTGCAGAGAGCTGGTCTCTGTGCCATTCACCAAGGCTTCACACTGACCTGTCGTTCTGAGCCCTGTAGCAGCAGTTCTGATTCCACCAAATGAACTTCAAAGGTTTTCACCCCGCCCAGTACTCTATGGGGGGAAGGGGACTCTGAAGGGACTTCTGCATGTTAAAGAAGAGTTATAGGATCCTGGGTGTTGGGCTATTGTCAAGATAAAGTTGTTTTTAGTCTCTAGCAAAACATTAAGGCAAAGTTTCTTGAGGAATTTCACCCATATCCCACCTCAGGGTCTGTGGGGGTGAGGGGTGTGGGGTGTTAGCTTGTGCTTGGCCCTCAGCTTACCTTCTGCTCCCTTGTCACCAGCACACTGCTTCCCAACAACACCCCTAAGCTCGCACTCACGCGCTTGCTCAGATGCAGCCACTTTTTAAAGGTGCCCACCCACTTTAATATGGGACACCTGGGGCCCTACTTTCACACTTAACATCTCTTAAGCTCTTGCCTCAACTCAGTATAAGGGCAAGGGAAGTTTTCAACATGGTGGGGCTGGCCACAGAAATTTACTTAAATTTCATTGGGTCAGTTTCTCATTTTCCAGTGGACTTGTTTGTTTGTCAGCATTGTAAATCCAATCTAGGCCAGCATAATCCAGAATACTAGTCAATGTCTCTTCTATGGCTGCCCAGGACTTTAATTTTCTCAGAGAAATCTGCCTCAAAGGGTTAACACTTTCTAATCACAGCCAGGATCTACTGCAAAAAAGAAAAAACAAAAACACCCCGCCCCAACAAACAAGCCAAGCTCTGAGGCCTAGACTGTTGTCCTTTACACCTGGCATCATAGTCCGCGGGGGGACTGGGCTGTGAGATGGCCCAGCTGCTGCCACTCTTCTTGTATGAGCTCCTCGCCCTCACATCCCAAGGGAACCAGGCAAGTTTCTAAAAATTAGCTTCGTTTCTCCGCAGAGTAGTCCCACATTTCCCTCTTCTCACACTCAGTGTAGACACAACTCTGTAAATGTTGCCTAAAAATGGTAGGAAACTTCTGCTTGCCTGGAATGAATCTTAACCTTAGCTGTTACAATGCAGCGGACTTGGGCTGACCATTTGGCTCTTAAGGAAGTTCCTCTGCCTCGAGGAAAGTCGACAACAATAACGTACCACTTAGGCAATTGTTTTTGGTCTGCTTCCTGATATTTTCAGCCTATGACCACTTCCCCCAGTTTCCCCTCATTAATGGTCAGTGGTGAAGGACCATTTATTGTCCAACCAATCACACAATTTGATCAACATGTTCAATTCCTATAGACTCCCCTCCTGTGCTGTTAATGAGACTATGAAGTCCTCATTCCTTATCTTCTAGCAAGGCAAGTCTTTGTCAGCATCCCACCCTCATTGCCAACACTGTCAAGGACTACGAATGGTCTGAAATATTACCCTACTTGTGAACTAACAAGTTAGCCTGTTTCATAGATATTGGTAGATGACATGAAACTTCCGGTCAGAGATGAAAGATAAATCATTACCAAAGCAACAGCAGTAGCCAGAGTGTTTGCATTTTCGTGTCAGTTTCCTGAGCTCCAGTTCCCACAGGGCCACACAAAGAAGACCAGATGACACCAGCCAATGTGGTGGGTTGTGCTACAGAAGGGGGCCCACAAAACCAAAATTTTTATAACATGATGTAGGCATGTTTGACTTTTATTCCAGGGAGACACACTTCTCTATCTTCCAAGACTGTAAGCAAATTTGTTGTTTGCTGTAGATAGACACTACTATCTCTAAGGCTATTTCCTGAATAGACAGTTCACAACAGAGGGCAGTCAGTGCCTTGCTTTCAAGACTTACAGAAACCCAGGAGCGTCAAAATTAGCTCTTTGTAGCTCTTCCCTGACAATACCACTTGAAAACTGCATAGGTAATGCTTTCTTATGAGATGAACCTTCCTTATTTTTTTAATTATTTTTTACACACACACACACACACACACACACACGCACATTTTAGTCGGGTTTCAAGAAGGGATGAAATTGGACTCTTGTGTTCAGTCAACCGTTTTCACCAGGAATCCTAATTCATTTGCAGAAAGAACGATTACCCAACATTTGCAGGAACGTGGACCGCACTGGAGGAGATTATGCTAAGTGAAATAAGTCAAGCAGAGAAAGACAATTATCATATGAAATGAACCTTCTTTATAGCAATGTTGCTTATATGACTACTTAGCCTCTACCAGCTGCTAACTTGCCAACCTGATCCACAGAATATAGACATTCAAAAGGTGCCTTCTCAATAATTCATGCACACCTTGACATCCATGGCACAGTTGTAGTAACACCACTCTTACTTTTCATCCTGGTGACTTATTCATTCCATAACTTTGAGACAATACCTCCCACTCCGCTTTATCTATTCTGCTCATCCCCTCTAGCAACTATCAGTTTCTCCTCTGTATTTATGGGTCTGTTTCTGCTTGTTTGTTCATTTGTTTAGTTTTTTAGATTCCACATATGAGTGAAATCATATGGAATTTGTCTCTCTAATTTCACTTAGCATAATACCGTCTAGGTCCATCTGTGTTGTCACTAATGACAAGATTTCATTCTTTTTTTTTTATAGCTCAGTAACATTTCATTGTATTTATGTATATACATACACACACATACAGTGAAATTACACACACACATACACACACACACACACATCCCTCATCTTTAATCACTCATCTATCAATGAACACTTGGGTTGCTTTCATAGCTTGGCTATTGTAAATAATGCTGCAATAAACATAGGGGTGCCTATATCTTTTCAAATCAGTGTTTTGGTTTTCTTTGGGTAAATACCCAGTAGCAAAACCACTCTTTTGTAATACAAGAAACATGCATAATCTTATTCTTAATTTGATGCACTTTTCCTTGGCTTCTACTGGTCTCCCCCCACATCCTAAGATCCTCACGTGCTTAGTCTAAAAACTCCAAACAATGCAGTTAGGAACTACTTCAGTCAGTTAATCATCCACACAACATTGATTGAGCTCCTACTATATGGCTAGAACTGTTCTAGTCACTGAGGATAAAACTATGAAAACCAGCAAGATTCTTACTCTTGTGAGTGTACATTCTATGGGAGTAAATATCAAAATAAACCAATAGAGGGCTAGTGTAATGGAGAAAAATAAAACAATGAAAGGAAGATAGATGGGGCTGAATTAGAATGATAGGAGCCATCTTACAAGATGGTCAAGGAAGTCGTTTATGGTAAGCTGATAATTGAGTGCAAAGCTAAGGTAACCCTAAGTAAGCCATGTCACCCACTATCTCAGGCAAAGGAAGCAGCAAGTAACCCGGGCTTTCTTGGTATTTTTGAGCCACAACGGACTAGTGTGGCTGGAACAGAATGAGGACTGGAACAAGCAATAGGACATGCAGTCCAGGAGGTAGCAAGAGGAGGGAGAGGGGGGAGATGCTTGTAAGCCATTTTCATGGCCTTTGGATCTTACTGAGTGAAAAGTCAACAGAGGGTTTTTTTTTTTTAAGATTTTTTTTTTTTAAGATTTTATTTATTTATTTGACAGAGACAGCCAGCGAGAGAGGAACACAAGCAGGGGGAGTGGGAGAGAAAGAAGCAGGCTCGCAGCAGAAGAGCCTGATCCCAGAACGCTGGGATCACACCCTGAGCCGAAGGCAGATGCTTAACGACTGCGCCACCCAGGCGCCCCTTTTTTTTAAGATTTTGTTTATTTATTTGACAGAGAGAGAGACAGCCAGCGAAAAAGGGAACACAAGCAGGGAGAGTGGGAGAGGAAGAAGCAGGCTCCCAGCAGAGAAGCCTGATGTGGGGCTCGATCCCAGGACTCCGGGATCACACCCTGAGCCGAAGGCAGGCACTTAACAACTGAGCCACCCAGGGGCCCCTCAACAGAGGGTTTTGAGCATGACATGATCAGATATATTTTAAGAGGATAACTGGCTATTGTAAGGAGATAGACTAAGGGGGTGAAGGGAGAAATAAGAGGGAAAATGTGGAGGTAGAGAATCCAGTAGGGAGGTTTTCATTAAATTATGTGAGAGGTGACGGAGGCTGGAATGGGAGGAGGAAAGTGGAGATGGTCAGAGTCAAAGCTAGAGGGTTTGCTGATGGCTTGCAAAGAGATTTCAAATACCAATGTGGGGACAATTGCCAGAATTGGGATGGGCAGGTAGGGTGAGTGAGGAATCAGGAGTCTGGTTTTAGGTATGCTAATACTGAGACACCCCATCCAGTAGGCAGTGAGTAGGTAGATCCAGAGATCAGAAAAGTTGTAGGGGTGAAAAAAATTTTCCTTCTTCCCTCCTTTGTTCTTTGGCCAGTCTAATAATTAAATTGACATGAGACAGATTAACAGGAGAAAAAAAATAATTTTAGAAGTATATGAAACTCAAAGAAGTGACCAAAGCAGGCAGCTTTTAAAATTTTTCAAGACAGAAACATTAACTTTGTGAAGAATTGACAAGACAAAAGGGTTTGGGCTTGGAGTAGTAAATTGGTGAAGTTAACAAGATTTGTTTATATAGTCTCCTTGATCCTAATTCCCTTTCTCTGGTGATAAAGATGCATTATACCCTCCTCTACTGGAAGGTACCTCACATGGGAGATTTACCTCCTGCTTTCAGGGAGGCAAAGGTGAGTTAGACTGACCTCCTTGTACCAGCTGTTACTAGAGTACCTTCAATTCAAAAGAATTAATATGACAAAATGGTGTATTCTGTTCTCTTTCAAGTACTAGGCAGGAGATCGACATTTGGGAGCTGTCAGTGTACACATGTATTGAAAGCCATGGCAGTGGAAGAGATCACCTGGGAAAGTTGTGTTTATAGATATAATTACAGACTCCCAGAGTCTAATGGAGGATAGTTGGAAGAAAGGCAGGCAAGGGCAAGCCCCCCCCACCAAAGGAAACTACCCTTAAAAGGGTACCCTTAAAAGGAAAAAAAAACCCATCCTGTTATTCTATACCACCCTGGAAGTAGCCCTCCACCCTTTCCCACATGAACAACTACCTGATAAGTAGATGAGTGCATGGACAAAAACCTGATAGGGTGACAGGCTCATAGAGGGCTAATCAGATTAAAACATCTCACACCAAAGAGCCTATAAAAACACCAAATCTGCAACCCTCTCAGGTCCCCTCGCTCTTAAGGAGCTTTGTACCGTCACTCAATAAACCTTGCTTTGCTGCCCACCACTCTTCCTCTGGTCTGCCTCTTCATTCTTCAAAGCAGCATGACTAAGAACCACTGGCACTAAAGGGAAAGAAATCCTGAAACAATACCTCCTCACCTACCCCTTTAACTACAACTCCCCACCACTGCCTCCTGTTCCTTTTTTGGTAACTGTGTCTGGGTGTAAGTAACCCACTGGTCAGCTAGGGCTTATGGATATTTTGAGGTGGATCTCCTAATGGGTCTGTTATTCAGCCAGGGAGGTGGTAGGGGTCACTGTGGGTCCTTCTACCTTATTCAGCTTTCCATTTCTCAAGTTGGTTGCCTAAAAGTAGCCTCTAAACTACCTAGAACATAACATGAGGTCAAGGGTGATACAAGAGTGACTTCATGCAATAATGCAGGAGGAGAGGTACAGTTGCTGGAGCAATGTCCTGACAAGGTGAGAGGGGACTGGATCCAGAGCTCAAGGGGAGTGGCCAGCCTGGAACAAGAGCTGAGAGGGACAGTCCTCCCATGAGGAAGGCACTGAAAATGGGACAATGTTGTTAGCCATGGGAGCTTGTGGAACTTCTCTGATTGATTTGATTTTCTCCCTGAAATAGGAAGCAAGATTATCAGGATGAAAACAGGAGACCAAGTGTTGATGATCTGAGGGAAAAAGAGAAGATGTGAAATTGTCATATGGGGGCATGGAAGAGAAATGGGACTCGGGAAACATGCTGGGATTGTGAGGAAGCATTAAGGGTTCACTTAAGTGTGCAGGTGGGGGTGCGGGGAGAGAATGTAAACTGATGTCAGTCAGGATGACGTTGTGCATGTCTCCTCAGCCAAATTCAGCTGCCCGGGTGCAAGCAGAACAGGCAAACAACTTCTAATTTGGGATTTTGACTTGGTATATTTAAGAGTGCGTTTTTAAAGGACCATGGCATCTAGGATGTTGGCAGGTGAAGAAGGGCCTGAGGGAGCCAGCCCTCTAGGGCTTCGGGCTAAGATGAGGAGGAACCGAGCTGTACATTGCAGGTTGCAATTATTACATCCCTTTCATGCTAGGGAATAAACAGTTCCCATTCTATTACCCCCATTGTAATGCTAATGACCTTTTCAGATTTACTTCAACCTCTCCTGTAGTAGGTGCTTACCCTGCGGCTGCTCCTGGGTCAGCGGGCATATGAGCCTGTGCTGAGCCCTTTGCACATGTCCTCACCTTCATTCTCACAAAAGCCTTATGAGGTAGATATGCTTATCACTGTTTTCCATTTAACAGATAACAGCACACATAAGATAGAGAAAGGTGGAATAGCTCGTCCAATCTCATGCATTGTTGTTACACTTCAATTTGAACCCAGCTCCCTCTGATTCAAAATTGGTGGACATAACCACTACATTTTGTGAAAAAAACCTCAAATTCAGCTGAATAAATTTTAAAGATCTTATTGCCTTTATTCAAAGATTCATGAAGCAGGCAGCATAGAATCGAGCAGGTAGAAAGAAGCTCCAAAGAGGTGTGCAAGACAAAAGATTTTATAGGCAGAGGAAGCAGGAATGGGGAAGCTGTACTTGGCAAAAACTGAACTGGTTCTTGCAAGGTTATATCCCTTGTCGGGGAGAAGAGGGGTCCATCAGGCAGATTACCTAATACTGATCAGGTGACCAGCATAGAACAGTCCTGATTGACTGTTTTAAGATTTTATTGTAATTAAGTCTCAGTTTGGTGACAGGGGGCTTAGCATAAGTGACTCCGTTTTGAACCTGTTGTCTTGTTCATTTTTAACAATTTCCCATTCTTCCAAAATACTAATGTTAACACCAAGTTAGATCTAGGGCATGGCTTATTTTCTGGAGCATCTAACACTAGTATTTATCATTCTTCTAATACCCAACAAGTGTGATTTCAACAACTTCGCAGTCAGGTTGTTCTGATAATAAAGATGGGGTTGCATTTCCATATCGCAGAAAAGACGTAGTTTGAGTTTACCTTGCTGGGAAACACCTTTCCCCATCACAAAATTTACTTCCATTTCCACATGAGGCTTGGGTGTCTTTTAAAAACCCCCATACTTGAGGAATGCTTCAGAAGGAGGCATGCCATCCACGTGCTCAGAATCTGACCTGGAGGGCCTCAGAATGCGGGAGGAGAGCTCACAGGTGAGAAAGAAAAAAGGAAAGAACAAAATAAGGGCACCAAAGACACAATTGCCAAATTTATAAATTTGAAAAGCACAGTTTTTACGAGGGTTTAATTTGAGTAAGAATATCTCTAAGTTTTACTCCCTGTGTGAGGGGAATAAAAATTTTTAAATACATTTTAATTTTAAATAAATGTAAATATTTACATCGAAGAGTATGACTAAAAGAGACCCATTAAGCCTAGCTGGTAAGATATTGAAAGCATGGAAGGAGTATCAAGAATTTCCTGTAAATAATGCCTAGCCGACCGGTGCGTGCTCGTTAAGGGACAATGGCAAGGGTGAGCTCTGAGCTCATTTTCTAAATTAAGATGCAGAAAACTACACAGCAAAGTTGCCTGAAAATCAAGATGAGAGGAAATATAACTATATATCCCCCAGCTACTAATAAAATTGTAACTACAATTATTCCTGATGGTTTACAAAACAGTCACAGACTCCCATGTTGCTGCAAAGAGAAGCATTTAGTGAGGATATCAAATCAATCTCTCTGTCCATTAAACCCTTCAGTGAGTCTGATGCCTATTGTGTTTCTAAACTTTTCAGGGATAAATTTTTACTACGTGGCTTCGTGCTCTAAATCCTGAGAGCATTCCAGGAGACTGGTGGTGTGCTCAGGGGGAGAAGGACAGTTCAAAGAATTCAACAGTTCATGCAGTTGCTAGAGCGTGATTGCTGAAGAAATCATATTTATGTGCTGAAACAGCCTCACAGATTTTACTGTAGGAATAATTGAGCTCTGCTATTATTTCTTGTTAAATCCTTTGAACTAGCATCCATGAGGAGATAAAAAAATGACCTGTTCATTTCCATATCTTGTGGTTTTTTAGCAACCCTGACAACTGCTCTCCTTTGAGAAGAATCTTGGATAATGCCTGCAGGAGAGACGGTATTAGAACCTAATAACTCCAGAGCTATTCAACGTAACTCTTGGCTGTGCACGCTTTTTTCTGAAGACACAGCACCCAGGAGTTGAAAGAGGAATGACTGAGTCCTCAGTTAAAGTGCAACATTTTAATCCACAATAGAGAGTGGGAGGGTGTTTGGGGAGACACTGGGTGAAATCCCACGTTGCAGTCATGAAGAGGCCCAGAAATCACCAGGTCATTAACACTTATCTTTCTTCTTGTTTTGTTTTGTTTTTTTTTAAGATTTTATTTATTTATTTGACAGAGATAGAGACAGCCAGCGAGAGAGGGAACACAAGCAGGGGGAGTGGGAGAGGAAGAAGCAGGCTCCTAGCGGAGGAGCCTGATGTGGGACTCGATCCCATAACGCCGGGATCACGCCCTGAGCCGAAGGCAGACACTCAACCGCTATGCCACCCAGGCGCTCCTTTCTTCTTGTTAAAACACATGGCATTGGGGCACCTGGGTGGCGCAGTCGTTAAGCATCTACCATTGGCTCAGGGCGTGATCCCGGCATTCTGGGATCGAGCCTCGCATTAGGCTCCTCTGCTGGGGGCCTGCTTCTTCCTCTCCCACCCCCCCCCCCCCGCTTGTGCTCCCTCTCTCGCTAGCTGTCTCTCTCTCTGTGTCAAATAAATAAATAAAATCTTTGAAAAACATAAAAATAAAAAAATAAAACACATGGCATTAATAAGCTGTGTTGGTGGTTCATGGTTCTCAAGTAAATTCCACTAAGATTCAAGCGCCCCTTCTCAAATATTATGCATATTGTAATATGAGAAGAAATATGAATAACTGTAAAATTCCTATAAAATATTTTTTTGGCCTAGAAATTTAGCTTGCTTATTTAAAGATATAATATCTCTGTTAGATTACAGAGAGGAACTGATCCTTCAAGCTTCAAGCGAAGTTAAAAAAAATGCTTGAGATTGGACATCTTCACTCACCTTCGAATTTACAAAGAGAATTTTGACTGGATGGGGTCTTAGGCAGCTTGGGCCGTCACAACAAAATAGCACAGACTGGGGATTCCAACAACAGACAATTCTTTCTGCTCAGTTCTGGAGGCTGGATGTCCAAGACGAAAGCAGCAGCGTGGCCATGTTCTGGTAAAAGGTCTCTTCCTCACTTGCAGGTGACACCTTCTCACTGTGTCCTCATACGACTTCTTCATGGTGGTGCTTGGAGTGTTGGAAAGAACTGACAAAGTTTTATAGAGCAGAAGCCTTAAGCTGGTGAATGGGACATCTAGAGATGCTGACAAGGTGGAGACAAGATAATGATGCTGTGACAGGAAACTGGTTTCCTGCAGTCAGAGAGCCTGCCGTCTGTGTGGTGCACTGGATGAGAAGAGAGAGAGGACATCTCTGTACTGGTGTCTCCATTGTTCGTAGACTTACATGGAAAGCCATATTTTCCCTCACGTGTGGCATGGCTATAATTGCATCTACTGAATAAACACAGGGTTAATCACTTTTTTTGTGATCCAGAAATCTCTCTCTGTCATATAACCCACAGTGTGGTCAGTCTGAGAACCATTAATCAGACAGCAGACAGAATTCTTAGGTAACAGAAATGAAGCATATCTTCTCAAAAGAAAAGCTATTTGTGTAGCCACAGACCCAGAATTTGGCTAAATGTAGCAGAAAATTGCTAATTATAGTCACGCTCAGTGGTCATTCCAGCATTAACATTCTAAGGATTAATAAGCATAAGCAATTATTATGCATGTGCTATGTCACCTGCAAATAATTGCTGGATAAAAACAGTATTCACTTTAGGAATATGTGTGATCCTTACAAACAACGCATGGCGATAACGGCCAGAGGAGACAGAAAAAAATTAAAGAACATGGTCAATGTTGATGTTCACTCCTTTCTTCTGAAAGTGTACTCTCCTTACAGCACCATAATCACAGCAGCAAGCAAACAATAAGAGCAAGTCATTTTCAAATTGTTTAAAAAGGACCTCATTATTTATTTATTTATTTATTTATTTTTAAAATGTATTTCTTTGACAGAGATAGAGACAGCCAGCAAGAGAGGGAACACAAGCAGGGGGAGTGGGAGAGGAAGAAGCAGGCTCATAGCAGAGGAGCCTGATGTGGGGCTCGATCCCAGAACTCCGGGATCACACCCTGAGCCGAAGGCAGACGCTTAACCGCTGTGCCACCCAGGTGCCCCAGCACCTCATTTTTAAAAATAGGCTTTCTCCTTTAGGCAAGGTACTTTCATGACTATATTTGAAGATTCTTTTCCAGGGAAGAACGGTAAAGCCTAGTAAGAAATATTACATTGAACTGCTTACATGTCTTAGTAAATTTAGTATTATCATCTTAATTCGACACGTGGAAGGCAGTTTAAACCACTACGAAATCTGTTATTGTTATTAGGCTATAAAATAACTTTATAAGCCTATACATGACTGTAAAAATCTAACTTCTTTCAACATTACAATTTCTGAAATCAAATAAAACCTTTCTAATTAAAGATAAGAAAGGTCACATTCAGCAAATGAGAACTGGGGAATTTAACAACAAAATATATTCTCTTATCCAGGTTGAAATAAATATTCGCAGGAAATTTCAGTAGCATAAAGGCTAAATCGATATGCTTAAAAATGTTTACATTGGCATCATTTTTTAAATTGATGTATAGTCGACACATAAAGTTACATTAGTTTCAGGTGTACAACAAGGTGATTCCACAACACTATACCTTATGCTGTGCTCACAAGGGAGGCTCCCACGTGTCCCCATACAACACCTTCACAATACTACTGACTCTGTGCCTTATGCTGTACCTTTCCTCCCTGTGTACGCATTCCGTTACTGGAAGCCCGTACCTCCCACTCCCCCTCGTCCAATTTTGTCCCTCACCCTCTCCTCCTCTCTGGCAATCATTTGTTTGTTCCTGTATTTAGGAGTCTCTTTCTGCTTTTTGTTTGTTTTGTTTTTTAGATTCCACATACAAGTGAAATCATACAGTATTTGTCTTTCTCTAACTTACTTCACTTAGCATAATACCCTCTAGGTCTATCCATGTTGTCACAAATGGCAAGATCTTATCCTTTTTTATGGCTGAGTATATTCCGGTGTGAGTGTGTGTGTGTGTGTGTGTACCAAATCTTCTTTATCCATCATCTATCCATGGACGCTTGGGTTGTTTCCATATTTTAGCTATCATAAATAACGTTGCAATAAACACAGGGGTGCATATATCTTTTCCAATTAGTGTTTTTGTTTCCTTTGGGTAAATACCTAGTTACACTAGTATCTTTTTAAAGCCTCCTCCATATACTAGCTTATCAACATATTATGAACATACTACCCCATATCATTTTATTGTAGAGACTTGGAATGCTTTATGTTCTGACCTGTAGTAGAAACGATTTGATTGCATAACAATTACCTATCATCTTCAGTGCATACTTCCTTTACCTGGTAACAATTGTTCCCTAAGAAACACTAGCATTGAATAGATTTTTTTTGTCACAAATTTTATCCCATTATCATTTTAATACTAAGTTTTATTTTAAAATATTAAACATAAAATGAACATAATCATTTTGAAAAAATGCTATATCACGAGCAGTGGGGGAATAAAACGAACACATTTACTTCGATATGTAAGCCTGTCTTGATATCCCCTTGCATTCTATTACTGCACATGAAAGTTTTGACGTTCGACAAAGAAAAATTGAGGAGATAGGAAATGTCTTTGTATATACACCTTTCATTGGCCATTTCTGTCTCCAGCCTGAGTTCTGATTTTTCAGATTACTCTTTAACTGATCACCCTCAGACCCGTCATTGTTTCTTCTTCCATGAAACTAAGAACATGGAAAATAGAAGTAGTTCATGTAAAAGTCTTTTATGCTTCCCAAGAGTGAGAAGGCTGGAGATCGTAACTGGAAATTTACCTGATGGCTTCTCGTTTTAAACACCTTCTAGGCTCAAGCGTGTGTTGATGGTCACCTGGGCCTGCCACTGCCCCTAGACACCACGCTTTGTTTCTGGTTTGCCTGCCACCTGGGTTGTTGGTTATGTGCTCAATGAACCTGAAGCTCTTCAACCTACAACAAATCGAGTTTTTAAAGGATGTTTCTGTAGACTACAAACATATGTATAATTGAATGCAATTTAAAGCCTCTCACCATTTGGCTACCTTTACACCTGGTAATGCTGACCGTCCCCCAACCTTAGGGAAAACATTTGACCCTATATTCCTCCTGTTCTTTAGAACCTTAATGTTTTGCAAACTCTAATATACATACGAATCATCTGGAGAATGCACCTTGTTAAATCATCTAGTTAAAATGCAAATTCTAATTAAGCAGAACTGCGGAAAAGGCTGAGCTTCTGAATTTCTAACTTGCTCCCAGGTGATGCCTATCCTGCTGGCCCATGGATCACACTTTTAGTAGCAAGCCTTAGAAGAGTGTTCTCAACGTGTGGTCCTTGGATCACCAGCAGCAGCAGCAGCCGCAGCACTGGAGAACTCCTTTGAACTCCAAATTGTCAAATTACATGAGACTTACTGAATCAGAAATTGTGGGCGTGGGGCCCAACAACATGTATTTTAATAGCTCCTCCGGGTGATTCTGATGCACTCTATAGTTTGAGAATTTCTGGCTTAGAGTATTATATATTAAAATATTTCTTCCACACCAAGTCATTAGACACAAGATGTTGAATATCACAGCAAAACTCACTTTGCACAGTGTGAAACTAAATACCTTCGACTGTCACTTTCTTTATGAAGAGTTGATATGTGAAAGTTAACTCTGCTCCCATGGTATGAAAATAGACCAAGGTATTCAAGATTCACTCCATACAAACAGGTTACAAGGTGCCAAAATGAGAAATAACAGAAAACACCACCTCAAAATATGACATTTTGGCATGTGCATTTTTTTGATTTGAAGACAAGGCCCAAGAGACTCAGAAAGAACTGTTTACCTTCCCCTAACTGCCTAAAAGAATTTAGATAGAGGGCCTTTACCAGGAGAAAGCTAATACCAAAGATAACTTTTTATCAGAAAGACGTATCTGCATGACATACCGAACATATTTTTACCAAACATTTGCTCTATTCATCTTCCTGTGACTTGTTTTCTTCCCCTTTGAAGCTCAAGACTCCTCCTCACTTCTCCTTAGCTCAGCATGGCCTATAAGCCTCCACTGCGGATTATCTTTGAGTCTCATGTCTTTGAGGCTCCCACACACATAAAATTTGTTTTTTCTGCTGCTAATCTGTCTTATTTCAACCTTATTATTACACAAGCCTAAGAACCTAGAAAGGATAAATGGAAAAGTCTTCCGTCCCAACATATGCAATGGAATGTCCACCGTTTCAACCACTAGGGTATGATGGCAACCAAAACAGACAAAAATATGTCCTCGTGCTCATATTGTGTGTAGACACAGAATAAATATTTTATAATATTCTGTTGTGTATAATAGCATGTATAAATTAATATATAAAGATAATATGCTATAAATACAATTATATTAGAAGATAGTAATGACAGGAAAACAAGATGGGACAAAGTAGAACAAAGAATAATATTTTAAATGTAGGAGTGGGGGAGGGGGTAGTTAGGGAAGACCTCACTGAGAAAGTCACTGTGAACAGAGACTTGAAGAAAGTAATGAGGGAACCATGTAGATATGAAGGGTGCCGGGAAAATCATTCAAAGCTGAAACAATAGCCAGTGGAAAGGCCCTAAGGCAGGAGCATGCCATGTGTGTTCAAGGAACAGCATGGACACCAGTGTGGCTGGTGAGGATGGAACAAAAACAGAGGCATTGGGGATGAGGGCAAGGTGGTCATCCAACACTTGATCAATGGGAGTCTGGAAACCCACAGAAATTGGGGTCTTACTCAGGAAAATAAAAAATGACCACCCTAAGGAGAACAAGCAGAGTGACCTATTCAGAGCTTGCTAAAACAAGGGAATCAGTCACCATCACTTGTATTTAGCAGAGATCCAAAGGTAGTCAAGGGGGGCAGGAAAACTTTACGGTAAAAAAAAAAAAAAAAAAAGAGAGATAGAGAAATCTTCAGATAGCGATCTGATCAGAGGATGTTGGCTGGGGGTTGGCTAACTAGGAGTGGGATGCCTTATGTAATTGGTTTGGAGATTTTGTTTGGCTTTTCCTGGTTGGCCCTGACTTGGAACCACGGGTAGGAGGGGAGTGGTTTTAAAAAAAAAAAAAAAAAGGAGAGAAATTTTTCAGTGTTTAACCAAGTCCTGACCATCCTGAACCAACTGCTGCAGAGGTTGTGGCATGGTTTCTGGGATGGTTACTGCAGAATTTGTGGCTCGTCCTCCCTGCCTAGTTGGTGCAGAGGTTGTAGGTCAAAGTTCTATTGTCATGTACAATCTGGCCATTGTCCTTTTATATATTCAATCTCTCACTTTGAGATGTAGTGGGATTATGAACAAAGGGAATGGTCACTGATACACTAAGATGATCATCATGGCTCTTATTTGCAGAACAGATGGTAGGGAGTCAAGGATGGAAGCAGAGAAACCTGCTTGGAGGTCTTTATAATAACCCAGGCAAGATGTGATTCTTCCTGGCAACCCAAAGTATTATTGGTGGAGGTGTGAGAAGCAGTCCACTTTAGAGCATCAGCAGGATTTGCTGACACAATGAACATGAGGTCTAAGAAAAAGAGAGGAGTCAAGGTTGACTACAAAGAATTTGACTTGAGTAAGTGGAAAAGATGGAAGTGCCATCAAGTGAAGGAGAAGACTGTGTGGAACAGGTTAGTGGCAGGGAAGATATGAAGTTCAGTGTTGGACACAGTAGCCTTAAAATGTTTACAAAGCATTCAAGTAAACATGTTAAGTAGGGAGTTGGATAAAAAGAGTTCAGGGTAGAAGTCTGGATGGCATGTAAACTTGGGAAGTGTCAATATAGATATTGTATTTATTTTTTATTTTGTTTAAAGATTTATTTATTTTAGAGCGAGCAGGGGGGAGGGGCAAGGGAGGGGGAAGGAGAATCTTAAGCACACTCTGTGCTGAACAGAGAAGCCTGATGCAGGGCTTGACCTCATGACCCTGTGATCACCACCTGAGCTGAAACCAAGAGTGGGATGCTTAACTGACTGTGCCACCTAGACACCCCAAAAGATTGTATTTAAAGCTATGACTGGATTGGACTTCCAAGGGAGTGAGTGTAGCTATAGAAGAGTGCCAAGCACTGAGCCCCTGAGTGACCTACAATAAGAGATCAGGCTGATGCAGCAGAAGTAGCAAGGAAGAGAGCGAAGGAGGGAGAAAACCATGAGACCAAAGTGTCCTGGAAGCCAAACGGAGAGCCAGCCAACTACATTACCTGCTGCTCCTTTTCCAGGTAACATGAACGACTTGACCACACTGAGTTATGTGGCGGTCAGAGGGAAGAGCAGCTTCAGTGGAGCAAAGGGGGAAAATGTTGACAGGAGCAGTTTTGAGCAAATCTGAAGGAAGAAAAAAATAACAATCATAAATATAAGTATTGATTTTTAGGAATTTTTCTGATAATTTGAGTATGACTGGAATCTTTAAAAAATCCAATCTGATACTCTTTGACTTTTAACTGGAAATTAGTCAATCATATTTACCATAATTCTGGATCTTTTAGACATGTTTCTGTCATATTAATGTGTGTGTGTGTGTGTGTGTGTGTGTGTGTGTGTTTAAGATTTTATTTATTTAAGAGACAGTGGGAGAGAGTAGAGAGAGTGTGAGCAGGGAGCGGCAGAGGGAGAAGAAGCAGAATCCCTGCTAAGGAGGGAGCCTGATTCAGGGCTTGATCCCAAGACCCTGGGATCATGACCTGAGCTGAAGGTAGGTACTTAACCAACTGAGCCACTTAGGTGCCCAATTTGTGTTTTATATTATTGAGAGAAATAATAGCATGTTGGTTGGTGATAAAAATAACTTAATAGAGAGATACTGATTTTGCTAGAGGTTGGAGACTCACTGGAGCAATGTGCTTGAGCAGTTGAGAGGCATGGGGGCCAGGGCACACTGGAGGGTCATCACAGACATGAGCTCTGGGTGAACACTGGGTGAGAGGAGTGTTGAACCAGGTTTGAGGAAAGAAAAAAAGGTGTGAATGTATCATTTAGGAGAACAGACCTGTGAAAAGGGAAATTCAGCATGGTTGTCCTGAGGCATTAGGACTCCCGGTGTTTGGTAAGGTAATTGTATTAATAAGGGTAAGCAGATAACTCTAACAAATGACTCCCAAGCCTCAGAGGCTAAATAAAGGCATTTTATTTCCCTATACCTTGTTATATTCCAGAGAGGTTTAAGGGGAGAAAGAGGTGCTCTGTTCCACACAGTCTTTTCATTGAGCATTTCCAACCCCTCTCAACCCACTCACTAAATTCAAAGTCCTCCACTAAAATGTCTTCATGGATCCGATAAAAGAAAAGAAAAGAAAAGAAAAGAAAAGAAAAGAAAAGAAAAGAAAAGAAAAGAAGAAAAGAAAAGGAAGAAGGGAAGGAAGGAAGAAAGGAAGGAAGGGAGAGAGAGGAAGGAAGGAGGAAGGGAGTGAGGAAGGAAGAAAAGAAGAAAAGAAAGAGGAAAAGAAAGAAAAGAAAAAAAAAGAAAGAAAGAAAGAAGAAAAGAAAAGGGAGAAAGAGAGAAAGAGAAAGAGAAAGAGAAAGAGAAAGAAAGAAAGAAAGAAAGAAAGAAAGAAAGAAAGAAAGAAAGAAAAAGAAAGAAAGAAAGAAATGGACAATTTCCCAGGATTTTAGGAGTCATACATCACATCTACCCACACTCCACTGACGAGACATAAGTTCCAGGTCTCCTGCCAGCTACAAAGGAGATTAGATGTGCTCAAGCTATGTGCCCAGAAAGAAGAGGAAACTGAATCTGGTGAAGACACTAAAGTGTAGGCTACAGACATGAATTTAGAGTGAAACCAGACAGTATGGTTGTGTTTTTTCCCAGACAACATTCAGCTGCATGGATGGTGTGAAACATAGATGTGGAGTTCGATCTGACCAGGCTGCGGGGTTTGCAGGGCAAGCACAAAGAAGCAAGTGAGAAGCAGGGAAGGAGAGGGTGTGAAAAGCCAGATGACTATTATAACTGACCTTTGAATTTAATTTGAAAAAGGAGGCATGTGAGGAGGGAGACTGGAGGAAGTAAACAGGTGGCAGGGTCAATGGGCTTTTTTAAAAAAGCATATAGTTTTTTGACGATGTGGTAAAGGTTAGTATAATTATCTGGTGTTAATTATGTTTTCAAATTTCACTGAGGGCTGTCACATTTATTTGAATAGCAAAAGTCTGCATAAAATGGCAGAGCTCAGAAAGAATGAATTCTCAACATTTGCTACAACATGGACGGCACTGGAGGAGATAATGCTAAGTGAAATAAGTCAAGCAGAGAAAGACAATTATCATATGATTTCTCTCATCTATGGAACATAAGAACTAGGAAGATCGGCAGGAGAAGAAAGGGATAAAGAAAGGGGGGGTAATCAGAAGGGGGAATGAAACATGAGACTATGGACTCTGAGAAACAAACTGAGGGCCTCAGAGGGGAGGGGGGTGGGGGAATGGGATAGGCTGGTGATGGGTAGTAAGGAGGGCACGTATTGCATGGTGCCCGGGGTGTTATACACAACTAATGAATCATCGAGCCTTACATTGGAAACCGGGGATGTACTATATGGTGACTAACATAATAAAAAATCATTAATTAAAAAAATAATAAATAAATAAATAAATAAATAAATAAATAAATAAAATGGCAGAGCTATTCTCCAGTTACTGATTTCAGCAAGATTAAAAATAGAAAAGAAAAAAAAAAAACAGTAATAGGTATTTGAAGAACAGAGGATTTTATGTTCTTTGATGATGATCCATTAAAATATTTTGCCCATGGTTTCTTACTGACTTAATTTGCATTCCTTTTATTCTCCAAAGAAATAGGACACAGGATGCAAGACTACTTTTTTGGCTTTCTTGTCAAGGTTTTGGGGACATCCAACTTCGACGCGAAGTTTTAATTGTATTGTCAGCAGGCATTAAAGTGCATCTTAAGTTGAAATGTATTTGCTGCCATGAATATAAAGCTTATAAACAAATAAGTACGCAATGTAAAATTATCTGAGTTTTTCCATCCAGCGGATTGTAGACTAAAAGTTTCAAAAGAATCACAAACAGTAAATATTTAGAGGGTGTCGTGGAAAAATTCTGAAGACCTTTTTGTATGTATTATCTGAAGGAAATGGTATTGTACACATAACTACTAGTAGCACAATTTTGAAATATTGTGCTTAATTCTAATATATCCATTTGCTTGCTAAAGAAATAGTCTCAGAGATAACAATAGGTAGATTTGTGACTGCTATAAAAATATGGCCAAGTTATAGTTAGGTCACAGGTTTCATCTATCTCAGGTTCCTACTGAGAAAATACATGTACTCCTGGCCATCCACACCTCAGTAGTGGCCGATGGTCCCGAGAAGGGCAACTTATTGGGCAAGGGAGAACAGTGGGTGCTCAGATGACTCCCAGTGGCAGAAGATCCACAGATAACTATTGCTGGAAGTATATGAATGGTGATATTTAAAATAAGTTTTGCATTATTCCATTGAGTCCAATATCCCACGGAAAGTAAGATGGCCTGTGAATTTCAGTAATGTTAAGAAAGAAACAAAATGCAGCCGTTAATGCAGGACACAATTCTTTCAGTCACAGAATTTACGTTTTATACTTGCTGGAAGAGTTTGCTTAGATTTAGACACTGTACATTTGACCAAAAGAAAACGTAATGGAACTAGATTGGTTACAATGTTCCTGAAAGGTCTTGCAATTTGGATTCTGAGTCATCTGAAATAGCTTTCAACTTAAGGGAACTGAGTCCTCTGCACCATTAAGAGTATTGGTGATGCAACATATTATTTAAAAAAAAAAAAGCTGGGGGCGCCTGGGTGGCACAGCGGTTAGGCGTCTGCCTTCAGCTCAGGGTGTGATCCCGACGTTATGGGATCGAGCCCCACATCAGGCTCCTCCACTATGAGCCTGCTTCTTCCTCTCCCACTCCCCCTGCTTGTGTTCCCTCTCTCACTGGCTGTCTCTGTCTCTGTCAAATAAATAAATAAAATAAAATAAAATAAAAAGCTGAAAAAACAAAATATATCACTCCTATCTGGGGTTTTCCTCTGAAGCTCTGATGCCATCGTACAAATGTTCATGCTGTCTATCCTGAGCTTACCAGAATGCATCAGATAACAGTAACCACCTTACAACTATTTCCTTGCTGTTAGCAAATGAAAAATGCTGTAAATTTTAAGGCATATTTTAATGTTTACATTAAAAATGATTTCAAACATAAAAATGTAAATGATTGAAATATAAAAATTATATGTTTCTCAGAATCTAAGAGATACATGCGGGAAAATGGAATCCTCTTCACTTGACAAGTTTGTATTGAGTCCCTGATATCTCTACACTCCCGGAATAGATCAAGATAGCTTATTCCATGATATGAGAGACTTTGCCTTTTAGATTTTCAATATCTTCTTTGGTCGTTCGACATTAATGCTATCAAAGCAGTATGTTAAGGGAGTATAATGAAGTGTGAAGAGTACAATCTCTCTGGAGCTAGACTACCTGGGTCTAAAATCTGGCCCTGCCATTATTTGTTTTGTGACTTTGAGCAAGTTACTTAACCTCTCTGTGTCTCAGCTCCCTCATAGTAATAGTATCTGCCTCATTGGGTTCTTGTGAGGACTACATGAGGTAGTAACCATAAAGTAATTAGAACAGTGCCTGGACATAGGAGACTTTTGTATTATTTTAGTCCTATGTTAGAAAACTTTGTACATATTGTCTGGAAATCTGGGACTTTTTAAAAGAATTTACTTATCATTGTTATTTAGTTTAAGAGAGCATCAGCAGGTATCTCACGCCGGAATTAAGGGATTAAGAACTCAATTTAACTTTTGGCTGACTTGTAGTTATGTTTAGTCTTTCTTTGACAGAGTACGTGTGGTATTCCTACCAAGTTCCATGATAAAAAAAATCTTTCTTTTAGAAGGATGCAAAGACAAGCTGACCAAAATAAATTAATGGTTTGGTTTTTTGTTTTTTGTATTTTTGACCCTTTGCAAGAACAAATTCATGTTTAAGTATGAGTAGTAAATTGAAAAAGTGAGAAAGATGTAGTTTTCAATTTACTAAAATGTAAATATAGATACATCATTTTTAATAACCTCCATGCAATTTACTGCTAGGAAATATGCTTTTTGATTCAACAGTTGGGTGGTTTTCAGGGCATTTTGGTTACTGATAGACTTTAAGTGATTTGAATTTGTTTAAGTCCATAAATATCCATTTGCCCAGAAGCTGAGTGAAAAATTTGCATTTATGTTAACACGCAAATACATAATATGTCCTTATTGTTTGTTCATTTCAATTATCTAAAGAGTTGCCTTAAGCAAAATCTTTCCCTTGAGCAAAACAAAGATTTCAGGTGGCCTCTGGACTTAGAGATTTACCAATGTTAAGTATCAACGAATAATTGTGCAAAAATATTCATGAATACCTAGAGATGTGCTGAAAGCCCCGTGGCCCAGAATTCAAGTACACAGAGAATGAGGACTACGTACTTAATAATAACAGTAAAGTTAGCTCTGTGCAAAGTGTTACCAAGTATGAAAAAAGTAAGATATATTGGTTACTAAGTATGCGAAAATATATGCTGATTATCCCCAGATTGCTTATCGTTTGGTTGCTAAGAAGATACATCAAGAAACAAATAAGATGCACACAAGCACACAAATTAAATGCTGTATTAATTAAAGCACAATTAATACAGATAATGAAACAATGATGTGGTATAAAAAGGTATTAAGTGAGTAATAAACTAAATAATCAGTAAATGATTTGCACATAAAAATCTTGGGAGGAAAGTGACTGTGAACCTTCAAAGGAGGTATCAGGCAGGAGGTGGATCAAAAGATGGATAAAATATTAGTAAATGGAGAGATGATGGAAGGGAATTCTAATAGGGGAAGAGCAGGAGCAAATCCATGGGCAAAATCATGAAAGGTCTTGGGGGTTGGGTAGGGAGAGATAGTAAGGAAGTCAGCACCCTGAATCAGATGGAGTTTCTGGAGGAAATAATAAATAATATTTAGTACAGTTGACCCTTGAACAACATGGGTTTGAACTGTGTAGGTCCACTTATACATGGATTTTTAAATAGTATAGGACTGTAAGTGTATTCTCTTATGATTTTCTTTTTCTTTTTAACCCATCTCCCCACCCACCTCCCCTCTGACAATCACAAGTTTGTTGTCTATAGTTAAGTCTGTTTGTCTCTTTTTCATCATTTGTTTTGTTTCTTATGTTCCACACGAGTGAAATCATATGGTATTTGTCTTTCTCTGACTGACTTATTGCACTTAGCATTATATTCTCTACTTCACCCATGTTGTTGCAAATGGCAAGTTTTCATTCTTTTTTTTTTAAAGATTTTATTTTTAAGTAATCCCTACCCCCAATGTGGGGCTCGAACTTACAACCCCGAGATCAAGAGGCACATGCTGTACTGACTGAGCCAGCCAGGTGCCCCACGTTTTCATTCTTTTTAACAGCCGAGTAAACCTTATGATTTTCTTAGTAACATTTTCCTTTCTCTAGCTTTACTTTATTGTGAGAAAATGTACCAAATACAAAATATGTGTTAATCAACTGTTTATGGTTATTGGTAAGGCTTCTGTTCAATGATAAGCTATTGGTAGTTCAATTTTAGGGAGTCCAAGGTTATATGTGGATTTTTGACTGCACAGGGTTGGCACCCCTAACCACTGTGTTGTTCAAGGCTAAACTGTATTAAATATTGAGTCAAAATTCAGAGATCCTTAAAAGAGGTAAATGTGTTTTCACTAAATACAGTAGACTACTAGGAACTATTAAAATTTTTGAATGGGGCAGCCACATGAAAAAGTGAAAAGCTGGTTTGAAGCTCAAACCAATAGCAATGTATAGGAGAAATGCTAGCAAGGAAAGGAGAGGCACAGGAAGAGCAACTGGAACTGGGAACAGAAGAATCTGTCAGCAGTCTCTGCAAGATAATCTATACCTATTCCAGGGCAAATGTTAGATGGAGTCATGCCTTTCTAAGATAAAGCAAATTCCACTTCTTTTGGCATCCTGCCTCTCTATTTCTCATCCTTTGAGCAATGACTCAGGTAAATTACATCTTGACTCAGGTACATTATATCTCAGCCCCTTATTAACGAACTTGTAGATAGCATCACTAAATGTTTTCTAAAAATGAATGCTACAAATTATAAAATAGCAAACTTAGCATTGTTTCTGGGGGAAGATTCCAGAATAAATTGTCTTACAGCACTTAATGTGGAAGAAGGGCTAACACAGGCCCATAAATAGCAAGTCACGAGGCAACCTCACTGCCTCTTCTGGTGACATTTTCAGAAGAAAGAGGAAGAGGTGCTAGATATATTGAATCTAAATTTCAGTGAGGCAGTTTACCCAGTGCATCTGGTGAACTTCCAACCTCAGTGGCAGTTAGGACAAGGGACTGCATTTCCCCCGTTAGCAGCCATCTTTGGACAAATATAACCTGGAGGGTGGTCTCTAGAGGCTTTTCAAGGCTCAATCTTGGGCTGTGCCCTCGTTTATGAGTCAGAATCCTAAATTATCTCAACAGATATAGGTAATGGAGAGAACTGAAGATGAGTTTTAAGAGAGATAACAGAAGGTCTCATTCTTTGATTTGGGCCAACCATTCCCTACGTGTATGCTGGGAATACTTGAATACTTAGGATATAATGGACAGAATAGTAATACATGCATTTTAACTATTCTCCTGAGAACAAAGCCCAATTTATGTCATCAGACACAGTAATAATGCTCACAGTGAAAATTCACATAATAAAATGAGTAGGGAGATATTATGGGACAAGATGGGTCTTTGAAAAACCCTGACATAGGTAGCTCTCAGCAATGAGTCCTGGAAGGGTGGCCACGGCTATCCTAACGGATTGTGCAGTTTCCTGGTGCCACCTATTGGGAAACTTAATTCAAATGGTTTCCCCCAAGCGACAGTTCATTCAGTGCAACTCTTAGGTCGAGGCTTTTATCCACGTTTTAACCTCTAGTGCCTGGAACATAACATACTTATTCACAAACTCACAATTCAGAGCTTTCTCGATAACTAAAAGCCCTCACGGAGTAGCTGCCTGTAATTCAGTGCCATTCAAATGATATATGAGTGAGTTACAATCATAGCTTCGACGAGTTTGTGCTTACAGCAGAAGTGGGGATTTACAGTGCCTAACAACACTAGCTCTCTAAAGTTACACACGAAAGGAAAAGAGTAAATTTTTTATTTTTATGTTTGTTGCTCCAAAATATCTTTCTCTTCTATTTCATTGGAGAGTGAAATCTAAGAGGTGAAGGCCAGAAACTGAAATTCCCAATTAGTATTTTAGAACTTGCTGTTACAAGTAACATATTAAATTCGTCGGTAATTCCCATATAATGTCATCATCAGCTGTGAGGGACCGCCACTCACTGCTGACCACTACTATTACTGAAGGCACCTACGGAGTTTCTCTCTTTTAAAAACTCTGTCATTTTGTTTTCTATTGGTTACTTGGAAGCATGAGGTAGTAGAGTGAGTGCAACTGTGAACACATTCATCAGGACTTAGGTTGTTCATGGGAAGGGTAACTGTCCCACCTACACTCTCCGCCAAGTTAGTACTTTGGTTTCTGTACAACCACAGAACAAAGAGATCAAGTCTTGAAATGCACATGCTCAAAGGACAGCAATATGATAGATTTAGCAAACTCATAAAAGGAGTTGAAAGAAAATACAAGCAGAAAATGTTATTTTACGTTCCAAATGGCTTGTAGGTAGTCAACATTCACTGACCCCTATCACATGAAAGCATTATATTAGCCATGACTAAATACAAATGCATATAAAACACAGCTATGAACTAAAACATGAAAAGCAAACATCACCAACTACTGTGTCTGTGTTTATGCTATCGTGTGATGTCCTTTATTATTTTTTTTAGCTTGTTGACATATGTTAATATATTGGGGTAAATAATTCTCATCTATTTCACTTGAATGTGGTTATATATATATATATATATATAAATTTTTTTTTTTTTAAGATTTTACTTATTCATTTGACAGAGATAGAGATAGCCAGCAAGAGAGGGAACACAAGCAGGCGGAGTGGGAGAGGAAGAAGCAGGCTCCCAGCGGAGGAGCCTGATGTGGGGTTTTGAAATCCAGTTAAGATGAATTATTTCATTCACTGACTCACTAAACAGGTACTGAGCACCCTCCACAGGTACTGTTTCTTAATAGTAAGAATGATAATAGCAATCATTTCTCAGATACTTTTTATATGAAAGACCCTGACTAAATATATTACCTCATCTATTCCTTACAAGATGGTCTATGAAGGAAATATTGTTATCTGAATTTTACTGAAGAAAAAAATGGAAGCTGAGAGAGGTGAAGTAACTTGCTTAACATTTCATAGCCAGTGAACTACGGTGCCTAGCCATCTGAACTAGGTTCAGATCCCTCAAAGACCAAAGTCCTGGCTCCTATCCCATACATTCTGCTTTCTTGTATTGACTGCTCTAATATGTGTATACAGTATATATGTATATACTATACATATAATATATGTACATGTAAATATACATTTATATTATACCAAGGAAAATTATTGCTGTTCTAAATTATGAACAGATGCCAAGTAAATAATACTTGCTTTCTTTCAACATTTTATATATCAAATATATAAAGTTGAATAATTATTTTAACCAAAATCACACTTATTTTAAAGTAAATGTTGTAATAACAAAACATTCATTCATTAATTTGAAAATGTTCACTACAAAAAATGTATAAAATCAGTCCCTTTCATCAAAACACATAACATAGATGCAAACAAGAGTAGCAAACTTTTAACTGGTTGTGGGAAGATAGGCTGCAAAAAGAAGATCCTGAAATTAATAGATGTGGACTTTTAATATAGGAGAGCAATATTCTTTCTTGAGATGTGTTCTGCTTCTGGCATTTTAGTTTTGGCATTTTTCCCAAATTTCTTTATGATATCCTTCAGTGATAAAGAATTTGGTTCTATATCTGGATTTCTCATTTCTTAGATCACTGGTTCTTAAGTGTGGTCCCAGAAGTAGCAGCTGAAGTATCATCTGTGAACTTGTCAAACTTGTGAATTCTCAGCCACCATCCCCAACCCCCTGAATCAGAAACTCTCAGGTGCGCCTAGCAATCTGTGCTTTATCAAGCCTTCCAAGTGATTCTACATGCATGCTAACGTTTAAGAGCCACTGCCTTGTGTGAATAGCAAAGCCTAGAATATAAATTACCTACCAAACAGGAAATTTTAAACTATGCTAATCTCCAGCAGCACAAAGATTTTATATCATGTTCTTACCTATAAATTTATCATCAGAGAATGAATAGAACCAGGTTTTTTCCTTCATATCATGATTAAAAGCACAGGAGAAATAGTGTCATATAACTAATTGTACAAAAATACTCATGAAATATCTTGGGCTGTACTGAAAACCTGATGGCTTATGGTTTAAGTATTTGAGTGTCTATTGCATATTTAATGCTAATGATAAAGTTATGTCTGCACTAAGTACTTCTTAGCATAAGACAAATATGAGAAATATTGGCTACCCATAAAATGCTTCGAAGCTAGTTGATGGTAAGACGAATATATGAAACAAGATTATACTATATATATATATATATATATATATATATATATATATACAACTACATAAAATGGTGCTATAATTAGAAGACTGATGTAGACCATTTGATAATAATATGATATACAAAAAGATATTAATCATATGACAAATGTCAGTATACGCTTAATACAAAAAAAAAAAATGCTCACCAGAACAGAGATTATGTAACCTGAGCCAACAGGGAAAGTATAACACAGGAGGAAGAAATGGTACCATGTCTTTGGGCTTGGAAGGAGATTGAAAAATGGAGAGTATGTGGAAGGGAATTTTAAAAGGGTAAAGAGCAGAATGAATTCTTAGACAAGATCACAGAGGATTTATGGGGGTGGGTTGGGGAGAGAGTGTAAAAAAGCAAGCAGCTGAACTAGATGGATTTTATGGAGGAAAATCACACACACAAAATTGAGTATTGAATGGGCAAAACAAAGTCAGATTTTAGAGACCTTTAGAATAGTAGAAATATTTTTATTAGATGCAAGATCTACGGTGAAATCTTGAGTAGGGCACTATCATGGTGAATATTCTGTTTTTGAAGTTCAAGCAATCTGTAGGAGAGATTCAAGTTGGGGAAAGAGGTCACAAAAAAACAACAAGGAGGCAACTTGTAGGACCGTTTGGCTACAGTCAGGTCTATAATTATCCTGATTTGTATGCTTCTAGACAGGACAAATTTTGAAGGACAAAACCAAGCAGCAGAGAAATTCTTGGTGTTAAACATAGTTAGATATAAAGAGCTGTTGGTCTGGTTATGGGCCAGCAAGAACATGAGTCTAGTCTTAATGACCTAAGACTGAGAAACAATCTAAATCATTCCAATGGAATATGGCAGAGTCAGGATGTGATAATGGGGAACCGAGAGGGGAGCAGGATCTGGAATCCAGGATGACAAATCCATTCTTGTAGAACAGTTGACCAGTACGGCTCTAAGAATGTAGGCAATCAGTTGCTATCAAATAAAGTTTAAAAGGACAAGTTTGGATTAAAGTGTATAAAGATCACAATGTCCATAAACAAGAAGTTCACTAGAGATGGACTTTACAGAGTGATGATCCCAAAAACGTATTTATGAGCATCATTTTGCAGCCTAGAAAAATACCTGATATTTTACACAGTGGTACATGGCAACTGATGGCCTGATTCAAACTATCCCTACTAGCTTACTGATCAGGTCAAGACAGGAGAAGCAGGGAAGTGGTACAGAAAGAAAAGAAACAATCTGCATTACTGGAGTCCCGGAAGAAGATGAGAGGAAGAAGGGGGCAGAAAACTTACACAAAGAAAACATAGCCAGAAACACCTCAAATGTGGGTAGAGATTTAGACAATCCATTCATGAAGCTAGAAAGTTTCCCCCAAAATTTAACCAAAAGAGATATCTCCAAAACATATTGTAATAAAACTGTCAGAAATCAAAGCAAAAGAGAGAAGCTTAAAGTGGCAAGAGAAAAAAAAAAAGCTTGTAAGGGAACCCGCATAGGGCTATCAATGGATTTCTCAGCAGAAGCCTTACGGGCCAGGAGAGAGCGAGATGATATATTCAAAGTGTTGAAAAAAAAACAACAACAAAACCTGCCAACAGTGAATGCTGTTACATCCAGCGAAGTTGTCCTTCAGAAATGAAGGAGAAGTAAAGAGGTTTCCAGATAAACAAAAGCTGAGGGAGCTCATTATCACTAGATCTGCCTTACCAGAAAGGCTGGAAGGAGTTCTTTAAGTTGAAATGAAAGGATACAAATTAGTAACATAAAAACTCATGAACATATACCCTAGTAAAGGTAAGTATAGAGTCAAGTTCAGAATATTTGAGTATTGTAATATGTTAGTGTGTTAACAACTCTAGGAAAAAGGTTGAAAGACAAAAATATTAAAAATAACTATAGCTACAATAATTTATAAATACGTAACATAAAAAGAGATAAATTGTGAAATCAAAAACATAAAAGGAGTGAATAAAAGGGTAGTTTTAATGCAATTGAAGTCAAATTGTTATCAGTGCAAAATAGACTATTATGTCCATAAGATTTTTACGTAAGCTTCATGATAATCACAAAGAAAAAAAATTATGTAGATACACAAAAGATAGGGAGAGGGAATCAAGGCATATCACTAGAAAATCATCAGTTTACAAAGGAAGAAAGCAAAAAAGAAAGGAGCAAGGGAACTATAAAATAGCCAGGAAACATGAGGTAGCATTAGTAAATTCTTACCAAGCAGTAATTACTGTAAAGGTAAATGCACTGGATTATCCAATTAATGACCTAGAGTGGCTGAATGGAAAAAAAAAAAAAAAAAAAAAAAACGACCAAACTATATGGTGCCTACAAGAAAATCACTTTAGCTTTGAGAAACATATAGGCTCAAAGCGAAAGGATGGAAGAAGATATTTCATTCAAGAGAAAACAAAAGAGAGAAAGGGTAGCTATACTTAGACAAAATAAACTAAGCCAAAGACTGTAACAAGAGAAAAATAAGGTCATTACATAATGATAAAGGGGTCAACTCATCAATATATATATATTGATATAATATAATTGATAATATATTGATAAATATATCAATAATCAATAATATATTGATATAATAATTGTAAATGTGAATGCATCCAATATTGGAACCCTAAATATATTAAGCCAATACCAGCCAATCTGAAAGGGGAAGAAGACAACAACACAATAACAGTAGAAGACTTCAATAGCATACTTTCGACAATGAATAGATCATCCAAACAGGTAATCATTAGAAGACATTGCACTTGAACTACATTTTAGACCAAATAGATGTAACAGACATATGCAAAATATCCCATCCAACAGCAACGGAATGTATAGATTTTTCCTACGCACACATGAAACATTAACCAGGACAAATCGTATGTTAGGTCACATGATAAGTCTTAGCAAATGTAAGAAGACTGAAGTCATACCAAATATTTTTTCTTTTTTTTTTTTTAAGATTTTATTTATTTATTTGACAGAGATAGAGACAGCCAGCCAGAGAGGGAACACAAGCAGAGGGAGTGGGAGAGGAAGAAGCAGGCTCATAGCGGAGGAGCCTGATGTGGGGCTCGATCCCGAAACGCCGGGATCACGCCCTGAGCCGAAGACAGGTGCTTAACCGCTGTGCCACCCAGGCGCCCCCAAATATTTTTTCTGACCACAATGGTATGAAACCAGAAATCAATACAGGAGGAAAACTGGAAGATTCACAAACATATGGAAATTAACACACTCCTGAACAACCAAAAAGTCAAAGAAGAAATCAAAGGGAAAATAAGAAATAACGTGAAACAAATGAAAATGGAAACACAACATGACAAAACTTATGGGATGTAGTAAAAGCAATTCTAAGAAGAAAGTTTATGCTGATAAATGCCTACACTAAGAAAAAAAGATCTCAAATAAACATCCTAACTTCATATCTCAAGGAAATAGAAGAAGAGCAAACTAAGCCCAGAGTCAGCAGAAGGAAGAAAGGAATGAAGATCAGAATAGAAATAAATGAAAGAGAAACCAGAAAAACAATAGAAAAGATCAATGAAACTAAGAGCTGCTTTTTAGAATAAAATTGATAAATTTTATTTATCAATTTAGATAAAATTGACAAACCTTTAGCTAGACTAAGAAAAAAATGAGAGAAGATGCGAAGAAATAAAATCAGAAGTAAAAGAGGAGATATTACAACTGATACCACAGAAATACAAAGGATCATAAGGCACTATGAATAATTATATGTCAACAAATTGGATAATTAGAAGAAATGGATATATTCCATTCCTACAAACACAAAAGCTGCCAAGAATGAGTTCACGAAGAAATAAAAAATCTGAACATAGCAATTACTAGTAAGGAGATTGAGTCAGTAATCAAAAGTGTCCCAACAAAGGGGGCGCCTGGGTGGCTCAGTCGTTAAGTGTCTGCCTTCGGCTCAGGGCGTGACCCCAGCGTTCTGGAATCGAGCCCTGCATCAGGGTCCCTGCTCAGCGGGAAGCCTGCTTCTCCCTCTCCCACTCCCCCTGCATGTGCTCCCTCTCTCACTGCCTCTCTATCAAATAAATAAATAAAATCTTTTTTTAAAAAAAAGTACCTGATTTGATGTAACTTTGCCTTATTAAAAAAAAAAGTCCCAACAAAGAAAAGCCCAGGACCACATGGTTTCATTGGTGAATTTTACCAAACATTTAAAGAATTAACAACCATCCTTGAACTTTTCCAAAAAAATGAAAAGAAAGGAACTAATTCATTTTTCCAGCATTATCCTGACACCAAAGTTAGATAAGGACTCTACAAGAAAAGACAACGATAGAAAAATATTTTTTATGAATACAGACATATACATTCTCAACAGAATATTTCAAACCAAATTCCGTAGTCCGTTATAAAGATGTGCATCCTGATCAAAAGGAATATATCCCTGAGGATGCAAGGATGGTAGAACATATGCAAATCAATAAATGTGATCACCATATCAATAGAAAGAAAGAGAAAAATCACAGGATCATCTCAATAGATGCAGACAAAGCATTTCACAAAATTCAACTTCTTTTCATGAGAAAAACTCTCAAATTAGGTATAGAAGAAACATACCTCAACGTAATAAAGGCCTTATAGAACAAGCCCACAGCTAATATCACATTCAATGACAAAATTTAAAAGCTTTTCCTCTAAGATCAGGAACAGAACAAGGGTGCCCACTATCATCACTCCTATTCAACATAGTACTGGAAATCCCACTCGGAGCAATTAGGCAAGAAGAAGAAATAAAAGGCATCTGAATTGGGAAGAAAGAAGTATAATTGTCTCTGCAGGGAATTATGATTTCATATATAGAAAGTACTAAAGACTACTCCAAAAAACTGTTAGAACTAATAAACAAATTGAGTATTATTGCAGAATAAAAAAATCAACATATAAAAATCATTTGTGTTCCTTATAAACCACCAAATATATGAAAAAGGATTAAAGAAAACAATCCCATTTACAAAAGCATTGACAAAATAAAATACTTCGGAAGAAATTTATCCAAGGAAGTGAAAGAGCTATATACTAAAAACTATAAGATTTTGGTAAAGACACAAATAAATGGAAAGATATCCTGTGTTCATGGATCAGAAGAATTAATATTGGTAACACGTGTCTATTACCCAAAGCCATAGCTTCAATGCAATCACCAACAAGATTCCAATGGCATTTTTCACAGAACTAGAACAAACAATTGTAAAACTGTATGGAACCACACAAGACTCCAAATAGCCAAAGCAATCTTGAGAAAGTGGAACAAAGCTGTAGGCATCACACTTTCTGATTTCAAACTATACTATAAAGCCACAGTAATTATAGTATAGTACTGGCATAAAAAGACACAGATAATTAGAACAGAATCGAGAGCCTAGAAATAAACTCTCACATATGCAATCAATAAATATTTGACAAGATAGCCAAATATACTCAATGAGGAAAGGACGGTGTTCGGAAAACTGGTTAATCGCATGCATAAGAATGAAATTGAACCCTTATACTATTCACAAAAATTAACTTGAAATGAAACAAAGACTTAAACCTAAACCTAAAACCATAGTATTCCTAGAAGAAAACATAGGGAAAAAGCTCCTTGACATTGGTCTTGCAAATGATTTTTTGGATATGACATGAAAAGCACAAGCATCAAAGGCAAAAGTACATAAGCGGGACTATATCAAATTGAAAAGCTTCTGTATAGCAGAAGAAAATCAACAAATGAAAATGCATCCTACAAAATCAAAAAATATTTTAAACCACATATGTGATAAGGAGTTAATATTCAAATATATCAAGAACTCATACAACTTAAAAGCAAAAACCAATCTAATATAAAAATGGGCAGTGGACCCGAATAGACATTTTTCCAAAGAAGACATACAAATGGCCAACAGGCATATAAAAAGATGCTAATACCACTACCCAGCAGGGAAATTCAATTCAAAACCACAATGATATATCTCCTCTCAGCTCTCATGAATTAGCTATCATGAAAAAGACAAGAGATAACAAGTGTTGGTGAGGATGTGGAGAAAAGGGAACCCTTGTGCACTGCTGGTGGGAATGTAAATTGGTGCAGCCACTGTGGAAAACAGGGGAAGTTCTATATGATCCAGCAATCCCACTTTTGGGTGTATATCCAAAGGAAATGAAGGCAGGGTCCTGAAGAGGTATCTTTACTCCCATGTTCATTTCAACATTACTCACAATAGCCAAGATCTGGAAACAAGCTAATTGTCCATGAATACATGAATGGATAAAGAAGACACGATATGTACACACACACACACACACACACACACACACAAGAATATTATTCATCCATGAGAAAGAAGGAAATCCTGACATTTGAGACAACATAGATGCACCCTGAGGGCATTATGCTAAGTGAAATAAGTCAGAGAAAGATAAATACTGTATAATCTCACTTATATATGGAAACAAACAAAAAAAAGAACTCCTAGTAACTGATGTTATAGCATTATAGGAGAGCTAGGAAAATGCAGTATCATAAAAGGGGTGAGATTATAATATCGTGAGAGAGGCTAGTCCCCAATATTTCATGTGTCAAGATGGCCAAGGAGGATATGGATATCGATTTAAGTCCTATTATAGGCTAGCACTATTCTAAGAAATCTGCATTCCTGTGGCACCTGGGTGGCTTAGTCAGTTAAGCAGCCGACTCTTGATTTCGGCTTAGGTCATGAGCTCGAGGTCCTGGGATTGAGCCCCATGTGGGCTTTGGGCTCAGCGGGAAGTCTGCTTGAGGATTCTCTCTCTCTCTCCTTCTCCCTGTTTCCCCTGCCCCCTGCTCATGTGTGCACACACACTCGCTCTCTCAAATAAATAAATAAATCTTATAAAAAAAGAAATCTGCATTCCTGGCCTCATTGAATCCACATAAAAACTCAAATAAGTGTGTGTATTCATTTTTTGACATGTGAATAGGATGCTTGGGGCAATTAAATAATTCACCCAGAGTAAATCACCTAGTAACCTTGAAAGGTTTGGGAACTCAAATTCTTGTTTTTCTGCCTCCCAAATCCATGTTACTGAAACAACTACTTTTTTAAAATGTATTTTTAAGGAAATGAACATGGCTAACATGTCAGGCATGAATGTTGCCCTGCTGTAGAAACTATAGTCTTCAGACAGTCTTAAACTGTCAGGTTTTTCAAGGTCTGGTCAGCACAAAGAGCTGCCTCCCTGAGGTCATGTCTTTTCACTGATCTAGATGGAGTAGGGTGTGTGGATTGTGGAATATAAGCCCAATATGGAAACTCTCAGAGCCAACACCCTGGAAAGCTCTGCGTCTTTGGGACAAACTTTGAGGGGCCTCTCTCATCATGTGCCTCCTTCCTCTCCACTCTGGCTTCCTCCAGCTTTTTTTCCCAGGGGTTGATCCCTAATAAAGATCTTGCCCCCAAACTCCGTGTCAGGGTCGTCTACCAGAGTATTTGAACTGTGAGAGCAAACTGAGGAAAGATGAGGAAATCAGAGAAACCCAGCAGGCTGCCACTGGGTCTAGACTCAAGTCGAAGCCCTGACTCACACTGGAGACCCTAGGAAAGAAAGGAAGAGGCAGCCGAAGAGAGTGTTATGAAGGCGGAAAAGAGGAACAGGGATGGAGGTCATGGTAAACATAAAATTTCAGCTTTAAATTCTAGAACCTTGGAGAAGAGCAGAGATGAGATTAGAGAGATTCAATAGTAGTAGAACTTGGATTACCAGTAGACCCTGTCACAGGATGATGTCAAGACAAACTTTTAAAAAGTTTTCTTTCCTCTGCTAATATGCTAAGAAAAAATTGACACATGCTGTTCCTATTCTTTCTGATGATTGAGAGAACGTGTATTCAGAGCAAACATCAAGTAACAATTGCACGTATCATTGTACAACTTCAATAGAATCTTTTCAAACAGCTTTTTGGGACTTTAGAGCTGTCTTCCTGTTTAAATTATGATTGTACTTTCATTTGCCTCTTTAAAATACCTTCAAATGTACTCTATTTTTAATTTTCATAAAATTGGTAAAATTGAATGTTCTTAGATCATCGATCATGCAGCTTGAATCTAAGCATTTTCCTCATTCTTACCCCACAGTCTTTGCATTTGACAGGTCATTAAAAACGAGCTTTTAAAGAGCATAGCAATCTTTAATTTCACAAATCTTCTCTGATTGACACCAAAGATCAGAAGAGGAAATTTAAGCAGAATGGCACAAATGAGACTGTTTTACCTTTTATGTATACAGATATGAAGGGCAACCACAGTTATGTCTTACAACTGAAACATATGTTTTAAACTGCCTATTCTTTTAAGAACTAAATATCAAAATAAAATTGTTGCAGTTCCAGTTCAGTACAATTATCTATTTGTGGTTCCTGTGTCATTGCTAACTTCATGGTGAAGACTTTATTTAAATATGTAGCATGCTCACCTTGTCTTTCTTAATGAGACAAGTCAATATGGACAAAATCGTTCCTTTTATCTGGTGAAAATGCAGAGCATTCTCGATTATAGAGTTTATTTCATCCTCCATCATGAAAATTCACTGATGATTGTTCTGGAGGTTTATGTTTAAATTAGCATTCTCCCAGATGTAAACCAGCAGATGGAACATCAGTCATTATCTTTAATTCATTGCCAACCCCATCTCCATTGACATATTTGTTATTTTTTTCTTCTTATGCTTTAATTTCCTAAAATTAAAATACGACTGTTCCCTATTCCACTCTGCCTCCTCTCCCAATTTTCTTGGCTTTGTCGAGTTCTCTAGAACTAATTTATCTCCATCATCCATGATCTAAGTAATCTATCTCAACCTTCTCAACATTACCTCTAGGCAGGCCATTCCTCATTTATATTACCATCTTAAATTTTTTCTGAGTGCTAGTCTTAATTTTTAACTGTCACAGGCATATCTACTTGACTGTCCCATCAGCTTCTCATCATAATGACATTCCATCAATTCCTTTCTTTCCATACTATCTAATAGTCTCCTTGAGGATGGTAATTAGGGGTTTCTCATATTTGTATGTCTTTTCAATACTTTGTACAAGTTAGTGTATACAGCTGAAAGCTAATAAAATTCATTTGAATTTAGTAATGTTGCCTTTAGCAATACTCAAAATGAATATCTATTGTATGAAAACGATGCCAAATGGCTAGAGTAGCTATTGGAATATTCTTTTAATTCAAAAGTCACAATGTGGGCATTTAACAGTGGCTGAAATTTTCTAGAATCTGGGCTTATTTATGATAACAGGGAGAATGGGATCTGCCCTTTCTGCCCTATTATCTTCATTTACTCCCTTTTCCAAACATTCTTGTAATTCAACTGGTCTGATCTCTGATTAAAGGCAGTGGTCAGAATTTCTTTTATTTACCTCAAGTTTACTTTAGGTCCCTAAAATGATGAATATTAATGACCTTTATATTTTCTTTGTTTTCTTCTAGTAGGATTAGATACTGAAGGGAAGAAAGGGATCAGCACTGCAGAGCATTTCAGCTTTAAATCTGACTTGCTCCATTATTCCACGTGTATCACTTTTTCTCAAGGTGCTCATTAATAAACGGACTGTGACTATGCTTTTACCACACTTGATTCCTGGGATGGGAATTAATCAGAGGTCTTTAACCAAAAGTGGTTAAGTAGTCATCTGAAAAACAGTCACAAACCTACTATAATTTGCTGAATAAATTATAGTTTATATCAACTGAGACACATGGGAAAGGACATGGGAGATACTCTTGGGATCCATAAGACCCCCTCGCTCAGTTATCAGCTAGCTGTGTGAACTTGGGGACTTTATGTAACCTCTCTGGGCCTTTAGTCCTATAGAAAGATATGGTAATAACCTTCAGTACACCTCTTCTTCCTCCTCTTCTTTATTTCTTAAAAGAAATTATTACCTTTTGAAATTTAAATGGGAAAAAATAACATTTAATCGATATGACTATATATAAGTAGAAATCCAATAGGGTCAGTAATTAGTTGAGGAATATGGGCCTGAGGTCATAGCTCAGGCACAACCACTATCTGTCTGACAATGCACAAATTATTTAGCCTCCCTAACTCTCAGTTTTCTCATCTGTGGTGTGATTAGAGAACCAAAACTTAACCTTAGATGGCTGTTAGCAGTGTTAAGAGATAATTCATATAAAGCATTTTGATGTTTCACATAAAGTAAGCCCATAATAAGTGTTACCTGTTATCATCAATGATATTACCAACTTCATTACATCAAATCCCATCAACATGGCTAAGATGCTCTCTAAAGAAATCATACCTAGAGTAAGATTATTACCAGGAAGTCTAGAATCTGACCAATTATGTTACACAAAACAGTTTGATGAAGAAATAGCGTCCAGAAATGAGGCACCAAAAAGGCAATAAATTGTCAGTTTGTTGCTACCAGATTCAGGATACATAGTTCCTTGGCCATTTCTTTTCTTTCTCTCTTTTTTTTTTTTAAGATTTTATTTATTTGAGAGAGAGAGAGAGAGAGAACATGAGTAGGGTGTGGGGCAGAGGGAGAGGGAGAAGCAGACTCCCTGCTAAGCAGGCAGCCCAATTCCAGGCTAGATCCTGTGACCCTGAGATCACGACCTGAGCAGAAGGCAGATGCTTAACAGACTGAGCCACCCAGGGGCCCCTTCTTGGGTATTTCTTAATGGGAACTTACTCATTCAACAGATATTAGTTGTCATTTTCTATATGACAAATGCGGTTCTAGGTTCTGGAGATACAAGAATGAACAAAACAGAAAAATATTCCTGTACTCATGAAGTTTATATTCTAGTAAGATTAGACAGATAATACACATAATAAATGTTACAAGGTGATAATTTCTGGGGAAAAATAAGTACGATGGATGCAGCGGATAGAGACTGCAGGGAAGAAGGGAAGATTGAACCTTTATTAAGGTGGCCTTGTTGGGTTTTACTGAGAAAACTTGAAGATCTAAATCGTTGTGTGGACATGTATTTTTTTGTTTTCTAGGCATGGAAAAGCTGGGGGCACATGGAAGCTGTATGCTAAACTTTTCAAGAAACTGCCAAACAGTTTTTCAAGATGGCTTTATTATTTAAAACCCCCACTAGTGGTGTAGGAGAAATACTAGCGGCTTCATGTCCTTACAGACGCTATATCTGGTCAATCTTTGTAATTTTAGCTTTTCTGATGCAAGTGTAATCATATTGTAGGGTGGCTTTAATTTGCACTTCTCTTATGACTAATAAGTACAGCATCTTATGTGCGATTGGCCATTTGTGTCTCTTTTATGCAGAATCTACTCAAATCAATTGCCCACTTTAGAGTTTGTTTTATCGTATATCTGTAATTGACCTTTATAAGATACATATTTTGTAAATGTTTTCTCCTAGTCTGTGGCTTGCCTTTTCATTTCTTAATGTTACCTACTATAGATAAAAAGCTTATAATTTAATGGAGAACAGTTTATCATTTTTGTATGAGTGCGTGTGTGTGTGTGTGTGTGTGTGCGTGTGTGCGTGTGTGTGTGTGTGCGTGCATGTTGCTGTTCTAAGGCAATTTTGCCTATCCAAGTTTGGAAAAATTTTCTCCCATGTTTCTGTTTAAACATTTTTATAGTTTCATGTTTTACATTTAGATCTGTGATCTTTTTTGACTGCTTTCTGTGTGTGGGGAGAGATAAAGGTCATTTTTTTTTTTTTTTTTTTTTTTTTTTTTTTTTAGTATAGATATTCAGTTGATGCAACATTTGCTGGAAGGACTTCCCTTTCCTCACTGAATCACCTTTCTGCATTTATTGGAAATCAACTGGCGATAGCTGTGTGGGTCTATTTCTGGATATTCTATTCTATTAATCCACATATTTATCTTTAAGGAATACTAAATTTTTAAATACTGTTGCTTTGTAATAAGCCACAAAAAGCAGGTAAGGTAGTTCCCCAAATATATTCTTTATTTTAATAATTATTTTTGGGTCTTCTATGTCCTTTGCATTTCTATATGTATTTTGGAATCAATAGTCAAGTTTTCAAAACATTCTGGAATTGAATCTATTGATCAATTTGAGATTTGCCTTTCTAATAATATCTTCCCATATTGAGTATTCTATAAAAGATTAAAATTGATATTTAAAAAATACCTTTATGTTCTGTGAACTTGCTCAGTTAATTAAATCTAGTTATTTTATTAATTCCTTGGGATTTTCTACTTACTCAAATCATCTACAAAAGAGAAAGGTTGTCTTCTTTTTTTCTAATCTTTATGCCTTTTCTATTTTCCCAGCTCCCCCTCCCCTGACTCCTTACTCAATAGTTAAGACCTCTAGTATATGTTGTATAGAAGTGGACTTGTTGACTTGTTCCCAATCAGGTGGAAACAATTCAAACTTTCACCAAGTATGATGTTGGCTGTGGGTTTTTCTCACATGGACTTTATCCATTTGAGGGGCTTCCCGGATATTCCTAGTTTGCCATGGTTTTTGTTATAAATTGCTGGTAAATTTTGTCAAATGCTCTTTCTGCATTTATTGAAAGATCATATGGTGTTTCTCCTTTGTTTTTTAATATGTTGAATTACATTAATTTTTAATGATAAACCAATCTTGCATTCCCTGGATAAACACTACTTGTTCATGATGTATCATGCTTTTTATATATTGTTGGATTTAATTTGCTGATAAGTTCCTTAAGAATTCTACATGTATATTCACGAAGAATATTGGTCTGCAATTCTATTATTGTTATATCTTTGTCTGATTTGGTATTTGGGTTATGCTAGACTTTCAAAATTAGTTGGGTAGTAATCACTCGTCTAGTTTTTCAAAATTTTTTGGTAACATTGGCATTATTTCTTCCTTGAATATCACAATCATTTGACCTGGAATTTTCTTTGGGGAAGGTTTTAGATTAAAAGTTCAATTTTTAAATTAGATATAGATCTAAACTGGTTTTTTGTTTCTTCTTGTATCAATTTTGCAAGTGGTATTTTTTCAAAAATTTGTCCATTTCACCAAAATTAGTGAATCTGTTAGCTTACAGTTTTTAATGGCTTACTCCTATTTTCCTTTTAGTGTTTATGGTAACTATACTCATAATGCTTTTCTCATTCATGATATTGATTTTTTCCTCCTCTTTTTCTTGATTTATCTAAAAAGGATTTATTAATTTTATCTTTTCATGGAACCGAGTTTTAGCTTTGTTCATTTTTTTCTAGTATTTTCTAGTTATTGTTTTGTATGCATTTGTATCCATAGCTGGATCCAAAGTTTCTCTGCCTATTATCCAATGAATGGGTGAGGGAGATTTCTCCTGGGTCCCTTGGTATGTGGCAGTGAATCCCACAATTCCCTCAAAGTCACTTTGTCTGTGGATGGATGCTGTATTTTTTGTTGCTGATGAGGGAAAAAAGAGATATCTTTTCCACCATGATACTGACATCCTTGATCCATTTACTTTCACATTCTTTGTGTTTTTATGTTTAAACTCTTGTTGGAAGCATATAGTCGTGCCTTCCTATTGATATACTCTGTCAACATTTGCTTTTTAATCGAAGTATTTTGACCATTAAAATTTAATGTAATTAATTAGATGTTTGGATTTACATCTATTAAGTTATTTGTATTCTCTATATCTTCACTGTTTTTTGTTCTTCTATTCCTTCCCTTTCTTGCTATATTTTGTATTATTTAAAAAATTTTTATTTCAGTTTATCTCTTGGCTCCTTTTTTTTAACCTGCATCTTTTAATATGCATAGTTTTAGCTGTGATTTGGAATTTCAATTGGCATACCAACTTTTCAAAATCTACTTAGAGTGAATATTGTACTAAAGTAAGAGCTAGAAACTTGCAACATCCTCACACTGACCTTTATGTTATTTTATTATCTATTTCATCTATGTAAACTTTTTTTTTACATCTATGTAAATTTTAACCTCCCAGGCTATTTACCATTTTTGTTACAAGAATTGATTTTGTTACAAGCTCTTCTGAACATCCAGATTTCTCTCTAGTGTTATTTCCCTTCAACTTAAGGTGATTTCTTTACTTTTTTTTTCTTTTTTTCCTTTTTGGAGAAATCTGGGTGTTCAGAAATGCTTTGATGATCTCTTAGTTTTCCTTCATCTGAAAATATCTTTATTTTGTCTTCATCTCTGGAGGATACTTATGAATACATAATTCTGGTTGGTAGTTTTTTCCTTTCTGCATTTGAAGCTATTGCTTCATTGTTTTTTTGGACTCCATGATTTCTGAGGCGAAATTTCAGTTATTCAAATAATTGTTCCCATGTTTACAATATGTATCTTTTTGCTAGAAGCATTTGAGATTTCTTTAGTTATCTTTGTTTTTTGCAGTTTGATTATAATATTTAGCAAGTTTTCTTTCAGTTAATCTTATTTGTGGCTTGCTGCATTGTAAATATATGTCTTCCACACAATTTCGAAGTTTTCTACTATGATTTCTTCAAGATTTCTTTTTCTCCCCTAACTGTTTCTTCTCCTCTGGGACTCCACTTACATATCTATTAGACGTTTTGATACTGTCACACATATCCTTGAATTTTTGTTCAAGTTTTTTTCTTTCTTTTCTTCAGATGGGAAACTTTATATTGACCTACATCTTTTAGTTCATTGACTCTTTTTTTTCCCAGTTCTTCTTTTTTATGTTCAATTAGCCAACATATAGTGTACATCATTAGTTTTTGATGTAGTGTTCATTGACTCTTATTGCTCTCATTTTCGTCTTTACATTGAGTCCATCCAGCATGATTTTTATTCCTGATACTGTGTTTTCACCTCAACTTTCAATTTAATTCCTTTTGACTTTTTTCCTTACTGAGACCTCCCATTTTTTTATTCATTCAAGATAATGTTCATTTATATTATGGAGCACAGTTAAAACAGTACCTTAAGTCTCTGTCTGGGTTCCAAGATCTATCTACTATCAGGGCTGGCATTTATTGAGAGTCTTTTCTTTTGAAAATGGTCACATTTTATTGTGTTATTTATTTACCCAGCTTCTACTTATTAATGTATTTATGTATTTTGCATATTAGTAATTAAAACTGTATCCTAGGTTTTGAATGTTGTTATATAGATACTCTGGGTCTTGTTATAATCCTTTGTAAAACATTTACGTTGTTGTTGTTTTAACTGTCAATCAGCTGAGTTAGTTTCAAACATGAATTCTGTATTGCCTTCTGTGGGCTCTAGTTCAAATTTTACATCATTTCTCAAAGCCCTTGACATACTGTTTCAGGTTCATCTCACGCATCAGGAGCTCAGAGACAAGGCTTGGCTGTGTTCGGGTTCATACACAGAATTAGGCTAGCCCTATTTTTTTTTTCCTCCAACAAGATTACCTTCTTACTCCTGAGGAAAGATGAGATTTTGGGGGGAGTATTGTTTACCCTTGCTGATAGTCCCTGGTGTGACTAAAAATTGACACACAGTTGAAGCAAAACCACACAAGAAACAAAAGCAAACACCCCCAGCTAGGTTGCTTCTCTAGGTTTTGTCTTCCTTCTAGAATCTGCTCCCTTTTATTTGTTTTTGAGAGTCTATAGGTAGCTTTGTTTTATCTTTGTATTTTGTTCAGAGATCTTTGTTGTAATGAGGTGGACTGGATTCAATGTGCTTGTACTGTACCATTAAAGTGGAACTGAATTTCCAAATTGTATTTTTAAAGGGTCATTCTAGTTGCTCTGTTGAAAACAGACTATAGGTAGGCATGGAGGGAGGCCTGCTGGCATACTACTGCACATGTCCAGATGAAAGATGATGTTGACTGGACCAGGCTGATAGTAGTGGGGATAATGAGATGTAGTTTTTTGTTTTTTTTTTTTTTTTCAATATATATTTTGGAAGTGGAGCCAACACAATTTTCTGATATATTAGATATGGAGCCTGACAGAAAGTGAGACATTATTGATAACTTCGAGAATTTGGGCTTCTATAACTGGAAGGAAGTTTTGGCCATTAACGGAAATGGGGAATACTACAACTGGAAAAATATTGTATTGTCAGAAACTTAGCTTTGGTACATAACTGTTGAAGCACCTATAATACATACAAATGGAGAAATCATATTAGCAGTGGATATATAAATCTAGAATTCAGAGGAGACTAGGCTACATATATTAAAACAACCAGAATCCTAAGTTTACAAATAGTAAGTTAAAAATCTATAAAATCCCCTAGGGAAATGTTTTTCAAACTTTAGCATTCAGGAGAATCACCTGAAGTGCTTATTAAAACTAAATTGCTGGGCCCCAATCCCAGAGTTTCTGATTAATTAGGTCTTTGGAGGGACTTGAAAATTTGCATTTCTAGCAAGTTTTCAGGTCATGCTGATGCTGCTAGTCTGAGGACCACACTTTGGAAACTACTACCCTCTGGTGAGTGTAGATATAGAAGAAGTTCAGTGACTGAGCTCTGGGGGGACTTGTGCTAAGAAATTGGAAAAAAAAGATGAGGAAACAAGATAGAAGATAGAGAAAGAACAGTCTGTGAGGTGGGAAAACCTGGAAAATGGCGTGCTGGTAATGACTGTTTCAAGGAAGGGAGGGTATCAACTTTCATTTGCTGCAGATAGGAGAAGTAAAATTAGAACTGAGAGTTGACTATTGTACATACCAATATGGAAATTATTAGTAACTTTAACAGTATCAATTTTGTTGGAGAATTAGGACAACAGTCTGTTTGTAGTGGATGTAAGTCATATCTTTACAGTGTAAACAGATTAACTATCCTTGTAGCTCAGTGACACCAGCCACTAAAACCCTTTGCTCTGGTATTATCCTCAACAAGTACTGTTCCTTGTAGATTTTTTAAAGGAAGAAAATAAGCAGATTGACCCATGTGATTTTTCTATTTGCTTTATAGTAAAAAAATCTTTAGTTCAAATTAATATATTGGGTTTTGCCTCATGGCATCAGTCTCTTAAAAGTTAGGCAAGCCTGAACCAGTTTCTCGGATCCTGATAAATCCTGATCCTCTGTCAACACAATAGGGTTTCTGGAGCTCCCTCTGAAGACCAGACTGAACAGCTGAGGCCCCATTAAGGTATCATTGTTCCTCTGAAGTCCAATTTTATCTATTTTTTTAAGCAGCCATAATCTCATTTTTATCTTATGAAAAGTAAGAATTCTGGACTTAGTAATTTCAAAAGTTACTTTCATCTTTAAAGTTCTATGATTCTATGCCTTTACATCAGGATAATATTCATAAAGCAGTCAGACAACATTTCTTTCTCTAAATTTCAATATTTTCATATTGTAGTCAGAATTTCAGGAGTTTTACTTATTCATTATTGTAGGTGTTTCCAAATAACAGATACCATTGTGTATTTAATAAAAAGTTATAGAATTTTTAAGCAAATAGGTCAAATATTTTTTAAAAATTTGACAATGTAAGATCTCTCCATGTAAAATGTTTGTACTTAATTGCAAAATTGATGTAAACATTTCTATTATTTAGAGAGAATTAATAATCGGGTCTAAAGTAACAGTGCAGAAATCAGGTTTCTAATTCAATAGCCAAATCGAACTGAGACTGGAAAGTTCAGCTCTTTAAAGAATAACCATCCCGTGTTATTGGTACACAAGCAGCAAATAACAATAATCTTTCTATTACAAATCTTTTCTGTACAGTGTTATTTATTATTTGGTTTCCATTGAGGGATGATATAATCTAGAACTGAATATGATGCCTTTCCTGTTTTGGCTCAGCATTAAGAAAATTAGATGTAAGAAACAATGTTTTCTATTGTGTTAGAGCTTTGGTTCTCAAAGAATTTAAAATTTGAGAACAAGAAAATGTTTTAAGTGTAAAGTGTAACCTTGTCTTTTAGAAAGAGGAGGAAGATGAGGTTCAATAAGTTCATGGTGGTCCTAACTCATGGCAGTGCTGAACTGAGAATCACTGTGTTGTCTCAAGGAAATAAATAATCACAGAAGTGAAAGATATCTTGTTATTTTTGGTGTCCAACTATTATGTGATGCATGAATCACCCCCATGGTCTCCTCCATAAGGTCCTTTCAAACATCTGTTCATATATATAGAGTGTAAGTAAACATACTTAACACCTAGCAACATTTTCCTGAGGTAGTTCTATTTATCAGCAAATTTTAAGTGTTAACCAATAGGCTTAATATGCACAGTCTTTGTCCTGGGGCCCTTTAAAATCTATGGACCTGTCCTGTTTTTTTCCTATGTAATTGTCAACAGAATTTCCATCACAAATTCAAGCCAATCTCCTAATTCTCCCAAAGTATAGTATTTCTTGCCTCTGTTGAATTGGAATGAAAGATTTTAGTACCTGTTGGCAAAATCTGCTTTAGACTGCCATTTCTGTCTTGGTCAAGTGTATGGTTGCCTCTCCAAAGGAACTAGAAACTTGAGACAGAAGGCAACATTTTTGTAGTTCATTCACTTAAAGTTTCAAAGTTAATATTCCCTGGACTGGTAACTCAGTTTTTACCAAATCCTGTGGCCATGCTCTTATGTCCTTTCAGACACTCATGGTATCTACTGCCAGAAATTATAGTCGATGCCAAGGGCAGGAAGTAAAGACAATGGCAATTTCATTCATTCACTTATTCATACTCATTCCACATTTATTAAGTACCTACTATGTTTTAGTCTGGCAACAAGGTGCTGAGATACTCAAGCACTAATAAGGCACTGTGTTTATTCTTGAGGAAATTGAGATCTGTTAGAAAAAGGCAGGCATATATACAAATATTTGCCTTGAAATATTATAGATCCTGTGGGAGATACACACATTTAGGCTACAAGGCAGAGAGAACCTCCTATGTACCTTTTACTAGTATTTTGTTGGTAAGGCCTTAGCTATTTTATCTTAAGTTCATTCTCTTTAATGACTCTGATAAAATAATTCCCAGTAATCAATTACTGAACCATTTAGGAGTTTAAAAAAATTCTTCAAAAACATTCAACACACTTAATGAATTTCTTTGCCTGGGAAAATTCATGGACAAACTTGAACACATTAAAATGAAAATTTGCTGATGTGATTCAGTTTTTAGTTCTGGGTAAAATATTCCATCAGCATGACATTTTCCACCTCATATTGTATTTCTCTGTACAGATATCTTGGCTTGTGAACTGAGCTTGGAGTCTATAGTGCATAAGTGGGATACCTGATTGATGAGTTTAAACAGAATTCATGCATCCTTTAAAAAGATTTTAGAGATCACTTAAGAATGTAATTTTGAAGGATGGCATTTTTAGCTACAGTGGGCATTTTGAAATGTATGCAGTTACTCTGGACCATTTAGATTATTTTGAACACTCATAGAATTTGCCCTGCTCCACCTCAACCATAATCATTCTTCATCTTCCAAACAGCAAATATGTGACAAGTGAATACCGATTAGCTCCCTCTGTGCTTTTAAAATCATTTAAATTTCTTTTTCAGCAAGTTCTTTCCTGAAAATACGGATACAAAAGATAAGGGTCTTCTAGCTTCATAATGGTACACAAAAAGTCAGTATAATGGTGCTGTTTAGTGAACACTACTCACCAGGGTAGGCAGCTGTGTCCTGCTGCACTTAAGAGTAAATGATCCCAGGTCTGGATTTTCATGAGCCATTTTCTCCCGCTTTTAAGGTGAAGGATTCTGTGGGAATAAATGAAGATCACCCAAATGAGAACAAGCAGAGGCTATCTATTCAGAGACTGCTATAGCACAGAAGTCAGCCACCATTGCTTGCTTTTGGCAGAGATTCAAAGGCAGGCAAAGAAGTACGAAAGCTTTATAGTGAAATAAAGGAAGGATTTGGATGGACTCTGATGAAAAGCTGTTGGCATGGGGAAGCTGGAGATGCATTAACTAGAAAGGACACATTTTAGGTGATTGGGTAGGGGAGCATATTGAGATTTTTCTGGTTTGTTCGGAGTTGGAAGGAGGGGTAAAAAAATAGGGAAGTCCAAGTCTTTGACCAGGTTCTGACCATTCCAGGCTGATTGTTAAGATTCAAATGCTGTAGTCAGAGTTCTGTTGTTACATATGGTCTGCCCATTATCCATTTGTATATTCAGTCTCTCCCTTTGAATTCCTCTCCACATTTCTAACATTAGATTACGACTGTCTGTTGTCACAATCTGATCCAAAGGCAAATTAGGGATCCTGAATACACCCCTCTCTATGATTCTCTGTAACGGATGAAGCCTCAATGGGCTTTTCAGTGTGAGCAGTGTGAGCATTTGTAAAAGCATGAGCTCTCCTGCGTAACACTAAATTCTAACTTGTGTAAGACTGAAAAAAATACCATTTATGGAGGAATAATGTCTTACTTAAGATTCATAGGATAGATTATGATTTTCTTACTGATTATTATACAGATAAAATCTTGTTTCTAGGTTAATATAAGTAAAATACCTTTGGAGAACTAGAAAACGGTAAGTATTCATCTCTAGGGCTTTGGCTCTAAATTGTTGCTATGTTTTCACTACTGCAGCACTTAAAACATATTTTACCCCCAGATTTTGCTAATTTGTACCTCTTTTTTTTTGTACCTTTGGTTTTTGGACTTAGTTCTTCCAGAGCCAGAATGCTTCTCATAAGTTTTATCAGTAAACTTAATCATTTGGCTAGGATGAATCATACCCTAGTTCTCGCCATAGTTAATTGGAATAATTTAGATGATGAGATTTGGGACTTTGAGTTGATTTTGTTGATAACGCTTAAATGAAATTTGATGCCAGAATGTCAAAAGCTTTCCAGGATGTTGGGATGGTGAATATATTTTGCATGTGGGAAGGGCATGAATTTTGGGGAGCCAGAGGGTAGACCATTGCGGGCTGCACTGTATCCCCCAAAACATGTTGAAATCCTAGTGCTCCTACCTCAGAATGTGACTTTATTGGACACCAGGTCTTTATAGACTCAATCAAGTTTAAATGAGGTCATTAGGGTGGGCCCTAAGCCAAAGTTGTGACTGTTGTTCTTATAAAAAAGGGGGAAATTTGGACACAAAGGCATACATGCACTGAGGGAAGATGATGTGAAGACACAGGGAGAAGATAGCCATCTACAAGTCCAGGAGCATGTGAGGCTACTAGGAACGACACAAGAGGCCTGGGGCAGATCCTTCCCTGGTGCCTTCTGAGGGAATATGGCCCTGCTGCCAACTTGAACTGAGACTTCTGGCCTCCAGAACTGGGAGACTAGTTCTTTGTTCTAAACCATACAGTTTGTGGTACTTTGTTATGGTAGCTCTAGGAAACTAATACAGATTTGAAAACCATTTTTGAATCTGCAATTTGTGCCATTAGGTTTTATATTAACATCAGTAGGTACATATATACTCTTAGACCTTTCAGCTAATGTCCTAGTTACCTTTCCCATTTAACAGACTGCTATTTGACTCGAGATACTGACTAGACTCTATATATTTCAGAAGCTACTCTTAACATTTTGCTAGTGGCTGAAGTGTGCTACCAAGCTTTTATTTTATTAAATAGTGGACAAATGAGAATTGTGATGTTTTCCTCCTATCTTTTGGATCAAAAAAGAATGTTAGCAAACTGGAAATACTTTCCTTACAAAAAAATTTAAGTATTTAAAGTAATATCTAATGTTTGACATTTCAGCTAAACTATGATACCAGAGACAGAAGGTGGAACAACTTTTGCCAGTTATTATATCTTGGTGGCAAACATGCCAGACACTGGCTGCCTAACAAACTTATTAGGCTGGAAACTGTTTCTTGTGTCTTTCTTTCTTTGTGTATTAAATCTTCTTGTGCCATTTGTTTTGTCACTGAGGGAGGAAGGGAAGCCAAAGAAACAAAAGTTGGAGTGAAATTAAATACACAAGTTCACTAAATATTTAAATGGTAGTTTCCCATGTTGACAAAAAAGCAAGATGCATCCAATTCTAACAGAAATCATGACAACTTCCAACTCATGCTTTTTTTTTAATTAATTTTCTCCAAATTTTCATTTTTGCTTTATTGCACTTGGCAAGTATTGCACTTCATGTTTTAATTTTTTTAGTATTTTTTTTTTTTTTTACATAATGAAGGTTTGTGGCAACCCTGATTTAGCAAGTTTATTGGTGCCATTTTTCCAACAGCGTTTGCTCACTTTCTGTCTCCATGTCACTTTTGGTAATTCTCACAATATTTCAGACTGTCATTATTATTGCATTTTTTTAATGGTGATCTGGATCAATGATCTCTGGTGTTACTATTATAATCATTTAGGGGCACCATGAGCCATACCCATGTAAGTGGTGAACTTAATAAGTGTTGTGAGTGATGGGGCACCTGGGTGGCGCAGTCATTAAGCGTCTGCCTTTGGCTCAGGGTGTGATCCTAGCGTTCTGGGATCAAGCCCCACATCAGGCTCCTTTACTAGGAGCCTGCTTCTTCCTCTCCCATTCCCCCTGCTTGTGTTCCCTCTCTCACTGGCTGTCTCTGTCAAATAAATAAATAAAATCTTTAAAAAAAAAATAAGTGTTGTGAGTGTTCTGACTGCCCTCACTGGCCAACAGACCATCACCCTCCCTCTCCTCCGGCGTCCGTATCCCCTGAGAAGCAATAATATTGAAATCAGGCCAGTTAATAACCCCTACAATGGCCTCTCAGTGTTTAAGTTAAAGGAAGAGTTGCACATCCCTCATTTTAAATTAAAAGCTAGAAATGATTAAGATTGGTAAGGAAGGCATATTGAAAGTCAGGATAGTCTGGAAGGTAGGTCTCTTGCGCCAAACAGCCAACTAAGTTGTGAATGAAAAGAAGAAATTCTTAAAGGAAATTAGAAGTGCTACTCCAGTGAACACATGAATGGTAAGAAAGCAAAACAGACTTTATTGCTGATATGGAGAAAGTTTTAGTGGTCTGGATAGATCAAACCAGGACAACATTCCCTTAAGCCAAAGCCTAATCCAGAGCAAGGCTCTAAATTTCTTTAATCTCGTGAAGACAGAGAGAGGTAAGGAAGCTGCAGAAGGAAAGTTGGAAGCTAGCAGAGATTGGGTCATGAGATTTAAGGAAAGCAGTCATCTCCATAACCTAGAGGTTCAGGGTGAAGCAGCAAGTGCTGATGTAGAAGCTGCAGCTAGTTGTCCAGAAGACCTAGCTAAGAGAATTAATGAAGGTGGCCACACTATACAGCAGATTTTCAATGCAGACAAAATAACCTTCTATCAGAAGAAGATACCATTTAGACTTTCACAGCTAGAGAGGAGAACTCAATGCCTGGCTTCAAAGTTTCAAAGCTCAGATGACTCTTGGTAGGGGCTAATGCAGCTGGTGGCTTTAAGTTGAAGCCAATGTTCATTTACTATTTCAGAAATCCTATGACCCTTAGGAATTAAGACTAAATCTACTCTGCCTATGCTCTATAGATGGAACAGCAAAACCTGGATGACAGCACATCTGTTTACAACATGGTTTACAGAATATTTTAAGCTCACTGTTGAGATCTACTGCTCAGGGGGAAAAAAAAAATTGTTCCTTTCAAATGTCAATGCTCAATGACAATGCACACAATCACCCAAACACTCTCATGGAGATGTACAACAAGATTAATGCTTTCATGCCTGCTAACACAACATCTATTCTGCAGCCAATGGGTCAATGAGTAATTTCAACTTTCAAGTTTTATTACTGAAGAAATACCTTTCACAAGGCTGCTATAGGTAATGATTCCTCTGATAGACCTAGACAAAATAAATCAAAAACCTTCTGGAAAGAATTCACCATTCTAGATGTCATTAAGAACATTCATGATTCATGGAAAGAGGTTAAAATACCAACATGAACAGGAATTTGGAAGAAGTTCATTCCAGCTCTCATGGATGACTTTGAGGGGTTCCAGACTTCAGTGGAAGAAGTAACTACAGATGTGGAGAGCCAGAATTAGAAGTAGAGTCTGAAGATGGGACTTATTTCAATTCCATAATAAAACTTGGGATGGATGAGGAGCTGCTTCTATGGAGGAGCAAAGAAAGTGATTTCTTGAGATGGAATCTTCTCCTGGTGAAGATGCTGTGAAGATTGTTGAAATGACAACAAAGAATTTGGAATAGTCCATAAACTTAGTTGATAAAGGAGTGGAAGAATTTGCAAGGATTGACTCCAAATTTGAAACAAGCTCTACTGTGAATAAAATGTTATCAAATAGCAGCACACACTAAAGAGAAATCTTCCGTGAAAGGAAGAATCAATTGATGTGGCAAACTTTATTGTCTTATTTTAAGAAATTGCCACAGCCACCTCAACCTTCAGCAAACACCAGCCTGATCAGTCGACAGCCATCAACATCAAGGCAAGACCCTCCACCAGCCAAAATGTTATGAGTTCCTGAAAGCTCAGACAATGGTTAGCATTTTTAGTAATAAAGCATTATTTAATTAAGGTATACACTTTTTTTAGACACAAAGCTATTGCACACTAAAGAGACCATATAGTATAAACATAACTTTTATATGCACTGGGATGCCAAAAAATTCATTCGATTTGCTTTACTGTGATATTTGCTTTGTCCCTATGGTCTGGAACCAAACCCATGATATCTCTGAAGTATGCTGTATATACACTGGATTTCATTTGCCTGTCTTTCATATCTATCATTTTCTCTTATCTTTTTAAATTCTGTATTAAATTCCATTTGATTTCTCTGATTCTTTCTTTCTTCTATGCCTGTTACTGATCAACTATCCTTTAGTTGTTTCTTTTTTTTTTTTTTTTAAAGATTTTATTTATTTATTTGAGAGAGAAAGTGAGTGAGAGAAAAAGAGAGAGCACAAGCCAGGGAAGAGGCAGAGGGAAAGGGAGAAGCAGACTTGCCGCTGAGCTGGGAGCCTGCCGCGGGTCGATCCCAGGAACCTGGGATCATGACCTGAGCCAAAGGCAGACACATAAGCTACTGAGTCACCCATGTGCCCCCTTTCAGTTGTTTCTAATTTCTCCTTTAGTTCAATGATTTTTTTTCTTCTTCTACTTTCTTCCTGAGATCTGCCAGCTTGGCTCCTATTTAATATTTTTCTGGTGCCTTATTATCACTTACCTGAATTTCTTTGTCTTTCCTTAATATTCTTGCTTCAGAGTTAACTAATTTTCTTAGTTCATGGAAAACATTTTATTGTAATTTTTATTTGCTTTTTAACCATTTTCTGGTGAGTGTTCTTTGCCTGCTATTTGTTTTTGCTTTTTTTAAACCCTCCTCTTTTTCCATTGTATGGTGGCTGATATCTTATTTTGGGTTCTATTTATTATTCATTTTTAAATAAAATCAGTTTTTCTTTAGGCAAATATTTACCAGAAGTTTATGTAAAAGAAGAGTATAGGGCTGTGTTCCAGATGGCAGGAATTTTAAACATGACTTACTATTTCTTTAAGTGTTACTTCTCTGGTGCGTGAAATTGTCAACTCTACAGTTGTTCATAATATGAAGTCTCTGTCTCAGCCTCTTGCAAGATCAACAGATCATCTCCTGCAAATAGGCTTTTCCAAAAGAGCCATTGTTTGTGCTCTGAAAATATTTCCCCATCCTTTGCACCCTTCTCTGTTATTGTAGACAAAGGATTTTGGTTTAACATCTTAGAGTGTGCTGCTTGCCTCTGGGACTTATATTTTCATGGATTTTTAGGGATATACAACCAACGTGTCCTCAGTCTGGTTCATTTTGTACCCCTGTTAGATTATCAAAAGCCATCTCAGTTTCAGATAATTTCTATTTTAACCAATGCCACAATTATAATGTCAAGATGTTCAGTTTCCAGACTTGGCCATATATTATGACTATGAACAGCCTTCTCCCATCACCTCTCTTTCCAGATTTTTGAGTGATAGAATCTCCTCTATTTTCAGACACAAAGTTTGACCCATTTCCTGCTCCAGGAAGTAGACATATTATTCAATGGGAATCTTTACTTAAAAAACAAAATTCAGGAGAGCAGAAACAAAGAATGAAAAATCTTAAAGATTTGGTAAGATACAAACTCTAAGTCCAGGAGTAAAGAGCTTAAGATTTTTATATTTAAAAATACAAATACAGTGAAAGCAGAAGATTGTAATAAGATAGAAAGAAGGTGGTAATAAGACATGAAAGAGAAGAAGTGTGAAGTAGGTTTCTACTTTTCGAAGTCCCTTAAGGTTAATTTCTAGTTAACAGTCAATAGCTTTTCACAAGATAGGATAAAAAGATCAGCTCAAAAAGAATCAGAACAAATGTCATAATTTTGCTTGTTTATCCAGAGAAAATCTTATCAAGTCCGTGATTTTCTCTATGTGAAAGAAACAATCATGTCTCTGTCTTTCTAAATTAATTGTACATCCAACAGGATACCAATGGTAAAGTGATAATTAAAAATGAATGTGGGTCGCTGAGCTTAGTTAATAATATAATAAACAAGAAGTAAAGTCACTAATTTAATGGCAAATGCAGTGTGCCTATATGGGGTAGGCTGAAGCAGAACATATTTGGTCCACTGTTTTATTGAAAGTGGTTTCTAGAGGACATTTATTTTTTGTGTTTCATAATCCATTATTAACATCACTAGGAGTTCCTTTAGTCCAATTAAAACCTCTGTTTATATTTTCCATTAGCTGAAGTTGTTCCCTAGTTTGGCATTAATTATCACGGCCATGTAGCCAGTGTCCAAATTTATTGTTCATCTGCTCTTTGGCTTCTGTAAATCTTAAAATTGAACAGAGCTATCTTATTATTCAAATAAAATTTAATAGTTTGTTTCAGTTTCTGTATGTCCAAAGATAAAGGTCCAAACTCAGTATTGTATAGGTTAACCAGACTGGGGATTGGATTACATATTTTAACACAATCCACTGTAGTAATTAATGGATTACATGGAAATATGCAGTAAATAAATTTACTACCCAAGGTCACAATCCTCCCTTCATTCTATTTGTATGTAAATTTTGTTCATGAAAGTTGTATTCTAATATAACCAGACAAATTGAACTAAATTTTATTACTTTCTTAGGAAACTGTTATACTGACCATTACACAGAGAAAGAAATCTACTCTGTTAGGAGACAACACTGTTCTTTTGTTGGGTGTGTAACACAAATGCTTTTCCTGTACTCCATTGTAGTGATTTCAGTTTACACACAAACCATCTATAAAAAATCTGAGCATTTTCTATCTGTGGCTTATTTTGAGGTCCTGAATACTTTATAATCTGTTCTTCATAACCTATAAAAATTGCATAATTAAGTTAAATCATTATCCCATAAGATGGCTCTGTCAGTGACTTGCCACTTGAGATTTAACTGATAAGAATGTTACCCACATTCTGAACTCCTGACAGCAGCAAAGCAATCATTCAACATATGTTTACTGAGCACCTACTGAGTGCCAAGCACTTTTCTAGGCATTAGGCATTCACTGATGAATGAAATAGATAAAATCTCTGGCCTCAAGAAGCTACATCCTAGTGATTAAGAGTCAGTCTGACTTTGGTTAGCAGTTCATCCCAACTAAATAAGAGCAGAGTGACCTTGGGCTGATTGCTTATTAGTTCTGATCCTTAGTCTCTTCATCTATAAGTCAATTCTAATACCTACTCATATGGTTATTGCAAAGATTAAATATGATATTGTACACAGATCACTTAGCACAGTAACTGGAACATAATAAAGCTTGATACATTTTTAAAATCTACGTGTATTTATTATATCCTAACAGTAACCGCAAGCTTTCTGCATCAGAGGCAAACTGATTATTTACTTATTGGTGATTTTAGCATTAGTTTCCTATGTCTGCTCCCTCACAGGGCAACATGAGGAGGGCAGATATCGTGCAGGCAATAGTGGGATTTGCATGTACAAGAGAAGCCCTGAAATTATGAATCTCAGAGCTCATGTGGGGAGCAAGATAACTGCCCCTCCTCCCTCCTAGGAGAGGGAGAAAAACCTTTGTTCTGGAATATAGAATGTGAACAAGTCCTCTCTAGGAAGAGAGTGACTCGACAGGAATGGAGGCTCTGAGTCTGAAGCACAGAAGAGAGAAATCTGACAGCAGGACCTTCCTAGAACTGCTCGAAAATCACTCGACATATAGGTAAGCACCAGTTCAACACACTTTTTTTTATATAGATAGAGATAAAATACATATCTTAAAGATACAAAACAAAGTTTTATTTTATTGTGTGCCAGACTTCACACTGAATATTGAGGACACAGAAATGTCTTATGAGACATGGTTTTGCCCTTGAAGATCTGATGTATACATAAGATCTGTCCTGAACTGTTACTCAAATCTCATAAATATTGCATAAAGTCTCGGGATAATCCTATCTTAAGCACTATGTGAAATATTTGTGTTTAGTAAGTCAATCTCTGGTTTATTGGGAGATAAAAGAGACATCTGATATCTAACAAATCCATTAGCTACACCTTCTCAAATGTCCTAATCAATTTGAGTGAATCTGTAAGTTTATCATTTTCCCAAATTATTCTCTAAGGAGCTATGATCCCTCTTTCCCTTTTCTTTGCTAACGTAGCAGAATCCTCCATGACAGGGAAAGGACAGGGAATGTATGATGTCTGAGGAGACAAGTGCTGTCTGAGGAGAGAGGAGTGAAATTGGAGGCAGACCACGTGCCCATAATTGAGAACTATGTCACTTCTTTTCTGCTTGTTGATGTTGTTAAATAACAAAGCAGTAATGGCTACCTATTGTTACATTGATAATCTGTTATTTAAATGACACATAAGTTTATGACCTCCAGTTATCTACTAGTCCTAAATCATTCTTGAAATCTCTGTGTTAAGATAAACATGCCCACCTCATCGGAACACCTAACAACACTAACTTTAGATTACCATCCTAAGAATTTCAATACAAGGGATACAGCTCAGATACTTTAAAGCCTACTTATTCTAGAATCTCATTTTACTTTAACATAATAATCGAGTAGTAGGAATATCTGATACCCTGAGAACTACCCTTGGGATATCATGAGTGGTCTTAAATTTTTTCTACAACCCCTTAAAGTGATATATTACCCTGACATTTCAAAATCACAAGAAAAAAATAGTAAAAGTACCAGAGAAACAGCAGATCAGAAAATTCAGTTTATGAAATGGAAATAGTACAACCTAATTAAATATCTTTTCATTTGAATTCGTCTAGAAAGTTATTAGTGGTGCCATTAGGGCATAATCTTGAATTACAAAAACAAGAAAAAACCTGATGGTAAACTTTATTAGGTAATTTTAAGTTCCTCAAGTGATGACTTCCTGTAATTTGGGTGGTAACTCTAATCAGATGAGGGTTAAGTATGAGCTACTTGGTTCTTGCCCTGCTCCAACACCAGTTAGCCATGTGATCCTGGGAAAGGCACTTGATCTCTGAAAAATGAGGTTTTAATTTCATTGAGGGTTCCACCAGCTCAGGGGTTCTTAGTTTGATAGCAGGGATAAAGAAATCCTTGCACTTTCTAAAATTATATGCAAACTTACTAAAAATTAATATGCATATGTGTATTTTTTTAGGGAGTGATTTCCAAAATTACCTTAGATTCTCTTATCTCCTCCCCACAAAAGTTAACCACCGAACCAGGTCATTTCTAACATTGCCCTTCAGTCTAAAACATTTAAAGTTTCTGTGATTTTTTTACAGTCTAATATTCTAATCACATTTTCTCAGGGCACAGGCAGTGTTTTGGATCCCGTAAAACAACTGATCCATTTGAAGTCTTGAGTTGTCATTTTTTAGGGGGGAGCAGTATTTTGTTCTGCTCTAGGAGTCTGGAAAAGTAAACGATAGCCACAAGCCCTTCACTCTTAGCCACTTCACCTTTTCCCTATAGGCATGTGCATACGCAAACATTATAAGTCAGTGTTGTTAGGACTTATCTGTAAGAGTTACAAAACTGCTTGCAGGATAATTCTACTTTTTCATGGTAGTTCTTTTAGGGAGAAAGATTGAGATTCATGCATTTACTTATCCAACACAAGTTCACATGCCTCAATTTCTAAAGAGTGCTTCACTTAATCAATCATGGTACATATCAGCAGACAGCCTGTAAACCCACAAATTTAAGCCAGAGGGAAAAAAGATTCCATAATATGTGTGTCCTGCTGCCCTGAGGCCACACAGATGGCCCTGCTCTCAGGAGAAGGCCCTGTTCCCTAAGATCTCTGGGATACCTCAGTGTAAACCCCCATTTACACCAAGCACAGAATAAGACCTGCGATTTTTGAAAATTAGATACATCCTCATACCACTATTCTGTCCCATGGATTTCAAAGACATTTCTGGAGAGGTCTGCATATATTGTGAGGGATTGGAGGTGTAAGGGAGAAGCACAGAAAAAATTATAAACCATAGGGTTCTGGATTCATGTGAAGCTATGTATGAGACAGGGGAAAAGAGAGTGTGTTTTTACATGAATTCTGCAGTAAAGAAGTGTATTCAATTCACATCTCTTTAATTCCTTTTGGTCTGCTGGATAGAGTATCAATTCCTCTTTTGGCTGCTTCTGATTTTCCAACATTCTCTCTCTTGGTGCAGATGTCTCAAAGTACTTGGATCGGAATCCACTTAAACAGCTGTCCCTGTGTCCTTGTCTTGAACACAGAGTATACACAGACGACCTCTTTCTCTGCTCTGTGCTCCTATCCCCATTGACTTCTGTCCTTCTCAAGTGCATTTTCTAACCAAAATTGACTCTACCTAGATGACACTATTTTCTCTGCTGTCCTCCCACATGGCAGGCTGTGAACTGTAATGGAAAGAGTAGGAATTTTAAAGTATTTTTTAAAAGCTTTGATTTGGGAAGCTAACTTCCACTTTTAAGCTATGTGATCTTTAAAAAGTTAGATAACTTCTCTGAGTGTGTAAAATAAAGCTCAGAGGCAGACTGCACGTGCAAATATCAAAGTTCAATCTCCAATATGTCTACTTCCTAACTGAGTAGGGAATTAGAGGCTTTTCTATACCATTATGTCTAACACAGGATCTTCTACTCAATAGAGAATGAGTGAACATTTGCAGATGGAGTGAATAGCTTCAGGGTCCTTATTGAAGCGAGGAATAACCACACCTTGCAGAATTGTGAGGAAATAAATGAGATCATTGAGCCTTTCATCCAGCAAATAGGATTGCTGCATACAAAGCACCAGTCAGTATGGTGGGATACAGTGGACAGACTATACTTGTTAACTTGCTTTTTTCTTCCTTTGCTGTCTCCACAGCTCACGGTAGCTGGGTGCTGGGAACATTCCTCTTACTTCTCCGTGTCAATCCTGGCCTCTTGCACAGTCATCCTTAGCTTCTCCATAAGCGAAGTTAAGTACACACCCTGTCTGTGGTCAACTGCAGAAAGCCAGCTTCCCTGGCACCTCAGTGGTCACGGATCAAGTGCCTGCTTTAATCCTCTGCTGTGACAGGAGTGTGATAGTGAGGTTGGAGTAAAGGGCCCTCAACTTGGAATTAGGAGACTTTTGGTTTGAGTAGATTTCTGTGTTCCTGTGGAGATAACTTCTCTGGGACTAACATTTATATTCTATAAAGCAAGGAGTTTGAATGATTTGCTAAGATACTTCCTGTTTTAAATTCCGAACTTAGCACTTCACCTCACAGACTATCTTATGGTATTTTCTCTTATTTCAAGTCTTACTTCTTTACCTCAGTGGAAAATTTCTTCTAGGCAGAGATTACCATAGGTGTTTCTATATCACTTACATGCCCAGAACACTCTTTAATGAAGAGTTAACATTCTTATTCTCTAATTAGTAATAGGGATACAGAACATTTCAGATTTATGTAACAGCCTCTAGGACTTAAAAATCAAAGGTATTCCATTGGGTAAAGGTGTGAACATTTAGTTTGGGGCATTTAAAAAACTATATTGTAGTCTACTTATATCAAAATATTTGGGGGTGATTATATTACATACATTACTAAAATCATGCATTAAGAATAACATTTATTTCAGAGAGCGGACTCTCCGATGTAGAAATGCTATCACCCAGGAATTCATTTAATGAACGATATATACCTTTCTTATAAAGATCCATCTGTTTCTAAGCAAGAACGTTTCCACATGGTGGACCTAATAATTAAGCACACTTGGTTCTGGGGACAGGTATTATGTTAAATCTGTAGGAGATAAAGTACATGTACAAAGCCTAAATCAAAGAAATCCACGAGGAGGTACAATTTCTACCACAACAGAGTGTGCTTTCAGCTGGGCATCCTTGACCAGAGTCCTCTGCGTCTTTCGACCTCCCTCTCAAACTTGCAAACCCTGCTGGAGGGCTGGCAGGAGAAGGACAAAGACAACTGTGACGGAACCGGGTTCTAAGGAGCCCCGCGCAGTGCCCATCAGCAGACGGACTCGGCTGTTCCCCCATCACAGAGAACTGCTCTGTTTCCACGGCCTTCTCCTGGGTTGAAACCTAACAAAGGAAAGCCAAAGAGCTTGAAAGCCGACTTTGCGTGTCTCACCTCAGGGCCGACCTCCAGAGAGGGGCACATGGTGCTTCAAAGTGGTAAAGGAACGCAAGACAAGTTTCAAGGAAGCAGCAATAACGAAGCTGGAGTGCTTAAAGCATTCTGTCCAAGCTGTTTTCCATTAAAGGAAACATTTGATACCATTCATCTTCAACTTCCTCTGTGTCCTCTATTTCGGGGCCTCTGGGGCCTCTATTTCGACATCTACTATCTTTGTCCTATCAAGGCGCTGGCGGTGATTCATCAAACTGTTAGCTCCTGTCGATCCTTTTGGGCCATGGCTTGTTTTTCAAACATTACGTCTCTGAAATGTCCAATTTAACCTGTCTCGCTCAATAAGGTTTATGGTACTCTGAAACTAGGAAATTAAATATTAAATCAGTGATTCTTACGTGGAGTTAGTATCCATACAAGGCGTGTTACGTTTCAGGCAGAAAGGTTGTTGCAGCGTCTATATCCTCAAAGGGAATATTCGTTCTCAGTAAATCTTTCTATTTTGGGCTTGTTCTCCCGTAGCTGATTGTACAAATGGCTATTCCAATTGAGCTGTATTATTCATGATGTAATATATTTTGTTTGCTGACATTTATATAATTATTTCCTACTTACTTAGCTCACTAGTGGTATTAGTCTATTAACATACTCATTGCTCAAATATTATTTAAATTTGCTCGTTCCTCATGTTATTTTCAATCTTATCACTGTGTGAAAAGGTTTGGGCTCATCAACTCTCTCCCCCTCTTTCAATTCAATAACCATGAATTATTATTGGTTCTTTAAAAATTTCGGTTTGTCTGCCCAAGACTGTCAACCATCATTAATTAAAAGAATGAAATGGAACGATTTAGCAAGAAATGGGAGTGAATGATAACCAACTAATTTTAAAAGGATACTGTAAAAAGAATTTTAAATAACTTTTGAGATAATACTGAGACAAAAATAAATAAAAGAGTGCTCTGTGTATTGTGAGCAACAGAAAAGGCCAGATAATCTTCAGAAACAGGTCAGTTTCATTTCTAGCTTTTCTGAATTGAAACCCTCTTGGAATTCCTGTTCTCTGTGTTCCTATTGTTATCAAATACGGCTCCCATACTCTGGGAAAGTTTGTTACTTTCTGAGTACCGAGAGCTGGCAAGCATATTCCTCCCACATTCTACGTCTTTATTTTAGTGACTAAAGTGGGTTCACTGATTATTTCTGGTAAACAGGTATAACATGTATAAGGCGGTGGGTAGTGTTTGCTAGAAGGCAACACTTTAATAGCACCCCAAAATTAATGATCTAAAACCAGGTTTCATCATCCGGCCTCCAATGTAGTTTCCTCTTTCTACTTATCTATTTTGACCGAAGCTGTGTTATTTTTTTCAGCTTCCAATGTCAAATTATAATGATAGTTTCTTGAACCTATTTATTTAGTGACCATCTGCTATGTTTCTGACACTATTCTAGGTGCTGGGGATACATCAGTGGAAAAGCAGACAAAATCCCTGCTCTTGTAGATCTTACGTTCAAGAGAAAGAAACAATATAATAGAATTCCTTTATGGAAATTATAATGATGTGATGATAAATATCTTTGAATAACTTATTACGATCAGAAACAATAGTGAATTATTTAAAAGTAGTATTTTAACATACACACAACTGTGAGGCACATGTTCTCATCCTCATTTTATAGACAAAGAAACTACTTAGAGAGGTTTACATAATTTCCCAAACACACAGGACAGGTGGGCAGCCTGTTTAGGGGACTGAACCTTCATCATTCTGACTCCATAGCCTAATACTGCAACTATAGTCCATCATTGTCTCAGTTCAAAATTAACTAACTTCATTTCTACATTTCTCCAACTTCTTGGATAGACTCACTTTCTCCATTTCTATAGTTAGTATTATATTATTAGCTTCCCGATTGCTCCGTCATTACACATATTTCTAGCATCTCCTTCTTCTGGTCTAGCCTTTCCATGACAATGAGTTATGTCCTTGAGGCAGTGCATTTATGATTTCTTCATACTTTAGCAACTTTCTATTGTGTAGAGTTGTCTTTTGAAACCTTCATCTTGGTGTTCAAGGATCTCTTCAATGTCACCCTGATCTATCTTAATTTCACTCAATGTTTCTTGGTCTTCCTAAATATAACATGAAAACCCTACCTTGTGAGTCTGGTTCACACATATAGAATTCTTTTATTATAACCTAGTTTAAACACCACCACTCCATGGAAAATTCTTTAAACATCCTGGTTCATATTACAATCTCTCTTGTCTCAAAGTTTATCACGTAATTCATTTTATATTATGACTTCCTCTGCAAGATATTATTTTAGGAATAGCAAGTTTCAACATGTTATAATCCAGGTGGTCATGACTCTTATGAATAAAAGGCAACTTGAATGGCAGATAGCCATAGGATTGTCTTCTCTGCTCATCACTACAACTACTCTTCAAACTCCTTGGGCTCTGAACGTTGCTTCCTTCTCGCCCTTTTAATTCCATTTTCTTTTAAATACGTGGCATTTTATGCCTCCACTTCACCCCTCACTTACTTTGCCTTGGAACCTACCACCTGGGTTCGTCTTTCTCGCCTCACCCCAACACTGCTCCAAGGAAGATATGCTGACCATTCAGGTGGTGGTGAGGATAAGGGAATGGAAAATCAAAGCCCTCATTTCTTTTTTCCTTATCCCGCACCTCTGCTATTGGTTCTCTATTTCTAGTAATGACCCCCAGCTCCACCCCATGTATCCTCCTTCATTCTTCTGACCCTATGCTCGACTCAAATCTGATTTGCTGTATCAAATATGCCAGTACTCTAGCTCAAGTCTCATCTTCTTACCACTCAGAGTATAGTAAAAATTTGTCTTTAAAAAAATTCTTGTAAAAAGTAAATAATCCATGTATGACTTTGTTTTTATCTACCACGTCTTAAAAAAAAGAAAGAGAATTAAACATTTGTTTTTGGTATTGATTGAGGTGACAAGATGGGAAGTGCCAAAAATATGCCAAACAATGTAATAAGCATTTTCTAGGTATGACTCAATCACCACAATCTAATAAAGTGGGTGTTATTATTATTACTATTTTATAGATGTAGAAACTGAGGCACAGAAGGACTAAGAAACTTGCCCCAAATTATACAGATATTAAGCAACAGAATGAAAACTCAGTCTGGCCCCAAAGTCAGTTCTCTCATCTTGCTATGGTTCTCTCTGCTATAATTGCCAGCAGGAAGGGAGGAAGCCAAGTCCATCATGGAACCTTATAAGAAAAGGAATGCTCTGTCTAGATAGTTGCCTAGGACAAGCCATGTTCCTAGCTTTTTCTACAACTTCTTACCCTTTGATCCTCTGGGGGTGCATCCCCGATCCTTATCCTCCTAGATTCCTTTTCTCAGGCCATTGGAGTCACCATTATGCTTGAAGGGACAGAATTCCACTTCTGTTTAAAAAAAAAAAATGCTCCCATGTGTTATCTGTGATAGGTTGAGCTGCTAGTACTCTTTGTCTAGACACTTTATTTCAGGCGATTTATGGACCAAATAAGTTATTTTTGTTATGTACAAGAAATCTATAGAAAATGGTCTTTGTGTTCCAAACAAGTTTTTAAAAAATGAAGTCAGCAATACTTTTGTTTCTTGCATCCCATTACACAACTCTAAACACAGCTGACCTTCAGTAAACCTTGCTGGGGGCTTTCAATTTGATTGAGAGATGCCTCTTCCACGATTTAGTTGACTTCCCTCTGTCCCTCTAATTTGGCCACCATTTCATAGACAGATGCCATTGGTTACTAGGGGTCAAGTGAGGGCCTGTCCTCAAGTTTGCTGAACTAAGATACACAATAAATATAAGTATGTGGGATTCTGAATTCTCTCTTGAACTGCTACACAGAAAACACTTCTTATTGTTGAGACTTCACTCATGTCAATCCATGTGATTCCTTCCATCACTGCCTCCCATGTCCAAGACTGCCTGAGTTGGCAGGAAAAGGGGAAGAAGAACAAGTGAAACACAGTCTCCTCCTAAGCACAATTATAATTGTTCACCTCTTCATTTTAGGATGTAGAAGTACAAATTCACTTAAAATATTATAGCCTTTTCCTCAAGTAGTTAGCAAGCAACTGAATTGTCATCTAACAACAGATGTTTCTGTAAGAAAATTTAAAAAGATGCATTGAAAGACCTTGAAGTAAATAATAGTGCAGCCACCCCTATTTTTCAGAGAGGAAAAAATAATTTTATTCATACATATTCATGGCTGAATAAAATTATTTCTTTTTCGTAAATGTAATAGTGAGAATTAAAAAACATCAAATTACTTTTGTTGGAGTTTGTATAAGCAAACGAAAAATATATAATGGAGTTCTATTTCTGAACAAAGTGTCCCTCATTAATGGAGTAATAGATCATATTAATGTTACCTTTATAAAGAGAAATGGACAAGGACAAATGTAGTACAAATTTTCCCAATGGAAAAAAAGGATAAAAAAATAGTCGGTGTAGTCATTTTTACCATTTATTGCTGCCCATGATCTTCATTTAGAGTAATCACACCATTATAATAGTAAAAGGATTGCAGAAAACATCACCTTACAACAAATGAGAGCTTTAAACTTTAATATATGAACAGCCTGTGTTCTTTCCTACTTCTTCATTTTACACAAATACAAATTTCTGTGGCATTTTTAGATAGATCACAAGAAAAACTAATCTGAGATTTATTAACTCAACCTTATATTAAGGTCGACTCTGCATAGCCTGCCTTAAAGGGGTGGCAGGGTAAATTTGTGATTCAGGAGGCCCTACCTGCGCGTCCGCTCTGGTCCATGAGAAAAGATATCCCTGACGCTCTCATCTTTGGCTCTTGGACCTTACTGAACTGAACTGGCACAAGGAAATTCTCCAAATCAGCTTAAAATGTAAATTATTTGAAAAGAAATAAGGTTATTGAACTGTCTCAATTTTCCTAATGCTATATGAGAACCCAAAGGCAAAAATTGTTCAGCAAGGTCCACAGACTGATTTATGTGTAAAGTTTATTTCCTTACTCTGATTTGAAGAGGACTTCCAAGCAGGCGGAACTCCAAAGAACAGCCAGGTGCAAAGGAAGCTCACATTTTTCACCTGACAGATTACTTCATCAGTAAACATGAAAACAGTCATGCTTACTAGATGTCCTTGAATGTGGATAAGCTGCTTCATGGATCAAAATTTTCCTTTCATCCACCTCTCTGAGTCCCAGATTTTGATCTTGTGAATGTGTTCTATAAGCTTCTGTGGTCTCTACTCAGGTTGGTGATTAAAACGAAAACAAAAACACAAAAACAAAACAGAACAAAACAAAACACACTTTGCCTTTATGTATAAACTATAAATCATTAAAAAAGGAAAATGAAAGGATTATTCAAAACTTGATACAAATTTATTTGCTGTTAGTAGTTCTATTATTTATAATAACTGGCTTAAGTATTGATTTGTCGTATTTGCTGTAGCAAATGAGGATGTGTAATAGCGTGGAAAGAGCATAGACTTTGGAATCTAACATTTTGTGAGTTCTGTCACTTGGTAGCTATGTAATCTTGAGCAAGGTGCTTAAACTTCCCAAACCTTATCTGAATCCCCTAAAAGAGTTTAGCAACACATTATTCTTCATTGGGCTACAAAGATGTGTTGGCATTGGACACTCAGGATGGCATTGATTTTTAGATATTCATGGATAGTCAGTTGGCTTTACTATGAAAAATGTATGCCATTGGAATAATGTCAGTTCAGCAAAGTTATTCTATAGACAAATACATGGAAATGTAGAAGGCTGGCAATGGCATCGACAGGATACTTTATCAACAGATTTCACAGATTCACTGCAGGATTGGGCTCTTCACATGGATTTACTGCCACTTTGGAGGCAAGGCGGTGCCAAGGTCCCGGGAAGAGGCTTTCAGTTGGATTCCCCTGCTTTCTAGTCCAGTTTTGCCCTTGCCACTCATTTACTCTATGTCACTTATAAATTATTTTATTGCTTAAATGATGCTTTCCTCTCTGTAGCACTATGATAACAATACCAAATTTGCAAGGGCATTTGTGGAGTTTAAAACAATGATGTACGTGCAGTGCTTATTTCTGTCTCATTTCTCCCTCTCCTTTCCTGTGTTTTTGATGACAGCTGTATCAGTGATGAAAGTTAATGCACACAAATCTCATTCCTGGCCACAACCACACATTTGAGCATGATTCTGAAGAGCGCTGTTATCAGACTTTCTGAGCCCTCAGAATTGAATGGCTTTGTGCAAAGCTGCTATGCTTGCTTATGACCAGGACACCTAATAAAATCCACAGGGCTTGAGGAACTGGCTGGTAATAGCATTCCTAGGGATAAGAATTTTGGGGGAAACTGCATAAATTATCTCAATACCCCTGTCCCCCCCCCGAGATGTAAACATTGGCAACAGATCATGATATTTTATATTACTATATTCAGAATAGCTTTGTAATAATTTGACTTTTAGAAAGCACTCAGGTGAGAAGAGAGCTGGACTTAGATGCCAAAATCAAAAGAACAAAACATGATCTGGTGAAGATACAATTTTCTCTAGCATTCTCATTCCTAACTCAGGAGGGATTAATCTCTCCATCCTGCACATTCCATAGAGAGAGCACGTCCTTCTCCATATTTATTTGTATTATGCATTATACAGATTTCTTTTCATGACTGGTCCCTGCCAGCAGACTGCAGCCACTTGATGTCAGGGTCTCATTCACTTCAAAGTTCTTAAGGTCTAGTGTAGAAAACATTTTTAAGACAAAATGAATAGCTGGATGGTCAAGAAGGCTATAAATGTGAGAGGCATTATTTAACTTTTTTACTATTGTTATCATTTAGGATATTGATAGTTGTGTATTAAAAGCCAAGAAGAGGGGTGCCTGTGTGGCTCAGTTGGTTAAGCGTCTGACTTCGGCTCAGGTCCTAATCTCAGGGTCCTGGGATCGAGCCCTGAGTCCAGCTCCCAGCTCAGCAGGGAATCTGCTTCTCCCTCTGTCCCCCTCCCCCCCCCACTCATGCTTGCAAATAAATAAAATCTTTTAAAAAGATAAAATAAAGAGGAGTCCAAGATGGCAGAGGAGTAGGAGACCTTAATTTTGTCTGGTACCAGGAATTCACCTAAATATCTATCAAACCATTCTGAACACCTCTGAACCCAACCAGAGATGGAAGGAAAGAATAGCTGCAATTCTACAAATAGAAAAGTGGCCATTTTCCGCAAGGTAGGAGGTGCAGAGAAGTGAATCCAAGGTGATACATGGGAAGATAGACTGCAGGGGAGGGCGCCTCCGTCAGCTGGCTATCAGCAAGTGACAGAGCAGAAGAGCACAGAATCGGAACTTCTGGAAGTCTGCTCTGCTGAGGGACCTCACTCAGGCAGCTAAGCAGGAGATGGAACCCTCACTGGGACAGTGTGGTCTCAGGATCCTCAGGGTCACAGGAAGACTGGGGGTGCCTTAGTGTGGCAGAGCTCCCAGGAATCAGAGCAGGGAAGCCAGCTGCAAAGAGTGAGCCCAGGAGTGGGCTCTCACCTTGGGGCAGCCATAAACCATGATCTGAGGCACAGTTGGGCCCCAGGAGGAGCTGTGCAGGAGCACACCGCAGGAATCTGCTGGGCATGGAGACTCCAAACAGGGTCACGTGCCTGGGACCTAAACGCTTGGCCACAGTCCGGGTGAGAATGGAGTGCAGACAGAGACAGAGGAGACAGGTGTGACTGACTGCTTTTCTCTGAGGGCTCACAGAGGGGTGGGGTCCCAGACTTTTGGCTCCAGGGCCAGACATTGGGAGACCACCATTTTCATTCTCATCCTCTGAACCTGCAAGGAAAGCCTCCAGGGAACAAAAGCCACAGAGAGCAGATTAGTTAGCCAGGCCCCAGGCAAGAGGCGAGCAATTCCATGGGGCAAAGAAATTTGAGAATCAATGCAACATGCCCCTCCCCCAGAAGATGCACAAATCTCTGGACTTTGGTAGGGTCCACAGCAGAGATGGACTGACCTGGAGGATCTGTTGAGGGAGGTAGACCATGACATTGCGGCTCTGGGCCGGAGATTCCTGCATGGCCATGTTCGCTCTGACCCTCTAAAGAGAAGCGGAAAGACACCAGGGAACAAAAGCCCTGCAGCCAACCAGCTCACATTAAGCCCATCCCCCTGACAAGGGGTGGGGCAACTGCACCCAGGCTCACTGAGAAGCCAAGCGGCAGGCCCCTTCCCCAGAAGACAGACTACAAGAACAGGTGAATAAACTTAAGCTTATTTCTCACAGGACTGTAAAACTCCAGCACCAAGAGAAAATAATATAGGGAGTTCCAGGTGTTCCCTCATGACTTGCTTACACTTCAGGCTAAATTTTACATTTCTTTATTAGTTTCTTTTATTTTTTTAACCCCACTCCCATTTCAAATAGATTCATATTTCCCAACCTATGTTTTTAAGTTGCTTCTTAACTTTTATTTTCTTTTTCACTTATATGTTTTATAGATTTATACCCCATACTAGCCCATTTTTCACTCTATTCAATTTTATCTTGACAAATACGTAAGTTATGATTTCTTTGCAATTTTGGGATATAGTGTCTTCTAACACACAGAGCAAAAATCAAGCTGGAACAGGCAAATCACCCTGCTGTGTCCACCCTGAGAGATTATAATCTCTCTCCCCCCTCTCCCCTTTTGTTCCCCCCCCCTTTTTTTTTTTTTTAAAGATTTTATTTATTTATTTGACAGAGATAGAGACAGCCAGAGAGAGAGGGAACACAAGCAGGGGGAGTGGGAGAGGAAGAAACAGGCTTCCAGTGGAGGAGCCTGATGTGGGGCTCGAACCGAGAATGCCGGGATCACGCCCTGAGCCGAAGGCAGACGCTTAATGACTGAGCCACTCAGGCGCCCCCCCCTTTATCTTTCTTTTTTATTGGTGGAAAGAGAGAGAGGACTAGAAGGTATATTTGAGCAAATCATACCTGAGAACTTCTCCAATCTGGGGAAGGAAACAAGCATTCATGTCCAAGTGGTAGAGAGGACCCCTCCCAAGATCAATAAAAATAGACCAACACCCTGGCATATAATAGTGAAACTTGCAATCTTAGAGCCAAGCCAATCCTAAGAGCAACTAGGGGGAAGAAATTTCTTATATATGGAGGGAGGAACATCAGAACATCATCAGACCTATCCACAGAGACCTGGCAAGCCAGGAAGGGCTGGCAAGACATATTCAGGGTACTAAATGAGAAGAACATGCAGCCAAGAATACTTTATCCAGCAAGGCTGTTATTCAGAATGGATGGAGAGATAAAGAGCTTCCAGGACCAGCAGAAACTGAAAGAATATGTGACCACCAAGCCAGCCCTGCAAGAAATATTGAGGGGGATTCTATAAAAGAAGAAAGATGCCAAGAGGAACATAGACCAGAAACTTAACAGAGACAATCTACAGAAGCAGGGACTTTACAGGCAGTATGATGGCACTAAATTCATATCTGCCAATAGTTACCCTCAATGTGAACGGTCTAAATGCTCCCATGAAATAGCACAGGGTTGCAGACTGGATAAAAAGACATGACCCATCCATATGGTGTCTACAAGAGACTCATTTTTGAACCTGAAGACACCTCCAGATTGAAGGTGAGGGGATGAAGAACTATTTTTCATGCCAACAGACCTCAAAAGAAAGCTGGAGTAGCGATTCCCATATCAGACAAATTAGATTTTAAATCAAAGACTGTCATAAGAGCTGTAGAGGGATGCTATATCATACTTAAAAGGTCTATCCAACAAGACAATCTAACAATTGTAAATATCTATGCCCCAACATGGGAGCAGCCAACTACATAAGCCAACTGCTAACCAAAATAAAGAATCATATTGATAATACTATATTTATAGTAGGAGACCTCAACACTCCACTCTCAGCAATGGACAGATGATCTAAGCAGAAGATCAACAAAAAAACAAGAGCTTTGAATGACACATTGGACCAGATGGACTTCGTAAATACATACAGAACATTCCACCCTAAAACAACAAAATACTCATCCTTCTTGAACACACATGGAACTTTCTCCAGAATAGACCACATACTGGATCACAAATCAGGTCTTAACTGATACCAAAAGATTGAGATTATTCCCCGCATGTTTTCAGACCACAATACTTTGAAAATGGAACTCAATCACAAGGAAAAATTTGGAAGGAATTCAAACACTTAGAAGTTAAAGAGCATCCTGCTAAAGAATGATTGGGTCAACCAGGAAATTAAAGTAGAACTTGAACAATTTGGGGAAACTAATGACTGAAAACACATTGGCCCAAAACCTATGAGATACTGCAAAGGCAGTCCTAAGGAGGAAATACATGGCCATCTAATCTTCTCTCAAAAAAGAAAAATCCCAAATGCACAAGCTAAACTTACACCTAAAGGACCTGGAGAAAGAACAGCAAATAAAGCTTAAACCCAGCAGGAGAAGAGAAATAATAAAAATTAGAGTGGAAATCAATGAACTAGAAACCAGAAGAGCAGTAGAACAGATCAATGAAACTAGAAGCTGGTTCTCTGAAAGAATTAATAAGATCGATAAACCTCTGACCAGACTTACTCAAAAGAAAAGGGAAAGGACCCAAATCAATAAAATCAAGAATGAAAGGGAAGAGATTATGACCAACACCAAGGAAATAGAAACAATTATTAAAGTTATTATCAGCACCTATATGACAACAAATTAAGCAACCTGAAAGAAATGGATGCCTTCCTGGCAACTTATACACTACCAAGACTGAAACAGGAAGAAACAGACAATCTGAATAGATCAATAACCAGTAACAAAATTGAAGCAGTAATCAAAAACCTCCCAAAAAACAAGAGTCCAGGCATGGAACTCCAGATGGCTTCCCAAGGGAATTCTACCAAACATTTAAAGAAGAAATAATACCTATTCCACTGAAGCTGTTTAAAAAAAATAGAAACAGAAGGAAAACTTCCAAACTCCTATGAGGCCAGCATTACCTTGATCCCAAAACCAGGCAAAAATCCATCAAAAAGGAGAATTACAGACCATTATCCCTAATGAACATGGATGCCAAAATACTCAACAAGATCCTAGCCAATAGGATCCAACAGTACATTAAAAGGATTATTCACCACAATCAAGTGGGATTTATTCCTGGGATGCAAGGGTGGTTCAACATTCACAAATCAATCAACGTGATAGAGCACATTAATAAAAGAAAAGACAAGAACCATATGATCCTCTCAATTGATGAAGAAAAAGCATTTAACAAAAACAACATCTGTTCTTGATTAAAACTCTTCAGACTATAGGGATAGAGGGAACATTCCTCAATATCCCAAAAACCATCAATGAAAAGCCCACAGCAAATATCGCTACCAATGGGGAAAAGCTGAGCTTTTCCCTTAAGGTCAGGAACACGACAGGGATGCCCAGTCTTACCACTATTGTTCAACATAGTGCTAGAAGTATTAGCCTCAGCAATCAGACAACAAAAGAAATAAAAGGCATCCAAATTGGCAAAGAAGATGTCAAACTCTGTCTCTTCGCAGATGACACGATATGTTATGTGGAAAACCCAAAAGACTCTATCCCCATATTACCAGAACTCATACAGCAATTCAGCAACATGGCAGGATACAAAATCAATGCACAGAAATCAGTTGCATTTCTTTTTTTTTTTTTTAAGATTTTATTTATTTATTTATTTGACAGAGATAGAGACAGCCAGCGAGAGAGGGAACACAAGCAGGGGGAGTGGGAGAGGAAGAAGCAGGCTCATATCGGAGGAGCCTGATGTGGGGCTTGATCCCATACTGCCAGGATCATGCCCTGAGCCGAAGGCAGACGCTTAACCGCTGTGCCACCAGGAGCCCCAGAAATCAGTTGCATTTCTATACACTAACAATGTGACTGAAGAAAGAGAAATTAAGGAATTGATTTCATTTACAATAGCACCAAAAACCATAAGATACCTAGGAATAAACCTAACCAGAGAGGTAAAAGATCTATACTGTAGAAACTATAGAACATTTATGAAAGAAACTGAGGAAGGCTCAAAGAGATGGAAAAACATTCCACGCTCATGGATTGGAAGAATAAATATTGTGAAAATGTCTATGCTGCCCAGAGCAATCTACAGTTTCAATGCAATCCCTGTCAAAATACCATTGACTTTTTTCATGGAGCTGGAACAAACAATCCTAAAATTTGTAGGGAACCAGAAAAGACCCCCAAATTGTCAGGGGATTGTTGAAAAAGAGAACCAAAGCTGGGGGCATCACAACGCCTGACTTCAAGCTATATTACAAAGTTGTGATCATCAAGACAGCATGGTATTGGAACAAAAACAGACCCACAGATCAATGGAACAGAATAAAGACCCCAGAAATGGACCCTCAACTCTAGATTCAACTAATCTTCGACAAATCAGGAAAGAAAATCCACTGGACAAAAAGTCTCTTCAAAAATTTGTGCTGGGAATTTTGGGCAGCCACATGCAGAAGAATGAAATTGGACCATTCTCTTACACCATACACAAAGATAAACTCAAAATGGATGAAAGACCTAAATGTGAGACAGGAATCCATCAAAATCCTAGAAGAGAACATAGGCAGTAACCTCTTTGACACTGGCCACAGAGACCTCTTCCAAGACATGTCTATAAAGGCAAGGGAAACAAAAGCAAAAATGAACTTTTGGGACTTCATCAAGATAAAAAGCTTCCGCATAGCAAAGGAAACAGTCAACAAAACTAAGAGGCAACCCACCGAATGGGAGAAGATATTTGCAAATGACATTACGGATACAGGGCTGGTTTCCAAGATCTATAAAGAGCTTCTCAAACTCAACACCCAAAAAACAAATAATCCAGCCAATAAATGGGCAGAAGACATGAACAGACACTTCTCCAAAGAAGACATACAATGGTTAAGAGACACATGAAAAAATGTTCAACATCACTAGCCATCAGGGAAATACTAATCAAAACCACGATGAGATACCATCTTACACCAGTTAAAATGGCAAAAATTAACAAGACAGGATACAACAAGTGTTGGTAAGGATGTGGAGAAAGGGCAACCCTCTTATACTGTTGGTGGGAATGTAAACTGGTGCAGCCGCTCTAGAAAACAGTATGGAAGTTCCTCAAGACATTAAAAATAGAGCTACCCTATGACCCAGAAATTGCACTACTAATGTATTTACCCCAAAGATACAGACATAGTGAAAAGAAGGGGCACATGCACCCCAATGTTCATAGCAGCAATGTCTATGATAGCGAAACCACAGAAGGAGCCGAGATGCCTTTCAACAGATGAATGGATAAAGGAGATGTGCTTCATATATACAATGGAATATTAGCCATCAGAAAGGATGAATACCCATCATTTGCATTGACATGGATGGAACTGGAGGGGATTATGTTAAGTGAAATAAGTCAAGCAGAGAAAGACAATTATTATATGGTTTCATTCATGTGTGGAACATAAGGAATAGTGTAGAGAACCACAGGGGACGGGAGGGAAAACTGAATGAGAAGTATTCAGAGAGGGGGACAAACCATGGGAGACTCTGGACTCTGGGATTCAAACTGAGGATTATAGAAGGCGGGGGGGATGGGGAAATCAGGTGATTGGTATTAAGGAGGGTACGTGTGGTGATGAGCACCTGGTGTTATATGCAACTAATGAATCACTGAACACTACATCAAAAACTAATGATGTATTTTATGTTGGCTAATTGAACATAATAATAAAAAATAAATAAAATAAAATAAAATAAAATAAAATAAAATAAAATAAAATAAAATAAAATAAAATAAAAAATAAATAAAATAAAAGCCAAGAAGAGAGGGGTGCCTAGGTGGCTCAGTTGGTTAAGCGTCGGACTCTGATTTCAGCTTAGGTCATGATCTTAGGGTCATTGGACTTTACGTTCAGCATGGAGTCTGCTTGGGGTTTTCTCTCTCCCTCTCCCTCTGCCCGTGCTTGTTCTCCCTCTCTCAATAAATAAATAAAATCTATATAAAAAAAAAAAGCTAAGAAGAGAAAAAGAGTCACATTTTAGATAGCACTTCTCAGAAGAACAGTTTTCCCATAAAGAGATTAAAATCAAAGACTTGGGTATCGCTGGGTCTGGCTTTCCTTTTCAAGGGGCAGCCTGGTTAACTGAGGAGCAATCAGAAATCAGTTCATTGTCTCTGTTGTCTGGCTCTTATCTGCCATCTTCTGGATTTCATTCTCCTCTCACATTTAGTGTGAAGACTTGCCCATAACCAACATCTTTGTCTCTTTGTCCATCGCTTTACTCTTTTCTGTGGGTCAATCTCAATTCTTTCCACAAGAGTAGATTTTTGTGCCCTAGGGTTCTTTCGTATGAATAGTAATTCAAGGCATATTAGTTTATTGGGGAAGTAAATATATGGCACAGCACAGCCTCAAGTCAGATTGAATAAACAAGATTTCCCGGTCACTTTAATTGGGACCCAGCTCTTTAGGAAAAATACTACCATTCTCTGCCTGCCTCACATGCCCCATCCTCCTTCATTATGTGGCATAGCTGTCTTTCTGACCCATGAAAAGCCTTCCAGTTAATCAGACTAGCTGTTATTGGGGGTCAGCTTCTGATTTAATTCTTCCAATTCACTTTGTTAGAAAGGTAAGTTAACCCACCCAGCCATAATAATGCGAGGCTTTTTAGAGTAACTGGCATTTGAGTCTTTCACACATTAAAATAACCCACTTATTTAAAAATGTTCATAATAAACCCTGTTGCTTTTACTTTTGCTAATCATGAAAAATAGTTCTCTTATTAAATTAGAATCCTTTCACTTCTTTCCCACTCAGGAGCCCCCATATTTCCATGATTTCAATTGCAATTTTGTAAAGAAATAGAAAGTACCCATCGAAACTGGACATATCCCCTTTGTTATTCTCACTCATGTTGGTTTTATAAGAACACAGATGACACTTTTCTTCAAGAGCTATTTCATATTTATGAAAATGAATAATTCACATTCAATCAAGTTGATGTATGATACTAATATTTTAAAATGTGGAGTTATCCACCCTCAGTAAACATTATCTAGGCATTATTAGAGTAAAATAACTGTTCAAACAAATAACCCCCAAAACTCAGTAGGTTAAAAACAATAAAGTACACTTCTAGTTTACATAAAGTCCAATATGATCAAGCAAGATCTAAAAGGTAGAAAAAGTAAATATGTATTCAGACTATAATATATTTAACCAGGAAAGAAAGCTTGATTGTCTTCTGTTTGACCTTTGATTAATAATTATTTACATACTTTTTGTTACAGTAGAAAAAAATAACCAGACTCAACCTGAATAAATATAATAAAACTTATTAATGCTTAATAAATATTAGTATATCAAGATTAAATTACATGTATCTTCCCTGAAATTTATCCTATCCTTTACTTTATTCTCAGAAGAGAATCGGTAGCTACTGTTCTTCTCACAGATACTTGCAGCATCCCTATTTTTCATGTTTTTGTCTTGGGAGGTAACTTCTAATTTGAAGCTGAACATCTGGTTTCTGAAAACCCAATTCATAGAAATATTTCAATAGTCAAATAATTTTTTCTTGTATGTAGGGCTAGAGTAGACTAAAATCTTCCATTTCTATCTTCTCAAATTGAAGGCTCAAAATGTGACTTCTCTCAAAATTTGTGTAGCACAGCCAATGGGATTTTCATGACAGCATTTCTACCCAAATGGTAACAATGAGGGGAGGGGATGTTGCCTGAAGAAATACAGACACAAATGTGCTCATAGAATAAAATATTGTAAAAATGTGGGTGGAAAAGCACAGGCTACTTATTACTGATCTTATATACACAGCAAAATACCACCGTATTGATATAAATTTGAACAGAATCTCAGCTTTTTGTTGTTGTTGTTTTGTTTGTTTTATTTCAAAGAGTCCCATAGTTGGGCTTAAGTCTACCACCTTGTTTGTTTTCTACTTGCCTCATCTGCTTTTGCCCCCACTTGTTCATCCTTGTTTGATGTCTTTCAGATTAAACCAGTATTTTCTACTATTCAAGTTTTTCTTCTCTATTGCATTTTTAGTTACTCCTTTTTTAAAAAAAAAATATTTTTGATGGTTTCTTTAGGGATTAAGGTATGTCTCCTCAATTTATCATAGTCCACTGCAAAAACTGTATGACAGTATAATTGCATTTATTTTCTTTTATCATTTACCTACTTCATATTTAATTTATACATATATTTAAAACTCTGCCATTTATTGTTGCTATTTTTACTTCAAACATCTAATAAGAGTCTTTTAAGGAAACTTTATGCATAATTTTTTTTTTTTACATTTACCAACATATTTGCTGTTTATGGTGCTCTTCATTCCTTCCTGAAAATAGGGATTTCCATCTGGAAACATTTCTCTTTCACCTGAAGTATTTCCTTATTATTATGGGTTTTCTGTGAAAAATTCTCTTAGCTGTAGTTATGCTTTGGGTTTTGAAGAATATCTTTGCTGGAGATAGAAAGGGAATGCAAGTTGGTATAGCCACTCTGGAAAACAGTGTGGAGGTCCCTTAAAGAGTTAAAAATTGAGCTACCCTATGATCCAGCCATTGCACTACTGGGTATTTACCCCAAAGATACAGACGTAGTGAAGAGAAGGGCCATATGCACCCCAATGTTCATAGCAGCATTGTCCACAATAGCTAAATCGTGGAAGGAGACGAGATGCCCTTCAACAGATGACTGTATTAAGAAGATATGGTCCATATATACAACGGAATATTACCCAGCTATCAGAAAGAACAATTTCTCAACATTTGCTGCAACATGGATGGCACTGGAGGAGATAATGCTAAGTGAAATGAGTCAAGCGGAGAAAGACAATTATCATATGGTTTCTCTCATCTATGGAACATTAGAACTAGGAAGATCGGTAGGAGAAGAAAGGGATAAAGAAAGGGGGAGTAATTAGAAGGGGGAATGAAGCATGAGAGACTATGTACTCTGAGAAACAAACTGAGAGCTTCAGAGGGGAGGGGGGTGGGGGACTGGGATAGGCTGGTGATGGGTAGTAAGGAGGGCACGTATTGCATGGTGCACTGGGTGTTATACGCAACTAATGAATCATCAAACTTTACATCAAAAACCAGGGATGTACTGTATGGTGACTAACATAATATAATAAAAAATATTATTATTTAAAAAAAAAAAATCTGAGTTGATATTTTTCCTGCAGCACATTAAAACTATCCTACTGTTTTCTGATTTTCATTGTTTTTTATGAGAAGTCAGCTATTATTAATATTGCTCACCTGAATTTAGTAACATGCCTTTATTCTCTGGCCACTTTTGCCAGGAATGGCCAGAAATCCCTGTACTGATGGATGAAAGATTACTCCAGACTTTGCTGTGAAAGAGAGAAGGCAAGGGGGTCAACACTCAGAGACAAAGACCCTTTTCTCTTCTTTGCTCTCACCTTTATTCATGCTCCAGGATAATCATAAGTCTTTATCACTCTGTTTCTCAAGCAAATGTTATGTGACAAGAGGTCTTACAGAAAATAGAAGAGTCTGATTATGGGAAGGATACAATGTGCTGATCAGCTTGTTCTATGAATTCAGTTAAACATAGCTTTAGGGGACAATGCATACATCTCTTAGATCACAGGGCAGCTGTTTGGGCTAAGAAAGCTCTGGGGAAGGTAAATCCCTGGGGCATTTCTATGGCAGAGTGGTCGAGCAGGCCTTGCATTCCAAAGGCCTACAGCCTTCTCTGAAAATTTCCATCACCCCCAGCGGCCTCTGTGTTACATTTTAGCAAGCCAGGTATTATGGATGATTTCATACTCTACATTAACCCCAACACACTTTTAGCTTTTCTTCTTTGTTTTTAAGATTTTATATTTCAATAGGTTGACTGTAATATGCCCTGCTATGGTATTCATTGTATTTAAAATGCTTGAAGTTCACTGGGCTTTTGGAATCTATGGATTGGTATCTTTACACATTTTATAAAAAAATCAGTCATTGCTTTTTGTGTATTTCCATTGTTCTACTCTTTATCTCTTCTAGGTATCCAATGTTACCCTATTAGTCCACAGGTCACTGATTCTCTGTTTTATTTATTGTTTTTTCTTGCTTACTTTGGTTTGGATAGTTCTAATTTATTTCAATTGACTTCAATTCACTGATCCACTCATACTGTTTAACATCCTCTTACACCTACATAATGAATTTTCCATTTCAAAATTGTATGTTTCAGTGGTGTACTCATTTGATTCTTTACAGATTTTCATTTCTTTAAATAATGCCATAATTATTGATCCATTTTGTGCATCTTCTAAATCCATTAACATATTTATGACAGTATTTTAAGTTTTAATATACTAATCCAAAACTCATCTTTTGGTTATTTTCAGTTGTACAACATAATGATTTGATATCTGTATATATTACAGAATAATCACAGTAAGTCTAGTTAACGTCCATCAGCACACACAGTAGCTCATCTTTTGATAATGCTTCTATTGACATTTTCTTCTCTGCTTATGGGCTTTGATTTGGCTTCTTCACATGTCTTTCACATGTCTCAAAATGTTTTAATGCATTCCAGATACTATAAACAAAAATAACAGTTGACACTGAAGTTGAATAGATGTAGTATATAGATATAGAGATATATTTTCCCCCAGAAAGGTCTTATGGCTTTGTTAGCCTTGATGGTGAGATCTCTGAACCTATTAGGAGTTATTTGCAACTTTGATTAGTTTTATTTTACTTCTGTTTCCAAATATTTCAAGAGTTTGGTTAGGCCTCATCCCAAAAGGGCTCTGAGCACCAATTTTAAAAAAGCAGCCAGCTTTCTGCACTTGAAAGGTGTTAAAATCTTCAATCCTATGAAGAAATTATGTAACAGCTGGGTTGTTGCTTTATTAGTTTTATTTTATTAAGGAAACTTTTGTTTTGAGGTTGAGGTCAGATGCCTTCTCCAGCAAGACTTTGGGATTAAAACACCACTATATCTTCCTCCATGCCCTCGTTCCCTCCCTACTCATTATTTATTTAATAAAATATACTCTGTGAGAGAATTGGAACACTGGTATTATTGGTTTTGCATTTGGGGCTTTTCCATATTTCAGTTCCTCATGATAGCCCATATGTTCATTAAAAATTCAGCTGATTTTCTTTGTCCTAAGAAAGTCTCCCTGCCTCTGAGAAGACTGGTCCTCTGTCCTCCCCAGAACAGAATAAAACAGACAAGAATGCAGCTTTATTATTTAAGAAGGTCTCATTCTTCTCCAGACTTTAGTTCATTTTTTGACTTCTTTGCATCTATAGCTCTTAGATGGCTTTAAAGAAAAGAATGATGATTTGGTTTCCCCAGTGTTCTTTTGTTACAGCAGGAGCAACCATACGGTGGTTCTTATCCTTGTCTTCATATAAGAATTATCTCAAGAACTTTTAGGAATTCCAGTATTCGGGCTGCACTCTAGGTCAATTAAATTAGAGTGTGCAGGGACAGACCCAAGCATCGGTGTTTTTTAAAGCTCCCAAAGTGAGTCCCACTGTTTAGCCAATGATAGGAACAACTGCTCCAGTGGTGTAGAATTTAGGCTTTCTGAAAAACCAATTCTGCAAAGGGCTGAAGAAACTCAGATGACAGTTTAGAAAAGTGAAGAAGATTGAAGATGATTGGTAAAGAATATTGGTTGGTTGACATTATCATTTCAACCTCAAAAAGCATTTAAATATGAATGCAGGCTATATTTGCACAATATATATTTGCTATTACAACTTTATATTAATCATGATGGTAATGTTGATAATAAAGTTTCTATGAAAGAAAAAAAATTAAATTTATGAGAAATCAAAAATTCTAACCATGAGAAATGGATACTGGGATCGTTTATTTGTTTGAAAAATTAATAATAATTTTCTTCAGATAATAGTCTCTCATTGTTACTGCCTGGTTTCTTAGCAATCAACATTTTTTTTTTCTCCACCTATTTTGTTTTATTTTATCCTTTAAATAATCCATAGGGTAGGGATGGGGAGAGGCAAGAGAACAGCTAAATTTTAAGTAGTGTTTCAATTGTGTTAAAATTGATATTTCTTATGACTCTAATATATAGTGTATTTTTAAAAGGTTTTAAAATAAGGTAAATTAAAATATAAACTAAGAAACACATTTTTCAGTATTTTGTAAAAACCTGGAAACTCAAACTTTGTAAAAATTCTTATGGATAACATTGTATTTATTTTTTATTAGTTGGAAGAAGTAATTGATTTTAAAAGAGCAAAGGAACTGCCTTCACAAATAAGCCATGCATATACATCTTTCTTATTTTTCCTTTATTGCAACTAAATTAACTATTTAGTCCATAGATTACAAAATAATTAAGTAGCTGGCAATGGAACTAAGGGAGAATGAACATCACCTGGCAATCACGGACTCCAATAATAATTATTCAATGACATCTCTTCTGGATGCAGTCAATGAATGTCCTTTTAATGCATTTCATTGGAGAGGAAATGTGTGCATTTGTGTTTGTACACTGGAGAATTGAATCATGACAAATGAGTGCATTTTTGACATCACATGTGAAGAAAGAAGAGCCTGTTTTGGACATCCAAGAAGTGGAGGACTGTAGAAGATAATATTTTAGAGTTGTGTACTCAGCTCTCAAGTCTCCTTTAAAAATCATTCCCCACCCCCAAAAGGAGTAGGTATCAGTAATTATGTTTGTATTATCTTAATACTACTCTCTTAAGCAATACTATTTGGAACTAATGTAGACACGATGAGAAAATCAGGTTCTTTCTCAAGAAAGTTTGAATTGAGAGGTACAGAGATTCAGAAGAAGTCAAGCTAATAGCAGAACAATAAAGTGAAAATTCACAGGTTTCTGCTCCTGAGGTTCCAGAACTTTCTGGGTTTTCCCACTCTTGAGTCCTGTTTTCAACATCCTATTTTATTTCATGATATAGCACAGTATACTTTCAATTAGATACATTTTTGTTTTGTTAAGCTAGATTGATGTGGTTTTCTGACTATGATTCTCAATTTACAAGCAGTTTGATATCCTTTTAGGGTATCTTATTCATTTTTTAGTTTAATGAACTGAGACATGAAAAGCTTTGGTCAATTAACAAAGTTACAAAACTATCTGAAAAAGAATCTCAAAATTGAAGATAATATCCATAATACTTTTTCAAGCTAATATCTTTAAATAGTTAAATAAAAAGCAAATTTGCTTTGTCTCAAGTAATAGTGACATTGATGATTTAATATCACTTGGAAAAAAATCTTGAATTAGATATGAATTATATGATATAAGCATACATACTCTTATTAATGCTAAAAACCTGAGACATTAGCCTCTACAAATTAGGAAATTGAGGAAATGTCACTAATTCCATCCAAGTCTTCTGGCTAGTAAATCATGATGGATTTGAGATAGGATTCCATTTCTTACTGACACCAGTGTTTGTGTTCCATTTCCATACTAGGAACAGAATTTTAGAAAACCAAGCTTGAAAAAAAGTCAAAGTTTATTTACCTATTAGCTATCTCCAAAATTTATTTATCAATTTTTTAAGTATACGTAGATCTAAGTATCCATAGATTCCATACAAGGGTGCCTGAAAATTCTCACTGATATTTGATAGATTTTATTTATATGTAAATAAAGCATTTTTGATAACAACATGTGATTCACCAAATAGCTAAAAGTCATAAGTGGAAAATGAAAGAAGTGAACATCACTTTTAAGCAGATTCTGAATAACAAAATTAGACCCTAGACACAGTGAAAATCTCTCCTGCTTTTTAATTCCTGCGTGTAGTTTTCTTTCTAAGTTTTCACTCCTGACATTGAAATTTTTTCATTGCACTAGAATTCCCTCATTTAAAATTAATCATTGACATTTTGTAGTTTTTGTTTAAGAAATGGCTCCAAGTTACTATGAACACCGTGTATCAAGCCGTTACTGAGAACTCTGGTGAGTACTGCTTTCCACCTCTGTACACTCAAAGAATTAAGTGTCTTTCCATACTTGTATTTAAAGGAAGTTCTTAGATGACTAATTTGTAAACCAGATGTTAGGAACACGTTAATTACAATCAAAGAAGCTTAAAATTTAGGAAGAAAAGAGACACATACATTTAATACAAGGGGTAGAATATAGGGGCAGGGAAGTACACAAGGATTTCCAGTATGTAGAAGGTGTATAGGAGAAGCCAACCTAAAAATTCCACATAGGATAATTGGTGCTTTGCTATGATGATGGCATCATTGCATTTTTATTTTTGTTTTGATGTCCTTATTTGAGGAGCTTGCTAAGTAAGAGTAAAGAGCCCTAAAACTGACCAGAGCAAGGGCAGACTATATCTCTATAGAAACAGCAATACCTAAATTTTTGTTTATCTTATGATGATATTGCATTTATACATTACCCCTTACCTTTACAATAAATCCTGGTATTAAGCTACATGACATACAGTTATTTGTTTATTGAAATTGATCAGATCTGATAAATAATTTTGAGTCCTTGATAAGTGTTATAATCATTCTAAACAGTGTCACAAAATACGGTAGTTTGGAACTCTTATTCTGTAACATGCAGTAAATCAATACAATAATAAAGCCCTGTATAATAGTGCCTACTTTGTCTACCAACATACCACTTGTCTCCCATACGGCACCACCATGTTTTAGTACACTATACTAAGGGGTTATTCTGTTCCAGGCATTTACCTAGATATGTACACATTTTAACCGAATAACTAAAAAGGGCAATGAAAGACTTGGTTAAGAACAAAGTAACCCATATAATGGAATTTTGCAAGTATGTATAATTTATCTTAAAAGTGGTTCAAGAACGATTAGATAAAACTATAATATAGAAACAGTTAATTTTAGAAAACATTCATTTATGAAACAGCTCCACTTGAAACCCTTCTGGACTGGAGGAATAAAGACCTCTGAAAATCTGCTCTCCTATAAAAGTAAGAACACTTGTAAATATTGTGAAAATCAACCTTTTAAGAATTCTGGAAATTAACCAGAAGTTTGCATCAATTCAAGGGGCACTTATTCAAGAAAAACAGATGAATCTCCATAAGAACACAGCATTTTGACCTATTCCATTCCCATTCCTGTCTCCCCAGCTCTGCCTAAGCCTTGAAAAGTAGTAGTCTTGCAACCATGGTAGCTATGAAAACTAGCAGCCTAGCAGTCACTGAGTGAATACAATAGGTTTGAAGCTTTCCAAAAAGTCATGTCCACAAACTTGTTACATTTTTCCTGTTTGGTAGTGTTTTGGAAAAGCTCAAATTCTATTTGACCTAATTCAGAACTCACTCTGTGAGATCAATCTTATCCTCAGAGCATTTGTTGAAAAATATCAATGGCAATTGTTTAGTATCACAGCGGCCCCAAACAGTCATATTAGTTGAGATTAACAAAAGATTGACCAAAAAACTTAAAAGAAAAACCGGGAAATGAGATCAGGGGCTTTGAAAAGTTTCAACATTTTCCTGGAAGTACTGAGCACCACACACATGCAAAGCTATATACATGCCCAGGAAAGACCTCATAAGGCATTAAACTTTCAACTCTTATTGACCATGTGGCTCTGCACAGGCAGAAAGCAAAGGCTAAAACAGAGTTGTGAATTATCTGTAGAAGTATTGAAGACATGTTCCAATATATACACACACACAGGCACAAAGAGCCCCCTGGCAATGCCTGGAGACTTATTGGTTCAATGAAGCTAAGTATATCTTCGTCCAATCCTTAGCTAACTACTAAGCTAACTGAGCACAGACTGCAATGGATATGTACGACAATTAATCCAGGAAAGTCACTGAACAAATAAATAGCACTACCAACAACAGAACCTTGTGAAGAAGGGTGAGGAATCTGATCTCCAGAGCTTACAAGAGCTTCCAGAGTTTTCCAAAGTTTATCATATTATTTTAAATATCTAGTTCTCAACAAAAAAATTATTAGGCATACAAGGAAGCCAGAAATTATGGCTTCCATAATTTCTTCCATACGTGGGGGGAAAAAGCAGTCAATAGAAACTGTCCCTCAGCAGTCATTTATTAGACAAAAACTTTCAATCACTATTATAAATAGGTTCAAAGAACTAAACTAAACCATATCTAAAGACTTAAAAAAAATATGAGAATGATGTCTCACCAAGGAGATATTATTAACGAGGAGATATAAATCATTAAAAACAAAACAAGTAGAAATTCTGGAGTTGAAAGCACAATCATGAAATGAAAACAAATCATTAGAAGGTCTTTCATGGGTTAAATTGTATCCTCCCCCCTCCCCCCATTATATGCTGTAGTCCCAATTCCCATACTTTAGAATGAGACATTATTTAAAGATAGGACCTTTACGGAGGTAATCAAGTTAAAAAAAAAAAAAAAGGATGATTAGGATGGACCTTAATTCAACAGAATAGATTTCCTTATAGAAAAAGGACATTTAGAAACAAAGAGACACACATATAGAACCCATGTAAACACCAAAGCAGAGACAGGTGTGATGTGTTCACAATCCAAGAAACATCAAAGATTGCTGGCAAATAGCCAGATAAGAGACATATGGAACAAATTCTTCCTAACCTCAGAGGGAACCAACCCTGCCAACATCTTACCTCTGACTTCTAGCCTCCAGAATTGTGAGACAATAAATTTGTTATGTCATTCCGTTTATGGTACTTTGTAATGGCAGCCCTAGCAAACTAATACAGGGAACAACAGTAGATTTGAGCAGACTGAAGAGACATTTGGAAAACATGAACATCAATTAAAATTATCTATTTTGAGAAACAGAAAAAAAAAAGAATAAAAGAAAATAAACAGAGCCTTAGAGACTGGTGGGTCACCATCAATCATACCAACATATGCATAATGGAATCCAAGAAAGAGAGAATAGAAAAAAGGGACAGAAAGAATATTTAAAGAAATAATGGCTTAAAATTTCCCAAAGATTATGAGAAACCTTAATCCATACATTCAAAAAGACTACTGAATTACCAGTAGGATAAACTCAAAGATATCCAGAGTTAGGCACATAGTTGAACTGTCAAAAGACTAAAATAATCCTAAAATCAGTAAGAAAGAAAGGAATCATTATGCAAAAGTGAACCTTAATAAGATTAATAACTTACCTCTCATCAGAAACTGTGGAGGCCAGAAGTCAGTGGGATGACATTATTCACAATGCTGAAAGAAAAAATATGTCAACTGAGAATTCTCTATTCAGCAAAATAATCTTTCAAAAATGGAGAAATTATGATTCCCAGACACAGAGAATTTGTCACCCATAGTACTTCCCCACAAGAAATATAAAGGGAGTTCTTAAGGCTAAAATGAAAGGACATTAGATAGTAACTCAAATTCACACAAAGAAATACTGAGCACAGGCAAAGATGATTATATAGGTAAATAGTAATTCTGATTCATGTAGAAATAGACAACCAAATGAACTAGGATTTATAAAACTGTTAATAGGCTTATAATGTATAAAGATGCAATTTGTATGACAATAATAACACAAAAAAGTGGGGGAGGGAATGGACTTATAAAGAGACAAAATTTTCAAATGCTATTGAAATTATATTGTAATCTGAACTAGATTGTGTGAAAATAATGTTAACTGTAATTTCCAGGACAACAACTAAGAAAATAACTCAAAACCTACAGCAAAAGAAACGAGAGAAAAAAAAATGGTACACTACAAATATTTAATACAAAACAGGCAGTAGTTTAGGAATAGAGGAACAGAAAAAATGTAAGATATAGAAAAAACAAAACATAGCAGTTGGAAATCCTACCTTATTATACTTAATTATACTGAGTATCAATGGACTAAGTACTCCAATCAAAAAGCAGAGATTGGCACAATGGATTAAAAAAAAAATCACCATATGCTGCCTACAAGAGATACACTTTAGATGCAAGTACACAAGTAGGTTGAAAATAAAAGGATTCAAACAGTAACCAAAAGAGAACTGAAGGCTATATTGATAGCAGACAAAATAGATTTTTAGGAAAAATCGTTCCTAGAGACCCCCCCCCAAAAGGTTTTTTATGATATAAGGGTGAATCAGAAAGACACAAAAATGATAAACATACATGCCCCTAATAAAATAACCTTAGACTACATGAAACAAAACTAACAACATTGAAAGGTAAAATAGACAAAAAAATAATTGTTGGTGACTTTAATACCCCACTTTCAACAACAGATAGAACTAGACAGAAATGACCAATAAAACAAAACCTTTCAACAATGCTATAAACCAACTATAACCATCTCTAAAATGCTTAACCCAACAAAAGCAGAATACACCTTTTTTTTTTTTTTTTTTTTGAGTACATGAAACATTTCCTAGGACAGACCGTTAGGCCATAAAACAAATATCAGTGAAATTAAAATGCCTGAATTCATACAAAGAATTCTCACTGTACACAACGGAATTAAATTAGAAATTAGTAGCAAGAAAATGAGAAATTTATGAATATTTGGAAATTAAACAAATGCAGTCCTAAATTACCAATGAAACAAAGATGAAATAAGGTAAAATTAGAAAGTCTTTTAAGAAAATAAAAACAAAATATATCAAAACTTATGGGATATAGCAAAAGCAGTATTTAATGGGAAATTTATAGAAATGAATGCCTATATTAAAAAAGAAAACAGCTCTCATCAATTACCTAATCTTTCCCTTTAAGAAACCACAAAGAGCAAACAGACTTAGGCAAATAGAAGGAAGGAAATAATAATAATTACAGCAAAAGAAACTGTAAAGATAATCAACAAAATTAAAAGTTGGTTCTTGAAAAGATTACCAAAATTGACAAAACTTCAGCTGGACTGACTAAGAACAAAAAGAGTTCAGATACTAAAATCAGTAGTGAAAGAGGGGACATTATTATTGCCCTTACAGAAATAATAAAAGATTAGAACACTATTAACAATTGTACTTCAAAAATTAGATAACCTATGGATAAATTGCTAGAAAGACTCAAACTACTAAAACTGACTTAAGAACGGAGAAAATGAATTAGTACTAAAAACAAAACAAAACAAAAAAACCCAAAAAACAAAACTTCTTCCAAAGAAATCCTAAACTCAAATGGCTTCAGTAGAGAATTCAACTAAAAGCCTTAAGAAGTATAAACATCAATCCATCACAAGCTCTTCCAACAAACAGATGACGAGGCAGAAACACTTTCCCACTTATTCCATGAGACCAATATTTCCTTGATACCAAAGACAGGCAAAGAAATAATAAGAAAACAAAACCACAGGGGCGCCTGGGTAGCGCAGTCGTTAAAGCGTCTACCTTCGGCTCGGGGCAGTGATCCTGGCGTTTCGGGATCGAGTCCCACGTCAGGCTCCTCTGCTGGGAGCCTGCTTCTTCCTCTCCCACTCCCCCTGCTGTGTTCCCTCTCTCGCTGGCTGTCTCTCTGTCACATAAATAAATAAAATCTTTAAAAAAAAAAAAAAGTAAACAAAACCACAGACTATTATCTTATAAATATAGACGCAAAATCCTCAACAAAATAGTAGCAAAAAATCCAGTAACATAAAAAGGATTTTACTTTATGGCCAAGTGGGATTCATTCCAAGACTGCAAGATTAGTTTGACATACACAAATCAACCATTGTAATACACCTCATCACAGAACATAGGAAAAAAACACACATGATCAATTCAATAGACAGAAAAAACATTAAACAAAATTTTATGATAAAAACGCAACAAACTAGGAATAGAAGAGAATTTTTTAACCTGATAAAGACATCTACAAAAATCTCATAGCTAACATCATACTTAATAGTGAAAGACTGAACGCTTTCCCCTTAAGTTCAGGAACAAGAAAAGAATGTTCTCTTTTACCATTTATATTCAACATTATACTCTAGCCAGGAAAATAAGGCAAGAAAAATAAAGTTACCCTGACTGGAATGGAAGGAGTAAAACTACTTCTATTCACTAATGGCATGATCATATACCTAAAAATCATAAGTAAATGGAAAAGCAACAAAACAAAACATTAGTCCTAATAAATAAGTTTAGCAGTGTTGTTGGATATAAGATTAATATTCAAAAATCAGTTGTAATGCTACACACATGCAATGAATGAAAGAAAAATAAAACTAAAGAAAAAATTCCCTATTTAGTATCATCCAAAACAATAAACTATTAAGAATAAGTTAATAAAAGGAGTTTAAAAATTGTGTATTAAAACCACAAAACATCACTGAAGGAAATTAAGATCTGAACAACTGGAAAAAATTTCACATACTTGGATTAGAAAATTTACTATTTTTAAGAAGGCAATATTTTCTAAATTGATCCACAGATTCAATGCAATCTCTATCAAAATCCCAGTTTATTTTTCTGCAGAAATTGACAAGCTGATCCTAAAATTTATATGGAATTTCAAGGAATCCAGAACAGTCAAACAATCTTTAAGAAGAAGGACAAAACTGGTGGACCCACACTTCACAATTTCAAAACTTTATATAAAGCTACTATAATCAGCACAGTGTGGTACTGACAAGAAAAGGAAATCAACAGATCAGTGGAATAGCATCAAGAGCTCAGATATAAACACTTACATTTACAGCCAATTGTTTTTTTTTTCAAAAAGAGTACCAACAATTAATGAGAAAACATGGCATTTGAACAAATAGTTGTGGGACAACTAGATATCCATATACCAAAAATTGAAGCTCTACTCACACCAAATACAAAAATTAACTCAGATGGATCACAGAAGTAGATGTCAGGGCTTGAAGTAAAAAAATTCTTTGAAGAAAGATTAGGAGTAAATCTCTGTGACCTTGGAATAGGCATTTTTTTGATATGATGCCAAAGGCACAAGTTACAAGAAAAAATGCAGATAAATGAATATCATCAGAGAAAATTTTTAAGTTGTGCTTCAATGAAAATTATTAAGTGAAATAACTCAGGAAATGGGAGAAAATAATTACAAATCATATATTTGACAAAAGTTTTATTTCCAGAATATATAAAGATCTCTTGCAACTCACCAATAAAAGTACAAATAATCCAATTGATGATTGATTTTTTTGAAACAAATAATCCGATTTAAAAATAGGCAAAGGAATGCCATCAAAAACATGAAATGTGTATGTGGGGGTGGTAAAAATGTGCTTTAGAATGTGTTTGAACTTAAGTAAACCATCAACTTAAAATAGATTGTTATACACATAGAGGGTGTTGCATATGAACCTCATGGTAACAACAAGCCAAAACACAAAAAGTAAAGAGAAAGGAATCCAAACATAATACTAAAAAAAATCATCAAATCACAAGGGAAAAAGGTAAGTGAAAAAGAAAGGATCAGAGAACTACAAAAACTTCCAGAAAACAATGAACAAAATGGCAACAAATACATACCTATCAATAATTACCTTAAATGTAAATTAACTAAGTGCTCCAAACAAAAGATGTAGGGTAAATAAATGTATAAGAAGAACATGACTCGTCTATATGCCACCTACAAGAGACACAGACTGAAAGTAAAGGGATGGAAAAAGATATTCCATGCAAATGGAAGTGGAAAGAAATTTGGGGTATCAATAACATATCAGACAAATTAGACTTTAAAACAAAAAATGTAGCAAGGGACAAAGAAGAGCAATACATAAGGATAAAGGAATTTACCCAGCAAGAGTATATAATACTTATAAATATCCATACACCCACACAGAAGTACTTATATATATAAAGCAAATATTAACAGACATAAGGGAACTTTAAAATTCCATTTACATCAACCAAATGTAAGGTCATCCAGACAGAAAATCAATAAGAAAACAGAAGCTTTAAATTACATATTAGACCACATGGCTTTAATAGATATATACAGAACATTCCATCTAAAAACTGCAGAGTACGTATTCCTTTCAAGTGCGTCTAGTACATTCTCCAGGATTGATCACATGTAGGGCCACCAGACAAGTCTCAATAAATTTAAGAAGACTGATCATATCAAGCATCTTTTCTGACTACAATGGTATGAAACTAGAAATCAATTACAACAAGAAAAATGGAAAAACATAAACACAGGAAGATTAAGCAACATGCTACTAACCAGCCAATGAGTAAATGAAGAAATCGAAGGACAATAACAACAAAAATACAAGACAAATGAAAATGGAAACACAACTTTTCAAAATTTATAGGGCATGGCAAAAGCAGTTCAAAGAGGGAAGTTTATGGTGACACAGGCCTATCTCAAGACACAAGAAAAATTCCAAATATACAATCTAAGTTTACACCTAAAGGAACTAGAAAAAGAAAAACACAGCCCAAATTATGAGAAAGAAGTAAATAATAAAGATCAGAATAGCAATAAATAGAGATAAAAAAAGAGAAAAGATCAATTAAACTAAGGACTAGTTCTTCGAAAAGATAAACAAAATTGATAAACCTTTAGCCAGACTTATCAAGAAAAAGAGAAGGACTAATAAATAAAATAAGATAGGCAAGAGAAGTACAACCAACTCCACAGAAATACTAAGATTATAAGAGACCGTTATGAACAATCATATGTCAATAAACTGGAAAACCTAGAAGAAATGGATAAATTTCTAGAAGCATACAATCTTCAAGACTGAGTCAGGAAAAAATAGAAAATCTGAAAAGACTGATTACTAGTAATAAAATTGAATGAGTAATCAAAAAACCCCCAACAATCAAAAGTCCAGGACCAGATGGCTTTACAGATCAATCTATTTACCATTTAATTTAAAGAAGAGTTAGTGTCTATCTTCAAACTACTCCAAAAAATTAGAGATCAAAGAATGCTGCCAAATCCATTCTACGATGCCAGCATCCTTTGATAACAAAACCAGATAAAGACATTACCATAAATAAATAGTCAATATCCCCGATAAACATAGACGCAAACATCCTCAACAAAATATTGGCATTAAATTAGATCACACATTATAATCAAGTGGTTTTGATTCCAGGGATGAAAGGATGATTCCATACATGTAAATCAAATAATGTGATATACCACATTAACAAAATGAAGGATATAAACCATATAATCATCTCACTATATGTAGAAAAAGCATTTAACAAAATTCAACATGCATTTATGATAAAAATTCCCAACGAAGTATGTACAGAGAGAATGTAACTTAACATAATAAAGGCCATAAATGACAGATCACAGCTACCACCATGCTCAATGATAAAAAGCTGAAAGCTTTTCCTCTAAGATCTGGAACAAGATAAGGGTGCCCACTCTTGCCACTTTTATTCAACATACTGCTGTAAGTCATAGTCACATAAATCAAACAAGAAAAAAGAAAAGCATCCAAATTGGTAAGGAAGGAGTAAAACTGTTACTATTTGCAGGTGACTATTCTAGAAATTCCACCAAAAGCTACTAAAAGTAAATGAATTCAGTAAGGTTGCATGATACAAAAATAATATACTAAAATTGGTTGTGTTTCTATACACTAATATTGAACTAGCAGAAAGAGAAATTAAGAACACAATCTCATCACAATTGAATCAAAAAGAATAAAATTCCTAGGAATAAATGTAACCAAGGAGATAAGAGAACTATACTCTGAAATCTATAAGATACTGATAAAAGAAATTGAAGATAATACAAATAAATGGAAAGACATATAGTGCTCATGGATTGAAAGAATTAATATTGTTAATATGTCCATATTACCCAAAGCACTCTACAGATGCAAGGTAGTCCCTATTAAAACCAAAAGCATTTTTTTCACAGAAGAAAAAATAATACTAAAAGTTGTATAGAACCACAAAAGACTAAATATCCAGAGCAATCTTCAGACAAAAGAGCAAATCTAGAGGCATCATACTCCCTGCTTTCAAACTATACTACAAAGCTATAGTGATCAAAGCAATATGATACTGGCACAAAAATAGACACCTAGATCAATAGAACAGAATAGAGAGCCTGGAAATAAACTCATGCTTATATGCTCAACTAATCTATAGCAAAGGAGAGAAGAATATACAATGAGGAAAAGATATTCTCGCCAGTAAATGGTGCTGGGAGAACTGGACAGCTACATGCAAAGAATGAAATTGGACTAGTTGGTAATACCATATACAAAAATAAACTCTCCCCTCCCCCCTCAATATATATATAATATATTATTTATAATTTATTTATATATTATTTATAATTATATATATATTTACTTATGATATATATTTTTTATTATGTTCAGTTAGCCAGCATAAAAGGAAATGAGAGGAGAAAGAAATATGGGAACAAAGCAAATAGACCTTGAACTACAAATGGCCCAGTCATGTTGCTGCCACATTGCAGAAACTGAAGATTACAAAGAAAGTGTTTGTCATTGAAGATTTGTTAAAGTATAGAACACTCACAAAATAGAAAGTTATGTAGATGTAAAAATGAATGATAAAGTCTTTACGTATCAATATAGAACCTCACAAATATTTAAAATGGAAAAATGCATGAGTAAATAGGGTAGGCAAAGGCTGACTGAAAATAAAATCGTATATTATATGTAAAAACAACAACAACAAAAACAACAACAACACAAAATAAACTCAAAATGGACTAAAGTCTTCTTATGAAACTCCTAAAAGAAAATGTAAGCAGTAAGATCTTGGATATCGGTCTTAGCAATATGTTTTTGGATCTGTCTCCTCAGAGAAGGAAAACAAAAGCAAAAATAAACAATTGAAAGTCCATCAAGCTAAAAAGGTTTGCAGAGTGAAGGAAACCATCAACAAAATAAAAAGGCAAGCTACTGAATGGGAGAAGATATTTACAAATGATATATACAATAAAGGGTTAATATCCAAAATATATAAAGAACCTGGGAATTATATTTATAGGGTTTAACTTTTTGTTCCAAATGTTTAGCTACGATACATTTAGTGTTATAATTAGTAAAGCATCTTTCCTCTGTTTCAACATTTTCTTTTCTGTACTAGTACATTCGTTTTGCTTCCCCCCCTACAAGGGGAAATTTCTTTTTAAAAATATTGAAATCCATCCCACCAAAAATTATCTCATAGTGAATTTTAAGATTGTATTTTTTTTTTAAAGATTTTATTTATTTATTTGACGGAGATAGAGACAGCCAGCGAGAGAGGGAACACAAGCAGGGGGAGTGGGAGAGGAAGAAGCAGGCTCATAGCGGAGGAGCCTGACGTGGGGCTCGATCCCAGAACACTGAGATCACGCCCTGAGCCGAAGGCAGACGCTTAACCGCTGTGCCACCCAGGCGCCCCGTTTGTATTTTATTTTTAAATCAACATCAGGAATGTTAAAAATATTGATGATATTTATTATTTCCATCCATCCATTCAAATTTCTATTTAATCAATGTACAGAATTTAAAGAAAAAGGAAACCAACTTGATCCATGAACTGAAAATCGGGGGGGGGGGGAGGAATTTGAGTCATTAAAAGAAAAATAAAAGGAGTCATTAAAACAAAAATAGAAATGTCAAAATATATTTAAATAATTGGACTGAACATTTCAGAAATAACAATCCACAGGAATAGGCATTTTTATGGACTATTAAATGATGAAGACTAGGTGGGGAGTTCCAAGATGGCAGAGTAATAGGGGGACTCTGAACTTGCCTCAGCCTTCAAATATAATTAGATCGACCTTCAACTATTTTGAACAACCAGGAAGAAAACTGGAGGATTACAGAAACAATCTGCACAGTTGAAAGGAGTGAATTTGGCAGAAGCAACGTTCAGAGCCCTGAACTGGGGGATTGGGAAACCAAGGGGCCAGAAGGGGAGGAAGCCTTGTTCCCGGAACAAAGTCAGGAAGAGAGACAAAGTTGGGAAGAATGCAGCGGTTTGCCACCCCACAATAAGCTGTGGTGACTGGATCCCTGGGCTGCTCAGGGAAAGACTGCTCCCTTCCTGGAGGGCATTTAGAGGAGCATATTTGTCCTCCCAAAGGGGCAGCTGGGGAACCATTGTGGGGAGCTCAGAGCAGGATCAGAGGGGTGTGCAGAGGGCAGGGTCAGAGGGGTGAGCCTCAATAGGTGTAAACCTCTGTGTTTGGGCCAAACCGCTGCTTTTCTGGGACTGATGGAGCGGAGCACAGAAAATGGAGCAGATGGCAGATAACCTGGCCTTGCTTTTTGCTCTGAGCCAGAATAGGCTTAAACCTCTGTGCATACACCATACCTCCACTTTTCTGGGGCTGACAGAGCAGAGTGCGGAGACTGGAGCAGATTGCAGATAACCTGGCTGCTTTTTGCTCTCTGACATAATAGACTGAAGCCTCTGCAAAGGCTTTTCTGGGAAAAAGGGGAGTAGGGGACTGAGTCAAGTGCAGATGGCTGATAGCAGGCTCCAGCTTTAGGCTGAGCATTACAATAAACTCTAGCCTCTGCGTGCACTGTGCAAATGCTTTTTGGCAACAGGACAGTGCTAGGCATGCCCTGAGCCTCCCAGCTGGGGACAAAATCGTGCATGCACATTACCAGACCTTTTAAAACTTGGAGTTTTGAATCCCAGGCACTGGCCAGAGATAAAATACAGGAGACCTATGGCTCTGGGCACAGACAGGTTAAGTAATTGACATAGGCTGGGTCACAGGAGATTACTCACTTCCTTAGAGGACCTCCTGAGCAGTGGCTGCTGGGACTTCTGCTCCCCAGGGACAAAAGGGCGAGGTGATGCCATATTCTACCTCCTCCATCACCCCTCCCTCTTCCACTCATTAGCATAGTCAGACTCTGACTATGAAACACAGCACCTCTAGGGGAGACTGGAGTCCCCTACACTAAATCCCACCCCTCTGACCTGGCAGGGGCATCTTTATAAGGGCAATTTAGCTTGTGAGCCAGCATGGCAGGCTCTTCCTCAGCAGACCAACACAAACCCCCACATATAACAAATCCACTGATTAAAGAAAGCTCCAAAACATCAGGCACTGGCTTAACTTCACAAACAAATGAAAGCATACCCACTTAAAGGAACAAACACTCCCCACTACAAGCAAGGAGGAACTCTGCAGAGGAAAGACCAGTGGGAAAGAACAGCCAAAATACAACAGCAGTGTGCACACAGCGTACATCAGAATCACTTCCTGAAGATATTGTTGTTGCTGCTGTTATTATTATTGCTGGGTTTTTTTTTTTCTTTCTCCTTCTTTCCTCTTTTCTTTTCTTGACAAAATGATTAGAAGGAGAAATTCACAACAAAAGAAAGAGCCAGAGGTAGTACTCACTGCAATAGATTTAATCAATATGGATATAAGATGTCAGAACTAGAATTCAAAACAACAATTATAAATATACTAGCCAGGGTTGAGAAAAGCATAAAAGGCACTAGAGAATCCTTTGCTGCAGAGATAAAAGAACTAAAATCTAATCAGGCCAAAATTAAAAGTGCTATTACTAAGATGCAGTAAACATGGAGGCTTTAACTGCCAGGGTAAATAAGGCGGAAGAGAGAGTCGGTCAAATAGAAGACAAAATGATAGAAAGTAAGGAAGCTGAGAAAAATGAGTGAAACAACTACTGGACCATGAGGGGAGGCTTTGAGAAATCAGTGATACTATAAAGCACAATAAATATTTGAATAATAGGGGTTCCGGAAGATGAGGAAAGACAGAATGGCAGAAGGTTTATTTGAACAAATTATAGCTGTGACCTTCCCTAATCTGGGAAAGGAAACAAGCATTCAAGTCCAAGAAGCACAGAGAACCCCCCTCAAACTCCCTAAAAATAGGTCAACACCCCAACATATAATAGTGGAGCTGGCCAATTTCAGAGATAAGGAGAAAATCCTGGAAGTAGCTCAAGACAAGAGGTCCTTAACATAGAAGGGTAGAAATGGCTGGCAGCAGACCTGCCCACAGAGACCTGGTAGGCCAGAAAGTACTGGCATGATCCATTCAGGGTGTTAAATGAAAAAACCATGCAGCCAAGAATACCTTATCCAACAAGACTTCATTCAGAATGTAAGGAGAGATAAAGAGCTTCCAGGACAAACAGAAACTAAAAGAATTTGTGATCACTAAAACAGCCCTATAAGAAATATTAAAGGGGATTCTCTGAGTAAACAGACAGCCCAAAAGTAACAATGACCAGAAAAGAACAGTGACGATCTGCAGAAACAGTGACTTTATAGGTAATACAATGACACTAAATTCATATCTGAATTTATTCATAAATGAATGTACATTCTATGACTGTAAATGGGCTAAATGCCCCAATCAAAAGACACAGGATAAAAAAGAATAAAATAAAAGACTGGATAAAAAAGAAAAGACCCATCAATATGCTGTCTATAAGAGACTCACTTTAGACCCAAAGACACCTGCAGATTGAAAGTGAGAGGGTGGAAAACCATTTATCATGCTAATGGACATCAAAAGAAAGCTGAGGTAGCAATTCTTATAGCAGACAAATTAGATTTTAAACCAAAGACTGTAATAAGATATGAAGAGGGAGACAAATCATAATTAAAGGGTCTATCCAACAAGAAGACCTAACAATTATAAAAATTATAAATTAAAAAAAACAATTATAAATTATAAACAATTATAAATATAAATTATAAATATAAAACAATATATAAAAAAACAATTATAAAAAATAAACATAAAAAATATTTATGCCCCTAACTTGGGAGTAGCCAATTATAAACCAATTAATACCAAAATTAAAGAAACACATTGATAATAATAAAATATTAGTAGGGGACTTTAACACTCCACTCACAGCAATGGATAGATCATCTAAACAGAAGATCAACTAGGAAACAAGGGCTCTGAATGACACACTGGACCAGATGGACTTCACAGATATATTCAGAGCATTTTATTCTAAAACAACAGAATACATGTTCTTCTCAAGTGCACACAGAACATTCTCCAGAATAGATCACATACTGGGCCACAAATCAGGTCTCAATTGATACCAAAAGACTGGGATTATTGCCTGCATATTCTCAGACCACAGTGCTCTAAAACTTGAATTCAATCACAAGAGAAAATTTGGAAGGAATACAAATACATGGAGGTTAAGGAGCATCGTACTAGAGTGAATGGGTCAACCAGGAAATTAAAGAAGAATTAAAATAATTCATGGAAACAAATGAAAATGAAAACACAACAGTTCAGAACCTTTGGGATGCAGCAAAAGTGGTCCTAAGAGAGAAGTATATTGCAATACAGGCCTTTCTCAAGACACAAGAAAAGTCTCAAAAATGCATGCTAAAGGAGCTAGATAAAGAATATTAAATAAAGCCTTAACTCAGCAGGAGAAGAGAAATCAAGATTAGAGCAGAAATCAATGAAATAGAAATGAAAAGAACAGTAGAACAGATCAATGAAAGTAGGAGCTGGTTCACTGAGAGAATTAATAAGATTGATAAACCCCTGGCCACACTTACCAAAAAGAAAGGACCCAAATAAATAAAATCATGAATGAAAGAGGAAAGATCACAAGTTATAAATATTTATGTACTAAAAAACAAAGCATCAAAATATATAAAGCTAAGAAACTTTGCTGAATAACTTCTCAGTTTTTGAATAGATATAGTGGGCATACAAATAATCAGATAAAACAATTCATGAGTCTGTTATTAGGAAATTATGCTGAATTTTATATACTAAACACAGGGAATGGATATTCTTTCTAAATGTTGAGGGATTATTTCATAACAAAAATAAGTATTCAACCATTTACAATTTTTGAAATACCCTTCTAAATAACTCAGGATCAAAATGAGAATTTAAAACTGCAATTACAGACTATTTAATGAAAGACAATGTAACAGCAGAAACCTAGAAACAACCTGGACGGTTATCAATTGTAGAACGATTCAATAAATGATTGTACAGGGAAAAAATATTAATTGTACATGGTTTGTGTATAATATGAATTACTTTACAGTGATTTGTTAAAAATAAGGCAGCATTTTGAAGATTAGAAAGATACTGCCATTATATTCTTAATCAACAAAATTAAAATAGATCAATAAATATACGCTATGATAAAATTTGGGGGAATTTCTATATATTTGCACTTACACGCAAATGGTATTACGAACTGATACCCCATCAAAATGCTAACAATGGTTACACTGAAGAAGAAAGGCAACTATAAAATTTTGTTCTGAAAGCTTCTATATTGTTTGCACTGTTGCATTGATTAAGTATTGCTTTAGTGTTTCTAATTATTGAATGAAAAATAATTTATAAGACAGGGACTAAGAAGTTCAAAAATACCTATCAAGCTAGATAGCCGAAGATTAACTCCTAGCTCTAAACGTTTGTTATAATATAAAAATGAAGATTAAATCAGCATGATTTTTTTTAAAGATTCTAGTTACCTGTTTGAGAGAAAGAAAGAGAGCACAAGCAGGCAGAGGGAGCATGAGAAGCAGGCTCCCCACTGAGCAGGGAACCCCACATGGGGCTCGAACCCAGGACCCTGGGATCATGACCTGAGCCGAAGGCAGATGCTTAACTGACTGAGCCACCCAAGCAGCCCTGGAGGACATTAAATTAAATTAGCTTTTACCTCAGGCCTCTAGAAAAAACAAAAACAGAAAGAAAATATTTCTAAAGATATGGAAAGATACTGAAAATAAAAAAATACAGTTATATATAATTAGAAAAATATAGTTATAATTCTCCTACTTTGCTTTTATGTCTAAATAGTGTCTTTATTTCTATTTCAACATTAAGGTTAAAACAAAACATATAATTCTCCCTATAACGGATGAGAAATTTAGCCATCTTTTCATTTTTCATCCCTCTTCCACCTATTTTTATTTAAATAATCCAAGTTTTAAGATACCAATTATTAATTATTGTGTTACATTATTTATCTTCTCTGTCAAGATTATTCTTTTTTTTTTTTTTAAGATTTTATTTATTTATTTGACAGAGAGAGAGACAGCCAGCGAGAGAGGGAACACAAACAGGGGGAGTGGGAGAGGAAGAAGCAGGCTCCCAGTGGAGGAGCCCGATACGGGGCTTGATCCCAGGACCCCAGGATCACGCCCTGAGCTGAAGGCAGATGCTTAACGACTGAGCCACCCAGGCGCCCCAAGATTATTCTTTAACACTTACATGCAGTATATAGTCATTAACCATAAAATGATTACCTAAATACTACTTATTAGTGGGGTTCAGTTCCTAAATCATTTCTTTTAAATCATATCTTCCGTATTTTCAATATCAGTGATATTGATATAAAATACTACTTTGAATTTTTTTCTCAGGAAGAATACATGGAGAATATGCTTTGAAATTCTTGCAAACCTAATAATTCCATTTCCCACCCCCCCCAACATTTTGGTTGGTTATTTCTGGCAGCATGGATAAAAACTAATAATTGATTGATTATTGGATATACTACATAGAAAAAACATACTATGTATCAATTTTGTTTTTCTTGTATATAAGATCTTATGGGCTTTAAATTTCAGTATATATCACAAATATATCATAACTATATATTATATGGATTATAATAAAACATCAATATACTTAACATAAAGTACCACTTAATATATGCTAGTACAGTGAATTTAATTCTATAAGAAAAAAGAAGTGTTCATGTTTCATTTATGTACAAAGAAGAATGCTTATATCTGCTTTTTGAACTTTGGTTTATAATAACATAATATAAAAATAATATATAAATATATAAATATAAATAATATAAATCTATATAAATTAAACATTTTATCAGCTACATAAAGTAAGAGAACACTGAAAACTGAAATTGACATTTGCTCATGCACTCATTCATTACATGACTATTCACTGAATAACATCTAAGTGCCAAGAACTATTTTAGGCACCGGAGATGTGTCATCATTTTTCCAATTATTGACGCTTCTGGGGTGCACCATTATTAATGTATGCTACCTTTGATAGAAGAAAAATATAGTGTAGTGATACCACAATTTTCCACAAGGTATCCATTTTGGAATCATTTCTTGATGCATATATTCAAGTACTGACTGAGTGTGTGTTCACAATGTGTCTTCTTCATTTTCACTTAATTTTTATTCTAATGGCTACCACTCTAGTTCAAATTCAGAAAAAAAAAATTGGTAGCTTCATTTACTGGTTCCTTCATGTTCAGATTCTTTGTCAACTATTATAAAAGCATCAGTCTTGTTATTCAACAGTAAACCAGGCAGGCATGCTGGATTCCATGGCATATGAGGTTAATAAAATTATTTCTACTTACAGAGAGCTTACCATCAAGGTAGAGAAGAAAGCTACTTATACCCAAAGAACTATAATTAAAGGTATGATTTTTAAAAATCATATGAGAAAGGAAAAAAAAAAGTGTGTCAGAGTATTGAACAAACAAAAAAGAATTTTGCCATTCGAAAATCATGACATTGCTTCCCGTAGGAAGAAGTTTCCACTGCTTTGCAGACATTAAATTCCTTTCCTGCATGTTCCTGATTGACCATTCGAATCTTATCTCTGTCCAGTCTCCTAGATCAAGATGTACTCTAGCAAAACCAGTCCTTTACTGCATCTCAAGTTCGTTTTGTTCTTTCCTGCCTTCACGCTTTTGCCTCTCTTCTGTTTCTCTTAAAGGCCCAGTAAAAATCTCACTTCCTCCACGAATTCACTCGGCTTACCTCAGATGAGTCCTAGTAAAGCATGTATCTTTTCTATTTGGAACACAATAACTATATTTTGGTTTCTATGGTGGTTAAACATTCTCTCTTGCTCTCAGACATACACATAGTATCTCGCTCCATCCATTAACATTCAGCACAGTGCTTTGCGGAAAGCAGGTACTTAATAAATACTTGATTTCTTGATTGACAGGTTTTTCTTGAAAAGTTTTTCTGGATATATACTCTTTTTTAAGATACTATTTCATTACTATATTCTCCTATCTTCCTTTCATTGTTACCTACATTGGGAGAAGCCTACACAGAATCTATTCTCCAAGTTAAAATGCTGTTCCTCTCTTTAAATGCCCGCTTTCATTGTAACATTAATTCCTTTAATTTGTAACACCAATGTATATAACATCAGCATAAACTGTAGCATTTGCTTTACTCATACTTGAACAAGTCTCAACTATAGTCTACTATGGTAAAAAAGATTTGTTTTCATTGAACTTTCGGCTAATTGATTATACACTTTCCTATAAATTGTTGCATTATTTTCACTTCATTATTCCTACTCAATTTCTCTCTGCTAAATTCTCCTTCAAGATATAAAGACTCATTCAACTATGCAGTTTTTCTGTTAATCATCTGTGTGTGTGTGTGTGCTTAATACAGCTCCCACACAGAAAAATTCACAAATCAAAAATGCATAGCCCAATAGGTTTCCACAAAGCAAAGACCTGTGTTACAACTATAGGACAAGAAAGGGAATACTGGGACGCCTGGGGTGGCTCAGTCAGTTAAGCATTGCCTTTGGCTCAGGTCATGATCCCATGGTCCGGGATCAAGTCCCACATCAGGCTCCTTGCTCAGCGGGGAGTCTGCTTCTCCCTCTGCCTGCTGCTCCCTCTGCTTGCACTCGCCCTCTCTCTGTCAAATAAATAAATAAAATCTTTTAAAAAAGGAGGTGGGATACTGTCAGTATCAAAGAAACTCCTTTCATTGCCTCCTTCCAATTATTACTGACCTTCTTCCCCAACAAAAGTAACCATAATGCTTACTTTTCCTGTATTTCCTCACAGTTTAATCTCCCAAACATTTATCTCTAATACTATAGTTTAAATGGAGTCATATGTGATCTTTTGCAGTAGGCTGTTCTTACACTTAATATCATGATTACTGAGAGCCATTCATTTTGTTGAGTGGTAATGGTAGTTCGTTCATATGCGGCTTTCTTCTATAATATTCTATTGATATAACACAATATTTTAATCCATTCTTCTGCTCAGGGACATATTGGCTGTTTTCTGTTTTTAGCTTACAAATAATACCATGACAATTTTTTTTATCATTCTCTTTCAGATATGCGCAATTTTTGGATACATACCTAGGAATAGAATTTCTGGATTATAAACCACATACATATTCAGCTTTTGTAGATATTGCCAAGCAATTTTGCAAAACGTTTATACCAACTTATATAATCCTGCCAATAGTATACAGAGTTCTATTTATTCCAGATCCTTGTCAACATTTGTCATTCTTTACATTTTTATTAATTCTGGGGGTAGTGGTGTGTGTGTGTGTGATGGTATCTCATGTAATTTTTAATATGCATTTTCCTGGTGACTAATAAAATTGAGTATCTATTCGTGTTTGGATATCCACTATTGTTAAGTCACCCAATGTCTTTGCTGACTCATACTTTTGTTCAATGTCATCAGCCCTTATTGAAAGATGTTATAATAAAAGTTCTAAAAGATTCGTCATTGTTTCCATTGACAGGAGGTTGTTATTGACTTTTTGTTACTATTTTTTCCAACGTTCCCTTTACGAGAACCCTCTGGAAAGATTTCTATCTGGCCCTAACACAAAGACTAGAATTAGCTCCCCCCCCCATTTCTATATCATCACTTTGAATTCTGTAATTGATTAGTTTTCTTTTTGTATATGCCCCTGCAAATTAAGAAATAATTTTCTGACCTACTGGTAGCAAGGCATTAACATTCTACAGCATCTATTTTAACAAGCTTTTTATTATGGAAACCATATTCAAATATACACAAAAGTAGAGAGAATATCATTGAATATCCATTGACCTAACACCCATGTCAACAATGGTACCAACAGTGGTCATACCCATATCATCTACATCCCACCCATCCAGCCTCACTAGACCATGTCTAGGAAGCAATTCACAGACGTCATGTCATTTCATCATTTATTTCACTATAAATATCTAAAGAAGAAAAATTCAACCAGGCAACTTCCACTTGCACTGGAGACGTAGTAAGTTATAGGTCAGTGTGGCTCTCATTTTAAAATGGAGAGCCAGCTAGGCAATCTACAAAGCCATTAAATATATACATATATATCCAAGGGTGCGAAGTAAACAAAAATAAAATCTAGAAAATGGTGAAATGGCATTAAAATCTAAAAAGGTCCCTTTAGGGGCATAGAGATGCAAGGCTGCTTTCATTTTTGGCAGAGCAAGGAGGAAGAAAAAAAAACCCAACCATAGATGGAATGAAAAGAAATCAGAGGATGACTTAACAAATGCTTTGGGGGGGGGGGGGGGCAGAGGGCGAGGGAAAGGCGAGGGGAGAGGAAGAGAGAATCTTAAGCAGGCTCCATCCCACCACCGCACTGAGGCAGGGTAGGGCCGGTTCTGACAACTCTTGAGATCGTCACGCCAGCGGAAATCAAGAGTCAGACACTTAACCCACCCAGCCACCCAAGCGCCCCTAAGGAAAGTGTTAAAGGCCGAATAAGATTGGTTTGATAATTTAGAATCCCTGGGAGCCCCAGTCAGAAAAGAGTAGGCTCACCTGTCAACTCTTCGCCGTGGTTCCCCAAGGGGTGAGCACCCCAGGACTGGATGCGGGGCAGAACGGAGAGAGCAAGCAGCTGAAGTACAGTGAGGGCTGCCCACAGGGTGCGGGGGAGCAGGTGTGCTGAGAGGGTCCCCTTCAACCGCTCTGGGCCCCGTGAAGGCTGAGGGCAGAGCGGGAGCTGAGACAATTCCTTCAGGCCCCGGACGGGGAAGGCGCAGCTCGAGACCCTCCCTCTACATCCTGGCTCTTCGGAGCGCTGAGGGCAGGGCGGAAGAGCTGAGAACGCTCCCTAGATCCTCAGATTACAAGTCCTGCCCACCGAACATCTGAAGCCAATGGTGAACTGAATCTCGGCAGCAACGAGACCCAGATCTAATTCAACCACAGATGAGGTCGATTTAGCGAGCCCCCTCCCCCCACACTGGCTGCGTAACAGGAGACAATTAATGCTTCTATTTCAGTTTTTACTGCTATTTTACACACAATGCCTGGTATACCATAAAAGGTTATGAGATACCATGAAGAAGCAGTAAGAAAAGACTCATCCTCAAGAGAGGGTCTATAGGACCAGACCTAGGATGGCTCAGGTGTTATATGGGTCAGAGAGGGACTTTCAAAATTATTGTGTTAAAAGGAGAAAAGGAACAACATCTGTGAACAGGTTTCAGCAAAGTTCAAAAAACCAAATGGAAATCTGCAAAATGAAAAATGCAGTGTCAGAGAGAAGATAAAACAGCCAAGAAAACCATTATTATGCCAGGACATTAATAATAATTCCTCAGTAGCACCCAATATCCAATCAACATTCACTTATCCCAAATGTCTTCTCAGATTTTTTTTTACAGGTTTTTCAAATAAGTCTCATACATTGAAATGTGTTGAGTTTTGGCTTTTAACGGATCTTTAATAGTGTCCCTTCTCCCGCTTTCAATTTATGAGATGAAAAAACTGGGTTCAGTGTGTCCCACAATCTGGATTTCTCTACTTCGTCTCTACGCTACCATCTAACACATTCCTCTGCCCTCTGCATTTCCTGTAAAACTGGCCATGAGATCTAGATACTTCCTCAGACTCCATTTCAATTTTTTGGAGATAAGTCTTCATAAGGAGTTTTGTGTACTTCCACTGGGATTTTTTAGATTATTTTGGGGAAGACGATTTTGTTTCTTTGCTGTTAGCTCACGTTTATATGTCCCTAGCAAAACAAATTGAAAAGTTACCTATTTGAGTCCATCAATTTTAGTTTGTGAGTGTTAGAATTTGTTTTCAAAATTTTTATGCCAGATAATTTGAGGACTTCCTTGGATTCTTTTTTTGTTATTGCATTAGTGAGTTTGGTTGATTTGGTCAAATACACATGTGGCTTTTTCACTGTGTTGGTTTCTGTTTAAGTTTTCTTTTGAGATGATAGCTATACTCCTCTTCCAGTTTTCTATTGCATTTTTACAGAGAAATAATCAGGAACCCTCACGCGCTATGCCTCCTACTGACTGAACCGTCCCTTTAGGCTCTCGAAGTCTGTACTAAAAAGACACCTGATGAAGTTCAGTGAGGGGGAAGTTGTGCTGAAGGTCGGCTGGAGTGCTTGAGGACAAGCTACGGGGGGCCACTGCTGCCACCTGCTGCTGCCAGCTTGAGGGCAGAGGCTTCCTCACTGTGAGCACGCTGGGAAGGGGGTGTCGCCCTGCTCCCTGCATTGGAGACCACTCACTCACTAAGTAATAGCAGTGGTCCCAGGAAAACACAGTCCCCTTCTTTAGTCTCAGAGGGGAAAAAAAACCAAAAGTGATTTCATTTGCGACCATTTTTGATTTGTTCATTGGCATCCCCACTTCACTGAGTAGAAACAAAACAAAACAAAACATACTTCAGGTAAACCTGTGATTCTCGATTTTGGCAAGTGAAGATGCTTTTCTTAATTTTTACATGCATTTGAGCGTTAGAAACTCTGTTTATAGTATAGATAGACAGATGGCAAGCTTTTTCTACCTGACTGGCATATAGACGACGCCACAAATTTCTAGCCTGGTAAGATTAACAGAGGAGACAATGATTTCTGTTACTGATAAAGCCTAGAATAACTCATTTGATCCAGTGGTCTTAAATATTGAATAAGTTTACACTCGCTGACCATCCTGTCCATCTGGGCCTCACAGCATGTTCATATCATTGGCACTGATAGGGCTTAGGTGCAAATCCTCCTGTTCTATGGGCCAATAACCTTGTAAAATCTCTTCTCAATCTCGTCTCTATCACAACTTTTTGGTTGTCATTTCTACTTTTTTAGACTAAAAATCTAAGTCAGAGCAGAAGAATGAGAATAAAAAGAATGCACACAAAGGTAGGAGCTGGGAAGGAGGAAATAGCATCAACATCAAGAAATTTGCATTTTTAATGTATTATTAGTTTATCACTAAAAATCTTTTTTTGTAAGATTTTATTCATTTAATTGAGATGGAGCAAGAGTGAGCCAGTCAGAGTGTATGAGCAAGGGGAGGGGCAGAGGGAGAGGGAGAAGCAGGCTTCCCACTGAGCGGGGAGCCCGACATGGGGCTCGATCTCAGGACCCAGGATCATGACCTGAGCCGAAGGCAGATGCTTCACTGAGCCACCCGGGTGCCTCTATCACTAAAAATCTTATACTCTACATCTGTGTAGGCAATATATGTGTAGGTGACATAAAAGGATAGAATATATTGAATTAAACTTAATCATCTCCTCAGAGATGTATGTTTAGAAAACTGCTATGTTTCATGAAGTTTTATTTATTTGTATGACTTGTGTGTACAGTCAGAGATAGGGAGGCAGCATATCAGATGGCGCTCAGTGCACGTTCTTGAATCAGATATTCAGAACCAAAATCTGGCCGTGCTACATGAGTGGGGTCCATTCGGGCAGCTATTGACTCTTGTGTGTGAGTTCCCTTACCCTAAAATAAAGATGATGATAAATCTACACACTTCATAAGTTTGCAACAATTAAGTCTATATAAAGGAATATATTTATATTATCATCCATATTTTAGGATAAGAAAACTCACACACAGGAATTTAATAGCTGTCCAAGTTCACATTTTATATAATGAAAGTTAACAGCACAATTATGTATGATTGGAATTAACCAAGTATCTATAATGGATGAGAACATGCCACCAACACGTGGAATCCCCTTGTGATACATAAAATATAATTCACTGGAGTCTATAATACAATGTTTGAATGAAACCAAATCCTGGAGTCTAACAGGGCCTCAGATTCTTCGTTTGTAAGGAGATTTCCTGTTATAGAGACTTGTTTTAAATATGAAATGGGATTGTTTATAAAGTTCCGGGTCACCTATTAAGTAGGTAATTAATAAAGATTGCTAATTTCTTTACCCTCCTCTTTCTTTAAATGTCAGTGATTTGGTAACACAAAAACTGTTCTATGGTCAAAATGTTCACATAATATAAGGAAGAGCAACCATTGAAACTTGAAAACCGAAGTTCGCATTTTTGACTATGGTTGGTTTGCAACCCTCTCGGGGACTTCTCGGTGCAATCTGAAACCAACCCCCTTATGCAGGGGGCAGGGAGAGACTGAAGAAAGAGGCCAGCCACCCCACGTTGGTAGGTGGCAGTTTCAATAAGCAAAAGGAACTTACATAGGAGGCTTATCTTGGGTAACAGCAAGATGAGTGGATTCTGCACCCACCCACCAAATCTTAATCGTTACAAAGATGTCCTAACTGGGTTTAGTCATGTATCCTGTGTGGGTGTTCTCAATACCACATACCTTCTCAAGGCTGTGTCCTTGGATCAGCCTCTGGAAGTGGGAAAGACAAGCGGACCCCACAATCCAAGGACAGGAGAGTGGGTGAGGAGTCTCAGAGCGCTGGTGGGATTCAGCTCACAGGTCGCCTGGAGGTCATGTCTTCTCAGTGATGTTCCCCGACAAATATGCACCTGAAATCTTTATTTTAAAACTGGTTTATTTTAAGCTGTCATCAGAGGCTTTGAACATTTTACTGGAGTCCTTATTGTTTTCAAAACTCACATCATTGTCACAAATACAAATGCATACTCACATGTACATGTGTATCGAGTGAGAAACAGAAACATGATAAACTATTGCTAACCAGACTTGAAAAGGTTTTCTCCAAACATTACTGTGTACTATATAAACCTTCCATAAGAAAACTAGGATGTAAGATAACATTTACGTCCCCATTTTCATTCTTATTAATGGCTCCATTGTTTTTGTCTTGTTTTGGTTTGCTTTGTTTTACCACAGGCTCCAGTGGCAGCCAACTAATTTGATTGCCTTGGGCACAGAATCTCAGACTGGGAGAAGACCTTAGGGATATCTAGTGTTTGTCAAAACTGAATCATTTTCTGGGTCACCTCGGATGCTTTTACAAACTGTAAACTCCCTCGCCCCTGGAAATTCTGAAACTATAGGTGAGGGCAAAAAATCAAGAATCTGTCATTTTTTTAATGTCCTGTGATGATTCCAACCATGAATCAGATTTGACCATCATCCCTTGCAGAATTGAATCCTTTCAACAACATCTTTGCCAAATTATTAGTCTGTGATTGAACACTTTGGTGACAGAGAACTTTACCTCTGTGAGCAATCACTTTTCTTTTTTGACCTATTGGGATAATTTCCCTTTAATGGCATAAAATCTACTCTGTGGCTTCTACCTATGATCTCAGCTATCATTTCTGGCAAAAAAAAAACAAAACGTGTAACTCTTGTTCCACGTGATAGTTCTTTGAATATTTGGAGATGAATTGGGTGTCCTGAGTGTCCTCTGGGATAAAAAACCCAAATTCAAGTATATTTCTGTCTCCCATAGTTTTTTAACCTTTATTATTTGGTGGTTCTCCTTTGGACACTTTCTCATCTGTTGCCATCCAAGTATGTCCCTCCGCGTAGTACGAAGAGAGATGTGTTTTAAACATTATTGCTCTCTAAAGTCTCTAAAGTTATACTTGGTTAAAAATAGGCCTGATAATTCATTTAATTCTTACTCTGAACTAAAATTATTCGGTTACTACTCCCATGTGCTAATGCTAAATCATGTCTTATTCATCTAAGTAATGTGATGATTTTTTTTTTTTTTTTGGACTAGCATTTTTTTTGTACTCTTGTGTAAAGTTCATCTTATTGGATTTAACTTACAAGTGTAAATTTTAATGGCATTTTCAGATCTTGATCTTTTAATGTATTTACTGTCCTTCCTAGCCATTCTTGAATTGATGAACCCACTCTAATGGCTTTATCTGATTGCTGAGAATGGAGAGCTGGCTGTCTCATCTAGAAATCTCTATACAATGTGATATTGCTCCAAAGATCAAAATCCATTGACTGTAGTTATTGAATGTATTTCTATATGGTCCTGGAGAAAGGTGTACTAATCTGCCTTGTTTCTAAAACAATAATGAGAAATCTTATCAAAACCTTGCTGAAGATACCCACTTATCACTGTTCCTTTACTCACCGGACACAGTTAAACAAAGAAATGGGTTGAGTATGACACAAATTGATCTTTCATTACTGTGCTTTCTCTTCCAGATTCTTCCAATCCACCTCACTTTTCAAATTCCCTTCTAGACTTTGAACAGTTGCCATTGGTGAGGTCTTAGGTTTGTGAAATCTACTTTTTTCTCCCCAGTTTGTAAAATTGTACTAAAATTTGCTAATGAGCAGCCTCCAAGCGCCTCTCTTATTTGCCAAGATTTCCCAAAAATTACTGACAGTATTTCCATGATGTCACTCATAAGCTCCCTGTGACCCTGGCTACTTCTCCAAATCCCTCTAGGTGGTTTTGAACTTCCTTTGTGGCAGCAAGGTCAGGAAGAGAAATGAAGGTAACAAGCTGGCGCATTGGCAAGTAATTTAAGCTTGTTAACCAAAGACGTCAGGAAAATGAGCTCTACCACTTCCCAGACCTGAGGCTCCTTCCCATTCAATAATGCAAGTCAGAAGTACAGGGAGAGACAATAGAGACACACGAAGACCTCATTTACTGATACCATCACCATATCTTCAGTAGATGTAACAGATTTAGATCACTTGAGATGTTTCTGAAGGCCTAGGCTCAGTGAGCTTCCTTTTGTCTAGAATCCATTACAATTTATTCCTGAGCTCATCCCTTTCCAAACCTCTCCCAAACTTCTTCCCCAACTTTCTGATATAATGGAATTAACTAGAGGCTGCATTGTTGAACCCACATTACTGAGCACTTCCTTCCTCCTGTCTGCCTAAGAGTCTCATTACCAAGACAACTTTAAGGAGGGTCTACAGAGCTAGATTCAATCAGATGAACTCAGCCAACTCTCATTCTCAACTCTCAAGGTTTAATTTATCCATTTCACAGAGGGAGAGAGAGCACAAGCAGGCAGCGCAGCAGGCAGAGGGAGAGGGAGTAGCAGGCTCCCTGCTGAGCAGAGGCCTCTGGGATCATGACCCAAGCCTAAGGGAGACACTTAACCAACTGAGCACCCAGGTGCCCCCAGCTCTCATTCTTGTAAGCCCAGTCCAATTTACTCATCATGTCTATTTCTTATGTGTTTCAATAGTATCCCCTAAATGTACATGCTTATATTCTATTTCTGTTAACTAAATTGTAATTCGTTTTCTTGCTGATGTATAATAGATTGCCTGCTAATGAATATTACTCAGTCTTGGGATGGAAGACTTGACCTCATTTGGAAGAGTCTCTTCTCTCAGCCCTGTCTGCTTTTACGTATTTTCAGTGTTTATTCTTCCTGTTCTGGTGCAAATATCAGTCTCCTTCACTGAAAAGGGGAGACAAAATAAGAATTGAGGAGTTCTATTTCTTTCTCTATCAAAAAGTATCCATCTTTTATTCTTGTAGATGCTTTTCTTCCTTCCTTTCTCCCACACTCCCTCCCCTTTCCTTCCTTCCTTCCTTCCTTCCTTCCTTCCTTCCTTCCTTCCTTCACCAAAATAGTTCATATTGGATCTTAGCCTTCCCTGTGTAACTCTTATATGTTTGTGTCACTCTTCTGTATTTGGTTTTAATTAGGATCTCACATTTTATTTTAGAATATTTACTGTTAATTTCCACATTGTAAAACCAATGTAGGTCCCTGTAGAACATTTTTTCGATAGAAAAGTGCAAAGGACACCTGGGTGGCTCAGTTAGTTAGCGTCTGCCTTCAGCTCAGGTCCTGATCCCAGGGTCCTAGGATCAAGCCCCACGTCGGGCTCCCTGCTCAGCAGGGAGTCTGCTTCTCCCTCTCCCTCTGTGGGTGCTCTCTCTCTCCCTCAAATAAATAAATAAAATCTTAAAAAAAAAAAGCCCAAGACTTTTTATAATACACGCGCACATACACACACACACACCACCACCACCACCACACAGAAATAGTCACCAATAGGTTTTACATTTTTCTAGTTATTTCATTATTGTTGCTTTTGTCTTTAAACTTTTCCCATATTTATTAAAATTCTGAGGTCATCAGAGATCTTTTTTGTGTTCACAGCTTATTTTAAATGCTGCATTTCTCCTCAGGATTATTTTCAATTTCTGTTAAAATTAACTTTTTGAGAGCTTCTAAATTTTACTGAGTTTTCATTTCAGAGTTTTTGCTAAGAATTTAAGGTCTTTTTCTCTTCAAAATTTTTAGATCAACCTTCCCAAATGATAGGCTTCGCAGATGACCAGGTCCCATTCTTTGCTTTCACAAACAGAGAGACAGCATGATTGCTTCTCCTCACGGTTGTTATGGAAGTTCTTCATTAACTAGTTTCTCCCTGTTGGTCACAATTAGGCCCAAAGTTACTACTAGGTTCCTGGTTACCTGAATAACTCCTATTGCCTCAACTCCTTTTCCTGCGATTTTTCTCAAACTTTCACTTGCTTTGTTTCTACTCTGAAATCTTTGATCCTTGCTTGATAAATAAGAAACAAAATAATACAATCTTCGAGTCCTCAGTGAAAACTATATTCTTTTGTGAAAAAACTACATCTTTTATTGGCTTTAGAAAAAAAAAGAGAGCTCCCCTTTCATAAGCATTTATCAACAGTACCAGTTTCTTGACGCTTTATTGCCATGGGAATTGTATTCATGAGTTTTTGATCGATATTCTTTCTAGTATATTTATATGCTAGCGCTCTAGCATAAAACTGTTATTATTTAAAGTCTAGTTTTGTATTAAAATATATTTGTCTTTGAAATGAGAAGAATAGAATATGGATTTTTTTAGGGTAATATTTGCACAAGGCACCATGACATAAGCTAAGGAGAATACTTGGTAAATTTTTAATTTCCATAATTATAATGCAAATTATAAGGAGACTTATGAAATTAGAAAATTTTATTAAAGAACTCTCTGATTTTATTATAATCCCTCAGCATTGAAAATTGCTTTGCATAGTTGTATTTCAACTTTGTCAGAATTTTAAAATATATATCTATCATGAAATTCACCTCTGGTGAAACAATTTTGGGCGAAAAATTTTTAACTGAATTAAATCCCATGGCACAGGTTGGTTATATCTGAAAATCAGGAATGTATTCCCAGATTTGTATCTCTGAGACCATTTTCTACTCCTAATTCAAGGGGAATTACTAAAACTCATTCGTTTTGACCAATTCTGGTTGTAGTTTCTTTGACAAACCTGTGACGAGAAATGGTGAAAGAAGTCAGATATAGAGGCAGAAGCTGTTAAACATATACGTGACTCATTCCAACATCTTCTCCAACAGTACTACCTGTGTATGTTACCAACATCCTTCCGATGTTGCTGGCATCAGTAGAGAGTTCATAATAAATGAGCAAAAAATGTCAGCAGTGTTCAGGATCTTTCGCTTGGTCGTAGAATCTTTGCTGAGTAATGATGCCGTAAGCATGAGTAAAAGGCAGCTCCGTCAATTTAAAGTTACGAGGCCTTAGGTCTCTTTTTTACCTTTGTGTCCTATCCCAGAATCATGTCATTTAGAATAATGAGACTTTGGTTTTTTGAAAATTAAATAACAACCACTTCTGTAGTTGGGTTATTTTGATGTGGTTTCATTTTATTGTAAAGATGCTTCTCCTTAGTTTTATCCTAAGTTGCATCTGATAATGAAAGCAAATGGAAATATACATTGTTGTCAGTGCAAATGCATGAAATAATTTTACTGGTAGAGATGTTTTTAAGGCTTATGTCTGAAGAGCATTATAAACCTAATAGTCTTGTAATAATGGAAAAGTCTTGTAAAACAGAACAGCCAATGAAAGTACAGCTTTGAGGGTAGGGGAACTCCAATTTCAGAGTAACCTGAATATTTTCACAGAATGTGAAAGAAGTATAGTGGGGTAGTGGTCAGGAGCTTAATCCCGGAGACCTAGGTGGGTTTGCTGCCCCTCATGTCAGGAGCTGTTGGACTCAGGCTGTTCTTTATCAGCGGTCTGCCCCAGTTCCGTCATGTCAAATCAGGCTACAGCCTGTGGTGAGGATTAAATGTGATAATATAGGTAAAGAGTGTGATATACAAACTGGCATCTGGTAATCACTCAGGTGATACGCTGGCTTCGATTACTGAGCAGGTTTTTAAATTTGGAGTCCTAGCCTCACAGGGGGTTCTGAGGGAGTAAAACAGGCAAGAGTGGGTGTGAAGGGTGGAGTGAGTGTGTGTGTGAGAAGCTGAAATTAGTTCATTGGCATACTGATCAGCCCTACTTGCCCATCATTTCACCTGGGCACCTCATTCTCCTCTCCCCGTCATTATATTCTTGGCCCATTCATCCTGCTTCCCCCCAAACTCAGACATACACCTCACAGTCTGGGTCACTACTCAATTTGATTTAAAATCAGTGGAGCGATAAAAGGCAAAAGATGTGACCATCCATCTTTCCAGCATCCTTCACTCAATTCCACAGATATCCCAGCTACTGCTATGGTCGGGTAATGTGACGCAGGATGTGGAGGTTTACAGATGAACAAAATAAAGAAAACTTAAGTCCTCTGAACGTCAGCCAGATAGCACTACCGTTGGGATATTTTGGTTGCTCTTCTGAAAAATTTCCCCTTACACTTATGTGTTCTGTCCAAAACATCTGTTGATGAGCAACAAAGTTTGGAGGAACTGGACCTAACAAAGAATTCAGTGCCCCGCTGGCTAGGGAAAGGGACATCGGCAACTTTGTGCCCCATCCCAGAGGAAATCGGGCACGATGATGGGGAGAGGACAGGAGGGTGTCAGAAGGTGGAGGAGGGTTGGTAAAGTATCCTCCAGATGGAGAAGGCAATTTGGGTGGAAAAACAGTGCAGACTGCTCTGTACAATTTACAGAGTTTTATTCAGGGTAACTTACTGAAAGGGGAATCCAGCGGACGGATGATCCAGGTGCTAAGCAGCTATTCTCCACAAAGACCAGACCTTAATCCACAGCTTTTACAGAGCGAGGGGCATGGTGGTGAGGCCATGAGGTAGTTAGCTAACATGGCATCATCTGTGCATCAGAGGGACAATCAGAACAAGCCTTCTTGCATTCTGGATGGGGCATACATCACCCAGCAAGAATCCCCTGGAGCACACAGCCCTGAGAGAGGTCACTGCCTGGGCACCAGTCAGACGGAGGACCAAAGATGGAGTCGGTGTTGTCAGGACTCCTACAGAGGCGACATGCAGGACAAGGTGTTTCTATGTTACAGCCCAAGTTTGTGTAATGGGATAGAATTTCTTATAATGCAAACTGCACTAAATTCCTAAAAACAAAACCCCAATCATTCAACTAATACTTATGTGACTGCTCTCTCTCCCAGAGACTAGAACCCAGAGGCATTTGGGTATTATTTGGATCATCATCTTTTACATAGACAACCTTCTTTTTCACAAATGTTCTAATGCCTGTAACTACCAAATGACATTGTATTAATATCTATTGTTGTGGAACAAATTACCCCAAATTTATATCAACCACATCCACGTAACGGGGCTCACACACTCTCTTCCTGGTCCGCGACATCCTGTCTGACGTATTCCAAACAAGGCTCCTTTCAGGATCTTCAGGCCATATTATAAATTCTGTCTCTTTATTATTATCCACCCTGATGAGGTTTAAGGAGGTTTTACATATATTGTTGCTTGATAGACTGTTGTTCTTGAGCGTTATATTTCTTAAGTTTAGAAGTCTTTTGTTGTTACTTCCTGAAAACTCTCAAGAAACCTAGCAGTTGTTTTTCTCTATTTGCTATTCTTAATCTTCATTGATATTTATTTTTACATTTGCTGTCTTGTTGCTTTATATTTTAATATTGTAAGGTGTAAGAGAATGAACAAATCCATATAATCATTTTTAAAAATCTCTCAAAATTCTTGGGGTGCCTGGGTGGCTCAGTCGTTAAGTGTCTGCCTTCAGCTCAGGGCCTGATCCCAGGGCCTGGGATCGAGCCCTGCATCAGGCTCCCTGCTCCACTGGGAGCCTGAGTCTCCCTCTCCTACTCCCCCTGCTTGTGTTCCCTCTCTCGCTGGCTGTCTTTCTCTCTGTCAAATAAATAAATAAAATCTTAAAAAAAAATCTCTCAAAATTCCACAATCATTAATGAGAATGTAATTCCTATTAAATTTTTATCACCTTTGTTTTCTTCTGAATGGGCTAGTGGCCTCATCTCTCATATATTGTTTCTTGCCTGAGAATTCCTAGTCAACATATCCCTCTGGTTTGAAAAATAAATGTTGCTTTCTTGAGCTTTTGAGGCAGAGCGGGAGGAAGAATGGATTTCTTTTTTTGCCTGGACCACCAATAATACTATACATTCTCTATTTTACTTCCAGCTCTGGCAACCTAAGCTAGAAGAAACGTTTTCCCATATTTCTTCTTTCACCCACCGAATCCATCACTGGGGTCAGTACCAAACACATCAGACCGTGGCTCTTCAGAAGTCTTAGAAGTGAGTTTCACTGCATTTGGTTTCATCAGTTCACAGGAAAGGCAAATGAAACTTCCTGCATTCAGAAAAAAGAATGGACTTTAAAATACAAGCTCAGGTGAAATTTAAAATAACCAGCTTATACCTTTATAACTATATAAAACCTTTGAACGTAATCACCATTGAATATAATTTTTGAGCTTCTATTGGCCAGACTAGAGGCAATGCTGTATCTCTGCAAAGATATCACTGGCAGCAAGTGTTTAACCCTACGTTCCCCAAGAGCATATTTATACTTCACATACCCCAGAAACTTCCACACAGAAATATGGAGGGTACCAAAGAAGACTTAGTGAGTACACCAGAGACAGACTTAATGAATAACTAAGTATTCTGATTTCTGATTACAGATTTAATATTTATAGGCATCTGAATACAGATTTTTAATATACAGGGATGAAGGTATTCACTATCACGTAGCCTTGTGTGAATTTTGTCAGGTTTGGCTTTCGGGAACTGTAACTAGATACAGCGATGGGCAAGACGCTTTTGAAGAGGTACCGGAAATAAACAATCACACCTTGCCTTCGGCATACTCATGGCTTTTTCCCAGAGTAAGAATTTCAGGAAAATCATCTAAAAAAATATTGAGTTTACACATTGAGAACTTTTGGTTATAAACATTAGGTGTATTGCAGTCTATGATTTAATGCTTTTTGGTTTGTATCAAGCAAGGTATATGTCATCAGAACAGAGAGAATGGGGTAGAGGAAAGCATTCTAGCCCTGAAATGAAAGCTTGACTTTGACTTCGGGTTCCACTCCAGGATGGAGTTTTTCACCTATTCCCCTCTATCCACTCTAAAACAGGGGTAATAATAGCTTCCTTTCCTGCTTCCCGGGGCTGTAATTCAAGTCAAAAACACTCATGACAGTGCTTGGGTAAACTTCAATGCAACTATACAACTTTAAGGTCTTGGTGGGAGGAACCCCTTGAGATATACGTTGTCCTGGGACTATGATCACAGGCAAAAGCCACAGCATTAAAACTCACCATGCAGCAACACTGAGCACCCAAAAGAAGGCTCAAAAATTAATGAGATATGAGAACACTAAATACCTAAGTGAGAAATCATGTTTTCCTATGTGCTCAACAGTGCAGGAAAGTTAACAATAAAATGTCCAACATTCCGGGAAATTTTTTCGTCTGCTCATGCTGCCATCTGTGACCCTGTGGAAGGGGAGGCAGGGGCAAGCAGCAGGTCAGAGGAAGCAGATACGCTGTCAGAAATATCATTCGGATTATAAATGAAAGTATTAAGAAACTTCCTTGGAGAGAGCTGAGTTGTAAGAAACTGAAAATGGGAAATATTTGCCCTAGAGATAAATTCTTTACACAATATTTAGTTTGCCTCCTCAGAGACTCTTCCTTTCAATTTTGGAACAACACTGCCCACTGAGACTGTGAATTTACATAGCTTTTCTTCAGCCAATTGCGGACTCCATTCTAAAAAAGAGCAAAAGAAGCAAACCCATTTGTAAAAAGAGAAAAATACTGCCTGGCTTGAGGTAATTTCTTGGCTCTTATATTCTAGGCATTAAGCATGTTTAATGTCTACTGTACCAATTTTTTTTTAACACATATGCTAAACCTACTTATCTGTACCAACTTGCTGAAAGGGCATCAATTCATGTTTCTGGAATGCTAGCAGGACACTTCCATGAATTTCTTTAGACTTGACAAAGAAAGCAAATGTCAATTTCAGGAATACCTGTAGTTTTAAAAGACATAATGAATAGATGATTTTAACAGAACTAACCAATCCCACCCACCAAAACCAGAACAGTTTTAAGTATATATATGCACATACATACAAACACACGCACTAAGAAAAGCTGAAAACTTCACTACCTGATGTAAGGGAACAGAGTCCTAAAGAAACGGACTTCACCTTTCATACAAGCCAAAAACTCGTGGCAGGTGAAATTATATTCTATAGCCAGAAGCAACATATCTTAGTCATAAAGTCGATGTCACATGTCATCAGGACAATGCAGCAGAACATGGTTTCCCAAACTTCAGGTGGTGAAAACTTCAAGAGGTAGAAAAATCTCTCTCTGGTCTTTATCATGGTACTGACGTACAGTATTTCCTAAATCAGGGTAATAAATAAATGGAACCCAAATTCGTTTTATTAGGTTTCGTGCTGGGGCATGTCAGTGAGTAAAAAGAATTGTAAAGGACTGGGGAAAAAGTTAGCACAGCTGAGACTGTTTTGATGAGTGGACAGCTTCTTTTCATCTCATCCCTGTGTTTTCACAGGTTGCAGTATGACAACGACTGAGACTGGTTTGCTGTATGAGCAGCGACTTCCTTTGATGAGGGAGAAAGTCTGTGAATAGTTGTTCGTGAATTCTGTAGTTAACGTCCCGGGCACTTACAGACCTGGTAGAGATGTGTTCAAAAGTCACCCCTGAATGTATTTTTAAAAAGTAACATGCTGGTTCTAACAAATGAATGTGTTGCATTAGAAATGAAACAAGCAAGCTCCCCATAGACTGTTTAAGGCTGAAATCAATAACTCATCCAAGACAGCATGCGTTTGTAGAAATGTATTTGCTAATAGGTTCACTTGACCTGTCCATTTCCAGTAACTGTACTGCTTCTTTTCTTTACTTGGCAACTGACTATACTTGTTTAAAAAAAGAAATTTATAAAGATACATGATTTTTTTTTTTTTAATCTGGAAAAAAACTTGAAGAATCAAAGGGTTTCAGAGGAGAGCTTCTCCAAGGTGATAGTTGCCATCATCGAGTCTGGTGGGTTTGAAAAATGAAGGTGTCAATTCTGTATCTTTATATAAAAAGGAGTTTTCGGTGATAGGCAGATGGACCAAAAAAAAAAAAAAAAATCCTACTTGGGTCCTTCAAAAGTGTGTGTTTACCTAAGGAAGGAGTTAATTCTCAAATTCACAAGTTACAACCAACATAGTAACTTCTCTCTTAGGGAGTAATCTTCCTTGGAAAGAAGTGCTGTGACTGGTCAGCTGGGATTGTCTGTTGAGAGTTAATAACATGCACGTATTGGTCATGGTTTCATGGCATCCTGTTACAGTAGATTAAAAAATCAGGTCTATGCTCACAGAATACTAACTGTTCAGTATGTTGCTTTACGCAGCTAATTCATTGAGCAATTTTGTTTCCTTGTGGGTACTTACCATACCTTAAAATCAGCCTTACTCTGATGAATTATAATTGAAAAGAAGTCTTTGCCCAAATGTCACTTGTCATGAAGACTTTCTCTCGCCACCCTATTGAAAACTGTAACCTTCCCACCCCGAAGTCTGGATCCCCCTTATTGGTCCTTCTTTTTCTTTGTTTTCTATAGCACATTTACCTTCTAAAATGTTATGTAATTTCCTTTTATTTATTGCTTATTATTTCTCTCTCTTGTAAAATGTATGGATGTAACAAATACTGCATTTGTGAGTTGAATAAGACAGAAAATGGCTAAAAGAAACTTCACAGGACCAGAACAGAACAAAACAAGACACACACACACACACACACACCCAAACCCAAACCCAAACCCAAACCCAAAAAATAACAACTGGGTTTTGGCCAGTACCTCCTGCAGAAGTGTTGCTTGGGACTGGAGCCTTAGCACCCGGACTTGTAGGATAGGAGCTTGCGACAGGGGAAGGGGTTATGAGATGGGAGTTGAGGAGAGGTCTGAAGAAAGTGGTGGGGCCTGAACGCTCTTGCCAACAGCAGGGTGGAACCTGGTCTCTGCTCACGGGATCCACAGCTCCTCTCTCTGCCATCTTGGAGCTTAGTACAGGGAAAAAAGAGAGAAAGAAGGATGTGCCCAGATCACTGAGCTGTATCATTTAAGGTAAGTTTGCATTGGTTATATGCGGATTGAATATAAAAGATTTTTAAGTTTAAAGGTTTTTCCAAATATAACAATATCAGTAATTCCCACATGTCAAAAAACATCATAGGCTGTTGAGTTACTTTTTGAGAAAGAATATATTCCATATATCTCAGGGTCAATAGTATTGGGGCATTAAATATGTCTGGATCTTAAGAAACAGTAATAGTAATGAATGGCATTAAATGTGTTCTTTCTCCCATCCTACTGTGGCAGCATTTAACAATTTGAAGAGGCAGATTCTGTCTCTAGTAATCCATACAAAAGCTAATAACAATTACTAAGTATGTCTTTTGATAGTGGGGGTTATCACTAAGTTTTCTCCATAATTTCTAAAATTTAATGTGTTGCTAAAACTTGAACTAGCATTATCCTCCAAATATATGTTGTCTCAAGTATAATACATGCGTTAAAATGGCCTATGATAATGCCAGTGAGGGAAAACCTTAAAATAAAAAATAAAAATTCATACAAAACACAGGTGAATTTTTATTTTGAAGAACCACATAATTAATTTCATACATTTCTTTTTAATTTATATAAACTCATATGTGAAAAAGATCCCATGGAATAAAATATACTATATGAATTCAACAGAATTTTCTTCTTTTTTTTTTTCGAAGATTTTATTTATTTATTAGACAGAGATAGAGATAGCCAGAGAGAGAGGGAACACAAGCAGGGGGAGTGGGAGAGGAAGAAGCAGGCTCATAGCGGAAGAGCCTGATGTGGGGCTCAATCCCGGAACACTGGGATCACGCCCTGAGCTGAAGGCAGACGCTTAACTGCTGTGCCACCCAGGCGCCCCAACAGAATTTTCTTCTTAACTGAGTGCATTTGGATACACACAGGGAGAACATGGGTGAATCTCATTGGCACACACCGACTGTAAAGATGCAGGTTTACTGCGAAGGCTTGGTAACCCAAATTTTGCTGAATATACCTGCACTGGTCTGGGGAGAGCTTGTAAAAAAAAACTTGTTTAATGACAGTCTGCATATATGCATACTTTTATTCTAATACTCAAGAGCTATAAATGACTGAAGACGTGCTGAACTCATTTGGGGCAAGATGATGCCACATGCCCATGGCTGCCTTAGAACATTGTTTTCTGTAGCCTGTAATTGCTTTTGGACCACCAGGTGTAGCAAAAAAAAAAAAAAAAAGTCAGACCTCATATTTGTGACTTTAAAACCTGGAATAAAAATGCTCTTAGGAAAATGAGCCTATTTTACTGAATATATCCTGAGTAGAGAAGCGTGGGTGAAGAGAAAAGTTTATAGAAAAGAGAGCAAGCTTATATGTATTGTGAGAAAGCAGAATTTTAAGCAGTCCAAAAAGTTTTATTTAAGAACTTGACTTCAAATGCAGCCTACTCCACTCTACAATAAGACAGAGTGATGTTTCAAATGCAAAAGGTAGATCACTCCTGACATATTTGGGCCAGGTGTGAAATTAGAGTATTTACACTCTCAGCGACTCTTCCCAATGTTTAAAAACTCATCCAGCCTTCTGGTGTAATAAGGACTTCCTGTTCATTTAACTTGCCTGATAGAGCTTAAGTAAGCAGTTTACAATTCTGTTTTCCAGAATGTAATGAAGATTTATTCATTTTACCTCCTCCTAATTTGCTCACTTAAGAGCAAAAATAAAAAAGGATCTGGCTTTGGCTGGCACAGAAAGAACCACCCACGTGACAGGGGCCACTGCAAATACCTTTTCCGAGCTGACAGCTCGACACTAGTCATTACAGTTTCACAGGGTTGGGAAGATTTAGCAAGAGAGAAACTTCCCCAGTTCTCTAATTAAAAGAATAGACAATTCAAAAGAGAAATGCAGTGTATTATTTTCATGAAAGGAGAAAGTCATTTAGTTTGGGGAAAAACAACGAGAACCTTGCATTTCCTATTTTTCTGTAACTGGATATATGATAGGGACACCGACCTGCCCCCGGTGTCATTTCAGGTCAAGATGCTATTTTATAGGACCTATATCTGGTCACTCTATCAAAGATGAAGGCTAATTCTGTGTTTGTGACAAACGGGAGGCTTCAGTGTTTCCAAGGGCTCACGCACATCTGTGTACTGCTAAGGGACTTCTGTAGGCAGGGGTTTGGTTCAACACTCATCTATTCTCTCTAGACTTCTCATTAGTGGTGAACAAACTGCTAGAGTTTTGGATGTCCTTTTGAATCTATGATTTAAAGAAAATGCTACTTACGATTTTGTGGCAAGTTGTCACAGTGACCGCCAACAGAGCACCCCAGGTAAAGATTCACTGCTTCACTGAGGGGCATGGAGGCAATGGTAACTTAGGTAGGAACCAGATTCTTGGCTCAAAGAGCTTAATATCTAATTCTACAATCAGAACCCTAAATCCCTTCCAGATGTATTTAGGCACAAAATCACTCTACATACAGTAGATTGTCATGGGCTTTCTGCAAGGGAATACCTTGTTCTCCCTCAGCTTTCTTTTTTTCTTTTTTCTTTTTTGGGCATAAAAAATGGCCTGATTCCAGGGGCTGGCTGGTGCTGGCTCCTGGGGGGCAGACTGACCATAAGTGGTAGTCTCTGCGCATCCTTTGATCACCCTCATGCCACATTTACTGCTTACATTTGTTTTAGTGTATGTAGGTTTGCAAACATTATTGCCAGAGAATGTATATAACCAGGGTTTTGTAGCTTTTATTTATTCAGTAGTCATGTGGCATGTTAATGACTTATGATGGTGTCTTGCTCTGGACAGTGGTATGGGATCATGATACGTTTTAAAAAATACTTCCCTTAGAGCACCTGGGTGATGCAGTCGATTAAGCATCCACTCTTGATCCCAGCTCAGGTCATGATCTCAGGGTCGTGGGCTCGCCCGCATCAGGCTTCATGCTCCAAGCACCATTGCTTGTCCCTCTCCCTCTGCTCCTCCTCACCCTAAAATAAACTCTTAAAAAAAAAAAAAAACTTCCCCTCAAGACAATCTTCTAATGTGGAAACAATCAATTTCATGGACAAAAGGAGGAAATGGGAAATGTAAAATCATTGGATGTTTTTGAGGAAAGCACTAATTTGAAGAAGGTTACTTCTATTCAATAAGATCAAACCCTGCTCCCCAAGCCCCATCTCCCCATCCCCTCCCCAGGAAAGATCACATTCTTTTTTCTTGTTCATGGGAATAAATATGTCTATGGGGATCAAAGGGATTTTTGGCTAAATAGGAACAAGCACCAGGTCAATTATTTCCTCAGGTGTAGGTTAGGGAGACATAAATAAATGCTTAGTTTGATGCACAAGGAAGAAGTGAAAACTTGTATTTTTCATGAGAATTGAGGATAAGCCTCATTTTTGCTTATCATATAGGCTATTGGTGAGGAGAGGGGGATGAGCAGAATGATGGAGATTTCTATTTGCCTCGCCAAGTCCTGGTCCCATGACAATCCACCCGTGAGTTGGACAAAAGCATTAGAACATTTATCAAAACAATTCTGAAAAACTTAAGAAAAAATGTTTAACAAAGTAATGTTGAGTCTATTTGTAATGCATTAATGTGTAGCGATTGCTTAGCACAGTTCCTGGTTATTAGAAATGATTACAAAACACTGATATTTATTCTCAGTATTACCCACTATTCCAGATGAAACATATGTCAATTCCATCTTATTACGAACCTCAACTCAGTAGAATGACCTCCTGGGACCAAAAATGCCTGTGGGAAAGAACCGCATGTTTATGGAGAAATAAGCTCAAACGAGGAGGCAGGACCCTAAACTGGAAAGGAGGAAAGGCATTGATATTTAAGGGCCCCTACCATGAGTCAGCCACCTTGCCACATCTCACATTCTTATCCCATTTGCTAGAAAACTGAAAAGGAAAATTTCTCCAGTGTTTTCTAAAACTGTATCTGTGCAGCAAAACATAATATGTAGCTAGAATCCGAGACTCTGGAAGCAGAATGCCTCAGTCTGAAGTCTGACATCCACTTTTTAGATGGGTTTCTTTGGGCTAGTTACCCCCTGTATGCCTCAGTTTGCTCACACACATAATGAGGAAGATAACCTTACCTAACATTGGTGGCTTCTATGGGATTGTTTGGGATACTGAATGTAAACACCTAGAGAACTGCCTAGAACATAAGTGCTCAACAATGTTAGCTGCTGTTATTCAGTAATAATAATTTACTCTGATATTTTAAGTGCCAGGTGTCAAAGTACTTTCATGTGTTTTATCTTATTTGATTTTCTCTTTCTCCCTCTTGTACACACACATGCTGGCACACATACACACAAACTAATGCGTGTTCACCCACACATCTCAATGGCTCACACGGTTAGGATTATCATTCTCCACTCCGTGGGGCCTAGTTGTGCGAGGCTTACTCAGGTCATGTGTAGACTAGAGTCCATTTTTGATTATTAGTCCCATTGTCTCACTACTGAACATTCTGCCTTAGGAACAACTTGACTGACAATTTGGATACTAAACAGCCAATTTAGATAGGACTGGCCAAATTGTTTAATTAAACAAGAGGCTAGATTTAAGGCTTGATTTACGGAGAACTGGCTTCAGTGTTACTTAAATATGGAAATCTACCCCTTTCTGAGAGATGAAAATATAATGAGGGAAAATGCTTTGGCGGGTTTATGAAGTGCTTATGACTGTGTGATGTCAAACAACTTGTCAAACCCATGAAGCCCACAGACTGCTAGAATGTGAGATATAACTGAAAAATCGGTGGGTTTCCTTTTGTAATTTTCTTATGTAATTTTATGTTAAATTATTCAAATTCTGTATAAGGCATACATGCTTCAAATGGAGGCTGTCTTTAATTTGTTATATTCAGCCTAATGATGATAAAGTAATTCTATGATTATATTATCAAAGCAGCGTGCTACAAAATGTCAAAGACTATTCATTCACCCATCTAGATGAATATTGACTGAGTCATCACCACATAGTAAGTACTCTCTAGGTGTTGAGGATAAACAGGGAATAAAGACAGACATCTTTCCTGCCCTTGTGAAGATCCCATTTTAGTTAGAGAGACAGAAAAAAAAAGGTACATAAATAAATAATTAAGTGATGTAATTTCAGGTTGTATGAAGTGCCATGAAGAAAAAGGAAGTAGAATAAAGGGATAAGAGTGATGATTAATGGTAGGAGGAAAAGGAGGGTGATTAGCGAATGGGTCCACGAGGCACAGCCACCTGGAGGAGATAATTTTGGAGCAGAGATTTATGAGCAGGTAAAGAACTGGATAAAGAACATTTCAAGCAATAGAAACCTGTGAAAATTTCCCGTGGCAGAGCTATGGATGGGAGGCAGGATAGCTGGAGTGGACTGAGCAGCAGCTGGGATGATGAGAGGTGAGGCTGGGACCGCTGCCAGGGGCTAGGGCATGAAGTCCTTGTCTGCGGTCAGGAGTTTAGATTTTATCCTGTGTATGATAGGTAAAAACTTGAGTTTGAAAAAGTCTCTAGTTGCTATCCAGTGAATAGGCTGTAAGGGATGGAATTGGGGGAAAAGGAGATCAGGTTTGAGGTGGTTGATGAAATCCACGTGAGAAATGATGGTGGTGTATTGGGGTTTTCCAGAGATGCAGAACGAATACATACATACACACAAACATATGTATATCTACCATATTCATACAATACACATATATGTATACCATGTACATATATAAACAGGGGAAGAGGGAGAGAGGCCAGGAGTAGAAATGGAGGGCAGGGGAAGATTTATTTAAGGAATTGACTTACATGAGTGTAGTGTCTGAGAGTCCAAAATCCATAGGTCAGGTTGGCAGGCTGGAAATTCAGATGAGAGTTGATGGTACAGTCTTGAGTCCCAACTTTGCAGGGCAGGGATACTCAGGCAGGGTTTCTCCATTACAATCTTGAGGCAGAATTGCTGCTTTCTGGGAAACTTCCGTCCTTTGCTCTGAAGGTCTTCACCTGACTGAGTGAAGCCCATGCATATTATAGAGGGTAATTTGCTTTCCTCAGAGATAACTGATCTAAACGTTAACCACACGTAAACAATACAACCTCTACACTTTTGTCTGCTCAAACAACTGGGCACCATAACCCAGCCAAGTCAACACATAACATGAACCACCACAGGTGGCTAGGACTGGAGTGATAGCAATGGAAATGTTGGAATATCATTAGTTTCTAGATATGTGCGGACGGTAAAGTCAACAGGACATCTCCTCTATGCCAAAGTAGCCAGATGATGACACTCCCGCTCAGCAGGAGTTGTGGGGGGTACTTACTGGAGAAATAGAAACAGAGAGACCCAACCCAGGGACACCAGGCACAGGGTGAAGCAGGGACAATGGACTGAAAATCAGGGATTAAATATAAGAAAGCATATTGAATAGTGCCCCCCAGCACCCTCCCTTTAACGTTCTCCCCAAAAAGTGAGAGCTCGGCAGCCAATCTTCACATCCTAAAGATTCAATAATTTTCTGTAAAGAGACTGAACTGGTCCACTTAGCTGGGTCTCAGCCACGTCAGTGACAGTGAAATCCACATTCCACCAAACTTCCTGTGGACACGGAGCCCCAGTGAGCTCTTCTGAGACTCATTCTTGAGTCCAGCTCCAGCACAAAACCTAGGCCCCAAACAAATAGTAAATGACTTCTGCTTTTGACCATGTTACAGAAACCAATTTCGAACTAGTCCTCCATTGTAAAGAGTTATAAAGATGAAATATATATAATCAATGTTTCAAATGCTGGAAAATACGCTATGTAGGACTGTGATTCTCTAAGACAAAGTAAACAAATGAGACAGTCTCCACAACTGCACTGACTTTTAGCTGGAGGTGTTTTCTGGGCTATTACACACACACACACACACACACACACACACACACACACACACACACAGAGCAGGGAGCTCAAATCAAGCACTATGGTCTTGCTGAGTTGAGGAGATTTCTGTGAGAGTTCAAAGTAACCAGAAATGTCACAGACTGTCTCTCTTTTTCTGTAGAGATGATGAGTCCCTCCCTGAGAGTAGGTTTGTCAATGTCCCAAAACTCTTCTCTTCTTTTCTCTCTCTCACCAAATTCTTCACAATTTTCTGAGGTAGTACCTAATGAATAAATAAAATTATGTGATTTCCAATTCATAATAAATATCATTATTAGTATAATCAACAAAAAATTAAACTGAAAATGGCCAAAACTATAATCGATAAAAAAAATAGAGGAAGCAAATAATCTAGACATTTTAAATTGCCAAATATGACCTAGAAGATAGGAGAAAATGGCCACACACAAAAAAATATATAACAGCAAAAACTGTAATACTTTAAAAAAATTTTATAATAATTTTTATTATGTTAGTCACCATACAGTACATCCTTAGTTTTTGATGTAGTGTTCCATGATTCATTATTTGCATATAACACCCAGTGCACCATGCAATACATGCCCTCCTTACTGGCCTATCCCAATCTTCCACCCTCCTCCCCTCTGAAGCCCTCAATTTGTTTCCCAGAGTCCATAGTCTCTTGTGGTACTTTAAAATTTGATATGGACAAAAAATAATATTATTTATGTATGGAATATATATCATGGAATATTATGCAGCAATGAAAAAGGATGAGATCTTGCCATCTGAAACAACATGGATAGGCCTAGTGGGTATTATGATAAGTGAAATAAGTCAGTCGAGAACGACAAATGCCATATGATTTCATGTATGTGTAGAATCTAAAAAATAAAACAAATGAATAAATGTTGCCAGAGGGAACTAGAGGGATGGCCAAAATGGGTGAAGGGGAGTGGGAGATAGAGGCCTTCAGTTATGAAATGAATAAGTCATGGGAAAAAAAGGTAGAGCATAGGGAATATAGTCAATGATACTGTAAGAGCATTATATGGTGAGAGTGACACTTTGTGGTGAGCATAGCTTAACATATAGAGTTGTTGAATTACTATGTTGTACAGCCAAAGCTAATGTAACAATGTGTTTCAACTCCCCTCAAATAAAAAATAAAAATAAATAAACAATAATTTTAGCATGATAATAAGAAGGAAAATAGCCTGAGAAATTTGCATTAGTAATCAATTAAATTGGTACATGGAGCTTATTTTCAGAAAACGACTTCTGGATGAAAATCTATCAACATTAATACAATTATCATTAAAATATTGTATTAAAAATGGTTTGAGAGTTCAAACAGTGGAGATAGAATATCTTACTGCACAAAAGACAATGCCTATTGCAAAGAAGAATTGTAATACACATTTTCATCTTTTTCAAACTTTCTTCATCCTGGAAATATATATGGTGGTTAAAAAAACACAAAAATACAGACGTAGTGAAGAGAAGGGCCATATGCACCCCAATGTTCATAGCAGCATTGTCCACAATAGCTAAATCGTGGAAGGAGCCAAGACGCCCTTCAACAGATAATTGGTTTAAGAAGATGTGGTCCATATATACAATGGAATATTACTCAGCCATAAAAAAGAACGATTTCTCAACATTTGCTGCAACATGGACGGCACTGGAGGAGATTATGCTAAGCAAAATAAGTCAAGCAGAGAAAGACAATTATCATATGGTTTCACTCATTTATGGAACATAAGAAATAGGAAGATCGGTAGGAGAAGAAAGGGAAGAAGGAAGGGGGGGTAAACAGAAGGGGGAATGAACCATGAGAGACTACGGACTCTGGGAAACAAACTGAGGGCTTCAGAGGGGAGGGGGTGGGGGATTGGGATAGGCCTGTGATGGGTATTAAGGAGGGCACATATTGCATGGTGCACTGGATGTTATACGCAAAGAATGAATCATGGAACATTGCATCAAAAACTAGGGATGCACTGTATGGTGATTAACATAACATAATAAAAAATTATTATGAAAAAAAAAACAGACAAATAAACAACAACAACAAAAAAAACCTTCATTCTTGCCCCTGGATGTTACAGAGAATAAACAAATGAACCCTGACAAAGAATTTCAAAATGTAGAGAGCTATGAAGAAAACGAATATGGTCAGGTTCTGCAGAGTAACTGAGTGGTTGTGGTGGGGCTAGGTAGAGAGGATAATCAAAAAAAAAGCCTCAAGGACAACAGGGAATCAGCTCTGGGGAAAGGCATTCCTGCTGCAGGGTTTGGTATGAACAAAAGGCCATCTGTGGGAAGGAGAGTGCAGGGTATACCCCGGGAATGTCTTGCTGAGTACAAGCCAAGGTTACGTCTTGGGCAGTTGTGGTAAATAAAGGTAAAACCACACCGAGGAAATGTTAGCTATAAAGAATATGAGATTTAGAATTTAATCAGTAGATAATAGGGAGTCACTGGAAGAGCTGTACTTTGGGGAGACTGTTTGGGCTTCACTTTAAAAGGCATTAAGGAGCGAAGAGATTAAAAGGAGGAAGACATTCTAACAAAAATGGCTTTAAGTAAGAAATAATGAACTAGAGGAAAAGAGATGGAGGACATAACTTAGGCTTGGGTCAGATGAAGAAGATGCCAGAGCGAAAGAGGTATGAGACTGGCCCTGCGCTGAGTGTGTTGGGGATGTCGGCACCATTTACAGCGACACAGTGGGACAAGAAGCAGGTTTGGCAAGAAAATTTATGAATTTATTTATTCTGACATGTTCAACTTGAGGCATTCTTGAGAATGCAAGAGTTAAACCTTCAGCGGAGAAATGGATATTAGGTCTGTAGTTTAAGAACCCAAAGGAAGGGTTGATAACAACCAAGGAAATAAATGTGGACGAACTCTACTAAAGGGGAGAGAAAGCAGAGAGTAGAACTCAGATCTCTGGGGACCATCTACCGAGGACGATCTGCCTAAATTTTTCTTTAGAAGTAGATGTAGGTAAGTTTAATCATACGTTTAGAAGTCGGGGATAGAAATTAGTTGGGGGAGCCTAAAACAGACTGCCGGACAAGGAGAATGTGGTGTTGTGGTGGCCAGAGTAAAGTTTCCAGGAGGTCAGCAGGTAATGCAGCGAGAGTGGATGAAGGGGGGCCCCAGTGGAGTAGTTTCTCATGACACCATTTTGTAAGCGTCGCTTACGTATTGTGATAGAATACAACATAAGGAAAGTGTGCTTGCCAGGACTGTGGTTAGAGCACTAGACATCCAGTGGGAAGAAATACTTTGGTAAACTGTTTGAGTAAGGAAGCACATGGGGTCTGGGGCAATGCGCAAATAAACGGAGATGCTTGCTAAACCTCAAGGAGTAGGCCTTGTTGATTCTCTTTGTTTTGCTAAACTGTGTATGCAAGTCTGAGGATAAAATCAGAGTGATTGGGATTCTAGAGAGGATGAGTGTGGTTATCATTAATCCTCCTTCTCCTCCCTCTCCTCCACCTGTCCTTCGCAAAGCCTCCAGTTCTCTTTCACAGAAATGCTGCAGAAAGAGCTAATAAATACCGGTCTGAAGGGGTACTGATTCTGGAGAAGAACTGTACTTTTATACTCACTAAATGAAAGCTGGAACCCCAATCATCACTAATTACTGTTAGTAAATAGAATTTTGGACTTTGGGGATGAAGTATTTGGGAATTCTTTAGTGAAAATTTAAGAACAGAGAATGTCATTAACCCTTGACAAGAATAATTCAGGTACTCACGGAGTTAAATGTACTCTCTTGAAAAGTAAAAATAGCATTGAATTAAAGTTCTCTTTATTGAAGTTAAATGCTTACCTTTTCTTCCACATTAACTAATTTAAAGATTAGCTATTACGAAGTTAAAACAGCTTACAAAAAAATGGAAATTTACATAGTTACATAATTATATTTTTTCTTAGAAGTATATGAAAAAATTTGTCAGTTTCTGAGAATACTTTGATCCTAACAGGTGAATAAAACTTTGTTATATAAACGTTCGAATGACCTGTGAGAAGAAGGTACACACATTTCAGTCTAGATATGAGAGATCTCCAAAGACCTTGTGAATTAGTCAGGCAAACCTTTAAGTAAGGTTATAAAAATATTTTTTAAATTTTCAAAGTATGAAAAGAAACTATGGTCTTTAAGAACTTAAAAGGTAATTTGCCTAGAGAAAACATACAAGAGAAAGTCTATATATTCTTGTTTTAACCCTAGAAAGCTGAAAAGGAACCAGAATCACTTTCTCCGAGGCTGCAAATCCACACTTCAGTTCTAATGAGCCCTCCGAGCAGATAGCCGTGGGACTGGCATTTATTCTGATACACAGAGTGATTTGTAAGAGAAATTAAAATTGATTTTCTGTATTTCCCTCTCGCTAATAAAATGATAGAATCCATAAAAGTATTATTATTACAAACATTTTAAAATTATTGAACTGATCTGTTGACATGTGTCTTTTTTTTTTTTTTTTTTTTGGTCTGATTTGTGTCAAACAGGGTAGAAGATTTAATGACAGGTTGTTATGTGACTTGTGACTTGCCAGTTTGACTTCATATAGAAAAAGTATCTTTGCAAAATATCTTCTTTAAATCTATTTTTTTTTGAAGATTTTATTTACTTGAGAGGGAGAGAGTACACACAGAGAGAGAGAGAGAGAGAGAGAGAGAGGAAGAAGCAGACCCCCGCTGAACAGGGAGCCTGTTGCGGGGCTTGATCCCAGGACCCTAGGATCATGACCTGAGCTGAAGGCAGATGCTTAACCGACTAATCCACCCAGGCACTCCTAAATCTATTTTTTTGTAATCTATCATATTACTTAGTTTGTCAAAATAATTCTTATTTTGTAACTAGAGTTATTCCTTCAGAAGTAATGGTGTGGCAGTTTGACTATTCCCTGAAATTCTACTGACTTTAATGTGATATATACATATATCATGCACATGCACACACACACACAGTAACATATATATACAAATGTATAAATTGGACTGCTCTTTCATTAGAAGGAAATTGGCAAAGTGAACAAAATATTTCAGAACAGTTTCACTTGGTCTAGGTAAAAGTGGTTTCTTCCGTAAAGTCGTACAACAAATTTTGCAATAAACATTTTCTTTTTCTTTTGCAGAATGAAAATAATCTTGCCATGATTGTGAAGGTAGTGTTTTATGATGAAGCAAGCAGTATATGTGCTGCTCGGTATGCAACCTCTTCAATTTCATATTTTCCTTCACAACAATTTCTGCTCTGTATTAAAATCTTAGCTCATAAGTAACACTATTAATAGTAGCAACTGGGCCATTTATATGTGTCTCTCCAGACACTTTGCTAGATACTGTCTCTCATTAGTTTATTGATTCTCATATTTATCTTATTTTACACATGAAAAAACTGAGACTCAGAAAATTTGTATAACTTTCTCAAGCCCATGTAGAAGCAAGTGGTAGAGTCTGGACTGGGTCTTTCTGAACTAATTACCCAGTTTCTAGATAGTATTCTGCTATGCAGTATCCTCTTTTGGCTTAATCATCATTCCTACTAAACTGTGGGCACTAGTAAGATAAGGGGTTTTCTAATAGAATAGTCTGTTCTATATAGATGTTCTGTTGAGGTTTAAGAAATCTTTATGCAATTTCCTACAACCTTGACACGTGAAACAAATTAGGAAGCTATGTTTGGTGATACTATTTATATACTGTAACCATAAATGACTGAAATTTTGAAGGAAGAGATAAATAATTTATAGTGAGTAATTGTGTATCAAAAAAAGAAAATGAATTAGAGAATATTTGAAACAATGTAATTTACCATTTCATAAATTAATAAAAAAGTGAAAATTATCAAACATAGAAACTGATTCCTCCAACTTAATGATGCTAAGAACATTAAGACAATGCCTTGATAAATATTTATTAAGCACCCACAGGGACATAATTTAGTATTAGGATTATGAAAATATGATCCTGTATTTAAGATGTTTTAAAATCTAATTAAGGAAGCACAAAATTAACAAAATTGCAAATATATAAACATGAGTAGAAGAGTGAATTCAAGATAAGGTGTGGGTAGAGATGCTTATGGGTCTGTAACAGTAAGTAAGAGAAATGAAGGGATGTGGTTTGGGGAAAGTAAATGGAGTGATATTTCAGGCAACCTCACTCCAGTAGTCAAATATCATTTTCCACGTGGGAACATCCTGAACAATTAATGGCTGCTTGGTCTTGCTCATCTCATTGACTTTCCTTTCTGTGCACTTTCATAAAAATGAGGATATGTCTCTATTAAATTATATAAGTTTAAAAAAATACTTAGTTTGCAAGTGCATTCTCCACTACTACGGGTTTCTTTATGTCAGAGGCCAAGTCTTACTCATCTTAATGACCCTGGTGTTTACCAGGATGTCTAGCACACAGTAAATGCTCAATAATGAATAAATAATGAATGAATCAATATGTCCATAAGAAATGAGAAAGAAACAGGATTAAGATAATGCTACATCTTTAAAGCTATTTGTTTTTAGGCCTGTTCCCTCTACATCCCCTATTGATCATAGCGAGTTTACATTTTAAACTCTAAATGGCCTGTGCAAGATTACTGAAAATATAAATGATCACAAATATACTAGTGGCACTTTTCTTATACTATTCTTGGATTTCTCCATAGAAAAGGGAAAAAAGGTGCAAATACAACGTTAGTATCTATTTTCCTTTCCCATATTCTACACAGCATGGATAGTTAAATAGATTTGCTGGTTTGAACAAGTCCGCTTTCATTCAATAAGCATTTATGAGTACCTATTATGTGCCTACCATTGCATGTGATGTGAGTACTGATTTGAAAAGCAAAGCCTCTGATTTCAAGAAATTCCTAGTCTATTGGGGGATAGGAAATTACAATAAAATGTATTATAAATTTTATGTCAGAAATGTGCCCAGAGTACTATAAAAGAACATGGGATGTCACCTAACGCAGTTGCAGGAGTCACTGAAGTGACTTGGAAAAGGTGAATATTGAGCTGAATCTCTACGGCGACAGATAAACAAGGTGGAAGGACAGACCAACTAGAGGAAACTGCATAACCAAAATCTGTGGACAAGGAACAACACGATCTCTTCAGGGGCCAGTAAGAAGTCCAGTGTGGTGTGACACTGAATTTGGGGGAGGCAGGGAGCTATGTTGAGGAGTGAGGAATGAGGAATGTGGAGGAATGTGAATTCTGAGACGTGTATACTCAGACTAGATCATAGATGGCCTTGCATGCTGGCTTTTACCCTTAACACGTAGTGCACTGAAAGAATATGACCTCATTCGATTGACTGTCTAGAAAAACTGCGACAGAAGAGTGAAGCAATGATTAGGAGTAGTGAAGCTGGAAGCAGGAGTGAAGGAGTCAGATACTGCAATATTTCTCAAAAATCAAGAGGGCCTGGGCAAAGTGGTGGCAATGAGAACACAGAGGGACATTTGAAGAACACGGAGAAAGTTGGAAAAGTGGATTTGATTTGGGAGGAAAGTGAAGGGACCATGAAAGAGAAGCTCAGGTCAAAATCAACGTCAGGTTTTATTTTGTTTTCCTTTCTTTCAGTGTCTGAGCATGTCAAACTCACTGAAACAGAAAATTTAGGAAAATTGGTTGTGGGGCAACAGGGATAATAATGAATTCAGTAGTACAGAAGTTGAATTGATGATGTTGTGGGTCATCCAAAAGTCTATGACTTCAAGAAAGAAAGTGCATATATATTTTGGAAGTCAGGAAAAAGGTGTTGGCTATGGAAGCCACAAGCAGGAAGTGGCTTGGATGAGATCACACCGGGAGAGAGAAGGCACCAAGGAGTAGGGCCAACAGTGGGACACTCCAGGACACTGACTCTCAAAGGTCAGTCAGAAGAGAAGCCTGAAAATGAGGTCATAAAAGAGTGAGCTGAGACATAGGGGAAAAAAAATCGAGATATTAGGGTGTTTTGGATTCTGAAGGAGGATTATGAGAAGTGTAAGACTGACCAAGTGTCAGATACAGTAGACAGACGGAGCAGAGAAGGGATGAATGAGCCACATTACATTTGGTCACTGGGAAGTTTCTGGTGAAACTGGAAAACAAACAAACATGCAAAGTTCCAACAGTAGCTTGAGGAGTAAAATCAGGTGAGGAAATGATGCAAAGAATTATATACTCTGGCAAGACAGGAAGAAAAGGAGAGGTGTAATTCATGAGCAAGGTAAAAGGGGAGGGTTTAAGGAAGGAAGAGGTTTTAACAGAGCACATGCTTGAGAGAAGGAGACAGTAGAATGCAAGTTCTGGTATTTCTCACTCGATGTGAGTTTACGAGGTAAAGGAGCATTGGTGGATCCGAGTGGCAAGAAGCAGGAGAGGATGGAATCCAGAGTGTAAGGTGAAGAATTAGCTTTAAACCAGAGGAAGGAAAGACGTCTCACCTTCTTTGACTAGAGGAAGGAAAAAGTGAGGCAGAGATATTTGCAAGATATTTTGGCATATGGGAACATGGAGAAATTGCATATTGCATATTAAAGGCCATGTTCCCCTTTTAAAATACCATGGTAGCATGTGGACGTGCAGCCTAACTTTGGGGAGATCAGAAAAATCTTCCTGAAAGAGGTGACATCGGAGTGAAATCCTAAAGGAGGGCAGATGATTAGGCCGATTTGTTTTAATTTCTGACAAGCAGAGAAAGGAGCATGCCAATGGCTTGAAGGCAAAGAAAGAAAGACAAAACGATGGCACATCTGATAACTACAGATTGCTTAGAGAATTCCTTACATTCTAGAAAACTTGGCTGTTTTTCCAACAGCAGTGGAGAATCACTGAACTGTTTTAAATCTGTTAAAATTTTAGAAATAATCAGGTTAATAGGAGGCATGGCTGAATTCAGGGTACCAGTTAGAAAATTCTTATACTATAGATGAGAAAAGATCAGGATCTATGCCAAAGAAGGACAGTGGGTATAATAAAAAATGGAAAAAATCAAGACATTTCTAGAAGATAGCAACAGGCTACGGTGATAAATTAAATATAATGATAGAAGGAGGGAGACATCAAAGATAATTCCAGGGTTTCTGGTTTGGGCAACTGGGGTGGATGATGGTATCCTTCTATAAAAGTGAGCCACAGAAGTAACAGCAATTTGGGGGGTGAGTGGAAAACTGACCCCAGTGTTGGCAACAGAACTATCAATATAATGAAAAATATTCAGTAAATATTGGATATATCGATCTAAAATTCAGGAGAAATTTGAGCTGAAGACACAGAATTAAGAAAGTCAATATCGAGTCAATGTCAACTATAAACATAGCAGTGGAATGCAGCACTCAGCTAGAATGACAGGGACAGAATCCTTGATGGCAAAATGCAGAACTCTAACACACACACACACATATACAAACACACACACACACACACACCTTTTTAAAGCACCTCTGGAGGAAGAATCATCAGAAATCAGATTGAAAAGGAATGACCCAGGACATAAGAAGAAAACTTTAAAAGTGTAGGTTTACAGAAGCAAACTAAAGAATTTTTAGAAGGAGTCGAGCAATGAAATGAAATATAATTGAATCATGAAGTATAACTGAATGGATGAATTCTCTGAGGAGGTAGGGAAAGGATGGGATCCAGAACACAGGAGCAGGAATTAGACTGTGTCTTCCATTGCCAGCAGAGAGAAGGAGAAAAAGATTGCTGTGAATGGGAAGAACTTCATGGTACGGGGAGGAAAAGGGAGGTGATGATAAGGTTGGGTGCCTGAGAGGAGGAGACAGGTTTTGAAACAGTCAGTTTGTAAAGGGAGCTGAGTACGGAAATGTAGGACTGATAGGCAGCAGGGAAAGGCTGCCTGAAGCTTCCCTGTTGGCTCCAGTGACGCCAAATCTTGGGATTGTATCATTTTTCAGCTGTGTGGAAAGACCAGGCGGAATGCACAGAAGGCTGCCGGGATTGCTCTTGGGTTGGAATGTTTCTCTGGGCCAGGACTTACCAAGCAGAAAAGCAGGGAAACCAGGACATCGAGAAGGTTGTAGTTGAGGTGATGGATCACGTGATTTGCGGAGGAAGTAAAGATAAAAGAGAAATAATAGGATGCAAGTAGAAGGGTCAAGAAATTTAAAGTCTAATTAAAGTGAGAGAATAGCTGCTAGGGAAGTAAAAAGGGCTGGAAGGACAAAGACCGGGACACTCATGTCTGCAAGAGTGTTCCCGGTGACAAAAGGCTTAGGACGCGCCTGCTAATTTGGGTTTCTGGGATGGAGTCAAGTACTCTTAGAATTAAGGGAGGAAAGGAGCTATTAATCTATAGCAACATGATTTTCGTTACTTTAAAAAAATCCTTTATCTTAATGAGAGAACAATACAATATTATTATATATTTTTTAAAATATCCTTCTATACAAACAATGCTCTGTTTGAAACTTCTGTTAATGTTATAAGTGAACACTCCCTAAAAATCTACCTAAAACTTGTTTAAAAATAACCATAGTTTATTTTCATGAAATTAACCACGTCCTTTTTTTCCCCCCTTTGTTTTCTAATACGAAAAGTAACATTAACTGATAGTCTGTAGCAAAGCATACGTGCTGGTTCCACATTCTTTCCCTCGTTGAGCTTCTGTGAAAAGCCTGAGGTTTTGTAGCGTTTAAGATACTATTTTGTATCTTATATGAAAGGTTTTTAAAATTTTTAATATTTCATGCTTCATTCCCCCTTCTGATTACCCCCCCTTCTTTATCCCTTTCTTCTCCTACCGATCTTCCTAGTTCTTATGTTCCATAGATGAGAGCATGAGAGACTATGGACTCTGAGAAACAAACTGCGGGCTTCGGAGGGGAGGCGGGTGGGGGATTGGGATAGGCCGGTGATGGGTAGTAAGGAGGGCACGTATTGCATGGTGCACTGGGTGTTATACGCAACTAATGAATCATCGAACTTTACATTAAAAAAAATAAAATTTTTTATATTTATTTTATTTTTTAAAAAATTTTTAAAAGATTTCATTTGTTTGAGTTAGAGAAACAGCGTGCATGAGCTGGGTGAGGTGGTGGTAGTAGGCAGACAGAGAGGGAGAAGCAGTCTTCCCACTGAGCAGAGAGCCTGATGTAGGGCTCGATCCCAGGACCCCGGGATCATGACCTGAGCTGAAGGCAGGTGCTTACCCGACTGAGCCACTCAGGTGCCCCAGACTTGAAATTTTTTTTGATGAAACTTGCTGGCCCTGGGATACCTTGCTACATACATTTTGGCCAGTAACATAAGTTCATCCTGGAGGGCAGGAGGCGTCTGTATAAATCTATCTTCATCTGTATCTATGTTCTTATATTTGTTCGATCAAAGCACCTCATTAATTTTATTACTACATAAACAATGCGCAATTAAACACTGGCTATTGCTGATTAATAGAAGATGGGCCTACAGACAGCAATTACCTTTCGGCACTCCTGACAAAGAGCTATATGCAAACAACAAAGTTGCGTTTTGTCTCTCTGGTAAAAAATATAATGAGTCAATTACTGTAAACTTAGCTTTTAAGCTAGGAATTTCATGAAAAAAGCTTACCATGAGAAAAGGAACAAATTTTACTTGTAAAATACATGGAGCTAATATTTTTAAGTCATTTAAGATGAAAACATGCATGATCAAAGTATACTGATCTTTAACATGTTTTGCATTTCATTAGTGAGAAGCGAACCCGCAGGTGCACAGTAATGCACCCAGAGAAGGCAGTTCCAATTGAATGGACATAATAATTTTAGAGAAAGGAGCTACTTTAGGTGCATTTGCAACATGGCTCTCATTCTTCAATCCCAATATCTCGATTTTATTCTCTGTCACATTAGTACCTGGGCGTATTTCTTTCCCATTTCCCCACCCCACGAAAGGAACATGATCCAATGATCACAGCATGTCTGAAGACCAAGGCCAATATCAAACACTCAGTACTGAAAACTGAGCTTGAGATGTTGGATATATGTTCACATTAGAATGGAAATGTGCATAAATCCATTCCAGCCTTTGACATCACATTACATTTGTTTTGTGAGCGACACACACAAAAGTGCTCTCTTACTAGCACTACTCTGGGTGGCCCATCTGGGACCCGAGAGAGAAATGTTCTGGGCTGCAAAACTGTAGATGATTTTATTGTTGGCATAATGCCCTGTCGGTAACCATGGGAAAGGGGCACGTATCTGTCCCCTTTAACCCATAGAGGGTATCATCTCATCAAGCAAAAGGGGAAAAAAGAACCTTATGCTTTGTAACATTTTACAATCATCTCTCCGAATTAGTCCTTTTCTATCATGTCAAAACTCATTCCTAAAACTGAAAAAGATTGCACATAAAAGGAACACAGACCTATCTCACTTGTGGTTGATACAAAAATCTCAAATAGATTGTTAGCAGATAGAATTCAACAGTGCACAAAAACATAACATGAATATAACATGATTTTGTGTGTGTGTGAGGGAGATGACAATCGTAATACCAAGAACTGTGGGAGAGATTGGAGAATTATAGGAGATGCATATAATTGTGGGAGCAGTGGAGGCTTGTGGGAGAAGTGGAGGAAATCTAAAGATGTTTGAAACATAGGAAATCCTTAATAGGATTCATCATATTAACGGATCTAAGGAGAATAAATGATCTGATCCCCTCCATTGACGCTAAAAGGGAATCTCAAATAATTCAACGACATTCATGAAAAAACGTGCTTTCACAGTGTGACAACAGAGTGGAGTATTTGTGGTACACAGTGTGGCTGTAAATCCTAAAATATTTACTAAAAAGCCCTTAAAGAAAGTTTGCCCACCTTACATTGAGAGGGTCACGTGTATTTCACAGAGCTATTCTAACTTGAATACTGGAAGAAAATGGGCCAACATTAGTCATCATGCAGATCCCTAAGATAAATATGCATATAATACTCATGAATTTATGATGTTATATGATAGACATATTGGATCCAATATATCTCAGCAGCTTTCCACACTAGGCACTACTTTTTTCTGATGGGACTCTGAGAATCATGACAGTCAGACTCTCCATTTTCCCAGCCTTCCTTGTAGCTAGGGCTGGCAATATGACTTAATTTTGGCCAATAAACATAAGAGAAAGTTGGAGAGTACAAGGCCTGGGAAAGCTTTTGCTTTCCTTTAAATGTTTCCAAATAACCTCAGTTTACTCACTTAGACTTTTTACCTTCTCTCAGCTTTGAAGGCAGAAGGCATAAGAGAAGTGATGGCTGAAGCTGTGGCAACCACACCATGACCATGAAGCAATGTCAAGTGAACAGCAGAGATATTGACTCTGACGTCTTTGAAGTGCTGAGCAAGCAGGGTCTTCAGTAGTGGTAGAATTTGTTCTAGTAAGTACAAGTCTGTATCATCTGAGACTGTACAAGCTTCGTGAAAAAATGTTTATCCATTCCCCTATGAAGCACCTAAGAATTCAAAGGTATAAATCGTTTAGCTTCACAGTAAATTTATTCACTTGGAGACTGATACTGAAAGAGGAAATCTAGACAAATAGTGGCCTGAGAGATTTGTCTACAATGTTTTCTCACACCTTTCCCTGGAATGCCTTCTGGGTCTTTCAGTGCCTCTGTCTGAGCCCTACTTTTTGCATCTATTTCCTTTACCCGTTGTGCCTTGCTCCGTTCTTTGCCGTAGGCAGTGCCCACGCTAATTCTCTCTTCTCCACCTAATGATACACAGCAGTCTCCAGGAACCCTAACCAAGCATCCCCTGGGCACAGCGTGCACCGTGGTGGCGGTACGATGCAGGCAACATCCTTCTTACGCTGCCTCCAAATGTGTGCCCCTATCTTTCAGAGCATCTCTGTCCCATTTTGTAAGAAATGGTTTAAAGGTCTTTCTCCTTGCAGGCTCTAGGGCCCCATTTGCCATTGGAATAACGGTGCCATTTACCAGCTAGATATCACCGTGTAGAAACCACACCAAAATGTTGAAGCTTAAAGCAATGACCATGTCTTTCTTTTATGATTCTGAGTTGGCAGTTTAGGCTGGCTTAGTTGACTGGTTTTTCTCTGGGAATCGACTGGGCTCACACGTGTGACTGCAGTCACCTAGGCCCCCCTGCGTCTGGGATGCGCCTGGTTATGAGCTGGGGTGACAGAGATGGCTGGACGGTGTCCCCCGCATACTAACCTGGGCTCAGTGCCGCGGTGGCTCGGGGCACTAGGGGAAAGCCCCAGGGTACAGGCTTTCTAAGCCTCCCTTTGTGTCACATTAGCTAAAGCTCTGTTTCCAAAGCAAACCACTACAGAGAGCTCAAGCAGCCTGGGTGAGCACTGCCAACAGGCACGAGTCCCAGGAAGGGAACCATGGCTGTTTTGCAGTTAACCACATGGTTAGCCCTTTAAAACACAACAAGGAGGAGGTGATGGGCGACGAAGCAGCTACCCTCAGTCTTCTCACATAGCAGCTGCTAATTATGGAGTTCTTGAACCTCTAGGAAAATTAGAAGAATGGGGATTACTTTCTCATTTTAATTAACTTAGTTCTTACCTGAGTTGTTTAAAAAGGCAGGAATATTGGAAGACTGGAAAGCATTAATTCACCTTTATCTATCTTAGTTAAAAGGGCAGGTGCTTTCTGGTCCTCTCGGCTTATGTGGGAGGAACCACACATGGGCTCTATTGAAAACGTGGCCTGCTAGGCCAGAAGTAAGGCCACTGCAGGGTTGGTGTGGCCTATGGGATGGCATATGAATCAAGGGAGGATTTTTTAGGAAAATAGAAAATTGTCCTGGGGATATGACTGCACTTGGGGCTCTTATACTGGGATTTTTCTCAAATCTCATTTTGGAAATGTGTACCTCCTTCTCTTATAGTTTGCAGAACAACCTTAAGAACCAGCTTGATACATACAACCTGAAAATTAGACATTATTATTGTTATTTGAGAAATGGAGACCACAGTGTGGTAACAATTATTTATTATATCAACCACAGATATTACTTTGAATAATGTAACACTAGAAGCACGTAATTAAAACCAGGGTACAGAAGGGGGTGGGATCTAACTCCATTATTATTTAAGCTTATCTTGGATCTATCAGTGAATTCGGTGTACCAGAAATTAAAAATTGGAATAAGCATTATAAAAGAAGAGAGAAGGTTTCTTTTGCTGATGATATGTTTGCATCTCCAGATTACAGCTAGTTTAAAACAAACAGGCAAAAGGAGACAACCAAAAGTCTATAATTAATAAGACATTTTGATAAGACAACATCCTGAAGTAGAGACACCTCGGTGATGCTGTCCTTGCGTGATCACAGCTAAGCTCACCGGGAGAACCATTCAGCTAAGCCCAGCCTAATTAATAAGCAATATTATAATATACAATTACCAGTATCAGTGTATGTTATCCAGACTAACTACAAAGTATCTGAAAATGGAAATTCAAAAATATAAAAAAATTTATTCACAATAGTTAACAGGACTCATAAGAAAACTATATATAATAATTTTGAAGGAAAGAAACAAGTTCTGAGAGAACTAGATATGTATCTACTCAGAGCAGAAGATTTAATCTTAAGAGCATGTTATTTTTCCCAAAATTAATTTATAGGTTTAATGAAATTTCAATTAGAATCTCCCCATAATAATTCTTTTTGGAATTGGACAAAGCTATTTTGAAATTCATATAAAAGGATAAATGCTCAACCATAGTGAAGGGAATTATAAAAAGAATAATAAAAAAGGGCTTTCATTATGAGATATTTGAAAGAACTATGAATCTACTGTAAGGAAATCAATATCATATTAGCCTAAGAATAGACACTAGATCAACAGAATAGACAATTCACCCTATCTTCCTCTATGTGAAGGTAACATATGAAAATAGTGTTACATTGACTCAGAGAGAATAAAATGGGCTATGTAATAATGGTACTGACACAACTCTATCTTCCTTTGGAAAATATATAGTTCCCTATCACACTTAATGTTTTTATTTTTATTTTTAAAATTTTATTTATCTATTTATTTGAGAGAGAGAGAGCACAGGCAGGGGGAGGTGCAGAGGGAGAAGGAGAAGCAGATTCCCTGCTGAGCAGGGAGCCCAATGCGGGGCTCAATTCCAGGACCCTGAGATCATGACCCAAGACGAAGGCAGATGCTTAACCGACTGAGCTACCCAAGTGCCCCAGTTCCCTATCACATTTAAAGATTTTAATGTAAAATATAAAACAGTAACAAAATATCTTTAGAAAAAGAAGAAAAAACCAGACTCTACTTACACAATCTTGGGAAAGAGAATCCTTCGTAACCAAGTCAGAAATTCAGAAGCCCTAAATGAGAAATAATTATAAAAAGATAAAGTGTAAAGACCGTACAGAAACAGATACAATATTTCTATAAACAAATGGACTTTTCCTACATACAAATTATATTCAAGTTAGGAGAAAAAATAACAAAAGCAAACTTGGAAAAATATCTCCAATCATAAAAAATTGAAAATACTGACATGCCGAGCACTATTCTAACCTCTTTATATCTATTAAATCATTTAGTCCTCATAGAAACTCTTTTAAGAAGTTGTTAATCTTCTTAAAACCACTTACAGTATCTCTTTTCTAATCATAAATCTTCAGTGGCTCGGGTGGCTCTCTTGCTCCGCAATGAAATACAAAGTTACTCTGAAATCCAAAGCCCTTTCCAATGATCCAGTTTCCCTTGGTGGTCTTTTCTCCTGCTGTTCCCTTCCATGAATTTACTCTGGGTTATCCTTCCTTTATGCCCTGAGTTTGGTAATAAATTCTGCTTGGGATACTTTCTTTACTCAACTCCTGTATGACTTGAAATGTGATGGTTTTCTCAAGCTCTATTTTTTCCATATTATCTTTCCTCGTCTCAGATCGGGTATAAACTCACCTATATTCCACTCCCTAATGGCTTTTGCTGTGTATATGCAGTGAATTCCTTAGTGTAGAAAAAATTCTTTGACAACAGAGAACATGTATTACTTATCTCTGAAGTGGGCAGGAAGAATCATTTGCCTGAGCTCTAGCTATTGAACCCAATAGGCTAGGGAGGAAGAGGAAACCTTTGCTAGGTATACCAGGATTTTCTACTCGGAAACTTTCAGTAGCCTCTCAGAGCCTATATTCTAAATTTTCTAGCAAGGAATATGAAGTCCGATCCAATTTATAGCTGTACTCTTTTATTTGAATTCTTTCCTGTTTAATGATTTATATTCCCCTAAGCACATGTGTATTTCTTAACTTTCTTCTATTTGTGGTTCTGTCTCTTCTAGAATTCCATTAATTCTAGGAGGGCAGAGATTGTATCTTACACGTTTCAGTATTTTTATGACTAAACAGTGCAGGGACATAGTTGGGTACTCAAAAATATTTATTGAATGACTAAACGCTGTCCCACCAACCTAGAATGCCCTCCCACCTGCTCTTCCATTACCACAATTCAATGAGTTTCTCGAAGTTCAGTTCAAATACTATGACTATGTTGATCTGTGAAATCTTCTCTGGCCACTGGACCTGGAAGTAATCCCACATTTCTTTCAACTATAAATCCATTACATGTGTCACTTAAAGTCAAAGACTTTTAACCCAACCTCATTTGACATCTTCCTTTCCTATGATTTAGACACAGCTTCCCGATAGTGGACAAGCATCTGGAGAATCAAGCCTCTACCTCTATCTCTTCATTTTTCATGTCTGACCAGTGGTAACGCTCTGCCCAAGTTCGATTTCCCTCTTATTCCAATGACTGAACTGAGGCTCCATCATTTCCAGAATCACATGGAACATTTTTTGTGTGTGTGATTTCTTGTGACATTTACTTTTTCTTATTTTTTCATCATTTACATACAGGCATCATTTCTCTGTGAGACTGAAAGGTCCAAGAAGCCAGGAGAGCCTGGGATGAGTCTGTCTTTTATTCCTTTAATAACTGATGTAGTGGGTAGGAAAAGCACTACATAATCACTTTTTTTTTTAGTAAACAACTACCACTTAATGGACACTTGCTGATAAAAGGTAACAATTTATCCGTCAAGGTTTTTTTTTTCTTTTTTACCATTGCCCTTTTTTATTTGAATTCTTTCCAGTTCAATTATTTATATTCTTTCAAATACATGTTTTTCTAAACTTCCTTCTATTCATGGTTTAAATACTTGCCTGATGTGATTTTTATTAGTATTCTCTTATACACATGAAGATATCAATAATCACATATGTATATTTTCAGATTCTGTTTTAATTCCTGTATTAAAAGGTTCCAACATGTTTAAGATCATGACTGTTTGACTCACAAGTTTTTAGTCTTTTAGTCTTAAAGGACACAATCTTGGCCATATTAGAACTTCTTAAATAGCAATTACGATAGAATCCCAAGATATACAAATGAGCTATTATATATCTTGTCTTGCATAATTTAAAAAATAGTAATGATAATTATATAAAGCAAACATTTAAAAATATGCTACCAATATATCTTAAGAGTCTTAGGAACCAGGAGACTATCATTCTATTTTCTATACCTGCTTGTGTGGGTTTTGTCATCATTAAATGTGTTAGGTTTGTGTCTCTGTCTGTGAATGGAGATGAAAACAGGGGTGCTGCCTTTGCTCTCGGGCTGCTGTGACACTCTGTGACTGTGTTTTGTAATGGAAAATGATTTGAAAATACCAAAATTGTATAATAGACAAGACTAGCTGTTTCCAACAAGCTGATTTCTACAACCTAGTGTTTTGCAAGACGCTAGAGAGTATTCTTTTAATAAAATAAAAATAACTTGGTTATCTGTGTTTGAGAAATGCTATATTTTACATTTCATCTCTGGAAGTTCACAATTTGTTGGAATCTACTAAAGACTGTAAACTTGTTTACTAAAAAGAGCTGCTTGACTTTTTGTAACATTGCCTTTATGCAACGTATTTGATCAAGGGATTTTTTTGTGTGTGTGACATCTATGAATACCTGGAGGAATTAATGTTTGTCCACACCCAGTTTAAGCAGGTTTGTACTAGACACTAAAAGCTTAACCTTTTATCAAAAACAAAATGAAATGAAACAAACAACTAGCAAGCACGTATACTCTAACAGAACATTTAAAAATGCAAATTAGCAACACTGTCTGTATCAATCACCATTAGGGAGTTAGTTTTATAAATTGGGGGAATATTCTAACTCTTTTTGGCCCCGATGGTGCTCTATTCTATGCTGGAGCAGTAATTTCCTCAATGACACCCTTGTGGCCAGAAGGAGTTAATGCTCTGTTCAACATACTTAATTCACTCCCAGGGTGGAATTTACACACTGCAGTAATCTGGATGAATACGTAGCTTTTTCTGGCTTTTCTTAAATCTATAAAACTTTGAATGATTCACAAAGGACAAATTATCAAGCTGTACAGACTAACAATTAACAATTTAGTGCAGACTTTTAAAAAAAATTTTGAGGGTAAACAGTAATATGGCTTTGTAAAACACACATACAAAAATCCTACCTTATGTGATTTAAATAAGATTTTGGAATTATTTGAGAAAATATCCCATTGTTTTAATTCTTCGTCTTTGAACTTGGGGGAAAGCATAAAACTCTGGAGTGCCATCTTTATGATATTTGCACGTCCGGATTGGATTGGCTTCTCTCAAGTCACACATGGGAAGGGCACTAGAAGCCCATCTGCTTACATGAAGTTGGTTAGGTTGAAGGAATGTGTCCTATTCTGTACCTAAAGCTATAAGAAAGAGATAAACATGGGAGAAAATTATATTTATGTGGGAAAATGATACCATAAACCTTTTTGCTTTATTTTATCCCTCCATATACCAAAATACAAACTTCGAGTATTTGCTTCTTTCGGTTCTTTTGGAAGGGTTAATTATTGTTCAGGTCACATTCGGGAATAGTCTTCTTAGAGGAGTTCTGCACTTTTTCTCTGCCTCAACTCTGCGAGGCATACTGTAGAATCCTGGCAATAAAAGTTGTTCGTTAGTACAGAGATTTCAAACACGGAGTTGAGTCTTTTTATTGAGGTTTGTCAGAAGGAGGAAAACCTATAGAGTTTGAAAAAGCCTCACAGGTAATTCTAATTTGCCTACTGGAAGGTTGGGGCCCTCTTTATACCATTCTATCCATTGCCGCTATGGAAAATCAGTGTTTTAAAGATGAGTGTCTCTCTAAGAGTATTATGCGCAGTAAATGTTTATTGAGTGCCTAAATGAGGATTTGTTTAAAAACTTATCACATAACACCATTTTTTGGTCAGCTATCTCTCAAAACAAACAAACAAATCAGAGCAAAACACATTCAACGTGTCCAACTTGTTTTTAGGTCAAGTTGGGTCTCCTCAGAACTATCAGAAAATGTTTTCCTTTGGACATCTGCTATTCCTGCAATGTGGCAGAGGAGAGAGGAAGGGAAGTGGGGCACGTAAATAGAGTTATCTGCACATGAACTTGGAGTCCATGCAGGGTCACTGGACAGTGAACTGCCTAGGACCGAGGCTGTCGCTTCCCTACAGCAAGGCGGCCAAATCCACACAACTCCGCTTCCCAAGGAGCATCAGCCTCTTCCGTCAGCAGAGGGTGACTGATAGCGCCAAGGAACACAAACTCCCCAGAAACAGAGAAGCTGGCAACTCTTGTAAACAGCTTGCCTGACGCCAAGCATCCTGCTTCGTCCCTCATTGACATGACTCCCTTCTTGAGAAGCCGTATACTTTGCAACAGAAGCCCTGCTCAGAACCCACACTTTGTCCCTCAGAACTTATAACTGTGGAAAGCCTGTCTCTCAGAGACAATAGGGAGACGGAGGGATCATGCGTATTTCTGTCCTGGCTTGACTTTCTGGGTCTTCTTTTTGCTTAATGACACCCATTCCTACCTCTACACTGTGACATTGTGAAGAAATCAAAAAAGGACTTCCATCCATGACAAAGCAAAATTGAAACTATACATCAAAATCCACTCGAAATTCCTACGTGGCATAAAGGCATAATCAGAGAAAACTCTAAAGGCAAAAAACAACACAAGTCGAATAAACAAAACTTCAGAAATCAGGGCTGCAACTAGGTTCAGAATTCCGAACACACAAGTGAGGAGGCTAGCTTCTATTGAAAACGAGATACAATTAGTCCACCTAAACACTCACAGACAGAACAGGCAGAATTAGGAAAAAGAGGATATGAGGCATGTGGGGAGGACCTCCTTGGCTTGAAAGACATGAAATTTAAAATCAGACATGGCAATAGAAGTCTTCTTGAGAAAAACCATGGACAAGGTTTTGCCTGCTACTTCCTTCCTCAAGCCCGATACGAGAAATATGTCTTTTTCTGAACCAGCCTAACACAGCCATGTAAGCTGACAACAACAGGCTCATATGACAAATGGTTTCTTCTTGTTCTCCTTTTTTTTTTTTTTTTTTTTTTGGCAGTGGAGTACACGGAGAACTAGCAGCACCGACAGCCTGTCTTCCCAGTCTGGGAGCCTGGCTCCCCATGTTGGGTATTAAGGTTTCTTCCCTTAGCTTGGATGTACCTATTGGGGAAGATATTCATTGGTGGTTACTCCTTTTGAACCAACATGACTGGGCCCCAAACCAACTTGGGGTGCTTTTTTAAGGGAAAAATAGGAAGTCTAGCTGGGTCTGAGAATCCCGTGGAGATAAGCAGGAGGCGTAATGCTTATGACCAGGATTTAAACTTCTTACTGTTTCCCTTTACTTCCATCATCAAAAACTATAGTTTGCTTCTCACTGTCTAGTTTCTCCCAAGGGTGTTACATTAGAAAAATCCCCTAACTTTTTATGGGAGCAACTGCTTTTATATTTTTTTAATTACAGGAATATTTAGCAATATCCGAAAACAAAATTTGCTGTTTAACAAATGCTGACAAATACTACTGTTACCTCTGTTATCTGAAACACTAAATAATAATAATAATTGGGGAGGGGATGGAAGGATGGGGTAACCAGGTGACGGACATTAAGAAGGGCACGTGATATAATGAGCACTGGGTATTATATAAGACTGATGGATCATTGACCTCTACCTCTGAAACTAATAATACATTATACGTTAATTAATTGAATTTAAATTAAAAAAATTTAAAAATAATAGCAACAGGATTAATGATTTCTATCTTCCCTTCTCTCTGGGGATAAGGAGGAATTATCTGGAATTAGTGGGAACTAATCAAAGTTGATGTCACTGCATCACAGAGGGCAAAGTCAGAGACACGCACACCAGAAGGAGAGGGTTGGGGAAACGTTGCCACCAACCCCTTCACCCTCCTTGTGTCTATATTTAACTCACTTCTGAGAGGGTTGACTTTGCAAGATACAAAAAGGGACTGAGGTCATGGAAATTCTTCCCCATGTAAGTGAGGGAGAGTTTTCTAAAGAAAGGAGCAGGAAACATTGGATGAGGGGCTTAAAAAAAAAAGAGAGACAGAGAGAATAAATAAACAAACAAAAAGCAGAATCAGACCCATAAATACAGAAAACTAACTGGTCGTTGCTGGAGGGGATGGAAGTGGGGGAGCCAAATGGGTGAAGGGGAGAGGGAAGTACAGACTTCTAGTTATGGAATGAATAAGTCAGGGAATGAAAACGTACAGCATAGGGAATAGAGTCAATGATAATGTAACAGCCTGTGGTCACAGGTGGTAGCTACAGCTGCAACATAATATACAGACTCGTCCAATCACTGTGTTGTGCCCCTGAAACCGATGTAACATGTGTGTCAACTATACTCACATAAAACATTTATAAAATTAAAAATAAGTAAAAAATTAAAGAGGTGTCTGAGTGGATAAGAAGAGTGGCGGCTGTAAAGACTGTCCCTCTAAATGCCCATGTTCAATGCCTGCTAATATGCTTGCTTGGATTTCAGGGATTAGAAAGCTAATGAAAAAAAATCTATTTTCGAGATACCCTCATTGCGAAGGTCTCGGAAGTGATTAATCTCTGTCAGCCTCATGAACTGAGTTCTGTGGAAGTTCAGCCCATGGTTCATTTTTTTTTTTTCAGCCTTTATAACAATTCTGTGACATATTTATATGCTTTGGTTAACTCTATTAGACTGGTTAAAGTGGTTTAATTTGTCTAAAATTAAGAACTTATTGGAAGACCGTTCTCCAGGGGTCTCTCACACTTCTTGTCTTGCTACCTTTGTTCCTTTCTACCTTTTGAAAGATGTCAGCGTCATGAACAGCCTTGGGAGAGAGCAATAGTCCGACTCTGGAATGAAGAGTAGGCATGCTTACCATCCCATATCATAAAGCTGTCCTGTTGTGAGAGGCCCACATTGCAAGAAACTGAGGGTGACCACCAGTCAACAGCCAACAGGAAACTAGGTTTCATGGCTCAAAAAATTACACAGGCTTGTGTTCTGTCAGCCATAAGTGAGTGAGCTTGAAGTGGTTCCTTCCCTAGTTGAGCCTTGAGATGAAAGCAACCCCAGGCAAAACCTTGATTATAGCCTAGTAGGAGGCCCTGAGATTGAGGGCCCCCCTAAGCTGTGTATGGATTCCAGACCTACAGATGCTTCGAAGTAGTCCATGTTGCTGCTTTAAGCTTTCAGATCGAGGGATGATTTCTTTTACAGCAACAGATAATTAAAACACTCCTTACCTGAGCTTCAGGCCCTGGGAGATAGATGGCAACCAGAAGACAGAAGAATCCTGGATCTCAGAGTCATTGTGTAGAGATAAGTTGTCTGACCAGCAATACCTGTTTCATATTTATTATGACTAAGAATTTAATTGCTTAAGTCACTGACATTTTGGAGTGGATAAACAGGGCAGCTGGAATTACTTACCTTAATAATACAGTCTGCTTTCTCTTCGTTGCTTTGTTATCTTCTTGGTATATTCCTGACTGAATGGTGTGCTGTGCCAATTTCCCCCCACTTTCTCAAAACAATTAATTTGAATCTTTTCAATTTTTTATCCTCCATTGATTTGAAAGTTACACATTCCACTTCCATTTTTTTTCTAGTCTTTACCCTTATCTTTTAGCGTATGTATGTAATGGGTCATTCAATAAGTGGAATTCGTAAGTTGTAATCAGAAAGTAACTATGTATTTGTCTCCTGCTACTCTTTAAAAATGGTTTCACTGAGGGACGCCTGGGTGGCTCAGTCCGTTAAGCATCTGCCTTCAGCTCAGGTCATTATCCCAGGGTCTTAGGATCAGTCCCACATCAGGCTCCTTGCTCAGCAGGGAGCCTGATTCTCCCTCTGCCTGCCCCTCCCCCTGCTTGTGCTCGCCTGCTCTCTCTCTCTGACAAATAAATAAATAAAATCCTTAAAAAAATGGATTCACTGAGGCAAGTTCACCCCTGCACCTAGGTAAAAATGAAGGCAATCCATGACTTCTCTGATAATTCTTAGGTAATAGGATGCCTAACAGTTACTTTAACTTAAAACAAACAAAAATAAATAAGAGAGGAGGCCTGGTATGTGTACTATCACCCAGTTCTCAGATAATTCTAATCTACTCAGAGATTGGGAACCACACAAAACATAGTCTTGAGTTAGAAATTAGAACTTTCGGCACAAGGTATTAATTGCCGTAATAATCATCATTTGAAGAGAAGACTCCTCCCTCTCCCCTCTGAGATGGGCTGCCCTCTGCTGGACAAGGAGTGTGTACTCACCCTCTCCTCAGAGGCCTTGTCCATCCCTTTGTCCCTTTCTTCTTGACAGGTTTCTGATCCATCTGATATCAAAGCAAGCAGAGGGAAGACTGAAAAGAAAGCAGAAATGTTCTTGTTTGACCTCCATGCTTAAAATTCTGACACGGACACTTTACCGACAAAATATTAGTCAGTACTGTTATCTTCCACCCGAGGACAGAACTTGAGAATGTTGTACCTCTCATACGTGTTATTGTCTAGTATTTCAGTTTATTTGTGTTGGTAACCTTACCCAACTGGTTGTCATCATTTTATATAGTTAAGGTTTATTTATTGAGGTTTACCAGCATGTTTCCCAGTTGTTTTGTATTATTATTTGCATTTTATCACACTTTGGAAGGCTTCCTCAGGTCCCTTTCCAACATCACTCCCTGCTCTTTCCTCCTAAATTCTAATATGAGAGATCACTTTTGCCTATTCCTCCCTCACTCGTGAAAGATATTTCCACTGGCTATGGACTTTTAGATTGTCACTATTTTCTCTCCAACTCCTTTTTAAAAATTTATTTATTTATTTATTTGAGAGTGAGGGCAAGAGAGCCAAGCAAGCAAGCATGGGGGGGGGGGCAGAGGCAGAGAGAGAAGCAGGCTCCTGGCTGAGCAGGGAGCCCAGTGCAGGGCTCGATCCCAGGACCCTGGGATCATGACCTGAGTCAAATGCAGCCGCTTAACTGACTGAGCCACCCAGGCGCCCTTCTCTCCATCTCTTGAAGACCTAGTAGACACTGTAATCTGTGCCTATCCAGTATCCATTTTTGCATTTTTTCTTGCTAAGAGAATACTCAAGCCAAATGCCAGCTAAATATCTCCACCCCCAGGGGTACCTGGGTGGCTTAGTCAGTTGAGTGACCAACTCTTGGTCACGGGGCCTGAAATTGAGCCCCAGGTGGATCCCCAAGTCAAGCCCCAATGAAGCTCATCCTCTCTTAATAGGGAGTCTGCTTGAGAGGCTCTCCTTCTCCCTCTGCCCCTTCCCCTACTTGTGTTCTCTCTCTCTCTCTCAAATAAATCTTTAAAATAAATAAATAAATAAATAAATAAGTAAGTAAGTAAGTAAGTAAGTAAGTAAGTAAGTATCTCCACCCCCAGACTTCATTGCTGCAAGGGTTGGTCATTAGCATGTGTCTTGCTAATCTGATGCAAGTGAAACTCTGCTGGTCATTTCTGCCAGAGGTTTTATTTTCATGACAAAAAAAGGCATAAAATTCTTCACTTATTCCTCGTGCCTTTGATGTGTATGTGCCTTGGGTAGCTATAGCAGCCGTCTTGTGACTGTGAAATTAGAAGCATGAGGCCCAATAGAATTTGAGATGCCAACTCTAACGTTGTCGAACCATCCAAACCTTGCCAGCCACCACCTGTCTGATTTTATATTAAAAAATCCTTTATTTTATGCAATGTTATATATGACATGTTATACATGTATTTCTTTGTCCCTTGGCACTGGCTCTCTGTGTTCTTCTCTGCCTAGCATGCTCCTTGTCATTCATTCTCGAAGCCAAGTCCCACTTCAAAATGTCTTCCTTTTGTAAATATTGGCACAACGATTCCTTTTTTCCCTCTGTGTTCTCGCAACAATTCATCCGTGTTGGTATGAACACTTGCCACACTTTACTGTAACTCATTCTTTGTGTCTGCCACTTCTAACAGACTGCTCTTCAAGAATAGTTGTCATACTTTCTTTATATTTTAACACAAAATATAGGCTTAATAATTGCTTACTTAGTGAATTAATCTATGTCTGCTGGGCCTGGCTGCAATGTCCAATTATAAATAGTATTATTCAGATTTTTTTCCCTCTGGCTTTCTTTTTCTGAGTATGTTTTGTTTAATGGCCCTTACTGACAAATGAACACAGAGCTCCTACAGTTACTTTGCAGTACAAATAATTCCTCCAGAAATCCCCAGGGATCACTGGAGAAGTTGTTGAGTATGCTCTTAAGGAGCTTTCTGTTCCTGGAATATGACATAGAATGTTATGTTAATAATACTTTGGTTTAATTCTATTCTCTCCTCAAAATGCTGAGAGTGTAGATATAAAGTTTCCTATAAGAGAAGAAATACTATTTTAACATCTGTTAGGCTCAAAGAATGATCTTCATTATTCAGTGCAGAATTGGAGAATAAAAACCAAGATAATGTTAAAGAAGATTGTCTAGGAGCAAAGTGATTTTACCGTTTCAAAATGATTTCACTATTTTACCATTGAGGTTAACCAGGCTGTAGAATATTTTTCTTTTTATTCTTTTTATGGATTTCAATGAGCTTCTTAACTAGGATTTATTTCTATATTTGTTGATTTTACTTTCTTTTCTAGGACACTGCTTATGGTTTGAGAACCTCTTCATGTTTATAAACAAGCGAGCCAGACTCTGGTGATCAGAGAACTTACTATGAAAACACAAAGGCCTCTTACCTGTAAGGGAATCATAACCAAAGACGATGGTAAGACAGATGAGGAAGCAATCCAGTTAGAATAAAATAATTTAAACCCCGGCAGAGTAAAACTGTATTTGGAAAATGATACCTTGATACTACCAGACTGGAGTAAATTAAAGCTATCATGATTTCAGACTGGGCATAAAATATTTCTGTTTTTTCGAGAGAAATGTTTGAGAGATTGCTAAATTCTCCTTGAGTTGTCATTTTGACATAGTATATATTCAAACTACAAATCCTTTAACTACATATATGTTTGATTTACTAGTTGTTCATATTTATTGCTTTTTATCTTCTACCACCAAAAAATATTTCCATTTTTCTATACAAATATTTTCCCCAATATCTCATTTCTTCCTTCATCGATTCTAAGTGTTTGTCTTTGTTTCCATGCTTTAATTAAGGGGAAAAAAAAAAAAAAGCCTTCCAGTCTCTATTTAGTTTTCATACAAGTAGAAAATTCTACATGAGATGTTGCAAACTGAAATCCCTCCAGGAGATTTGCAGGTGATATAAATGAGAGAGTGGCCCAACCAAGTATATATCCGTGGGGAGTGGGTTTGTGGGGACTCTTGAGTCCAAAGAACACAAACCTCGTCTAAAGTGGGTAGCTGCTATTTCACTAATTTTTAGTGGATTATGTGATTTTTTTCCCACATAGGATATGCATTCAGATATTTCTGTGAAATCTCCAATTTTAAAAAATGCTGCTATATCTAGACCTCAAACATCCATAACTGTTAACATCACAGAGAGAAATGATGGAAGAATAATATATCACTGCCAATAGAGCGGTCCAGTGAAAAATAAAAGTAAATAAATAAATATACCGCATGTGAACACAATGTAACTTCTAAATCCAACTCCCAATTTACAAGGATGCAGAGAACACAGGAACTCGTTAAACTACACCACGGGAATGCAGTCAGCACAATCCAGCCTGTAGAGAACTACAGGACCAACAACACCGTTGCTTCAACAAACAATTGCAAAGAAAGAAAAAAAAAAGAGAGAGAGCGAGAGAGTGATGGAGTGGGAATGTATAGACTAAAAGAGATTTAAAGGTTAAATTAATCAATTGCAGTGTGTGAACCTATATAGATCCCCATTTTAAAAATTTACAACATTTATGAGGTAATGACCAGATATTTGATATCAAGCAATTATTGTTGTTTTTTAAAAATATGTTAAAGTTAATGTGGTTATGTTAAAAAGTCATCCCTATCTTAAGCAAGATATATAAACATATTTATGGATGAAATTTTAGAAACATATTTACATTTAGAAAAACAAAATAAGAGGCAAACAAGCCCTGTCTACAAGCCACGTTTGGCTGGTATGCTGCCAACTTGCAACTCCTCATGTTTAAGAATATATGAGACTAATTTGCAGTTCTTATTTCTCATCGCCATCAAAAACTAGAATACATTAAGTAACGCTTAAGGGATGTAAACATATATAGACCACACTTCTCACTTGGAGATATGAGGTATGTAGATTAAACCTTAAAGAACAAGACAATATCACCTCCCTCTCATCTACTGTTTTATATTATACTCTATAAATGTATCTCTAATTGCTGGACTGTTTGCTTATTTCCCCAGATTTTTAGTCTTATAACAATTAATAGAATGCTTCCGAGTAAGACCCAAATTAAGTTGGTAAACAGCTGATGGATCACTTCTGTTGTGATGGGTTTTGCCGAGCCAGCCATCCCCAGGTCTGCCAGTCAGAGGACATGACCTATGACATATTCAGAATATTAATGCCATTAGACAACTCAGAGCAAAATGAGACTATATGAGGAATGATCATACCCTCCTCCAGGGTCCCTGGGGAAAACATACCATTAATGCATTAGAATCATGGAATTCTGTCTAATTTCCTAATTCCTGCTCATGGGAATTAAACATAAGAGATTCCAGAGATGTCACTGCTGCACACCTCCCTGAGCCCCCGTCTATGAAGAGTGGCTGTCCACACAGTGACTGGAACGTAGGTAGTGCTCCGTAAAGGCTGGTTCCTTTCCCCTCCACCCTGCCCATTGCTTAATGATGGCCCTCTAATGGATAAGCTGAATTATCTAACACAGTGCTTCTCAGCCTGATGTTGAGGGGATTAAGTGTGGGAGGAGAGGATACATACAGAACTCACTTGGGGGGAGTTTTCAGTAATTACACCCTCTCCCTGTAGGTGAATCAGAATCCTGAGATGTGGGATGGATGCATGAAATGATAATTTTAAAAAACCTCCCCAACCGATCCTAACATGTCCTCTTTCTGGTGATGCGCCTGGTCTTGGCCCCCTGTAAGGCCCCTCCCCTGCATCCCCTGTGCATAACCATTACTCTAACAAAAGAGATCTCAGAATTAGTGAGAGAATTTGAAAGGATGTTGCTATTCTGGTCTAACCCATCATCTACCATAGGACATATCAGTCTTTAGATTTCTTAAGCATGTAAAATTTAGAAGTAAATATTAAATCACAAGAAACATATTCTTTGGGTCTCTGTTAAACAACATTCTATTTTGTACCATAAATCTTATTTAAAAAAATAAAAAAAGAATTACCTTTATGCTTAAGAAAAGTTTGCTGGCACAAGGCCCACTGGGCTACATAATTGTTTTGAGAGAGATATGCACCCAGCTGGGGTTGAGAAATGAGTAGGGCCGAGATGATTTCTTTTTTGTTATAAAAATACATTTTTTAAGTCCCAGTGCAGTTTGTTTATTGTACAGAGGGTTTTTAAAAATGAGAAAACTAAGCTAAGGGGATTACTTTTGAAATACTAGTGACTTCTATTGTGCTCTTTGTTAAAAGAAAAGCCTACTTACAAATAAAAATTCCTTTGGAGATCATGGATTTATACAAAGTACAAATCTTAGCTTAAACTGCAGACTCTAGAGGGATGCAATTTCTTATTTTTTCTCTAATTCATCCAGTTTCTGTTGTATGTACCTGTACCCATTGCGCGAGCTGGCAGTGTGGGGTCTCCACTCCCTTTCTCTACAGTTCTAAGGTCTGAGAGACCTTGGCATCCAAGACTTCAGCAATGAGAGGACTTGATCCTGGCTGTTCGTACATGTGGGCAGCCACTCCCATGACAGGCATCACATCTTGTGGCTCCTGGTGTGCAATCTCCTCTCTTTCATGTCAGAGAGGTCCTTGCTGTCCTCTACTCAGCAAGGGATTTATAGGCTATGTCTGCACCATGCTGAGTGACATAATTGTCTGTGCACTGAGCTGAAGGCCTCTTCCAATCCCTCATCACGCTCCATGAGGGGGACAACTCTGCTGCTTCCAAGCCATGCTGGGTCATGTGAACTTCTGTGACTGTCTCGGGTTCATCAATATACTCCACAAATCTTGGCCTTGGCAATCTTCCTCTATAGGACTCCACCAAGGAAGCTGGGCAAGGCTTACTCTTCTGTGTGTACGAGAAAAGTAGCTTTCCTCTGTTATAGAGATTGGTCTTGTATGAGCTGCTTCTTTCTTTTCTGTCTTCTCTTCCTCCTCCTTCAACTTATTTTTTTTGAAAGTCAACTTTATTGTGATATAATTTATGTACAATAAAATGTACTATAAGTAATCAGTTGAATGTGTTTTGATGAATGTCTGTACCAATATAATCATCACCATAATCAAGGTATAGAACATTTTCATCACCCTTCCTCATGTCCTTTTTTTAGAAGATTTATTTATTTATTTTAGAAGGAGAGAGGGAGAGAGAGAGAGAGATTCCAGAGAGGGGCAGAAGGAGAGGAAGGGAGAGTCTTAACCAGACTCTGTGCTCAGCATGGCGCCCAGTGCAGGGCTGGATCTCATGTCCCTTAGATCATGACCCCAGCTGAAACCATGAGTCAGTTGCTTAACCAACTGTGCCACCCAGGCACCCCCGCTCATGCTCTTTGTAATCAACATCTCCAATCGCAGAACCAGGCAACCACAGATCGGCTTTTCATTACTACAGATGAACTTGAAGTACTCTAGAATTTAATATAAAGGGAATCATGCAATATGTAATCTTTTGTCTTTCCCTTCTTTCACACTCATAATGATTTTGAAATTTCCATATGCTGTTTAGGCTAACAATGCCTTGTTCCTTTTCATGGCTAGTGGTATTCTTTTATTTGAATATATCATAGTTTGTTTCTATCCATCTTATAATGGACATTTGTGCTGTTTTCAGTTCGGGGGTATTACTATTGAAGGATTTATGTACAAGTATTGTTTGGATATAAGTTTTAATATATCTTGGTTAAATACGTGGGTGTGGATTTGCTAGGTTGAATGATAAGAGTTTGATTAACTTTACAGGAAAATGCCAATTTGTTTTACAAAGTGGATTGTATCATTTTACATTTCCACCAGCAACGTCTGAGAATTCTAGTTTCCTCACATCCTTGCCAACACTTGTATTATTAGTTGTTCTTTTTTTTTTTTTTTCCATTTTAGCTATTCTAATGGATCTGTAATGGATCATCATTTTATTAATTTTCCTGATGAAAAATGATAATGAAAATCCCTGCATATGCTTATTAACCATATGTGCATTTTTCTTTGTAAAGTGTTCTAATCTTTTGCCAGTTTTATAAATGGATTTTTTCTTCTTATTGAGTTATGAGTTCTTTATATATTGTAGATACAAGTATGAAATACATGTCAGATATGTGTATTCCAAGTATTCAGATACATGTATTTCAAATAGTTCTTCCCATTTGTATTTTGCCTTTCCATTTCATTAATGGTGTCTTTCAAAGAGCAAAAGTTTAGGGGCGCCTGGGTGGCACAGCGGTTAAGTGCCTGCCTTCGGCTCAGGGCATGATCCCGGCGTTATGGGATGGAGGCCCACATCAGGCTCTTCTGCTATGAGCCTGCTTCTTCCTCTCCCGCTCCCCCTGCTTGTGTTCCCTCTCTCGCTGGCTGTTTCTATCTCTGTCAAATAAATAAAATCTTTAAAAAAAAAAAAAGAGCAAAAGTTTATTTTCATAAGGTTTAATTTATTGTTTTCTTTCTCTTATGGTTTGTGTTTTATCTAAGAAATAATTATCTACTGCAAAGTTACAAAGATTTCCTTCTCCTTCTTTCTAGAATTTGTGTAATATTAGTTTTCACAATATATCATACCTATGCCTATATTGACTTAATGTTGAGGTATGATATGAAAGTTAAGGTCAAGGTTCACAGTTTTTCCATATGAATATCTAGTTGTGTCAGCATCATTTATTGAAAAGACTACAATTTTCCCATTGAATTATCTTGGATCTTTCCAAGATATATTTTATTATTGCCCAAAGAGTATACCTCTTGATTTTTAAAAATTTATATTAAACCCTAAAATATTTTTTCTTTTTTCTAAGTCATTTGCATTTTCAAGTAAATTTTAAAATCTGTTTATTAATTTATATGTTAAAGATTACTGTGATTTTAATTGGGATTGCATTGAATCTATAAATATATTTGGGGAGAACTGACATTTTAACAATATTGAGTCTTCCCATTAAACTGGTGTCTCTCTATCTACCTTCTTTAATTCTCTCAGCAATATTTTACAGCTTTCTGGGCAGAGATCTTACCCGTATTTTGTGAAATTTATCTCCAAATATTTCATGTTTCATATTGATATAGATTTCCTGCCAATATAATCTATGGTGTATTCCATGAAAAACAGTGAAGGGTTCCTCGCAAACATGTAAGCTGTGAGCTACATTACTATATTTCTTTTCCGGAGAGCCACATTACACATTAGAGTGTTAAATGCCCTGAGAAGTCTTATAAGAAAGGCTTTTCTCTACTTTTGGTTAACTAGGTGTTTCCCAGAGGAATCTGACTATGGCAGCTTGCTGCTTAATTCCCATTACTGTCAAGATGATGGTTAGGCCCACCCTCGCCTGGCTCCTGTGGGTGGGAGGGTGTAGATCCCGTGGCAGTCTCAGCCTTGGGTGAGGGGACATGAGAACACTGGGCTCTTGTCAGTAGCAGAAAGCGAGACAGGAGGCAGTAGAACTTGTCCTGGTGGTTGATAGTTTAACACTCATTTTTGCCTGGGATCTTGTTTTGCTCTTCTAGTCGCTCCATCCTTGAGAGGTATGGGTCAATTACTTGTCAATAAAAATAAATCCTAATGATTTCGATAACTGGAACTGTTAATGCCTGATAACGCAAAGTTAAGGAGAGTCTCATAAGGGCATTAGAAACAACCTAAAGCCTTACCTCCTGACCTTCTAATGCATAAAGGAAATGGAGCCTGGAAACACGCTTTGAGCTCAACGAAGAATAGATGGAAATGCTTATCTTGCCCAAGTGAGGTCTTAACATTGAGACATATATTAAATGAAATAAAAACAGTTTTTAAGGATTTGAAAAATATGTTAGAAGTGACAGCATTCATAAACCCAAGGTGACAGTCGAAGATTTAAGTAGAAATCATTTTGACTTCTGCTTATAAGAAGCTTCTCTGTGATATGACAAGGCTATTTTTGGCAAAAATCAATATAGAAAGATAAATAGATGAATTATTTTTCCAAAGCAACACACACACACGTATACATATACTTATATATGTGTATATATAAAGAGGGTTAACCTTTACAACATCTACTGGCGGAACAGCATTACCAGTGCAGGGAAGGCACATACTGCAAGGAAAGATATCCTGAATTCAACAGAAAAGAGCGAGATTGAGAGAATCTGAGTTACACATGATGCACTGCTCTATCTTCCTTTTTACTCCAGAGTGATTACCGTATGTACTGCATATCGCTTTTTATGCAGCTAGACCCTATTATTTTCTTAATTTTATTTATATATTTGACACAGAGAGAGTGGCCACAAGCAAGGCAGCAACAGGCAGAGGGAGAGGGGAGCCCAGCAGGACAAGGAGCCTGATGTGGAACTCGATTCCATGACCCTGGGATCATGCCCTGAGCCGAAGGCAGATGCTTAACTGACTGAGCCAACCAAACAGACCCTTTCACTTGGCCCCTTGTTCATATGCCACAACTGCCTAAGACTATGCTCATTGTCTTCTCCACAAATAGAATTGAGTTTTGGGAGTAAACCATGTCTTTCTTTTTTTTTTTAATAATATTCTGTCATTCTCAAATTTTTCTGTAAGGCTTATCTCCTTTGTAATTCCATCAAAACTTAATTACTTAACAGTGTTGGAAGGAATGATAGATGTCTTCAACTACAGACATTTCCCCAGAGGGAGACCACATATGATTTCATTTAAAAATCACATCGACCCTTGGGGCGCCTGGGTGGCTCAGTCGTTAAGCATCTGCCTTCAGCTCAGGGCGTGATCCCGGAGTCCTGGGATCGAGCCCCACATCGGGCTCCTCCACTGGGAGCCTGCTTCTTCCTCTCCCACTCCCCCTGCCTGTGTTCCCTCTCTCACTGGCTGTCTCTCTCTGCCAAATAAATAAATAAAATCTTTAAAGAAAAAAAAATCATATCAACCCAGAAACGGAGGCATTATGATATCACTTTTACAACTGAGCGCGTGAAGATTGAGAAAGATTAAAGATTTTTCCAAAGATTATATAGCTTGTCGGTGGTAGAAATAGGCTTTGAATCTACCTCTGACTGCAAACCTGTGTTCTTGCTACTTGTTTCCTTAGGTGAAGGTTATTTTATTTTATTATTTTTTTTTTTAATGGAGGGAGGCAACTTTCATGGAAGTGGAGGCTATAACACATATATTCCTGACCTTGTTTTCTTTCTATTTCTGTGTAGCAACCAAAATAAGCATATTGATGGAGACTTAAGGACGGGTCTAGGAAAAAACAGTTAAGTCTTTTCTGGTGAGAAGCAGAGGCAAAGAGCAAAATAGAAGTTTAGCCTTCTTTAAAGCCTTTGGCAAAGAACAGATCGCATGATACCTAAGGGGTTAACAAAGCTGATCCTGTATACCTGATTTAAAACAGCTAAAGGCATCCTAAACAACTTTTGTCCTCAAAGAAGGTGTGGCATGGATTTCCTCTCAAGTTTCTTTGCTTATAACTTAGAGGACACTTAGAGAAAAATATCTCCAGATTTTGTTAACATGTATTTTTTAAAAGGGAAATTTATCTTGATTTTTTTTCCAGTTTTGGAGAAACATATTTGGTTCCGTAAACAACAAATATAAAGTCTCATATAAAATATGCTTCCGGACCTATGGCCGAGATACGTGAGATGCGTTCCCACAAAAATTTCTCCTCCTTTCAGTTCAGCTTCTGTACAAGGTGGCTCTTGCGATTTTTACATCCTGAAAATCTCTTCATATTTCATGGAAGGAAACAGTGTTGGAAGTTTTTTGAAAATACTCTCCAAGGAAGCTTTTGAAAATGAAATAGTTGTTTTGATAGAGCCGGGAGATAGCAATATATCAATTTATGACTTTAAGTCATTCAAGAGCTCTCTACGAGGCACAGTGACCAACTGGTAGACACCATTACCCACTCTGGGAGGGACTGTGTGACCTGGGGTAGAGCCAGCTCGGAAAACTCCAGGTGTCAGGGAACAGTGTGTAGGTACCTCTTAACTGTAGTCAGAGAAACAGGCACGTGGCCAGAAGGGAACTTCCTGCAAGCCTAAGTGCAAATTTCTTATTTTTCAGATGCGGAACAGAAGCCCCAGAGGGATTGAGTGTATTTGACCTTAGGTCACACAATGAGTCAGTGGTCTCATGTTACTTTACTCCCTTTTGTTGATGAATATCCAGCAACTTTGAGAACTGAAGAGAAAAACTGGTTTCCCTTCACCAGTTGAGAGGCAGCAAAAAGTCTTTACAGATGAATAATTTTGGCACTGAACAAAAATAAATTATTCTCATATCCATATGCACCCTTCCTTTTAGACAGATAAAACTATGAACCAAGGAAAAAAGAAATGTCTAATAAAGAAAGCACTTCAATAACCGAATGTTATTGTAAAATGACAGACAATACAGAGGAAACTTTCAGACCTGAGTACAACAAAAGTCAACAGTAAGCTGTGCTTCTATTGTCTTTCAGTATTAGAAACATAGTGCCTCAGTTTTTCAGAATTTGTTTTACAAATTCCATAAAAAAACAGAATAAGCTAGGGGCACCTGGGTGGCTCAGTCGGTTAAGCGTCCAAATCTTGGTTTCCATTCAGGTCATGATCTCAGGGTCATGAGATCGAGCCCCATGCCGGCTTCCCTGCTCAGCCAGAGTCTGCTTAAGACTCTCTCTCCCTCTCCCTCTGCTCCTCTCCCTTGCGCTCTCCTCTTTGTCTCTCTAAAAAAAAAAAAAAAACAAACCAAAACTTAAAAACAGCAACAACAACAAACACCAGAGTGAATTATTTAAAGAGCACAGCATCATCTTCTGGCAAAATGAGAATGAGGGGAAAACTGAGAAAACAAAGACAGGTTGCAGGTAGAGACATGCTTTTACTTTTATCCATTGTTGAATACACCCATTTATAATTCTTGTTTCATTAAAGAAAAAGTATAATTCAACATAATTAGAAATAAACCCACTTTTTATGATAATAGCAAGATTATTAGATTAGCTTTTTTTTATTCCTTCAAAGCATAGTTTTTACAAAGCCTCAATACAGATTTCAAAAACAGCTAGTACAGGGTTGAGACAACCACTGGCTTATATTTGCTTTTATCTGTTATTCATATTTGCTATGTTAAATATAAGCATTTATTTATCCATTCCATATTTATACAGAATATATGACATAATCAATACTTTGCTAGATACTAGAAAAACAAGACACAGAATGATCATGGAAACTGGGGTGCTAATAGTAAAAACAGAGAAGTTACCTAGCATTGACAATAAAGTGTGAGTATTATTACATAGTCTGCTATGTAATACAACAGACAGAGCTATGAGAGACAGTACACGGAGTGTCAGCCAAATTGGACTTGATTTCATGGACTCTCAGGTTTCCTGAGAGTTGGCACTTGAGCCTTTAATGATTTCGATGATGGTGAATATTGTCGCATTCCAATCTGAGTATTACAATGCTGTGGTATATGTGGGAAGTCCAAATGAACCAGCTTCTCGTTAGCACACTAAGAACCACGTTCCCCTATCTTTTCCAACTAGGACTTTGGCTGTAGTTTTCAGAAGCTGGATCTTTCCTCTAAGCTTTTCACTTGCCGTTGGCATTGTTTTTAGTTACATATAGTATTTCTAGGACTTACTAGGAACCTTGCTTATTTATATATTTTTTTTAGGAACCTTGCTTATGTATAAGAATTAAAATAGTGAAATCTATCCAAGTGTACACAGTAAAGAGAATTGGTAGTAATCATTTAAGGTATAGAGTGAAGCTAGACTTGGCATTATATTAATATCTTGGTCTAAAGTACATTCAAACCAACAAATAATGCAAGCTTTATTTAAAATCTACAATTGTAAAGACGCTATTTGCTATGATTCTTTCTAAAAGTCTTCTTTTAATTATACAGACTTGAAGAATTCCGTGCTGCCTAAAGTATTTTCTTCATTAACATTTTCTGATAAACTTCGCACCCTTTTTCCTAGAATACGGTAGCTATGGTTTGTCATATTCAAGTGCTAAATTTCTTAGGTCTGATAATTATTCGCCTTCCATTATTTGGGTATTTATTTTCAAGATACTCTTCTATCTACCCAGGAGACTACTGTGGTCTAGGTAAAAGTGGTGAAGGTCAAACTTTTATCAGAAAAGTAAATAAATATATGAGAGATAGATAAAAAGATTAATCTTTGCTGTGATTAAATGTTAACCTGCAGGAAAGAGAAAGGAATGTGAATCTGTTCGTCTCTACGTTTACAAACTATTTTTCTCTACAATATTTTCTTACTATGCAAGTAAATGAATTAGAGTCTGAAATGCAATGTAAAAACAAATTGAATGTCGTGTGCCTGGCTGATGTAGTCAGTTAAGCCACTGACTCTTGGTTTTGGCTCAGAGTTGTGAGATCGAGCCCCATGTGGGGCTCCACGTTCAGCTTGGAGTCTGCTTAAGTTTCTCTTTCCCTCTGCCCCTCACACACCACCTCGGCTCTTTTTCTCTCAAATAAGTAAATAAATCTTTTAAAAAAACAAAGACAAATTGAATGAATTTGAGATCAAATTGATATACTTAATTTGTCTCTTTTGGATTCCTACCCATTAAAAATGCTACCACATTATCAATTTTAATTATCGCTTTGAATTTATTAAGCACCTGTTGTATTGAGAGTCTCACTTGACGTATACTAAGAACTCTACCGTTAGTACCTAGTTCTCAAAAAGGACAATCTTCCACCTGCAGCAACCTCTTAAGTGGACCTGCAGTTTAGTTCCCTGACGGCACCTCACAAGATAACTTCAGAAGAGAATAATCTAGAAAGTGATTGGTTGGGGGTTGCTGTGTTTTGTTTCTCAAATGTTAGCACACAGCAGAATCAGCAGGAAGGCTTGTGAAAGTGTGGATTTTTGGACCCCACCCCCACAGTTTTTGATTTTGTGGATCTGGGGCAAGGCCCAGCAATGTGCATTTCTAGCGAGGTCACAGGAGCCGCAGCGGCTGGTCTAGACCACCTTGTGACAAACCTGGTGCTAGGAGATGGGAGTATCCAACAGGCTTCCTCACTTTCTGTTTTTGTTTGTTTGTTTGTTTGAAGATTTATTTATTTTTTTTAGCCGGGGGGGGGGACAGAGGGAGAGGGAAAATCTCGAGCAGAACCGCCCCCCACCAGCTCAGAGCCTGATGTGGGGCTCAATCCCATGACCCTGAGATCATGACCTGAGCCAAAATCAAGAGTCCAATGCTCAGCTGACTGAACCACTCAGGTGCCCCAAGGCTTCCTTACTTTCTGGTACTTCATTCCATCTTCAAAATTTTCCTCATCTCCACCCAGGCTGCTCCCCATCAATACCCACATTGATTCGTACAGGATCCATCTCCTGGGACAACCGAGAAGCTTCCTTCAGGACCATGTAGGCTTTACTGCCATAGGAGAATTTGCTGCTCAATTTCTAACTCCATATGTTTATATTACTCATGTACTTCTTTTCCTAAGGAGAAAAATGACTTCCTGAAGAGACGAATTTTACTGCTTAACAATAAGTGAGCTGGTTAAAACTAATCAATTTCTAGAATGTCAAAAAACGAACTAGCACTTGAGCCCGCGACAGCTGCAAAGGCAGTTGCTGGAGTCAGCACTCAATCAGTGGAGGTCTGAAGCAGCTGAGACAGCCTTTTTCAAACACTTAACTGCCTGGGTCTTTCATATAAGTCATTCATTCAACTGCATTAGGATACTCTCAGAACGGCAACACCGTCATTCCGGATATATCTGTAAACAGGTTCTTCTGGAGAGATGAAATTAAATTGCAACTTCTAATAACATAAAACCAGCACCACCTGATATGTTGCTGTATACAAAATACATGTTCCCATTTTCTTCTGCATGACCTGGACCATGTGGTGACCGATACTTAAGAGGATGGGGGGACAGCCTTTCTCTACCCTCTCTGCACACAGTCGGATTCCTGAGTGGAAGTGGGTTTACCATTTGGGCTCCTACTAGGCAGGCTCCATACTCACTGCTCTGACATAGCTTCCTGGCAAGGGTGACCATGTAATTAATATCTGTATTGGTTTTCTATTGCTGTTGTGTGTCGCCCCTCCCCGCCCCCATGCCCATTCGTATGTTGAAGCCCTGAACGCTAACATGATGATGGTTTTTGGAGACGGGGGGGGGGGGGGGGGGGGGGGGGCGGGGGGGGGGCTTTGGGAGGTAATGAGGTTTAGATGAGATCATGAGGGTGGGGTCCCCATGATGGGATTACTGGTCTTATGAGAGAAAGTCAGAACTTGCTTTCTCCGCCAGGGGAGGACACAGTAAAAAAGTGCTCGCCTGCAAAGCAGAAGGGGGCTCTCATGAAGATGGAGATCTGCTGCTGCCTTGATCTTGGTCTTCCCAGCCTCTAGAACTGTGAGAGATGTCTGTAGTTTAAGACGTCTTGTCCATGGTATTTTTTATACCAGCCCGAGCTAATACACTACCCTGGAAAATTACTACACACTTAACAAGTTGCTTAAACTTGACAGTTCCATAGATCAGAAATACAGGACAAGTGTCATCAGGCTAAAGTCAAACGTGTCATCAGTTTGTATCCCTATGTGGAGGCTCGAGGGCAGGATCTGCTTCCTTGCTCATTTGGGTTATTGGCAGAATTCAGTTACTTAGGGTTGTTGGTCTGAAGGCCCCCTTTCTTTGTTGGCTGTGAGCCGAGGACTGTTTCCAGCTTCTCAGGGCTGTCCACATTCCTTGGCTCTTGTTTTTGCCCTCCATCTTCAAAGCCTGCAAAGATGGGTCAAGTCCCTCTCATCCTTGGAATCTTTTCTCCTTCTTTTTCTGCCATCTCTCTGACTCATGCAAGAAAGATTCCCCTTTTTAAACGATTCATTAGTTGGGCCCACCGAGCTAGTCCAGAATAATATCTGTACCTCAAGGTCCATACTCTTAATCGCATTTGCAAAATCCCTTTGCCACGTATGATGACATATTCACAAATTCCAGGAATTAGAGCACAGGCGTCTTTGAGGGACATTATTCTGCCTATCACAATGCTCATACAAGGTCATCTCTGAGAATGAAAGAGAGCATGATTAATCAGCATGCCATGATAACAGGAATAAACTAGGACGCACTGTCACCCAATTTATGACATTGAGAGTTAAGGGTCTAAAATAAGACCTAAGTGTGTATGTGTGGGTGTATGTGTGCGGTGTGTATTTGTATGCTGGAGTGTAATGAGTTGAGCTGTATTATCATGATATTATCTAATCAATGAAGTTAAAAATAAATATTTAAATAGTGCCTTCTGTGGGCCAGAGGATGAGGAGTGAGGTGTTAAAGAGATGAGTAAACATAGCTCTGCCTTCAAGAAGCTTCCAGCTAGTTTTCAATAGATGTGTTTAAAAATGTCCACCTTGATTCCCAAACATGCTCGAGGTCCACGTGAGTTAGTAGGGATGGATTGCATTTGATTGCAGGTGAAGGGCATGGACTGCAGATAAAGAATAAGTTCTCCTTGACCATGAAGGCACATGGAACGTGAATGATGAGACTCTATCCCCCAACCATTAGGCTGGCAAACCAGGACCGTTGGGTATAACTAAAAAGAAGATAAAATGAATGTCCTATTTAGAACAATCCTTTAATTAAGAAGTAGGCTACTGGGGACTCTGCTTTAATTAACCACAGAATACCACATTAACCTTTTCCTGTGTTGTTATAAAGTTGAAGCTCTACTCCCTGAGGTAGAATTTCTTCAAATGCATTCTGCTATCCTTGGGCATATGCAGATTGAAAAGGAAATTAAATATGGAGATACTATTTCCATTAAAAGATAATTATAAAACTCAAATTATGCATGTCTTCATACATGATTGCGTAATGATTTAAAATGAGGCATTTGCTTTGAGACATTCATCGGTTCTAGTTAGAAATGCTTGCATATTTTATAAAAGTTAATGTTTTATATTTATTTACATTTGAATCATTACGCTGTAAGATGAGACTTTTTGGCTTGATAATCTTAATGTTATTAATTTGTCATAATCTTTTTTTACAAGAATGGCTATGATTCTGAGTGGCTATGATATGTACTATCTTAACATTCTTGTAATCATCTGGTATATTATGCATTATTTGAAATAGTACTTTTTTCACAAACTGTTATAAAGTTTATATTAAACTTTGGTGTTGTTTCTAAACAAATATATTTAGAATTTTCACGGTTAAGAGGTTTATATAAAATACTTTAACAAATAAGAATGTACTTTCATGCTCATCACTAAACAGAAAACTGAACATTGTGAAGTGCTTTAAGATATTTACAATTTTATTTTTGTTTTTATTTTTTTAAAGATTCATTTATATATTTTTTTTAGAGAGAGAGTGTGTGTGAGCTGGGTTGGGGCAGAGGGAGAGAGAGAGAGAGAGAAACTCAAACAGACTCCCCGCTGAGCCGAGGGGCTCAATCTCAGGACCTTGAGATCATGACCGGAGCAGGAACCAAGAGTCTGATATTCGATTGACTGAGCCAGACAGGCACTGCAAGATATTTATAATTTCAGAAGTTAAAATAGTACTGACTCTATTGTGAATTACTATTTTGAATATAATTATTGGTAGAGATGGGAAATGTAATCTCCTCAATTGTGGCACAGAAATCACATGAAAGTTAATGCTAAACTTTAAAGAGAACGATGAAACAAAACGATTTCATTACAGGAAACAATGGTGATTAGAAAACAAAGTAAAATTGTTTTTTTGAGAATGTAAAAACACTGAACATAAACATATAGACCAACCCAGAAAATGATGTGATTGATAACCACAAACGTAAATTTTTACAATAAGCCTGTCATCAAGAGGGGAACACCATGTCGAAACAACTTTCACTTCATAAAGATTAGAAAACACAAATGTTGAATTCTATCATTTTCTATTGCGTGCACATAAATCAATATGTTTTTCAGGTTGTAAAGTTTCAGTGAACACATTTGCCATAAAATGCATATTTACCAAAGTATATGCTAATGTAATGAAAGCAATGATAAAGAAATTAACATTTTTTTCATCTCGTGTTAGGCACCACAAAGAGTAGACTGCATTTGGATGCATTTGGAAGTGGCATAAAATGGGGACTAGGAACTGAATATGTTGCAGAAAGCAGTGAGGGAATATGGATGTGGGGCAGCAGCATGGAAAGGAGATAAATGACATTACCTGGTAATTAGACATTGGAAAACTCTCGGTCACCTAGAAATTTTCAGAGCCAGGGTCTGATAGAAAAAGTATTTGAAATAGATTTTCAGTTTTAAAAGTTGGAAAATAATAGTCTCTTAGTGTGGCGGAGTGGATGCAAATATAGGTAAGACATGATCTTTGTCCTTCTAATAAGACAGTGCTGTATCATAGCCCAACAAATGTTATCCATGTGTACAAAACGATACAGCATTTTGGTAAGGAACGTGTGGATAACTAAGCATGCACAGAAGCATGACCTCACGGAGGTAGGTGGGAATTTAAGGTCTAACCTCTAATTTAAGGAGTTCATCAGATGTAGAATAAAGACAGAAATCAGAGAGAAAACAGAGTCAAGCACTGAAGCCCACGGGCACGTGACGGGGCCTGACAAAGATGGCGACAATCGGATGCACAGCTGGACCCCCTTAGAAAGGGCCTTGAGAGTCACAGCTTAGGCTTTGGACTTTACTCTGTAGTGATGTCAAAGCATCAAGTGCCCGTGGGACTTCCCATTAGCTGTATCTTCAGCAGGCAGTTAAATATCTGGATCTTGTGTGAAGAAGCGAGGTCAGATAAGAGAGATTAGGGCCCGTGGAAATTGAACCTTTGAGGATAAGATGAGATTACCCAGGGAGAGCATATACAGCAAGGGGTGACCTCAAATATTTAAAGGGCGAGTCGGGGAAGGGCTGTGAAAGAAGTTCGCAATGCTAGCGGCTGAGTAAGAGGAGAGGCAGGAGAGGGTCATGCGTCCTGCTTGTGGTTAGTCTTGCAATCCGTGCCCCAGGAGGAGCCCCTTGCACCACCAGAGAGCTGACATAAGCATCACAGACTCATGCAGTCTCTCCCTAATTACACATGATCTCCTTAGTTCTTGGCTGGGGATTAGCATCCACAGGACTGACGGTCATTTTCCTTTTAGGAACGGAGTTGATACAAATGAGAAGCAGCATTGAGATGTGGGTCTCGCATCTGTTGTGACATCTCTTCAATGCTGCAGGTTGCACTTCGGCTATTTCATAACGTCATCCCCAATACTATTGCTCAAAATCGCAGCCACAATCCTATCTATTGGGTTATTTTGATGCAGCACCGATAATGAGATGGGTCAGATACTTCACAATTCCTTTTGTTTCAAGCACACATTTCCTCTGGTCCTTGTCAGCACTGACAGAAATGGTTTAAAAGAGACATTTATAAAAGCTGCGGCGTTGGTTCTCCGCTTTTATCTTTACTGAGCTTACGTTATTCACACAAGCAAAACGCTATGCGTGCTATACTTAAATACCCTCTTTTATGTTTCTGTTTTATTGATACCTGAGACATCCCATATTTATGCTAAATTTGTTTGCTTGGAACACTTTCACCTAAAAACACTATCTTTCAAGAAGTGAAATTTTTTATCCAGTGATTTTTTTTTCCTGGCTAACCTTTTAATTGTGCCTTTCTTTTTCTCTGTTTTTCTTTTTTTTTTTTTTTAAAGATTTTATTTATTCGACAGAGATAGAGACAGCCAGCGAGAGAGGGAACACAAGCAGGGGGAGTGGGAGAGGAAGAAGCAGGCTCCCAGCAGAGGAGCCTGATGTGGGGCTCGATCCCAGAACGCCGGGATCACGCCCTGAGCCGAAGGCAGATGCCCAACCGCTGTGCCACCCAGGCGCCCCTCTCTGTTGTTTTTCTTATGTCATTGCCAAATATATATATTGTTTGCCTCCAGTATTGCTTTTTTAAAAATCTTCAGGGGCGCCTGAGTGTCGCAGTCGTTAAGCATCTGCCTTCGGCTCAGGGCGTGGTCCCGGCGTTCCGGGATCGAGTCCCACATCGTGCTGCTCTGCTGGGAGCCTGCTTCTTCCTCTCCCACTCCCCCTGCTGTGTTCCCTCTCTCGCTGGCTCTCTCTCGCTGTCAAATAAATAAATAAAATCTTTAAAAAAAATAAAAAAAATAAAAAGCTTCATATTTCTCTTAGTAATTTATGTTTACTAAACAAGAACAAATGGAACAGAAATAAAGAAAAGGCAGTCGTGCCACTAAATGCTCTGCCGGCATAGTCTTCAACAAACTCAGTAGAGTTTGTGACTATTTACAGAACTCAGCACGAGCAGACGTAGACAAATCTATAGATGTGATCCCGTTTACTCACAAACCCATGCTTCTCGTGCTTTCAGTGGAAGTCCTTCCTGAAGAATATCAGAGATATACGGAATAGACTTGATGACATCATACAGTTGCTTGGGCGTTCTTGTCCTCAAGTTTTGTCAAAGAACATCCTTGGGGAAGTCGGGGAGCTATTTGATTCCCTTAGCCAATATATCTGAAAACATCGAAGGTGTTTCTGTAACTCTCTTTGGTCCCCCAATACTAAGGGTAATCACAGCTTAGCTAATGTCACAAAGGTAGAAACAAGCTAGACCACTTAACATATAAGCCCGAGCAGACTGCCAGGGTTTGGGGAGGAGGGCGGGCATAACAGAAAGGTGAATGAATGGGAAGGTCACCTGTGTTTAGAATTTTTGTCAACCTAAACTTCTGGGTTTCTGTCCCAGTGTTCATCCTTAGCCTTTCTAGAGCACTCATGGAGCAAGTGTCTGTAGCGCTGGGAGGGCTGGCTGTTAGTGCTAAGGGCGGAGTCACGCATTCTGATCTCTGAGAAGCTGACTCCAAGAGATGACTGTGCAGGAACTTTAGTAGGAGCTGCCCTTGGAAATTTTGATCAATATTTATGCATTGAGCCAATGTTTTCATAAGTAGAAAAATCTTCCCTGGGAATATCAGAAATACATGAAAAAGGCATGGTGAGCACACACGGGGTGATCTGGAAAGGGGGAGAAGTAGGGCTGTATGATGGGAAAAGCTGTGCTCTGATGCTGTCTCAGGGAAGGCCTCAGTCACCCCAATGGGGATCTTTGAAGGTGGGGTGTTATTGAGTAGAGGCTGCCCCCAAAGTGGGGTGAGTCCCCTTTCCTGAAGACGGATGATAGCTGAGGGCTCTGTGCTGGCTTGGTGGTTAAGGAAATAAACCTTTCAGTCCTGAAGGGGAGTCTGTGTCCTATCAGAGTGCCCACTACAGTCCATTCCTTCCACCACACAGATCTCCTTCTTTCTGCAAGTTCTGGAGGAACAAAAAGGAGGAGCTTCTTTTTGTGGTAAGTTAGAACGGTGAATAGGACAAATACTTCCCCCAGTGCTGTAGATGGTCTTGGAGAAGCAACGGAAATTCATCATCTCCTTACCACCAACCATTTTAGGTTCCTACCTTCAGCTCCTAACTCCGCCTGCCTCAGTGGCTTGCCTTTTGGCATGACCTATGGCTTCATCTGTGAGGAGCCTGAGCGCCTGGTTGCCAAGACTTTTTCAAGCAAGAGCTTCTGCATTTGTCCATTTATTGTCAAAATTACTCAAGGGTGTACCGATAGTCACCCAAGGTAATCAGCTGGTCGCTAAATGTATTTCTCCTTGCTGCCATTTGTAAGTGCACCCCTATTTTCTTCTGATGGTCCTTTCAATTAACATCGCCGCAGTGGTTACCACTTATTTTGCCAGCAAATCTCTTGGAATGAGGTACCTAAGCACCATGACCTATAAGCCACCAGAGATAATAGTTTGGTGGGCCTCTCGCTGCGTCCCCTGAGGAAGCATTCTTCCTTTGGAAATCAGGACCTCTAATACCACAAAACTCAGATTCATGGCGATGGGAAGCACAGATTTGTTCAAGTGGTTCACCAAGACTAATAGTAAGCAAGACCAACCTATTTCTTCCCCTTGGTTTCTGGACACATGAATTCTACCTAATATGGACACATCATCACATGACGGTTGTGGAGTAAAATGTACACTGCCTTCCAGAGAATGGTGACAGTAGATGGCTGCTATAAACCGATCACGTAATTTGTCTGCTTGTCTGGTTGTTGTCTCATGCCTCGTCCATGATGGACGTTTTTTGGTGGATGTCAACATGGGATATGGAAATCTTTGCACTTCTGTGGATCCATCCTCATGCTCTATCAAAACCTCCTTGTCCTCAATCTTCTAATCTTTCCTTTTCCAGACCCTTGAACAACTGGCTAGGCTGTTCTCTACTGTCCACGACTTTACGTATGTTATAATCTTAGGTCATCCCGGAGTGAGTCTACAGTGCAGCTGTTGTCTATTTGTGGTTGGCACTCACATACTGAGCCAACACTTTCATCAACCAATCTTGTTTTTGCTTTCTGCTCGATTATCTAGTCATATCCCCTTCCCCAATGTGATCAAAGATGTGAGCTGAGAAGTACAACAGTGGTAAATGACCTGTGGGTCTGGACTACTTGCTTGTGTGTCTTGATTGTGACCCTTGGACTTCTTCATGATCAATCCTTGTTGTAATACTTCTATAGTATAACATACTGATGATGGGCTCACTTGATCTTGTGACTGGACAGCTCTGGACCCATGGTAACTCTGTCTCTACCAGGGTTTGGCAATGTAGCAGGAGCTGTTTTCAAAAGCTCTGTAATTATCTACTCAAGATGGTCTTGTTATTTAGCTTTAGGGGTCTATAATTCTCTTATTGGGACATACGACAAACTCCAAGTAGTATATTTTCCTACCACTGATAACATCTAATGTCATAGAATCTTTTAGCTCCTATGGGCCAAGTGGCAGAGCTGCTCGCACTACAGCCCAGAACTTCTTCAGATCCCTTTATTACTCTAGATCCTACTGTAAACTAGCAACTTTATTTATTTCCTGGTATATGGGTTTCAGTGGCATTTCCGGGTATGAAGTATGTCATTTCCTCCAAGATGTGGGGACGGATTTAGAGGCTTCGTCTTGACTTTTCACACTAATGTAACTCTCACCCCACAGGTGAGAACCAAAGTGGGGCTGTGTCAATTATCAGGTGGGTCTATTTCAGGAAACAAGGGAACTGAGGAAGTCACCACATGGCAGGTCCACAGACCTGGTAGATCCACTGTGTCCCAGATCTGAGTCTGTACTCTCTTTATTGACATTCTTTACATGCCCCTACTAAGACTGGGGCCCCATGATGTTACTTTGAGTCTTCGTGTATCAATATCACCTCCAACTCTGTGTCTATCTGTGTAAGTGGTCACACAGTCCCCTCTGAGGGAAGATTTGGGAAGTGGTACTGCATGCTTGCAAGAATGCTGCAAAAATCGTCCTTTGGGGACCCAGACTCTCCTTCAGTTACTGGAACCCCCTGAAACTGAAATCTGATTCAGATCCAGAAACTGGGTAAGACATTGCAACCCACAAACCTGATCATCCATCCTTATTACTTTTGATTGTACGTGGAGAGCACCATTGTTGGTGCTCATCCGCTTTGTCCCAGGAGAAGCCATGCTTCTGTTGACCATCTCTGTCATGGTCAGCAGGCATGCCTTTGGCTGCCACTCTGATCTTAACACTTACGTTGATAATGAAGTCCATTGGTTTTGTGATAACTAAGTGCCTCCCTCTTTCTGCTCTTTATTGGGGGCCTTATCCTCCTTTCTATCAGTGCAGTGGGTTACAGAGAGCAGCTGCCCCTCAATTTCTTAGTCATGCTGGTGCCCCTTCGGCAGCATGTTCCCACTTTGGTACGTGGCCTTTTCTCAAAGCCTTCTTGTGGTACAGAGTCATCTGACAGGATTTCAAGGGTTACATATCATATCTGCTTTTCTGATCCTTTTACTCGCTTATTTCACCACCTGCCATGATAATTCTGGGGTTCTCATGATCATCACTTTTTTCCATGATTCTCTTTTTCCTAGCATTGCATTTAATCTATTTTTGTCTAGCACTTTCAGAATCTGGTAATATTTCTGGTACCATCATGGTACCAGAATCTGGTACTGGGCTCAGCTTCTCCCCTGCCAGTCATTGTGACTTAATCTTCATTATGAATCTAGTGATGAGGAAGGGGGTGGGGCAGACACTGAAAGAACTCTGCACTATCTTCAAAACCTTAACAGAGATAATTGAAGTACTTTTACAGGCTCAGAGAATTAAAGGGAATCTGGGCATTTGATATTTTGGGGTGCATCAACCCTCATATCCTTATCCCATATGTCAGAATTTCATTTTTTTCCTAGCCTGGCCTTGGCCTTGCTATAGGAAGCCTGTTCAGTTGAAGAGTAATCTTCTGTAGCTGTGCTGCAAGCCCTGGGCCTGGTTCACAGCTTTTTCTGTCCTTTTGCTACAGGAGATGAGAACTTTTTTTTATATGACACCAGGGGGGTCCTTTGGTTTCCACATTTGTTTTAATTTTTTAAAACTTATATTTATCATCTTTCTCCAAAAGCATCCGTTACACTTAACAACAGGCACATTACTTTCGGTACTTAGAATTACTATGCCTCCCATCATTTCAAATGCCTGCCATATCTTACTTTCTAGAGCATTTTCTTTCTCTGCAATCCCACTCCAGCTTGTCTCTTGTGAGAGTTTTAATAATTGCTGGGCACCCATGGCAGGGACTATCTGCGCTCTCTCTACCACCAGTGATGGGCTTCTCTCTGGCACTGCCATCTGGGTGGTGGGGGCGGGGGCATCCAACTCTCAAATTCTATCCTGGGGTCTATTTCTCAGACAATCCTGCACCAGCTCTCACAGGTTTGGATCACTAGGAAGCAAATGATAGCTTAGAGATCGGTTTCTCAGAAGTCTATTTGGGAGTGCTCATGGAAAGGAAGAGGAAGCTGATTTGGGAAGAGGGGATGTTGGCCTACAATGCAGTCTTGATGAAGACCTGAGCACACCTCATGGGCAGCTCTGAACCTGCGATGGCCCCCACATCACCCACATCGGATGGAGGCTGCTATGAGGAGGGGTTGTACTCTGGGGAAGTGTATTATTTTGGGAAGGCTGCCATACAAAATATGATAGATTGAGTGTGTTAAAGAACAGAAATTTTTTTTATCACAGTTCAGGAGGCTAGAAGTCCAAGATCAAGACGTTGGCCATTTGGCTTCTTCTGATGCCTTCCTCTTTCCTTGCCTTCAGATGGCCACCTTCTCACTGTGTCTTTATGTGGTCTTTCCCTTGTGTATGTGCAGCCCTGGGGTCTATATGTGTACCCCAATATCCTCTTCTAAGGACTCCAGTCATACTGGATTAAGGCCCACCCATATGACCTCATTTAATCTTGATTATTCCTTTAAAGGCTCTCTCTCTAAAAAATCACATTCTGAAGCATTGTGGGATAGGCTTCAACATATGAGTTTTGTGGGGAACACGATTTTTTGTTGTTGTTGCTCTTGCAGATTTTTGTTTTAAATAAACATCATCTTTCTGTGTTATCAAATTCCCACATTTTTTCCTATAATGAATTTGCTTTAGTTAGTGCATAAGGCATTTTTCTTTGGTTTCTTCCTTTTTAAGTTTTCTTAAATACATAGGAGGATTAAACCATGAACACGGCACATGCCAATACCATTTTTGCTGTAACACGCCATCTTTAGCTGAAGGCTACCTGTTACAGTACTCCCAGCACCTGGGCAGTAAGTTCTTATTCCTGAAGGGGAATCTGGGCAGCACATTACAGCAGCCCCTAAAGGCAGGTACTGACTGTTATGGAGCGAATGTTTATGCCTCCTGCAGATTCATATGTTGAAATTCCAACCCCCAGCTGGATGGTGTTAAGAGCTGAGGCCTTTGGGAAGTAATTAGGTCATAAAGGTGGAGCCCTCATGAATGAAATTAGTGCCCTCACAAGAAGAGACGAGAAAGCTTGCTTCCTTTCTGCTCTCTCTACCACGTGAAGATACAATGAAAAGATGGCCATTTGCAAACCAGGAAGAAGGGCTTTACCAGGACCTGACCATGCTGGCACCGTGATCTTGGACTCCAGCCTCTAGAAGTGTGAGAAATAAGTGTATGCTCTTAATGCAATGTTTGTTACAGTGGCCCAAGTTGACTAAGACACTGACTCCTTCAAATTGCTCATATTTACTTCTTCTTATAACATATCTTCAAAATCCGAATCCTGAAAACATTACTCTGCCTAGTGTTCTCTAACTATAATTCAAATCCCCGTTCTCTCCAAGCACCATCAATGTGGCTTTCTCTCCTTTATACACCTTAGCATGATGCATTGAGCTTGCTTATTTCTACCCCTCACTTCTCTTTAGACTGTGAATTCCCTTAGTCCAGCCTTTTTTCATTTGGTGTTGGCTTTTTTATCTCTTTATTTTTAAAATTTGCACTGTTTCTGGCACAGAATTGTACTTAATAAAATATGTATGAATTAATTTACTACAGTGCAGGGCCATCTTTCTGTATGTGTATGTAATGTAGCATTCCCAAAGTCAAGCAATGCTGTAACCAACTGGCGGTCCAGCTGATAAGAAACCGATTGGAAACAATACTGTAGACCTTGCCCAGGCATGTGCAGGGTAATGTAATTGAGACAAATAAAAGAAAAAAAAGTTTTCTGACCCAGATATGGTAGCCTCGCCCTTAGTTTTGGATGAGACCACATCACTGATGATTAATTTCTTTGCATTCAGACTTACATTTTCCAAGAGAAATTCGATGCCAAATGCCAAATACAAACACCACAGGAAGACAAAGGCGTGACTAGTCATTAATATTTTTGGATGATTTTGAAAGATGATTTCTTCAGATTGCTCTCCAGATGACAGCTGGCTAAGAAGTAATGGCATAGAGAAAAGAGCTATTTTGATGTTAGTGAAAAAATGGTGACTAGGTGGGTCTGTTCCATGTGAGTTTCACTTAGCTACAGGAGGAGAATATGGAGTGATGGAATCTGGGGCGGAAGAAACCAAAAAGTAGGAAAGAGGTATTAAAAAGAGGAAGGGGTGGTTGCTAAAACGAACCTTAGCTGCTTCAGAATTTTGCCCTGGGCCCTCATCATTATTTCTGAATTTTCTATCCTCATCCAACACATTCATAAAGTACCATCTTTTCCCCACAGAAGGTGATGGTACAGCGTGTCAGTTCAGGTCAGAAATGAAGGATCAAGGTAAGCAAACTGGCATAAAATCAGAGAACACAAGATGGTAAAGGTGGTGTTAGTAATTCCTTCAATGGCCTCTGAAAAATGTATTGGAGAACGTCGCCCAGTGCCTAGCCCTCAAATTCACGGGGCAGTGAGTTCGGCGGCAGTCTCAGAACAAGCAAGCAAGCAAACAAAATGAAGCCGACCGTCCCCAGCAGACGGCAAGAGATTTATGTTCTTATTCTTTCAAAAAATCTTCCAAATGATGAATATTTTAGTTCAGGATTGAATATATTTTACTGCCTACATGCTCTATGAGTAAAAATCAGGAATTTCTACAGTCAGTAATCCGGCAATTTCATGAAAATTTAATATAACAATAGGAATACATAGCTTGCTACTGATTTTCAGAGTTAGTAAATTTTACATCTGGAAATAAGAGCGGTGTGTTGTGACAGTGTCACAAAGTTACATCCTTTCTTACCCCGTAACTAATTTTTCTATTAGGTCCGAAGCAGCAGCTATTTAAAGATAATTAAATGGTTTTCTGACTGTGCCCCCTCCAGATAATATGTGTATCTTCACTCTGTTTTCTATCAACAGGATAATCAGTAGTAGGAATAGATTGAAATTTGGATGTAAGATACAGACACAAATAATGCAAAGTGTGAATGTTAAATCGAATCACGAATCATTAGTGATTTCATTTTTAAATGTTATGAAAAGTAAAATTCTTTTCATAACAAGATAGTCATAGTTACTTCTTTCTCCAAAAACTAAAGGTAGAAAAAGCCTTTGAAAAACAAGGGTGATTCAACAGCATAAATTCGGCAAGGAAAAAAAGTCTATTTTATTCTGCCAGCCTTCCCTAGAGAAAGTACTAGAGAGAACTAGTAAGGAACAAGCCTAAGGCACCTTTACATACATTGCTTTCCCTTATGTTGCCAAATCACAGCGCAGGCTGAATTTCCTAGGAGCCAAGAGTTTCAGATGAGAAGTTTCTACAATGATTTCAAATAAATAAAATGTGAAATTAGTACTTTCATTAGAGTCTGAATGAGAGAAGACTATTTTGAAATATTCTTTTTTTTTTTTTTAAAGATTTTATTTATTTATGTGACAGAGAGACAGCCAGTGAGAGAGGGAACACAGCAGGGGGAGTGGGAGAGGAAGAAGCAGGCTCATAGCGGAGGAGCCTGATGTGGGACTCGATCCCGGATCGCCAGGATCACGCCCTGAGCCGAAGGCAGACGCTTTAACGACTGCGCTACCCAGGCGCCCCTATTTTGAAATATTCTTAACCTGAGTGATAATTATTACTTATACTTGTAACATCTTCTGTTTGGACGTGAAGAATCGAGAGCCAGAAGAATAAACATGAAATGGGCCACCTAGTTTTATGATGCATGAAGTCACATCTCCCACAGCTGGGAGCTTTGAAAAAATCTTTTTATTTATTTTTGAAGATTTTATTTATTTACTTATTTATGTATTTGAGAGAGAGACAGAGCGAACAAGAGAGAAAGCACGAGCTGGGGTAGAAGCAGAGGGAGAAGCAGACTCTCCGCTGAGCAGGGAGCCTGATGCAGGAGCCGAAGGCAGACACTTAACCGACTGAGCCCCCCAGGTGCCCATTTGAAAAAAATCTTCTAAGTTTATAAAGACAGTGAGGATATTAAATGCATGAGATTATCATGGAATTTTTAGGAGGGAGAAGATTTAGAAATGCTTAAATACAACCTTTACATTTTTTTCATTAAAAAAAGTATAAATATTTTAGATAAGGAATTTAAAATCCTGATATTAACCTACCAAATAATTTAATCCTTGGGTTTATATTTTATTAAAGCATAGAGGTAAACAAAGAAGACCAATATCTCCCACATTTTCTTCATTTACTGAGTTAAGTATCGTGATGTACCACATACTACTGTCTATCATTAGTGCTCATTCTATCTTCTCAAAGAATGAAATCAAAGCTGATATATTTTTAGAGTTAACTTGTCACTGAGTTTACTTGTCACTCCTTCTACACTCACACTGGTTCCCAGGGACACTAAAGTCACTCATACTCATTGGTTTGCCTTAATATGGACATAGTCAATGTTATGCCATAAGTTAGATGATACTGCCTCTGCCCAGCTCTTCTGGAAAATATGGGAGTGATGCCTGTAGGATATTAGATGGTTAAAGAAAGTGTGTGTGTGTGTGTGTGTGTGTGTGTGTGTGTGTGAATGTGCTTGTTTCACAGAAAGTAAGGTGATATTGGCAACAAAGTTCCAGGGTCTACCTTTGCTGAATTTTGCTTAGTCATGTTTTCACAAAAGCTTCCCCTCTTGTCAAATAGCCACGTAAAACTTAGAAGCTTAAGAAGGAGCTGATTGTTTACAAATTAATAAACTTATTTCTTGAGGCTACTAGTTCACAAGTGAAGTGGCCTCAGTCTCTTTGCAGAGTAGTCTTTGAGAATAAAAATACAAGATAGACGGGAAAGAAGAGTCTTCCACGAAGGCCAGGGAACATCAGCAATGCCTGGTGAATGCCTGCTGCTGTCCATGTGGCCTTTCAGACTGATTTTTGGAAAAGTTACCAATTTCTCCTGTCTGGACAGAGATTTCCATCCTCTCAACACCGTTGCCTTATATTTTTCTCAATGTCTTTTTTTATACTAGCTCTTTTCAAACCATTAGGATCCATTAATGTACTGTTGAAGGGTGTCAATTTCCAAAACCACAAAGTCAAGGAAAACAAAACATGCCTGGCTGTTCCTCCTTTGAAAATAACATCGGCATAAATTTTGGGTTCATAAAGCTCAGTGAGCTGATCCTGTTTCATCTTTTTATTAGTTGGAGCAGTTTTTATGTGGATGAATTTCTGACAACGTGTTTCATGAACTTACTTCTGGCAGTTTCAGTAGTCTGCAGAGGCAGTGTTCACCTGAAATGTACTTATTTCGAAACTCCCTGTGCCCATTACAACTTCAAATAGCCCTTTTGCCTTCTCCCTAGAACTGGTTTTGCATTTGTTCCACAGTAACCTTATGGTAGTACATTGGTATCTCTGGATCTAATAAAAATTCCCAATGTGGAGCTTTAGCTTTGGAGAGGAACTGTTGTGTTTTATTTTCTAGGATTATTTTTTGTAACTTTTTAATATAATTCCAAATCACAAAAAAGTTGCAAGAATAGTTAAGAAACTCTCATATATTTTTTACCCAGATTCATCAATTGTTTACATTTTTCCCATTTTATCATTCTTTCACTCTATCCATCTATTATCTATCACCTGTTTTTCTATCCATCCATCCACCTCTCTGTCAATCTATCATCTATCTGTAATATTTTTCTGAATCAATGGAGAGTAAATTGGAGATGTTGTGCTTATTCACCCTGAAATAATTGTGTATTTCTTACAAACAAAGACTCTTGCATAACCAGACTACTATTCACAAAATCAGAAATCTCCACCTCAGTACAACATTATTGAATTCACAGTCCATATTCAAATACTCAATTGTTTCATAAATGTCTTTTGTAGATATTTATTCTGTATGAAGAATGCAATCTTATATCACATGTTATGTATACATATCATATTGCTTTACTTTTCTTTAATCTGAATCGGTTTCTTCAACCTTCTGTGACCTCGACATTTTTGAAGAGTAGAGGCCGTTACTTTATAAATGTTTTGTAATTTGGGTTTATCTCATGTTTCCTCAGGAAGAGACTCAGGTGTTACATTTTGAGCAAGAATACCACATAATATGTCCTTCTCAGCACATCTTATTTATTAAAAAATGATACTGATTTGTTCCAACAAGAGCTTTTTAAAATGAAGCTTTTCTACCTTTGCCCCTTGAGCAGTAAGTGAACAGCCCAGATAGCCAAAAAATGAAACGAAATCAAATGTAATCTAGTTCCCAAGCCTCCTGAGAAAGAGAAAAAAATAAAATATAGATCATACAAAACTAAAGGGAATATGCTTTTTTCCAACTTCAGAAAGCTCTTTTCTATTTTCTTTTCTATTTGGTTTATATGCCTATATATTATTGTATTTTCTTCAACAAATACTCATTGCCTACATGCTATGTGCAGACATTTTTTTCTGCTGGCCACCAAATTCCTTGAAGTTAAACATTTGTTACCCAATGACTTCATTTTCTATTCCAGAGAATCCTAATTCCATTCACCATGACAGTATGAAGGTGCCTTCAATGAGATCACAATTTCTATTTAGTCCTCAATTCAAAGAAACATGTTTAAATCCTAATTCTATTTACCAGACTACACCATTTTATCTCATTTACCACTCCCGTTAGAGAACCTCCCCAGTCCACAGCTTCTTCTCCTGAGTGAGTCCACTTGTCCATTTCTGATGACCTCTTCCCACCCATTCTCTTCAGTCAGCTATTAGCCCTCCAAACCACTCCTTGACTCTATTTTTCCTCAAGCTTTCCCTAAAAATTCCTTTCACCTTCTCTCAAATAAGGATCTTCCAGTTTTTCCTGGAACTCCCAACCTATCTTTACAGGTGTTTTCTGGAAATCTCCATTTTGACCCCTTACAACTACCTCAAAGTCAGCCCTACCCCTTACCTCTAGCCCAGCTTTGCTTCCTGTGTTTCTCCGGATAGTGGCCTCCCCTTGCTTCAGTTTAGAACATTGCTGAGAGCACCACAAGGGATGGGCTTGGCCTCTATTGCCACTGCCCCTCACTGCTTCTCTCTCTGCTAAATCTTGCTGCCTTCAGCACTCGCAGGTGTTTCTAAGAGCACACACCAATAAGAGTCATACATGGAAATCTCTCAGAATCTGTCTCCAAGGCAACCCAACAAATGAGACAACCTCTAATCTGCTGGACTTGAAAGGAATAGATTTTAATGATTTGACAGGAATTTCTACCTAGAACTGTGCTTTAAGGAAAGAGAGGATATTAGCCTCTTAGGGATGGACTGATGATAAACTACTGAGCTGCAATCCCCACCCAAAGGCACTGAAGAGAGTAAAGCCCCACGTATGCTGTCCTGCCTCACCTCATCAAAGAAAGCAGCATTTGACACAGGTCCCCAAAAGCACGTTTTACCAGGCGATAGTAAGACTGGACCTGAGCTCCAGAGCTCCTGTGTGGTCTTGCTATTTCTACACCTGCTTACCTGCTCTTGAAGGCTCTGCTTCATCAGGTGCTTAGATAATGTAACATCTTAAGATGTATTTTGAAACTTTTAGCAATAAAGGAATCTTCCCATGTATTTTTGAAATACTGCAATGGTTGGTAATACCTACACTTAAATGCTATCATACCATGTTTCACTATAAGCATATATATGAGGTTAAGAATAAACCCAGCAAATGACTTCAAGAAATGCAGAAAGAAGTAGATTAATAACAGTTTTTTGAAGTAGTTATAAAGGGGAACAAAATTATTATTTTATCTATTGTAGTGCTACATGACATTATACACAAAACCGTATATATATTATACTTCGGCGTGATGAATTTTAGAAAGTTAGCCATTTGATTTGAGTATTTTTAAAAAATCTGAACATAGCAACTATTATCCTTTCTGTTCCCTGATTCCACTGAAGCAAGTTGCTTGTTTTCACTGAGGCTGAATAAAGCCTATACCCAATTGTTACATTTGGTATGCTCTTTATCATCTCAACATCTAGCACAAACAGCTTTCTACTTTCCTCTTTTCCAAATGGATAGTTTGTATTATTAATAGATTAAAAATAGCATGTGTATTTTGAATACTTCATTTATGACAAGCACTGTACCAAGAACAGTTAGAATTCAAAGTCAAGATTTCTGACCCTTTAGTGGCCACAGAATCACCTTTCTGAAAATATTTTATTGGGAATGTGCGTATTCCTCCCAAATTAATGTTTGAAGTACTAACTCCCAGTCTGATGGTATTTGGAGAATAGAGCCTTTGGGAGATAATGAGGGCTAGATAAGGTCATGAGGGTGGGGTCCTCATGATGGGATTAGTGCCCTTAGAAGAAGAGACAGCAGAAGGCTTGCTCCCTCTTCCCTCCCCATCACCTGATTCATGGACCCAAATGTGAGAAAAGAGACAAGGTGGCCATCTGCAAGCCAGGAAGAAAGCTTGTACCAGGAAACACATTGGGCTGCACCTTGATCTTGGACTTCCCAGCCTCCAGGACTGTGAGAAATACATTTCTGTTATTTAAGCCATCCAATCTACGGTATTTTGTTATGGTAGCCTGGACTAAGACATGTAGATTTTATGGGAACTTCAAGGGAATTAAAAGTGGGAAAATACTCAACAGAGATTGAGTGGGTTATTTGCCACGGGGACATTTTGTGAAGGTATCCTAATCAATAAACAAGCTACTAGCTTTTACTTTTGAACAGGCTGCCAATGCTTGACAATGCTTGTAATCGTATTTTAATTTTTCCTTTGCCTAAGAAATATGTCATTTATGGTTTTATAATTTTTGAGCTGGAAATGACTTATGCTAATTTTTCTTAAAGACTCTGTGCCATATTTTCTCAGTCTCACCTAGTACATGTTTCTGATTTCTACGGAATGTATGTTTTCTAAAATTTTTTCTCCTTAGACTGAATGTGGAGCTGTGCTGCTATCATAAAGTTAGAATTTTAAAGGCATCACTACATTTGCTATTAAAAGTAGTATTCAATGTCAATTTTCCAGGCAAGAACAATATCTCAGCACCACAGATAGAAAATGAAATATTCGAAACATCCAGAAACATCTGCCAGTCTCCAGTGAATACTCTGCAATCAATCCATGTTATCATAAAATAAGAATAGAGGTCTTTGCTTAGAATTACTAGCACACAGTACCTCATTAACTAACCCAGCCAATCAATTAGGGTCACTGAAAGGTGGCATAATAGGACTTTGGGGGAACATAACCATTTTCCTCATTAAATACTAACAAGCCAGTTCTCACACTTTTCTGATATCATTATGTTCCCTACATTTCCTCCCTGCCCATTAACTAAAGTCCTAATAATCACATATCTGCTTACAGCAGCCTGTCTTTTTAATTTACCTGCTGTATCCATTTTGAACATATTTCCCTGATAGTTACAGATTTCCTTCCTTTGGCAAGAATGCCAGTCCAAAACAATCTTACCTTTCATTTATAAAACTGCTTGAATCTTTTAAGCAGTCTGGTAATAAAATGCACAGTTGAAAATTTGGGTGACTATAAAATGAACTGCCTGGAAATTGGAACAGTGATGAGGTGCCTTAATAATGTCAGGATGTGTCCCACATGTGACAGTCTTCTTGGTGTGAGGTGGCTAACTAACTAATTGGACAGGAAATCCCCTGTGAACTGGCAGAGGACATCCTGTTTATGCGAGGAACTGTAATGAGGTCCGTGTCAACGCTAAAGAACGTTCTCTCGGTTTTAACAATAGCATATATAAAAAATGCTTTTGCAGAGATTCCTCACACAGTTGTTCTGTGAATCCATATCAGTTAAACGACTTTTACGACTGAGAATGCTTTTCTCAAACTTGTGGTATTCTTGAAGTCGTTTATGTAACAGAGGTAAGTTATTTGTATTCGAGAATGTGGCAAAAGCCTATGGTATCGTAGGTGAGCACACATCCTTTTCTTTAGACAAATTTGCTTCCTCCCTAACTTTCTGCTCCCCTAACAAACCTGTCTCTCTCAATTTAAAGATCTGTGGTCAGACTTTGTAGGTAGTTAGGAACATTGCAGATTATCTTCAGGGTGTTTCAAGATAGAGGGGACAAGTCACCTATTTGTGAATTTCTAAAATCATCGAAATTGACCCAACTTGTTTTACAAAGAAGTTTGACATGGACCTGAGCCATTTTTGTTTGTTTTACCTTTATTATTCTTCTAATTTATACAACATTTGATTTTTGTATCCTATTTCTTCCACATAAAAAAGCACTCCTACATGAAATAGTTAAGTTCAATATCGGTTGATCTCTCATGTTACTTTCAGTACCCTTTGTTGGGTAGTCATTTGGAAATAATGAGCATTTTGTTTCCTTTATTGTTTTGGGGGGACACATTCAAGTATCCATACGACTCACAGAAGAGCTATCCAGAGTCCAGATAACACAGAAAGTATCCTTTGGTCTGAATTATTTAAATAGTTCCCATCACTTCCCAGATTTACTTTGGCTACAGACATCTCCTCCATATAAACCCAAGAAACGATGACCACCAATACTGAATAATACGTGGTAAGCAACTAATAAATAATAATATTCCCAGGAATGGTTTGCATGAGTTTTAAATAGCTGGTACCTTCTCATTTAGCAAAATTTATTATTTAGAATGTTAACAAACTTAATTAATTATTATTGGAATGTTTACCAAACTTAAAACAGAAAATACAGATCTCACTAAAAACTTCAAACCTTGATCATAGAAATTCAAAATTTTTAACAGGAGTAATCAGTTTCTAAATAGTAGAATTCTGTAAATAATGTTTGATTGGTATAGTAAATATAATATGCATATCAAAGTTCTATTTATTTATAAATTCAGGTCACCTAAAGTGACAGAATTGTTCATATTTTTAAAAAGTGACAGGTTGAGATACAACTAGGGAGTTAACATATAAAAGATATGACTAGAGAACATCATGAAATATAAATAAAAGTAACATATTATGGATTGAAAATGTGGAAAATGAGGAAATCCTTAATCATTATATGAATTGTATTATATTCTGATATTCAACTGCATTATAAATGAAAAACTGAAAGAGAAAGGAAAAAATTACCTTTTTTTGGTACAGATTATTTATTTTAGAGAGAGGTAGAGAGCATGAGTGGGGGGAGGGGCAGAGGGAGAGGGGGAGAGAGAATCTCAAGCAGACTCCCCACTGAGCACGGAGCCCCATATGGGGCCCAATCCCAGGACCCTGAGATCATGACCTGAGAAGAAATCAAGAGTTGGATGCTTAACCAAGTAAACCACCCAGGTGCCCCAGAAAAAATTATTCTTAATCCTACTACTCTTAGACATTGGTATTATTGTGACACATATCCTCCCAAATTTTTTAATGCATATTTGCTCTTATTGAATTATTATAATAGTACACAGGCATTTTAGGCATTTTATATACTTCTCCACTTAATACATTCCTTGAGTCTGTGTAAAATTCCCAAGTATTTATTTTATTGCTGCATATTATTTCATTATGTGAAATTGTCAATATTTTTTTAAAGATTTTATTTATTTGAGAGAGAGAGAGATAGAGCATGAATGGGGGGAGGGACAAAGGGAGAGGGAGAAGAAGAAGCAGACTCCCTGCTGACCAGGGAGCCTGACATGGGGCTTGATGCCCGGAACCTAAGATCCAAAGGCAGACACTTAAAGGACTGACCCACCCAGCTGCCCCTGAAATTGTCAATATTCATGTAACTACTTGCCTATTGCTGGTCATTTAACCTTCTTACTTTTCCCTATCATAACATCATGATAGGCATCTTTATGCATTTAGTACTTTGTACATTTTGCTTTTGCTCCAAAAAAATTCCCGGGAGTAAAATTGCTGGATAAAAATTTCCAAATACTTTCTCCCCTTGACCAAGCATACTTAACTGGTTATGGACTAGCCATGAATGAAAAAGTTTATTTTCTAACTTTTTCAGCCAGTGTGGAAGAGTCCAAAATCTATTTTTTTCTTTATTCTCATAGAAGTCCTAAATTTCTGTTGGCGCAGAGCCATGTGGAAGAAAAACTACATTTCTTAGGCTCTCTTTCAACTAGTGTAGCCATGTGACTCAGCTCTGCTTAATAAGATGCAATGACAGGCAAATGTGTGGTGTGGCGGCTTCGAGGAATGTTTGTGCAAGGTAACTTGTGGATGCCATTTACCCCTTCCTCTTTATTTCTTTCTCCTTTGAGCTTGCTAGAATTGGGTGTGATGGTGGGTCATTGTCATTGCTAGCTACATCACGAAGACAAGGACTGTGTCCTAGAGGGATGAACCGGAAGGACCCTCGGCTCCCGCACGGTGGCGCCTTTCCAGACCTGAATTTGCTGCCTCCAAATTTTATATGAGAGAGAAATCAACTCCTCTTTTATTTATACCAGTTATTTTGACTCTCTGCTACATGTAGTTCAAACTAACTCTGTCTGATGCAGACTTCTATTTTATTGTGATTTTTACAAAGTTGTATTCAGCTAGATGCATGGCATATTCAAAAGAACCACTTTACCCATACAATAAATAGAATTTAAAAATGCAGGACTGATGTCAGTGAAAGGAGATTGCTCTGATGATTCTGAAATTAATATCTTTAAACAGAGACGTTAGTTGTGGGATTTAATTCCATCCTCATGAAAACTTGCTTTCGTTATATCAGTGTTTGTAAAGCCAGATGTTCAGACCCATAAGTACATGATGTGTTGGTTAACTTCAGCTGACAGTTCTCTCTTAGCCAACAATTGCAATTTCGCATAGCCGTGAGACTTGAAGGACTGTTAACAAGTCATTTAGTGGCAACCTCTTCTTTGGGGGTAAATTTTAGTGTGTAGATTTGTCACTTCAGAATTCTTTTTTTTTTTTTTTTTAAAGATTTTATTTATTCGACAGAGATAGAGACAGCCAGTGAGAGAGGGAACACAAGCAGGGGGAGTGGGAGAGGAAGAAGCAGGCCCATAGCGGAGGAGCCTGACGTGGGGCTCGATCCCAGAACTCCGGGACCACGCCCTGAGCCGAAGGCAGACGCCCAACCGCTGTGCCACCCAGGCGCCCCTAGAATTCTTAACTCAGTTATCAACCAACTTACTGGGGACTTCTAGTTGATACGGTTTGAAGGTCAGAGCTTCCCATGAAAGGTCAAGTGTTCTAGATCTTTATTTTTTTCTTAAAGGTTTTATTTATTTATTTAAGAGAGAGGGAGCACAAGCAGGGGGAGCAGCAGGCAGAGGGAGAAACAGGCTCCCCACTGAGCAGGGAGCGTGACACGGAGCTGGATCCCAGAATTCCAGGATCATGACCTGAGCTGAAGGCAGATGCTTAACCGACTGAGCCACCCAGGCGCCCTGGTCAAGTCTTCTATACCACGCTGCCTGTATTTTCTTAAGCTTAGACTAGGGGTCTGATTTAGCCGTGTATACTTGGCCACGACTTCTTCTGTATTAGACAAGATCTCTTCTTCCCTTGAATTTTCATGGCAGGGTACATATTTTATTATGTAGTTATTTGTGTTCTCATAGCTGCTCTCTTTCTGCTCTTTCTCCACTCTGGAGCCCATTTCCTTACCCATTTAATAGATGGTAGACTTTTAAAAGGAGAGAAGCCTGTTCTGCTTTCTCCATGGTTGCCACTTAATAAATATTTGGTTAATTGAATTAAATTTCTGAAGGTAATTTGTCTAGCAACGACAAGTGAGCTGCGTGTGCTTTGAATTCTTGACTCCCCTTCAGCAATCATGCCAACTGTTGACTTAAATCATAGGGCGCACTGAGCAGCCTGGTGGTTTTGTTTACTTTTAAGTGCTCCTTTTTGACTCTGATCGATGAGGTGAAAAGTAATTTACATTTGATGTGTGGCTCCCTTATCTTAACCAGAATGACAGCTGCCTGAGAGATAAGTTGTTAAATGTAAAGTGTGTAGTTACCCCTTGCTTGCACAATATGCTTTGTCTTACTAAAAAGAGGATGTAAACGCAGGCCTGTAATTACTTTCTGTTATGCTTCTCCACATTTATGGCGGGCGCTGAATATATGCAGATGTTAACAAATTATTGCATAGTTATTTTACCTCCAAGTTGGTGACAGAAAAACACCTTTTAGGAAATCTGGGTTTAAGAGGATGCTTGTACAAATAGAAAGGCATCTTCAGAACTTAGCTAGTGTGTGCACATCATTGGTTCACTTAAGGGCAAATGAACTTTGATCATTAAGTGTCTGACAAACCAGGAAAATCCAGCTCAAGAATGACTGTATGTTTAATGAAGATATGTAATTACTTTTTAAAATCATTTGAGACATGGGCCATGAAAATCATTTCACAAGTTGGGAAACCGGAAGAGCTATTTTAAGAGCAAAGTGAAATTTGAGGCATATTTAAATCGTGAACATTTTTATTAGTATTCCTCGAGGTATTATTCTCCTTGAGGTCTTGAAAGTGAACATGGGATGTGTCTGGTATAGGATTCAATATATTGTACTTAAGCAAAAGCCAGATTGAATGACTTTTGTCTAGAGATTTAGTAGGCGAGGAGCTATTTCCTATTTTACAAAGGGGTTAGGATTCCTGTTCTACTCTAATGAAGTATTTATGAAGCACTAAGGCAAAGGGGATCTCAAGTGGAGTATTACTGCTTAATATATGCACAGATCTCAGAACCCTCTCCATCTGGCTTATCTCTGTTTGCTGGTATCAGCAGCCTCGTGTCTTCAGACCGCAAAAGATATATGGCAAGTTAAAGATTTTAGTGACAAAGTGATTAACAGGAAATAACATTATGGAAAATTGATTTAAATCTTCCAGGTATTTCTTGCGGGTTGCCTTTTTTTGGAATGGAAGCAATTTTATTGAATTACAACCTGGTATGTCCTTTCACTCATTGGCTTGCAAAAATGGCTAATCATTTGTAGGAAATTTTTGTGTATGTTCATGTTTTCTACACTTTAGTAATCAAATGATTTTTTTTTTTTTTGGTGATTTTTAGCTGTTTAGTATAAAGACCTTGACTATAATGGATGATTGGATAACAGACACAATGGAGGTTAAGGAAGGAAATTGAGGGGAAAAGTTCCCTTTCTGTCACATACAGCAGACACGGCGTTTTTCTTCGTCTGCCTCTCCCCCTACTAGCTCGAGTACACAGGAACTCTAATAAATAAATATTTGAAAATTAAAAATAAAATAATGACCCTAAGCTTAAAGTAGTTATCAAATCTGAGTTTGGAAGGCATCCATCTATACCAAAAAATATGAGTACAAAAAGAAAAGCTTATGTTCAACTAGATTTTAGCCTGCAGTTGGCTAACCCTTGAGACTCAAAGCTGCATTGAAAAAATTTAGTTTGCTTTCCTGCTCTGATTTATCAGAGTAGTGTAACTTTGCCTCTGTCAGGAATTCGTTTTTTCTGTATAAACACAATTTAGACAACTTGACGACAAAGCATTCTTTTGCATGTCCACTCTACTGTTATTACATGAAAATTATATATAATAACTTTGTGCCGGAAGTAGAAAGGTTCATGATTTATCTCTATAGCACAGAGCTTGAGGTAATGTTCATGTTTTATTTTCCTCTTACATTTTCATGATTTCTGCTTTATAGATAATAAAAAAGTTCATTATGTTGATATGTTTACTTAAGTATATTATAGCTTACATCCTGGCAATTAGATTTCACAAAATATTATTTACTTGTCTTTACACTGAGTACTATATGCAGGTATGTCACTGTACCAATTTCAAGGACACACTTTGTGAAGTCCTCACGAGGGGAGAGCCTATACCTTTCTACCGTAACAGCCCCTGGCACTATGCTGGCTTAATAATCCATATCTGTTAAATGAATAATGATGTCATCTTCTTTACTTTAAATATTATAAATACAAACTGTCATGAAAAGAGTCATCTCTTTAAGATTCTGGTGATGTGAATAAGCTGCTAATTTTTGCACTGTGTTAACAATGAGTGCTACAGCATATAAATAGAACTATTACTAGGAAACCCCTATTACACAGAGCATTATTTCAACCCCTGCAGTACTCTTTCCATGTGTTAACACATTTAATCATCACTGTGACACTCTGATAGTACTACCGTTTTCATTATTTTACAGATGAGGAAATCGAAACTCAGGTTAAGATACTTGGCCAAGAACACAACTAGCCGGTGACAAAGCTAAGATTCAAACCGAGAGCAGCTGACTCAGAAATCCATGTTCTTAAGCGGTATTCTTTGCTGCCTCATACAATTATCTTGCTTTAATAATGTGAATAATAATCATACCTTGTATTGGAAGAGTATTTTGCTTTTCGGTTTGCAAAACTACATTAAATTAGAAATGTAAGTTGTCTCTTACATAATTTTAATAAGATACATTCAGTAGCTTAGACATTCATTTACTCGGTGATCTTGGCTGAAGAGAAGCTTATATATTGGTAAACGTAGTTATTACTGAGGAATTTTTACATTTTTTAGATGGTAACAATTTATTTCCTTTTATTCTCCATAATGCAAATGTGTAACACTATAGAACAGGGGTCAGCAAGCTTTCACTGTAAAGAGACAGATACATTTCAGGCTTTGAGGCCAAAATATGGCTTCTGTCACATATTCATCTATATTTGTTTTTTCAACCCTTAAAAAAAGTAAAAATCATTCCTAGCTCAACAGGCCTTATTAAACAGAGGTGGCACAGGCCAAAGTTTGCCAATTTCTGCTATAGAGCATACATTTAGGGATTCAGGCAAGAAACATTCGACCTACACAAGGAATTCTAATACTGAGCATCCAGATTGCATAGAACATTAATGAATTTCCATTTAAAAAATTGTGTTCTATTTTTGTTTCTTTTGGAAAGGTTCTGAGTTTATTTTTCCAAGGGTAGCGGAAAATTTAACATGATCAAAATCCCAGCAAGTCTTTTTGTACATAGACAAGCTTGTTCTAAAATTTATATAGAAAGGAATAAAACTATCTTGAAAAGGAAGGAAAAAAATAGGAGGAGTCACTGTACCCACTCTTCAGGCCTACAATATGACTACAGTAATCAAGACAGTGAAATATTGGCAGAAGGAGAAAGATAGATAAATGGAGCAGAATAGAGAATTCTGAAATAGATCCACATAAATATGCTCGATTGATTTTTGACCAAGGAGCAAAAGCAGTTTGATAGAGGCAGGATAGCCTTCGCAACAAATGTCGTTAGAACAATTGGACATCCGTAGGTAAAAAATGAATCTCAATACAAAAATTAACTGAAGAAAAATTATGGACTTAAATCTAAAGTGTAAAGCTGTAAACTATTTAGAAAAAAAACAGGAAAAAGTTTTGGGTCTAGTCAAACAGTTCTTAGACTTGACACTGAAAACGTGACAATATTGCGTGAAAACTGATAAACTGGACTTCATCAAAACCAAAAACATTTATTTTCTGAATGACAATGTTAAAAGGATAAAAAGATAAGTTACAGACTGGAAGGAGATATTTGCAAACCACACATCCGGCAAAGGACTACTACATAGAATATACAAAGAGCTCTCAAAACTCAACAGTATAAAAAAAAAGAAAAATTCAATTAGCAATTGGTCAAAAGACATAAGGACACACATTTCACGAAAGAGGATAGACAGATGGCAAATCAGCACATGGAAAGATGTTCAACGTCATTAGTTATCAGGGAAATGCAAATTGTAATAGCAATGAATTACTCCTTATCATCTCTACTATCATAATGACCAAAATTTAAAAAAAAATAGATGAATCATTGAATTCTACTGCTGAAACCAATACTGCACTGTATGTTAACTACTAGAATTTAAATAAAAATCTGAAAAGAAAAAAATAAAACTAAAAAAATAAATTAAAAAAAAATGACAATCCAAAATGCTGATAGAGATGCAAAAAAACTGGATCACTTGTACATGGCTGGTGGGAACCTAAGATACTACAGCCGCTTTGGAAAATAGGTTAGCAGTTTCATTTTTTTAATTTTAATTTTTAAGTAGGCTCCACAACCAGCGTGGAGCCCAACGTGGGGCCCAAACCCATGACCCCAAGATCAAGACCTGAGCTGAGATCAAGAGTTGGATGCTTAGCCAGCTGAGCCACCCAGGTGCTCCAGTTTACCAGTTTCTTATAAAAAGTGAATTTGCAGGTATTAGGATGTAAATCCAGCTTTTGCACACTCGGCCATTTATCCCAGAGAAAACTTGTGTTCACGTAAAAACCTCAACACAAATGGTTCATAGCAGCTTTATTTGCAGCATACACAGACTGGAAACAAGCCATATGCCTTCACTGTATACATTTTTAGAGACACTGTGCATCCTTACAACGGAGCATTACTCACCAGTAGAGAGGAGCAAACTACTGATACACGTAACCACTTGGATAAATCTCAAGAAAATTATAGTGAATGAAAAAAGCCAATTCCCAAAGTTACATAGTGTATGATTTCACTTACATGATATTAGCGAAATGACAAAGATACCGAAATGATGAACAGATCAGTAATGGCCAAGTGTTGTTGGGGGAGAGGACGTGGCTCTGAAGGGGCAGCATGAGGGATCCCTGTGTGATGGAACTGTTCTCTTTCCTGACCATGTCAATGGCAGTACCATGGTTCTGATCTTGTACTCCACTGTTGCAAGATTTTTATTGGGGTAACTGGATAAAGGGTATTTGTATCTTTCTCTATTATTTCTTACAAATGCATATGCATCTATAATAATTACAAAATAAAAAGTTTAATTATAAAATATTTAACTAAGGGGTAGCTGGCTGGCTTAATCCATATAGCATGTGACTCTTGATCTCAGGGTTGTGAGTTCAAGCCCCACGCTGGGCATGGGCCCTATTTTAAAAAAAATTTAAAAAATAAAAATAAATAAATAAAATATTTAACATGAATACAAGGGGAAGTGCAAGAATACCACCTCTGGGTTAATTTTAGAGAAATTCACAAATTGGGCAGTAACTTACTTTTGTGGTCTAGCTCTTTAAGGTGAAGAGGCTATGATGAGGTGTCCACAGGTTCATAAAAATCATAATTCTTGAATGGGATGGGCAGGAACTTTCAACAGGAGCATTTGCTGTATTTCCTTTGGTGTTTTTGATACTTAATATAGTGTTACTTATGAACCAAATATTTCAGAGCTTACAAATTTGCTCAAATACCATTGGCGATGAATCTAGACAGGAATATTTGACAAAATTTGGACCAGTTAGATTCCTTTCCATGAATTTGAATTTTAGAACTAAGAGAGGAGAATTATCCTGGTGGTGGAACGTTTGGAAGGGAGGCTTGGAGATGATTGGAGGCCATGCTGCTCACTATATGAGGAAGCCAGTGCGCAGTAAGAGAGAAAGAAACCAGGGTGCTGGATGGCTCAGTTGGTTAAGCATCTGACTTGACTTTGACTCAGGTCATGATCTCAGCCCCTAGTTGGGCTCTGTGCTGGGTGTGGAGCCTGCTTGAGATTCTCTCTCTCCCCCTGCTCTAACCCCTGCTCGTGTGCTCTCCCTCTCTCTCTAAAATAAATAAATAAATCTTAGAAAGAAAAGGAAAGAAAGAAAGAAAGAAAGAAAGAAAGAAAGAAAGAAAGAAAGAAAGAAAGAAAAGAAAGGAAAGAAAGAAAGAAAGAAAGAAAGAAAGAAAGGAAAGAAAGAAAGAAAGAAAGAAAGAAAGAAAGAAAGAAAGAAAGAAAGAAAGAAAGAAAGAAAAGAAAGAAAGGATGGAAGGGAGGGAGGGAGGGAGGGAGGGAAGGAATGGATGGGGGAAGAAACCAGTGGGCAGAAAGAAGCAGAGACTAAAGTCAGAGTAAGAATCTTGACAGTGATTGACCTTCTTTCCCAGTTATCTCTGGAAAAGGAAAAGACCTTTCTTTCTTTTCCCTCTCATTGTATTCTTGGGGATGTAAAGCCATTAATAGACCTATTAGTGGTTACATAAATCATTGAATTGTGCTAACTTGTCACTTCTTGGGACATGAGTTTTGGGGGGAGAACATATATTTACATTTTACACACACATATATCTATGTATGTTTCTATATTTATTTTATATATGGTACATATACAATGTATGTATCAGGTCTCATATTAAAAACTATCTGCACTCATTTGTTTGCTCTTTCTAAGCATATTATGTAGTAAATTGTTTCCTCACTTATGACATATGGTCTTATAAATATTATCTACATCAACTTTGGAAGCTATTTTTCCCACATTTGACCCACTTAGAAGAAAATGTCATTTCTCAATCACTAGGGTATCTTTATTGTCCTGCAGGAGAAATGGTGTAAATCAATATGCAAAACCCACTGCCTTTATTTAAGGAACAACTTTCTGTCAACAGGGTGTATTCAGAAGGAAATGGGCAAGGTAGCAATATGATGGAAATCTTTTTTTCATAACTGTTTTTCCTCTATTTGGAATACTTTCTGCTCAGTTAATAGCCCTACCTTAAGTTTCCTTTCTAAGCCATGCTTCTGTGGGTAGACTTTCTTTATACAAGCATACCTCGGAGATATTGGGGGTTGTGTTCCAGACCACTTTAATAAAGCAAATACCACAATAAAGTGAGTCAAATATATTTTTGGGTTCCCCAGTGCACGTACGAGTGATATATATGCCATACTGTGCTTTATTAAGTGTGCAACAACAAAAAAATGTACATTCCTCAATTAAGACATATGTTACTGCTAAAGAATGCTAACCATCATCTGAGTTTACAGTGAGTCGATATCACTGATCACGGATCGCCATAATAAATATAGTGACAACAATGAAAAAGCTTGAAATATTGTGAAAATTACCAAAATGTGACACAGAGACATGAAATGAGCAAATAGTGCTGGGAAAGTGGTGTCAGTGGACTTGCTTCATGCAGCGTTGCCACAAACCTCCAACTTGTAAAAAACGCAGTCTCTGTGAAGCACAGTAACGTGAAGTGCATTGAAATGAGGTACGTCTGTATGATCACGTATCGCCCATACGCTATACACACATTCCTGCCAGTGTTTCTCCCCGTTAAGGTAACCTGTAATTGAAGAATTACAGGTTGTATTTTTTTCTCATGAGATTCTTGGAGGCTCTTTTAGAAAATTCCTTCTCTAGCTATCTGTTATATCAAGGATATAGTCAAGCAGCATATGGTTAGAGGAGCTGCTCGATGTCTTGCAAGTGATCTCTCATCAGGATGTCTTTCCTGGATGACACACCACAGTGATGTATTACTGGGATATCAGATACCCAGAGCAAGCGTTCTAAAGGTGCTACATAGACTGGTACATTTAAAAAATCACCAACATGTTTTTCTCCAAATTTCAGGTTGATTTAGGAAGCAAAAAGATGCTTTTGATATAGAAGTTTCAAAGACTTTCAGAGTCTTATTATCAGATCTACCAGTATACCAGAGGAAGAACTCAGTAAAGAATCAAAAACGTTTTTTTGCTAAGACTCTACTTTCAGTATTATTTAGAAAGTTCAATTTCCTCTGAGATCTAATCTTTAAATGACTACACATTTGAAAAATTTCCCTTAACTGCCAATTCTTCTAAAGCTAAATGATGCCCATATCGCTTTATCTTTTATGGGTTGCTTTCTGACTAGGAAGGGAATATATACATAGTGATAGCATAAGAGTTCAAAGAAGAAGTCGAAAAAAAATTCTCTTTATATAAGAAATCAACATTAATATATTGATATATTTCTTTCAGACTTTTGTCTCAATATCTTCCACATCATAGTGTATATAAAAATTTTTTGTGACTTTTTCACTTAATATTGTGATAAGAGTATTGTCTTGGCTATGAAATTTTGTAAACATTTTATCAGCTGTATAATTTCCCATATTATGAATAAACCTGATTTTATATTCGTATTTATCTATTGCTGGTCATATATGTTGTTTCCAATATTTTTAGAAATATAGATAGTTATGGGATAAATATTTTGGCATAAAGATTCTTTCCTTCTATATCTTAGATTATTTCCTTTGTATAGGTGTTTAGAAGTGTAATTGTGATATCAATGATTATGAGTATTTTTAGGACTCACAATCATCTGCCAAATTGTTTTCAATACTGCTCAAAGAGCTAAAAGGAAGGGTGGTTAATTTCAGTATAATGGGGTACAGTGTTATTAAGTGGGCATAACTAGACATAACTGGGCATAAGTGGGCATAACTAGATTTCACAGTAGTATTTTAGAGTCATCACAAAGGACTTCTCTTCACTCCTATATCACTCAATTTCATTTATTTCTGGAATTCCAGTAAAAGCATAAAAATTAAATACTAGTATTAGAGATAGAACTCCCAATACAAATTCTACTTGGTATAATTTTCACCACTGTAGCATTTCACCAAAGTGTTTCTGTAGTACTATTCCTATGCCACCTACCTGTCTTTGGCTAAGCCAATGAGCCATTCCTACTAATCACCATGAAAGCTCATACCCTGACTGCAGAAACACTGTTCAACGAGGTCAAGTGGGGGAGAAAAGAAGAGAGTTGGTCCTCTGGCAGAATTAAAGCTCAGACTGTGAGGTGAATCTAGCAAGAGATTATTTATCATTTCATTAAATGGTTCATAACAGTAAAGCTGAAGCTGCTGAAAACAACATTTTTTATCTCATATTTATCTGTGTCTGGCTCCCTTACAGTTAGCTTATTTTATCATACATTATCTGATAATAACCCAGAATTTCCTAAAGAAAATTCACCAAGATGTCATAAAACTACTGCAGGTCTTTTGAATAGGAGTGATAGGTGATGCTTTGGAAGAGCTGAACTGTACCCCGATTTTTTTTTTTTGACGGGTCTTACTACTCCCCTTCCCCTTGTTTTGATATAGTCCAATTGAAAATCACTATTTGATTAGATACAAAGATTTAACTCATTAGTTTTAGCATATGCTATCTACAGAAGGCTTTGATTCGAGTACGTAGGATATTTTTAACATTTTTACACCAGTCTATTGGATGACTATGCTTTCTATTGCCATTGTTTCATTTTCAAACAACTCTCTGTTATTGTATCTTAATTTTACATCTAGGAAAAGGGATGCTTGTGGAGGTGACATATGTTGTCCAAAGTTACTTATTTAGGGTGAGTAGATGTGGTCACGTCTTACTGATTTCAGTTTGTGGTCTTTTCAATACACCACACTGACAGCCGTTTCCCAGCTTTTCACAAGTGGCCTCGACAATTTTAATAACTTGACATCTCGAAAAGTAGGAGAGCTCACAATAATGAATCGGTAAAATGAGAGCCTATGGGGGAAAAATCAGATTGATGTGAGAACTTGTAGAAAATCATATTGGTTGTTCCCAGTCAGTGTCTCTCCAGTTTGGTTATAGCGCCCATAGATTCTGACTGCTTGGTGCCTATTATTTTTCTCCCTAATATCTTGAGTATCTAAAAAAGATACACCCATGGTAGTTAGAAACCTGGAAAAAGGATATGCAGAAGAGCAACTGCTGATTTAATCAGAATAATAAAATATTTATTTGTTCCATTTTTTCCTGAACTTCGTCTTTCTCCACCAATATGAAAATGAATTCTAAAGATTAAAAAGACAATGTGACACGTAGTGTCCGCTAATATAATGTGACCTGAACGATAGAATTATCTCCCATCCATTCCTCAATTTTGATTTATATTCCTGAGGTCATATTTATATACATTAAACAGAAAGACAGTTATTTTCTCAGATTTTGTTGTATTGATCTCTCTCTGCCTGACACTAATTGCCACCCTTGTCGACAACTTCATTGGCAAACCCACAGCTCACTGAGCCCAGGGATTGAACCCATCTCCTGGGCAGAGTACATACTGCCGATTACCAGTCAGTACCTGTGGATTCATGACGATCTGCCCCCACAGCTGTCAGTCCATGAACTTTCATGAACACTAACATATCTTCCATTAGAGAGGAAAAAGGAGGGGCAGAGCAGAAGAAAATCTAAAATGGTCAGTTATCCAACTTGCTCATTTATCCACACACCGAAGACATATACTCAATTCGCCATTTCTTTATTGTAATCCTACACTCGAACAAGTTCAGAGAAAACTCTGTAGGCAAACATTGCATGCTAGGTTGCTGAGGGCATGGCTTTGGATCAAAGTGTTACTACTTCTGCAAACAAAAATGTCCCTTCCTACTGATGGGACTGTCACTTAGGATTGTTACCTTTGGATATATTACTTTGTGACTTTATAGCCAATGGACAGCCATACATCGTTTTATTTCAGAACAGTAATAAAATCATGTCAACTACTTAAGAAGAAAATGTTGGTGGCTTTAATGAGCTAATAATCATGTGATAAAGCCTCAGTAATATTTTATTTTGCGACTCTGTAGAATTGTTCCCCTTCATCCACTGATATGATGTACTGTGTTGAAAAGTTGAACTAAAAACCACAGTGCATTAATAGATCTTTAAAAAGATCACTTTATGAGATTTTCTTGCTTTTGTTTTATAACAGTCTCCTGTTGATTTCCTAAAAGTTCCTGAGAGGTTTGAACTCTAGACTAATTTAAAAATTTGCATGATGCTTTCCTGTTTGCTGGTTCCTAGATTAGTGCAGAAACAGTTTTACTGTTGTTCAAGCACTAATCACAAAAGAGGGATGTCTTCGAGGGAAAAGAAAACATCGCTATTCAAATTGAGGCAGTTTATTAAATTACTCTGTAAAATTTACTGTTACAGTGAAAATATCTAAAGAATAAAGCTACCTATAACCAAGAATATTATATTCTTTCCTTACAGAAGTCTTAGCTGGATTGTCATGCAAGAGTATTTTTTCCCACCTTTCCCCTGTTTTTTTTTTTTTTTTTAAGATTTTATTTATTTATGTGACAGAGAGACAGCCAGCGAGAGAGGGAACACAGCAGGGGGAGTGGGAGAGGAAGAAGCAGGCTCACAGCGGAGGAGCCCGATGTGGGACTCGATCCCGGCACGCCGGGATCACGCCCTGAGCCGAAGGCAGACGCTTTAACGACTGCGCTACCCAGGCGCCCCCCCTGTTTTCTAAATAACATTTAAAATGTTTGTCTTAACTATCAAATCACTTCATTTTCAGGTGTGCTTTGGTGATAATTGCTAGGATATAAGTTGTGCAGATTTCTTTTTCCATTTGAGTAAGTTTTTATGGATTTCAGAATCCTTAAATGCTGTGAAGACAGAGCAAGATCATGTGTGAGAACATAGTGCTAGTAATGGTGATGGGTAACCATTCTCGGTAGGAGAGCCAGGGAACCTGAGACATAATGGCTGAGATTTTTAAAACCTCAGTGAACTAAAAAAAGTTAATTAACAAATTGAGCTACTTAAAAATTAGAATGGAGAAAATAGATATTTATCTATATTTAATATACAAATATTAGATATTCATGTTATTTATTATAAATTTGTTTTATATTTATACTTAAATATATAATTACAAGTATATTAAATACATATTTTATATATAATATGTATTTATAAATATATATTATAAATAAATTTTATATTTACATTTATAAAATATTTACAATATGTAATATATACATATACTTATTTATTTATTTATTTATCTCTGAGGCACATTGAAAGGGTAGTGGTGGTCAGAGCCAAGAATTTCCCACTGACTTCTGCAAGTGAGCAAATGTGAGCAGTGAGGAAATGCCTTTTCCATCAAGTTGATACATGCTGATCTGGTAGAAGAAAGTTCCAGAGGGAAAACCAACTGCAAAGGACCCAGTGTAAGAAATAGCTGGGTTTGTGAGAAGAACACAAAGAAATTCAGGGTGTCTGAATCCCTGCTGGGATACACTGGTGTGCAAACTATAGGGAAAAGAGAGGCGTTTGGAAAGTTGGACTGGGCCCTGATGTTGGGATCTATATACCATGAATAGGGTTTGATTTGTATTCTTCGCGTGGTAAGAAGCCATTTAAGAGTTCTATAACCTGATTGCAATAACATTTTCCTGGCTTCTGTGTGGTGAATGAACAGAAGTTGGGCAACAATCAGATAAAGAGACTGTTGCAGAAGCCCACCTGAGAGATGCTGGTGACTTGGAGTAGGGGATTCACAGGGCACGTGGACATGAGTGGACACATCTGGGAGACATTTTGAGAGTAAAGTCAAAGGATAATGAGGGGAATGAGCACAATAATGGCTGAATCCCAGGCTGATAGTCCTGTTTTCTGAGAAGCCAAACTCTTTCTTCTACTAGAGTTATAGACCGCCCCTTTGAAACTCTGGAACCAACCCTTTTCTTTGTCAAGTGGAATGTCCAACACCCAGGCCTGCCTTGCTGCAGGTGCTGTGAGTACATTCTGCCCTGCTGTGGTCATCGCTGGGCATGTCTCTTGCCACACGGACTTTCTTCATCAGGCTCCCAAGAATACATACATAGTCCAAACAAACAAAAAAACACAAACTCTTAAATATAGAAAACAAACTGGTAGTTGCCAGAAGGGAGGTGGGTGGAGTTGAAATAAGTGGAGGGGATTAAGAGGTACAAACTTCCAGTTATTAAAAAAAAAAAAAAAAAAAAGAATTATCCCTTAACCTTTCCTGTAGTACTCAGCTATATCCTATAACCTGAAACAAAATCATAAAAACTGGAGCTAGAAGAAACCCTAAAGAATATTTAGTCTGGATCCCCTCGTATGACAGAGGAAGGACTTAAGAGTTCTGAATGGTTAAGATGAGTTGTGCAGTAATACAGTCATCACCAGGTCTAGAACTTAGGTCCTTTTTCCAAGGGAGAATGCTCTCATTTGGGGAAAACTTTAGCAGTTAAACCTATGCTGAAAATCCTAGATAGGGTGAAATTCCTTTAAAATAATAGCAGATTTGAGAGGAACTTGTTGCTAGTGGAATTCTGCATGTCAAGGAAAATAACACACAATGTTCATAAGTCATCACTGAATGACAGTAAACTTGCTTTCCCACGAAGGGACAGGAAAGGGACTCCTCAATGTAGATCAAATACTAGATAATGTAATTTTTAATATTTTCGAAACAAGGATGATCCATTGGAGTCTACTTATGCTAAATGTACATTTCTAGAAGTGGTATTTCAGGGTAAAAAAGTACTCGTTTTCAACACTTTTGATACATATTGTCAAATTATCTTCCAGAAAAGTTTTATATTCTCAAGAGCAGCATATGACAATGCATTCCTTGCCAAAAACAGATCTGTGTATATTCAACAACTGCAGTTGGCTTAGCAGAAAGGAAAAAAGAAAGCTCTAAATGAAAGCCAATCACAGCTGTGAGTTATGGAATAAGCCAACCTCCTTTTTTTTTCACCAAGAATTTTCTAGCCACATCTTTGTAAAGGGAACGAATGGCTTGCAGACCTTCTACACAACATATCTATTTTCCAAAAGCCAATTAATGATTCTCAGCCATTTCAGAGTTTCAAGTCAAGAGAGTGGAGGCAAATGGAGAGCTGGTTCCTGGCTTGTCTTCCAAGCCCTGTTTCACCTCACATGGAAAGAGCTTTATGCACACCACATCACACTCTGGTCTACATTTTCCAGACTCTATTCAGATCACTCCCTCAGGAGCTTCTCCTTGGCTACTTGTCACCCATGCTCCCATACACTAGTGTCATGGGATATCCTGAGGGCACACACACAAGGAAGAGGATCTCACAGGATGGTTGATAAAGCATTTCTGGATGCTTGCTATTTGGCCCTTGGTCCAGGGAAAGTAGGCCTGTGCTTCTCTGTGGGCATGCTCCTTGGGCCCATGGACTGATTCCCATGAAGAAGACTCAGCTGGAGAAGGGCCAGGATGGTATCTTCTAAATGTGGAGTCTAGGTCAGGGGCCTCTCTTACTGGATCTAAGCATGGTAATGTCTGCCCAAGTTGTGGGGAAAACTAGTGAGGATTAGAAAGAATCAGGGAATTGGAGTTGGGAGGCAGGTTCTGTTTTTATTTATCATTTTTTAAATTGAAGTATAGTTGACACACACATTATGTTTATTTCAGGCGTACAGCATAATGATTCCACAACTCCGTATGTTATGCTATGCTCACCACATGTGTAGCTCCCATCTGTCACCATACAATGCTATTATAATTCCATTGATTATATCCCCTATGTTCTACCTTTTATCCCCATGACTTATTCATTGCATAACTGGAAGCCTGTATCTCCCACTCCCCTTTGCTCATTTTGCCCACACTTCTCCCCCTGCCCCTCAGGTTCTGCTTTTAAATTGAGTTTTTAAGGTAGCCATTTGAGAAGATAAAATCTGAATAAAACCTTAATATAAGAGGGAGACTTAACTATAAGTTATCTGGAGAAAAATATGCTAGGCAGACAGTAGCAGCAAGGGCAAAGGTCCTGAGGTTGGAGCATGCCTTGCTTATCTGATGAACAGCAAGAAGCCAGTGTACAATGGAGCAGAATGAGTGAGAGAGAAAGAAATGAGATGAGTTCACAGAGATGTTGGCGCTGAGGATGAAGTATGGGGATCATAGAGGGACTTGTGTGGCACAAGCCTTTTCCTTTTACTTAACGAAATGGGTAACATTTTACAAGTCACAAATGTAAGATGATTCACCTTACATTTCCAAAGAGCACTCTGATGGCTGGGCTGATAACAGATTCTTCAGCAGTGGAAGAGTCAGAGGCACTAGTTAGTGGCCTATTACAGTTATTCAGGAAACAAATGGTGGTAGGCTGTAGACTAGGTGAGACACAGTTGGATTTTTGATACATGTTAGGATAGAGTCAGCTAGATCTATTCTGTGAAATTAAAAGTCACGGATGAGAAAAAAAGGAATAAAGGAGAATAAAATATGGGAAGAACAGCCTTTGGGGAGATAATATTAAAAGTCCAGTTTTAGATTTATTCTTTTGAGATATATACTATTTGATATTAAAAGTTACAAGGATCTTAACAGGTGTATACATGATTGTGACATGGAGGACAGATGTCCAGGCTGGAGGTATACATTTGGGCTTGAAGATGGTTATTATAAGTTATAAGACTGAGTAAATTTGCCAAGGGTATTAGTGTGAATGAACTGGGAAAAGACCAAGAACTGAGCTGTGGGGCCTTCGGGGAGAAGAGCAGGGATCAGCAAGGAGGCTGGGGAGAGTGACTTTGGAAGGAAACTAAGCGGAGGTGGTGTCCTGCAAGCCAAGTGAAGAAAGTCTATGAAGAAGAGGGAGACATCAACCAGATCGAATGCTGAGTGTTCAAGTGAAGGTAAGAACTGAACACTGGCTGTTAGATTTAGCAAGTAGGCATCATTGTTGGACTTATCAAGAATTTCCTATGGGCAAAAGCCTAACTGGAATGGATTTAAGTTAGAAGGGATGGAGTGGAATTGGAAAATTAAATATAGACAATTATGTGAAAAGTTAAAATATATACAAAATTAAAAATAATAGTATTTAAGAATTCCAACTCTAGGGGCGCCTGGGTGGCACAGCGGTTAAGCGTCTGCCTTCGGCTCAGGGTGTGATCCCGGCGTTATGGGATCGAGCCCCACATCAGGCTTCTCCACTAGGAGCCTGCTTCTTCCTCTCCCACTCCCCCTGCTTGTATTCCCTCTCTCGCTGGCTGTCTCTATCTCTCTGTCGAATAAATAAATAAAATCTTTAAAAAAAAAAAAAGAATTCCAACTCTCTACTTAAAAATAATCATGGTTATTTTAGTATATTTTCCTTACATGTGTGTATATTATTAAAGAAGCTTATACCATAAATATTCATTGTTAAGTCATTAATTATTATATAAAGGCAAGATTTTAATTACTATAAAAGCAATAGTCCATGCCACTGCCCTACTAGTATTTATTTAACTAATCCCTTAGTATTGGGTTGTTTTTTCATTAGTTATAAATTACACCGATATGATAAATGCCATCACATATAAAGCCTGGTAAACATCTCTGACTGTATTTCATTAGAATAAATCCATAGACAAAGAATTACAAGGTCAAGAGGTGTGAGCATTACTTCTTATGATATATTCCCCTAATTTGCTTTCTTGAAAGGCAGAACCAATTTATACCCTTTTCATTAAAATATAAGAAGGCACTTTCTATCTCACTTGTTTGACAAGTGGAGGGCTTACAATTTAAAAACAATGTTGTTTTGGTAGCAGGAAACTTTTAGTTCATTGGTGTAGCTTGATTTTATTTGATATCTAATAAATGTGAATATGTTAATAAATTTGATTATCTTAATATCTTTTTATTGGCTTTTTGTTTTATTCTTTTTGTTGTTTTACCTATATAAGACAAGTTATAGTTAACTTTTCCAAGTTAATTCAGATAGTCATTTTACTCTTATTACTTGTATTTTTTTAAAAAATTATTTATTTATTTATTTATTTATTTATTTATTTATTTAGAGCATGAATGGGGATGAGGTAGAAGGAAAGGGAGAAAGAGAATCTCAAGCAAACTCCACACTGAGCAGAGAGCCCAATGTGGGGCTTGATCTCACGACCCTGAGATCATGACCTAAGCCAAAATCAAGAGTCTGACACTTAACTGACTGAGCTACCCAAGCATGCATTACTGCTAATATTAGACATTTACCTTGCAAAATATATTGCATCTTGAAATCAGATATGTGTGTTTATTTTCTTATATTTTGGTTATGGTTTCATTCTATATAAATTAAATCTAATTTATCTGCATTTTATATTGTGAGTTCACATAAAGTCATAGTTTTCCCCCCAAATAAACAAATATCATAGCAGCATTTGTTGAATAATTTACCATTTCATTACTGCTTTGAAATGTCACTTTTACTTTAACTACAATATTTTATATAAAAAAATATATTCCTGGACTTTCTGTGTTTTTTAAAGGAACTCTTTATTCTTACACCAGTTTCACATTCCTTAATTATTTCTTTACAAAATATGTCAAAATCTGGTAGTGCAAGTCCAAAAATTCCTCGGCATTTTTGTGTATTTATTTCTCCGGTTAACTTTAAAACTATTTTGCCTTACATTTGTCTAAAACATGGTTGGAGTTTACACTGGAAATGCAATCTATCTCTAAATCAATTTAAGTACTCCTTTTTAAAAAGCTTTATTTTTAAATTTTACCTATTTATTTATTTTTCAAAGTTTTATGGTGACATACCCAAGTCAGTAAATGTGATATATCACATTAATAGAATGAAAAATAGAGGTCATTTAATCATCTTAATAGATACAGAAAAAGCATTTCACAAAATTCAACATCCATTTATAATAAAAAGTCTCTACAAGTCAGGTATAGAAGGAACTTATCTCAACATAATAAAAGCCATATACGACAAGCCCAAAGCTAATGTCACACTTAACAGTGAAAGTTTGAGAGCTTTTCCTCTAACAACAAGAATAAGACAAGGATATCCACTCTTACCACTCTTTTTCAACATAGAGCTGAAAGTCTTAGCCAGAGCAATCAGGCAAGAAAAAGAAATAAAGTTGCAGGATATGATGTCAATATACAAAAATCAATTTCATTTCTATATGGCTAATAATGAATTATTCAAAAAGGAAATAAAATAATCCCATTTATAAAAGCATCAAAAACAATAAAATATCTAGGAATAAGTTTAACCAAGGAGGTGAAAGATCTATACACAGAAAACTAGGACTTTGATGAAAGTAATAAAAAAGACACAAATAAAGAGAAATATATCCTTTGTTCATAGAGAAGAATTAATATTGTTAAAATGTTCGTATTACCCAAAACTATACATTCAATGAAATCCCTATCAATATTCCAAGGGTGTTTTTACCAATATAGAAAAAAACAATCCTAAAACTTGTATAGAACCACAAAAGACCCCCAACGGCCAAAGTAACCCTGAGGAAAAAAAAGAATACACACATACACACATACACAGACACAAATGGAACAACATCAAGAGCCAAGAAATAAACCCTTGCATATATGATCAACTAATATTTGAGAAGGGAACTAGGAATATTCAATGGGGAAATGTAGTCTTTTCAATAAACGGTGCTAGGAAAACTAGATTTTCACATGCGAAAGAATGAAGTGGGACCACGAGCTTAAACCACTCACAAAAATTGGGATGCCTGGGCATCTCAGTCAGCTAAGCATCCAACTCTTGATTTTGGCTCAGGTCATGATCTCAGGGTCCTGAGATCGAGCTCTGCATCAGGCTGTGCACTGGGTGTGGAGCCTGCTTAAGATTCTCTCTCTCCCTCTCCCTCTGCCCCTCCCCACCTCACTTGCACTCTCTCTCTCAAAAAACAAAATTAAACAACACAAAAAAAACAAAAAAAACCAAACCCTCACAAAAATTAACTAGAAATGCATTACAGACTTAAATATATGACCTGAAACCATAAAATCCCTAGAGGAGAATACAGTGAAAAATCTCCTTGACATTGATTTTGGCAATGATTTTATGGATATGGTACCCAAAACATAAGCACAAAAGCAAAAGTGGGAATTGTCAAACTAAAAAGTTTATGCACAGACAAAAAAAAATCAGCAAAATGGAAAGACAACCTACAGAATGGGAGAAAATACTTGCAAACCATGTATCTAACAAGGGGTTAATAGCCAAAGTATATAAGGAACTCCTACAACTCAATAGCAAAAACAAAACAAAAAACAAATGGAAAAGCCCCACAATAATCCAATTTAAAAATAGGCAAAGATCCTGAAAATACATTTTGCCACAGAAGGTATTCAAATGTCTGACAAGTGTGTGAAAAGGTGCTAATATCATTAATCACCAAGGAAATGCACATTAAACCCCTAACAAGATGTCACCTCACAACTGTTAAGAATGGCTATTATCAGGGGGCGCCTGGGTGGCGCAGTCGTTAAGCAGCTGCCTTCGGCTCAGGGCGTGATCCCTGCGTTCTGGGATCGAGCCCCGCGTCAGGCTCCTCCACTGGGAGCCTGCTTCTTCCTCTCCCACTCCCCCTGCTTGTGTTCCCTCTCTCGCTGGCTGTCTCTATCTCTGTCAAATAAATAAATAAATAAATCTTTAAAAAAAAAAAAAAAGAACGGCTATTATCAGAGACACAAGGGGTAACAAGTGTTGGCAAGGATGTGGGAAAAAAGGAACCTTCATGCACTGTTGGTGGGAATACAAACTGGTGTAGCCACTCTGGAAAACAATATGGAGGTTCCTCAAAAAATTAAAAGTAGAACTACCCTATGATCCATCAATTTCACTTTTCAGTATATAACCAAAGGGAATGAAATTACCGTCTTGAAGAGATAGTCACATCCCTGTGTTCACTGCAGCATTATTTACAACAGCCAAGACATGGAAACAACCCAGGTGTCCACTGACAGAGGAATGGATAAAGAAAAGGTGGTATATATTTAGAGAATGAGCTATTATTCAGCCACAAAAAGTAAGAAATCCTGCCATTTCTGACAACATGGATGAAACGAGGGCATTTTGCTAAGTGAAATAAGTCAGATAGAAAAAGATAAATAGTGTATGACCTCACGTATATGTGGAATCTAAAAGAAACAAACTCATAGAAACAGAGAACAAATTGGGGGTTGTCAGGGTAAGTGTGAACTTCCCTTGTGTCGGGCCTCCAACTCTTCTAGAATGACACACTAGTATATACTTACGCTTTAATGATCTGTTAAAATTTTGCTGATTCCCCTTCTTTCCCTCATGATCAACCACAGATGATACAGCTCATGTGCTTAGAAGGGCTTGTCTCCCTTTGCAGTTCAGGTTACGAGTTGCCCTGTGCCCTCATCTCTCTGATGGGCTCATAAAAACTAATGATTTGTATTTTATATGGCTTTAAGAGTTGATTGGGAGTGGTTTTTTTGTTTTGTTTTGTTTTGCTTTGGGTTTTTTTTTGTGAGTTTCTACATAAAAATGGAGGCAAAATCCCAGGTCTTTGTGCACGGAATTAAACACTCATCTCCTTCTGTCACACTCTGTTTGTAGTACTTTGATTAACTTTGTTCTGCTTATAAACAATGATTCAGGGCACAGCTAGCTTCCATGAATTCTTCTGTTTTTGCTCATGCCCTTAGCACTGTGAGGATGAAGATTCTTATCTCCAAGGACCCTGTGCATCTCTGCCCATCCACTCTGAACCCAACTCTATTGAATAAGGAAAATGAAGTGAGCATGGTGGAAGGCACACCGGGCCAGCTGGGCAGAGATCATGACTTGGTCCCACTGCCCAGTCGTTGCCATATGGGACATGGTTGTGCAGTATTACATGCAGCTCACCCACGTCTCTAGCTTCATTTTCTGCCACTATGGTCTATAAAGGCCATCCTGTAGCCAAACTGATCTACTGACCACTTCCCAACATGCTTGAATTTATTTGCAAATGCTGATTTTCCTTTCTGTAATGCCTTTTCCAATCTTGAACTCCAATCCCCACGCACCCGGCAAATTTATAGTCAGAATTAAAATATCACCTCTTCTGTGTAGTATACAGAGATCACTGTTCCCACTTCTGTGTTTTCCTGAGTCTGTTTACCTGTTGCACTTGTCAACTCAAAATCTTGCAAGGATGAAAGCATATTAAACTCTCGAGGGCAAGGTTGAGGGTCAGATCCAGACTTATTGCACTACTAATTTGTTAGTGAATAATATTTCCTTTCTGAATTGCTGAAAGGATGTTAAATAAGGCTATACAGTGGTTATCTCCACTTAAAAGGATAGGATTTTGAAGCCTAACTCCTTCTCAGGGAAAGAAAAATCTGGAAGTACTCAGTTATTATATACATAGACACATGATTTCCCTCAGGGTTTCCCTAAGACCCTCAGCTAATTGAAACTTCAAAGAATAGGATCTAGAGCTAAGGGCAGCGAGAAGGGACACACTAGTGGATGCTTAACAAACGCCTTTTCTTAACTCACAGATTTTAGCCTTAGGACATATGTGTGAAATCCACTTTGAGTGATCCAGAAGCTCTTGTGTGTTCCTGTGTTCTCAAACAAGTTCTTATTTGGTTTGTCAGCATTTATTTGTGGTTCAATGTCAGCATCTCTGCAGTAAACGAGCCACGTGCCCACGTCATCTGCAACATTTTGAAAGCAGCTCAGTTGAGTCATGGAAATGCATGGTGCTCTCTAGTCATTCATCAAATTCAAGTTCTCAATGGATCCACTGATAAGATTTATATTTTTCCAAACAAGACACCAGACACCCAACGTTTCTTTATCACAAGGAAATGGAAACAACATTTGTGTTGCTTTTTGCTTTCCGTCCTTTGAACAATGGATCTGCAGGTAGTTAGGACCCAAGAACGTCAGGGAGGGAGCTGAGAGAGCTGATGGCTTTCTAAAGCATGACTATGCCATTTATTTTCTCAGATCATATTTGAGACCTTATGATTTTCTGGAAGGAAATTTTCTTCCTGCTGACAATAAGAGTAATTACTGTGTCTTGAGGAAACTGCTTAAATATTAAATTTAGTTTCCTTACTCTGGAAATAAAGTATTTATTCCTACGGATTAAACATATTCAACTGTAATTTTCAGTTGTTCTTGGCTACATTATGTATTATACGTCCACACACGGTGTTTTCTGGGTGCAATACAATGGAAGGAAAAGGCACTCGGTAAATGCGGCTATTAATTTTATCCTTTTCTGCTTTCTTTCACTTAGAGGCATATTCGCTTCTGTGAAATGGTGGGCTGAGTACAGAAAGCAGGACTACTGCCCTCATCTTTTATTGTAGCCTAAAAACCAATCTGAATATCCACTGTCCTAGAAACAATTACCCTTAAATATTTCCATAAAAATTTCAGTTATTTCTTTGTGGGTTTCCTGTAACAAATGAAGAGTGGATAGACAGGGGAAATATGTGAAATCTTCAAAGCTATAATGAGGAATGAGATTGCTTCAGCTTGCTTGGACAAGGAAATATCAAAATAACCAATTTCGTGCATTCAGCAATACAGTGGTTTCTTGAAGAATTAGAATTAAAAAGGCATAACAATAGGCAGTACATTCCAAGGAAAGTAACCTGATCATTTTTGGCCCCTAGTCTCTATTTTGCTACCTCCTCATGAACAGCCCAGTTAGGCAGCAAGGACAAAATGGAGATGAGCAATGGTCTGGTTTTTTTGTTTTTTTTTTTTCAACAGAGGTTGGTTAAATGCATTCATTCTTTCTCCACAGAAAATTGAGAGTTAGAAAGCAAAATCCTTTTAGATGGAAGAAAGAGAGGTGTGTGTGTGTGTGTGTGTGTGTGTGTGTGTGTGTGTATTCTCTAGTTTGGCCTCGTCCAAATTTGCTAGAATTCAAGACCTATCTAAATACTTTAACCAGGTGAGATTCCTGGAGTGATTCACAAACTGCTTTCTTTTCCACATTTCATGCTCATAAATATTGACGGAGTGCTCAGACTACTTCTAAGGTATATGTATTTAGTCAAGAAACCAACAGCTTCCATGATGCCCAGAGAAGCTAGGCTCCATTCTTGTACATCCTTCACAATGGCTTCCTGGTGAGTTCACCCTGTGACAAAATTCTTCTTCATTGTTTTTGTCTCCAGGGCTCTGGTCTTTCCAGTGCTTATGTTACTGTGAGTATACTTTCAGCTTTCTGTCACAGTCCAGATTCCTGAAGTCTCTACGTCAACATCACCACCCCAAAAGCGTATCTACCACGAGTTCTCTCTGGTTCTGCTCCAGTCAACTATTCATTTATTCTTCAGGATAAAGAAATCTTATCTTAAAAATATACTCCAGAAACCTCTAGAATCCAAAAGTCCTGCCCAGGAGCTTCAGTGGAGTCAATCTTCACCAGAAGAAATTCAAAGCTACCAAGTTCTGGGTTTTTCACTTCACTTTCCAGAAGGAAGTAAGTTTGGTTTCTAAAACCTTGGTTAGGAATGCATTTCCTCTTTCTTCCTGTAGTCTCTACCTTATTTGTTTTTAAGAGATTTTGCCTGAAATAAATAAATGCATAACTCCTGAGGAACTAACAACCTAAGCAAATATGCCAAGCATGGTAGAGCAGCAAAGAAATGTCTTTGGAACCAGTCTGACTTGGGCAACATAGTCTGCTTCTCTGTTAATTAAGCCTCTTAAAAAAAAGTATTCTGTCTACATTTAATTTTTTTATCTATAAAATGAGACTAATAAACATGTTTATAAATTAATTATGGCAGATAAATATGAAAATATACAGGGATCATTCAATATAGTGTCTGATACATAGAAATATGCATGGTACTTTCTCATCCCTCTTCTCCACCACCCTCAGACCACTTAAGTTGAGCTTAAAATAGGAAATGTACAAGTAAACTTGAAAGCAACTGACAGAGGAAAGTTCCTGTGTCTTACCATAAACTATGGAACCATATTTGTGTTCATATAAATTACCTTCTTCCAAATATACTCTGGTGATAATTGCTATGATTTGTGTCCCCAATTAAGTCAATTGCTCTGATCTTCCTATCTCGCTTTCTTCCTTCCTTTTTTCCTTCTTCCCTGTTTTTTTTTTTTTTTTTTAAGATTTATTTATTTGAGAGAGAGCATGTGCAGGAGGGGCAGAGAGAGAGGGAAAGAGAGAATCCCAAGCAGACTCCTCACTGAGCACGGAGCCTAACACAGGGCTTGATCTCACAACCCTGGGATCGTGACCTGAGCTGAAACCAAGAGTCAGACGCCTGACCTCCTGGGCCACTCAGGCGTCCCTCTGTCTTTTTTTTTTTTAATTGAAGTATAGTTGACACACAATGTTACATTAGTTGCAGGTGTACAACATAGGGATGGGACATGTCTATATATTATGCTAAACTCACCACAAATGTAGCTCCCATCTGTCACCATATGCTATTACAGTCTCATTGACTATATTCGCTGTGCTATACCTCTCATCTCCGTGACATTCAATCTCTCTGATTTTATCAAAGAAGAAATGTACTAATATTTTAAAAAATCATATATTATGATAAAATCATAAAAATATTGTACCAATGCATGTTCTAATATTTTGAAAAATCATATATTACTCATTCTGAAGAGATTCACTTAAAACACTTCTGAACAGCATATGTATTATCTTCAAGAAAGCTAGAGATTTAGTTTTGCTTCCCTTTTTAGATGCTTATAAGAACTGGCAGAAAACCTTTGCAATAACCAAAGTGTAATTCTTCCTTGATATTTTCATTTTCTCTACTGTTTACTGAGAGAAATCTGGCTTAAGTTAGAAAAGTAGTCGGCAATCAGTAAGCACTTCAGTTCAAGATGTTATAAACTGTCAAACAACAAACTTTCCAATGTGATTACCTCTCTTTGGCCCTATTACCTCTCATAATTGAACTGCCACCTACTTGTTTTATTTCTTATGATAATGGATGCAATTGGTAAACGTACGCAAAGTATAGAAAGTCAGGTTAGGTCTTGTTAAGAAGACAGTTTGATAGGCTGTGCATTTGAGCATTTGGAAGGTATCAGCCACAATTTGAGATCTGTTTAAGCAGACCTCTTGACAGGAATGGTAACCCATTTACCATCCCTACAGTGAATAAAGAGCTTCCTTACCTCCAGACACCTGTTGTGTAATAAAGCATACTTGAAAATGCATTCAAAACAACAACTTCTCCTTCTCCCTCTTCCTCTCCTCCTCCTCTTACTGCCTCCTTCTCCTACTCTCCCTCCCCCTTCTTCTTTTCTCGCTCTCTACCTCCTCCCATCCTTCTCTCTACCCCTCCTCTCTTTCCTCTTATGTTCCCCTCTCCCTCCCCTCTCCTTCCTCATCTCCTCCTCCTCTGTCCCCTCCTCCTCCTTCCTCTTCTCTACCCTAGAATCATGTGGAAAACACCGCTTGCTAATGGCTACACATTTTTGTTCTCCCTTAGTTGAAGAATCCAAATTTTATCAGGGGAAGTAATGTAGTTATCTCAACTATTTCATTTTCTAGTGGTCCTGGACAATTGTCAACAAATGTGTTGTGTGGGTCCTCTGGGAATGATTCTAAAAAGAAGCTGACTCAGCTGCTTCCTGGACTGTGAACAAAGTGGTAGAAATTTGGGCAGTCAGCTTGGACTATAAGTTGACCTTGGGGATAGAAGCAACAAACTAGGAGGTAGAACAGAAAGATGGTAAAGATACGAGTCCTGAGGACTCTGGAACCTCCACAGTTTTGACTAAATACTCAAGATTTCCTTTGCCTGAGAGAAAAATAAAATTTTATTTTGTTTAAGCTTCTTCTATTTTTTTATTTTTTTCTATAACGTGGAGCATATCAAATTCTAAGTGATACAAATAACATTTTCTCCCGTCCAGCAGAATATGATTTTTGTGCTGGGTGTTTTAATCAAAATGTAAATAAATATGCAACCCCCCCGCCAAACACTACTAAACAAACATAAACAACAACAAGATAAAACAAGAACCAAGGAGGTCAATTAAGTTTGTAACACATTTCAATCTAATGTTCATATGGCCTATGTGAACACCCATGGTCTATAGGAGCAAATTAAAGGCTCTACAAATTACCATAGAAAAGAAAGCTGATTAACTTTGACCCAACCCTTCCCGGAAGTAATTATTTGTCCAAGATCCCTTTCTCATGAAACATGCGTTAATATTATGAATAACTGACACCACTGGAACCATTTTAAAATAGAGCTGGAGCAGCCGCTGCAGAGAAACTGTCTTCCCTGCTTTTGTTGAACTGGGCCAGAACCTTTGGACCGGGCAAAATGGCCGCTGTTTGAAGCAATTGCTAGAGAAGTCAGCAAGAGAAAGACATCTTGACCACAAGAATGGCTGTGGACGGGCTCCACACAGAATCAGGAGCCAATCAGTGTGAAACCCAGAGCAGCTTAGCTTGTTAACACCCACAGAAAACTCTCCTTCTCTTTTCTTACCTCAAGTAATTGCTCCCTTTCCTTTTTCTCTTCTTTCACCCTCCAAGTGGGACACTATTTGGGTTTCTACCGAATCTGTGCTCCTTGACCTAAAATTCTTCGGTCCCAAAATAAATGCTCATTTGCTTTTCACTGTAGCTCTTATTTTCAGGTTAACAACATCTTACAGAATAGTGGCCTTGGAATCATTTTAGGAAACATCACTTTGGAGACGGCACAGAATACTGGGTATGCCCAGTATGAACAGACCCAGGAAAATGAGGAGAGCCTCAGCCCTGGCACTAAATGCCTGGTGAGTCCATCTTCTGTAAAACAAAGGATTCTGAATGGGACTGCTGATAAGCTTTTAGCCCTAAACTTCTGTTAAGCTGACAGACTGTGTCTGACAAATAGGTATCTTTTGGGTGTTCCTAGACTTAGGTGTATGGAAGTGACCTAATTTCTATATTTTAAAAAAAGCAGAAAAGAAAGTCTTATATTTTAAATTCTTCTCCAGTTTCAAAGAAACTTAATCACGAATTTTACATAGTAATTTCCTCATGACTTTGTTTCCTGACTTGCTTCACAGTTACCATGACTTTTTTCTGTCATGGCTGTGAGGGCTAGTGGTGACATTCGTGAGTTAATTAGAAGATAGAGCAGGGTCAACTATTCTGCTGGAGCTTTGGAGATAACTGTTATCTTTCAACTAATTTAAAGCTCTCTACAGTCTGGCTTGAAATTGTTGACAAAAGCAATTGCAAACTAATTCTCCTTTTATCAAAGGCTGGTTGAGGGCTGTTGCAATCTGCAGAAATATGATTCTTTTTTGTTGTTGTTGGTAGATTTTTAGTAAACCACATGTTTGTAGAATTCTTACATTGATTTTGATTTTTGTAAAGGAGTATTTTATTTTATTAATAATTTTTATTTTGTTATATTAGTCATCATACAGTACACTGAACAGAAATGTCCTCTAATCTGGCTGAATTAAGCAACTCAGAAAAAAGCTGAGAAGGAAAAATATGTAAATGCATTTGTACTTTTGGCTAACCTTCTTATGTATATAATTTGATAGTTTTGCTTTATAAGTAGGAAAAATGAAAAAAGTGTACTAATTTTTCATAAAAATCTGCATTGTTGAAAGGCAAACTCATGGGGCCCCGGGTGGCTCAGTCATTGAGCATCTGCCTTCGGCTCAGGGCGTGATCCCAGGGTCCTGGGATCGAGCCCTGCATCAGGCTCCCTGCTCCACTGGGAAGCCTGCTTTTCCTCTCCCACTCCCCCTGCTTGTGTCCCTCTCTCACCGGCTGTTTCTCTCTCTGTCAAATAAATAAATAAAATCTTTAAAAAAAAAAAAAGAAAGAAAGGTGAACTCACTGAAATAGTTTGATAACTTTTTGTATTTCGCATTTTTAACTGAATTTTGAAATGTTTTCATATATTTTTGTCTTATAGAATTTAACTTAGTACTACTTCCGATAATAGATGTTTTAACACGTGAAATTATTCTAACGTTACAAAAATGTAACAACCATGGAGATAAATATTTTATATCAGTATAAATTTATCAGTATAACTGAATATAAAAGAAATTCGAAGGACATAAATCTAAGTTTGCACAAAGAAGGAATTAAGGGATTATTTACTTTAACTAGGATTTTCTTAATTCAGTACTTTCCCTCATAGCTTTGCTCTAGACAGTTAAACCAACAGTTCACTGAAAAAGTATTTTGACTGATAAAACATTTTTACAGATATCTTTTGCAAGCCTAAAGAAAGATATACCCAAACTCACATGCGTATAGTCACCTCTCTAAGGCTTCTTACCTGCTTTCGGTAGTGTTCTTGGTTGCCTTCAAAGACTGTGAGTTTAGATATTAACATTGAGTTTACGTTACGTAAGGCTCTGGTCATTCTGTGACACTTTATCAGCAGAAGTAAAGTGCCAACTCACCCCTTGTTTCTGTGGCGCAGTCAGAGGGATGGACAGCGATCCCTAGATCACATCTGCTACGGGGCACCTGAGTCAGGCCTGGCCAGTTGTGCCGCAGGCTGCTTGGATAATGCGTGCATGGCCTTGCTCTCGGGATCCTCACTGAAGACTGGGTACAACAGGTACAACTGATTGTATAACCCACTTTCATTTCCCTGTCTTACTTGCTAACAAAACCCTGACTTTATGCAGTTACCACAGATTAAAGGAAAGACCTCGTCCACAGCTTGGGGTGAATTCCAATTAGACTAAGACAATCATGGTCGTCCTACTTCCGTGCCTTTGATCATTCAGCATTGGGCACGTGACCCAGGTGAGGCTGATGAGCCTTCTGGAGGGGATCCCAAGATCTGTTTTCTAGCTCTAAAAGAGACATTGGCGAGATGCGTTTTGTGGTCTTGTAGTTACCGATCGAGATCGAACATCTAGAACTTCTGCAGCCTTTTATAAAATGAAGGGAGCCAACCTGAGGGCAAAGACAAAACACCAAAAAGGGCGAAGCAGAGAGAGGAAATAACCTGGTTCTTTGGTGACATTTCCTTAATGATTATAACTCACCTGGAGCCACCCCGGTTCTAGAACTTTTCTGAGAGACAACGCATTTTCTTATTTTTAGAGCATACTTAAGATGGCCATTGAAAGCTATTGAAAGGTATCATAGCTGATATATGTAAATACAATTTATAATCTTATACTTAGCTTACAGAATTTTAGGGTTGAAACACATCTTAAAATTTAATGGAAGAAAAATAAAATATTAAAGTAAAAATGGATTCTGGTTGATCATTTTATTTTTCCATGGCCTAAGACTACTTTATTGGCAAAATTACCATAAATAAATGCAGGTGATTGGTGATGTCATAGATTCTTGATGAGACATTACTTGAGGTGGCCAAGTTTTTTCTAAGCATTCCAGAAATATGTTTTAAGCATAAACACAATTGGAGGGAGAAAAAAGTTATGGGAAATCTGGGTATATGAATCCCTCACCAGGCAAGAGGGTGAGGGAGTCCAGACTAAGCAAGCTTAAAGATTTTTCTTAATGTTACTATATACTGTCAATCCAAGAGGTAAAATCTTGAGTCATCAGGTGTGGAAAGTCCTCCACATCAATAAACGCTCTCCTAACCTGATAGTCCACCTACTTTCCAATCTAACAATCCCTACATCTGCTTCTACACGGTTCCCCTGTTTCCCACCAGTACATACGGGCCAGGTCCCAACTCTCAGTGAATAGGCCCAGAGTAGGGACAGTGTTTCCCCTCTCGGCCTATGCTGAGACATGACACTAGCTATTGGCCTGCTTGTAATGAGAGAAGGTGGAACAGATCTGGGAAAGGATGAACACTATTTTGTAAGGCATATGCTATAAGTAAGATTCCTGCAAAGGTGTGTCCAGACATAGGTGAGCTGGTCTTCTCGATTCTAGGGGAAAGAGGATTGCTTCTGCTAGCCCCATGGAAGAGAGAATATGAGGTTTCATGATATCCAGGCACAACCACACAAATATATTTATATCAGGTCTCGGGATCTTACTTTTTCTCTGGTAAAGCACTGAATTTAGCATAGATGTTCTGTTGAGCTGCACATTCAGTGTTCTTTGTGTTCCTGCTAATCTTTTAATTAAAACCTGGGCTGGATATCTAACACGGTACAATCTAATGCTGCCAAAGGTCAGAGCTTCTTTAAATGCTGCCATACAGCACTTACGGCATTGAAAGAAAGCCCTGATGTGATAGCTTATTCATCGGAGCCTATTTTTTCTTTTTTCTTTAATGATTGATTCCAAGACAGATAGGGAGAACTTGCCAATACACGATCCTTATAATTTCTATTGCTCTCATCTTGTTCACGTGCCTCAGCTACTGAATAATCCAACGCTCTTCCTTCCACCTGCACTTCATCCCGATCCATGTGAGGTGAAAGAATTGTGATGCTCAGCACGCCAAAAACCAATGTCACTTCACGTTTCACCAGCCCCGCCATCTTTGCTGCCATGTGATGGGCGAGTGATCCATTTCCAGTATCCCATTCTGGGGTTCTATTCTCTAGGAGCACTTCAGACTGTAACTTTTTGTGAGGTCCTCCAGAAGTGGAGGCCAGGATTTGGGTAAGGGTAATTTATTTAGGAATTAGAGAATCCTAGGAAGCAGAAGGGAGGGAAAAGGAAGAGTGAAACAAGGAATAAGGAAGAGTCAATTATGTGGGTTGCTACTGTGGGTTGGGTGAGGGGTGTTGATTCCTTCCAGACCTCCTGAGGAATGTGTAGCTAACCTTCCAGAGTTATCCTTATGAAGGACAGAAGGCTGGGACATTAATCCACTTCATACCTGTCTCATAATCCTGAGGACTTCTCTTGGGTACAGGAATCCCTTGTAATTCTCCTGCGGCTACAGAGAGGGTGGAAAGATGCACAGAACTCTTGAGGTCAAATAGCGTCATTGTGCAGTGACAGCTATGGATGGAATTTGACATGGGCACAGGGCGTGTGACATGGGCACCAAGCCATCAACTACAGCTCATATCTATAGGTTACTGGTCCTGATTAATAGACGTGTAGTATTGCAATGGCCCATTATATATTTCTGTGTATTGCTGGCTACTGAAGTTCAAAGCATTTGATTTGAGCATGCAAATAAAGTATGTAAATAGAAAGCTCACATTAATGCAAATGTATAAAGCAAAACATACTAAATTGAGGCATATTATACACTCTTCCCCTTAATTATTTTTCCAGTAAAACTCTATTGCATTACTTTTGTTATTTTGGTCATTATTACATCAGCTGAGGAATACTACAATGCAATTTTTTTAACTTTCTATTTTGAAATAGTTACAGACCCATGAGAAGTTGCAAAACAGCACAGCATCCCATTCCTCCAGCTTTCCCCAATGCAATATAACTTTAAATCTTTCTCCATCTCAATTTTCCAGACTGCATAGATAGAGCTATTAGAGTAATCTTTGAAAAACATGCACCTGATCATGTTACTTCCTATAAATATTCAATTTCTCCACATTGGCTATTGTCTGTCTTGCTTTTAAGACTCTTTTCCCACCAATTCTATAGGTTTAGCTCTTTTGTGGGGTTCATTCATTCACCAAATATTTATTGAGAACTTACTAAGTGTTTGAGATACAGCAGTGGACAAGGCTGGCAAGACACTTGTCTTCCAGAAGGGAAGATAGATGATCAGTAAACACTGCAGTCAATAAACATACTAAATTACATTAAATCCAGATTATGGTAACTACAATGAATGGTACAAAGAAGCTGATGCTATGTAAAATAACTAGGACAGTCCTCTCTGAGGAGGTAACCTAATGTTGTCCGTAAGAGATTTAAATAGACCAGCTCTGGGAAGGAAGAGAGTGGGGAGCGAATATTTTAAGCAAAGATACAAAAAAACAACAACAACAAAAACAAGTGCAAAGGCCCTATTTAGGCCTTGATTTGAACAAGAAACAGAAAGGAAGCCAGCCACTGAGGAATGAGAACGGTTAGTTTAGTGAGATACACGGGAACGATATTGTGTTAGGACGTGTGGTCTATGGTGTGAATATAGGATTTTATTCTAGCTGTAATGATAGATCAGTGGACGTTTTTGAGCAGGGTGAAGACGTGATCTGGCTCATGCTTTGGAACAGCACTGTCCAATAATACTGTCTGCAGTGATGCGAATGTTCTCTGCCCTGTTCAGTATGGACGCCATATTGGATGAAATAGGTAGCTATTGAGCACCTGAAATGTGGCTGGTGAAAGTTAATAGATCTTCAAATTTTGTTTCATTTTATCTAATTTTAAATAACTGCATGTTGCTAGCTGCTACCATAATCTTTCTTTAGAAAGACCATTCTGGCTGATACGTGAAGAATGAATTGAGGGCAGAGGTGAAGACGCAAAAGTGGGTACAGAGATGCCAAATGGGAAACTATTGACGTAATCCTGGCAATGGCTAATAGAAGTTTGGACCCTCGTGGTAGCAGCTTTGTTGGTAGATGGTTTTCAGATATTTTGGAAGTAGCAAACAGGACTTGTTGATGGATTAATGTGGAGAGGAATGAAAAGAATGTAATGACCCAAAGATGACTTCTAATTCTTTGGCGTGAGCAACAGAGCGGGAGGTGCCAATGATTAAGGATTGTGAGACTAAAAGGAAAAAAAAAGATTTGGGACAGGAAAGAAAACATCTCTTTTTAGACATTTTAAGTTTGAGGTGTTTATTTTTGTTTTCTTAAGATATCTATATATTATTACCTCTCACTATTCTTTGCTACTCCATTATTTAGAAAACGAGACAAGTCATCACTTCTAAGCAGGTTCTGTATCTTTATTCTATCCGTGATTTGGTTATGATGGTACCTCTGTTTGAAATACCGTCTGTCGTTTTTATCTGATTATGTTCCATGCAACAGTAATAATGAACATTTCTAACCTACTTTTAGCCAAGACCCATTGAAAAGAATATCTTTTAGGGGCGCCTGGGTGGCACAGCGGTTAAGCGTCTGCCTTCGGCTCAGGGCGTGATCCCGGCGTTATGGGATCGAGCCCCACATCAGGCTCTTCCGCTATGAGCCTGCTTCTTCCTCTCCCACTCCCCCTACTTGTGTTCCCTCTCTTGCTGGCTGTCTCCATCTCTGTCGAATAAATAAATAAAATCTTTAAAAAAAAAAAAGAGTATCTTTTATATGATCACTGAGACACATATATTTTGAAATGAGAATTTGTGGAAGGATATTTAACCTTATTACTTATGATGCCCTCTGACATTCTCTTTCCTATTCAATTTGATTTGACTCTTTAAAATACTGCATGCATTCAACAAATTTATTTTTCTACCACTAGAGTCAAGGCATAGAGTTTGAAATTCACTTCTTGGAGACCGATGTCAAATATTGGCTTTACTCCTTCTTCTAAGGCTGCTTTTATTGCTTCTCTGTGCAGAAGCACATTCTGCCTCTCTTATTTACCATACTTAGCCTTTCCTTAATGATACTCATTTACTTTTCTCATCCATCTGATGAACTAACAAGTTCAAATAATGAACAGATAATGATTATCTTTCATACTGCACAGAAGAAGTGAGTCTTCAAATAGGAGTGGGATTGGCTTGAACTGGAAGATGGACTCGACCGCACCGTGTGCAACACCACGTCTCCTTAACACCCAGTCACTTCGTGCTTTCAGAGCAGAGCTAGCCGCTGGCCCACGAGCAGGACTCTGCACTCTGGGACTCATGTTCAACCAGCAATGAGTAAGAAGAACAACTTCCATAATCCACAGGCCTTCTCCATTTTAGAGCGGTATAAAAAGGCAATCAAGAATAAGTGAAAAGGTACAATAGTTTGTAGCTTCTGACTCATATTTACCCTACAATTACATTTACTAATGCCTAGAGCGGCAGGGCGGTTCATTTGAGAAAACCCTATCTCCATTGCTTTGCTCTTCCCCAGGACACTTCATCCTCAAATTCTGTACTTTCCAGATGCACAAATGAGTCTTTCTATGCACTTGTTGGCAGAAAAGAAAAATTTCAAGGTGTCTAGTTTGCCCAGAAGAAAATCTCTAAGCAGGTGTTTGTATATGAAGACCTTAGACTTACTTCAGTGATTAAGCTGGACTTGCCAAGGCAGAGGAAATCTGGTGATGGGGGAGACACTGAGAGGGTGCCATTGGCTCCCTTATGACTGTGAAAGAGGATAGGGATTTTCCGGGTGTCACAGAGAACTGTACCTGCCCAACCATACTTCCTTTAAAGGAGAATGAATTCTGGAAGGGGATGTCTGTCTGGTGGCCAGTGAGTACTGAACACTGAGCTCTGTAGCCTTGGCCAGGAGCCTCCTATACTCAAACTTGGCCCAGTGGGAAAAAATTTCCAGTGTCGCTGTTGGCATTAGTTGACCAATGGAACCAAGCACAGATCCCAACACTGGCCAACTGGGGCCTGTCCGATTTTTTCGGGTATATTAAAAGGTGATACAGGTCCCAAGGTTTTTATATAATAAAAGGCGTGGAGATAGAGCTTTGCAAACTGGCTAGAATTAAAAATTCCACCAACCTTGGTGCTTGGAGACTTAGCCAATATTTTAAAAACTGATTTTATCTGTATTCCAAGTGCCATGGGGCACTCCATTTCTGTTCTACAATAGTTATAAAGTTAAAACAAAAACAGAGAGTTCTTAGTGCTCTAGAGGTATCTGCCTCGATATACTTATTTTCATTCTATTTCAATTAAAAAAAAGCAGGCCAAATAAATGGCTTTCTCATCAGTGTTAAGCTCCTTTCTCTCTAATATGTTGGAAAACCAATATTGCCTTGTCAAAGACAATGCATTGACCCATAAGGTCTTCATGTGTTTCCTGTTAAGAAATACTTACAATGTAAATTATTTCTCTCATCTTTAAAACAATGACTAGCAAAACCTTTTCTTCTTCCTCTAGCTTCTGTTCCCCCTTTTATACAAAAAATACTTAAGAGAAGCATTTATTATCTTTGTCTCTTCCAACTCTCTTGCACATGCCCACATTGCTTAATCTTTGTCTCTTCCAACTCTCTTGCACATGCCCACATCGCTGCATCTAAACCGCTCATATGAAAGTCAGAAATGTCCTCCATTGTCAGGTCAATGGCTAACCCTCGTCTCTATGCTCTTGACCTATCAGCAGCATTTAACTCAGATACACCTGTGCTCCCTCAACACACACACTTCATGCACTATTTTCACTTGGCTTCCAGACACCATGTCTCTGAAACTCCTGCTTAGTCTCTGCTGGTTCTTTCCCACCTTCTGGCTTCTAACTGTTGGAAGGCTCAGGCCTCAGTTTCACGTCCTTTTTTTTTCTATCTGTATTTGTGTGATCTCATGCAGTAGCCTGGTTTTAGATACCACTGAAATGTAGATTATTCCCAAATATTTATCTTCAGTCTGGACCTCTCTCCTGAACTTGAGGCTTCAATCCTGCTGCCTTCTCAACATCTCGGCTTGAAAGCCCAATAGGCATCACAAATTAAGTATGGGTTGATTAAAAATGGAATAAATAAGTACCTTTATGAGAGAGACATTCACAAGTCACAGTGTATGTAGACTAAGGCTTCCAGTGTTTGTCTCGTATGGTTCGTTACAAACTTACTTTCCCCCTTCTCTTCCTCTGACTTCTAAGTAGACATCAGAGTCAACACTTGGAAGACTGTGGGACTTGAGTTTGGGGCAACAAAGTGTTTAATCAACTAATCAGAAAGCTTACTAAAAACTCCAAGCAAGGAAGTCTGACCTACTGGGACTTAGAGGAGAAGGAACAATTTATTCATTCATTCAGCAAATATGGGTCAGTCTCTGTTCTAGGCACTGGAGAAATAGCAGGGGATAAAGCAGACAAGATCCCTACTCCCCTGAGATTTGCATTATAATGGGGCAGGGGAAGCAGGGGAGGAACAGACAATAAACAAAAGCGGATAAATATGCAACATGCGAAATGGCAATAGGGCTCTGAAGACAATAGAGCAGTGAATGGAGAACGGAGTGAAGCAGCATCTATGTTTGATGGGGAGACCAGGTCCAGCCCATGTGAGGGGATGAGGTCTTAACAACGGCCTGGGGAAAAGGACAGACAGAACCATGCATATTCCTAGAGAAAGAGGTTTCCAGACGGAAAGCACAGGTAGGGAAAGTCTCTGTAGAAACAGATCGCTTAATGTGTTTGTAAAAATACCGTGACTGCTATATAGGACTCAACTGCTGTTTGGCTTTGTTCCCTTCTTCCCCCATGCACAGTAAATTAGGGAGCTGGTTACAAAAGTAACCAGCACATCTATAGAATATATGATTCTGGTTTAAAGAAGATTATATCATTTACGTACTATATTCCCTTTGCTTTTCTACATTAAAAGAAATCAATTGTTCGTCTAGGTAAGAATGGGAACACAAAATGACAGCACAAGCCATTTTAATGGAAGCATCAATCAAAACCCAGTGTGATACTGTCTGTGGCTACACAATGCAGTCTCTGAGCATGAACAAAAATATGCAGCCTCATTTCTATTTCTGTGGAATGTTCAGCACAAGATGTTTTCTTGAAGGCAGAACATTTGTCATACTGTGTTTATGACCACAAAAATGGATTTGGACAGTTCTTATTTTCCTTTCTCCTCTCAAGACCAATTTAAATTAACCTAAATCAGAATATTTGGACATATGCTTTCCCTCTTGTTACACAAAGCATCCTATTTTGTTAGTATTTCTATTTTAATTTTGAGTTGCAGTCCCTGGCAAGTATTCTTTCAGTGTTTAAATCTCATTGCACCGGGATGCACTGTTTGTTGGTTACTTGGGGGTTTGGGAAGATTATGAATGAAGAAAACATTACTAATGTTACTTGTTGAGAAAAAGCTGTCTTCATTTTTCTGGGAATCTCATTTTCCTAGACAAAGCCGGCATGAGATGGAAAAGGGTACAAACTTCCTTGCCAGGCAGTGAGGTTGGCCAAATTACTCCAAGCAATCAATGTATCAAAACATGGTCTAGCCAAATTGTCCAGTTTCCTATATTAAAAAAGACTTTTAGAAGAGATTTTCTATCCCAGAGAAGATAGGCTAATTCACATGAAAGAGTTGAACTAGGTATTGGTACATAGAGCCTTTGTTTCTTAAATTCCCAGCTTGACTACTGCAAATGGCTCCAGCCAGCTCTCTGGTTCCTCATTTCTCACTTTTCTTATACTTAAATACAAATAATTCATCTGTTACTTCTTGGTAATTTGTGCTGCAAAATCACAAAAAAGAAAAAAAAACCTAACGAAGTACAGTGCAAAATTACCTTCATATATCACCTCTGAGTTATTAAAACAGCCCTCAGTGCCCTGTAGTAATAATTATTAAAATCTTCCTCAGTTTAGAGATTAAGAAAGTAATAATTAAGACTATCCAGTAGACTCCTAATGATAAATTATACTTGACAACAACTAGGAGGTAAATGTGTATTTTAGAAAATTAACATTGAGTGCATTGAGTGAATGTATATGGGCCCTCTAGCCCATATTTTATAATAAACTCCCACTCACAAACAACATAACAATTTTTTTGCCTACGAATATGCACCTTCCTGGTCAAATCAAAGGTTTCACATGCAACTCTTACTGCTCAATTAATAGAGCTGATTTCATTCCACATTCTGGGTTCCAAAGCCACGGGGTGGGGCAAGCACTGTATATAGTGTCAGGTCATAAATTAGGAAATATTTAGTTTTATACCCAGGGATTCATTATATTTACCAATAAGACCTAGCTCACAAGCATCTACTGCAGCATTTTAATTTCATTTCCAAACTGGTAAAACGTACTAGAGGGGCGCCTGGGTGGCACAGTGGTTAGGCGTCTGCCTTCGGCTCAGGGCGTGATCCTGGCGTTATGGGATCGAGCCCCACATCAGGCTCCTCCGCTATGAGCCTGCTTCTTCCTCTCCCACTCCCCCTGCTTGTGTTCCCTCTCTTGCTGGCTGTCTCTCTCTCTGTCAAATAAATAAATAAAATCTTTAAAAAAAATGTACTAGAAATCACAGAGCTTAAATAAGAAGAAAAACAAATCAGGGCAATTACTAAGGTTTATGGATTAGCAGACTTTCTCTTCATTCTGTCTGCTTTAAAGTGTTCTGCCTTTGCTGCCACAGTTTCTTATCATTCCCTGCCTTTCATGGAAAATTTTGGTAGTTTTCCCAACTCATATTAAGACAGAAGTTGGGGAAGGAAGGAGCAATACAGGCATCAGAGTTCCTGAGATCGGGGTGGGGGAACGCTCCCACTCCCCATCTCCCTGAATCCCTACTGAACTGACCCCGCCAGACCCAACTCCGACGTATCCAGCCAGTGCAGAACCAACAGGTGCCCATGGCTGAAGAAAAAGTACAGTCGTATTTACTTATCTCATCTTAAGTGGTTATCAGATCTCCAGTTGGGCCTCGACACCGTCCTTCAAGCGTTATTTCACTAGTCAGTAAACTCTTCCACCCTCAGACCCTCTTCTCCTGTTCAAACCATCAACATTCTCCTCATAGCCTCTCTCTCGGCAGATGGGAATGCTTATTTTATTTAAAAAAATGAGACCACTAGAAAACAATGTTCTTACCTTTCTCCTACCAAACCTACTTATTTGCTCCTGGACCTAGGTAGTCAGTCTATCTTCAGATTTTAAGAATGAACGGTTTCTGCTTCTAATTAATCCCTCTATTTATATACCAGTCACTGGTATAGTACACATCTGTGTAGAACATTCTGTGTTTCCTTTTCAAGGGTTTTGTTCCTTAAAAAATCTCCTCCCTCTCTCTCTCTTCCTTTCTTCCCTTTTCCTCCGCCCCGCTATTCCAACATTTCCTCCTACCCAGGATCATTTAAATCAGACTAAGGAGGGGTTGGCACCTGGGTGGCTCGTTAGTTAAGTGACAGACTGTTGATTTCGGTTTAGGTCATGATCTCAGGGTCGTGGGATTGAGCCGCACGCTGGGCTGTGTGCTCAGTACGATGTCTGCCTGTCCCTCTCCCTCTGCTCCTCCCCCATCTGCTTGTGTGCTCTCTCTCTCTCTAATAAATAAATAATCTTTAAAAAAAAATTAGGGGCCCCTGGGTGGCTCAGTCGGGTTAAGCATCTACTTCAGCTCAGGTCATGATCCTGGGGTCCTAGGTTCGAGCCCCACTGAACAGGGAGCCCTTCTCCTTCTCCCTCTGCCCCTCTCCTGCTCGTACTCTCTCTCTGTAATAAAATAAAAAATCTTTAAAAAATAAATCAGAATAAGAGGGACTATCTTTCATCTTTAAACAAAACATCCATCTAGACCCTACATTTCCAACTAGCCACTGCCTGATTTCATTGTTTTCTCTTACAGCAAAATCCTTTGAAAGCATTATCTGTGTTCACTGTCTCTTTCGCTTTTCATTCTCTCTAGAAACTCTTCCCGTTGGATTTTGTCCACACCATCCTGAAACTACTTCTGCAAGGTCACTAAAGACCTCCAGCTTTCCAAATGCAATGCCCAATTCTTGCTAGTTACTCCACTGCACTGTCTACAGCACCGGATTGAGCTAATCTCTCTCTCACTCTCTAAAGAGTGGCTCCAGGTGTTCACTACCTGCCCGGACCCTTCCTATTAGTCTCTCTCATTAGGTCTTCCTTCTCTACCTTTCAATGGCGGCGTGAGTAGGGTTCATTCGTCCGCATGGCTCCTTTAGGAACCTCAGGTCTTACAGCTTCCTGACATGCAAATATTCACAGATGACTCCCAAATTTATAGCATGTGAGTGCCAGATTTAAAAAGTCCAACTGCTTATATGACATCTCTAAGTAGGATGTCCAATAGGTACTTAAATAGGATATACTGAAAAATATAACTCATGATTTCTCTTGACCACCGCAAGTCCATTTTACCAAGTCTCTAACCCTTCCCCACCCCGCTTGACTCCAAGGTTGTAGGTAGTTCTGTATTTCTACCTCTATATTATTATTAGAATTTTCTGGAGGGCAAATCATTTTTTCCTTAATGATTTTGTATTCAGAAATATATTGTACTTTCATGCTTTGTTCTAGAAGATTTAAAGATTCGGTCTTGAGACACAATACAAAGACACTCAGAAGAAAGGCAGAAACCTTTGTTACTTACAGCTCAGGATGAAAGCTACCAGGCAGAGCCCCTCGGGGGTTGTAACGGGCAGACGGGATAACAATAGACTGAAGCTATGGGGAGCGGCTTTCCTAAGGCGTGTGGGGTGGGTTACCTAGATTTGGCCACTTCCCTGGAGACTGGCTAATTTGAATAATTTCTCTGGGCCCTGGGGCATAGGACCTGTCTCTGGTGCCTGGTCCTGGGGAGATGAGAGTAGGTGCATTTGGCCCAGATAAAGGAAGTGGCTGGGGTGTGGAATCAATCAGCCAGGCAAGGGGAACTAATTGGCCTCTAGCCAAGTTCTCAAAACTAGATCAGGAAAGCATTAAAGAGAAGAAGAAAAAACTGTATTATGCACTTGACCTTGTATCATACACACATGCTCTTGTTCTGTTCTGCCACCTCTTGGTTTCTATTGATTCCTTTAGTTAAAACACTTTACTATTTTTTTCTTTCAGATGGAGTGCTTGGACGATAGCTTCTCTTGTAGTTTCTCAAATATTTTTGTCTTTAACCCTGAAATGAAATAAAATCTTAGCTGGGTCCAGGATTCTTGAACTGTACCATTTTTCTCATAGTGGTTGATAGCTGCTCTTTCACTGTCTTCTGGCTTCCAGGGTTTAGATGAGGATTCCAACTTTTTCCCTCTGCTGTTTTTTCACCCTGATTCTTATAACATTTTTTTTGCCTTTCTCTTTTCTCTCCCTTAGAGTTCAGAAATTTTATAGGATGTCTTTAGGCGTCGTGTCTTTTCTCATCAATCTGGCCTGGGGCTCGGAAAGCCCATTTAATCCGTGGCACTGGGTTTTTAGTTCACACACAAAAATTTCCTATTATTTTTCCTTTTATTGACTCCCTAGTCTTTTCTTTTTTCTTTTTTTTTTTTTTTTTCTTAACTTCCTGGTAGTTCTTTTAATCTTATATTAAGTCTCCTGTTAGGTCCTCCGAGATTCTTTTTTTTTCCCCCTCGTGGTTTTGCCTTGATTTCTTTGCCATTTTTTTCTCCGTACATTTGGAATGTTTCTTGCACTTGATCTCTGAGGACATACCTTTGAGTAGTAAACATCCTGTCCTTCCACTCATCTCAGCTATTGTTTGGTTGATAAATCATGTTGTTAAGCTACAAATATCCTTTCCCTGAGTGTTCTCTATACTTGAATCCCCTTACATACACTCACGGTTTTAATCAATTGTCATCTGGATCCCTCAGCAGTTTTACTTCTCTGGATCTGCTTTGTGGACGTTCTTTCTGTGAATATTGGGCTCTTTTAGGCGGGTTGTCCTTTTCTGTGTTGGACTGCTGAGGGTCGGGCCACAACTGGGAACAGCCCCAGAGGTAGTGGGAGTCAACAGCATCTCCACCCCACAGATGGACAGTATAGAAACAAGATGTGTCACCGTGCCCAGCAAAGGCCCCAGAGTGAGTCACCGGGAGTGTGGCTTCGTTGTATCTCCCAGCCTTGGGAACAACCCACTTGGCTGCCCACCTGACCACCACTTTTAGAGCCAGGAAGACGAGTTCTCTGCAGACGATAGAGTTTATCGCTAGTTCTCCTTATTTGGACCCCAAAAGTACCCAGACTTCTCTTCAAAGTCTCTGGGCCCCAGAAATCAGTGGCCCACTCATTACTCTCTAGTCCTTTATCTCTATTTGTTTTTATTAGGTCACTTATTTATATGTGTGTTACCTCATCAGAATAAATGCTCCATGAGGCCAAGACTGTTTGGTTCATGGTTCTCTCTCCAGTGCTTGACACATGGAGACAATGTGCTCCATAAATATTTCTGAGGGTTTTAGGTCACCTGGGTGGCTCAGCTGGTTAAGCATCTGCCTTCAGCTCAGGTCATGATCCCAGGGTACTGAGATCGAGTCCCACTTCGGGCTCCTGGCTCAGTGGGGAGGCTGCTCTCCCTCTGCCTGCTGCTCCCCCTGCTTCTGCTTTCTCTCTCTGACAAATAAATAAAATCTTAAAAAAAATATTTCTGAAGGTTTAATGGATTAAGGAATGTGGAGAGTCTGGAAGAAAAGACTAGAGGAGCTGTGGGAGAGTGAGAGAAATGGCTACAAGGGGAGAAAGTGCTTAAGGGATGTTGCTGCAGAGAACATGTGTGAAGAAATGTCAAAAAAGTGTGTGAACAATGTTGACCTTTCTTGAGGTTGTTTTTCTTTTTTCCACAATATTTCTCTGTGGATCCTGGCTTGCACAGTGCTACTGATATGATTAAACTGAGTTGGCTGTCTTTATGTGGTTTATATAAGATTTTAAGAGTAAAAATTAAAAAGAATGCATTTTATTTATACATATAATCAATCGATGCCAATGAGAAACTTACAAATGGTGACATTAGCAAATCACAGATTTGATATGAAACTTCAACCATTTGGGAGTAGACTTAGCCAGGCTTAGTGAATAATCAAATTAGCAGGATACATACACACGCTTATATACATCCACTTTGGTATTTCAGGTAGAGGAACATACTTCTGCAGACTGGGTGTTACATGGATAGAAGCAAGAGGAAGAAGGGAACAGAAACTCTGAAAAGAACATTTGGAAGAGGTACAGGAAAGAAAGAATATTGTTTCCCTTTCTCTGTGTCTCCCTCTCTGGAGCACAGTGTATAAACTTACCCTACCCTGGTGTAGTATATCAGAGAAAAAAAAATTGGGAAAGATTTATTTTGCCTTGCTTTTTATTTTTTATTTTATTTTATTTTTAAAGATTTTATCTATTTATTTGACAGAGATAGAGACAGCCAGCGAGAGAGGGAACACAGAAGGGGGAGTGGGAGAGGAAGAAGTAGGCTTATAGCAGAAGAGCCTGATGTGGGGCTCGATCCCACAACGCCGGGATCACGCCCTGAGCCGAAGGCAGATGCTTAACCGCTGTGCCACCCAGGCGCCCCTGCCTTGCTTTTTAAAACACACTAGAAAATACCCAATATTTAAATCTGCCTTAGATGACATTCATTTGAAAGACTCCAAACAGATCAAAGAATATTAAAAAACATTTAGTTTTCTAATTCATTTGCGTAAGACCTGCAATTGTGTCAATTCATTTACATTTTACTTAACATGTGGCTGAGGAAGGAAAGAGACATAGGAGATCAAACAGATTCAGTAAGTAAATACATTGTATTAGAAATACCTGGGAAAGACTGGAATTAATGCAGAAGTCAGGCATGTTCAACATGAGTTTGTAGGTGTGTGTGTCTCTCTCTCCCTCTCTCTCACTATAGTTGGAGACTATATAGACACCCTTCCTTAAGTGAAAAATTTTAAGCCGTATGTGTTCCTATAAAACTTAATGTAAATCTGCACATACTTACAATCTTCATGCATATTATGTATTATTTGTAGAGAATAAAGCAAAGAAAAAACAACCAGGGTAACACTTGAGAGGAACTGACTTTTAGTCCTGATTTGTATACAGCTTGGTTTCTCTACATTTTGGTGTCTTAGATTTCCTTTTGCAGAAAGAGTTTAACTATACGATCCTGGTGCTTTCCAACTATAGCCTTTAATGACTAGAAGAAGTTTTGGCTGAAAAAATTTCTGATTACATTCAGTCTTAATTGTGGAACGTGTATATGTGATGTGCGTGTACATAGACCTGTGTATACAGATACAAGTGCCTGTATGTATATACACATAAATGTGTGTACTCAGTGGTGCTCACTAAAGCGAAGGCTTCGGTTCAAAATGCAAATTTTGACTAAATGCAGTTACATGTTTACGAAGTCATCTATTGTGCTAAGCACCTGGGATTTCGTAAGAACCTGTTATGTTGGCAGCAAGGATGTGGGAAAGCTCAGGTGCTTGCTCGACAGCTTTCATCATGGCTACAAGTTCCGTAGGATCGACTAGCTTATTATGTGAGGTAGGCCAGCAATGAGCTATACTGGTGACCTCAGCACACAAAACGCACCACATTTATGATTTTTACCCACATCAGCGATGCTTTAAAACCACTGTTCTTTTTTCCAACAATGTGTATATCTAGGTGCATGATGCTGGCAAATAGGCATATTGCTTTGAAAGTAAGTCTGAGCCGTTCTTCATTTTGTCAATTTAAACTTTTTCATAGACGTGAATGGTTGTTAGAGCACTATCATTTGTGGATTTAAAAGACATCGGTAATTTGTCCTTAAAGATGCAGATTTCCTCCCATAAATCTCTTTTTTTCTTATAGAGTAAATTGACAATAAATGCATTGTGTGTTTCCATTCTTGAACAAAATAGAACCTGATGATTATATTTTAATGAGAGCTGTGGTTTCAATGTGTGAGCAAAGTAATTGCTTAGAAACCCTTTGCAGTCTTATTCAAATCAGATTAAATATCTGAATACTATACCCGAAAAATAAGAGGACAATTTTCAACCATTCTTAGTCACTGAATAAATAGAAAGGAAAGTGAAATTGCTTGTATCACACCTTATAATTATGGCTCTCCTGCTGAGGGATCCCAAAAGGTGCAATTAAAAGATAACTATACAGAAAATAATGGCTTAATTTAATATTGAAATAGAAATACAACGATTTTGAGTATTCAGAGAGTGGATTTGTTTCTTGGTTCTCCATCATCGTCATCTGCCCAGTGGATCAACTCTTCTTTGAACTCATTAGCATTAATGAGAGACACCCTTCAGATGGAATTACATGGTCTATAGCTGAACCCAGGATTTAGAGAACCTCAAATTTATGTCAGAATTATAAAAGGACTCTTAAACAATTTTCTTTATTCTTTTTTGGTAGTTGTTTAGAATGTATACTTTCTACCTTTAGAAGTAGAAGCATGAGAGCAAACTACTAAAATACACTCAGTTATGCTCGATATATTAGTTTCCTACTGCTGTCCTAACAGATCACCACAAATTTAGTCGTTCAAGACAACACACATTTATTATGCTATATAGTTCCTCACATCAGAAGTCTTAAATGGATCTTACTGGGTTAAAATTGGTGTTGACAGGGCTGCAGTCCTTCAGGAGTTTCTAGGAGAGAATTCTTTTCCTTCTCTTTTCCAGCTTCCAGAGGTCCCTGTATCCCTTGGGTCACTCTTTTCCTACACCTTCATCATCAACATAATAGGTTGAGTCCTTTCCATGTGGCCTATTTCTCAACTCGATGTTTGCTTTTCAATCTACTGATGTTTTCAATGTACAGTTATTTTTATATCAGCATGGTCATATATACTGACTTATAAAAATATGTTCATTGTTCATATGCCTACATGTTATAATTACATATTAGCTGAATATTTTCTGCTACCTTCTTCAAATTTTTATGGCTTTACTTTTTTAGTTTTAACTAAAATACATATTTTAGTATATTTGTATACATTATAAGGTAAGAATTTAAATTTCTTCTCAAATTATTTTCTCATTTAATTTGTTGAACATTTCAACTTCCCCACATTCATTTGTAATTCTTGACTTATACACACACACACACACACACACACACACACATACTATTGTGGCTATATGTATATACATATGCACATATGTGTATATACATGCATACATGTATATATACATGTATGTAAACATATATACATATATGTGTGCATATACATATATACATGTGTGTATATATAAAGGTATGAATGCTAAATAATTTTTTTTGGAGTTATGAAGGTAAAGTTTGTTGTTACTTGGCAAAATTAATCGTATGGTTAAACATTTTAAAGAAGTGGAAATTGATCACATACTGTGATCAATTTTGGTTAGTAAAAAGACAAAAAAGAATGAAAATTAATCCCTGCATTTTAATACTTTATTCTAATTAAATATTTTGAAAAATCAACAGTTTTCAAATTCATTTTAGTAAAAGTCCAGTACACCATGAAAAAAAAATCTTTACTCAAGTAACTTTGGAAGTATTCACTTAGTTCAGTAGGACTGTTTACTGTTATTGCTTTTAGGGCCTTTAATATGCTCATGCTTTGTGAAATTCTAAGAAAATGAAATGCGAGTTGGTAGTTACTGAATTTGGCTATAGAGTCCTTTCTCAAAAGTAGTGTTATATTACAAACGATTTGCACTTTGTGAATAATGATAACATTATTTATTATTTTGATAAATGATAAAATGTGAGGCAGTTTTTAAATTATTTGTGCTTTATTTTTTGCAATAATAGGAAACATTTCCTAAATTTCTGATATACTGAAAAACTGGAAGAAATTCAGGGCCAACTACACACCTGTTGATATAAGAATAGTGTGAAAGAACTAGTTTGCCAGAGTTCTAACTTCCCCTTAGGTGTCATCTTGTGAAGTAAATTATATTGCTTTCACACTGTCAACTATAATTATTAAGTGGGTCTCTTACAGTGCCTAACATAGAGCTGGGAATCAAAAATCATGAATCCTGTTATTTACACACTATTCCATTTTCATTATTTTGCTTTTCAAATGCTTATTTACATTATCCACACATGGTACTAGGCTAGCCATTGTAGGGATTAATTCTCTGTGAAGTTTCCTCCCAAAGTTCTAGCAGGAGAGAGAAGAGTTGTATAGAACATACTAACATTATATGGAACAAGCTATATTTTGTTGGCATTTCCATTCATTTTCTAGATTTTGATTTCAGGTCTGAAGTCTTTTTAGAGGATGGAGAGATTGCATTTACTTGGGGGCATTCATTCAAGACTTCTTGGAATTATTTGCATTTCGCCTGACCTAGTAGTATGATTAAGATAATTCAGAGGGAATAAATGCTTTCTAGGGCTGACTCAAATACCACAGTATTTATAACAGAGACAAGAAAAAATGGAGCACATAAGGGAAAAAAACAAGTGGTGCTATTTGCCCAGAGAACTGAGATATGTTAGAACTAATGATAGTGATTTGGAAAAGGTAAGCAGTGACCACAGTACAAAGGAGACTTGATAAAAGGGATTTAACTTTTCTTCAAATGAAATATCTTTTCTTGTCAGTCTTTCTTGAAAATAGAGAAAATTACTTCAGTGTGTTACTTCTCTTTGCTATACTTTTAGTGCTGTCTTGATGAGAAAAACAGATACACTAAAAGTTTAGAGGCTAGTAGTTTAACTCCTGAAGACTTCCCAATTAGGCCAAACCTTCTATTTTCTTTGTAAGAAATCTAAAATACAGACACATATTTATACCGTCTATTACAGGAAGGAGCAATGTCAATAATTTAGAAGTGATCTTCCATGTTGGTTACTTTTCCTCATTGAAACGCTATGTGCTTCTCACAGGAGGATTGTGAAAAATGAAGGTGAAACTACACAATCATGTCATTTACCTTGTGTTTTACGGATAGTGTATGACCTGACTCTATCATCAACCATTATTTTCATTTTCCAGATGAGAAAACTGAGAAGCAAAGAGGTGATGGAATTTGCCCAAGGTTACCTAGCCCAGAAAGTGGTGGAAGATTTTGAGTCCAGGGAATGATTTCACAGTCCAGTCCCATCCTGTGGCCATTCACTACCTCTCAAGGAGCGCCAGAGCCACTGATACATAAAAGAAACTCACTAAAGGCTCACAATTCCCTTTTCTTTAATTTCTCTTTCTTTGGCTTGGCTTTCTTTTCTTTCTTGTATTTTAAGTATTTTGATGACATTTTCGTATCAGGAGGAGGGGTAGAGAAAAATGCTTTAAAAAAACCCCTTTTCCATTCTTATTCTTTTTAATGAAAAACATTATTCTTTTTGTCACATGAACAACTTTAATGTAAAGTACAGTCATCTATATATCAAACATTAACCAATATATGCATTTTGCAGGAAAAAATCAATAGTCACCACCATTAGGTTGTGTAAGTAAATTTACCAATCATTCCTTCTCTACACCGTTTTCCCAAGGGAACTAAGTACATGAGGACACAGAGCAATGCTGCTGGGGCAAAAAAGCTGCCATTATAGTATGACCTGGACTGAGTCTAACACCTCCAGGGCAGAGTTCTGATAAAACAGTGTTGGGGCATGCAGCTTGCTGGACGTGAATAGACCATCTTATTTCCATTAGCCTAAATCCTAATTTACTTTCTCCTTCCAGGCTGAACAATCCAGAGTGAGAGCCAGTCTGCCTTAGCTGTGTGTGCAAGGCAAGAGCACAAGCAGGAGGAGCTATTTGGCTTACTGATGTCAGCTGGAGGTGACAGGAAGCTGGAGTGAGAGGTACACACACAGGTGTGCATATCAGACTGCAGTGATTCTGCCCATTGGTAAATATGGGTCAATCGGTGCCTTGGAATATGACCCAGGAATGGAAAACAATAGGAGGAAGGCACAGAGAGCATCTCACCCTACGAAAAGATCAACACTTTAGGACAGCTTAAAGAAAATTCAAGCTCAGTTGTTATGCAGGTAATATACTAGCATGGATCATGTCTAAACCCCGTGAGAACTTGCAAATAAATTTACTCTTGAGATAGCTGAAGGAAAAATTTCCCAATTATGAGATAATATTCACTGAAATCATTATACTAACTGTCACAGCAGATGGAATTAATGGATAATAAGCTTATTTAGAGTTGCTTAAAAAGTGAACATAACGTTGGGCTTCATGGTGAAGACGTTTTACTTATACCTACTGATGTTACATTTTAATTTTTTTTACATGCAACATATTAAAAATACAAGTAATCACGCACATATATGAAGTATTACACGTGTGATATGTTAATGATATAACACACACACACACAGAAGTACTAACCCAGAAAAACTATATGACAGAAAAAAAATTGTTTCTCAGGAACAAATACTACTCTTAGCTCCAAGGTAAATGTAACTATATGAATAAGTAATTAAATAGACTCAGCCTTAATCTATATGTTGAGAGAAAAAAGCTCTAGGACAATACAGTTCATGTGTTTTCAACCATATTCACATTTTTTATATCCCTGATATGTTCAGGAGTTCTCTGGATTGAGACTTGGAAATGAGCAAAGGATTTCAGTGGGCATTGCCTAAGAATTCCTCCAGCGATTATCTCATTCCATATGAGGGGACACGTTTAATTGATTTTCTATTTGTAGGCTATTTTATTATTTCGTGACTTAGAAATTAATTTGCATAGAACTACTGGTAATGTAAACAATATTTGTCCATAGTAACACACATGAATTTCATTCCATGGAGACACTGGCAATTTCTGCCATGTAGAAAAGATAACCACAAACATTTCATTTTATTGCCCTAAGAGCTATTATCCTGTTTAGTATCATATGAAGCATTTGTTTCAGCACGCACACACACGTACATATGTCCTTCAAATTCTTTTAACCAGTCTTTACCTATTACTAGTTTGCTCATTAATCCCCCAGTTGAATAAAATTGCTGATTTGTGCTTATTTTCTATTTGCATGAAATTCATAGTTTTAACTTTCTGAAAATTATAAATTATCATACACACATGTTGATAAATATATTGACTCAAACGGAGGCACACTGATAATTAATGTGACTTGGAAGTGGTTCAGAGTAGTCATAATAATTACTGCGTTTCTTTGACCAATGCAATAAGAACATTTTTCTCAACTCTGCAAGAAAATGTGATAACATCTTGCCAGATACATTAATGTGCAAGGCCACTCTCTACAGCCATACAAGCTGTGAGCTACAGAAACACACAGGTGCCATTTACAACAATGCTCCCAGGAGTTGTACAATATGGCAGCTCGGCTAAAGTGGAAGAGTAACATTTATTGAACACATTTTTTCAGTTAAAGATTTGATTTATTCAAGTAGCTGAAAACATTATAAAATAGAAATTGCTTTAGTTTAGATGTTGCTTATATTGTGCTATGAACCACGGACATATTGCCAGACTGTCTTCAGAAGACTTGAAATGCCACTGATAGTTTAAGAACTGTACACCTGATAGAAAAAGGAGGAAGACAATTTAATGTTTCATCCAGATCTGGACGTGCATCAAATTAGACGACAGGTCCAATCAGCAAATGGGTGTTTCATGATGGTATTTTAGAAGAAATAGTTTGTGATGGACAATTCAGAAATGCTTCCCCCCAAAGTGGATGGTTCTTTAAAAAGTTTCAGGTCATAACCCTTGCAGAAAACACTGACAGCCAACACACTGATTCTTGGTCAGGAAACAAGAGTCTTCCAGGCTTCATGAACGTAAGCTTTACAATCACGTTTTTGTGCGGTAACTGAGAGGGTCCTTTGGACTGGACAGAGAGCAGGTAGGGGGTGTATGCCAACCATCACAGTGGAAAGCAGTGTAAAAGACGATCTAAAGGACGATGGAGAGGGCAAAAGGTGTCCTAAGTCCTTCTTTTGTGAGCTCCCATCGGCCGACACATTCTATCTATCTGCAGGCACTGTTTTAAATGCTCTATGTATGTGAATTCATTTACTTTTTTGGTTTGATTTATAAGGAAGTGATAATAAAGCAGCTTAGTAGTGTGGGCTAGAGGGAAAGCAGGCTGGTAAGAATTACCTTATGAACCTAACAACTATAAGAAGTCTGGGGTGGTGGTGGCAGAAGTGTTTTCTTAAGACAAGCATCTGGACAGACAGGTATTTGTTCTTCTAATTACTAAATAGTTCATTTCTATCATTCTAATTGTTTTTCTTTTTCTTTGGCTTTTGGTGTATTTTTTCTTTTTTCAAAGACCCGATAGGCAAGATTTTTTTTTTTTTTTTTTTTTAAGAGAGAGAACGAGAAGGGGAGGGAGGGGCAGAGAAAGAGAGAATCTTAAGCAGGCTTCACACCCAGTGGTGCGGAGTCCAAGGCAGGGCTCAAACTCAGGAACCTGAGATCATGACCTGGGCTAAAATCAAAAGTTGGACGATTACCAACTGAGCCACTCAGGCACTCCTAGGCAAGAATTTTTTTAAAAAAGAATTACAGAACAATAAATGGGAACTGTAGCCAAAGAAAAAAGATTTGCTTCTTTAGCACACGCTTTTAAATTGATTAAAGCTTCACAAGAACACTGAGGCAATCTAAAATAATTTTGACAGATAACTGTACTATTCATGTCAACATTAATCCATGTTGAGTGAACATCAAGGTCAACTATCTAGAACATTTTAAATTAATTTCAGCATTATTGAAAGAATGGCAAGATAGGCCCTTTTTGCCCATATTACTATGGGATTTAGGTTAAAGTACTATATTTAGCAACCCTTGAAGGTTTTTGAAATGAAATTATTTGAACATTATTTTATTAATAATATTTCAAGACTTGAAGAAACTTAAAGATCATCTTATAAATTTACCCCTATCATATTTGAATATCAGCAAAAAGGTATTCTTCAATTATGCCCAGATTCTGTTCAGACATTTCTAATACTAAAAACAAAACCCTCGCTACTTCTTTAGGCAACGTGAGATATCTTTAAAAATATCTAATTTGTAATCAGCTCGTCCTTCAGTTGAACAAAATCTATCTCCAGATACCTCCCAACAGTCGGGGAAAGGGCGTTGAATATAAAAGTCTAAGCTGAGTTCCAGAAAGAGATAATAGAAGCGGAAGAAAAAAAAATCTCTAGAGTCGGTAGGAGACATAAATGCCCAGATTTAGTCATGCCAGCAAATCTCAGTACACATACAGCCAAATGACTGTAGGTATACTGTACTGAAATGGCAGAACATCAAAGACAACAATCTTAAAAGTAACCAGAAGGAAACATACACTTTAAAACAGAGAATTAGACTTCAATCTGACTTCTTACTACAAAACAAAAGCTAGAAAGCCACACAATGATATTTTCAAAGGACTGAGACGTAACATCTGTCAATACAGTGCTGTTGCACAGTGAATATATTTAAAGCATGCAGGTGAAACAAAGATGAAAAAACTGAGACTTTTCTACCAATATTTAACTATACTGACTGGACTTTAGTCAGAAAGGAAGAAAATCATAATGACCATACTATGTGCAGTGGCCATGGAAAGGCAACATACTGATCTCCTGCTGTGGGGCACGGTTGATGGTCCACCCTCACTGGTGTCCTCTGGGTGACTCTGTGTTTGCTTTGAGCCTTTGTTACACGGCTTGGTCCCAGCAAATGACTGAGCCCGGTGGGCAAACCTGTACAGCCCATTCCTTAGACTTCTGATGGGCAGGAAGAGCTCCAGGTCAACCTAGCAGGAACTTTTCTCAGAGCTGTATTGCAGTTTATGACTCTACCTACCATATCCTCTTCCTTCCCCTTCTCTGTAATCCTTCCTATTGTATTAATGCTGCTTTATTAGTATCCTTGTGAAAGACTTACAGTCTACACTTCCCTATAGGAGAACTAACTGGTGATCTCCATAAGGATCGGTGGTCTATACATCATGCAAGGAGCCTTGATGGGATTCCTTAAGGGATCAGTAACCTGGGATAGGTCTCTGTTTTGTCATATGGGGTTCAGAATAGAAACAGAGAGGACTGGTATTAGTAGGGCCACCTTGAATCTGAAACATCCAGCCCAATGCTCTACGTAGTAGATAATCAAAACTGAAGGAATACGTGTATTCAAACCTGCCGTTCCCACGACGGTTGATTCCTGCACAAAATTCACGGAAGAATTTTACAACTTCCGAGACTAGAGATTTAATCTACATTAATAGGCATTTATGTTGAAAAAGCCGACAATTATTCCATTATTATTCTTTTCACCAAGCATTCACAGGAAAGGAGAGGATTTTTCCAGTTGCCATTTTTTGAAATTCTCATTCAGCTGTGCACCATGGGAAACTGCTATGCTCATTTCCTGAAAGTGCTTGGACTTTTACGGTAAAATAAAATCTGCAGTAAAACCTCTTTTCCTAATTAGGTAATACCTGCTGTAAAAAAGGAAGTCATGAAAATGTAGTATTGTGCACTCTGGAAGACCTTGCCACTGACACGTCTTCTGTGGCAAGGCTACCGGCCCAGGGACGTGAACCCTAAAACAGGCTTGCAAACGTTACCAGCAAGGCGTGGAATCTTCCCTGTTGCCATTCTCTGTCTGCACTTTTTCTTCAGTCCTACTTTTCTTTTTTCTTTTTTTTTTTTTTAAAGATTTTATTTATTTATTTGACAGAGATAGAGACAGCCAGCGAGAGAGGGAACACAAGCAGGGGGAGTGGGAGAGGAAGAAGCAGGCTCATAGCGGAGGAGCCTGATGTGGGGCTCGATCCCATAACACCGGGATCACGCCCTGAGCCGAAGGTAGACGCTTAACCGCTGTGCCACCCAGGCGCCCCTCTTCAGTTCTACTTTTCAATCACATTCTTGCCAACATGGGGAATGTTCTTAAAACTTCTGCGGAGTTCTGAATCCATCCGCTTTATAAAATGCAGCTTTCTTTGAGGAGTTCTGGCTTGAGGGTGCGGTCAAGGGCTCCACACAGCACCAGTCGGCTTGGATCTTTCTCGGTGCCACTGACATCCGACTGAGCTCTCACTCTCCTTTCTGTATTCTCTTTACATTTCATTCCCTCTTCAAATCTTTGTCTTTCCCGCAGAGAAGAGAAAGCCTGACTTTCAGGTGGAGCTTGAGTGTTTACTACTCAGGCTGATGAGTCTCTCTTGTGAAAATGGATTTGGCTTTCCTTTCAGTTTTCTCCTCTGTTTTCAGCTCGAGACAATCCGTGTTTACAGCCAGATAAAATCAGCCTGCCGTCAAAACCCAGGACAGAATAGTTGAGGCTATCGGACTTCTAAAGTTGCTAACACAATGATGTAAAGGAATTTTCTTTCCCTTTGTTTTATTTGTTTTTTGTTTTGTTTTGTTTTATTAGTTTGTTTTTAAGTAGGCTCCACACCCTATGTGAGGCTTGAATTCCGGACCCTGAGATCAAGAGTTGAAGGCTCTACCCCTGACCCAACCCGGTGCCCCTACAGGAATTTTCAAATATAATTGGGATCATTATTTGTAGCATGTGGCAAATCAATAGTTTTAAATAAAGAGCACAATTTTGATGGAGTTGGGGGATTTGGGGGAGTGACCAGGGGTCTCTCGCAGGCATCTCTACCTCTGAGTCCTTGCTGACGCAGCATACTTAAGCTGTGCAGACTCACCCAGTCCCAGTAAACTGAGCACAATCTCAGCCGATTTAGCACAATGCAGGCCGACTCAGCGTGGTCTGCGGCTCATGTCCAGTAGTCAAACAAAAGCAAAACTCTATCTAGGCTGTGGCTATTTTCAATTTTTCGCTAGATATCTGGTGCCTACAGACTTCTACTCCAGGTACAAATCTGAGGTTTGAAAATATTCCTAATTGGAGACAAATATTCCTAGTGACTAAAAAAAGAATTTTTATTAAAATGGGGCGTAGAAAAAAATTATAATTGTACATGTGGCTGCATAATTCTCGCTTTTAAGGAGCAATAAAGTTTGAATCTCAGTAAACTCATCCAGACCAGTTCCACTTCATAGGTCAAGTGACTGAGACTAAAACAGGGTATCTAGGAAGTATACATTTAGAACATTCTAACAGGCATGGGATAAGAACCAGTTCTCTTATCAGGGCAGGGAATTTTATGATATTCTTTTCTGATTTTTCACTTTATTACTTAAAACAGAAAAGTAAATAAATTTAAGTTAATGGAGCTAGGTGTATCACATTTAATCCTTACAAGAACCCTGGACATATAGTTTTTTTAATCCAGAGTTTTATTTACTATTATCAGCAGCTTTTTTTCATTCAGCATATGGTATGCACAAATGCTATTTTAAATGTCCATATGTGCCATCATTACTAACATTTAGGTTTTTTATACGTTTTTATTAATTTTAAAATGCTATGAAAATCTTCAGATAGCTATGTACCTTTTTCCAGTTAGATTATTTCTTCAGCCCAAGTGCCCTGAAGAGGGATAACTGATTCTAAGTGTAAACGTTTTTCACCTCTTGGCAGGTATTACCAAATATATTATTGCTTTCCAAAACGGTTTCATGCCAACGGCATGGTCAACCCCAAGCAGCTTCACAGTACCTTTACTAACACTGGGCAGTGCTCCTGAAACAGATGAATGAATCTGACCAAAATGTTGCCATATGGCAATCTTTGTTTACAGGTGTTGAGATGTGTCCTTCTATTTGTTATCCAAGTTCTATTCATCTTCTGTAGGTTTTTGTTTCCTTTTTTAAATTTATATATTGATTGCTTACCATGTTTCTGTCTCTCTAGGCAGCTCTTCATGGAATATGATACACAAATTCACTTTCGTATTATCTACAAAGATATTTTCCAGTCTGTTTCCTTGTACTTGCAAAAGTTTTAGGTGATTCTTTTCAGTGTTGCTTCCCACCGCAAATTTCAGATATTAGATCAATACTGAACTTTATTTTCTGATTTTCTTTGACCGTTTTGCACAACTATTTCCTAACCCTATACAATTTCTCTTTCAATTTAAATGTTTTAGAATCAAAAATCTTAAATTTTCTCTTTCCTTTGGAAGTCCAACAGGCCCGTTTGCAAAGGAACCAATCTGTCCACACAAACCATAGAACGTATTCAGCCAGCAACATGGCAGCGAGCTCGTCAAGAGCCGTTGCTATCTCAACATAATTTGGGTTCAATTAATTCTTTCTGCAACGTGGTACATTTTTTCCCCCAGGAAATAAATGAACAAAAATCAAAAAACTCTTTTTCTTTGAGGACCAGATGGAAAATGGCGGAAGTTCAGATTAAATGTTTCTACCAGCAGTATGCCCAGCAGGTGAGATAAATTCTAAGCCAGAGCATGAAAGAGATGGTAGACTGAAAAAATAGAAATTGCCAAGCTTACAGAAATCAATAGTTTGTTATAGTCTGTGTGAAGAGCAGCAGAAACAACTTTTAGGCTAACTGTTGGAAGGCTGTGTCTGAGGACAAATTAGCTTTACTTTTAAGAGCTAAACAACTTGAAGAGATTCATTTAATACTTCTTTACTTAGGTTCGGCCTAAGTTAGCAAAGTTGAGTGGAGAATTAAGGTTCACCCTGCCATACATCCTTTTATCTGCTATGCCTTGTCTGCAATGTCCTTCCCTAAGATTTCGGGCAATCCATTTCCTGCTCTTCAAAAACACAGATCAAGAGACGAGGACTTCAAGAAGCTTTCACTGTTTCAAGTCATTCAATTATAGTGATTTCTTCATGTGGTGACATTCTTACATACATTAATATGCATGTATTTTATATTTGTTAGTGGGCTATTATAATTATCTCTGGATATAGTTGAAAGAAGATAGTCATTACTGACTAATTACAGTGATAAATCAGGCCAAACAATACTTTCTCACAAAATGGTTGGACACTGTTTGGGGTTGAATTCTTGGGATCATAATTTTAGCTTTCCTGTTTATTTTTCGATACCATTGCAACTATAGATTTTGTCTTAGATGATTTGTTGATGAGAAGTACCATTCATTTGAAGCTTACTAATTGCTTTTTATTTTTTTATTTTATTTTTTAAAGATTTATTTACATATTTATTTTGAGAGAGAGAAACAGAGAGAGACAAAGAGAGTGAGTGAGCAGGGGGAGGGGCAGAGGGAGAGAACCTATCAAGTAGACTCCATGCTGAGCATGGAGCCTGATGTGGGGCTCAATCCCACGACCTTGAGCTCATGACCTGACCTGAAACCTAGAGTTCTACACTTAACTGACTGAGCCACCCAAGTGCCCCTAAAATCTTTTCTTTAATATAATGTTTATAGCTTGAGGAGACTATTGAAAGCAAAAATAAATAAAAAATGTGAAATTTGGACATATTTAATGATATGCAATTTGAATTTCTTTCCTCTTAGGGAAAAAATATAATGGTAAACAACTGAAATTATATTGCAAAAACCTGAAATATTTCTTTAGATTATATTACCATCCAGAGTTGACCAACAGTGAGCACATTAACTTTGAGCCTAATTTCTTTTGCAATACTTAATATTGTTTGCTACGCAGGGGTAATATATGATGAAAAAAAAAAAGAAACAAACAATTGTTCTACCATTAGTTGTTAAAGATGCAACCTATCCTTTTTCCAGATCTCATACTGTTAAATTTTTTTTTTTAAGATTCTATTTATTTATTTGACACAGAGAAAGACAGCCAGTGAGAGAGGAGACACAAGCAGGGGGAGTGGGAGAGGAAGAAGCAGGCTCCCAGCGGAGGAGCCTGATGTGGGGCTCGATTCCAGGACTCCGGGATCACGCCTGAGCCGAAGGCAGGTGCTTAACGACTGAGCCACCCAGGCGCCCCTCATCGTGTTAAATTTTAGATTCTCATTCATTATCAAAAATATTGACTGGCAAATGTACTCCATAGCAGGGGTCAGCAAACCACAGCCTGCCCCTAGTGTTTATCAACTAAATTGTATTGGATGTAGTTACACCCATTTATTTGCTTATTGTCAATGGCTATTTTCATGCTAGAATATCAGAGCTGAGTTGTTGTGACAGAGACTTTCTGGCTGGCAAAGCCAAAAAGATTTAACTAGCCCTATAAAAGAAAAATACTGACTCTATAGGATCATGGAAATGGATCAAAAGGGTAAGCATACTTCCTGCCCTTATTAGAGGAGAAGCAGGTATTGAATAATCAAGGAACCAATTCGATTGCAATAAGAAGTATGTAGGAAAATTCAAGTATAAATTCTTATTTCTGTAGGCTTTCAGACTATACATTTACGGACAAATGAGAAGTGTATGAATACATGTTTCATAAAAATTGTGTAGGATATTCAGACATATTAATAGAATGAAGGAAAATAATACTGGTTATTGTTAATTGCTAGTTTAAAATTTTCTATCATGGATTATATGATAGAGGTAAGGGGAAGGGAAGGATGGTTATCATAGATGTTGTCTTCTTAATTATTTGTAAAGTCATTTTCTTTTTTTTTTTTTTTTTAAGATTTTATTTACTTATTTGACAGAGATAGAGACAGCCAGTGAGAGAGGGAACACAAGCAGGGGGAGTGGAAGAGGAAGAAGCAGGCTCCCAGCGGAGGAGCCTGATGTGGGACTCGATCCCGTAACACCAGGATCACGCCCTGAGCCGAAGGCAGACGCTTAACCGCTGTGCCACCCAGGCGCCCCTGTAAAGTCATTTTCTAAATCGATGTTTAGAGTGTCATATGAATGAAACTTCATTTTGTTTTATGTCTATATAGATATTCACAGAATTATAGCTTTTAATTGTTCAATAAATTTATTTATATTTTCCAAATCTTTCTTACAAAGGTTCCTTAAGTGGTAAATAGTAAAAGAGAAATGCATTCGAGGTAATAGAAATAGAAAATCAAAACAAAGATAAATGATACAAATGCCAGCCATTATATCCAACATAATTTTACATTCGACTCTGAGCGTACTCGAAATTATTACAAAAAGGGAAACCTGATTTGTTAAACAGTTTTCCATGTGGAAGAGAAAAAGCAAACCGCATCTTTAGGAAAATATAAAACTTCTCTAGAATCTTTTTATAAGTTATTTCCTGCCTGGTGAAAATTAGATTAAAACTTTAATACGTAATTGATCTTTATTATCGTCCTTTAATATAGAAAAATAAAGTATCTTTGTGCTTTATTGTGTGCATGATACTTACAAAAATACTCTACATAGTTCATATTATTCTTCTCATTTGTCCACAAATATATGAACACTTAAATAACTAAGAATTTATACCTGAAGTTTCCTATATAGGTCTTATTGCAATCATTCTTATTCCCGGGACTATTTAATATCGGCCCCCTCTAATGAGGGCAGTACACACACACACACACCCACTCACACACACACACTCACACACACACGCCCATTGCATTATATTACACTGCCTTCCCACGTTGAAGAAAGTAGTTTAATATCTGCCAATGAGAGTCAGATGCAGGAAGATTTCTGAAGTAACTGATAAACTATCCTTCGGTGACTTTGTACAAGCGTTCAGAGTGTTGACAAAATTTTTGTGGCTCCAAAACACAGATCATGGTTGGCCTATTCTCTCAGTGTTCAGATTCTCCAAGATTTCAATGCTTAGATTCTTTAAAAAGGAGAATTCTCTGGTGACTGTGGCTTTGGAAAATCATTTTCCCTTGAATCTTATTTTAGTCCAGGAAAGAATTGCTTCTGGAGATCAGATCTCCTGTTTTATGAAAACAAGTATCATGAAATTCTACCACTGGTTAGAAGTGAATATCTATAGACGGTTTAGTTGTCACGCTTCGAATAAATTCTGTCAGTGAATCCATCATGTTTTCTGATACTTTATCTGCTCCATTAAAAAAAAAAAGGTTCTGGCGCAATCCCTTCAGAGAAACAGTCTCTTAAAAACACTTCCGCAGTCCACATTTCAGACACTCAATTTATAAGTTTATTTCTTACTTTACTCTCTACCTGTCTGTTCTTTTTTATAGTGGACAATGTGCACTGATTTTTCTGCTAAACCTAAAAGGGCATCACCAACCTATCTTTCTAAGTGACGCCTATAATTATGAGATATTTACTTGTCATAGCATTGCTTATAACAACTTACGCAATTAGAAAAAAGCCGTAATGGTCAGGAATTTAAAATTGCTTAAATAAATTAAGGAATATTAACGCAGTACAATGTTATGTGCTTATTAACATTAGTTTATGTAAGAATATCTAAAGACAGGATACTAAATGGTAAAAAGGAGAAACAATTTTGTATAACTGAGGACATGTATGTGTATGTGCGTGTATGAAAAAAGATATATTTTTTTTAAAGGCCAAGATTAGATTCACCAAAACACTGTAATAGCAGTTATTGCTGGTGCATGGGACTTTGAATAATAATGACCTCATTGTACTTTTCTGTAAATAATAAATAAATGTATTTTCTAACTCTAAAAGGATTATTGTTTTTTAAATTTGAGGAACAAATTGAGTTCGGAAAAGGCTGTGTTTGGAATACTTGCCTAGCCTGGTTGTCACTAAGAGAAAAAAACACCACCACTGAGAAAATGTGCCATTTGTTTGCTTCAGGAGGGAGGGGGAGGATGGGAAGGGTGTGAAGAAGTGGGGAGGAGAGGGAGGGAGTGGGTCAGTGTGATCTCAGAAGATGGCCAGGGCCTCCCAGCGAATTCTCAGAACTTGAACGTCATCACACTGGTGATATTCTCGGGACGCTTCCACATGTGGAGAGACTGGCGAAGAGGGGGAGGTTTTGCGTCTAGACTTCCGTGGGGGCAAAAGTGAAACACCTGAGGCCTCGGGAGCCAAGAATAAAGAAGACCTGAGAGAGCACGAGGACTAAGCAGAGTCATGGGGGAGACTGAATTCTCCCTACTTGATAGAATTAGAACTTCAAGGCACTGTCTTCTGATCTCAGGGTTGGTGATCTCAACCATCACCTACCCGTGTCTGGGAACTCTTCTAGGAAAATCAACTTAGAGTACACTTCTCTGCTTTTTGTCAGGTGAAATGTCCACACTGGCCCGGCAGAAGCACATTGGTGACATGACTCCAAAGCAGTTGGATATATGGGTTTGAGGGACGAGAGGACAGCCCTGCATGGGCATTAAGGTTCTGGAAATACTACCTCAAAATGAAAGATATCTGGTATCAGACTTAGAGCCTTCGAGACACTTTGTTATAAAAGTCAGCATTGCACAAGCTTACAAGATTGACAAAATTCATGAAGTTTCCCCTTGAAGAAGCCATCAGATATCAAGAAATATGCAATTCTCTCCTTTAAAAATTAATTTTCATTGGTGAAGAAAGGAGGCCTATGGCTGATATAGGAGACTTCCAAATGATCCCTGTCCTATATTAAAGGCAAGACAGAATGTCCTGGAAAACAGATACCAACAGATACTTTTTTTAGTTCCACATCTTTTAGGGAATTTCTCTGTGAGAAATTTGAGATGTTTATGTGCACGTTTGTGTCAAAGCTTGGAGAGAAAGAATCTGAGTTGGGCAGAATATACTACTAAAATATTTCAGGACTGTCAGGCTCCCGAGGCAGAGAACAAGAAAGGTGATTGGTAGAAAGTTTTAGTGGCTATTCTTAAAAGTAATCATGTGGTCACAAATATAGCAACATATGGAGCTCTTCTGAACAGAATGCCTGACCGTACTCCTACCAGTATCAATGATACAGAGAAGCACAGGGATTTAGATACTAGATACTCTCTCTTACAGGTGGCAGAAAAGACAGCTGTGTGTTTAAAACATTTAAAATTAAACTTTCATAACAAGCCACATGTAGACTCATGATTAGGGAAGCCATCTCAGGAGGCAGAAGAAAAGGAAGCAGCATGAGCTTCCATCCGGGGAAGACCCAGTGTAGAGCTGGGTCTGGATGTGTTGGGTGCATGTAGCCTCTGGAAGTTCAATACACAACTGATAAGCCCGTGGGTGGTGGAAGGAAGGAGGTATCCACCTCTAGTCAGACAATTCCCTCAAATAAGCCCAAGGACCTCATCTGAGATTATGCCCATCGATTTGCCTTTCATGTAGAGAATAGCATGAGAAAGAATCTTCAGGAGCCACGGGCACACATATCCCGGCATCCCGCAGGCCACAGCCCATACAGGGCAGATGTAAGGAAAGCACAATGTTACCAAGGGCTCTGGTCAGAGAGAGGATGCGGCTGCTGTGGTAACCCTCCACCATGGTCTTGAATTGGCGAGGTTAGAAACTGCAGATGGGGTCAGAGAGAGTGGGCTTCGCTGGCCCTGGTGGGCTGGAGGCTCACATTCCTGATACACTTCCCTCACATATGGAGGTTGGACACAAGGGGTTTGGGCCTTGTTTTGTGCATGGAAACAGTGTGTCCAAAGACCCTGGATGGGAATCTGTCTTTATTTTTGTCTTTATATTAAATCTAAAGGCACCCAGGGGGCGTCTGGGTGGTTCTGTCGGTTGAGCAATTGACTCTTGGTTTCGGCTTAGGTCATGATCTCATGGGTCATGGGATCGAACCCACTCTGGCTGCATGCTCAGCAGAGTCTGCTTGAAGATTCTCTCCCTCTACCCCTGGCCCCCACTTGTGTGCTCTCTCTAATAAATAAATCTTTAAAAATATATATATATAAAGGTGCTCTTGTTTGAATCAAATACAGCAGGACAATTCTTGCCCATCCTTGGGGCCACAAGCACTAATGCTGCTGCAGGCGGCTGGGGAGCCAGGTGCTGGGTTGGAACACAGAGGGGCGCCCTTATGGGTAACTAATGCCCAAGAGGAAGTTAGTAAACAACAGGAAAATATCTGGAAGTGATACTCTTCTGGGACCTCACAGAGGAGCCATGCACAGCCCTAGATTAGAAAGAAAGGAGAGAGGCTGGGCCAAGTACGTGGACCTGTTTGTCACTGTGCTTCTTTTCTTTTCCTCACCTAAGGTTCAGGGAGAGAATTTATGAAATAAATTTGCTAGGAGCTATAACTGTTTTGCTTGCAGGAGAATGTAATGAGGGAGAAAATTGAGTTCTCATAGCTGGTAGGAAAAAGTGACTCAGGGATCAAGCTGTCTTTGTTCAGAAAAAGCCTTGATTAGACCACTTGGGTAAATGAGTCTCTGCAGGGCGTGGGCATGACCTGGTGTTAGGACTTCGGAGAGAGGAGAATCTGGAGGAGCAGGAGGAAAAGAATAGTCTGTATCAGGTGCTCCCACTTACCTCTACCCCCAAATCTGTTATAAGTTATTAAGTTTACAAAATGCTTGATATGAGAGAGAGAGAGAGAGAGAGAGAGAGAGAGAGAGTGTGTGTGCGCGCGCGTGTATGGACTGATAAACAGGAATAAGCTTTGCCTAAAGGCCAGTGCAAGAAAGAGCAAAAAGCACCTATGGTATGTTGAAAATCCTAGCTAGATTTAATGAACTGAGAATACCCCATATTATACCTGGGTTAAACCTAAGTAGCAAGAATATAATCTGTTTTAGAAAAATTTCTAATTTCAAAATTTCCCTCATTGAAAAAACTCATGGCATTTACACTCCAGTCTTCCGGAAAAGGGCTATTGGTTTATTCACTCATTTATGCCACAGGTATTTACTGAGCATCTACTATGTGCCAACATTGTTCTACATGTTAGGGATAGATCTGAGGATGCAGACCACGGAATTTAAAGCAGTCCGAAAGTTACACATATTTATCCTTCAGCAGAAGGTGACTTCAGAGACCAAATGTCATTGGTTGTCCTGTTTTATCCCTCAGAAATTTCAAAGAAAGGCACTTTGAGTTCCTCACACTTTTGGTACAGTTCCAAGTCTCCAACATCAACAGTTTATTGCAGTTTAATTAAATTCTGATGCCAACTACTCAGAAGTAGTGAAAATCTCCCAAGTCAAGGGTACAGTGTTTTTACAAGACTTTCCTTACTTTAGACCCCAGCAGCAAGTGGGGTCCTCAGGAGTCCTAGTTGGGGCCGCCATAACACAATGACATGAACTGAGTGTCTTAACAGAAATTTATTTTCTCACAGTTCTGGAGGCTGGAAAGTTTGAGATAAACATGACAGCCAACTTTGGTTGCTGGTGAGAGCTCTCTTCTCTCTTCACAGATGGCTTCTTCTCACTATGTGTTCCAAAGGTGTGGGGAGAAAGACAATCAGAAAAGAGCCCACAACTCTGATGTCTTTTCTTTTCTTCTTTTTTTTAAGATTATTTATTTATTTACTTGAGAGAGAGAGAGAGAGAGAGAGAGAGGGCATGGATGAAGAGGGAGAAGCAGACTCTCTGCTGAGCAGGGAGCCTGACACAACACGGGGCTTGATCCCAAGACCCTGAGTCTCACTCTCTCCTCAGTCTTTCTTTGAGTACCTTATTGGGTCCATGGAGAAGAACCTGCAAACAGGTGTGATTCCTCGCTTGGTCTCCTTGAATGTATTCTGTCTTCCCTTAGATTTCAGGCAATTTGACTGTCCTGCAATCTCAGCTCTCTTTAAGTTTCAAGAAAAGTTAGATTTTTATGGTATATCCATCTATGGCTGATCTTTCAATTTGTAATTTACAAAGTTTATTCACACTTTTTTTTTCGAGTCTAACAGGGATCCCGTAAGACTGGCAAAGTAAGGCTATTGGTGCAGAGTTGTTCTCATTAATCTAAAGACAGTGTTCTTTCCAGCATATTATAGATATCTTAAAGATCCCAAATGAATTGTGTATGTTCTATTCCTCATGTCAGTTTCCCTACGGTCCAGTGTTCATTAGTAAAAAATAAAAGGAATCACTCAACAGGTTAAAAAGAAAGAGAGAAAGAGAGCACAAAAAGCACATACAAGGTGTTTCTTTACCCTTACTTTCCTCCATGTCCAATGTTAGTAACCATCCTATTCTGAGTATGCTTTATTCTGTTCAAGCACTAAGACAGAGGTCCTCAAACTTCAAAATACCTAAGAAATACCTGAAGAATATAAAAAATGCAAATTCTAGGAAGCATCTCCAGATTTTCTCATTCATTGGTGAGGAAAGGGACCTACAAGTGTGTTAAGGAATACTTCTTTGAAGAAGTAGAATTTAGATGGGCCCTGAAAGAGAACTTTAAGTACTGACTATGTAAAGGGAGTAGCATAAGAAAAAACTGCTGATAAAGAAAAAGAATGTTCTATGAACCTATGATGGGATAAAGAATGTGATGTTTAAGAAACTGACAAAAAAATGAAACAAAATGAAACCAGAGAGACAAACCATAACATAAGAGACCCTTAATCTCAGGAAACAAATTGAGGGTTGCTGGAGGGGAGGGGGGTTAGGGGATGCGGTGGCTGGGTGATGGACATTGGGGAAGGTATGTGTTGTGGTGAGCACTGTGTATTGTGTAAGACTGATGAATCACAGACCTGTACCCCTGAAACAACTAATACATTATATGTTACTAATTTTTTAAAAAACTGACAAAAGCTCATTTTGAATAGAAAGTAGTGAGCAAAGAGAACAGCACCAGAAAAGATCAAGGAAAGAATTAGGGTGGTGTTAGGCATAGTCTTTTGGACAAGATTAACACTACAGTCTTCAGGGTACCTGGGTGGCCCAGTCGGTTAAGTGTCCAACTCTTGGTTTTGGCTCAGGTCATGATCTCAATGTTCTGCGACCAAGCCCCACATTGGGCTCCCTGGTCAGCGGGGAGTCTGTTGGAGATTCTCTCTCACCCTCTCCCCCTGCCCTTCCCCTCACTCACTCTCTCTCGCAAATAAAATAAATAAAATGTTAAAAAAAAAAACCCAACAGTACAATCTTTAACTAAGAGCCAGAAATATTACTGAAATTTTTAAGCAGAGAAATGACACATAGTTTCATTTTTAGAATCTCTCACATCTATACCCCACAATTATAAATATTATAAATACTTTGTGTTGATAATTTGAGAATGTAAATAAGATGGATAAACTCCTTGAAAAATCCAAATTACAATTGGTCACAAAATAAATAGGAAATTGAACATTTCTATTAAAAAATTGAATATATTATTTAAAATACTTCTCATAGTGAGAACTCCAAGCCCAATGGCTTTACTGATGAATTCTTCCAAACGTATGATAAAGTATTAGAAGTAATATCACACAAACTCTTCTGGAGAACAGGAAAAAATAATAATAATTGCTATTTATTTTATATGAGACCCGCATAACATTAAAGAATTTAGCAGGCTAACATCTAAAACATATAAAGAACTCATACAACTCAACAGCAAAAAAGTTCAATTAAAAAATGGGCAGAAGATCTGAATAGACATTTTTGGAAAGAAGACAAACATATGGCCAACAGGCATATATGAAAAAACAAAAGATGCTCAACATCACTCATCATCAGGGAAACGCAAATCAAGACCATGATGAGATATTGCCTCACGTCTGTGAGGCATATCCCTGTCTGTATATATTTCTCTCTATATATTAAAATATTACTCAGTCATAAAACAAATGAAATCTTGCCCTTTGCAGCAACATGGATGGACTTTGAGGGTATTAAGCTAAGTGTAATAAGTCAGGCAAAGAAGCACAAATACCATATGATTTCACTTATATGTGGAATCTTAAATGATGGCCAACAGACTCATGAATAGATGCTCAACATCACTCATCATCAAGGAAATGCAAATCAAAACTACAATGAGCTATCACCTCACACCTGTCAGAATGGCTAAAATCAACAACATAAGAAACAAGTGTTGGCAAGGACATGGAGAAAAATGAACACTCATGCACTGTTGGTGGGAATGCAAACTGGTACAGCTACCGTGGAAAACAGTATGGAGATTCCTCAAGAAGTTAAAAATAGAACTACACTATGACCCAGTAATTGCACTACTGAGTATCTACCCCCAAAATTACAAAAATGCTAAGGGATACAGACACCCCTGTATTTATTGCAGCATTATTTATAATAGCCAAATTATGGAAATAGCCCATGTCCATTGATAGATGAATAAAAAAGATGTGGTGTGTGTACACACACACACACACACACACACAATAGGATTTTAATCAGTCATAAGAAAGAATGAAATCTTGCCATTTGTAACAACATGGGTGGAGCTAGAGAATATAATGCTAAGTGAAATAAGTCAGTCAGAGAAAGACAAATGCCATATGATTTTACTCACATGTGGAATTTAAGAAACAAATGAGAAAAATGATAAAAGAAAAAAAAGGTGCGGGTTGGGGAGAGGCAAACTGAGAAACAGACTCTTAACTACAGAGAACAAACTGATGGTCACTCGAGCGGAGCTGGGTGAGGGGATGGGTAAAATAGGTGATGGGGATTAAAGCGCACTTAGGACGAGCACTACGTGATGCACAGAATTGCTGAATCACTGCACCGTATATCTGAAACTAACATAACACTGTATTTTAAGAATACTGGAATTAAAATTAAAAACTTAATAAAAAAATTAAAAAAATAATGCCCCCCAAAAAGAATAAGCAAAACAAAAACGAGATTCATAGATACAGAGAACAGATCGATGGTTGCTAGAAGGGGGGGGGGGTTGGAAGGTGGGCTAAACGAGTGAAGGGTATCAAGAGGTACAACCTTCTAGTTACAAAATAAATAAGTCATGGGGATATGATAGACATAATACTGTATTAACTTCATATGGTGAGAGATGTATTAGTCTTGTATGGTGATCATTTCATAGTTTATATAAATGTCAAATCACTACGTTGTACACCTGAAATTAATATAATATAGCATGTCAATTATACTTCAATTTAAAAAAGAATTTAGTGTGGCACCTGGGTGGCTCAGTCAGTTATGCCTCCAAATTCTTACTTCAGGTCAGGTCATGATTTCAGGGTTGTGAGACTGCCCCATGTAGGGCTTGATTCTCTCTCTTTCCCTCTCTATAAATGAATGAATGAATGAATGAATTTGGCAAAGATACCTTACATAAAAACCTTAACAAATTATTGGCCAACTGAATCTAGCAATATTGAAAGGATAATAAATACATCAGGAGCAAGAGGGATTTACTTCAAATATGCAAGGGCCATGAAAGATTAGAAAATTAATCCATGTAATTAATCAAATTTACATAAGAAAAATCAAATATCTTGATCAATACAGAAAATACATTTAATAAAATTCACCACTAGTTCATGATAAAAACAAATTTGAAATATAAAAGAAGATCCTTAATTTAAATTTAATTTAACACTACAAAGTACTTCAGTGGGCAATACAATCAATGGTAAAACATTAAAAATTTTTCACTGAGCTCATGAATGAGACAAGAATGCCCTCGATCACCACTTCTATTTTACATGATACTGGAGATCTCCGTGCTATATGGCAAGAAACTGAAATAATAGGAATTAGAATTGGAAAAGAAGAAATTCATCTGTCACTATTTACAGATGACATGACAGAGTGCTTGAAAAATCCAAAAGAATGTACAGACACAATATTAGGAGAAATGAATTTAGCAAGGTTATACAGTATGTCAACACATGAAAAAAATTGTATTTCTATACGTCAGCCACAAAGAGAAGAGGACACTATAAAATAAAACCATTAATGATAACATTTTTAAAAAATCAAATACTTAGGGATAAATCCAGCAGAAGATATGCAAGACATTTTTACTTAACGCTACAAAACACTATGGAGAAAAATTAAATTAGCATAAATAAACGAAGGAATATACCATGTTTCTATAGTGGGAGATTCAATATTACTTCTCCAAAAAGTACTCAATAGATTCAATACAGTCCCAATCAAAATGTCAGGTCTTTGTCTGAAAGAAATTGATGGATCAATTCTAAAATTTATACAGAAATGCAAAGGACCAAAAAGAGAGCTTCAACCTTGAAGAATTGACAACTGGAATACTTATAGCACCAAGTGTCAAGAATCAAACCTATATAAAGCATGATGATTAAGACAAGGCAGTATTAGATCAAAGACAGATAAGCCAACTGTGGAAAACAAACAGACCCACACATATTTGATGATCTAATTTATGACAAAGATAACATTTCAATGCAGGGAAGGAAAGTCTGTCTTTTCAATAAATGGTGCCGAATAATTTGATATCCATATGGAAAATTTATCTTGACCCTTACCTCGCAGCAAACATAAAAGTCAATTCTAGATAATTTGTAGATCTAAATGCAACAAGCAAAACAACAAAGCATTCAGAGGAAAAAATATGATTTTTGGAGTAGGCCAATATTTCCTTTAAAGGACACATCAAATATTTACCATAAAAATGGACTCTATTAAAATTAAGAAATTATTTCTAAAGTCACAATTAAGAGATTGAAAAGGCAATGGACACAATGAGTGCAGACATTTTCAATACATATGTCTGACAAGTAATTCATATTCATAACACATGAAGAACTCCTCCAAATCAATAAGCCAGTCAAACCAATAGAAAATGGGAAGTTCACAAAAGAAGATACTCAAATGTCCAATAAACATATGAAAGTCTGCTCAACTTCATTTGATTTCAAGGAAGTGCAAATTGAAACCATAATAAAAGTCAACTACACATCTTCAAGAACGGTTTATGAAAAGTGCTGAAAAATACTTGAAGCAACTCCAACCCTCATTTACATGCTGTTGTTAGTGTAAATTAGTATAAAACTTTGGTAAACTATCTGGAAGTATATAGAAAAGTACATAGATGCATTCTATGTAGTTCACTTTTCGGTACATATGTAATAGCAAGGTATACACGTGTCCATAAAAAGCTATCAACTGAAATGTGTATCTCAGCACTATTGTGTGACAGATTTCAACTGGAAACTAACCAAACGCCCAAAATATAAATGGGCATTTATGGGTGGCTAAGTTGTATGTATGACTGGAGGAGAGAACAAGGCAAGCTTCTGTGGGCCAGCAATATTCTGTTTCTTGACTGGGTAATGATTATCTAGGAGTTTCCAGTTTGTGAAAATATACGAAGTTGCACATTTATGATACGTGGACTTTTGTACATGTATGTTATACTTTAATAAAGTTAAAAAAACACCCTAAAGCTCACTCAAGCTGTTCATGAAGAGTTTTTGAGAAGATCAAGAGTACCATTGGGAAGACAGGTTAGGAGGCTATAGTCCTAGCAAGGGATGACGATAGCCCAGTCGGAAAAAATTCTAGAAAGTTTCATAACTGTCATAGCAGGAAGCATGAAATTGAGTTAGCTAAAGAAATAGAGTAAGCAGTTCTGAGATCCAACAATTCTGCATTTAGGATGGTATCCACACCTCTTGTATAATTTTCTCTAGCTGTTTGTGGCTACCCAGGTCCTAGCAACAAAAAATGCATACAGTTGATCTTGTACATATTGGGGATGGAAAGACCAGTGTGAATAAAGGACTAAGTATCAGGGGACTTTAGAGTATTGGCAAGAAAGTACTCATACTTGTCAATAAAGATTTGATTCCCTGGAAATGATACGTGTTATCGTTCCACCAGCAACTCTGTTAACTATTCACCTTCTCCAACCTGGAGGTTTGCCACCAGATGCATGGGTGATCAATAGGCAAAAAAAAAAAAAAAAAAAAAAAAAAAAAAAAATCCAAATGACCCAACCTTGGAATTTTCCTAGATTCTGCTTTTTCTCTCACATCCCATTTTTAATCCATTATCTTGGGTTGATATTTTGAAATTCCCCTTACTGGCTATTCTCAAAGGAAAAATACGATTGCAAAATAACTGCCTTCAAACCTAGGATTTTAACACTAGACAACATCACCTCTTCTCTAAAAGCTGAGTTTATGACTCGCATTTTCTGTACTCACTGTGTGGTGACGTTATGCTTTAGAACATAAAGAAAACAGAGTATAGCTCTCAAGCATTGCCGCGAAGGGGGTTTACACTAGATTTCTTCGTTGGGCTTTTAAAACTAATGAAATTGAGATAATTCAAGGTATAATATCCACGGAAACATTTCATTCAGACACCACATGATAGAGAATATCTTTCTTGCATGCAAAATAATCTGGATGGCATGAATTTCCATATCCCTGTCCTTACACAAAAGCTATCCTTCTGAATCTCAGTTATGTTGAAAATGTCCAGTAGATCAAATAACTTAGTTGGCGCACTTACTAGGCTCAAAGCACTTCGGCAGATATTTGGAAAAACATAATAATCAATTGTATATGGTCTCAATTTTCAAGAAGCCTCTGTGTGTAAATTATTTATAACAGAGAGACGCAATAAAGGCTGGAGGTTTTCAAAAATATGTTCTACCATGATTCCAGGATAAACACTAGGAAGTTCACTGGAAACTGTGCAGAATGGGTGGGAAGAGACGAAGGTCCACTACAGGATAAAATGGTGAATGGATAGCACTGATTCCCACCCCCAAACATGAGCCAGCAGGTAAGATCACAGAAGCAAGTGAATATTTGATCCCAGGCCCTACTATTTAAACTGCAAGGAACTGCTAAGCAGCTAGATGGTGATTGGGTCCTGACGTAAGTTCAGACAGAGCCCCCTGGCAGCTCTTCGGATTGTGCCCTGGTTGGATCATTCATTGTTGCAGCAATACCGGGAGGCAGAAGAGCATTGGAGCAGTTGCGTGAGGACTGAAGTCACTGGGGTGGCATCAAGGACATGCTGGCTAATGAGGGGACTGTAAGAGTTTTATATTGTGTTAACGGGCTGAACACCATGGATGCTTCCTCACCTACCACATCCAGATAAATAAACCCAGGGTAGTTCTTTGAAAAGAGCAGTGCCTAAATGGAGGTATTGAGAGATTCCTTGAAAGACAAGATTGGTTGGTGGGAGGGGAAGGGTGATGGAGGACTGATAGAACTCTACTGAGGATCAGCAATTCTGCCCTCCAGCAAATGCCACCCCAATCTCTAAATAGGCAGAAAGGGCAGACGTTAGGAGCTGCGTTTTCACCTCCCCCATTTCCTCCTGCCCACTTCCAACAACACGTCATGAGCTTCTTCCAAGGGAATATTAGTTCAAGGGACTAAATATCTAAATATCTGAGAAACGTAAGTACCATAAAAGAAAGACCCCCCCAAACCAAACTAATAAATGATTTAAAAGTAAATGAAAAAATAAATACTGTATCCCTACATTCTGGCCACCTGTCCTCTCACTGGGGAGCTCCTGGACACCCTTATGCAGGGATGACCCCCAGGACCCTGTTCTAGTACCCTGGCTGATGTTTGTCCTGATTCTTTGGGGTCCATATAAATTTAAGTGGACATTTATGTGAAAAGGAGACATATACAAAAATAAGCTTTGGTAGCTATTTTAACAGTCCTAAGGCAGACTGGAGGTATGGAAAGGTAAAAGAACATAGAAGAAAGTTATATACAGATAGAAGTGATATTCCACCAAGAAAAAAAAAATCATAAACCTTTTTGCCAGGAAAACAGAGTCTTACAATATAAAACACCTGAGAGAATTCCAGAAGGAAATAAACAAATCAAAACGCACTCTGAGATTTTTAATTTGTCTTTCAGAAATTGATAATTTTTAGTTTTTTACCTTTGTGGTGTTTCTATTCAACTGCAGACAAGTATGAAGATACGCACACACATTCTTACTTCCCTCACACTCTCACATGAAAGTCTTACACTACACAGTTCTTCCCTGTGAATTTTCACTCGGCAATATAGAGCTATTAGTATAGGCCTGTCAGTATCTAGATCTCGTTTTTTGTTTTTTTAAGATTTCATTCATTCATTCATTCATTTGAGAGAGAGAGAGAGAGAGTGAGCAAACGAGAGAGAGCATAAGCCAGGGGGACAGGCAAAATGAGAAGCAGACTCCGCACTGAGCAGGGCGCCTGACGCGGGGCCCGATCCGAGGACCCCAGCATCATGAACTGAGCCCAACGCAGACACCTAACTGACTGAGCCACCCAAGTGCCCCAGATCTCTTTCAAATTTTTTTCAAATGTTTGCTCTGTTAGGGGACAGGGTAAGATGGTAGAAGTAAGCATAAAATTAGAATTTTTGTGTGTATTTTTAAAAACATTTTTGACTTTGTAGATAGCCATTCAAAAGTTGGTATTTTTAAAAAAGATTTTATTTATTTATTTGAGAGAGAGCACAAACAGGGGAACGGGGAGAGGGAGAGAGAGAAGTAGACTCCCTGCTGAGTGGGGAGCCCAATGTGGGGTTCAGTCCCAGCACCCTGAGGTCATGACCAGAGCTGAAGTCAGACACTTAACCGACTGAGCCACCCAGGTGCCCCAAAACTAAATATTTTTTAAATTAAAAACAAAAGTCCGAGCTTTCCAAATCAGCCACCTCAGATGCAATGGGAAGTAGATTCTGGATTTTGATGTTCTCTACTAAGCTAAGAGGGTGAGCTTAGCTCTGAGACCCAGGGTCTGAAGGACGTATTTGTGAGTATTAATGCAGCAAGTGGAGGCTAGTTCAAGATCGTAGATATGAAAAGAGATCTGAGACGTAATCAGCTTTGAGGGTAAGGATAGAGAGAAGACCCATAGCTAGACCAGGTCCAGGGCAGGACCCAAAAGTTACTTGTCAGGGATTTGCTGGAGTTTAGAGCCCATTTAATGTTAGGGCCTCAAAGACCAGAGAGGAGGGAAACGAGACACAGGTCTCAAAATTGTGTGGAATTGGAACATCAGGCAATTTCTAACAGACCTGTGTACAAATTCGGAGCAGGTGAGGGTGTTCCAAAGCTGGCTTTACCTGAGCTTTCATATGGTTCCATTAAGTACCAAACCAATCCAGGTGGTCTGGTGGGCTCAAGAGAAGTAAAGAGATCGCGAAGAGAAGAGCATATATATAAACCATGCAAGCAGGTCTGAGTCAAAAGGTACATTTGTTTCCATTTTAAATGGGGAAATGTAAAAAGTGCTTTCACATTCATTATGTCATGTGAAGCTCAGGACAACTTATTCATTAGCCAGAACTCATATTTCTGCTACTATTTCTAAGATGAGAAAACCGGATACTCAATTCAGTGACATGGCACGTTCACATTCACATAACCAGTTAGAGGTTGTGCAAAGAGCGACCGCAGTTCTTATTCCTGCTCCCGGCCTCCCAGTCATTAGTTGATCCATTTATCATGAATTCTGAGTACTGAATTTGCCGGGCACTCACCAACATGAAGCCGTTTTCCCCCTTGAGCAGCTCACCACGTTCTTTCCGCTAATGCTGTAGCCAGATGGAATTTCCTCCTCCTTTGACCACGCCACTGCCAAGAAGAAATATGCAGTAAAACTTTTAAATTCAACTCCAGGGGGTTTCAAGACCTCAGTGGGGTGGGCGTCAGAAAACCCATTTATTCAGGGTCTTATCCCCTAGTTCTGTGGTTTGAGAAGACTCCCTCACCTACAGCACCGTGCCCTTCAGGCCGCCGTCACTATGTACCAGCAGCAGGATGGAGACAATAGGGAAATAAAATGAGAGAATTCCAGTCCATCCGTTTTTTTTGTTATTTGTGAGTAGGCCATGAAGGAGACTGGTGAAGAGGCAGTTGGGATTGACAAAAGGAAACACTTAGATTATTTGATGGTATAAATTATTCAGCCTAGCCCTCTCCTCCCTCCCCTCATTGGGGTGGATACTGATGTTGGAGCTTTTTTATAGGCACATGACAATCGGCCTTGGACCTTGTGTTTTTATAGTCTTTTCTGTTAAAATGGTAAAGGTTTTGTGAAATATATGAAGTGTTTCCATGTTAAAGTTATCATTTGCTTGTTTGTTTCCTTTAGGTTAGCGGGGCGGTGAGTGGTACAAACAAGCACTTTGGATAGACTTAGTTTATAGATGTGTGTATATTTGCGTGAAGTATCTTTGCCTTTTTCTTCTTCTTCCTCTTTTTCATACCGTATGATTTCCATCGTCATCACTCTAATCTGCCAGTAAATCCTAAAAAATACCAAGCTTAGAAAAATGTCACTAGTCCCTTCATGATGGTCATAGATAGAAGTTGTTCGGATGTTTTTAAAAAAATGTTTATTTCAGGATCAGATAAACTGATGTTTTCCCTTCACCTCGAGGTTCTGACAGCTGTCTGATTTTCATTTGTGATTCCAATACAAGTAGGTCAATGTTGACAAAGGCTTAACTACTTAGTCCCTTTGACTACAGGACAATTTGGAATGAAATTGCATAGAATCCATTTCATATTTATTGACTAAGTTTCACCTATCCACTCTTCCTTATAGATAACTACTACTTTCTGATTACCATACTTCATAAATTAACACATTTTGAATTTTTATTTTTTATTAGTGACATGCTTAGCTTACTCAGATGGTTGGAGACTTTTTTTTTTTTTTTGTAAATAGGCTCCACACCCAATGAGGAGCCCACACAGGGCTTGAAATCATGACCCTGAGATCAAGACCTGAGCTGCGATCAGATGCCCAACTGATGGAGCCACCCAGGCGCCCCAAGACTTATTTTCTTTTCTTTTTTTTTTTTAAAGATTTTATTTATTTATTTGACAGAGATAGAGACAGCCAGCGAGAGAGGGAACACAAGCACGGGGAGTGGGAGAGGGAGACGCAGGCTCATAGTGGAAGAGCCTGATGTGGGGCCCGATCCCGTAACGCCAAGATCACGCCCTGAGCCGAAGGCAGACGCTTAACCGCTGTGCCACCCAGGCGCCCCACAAGACTTATTTTCTAATTATGCAATTCCCCCATCCCCTCTTCACTCACTTCCCTCTCTCACTCTCTTTCTTCTTTCTTCCTTTCTGTCCTCATTTCTTTATCTGCTGTTCTGTCTTCCCCAAACTTCCAATACCCTTTCTTTTGGATTATTTTTTCCTCTAATTATTTGATAAGTTTCTACTCTACGTCAGTCACAATGGTTGGTTCCAGTGATACAAGCACAGTCCCTGTCCTTGAGAAGATGAGATGAAAATAGAGTTTCTGTGATAAGGCAACAAGGGAGTATGTACAAGGTACCGCAGGAAAACCCAGAGAAAGAAACGGGCAGTTCCTGGGGGGAGGTGGCTGCGGGGGGCATGCAAAGGGTAGAATGAGAGGGTTGATTCTTAAGCTTTTAAGAGTCTCTCAGGGAAAGGAAGGGGACATTTTAGGCAGAGGAAAAAATAAACCAGTGTACAGAGCTATGAAATGCTCACAGCATTAGTAGAATTGCGAGTAGCCAGTATAACCTCATGCCAGATAGGAAGTGGCATTGTTTGGGCAGGGGAAGCATTAGGTTTGGAGACAGATTTTAAAGGGCCATTCATTCCCTGGTAGACACTGTGCATCTTGTAGGCAGCACAATGGTCAATAGTGATGAAGGCTTAACTAGTTAGTCCCTTTGACTATAGGACAATTTGGAATGAAATTTCATAGAATTCATCTTAAGGGTTTTCAAGATAGTAAACGGGGTGACTTATTTTACTTTAAAAAATCATTTCTCATATAAGTGGATTAAAGACCCTTGAAGGAAATTTATAAGCAAACCAACACTCTCTTGTCTATGATACATTCCCAGATAATTTATAAACAAATAGCCTGAAACTGTGAACCCAGGAATATCTCCTTCCCTGGACCTTGACCAGTCAAATTATGGTGTCCGCGCTGTTCAGAGGATGTGTGGTCTGCACAGTCACTCACTTTACCAAGGACCTTCTCGAGTGCACTCCCTTTAGCGTATGTTCTGAGCACACCCAATTTGTGTCGTCAAAATCTAAAATGGTGGGGGGAGAGGAGACCCACAAGAATATGAGAATAAAGGTGCCCCGTCAGCACATTCTCTCTTCACCCGTAATGCCCAATGGCAGTACACTGCTTCTTGAGAAAGATTTCAGTTATTTTGTTGTGATTGTGATCCATTTTCAAGTGGATGTGGGGGCAGCTCTAAATATTTGCCACTGAGTTTTAATCAATGCATGAGAAAATTGCAGAACATCTTATACAAAATTGTGGTCATCTTTTTTGACAGCTTTAGCAGAAAAAGTGGAAAATTGCAGAAAATTGTAAAAAAAAAATGAAGCTAAAGTGGTTTACACTTACTGACAAACTTTATCTTAAACCTTGCTACTTTATCATTTATTTAATATAATCTATGATTTTAGCTACTAGCTTAAATTTCACTTTCAATTTTCTTCCTTGTGTTAGGACTGTCTGGCCCCGTGTATCTGGCATCCCAGCAGTGAGCATTTACTCATTCTTGATTATCTGGCATCTGAGCAGTTAGGTATTCTGTTCCACAGCTCTAAATGGTGATGAATGCTTATTAAAGACTGCCATATTATGCATATATTTTGTGATTATTCTGTCTTTAATTAAATTGCAAACATTTCAAACTTTTTCTTGCAGACATTCCACGCTTCCTTTTTAAATACCACAGATGTCTGGTTGCCTATAATAAGAGCTATTGACTTCAAAATTTAGAGACAAAAAATATTTTTTAATTTACAGAAAAGTTTGCACTATTATTTATCAGAGAGTCTTAAAAAATAATACAAAAGTATCCGAGCTTTGATCTTTGTGATAAAACTCTGTTCTCCTCTCTGGACTTAGAACTGTGATGGTTTAACCCACTTCTTTGCCCCAATCCAATATGTGGTCTTGCATTACTTCTTATTTTCTTGTGCAATTATTTATGTTGTAGGTTTTCTCATGAGTAAACTACAAACTACCAAAAGCATGGAAGGACGCCCTTCTTTTCTAGCTCCCCAAGCCCCAAACCTCTTGTACAACTCAGCATATTCTATATTAAAAATTTTCTGGGGCACCTGGGTGGCTCTGTCTGTTAAGCATCTGACTTCAGCTCAGGTCATGAACTGGGGGTCCCGGGATCAGCCTGCTTTGGGGCTCTTTGCTCAGCGGGGAGTCTGCTTGTCCCTCTGCCCCTCTTGTCCCTCCTCCTGCTCATACTCTCTCTCAAATAAATAAAATCTCTAAAAAAAAAGTTTCCATCACCATTAATTATTTTCATAAGAAATTTGCTTCTACACTTAATATACAACCCAGGAAAGTAGACTTGCTTGTAGACTCACCAGCTTATCTCTTTCCTTTCTTTCTCTTGTAGTTCATATTTTCATTTGAAATAAGACTTTTCACCTTTGGATCATAGAGGAGGAGCCAAATTGCTCCCCCAAATAGTGGGAGAGTAAATGGGGAGATAAATTATATTTTCCGGTACATAAATAGTGATGATCTGCCCCAGTGAGGTACCTGTAACATGTATCTTAATCTCTGTAAGGCAATGTAGGAAAATAGGCAGAAACAGGTAAATGAAAGAAGACTTGAATGATAATATTTAAAAACTGAGCAGAAGAGCCTAGAAAGGGAGAAACCATGCATTCTGACAAGAAATTTGAGAAAGTTCTGGATTGACTTCTGAAGGAAAGGAGTCAATTTTAGAAACAAATTAGAGGACATTTAAAAGTGAGGTTTGATTATTTAGAGACGATGAAAGTATTCTTTCCAAAGGAACTGGCCATAGTAAAATATATATATATATGATATAGATATATATATGATATAGATATAATATATATATCCTTAACCCCAAAACTAAAACAACAAAACAAACAAAAAAAGCTAGACTGTATAATTTATACATAAAACCTGATAAATCTGTCAAGGATACCAGGGAAATAAAACCATACAAATAATATATATATATATATATATAAAGAGCTGATGACTCATAAAAAAATCTTAAAAAAATAATGACAAGATTTTTCAATTATAAGAGTTAAGGAAACAACTTATAGAGGGAGGAAAGTGACTCCATACCATTCAAACCAGTCAGGCAAGCTTCAATTCTGTCAGTGACTACTTTAAAGGAGAAGATAGTATTCTCAAACCTCATAAAATTTGCAGAATGTAGACTGTTACTCTGAATCTTACTTGCAGGTAAAATATTAGCATAACTAAAGGGAGGAAAAATTAAGTTTTCAAGAATGAAATAGAATTTAGGGAAACAGGCTCCCCAAATTTAAGAAATTGTCAGCCAAGATATCCAGTTCTTACCCACAATTACATACTCAGATAAATTGATACTACATTAAAAATTGAATTCCAGAACTAATTCACACTCATGTTTTCTATTTGTTAAGTATGTATTGAGTCTTTTCCGTGTATAAACCAATGTCCTAAACAGACAAAGAGATTTATAAATTGTCGAGACTGCCTACAAATAAAATATTGGACCCCACCATTATTTTTTGCATCTGGGGCAACAGCCAACACTGTCACTAATCGACGTAGATATCGGGAGAGTGTGGAGAGGTGACGGATGCCTTAAAAAGATTTCATTGAACCTGTGAAGTTTGATATTGTTCCCAAGTAATGGGAAAGTATTGTTTATATTATCCTTAGAGGGGCTCAGATAAAACCTGTTCAGCCCCAGGCTGTCAGGAGTGAAGGGGGAGGCTTGGCTGAGACTGATCTCCCCTTAGCACAGACACAAACATGACTGAGCCTTTGATACACCTGTTGTTCCCAAGGGATGCTTTGGACAAAAGACACCTCTGGTTGTCGTCATTGCAGGATGATGGTTGTAAGAGGGATGCCGGTCATACTTAACAATTTTTCTTCTATCAAACTCATAGGGAGTACTCAGGGATCAAATTCAAATCCATTTTTTTTTCCTTTTTCGTTGTTTATACTGACTTATACCCTCTTTTATCAATTTAATTTTTTGCCATACGATCATGAATCCAAGCTAACATTCCCTTCAATAGTGAATGTGCTTAAGTTCAGAGCAAAAGTTTCCCTCTCCTGTGTCAGTGATGGATCTAGATACACATTTTCTTCCATGAAAAATCCATGTCCACGTATTTTTTTTTCTACTTTTGTCCAAATCTCAGAATAGGAGGCTAAATTTCTTGATAACCAGAGCTGTGAGGAGCTTTTTCATTTAATGTAAGGGTTGGGAATAAAACATCCAGGGTGGTATGTGGAAGATGATTGGAGTTTTAATGAATAACTCGCTAACTCTGTTCTGCACCCTTCTTAAATGTATATGGAAAATAGGTGGAGATGAAATGATTTTCCTTATTCTAATCTCTGGATCTCTGGGAAGATTTTCCAGAATTTTTTACTCTGTTCCCTCATAATTTGGAATGATTCTACATTTTTAAGGTATATTTCTCATAACATAACTTAGGGTTCCCCTTGTCAAAGGTGCAATTTGGAACATTATGAATGCTCTTGTAAAAAGAAAAAAAAAAGATTTAAAAAATGTCAATAAATGCCTTAAGAGTCCTGGAAACAAGGGTTGCAAACAGGAAGATGTTGAAAGTAATCCCAGCAAGAGCAAGGGTGGAACTGAACAAATTAATGGATGAAAGCTTAGTGTAAAAGATATAATTCTGAAATTACATGTATGCTTAAGAATATTTCAATATGTGGGAAGAATATTTTCATGGTGTTTCTTTTTATAATTGGATACATTTACATTCAGTTCTTCACTGGAATGAAATGAGAAGCCCTGTAATTTCGTAGCATCTAAAGTTCACAAAACATTTAAAAGGACCATAAATAGAAACCTATTATTTTGGTCTTACAGAAATGTTTATAGGAGAGAGGTACTCTGAAGTGAGGCAAAAAATACAGTGCCTGTGAAAATATTTTTGCTGAAATAGTTATACATTTTAATACAAAAAAATTTAGAATTGAAAATATTTTCTATCTAGCAAAATTTGCCCCCTGCAGAGAGAATAATTTCTTAATTAGAAATAGGATCCATAGGGAAAGTCCATGGAAATTTGGCAGAAATTTTCAAGTTTTTAACTGGAAGCTGCCTCTTGAAAGGAAGCTGATGGCAGTATTATATAAAATAATTATTGTCATCTGCTGAGGAGAGACGCTCTCCTGAGTAAGGGTTTGGTATGGCAGCTGTTTGACGTCACCACGTTTGGTTACTCCTCTGTTCTTCTGTATCTTCTGTTAAACAGAAGTTGTACATCTCTCCCTAAAAGCTAGGAGTCCCACCTTTGTTTCAAGGAGCAGAGATCGGAGCCTCTTTGTTAGTGTTCTCATGTCCATTCTACCCAACAGAGTCAGCGAAAGCCTCAAGTCATCGATCCCGCAGAAGCCACGTCACACAGCTTTTCCTCCTGCGGCTTGTGAGCACCTGGGAGGCAAAGTGAGGGGGAGCACACCCAAGATGGCGTCTGCAGAGAAGGGCCCTTCTTCACCAAGCTTCACCTGGTCACGTCTGTAATGGTACATAACCTATGCTTCGTACTGTGTCGTTATTTTTTAATGTAATTCTGGAACTCAAAAAAATGTCCTTTTTGGGTCATTCATTCTAAATTTTGATTTTATTAAATCTCTTGTTAAATTTTCTGTCAACAAAAGTTAATTTTGTGCTGTTTTCCTAAGAACGACCCTAGAGCAACAATAAGAGGCCTTTTACAAAGATATTATTCTTCCCTCTTCTCTTTCCAACAATTTTTACCTGGAGAACAGAAAGGGGCTAGAAAGGGAAGAAGGAGTAAAAGCCTTTTTTGATTGCTTTTGGTTGACAAAAGATGAGTTTCTCTATGATTTCAGCTGAGTCCAAGAATTTTTCTGACTTATAGCAGATGAAAGATAGTAGGCGATCTTAGGAAATATTGATGTATAAGTGGTCTGAGAGGCTGATTTATCTCGGGGGACCTGATTAAAATTCTATCCATTCATTTGAAGGAGTGGTGATAAAAAAGATGATTGCTAGAAGCCTGGCCTCTCAGTCCCAGCTGTCAGACCATCCTTGCCACCAAATCTCTGGGAGGAACATTCCTACCCATCTTCTCAGTATCCTGAGCCCCACGCTGTGACAAATGGCTCTACCACATTATTAAATATAACTTTTTCTCCTGTCGCTGTATCAGCCCATAGCTTACCAGTTGATCTCATTCCTTTCTTTACCAGTAACTTAGATTTTTACAGAGATGAACTGAAGCTATGCATGTATATATGTGTTTAGCTTTTCACTTTGTAATATCAGCTTGCAAGAATAGATACTCAAAGGTTTGCAGAACTTCTTACCCGGAGGTGGGGGTACTGTAAGTAAGTGCTGCATAGGAAAGGGGGTGGGGCAGGGGTGGGAGTAAAGTCCCAGAGAGCATGAGGGCATTTTCTGTTTTGGACAAATGGACAGGAAAGAGGTCCTTAGAAGGTGGTAAGTGGAAAGAACAGAATGCACCCATGCCAAAATGAGAAGATAATGGCATTTTAACCACGGGTTAGGATAGTTGGGTAGTGACAGGGAAGAACAGTCATTCTCCTCAGAGAGGAAGATGGGCTGGGAGTGGGGCTATCTGTGGCCATCAAAATCAGGTCCGCTGCCGTAGGGGAGTGAAAACTTGAGAGAAATACATACTGGAACTTCTGGTTTTGATCCTAGATAGCTTACAGTGGGCTTTCTCGGAGTTGTCACATCACTAAGGTGGGTATACCACAATGAAAAAAAATAAAGGATACACATAAGCTAATTTCTCAAATTTTGTAATATCCCTGCCTAATCTAGTAACGACAGAGCATCACCGTCATTAGAAACTTGTTTATACCGTAAATGAGAGCAAGGAAACGGGTCGAATCCAGAGAGGAAGAGAACAGTTAGGAAGATACAGATGGTTCGAAGTCCCAGGCAAAAAGGGAAGACGTAAGACACAGTAGCAACAACACATGAGACTCCATCAACCTCCCACCAGGACCTGTCCCCCCTTCATGTAGTGCACTGGCTACACAGCAGTCCATCCACTCACTGTGTAGACATGGGTACAAGCATGTCATGGGCTGAGTCAGTGATGCAGTTATGCCTGATGCCAGTCCTCTCCGTGAAACTTGGGAGTCTGGGAAAATTCTGCTACAGAGGTAGAAGTGGTATCGGAGAACGGGATCTGAGGTGCGAGGTGTAGAGATATAAGGTCGCTCAACGTGCTTGCTTCGCAGAGAGAGGAATTACCACATTTACTATGGTTGGGCTCAGGACAAGCGCTACACAGTATTGCACTTCCATTTTGTGGATGTAAAAAAAGTTCCAATTTTTGAAGTAACAGTATTAATGGTTGTGAATTTCACGAAAAGCAGTGTGGTATAATACAGAATAACCTGGAGTCAGTTTACCTGGGTTCAAGTTTTAGTTTTTCTACATTCTGTATGACTTAAACCCTTTGTTTACTTATTTTTCTCTCTAAATTAGCAAAAAACATGAGTTTTGACAAATTACCAAATTGAAAGTCTCTGTTCAAATGTTTCCAAATATCCATGACTTGGTATTTATCATGCAAACTTAAAAAAAAAATAAATAAAGATTTTATTTATTTATTTGACAGAGACAGCCAGCGAGAGAGGGAACACAAGCAGGGGAATGGGAGAGGAAGAAGCAGGCTCACAGCGGAGGAGCCTGATGTGGGGCTCGATTCCAGAACGCTGGGATCACGCCCTGAGCCGAAGGCAGACGCTCAACGACTGCACCACCCAGGCGCCCCTATCATGCAAACTTTAAAAATTACAGTAAATAACTGTGATCTTTCTCAACTATTACAAGAAAAAAAATATCTTGTTTCTGAAATAAACAAACAAAAAAACTGCCTTTAGATTGGGAAGAGAAATAATGTCCCCCAAGTGTTGTATTAAGCAGCTCTTTCTTCTCCCTTCATCCCACTTCCTTTTTTTTTTTAATCAACTGATATGCTGCTCAAATCCATAACAGAGTTGATATCCAAAGAACTTCTAAAAGTCTTTTATTCATTTATTTATTTGGCACATGTGTTTCATATTGACTCATCCACTGTTATCTGGATTTTGATGTTAGCCTCCCAGTAATATGCCATGTGTTTTTAGAATTTAGAATCAAAAAAGTACAGGATTAATTTTTTTTCCTGGTAGCTTTGCATGTGAGATCATCCTGGATTTTCCGATTTGGGCCCCAAATCCAATAACAAATGGTGGTATAAGAATGACACAAAGGGAGATTAGACAACAGGAAGGAGCCAATGGGCTCTTGGAGGCAGAGACCAGAGTGATGCACTGGCTGGCATGGAACGCTGACACAGTGAACGCTACCCGAAACCCGAAGAATACCCCATTCATGCAAACTCGGTGGCTTACAACAACACGGCTATCGCTTTCCAGTACTGCAGTCAGAAGCCTATCATGGGTCTCACGGTGCTCAAATCAAGGTGTTGGCAAGGCTGCTTTCCTTTTTGCAAGCTCTGCAGGAAAACCCATCTCCTTGCCTTTCCCAGCTTCCAGAGGCTGCCAGCATCCCTTGGTGGAGGGCTCCCTTTCCCCATCTTCAAAGCCAGCAATGGCAGACTGAGTTCCCACGCTGCCTCTCTCTGACCTCTTCTACTTTAGTGACCCCTGTGATTCTGTTGGGCTCACAAGGATCATCTCCCTTTTTATGGTCTGCTGATTAGCAGTCTTCATTCCATCTGCAACCTTAATTCCCCTTTGCCATGTAATGTCACGTAGTCACAGCTTTGGGGGATGAAGACATGGGCATCTTTGGTCACCTTTACTTCTGGCTAAACATTCTAAAATTACTCCAAATTATTTTTAGGTTCTGAGTCACCCAAGTAGGCACGAACGCTTCCTTTCTCACTCCCTAGTTTTGACCAGTGTCCTTCCTCCGTCTTTCTGTAATAATACTTGCCGCCCTTAATCTAACCTCTGCGCGCATCAGACTGCCTTTGAGTTCTGTGTACTTTCCTACCACCTGGAAAATCTGCTCTTCTAACTCTTAAATATTAAACTCTTCCAGAAAGTCATTCTGGTGTGATTCCATTTGCCTATTTTCATTTCAAAAACGCCAATAATTATTTTCTCTCTTCCTTCTAATTTTCCATGACACTTTGCTCTTTTATAAGATATGTTAGTTTTGTATTCCTCACATCTAAGTTCACATACACATATTGCCATTCACCTTGAGTTACCTATTAGCTTTTAATTTTAAGAAATAAGCAATTCTAAATTCTTACTCTATAAGAGTGTATGAGAGATGCTCCCTACTTGTTAGCCACCAAATGCAGAAGTGTGGTCAGCAGTGAAACAGATCACATTTCAGGAACACAGGAAGGCCGTTAATAGACTAAAGACTTCTGAGAAGACTTGGAGGGGGGGGAACTGTCTCTAGATATGAACAGGAAAAAAATGAATGATGCCAGGGCACCAGAAAGAGCCTTCACATGTACTGATTGGACGGTAAGTAAATAGGTTAGTACCTTTTCTGTACCCACTATTCTCCAGGTTATCACTAAATTACTATTCCTCACATTTATTTTTAATACATTTTTAATCAGATTGTTTGGATAAACAGAGATCCCGGGAGGAACACCCAAGGGATGTCCCTGACTAATTAGGTCAGTTTCCTCTTACCTCACACGTGCAATCATATTTGACACCCCTTGGCTTACTTTATTTATACAATTTTTGCTGCAATGAAGATTTTAATAAACTATTCCTTTCAATTGTAGGCTTCCATCCTAAATCTAATGGGAGGAGGACATACTCAGGGGACAGGTTATGTCTTCCAAGTATGGAATTAAAGAGCCAACGAGACAACATAAACAAATGGAATCATCTAAAAGTACTCCTTACCTCAAAATCCCCCTGTTTCATTTCATATTTTCTATGTGTCTCTTCTGGGTTGTTAACTTAAAGCTCATGTCAGGGGCACCTGAGTGGCTCAGCTATTAAGCATCCAACTCTTGGTTTCAGCTCAGTTCGTGATCTCAGGGTTGTGAGATCAAGCCCTGCTTCTGGCTCCATGCTCAGCGCAGTATCTGCTTGAGATTCTTTCTCCCTCTGCCCCTGCTCGTGTTCTCTCTCTCAAGTAAATTAATAAATCTTTAAAAAAAATAAAGCTCATATTAAATGACAATATATGTATAGGTTAAGGAAATGCTCACTAGTTGCTATAACAGATAAACCCCAAAATATCGATGGCTTAACACAGTAAACTTCACTTCTCACCCACATAAGGGTCTCTGATATGTTGTTGGTGGGTAGCCCTCCTGTCATCCAGTAGGACTCAAGCTGGCAGAGGTGGTGGTTCCTATAATATGGCTTCTAAGGTTATCTTTAGTGGCATCTTCCGGATTGATAATGGAGGAGGAGGAAGAGGAAGGACACAGAGGGAGACTGTTGTATGTCAGGCCTATGACTAGTGTATATCATTTCTTCTCATGTTCCTTTTTAGGGAGAACTTGGGAGCATGGCCATACTCTCTGCAACTGCATTCCCAGGAGGAAGGTGGATAGGTTTGATAAATGCTAATGTTCTCCCACAATAGGAAAGATAAGAGAGATTTTATCTGATATGCACACTTCAGTTCTAAATAATGTATCTGTATAAAAGCTAACAGAAGTAGGGTTTGCAAGAAAGTAGGTCTGAAGATCTAAGTTTGGTAGGAGATTTGGAGAAGTGATATCTGCTTAGGAAGTTTCTCTCCCCATCCTCCCATGACCCCTCTGGTGGGGAACAACATAAAGGTACTGAGCGGCTGTGACAGGAAGACAATGGCAAAATGGACAAGGAAGAATGGAAATGGGCATTGGAAGGTTTCTGAGAACATTCTGGCCCTACTTTGCTAGGTACGCCCCCTCTAAAGGGAACTCCAAATGATTGCGAATGTCCATATACTACAAACCAGTGCTGCCTTAAATGGACAGAAGGGATCAGCTTTGACTCCCCACTGCTAAGAAGTGCCGTGAGCACTTAGAATGAGCCAGACGCTTCGCTAAGTGCTTTGCTTGCATTAGCATTTTTCGCTTTCACAACCCCCTTATGAGGTATTCTAAATAGATGACTTATACAAAAATGAAAATGCAAATTCAGATTTCAGGTTTGTAATATCACCCAGCAGAAAGCAGGGGAGCGAGGGCTAGTCCCATGGGAGCCTTAATGCAGAGTCTTTCGCTTCATCTTCTGATGCTATTGGGAAGATTGAAGCTATCAGACTTCAATATAATCAATACTGTGGAAATACACCTGGTTTGGAAAAGAAGAGAATGCTGTTTCTCTTAAGAAAGATTATTTACCTTAAGAAAGACCTTTAAAATGTACATAGGTTATATTCAGTACAAATCAAATTACAAATAGTTTATTTCAGAGGAAATAGACTTGAATACAACAAAACAAGGAAAGTTTTAGAAAAATGCAATATATTGAAGCATCTTCATATAACAAAGAAAAATTTAATGTATACTTAAAATTTACCAAGAGAAATTTGTCACTCTGGAATAAATAATTTCTATCCTTTTTTACATATAGATTCTTAAACTATAATGTTAAGTGATGAAATCTGTTTGGATTTGGAGTAAGGATGTCCTTAAATGAGTATTTTGACTCTGTTTTACCATACCTTTGCTTACAAAGAGGGATTGATGGAAATTGTACATAGTTTCATACGAGCTACTTTTGAAAAATTAATCTTTATGAATATATTTAACCATGTCAACTCCACAGAGCAGATTCAAAATAATTATTTTAATTTTAAAAATTGCTTGTTTCTGCTAAGATAACACTGCTTGTTTCTTTAATGAAAACAATGGTGGTATAACTATACAGTGTTTTTCAACTGTGTTTACTCAAAGGCCAAAATTTCAAAGGGAACAGAATACTACCCCAAATAGGTCACTATGGCATGAGGATTATTTTAGACCAAAGGCGATTCAGAAGAAGCAGACACGAGAACTTCATGCCCTCCCCATAATTGCCTAAAAGCAGGGCGTAAATTTGTGAAGGTGCTCCCTGGTGGCCCCCCCATTAGGAAGACAGACGTTAACCACCAAGGACAACTCTAGACCTGATCAGCCCATATATGGCTCCAGAGGAATCGGCATGACTAACTTCACTAACCCTTACCTTCCATTAATTTCCCCATATGTTTACTTTTCTACAATTGGTCACCCTTAGGAACACAAAGTCCTTTTCCTTTGTCTTATCACTTCCTGGAAATGTATTGTTCCCTTGTTAAGATGCTAGGTAAGTTCAGGTTCTAACCAGCCCTTTGAGGTAGTCATCACCGGGCACTCCTGTGTGTTTGGGCTGTGCATGCATGAATGAAACTTCTGTTTGTTTTTCTCTTGTTAACTTGTCTTTTGTCTCTCATTTGCGGTGCCCCAGCCAGTGAACCTAAGATGGGTAGAGGAAAAAAATAGTTGTTTTCCTCCCCTTCAATTCAAAGACATAAAGTCCAGGACTAGGTCTTCTGAACAAAATTAATTCTGTGGAGGACTAGCATGCTAATGAACTTTATTACCAGATACATCAAATAAAGCACGACTAGATAATTCAGAGAAGGTTGTGAGTAAAGCCATTAGTCTAAAATATAAGATCCTGGAGCAATGAAACCTTATTCAGTTTGTTACTTCACAGAAAGAAGTACAATGTAGGAAAGCCAGAAAGATATGACAGGAAAATGGAAAATGAAATTAAGGGTGAGAAAGAGAAAGAACATAATTGTCTAATTCAGATTGGAAAGCCAGTAGGAGCATCTTACAAACTAGGGCTGCCAGATAAAATACAGAAAGCTCAGTGAAATTCAAAGTTTACGTAATCCACAAATTATGATTTTAATGTACGTCCTAAATATTGCACGGAACATACTTATACTTCAAATATGTATTTTTTGTTTATTTGAAATTCAAATGTAACTGGCCACTCTGTATTATTACTTGTTAAACCCAGTAACTCCAGTACGAGCAGATCAACAACTGCATTTCACTTTATTACTATTAAATGCTTACTTGCCACCTTTATATTTTAGTACGATGTTGTGGCTTAACCTTCATTTGTGATAATTTATTTCTGACTGCACTTGTTATATAGAACTTTCCAGACGTTGCCGCCACAGGATTAACATTTCTGTAAGCGTTTAGTTAAATACTTGAGCTTGGCTGCTTCGAGAAGAGAGCGCGTAGTTTTACAATGTGTTACGCACAGATAATGTGTGTTTAATTGTGAATGTATTTATTGGAGGCAAAGGAAGTATTAACTGTGCTCTCATGGGTCAGTAATTGCAAATTGGGGAAGGCTTTTCCTAATCCTCACTTCTCATACTATTTTATTTCTCCTGCTTTTCTCTAGTCTCTTCCTGATTCCTGGATCTATCCCTCTCCAGCTCCCCTTGGCCTCCTATCCCCCAACAGCTAAGTCAACAACTGGAAACTCTTAAGTAAATTTACTGCACTGTAACCGCCCTGTTGACCTTTTTTTTGGCTGTTTCTTATTTATGTAAAGTGGCCTGTAGTCAAAGCAATTATGGTCTCTAAAAATGCAAAACACTCGACTACAAAGACTTGCGCTTTTGCGGCCTCTCAGTAGAGGGGCTGATTACATTGTCTGTTGGTTTAAAGTGTGGTCGTGTACATGGAGAAGAGAAGACATGATAAACCACTTCACAGTAGGTTTGCTTTTGAACTGTGCCCAGACCATCGTACAACAGAATAAAGCTGGAGTAAAATCATTCTTTCCTGAAAGTGGTCTATATTGTTAAAAAGAAAACCGCAGGCCCAAAATGGAGTCACTTAGGTTCAGGTCCCATCACAGTAAACCAAAGCTTAATACCTAATCTAACTGCACTTTCAAACCACCCTTCCCACCCCTGCAGGAATACAACTTTGAAAGTGGCCAAACCAGGAGATAATCCACCCCCGCCCATTTCTCTTAGGAGGGCAACCTTTGCTAAAATACGTTCTTTGCTAATACATTCTTTTTTTTTTTCATCTCCCTTTCTGGCTTTAAAAACCTTTCCTTTCCTACAGCTCAGTAGAGCTCCCCTTACTTAGTAGATGGGATACTGCCGGATTCATCAATCATTTAAAAAGCCAGTTAGATCTTCAAATTTGCTCTGTTGAATTTTGTTTTTTAAAGCCATCCCCTGTCTTTACCTCCACAGTTTCCAATCTCTTCTCATCCTCCATCCTTCCCATTACACTGCCATTTTTTAAAATTTTTGTTTATTATTAATTCGGAGAGAGAAGGAGAGCACACATGTGGAGGGGGAGGGGCAGAGGGAGAGGGAGTGAATCTTAGGCAGGCTCCACACCCAGCATGGAGCCCAACATGGGGCTCTATCTCACAACCCTGAGATCATGACCTGTGCTGAAATCAAGAGTCAGATGCTTAACCAAAGGAGCCACCCATGTGCCCCAACCACTGCCACCATATTAACAAGAATTTACTGGATCCTAAAATCCAAAGGATGCTTTTTACTTTTTACTTTTGAACACTCTACAACATTTGATACTATCGTTCCCTCTTTCTGCAATTACCTCCAAATATCATACCCTAAGAATACCTTTTCCTTTACAATTATTAATGAATTAAAATTGCAAAAGAGGCTTAAATAATAATGTGATGAACTCCTAGGAGGCTACCACCTATCTTGGGAGTTAAAACATGACAAATACAGTTAAAACTTTCTCTGTATTCCCTGACTGCAATCCCATCTCTCTCATTCCCCCAGTCCTCAATTTGGTGTATATTATCTGCATTTGCTCAATTTTGATCACATTTGTATGTATCCTTAAAGAAATTATACTTTTGACTTGCATTTATTTAAATTTTACATATATAGAGCTATACTATTTCTCTATAGCAACCTTTGTTTTATTGCTATTATTTTTAAGTCAATACTATGTGACATTTATTCATATTGGTTTTCTTTTCATAATATATTCATTGTTAAATATATTACTGTTGATTGCCCCAAAGACCACCCTAAAGATTTGTTGATGAAGTAAAGTTTATTGGACTTACTTCAGTAAAGTACAGCACAAGATTGACGTCATTTTAAAAATGTTTCAGAAGGGAAAGCAAAGAAAGATATTTCTAGTTTTAGGAACTGGGCTGGATGATTTTAGGGTGGTCCTTGCAAGGCAGAAAAGTTTGAGACTAGACAGGGTTTAACATTATGTCTCTGGCCTTGGGGGCACAGAGTAAGGGTCTTAAAGAGAATACTCATGAGTCTGATAGTGTTGAAATGATAGAATCGTAAGGTTTAAAAGCAGATTACTTTAGATGAGTCACAGGCTTATTTCCAGAAGCAGTTATTTCTCAGGGCAGGCTAACTTACTTTGCTTCTTCTCAGTATCATTTAACAGGGCCATCGTTAATGCAGCTTTTATTTAACTGTAGGGCAGGAAAGTATTGTTTAACTTGCCATGATGGGATTCTGTCTAAATCCTCACAACTTCTTAAAAATGTTAAAAAGTTTAAAACTTTATCTGTCAGTTGATTTTTTCCAGGGCTACTACAAACAATTCTGTGATGCCATTTTCTGTAAGGCTAAAACCTGTGAGCGTAATAGATGGTTACAAGGAATGTGCATTTTTAAAATTTATTGGATAATGAAAATTTGCTTAACAAATTGATTGTTGTAACTTAAATTCCCATTGGAAACAGGAGAATTCTCTTTTCTCCACCCTTGCAACTGTTACACTTTGTACATTTTCCCCAAAGTTAAGTGATATTTTATTGTGGTTTTGTTTGCTTTCTTAGTTACCACTTGGTTTGTTCCCTGTCATATCTTCTATTTTCCTACCGAGTCATTTGTTTTCCTCTATATTGATTTTACATGCTTCCTGGTTTTATGGAAACCAATTATTGTCTTATTACATGCATTCCAATTTTTGGCTTGTCTTTTCTTTATATATTTAGATTCCTATAAATATTTTTAATGCAGTAAAATGTATCAATCTTTTCATTATAATTCATGTTTTTTGGGGTCCCATTCAAGAAGTATTTACTTACAAGGAAGTTATAAAGATATCCTTCTGCATTATTTTTTCTTCTCCTTGTACAGGTTGTCTCTAACATTTCAATCTTTAACTGACCAGGAATTGATTTTTGTGTTTGGTATAAATCAGGAAGTGATTTCAGTTTTGGTTCCCATATATAGATGACTAGTTTTCTCAGCATAATAATTAAGAACATCCTTTACAACTTTCTATCATAGATCAAGCTTCCGTATATGTGCTGCTCTACTCCAGCCTCTACATTCTATTCCGCTCTTCTATTTGTCTATTCCAGAACTGCTACTATCTTTTCTTCATTAGTATAGTGCTACAATACTTTCATATTTGGAGAAGCAGATTTCCCACCCATTCTTTCTTCTTCAGGGGTGTCTGTTTTCTTTTTCTTTTCCATTTAATTCTGGAGTCAGCCTAAGTTCTACAAAAACCAAGAATAAAAACGAGCAACACACAGATTTTAAAATTCTGTGCCATTTTAATTGGAATTATGTGACCCTAGATTGGTTTAGGAAGAATTGAGATTTTTTTTTTTTTCAATGAAATCCAATCTCTCTATTCATCAAGATGAAATCTCTTGCTCCTTTTTTTGTGGCTATGTTGTAGGGACCATGAACATGCACTTCTCACTCTCTTACTGTAGAGGACATGGTAGACTGATGAAGGCCCCAGTTGCTATCCCTCTGGATCCAGCACCACATTTAGAAGGTGATGTTGCACTTGCCCCAGGCTGCTCCTGGCTGATGCTTGAGCATAGTGGGGTCCTAAGGCAGATCATTCTGGCTTAATTCAGGTCTCCTCTGGCAGGGAACTTTGGCTCAGGGACTCCCCATTGGCCTGGAAGAAACTTTCTCAGAACTGCTTTGTGGTCCAAGACTATTCCTACCCAACCCTCTTCTCCCTTCACTTTCTCTCCACAGGTATCAGTCCCATGTGACAGTCTACACTCTCCTACTTTCTTTCCCCTTTATCCCTTAGACATTCCCCTCATCTATTTCACTACAAGTGCATTTTGATATCTGCCTCTTAGAACACCCAAACAAAACACAGAACAAAATCAATGCCTTTCAAAGAGTTTTGTAATTTTCTTCTGAAGTGATCATATTTTTATGAGATTTTTCATAAATTCTTAAGGTTAAAAAAATCATATTTCTGATTGCTATTGGGGTAGAGAGGTTAAACATAGGGACCCGCATATATCTCTGAGTACTTGCTTAATTCATGCTCTTCTCTACCTAAAAAGCATGAAAAGCAGCAGAAGGAATGACTGTCATAACCATGCAAGGCCGGAACTTCTGAGGACCTACTGAAGCAGAAGCACACTTCCGGTCTTCCACCACCCTCACTTAGCAAAGATTTAGGTTGTGGGGAAATAAAAGGCAAAGAGCAGGGTTCCTGAGTCCCACCTGAAGAAAGAGGCTAAGGAACCAGTGAGGTAGAATCACACAGTGGCTGAGCTCAGGAATGGCGTACAGACCCGTTGTGTAAACCTGGAATCGAAAATCTGGTTTTAGTCCTGCTCTCTTGGCTTTTCAACATATCAGCCACTGTCTTTGGATGCTATCACAGTGAGACAGATCCTATGGAAACTTCTGAGATTCTGGAGATGGCACTTCAGCAACACCAAGCTGTCTAGACAAGAAACTATTGCAAGAAACACAACCTAGTAGAAACTGCCTAGCAACTGACCCCTAAGTAATGAAGACCATTTTCTAAGGGCTTGGTAGAGAAATATTGGAAGAGTTTATTTGTAAATCTATAAGGGAAGTCAAGAGTGAGTAATCTCTTTTTGCTGACAAAACAGCCTTTAGTCTGAATACCAATCTCACCTTGAGACAGGCTATTCTGGAACAACCTCCAGGCAGAAGAATAGAAAATCCCTTAGGATGTAATTGCTGCCTTGGTTAGGTTAGGCTGGGACATGGCAGCAGTGCCAACTCCTCGGCTCCTGTGGGATACTGTGCTTACAATCCTTTCTGCAGAGCTCAGCGGGTCATCATGTACCAAGGCTGAATGATAAGACCCCAATTGCTCACCGCACTTGGGGTGATCTGGCTCATCCCACTTGGGTTCTGTCCCAGCTTTGCAGGCTCCGAGGTGGCCCAGAGTCATTTATTTTATTCCTTTGACAATATCAGTTTGAGTTTTCATAGGCCCTCTTCTCTTCCCATGACCCTCCCTGCTTCACCTTTGGTCTGGAAGCCTCAATTCTATTATTTAAGACCAAATATGCTGATATCTGGTCTGCTATTCCAAGCCCTGAACCAGACTACAGTGCACAACCTTTAGCGAAGTGTCCAATGAGGTAGATTACCATGGTTCTTTATAATTATGACGACACTGCTATGAGTTAAGACCAGTGAGTCTATGCAAGGTTGAATGATCTGCCTAAGGCTACATGAGTAGTCAAACTGTGAAATGCAGTCAGGATTTGAAGCTAGGTTTCCTGCGCTTCCGATACTGTGTTCCTTCCAGTGTGACTTTTCACTTACCATGCTATGCACTTAAATTCCCCATCTCTCTGTTTCCTCTACAGGCTGGGCCATCCATTGAAATCATTTCAAATATCTAAGTGCAAAGTGTATGCCTGAACCTTCACAAAGCTCGCTCAGCAGCCAGGCCCACCTTAGGGTCTCACTCTGCTTGGGGTGGAATGGGGGTGTCATCCTTCACCTCCTTCTGCTACTCTGCCTTCCTGATAAATGCTCAGAAATTGCAAATGCTGAGAAATCAACAGTTTTCTTTCTCTCTTTTGCATTTCTAATTATATCCAGTGTCTTCTATCCATTTCCATCCTATGAAAGGTATTGATTCCGAGATGCCACCATTATTATTTGAGAGAACACTCAGCTAGAGAAAAAGTTTTATAATTGTTATATTTATTTATAGTCGTCTACTATTTAAGTTGTAAATTGTTTTCCATTAGCTTTAATTTGTGCAAATGTGCTGTGAGAAGTCACAAAGTGTTCAGAGAGCCCAGTTAATAGTGCCTGGAACCCACACTCAGGAAAGCTTATGGCTCCTCGGCTAAGCAGATAGTTGAGTCATTTAAAGACTTATCTTAAAGTTCAAAAATGAAATTATTACCGCATAGAGACATTAACGCAGTGCTTAGATAAAGGGTAGGATAGGAAAGTGATCAGTGATACTTTATATGGACAAATACCTTTTTATGGTCTATTAACAATTCTGTGCTTGAACTAGTAGTTATTCACATTATCTTGTAAATGGAGCATTGTTCAGAAGCACTGGGCTGCGATATTATGTATTACATTAGCAGTAGAATAAAGTGATAAAGGAGTTGAACTACTTTCAAATGATAGCTGGAGAGGTGCGGCAGGATCAAGGAGTTTGGTGCGTGAGAGTGATGGGGTGGGTGAAGAGAGCTCCGTCCCTTTTGAATGCTGAGATAAAGAGGATGGATATTCCACTGGGGTCCAAATAATAAGTTACAGAACCAGAGATCAGGATAGAGGAAGTTGATATAAGCAAGGGAACATTCAGGTTTACTGGCCCAGAGGCTCCCACTGGACTGAAACAGAGACGTTGCTGGCAGGGACTAACTGGGACCATACACTGCCAGCAAGGTCCTGGAAAGCCCTGGTGCTGGGATTATGGCCTCACTCATGATTTGATATCACACCTGCTTGGTGGAGATTGAGTTTCTAATGTGTGTTCAGCCTTTTTTCAACAACTACCCAGACTGAGTCACTAAAAGCAAAAGAGACTATCAATTTGCTAAAACGTCCCGCAGATTATGAATAATGAACTCCTAGGTCTAGAACCGTGGTGATTCTTCCTGTCCGTCTCTTGTTTAACTGTTACATTTTACTCATTTTTGTTTTCCTCATAGAACCCAGATAAATGCTTGCCTATTTTGAGTTCTTAATAAATGTCTGGTGGTATTCTCTCTTCAAAACTAAACTGTAAGAGTAGCAGCTCATAACAGATCTTCTCAGAGTAACTCTATTGGGTCAACGTTGGTCAGTAGATTTAAAGAAAAGTAAGACTCCTTGGTGAGGGACATAGTGAAAGAAAGATGAAATAAAATGATCTGTGAGGGACAATTAACAGGCATCGGGCACTACGTCAGAGCCTGAGAAGAAGGAGCAAGAGGTAGGTATCTGAGAAGCAAAGGGGAAGTAAGGTCAACCAAGAAGACATTCGCAATGGCAGGGGACTTCAACAACAGGGACACTTATTATTTGGTTCTGAGTTGTTATTGGGAATCTTACCGGTTTCTTTGAAATCTCAGGCTCTGTGTTTGTGATATTTTGGGTATGATGGAATTCAAATGGTGTCCATAATGAGGCAATGAAGGAAAAGAAATGTATTCTTCAAACTCTAAGATAATAATCCTAAATTTAACAAATTCAGAGAAAGCAGGTTGGGGAACCCTGGGTTGAACAGGTAAAGCCTTAGTCCTGATTGTTCACTCCAGTAAAATTCCTGCCGAGACTGGGAGGGACAGACCTAGGTCTCCCTCTGCTGGTAGAGAAGGAAATGAATCCATTTAATGTAAATGCAAAGCATTTAATTTTAAAAGACGTCCCAGTTCCAAGAACATTAGAACAAAGAGAAATTGTCTATCAGCCGCATCTTCCCATTTTGTAATTCAGCATGGATCTGGCATGACAATAATATATATCCGGATCATAAAGAACTTCTGATCGCCATAAAAACACATTTATAATCCCTCAAAATGACAAATTCCTTCAATTAGCACCCTACTATGTAATTTCATGTCCTAAAAGTGTATTTTTTGAGATTCTAGAGCTTGGAAGCCAGAATTTCAACAACCACAAATTAAAGTAGGTAGAACTCTGTCCATCAACCTTGTTATGAAAGGTTTTAATAAAGTCCCCTTCACTATTTTGATGTTGAGAAACCCTTCTTTCTAAATGATTTCTTACATAATCCCAACCTTTAAAAATTATCCTCAAGTGCTCTCACATTATTTTATGGATTTGAACCAGAAGTCTGTCAGTACTTTTTTTACCCACATATATACAGGTAAGACAACTGATTGAGGTTTACTGAGTTAAAACCCCTATCTGGTGGAAGCAGCCCCAAACTCACATCTGACCAGAAGACCCAAACAACAGGAGGTACTGGTAAGTGAGACAGGAATCAGCAATCACAGTCTGTGCCTAAAATTCTTTCCCTAAAACTTTCCACACAAAACTGTGCTTCAATAGGCCAAGGTGGGCCTTGCTTAAGCCTTTTAAGAAAAATATGGAAATTAAAGCAGCGTCTCTATTACTAATGAGGCCAGCACCTGGTAATGTCATAACATGAATTATACAATAAAGCAAGGTAATTATGCCACAGTGATTAATCAAAACCACTAAGAAACTTACATTATCATATATTAAAAATTTATCCTATACACATAATTTTATACTCAGAATTATACCAAGCTAGACTCATGCCTTGAGTATGAAATAGAGTCAAGTTTTTTCTGCTTCTCTCTCACCTTCTCTTCCTGGACAGCAATAATAGTAATAATGCTAATTGAAATGTTAGGCTGTGGGGTACCAGGGTGGCTCAGTCTGTTAAGCAGCTGCCTTTGGCTCAGGTCATGACCCCAGTGTCCTGTGATCAAGTCCTGCATCGGGCTCCCTGCTCAGTGGGGAGCCTGCTTCTCCCTCTCCCTCTGCCTCTGCCTGCTGCTCCCCCTGCTTGTGCTCTCTCTCTCTCTGTGTCAAATAAATAAAATCTTAAAAAAAAAAAAAAACTATTAGGCTATACAGCTTCCACAGATTTTCATATCAGATTCTAATTTTATCATAACAGTGACACTGAAGTAGGAGTCAAGGTGTAAATGTATTATTTTGAAGATAAAAAAAATGTTAAGCATAGAAAGTGCCATTGGCTTACTTAATTTCATGCTAGTTAATCAACAGGGGCATCAGGTCCAGACTTAGTGACCTGCTTTAATCTGTGGAGCAATAGGGAGCATTATCAGCTTCAGTTTAAATAAACCCATAATCGAGCTAATGGATGCCTGGTATTATGTACCACCGGTCCCTCAAGTCTGCAGATAACCAGCTTTTCTTCTAGCCAGGATCGTCACTAGGTATCACTTCCCTTTCCTTGACTTTGCAGTGGTTCCCAGATGCCTCTTAAATTCAATTAAAATCTCCTGAGTTGGGAGTTTTTTTCTTGGAGCAATTGGTTTGTTTGTTTTCAGCTTGTCACGTTCTCCTCAGGTTGGTCAAATTTTATCCTTCTGTGGCCCTGCGTATAAAATCTCTGTGGCAAACCACATTTTTCTCCTTCAGATCATAACCACTTCCTTAAGAAGGGCTCAGGCTTCTTCCCTCTGCTTTCGGGTTTGTTGCTTCTCTGTAACTTTCCACAGCCCGCCCGGGGTGAGCCCGTGCTGTGTCAGATGCTGGCTGACCCACGATGAGCGAGTGGTTTGGATTAAGACCTTGGCAGGCGATCTCGAGGACTGGCCAGTTTTAGCCTAACAGCTTTTAAATTAAACCCCAAGCCTTTTCTGGAGAGGGGGAAAGTAAAGGAACAGGGAAAGAACTATGTAAAGAGAAAAAAGGGATTACTCAGGAAAGGGCTTAAAACTTTGGAAGGCAGAGCGGGCCGATTCATCTGGGAGTATTTTGGCCAATGCTTCTTGATCTGGGATTTCTGCGAGGGCTCTGCTTAGGATCAGCCTCTGTGAAAATTCCTCTTTCTCTTCCCTTTTTCTTTTCTTTCTCGGGACTCCTGTGGTTGTCAAGAGCTGAGCGTCTCTACCAGGCAAGCCAAGTACCCCTCGGGAGGCCTTGGAAATATCCCCTTATTGTTTTGTGTGTTTTTCAGTTTATAAGATCATTCCTTCACTAAATTAGGCTAAGCTGATTCACACAGCATTTCTCCCTATTCTGAGTAAATGAAAAGTTCTAGATACGTAGTGGACTCTCTATATACAGGGCATTCTTATAGCTTTGACTTGATTGAAGCCATAATGTTGGGGGGGGGTCTCAGTCACATCAAAATGAAAAGGAAACAGTCTTGAAAACAAAACCAACTTCAAAGTAATTCAGTTTCTTTACTTTTTTTTTTTTTTAACACCATCAAATGTGGAGAGGCTAGTTAATAGGAGGACTGCCTGAAAATGAGTCACTTCTGACCTGTCAGTAATTCGCGTTCACGTCTGGTCTTCACAAGCACACCCTGAGTTAGCGAAGTCACATAGAATCATTCACACTTCCTGTGTTCGGGTGTAAGGATTTCCCTAAAGAATATGCTGGCAGCACGAGGCAGAGCCGGGACAGAGGGGTCTTCCCCTCCAGGCCGCTACACTGACCACATCCTACAGCTTCCTAATAAATATCAGCCTTTTTCCTGAAATAACACAGCTCTCCTTATTCAAGTAGAAGGCACTTGGCAAATAATAACAAGTTATTTAAGTTCATTTCTACAAGAAGAGCATAAGCCACAGAGAATGTTAGGCCTTTGTGCTTTATCTTAATATGACATAATTTCTCAATATCAAAGAAAATATTGTAATTCTATTTTAAAATGAAAAACACAACAAGAAATGCTTTTCTGGTGTCTCTATGTGAGCATACGTCAAGTTTATGGGTGGATATCTTCCCCAGATATAACTTGAGTACACAGTCACTGGTAGGAAGATTTTATGATAAATTTGTTCCCTCAAAGTTCTTGATTCCCCCACTACGGCAATGTGGAACGAAACTGTTTTTGAGTAGGATTTCAATTTAGAACTTGAACGCTAAGATAAATATAATTGTCTGCCACTACAGTTCCAAAACCTTTTCTCCCCCAACTCATTTGTTACCTCATTTCTTTAGCATAAGATGTTTAAAAATAACACAAACCGACCTACCTCCTCGTTCAAAATTTTCAGCATAGAATGAAGAGATGATTAACACATTTGCTGTTCTTCGGATCTCTCTTTCTCTCCCTCTCTCCTTCCTCCTTTCCCTCTTTTCTCTTGTTTGAAACCCTCGCAGGTTATCCTTTTTATCCCCAATCAGTCTGGCAGCTGACGTGGGCCCTGACTTCCCTAACAGCTGCTTAGTCACGATAGCAGCTGTTTTCAATGTATTCTGCCATAGAACCCTTAGAATGGGACAATTCTATGCCATTTGACAAAAGAAAATACATGAACAATTTATGTCAGAAATGTTATCAGTCTTTTTAGCGTAGTGTTGCAAGCATGAAGCAATCAGAGAGGTTTTCTGGAAAAAAACAAAACAAAACAAAACCCAGCAATGTTTTACAGGGTGAGTGAACTTAATTGGCCCTAGGGACGTTCATAATGGATGATTAGCAAGTGTATTTCAGTGTTGTTTTCCTCCCTCACCTAAAATTCCTCTAGGCATGGAATTCTGAAGTTTTTCATTCAGGGAACCCCAAAGAGCTTTAAGAGTCACATTCAATTTCAGAGTTATTAAAGTAATACAGTCAATCCCCTCTTTAAAATTCTTGGTGCAGTTCACACTTTTGTAGAAAGACCTACAGCACAAAAGTTTGATACTTTATGTAACGGTTAAAACCTGCGTCTATGTGTTTCAGTCTCAAAGAGCGTTGCCTTCGGAAAGCACAGTTCAGCAGCCAAAGTAATTAAAAATAATTTCAGTTTTTGCTTGTATGTTTTGTAAACTGGAAGAGACCCCACATATCAAGCCCACGACTGCAATTATTAAATACCCTTATTCTTCTGTCCATTTTTTCTGCCCAAGACCACTGGCTCAAAATCCTCTTCCTTTTCTCCCTTTAAGAGGTTTGATCTTACGCAATAGTGGATTGGGGTTGCTGGTTAAGTAGTCTGTGCAAGTCTTCTGTTTCAGTGCCTGGTGCTGCGTGCTCTGAAGTCAGCGGGGTCAGCCGCTGAGAAGGAAGTTGGACACAGACACAGAACGAGGGCAAATTGAAACCCACGCAGATGAGCTGGAGCCTGCATTTCTTCCTCACTGCCTTAAAAAAAATAAATTTATTTGAGAGAGAAAGTGAGAGAGAGAGATCATGAGCAGGGGGAGGGTGAGCCCAACTCGGGGCTCAATACCAGGACCCCAGGATCATGACCTGAATCAAAGTCTCAACCAAAGGAGCCCCCAGGCGCCCCTTCTCACTGCCTTCAACTTGATGGTCCAGGTGGCCTGCCGGAGAAGGTGGCGAGTTCCTCAAGGAGAGAACCATGTACCTGGCTCAGGAGTGAGAGGAACCCAAGGAGGCTCCAGAGGGCACTCTAGGAGCTCCAGGTTCTGCTGTCCTGCAAAGCTGGTGAGCCAGCAGAGGAGTGACCATCAAGTGGAGACTCGTATCAGATCTTGCTGTCCCTGAAGTGACTTTCTGAACATGAATGGTGGCTGTGGCTAATCTCCCACGCAAAACGTCTTGTGTGGTCCATGTTGAGCCAGAACAATGTAGGAAAGAGAATTCTGGGAAATGTAGTCCTAGTGGAGATGCTTTTCCTCCTCGTGTGTGTGTGTGTGTGTGTGTGTGTGTGTATACATACACATGTATGTATTTCTGGGATGCTACAATGCATAGTTTGGACCAGCAGATGGTGTCCCATAGGTACCTTAGACTCTTTTCCTCATTTTATTTTTCTCTCTGCTTCTCAGCTTCAGTAAGTTCAATTGTCCTACCTTTAGATTAGCTGATTCTTTCTTCTGCTTGTTCCTATCTGCTGCTAAACTCTTCCAGTGAATTTTTTCACATTGGTAACTGCACATTTTAGATCCAAAATTTCTGTTTGGCTCTTTTTTCTTGTTTTGTAATTTCTATCTTTTTATTGATATCCTCATTTTAATACATTATTTCTGATGGCCTTGAGTTCTTAGTCTTTTTTAAAAAATCATATTTAAGCAGTTGTTTTACTTTGTTGAGTATGTCCAACCCTGGCTTCCTCAGGGACCATTTTCTGTCAGTTTATTTTGTTCTTTTCACTGGGTTACTTCCCTATTTCTCTGTATGCTTTGTGATATTTGGTCATTGTTGAAAATTGGACCTTTGAATATCATGTGGTAACCCCGAAAGGCAGATTATCCCCCTTCCCTATGGTTTATTCTATTTTTCTTCCTTGAAGGCTGTAGTAGTCTATTTGCTTAGTTACTTCCCTGAACTAATTTTGCAAAGACCGTGCTTCTTGTTGCAGGAGGTCACTGAAGTCTCTGTTGCTTAGCCTGTGTTCCACTAGTGTTTTTGAATGCCAGGAACTAGAAACCAATAACAAGCCCCCCCCCCCAAAAAAAAACCCACCACCGCATAACCAAACAAAGACAGTAACAACAGCAACAACAAAAGCCACCTGTCCTGGTGTTTGTAGATGCGCACGTATCTTGCCCTGGGCACGTGTACAGTTTTCCGCAGTCCTCTGTACACATGGCTTTTTAAAAATGTCCGAAGAAACTCTCTCTAGCTTTTGCTAGCAGGCCTTGTGCAGTCTGTGGTAGGTCTCAACTGTAACCTTTGGACCCCGGCATATAAGGGTCCTTAATTCAGTTTGCAGAGTTTTTGAGCGAGGCACGCTGCTTTTCCAGCTTGAGTTCCAAGTTAGGCACAACAGGGGTGGATGAAGGCTTGCATCAGTCCTTCAGGGAATCCTCCCAGGGGTGAGAACTGACACACACAAGCATTTGCAAAGAAGGTTTGCTCTGCATCCTCTGGAATCGGGGACGAGGGTCCCCAACTAGGAACCTTGGCTGTGGCTGTCTCAAGACCAAATCCAGGAGTGGCTTAGGATAAGGGTGAGTAAAAATGCGACAAAACTTCCCTGCTGTCTGGAAATTGCCCTTCTCTTGACTCAGCATTTGCTTAGTTGCTGTAGAATTTTGACGGTCTTCCAGAGGCTGACGAGGTTGGTTCTGACAGTTCGTACTCGTTTCTCAATGTTTCTGTGGGGAATGAGCACGGGGAGCTGTCTATTCCACCATTTTGCTGATGTCCTGCTCCTTAATTTTTCTTTTTGTTTAAGTAAATATTCAAAATAATCTATACCTAAAACAAGCCCTTTGTTAACAGATATTACAAGTGTAAAAATAACTTCAAATGATATAAACAAACTTCGAAACCTAGACTATTCCATAAAACAGCAGAGCCGATAACTATCAGAAAGGAATAGTGTTCTATTTTGTGATATTACAAGAAGATCGATTCGATGAAAGAAAACCATATAAAAATCTATTACCTGACAGTCACTAGAGAAAAAGCAGAGTTAAACAAGTCAGGCTATATTGTGGTTATACGCTTGATAAAAACCTATATCTAGTGCCAAACATATATTCCTAAAATTCCTACATTCCATTTCAATGTATTAAAAAATAGCTCAACATAAGGGTCTCCTAATTGTACTTTCTGTGGAAACACTGTTAACTGTCTACCTGACAGTCCCTGTTCTCTGCCAGAACCATGATTTCATTTAGTGAACATAGGCCCTCGAGCTCTCGTGAACCTGAGCTTTTCCAACTCGGGGGCACGATAACTCTTACTGTTCTCATGCAACGATGGTAGGTTTGCATCTCCTGGCAGTGCTCGGTTTAGGGGTGGGCATCATAGCAAGCCTGATCACACAGACCTTACTGAGGCTGCCGATGTTTCATTTCCCTCTTAATCACAAGCATTACTATGTGATTTCTAAGAGGTATAAGCCTCAAGTGAACAGTTTGAGTACAGACTACCATGGTTCATAATATTTGGAAAAATGGGAAGTTTTTAACTTGAAAATATTGATTCAGATAGCTGAGGGGAAATATGTTTGGCTCTCAAATATCAACTGATATTATTTTCTATCTCCCTTTTCTTTAAAAAAATTTTTTTTTAATGCACACTGCATTTATTTTGATGCTAATGGCTAGACAAATGGAATGCAATGATTGTGGTCAGGTGGTTTTTCTTTTTTCCTTCCCTCCTTCCTACTCTCCTTTCCTCCCTTTCATCCTTCCCCAAATCACTGCTTCTGGAAGGACTTAATGCAATTCACCCTTCCAAAGGAAAGCTCCCAAATATAGTGGCACAGTTAAGCTCTTTTCTAGACTAGACTGAGTTTAGTAGAGTAACTCAATTACAAAAAGGGCTTTATTGGTTTTAAAGACACAAATGTCTATATATAGGTGGAAAATCAGTATCCATATAGCCTACATCAATACAGCACATGCAACCCATAGGCACTGATCCCAGACATCTCATATAGGCTGATATGCAATGGATTCTTTTTATTTTTTATATTTTTTAAAGATTTTATTTGTCAGAGAGAGAGAGCATAAGCAGGGGGAGCAGCAGGCAGAGGGAGAAGCAGGCTCCCCGCTGAGCAAGGAGCCAATGCATGACTTGATCCCAGGACCCTGGGATCATGACCTGAGCTGAAGGCAGATGCTTAATGGACTGAACCACCCAGGTGTCCCTGCAAAGTATTCTTTTTAATACTATCTTGTTTACCATATGAAGGAAATACCCAGACAGTGCAACTGAGCCCAAGGAATTAATAACCAGCTGAATGTAGAGCCAGGGTTTAGAGACAGTTTGTCTAGATCGTGAGTCCATTCTCTTAGTCACAAAATTGCACTGGAGAATATCACTGGTAGTTTAACAAGCAGAAGAATGTAACATGATAAAAGGGCATTTTCAGCAGACCATTTCCAATAGTTCCAATTTCAAGAGAACATTTTTGCCTTTGCAAGTGAGAGGCAGGGAATCTACTCACTGGTTACTATTTGTGAAGTGAGACTTCAGAAGTTGAAAAAAGTGCGTAAGCCCATGTTTTTGCTTATCATCATTAAAGAAAGAAGAGTAGAGCCATTTCAGACTAGTACTCCTTTCTAATCACATGCCCCTCTGGGTTGGGCTTAGGAAACTTGAAAAGTATATTCTTCTCTGGGCTAGATTATATTCGATTGGGCTCCAACAGCCATCACTGGTCTTTCTGCCTGTATACCTAGACAGCCAGGGACAGGCACTGGGTTCCAAGGGGCCTTCTACACTCTAAGATATACCCTGGTGATGGGCTGACCATTGGTAAGGTACTGTTTTGGCATGCTTAGGGTCACTGACCCTTGAGGGCTGCAGATCTCTCTTTCTTTTTCTTTCTGTCTCTTTCTGGTTGTAATTGTTGGTGGACTTCATGAAAGACTCCAAAGAAGGGTAGTTGAAACTAGCTTCTGTGCTCAAGACATTTGCATGCTGTTATTTAAAGCGGAGCAATTTACATTTGAAAGTGTATTTACATTTTAAACAGTCTCCTAGAATGATAACAACTATTCAACTTAATTTAAAATGCACATCAAACTGAGCTCCATGTTGAAATAACATTTTTGATCCACCAATTATCAAGGCACATATAGTGTCTAGTGCCTTTTCTCAGATGCACTGCTTTTTCTAACTTACGGTTCAGTAAAAACAAAAACTGTCAATACATGACCATGTAAAATAACCATGTTGTTTTTCTTAATCATCGTGTTATTACTGACCATGTGAAATCTCCTGCTAAGTTTTTCATCATGTCCAGAATATATCATGAGCATTTCTACCTAATAGCCAAGTCACCGCACATTCAGAGATCTCGATGGCCAGATAAGACGTTTCCTCAAAAAATGTGTATGGTTGGAGATTTCACAAACTTGGCACAAAAAACAAAACAAACAAAAAAATCCCAAAATTCTTCCCAATCCTCTCATTATTAAAGTAATTAAATTAAAAACCATTAAATAGATTACAAAGAAGACAAAAATGACAAAAATTGTCATCCTGTGAAGAGATCAACTGAAGCCAATGATCAGAAGGTGTTTCCATTATCACTGGCATTTGTAATCGAGAAGCCGTAAACTTCAGTCTGTTCCATTTGATTTATGTCATTATATTAGAAATTCCATTTAGAAACCCAAAGAGGTTGAAATGGTTCAAATATAGATATACGGCAAGCATGAAGGTTTACCCAGTGTTTTTCAAAATGTTCCTTTTCCTTAGACAAGATTCCTAATCTCTTAAATATTCACTGAACTGATTTTAATGGAGCAAAATAATAAAATCATTTTGCAACAATGACTCATAAAGGCAAAAGAAAATAGGATACATTATAAAGTGCAAGTGACTCCAGCATCTTCAGCGTGTGAACAGCCTCTCACACCCCACTGTCTAATTGTACAGTCTTCAATAGATGATTCTCTCCCAAAACAAAATACTTCATTCAACCAAATTGGACCAGTACCTGCAAAAATCAGATACAAATGCGTTAGTAAGTATGGTTTTAGGGTTTATATTTGAGTGGGAAGAAACCATTGATTTATACACTACTTTAACAATCAAGTGTCGATTATCACCTATATACAAGTTCTGTGCTTTCTGTTAGGATTCAAAAATTAATCTCCTGCCCCAGAAAACTTTATATTCTGTAATATGTAAACTACTAAAGTACCAAGTACTAAGAGCGGTAACTAAGGTACATACACAGCTCAGTGAAATCATAGATAAAAGACTGATTTTAACAGACTGGTTTTTATTTATTTTAATTAATTAATTAATTAATTAATTTTTTAAAGATTTTATTTATTTATTCGACAGAGATAGAGACAGCCAGCGAGAGAGGGAACACAAGCAGGGGGAGTGGGAGAGGAAGAAGCAGGCTCATAGCGGAGGAGCCTGATGTGGGGCTCGATCCCATAACGCCGGGATCACGCCCTGAGCCGAAGGCAGATGCTTAACCGCTGTGCCACCCAGGTGCCCCTATTTTAATTTTTTTAAAAAAAGATTTGATTTATTTATTTGAGAGAGAGAGAATGAGCATGGGTGGGGAGGGTCAGAGGAAGAAGCAGACTCCCTGCTGAACAGGGAGCCTGATGCGGGACTTGATCCTAGGACTCCAGGATCATGACCTGAGCCAAAGGCAGTAGCTTAACCAACTGAGCCACCCAGGTGCCCTGGTTTTGTTTTTAGGAATAAGAAAGGAAATAAGTTTTACTGACCATAGGTATATGCCATGACCTGATGGTCTGAGAGCATCTGTATGAGGCATTCTCTGAAATGTTATGATATACTGGAGTTCTTTCCTTAGCTTCCAGGATTTTGCCATTTACATGTGCCTGGTTTACCAAATATATTATTTATTTTTAATTAAACTAAGACTAATACAATCAGCAAAGGACTTACAAACTATCCTGAAAGAAGACCATGGATTATTAATTGCAAGCACAGGTAGACAAAAACAAAATGGCAGAGCTAATACTCTTCTTTATCTTGAACTCTTCCTCAGACACCTTAGAAGGGAAAATGGCTGTCTGCAGTAGGATACCTGGGAGATATTTAGCCAACTAAATATGCAAACTTAACTGCCACTCTCAAGATAAAGACGTTTTATCAATGAATACAAAAACAAGTGCTTTTTGAAAGGCATCCATGCATGCCAAGAAAAGTTCATTTTAAAAATAATATTTGGAAATGTTTTTCTGGTATTCTCTAAAGATTTTCTGCATGTATCATATATAAAAGTTCCCCTTTCTTTTACACTTAAGACAGTTAGAAATGGGACCTTTGAAAAACTTCTAAATGAAATATTGCATTGGGTTTTGTTAAATATATATCATGCAAACTTCCTGATGAGTTTTCAAGAACATTTCATGCCATCAAGAAACAGATGATTTAGCAGTAAACGTTAAGAAACCCCTTAGCAAGACTGGTGGATGGTAAATAAATATCTTAATCCTGTCAGCATAGTCAATAATACATTTCTTCAATTTGGATCAATATGGTGTTGAAAGGTTCTCTTTCGGTCACAGAGCTATTGAAAACCTATTTAGAAATAACTTCAGCTCAGAAACAGACCTTGTATAGCTATGAAACAGTGTTAGATGAAGACTTTTTTTCCAAAGAGGCATCTATAATGGCCTATATAATAACATTACTCTTGCTGACTTTTCAAATATTCTGTGAGTTCAATAAGCAAGAGTTAATGTACATGGCTGACGATGTGCATAATTATATAGTAGTATGTGTATATGTGAAAAAAATTACAAATATTGGGAATTTTGTAACCACTATGTGGATAACATTTGACCTAACCTTAAAAAATGGACAGAGGTTTTCCATGTATAAAAAAGAAGTTATTCCATATAGTGGGGACAGCATGAAAAGGCTTGATGTATCACAACAGTCAACAGTATCCTGGCATCTAAAACACAAAGTACATTAATGAGGGAAGAAGGACTCATTGGGAAGGCTGGATAGAAAGCCAGGGCCATGCTTTAAAATATTCAGAATTTTATATTATGTCACCAAAAGAAATGATGTCATCAGAGCTATATTTTAGAAATGTATGTCTGACAGAAATGTGGAAGCTGGATTAAAGAAAAAAATCTGTAAACCAGAAGGTGAGTTAATCTGATGTCTATGAAGAGATCTCTGAAGACTCATGTTTTGATTTACTCTTAGAATTAGGTAGGAAATTTGTATTTCCACCTCTAAAATAAATTGTGCATTCACTTAATCTTTAATAATCTGTTCCTTTACTAGAAAGATCCAAATATGGGGCAAAATTATATTTAGGTTTATGTTACCAATGTAATTAGGAACTTTGTATTATTCATTTCATATAATGGTAATTAAATCATTCGTATGGCGGGGGGAGCTTGGGTGGCGCAGTCGTTAAGCGTCTGCCTCCGGCTCAGGGCGTGATCCCAGCATTCTGGGATCGAGCCCCACATCAGGCTCCTCCCCTGGGAGCCTGCTTCTTCCTCTCCCACTCCCCCTGCTTGTGTTCCCTCTCTCGCTGGCTGTCTCTCTCTGTCAAATAAATAATAAAATAAAATCTTAAAAAAAAAATCATTCGTATCGAAACAATGTTTCTATTATAAAAGAAAGGTTTTCCTTGGCTGATCAATTATAAAAGCAGTAACCTGGAGAGCTCAAATATTTTTTGAAATGTTTGTAACAGTATTGAGCCCTTTTTGCTTGAAATTTTAAGGCAGATAAAAAGGAAAAGATTAGGGGAATATAATGTCAAAATCAGAAACCTTACTAGGAATGCTGTTTTTATTTCCAAGTTGCTTTTACTAGGTATAACCCAGTGTCTTTTGTGTTTGTGTGTTTGTATGTGTGAGTGTATTTGTACATGTATGTTTCTTTTTAAAGATATAAAGTCTATATAAACTTTTTGGGAGTCCCACAAGGTGACTCAAAAATACAGGCAAATAATCACAATTGCACAAATGGCGAGGCTCCTTGCACGTGAATGTAGAAGAGAGCCCAAACAGGGGGACATTTATAAACTGTACCTATTAGATCGATAGACATTTATAAATTGTATAAATAAACATAAATAAAACTTTTGGACAAAGCGTGGCTCTGTCATAACGGGAGCACAAGGAGAGTCTGGCTCCCTGGCCTCTGTACCAGGTACTGTGATGCTTTCCCTCCTCATTTTGTAGATCAGGTCACCGGATTTAGATCTCAGCAGTGCAGAAGGCTTACAACCCAGAAAAGAGAATTAAGGATGAGAATCCTCCCAGTGGCCGGAGCACCAGCAGGGCATCCCCACGGGGGCAGCAGAACATAGATATTATTTAGTCAATTCATGTGCTGACATGTGAACACAGATTTTGAGAAACAGCAGTAAAGGAATTCATGAATGTTAGAATACCAAAGCTGCAGTAATAATAATGAGCATTTAGGCCCACTCTGAGGAATTTATGATACGGCTGAAAACATTCAAAGTACTTTTGACCTGTTATCTCATTGAATCCTCAAATGACCTTGGAAAGTTAAGTGCTTTCAAAGTGCCATTTTACTGTTGAGGAAAGGCAAAATCAGGGAGCATAAGTAACTCGGGCCCAATGTCCTGTAGCTAATACACGATGGGGCCAGCATCCCCACCCCACGTCTGCCTCAAGCCAGGGCCTTTCATCAGTGATTTGTGCAATCCCCTGTGTTCTCAGATTCATTCATTCAACAAATATGCTTTAAGTGCCTACGTGAGTGAACAAAATCAAAATCCATTTGTTCTTGAACTGACTTCCCGGTGAAGGCTTCTGTTTTAGGTAGGGGCAGCAACTGAGGTCACACAGGTAATTAGCAGCAGAGCTGCTACTTGCATCTAGAACCCCCAGCTTCTATTCCAGTGCCTTTTCCACCAACAACACATGCACAGGATCAAGACACTGTGCGATTCGCTAAGTCTGGTCTTCAGCTGTGTGGAAAAGATTCACAGGGAACATCCTAGGCCTTTTCACATATGATCTTTAAAATTTACATCTTCTAATACCCCTGGGAAATAATGGCAATTATCTCCATGTCACAGGTAAATAAACTGAGACTCAGAAAAAATGTATGGTTTTCTCAGAATAAGAGAGAATACAGCCAAGCAATAGAACATGATGACATTTAAAACTTGGTGCTATTCCCTGACTGCACAGAAGCCCAAAGAGAGTTATAAAAATAATTTTCCAAGATTTGTTTTTATTTTTACATTAATACATTCACGACTATTGAGCCTAAGGGAAAAATTTATTTAATATGCATTTTCTATCTCATTCGAAATTTTTTTCTGCATTAAAAATTAATTCAAAGGTAGCATAGAATTCATAAAATGTTACCTTCATGTAAACCTCAAAGATTAAAAAACAAATTTGTTTTTATTTCTTTACATAATAACTATTACTCAAGGGTGTTTGATGTTGCTGCTTTCATTGTTATTTGCCACTGAACTATCTTTCGGGCTCGTGGGAAACTATGCAAAATTGAGGTGTACCGTTTAGATATGTTTTTTTAATTTTCTAATCCTATCTATTTATCCTCCACCTACCAATTTATCTACCTAACCATGTACACATCTACGATTCTCTTTACAATCTGGGGGCTGGAGGGAGGGGCAGATTGATTTTGTGTTTCCAAAAGTACACAGCTTTCAATGTGTTGTCCACGACCCCTGGAATTTCATGAGCTTGGCTTGTGATGCCTGGGAATGTGCTTGATTGATGACACCATTTCCTCTTAATCTCTTTTTAAAAAAATAACAGATACTAATATTTATTTCAAGGATTTGAGATTTTTTAATCTGATCTTCAAGAACTCACCACTTTTCTGGAAAAAAAAAAAAGGGGATTGTATTTCATACATTAGCCAGAAAGATGGTTTAGTGATGAGATTTGAGATTAGCTGCTATACAGATATGTGAAAAAGCAAAAACCACCATTGGTTAAAAGTCTGAATGAATTTTAATTAAATCTAGTCATGGCTGGGTGATTTGAATCTGTATGACTTTTAAGGTTTCTAGTTGGGAAGTGCTTTGTCAACAGCTCCCTCTTCGAGAGAAAAAAACAACAACTTTGTTTTATTTTATTTTATTTTTTTGTGAGTTTTTTAAAATCAAAGGTAGAAACAGAATGGGAGTCAGAATAGAGGATGGGTAAACTTAGACTACAGTTAAGTGGTTCTGAAGAAGACACTTACTTTCCCTGTTTTAGCATCTAGGCAGAATGAGGAGGTGGGGCTAAACTAGCTGTGAGATTTCATTTACCTTTAAAGTTCTACAATTCTAAGATTTTAAAGAAGCAAGCTCTTTAGAAATGAAATTCTTAAGGATAAGGAACTTAGAAGGACATGCTATCGAGTGCAAAGACACAGGTTAAGATGCGACTCTTGACCCCTCCCCCACAACCACCGATATAGCTGTATAAATTTGGGCAGGTTCTGTGACAGCTCTGTCAAGTTTACTTACAGAAATTTCTCTATGCAAATTGGGGCTATCATGTCTACTCTCACAGGCACTGTGAGCACGAAATGAGATCATATAGTATGCCCTTGATGAACAATACTATTCCATACTTAGTATTGTCCTTGTTACCAGAAGTAACAAAACAGATATGTTAAGAACTCTATGGACTCCAAATCAGGTTCCTGTTAACATTTTAAACCTTCCTGTGTACAGGCAGCAGTCCATAAGAATTTGAGCTCTGACCCACTGATATACTTTATATCTGGGGTTGTTTAGACTCCCATTCGCCGGAGGAGAAGTTCGGAGCTACGGTTATATTTTTGATCTCCTTCAGTGTATTCTTGTATTTTTAAAACTTCCACTTAGAAGACTGATTATGAAATGTGAAAGAGGTACTAAATAAAAGGTGATATTTAGGCTTAGAATTTTCTTTTGTTTCTGCTTTCAAGTTTGGAGTTGTACCACAAAATCCTGTCAATTTAGAAGATGAGCCAGCCGCTCCAGGTCCAGCTCCAACTCCTGGCCTCAGATCCAGGCTCGGACACACCTGGGACAAATGCCTGGAGTCCCACCGTCGTCTGATAAAGCTCATTCATGTTTGCTACCAGGAGGCCACTGGGACGAGAGACTAGAAAGCCTGAATAGGGTGGAGAAGTGACTCGTTCCCCCTGCCCGGCTCCAGGCCCTGACAAGCACCAGAAACCTCTCAGTGCTTCCTTAAGTTCAACCTTTTTTGTCTACTCAGGAAAAAGAAAGAACATTCCACTGTATGCAAAAGGTGCATCCCAATGAAAGAACCTATTTAAAGGAGTATGCTTTAAGTTGTATTCCTATAAATCATTTTGCTTGCAGCTGCAAAGTAATTGTTCTTAAAGCTAACAAGGATTATCTCTGGTAAATCAGGTTTGCAATTTTAAAACCAGAAAGAAAAAGAAAGGGGGGGAGGGAGAAAACGGTGCCCAGAAAATTGTGTTTTTTCTTTAAGGGGGGAATAACACAAAGGGCATAAATTTAAACTTTTTCTTCTGGTTTCAGTTCCAGTAATAAGGTATAATATAGTGTCGATCTGATTCCTCCTACTTTCCCAAGAGAACGACAAATAATTAACACTGGAACGCATCTCATCCTTTCCGCTACCCCTCCACTCGTATTTCTAAGTTTCCTTTCCAGTCTCCATTCTGCATTCAGAATTATCTTTTCCTCCTGAGTGAAACTATAAATTATGGTGAAGGAGTGAGAAAACAAGGAGGAGTTGAAACAGCTTCACATAAAAAGGTTGTTTGCCATGTCTAACCCCAAATAAGTTTACAAGAGAAGCCTGTTTTTGAAAATATAACATACAATGAAGCAGATCGTTTAATTTACTTCTCTGGTTCTTTTTCTTCTGAACAAATAACCTCAGTTCTATTATGTCTCCCATCTCATCTTGCTTTATTATTTTAAAATTCTCATAATCATTCTTCAGTTGCTTTGGTGTGGAACTCTACACAGAGAGTTGACACAAGAACAGGTGTGTCTGGAGTAGAGTGAGGACACTGTTGGATTCCCCATATGGGACACTCCTACAGTCACACTTCTATTGAGTAGAAAAGGCACATGTTATGATGAGTACTGGGTGTTATATGCAACTAATCAATCGTTGAACACTACAACAAAAACTTATTATGTACTACTATATGATGACTGAACATAATAAAAAAAAGATTTAAAAAAATTCTAAATATTGTTAAAATACTAAAAAAAAAAAAAAAAGAAAAAGAAAATCACATTCAACTCTGTGACCCTTGGAACATCACTGATGTCATAGACGATCTAATACTAACCTGACTGTTTCACCTTTCAAAGAGGTTGGCAAATACTCTTGGAATGACACAGTTGGAGCTGTTGCTAACAGTGGTCTGTGCCACTATATGGAGCAATGGTAGGAGTCAGGCTTTGTGTTGGGTGCTTTCTATAGGCCAACTCATTTAAGATTCAGAGTAAATCTTATGGGTTGGTGTTATTATTCCTATTTTATTGGGAAAAAATGGAATCTCTGAGACATAAATAGCAGAGCTAACGTTTCATCTCCTACGTCCTTAGTTACAAAATTATTAGTCTTTCCAACTCACTCTAGTAGGCACTCAAAAATGTGAAAGGAAAAACCAAATTCAGACATACCTGGTTGTTTCATTACAATAAAACTCTAGTATAATTTATAGAAACACCAACTACCACGAAAACACAGCCTCACTAAAAATGGCCCCTCATCTTAGAGAAGTAGTCAGTAATCTGAAGAAAACTTGAGAGAATTGTCTCCATACAGCCAAATAAATAATTTCACATGAGATGAAACTCTATTGTTTCATTACTTATTTAAATGGAAAACATTTTCTTGCCAATAGTTCAGGATACTTATTTCTGTCTTTTCTTACCAATACTTGGTAAGAACTGAAATTCCTAGAGATACAAACAGGAATGAATAAAGGCTGTAGGGAAAAGAATATTTTACTTGTGAGATGAGGTCTTAATGTTAATGCAAGCTTAAGACAATCATCTCCAACTTGTTTTTACCACCTATGTTTGGAACTCAATGGAAAACAGCTGTGTGTACCCTGATGTTTATAGCAACATCATCAACAATAGCCAAATTATGGAAAGAGCCCAAATGTCCATCAACTGATGAATGGATAAAGAAGATGTGGTATATATGCATATACACAATGGAATATTACTCAGCCATCAAAAATGAAATCTTGCCATTTGCAATGACGTGGATGGAACTAGAGGATATTATGTTAAGCAAAATAAGTCAGCCAGACAAAGACAAATACCATATGATTTCACTCATATGTAGATTTTAGGAAACCAAACAGATGAACACAGGGAAAGGGGGAAAAAAGAGAGAGAGGCAAACCATGAGAGATTCTTAACTATAGAGAACAAACAGGGTTGACAGAGGGAGGTGGGTGGGGACAGGCTAAATGGGTAATGGGCATTAAGGAGGGCACTTGTTGGGATGAGCACGGGGGTGTTACATGTAAGTGATGAATCACTAAATTCTACTCTTGAAACTAATATTACGCTATATGTTAACTAACCAGAATTTAAATAAAAAATTGAAACAACACTATGTTTGTTTCCTTCCACAGATCATATTTTCCCATACCTTATTAGTTTCCCCTGAATTAAGGTACATTTGCTACTGCTATTGCTCTGAAGTTGGTTTTCCCTTTGTAATAAATGAAGGGTTTACTTCAAGATATAAGAGATTAATAAACTGCAATACAGGGTTTGTTTTGTAAAGATACAAAATTAAATGTCAACTCTTTGGGTAATGTAAGCTAAAAAATTAGTCATCGTAATGAAAGGTCTTTTAGGATAGTTTTCTCTTTTTGGATTGAGCTATTTAGCTAGCCCATGTTGATTAAATTATCTGAACAAATGGCAAACTACGGTTCACTTTGTCAACACAGGCACATCCTAATAAATCATCCACTTGTTGTTATTCCTAAAACTGAAGAATTTTAGCCACCTACCAGGTGAGTAAGTCACCATCGATGACAATTGTATGCCGTTTATTAGCAACATGGCTCTCCACTTCATAGATGCCAACAGTCGTGTGAAATGTTTTAGATGATTAAGTATTTGAAATAAATGGCCTTTCATGCTGTGGGTCTTAGTTCCCACAGAAATAAATTCTCTCCCCATACAACACTGTGGAAACTCGGATTGCCAGCTTGGTCTCGCTAAATGATTGACTGATTCATTTGATTCTCTACTAACCAAGTAGTCTGGGGATTTTTTAATTTCGTTTTCTTCTTCTCTGGGAAAAAAAAAAAATCTGGCTTATTGACATTTAAAACCTTTTGCTTTGTATAGATGCAAGAATGATTTTAATCCCATACTTTTCAACCTGGCAAGAAAGTTCTGAAAATGTAGTAGAGATGGAACATATAGAAATTCCCAGCATCTATTTGGTTGTAGCAAATTATAGATCTTTTCTATTTTCTTTGTTTCAAACCTATAAGGCACACATAAAAAAACTGGGGCTAGGGGCTGAAATTCTCACCATCACCACTCTCTTTTGTCTTATCTCACCCCTTCACAGGAGACTAAATAACATTTCTGACTTCTGAAGACTTTGAAACCTGGATCTCTGCTTTAATTTACCTCTTCAATCTGATATAGTGAATTCATTTAGGTCAAGGAATACAATTTAACTGTGAGCTCTCATTGGTACTATTCACGTGGTTTGCACGATGCTGACCCAGAGTCACAGCATAACATTACTTCATATCTTTTACGAATTTGAGAAGCCAAATTCCCCTATCTTATCACTATAGACAAAACAGCAGCATCACCAGATAATCTTATCTCTGTAATTTTGTACACAATTTCTTCTTGCCCATATCTGTCTAAAATAACACTTATAAAATCAAGAGGGCCTTTTTTTTTTTTTTTTTTGGTCAACATCAACTTCAGAGAAGCCAATTATTTATTTATCAGATTTGGATGGTAGAATAAATAAGTAAAAAATATTGACTTTAAAAGTCTGATTTATATGCTTACTTTTTTCTAATCTCTTTGTCATTTATGCTTGAAGTACTCATATGTTTAATTATACATAAAGCCTGTTGTAAGGTACCCGTTTAGAAAAAAAAAAAATGAGACAGTAAAATGTCACGAGTATATATTCAAATCTTTTGTCCTCTGCAGATTTTCTTCCCAGCTCTCTAATACGTTTATAGAATAGGTCACCGAGCCATCCAGGTAAAAATACACAAACATGCATCCAACAAAAGAATTACTCAATGTTTTATCAACCTCAAATAGAGGGGGAAGTACTTCACCTTCCTCTTCCCTTATTTCTCATCATGTCTTAAAGGATTTGGAGAAAGGGTAAGTAGTAGGTATGGAGACCCCATGTAATTGCTTCTTTCTCTTTCATGGTTCCTCACTGTCCTTTCACAATACAGGTGCTCTGTCACAGACCAAGGAAGCTCTCATTCTAGGGGGGTATGACCGGGAGGTCAGTGCACAAGCTGATGCCCTCCTCTCCAGTTACACAGAAGAGAGAATATGTGTGAGCCATGAGATTGCTCAGATGCCCACAAGACCCAGATCCATCAAGTGAGCCTCCCAGGCTTGTCTGTAGTTCATTTGTCCCTATTTCTCCTGTTCCACTTTATCAATCACTGTTTTCCTCTATGCTAGTGTTCTCCAACTAGCCAGATGAGTCTAAACAAAATCTAAACATTAAAGATTGCCTGACAGCATATGCCATTTATTTTTTGTATCTTTCTTTTCATTTCTACTTTCTAGGAAAGGCCATTCAAAAAACTCCTACGTAGGATTTTTCTTCCTATCTTGTATGTTCCTGCCACTACTTTATTCTGTGTATTAGAGAATGTCTGCATTTCATTTTATATATTTTTAATTACCTTGTCCAAAGTAAGCTCCTTTATGCACAGTTTGAACACCATGGTATCCCAAACTCCTACAGATGACCTGTCCACCTCGCAGTTCCCAGTGGTCATCACAGACTGTGCCCCACTGGCCATCGTGGAAAATCTCCACTCTGCCCTCATGAGGAACTTTACCACCAACCAGTCGTACTGTCTTAAACGGAGCTGTAACAAAAACAAGCAGGGGTTAATTATATATAAATATTGTTTTATAATGCTTAAAAAATTACCACATTTTTTCCCAGTAAGTTCGACTATTGAAATAAATATTAAACTTTCTAGCACCACCTGTTGGTAAAGAGTTTAATTACAAGTATGGCATTAGTCAAAACTGAAGAGTAAAATCTATTCTGTTTCAACATTTATGAGTTACATATACAATTTACATTAGTTACAGATAGGAGAACACTTCAAAGATGATGTTCCAATGACTTTAAAATTCAACAGCTATAAGTTTGTTATGTCCTATAGACTTTTCATACTATTTCGAAAAATTTATGTAACAAATTGATTCATTATTTTCTTGCCACAATAACTGGAACACATAATCCAGTGACTTTTTGATATAGGAGGTTGAGGAGAAGATATTTTATAATATTATAAACACAAAAATAGATGACCAAACATCCTATCTTTTGCCAAGAGAATCAAGATAACCATAGTGATCATACTTATTATTTTGGATATTTTGAGAAATCACTATAGCAACAAACTTTGTGAAGAAATTTACTAAGTTTGTAATTACAAAAATAATTTTGTTTTTCAATGTTTAATCAAATTGGTATATATGATAAACTTTTATAAGATTTTGATCATGTTAGGTTTAAATATGAAAGGACTCCTATTTTTAAAAATATATATATTATGAACGTAGAGAGAGAAGAATAAAAGTGTGTAATTAACATTAACAAGTCACTTGGAGAATCAAAATTTCCTTAAAGAACCTCTATTATTCTAGTAAGTTTTTGATTAAAAATCATTTGGCTGAAGAACAGAATGAAAGAGACAGAAAATATTTTTAAAAATTTAGCTAGTGCTAAAAAAAAGCAATATTCTCTAATAAGCATAAAAGCCAATGAACAAGTGCAGTTCTATTTAAATATATCTTTTTAAATATAAGTTTGAGAAACACTGTAGTTTAAAAAGGCAAGATATAACTTTCAACAAAAATATCCCTCCAATGTGAAAATGGAGTATTAGGAAATGAGTTTACAAAATTCAATTAATTCAAGAGATATTCAGTAACATTTTTTTTCTAGTTGGAATAAATTTTGTTGAAACCGTAATCTAGTAACAAAGAATATCAGCCATTTCCTATGACAAAACTAACTGACTGAACTACACAGAAACATAAAAAGCTAACATGTTAATATGTGGTATTACAATTATAATTATTTTCTTGGTTCTTCCAAAATAGAACTCAGTGCTAAACACTGAATCAATGTAATCATGCCCAAGTGCATAAGCCATTCCTCACTTAATAAATAGGAGTATACAACATTCTTAAAGGGAAAATAATTGGTTATTACAGTATTCAAACTTTCAATTACCAAGTAAAACACCCATGTGACCCAATCATTCACTATAATTGACTAAGAAAATGGGAAATAATCATCCAGGAGTGGATTGTTTAAAGTTTTAAAATATTAGAGTCAGGTAGTATTAACTAGTGCCATCCCCAAACGTTTGTTTTTACAGAAGTCAAATATAGCCAACCATAACATATTTACCATGACACTGTGACAAAACACACATCATATTCAAACATCTGATTCTATGAGCTTGATGGTCTTACCACCCAAATAAGCGAATGAAAGCGTTCTCACTGTGTGTCATTAAGACGACTTGTGTCTCCTGGGGCAGTTCTCAAATGTTAGTATCTGTCTCAGTCTGTTCACACTCTGTAACAGACTGGCTGGCTTACACAACAGACATTTATTTCTCACAGTTCTAGAGCCTGGAAGTCCAAGACCAAGGTGGTGGCAGATTTGGTGGCTTGTAGACAGTGTTAATGCATTTCTGGAGTAAGATGGGGAGCCATTTCCTTGTTGAAGGTGAGTTTTGAGCAAAGACAATAAGTCTAGACCATAAACGATATTTTAGTAACCTTGGTGTATTTATGCAATACTAATTGTACTGTGTTGAGATGTGTGTTCTTTTCTAGATCTGTGGCTGCAGAGAATACCTAAAGCAAAAAACTAAGGGTCAGATAATCTGGACTTTAGTTCTGCCTCTCACACTGTTTCTGTGACCTTATTAAACCATGTAATCACTGTAAGACCAAATTTTTCAACTGTTAAAAAGAGAAAATGATTATGTGCTGTGAGTTACGTGTTCTCAGTTAATGTACGAAAATTTGTGCCAGGCATTTTCCTGGGTTCCAGGAATTATTTGAATAAAACATATATCCTGCCTTTAGGATTTCTGAGGCCATTGTGAAAATTAGAAGAAATGGTGCATTCTTTATTTTTTATTTATTTATTTTAAAAGTTTATTTAAGTAATCTCTACAATCCAACATGGGACTTGAACTCACCACCCTGAAAGCAAGAGCTACCTGCTTTTCTGACTGAGCCAGCCAGGCACCCTGAAATAGTGCCTTCTTTAAAATGGTGTATAAATATAAGTTCTTATTTTTACAAATTTAAAACATTTTGAGGTTTACATTTTGCAATGAAAGCACTGGAATGAATATTATCTGTGATATTAATCACCTAATTCATTAAAAAATTTTTGTTTTACTAATTCCCTATTTAATGCTTGTCCTTCTCAAAAGGGAGTTCTCAACCAATTGGTATAAGTTTCTGCAGATAGACAAAACCTATCCTATGATTTCAGATGTGAGTTTATTTGACTTTTATTTCCAAACATGATTTTTTCTATTTTGAAGGGACACTTCTAGACCAGTAATGAGTCAGCTAGGGTCCCTGATCCAATTACAGCCTGCTGTCTGTTTTGTAAATGAAGTTTTATTGGAATGCAGCCATGCCCTTTAGTTTACATATTGGCTAGGGCTGCTTTTAGGCTACAAGAGGAGAATAGTTGTGACTGAGACCTTCTGGCATGCAAACCAAAAATATCTACTATCTTGCGCTTTGCAGAAAAAGCTGGCCAACCCCTGGTATAATTGCCACAGAATACGTAGACTAGAATGACAGAGGATTTCAGTAGGGATACTCCTGCCAGGAATCCTGGAACAAATAACGTCATGACTCATCACTGTTTTCCTCTCCAGTCTGTCGGAGAACCACTCCATCCCTGCACTTCTTGCTCTTTTTATTTCAGTTATATAACTGCTTACATTTCCCAAATAAGCCTTCTTCTCCCATATTTCTGGGGCTTTGATCCCTGTCTGGAATGCTCCCCCACACCCTCCCCTCCCACACACACCTTCTAGTTCTCTACCTTCAATCCCAGGGTTTGGATAGGGTTCCCTCTTCAAACTTCCATAGCACTCCTAACCCACACTAGTTAATTTTCTCCAGTAAAGTAAGATCTTTACAGTTAACATTTCAGCACCTGTCAGAATGCAATTTTTCACTTTGGAATCGATGAAGAGTTATGGTATAAATGAATGAATGAGTGAATGAATGAATGAATGAATGAATCACTGTGAGCTCTGCCTGATGTGCAAACTGCATTGTCTGAGTGGATTAAGTTGGTAAATGTTTAAAATATCAAACAATAGAAGACACAGAATTCAGTATTTCACAAGTCTCTACAGGGAATACTGTTTCTATGTACAGAAGCAAGAAGGGGAATCATAAAGGAAAGACTGGCTTAACTGAGATAAACATGAATTCTATTATGGGGGAAAAAAATAATGTGACTACTGAGAGCCCTCTAAGGTGGGAGGGATGATCAGAAGCCTTATGCATTCTAAAATGGTTTTGTAGGTTCAGAGGATTTATTTCTTATTGGCAGACTAATGTTAAATAGAATCTTGGGACTAAATGTCAATTCGATTTACAATGAGAAATGTAATTGCCTCAAAAACTGAAATATTTGTATCTGCTTGACAAGGCCATTTTCTCCCCATGGGCAATCTGCATAAGAAGTCAAATCACAATCAGTGAGTTATTGGCTTAATTAATTTATTAATTTACAATGAGACACAGCAGTGAGATTTTGCCTCTGGGACTGACCAACACTGTTTGGTTAACGCATTTTTCTTTATATATGTTAATAACATTCAATCGGGTGAGGTGATTTGACATCTCTCTGCTCTGATTCATTGTAGTTTAACTTTCTCTAAGCAATCTTACTTTTATTTCCCAGTTCTGAAGGGAAGAGTAGAGTACTGATAATTTCTATGTATTCTTAAAAGTCTGTATATAAAATAAAAACAGTATATGAAGTATTTATTATATTAATAGCTTATTCATATTTCTATGACTGTAAGATGCCAAAAGGAAAATATGTAATAGAGCAGGTAATTTACAAAAGGTTTTGTAATTTAAATCTGAAGAAATAATTCCAAATATAATAAAAGTTAACAAGTTTGGAGGTTATTTTTGCTTTGTTTATTGTAGGCTTATTTTTTTAAGTATGTATTTATTTATTTGACAGAGAGAGAGTGCATGCTAGCACAAGCAGGGGGAGCAGCAGGCAGAGGGAGAGGAAGAAGCAGACTCCCCACTAAGCAGGGCTTGGGGCTTGATCCCAGGACCCTAGGATCACAACCTGAGCCAAAGACAGATGCTTAACTCATTAAGCCACCCAGGCACCCCTAAAAATGACTCTTGAGGAGTTTAGTTATTTCAACTATGATCATATCGTTTACCTTATGGTCATGTTTTCTTTTTTCTTAACATTTATTGGAATTAGGATTTAGGGTTAAATTTATTACAATGGTATTTATTATATTCAAGTTCCAACTGTAATAAATTAAAAAAAGATCTGATGGCAGTTTGACCTGGAAGTCCTCACAATGTGGCCAAATTCCTCTAGAAAGGGAACTGATTTTTCTTTTTTAAGATAATTAGCTTAATGAGGTATTTAGCTCATGAAAGAGCTATGAAACAAAGGCACAACCTGGGTATCAGATGTTTGCAGAAGTAGAGTTAAATTTCTCTGGAAAACTATTGTAACAGATTTTGAATCTTACTCAGGAAGTCGAAGGAGACAGATGTTTTGGAAATCTCGTGACCGAGCAGAGAACAAGGTAGATGGAGAGGGTCTCGGTGGACAGCGGGGTAGGCAGGGTAGTCTGATGGCAGGGGAGAGAATGAGAAGGTCCAGGGAGGAAATCTGAGGTCTAAGCTGGCTGGGAATTTCAAGATAGTGAAGTCCAAGGTTCAACTTCATGACTGTTATGCTGATATTCTCCTGTTGTAACAAAACCTTCAGGAAAATCCTCCTAGATCCCAGGTGGAGCTACAGTACTTTTTCAAATGGAGGGAGGGCTGTGGTGCTCGCTGTGTCTGAGTGGTGTGGAAAGTAAGTAAAGAGACACCCAGGCTATTAGGTTCCTAAGGCAACTAAACCAAATGATCACAACCGTGTGGCTTAAAACAACAAATTTAGGGATGCCTGAGTGGCTCAGGTCATGATCTCAGGGTCCTGGTATTGAGCCCCGCATTGGGATCCCTGCTCAGTGAGGAGTCTGCGTCTCCCGCTGCCCCTCCCCCCACTGTGTGCTTTCAAATAAATAAATAAAATCTTAAAAAAAAAAATTCCCTCACAGTTCTGGAGGCCAAAAGTCTGAAATCAAGATGTCCACAGGGCCATGTTCCTTCTGAAGGCTCTAGGGAGAAATTTCTTCCTTGGATTTTTTTTTTCTTTTTTTTTAGATTTTATTTATTTATTTGACAGAGACACAGCCAGCGAGAGAGGAAACACAAGCAGGGGGAGTGGGAGAGGAAGAAGCAGGCTCCCAGCGGAGGAGCCTGATGCGGGGCTTGATCCCAGATCGCCGGGATCACGCCCTGAGCCGACGGCAGATGCTTAACTAACAACTGAGCCACCCAGGCGCCCCCCCCTTTTTTTTGACCCAGAGAGAGAGAAAGCACACAAATAGGGGGTGCCTGATGCGGGGCTCAATCCCAGGACCCTGCGGAAGGCAGACGCTTAACTGACCGAACCACCCAGGTGCCCCAGAAATCCTTCCTTGCATTTTCCTAGCTTCTAGTGGCTCCTGGCAATTCGTCATGTTCCTTAGCTTGTAGTTACTACATCACTCCGATCTCTGCCTCAGTCTTCTTCCTATGTCTGCGTATCCTTCTCTTCTTATAAGAACGCTAGTCACTCGATTTAGGGCCCACCTGAATCCAATATGACCTCATCTTAGCTTAATTACGCCTGCAAAGATCCTCCTTCCAACTAAGGTCACATTCTGAGGTTTCACATGGATACGAATTTTTTAACACTCTTAAACCCAGTACCCCAGAGGTGGCAGGGAAGATACATGGAGGGATATAATTTTTCTGTGTTTTCATCAAACTATTTTACATAGGAGGCACTTGAATTGCCTTAGAACATGAGGCTGGTGCTCAATGTTATTTCATTATTAAGGAACAAACTGAACCCCAAGATTTGAGGACTGCGGGATAGTTGGGGAGTAGATATTTTGTCTATACTGGAAGTTAGTTCGCAAACTCAACCGTGATTATACTGAACACCCATAGTTCAGCTGCTGAATAACTAAAATAAAGATTGAGAATCTGTTGCTTCAAAAGACATGGTACTAAGCTCAGATGGTGTTGAGTAAATCGAACTTAATTATGAGTAAATTACTTCAACATAAGAAAATTAAAAAGTAGCAGAAGGCTATTATTTCCTATATTTTGTCAGTTTTGGAGCTGAATCATCAAATAAAACTTTAAGAGAATCTTGCTAAAATAAGTGGTAAATACTTAAGACGAAAGAACTTTGTGTTTAAAAAGAATACCTCCCTCGTCATGCAGATCCCCACAAAGGTGTGATGGTTAAGGATAAGTTTATGTGGGGGGAAACCAACACAATGGAAAGGTTAAGTAAAACAAGACAAGGCAGTATGGTTGGGAAATGTGTAAGTTGTCCTCAGAGTATCCTGAGCTAAAATGTTGCTTCTACTACTGGATTTCCAAATCATCAATTAAACAAGACGTGTCTGCCTTTCAAAGGCCATATTGTGTTCTTCAAGGGACCGTGCTCATATATTAGGATATTTATTACCATTTTAGAATAATTTTGTTATTATTTAAAACTTCAATTCTAAGTGAGTTTTACTTTTTAGAGTTACTTAGAGAACTGTAAAAAAAAAAATTACAAAGGGGAATTTTACCTACCCATATTTAGATGATTTGCAATTTTGCTCTTCACTTAAAACCATATGGCATAAAAATAGTCAAGCAATCCATGAAGACATTGAACAGAGCTTATTTAGAAAATGCACCACACAAACTAGTATACATTACATTATCCTTTCTGACTTCTGAAAACACGGGCCTCAGCCAGACTCCGTGAAGGTCCTACGTCCCTCTTTATAATCTGTTGAGACATTGATAGTGATTTAGACCACTTGATCCTTCACTTGACCTATTTATAAAATACACATAACAACACCTACCTCCTACGATTGAGGTTTCAAATACGATCATATGTGAAAAAAAATGTATTTAAGGCTAGAAAGTACTATATAAAGGTAGCGCTAGAATTATTAATTATAATTCATTCTGAACGTTATTCTAGGAAACTGAAATTACAGATTTTGAGGTGTGGATTTTGTAGAGAAAAATGCCTTAAATATGGCCCAAGAAAGCTTAATCTGTCTAGTTATTGGCAGGGCTTACAACTCAGTACAGATTCTTTGACTTTTCATGAAGAGAAAATTATTTTCTAAACTGAGTGTTTGCCCCTTTAATTGGATCGGGAGGTAAATTAGAAGAAAATACACATTCTCCTTGTCATTGTGTGCTACCTTTTGTTTATGCTCATAACTGTTCAGAGCTCTAGGGTGTTCTCAGGACTGCCTTGCCAGGATCGGTAGGAGACATTAGGGTATAAAGTGCCCATTCCCTCGGCATTTGACAGGTAAGGCCATGATTTCTGTCCGACAGCTGTGTCCACAGGTATTTAAAGACAGACCACTTGATGCCTCAAAAATCCAACAAATGAGGGGCGCCTGGGTGGCACAGCGGTTAAGCATCTGCCTTTGGCTCAGGGCGTGATCCTGGCGTTATGGGATCGAGCCCCACATCAGGCTCTTCCGCTATGAGCCTGCTTCTTCCTCCCCCACTCCCCCTGCTTGTGTTCCCTCTCTCGCTGGCTGTCTCTATCTCTGTCGAATAAATAAATAAAATCTTTAAAAAAAAAAAAATCCAACAAATGAGCTGTTTCTCTCTCCTCCAGGAAACAGTGCTTCCATTTGCTTAACTTTTGACTGTTTTAGTGTAATCACAGTAGATACTCTTAGGAAGAAGAAAAAAAGCATGGGACAGCAAATTTTGTTTGGATAATGACAGAAAGAAAAGCAGGGGAAAGAAACAAACCAACCCAACTGTGAAGTGTGGGCTGTCAGGTTGAGGCACTAGATGCTTTATTTCAAAAGACAGGGTCCCAGTGCTTATTCACCAGAGAAGGGGCTCTGTCTGTATCAGGAAACAGGTGCCTTCTCTACATGAGAAGCCAGCAGACCAGGGCCCTAGTCTCAGTTGTGCTACAAACTGCCTTTATGACTTTAGACAAATTGTGATGCCTGTTTTCACCTTAATTTCTTCATGTGTTATGACATCTTGTGTAATCACCTCATAGAACTTTTGTGAGAATGGTTTTAGTCCATGAATGTACTTTGAAGAGGTTTGAGGAAGAAAGTCAAGTCAAGCGGCACCTGGGTGGCTCAGTTGGTTGGGTGACTGCCTTCAGCTCAGGTCATGATCTCGGAGTTCCACATGAGGCTCCCTGCTCAACGGGGAGTCTGCTTCTCCCTCTGCCCCTCACCCCTCTGGTGCTGTCTCTCTCTAATAAAAAAATAAAAATCTTAAAAAAAATCAAGTTAAGATGCAATATAATGTGATAGAATTTAAAAATGGCTTAAACCAACATTCAAATTCCTCCACATAAATACTAGCTGTGAGATTTTGCACAGGTTACTTCATGGTCTAAATCCTCAGGGGGAAAGCAGCAGCGCAATAGGTTCCTTGTGAGGAGGAAGTGGAGGAGAGCCATACAAAGTGCCCTGCAGAGCACCTGGCACAGAAGGGTCCCTCTCTGTCCTATAGACAGAGTTATTAGTGTTATTATTTCTTAAAAATTCAGATTTCTGGCCTAGTGATTGGCAATGGGTGATGGTAGCAAAAAAGTATCAATCACGTATCAAAGAAGAAATTTTGAAATACTTGTGCTTCAGAATACCAAGGAGAGCTTTTGGAAATCTCACATACCAGCCCACAACCCAAAGCCCTGAAATAAGCATCTCTGTGTGTTGAGTCCAGCCATTCGTATATGATAGAAGCCTTAGAGGTCATTCTGATACTCACCAGAGCCTGAGAACAACTGAGAGAACGATACAAGAACACAGTGAGATTACTTAAGAGAGTTCTAAACCTCTCGTATTATGGAGGAATTGACCTAATACATTGCTGTCCAATAGGCACTAAGCATTTAACAAGATTATTATTGAATAGTATGTAATAGCAAAGTTAGGTCAATCCACTTTTTCAGGGCCTTTTGCCCTCTACTCTAAGATTCTGAAGGGGTGATTCTGCCCAACCCATCACCTTCTAGTGACCCTACTTGGTTGGGCAGTGAGTGTGCCCTACTGTCTGAACACTACAGTGGTTAGTCACGGGAAAATCAGTACCCAAGCAGAGCTAACAAGAGTTCTTCTGAAGCAAGGAAGGTGGCATTCTTTCTCAAACATGGCTAGATGTGAGATTATGCAGCACAGCAAGAGCCTAATCAACTATGAATTTATACATATTATATATACATACACATATATACACAGAGAGGGAGAGAGAGAGAGAAAGGGAGAGAGATACTGAATCTAAATGACTTAGTTTGAACTCCTGGATCCCACCATGCCTGAAGCAAAACCATCTCTTGGAATTCTTAATGATGTCAATCAATAGACTGTTTCTTGATTAAGCAGGTTTCCATTACTTTCCACTTAAAAAATTCTTACAAATACATAGATGGTGATTATTTGACAATAAATTTAGAAGTAGCTTCCCAGATCATTCTATTTCTCATTAATTTAATCACCACTGGCTACTGTCCACTTAAACTGCATTAGTCTGACAATTTTTATTACTTTATGAATTCCATCATGTAAAAGAACATCCCCGAAATGTGAAAACAAAATACTGACAAGAAACAAATGAAAGTGAAATTGTTTTCAAACAGCAGAATGTCCCAAATTAATTTATGATACAATTAAGGACTTGAGAACTGGTTGGCAGAGAGGCAGAGACAACTGAAGCAGGTCTTCCTCATTCTCAAAGTTCCAGGCCTGCACAACAAAGATTTAGACATGAGACTGCCCATGGACATGGACATCAGTTCTTGATACCCTCCTGTTACGGACTGAATTATATCCCCCCCAAATGCATCTGTGCACGTCCTAACACCCACTATGACTATATTTAGAGACAGGGCCTCTAAGGAAATAGGTCAAGGTTCGTTGAGGCCATCTGGGTGGGGCCCTAGTCCAAGAGGACTAGTGTCCTGAGGGCATCTTGATCTTGGACTTCAGTGTTCAGAACTCTGAGGGAATAGATTTGTGTTGTTTATTCACCCAGTCTGTGGTACTCTGTTCTGGCAACCCCTAGCAGACTAATACACTTTTTTTCCTCTTTGTGTTTTTGATTAGTTGCAAATGAAATGAGAAACAGAGTACCTTAATGGCTATACATTTGAAAATACAGCTTTTTCTTTCATTCATAACTGAGAACCAAGCACCCATCCCTGTTATGTCATGATCTGAACACAGTAAAAAAACCTTCAACAAAAATAATGACTTTGTCACTGAAATGCCTACTTAAAGCCTCAGAAGTTCTAATTCTTTTAGAATTTTTTGGGTGTGAGTGAGTGAGTGAGAGAGAGAGAATAAGCGGGGCGGGGGGGGGGGGGGAGGGAGAAGGTGGCTTCCCGAACAGTAAGGAGCAGGATGCGGACTCTCAGGACTGGATCCCAGGACCCTGGGATCATAATGAGCTGAAGGCAGATGCTTAACCAGCTCAGCCACCCAGACACTCTAGAAGTTCTAATTCTTATTTTAAAAACTACAAAAGTATTTATCAAGGACCTACTACATGTCTCAATATAGTAATAATATTCATCTGGCTGCCTTCTGTGATTAATACAATACATGCTCTTCTGGTACAGAAGTAGTGTTTCTAGGTGTAGGTGATACAGTAGGTAAGAGATGATAACAGGAGAATATGCATGGAAGATGTTTTGGAATAGAACAGATAATCATTTTGTAGTGAACAAATGAATTATGCTATAAACCATGTGGAGTTCTGATAAAAAATACTGTGCACAGAAACTGAATATTGGTGCTCAGGTAAAAGAATTTACCTTTCAGCATTTCTAGGAAATGCAAAATCAGAATTACATAAAACATCATAAGGACGAAGTATGTTTCTCATTTTGCTTAAGAATTCACATTAGGATTCCTTTAACCAGTTGTCTGTAACTACCACCCTACTCCAGTTAGAATGGCAAAAATTGACAAGGCAAGAAACAACAAATGTTGGAGAGGATGTGGAGAAGGGGATCCCTCCTACATTGTTGGTAGGAATGTAAGTTGGTACAGCCACTTTGGAAAACAGTGTGGAAGTCCCTCAAAAAGTTAAAAATAGAGCTACCATAGGGTATTATACCCAGCAATTGCACTACTGGGTATTTACCCCAAAGAGACAGACATAGTGAAGAGAAGGGCCATATGCACCCCAATGTTTATAGCAGCTTTGTCCACAATAGCTAAATTATGGAAGGAGCCGAAATGCCCTTCAACAGACGAATGGATTAAGAAGATGTGGTCCATATATACAATGGAATATTACTCAGCCATCAGAAAGAACAATTACCCAACATTTGCAGCAACATGGACGGGACTGGAAGAGATTATGCTAAGTGAAATAAATCAAGCAGAGAAACACAATTATCATATGGTTTCACTCATTTATGGAACATAAGAAATTGCAGGGAGATCGGTAGGAGAAGGAAGGGAAGAACGAAGGGGGGGGTAAACAGAACGGGGAATAACCACGAGAGACTATGGACTCTGGGAAACAAACTGAGGGCTTCAGAGGGGAGGGGGTTGGGGGATTGGGATAGGCCGGTGATGGGTATTAAGGAGGGCACATATTTCATGGTGCACTGGGTGTTATACGCAAACAGTGAATCATGGAACATTACATCAGAAACTAAGGATGTACTGTATGGTGACTAACATAATATAATAAAAAGTTATTATTAAAAAAAAAAAGAAAGGTTTCTGGGGTTCAGGTGTTTCCCTTGGCAGTGAGTGGATCACGCAGATGTGAGTAATTCAGGGGAAGCTGGGAATGGAAGTATCTGGAGTGCCTCAGGAAAGCGCAAATCTGTAGGTTAAGCCACAACCAATGGGAGATATTTCTTGGACACTTCATGTGCAAACAACTGTGTGGTTCCAGGGACTCTGGTGTTGAGATTCCCACCGCAGAACAATGCATATACGGAGAGGCCAGGGGGAGGGGCAAGTATTGGTTGTGAACCCCTACTTTGACGGTGCTTTAATTGGCACAAAATAAATGGTCTTGTGTTGGCGTAAGACTAAATTGACTGCAGAATGGGAAGCCAGGACCCAGTTCTCTGAAGAGGAGCAGGAAAGCCATCTTGTCCTCTGAGGCTCTGGATGATGAGAAGTGGTGTGATGGGTCGGCTTCACCTGCATTCCAGCCCGTAACTGGGTGAATTTCAAATTTTGCTCCTGCAAGAGACCAGGTTGGAGCTGTACTGATTTTTCTTCTGGCCTTTTAATTGGCTCTGGTAGGAGTCGAGCTGTGTGAGTCAGCTGGGATAGGGACTCGTCAGGACAAATGTTAACTGCTGCATCCATTCCTCATTTAAAGCTCTAGTTCAGTTTACGAGACACATGAGTTATTCCTATCTGTTGCGTTAATGGAACGTTCCATGTTTAGCAACAATTCGCAGACTCACATAAAGCTTTAACCACCACACGTTGTCAAAACCGAGCGGCACTTGGCTAAGTTACCTGGAGCCAATGGCTCCAGTGGAATGTGGGCTGCTGAGAAACGGTCAGTGAAGAGTTAAAAAAAAGAGACACGGAACAGAAGAGGAACATCAAAGCAGCCAAACCTCATTCAAAATTGTTAAAATTGAGCCAGGTACTGAAGTAAAGACAGAATATTAGCAGGTAGCTCCTTCCCCTGGTGTCCGCAAGTAAATAACTCCTATTACCGATAACGCAAGTTTTGCGGGTGTTGCAGGGAGACTGTATCTGAACGACAGATCGGGGCAGAGACTGGACCCAAGAGCTGAAGAAGTGCGTGAAGGTGGAAACGTAAGTAAGATTAATTGAGAATGCTTTTTTTTGGAATTTGAAATAACAGAAGTCACACTGTAAGAATTTTTGTCTCCTCAGCGTCTTCAAATTATAGGCCCATTCTAGAAAACCAAATTGCTTATTACAAATCTCTTTCTCAGGGCATGTGGGTGGCTCAATTAGTCAGGCGTCTGTCTTCAGCTCAGGTCATGATCCCAGGTCCCCCACCAGGCTCCCTGCTTCTCCCTCTCTCTCTGCCCGCCGCTCCCCCTACTTGGTCTCTCTCTCAAATAAATAAAATCTTAACAAAAAAATCTTTCTCTTTTCCTTCTTTTTCCACACCCTCCACGCTATGTATTTGTGGCATTTACATATATAAATACATAAAACTAGTGTGGGGGTGTTGAACGGAGTCATAGTTACAAACAGGGCCTTAGGAAATTCAAACAATTGGCTTTGAATTTCTGCTCTTCCATTTATCGGCAATGAGCTTCAGTTTCCAACCTATAAAAAGGGAATAATCACAGTACCAACTTCAAAGGCTCTTCTGAGGTTTAAATGAGAGAATACATCAAAAGCCCCTAAGTGCACGGCCAGTGTTCTCTAACTGTTCATTGTTGTAATTATTTAGTGTTTGGAGGAGAAGGTTTGACTTTGGTCAACTGAATGCTTTGGGAAAAAACAGAAATCACTTAAGATTGTGCTGAGTCCTGAGCAGAAATCAACTGGAAGACAAACTGATATTTCATATCATTGTATGAGTTTCAGAGTAAGGCACTTTAAATTCACATCCTAATTCTCGGCATGAACAAAGCACAGTAAGAAATACTAACCAATGACACACTGTGAATTAGTATGTGTAGGACAGAGCCTCACACAAGGTGTTTAACTGTACATAAGGAATTGTTTTTGCTTGACTGCAACACCCTTCCAAGCTGGGTGAGAACAGAGCAGACAAACCTCTGTGACAAGCAGGAGAGCTTGGGGCAGACTTCTCTCCACTGTGCATTACTCAAGTTGGTATACCCACTGCATTTGAACTGGGCGGTCAGCATCTATTTTTGTCTAAAGAGAGAAGAGAAGCTCCTCTCCTTAATCTGTGGTCTGGGGTGTCAGACAACTTGTGAACAGAGTCCCCTGGAATTGTCTCCCACGATCTCTGGGATCAGGGTCATGCTGTGGCCAATGTTGACCAACGCCTGCTGGCAACAGAAGAGGCTCCCCAGGTTCTAGCTGTCCCTCAGTGCAGAGCGGGGTGGGAAGTCACATCTGATTAAACCACGGACAAGGAGGTCCAACTCATCTCCATGGCTGTGAATTCACGGACTAGTCAACATTGCCCATTTTCTAATAATAAGGACCATCGGAAGACTTGGCTGATTCCGCCACCTCCTTTCTTTTTTTTCTTCCCTTGGAGACTCTGCTATCGTGGAGGTGCAGACCCACAGTACCAATGACAACTCTAACTTGTTTCAACCTTTCTTGAAGCTTTCTCGTCAGCACAGTCTTGGGCTCCTGCTTTGTCCTTCAGAGCCTAGACTCTTGTTTTATGAGGCTGACATTTTGTTCTGACCTCTGTTGACAGTTCCTGGCCTCTGGCATGCACCCTGGTGAGTCACCTCTTTTATGGTCTTCGGCTTGGCTCAGACAAACTCATTGATTTGAGATCTGGTCACACTCACGTTGCTCTCTCTAATGTTAAAAATCTTATTCTCTAGCACCTCCTGTTTTGTCCATGACATTTATTTGGCTTCTCACATTTTCATTTTGCTTTCACTCTGACTCTGATTACAGACTTGACATGTCTGCACGATACCAGCAAGGAAGAGCGGTTCCGGTTCAGAGAGACCAGTGTGAAGCATACCTTATGTGTTTAAAGCACTTTATGGTTTTACAGAGCATCTTCCCCCACACAGTGTCTTATGTGATCCTCACAACAACCCTGTGAGGTAGGTGTCATGATGCACATTTTACAAGAGAGGGAATGGAAGGGTTGAGACACACATGGCTACATGACTTAGAATTTACTAGAAACTTAAGACTGAAGCTTGAGACTATGTGTAAACCTTGAAGGAAATGAGAGGTGTGGAAATGCGATCTGTTAATTAATAGAGAGACCTACACAAATAACACACTACCCTACATCTTCCCTGTTCTTTTGTTTTGTTTTGTTTTTGGTCTTTTCTTACCTTTTCCCCTTTCTCATTTTATTCCCTTCTTCACCTACACAAAATATCTGCAAGTCTACTGAAATATTTCTTCACCTTTAGATCTATAATTGATATTTAAAGTGTAAAACACAAGGAGCTTTTTACAATAAAACACATCAGCATTATTTTTTCATGATCAAAATATTCTTGCTTGAGATAGCCAGATCATCTAAAGAAACAAGTTCTGTTTTTGGTCTAAATGTGTTGAATGAACTGTCCAAGCTCCACTTTACTTCACTATAAACTTGGGGGGGAAAAAAAAAAGCTTCACTTGACTTCACTATAAACTTGGGGGAAAAAAAGGTGTAATTTGTCGAAGAAGAAGACAAGAAGGTAAACTAAGCTAATCAAAATCAATTTACTTTTTTAATATTTAAGGGATTAAATAATCTTTATCTCCTCTGAACACCTGTAGAGCCTATTCCTCCGTTCCCATAGTGCTGTTTATAGAATTGCCCATTTACATGTTTAGGGCTTCCGGGGACAATTAGCTCCGTAAGGTGAGAGGCGGTAGTTATCTTACTAGCTTCTGTGTCCAGCTCCAGGAGGTATGCAATGAACACACGCCGAGTGAATGAATGAGTGAACTAACAAAGGCATTTTCTTTTATGTAACCCCATCACTTATTGGGAGTATTGTTTTTGAATGTCAAGAACCCACATAGACTCAGGATCCATGAGATGTCTCCTAGAACCCACCGGGTTAAATTGGGTTCAGGAGGACATGAGGTGAGTGGATGGCAGAGGCTCCCGGCCTGGCTCTGAGAACTGGCAGGAGCAGCCCCCCGTTCAGTACACAGGAGGCATCCAGCTAAGGGTGCTAGGAGATGGTGGTGATGGTGGGGTACTTGAGTGGGGAGAGGTGGGAACGTGGGAACAGAGGCCCAAACAGCACAAAGGACCAGGAGAGAAAGCCATGTGGAAACTGCACACCACACAGGAACCAAAGTCATTTGGAGGAGCCACAGAGGGATCTTGGAGTCAGTTGTGCTGATGACTTGTCCAGAGGTGAAGGGCCTTTTAATGAGATGGTAGCAGAGGGTGTCTTGCCCAACCCACCTGATCTTAAAAGGGCCCTGCCCAAATACGATCAGGGGGTTGTATCGGTCCTGACACATACATAAAAGAGGAAATCAGTGATTATTCTTTTTATATGTAAATCATGCCCCAAAAACATGAAAAAGGTATATTAAAATAACTCAATATAAATTGTTATTTATCAGAACTAACTGAAGAGAGGGGGAATCAGGTACTTTCATGCAGAATAAATTGGTACGATCTTTTTGGAGCCATTCACAAGAAACCACCGAATTGTAAAATGCATGTCACCTCTGAACTATTGATTCTACTCCTAGCAAATTCTCTATAAAATAGTTCCACAAGGTCATGTATGAGACTGCTGAATATAGCATTGCTTATGAAAGCCAAACTATGGCCAACAAAAATCATCAAGTGTTCATGACTAGGGAATAGAATGATGTACTATGGGCACTACAGTATAGCTATATAATGGAACAGTGCATAGTCACTGAGGGAAAAGAGCTAGAGCCACATGTCCCGACATGGGCAAGGGGCTGACATACTAACTTCAGGAAGGTAAAAGCAGAATGTACTGTACAGATGTTTGTGTCTATGATTCTTTCTTTCTGAAACATCATGGAGTTATATATACTCCCTACGGGGGGGGGGTGCATGGAGGGAAATCTGGAGGCCATAAACACTTATACACAGAAGTATCTCTATTGTTCCTTTCACAAAGAAAGTGTGAGCATAAAGTTCAAAACAGCCATGAAAACACCTATAACTGGAAACATTTCTGAACAGATCTGAAAAAAATATTCAAAGTATTTGATAACCTCAGGTACCTGAAGACGGGGTGGGTGTTCAGTTTACAGACTGCAAAACAGAGTTCTTTATTTGCTAGGCTTACCCAGAGTCAATGTTAAGTAGTTCAGACAAAGTCTCAGGAAAAGGAGAAAAAGAGATAAAAACTGCACCAAAGATAAAGGCAGAGATAAACAGGAAGACAGGGAAAAGAGTTACAAAAGGAGTTCAAGTGAAAATAGCTGGAGTGACGAGAAGAAAGGAGACTAGGTAGGATAAAGTATTACAGCAGACAAAAGTGGTCACATTAAAGAGGAAATGGACACAAAGGAGAAGAGGTATACTAATGTTTCCATTATCTAACTATAATAGTAACCACACTAAAAATCACTGAATGACACTACAGCACTGTGAGGAGACACACAATAATGTTGTTCAATTTAGGGGCAAGCATGGTCAACAATGCAACAATTGTGAAAAGCATCAGGTAGTTATATTAGACTTGAATGGCTTGCATTCAAGCTGGTGATCCCAAATTGTCTAAGGGCCATATCCATACACAGTACAGGTTAAAATAATTACTTCTGCTATAAGGGAGAGAAATTGGTACTATATTTTTAAAATAATAACTACAACTGAAAAATGCTACATTTTTGGTACATTAAAGGACTAGCCATGATCTGTCTAAAGCAGACAGTGTTTGGGTAGAGATTCTGATCACCGTGTGTGCGTGTAGCAGTGGCTACCCCCACTGACACGCAGACATCACATGCAGCTCCTACTGGGAACGCAGAAGGGGGATCCTAAACACAAAATAACTGACTTAGAGCGTGGCATATTGAAGACATCGCATCTAATATTTTGTTTTTAAGGGCCAATGTATATGAGGCCAGCATCCAATCAACAAGAGTTCCCTGTGTCAAATCTATTCTGCTGCAATTCTGAAGGTCTAGGATACAGAACACAACGTTTCAAGTGGTTAGTAAAACAAAACAAAACACCAAAACCCCAGCCATCAGCGACTTATTTGGCCAGGGTTCTCAGATTGTCCAAATTCCTAGATGGAGCCTTTCAGTTTGCTCTGTTAGTATGTAAGGAAGATAGAATTGTTTCTATTCATAAACTTGATTTTCCTTCAGTAGATTGGAGGTGGCTTGAAAATTGAACAATCTTCTATGTGGAATTTTTAGAGAACTGTGCTCATCGTGAAAACAAAATACAAATGGGTAACGAGACTCACAGTTGTATAATTTAATCTATTTGTTTTACTCCAATGAGCAGGCTTGATTTGGAGAAAACTGTGGCTGACATCCACAGAACGTCTAGGGATCAATGCTGAAGTTCCCCACATTTGCCTTGAGCCCTGACCACTATTACAAGGCACACATAAAAACAATGAACCATACACTTACTTAGTGTGCTTCCACTCCCTTTGTCCCCCTTCTGGCCTTTTGGTCCAGGATTTCCTTGAAAACAAACAAGAAAAAAGAAACAATTTTTTTTTTTTGGTAATTAGGCCAATTTAATTATTTAAAAATGAGTTGTTGTAAATGGAGACAAAAATGAATTGCTTTAAATGAGACAGACCATCACAAGGTAACCTGGAATATCAGCTTACCACAACCTACAGATATTCAAATACAATACTGTTGATGTTGATAATGATAAGGGCTATCATTTTATTTTCACTATTTAAAAAAAATTTTAAACTTATTTTATTTAAATTCAATTAGTTAACATACAGTGTATCATTAGTTTCAGATGTAATGGCTATCATTTTAAAAGTCCTATTAGAAACAGGTCATTGTTCTGGGTAGGTCCCTTACATACATTATTGCAAATTATTTATATGGGCATTAAATATCCCATTTTCCTAAAGCAGACAAAACTGAGGTATGGCACTTTTTGTGCTTATTCATCTTGTTTTTCCTCTTCCTTTGACTTTGCTTTTTTCCCTCCTCCAGGAAACTCAGTGTCCTTCATCTGAAACCTTGATTCTATATTTCCCATTACACTTTATCTTGTTTCCATTTCTTTAGAGGGAAGAATCCCAAAGATGGGCTGTGAATGAATTTCTGAGAATGCTAAGATCCTGATGACCTCATCCTGGGGGAAGCTAGGAAGGTCTCAAGGGCATCTAAGCCTATAGTCTACTTCCTTTGGCTTTGAGGAACCGCAGCTAATAACTGAAGGGTGTGGTAGAAATGCTATCCTTTTGTATGAGGTACTGGAAACATTGTTAAAACCTGGGTCTTTGCTAATGGTGATTATTCATAAACAGCTCCACTTTCAAAAATATATCCAGAAGATAATGTTTTAGTACCAACAAGAGATTTTAATGGTAACCATGTCATCTCCTGAGAGTGGGGCTATTCTTACTTATTGATTCTTCTTCCAACATTCTCAAGTATTTACCTTGCAAGTAATACCTTCTTAGCATAAACGTAGGGCTGATATAGTACTCTCTTAAGTCAGAATCTTTGTTAATGTTCTTGATTTCCCCCAACAAAATCAAGACCCTCTGCCTTGCACCCAAGAGCTCAGAGGACATAGTTTAAAACCCATGGCTTTTAATAGCATTATAACGGCAATTTTAGAAATCTCTATTTGAATTATTTTGCCCTGCTACTTACCAGGTATGTGGCTCAAAAGAAGTTTTCAAACCTTTCTGAACTAAAAGCTTATTTTCCATCAAATGAAAAAATAACACCTTCCATTGCAGAGTTACCTTAAAAACTAGCAACAATGGTTATAAAGCATCTTGCCCATAAAGAGAGGAATAGAAGAGATGGTAGCTCTTACTGTTTTACATCTCCCAAAGCTTAGCTAGAATGGTCTGTCTGTGGTTTTATTCTCAGTGAATGAGAGAGGGCTTTGTCATCTCTGTTCACTTTTTATGGCACAATTATTTTTAATTTTAATTTAAAGTTTAAATCTTTATTTGGATTTTATTTTTCTTTCTTTCTCTAATTCACTTTATTTTGTCTTCATCTGTCTTTGGGAACATTTGTTCTTATTTACCATTTAAAGATTTTTTGATTCCCCAATTTATCAAATTTAAAAATATAAAATTACCCTGGTAAGTAACATGAAAACTGAAATTGAGCACTTAGAAAGCATAAGTTGTTTCCGATTAAAATTTTATTGTGAAGATTTCATGAAATGTCAACCATTCTTTATCAGCGTATGATAAAGAGAATGCCTCTGATCATTTTGCATATATGATTACACTGTACATCATTATATTCACTGTTTAATTATGATTCAGTCATTCCAGGTAACGTGAAATTGGCAAAAAAAAATCATTAATTTAAAAGCACTCAAAATATTTCCTATTTTCTGATAATACACTTTTATGAGATATAGTACCTAAGTTTCAGATTCCAAAGAGGAAAAGTCTAAGATATTAAACAAAAATTGGGAGGGGGGGATTCAAAAGGGTGTAATGATCAGTTCTAATTCTTTTCAGAAAAGATAATGCAATAAAAAAGCTTAATTTTATCATTTTAGCATTATTTAGTAAAAAGGAAGAGGCTGTACATTATTCTTGGGAGTCTTTTTATACCACAACTGTCTTCTGATAGTTTATGTTCCAGCCAGGGCACTGCGTGAATGACTCACTTAAATCCTGATAGCTCTAGGATCCTATGATAAATAAATAATCAGGTTTTTAAAAATTTTGCCTTTTTATCTTACACTACTCTTTTTAAAAAAATATTAAAATAAAACTTTTCTTCTTATACATAAACACAAATGTTTTACGTCACTCTAGCCTGATTCAGAGATCTTCTCACAGAGGACACTTGGAAATTTTTTCTCACAGGTGAACACATCAAAAACATCCTTGCTAGAGAACAGGGGTGTATTCCTCCTTTAGAATGATACCTTTGGCTAAATGTTTACTTTTCCCAAATGAACCACCTGAGGTTAGATAGTGCACATAAATGTTACAGAATGATCTTGTTGATTAAACTTTAGAAAAGAGGTCCTTGTGAGCAATTTCTGGGAGAAAACTCCAGGGTGGGGAGCAGCTCGTCTTATGTTCTCAGCTCCAAGCACAGCGTATGAGAAAACATAGATGCTCAAACAAAGGGAAGTTATTTCTTATTAAATCAGCTAAGTTGTGCTACAGTTACACATCTCTTCTGTGGGTTGTTGCTAATGTTGTCAGTGGCCATGTAGGAGGGTTATATTTAACAGACAGATGGGTGTGAGAAAGAGTGAGGCCTTCTTAATATTCTTAAATTTTTTGCCATGTTTCCACTTCTTGACTTTCCAGAAAAACAAACCTGTAACTCTGATTTACTCAGAGTGCATAGTGATATTCATTTATGAAGTTACCCCTTATGATTTAATGTAAATAGAAAGTTATGAACAGACCATACCAGAAAGAGTCCCGAACAAAATCTTACCATGATTTTGCCAGAGATAATAAATGACTACCTTTTTGAGAGAGATAGTACATCAATGTGCCATTTTAGCTTTAAACTTAGAATACAGATAAAATATGTGTTCTCACTTCATGGAATTATTTTGAATTATCTTGGAAACTATAAGTAGCTTTGCAATTTTGTCAAATTCAGGGTTTTTAAATATATTTATCTATTGCACACAAATTGCCCATTTAGGAAATTCAGCAATTCCTGAAGGATGCAGATAATTTCAAACAAATTAACAAATGAACGCTTCTTCCCATTTTGCCGAAAAGGCCTGATTAAAGCTAGACAGCTTTGGAGATGGTTGGTATATAAATATACCATTCAGTTCAGGTAATTGCGTCTGATTGTAGCTTGCTTATTTGTGGCTAGCTGATTTTTCTCTAAGCCCAACTGCCACTGACACAGTCCATAAACACGAATACTATCAAAAATACCTCAACACACCTATTAAGATTGCTAAAATCCAAAACATTGGCAACACCAAAGGCCAGTGAGGATGCAGAACACCACCAACTCTCATTCACTGCTGGTGGGAATGCAAAATGGTACAGACACTTTGGAAGACAGTCTGGAGGTTTCTTACAAAATTAAACAGGTTTACCATGAGACCCAGCAATCAAACTTCTAGGACAACTCAGGTCAGCAGCTTTATTGATGACTGCCAAAACGTGGAAGTACCAAGATGTCCTTCAAATAGGTGAGCGGATAAATAAACTGAGGTACACCCATTCATCAGAATACATTGAGCATTAAAAATAAATGAGCTATCAGGGCACAAAAAGATATGGAGAAGCTGAAACGTATACTTCTCAATGGAATAAGCCAATCTGAAATGATTAGATACAATATTTCAACTGTATGACATTCTGGAAAAGGCGAAACTACAGAGAGCGCGTGAAGAGATGCGTGGTTGCCTGGGGTTGGGAGGGAGTGTGCTGGTGATGAGTAGGTAGACCACAGGGGATCTTTAGGGAAGGGAAACTACTCTGTATGATACTCTAGTGATAGATACATGTCATTATACAACTGATAAAACCCACAGAATGTACAACACCGAATATGAACTCTAATATATAAACTGTGGGCCTAAATTACTAATAACGTATCAATATGGTTCATCAATTATTACAAATACACCATGTTAATAACTTAACATGCAAGATGTTAACAATAGGGAAACCGGATGTGGGTTTATGAGAATTCTGTATTTTCTGTGCAATTTTTCTATAAACCTAAAACTACTAAAACAAAATCTATTTTAAAGAACACCTCAATGATAAGGATCCTATTCTCTTAGTCAACATTTACTTTGAAATTAGGAAACAGTAAGCCTGCCTCTTTCTAAAATTTCTGTGTGAAGTTCACAATTCAAGCTTAGGCTACTGCCCTTTTCTAAGGAGTAGAAAAAATGTCATCATGTATACAAATTTTAAAGAGCCTGAACAATGTAGTTTATTAAGAACTAATGTATAACAGCAGTCAGTTTATCTTGCATAGAACAGGATTTCTGACCTATCTGTAGATTGCTAACTGTAACTTTCCAAGGTTTGGCCAGTTTTGGTTAAAAGGGTATTTATACTTTGTTTGTTTTTCTTTGCTAGTCCTTCCCTTCTCTTTGTTCTAAGATACACACCATTCTTCATGTGATTTATGGTTGGGTAGAGTTTATAAATCCTCTATTGTCTTTTTCTTTTTTTTTTTTTTCTTAAAGACTACTTTCCTTTGGGACATAGGAACTTTCCTCAGGTAGAGAGAAATTAGTTTCAAAATGTTTCAGACCACAAAATAAACTGCATGTGAGTCTACTATTCATACTAGGATGGCTATTGCTTTTCGTATACAAAGAAAATATACATTATCACGATACCTGTCCTCCCGGTCTTCCCCGGTGGCCCTGGAAATCCTCGAGGTCCAGAAAAGCCAATTGCTCCCCGATCACCTTTAAGACCTGGAGGACCTACATGGTTAATGAAAAAAAACACAGCTGTGATAATTCACTTCTCATGTAGATTTGTAAGTATAATGAAACAATTTAGTTTTGAATATGCAATAGGTCAGTCTCCAAATGAAGGGATAATATTCCTTCCCAAAATTTCATGTGTGCCACTGATAAATAATACAAGCAATTGGTAGAAACAATGCACTTAGTACAATGTAGATATTCAATAAATAAACTGCTACTACAAATAAAAACACATCAGAAAAAAAATCTTGGAGTTTTGACCAGAAGGCTTATGCAGTCCAACTGGAAATCCTCAAATGGCAGGATTTTGCTGTAGCAGCAATGGTAACTTCGAAATGTACAAGGTGGAAACTGAATTCTTAAGATTTGTTCCCGAAAAAGCACAACTCAAGCAATGAGAAATATAAACCAAAAAATTATATATTTATATATATTTATAAAATATATTTATATATATTTATAAAATATATTTATATATATTTATAAAATATATTTATATATATTTTTAAAAATTGGAGTCCTAATGCTGGAATATATTAATCTTTCACGGACTTGATTTTACGTATTCTAATCCCAAACAATAATGTAACCACATATATACGCGCGCGCGCGTGTGTGTGTGTGTGTGTGTGTGTAGTGTATGAAGATTCATTAATGGGTACATATTATATAAATATACAAACCCAGGTTTTATGTGCTTAAATGAAAACAGCCTTTCTCCCCCTCCCCCAATTACTGTGATGACCATGAAAACTGTATGTAACAGTGTTATTTTCCTATAGAATGAAATATTTCATCCTAGAGCCCAGCAGTTTGAAATAAACTATTGTAAAAAAATCTCATTTTAGATGTTATCAGTTCAGAGAAATCCCATTAATTCAATTTTCAGTTAACTCCTTCGATAGCACATTATGAAAAATGTAAAAATTATACATCTTTTCCCAATATCAATCTTTGAATATATTGTCATTAGTTTACAAGTTCCAGGAGGCAGGACTTATATATATTAATTGAGTAAAAAAACAAAACAAAACAAAAAAAACCCAAAAAAACACAAACATTTCTTGAGGTATATTCATACAGACACCTAAAATTGGGTTAACTGTTCTCTAAGAAATGTTAAGTATATTTTAAATTGTCAAGAATATTATTCAACCCAGTCTAAACTTTGATTTGAACAGATATTAAGCAGATAGCCAAAGCAATAAAATGATAAATTATGTTTAGAAATATTAGTAAACTTAGGCCATCTCAATTTAATTACTCAATATATATTACTTTGCATATAGATATCATATACTGTATGTATTAAAATATAAACGTATGTACCTATGTATGTATAACAATGTACCCATAGATCATCCATAGATTGATTCATATATTGAATACACACACATATGATTATATATATAGATATATGTCAAATAGCTTTAAAATCTTTTTAATGTGAACTATGTATTGGCTTTTTAAGCATAACGTTGTCAAGGTCAGAAAGGTGTCAAATTCACGTCTTTCATTTTTAAATACTATTTTTCTGATGTAACCTGAGCTAGTCAATATATTGATCAGAAAGAAGACATTTTATATAACCAAAAGACAGAAAAATAGGATGTAGTACATGGTATTTCGACATATTTTTGGCGGCACAAACCATTCTAGTTATAATTAAGCCATGCAGTCTACTCCCCACTTTCAAAGAGCAAGTGGGTATTTGATTTCTCGCCAAGAATAACATGACAATCATGCTGCTACTATGGTCTCCTCTATTTCTGTGAGAGCAAGGAAAGTTCATGCTCTTTCTCCTTTTCTGTCTTCTATTACCTTCTCTCAAAATATTGCTTTCAAGATTACAACGCCAACTGAGGAAAATAATTTAAGACAATTTTGCTCTAAGTAAGATACAGAGAGTAGCTGACAGTGAAGGTAAAAGTCATCTGTATTCTAGTCAACATTTACATTCAGATTTCATGGGTTTAAGCAGATATATTTCAGGTAAGGACTGTATAAGGCATGTAATCCAATTTCCTTTTATGTGTCTGTGTGTGTGTGTGTCTGTGTGTGTATGTGTCTGTGTGTGTGTGTGTGTGTATATGTCATGCAAATATATTCAGAGTGACGATGATTTTCATATTCTCCTTCTCATGTGACCTAAAGCGAGGGCTGCCATAGACTGTGCCCGATCAATAACAAAGACAGCACTCACGAGGAATATGAAAATCCCCATGTGGTAGTTTTGGCTAAAGCATTTAACTTTCTTCAAAAAGCAAAAGTCAGTGACATTTGGTACATTATAGTGCTTAGGCTTCTGGAAAACACTTAAGATCCCCCTTAGCACACACACAAGTACATACACATGCATGCACTCCACAGGAGACAAATCAAATAGCAATTCCCCCTACACACATATATGGATATATATTATCAGACCCTGAAGGATATGATGAAATAGTTACTGTTACCGTACCTACTACACCTGGAATGCCTCGTGGACCACTTTCTCCAGCAGGACCTCTATCTCCTTTTTCACCGGGGGGTCCAGGAGGACCTTTAAAAAATAAATGACAATTACCAATCACAGTTTGAAAGCATAGGTAAAATGAATATGTCATGTTTCAAGACAGTTCTATAAGTAAATCCAGTCTTCTATTTGTAGTGCAATAACACAGAATGAGGAAGACGGACCTTCTGGAGCCATGCCCTGCTACGGAGACGTGCAGTGCCCTTACTGATAGAGATGCGACAGCCTAATCATGTATTACATATTTGTGTGCCTAGCACTTTTTTAGGTTCTCAGAACCTCGGAGCAGGGAAAAGACATGGAGTCAATGACGCCATAAACTCACTGTAGTATTGTGTACATACTAGGCAGATTTCGCTGTATCAAATTAGATGCTGTGTGGAAAATGTGGAAGGACGTATAAATCATGTGTGATCCACACATAGACGACAACCGAGCACCGTGTTGTTGAAAACGACAAACTCAGACGTTTGTTAGAGAGCTGCGAATCAGCAGGAGTAGCAATGGTTGAAAAGCCTTTGAGAGAGTAAGATTCGAAAGCTAATTTGAAGAATGGAGAGAATGAGGCGAAAGAGAATTCTGGGTAAGAGGGAGAGATTTGGGGAAAGGCAGGAAGGTAAAAATGAGTAAAAGAATACTATTCAAATAAAATACAGCTGGCCCTCAAACAATATGGGTTTGAAAGGTGGGTCTTCTCATCTATAGATTTTTTTCGACAAATACGGAACAGTACTGCAAATGTATTTTCTCTCTTATGATGTTCTTAATAACATTTCTTTTTTGTAGCTGGATTTAAGAATACAGTATATAAGACATGTAACGTACAAAATATGTGTTAATTGACTGTTATTGTTGAGGCTTTCTGTCAACAGTAAAACTATTAGGAAAGTGTTGGGGGACTCAGAAGTTATACACTCATTTTCAAGGGCACAAGGGATCAGCACCCCAACCTCTAAGTTGTATTAAGTAGTTGTATTAAGTAGAATCCCTAAATAGATACAGATAGGATAAATTTTGACCACCTAGCCTCACAATTCCCCAAGTGTCCTCTGAGTATTGAATTTAATCAATACTGATTTAGTCATTTGAATTTTCTGTGCCCAGCAAAATGCATATCTAGTGATCACCTCTTTAGAAAAATGAAACTTTGGAACTTTTTTTTTTTAAAAGATTTTTATTTATTTGAAAGAGCGAACAAGAGAGAAAGCACGAGTGGGGTGAGGGGCAGAGGAAGCAGCAGACTCCCTGCTGAGAAGGGAGCCCAACGCCAACGCGGTGCTCAATCCAGGACCTGGAGATCATGACCTCAGCCAAAGGCAGACACTTAACTGAGCCACCCAGGCTCCCCTGGCATTTTAGAATTCAAAGGTAACCCTGCTAGTATTCCCTCTTCTACATGGACTGCACAGGACAAGTGTTAATCCCTTCGCTTCAAGCAGAACACTTTGCAATTTTCTTTTCAACCTCAAAAGGAAGAAACAAACTTGGATATACCACAGAATAATAAATAGTGATGTTTTAAAAGAGGCATTTTCATTCGCTGTGGTTTGGCCAAATGCATAGCCCAAGGACAACACACAACTGTATGTAGCATCAGTGGTTGGAGAGCACTTGCTTACACATTTTAATCAGGTGTGGGAATAAAATACCTGACGAATTTGAAGAAAGGGCCACATGAATAAAGATAATCTCATGAAAAAGTATATTCTGTTCATGTTCTTTGTTTCTAAGTCCTATCCCTGCTTCTCTCCATTTTTCTGATCTGTTCCACTTTTCAAGGTCCAACTTGGATTTTAGAACCTTCCTTCCCTGGTTACTCAATTTTCAAGATATCATTGTTCTTCTCAATGGCACATTGCCACTTTCTCTTCATACGCGACATGGGGCAGTAATACTGTATTGTACTTTTATTACAAAAGCAACTCTACTTATTACAGGAAATACAAAAGCCTAGAAAAATATAATTCATAATTCAATCATCTTAAGAGACTAACCATTAACATTTATTTCTTGTGTGTGTACTTTTTGTTTTGTTTTGTTTGACTGCATTTTATTTTTTTTACATCATCACGCAAATTCCCCTAAGCTATAGCTTCATGTTGGAGACATACATTTGGATGTTGCCCAAGAAATGTCACAGTTCTCCATCAGTGAGGAGTTGCACCTCCAGAACCATGAACACGGCTACAGTTCATTCATCTCTACATAGTGACGAAGTTGAAAGCAAGCAAGGCAGAAAGACTCCATTTGCAGCCCGAATTTTGCTGAGCAAATTGAAAGGAAGGAAATCCACAGTACTCAGGGGTGGTGTTTTGGGGGGAAAAAATGGACAAGGAAAGATTTTTATTTAGTAATTAGAGCTCTAAAGCAAGACATAGACATTCCAGGAAAAAGCAGAATGTGTGAGACAAGACACAAGGCACTGATGGACTGGATCTCGGCTCTTAGTCTCTGTGGTTAAGAGTTTTCACCATTTATTCAGCCAGTAAGAGATGGAACTCTTTTATAAACACTTCCCTGTCAATTATTTTGCAGGTAACTCTGTGGAGGAACTGCATACAGCTCTAACGTTGGAGAATTAATTCAGTCATAACAAATACATGAGTTATTTTCTGTAATTCTGAGTCAAAGATCCCTCTCTGTATTTTTATATAAAATACTGATACCAGGTTTCTGACTCCCAGAGTAAGAAAACCAAGTACACATTAAAGAATTCTAACTAGGTGTGTTGGCTGTTACATTTTTATTGTTACTTTATTCTTCATGTAACATTAATCTCACTTATTATGTTTCATTTTTATACATTGCTATATCTTTTCTACTGCCTAGAAAATGTGGGAAGTATCTCAATAAATATTTCTAGTGTCTTTCACATATTTGGGGGGACAGAAGTACACAGATCATACACCAGTTTTCTCTTAGCTTTGTGTGTAGAACTTTTGAGAACACTGTCAACATGGTGCTCTCATGCTATCTTCCAAAAGTGGTCTCCTCTCCATCCCCTCTGTAGCTCACATTCTAATCATCCTGCACTTGCACTAGTCTAGAGATCTTTATCTGGTCTGAATGTATTGTGTCTATTTCTTTTTTTTTTTAAATTATAATATTTTTTACTATGTTAGTCACCATACAGTACATCCCTAGTTTTTGATGTAAAGTTCCATGATTCATTACTTGCGTATAACACCCAGTGCATCATGCAATACGTGCCCTCCTTACTGCCCATCACCAGCCTATCCCATTCCCCCACCCCTCTCCCCTCTGAAGCCCTCAGTTTGTTTCCCAGAGTACATAGTCTCTATTTCACCCTCATATTTCCTTCAGTTCCAGCTTTAAAAAAAAAATAGTACCTCTATCAACTATATATAGAAATATAGCTATCTGTTCTGCCGTGTTATGGAAGAAAGAATGAAGAACTTCAAGTCAGGAGACTTGGTGTCTTTGCAGTCACCTTCTTTGTCCTGAATTACTATCAAGCCGTAAGAATTCACACTATTTTTCTTCAAATTTAATACCTTCTAACTGCAAAGTTACAGGGATAATTCATAAATGCTGCAGCAGTAATTTGCCACAGACAATTCCTTCTATAAAACACACATACAAAATCCACTACTTAGCTCCCTCCCTATGATTTATTTTGAAAAAGGAAAACTAAGATTTCTACATTGCCACAAAAAAGAACCGATTCAGAATACTCGACAACCATACATATCAGAGATCAAAATTTACACAGTGTACTAGAAAAGCAAACCCAGGCATATCCTATCATTTAAAATCCTCAGATGAGACCAAAGAACGAATGTCTGCCTAAATTTCCAGAGCTATGCTTCTCCGTGTCCTATTCATTATGATCACACATTTCCTACTTTATTCGTAATCTTTTCTTCTCATCATAAAAATCTACTGAATCATCTAGGCTATTGCTGCTTAAACCTGCCCCTTTTTTTCTTTTAGTTTTCAAGCTCGTTGACTTAGGTACCTTTAATCTGAAGAGGCCTTAAAGATTTTTTAGTCAAACATACATACAGAGGGGTCAGAGAGTAAACTTCGAAGGTGTTAAAGCTAGTTGGGTAAAACTAGAACTAAACCACTTCTCTCCTGACATTCTAGGCTATGCTGTTCCCAACTTAATTGACTTCAGTTCTGGCATCTGTTTTTCCATTATTCCCCGGATGAATTTTTCCATTACATAGTGGTTAAAGACACAACCATTTTTTTATTTTTTAAATCATGATAATTGGTTGCACAAATCTCCAAATTTATATTCTAACAATTGTTTATTCTTCTTCCTTGACATGAATATGTTTATGTATGAATATATATATGCTTTTAGATCCTGGAAAGAAAATTTGTTTAAAATTTCTTTTCAAATAAACATCACATTACCTTTTCTTATCACTGAGCCATATTGTATTTTATTTCTCTTAACCCCTCTCCTCAAATGTTCACTGACTTTTTTCATTAAATCATGCTATGTCTCACCCCCTACCAAATTACATCACTACTGCAGTGATGAAATTCCGCTTAGTCCTTTAGTCTCTAATGACTATAATTATTTGGTAAATGTGTTAAAATATTTTTGTGTCTTGTATCTTCATGATTATTTAGCAGTTGTTAATATCAAAAGGGGGGCATAAAGATGGCTAATCCTACAACGAACAAATGATAAGGCACTCATTAATTTATACAATTTGTTTTTCTTGGGTTATAGTTTCATAAGTATTATTAAAAATTTCTTTTCTGCCTAGTGGTGGTAGAGAATATAAAAAATAGCCCCTAATTTTAAGGAATGTATTGTCTCCAAGAAGAGGCAACACTGCTCTAGAAGACAGTGTGAGGTACTTTTCGAGACGACCGTCATGTGAAGGTTTCTCTGATGAAAGAATACTAATGTTTAATACTAAACAAGACACAGATGTCAGGAAGTTACTACTCTGATGGAACTAGAAAAGGCTTCCCGTATTAGACGGACATTGAATAAGAGATATGATATTTTCAGATAGAATTGAAGACAATATATTTAAGTGAAGGCAAAGGCATGAAGCAGGATATAAAAAGTACTGAGAATGGGGCGCCTGGGTGGCTCAGTCAGTTAAGCGTCTGCCTTCAGCTCAGGTCATGATCCCAGGGTCCTGGGATCGAGTCCCACATCTGGCTCCCTGCTTAGCAGGGAGTTGGCTTTTCCCTTTGCCTGCTGTTCCCCCTGCTCGTATTCTCTGTCTCTCTCTCTGTCAAAGAAATAAATAAAATCTAAAAAAAAAAAAAGAAAAAGTACTGGGTATGTTAGAATCACAGTGAAATCACTTGAAGTACTTGGTATCAAAAAGGGAAAAGGGAGGGAATCAGATATTCAAAAGTGGTTAAAAGACACATTATAGAAGATGTGCCATATAGGAAAATGTTTAATAAGGAAGTGATAGGCTTATAACTTAGGGTTTCTCTTCAGGAAGACTGCATTTTAACAACAGCGTAGATAGGATTACAGTCTGAAAGGAAAGAAATGAGGAAGGAAATGATTGGGAGACTATGTCAATAGTCTGGTAGATTAGTGGTTAAGAAAAGCTTACATAAGAATACAAAGAAGCAACAAGGGGACAGAGAATATAGAACCTAAGAACTAAGGGCAGTCTCAGAAGAAAGAATAAAAACAATTAAAACTGCTATGTTGGAAATCTGGAAAAATGACACTGTCATTACAAAGTGTGACTCAAAAAGAAGAAAGGGTTAGTTTCACTTATTTATTCAATACATATGCATTTGCTTGCCCACCATACAGCAAGCCAGCTAACAGGTGCTGGGTAGGGAGAGATCAACAAGAGAGGCGAAACTCAACCTCACGGAACTCACATGCTATTAGCGAAGACGTAGGCTAAATAAATAAGCCGATGTGTATGTGGAACAATTTCACGAAGTCGCAAGTCCTGTGGAGAAGTTAAAGCACATGATGACAGAGAGAGATGGGGGAGGAAAAAATGACCTGTAAGAAGGTGGTTTTGAGTGAATCCAGGAGGGAGTGGAGCTCTAAAAGATATTTCGAGAGAGCGGCAGTGTGCTGCACATTACAGACAGCAAGAAGTGAAACTAGCACTTCCTCCTTCGTTACTTATACTTTTAAGTAGCACTTTCAGTTTTCCAGATTTTCAAGCTAGACAGAGGAAATGCCAGAGGGGAAATGGGAAAATGAAGGCAGATAAGTAGATGGGTTCCAGACCAATTAGGAATTTATTCTCCAGGTCAATGGGAATAATATCGAAGGGGCTTAAGCATGACAGCGAAAACATCTACTAACTTTTCTTAATCCCCCTCTTTTACTCTGCATAATACAGAATGAATCAGAAGTTGAATCAGGAGGAACAACTGGGAAGTTGATGTAGGGGATCAGACAAGTACAGTTGCTTGAATTAGAGTAGTAGCAGAAGAGACAGCGAGAAGCGGTTTTATTTGAAATATTGTTTGCGAGAAGAGTTAACAGGACTCACAGATGGATCAGATGTAGAAGTGACAGAAAGACATCAAAGACAGCTTCTGAGATCTTGGAGTGGGTAACTAGTTGGATAATGATACGGCCGGGAAAGCAACAGATTGGGGGAGCGGATGGGGTAGGATGCTCAAGAATCAAGGGTTTGGTTTTGGATTTTTAAAATTTTGGCTATTTGAAATCCAAAGTGGAGCTGTCTAATTGTTAGAGGGGATGCTGATTAATTCAAAATTTTCTTTGTCATCTGTGTTAATGTAATAATTAAAGAATGCATGCAATGTATTCCATGTAAGTAAGCTATAAAGCACAATAAAACAGAACACCCCTGCAACGTCACAAATCAAGAAATAGGTCTCTATATTGGTGCTCCCCGATCTCATTCATCTTCTTCCTTTGTAGAGTTAAACATTAGCCTGAATTTTGTATTTCTCACCCACTTTCCTGCACTTCACAAGCCACCATTATTACATATGAATGCATCTATAAATCCACATTATTTGCTTTTGCTAAATTGTGAGCATTAGAAACAAAATTGTACTATATATAGTTTTCTGGGACTTGCTTTACCTTTTTTTTTTCTTGTAAACACTTGGATATTAGACTTGAAGTATTTTTTCCCCCAAACTAGTGTTATGCAGTAAAAATCTCATGGGTTTCTGTTTATTACTAATACAATAAAAATATAAAAATTACAAATCAGAGTTTAACAGACATGGAAGCTAGAATAAGAGGCTCTAACATGAATTTAATTAGAATTACAGAAGAAAAGATAGGGCTGTGAAGAAGCGGTATTCAGAGAGACTGGAGCTGATAACTTTCCTGAATTTATGCTGGATTGAAATCCACAAACGTAAGAAGTAAAAACAAATGCAAGATGAATAAATTATCAATATGAAAACACAACAAGTGAAATTGCTGGTAATGAAGACAAGAAGGACAACAAGCGGACTGGCAGTCATTTTTAAAACAGCAAGGAAAGCCAAAAGCCAGGGAAGTACCTTCAAAATACGGATTGAAACAACCAGAATAGGTGTCAACCTAAGAAATACGTATGCAGTAGAACAATTTTAAAGATCAAGGACAAAATCGAGAAAACGAAATCAAAAGGTCTCACCTTTTAGACTTTCACTCAATGAACCTCCAAAAGATATACTTTAGGAAGAAGGAAAATGATCCCAGAAGTGGTGTCTGAGGCGTATTTAGAAGGGCAAATTGGCAAACTCATGTGCAAATTTTAATATTGTCTATATAACGTAAGAAAAATAATATTGACTAAATTCTTGTGTTTTTTTTTAAACTACATAAAATAGAAATAAAGTGTACTCAAAAACATTAGAAAATCAGGGAAACGGGTCATGAGACAAAGTTTTTTAAGTTCCCTGTATATTTAGGATAAAGGTGAAGATATCGATCGTTAGACTTCGTTAAGATAAAGTTCAAGGACAACCACCAATAAAATAGAAATAGATTAGAAAGTCTCCAAAATTTTTTTGGTGCCTTTGGTGGAAAGAAAAATTCAATGAGAAAAATCTCAATCAATCCAAAAGTAGACAAGAAAGGGAAGGAAATGGAACATAGAACTGGACAAAAACACCACAAAATAAGATGGCAGAAATAAGTACAGTGAAAAGATGGTTAGATTGCACATTTTTTAAAAAGTATTCTTGGGGGTCCTGGCTGGCTCAGTCAGTACAGCCTGCAACTCTTGATCTTAGGGTTGTGAGTTTGAGCCTCATGTTGGGTATACAGATTACTTAAGATATAAAATCTTTAAAAAAAAAAAGTGTTCTTTATGTAAGAGAAACCTAAAACAAAGTAAACTACGAGAAAATACTTAAAATGTAAATAGAAGCTAGAGTAAAAATATATATGAGGTGTATGTTGATTTAAAAATCAGTAAGATTCAATTTACTATGGTTTATCAACAGCAACCAAAGAAGAAATTGACAAACTTACCGTTATTTTGTTATTTTATAGAGTTCAAAGACCTTTCTAATTAAAAATACAGTCAGGTAAGAAGTAAAAAAGACTGGAAATTTTGAAGAACAGAATTAACAAGCTTATCTGTGGACAGGTAGAGAATGTGGTGCCTTATGCCATCTTCATTAACATGGGAGATTTTGAACAATGACTCGTTAGACCTTAAAGACATTTTTTTTTATTACTTTCAATTAAAGAATACCAAGATCCTGTTATGTTACCATGTCTTGATAAGACCTCAAAATTGCTTTCTCTGGACATCTGTAGTAAACATATGCTCAAAAACTATTTCATACCATAGGATTTCAAACACCAGATCTCTGCACGTATCAGTATATTGTGATATATTATTTCCTGGAAGAATGAGAAAATATTTTACCTTGAATTAAAGTGATATTTTTCAATGTCTGAGAGTGTTCCCAATCCTTCAGTCTGAGATCATTAGTGATGTTATTCAGTACTTTCACTTCTCCTTTTATTTCCTGTTCCAAATTCACTTGTTTTTCTTTCATAGACATAATTTCTGCTGATGCATTGTACACACGCTCCTCTAATCTACTCATGTCCTGTGAAATACAAGCAAGCATCCGTGATTTTTATTACACACATGATTATCGAATCCGTAAGTTTAAGAAGCCCTGAAAGCCAGGTATTTTTTGTTTAAATATTATAGAACACTATGGAGTAAGAATGCAGAAATTAGAAAACTGCCTTAAGAGAGTAATTTTTTTGGTTTTGAAGCATTTCCTCTTTTAACTGAGTGACTGAATTGTTACACCCTCGTCCCTGAAAAATTAGCTGAATATACCAAGGTATCTTTGATTCCTAAAAATATAGATGTTACAATGCTAAAAATGAAACAAAAGAACTTGTATGATTTTTATCAGAAGTGAAATTTCTTGTCCTGTACTTTGAGTAGCTGCATATTCCAATTCTGTGAATTTGATAAAATTTGTATATTAAAGTGTTTTATAGCAATAATAAAGTTTAATGTCATAATTCTCAGTGGTAATGGGAAATACTTCAGGAGAGTTTTTCACATTCAGTAAAATCTCAACTAGAATTTTAACAACATCTTACTTCAATTTTTTTTAAAATTTTATTTATTAGACAGAGAGAGACTGAAAGAGAGAGCACAAGCAGGGGAAGGGGTAGAGGCAGAGAGAGAAGCAGACTGCCCACTGAGCAGGGAGCCCAATGGGGAGCTAATCCCAGGACCCTGGGATCATGACCTGAGCTAAAGGCAGACACTTAACTGACTGAGCCACCCCAGTACCCCTCTTACTTTCAATTTTTATTATCTCTGTGAGGTTTCATTATTATTTTGTTTTCAAATACATATGTAATTTGTGTATATTTATATATATCCATGCATACACAGATTGTGAATAGGAGAGATCATATTGCATTCTACAATATGCTTTTGTTTTTCACTCAATAATATATTGAGGATATTTACCTATGAAAATATTTAGAGACTGCCTTACTTTCAATAATTTAGTGGAATTATATTAATGTATTTTTTCATAATTTAGGATTCCTAGAGATCAAGTTTTGAGCTGCATATATATTTTTTTTACACCTTTAAGCAATGCTGCAATGAAGAACATTATATATATATTTACATACTTGTAAAGGTTCTATAGGACAGCTTCCTGGAAGTAGATCCGGTCAGAGGAACTAAATATTAAACTTTTTGTTCAGTACTGCTGCGGTGCCCCCAAATATATGGCACTATTTTTTTTCAATCTTACTAATCACGTATCAGTGCCTAGTTTTAGCACCCACATGCTGGGTACCTTCAACATACTTAAGTTTGCAGCGTTAGGAGTAAATACACGATAAATCATTCTACTTATTTTGCTTTTCAAATTATGATGAGGTTAAGTATACAGTCATAATAAAGTTTTTGACAATGTTTGTCTTTATTTTCAAGACTTTGGCTTGGTTTTCCTTTGGGTGTTGGGCTGTTTCTTATGTAGCAAACCTTCTCATCCATTCTACTGACATTTTCCGTCCCTCTGTTCTACTTTTATCGGATCCTCTGTCTTCATGGTATGCTCAGTACTTTTCTAAGGACATCTCTGCTTAACTGCTGATGTATTCTCATTTCCCACTGGTATACAGAAATAAGCCAGGGGTGTATTGCTCCCTAATCCAGGTACAAAGAGAAAATTACACTTGCTTTGACTGGACAGGACAAGTTGATGTGAGGGGGGGTCAAGGCAGTCAGGGTGTAAAGCCTTTGAAAGGAAATGAACAGATACCTAGATTGGCCCCTTCGGTGGCACTACACTCAAGCACAGAAGCTTATCAGTTTTTACTTTTCTAACTGTGCCTTCCCTCATCCAAAACCCTATTCTGTTGTCTCCACTGTCTCCTTCCTTGACTATTTGGCATTTTCCATACCATATAGTATAAGTCATGATAATGAAAAGTACAGCACAGCGAGTACAGTCAGTAATATTGTGGGGGTACCTGGGTGGCTCAGTTGGTTAAGCATCTCCCTTCGGCTCAGGTCATGATCCCAGAGTTCTGGGATCAAATCCTGCATTGGGCTCCCTACTCAGTGGGGAGTCTGCTTCTCCCTCTGCCTGCTGCTCTCCTTGCCTGTACTCTCTCCGTCAAACAAATAAATAAAATCTTAAAAAAATATATTGTGATAATGTATGGGGATGGATGGTGACTACACTTTTTTTGGTATTGAGTAATGTACAGAATTGTTAAATCACTACATTGTACACCTGAAACTCATATAACATTTAAAATAAATACAATTTTGGGACACCTGGGTGGCTTAGTTGGTTAAGCATCTGCCTTCAGCTCCTGTCACAATCCCAGGGTCCTGGGATCCAGTCCCGCATCGGGCTCCCTGTTCAGTGGGGAGCCTGCTTCTCTCTCTGCCTGCCGCTGCCCCTGCTTGTGCTCTGACAAATAAATAAATAAAATCTTAAAAAAAATACAATTTAGAAAACCATGTTTAAAGCTTGGATGTGAGCATGGATGTTTATAAAGCACAGCAACATAAAAAATATGCTCACCTACATTTGGGTAGCTCCAGGTAGTCACGGAGCAGAGGGCAGGGGGCTAGCAGTTGATTTTGCTGCCAAAAACCCAGGACTTTCCCATGTTTTTCATATACAAAGCTAACGCTGCCTTTTATTCCCTTTTTTGAAAGCTGCATATGGTGCTCATATTAGCCAGATTTCACTTGAAATAATTTTTACTGGGAAGACGGAAAATGCATTTTATTATTTCTTTTAAAAAGCCTATTCAGCATCCATACACACCTTCCATACTCTATCATCAGCGGCCCCGCTGGAAACTGGCATTTAATTTTGCAGTCTTACAGTCCTTTCTATGAACAAGGGACACAAGGAATTCCCACCTCTCTCTTTCCTTTTGTGCTAGTGTACTTTTTTCCCTCAAACTCATGTTTGGTCTGTCCTTGATAGGCATCATGCTGGTATCACTTATAAGCCTTTACTTCAAACAGCATCTACTGATTCAGGCATTCATTTAATTTACTTATTCCTGCATTGGGCTAAAGACTTGAAGGTGAATAAAACTGTTTAAGCAACAGGGGGATGAGGCTCCGATATTGTTTTCAATGAGCGCATGTGTGTGCACGCACACATCCATATACATACACCAGTACTGACCTAGTTTCTCAATCTCTACAAGTGATTGCTGCCTCGAAAAAGAAAATAGCTCTGGAAGTCTCTCCATTCCCTCGTACCTTCATTTCTAATGCCAGGACCCTGTCTAAAACCTAAGTGTGATCTATCCAAACTCAAAGAGTTCACTCATCACCAGATTTTGATTTCCAGTAACTAGCACTTCAAACATGTTCAAGATTTCTACTGTCTTCTAAATAGTTTCCAATTTGGTTTCAACTCTTGATGTGAGTTCACAGATATCCCATAGTCTCTACTGAATCTGGGGCATTAGCAGTACCGAATATATCCTATCTGTCCATCTGGTCCATCTTCTCTCTCCTTGCCCTGTCCCACTGCTCTACTGTTTTTATATAACGTAATATTTCTTCTTCCTTCCTCTTTCCCTCCAACTTAATCAGTTCATAGTCTCATAACTGAAATTTTGTTTGTCTCCCCTAGTCTTCTGCTCTGTAGACTGTTACTACTTTTTGACTCTCTCTACCCTTGCAGAGCCTAAGTCCTTGACATTTCTTTTTCTTTTTTTAAGATTTTATTTATTTATTTATTTATTTATTTGACAGACAGAGGACAAGCGGGGGAGGTGCAGGCAGACTGCCTACTGAGCAGGGAGCCCGACGTGGGACTCAATCCCAGGACCTTGGGATCATGACCTGAGCCAAAGGCAGACGCCCAACTGACTGAGCCACCTAGGTGCCCCAGAGTCCATGATATTTCAATAGTAGTTGATATACTTAGATACTTATTAACAGTGTGGGAAACACAGATTTTGGAAGTGGTGACATGGATTATCAAGGCTGGTGTTGGGATGAGGTTTTCCAACAAAGTCCCCGTATTTATACAGCCATGCCATTGTCCTCTGACATCTTAAAACCAGGATCATGTGAAATTCAAAAGTTCTGAGTGATTGTACCTTACAAATAGAGATGTAGACTATTCCTTCTTAACTAGTTTTGTCTATTCCCTAGTCAATAATTTAGTTGGTTTTCATCTTTTATAACTTTAGAGGTTTGTTGTTCCTCTCTAAGTGACATCCATTTTTAAAAATCACTACTGTTAATACTGTCTCTATACAGAAAACAGCTTCATTAATCAAAAATGGGTCTATTCAAATAAAATTTACTACCAAGATGCCAACGTTGCTTTGCTGATGGTGGAAACTTTATAGGCTTTACATTAATTATGATCTTAGGTCTTAGATATTTGATAATAGAAAGATTGTTTTTTTCACAGGAGTAAATTTTAGTCATATGCTTATTTTTCATGGAATGGAATGAATTATAATTATTTAACAACCAAAAAAAAAACAATTTTGAAGTAAGGGGCTTGCTTTTTAATTTCTTTCCATCAATACAAAGTAATCAGGTGGGCTGGCCACAGTACAGTCTATAGCAGAGGTGAGAAAATTATGATCCATGGGCCGAAGTCTGTTTTTGTAAACAAAGATTAACTGGACCACAGCTTCCCTCTTGTGTCTACATGTTGTCTCTGGCTGCTTGTGCACTAGAATGGCAGAGCTGAATAGCCACGAGGGAGACCTTGTAGTTCCCAAAGACTGAACAGTTCACATCTGGCCTTTTACTTTTGCTGAAAACCTGGTCTAAACATGGCTTGCTCTCCTTTCTTGTGTATTTGGTCCTATGATAAAAATAAAATGTTGTTAAGTATTACTCAAAATTTAGCTCTTTAATTATAGTTACCTTTACACATTAAAACTTAATTATACTTCTTGGGAATGACAAACTATTTAAAAATGTAGATTTTGTATGTTATTCATGTAAATGAGGTTTCCATTTCTTTGATGATGAAGGAATTTGGGTCTGTTGTAGAATTTACAAAACAGAGTACCCACTAAGATAATCTAAACATTATAATTGGTTTAGACAGTCTCAAGAGGTAGTATAAGGGGATTTAAAGAACTAAAATACCTTATGAGAGTCTATATCCAATGGGAAAATATCCCCCATTGTGTTGGGAACCGGGAGAAGACAGTAGGTAAATTCATGTACAATCTTCTGGTAAGACTGCCAGAGGAATCAGGGTAAGTCAGATAATATTCAAACGGGGTTTGCAAATTTTGTTTTCTTGAACTGTCTGAGGAGATAGGATCTAGATGGATTCAATCTTGGCATGTGACCTTCTAATACAAAAACTCTTACCTCTTGCTGTTTAAATGTATTGTCTTGGACTCTGTCATTCAGTGTTTTGATACTGAGCTGCAAATCAAGCAATGTGGTATTCAGACTTAGTAACGACTTGGAGATTTCGTCTATCACGTTTCCGTGTCCCTGAACTGAGGAAACCAAGGTACTCAGCTGGAGAAGAACATCATTAAATCTTTGATCAGTCACCAGACTAAAATTTTGGAAATGCTCTGAATCTATGAGGTTGGCTTCTGTATCTGAAATATATTGGATTCTCTTCTCCATGTTGCTCATTTGTTCCATAACAGCTTCTCGAAATCTCATCTCATCTTCACTGTCATTTCCTTTTCCTGTGAGACTTTGAGATATTTCGTTTGCATTAATTGAACCAACTGTGCAATTCATCATTTCCCTCTTCAGGAGCTGTGCTGTATATTTAAGTAAAAATAAACAGAGTCATGGCCTGTATCCTTAAATGCATACACCACTCCATTCTGTATCATTCCGCTCCATTCTAACATTTTGAATGCAATCCTAAACCGGGTATTTATTTTAAATATACAATGTGTGAACCACACTACACATGTTGTTGAAAGGAAGACAGCCAGCCTCCTTTTCCCACTTCCCATTAGAATTTATTCCAGGATCAAGTCATCCTTTCTGAACTGCTGCTTATGTGCATCTTCGGAGCCACTGCATTTGGCTTTGACAGTACGATTATGAAGTGCATTGTATCCTATTCCTCAGGTCTGTTAGGATAAAATGAGATAATGCTTAACACAGTATCTGAAGCAAGCATGTTGCATACATTAGCTGTTATGAAGATAAATGATGTGACAAAAACAATATGTAGTAAAAATAGAAGTATTAGTGTTATCTACTGTATGAGTAAATTGTTGGCTCACCTTCCTCATCCAATCACTTAAGCTGGCAGAGAATTGTCATTTTCAGTTTATACAGGCCTATTTATTATTGGTGGGACAGAAACTGAGCAAATAATTTTTTTTCACTTTAAAAAATATTATTTTTGTAAGATTCCTCTTTACCTATTATAAAATACATATTCATCACAGAAAACTTTCAAAAGATATGTAATAAAGAAAAATAACTTATTCTTAATCTCACCATCCTGAGTTAAATGTTAACATTTTGGTGTATGTATACCAAATCTGTCTCTCTTTTCACTAGCATATTATTATTTCAAAAATAATTTTAATACCTACATTGTTTTATCTGTATGGATCTACCAGATTTATGTAACAGAACTCCTACACTTAATTTGCTCTGTTTTTACTAATATATGCAATGCTTTCAGGAACAATTTTTAAGTAATTATTTCCTAAAAAAAAATCTATTAAATTATATTTGGGGGATATACAGAGCTGCCGATATTTATTTCCAAATGGGCACATGTTCTCTAAACAAGGTAATTATCCCTCTGAAAAGATCTAGAGTAATATGTTTGGAGTTTCAAATCATGAAAAGCATAAACATTAGCTCTGCAGATAAAAATAATACATAATTATATACAAAAAATGTTAAGTACCATTTTACCACTAATCAGTGATAGTTAAGACTTTTTCATATCTCCCTCTATTTCTATGTATATTATTACTTTATCAACATATATGTCTTTTATTCATTTATTTGGAATGCATAGGATTTTTCACATTTGACCATTATTGAGCAATAAAAAGAGTAACTGTTGTATATGGTTTAAAAATATATCTACATAAACAGCTATACCTGATATATCAGTTTTCTTAATAAAAATGATATGGCAGTAGTATCAGCCTTATGGATTTTTGAGAATTGAGATAACACATGAAAGATAGTTAGTTCCACCCCAAGCTCAAAGTTACCTGTTATATAAATGAGAGGCTGGTATTTACTCAGGAACAAGCTACCTGATTCTAGAATCTAGCTCCATTCCTCAATTACTAGCTGGGGTACTCTGGGAAAGTTCTCTTCTTAAGTTCCTCAAAGATCGAAATGTAGTAACTGCTTCCAACAGTGGTGCTGAGGATGCATGAGGGAAGGCATGTAAATCCCACGGCACACAGGTGGCCCACAGGAAAATTCTGTCCAAATTAAAGCGACTTATCCACGAAAGATAGGATCTTACAGAGTTCACGGTCTTTGCCATCTTTACTTAAAGAAGCTGTCTGATGATGACTGCTATTGTACCTATTATTATATTAGGAATAAGTATGAAACTATACATGCAATTAGATCCCAACTTTAAAAAGCCAAATTATATCATATTTTCCTAGTTAGATTCTTTAAAATTAGTTTATTTGAATTAATGAAATGTTTGACAACATTTTTTTATGATCCAGAGTGTGGATTATTTAATACTTCTTAATTTATTAAGGAAGTGGACAAAAAAATGTATTTTTTAGTTGGATCTCATCACATTTGTTACATTAAGTATGGGGAACAAGTTCTGGACTGACAGCCTCATTCAGGCATTTAATTCTATGATTTATTTATTAAGCACCTACCATGTGTGGAGCACTGCTTGAGGAACTCTGGGAATGTAAAACTGGGAATGGATTTTGCCTGCAATAGAGACCCAAACTAATAATTTTGTAAAAACTACTTCAAAGATGTCCCTTAAAAAGGTTCCTTTCATGATGATTATTGCCTTTTCTAAGTAGCAGTTAAGAATCCAGGTATGGAGTGGACCTGCCTGGGTTAGCGATTCTTGCTCTTTCCTTTTTAATCTGTGATCTTGGGCAAGTTATTTTACCAGGGCTTCTATTTTACTAACTGTCTGGTAGGATTCTAACAGTCAGTGTTGAAATAATTAAAGGAGCTAATACATGTAAAGTGCTTATACTACTTCCTGGCCTATGATAAGCATTTGTTAACTTCCAGCTTTTTTGTTATTAATATTTTGGATTCAAATTCTGTGACTTCTGTGTCTGTATGCACAACACTGAAAATACTGATGGGGAATTAATACTGTTTAGTATAAAAAAAAACTGGGGGGAGGTTGGGTGTTGTAACGAGCACTGTAGTTTCTGCAATTTATTTTACTAAGCATAGTGATCTAATTGCTCAACCATGTAATTTTTCTTTCCCTGGAAATAACTTCTGTTTCACGTGGATAAAGCAAATCTTTTTCACAGGATGGAAAGGGAAGACGAACTGACAAAACATCATGTGACCAAAGGTTTCTATCTGACATGCACTTCAACATAAAGTTGACAATAAAGACTACATTGTTGCTTACAGATTTACAAACACAAAACACTGCTTGTTTTCCCAAATCCAAATGAAAACTAATACTAACTTTTTAAAAAACTGTTTAACTCTGTATCATAAATCTAGGTAAAGAATGCCAGAGTTCAGATCTTCGAATGCTCATTTCTTTCATTATCATTGGAAAGATGGCATTTTGTGACTTTTCTATTTCACATTTGAAAGGAGGCAAACTTTTATGGCTTATGCAAACCCTCAGGGAGAGAGTGATATTTGATATTTCACAGATCACATTTACTCCTTCATGTTGCTAATATCTTCTCCTGCAAAATTTTGTATTATTTGAGCTAAAGAATCTTCAGTATTTCAGCAACAATTATATATGCATTAATCCTAGATTGTATTTTACTGTCAGAGATGTTATTATGTTGTCGTACTATGATAGGGATTCAGGAGTTTCATTAAGAAATGATAGCATATGGAGTAGCTTTCATCATTAAGAAGTATCTTTCATCATATAAGACATTTTAAATTTAAATAGAGTCTTTCTGCACAGCATTTTATTTCATCCATCAATTCATATTTGCCAAAACAGAGTAATTTCTATCTTTTAGGGATATATTTTATCTTTATTTATAATTTTTTGATATCAAGTAGAGATATGTATTGCATTAGTTTTGTTTTGGTTTTGGAAAATACTCTGATCTGTAATGTCAAAGTTGAAAATGGATTGTCAGTTGTTTATTCGAGTGTGATAGAAACAGTGAGATCCATTCCAAGTTCTGGTGAATTTGAGTGCTAATGTGGACTTAGTAAGATTTGAACATTTTTAACTTCTTGTTAGTCTTACTAGGTACCTGCTATAGTTTTAGGAAACAAAATTTCTTTCTTTCTTTCTTTCTTTCTTTCTTTCTTTCTTTCTTTCTTTCTTCTTTTTTCATTCATTCATTCATTCATTCATTCATTCATTCATTCATTTCTTCCAACGCAACTACTTTGGATCAGTCACTTCAACCCAACAATGAACATGGAAACCTGGTAGTATTTTCTAATAGCCCAAAGATTTTGAACTTGGTTAGAACCCTGAATTCTTTCCAGACTTCATTGACCCATTCTGCATGTGCCTTTCAAACAGAAGTTGCATTCCCTGGTGCTGACTCTACAGGCCATGGTTTGTATAAAAGGGGTGGAATTTACCCCAATTCTAACTAGCTTATACATCCCAAGCAACAAAGCGTCTTTTGACTGCGCATTTCAAATGAACATAAGCACATACATAAACAACATACAGATAATCTCAATTCATCAGGAAGTCAGCTGTTACAATGACAGACATAACCAGTCCTTTTCTATAGATGACTGTGGTTGGGCTGCCTGGTTGATCAGTTCAGTTTGTTGTGGTGGGTTTCTGTTTTTATTTTTGTAATGGCCAAAACAGGAATTCATTTTTACCTCTGGAAATATTTTTTCATCTAAAATTATGGATATGTTTTGCATATATGTGTTTAATTGGCCAATCCCATTTTGTTCTAAAAATTCAATTCCATTGGGAGAGAGCAGACCACAGAGGTTAGGAGTCAAGACTCATGGGTGGCAAACGCAGCTCTTCTACTGAACAGTCTCAGTTTCCTTTTGTGGATAATGAGAATAAGTATATGTCTGCTCAAGGGCAACTGTAAAGGTATATTAAGATAATCTGTGGAATATTTATAAGGCCAGTATCTGAACGTAGTAAATGCCCCAAAGTGACAGCTACTGTCACACTTGTTGTGGTTTTATTATTTCTTAGCAAATTTGGGCTCTGTCTTAGAATATTCCTTTAGGTTGCCTCTTCACAGAGGAGGCTGGCCTTGTGTTTAGAAGCACTTTTCTTGTCAAGCTTATTAGTATGCACATAAAAATGTATCCTACTTCCCGCTTGTTAGAGCCTACGTCCAGACATTTTGCCAGTCACAAACAGGAAAGCCACGAGGCATATAAATTCAAATGCCAATCAAATCCAGCAAAAAGGCTACTGAGGGGAATAATATTTACAGATCTGACTGAGTTATATGCAAGCCATCCACCCCTGCGGAAACCCTCAAATCCATCCCCTCCTCAAGTTAGACTTGCCAAAGAAATATGTGCCTCTAAAGTGTTCTAATTTTTTTAGGTTGAGGGGATGACATCAGATTATTTTTAGAAATTTTTAAAATAATAGCCTTATGAAACATGTGGCCATATCAACTGGAAAGATATTGCTGAAGTACAGGCCATTATTAGGCAAGATCTCTTCTCTGTGAGGACTTGCAAGAATATTTCTCTCTCCTCTCGGTGCTAGGAGCAGAAGAGCTTTTTCAAACAACTGGCTTGTTTTCTGGTTGTTGTTTTGCTTTTGTTTTAGGCATTGTGAATGTAAATGGTCCTGCTTACGTCTTTACAGTGGCAACTGGGATACTTACCATACAATCTGCCACCCACCACTAGAAGTACATAGGACTCCAGAGGACACATTTCTTTGGAATGGTCTAATTCATTCCATCTCATCTTCACATAGCTGTATTTTTATCTTAATCTTTCATTCTCTATACTATCTTTTTTTTACCTAATAACTTTGAAGAATCTATTTTTTTTTTTAATTCATGAATTTGAGAAGCACTTTGTGATGTGACATTTTCCTTATGTATCTCCCCTGTACAAAAGACTGGATGCTTCCTTTTGTTTCTACAAGTAATTCACAAGATGAGTTGCTAAGCTTCACAACTCTAGAATACTGTACCTGCCATTACTCCGATGATGGGCATGAGAACTACAAACACAAGAAGGTAAAGGACAATCAGTGCAGCTTTGAAGGACTTCAGTTTCTCTGGAAGCGTAGGGCCATTTTTAGGATCTAAAAAAACAAAAGCCCGATCTACTGTTAGATACCTTACTCTTCTTAATTAACATTTTGGTAATCTCCAATTCTATCATTACTACCAAGCCTATTGGAATAAAAGGGGAACAAAAAATCTGCCCCCGTTTATTCAGTAGGAAGCAAAAGCAACAGTCACAGGAAAAGCCAATACAGGCATCACTATGAACATCTGATTGACTTTCCATTAACTAAACATCCATGACAAAGTTACTGACCTCTACAACTTATACTTGTCTCGTCTGGCGGCATTAGTTGACACATTTTAATATTTTTTGGATATATTTTAATATTAATATCAACATAGTCAAACATAAATTTTATTCTTCTGTTTCATATGGGAATACATTCTGAGTAAAAATCAGATTCCTCAAGTAACTATATAATTATGATTTTTTTTCAGAGTTTAAATCAGATAAAAGAGACATCTGTTTTCAATGACAATTATGCAAATTTTCTTTTCTAATTTCATCTTAATAATTCTGTATTTGGATACCTCTTATGATTTTAATACATTAAAAAAATGAGAACTATTCACATTCTGACTACACTTCGGAATGGATCAATGAAACCCATCCTCTGGGTATTTCAGGAAATATTAATATTTTCATATTATCCATTTATTTGGAACAGTGATTCACATAATGGGATACTAATTGTGGAAAAGTTAACTCAATGTGGAGAGGAATCTCAGCAGAGGACGAAGACATTTTCTCTGATTAGGTGAATAAAACATCCATTAACAATTTCTCTCCTATGGCCATTGCTTTCATTGCACAATAAGAAAGATTTTGTTTTCAGGTTGTAAGTTCCCAAATTGAAAATAAAAGTTTAGCTATTATTCGATAATGTTCTATGAGGGACTGAAAGGAAAAGGAGAAAAAATTGTTAAGTAAAAATAAGACCAAAAAAAAGCTAAAAAAAAAAAAAAAAAAAAAAGACCGAAAAATGAAAAGAAAAAAGAAAGATCTAAGGAAAAAGAAAAAGAACCACCTACAAAACAAGCAAGATGGGCTATCCCTTTGCCAAGCTGAATGAGCCTGAAACTTATCAGTATCTCCCTTATCTTTAATTCACAATCAAATCCTCTGCATTCTACCTTTCAAGTAGCTCTCCAAACTTCCTGTTGCCTTTTCTCTGTCCCTAGTACCTCTGTCTTCCCTCCTCATCTCTTGACATCTCTACCTTAAACAGCTTTTACTAGGATCTGTCTTCCTTTTGTCTCATCCATGCCACATCCTCCCACCCATCGACTGTGTAGTGTGCAATACCCGTCATTCCTTGGGGTTACGGTTTGTATTTCAGGTCTGTCTGTGTAAGAACTCGTCCACCTTGTCCCGTGCAATATGCTGCTTCCTCTGACTGAAATTTCTGTGGATCCTCTTTCACCTGCCCTACCCTTTTGGTGAAATGTATCCAGCCTTTAAAGCTTAGCAGAATTATACGCAACTCTGTCAAATTAATTAATTAATTAATTAAAGAGAAAAAAAGAACCTGTCCAACTATAACCGAATACAGATTCTTTTGAGCTCTTGTTAACCATGCAAACCTGTTTCAGCACTGCTGTGGACTGAACTGTTTCCCCACAAAAGACACCACTGATGTCTTATACCCAGTTGCCTGTGAATATGACCTTATTTGGAAATGGGGTCTTTGCAGGTATAATCAAGTTAAGATGAGGTCATACTGGATTCAGGTGGGCCCTTGTCCCATGACTGGTGTCCTTATAAGAAGAGTAGAGGACACATAAAGGCACAGGAAGAAGACCATGTGAAGATGGAGGCACAGACAGAGTGATGCAGTTACAAGGCGAGGAACAGTAAGACTGGCAGGAGCAACTAGGAGCTACGAAGCTACGAAGAGGCAGGGAAGAGCCTTGAAAGGAAGCATGGCCTTGCTGACACTTGACTTCAGACTTCTGGCCTTCAGAACTGTGAGAGAACAAATGTTGTTGGAAGCCGCCCAACTTCTGGTGATTTGTGACAGCAGCCCTAGGAAACTAATACAAGTACATACCACCCATGATTTTCAAAAATTAATTAATGGTGCTAGGGGTATAGTTATTTCCAGGACCTCGTCCAGTGGCTGAGAAATCAGAGGACTCCATCAACATTGTGAACTAATTTAACCTACAACAAAGCTTCTTTAGTCCAACCTAAGCTTATTTTCTATTCTGTCTCAAAAGAGGAGAAGACCTACTTGTCCACTAAGTCTTAACATTCATACACATGTAAGGTAAATCCCAGGACTGTAATTTTACATAGCGTCACTAACTGTAAGGACAACCTCCACGGGCACCCCACTCTTGTACTTACACAGAGGAAGCAAGGCTGTCATGGAGCGGGCATCGAACTTCACAGATTCTGAGCAGTTATCAGTGTCGTCCTGTTGATCAAGAAAGCTATTCCACTGTTCCATACTTCTATCAGACACATGGAAAAACACACTGGTTACACATGAAAGGTCTAGGGCCCTGTGGCATAATGTCTCAAGTTGAAACTGAAAATTAAAATTCAATTTTAGGGACACCTGGGTGGCTCAGTCAGTTGAGCGTCTGCCTTTGGCTCAGGTCATGATCCCAGGGTGCTGGGATGGAGTCCTCAAGTTGGGCTCGCTGCTCAGCGGGGAGTCTGCTTCTCCCTCTGCACCCCCCCCAACCACTCATTGTCTCTCTCTCTCAAATAAATAAATAAAATCTTAAAAATAAATAAAATGCAATTTTAGCAAGGGAACAAGTATGATCAATTACTTAAATTTACCTATCTGCCATATCTAGTAATATATTGTTATCTACCCATAAGTTTTAATTTTCACATTGAAAGACAGACCTGCATGGAATCTACTCATGTATCTTTCTATGGACAAATGCATATCCGTGTTTACATATGTGTGTTTTTGAGAGTGAGAGGTAACATTTCTTCCTTACCTAAAAAAAAATAATCTTTTCCCAAGTGACAGAAAACAACTGTTTAGCTGAAAAGAAAAAGAATTTCCGTTAGAACAGAGAGTTGGGCAAAATTTGGAACAAGTATTTCCTGTGATCTTTCATCAGAGGTTCTGGATAAAACAAATAGTTATGCAAAATCTGACACAAATATTTCCTGTGATCTTTTATCAGAGTTTCATGAGCCAGTTTTTTTTTTTTTTTTTTTTTTGGCCAAGGCATCTGTTTATCACATTACAAAGATAAAGTCTAGTCACTAGATTGAAACCAAAGGAAAAACTTAATTTTCCTTTTCTCTTCTTTTTTGTGTTGTTTTCTTTCAGGGCTTCCCTCATTATACATTGGAAGCATCACGAATCTGTCTTTGTAGCTTTTTAAGCACAGTTATATTCTGTGGTACAATCTATGCCTACATCCCTTTGAGATGCATCGGAATCCTTTGAGAGGCTTGACTGATGGGCCTTACCCTCAGAGTTTCTGTATTTTAGGTGGGGGTCAAGAATTTGAAATTCCAACTAGCTTTTTTTCTTTTTAATTTTTAAATTTATTTTATTTATTTTTATTATGATGTTAGTCACCATACAGTACATCATTAGTTTTTGACGTAGTGTTCCATGATTCATTGTTTGCGTATAACACCCAGTGCTCTATGCAATACGTGCCCTGCTTAATACCCATCACCGCTAGCCCATCCCCCCACTCCCCTCCCCTCTAAAACCCTCAGTTTGTTTCCTGGAGTCCATATATACAATGGAATATTACTCAGCCATCTTAGGGAAAATGATTACCCAACATTTGCATCAACATGGATGGGACTGGAGAAGATTATGCCAACTAGCTCTCTTTTTTTTAAAGATTTTTTATTTATTTATTTGAGAGAGAGGGGGAGAGAGCACGAGAAGGGAGACAGGCAGAAGAAGAAGGAGAAGAAGACTCCCCACTGAGCAGGAAGCTTGACTTGGGGCTCGGGGCTCCATCCCTGGGATCATGACCTGAGCCAAAGGCAGAGGCTTAACCCACTGAGGCACCCCCGCCCCCGCAAACAAGTTCTCTTAATGATGCAGACTGCCACCAGTCTGAGAAGCACATTTTAAGAACATTTTTCAGCGAAAAAAAATTGTTATGACTTTTTCTTGGAAATAGTTCAGTTCACTTGATTGATAAATTTAGCATGAAGTCGACATCTTATGATCATTTCTTATTTTCTCTAATTCTGAGTTAGGGATTTAGTACAGCTGAGGTTTTAACTGAGTGCACAGGCAGCTCTGGGACACCAAACTCACATCTTGTCCAGGAAATGGAGGCCAATCATTTGTATGCAAACATTCATCCTGCTTTGGGAAGGGGTATCAACAAGTAAGGATGTAACTGAACTCTCTCTCTCTCTCTCTCTATATATATATATATTTTAAATACTACCAAGCTGATTCTTTATTTTGCAGTTTGCAGTGACAATCTTTGTATATACATCATTTTGTGGACCGGTTGTAGTTCCTGCAGATCCTGTTGATCTGACAAAGGACCATCTTTAAGTGATTTGGCTACTGTGGGAAAAGGGGACATAAGGGGAAGGTAAAGGACTTACATCCTTTTTTCTTAGGCAGAGACAAAGTGAAAGAAATAAACAATTATCTGGGAAAATTTACCATAAGGAAACCAAACTGGGTAATTCAGATGCAGACTCTCCTATTCTCCCTTTTTAATTTATTCTATTATTTGATTTGGACGATAGCTTTACTTGTCAAGCAAAACAAACAAATACTTTTTAAACCAGAGATGACAAGAAAGCTTAGCTGAATCCATTTTAAACCTAGACTTCAAAGCAACTGGGACTATATAGCAAAGCTGTTTATCTTTTAACTCAGTTTATAAAGAATAGGCTCACACATATGGGAAGGGGGAAAAGGTGGGGGACCTTAATAGACTCTTAATGAGAGAGAACAAACTGAGGGTTGATGGAGGGAGGTGGCTGGGGGATGGGTTAGATGGGTCAGGGGGATTAAGGTGGGCATGTGTGATGAGCATTGGGTGTTGTATGTAAGTGATGAACCACTAAATTCTTCTCCTGAAACCAGTATTACAGTGTATGTTAACTAATTAGAATTTAAATAATTTTTTATTAAATGGGCTCACGAAGTACATGTTTATATATACCTGCTATTAACCAGAAATCTTTTTCTTTCAAGCTACTTACTGGCCCCTTCTCCTTGGGCATGACCATGGCTTTTGTCCTAATATTTGTGATATTATAACTCCATTTTCACTTAAATGGAAAGATCTCTTATACTACTCAGTCTTCTAGATGGGAATAGTTTTTTTTGTAAAAGGGATGAAACCTTTTGAATCTGATAAATCTCTCTAGACCTTGAGTGACCTAAGAGGATGGACCGTGTTTGTTTCCATTCAACATTCAATTAGCAGAGCCTAAAGCAACCTGTAATAAAAAATATACTTAATAATGAATGGACTAGATTTTTTTTCTTTTGGTAAGATATTAGTCATATATTAGTTTTTTGTTTCTTAAACAAGGTGGATGTTTGAAGATATGGTGACCAAAAACATGTGCTTCTTCTGGTTCTTCTTCTTTCTATTCTATATTCTACTTTTCTGGTAGATTCCTTGAGCTGAACCAAATTTAGGACTGGGTGACTATGTCATGCTGTTGAGACACTGCCACTCACTCTAGCTTTTTCCTTATTAGTCCCCACTTTGACTTCGTCAGGTCCAGTCAGCAGCTAGCTATGGCCACAAGGTATTGTAGTTCTCAGGAGAGCATTAGCAGCACCGGGGTTGGGACAACTTGTTTTTTGGGAAGGACTATCTTTGTTGTGGAGGATGTTTATCATCCCTGGTTGCCACCCTGTAAGTGTCAATAACGTTCCCTGGTCCTTATATAATTGCTTCCCTGGAAAGAAAAGAAAGAAAAGAAAAGAAAAGGAAGAAAAGAAAGAAAAGAAAGAAAAGAAAAAAAAAAAGGAAAGAAAAGAAAGAAAAAAGAAAAGAAAGGAAGAAAATAAAAAAAGAAAAAGGAAAAAAAAGAAATCCAATAACTTTATCCTCACACATTTCCAAATACTTATTTCTCTTCGAGAACCATTCTTCAACATAAATCCCCAATGTGGATAGGCGGTTGGGAGCTTTATTTCTCTCTCTGTAGTATTTGCCTTGAACAATCTGATTGTTAACATGTTTTTAATGAAGATTTGTTTTCATGAAAAAAAAATCTTCATGAACTTCAGCAACAGTACAGATTCCCCAAACTGTCTTTGGAGATATCCCTCAAATGATTTCCTGTGTGTTTATGGATACATAAATGACAACTAAAGTCTATATGGATGCTTCTTACAGAAAACTTAAACATTTCATTATTTTAAAGAGGAAAGATGTGGCAAATCCAGAATGATAACCTACTGATCTAATCTTGGCCTCAATAAAGCAGGATGAACGTTATTTTCTTCCATATACCTGTTTAGAAGCTCCACGTGTTCTTTCAAATAAATTTGTGATTTTTTTTCTTTAAATTCAATTAATTAACATATAATGTATTATTAGTTTCAGAGGCAGAGTTTGGTGATTCTTCAGTCTTATATAATACCCAGTGATCATTACATCATATTCCCTCCTTAATGTCCATCAGCCAGTTACTCCATCCCCCCACCCCCTCCCTCCAGCAACCCACAGTTTGTTTCCTATAAGCCACAGGGTTAAAGAAAGGAGTTTTGGGAGAAAGAAAGAATTCTACTTTTTGTTTAAGATGGCTCTAGAATGCTAGATGCTTCACCATGAAAACAAACAAACAAAAAATAGATGGTATATTTCCAATCAACGACTTCAAGATAGAAATACCTATCCCTTCATGTAGGTCAGTCCAACAAGTTCCTATCGTGTGTCATTATATCAAGTACTGAGCAAGTCACTAGTATGCCAAGATCAATGTGCACGGAATATTCACAACCCCCAAAGATCTTACGCACACATATGGAAGAGCAAAATCTTTATAATCATCTGATAGTCTATATACATATATATACTAATATATATATATACTGATTATATATAGTGAGATATATATTATACATATAGTGAGATATATATATAGTGACATATATATATCACTACTTTTGTGTATATATATATATATTCATATATATATGTGTGTGTGCAAATCACAGACATAGTCCAAAAGGGAGTGATTAATTCTTTGAGCAAGGGGGTGGTCAAGGTGGGAACACAGAACAGATGATGATGCCTTTATCAAAGTTTTGAAAAGCGAGCAAGAATTAGGATGAGAAGAGTATCCCAGGGATGGAAAATCTATTAAAGGGCAGGAGGGCATGGGCAGCATGGGGACTAGAGTGGATCAGCATCACAGAAGCAGCAGCTTGGGGCAGAGGGCCTGCCGACGAGGCTAGAAAAGCATGTAGCTGGGGGCATTCTACTCATCAATTGCTGCTTTTATTTTTCTGATTCCATAAACTTACCTGGCTTCCACAACCCACCCAAAATATGATATTGAGGAAATACCTATACAAATGAAGTAAAAAATTATTCTTTGCTTTGGCAGTAGTGACCTGGTTTATATTCCTAGTGATAAAATATACACTGTCCATTAAATATTTTACTTATTTCCCTTTCACCCCGAGCTAGAAATGAGGCTCCACTTTGTTCCTCTTTAGGTCTCTAATCTTTGATCTGTCTTTTATGGGTTTATGCAGATGAAAACATGGTACAGGTTATCGGATTTCAAACTATAGTTTCTTTGGGTAGATTTATAAAACTTTGAAAAAGAAAACCCTCAGATAAATGTCTACAAGTGGACTAGCCTAACTGACCATATCTGGCCTATATAAAACCCGAGAGGCACAGAGGGCTGGAAGGGAGATGAACACTAAAATCTGTTGAGTGGAATGATGAATGAAAAACATTCCCTTCTGGCTACTCTGGTACACCAGGGGAAGTCTTGTTTGTTTTCTGGGGCGGTGTATAACAGAGGCTGGTGAATCATGTACTGTATGAAACACTGGTAAATACTTTTCCAGAAAAATGTTTTTAAAAGCCTGCTTAGGTTAATCATAGATGGTGCTATCATAAGACTGCTGATATCTTCTGTTATTTTCTTTTGTTCTTGGACGCCATCCTGTTTCTGAGAATCTCATCTACTTCTATGGCTTTGGATATTATCTGCATACTGCAGATACCAATAGCTCTAAACTTAAGGAATATATCCATAAAAGGGATTACGGTGAGAATGGAAATATCCATACTGTGCCTCATACCACTGACGCTCATCCTTGGTAGTGAATTCATCCTTGAATTGGAAGTCTAGGGCTGAATACCGGTTGTGCCATTTCCTAGCTCTGTGACCTCTAGCAAATGTTTGAATTTATTTGACTGCACTTCCTTTATATATGTAAAATAGGATTATAGTATCAGCTTAAGAATTATTATGAAAATTTAAAATAATTTTTATAAATTGCCTAGTACACAGGTAACCATCAGTAAATAATTATTTTTAAGTACCATTTTTTTTTTAAAGATTTTATTTACTTATTTGACAGAGATAGAGACAGCCAGCGAGAGAGGGAACACAAGCAGGGGGAGTGAGAGAGGAAGAAGCAGGCTCATAGCAGATGTGGGGCTCGATCCCATAACGCCGGGATCACGCCCTGAGCCGAAGGCAGACGCCCAACCGCTGTGCCACCCAGGCGCCCCTAAGTACCATTTTTTTTAATACAGACTTTTCTTTTTACCCTCACAGAGTCCATGAGGCATACAGCAGTATTTACTCCAGCTCAGATCTCGTTACAAAATCAGATTTTTAAAATATTACAACTAGTTACAATGGTGTATTTTCCACACTGACCTAACTTTTCTTTTTCCAGAATTTTTGATGTTCGCATATCACCCATTTGTATCAGCCGACTGTTGTTATAACCATTTATTAATTATTATCTTCTGTTTACTGTGTAGTGGGGCCAACACGATGCAGTCGGACATATATACGGCTATATATCGGTAATACAGAGGCGGTAGCAAAGCATCATCACCCAAACCAGAAGCCAGGGCTTTATTCTAGATTACTGTCACCCACGTGACCCACATCTGACTGCAAAGCAACTCCTGACTTCCCTGGAAACTTTCTTTCCTCTCTACCTCAATTTTTGGATTTCAGCCCATATTTTTTCTACCCCAGGAACACATCTTGGTTAATAATAGCACAGGGCTGGCAATTAAGGGAAGACTCCAAGGGCATTAGGAAAGAGGAGGAAATTAAAAGAATTGATGGACCAGCACAAAAACGTAGCACTTTAACAAAGAATAGGACAAAAAAAAATCACAATAGAAAATATTTTTCAAGAAAAAATATGAGGGACATAAACTTGACAACCAACATATTGACTGGGCAAGTAGAGGAAGAAGAGCCAGTACTAAAGATAAGAATGAACCTTTGACACCCGTGATAGAAAAACAAGCCAGGGTCATGGAAAGGAAAGATGTACAAGGACATTCATAACCTGCCACGTGGAATTTGAGCTGTTTTAGTTGTACGGTAGAGGCAGAAGCAGACCTGAAAGGTCCAGAAGTAGTAAATGTATAAAAATGAAAGGCATTGAGTTGTATACCAGAAATCTGGTCATGTTCATGCTTTTCTGCTGAGAAGGGACTGAAGATTGCGCTAAGAGAGTACCTTGAGGGGAATTTTATTTTCCCCTGCTAATTCCTCATCTCCCAACCCATCCCATCTTTATCTCCTGCCCACACCTCTGCAGACCTGTATATACAACTTCCTAATAACATCACGACTTTGATTTCTAGTATGGTCCCAACCTAGGGGTCTTCCTTGTACCCTCCACCTTCTCTCATCCTTCTGTCATCACATCTTTGTTTTCAAACCCTCTGGAGAAACTGACTGCGTCTCACCACCTCTGCTACAACCATCCTTCTCCAAGCCCCAGGGTCTTGCTCACCTGGACTGTTTTAATAGCTCACTTACTGGTCATGTCACTCCTCAGCTCGAAACTCATGAACACCTTCCCATCTCACTCAGGTCCTGACTAAACCTCACTGTTTCAGACCTTTCATGAGCATCAGACTTAAAAGTATAACCTATCTCCTTCACTTCCTCTTCTCCTTCCTGGTTGGATTTATTCCCCCCAGATTTATCACCAACTAACATGAAATACTGTTTCCTTATTTATCTTGTCTATTATCTGTGCCCTTTCGCCCCAGTGAGATCCAGGATTCCGGAGTTTTTCTCTTTGTTTCAATCAGCAGAAAGTTCCTGGCACTTAGAAGGCGCTCCTCACATGCACAAACGCATTCTAAGAAATTACATAAATAAATGAAAGGCAATTATTTTTTGCAAGATGATTAGTTTTCCTATTTGAGGTTATGCCTCAAGAAAAGTTCATATGTCACTCATGTGGAACTTTCCAAAGTCCTTTTGTTATACATCGTGAAATAAAAAGTTTTTCTCTGAACTGTGCATCAATAAACTGAAACAAAACATTTCATCCCCAATGTTCTCACTTTACCTCAAGTAATTTATTAGACGTACCAGATTACTTTCGTTCTTTACACTGATTATTATCATTGTAATTTTTTTTTTCGTCCTGTTAGAGAACATACACATGCGAAGTTTTGTTAGCAGCCAGTGAACAATTTAAACAATTCAAATGTGTCTTTAAATGTCATTTTCAAAGAGAAAAAGTAGCCTCACATTTAGTTATAATTCCTACCAAATGTCAATGCACGGAAAAAGGATTGTGAAATCTTTTGAGTTTGTATAATCTATTAAAAGCATGTTCTCATGAGAAGTGAAACACATGTCTGCAATATCAGCTTTTTATAAAGTGGGTGAAAAGTTTACAGAAGCTACAATAGGAAAACCATAATGAAAGTGTTTCAGTGTTAACCTGAAGGGTATTTGGAAACATACCCTTCAGTTTTTGTTTCTATATAAAAATATTACAACAATATGAAACATAAGTTGGGTCAGATGGTAGAAGATATTTGCAAATCATATTATCTGACAAGGGATTAATATTCAAAGTATATAAAGAAGTCATACAACTCAACACCAAAACACACACACACACACACACAAAACAGTTGGATTTAAAAAAAAATGGGCAGGGGGACTGAATAAACATTTTCCTAAAGAAGACATTCAGATCAGCACAGACACATGAAAACAATCTCAACATCACTAATTATTAGGAAAATGCAAATCAAAACCACAGTGAGATATCACTCACTGTTAGGATGACTAGTATTAGAAAGACAAGAAAAGAAATAACAAGTGTTGGCAAGGATATGGAGTAAAGGGAACACTTGTGCACCACTGGTGGGAGTGTAAATTGGTTCAAGCATTGTGGAAAGCAGTATGGAAGTTCCTCAAAAAATTAAAAATAGAAATATCATATGATCCAGCATTTCCACTTCTGGGTATTTAACTTTGTTCACTGTATAATTATTTACAATATGAGAGATATGGAAGCAACCTAAGTGTCCATCAATAGATAAATGGATAAAGAAGATGTGCTTCTTTAAGACATATATATATAATAAAATGCATAATGGAGTATTACTCAGCCATAAAAAATAATGAAGTATTACCATTTGTGGCAACATGGGATAGACCTAGAGGGTATTACAGTAAGTGAAATAAGTCAGACAGAGAAAGACAAACACCACAATTTCATAAAACAAATAAACAAGCAAAACAAGAGAGAAACAGACTCACAAATACAGAGAACAAGCCACTAGCTGCCAGAGGGGAAGGGAATAGGGGGGTGGGCAAAACAGGTGAACGGGATTAAGAGGTATAAACTTACAGGATAAAATAAATCAGTCACTAGAGATGTAAAGTACAGCACAGGAGTATAGTCAATATTATAACAATTTTGTATGGTGATAGATGGCAACTGGACTTATCACAGTCATCATAAATGCTGAATCACCATATTGTGTACCGGAAACCAATTCCATGTTGTATGTCAACTACACCTATATTTCAATAAAAAAAATTCTGTCATCCCATCTCCTTTACATAAGAAAAAATACCTTCATTTTTCATATGAAATTTGAGTCTTTGTACATATGTATCTATGATACACAGTTGATACCACAGTGTATATTACCATCTGGTCCTATATAGTTCCCTTAAAATCATATCAGTATTTTTATACTTCAAATTATTTTTTTTCAAATTTAAATGGATGGGCCAGATAATAATGTATCAAATGTATCTAATTTATGTAGTCATTTTTCTATAATGTAATTTTTAAGAAATTTTTCTGTTTTCTTTTGGAGGGTAATGTTTTACCAATATAGATAATGATGTTATAAATATTTTCCTAATTTAGTTTTTTTTCTTTTAAATGTTTCTTTAGGATAATTCATTATATGTTGAACTACCAGGTAAAAGAAAAACTATTTTAAACTTCCTGGTATCTGCTGCCTGACTACTCTTTAAAAAGATCATACAAATTTACAAAGATTCCATATATAGAGAGTATGGCAGTTTTAAACCAAATTTACCATTATACAGTAATAATGTTTATTTCAGGATCATTTAGATTTTGATAGGAGTTAAATGATATCTCAAAGTGGCTTTTGTCTTATTTATTATTAGTGTGGAAGAGATATTTCATGTAATTATTTATTATTATATATTTATTTTTCTTAGGTTTTTGTTTATTCATATCAATTGCTTATACATCCCTAGTGGAACTTCCTTTATATAGATATGAATAAAGTCTTTATACGTAATATATATTTAATGTACATTCTTTCTTCTAAGACGGTTCCCAGTCAGATTTATCATCAAACCCTTAATTTCATCTTTAAGGTTTGGGGTAAATAAGAACCCTGTTGTTACCTTTCTTATTATTTAAAAACAAAAACTCTGATTTTGTATGAATTGTCAAGAATATATAGGAATAAGAACAGAATTAATGTATTTGTAAAACCAATAGCTCTAAACTTAAGGAATATATCCATAAAAGGGATTACGGTGAGAATGGAAATATCCATACTGTGCCTCATACCACTGACGCTCATCCTTGGTAGTGAATTCATCCTTGAATTGGAAGTCTAGGGCTGAATACCGGTTGTGCCATTTCCTAGCTCTGTGACCTTTAGCAAATGTTTGAATTTATTTGACTGTACTTCCTTTATATATGTAAAATAGGATTATATCAGTTTAAGAATTATTATGAAAATTTAAAATGATTTTTATAAATTGCCTAGTACACAGGTAACCATCAGTAAATAATTATAAAAGTACCATTTTTTTTAATACAGACTTTTCTTCTTTTTACCCTCACAGACTCCATGAGGCATACAGCAGTATTTTCTCCATTCTACAAGGTTAGGAAACTAAGACCCAGAATGTTTAAGTAGTTAATGTTACACAACTAGGAAGTAGGGAGGCTTGGATTTAAATATAGGCACTGTACTTGCAGAATATGAGCTCCTAAATACTGCGTGAAACACTTACAATCTCAGTTCTGTGACTCTTCTATCATGGTTCTCACATGGCCAATGAGAATGCTTAACCCCCATTTTATGCTGTGTAAATCTCACCCATTCTTCAAGATGAACCTAAATTTATACATTTCCATGAAGACCTCCTCAAATGCTTTCCCCCTAAGTAACATTGGCCTCTCCTACATTCCCATAGTAGTTATCTACAGCACTCTTACAACTACTTAGGGTGCTCAAATTATATTATGCCTATTTGCCTTAGATCATGAACTTCCTCAAGATATACTATATTCTATTTTTCTGATCCTTTCCCTATGTCTAGTTCAGCAAAGTGCTTATAGTAAATATTCAACCAATATTTGTTATATAAGCAAATACAGATAATAGATATTATATGACAAGCAAGAAAATTAGACTAATTAAAATAGCCTCAATCATATTTTCAATAAGGTCAATAATTTTTTTTAAATATGGACAACTATATGCCAAAAATTTCTTGCTCATTTAACTTAAGAAGTATTTAGTGTATTTCATATATATTCATGCACATACATATTTTCACTCACAGAAAATCTAGCAGAAATCTCTTTTTTTTAATCATTGAAACAACCAGACCAAATTATTAGTGATAGGATAAAAAAATTCTATCAAAAATTATTGCTTATATATATATACAGAAACGTATGCGTGTATATATGTTTATACATACATACATACATGTTTATACATCTCACCTATCACGCACACACATGCACGCACACACAGACACACAGTAGACACATATAATCAATAGAAGCAATTTTGGAAAAACATTAAAATAAACTTCTTTTACCGTTTGTCCTAAAGACAGCAGCACTGATTTATCCACTTCCCTCTCTTTACAGTTGAGACCTAAAATCTTTATCACATAGTATTTCAGCATCTGGTCCATGAAGAAAGGAAATGACACATTTGTGTGCTGAAAATTTTTCTTAACAATGCATTTTAATAGTACTCTCATCAGTGCCCAAGTTTGCAAAATCTAAATTTGTAAGATAACTCATTCCTCTTCCCATTTAGGATATTACAAAAGAAAAGAGAAGTAAAGTGAAAAAGAAACAAGGGTTATTGTACAGGATCCATGATGTGCGGCAGATTAATTTTTCCCTTTTTATAAAACCCGTATGCCTTCTGTAACATTCTCATTTTCTATTATTTTTGTTTAATCTCTTTATCTTCTATTAATTCTAATTACCTTCTTTCATATTCTACAATGAGAGAAGACTCAATCCCTCATCTCTAGCTTCAAACACAAAACACAGGAGGGAAGGATATGGATACCTAAGTAAAAGTGATAATCTGATTATGCTCGCTTCCCAGCTCTATCTGTATTGATATTAACATTATTTATAGACGTCTTCTGAGCATGTAACAATTTGTTGATTTCCCCAGGAGTGTAGTGAAGGAAAGAGGTCTCAGGCATGGGCTTCGAGGAAAGAAAGTTCTTTCACCTTCTACCACCTTGTCAGAATTTGCACTTTGCATCTCGTTTAATCACATTCAAATTCCAATAGGACACGCACACAAAACATATGACATTACGTTAATGAACTAATTTTTAGATCTAATTCTTCTTGGGGAGTGTGTTGATGTTTCACAGAAACTTCGTGGTGCTCCAGACAGGGAAGGATCATACTTCCTGCAAAGAGACCACCAAAACGGTCTTGCCATGATGCCCATGAACACCACAGAACATTATCTCAGAAGACAATAGGCCTGGTGGAAAGATTGCAGGTGCAGGAATAATGCACACAGTGTTTGGGAGACAGAAATTAACAGTATCATACAGCCGTTCTTAAAGGCTAACAGTAACAGTAACAGAGGCATTTAAGCAAGCAGCAGGACCATTTAGCCAGGCAGCTCTAGACAAGAAGTTAGAATCACAGACGTGGGTGCAGACTGAATCAGCATGAAGGCTCTTAAGCTACTCCTTAACCACATTTAAATTTATCGCCAAATTCTTAGTGAAGAGGAACTGGAAACACACCTCAGAACTCACTCTATTTCCTTCATAATCATTTGTAAATACATCATATTATAGAATATGGTCCTTTTGGCATTTTAAAAATCTGCAGTTTAAGAACCCCTTCGTATACTGTTAAATTTATGTGCCCCTGTCAACACTATGTGATTAGAAAAGTCAGACTCTGGGAATAACAAGCTAAATATCAACTTTCCAAAATTCTCTCTAATGAGATTTATTTCTGTCAAAGTGGACTATACTTCTAGGATGTCTCTGTAATATTGCATGTATGTATTTTTACTTCCACAATGCAAACCACTTCTCTTTGATTACTTCCACAATCCTCAGCCACACTATCTTCGTGTATTTGTATACACACGCACGTAACACACATTACAGATGACCCTTGAACAAAATGGGTTTGAACGAAACAGGTATCCTCATACATGGATTTTTTTCAATAAATACATGGTATCATAAATGTATTTTTCTTATGATTTTAATATTTTCTTTGTTCTAGCTTACTTTATTGCAATAGTATAGAATATAATACACATAACACAAAAAATATGTGTTAATCCACTGTTAACATTATTGTTAAGGCTCCCAGTCAACAGTAAACTATTAAGTGCTGGGGAGTCAAAATTTTTACGTAGATCTTCAAGTGTGTGTGTATCTGGAGGGGGGTTTGGAAAGTCTGTGCCCCTAACCCCCATGTTGTTCAAGAGTCAACTATATATATGTATACTTTAATATTATACTACCTAACAATAATATTAGCTATTAGGTCTTACTATATGGAAGATACCTTACCAGAGAACACGGTGAAAAATATTCAGGTCAAGCTGATGATTAATCTAAAGAACACAAGGAATGTCAAGGAGTTGGGGCTTTATATTCATCATTCCATTCGATTTCACAGCAACTGTTAGGTCATCTTCACAATGAAGAAAGTGAGCCTTAGACGTATTAAGTAAACTGGTCAAGATCACAGAACTGTGAGTCATTAGAGCTGGTACTCAAACCCAGTTAAGCCTGATTTCAAAACCAGGTGAAAGGCACATTTTTTTTTCTCAGTCTGAGATCAGTGTATATATTCTCAGGGGTCTCGGAGAACAAACCACAAACATGGGTACATACCAGACTATCTACGTAGTGGCTTTACTATCAGTTACTGCCCTGGGATTCCAATGGCTTCATTTAGGTTGCTTATGAATGTATGTGTCTAGCGTGAAGGCTATGTAACATTATGTCAATGTGCAAATAAAATTTTACACTAAGAGAGAAAAACGGCCTGGAAAAACTTCAGTTTCAAGAGGCTCATTGCAGAGGTATGCATTATGAACTAAAAAAAAAAAAAAAAGTGTTTTACACTCATTAAGAGGTACTTTTATATATATATAATAGCAACAGGTCATAAGTTATAAGGTAAGCTATACCTTATACTTGTAACTTATGTGATAAATTTGCAAAGATAACATTTTTTATATTCTGAACCCAAAGTAGTGATTTAAATACAAGTTTTCATAATGTTGCAATGGACACATTTCTCCATGTGAATATAATGCATTTAAAGATCTACTTCATCAAAACTGATGTTGAAAAATTGCATTCTAGGGCGCCTGGGTACCTCAGTCCGTTAAGCGTCTGCCTTTGGCTCAGGTCATGATCTCAGGGTCCTGGGACTGAGCCCCATATTGGGGGGGAATGTCTCTGCTCAGCGGGGAGTCTGCTTCTCCCTCTGCCCCTCTTCCCCCGCCCCTGCTTGTGTGCTCTCATTCTCTCAAATAAATAAAATCATTTTTGTTCAACCACACAATCTTTAAGTGATATTGTTGATTAAAGTTTTAATATTTTTGTAGGATGTTTAATTTAATTTACGAATGCATTGTATTTCAAAGTTGGGTATGAACTACAGATCTAAATTCCATAAATTCCATAGACTTCAGATCTAATTTTATGTTTCTGTTGTTAACATAAAATTGTAATAAATTAATGTATCAACACTCAGTGAGGTGGAGGGACCAATATGATCACTTTCCTCTGAGAAACAATGCCCTTTACCACACTTAAGTTTTAAAAGAAAGTGCATGAAGGGTTTTTAGGTCCAGCTTCGACATCTGAAGAGCTTGGGAGTCATCGTTCATGTCCCAACGCCAAGAAAAAAGCTGAAAACAAAACAAAACAAAAACCTAACATCTGAAAACAAAACAAAACAAAAACCCCAAAAACAAGAAAGATAAAAGAAAAAAGCTGGACACACCGAAACCAGTGACTTTTCATGGAGCCATCAGAGAACTGAGCTCTTGGGGCGAAGGGCCACCCGCATTTTAGAGAGGTAAGTACACAGGAACACAGCTGAGATCAGCTTACCTGGAGCAGAAGCCGCTGGAGCCACAAACTAGTGAGGACACTGAACTGGCAATTTTGACAAACTGTTGGAGGTTTAGTGAGGACTACTGTCAGAGACTCCTAAGGCTGCAGCCCCAAGGAACCCTCACACTTTTCTGGGCTTTACCTCCAGTAACCCTACCAGGTTTTTATAGGGAAGAGCCAAGGGCAATCTCCCGGTGCCTCGGGCAGAGGGAGGGGAAAAGTAACCATTTTTAAACACACCCAGAGCATTCTCCACAATAAAGGCTTCACTCGAGAGCCTTATCTCACCTGGGCAGGCTGGAGCGTAATCACCCAACTCCAGCTTCCTTCCCTTCCAGGAGTCAGAGAAGGGAGAGGAGCTAAAGAACCTGTGTGAGGAGCACAGTCCTGGGGGAGGCCCTGGGATTTAGTCATGGATTATGGAACACTGCCCTTCCTGAATACCTTACCACCCCAGCCACAGGGCTCCAGAGTGGTAACAGTGAATTAGGGCTCAAAGAGCTTCAAGGTTCTTTTTTAAGGGAAGTTTGTAGGGAAACCAAAGGTAGCTGAGGAGACAAAAACAAGGCGAGTAGAGGGATTTTCAGCCTCAGACAGTTATAGATACAGCAAATATTAAGCATAACCCAATTCCTAGCCAGGTCATCATAAAAGCTCACTAACAGGCCTATTAACCTCAGTTTCTATTACCTGATCTATCATCTCTAACTTTAAACACAAAATTAAAAGACAGGCTAAAAAGCAAGAAAGTGCATGCCTGGCCCTAAAAGTCACGCAGTCCTTGGGCAGTTAGGGAAGTGGAGGGGGTAGAGCGTGCACAACACACGAGTGACTAATTTCCTTGCAAGCTCAGCTGTCTCCCCAAAGCAACATTAACAATTCACCCTTTCCTCGTGATTCATGTCTTAATGACACGAAAATACCAGTTAGGAAAAAAAAGTAAATGTGAGCTCATTTTTAAGTGATATTTTAATAACACGAATGCACATTGCCCTGAGTTTAGGGAAGTGTGGCTTCAGAATTAAAGTGGCAGACTCATGTGGTTTAAATAAGCTTAAAATTGGCAAAACTCTCAATTAACTGAAGCCTGAGCAAAATTCATTATGCGAATTCTTACCCAAAAGTCTCCTGGAATTATGAGATGGCAGCCTGGGTGAGAACAGGACTTGTACCATAGCCCAGGGAATTGTAGCAAGGTGGAGATTTACTGTATAACAATTTCCCCTGTTTCATATCCTCTTCTTCTCAGAGTGAAACCTTTTCAATGACAGAAATACTATCAGAGAACAAAGAGCTCTTCATTTGTCTTTTGCCTTCCACATGCCTTGAGCACCATAGACTCTAACCAGGAGACTTTCCGGAAAGGTGATTTTGAGCAATGCATTTTCTGGCATCTCCTCTGGGGCACAGAAAAGGCTAAGAATGGGGAGGTGGTGATGTGTAGCGAGGCTAACAGCAATAATGCATATCTACTTAGCCCAGGAACTCAGAAAACAACACCTAAGGAGTGGGAGCTGAATTGCTGAAGAGAAAGAAAGAAAGAACATCCTGGGTGGAAAAAATGCATTCAAACGCCTGAGGGAGACAAGAAGAGGAAGAATATCAAAGACCTGAAGACGGAAGCAAGGCCAAGGCGGCTGGGGTAAAAAAAGCAAAAGGTGGTAAACAAGGTCCAGGTAAGGCTGAGAGGTAGGTAGGCCGCCAGTGGGTTGAGGAGTTTCCCTTTATCTTCAGAGCAGTGGAAAGACATTCATTTTGCAGTGGGACGAATGAGACACATCTGGATTTTGAAAGTTGCCTTTGCAACGTGGAGAATAAATTGGAGGTGGAAGTTCAACTGAGTGCAAGTAAAATTAGAAAGTTATTGCAAAAGTGCAGGGGAAGTTGGTTGCAGCTTGGACGTGGCTGGCGTCAGTGGTAATGGGGAGGAGGAGATAAGAGATATACTAAAAGGCAAATGTAATGGGACTTGATAATGGACTTGATGCGAGAGAGGGTGGGCTTGCATTTCTCGCATTTACTATTGCAGACCCACTTCCCACGTTGCTCCACCCTTCTATTTTCCCCAAGAGGCTGAACTTCCTGTACAAAAACCAATGACTTCCTTGACCTTGGGCTTCTGATGAGGTTTGGCAGATGAGCAGCCCAGCAGGAGATTTGTGAAAGAAAGGAGAGTTCTCTCCTCATATTAATTGTCTAGAAATGAAATAAATACCGATTGTCTAGGAATGTTGGGTGGCCTCTTATGGAGCTACATGACCTATATAAGCAGAAAACCTCTTAGTCTGGTAGGCAGAAACCTGGCTCTCATTACTGTGGGGATTTTAATGTCTTAGCCAGTTCCTGAACAGCAAGAGTTAACAAAAGTCCACTACTTTTTAAATGATGGGCCCTTTCGGGAACAACCCAGAAACTTGGTCACAGGACTTGTGGTAGGCAGAATAATGACCTCTCCCCAGAAAGATATCCACATCCTAATTCCCAGGACAATGTCCTGTTATAGGGTAAAGGGGAATTAAGGTTGCACATAGAATTAAGGTTGCTGAGCAGCTGACATTCAAATAGGGAGATGATTCTGGATTATCTGAGTGGGTGTAGTGTGATAACCAGGATCCTTAGAAGTAGAGAGGGGAAGCAGAAGAAGAAAATCAGAGCAAGTGATGTGTCGATGGAAGAATGGCCAGTGACATACAGGGTTGCAGGCTTTGATAATGGAGGCAGAAGGTCTCAGGCTAAAGACTGGGGGTGCCCTCTAGCAACTAAAAAAGGCAAGGGCATAGATTTTCCCCTAGAGTATCCAGAAAGTAATGCAGCCCTGCTGATGCTGTGGTTTTAGCCCAGTAAGATCCATTTTGGACATCCAACCTATAGAACTGTAAGAAAATCAATTTGTATTCTTTTAAGCCACTAAGTTTGTGTTTGTTATTCCAGCAGCAGAGAATGAATACAGGACTGTGTTAGTTTGCCAGGGCTGCCATAACAAAGCACCACACCGGGTGGCTTCAATAATAGAAATTTACTTCTCATAGTTCTGGAGGCTGAAGTCCAAGATCAAGGTGTTGGTAATCCCACTGGGATAAGGTGATCAAGGTTTGATTTCTCCTGAAGTCTCTCTCATTTTGGTTCTTCTGTGCTCACACTCCCCTGATATCTCTTTGTGTGTTCAAATTTCCTCTTCTTCTAAGGATACTAGTCATATTGGATTAAGGCCTCATTTTACCCTCATCACCTCTTTCAAGGCCCTATCTCCAAAACAGTCACATTCTTAGGTACTAGGGGTAAGGGCTTCAATATTTGAATTTTGGGAGGACACAATTCAGTTAATAACAGCTATATCATGAGCCTCCCTTGACGCCATCTCCAGCACATTCTGAAGCATTATACTAAGGTGACTTACAGAAGCTTGTTAAATAGAGGCTCAGAACTCATGCCATTTTGTGTGCTTATGGACTATCCTGGCCCAAGTCCATCTCATCATTGATCATATGGGACCGCAGACCTATCCTGTAGTTATTTCCCCAGACACAAAATGTGTATTGAAAATATATTTAACAATTGACAGAATTCACATTTATTTCTTGATTTATGGAGTAAAAACTCTCTTGGTGGAAAGGGTCAAATAGAAGCCATAGAAACTTCTCCCTTCCCACCAGGACAGTAATCCAAAAGCCATACTGCACCCCTGGGAGAACTAGTGAGATCAGGGCACAATCAAATATTAATGTTGCAAAGTGGTTATTTCAGGGGGAATGACATGGGAATTAAGTTTTCAGAATCGGCAAGGGCACGAAAACATTAATTTCCCATGTAAATGTCCGCTAGAAGGCATCCACCATGGCTGTCCAATAATCTGGTTGGCAAGATGACTTTCTCTGGTGGAAGTCAGTTTTATCCTCCAGCCACTATATACACAAAGTAATGTTGCAACAGGGATGGAGGTGATTCATAGGCTGAACAACATGGGCTTTCTCTCAACACGGCTGATCCAGATACTCCTGCTACTGAGTTTTTGATTTGTCAACAGCAGATGCAAACACTGAAACATCCTGATGTGGCCCAACCAGTCATCTGATGGCACCTTGATCACACTGGACCTCTTCCAGGGAGGAATGTCCAATCTCACTGGGATAAACACTTGTTCAGAATGTGGAGTTGCCTCTCCTGCTTTCAGTACTTCTTCCAGCACCACAGTCAGCAGATACACTGACACCCTCATTCACCACTGATGTAGGGGCACCTGGGTGGTTCAGTTGGTTAAGCATCTGCCTTCAGCTCAGGTCATGATCTCAGGATCCTGGAATCTAGCCCCGCGTTGGGCTCCCTGTTCGGCAGGGAGTCTGCTTCTCCTTCTGCAACCCCCCCCCCCCCACCGCAAACTCATGCTCTCTCAAATAAATAAATAAATAAATAAATAAATAAATAAATAAATCTTAAAAAAAAAAAACCCACTGATGTATACCATGCAATATTGCTTCTGACCAAGGAGTGTATTTTATAAATGGTTCTAGGTTTAAAGACTTCAGGAATGAGCTCTGATTGGTTAGGCTTGGTGAGGAACTTATTACCAGACAATCACTTTTGTTTAGAGGTGGATTTTGTAAGACTGTCTCTCACAAAAATTGCATGGTTGAATTGGGAGAAGGAATATATTTCAGAAGAGGAGTGTTAGTAGGGGGGATACTTCCATATTAACTTTCCGTTCTCCTAAATTTCGTTTACCCATCATTTGACTTTTCATCTATTTGTCCTATTTTTTAAACAGAATGATAAATAAGGGCATGCATATTCTCAATACATCTTTAAATTAAATTGTTGATAATAATATCTCACATTTATACATTGTTTAGGGCATAAATTTTTACTATTCCTTTTTTTTTTTTTGCGTTTTTGTCTCACACATAATAGACCTTTCATACATTTTTTGGGGGGGGGGGACAGGGAGAGAAGGGCAGAGGGAAAGGGAGAGAGAGAATCTCAAGCAGTTTCCATGCCCAGCGGGAGCCCAATGCTAGGCTGGATCTCATGATCCTGAGATCATGACCTGAGCAGAAATCAAGAGTTGGACACTTAACTGACTGAGCCACGCAGGCGCCCCTTAATGCTTTTTTTGAACGGAAAAAAACAAAAACAAAAACGAAACAACTTTTACACAGTTTATCTCATTTCCTTCTTTACAATGACTTTACATTCTGGACAGAATATCATCCCAGTTTAGAACTGAGGAAACAAAGGCTAAGAGCAGGTAACTGCTTTAGCAGAAAGGTAAAGGATTCAGTTTGAATCAGAACAATTAATCCTTCGACACATTGTATAATCTGAAAATCTGATAATGATGATCCATGTGCGCTACTGTCTCCTGACAAAATGGCGTTAGAGACCCTTTCCATATTTGGTAAATTTCCCACTGTGAGTGTCTTTTCAGGAGGTAGGATTCCCCAACCATGCAAGCTCCAGGGTCCTCTCTCCCTGCTTCTTGATAACTGGGGTACATGCTGTGAGTTAGGCCAGGCCAAGACTAAGTTCTGCCTGGGTTTTGAGTCTTGAGAAAATATAATAAAGTTGTTAGGATAGTTAAGAAACAATCCATGGCAATGGCAGGAATGAGGGTGTAGAGGAAGATTTGTGATCAAGAATCCTGTGTTGATGATGCAATGGGCATCATCCTTAAGTCAAAGAGGCTTTGACCTGTGTGTTTGTCTTTGCTTCATGCCCTTTTCTCAGGTGGAGTGCTCCAGCCTTCACACTGATTCTAAGAGGGACCAGACAGACTTTCAGTAAAGTTCTTTACTGCTTACATTGTTTATAAACAAAGTTCTTACTACTGTAGTGTTGATGATATTGATGTAACCAAATAGAAGCTGATGTAGAGAAACCAGATAGTCTCAAGAATCCTGATTACTCTCCTCTGGCTAATCACCATTGTCCAGAAGTTTTCCTTTCTTTTTTCCCCCCTCTTTCTCAATTCAGTTGTTAAGAGTTAAAATGCTGATAGTATTACACTATTCCAATTGTAGCTTTATAAATGGCATGCTAGCTCTCTTGAATCATAGACAGTTTGAATAAATAGATCCTTACATGGAAATTGATCATATTCTATTTCTTCTCATTAGATACATAACACGGATATGAGACACGCTTTGTGATCTTTAGTAATGATCCGTTTAAAAATATTCACTCAATCCCTAACAACTTAGAGGTAAACACCTTAATTTACCAATTCTATGATAAAAAGAATAGTTGGAATTTTGTTAATTAGTTCAGGCGCCTGAACAGATCTGATGGAGTCCTGCAGCTCTCAGCAGGACACGGATGTCATCCAAAAAGCACCCAACTAAGGAGAACCATGAATATGATAATAAGGATGAAAGGAAACAGAAATTTTTTATCATCAGCCAAAGTGAAGGATACCCCACAAAGGACAAATAGCACCACCATCTTTTGAATAATAGTTCAAAGAAGAAGATGATTCAGAAAAATGAAGAAATAAAACTAATGTAAATTGCTCAAGATTGCATTTTTTTTGGTAATATAAATGGCAATTGTAATGCTTAATCTTGAGACTTCTCTTATTTAGATGTGAATACAAATTATCTTAGGAAAATTCCTTTGTGAGGCAAAAGTTTTTTGAAATTTAAATAAGTTCTTTCCCATCTGTCATAATGCTTACAACAAATTCACACAGACTTCACATGGCATTGATCTTCACCAAAGGGAACAATCTTCCCTGGCTGCTTTTACATCATATGGAAGAGATTTTGTTTGTTTATTTCCTTTTTTTTTTTTTACTACAGTGCACACCAGCATTTTAAATATTCCAGCTTGTCTTTAAAACCTACACCAAAAACATCGCATTACTTATATTTTAAGATCTCAACTGGCTAAGACAGATTAAGGAGAATTGTTAGGAAATTCGTTACTGACATTATTATATTTACATTCGAAGTAAATTCCTTGCATTCAAATCACTTGCTGTATTCATAAAACACAGGAGAAAAGAAGGAAGGTGAGACCGCTAAGGACAAAATTATATAAATCAGCTCGTAAAAACTATTCAACAAAGAAACATGGTGTTATTTATTCAAGAAACACATTATGGAGTCCTCACTGTTTTCCAGGAACTAAAGATTTTTATTTCCTTATGATAATTTACTCATTATCATGCACAGGATTCTTATTTAAAGAGCATACAAGATTAAGTATGGATGCTAATCTTGGGAGCCTGGAATCCTGCCTCTGGAATTTACTAACTGTGACATCAAGCAAGTTATTTTACTTCCATTTTTTACCAGTAAAATGAGGATTAAAAAAAAACCCAACTATTAGAATTGAATAAATTCATATCTGTGAAGAACACAGGACAGCACTTGGCATCTAGTTCCTCCTCGGTAATGTGCATTGTTCATTGTTAACAGCAAATTAAAATGTTAAAATTTGAAAATGTAAAATCAACATTGAAATCTCTTTATTAATATTAAATATTTTTTTCCTAAAAGAGCAATTTCTTAGGAAATATTAACTAGTTAGCAATATTCTATCATCTTTAGCAGCTGATCTTTAATATTGGCAAGCCATTTTACCCAATAACATCAAGCGAGGAGTTGCTTTTGATTGTAAATGAGATGGGCTGTTGCATTTTCTATTCTCTTATTTACTTTTAACCCCTGACAGAATTCTTTTTGTCCTTGATAATTCAGCAATTTAAATTAATGATTTAAATCTTACAGTGGTTGAAATGATTCTTGTTATGTAAATCATTATGGTTTCTTTGCTTATAAAGTCAAGCATTGTAACATCATGGGAAAAACTAAAGCCAAACTATGTGACTTCAAATTCCAGAAATACCACTTATTAGTTATGTGACTTTGGGCAAAGTATTTAACCTCACTGTGCCTCAGTTTCCTTCATCTCTAAAACAAGGATAAAAGAGCAACCTATCAGTATTGTTGTGAAAATTAAATGAGTTTTATAGCTATGCTTTTGAAGTAGGGAAGCTAAAGGGGCTCCATTTCTAGAAAGGCTCCATCTCTGCTGTTTTTCCGCTGTTTTATTCATGCTCCGTATTTTGCCTCTGAATAAGCCAAAGAAGCTATGTTCCTACTGCAAGGGGGAAGCAAAAAAAAAAAAAAAAAGGTGAATCATTCTCTGAGTTTTGTCCTAGGCCCCAAACACCTGATAACACCTGAGAAGAGCCGGATCCCAAACATGATCCAGCACCTTAGGTTCAAACACACCTCGGCTGAGGCTGGATCAATACCCCTACCTTCAGTGTGGAAGAACCCGTCATTCACCTGACACTCACCTTTGACTGGACCCTACCCTAGAATCCTGGAGGGACAGGTACCCTAGACCAATTTCTTTCTTTCTTTCTCTCTTTCTCTCTTTCTTTTTCTTTCTTCTTTAAGATTTTATTTATTCACTTGAGAGAGAGACAGCCAGCAAGAGAGAGAACACAAGCAGGGGGAGTGGGAGAGGAAGAAGCAGGCTTCCAGAGGAGCAGGGAGCCCGATGCAGGGCTTGATCCCAGGACTCTGGGATCACACCCTGAGCCGAAGGCGGACGCTTAAGGACTGAGCCACCCAGGCGCCTCAAGGGTTGATTTCTTAAAGGTTAACTGCGATGTGAACTCCGAAGCCATATTAATGAACTTTTTTTACTCTGTTAAATAAAAACTATTGATCTGTCTTATACTTTGAATGAACCTTTTTCTCTGCTTGATTTTGTAATATCATGTATTGTTATTTGGAAAATGTAGCTTATCATGCAAGTCTCCCAAATGTTTATACCTGTCTTCATACAACATTCTAAAAAATTACATTTTAAAAATATCACTATTGATATCATTTTAACAGTCAGTAAGTTTTGGCAATCTGTCAAATTGACATTTTTAAAATTTCGAATTTTTGCTTTAAAGCATTAATTATATCATTGGCAACAAATATATTCCCTTTTCCCTCGAAGTGTAAGCTCACTTTTTTCTTTTCTGAGAACATGTCTGTCAAACACTCAAGTCTCAATAACCATATTTTGTCTGCCAATTTTTTTTAAAGTAAAAACGTATTTCATGAAAAAGTGGCTAATTGAGCTAACAACGCAGACAACAGCACAAGTGTTTTTCTTTCACATTGTGGTATATGGAAGAGTGCTTCACATAATCCCATTTTAACATGCTGAATATTCTGAAAAGCGTACTTGGACTCTGCGTCTAAACACACAGTAACATTTAGGGCTTCCTCAAGGATACTCTGTAGTGAAACCGACAGGGTTATTTTTCCTGTAAATGCGTGGCAGTGAAGAAAGCAACGGGTACTTGGATAGCTTGGTGCTGCTGCATTGACTATATTAAGGCACCAGCAATTTTACCCAACTGTGACTCTGACACATCTATGCAAATGAAACACAGTGAAAAAGTCAAATAGCATCATATCGTTCTAATGAAAATAGCTCTAATCTCGTGGACCCCCTGAAGAGGATTTGAGAACACAAGGTATCAGCAGACCACAGTGGAAGACTACTCTTTTAGCATATTATTGTAATGGTATATTATTAGGCAATGAAAATGAGCGAACTAAAGATCTGTATCGGTTCAAATCAATCTTTTTTTTTTTTTAAAGATTTTATTTATTTATTTGACAGAGATAGAGACAGCCAGCGAGAGAGGGATCACAAGCAGGGGGAGTGGGAGAGGAAGAAGCAGGCTCACAGCGGAGGAGCCTGATGTGGGGCTCGATCCCATAACGCCGGGATCACGCCCTGAGCCGAAGGCAGACGCTCAACCGCTGTGCCACCCAGGCGCCCCGGTTCAGATCAATCTTATACCTCTTGTTTAAAAAAGAAGCAAGATCCAAATAACACGTAAGATTTTAGTCATATAAAGTTCTGAACAGGCAAATGTGGACTTTTATTTTAGGGATGCATACATGTGGTAAAAAGTATGTATAGAAAAGCAAACATACGCTTATCACGAAAGTCGTAATAGCAGTTACCTCTGTACCTCTGGGGAAGTGATCAAGTTGTGAATGGGAACAAGAATGCTGGGCTTCTGAGAGGCTGCAAATGATCCATTTCTGAATCCGAGGAGGGGTCCTATGTGTGTTCATTTGCTAATTCATTAAACTATATATGTACCATTTCATTTACTTTTCTATATATGTATCATACATCAAAATTAAGTAACAAAACTGGTGAATGAACATTTATTCTAGTTCTTTTTTTTTTTGGATTTATTTTCTAATCTTTGTTGAGAAAGAGTCTAGCTTTCCTTTCTCAAATATTAGTCAGATACCCCAACACCCCTTCTTAGTTTATTTTTTTCTCCAATGACTTGAAAAGCCACACAAGGAATGTTTATGATCTTTATAACTCTTCCGTTTTTCATAGTGATGTCTAACACTGTATGTGGAGAAAAATTTCATGTGGTGACGAGAGTCAACTTACATCATCATGTTGAATTTTTTTGCCTGGAGAGTTACTGCTTAATTTGTTTTACCTATTACTAATTACGGGCAACTGTAGCCCAGGTATATTCCTCTCGTCTGTTCCAAAGGTAGCATAATGAGGTCCCCTTAACCATACACTCTGTAAGTTTGCATGTCTGAAAAAGCAGCTTACTTTTTAACCCTTCTCTAGTGAGTGGTTCTAAAGATCAAGAGAAGGCTGGCCTGCTCAAGAAAAGATCCCGAAGACTTTTAGTATTTGAGGTTTGACAACTCGCAAATAACCTGAAGGTTCAGAATATGTAGCAATTTGTAAAATTAGCAGAAGCACAAATTTAGATGACAACACGCTGGGAGGGTGTTGTACAGGAGCATTACTTAGCTAATGAGAAAACCTCAGGAATCACATAGCAACCTTAATGTGACATCATCGGTGTGACTTAATTATTCAGGAAGCTATGTAGGAACATCAAATTTACTCTGTATTTTATTCAACAGGAGCCTTAAAAAGAATGTACTCATTGGTGCTCATGTGGAAAGGTGATGCAGGATACATAAAATTAAAATGTACGTAATAGTGCAAAATTATTTTAATGACAGTTAAACTCATAAGTATTAAAACTAAAAGATAGTATACAAAAATTGTTTTTGCTATGGATTTGTAATTTTTTAAGATTTTATTTCTTTATTTGAGAGAGAGTACAGGCACAGGAGCTGGGGGTAGGGGCAGAAGGACTGGGAGAAGCAGACTCCCAGCTGAGCAGGGAGTCCGTTGTCACAGGGCCCCATCCCAAAACCCCGAGATGATAAGCTGAGCCGAAGGTAGATACTTAACCGACTAAGCCACCGAGGTGCCCCTGGATTTTTAATTCTTACTAATTTTTTGTAAAGTCTACCGGGCATTACTTCATTAGAAATGAGAAATTTTATTTCAGAGAAGAAAACCAATGTATGTCTTAATTATGAGAGTTCTCAGGTGACCTTAGTGGGTTTAAATCCAAGCCTAGCCCCATGATTTTCACTCCCATTTAGTTACTGACATGCTTTAGAGGGTAGGAACTGGATTTTGTCATTTTTGTTCCTGTTTACTTTTGAGTGGTAAAATATATCTGAAATTTATTAGATTACACTAAACATTACCTGAGCTTATGTTAAAATAACACTAATATTAACATGACATATCATTACAGCTTTTATTTAAAAGTAGTTTGTTCCTGGGACACCTGGGTGGCTCAGTTGGTTGAGTGTCTGCCTTCGGCTCAGGTCATGATCCCAGGGTCCTGGGATCAAGTCTTGCACTGGGCTCCTTGATCAGCAGGGAGCCTGCTTCTCTCTCTGCCTGCTGCTCCCCCTTGTGCTCTCTCTCTCTCTGACAAATAAATAAATAAAATCTTAAAAAAGAAAGTAGTTTGTTCCTGATCAAATCGGAAAACTCATAAAGGCCCTTCACAAACTTAAACAGTACAAAATAACGTTATTATTATTAGTATTTCTATGTATTTCATGCATATATGATTATTGCTAGGTTAGCTGACACAGGGCATGCTATGAAGAGATCCTTGGTAATTAGGCCAGAACAAGGCATGACAAATCACTGACTCTTACATAGGAGGCAGCATTCTTGAGGATGAAAGAATGAAGGTAGGGAAACAAGAATGTAGACAGAGTGAATTGGAGACAATCTGATTTAGGAATAAAGCTGTGAAAATAATTCAATAATTAAATTTGAAAGAATTGCTATGGGGACTCAGGAAGGGAATATCAAAATATGAGGAGGAAAATAAAAGATTTCAGAGATGTGCACTTGCTGTGAAGAAGTCAGACGCCGCGATTTTGTAGTGAGCGAAGGCATTACAGTTCTGTGATATTCACTAAAAACATTTTCTGGACGTATAAAAAAGTCCCCTCACTAGTTTCTTTAACATTTTACTACCATCAGATCTCTAGTATACATGAAAGAAATCTATTCTAAGTGAGGAAAAAGGAGCGAATTGTCTTTTTAAAAAATTACACACTTTGAAAGTAGTTTTTAATTAAGTAATTTCTGGGTGATATTTTGATACTAAAATTTCAGCTGATGCCAAGAGTAAAAACTCAGCTAGATCTTGTGAACCTTCAAGCTGGGGAAGAATTTCAATGTTAATAAATCAAAATATGAGAAAAAGAGTTTTTAGTCCTTTAATGTCTGTATCAAGCTTGAACCTAGTGAGCCTTTAGTCTTTCTAAAGAAGAGAATATTGTCACTATTTTAAATGTATATTAAACATGAACTAGCACATTTTAATATTGATAAAGATAGTAAATATTTCTGAAAACTTTTGTGCATTTGAATGTAAACCGAATCAAACCACATCAAATTTTATGTCATGTCATAAGCCATGTGGAGCTTCAAATTATGAAAATATATTCTGGTTTCTTGTTATATTTTAAAATATAGAAATAAAATCTGCTTAAGAAAAATATTTTAACAGATAATCTAATCTTCTCTTTCTGTATAATTTCATCTTTTCTGCAACCATTAATAAACAATACTGATCCCTTTTATGTTATTGCCTGAATATAGTAATTTCAAATCTTACTAGGATAGACTGTAAATCTATATGAAAACTGAAAAACAAACTGAAAAATTGCTGCCTTTCAACTTGGAGGCAATAAAGTTAATAGCTGTTTATTCTACAGCTGACATAATGATGTGTATCAGTATCAGAAACAAATACAAAGTTTCATAAGTCAGACAGTGAATAGTAACCAGATTTGGGATGCATACCAGTCTAAGCATATGAATGAAAGGTGAGGAACACAATTAAGTCTTTCATAAGTGAAATAGCCATATAACACTGATATTATCATATACAAAATTTTTTTTCTTTCCAGGTTGGATAAAGAACTGTTTTACGATGATTCTGAATTAAATCGCTTAGCTATCAGTATTATTTAAGATTTGGAAACTTGAAGGGCGCCTGGGTGGCACAGCGGTTAAGCGTCTGCCTTCGGCTCAGGGCATGATCCCGGCGTTATGGGATCGAGCCCCACATCAGGCTCCTCCTCTATGAGCCTGCTTCTTCCTCTCCCACTCCCCCTGTTTGTGTTACCTCTCTCGCTGGCTGTCTCTATCTCTGTCGAATAAATAAATAAAAAATCTTAAAAAAAAAAAAAGATTTGGAAACTTGAAATGTAGAATAAGGAGAACAATGCATACTTTTTCATAATTCAACATAAAGAAATGGGCCTTCTTATAGTTTGTTACCTTTGCCTTCAACTACTCTTAAACATAAACAATTGAGCTGTTCCCTAATTGCAATATCATGTTTTTAAGTTCTCATTTAAGTCAAGCTGTAGAGGGTGGAAAACTTCTAAATTTCTTTTATAATTCACCAATGGCTTTCAAAGCTTTGAGACACCTGTGTGCCACTTAACTGTATTTGCATGTGAGTTACTTCGACTTGGGTACTACTGATTAATAATTGCAGTGCTGTGATAAAAAAAAAATCTCATAACCTGGGACACCTGGGTGGCTCAGTTGGTTAAATGTCTAACTCAGTTTCCGCTCAGGGCTGAGGTCATGATTTCAGATTTATGAGATCAAGCCCCTCATGGGGCTCCATGCTCAGCGAGGAGTCTGCTTCTCTCCTTCTGCCCCTCCCCCCACTCACATGCTCTCTCTTTCAAATAAAAATAAATAAATCTTTTTAAAAAATCTCATAATTCAAGTGTATATATTCTAGATATGATAATTAAAGTTTTAAAATAGAATTCTATAATATTTCAGAGGACAGATATTCATTTAAAAATGTTTGACAGACATCATCGGGCATATCTTAAAATTGGGTAGTTGGAATTGAGATGAAAGAATCCGTCAAGTTAACCCAAGACCAACCATGACTTATGTCACTTCTATAGGCACTGTGGTCTTTGGTCTTTTAGCTTTTTCCATTTTACTACTCTGCATTGCCTTTATCATTTCTGACCGTGAGTGGAAAAAATTTAACTATTAGAACTATTTGACCACTAACACTTTCACCAAAGTTTCCTTTATTTTTTGAGTGGCTGCCCCTCAAATCTCCTACTTTAATCAAACCTATGACTTAACTCCTCAGCTCCTTTTCCTGGGCGGCGGGAGCTGGTGAGGGACCGATAAGATGCTGCAGAGTGCTGTACTACGCATGCTCATCTCCAATTTGATTGAGCCCTCTTAACCTATCAGTCTTTTTACTTGTCCTTATTTTTCTCCCCTCAGTATCTAATGAAGCTTCTATCAAACACTCAGCAAATTATCTAAACTCATGCAACCTTGATAAAAATGTGAAAAAAAGCTTGAACTTCCTCCAGTTACTGACTCCAGTGGGCACACTTCCCTATAGATGCCTTCATCAGCCCTGCCTCTAGTGTCAGAGGGTGACTTTGTCCCCTCAGTCCCTGCTTTTCAGAAATTATATCTCCATTTCTGCCCTGAATTCCATCCCTTCCTGTAGCTTGAGTTCTACCCGATCAATTGTGCTCTTATGTTTTTTCAACCTTCCCAGTTTTCTTAGCACCTGCTCCTTGACCTAGAAAAATATTTTAATAGCAACAAACTGACAAGCAAATAAACAAATATTAAAATGCTATTATGAAAGAGCTTCATTAAACCTGTTAATACTTCATAAAATCTACTTTTCTGATATTAGTACAGCCGATGTGCATGTTCACGCACTCGTGTGTGTGTCTGCGTGTGTACTGACATGGAACATTCTGTCCTATCCTTTAACTTTTAACCTGTTCATGTCCTTGTACAGGCCATCTTCACTTTGAATAGTCTGATGAGTCATCTTCAGTTACCATTGTTCAAGTAACCAAGTTGGGACACAATGGAGTTACTCATGCTAGGTCCCACATCGGCAAACCAAAACTTCACTACATTTCCATGCTTAGATCTCACAAGAGGGTCTACGTCAGTAAGTCAGGGCTTGCCCACTTGGCACAAGTTACCTAACGTGTCTCTAAGACTTCCCTTTGCCTTCTATAAGGAAAGTAACCCTGCTTTAACAAATTGGCAAGTGCCCAGTGCTGTTCTTTCTCACTTTGGTCTATAAAAAGCTCTTGCCTTGCACAGATCTTTGGAGCTCCTGTCCATCTTTTGGATGCTGCCCAATTTATGACCCGTTGATTAAAGCTGCTAAGATCTTTGACATTTGCCCAGTTGAATTTCATTCTTTATCACCTCAGTTTAGTGAAATAAACTTGTTGTTACTTCCTCAGCTACATGGGTCAGTTTTCAGTTACATGGTATATTCACTAGGAGTGATTTTGTAAAGCACCCCCTCCATGCTAGCTCTTTAATCCACATACATCAACCAACATGTGCATTTGCTACAATATATTTCTTGATCCCCACAAATTTGGTGTTAGGTTTATGTATAGACAGCAGAGCATGTGGTTGTGGTGGCTTTTTGTTTCCTAGTGATAAACCCACAGGACATTTTATGAAAATGGATATCGAAAGAGGAAACTGGCCAAGAAAGATGAAAGAAGGAACAAGAAAATGTAAAGTGTTCATGCTAGAAGTGAAATTCAAACCAAGTGTGAACAGAGTTTAAGAGACACAGCTGACTGGGGAGCGTGGAACCAGCTACCTATTCAAGAGACTGGAGATATGAGCGAAAGGAACGAGGTGAAGGCCAACTTATTCACAAAAATTCCAGAAGTGGTTGTGACAAAAATAAATAAGACGTTCTAGACAAACTGACATTGGCTAAAACTTCACATTAAAGGAACTTTCAGAGATATTTCATGCCTTGTAAGCAAAAGATAAACTGTTGAAGGTATTCCACCTTAGAAAAGGGTATAAAAAATTGCCAATGTAAAAAAAAAAAAGATGCTTCCTCTGTATAACATTAGACAATCAGCAGAAGGAAAGTGTTATTGACCCTACTCCCGATACATATATTTTTTTCCACAAAGGAGTAAAAGACTTAAATCTTCAATGTTTCAATTTTAAAAATTACAGTGCATTAAGGAAATAACAGTTTTACTCTTTTTTAAATTTTCCTATACACTTATAGCTTATGGTAAGAGAATTCTTAATGTTTGGACAAAAGTTACCGTTAAAGTTAATGGAGCTATTATAATTTTTCTCACTGACTAAATTTGCTTATCACATTTTCAACTGGCATGGTGATTTTCACTGTCCCACATGACCATTCAAAGTGATGACTGCTTATATTTAAAGCGGATGTTTTCATGACAGTGAAATGATGTTTTATCCAACTGCCAGTCCGTTCATATCGTGTAAACATAACACATAATAGCAATTAAGACATAATGCCAATCTACGTAAACACAAATATGATTTGTAGACAATTTCCTTCTAAAATATCAGACAGAATGACAGCAAGAAAACTCTAATTACACGCATTGTTCTGTTTGATGGAACTCTGCCAGCAAGATGGTATCATTTTATAAGTTGTGATCTGAAATAGCATGATCAAGAAACTAAGTACAAATACATAATTTTAAAAAACAATTTAGAATGGAAATAAAATGATGCAGATGTAATGATACACTTAAGGAAAGGCATGATGAGTAGATATTCACATGGGGTAGTTCTCAAAAATGTTTGTAATCAGAATTCTTTGACACGGTGAAGTTGATTTGCTTAGTCTGTTTTTACTTTGTGATTTCCCTTTATCTATAAGCAATACCAATATTGACAGTTCCCACGGCACCACTATAGCATTTGCTCAACATTTTGCAGATGTGTGCACATAGATTAAAAGACAAGAGTCAGGTTTTAATTCCGTAGCTTCTAAGACTGCTTTGCCCCTAGACTCCTTTTATGTCATAGAATTGCCAAGCTCTGATTTTTGCTCAGGTATTCATGTTTTTCTAGGCTTTTCCTTCCTTCTGAAAATTTCTTACACATTGTGCCCACTCCTTTATAAAATTAATTTCCTTTTCATGTAAACATTCAAAGTAGACCCCGGATGTAAATGCATATCGACTATGTAAAATTTATTTATTTTTTTATTGCAGGTTTTAAAAACTCAAATATTTTAAAATGCAATTAGAAGAATGTATACTACTCTCTACCCTGCCCTAAATCTAGGGGTTTTAAAGTGACAGAAAGTAGAGAGTTTGGCTTCATTTCTATGTTGGGATGAGTGCCCTTGAAAGAGGAAGAGACACCACAGCTCTCTGTCATGTGATGATACAGCAAGAAAGGAGCCATCCGAAAGCCAGAAGTAGGCTCTTACCAAGAACCCGCCATGCTGACGCCTGATCTCAGACTTTCAGCCTCCAGAACCATGAGGATAAATGTTTGCCATTTAAGTCATCCAGTATTTTGTTATTACAGCAGACCAAGACGACATTGGGCTTTCTTTCTTGTCTTGTCTACACTTTGTTGGCATGTGATTTCACTTAGGTCCTGTCTGAAGTATCTATTCTGTCTTTCCCCATCCACTGCAGCTAAAAGCACTATGCAGTCACGGGCCAGGGCAGTAGTTCCAGGCATTTTCAGATCCGTGGCACATAAGAGGAGCTTTTCCTCAGCCTTCAGTTTCATGCAGTAGAGAAGACTGGCTTCTCTAGCTCACTAGTTATATGAACCTTTGATCCCCACTACTCATTACCAAATTTGATGGCTTATTTCTAGAATCAGAGTCCAAGAGACCCTTGAGTTGCATCCTGGATTTCCTCTCATTTTTTCATACATATATGAAAAACTGTGTATATATATCCTATGTAACACACATACATACATACAGATGTGTGTGTGTGTGTGAGAGAGAGAGAGAGTGAGAGAGAGAGAGAGTGTGTGTGTGTGTGTGTGTGTGTGTGTATGGTTTGTTTCCTTGTGTGTTAGTCCAGATTCTTGAGAAGCAGACATCAAAACAGGACTGAACCTGTAAGGAATGTATTGTGGCAATGTCTGTGAGAAAAAATAGGGAAAGCCAGGAGAAGTTGTGTGAGGGATCCCAGAGAAGGAGACACAGAAGGAAGGTTGAATGGAAGCATCTTAGACTGCAGTGATACTCTAAAGAAAGTTCAACAAGACTGTTGGTGCAAACATGAAGGCAACCTTGCATGTCAGAGGAGTCCTGTATCTCCCAGGAAGAGCTGCCATGGTACCCCTGCCAGGCCCACTCACTGCTGGGGGTAGCCTGGAAGAAGCATGGCCTCACTGTGAACATCTGGATTTCAGAGGAGGAGTTCATACCCCAGTCTCTTCTGATTGTTAGTCAGAGATCTGAGAGGTGCAGTCTCAAGCCTACAATACCTTGTCGTCTTGTTTTATGTCTTTCTTTTTTCTTTTCTTTTCTTTTCTTTTCTTTTCTTTTCTTTTCTTTCTTTCTTCTTCTTCAAGATTTTATTTATTTATTTGGAAGAGAAAGAGAGAGAGAGAGAAAGAGAGAGAGCGCATATGATCACAGGGAGGGGCAGAAGGAGAAAGAGAAGCAGCCTCCCTGCTAAGCTGGGAGCCCCACATGGGGCTCAGTCCCAGGACCCTGAGATCATGACCTGAGTCGAAGTCAGATGTCTAACTGACGGAGCCACCCAGGCATCCCTGTAGGTGTATCTCTTTCAAGAAACATAGACAATAACTCCAGTTCAAGACAGCAGACTGATCATATGTTGAAATCTTTTCCTCCTTCACCAAATCCATACAAATAACCCAAAACAGAGGAGGACAAATACATGCCCACTCTCAAAAAGCAATTAAGAATTTTAAAAAGATCAAAATCTAAGAGAACCCCTTGAACAAGAGAAAACAGAATTCAGAGCCCAAAAGACATTAAACTATTCGTACAAACAGTAGATGCAGCATAAATGATGCTTATTGTTAACAATGCAGGGAACAGGAAGGTACTTGGGGCAAATTACAGGACGACTAGATAAAGCAGCAGCAATTGGTGTCTAAGCAGTGTACAGCCCATTTGGGACCTTGACTCAAAGAGGCAAGTAACCCCCCCTTGTGGCTGCCGGGAACATAGCCTAACCGGGTTGTTACATAGCAAGGAATGGCGGGTACCTGGGGCGAGAAGAAGCAATTTAAAAGGCCATAATAGATGGCCATTTTCTTTCTTCCTCAGTTTGCGAAGATTTCTCAAACCTATTCAAAACTAAAAAGTTATTCTTAAGAGTTTCATACTGTGGTTATTCTATATAAAGTTTTTCTCTCATATCCAGTTTATCAAAAGCAATTTCAGGTTTTTTGAGATTATCATGTGGTTTTTATTTTTATTTTTTTAAACATTTATTTATTTGAGAGAGAAAGCAAGAGAGAGCGCGAGAGCATGAAGCGGGGAGGGCCGGACGGGGGGTGGGGTGGGTGGCGGGATCTCAAGCAGATTCCCTGCTGAGCACAGAGCCTGATGCAGGGCTCAATATCACGACCCTGAGATCATGACCCGAACCGAAACCAAGAGTCAGACCTTAACGGACTGAGCCACCCAGGCACCCCATCATTCAATAATTATTTACTGAATACCAATTCCAGTACATACTTAGCATAATGTTAAACCCTAGTTAAATAGCAAATGAGTAAGGCAGACATAGTCCCTGACTTCCTGGGTCTTATCTTTATAATGCAGATTTCTACTTGTAAAATAATGAATGCCTCTCCTTTTATTTACATGCTATTTTATAAATTTGTAAAGTTTGTAGTTCTATTTGAAGAGGTTCTGTGCATTCTTCTTCTTTTGGCTTTATCTAACATATTTTAAAAATTGAACGTAAGGTTCTGTTTTGCTTTGAGTTTTCTGCCGCATTATAGGAAAGATTTGAGTAAAACACAAGCATTCACACATAGGTGTGTTTGTGTGTGTGTTGTGTGTGTATATCTCCTATTTAAATTCTTTAGGCTTTAATATTCTCTTGGGATTTTTAGATGATTATATAATAAGTTAAACATTTTTTCCTCCAATTTTCCAATTGTTATACCTTATTAAATACATTGTAGTTTATGGAATCAGCCAGAATTTTTAGAAAAATATTAAACTTAAAATAACTTAGCAATAAAATTACCTGACCTTGCAGGCCAGTTATTTGTCCATTTAGGTGTTTAATTCTTTCTGAAGCCTTCTGATTGATTTATTTGTTCCAGATATTCATCCATACAGTTTATCCAAATATTTTAGCACGAGCTTTTTGTACTTACTTATAGCTTATAAAATTTCTTTTTTATTGTTATAAATTCTCATTTCTGATATTACTTGATTTCTCTCTCTCTTTTGCTTAGAAAAACTGTTAATCTATTTTAAAGCTATCAGTTAGTAACATTTGGTAGTTCTGGATATTGTTCTGAATTTGCCAGAAATATGTTCTGGATAAAGCGCAAAGGAATTCTTTGGAAAAATATGGAGTAGCTCAAATGAAAAGTTAGATAAGACTTCCAGAAGGACATGGATCAGGGTCGTAGTGTGGATAACAGAAATCAAAGGGCATTTCGAATTTCAGGTTCCTTCCCTGACTGTGGATGAGCTCCAGCTTTTTATTCATCCTGTGTCACTCAATAATGAAAAAGAGAATCTTATCAATATAGTTTTATATTAATTATTATTGCTCTACAACAAATTACCTCCAAACTTAGTCGCTTAAAACCAATGTTTAGGGGTGTCTGGTTGGCTCGGTCGGTTAAGCATCTGCCTTAGGCTCATGTCATGATTCCAGGGTTCTGGGATTGAGCCTCACATCTGGCTCCCTGCTAGGTGAGGAGCCTGTTTCTCCCCTCTGCTCGTGCTCTCTCTTGCTATCTCTCTTTCTCAAATAAATAAATAAAATTTTGAAAACAAAACCAAACCAAACCAATGTTTATTATCTCGCAGTTTCTATCGGTCAGAAAACTGGGTTGTAGTCAAGATGTTGCCTGTGTCTGCCATTTCCTGTGGGCTGACCTGGGCTGGAGGATCTGTCTCCAAGCTCACCCACAGGGCTTGCTGTTTGTCTGTTTGGTTTTGCGAATTTTAAATACAGTTTTATTTAAAACACTGCATTTCCCACATGATACAGTACTTATAAGTTGCAATGTTTCCTTTTCCTGTGTACATATTCCATAATCAAGTATCAAGAATGCCCAGTTATTTACTACAGCAGCTCAACTTTAAAATTACCATGGAATTCGCTACACATTTGGGTCCTTCAATATTTTGTGTGGAACGAGGGTAAACCTATGCTTCGGTTTGCTGAATCTCTCTTCGATGAAGTGCCCAAGGGAGACACCATCATTTCGAGGAGCTCCACCGCCAGGGAAGCCCCAGCCTTCCTCCTGACATGCCTCCTACACTCTAGGATAGGTTGGTAGTGATGGGGCTGCAGACTTTCTGCTGATGTTCATATTCTTTCTTCTCTGTAGTCTGATTCTTATTAAGCCATTTGGTGATTTCATTACACTTATCAAGAACTTTTTGTTTGTCTTCAAAGTAGATCTTGCCCTGAGGTTTTTCATTTTTAATAGTTGCTTTCATGTTGAATGCAGAGGACGCAAGCCAGTAGGCAGAGACATCAGGAATGCCGCTGTCATCAATAGCAAAAGTGACTTCCATCTGATGAACCCTATGGGGTGCAGGAGGTGTGTCTGTGTGTTCAAACTTGCCAAACAGGCTGTTGGTACCCTTGGTGATGGCACGTGCACTTCTATAAACCCGAATGAGCACACCAGGCTGGCTGTCAGCATACGTAGTGAAGCTCTGTGTCTGCTTGGTAGGAATGGTAGTACTGAGTTTGAGGAGGACAGTCATGACTGCCAGCAGTTATAATGCCAAGGGAAGCGTAACATCCACGTGCAGCAAATGTTGAATATTTTTAGATTTGTCTCCATTGAAGATGGTTGCCTGGACCCCCCAGTTCCACAGATGAGTGTCCTCATGATATGACCACTGACTTTGCCTAGATCTAGTGTTGTAAGAAGAGAGAGCGAGCAGAAAGTCACAGCACATTTTAGGACCTAGTACCCAAATCCACACTACCACATTGGCTCTATTCTATACACTGAAAATGAGTCTCTAGGGGCAGTCCACACTCAAGGGGAGAAGATTTAGGCTTTACTTCTTCAAAGGAAAATCAGTAGAGAACTTATTTTAAACCATCAGAAACAGATCAGAAGTACTGGATTATCTGGTTAGAAAATGATACGGCAATTTGGTAAATAAGTTGCACCAACATTTCATGGAATGAGAGAAAATACAAAATAAAATGTTGTCACCAAGAAAAGGAAGAAAAGCTTTTGAATGGCAAAATGCACCAAGCCCACTTTTCAAAGACAAAATCCTGCCTTATTTTGATATCTTGACACGTGCTTTTATCTTTATTATTTTCTCTCACCTTTGTGGTTTGCTTTTATATTTTCTTTTCTAAACTGTTAAATTTAATAAATATTTCACTTAATTTGTATGAAAAACATGGTTAGATTGTAACACTGCCTGCAAGAATAGCACGGGTCTTACCTCAGTTATTATTCTTTAAATATAACATACTTAAAATGCAGTAATCTTAATCACACAACTCAGTGAATTGTCGCACGTGTACACTTCCTAACACATCACTTAGATTGGGATAAGGATGATTTTTGGCTGCCTCCTCCCTCTTTCCAGTCAGTATTCCCCTCCCCAACTGAAGTTCCTGACTTCGGCAAGCAAAGATTAATTTTACAATATCTTGAACTTTATATAAATGAAGCATCTTTTACATTTTTTATTTCTAGCGTTTGCATTCTTACAATTTTCTAGAAAGAAATAATTGCTTCTTTCAGTTTTCAAGTTTTTTGGGGCAGGATGCAGTTTTTAATATTTTTTAATTATCGTTTTAGTTGGAGAATGTGATTTTTAAATATAATGATACAGGGGAGTCTGGGTGGCTCAGTCGGTTAAGCATTTGCCTTCACGTCAGGTCATAATCTCAGGGTCCTGGGATGGAGCCCCATGTCAGGCTCCCTGCTCACCATGGAGTCTACCCTCTCTTTCTGCCCCTCCCCTCTGCTCGTATTCTCTCTCTCAAATAAATAAATAAAATCTTTAAAAAGTAATAAATATAATGATACAATACTAAACCCTTGAAATATATTGCACCTCTTCAGAGAAAGGAAATTCTAACCTCCGTTTTATCCTCAAGGTCATATTATTATTAGCTTTGCTGAATTAAAGACAGTGCATCACATTTCTTGTAATGAGCCAATATCTCTAGCATGTGTCCATTTTTACAAATAAGTGTATACCATTCAGCATCATTGATCCATCAGAAAGCAAACAATCATTTTCCTAGGATAACACTCAATTTTAAGTAAGAACGTGATTTCAAATTTAGCTTTACATAGTTCTAATGAACATTTACTTCTCAGCCATATTAATTTTCAATGAATTTTTGTTATAATCGTAACAAATTTGCTGTATGTTAGCTATTCTTTCTATACTATATTTCAATATCAATCATTGATATTGCCCTAAAACTTTTTATCATTTCTTCAATCCAATTCTCTGGTTCACTGCACATTCATTATATCCCTATTAAAATTTGAAAATGCATTTTGATAGACTAAATCTTAGGCTTTTAAAATTATATCTGGCTTAATTTCTGTTTTGAAATTTATTATAATTTCTAAACATTTGTATGGGCATTATGTTGTCTAAATTTAAAGTAAAACTGAGATGTGTGTCACCATCTGATTTATTCAAGATTTACCCTGATTCTAAATCCCACTTGGGACACTCAAATTGGTCTAGAAAATTATTCTCAAAAATAGCAAGGCATAATTTTGGAAAACTATGAGGCGGAAATAGGGCTTATTTCACTTTCATTGCTTCCTCCACCTTAATGAGCACACTGACAAAATAATATTAAGTTCAAACAATATTCTATCAGGCTTCTCTGAACTGGAGATGTACATATTGAAAGTAATGCTTCATTGTACAATAACTGAAACTTCCAGTAGATACCTCTTGTGTACCATTCAGTCTGGGCCCTGACTTTGGTCTGGCTGCTACTTGAGAATCTAGTTCACAGCAGGCTTCACCCAGAATCTGGGCAACACCCAGATTTGCCCAAAGCCCTCCTGTACCTCTTACTCCCTACTCTAAGGTTTTGTCGATGGTGTCACTCTTTTTTTTCTTTTTTTTTTTTTAAGATTTATTTATTTATTTGGGGGGGGGAGGGGCAGAGGGAGAAGGAGAGAGAGTCTTAAGCAGATTCTGCGTTCAGCCCGGAGCCTGAGATAGGGCTCCAAGACAGAACCCAGAGATCACAACCCCAGATGAAACCGGGGTTGGATACTTAACCTACTATACCTCCCTGGTGCTCCCAACAGTGTCACTCTTAAAAGGGTGACCTGGAACCTTGGGGGGTCACTGTTTAAAAAAGTAGTTATCCCCGACCAATGGTGGACAGAAATGGTGGATAAATGATTTTATTCCTTTCTCCTTAGACAGAACTTTCTCCAAAGACACCACCCTGAGATACATTTAATTAAGTTTCTTTACCTCTGGCCTTGAGCGCAAGTCACCTGTAACATCGGCTAACTTAATAAAATATCCTTATACTGTTTTTTTTATCTCTTTCTTTTTTCCCTTTTCTCAGTCTCACCCTTGGATTAGCTAAAAACAAAAACAATAATAAAAACGAAACGACCTACAGACGAGCCTTTGTATCAGGTTTTGTCTTGGAGGCAGGAAGGAGAGACAACTAAAATAAAGTAGAGGTGCACATTTCATTCCTCTGCCTGCGGTAAAGCTGAAAATAAAGAGTAAATAAGAATGACCACAAACCGGGGCACCTGGGTGGCTCAGTCAGTTAAGCATCTGCTGTCGGCTCAGGTCATGATCCCAGGGTGCTGGGATCAAGCCCCGTATTGGGCTCCCTGCTCAGTGGGGAGTCTGCTTCTCCCTCTCCCCCACCCCCCACTTGTGCTCTCTCTCTCTCTAATAAATAAAATCATAAAAAAAAAAAAAAGAATGACCACAAACCATTTACCAAAACAAACCTTTCCTCACCAGACAGCTCCCACTGTGGCCTCCCCTCCCACTGTTTCCAACCCTCCATGCATTTTTACCTGGCCTGGGTCAATTGGCTCTTCACTTGCTGAGCTAGGGAGGCATTTTCTCTGGGACACAACAGAGTGCTATACCTCCCACATCTTCGATCCTTCCCCTTTGCTCACACACAATCCAAAGTATATGGTAACGACAGGCTGTACTTCGTTCTGTGTCTCAAAACAGAACTAGCAGCAGGCGATTTGCTCAAGAAATCAGAGCTCTCGGAGTACCAAACCTGTCACTGGCATCTAGATCTTCTCCAGAAACGTGGGGATGTCAGTGGTGTTTGGTCCCTTCCTTGTTCACTCTGTGTTTGCCTATGATCTGACTGAGTGTAGGCTGTAATCTACATATGTTACGGGGTCAGATTTTTATTTTTGAAATCCATGCCAGAAAAAGCACAACCACTTTTGCCTTTTCTCTTTCTCATCCTTTCCTTGCAAACAACTAAAAATTTCATTTTGGGGACACCTAGAACAGAAATTTAAAAAATTTTGTTTCCTATACATTCCTATTCTAATGAATACATTTGTGATATTTTAAAAAATATTATGTATTTCTCTTGAGGCTCCTGGGTGGCACAGTTGTTAAGCATCTGCCTTCGGCTCAGGGCGTGATCCCAGCGTTCTGGGATCGAGCCCCACGTCGGGCTCCTCTGCTAGGAGCCTGCATCTTCCTCTCCCACTCCCCCTGCTTGTGTTCTCTTTCTCTCACTGGCTGTCTCTCTCTGTCAAATAAATAAATAAAATCTTTAAAAAAAATATTATGTATTTCTCTTAAAATATTTGTTTCAAGCTCACATTGTAATGGAACTCATTTTTTGATTTCAGCTCAGATGCCTCTGCTTCATGGTGACCTTTTCTTGGTTGTACCCAAGAAGGACCTCTAACTCTTCACCTATGGAAAGACTGCCTTTGTTATTTATTTGTTTTTTAAAGATTTTACTTATTTATTTGTCAGAGAGAGAGACAGAGAGCGCGAGCAGGGAGAGCGGCAGGCAGAGGGAGAAGCAGGCTCCCTGCTGAGCAGGGAGCCCAACTCGGGACTTGATCCCAAGACCCTGGGATCATGACCTGAGCCGAAGGCAGATGCTTAACAGAAGGCAGATGTTTAACTGACTAGCCACCCAGGTGTCCCCCCCTTTGTTATTTTAAACACCAGTTCAATAACATCAACAGCCTTCAATTTCCAACCTATGCTTTTCTTCCTAAAAACATACAGCCATGCCCATTATACAAGCTGCCATAATAGAATACACTTAAAAAAAAAAAGTGCCTCAGTAAGTGCTTGAAATGCTGTCTTTATGCCTATTATTTCCATAACTTCACAGAAAATAAACAAAAGCCCATATATACTTGAAGTCTCTAAACAGCTGATGTAAATATGCACTCCATATATAGTCTATGAGTGCATAGGTTCATCCTGAGGCCTTTGGAATTTACGTTGACTTTGATTTGGGTTTTTCACTGTCTTAGCTAGAATGATCCAACACGTTGGATAAGAGACAAGTATCTATGTACTTTTTAAAAAAAATTTATTTGAGAGAGAGAGAAAGAGAGAGAGAGAGAGAGAGAGCGAGAGAGCGCCATGAGCAGGGGGAGGGGCAGAGGGAGAAGCAGGCTCCCCGCTGAGCAAGGAGACCCACAGGAGGCTCAATCCCAGGACCCTGAGATCATGACCTGAGCTGAAGGCAGACAATCTACTGAGCCACCCAGAGACTCCTCTACTTTATGTACTTTTGAAATAGCTAAGTTGTCTGCAGTTACTGTTTTATCATTCAAGGTACTTTAAAAAGTCCTCAAATCTTGGCTTGAAGAGAACAAGGAAATATAAAATGGATCAAAAGTTTTCAAAAGAATGAATAGAATCCAAAGTTGAAAATTTTATTTTATGTATTTTTATTGTAGATGTATTTATTGGCCCTCTTACTGAGGCTTATAGATTATATATTCATGACATTATTAAAATTATCCTTAAATTTCTGTCAAATAAGGTCTTTATGAATAATCTGAATCTTTAATTAAAGACTAGCTGCAGCATTTAGTGATAAGATCATTTGAATCTGTTTATAAATTGTGTATCAAAGGTACATGTATTTTTTTGTATAATGAATTTAGCAAATATTAGGGGAAAATAATTTCCATAATCCTGACTTCTAACACCATATATTAGTTTTGCTAGTTTTTGAATATTTTATAAATTTAATCATGCATTTTTCTTTACGCTTGATTTTTTCATACATTATTATGCTTATGAATTATTGAGGCACAATACTGTAGTTCATTTGTTCTAACTGATGTATAGTATTCTATTGTATGAGTAAACATTTGTCCATTTTACTATAAATTGACTTTTAGATTGTTTTTCATACTGAGTTAATATAAATAATGTTGCTATGAACATTACTGAATATACGTTTGGTTTGTTCGCACTAAATAAAAGTATACATTAATGTTAACATTTTTTAGGTGAATATGAAAGAATGGAATTTATAAATAGAGAATGCAAATATTCACGTTTAGCAAATAATGATAAGCAATCTTTCAAAGAATTTTTACCGATTTACACTATCAGGTGCTCCTCATTCTTATTAATTCGGTATTTTCTGCCTTTACCATTTTAGCCATTCTGTTATATGCATGACTTTAATTTGCCTTTCTCTGATGATTAATGAATTTGAGTGACATTTTATATGTGTATCAGCTTTTGGGTATCCTCATCTGTGAAATGCTGTTTGAATTTTTGTCTATTTTTTTATGGGTTGGTATTTTGTCTTTTTGATTTCCAGGAGATTTTTCTATAGTCTTATGAGTCCTTTGCCAAATATATATAGCAAATACCTTCTTTCAGGATAGAAAGACTTTTTCTTTTTCTCGGCTCTCTTCAGCTTTATCCCTTTTGAAGAAATCTTTGCCTACATCAAGGTCTTGAGGGTATTCTCTTATGTTTTCCTCTAAAGCTTTATTATTTCACTTACACATTAGATCTACAAGACAGCTTGAAGGGGTTTTTATGTTTTGTGTAATAAAGATTTGGTTTGGTCTTTTCCGTGTAGATATTTAATTAACCTAACACCACTTATTAAAAAGGCATTCCCTTCCCAACAGCACTTCAGTGCAACCTATGACACAAATCAAGTGACCTTCTGTATGAGTCTGCTTCTGAGCTTTTGTTCTGTTTTATTAGTCTTTTTGCTGTATTCTAATAGTCTTGCTAACCATACAGTTTTCAGTGTATTATTCACTAATATCTCAAACACACAATCCATTCACAATGCAATATTTTTATTTATTTATTTTTTGCAATAACAAATAGAATTTTCTATTTCAGAATACTCAATAAATTTTTTATAACTGCTCATATTCAATTAGGTCTTCAAAGTTTTTGCCTCATAATGTGGTTGATGAAGAGTCTATTCTTAGAGCAGACATGACAACTAAACAATTTTCTTATGAGTCTCTGGTTTTTAATTATCTTCAAAATATGTTTGTCTTGGTGAATTTTTTAGAACACTTGATTATTCACTTAGTTAAAACTACATAATAGAACTCCAGATATGCGTAATTAGAATGTTATGTTAATTTCAATACTCTGAAAAGGAAATGATTCTACCACCAACCTCCCTGCATTAAGAAACTTAAACTTTTATCTTAAGATAACTCCTGATACAGCATTTAACACAAGACCCAAATGAAACTGCTGGCTTCAATATGAATATAAAATACAAATGGAGATTTTAATTTTCTCTTGTTTTGGTTTCTTTTTTTAAGATGAAAAGTAAATAAAAATTCTGTTTCCAGTCATGATGACGTAACAGGGAATAGATTTTTCTTTTTGCTCCAAACAACCATAAAACTAGATAAAATACATGAAAACAATTTTCAGGAGTGCCTGGCTGGCTCAGTTGGTTAAGCATCCGACATTTGATTTTGGCTCAGGTCATGATCTCAGGGTCAGGCTCCATACTGGGTGTGGGGCTGCTTAAGATTCTCTCTCTTCCTCTCTTTATGCTCCTCCCTATTCCTACTTGTGCACATTCTCTTTAAAAAATAAATAACTAAGAGAAAAAAAGAAAAAAGAAAACAAGTTTCAGACATTAGACACAAAGAAGCACAAGACATTGATTTCTGAGACAGAACCCACAACTGCCTCTGGCTGAAGTGCTGGGGGAGGCATGAATGGTTTAACCCAAAGCAGAGCCTGTTGTGGAACCCATAAATAAATCAGCAGACAATGAAGGAAACTGAGGTAGGGTAGGGAGGATAGGCAGTTGTTAATATTTTTTATTCCTTGCTTTGTATTTAAATATAGTTGAAGCCTGCTCTTTAGTGCCAAGTCCTTAACCCATTAATAATTCCCTTTTAAAAATTTCGTTATTGCACAATCCTGCCTCCACTTTGTTGAATGGTTCCCTTCCCATTTTATGGTCTGCTTTTATCATTTTTGTGAAAGTTTATGTAAAGAAAAATCTAGAAAAACCTTTCAAAACGTTCATAAAATCTGTTATTTAGACCAAAGTCTGTCTTCACATAGTTATTAGAGTGCCTATTTGCTGTTTGATTGATTCCGCATGCAAACCATTAATGTGATGATCTGAGTATAAAGAATCAAAAGTGAATCATAATGTAATTTTATTTCATGTTCATAGGAAATGACAATCTTGCATGGGACTGTATACTTTATACATTCCCTTCCCATTATCATCAAGAACAAGCAATTGGTAATTGAGAGAAATTGATTTGAAAAATGAATTAATCCAAGATAGTAGAAGAATCTGGATTTCCTCCTTCATAGTTTTATTAAAATGGAAATTTGCAGCATAATTTTACTTTCTATTATTTCCTCAACTGATTCAAAATTTAGTATTCATTCAAATTTTTAGCTTTAATAAAATATAGTTAATGGTAAGAATAAATGAGTAGCAGTGTCATGGGAATGAGGTTCAAGATGGTAGCATTAGGAAGATCCTAAGTTCACTTCTTCCCATGAACACAATAAATTTATAGCTACATATAGAATAATTTTCTGTCAAAAGACCTGAAAACCAGATAAACAGAGCCTCCACAACAAAGGATAAAAGGGCAGTATCAAAGTGGGTAGGAGAGACAGAGACATGATCTTGCAAAATAAACAAACGAATACCAACACAGGTGTAGCAATCCACAATCAGGAGGGATCTCAAACATACAGAACTTTTCCTTGAGAAGAGGGAGTCTTTGCTCTATATTAGGTACCCCAACCCCCAGATCCTACACAGAAGATATGAGCCCGCAAAATGCTTGGCTTTGAAAGCCAATGGAGGTTATGTCCAGTAAAACCATGGAACTGTAGGGAATGGAGAACCTGCTCTCTTTTTAAAATTTTATTTTATTTTTCATTTTTTAGCATGGGGGGTGAGAGAGAGGAGGGCAGAGGGAGAGAGAGAAACTTAAGTAGGCTCCATGCCCAGCACAATGACCAACACGGGGCTCTGTCTCACAACTCTGAGATCATGACCTCAGCCAAAATCAAGAGTTAGATGTTTAACTGACTGAGCCACACAGACATCTCAGAGAACCTGCTCTTAAAGGGCTTGCACAAAGATTCACTTGCCCCAGCACCTAGTGCCAAAACACCATTTTGAAAAGTGCCTAGACCATATGTGAAAGAGATCCACTTACTAGTTTTAAAGGATCTGCTGGAGAGGCAGAAATTTGTTGGGATGCTCTCCGCGGACACGGAGACAGTGGAGGGAGCCATTTTTGCAATCTCATTCTAATGTGCTCATGCTGGTGCTGGCAGGTGCCATTTTGTAACTCTAATTTGTTAGTGCCAGAAGGCATGCCCCACCGAAGGCTCTGCCCACCTCTGAGCCACAGCCACGCATCAGCCAAGGCTAGGCAAGAGCCCTGACCTCCTGCGTGTTGCAGTCATACACCACAGCAGGCCCAGATGAGAGCCTGTCCTGAACCCACACTGCAGCCACAATCTCATCAAAGAAGACAGGCATGTGCAGATCACAAAGGGAGCACTGTTGATTGTCTAAGACACAGCACTTCGAGCCCCATGAGACATCTCCTACACAGGACACTCCTTCAAGACTGGGAGAGTTAGCTGATTTGCCTAATACATAGAAATCAACACACAGAGAGTCAGGCAAAATGAGGAGACAGAGCAACATATTCCAAATGAAAGAGTAAGACAAAACCTCAGAAAAAGACCTAAATGAAACAGAGATAAACAATATACCTGATAGAGAGTTCAAAGTAATTGCTATCAAGATGCTTACTGAATTTTGGAGAAGTGAGAACTTCAACAAAGAGATAGAAAATATAAGAAAGTACCAAACAGAAGTTACAGACTTCAAGAATATAATAACTGAACTGGAAGGTACACTAATGGGGGCTCAACAGCAAACTGGATGAAGCAGAAGAAAGGATCAGTGAGTTGGAAGACAAAACAATGGAATTTACCCAAACAAAACAGCAAAAAAGAAAAAAATAATTTTAAGAAGTGAGTATATCTTAAGGGACCTTTGGAACAACATCAACAGATAACATTCACATTATAGGGGTCGCAGAAGAAGATAAAGGGCCAGAAAACATAGTCGAAAAAACAATGGCAGAAAATTTTCCTGATCTGAGGAGGAAACAGATCCAGGTCCAGGAAGCCCATAAAATTCCAAATAAGATGAACTACAGAGATCCATGCCAAGATACATTATAATTAAAATGGTAAAAGTCAAAGATAAAGAGAGAATCTTAAAAGTAGTAAGAGAAAAAATAATTTGTTATGTATAAGGGAAACCTCATGAGGCTTAACAGCAGATTTTTCACAGAAACTTTGCAGGCCAGAAGAGAGTAGCACTGAAAACTATGACACTGATGAAAGAGATTGAAGAATACACAAACAACTGGAAAGATATTCCATGCTCATGGATTAGAAAATTTAATACTGTTAAAATGTCCATACTACCCAACTACAGATTCGATGCAATACCTACACAAATCCCAATGGCATTTTCCACAGAACTAGAACAAAGAATCCTAAAATTTGCATGGAATCAGATAAGATCCCAAATAGCGAAAGCAATCCTGAGAAAGAATAAAGTTAGAGATCTCACATTCCTTGATTTCAAACTATACTACACAGCTATTGTAATAAAACCAGTATGGCATTGGCATAAAAACACATACAGAGATCAACTGAACAGAAGTGAGAGCCCAGTAATAAATCCGCACATATGTGGACAATTAATTTATGACAAAGGAGCCAAGAACATATAATGGAAAAAGGAAAGGCTCTTCAATAAATGGTGCTGGGAAACTGGACAGCCACATTCAAAAGAATAAAGCTAGACTACTATCTTACACCAAACACAAAAATTAACTCAAAATGGATTAAAGACTTGTATGTAAGACCGGAAACCAGAATATTCCTAAGAGAAAAAGAGGATAAGCATCCTGACTTTAGTGTTGGTGTTGTGTTTGTGGATCTGGTTCTAAAGGCAAGGAAAACAAAACTAAAAAATAAATAAGTGTGGCTCTATCAAACTTATCACACTAAAACCTTCTGCACAGCAAAGGAAGCCATTAACAAAATGAAAAGGCAACCTACTGAATGGAAGAAAATATTTTCAAATCATATATTGGATAAGGGGTTAATATCCAAAACATATAAATAACTCATGAGGCTCAAAAATAAAGAAAACAAACAATGCATTTAGAAAATGGGCAGAGGATCTTAAAATACTTTTTTCCAAAGAAGACCTACTGATGGCCAACAGACACATGAAAAGATGTTTAACAACAGTACTATGGAAATGCAAACCAAAAGCATAATGATATACCATATTACACCTGTTAGAATGGTTACTATGAAAGGGCAAGTAATAACACATGTTGGAGAGGATGAAGAAAAAAGGGAACATTCATATACTGTTGGTGGAAAGGTGAACTGGTATAACCACTATGGAAAACTGTATTAAAAATGAAAAATAGATCTACCATATGACCTAGCAATTCCACTTGTGGGTATTTATTCAAAGAATACAAGAACACTAATCTAAGAATATATATGCACCCCCATGTTCATTGCAGCATTATTTACAACAGCTAAGAAATTAAAACAACCTCAGTGTCCATCAATGGATGAATGAATAAAGAAGATGAGGTATATATATATATATATATATATATATATATATATACACACACACACACACACACACACAATGGCATACTACTCAGCCATAAAGAAGAATGAAATCTTATCACTTGTGACAACATGGATGGATCTTGAGACTATTATGCTAAGTGAAATAAGTCAGATGAAGAAAGACAAAAACCATATGATTTCACTCTTATATGGAATCTAAAGAACAAACAAAGCAATATAAAAGCAAACTCATAGATACATAAAACAAATTAATATTTACAACAAGGAAGGGAGTTTAGGGGTGGGCATAATGGGCAAGAGGGTCAACTGTATGGTGTTGGACAGTAACTAGATTTCTTTGGTACCACTTTGTAGCATATACAGATGTTGAATTATATATACACCTGAAGCTTATATAATGTCATATACTAATTTTACTTCAATAATGGTAATAATAATAAAAGAATGAGTAAATCTAAGCAAATGGATATATTTTTTACATTAAATGATGCCAGATAATGGGTCCATATTTCTTGTCTACAGAATGCTGAACTCCAACTGACATTCCATTAAAATGAAGACATATTTTAGATTATATGAATGAAGAAGAAAATGAAAAATAAGTGTTATTGAATTCAACAGAAGATATGGCAGCATTTGAAATAAGAGCTACTTTTCAAGGTGAATTAACAACAACTAATTATCTTAGTTATTCTGAATGAAAACTTTGGCCTCAGTGGCCCTTCAGGGTAGAAGAAAGCCCAGGTCTCTCCCAGTATATGGTAGTCCATGTTATGGTGCATACCAGCCCATGAAATGGGCACATAGACTTGAACAAAGGAGTAAGGCTGTTTCCCAATCACTAGATTTGTCATTATGGTACACTTCAGTAAGTAGAATAGAATCATAACCTTTTCATCTCACTGAAAGGCATTTTCTGCCTAGCAACATGCAGCTATATCTAAAATAAATGATGATACTCACGGGCTGGATCTCCCTAAGTTTTGGCAAATGGTTCTCCTAACGGATGGGCATGGACTGGGAGCGGGAAATATGATCATTTTTAGAATTAATACTAATTAAATTTCAGAGTCATGAGTAGGCAACAAATCTCGACCTCCTACCTCCTTCCTGCCTAAATTTTTATCATTATTGGAACAAAAAATTGCTCTCATTTCTTCTATGGGAATTTTACTGATGAAGCAAATTTTATAAATTTGCCTTCCAAAATGTTCACTGGATATATCTGCTAGGACAAGAGTTAAGAAAGGGAAAACACAAAGTGAAATTTATCTCAAGATCCTGAATCCTTTTATAATAACAATGATATATGTATATTTAAAATTGTTCACATCCAATGCAGTATTTTGAAGTAACCTAATGGGGAAAAAATTCTGTTGTACAGTCTATTTCTAAACTCTTGATGATGATAATTTTAAACTCTAAATAAGAATATGGTGCGCCTGGGTGGCTCAGTCGGTTGAGCATCTGCCTTCGGGTCAGGTCATGATCTCAGGGTCCTGGGATCAAGCTCCACATCGGGCTCCCTGTTCCATGGGGAGTCTGCTTCTTTCTCCCTTTCTCCCATCACCCGCTTGTATGCTCACTCTCTATCTCAAATAAATAAATAAAATCTTAAATAAATAAATAAATAAATAAATAAATAAATAAATAAAGACACTATCTCTATAAGCATCAGTTTCCTCATCTTTAAAATAGAGGTGTTAAACAATATCAGTCACAGGGTTTTTGGAGGAGTTCTTTAGAACCTTGCCTTTAGAGAGCTTATAGTTTCTGGATTTGGTAAGTCTTTTCAAATGTTTGTTGTTCAGGAAAAGAAAAAAAAAAAGATCAGGAGACAAAACAAGCATTAATAAACTCATATACATTCCTATCACATGGAAAATGATCCTAGTTTCTAGACTGGAGAGCAAGGTTTCTAGAACTCTCTCCTTGGAACTGTGACAAGGACTTCAGGAAACAAGATTTCATCAGAGCCAATCTTCCTTGATCCTACAGTCACCCCTGAGGTCCTAGATTTACTTCATAAAGAACCCCATAGATAACAGCATGGCTTGGGGAACAGCACCCTGCTGGCTCCACAACCTACTTCCAAATTGCTGTAAGGATTTTAGTGATGCTTCCTTCGTATCACATCCTTCATCAGAAATGTAATGAAAGATTAAAGCTCTCTTCCTGTTTGTTAGGCCAGAGGCTGGCAAAGTCACAGAGAAATGCATTTGAGCATTAAATTCAAGTCTCAGATGGTCTGAAACTCTACCCTTTCCTAGGTCATGGTGGTTGTCCTAGACCCCCATTTTTAGATATTCTTTGAAGGGCATTTAAGAATCATTGCTAGACCACAGAACAAGCCTTCTTACCCTGGTGTATGTAGAAGTAAATGAGTCTAAGGAAAATCCAAAACTACTCCAGAAAAAATGTGTTACTACTCTATGAGGTCAGATGAGCACAGAAAGAAGAGGAATAATGGGAACTAGCTTATAAGAATTTTGTTATGCTGCCCCTAAGAACCCAGATGTGTGACCACACTGTTTTGATAAGGTGGCAGGGAACCACTTGGGTGGATGAGTTGCAGAGGGAGACTGAGTCAAAGACCTGGGCCTCTGGCAAGGAGAGAAAGTGCTCTCAAAGAGATGCATGCCAACAGAGGGGTAGAAGTGAACTTAAAGGTGAAGCCAGTAGAGTCCCAAACTTTAGAACTGTTTCAGGAGAAGGGATTAAGAACAAAAGCGCTTGGGATCATAGGAGAAAAGAAGCCCAGCTCTAAATGGAATTTCTACAAGTGAAAGTGAAGCTGGGTCATGGAATCCTCTATTTACTGAGGGCAGCAGTTTCAGTGCTGTTAATCTCATAAGCAGGGATATTTACTGGTGTGACTGTCAACATCTCCTAAGAGAGAGCAGGCATTCAGACATGGTTAGAAAAATCCAGATGTGTATGTACAAAGAAACCTCATTGCTTCAGGGATCAGCACTGAGTCTTAGGAAAAGAGAGTACGAAGGATTTTTAAAAAGCAAGAAATATTAAAAAATAAAGTTACCAAATTGCTAAGGATGACCCCTATAATATACTTAATAAGGAACAATCAAGATTAAAACATAAAGAAAGAGAAAAAGGGTCTACTGACTATAAGTACAAATAAGAAAAGGTGGCACTATTTTCCCACCTGGAAATGGTTGCAATGTTATTGGTTCATCTTTGGCATGACTTGGCTGTGCTCTCAGCCAGTTTGTGGCTTCCATTAGAGTCAAAGTCAGAGGAGTAGGATTAAGTTCTATCCAAAGAGAATGCATGCAGTAAGCTAAGAACTGCATCTTACCCCAAACTGGGGTCACTCCATGGTAAATGGCCCATCTACCACAAGGATGTTACATAAGATAGCAAGGTCTAAAATCTCACTGGTTTACTGACTCTTAAACCAGATCAGAATTGCTTTAGCTTCCTGACTGATTAAAACTAATCCAAAGTTATCTTTTACTTATTAATCTAAGACCTAGCATTCTTTTTTTTTTTTTTTAAAGATTTTATTTATTTATTCGACAGAGATAGAGACAGCCAGCGAGAGAGGGAACACAAGCAGGAGGAGCGGGAGAGGAAGAAGCAGGCTCATAGCGGAAGAGCCCGATGTGGGGCTCGATCCCATAACGCCGGGATCACGCCCTGAGCCAAAGGCAGACACTTAACCGCTGTGCCACCCAGGCGCCCCAAGACCTAGCATTCTAAATCAAGCATAATTAATAAAGGAACCTAAATATATTCACTAAGTTTCTCATTTACCTTTCTTAAAGAATAGGTAATTGATAATATTCTTCAAGAAATACAAAGTGCCTATTCTTGGAATGAGCTTAAAAAGATGTATCTGAGAGTTCACAACAGAACATAAAACAGCATTCCATCCAAAGCGGGACCTGTGGAATCTGTTTTTTTCCCCCTCTTAAAAAAAATCAAATTTTAACATATACTAATCAATTTATGTCCTGCTATATTTTGTTTAAAATGTTAGAAAAATTATTTTTATATATTATTGCACACCACGTTTGTTACAATAAAACAAAAAGTAAAGTGAATGTTGATGGTGATGGGAGAACTAGCATTCCAGGACTTTAGCACTGCGGTTTCCTTATGTGAAAATGAAGAATAATAGTACTAGTTCTGGGCATCTCCAAGGATGGGCATAAAGCTGTCCCAGTCCAGCTGTAAGAGAATGATATCTTATACATTCTCTACTTCTGTCTCATATTCAAACTTTTTAAATGATGAACTGTTCCCTATCATATTTCTGTATCTTTTGCACCATATATAAAACAGAAAAATCAAAGAACAATAAGTAAAATACTAAGTATTTGCATCATTCCATGAAACGAATATTGCTTCAAAGAAACATTGCCATTCCCAAATATTCCAACCCAATCCAAACTTGTATGTAATCCTGTAAAACTTGACATCTTTTTAACCTGATTTCATCACCAAAATTTGAACTTTGGAAATGGTATCAATAAAATAACTAAATAACAATTATTTAATTATTAACTAAATATAGTTGTTTCTCTGTCCAACCAGCTTCTGACAGAAGAACATTTTGTGGAGGTTTTAATTCAATCTTTCATTATATTTGATCATTAATATCATTATTATCAATCCAATTTAGTTGAACCAATTACACCAACATTATGATAAAAGGCAGTTGCATTATGAGTTAAGATTAGAAAATTAGTTTTAAATATAATAGCATTTGCTCAGCCTTTCCAACAAAAGCAGCCCTTACCCTTATGAGAAATATTGCCATGAATTAGGGTAGAAATCAAAAGCGAAATTTCAGCTAATTTTGGATCGTAAATCTCTGATGGGAATACTGTTTCATGCAATCAGGTTGTACTGATATGGGTTCCCAGTGGGCCTTATCTTTAAGTACTGCCCATTTTTCCTCACTGGTAAAATTCTTATCAATTTTAATAGATTTCCAATTCCAACTAACTGCAGAATTGAGTACATATGAATTTTGTTTATGAGTGGAACTTGGTAGTTTGAGAGTACCCATGCAAATTACACTGTCCAATTATGAATTTTCATAGGCTAGAGGGACCATAAGTCTCTCATAAAATCATTCCTTGTGCTTCTGCTGCCGTGATCCCAGGCCATTACCCTTGGGCAGACGAAGCAACATTAGAATTATTCCAAGTGTTTATTCACAAGGCTGTTAGTGTCATTGACACATAACATATAGATGACTTCAGATTAAATGACCATTAAATCAGCTGACGCCGATGCTCGATCTTCAGCTTGAAACAAATGAAGTGATTTCTGTGAGCAGTTAGCTATACCCTTAAGGGGCATCAGTAAATAAAACTAAGAGATAACATCATTCTATTTTTTTTAAATAGAACTTTGGCTTTTATTCTCATTGTTTAATCACAAAAATGATATTAATATATTGGTTTCTAATGTCTTATATATTAGATGTTTTATTATATATGTTTCATTACTGATTCTATCAACTGTTTATAAGACTAATAAGAGATAACATCATTTTCTTGTTCTCAGCCTCTCACAAGGCACTAAGTTAATATACCCTTCTCCTTTTTGTTTTGTTTTGAGAGTGAGAGAGTGTGTGAGGCAAGGAGGGGCAGATGAAGGGGAGAGAGAGAGAATCTTAAGCAGGCTCTACTGCCAGCATTGGAGCCCAATGCGGGGCTCAATCTCACAACCTTGAGATCATGACGTGAGCCAAAATCAAGAGACAGATGCTTAATGGACTGAACCACCCAGGCATCCCTACGCTTTTCCTTTTCTGAATGATCATTTACTGGTTTCCTTTCCAACATCAGTCATTTCCCCTTCTATCCATTTATCATTATTTTCACCTGGAGCCTCTGGGGAAGGCCATCAGGGACCATCAAAGGACTGACCTACAGAGCTGACAGCAATGTGACTCTGGATAATCTGGCTCAAGTAGAAATTAATTGGACTACTTCATCTCCTGAGTAGGAGAGAGGCAGAAACCACTGATCCTAGCTTAACCAGGTGAGGGAAACACACAACCCATTCCATCACCCCCTTAAGAATTGGGATAGTAAAATTTTGAGGAAGTGCCAAGAGTAATGTTTAGGAACCAATCCTTCATCCGGAACCCATAAACACAAACCAGATCTTGGTACTATAGGATCAGGCAGAAACACACACACACAAAAAAAAAAAAAGGAAAGAAGCTTATGTTAGGTTCCTGTGTCATCTGCTATCCCCTCTACCTTATCGTTCCCACAATATTTCAACAATCCAATCAATAATGATCCCTCTTTATTTCCATGCATATTAAGTTTTAACACACATTCATCCAACTGTGCAAGCCATTTCTTCAGTCTTTCCTTTCGGGGGTTAATGTAAAGCATGAACGCATCCTAATACCTGGCTTGCTAAAAGTAACCCAGAGGTCACCGGGGGCAAGGGAAGATTTGGGAGAAGGGCATGGGCCTTTGGAATGCAGAGGCCTGCATGACCACTCTGCTGTAGGAATGCCACGGGGAGTTGTCTTCCCGGAAGCTTTCACAGCCCAAACAGCCAGCCTGTCACAATGCCTGTGACAACGTAGGCACTGTCCCCTAGGCTATGTTCAGCAGAACTCGTAGAACACGCTGATCAGCATATACTATCTTTCCCATAAACAGATCCTCCGAGTTCCAGCAAGACCCCTTGCCACACATCACCTGCTTAAGAAACTGAGTGAAAAAGATTCATGATCAACCTGAAGCACCAGCGAAGGTGAGAGCAAAGAAGAGTAAAGGGTCTTCGTCTCTGAGCATTGACCCGCTTGCCTTCTCCTCTCTTTCACAGCAAAGTCTGGAGTAATCTTTCATCTGTCCATACAGGGATTGCTGGCCATTCCTGGTATTTCCATTTTTTTTTAAGTAGGTGTTTTAACTACCTATTCTAATTTGTTATCAATCCACTTCTTTATGGATGGAGAGATATATGATAAGCCCATTGTGCATGATGCTCCTTGGGCCATTGTAATATTGCACCTATGGTAAAACTGTTTCTACTATCAGGTAATATAAAAGCAGAGGATCCAAACTGAACACTATTTTCTGTGATAATTCTTTTTCTTCAAGATTTTATTTACTTATTTTAGACAGAGAGAGACAGCAAGCAGGGGGAGGAGCAGAGGGAGAGGGACAAGTGGACTCCGTCCACAGCCCGATGTAGGGCTCAATCCCATGACCCTGAGAACATGACCTGAGCCCAAATCAAGAGTCAGACGCTTAACTGACTGAGCCACTCAGGCACCCATCTGTGATAATTCACTTAGAAAGTTAGAACTTAATTGCTAGGTGTGCAAACCCAAAATAAGAATGAGAATTGGTTCCAGTCAAGACCCATTGCTATAGACTCTGAGCTAGAGGCAACAGTCAATGCGTTCCACCTGCTAGCTATGGTCCACTTGCATGTAGGCCCCACTAAGCAGGTAGATCTCCTTAGTTGCTTTTAGTTTCTGATGGTCTTGTTGACAAACAGGAATGTTATTAGTCACTTTTCAAGTTTCTGAGGATGACAGTAGGCTGCGTCTTTATTGTGCCTTTGAGAAATTTTGCCTTACTGCCTCCTTCCACAACCACTCATCTTGTGCAGAAAATGACCAAAGACAAGACAAGAAAAAATTACAATAAATGATGATTATTCTAACAATGTTAATGAGGCATCATTAACATATAATGAATTAGAAATACATAAACTGTAAAATGTGATGTTTGACCTGTACACAGCCATGAAACAATCACCACAATTAGGATAAAGAACATATCCATCATCTTTCAGAATGTCCTCATGACCCTTGGCAATCCCTCCGTTCTGCCCTTTTCCATACTCCCTCCATGGTTACCAGGCAACATTGATCTGCTTTGAGTCACTAAATTTGACTAACATTTTCTAGAATTTTATATAAATGGAATTATATACTAGGTGCTCTTTTTTCTTAAGGCTTCTTTTACTCAGCATAATTATTTTGAGTTTCATTCATGTTTAAGAATATTGTAGCTTTTCTTGGCTCTTGACCCACTGGTATAAATTTTAGAAATACATGCTACCAAAAATGTCTATTAGTACTTTAATTAGAATCTCATTAAATCTATGCATCTACTCGTGAATTGAAGATGCTACGCCTTTTTACCCATAAGTATTGTATGTTCCTCCATTCATTTATTTATAACTTATTTAGTGTCTTTTACTCAAGGTTTCATTTTCTCCATAGCTTATTATATAGATCTCGTTAGATTCATTCCTAAATAACATGTCAGAGTTCTTGCTACCATAAGTAAAATCTTTAGTACAGCATTTATCAGTATATTTTCTGTGTATAAAAATGAAATTAATTTTTATATACTGAATTTATATTCAGCAATTTACTAAATTCTCTTGTTGATTCTATCTCTTTGGGTTTTCTTTTTTTTTTTTTTAAGATTTATTTATTTTAGAGAGAGAGAGAGAGAGAGAGAGAGCACGAGCGTGAGGGGCAGGGGGGAGAATCCTAAGCAGACTCCGCACTGAATGCAGAGCTGGATGGGAGGCTTGATCTCACAACCCCGAGATCAGGACCTCAGCCGACACCGAGAGTTGGATGTTCAACCAACTGTGCCGCCCGGGTGCCCCACTCTTTGGATTTTCTATGCAAAAAACTTACTATTTGTGGATAATGACAATTTTGTTACCTTTAAAATAATTTAGAATGTATACATTTATCCTGTTTTGGGGGCCATCAATGTCTACAATATCGAATATAAGTATTTGTAGGGGGCATCCTGATTTTTTCTTGATATTAAGGGGAATGCTTTTAACATTTCACAATTATATTTTCTCTGAGTCTTTGGTAGACGTTTTCGATAAAATGAAGGAGATTCAACTCTGCATCTAGTTTGCCAACAGTCTTTATCATAAATGCTCTGAATGGTATCAGATGCTCTTATTCTGGGTCTACTGAGAAAATGATATGATTTACCAGTTTAACTTTTAATTTGATTAACTAGTTTAATAAATTTTTTCTTTGTAAACAACCTTGCAATCCTAGAGTAAGCCAAACTTTTTTTCTTAATAATTTATTTTATTTGTCATTAGGTTGCTGAATTAGTTTGCTAATATTTTGGGGGTGGTAAAGTTTTTTTAGATGTGACAACAAAAGAATGATTCATAAAGTAACAAATTGTTAAAGTGGACTTCATCAAAACTAGAAATTTTTGCTCTTTGAAAGACATTGTTAGGAAAATAAAAAGACAAGTTACCGACTAGAAAAAGCACACATAAGATGACTAATAGTAGCATCGTTCATTATGGCAAAAACAAACAACAATAACAAAATCCAAATATCTAGCTACAGTAGAATGAATAACTAAATTGGATCTATTGATTTAATGGCTTACTATAAGAAGAGAAGATGAATACACAAGAGCTTCTCAGCATAAACAAATTTCAGAACTACGTTGAGCAATAAAATGCTAATTCTAGATGAATACAATTAGATGGATATAATTAGATTCCATTTATGGAAACTTCAAAAACTAGAAAAACTATTAATTTTACTTTGGAGGATTCTAGGAAAAGGTGGTACTTACCATCTGTCACCATACAAAGTTATTACAATATCATTGACTCTATTCCCTATGCTGTACATTACATTCTCATGACTTCTTTTTTTTTTTTTTAAGATTTTATTTATTTATTTGGCAGAGACAGCCAGCGAGAGAGGGAACACAAGCAGGGGGAGTGGAAGAGGAAGAAGCAGGCTCCCAGAGGGGGAGCCTGATGCGGGGCTCGATACAAGAATGCTGGGATCACGCCCTGAGCCGAAGGCAGATGCTTAACGACTGCGCCACCCCGGCGCCCCTCTCATGACTTCTTATAATATTTTGTAACTGGAAGTTGGTACCTCTTCATCCCTTCACCTATTTCACCTGCTCCCTAACCCCTCCCTTCTCTGGTAACCAACAGCTTTTTTTCCTATATCTAGGATTCTGTTTTAGTTTTATTTTGTTTGTTCTTGTTTTGTTTTAGATTCTATGTATAAGACTCTACATAGTTGTTTTTCTCTGTTTGACTTACGTCACTTAACATAATACCCTTTAGGTCCATCCATGTTGTCACAAGTGGCAAAATCTCATTCTTATTTATGACTGAATAACACTCCGTTGCACACATCCATACATGCAGTATATATAATCACATCTTTATTCATCTATTGATGGAAACTTAGGTGCGTCCATATAAATAGTGTTGCAATAAATATAGGGGTACATGTATTTCTTCAAATTGGTGTTTTGTTTCTTCAGATAAATTTCCAGAATTGTTAGATCATATGGTATTACTATTTTTAAACTTTGGAGAAACTTCACATTGTTTTCCACAGTGGTTGCACTAATTTATATTCTTACCAACAGTGCACAAGGGTTCTCTTTTCTCCATATTTCCACCAGCACTTGCTATTTTTTATCTTTTTGATACTAGCCATTCTGACAGGTGTGTGGTGATATCTCATTGTAGTTCTGATTTGCATTTCCCTGATGATGAGTGATGTTGAGCATCTTTTTGTTTGTCTGTTGGCCAACTGTGTCTGTCTTCTTTGGAAAAATGTTTATTCATAAAGCCCTCTTCTTTATTTCTTTCTTTCTTTCTTTCTTTATTTATTTATTTATTTGACAGAGCTAGAGACAGCCAGTGAGAGAGGGAACACAAGCAGGGGGAGTGGGAGAGGAAGAAGCAGGCTCCTAGTGGAGGAGCCTGACGTGGGGCTCGATCCCATAACGCCGGGATCACGCCCTGAGCCGAAGGCAGACGCTTAACCGCTGTGCCACCCAGGTGCCCCCCTCTTCTCGTTTTTTAATCAGGTAGTTCTTTGTGTGTTTTTTTTAAGGTTTTATTTATTTATTAGAGATAGAGAGAGAGAGAACGAGCAGGGAGGAGGGGCAGAGGGAGAGAGAAAAGCAGACTCCCTGCGGAGCAGGAAGCCCAATGTAGGGCTTGATCCCAGGACCTGGGATCATGACCTGAGCCAAAGGCAGATGCTTAACCAACTGAGCCACCCAGGTGCCCTTTTGTGGTTTTTTAAATATATAAATTTATGTAAGTTCTTTATGTATTTTGGATATATATTATCAGATTATCAAATGCATGATTTGTAGATATCTTCTTCTATTCAGTAGATTGCCTTTTTGTTTTGTTGATGGTTTTTGTTTTTGCTATGCAAAATATTTTTAGTTGGATGTAATCCCATTTGCTCATTTTAGCTTTTGCTGCCCTTGCCTGAAGAGACTGGTCCAAACAAATATTCCTAAGACTGATGTCAAAGAGCTCACTGTCTATGTTTTCTTCTAGGAATTTTATGGTTCAGGTAATATATTTAAGGCTTTAATCGATTTTAAGTTTATTTTTGCTTGTGATACACCTTTTCTTATTACTAGATTGTCTTATTTAGAACAGCTTTTAGGTTTACAGAATATTGAGCAGAAAGTACAGAGAGTTCACATAAAGCCCCTCACCATTCCCCATCTCCCAGTTTCCCCTATTATTTATATCTTGTATGAATGTGGTACATTTATTACAATTGGTTAGTCAATAGTGATATATTAACCGAAGTCCTCATAGTATACATTAGGTTTCATTCTTTGTTTCATCATTCTATGAGTTTTGACAGTTTACAGTGACATGTATCCATTATTACAGTGCCATACAGAATAGCTTTACTGCCCTAATAATCCTCTCTCTTCATCTTTTCGCTCTCCTTTCCCCTTATCTTTCTGGTAACCACTGATTTTTTTTACTCGAACAGTTTGCCTTTTCCAGGATGTTCTATAGTTAGAATCATAATAGATGTAGCCTTTTCAGATTGACTTCTTTTACTGAGCAATATGCATTCATAGTTCCTGCACATCTTTTTGTATCTTGACAGCTCATTTATTTTTATCATTGAATAATATTCCACTGTATAATGTACCATAGTTGTTTATACATTCATCTATTAAAGGACATCTTGGTTGCTTCCAAGTTTTGGTAATTATAAATAATCTATTTTTTTTAAGATTTTATTTATTTGAGAGAGAGAGAGGAGTAGCATGGGGAGGGGCAGAGGAAGAGGAAGAAGCAGGCTCCCTGCTGAGCAGGTAGCCCAACACAGGCCTCAATCCCAGGACCCTGAGATCACGACCTGAGCTGAAGGCAGACATTTAACTGACTAAGCCACCCAGGTGCCCCAATCTATTTTTTTAAGTGTGTTTAGGGCATATAAATAATTTATTTTCATAAAACTCTATTCATTATACAAATTACTATATATTTATTAATAATTTCATAATTAACATAACAAAAAGAATTATTCAATTACTAACATTATAATATATGTCTCTTTGTATGTATATATGTCTACATGTGTGTGTGTGTGTGTATTAGGCAATCATTAAAACAAAATAAAACCTATATGTATCCCTTTTTATGTATGTATCTATATGTCTGTATGTATGTGTACCCTTATTGACACGTAACCTTTTTCATGGCATATTGTTAGTGGAAAAAATGTTCTTCAACAGATATTCTTCCCATATAAGACCATTCAGAAAGTGTGTTAGCAGGAATTTTGTTTCTATTTCCATACTGAAGCTATGAAGGGAATAAAATATGAATTAACTTGAAATATATTTAAAATAGCACAATCCTATTAATCATCTAAGAAAAGTCAGTTGATGTTAAAAACAAGGACTTTGTAATAGGCTACTGTCACAGGTTAAATTGTGTACGCTCAAAGTTCACATATTAAATCCTAACCCCCAGTAACTCAAACTGTGACCTCACTTGGAGATAAGGTGTTCACAGAAGTAATCAAGTTAAAGTGTCATTAGAATGGGCTGGTGTCTTAGTAAAAGGGATATTTGGAGACAGAAAAGCATGAAGAGAAGTTATAAGACAGAAAACAGCCATCTAAAAACCAAAGAGAGAAGCCTGGGGCAGATTTTCCCCTTGCAGAAAGACCCAATCCCACTGTTCCCTTGATTTTGGACTTTCAGCCTCTAAGGCTGTGAGACCATAAATCTCAGTTGTTGAAGCACCCAGTTTGTAGTCCATTGTTGCTGCAGCCCTAGCGCCTGAACAGAGCCAATGTAGAAATTTACCTGGAGGTTTTAAAGGATACATTGCTTTAAAAAAACCCTTTCATCAGCTCTCATACATAAATGGTTCTCAAAAATGAAGCTGCTAACTATTTTGGCAGTTTTGAGATACATTATTTCACTTTTCTTATGTACTCTCCTAAGATGTGTAGGTCAGTATATTCTTCAAAAAGAAACCCAGAAACATGATTAGATAGGAAGATATGGATCTTTCATGACTAATTACTTACAAGTACTTACAGGAAGTATTTTGAGGAAAAAACAACACAACATTCCATAAGTTAAAGATCACAAACATAAAGGAAAAAGTACATAACTAAGGGCAACTAAATTCAAAATGTAACATCCTCCTGAGAAAACCAGTTAAAACTATTTTCGCTTTTACAGTCTTAGCACATTATGTGACTTTGAGTATTTCTGCCGCCTTCCCTCAGGATGTATCTTCTTAATAACCATAACAGATAACATTAAATGTATACTAAAGATCTTCAGCAGGCTGCTTTACATTTTGAAAGTTCGGTAGTGATATTTCAAATGTACATTCAGTTACACCCTAAATAATTGTGTGTGTGTGTATATATACACACACACACACACACACACAGACACACACATCCTCAAGTAATAACTAAACAAGCATTTAACACCTCAAGACAAAGACATCAAAAAAAAGGAACTACAAGAAAAGAAAGAACCCCATATTCAAGGCAACTTAAATTAGAAGAGTGGAGCTGAAATTAATTAACTATAAAACATGTGCCATTTCCTAAAGTTTTGGCAGTAGAATCACAGCATATTTTCATAAAATGCATCCTTAATCTCATCTCAATGTGAAGATTTCAACTCAACTTTTATTTATTAAGCAAGTGCAATCCAGATTTCATTGCCTCCATGGCCACACATTCCCTTGCCTGGAATTAGAAATAAGGCAGGTGTAGAAGAAACTACATGACATTCCCATAAAATTATTTGTAAATAAGTGAGATACTGTCATATATGCATAACTGCTATGCAGAATGCAGGATTTGTTACCGAGTGACCGAGGTACCGTGGAGAGCAACTTTCAACGTGTGAATCGGGTACTAAGTCTCTGTGGAGGTGACGTTATGGTGAGGACCTGGGGTTTTGTGATAGTTTGGGAGAAGAGCCTGCAGGCTGAGTAACCTCACATACAAAGGCCCTGAGGTAGGAACAGGCTTGGTGTATTAAAGGATGGAAAGACTAGGGTGTCCTGGAGAATGGTGAATAAATGGTAACAAACCAAGCACTGGCCAAGAGCCTGGATTAGTACATTAGGAAGCTGTCGGAGGGCTTAAATACAGTAATGGCGTTTCTTGATTTATGTTTTTAAAATCCCATCTTGGCTGCTCTGAGAAGAATGGACTGTAAGGGGGGAAAACGTAATGACAGAGATCAGTTGGAAAGCTGAATATTCACTGTTGTACTCTCAGTGGTGAACACATAATAGGTGCTCAGCATTCGTTAAATGAAAAGAGGAATGAATTCCTGGGTTGGAATGGATAAGTGTAAGAAGTCCGTGGCACTGTATGTTTAAAAATGGACAGTTTTTAAAGGTACATCAGTCTTCTATATCTCTTTGGTTTGCGTGAGTAATGAACACTTCTGGAGATGTGGAATTGTGATTTGAGCTCTGTTGGTTAACACTCATACTGGTAAAATTTACAAAAGAAAATAGAAAAGGAAGAAGAAAATGACCCAAATACACCATTAATTTACAAGGCCTATGAATCAGAGATAGCAGCATGTGAATTTTTAATTGACTGTTACACTTCTCCGAAATTATACATCTGCTATGTACGTGTCCCTGAGGATAATACAACTTTTCCGTTAATGATGATTAAAATAGAAAACATATTTTACCTCATTAAAATTCATTTAACAAATAATCATTTAGTCCCAAGTTTTTCCAAGGACTGTAAAAAGACGAATAAAGCCCAGTCTTTGCAATCAGTGTCTAGCTGAGGGCACTGCCACTGTCAGGTCCAGACACGAGCGGCTCCCATCTTCAGTTTAGCGGGCCACATCTATCATCTATCTATCTATCTATCTATCTATCTATCTATCTATCTATCTATCTATCTATCTTTTCTTTCTTTCTTTCTTTCTTTCTTTCTTTCTTTCTTTCTTTCTTTCTTTCTTTCTTTCTTTCTTTTCTTTCAGATTTTATTTATTTATTTGTCAGAGAGAGAGAGAGAGAGCACAAGCAGGGGGAGCAGCAGGCAGAGGGAGAAGCAGGCTCCCTGCTAAGCAAGGGGCCCAATGCGGACTCAATCCCAGGACCCTGAGATCATGACCTGAGCTGAAGGCAGCCGCTTAACCGACTGAGCCACGCAGGCATCCCTAGAGGGCCATATCTTTCACAAACATTGAAACACAGGGACTTTTTTTTATTTCTTCCCTTCATTCCATATGGCCTTATGTGAAACCTCAGCAAGCTAGTGAGCCAAGAGAAAATGCAGAGAGCAGAAGTGCGTCCCCCAGGCAAGACGATGGGGCGCCGAGTGCAGGACAATGAGGATGCCCTTGGGTGGATGTAGGCCTTGGCCTCAAGAAAGAGCGACTGCTATATTTACAGTGGGCCACCCCCAAATGCCAAACACCATTGGGTTCCACAAATTATCATGCTCCTTCCCTCCTCTCTGCCCAGCCAGAGGGTTTAGAATTGCCTGGAAAACTTACTTAAAAAGGGAGGTTTTGGGAGGGTTAACTAGCCATCCCCCACCCTCCTGTTCTGGTCCAGGCATATCTGGTACAGGCTCACCTTTGGCCAGCTCTGCCCCATCAGATCCTGGGTGGTTCTGAGGCTCACAGGCCGCCCGGCTGGAGGGAGACAAAGGGCTGGTGGAACTTGGCCCTTTTAGCTTTAGCCTGGGAGTAACAAGACTGATGCTGGCTGAGCTGGCTGCAGGGCCCTGGGCTAAAACCTATGCCGGAATTTGGAAATAATTTAGAACTTTGAGTATTTCAGATATTGCTATGTGGGCCTTTCTTTGCAGCCACAAATGTTAAGTGAGCCTACTGAGGTGATGATAAAAAGAACCATAATAAAGTATGATAGGTAGAACCACATAACAGAAACCATGCAGGGTATGGAATTAGTGGGAACTGATAATGGTGAATCACGGCTCCCTCTTCTGATAGTTCTGCTTAACTTTTGCAATGCTCATTGTCTGAGTCTCAACGGCTCTAACAGTAGGGTGGCAGAAACAGTGTCTACACCACATAGTGTGGTCCTGGGGATTCATGCTGTCACAAAGCTGATGCCACCAATCCAGGTATAATGCTAAAGGGAGGCAAGTGCCGCCTCCCTAAATTTTGGTGCTATGGAAAATGGCAGGGAGAGACAGTAATTCTTCCTTGGGGTTCACAGTCATAGAGGGCTTCAAAGAAAGGAGGGCATTTACTTTGGTCTTAAAATTAAAGAGCAAAAGTATGGTGGATCCAAGCTGCATGTGACTGAACTTGGTGTTGACTGGGGGTAGTAGTAGGAGTTAAAGGTAGAATGACTGGTCTGTGATGATATTTTATCATATACAACAAAGTAAGAGGTTTTACCTTGTGGGTAACTGGATATTATTGATGTTTAATTTTCTTTTAGATGAGAGCAATGACCTGATCAGAAAAAAATGTTTCAGAAAGATAATACCCACTGTAGATTGACTTCTCCAGAAATAATTTATAGTCAGTTAATTTCCAAATGGTAAAGCCATCCCACAACCTAAATGAGAGTTCTGAAGAGGTGCCTTCTCAGGAGGAAAATGGTGGTGCCAACGGATTGAAAATGGGAATAGAACAATTATTTCCATGCAAACTCCAAGGGTTATTTGTAGGATGTGCAAAATGAGTGTGATATTTACAATATCTCTTGTGCTTACAACTATGTTCACAGTTTATTTCCACATAACTTGTGCTTTAGACCCTATATCTATAAGTTTTATATTTTAGACTATAACAATAAAAATACAATATTAAAAACTCAGAAGAAAAGTTATGTTACTCTGACTGCAGTGGGTATGTAAATAGCAAAACATCTAAAATTGCCAAGAGCAAGTGTGTGGCTTGGTTCCTAGAAAATTTCAATTGGATTGGACTACTGAGATTTTTAAATACTCTAGATTTTAATGCCTACAATTGTTGCCTTTCATTGCTCTGGTGGAAGTAGGCCACTTCATGCTGTATTTGCTTCTCCTTTTCAGATTCCATTTTAAATAGTTAAAGCCCTAGCTACACAGTAGTGAAGGAAAGTGAGGAAGAGAAGAAACAGAAAAGAGAAATACTTAGTACTTCAAGGTTTAACTTTTACAACACAATGGCTTTGAATAATTTATCGTCTGTAAAATAAGGCCCCCTTGTCTGTTTCTAAGCACCGGATGCCAAACAGCAAATATGAATAACAAAATCCTACTCATTTTTATCACAACTTCATTGCTCCTCTGTGGTCCTTTTCTGGGCATTTTATTGCTTTTCCACTTTTATCCAAGCTAATAAAAGAGTCTGATGCTTCTTTCCTATCTAAACAATTCAGCAGCAACTGTGAGGATAATAAAGCTGATTTGTAGCCCATTTGGATAATTTCTTGAAGCAGGCTATGAACTGTCTCATAAGTCTCAACCTAATGTGAAATAATATAATTCAGAAAATCCTAACACTGGAGCAGCATTGAGAAAGAGGTTGACTACAAAGTATTTTTATATCCAGGTGGAGTGATGCCTAAGTCATTCTAATCAAAATTATACTCCATCTTTTGCAAAAGAGAATGAAAGGAAAATACTTAGTGTTACAAATTTTTAACAAATATTTTAGAAAGTTTAGCCAATATGTGAACTGATAACAAAAAAAAAAATGGAAAATGTATTATCCAGCATGGGAAATTTCAATAATTTTTCTGAGAAAACATGGATAAACCAGGACAATCTCCAGCAAACCAAGATTTATTGTCACTCTGATACTCTTTTCCCGAAAATGTAACTCTAGGACTTTTTCTTTCTTGTGTCCCTGGAGTTCCTTCTGCATTTTCCTACTTAACTGCTTCAGTGGCATCTCACTGCAATTGGGACATCTTTCTGATTTTAAATCAGGTCTCTAAAACCCATACAGCCAATATTCTGTTCGTACCACCCTTGCCTTGACTGTTGTCACGAAGACTGCTCTAGTCATATGGCCTTTTACCGCTCCTTGAATTCGCCAAGCTAATTCTTGCCACATTTTTTATAGCCCTTCTGTCTGAGCTGTATTTCTCCATCTTTGCATGGCCGCTTCTTTTTCCTCACTCAGGTCTTTCCTCAAATGTTGGCATTTCTGACAACCCGGCCGGAAGAGGCCCTCCCACCCTTGACTTCTCAGGCTCTTTTTGTCCCATTGCCTTGTTGATTTTTTCTATCATATTGAACACTTACTGAACTTTTCCCATCAATTTACTTGTTTATGTTTTCTCTCTTCTCCTTTAAAACAAGCTTCATGAAGGCAGGGCCACTGCCTGCACGGTGCACTCCTACATCACAGGCATGCCCAACCAGGGCCACCACGTCACGGTAACTTGGCAAAGGACTGCTGAGTAAATGAGTAAATGGATGGACAGTACATTGCTTCCCTGAGCAGTATCTATAAAAACTTCTACATATACTTGGACTATATTGTGGTTATGGGGAGATGAAGGTCATACTGATTAAAGCAAAGAGTTTAATTTTTTAATCCCTCAAATATGACATAGAGTCATCAATTAGAAGGAATTTTAAGATGAGTGTATTGCACAAGTTAGTATTTTCATTCATTCCTTCATTTATATATAATCTATATAATGTAAGCTATGCAACATATATATGCAGCAGTATTTATTTAAAGTCTACTAAATGCTATACTTATGATAAAGAAAGGGTTAAAAAGCACAGCTTTGGATTTTGTGGAGTGTATTACCTAATGGGGTGGATAGGAATAAAAGATTTATGTAGATTAATGCAAAATTATAACTATTATAATGTAACAAAGAAGAACTACATGAAACTATGAGATTATATAACATTGGGAACTGATCTGTATGTAAATTTTATCTATTATATCTGTATCATTGTCTGATGATCATTGTTTCTTTGAGTAAATTTACCCCCAATTTATATTTAACCGTTCTCCTTTCAATGAACATTTGCATTGTTTCCAGTTTGGGACTATTAAGAATAGGCAGTTACAAAGGTTCTTATAAACGTCTCCTGGTAATGCTTGCAAACATTTCCCTGGACTATATGATGAGAGGGGAGGTGCAAGGGGATCGTGTACGCTCATGTCCACATTTACAGAATAATGCAATTGTCTTCCTAAAAGTTTATCATGTTTTATTCCTATTAGCAATGTTCAATTTTATCCACTGTTTTAAGAGCTTGTGAATGATGATGACAGATTTTTTTTTAAAGCCAATCTCTTCTGTTTACAACATTATAGGGTTTTAATTTGCATTTTTCCAACCTTTGCTCTTCTCAAGGATGAAGGTAACATCTGAGTCACTGAAGCCACTGTCATTTTTTAGTCTCCATCTCATTCAACGCAGCAGCAATTGATATAATTAATCCTTTGCTGTTCAAAAATTGTTTTTAAAAAAATTTTTTAAAGTAATCTCTACACCCAATGTGGGGATCAAACTCACAACCCCAAGATCAAGAGTTGCATGTTCCACCAACTAAGGTGGCCAGGTGCCCCCTTTCTGCCCCTTTTGACACACTTCTTTATAGGATATCATATCACCTGACTTCCCCCTGCCTTTTTGGTTATTCCTATTCACATTCATTTGCTGCTTCCTTCTCATGTGTTAACCTCTCAGTTCTGTACAGTCCTGGTCCGTTACCGACCTTTTCTATCTGCGCTTACTCCCCAGGTGATCCCACCTAATTTCATTGCTTCGAATGTAATACACAACCTGGTAATTCTTCCACAAATACCCCAGCCCTCATCTCCCCTGAACTTCAGGCCCACCTATCCAATAATAGTCAAATCGATGTCTTCCCAGCAATGTCTAAAAGTCATCTTCGAGTGAACAAACCCCGACCTCCAGATATTGCCCATTCCCTTTCCAAATCTGCTCCCCTCTCAACCATCCACATATTATTTAATGATGACTCAATTCTTTCCACTTCTGATACTAAACACCTCATGTCTGCCTTTGACTTGTTTTCCCTCATCAAAAGCCTCATCCATTCTATCAGCAAATCCTGTTAGCGCCATCTTAAAAATAGATCCCGAATTCTATCACTTTTCACCAACCCAGCAAGCCCTGTCTGGTCTCAGCACCATGCTCTCTCTCTCTTCAGTTGCTGAAATAGGTTCCTACCTGATCTTCTGACTTCTGTCCCTGCCTCAGGAGAGCATTCATGACACCACAGTCCCAGGGATTCTGTTTCAATGTAAGTGTCACTTTTCCAAAGTCTCCCTGTCTCAGAGTAAAAGATAAATCCTCCACGGTCACTCACTGGACTACTGGCATTGTGCATGTTCTGTGCCTCATTCTCTGTCTGATCTTGCTTTTTACTCTGCTCTCCATTCAGGCACATTAGGGCTTTTCTGTTGGTGGAACACTGCAGACACAATCACTCTTCAGGGACTGTGTACGTCAACTTTCTTTTGACTGCAATGCTCTGCTCCAACATCCACGAGGTAGCTCTTTCGTTTCCATCAGGTCTTTATTCAAAAGCCTCTTTCTCAGTGAGATATTTCCCCAGTCTCAACTGTCATTTCATATCACTCTTCTCTGATTCGTTTTTCTCATTAACACTTATCACCAGATAAAATATTACATGTTTTTTATTCACTCACCTACTTATTGTCTGTCTCCCGTCACTAGAATGCAAGCTCCATGTGAAGACAGGCTTTCTCCATTTTGTTCAGTGCTATACTCCCATTATCTGCACAACAGCCTGGAATACAAGACACCCAATTGATATTTGTTGACTGTATCAACGAAATTAGCTCTTATTAACTCTGCATTCTTTATTGTCATGCTGTTTCTTTGTTTTAAATGAGATTCAAATTTCTCAAGAGTTGCATACATGGGCACACATTCTACCTTCCCACCTCCATTTCCCTCTGCAGCTCGCTCCTACCTGGCTTCCATCCTCACCATTCACCTACATGCCTCTTGTCAATGTTTCCCATGGCCTACAAACAGCCAATCCCTAGTAAAGCATTACAGTCATCACTGTTTGTAATTTTACAATATTTCACACAGTTTAACACTTCTGCCACTTTTGTGGAGTTCTGCGACACTACATTCTCCAGGGTTTCATCAACAATTCTGGCTGTCTTTTCTCGTCTCCTCTGCAAGTTCATCCTTTATCTGGTGTCTCAATTTCAAGGTTCTCAAGCCCCTGTCTTTCATGATTTTCTCTCTTTGTATTCCTCCTGCGTGTGATTTACCATCCATTTCAAAAGCACTAAAGTCCATCCACATGATTAAACACACTTACCTCTGCAGGTCATAAACTCCTTGGAAATGAAAGAATGAAATGTATTTTGGCTTCTCTGGCTTTAACAGCACCAAACTTGTTTCCATATTCCCATGGTAGTTACTGTTATTCTGTAATATCACCGGTCATGGGAGGAAACGCGACCTTGGTAGAAGGTACCAAACACTCTAGGGAAAGAAATGAAGCTACGTTATTTCCTCAGTTGTGCTCTTTGGTCCTATAGAGAGTAATATAAAATGCTGTATGTTGAGTTACACTATGAAAAATGTCCAATGGAAATACGAATATGTCTGAAAAGATGCCTCTGTACAGTTGAGGTACTGGAATGCTATATGAGACAAGAAGTTGGATGTACTCTCTTTGTGTCGTGGATGTTGTTTTAAAAGAGCATGCATTTATCCAAAGATGGTTCTCTACTTTTTTACTTACTCAATGCTATGGTATGAATTGCTACAAAAATACTTATTTTTCATTTCCTTCATATTCTGAGAGGCATTTCATTATTTATTTTGTTCTCAGATAGATTTAACTTATATCCCATTTGTTACCATTCCTCAGAGAAATGTATCATGTCTCTTTTTATTGAGCTCTTTATTTTACCAAGATGTGATGCAGTTTACAAAATTAATATCTTAAGAATTTTAGAAAATTAAGAAGAGGAAGGAGGATTCTGAAAGTCACTACAGAGACATAAATAATTGCTTTTCTCTTTCGTAATTTCAATAGGGCTGTCTTTTCACTTTACGGGTTGCTTTTTTTTTTTTTCCCTCTCAGAAGGCCACAAAAAATGAAAAAAAAAAAAAAAGAAAAAGAAAAACTCAGTATGTATATGATTAAACATGAAATCAATATGACATCCTTATTAAGTTTAAATTCAATTTTCCTAAATAAGTACATGAGAATTCTAGAAACTTCCCTTCATCCTTGCCATATATATGCTGTTTTTTCTATCCTTATGGAAACAGAACATAATCTAAGCAAAAGTTCAAGCATTTCTCTACTCCAAAAATAAATACATGGCTTGCAATTTTGTAGGTAATATGTTTTGTGTAAAGTACAAAGTGATATTGTGATATCAGCACATCGAGCTTAGACCACAATACTAATGGAAACTTAATTCCAGGGAAAGGTGGGCTAGTGGAATGGGTCAAAACAGAAATGTTACTTTATCATGATTACTGAAGAACTAGTCTCCACTAGTCCACAGAGTGTTGTCATGACTCACACAGTCTCAGCCACAAGGGCTATGGGTGAATGGTACAAAGAGAAAGAGAGATCCAGGCAAGAAAAGGCATGAAGAAATTGGTCCTGCAGAAGGATTTGCCTTTTTGCCACAGTCATTCACTAGGGTATAGCATCCAATGACTCACAGGGGACTAATGGTTCTAAACAAATAGGTGTGATTTTATGGACAGATTCTGCTGTCCAACAAATAGAGACCAGGAAATCCTTCATTGGCCCTCATTCTTAGAGACATATAACTAGCAGGAAAATCTCCAGGGACCTCCCCCAAAGACAAATAGAATAAGAAATCAACTACGAGCCCAAACTGGATTTGGTAGTGGTCGGCAATAAGGAACCTAGGGAGCTAAGACTGCCTGGTCACAAATGCTGCTGACAGTGCTCCAACATAAACACTGACGCTTGGCCAAGAGCCATGTAAGAACTAACTTGAGAGTCCACATTATGGGAAGGTACTTGAAGAAGAATAAAGTGTGCCATTATCCTCCTTCAAATAATTTGACTTGAAATACCCTGACTTCTAGCACAAATGGACATAAAACTTTTCTTGAAGAGAACATTTCCATTATAGCTATTCACTACTCACACAGACTGAGAACAAGAAACACGAGTTCACAAGTATCACCAAGGATACAGGGAGGCAAGCCACCAAGAGTGTCAGCGCAGACTTTAACAATACAAACTTTAACAGGCCCAAAAAGGAATTTTGAGGATGAAAGTGTCAGAGAATAAACAACTGCTATGTAGAATAATTATGTATAAAACTGTGAGGTAGCATATGAGGTAGCAGTTAGACTATCAAGAAAGAACAGACATATATAGAAAGAATCAAAAATTCCTGAAATGAAAACTACAATTGTTGAAATTAAAAAGGATATCTCCTTAGACTGATTAAACAGAAGATGAGACATAGCTGAACAGAGAATTATTAAACAGAAAGATTCACCTGAAGAAATTAAGCAGAATTCAGTAGGAGTGCAAGAGGAAAGGAAGTGGACACTGCCAATAGACACTGGAAACAAAATGTGTAAAATCCATCTTATTAGAGTTTCAAAAGAAAGAGACAATATTGAAGGAAAATGGTTGAGAATTTCCCAAAGCCCCTCAAATTTCTCTTAATCTTATTATCTGAGCTAATTTTATTTCAAGTCTGAAACATAAATATATTGGGTGAAACACACAAAAAAGGAAATTTAAAGGATTATTCATCAATGTAAGTATGGCAATATTCTTTTTATCTCAAATAATTACTTATTCAAAGTATGAAGATTAATATGTAAGTAGTTTAAAAAGTGATGGTAAGGAAGATTAGGGTGAATGTTTTATTTTTTAAATTTTTTCTTATTTATTTATTTATTTGAGAGAGAAAGTGCACGTGAGTGGAAGGAAGGGCAGTGGGAGAGGGAGAGGCACAGAATCTCAAGCAGAGAGTTCCACCCCATGACCCAGAGATCATGACTGGAGCTGAAACCAAGAGTCGGGACGCTCAACCAACTGAGCCACCCAGGTGCCCCTACAGTGAATGTTTTAAATAATATTTTCATATTAATCTTAATAGAGATGATTTTGTATGAATTATTCAACATTCCAATTTTATTACTATAAAGATAAACATCAGAGTAAAATTGTTGGAATGGATTGTTTTTTCTATGAGACAGCAGTCATCTTACTCATTAAAAATGCTCCCTATGTTTTATAATCTCTCTGTGTTATTGTACCTTTTTCTTCCACATAAATATCCACACTAGATTCAACGTGAGTTACCAAAATGTCTGATGCTGTCAGCAACACTGGGATTTGTAAGCAAAATTGGAAGCTCGGCTACATTCTGAAATATCTTAAAGCTACTCTCCATTCAAATTCATTCACATCTGCTTCATTCTTTGTCTCCAACAAAATAAATCAGAATAATGTAAGCTCAGAATATTTTAGCCATGTGCTTTTTCAAGACAAAGATACTTTAGATGCTAAGCAATTTGATTTAAATCCTGCCGAAGACTTTGATGATCACACAAAATTTTATTAATACTTTAACCTCTATAAGATGACAATTATTGCTGATGTGGCCAGTGTAACATTCGTTTAATGAGGCGTTATCAAAATTATGCACCATTCTGGACGCAGAGTTGAGCTAATGATGGTGAAAATAAGCCTGACCATAAAGATATACAGACAGCAAATACATTCGTAAGAAAAATCTGTGCCCAAGCTTGAGTTCATCAAAGACACTCCAAAATGTGTACTAAATGAATAAATGAATGAAAAGTAATTAATAACACTTAAAATATGTTACTTAGAGAAGATTCTGGTGACTAATGTCTTCTTTGGATATCTGAAAGATAAGTACATCATTACAGCTATACGTTCCAAACTAAACCAGCAAAACAGCTAAGTTTACTATGCCAGGAAATATTGTAAGCATATTAAATGTATTAATTCATTTGAATATTAAACAAGGTTATGGAGAAAGTATTACTATTATATGCATTTTCAAGAGCAGAAAACCTAGGTACAGAAGAAAAGAAAAACAGCTGCTTCCATTAGTAATTTCATGTGTATTTCTAACAACTCAAAAGATGACTTCGTGCTCAACACATAGTTTTGTCTTCCATGCTTAGAATTTCTTATGCCTCCAAGAAAGATACTTATGTACAATAATGACAAGTTTTCTCATCATTCCCCTCCCACCTTTTATGTTTTTTTATGAGGGGGGAAAATTGCATGAGATAATTCTGGTAATGTCCTTAGCTCAGTGTCTTCTAAAAAAAAAAAAAAAAGTAAATGCTCCATTAATACATCTGTGATGATGATGGTGATGATGATGATGATGATGATTTTCTCAAAAATAAGGAAAACACAGAAGTGTCTTGTAAGCTCTGAGCCATGTTCTAAAAATTTTTAAGTTCCAGGTAGATTCCCTATAAATGAATTCCTGGAATACAGCCTTTCTATTAGCAGTAAAGTCATTTTTTTTTATTCCTTTGAAATATAGAACTTGTGCTTATGTGTGGAGGAGAGATGACAAAAGGATGCATAACCAGCTGCTGTACTACAGGTAAAGTGAAATTACTTTAGACAAGGTGGCCAAAAAGAGCCCCAGAAGCCTATAAGACAAGACACAATGTCAGCTTCCATAAGATCCCATGTTTAATGGATGCAGAGAAGCTGGGGCAGAGCAGTAGCAGACAGAACACCACAGCCCATAGTCATCAGAGAGCTGGGTGGTTCACTGTGGGTAAATCTTGGAAGGGAAGAAAAAGAAAGGAGACTCTAAGTGCTAGTTTGACAAGAGAGCAAAATCAGTCTTCATTTGTATGCAACTGGAAACAACTGCCTGTCATCCTTCGCTGGCCTTTTACCCAGACCTGCATGTACTGACAGCAATATTATCTATAGTATGCTATCTGCAAACAAAGGACATTGGTACATATATTCACCCTTCTACTTTTATCCCATTGCTTTGGACTTTTTCCAAAACGTTCTTAAATTCAACAATATACTGCAAGTGCCCAAGAGACAAGTGAAGCCACTATAGTTTGTGTGACACTGGAAAGACAGGCTTCTATGAGAACAGAGTTCAATGGCAGACAAGACATGCGTGCTTTAGGCAGAATATGAATCATATTTGGAATTATAATAAGACTGTGGCCACATGCATCCCCTAGGAGAAGATGACATTTCACTGTACCCAAAGTTTTTGTTGTGCTTGCGAACAACTGTTAAAATCAACTTACTTCTATGCAAATACAAAATCATATTCCGACAGAGACGGTTTCTCCTTGAACTTGGAAATAACATCTCTGCTAAATTTAAATTAAATAAGGAGACTAAAATGCCATGACTATGACTGAGGAGAGGTGATAGAATCTGCTTGAATTTTCAAAGCATCAGAGGAAAAGATACATCCTGCTATAGAAGAACCCCTAAATCATGGCGATAGTTAAGTTCCCAACAGCTGCACACATACGTTCAATGTCATCTACTTGTTCTGTGACAAATTTTGTAAGACAGGAGAAAACAAAATTAAATGATCTGGGTAATGTGACAATAATGCCTATTCATTTTCTGGCTTCTTTTCTTCAATGGGAAATGTCTTCATTTATATGATAAAGAAGCTGCCCCCTTTTTTCTGACTGGAGGGTTTGGCCAATTCTCTGCTCAAGTGCTTTTAACTCCTGATTAATTGGCAATTGGGCAAAATTATATCTTCAATTGCACTCTGGGCTCTCTATATTCAATTTAGGATGAATTGCCTTCAAAACAAATAAAACATTAGTTGAAAGTAACAAAAAAGTGCTTTATGTTACATAAAAGGTCTTTTTCTTTGTAAATATAACCACCACATTAACAATAAAAAGCAAACACAAAGGCTCGAACAATTTGTCTTGCAATGGTCTATTCAAAACTCCATGGAAAGCCAGAAGAAAAAGATGTCTGCAGCTTAAGGCCCTGGGAGGCACTGGCATGTTTCATTATGACACTTGCTGGCAGCTCATCGGTTGTGCTGAGCAACTGATGGCCTCCCAGCAAGCCAAACGAATTTCTTGCCTTTTCTGGCCTTTTGGTTCTCCACCCTCTGGCCACGTATCTCTCTTTTCCTAAAATTGATACAGTAATAATTCTTCAGATTTTTGTAACAGCTTCAGACTAACAAAACTGAAAATAATTACCTTAAGATGTTCTTGATTACCAAGGATGGCTTAAAAAATAATTGAATACGCTTGATTGCAAATATATATATATATAACTACAGCATGGTTTGTTTTTTTTCAATTAGGAATTAGTTATATATTAATGATTATATTTATTTTATGCAAAGTTGTGAGGGCAGATATTTATGATCTACTGACATTAGGCAGTAAACTGTACATAACTGTAGGCAAGTAACTCTCAGATTTAATTCTTCCTTTTCAAAATGAGTATATTTACTTAAATTATCACAACACCTCCCTCCAATTATGTAAAAAACAGCCCTGCACTATTGTTTCATTTTTTCAAGATAAAACCAAATGTGTTACCCATTAGGATGAGTTAGGAATGTTAAAGTAAATGATTGCATTCACAATAGCAATATGAATTAAACATTTTTTTAAAAAATGGATGACAAGATTGCAAGATATATTCTAGAAAAAATATGAAAGTCACAAAGTTTATTCAAAGAGGAACTGAATTATTAGAGGGGCAGTCCATGTACTTAGATGAAAAGAGTAAATATCGCAAAGATACCAATATTTACAATGTTTTTCTAATGAGATTAGAAATGAAATGCTTTGTTCATATATTTTGTACTCCTTAAAACTTTTGTGAAGTAACCATAAAGTTATCTGGAAGAGTAAGAACCAGAAACCATTCAGAAATATTTTAAAAATAAAAAATTAAGAAGGAAGACTTTCTTTACCTGATATTATTTGCTCAGAAATAGATAAGAAATATAAGGAATCAGAATAGAAACTCTAAAAACTACTTAAGGGTAAGAATTCGGTATGTTAGAACACGTAAAATCAACGAGGTAAAGAAAGAATGATTTATATTTTAGGAAAGCTCCAATCAAACACAGCTACATAGAAAGAAAAGACAATAATTATGATCCTACCACTAAGAAATAATCACTCTAACATGTAGAGAATACTATGCAGATTAGCATAAAATATTTTATCATAATATATTTATTCTTTTTAAAACTGCATTGTAATCAAGTATTTGTATAGCAAAATAAATTTCTACAATATCATTTGTAATACTTGCAAAGTATTTCGTGGGAAGGAAATAGCTTATTTATCTGATAAACAATTTTTTGTACTTTCAAGTAATTGAAAATTGTATAATTAAAACACCTTTGGGGAGTACTTTTTTTTTTTAAGATTTTATTTATTTGAGAGAGAGAGATAGCAAGAGAGAACATGAGCAAGGGGTGAGGGTAGAGAGGGAGAAACAGGCTCCCCGACGAGCCGGGAGCGCCATGTGGGGCTTGATCCCAGGACTCCGGAATCATGACCTGAGCCAAAGACAGACACTTAACCGACTGAGCCAACCAGGCACCCCTGGAGAGTACTTTTATATTTAAATATTTTGACAATATTTTAACCATTTCCTTAGTATACATTTCTAGATATACAAGTGCTTCATAAAATACTATTAAGACTTTTGATACTCATTTCCAAATTGTCAAATGGAAAGGTTGTTCTAAGAATTTTCCAGAAGCCCAATCCTTAAAATTGGTATTGCCATTACTCCTTGCGTTTGCCAATTTCATACTCCTAATCGTACTTTACTTCTATTCTATCTTACAACTAATTTAGTTGGAGATTTTTTAAGATATTCTTTGTCATTTGTATAAGATAGACTTTCTAAGACTTTTGTTTATATTTTTAGATTGGTATTTGCCTTTTTCATTATGGACATGAAAATGTTTGATATGTAGTAAACCTCTAATGTGAATACTAAAAAAAATTCCCCAAATTGTTTTTTGTGTTTAGGACTAATACATCTGATTATGAAGAGCATTTTCTCTTCAAAATATACCAGCCACATAGAGGTCCCACATATTCTAAATGTGTTCATTTAATGCTGTGTTTTGCTTTCTTAATAAAATTTTAATATTCTATAGGTCTCATTTAGGATATGTTTTTAAAAATATCATGGAATTAATTCCTCAATATTTTTATGTTTTCAGAACAGAGCTGATAGGGGACTGGGATTGAGTAAGAGAGCCCCACAGAAGGAACGTGTCCATTGCCAACACACACTTGCTCACAGAGAGCTACAGGGACAATTATACTTGCTTTCAGCTGGAGCTGCTAATTGATCTATAAAACAGACATGAGTTTTATCTCCACTTTTCGGACAGGGCACATAGGGAGCCAGAAGGAACCACATTCATTGTCACCAACCTGTGGCTGATTTAGAGACCCAGAAGTCACAAATTTGTGACTTGCACTTTTTACCTAGAATAAACACTCAAGTTTGTTCTATTATATACTGTATTTACTCTACCTTCAGCATATCTTACTAGCTACAAAGTTACTCCCTATATATAGTATCTGTCATGAATCTTGTGGATGTTCACATGCTAGTTATTTCCTAACCTACTTAGTATTTATTTACTATATTTAGCATTTTGTATCAATCCTCATTCATTTTCACATTTTCTCTAATAAAATTGCATTTTCTCAACTAATGTGGAAAACGCACATTAGTCACATGAGGCAAAAAGGCAGAGGACTGACACTAATTATAATTCAATATTTATCATGTCCAAAGTACTGCATTAGGCATATTGCATCTGCTAGCTCAGTTCTTTCCTACCAGGGACATGGGAAGAAGATAGGATATTCCCAATGTATAGAAGAAGCATAATGCTCAGAGAACGTAGGTAATTTGTTCATTGTCATATAACTGTCATATTCTGGAGCATGGATATGATCCAAATCTCTCTGGCATCAAAGTATACATGAGCTGCTGCCTAAAACAGTCATTGGATAGGAAATTGTTCTCTTATTCGCCTAGACCGCCTAGAATAAAACACAACGTTGCTCCAGGTCCTGCTGGATGGGTAAAATAACTCTTTCTTTCTCTCCCCCCCCTTCTCTCTTTCTTTATAAAGATATTACTTAACTGCATATATCTGGTTAAATCTTTTCCTAGGTATTTAGGTTTTTTGTGATTACACTTATAAGTGATACTCTTTTAAAAATGTATTTATATTTTTAGTTCTTGGTTTCTGGTCAATCCATAAGAATGATTAATCAGAAATTAGAAATGTAGTTCTCTAATACTATTTGCCATATTCTGAGAAGTCCTCAGGTGAAATATATTTTGAATTTAAACCCTCCTTAATTAATTTCAAACTGTGTTCATTCAAGGCATGAAGACTACTTACTTCTGAGTATTATATTCTGTTAAATATTATAAGGTAATTACATTTAAATTAGGGGAGAATTTAACTTAAATCTTTAAAGTTAAGGCAATATTTGGTAAAATGTTTCTATCATCATTGTAACTGATGATTTAATGGAAATTTAATGGAAATTGACATAGCATCCTTACAACTCTAGCCATAATTTACACTGGTACTCCTTTACAATGAAATGTGCAACCAGTATGGAAACCTTTTACACACTTTTTGCTATTGTATCAGGCATCATATAAATTTTCAACAAAATAGGTATTCATATACACTTCACTTACAAAGATAAATAAAGTATTAACAATAATAAAATTTGATTTTATCACATTGGAAATGGAAAATGGGTCAATAAACATTTTTATTTCTTTATAAAAAAGCAATTTCTGATTTATTGGTAGTTTTTCTCATAGTTTCCTTTCAATATAGCCTAGCTGGGAAAAGACAAGGAACTTAACTACCCATCATTGGCTGTGGCAATACATAACTTAGTCATTGGGATGCATGATAATCCAGATTTCTCCCAAGGCATAAGCTATAATGTGGTAGTAAATTAGTTAGTTTTGGAAGCTGTTTTAACTCTTTCAGAAGGCCAGAGCACCAAGGGTGTGCTGGTGCAGAGTTATTAAGTGAAAATTACATGCTTAAAAAATCAAACTCAATTATTAATTTGGAAAAACATTTTGAATTAAGTGGAGCCTAATTTTGTAAGCATGTACTTATCACTTAGCAAAAACGTATTTTGACTTTGTTCAAATATTTCATATATTTTCTATAAGGTACATGCTAACCTATTTATAGCTAAACTCTATTATGAAATCCTATATTACATAAAAATGGATTCTAACACTTCATTCTCATGCAGCTATTTCTGAGATAGTACAGATTAGAATATCCTAAATGCACCTTATAAGTGTGATTATTCCTACATGTTTGGAAAACTGTTGGTAAGGTTAAATGTATTTTCTAGCATAATGGTTCTAAGAAAAATGAGAACACTTGATTAACTGAACGTTCGACGTAATGGTGAAGGGCATTTATAATTGTGTAACATTGAGGACACTTAAAATAGCTCACAGAGACAAGAGATCTTATCCTGTGAACAAATTTAAGTGTCTGGTAAACAGTAGGTTGCCTCCTCTTTATAATTGTTCAGAGAGAAAGAAGGAATCTGATGGGATATGTGATCTCTAATATTTGGGGTCCTAATTTCACAGAAAATTCCTAGCTCCTACGGAATCACAACGCAGAAATGACTGAAAATTATTTTGTACAATTTCATGTATTCAGTTTTCTCCTAATTCTTATTTATAACACACTTAACTAATTTTATAGTTAAATCATTTCCAAATAGTTCCCATAAAAATAATAATAGAAAAGTAGATTCCACCACACAAAATTAAAAATTCTCTCTTGTTTAAAATTTTTTAAACACTATAAAAATACTTACTATATTATACACAGAATTCTAGCAAAAAAGTATCCAGAAACATATGAACCAAAATATTAAAATTGATTATTCAGGGTGAGGGCATTATAACTGAATTTTCTTTAGTAATTCTGCAATGAAAATACATTGGTACAAGTCTATCATATTCTTTAATATGTATTTAATTAAACACATACTGGTATCCATAAGCCTGGATACAAGAATGAACACAAAAGCAATCTGTTACATAGTCCTTGCCTTTAAGAATTTGATGGATAGAGGAACAAACAGAGTTGATCTTTGGGCATTTCCCTAAGTGGGTAGGTCTAGAAAACAATCTGAAAATCCTTTTGGATAAGGTTTTATCCATAATGATAAAACATGACTAAAATAAAAATTAAGAACAATGCAGTTTCTCTCTCAGGTTTTAAGCTCAAATGTAGACTTAAGATTATTACTATGCACAGAAATATTCATCCATGACATTGCTCACGTCCTTTGCAAGAAAAAAGATGAAAGTCATCAAGAGTACCAAGCCTTGGTTAAAAATAAAAGCTCTTGTCATAAGGAGAAAAAAGAAACCAAACTAGATTATATATATATATTATATATATATTATATATTATATTATATATATCTATATTAAATAACTTTTTCTTTTCAAATATATTTATTGTTAATAATTTAGGAAATTAAGAAAACCAAAACAATTATCATTTCATTTGACCATTAAGCAAAAATGATACAGAATGAAAATATTTTGTAGTTTTTCTCTGTGAACACATATATCTTTTAAAACTTGCATATAAAGCAAAAATAGAATAATGCTGAACAAATTTTCATTGAGTTTGATTCACTTAATACACATTTTCAACTCAAATATTTTAAAATTATTTTCCTTACTTCATTTTATAAATTAATGAATCAGCCCATCATAATTTATTCAGCTCATCCCTATTTGTTGAACATTTGGTTTCTGATGATTCCTATTTAATAACACCATGTTATAGACCTCATTTTAACAAAATCTTTGCACACATTTTCATAAGGGAAACTCCAAACAGTAGAATTACTGGCTCAAGGAAAACATGAATATTGAGGCTTTTCATATTAGCATTTTTTCAAGCCAAAGTGAGAGAGTGTGGATTGAACTAGACTACTTACATTTAGATTAGAAACAAGATCATGTTACCTTGTCTCTACTCAGAAAATTACAAGATTGAGAGGCTGAATAATGACCTGTGTTGAAAAGGACAGGAAGGTTGTCATTTGATGAATACAGACAAAGAAGCAATTCTGATCATGGAAATAAATAATAGAGCTAGATAAAAAAAAGAAAAAATTAATAGAAAATACAGTAAAGTCTGTAATATAGGATGAAAAAGGAACAGTCGTGTTCAGTTATTTGTACCTGACATGAATGGTAGAGAATGTCCAAAGGGATTAAAAATGATCAAGGTGGATGGAGTTCAATTGAAAGGAAAATAATCTGAATGTGAAAATATAATAACTTTTAAAATTCTAGATCTATAATTACTGTTATCATATCAAATCTTTAATTTTTATTATTATTTTTTACCTTGCAGAGCTGTTTTAGAAATGGATCACGTATCCACAATTATACTGTATTCATGAGAATAAGAGTAGGACAAAAAGATAGATTTTTGATAATCACAAAATTTTTCATTTACAAAATATCATACTTTTCTTGAAAAATGTGAAGCCATTGTAAGTCTTGACTATTAAAGAAAACTTTTTCCTTAAGAACTTTTAATTAGTTTTGAGAGCAAAACGCTTGCTCCTTGGCTAAGAAAAAAAAAAAAGGCTTGCATTATCTTTTTTTTTTTAGCCACAAATCCTTTATGCAATATGTTGCTGTTGTCCAGGACTCATTAATTCTATTGTTCTCCTTGTTAGTGCTCATTACTTTGCTCATTTGAAATCAGAACAGGTTAGAAAGGTTGAAAACTTTTTTTTTTAAATGCGTGTCCTGAAAATAAACAGCCTATGAGATAAAGCTGAACACCTGAGCATTTGATGTATTACATCTCAGTAGTATCTGACAACCCTTACTCCCTGGCGATGCAATTTTTTTCTAATAATTTAGTCTCAGTCTATTAAAAGACAATTACAGATAATGCACACAGGCAAGTGGCGAAGGATGCCCAGAGCAGCTTTTGTAGAGAGGTTACCAAAACACAACACGCCAAAAACATTCTTGCATTGATTTTTTAGAAATTATTTCAAAAACAGTTACATAGATTTTTAAAGGACTGAATAAAACAAAAAAAGATAAGAAGGATTTCCTCTTTGTCACTTCATACAACACATTTTTAAAACCATAAGGTAAACAGCTATTTGTTGCTTTATTATAATTAAATGCTTACTTTTTATCGCAGTGTGCAGTTTTGAAAAATTAACATATTTGAGGACACTGATGTGATTTTATAGCTGTCCTTCACTGTGGGTCACTGCTTGACTGACTGCTGTAGTGAGGGGCAGGGTCACAACAGCAGCCATTGCCGAATGTTGACTATTGGGTCACCTTCTACGACAAAGCAAAGAAGCCTCTTGGGACATTCTGAGTATATTCAGTTGATACTATCATTGTGTTTACTCAGTAACCTCAACTTAGCCCTCTAGGGTTTTCAAATACACTAACAATCACCCCATATGGCAGCGATTGTGTTGCAAAAGAGAAACGCACTCACTCAAGAAGTTGTTTTTTTTTTTTTAAGATTGATTTATTTATTTGAGAGAGAGGGAGAGCGTGCGCACGTGCATGTACAGGTGGGGGGGGCAGAGAGAGAGGGAGAGAAGCAGACTCCCCACTAAGCAAGGAGCGCATCAGCAAGGGGCTGTTCCTAAGACCCTGAGATCACAGCCTGAGCCGAAATCAAGAGCGGGCTGCTTTACCGACTGAGCCACAGTAGTGCCCTGAGAAGTCCTTTTTGACACCTTATTTCGTATATGAGTTATAGGTGCTCTGCTTGCTACGTTGACTAGAAAGCTAGTGTGGAATCACCACATGTAACATGCCCTGATCTACGTGAATAAAATATACCCCTTGTTACCTCATTCCCTGCACCCCCAGAAAGGGGCTGCCTGAGCTGGGATGTTTTTCTGAGTTTAATGGTTTCTGGAATGAGTTCAGAAAAATAACACGCCTCTCTTCTAGATTTACTGTAGATTGAATTTGAGAGCAAATTAGAAGTAAACTTATTGGAAGAGTCGGTGCACATGATTTTTAAAGAACATTCTCTGTGTGATAAACAGAGCATGTGATACCAGAGCAGGAGAACTGGATGGGCATCAGACAACCTGGCCTCCTGCCCCCCCACCAGTCACACAAATCTCCCTAACACCCATTTGTTCTTCTCTTAAAATGAAGACGGTGGAGAGAGGGTCTCTAAAGAACGCCTTCTGCACTTGTAACCACAGAGACCTCAAACAACCCTTCTGTTTGTAAGGGCAGCAATAGGAAGAATATAAGCAGAAAGGCAACAGTGTAGTGGAAATGCATTTGACTATAACATCAACTAGCTCTGTCGCCCGTGGTTAGTTACCTAAGTGTTCTGTGTCTCAGGCTGCTTCTCTGTGAAAGAGATGGAAGCAGAACAGTGATTTTCAAGCATTTCTCAGCATAACCTGTTTTTGCCCACAGGAAAATCATATGTAGAAACCTGATACATAAAATATAACAGGGAAGCTGATTAGGAGGAAGATGGATTGGGATTGACAGGGCTGGATCTGTGTCCATGTAGCCTCCATTTTGCTCCCTAATCAAATCCATGAATGGATGCAGAACAGCGTTACATTAGATGCTCTTCATAAGAATGATGCTGAGGTAGATCTGCTACTTCATGATTCCTCTCCTCTGCCCTTCCCTTGCCCCCCAACACAAACACTTTTCCACCAAGATCTTTGAAATCAGATTGCTACTGGGGTTTTGACTAGTAACGTCCATACTATCCAAATGGAGCAGCAAGCACCAAGAATATCTCACGCATGCAGGAACTAAAGAGATTTGCAAATATCCAAACTTCATGTAACCTCAGGGTGGGAGAGTTAAATATTGGAGACGTGCAATAGTATGGACTATACCCTGTCTGAGGAGAGACTATTACAAGGAGAGGATGGGACAAAGCCAGTATGGTATCTCCCAGAGAACACTTTTCTGGGAGCTATTAGTAGCTGCATTTTAGGAAAGAATATATGCCTCCTCTATTAGTGTCAGAAATGTAGGATTAGATAAAATTGTTTTCTTATTCTTTTTACATATGTTTTGATGCACTAAGATTCCAAATAAAATTTCAAGAGAGGTCATATAGTTTGCAGCATTTTCAAACACGTGTTGGGGAATGCAAAGATTTAAAGAAGGAGAGCTTACTTTGCATTAGATGAGGACAGTGTTGGAATAATAGATCAGAGGTTGATGGCTCTGGAAGAACTCTCTGAGGCTTCTGTAAGTAACACATAAATATGTGAACCTAGAATAACATAAAAGTGCCCTCCACTCCCCTTTCCAAACCTCTATGGCAATCTCGTCTCATCCTGTCATACAAAATCCTTTCCTGGTATCACATATAACAGAGTTCGCAAACTAATAGTCTGGTCATCCTTCCAAATGAAAGAAAACTGCACTGGAGACCATATAATAAAAAGGGATTTGTAGTTTCGCAGAAAAATTTTGCCCATAACACAGATTATAATTAGATGGATACTTGAATATAGCAGTGCCAACGATAATTTGAGAATGGTATTACAGAAATTCAGAGTAACATGGTTAGGGATGAAAAGGTTTTTGAAAAACTCACCTGGATGTTTGTTTGTTTATTCTATAATTACCTTAAATAAGATGGCCATAATATAACGTCACCACCAAGCTAAGGGTAGCTCCTTTGAACAACTTAAGAGAATTGAGAAATTAGTTCTTTTAACCAACCCCCCTTAGACTGAAGTGTCCCAAAATGTTTATCTTTTTTTATTCCAATAAAATGTTATTTGTATTGGATTTATGTGTCACAGTGCTTATTTTGACAAGCCTCAAATCCCATAATCTAGGGATATACTTCAGCAACCCATTCCATCTGAAAAGGGAACTCAGCTATCATTAGCAATCGGAAGGCTTGTGTCAAGCTCTTCTTTTTACATTCACATACATATTTGTATTTTATATACACAGTTCACTTCCTTTGTCTTTTCCCTTTGCAGAAATGACAGCATACCATGACTACTCTAATAGGACCTTAAAAAAACTTAAGTTTGATAGATCTTCCCATATCTGAACTTGATATCTACAAAATGGTTTTTATGGCTGTGCTGTATGAGAGTGATTCTTTTATACAGAATGCTAACATGAGCCCAGTGGCCTCTATCATAGGTTTGTGGGTCAGCTGTAACTTGGCACAGCCAGATTCAGGCCCCAGAATGCTGTCCATCAGGTTCAGATCTACTTCAAGTATCCCATGTCCCAGGACCCAGGCTAAAAGAGCAAGTGCTGCCTGGGGTGTATTCTTTGCAAGGTAGAAGAGGGTGAAAGTCTCAAGAAGGGCGGATCAGTCCTAAAACTTTGTCTCAGCCCAGACAATGCTGCTTCCACTAGCATTGCTCTGGATAAAGCAATTCACATGGTGAAACCCGGAGTCAATAAGATTGGAGATAGAATCTTCACAAGGACATGCTGGAGGCAAAAAGAGAGGTGCAATAGTGGACAATCAACTATCACCATAAAGGAGGGTCAGTGCTGTGATAACTTTGTGTTTCCTATTATATCTTTCAAATCTTTAAAAGATAAGGAAACCAAAGACTTCACATTGAACTAATCAACTTTGCATCCACTCTATTGAGTGACAGTACAACTAAGCTACAGCAACAACACAACACATAAACACAACTAGAAACCTGAACTAAATCTATCCAGGCATTGGGAACTCTACCTTAGACTAAGCCAAATCATAAATTGAGGAGATTAAAATTTTAAATGTTAGTTTCTTGGAAGTTTAACTCATAAAGGCTAATATTAGAATCAAATTTGAGGTTATTTTATTTGAACTTTGATTCCTGTGGACTTTAAATTGTGGAAGAGCACAAATCTTTGTAATTATTTTGCTAGAAATTACTGATGCATATGTTGTTTTTATCTCATGTTGTTTCTATCAAATATATCATAAACCTCAATGTTTTAAACCAAATCTGAGAGTTTATAATGAAATAATTTTATTTTAGAATATGATTTTGGGTGATTATGAGATTTGATATAATAAACTACAAATATGATTGCTGTTCACTATCCAACCCTAAAGACCTTGAACTTAGGAACTCTTTCCATTGCTTGCTTTTAAAGCGTCCAGTTTTTGCCCAAGCTCATCTCTATTTTTATAGTACCTTGCTATAATCCTCAAGGAACTGCTGATACATATTGACATCTGGTTCTTTACAAATACTTTCTGCAGAACAGCAAACTTATTGGGCATATAGTCTGCTTTCCAGGTTGTCAAAGGTGACAATTTCAGAAAATATTTTCTCTGACACAAGAGAGGTATACAGCTGTCTAACCTGCAATATTTGTATATTTGGTACAACCTGCCTGACTGCTAAGACACTGAAACATATTTTGAGTTATACAGTACCCTGTTTTCTATCACAATTTTATGTTAGTATCGACTAAATATCTTAATAAATAACTTACACACTGATTAAAGTTGGAATAACAGAAAATGGATTCGTACTCTCATGTGAAACAAGAAATTAAAAAAAATACATATAACATTGGCATTGGGAACATTGGTCATTGAACAAGAAAAAAACAAGGATTCGTGAGGAACAGAAATTAAATGAGGTGACACAGAAATGTGACTTATGAATGGCCATCTTATTTGTTGGAGAGAGTATCTAGATTGAAGCACTAGAAGGAGTAGAGCCAGACATCTGAAGAAGCCACTGTTGTTTCCAGGCTAGAATACTGGAGATGAGGGAACTACACAGTAGAAAGACTCCTAAGATGTGCAGAATTTCCTTCAAGTATTCAGTTGAGTACTGATAGGTCAACATGTATGTGAGAAGGCTTTTTGAGGCTGAGGGGTAAACTATGCAAAAGATTATTGGAAAGAGTACTCATGGATCACACAAGGTCAGGGATCATGCTCATTCCCAAGGCAGAGTGGAAAACTCTATAATTCAGTATTTAATATTAATATTAGAGTATTAAGAAGGATCTTGCCTAGGGGAGCCTGGGTGGCTCAGTCAGTTAAGCATTAGCCTTCAGCTCAGGTCATGATCCCAGGGTACTGGGATTGAGCCCCACATTGGGCTCCTTCCTCAGTGGGGAACCTGCTTCTCCCTCTCCCTGCCCCCTTCTCATGCTCGCTCTTGCTATCTCTCTCTCTCAAATAAATGAATAAAATCTTAAAAAAAAAAAAAAAAGGACCTTGCTTTAACATGGGGTAAGATTTAGTCCTAGAGTTTAAGTACTCTTCTGATATGACCTAACAAAGCTTAAAAGTAGGACTTGAAAGAATCAAACTGAATTTAAGTAACTTAATTGCATCTCATAGCAAAGTTGCAGAATATGTTTAGGCAAACAAAACTATCCAGCACCATCTGGTGTATAATAAAAAAACCGTCAGGTAAAAAAGCAGAAAATACAACCCATAATGAAGAGAAAAATAAATCATTAGAAGCTGACTCAGAAATGATGGATGTGACTCAGAAATGATGGATGTGAATTAATAGTTAATAGCATTAAAACAGTTATTAGTACAATATGTCATCAGATCAAGAAGCTAGAGGAATGTTATATGCAGATATGGAAAATATAAGAAATATCCTAACTTTTGGAGATGAAAACTACAATGTCTGAGAATTTTTAAAAAGACACTGAATGTGTTTAATAGCAGACTGGACAATGTAGAAGAAATAATTAATGGATTGAACACATAAGAATAGAAACTATCCAAAAGGAAAGATAGTGGGGAAAGTGTATCAAAACACAAATAAACGAACAACAACAAAAACAAATCATCAGTGGGCTGTGAGATAATTTAAGGTGGTTAATTATATGAATAATTTGAATCCCCAAAGAGACAAGGGGGATAGTTGAAGATTGGTGGCTAAAAGTTTCCTAATTTGATAAAAAGTATAAATCCTCTAAGAGGCTCAATGAACCCCAAACAAAAGAAATATGGAGAAAAATACACCAAAGCACAGCATAACCAAAAGCTTAAAGCCAATGGTAAAGAGAAAATCTTAGAAGCAATGAAAGAAAATCAATTTTTATACAGAGGGAAACATATAAGGATGTTTGAAGTTTCTTCATCAGAAACAATGAATGCTAGAAGACAATGGAACAACATCTTTAGAGTACTGAAAAGGAAAAAAAAAAGCCCTGTCAACTTACAATTTTTTATCCTGCAAAAATATCCTTCAAAATGACAATAAAATACTTTCCCAGACACACAAAAATTGGTATGTAAAAATTCAACTGTTATGAGATAATGCTCTCTGTTGGTTGTAAAAATTGGTATGTAAAAATTCAACTGTTATGAGATAATTATTCTTCTAAAACCTTGCCATTATTAAGTTTTTTAATTTTTACTGATTTAGTGGGTCAAATTATGATCCTAATATACATTTAAGACCGTACAAACATCTTTTTATTGATTTACTTATCTATTGCCCATTCATATTATTTGCATATTTTTATTGGTTTGACTTTTGCTTAGTGATTTGTATATAACTAGCTTTTTTTTCCTGTAATACATACGGCTATTATTATATCTGTGTAATGATGTCTATTGGGTAATAATATTTTTAATTTTAAAATAGACATATTTGCTGATATTTTATTTTATGGTATGTTGGAGTCTTGATAAATTAATTTTCTATCACAACAGCATAAAAATAGCCTTCATCATTTCTTCCTAAACATTTTAAAATATAAACATTCCTTGCTCTGCACAGTTCTGATATACACAAATTTCAGTTATCAGAGTTCACCTAAATAACACTCATTCCACAACATGGTTCAAATTTTAGTTACCAGGGTATATTAACTGTGAATAATTGCAAAGTACAAACTTCACTGTAGCTCTTCAGGCCACAAATTGCTACATAAATAAAAGATGCATACCATCATTAGTGACAAATCATGTCACTTTTTTTCAATGTCTTTTGATGGTCACTGCACATTTCTTATTCAGTTCAGATGTAGACAGCAAAGCATGCAGGTGTGTTGTGTTGTCTCCTGGTGATAAACCCAGATGGCATTTTAAAAGAATGAATAATCAAAAGATGGAATTGACCCAAAATGATACAAATGCAATAAAGGAAAGAAAGGTGATGACACCAGAAGTGAAATTTAAATTGAACAAAAATGGAGTATAGATGAAATAGCTGCAATGGGAACACTGACATGCTGCCATTTGAGAGACTCTAGATAGGCAGCCAGAGGAAGTTAGTGACAATGAACTTATCAACATAAATGAGGAAAGTGGTGGGGGATGACAAAGATGAAGTTCCAGAGAAAATGACACTAGTGTAAAAAAAAAAAATCACATTAAAGGAGCCCTATTGGAGATATTTCACAACCTTCAAAGCTCAAAGGATAAGATGTTGGAAGCTATTCCAAATTTTTGGCAATTTACCAAGGCGTAGGAAAGATGCACGCTCCATGTCATTGGATATGCACAATGCAAAGAAAGCAAAGCTTGTTCAAGCTATTCTTGGTGTTTCTTCTACAAAGAAATGAAACACTCTAATCCTCAACATTCCTAATGTGCAAAACATCATGTTAAATAAATTTTAGTTTTATTGTATTTTTTTATATATACATTTATAAGCAACAGTAAGCGCTTTAATGTTTTGGAAGAAAAAAAGCTTAAAGGTCATGGAACAATCATAATGTTTCCCATTGCTTAAGAAGATCACTTTTCAGTTTCAGCTTGCTCAGTCCTCCTTATGGTCCTGCACTTCCATGCAAGCAAGGCCTGCTTGTATAGCTGTTTACCTTTAATTCCTTACTCATCTAGTGTTGTTTTTTTGGAATTGTATGAGGTAGGAAATTATTACATAAGGTAATTTATTTTCTTTTTCTAAAAATATAGATATCCTAATGTCTTAGCACCATATATTGATAGTCCCTCTCTTTCCTTACTAATCGATTAGCAATATCATTGGTTTTGTACATCTCCTTTGCATATATAAGCAAGCCCTCTGATACACTTTGTCATTATCTATCCCTGCCCACGACCACATTTTGATGAAAATTTGTATACCAAATATTGATAATGCAAAGCAAAAGTACCTCTTTTTTTATCATGCTTCAGGAGCATCTTAGCTTTTATTTGTCCCTTGATCTGCCTTAAAAATTTAAAAATAGGCTAATAAATTCTTTCAGATTTGTACTCTATAGAATGAAACTATTTTCTAACATCTGTACACATTTAGATCTTATCTTCCAGGTGAATTGAAACTTTTAACAACATGGTAACTTCTTTACCCACAACAATGATTTTTTTCCTAAAGTCTGTTTTGTTTGATATTAATTTACCCTTCCCAGGTTTCCTTGCGTTAATATTTTCCTGGTATGTCTTTTTCTATTTCAAAGTTTCATATATCTATGCTTTAAGCATGTTTTTAAAACACCAGATAATGATTTTTTCTTACTTTTTTCTTTACTTTTTTACTGCAATGTGATAATCTCTATTCTTTTAACTACCAAGTTTCAATAGCTTCATTTATGTAACTACTGACATCTTTGGACTTGCTTTGTTATCTTACTTTTTGTATTTTCTTTGTCTCTCATGTTCTATACTTGTTTTTTTTTCTTCCTGTGTTCCTTTTAGGGGATTGATTTAAGCTTTTGTTTTCCTTATTTCTTTTTTTTTTTTTTTTCTGGCTTAGAAGTTAAAGCCTTTATATCTCTCCTTTAATCACTTCCCTTGAAATATTATCATGCATATTTAATCAACTTTCATGCATATCTTATCTCATCTTACTTTAATTCTAATTATACCCTCCTGATAATCAAGTAAATGTTTCCCATCATATTTTATTTCATGTATAAAATTTACCATTTTAACCATTTTTAACCATTTGTACATTTACATTGTTGTGCAACCATTACTACCACCCGCAGAACTTTTTTTCTCTTGCTAAACAGAAACTAGTCATTAAACAGGAACTCCCCATTCCTCTCTCTTGCCAGCACCAGAAAACTGCCATTCTACTTTTTGTCTCTGTGATTTGATACTCTAGACTTTGTCTTAGTGGAATTATACAGTAGTTGTCCTTTAGTGAATGGCTTATATTCATTACCATAATGTCTACAAGGTTTATCCTTATTTTAAAATGTGTCAGAGTTTCCATTCTTTTAATGTTGACTAACATTTCATTGTATGTATATAGCACATTGTATTTATCTATTCACCTGTGTTGGATACTTGGGTAGTTTCCATCTTTTGGCTATTGTTTGTAATGCTACTATGAACATGGGTACACAACTATCTGTTTGAATCTCCGCATTTAAAACTTTTGGACATACACCAAGAATTGGAATTTCTGGATTATATGGTGCTTCTATTTTTAATTTTATGAGGAACAATCATGCTGTTTTCCATATTGGCTGCACAATTTTACATTCCCACCAGGAATTTCCTAGAAAAAATTATCAGTATGGAGGAACAGCAGAATAGGATATGATAGATATTTCAAAAGAAGTACAAATAAAGTATAGAGAATATAAAACAATGTTTTCCAAGCGTGGAAACTGTGTCATCTGGAGTTACTTGTTTAAATGCATTTTCCTTGCATACCACAGACTGAAAATGAATTTCTGAGACATGATCTGGTAATGTTCATTTTATGTATGCCTACATTTTGAGAATCACTTGTCAAAGGAAGAAGATGTTATCTTCAATCTTGGGTTTAAAAGCAGGTTTTATGAAATTGAGCTTGTCCATAACCTAAGTATCCAGTAGAGAGAGAATAATTGAGTGTTTAAGAGTTTCCCAAACAGGAAGAAATGGAAGGTGTCTTAAATATAAGTGGTAGAGTTATTCTTGCAGGGCAAGATGCCTACTTAACCTACCTTTCCTTTAATTTACTATAATAAACTTCTTAGAAAAAGGCATGAGTGAAATGGGTTATTAAAAGAAGTAAAAGTAACTTGTTGAATGATGGACTACTTAAAGTATATCTGGAATAATGGTGGGAGGAATGCTGCACATACTGGTTATTAACAAAAAAAGTTTTCTTGACTATAACAAAGTAAATAGGTTTTAAAGAAATGGTACAGTGGTTACTAGTTGGAGTTAATAAATTAATAAGATTGCTTTAAGAAAAGGGGAGTTGTAATAAACATAGTGACCAAATTCTGAATCTGTCCCCATCAATAATGCCATTTCCAAATACAGTAGACACTTGAACAAAATGGGTTTGAACTACCTGGGTCCACTTACATGCAGATTTTTCTTGATAATTACAGTACAGTATCGTAAATGTATCTTAACTTCCTTATTATTTTAATAACATTTTCTTTTCTCTAGCTTACTTTACGATAAAAATAATGTATATAATACAAATCATATACAAAATACATGTTAATCAACCATTTAAGTTATCAGTAAGGCTTCTGTCAAAAGCAGGCTATTAGTAATTCAGTTTTGGGGGAGTCAAAAGTTATACACAGATTTTTTACTGCATGTGTGAGAGGATGAGTGCCCCAACCCCATGTTTTTCAAGGGTCAAGTGTAAAAGGAATATGAACACTAGTGTTGTGTTTTTATTATATTTATTTTATCCTCTATCCAGTGTATGACTGGTCTTACACTCATATTTTATATTTTCTAAGTGCCATGTACTTTATAAGATGTTCTACATTATTTCACAAACCTCTAAATAATGAACCTAAGTCCTAAGCAAAATATATCTACTTCATTGAAGAGCATACATTAACTGGAGGAAAAAGAAAAATACCTACCATATTGGTAAAAGCATGCCAATTAATTTTGGAACCATTTAAATAACACAGATGTGAATTTAGTTTACTTAGGTTTTGAATATACAGCATATGCTGATTTTAAAATCTAAACACTGTAAGAGCAGCTGCAAAGTGATGAAAGTGATCACATCATGTTAGGCTTAATCAGAGTAGCTCTTGAGACAGTAATGGAGTTGATATGCTGAAAGAAACAGCTGGCTTTGTTTTGCGTTATAATTCCCAGCAATAAGGATGAAACCCAGCTGCTGATAATTCTGATTAACTATATATCAAACCACAGTTTTATTTTTTTCTGTAATAGTTGAACATAAAGTTTCCAAGGTTTTCTTGTTTTCTTTTTTAAGATATTAGGGACAGATACTTTCCATAGAATCTGATTTTATATGTGAAATTATATAGACACTGATTTAAGATGTGATGAAACCACTCCAGCCACAGCATCTGAGTTGCATGGTGGTAAATTTTGACCTTGTCAGGGAAAGACAGTTGAATTATGATCCAGCTCCTGTGAAAAATGATATGTCTCCAATATTAGATTAATTTCCTGTAAACTTCACTATTCCACATTACCAAACCTTGTAAATGTCATCTTTATCCATCATCTTGAGGTATTTTGATGTTGCTTGTATAGTAATTTTGATTTCATATTCAGTTTTTCTAAAAAGACAGTTATTTCCCTATTAAATCATACTCTACATTTTTATTACAAATCTTTTACAAAGACATATAATATCCCTTTGAAAAATTAATGTTTGTTTAGTTTCCATGTAAATTAGGTAAGGGATGGGTAATGTGGAGAGTTAGAGAATAAATACTGAACTTAAATTAATATATTTTTCTACAATATAGAAATAAACTATCACTAACTTATGGGTTAATTCATTTCATTAAAGTGTTGTTTTTGCAGAATTTGAAATTACTAAACACCCAGGTTCGTAATGACTTCATTAAGGTGTAAAGAACACCACACAAGTTTTAAGAGACCCAGCGTTCCCATCCTGGATCGACTAAATCACTTTTATTACTGTGATGAGATACAGTTGACCTTTAATGTGGGTTTAAACTGTTGAGGTCCACTTATGCATTGGTTCTTTTTTTGATAAATACAGTACAGTACTGGGGTACCTGGGTGGCTCAGTCGGTTAAGCATCTGCCTTTGGCTCAGGTCATGATCTCAGGGTCCTGGGATGGAGCCTCTCATTGGGCTCTCTGCTCAGTGGGGAGTCTGCTTGTCCCTCTCCCTCTCCCTCTGTGTGCACGCACACTCTCTCTCTCTCTCAAATAAATAAAATCTTAAAAAAAAATACAGTACAGTACTGTAAATTATTTTCTCTTCCTCATGATTTTCTCAATGACATTTTCTTTATTCACTTTAACAATACAGTGTATAATATATATGACATACAAAATATGGGTTAAACCAGTGTTTGTGTTATCAGTAAGGCTTCTGAAGGTCAACAGTAGGCTATTAGTCAACTTTTGGGGGGAGTCAAAAATTATTCGTAAATTTAATCACTGCATGAGTGGCTGGTGCCCCTGGCCCCTGCATGGTTCAAAGGTCAACCCTATTCAATTTCAATAGACCTTTCTTTAGTGGTTTACCAAAAAATGTAATTGAAGTATCTGTTTCAAAAGTCACTTCTAGTTCAGGTGTTCCATAATGCTATAAGTTTATTATGTTTAAAGGACAAAGAATGTTTGTTTTCATATCTAAATTTTATGCATAAGCATATGTAAATTCAGAGTAAATATATCAATTCATTATTTATTTATTGAGTACCTATTAAATGAAAAGAAAAAAAAACCCTGTACATTACAAAGAATATTAATTCTAGATGTGGAAAAACTGCAAAAATTTGCACAAGACTTCACAACTCTACATCAGTTAGTAAGAGTTGATTTTGTGATATGCTTTGACCTATTATTGCAATAGTGACATTGTGCCAGTTCTGACACTAGACCTCTAGAAGCCTTGCAGGTTTCACTCTTGCTCTCTTGGAACCGTGAACTGCCAAGCCAAAGTTACAAGCCAAGTCAACTGTCATCAAGCCAGTTAGTTTGCTAGATTTTAAGAGACAGCCAGCCAATCCTGAAAGTAACCTGTAGATGCATGAATGAGCCCAATGGAGAAGGAGATAAACTATCCAGGTAAGCCCAGACCCCATTTGTCAACTCACGGAATTATCAGCTCAATAAATGTTGCTTATTTGAAGCAACAAATGTCTGGGGCAGTTCATTCTGCATCAATAAATAACCAGTATAGGGTTATTCATTGGGATTTTACCATGTGTTAGGCCTTATTAGTTTAGGCAAATAACATAGGTTATCTTATTATTATCCTCACTCCAATCTCTGAAATAAAATTATGTTTACCCTCAGTTTATAGAAGAGGACCACAAAGCAAAAACTTCACTTAACCTACCCAAGGTCACAGAGCTAGTACGCTGTGGAGCCATGATTTTCACCTTGCCATTTTGACATCAATAGCTGAAATCATGGGCAATACTTCTCTGTTCTTAAATAAAACATAGCTGGGGTTTTCTTGTGTGTTATATCTATAATGACATAGTTGTCTGCAAACATGAATACCTACCTATTCATTTATATTATTACCTTCCCCCTTGCTACACACATGTTCTCCAATTTAAAATATTGGCAAATTTAATGCAGCTTTCTTGTCTAGAAGCTGACCATATTGGTACCAGAGTTCCTGTTTTTTAATTCCTTATTACATGAGTGCTTGCAACAGTGTAGTTGCTACTGCTACCAGAGCTCTGAAGTCAACTTTCTTGTCACTATCTCCTCCAGCTGAGGAAGGGAGATTGATTCCTCATTTTTCAAGTTGTATATCAAGGTACAGTTGAACAGTAATAGCAATGGTTGACTGATCACTTAGTGCTTTGAAATGATATCATTTGAACTATATATATTAGTTAAGGATGAATTATTCTTTTGAAGTCTGGCCTCAGATAATTTTTTTCCTATGTGAATATACGTTTTAAATAACAGCAGTGGATTTACCAATCATCTCTAGAATTTTTTTTTGAATGTTAGGGACTTCCTATGGATGTGTATATATGTGTATACACATATACGTGCATAAATATGTATGGCTATTCATACATGTATTTATATATTATACACACATATGTCTTTATTTTAATCCTCTGCTACTAATGAAACATTACAAAGACAAGTGCTATAAATTTAATAAGTTTATAAAATAAAGAACATTTTTCATAATTGAACTGGTAATATTTTTCTTAAAATAGTTTCAGAGAAAGGTGATTTTTTTTTACAAAAAATTGGAGAAAAATCACAGTGATGACAACAAAATGAATGCTGCATTTTTTTGTTGCTAAACAATAAGCAGATTTTATAATTTATTTAATTTTCTTATTTAGCTATTATGCAGCACTGTATGCTTTAAACCCACTTATATAGGCAAAGGCATATGAACGTGCTGAAAATAGGTTAAAATATAATTTTTAAAAATCATTATCAGAGACAATGAAAGTGAGAGACAAAAAATACTTTGGTCATGATAAGGATAATCTAACTGACCACACGGTTTTACCAAAGGGAGACTGAGCTATTGCTTTATTCCGAGCTATCTACACTGACTAATTAAATGCATGGTACTAGACCAAATCAGTTGCGCAACTCGCAAAACTCTTCTTTATGCTTCATTTGCTTATACTGAAATCCATAAAACACATTTGCATATTTGACCAATAATTATCCTTTGACTATAGCAAATACATTGTTGCAAAAACAAATCTAAGACAAAAGAAAAACACTGGATGATATAAATCTAAGGATTTGGAACTGCTTAAAATGAAATTCAGAAATTGTAATTTTGCCAAAAGTCTTCTGGTGAAATAATTAAATTTGTCTTTATATGAACTAACTGGACAGTCTTCTAGACAAAGTGAAACTTGCCAGATAATTTATAACATATTATGCCATCACCAGCTTTTGTGTTAGAGATTGGCTTTTGGGAAGCCATCTGGTGGCAAATGAGATTAGATTGTCTCCAGATTTTCTTATAAGAATTTATAGGGGGTCTCTAAATGTTCACACTGAAATGAGATTATGTGAGTCCTTTCAAAAACAACGTTCTAATTACCTTTCTATTCCTTCTCCCACACATATACACACACAAAAAAGGAATTTTAGCCAAAGGGATGAGGTCAAGCCATCTTTCTCTTGATAGTGGAAAACATATTTGGTTTCAGGAAATAACAAATTTAAAAAGCTGTGCAAAAGTGGAAGTCTTTACTTCCAATTTTTACCTGGTGCACCATGACTATATACTGATTAAAGATGGGGCATTGTAGCAGATGACTTCTAATGAAGGCCTCTTGTTCTTTAGGGTCTCTCTCTAATTGGATTCTCATCATTTATTCATCTACACTGAACTTTACAGCATACTATTGACTGACAAACTACAGAAATGACTCCAAAAAATAACCACCTAGAAAAGCCCTTCCCAATTTCCTGCATATAATGCCAAGATAGCATGTCCTAATTTTCAGATAATTTTTATGCTGCAATAGTAACTGGAACAGAAAAGGTTTTGCTGTATTTAAAAAAATATTTTAGTCTGGCTGCATTCTAATAAAAATCATAGATATTGTGAGCTCTTTAATATAAAATATACTACCCACATGTTAATGGATAATAACTCTGGTTATAAACACTTCATTTTTAAAAACTCTGTATTCTTATCTCTTTATAACTTAATATTTGAATGCAGTAATATTTACTCAGCTTTTTGTAAATTTAGAGATCCATGGTTTAATATACATTGAGATTCTCTAATACAGTTTATTATATTATATCCATGCTTTCAGTTTATATTCCTTTAAAGGAATATATTCCTTTATATATTCCTTTTAGGAATAGTCCTAAAAAAGCAATTAATAATTATCCAAAAAGGGATGATCAAGCAGAAGTCAGCAACAGAGTAGGAAGACCCTAGGCTAGCCTCATCCCATGAATACAACTAGATAACTATCAAATCATCTCAAATGACCCAGAAATAAGCCTGAAGACTGGAAGAACACACTCTACAACTAAAGGTAGAGAAAAGTCCACACTGAAGGAGGTAAAAAGTGCAGAGATACAGCTTGGAAGAGAAACAGATCTTGGTCACTAAGGTGGGGAAGGAGACGTCATGGAGAAGGGCAAGAGACAGACTAGCACATAGGGAGCACATTGAAAAATCTAACCCCCATAGCAACTGGCTTGGAAAGTAAGATGGCTGAATTTTCTGAGTTCTTATAACCAGTGTAGCTTAAAGCCTGGAGTTTTAAGGGTCAGCACGCTTGGCTTGGATAGAACATGGAGGGCATTGGGGCTGCTCTTGGAGAGAACAAAGTGCAAACATCCCATGCACACAGAGGATGGAAACAGCAATCTGAAAAGTGCCTGAGGCATGCAGTAGGAAGGTTATTTGCTCATCCCACAGCACATCCCAGAAAGGCACCATTCACAGAAAGACCTCTCTGGGAACAAAGGAACTTGCAGGTACCATTTCCCTCCCCTGCCCTTCAGCCTAAACACAGAACCACCTGTAGGAACCAGTGCAGTGCTGACACTCACTACCTAACTTGCTTATACCAAGCCCCACCACCCCTAATCATGCTTGCCTCAGCCCCAGCAGAGCAGGTACAGAAGACTGGCCCAAACCCCTGCAACACTGTGTGTCCCAACCCAGGAGTTCTGCAGAGCCTTAGTTCCAGCAGTGGTGGTGACAGGTCTCATTTCACAAGCCGACCAGAGCATATGTACTTAAAACTTGCAACTTTCCAGGGACCAAACACTGCCCACAATCAACAAAGGGAGCCTCTGTCGATAACTAGCCTGGGATAAAGCATCCAGGACACACAAGCAGACTCCATGCAGCACACACTGGAGACAATCTCTAAAGCACCAGACCCTGTGGAACAGAGGTCGCTACACAACAGGGCACTACAGGACTTCTTCATGAGGTCATTACCCTTAAGAACAGGATATGTAGCTGACTTTCCTAACATATAGAAACAGGCACAGAGATTTAGACAAAATGAGAAGTCAGAGAAATTTGTCCCAAATGGAAAAACGTATTGTCATGCACTGAAATAAAGTTCTCAAACAATGATCTGTGTGGCTGTGTAGGACTGTCTCTGCAAGGGAGAGCAGCAGCAGCTGAATTTTGCACATAGCTTTTATTTTACTTTTTATCAGAGAAGTAAGGACAGATGCATCAAAGAGTGGGAAAGGAGCATAAAGGGATGGCAAGTATCCTGAAGCCATAAAGCAGGTTTGCACCTTCCCCTACATGCTGGCTCCCAGGGAGGTAGTCAGGGGATAATGGAGGAGCAGTATGTTTATGCTAGCAATTGCAGGAAGGGGGATTGAGGGTTACATTCTTTCATTGCTCTAAACCTATGCCCTGCCCCAGGGGATCATGGGATCATGTTCATACCAGGCTGTTGCATTCAATTGCCCGAGAACAGGAATGCTGCTGACATTTTTAGTTGCTTCCACAGTCACCCCTTAGGGCTTACAATACATTCTAAGAATAACTCCACAAACAGGACAAAGCCATGGCTGGAAATCAAAGCAAAAAACATATAAGTAACATGCCTGTTGGAGTATTTAAAGCAATGATCATAAGGATACTCATTGGAATTGAGAGAGTGGAAGACATCGGTGAGACACTTAACACAGAAATAAAAATGAACCAATCAGAGATGAAAGATGTAATAAATGAGATTAGAAACATGCTTATGCAATGAACAGCAGGCTGGAAAAAGCAGAGGAGCAAATTAATGGTCTAGAAGACAGAGTAATAGAAAGTAATCAAGCTGAACAAAAGAGAGAATAAAGAATTATGGAAAACATGAATAGACTTAGAAAACTCAGTGACTCCATCAAACAAATAATATTTATATTATAGGAGTCTCAGAAGAAGAAGAGAGAGGAGAGGGGGCAGAAAACTTATTTGAAGATATAATAGCTGAAAAATTCCCTAATCTGGAGAAGGAAACAGACATCCAGATCCAATAGGCACAGAGAACTCCCAAAAAAATGAACAAAAGCAAATCCACACCAAGACAAGTTGTAATTAAATTGGCAAAATATAGTAATAAAGAAAAAAATTAGCACCAAGACAAAAGTAGACAGTAAATACAAAAGGAACCTCATAAGGCTATCAGAGAATTTTTCAGCAGAAACTTTCCAAGCCAGAAGAGCATGTCATGATATATTGAAAGTGCTGCATGGGAAAAATTTGTAGCCAAGAATACTGTATCCAGGAAGGCTATCATTAAGAATAGAAGGAGAGGTAAAGAGTTTCCCATACAAACAAAAACCAGAGGAGTTCATGACCACTAAATGAACCCTGCAAGAAATAGTACAGAAAACTCTTTAGTGGAAAGGAAAGTCCAAAGTGACAGTATCAAGTTAGGAAACACAAAAGCAATAAAATGAATATTTCTGGAGGCACCTGTATGGCTTAGTTGGGTAAGTGTCCAACCCATGATTTCAGCTGAGGTCATGATCTTATGGGGGGATCGAGCCCCATGTCAGGCTCCATGCTCAGTGGAGAGTCTGCTTGAGGTTCTGGCTCTCCCTCTGCCCCCTCCCCTTTCTCTAAAATTAAAAAAAAAACTTTAAAAAAATGAATATTTCTGTAAAAAATCAGTTTAGGAACTCACAAAATAAAGGGATATAAAATAAGATATCACATACCTGAAACATGGGAAGGAGAGGCATAAAGAATGGTTCAAACTTAAATGACCATCAACTTAATATAGACTGTTATATGCAGAAGATGTTACATACAAACCTAACAGTAACCACAAATTAAAAAACACAAATAAATATGCAAACAATAGAGAGAAACAAATCCAAATATATCACCAAAGAAAATCAGCAAACCATGAAAGAGAGAAAGACAAGAAAGGATCAGAGAAAATCTTCAGAAACAATAAGAAAACAAGTAATAAAATAGCAATAAATACATATCTATCAATAATTATTTTGAATGTAAATAGACTAAATGTTCCAATCAAAAGACATAGGGTGACAGAATAGATAAAAAAAACCAAGACCCATCTACATGCTGCCCACAAGAGACATTTTAGACCTAAAGACACCCACTGATTGAAAGTGAAGGCGTGGAGGAACACTTATCAAGAAAATGAATGCCAAAAGAAAGCCGGAGGAACAATACTTGTATCGGACAAAATAGATGTTAAAACATCTATTGTAACAAAAGAAAGAGAAGGACATTACATAAAAATAATGGGCACAATCCCACAAGAAGATATAACAATTGCAATATTTATGCACCCAACATGGGAGCACCCAAAAACGTAAAGCAGTTAATAACAAACAAAGAGGAACTGATTGATAATAATACAATAATAGTAGGGGACTTTTAACACCCTACTTACATCCATGGACAGATCATCCAAACAAAAAAATCAACAAGGAAACAGAGATTTCGAGTAACACATTGGACCAGATGGGTTTAATAAATATATTCAGAACATTTCATCCCAAAACAGTAGAATACACATTCTTTTTAAAAGCACATGGAGCATTCTACAGTATAGATCATATAATAGGCCACAAAACAAGCCTCAACAAATTCAAGGAGTTCAAAGTCTTACCATGCACCTTTTTTTTTTTTTAAGATTTTATTTATTTATTTGACACAGAGAGAGAGACAGCCAGCAAGAGAGGGAACACAAGCAGGGGGAGTGGGAGAGGAAGAAGCAGGCTCCCAATGGAGCAGGGAGCCTGATGCGGGGCTTGATCCTAGGGCCCTGGAATCACGCCCTGGGCCGAAGGCAGACGCTTAAGGACTGAGCCACCCAGGCGCCCCCCATGCACCTTTTTTGACCACAACACCATGAAACTGGAAATCAACCATAAGAAAAAAGATCTGGAAAAGCCACAAATACATAAGGTTAAATAACATGCTACTAAATAATTAATGGGTCAACCAGGAAATAAGAGAAGAAATTTAAAAAAGCACATGGAAACAAATGAATATGAAACACAATGGTCCAAAACCATTGGGGTGAAGCAAAAGCAGTTCAAAGAGGGAAGTTTATAGCAACATAGACCTACCTCAAGGAGCAAGAAAAATCCCAAATAAACAACCTAACCTTGCACCTATAGGAGCTAGAGAAAGAACAACAAACAAAACCTAAAACCAACACAGGGAAGCAAATAATAAAGATGAGAGCTGAAATAAATGATATAGAAACTAAAAAAACAACCCCCCCAAACCAAAACCCTCCAAAAAAAAAAAACAAAACCCAATAGGACAGATCAATGAAACCAGGAGCTAGTTCTTTGAAAAAAAATCAGTAAAATTGATAAAACGCTAGCCAGACTTATTAAGAAAAAAAGAGAAATAACTCAAATAAATAAAATCACAAATGAGAGGAAAAATAACAACACTACAGAAATGCATTTATAAAAGAATATTATAAAAAATTATATGCCAACAAATTGGACAACCCAGAAGAAATGGATAAATTCCCAGAAACATATAAACTACCAAAACTGAATAGGAAGAAATAGAAAATTTGAATAGATTGATAGCTAGTAAAGAAATTAAATCAGTAATCAAAAAACTCCCAATAAACAGAAGTCCAGGGCCAAATGGCTTCACAAGTTAATCTACCAAACATTTAAAGAGTTAATACCTATTCTTCTCAAAATATTCCAAAAATAGAAAAGGAAGGAAAACATTCAAGTACATTATATGAGGCCAGCATTATCCTGATGCCAAAACCAGATAAAGGCACCACCAAAAAAGAGAATTACAGGAGAATTACAATATCTCTGATATAAATGGATTCAAAAGTCCTCAACAAAATAATAACAAACTAAATCCAACAATAAATTTAATAAGTCATTCACCAGGGCTACCTGGGTGACTCAGTCAGTTAAGTGTCTGACTCTTGGTTTCAGCTCAGGTAATGATCTAAGGGTTGTAAGTCTCATCAGGCTCTGTGCTGGGCATGGGGCCTGCTTAAGAGTCTCTCTCTCCTTCTCCTTCTGCCTCTCCCTCCCCAACTCTTGCTCTCTCACTCTCTTACTCTCTCTTTCTCTCTCAAGAAAAAAAAAAAGCCATTCACCATGATCAAGAGGAACTTATTCCTGGATTACAAGTGGTTCTATATTTGCAAATCAATCAATGTGATACATCACATCAGTAAGAGAAAGGATAAGAATCATATCATTTTAGTAGATACAGAAAAAGCTTTTGACAAAGTACAACAACCATTCATGATAAAAACCTCAACAAAGTTGGTTTAGAGGGAACATACCTCAACATAATATAGACCATATATGAAAAGCCTACAGCTAACATCATTCTCAATGGGAAAAACTGAGAGCTTTTCTCCCAAGCTCAGGAACAGTACAAGGATGTCTACTCTCACCATTTCTATTCAACATAGTACTAGAGGTCCTAGGCACAGCAACCAGACAAGAAAAAGAAATAAAAGGTAGTCAAATTGGTAAGGGAGAATTAAATCTTTCACTATTTGCAGATGGTGTGATACTGTATATAGAAAACGGAAAAGACTCCACTAAAAAACTGCCAAAACTGATAAACAAATTCAGTGAAGTCGTAGGATACAAAATCAATGTACAGAAATCTGTTGCATATCTATACACCATAATGAAGCAGCAGAAAGAGAAATCAAGAAAACAGTCCCATATAAAATTGCACCAAAAATAAGATACCTAGGAATAAATCTAACCAAAGAGATGAAAGACCTGTACTCTGAAAACTATAAAACACTGATGAAAGTAACTGAAGATGGAACAAAGAAATAGAAAGGTACTCTATGCTCATGGACTGCAAGAACAAATACTGTTAATGTGTCTATACTCCCCAAAGCAATCTACAGATTTAATGCAATCCCTATTAAAATACCAACAGAACTTTTCACAGAACTAGAATGAATAATCATAAATTTGTATGGAGCCACAAAAGACCCAGAATAGCCAAAGCAATCTTGAAAAACAAAAGCAAAGCCAGAGGCATCACAATTCTGGACTTCAAGTTTTATTACAAACTGTAGTAATTAAAACAGTATGATACTGGTACAAAAAATAGACATGTAGATCGATGGAACACAATAGAAAATTCAGAAACAAACCTACAATTATGTGATTAATCTTCAACAAACCAGGAAAGAACACCCAATGGGAAAAGTAGTCTCTTTAACAAATAGTATGGGGAAAACTGGACAGAAAAATGCAAAATAATGAAACAGGATCACTTTCCTACACCATACACAAAAATAAATTCAAAATGGATTAAAGACCTAAATGTGAGACTTGAAACCATAAGAATCCTAGAAGAGAACACAGGCAGTAGCTTCTCTGACATTGGCTGAAATAACTTTTTTCTAGATAGGTTTCCCAAGGCAAGGGAAACAAGAGTAAAAAATAAACCACTGGAACTTCATCAAAATAAAAAGCTTCTGCATAGTGAAGGAAATAATTACAAAACTAAAAGGCAACCTACACAATGGGAGAAGATATTTGCAAATGACATATCCGATAAAGAGGTATTATCCAAAATATATAAAGAACTGATACAATTCAACACCCAAAAAACAAATAATCCAATTAAAAATGGCAGAAGACATGACAGACATTTTCCCCAAGGAAGACATATAGATTGCCAACCAACACATGAAAAAATGCTCAACATCACTTCTCATCAGGGAAATGCAAATTAAATCTACAATGAGCTATCCAAACCTGTCAGAATGGCTAAAATCAACAACACAAGAAAACAACAGATGTTGGTGAGGATGCTGTAAAAAAGGAACTCTCATAGTGATGAATCACTAAATCCTACACCTGAAACTAATACTCACTTGTATGTTAACTAACTGGAATTTAAATAAAATTTTCAAAGAAAAAAAAACCATACAAGGCATTGTAAATGTATGTGTTGAAACATATGAAAAAAAAGTGTAAATCTAAGAGAAAAAAAGGAACCCTCGTGCACTTTTGGTGGGAACGCAAACTGGTGCAGCCCATGTGGAAAACTGTATGGAGGTTCCTCAAAAGGTTAAGAATAGAACTACCCTACGATTCAACAATCACACTACTGGGTATTTACCCAAAGAATACAAGAACATTAATTCAATGGGATTCATGCACCCCTATGTTTATAGCAGCATTATTTATAGTCGCCAAATTATGGAAATAGCCATGTCCACCAATTGATGAATGGATAAAGAAGATGTGGTATTTACATACAATGGAATATTACTCAGTCATAAAAAATGAAATCTTATCATCTGCAATGACATAGATGAAGCTGGAGAGTATAATGCTAGACGAAATAAGTCAGGTAGAGAAAGGCAAATATCATACGATTGCACTCATATGTGGAATTTAAGAAACAAAACAAAGGAGCAAAGGGAAAAAGAGAGAGAGAGACAAATGAAGAAACAGACTCTTAACTATAGAGAACAAACTGATAGTTACTAGAGGGAAGGGGCATGGGGGATGGGTAATAGGTGATAGGGATTAAGGAGGGCACTTGCTGTAATGAGCGCCAGGTGATGTATGGAAGTGTTGAATCACTATATTATACACCTAAAACTAATATAACACTGTATGTTAACTAAACTGGAATTAAAATAAAAACTTAAAAAGATTACCAAAAAGTGGGGGTGAATACATAGGAAACTTATAGATTAAAGCAAGAAGTCAATTTCAGATGACAATTTATGATTCTGTGGTACTTATTAAGTGGATGTGAATGGCTCTCCTTTCATGGTAGTAATCTGCCCCACCCCCAGTACTGGGCAAGAATCTGAGATCATCATGTATTGTCCAAAATTTGGAAAAGAGTCTTTTGTATTCAGGCTGACATGGTCATTGATACCTGTATTGTTAACGATCACATGACATTTAAAGTCAAATTAAAAAATTTTAAAAAAAGATCTATTTATTTATTTGAGAGAGAGAGAGCGCTTGAGCGCACACCTGCATAGAAGAAAGGGTAGAGGGAGAGAATCTTGAAGCCGACTCCCAGTGAACACAAAGCCCCATGCAGGGCTTGATCTCACGACCCATGAGATCACACCCTGAGCCAAAACCAAAAGTCTGAGGCTTAACCAACTGAGTCACCCAGGCGCCCCCAAAGTCAAATTTAAGCAAGAGAATGAACAGTTTTGGAATTCAGAAAGCCTAGTTAACTGTCTCTAATAAACCACTTATCAACTCCCCAGAGTTTGTTTCACTTTGGAGGATTTATTGCCACCCGCGGGGCTTGGGTGCTCTTTACTCCCCTACTAACCATGGGACTCAGAGGTACCCACCCAGTTTCCTAGTCATAGGGAATCTCCCCATCTAGGGGGTACTTCATGGGTGTGTGACCACTGTTGTATCATAGGACCCTTCACTCACAGGCTTGGGACTTAATGCCCTTTGGTTATGGTCTTAACATCCTCAATAATTTTATTTTTGAATTTCTATTTGGTAATTGATACATGATAGGAGAATGAAGGATGCACTGGGAGCCTGGAACATGGACTCACACACGGTCTTGTCTTGCAGCCATCTTGCCTCTCCCCAGTCTCCACTCCATGCAGGTCTGGGCATGGCTATGGGGAGGGTCAGTTGGATCAGCCCTGAAGCCTGGCCACAGAGTAGACCCCAGGCACCTGAGAGGGTCTGCATTCCCCATGAATATTCCTGTGCTGAGGGAACAAGAGTGTCATTAACAGCAAATTGCAAAACACCACGACCGGTTAAGAAAGAGATCGCAAAAGAAAGGAAGAATAATTTTTATTCCTTTGAACCCGAGGCCCTGCATTTTTATTTTGCAGTGGGCCTCAAAAATTATTTAACGGTCCTCGCTCCCATCCACTGCATGGGAGTGCAGTGCTTTCTACCCCATCCCTCTAGCATAGCTTCAGAAACCAATCTAGAAATGGTGATTACTTTTGAACTTTGTAATCTCACAAAAACCCAAGGAAGAATAAAACGTCTAGGCAACATTCTTGAGTCACAGAATGGGGAAAAAACAGACAAAAAGAGACAACTTGAATAAATTACCTAACCATAATAATGGAGTTTAATGCCTTTTGATTTTATTAGGGAGTTTTACCTCACTTGATCCCCACAGCTAAGTTATGAAGTAGATGTCATTTTACAGATATTTACACATTAAAATGCTCAAATGGGGCTGTTTTTATATCTGCACTCTAGCCGGGTTAGTAAGTCCCCGTGCAACAGTACTGAGAACTACCACTTACAGCTACGTATAAATGCTCAGGACCAATTCAATGGCTAATATCAGGGGACACTGTGGCAATCTCTGTCCTCCTTGTAAGATTAAATCCTCTCTATAGGATTTCACGAACACAGATCCTTCAGATAATTCAAGAATGGGAGGAGGGTATTTTTTGTTCATTTAAATTAAGAAATATTGAAAAATATGTGGGTAAAAGAATTTTACTGAAAAAAAAAAGGTATGTTTGGAGTGACCAAATCTTCCTGTTACCTGGTTTTACTTTTTTTTTTTTTTTTTTTTTAACCTGGTTTTAACACTGAGAGTCCTGTGTCCTAGGAAACTGTTCAGTTTCAGGCAAACCAGGACCACATGTGTACTGGTCACTCAGCAAGGCCCATATATAGTTATCTTAGAAAAATACTTACTAATAACATAGGAAGAACCAGAGGCAAATAATGAAGCTTCATGGGGCATGCAAATCTATTTGTAGCAGAGAAAATGAATGGGAAAGGGGTAATGAAAGCAGATTCCAGAAATTCTGATGAAGAGTGAAATTCAGGAGTCAACAACAAGACGTTAATTACCTGTTCATTGTATGATGAAGTATTGAAGGACAGCAGTATTCTACAAAACTACATTGACACATAGCAACAGGCTCTGAATAACTGATTTTAAGAACATCACAATACCAAACCCTTACAGAACTTCTGAGATGATGTAATACTTGCATAAAACAAAAGTGCAGTGCCAAAGAGGTTTAATTTTCTTTAACTGCAGAACTACTTTTAGTCCATATGATTTAGAAAGCGATGCCAGTTTTACATTCATACCTTTAGTTATAGCTGAAGGTATGAATAACAAGATTTTTAGCAGCAGCATCTTTGAATAAAACAACAAATACTGTGTTTTATGGTTCATTAACCATGCTAATACATACATATTTTGCCAGTTAATTTGAATAACAGATTAGAGTTCACCGCATTTTCAGCAGAGTTTACTGATTTATTTTTAAGTAATCTGATCAGGAAATAAAAGCAAGTTTTGATTACGGTATCCAGCCCTACTACAAATGCATTCCTTGATCCTCTACACCTTTACAAAACACGAGATTTTTGCTTAGAATTTTTCTCAGGTGGTTTTGTCTGTTTATGCTATTTTTAATTTCTAAAGTTCCATACTGATCAACATGATTTATGTCAACATTATGACAATTACTTACCAATAAATTATTTTAAAAATCTGCAAAGTGATTTCTCATTATTATTATCCTAATCATTACTTCAAACAGTTTCAATTTGTCCTCAAAACATTATTAATTGCATACTTGATTTTTGTTTTAATTTGGTCTTTTTTTGTTCAGTTCTAGCTACCAATAAAAGAATAAATAAATCAAGGAATCAAGAATTCAGAAAGTCAAATAAATCAAAGCATGAGCCCAAGGAAAACTTCCAAGCACCACTTAAAGTAACTTCTAGCAAAAGGTTAACAGGTAGGTGTGAAAACCTCTTTTACCCATCTACATTCATCTACAGGCAGGGTTTGGAATTCTACTGTGGTCCTGCAGCAGGCAGGAAGTGGAAGACAACCATATTCTGGAGTGAGGGCTATTTATTCAGAGGCATGTAGACTGATAGCAGAATTACCTTGATGAGAAGGAACAAGAGAATTCAACTTTCTCCTAGCCACTTGCGCAGAGAACTCATGTCATTATTTCTTTGAACTCCGCTAGCCATTGATTTCCAAGTCCTCCCTCAACTGTCATTGAATTTCATTCCCACACGGTTTGGCAGCAATGCCAGCAAGGACAGAGATGGCAGTGGCTACAGTGTGGAAAATAGCCCTCCTCCCTCTCATCCACTCTCCAGGTGCTTCTCCATGTGTAATTCAGTTGCAGTTGAATGCACATAGTGTTGTTTAGTGGACTGGTTAACAATAAAATGAACCGGAGAAATAACCACATGATTCCACAAACACTGAGATGTGCATATGTTACTAGTTAACTAAAAGTAATTTTCTTTACAGTTTTATTATTTTGACCTATGATATAATTATTAGGTATAAACTTAAATATGTCTCAGATATTCTATGATTAAAGCAATATCCTCTCTATAGTTCTAGATATTTAAAATATTCTTATAGCTTTTCAAAATATATTTCTATACACTGTTTTCTATGTTTTTGGATTTGTTAGGAAACAATTTGGCTATCTCCTCTTCCTAAACTCAGTACTAAACTTTATAGTGAGTTTCAGTTTAAGTATTTTACACTTTGAGAATTATTTCCTATTTCCTTTACTACATCCTAATATTTATTCATTTTCCAGAGCATTCGTTTATACTTGTTTACAGATATCCTCAGGAAAGTATTAGAATATGTGAAGATGTCCCAGCATTGTGGCTCTCAATATTAACTGAGAAAGTGAAGGTTGTCTATGTTGGCAAGGAATCACATTTAATAAGTTTTTTGTAACAATAAGCTAAGGTCATCAAACAAAGGAACACATGAACCTGAAGAAAATGAACTTTCAGATGCTATCAAAAAATAAACAGGTACCTATTTGTAGCTTGCAATATTAAAGGAAAGAGAAATAATGGAGGATTACTTTAAGTCACTGAATTATGTGCTGATATTATGGTGGTGATAAAAACATGAAAAATCAAATAAATAATGTTTGTCCCAAAATTTAATATTAAATATATACAAGATAATGAAATTCAATATTATTAGGAGATATAAGTTTCCACGAAGCATTAACGTTATAGCCTGTGTTAGGTTTTAAAGATGTTTTCCAGCATGTGTATTATATAACTCATCATGTCATGGGGACTTAAGTTCTTGTTTTAGTTAAAAATTAAATAGCAAATGATATGCTATAGGAGATCCCATTCTTCAAGAAGCCATCCTTTTACTTAATACCCTTCTAAACTCTAGTAAGATTTAGTTTGCCATGATTTCTTCAAACGTTTTCATCAATGAAAATTCAGGGGGATTAATATTTAAATAAAACATTTACCTACATATGGAAACATCTATACATTACCAACAATATAAATTCCAGAACAGAATCATCAAAATACCATTGTTATTATATCCATACATTTTTCTAAAACCACAGGAAACTAAAAAGAAATAACAGAACATTTTAATATATATAAAAATGACCATTATGTAGAGAAAGAATATGATCACTAATATCTTGCCTTCATTGTTAATTTCTTCTTTGCTTATTATGAAAATATTGAAAATCAATGAATAGAGCAAGTAATCACTAGTGCTATTTACAGAATAGGTTCCCTGCCTTCCTGACACAGGGAAGGATTTTATTTTTCCATATTCATTGAAGTAAGCCATGTGACAAGTTCTGGCCAATGATTTGAAAGCCACATATTTTAATTTGCTGGTGAGAGATATTCTAGCTACACTGTACATTGTATCGCCCACTAGTTACATGTTATGGTAGAGTTGTGTCCCCTCCCAAATTTATAATTTGAAGTCCCAAACCTTAATACTCTGAATGTGACCTTATTTGGAGATAGGATCCCTAGCAGAAGTAATCAAGCTAAACTGAACTCATTAGGGTGGACCCTAGTCTAACACAACCAGTGTGCTTATAAAAAGGGGAAGTTTGAGCACGGAGACAAAAACAAAGATGCAAAAGACAGAGCAAAGATGATGTTAAGTGACATAGGGAGAAGACAGATATCTACAAGCCAAGGAGACAGGCCTGGAACATACCACATATGCCTTATTAATGGATTTGAAGACTCAGTATTTTTAAGACATTAGTTCTCTCCAAATTGATCTATAGATTCGATACAATCCAATTACAATCATAGCAGTCTCTTTGAAGAAACTAATAAGCTGATTCTAAAATTTATATAGGTGTACAAATGATCTAGAATAGCCAAAAGAACTTTAAAAAGAACTAAAGTGTATTAATATTGCTACCAGAATACATGTCTCTAAAGTCAGTAAGAAAATTGAAAATCCACTGAAAAATGATAAAAAAAAAATTGAACACTTCATCACAACAGATTTATGGATTATAAATAAAAGAGTTGCACATCGAAAGGTACTCAATATCACTAACCATCATGGCAATGAAAATCAAAACCTAATGAGAGATCATATCTATTAGAATGGATAAATATAAAGACTGAACATACTGTGTGTTGGCAACAATTTGAGCAACTGAAACTCTAAAAACTGTTAATAGGAATAGAAAGTGATAAGACCACTCAGAAAACAATTTGTTAGTATTATTAAAAGTTAAATGTATACCCACAGTATATTCTATCAAAAAGAATGAAGGCATATATCCATACAAAGACTTATACATAAATGTCCATCGCAGCTTCATTTCTAAAAGCCCCACACTGAAAACAGCCCAATTCTCCATCAACAGGTGAATGGATAAAAATCTTGTGGTGTATCAATACAATGGGATATATTTCAGCAATAAAAAGAGATAAACTTTTGCCACATGTAGCACTTGTGAATTTCAAAACAGTTATGCTGCATGCAGGAAGCCTTCTGGAGAAAGGAGATTGTACGCTGAATGACTCCATGTATATAAAATGTAAAGTAATGAATAGGAAATATAAATTAATTTATAGTGACAGGAAAAAGCTCAGTGGTTGCCTGGGAAGAGGGAGAAGCCACAGAAGAGGCAGGAGGGAGAGACTGCAACTGGCATGCAGAATATTTAGGGTGATGGAGAGGTTTATTACCTTGAGTGTGGAGATGGCTTCATTGTTATATACATATTTCGAAGCATGTCAAATTGGATAGTTTAATTATGTCCAGTTTATTATATACCAATTATACCAACAAAAAGGAACTAAAATCATGTTATGTGGCAAGTCTGAAAGAATTTAAGAGATTATGAATAATGAGGTTTCTTCAGAGAGACAGTGAAGGAGATTTTGGGGATGGTGGGCAACTATGTTTTATGGTAAAAATGATAAAATAATAAAATATAATAAAGTGTTGAGAATTTTCATGAGATTCTAGAGAATAAAAATTATTAATGTGAGGTGGCACACTTATTTTTAAACATGCTCTTTTCCCATTAGTACTTAAGTGTTCCAATTCAGGTGTGAAAAAAAGAGATTTTAGAACGCATGCAGGTGTCGGAATTTTTTGGATTTGTGTAGCAGCGTGCACTCTAGCTGTTAAAGAATAGTTCATCTGACTGGAAGGAAAAGTCAGGGAGGGTAGGAGGAAACTGATAAAATGAGGGAAAAAATTACCAAGGGTGAGAGGTACTGAGAGGACTGACAAAAACAAAGTGAGGGGCAGTGAGATGCTGGGAAAACTGGAAGGACTGAAGCTTGTAACGAGACTGTCAAATACTAAAATTTTAGTTTCCAGACATTGAGCAGTTCTGCATAAAAACCTCTGCTATCTGCCTTTGTTTCATGCAGTGTTTTGGAGGGGAGAGGAACAGAATCACATACATTTTAAATAACATCTGGAATTTTGAGAAATACTAAGAAACACATTATTTCATGCCAAACACTCAAGTGAAAAATGTGCTTACTGCTACAGTGTACTAATGATTATCACCATAATATAATGAAATTGAACTAGAAGACATTTGTAATTTGCCTTTCATGTGTCAGAAATAGAGGATATCCGGGGCGCCTCAGTGGCTCAGTCAGTTAAGGGTCTGACTCTTGATTTCTCAGGGTCGTGAGACTGAGCACTGGTTCGGGGCTCCACACTCAGCAGGGAGTCTGCTTGAGATTCTCTCCCTCTCCCTCTGCTCTTTGCCCTGCTCATGTGTGCTCTCTCTCTCTCAATAAAAATAAATAAATAAAACCTTAAAAAAAAAAGAAATAGAGGATATCAAAAAAGAAAGGCATAATGAAGCTTGTTCACCAGCACTCACAATTCAATATGGGAGGCAGAGATGTAAAGACCCAATTTAAAATACTGAGGGCTTACGAAGATAGACTAATGTATAAATACAGAAAAAGGGCAGAGAGAATACAGAAAATTGCTTCAGGGACTTTACAGAGGAGATTACATCTGACCTGGGCTTTGAATGATAAGTAAGAACTTGCCAGTTAGACAAGGGCAATGGGAAGATTATTTTGGTCCAAAGAAACAGTATGGGCAAGAATGTAGGGTAAATCAAATAGTTTGGAATCCAACCTCATATCTCCTAAAACACTGGCAGGGGCTAGAAAATATTCTATAATTTTAAGAACATGAGTGTATAACAAAGAGAGTTTACATTGTGTACATTTGAAAAAATGTTTGATATTTCAAAAACAAGGTTTTCAAGAAACAGGTTACTTTTAAATGTCAATTTAAACAAAAAAATCTCCAAAGAACAAATAAGATACAAATAGCAACTAAAGGCAGTGCGATAGTTCGCTGATTTCTTTTTGACCCATAAGGTAGGCTTATCTAGGTGATGTAACTGCAACTAAACAGAACACTCTACAAGCTTTCAGTCACTGAGTTGGAGGCCAGGTAAGGTGATGACTGATCCTGCAACAGAGAAGTGGATTAAAGAAGGAAGAAATTTATCTTCCTCTTATGCAATAGACTGAAACAGAGTTCCAACTGTAAAGTGGCTGTTCTCTACACAGCCATTTAAGGACAAGGTCTTTTTTGTCTTGTTACTCCACAGTCCCCTAGGGCACTGCTGTATCATATGGTCAAAATGAAGTTGCTCTGGTTTCTAGCTGTCTGTAAGGGGAGAGAGTGCAGAAGAGCCCTGCCATTCTCTTTAGCCTATGCTTACAAGGTCCCATGTTACTTCTGCTCACATGCCACGAGAAAGACCTCAGACACATGCTACAACGAACTGCAAAAGAAGAAAAAAAAAAGGTTGGCTACATGCTCAAAACAGAGGAGAAAACAGATTTCATGGATAATGAGTAGTATCCACTGCGGAGAACCAGCACCTCAAATTCTCTGGAGAATTCCCACTTTATTCATCTCAGTAGGGAGGAAATCAGAGCTACTAGATACTTGATTCCTTCCTCTCTAGGACAAAGGTATGCGACCCAGGCTTTGCTAATCAGACACACTAGTCCCAGACTTGACTCAGTGGCTATTTGACAAGAAAGCTGGACCAAGGAGCATACTGTGGAGGCAATAACAATAGTGTGGCTGCAAGGTGGAGATCTGGGCCCCCAAGCTAAGCCATGCCAATCAGAGACTTCAGTGGTAGCAGAATCCATGAGGCATAAAAGCACATGCATATGCACACAACACACCTTTGAGGTGTGCGTAAGATGTAGAGCGCAGGGGTGACAACAAATGTTCTCATGTTCTCATCAAATGAGATCTATGGAGTGCTTTGCTCTCTTGTTCCAGAAGGCTCCTGTTTTAACCCATTCAGGCTGCTATAACAAATACCATAGCTTGGGCAGCTTATGAACAACAGAAACTTATTTTCCATAGTCTGGAGGCTGGAAAGTCTAAGATCAAGGTGCCAGCAGAGTCAGTGTCCAGTAGGAACCTGCTTCCTGATTCACAGATGGTTGTCTTTTTGCTGTGTTCTTATATGGCAAAGGGAGCTCTTTGGGATCTCTTTTATAAGAGCACAATTCCATTCATGAGGGCTCTGCCCTTTTGGCCTGATAACTTCTCCAAGGCCCCACCTCCAAACACCATCACATTGAGGATTAAGCTTCAACATATGATTTCTGGGGAGACACATTTGCAGCAGATCTCAGTAAGTCTTTCAACTATTGATATATCTTTAAAATTATTATTGAGATGTATTTTTCATAGATTAAAATGTGCAGAACTTATGTGCACAGTTTGATGAATTTTGAAAAAAGTGTACACCAATTTTTATCATGCTGAAAGATTCTCACATCCCTTTGTCCTCAGTACTCCCTCCCTCAAGGGAGACCCCATTCTATTTTTATCCCTATAGGTTAGCCTTGGAGATTTAAGTTTCATATGGATAGAACCATATGGTATATAGTCTTTTGTCTGGCTTCTTTGGCCCAGTCTAATATTTTTGAGATTCACTGTGTTATTACTAGGAGCAGTAATTCATACCTATTTTATTACTGAGAAGTACTTTTTTGTATGAATATGTTACAATTATTTTTTTCATTTTCCCACTGATATACATTTTATTTGCTTCTAGTTTGGCACTGTTAAAGAATTAATCCAAGGAGAACATTCATATATACGTCTTTTTGTGGACCTGTACTTTGATTTCTTTTGAGTAAATTCCTAGGAGCAGAATTGTTGGGCCAATATACCTTAATTACACATTTTTTTGGACATAATCAGCTAGAGTTGGATTCTATTGGTTAGAACAAGGAATCCTTATTGATTCAGAGTATTTATTAGATTATTTTAACATTTGAGCAAGAGATGTTACTCATTTCATAATTACTGTGGATAAAAATTTTTAATTAGTGCAACATTTCAAATGTTGAATACCATTATGATTCTCTAATGGTATCAAAGTTTAAATTTCAAAAGATTTCACTTTATCACTATCAGTTACTTGAATTGCAGAAAACGTGAATAACTTCCACATTACTGTGATAGCATAATGGCAGCCTCATATAAGATAACATTTTTAAAAGTCAGTAATTAAACTAGGGTAAACATTAAAATTTAAGCTTAAGCAAAACAGTTGAACTAATTGGAAAGATAGAGGGATGACTCATTGAATCAAAGGGGAAATGTATGCAGGTCCTCGTGAGAGACTTGAATATGAAACTGGGACGTCATCAAGAACCAAGGTAGTGCTCACTTCCTCTCGGAGGTTTTGGCCTCTTTGCATGTCTTCCTAATTTTCCTCTTTTCCGAACAGTCTTCTTCAGACCATCCATCTGCTTGTGCAGAGATCATCATAGCTACCTTAAAATGTTTGTTTCCGCATTCAGTTTGACATGACCTTATATATCCAATCATTGAGGAAAAAAATACTTTCATTGCACCAATTTCAAGTTCCTGAGAGAGAAAGAGGGAGAGAGAGAGAGAATCTGATTCTTTCCTCTTGAGTCTGATATGCACTGCCAGTTCAATCAGCTGTGACATGGGACTCAGACTCAAGTGGTACTTAGGCTTGGCCCTTAGGAAAACTGAAATGAGGGTTCTCTATAGAGAAATACAGTGGCAGGGAGGAAATGACCAGCTGCGGATGTGCTCTAATACACATCTTTGCAAGTTTTATTCAGTTCAGTTGGAATCTGAAGTTACCAAATTCTACTTACTCATCAGTTCAAAGTGGGGATTTTGATCACAGGCATTCTGAGGAAGCAAATATTGGATTACATTTTGCCTTTGTGTCCTCTACTGTGTTCACTCAGTGCTAAGAATGCAGGAGGCATTCAAATACTAAAATAATTTCATGTTCCTTAGTTAGAAATGTTCCCCCATGTCTTGCATCCAAGGCAGAAAAAAACATGAAGATATACATGGCACGGCCTCACAGACTCATGATTCCATTACACATCACTGGCCTGAAAAATCAACCAATGAATTCCTGTTATACTTGAAAAAGTTTTTTCTGGCTTTAATTCAATACTTTTAGAGTTGTTGATTGCTTTTTTATGGCTATAAGCCCTATGGTTCCTTGGAGTTTATCTTCCCAACAGAAATTCTGTGGGGAACATTTAGTGTACTTCAATCCTGCATTCCTCTCTTTTTGAAAGTACCAATAACGATCCAAGTTACAGAATTAGCTCTGGAGAATGGCATGCATATTTTGGTCAACTGGAAAGCAAAATATTCATTTAAAAAATGACCATTTAGGGCTTTTATGTTCAAAGGTGGTTTATAACATTAGAAATCATACTGAGATCCTGCCTTCCTGGCTTTTATAATCTAATTATGGGGATAATATGAAGAGATAGTTTTTACAAGTTATGAAACAGTAAATAATAATGTACAAAAGGCGATAAAGAAAAGTATTATTCACTGCTGAAGCAGTGGTACAGTTGATGAGAAGTGGAAAATTTCAAAGACGAAAAATGTTATTGTAGATGTCTTACTGTTATTCTTCAAGGAACTGGTCAGAATTGTGCTGGAACATTTTTGGAGCTGGACAGACAGGACTGAGCATCAAAGAATGAAAAAAAATATAGACGCGTTCATAGAAGCGAGCAGAACATTTTTCTAAGAACAATAAAGAGTAATAGTCTGATTGGGGCTAAGGGCAAAAGCAATGAGTTCTTAAAAACTTGGATCCAGAACATCAAGATGTGAAAGCTTGAGTTGGCCCTAATAAAGGATTCTAGATTTTATCATTTTGTATAGTAAGTTTAAAAGGGAATCAAAGATTGTTGAAGAGTACTTTCATCATGACCCTATTGTGGAGCTTTCTTTATAAAACATTATTTACAGAAATATTAACTACAATTGGACTTACATCAAAAATATTCTCGAAGACAGTTGTACCAGTAAGGTATTATCCAATACACGGTTATTATAAATGAAGAAATTACTAAGGATGGCTCTGTGCAGCACTGGAATTCTTACTGTCCTCTTTGTTCATAAATCTAAGTATTCAAGGCCTTTGTACAGTCTCCTGCCACATCCAGACTGACTCTATTCTTTGGGAGGTTTGTTGCTCTTTGTTCTCACCATCATCAAAAGCATCTTTGCTTTCTTATCCTAATTTAGTTAGTTCTCATAAACCCTGAAAAAATAGTTCAATCTAAAATGGACTCTAGAAAACTAAATCTATTATTTAACTTTCAGAGAAAAATGACAATAAAATCCTCATATTTTGAATATATTATTTTATAATTGATGATACTTTACTACCCTGAATGCCATATTTTAATACTCCACAACTTTATTTCAAATGCAACTGGGTGATGATATATAGAGTACAATTCAAACACTCAGATCATTCTTTGGGAGATGAAGTAGATTTAAGCATTACTGCTTCAATGTGATCCAAAAATAGAAGGAAATGAGAAATTAACAGGATAACACTGATAAGTGAGACAACTGAAACTGGGTCATACCCACAACTTTTAATATAATAGGAATCTCATTTTGAACTTACCTTCATCTGTACACTGCTAAATTTTTAGGTACAAACATATTTGGAAATCTGATGGGACCAGCATGATATAATTTTATTCATAAGGAGGGAAAAATTCTCTTGGATTTGCACCCATTATTGTTGTGTAGACATTTGAAATTGTATGTCTGAAAAGTAATGGGATGGCCTGACAGAAGTCTTTTGATATGGGCCACTGAAAGTCTCCTTGAGAGAAATTTCAGTTTAGGAAACTTTCAAGAAATTGCCTAGCAAAATAACATTAATTCAGAAACAAATTTCTTAGTAATAAAAAGGGGAAAACAGATTCTCTGTAGTTATGGTTTCTGTTGCTTTAACTTGGCTTTGGTCTTATCCCCGAATTCATGTAAGGGACTAAAAGAAAAATTTCAGAAGAGCTATTTGTAAGTGACTGAAATGTAACAGCACTTTAAAAGAGTTTAATCCAAAATGGTGGGAAGCTTCTCTTGTTGCAGTCTGCTGACTCAACCCAGCAAATTACAGTTGTACCAGACACAGCAGGGTGAGGTCATGATACATGCCCATCAGAGTTCATCAGAGGCAGGGCTGGTTCCAGGAGGACCTGACTCTCACCATGACTAGAGAAGGAGCACTAGTCATTAATCATAAACCATGAACAATAAAGCTACCAAGACAGAAAAGCCCAAGGAGAGATGGCACAAAAACTGATTTGTGTACTTCACCTGGGTCCGGAGACCTTGCTTTAGAAAGCGGAGACAACAAGGATAAGTGAGAGTTGAGTTAACTATTAACGTGACCTCATCTAAACCTTGAGCTCTGGAGAGCCTAGAATTATGTTTTGTATCTCACCCAAAAACACAATATGTTTTGAACGATAATTTTTCATTCTGGCCCTTTAAGATTTCTCTAGATCTCTCTCAAGGCATTCCAGACCACGAATAAAAATACTAAAAATGATAAACCACTTAAACTTTGTGCATTTGCTGGTCATCCTTTGTTATTCCATTCTCATGGAATTAAGAGAATTCTATTCTCTTTCTTTTGACAAGACTACTTCCCTTCACTCCATTCTCGGACAGAATTTGTATTGCATGCTGGTAAGAGGTCTCTAGGATGTATTCCTCTTCAACACAGTCCCAGAACCACTCACACCATGTTGTACCTTCACCAAAGCAGGGGACAGATGATATTTTTCTCCATAAATGAATCTTTAGATCTTGTTTAATGGTTCCAGCAGGACAGTACAACTACTATTAAATTACTGAAGCAAGAATATCCCTTCTCTCTTTGGAGTAGATTTTCTCTTTTCAATAGGATATGTTTAAGTAGAGATGCACATGAAATGGTGGGTGAGAATTAACCCAAACCATTGAACTTACCCTGACAGATTCCCCTCTGTACTCTGGTGTTGACTATTCCACCCTCATCTTCCATTATACCCCTTGTCTTCATGCACCCATGGTCTTCAGATCATGTATTCCCAGAGACACTTAGCTTGCTTCACCTATATGCATGTTAACTCATAATCTTCCCTTCCTTTGCTCTGAAATGTCTCCCTTCACTATCACCATCTGTTGAAATGACCAGTTAACATCTAGTCTTCCAATAGTGTCATTTAAAATCATGTCTTATATACAAAAAATATAAGACCCAAAACAATCATTGTTCCCTTTGAGGGAAATACTTACCATCCTGTCAAATTAATAAGCTCAGTGTTTTTTCAGTATCCTTATGTATAATTTGTTATTGCCTCCTATAACATGCCTTTCAATTATGCACATTTTGTCTTCTCACTAAATCTTACAGGTATAGTGACGAGTATTTATTGAGTGCTTATTATATGCCAGGTACTGTGTTAATTCTTAGAACACATTATAACATTTACCACTGTGAAAGCCCACATTTCCACTTGTAAGAATCAATTAGAAGGATTGAACTAATTGCCAAAATTTCAACTCTGGGACTCAAAATTAACACTCTTTAACTTCAAATCTGTGTTCGTTATCACATCATTATATGTCAAATACCATAGTACTTACAAAAATGTTACATACAAAATTATAAAGTGCTCATAATAATTTCTTGAATGGAACTGCTCATTGTAAGATAAATACTTATGAACTAAAAACTGCCTCACCAATAAAGTTTTGACAACACAAAATTTTACTAAAAAAATGAAAATAATCATAACAGAAAGCCTTCCTGTCATGCTCTAATAAGACCACAGCAAAAAGAAATATTCAATAACTTCAGGGGAAAAAATCCAGCAACAAAAGTACGAAAAATCTCCTTCATTATCTTTCTCTTTACTTTTGTTGTTTTTATGCTCCTATGTTCTGTATTTTTCAAATTGACTGTTTTTGGCAATTCGCAAGTAGAATGGATATTCAGTAAGAAGAACTTCATACAGGGGATCTCCAAAATTCACAAGAAAATAAAATATTTTTAAATTTCATTGAAACTCAGAGCGCACAATATGTGACAATTTAGCTATGGGAGGACACCAACAATAAAGTTTTTGTTTAATTCAATATATATTGTTAAGTGCTTACTATACAACATTTCAGTTTCTTATCCTGCCATAATGATTGTTATGGAAGAGGAGCTGGGTTGATAGGTACTCTAATTCATGGCTGAAGTACAGGATATAGCTTGATAAAGATGAAGTACAGGAAATAACTTTATTTAAAAAGAGAGAAAGAACTATATGTACTTCAAAATAATCATGTCTTAAAAATGGGATTTTATTATAAATATTTTAATTTTTCTCCTTTCTGAAAAATGTCTATATAGAATTATTATATTGGCCAAATCATCTTAACAATTTTAGCGAGGGCATATGATAATAAAAAAGACAAATGTCTTATAAATATTAATAAGAGACCATAAATATTTAACCTCCAAAATTAATTACTAGTATTTTATGAGTAGAGGTTTGAATAAATGAAATAAATATTATCTTAATAATACATTTTTATATCATGAAACATATATCTTTTCCTCTCTAAATTTCAAAATATGGGCATGGACTTTTGCCAAACATGATTATTTCTACATGAATGTCTAAAGCAATCTAGTTTGTATGCATAAGCAGTAGACTATTATGCCGAATACTAATTATTGTTTCTAGCTAGAAATGTTCAATACTTTTTTACTTACAAAAAAAGCATATCATGTAATTTGATTACAATCTATTGTTTTTGTTAATCTTTAATCTTGTCTATAATTTAGTATCTGTGGAAAGCATATTCCAACATAAATGTGTATTTTGGCAAATTCTATCTATTGCCATCCCATTTTATGAGACAATACATGTAGTGGTATGATTATAGCGTTGGTGTTTTAATACTGAAATGTAAACTCTTATTTATTTTTTTGTTTCTTTGCTTATTTAACTTATGAGCATTATTTGTGGTACAGTTTTTAAGAGTTTGCTAAAACCTTTTTACGATATAATTAAAACCGAAAATAAGGAAATGACTATTATCAGCAGGTGGTATTTATCCTGAGGGAGAGAATTTATCCATTTTGTGATTAGCCACCAGTAAACACAATTTAGTATTTTTTTCTAAGGAAAGGTTAATTTAGCAGCAACCACACCTACCCTTCTCTGAGAAGCACAATGGTTGACACAATCCAACATCACGCTGTTCAGCAAATGGAAGAGTCTATTTTATATGATTACAGGGAATGAGGCTCTGCTTGTTTACCATGAGTCCAGGAATGCTTAAGTACTTTTCTGAAGAGGCTTGGCAAGCAAGAATATCTGGGGAAAGCTTAAAAGAAACATTCAAGTAAAAGAAGAAGCAAAACCAAATCTTTTCTGATGATTCAAAAACCTCTGCACCAGTTGAGGATTTAGAGTGAGAAATATTTATTCTTTGGGATTCTTGGCCTGGACAGGGGCTATTGCAATAAGGAAGTCATATGGCAACCAACACTTACACAAGCCTGGTTTCATGCTATAACCTGGGAGAAAATCAGCACACATAAGTTAAACCTTTTATATTCTTTTAAAATTTGTATACTGCAAAGCCTTTACGGCCTACTTAAGAGCTCCATGCAGTGGCTGGCATCCAGTTACAGTGGAGAGAAAAAATTTCTTTCAGGCAATGTTTTACTGTCTTTTCAAAGCACTGCAAGTATAAACCTAATAGCTTTACCAAAGACTGGGATACTTCTCTTTATTCTTGGTTGAAAAAATGAAATACAGCTATAGGCAGCAAAGATAATCAGTAAGGAATCATATCAGTAAATTTAAATTTAAGTAAATTTCTGTAATTTAAGTAAATATTATGCTATTTTAACCTCACAGTTAATGTTTAGCAACACGTAAAACAATAATTTGTAATGGTTGCTAAAATTTGCATTTGTGTATTCTTTCATTAAAACAATGCAAGAGGCTATATTTTTTTTTTTTAAGATTTTATTTATTTATGTGACAGAGAGACAGCCAGCGAGAGAGGGAACACAGCAGGGGGAGTGGGAGAGGAAGAAGCAGGCCCACAGCGGAGGAGCCTGATGCGGGACTCGATCCCGGCACGCCAGGATCACGCCCTGAGCCGAAGGCAGACGCTTTAACGACTGCGCTACCCAGGCGCCCCGCAAGAGGCTATATTTTAAATAGTTTCAAAATCCTTCACCTTTTAATTAGGAGTTTATGACTCCTAGAATTTTACCCTTCTCTTAGGGCCTATTCATATAATTTGAGGTTGGGGGGGGCTGTTAGAATGAAAAGGGTGGGCGGAACTACTATTTACAGGAGATATCCAAAGTAGGATTGTGATTACTTTTCCATCTTTGTCTTGCTGATTTCCTCAGGTGAGCTTTATCGTTATTTAAAACTACCACAGGCTGAGGTAATTTTAGGCTATTCTATCTTTCCTCCAAAAGTACTTTTTTGTTTAAAATACAGAACTAAGGGAATACTCTACTGTCTGAAAGATTTTATAAAGACAAATATAAAATATTCATTTTCTGAGGGATAGTTCTAGTCATAGGGGAGGGAATGCCCTAAAATAAGATACATATTTTTATCCCCCAGTTCTTGTCATTTGTTACCTCTGTTCTCTAAATCTGCCTGTTGCCATAGCTTAGAATGTATTCCAGTTCATTCTACTGCACACCAACCACTCTGCTACTCTAACAACTTCGCTTTTTTTTTTTTTGAAGTTGTATTTATTACTTGGTATTTCACACAAGAAAAAGAATATGTAATGTAAATTGAAAGTATAAAGAATAACAAATTAACCTATGGACTTACTCCCCATATTCAGCAATTAATAACATAACCTTTAAGCTTTTTTTTTCTTCTCAGTAATATTCTTTCTTCTCCCATAAAAGTGTTAATACTTAATTTAAATTTAGTGTTACTCATTCCTATGTTTTTCACTGAGTATTTGCCACATACATATGTCCATGAAATACATACGGTTTAATGTGTAGGTGTACAGATTTTATATAAATGATACCATACTGTATTTATTCTATAATAGGATGTTTTTGTGATTTAACTATGCTCATTGCTGAAGAGCCGATGCCTTAATTTTTATCATTGTATATTATTCTTGTAGATGATTATAATGCAAGGTATTTACTCATTTTCTTGGTGACAGTAATTTGGATTATTTCTAGGTTTTTTTTTGCTATTAAATAAAAAACTGCAATAAACATTCTTGATGATATCTCTTGGTATACATGACAACAGTTTCTAGGATTTTGTAGAGGCCAAGAACATATGTATTTTAACTCTAAAAGAGAATGCCACATTGAATTTTTGAAGTTCATGTGTGAAGTTACATAGTCACTAGCAGTGTATAAGTGATTCCCTTAGTCCACATTTTTGTAGACCATGATTAATTTTGGAAAACTACACAAAGATCCCTGTTGAAATTTTAATTTAAGATCACTGGATCTTTTTTTTTTTAAAGATTTTATTTATTAATTTGACAGAGAGAAACAGCCAGTGAGAGAGGGAACACAAGCAGGGGGAGTGGGAGAGGAAGAAGCAAGGCTTCCAGCGGAGAAGGCCGATGTGGGGCTCGATCCCACAACGCCGGGATCACGCCCTGAGCCAAAGGCAGACGCTTAACAACTGCGCCACCCAGGTGCCCCAGATCATTGGATCTTTTAATCAATTTCAGAATGGCTCTCTTTAGGACAGTGGTCTTCTTGTCCACCTATATCATTTGTCTACTTATTTTGGTCTAATTTAATTTCTATTAGCATAGCTTGGTGGTAAACTATCAAGATTTTTAGATGTTGGTATAGATAAATGCAATTGGTTTTTGTATATTGATTTTAAATACAGCCATTTGAATTGTCTGATGAATTATAATAACTTTTTTCCTAAATTCTTGTGTTGTCCTATGTAAGCAATTATTTGTGACTAATACAGATGTGAGACGATATTCGTAAATCATATATCTGAGGTTTTAAATCCCTGAATAATAAATAATTTACTCAACTTTATATAAAAAAATAAACAACCCAATTAAAAAATGAGAAGAGGACTTAAATAGAAGACACCCAGGTGGTCAACAGATACATGAAAATGTGCTCAACATCACTCATCATCAGAGAAATGCAAATTAAAACCAAGATGAAACATCATCTCACAGTAGTCACATTGGCTATTATCAAAAAGACAAAAAATAACAAGTGTTGGTGAGAATATGGAGCAAAGAGAACCCCCATACTCTGTAGGAAGGTTTGTAAATTGGTGCAGTCACTGTGGAAAACAGTAGGGAGGTTTCTCCAAATTAAAAATAGTATATGATCCAGCCATTCCACTTCTGGGTATTTATCCAAAGAGAACAAAAACACCAATCTGAAAAGATATATGTACCCTTATGTTTATTGCAGGATATTTATAATAGCCAAGACATGGAAGCAACATGTTCACTGACAGATGAATTGAATAAAGAACATCTGGCAAACATAGACACAATGGAATATCACTGAGCCATAAAAAAATAAAAAAAATTTGCCATATGCAACAACATGGATAGACCTAGAGGGCATGTATCATGGTAAGAAAATAAGTCAAAGAAAGACAAATACCAAATGATTTCACTTACATGTGAAATCTAAAAAGCAAAACAAACCAAAACAGAAACAGACTCATAAATAGAGGAAACAAACTGTTGCTTACCAGATGGGGGGGTTAGAGAGCGGGCAAAATAGGCCAGGGAAATTAAGAGGTACAAACTTCCAGTTATAAAATAAATAAGTCATAAGGACGCAAAGAGCATAGGGAATATAGTCTACAATATTGGAATAACTTTGTATTTGTCTGGTGGTAAATACATTCATTATGGGGATCATTTTGTAATGTATAAAAATACTGAATCACTATCATAGACACCTGGATATAACCTTAATAGCCACTGCCATTCCCCACACACATACACAGGCCACTACTGTCTAATATATGTAACAACTTAAGCTAAACCTTAGTCATCACCTAAGTACTCATCACACAACCTTTTCTGCTCCAAGAAAGAAAACTGTAATATTATCATAAAAGAAAATCTGCAGCATCATGTACCTGGCATAGGGTCTTGCATTTACTGAATGAATAAGGGAAGTGAGTCAGTGGAAGTCAGACTAAATAGAAACCATTTTTCTATTAAGTGGTTTTACCAAACATAGAAAGCTTGTAGAAGAAGTTCCACATTGTCAGCTAATGTAATAAAATTTGGTACCATTATTTTTGTTGGGATATTAATCAGAATACCTATTTCTTTCTTTATAATTTTTATGCCTTTTTTTCTCCTTGACTTTTTGCCCTGGGATCTTTAATAAATGTTAATTAGAACTGGTAAAATAAGTATCTGCTCTTAATCTTAGAATGAAGATTTTGCTGTTTTAGTGTTAGGTATGATGTTAGCAGCAGCTCTTTTTTTTTTTCTTTAAGACATCCTTTGTTAGGTTGAGGAAGTACCCCTCTCCTGGATTCCTAGTTTTCCGATATTTTTCTTTAAAGATTTATTTATTTTTTTATTTGAGAGAGAGAGAGAGACCGAGAGAGTAAGTGGAAGGAGGGGCAGGGGAGAGGGGTAGAGAGAATCCTCAGGCAGACTCCCTGCTGAGCACAGAGCCAATGAGATGCAGGGCTCAATCCCAGGACCCTGAGATCATAACCTGAGCAGAAATCAAGAGCTGGCTGCCCCGCTGACTGAGCCACCGAGGCACCTCTTCTGAGATTTTTTTTTAAAAATCGTAATTCGTTGTTGAATGTTTTCAAATGCTTTCTCTTCATCTATTGAGATGATCACATAGTTTTCTTCTTTATTTGTTAAAATGTTAGGTTTCATTAATTGATTAATTTCTGAATACTAAACTAGTCTTGCTTTTCCGGGATAAACCACACATGGCTATGTGTAGCATTTTTTTAATATTTGTTGGATTCAATTTGCTAATATTTTATGAATAATTTTTTTTTGTTTTTTCAAGGATATTAGGATGTAGTATATTTTTCTCATAATGTTGTTTCCTTGTTTTGGTATCTGAATGATACTGGTCTAATGAGTTCCTAAGTGTTTCCTCTTTCTTTATTTTCTGGCAGAGTTTGTACAGAATCAGGATTATTTCCTCCTTAAATGCTTGGTGTTATTAGGAGAAAATCTTTAGGCCTGAAGCTTTCTCTCTGGGACAGTTTTTAATTAAAATTCAAGTTCTTTAATATACTTTAGGCTTTTTACTTCTTTGCTCATCAGTTTTAGTAATTCATGTCTTTCAAGTACTTTGTCCATTTTACCTAATTTGTAGAATGACAGAACCCTATTAAATATCTTAACCTTGGAATACCACTGACTAAGTCTTCTGATGGTGACACTCAGTGTGATCTCCCAACGACAGAATGATGTCCCCCTAACATGTAACTTTATGCAATATTGTCATGCTCCTTTTTTTTTTTTTTGTGATAACCCACATTCTCTCCCTTATTCATTTATCACATTCCGATGCATCTTGCAAGACTACTCTGAAATTTTGTCTTCTTGTTCAAGATTCGCTGGTCCTACTTATGCCCAACATTCCATGTAATGGTGTCACCACCCTTTAATGTCTCATTTCCTTATTCAATTATTTATTAAAAATTATTAAATATTATATGCCCAGCATTATCCTCAGTGCTGAGTGTATAGTGAGATATTAAATAGATTAGGCCTATTTCTTCATAAAACTTTAGCATCCACTAAATAAGTTAGATAATAAGTAAACAGATTCACTGCAGAGAACAAATTTGTACTGAAAATTTGAAGTATCACATCAGACCTGAAAACACCCAGGTAAATGTACATTTTATTCTAATAAGTGGACAGTAAACACAAAGAATGGAGTATTTGGGAAATATGGAAAAGAAAACTGTGGGGAGGATTTAAAAAATGAAGTTGGAAAGTAAGCAGGGCATTGCCTAAGTTCTTAATAGTATTGGCTGATGGAATTTGTTTTATCTACTTGAAGAACTAGGAGAGGGTTTATTAGACAAGCTATGTAAAATCTTTCATTTGCTACATAAAACCTAGAGCAAGAATGTGATATTAATAGTGACAATGTAAAAACATAAAAAAAAGTACAGTGAGGTGGACAGCCTAATTTACGAAGAGTTAATCATTTCACTAAAAGGATCCTCACCCCATGACAGGAGAAATTATTCCAAGAGAATGTTTATTTCATTGAATTATCTCTTGGTCATTTGATTTCTATCCTACAGAACTACGACACATATATATGCATTTGGCTGTCTTTAAATCCATTGTTTCAAATCTTCTTTAGAGGATTTGGGAATGAAAGGTTGAACAAGAAACTCATAAAAGAAATTTTTACAAATATCAGGATTCAAATACTTCAGATAGATATGTTAAATAATATAAGGCAGAGAGATCATATACAAATAAAGCAATTTATAAAGGTCATTGTGGGATAATAAAACTGTATAGTCTTAAGTGATTTGACAGTTATTCTTTCTACATTTATCTTTCTATTTTATAAGCACAGCTGTTAACACCAAAGTAATTCTTCAACAAATGACTAAATCAGTCTCTTATCGTTAAATAGGTATGTCTTGGGAATATATGTCTAAATTCCAAAGAAATTAAGGTAAGTGAATAGTTATTTAACACATCCTATACTTTACCTTACAATTGTACCTTTTGACCCCATAACATTTGATGGTCAATGTGAAATTTAATATGTTATCATATTCTATCTTTATTGTTACTATTATGTAAATATGTTAGCTCAATTAGGATGAATATTTTCTAGTCAGTGGCTGCATTTTGCTCATTTCTGTACACATCATAATATCTGCCACAATGTTATCCTCAGAGAAGATCTTTGATAATCTTTTTTAGTTTAAATAAACTAAACATCTGAGATATTGTTATTTCTCACCAATATTTATCTTTTTGTTTTGTCTTCTAGGTAAGCAGATAACTCTACTTCTGAGCTTTCACTTAGCTGGGACCATATAAGTAGTTCTGGCCAGTAGGTAAATAAGCATTTGTGACATGTTTCATTTCTTGTCCTAAGCATTTAATTCCAGAACACATTTCTCTATTGTCTCCTTTCATACAGAATAACAGAGGTGACATATTCTTGATGGTAACCCTAAAAGATGAAACAGCTTCTGTTGGTCTGAGTCCTTAAATATCTGTGTGGAGTAGGGAACTGTACAAACCTCCATCAGATATACAGTGGAACAAAACATTTGTTTTTTCTTAAGCCACAAAGATGTTTTGGAATGTGTGTCACTGCAATAAAGCAAACTTTATCATAAAAAAAATTTATACCTTTATTCTTAAGGGATAAAAAACAAGCATTTGTATAAATCTTAATGTTATCTCCTCATTGCTTTTTCTTACTGGGCAATTGTTCAAATGGAAAAAAAAGCAACAGTCGTAATGAGTCATATATAAACCACCATCCATTTGCTCTTTAAAGTATCCATTGTTCTATGTAGGTTGGATACTAAAAGGTGATTTTACTTCAGATACTGAAGAAAACTTCAGGGGAGAGCGATGTTCATAACAATTATGCTCAATAAATTCTTAAGAGAAACTTCTTATCTTTGGGGTTTTGCAAATGTCCTGAAGGACATAAATACATGAATTTGTAGCAATCCTGAACCAGATACATATTGCCCTTATGTATTTTTGTCCAGAATTAGAATCCTCAGTATTCTGCTAGAGATTTTTAAATCAATCTTTCCAAAAACCATAAAAAAAACATCTCTCAACATGCTCTGCTTCAGGGGCTCATTGTATTTTAAACTGAACCTGTAATGGATTTCTGGCTAGTCTGCATTACAGGTTTTTCTCCACAGCAAATCAGTGTGATATACCAATGAATGGGTGATGGGAAAGCAGTTGTGCGAGTCTATTCTTTTCATTATCATCTTACCACATGCTTACTCTATTTGTTATAACATTTCTGTCTCCATCTTATTCCTTTCTAACCTCATAAGGCTATGTCTTAAGACATTTGAGGAAAAAATGCACAAAAATTGAGGAAACATAAGAAAAATTGTTTTCCTGATACTTAAGCCTCTAGATTCAATATTCAAACTAGGCTAGATTCTTATGAGTCCCTTATGATTTTTCAGACTGCTCCAGCAATTGTTTGCTTTCTTTTTCTTCCTAACAGCTATCATTAATAACCATATCTTGAGGGTCTGCAGTATGTGAATTCAAGATAGTACAGTGTGAGCTGCTTATCAACTTAACTATTTCCTTATTTGGAAACAAAGAGAGGACTTTCTACATGTGATATAAGAAAACAAGTAGAATTTTTAGTTTCAGTTTGTAAGACATATGTCATTGAGCACATAGTGGTTTCATTTTACTGTCTCAACTTTCTTTTATAAATATTTCTTGGTTTCATACCCCCCCACACACACACCCACCCCACTTTCATTTATTTATTCTTGAAGGTAGAATTTATCACTCTGACTCTTAGGTCAGCAGGCTCCTTGCTAAGCAAGGCTGCAATAGTTCAACATTCCTGAAGGTACAATTAGAAAGAAACAAGAAACTCACAAACAGATCATTTATGTCAGGGAAAAAGCCAGATGGGCGACTCACATCATATTCTATTTTCAGTCCTCATGGGACAAACTACCTTGAGACACAGATTTCTAATATTTACTGGATGAGGAAATCCTATCATGTGAAAAAGGGTGTACTGACAGACACTTGAAAATAGTTGTTCTTTTAATATCTGTTAGTTGGGAAATTGCTTAGTAACATAATCTTCCAAGAACACTTTGATGTTATTGATAGATTGTGCTGTGGTAAAAAGAAAAGACTGTATCTATATATCTGTATCCATATATCTAAGTGACTTAATGATAGAAAAAGTTTAGTTTTCACTCACATTAAAGATTGTTGGCTATGGTTTGGATACAAAACTACCCCATGTGCTTCCTAATACCAGCATTTCAGCTACTAAGCAGACCCCATCAGAGACAAGCTGTTCTTGTGTCAGAGAGAAAAGATCAACAGAATGGGTAAAGCATGCTATGGCTTGTAAGAGGAAGAGATTTTCAACATTTCTATCCACAGTACATTGGCCAAAGCAAATCATATGGCCAAACCAGATAGTAGGGCAGAAAAATATTCTCCCGCCCCTCAAAAAAAGGGGCAGTCTAAATCACACAGTATGGTAGATTGCCTATGTACATATTCAGAATTATTGAACTTCCTGTATCCACAGTTCTTGGAATGTGACTTTCTAGAGTCTCCCTTCAAGATATGGGGACTATTTCACCACCCTTTAAAGAGGAGCTGGCTTTGTGATTGACTTGGGGCAATAGACAGTAATATAAATGTTGTATTCTGTTTCTGACCATAGACCTTAGGAGCCTTTCACATTTTTACTCTCTCTCCTGGATCACTGTCATATCCTGAGAAAAGATGTTTGCCCAACTGAGGAAATCCTAGAGAAGTCAGCCATAGCCTGCTCTTCCTCAGTTCCCTACAAATCCATTTCTGATCCTAGCTGAGATCAGCTAAGTCTGGCCCTGACCAGAAGCCTCATCCGGGAGACTAATAAATTCACAAGTAATAAAACAAAGGTCCCTGTCTTATGACATTATGTTTTAAGTCATTTTGTTACATTTACTAAGACAGTATCATGACAATAGATAACTGAAACACATAGCAATAAGCAGGGTATAAAATCTTACAGACCAAGGATAGTGGTGAATTATTAGAAAAAGTAGTATAATTTTATACATCTTTTAAGTGAATTCCATTTTGTTTAAAATATAGAAATAAGAAATTATAGTACATATGCCATTATTCAGACTGAAATGGATGAGTACATTGAAAATTCATGAACTTCTTAAAAAATTGCTAACTGTTACCACTGCAAGAGTACCAGATCAACAAGTTGGCAACTTAGGGAATTTCCATAGAATAAACTCCAAATTTAGAAAATGCACCAAGCATCAGATGCTCTTTTCTTGCTAGTTTCTTCTGGGAGAATTCAGCATTCTCACTTTTTTTTTTTTTTTTTTTGGTAAGACATATAAGAATAAATAATGTGTCTTTGGTTAAGTAAAAAGAGTAATAATTTTTCATAATAACTTTATGATTTACCACTCCATTGTTCCTTTTTTGTTGTTAGATCTTTTATCTCAGGATTTTTTTCAACATTTCATACTATGTTCTCTTTCCTAAAAGTTTTCTTTCCATTTACTTCCTTGTACTCTTTTTTTCCCTCTTCTTGTTTCACTAGACTAAGTCTAATTAAATGATGGTTTTTATTTTTCTGGCTGCAAAGTAAATGCATTCCTAAAAATCAATCTGCTGTGTGTAGTTTGCCTTTAGTTTCTCTCCTGGAGACAGTTTTTTTTTTTTTCCTTACTATTTCAACTCTCACCTCATTAAGGAATAATCCCCAGTGTATATTTTTGTTGCTGACCTATTCCCTCTGTTAAGTCTTATATCTTTAGCCACTTGATGGCATTTACTATAGTCTTAAAATACATTTTTTTCTAAAATTCAATTGGAAATACCACTCATCTTTGGCTAGTTCCTATATCTTATTCTCTTATTCCCTAGTCACTAAAGCCCACTTAAACTCTTACATCTATTTCTTCTTTGTGCACTATCAACATTACAATCCACGTATCTATCAGTTGATACATTGACTGACATTTTTCATTTTGGGCTTGCCCAATTTAATCTGCCCAGCACATCAGTGCTGGAATAATTTTCCTAAAACACGACTATAACCAGTACACCCTCCTTTCACAAATTTTTTAAGTTTTTATTTAAATTCCAGTTAGCATATAGTGTAATATTAGTTTCAGGGTGAAAAATTTAGTGATTCAACACTTTACATACAACATCTGGTGCTCATCACAACAAGTGCCCTCCTTAATCCCCATCACCTGTTTTACCCTCAACCCTCCACCCACCTCCCCTCTGGTAACTATCAGTTTGTTCTCTATAGTTAAGAGTCTGTTTCTTGATTTCTCTCTCTTTTTTTCCCCTTTTCTCATTTGACTCATTTCTTAAATTGCACATATGAATGAAATCACATGGTATTCGTCTTTCTCTCACGGACTTATTTTACTTAACATAATACTCTCTAGCTCCATCCACGTCATTGTAAATGGCAAGATTTCATTCTTTGTTATGACTCATAAATGTTCCAGTGTGTGTGTGTGTGTGTGTGTGTGTGTGTGTGTGTGTGCCAGATCTTTATCCATTCATCAGTTGATAGACACTTGGGCTGTTTCCACAGTTGGCTATTGTAGATAATGCTACTATATACATCGGGGCGCCATGTGTCCATTTGAATTAGTGTTCTTGTATTCTTTGGGTAAATACCTAGTAGTGCAATTGTTGGGTCGTAGGGTAGCTCTATTTTTAACATCTTGAGGAACCTCCATACAGTTATCTAGAGTGGCTGTACCAGTTTGCATTCCCACCAACAATGCAGAGGGTTCCCCTTTCTCCACATCCTCACCAGTACCTGCTGTTTCTTGTTTTGTTGATTTTAGCCATTCTGTTAGGTGTGAGGTAATATCAAAGTTTCTAAATTGCTCCCTAATGATTATAGGATATAGTCCATATTTCTTTATGTAGCATGCTAAAACTTCAGAAGTCACAACCTAACCTAACCTTCATTCTTATTGTGTCATCTACTCTGAAACCAAATATCTGCTATATGCAGCATAATATGTATCACTCTTCTGTTTGTGCACAGGCTTGGCTTTACTATAATCTCTTTTTAAATGTTTTCTGCAGCAGTCCAGATCTTACCCATTCTCAGGACGTAGCTCAAGGACTCCCTAAAACAGGAAGACTTTTTGTGCTAGCATAGGATAGCTTGTTCCTCTCACAAACTGTTATAAATTGGTTTTGAGTGCAATCCTGTGTCTTAAACATAATTGTAATTACCATAAATACATCAGCGACTGCAAAGTCTGTATTTTTAGCTTTAATTTCCCTTCATAACACGAGACGTGTGTATACAAATGTTTTCTTGATACCTCCACAAGAAGAGTCTTCATGATTTTCTGTCACTAAGAACTTGCTGGAAAACATTGTAAATCTACCAAATGATAAACCTATTTTAGCACTTTCTTTGCCGCAAACAACTGATAACTTTGTTGATTGAATTACTGAGTACTTGCTTGATCACTGAAAACCAAGTGATTAAGGGAAAACTAAAAAAATAAAATAGTCCATGCATGCTGTGCCTTCTTTCTGGCTTTTTAAGCCTGAGTGCATCTCTCCTTCCCTCATTATATTGTAAGATTACTGAAGTGAGTGAGACTTAAATGTATTTTTATCTCTTAGAGCAGCATCCAATAGAAATACAGTGTGAGGTAAATTGTGTATGTAAACTGTGTATTTTAAATTTTGAGATGCTACATTCACAAAAGTAAAGAAAAGATACAATACAAATATCATATTTAATTTAACCTCATAAATCTGAAATGTTATCATTTAAACATGTAACTACAGATTAAGATGTTTTTTACATTATATTTCCCATATTATGTCCTTCAAATCTGATGTGTATTTTACTCAACAGCATGTAAATTCAGACACTAAATGTTCATCAGAAATATTTGTATTTAATAAAATTTATAACAAAGAAGATTCATATGCCTGTGTTCTCAACACACTTAAATTTTCCAGAAACTGAATTAAGTACCAAACTCATATTTCTTTAACATTCATATCTGTATTGCAAAACAAGTTCATCTGTTTATAAGAATTGACTTGAATGTGAAACAAAATCATTTCCGTTTCAAAACTACATCTGTCCAAGTTAAGTGAAGTCACTAAGTGTTGTATCAAATAAGTAATATTAAGATTAAATTTAAAGGGACCTTGCACAAGCTGACAAAATTTATTAATGTCAACAAGTGGTTCTTCAAAGTTTTCTTATAGTTTTTACTGCTATTTCACATTGAAAATTCAGATTTTTTGCATAATCACGTTATAAAATGTTTAAATTATTATTTTGAACTATTATAAAGTTTCATGTCAACATATATTCAGTTACCATACCTGCCTAGGTTACAAATAAACTTTTTTTTTCTCCTTGGAATTTCAGATTTAGCTTATTCATATGTAGATGTAAGGTGTTTAACAATGTCTATATCATGAGTTAAACTTCCTTCAGGTCACAAATGGATTACATAAATATGGAAGTGTTTTGAGATGAAAGATATCCAAAGCATTTACTACATAGTATTTCCTCTATTGCATGACTCACAGTTTAAGGAAAGTTCTTGCAATTTTTTAAAAATTAGAATCTACTGATATTTGATACTGTAAAAAAATGTAACCTTCTTCGAAGAGTATTCTTTGGTGACTTCACTATAAGCCTTTTGCTTTTTGTAAACTATACATATTTTTACTTTTTCTCATAAATTTTTCAAACATTTCTCTCACTAAAATACTATTCTTCTAAAATAATTTCCTTTTTTCTTTCTTTTTTTTCAAGAATCTATGGCCTCCATTTTAAAGCTGGTCAAAGTTACCGACTCAGAACGTGTTAAATCATTAAATTTTGTTGTTGTTGTTGTTGTTGTTGGACATTTAGCTCCTGTTTAAGGTGATAATCTCATTATTTCTGACTGTAGCGAGGATGCTTTTTATCATACCCACTATTTTTGCTGAAAATGTCTCTTAAAATTGTTCACATTAATATTTTTTAAGACAACTATTTTTTTTAATTTTTAATTTTTTTAATTTTGCCCATCCAGAACAATTTGAAATTCATTCCATACAGATTACTTCCATAATTTGGCTATTGTGAATAATGATGCAATAAGTGTAAGGTGCACATATCTTTTCAAATTAGTGTTTTCATATTCTTTGGGTAAATACCCAGTAGTGGAATTACTGTATCATATGGTAATTCCATTTTTAATTTTTTGAGGAATTTCCATACTGTTTTTCAGAGTGATTGCACCAGTTTGCATTCCCACCAACAATGCAAGAGGGTTCCTTTTTCTCCACATCTTTGCCAAGACTTGTTGCTCATTGTGTTTTTTATTTTAGCCACTCTGATAGGTGTGAGGGATATGGCATCGTGGTTTTGATATGCTTTTCCCTGATGATCAGTGATGCTGAGCATCTTTTCATGTGTCTGTTGGCCCTCTGTAACTCCTGTTTGGAGAAATGTCTATTCCTGGCTTCTGTCCATTTTTTAATTGGATTATTTGTTCTTTGGGTTTTGAGTTGGATGGGTTCTTTATATGTTTTGGATACTATTACTTTATTGGATAAATAATTTGCAAATATCTTCTCCCATTCCATAGGCTGTCTTATAGTTTTGCTGACTACCTCCTTTACTGTGCAGAAGCTTTTTATTTCGATGCAGTCCCAATAGTTTATTTTTGCTTTTGTTTCCCTTGCCTCAGGAGACATATTTAGAAAGATGTTGTTATGGCTGATGTCCTAAGTAGTAACTTTAAGAAGTAACTGAGAAGTTACTGCCTGTGCTCTCCTCCATGGTTTTTTATTGTTACAGGTCCTATGTTTAGGTCTTTAATCCATTTTTAATTTATTTTTGTGTATGACATAAGAAAGCGGTCCAGTTTCATCCTTTTGATATTGCTGTCCAGTCTTCTCAACACCATTTCTCGAAGAGATTTTTCCCTCCATTGGATATTCTTTCCTGCTTTATCAAAGATTAACTGACCATGTAATTGTGGGTTTATTTCTGGGTTCTCTAATCTGTTCCATTGATCTATGTGTCTTTTTTTTTTTTTTGCCAGTACCATACTGTTTTGATCAGCACAGCTTTGTAATATAACTTGAAGTCTAGTATTGTGATATCCCCAGTTTTGTTTTTCTGTTACAGGACTGCTTTGGCTATTCTGGGTCTCTTCTGTTTCCAAACAAATTTTAGGATTGTATGCTCTAGTTCAGTGAAAAATGCTCTTGGTATTTTGACAATATGGACATTTTAATATTATTTGTTTTTCCAATCCATGAACATGGAATATCTTTCCATTTGTTTGTGTCCCCTTCTATTTCTTTCATTGATGTTTTATAGTTTTCAGATTATAGGTCTTTCACCTCCTTGGTTACATTTATTCCTAGGTATTTTATTATTTTGGATGCAATTGTAAATGAGACTGATTTCTTAATTTCCCTTTCTGCTACTTCATTATTAGTGTATAAAATGCAACAGATTTCTACTAATGATTTTGTATCCTGTGATCATACTGAATTCACTTACCTCTATTCATTTAGCTCTCCTACTGTGATTTTGTCCTGTTCTTTCCTTTGGGACATATTCCTCTATTTCCTTATTTTGTCTACCTCTCTGTGTTTGTTTCTCTGTGTTAGGAAAGTCAGCTATGTCCCCTGCTCTTGAAAGTATTGGTCTTATAAAGAACCTTGCAGGACAATGTCCTGGTGCTTCAGTGGTGTCTCTTTTGTGTGTTGTATGCCCTTGTTATTGTGGCTGAGGGATGTTTACCCTCAGTCCAGTTTTCTGCGCTGAGTCTCTTTTCCTGTTGTGGGCAAGGTTTGGTCCCTGTGTTGTTAGTGGGCCAGTCTGGGGCCACCCTGGGTTTGAGTTGAGTCAGACCAAGTGTTTTCCAGAGCTGTGGTAGCACCAAACCACAGGTATTTTCCCTGTGTTTTCTCCTGAGAAGACTTCATTGGGGGGTGGAGCCTGCAGTCAGACCAGATGTCTGTCCCCAGACCACTGATGGGGACTTAGTTGGACTAGTGTGTGTGGTATCTTCTCCTCTGCCATTGCAAGAATCACTTTGGAGCAGTGTTGGCCCCTATTGGGGCTGCTTGCACACTCTCAGGCTTACTGCACCATTTTGGATAGGTTCCTGCCGAGGACATGTTGGAGAGGACAGGTCCTCAGGAGAACATGTGGGTGGGGAATGTGGTGCTAGGAATGCGTGTGCTAGTGTGCTGCAGGAGGGGACCTGCAGCCACTCAAGAAACTCCTGCCAAGGACAGGATTGAGCAGGCAGGTCTGTAGAAAAGAATGTGGGTGGGGCATGCTATTAGCAAGCGAGGTGGATAGGGTTCACACTGAGCAGGTGTCTGTGTACCCAAGCTTGGGGATGGGAGAGAGAAATTGCACACCAGCTCTTTTGTTCTTGAGGAAGTCTCCCAAAGATTCCTGCCCCTCCAGCACATGCCCTGAGATTAGAAAATAACTCTCTTTCCAACTCAGTCATTTTTCAAACTTCTATGCTGTATTTCAGGACTGTTTGTTGTACTGCCTCTTTAAGGGACTCAGTTTTCTGTTGCTCTCCAGCTTTCCCAGAGCCAAGCCCAGTGATTTTTAAAGTTTCAGGTGTTAAGCCCCGCAAGAACATGTGTGAAGTTAGGTCCCTCTGGCTTTCAAAGCCAAATGTTATGGGGATTTGTCTTCCAAGTGTAGGTTCCCTGTACCTGAGATGCCTTTTGTGGAATCTGCTCTTCTCCCCTCTCTGTACCTGCGGTGTCCCTCCCTCCTGCTCCCAACCACATCTTCACACTTCCTACTCTCTTCAGTGTGGCCTTTTCTCTACATTTAGCTGTGGAGTCTGTTCTGCTGGTCTTCAAGTCATTTTCTGAGTTATTTATACTGATGTGGGTGTTGTCTAGGTGTATCCATGGGACAAGGTGAGCCTAGGATCCTCCTATTCCACCATCTTCTCCAGAGGTCTAAAATTCAGTTCTTTGGTCACACTGGTTACACTGAATAACTACTTGGGGTTAGTGGTGACATTAGACAATGCAATCTTAGAGCAACTAACAAAGTGATCTTCATGAGTAATAACTGATTAATTGCATTAAAGGGGACTATTTAAAAAATGTAGATGCCCAAAGGTTGATGTTTTGAAGATAACAGTTTTTGTAGCATGTATATTTGCTACTGAATATTAAGTATTTGATTACAATAATGGGTAAATTAAAAAGAATTTTTGTTTCATTTTGTTATATATGCCTGATTTAAACTCTAGGTTTCCTAGCCAAAAAATTCTAATTGAGAAAAAACATCCTAAATAAACAAATCTGTAATGAATGCTAACTACATGCCAAACACTGTGTTAGAAGTCATATATCTTGTATCATTTAATCATCTAATTTGGATAACTGATCTATTTAAAGCTTTTCTGATTCTCTGCAATGTTTCTATATAGTACTTCTAGCGAAATGCTGGCATGGGAATACATGTATCTGGTTTCTATTTACAAGTCTGTTATGAGCCACTTGTATCACTTTGGAGAAATCATTTGAAATTGATTCTCAATGCTACTGTGACACACAACCTAAAATTATTTATATATGGAGAGGTACTGCCTTCCCATCTCCAATCATAAACAATTGGTCACTTTTGTACAAGGATAAAAAATACATAGAACACAAAATTGACTGGGTTTGATAACACATAGTACATCTTGACTTTTGACTAGGAAAAAAGTCACTTGAGATTTAAGGCATGTTCTTTAAATAAGCTAGAATGCATTGTTTTTTATAGTTCACAGTACCATCTGAATTTGTATGCCAATGAATAAAAAAGAGGAAGTTTTAAAAACAGCATTCATAAGTGATTAGCTCAAAACCAGGTAGGATCATCCACGTGTCAATCTACATTTCGTAAATCCTAATACACAGGAAACAATCACAACTGAGTCTTTAGCCATACATTATCTATTAAACATCCTATCAATGTTCCTCTAATCCTTCCATGGTCACAAAATGAACAAACTGTTTGGAAGTTTGAAACTGTGATTGCCCAAAGAGCTCGATCTTAGTTCTATCACCTCACATCAAATTCCACCATTTTGTACATATGGTTTGTGATTGCAAATGCTATTTTAATTAGCAAATGAATGCCTTACTCCTTTATAGGATAAAAATGACATCATGTTTAAACTTGCAAAAACAGTTTTGGATTCTTATGGAGGAAATCATGTGTTTTAGTGGCAAGAACACTGCTGGGAATTAGAAAGCTTTTCTTCTTCTGCTTGTGGCCTCATTGCTGACATGCTGTTCAGAATTAACATCAAACTTCCTACTGCCTCAACTTGCTCATGTGTGTAATGAGTTCTTCTGTTACACCACTGGTATCTACTTGACAGCAATGATATGAAAATTAATTGGGGGGAGTCTTTAACCTGCTTATTGCTGCTCTAAGAAATATATTTAAAAATAAATAAACCAAAGTTACTTAGTAATTAACATGCTTTATAGATACCCCAGAAATGATACTTTTGATTTAATGGTTTCCAAAAGGAGTGACAAAAATTCAACTACTTTCCACTTTGAATTAAGGAATGACCATGTAGCTACAACATTATATAGTGATGTGTTTTCCATGAACACACTACTCATCACACCCTACTTCTCCTGCAGAGATACAGAGTAAAGTTACACATCTGCTCTTCCACAGCAAAATGAAGATATCCATATTAACCAAACACACTTGAGTAGACAGTAATTGTTCCTAAAGGATAAAAAACAACACCTTGCTTTGCTAGAAGTCTTGATACAGATGGCACAAAACTCTGTAGCATATCACATGGAATAAGGTTTTAATGTTAAAATCCACTGATCAAACACGACACATTAAGGATGCACAATTTTTGAAAACACAATAAAAATAGAGATTAGAATTATAGTTTTGGTGTGATGTACATGCCATTATATTTTTTAAGGATTTTAAAAAAATAACCTTAGAATGAAAATTTATACTAGTGTAAGAAAGTAGAACTACACCTTGTAGCAGTAAGGCCTGAATATACAGTAAATCACATATCATCTCACTTTATGAATAAGTCTAGACATATATCCAGAAAATTCTATAAGCCAGGCACCATTGGTAACTGTTTAGAATATACTGAATCATCTTCCAAATTCTAACTCAAATCCTTAAAATAATACAATGTTTAATACAGAAGAGGCCTAACATTTTAAAACACGTTATCCTACTAATGCTTAAAAATAGCACAAAATATATTGAACTAACATTGAAAATACACAAATACAATACTTAAGATGCTGAATAATAAATGAAAATCCTGAAAGTCTGAATTTGTGTTGTGCAAGTCTACAAACTCATATGCATATGTGGACTGGCAAAAGACATGGCTTGGGCAAACCTGAGGTTTTCATCTTGAATTTGATATTTGAACTCTGTGATCCTATGCAAGTCAAGTAATCTGTCCTGAGAAATAACAAAACTAGATGAAATTGTCTTTTTATTCCTTCTAAAGCAAAAATCTCAATCCTGTATGAATTCAATTTTTCCTTAAGTCACAGATTAAAATAGAGCTTACCTGGTAAACTGTAAAAAGGAAAGTATTAAACAGGTTGTAAAAAATAATGTTATATGTTGTTTATGTCTGAAAGCATTTTCAAATTTTCAAATAATTCAGTTACAAAACTATCATAATTCTAGCCAGGTTTCCTTAAAATATGTAATTATGGAAACCAATACTGGCAATCATAAACTCATATATAAAGCAAACGAATAATGGCCTTTTAAATTGTAAAACCTAAAGCCAAGCAAATAGCTCCGATCCCATTTTAAAGTAACAGACACATTTAGCTTAAATGAATAAGATCTGTTCAGAATCCCTACCAGCGGGGCGCCTGGGTGGCACAGCGGTTAAGCGTCTGCCTTCGGCTCAGGGCGTGATCCTGGCGATCTGGGATCGAGCCCCACATCAGGCTCTTCTGCTATGAGCCTGCTTCTTCCTCTCCCACTCCCCCTGCTGTGTTCCCTCTCTCGCTGGCTGTCTCTATCTCTGTCAAATAAATAAAAAAATCTTAAAAAAAAAAAAGAATCCCTACCAGCGGGACACCTAGGTGGCTCAGTTGGTCAAGTGTCTGCATTCGGCTCAGGTCATGATCCCAGGGTTCTGGGATCAAGTCCCACACTGGGCTCCCTGCTCAGCGGGAGCCTACTTCTCCCTCCCCCTGCTTGTGTTCTCCCTCTTTCTCTCTCTCTGACAAATATATTTAAAAAACCTTTTTTTTTTAAAGAATGCCTACCAGTATGCTTAAGTCAGTAATTTCTGACTTCTGCCATCATTTATATCAACTCAAAATTAATCAATTTAAATGTGTTTATTAAAAAATGTATTTATTCAGAAGGCAACTAAAGAAAAATTAACAAGCCAATGTAAAAAACAGGTTGAAATACAAAAATAAGGAACTTCAAGAAATGCCTTATAACAGGTAACATTTGATGAACAACACCTCATGTCAAATGCCATTTTAAATGCTTTATATTTACTTGGTCCTTCAATTCTCACAGCTCAAAGAGATAGGCATGACCCCTGTGTTATTTACACAGATGATACCAAGGCACAGAGGAGTTTAGAGATGCTCAAGCTCACCGAGCTACCGGTAGCAGAGTTAGGAGATGAAGCCAGGAATTCTAGTTCCAGAGTCTATGCTTCTTAACACTCTCTAGCCTCCTGACGTATGTCATGTAGTTTGGGAAGCAACAGGTGGATCAGTTGGACTGCACGTCAGGAACATGTGAGAGGGTAGTGAGAATTAGCATTTGGACATTCTGGTTCAAACGGCCACATAGGAAGATCCTGAACTCACATTCTCCCACAGATACATCACATCTACAGGTATATATGGAATAATATCCTCTGGAAAAAAACTAAAAACTGGCAAAGCAACACCTTCACATCAAGCAAACAAGAGAAAAACCACATTGAAGCAGGTAGGAAAGGCCGAGACACAATCGTGCCATAAACCACACCCCTGAAGCAGCAACCCACAACTGAGAAGGAAATCAAAACCTGGAGTTTCTTCCTGAGGAACAAAGGATCTGTCCCACTGTAACTTTTAAGACATGCAACTGAGAGATGAGCCCCCAAAACATCTGACTCTGAAGACCAATGGGGCTCATGCTCATGAGACTCATGAGTCTGGGGCAAACTGAGGAACATCTCTTTAAGGGCCCATAAACAGACTCACCTGCCCCAGAGCCCAGAACAAAAGCAACCCTTTGAAAAGCTCCCAGACTTTATGGAAAGAGACTTATTTCCTAATTTTAAAGCATTGGTCAAAGGGGGGCTGCTGGCATACTCCCTGGGGACAGAGGCTGGTGGGTGGCATCTTCCTGCGTCTTCCTCGGCCTTGCGAAAGCCAGCAAGAGCTATCATTCTCTTTCTCTCTTTCCTCGTGGGTGTCATCTTTATGCTCCAGCTGGTAGGCATCATCTTCCATCCTCTCCCTCTGCTTTTCTGAAGTCCATGGGCGCCATCATTTCTTTCTTCTTTTTGTTTTTCCTTTTTTCTTTTTCTTTCTTATTTTCTTTTACTTTTTCTCCCACTCTCTTTTTGGCAAGTGCCATCTCTGCACTCCCCTTGGCCTCATTCCAGCCAATGGGCACCATCTTCATGCTCTCCTTCTGCTATGCTCCAGAGTGCCAGTATCTCCCAGAGGAGAGTGTCTATGCATGTCTGGTGTCCCAGTTTCATGGCTGCCACTGAGGGGACACCCCTTGACCACCTGGATCTAAAGGCCAGAGGGGCTTGTGACCTTGGGTCTCATGAGATTGTAACAATTAGAGGGACCATTCTTGGCAGATCAGCACTGCCAGGGCACTGCACAGACAGCAGACTGAAACATGTTCCCAGTGTTTCTGAGAAAGAGGCCTATGTTATCCAGGAGCTTTGGCCTAAGGCACGCTTCTGGGCTGTAACACTTATGGGAGTGTAGGGAGTAGAAGCTGGTGAATGTAATCTTTGCACTCTCCCTCTGCCTTGCTCCAGCTCACTGGTATCTTACAGAAAGGAGTTTTTACCCTTCTCTGCGTTCCTTGTTTTCATGGCTGCTGTCAAACTACAACTCCACATTACCTGGCCCTGGTGGTCAGCAGGGTTTAACTCATAGATCCTACAGGACTATAATCAACAAAGAGAGTTCTTAAACAGTTACCAATCCCAGGGCATGGCAAGAGGCAACAATCCCAGGAGCTCAGTCTTTCTGGAAAAAGGCCTAGCAACAGCCAGTGGGGCCAGATTCTGATTAACCACATACCTAGCGGCTGACTGCTAACCTTTTCTGAAAGCTCAGAAGGCAGACATTATCTTTGTTCTCTCCTGAACACGCCATAGTGCCAGCATCTCTCAGGGGGAGATCTTTTACATGTCTGGCACCCCAGTTTTCAGTTATGCTACACTGGTTTTTGTGGCTGTCATCGAAAGACACCCCTTGATTTCCTGGCTTTGATGAATAGCAGGATTTATATTCCTGGGTCCCACAATGATCAGAGACAGAGTTCTTGGCAGGCTATGACCCCAGGGCACTACACAAACAGAAGACTGAAACACACTCCAAGCCTTTCCATGAAAGAGGCCTACTTGTTGGTCCTGGACCTTTGGTCTTATGTGTAGGCTTCAGGTTTGGCACACATCTGGAGGCTACAAAGCTACTCTCAGGGAATGTAGGCTGGAGGACACCATCTCTGAGGTCTGTTTCTGCCTCACCACAGCTCACCACTATGTCCAAGAAAGGAGCTTGCACACTCACCTGGAGCCCAAATTTTTGCAACTCTTGCCCATGGGAAACGAGATTTACTCTAGGGATACAAGGATAGATCAACAACCACAAATCAAATAATGTGATATGCCACATTAATAAAATGTGGAATAAAATGATATGATTATCTCAATAGATGCAGAAAAAGCATTTGATAAAACAACATCCATTTATGATAGAACTCTTTAACAAAGTGGGTAAAGAGGTACATACCTCAACATAATAAAGGCTATTTATTTAGGATAAGCTCACAGCTAGCACCATACTCAGTGGTGAAAAACTGAAATGTTTTTCTCTAAGACCAGGGATAAGACAAGGATACTCACTTCTATAACTTTTATTCAACATAGTTTTGGAAGTCTTAGTCAAAGCAATTAGAAATCAATCCTATTTACAACTGTATCAAAAAGAATAAAAACTAGGAAAAAATTTATCCAAGGAAGTGAAACCTGTACACTGAGAACCATAAGACAATGATGAAAGAAACCGAAGAAGTCATAAATAAATGTAAAGATATCCCATGCTCTTTGATTGGAAGAATTAATATTGTTGAAATGTTCATAACATCCTATGGTGACCAACATAGTAATAAAAAATATTATTAAAAAAAATAACATCCTAAGAAGTCTACAGATTTGATGCAATACCTATCCAAATCCCAGTGGCATTTTTCACAGAGATAGAACAAAAATTCTAAACATTTTACAAAACCACAAAAGACTTTGATGAGCCAATGCAATCTTGAGAAAGAAGAACAAAGCTGGAGACATGTGCTCCCTGAATGCAAACAATATTACAAAGCTATAGTAATCAACACAGTATAGTATTGGCATAAGAAACACATAGATCAATGAACCAGAATACAGAGCCCCCAGATAAACCCACACATATATGGTCAATTAATTTATGACAGAGGAGCTAAGAAGATACAATGAGGAGAGGTCAGTCTCTTCAATAAATGATGCTGAAAAACCTGGACAACCACCTGCAAAAGAATGAAATTGAACCGCTATCTTACACCACACACAAAAATTAACTGAAAATGTTTGATTAAAGACTTGAATGTAAGGCCTGAGACCATCACATTCTAGAAGAAAACACACACAGGAAGTTCCCAGACATTGGTTTTGGTGCTGACTTTTTGGATTTGACACCAAATCAAAGGCAACAAAAGCAAAAATAAACAAGTGGGACTATAGCAAACTTAAAAAAAAATCTGCAAAGCAAAGGAAACACCAACAAAATGAAAAGGCAACCTACTGAAAGGGAGAAAATATTTAAAAAATTATGTATCTGATAAGGGTTTAAAATATATAAAGATGACATACAACCAAACATCAAAAAAGCAAACAATCCAAACAAAACATGGGCATTGGACCTAAATAGGCATTTTTCCAAGAAGACATAAAGATGGTCAACAGACACATGAAAAGATGTTCAACTTGACAACATCAGGGAAATGTCATTCAAAGCCACAATGAGATACAGTGTTATTGTCAAAAAGACAGCAAGTGTTGGCAAAGATGTAGAGAAAAAGGAACCCTTATGCACTGTTGGTGGGACTGTAAATTGGTACAGACAATGTGGAAAATAGTATGAAGGTTCTGCAAAAAAAAAAAAAGAAATTAGAACTACCATAAGATCCAGCAACGCCACTTCTGGGTACTTATCCAAAGAAAACAAAAACACTAATTTGAAAAATATATGCACTCCAACGTTTATTGCCACATTATTTATAATAGCCAAAGCATGAAAACAACCTAAGTATCTAACACTGGATGAATGAATAAAGAAATTGTGAATATATACAATGGAACATTATTCACTGATAAAAAAAGAAAAAAATCTTGCCATTTGTGATAACATGGATGGACTTTGAGGGCATTGTGCTAAGTGAAATAAGTCAGACAGAGAATGACAAAAGCCATATGATCTCACTTACATGTGGAACCTAAGGAAAAAAAAAAAAAGAAAGCCAAGCTCATAGGTATAGAGAACAGATTGGTGGTTGCCAGAGGCCAGAAGCAGGGGTAGAAGATGAACAAAATGGGTGAAAGAAATTGAAAGGTATAAACTTCCAGTTATAAAATATGTAAGCCATAGGAGTATAAGGTACAGCATGGTGACTACAGCTAATAAGTTTTCATCACAAGAAAAGATTGTTAACTGTGTGTGGTGTTGGATATTGACTAGATTTATTGTGGTGATCATTTCATGATCTATACAAATATTGAATCATTCTGTTGTACACCTGAAACCAATATTATGCATGTCAATTTCACCTCAATAAAAAATTAATGAAGCCAATTCTAATAAACAAATAATCATCCATGAGGAAAAAAAAAAAGATTTAGAGTTTGTGTTATTAGGCGCTAGGTCAAAGAGCCTGGATTTAACTGAGATTATTGGAATTTTCCAAGCAGGGAAGTGAAATGATAACAGCAACATTTTGAAATGCTTAATCTGGCAGCAGTGCACACAGTGTGTTAGAGAGACATTGCTAGTTATTTGGCTCCTACTGTCGTGAAAATGAGCTGGCAGTGACTCTGGATGGAAAGACACTATAAGAAATCTGAAGAAGCATTGTGAAGATAAAATGACTAAAGCAAATAGAGACAATTGTACGTAATAAAAGGAAGTTCCACTGTTTTGAATTTGATGCACGTGGAAATGTATGGTGCCATCAGCCAAAAAGAACACCAGAAAGCACAATTGATTTGGGACAGTTAAGGGTGAGATGATGAATTCAATTTCAGGTTTTTAAACACACCCTAAAGCCTCAGTTTAATATTACGAAGTTCTGAAGATAAAATAAGCTCCTATCTAATGCCCTCTTCTGGGCAGAAAGAGGTTGTAGGAGAATATGTCAAATTTCCAAAGGCTAAGCTGCATATAAGTTTTTGAAATGTCACCAAAAACTGTATTTAGACTTTGCATCATAAAAGGATGAAATTATTGGTCAAAGAAATAAAATCCATGTAAACCTGGATACCTTCCCAGAAAAGACATTTGCCATTTTAACATGCTGGAGAAAAATTTGAAATAGATCTTAAGTAACAAAACTAACTTGGTACTTCATATCATATAAACTATTTCTCCATCTGTAACTTTGTACATGCCAATCTAAATAATTTGAGATAAAGTACTTTTAAAATGTTAAGGAAAAATCTAAGAGTATTTTATGTACACGTATATATATGGATATGCATGTGTGTATACATTTACATATGTTTATGTATGTATACATATATACTCTTTCATATCTATATTCATCATATATATTATTCATGTATATATTTTCACACACACATCCATTCTTCCAATATCTGCTGTTTCTTCGTCCTTTCTTATTGCTATCATTATCATTCTATTATTTTGAAAAATGTGCATACCTTCATTGCTGTGACTTTTATATTAATATCTTTAGTCTCCTCCTTTCCTTATTTCTTTTATGAATAAAAATAAAATTTCTTGTCCTTTTTCCCTTCTTCTCCCCCATTAGCCTACTTAAGTCAATAGTGCTATCTTTCTTTGGCATATATCTTTGTGTTCATAAATATGCTTAAGCTTTTACTTCTTAATTTGCCAATGTTAATAATATGTTTTTAAGTTATTATCTATGAAGCAATAAATGGGCTTATTTTGTAACAAGTCTTTCAATTTTTGTTAGTTGGGCTGTTTCATCATTATCAGAGAATATAACACATAATATTTTGTCATCTTTTGTCAGCTTTTCTTTGTTTGTAATTTTATAATAAAAAATATTCGATACCACCAACTGTCTCTGTCTGGTGTGGTTTCCACATTCATCTGCTGTTGAAATGAGGTACATCCTCCAGTAGTAGAATCACCAGGAAGTCTGTATTTCCTAGGTTATAGTGTATTCAGATTGTTTCTCTGTAGTTTGATTTGAAAAAAAGGCTACTTAATTATAAAACCCTTGGCTCAGAATTTCTTTCCTTGAATATCATTAAATACAGTTCAACTGTTTAATAACATTAGTATCTAAAAATCTGATAATAATCTCATTTTCTTTTGTTTATATGTAGCATGAACCTGGGTATAAAAATATTTATTGCAGTACATTTTCTAATTTTCTTTTCAAAAAGTATACTTGCCTGAATGTTTTTTGAATTTCTGTGTATCTGAAAAAATATTCTAATAGCTTAATATGGCTAAGTGATTCAGGTTAATTCTAAGTGAGATTTTTAAATTTCTAAATATTTCTGGAAAATAAATACAAAGAACTTCCACAGTCTGATGGCATTTGGAAAATTTGTTGCAGAAGAGAAGGGACCAAAGTATAAGTAAGACCTATTAAGGGATCTTTATATTAGAGACAAAAGGAAATTACGACCACAGCATGCTATTTACCCTGAAGATTGTTTTTTAATAGGATACCCCAGAAATTAAAAAATTGATAGTTAAATTATCAAAGACATATGTTAACAAAAAATTTGACCCTTATTGACAGGAGAAGGACTATTAGGTATTTTAACTTTTTTTTTCTTACTGTATATGCTGTCATTGTCCTGCCCGTATCAATTTAGCACTAGCTCCTCACGTTGCTACCCAAAGTTTCAACTGCCAGCAATCTCCAACTCTGCCTGAGGACTTTCCGGGCTCCTGAGAGGCAGTCCAGAAGGGTTGGGGAGCTAGTGTACTCCAGAAACATTCCTCAAATATTGACTAATAGAAGCTAGAAAATTTCTCAATCTTTCACCTTTCTGAGATTCTGAGGCATGTTCTGCTCCTTTCCAGTTTTCCAAGGGATACTGATTTGATAACACCATTTGATTAGCTTTCATGCCTTTCCTCTCTCACTTCCCCACCTCCCTACCATTGTTTTCTGACTTCTCTTTCCAAATAAACTTATACTCAAATATTCATCCCGAAGACTGCTTCTGCGGGAACTCAAATCAAGAGGCTGGCACCAGAAGTGGTCCTAGAAAACAGACCTCTCAGGATAGAATTTTAGAACTGGCTTACTTGTATACCAGATGGCCATATGGGCCCTATGTCTAGGGGTGTGATTAAAAATGACAATATCTGTCTGCCCAATAACCTGAGGTAAATTGGGATAGGAATTGGTAAAAAGGATGGACGGACTTATGCAACACATCAATCATGAAAAACATGCGTGAATTGGTAAATATGTCAGAATTATGAAATCAGCTAGTGTTGTTAACTGCCACTGAAATCTTTAAGGAAGGAAGTGGCGGGCTCATGTTAATCAATTATTAATTTAGGGCATGGTGTAAAAGCCAGAAGTTCTCCACATCAGTATCTAAAGTGCCTTTTATTTCCAGCAACAGGGAACAGACTATGCTGAAAATTAAGTCCAGGATCTAATTGTGAGAGCAAACGAGTTCCAAAGAAAGCCAAATTAGCAGATCTGACAAGGCTATAAAGTTGGGTACAAAATTGCCTTAAATCCTCTGGGCCAACAGAAGTGGTCCCATTCCCCTTCTTAGAGCAATGGTCTTCCTAGAGACTAAGGAAATGCCTCACCTTAGGCTGATGGGCTTGATGCCTGTCTTCCTCAAGATCTGCCCATACCTTTCCTTATTGCTTCTAAGTGAAGAGTAAGATCTAAAACTTGGCATAACTGGGAAGTTCTTTTCCTGCTCTAGAAAGAGAGGCCATTCACCAAAAGATCTGCAAGTTTTAGTTAAATATGCAAGCAGGGACTGGGAGAACACGCATGGGTATGAACCCTAAAAATTATTTCTCTTATAATACAAGGAAAATGGTTAATAATCTTATAGTGCAATGGAAAATGTATAGTAAAATGGCTACTTTAGGAGGAAAACTATTTTTATAGGTAGTGAAGAAATTTTGTAACATATATAAATAAATAAATTGCCAGCTGTGGTTCCACATTCCTCAATTAGCTTACTTCAGTCTAAAATATTTCTTATTCTCTTTCAGGCTCTCCAAGGCAGACAAGATCTTTTTGCTCCATCTACTCTGTTATTATTTATCTTGTCCAGTGTTTGGAAACTGATTAATCTCTAAAGGAGACTACATTTTATCTGGGTCTTAATTCATTCAATTTCATAGCTAATCTTAGTTTACTCATTATCACCACGTTCTAAATCAGTGCAGCCCCTTTTACTCTGTACCCAGAAATTATCTGAACTTTTTCTACTCTTAACCAATTTCCAACGTTTCAGAGCTGAAGATAAACTTGATTAAAAATTTCTTTGATTATCTTTCATTTGTGTGATACTGGGTGATCTTTCAACCAGTGTGTATCATCATTCATTCTGAGGGGGAAAAAAAAATCCTTATTCTTTTAAAATTGGAGTTCAATATGAGAATAAACACAGCATGTATTTGCATATTTGCTTCTTGAAATTAAATGATCAATCATCAGTGTACTTCCTAAATATTAAAATAACTACATTAAAATTTTAAAAGACATATACTTCTGAATGCTGCTTTTGTTTGTTTCAATATTACCCAGAATAAATTAGGAAGAAAAAACTAATGTTTAAAATAATGTTTTGTTTTGAGGATAACATTAAAAGTTCTAGCAACACGTCTTAATCAATATGTAAATGTGCCAGAAAAATCACCTGTTTGCCATGATCAAAAGATCAAATTTCAGCAAAAAAATATCAAAAATTCATATTGCCTTAAGTATAAGCATACAAACATTATGTTTATGATTAATAAAAATTACTTAAATAAGTGATAAAACAGGAAATGCTGTTGGAATATTAATTACCAACAAAGTGAATCAAGTTAAAAAAAAAAGGAGAGATAAAGATCAAAATGCATTATCAATTTGGAATATATACATTTATTATATCTTATTATCTTATTTATCCTTCAAAATAATGTATATAAGGTTATTAAATTATTCCTGTTTTATATGTGGGGAAACTGAAGTTCAGAAAGTTAAGATTGGTTAACCATTACTAAGATGGTAGAGACTGATTTTGTCAAATGTCTTTATAACAATAATAGATAAAACAACATGGTAGGTGCTTTAGTTTATCATTTATTTGTTGAATTGTATTGCATTATATTTTATTGTACCAGTATTAATTTTTAAAGGTCAGAGATGTGAACAAGAGTTCTCTGAAGTATATGAAGCTATCACAGACATTGTCTTTTGTGGAATCGATTTTGTCCTCCTACCTCACTTCCACCACATGCCATGGATCTCTTTTAACTCAGTCCTACATTCCTCACTCTCACATTATAAATATATCAAAATTGAAATGAATGTCAAGGTTATACCACTTCCAGAGGCATTTAAATATTAGGCAAATAAATATTATTAAATAGTTACTATTCCTTGGAAAGCATTAAAATTAACTTCAAATTCATATTTGTGCAAATGAACACAAAGATAAAAAATATATAATTTAATTAAGTTAGTTCTGCAAATCTAAGTCTAAAATTTTGGAAGAGTTTATTAACCTCAAGTGTGTGAACAGCTTCTGGAGCCGATATACATTTAGTGCTATGCCATAGAGGAGTTACTAGTTTCAAAACACAATTGCTGTATATGGCAAAATCTATATCCACAAGTAGATAAGCCATTTAGATAAAAACTTGGAACCAACACAGGACAATGAATTGAATGTTATTAAACAGATTCATTATATTTAAGAAATAAAGGTTAAAAATATTTACAAACTGAGGGCTTCAGAGGGGAGGGGAGTGGGGGAATGGGATAGGCTGATGGGTAGTAAGGACGGCACGTATTGCATGGCGCACTGGGTGTAATATGCAACTAATGAATCATCGAACTTTACATTAAAAACCAGGGATATACTGTATGGTGACTAACATAATATAATAAAAAAACATTTAAAAAAAATAAAATAATATTTTACGATTGGATATATTTTGAGATATAATTTATATATAATAAAAGTATACAGATCTCAAATGATTAACTGTATAATTTTTTGGTCAGTTATATATGCTCAGTAATAACCACATAAAAGAAAACATAGAGCAATCCCATTATCCTGGGAAAGTTCTTCATGCCCCTTTGAGGTCAACACACACCTACCATAGGTTATTGCTTATTTCTGCTAATTATTTATACTTTTTAAATTATTTTCTTTCCTACCTCTTGTTTAGTTTCCTCCTCTTTTTATATTTTTTAAAGGTTTTAAGATTTAGATTGTTAATTTTACTCTTTTCTTCTTTTTAAAAACAGACACAGAACTATGACTTTTTACTTTTTTCTTTTTAAAATAATTGCATAGCACTATACATTTCTTTCCAAGTCTTGGTGAGAAACAAATTTCTATTATCATATGAAATCTTTTTTTCTCTTATTTTCTTTGTAATTCCTTCTTTAACTTTCAAGTATTTGTGTTTTCAAGATTCATTTTACAATTGACTCTGAATATATTTCCACAATGATCACACAAATACTCTTTATGATCTAAATTCATTTATATTTACTGACAATCATTAAATGTCTCACATGCCCTTGAAAATGATGTGTACTTTAGGTAATTTTATGTAATATTCTATATCTATTAGTTCAGCTGGTTTATAGTGCAAAAAGCTTATATGAATTTACTAAATTTTTTTGTTTATTTATTTTACCAATTACTGAGGAAGGGGCTTTGAGATCTGCAACTATGTTTTGGATTTCTCTGTATCTTTCTTTTGTTCTATAAAATTTTTCATCATGTACTTTGAAGTTCTATTATTAAATGCATGCATATTTTGCACTTTCATTCCTCCTTGAAGTATTCATTCCTTTATTATTAAAACTTATCTCTTTTAGTGGTGCCTGGCTAGCTCAGTTAGTAGAGCATGTGGCTCTTGATTTGGGTCATGAGTTTGAACCCCACCTTGGGTGTAGAGATTGCTTAAACCAATAAACTTGAAAAAAATAACCTCTGATCTCTTAATCTCCAGTAATATCTGTTTCCTTGAAGCCTCCTTTGTCTGACATTAATATAGTCATTTCTTAGTGTTTACATAGTATCTTTTCCCACAGCATAACTTTTAAAAAGTCTATTTCTTTATATTCTAATAATGTTATTTTTTTCAGAACATATTTGGCTTTTCCTTTTTCACTCACTCTGATAATCTTGGGCATTTAATTGGGGGTTTTATTTAATTTAATTGTAATTAATTATTGATATGATTAGGCTTTAGTTTACTTATTTTCTATTTAACCTACTTTACCTTTATTCCTCTATTTCTATTTTATGGTCTTCTTTTGAGTGAATTGAATATTTTTGGAACTCCGTTTTTTCTCTCCTTTTGCCTTTTTAAGCTATACTCTGTGTTAATTTTTTATAGATTGCTCTGGGTATTATTTTAACTATTTTATGTTATTATATTCTATCTTTGAAAAACATGTCACTGTCTTACAATGTAAAAAATTGACATTATCATTTCACCTATCCCTCTATCATTCTTTGTGCTCTTTTATTATAACTCTACTTGTGTGCAAAATTCCAAAATCCATTGTTATTGTTCTAAACAATGTGTGTGTGTGTGTGTGTATGTGCAAACATACATATTCTAAAGGAAAGTCCTTCGTTCCCTCCTTTAGATTTTAGGTTCCTTCTCATATTATTCTCCTCCACCATAAAGTATTTGTTTAGTCTATCTTGCACTGTATTCTGCTACAAATATATTATCTCAGCTTTGGTCTATCTAAAACTGTCATTTTCCTCCTTTCATTAATGAATATTTTCATTGACAATAGAACCTTAGATAATTTTTTCAGCATTTTGAAAATGGCATTTTAGTGTTATCTGTCTTTAGTTGTTTCTAATGAACAGTCAATCATTATTATATTTTTGTTCTTTTGTATGTAACGAGTCTTCCCTCTGGATGCTTTAAGATTTACTTTCATCTTTATTTTTTTCTTCAGCAGCTTGACTATGATACGTCTAGTTGTGGCTTTCTTTTTTATTTGTCCTCCTTAAAATTTGCTCCATTTCTTAGATGTGTGACTTGATAACATTCAATAATTTTGGAAAGCTCGCAGACATTATTTCTAAATATTTCATCTGCCCACTCCATTATCCTTCTTTGTCCTCAATTATACATGTGTTATTGTATAATTTTATATTTTGCCACAGACCTTGCCTGTTCTGTTTTCTTTAGTTTTCCTCTCTCTTTTTTCTTTTCTTCTGTTTTTCTTTCAGTTTGGATACTTTATCTTGATCTGTCTTCATGTTCACTAACTTTTATTTTTTCTACTCTGCTATAAAGCCCATCTAATGATTTTTTTTCTGTTTTATATTTGATTTCTAGTTATGTCCACTTGATTCTCTTCTTTTATAGCTTATTTTTCTTTTTTAAATCTTTTGCCTCTTTGCACATGTGGCCACCTTTCTCACCAGATACTTCAGCATTTTTATAATATTTTAAAGACCCTTTGTGACATTTCCAGTTCTTGGAATATCTCTGTATCTATTTATATTCACTGTCTTCTTATCAGTCACATGTTCTTTTTAAATTTTTATTGTATTTTTGGGGTGTACTAAATATTTTGTATAAAATAACAATAGAGACCATTATGTTATGATGTTAAAAACAAAACCTGTCAAAAATACTTGCTCATACTGCTAAACTGCTGGAGTCACAAGATCAATAAGATCTATGGTAGAAATAAGTCTGAGATTTGTTGTAAATTTTATTTGATCCAATTCTTCATTGGCTTTTCATTATTTTTTTTAAAGATTTTATTTATTTGAGAGAGATTGAGAGTGAGAGGAGAGAGAGTGAGCACACACAGAGGGAGAGGGTGAGAGAGAAGCAGACTCCCCGCTGAGCAGGGAGCCCAATGTGGGGCTTGATCTCAGGACCCTGGGATCATGACCTGAACTGAAGGCAGATGCTTAACTGACTGAGCCACCCAGATGACCGGCTTTTTATTATTTTAAGCACAGAATCAGAAATTTTCCTTCAGTAGAATTTGGTAAATAAGCATTGGTATTCCGATCAGCCATTTGCTCTTTACAGTCAAGCCCAAACTTTAGGAATCTTGAGATACTTTTGTTTCATGACACAGGCTTCCAGGCTTTTGGGTTAAAAGAGAATTCTTTTTGTTTTCTATTTCTTCTCTTATCTTACTCTTGGCGGTGGCCTCATGCCCTGATTTTCCTCTTTGGAGTACAGACGATTTACATTTTATGAAGGTTGAGGATAGTTAGGACGAAATTCTCTTTCCAGAGTTGAAAGCCAAGCATATCTTAGAAAAATTTGCTGAGTTCTGCTGTGCCAATCCCAACCTTCAGTTGCTGAACTTCTGAAGTGACTTTAGTTAATTTATGATGTCCTACCTCAGTTTTTCAGAGAGAAACCCTATGTACACAATGAGAACCTGTGAGAAATAATTGGTAGCTAGGTGCAGACTCACATGATGGCTATGGCTCCTCAGCATCCTAATCTGTTGTAATAGTCCACATGCAGTCATAAAACATTAATTATAATTTATAATAGTTTGTCTTTCTCTTCACTTTTTCTATGGTAAATTTCTAGTTTTACTCACTATTTACGAGAATTGAAGCAATGAGATCTGCCATGGTTCTCTTATTTCCTAGAAAGTACTGTCACTATCTGAAATTTAGCTGATAAGCTTTTATTGAATCTTCAGGTCTTTATGGTAAAACAAACAAGCAAGCAAACAAACAGGCAAACAAACAAAAGCCCAATGATTTTGTAATTTCTTTGGCTTATTTTGGATGTTAAGGTATGAGTATTGTTCTTTTGTGAATTTACATTATTACTAGAAGCAGAACATGGAATTAGATATTGTCACATTTCTAAGATTAAAAAAAAAAAAACTTTTTAAAAGATCCCATCCATTCATTAGAGAGAGAGAGTGGAGTGAGAGAGAGAGAGAGCATAAGTGGGGGTGAGGGGCAGAGGGAGAAGGAGAAGCAGACTTCCTGCAGAGCAGGGAGCCCTATGGGGGTCTCGATCCCAGGACCCTAAGATGATGATCCAAGCCAAAGGCAGATGTTCGAGGACTGAGCCACTCAGGCGCCCCCCCAAAAAACAACATTTTAATACAATGGATTGGGAAATCATTAGGAATAAACCATCATGTGATATGTTATTTATATCTGTGCTTTATGTGCTGACAACCAAAACAATGTCCACTTAGTTAAAAAACATTCTCAGGCATATTATTTTTTAATATTCCATCTTTCTTCCGATAATCTTAGGAAAACATATGCTTCCATAAAATACTTTTGAACATTTTTCTAAGAAGAATGCAATATTTAAAATTACATTACCCAAGGCAGGGAGAAAGAATTTAAATTTAACAGACAGCTTGCTAGATGCCATCTCATTGTGGAATAATGTTATCTAAAATAGGTAACTTTTAGAAACCACTGGTTAGAATTTTGTCCATGTGCATCTTTCCTGGGATCATTAAATATCAAGTCACTGCCTACTGAACTACTTGCATAGATGAGGTTTGTTGCTTATTTTACCACTGAGGAAATATTAAGAAAAATAATGACACTATTAAATAACATTTATAGTATTGAATTGCTGCAATGTGCCAATGTGCCAAATACCTCAAAATGACAATGTGCAAAAATGAGGATGTATATTTCAGCAATATTTGAACTTGGTTCTACAAGGAATTGGATATTTCACATAAAGCATGAAATCCCATACTTATATACATATCATTTTACACTTATATTTATCAAATAGCTTTTATCTTTCACAGTAAAATACTATTATTTTATTTTATGCTTTAAATGTGTAATTTTCTAAAGAAAAAGCAGAGCAGAGAAAAAGTCTTCTGACTCAGCAAATTTGTTTCTAAGAATCTTATTTAATTAGAAGACTTATGCTGCAATTGTCCTTTTTAGTGTTGCAAAGGCTACAAAATAGTTTTTAACTAGCCTCCCCAATCAGAAAACAAATTTAATTATCATGCAAGATAAAAATAATATAAGTTTAATTCAAGACTGTTTAATTCTACAAGTAATTTTTAGTTTATCAGAAATTTTTAGTTTGTAACTCAAAGAATGAAGATTGGGAACACAATACTTCTTTAAAAATATCCTGCATGTGACTGGGAACCCTAATTAATCTGCAGTTGATGAAACTGTTATGTAAACCTCATTTAAATACCTGATAAAATTTTTATAGACATCTTAACCACATACTTTATGTTAACAGAACAACAGCACTTGTTTGAAAAATAATTGGTGAGATTTTCATGAAAGGTTTGCTATGTATAACAGCTGGTTAATGACAGGCAAAAAAACTGAAGGTAGGGAAGGAATAAAGGAGGTGAGGTGGGAGCTTCTCAATGATGTGGTACATGGGTGGCATGAAACATTCTGAGGAGCATAGGTCTGGAGCTTTTGGTGAGAGTCATGGTGAAATTGATTATTCAGAATTTTTAGGCTTAGTTTGAAATTGGATAGTTAATATCTTAGCAAAGGCATAGAGAATTTCTAATTCAGAATATTCTGATGAGGAACAGAAGACGGTGGCAGAGTAGGAGGACCCTACACTTGCCCTAGCCCATGAATACAACTAGATAACTATAAAATTATCCTAAATACCCCAGAAATTGACCTGAAGACTGTCAGAACAAACTCTACAAATAAGGGTAGAGAAAATGCTATATAGAAGGTAGGAAGTACAGAGACACAATTTGGGAGAGAAATGGATCTTGGCTGCTGCAGTAAGGAGGGAGCCACAATCATGGAAAAGGGCAAGAGACAGATAAGTACACAGGGAAGGCCATGTGGAAAATGAATCCCCATACAGTGGCTTGAAAAGCAAGAGGGGATGAATTTTGTGAGTTCTAGCAATAATCAGGGCTTGACATCTGGAGTTTTAAGGTTCAGCAGACCTGGCTTGGATAAAGCCCAGAGGGCATCGGGGTTGCTCTTGGAGAGAAGGTAGGGCAAACACCCTGTAGACATACAGCATAGAAAGAGCAATCTGAAGAGTGCCTGCGGCACACAGTGGGGGATTATTTGCTCATTTTCAAACATGTCCTAGAGAGGCAGCATTCTTGGAGACAGCCTTATGGGAACAATGGAACTGGAAGGTGCCATTTCGCTCCCCTGCCCCTCAGTAAACACAGAACTACCCATGGGAACCAGTGCAATGTCAACATTCACTATCTAACTTGCTTACAACAACTTCCACCCCTCCCCCCAGTCATGCTTGCCTCAGTCCCAGTGCAGTGGACCCTTTCCCCCAGAAAACTGGCCCAAACCCCTGCAACCCTTATCTCCCAACCTGGGAGTTTTGCAGAGCCTCAGTTCTGGAAGCGGTGGTGACAGGTCTCATTTCACAAGAAGACCAGGGCACACCTAGTTACAACTCACCACATTTAGGCCAGAGACCAAATAATACTCACCAGACAAAGAGACCTCTGTAGATGACTGGCCTGAAGGATAAAGCAGTCACGATACAAAAGTGAATCCATGTAGCACACATTGAAAGCATGTCATTATCTTCAAGAACAAGAAATATAGCTGACTTTCCTAACACAGAGAAACATGCACAAAGAGTCAGACAAAATGAGAAGACAGAGAAATTTGTCCCAAATGAAAGAAGAGGAGATCTAAGGGAAACAGATATACCTGATGGAGTATTTAAAACAATGATCATAAGGATACTCACTGGAATTGAGAAAAGAATGGAAGAGATTAGTGAGACTCTTAACAGATTAAAAAAAAATCAGAGATGAAAAGTGCAATAAATGAGATTACATACATGCTTGATGCAATGAACAGCAGATTGGAAGAAGCAGAGGGACAAATAAATCACCTAGAAGACAGAGTAATGGAAAGTAATCAAGTTGAACAAAAGAGAGAGAGAAAAAAAAAAGAACTATGCAAAATGAAAAAAGACTTAGGGAACTCAGTGACTTGATCCAACATAATATCATTTGAATTATAGGAGTCCCAGAAAAAAAGGAGAGAGAAAAGGAGGCAGAGTATTTATTTGAAGAAATAATAGCTTAAAACTTCCCTAATCTGGGGAAGGAAATAGATATCCAGATTCAGTAGGCTCACAAAACTCCCAACAAAATCAACAAAAGCAAATCCACACCAAGACATATTATAATTAAAAGAGTAAAATAAAGTGATAAAGAAAAAAATATTAAAACGAGCAAGACAAAAAAAAAAAAAAAAGACAGTTACATACAAAGGAAATCCCATAAGACTATCAGCAGATTTTTCAGCAGAAACTTTCCAAGCCAGAAAGAAGTGGCATGATATATTCAATATGCTGAATGGGAAAAATCTGCAGCCAAGAGTACTCTATTCAGGAAGGCTACCACTCAGAATAGAAGAAGAGATAAAGAATTTCCCAGACAAATGAAAACTAAAGTAGCTCATGACCATTAAGCCAATCCTGCAAGAAATATTAAAAGGGGCTCTTTGAGTGGAAAGACCAAAAATGACATTAGGAAATACAAAAACAGTAAAAAAGAATATTTCTGCAAAAAATCAGTCAAGGTACTCACAAAATAAAAGGATATCAAATATGACATCATATACCTAAAACATGGAGAGGAGAGGAGTAAAGAACGGGTTCAAACTTAAATGATCATCAACTTAATATAGACTGTTATATGCAGAAGATGTTATATACAAACCTAACAGTAACCACAAATTAAAAAGCACAAATAAATATGCAAACAATAGAGAGAAACAAATCCAAATATATCACCGAAGAAAATCAGCAAACCATGAAAGAGAGAAAGACAAGAAAGGATCAGAGAAAATCTTCAGAAACAAGAAAATAAGTAATAAAATAGCAATAAATACATATCTATTAATAATTATTTTGAATGTAAATAGACTAAATGTTCTAATCAAAAGACATAGGGTGACAGAATAGATAAAAAACCAAGACCCATCTACATGCTGCCTACAAGAGACATTTTAGACCTAAAGACACCCACAGATTGAAAGTGAAGGCATGGAGGATGATCTATCATGAAAATCAATGTCAAAAGAAAGCCGGAGGAGCAATACTTAATATCAGACAAAATAGATGTTAAAACAAAGACTGTAACTAGAAAAAAAGAAGGCACTATATAAAAATAAAGGGCACAATCCAACAAGATATAACAGTTGTAATATTTAGGCACCCAACATGGGAGCACCCAAATACATAAAACAGTTAATAACAAACATAAAGGAACTGATTGATAATAATAGTAGGGGACTTTAACACCCCCCTTGCAGGAGTGTCAATGGACAGATCACCTAAAGAAAAAAAAAAAATCAATAAGGAAACAAAGACTTTGAGTAACACATTGGACCAGATGGGTTTAGCAGATATATTCAGAACATTTCATCCTAAAACAGTAAAATACACATTCTTTTCAAAAGCACATGGAACATTCTCCAGAATGGATCACATATTAGGCCATAAACAAGTCACAACAAATTCCAGAAGACCAAAGTCATACCATGCATCTTTTCTGATCATGATGCTATGAAGCTAGAAGTCAACCACAAAAGAAAAACTGAAAAGACCACAAATACATAGAGGTTAAATAACATGCTATAAACAATGAATGGGTCACCAAGAAATCAAAGAAGAAATTAAAAAGTTCATGGAAACAAATGAAAATTAAAATGCAATGGTCCAAAACCATTGGGATACAGCAGAAGTGGCTCTAAGAGGGAAGTTTATAGCAATACAAGCCTACCTCAAGAAACAAGAAAAATCTCAAATAAACAACTTAACTTACACCTAAAGGAGCTAGAGAAAAAACAACAAACAAACCTAAAACCAGCAGAGGAAGACAATAATATAGATTGAGCAGAAATAAATGATAGAGAAACTAAGAAAAAAAAAAAAGAGTAGAACAGATCAATTAAACCAGGAACTAGTTCTTTGGAAAAAAAGATCAACAAAATTGATAAAACTCTAGCCAGACTTACCAAGAAAAAAAGAGAAAAACTCGAATAAATAAAACCACAAATGAGAAAGGAAGAATAACAACCAAAACCACATAAATACAAAGGATAATAAGATAGTATTATGAAAAACTATGTGCCAACAAACTGGACAACCTAGAAGAAATGGATAAATTCCTATAAACATATAACCTACCAAAACTGAAACAGGAAAAAATAGAAAACTCAAACAGACTGATTATAAGCAAAGAAATTGAATCAAAAAATTTACAACAAACAAAAGTCCAGGACCAGATGGCTTCAAAGGTGAATTCTAACTAACTTTTAAAGAAGACTTAACACCTATTCTTCTCAAACTATTCCAAAAACTAGATGAGGAAAGAAAACTTCCAAATTCATTCTATAGGGTCATTCTATGAGCATTCTATTAGTTTTTCTCCTAAGGTCAGGAACAGGACAAGGATGTCCACTCTCACTACCACTAACATAGTACTGGAGGTCCTAGACACAGGAACCGGTCAACAAAAAGAAATAAAGTCATTGAAATCAGTAAGGAAGAAGTAAAACTTTCACTATCTGCAGAAGACATGATACTCTATATAGAAAACCCTAAAGACTCCACCCAAAAAACTGACATTACCAATTAACGAATTCAGTAAAGTCATAGGATACAAAACCAATGTACAGAAAACTGTTGCATATCTGTATACCAATAATTGTGCAGCAGAAAACAAATTAAGAAAACAATCCTATTTATAATTGCACCCAAAATAGTAAGATACCTAGGAATAAACCTAACCAAAGAGGTGAAAGATCTTTACTCTGAAAATAATAAATAACTAACGAAAAAAATTGAAAGCAACACAAAGAAATGGAAAGACATCTCATGCTTATACATCTGAAGAACAAACATTGTTAAGATGTCTATACTACCCAAAGCAATGTACATATTTAATGTAATCCTTATCAAAATACCAACAGCATTTTTCACAGAAGCAGAATATACAATCCTAAAATTTGTATGGAAACCCAAAATACCCATAATAGCCAAAGCAATCTTGAAAAAGAATAGCAAAGCTGGAGGCATCACATATCTGAACTTCAAGTTATATTACAAAACTGTGCTAATTAAAACAGTATGGTATTGGTACAAAAACAGACACATTCATCAATAGAACAGAATAGAAAACCCAGAAATAAACCCACAATTACATGGTCAATTAATCTTTGTTGAAGCAGAAAAGAATATTCATGGGAAAAAGACAGTCTCTTCAACAGATGGTGTTGGGAAAACTGGACAGCTACATGCAAAATAATGAAACAGGACCACTTCCTTACACCATACACAAAAATACATTCAAAATGGATTGAAGACTTGAATATGAGACCTGAAACCTTAAAAATCCCAGTAGAGAGTACAGGCAGTAACTTCTCTTATATTGTCCATAGCAACTTTTTTCTAGATAGTTCCCTTGAGGCAACAGAAACAAAAGCAAAAATAAACTGTCAGGACTACATCAAAATAAAAAACTTCTACACAGCAAAGGAAAAAATTAACAAAGCTAAAAAGGCAACCTGTGGAATGGGAGAGGATATTTGCAACTGATATTTCCAATAAAGGGTTAGTATCCAAAATATATAAAGAACTGATACAACTCAACACCCAAGAAACAAATAATCCAATCAAAAAAATGGGCAGAACACTGTACAAGAATGGGCCTGGGGCCTGGAATACTTCCTTACAGAGAGATTAAAGAGGTTCCACAGTCTGTGCTGGCCTGATCCCCTTGTGTAGGAACATCTTTCTCTGTTCTGGACTCAGTAGATGCTCCTTTGTTCTGCTTAAGCTTGTGTGTCATACGCCAGCTGGCCAACCCCACTATTAGATCCATTCCAGCTGGTTGGGAATGGGGTCCATTGTCTTCAGCACAAAGGAGGTGCATGCAGATCATTGCCTGTGTAGACTGTAGGACAAGACCCAATGGCCATGGGGGGATCACTGACCTATAATTAAGCTGATCTTACTGTCTCTTTACTATGTGAGTAAAATTCATTCCATCGAGTGCCTGTGTGAATCATGTCTTTCTAAGAGACCCAGAGTCATGGAGTGTGTTGACTTCCGTGTTCTGATGTTCCTGGTGGCAGGCATTGTTAGGCTATTTTCTATCCTCTATGCTAGAAGCAGTTAACAAGTGTGTCACTGACTTGAATAGTTGGCTAATGGTTTCCTTGCCAACATTTATCTCCCACCACAATTGATCTTTCCACACCACGCCACAGCTATCCTGGCTCCATAATATTCTTTTAACTGGCCAAGCTCATATCCATCAATGGGACAATATATTTATTGATATTTCTTCCTGAAATTCACTTTTGCTAGATCTTTGCAAGACTGCCTTACATTTGAGACTCTATTTACATGTCATTTTTTCAAAATGGCCTGCCTGAACCACTCAACTGAGAATAGCAAACAGCCATCAGTCCATGGTCCTATACTTGGCTTCATTTTCTTCATACATAGATTTATGAATCAGATACTTAATATTATATATATTTTTTGTTAAACTGTCTCTCACATAGAAATGAATTTTTTCAGGAGGGCAATTTTTATCTGTTCATCATTTAATCTTTATTCATTAGAACTGTTCATGACATACAGTAGGTGTGAATAAACATTGGTGAGAGAAAAAAGGAGGAAAAAAGGAAGGAAGAAAGGAGCAGGCAAAGAAGAAATGTTTGAGAATGTCTTCTTAATATTTTTAAACTGAATAAAACAAGCTGTTTTATAGCTTTCAGTAGTAATTTCTTTCTCTCATAATTTCCAGATACTACTTGTCCATGAGCAAGTTACTATGGAAAATCACGTAAGCTTGACTTTTTTCTCTTGACTTTTTTCTCTTTTGCGTATGACTTGTTCTATTTCTGCCTGATAACTCAAGGGATTCTTTACTTTGCATATCAATAATAAACCAGGTGTGTCTTAGTGTCAAATTGTACTGCAGTGTCCTGTATATACTGTTTCGCAGGTATAATTTATCCTCTCATTCTGTAGAAAAAGTTCCTTAAAGTTTTTGTCTCCCTAATTTATATGACAGTATTTTTGTTCCATTTCTTAGACTGCACTTTAGGGATATTTACTTTTGTGGCAGATGCATTCTTTCTATCCCTCACGTCTAACAGCTTCTCTATTACTACTTTAACTTCATGTCTCCAGCCTCTATCTCTCTCAAGCATTTTTATTGTGCTTATGGTTCATTTTTCAGCAATGTCAAAAACTATTCCATTTCCATTCAACAGAAGTAATTTATTTGACCATTAATAATGTGAACCCTGGTCTCAATCTGTTCCTTTGCTCAGAAATTTCCCTTTCCCAAGTAATCTTTTGTTTATCAGCTTACTTATCAACTTTTATTTATGTGAATTTGTATTTTTATTAAGGCCTTCTCTAATTGGAAGTTTTTGTGGGGAATCATAAGCTTCAGTTATAAGAGTTACATTCTTCTGGGCTGGCCACAGTGTTTTGGGTGCTCACCCTTCTCCCACCATTTGGTACTGTATTTTGGTACTATTTATTATTATCTTACTCATTTCTCTTGACTATCTACTTCCCTATAGGTGTCAATAGTGTCTAGGAATTGGAGAGCCACTTTTATAATTAGATTTTTCTGTTTAAATAATTGATTTTTAACATTGACATTCAACTTTTTTAACTAGATAAGCAATAATAGCATAGATATCTATATTATGCTTATTTGGTTTGGGTGCTTATAGTCAGATATTATATGTATAATTTTTGTGTTCTTGGGTTCTTAATTTTATTCAGTATTTCAGTTTACTGGTCATCAAACCCAAGTACTTTTAAAAGAAGAATTATGCATATTTTTAAATTCCTGTATAACTGAAAATGTCTTTCTATTGTCTTTACCCAAGAAAGATAGCTTGAACGAGTAAAAAATTCTTAATAACATGTTTCCTTTCAAGATTTGCATGTATTTCTCCACTGCCTTCTGTAGCCAGCTTAATTTCGTCTCTTTTGCAGATAACTTACTCTTTCTTCCCTGAGTACTTGTAGGTTGTTTCTTATCATTCTTTTTGGTGTTTGTCTGAGGAAAGTTTTATAAATTTTTAGATTTGACAATTATTTCTGTTATATTTGCTCTATATTCTTCTTTACAATAACATTGAATCTCTATTTTGTCATAATTATTTAAAATAAATTTAATTGTTCTCATGTATTTTTTTTTACATTGCACCTTGAGAAATTTAGCAAAAAAAATTTCCCTAATTATCAATTCAGTTGTCTAAAACACCAATTAAGCGCTTTGTTACAAAGAATTTTAAAGAATAGATTTAGAACTTTCAAATATAAGAAGACAGGAAGATCATAATTATGCATAAAGTTCAAATGGTCGCTCAAGTAACAGAATGGTGAAATAGAGTGATTATTGCCAGACTGGTATACTGAATAAGATATTTTTTAAAACCTAAAATTTAAATTGTGAAATAAATATATGTGTGTATTTGAACACCAATTCAGAAAGTTACTGCATCATTCTTAAACAGAAGCAAAATAAAATAATTTATAGAAGAGTGAAGAGCATATTGAATGCATAAAGTCATCTTATAACTGTGGCATTTATAAGTCAAATTCATCTTGGAATACATTATTAAAAACTGTTCTCCACATTCTGAGGATGAAGTTGTAAACATGAAAGAACTCCTCAGGAGACTGAGGTGTATAACAAAAAGAAAAGGTATAAAAGGAAGGGAAGAAAGAAGAAAATGTATAATTAGGGAGATTCAATAAAATATAAGTAATTATTTCTGTAAAAATTTTAGAACACTGGGGTTAAGGAAAATATTAAAATTTAGTCAATTATATGTCAACATGGGAGCGGGGAGGAACGTATTATATGGACTTCTAATTAAGATCCTGGAGTTCAATTATGTTTCATTTAACTTAGCTCATTCAGGTGGAAGTTAATAGGGGACATCAGTAAGAGTAGCATAAATTCAAAGCTTAAATATGGACAGAAACTATCTTATGAATGGCCTTGAATTCAAGATGAAGTTCTACTTAATTTTATATGCAGTGAGGTGCATCGAGTTTTTTGAGCAGGTATATGATTCAAACATAGCTGCATGTTTGGAAAATTAAACTAACTGTTTTGAGTGGGAGAGGTACGGGAAACCAGATCAAAATCTATTTCAATAATCCAAATAGGTATTTTAACTAACTTGATTGGAATGGAAAATTTTGTAATATTTCAGAAGATGTTATAAAATTAATTTAAGTGAACCTCAGAATAGAAAAAGATCAATACTCAGCAGACATCATACATTAGCAGTATGTAGTTAGGACTGACCAGATTTAGTCCTACACATTTAGAAACAAATGTGACAGGGAAAATGATAGATGGCAACAGGGGTATATTTTTGTACTCTCTTGAAAACTCTCCCATCAAGGCTGTTGATTCCTAAGTTAAAAGCATCTGATTTCTCTAAAACTCACTTCCCTTGTCATTGGAAAACCTTCCAGTCTCTTATTCTACCACAATTCAGAATGATTCTGCTGACAAAACTGAAAGTTTATTGTTCCTCTATTCATTTTTTTTAAAGGCATTATGCATGTTCAAGATGGAAATCTCAACAAATACAATAGATGTGGACTTTCTGACCCCAAGATATTGTTTGATTTATGGAGAATTTAAGGACACAATTAGGAACATGGGAACAGCACCTATATTTGTCTATCATATTTTCTCTGGCAATAGCAAAGACAAATGTACAGTGTTTGGTAACATAATGTCATTCTTAGGGTTACAAGCATGTCCCCATAGAAAGAGGACCACATGCATGTCCCTCTGTCTCTCTGTTTCTCTCTCTCACACACACACACACACACACACATTTCTTCACATTAGAAGACATTAGATCAGGATGATAGCATCATTTACAAGATTTAGCAATTTTCAGTTGAAATACCTCCATGTTCAGATTCTCTAATTCAAGTTATAACATAGGTGAAGCAATGTTTTTATATGGTATCCCAAAAAGATGAGTAAGTGAAGTGGAAACGAAAATATAAGCTTAGTTTTTTTTAATTGTAATGTAATGTAATGAACATAACTTTAATTTTTTCCTAGATGTATATCTTATTGGTGCATAGCCAGCAAAAGCATGGTTGAAAGCACATCTTTAAAATTATTATGATTCTTTTCCCTGTGGGGCACACTGTAGTGTTATGTTATTTGGATGTTCCAGCAAAGAAGGAAACATTTGTTGCTCCAGTTGTTGAGTGGGCTCTGGGCAGATATCTGTCAGCTATTAGCTCCTTTACAATCACCTAAGCTGGAGAAGGCTATATCCCCAAGATGGCACCCTTTCTCTTGATGGCTCACATACAATGACTGTTCTTAGAGATTATAATGGTCTGGCCAATGTAGCCCAACTAAGGGACAACAATGAAGGGCCATTCTACCTTTTCATAGGGTTAACCAAGACTGTCTTGGATCTGATCACAATTCAGCCACTTCCTCTGCCAAATCCTAACTTCTCTCCCATTTTTGTCAAGTGCTGATCCCAAGGGGACTCTTTAATAACCATACTGCATGGTATGCATAATTCCATCACAGAGTCATCTTCCCAGGAACCTAAACTGTGACATTTTCTTTCATGAGAAAACTCAGACGACACTGATAAAAACAAAAACAAAACAAAAAACTTCCTCATTTATTTCTCAATAAGAGCTGCGTGCTAAGTTCTCTGCATATAAAGGTCAAACTGCTATTTTGAAATTACCAATATGGAAGTGACCTGATTAGCGATCCTACACCAGTGCTTAGAAAATGACACCTGAACAAGTGCTAATCCCCATACTCGTACTACGCTTCACTGGCAAAGAAACTACAATGATGATTTTCCACAAGCAACTAAACATTGGTATGTTAAATATGCTATTCTTGCTCCTTGGAATCTTTACAGTTATCCAGAAATAAAGCTAGAATAACATCACAGATATAGGAAGTGAAAGGAAAACACTGGTTTGTGAAAGTATTCAAAAAACAATATAATGTGGAAAATAGCTTTTAATGTTGAGCAAAATTCTTACGCAAAAGTAATTTATTTACCTTCTTTTACACAGGGACTTCCATAAAACAAGTATCATGATTTAGTTTTAATAAATCATTATCACATAATTCTATTTTTCTTCAAACCTCATCTATGGAACAAAGCTAGGTATAATAAATCTTTTAACTACGATCAGAGGGAATTCCAATACTTCACAAAAAAGCAGAACTGTCATATCAATGGAACCTGATAGTACTTTGTGTCACAAAAAGGTCAAATGCAGAAGCTTTTAAGGGGGAATCCTGGAAATTTTCTAAATTAAAATAAAAATATTTGTAACCTATTATAGATTGAATTGTATCCCTCCTAAAAATAGGTATGTTGATGTCATAATTCCCAGTACCTAGAACATGACCTTATTTGGAAATAGGGTCTTTACAGAGATAATGAAGTTAAAAGGAGGTAATTAGAATGGATCCTAATCCAATATGAGTGGTGTCCATATAAAAAGCAGAAATTGGGACACAGAGACAGACATGCATGAAGGGAAGACTATGTGAAGAGACACAGGCGAATGTCGTATGACGACAGGAGACACACTGCCACCAGGTGAGGAACACCAGAGGCCAGCAGCTACTGGAAGACATAGGGAAGGATCACTCCCCTACAGGTTTCAGAGGAAGCACAGGTCTGCTGACAGTTTGATTTCAGGCTTTTAGCTCCACAACTGTGAGGCAATAAATTTCTGTTGTTCTAAGCCACTCTGTTTGTGGTTCTTTCTTACGGCAGCTCTAGGAAACATATCTAACTCAATACCTTTAAAAACAAATTTTGATGTTTTGTCAATTTTTTGATATTTTCTTGACCACATGTTCAGTTATACGATTTGGTATTTCATGTTATGTATATGAGAACCTATTTAGTATGTTGCTATGGGATTGGTTTCAAAAGCCACAGTTGCCATGTTATTACTATTGTATATTATTCTACATGTCATTATGAAAAGCATTCTATTAAGCTGAAGTATCCAACTTAAAGACATATCTTTGAAGGGAGTTAGATCTAAAGTTACTTTAAGCACCTGCAAATTTCAGCCTGGGTTTAGGTAGCTAAATTTCCAACAAGGCAATTGAGTATTCGTTCCAGTTCTAAGCAACGACATTGGATAACACAGTTATAGTATAATGTTAATAAAATGCATTTCTTACCCTCAAACTCTGCTCTGATTTTCAGTTACACTGATGTCACAACTTTCTAAGTGGGCATGTTAATGGCCCTGATAATTAGGTTAAAGGTTTTTGAAGAAAGCTATCAGAATGTTTTTATTTAAAAACAATCAAGGTTAGGAAAGTTGTTCTCAACTTTTAATAATGATAAATAACTTGTTAAAGATACTTCTCAGGCATTTAGATTCCTAGTAATGTATTGAAAAATCACACGGTGTTAGTTATTTCAAATGTATCAGATATCCTCCTGAGGCCATTGCATTCTGCCTTTGCCATCACACTATAATCTAAAGGAAAATGAGGACTTCCCCAGGTCATATTATTATGCTAGGATACAGGAGGCAGGGAACAAGTTATCAGTGAAGAGATACTGAGGTATTTGAGCATATCTCCAATGATAATAAACATTTTGGTTGGAAATGCTTAAAATACGATAGGAACTGGTTAGACCTCTGCATAAAAGGCTGTCACTTGTCAGTAACCACAGTCATTATAAACAACCAAAACACTGCCATTCATAGAAAATGGTCAAGAACAGTCTGACAAATGGACCTACTTCATCCGATTTTCACTTCTGTGGACTGCTCTGGGTCTAATCATTCACAGCTTGGATGTGACAGCAGAGCCCATGTCCTAAAGATTCCAGGGTATGCATTAAAGTAACCATGTGTCAGGAAAGTACAGTCCTTCAAGAATGACATGCCACCTCCCTACTTATTCCTAAGAATATCCCAGCATATGCAGTATATTTTCATTTTATCTGAATTAGCATTGTATCATTTCACATATTAATATAACCTCACATGCTTAAAATTTCCTGTGTGAAATTGATCTTTGAGCCAGGCATACTCACCAAGATTTGCTAGAGGTGCTCGCTGCTGGCAATCACTGGGAATCATCCATTGTGATGAAAGTGATTTCTTCGTACTCTTAGGACACCTGTAAGTTAATTACATTAATTAGTTTATACTTTCAACCTTGACATTCCACTAGTAGCTGGAGGGAACTACAAGGGCAATATGTTACTTAGTGTCGGTTATCAGAGAAGAATATGCTGAAGACAAATTTAATCTTTTAACAATTTGCTTAGGAAAGCAATTTGTTAGTGACCTCTGGGACAGGGAGAGATATGAAGAGAGACAGAGATGGGGAGGAGTGGGAGAGACACAGAAAAGGAGGGGGAAATAATTCCTTGAAATTATTAAAGGTGTTCAATATTCTTTCATTAAGTAATGTTTCCTATTCTGGTTGCTATTCCCATTCTGGTTGTAAATTACATTTTATCAGTAATCTAGTACTTAATCAGTTCATGAAGGACCTTCTGCTACAACATAATGCTTTCAGCTATAGAAAGCTTAGAATTAAACAACTTTTTTTTTAATGTTCTCTATAGATCAGCAAAAGGATGATGCATTGGATTATGCCTGGAATAGTCAGAGAAACATTCTGATAGGTAATGACCCTTGATCTGAATCTTAAGTGAACTAGCATTTTCTAGGTTGTTGTTAAAAGCATGCACTATGTCATAGGCAAAGCATTGGCGAGGCAATTGAGGTTTCCTAGGTACTGCATATATTATCAATGCAAGTAACCTAATCTTTTTTTTACTTTAATTTCCTTGTATATTAAATAAGGGCTATAAAAGACTGACCTCATCAGCTTGTTGAAAAATATAAATGACATAATGCATACAGTAGTAAAGCATGTAGTGCCTGACATATAGTAAGCATTTGATAAATATTAGCTATTATATTATTATTATTATTATCATTCTTACATCAAAATGCCTTTTGGTGGAGGCATTTACACCAAAGGATTTCTTTTATTTTTCTAGTGAAACTGTAACAATAAGAATAATAGACATTACAATAACAGAGCTCTGAGTTGATATAATACAATTTGGCACATTTCTGAAATACTTTTATTTTTAGATAATCTTTACTTACACTAAGTAATCATTATATTATACACATCAATCAATAATCTGTTAATTATTTAACTTGTTTTCAGTTCTAGTCTATAAAATTTAATCAGACATTAATCCCTGATCTTGTCAGTGCCCTTAGATAGGTTCAACTTCCTCAATTTGGAGATTTTACTTTTTACATTTGCTCTCCTTGCTATTTCAACCTAGAGTTTTATATTGATTGTGTTTGTAGTTTCACAAAGTAAAATCTATTTTTCACCAAAACTGAAGCTATAGTTACACGCTAAAGTATAAAAGCAATATCTAAACCAGATTTTTTGATTTCCCCCTATTATAGTAGTGATCTAGATCTTGTATTTATTAATTCCTGACCAGGCAGTTTTGGACTGACAAAATCCAAACTCCTTGTCGAGTTGGCTTTATTCTTGCTACACTGATAGAGGGGACAGACACAGAGCACAATGAATCAGACTTCATTTTTTTCTCTATCTGGCTTCAGTGATGACTCAATTACTCTCAAGAAAGAGTTCCTGAAGACCTACTATGTATAAAATTCTCACAGGCTCACAGAAGAACAATGCAACCATTATCTTAGCTTTTTTTGTTTGTTTGTTTGGACCACTTTCCATAACTGATTAATATTTTTTCAGTAACAGGATTCAAAGTCTCCCAACATTGCTGTATAGATATGGAAATTTTTGTTAAGATTTCCTTGAGATCAACTAAGATACTTTTGACTCTTATCTTTTACAGAGGGAAAGCAAGCTTATTCAAATGATGTTCTGATTATCTGTGTGGTTGTAACTGAAATGATTCACAGAGATTATAAGTTCCTTGATATAGTAATTATTTCATTCATTTATTATGCATTTACATACTATCTAATTCTGTACTGGGACATGGCATCTGTGAAATAAACACTTAATGAACTGGATAATAATATATCATTAATGGTTCTTATTTAGAAAAAATATAGGTAATGAGAAAATACAAAGTATCTGGCATGCCAAAACAGACACAACGAAACGAAATTTTACACAGTATCACATTTTACTACTGATTTCAAAGATACAAAAACCACGAGACAGAGATGAAGCAAAAAGTACTGGATCACCAATAGGGCTCTCGAGGTACTCCCCTGCTGCATCAGGACATAGCCTGGCTAAACTTGATTTAGCAAATGAATTCATTAAGGAGCATACGTATTATCACTTACACAAAATAAGTCATTTTGATCATGAAACATGCTTCTTTCTATGGATGCTGTAACAAGTCACCACAGACTGAGTGGCTTAAAAGAGCCCAACTTTATTATCTTACAGTTCTGTACATTACAAGTCCAATGTGGGTCTCACTGGCATGTAACCCTCCTACCTCCATGTTCAAAGGCTGAAACAGAGCTGAGTCCTCACACTGTATCACTCTCCCTTTTCTTCCTCTTTCTTCCATGTTTCCTTATGATTATCCTTCCTTGTGATTACACTGGGTACACACAGATAATCCAGGATAATCTCCCTATTTTGGAGCCAGCTGATTAGGAAATTGAATGCTATCTAGAACCCTAATTCCTCTATTGCCATCTAAGGTAACATAGTCACAGGTTCCGGCGAGGGACTAATACATGGACATCTTCTGGGGGGAGCATTATTCTATCTACATCAACCATCTTCACTTCACGCTCTGATAATAACATAATGCATTAAATAAATGCAGAGATCTGAAGTTTGTTTACCACAGCAAATCTAAACAGACCAAATACATTCCGCTAACATCATTTCAAAGTTAGTGACTTTTCCATTAGCACATACCATTAGAATGTTGGCAGGTAAATTGACCAGGTTGCATTTTTCTTTTCCTTTCCCGGGATAATCTCTGCAAAGAGAGAAAGGATTACAGGCCATTCATTAATCCTTACTTTCCAAAATGATAAAGAATGCAATTTATTTATTTAATTTTATCTAATTTTATTATTTTTAAAAGTAGGCTCCTTGTCCAAGATGGGGCTTGAACTCATGACCCTGAGATCAAGAGTTGCACGCTCTACCGACTGAGCCAGCAAGGCACCCCTTGGAATGTAATCTAAAGTCTTGGTTTATTTGAGTGCCTCCATATCAAACCAGATATACATTAGTTTTTGTAACATCTAATATACTACAGCTATATATCAATCAATAGTTGAACAATAAAAATATGAACTTTTGTATACAAACGTACAGAAGTCAACATGTGGAAGAATAAATCAACAACCTGCCCTTCTAAATATAGAAATTATTTTTATTTACCTGCCTGCCTATCTTTCTACATGAGACAAAGAGAGAATTTTTAGTCTTGGTCACATGCTTCTGAATCTGACCCTCATCTCAGTGAATAAAGAATTTAATGACGCTGAGCTCCACCCCTTTTTAGAATTGTGGCGCTCACTTCATCTAAGGTCATATACTGTATAGTGAATCTATTGCCACACAGTACACGTTAGAGAGCATCACCATTTGTTATTTTTGTATCAGGATCCTTTAGATGATACTTAGCATGTCAACTGATTAAGAGAAACTTCTTACTTTTTAAAAAAGATATAGTGGGTTCTTTTTCACTGAAGAACAGTATGCTTTTGATGCAAATAGCTTCCAAACATACATTTTCCTCCTCCCAAAAATCTACACCCAATTATTCATTGTGCTTCCTCCCTTATTTAATTCAAGATTGTAAAATGTCACTTTCTGCAGGGAAATGTTCCTATTCAATAGTAACCCATCATTTTAAGTTCCTTGACTCAACTTTATTTTCTCTCTTACAGCACTTCTCAGGATCTGAAACTACAGTATTTATTTGTTAACTTAGTACAGCCTCCCTCCTCTATTAGGGTAGAAGCTCCATGGGGAAGAAACCTAAAAACTGCTTGGAACATAGCAGATGTTTGATAAATATTTCCTGAATAATGAATGGAATAACAGAAAAGAAAAAAACAGTTACATTAAATCTGCAAGTTTGGTTGGTTTTTTTTTCCCCAGTTGCTTCTACAGGAGTAGTTTTAGAAAATCAGCTTTAAATTTTTTTTTCTTAAGATTCAGTTGATATTTAGAGCAACATATTTTGCAAAGACAATATTTATTGGTGTGGAAGGCTGAATAATGGCCCTTCAAAGATATATACCTCCTAATCCCCAGAATCTGTGAATATGTTATCTTACCTGGCAAAAAGAATTCTGAAGATATGATTAAGTTAAAAACCTTGAGATGGAAGATTATTCTGGATTATCTAGGTGTATCCAATATAATCACAAGGACTCTTATTTATAACAGGGAGACATAAATGTGAGAAGGCAACAGAAGCAAAGAGAAGGAGAGAAAGATTAGAAGGCACTCTGTTGCTGGACTTGAAAGATGGAAGAAAGTGGATACCCCCAAAATGTGGGTGGTCTCTAGAAGTTGGCAAAGGGAAGGAAATTGATTCTCCCCTAGAGTCTCCAGAAGGAATCAGTTCTTCTGCCATCTTGACTTGAACCCAGTGAGACTGATTTTGACCTTCTAACCTCCAGAACTGTAAAATAATAAATGTGTGTTGCTGTCAGTCACTAAATTTGTGGTAATTTGTCACAGCAATTACAGGAAACTAATACAATTGGTAAACTATTGTTAAATTATTGATTATAGGAGATATTTCCAAGGCTTTCTTGATAGGATTATTTTCTTGAAGTTCTGGATTTTTGGAAAAGAACAGTATGAGAAAATAATCTTTATGAAGTCTACATATAGTGTATTTTCTTTCTGGAAATTTTACATTAAATGCTGGCTGGATATTGGCCAGAAATAGAGTAAAAGCCTAAAGAATCTTGTTCCCTTTGATCGAGGTATACAAGATACAAAACTTTCTTAATCTTGGTACAAATTTTATCAGAGGTCCTCTGGTAGTTTGCTAGGGCTTCAGTAACAAAGTACCATAAACTGAGTTGCTTAGAACAAAGAAATAGATTGTCTCACAAGTCTGGAGTCTAGAAGTCCAAAATCAAGTTGTCTGCAAGGCCATGTCCCACTGAACGCTCTAGGGAAGAATTTGTTGCAGGCATCTCTCCTAGCTCCTGGTAGCCCCACACATTCTTTGGCTTATAGATGAATCACTCAGTCACATAAACATCTCCCTGTGTCTTCATATTTACTTCCCTTTGTATGTCTTTCTCTATGTCCACGTAGCACTTTTTTTTTTTTTAAGATTTTATTATTTAGAGACAGCCAGCGAGAGAGGGAACACAAGCAGGGGGAGTGGGAGAAGAAGAAGCAGGCTCATAGCGGAGGAGCCTGATGTGGGGCTCGATCCCATAACGCCGGGATCACACCCTGAGCCGAAGGCAGACGCTTAACCGCTGTGCCACCCAGGCGCCCCCACATAGCACTTTTTTATATGAACACCAGTAATATTGGATTAGAATCCACCCTAATGATCTCCTATTAACTTGATTACCTCTGTAAAGACTGATTTCAAATAAGATCACATTCTGAGATACTGAGGGTTAGGACTTCAACCTATCTTTTGGAAGGGAACATAATTTAACCTAAAGTGTTACAGTTTGGATTCAGAAAAAGTAGGATCCAAGAATGCTACAACCTCAATACCATAAAAAAACCAACTTACACTTATTTTCAAAGAGCTGTGACGTATCAGTTAATGTGGCATCTAAGTAAGGAAATATTTATATATTTATCTATGACCATAAAGGCATATATAATATTTCTAGTTCTCATCCTATTCCAGGACATGATTTATATAATTTTAAACAGAGAAACATTGTTTAAACTTAAATTTTAGTATTTCAATTTATTTCTTGAAATTAGGAAAAGAAAGGAAAACTTGAGGCCAATTTTATTTAATTTCATTCAATAAATCATGAGTCATTCCTTCTTCACTTTTATTGTTTTAAAAGATTTTCTATATTTATTTTACAGAGAAAGAGAGAGAGAGAGAACAAGCAGGGGTAGTGGCAGGCAGAGGGAAAAGCAGGATACCCACTAAGCAGGGAGCCCAATGCAGGACTCGATCCCAGGACCCTGGGATCATGACCTCAGCCACTTAACATGCCCCTATGTGTCATTCCTTCTTTTAATACATAAATTTAAATTATAGTTTCAGATATAATGAGTAAGTAACAATCACAAAGGTTGTTATAGTCAATTTGCAATGGTAAAAAAATCAGATGATCGGAAGGAAGCCGAACTCATTTACAATGATGAATAAAGTCATAACAATGATCATTTCTGAATATCACATTGTTATCCAACATTTGAGAATAGTAATGACTGTCATATACTTACTGTGACAGGCTTTTATAGCTATTACCACCTATAGTTACAGACTGTTAAAATTCCTATTTTAAATCAAGAAAACTGACACAGAGGAAAGTTAATAAATCTACTTGGATTCTATAGATTATAAGAGCTAGTGGGAGGACTGGAATTCATATATGATGCCAGAGCTTATATTCTTAAACACTATGGCATATTGTTTCCCATAGTTAGGAATGAAATTCCTGCATAACTACACATCTTTTATAGGAGTTCTGGAAACTTTGGTGAGAATAGAGTTATATGCTTTGGACACATACCCACACAAATGCCAGATGCCAAATGTCTCCAAAGTCCTTCTGACCCACTCCCCTTCTTTTCTTATTTAATGAAAGAAAAGTGTCATGATGTCAGAAGATACCTGGTAGGATTGTCGAGGTCCCAAACTGGGGAAAACCCAAAATATAAACTATTTGTTTCAATGATAAAGGTTGAAAACTTAATTCACACTACATATAAAACAATAATTTTCATCTCATGACACTGTGTGCCTTGAACTTATCCACTTAAATCACAGTAGACAATTAACCTATGGGCAGGCTATGTGCCAATGTTATCCTTGTAAACTCTCTTCTTGGAAGTATGAGTGTTGTCTGAGGAGAGCTGAACTAACCCGTCACCCTTGTAAATTGGGCAGTTGAATATCAGGTGATAATTTAAAGTCATTTATGAAACCTCTAAAAAGTAAGGTTTGTTCATGGTTGTATTATAGCTACAGTTCTTATAATTTGGCAAGTTCGATTTTTTTAAATATTAAAAAAAAATCACAATTTGAAGTATTAAAAAATGTAGGCTACAAAAATTAACATCTCTTTATTACATAAATCATAGTATAAAATTGAATGATTAAATCATCAGCTACTGAAATTCAAATTAATAAATATTAAATGAGCTATGAAATCCAAAGTTTTTTGTCTTTGATTGCAAAGTTGAAATATGTTCGTATGTGTATGTATGTGTGTATACCGAGGCTATAATGTTATTATCGCATCCTTTTCTAATTAAAAATCTAGCAGTTGCATTTTTATTTATCTTTGTTGAGATTTCTGGTAATGAAACTACAATAATACTGAACTAGATCAGTACATCTTCGCAAGATCCAGTTAGCAACAGGCTTAGAAAGGAATTGTGTTTTTGTTATTTGCTTCATAATAAATCCAAATATTTTGCTGAAGCAGATTTAACAATATTTAACATATTTAACAATAGCTGTATTATTTCTTTTCTTTTTTCTTTTTTTCTACAGAGAGAGAGCATGCAAGCAGGGAAGGGCAGAGGGAGAGGTAGAAACTTTTTTTTTTTTTTAAGATTTATTTATTTATATGAGAGAGAGAGAGCACGTGGTGGGGAGGAGCAAAGGGAAAGGGAAAGACAGACCCAAGCAAATTCTGCATGGAATGGGGAGACCAACATGGCACTCAGTCTCACAACTCTGAGATCATAACCCTGATCTGAACCCTGAGCTGAAATCAAGTCACACACTAACGGACTGAGCCACCCCAGGTGCCCCTATCTGTATTATTTCTTAAAATAATTCAACCACATAAAAGCATGTTAACTATCAAATTCTCTACTTGTATTTTAATGAAAATGTGTCAGACTTAGAAAAAAAAAAGCTAATCCAATGTATTAAGATTAGGTGTACAAAGGATTTAAATGATGCAAATATTTCTCTAACTATGAAAGTAGATCATATTTTGGCAACATTCGAAAAATAAAAATTATAAATAAGATCAAATATTCATTTCAGAAAAAAGTTTTACATAGTCATAATATCTTATGTTATAAAATGAAAAGTTGACTTTGTATAAATTTATTTTAAAACAGTTTTCTTTTCTTTTTAAATTTTATTTATTTATTTGTCAGAGAGAGTGAGCACAAACAAGCAAGATAGGTGGCAGGCAGAGGGAGAAGCAGGCTCCCAGCTGAGCTGGGAGCCTGTTGTGGGACTTGATGCATGCTAAACAAACAAAGCATATGCTATGTAAATTGCATACCATGGGTCAAATATTAACATGCCCATATTCCACACAAAGTTTGTGTTCCACATAAAGTATTTAAGTAAATAATGTCATGCCCATTTCTATATCATTGATCCAACTCTAATAGACTTAGAATTCAGACAGGAATAATGAGTATTATTTGTTGCATGCCCCAAAACCCATGAAATAAAATTGAGAGGAAAATACAATGAGCTAAACATAATATTTTTTTAAATGAAGGATATTTAAAAATAGGATATTTTGTTTTGAGTGTATCCAGGCTCAATGCAAAAATTTTAACAGAGGATATATACTTAATTGAGAGGATGTAGAGATGATCCCAGGACCAAATGCAGAACTGGTCTAGATACATCAGTCAGTGTCTAGTTACCAAAGCAGGAACCACTCCAGATATTTCAAGTAGAGGATTTAACACAGAGAACTGCCTACAAAACTTTTGGAAGGGCAAAAGAAGCAGAATGAAGATCTTTGCTGAGACCCCCACTAATATGTTTGTGACCCTGTCACTTGAAAGTTGCTCCTGGAGCCCACAGTCACCTCCCCATGATGCTGCTGCTGCCACAAGGGGGACCACAAAAGCAGGAAAAAAAAAAAGCTTTTTCTTCGCTCTGCAATCTCCTGCCAGTACTTTCAATTGGTTCAATCTTACTGGAAACCCACTTGGAAGGAGGCATGGGAAGACTACTTTGCATACTTTCAGCTTCCATACAAAGAGGGACAAAGAAACATTGGAGAGAAGCTAAGAGACAGGAGACAAGTAACTGGAACACCAGGTAATGTATTTGTTAGCAAGATTTTTAAAGATGTAAGAGAAATTTGTTGCAAGATAAAAACTCTCACTATTAAACCTTCTAGAAATTGCTATATCAGGGGCGCATGGGTGGCACAGCGGTTAAGCGTCTGCCTTCAGCTCAGGGCGTGATCCCGGCGTTATGGGATCGAGCCCCACATCAGGCTCCTCTGCTATGAGCCTGCTTCTTCCTCTCCCACTCCCCCTGCTTGTGTTCCCTCTCTCGCTGGCTGTCTCTATCTCTGTCGAATAAATAAATAAAATCTTTTAAAAAAAAAAGAAATTGCTATATCAAATAACTAAGGAAATTTAGAAGTAAATTATAAACAGTTATCCATACAATCAAAAATACTAGCATTAAACTACAGTTCTCAAAGTATAGATAGCAAATGTATTTAGAGTTCTACATGGATGGAACTAATTAGAGAATTAAGAAATGCTAAACCCAACTACATTTATAACCATAATTCAGAATCAAAAACGATTTGTGTGGGCAACTCTGGAAAGCCTTCAGGAGGTCAAACTCAACATGCATTTGTAGGTGAGCTAGAATTTGGTTATTTTAGATTAATAAGATAACATAAACAAAAGGGACTAAACTGAGGTAACATGTTTATGAGGAATACGGAAGAAGTAAAGTGAGAAAAATCAGTCTTATCAAAAGGTTTAAATATTAGAATGGGGTCAGATTATGAGGGACCTAACATTATACTCAAAGCTGTGGAAAAGAACAGAGCAGTGAGGGAACATGATGAATATAGGTTCTTTTGAAATTTACTTTGTTAGATTTTATTCTACAGTCTACCAACTGAGAAAGGCTGAAATTCCATTCTCCACACCCATCTATGAGGAATGATCAATCTAAAATATGTTGGGAAGTTTGGGGAGTCTTCTGAATCTTGCTTGGGGTATCATTCTGAGTGGTCTTTGCAGCAACATTCAATGCTCTTGACTTTTTCTGACTTCCTTTTTCCATTCACACATAGTGTCCTTTTCCCAATTCCATCACACTATGTAACTGATAAATAGTGGTATAATATTAATATCAACAGTAGTTAACACAGACAACTCTTGGAGTCAATATAGTATCATGGTTAAGGGAATGGATGATGAAGCCAAACTGCCTAAGTTCGAAACAAACTCAAGACTTAGTACTCCTGTGACCTTGGATATGTTATTCAAACTTCTCTTTGCTGCATCAGTACAATGAAGTGATGTAGAATTTTCATTCCTAGATTGTTGTCAGGATTAAAAGCACTGACAATACGTTAAGCACTTAAAACAGGGTCTGACACATGCAACATTATATGTGTTAACTTTATTTTCTCCATCATCTTCAGTATATGGCTCCTAACCAACGCATAAGTATTCCATTTTGACAGAAGCACCACTATCTCTTATGGCAGTTCATTTTATTTTGTACCACTAAAATTGAAAAATCTTTTTAATATATTTATTCATATTGGATACCCCATGATTTCTAGCCATTGTTCCTATTTCTGCCCTTGAAGCTACCTAGAATTAGTGTACCACATTCTCTCTGGCATATGGTAGCCTTTCCTAAATTGGGAGAGAAATAGTTTCCTCCCTCCAAATTCTTCTATTTCGCACATCATTAATATCACAGTTCTTTTGATTATTTCTCATATGATATATTTCTTAGACCCTCATGAAGCTTACCAATAATCTTACAAAGATTACTTGCCTTTGCATCTATTTCCATTAGCCAGTATCTTTCTTAACATTCAGGTAACATTTGCATTTTCATCTCCAAAGTGTGCTGGGGAACTCTCAAATGGCCAATGAGGCAGACATAATTGGACAGAGGGGACTTCTACCACCCATCAGTCATCTGCTTAAGTAATATGCCTCTGTATGAAACTCTGAACCTGTCACCATCAAATTATTTCTTTAGAGGTAATTCTCAAAATGATCTCTCATTCTTGGACTAATAAGCTGGGTGGAGATGATCCCAGAAGAAAGGGAGAAAGGGACCATATCAGCCCTCCTATTTCATCACTGCCGCCTCCACTTCTCAGAATTCATATTCTGCGAATTTTAAGCTATAAACTTTAAAAACTTATCCTGCTATGAAATAATTAACATTCATAAAGGTTACGAGCTGCATAGTAGCCACACATTAAAAATTATAACATGTATTAATTTAGCTGAATGCCTTGACAGGTTCAAATATTTTTAATGTTTTTACACAGATCCTCTTAGAATGCTAAGCTATTATTTAATAAAATTTTGTTAAAACCTGAAATCTGTCAACTCTTTTTTCCTACAGTATCATATTTTACATTAGCAATTTTTGTTTTTTCACATGGACTACAAGTCAGCATTCTCCAAGACTGAAATTATATGTATTTTAAAGTAAATGTTACCAAAAATACAAACATTTTCCATTACTTGAATTATGTCGTTATATTTTATAAACATATATTACCTCAAGAGAATTCATAGAAAAATATTCTGTTAATAGTAAAACCAAAATTCACTCTGAAAAAGTCATTAGTTAACTATGTATTATTCTATGAAAAGACAATGGCAGGTAGAGTCAATGCTGTATGAGAGATGTTCTTGACCTGTAGTCCTTGGGAAGCTCATCCTTTCAGGCATCAAGGTAAGTTGTCATATGCACTACAAACCAACATTCAGATTTAGATTAAACCTGCAGGGTCCACATAACCATTTATCCCCTTGACAAATCCTTGCTGCTGATAGAACAATAGAACTTTACGGCCCATTTCTTGAATAATATATTTGAGCTTGTTTTATGCGTACCTGAATTAAGTTGCTGATCCCATGAAACTGAAAGCTGACTATATTGTATTGTCAAAGTTTTGAAGTTACACGTTTTCCTAATTGGATTTGTTGATTTATCACTAACAAAGATGAAACTTTCTACTTCAGCCACTTCATCTGGGTTTTAAAATTGCTTCAATCTGGAAGCAGACTGTATGAGTTTGATAAAAGTACTTGACATCCATTTAACCACAAAAATATTAACTTGACAGAAATGAAACAAGCAAAGAAAATGATACAGTCTTCTTTAAACTCTAGAATAAAATTATGGAAATTTCAGCTGTGAGCAGAAAACCAGGTCTCAGCAACTGCTATCTAAATTGTCTCAGAGTACAGAGTCACTTTTACAACTAACTTTCTATCAGGATAGTATAATTCCTGGTAATCAATGTAACAATATTTTTAAGTATATTGAAAAATATATAGTTACATAATTAATATTTTATAATAATTAATATTCTAATAGGAAATAAGAAAATAACCCCTAAAGCCTATTGAGAATATTTATAAAATCTAAAAATCTCATAGCAGGCAATTGGAAATGTTTTAGTTTTTGAATCTTTATGAGGAAGAAGAGGAGTCTCCATAATTTCCTCCCCAAATCTTATTCTATAATTCCTAGCTAGACTAGAGAACAAAGATGGCTGACTAATTTTCCATTTAAGCTTCTATCAGGTGGTGAGCATTTTATATATATTACTGATTTATTTAATAAAATGTTTGTTGTTTTGTTGATACATTTTTATTTATGATGTTTGCTATACACACCCATTTGGAAATGTGAGTCTATCTTACCCAAAGTAAATGAAAACAAGGCATTTTCATATTTGAAAAGTGTGAGTGTGTCTTTGTGTCCTAGAACATACTTGTGATACTGTCTCCTCCAAATGAGCATTACTGCTGACAAAGAGAATGATAAATCCCAATACCCACATAATAATACCTGTCCAAGTGAAGAAAAAAGCTTAAGTTCGACAATTAGTGTTTAGTCAAAAGACAGAAACAACATTTTGAAGTAGTGTCTCTTTAACTAAACGTAGTTTTAAAATGTGGCTATTCTTTAGAAGTAACATGAATTCATACTTGTATCTCCTGAGTATTTTCTTGAATTTCTTCCATACAAATAATATAATGCAACAATATCATTTCATCATTTGGAGCGTTAGAAATAAGCAAGTAAATTATACAGCAGGTAAAATCACTAGAGAAAGCAACTTGGCCAGGGCAGTACAGGAGGAAATAGGTTCTTGCCTTGGACCTGTGTATGCCTAGGAACCCATACTGTGTGCCATATTGAGACTCTTCTATTAGCACCAAAGGAGCTAAGTAACATATAGAAAATGTAGGAGCTTATTAATATAAAGCAACAGAATTGGCTGCTTCTCAAAAGTCATTTCATTACAGAAGGAATGACCCAATAGTTATCCTAATTTTTCACTTCAAAGGTCAAGTTCCAAAAAAGGCTGACACAATAACCGTCATCCCCAAATCACTTTTTAAACTTTTGTTAGGGTATTCAAAGTATATTTTGAGCTCTTGTTTTCCAAATTCTAATCAATATCCACAGGGAATGACTGTTGGGTGGGAAAAAAAATGAAACAAAAAGCACTTTGGTGGGAGTGGGAAGAAGAGGAACAAAAGAAACAGATTTCATTTAGCAGACAGCTACCAAGGCCCACAGTCTGTCTTTTCAAGCCACACAGATCCTAACAATTTCAAAACCAATATATTTGGCTTGAAGAGAGAGTAGATAACCTGAAGAATGTTTGTGGTATTCAATAAAGAGATGGGTGCTTTTTATAAAGCCACAGGCACACAGAATACTGAAGTCATTTCAAAAAAAAAAAAAAAAATCCAACTGCTGGAATCCTACACATTGAAGTTGGCATTAAGGGCTGTCATACAGTCCAAAATTTGTTTTATGTAGGGATGAAAAAGTAAGGTTTTTAGCCCTCTTTTTCCAAAAACAACACAAATGATTGTCCAACATAAATATCTCTGCCAGAAGGCTGACAAATGTTGCCTTTGCTTCATTTTTGCAAATTTGGAATAGAATAAGGAGAATGTGGCCTCAAATTACCAACCCCTTTGTCTTGGCACTATAAATGAATTGTTAAGAAGCAGAAGAGCCAATTGCAAAAACAACAAAAACCCCAAAGTTAAAACAAATATTACAAATACTGACTGCAATCAGAGAAATAAAATAAGTGTATCAATCAACATTGTAATTTATCATTCATGTAAAACTAATCCATAGGAAAGATAAAATCTAAGCTTTCAACATTGGATACTTTGTAGGAGAGGGATTTTGAAATCTGCATATAAAATACTCAATCTTCCAAAATGGTCTCCTTTTCCTTTATTCACTGCTTCACACCCAATATTCCCTTCTTTTATATTTTAGGGAAATTATTAAGTTTAAAATATCTAGTGTTCTTGGGAATAACCAGTTAAGTTAGCCCTGGTCATCTACATTTGGCTAGGTCCATGTAGCAGTTGGCAACTGAAGTGACCAGGATGCTTCTAATTTTCTAATTCTCTGAGCTTCTAAGAATAGGAAAATTGTTTGTATAATACTGTTATCACAGTCTTTTGTCCAAATTATTTCTGGCACATGGAAGACTCCTACTCTATAATCAAGATCAATGTTCATCTTGAAAGCTTCCCCAATTTACCCAGACTTTTCTCCTATATACAAACATCCTCATAACCAATTTTTAGATAGTTAATATATTTCAGATCATTCTTTTTTACTTTATTTCATTTACATTAATATGTATTAGTGAAGGGGAAACAGTTTGATTTTCCTACTTGGCTCTTCCATTTTGGTACCTAGTTTGGCATATCCACACAATGCTAGTCCATAGGTAATGCTCAAGTTTTGTCCTCTTTGCTCTCTCAGCAAAGTTTATACCAGAAGACTGAGCCTTATGCATACCCAATTGATTCTTATGGTAATGGTACACCTGTTACATCTGCTGCTTGTTTGATAGTTTCTTTTAAAGTAATCAGGGAGACAAACCATGAGACTCTTAACTCTAGGAAATGAACTGAAGAATGCTGGAGGGGAGGTGAGTGGGGAGATAGGGTAACTGGGTGGGGCATGATGGAAGGCACGTGATGTAATGAACACTGATGAATTATTGAAGTCTACATCTGAAACTAATGATGTACTATAAGTTAGTTAATTGAATTTAAATTAAAAAAAATAAAACAAAGTTAGTTTTGACCATTCCAAAGATGTTTGAGGAAGAGGAAATCATATGGTGGGGATGCTTTAGTTGCAGTTTTCAGCATGATGATTTAGTAACTTGTTTTTCTTGTCTCTGTTATTAACAAAAGCTCATATGCTTACTGTTTGTTGTACTGCTGATTCTTCAATTTGGGTTTTTCTTTTGCAGTTTTTTAATTCATTAATTTGTTCAACAAATATTTTTGGAGTACCTACTATGTGGCATGTGCTACAATGGACATTAGCAATATGTTTAGCAAAAATAGTACTAATTTCCATGGCAGTTTTAATCTGGTAGGAGAAACAGATTAATTTAGATAATCATATATACTAGTATGGTTACAAGCTGTAGTGGAGAAATATTAAAGGGAAAGGCAAGTGTTGAGAGAATAGGGAGACCAGACGTAATTGGGAAGACAGAGTAAGCTCTCCTGGAAGAATATTTGAGCTGTTCTCTGAGGAATGAACGGAGTGAGGTAGGCACATGTCATGAGTGGGGGGTGTTGCAGAGAAATAGAGGATTCCAGGTATAAAGAAATGCAAATAGAACGTCCCTAAGTTAGAAACAACAACAACAACAACAACAACAACTTTAGGATCACGAAAGAATGAGAGAACACAGGTATAGCTTAGTGTATGAAGCAGAGGGGAAACTGGTATGACTTGAGGCTGGGGGCACTGGTGGGGCAGAGCCACACATCATGTTACAGTTAAAGACTGTAGTGTTTCTTCTCAGAGTAGTGAAATCATTGAAGGCAAATTACTCTGACCTGATATGTATCTTCGAAATATTACTTTGGCTTCAATGAAGAGAAAAGCCTGGAAAGGAGTAAAAGTAAAGTTGGGGAAATTATTTTTGGTAATATTTCCTTTGTCTAAGTAAGAGACGATAGTAGTTTGAACTTCAATGGTATAAGTCATGGGAAAAGCAGATGCCTTGGAGAGACAGTCACAATGAAATGTACTGTACTCAGGACTAGATTGAGGGAGTGAGAGAGAAAAATATCCTGAATACGAGAAATGGCTGGAAGAGAAAGTAGTGGGTGGAATGGTCCCAGGCTTGACAGCTAATGATGTAGCCATAGGTGGGTGCCCACCAGGCTGTATTTAACCCTCAATCTAAGTTTCAGAGATAGCACTGCAATTCTTACTCCTCTGTTTGGGGTTTGAAAGACAGTAGATCTTCCTTCTACTTCCTTCTTTTTACTGAATTCATTCGTCCCATTTACCTTCATGAACCAAGTATTGTGCTAAGTTCTTGGACATAACTCTGCCTCCCAATCCGGAAGAAGTACAGCAAATGAGTCTGTGATTACAATACAGTAGGTTAAGCACTGTGAGAGGCTGTGGAAGCACCGAGTGGGAGACAATGACTCAGCCTGGAAGGTTCAGTGGGGCTTACTGGAGAAGCTGGCATCGTAGCTGAGGACGCAGGATCATCAGTAGGAATTTGCCAGGAAAGAAGTAGAAAAAAGCCACATGCACACAAAAAATATGCAGACCAGTCAGGTACTGGAATGTGGCTGAGCCTTCCAGAACAGGGCATCTAATGTGCTCAGATATAAAAAGCTGGGACATGAAAAAGCCCAAGAACAATGATTTGTTTCTCTCAAATTAGTTGGAAAAAAAATTATCCAACTAGTAAATTGAACAGCTGATGTCACACATTTGAACAGTTAAATGCTGCTTGTACTGCATGTTACATATTTGTGCAAATAAGTTCTCCAAGCAGATTGTAAGCACATTTAGAGGAGAATCATGGTGTATAAATTTCTCTGACAGAGTCAAGGCTGGCTTTAAGTTCATCATTAAACAGTCCATAATAATTATTAGTTGGCAGACAGAAGTAACGTTTCTTGGGAAAAAATACCTCAGGCCATTCAAACCAAATGTATGACTTGAAACTTCTTTTTCAGACTAACTATAAATTTTGTATGTATTATTCCTCAACCTGATTAGTACTGATAATCGAAATACTTTGAATTTTCAAATGGAACATGAAATAGAAAATTTTAAGTTGATAATTGTGCAAATTATAGCTGTTAGCTGTACTTTTTTTGAGATTTCATAGTAATAAATGAATATTCACGTTATATCTCATTGAGGGGGAAGTGCCTATTTTTAAACTCACTGAAGAAACTTTCCATTCAGACTTAGTTTCATGTTAGTTTTCTCTGTTTTCTTTTCTTTAGCTTCTACTCTGCTCTATTCGATATGACAAATTTATGCTCAGATTATATGTGTAGAATCTGAGAATATGCCTAACTTTTAAGATATTTTACAGAGGTATTTTGGACTTTATGGAATGCTTTGAGAAATAACCAAGTAGCCAGATGTAAAAACCTGAACTGAGTCCCAGTGTTCAAATCCCTAACAGTCTGCAACAAAGTCTACCCAGTGTAGTTGGAATGTATTCTCACTGTTTGGATTTGCCAAACTAATACTTTTGAGAGACATGGGGCTATGACAACTTAAAGCTAGAGAGGTGGACCAAGAGTTCAAATCTGGATTTTTAAACACCAATCTACACTTCCATGAAATAAGTCTTGGCTGGACTGCTGACTTAATGCTGACTTTGAATTCCTGTAAGACTTTATGTAATCTGTACATTTTTGCTTCCTGTTTGCATCTGGCAATCATCTTTAATCAGCTTGCTTCTGAGCAGGGGAGAATTTACTTGGTGCTGCCTTACTGTTTTGCCACTTAAATTGTTTTGCTTTTAAGTTTCTTGGTAATATTTTTATTCTTTAATCTCAGAAGCATTACTTAATAGCAATGGTGATTTTAAAAATCAAGCTATCTATATGCCGTAAAGGGCAAAAAGTACTATAAAAAAAATCAAATGCTGTTCTGAAATTTTGTAGCATGCTATGCATATATTTATATATGGTAACGTGTCTCCATTTCAATAAATGTAAGCTAATTCGCAATTTAAAAAGCACTGGATTTTTAATGTTTGAAATAGCCTCAAGAAACATTTCATTTAAAATTGATGATGAAACAGCAATCTGATAAAAAATAACACCAACCAAAGAAAGGTCCAGGGCCTGGATCATACTAAAAAGCCAAACTGATGGCTTTCTTCAAATGAACCATAATGTCTTACAATTTACATTTGATATATTAAGCATGTTCAACTTTTGTATCTTGAATGACTGACACAAAGTAAGATCTTATAGTTAAACTTCTATTTATGTTGAACTAGTAGGCAACTCCACTGTGACTTTTTACTTACTTAAATAGTGCATTTATGATGCTTATTTATAAGAAATGATAACACTGGTAATTTCTGTTACTTATTTTTGAGGATGTTGGTTAATTATTATCTGATAATAATTCCATATTATTGGTTACTGAAAAATACTATAAATAATTACCAGTGTATCTTTTTTTTTCTGCAACTAGTAATTTTTTGTTGCAAATTAAAAATCCTCTGTTCTTGAAGAAAAAATATCAAACATACTATCTGGATGTATTCCATTGTTTTGTTGTGGGGTTTTTTTGGCAGCAGAGGGAGTATTTTTCCATAGCTTGTAATAAAATTGTAAGCCCAAATAACTGGAATTGTGGGGCATTGGACTGTTTCTAATGCAATATAACCAAGTCCTTAAAAAATATTTTAAGGTCAAATCTACATTCAATTATACAGAGTTGGGAAGTAGGTTTCCTTATATGAGTAATACATAATGACATAAATATGATCAAATCAATGCCAGATAACATAATTAAACTATTTTCCTGCAAATTTGTAAGTGAAAGACAAAATCTCAAAAAGCGATTTTTTTCTCAGCAGAATTCCTTAATGATCAAAATATGGTCAATGATTTATATGACAATGTCAGCTTTGGTGTTCACAGAAATAAGTTAATATATGGAAACTATTAGACAATATTTCCTTCAGCTTCTCTTTAAAGAGGAATACTAAGAACTCAAAAAGGAACTGGAAGAAAGCATCAATGAGAATGAAAGATTATGAAAAATATTAAATTCCCAAATTATTTAAAGTAGAAAACACCATGATTTTCAAAGGTAACATATGACTGAGTCCATCTATTTTCATTTTAGAACTACAATAGGTGAACACATAATAGGAAAGAAAATTATGACTTTTCTTATATATAGCATTTACATACCATATTACAAAGCATTCCCAGACAGGAAATACTTTTACTACTCTGTGATGTCACTGTGACTGGCCATGGGGTTCCCCAGCTATTCGGCCAAACATTATTCTGGGTGTTTCAATGAATGTTTTTTACTGAGATTAATGTTTAAATCAGTAGAATGAGTAAAGCAGATTGCCCTCCATAATGGGGGTGGGCCTCATCCCATCAGTTGAAGACCTGAATAGAACAAAAGGCTGACATCCCCTTGAAAAGAGAAAGAATTCTGCCTGACAGATGGACTTTCAAATGGGATGTCTGCTCCTCCTAGTTCCATAGCAACTTGCAGCCTTTGGACTCAAACTGGGACATTGGCTCTGCAGGTATTGGAATGGCCAGCGTCCCAAATCACTTAAGCCAATTACTTATAATAAATCTCTCTAGATAGATAGATAGATAGATAGATAGAGACAGATATAGGTGATAAAGAGGTAGAGAAAGATAAATCCAGATAGAGATGGAGATGCTGGTCTATCTGAAGAACCCTAATACACTTCCTAATATCATGTTCTTCAACACCTCTGAACCTTTCTTGTGATCCTGGTAATACTTTATGTCTTTCTAGTATTGCCAGTAACCTGAACTATTCTTCACAAGGACAAATGTAATTTTTTCAACAATTCTTAAGTCTTCTCCTCCCACCCCTCTCCTTCACTTTCAGCAGCCATGTAGATAAAACAAATGCCATGCAAATACCATCCCACGCATTAAGAAACCACTCAACTATTTAATCTCTACATCATCTACAATTTCCTCATTTCTTTCTGTTAAAACAGAAAAGGAAACAACTTGCCTCCTGCCCAGTAGTATTGTGATACAATCCCTTCTACCCTGTTTAGGCAGTTGTTCTATTTGCCATCCTTTCTCTTTCTTTGTTTTTAATTTCTTCTTCTGTCTTACAACTTTTTATGAAATCTCAACATGTTCAATTCTCTTCTATCACAAAAATAAAACAAATGAAGAAACAAAAATCCCCTTCCCTCTGGCAGCCCCTTCTATTTTGCCTGATATTTTTCTGTTTCCCATAGTCACGTTTTCCGAGATCATTGTTGTCATTTGCTCTCTGCCTCTACACCCCCAGTTACATGTTTGAGGTACTAAAACAGGCACTCAAAGAAATTATAAAAATAAAAGATAAAACTCAACTCCACTTAATTTATCCACAATTTTATAATTAGAAAATCTAAAAAGCAGCTATTTGACTTTGAGGATTTATTTCCATTATTTTGAAGGTAATATTTTATGTTCACTTTCCTATGGACATGGTGGTGGCACTTCAATTGTTTAGGTGTAGGGTCACCAAAGTTTGTCAACCAGACTTACTTATGTCCCTTTCTCTCTATGACCAGCTGAATTCTGGGCTCTGCCCTTCCAGTTCTGCTGAAATTGCTCTTAGCAATAGATACCAATAGATAGATTTTTTTATAATAATTTTTTATTATATTATGTTAGTCACCATACAGTACATCCCTAGTTTTGATATAAAGTTCCATGATTCATTACTTGTATATAACACCCAGTGCACCATGCAATACATGCCCTCCTTAATACCCATCACCGGCCTATCCCATTCCCCCACCCCCCTCCCCTCTGAAGCCCTCAGTTTGTTTCCCAGAGTCCATAGTCTCTCATGCTGCATTCCCCGTTCTGTTTACCCCCCATTTCTTCTTCCCTTTCTTCTCCTACTGATCTTCCTACTTCTTATGTTCCATAAATGAATGAAACCATTTGATAATTGTCATTCTCTGCTTAACTTATTTTGCTTAGCATTATCTCCTCCAGTCCTGTCCATGTTGCAGCAAATGTTGTGAAATCGTTTTGATAACTAATATTCCATTGTATATATGGACCACATCTTCTTAATACAGTCATCTGTTGAAGGGCATCTCGGCTCCTTCCACGATTTAGCTATTGTGGACAATGCTGCTATGAACATTGGGGTGCATACGGCCCTTCTCTTCACTACGTCTGTATCTTTGGGGTAAACACCCAGTAGTGCAATGGCTGGATCATAGGGTAGCTCTATTTTTAACGTTTTAAAGGACCTCCACACTGTTTTCCAGAGTGGCTGTACCAACTTGCATTCCCACCAACAACCTAGGAGGGATCCCCTTTCTCCACATCCTCTCCAACATTTGTTGTTTCCTGCCTTATTAATTTTTGCCATTCTAACTGGCGTAAGGTGGTATCTCAGTGTGGTTTTGATTTGAATTTCCCTGATGGCTAATGATTTTGAACATTTTTTCATGTGTCTATTAGCCATTTGTATGCCTTCATTGAAAAAGTGTCTGTTCATATCTTCTGCCCATTTTTTGACTTGATTATTTGTTTCCCATGTATTGAGTTTGAGAAGTTCTTTGCAGATCTTGGAACAGAAGAACAGGCCTAACCCACGCATGAGAAAGCAGTTGATCAAGATTAGAGCAGAGATCAATGAATTAGAAACCAGGAGCACTGTAAAGCAGATCAACAGAACTAGAAGCTGGTTCTTTGAAAGAATAAATAAGATTGATAAGCCACTGGAAAGACTTATTCAAAAGAATAGAGGAAGGACCCAAATTAATAAAATTATGAATAAAAGGGGAGAGGTCACAACCAACACCAATGAAATAGGAAGGATCATAAGAAACTTTTATCAACAGCTTTATGCCAATAAATTAAACCACCTGGAAGAAATGGATGCCTTCCTGGAAACCTACAAACTACCAAGACTGAAACAGGAAGAAATTGATTTTTTTAAACAAACTGATTAATTATGAAGAGATTGAAGCAGTGATCAAAAACCTCCCCAAAAACAAGAGTCCAGGGCCTGAAGGATTCCCTGGGGTATTCTACCAAACATTCAAATAAGAAATAATACCTATTCTCCTCAAGCTGTTTCAAAAAATAGAAACAGTAAGAAAACTACCAAACTCATTCTATGAGGCCAGTATTACCTTGATCCCCAAACCAGGCAAAGACCCCATCAAAAAGGAGAATTACAGACCGATATCCCTGATGAATACGGACGCCAAAATTCTCAACAAGATCCTAGCTAATAGGATCCAACAGTACATTAAAAGGATTATCCATCGTGACCAAGTGGGATTCATCCCTGGGATGCAAGGGTGGTTCAACATTCGCAAATTGATCAGTGTGATAGATCATATCAACAAGAAAAGAGTCAAGAACCATATGATCTTCTCAATTGATGCAGTAAAAGCATCTGACAAAATACAGCAACCAATAGATACTCTTAATAGATACTTTTCTGTAAGTATTGACCTTAATTTATTGTTGACATCCTTCTTGAAATATTTTCTTCCACTGGTTTTTCTGAGGCTTCAGGGTCCCACCTTTAGAGTGTTAAGAGTTTTCAGAGTTCAGCTGTCAGGGGTTTCTCTTCTAGTTGCATACCACAGTAGACATGACATGATCTGATCCCATTTGTACCCACGGCTTTGCTGATGTTTCCCAAATCAAAAACTCTCTCTTGAACTGTGCATTCATATATCCACATATTATATTTCTTCATTGGATCTCAAAGGTAGTTTAAAATCATCTTGTAGAAAAATAGCCTTCTTATCCTAATCCCAATCCCTGTTCACATTCCATGTTCTCTATCTCAGTAAATGCACTGCCATGTACACTGGAGCTCATAACTGAATCCTCAGGAAAAAACTTAACTTCTATCTCACCCTGTACAACCTATAAACTACCAGTTCCTATAGATTCTAAAACCTAAAGATTTCTAAAATCCTACCAATTTTACCTTCCACCATAATGTTTTTGTTCTTCTTGATACCACTAACTCTCACCCAAGTTACTACAATAGCCTTTCAAATGAGTTTCTTCTCCGTTTTTGCTCATTCATTCTTTATAATGCAACAGAAAGACAAGTTAAATGTAAATTATACTATTTTTCTGTTTGGTATAAACATTTCAATGGATCTTTATGGGCTTCAGTATAATTTTTATACTCAGTAAGCTTAAAGTACCCTGCATGAACTGGATTATTGTTACCCCTCCAGCAACTCTTCCCATCTGTTCTGTAACACCTAGGCTCTGTCCTAGAAGCATAACAGATTATTTTCTATTCTTTAAATGGGTATTCTTTTATCTTTGAGTTTTTGCACATAGTTTTGTTTTTATTATTTTTTTCTCATTCAGTTAACTCCTATTTCAGATCTCAACTTAGATTTGGGACTTCAACTGGGTAAAAAGCTTTTGCACAGCAAAGGAAACAATCAGCAAAACAAAAAGTCAATGCAGAATGTGAGAAGATATTTGCAAATAACATATCAGATAAAGGGTTAGTATCCAAAATCTATAAAGAACTTATCAACTCGACACCCAAAAACTAAAAAAAAAACATAATCCAGAAATGGACAGAAGACATGAACAGATGTTTCTCCAAAGAAGACATACAAATGGCTAGCAGACACATGAAAAAATGCTCAAGGTCACTCATCATCAGGGAAACATAAATCAAAACCACCATAAGATGCCACCTCACACCAGTCAGAATGGCTAAAATGAACAACTTAGACAACAGATGTTGGCAAGGATGCAAAGAAAGAGGAGTCCTCTTATACTGTTGATGGGAACGCAAACTAGTACAGCCACTCTGGAAAAGAGTATGGACATTCCTCAAAAAGTTAAAAATAGAACTACTCTATGACCCAGAAATTGCACTACTAGGTATTTACCCAAAAGACACAAAAATAGTGATTCAAAAGGGGCACATGCACCCCAATGTTTATAGCAGTAATGTCCATAATAGCCAAAATATGGAAAGAGCCCAGATGTTGATTGACAGGTGAATGGATAAAGATGTGGTGTGTGTGTGTGTGTGTGTGTATATATATATAAACAATGGAATATTACTCAGCCATCAAAAAGAATGAAATCTCGCCATTTACAATGATGTGGATGGAACTAGATCGTATTATGCTAAGTGAAATAAGTCAGAGAAAGACAAATACCATATGATTTTACTCATGTGGAATTTAAGAAACAAAACAGATGAACATAAGGGAAGGGAAGGAAAAATAAAATAAGATAAAAACAGAGAGGGAGACAAACCATAAGAGACTCTTAACTATACAGAACAAACTGAGGGTTGCTGGAGGGGAGGTAGGTAGGGGAATGGGGTTATTGGGTGATAGGCATTAAGGAGGGCATTTGATGTAATGACCACTGGGTGCTATATGCAACTGATAAATCACTAAATACTACCCTGAAATTAATAATACACTATATGTTAACTAACTTGAAAGCTAACTTGAATTTAAATAAAACAAAAAATTGAAAAATAAAAACAAAACAAAAAGAGAAAAAAACATTTTATGAAAACTTACCTACAATTAATAAAAAAAACTCTTCCATTTCTTTGGCATAATTGGAATGCAAGTTTTTGATCTGGCTCTGCTGGAATTTTTGTTCTCTTTTCTTAAGGTTGCTTGAAACTTCATTTCCTGAAAAAAGTAAATCATAAAACAGTTCAATAGATAAGTTCTTAACTTTGTTACTAGCAAATAAAATGTCTTTTTGAAACAAAATTAACATAGGCCCATGACATCTTTGTCATAAGGAGTGAGCAGATAAAATATACTATCTAAAACAGTACAGATTTTCTGCTAGTATTTCAGAGGATATTTTATACTGGATAAAATTTGTTGGTTACATTTCATCCCCAAAGGCCCACACTTCTTCCCATTTCATTTCTACATATCATCCTGCCTCACTGGGGAGTAGCTTCTAGGTGGGGGACAGGAAAAGCTGGAAGCAATATTTGAAATAGTTACCACAAATTTTTATCAAACATGGTTCTGTAAATCATATCTTCAAGATTAAGAGATTTATTTTTCAATAATAGTTTATACTACAGCATAGCTCCTAATCTTTTCCTGCAATTCCAAAATCTTAAAAAAAAAAAAAAAATTGTCTCCTAGGTTTGGTGTCAAAACTCATTTGGAAATAAAACTGACCTGAACTGACATGAGGACATTTTTAACTCTTCTAATCCCACTTAGTATGAATATTCATTCATATCACCATTGAAATCTTAATGAGTTTGTCTCCAGAGTGCTGCCCTGACCCCCCTGGAATTCCACATGGTATATCTAAATTCTGAACCATAACAGGCCCCAAGAATTTAGAAGAAAATACTGTGAACCTATAATTATTTTTCACATACTGCCACGAGTAAGATATGCAACAGACGATATTCTTAGGTTTCAAGTTATAAGGAAACAGCTCAGATTAATTTAAGCTGAAAAGGGGATTCATAGGACAATACTTCAGTTACATGTATGAATAGAGAAATACCCCAAATTATGGTAGTTTCCGTTTAATATAATTTCAATCAGGGAATGTAAGCAGTCAGAGCTAACTGTTGACTACTTTCCCTCACACTGCTCTACATGGAGAGAGACAAGGCCTTTGGGAGCTCTTAGCTCTGATACTTTTATCAGAAAAGAAAGAGGCCTTTCTTTGCCAGACCCATACAGAAATATACTGGATAAAATATTCAATTAGTTTGCTGGGTTCACATGTAAACTCCTAGACCACTCTTCTTGGTCATGGAATGGGGATGAGGCCTTCATCATGTGCCCAACTGTGGGCAGTGCACCCGGCTGCCTCAATTTCTAGCTCCAACTTAACTTTATAGTTGAACCAGAGGAGGAAGTGTACCCTGAGGAAGGTTGGTTTTTAACTAGTAGATAAAAAGGTAAATGAACACCATAAGATGATTAACCAAGAACAAGAAATACATATAAAATGTTCATCAATCACCCTGAAAAAACTAGGGAGTAGCGAACATTTTTTTCACATTTCAAGATTTAAGTTTTTTAAATTAAAACTGAATATAACATGTCATTGCCTTTTAGGCAAAACCAACCCACTGAATCCTATTTTCTTCCTTTTAATACCTCAGAGCAGAATGGTTAAGTACTTTATGGTATTACGAGCCCATTACTTTATATTCTTGAGACCCTTCTCCACATACACTGATAAATGAACAAATATGTCATCTACTGTGCTAAAGAGTTTCTTTGAAAAACAAATCATTATCTGCCATGACACAGATATGGTATTTCAGCAATTAACAGTTTCAATGGCTTTGAAATATTTCAAGGATATGCATACCCAGTGGGTTTAATAAATCTAAATTTAAATATCAGTGCTTCAATGTGCTAATGAATATATTTTAATTGAAAGAAAAATGAAAGAAATTAATCCAAAAAACAAATGTAGGCACTTGGATTACATTTTTATCATAATTATTTCTGCTCTTTGTGAACTAAAGAAAATCAAACACAAGCAATTCATTTGTTAATAAATAATTCTGTATCAACGGGCTGCAGAAATACCAAAAACTGTCATTTAGGAATAATGAAATAGTGATAATTATGAAAAAAAATAAAATGACATAAAACTCTAGGAAGATTCTAAGATTTCTTTAGTTCACAAAGTTTTCTTCAACTACTCCACTGCCCCCTCTGGGTCTCCTAATTATTTGAGCCTTTATGACAGCTAATCCAACCATTAAAAATTTGCTCATTTTAACAATCTGACATTATCACCAAATCTAATATTAAATGCATGTTATACCTTCCATTTAACTGGTAAACTTATTAAGATAAACATATATACTTCATTATGTTTTCTTTTCAGTGCCTATTACCAAATGTACACACTAGGCATTAAACAATACTTGAAAATTGCACTGTTAAATTTTTTAAGAGTTAACAAAGAAACATTGGCTAATTAGTTCTAGACCTCGGTTAATTTATTTAACAATTTACATATGAGATTTTTGTCAACTGTAATGGACTATCAAATTTCCAAAATTCTTCATTGGTCTATATTCCAATGACATCCCTGTTAGATCAAATAGAGAAAATAATAACCTAAACACAATATAAATGTCTTTTCCAGGACTAAGACTGAGTTGATCACCTATCAACCATCATCAGCAAGTTGAAAGCATTACTGCCAACTCATACATGTGATGTAAAGACACTGTAATATTCTATTCTTTATCTTTGACTTAAACTTGGACAACATTTTGCAAAATGTTGTTTTTCTTCACTATATTCCTTAGCTGACATCAGGGCTATAGATCTAAAACATACCTGTAATTGTGTTTTTTTCTAACTTACAAGCTTTTTAGAATGGTCCAATGAGAACTGAAAAGTTCAAACTTCTCAGTAGGAAAATATCTTTCCATATGTGTGTTACTATCTACTCACCAAACTCTCCTGACTTTGTAAACTGTGTAAACTGTGGTAACAATATCAAATATGTTCCTCTTCTCCAAATATTCTAATTATCTTTCCACTGTGGTATATACTTCTCTTTAAATATGTCTTTTTCCTTGTTTACCAATCTAAGTTCAAATACCGAGTTCAAGAATTAGTATACAGCAGTTTCTTTTAACTCATCTACAATAAAAATAAGAAAAATAAAAAATCATCCAAAAGTCCAACATTTAGAAATAACCATTTTTAAGAAATTGGTAACTGTCAACCCAAGTATCTTTCTGTGCAGACGTACCAGCCACTTGCATGATTCTTCTCAGATCTATTCCTTGTCCTTCCTCTGCATATTCGTTATTCTGATCACTGGGTTCTGATTAGGTTTTGCTATTATGGGAAATTGACAGGACTCTAGAGACTGGGCAGCTGAAGTGAGGTAGTTGTTTTTTTGTGTTTTTTTGTTTTTTTTCCTGCTTTGAGCGACTTCTCTGGCAGTAGCTGAATTTCTCCATAGTCCCAGCTCACCCTGGATAGCCCTTCCATTTGTGGTTTTGGTTACTTTCATGTATACTCAACAATCCCACTCCATTCTGTACCCCAGTTTTGGGGCTGAGGTATCATCACTTCTATCATCTCCAACCAAAGGGTAGTACTGACTTCTTAGTACTGCTAATCTACGGGTTCCCTTAATGGCCTTTACTTGTCTTTCGGCTCTTCAAGCACATTTGCAACCTGTGCCCAATATTCATGCTGTTCCACTGGGCTAGCTGATATGAGTTCTGTTTCTCAGACTATATTCTGACTCAGACACAATACATGTAAGTAGAAGGACTGATCAATCAGGAAATTAAAAAAAAAACAATTTTTAAAATGTGATCATCCAATTTATGCTATTTTAATAACTATTAAGTTGGATTTATTTAAAGGTAATAAACATTTGGAAATATTACTGAAAATTATTAGAATTTTTTGAGACCCCCCCCCCCAGTTTAGTTCCTAGGGATAAAACCAGGGCTAGACTCTTGTTGTCTCAGTCCAAAATATTCCTGAGATTCTTCCTCTGCATTCTAAACAAGCTGAGGTTCTTACCAGGTGGTGTGTGTATGTCCATGCGTACGCACATGCATGTATTAATGTTGGTACTTTGTTATTGTATTGCCTATGTTATTATTATTGTTTGTTGTCAATTTAGATATTAGAAGGGAAAATTACGTATGGCAGCTTTATACTACTATTTCAACCTGAGATTCTCACTTCTATGCCATTTAATATTGGTATTTTCTCATTTTACTACAAGTTTATGTAGACTTGAATTATTTATAATTCGTCATTACAGGTAATTCCTAGCATATAATAGATTAGCAATACATGCTTGATGCACAAAAATGAATGAATGATTACATAAACATAATATATAGCCTCTAGAAGACTAGAAAGTTCTCAGTTCAACCAAAGAGTCCTTATGCATAAAAGGCACAAGAAATCAATCTGAAACTTGAAATATCTTTCTGTATACTTGGATGACATGAGTACCCTCTTCTTCTTCAACAGTGTGATGAGAAGAAATTTGGTATGCCTCTCACATTTTTTTGTTATTTTTACTATGGCTACAACAGTACAATTCTATTTCGCAGCTTCCTTCTTCAAAATAAAATGTAAATTCCCTTGGGAGAAAAAAAATTTGAGCTTAATTTTGAGTGAGATTATAGCATCATTTTCTAAAAGTCAGTTCTGATGATAAAAGAGAAATAAAACCTGAGCAACTAAATATCTGATATGAGCAAAATATTGCTACCATACAATAGGAAAGATTACAATATAAAAAGATACTTCTTTTGCTTCATATTACTATTACTGTTACTATTAATATTACACATTCATAGAATCTAGCCCTCTCTAATTATTAATTCTGTTTGAAGTCTGATCATTCCTCAAGTACCAGAGCATCCTTTACATAGTGAATGAATATTTTCCTATTTATTTTTTTAAATCCTCAAGACATACTTCTTGGGTTTATTCTGAGTATTAAAAACTATACAGTTTATGGCACAGGACATAATAAATGATAATAATTTAATAAATAGTATACATTTATGTAATTATCACCATAATTAAATTGCCTCTATTATTTTTAAGATAAAATACAACATTTTTAACTTTCTTTGAATACCTTCCAAACTTTTATGCATCCCTACATCTCAAGGACAACTCAGATAATATCATCTGCCAAGCCCAGTCATGGTGAGTTACTTTCAATTCCCTAACTAAGCCAAGCGTTCTCTCATTTCTGGACTCCTGAATATGCTATTATTTCACCTTGCATATTTTCTTTTCTTTCTTCACTCAAAAGGAAAACTAAACAGGAAAAAAAAAAAAAGTTTTCCCCATATAGAAAACTGGCCTGCCCCTCCCAAGCAGAGATCTCTATTTAAGATGAGAGTAAGAATAAATAGTATTAACATGAATGAAAGAGAACTTCCATTTCTGGTGGTAGGAGAGACTAAATACTCTGACATACTCTTCCATTGAAAATAATCTAAAAATACCATGCAATATATTGGAAAAAAAGAGTGATTTAAAATAAAACTCTGGAAGATGGGAACTTGATAAAGTAAGCAGGCATTTAAAATTTAATCCTAAATAAAGAAGATGATCAACCCACTTATACAAGTAAGTTTTACTGAACATTTAAGGAACAATTTTAATTTTAAATAAGTGCTTCTGAGTATACAAAGGGAGACACACTTCCGATGTCATTTTATAGGACTAGTAAGTTTGACTTAATATCCACATCTGACAATGTCAGTATAAAAAATGGAAAATGGAATGTCAATCTCACTCATAAACAAAGATGTAAACCTCACCAAATAGACTCAGCTATTCACAAAACTTAATGAATCTATCCCAGAAATAAGAGGTTGCTTTTAACATTAGAAAAATGAAGTCCACCACATTTAAAAAGTCAAAGACCCTTTGATCACCTCAAACATGAAAAAAATAACTCATTCATGAAAAAAAATTTAACTATGAACCAAATGAAACTTCCATGAATTGATCAGCTACAGCAAACAAAACACTTCATAGAGAAAAGAAGGTAACATTCACTTCAACGTAAGGGACAGAACAAGGCAGACTGCTACTACCCATTTTATTTGACATTGTACTAACGTTCTGATCAGCTCAGTAAGGAAAGAAAAATGAATACGGTTTTGCAACAGTTTTGAATTTTTTTGCAACAGAAAGAATCAAATATAGGTTTTATTACTTTCATATGATGATTATCTATGGCAAAAATAGATAATAAAATCTCCCAATAATTTTTACAATATCAGGTTTCTTGGAACAAGGTCAATATATAAAAATAAAACACATGTTATCCAGTAGCACTAAAATCTATGTAAGTATTTTACAGGGAAAAAAAAAAGCAATGAAGCTTTCGTCATTCCCAGATGATTAAAATTGTTATGAATATCCTACAGGAGGTTGAAGAACTGCTATTAAAAAATTAGTGTAGGGGCGCCTGGGTAGCGCAGTGGTTAAGCGTCTGCCTTTGGCTCAGGGCGTGATCCCAGCGTTCCGGGATTGAGCCCCACATCAGGCTCCTCCACTAAGAACCTGCTTCTTCCTCTCCCACTCCCCGGCTTGTGTTCCCTCTCTCGCTGGCTGTCTCTCTCTGTCAAATAAATAAATAAAATCTTAAAAAATAAATAAATAAATAAATAAAATAAAAAATTAGTGTAGTAGTGACATATGGCAGTATTTCTGACTTCTACTCCTTTGCTTCCATTTCTTGTTTATGACTGATGCAGTGACTGAAATTCACCTGTAGTGCTACCTCCGCAGAGCATCTTTTTAAAAATTCTATTCAAAGCAGCTGTAACGATAGTGGTTTGTGTACACAGGTTTTTTGCCTAAAACATTGTTTTGTTTTCATTTATTAACAAGTTATTTACTCTTGAAATCAAATTTTCCTCAAAACACCTTTGCTTTAGGGGCTGGGGGAAAAAAGGTATTTAGTGTATTTCATTACTGAAACGGAATCTAGCAAATCCCCATTAATTTACACTTGTTAGCAAGGCTGCAGTTTTGTTCAGTAGCAAATAATGTAGTCTGTGAGATTTGTTTTAGTACTCATTTTTTAAAATCTTTAACAATACATTTGCTGATACAATGCTGGCTTTTCATCATATAGTGTACTGTATTATATACTAGCAGGAAAAACATGTTGCCTAAAGTCACATTCTGCTTCTCTGCTATTAAGGAAGAAATCTCAGAAGAGTATTTTAATATTAATCAGTAAGTTTCGTAGAATTTTGAAAAGTACTAATTATTAAACTACTTTAAATATCACTTGAATATTATAGAGGTTTATCCAGTCTTTTAGCAAGTCCTGTTTGCTCTACTTTTAAAATGTATCCAGAGCACTACACACAATAGCTAAAAGGTGGAAATATTGCATTGTCCATCAATTGATAAATGGTTAAATGAAATGTGGCTTATCCATATCATGGAATGTTATTCAGCTATAAAAAGCAATGATGGGGAAGCCTGGGTGATTCATTTGGTTAAGCGTCTGACTTGATTTCAGCTCAGGTCATGATCTCAGGGTGGTGAAATCGAGCCCCACATCAGGCTCCTCACTGAGCATGGAGCCTGCTTAAGATTTTCTCTCTCCCTCTTCCCCTCCCCCCACCCCCACTCTTGCTCTAGCTCTCTCTTCCTCTCTCTCTCTCTCTCTCTCTCAAAAAAAAGGAATGATGTTATTGATAAATACTACAACATGGGTGAATCTCAAAACAGTATGGTAAGGAAGCCAGGCAAAAACCAAACAAACAAAAGCCATCTATTGCATTATTCTATGTATATCAAGAGCCCAGAATAGGGAAATTCATAGAAGCAGAAAGCAGATTAGTGGTTCCTGGGTCTGGAGAGGAAGCAGATTAGAAGTGATTGTTTAATGCATATGGAGTTTCCCTTTGGAGTTCTGAAAATGCCTTAGAGCTAGGGAGAGGTGAATGTACTCGAAGGCCCAGAATTTCACATTTTAAAATGGTTGATTTTATGTTTGTGAATTTAACCTCAATTTTTTTAAAAAAAGCATAGTCAGATTATTTCCCATTACCTTCAACTCACCATCCTAGCCCACGATACTATCTTCTCTCCCCTAAAATTTTTGCAGTAACTGTCTAACTGGTTTTGCAGTGAGAGGGATACTGTAAAAATACAGGATCACTTCATTCTGGAATTCAAGCCTTTCCAAGAGTTTCCACACCTTTCAGAATAAAAGTCAAAATTTTCGTGGCACCGTCCAGACCCTATGTGATCAGACACTCTGTTGCTTCTCTGCCCTCACCTCATAACTTTGATACTGGCCCCTGATATCTTCCCTTATTTCCTCTACTCCATCCGGAGAGGTTGATCACCTTTCTGTTCCTTGGCATGGAACCACCTGTTTCATTAGCTGTTGCTGCCTGGAAGCTCTTCTTCCAGATAGTCATTGTTCCCTCTGGAGTTTCTTTCAGAAGTAACTTTTTCAGGGAGACCTTCTCTGGCCACCCTACAAATAGCCACAACTCCTCTCCTCCTAATGGGTCTACCACTTCCCTACTTTATTTCAACTCCTAGCATTTATCATTATGGTATCTATATTTCGCCTATGTACCTGATTGTGCGTCCCCTCAATAATAAAACTCCATGAAAGCACCTTTTTATCTGTTTTTATCTCTGATATGAACAGTACCTAGCACATAGTGGATGTTCAATTCCTCTTTTTTTAAGTAACAATTGTATGTATCTTTTGAAATATATTGCAATAGGGGCAGAAGTATTTAAGGAGACTAGGCTCACTGATCAGTAAATATAGCAAAAATTTCTTACCCTTATAAGAAACTGTAAATCTTTTGTTTTCAGTCAAGTTTGCTGTTTTGAAAATTCTACTCTAAACCATATCAAACATATCCTAATTTTATTCATGTCTACAGTTAATTCATTCTGTGCTTGACAATCCTGTTGCTATAGCAGTGTCAGCAGGAAAGAGCTGGTTGTAGTAAATTTTGTTGAAGTTCATTTCCAGTTTCTGATCATTCTGGACTGAATTATAATGTTAAAAAGAATTAGCTAAGAATAATAACATGGCCAAAATTGATCAAAAATTGGTCTTAAGAAGATTATACAAAATATAAACTGTATAGATTCAAAGTATTACCATAAAATTAGCAGATCAAAAAACTACTTGTGATATATATTTTTTTGAATTGAGGGTTAATTTAATACAACTCTGACACTGACTATGGTAGAAGTTTATACTCAAAGTGAATTTTAATTTGGAGTATAATTGGCCTCGAGGTAAACAGCATTATATTCTGGACCTTTTGAATTGGAAGAAAGGGTTTTGAGTCTCATTCCACCCTAGATAAGGAATGACACACATTTTCAGCATTTTAATGTGTGCAATAAGCACACATTTTATGAAGGACTGGTCATAGAAATCTAAATTACATAAGCATGACAGATGGCGGTGTCTTTGTTCACTGTAAATTTTATTTAAAATAGGCAAAGACTCTAAATACCAGAAACAGTGTACAGTTGTCTCATAATGACTATGGGGCAGGGAAATTGCACAAATAATCAGAAATGCATAATAACCAGAAATCTTATCGGTACCACATTTGTAAACTACGATTTCATAAAATCCTACATTGGACTACCCAATACACAAACTCTGGTATACTGCCTTCCTCCTGCGGGGTATGGGCCACGCATACAAGTTTAGGGGAAAGAGAAACAGTGAATTGAGATCATCCACAAACTGAGTAATTGAGAGTCCAGGCTGGTGGTGGGCTCTGTCTGAAGGTGCTTGTTTCTGACTCCCTTTCCACATTTCAGTGACCGCACTTTAGCAGCAGGGATATAAATGTTCCACACCATTCCCAGTAAAGCTAGCTGTGAGCCTTCAGAGCAGCATGACAAGTCCAATAGATTCTGTTTTTCAATGAAACCAAGCTAAAGGGTTCTGGCTTTAAGAAATGTGCTACGCATGTTCTCTAGTCAATATATTAAAAGCTGTAGGTATGATTATTCATTCAACATTAGTTTACACTGATCCAAATGTAATTTTCTTCTCTCAATTTAGTAGTGCTTTATAAAACTGGCAATATAACATGTTCCTCCTGAGGATTTGACACTCTGTTATATAATCCATATTCTCTATTTTTCATAAGACATAAACATTTACTTGCAGTTAAGGGTCTAAAGCAGAAAAGGCAGCAAGGCGAATAATAAAAATGTAGACATTTCCATATCAATGATCTGAGTGATTTACAATTTGCAAATGAAGCAAAACTGCAAAAAAAAAATTTTTTTTTTATCCTACTCTCTTTTCCCTTCTTTCTTAGGGGCCAGCACTATTTGTATTTTGTTTCACTAAAGTTTTCTCCACTTCCTTGCTCCACCTGAGGCTTTAATCTTGTCAGAGCTCAAAAGCTAAACAAAGTTGACTCTGAAAATTTGAAAGAAACACGCTCAAAGACTGAGGAAGTTATAAAAAAATTTTTTGGCCGCAGACTTCCTGTTGTTGGAGTAGCTTTGACAAATGTTTAAGACAACTAACATTGCATTTATTTATTTATGTATTTGAAAGATTTTTTATTTTAAAGAGAGGTGGGGAGAGGCAGAGGAAGAGGGAGAATACCTGAGCAGATGCCACACTGAGCTGGGAGCCTGAAGTGGGGCTCTATTCCAGGACACTGAGATCATGACCAGAACTGAAATCAAGAGCTGGCCACCTAAGCAACTGAGCCACCCAGGCACCCCCTAACATTGTATTTATTACAACAACATTCTGCTCTAAATTTATATACTACTTTGCCAACTTTATCATAAACCTTAAAATATACAACTGAGAATAAAACCTTGTGTGGGATTTCCCTTGACACATTGATGGCAAAAAGGGATCATTCCCTTGTATCAATTATAATCCATTGACAGGTAATGGCGTTCTGGTATGCCAATTCCTGAGATTTTGAAGTCCAATCTGAATTCAGGAAGAAAGAGGGTCCTGATCCATGACAGACATGACAAGAACAGAAAATAAGAGTAGACTTCCAGGTCTAATTGGAAGTCCAATGAAGTGCAGGGTTAACTGTACTTATGCATACTGTCCTCTGTATAAAGGGTCACAGCTCAAGGAAATTAATGTATTTCCATTTCTTCCCATTTCTTCTTCTGGGAAATGGATTAATTTTTCAAGACACTTTTTTGGATGAATGGAAGTCAGGTAAAACACATTCAAGACACTGTTTGGAAAAAATCATCTTAATATGCCTATAATTTTTTTAAAGCCGGTATTTGTCCCCTATCTTTACCCATTTGCTTGTTTTTGAAATGTGTAGAACTCATATTTGCTAAATTGCTTATGTAATGTCCCAGGGAAATTAATTTCAGAATGTGGTCTTAATGTAAAACTCCTTCCCTATATGCCAAACTTTTGGTGGTATCTGAAATATGGAACGAGAACTCAACCCAAAGACATACAAAAAAATATCATAATTGTTGAAGCAGAATAATGAAGAGCATCTAAGAGCCACAAACCTCCAAGATTCAGTTTCCTTATTAATGAAATGGAGATGATAATATCACAACTCATAGGACTGGTATGTGGATTAAGTAAAATAACCTTTATAAAGCAATTTTGTACATGTCTGGTACAATGTGAGCTTTCCTTAAATATTATGTATTATCTCTACTAAATGGTAAATTAATTGACTTTATTTTCACCAATTTAAAATTGGTCTTCCTTAGGATTCATTCACACCCTTGACCCATTAAAGCTGCCAGCATTCTTGCCACTTGGCCTTTCTTTACTCTTGTCTGCTCTTTCTGGAACCATTTTCCTACTTCATTTAATGTGTTTTTAAAAACTTGCCTGCCTTGGGGAAATAACAGTCTAAGAAGTAGTTACTGCTTCTGTAGCCTACTTTCTACCCAAGACACATAGGATGCCAAGACCTTCTCAACAGGATGGAGGAAAAGTTAATTATTTTTCCTGGCACTCATCATTTTTTTTTTCTCTGTTTTCCCTTTTGTTTCTCTCTGCCTTGACTACAGGCTTGCTTATGCTCCTCACATGCACATTCTCTATATCAGCCCCTTAAATTCATCCACATTTCTATTATAAATCATTATTATAATGTGCTTATTTGCCTCTCCTTCCTCCCACCCAGCAGATTTACAAAGAAAAACTTTGTAAAAGAAAAACTGGGGCTCACAATTAGTATTTTCTGGACAGGGATGAGTAATTTTTTTCTAGAGATCTTTGCAGATACAACCTATATTAACTATTTCTTGTTTCTTTTAACTTTAAAGCTGAATTTTCTATAATAGGTATCTACATCTTTAATACATACCAAACCCATATAAAATTAGAATAGATATACAACCTGTTCCTTATGGCAGTGCTTCTAAAAATATTTTGAGATAAAGGACTGGAGTTGTTTTCTTCCTAATCTATTCTATATCAGTATTCTATTAACATAAAAAATGAATAACTAGAACAATGAAATAAAGACACACAAAGTACGGGGCACGTGGGTGTCTCAGCCGTTAAGCATCTGCCTTTGGCTCAGGTCATGATCCCAGGGTCCTGGGATTGAGCCCCACATTGGGCTCCCTGCTCGGCGGGAAGCCTGCTTCTCCCTCTCACACTACCCTTGCTTGTGTTCCCTCTCTCACTGTCTCTCTCTGTCAAATAAATAAAATCTTAAAAAAAAAAAGACACATAAAGTATAAGATGCAAATTTAATAAAATACATCAGATCATAGGAAAATAAAAATATAGGAAAAATGAAAGAATTATAAAATCTATATATGCTACAACTTTTCATTCCACAATCTTACTTGTACAAAAAGTTATGCTTGAAATAATGATCTCCCATATTAAATAACTATAAGCACACTTGGCACTTTTATCTATCAATAGCTTGTTAATGTGGCAAATGGTTTTGTCTCTTCCTTGTTGGCTTATTAAATGTGGTTATTTAGGATAAAATGTATATATCTAAACTATTTTAATAATAGAACACAAAAGCAGTCTCATCAAGATATGCAAACAAGAGTAGAAAAAGATTTTAAAGCAGTTTCAGAAAGCTAAGCATATTCATCTGTAATGTTTATCCAAAGTGAAGCAAGAGATTCTATACTCTAAAATTCATTTTCAATTCTTCATCAGTAGCTAACTCAAATGTACTTTATCCTGTAAAGTTATACTTAAAATTCAATTATCTTTTGTTGAAGTAAGTAGGTTCTGGATTTTATATACTTTTGAATTACAACTGACAAACTAGTCTTAAAACATTATATACTATGGAGGATGCAGCTCTCTTGACTGTCAATTGACCTTGTGAGGCCTACAATATATCAGTAGGTCTATACTCTGTTCAATATATGTAGCAAACTAAGTGCTTATTCTAGGTTCCACATTTACCTTCTCACATGCTGATAACAAACAACATAGTACAGCACTCTCTACAGACCAGTGTCTTAATCCAGGCTGCTACAACAAAATGCCATAGATGGAGGTGGGGGTTCCTAAACAACAAACATTTATTGCCTCGTGACCTCATTAATTCTATTTAACTCAAAAGGCTCTACCTCCAGATTCCATCATGTTTTGGAGTTAGAGCTTCAGCATATGAATTTGTGTGTTTGTGGGGGGGAAGGAGGATCATAAAAATTCAATCCATAGCACAAAATTTGCATAGCACTACCGAAAAGCTCTATCTCATCTTTTATAAACTTAGGCAAAACTAAATCTTATGACCTAGGTTTCATTTCCTAAATATAAGAAATTAATCAAGATTCAAGCTGCTTCGACTTTTAGATTTATTAAAAAGGAAAAATTGACACTCTACAGTGCCAGTGATCTCTCTAAAGGAAGAGTACTAAAAAAATATGGGAAAGAGTGCCATCAAATTACGTGGGATTTCATAAAGGGACAAATGGCAATTCAATAATAGTAGGGAACTTTAATACCCCAAAGAAAAACAATAAGGAAACATCAACCCTAAATGTCACTAATCCAGATGAACTTAACAGATACATACAGAACATTCCATTCAAAGGCAAAATAACACATAATCTTCTCAAGTACATGTGGAACATTCTCCAGAATAGGTCTTCAAGAAACTTAAGAAAAGTTTCAAGTAAACAAACTTTACATCTCAAGGAACTAGAAAAAGAACAGATAAATCCCCAATTGAGTAGAAGGATATAAACAACAAAGACTAGAGCAGAAATAGAGATAAGAAAGAGAGCAGAAAAGAACAATGAAACCAAGAGCTAATTCTTTGAAAAGATAAATAAAACTGACAAACACTAAGCTAGACATGCCCCAGCCCCAAAAAGACACCTCAAATAAATAAAATCAGAAATGAGACGTTACAAATGATACCACAGAACTTTCAAGGATCAAAAATAGGCTACTGAGAACAATTATAAGATAAGAAGGTGGGCAACAAAAAAAAGAGAAGGATAAATTCCTAGAAACTTATGATCTACCAAGACTGAATCATAAAGAAAGTAAAAAATCTGAACAAGAATAATTACTAGTATGGACATTGAATTAGTGATCAACCCCCTCCATAGAAATAAAAGTCCAGGACCAGGCAGCTTCCCTGGTAAGTTGTACCAAACATTCAAAGAAGAATTGATACCAGGCTCTCTGAAGCTTTCCAGAAAAGAGAGGAGCAGGGAACACTTCTAAACCAAAATCACACAAAGATGCCACAAAAGAAAGAAAAGAAAAGAAAAGAAAAGAAAAGAAAAGAAAAGAAAAGAGAAGAGAAGAGAAGAGAAGAGAAGAGAAAGAGAAAAGACAGAAATGTAAAGAAAAGTAAAGGCAAGAAAAGAAAATTATAGGTCAACATCCTTGATGAACACAGATGCAAAAATTCTCAACAACATGTTAGCTAATTGAATTCAAAAATACATTTACACTATGGATCATACACTATGATCAAGTGGGATTTATTCCAGGGATACAAGGATGGTTCAACAACTGTAAATCAATGAATGTGATATACTCTATTAACAAAAAGAAGGATAAAAATAATATGATCATCTCAATAGATGCAGAAAAAGCATTTGACAAAATTGAACATCCCTTTATGATAAAAACTATCAACAAAGTGGGCACATACAGAATGTACTTCAACGTAATAAGGACCATATATGGCAAGTCCACATCTAACATTACTGTCAATGGCAAAAAGCTGACAACTTTTCCTCTAAAATTAGGAACAGGATTAGAATGTCTACTCTCACCATTTTTATTCAACACAGTATTGGAATTCCTATCCAAAGCAATTAGGCACAAATAAATAAATAAATAAATGTCATCCAACTTAGAAGTAAAACCATCACTCTTTCCAGATGGCATAATATTTTAGATAGAAAACCATAAAAACTGTTAGAACGAATAAGGAATTTAGTAAATTTGCAGGATCAACAGGACAAAATCAATATATAGATATCTGTTGCACTTCTGTACACTAATAATAAACTATCAGAAAGAGAAATTAAAAAAGAAAAACACTCCATTTACAATTGCATCTGAAAGAATAAAATAATAGGAAGAAATTTAACTAAGAAGGCAAAAGATCTGGACACTGAAACCATCAGACATCAATGAAAGAAACTGAAGAAGACACAAGTAAGTGGAAAGATATTCTATGCTCATAGATTGGAATAATTAAACATTGTCAAAATATCTATACTACCAAAAGTAATCTACAGAGTCAATGCAATCCCTACCAAAATTCCAAGGGCATTTTTCATATGTAGATCAAAAAATCCTAACATTTTGATCAGACTATAAAAGACTTCAAGTAGCCAAAGCAATCTTGAAAAAGAAGAATGAACACATACTCACTGATTTCAAACTATATTATATAGCCATAGTAATCAAAACGGTGTGACACTGGCATAAAAAATGGACACACAGATCAATGGAATAGAACAGAGAGCCTAGAAATAAACCATGCATACATGGTTAATTAATTTATCACAAAGGAACAAAGAATATATAACAAGGAAAGGATTATCTCTCCAATAAATGTTGGAAAAATTGGACAGCCACATGCCAAAGAGTGAAACTGCACCACTAATTCAAAATAGCTTTAAGGCTTGAATGTAGGACCAGAAACCATAAAACTCCTAGAAGATAACATAGGCAGTAAGCAACTTGACACTGGTCTCTTGCAATGATTTTCTGGACTTGACACCAAAAGTAAAAGCAACAAAAGCAAAAAATAAACAAGTGATACTACATCAAACTATAAACTTCAACACAACAAAGAAAGCCATCAACAAAATGAAATGGTAACCTACTGAATGGCAGAGAATATTTTCAAATCATGTATCTGATAAAACGTTGATATGCAGAACATACAGAAAACTCACAAAACTCAATAGCAAAAAACCAACAGTTGGATTTTAAAAATGCACACAGGATCTTAACAGACATTTTACCAAAGAAGACATACAAATGGCCAACAGACATATGAAAAGAAGCTCAACAACACTAATCATCAGGGCAATGCAAATCAAAACCACAGTGAGATACCACCTCATACCTGCCAGAATGGCTACTATCAAAAAGAAATAACAAGTGTTGGTGAAGATGTGGAGAAAAAGGACCCCTTTTGTGCAGTTGGGGGAAATATAAATTGTTTCAGGCACTATGGAAAACATTGTGGAGTTTTCTAAAAAAATTAAAAATAGAATTACCATATAATCCAGCAATTCCACTTCTGGGTATTTATTTGAAGAAAACAAAAACACTAACACAAAAAGATGCATGAACATCCATGTTCATTATGGCATTATCTACAATAGCCAAGATATGAAAACAACTTAAGTGCCCACTTATAGATGAATGGATTTTAAAAAATGTGGTATATATGTATAATGGAATATTACTGAGCCATAAAAAGAAGGAAATTTTGCCATTCATGACAACATAGATGTATAGGTGTATACGTAATACTAAGGTGTATACATATACATATACATAGGTGTATAACATAATACTAAGTGAAATAAGTCAGAGAAAGAAAATACTGTATGACCCCACTAGTTATGTACAAAATAAAACAAACAAGCAATAAAACAAGGTTCACAAATACAGAAAACAGATCAGTGCTTGCCAGAGGCAGGGATGTTGGGGTAGATGAAACAGGTGAATGGAATCAAGTATAAACTTCCAGGTATAAAAAAAAATAAGTCATGGGGATGTAATGTACAGCATGGTGACTACAACTAATAAGACTGTATTGCATATTTGAAAGTTCCTAAGAGAATCTTAATTTTCTCATCAAATGAACAAAAAATTCTTTAACTATGTATTGGAGATGTTAATTAGACTTAACATGGTGATCACTGCATAATAAATACAAATACTGAATCATTATGTTACATCTTAAATTAATACAATGCATATCAATTATATCTCAAAAATAATGTGGAATTTCAAAATTATATTACAAGACTATGCATATTAAACCACAACAATAAATTATTCTAAATAATTTAAAAATGCAAAAAAAAAATCTAAGAAATTTGATTAAACAAGTCAGGTTTGTTCCTCAAATACTATAAGAAGCAATTTTTTTTTAAAGATTTTATTTATTTATTTGACAGAGAGAGACAGCCAGCGAGAGAGGGAACACAAGCAGGGGGAGTGGGAGAGGAAGAAGCAGGCTCCCAGCGGAGGAGCCTGATGTGGGACTCTATCCCGGAACGCCGGGATCACGCCCTGAGCCGAAGGCAGATGCTTAACCGCTGTGCCACCCAGGCGCCCCAAGAAGCAATTTTTTAAAAAAAGATTTTATTTATTTATTTATCTATCTATCTATCTAGAGAGTGCAAGTGCACATGAGCAGGGATGGGGTGGGTGGGAGGAGTAGGGGGGAGGTTGGAGAGGAGAGAAGAGGGAGAGGGAGGGACAGAATCCCAAGCATATTCCATGCTGAGTGCAGAGCCTGACACAGGACTCCATCTCATCACCCCAAGATCAGGACCTGAGCTGAAATCAAAAGCCAAACACTTAGCTGACTACGCCACCCAAGTGCTCTATAAGAACCAATTTTTAAAATACTGGAAGTTCAAAAGCAGTTTTTTTTCAGCTTTCCTGTTTAAAAGAAAAACATAAATTATCAACATTTATGTTTATAAAAACAATTACAAGTAAAAATATAAAGCAAAGGGGTATGAGGGCTATAGAAATTTTATCAGACAAAACTTGAAGGAAATTGTATGTGAAAGAAGTTTGCTTTTAAGGTCCCAAACTGGAAAGTAGAAGCAAGCCATAAGGAATTATGTTACTTTTGAAAAGGCAAAACTTTATCATACCACTTCTAAAAAGTTTTGACTTTTTTCTACATGTGCTGTTACCCTACACAGATGATATTCTATAATGGTAACAATGCTTCCAATATTCATCAATGCCAAACGAAATATCATTTCCCTCTACAGTGAATAATTTAGGAGAGGTCAAATAACTCAGACCTAGCTAACAGAGAATGAGGAAAGTTTGCTATAAAAGAGCTCCTCAGAAACATTACGCACCTCTGTATAAGAGACACAAAGAATAGTTGATTCCTACATTTCAGGACATGGACATTTTTGTATGTGATTTCTGGAACTGCTAAAACTGAATATATTTCCACCAATCTGGCATTAAAGCTAAACAGTGGAGTAAATCAAACTAAGAAAATTATAACAAACAAGACAACGAGAGTTTTGATGTAGTGTACTTGGAGTCTGCCCTGTCTACAGACTTTTTGTAGAAAGAGATGACTCAAATCTCATACAAATTAGACATTCTTATGACTTGAAGTTGAAGCCACCTCGAATGATATCTATGCTTCTGGATGAATAGTCATTTACCCTTCCAGTTTATAAACCTACTTATTATAGGAAGTATTTCTATTTATGGGTACTAATTCTTCTCTGTAAGTATGAGACTGAGAAAAGAGCAATTAAACTACCTGGATCAATTACAGTTTGTTTGAAAGTCCAGAATCTACGGGATTGTTTTAACTGTTTTCTGTTCCCAACGCTGCAAATAGCAGATCAATTCATTAGTGTCTGTAAAAGACAGACTATTAGAAGAAAATGGTAAGCTACCAGCCTGATACTTCATTCTCACAATTTAATTTTCTTATTTGGTCAGAATCAAGAGTAGAGTTCTAGACAAAGGGAGGAGTTAAGTTGTCGGGAGTGGTAGGGGGACCCTGAGCTTGCCTCATCCCTTGAGAACAGCTCAGTCAACATCAAATCATTTTGAATAACAAGGAAATCGATCTGAGGATTAAGAAAACAATCTGCACAACTGGAGGGAGAGAACATGGCAGAAGTGAGGTTCAAAGCCTTGAATTGGGGGGAGGGGGAATCCATGGTGCTACAAAGGGGAGGGAACCCTTTTGGCCAAGCAGTCAGGTAAAGAGCAAGAAAGCAGGAGAGAGAGCAGCACATAGGTTTAGCACAATACTCCTCGGTACGGGGATCCCCTGGGTGGCACTAGGAGAGATTACTCCCCTTGCTGGAGTACACATTTGGAAGACGGTATTTTGCTTTTCCAAGGACAAAGGACCTGTGGGGAGCCACTGAGCAGCAGTTCAGTAGGAGGGGACAGAGGCATGCTCAGAGGGTAGATAACCTGGTTGCAGTTTTCCCTGTGCATTACAATAGGCTCTGGCCACTGAAAGCACACTGTGAGACTGATTTTCTGGGTCAGAACCATGCTGGTGCACCTCGAGGCTCTACTCTAGGGGAGTGGAGTTGGTGACACCCTGCCTTGCTGAGCCCTTTAAGATTTGGAGTTTTGAATCCCAGCTGCAGGTGAGAGATAAACACAGGAGAACTGTGGCTCTGGATGTGCCAACGGCCAGGCACAGACAGGTTAAGTGCAGGGATCTGACAAAAGCCTGGGGCACAGGAGAGGAATTGTTTGCTTTTTTGTGAGGGCCTCCTGGAGAGCAGCAGCTGAGAGTTCCCCATGACAAGATGGCAGGGTGATGCCATCTTCCACAAAACACCCCTCCCCACCCACCAGCACAGACTTCAGAAAAATACAGTGCCTCCAGTGGAGGCAGGAGTCACCTACACCAAACCTGCCCCCTTGCACATGGCACAGGCATCTTTACAAGGGCAGGTCTGACTGTGAACCAGTGAGGGCCTCTCCCTCAGACCAACACAGGACCTCTGCACATAACAAGTCTACTGATCATAGAGTACTCCAAAACATCAGCTTCAGTTCTGGTGAAAATAAGACCAGGCTTGCTTTTGTTTAATTCTTAAAATTTTTTAAATTTCTTAAAAATTTTAATTTTTATATGCTTTTTTTCTTTTCTTCCTTAGTATCAGGCTTAGGTTTCTGTTCACTTGTTGGTTTGTTTGTTGCCTTTGTCACCTTTGTCTTATTTTTTGGATCATGCTGCTTCCTTTTTTTTTTTTTTTTTTTTTCCTTTTTTCCTTCCTTCTTTCTTTCTTATTCTTTGGAATCAGGCTTATAGTTTTTTGTTTGTCTGTTTGTTTGCCTTTTTGTTCCTTTTCCTTTTCTCTTTTCTTGGGTCAGGCTCCCCCCGCACCACCAGACTTATTTTAACAAACAAATCAAAGCACACCTAGTTAAAGATCCAAACACTCCTCACTGTAAGCAAGGGAAAACTCTGTAGAGGACTGACCTGCGGGGAAGAGCAGCCAAAACACAACAGGTGAGTGCACACAGTATATACCAGAAATACTTCCTGAACTGCCAGGCCCTGGACAGTGCATGACCCCTTCTTAATACAGTATTAATTTCAAGAACAGAAAACATAATATGTTTGCATAACATGCAAAAACAGAAACCTACACATAATGACAAGATGGAGGAATTCTCCCCAAAAGAAAGATCAAGAGGAAATCACAGCCAGGGATTTGCTCAAAACAGATTTAAGCAATATATCCAAACGAGAATTTAGAACGACAGTCATAAGAATACTAGCTGGCTTGAAAGAAGCATAGAAGACACCAGAGAAACCCTGGCTGTACAGATAAAAGACCTAAAAACTAGCTGGGCGGGGAAAAAAAGACAAAAAAACACCTATAACTCAGATACAAAACCAACCGTATGTAGTCACAATGAGGGTGGAAGAAGCAGAGGATCAAATAGGTGGTAGAGAAGATAAAATTATGGAAAATAATGAAGCTGAAAAGATAAGGGAAAGAAAACTATTACAGAATGAATGTAGACTTACGGAACTCCACAATTCCACAAAGCACAACAATATTCCCATCATAAGAGTTCCAGAAGAAGAAAAGCAGGAAAAAAGGGGCAGAAGTTCTGTTTGAACAAATTATAGCTGAAAATGTCCCTAACCTGCAGAAAGAAACAGGCATTCAAGTCCAAGAGGCACAGAGAACTCCCTCTTGAAATCAACAAAAACAGTCAACACCAAGACACATCATAGTGAAACTTGCAAAATACAAAGATAAAGAGAGAATTCTACAAGCAGTGAGGGACAAAAGGTACTTAACCTACAATGGTAGACACATAAGGTTAGCAGTAGACTGGTCCAGAGAGCAGCCAGAAAAAAAAAAAAAAAAAACAAAAAAACCCCAAAACAACAACAACAACAACAACAACAACAACAACAAAACAGCATGATACATTCAACATGCTAAATGGGAAAAATATACAGCCAAGAATATTTTATCCAGCAAGGCCGTCATTCAGAATAGAAGGAAAGATAAAGAGTTTCTAAGACAAGAAAAACTAAAGGAATTCATGAACACTACACCAGCTCTGCAAGAACTATTAAAGGGGACCCTTTGAATGGTAAAGAAAGATCAAAAGAAACAAAGACAATTTACAGGAGCAGTGACTTTACAGGTAATACAATGGCACTAAATTCATACCTATCAATAATTACTCTGAATGTAAATGGACTCAATGCTCCAATCAAAGACATAGGGTACCAGAGTGGATTAAAAAAACTAAGACCCATTGATATGCTACTTACAAGAGACTCATTTTAGACCCAAAGACACTTCCAGATTGAAAGTGAGGGGATGGAGAACCATCTATCATGCTAATGGACATCAAAAGAAAGCTGGAGTAGCCATACTTATATCAGACAAAATATATTTTAAATTAAAGACTGTAATAAGAGATGAAGAAGGGCACTATATCATTATAAAGGGGTCTATCCAACAAGAAGATCTAACAATTGTAAATATTCGTGCCCGCAACTTGGGAGCAGACAAATATATAAATCAATTAATAACAAACTTAAAGAAAGTCATTGATAATAATACAGTAATAGTATGGGACTTTAACACTCCACTCACAGCAATGGACAGATCATCAAGGCAGAAGATAAATAAGGAAACAATGACTTTGAATGACACGCTGGACCATATAGACTTAATAGGCATATTCAGAGCTTCCATCCTAAAGCAGCAGAATACACATTCTTTTTGAGTGCACATAGAACATTCTCCAGAACATATCACATACTTGGTCACAAATCAATTCTCAACCAGTACAAAAAAACTGAGATGATACCATGCATATTTTCAGACCACAATGCTATGAAACTTGAAGTTAACCACAAGAAAAAAATTGGAAAGACCACACATACATGGAAGATAAAGAACATCCTAATAAAGAATGACTGGGAAAATGAACCAGGAGATTAAAGAGGAAATAATAAAATATAAGGAAGCAAATGCAAATGAAAACATAATAGTCCAAAACCTGCGGTATAGAAAAGGTAGTCATTAAAGGGAAGTACATAGCTATACAGGCCTTCCTCAAGAAGCAAGAGAAGTTTCAAATACACAACCTAATCTTACATCTAAAGGAGCTGGTAAAAGAATAGCAAATAAAGCCTAAAACAAGTAGAATAAGGGAAACCATTAAGATTAGAGCAGAAATATATGATACAGACATTTAAAAAGAAAAACATTAGAACAGATCCACAAAACTAGGAGTTGGTTCTTTGAAAGAATTAATAAAACTGATAAACCCCTAGCCAGACTTAACAAAAAGAAAAAAGACCCAAAAAAATAAAATAACAAATGAAAGAGGAGAGATGACAACCAACACTGAAAAAATACAAACAATTTTAAGAGAATACTGTGAATACTGATATACCAACAAACTGGGCAACCTGGAAGAAATGGGTAGATTCCTAGAAACATATAAACTATCAAAACTGAAACAAAAAGAAATAGAAAATTTGAACAGACCCATAACCAGCAAAGAAATTGAATCAGCAATCAAAATCTCCCAACAAATACGAGTTCAGGGCCAGATGGCTTCCCAGGGGGAATTCTACCAAACATTTAAAGGAGAATTAATACCTATCTTTTGAAGCTGTTCCAAAAAATAGAAATGGAAGCAAAACTTCCAAGCTCATTTTATGAGGCCAGTATTACTTTGATTCCAAATCTAGACAAAGAACCGCTAAGAAGGAAAATTACAGACCAATATCCCTATTGAACATTGATGCAAATATTCTTAACAAGATACTAGTTAATCAAATCCAACAGTACATTAAAAGGATTATTCACCATGATCAAGTGGGATTTATTTCTGGTTGCAGGGGTAGTTCAATATCTGCAAATCAATTAACATGATATGCCACATCAACAAAAGAAAGGATAAAAGCCATATGATCCTCTCAATAGATGCAGAAAAAGCATGTGACAAAATACAGCATCCTTTCTTGATAAAAACTCTCCAGAAAGTAGGGATAGAAGGAACATACCTCAACATCATAAAGGGCATATACGAAAGACCCCCAGCTAACATCATCCTTAATGGGGAAAAATAGAGCTTTTCCCCTAAGGTCAGGAACATGACAGGGATGTCCACTCTCACCACTGTTGATCAACACAGTACTAGAAGTCCTAGCCTCAGCAATCAGACAACAAAAAGGAATAAAAAGCATCCAAATCAGCAAGGAAGAAGTCAACTTTTCACTCTTGGCAGATGACATGATATTCTATGCAAAAACCCAAAAGACTCCACCAAAAAATTGCTCAAACTGATACATGAATTTTCAGGGAAGTTGCAAGATATGAAATCAATATACAGAAATCTGTTGCATTTCTATACACAAATAATAAAGCAGCAGAAAGAGAAATCAAGGAATTAATCCTATTTATAATTGCACGAAAAATCATAAGATACCTAGGAATAAACCTAACCAAGAGGTAACAGATTTGTATGTTGAAAATGATAGAACATTCATGAAAGAAATTGAAGACAACACAATGAAATGGAAAAAACATTCCATGCCCTTGGATTAGAAGAACAAATATTGTTCGACTATCTATACTACTGAAAGCAATCTATACTTTCAATACAATTCCGATCAAAATAACACCAGCATTTTTCACAGAGCTAGAACAAACAATTCTAAAATTTGTATGGAACCATAAAAGACCTGAAGAGTCAAAGTAATGTTAAAAAGAAAAGCAAAGCAGGAGGCATCACAATTCTGGACTTCAAGCTGTATTACAAAAAGCTATAATCATCAAGACAGTATGGTATTGGCACAAAAACAGACACATAGAGCAATGGAACAGAATTCAGATCCCAGAAATGGACCCAAAACCGTATGGCCAACTAATCTTCAATGAAGCAGAAAAGAATATCCAATGGAAAAAAGACAGTCTTCTTCAACAAATGGTGTTGGGAAACCGGACAGTGACGTGAAACTGGACCACTATCATACACATAAATAAACTCAAAATTGAAGGCAGGAAATCATCAAAATCCAGAGGAGAAAGAAGGCAGTAACCTCTTTGATTTCAGCCACAGCAACTTCTTACTAGATACATCTCCAGAGGCAAGGGAAACAAAAGCAAAAATGAACTATTGGGACTACATCAAGATAAAAAGCTTCTGTACAGTGAAGGAAAGAATCAATAAAACTAAAAGGCAACCAACAGAATGGGAGAAGATATTTGCAAATGACATATCAGATAAAGGGTTAGTATCCAAAATCTATAAAGAATTTATCCAACTCAATACCCCAAAAACAAATAATCCAGTTAAGAAATGGGTAGAAGACATGAATAGACACTTTTCCAAAGATGTCCAGATGGCTAACAGACACATGAAAAGATGCTCAACATCACTCAACATTAGTGAAATACAAATCAAAACCTCAGTGAGATATCACCTCACACCAGTCAGAATGGCTAAAATTAACAACGCAGGAAACAACAGATGTTGGTAAGTTTATAGAGAAAGGGGAACCCTTTTGCACTGTTGGTGGAATGAAAACTAATGCTGCCACTCTGAAAAACAGTATGGAGATTCCTCAAAAAGTTAAAAACAGGAACTACTGCAACCCAGCAATTGCACTACTAGGTATTTATACAAAGGATTAAAAAATGCTGATTCAAAGGGGCACATGCACCACAATTTTTATAGCAGCAGTATCAACAATAGCCAAATTATGGAAAGAGCCCAAATTTCCTGATGAATGGATAAAGAAGTGGAATATTACTCAACCATCAAAAAGAATGAGATCTTGCCATTTGCAACGACGCAGATGGAACTAGAGGGTATTATGCTAAGTGAAGTAAGTCAGTCAGAGAAAGACAATCATCATATGATTTCACTCAGATGTGGCATTTAAGAAACGAAACAGATGAACACGGGGAAGGAAAGGAAAAATAAAATAAAAACAGAGAGGGAGGCAAGCCACAAGAGACTCTTAGCAATAGATAGCAAAGTGAGGGTTGATGGAGGGAGGTGGGTGGGGATGGGCTAAATGGGTGACAGGTATTAAGGAGGGCACTTGTTGGGATGAGCACTGGGTCTTATATGTAAGTGATAAATCACTAAATTCTACTCCTGAAGCCAATACTGTACTATATGTTAACTTGAATTTAAATTTTAAAAAATTACAAAAAAAAAAAAAAAAAAGAATAGAGTTCCAGCTTGGACTGGGATAAAAATGGGGCATGGAGAGGTAGCATTTGCTTTTTGATAGTAAGCATTCCTTGCAGTTTTGGTCAGTCCTGATCTTTGATCGAGTTGTACCTAATCATAAAATCAAAAGTAGACACACAGATTGTGGAATTACCAGTGGACTTCCTCTAAATAAACTAGCAAAGCTACTGTTTTGAACTAAAATGGATACCAAAGCCTGTTTGAGACTAAAAATGAATGTTTGCAGTAACAATGAAACAGGCCAAGATTGCCCGGAATTCTTTGAAATACAAATTACTTTGTATCTGGGGCAGATAATTATTTTGTTCAATCCAGTTTTAACTGAATTCACTTAAAGGTCAAACGTCTAATATTATAATACAGATATGAAGGTCACATCTTCTGCTTAATACTCCTGAATGCCAATAATGCTTTTAACCAAATTTTATCTCCACACAGACATTAGTCATGGCTTTGTGAGAAAAAATAAATTTTAATCAATCAAGGTCTGTTCAAACTTTACAGTTTATTTCCCCCCTTTATTTATTTAATAGTGAGGGTTAACTTTTGAAACACTGTACAAATTGAATTCTCCATGAGAATAGAAGTCTATTGACAGAGATAGCATCTACCTTTCTGTTCTAAATAGAATATGATTCTTAGTGCTCAATAAATGTTAAATTATGAATAATAATAAATGCACATAAAGCCTGAGAGAAAAATGTTGCTAAATGCACCTTTATTTATTGATTCAATTTTCACAGTGCTTTCTTGTCGGAGGTTTTATAAATTTGACCTCAGATTATACCAGTAAGATAAGAAAAATGATAGAAAAATTAAAGGATTATACAGAGGAAAGGAAATACAGTTGTGGCAGTCCAAAACAGGAGACTGCTTTTGGTAAAACTTCATGTATATCCTAAAACTACACAGTGAATTTGTTAGAAATTTGAAGAGAAAAGCATCTCCAGTGAACTTGAACTCATGATAGAAAAGTGGTGCAAAACGACCGGCCCATTTCAACTTTCAGACAAAGCAAATAAAATGATTAGGACTAAGACCCTGAGGGGGATATATCAAAAAAGTAGTTACGAGAAAGTTCCCAGGAGTCTTTTTCAGTAGATTAAACACATGAAATGGCCATAGAGATGGTAGAATCAACTCGGAACTGGGGTTTCTTCCAGAGTGGATTGAGTCCCCATGTCTTGTGAGGGACAGTTTCATGAAATTGCATTTCTAAAGTAGGAAATATGTAGAAATGTGTTGTAAGCCATATAATTACTACATAAAATGAAAGTGAAGTTCTACACTGTATATCCAAGCACCTATATATCCAAAAAAGTAGCAGTTCTGAAACTACTAAAAGAAATGTTGACAGTAGAAAAGGAAATATATCAAATGGCAGCAATTTGTTTTAATGATAAACTATTTTTGTAGCAAGACCAAAATGGTTTATGTAAACACATTCAACTCCAGTGGCTGTGGGGAAACTCTGGTATCTCTAATGAATCAATTAATCTCCCCTCTCCCTCTCCCTCCTCCTCGCCCCTCCCTCTCCCTATATCTTTCTCTTTCTTCCTTAGGTATTTAGGCCCAAAGTAGAAGGCAGCAAAAACAGTATAACTCCTAGCCTAAAGCAGAGTTATTTGGTGGCACCTAACTTCTCACTGAAGTTCTCATTAAAATATAGGAAAGATGAAAATGTGTTATCATTGGTTGTGGTAAGAATCTTGAGACAGAATATCAGGAAGTTTACAGATTAAGAAGGTGTGACCTTTTGCCTCTCCTCTCCTTCAGACCCAGATCCAGCAATGATCACAGGGGATTTTAAGGCCATTTATTTATCCAAAAGCCCCAGGGGCACTGACATTTCACAGCCTTCACAGTGAATTATTTCTGATAAGAGGGGGACAACAAATTGCTAAAAGTAACAAGTACAGACTCTCTTTCTTAGGCATTGGCAAACAGACTGTAAGGTCTGGAGATACCTTCTCAAGTCAGTACACAAACAAAACAAACATATCTGTCAGATTCTTAAAATCAGTCTAGGGGCTGAACATAGCAACCAACCCTCCAGTTGATATGAAGAAGCATTCCAACAGAAACCCAGAAGAGAGTAGGGAAAAATATAAAGAGCTTACCCATTCTATTGAAAGACAAACTTGAGGCCTAAATTAGTTTCCAAGTGAAGCACAAAAGAACATTTCAGTAAATAAATATATAAATAAAATAAATGGCAATACTTTTTAAAAAAATAAGCAACATAAAATAAGAAACTCCATATTCAAAACAAAGACAGAAATCTCCACAAATGAAGCAAATACTAATTAAAAAATAATGTGTCCTGCCATTGAAGGGGAAACTGAGCAACACATCTGTGTTGGTAGAGTAGAAGGAAGATAGAGGAGTAGAAGAGAAGTGGTGGAATAGAAGGATCGTGAATGGACACATCAAGGCAACATTTATAATGCAGTTTACTCTGAAAATGACCTTAAGACTCACAGAACATATGTTCTGCAATTAAAGACATAAAGAGAAGGACACATCACAAACGGTAAGAAGGACAGAGATGGTTCTGGAAACCAAATCCCTGACCCTGTGATACACAAGCAGGAAGAATATCACAGGTGTGGAGAAATGAGGGGATTAAGTCCCTCACTGGGCAGCTCTGTACAGAGAAAACAACCCTCATAATACCCAGTTTTACAAATCAGTAAGACTTCACTCCAGAAGAACCAGGTTGCTGTAGGAAATGAAGTCTCTACTAAGATCTTAAAGGCCAGAATGCTATGCATTTTTTCTGTAATCCAGCACAAAAGCAGAAGTTTGAAAAGTACCTGGGTTATATGTGAAGGAGATTTACTGATTAAATTTAGGATATGTGGCCAGAGAGCAGGAATCTGCTGGAACCTCCTCCACAAGTGCTAATAGGTGCAATTTTTCTTGCTCTCCTGATGCTTGAAAGAGCCAGTTCTGACACTCTCCATCTACTGTGCTAGTACAACTGGAACTCCCCTACAGATCCACCCCACTCAACCAGTCCATAGTGGCAGGTGCCCATCTGAAGAGGTTTCTACCCTGCCACACCCAGCAGGCAGATTTAGTTGAAACTGATGTGCCCCTCGAGTGACTTTTGTCTTGCCACACCCAGTGGGCAGGCCCAGCCAGGAATGGTGACCCTTCAGAGTGATTCCTGTCTTGGGGAGGGGGTGAGCTATCCCCACGCAGCAGCATACCTACAGTAGCTACAGTTGGCCCTCTTAGTCAGTCATGCTCAGGGCAACCTTTGCACACCAGTGCACCACAGCAATTGCAGTTGGGTCATAACAGAAGAGCATACGTAGCCCACTCAGGGGATATCTCTGGAGCATCTGGTTCTGTTGACCAATGGGGATTACACTATTGGGTACCACAGGACACTTTCTAAATAGGCAGCTACATTCAAGACCATAAGATATTGCTGACCTACCTAATATATACAAACACAAAGAATCAGACAAAAAGAAGAAACTGAAAAATATGCTTCAAATAAACAAAGGGAGAAAAATAGAAAAATAACTAAACAAAACAGAGTAAGCAATCTACTTGATAAACAGTTCAAAGTAATGGTCATAAAGACATTCACCAAACTTGAGAGAAGAGTGGATGGACTCAGTGAGAACTTCAACAAGATGATAGGATAAACAGAACTAAAGAAAACAAAAACTAAAATGTAAGACACATTAGAGGAAATCAACAGCACAGTAGAGGATGCAGAAAAATGGATCAGCAATCTGGAAGACAGGGTAGTAGAAAGCAACCAAGCACAAAGCAATAACAATAAAATAATTATAATTATAATATAATTATAATTATTACTATTATTAATTTTTAAAATAAGGATATGTTATAATATTATAACCTATTGTGTATATTAATACTATTATATTAATAATAATTATATTATTAATAATCATTATTTATTAAATATTAATTATTATATAATATGCAAATATTATATAATATAATATTTATAATTATTACTATTATTACTTTTAATTTAAAAAAATAAGGCTAGGTTAAGGGACATCTGTGACAACATCAAGTGTACTAACATTTATAATATAGGGATCCCAGAAAGGAGAAGAGAGAGAAAAAGAGGCAGAAAACTTACTTGAAGATAATAGCTGAAAACTTCCCTAACCTAAGGAAGGAAACAGACATCCAGGTCCAGGGAGTACAGAGTGCTCCAAACAAGATAAACCCAATGAGGTACACATCAGTACAAAGTAATTAAAATGACCAAAATTAAAACTAAAGAGAGAGTCTTAAAGGCAACAAGAGTAAAGCAACTAGTTAAATGCAAAGGAGACCCCTTAAGGCTATCATCTGATTTTTCAGCAGGAACACTGCAGGCCAGAGGAAGTTGCATGATATATTCAAAGTGCTGAAAGGAAAAAGGCTACAACCAAAAATACTCTACATGGCAAGATTATCATTTAGAATTGAAGGCAGATAGTTTCCCAGATATCTATTTGCATAAATGTTTCTCTATCCCCTCACTTTCAATCTGTACTTGTCTTTAGGTCTAAAATGGGTCTCTTGTAAGCAACATGTAGATAGGCCTTTTTTTTTTTTTTCCCATTCTGACACCCAATGTCTTTTTTTTTTTTTTACAGATTTTATTTACTTATTTGACAGAGAGAGAGACAGCCAGCAGGAGAGGGAACACAAGCAGGGGGAGTGGGAGAGGAAGAAGCAGTCTCCCAGTGGAGGAGCCTGATGCGGGGCTCGATCCCACAATACCCGGATCACGCCCTGAGCTGAAGGCAGACACTTAACTACTGAGCCACCCAGGTGCCCCAAGACACCCGATGTCTTTTGATTGGAGCATTTAGTCCATTTATATTCAAAGTAATTATTAATAGATATGCATTTATTGCCATTTTATTACTTCTTTTGTCATTATTTCTGGAGATTTCTCTGATTCTTTGTTGTCTTTGTCACTTTTGGTTTCTGCACTCGAAGAGAACCCTTTTGATATTTCTTGCAGAGCTGATTTAGTGGTCACAAACTCCTTTAGTTTCGTTCATCTGGGAAATTCTTTATCTGCATTTCTGTTCTGAATGGTAGCCTTGCTGACTAGAGTATTCTTGGCTGCAGGTTTTTCCCATTTAGCACTTTGAATATATAATGTCAATAACCTCTTTGACAACCATAACAACTTCTCTCTAGATATGTGTATTGAGGAAAGAGGAAACAAAAGCAGAAATAAACAATTTGGACTTCATCAAAATAAAATCTTCTGCACAGTGAAGGATACAATCAACAAAACTAAAAGACAACCTAGGGACTGGGAGAAGATATTTGCAAATAACATCTGATAAAAGGTTTAGCATCCAAAATATATAAAGAATTTATAAAACTCACTATTCAAAAAACAAATAATCTAATTTAAAAATGGGCAGAAGATCTGAATAGACTTTTTTCCAAAGAAGACATACGGATGGCCCATAGACACATGGAAAAATGCTCAACATCACTCATCACCAGAGAAGTGCAAACCAAAACTACAATAAGCTATCACCTCACACCTGAAATGGCTAAAATCAACAACACAAGAAACAACAGGTGCTGTTCAGAATGTGGAGAAAGGGAACCTTCATGCACTATTGGTGGGAATGCAAACTAGTGCAGCCACTCTGGAAAACGGTATGGAGATTCCTCAAAAAGTTAAAAACAGAACTACCCTACAGTCCAGCAATTGCACTACTAGGTATTTATCCAAAGAATATTAAAATACTAACTCAAAGAGATACACACACATCCATGTTTATAGGAACATTATCTACAATAGCTGAATTATGGAAACAGCCCAAGTGTCTATCTACTGATGAATGGATAAAGAAGATGTGGTATAAACATACACACACACAGTGGAATACGACTCATCCATAAAAAATGAAATCTTGCCATTTGCAATGACCTGGATGAAGCTAGAGAGTACTATGCTAAGTGAAGTAAGTAAGTCAAAGAAAGACAAATACCATAAGATTTCACTCATATGTGGAAATTAAGGAACAAAACATTGCTACCAGTTTCAGGAGTAGAATATAGTGGTTCATCGCTTACATATAACACCAGTGCTAATCACAACAAGTGCCTTCCTTAATACCCATTACCCATTTAGCCCATCCCCTCCTGTTGGTGGGAATGCAAACTGGTGCAGCCACTCTGGAAAACCAATAATTACTTTAAATGTAAATGGCCTAATGGCTCCAATCAAAAGACATAAGGTGGTGGAATAGATATAAAACAAAACAAAATAATACCCATCTCTGTGCTGCCTATAAGACTCACCTCAGACCTAAAGACACATAAAAACTGAAATTGAAGGGATAGAAAAACTATTCACCATGCAAATAGAAGAAGGAAAAAAAAGCCAGGGAAGTACTTATATCAGACTAAATAGATTTAAAATGAACATTCTAACAAGAGACAAAGAAGAGCATTACATGATAAAGGGATCAATCCAAAACTGTTGCCCAAAAATAAAAATAGGATAGGATAGGGGCGCCTGGGTTGCGCAGTTGTTAGGTATCTGCCTTCGGCTCAGGGCGTGATCCCGGCATTCTGGGATCGAGCCCCACGTCAGGCTTCTCTGCTAGGAGCCTGCTTCTTCCTCTCCCACTCCCCCTGCTTGTGTTCCCTCTCTCGCTGGTTGTCTCTCTCTGTTAAATAAATAAAATCTTAAAAAAAAATAGGATAGGATATAGCAATTGTAAATATCTATGCACCCAACACTGGAGCACCTAAATACATAAAGCAAATATCAATGGACATAAAGAGAGAAATTGATGGTAATACAATAATGGTAGATGACTTTAACGCTCCACTTACATCAATGAATAGATCATGCAGACAGAAAATCAATAAGGAAGCAATGCCTTTCAATGACACATTGGACCAGATAGACATAATAGATATATACAGAACATTCCATCCAAAAACAACAGAATACACATTCTTTTCAAGTGCATATGGAAGGTTCTCCAGAATAGAGCATGTATTAAGTCAAAACCCAAGCCTCAATAAATTTAAGATGAGTAAAATCATACCATGCATCTTTTCCAATCACAACTATATAAAACTAGAAATAAATCACATACACACACCAAAAAATAAAGAAAACACAAACATGTGGAAATTAAACTACATGAAACTAAACAACTGAGGGTCAAAAGAGCAATCAAAGAAGAAGTTGTTTTTTTTTTAAATTTATTTATTTACTTGAAAGAAAGAAAGAGTGAGAGAGAGAATGATTACCAGCAAGGGGAGTAGTAGAGGGAGAAGCAGATTCCCCACTGAGCAGGGAGACCAACATGGGACTTGATCCTAGAACCCCGGGATCATGACCTGAGCCAAAAGCAGATGTTTAACTACCTGACCTACCCAGGTACCCAAAGAAGAAATTTAAAAACACAAGGAGACAAACGAAAGTAAAAACACAACAGTTCAAAATCTTTGGGACACAGTGAAAGCATTTTTTTTTTTAAGATCTTATTTATCATTTGAGAGAGAGAGAGAGCATGAGAGTGCACAAGAGAAGTGAAGGGCAGATGGAGAATCAGACTCCCTACCAAGCAGGGAGCCTGATGCAGACCTCAATCCTGGGACTCTGAGATCATGACCTGAGCCAAAGGCAGACACATAACCAACTGAGCCACCCAGGCACGCTGTGAAAGCAGTTCTAAGTCAGAGGTATATAGCGATACAAGCCTAACTAAAAAAACAAGAAAAAGCCCAAATAAACTATCTTTACACCTAAGGAACTAGAAAAAGAATAAACAAAGCCCAAGGTAAGTAGGAGAAAAAAATAAATAAAGATTAGAGCAGAAATAAATGACATAGAGACTTAAAAGAGAGAGAGAGAGAGAGAGAGAGAAAAGGAAAAAAAAATCAATGAAACCAAGAGCTGGTTCTTTGAACATGTGAAGAAAATGGACAAACCCTTAGCAAGATTCATCAAGAAAAAAGGAAAAAGGACCCAAATAAATAAAATGAGATGAGAGGAGAAGCAACAACTGATACCATAGAAATACAAAGGATTATGAGAATACTATGAAAAATTATGTCAGAAAACTGAACAATCTAGAAGAAATGGATGAATTCCTAGAAACATAATCTTCCAGAACTGAATTAGGAAGAAATAAAAAATCTGAACAGTCCAATTACTAGTAAAGAAATTGAATTGGTAACCAAAAAAACTAACAAAAAATCAGTTCAGGACCAGATGACTTCACTGGTAAATTCTACCAGACATTTAAAGGAGAGTTAATACCTATTTTCCTCAAACTATTCCAAAAAATAGAAATGGAAGGCAAGCTTCCAAATACATTCTATGAGGTCAGCATTACCCTGATACTAAAACTAGATAGAGACACTACAACAAAAGAAATCTACAGACCAATATCCCTGATGAACACAGATGCAATAAAATATTTCCGCAAAAAGTATTAGCAAACCACATATGACAATATGTTAAAAAATTCATTCACCTTGAGCAGGTGGGATTTATTCTGGGGAATGCAAGGATGGTTCAATATTGCAAATCAATCAGTGTCACACAGTATATCAAAAAGTCAAAGATACAAATCACTTGATCCTTTCAAAGGAAGCAGAAAAAGCATTTGACAAGATTCAACATCCATTTATGATAAAAACTCACAACCAAGTGGGATTAAAGAGAACATACCTCAATATAATAAAGGTCATATATTAAAATTCCACAGCTAACATCAGCCTCAATAGTGAAAAACTGAGAACATTCCCTCTAAAAGTAGAAACAAGACAAGTATGTCCACTCTCACCACTATTAGTAAAATTAATACTGGAAGTCCTAGCCACAGTAATCAGACAAGAAAAAGAAATAAGACATCCATATTGGTAAAGAAAAATTAAACTGTCACTATTTTTAGAAGACATGATACTAAACATAGAAAATCCTAAAGACTCCACCAAAAAAAACTAGAACTGATAAATGAATTCAGTAAAGTATCAGGATACAAAATTAATACCCAGAAATTGGTAGTGTTTATACAAGCTAATAATGAAGCTGCAGATAGAGAAATTAAAACAAACAAACAAAAAACCCACCATTTACAATTGCACCAAAAAGAATAAAATACCTAGGAATGAACTTAACCAAAAAGGTGAAATACCTGTTCTCCAAACTCTATAAAACACTGACAAAAGAAATTGAAGATGACACAAATGGAAAAATATTCCACACTCATGGATTAGAATAATCAATATTGTTAAAATGTCCATATTACCCAAAGAAATCTACAGATTCAATGCAAATCCTATCAAAATACCAACAGCATTTTTCACAGAACTAGAACAAATAATCCTAAAATTTGTATGGAACCAATAAAGACTGAATAGCCAAAACAATCCTGAGAAAGAACAAAGCTAGAGGTATCACAATACCAGATTTCAGGACATAGTACAAAGTTGTAGTAATCAAAACAATGATACTGGCACAAAAACAGATACAGCTCAGTGGAACAGAACAAAGAGTCCAGAAATAAACCCACAATTATATGGTCAATTAATCTATGACAAAAGAGGCAAGAATATATAATGAGGAAAAGACAGTCTCTTCAATACATGGTGCTAGGAAAACTGGTCAGCTACATGTAAAAGAAAGAAATCGTACTGCTTTCTAACACTGTACACAAAAATAAACTCAAAATGAATTAAAGATCTAAATGTGAGACTTGAAACCATAAAAACCCTAAAAGAGAACAGAGGGAATAATTTCTCTGACATTGGACATAGTAACATTTTTCTAGATCTGTCTCCTTAGGCAAGGGAAACAAAAGAAAAAATAAACTATTGGGACTACATCAAAATAAAAAGCTTTAGCACAGCAAAGAAAACCATCAACATCACAAAAAAGACAAACAACTGTATTGGAGAGTATATTTGCAGATGATATATTTCATAAAGGGTTAATATCCAAAATATATAAAGAACTACACAACTCAACACACACACAAACACACACACACACACAATTTGATTAAAAATTGGGCAGAGAACTTGAATGGACATTTTTCTAAAGAAGACATACAGACGGCCAACAGACACGTGAAAAGATGCTCCTTACTCATCATCAGAAAATGCAAATCAAAACCACAACGAACTATCACCTTGCACCAGTTATAGTCGCTAAAATCAAAATGACAAGAAATAACAAGTGTTAGTGAGGATGTGGAAAAAAGAAACCCTTGTTCACTGTTAGTGGAAATGTAAGTTATTACAGTGACTGTGGAAAACAGTATGGAAGTTCCTAAAAAAATTAAAAATAAAAACATCATATGATCCAATAATTTTATTATTGCGTATTTACCTAAAGAAAATGGAAACTCTAATTTGAAAAGACGTATGTACCCCTATATTAACAGCAGCATTATTTACAATAGCCAAGATATGGAAGCAACCTAAGTGTCCATCAATAGGTAAATTAATAAGGAAGATGTGGTATACATATATAATGGAATATTATGCAGCCATAATAAGGAATAAGATCATGCCATCTGAGACAACATGGATGGATCTAGAGGGTATTATGCTAAGTGAAATAAGTCAGATTGAGAAAGACAAATACCATATGATTCCACTCATAAGTGGAATCTGAAAAAAATGAATAAACAAACAAAAAGGAGAATCAGATCTATAAGTACAGAGAACAAACTGATGGTTACCAAAGGATGGGGAGATGGGCAAAATGGGTGAGTGGAGAGGGAGCAACGGGCATCCAGTTACGGAATGAATAAGTCATGGGAATAAAGGCACAGCATAAGGAATATAGTTAGTGATATCACAATAGCAATGTAACAGGATAGATGGCAGCTACACTTGTGGTGAACATAGCATAATGTATAAACTTGTCAAATCACTGAGTTGAACACCTGCAACTAATGTAACATTGTGTGTCAAGTATACTCAAAAAATTTTTAATTTAAAAATTAAAGATAAAGTCTCTGACAAATTTGTTATATTATTTCTCAATAAAATTATACAGGAATATTTTCATTTTATGCATGAGAAAAAAGCTCACCATGTAACAGTTCTCAGTGTCCATAAAACAGTTGACTAGATATCAAATTCAAGTTTATTTGAAAAAAAAAGCCACACTTTTTTTCTATATCCATTTGTTTCTTCTATACCATATCGCCCAATATTATTAAATGTATATAACAGTAAATGCTGCTTGAAGAATCTCCAGATTCTTCCTTTCTTTTTTACTCAGCCTTTCCTTACTCCTTTTCTTTCTTCCCTCTTCTTTTCATTCAATAAATGCATTGAATTACTTTCCTTAAGAAGGTCACTGTTTAGTAATGTTGACAGGAAGGACACCATAAGCACCTAGAGTAGAGGAAGCTATTGAGTCTTTTCTAGAATGGATTGAGATGTCACAAGGAAATAACAAGGAGAGTCAAATAAATCAGTACCAATAGCTGAACTGGAGACAAATTCTGATATCTGGTTTTATTCAGCATAATGGGAACCAAAGTATCCAAGCTATGAGCAGTAATTCAGGTACAGGAATTTCAAATTCAAATATGTAGCAATAACACAATACCAACTCTATTTCTCACATTTACTGACTGTGTCATGTTCAGATTTCCTAATTCCACTGACTCATTGGGGGTCCATATTTGCTCCAGACTAGGAGCTCCAAACTACTTTTTGAAGGAATAAATTGGAGAGGTTTGACAAACATGGTGATGAGACCAGTGAGTCTGAAAGGTAAGTTTATTGTGCACGCATCTCTCTATGGCTCAGAAGTTTGGCTCAGATCAAAAGCAGATATGAATGATTGTGATCGGAACAGAATGACTATCACATAATCATGGTAAAACCCCTACTTACAATGAAACTTAAGCAAAGTATGACTTACTAGGCATGGAGACTGGTACATACAGGGATATTGTGAGGAATGGTGGAGGGATGTCTCTGCCAATGTCATAGGCAGAAAGCAAAACATGGTTTATTGACAGTACAAAGGGTGGAGTCTTGAAATTTAAATACCAGTTAAAACAGGAGACTAGAATGAGGTAAGAAGATGCCATCTGAGAGCAACATCACATTTTCATTCCTCACTCCTCAGTGCTAATGGGTTCTACTGTCATGAGGTTAAATTCAATATAGGTAGCTGGTGCCAAGTGAATATCGTATTTTCTAAGGCATCATAAACTATAAAAGTTGATTAATCATGGCAGTTCTCTGCCCAAATATAAATGGTAAACCACAGGAAGACAGGAAGACTTCCAAGACAGGAAGTTGAACTGAAGTAGGAATCAGAATGTAACTATATGATCTGTCTGATAATTCTTATCAATAGGCAGAATCAATTATTCTCAACCATTACTGCTTGATATAGATAGTACACATTAGATGGCCAAGTTGGTCATTAGTGAAATGCAGTTGATCCCTAACACAATGGTGAAATTTGTCAATGTATTATTCAAATGAGTTTTCCCAAGTCATTGTACTTTCCGCAAGAAGTTTTCATATTGATTCATAGAGGGCTTTCATCTGAAATGCATAGCTTACATTTCCACCAAGACTGAGACTAAAGCAGAATATGATCAATGATTCATTAGCCAATTAGAGGTTCCTTCTTAAAAATACATTTATTAATTTATTTCTTGTTATAATTTATTAATTGCCAATCTCTTTCAAAGTTCTGTACCATGTACAGGGATATAGACTCAATATTCTGCAGTCTTAGAAGTCTGCAATATTTTGCAATCTGGTTTTTGATACTGATTGTGTTTGTGTAACACAGATTCACTGCTAAACATAACTGAAATCTCTGCATGCATTAGAAAAAAAATATGGAAAGAGTAATCAATAGAGGTATAAACAAAGCTAGGAAATGAGAAAACCTATTGTCTGAATTAAATTAAATATTTTTATAAACGCAGTCACATTACAACCTAAAGAAAGAAGTCAGTTATTTCCTTATTTTTTGTGTCAAGAATTTTTATAGAAAAAGAATTTTTATAGAGTTACACTTGATAATTTGAATGAAGAGTTATAAGGTATTATCAAAATTGAAGGTTCTGGGGCACCTGGGTGGCTCAGCTGGTTAAGCATCTGGGTCCCAAGACTGAGTCCCACGTCAGGCTCCCTGCTCAGTGGGGAGTCTGCTTCTCCCTCTCCTTCTGCCCTTCCCCCCCCTCCCCGGCCCCGGCTTGTGTACGTGCTCTCTCTCTCACTCTCACTCAAATAAACAAATCTTTAAAAAAAACTGAAGGTTCTAATGGTATTTTAAAATAATATCTTAGCATTATTTTGATCAAAATAATAAGAATGATCTCTGCCATATTCACCAGACATGATATACTAGCTTTACGTAATCATGGATCATGTAAATTCTATAAATATTCAATTTACATGACATATCTCGGAATTTTAAACTTATAACTCAAATTTTTATTTTCCAGCTTAAATTACACTTTGAACTGGTGAACAATTCAAAATTGTATGAAAGGCTGGACTTTGGAGTCAATTGTATCTGGTTTCAACTTTAGCTTTCCAGGTGGGACAACTCATAAAGCTTTCTTGAGGGAAAAGCTGATCTAAAGATAATGCACTAGTGTTTGTAACACAGGGCTGGCATGTATTAGACATATTACAGGAGAGAGTTGCCATTATCATTGCTGCTGTTATTGTTTTTGTTTTTATTATGGTGAGTTGTTATCACTTGAATAGTTAGGGACCCAGAAGTTAGAAGCGGAAGGGATAACAGTCAAAAGAGGCAAAAGAACAACATGTTGTCTTGGGAAGGAGTAGGTAGTGAAATAATTATGCTTTGAGCAGTATAAATTTAACTCACTGATTTTAGGGTCAATAGTTGGAATTATTTTGAGAATATATGCAAAGCTTTGACAAGCACATGCTCTCTTTTGAGGCTGAAATGAATAGACTAATAATTCTAGAATCATCAGTTATTTGGATTTGTTTTATATATTGTCATAGTCAGAAGAGTGCTCCCTGACAAAATAGTCACTTCCTCATTCCCAGAACCTGTCAACATGTTACCTCACATAGCAAAAGGGACTTTGCAGATGTGACTAGGGCTGTGGGCCTCAGATGGAAGATTATTCTAGATCTTCTTCTAGAACCTCCAGAAAGGAATACAGCCTTGCTAGCTCCTTCATTTTAGCTCATTGAGACTTGATGTCAAACCACGGATTAACAGAACTAGTAGATAAACTGTTCCTTACGCTGCTGAATTTGTGGTAATTTGCTATAAAAGAAATGGAAAACTAATACATCTATGATTTTAAAAGTTTATATAAAACTAGACACTGATGTTCTTTAATATCATATTAAAATTGATAATCTATATACCTTAAAGTTATATTTATTGGAGGACAAATCCTGAGAGTGTTAATATGCACATAACCAAAATAAAAATATTAGATATATATTACAATATTTGGTATACAAAAATACTAACATTTATTAGCAATGTATAACTGAAAATATTAAAAATCAATACTTAGGAATAAAAGTATTTTTATTCTTATTTCTAATTTTCCTCACCTAGATATCATCCAAGTAACAGTCTCCACAGTTTATTCTATGAACTTATGTTTGTCATTCCTAAAATAATGAACCCTTTTTATGACTTAATTTATTTACTTTTGTCTTAATATATTGGACAACTGTAAAAGGTACTAGGTTTATAGAGAATTTAATGTTTATATATACGTCCTATTCAAATCATACTGAGATGAATGAAGTGGCTGAATTTCCTTTTGAGCCAATTAATTTCCAAATTTAAGTATGTTTGCAAATGAAGTAATATGAAATTCATGTGGATCACTTGCTTTCATTTTAGAAATGTAAAGGAAGAGCCATTATCACCGAAGAATTTAGTGCGTCATAAATAAATGTTCACACTAGAAGAATAAACTATCATATTAAATCAAGTTCACTTATTAAGAAAATGTTTCATATTTAATTTCAAAACCATTAGGCATAACAAAATGCAATTATAAATATTCCCATGTTTTCATAGCATCAAAATATTTCAGAATTTAGTCATTTTAAAAGTTACCAGATCTAATTTTTTCGTTGCACAATGCCTGCAACAAATAGTCTACAAACTGATTGAATATCTCCAGCAAAGGTCAAATCTTATATAAGCACATATATTATTTTTGAATAGTTGTCTTTATGTGAAAATATCATCTAATATAGCATCAAAATATTGGATGATTGCTTATATGTTGATAATCAAAATCTACAGAAATACTTGAAGATGCTAATAAAGAGAGAATTTTGGCCAAGTTCAAATAACCCGCTTGATATTCAAACATTGAAGTAACAACTTCTTACTGACTCTAACCATGTTCCAGACACTGAGCTAGGCTTTTCTCATATTTTAACTCAATAAGTAAGCTTGCAAATCATTAGGCTAAATCAATCTGTAGTTTACTTCATGGAACACTAATGGACTTTCAGAATCAATATGCCTCCTGAAGAGTCAAATCCTTAATTGTGACTGGTTTGCTGGCAGGATCTGGCTAATAACATTTTCCAGCATTCCTAACTGTCCTTGCTTTTAGTCTCAGTGTTCATCATTCCACATTGTCTAGTTATGATTTAGGCTTTACTGGTAACATATTTTTTTATGGATAATGGCCCCGTAAAATAGTAAAAATGTAAAAGCAACATGAAAGGCCACAATCAAATCCTACTTTTTTCAAACAGCACTTTTTTTTAAGTGACAAAGATTTGGAAGCTCCTGTTAATGAGACTTTAGTGGGTTTCTGATGCAAGATGGCAGAGAGATCACATATATTCAATAGTCTAATCTCTATTCAGTTGATAGAAACATTTAAATCCCTGACAAAAGGACAAGTTATAATTAGTAAATGGAGGTTTTGATGGATTTCTTGAAGACAGATGATGGATGAGATGTACTGATGCACATGGTCCAGCACGATAGTCACTGGGCTGAAAACACACACGAGAGAAGATGCCTCAGTGTCAGAAGTCTGTTTCCTCTGGGATGCACAAGTAAGGCTCTAAGCTCAAAGCCAAGTTAGTAAATACACACAACAGAGTGGCTTTTGACAGTAAAATGAGAGTAGTGTTCAAGTTACCATTACTGTGTGAAAAATATCACGAATATAATGGCAAAAAAAGCACTAATTTTACTATACCCCCGATTCTTTGGGTTAAATATCTGAGAAGTATCGCCTTGTCTCTGTTCCACATATCTGCAGACTTCACCTGAAAGACCCCAACGTTGGAGCTAATTCAATGACTGGAATAACTCAAAGACTAGGAAGGATTCCAGTTGAGGGCTGGCATTATCTAAAGTCTCCCTTACTCACTTGTCTAATGGTTTTACTGGCTGTCAGAGGACCTCGGCTGTGACTGTTGGCTGCAACACTTACATGTGGCCTCTTCATGTTGTTGCTTGAGCCTCCTTATATACAGCATGGTGACTGGGTTAGAAGAATGAGTTTCTCAAGAAGAAACGGACAGAAGTTTTATAAATTCTCATGACCTAGCCTAACAAGACAGTATCTGCTATTGATATAAACCCATTGAGAATTCAAGGGCAGGAATCATAGAATCCACCTTTCCTTGAGAGGAGAGTCAAAAGCACTTTGTAAGAAGATCATGTAAAATGGGAGATGTTGTATTTGTTAAATAAAATCTGCCACAGGTAATTTATTAAAGAACTATCTACAGAACAGCTAAGTTAGTGAAAACCTCTCCCTATTCTGGCCACACAGGAAAATCTGCTGAAATTCTGTAAAAGAGAGAGAGAGAGAGGGAGGGAGAGAGAAATGTCCCAGGCAAAATATTTCCCTTACCCACCCAGAGCTCATGTTTAGCTCTCCCAATCAGAAGAATGAATGACTGTGAAACCAGATCTAAAGCAGAAACCCTTCCCAGAGAATGTTATAATCAGCCTAGAAGCTCATTACAAAATATAAGTACCAGATATTTGGGAAAAACACAATACCATAAAGGGAGAAAAACTAAATAAAAAGAGAGAGGGACTGATTCAATAGAAAACAGATAATTCAGGCAGCAAAACAGCACTTTAAAAAAATAAAATGTGACACTTCAAAGATTCAAGTTAATGTGACATGCTTTAAATAGGAACACAATACAATATAGAAGCAGTGGTTAGGAAACAAGAGAGAATACGTCAAATTTCTAAAGTAAGTTAAAGAAGTAATAAATATAATGAATTAATTGAATAATAAGATGCACGTGGGTCTAAAAGATTGAGGAAATTTTCCAAGACCATACAGTTAAAACTAACTGTAAACCAGACTTAAATAGAGGTCTTACCTATACCCCCTTTAAGCGTATAAACTGGGATCAGATTTGGGTCAAATTTACAATAAATAAAAGTTGTATATTTGTGCTATATATAATTTTCATACTTTAGGAACATATATATCATGTACAAATGTAGAACACATGCATTATTTATAGAATATGATACATGATTTTACAATTTTAAATTAGCTTTGAGTTTTATAGTGCTGCATCCTTGCTTATATGACTGATCTTAACTATGAATTAGATTTTCTTTGCCTTTGGTTAAGAATACAACCCTAACTTGCACTTTACCAAATGGAAATTTAAAACTTTTTCTTTGTAATAACTTTCTCTAAAACACTGTCCACAATACACTATTAAAATTACAATATTAAAATAACTATTGATGCATAATGCTGAGCACAAAAGCTACCTCAACGAAGACATATGGAAGAAGCTGCCTCGCAGCTTATGTTACCTATTCTGACCTCCTTGTTCTCTTTATATAAAAATACAGTTGATAATTTGGTATTGTAGTATGAAACTGCAAAATTAAGTGCACTTTCTTGAACAAAAATAGTTCTTAATATTGAGTATGTATAAAACCTTTGACAATTATAATACTTTCATATGTTGCCTCTGTTCTTGCTTTTATGTTTTAAGAATGTCTTATTTCTCAACTGTAATCACAGTAATTAAAAACAGGAATAAAATGCATTTTCAAGATCACTTTCTATTGCTCCATTTAATTTTGTCCCCCTAATACACCTTGATTATTTATGCCACTTTTTATCTTTAAGAATTCAGTGATTCAGCATTACAGATATTTTTCATACACATATGTCCTTGGGACTTTTCTAGAAGCATTCAGATATTGACAATCCCTACTTATCAACTTATTGTAGATTTATTTCCAATTACAACCTTATTCTTTTTTAGCTAAAACAATATTAACCTTTATACTTTGTTTATGGCTTTAAAATTCATATAACTTTCAATATCCACACTCAGTTGATTCTATTAACAGTCATTAAAGATAGGTAGAGATGAACAAATGGTGGGGGAATGAGGAGATATTGGTCAAAAGGTACAAAGTTTTGATGAATCGCTAAATTATATACTTGAAACTAATATCACACTGTATGTTAACTGGAATTTAACAAAAACTTGAAAAAGGAAATAAAATAAAATAAAATTTTTTATTTCCCCCCCAAAAAGGTACAAAGTTTAACTTATGTAGAATGAATAAATTCTAGAGATATAATGTACAGCATGGTGTTTATTGTTAATACTATGATACTGTATAACTGAAATTTGCTAAGAGAGTAGATCTTTAGTGTTCTCATAATATACACACAAAATGGTAATTATGTGAGGTGGAGGATATGTTAATTTGCTTGACTATAGCAATCATTTCACAATGTATATATACATCAAAACATCATGCTATGCACTTTAAATATATCCAATTTTTATAGTCAATAAATAGGTTCTTATCCTCCAAAAAATTGTAAACAGATTTAGAGATGTCTCAGGAATACTACAATTTGCCTTTGTATTTGTATTTGAATTTGTCTTTGTATTTAAATGCCAACATGATAAGAGGCTGTTAACAGTATCTCCTATATAAACCCAGGTCTTAATTTCAGGTAAGATCAATATTTCAAAATAAAATTAAGTAAAAAGGAAAATAGATTGTTCAATTAATTGTTTGAAATGTGCAGGAACAGACTTTAGACAAAATTGGAGCACCAAGGTAACTTCAGTGCTGATTAGATCACAGTTAAAAAGCAGCAGAAGCCAGAAGTTTCCACGTGACTGCTGGGGCTAGAGCCATCCCATCTTTCTCAGGACAGGGGCCAGTTAAATGGATACTTCCCTCTCTCTCCATGTAACTTAGTTTTGAATTAAAATTTGTTCAGGTGGAACCTAAATCACATCTGGAGCCTAGTTTTGGATGTTGAAATAAATATTGACCAAAACTCTCTATAATAGTAGCTCTCTGGCTACTGCACACTTATGCACAGGTATCTTCTCATGTTTGACTTTCAGGTAACAATAAGAGCAATATACTCCCACAGGACACAATTAATCCTCAGACCAATGAAAGCATGCTCATTGTCTCTCTGAAAGGGAAGACCCAAACTCTCATCAATTATTACATTTAATCCTGGGTAATGTTAATTCTCTTATAGTCACAATGCTGCCTTCATTTCTTATAACTATGAACAAATTATAAAGGTAATCACCACCAAACATTTAATATAAAACAGTAGAAAAAGTGAAAAGAAGTAAAAGGACATGGTTAAAGGCACATGCAATTTAATAATGCACAGGATGGAGCAAGAAGGCTACCCGTAGATATTACTGCTCTCATTTCTGCAACTGTTCGTGAGGGTTTCACCAGTATTTATGATGTTATTCCTCTTGATCCAAAGTTCCTTTTCATTCAGCCTGTACCTCAGGGGGCAGGGTTCTTACCTGGAGGTGATCCAAATCTACATTCCTGATGTCTGATCACTTAGAAGAATGCCTACACAGGCTTCTTTGTTTTTTCTTAATTTTTATCCCCTGACAGAGGATGACCTGGATTCCAGAGATACAACTTCATGTCTGCATTGCATGGAAGGCACTATATATTACACACTGATAATCAGAATCAAGCACCCCAGCCAACATCCTATAATTTGCTATGATGTCAGTTATACTCGGGAGGACTTGGGAAATTAACTTAGAATTGTTTCATGAGCCTTCGGCCGACTGTGAGACAGATTAGGACAAAACTCCATTTATCAACTGATACCCATAAGGCACAACCCTGCCTGGAAGACAAGAATGGCTGTGTGCTGGATACCAGAAGTCAGTATCTCTCCAAATATCAGGTGGGCACACTGATTCTGACAAAAGGACACTGGTGTCTTTAGAGAAAAGCAGGAGGGAAATCCATAATAGATTGATAATAGTATCACAAGAACCTTTCTCAAAGGTCTGCATATTCCCATATGCTCAAGGGGATTGGGGCTATAAGATGATTTACATGTGGAAATTGAGTGAGGTTCATTACCACCCAGGGCAGTACCTCAGTCGGGTTTTGTTGTGGGTTTTGTTTGTTTGTTTGTTTTTCCACCATATCTAGAGTTTATTCAGGTAAAAAGAAGGGTCTCAGTGAGTTCCCCATCTTTGGGGTTCTAGAGATGAGATGATCAATTATTCTCAATCAAAGGTTCACAAAGTTCTAACCATTTTGTTGAACACTGCTGCCCTGATTGCCTGATATAATCACTTCTACCCTGCCTGTTGTGCTGAAATCAAGAAGCTTATTCCAGTGGATTACCTTCTCCTTGAACACTAGGTGACAATGAATAACCACCGAGGTGCACCAAAGGATGCTGATGCTCTTAACACCAATGTATTTCTCAGCACATTGTGGAGGGGAGCAACCTGTAGGGATGAGGTTGGCAGCTGGGGAAGGGGTGGTAAGAAATGACCAAGTCACACATAATAAATCCACTCCAATCTACCTAACTTAGGTTCTTTCTTTTACAATACTAAGGAATTCCTGGCTCCTTAAAATAATTTATCACAGTATACCACTAAAATCAAGTTTTAGTCAATTAAACCACCAATCTGAAGTATCTTCCAGCTCCTTGAGCATACAATTTAAATCTCATGGGATCCAGAATTTCATGGATGAATGGTGAGGGTAGCCACACTAGGGCTAGGAAAACTCCCCTCTATTGGGTAGCAATTTATCTCATCATTGTTTTATAAAATATAGAACATTAGTTAAGTAAAACAATAGATCTTAATCTATACCCAAGATTTGTTCAGTAAATTCTGCTACTTAACACAAAAAGACAATGAAAATATCCCTCACCCTAAGAAATGTGGTTTGAGGCATAGATAAAACTGATTGAGACTATGCCTATTTATTTTTCCCACCATTTCCAAATTTTGCCTTTGAAATGAGACTCTAGGGTAAAAAAATAACAATAACCAAAATGACTCTGATCTATGTGACCTATATTTTTATGTTGGCTTATAGCAGTAAGTCTGGCATCAGAATTTATTTTTATTCATTAAAAATCTTTATATAGAAAATCATTAAACTGTACACCTAAATAGGTGAATTTGTGGGATATAAATTTTACCTCAAGAAAGCAATTACTAAAAAAGCAAGTACATAAACCCTGTGGTCCACCAATTCCATTTCTAGGAATTCATCCTGCATAAAAACTCTTAACCTAAAAAATTATATCTAGTCACTATTTTACTTGCTTTGTAATAACTCATTTAATCTTTATTTCTTAATTAAGGATATAAACAGTCCATTCATTATTCATTTAACAAGTACTTACTGTAAGCCTACTATGCACCAAGCAGTAGGTAAGATGATAATCTACAGTCCTTATAGAGATATTCAATAAAATAGTGAATATACAAAGGACATAAAATTATAAATACTAGAAGAAAAAGTTGATTAGGATACAGACTAGTCTCCTGATTAACAGGTAATCAGGAAAGCTTTGTTTGAGGGAATGCCATTTAATATGAGAACCACAAAACAGGATAAACAAGGTTTAGCCAGAACAAGAGTTAGTATATGGAGGGTGTTTGATTCTTCTAAATATAATTGTCAGTGCTGCATACGTATAGGTTGATATCCTATTAAAGTTTTACTGTGTGCAATGAGAAAAAAGAGTAAACGAAGTGGAACTAGCTTGTTCAGCATAGGAAAAGCAGATGCGCCTGTGAGGTATGATTTAAGTGACCATAGTAACAAACACATCACTTTCAAAGCTACTGTTTATTTGACAACTGTGTGTGCTACGGAAAGTTTAGAATAATCTTCTCTTTAATAAATAACTTATGTCATAGAAAAATAGTTCACAAACCAGAGAAAAGAATGCATTTTTGGTTAAGATTTCAGCAGCATAATCTTTTGTGTTTTAGTGCTCACTCAGCACACATCACATTACAAACAGATGTAATGAGTCCAAGTCTCACTGTGACCCCTTTCTATTTCCTGAGGGCTCAGATTTCCGTAGTCTGTAGTAGTGTATCCTGCAAAACTGAAATCAGTACAATAGCTCTTGTTCTTCCTATAATTCTATAAACAGAATTTATTAAAGGATTCAGAGTAAACTACAAAATGAGTATATTAATGCCATTTTTCTACTTCATGAATATCAAATCTACAAGCAAAGTCTTGATAAAGTAATCACACTCTATGAAAATAGGATGTTTATATACTCTTTTTTCTATTACATATGTTTTTCTCCAAAACATATAATAAAGAATTTTAGCAAGAAGTCTCAAGTTATTAATTCTGAAGCTATCATAAATGCTTTCTTGGGTTTCCCTGCAGTTTGGACTGAATTATACATATAAATTTCAAGTGTGAACACCACAAAAACTTGTTTAAATTTTACGTGATAAATACCAGTCTCATTTCACATTTGATGTTTCGTTTGCTTTAACTTTCCTGATATTATGTAACCACCTAATTTATTGAGATTTAAAAGCCGTCTGCATAACTAGGTGCAGGAGTATACACATAAAGCTGTGGAATTTATTCATGATGATCCTGTCCAAATTATCATTTTTAGAGCTATGCTTCGTTACCATAAAAAAGCCATTAAAAATCATAAGTGAGATGAGTAAAATGTTTTTTAAGGTTTTCAAAATATCAGCTCTATTTTGAACAATTTTTGTTTCTTTCATATAATTACAATATTAGATACACAAATATACCATTAGGGCATACTGCTGTTTCAGAAATATGCATGCTACAACCTCCTTCCTGCAGCCCTCCTCTCTACAAACAGGAACCACTGATTGATTTTACTTATTTTAAGATATATTTTATAGGGGCGCCTGGGTGGCACAGCGGTTAAGCGTCTGCCTTCGGCTCAGGGCGTGATCCTGGCGTTATGGGATCGAGCCCCACATCAGGCTCCTCCACTAGGAGCCTGCTTCTTCCTCTCCCACTCCCCCTGCTTGTGTTCCCTCTCTCTCTGGCTGTTTCTATCTCTGTCAAATTAATAAATAAAATCTTTAAAAAAAAAAAAAAAGATATATTTTATAAGTGGCTATCATGTACAAGACACAGTGCTGGCTACTGAATCCTGGATTACAATGTCAGACTCAGCCTTCTCTCCTTCTAGAGCAAATTTTCAAACATGGCAAAAAGGACGTACGGTGCCCAAAAAGATGCAGCTAAGCACCAGACCAGAAATTTGGAGAGTCACCTGTGATTTTGTTGTAGCCCAATTCTCCTTCTAAAAATTTAAACTTATTTTTGAGATCCAGTCTATACCTTCTGTACAATTTTAATAAATGATTTGGTTTCCCCAGTGACTTTCCTTGGGAACTTTGCTACTATGCAATTTTCTATAAAAAACTGTTTTACTTCTGCCAGTACCACTGTGGGAGTTTCTATTAGGGCTGATCCTTTGTGTCATAGTAGAGGCACTGTCATTTGCCAGAATTCCTCTGTGTCACTTACCTATTCATGTGATTGGCTCTACCATATTGCCTTTGTTCTTCCTTTATTATAATTTTCTGTCAACCCCTTGAGATACTGAATTGTCTCATGCTTCATTCCCGTTATGATATTTCAGTACCAAACATCTTTTTTATTTATGCTATTCTTCACACACGATCTCTTACCCTAACTATTGGCCGTATCCTCTTCAGGGGATCCTTTTAATTTCTATTCTTTCTCCAATAATCTTTACCAAGAAAAATGCTTCCTTCAGTTCAAAAGAGAAATATTTTTATCTTTTAAATATTAGTTAATAATACAGCTCTTCCTTTGTGCATAATTTTCTCTGATACATATCAAATCTTAGAAGCTGTGGTTACAACAATGCTTAGATGAAAATTTAAAGGATTAATCAATAGAAACAAAGAGATTAAGGATAAAAATACTAAACCCTTGTTAGGGGTTAATCTCCCCCACCCAAAAAAAGTTAGAATCCTTACCACCAGCACCACAGAATGTGACCTTATTGGGAAATAGTGTCATTGAAAATGTAATTCGTTAACATGAGGTCATCCTGGGGTAGGGTGGGTCTCTAAGCCAACATGACTGGTGTTTTATAAGAAGATAACCACGTGAAGACACAGAGACATGCAGAAAAAACACCATATGATAACAAAGACAAAGACTGGAGCTTTATGTACCTCCAAACCAACGAATGCCAAAGATTACCAGAAACCACCAGAAGTTGAGAAGAGACAAGGATTCCTCTACAAGTTTCAGAGGAAGCATGACTCTGATAACAATTTGATTTCAGACTTCAGACACTAGAATTATGAGACAATAAATTCTGTTGTTTTAAGCCACCCAGTTTGTGGTATTTTATGAAAGCTGCCCTAAGAAACTAAACAAACAAATAAAAACCACAAAAACAAACAAACAAGAAAACAAAACAAAAAAAAACAAACCCTGGTATCCCAATCAGGGAAATTAGGGGGGAAAAGTCCATAGAAAATAAAAATAAATAATAACAAATTAGAAATTAATTAACTTTAAAATAAATATAAATGCAAATCAACAGAGTATAGATAATCTATAATAAATACCAAAAACTTGTTCTCACAAGGCTACCTGTTGGAAGTTTAATAAAAGTGAAAATAGAGAAAGGATAAAAATTAATAATAAATATCATTATAAGGGGGATTTTTAATAAAGAAATACTATGTAAGTGATGACAATTAATAAAATGAGAAGGTCTAAATGTATTAATTAATGTCCATTCAAGATTTGTAAAACTTTTAATATGTAGGATTTCCAAAACTTGATAAAGGGTATCTGTGAGAAACATATAAAAATTAATACTTTATGTTGAACAGTTACAAGTATTCCTATTAAGTCAACAATTCAACCGATACAAAAGAAATAAGGAAAGAATTTGTAAGGAAAAGGCAAAGCTATTTTTATTTGCAGAGATTATGATATTCTACTTAAAAATAAAGACAAATAACTGCAAACTAAATATCACTTAGAAGAGAGTTCAGCAAGATTACTCAATATATCATCAAAACAACAAAATTAATGCATTGCTAGACACTATTCATAACTGAAAATGTAATGAAACAGAAAATATCCCATTCACAAGCAACACAAATTGTCTACAAAACACAAATTAATAATCAAATCTATATTTATGTGAGCTATTTTATGGCTAGTAATTTATTAAATATAAACTTTAAAAAACGTTATTTAACCTCAAGTAGTGGAGACACCTATCAAGATGGTGGATTGAAAAATATCCTATTTCAAAAGCGTTATTTTTCTCCTCATAAATTCAGTGCAATCTCAACAAAGGTTTTTTTTATGGAATTTGACAACTGATTTTATAAGATATTTGAAAGAGAAAGAAGTGTTAAAGAGGAAATTGTCTAATAGGTGACAAGAATATAAAGTTAGAGTCACTGAAAACATTGTTAGTGCAGGATAAAAGAAAACAGAACTAAAGAATTGAATGCTCAGAAACAGACCTATGTAAACGTGTCAATGATTAGCATAGAGAAGTACTTCAAGTTGCTGGTAAAAATATGGACTGTTCAAAAAATTGTGATGGGGCAAGTGAATATCTTATGGAGGAAATCCTTTATCTATTAGAAAAATATCCCATGCTAAAATTAAAAATAAATTCCTGATGGATCAAAGAGCGAATAAGAAAAAAAAAAAGTTCATTATCCTACATCAAGGAAGACCTCCATACCAAAAAATGAAAAGTTATAAAGGTAAACATTTACATATTTGAACACACACAAATGCAATTTTTTTTCATGGCAACAGGAGGCTTAAGCAAATTTAAAAGACTAATATATAACTGAGAAAAATGTAATTTCAATAGAGAGCTAAAAGGATAAGTTTCCAGAATCTACAAAGATATCCTGCATACTAATAAGAAAAAATACTTTATCAAAAATGGTCAAAGAATATGAATAGGTAAATCAGGAAAAAATATTTATAATCTACCAGTAAACACATGAAAAGATGTGCAACCTTATCAATCCTACAGACAAGCAGATAACGCAAAAAAAAAAAAAAAAAACTAATTTTCTTGTATGTCATTGGTAAAATAATTTTTCATGAAATGGAACTCTCAAACACATGGAAAATTGGTATGTTCATTTGCTGTTGGTTAGGGTCTAAATGTATAAAGTCTTTGGGAGGGAATTTGACAATATCTATTAAAATGTAAATATGTATTCCCAGGGAGCCACCAGTTCACTTTTCTTTATCAGACCCTGGGAAATAAATGTAAACAAAGGAGTAATGTAGGTAGGTCATTATAATATTATATGCGCTAGTGAAATATCCATTAATAGGATTTAGCTAAATAAACCTCTGCATAAAGAAATGCTCTTTAACAGCTAAAAACAAAAAGGAAAAGGAACTACAAGAACTGATGTAAAAAGTTCTTCAAAACATTGTCAAGAGAAGAAAGCAAGCAGAGCAATATCAAATACGTTTTATTTTCATTTTATTTAATGTGAAGATGTTTTTGTATATAAATCTACTAATAAGGAACTGGAAGGGGAAATACAAATTTCTCACAGAATCTCTCTTTGTATTACAGAGTAAATGTGAGTCAAGGGGAGGAGCTGAAAAGAAACTTCCACCTTTGCTCTGAATTCTTATTTTTTCACATTTTATTTTATTAATTAGATTACAAGATAACTCTTAAAAAGTGGTAATATGGACATGTATTTTAAAGTTACATTTCTTTTCTTCTCTCTCTCTTTTTTTTTTTTTTTTTTAACTAGGCTCAACGCCCAACGTGGGGCTTGAATTTACAACCCTGAGTTCAAGAGTTGCACGTTCTACCAACTGAGCCAGCCAGGAGCCCCTGAAGTTATATTTCTAACATGGTATTTTCTTACTACTTTAATTCAAATCCTCAGTCTCTTTATCAGTTTACAGATTTTTAACTGTGTATACGAATTAACAAAAATAATTAAGAAGAAATTAGTTTCTTAGAGTGTGAACCTCTCTCCTTCTTGAGTATAAAAATTATGCCCTCGGTAAATGTGCACAAGACTGTGTGAGAGAACCCTCCAGTCCCCTTTATTTAATGCCAACTCAGCCCTGATCATGCATAAATACAGGGATAAAATAATAGAAAATAAACCCTACATGAAAGGGATTAGAAATTAGAGTTCGGGTATTCTTTTAAGGCAGTATTTTTCACCTCAGATAAATGGTGGCTTCGGTTTCTGAAACACATTTGGCTTACGTGGATTTCAGTTCAATCAGTTGTATCTGCCCAGAATCCTTCATTTTCCCATTGCAGAAATTTGTCGCTCAGTGATGAACAACAGCTATGCATATGAAATTAAAGAAGTCATTACTTAGAGTTAGGTAAATAGCGGAACTAATGAAAGTGAGGAAAAAAGATTCTTTTGAATCTGCTGGTGAACTACCTGATAAGTAGAACTCAATTTTAAAGCTTAGCAAAAGCGAATTTAAGGAGCTGATCAAAGTGAATCTCTGATTGCTTAGCATATAAGTAACTCAAAGGAGAATGTCCCATTAAGAACATTTCTTAAAATGTGTGGGAAAGTGCTAAAAGATAGTCTGCTAGGAGTAACTCAGGACTTCTTTGGTTATAGACAAAGGGGATTACTACAGGCTGAACACAATCATTTTGTTTTTTCCAAATCTCTTTTGTCCTATCAAATGAGTGAACATAAATCTCTGGTCACCCATCCCTCCTTGTCCCTCATTTCCCAGTCTGACTAGCTCTAGTTACTTTAAGTCCACTGTACCTAATTTTATGTTCTTCCTTACTCTTTACGTCATTGTATGGATTAACTGAATCCTCCAAAAAGGATATGTTAAAGTCCTAACCCCCAGTACCTCAAAATATGACTTTATTTGGAAATAGGATATTTACATTGATATCCAAGTTAAATGAGTTTATTAGAGTGGGGAAATACTGACATAGAGACACAGAGAGGAAAGACCATGTATAGACACAGGGAGAAGACGGCCATGTGACTAGCAGCGATGTATCCAGGAGGCCAGCATACACCTAGAGCTGGAAGAGACAAGGAAGGATTTTCCCCTGGAACCATAATGGAGAGTCTGGCTTTGCCAACTCTGATTTCAGCCTTCCTAGGCTCCAGAATGTGCTTTCAACTAGGCCAGTAGAACTGCTTCCACACAAGCATGATATACTTCCCTAGTCCAATCACTCTTTCTCCTAGATATTATTTTACACTTCTCTTAGCTCTTCAATCCTTGACAATCTCTTTCCCCACATTCTTTATAAGCTGTAAACCTTGCTTTCTGCTTTACTGGAAATAAATTAAATAACCAGAAATAGAATCCACCAAATATTGCCCCCACACTTGCCTACCATCAGCATCTATATATGTATTTCTTGCCTTCCTGCTTCTAGAAATTAACCATTTGTCTTCTGCCTAAAAGCACCCCTTGAAAGGCCACTAGATCCTATTTTTATAGCTTACTTAATGCTTCAGAATTTCTCCCATCTGTCACCAATAGTAACAATTCTTTCCATCCCTACTGAATCACTCCTGCCTATGTATTAATTTGCTATTTTTCTTATTTTATTTTATTTTAAGATTTTATTTATTTATTTGACAGAGATAGAGACAGCCAGCGAGAGAGGGAACACAAGCAGGGAGAGTGGGAGAGGAAGAAGCAGGCTCATAGCGGAGGAGCCTGATGTGGGGCTCGATTCCAGAATGTCGGGATCATGCCCTGAGCCGAAGGCAGACGCTTAACGACTGAGCCACCCAGGTGCCCCTATTTTTCTTATTTTAAAAACAAAACAAAATAACAACAAAAAAGCTCTTAACTCCACTTCCCCCTGCCAATTACTGTACCATTTCTCTGCTCTCTTACAGAAAAATCCTCAAGGGTGAACTCTACTCACTGGATCCCCATATCTCCTTCCATTCTCTCTTCATCCCTCTCCAATTGTGGGTTGAACTGTGCACCTCTCCAAATTCATTTGTTGAAGTCCTAACTACCACTACCTCAGACTGTAACCTTATTTGGAAATAGGGTTGTTATAGATACAATTAATTAAGGTGGGGTTATACTGGAGTAGAGTAGATCCCTAACCCAATGTGACAAGTGTTCTTATATAAGACACACCCACAGGGAGTATGCCAAGTGAAGATGAAGGCAGAGATCCAAGCACTGCTTTGAGAAGCAAACACCAAGGATTATCAGAAAACCACTGGAAGCTAGGGGGGAGGCATGGAATGGATTTTCCTCATGGCTCTCAAGAAAGAATCAAATCTGCCAATACTTGATCTTGGACTTCTAGCCTCCAGAACTGTGAGATGATACATTGCTGTTATGTAAACCACTCAGTCTGTGATACTGTTATGGCAGTCTAAGCCAATAAATATACCAATTAAGCATTTGACTTTACCACTTCGGAGTAATTGTTCTTGCCTAGGTCCCTAATCACCTCCAAGCTAAATTAGCAGTCCATATTTTTACTTGAGTAGTCAGCAGAATTTGGCTATCTTCACATGATCTCTCATGTACCTCTCTGGCCAAATTTTCTTCCTACCTTTCAAGCTCCTTTACTGGTTCTCTTTTTCCCCGCTTGTTAACATAGGAAGTCCTCAGGGTTGAATCCATGCTCCTTCTTTATTTACGTGAACACCCACGTAGTGATCTCCTGCAGTGCCTTTGTAAATACCACCTACATGTTGATGACTCTCAAATTCACGTCCCCACACTAGAACATCTTGACATTTACACTCTTACACCCAAAGTCTCACTAGACTTCCACACTTGGGTATCTCAACCCTAATACATTCAAAATTTAACCCTAAACATCTCTCATAGTCCCCCTCTCAGCCTCAGAGGCTTATTCAGAATATTATATTTAAAATGGAAGGTCTTACCCCATCTTAGCATATCTGAATCTTTTGACTTTGCTCTATTTTTTCCATAGCAGTATCACCTTCTAACACATTATATAATTTACTTAATTTTTATAATTAATATTTCTTATCTCCCATATTACCTTCTAGAATGTAAGCTCCAATAAGACAAGGATATTTGTTATATTCACTGATATATCATATATGATCATTATATATTTACTAGATAAATGTAAAAATCCTCTTACCAAAGTTTTTTATTAATTCAAATAATGTATTTCAAATGTTCTTTGATTTTTAACGTAAAAGGCATGTCACCTATGAATCATGGACATTTTGCTTTTTTTCTCCTTCCCAATTCTTATGTACTCTACCTGTAGTACTTGTCGATATGCACTGAGATCAACAAAATGTGATACCACAAATCGATTAAGAGTATCGGTGTAGATGCATGTTATTATATATGAAATATATGCTCATAATACATAATTTAATGAAAAAGTTATCAAGCAGTATATAAAGTATGACTACCAAACATATTTGTCAAAAAAAACCCATATGTATGTAGATGTACACCCACACATATTCCTTATTAAGCTTAATACTCTTAAAATCACTATAAAGTCTTTATTATTTTAGGTATACTTTACAAATAAGAAATCTAAGTCCCAAGGTTGTACAGCTTAAATGTGGGAAAGTGAGAATTAAAATTCTGTTTTTATCCTTCTAAAAGACTGTAAATTCTACTGCCTTAAATTTTGCATTTGAAATTGGTCATGAAAATGTTTAATTTCCCAGTACAAGATAGAAAATGAATTCAATTTTTTGGTTTTTTTGTTCGTATAAGATTCATTTTGCAAATATTCAATGGATGAATGTGTACGTTCTTCTTATTATGTTTGGGTGAATCCTCATTAATCCAAGTCAGAAGATCATTCCTGGAATTAAATCTTAAGGAAAACTTAGCAATTGGAAATGTAGACTGTAGAGTCTTTAATTCACAAATCTTCTCAGTGACAGATTCCATTGATGAAGTTATAAAAGACACTCAAAAAAGAATAAGAATAATTGTTAAATGGAATAACTTGATGGACACTTGTCATTTGTTGTGGAGCTGTTCGCCAAAATCTGCTTTTTCTCCCCTTCAGTTAGAAAATTTAGGTGAACACACCCTACCTGAATAAAAGACTGCCTCAGTATGGCTATGTCAGTAACCTCTGGGTAATGGGATGGAGTACAAAAGTGAGCTCTGCAAATTCTGAAGTGGGTCTTCAAAGGGAGCGGATATAATTTCTCTCCCTTTCCTTTTCCTGCTTGCTAGGGTCTGAATACACGTGTTGGTCCTAGAGAAGCTGCCCTGGACCAGGTGCAAATTCTGGCTCTCCAATCCTGGATCACTCACATAGCCTCTCTGTTTCAGTTTCCTAATTTATAAAAGTAAATAATAAAATTTTTATCTTGGAATGCTGTGAGAGTTGAATATCACACACACACACACACACACACACACACTAGCAAAGTAGTTGATCCTTAAAAAAATTTTATAGACAGGAGAAAATGATTGAGGCAAAATGCTTTTCTATTCTTTAGATCCTAAAGACAAATATTTACAATCTCATGGTGTAGTTACTTAAGATGCAAGAAGGTAAAAACTGTATTTCTCTACCTCCACAATACAAGTTAAGGACGTTCATACTCATGACCCCTGAAAAGACTCCTGGAAAACCAGGCCACTGCCACACTTTCCCAAGCTCTATTATGCATTTCTGTGGAGGTTTCCAGCTCTAACCAAAGTCTTCCCATGGACAGAAATTTCCTCTAAGACCAGAACAAGCTTAAGATAAATAAATTTCTAGCTTGCATTCAATCTAACTAAAATGAGATTAATAAAAATAATTTTGGAAGCTTTTAAGGTTATTACCATGCTGAGAAACAATACATACACATGCACACCACACACACACACACACACACACACACACACACATATACACACACACACACATATATCTTACTGATGGCATCCAACTGTTCCTCAAGCCATGAATAATCTTACCAAGCACCAGCCAGTCTTAACAATGTATACCTTGGTTACTTACTTGGATATAAATATATCCAAACACAGAAACTATGTTAAATGCATAGTTTTTGAGGTTTATTTTAGAAAATAGAAAATCCTGTATGTCAAATTATGCAATGTTTTTTATACTTACTATATTAAAAATGCTACCTTCACAGTATCATATTTTCTGTGTGCTATGTATTTTCAATTTCAAATACCTAGTGAGAAGTATGTCCCAGCAGGAATATACTCAGGCACTATTATATCAATTATACATAATTTGATTCATTCCTGGGTATGACAGACTTGATTTCATTTTAGAAAGTAATTGTTCTGTACTTAAGACCAGTTGCATGTTCCTTTTAAATAACAGGAAGTAAGTTCATTCGTGACTTGATAAATTAGAGAATGTCTGTGCTTTTGAAAAGTCCCAAGGTCACGCTTCAGTTAGAATTATTGTTGGTGAAATTATTAGACAGCACATGTTTTTCCTGACTGTTAACAGATATGATCATCTGCTGTTTGATGTGCCAAATTTACTTTGAGATCGCTATGCACTGTGAGGTGGAAAAGTACAGCATACAGTAACTGTTCCCCATCTCCCCAAACACTTGCCGTGCGATTCATATGGAGCCAAAAAAAATTTACTCACGTAGATATACTTGGTATCCCTTGAATACTCAAAGAAATAGAGGAAGTTATTTCATATAGTACTCCAAGGTATATAGCAATTTTTCAAGAAAAAAGAAATGATGATCCCAAAATATTTGTTTTAAAACTATATCATTCTATAGACAACACCAAAAATGACAAACAATAATGTAACTGCTATTTACTATGTGCCTGCCTTAGTAATAAAAGATTTACATAAGTTAAGTCATGTAATCTTTATAATAACTTCAAGAAAGAAGTACTATTATTTTTCTCAGAACTAGAAATGGCAAAGCTGAGAATTTTTCTAACAGTGAAATATTTATTTTACCTAGGAGTTGCATCCCCAGAAAGTTTCACATTTGCAGCCTAGGAAAAAAAGTTGGTAATTTGTTTCTTTGGTTAATTTTATTTAAATTCCATTTTGAGGATGGAGTTTATTACATCTTGGTTTAGATGTACAAGAGGATTGAAAATGATGTGTTTTTCCGAGAATTGGCATGGAAAAGGGGATAGAAATAGAAATAGATCACCTTATTTTCTCATTAAAAGATCCCCTTAGTTCTTTTTGTAATCAAAGTAATATAATTACCAAAGGAGTAGTCTTAAAGACACAGTGATTATGTGAGAATTATTTGGATAAGCTGTGGTTTCAAGAGTATGAAATTTCAAATCAAATTATAAAATTCAAGCTAATTTAATATATGATAATATAAGTAAATTTTTCAAATATTTAAATTTAAAATATCTAAAAACCTAAGACTGTTACAAAATTATTATTCTGTATTTCATTGGCTGATTTAAAATATGAAGGATCATTGTCCTTCTAAGTTGTTTGTAATTTTCCTGAATTAAATAAGATGCATTCTGATTTGAGTGTAATGGCTAAACACTGAAATATTTCTATGGCATTCACATTATATGCAAAATTTAAAGGGAAACATAAAGTAATAAAATAAAAGATAGCTTAAAAAGTGGACTCCAAGGAGTATGAACTTCTGTTTTATGTACTTTTCAATTCTTTGCTGAGATAGAGCACATAAACCCAGGTACTGTAAATAAAATATAAATGATTCTCAATGAGATTATCAACTTATGATAATATTATACTTAAGGTATGTGATAAGCTAGTCCATGACAGCCACAAATTTATTTCTAGAAAATAAACAAACTAAAAGATGTATTCTGAATTGTCAAAAAGTTGGAAAATACCCAAAGAGAGACACTTTAGAATAGTTAATGGTTTTCATTATTATTTAAAAAAATACATATTCTTTCTAGGAAATCTAAAAATGTAGCAAAATATTAAAATAAAAGTATTAAACATCGAAATCCCTTATCCACAGACATACATTTTTAACATTTTGGTAAAATGAAACATTGCAAAATAGAGACCATATATATTTGGAACGTGTATATGCACTTAACATTTCATCATCACTATTTCTTCAGGGAAATGCATTTACCTTAATGTTTTTATTACTAATGTTGGAAATTTAGTTTTCTCAATGTTTGTAATTAGACTTCAAATAAATATATTGTTTTCATTACTTTGTTTTGTGTCTGTGTTTTATTAATTCATGTTTTACGTGAATTTATAAAGTCATTACCTTGACTTAATCCCCCAAAGAAAAATAATTTGTTATGACCATATAAAACATTACATGTACATAGTTATTCAAATATATATGTTTTATTTTTATTTTGAAAGTAAATCTTGAGAATGACTTTATAACTTTACATAAAATATTTGGTTAATTTTGTATACTAATATAAAAAGCATGCATATTTAAATCACAAATATAATTCTATATTTTGTAATCCTGTTTCCATGTTCATCCTTCTCTTGTGGTTTGCGTTACATTAAAATCTTTACAATAATAATTTATGTGTACACTTTAAGTGGCTCAGAAGATAATAATTTTATCATCCTCTAATCCTTAAAAAAATCCCCTTTAAAGTTGCTAAACACAATGATTATTCTCTCAGATGAACAAAACATCATGTACTAATGGTTATATCGAGATAACAAAATAAATCATCTGAGAACAACAATATGAATATTTTGAAATGAAAGATATAGTGTAAAAGTCACTGTTTTAAATACAGAACTGAATTCTCTGGAAAATAAAGAAAGCCATCTGAGGCCCCAAATCAAGAGGAAGCTGAAATACAGTGAGAGCACATAAGCTAGGGGCTCTGGAAAGTTGGAATTGTAACTAAGATTACGGTACAGAGCCTGGACTCTCGGAAAGGCTACCCCCCAAGGGAGAGGATGGGCTCAGAAAAAATTTCATTAGCCCACAGTGAGTAAAAGGAAGTTAGTTCACCCTGACAAAGCTCCTGGGGGCGTGGGGGGAGGAATCCCCTGCAAATATATGCCACTTAAGCTTTCTGAAAACTAAGTGAGAAATTAACACAAAAATCAGTTCCTTTCAACAAAAGTAAAAGATTATCTACTACAGTGGAATACATTCTCAAACAGATTTTGTTGCATTTCCATCTATAAAATCTTTAAGACTCCTAAAAGAGAACTCAAATTTCAAAATAATATTTACAAGAGCAAATAATGTATCAGGTAAAGTAACCTGCAAGAACCAACACAAGAATGGACATCCGAGAACTTCAGTTACTGAAATTCTAATGGACATTTTAAAATGGAAATATAAAATGAGGAAAAGACACAAAAAGAAAGGCAAGTCATATTAGAAAAGCAGGTAACTTTTGAAATAAAAATATAATTTTTAAACTAGAATAGCCAGTATCATAAAAAATGTTTATGTAGTGAAAGGTCAATCCGAGGACATTACAAAGAAGGCAGCATAGGGAAATAAATAAGAAATGTCAAATCATGTAGAAGGTCATGAGAAAAAGCATGAAAACCTCTAATCAATATCTACTTAAATCCTGAAAGGAAAGAAAGCCAAGAGCAGAGATGTAATATTCAGAGTTAATGACAAAGAATTGTTCAGATTTCATAAAAGACATGAATCCTCTCATTCAAGAAGCACAATATTTCTTCAACATGATAATTAAAAATAAACCTCATCAATAATCAGTCAATCAATAAACCTATGTAGGGAAATTGCACAGCTTCGAAAACAAAGATCTATTCACAACAAACAGAAAAACTTCACCAATACAGAAACAATGATGCCGATAGTAAACTTTTCAACAGCAAAAAGAAAAGCCAAAAGGCACTGGAAAAACATCTTCAGATACTGAAAGGAAACAACTCATCATCTGAGATTTTGGAGCCAGCTAAGTTATTATTTAAGAGTAAATATATATATATATATATATATATGCTTTGATGAAAATTCTGGAAGATATTATACTAATAATTTTCCCATGAAAGGACATTCTTTAGAAATAAGGTAACTGAATCGTAAAGGAATGATTGAGAACACAATAAGGATGAACGAATATGTTGTAAACGATGGTTAAGTAGAAGCAAACACTGATTTTATGAAACAACAAATACTGACTATACTTAGAGTTGCTAAAAGACTTTGAACTATAATAATGTACAAAAAAATAGTAAGAATGGAGGAAGAATGAATATATTTTAAACTACCTAAGGTCTTGAGAAGAAGGTTAGAGATATGTAATGGTTTCGGAAGTAGTTTTGTCAAGTGTGGATAATATCGAGAATCCAAATAATAAAGGGGAAATATAAAACAGAAAAATGCTTTACAATAATATTCAATAAAAGAGAAAACACCATTAATTATTTGAAAAAGTGGACATAATTACCAATTGTTGATGCCTCAGATACTTTAAAAATTATATAGTAATAGCAATAGTAACTAAGATTTACAAGGCCCTTACTATTGCCAAGCATTTTTCTAAGCACCACAGATATATTGCCTCATTTAGTAGTTGAATTAAATCCAGTATGAATCATTAAAGCATTAAATTAGAAAAAAAATTAAATCCATTGTTTATGGTTTTTAAAAATTTTTATCAATTTACTTAAATTAAAAAAAAAAATAATAACTCTCCCATTCCTCTTACTCCCCACCTCTTGCAACCACCAATCTATTCTTTGTATCTATGAGTTTGTTTTTCTGGTTTTTTTAATTATTATTTTTGATTCCACATATAAAGATACCATTCAGTATTTTTCTTTCTCTGTTTAACTTATTTTGCTCAAGATAATGCTCTCAGGGTCCATGTTGTTGCAAATGGCAAGATTTAATTCATTTTTATGGCTAATACTCCATTGTATTAATATACTACATTTTCCTTCTTTCTTCATCCATTGATGAACACAGTTTTGTTTTGTTTTTTTTTTTCCGTATCTTGGCTATTGTAAATAATGTTGCAGTAAACGTGGGGGTGCATTTTTCTTTTCAAATTAGTGTTTTTGTTTTCTTCAGGTAAATACCCAGAGGTGGAACTGCTAGATCATGTAGTTGTTCTATTTTTAATTTTTTGAGGCATACCCAATGTTTCCCATAGTAATTGCACCAATTTGCATCCCCATTAACAACAGTTCACAAGGGTTCCCTCTCCTCCACATCATTGCCAACACTTGTTATTTCCCTTCTTTTTGAACATAACTATAACAGCTGGGAGTAATATCTCATGGTTTTGATTTGCATTTCTCTGATAATTAATAATGTTGAGCACCTTTTTATGTACCTGTTGGCCACCTGTATATCTTCTTTGAAAAAATGTCATTTTAGATCTTCTGCCTGTTTTTATATAAGATTTTTTTTGCTACTAAATTGCATGAGTTCTTTGCATGTTTTCAGCATAAGTACCTTATCAGACACATGATTTGCAACGTCTTCTCCTTCTTCCTAGGCTACCTTATCAGTTTGTTGATGGTTCCTTTGCTGTGCAGAAGCTTTTTAATTTGATGTAGTCCCACATGCTCATTTTTGCTTCTGCTGCTTTTAGTTTTGGTGTCAGATTAAAAAAATAATTGCCAACAGGGTGCCTGGGTGACACAGTTGGTTAAGTGTCCAACTCTTGATTTTGGCTCAGGTCATGATCTCAGGGTTGTGAAATCGAGCCCTGCATGGGGTTCTATCTGGGTGTGGACCCTGCTTAAGATTTTTTCTCTCCCTCTGCCCCTCCCTGCTCATGCACTCTCTCTAAAAATAAATAAATAAATACATAAATAAATAAATAAATAAATAATAAAAATAAATAAAAAATTCATTGCCAAGATTTATGTCAAGATTACCACCTATGTTTCCCACCCCCCCTTGGAATTTAATGGTTAGGTCTTCTGTTCAATTTTTAATTTATTTTGATTTCATTTTTGTTTATGGTGTAAGACAGTGGTTTAGTTTCATTCTTTTGCATGTGGATGTCCACTTTTCCCAGCACCATTTATTAAAGAAATTGTCCTTTCCCTATTGAGTATGCTTGACTCCTTTGCTGTAAATTAATTGTTACAGATGTGTGGGTTTTTTTCTAAACAGATACAACTTACCAAAACTATCTCAGGAATCCAAAAATATTAAATGAGTTTAATTATGGAGGTTTGAGAGTAGGAGAAGAGAATCTTATTACAGAGTGGCTGAAGACTATACTTCAAGAAAAAATAGGTAATTCTGCTTCAGACCTCCAATGAACTCCGGTTCGACAAATGCAAGATGCACGTATGAAGCACGATTGAAAACTATATAAATGTAAATACAGAATAATAATTAATTCTTGGAAGAAAGGTTGACTGAGTTCCTGTTGGTTATGCTCTGTAGGATCCATGGGCCACCACTTCACTCAGACTTCAGTGTAAATGCTGCATGCTAGGGTTGGGCAGTCCACAACATGAAAAAATAATATGCAAAGGCCCTGGGAGCAAGTGTGTGATGCTTTATTCCCCAAATATTTAGATGTTGAAATAAAGGGGGAGAAATTTTAACTTGAGTACACAGATGATCATATTCAAGTTCTCTATTCTCTTCTACATGCTTAATATATAAAATTTTAAATAAAAGAAACAATATACAGATGCAGTTTCTGCAATAGAAGGAAGTATCTATTACCAATGTCAGAGATGTGTCTTTCCACTTCTAAAAGGTTCTAAATCAAGAACTTTTTAAAATGTAAATAGCACTGTAATACTTCTATTAATAAAACAAATAAAAGAATGATGGTTAATTCTTAAACTTTTATTTAAGCCATTAATTATATTTTCTGCTATCTACAGTAAGCCTCCATTTGTCCTTATTTAAATTCAAGAGTTTGACTAGTTGATCTATTCTATTTAAATTAAACCTTCTCCAGTTTTATGATTTGCAATTCAAAACTTATAACTCCACTTTACCTATACAAATATAGGATTCATTTCTTAAGTAAGTAAAAGTGTCTTGAGTTGTATTAACATTGCATTTTACTAAGCAATTTAACCAGGTATATAAATTCCTTTTGTAAATACCTCATCAATAAAAAAATACCTCATCACACTATTGCTTCTTTGTGAATTTGGTAAGACATTTTTGGAGGATATTTGAATCAATGTTTCCATCATATTCTGAAAATTCAGTATGACATCTTCAATCACAAATCTTGAAGATCTAAACTGACATATTTTCTACTAGGTCATTTTGTTTACCTTCAAACATCATAGGTTCCTTCATAAGGAAGGAATAAAAGCAATTTTCTTTTAAAGTGAACTGAACCCCGATTGAAAAAAAAAATTCTTTTGTCAAACTATAATCTATTGTTTCAGTTAGCAAGAAATCACACACAGGAAAGAGTATAAGGTGCTTCATGAAATTATTATGACAAGAACAAATGCCAAAATAATAGGATTAAAATTGTTGTCTCTTCTTCAAGAAGGATGTGAGCTCCAAAATAACTTGACATTTTCATGTTGAACTGTGAAGTACCTTAAATGCAATATACTTGAGTACCATATACATTCACAGCAAAATTAAAATGAGTCTTTGTACTTAAAAAAACCTAATGAATATTGGAATTTTATCCATATGAATGTGCTTTTTTGCTGACCTCCAAGTATTCTTTTCATTTTTTCTAGAGAAGTACAATATTCTAATGTTCAGGAAAGATCACTATAAATTATAGCATAAAGTGAATATAATCAAAAATGTTATTTTGTTTTCATCATAACCATGTTCTCGTGTAGAAAATGTTATTGTAAGGGGATAGTGAATGTTTTTATTCTGTACACTTTTCTAGTTGCTGTAGGTGTACAATGAAATAAATATATATAAACCATGTATAAAATAAAATGAATATAAAAGAACCCTGTTCTTATGCTACTAACCTAATTGTGGAGACAACTTAGGAGCACACACAAGGAAGAGAGAGATGGGGAGGAAAGGAGAGAGATTGATTTTTGTGCATAGTTGTGGTTGAAAAAGCCTCCTCAGAAGAGCTGACACTTAATGTAGACAGCGAAGAGTGAGCCTGACAGGGCTTTCCCACAATGTAGAAATTGATATGCATATGTGAGAAAGTTATGGATTAAATTATTGCTTAAAAATATTAACTGGGACCTTCCTAGAAAACATCACAAACATTCCTTCTTGAAGCTGAATTCCAGGGGAGAGGGTAGTCATTATAAATTAGGTCCCTCTCTTACATCACCAAGATTTGTCAAAGAAGACAAAAAAGTAGAAAACATGACCAAAAAAAACAGTAAACAAGAGAGATCCTGTACAGATAAAACGTTTACAGTTCTTTCTTTGGGGGGAGGGGAGTATTGTTAGGGTTTGGTTTACTTTAGACGTTAATTAGTTTTGTACACATTTTGTAACTTCTGTGTATGAACTGTTTTTATACACAATACTTCTGACACCGATGAGTCGGTTTTTCCCATACTAATTACCAATTCTCCAACTCTGAACACCATGGGTGTACAATTCAATTAAATTCTGACACCAGCTACTGGACTTAAGGCAAACACCACAGTTTAGGGACTCAGACCTACAAGACTGTCCCCAACTTCAGATGTCAACACAAGTCCTGGGCCTCTCCTACTTCTTACTGATCAGCTATAAATTGGGGGTTCTCAAAACACCCTCCTCAGGGTGCCTGGGTAGTGCAGTCATTAAGCGTCTGCCTTCGGCTCAGGGCGTGATCCCAGCGTTCCGGGATAGAGTCCCACACCGGGCTCCTCCACTGGGAGCCTGCTTCTTCCTCTCCCACTCCCCTGCTTGTGTTCCCTCTCTCGCTGGCTGTCTCTCTGTCAAATAAATAAAATCTTAAAAAAAAAAAAAAAACACCTTCCTCAGTTGAGTAACTTGTTATAACAGCTCACAGAACTCAGGAAGACTCTGCACACTATCACTGGTTTATTATAAAAAATATAACCCAGGAACAGCCAAATCCAAGAAGGAGGCATAGGGACACATATGCAAAGAGGCACAAAATTCACATCTTCTCTCCAGGTGTGCACCTCAATATGCCTGCCAACCTGGAAGCTCTCTAAAAACCACTCTTAAGGGTTTTTATGGAAGTTTTATGGAAGTTCCATTACATAGTCGTGATTGGCTAAATCATTGGTGATTAACCAAATCTCAGAGATCAGGTCCTGTTTGGTTCTTCTGACAACCAGGCCCCATCTTGAAGCTATCTAGGGGCCCACTGAGAGTTATTTTATTAGCATAAACTCAGAAATGGCTGAAAGAGTCTTACTATGCATAACAAAATCTACTCCTGTCACTCAGGAAATTCCAAGGGTTTTAGGAGCTCTGTGTCTGGAATGAGGCACCAAACAAGTGTAGAAGTATTATTATATCTCACTATTACACTATGACAACAGCTAAATGAAAGGGTACATTCGAGATTTTTTTAAAAATATAAACAAGGAAAAAAAATCTTAAAAGCAACATAAAAGAAAAAATTGAAATAGAACAGGTGGAACGAATAGAAAACAAAAGTTAAATAGTGAATATACAACTAACATGACTAATGATATTAATATATAGAATAAACACACTAATTAGAATGGCAATATTTGAGATTGGATTTAAAAGTCCAACTGTAAATTGTTTAAAAGACACAAATGTAAAATATGAGAATATAAAATGACTGAAAGTAAGTGGATGAATAAAGAGACAGTATGTAAATACTAAGCAAAAGAAAGCTGATGTAGATATATTATTAGAAAAAACAGACTTTAAGATAAAATAGTACTAACAGAAATTAAGAGAATTGTTTAATAATAATGTTTTTGCTTGTTTTCTTGTCTTGTTTTTCTGTCACATACTGGATAAAGTATATTAAAGATTTTACACTATGTTTTTGAGATTTTTTTCTCTCCTCTGTAGTTATGAAAATTTTTATTTATACACTCCTAGGCTATGGTTTTAGGTGAGTAGAGTTTAAAATTATTATTAGTTCTTGGTAAGTTACAATTTTTATTATTATGAAGTAATCCTCATTATTTTCTGTTAATGTTTTTCACCTTAAAGGCTATTTTGTACAATACTAACATTTTGCATGTTATGTCTTTATCTATTCATACGCTTTGTCCATTCATATGCAAATGGTGCAATACATATGCACTGGGAATCTAAGGGGATAGAGAAAAGGGATAGAGAATAAAGAAAGAATATTAGATACATAACAGAATATTTTCTAAATGCAATGATAGAGAGATTAGAATGACCCCTGTGCAAGGATGACATGCAACTTCATGACGCACTCCATATTTAAAAAAAAGAAAAAAGAATATTTTCCAAATGTAGTTCAAAAAACAAAAATAATTACCCCAACTAGGATAATTATTTATGAATAATTTTGAATGCCAACCAAGATAATTATAATGAAAAGCTCACTGGATACATTACAATCAAACTGAGGAAAACCAGGGATAAAGAGAAAAATGTGGAAAGGAGACAACAAAGACACATCGCACATCAGAGAACAATGATACGAATTACTGTTGATTTCTCATTAGAAAAAAAAGGAGGTAGAGGATAATGGAATGTCATCTACAAAACGTTTTAAAGAAATCTCTCAAAGAAGATTTCTATATTCAGTGAAAATATACATTAAAGATAAGAACGAAATGCAGAAATTTCACAGAAATACAAAAGTTAGGATAAGACAATATGTTTTGTTATTACCACAGCTACCTGTCCCCATTGTCTAGAATGAAGTAAAAAGTGAAAAACTCACATATAATTTCCTAAGTCACAAGGGAAAAAAAATTAGCCTAGAGCAAGACTTGGCATGATTTCTATAATAACCTTCTACAAATTACCGTTCTAGGGAAAACTCAATGGATTCAAAGATGTGTATTATTTTAAAAAGGAAGAGATGATTTGAAATATACTATCCAAATAAAAAGAGAAACAATGTGAAGAACTAATACCAGAAGAATATTTATCACAAAAATGTTACTGTGATAACTGAATAATCCAAATGACTGAATAACCCAAATGACCATAAATGGGGGGGGCATATTAAATAATCATTTATGTATTTATAGAGGAAGCACAAAGTAGAAACACAAGTGCCCTGAAAAGAGATATGCATAAGAGGCTGAGTATGAGCTACCAGAGTTCAGGAAAGTTTAGGAAGAAAAAAAAAAATTTATAATATAAATGATGGCAAAACCGGAAGCATCATAAGAAAGATGAGACAATGTGGAAAAATACAAGAAAGAGAATAAAAATAATAAACCTAGGAATAATAAGATGGAAATATATGAATAATTTTTAAATTTAGGGGAAAAATACAGATATGAAGGAAAGAAAATGGAGATCCAACACGTATATACAAGAGTAGTCCTCAAGTTGGAGGGTGGGTGTAAAATAATGGAATGAAACATTTTTCTAAAATATAATTTAAAAAACTTATTTTATCAGACTTTTATTAGGTTTACCATTTATAGCTTGCAGAATATGTTTTCTTATTTCTGAAATAAAATTTAAAAAGAACTGTTAGAAAATAAGATTGCTGTTTAAGAAAAAAGATAATATTGTAATGTGTATATTAAAATTACACACTGACTATCAGGTGGAATCCTATACATCCTTATTAGCTTGAGATACAGTTGAGTTGAAACCCATTGTCCTGGTATAGTTATTAGCAGCATCCCATTCTCAATACAAAGTGCTCTAGTTTGGACAAAAAATTGAAAATAAAGAGAAAAATAGATAGCTGAGATCCTGAAAAAACTTAAGAATGTTGTTCCCATGAGTACCACTTTGTAGGATTTTCTTAGAAACCATGGAATAAATTTGTAACCACAATAAAAAAAAGATAATATACAGCAAGAGGATTTACATATGATTATGAATTTACTGAAATAAAATAAAACAAACTTAGGATGGATTGATGAGTATATATTTTTATATTCTCTGACAAGGTAGAAATTTATAAAAGTCATAAAAATTGGATGTGGAACAGAAAAGGGTGTAAGATAGTGTAGGAGTTCTGAATTTCCTCTAATTTTATATCTAAGGTACCAAAATATATCATTTATAATTGATAATTCAATTATTAGAACTAAGAATCAATTAAGAAATACCATTAATCAAAATGTGTAAAGAACGGAAAGGAGGAGAAAATGAATTATACTACTTTTATCACTGGTCACAGTAGGGAATTTATAGTAGGAAATAAATACATGAAAGCGTATGTGTTTTATAAAGTGATAGCTGAAAAAGAAAGTACTAAGAAGTCACATTCTTCCTAATTATAAGAAGAAATAGATGGAGAAACAAAGAAAATAAATCACAAGGCTATTTAAGAGGGGAAAACACTAACATATCATAAAACAAAGACTGAATTTGATAATTACTGTAAACTGACTCAATGTGTCTACTAAAAGAAAAAAATAATTAAATTGAATTCCAAAGCAAAACTTAATACCATGCTGAATACAAAATAAAGTAGTTACAAAATTTAGAGATAAAAAAGAGGACAACAACAATACCAACAAAATGAAAACAGGGTCACGTTCTTAATAGAACACAAATTAAATGTAGGCCTTTGAAATATGACAAAGGATGGCACTTTGTTATGAAGATACAATAGTTACTAATATCTATGCACCACATAACTCAACATGAATTTTCATAAATCAAAACAACATGTAAATCAGTTGCAACAAATCAAAAAAAGGAGACAAATATACTGAAGACACAGACAATACATATAAAAGAAAATAACAATTTTTTTAAAAGATTTTATTTATTTGAGAGAAAGAGAGAAAGCACGAATGGGGGTGGGGGATGGAGGGAGAGAGAGAAGCTGGCTCCCTCGTGGCTCAACCCCAGGACCCTGAAATCATGACTTGGGCCAAAAGCAGACACTTAACTGACTGAGCCACCCAGGTGCCCCCAAAATGTCAATGGTTTTAAAACATGTATGTTTCAAAATTTTATATGAACATAAAATTTGCTGCAGAAATTCCATTTCCAGAAATATATCCCAGTAACATGCTTATACCTGTTCACAAAAGCTATTCACTACAGCATTTTTATACTGGCAAAACACTGGAATCAACCTAGTGCAGGACTAGGTAAGCAAAATTTGGTATTTTCGTATAATGAGACATTACTTAGCCTTAGTCATCAACTGTGGCCTGGTTTCTACCTGGCTCTTTTTCTTAGGATGCTTACTCTTGGAGCTCCTAAAGAAACTCAGTCCACATAAAAAGGCCACTCATAGGTAGTGTCATCAATAATCACTGGTTAAATGTGCATACAAGATAAAAATACTCTATTTTAATGTTTTTGTCCTTAAATTTTATTTCATCTTATATTACTGTTCTTCTTTATTTCTGTTCAAATGATATACATTTTATCATTAGAAATCTAGTGGGTTCTTTTCACATAGATTTCTTTTATAAAGCATTAATTGGATCTTAATTTCTGACACCATCTAAATATATCTGTCTTTAGTAGGAGAGTATAACTTACATTGACTGCATGATTGCTTTGTTTGAGCTTCATTGTCTTATATAATTTTATAATGTTTTAACATTTTCGTGTACAACTAAATTTATTATTTTTGTTATATTTATTATTACGTATTGATTTTATTTGATGGGGTACTGACATTTCACTCAATCTTTAATTCTTCTAGAAGTTGTATTCAACTTAAAAAAAACACATTTTTCTTTCTATTTCTCTATTTGTGTCAATATGTAAATGATACTCATTGACTTTCAACCCTATATAAAATTCAGTAATTAGTTATCACTTACTATTTATCAAAGCTAGCCACGCTGCTAGGTGTTTTATAAGTAGGTCTCTTGATCTTCATAAAAGTCTTAAGAGATAGGTATTGTTTTTTATATCTATTTATCTTCAGGGAAATTAAGTAATTCGTCAAGATCACAAAAGTTTACTCAATGAGAAAACTGGAATTCAAGTTAAATTTGTCACATTCCTGAACTACAAGTTCTGAATCACTACATATTACTGCTACAATTTACATTTTTCCTTCACCAATGCAACTTCATTTGCTCACTTGGAGAATATCTTATCACACATCCAAACATCACCTCTCCACACATACACAGAATATGAAATTCTCTCTGATTTCCCAAATATGATCAATTGTTCCTTTCTGTGCTTTCACATCACTTGCTGCATAAATCTGTAAATATCTGTCATGATGTTTTGTGACTAGTGGTTGTCCTGCCCGCTTCTTGAACTACATACAAAGTTGCACTTACTCTGTTTTCTCGATGTCTGTCATGATCATTTACTCATAATAGGTCATGAGTAAGTCTTATCAAATAAACAAATGAATGGTTGAATATATTGTCCTGTGTAACTGGAAATTCACCACCAAGAGAGGTCTCATATGCCTGTGTTAAAATCGAATTTTATCAGTATTTAATGTATTTCATAAAAGGAAATCCAGACTGAAGCAAATTTATGTTACTAATTATTTAATGCAGATAGTATAGAACTGTCATAATTGTTTCTGTGCTTATGCAGATTGTTTTTGGTGACAAAATTATGGAAAACAGAACATACCGAAGTAAAAGACCAAAATACTCTGATCATCGTGCTGTCAGGATCTTAGTGAATAGTGCTCTAGCAAAAGCAATGCATGTTGACATTCGTATAAAAAAAAAAAAAAAAAGAAATTAGGTGCCTAATTCTAAAACCTTAATGGAATTTTAATTTTATTTCAATTTCACTCACCATTAACTGCAGACAGGTTGACTCTTCTTGAAGACACGAGGAGTAGAGTCACTTGAAACAGATGGAACTACTGGAGGGTTCTGAAGGGGAGCAGCAGCAGTTCTTCTATAAAGTCCCACTGTCAAAGATCATTTTCAGTTAATACTACAGGCTCTGCTGTACCACAATGCAATGCTTTCAATTACACTTATAGTGCTTATAATTATAATTATAGTTTATAGTTTAGAGAACAAATGATTCAAAATTATTTTCATTGAAATTACTATCTATTAAAGCAGAAGACCTTATTCAAGAAATTAACCTTTGTATAGAAATATGAACAAAGAGTGATTAAAGAATTGCTCATCATTCACTTCTACTTCAGATATTATCCTATTCAAAAGCATTCTGATTCCCATGCACTCTACACACTGGTAATGAACTAAATTAGTTATACTTAAGTTCTTCATGTAGATGATAAACTACTGAGAACAAGAATTCTATTGTCTTATGATACATATTTTACTTTGTTGAAATTAGTGTCCTATAGTTATGAACACAGTAGATCCTCAAATTTCCCAACATATTTTAGTGACAAAAAATGTATTTATCATAGTCAATAAATCAACTGAGAGTTTCATATTTTTGCCTTCCTATAACAAATAAGATTTTATATCATGTTATAAATGTATATAAAAAACATACCATAACATTTAGCCTGATTGGCAAATGAAAAGTGGTCCTATTTGAATATTTTCAAAGTAATTAAGCATTAAACAATTAAGGACATTGTCAACTGTAATAAACTGTGAATAGAATTATTTCATTTATAATTAAAGATTATAAATCTTCTCATCTATGTAAGGCTTCTGTATATTTGTTGCCTTTTCCCTACAAAATACAATACAGTTTTTTTAAAGTTGGGTCAGTGAAACTTAGAAGCTCATATGCTATTTTTTTAAATTAAATAATAATGTGATGTAAAGCAGTGTTTTCACAAAACTTTTAAAGTTTATTAGTTAACAATCTTCTGACATACATATTTTTGCAGTTTCTTTTTCAGAAAATCATAATGAATGAAAAGCAGTATCACCCATAGTCTTAACACGGAGTAATAAATACCACTTTTTTTTACTGTAAGATATATTTAAAGACATTTAAGATATATATAAATCAACTTTTATTTTTCCACAAAAATGTTGAGAACATTAGTTTTTAAATAAGCATACATTTTTAAAGTTTAATTAAAGTTCCCAAAGTTCTCACCTTGATTTACTATATGATTTCAGTTGAAGTTATTTATAATTTTGGTTCTTAAACTTCTAAAATATCATATTTAATCTCCCTAATTATTTAAGCAATAAACATATATTTGGGAAAATACAGAAAACATGAAGAGTTTGCAAACTAAAAATTTAATTGTTATTTGATATTGAAGGCTTTGACTATAAATAATTCTGTAATTTTTTTAACAGAAACATCTCCATTTCTATATTCCAAAAGACAAAGAAAATGATGCCGTCAAAATTACTGAATAAAAAACTGAAGCACTAAAATTAACAGGTCCAAAAAAATTAACAGGTACAAACCTGTAGATATCACACAAATAAAGGTAAACTTTTGGAATAGGAAAAGCAATATTTAAGTGTATAGTGTTCTGTATAGTGCTCTCTATATTGAGCCACTATGGTATGGCTTTAATGAATGCCTGAATATATTCTATTAGCTTTCTGCTAAACTTCTGGGAGATGGGGTGAGGTGAATCTTTCATAGGGAATGCCTCCTGATAGGTAATACTGACTTCCCAGAAGTCATGACTCCCCAGAACAATGTTTGTTCATTAAAGATTGTAGATACATATATACATAATGCACACATGTATAAATGCAGATACATATAAATACAAACATAAAGACTTTATAATCTCCCTCTTTAAATCATTCCAAGACTTAATTTTTTGATGGTAAAGAATTTTATTTTTTCTTATGCTGAAGTAAGAATTTGCACACTTAAATTCAGGTATTGTCCTCTTATTTCCCAAGAACCTAGATCTTTTATACATTAAGACATAGGTTAGATATAGATAAAACCACAAAGGAAGCAAATTTTGTCTTTCATTTTTTCTTTTCTCATTTTTGGCTTACTCTTTTTTCTTCTCATATCCAAGAAATTCCCAAAACCTTTCCCCAACCACTAATGTGCAGAACAGATATCAGCATCCATGCTTTAAGGCCCTTCTAACTCCAAGAAGCTATTCTTTTCCTTTGTTTGTTTTGGTATAATAACATGCAATGATACGTTAATTTCAGGTTTATAACTTCGTGATTTGACAAGTTTATATATTATGCTACGTTCACCATAAATATTGCCACCATCTGTCCCTTTACAACACTATTACAATATTACTGACTGTATTCCTTATACTCTGCTTTCTACTCCCATGATTTACTAATTCCATAACTGGAGGCCCGTATCTCCCTTTCCCCTTCTTCCATTTTGTCCAACCTCTCACCTCCTTCTCCTCAGGCAAGCATCTATTTGTTCTCTGTATTTGTAGTTCTGATTCTGCTTTTTGTTCATTTATTCATTTTTTTATTCTTATATATGTAGAATCATATGGTATTGTCTTTCTCAGTCTGACTTATTTCACTTAGCATCATCTCTTCTAGGTCCATCCATATTGTCTCAAATATCATGATCTTACCTTTTTTATGGCTGTGTAATATTTCATAGTGTGTGTATATGTATATATACATATATATAATATATATCACTTCTTTCTTACCCCCTTTCTATTGGTGGACACTTTGGTTGCTTCCATATCTTGGTTATTGTAAATAATGCTACAATACGCATAGGAATGCATATATATCACATATATTTTCAAGTTAGTGTTTTTGTTTTCTCTGGGTAAATACCCAATAGTGGTATTATTGTATCATAGAGTAGTTCTATTTTTAATATTTTGAGGAACCTCCACACTGTTTTCCACCATGGCTATACCAACTTACATTCCCACCAACAGTGCACAAGGGTTCCTTTCTCACCACATCTTGTCAATGCTTGTTGTTTCTTCTTGATTTTAGCCATCCTACCAGGTGTGAAGTGGTATCTCATTGTGGTTTTGATTTGCATTTTCCTGTTGATGAGTGATGTTGAGCATCTTTTCATGTGTCTGTTGATCATCTGTAAGTCTTCTTTTGGAAAAATGTTTATTCAGGTCTTCTGCCCATGTTTTTATGGATTGTTTGTGTTTTGGGTATTGAGTTATATAAGTTCTTTACATAGTTTGGTTGTTAACTTCTTATTAGATATATCATTTTCAAATATCTTCTCCCATTCAGTCAGTTGTCTTTTTGTTTTCTAGATGATTTCCTATGTTGTGCAAAAGCTTTTTAATTTAATATAGTCCCAATAGTTCATTTTTGCTTTTATTTCCATTGCCTTAGATGAGCCATTTAGAAAAATGTTTCTATGACTGATGTCAGAGAAATTACTATTTTCTCTTTTAGAATTTTAGGATTTCAAGTTTCATGTTTAGGTCTTCAATCCATTTTTAGTTTATTTTTGTGTATGATGTTAGAGAGTAGTCCAATTTCATTCTTTTATATGTAGCTGTCCAGTTTTCCCGGCACCATTTATTGAAAAGACACATTGTATATTTTTGCCTCCTTTGTCATAGATTAATTGACCATGTAAATGTGGGTTTATTTCTAGGATCTCTATTCTGATCCATTGTTCCATGTGTCTTTTTTTTTTTTTTTTTTTTTTGTAATGCTAGTACTATACTGTTTTGAGAACTACAGCTTTGTAGTATATCTTGAAATCTGGAATTATGACAGCTCCAGCTTTGTTCTTTTTTCTCAGGATTGCTTTGGCAATTAGGGGTCTCCTCTGGTTCCATACAGATTTTAGTATTATCTTTTTTAGTTTTGTGGAAAATGATATCTATCCCAAACACTTTATACACATCTCGCATGAGACTCAAAACGATTTTTGAACTATATATTAGCTTCAATTTATAAATAGAAAAAAAAAGCTCAAAGGATTTTAACTGTTCAAGGTCATATAAATGATTAGTAAATAGTGAAGCTATTATTTGAATCCCAGTTTCTGTGATTCTAGATCTGTACTTATAAACACTCTACCATATTGATGTTTTTTGAAAATATACCACGATCTGCCTATCTACATTTCTGTCCTTTCTCAAAGCATTTCTTTCTGAGTTACATTTTCTTGTTCTTTCCTTTGTTATGAAATTAATTAGTGGCTCTAATACAGAATTAGTGAATTCTGAAAACCAAATAAATTCTGTTCCAAGGAGTAAATTTAATGATAAAAGTTGGGGCACAATGATAATCTATTTAGAAAGTAATGATTTTGAATATACTTGAAACTGTAACATAAAGATCACTGTTTAGTCTGGCTTCATACAGGTCCAAGTAACAATAACACTTCCCTCAAACACCTGTTTCCTCAAATCACATTGTAAGCCAGATGCCTGAGCCAAAGAATTTAAGGCAGTGTCCAAGGCCCTAAGAGAAAAGAGCAGAGGGCCAAATTGAAGCAGACAAAAAGAGCCTCAGTTATACCTATGTGGACTCAAGTTCAGGAGCCCAGTAGACCTGCAAAGGACTTACAACATGGGGGAACATAATGCCATAATTGGGAAAGGGAGCTTTAACTAATACACCCACAGATACAAATGTGCGCTCACTGAAAGATGAATGTCAAAGAAAAGTAGGTAATTACCCAAAGCAAGCGAGATGTTAACCTAAACTAAGAAGTCAGGATCGGGAACTACAAAAATGATGAGAACAAAGGAATGAGGGCTCTAAACTATTCATCTGAGTTGAAGTCTTGAGGAATCTAAAATAATGAGGAGTCAAAACATAAAGTCAGACAGATAGACTTGCACAAGGGGAATAAACTATTTGTACTACACTGTTACAGCACTCCATGTACTCTTGATCAGCTTTTGATGCATAACATACCATATCAAAACGTAACGGCTTAAAATAACATGCACGCATTATTCCTTACATTCTGTGGATTCATCTGGCAATTCTTTCGGTCATGGCTAGCTGAATGGGACTGAATGGCCTAGTGCAGCTTTACTTATTGGCTGTGATTTCTGGGACAGCAATTTTCTCATTCTCTTTCATCACACAGTGGGAGAAGGGTTTCTAGCAGCAAGAGAAGTTTAATGACAAGGGGCCTCTGTTTGCATTACATCTGCTAATGTCCCACTGGCAAAAACAAGTTGGTTGGCCAGACTCAGATTCAAATGGGACACGCAATGTCCCATAGCAAAAGAGTGTACATGTAGGGATGGGAGACATTTGTGGTTGTTTTGGAATCTAACAAAACATTCTAGAGCTAAAAGCAAAATTCACCTAGATTCTAATTATTTTTCCAACCAGTGTTAAGAAATAAGGAACTTAACATAAAGAATATATATGCTATTTATTTCCTCAGTTTTGCTGGGTTTTGCAGGAACCTTCTAACTTCAGAACCAGGGTCACCACTTGAACATAAAGATTCACAAAATCATTCAGCTAGAAGGCAGAGAATGGTTACCAAAGTCCCCAGATATGTGCCACAACTTGAGAATTGCATAAGACATTACTATTAGATTGGAAATAATTCCAAGTCTGTTTTACAGATCAAGTAACTCACAGAGTCAGTCATGAAAAAGTACCTTCTTTAGAATTGGGCTCAATTTATAGGCATATTTCTGAATTATTTTCCAAAATATGCATGCTAATATTTCTTTTAAAGATCCAAAAGTAATCATATTATGCTGCTAAAGATACAGACCATTATGGGATAGTATTGTCTTAGTGTTTACTCATTTATTTTACTAAATATATTTTACAAAGTGATGATAATGTCTTTAGATAGGAAATACTGTTCTCTTTACTTTGAGGATAATTTGTTGGAATCTTCAGTCATTTGATGACTTCAACAATGCCTTGCACATAATCAGTTACAATCTTAACCACCGTATCATCTCCATTATTGGACTGGTGGAGTAGATGTCACAGTTTAGCACTTATTTTAAATTTATATGTAAAATGTTCTGCACTAAGGACTTTTAGCATTCTATAAGAATATTCAGTTTGCATAATAGTAGCTTACAAATGCAGTTTTCTCTCCATCACTAAAAGGTAAATAACATCATTTGATTTCAATTAAATAAAGTGACACTAAAATCTTTGTAAGCAAAAATATAACAATAAAAATACATTAGGATGGAAATTAATAGGCAAACCATAACTTATGCTTTAGGATGCACTATAACGAGTGTCAGCTGCTGCAACTGCATTTCTTAAAATACAAAACAAGCTTTATTCACTAAATTCATGACAGAAAGGAATCCTGAAAAATTACAGTTCTTTATAATGTCTAACTCCAATATGCTTCCAACTAGGTAAGAGTTTGATTCAGATCAGGATTCAGAAAATATATAACACCTGGAAAGCAGATACATGCTAGGTAGCAGGTATTGTTATATGAGAATGAAGTGATTAGATCTCTAAATTACTCACTGTTTAATTCAACTCAATTAAATATATTCTCCAAACACCTCTGGTATTTTCAACAATTTTCCTTGGTTATTGTAAGAAACAGAAAGTCAAGAAAGAGTTGTCATACTAAACTGGCCCAATCTTATATTATTCAGTCTTTTAGGGAAAGGGTATTTCTAACCCTTCCTCAGAATCTGTGTCCCTATTTTAAAACTCTATGCAATTCTGAGACAGGTACCATGTGGTCCCAGAGTCATCTACCCTGATAGATTCTGTCCTTCCTCTCATCAATGTGATCCTGAGGACTTGGAAGCTCTCTGTTGAGTTCAAGCTCTACCTAGGGCACTAAGATATTCCTTTGAGGTTGCTAGTGGTCTCACTTGCCTAAATGGCTCTTGTAGCCATTTCTTCTCTGCAAATGTTGCTGGCCCTCTGGCTTCCCCGCTGGCAACTAGGGACATGTACCCTATATTCTGAGACTCCAAAACTTCTCCATTCTCAACATCTTCCTTCACACTTGGCTGGAAAAACTCTTTCTAGTTTTAGTGAAATCTTTTCCTCTGTGTATTTATGATCAAGGTATTTTATCTATGTCTCAATATTCTCACATATGTAGTATTAGGAAGATTCACAGGAGCTTTCTGTAATCCATATTTTCCCAAACTCACTCAAAACAATAAGCACAAATCTGACCATTTACTTATATAGAATGGGTTGGGGATGGGAGTGGTAAAGAAAAAAAACAGGGATGAAATATCTAAAATATAATACCATACATACACTTAGCTTTCTGTGTAGTAGTAAGACTTAGAAATGATACATGCAAAATTTCTGGCATATTCTAGAGTTGCTCTAGCGCTCCCTGCCCCTCCTCCTCCCCCCTACCCCTCTTCCTCTTCTTCCTCCTCCCCCCTTCCTTCTTCCTCTTCTCCTTGTTCAGACACATGCAAAATTAGATTTCTGATATCCCTATTTCAATTTTTTGAAAAAAGATTATTAACTACCCTGATACATATATCATATAGAAGATGTTGACGACCTATGGACTAATAATAAGGAGAACTTGATTTAGCAGTAGTAAGCTACTACTACTTTGAAGATGCAATAAATATTTTAATCCCAATTATTATGAATCAAATTTAAATCTGAATAATGATCAAAGTTGCTGACATATTTCCCAATAAGCAATCTCCCCACATTTCTATTGATATTTTCTTATACCCTTCAATTATCACTAGGCTGTTGACTTATAGAGTACATAATGATATTGTTATATATTGTTCTGACTAATCCTTAATGGGACTGTGGTGTTTTCCCTTAATGGGACTATAATAAAAATTGGCTCCACCTTTCTCTAGAAGCACTTTTTTTTTCATTGAGGTTTATATAATTTACAGTCCATGACTCAAGAATACATGTACCCACCTTCTGAGAGGAAATACAGGAAAGATCAAGATTTTATGGCCTTGAGAAACCTGAAATGGTGTTTAAAGAGCAGGAGGCATCATGAAACAGCTCCAAGGAACAGATTTTCCAATAAAGGATTTTACATATTTAAAAAATGGCCCACTGTTAAGGCCATTAACTATTTTAACATTATATGAAGTGAGATAGTGGTGTGTTTTCTACCATCTAAAAAACGAGAAAGAGGCTGAGTCACAGGGTGAAAATTTTATGGGTTGTGACAGCAACGGCCCACCAGGAGCCATACGGGGAGATGTGGTCATTTTCAGAATGCACTGTGGAAGGCCAATCCTTTGCCACCAGCTTCAGTATCAACAGGCCTCTAGTAGTTGGCATCACTGAGCCTCCACCTCTTGAGTCACAATCCTATCCAGGTCAGCATAAGGCTTAGAGGAAGTAGAAGATATTTCTGGGTTACAAATCTAAGTCAGAGGGCCAAAGTCGGCCGGGGGCGGGGGGGGGGGGGGAGGAGTGGTTTGCTCACTTTAACTTGTAGTAAACTATCAATTAATAATGCAACCCAACAGCTGTCAGATACTGATTCTAAACATGTTAGGAATGATTTATCCAATGGAGCAGATAAGGAGTAAAAACAATGGATGAAAGTGTTTATTCTAGCACTTTCTCTACCCCTTTGAATACAGTGGATAGGAACAGAGTCATAGAAAGGGGTTTTATACGTCTACCCTTAAAATATTGGTAATTGGGCAAATATAGGAAAAATATAACCCATAGATCTTTTGAAGGGTCCAATATTTTTGAGAATGGTTACTCTGAGTCTGATCTTATTACTGTAAGAGAGGGAAGAAGCAGTATAAATTTGATTAAGGCAGTAGTAGTAAGGAGAGAAAGTAGATGAATTCTAGATATCATCCTTGGTAGATGATTTTATTAATTACTGGCTAAGATCCTGTGTTAGAAGATAAAGATAAAGGAGTAAAAAAATAATCTCTAGTTTCCAGAATGAGTGGGTAGGTAGACAATGAAGTCAGATGGGAAGCAATGAAAGATCAGAAGATTGCAGAGAATTTTTTTGTAGCTTGATTAAAGATGTGGTTACTAGCTATTTCTACTTACATATCTCAATGACATTTCAAGTCCAACATATACAATATTAAGCGTTAAATGTTTGTGTCCCCTCAAAATTCGTATGCTGAAGTCCTAACCCCATAATGTGCTGGTACTAGGCGGTGGGGACTTTAGTAGGTAACTAGGTTTAGATGAATTCATGAAAATGGAGCCCCTACAATGGAATTAGTGCCATTAATAAGAAAAGGAAGAAACATCAGAGCTTCCTCTTCTACCATGTGAGGACACAGCAAAAAGGCAATTGTTTGCAGGCCAGGAAAAGGGACCTCATCAGAACTCAACCATGATGGCACCATGATCCAAACTCCAGAACTGTGAGAAATCAATGTTTCTTGTTTAAGTTACTCAGTCTCTGGTAATTTGTTTTAGCAGCCTCAGCTAAGACAATCATTTTCTACTACTATCTCTCTGCTAGCAATCCCCTACTATGTATATATCAAGCATAGATTTTTCTTCTGAGATTCAGCTTTGATTTTAAGCTTGATATATATATATATACATTTGGGGATTACTGGCACATAGACAGTAAATAAATTTGTACAAATGTATAAAATCACCCTAGAAGAGTGTAGAGTAAGTAAAGGATGAAAGAAATTTGAGAAAGAACATGAAATCTAGAAAATAGTACTTATAAGATGTCAACAGTATCTAGCTGGACAGCTGTTTTGAATTCACTGCTTTCCTTTTCCCAGCTCTGTAGGAAGACCATTTTATACATTGTTTCAATTAACCCCTAGCAGTGATATCCGTAATAAGGGTATATGGACAGAGAGTACACTCAAACATTTAGTGGGAATGATGTCTAACATAAAAAAAAAAATTTTCAAGCAATCATCTCTGTATTATTGTCTTCAGATTTCGGTAAAGGCATAAATAAGAGAGACCGGTAAATATTTGCACTATCTGTAAAAGTCTTTTATACTTTCTGGAAGTCAGAAATTTCCACATTTATAAAACATCTGAGGGGCAGGCGAAGCAGACATTCAGATTGATTACAAGGCTTTTCAGATTTTAAATGTCAGTGCTTTTAAGCTATTCCTAATCTCTCTTGAATCAAATAAATGAATAATAAATATTTGTAAGCTTTTTAATGCATACCCTTACTAAAGCCATGCATTCATTTAATAGAACTATGTATTTATAATGCTTACAACTGATCAGAGCGAGTATTATGGACAATCTCCTTTCTCTGCATTCTATCATATTTTATAACGTGTTTAACATTTTAAATAATTCCTTTACATGTCTGTGTTTCCTGAAAGACTATGAGCTCATTAAAGATTAAGAACATACCTTACTTATCTTGCATATCCAGAGCTTAGGAAAGAACATTAAGATATATCAGAACTTAATGAGTGATGTTTTAAATAACTTTCCATATTTATAAAAATAATTTTTTTCTGCACATGTGAGAGAGAGCATGAACATGCAGGAAGGAGCAGAGGGAGAGGGAGAGAGAGAATCTTAAGCAGGCTCCATGCATAGCATGCAGTCCAATGTGGGGCTTGATCTCAGGACACTGAGATCATGACCTGAGCAGAAATCAAGGGTTGAACACTTAACTGACTGAGCCACCTAGATGCCCCTATAAAAATAATTTTTAAATTATTTTGTGAGGGGTTAAAATACAATACTTGCCAGTAGATATTTTCTTTGAGATCAAGATTTATGGTCAAAAAGCATGGGTCCTGGAGGCAGATTCAAGTTCACATCCTCACTATATATTAGTTTGCTCTATTTTTATTTCCCTCCTATTTAATCTGATTCCATGGTTTATTATATAACCAAGTTGCCTCCAGAGCCTCAATGTTTCTTACCCTTCCTTCTGTCCATGGTACTTACCAGTTAAAATCCCACCCCTAGATAAACCCAAGGAGCCCTCTCTTTATGCCTGTACTCCTGGAAGATGCTGGAGAGAAATCACCCAACCAGGCTCAGGTTTTAACTCTTAATGACCAAAAACTTCAAATGTACACTCGATATTTACAGGAATTCTACTATGTTTATCTAATAAACTTGATGTCCTGTTCACTAATATTATATCATAATATCTCTCTCCTCAACCTGAGAAAAATCATCAGATGCTAAATACTTTATCTTTACACTATCAAATCTACAATGAACCACCATGAAAAGCTCAATTTTAAATAACTTAATGAACTCTCCACAAAAATGTTCTTCAGAGGGATATGATGGGAGAAACATTCTCCAACTAGAAAATGTTACCAGTTTTTCCATTCACCTTCCCTTCAAAATTCCAGGCCTGCCAGTACCTGCAAAACTTTTGTATACAATCTTACTCTAATCAACAGGACAACTGATTTCTATAAATCAACATAACAAACAGTACAACATTAGCTAATGTTGAAATGGTAAGGCTTGAAAGAATGCCTTCACCTTGGAGCTGATACAGTCTACCAACCTAGTTTTTAATCTTCATCTGTCTACATCAAACTTGGTGTACTTCACCTGGCTCATCCACAACTAAAAAAGTCTGAATGACAACTAAGTACCAGGTATTGTTATAGAAGATGGAGTAACAGCAACAAACAAAAATATAAAGTCCACACTCATGAAAATTATATTCTAGGGGCGCCTGGGTGGCACAGCGGTTAAGCGTCTGCCTTCAGCTCAGGGCGTGATCCCGGCGATCCGGGATCGAGCCCCACATCAGGCTCTTCCACTGTGAGCCTGCTTCTTCCTCTCCCACTCCCCCTGCTTGTGTTCCCTCTCTCGCTGGCTGTCTCTATCTCTGTCGAATAAATAAATAAAATCTTTAAAAAAAAAAAATTATATTCTAGTGCGAAGAGCTATACAAACAAGTATACAAACACGTATATAGACAGGTCATAGAATGACAACTGCTAGAAAGAAAAATAATAATAAAGGAAATACAGGAATAAAGAGGGCCAAGTGGTTGGGACGACTCTTTTCATAGGGTTGGTAAATAAACCCTCATTAATAAAATTATATTTGAGGACACTCCTAATGAAAGTTATAGCTTAAGCCATGCACGTGCGAGAAGGTGTTTCCCATGGAGGGGGCAGCAAGTGCTGTGGGCCTGAGTTAGTGTGTTAGAGAAACTAAGGAAGGCCATAAAACTAGGAGCTGAATAATCAGGAAGAGTGCCAGGAGGAGAGATCAGAGAAATAGTTAAGGCCCATCTAGGTTTCTGTATCCAGCATAAAAACTTCTTTTTTTCCTAAGGAGTGAAATAATCTGACTTCTGTTTTTAATATAATAGGAACAGCAGATTAGAAAGCTATAGCAATAATTCAACCACTGATGATTGCGGCTTGGCTGGGATTGGTCATAAAGTGGGCTAAATCCTAGATATGCTTTGGTAATGTGAGGTAAGAGTGAAAGAGAGAATTGGGGGATGACTCTGAAGAATTGTTACAAGGAAATAGATGAGAATTGTCACAAGGAAAGCAGACTTTAGAGAAAAATCATGCTTGTTTTAGAAGTGTGATGGGATGCCTGGATGGCTCTGTTGGTTAAGCATCCGACTCTTGATCTCAGCTCAAGTCTTGATGTTAGTTAGGGTCGTGAGATTGAGCCCTGCACTGAACTCCACACTGGGCATGGAGCCTACTTAAATAATAATAATAACAATAATAATAATAGAAATATTAAGTGTGAGATAATAATAATAATAGAAATATTAAGTGTGAGATTCCTGATTTACTATCAAATAGAGATGTCCAATAGATTATTCACTAAAGGCATCTGGAATGAAGGGAAAGGTTTGGACTAGAGATCATGGCTGGCATGTGAAGTTATGAACCTCCATGAGCTCACTTAGTGAATTTCATTAGAGAGGGAACAAGGTCCAAGGACTGACATCTATCTAGCACCTCCCAATATTTAGAGGTCAGGGAGATGAACAACATATAGAAAAAGAGATATAGAAGGAAAAGTCAGAGACATAGGGGACAAAACAGTCACAGATAGTGTTAATGAATCCAGAAGAAAATGCTTCAAGAAAGAGGGAAGAGTCAGTTTTTCAAATGCTGGAGATTGGTCAATTAACATGATGACTGAGCCTTGCCCATTGGATTTAGCAATGTGGCAGCCACTGGAGGCATTAAGAGTTGTTTAGTGAGGCAATTAGCATGAAAACCTAATTGGACAGAGTTCAAATGAGAAGGAAAGGAGAGATCTTGAATGTAAAGGGATCCCTTGGGGTTAGAGGGAGTCTACCTTTATGCAAGCCCAGGGGCCTCCATCAGAAGTCAAGATGAAATCCATGCACCATAGGAAAATACACACTCTTCAGGGCCCCTTTGGAAGTGGTTAAGATAGTGCCAAATCACCAAAAATGCCTGCCACTCTGGAGGACTTTAGGCCTCTGTCAGCAGAAGTCTGGGAAAACCTCTCCTCAGTTGATGTCCACAGTCCCTTCCCCACTATTGGTCCTGGAATCACTAGGATAAATTTCTGTTCATGTTAGTCACCACAAGAACCCTAGGAGTCGCCAGTCATCCTTGATCTCCTGAGACCCTAATCCCCATACAGAGGTGCATGTTGTCTTTCATTCCACCTTCCAACCCACTATATCTCCTGAAACTCATCCACTGTGTCCTCTGGCATTCCATATCCGTCAAGAGCAAAATCTATAGCTGAAAAAACAATTTTTCTATGGCAAAAACAAATCATTATTTGTGTGTAAAATCTCCTTTTGCTTTCTTATTCAAAAGAAAGCCCAAATCTCCCTTAATAACACTGTTTCCCCTGCAGCTCTCATGACCATTTTCTCGCTCATGCTCCTCACACCATCAGGCTGAGAGGATGGCTATGTGTCCTCATTGTTCTTCATATTCATTCCCAGCTGAGACTTCCTTTCAATTCCCCAGAACATCCACTTTTGTTACCATGCCATCAGATCCTAACTACACACTCTACTATATCCTCCTTGTTACACTCATCTACCCCTTCCCCGGTCATTCATTTCATCTACTTTAGCTTCTGAGCCACCGTCTTTCTCCAATGCTATCTCTGTCATAATTTTCAGTGATAACTATATAATATAAATAACTATTTTAATCCCTAGTCCCTTGGTCCCATAATCTCCAGTAGCACAAAGTGATATTAACAAAAGCACAGTCTCTTTTTCCATGGTATAAAATTTCCAATGAAATAAGGACCACACTTCATTGTACCAGTCTCCAAATTTTTATTCAGATATGTTACCAGTTCTTACTAATGAAATGTAACCAAAATCAATGTATGCCACCTTAGGACCAAGGTTTTTAAGAAGTGAGTTGTCCTCCTCTATCACTATCTTTACTCTTCAACCTACTGGATATGACAAAAATAAGGGGCTGGTGAACTGAAGAGATTGAGGGAGTCTGAGTCTTAGTTAATTTCTTCAAAGACATTATCAAGCAACTAGAAACAAACTTTTGAAAACTGAGCCATAATTCTTTTTTTTTTTTTTTTTTTTTTTTTTGGTCTCTACTTACTGCCACATGTCTAGCATATCCTAGTTAATAAATCACTTCTTAACCAATGATCTTGGCCTGGAGTGACCTCATTCACCACTTCCATGGTCACGCTCAAGACCTAATTATTACCAATAACAGACCTTCCTATAAGCATTATTTTAAATGTCCCCTCTCTAAAACCATCATCATCTTTTTACCTCTCTCCCTTTATATCAACTATTCCCAAACTCTACCAAGATGGTTACTCCATCGACAATAGCATAATTTTAGTCCTTCTTCCCCATATTGCCCTGATACTCTCCTTAGACACAATTAAATACAATGTGACAATACCTTAGCTAGTACCCAAGTTTCCTTGCCCCTATCACATTGTCAGACATCATCGGTTAAACCACAACCTTAGTTAAATTTGGTTTCTCAAATGCTGCCTGTCTGTTCTCATGTAGTTCAATGTGGCTGGGAAAAAAAATCACAGAACCATTATAACTAGTCTTTCATTAAATCACCAGTTACTGACTTCAAATAGGCCCATAATGGTGATACAAAGTCATATTATATTTCCTTAATTCACTCATTCCTCCACTTTCTTTTATTTTCAAATATACAATACTAAATCCATTCTCTACATGAGCTAGTGTTACTTTTTTTTCCACTGAGAACATTAAACAGAAGAAGAAAACCTCCAAAAGATATCACAACCACTTACAGTTCCTGCATCTGTACACCATTTTGCCTTCTTTCTTGTAATCTACAGGTTCTTCTAGCCAAGGCCAAGTTCTCCTTTTGAGCACTAGATCTCATCCTCCTCATACCTACAACAGGAATATTCCAGAAATTCTCCCTTTTCTACCTTTCTCAGCTTTTCATCTCTAGTGATTCATTCCCAGAATTTTTCTTTTATACCAGTATGTGTACAAAGCATTAGTTTTATTTGTTGTGCCTGATTTTTATTCCTTCATTTTCTATTCATTTCAATCACAATTTCACCTCCCATTGCAAATGCTCTTCTCAAGAAAACCCCTGGACATCACTAAATCTAATGGCCTTTCTCAGTCTTCTGTTTCCTCAATGTAAAGCAGTATGTATGACATAGTGGTTCTTACTCTTCTGAAACTGTTTTCTGTACTAGGTTATCACTCATCTGGTTCTTCTCCCACCTCTCTGTCTTTTTTGTCTCAGTATTTTCACTTGTTCTTATTCCTTCCCCTGATCTTTGTTTGGAGTATCCCAGTGTTCTTGAATCTCTTCTATTTCTTATCTAAAACTGTGGCTGAGTACCTTAACCAATTTCATGGTTCTGAAAACCAGACACAATCTATCACTGATTACTGTTTATATGTTCCCTAAATTCTAAACTCATATATTCAACTCTCTACTAGTCATCTTAAATTGGATATCTAACAGCCATTTTAACATTACAAATCCCAGACTGTCAATATTACCTCCTGCAAAAAACATAAGGAACAAACAAAAAACTCTTCTCATTATCATACCCATCTCAATAAAGGGTAACTGAGTTTTTCTAAATGCTAAAGGCAAAAATACCTTGGAGACTTCCGTGACTTTTCTTACATTCCAGCTACAAACCTCCAGCAAACCCTGCTGGCTTTGTTTTTTACATATAGCCAGAATCCAACTACCTCTCTCTCTACTACCACTTTGTACTAGGACACCATCATCTTCTAGAAGAATTCTTGCTATAACCTACTGATTGATCTCCTTTTGATTTTATGTACATGTTGCTGAAGTAATCTTTTTATCATGTGTCAGAATGTTACTTTTTTGTTTAAAATTCTATATGTATTTTTTTAAATCTCAGTATAGAGGGGTTCCCCCCCCCCTTTTTTTTTTTTTTTTTTTTGGTTTTTGTTTTGTTTTGTTGGTGGTGGTGGTGGTGGTGGTGGTTTGTTTGGGTTTTTTGTTTTGTTTTGTTTTTTTGGCTATGACCTATAAGGCAACTATTTTACCTCCACACTTGCCATTCATTCTTGGAATTCTCATACTACTCATATTCCCATCTTGAGCTCTGTACTCCAGCCACACTATCCTGTTCACTTTTCCTGGAACATACTAGACATGATCCTACCCCCCCTTCCCCGGCCTTTGCACTTACTTTTTCTTTGCTTAGCATGTTATTCTTTGGGGGTTGCTTTTTAATTTCATTTAGATCCTTACTCAAATAGAGTGAGGCTTTTCTTGGATAGCCTTTGTGGTAGGCAGAATAATGCCCTCCAAACATGTCCATATCCTAATGCCAATAATTTGTGAATATGTTAGATTACATAGCAAAGGGGAATTACGGTTGCCAGTCAGTTGACTCTAAAATAAGGAGATTCTCCTGGGTTGTCCTGGTATAATCACAACGGTACTTAAAAGTGCAAGAGCAAGGAAGAAGAAGAGAGTCAGAAGGAAATGTGACTACAGGAGAAAGGCACAGAGAAATGCAACATAGCTAATTTTGAAGAGAGAGAAAGAGGGCATGAGCCAAGTAATACGAATGACCTATAGAAGCCAAATAAGGCAAGAAATGAATTTTCCCCTAGAGCATCCAGATAGGAATGCAGCCTAATGAGACCCCTTTCACACAGAGTCTGTATGGCTCTGAAATGACCTTACAGAACTGTAAGGTAATAAATCTCTATTGTAGCCTATGAGGCTACTAAATTTGTAGCAATTTGTTATAATAACAATCAAAAACTAATACACCATGTCAAGTTTAACCTCATTCTCAACATTCCTTATCCGTTTCCTCCACTTTATTTCCTCCATTGCATTAGTTCCTTGCTAATATACATTATATTTTGCTCATTTATATTGTTTTTGCTGTGTCCTTACTAGAATGCAAGTTCCATGAGGGCAGTGAGAACAGATATTTTGGCCTTTTTGTTCCTTGCTTTATCCCCAACTCCTAAAAGACTGTCTGGAACATGAGAGCTACTAAAGAGACAAAAAAATCTGTTGAATATATATGTAGAATTTATGCATTGATGCAACAAATTTTTGTGCATACATATGCATGTGTACATATACACATATATATGTATGATATAAATATATACATGTATGGATATATATATATATACGGATGGATTATACTGAATTTAGATTCTCTCCATTGCTCTATTCTAAGCTATTAAATGGTCATTCCTTTTTATTTACTTACCTAGTTATTGAATAATTACTACTTCTACCCTCAAGTAAATAACCTGGCAGCTAAGTCACCACTTTCCCACTCCCAATTCACTTGATCCCTGCCACCTGTAATTCCACACAACATTTGAAACAGAAATTGCCCACTTTAGAGCACTTTCTAAAACACCTGCCAATTTGGACAGTATTATTAGAAACCAAGGCATTTAGTTATTGTTGACATGCACTTGTGAAACACTGGTAAGTAGTGAGCACTCTGCTCATAACAGATTACACTGATAAACTTTTATGATAAATTTAATTTTGATAAATAACAAAAATTCATTTTCTAATTGGTAGATGTGAAACATGAATTTGTAAGTTAATAAATGTTTAACACTGTAATGACTACATGTCACAGAGGAAAGAAGGCCGTATACGGATATCATTACTACATTTTCACTGACCAACCATCTTCCTTCTGCCTAGGTTTGTTTTTTGCTTTTGATCATTTTTCATAACTCAATTTATGTTACAGTACTGTATTTAATCTCCAATATTATACTTCTTTAAACCACTAGCTTCTAAGAAAAATAAAACTGAATTTACCCTTGAAACCATTTTTCATATGTATAATGTGGTATCTGTGTTTTTCACATTATATTAGACAGTAGGCAAGAGCTTTGAGGGGCTGATTGCCCTATTGGTACAATTCCAAGCAATATCTGAAGACAAATGCAATGAGCAAACTGTGTTAAACTTTATCTGCTGAAATTTGTAGCTCATTTAATGGCTTATTAGAGAAAAAAAAAAAAAACCCAACAGATTAAATAGAAAGCCATGTAGGTTTTTTTTTTTCTTTTTTCTTTTCCATCAAAAAATCCTTACATATTTTGATGGTGATTACATGAAGGTCATTTTCCAAAATGTCAAATAACTCCTTACCAGAATGACACAAGATGCATTCTGACTTATGTGACTTTGAATCTCAAAATAAGTCACTGAAGTAAATTAAAAGTGAGAGATTTCCCAGTTCTGCTTTTTAGGGTGTCATGATATATTGAATATACACTTGCAACAATTAGTATTTCCTCTGTAATTCAGTCATTGTGAAATCAGTGATCTGACATCATGCATGAAACTGTCCACCCAATGCTTAAGGAAAACCCTGTATAGTCAGATTCTAACACCAGAAGTTGTATTTAAAACAATAGGAGAGAAAATTTCAATCAAAATAGTGTACTCCAGACATGACCCCAAACTGGCAGATAAATTCAGTTCAAAGCATTTTTATCGGCCAGTGCAATATTCAGTTTCATCTAAAGGCTCTTGGTACCTTTATTAAAAACAATTAATGAAGAACCCCCCCCCCCAAATTTAGCAACATTCATGAATTCAGGAAAGTAACTATATACTCAAAAAAACCTGACAAGCAGTGCTTACTATTCAATATATGAGCTTCCCCACCCACTGCATACTCACTGTCTCACACTTAGGGTACATATGAGGAGCTTTCCAAACAGTAATAAACTTGTGGAGTAAAGATGATACGCTTTGTCATAACTCCTTGGGGTGGATCGTTTGCTGTAACTTGGATATTTGGATGCCCTATTTTGTCTTAGGTCACATAAAAAACTTAAATCACATTCCCATTCCCATTCAAATAGTTCCAGAAAGTATAATCGTCTCTTCTAAAACAAACCAAAAATAGTTATAATAAATTATTGAGGTCTCTATGGCATTTTGAAAAAGTTGTTTAAAAATCTGTCATATTTCTTTGAAGTTGCTTAAGTCGGAATTGAACTGCTCTTTAAATTATGTGTCTGTTGTTTATTATCACTAAAATCAAATGGATTCCTTTTGCAAGAGTTGAAACTGGGACCCAGAGAGATTTGTTTCTTTGCTTTGCTCTCAAAATCAATTTGCTCTTGCTACTGAAGTGTCCCATTCACTCTCGAGAGCAGAGAAAGTAAGTTTTATGGATTCATGCACCACTTTATATATGACAGGAACCTGCCTAACTGCAGTAAAGATGCAACCAGAAATCCCACACTTGAAGATAACTTTAGTTTACAGAATCCAACAATCTATAACTCTTATAACTCCTACATCAGGACCAGTTTTCCATACCCAGGCACTGGCTTCCGCTTCAGGAAGAGCATTCTTATATCAATATGAAAAACCATTGCTAACAAAATTACTTTTTTACAAAGATATGTCTGTGTGTTTTTTGCTCCTTATCTAACATTATGGATTTCCTCTCTAAAGACATTTCTTCTTTCTGTTATTTAGGATTCACCTAGACCTCAGTTAAATCACTTACAGCTAAGGGAACTTTTAAGAAATTTATAAGGTTTATGATTTTTGATGATGCAGACATTGTATTCACCTTCTAAATTCACTGTCTCAATCTTATTAAGTATCTTAACTCAAGTCAAACTTTAAAAAGAATCCTGGTGTTTATATTAGATAATACATAAAAATAAAGATTCTGAGGGTTTTGAAATACAATACATATTTACATTGTTTACTGTGTAGGTGAATGTGTCCTGTCTGGTTTTGGGGCAAAGTGAAAAATAATCCTCTACTGAATATGAATGGCATTCTAAACTCATACTGAACTCATACATGCAGTTGTAGCAGTCAAAGAAAAATTCCCAACAACAGTACATTAAAATTTGTATAATCTACAGGATTCACTATAGGTCTATGACATGCAAAATGTGATGCATTTTGAATGGAAATGCACATGGAAGTTTTAGTTTATCTCAATCCTACTTACTTTTTCTTAAAATATGCTTTCCTTCTGGTAACTAACTTAACTTTTCAACAACCGAAGGCCAACAGCAAAAATGAACACTGGGAAGTTGATTACATTAGTCTCTACAGAACCTTTCTTCATGTAGGATCCAGCACAATGAGATAAATAAAACATTTGTTGTTTTGCCAAATAACTATTCAGAAGAATATCTACCAGTATTGATCGTGCCCAGCAGCCACAAAACCACTGGTACTTACAGGTTTACCATTTCCAGTCTCAACAATTTACTTTACATAGCCAACTGACTCTCTGTCCTATTACTCACAGTTTTTCAAAAGATTGAGCTTCTCCCTGTGTGACAAATGGAGTCTAATTTAGTCTTTCCTAAATTCCCGTAAAAATATCTATGGTCTTATGCTCACATAGACACAGACACAGAAACACATACACACTCATACATATTCACAGAACACTTCACACATTAAGAATGCTAACCTTCCTAATCTTCCTTTGGCCAGTGCCCAGAATAATTAGGCCACAGTTTATTTACAACAGTACTTCTCAACCAGGGACTATTTTACCACCACGATCTCCACCTCCCCCAGAGAATACTTCATAATGTCTGGAGACATGTTTTAGTGTCACAATCATGGAGGCTGCTACTGGCGTCTAGTTGGTAGAGGCCTAAGATGTTGCTAACATCCTATGAGGCACAAAACAGTGCCAACAACATGGAATTGTCCAGTTTCAAATGTCAATAGCACCAAGCTTGGGAATCCCTGATTTAAAATATAATGATGAGAAAAATGAAGACAAATTTTTAATAGAGAATAATGAAAGGAAGCATGCTTTACAAATAAAAAAGCATAGTGTTCTAATACTTAAGAAAATGCTACCAGTATAAGAATTGATGGAAGAATTATTGGAATAGTGTTGACAAAAATTAAAACAAAAATGTGGCAAACCAGGGTAATGTGATATACTATTTATAGTCTGGCATTAAATGCCAGGAACGTTTTCAAATATAATGTATCCTAAGGAAATTATCGAAAGTGTGAATAAAGATTTATGTAAACACTGTTAACAGCATTATCAAAAAACCAAAAAGGGTGTTGTAATTCCTTATTTTCAGTAATCCCTGACCCTTTCTCTTTCTTGTTCTAATGCCACATGTTAAATCTAATGATGAACCAAATGTCATGAGTGTCCAGGTTCCTTCCCAAAGACTCCTGCCTATGCTTAATGACTTATCCCCAATTTATTCATACCTGACCATTTAATTAAGTGAATGCTAACCCTTTATCCTCTATGACCTTCTGGAGCAGTTCTTTAAACCCAATAAAACAATTATGAGAATTCAAGCTCTGAACTATTCCAGACCCTCTGTTGCCTTCTGGTGTCGGAAATGTCCCCTGTAATCACTTGTGTCAAATAAGATTTCAAAAAGCTAGTCAGAGACCTCAGGGTCTGCGTGTATAGATTTGTGCATTAATGTTTCCTTTTCTCCAACTTGTTTTCCCCCAATGACAGCTGAGTGTGCATTTAAGATAGGGGTTTTCTCTTAAAGAGAGAAAGCAACCCAATGGCAATGACATGAAGACTACTAACCATCCTTTTAAAATTACAATGAAATTTCTGGGTCTATACTAATTGTATCTAGATATTGGGGTTCAGTAACCTTTCCAACCAAACAGCATGCGGTGCCCCTCTGATCTGTAGAACCTCTGGAAAAGACATGCTTCATGTTCATGTTATAAATGTTATATAATTCTTTTTCCTCCATTCCAATTATTAAAGAAAAAAGATTTATGGATAAACCTGTAACTCCTATTGCTTATTTAAAAAATGCGTCTTACCAATTAAGGGGGAAAGAGTACAGAAAATAAGGGATAGAAGTTTTTCATTTACATCTACATAGTATTTACATAATGCATGGTGTCACAATTCTGCAAAAAATTTGGTGTGTATCTGAATCAAACTGGAAAGCACACTGGATGTTCTGATACAGAGAATTTGGGGGCAAATACTGGTGAATCTCCATTTTTCACAAGTTGCTCAAGATATTTCAAGGCTCTCTAAAATGTACGAACAAGTGGTATAGACCTTGGAGAGTTCAGATAATTAGTAAATCCTGAAAGGGAAGAATGAAAGGGGGGTAATCAGAAGGGGGAATGAACCATGAGAGACTGTGGACTCTGGGAAACAAACTGAGGGTTTCAGAGGGGAGGGGGGTGGAGGATTGGGATAGGCCGGTAATGGGTAGTAAGGAGGGCATATATTGCATGGTGCCCTGGGTGTTATACGCAAACGATGAATCATGGAACACTACATCAAAATCTAATGATGTACTGTATGGTGACTAACATAAAAGATTTTTTAAAAAAATTAATAAATCCTGAAGGGATCAGTGGAGCTATGAATATCTGCCAAGGATGAGGGTTGATTGCTGAGTTAGGACAACTATATTTTAATAGGAACTTGAGAAAGAATAGAGACTGAGACAGTGAAAGGAATGAGAAAGTAATTAAAACAAGGCTGTCTGAACCCAGAGTATCTACAAAGCCCTTAAGTAGAATGTGCAGATAAAAATAATCACGCCCACATTTTCTTCATCAAGGATCCTGATTTTAATTTCACAAAAGTCATTTCAGTTGTGCTCGACTGTGATCTATTAAACAAATGAATTTATTAGGTAATAATCTATTTTTTCTACTCTTAAAATTAATCAGATATAATACCAGACTGCTCAATCTGAGGAGATCAGTGGGAAATAAAAAGTACAACTAAATGAATTGTGATTCCAACCAGAAGCAAATATAGTAGAAATTTATCTATCTGGTTCTATCAAGACCTGTAATTGATGGGTTAATGAGAAAATTTTGCTAAATATGAAGTCATGAAAGGTAACATATATATAATATGTATATTACATACATGTATAAACATACACATGCATATATACTGTAAATATTTCAGCTGAACCATAAATATGTGAATTTGAAATTACATAACATTTTATGTGAAGAGGCTAGGCCTTTTTAGTATTTTGTTGTCTTTTTTGCATACACCATAGAAATTAAAATCTATGGTCTCTAGTTCTGGTTGAGAAGAAATTGAAGACATTCACAGGGCTACTTACTTTTTTTTAATTTTATAATAATATTTTTTTATTATATTATGTTAGTCACCATACAGTACATCCCTGGGTTTTGATATAAAGTTCGATGATTCATTAGTTGCGTATAACACCCAGTGCACCATGCAATATGTGCCCTCCTTACTACCCATCACCGGTCTATCCCATTCCCCCACCCCCCTCCCCTCTGAAGCCCTCAGTTTGTTTCTCAGAGTCCATAGTCTCTCATGCTTCATTCCCCCTTCTGATTACCCCCACAGGGCTACTTAGAGTATAAAATTTTCTAAATTTTTTCCTTTCCTCCTACCTTTCATAGTTATTTACCCAAAATCTGTTTTCTGAAATATTTTTTCAGTAATTAGCATTTCTTTTCATAGTCATATTTTAAGGTATTTTATTAAATTACAAAATTATACGAAAAAGTGCACTTAGAAGGAACATGATTGAGAACAAACACACCTGGCTTTGGGGAAGAAAGGACTCATTTTGTGAGAGCAGAAGTATATAGGTGTACCAGAGAATAATCGACTCACCTTAAGTTTTTAGGGTGAATTGGACATTAGTCAGCATGTTTTATGGAGCGCATCCACAGTGAGTTATTATGTAGAGGTAGGTTGAGAGCTTCTCCTGTAGAAATAATAGCTAAAATCTACTGAGGCCGTATTGTCTCTTTATGGAGCTCTTTACATATATTCTCCTTTAATCTTCAAAGCAATCTTGTCAGGAGCAGATACAATTATAATCCCCATTTTACAGATGAATAAATAGAGGTAGAAAGAGGTTGAGGAACTTACTAAAGGCAAACGCAGAGTGGAATTGAAAATGAGCTGGTCTTGTTCCAGTGGCTGCAAGATTAATCCGAAGCAGACTTCACAAGTTAGCCTATGAGGCTTCAGCGTCGCTATGCAAACATTCTTTATAACACACACACACACACACACACACACACACACACACACAGATTTTGAGTGTTCTTTGTTTTCAAAATTTAACTAGTTTTTCTTTCTGGTTTTTTAAAGTAATTTTTTTATCATAAAAAAAACAAGCCAATACAAACTTGGAGATAATAATTATCACATGAAATGCAATGATCTTTGGTATCAGTGTGATTATGCTTTACAGATTTGTTTCGCCACCTGGAAGAAAGCCATCCAGGTGATCATTACAGGGAAAAGTTATAGGATTAGTCTATTTTCAGTCAGATGCTAATACCCAAATGAGTCAACTGCAGTGGAAGTGCCAACTACCAGTCTAATCACTATTGACAAAGTATTATAAAATACAGAAAATCACATTCAAATCACTAAAGCAGGTAGGAGATGGATTTCCCAGAAGTGGATGGAATGCTGATTTTATACTACATTATATATTAATTGGGTATATATGTTATATACATATGTATATGTGTGTATATATATATACATATGTATATGTGTGTATATATATATGCATATATGTGTGTGTGTGTGTGTGTGTGTGTATATACCCATCTTAAAGAGAATAGTTTGTAGAAATAATTAGAAATGTTTCTTGTCAAAGCCAGTACTTGAGTTGGAACTAGAGTGGTTAGAATTTTTATAGAGGCAAGGTTTTTGGAAAAAAGCATACCAGATAGAGCATACATGTTTGCTAAGTCATGGAGTGGGTTTGTTAAATGACTAGTGGTAGAACTGGGTGAGGAGGGAGATGTATTTTTGATGTAGGGTAAAAGGAAATAAAACTGAAATGGGAAATTAGAACAAGATCACTTTGAAGGATCTAGCTTACGTCAGTATGTTCTTCTTTCATTAAAAGCCTTACTTAAGGGGCTCCTGGGTGGCTCAGTCGTTAAGCATCTGCCTTTGGCTCAGGGCGTGATCCCAGAGTCCTGGAATCAAGCCCTGCATCAGGCTCCCTGCTCCGCTGGGAGCCTGCTTCTTCCTCTCCCACTCCCCCTGCTTGTGTTCCCTCTCTCGCTGGCTGTCTCTCTCTGTCAAATAATTAAAATAAAATCTTTAGAAAAAGAAAAAGAAAAAAAAAAGCCTTACTTAAGAATATGCACTTTGGAACAATTTAAAATTTGTGAGCAAGACTGACACAATGGAACATACAAAATAGTTTCTCAGAAATGTTATGATGCCAATAGCTGAACCTGTCAGCAAAAGAAATAAAGGAATGTTTAAGTTGCTTTTGGATTGATCTATTGCCGTGTTTAAAGTAGTTTTACCAGACAGAATTGTTTTTTCCTCATTAATGTAACTGAATCAGTGGGCTGGAAAATAAAAATTTCAGTTCCATTTTTACTATGTGCTGGCTCAGAATCTGAACAAGAAATTTTCTCTAACTCCTTTTATGCATGTAAAAATTAAATTTCAAAAAAAGCTAGCTTCTTTTGATTAATGATTGTTTTACAAATTGACCAAATCTGATTAAACATAAAACTTGAACTCACGGAAAACTTCGTTAAAGATTATATGTCAGTTTATAACTGCATTTTAACACTGTGTCATTTATTTTCCTCTAAGAATTATAGAAACATGGTCGAAGAAGTACCATTTCAGTATGTTTTAGTTTACCCAGCAAAACACTACCCACGGTCTCACTGAAGCCGAACATAACACCTCCGGGGTCAGCAGGCATCTCTTCTAAATGTTGTTAATAAACTCTTTTCCAAACTCCAAAACTCCAACTCTCCTATCAACCAGCTAACTCAGTTGATTTTATTTTTACTTTATATTAAAATAAGAACTTTCACCAGATGGAAATTCTCTTTACTTCCTATTAATGTACCTGCATCCTACACATCCTCTGTCTCACTGTCCTTTGGGTCTCATCTCCCACTGACTCTTCAGAAAAATCACTCACTCTGGATGATTCCTTCTTGCCCTCTATCATCAATCTATTCATCTTTTGTGGCTGTTTCTCATTTCTATTCATATCTATTCTTCCCTTCATAAAAAATTTAAAAAATTGTTTTCTCCAGCCCACTGCCCCTTCAAGCTCAAACTTATCTAAAGCATTGTCCTTATTCATGCCTCCTTTTTTTCCACCCCACTCATTTCTGGAAGTCAAACTGCATAATCTTCAATTATGAAATGCAAAATTAACCTATGTGAAAATCCTTGAAGCTCAGGATTTTCACCTCATTTTCTCTTTCCTTCTTGTCATGTCCCTTAACACATATCATAACAGAATACAGATATATACACAGATGTATGCAATTAAAGAAATGATAGAACAAGAAACTGATTTTGTAGGGCAGGAGAAAGTGCTCTGGATTTCTAGTTCCTGAACATAATGTCTTTAACCTTAATCACCCGCTCTTTCCCATTTATGAAAAACTACTGACAGTAATAATACCTTATTTTAAAATCTGTCATATAAATAAATTGTAAAAATACTATTACATAACTGTATTCTTATTACAAAAACATTGTAGATAAACTGCCCATACAGCTATGATATTATAAAGCTAACACTGTATTATTGAAATGTTAGATAGAATGCTCTTCTAGGTACAAACTAGATTGTAACTGCATTTTAATCCTGCAGCATTTATTAAGAATTATAGAACCATAATAGATGACATACTGCTTTAATATACCATTTAAAACTTTAATCGTATTTCATTTTAAATGATGGAATCATTACTTATGAGCATAATAATCAGAATTATCTCCAGGAATGGTTTTTAGATAAGTTGTAATGATGCTTTTTAAAAAATTTACTGAATATAGAATAACTTTGTTCTCAGCACTTTCAATAATTACCAGTGATGTAATTTTTCAAGTTTGTTTACTCATAATAAATTCAAGTACATACGCAAGAAAATGCATTTATATGAAATTATAGGATAAAAGAAAATAGGAATGTGACAAATGTTTGAAATTGCAATTCTAAACTAATACAACACATCACAAAACCTCCACAATTTAAAAACACAGATCATAGTCTTATGATGTGGGGAGAAAAATGAGACATATTAGCAACTTTTTTCCTGTATTGCATAGTTTTTGATACTTGAAATTTTCTATATATTTTTATCTCTGAGCTTATTTCTCTTTGTTGATTCATAACATCAAAATAATGAAAGCTGCTTGCCATCAAGCTGGAACATTTAGTTTAAGAAAATTTAATGAATCTACTTGTACTGAGATTTTTTTAATCAATTTTGAGGTATAATTTATATACAAAAGAAGTGAATTCAATGCATTTTAACAATCAATCTTCCCATGAAACTAATGTGCCTCAATCAAGTTACAACTTGAAATATCAAGTTGGATATTTCCTCCATATCCAAAAGCTTCAACCTGACTCTTTCAGTCCCTCAGTGCCTTCACTACCCTGAACCACCCCAGAAAACCATTGTTCAGCTCTCTGTCATTGTAAATTATTTGTATTTTTTTAGAATCGTGTATGAAGCAAATTGTATAGTAAGTACTCTTTGTGCCTGGCTTAATTATTTTGAGACAGATTGTTGTTTTGTCATTCAATATTTCATTCCATTTTATCAATGAGTAGTATTCCATTTTATGCACTTACAAACATTTTTTACCCATTCTTCTGTTGATGAACATTGAATTATTACCAAATTTTTGCTATTATGAATAAATGTACCATGGATATTCTTGTAGAAGATTTATGTGGATGTAAACTTTCACTTTTATAGGGTAAATACCTATGAGTGGAATTGATACTTCAAAGGGCAGATGTATAGTAAGTGCATGATTAACTGTGTAAAAAAAAAACCCCAAAAAACAAAAAACACTCTTTTCCAAAGTGGTCATACCCTTCTATACAATCACCAGTAATCTGTGAAAGTTCTAATTGTAATGTATCTTCACCAACATTTAGTGCTGTCAATATTTCTAATGTTAGTCCTTCCAGTGCTATGAGATAACATATAACTATGATTTAATTTACATTTCCATCATAACTAATAATGTAGAGCTATTTGTCATGGACTTATTTGGCCATTTGTGTATTTTCCTCTGTGATGTCTAATCCAAAATCTATAATGATTGTTCATTCTACACTGGATTATGTATTAGTTTGAATCCTCTAAAAAACAGATACCAAGAAGGAATTACACATGCAAGAGATATATTGGGAAAACACCTTTGAAATTTAAAGGCAATAAAGCTACAGAAAGCAGGTCACACTGGAGGCCCTAATCAATGCAATAAAGAAAAAGAAAAAAAAAGCATAAAGACTAGAAAGATGTGTACTTGTCTTTATGGAAGAAGACATTATGTTTTTAGTACACCACCATACGGAATTTGCTAAAAAGCTATCTGAACTACTAAGTTGGCAGGATAACAGGGCACAAGATCAATATTCAAAATAAACTATCTATTTTACACTGATAATAAACAATTGGAGATTCAAATTAAAAATATCATTTTCAATCACATGAAAAAATGTGAAATGTGAACAAAATCTGTGTAAGACCTATATACTCAGAATTAGAAAACATCACAAGAAACCAAATAAACCCACATAAATGGAGATACATAACTTGCTTATAGACTGGAAGACAAGAGTAAGACATCAATTTTCCCGAAATGAATCCATACATTCAACTCAACCCAAATTCAAATGTCAGGGGAGGTTTTTTGGTTTTGGTTTTGTTTTTTAATAAATTGAAAAAACAGCATGAAATTGCAAAAAACACAAAATAGTCAAAATGTATTTGAAAATTAAGAACAAATCTTAAATACTCCTATATTAATTTCAAATTTTATTATAAATTACAATAAGCAAGCCAGTGCAGTATTGACAAAAGCATAGACAAATAGAGAAACAGAATAGAGAAGCAAAAAATTAACTTGAAATGGAACATATATCTTACTGAAACTATACACCTTCTATAAAGAAAATAGAAAATTTTTTTAAAAAAGGAAAACAAAAATTTAGCAGATTGTGAGTGAGAATCTTTGTTTCAGGCTCAACAAAGAGCAATTTAAAAATGGGTGATGTTTAGTTTCTTAATTTCCACATATGAATGAACTCATACAGTATTTGAAACAAAACAAACGAACATGGGGGAAAAAGAGAGGCAAAGTAAGAATCAGACTCTTAACTACAGAGAACAAATTGATGGTTACTAGAGGGCAGGTGGTAGGGGATGGGTGAATCAGGTGATGGGGATTAAGGAGTACACTTGTAATGAGCATTGGGTGTTATATGGAAGTGTTGAATCACTAAATTCTACACCTGAAACTAATATAACACTGTATGTTAACTGGAATTTAAATAAAAACTTTAAAAACGCAGGTGATGTTGAAAAGGGCAAGATTTTTGTCCAAAAGTGTGCCCAGTGCTACACTGTGGAAAAGGGAGGCTAACACAAGACTGGGCCAAATTTCTACGGTTTATTTGGGCAAAAGATAGGTCAGTCCTCTGGATTTCCTTACACAGATGCCAACAAGAACAAAGGCATCATGTGGAGAGAGAGACGCTGAGGGACTACTTAGAGAATCCCAAGAAGTACATCCCTGGAACAAAAATGATCCCCCTGATTCAGATCATGAATGGCTATTAGAATATTTCTCTTGGGCAGTCCTGCTTTTTGAATTTTGATAGTAATTCTGGTACAGCAAGTGCTGTCACTATTTTCCCCTTCTAAAAATATGATTGGAATTGATTAGTAATATGCAAGTTTTCAGAGATGATAAATGCCACCTCCAAATCTGTAGGAGACTGGTTTTATATTTAGATTTATATAACTGGTTATAATAATATATTTAAATACCGAGGAAATCCCCTCATAGAACAACAAGATTCAGCTGTGTTTCAAGTTGTGTTCATTTGCCTGTTAAAAGCAAGAGCTGAAGATAATTTGGTGATGCCCACCTTATCTTTTTGGTCTTAACTATGCCAATTTAATTATAATTCCCTGCATCTAAAATGTTGCCTTTTGCTGAATGAAAGGCATTTTAGTGTGGTTTACGTATAATATTAAATAAAGAATATTTAACACTTTTCACATTTTATAGATGACCCTTAAGGTCAGATTCATTTAAAATTCAGTGTGACAAGATAGAAAACTTGTGAACTCTTTACTAAGTCACTAAGTTATAACTTAGGATTGTCTTCTAAACAGCTATTTAAAAACACGACTGTAGAATTTCTGTATATGTAGGACTGGTAATGGCACTTCTGCCAATTCATTAGAAGGATTAAAGTAGAGGAGATGGATCATCAGCACAAATTTGTAAACTATGTGATAAGGCTTAAGATAATTAAAAACAAAGTAACATAAAAGAAAACAGAGAAAAACTTATTTTTGTTTTGGCTTAGACAAAGATTTCTTAGGTTAAAAAGGTTAAAATGCATAAAACATAAAAGAAAAAAAATTACAAATCAAATTTCATCAAAATCTAAATCTCTGTCTTTGAAATACCATAAAGGAAAAAGCAAGAGATATTCTGAAGAAAATATACACACTTACCTGATAATTTGAGAAAGACAGAAAGAAATTTTATTAGACACATAAATAAAAAGATATACAAATACAAACAAGCACATAAAAACATGATCAACCTTATTAATATCTAGGGAAATGCAAACTGAAACCTCAATGAAAGACCCCCATGTACTCCATAAAATGGTTAAAATTAAGAAGACTAATTAACCCAAGTGTTGACAAAGATATGGAACCATTAGAATTCTCCCACATAGCCAGTAAGAAATCAAAGTGGCACAATCATTTGGGAATGGCAATTTGACAATTTCTTATAAAATTAATACATACTTACCATATGACTTACCAATCCCACTTCTAGACATCTACCCAAGAAAAATGAAGACATATATCCCCTAATGTATGTGAAATTTTGTGTGAATGGAAAATGGTCTAGACAAACCACAAGTCGTTTCTGAATGCACAGATGGGTAAACAAATACAGGCACATCCATGCAATGTAATACTATCCAGCAATAAAAAGAAAGGAATGACTGATACCCACAACAACACAGAAGAATCTCTAAAGTATAATGTCAGTAAAAGAAGCCAGACAAAAAAGACATTGCACTGTATAATTCCATTTATACCAAATTCTAGAAAATGTAAAGCTAAAGCAAAGCAAAGGCATCAACATTATAGGAACAGGGAGTAGGGGAATGACTTCAAAGGAACACAGGGAATTTGGGGGTTATGGTAAGCCCCTACATTTGTCACAGCTCATCTAACCATACTTGAAATTGGTGAATTTTTCTATGTATATCATATCACATTAATGATGTTTTAAACAAAAGTGCAAATGTCAAGGTGGTCACTGTACCACTATGAAGAATTCTGCTCAGATAGAAAACCTACAGCATACCTTCCAGAAGTCTAAGGAAGGTAGCCAGAGTGCTGGTCCATTAGTTAATCCCTATTTGCTTTGTTACTTAACATTTTCCTTCATAGCTCTGCAGGCTCTTGAGAGAAGGTCCTGGCACAAAAAGTAGAAAGACACTTGATGTCCCAGGGAGAACAGATTATTTTTCTGTTTGTCCTGGTTAAAGGAAATTATTTCTGTGGCACCTGGGTGGATCAGTTGGTTAGTGTCTGACTGCTTCTCCTTCCTCTACCCCTCGTGCTCACTGTCTCTCCCTCAAACAAATAAAGTCTTTTAAAAAATAAAGGATATTATTTTTTTCTTTCTGTTTAAAATGTTGACCCCCATTTAGATAAAGCTATGAAGTCAACCTATAGTCTAAAGAGAGGGACAATAATCAGAAGTTGTAGTCACAGAAGCAAATTTACAACTAAGTAGTTCTGTCTTGCAAGAAGCCAGTTATATTTCCAGGTCATATTTTCTTCATTTGTAAAATGCAAAGGTTGATCTAGTTCTTTTCCACAATGTTTTAAAACTCCCAATATTTAAGTATGTTGTTTGTCAAACTGAATTTATTAAACAACAATTTATTTGACCACTTCTATTAAAGAATACACACACACACACACACACACACACACGCTAATGACAGCCTCTGATATGTGATAATTTTCATATTTAAATGGATGACTATGGGCAAAGTAAAGAAACTAATAGTCCATACAGCCTTATCACAGTAAATGTGCAATTTCCATTAGTGATTCTGAAATATTGAAAACAGATCATGAGTCCCTTCCTTTACTAATTCTGCACACTACTATAGATCTGTCTACTCATGGAACAAATACAAAACTATTCACTGAAGAACCTTCTCAAAATTTCTGATTGTCTGATTTTATATATCTTACTTATTCTTCAAAGGTAGATAAGAACAGAATTAACTGTGTATCTTACATAATCTAGCATTTGCAATATAAAAATATTGCTAGGGTCATCCAAATAGGATAAACTATGAACAAGTCAATTTTATTTAACATAAAATTCCAACTCCAGTATATTCCCTGGAAAGACACCCTCTGAAGAGCAGGACCGCTTTGACTTTGGCTATTTGCTGTTACATTCAGGCTTTTTAAGTATAGCACTATTTTTCTCTACTGTCATAAATTTCATACATTCGTTCTTGCCTACATGGCAAGAAATAAACTGAGGAAGGCCCCCAGCTAATGGCCAGCAAAGACCTGATATCTACCAGCAACCATCTGAGCAAACTCACAAATATATCTCCTGGGGCTGTCAAGAACCAGGCGAATCCTTTTTTTTTTTAAAGATTTTATTTGTAAGTAATCTCTACACCCAATGTGGTGCTCAGAACTCACAACCCTGAGGATGAAGAGTCATATGGTCTACTGACTGAGCCAGTTAGGCAACCCCCCCCCCCCCCCCCCCCCCCCGTGAATCATCTTGAAAACAACCCTCCACCAGTTGGGTCTTGAAATGACTGTAGCCATGGTCACCAATTTGATTTCAGCCTTATGAGAGACCCTGAGCTCGAGGCACACAATGAAACCATACGCAGATTCCTCACCCACAGAAATTATGAAAAATAAGAGTTTGTTTTTTTAAGTTGCTAAGATTAGGAGTAATTTGTTACACAGCAATAGATAACTAATACACCTTCATTCTCAGGATTAGAAAAATCATTCACATAAGATGCATAGTTCCTAGGTGATGGCAATAAAAATGTCTGTTTTTGTACTAAAGAGACTCAAGCTTCAGCGGTCTTATTCAGCTCTTTTTGAACCAAATAAGGAGATCATGGCATTTAAAACTAATTACTTTTTCTTTTTATTCTTCTCTCTCTCTCTCTTTTTTTTTTTTTTTTTTTTTGCTAAGTCTGGGCTTATTTGCTTTAACTGAGAGTTTGGCTAATCTCAACAATTTTAGGGCAGTCTTAGTTGTTTTTGTATTCTATTGATAATGTCTTGGTTAATTTCTTATAAATATGCAGAGAGGCTAATTTTATTTTGAGAATTAGTGTGCTTTCTCTTAATTGGCTAAGTTAAATAGATACCTAGAAAATAAGAAAATTTTTATCTTAGCTTTTTTTTCCTAATCACTTGATCAAAACTGACAGAAAAAAATAGATAAATAAATATTAATTACCATATAGGGTGACTGGATATTCTAGTCTATAAAAAATGACTCAGAGAAATATTATAAGTAGTCAGAAGTTTAGGTCCTTTCAAAGGTATGGTCCTGTCCCCCAAGGATGTGTATTTGCTGTAAAGTGTGTTGCTTTGTAAATCACCAAAATTGTAGTAGTCAGCCTGGCTCTTATCACTATTCCCTTATCATTTGTATCAGCAAGGCTTCAAATGACCAATATGCATACTTATTCCCACTTGAGACTCTACATGGCATCAGACTTGACCCCAAGAAAGCAAGCTGTTTCGAATCCTGTTCCTTGCCTGCAATCTCTACATTGATCATCCTTATATCTTGCCCCCTTTGATCAGTTTTGGGCAACCAGTTTCATTGTTTACTACTTTATGCCTACATTCCCTCTCCAAATCCCTCTCATTTTTCAAGATGTAGCACAAATGTTACATGCTTTATATAACCCCCTTTTTAAAAATCTTCCCACCCCTACACACATACACAAAATAAATTTCTGTAGTTGAAGCCACTTAGTCTATGGTATTTTGGGTATAGCAGCACAAACAGACAACAATACTCCTGTGTGTGTGTGTGTGTGTGTGTGTGTGTGTGTGTGTCATTCATTAACTTGTAAATTCTTTGAGGATAGAGGCAATTTCTGAATCATTTTAATGTGCACATGTCCATTTGCAGAGTTCATTCTGATCACTTTTTAATTATATTCAATTATACTTCTCTCTTTACTCTGACACTGCATTTACTTCTGTCTTCTTTTTCCATTCCTGTTTTCTTTTTAAACAACTATGAGATTCTTTGTAAGAACATTTACCCTCTTATTGAGCCTTCTTTTAGAGACATCAACTTGTATTTTCTCTGCACATAATTGAAAGCCATTCTGTATACATGTTTTGTGCCCTCCATGATCCTTCACTGTCCCAAATGCCTGGGCCTGTAGATTAACCACAGATAACTCTATCTTTTCTATCAGCTGAACAAATTGCCTAATCACAGTACCTAATCTTGTTATTACTGGCCCAAGGCTGTCCTGAGAAACATTGCCTTTATCTGCTTAGCAACTCCCCAAGACCAGCTGACCACCCTTCCTGCTATGTAGTGATTGCAATTTCTGGCTTCACAGGCGCTGAACTTGCACATTTTCCAAAAATTACCTGCACATTTTCCAAAAATTACCTTGCCTCTTCTCACTCTTTCTGGGTTATCTTTCAGAGCAACAATATGTTCTTTGCAAATGAAGGGTTAAGTAGTGTAAGTATATACATTTTTATTAAGAATAATTGATCTGACACAAAAAAATATGTTCTAGTTATTTTTAAAATTGGCACATTATAAATGCCAAGTGCCTTCCAATTCAGCAATTATGCTATAAAAATTAAATCATGAATCCTGCAATTTACATCAATTTCATTCTCAATAGGGAATATTGAAATTGACATTAAGGCAAATAAGAAAGAGTACATGGGGCAGAAATGAAACAATTTATTAACAAGCACCGTGTACTGCACAATCTTCTGTTATGGATGAACTGAGGGAACTTATATTCTTGAATAAGTCAGTTGAGAAAAAAGATTATGAAATCATACACACACATGTATGCACATGCATTCACAAATATATACATACATGTGTGTGGTTAGATAAAGTACGAAAGACGCACATTTGTCCTTGTCCTCCAAAAGGGCTTGAAAATGACTTTATCAAGTTGCGTAAGTCTGCAGTAAAGGCAATGTGCCTGCTAGAATCAAGCTTTTTTTCTTGAACAATGTCCCTGCAGGTGAAACTCCTCCAATTTCCAAGGCAGGCAGAGCTTGCATGTAAAGCAGGAGGATGAGCCACAGATGGAGTGTGGGAGAGAAAAGACAAATGTGCTATTTGGATCTCATTCTCCAAAGGAAATCCCTGATCCCCTGATGAGTCAAATGCAGGATCAATGGCTTTGCTTGGGACCATGGAGTCCATTATCATTCTAAGATAAAGTGGGCTTAATTTCTGCATGAGAGAAAGGACCAGCCTGGGGATTCTCAACAGTAAGACCATAAAACTCTCTGAAAGTGACATGTCACAATGAAAACAACCCATTGGTTTCTCTTGACTGGATTAAAGAAACTCTAGGATTCCCCTCAACATTTGGACTACTGATGCCACACCAGAGAAACAACATGTATTTCACCCCCACAAACAACTCTTGCAGTAGTACCGTTTTAATGGCATACATTTTGAATGTTCCTTCTCTGTATGTTTAGTTCTTCAGTCACACCTCTATAATAATATTAACTACATTTTTGCCATAAATATTTGTGTATACGTTTATCTGAAGTAAGAGATTGCAAACTCTCAGGTAGGGACTACATCTCATTCATTCTATTGCTGATGGCTAGTCTAGTTTCTTCCATATATAGAATAAGGACCCAATATTTCTGTTCAGCGAACATACAAATAAATGGCTATAGAACACAGGTACGAATACCTTTATAGAGAAATATTAATTTATAAATTTATGCTCTTTATACATATTTTTCTTTCCACAACTGACAATATTCTTATATTTGGTAATGTTTATTTTCAAAAAGTTTTCAAGTGGGTGATAGTTTAGATGCAATATAATCAGTGCAAATATATATAATCAGAGGAGAGAGATTGTGTAACTATTAAATATTCCTGCATCAAGATTTTAGAAATATGACAGTGATAATAAAGTTTTTGCACATTTGCTTAATTGCAAATGACAGCACATTCTATGCCAACAAATTACTGATAAAATATAGAATTAAAAAGATTCACAAATCATCTACTATCGAAGTTAGGGATTAAATAAATCCAATCAATTTGAGATGATTGTTTTCAGGCCAAAAAAAACCCAAAAACCACAAATAGATAATTAAATACAAGTCAGCTGTAGGTACCAGCAGTCTCAAATTTATAGGCTTATGTAAATATTTTTAAAGTTTCAGGAAGAGTTTTGTTAATTATCTAGGAATTTTCAACTGAATCATTTGTCAGTGTTTAAGATACATTGTGTATGAATTATTCAAATATATACTTCTATAATTTGTTAGATAATTTTTTATAATGTGGCATTTTCTTCTTGGTATGAACAAACAAATAGTATTTTCTCCTTCTTTTCCTACTGCATTTCTTTGCTCAAGGCAAGATTTCTTATTCCAGTAATTTGTTCCTAGAGTAATTATTAATGAGTCTCATTATAATGCCATAAAGCAAATATGAAACTTTTAATTTTACATATAAGTCTAACTATATTTATAAATATATATATACCAGAATTATGCATTATGTAGTTCATGTATAAATTATTCTAAACAATAAATGGGGGAATAATAATGGAAGGAAAACTTAAAACTTATGAAACTCTCTAAAGGACAAAGCAAAATGCAGATTAAATGCAGAGTTAATGTGTTTTGAAAGTAATAAAAACTATAACTAGATGGAATATTAAGAAAAATTTTCCATTTAGTTTTTGCCATGTCAATAAAAAGCAAATTTTTCACGTTTAATTACTTTTCTGGCATTCTAATTCATAGATGATTTTAAATTATGGGAAATAAATAGTATTAATTATAGAGCAATAATGTATTTTCATGTTTTTTATGTACAGTATACTTCAAAATCCTAATTCCTTTTTTGCTGAGAGTATTCCAATAAACTCCTATCCAGAAATATAACTGTCCATCTAAAATAATGCACTGAACCCGTGGAATCTTGCTACTTAATAATTTTTATTTTGTTTCAGAAGTAGTAATAAAAGTAACGTAAGAAAATGAAAAAGGAAAGTTTTCTTCTGCCAACCTAGATAGCCCATTTTCTCGTATCTCCTGTTGGATATCCTAATAATTTTTGTTACAGATTCAACTGACATACCACCTCTTTCCTGAAGTCTTCTCTATTTCTTCCTCCATTTTCCCTGATTTTAACAGTACCATCTACTATGCTTATATCATTTTAATTGGGCTTCTTTTTAGCATATTGGTTTTTTCTTTGTAATATGGTTTATATCTCTTTGCCATTAAATTGCAAATTTCAACACATCAGGGCCAACTTTTCTCTGTCTCCAACATTTATCATGCTGTATTACACATAGTTCATACGATGATGGTCTGCTGGATTCTCATTAGCACCTTTCTTCTTTCCACATTAATGAGGATAATAAAAATTGTGCAAATGACTTAGAATAATACAGAAGAAAATTAAAACAAAAGCTCCTACTTGAGAAGTTTATACGCTATCTTTCTTGGAGAAGAAAGGAGAAAGAGTTGATAATATAAGTTTCATTTAAAATTTAAACACTATGACTTATAAATTACTGACCACCACATCTGAAACTAATGATGTACTATATGTTGGCTAACTGAATTTAAATAAAAAAAAACAGTATTATGATGATAATTACATGTTATTTGAAGAGGCCAGCATGCTGAACTCTATCTACACTATGATTACAACTATAAAATACTTATATACATCTTCAAAGGTTTTTAATACAAAATTGAAGACAAATGAGTTACTGTATTAGTTGTTGACTTTTTCTTGACTGTTCGAAGTGTTTATATCATAATTATGTAGTACATTTAAACAATTCATTAAATAATTGTCCAGGAGAGTCCCAAGAAGCCTATCTCAACACACTATAACTGGATGTAACAACTTCGAAATCCAATATTCACTCTAAAAAACTGTAAAGACAATATTATTTTTCCCTGGCATTCTTGGGACCTCACATATTATGGGGCCGGGACTTTTTTTTCTTCCCCTCACCCCATCTCAAAATTGTCTCTAAGGTAGTCAAATCTTTGTAAAACCCAGCCAGCATATGATGAATGAAAAACAATTGTGCCATATCCCCTATTGATGAGATCCTAAATTTGACTTTTCCTGTTTAGGGAGAGCTTTCAAATATAAATTATCTTACTTTTAATATAAAATATGTGGTATTTGACCAAGGCTTTGAATCAACATCTTGTTGTTACATAATTGTGTTCCAAATACAATCAACTCAAAAATCTCAATCTGTTCTTTTGCAGTAAAATAATCAAATCCAACTAATAAACTAGTATAACAAGATAACAATGATAAATCTCAAAAATTACATATTTCCCATGGGTATATAGTTACCAATATTAGAAACGTTTGGAAAAAAAAGAAAAGTAAATTCAGGATGCTAAATCACAACTAAAATACTACAAGCAATATCTGCGCAAAAGGACAATCAGGTCTAAAAAATGAGACTAACACCACTTGCAAATATCAAAATTAACTAAAGAGGGAAGCTTGAAGTCTTAATCTATAACAGCGATTTCTTTATTTAAGAAAGAAGTGCAGCATAAGAGATCCAAACAGACAATCAAAACTGTGGCTGCCTATATAGTAATAAATAAAGACTGCTGTATTTTAGCATATGGTTATTTCCAAATGACTTGGTATTTTATTTTTCTAAAATTGCTATCCCAAAACACTGATGTACCAAGATGGTTTTTGCAGCAGTGGTAGATAAACTGCTGTTTTCTTCACCACCAGAGTAGAGGTCAAACAATTTAGTGAAACTGATTTAGGGCCCTGTCTGGCTCAAATAACCTCAGTTGCTGGTTAATTCACAGGTAAAAGGAAGCAACAAAACATAAATTTCATGTGGATATGGTGTCAATTAAGTTGTCACATGACTGAGTGGATGACATTCTTTTCTTTAAAAAGTGCAAAGACATTTTCAAAACATCCACAAAAATGTGCTAGCTCAAAAAGTGATTATCCTCACCTATAAAATGGAAATTACAAAGCTTATCATATAGGGGTGCTGAGAAGAATAATGAACCATCAGAACCTATAAGATTACTTCATGGTTTTATTGTGTTATTGTTGTTCAAAATAGGTAATGTGGAAACCAATATGACCTCTTTTTGAAAACACGTTAATCTTGGTAATGGTCACAAGACTGGCTTTAAGCAAAGTGAAACAGGGACTTTTCCATTTTATTCAAGATAGAACAGTGTGGTTACTCGAGGACTCTGAACTCAATTTTTATTTGACTCTGGCTTCTCTCACTTCGCAAACTTTTATATCCACCTTCCTGATAGCAAGTTTTAACCTCCTTATTTTCCCATCAGGAATCCTACTATTAATCTCTCTCTTTCCCTGCCATGCTAGGGTTCTGATTAATTAAAGCATTATGCATTCAGAAATTCTTCAATCCACAAATACTTATTGAATGTCACTTTGTACCAGCCGCAGTGGCAAATAAAGCCAACTCAAGAAGCTCAGAGTCAAACATGGAGACAGACTTAGACAAATAATAACAATACAGTATGATGGGTACGATCAAATAGCAATAAAGGCTAAACTATATTAGGAGCCCTACACTGCTGCCTGAAACTTTGGGGTAATTCCCTAGGCACCCACTTAGCTTTACTTGACCTTCCAACATAAGCATAGTCTAGTAGTTACCAATGGCGATACTACTTTGTCCAAAGTGAGTTTAGAAATGTGTGGGACAACTTCTGGTTGTCATAGTCATTAGGATTTATCTAGTTTTTCATTTGGTAGGCAGTTCCAGGAATAAAATTACATTGTAGTATGCAGAATTTAAAAAGATGTAGAATAGCTGGAACTTTTATCCTTGTTAGTAAGAGTAAATATTTATTAGTTAAACCACTTTGGAAAATTATTTCCAATATCTACTAACCTAAACACATACAGAGCCAATGAACTAGGAACTTTCTTCCTAAGTGTATACACGAATGAAGTGCAAACACAAGCCAACAAAAGATATATACAAGAATTTCATAGCAGTGGTATTCATTATTGGCAAAAAAAGGAACCCAAAAGTCTTTAAAGAACAGAATAAACAAACTGCATTATTCACACTATGAAATGTTCTATAAAAATGAAAAAAAAAGTACAACTATTGCTTAAAGCAACAATATAGATGAATTTCACAAAGAAGACGTTGAGTGAAAGAAGGAAGACAAAGTTCCATCCCATTTGTAAAAAACTCAAAACAGGCATAGCGAATCAATTGTGATAGAAATTTGAATATGGTTATGTTTAGGATTAATAACTGGGAGACATGAAGAATGTTTCTGAAGTGCTGGTAATGTTCTATGTCTTGATTTTGATGGTGGATAAATAGGCATGTTCACATATTTAAAAAATCATTTCTGTACAACAACTTCTGCACTGAACTGCACATATGACACACTTAAGGGTTTGTTTTTTTTTAAGTTTACTTAGAAAAATTTTAAATCAGAGGTACCAAAACATCAACTCAAATCCTACAAAGGGAGTAGCAAAGAGAAGAATGTAATTTTACAACAGGATTTGGCAGTACTACCTAACCAAGCATTCAAATAGCATCAGTTGGTATGGGACAAAAGGAAATACACAATGTCAGCTATGAACTTCTCTTGCCAAAACAATTAAATATGTACATAACAATACTTAAAAAAATTTCAGTTTATGGGTAATACTAGGGTATTGGAATGTTGAAAGTCATCATGAGGAAACAATCCAGACACTTCTAGACTCTGAGACATTCTGTAAGATTAATGTCCTGGACTTCCTGAAAGATCACTGTTTGGGGAGGAAAAAAGTGGAGAAACTCTTGTAGTTTAAAAGATAAGTAAGATCTATAACAACAAATTGCAATGCAGAAATCTGGATGGGATTCTAAACAGGGAAAACTCTAAAACATTTTTAGTATAATTGGAAAAACTGAAATTTGGAGAAGTGCATTTGGATCAGGAGGGAATAGCTCATATTGGACTAACCCATGCATTGAAGTATAAAGCTGGGGGAAAATGTTTTAAAAACAACACAACAGGGGCGCCTGGGTGGCACAGCGGTTGGGCGTCTGCCTTCGGCTCAGGGCGTGATCCTGGCGTTGTGGGATCGAGCCCCACATCAGGCTCTGCTATGAGCCTGCTTCTTCCTCTCCCACTCCCCCTGCTTGTGTTCCCTCTCTCGCTAGCTGTCTCTCTCTCTGTCAAATAAATAAAATCTTTAAAAAAAATAAAAAATAAAAACAACACAACAAAATATTGAAATCACTGGAGAGCAACCAAACCAGGTAGAATTTGAGGGTTTAATCCCTGAGAGAAGGAAAGCATAAAAAGAGATTGACACGTTCACCTCTGCTTTTTCCTTGAGATCATTTTCCAACTTTTGGCTGAAGGGAAGCACCCCCTAAAGTGTCGGTCTTACTGGACAGCAGAGACAAGAGTCAAAAGACCACGAGAGCGGTTGCCAGACTTAAGGATAGAAACACCTTCAGATTGTTGACTGACTTGTAAACTGTACTTGTAAGGGTAAACTCTTAAGAAACCAAATGGAAAAAAGCACCTGGTGGCTAGAAAGGTGAACAGTGTTTACAACAGCCACATTATCTGAAAAGTAAAAAGCCCGGAGTACAAGCCTTATGTAGATGCAGATATCTTGCAAATATACTAAGCTTTTATGTGAGTTATGGGAAGGACCATGACCCTGGAGACAGGGCCATGTCCCCACATTATCACCCACAACTTAAGAGTAAGGGCAAAATTATAATAGAATCCTCATGACACCTGAAACCAAGCTTTGACAAGATTATGGTGACATATGGTGCTCTGTCTGCCATTAAAAAAAAAAAAAATCACATTCTCAAATGGGAATATAATGCTGTGCAGAGACTCTAAAATTTCTAAGGCAATATCTGTGAATAAAATAAAAATGTACCAATAATATAAAATGTATAAATGAATAAAAAAAATGGATGGCATGCTAAAATTCAAAATGACTGAAAACCAAGAAAAAAAGCAGATATTTTTTTGGAAAAACCCACAGGTTTTCATATATTGGAATTAACAGATAGGACATTTTAAATAAATGTTTGATATATTTAAGATAATAGAGAAAAAAGGTACAACATAGATGAAGAGATAAAGAATAACAACAGAGAATTGGAATCTATAAAAGAAAATCCAAATGGCATTCTACAAGCAAAAAAATAAAAGACCTGAAGTAAGTACTCACTGGAAGTGTTAAAAGCACAAAAGACAAGTAGTAAACTAAAAAAGGTCAGTAGAAAATAACCAAATTGAGGTACAGTTAAAAAATAATGGAAGAATAAAAGAAACAAACAACAGAAAGAGATGTGGAATGCTATCAAGTTTTATCAAAAGTGTAAACGAATCCGAGGAGAGAAGCAAATGGGACAAAAGCAATATTTTAAAATATAATGGATCAAAATTACCCAGATCTAATCAAATACAACAATTTACAGATTGTAGAAGTTTATTACACCTCTAGAAAGAATTTTTTAAACCAAAACATAAACAACTACATCTCTGGGCATCATCGTCAAACAGATAAAATAAAGACAAAAACAATAATAAAAGTAGTCAGAGATAACAGACGTGTTTTCTTCAAAGAAGGAATAATAAAACTGATGACTGAATTTTCATCACAAAAAAAAGAAAATAATATTTTTAAGTTGTGAAAAAAAGATAATCTTCAATATTTGAATCATCTACCAGAAGCTTCTAAAAACAAGATCTGCCTATGTGTTGCTAGCAGATGTGCTCTAGGGAAAGACGGAAGGAAGTCCTTCAGACTGAAGACAAAGGACCCCAGATGCAAGTGTTCAAGTGCGGCAAGGAAGAGAATTAGTAAAGATTTTTAAAAATGAGTAAATATAAATATTGACAGAATAAAACAAAAATAATAATAATGCCTCCACAGGCATTATTTTATAACATATGAAATGAAAATTAACTGTCAAAAACAGTAACACTGCCAAGGGTGTAAGGGGATACATTTACTTTGTTACGGGATGTTTGCTTATTTCAGTCAGTGGTAAAAGTACTAATTCAAGTAGCCCGTACTGAGTAGCCACGTTGAAATCTGTAGGGTAGTCACTAAAAACATTTTTTAATATGTGTAACTTAAAAGATTAAAGAAAAGTTAAGGTAAAATAATAACACCATATTTGATTAATCCAAAAGACAGCAAGAAAGGATTAAAAAAAAGGAGAGTATTACGCTAAGAGAAATAAGTCAATCAGAGAAAGACAGATACCATATGATTTCACTCATATATGAAATTTAAGAAACAGAATTAAAAGCATAGAGAGAGAATATTTCATTGTTTTGGCTAAAAAATAAATTTGCTTTTCTGAAATATATATTAAACTGTATCAAATGTCTCTTTAGTAGTCAATGAGATGATGACTTAGTTTCTTCTTTTGCCTTTTGATTATATTTTAGACTACCTAAAATTTTACTATCTTCAAGTTATTGTGTTTAAATTCTTGGTAAAGCTGTCATCGTCATTCATATAGAGCTAGATTAAGTGACAAAGATCTATTGTGATTTTCTTTTTCTATTTCAACCTATATTGATAGAATGATAAATGCCTTTGTAAAATGAAGTAAAAATACTTTCCCATTTTTCTAACCTCCAACAAATATCCAATAATTTATAATGTAATGAGAGACTAGGAATTATTCTTTATTTAAAATCTGATTTTAAATGGCCCTCTTGTGCACCAACTTAAATTCATCATATAAATGTTTCATGACACAGTCCCACATCGATAAAATACAGGTCTCCGTTTGGTTTGTTGACCAGAAATTGACAAACTTCCTTGCACCCATCACCCAACATAACAGTTGGCAAGAAATTACATCCATTTCTTTATTCCCTCCTCAAACTAGACACCCCACACACACACACACAAGATACCCACTCTTCTGCATTCTGTGTGTGTGATTTGCTTCTATACCATAGTTTTTAAAATCATGTTATTATATTTCTAGCTTTAGTTTGTTTAGTTTGTTTTCTCTTTACAGAAAGTGTCATGTTTTATATAGCTCTCTGTAATTTACTTTCTTCAATCAGTAATATAATGAAAATCTTTATCTGTATTCTTTAATATAGCTCTATTCATTCAATTTGACTGCTATATAATATTCAATCATGTAAGCATACTGAAATGTATTTATCCAATTGCTTGCCAATTACCATTTGGGTGGTTTATTTTTAATCTTTGAAGAAGATAAATTCGGAAAGCTATCTAGTCTCTGCATCATTTTTTATGATATATCTCAGATGACTTTTGTTAAGGCAATTTATGCTCGTATGTCTGCTCTAGTTTGCCATTTCTTACTGAATCCATCTAAAAGTATACATTAGTTTCATTCAAATTTATAAATCTGTATAGTACATTGGTTCATATGCATTATTTTTTAAAAACTTAGAAATATTAAGATATTAAGATAAGCAAAAAAAAATAGAAACCAGCCATAATCATCCCATCTGGAGTTATATTCTCTAAATTCATCAAGAAAAATGTTGCTGCATATGCTTCCAGACTTTTTTCTATCCATATATTTTGTCTCTCAAAAATCAACTAAAAGGAAAATATTGTTAGGATGTCTATTTTAATCTTTCCCTGTTAATACTGCTACACTTTGTAATACTCGTGACATCATAGGATTCGACGTATGTATCAGAGAAAAGCACTGAAATGAGCAAGTTCTTTGATTACTAAAGCAGTTGAACAGTTTCATTTTGTTATATGTATTAATTTATGAATGACCTTGTCATACCCTTTACCCATTTTCTTTTGTTATTCATCTTTTTTAAAATTTTTAATGAATTTATATTTGAGGAATACTATTACATTTTTATACAGGTTGTAAATGTTTGCTAACTTTCCATTCCTCTTCTATCTAAATAGATGTTTATATTTGTGTGGTACTTAAATATTTAATTTTACATAATTAAATGTATACAAAATTTTATGCATTTCTGATTTCTGATTTTGCTATCTGACTTTAAAAAATCTTTCCAGTTTAGCTAAAATGTAAATATGTAGTTATCTGTATGCTTACTTGTAGTTATCAGATGTGCTGGGGAAGACAGGAATATGTTACATTTAAGATTTTATTCCAGCAAAAGTTTAACATCCATTCTAGGTGAAACTCTGCCTCTCTCCAAAATCTGTTGTTTTGTGTCAAGAGTCATGTCATTCTGTGGCCAGATCCATAAGTATAGCTGCTGTACATCTCCTGGGTCCTCAATGCTATTGCTCTTAAATACTCTTCTGTGATGACAAACAGAATCCATCTGGTGGGCTCTCAATTTTGCCAAAGCCTGCCTTTTTCTGTAGCTCTCATTCTTCCAGACTTTGACAAATTAAAGGGTTTCTGCCATACCTTTTAATTTTGAATTCCTGTTCTTCCCTTGGATCTAGTACTCCTGCCATTGTAAAGAAATTCAACTTCTATATATATATATAGATATAAAGAGTAGTTCATACATAACAGATATATATTGCTCACAGTTCTGATGGCTGAAAGTTTTAGATCAGAGTGCCAGCGTGACAGATGAGGGTCCTGTTCCAGGTATGACTTTTAGTTGTATCCTCACATGGCAGAAGGGATAAGGGATCTCTCTGGAGCATCTTTTATAAGGCACTAATCCCACCCATAAGGGTCCACTCTCATGACCTAGCACTTCCTAAAGGTGCCACCTCTTATTACTGTAATCTGTGGTTTAGGATTTCAACTTATGAATTTGGGGGGACACAAACATTCAGACCATAGCATTATACGTAACAGAAAATATTTTTCAATGCTATCCTTTGGATAGCCTTTAAGCTGATATATATGCCACAGGATTATTCTGATGTTTAAATTCCTACGGTTATTTCTATAGTAATTGAGAAATGACATATAAAATGCATTTGTTCTACTTCTTTTCCACCTCATTACATGCAAATGTTAAAATGAGACTTTTAAGCGTGGCCTTGAAATAATGAGAGAGATTAAAAATTAGAAGACTATTTTAGATCACGGGAAAATTCTACAAGGATGTAAAAATAATCTAATTAATTCTCAGAGAGAAAAAAAGGAAACAAAAGAATATAGTGAAAAAGAGGGAAGGAAGAGGAAGTATTCAGGATTCAAGTAAATGCTTTAGAAAGATCTTGAAGTAATATTCACTATTTAAATTCTATAAATTAAGCAGAAAGGATAAAAGAACAGGTAGAGATATATAGTAATAGTTTTGATCTTATCAATTCATGTAGGTTCAATATAGTTCAGGGACATAGATTTAAATAAGAAGGCCAAAATAGAGTTTTTCATTGAATCCAAAGTAGGGAAAAATTAAATTCCCACATGCTTATTGCCCTTATTATCATTCTGCAACAAGACAACGTTTTTCAAAAAACTCTCACCCCCTGTTTAAGAGTAATGTGTGATATCTTTGTCCATGATGAAAGGAAAATCTCAAGTGGTTTCAGCAATTTCCACAGCTCCTGAATTCAAAAAGAGATCTCTAAGAGTCATATAATAGTGGACAGAAGTGGTCCATGGAGGTGACATTTGCTTGAGTTCACATGGAAAGCAGGTATCATTAGTAAGACTTAAATCCAGATCTCCTCACCTAACTCAAAAATCTTCCTAATTAATCTTTTGGTATTCACCTTTCTCCATATAGATTTTCATTTAATTCCTATTAACACCTTTCTCAGAATGTGCATCAAATATTAATCCTATAATATTCATACGTGTCTAGCAGACAGTATTCTGCAGTAGAAAAATGAAGTTAAATAGTCTTTCTCAATGAAGTATGTATGAAAACTTCTTATGGGTGAGCACTATAAAATTCTTTAAGATGTGCTATATTATGTGATGTTTTTCAAACTTAGTTTGAGGTAATGGTTGAACTGATGCTCAGCAGAACACTATTTGGGAAGTCATGTTATAGTTCATGTATATTCTTTAATTAAAAAAAAGAATTTATAATACCATCTCAAAGGGAGCTACTGAATTTTGAACTCAGTTATCTGGCAAAAAGAATATTCTAATTGCTTCCAAGATAAGAAAAAAAAAATTGAAATTAGAGATGCTACTAAGCACAGCATTAAGTGCTGTGTATATAATTATGAATAAATCAGACACAGTTCTAGCCCACACGAAGAATACAGGTTAGTGAAGTATACAAACAGAAAAAAATCTTGCAAACAAATGAGAAATTACAACTGCTGCTATAATAAGTGTTACAAAGGAAACAATACTTATGCTATAAAATAATCTATGATCCAAAGAGGGAGAAAATTATGTTTGAGCTCAGAATTGAAGAATGAATGAGAGAAAACCAAGTGAATATGTGTCAGAAGAATATTCTAAGCAGAGAGATGATCCAGTGCAAAGCCTTGGGGTGAGAGGGAACTCAAATTCTTATAAGGCAAGTGAAAAGAATAAAGGAGAATATTATACGAAATAAAGATAAAAAAGTAGGTAGAGAGCTGTCCTTGTGGCCTATTGTAAGTCATGTAAAGAGCTTTATTTAAGGTCAACTAAAGAGTTTAGAGCAGAGAAAATGGCATATTATTTTTATTTTGAAACGATCAACCTGTCTAGAGATAACCTCCCCAATGTGGCATAGCTCAGTGTCTATAAAGAGATTATTTTGGCCAGTTATTCTTTCCACCAGGGAAACTGAGATTATGTAAGCACCAGCCTTCCCCAGCTCTGCAAAATTCTGCCAGAGACCCAATTCTTTCTTGCCCTGATCCACACTATTGAGGTGGCCTGCAAGATTGAGGAATGTGGAGCAGCAGGGAGAATGGAATTAAAGGGACATGGGTCCTGTTTACTATATTGTAGACTCCATCAAGAAGCCCACCCACAAGCCACTAGAAATGCCTCACCAGTAGATCCCTCAAATGGCCCACAGGCAATACACCCCACCCTATGGCCAGCTCCCTGTGTGAGTTCTCCATGGTCAATGGAGTGAACTGTGACAGAGAGTTAATGAGTATTCACAGGATCATAATAATTTCCTAGTAACTCAACTCAAAGACATGCAAAGAAAAAAAAAAGATGAAAATCTACAAATTCCCTGATAAAGAATTCAAAGTAACTGTTTTAAGGAAGCTCAGTAAGCTACAGGAAAATACACAAAGACAATTCAATTAAATTAGAAAAACAGTACATAACAAAATTAGAAGTTTAATAGAGACACAGAAGTCATATAAAAGAGCCCAAAATTCTGGAGCTGAATGATACAATGAATGAAATGAAAAATATAACAGAGACCATCAACAACAGATCATCAAACAGAAAAAAGAATATGACGAGGAAGGCAGGACATGTGAAATTATCCAGTCATAGGAGAATAAAGGAAAAAGAATGAGGAAAGCCTACATGAATTATAGTATATCATGAAGAGAAACAATCCATGCATTACTGTAGTCTCAGAAGCAGGAGAGAGAGAGAGAAAGGAGCAGAAAGCTTATTTAAAGAAAAAAAAATGGCTGAGAACTTCCCAAATTAGTGGAGAGAATTGGACATTCAAGTTCATAAAACTAATAGGTCACCCAATTATGAAAACAGAAAATTATCTTCTCCAAACTCATTATAATAAAATTGTCTAAAATTAAGGACATAATCTTAAAAGTCAGAAGAGTAAAAAAAATTATTACATACAATGGAACCCCTAGAAGGTTATCAGTGGATTTGGATAATATAATCAAAGTTGGGGGGAAAAAAACAAAATTGTCTACCAACAATACTTTACCTGGTAAAGTCCCCCAGAAATGAAGGTGAGACAGACTTTCCCTAACAAAGAAAAGCAGAAAGAAATCAGCATCCCTAACCTGCCTTACAAGAAAAGCTATAAGGGGTTCTTCAAGAAGAAATCAAAGGATGCTTATTAGTAATATTAAAGCATATTAAAATATACAATACACTGGTAAAGATAGGTATATAATCAAATTCAGAATCAGAACACTCTAATATTGTAATAAGGTGGTATGTTAATAACTTAACTCTAGTATAAAAGTTAAAAGGCAAAAGAATTAAAAATAGCTATATAATTTGTTAAAGGATACACAGTATAAGAAGAAGTAAATTGTGACATCGAAAATATAAAATGTGGAGGAGAAGAAAAAGAGTAAGTTATTGTATGCAATTAAAGTGGTTATGAGTGTAAAATAGACTGTTATATCTATAAGATGCTTTATGTAAGACTCATGGTAACCACAAAGCAAAAACCTACAGTGGATATGCAAAAGAAAAAAATTAGAAAATTGATATTGTTGTAGAAAATTATCAATTCACAACTGAAGACACTAAGAGAGCAAGAAAGGAATAATGGAACTACAAAACAGCAAAAACCCAATTATGAAGATAGTATTAGTAAGTCCTTACCTATGAATAATTACTTAAATGTGCATAGACTAAATTCTCCATCTAAAGTCATTAAGTGGTTTGGTGGATACAAAAACAAGACCCAACTATATGCTGCTACAAAAGACTCACTTCAGCTTTAAGGACACATGAAGACTGAAAGTAAAGGGATAGAAAAAGATATTGCATGCAAGGAAAAAACCAAAAGAGAACAGATCTACACTCACATAAGAAAAAACAGACTTTAACACAATGCTGTAAATAGACAAAGAAGGTCATTATACAATGATAAAGGGGTCAATTTATCAAGAGGATGTACAATCACAAATAAACATGCACACAACTCTGAAGCACCTAAATATATTAAAAGCATATACTAAGAGATCTGAAGGGGGAAATAGACAACAGCACAATAATAGTAGAGGATGTCACTTTCAACACAAGGTAAGTAATCCAGACAGAAAATCAGTAAGGCAACATTGGACTTGAATTATAATTAAAACAAATGGACCTAACAGACACATACAGAAATTCTCTCCAACAGCATCAGAATACACATTCCTCTCAAGTATACATGAAACATTCACCAGAATAGATCATATGTTATGTCACAAAACAAGTCATAGCAAATTTAAGAACAAGTTTACCTTTACTGGCCATAATAGTATGAGACTAGACATCAGTAGCAGTAAGAAAATTTGAAAAATTCACAAATATGTGGAAATTAAACAATACAGTCTGGAACAACCAACAGATCAAAGAAATGAAAAGGGAAAAACGTCTTAAAACAAACAAAAGTGGAACATAACATACCAAAACTTATGGAATGCAGCAAAAGTAGTTTTCGAGGGAATTTCATAGAAATAAATGTCTATATTAAGAAAAAAGAAAGATCTCAAATAGACAACTTTATACTTCAAGGAACTAGAAAAATAGCAACAAATTAAGCCCGATTTAGCAGAAGGAAGGAAATAACAATGATCAGAGCATAAATAAATGAAATAGAGATCATAAAACCAACAGAAAATATCAATGAAACTAAGATCTGATTTTTCAAAAAATAAGCAACACTGACAAACTTTTAGCTAGATTCAGAAAAAGAGAAAGAAGATTCAAATAAATAAAATGAAGCATAAAAGAGGATTTTATATAATCAAATAAATAAAATGAGACAAAAAAGAGAATCAATTTTGATACTACAAAAATTCAAAGGATGGCTTTTAGTCTGACATCTTAGCGAGCTGCAGGAGTAGCTGCTGGTCTCCCAGCTTTGCAATGCCACCCAAGGACGACAAGAAAAAGAAAGGTGCTGGAAAGTCAGCCAAAAAAGACAAAGACCCAATGCCAAAAAGAAAAAGTGTCCAAAGGCAAAATTCAGGACAAGCTTAATAACCTGGTCTCCTTTGACACAGCGACATATGACAAACTCTGAAAGGAAGTTCCCAGCTATAAGCTTATAACTCTGAGAGACTGAAGATTTGAGGTTCCCTGGCCAGGGCAGTCCTTCAGGAGTTCCTTAGTAAAGGATTCATTAAACTGGTTTTAAAGCACAGAGCTCAAGTAACTTACACCAGAAACACCAAGTGTGGAGATGCCCCAGCTGCTACTGAAGATACATGAACAGATCCCCCAGGTGTACATTTTAGAAAATAAAACTTTACTAAATAACAAAAAAATCAAAGGATGGTAAGAGACTACTATGAACAATTATATTTAAAAAAATGAATAACCTAGAAGAAAGGGATAAAGATTTCAACATATACAAGGTACTAAGAGTGAAGGACAAAGAAATAGAAAATCTGAACAGATCAATAAAGACTGAAATTGAAGCATTAATCAAAAATCTCCCAACAAAGAAAAGCTCACGACCAGATGGTTTTACAGGTGAATTCTACCAAATATTTAAAGAATGAATACCAATATTTCTTAAACTCTTCCAAAAAAATTAAAAAGGAAGCACCTTCAAAATCATTTTATGAAACCAATATTAGCCTGATACTAAACCAGATAAGGACACTACTAAGTTAAAGGACTATAGGCCAATATCCCTGATGAATATAGATGCAAAAATTCTCAACAAAATACTAGCAAACTGAACTTAACAGACAATTAAAAAAAAAAAGAATCACACTTCACATTTGAGTGGAATTTATCCCTGGGATGCTGAATGTTTCAACATACACAAATGAATAAATATGATACACATTAACAGGACAAAGGATAAAAATCATATGATTATATCAATACATGCAGAAGAAGTATTTGACAAAATTCAACATCTTTCATGATAAAAACTCTCAACAAATTAGGTATATAAGGAATGTACATCAACATAATAAAGGCCATGTATAATGGACCCTCAGTTAACATTATACTCAATGGTCAAGAGGTGAAGGCTTTTCCTCTAAGACCAGGGACAAGGCAAGGGTGACCACTCTGACCATTTCCGTTCAACATAGCACTGTAAGTCCTACCCAAAGCAATTAGGTAAGAAAAAGAAACAAAAAACATCCAAGTCAGAAAGAAAAAAGTAAAATTATCTCGGTAAATATGATCTTATACATAGAAAATCATAAATACACCACCAAAAATTGTTAGAACTAATGAAGTAATTCAGTAAATCAAATCAATATACAAACATCAGCTGCGTTTCTATATATTAATAATGAACTACCTAAAAAAAAAAAAAAAAGAAAGAACACAATCCCATTTATAATAGCATCAAAAATAATAAAATACTAAGAATATATTAACCAGGAGGTGAAAGGTTTGTACACTGAAAACTGTAAGACACTGATAAAAGAAATTAAAAAAGAAATAAATGGAAATACACCCTGCATTCATGGATCAAAGAATTAGCATTGTTAAAATGTCCATACTACTCAAAGCCATCTACAGATTCAGTGGAATCCCAATCAAAATTCCAATGACGTTTCTCACAGAAATAGAATAAACAATCCTAAAATGCATAGGGAACTTCAAAAGACCCTCAATAGCCAAAACAATCTTAAGAAAGAAAAACAAACTGGAGAAACCACACTTCCAAAGTTCAAGCTATATTACAAACCTATAATAATACAAACAGTATAATACTGGCATAAAAATAGACACCTAGACAAATGGAACAGAATTGATACCCAGAAAAAACCTACCCTATGTGGCCAACTAATTTTCAATAAGGGTGCTAAGTATACTCAAAGGGTAAAGGATAGTCTTTAATAAGCGTTGCTAGGAAAATGGATATTCATATGCAAAACAAAGAAATTGGACAATTCACAAAAATTAACACAAAATGAATTGAAGACTTAGATGTAAGACCTGAAACAACAAAACTCCTAGAAGAAAATGTAGGGAAGGGCGCCTGGGTGGCTCAGTTGGTTAGGCGTCTGCCTTTGGCTCAGGTCATGGGATCAAGTCCTGCATCCCTCTCCCTCTACTGCTCCCCGTGTTGTGCTCTCTCTCACTCACTCTTTCTCTCTCTCTCAAATAATAAATAAAAGCTTTAAAAAAAAAAAAAGAAAATGTAGGGAAAAAGCTCCTTGATATTGGCCATAGCAATATTTTTTTGCATATGACACCAAAAGCACAAGCAACAAAAAAAATAAATAAATAAGTAGGACTATGTGAAACTAAAAACCTTCTGCATAGCAAAAGACATAATCAACAAAATGAAAGGAAAAGCCTATAGACTAGGAAAAATATTTGCAAATCATATATCTGAAAGGGATTAATACCCAAACATATAACAAATGCATGCAACTCAATAAGAAAAAACTAAATAACCGGATTTAAAAATGGGCAGAGGACCCAAATTTACATTTTTTCCATAGAAGACATACAAATGACCAACTGGTGTATGAAAAGATGTTCATCATCACCAATCAGCAGGGAAACGCAAATCAAAACCACAATGAGAGGGGTTCCTAGGTGGCTCAGTCCACTAAGCATCGGACTCTTGATTTCAGCTCAGGTCATGATCTCAGGGTTGTGAGATCAAGCTCCGTGTCAGGCTCCATGCTCAGCTCAGAGTCAGGTTGAGATTCTCTCTCCCTCTCTCTCTGCCCCTCCTCCTGCTCTGTACTATAAATAAATAAATAAATAAATAAATAAATAAATAAATAAATAAATAAAATCTTAAAAAGATAAAACACACAATGAGACATTACTTCACATCTGTTAGAATGGCCAAAATCAAAAAGACAAGAGAAAACAAATGCCGGAATGAATGTGGAAAAAAGGAATCCTTCATGTACAGTTGGTGGGAATGTAAATTGCTATAGCCACCATGGAAAATAGCATGGAAGTTCATCAACAAATTAAAAATAGCAATACCGTATGATCCAGCAATCCTACTTCTAGGTGTACATCCAAGGAAATGAAATAACTACCTCAAAGAGATATCTGCACCCCCATTTTCATTGCAGCATTAATGATAACCACCAAGGCATGGAAACTAGCTAAGTGTCCACTGATGAATAAATAAAATGTGGTACATATATACAATATACGTATATACATTACCCGAAAATAGAAGAATCTGCCTTATCAATCAAGTTTCAGCTGAGAATATCCTCAGGATTTCCACTTCAAAGTGAGAGGAAAAATGCTGCACCTTGTACTCTTAAGAAAGAAGTACTGTGTTTAGTAAATTCTTTCAATTTTGAAAGCAACCTATACTGATTTGAATTTGCAGCTTCTACCCAGATACCAGATACTGTTTCTCCCCTAGTCTAGAACTCAATCAATGAGCAGTTAACAATTCAGTAGCAAAATATTAGCTTCCAGTCCCCATGACCCTGGATCATACTGTTTAGATATTTCGGTATTCAAGAGAACAATTTCCACCAAGAAACACAATAATGTTTCCAATGGAGTGAAAACTGAGATTGAAACCAGGTAATTATACAGAAAAAGATGTTTTGATGTTAGGAGTGACTGACCCATATTAACAGGTAACATAGGACTGATGCTCTATTATAGGAACCATGAAGTATACTGATAGACCTCAGATGTTCCTTGCTTTCTACCACCATGCCCAGAAGTAGATGTTTATTCCTACTCTTATACCTCTCTAATGGCAGGACTATCAAGAGCTTAGAAACTCAGGAATAGAACTATATCCAGCTCAATGCTCTGGTAGAGTACACGGGTAATGTGAATTCTGTAGGATTTAATTATATCTCCATACAAGGAAGTGTAAACTTTTGTAAGGTGGTTTCTTTGTACCTAGTAGTATGGTTACAAAATCCTGGGCGACCATAGGGAGAGGGAAAAGGAATTTGGTAGGCCAAGATAAAGGAAACTGTAAACTCAGATTCAGTCATTCACAAAAATAGGTTTATATAGCTCTATAAGCCAAGTTATTGCATTTAAAAAAATACTTCTAAATTTTATCATAATGGAGTTTGGAGAACTCAGATCATGGGTTTTTTCACTGTTTAACTAGGGTATCTTTATTGTCCATTAAGGCTTAAACAGATTAAATAGAGTTTGGAAGGAGAAAAATTGAATATGAGGTAGGGAAATCTTGATCTTTCCAGATAAATGTGATTGTAGTAACATGATATCAAAGTAAAAGGGCCATCTATACATGTATCTCCCTATTTCTCTTTTTCGTGATTGGGCTCACACATCAAGGGAGTACATTAAATAAACTGAGGACAGCAACAAGTACAGATTTTACTGTGTTCCAACTAAGAAGCACGCCTACATCAAATAAACTAGATAATCCAGTGTGGTCATGTGCAGTGAGTCAGGCACTGGAGTTCAGCTGTTCAGTGCCCTATGATGCAGTGAACTATTTGTTGAGCCAGTAGGACACCCATGGGCTCCGTCAGAGCAACATGTAACTTCACTCTATAGAGTCATGAAAACCAGAAAATATATTCCACAACAGCATATGACCAGGGTGTGGCTCCTTACCTTATTTCCCCTTTTCCATTGCTTTTCTTTCCCCTCACTATTGAATGTGGAATATATTTCCACTTCAGTTACTCAGAGTCAATTTCAGTTGCCACAATCACATATTCTTAACTGATAAAAATAGTCACACTTTTATCCTTTAAAAAATAGTACTACAGACTTAATTCAGTAACAGTTATAACCACCTGAAGCCCTTTTACATATTTTAATGTATTTTTCATCTGGAATATATGCACTCTCTTCCAATATTTCTGAATTTCACTTTAGAATATTCATTAAAAATGAAGGGTGGATCTTCTCATTTATTTAATTAGAAAGACTTTGAGATGTGAATTATTGCTATAGTTACACTGATATTTCTCCCCCATGATTCTTTTTAAATTTCCAGTCATCCACATTCTTTTTCCTGTTTAAATGAAATATTTTACTTTGAAAAGTCCACATTTTTCTTCCATTATCTAAACTCTACTTTAAGATAATACAGGTACTTCAGCTTACTTTTTATGGCAGTAACCACATAAATATTAAATTATTTTAAGTATTAATTTATTACAATGTATTAATTTATTATAGTAAGTCTTTTATAATAGCAATCCATCATTTATAATTTATGAACAAAATACACAGTAACAAGAGTGGGACTTTTTTTAAATTGGAAACTGAAATTTAGGAAAGGTCTTAAAAACAAATAGCTTTAATATTCTGAACTGATTTTTTTACAAATAGCAGTTTTGGATTTTTTTTTTATTAAATCCTATGTCTTGACAGAAATCTGCAATCAAAGGCACTTTTGGAGATAATATAGCACTGAGTGAAGAACACCTTTATAGTCTCCTAAATACAAGTTACAAAAATAACTAAGTTTGTCTTGAGAAAGAATATGTCCCTGAGACTATTTGTAAAATACAAGAAATAATACATTTTCGAGTAGCTTTTACTATCCCAAGGGAAAAAAATAGCTAAACTTGTCTAAAGGAGCCCTACACTATAATCTGACAGTCTTTAATCATGTAGACTGCTGTTTTTAAAGAGTCAGTGTGATGGAGAAACAGTATAACAGGCTTTGGAATCATGTGGATTGGAGTTTAAATTGTGGGTCTATACTACCTATAATCTATGATGCACGTTAGTTTCATATTTTATAATTTCTGAAGACAGAAAACATTCAGCAATTGCTGTCAGCCGGCCATGATGTAGTTTTCATTGCTTGTACATGAGTAAGCATCAGAAGTTTGAGTCAAAAGTAGCAGAATGGGTATCTGTGGCTGGGAAAGTAAACTTGAACACAATGGTAAAATACACTTTAATTCTAGAAGCAAGTGATTGTGAGGAAGAGGTGGGATTAGTGGTGACTTGATATGTTTAATAACAATAATAATCATGGAATAGAACAATTCTACATACTTGCAAAGCCAGATTTAGAGTTTTATATAAAAAGCTTTGAATTCTTTTATGGTTTCCTTAAAAAAATGCTGTTCCACTAAATTTCTGGTATTACAGAGTAATAATGATAAAAACTTCCTGTAAGTAGTCACATTTTGGTGGGTAGGCTATAATTTGAGTGTCAATTTTTTTTTAAATATTAAGGCACTATTTTTGTCTGTTCTTTTAAAATAATAGTACTTTTTTTTCTTTGGACTGGCACTTATTTTCAATAGGTAGAATTGATTACAATTTAAATCATTTTGCAATAAAATGAGTTTCAAGTTTTCCTTTATATAAATCTTTGGACTTCTCTTATCTGCAAATTTCACCTTTGTGTTCTAAACTTAGATAATCAAAATTCAATGGCCAGGTATATGTCTAGAAAGACATACTTATTTTTTAAAACAAATATGTTATTGTCATGGGACAGCATTCATAAGAGGTGACAACTGGAAATATGACAACATAACACTGGAAATGTAAACATCCTTTAAAAGTGACAAATTCCTCTTAGAAAAAGTAGCTAGCAAAAACAGAGAAGATAATTATAAATTATAAAAAAGGTCCAGAAAGAACTTATAATTATATTTTCCTTACTGGCTAGCTATTTGACAAGTGAGGAATGAAAAGGATGAGACAGTCATATTTATGACCCACTAAAGAATAATCTAATAGTATTCTATATTAATCTACAGATAAATACTTAATTTTTATATATATAAAAATTTCATTGGGTCACACATGTCACTGGGCACCCCTTGGACACGCACAGAATCATTTGAAGACTAAGGGTTGAGGTGTTAAGTTGCCACTTAGGATAGGTGTGAGGAAATTAGTAAAACTGAGGATCTTATTATTAATATAACATTTATACTCAGTGACCAGTATCAAAGGATTCTGAGTTGTCAAAGTTTACACTGTAGAAGTAATTTTTACAACCATGATGAGTTGCAGCAGCAAACTGTCTCTGGTGTAAAGCAGTCTCTGTCACCACTTGCCCCCAATTCCCCTGTGTAAATACGAATCTATGTTCCCGTTGTGCCATCTGGCAGAGAATATGAAAATAACCCAGGTGGCCTTTATTACATTTCAAGTTGGAAAAGAGAGCATGTTGCCTTGGTAAGGAAGGGATGGAAAGAAATTAATACTAACAGATTTTTTTTTAACCTAAGAGATTCATGCCATGCTTTTATATTCTTTTTTTTTAATCAACAGTTTTACTTCGGAAAAAAAATACATAATAGAGGAAACCGGGGAAATAGAATACAGAATCACCATCTGTACATGATTTATTTTATAATATTTTTTGTTTATTACTCTTTTTGAAGCTAGATGAGGTTATACGATGAATTCTATATAATATTCTATTTTTAACTTAACATTTTTATCAAAGGATTTTCCATTCTGTCAACTTCACAATGATTAATTTAATAATGCAAAAGAACTCATCAAAGGTATATCCCATATTTATATTTGTATTCCTTTTTTAATTTATAAATGACATTATAATCCTTATACAAGCTTTGATATTTTTAAGTTGACACTTTTTAATAAACAGAAGTATCATACTATTATTTTACTTTGTGTTAACAAAATTCTTAGTGGGATTGAATTTGACATACATTTATAGCAAAGAGCTGTAGCTTCACTATTATTACCAAAGTGTAGATTTGGGCAAGGTACTGAACCTCCCTTAGTTTCAGTCTCTTTACCAATTAGATGGAAACATATTTGTACTTCTCATGGTTTTTGTGAATGTTAGATTAGAATATGTGCAGACCCCAACATCTAAAAGCTAATCCATCTCCCTCTCAACTTTCTCTTCTCCATTTAGTGTATTCTCTTTGAGAACTGGCTGATCATGAAGAAATGCTGTGCTTATTTACTTCTATGACCTTTTGCTTATAATAATGACATTAATCACATGTCACATGTATAGCAATCATTTTTCAATGTTAAACTTTTTATGTTACATGTAGACTATTTGAAATGCAGATTTTTTTATAACTTTAGATGATAGAAAGCATTCCTTTGAAAATGTTGTTAAAAATTTGCTGTACCTTTTTTAGTTTTTGCAGACTTAAAAATACAATTCTTTGATCATTAAGAAATTTTTAAAAATTTATAATTTCAAGGTAAGAATTTAAGTGGTTCTGAGTAGGGTTTTGTCACTTGGTTAACAAGTATTTCAGAGAATTTACTGAATGAGGATTCTCTTCTCCATTTTATTTATGACTTTTTAAGTGATTCTGCTTTTTTGTTGTTGTTGTTCCATCTCTCTCATCTTGCATCATAACAACTTTCTTTACCATGGCATTCCAAAAAGACTAGCCTTCCCTCACCAATGTGAGAACAGTTTTTAGTGGTTTTATGTAATGGGTTTTATACACTATTGATTCATTTTGTATGTATCAGTGAAGGACAAACATAAAACCAGACAACAGTGGTAAACTAACTGGGATGCCTGGGTGGCTCAGCCATTAAGCATCTGCCTTTGGCTCAGGTCATGATCCCCGGGTCCTGGGATTGAGCCCCACATCAGGCTCCCTGCTCATTGGGAAGCCTACTTCTCCCTCTCACACTCCCCTTGCTTGTGTTCCCTCTCTCGCTTGTCTCTGTCAAATACATAAATAAAATCTTTAAAAAAAGAATGGTAAACTAATTGACAGGACTTCTGGAAAGAGATTCCTCAGAGATTGTGTGAAAGCTTTTTGCATTACAAAGCCAAGTGAGGCTGGTTCAGAGCTGGTCTTCCATAATAATAAACTGATATTTATTAAGGGCTTACTATGAATGGGCCAAGTATTACTCTAAGTGCTGCACATGTATTATCATTTTTTTCCCTCAACATAAGCTTTAAATTAGCTCCTAATGACCTATGAAGATGCTCAAAGAGCCAAATGACACCATGGAAAAAGAACGGAAGGAAACCAGGAGAACAAGGTCTCAAAAGATAGACAATGTGAATAAAGAAAAAATATAAAAAAGAAACAGAAACTCTGGAGCTGGGAAGTATAGTAACTGGAATGTCCTATGAGTAAACTGATGCACAGAGAGCCAAGGTTACACATCTGGTAGGACACAGAGCCAGAATTTGAACCTGTGTAGGGCTCATGGTCTACCTGTCCTGTCAACCTGACTGGATGTAAGAGTCCAATGGTTTTGTCAGGTTCCCTTTGCTTCCATTATCTGTACTGGCCAACCCGAAAACTAGAAGTCCACACTGGGAAAGAATGCTCCTTTAAAGCCTCGTCCAGGTGAAGAATTCTAATAGCTACTTCAGACATGGGAAAAGATTAAAGCAGACTACAAATAGAAACATAACATTTAATATAAGAAGAAGATACCAATTTGCCTGCAATATTATGATATTTCTAAAAGATTTTACAACCCAATATTAGCAGAATATAGGGCCACAAATCTCTCAAGACACTACTTATGGGGTTTTAAGAATATTCTGAAAAGCCACTAGACATTGTGTACCTATGCACTAAAAACTCAGATTCATTCACCTGAACATATTCTAGTTCAACAAATCTATCATTTAAGAAATGGACCTGTGGAGCAAGATATATAGAAGCAGCTCTATAAATTGTGCCAACCTCAATTAGGAAATGCATAAAAGAACAAACAAATAGGGGTACCTGCCTATTTGTTAAGTCGTTAAGTGTCTGCCTTCGGCTCAGGGCGTGATCCCAGCGTTCTGGGATCGAGCCCCACATCAGGCTCCTCCGCTAGGAGTCTGCTTCTTCCTCTCCCACTTCCCCTGCTTGTGTTCCCTCTCTTGCTGGCTGTCTCTCTATGTCAAATTAATAAATAAAATCTTTAAAAAAAAAAAAAAAAGAACAAATGATGTAAACTTAAATGAGAACATAAGGACATAAACTTTTATATACAGCAAATCTTAAAATACAGTAAGTGCATAAATATTACTAAAAATATATATAAAACATTAATAGTGCTAAACTCTGGATGGTAACACTGTAAATAATGGGTCTTTCTTCTTTATAGTAGTGGATATTTCAAGATTTTCCACAGTAGATATTTAATAATTTTATATTTATTTAAATATAATACAAAATGGAAAGAGCGGACAGCAAAACACAAGTTAGAACTATGTTAATTTGGAGGGAAAATGTGAGCCTAAAAAAGTTAAGATTAGATAGTTACATTATTTGGTCATATTTCTTTGCTTTTGCCTGTAGTTTTTCAAGCAGCAGGTGTTGTTTTTATAATCAGAATAAAGTTATAGAATACTGTGTTCTATATAATGACCAAAAAATTGCTAAAATGATTTTTAAAAGGAAGTGCAATGTGAAAGTGTTGTTTTCTTTCTGATTAGAAAGCTAATCCTTGACAATCCCCAGATCTGGTGCTGAGTGGGCCAGATCTCTAAGTATCAGGGAGGTTTTTGTCATTTGCAGCTACTGCTGTATTTCCAACACTCAGTACAGTCTGTTACAAAGAAGCTCTTCAAAATTATTTGTTAAATTAATTCCACACATTCAATCTATGCCAACAGAAGGTTCAGTCCTGACCAGTAAGCAGCAACTCACTCTTTAAGTGATATTACACCTTCTCCTTCAGGCAGAGCACAGACTCCAAATACAATGAGAGTCTTCCTTTAATTTCAAATACCTATTCTTCAGGCCTCCAGCTTCCTAATTGTATAACCCTAGAGAAACTACTTAAACATTATGAGATTATTCCTCCCATTTTCAAAATGAAGATAACATTATCTAATTTTTAGGGTAACTATATCGATCAAGTAAATGTTAATATAACTGACCTGCAGTTCATCTGGACATACAATAAGCCAAATGGGGTTCAACAGATTTATACATTTTGGTAACCGATTGGTTTTTTTCCTTTTTTATTGAATAAACTTGATATGTAATGTTGTGTAAGTTTAAAGTGCACAGAATGTCACTTTGATACATTTATATACTATGCTTGATGTCATGATAGTTATCATATAATTACAGTACAGTTATTATTTTCTATATTCACTATACTGTGCATTAGATCTCTATGGTTTCTTTACTCCTTGTTATAGCTTCGTACTCTTAAACACCATTACTTTTATCCTCACCCTCCCCTGTCCCACCATCTCCTGGTAACCACCATTTTATTCTGTTTTTTACAGGCTTAATTTTTTCAGATTGCACATATAAGTAATATCATACAGTACTTGTCTTTCTCTGACTTATCTCACTTAGCATAAGTTCCTATGTTGTTGCAAATAAGAGGGTATCTTTCTCATGGCTGAATAATATCCCATTGTGTATATATTTCATATCCTTTTCATTCATTAATCCACTGATAGGCATTTGGATTATTTCCATATCTTGGCTATTGTGAATAATGCTTCAGTAAACATGGGAGTGCAGATATCTCATCAAAATCATGTTCCCTTTTCCTTTGAGTATATACCCAGAAGGGAATTTCTGGATCACAGAGTAAATCTATTTTTAATTTTTTGAGGACACTCTCTATTGTTCTCCATAGTGGCTATACCAATTTACATTCCCACCAACAATGTATAAAGATTCCCTTTATACCACATCCTCACCAGCACCTCTTAGGTCTTGTCTTATAATGATAGCTATTCTAACAGGTGTGAGGTGATATCTCATTGTGGTTTGGATTTGCATTTCCGTTATGATTGGTAACGTTGAGCATCTTTTTGTGTGTCTGTTGGCTATTTTAATGTCCTCTTTGGAGAAATGTCTATTTAGTTCTTCTGCTCAATTCTTAACTGGATTACTGTTTTTGTTATTGAGTTGCAAGACTTCTTTACATATTTTGGATATTAGCCCCTTAGCTGATAAATGGTTTGCAAAAATCTTCTCCCATTCTACGGATTGTCTTTTTAATGTGTTATTTTTCTCTTTGACGTTTTAAATTTTATATAGTCCTATTTGTTGAATTTTTGCTGTTGTTGTTTGTGCTTTTGGCATCATGCCCAAAAAATTATTGCTGAAATCAGTACCAATGAACTTCTTCCTTTTATTTTCTAGTTTTATGGTATCAGGTCTTATGTTTAAGTCTTTGATTCATTTCAAGTTAATTTTTGTGAGTGGTGTTGAGGTAAGGGTCCAATTTCATGTTCTGCATGTTTCTCCAATTTTCCCAACACTGTTTGTTAAAGAGACTATGCTTTCCCCATTGGGTATTCTTGTCTCCCTTGTCAAATAGTTGACTGTATATGCTGGGGTTTAATTCTAGGCTCCCCCTTCTGTTCCACTGGTCAGCGTGTCTATTTTTGTGCTAGCATCACACTGTGTTTGGTACTATAGCTTTATAGTATAGTTTGGAAGCGTGATACCTCTAGCTTTCCTCTTTTTCCTCAGGATTGCTTTGACTATTTGGGGTCTTATGTGGTTCCACACAAATCTTAGGATTTCTTCTTCTAGTTCTGTGAAGAATGCCTGTGGTATTTTGATGGTGATTGCACAAAATCTATAGATGGCTCTGAGTAATACGGCCATTTTAACAATAGTAATTCTTATAATCCATAAACATGGAATGTTTTTCCATTTATGTCTTCAATTTCTTTCAGCAAAGTTTTGTAGTTTTCAATGTATTAATCTTTCACTTCCTTGGTTAAATTTATTCCTAAGTATTTTATTGTTTTTGATGCTGTTGTGAATGGGATGGCTTTCTTTCTTTTTCAGATGCTTCATCATTGGTGTAAAGGAATGCAATCAATTTCTGTATGTTTATTTTATATCTTGACACTTTACTGAATCGATTAATTACAACAGTTTTTTAACTGATTCTCTTTGTATTTTCTATATATTGGATCATATCATCAGCAAATAATGACAATTTTACTTCCTTCTCTCTGATTTGGATGCCTTTAATTTTTTTATCTTGCCAAATTGTTCTAGCTAGGACTCTCAGCACTAAATTGAATAGGAATAGTGAGAGTGGGCATTTCTTGCCTTGTTCCTGACTCAGTAGCAAACACTTTTAATTTCTCTCCATTGAGTATAATGTTAGCTATGACTTTGTTATATATGTACTTTATGACGTTGAGGTGTATTCCCTCTATACCTGTTAAGGGTCTTTATCATGAAAGGGTGCTCTATTTTGTCAAATGCTTTTTCTGAAACTATTGAGATGATCATATGATTTTTAAAATAAAGATTTTATTTATTTGAGAGAGAGAGAGAGAGTGGGAGCACAAGCAGAGGGAGTGGCAGAGGGAGAGGAAGAAGCAGGCTCCCTGACATGGGGCTGGGATCATGACCTGAGCCAAAGTCAGACGTTTGACTGAGCCACCCAGGTGTCCCAGATGCTCATGTGATTTTAATCTTTCATTTTATTGATGTGATGTATTAAATTTATTGATTTGCTTATGTTGAACCATCTCTTGGGATAAAATTCACTTGGTCATGGTGTATAATCCTTTTAATGTGTTCTTGGATTCAGTTTGTTAATATTTGAGAAATCTTGCATCTATATTCATCAGGGATATTGGTCTACAATTTTTTTTCTTGTGGTGTCCTTATCTGGTTTTGGGAACGAAGTAATGCTGGCCTCACAAAATGAGTCTGAGAGTATTCGCTCCTCCTCAATATTTTGGAAGAGTTTGAGGACAAACTGGCATTAATTCTTCTTTAAATGTATTTGGTAGAATTCTTCAGTGAAACTATCTGGTCCTGGAGTTGTCTCTGTTGGGAATTTTTTTTTTTAAATCACTGATTCAATCTTTCACTAATCCGACCTTTTACTGATCATTGATTCAATCATTACTGGTGGGTTTAGATTTTCTCTTTCTTCCTGATTCAGTCTTGGTAGGTTGTATGTTTCTAGAAATGTATCCATTTCTTCTAAGTTATATAATTTGTTGGCATATAATTATTCATAGTAATCTCATGATTCTATGTATTTCTACAGTATCAGTTCTAATATCTCTTCCATCATTGCTAATGTTATTTATTTAAATATTCTCTCTTCTTTCTCTAGCTAAAGGTTTATCAATTTTGCTTATTTTTTCAAAGAACCACTCTTAGTTCCATTGATCCTTTCTTTTTTTTTTTCTGGTCTCAATTTTTTTTGTTTCTGCTTTGATACTTCTTTTTGCTAACTTTGGACTTAATTTATTCTGCTTTTTCTGGTTCCTTGAAATGTAGTTGGTTGTTTATTTGAGATCATTCTAATTTCTTAATATATATGTTTATTGCCATAAACTTCTCTTTCAGAACTGCTTTTGTTGCATCACAATATTTGACTTATTTTATTTTCATTTTCATTAGTATTGAGATGATACTTCATTTCCCTTAGGAATTTTTCTTTGACCCAATGGTTGTTTAGAAGTGTGTGTCCATTTTCTAAAGTGTGGTTCAATTCCAAAGTTTCCTTGATAATTTTCTGTCTGAACAATCTATCCATTATTGATAGTAGGGTATTGAAATTTCTTACAATTATTATATTGTTGTCTACTTCTCCCTTAAGATCTGCTATTAATTGCTTAATATATTTTGGTGCTTGGGTGTTGGGAGTATATATGTCTATAATTGTTATATCTTCTTGACAATTCACTCCTTCTATTTTTACATCATGACCTTCTCTGTCTCTTTTTATGCTTCTCGGGTTTACATCTGTTTTGTGTAATGTAAGTCTGGCTTTTCCTGCCTTCTTTTCATTTCTGTTTGGAAATTCATTTTCCATCCTTTCACTTTGAGCCTCTGTGAGTCATTAGAGCTGAAATGAGTCTCCCACAGGCAGCATTTATTTGGGCATTTTTTTTTCTTCATCCAGCCACTCTGTGCCTTTTGATTGGTGAATTCAATCCATTTACATTTATAGTGATTACTAATATGTAAGGATTTACTACTGCCATTTTATCTTTTGCCTTTTGGTTATCTCACCTCACCATTGTCATTTTCCTTCTATTTTTGTCTACCTGTGTATGTTGGCGGTTTCCCATGGTGATCTGCTCAGGCTCCCCGCTTTTTTTTGGTTTCTTTTTTAAAATGTCTCATGTCTCTGCTCTAGATTTTTGCTTTATGGTTACTCTGAACTTTACATAAAACATCTTATAGATAAAACAGTCTTTTCTCTTCTGACAGAAATTTAATCTTCATTAACCTATAAATATCCTATCCTTTTACTCTTCTCTTTTCATATTTTTGATGTCACAAATTATCTTTTTTATGTGATTTTGTTACCAAGTTGTAGTTATTCTTAATGCTCTTTTCCTTTATTTATAGTTAAGAGTTTAATATACTATTCTAAAAAAAGACCTGCAGTATTCTGACTCTTTATCACCTTAATCTAAGTTTTGTGTACTTTTCTCTTCTCATTTCAGCTTACAGAGCTCATTTCAACATTTGTTGAAAGGCAGGTCTAGAAATGGTGAACTCCTCAGCTTGTTTTTTATGGGGTTTTTGTTTTGTTTTTATGTCTAGGAAAGCCTTTATTACTCTTTCATATCTGAAAGATAACTTTACCAAATAGAGTATTCTTGGCTGGCAGTTTTTATCTTTTAATATTTTGAATATGTCATTCCACTCTCTCCTGGACTGTAGAGTTTTGGCTGAGAAATCTGCTAATAGCCTAATGGGCATACCCTTGTAGGTTACTGTCTAAAGACGGTCTTTCTGCAGATAATAAGGTATTCAATTAGCTTCATGGACTTACACATCTTCTCCAGGTTAGGGAAGTTCTCAGCTATTATTTCTTTAAATATGATCTCTGCTCCCTTCTCCCTCTCATTTCCTTCTGGGATACCCATTATCCCTATGTTGGCTTTTCTAATGGAACTGGATAGTTCTCCTAGTGTTCCTTCACTTTTTAAAAAATCGTAGTTCTCCCCTCTTTCCCTTTAATTATTTCTATGTTTCTATCCCTGAGCTTGCTAATCTCTCTTCCATATAATTTGCTCTACTTCCAATGCATTCTAACACATTCTTCATCTTATTTATTGAGCTCTTTACTTCTAGAATTTGTTTGATTCTTTCTTAGATTTTTAATATTTTTGATAAAGTATTCCTTCTTTTCATTAATTTTACTCCTGGGGTCACTGTATTGCCTTTCTGAGTTTCCTTGTATCTTGCTGAATTTTTTCATAACAACTATTTTAAATTCTTTACCAGTTAGATCACAATATACCATGCCTTTAGGTTCAGTTGCTGAATACTGATTTTATTTTTGTGATATCATATTATTATGATTTTTCATGGTATTTGATGAGAAGTGCCTCTGCCACTACATTTGAAGTAGCATTTCTTATTTAGGAAAGGTTCTGTTTACTTTGATTCTAAAAGTTTATCAAGTTGGTAGTTAGGAACCTTCCTTTTGTTTTCTAAAAGGTGACCCTGTAACACAAGTCTTTGCTTTCTCTTACCTGACCTGGGAGTACACACATTAAAAAAAAAAAAAAAAAGAAAAGAAAAAAGAAAGAAAGAAAAAAGAAAAAGCATGGTGGCAAAGTGGGGGAGGTGTGTTTACTTATGGCCTGAGGTGCTGGCTGTTCCCAAGGTCCAGTAGAGGTATCCTCAATTGGGAGGGGGTTCCAAAGGTCTATGGTTCACCTTGCCTCCCAGGGAAGACAGCAGGTGACACTTTTCTTCAATTTTCTTTATCTGTCTACTTCCTCTCCTTTCCTTCCACCCAATCACTACAGTCTCTCCTCAAAGACAGCAACTAGTCCCTCCAGCTGCAGCACATATGGCCAGGCAGACCCCACTCACTACCTATATCCTTTACCTCCTTTGACAAAAAGTTCTGCTGACACACTGCTAGACTGACCTCTGCCTTCCCTGCCATCACTGCTGCTGCTGCTTCTAGCTCTGCCACTTTCTCCACAGTCCCATCCACTCGCTTTTTTTTTTTTTTTTTAATTATGATATGTTAGTGACCATACAGTACATCCTTAGTTTTGGACGTAGTGTTCCATGATTCATTGTTTGTGTGCAACACCCAGTGTTCCATGCAATATGTGCCCTCCTTAATACCCATCACCAGGCTAACCCATCCTCCCACCCCCCTCCCCTCTAAAACCCTCAGATTGTTTCCCAGAGTCTGCAGTCTCTCATGGTTCATTTCCCCCTCTGTTTACCGCCCCACTTCATTTTTCTCTTCCTTCTCCTACTGATCTCCCTGCTATTACTTATGTTCAACAAATGAGAGAAACCATATGATAATTATCTTTCTCTGCTTGACTTATTTCACTTAGCATAACCTCCTCCAGTCCCATCCATGTTGATGCAAATGTTGGGTGATCATTCTTTCTGATGGCTGAGTAATATTCCATTGTATATATGGACAACATCTTTATCCATTTGTCTATTGATGGGCATCTTGGCTCCTTCCACAGTTTGGCTATTGTGGACAATGCTGCTATGAACATTGGGGTGCATATGGCCCTTCTCTTCACTATGTCTGTATCTTTGGGGTAAATACCCAGTAGTGCAATGGCTGGGTCATAGGGTAGTTCTATTTTTAACTTTTTGAGGGACCTCCACATGTTTTCCAAAGTTGGCTGTACCAACTTGCATTCCCACCAACAGCGTAAGAGGGTTTCCTTTCTCCACATCCTCTCCAACATTTGTTATTTCTTGCCTTGTCAATTTTTGGCATTCTAATTGGTATAAGGTGGTATCTCAATGTGGTTTGCTTTGAATTTCCCTGATGGCTAATGATGAACATTTTTTCATTTGTCTGTTAGCCATTTGTATGTCATCGTTGGGAAAGTGTCTGTTCATATCTTCTGGCCATTTTTTTGATTTGATTATTTGTATTTTGGGTATTGAGCTTCAGAAGTTCTTTATAGATGTTTATACAGCCTTTTATCTGTAGTGTCATTTGCAAATACCTTCTCCCATTCCGTGGGTTGCCACTTTGTTTTGTTGACTGTTTCCTTTGATGTGCAGAAGCTTTTTATCTTGATAAAGCCCCAAAAGTTCATTTTTGCTTTTGTTTCCCTTGCCTTTGGTGATGTGCCATGAAAGAAGTTGCTGTGGCCAATGCCAAAAAGGTCATAGCCTATATTCTCTTCTATGATTTTGATGGATTCCTGTCTCACATCAAGGTCTTTCATCCATTTGGAGTTTGTCTTTGTGTATGGTGTGAGACAGTGGTCAAGTTTCATTCTTCTGTATATGGCTGTACAATTTTCCCAGCACAATTTATTGAAGAGACTGTCTTTTTTCCACTGGATGTTTCTTCCCGCTTTGTCAAAGACCATAGAGTCAAGGGTCCATTTCTGGAGTCTCTATTCTGTTCCATTGGTCTATGTGTCTGTTTTTGTGCAAGTACCATGCTGTCTTGGTGATCACAGCTTTGTAGTATAGCTAGAAATCAGGCAACGTGATGCCCCCAGCTTTGTTTTTCTTTTTCAACATTTCCTTGGTGATTCGGGGTCTTTTTTGGTTCCACAAATTTTAGGATTGTTTGTTCCAGCACTTTGAAAAATGTCATTGGTATTTTGATCAGGATGGCACTGAAAGTATAGATTGCTCTGGGCAGCATAGACATTTTAACTATGTTTATTCTTCCGATCCATGAGCATGGAATATTTTTCCATCTTTTTATGTCTTCTTCAATGTCTTTCATCAGTGTTCTATAGTTTCTAGGGTATAGGTCCTTTACTTCTATGGTTAGGTTTATTCCGAGATATCTTATGGGTTTTGGTGCTATTGTAAAAGGAATCGATTCCCTAATTTCTCTTTTTTCAGTCTCATTGTTAGTGTATAAATGCAACTGATTTCTGAGCATTGGTTTTGTATCCTGCCACATTACTGAATTGCTGTATGAGTTCTAGTAATTTGGGGGTGGAGTCTTTTGGGTTTTCCATATAAAGTATCATGTCATCTGCGAAGAGAAAGAGTCTGACTTCTTCTTTGCCAATCTGAATACCTTTTATTCTTTTTTGTTGTCTGATTGCTGTTGCTAGGACTTCTAGTACTATATTGAACAATAATGGCGAGAGTGGGCATCCTTGTCGTGTTCCTGGTCTTAAGGGAAAGGCCCTCAGCTCTTCCCCATTGAGAATGATATTCGCTGTAGGCTTTTCATAGATGGTTTTTACAAAATTGAGGAATGTACCCTCTATCTCTACACTAAGGGTTTTAATCAGGAAAGGATGCTGTATTTTGTCAAATGCTTTTTCCGCATCGAGAGGATCATATGGTTCATGTCTCTTCTCTTATTAATGGGTTCTATCACATTGATCGATTTGGGAATGTTGAACCACCCTTGCACCCGAGGGATGAATCCCACTTAGTTTTGATGGATAACCCTTTTAATGTACTGTTGGACCCTATTAGCTAGGATCTTGTTGAGAATTTTGGCATCCATATTCATCAGGGATATCAGTCTGTAATTCTCCTTTTTGATGGGGTCTTTGCCTGGTTTTGGGATCAATGTAATACTGGACTCATAGAATGAATTTGGTAGTTTTCCTTCTGTTTCTATTTTTTGAAACAGCTTCAGGAGAATAGGTATTATTTCTTCTTTGAATGTTTGGTAGAATTCCCTGGGGAATCCCATCTTTCCCTGGACTCTTTTTTTGGGGGGGAGGTTTTTGATCGCTACTTCAATCTCTTCACGGTTAATCGGTCTATTTAGATAATCTATTTCTTCCTGTTTCAGTCTTGGTAGTTTATAGGTTTCCAGGAAGGCATCCATTTCTTCCAGGTTGCTTAATTTATTGGCATATAGTTGTTGGTAATAGTTTCTAATGATTGTGTCTATTTCCTTGGTGTTAATCATGATCTCTCCCCTTTCATTCATAATTTTATTAATTTGGGTCCTTTCTCTATTCTTTTGAATAAGTCTGGCCAGTGGCTTATCGATCTTATTAATTCTTTCAAAGAACCAGCTTCTAGTTTTGTTGATCTGTTCTACTGTATTTCTGGTTTCTAATTCATTGATCTCTGCTCTAATCTTAATCAGTTGTCTTTTTGTGTGTGGCTAAGGCCTGTTCTTCTGTTCCATCTCCAGCTTTTTAAGGTGTGAGTATAAGAACTGCATTTTAGATTTTTCTATTCTTTTGAGTGAGGCTTGGATGGCTATGTATTTTCCCCTTGGGACCGCCTTTGCAGTGTCCCATTGGTTTTGGACCGATGTGTTTTTGTTCTCATTGGTTTCCATAAATTGCTTAAGTTCTTCTTTAATTTCCTGATTAACCCAATCTTTTTTTTTTTTAAGATTTTATTCATTTATTTGACAGAGAGAGAGGCAGCAAGAGATGGAACACAAGCAGTGGGAGAGGGAGAAGCAGGCTTCCCGCCAAGCAGGGAGTCCAATGCAGTGCTCGATCCCAAAATGCCAGGATCATGACCTGAGCCGAAGGCAGAAGCCTAATGACTGTGCCACCCAGGCAGCCCAACCCAATCATTCTTAAGCAGGATGGTTCTTAGTTTCCAAGTGTTTGAGCTTCTTCCAAATTTTTTCTTGTGACTGAGTTCCAGTTTCAAAGCATTGTGGTCTAAGAATATGCAGGGAATAATCTTAGTCTTTTGGTATCGGTTGAGACCTGTTTTGTGACCCAGTATATGGTCTATTCTGGAGAAAGTTCCATGTGCATTAGAGAAAATGAGTTGTTTTAGGGTGTAGTGTTCTGTATATATCTATGAGGTCCATCTGGTTCAGCATTTCATTCAAAGCTCTTGTTTCTTTGTTGATTTTCTGCTTAGGTGATCTGTCTGTTGCTGAGAGTGGAGTGTTGAGGTCCCCTACTATTAACATATTATTATCTATATGTCTCTTTATTTTGGTTAACATTTGACTTATGTAGTTGGCAGCTCCGCTATTGGGGGCATAGATATTTATAATTATTAGATCCTCTTGTTGGATACACCCTTTAAGAATAATATAGTGTCTTTCTGTATCTCTAACTACAGTCTTTAGCTTAAAATCTAATTTGTCTGATATGAGAATTGCTACCCCAGCTTTCTTTTGAGGTCCATTGGCATGAAAAATGGTTCTCCATCCCTTCACTTTCAGTATGGATGTATCTTTAGGTTCAGAATGAGTCTCTTGTAGACAGCATATGGATGGGTCTTGTCTTTTTATCCGATCTGCAACCCTGTGGCGTTAATGGGAGCATTTAGGCCATTCACATTGAGAGTGATTATTGAGAGATATGCTTTTAATGTCGTCATGTTGCCTGTGAAGTCCTTGTTTCTATAGCTTGTCTCTGTAAATTTCTGTTCTGTATCACTCTTGGGGTCTTTCTACTTTTATAGAACCCCCCTTAATATTTCTTGTAGGGCTGGCATGGTGGTCACATATTCTTTCAGTTTCTGCCAGTCTTGGAAGCTCCTGTCTCTCCATCCATTCTGAATGACAGCCTTGCTGGATAAAGGATCCTTGGCTGCATGTTCCTCTCACTTAGTGCTCTGAATTTGTCTTGCCAGCCCTTTCAGGCTTGCCAGGTCTCTGAAGACAGGTCTGACGTTATTCTGATGTTCCTCCCTTTGTATCTGAGGAATCTCTTCCCCCTCACCGCTTTCAAGATTGTTTCCTTGGATCTAAGATTTGCGAAGATATGTCGTGGTGTTGGTCTGTTCTCATTGATCTTGGGAGGGGTTCTCTCTGCCGCTTGCACACGAATGCTTGCTTCCTTCACAGATTAGGGAAGTTCTCAGCTACAACTTGTTCAGATATCTCTTCTAGACCTCTCTCGGACCTTAGGGATGTGGGCTTCTTGTTTTTTCAGCCTGCCTTCTGGGGAAGTGGCCTGCCGCACAGATACTCAAGCAACCCTGTTTGGGCAGGGTTGCCCTGCCCCTGGGGGGGGCACGATGGGTGCAGTAATAACCAGTTTTTCTGGGCTTTTGTTCTCTGGCGGCTTTCCCTGGGGGCTTTCTGTATCTCTTCTGAGAGTCAGAGTAGCAGTGACCACATCCAAACCTCAGTCTCAGAACAGAGATATTGCAGTCTGCTCTTTACTGAGCTCTCCAGGTCACATGACTGTTTCTGTTGGTGCTGCTAAAAACCGGCAGCATTACAGATTGTGGGCCCCATAGCCGCTCTCCCAGTCCTCACTCCCAGGGCTGGCATGTCTCTGCCCTTTGTGTTTCTAAAACGGCCAGCCACCCTGGTTTGCGCACACACGCTCCCAAGCTCCCAGTTTCAGTCTGGTTCGTGGGCTCCTGAGCTCCAGGTTTCAGTCTGGTTTCCCTGCAGCTACCAGTCTGCTAGTGTGGCCACTCCCCAGTGTGAGAAGCTTCTGCCTTCCCAGTGCACCAGCGCAGCAGCTCCCTCCCCCTGCCATTTATCTTCCGGTATCTGCACGCAGACTCTCAGCTCCCCGCTTCATACCTCGAGACCAAGCACCGGAGATGTTATGTTTGTAAAGATCCAGATGTATCTTCTTTATCTCAGTCTGATTTCATGGGTGTTCAGGATGGTCTGGTAGATATCCAGCTCGATTCAGGGGACAGGTTGAAATAGGGTCCCCTACTCCTCTGCCATCTTTCCCCGCCTCCCATCCCTTCACTTTCAAGTGCAAGATGGATGAATCTCTTAGGTGTCCTGGTGTGCTCTACAGAGGCACTTTTTTTTTCCTTCGGTTATAGAAGTCGATATAAATTGAAGGTGAGAGAAAAAAGTAATGCAAAGCCCAGGACCCAATGACTTCACTGGAGAATTCCACCAAACATTTAAAGAAGAATTAATATCAATCCTTTAAAAAATTAAAGAGAATATAACACTTCAAAAATCATTTGACTAAGCCAGCATTACCCTCATATCAAAATCAGACAAAGATACTACAAGAAAAAAGATAACTACAATATACCTGATGAACACTGACACAAAAATCTTTTTTTAAGATTTTATTTATTTATTTATTTGACAGAGAGAGCACAAGTAGGCAGAGCAGCAGGCAGAGGGAGAGGTAGTAGCAGGCTCCCTGCTGAACAAGGAGCCTAATGCTAGACTCGATCCCAGGACCCTGGGATCATGACCAGAGCCAAAGGCAGACGCTTAATCGACTGAGCCACCCAGGCATCCCACTGACACTAAAGTCTTCAACAAAATACTAGCAAACTCAATTCAACACACATTAAAAGGATTAATCACCATGAACTAGTGGGATTTATTTCCTGAATAAATTACCACTTCTATTTAATATAGTCATGGAAGTTCTAGACGAAGAAATTAGGCAGTAAAAGCAATAGAGGGATTGAATTCAGAAAGGAAGAAGTAAAATTATTTGTGTTGAAGGATGACATGATCGTCTATAATGTAGAAAATATGAAAGATTACACATACACACGCACATACTATTAGAACTAATGAACAAATTCATACAAAAATCAACTGCATTTCTACACACTAACAACAAACAATCTACAAAGGAAATTTTTTTTAAAAAAATTCTATTTACAGTAGCACCAAAAGGAATATAATACTTGGGAATGAACTTAATCAAGGAGATGAAAGACCTGTACACTGAAAACTATAAAACATCACTGAAAGAAATTAAACGAATAAATAAAGGGAAAAACATTCCATGTTAATGAATTAGAAGACTTAATATTACTAAAATAACCACACTACCCAAAATGCTCTACATATTCAGTGCAACCCTTATCAAAACTGTATGGCATCTTTTTGTAGAAATTGAAAAAAAATTCTAAAATTTGTATAGAACCACAAAAGACCCTGAATAGCAAAACAAACAAACTCTCTTAAAAAAGACAGACAAAACTGGAAACCTCACACATTCTGATTTTAAAACATACTGCAAAGTTACAATATTCAAAACAGTATGATACTGGCATAAAAAAACACATTGATCAACTGAACAGAATAGAGCCCAGAAATAAATTCTCACATATATGATCCAATGACCTTTGAGAAAGGTGCCAAATTACACAATGGAAAAATGATACATTCTACAAATGGTGATACCCACATGCAAAGGAATGAAATTGGACTCTTATACCCTATACAAAAATTAACTCAAAATAAATTATAGACTTTAATATAAGACCTGAAACTATAAAATTTCTAGAAGGAAACAGAGAAAAACCTGTGTGACACTGAATTTGACAATAATTTCTTGTATATGACACCAAAAACACAGGTGACAAAAGAAAAATACATAAATGGAACTAGATCAACCTAAAAACTTCTGCACAGCAAAGGAAATAATCAGCAAAGTAAAAATTAACCTGTGAAACTACAGAAAATATTTGCAATCATATCACTGAATAAGGTGTTTTATATTCAGAATATATAAAAAAGTCATATGACTCAACAACAAAAACCCACAAATCATCCAATTTAAAAATAGGCAAAGAACTTGAACAGACATTTTTCGAAACAAGATATCGAAATGACCACCAAGCCATATGAAAAGATGTTCAATATCACTTATCATCAGGAAAATGCAAATTAAAACCCCAATCAGATTATCACCTAACAACCACTAGGATGGCCACTGTCAAAAAAACACAAATTAACAAGCACTGGTAAGAAGAGGAGAATTTAGAACTACTGTTGATGGGGGTGTAATATGGTGCAACTGTTATGGAAAATACTATGGAGGTTCTCAAAATCAAAAAATGGAAATACCATATGATCTAGCAACTCCATTTCTAGGTGTATATCTAAAAAATTAAAACTGGATCTGAAAGAGATATTTGCACACTCATGTTTCCTTCACCCTTATTCACAATGGCCAACAGGTGGAAGTAACCCAAATGTCCACATGCAAGTGAATGAATTTGTAAGAATACTTAATAAATTGATTCTTTAATTATTTGATGCAGTCTTCTTTAAAAATTATAAAAAGATCTATTTGCTACTTGGAAGTAACCCTAAGGAAACTGGACAAGAGCTTGCCACCAATAGATTATTAAATTTTGCATTAAGATATTAAAACAGATTATAATAACTGGAGAGATATTTCATGTGTGAAAATAAGACACTGTAATAAATATATTTGTTCAACTCAAATTAACTTATACCTTTACTGTGATTCCAATAAAAAATCCAACACAATCCTTTACTTAGTTGATGTCATAACTTGAAAACTTATTTGAGAGATCCTACAGCCACTAATAAAGTAATCCCAAAGAAGTGTTATCAAGTCTTAACATAAAACTAAAAGTAATTTACATAGAGCCCTCGAATAGATCTAACCTATATTGAAACATAAAATATTTGTAGATCAGGAGAAGGGAAGAACTTTTCAATAATTTAATACTGAGACAACTGGTTATCCATACAGAACAAACAATGGCAATCGTAATTGAACTCTATTTCACAGCATGCATTTATCTTTAATTTTTTTTTTTTTTTGAGAGAGCACGCATGCATGCAAGTGGGGTTGGGGGAAGGGAGAGGGAGAGAGAGAATCTTCAGCAGGCTCCTCGCTCAGAGCAGAGCCCTATGTGGGGCTGGATCTCGGAACCCTAAGACCATGACCTAAGTCAAAATCAAGAGTTAAACGCTTAACCCATTGAACTACCCAGTGGCCCTCACAGCATGCACTTAAACAAGGAAGTATAAAACAAATGTATGAAACTTTCAGAATGTTTTTATAGCCTTGGTATAGGGAAGCATTTCCTAAACAAAACACAGAAAATAATGATCATTTAAGAACTCAAAAATTCACCACTTTAAAATTGAGAAAGAAATGCGTTCATTAAAGGACAGACACCTTTTAAAACTGAAAAGACAAACTACGAATTAAGAAAAGATACTTGCAAATTAAATACCAACAAAGAATTAATAATAAGAATACACAAAGTTCTTCACCATATAAATCAACAGAAAATCATCCAATAAAAGATGAGGCAAGAGATATGAATAGGCATTTTCATAGAAGAAACACAAGTGGTCAGTAAGCATAAGAATATATGTTCAACTTCTTACTAATTAGAGAAATGCAAGTTAAAACCAAAATGAATAATCAGATACAATTTTACACTGAAGAGAATAGCAAAAATATAAAACCAAAGTCGGACAATACCAAGTATTGGTGAGAATGTGAAGCACAACAAAAATAATCATACACAGTCTGTGGCCATGTAAAAGTTATATGGAAAACTGTATATGCAGTTGGGTGGATATGTATTATTGACTTAGCTAAATTATAATTATGTTTCCCAGCATTGTCTCCCTGCAAATTTCCAAATTAATGTATGCCACCAGAGATAACTTATGCAAGACCAGCAGGCAGAAGGAAAGCAGTAGTTATGTTCTCCATGCTTGAAAGATCAGTTCAGAATACTCAGCACTGATGCAGTTTACGCATACTGTCACTTATCTGATGACTCACCAGGGTGGTATGAGACACCAGTCAGCCCACAGCTCCTATGGCTCCTCTGACTCCTGCAGGATTCTCATTGCACCAGGTGCTTATCAGCCCTGTGCTGAAGAACACCATGTTCTCCTAGAAGATATGCTCATCATCAAATTTGTAGACCTAGAAGCAGAAAAAGACAAAGTTTTAGTTCGTCCTCATGGATCCCAGCTTGTCCATTCTCTACCCTATTTAATATCATCTCTTCCTGACTGTCTGCCATGTTGACTTTAAACTCCAATACCAAACACAAAACAACAGCTTCATAAAGACTGTTTAACCAGCTCCCACATATGCATAAGGTCAAATTCTTAAAGTATCTTCTATACATATCACTCATAGGATTCTGTTCCTTTGATTAAACCTTGACTGTCCAGCTGATTATGAAATGAAAAAAATAATACAAGTTCTAAGCAAGTAATAGCTTCCTATGTCATCAACAATGAAAAATATACTGATTTTACCTTCTTTTTCTGATAAATTTATTTAAGGACAAATAATACACAAAATTCACCATTTCTTTAAAATGTATGCTTAACACCAATGTGCTTTCTTTCTCTTGACCTTTACTCAGGGTTAAATTTAGCATTGATGGGAAGCATAATTCATAATAATGCTTGGTGCTCCCTCCGAGAAAAATGAATGCCATCAACAGGGGTGAAGTATCCAGAGAGTCTGGGGCAGATTTAGATGTCACCTATCAGCCACAGAGCATTTGTGCAAAGGACTGATCTAAGAAACAGCATCCTATGAAGAAATTAAAGCCAGGCAGGGAATCCAATATCCAAGGCAATCTAAAAGAGTTAAAGAGAACAGAACACCAGTGAAACAAATGGATTGAAACGGAGGCACAAGGAATGAAAAATAAATTTGTAAATTTGAAGGTGAGAGGTACAGCCTAGAAGAATCCTCTGAGCAAAGGAAGGCAGCTATAGCTGGTAATTTTTCTAATGGTCTCTGGTGAGGGCAATGAAAGCAAGTAACACCTGTGATTTTACTGTGATCATTACATTTTTTTTCCCCAAAAAGCACTTTATTCTTTACAGATACCACAGAAGATTCTGGGGGACTCAACGACATGCTGACCCGAGGAAAGCATTAGAAATATACAACTTGTAAAATTAAATGACAGAATATAGTTCAGTTAAACTATTGATAACAACACATAAGCCTCATATATCTGGATTTCAGTATTTGGATCAATATTTTAATTACCAAAGTATTCTGGCATTATGCTATATGGACATCCATTAATAAATGCTCAATTACCTAAGGATACAATATGAGGAAATATTATTTAGCACTGGTAAAATGAGAAGTAATAATATGAATTTCTAATTCCAATAAATTTTAAAATATTTCTAAAGAAATAAAAATAAATACTATTCCAAGTCTTAGGAAAAAAGAATTATGAGGACCATAACCAGTAAAAACATGTCTTGACCCTGTATTCAGATTTAAATTTTGTTCTTTTTAAATTTTCAACCTTTTCTTTTTTTTAAATGTTCAAAGGTATTTTATTTTATTTTTTTAATAATAATTTTTTATTATGTTATGCTAGTCACCATACAGTATATCCTTAGTTTTTTATTTTTTGTATCCACATTCATTGTGCTGTTTTGATGCAATAATCTGTTCTTAAAATTGAGTGTTACAGATGGTCCAAATGCTGCATTGTATTTTAAACTTAATCAATAGCTATTTGTCTTACTTCTAGGATAGTTTTTTTATAAAGAGAGATGCCTTTATTTATGTTCCTAATTTTAGGGACTCTGTACAGTCCTATACTAGATTATCAGAGCTAGGATAGCAAAATGATAGTGAGTTAGTTACCTCAACTTCTGTGATTATAAGCAATTTCAGTGGCAGGTACTATATACAAAAGTATGTAAACAGTTTTCTATAAAAACCATTATTTTAAGATGCTGTTTCTGATGAAAACTTTCACATTTTCCAGTTTATACTTTCATAGTCATTACTAAACAAACCTTTGAATGTAAGAGAAAGGTCCATTGTCTGTTTTGGTGAACAGACTTAACCAGAAACTCAACTTGAGAATGACAAGATATAAGTATAAATTTGTCTTAAATACTATGGGGAAATAATTTGTTGTAACTGGGACGTAAATACCTGCTAACCTTCTTGTTTTTGTAGCTCAACAATGATAACCTAGAGTTCTGAATTTTCAAAAAAGCATTCGTGACCCATAGCTTCTCATAATCCCAAAGGTTCTCTAATAAAGATTTGTGGGGTTGGTTCTACTGTAACATTAATCAAGATCAAATTAACCATCTATGGCTTATAATAAAGTAGTCCTAGTGTCTATCGCCTTCTTTTCTAAATAGTTTATCAATGGGGTTTTATACTGGATTAAATTCCTGGCTTTCAGAGCAAAACTTCTCAAGTCTTGACTCTTACAATTTATATGATAAATAAAAATCAATACAAGTGCTTAAAAAAAATCAATACAAGTGCTTTTGTTAATTGTGTAAAAATGAGAAAGCCAGAATATCTGGAACAGAAACAGAAGAACCCCAGGTTTAAGAGTACTAATCTGGTTTCCAATATTAGGGCTTCTGAATTAAAATTGTTCTCAAACCACCCTCTTACCGCATAAACTACCATTTTTCCTGTAATTATGAACCATATTTACAATGGTCCTTAGAACATGTGCATTACAAAAATGTTTCTTTTGCTCTAACTCCCTAACTTTTCCATACCACAAAAAGTAAAACACAAGACAATACAACTAATTCATTTTCACAGCTTTAAACACTGCTAGAACTCAAGAAGTATAAACGTTACAGAATTTCATAGATATTTGAAGTGAATCATCTATTTAAACCCTCTCACATTTTACATGAGGGAATTAAAGAACCCCAAAATGTAAACAATGGGCCCAAAGTCATAGACCTAAAAAGAAAATTTGAACTAGAACATAAATATGTGATTGCAAGCTCAAATTATTGTCCAGCGGGTCCTACAAACATAGAATTTTAGAGCAGAAAGATCATCTAGTTCAATCCCTTTATTTTATAGAGGAACACACTGGGCTACAGGTTTGCTTAATGGGGGAAGATCATTCACGGAGTTTGTCAAATAGAGGAGCTGAAACCCTGAAAATGCTTCCTAAGCTTCCACACATAAGTAGACAGCACAGCCTTAATCTATATTCCTTGAGGAATCCCTTTTCTGGAAGTTATTATTACTTTTCTACACTTTGAGACCCAAATAATAAACTCATAGCTTCATTTCAAAACAAAGTATATTTTCAAAGGCAATTTTCCAACATCAAAATAATTCAGTCCAGCCAAAACTTACTCACTGGAACAGGCACTTTGTACTTGGGGCTCTTCCACGTACAAAGATAAACAAAGACTGAAAGCAGCTTTTATTCTAGAAAGAGTGACAGACGAGCCAAAACCCAACTCCCAAGCAATAAAACAAATAAATACAGGAAATCATTTAACGTATTAATAAATGCTATGACTAACATTCTAATGTTGTGTGAGACTTTTTTCTAATTTGAATGATTTAACAACTAAAAAAATAGTTCACTACGAAGTGGCCTGATAAACAGGGAGTTTGGAAAAGATTTCTGTAGCAATTCATACAGACTGCCAAAAATTGCTAGAGGGGTTATACTGTTGGAGCGTGTGTGTGTTTTAGACACAGTTCATTTTCCGCCAACCTTATTTCCATTTTCTGTTGAAAAGTGCAAGAAGAGCTTACGATCCTCGGCGGCCATGTTCCTCCCCCTGCAAAACACCAGCAGTGGGTTCTGCAGACTGCGTTGAGCAGGGCACTCGCGCAGAGGCACAGAGGGGAACGGCCTACCTTCAGGCCAGTCCGCAAACGCAGGTTGAGTTGCAGTAACCTCAGAAACTGGCGTAGTCCACCCACCTGAAGCTCCTCCTCGGTCACAGCCTTTTCCGCAAGGGCTACTTCTCCCTTTTCCCTCTCTTCGGAAGGTCTGTAGAAGTAGGTGGGACCTCCCGTGGGTGCTCGCGAGAGCTGGAGCGCTCATGCGCAGAAACTCCGGCACGGCACCCACTGCGTCAGGCCATTAAGCGAGCTCCCTCATTTTTGCATGGGGTGGCAATGTCCACACGGTGCAGAGGGGAGTCTGTATTACACAGAGCAGGTTCACATAGGCAGTCTCTGTGAGAGGCTGCTGGTCAGCCCTGGGATCAGTAACTACCAGAGGTCTGGGCTCCCAGGAGGCTGCCTGGATCTGGTTAGTGAAGGTTCCGAAATAGGAGTGGCCACAGTGCAGCCGCAAACTGCGGCATAGCTCGCTGGCCAGTATTGCTGAAGCATAGGACCCTGACGTCAGCTGGGTTTTCAATGGCAACAATGTTGCAAGCTCCTAGCCGAAGCCTCTCCCAGGTTCTCTAGATGAATGACATAGATGCCATTGTTTTTCCTTTTGCAAATGCACTGTTCCATTTGGAGGTCAAGGTAGGTACCATCTAAGTGGATTCTAAATCTGAATCTAAATGCAATGAATTGAAGATATTCTTCTTCATCATTTGCAGGACAGCAAGGGCTCTGGACGTTAAAAGTTTCCCTTTAAGTTACCCCGGGGAATCCAGGACAGCATCATACTGACTCCTCCCTGGGAGCGCAGAACGGTGAGTTCATTTTTTTTTAAGCATCAAAGTGTTGCCAGTATCATAAAAGCCAATGAAATAAGAATAGGAGAAAAATCACTTTAATTTAAAGCAGAACATCCCCTCTTGCTTGCTTTCCCTTTGTCTGTCTCTCTTGTCTCACACACAAACTCACAAATACGCATCAATCAGCAAATAAGCCAAGGAAAGCAAATGTAAAGTGAGGAAACTCAGCCCACAAGAAATGCTGTAAGCCTTGGCTTTCATGAAACTGGTGATTAATGAGAATATCTGATTTCAAAGAAAATATATTTTAGTATTTTAGTATTATTCCACCAAGATATCTAGTTATGTAGCACCATTTACATACTTTCCTTATTTCTAGGAAATTTTTAAACTTAAACCTATGCTTTATATAAATCTAAAGCCCTCTATTTTCTTATTAAAATTACTATAGGTCTATTTTAGAAAACTTTTTTTTAAGATTTTATTTATTTACTTGAGAGAGAGAGAGAAAACATAGAGGGAGAGGGAGAAGCAGACACCCGCTGAGCAGGGAACCCAATGTGGAGCTCGATCCCAGGACCCTGAGATCACGACCTGAGCTGAAGGCAGACGCTTAATTGACTGAGCCACCCAGGAGCCCCTATTTTAGAAAACTTTTAAAACGTGAATTTGTATAGAAATAAAATATTTAAAAACATGATCATCTCTTCTCCTAAGTGCTAGAGCTATCCCCTAATCAATCTTCCTTTCAAAACGGCCTCTCCTCCAGCTCAGCTTCCACTTCACAGCAATTTTGGCCACTCAACTTCAGATGTGATGAGGTTATTCCTTGGCTGATTCTTTTATTTCTACTGTATTCAAGGAATGCCCAGATTACTAGTAGTTCAGGATGCCACGCGTGTTCCTTTGACAGCTTAACTGCCCCACCTGATCTCTTTCACGGTCATTAGTCTTTGTCATTATTTCACTGTATGCCCCCTGAGGCTTTACTCCTGTGATTTCTCCAAGGGGGCACACTTCCTCTATCTCCACGGCCTCTGAGCATGCTGTGCCCTCTCTCCGAAATACACAAGAGGCAAGAACCACCCTTTTCACCAAACAGCTCAGACTTACCCTTCTATTCCCAGATTGGTTTAGCCAATGTGTGGGTTCAGCGTTCACCTTTCATGTTATCAGAAGACCCTGCTGATGCCCTCCACTTTATTGTATTATGATATTTCTACAAAGATTTATTAAGTCGTCTTCTATGTGCCAGCTACTGTTCGAGAGGGAAAGGTAGTAAACAAAATAGATAAAACACCTACCGGATCCGAGTTTACATTCTAAGGAGGAGAAACAGACAATAAACAAAAATACAATTCAGAGATTATCAGATGGTAATGAGTCCTATATAAACTGCTTAGGGAAGAAGGAGTGCCAGGGCATTGTAATTTGTATCAGGGGATCAGAGAGGATCTCAGTGAGACACACATTTCAACAGAGATGGGAGGAAGCAAAGGAGCAAACCATGTAAATTTCCAGGAGGCAAGTATTCCAGAATGTGAAAAGGCTGTGAGGTCTCCACAGCCTTATGTTTCCAAAGGTCAACAAGAATGCCCATGTTGGAGTTAAGAAAAGAGAAGAACATTTGGAAATTAAGTTCTAAATCTGGGTTTTTCAACTGCTGATATTTTAGACCCAATAGTTCTTTGTACATGAATAGCCCAAAGGCTATCTTGCAATTTTAAGATATTTAGCAACATCCCTGTTTTCCATCCACTAGATAATAGTAGCATTCCCCCTCCCTTCTAAGCAGTGATCATTAGAAAATGTCAGATATCCCCTGAAGGATAATATCACCCCCCCCATTAAAAACAGCTTTGCTGAGAGGCAGCAAAGATAAGATTGTGTGAAGTCTTGCAGGCCACAATAAAAATTTTCACTTTTAAATTGAGTAAAATGTGAGCCACTGCATGACACCAAGCACTGAATTAGCACGAAATTTAACCTTATTTTAGAAAATGATTCTTGGGGCGCCTGGGTGGCACAGCGGTTAAGCGTCTGCCTTCGGCTCAGGGCGTGATCCCAGCGTTATGGGATCGAGCCCCACATCAGGCTCCTCCGCTAGGAGCCTGCTTCTTCCTCTCCCACTCCCCCTGCTTGTGTTCCCTCTCTTGCTGGCTGTCTCTATCTCTGTCAAATAAATAAATAAATAAAATCTTTAAAAAAAAAGAAAGAAAAGGGGCGCCTGGGTGGCTCAGTCGTTAAGCGTCTGCCTTTGGCTCAGGGCGTGATCCCAGCGTTTTGGGATCGAGCCCCACATCAGGCTTCTCTGCTAGGAGCCTGCTTCTTCCTCTCCCACTCCCCCTGCATGTGTTCTCTCTCTCGCTGGCTGTCTCTCTCTGTCAAATAAATAAATAAAATCTTTAAAAAAAAAAAAAAGAAAGAAAGAAAGAAAATGATTCTTACTTATGTGTTGAGAACAGATTGTAGGATAACAGGGCAGAAATAACACTGTGATCCAAGTAGGAGATAGTGGGTGATGGTTGTTCAGATCAGGGCAACAGGAGTCAGCTGATGAGAAGTGGTCAGACTCTGGAGTCATCAGATTTCCTGGCACATCATGATGGGTGTGAGAAAAAGCAAGAATCAAGGATGATTCCAAAGTTTTTGGCCCCCGAAAATGAAAAGATTGGATTTGCTAGAAGTGGAGAAGGCTTTAAGCGGAAAGGGCTTTAAGAGAAAGCTCAGGGGGCACCTGGGTGGCTCAGTCAGTTAAGTGTCTGCCTTTGGCTCAGGTCATGATCCCAGGGTCCTGAGATTAAGCCCCATGTCTCCCTCTTCCTCTGCCCTTCCCCTGCTTATGCTCTCTCTCCCTTTCTCTCTCTCTCAAATAAATAAGTAAAATCTTTAAAAAAGAGAGAAAGTTCAGGAATTCTCTTTGGCAATATTAAATGTCAGGTTTCTATTAGACGTCAAGCTGAAGATGTTAATTTGTCAGTTGGATGTAGGAGTCTGCATGTCAAGGGAATAATCTAGATTAGAAACATGAATTTGAGAGTCACCTGCACCTATTGATATGTACAACCACGAGATTACATAAGATCACCAAGGGGGTACATGTAAATAGAGAAACAAGAGAAGACATGGGAGGGAACAGGAGGGGGAGTTGGGAACGAGAGACTCATGAGTTGAGATCTGCAGCACTTTCACTTGAAGAGATGGGGGGGTGGGAAGGAGAAAACAATTGAGACTATAGAGAAGGAGGAAAACAAAGTAAGTGTGGTGTCCAGGGAGACAAAAAATGGAAAAGTATTAGGAATAGGGAATAACCAACACTGCCAAATGTTTCTGCTAAGTAAGGAAGACTGCATATAACATTGCATTTAACAATGCAAAGGTCACTCATGCTGATGCTAATGCAGAGAGCATTTTTGACTGAGTAATGGCTTTTGCCTTACTGGACTGAAGTAAGAGAAAAGCGGAGCTATGTTTGACGTTACCTTATAGAACCCTCAGCAAACTCTGAATCTTTGAAATTAGAGATATTCACATTCTTAGTATTTCTTTGTAACTTCAAACTGTATGATACATCTTGGAACAGATATAAGAGCACCATAATTAATTGTACCCCCTAGAGATACCCCATATTATTGTAATCAATAAAAATATATGCCATATATACTGCTACAGAAATCTTCACAGTTGTATACTGAATTCTGAGTATTTCTTAATTTTAATATTCTGGCAGCAAAGCCAACTGTAAATTGTATCAAGATTATTTTAATTGCTATCATACTGTATTAAAGAGTATAAAAGAAATAGAGAAATTACTTTCTAATCAATTGTAACTTGGTAAATTATTTTGCAATTAATTATTATTCAAAACAATGAGAAGAAGACCAGGAAACCCCAGGAATTACAGATGCCGATGGATAGAGACTAATGGAAAAGGAAAAAAACATACAGATTTTGAAGAAAAAGTATGAACTACAGGATGAAAACAAGCCAGTTATTAGGAGCAAGGTCCAACAAAATCAGAATAACTGTAGCAATGGATAAAATTGAGACAAGCACAGTGACAGCGGAAATACATCCAATACACCCAATAATCAAGACGTTGAAATGACAGTTGCCTTTGCAGAAAGCTTATCTTTGAAAGGTATGGCCAAGGGGCAGTTTTCATCTCCAAAAATAAATTAATTAAATTAAATTAAACAAAATATAAAATAAAATGGAAATTAAAAATAAAGTGTATGGCCATCTCAGAATCTTATGTCTTAAAAAAAAAAAAAAAAGAATCTTATGTTTAGATTGCCAAAGAGGAAGAACTAGCACACTGGAGGGATACTGTGGGTTAAGTCATAGCTCCCATATATTCTGTAACAATGTTCTATTTCAAATTCAGAATAACATGTTTTCTTTAAACAATTTGAGAAAAAATAATAAAAGGGTGCTCTTATGTGTATGAAAACAAAACATAATAACAACTGTATATAATTTGTTAGTTTCTTAGGGAACTTCGACAAGTACAAAGAAATGCTTTGATTCTAAATTTGCAAATGTGCTGATCATTATTCCACTGAATTTTACCAATATGTTGCCATTAAACCAAAAGTAAATAGCAGTATATTATTTATGATTTTACCTCTTTGGAAGAAAATCTAAAGGCCCATGATATGCAGTCATGTAGAACTGAGGTAAAGTTAGATTTAAATCTCATGTATTATACAGACCCTTGGCTACAGTGTTAACCCAGAAATCACCTATGCTTGCATCTTGCTTGGGCCATGCATTTACTCTTTGTTCCATATGCACTAACATTTGTGAAAAAATTATTTAATTAAAAACATTTGCTCTTTTCATAAAACATGTATAACTTGTGTTTTTAAAAAAAAAATGTCAGGACACCTGGGTGGCTCAGGAGCAAGCATCCAACTCTTGATTTTGGCTCAGGTCATGATCTCAGAGCTGTGAGATCAAGCCCAGCCATCAGGCTCTGTGCTGAGTGTGGAACCTGCTTAAGATTCTCTCCCACTTTCTCTGCCCCTCTCCCCACCTCCTATTTTCTCTTTAAAATAATTTTTTAAATTAAAAAATGTGAAAAAATGTCAATTCCTTCCTAGTGCTGATGACTGAAATAAGGGAAGAGTTAAGAAGTCTAAGAAAGTTGTAGGCAGAAACATTTTTTGGTTAAAACAATGACATTTTAAATTCTACAGTGGTTCCAATTAATATCCTAAATGAACCTGTCATTCTCCCTGTACATACAAATGAGAAAGTTAGTAAGATATGTAAATGCTCCCCTCAATACTTTTTTGGGGAAACCACATGTTATTTGAGGCTGTCTTGGGCAACTTTTAAAGGTCCACTGTAACAATTATTCTCAATCAGTATTAATTGTCGATGTTAAAGAATCTGCTAATATGTTCAGTTGGGCTTATCTAGGATCTCCTGTTTTCAGAAGAGTGGTCTATAGACTGCTAAGGAATGTGTGAAATTTTTTCTGAGAATTTTGGGTTCTGATTAGTGTTTTTGTCAAAATTTGAGGACAAAATTTAAGTACATGATTTGTTGACTACTTTGAAAATTACATTTTGATGTTACAAGTGTGATATTCAATTCTATTTCTTTTCTAGAGTTTTCCACAATAAAGGTGTTCTTGTGATTCATTAACTCCCATGGATGTCATTTCCATCAGCACGTTTTATTTCTAAGATTTGAGCTACTGAACTATTGTTTACCTACTTCCTCCGCATGGTTTCCTGTCTCATATGAATGATAACTGAAGTAGCTATGCCTACAGTATATCACTGATTTTCCCTCCTAAGGATCAGCTTTGAGTTTTTCAAAATGTTGTTTTCTGAATGCAAACTCACTACTGCCTGGGTAACAACTTAATTCACAGTACATCAGAAGAATGTTTCCCTTTTGATATCTGCAATTTTGTTTACTTTGTTTTAAAACAGCGTAGTGTTTTGTATTATTGCTTTTTTCAAATTAATGAAAGAATAGGAAATCATTAAAGACTGAGTGAAATAAAATCTTCGGGCACCATACATTTAAATTATTTCTGGATTAGAAAGATGTTGAATAATTTTATCAGCTAATGTGAAAACAGCAAAGGGAAGCTACATTTATCTTCCATCTATTCTGTGACATTGAGCTAGGTCTTTACAAGCATTACCTTTTTAACCCTCCCTCTCAGTTCAGCTGTAAGGTGGCATTATTTTCTTTATTTTGCCAAGAGCAACTACTTATAGCTAGTATATGGAAAATTTCTAATTCACAGTGGAATTTGAATTAATGTTTCCCTGGTTACAAAGTCTGCAATTTTTCTAGTATGCTATAATACTTTCCATACAACCATTTCACTTTTCTTATGGGGGAATTCAACCTGTAGTATACGTAAACATCCCCATATAAACACATTGTCCCATAATTTTTTTTTTTTTTTTTTTTTTTTTGGAGATGATATTGCAGCCCATGTGTATTGAGGATGAAAGTCTGGAAAACACCTCTCTGAACTCCTACAGTCAGGATGTTTAAGACTTGTAAAAGAATATACCTGTTAATCCTGATTCACAGGAGAAAATACTTGCAGTTTGGTAGCATAGTTTATTCCAGAACTATTCTTTTGCAAGGAATGCCTGTGAGAGAATGGCACTAATAATACTAATATTATTAGCACAATAATATTAATAATGTTATTATATTATTGTAGTATTATAGTAATGGTATTAAAAGCAGTAATATTATTGGCATTAATACATAACTACTAATAATATAACAAGTAGATTGAACTAATTACAAATAGAATCTCAAATGATCTTGAACTCCACCTACAGATGTCCTATGAGAAATTCTGACTGTTACCATGGTGGCATGGGGGATTTCAGTATGACGTAGCTTTCTTTTTAAAGCTATTCATTTTAATTCTGTAGTTGACAGAAGATTTACCATGCAGTTACTTTATGTTTCTCTTGGACAGGCCTATTTCAAGTCCCTGGAGAGATCCTAGCAATGTTTTCACATGATCATATGTTTGTACACTTTCTAAAACTAAGCTATATTAAATTCAACTATGACCACTATTGCTTTCTATTTCAATTCCCTTCCTCCCCCCCAACCCCTGATATGCACACAAATCCCTCCACTCCCACCGTAACGTAGAGACTGTGGGCATGCGTGGTAACTGGTTAAGGCAAGGTTCCATTGATGATATATTTGGTTTGGGTTAAGTGAACTAGGCTAGGACAAGGATATAGAATTCTGGTGCATAGGACAATCATCTTTTTTTCTCACCTTCTAGGCATGTTAGTAAATTTCATCAAAATCATAGTGGTAGGTCAAGAAGGAAATGGCAGTCTGACAACGTGTACTTAAGTTTTCTAATCAATTCACCCAAGTTAGAGCTTTCCATTTGCTGTATTTTATGGGAAGTAAAATCAGGAGCTTTTATCAATGGGGGAATGGGATTAGCAGTGTTCATGTGTATTTTGAAAGATGGGGTCAGAATACATGAAAAGATTAAGTTGGTTGTAGCTTTTTGGAAACCAAATGAAATCTAAGAAATAGAAATATGTATTCAGCTGAGACCTCATAAGAATGATATAATATTAGTAGTAAAGATATGGTAGCTTATAAGAAAGATATTGATCATCTTGTGAAATAAATGAGCTTATATTGTGACTTAGTTACTGAAGTGATAATTTCTTTGATGTTAGTTTAACTTTCATGCTGTACTGATTCTTATAAAAGCTTTTATTTTTTTCTAGGATATTTTAAGGGAGCAAAACATTCTCCTTTTCTCTCTAAAAGCAGTGATATTAGCAACAATTCTTCTCTTTGAAAATGAACAGCCAAAAATATATACAATTAATATGTATATTAATAAAGTTACTGACAAATGTATTTTTTAATCAAAATCTCATTACCTTAATGATCGTTTTGAGCAATTCATTTTGCAAGAAGTCATTTATTTGGGAACTTACCTATTCTTAGCACAATGCAATACTTATCTTCTTTCAACTTATCTCAGAAGTAAAATCAAAACTTAGGTTTTACTTTATTTTCTAAAGTCTCTACTATTCTTATTATAGCTGTCTGCTCAAGATTATACCATTTTCCTGCATAAAAACCTATAGGTTTTAGTAAGAATACTGAGTTCAATATTAAAGTTAGGCATTTTACCTTGTATTTGAATTGTGCTTGATAGTTTCTAAAGTCTTTTCACATACTATTTATCTTGATATTATGAATATATAAGGAGTTAACTCAGTATATTATAATATTATCCTAAAATTGCAAAATCATGATTCTGAGTTATTTTCCAGTCATTTTACTATGTTCTTTGGTTGCAAATCATGCCTAATACTAGATTTACATTCACGTTACAGATACAAAATGATCAAGAATATGAGTGAATTAGAATAATTTTAATGTTGAATTTTTTAAGTGGAATTCATTATTTTATTATAAAAACAAAAAAGGAGTTAAATATAGACAGCATTGTTATAGGTATGTAGAGATATGATTAATATATGCAATTTTTGTATAAAATAGAATCACTGCACATCATCAAAAGAACTACAGTGTTCTGTTTGACTGAAGAGAAGAAGAAAGAAGGAAAAAGAAATTTGAAACATTGCCTGGAGGAACCTTTGTTACCTAAAAGTTTCAAGAGTCATCTGAACAGATTACTTCCAAGATACACGAAGAACTTAATTAAAATTGTATTGATGTATTGTATCTGCAGAGATAATTAAATACAACACCAGTTTTTGCATGCAAAAACATATTTGTCTTGCCAAGAAAGTAATTGAGAAAGAACTGAATGAGTGACTCAGCCTTGATGCAGAAACTTTTATCAGAAGAGTTTCTTTTGGTTAAGGGAACTCTGAGAATTGCCCACTATCATATGTGTTGGTCTAGCTTCTTTTTGTGTTTTAACTGAACATGCAAAAAGATGGTATAGTTGGGGCACCTGGGTGGCTCAGTTGGTTAAGTGTCTGCCTTCGGCTCAGGTCATGATCTCAGGGTCTTGGGATCGAGCCCCACGTCAGCTCTCTGGTCAGTGGGGAGCCTGCTTCTCCCTCTTATCCTCCCTCTATGCTCTCCCTCTCTTTCTCTCAAATAAATAAATAAATCTTAAAAAAAAAAACAAAAGATGACATAGTAAAACAAATGTGTATTTCTCCCCAAGAGGTCACTCTACAAGAAAAGATAAGCTAAATAGGATTATGAAATCAACTGAGAGGTGATGCTTTATTCACTTGATTTTATTCATCTGTTTCATGGTGATGCTTACCCTGCTTTAAATAATCACTGAACTACTAAGTCATACTTTTCCATTTTTAAATACAAATGACTCTCACATGCCTGCATTCCAATGATAATTACTGCTCTGAAAGAGTCCATTCCACTGAAAAGATCTGTTGCCCATTCATTATTGAACTATGATGATAATATTGTAATTACCAGAACTTAAAGTTGCAAGGTTGCAATAGAAAACATTGAAAAATCCTGGGTAAACCCATCAGCCTTCTTAAATGTGTTTAACAGACATATACCAAGAATATGTTTATTGCTATGCAATACGTAATATCTTTTAAATCCTTGTCACCATGAAAGAATTCAGAAAGAATGATTTTGTTAGAAAAGCTAAACACAGTGACCCAGATTTTCAAAAGATCTACTCTATCAGCACCAAATGACTCCAGATGAAATTAAGGCCACTCAAGAACAAATATGATCCTAAGGCTTTATTCTGGCATCTAAGGGGGAAAAAAACAGCTCATATTAAAACATCTATACAGTCTCTAAGGACTTCAGAACACTGATACTAACTGAGCTATTTGAAGATAGTTTAAAAGAAAGATTATCCAGGAGTAGAGAGATAACCTTCAGTAAGTGACCAAATAACTGCTTCCAGAAGTTTATAGGTTCAGCACCTTTGCAATGTCCCAGTAGAAAAGCAGGGAAAAAAAAAAAAAGTTATGAAACACAATTAGGAGGGGACAATTTTTAGAATGTGAGTCCTTACAACCTCCCAAATCTGCTATTCCATTAAAACCATGAGAACACTAGTAAAGATTGCCAAAGTCAAGTTCTTCAAAACTCCAGAAATAAACCAAAGACCTCCAACAATCTCAGGACAATTGACAAGACAATGAGTTCAGCAGTAAGAACAGCAAGAGCCCAGTGGCATTCTGACTTGCTCTATCCCTATCCCTCTCCACCCAGCTCCACAAAACTTTGGAAATTGCAGATTTGCAGCTAAGATAACACTGAAAACAAGCAGCCTAGAAGCCCTTATTGGTTTGAAACTCTTCAGAAAGCCAATCCCCACATATTTAATCTATCTGGTAGCTCCCTGCAAAAGCTTAACAGAGCTTCTCATTATTTGACCTGATAGAGTATATTCACTAGGAAAGCCTATTCCCAAGACATTTGTTGAAAACAATTGCTTAACATCACAACTGCCCAAGGCAGTGGTAACAATTGAGGCAAACAAGAGACTGATCTAAAAAGTAAAGGGAAGATCTGGAGAATGGGATTCCATAGTTGGCTTGAAGAGCTCCAACATATTCTCCAGAATCCAGAAAGTCCCATGCATGTGTGGAGGTGTGTGCAGGCTCAGGAAGACCAGAGTAGGCCCAAATTTCTCACAAGCAGGAAGTGAAGGCTAAGGAATAGGTCCAAAGTACTTGAATGCTTCAACACACACTGAGCCCCTCTGAAGAGGGTGGGGACTTATTTCTTCAAGGAAATATTAGTTTAAGGGAAAATTAATCATTTCCTACCAGTAAGCTAAATGAGCCATGACTTCAATAGCTGCACATGACAGAGAATATAGACTTTGCAGAATTATTACAAGAAAGTTATTCAACAAACAGAAACAAAACAACAAATAACAACAACATCCTGGGGAAAGTGAAGGATTTGATTTCCACAACTGTCATATTATAAAATGTCCAGTTTCAACAAAAAATTGTAAGACACACAAAAAATACGAAATTATGGCTCACACATAGGAAATAATGCAGTCAATAGAAACTCCCTGAGGAAGCCCAGATGTTAGACTTACTAGACAAAACTTTAAATCAGCTCTTGTAAATTGTTGAAGGAACTAAAAGAACATATGCCTACAGATTTAAAGAATGAGAACAATGTCTCACCAAACAGAAAACATCACCAAAAAATTTAAAAAGAACTAAATAGTGAAGGAAACAATCAACAAAACTAAAAGGCAACCTATGGAATGGGAGAAGATATTTGCAAATGACATATATGATAAAGGGTTAGTATCCAAAATACATAAAGAACTTATAAAACTTAACACCCAAAAAAACAAATAATCCAGTTTAAAAATGGGCAGAAGACATGAATAGACATTTTTCCAAAGAAGACATGCAGATAGCCAACAGAAACATGAAAAGATGCTCAATATCACTCATCATCAGGGAAACGCAACTCAAAACCAAAATGAGATATCACTGCACACCTATCAGAATGGCTAAAATCAACAACATAAGAAATAATAGGTGTTGGCAAGGATGTGGAGAAAGGGGAACCCTTTTGCACTGTTGGTGGGGATGCAAATTGGTGCAGCCACTCTGGAAAACAGTATAGAGTTTCCTCAAAACATTAAAAATAGAGCTACCCTACGATCCAGCAATTGCACTACTAGGTATTTACTTAAAGAATGCAAAAATACTAATTCAAAGGCATACATGCCCCCTGATGTTCATAGCAGTATTATCAACATGGCCAAATTATGGAAAGAGCCCAAATGTCCAACAACTGAGGAATGGATAAAGAACTGGTATATATACACAATGGAATATTAGCCATAAAAAAGAATAAAATCTGGCTGTTTGCAATGACATGGATGGAAACAGAGTGTATCATGCTAAGCAAAATAAGTCAGTCAGAGAAAGACAAATACCATATGTTTTCACTAATATATGGAATTTAAGAAACAGACAAACATAGGGGGAAAAAGAGAAGGAAAACCAAGAAACAGACTGTTAACTACAGAGAACAAACTGATGGCTACTAGAGGGTAGGTGGGTGGGGGATGGGTTAAATAGGTGATGGGGAATTAAGAAGGGCATGTGTCCTGGTGAGCAAGCGTTGCAAGCAAGTAAGTATTGAATTACTAAATTCTAGACCTGAAACTAATATTACACTGCATGTTAACTAAATAGAATTTAAATAAAAACTTGACCCAGAGCAATCTACACTTTCAGTGCCATTCCGATCAAAATACCAATGACATTTTTCAAAGAACTGGAACAAACAGCCCTTAAATTTGTGAGGAACCAGAAAAGGCCCCGAATCGCCAAGTAATTGTTGAAAAGGAAAAACAAAGCTGGGGCATCACATTGCCGGATTTCAAGCTGTACTACAAAGCTGTGATCACAAAGACAGCATGGTACTGGCACAAAAACAGACACATAGACCAATGGAACAGAATAGAGAACCCAGAAATGGACCCTCGGCTCTTTGGGCAACTAATCTTTGACAAAGCAGGAAAAAACATCCGGTGGGAAAAAGACAGTCTCTTCAATAAATGGTGCTGGGAAAATTGGACAGCTACATGCAAAAGAATGAAACTTGACCACTCCCTCACACCATACACAAAGATAAACTCCAAATGGATGAAAGACCTCCATGTGAGACAGGAATCCATCAAAATCCTAGAGGAGAACATAGGCAGCAACCTCTTTGACATCGGCCACAGCAACTTTTTCATGACACATCTCCAAAGGCAAGAGAAACAAAAGAAAAAACGAACTTGTGGGACTTCATCAAGATAAAAAGCTTCTGCACAGCCAAGGAAATAGTCAAAAAAACTAAGAGGCAGCCCATGGAATGGGAGAAGATATTTGCAAATGACACTACAGATAAAAGACTGGTATCCAAGATCTACAAAGAACTTCTCGAACTCAATACACAAGAAACAAACAAATCAAAAAATGGGCAGAAGACATGAACAGACACTTTTCCAATAAAGACATACAAATGGCTAATAGACACATGAAAAAATGTTCAACATCATTAGCCATCAGGGAAATTCAAATCAAAACCACATTGAGATACCACCTTACGCCAGTTAGAATGGCAAAAATTGACAAGGCAGGAAACAACAAATGTTGGAGAGGATGTGGAGAAAGGGGATCCCTCCTACATTGTTAGTGGGAATGCAAGTTGATACAGCCACTTTGGAAAACAGTGTGGAGGTCCCTTAAAAAGTTAAAAATTGAGCTACCCTATGATCCAGCAATTGCACTACTGGGTATTTACCCCAAAGATACAGATGTAGTGAAGAGAAGAGCCATATGGACCCCAATGTTCATAGCAGCATTGTCCACAATAGCTAAATTGTGGAAGGAGCCGAGATGCCCTTCAACAGATGACTGGATTAAGAAGATGTGGTCCATATATACAATGGATTACTCAGCCATCAAAAAGAACGACTTCTCAACATTTGCTGCAGCATGGATGGGACTGGAGGAGATAATGCTAAGCGAAATAAGTCAAGCAGAGAAAGACAATTATCATATGGTTTCACTCATTTATGGAACATAAGAAGTAGGAAGATCGGTAGGAGAAGAAAGGGAAGAAGCAAGGTGGGGGGGGGGAACAGAAGGGGGAATGAACCATGAGAGACTATGGACTCTGGGAAACAAACTGAGGGCTTCAGAGGGGAGGGGGGTGGGGGAATGGGATAGGCTGGTGATGGGTATTAAGGAAGGCACATATTGCATGGTGTACTGGGTGTTATACACAAGTAATGAGTCATGGAACTTTACATCAAAAACCAGGGATGTACTGTATGGTGACTAACATAATAAAAAATATTATTTAAATAAATAAATAAATAAATAAATAAATAAATAAATAAATAAATAAATAAAATAAAAACTTGAAGAAAAAAAAGAATTAAATAGACATTCTTGAGTTGAAAAATAAATAAATGAAAAATTCCCTAGGACTCCACAGCAGATTTGAGTGTGTAGTGTGTACTTCCTATCTGAAGTACAGAAAGAAAAAAGAATGAATAAAAATGAACAGAACCTTGGAGATGTGTAGGATACCACCAAGCATGCTAACATATGCATAATGAGAGATCCCGAAGAAGAGGAGGGAGAGAGGGGCAGAAAAATACTGAAAGAATAATAGCTGAAAAGTTCCCAAATTTGAAAATCCTTTTAACTTAAAATGGTAATTCCAAGTATTAACTGCATAAATATTTTCCTACTGCAATTCTAAAATCATGTAGAACAAAAAAGTATACAGTAGGACTATTCACTATTTTTAGTGCAAAGAAACTATGTCTATTACTAAATCAAACCAACTGTATCTTAAGGTATAATTATCAATTTATTGGCAAAAGTCTACCAAAAGTATTTTATATCTTATTGATTTTGTTGAAACAGTGTATTTTAAATAGACTTATTACTTAGTTTTTAGCATTTACATAAATTTTTAATTTTCTGCTGTACAGCCCTTTAAAAAAGTGGAATGAGACCATCTATTCCAGATGGGTTGTCTAAATGGAATATTAATTCATCTATTTAACTCCTCAGGACTTGCAAACTGTATCAAATCAGAATCAGGATACTTAACAATGGGAATAATTGCTCATTCAGCAATCATATAATACATATGTACTGTGTATTCTTGCTAGGCACTGGGAATATATTTATAAGCACTTGAGTTTACTTGTGCTAAACACTGTTATAAACAACATATATTCGTTTATGTAAACTTTCCAAGCCCCTTAAGTAAACATTATTTCCATTCAGCAGATGATAATATTGAGTCATAAAAAGAGTAAGTAACTTGATCGCAATCATACAGCACTAAACAGCTCTTCAGAGCTTGAGGCGGGTTATGAACCCACACAAACTACTCTGAGTCCCAGACCTTCCTAGTTCCAATAAACATCAGTGAAAACATTCAGTGTTTGACCTGGAGTTTAGAGTGTAGAAGAGGAGACAAGCATTAACGTGGCAATTGCAATTAAATGTGATTACTGCAGTTTTAGAAAAGCACAGAGATGGGACTTCTAACCTACCTATTAACAAGGATAGTTATGTGCAAGGAACTCTTGATGAGAGATAGTGGATTATTTTAGGAGACTGGGAAGATGAAAGGAGAAAAGATACAATGGAAAAGATTCAAATATAGGGATCAGGAGTATGAGGAGTTATGAAGAACTTTAAGAAGTTTAGTAAATTAGATTACATTTACACTCAAAACTGTGAGAAGTGAAGCCATCAAACTTAAAGAGTAAATGTTGATAGTATTTTGTACATTAGATTAATGAATTCAGATTTTTGTTAAGTATGATAGGTAATAAATGAGTATAAGAGAAACTATTTTCAGATTTGTATATTAAGAAAATTCAATTTGGTTGCAATGGGAAGAATATATTGGAGAGGAACAGTGCAGAAAGGGAATACTTAGTAGGGTGTTGTACATGGATACAGGTGATAATAAGTTGATGTGGCAGTATGATATAGAACAGTGGTTTGAGAAATATTTGGAATGGTATTTTGTGAATTAAGTGATACTAAGTATGAAAGATAAGAAGAAACAAGGATGATTCCTAAGTTAACCTCAGAAATGCATATAATATATAACAATGCTGTAACAATTCATTTTTAGCTGTTGCAGATTGTCAATATATGAGGGATATGCTTTTACAGAAAATTTTAAAATCTTGTGCAACAAATATTTCTGAATAATTATTTCAAAATACTTCAGAAATCAGCATCAAAGTAATGTTTTTCTACCTTTTGAATGAGTAAGTTCCATTTTATTCTTTGGCAGGAGCAAAACAAATGATCATGTGTCCCTTTACATTGGATGTCCACAAGCTTCAACATAAGTTTTGTTTTCAATTCTACCAACTTCTGTTTGCTTAGTTGTCTTGAATAACACTCTCAATTCCTTTCCTTGCCATATACCCATAACCTCTTGGTTTTGTTTTTGAGATATATAAATGCTGAGTTAGTCCTACAAATGCGCTAGTATTAATTCCCTTTGCTGACCATCTACTTAGGATAAAAACAAGATTAGTATACTTAGAATACTGTACTAATAAAATTAATGCAAAGTATATATAAAATTTTTAGAGACTGAAGAATTAGAAAAATCAAATAAGGTGGGGAAAGAAGACGAATTTCTTTAATGTGAGACTGTTAATTTATAATATTTTTCAGTCTGAGTTAAATGAATTTATTTTAAAACTGGCATTTGATAATTATGGAAACAAAAACAAATATAAACACTACTGGAAATGGTAATGAATAATAATAAAACACCTCAAGCTTTTTAGAATGCTAAAAGATGAATTAGAGAATGTTTGGTCATAAATTCAGTCAATCTTTTGAAAACTTAACTATTAGAAATGATTTGTCAAATTGTTTCTTAAAATCATTATATACATCTATAAATTGAATGGGTTAGGGATATACCTACAGCTTGGGATTCCTAACTTCTTTGACTATGGATCTACAATATTAAAACCATTTAAAAATCAATAACTACATTATTGTACTATAATGTCTGTCCTCATACCAGTTTAATACAAGTTGCAAGCACATACACATATGCAAACACATACCTTATTCTTGGAATTTTCTAGTTTAACATTTATTGAGCTTCCAGAGTACCACAATTTATTATAGTCGGATATATATTGGCATTTGCAAGTAAACAAATAACTATATTGGAATTAATTACACTATTATGTACTTAATTTCATTATTCACTAGATAAACAATTCCTAGACTGATACTGTTTCTGTGTGATTAAAAGGCTGATTTTTAAAAACCTATATCCCATTATTTCTAGCATAAGTTCATCTACATCAGCAGAGAAGTTACCCATAACCAACTATGCCAAACACACCTCATGCAATGCAAAACAATCCTCAAGTGAAGGAACTATCTTTAATTATAATGCCCTTTCTATGCTAATATACGTACGTATGGCTATCTACAGAGTGCACCCTATGACCTCAAACTTTCTATGCAATGGAGAAGTAACACCAAGAACAGTGAAAATTGCAGATGAGCCTGCCGCATCATCCCAGGGATCCATGATGAAGCAGATAGAAACCCAGACTAGACCTAAGAAAAATGAGAATCCTATTGCTTCCTGCACCAAACCTGAGACCATGGTGACTATGGGACTCTGAATCAACATATACTTTGGGAGGCATAGAAGCTACCACAATGAGAGCAAAGAAATGGGTTGGCCTGATTTGCTTACTTTATGGGGTCTTGAACTGAAGGGTGAGCTCAGCCAACTGAGTGTAGTCAATCCTCAAAGAAAAGAGAACATGGAAGGAGCCACGTATTTCAAGAGTTCAAACAGCTACTCTCCCTCCTTCAGGAAAACATAACTTGGAGAAATGCGTTCCCTGATGCTGCATTTCCCCACTTCAGATGACCTCCTATATGGTCAGTCTTCACCCTGGCTCAGAAAATACCTTTTGGATGTGTCATACATGTCTCATTGGCTCTAGGATACAGTTCAATATTGCTGATCTACTTACTGTAAATTGGATGAAACTGAAGGAGATACTTGAAAGTAAAACATAGACTTTCTGTTTGGGAACTGGGAGAATATGCCTCCCTTTGTGGATGACTTGAGTAGGTGTTCTTCAGAATGTTATTTTAAGAGTAACTGGAACTCAATTTTCAGTTCCTAAATATACTTTCTCCCTCTACAAAACATCCATAACCAGGAAAGGAAGCATTATGATTGGAAAGATATAATCTGCAGCAACACAGGTAGCTCTTACTAGGACATGAATAAGAAAGTATTATATCTCTACAATTTTAGAACACAAGTTTTGTCGTTAGAGGGTGAAAAGACATTATTCACACTGTCATCAAACAAAATGAAAATGTCGCTCGAATTTCACTTCTATATTTATATGTTTTTATTTACTCTCATGTTTCATTTTCTTTTCTGTTCCTAAAACTTACTATTGTTTTTCCTTTTGGAATATGAAGGTGAGGGTGTTATGCTGTGAGGTATGAGGAAAAGGAAGGTATTTTCATATTCTTCCTCACCCCTGCCCTTAGCCCAAGACTGGGGAGTAAACTAGGTCTGCAGAAACTATTAATTACATTGGCATCATTTTGGGATGATTTCACTGTGGAGAGGAATTACCTCAGGCCTAAAGAAATATTAATGCAACATAGAAATTTAAAATTAACCAATTAATATCTCCAAATTTTCTTGGTCTTGCATTATTGAGCCTCACATCATATGTGTCATTGCTCTCGATGCCACTTCGGCCAATTTAATTTTTACATCCTGTACCCCAAATTTCTCCTGTGGTACAGTGGAATTCATCTGATACAATGGTGCTGTAATACTGACAATTTTAAATTACATTTATTTTCTCTCTCGCTCTCCTTGAACTTAGCCAAAAGGAGTCCTACATATATCTGTTCTGAAGTCTAATCCTGTGACTTTTTAATTAGTTAAAAAGTGCAGTTATGAGACATTGAGATGATATCAGTGAATAATTAGAAAGTAAAGCAGAATTATTTCCCAAGCTAATTACATTCACGAGATTTTACACATTTGCCCTATTAAGCCATATACCAAATAAGAGGTTAGTGTATTAATTGCCTATGAAACCATTAAAATTCCAATCTTAGTATCTTTATTTTATATAAGGAAATACAAAAATTGCAAAGAAGTAGAAATAAACTATTCAGTTGAACAGGACATCAAAATCATTTATAGAAAGCTGCATTTACATAGGGAAGCAGGAAGCACTGGAAGAATTGTTAGATGAGGAATATATAAAATTCATTTGTCTAATATAGGGAGAGTTCATCATTTCTCAGATCATTTTACAAATGTCTTCCACAGAGATGACTGGATGTTGTGCTTCTGAAATGAATTTTCTTCCACTGCTGTGATTATACAGTGATTTTTTAAAAAGTAATCTGCAAATTTTATTATGGCAATTCATTAAGAATGAAAGTATAAGAAAGCCATTACTGCTGTGACTTTACCAAATAACAAAGCAGCAGGTAAGAATAATCTCTATACCTTTTATTTCCATACCACTCCTAATAGCATTGTCTAGCTTTTCAAGCTGTTTGACAAACAAGCAATATTGCAACTTCTCAGTGAGGCAGCCAAGATAATATTCAGAACGAATGCATTTTCTATCCCTCACAGCAATACACTCAGTAGAAAATCATTAGATTCTGAAGCCGTGCTATATTTTGTGATGATTTCAAGGTTAAAAAAAAACTTTGTAAGATCTGGATAAATGTCTTTGACCAATTATATCTGTGCAAACAACTTTTAAATAATGGTTTCACGTTTATATTTTGAAGTTTTAAAGAAATTTCTATTATAAAAAAGGACTATAAAAAAGTTGTACATATTTTCTTCTTTCTACAAAACTTAACAAATGTGGTTTTTGTGAGTTTTTCTATAACCTTAAAATATAAAATGTCTACCCATGAAAAATATAAGCATCTTTTACCATAATCAAAGGAATCAATGAACTACAACAGACTCTGTTGCATTGACAAGTTCAAATTAACTGCTTATTCTGAGTTGTAAAAAGAGGTGAGCCTCCTACAAGTAGTATGAAATAACATCAATTTTATTGACAGAAACATTTCAACCACTAATTTACTAGCTCTGTTATTTAGTGCACGTCGAAAGAAGGCTCAGGATCTTTGTATTGAAGATTTTATTATACAACCCTACCACGCTTTTTCTATATTTTCTTATTTGTTTTCAAGAGAATTCTGATTAGCATATAAATCATCTGAAATCTTTCCTAGCTCAATTTTACCTCATAGATAATGAGGTAAGGTATCCAGTAGCTGGATATGCTGGGTTAGGCAGAATATTTTTGGAGTGGGGGAAAAAAATACTGAAAGAAATGTCACAATTCTTTCAGGAACAGTGACATAGACTTACAGATTTTTTTTTTTTCAAATAATTCAGAAAAACTAGGTTAGCTTCTTTTTACCAGATCTTTGCATTGTGAAGCTTAAGTTAGTGAAGTAACATCTTAAGGGAAGGAGGTGTGATTCAAATTAGTTTCAAAAAGTTGTGTTCCTATTGACTTTCTATTCTTATTTTATATTGAGATAAACTTATATTCAGACTGTAAGGATCCTCCTAGGGAACACTTCCTCAAGAAAACACACTGTTTTTATTGTGATGCTGAAACGATGTATTAGAAATGATGTATTAGAAACTCATTTCCATTGATATTTGGCTCTGAAATAGTGGGGCACTATATATGGAAAGGGTGGGTTTCAAATACCCTTCCTTCATTCTCCCTAGTTGTTTGGCATATAGGCCTTCAGGTTTTCTATTTCAGAGAATTATCTTTTTTTTTTATAATGATTTTTTATTATATTATGTTAGTCACCATACAGTACATCCCCGGTTTTCGATGTAAGGCCAGAGAATTATCTTAAAGAAAAGAATATAGAGTATTACAGTCCATCTCTGCAAAGTCAAGCACTTCTAACTGGGCTCAAAATGTCCCTCTCAGCCCTAACTTTTTATTGACATTCTATAACCATCAGAATAAGGTGTTGGGTACTCAGGAGACTGATTAGGAAAAGCCCCTTCAATTGGTACAGAAACAAACACCAGACCTGGGTATTCCTTTGCGCAGTCATCTCTGAAGTTGAGAACAAGATACGAGCTTGTTACGAGCAACTTCCGCTCACTCTTCATTGGCACCTGTAATCTCCATGAGTCCAAATTACAGAAATCGTTCCACAGAAATTATAACTTTGTCTGAGAGCTGAACTTTATCCTTAGAAAAGGGGTCTAGCCTGTTGGAAAATGGTAAGATGATCAAATAATAAAAAATCTGAAACAAAATTTAAAGGTTTTATACTCATTCTCTTCAGTAAGAATCCTACACACTCAGAGACAACCTTATTCTTTCGTAAAAACTAAAGATTGAATTGAATTGAAGAATTGAATTTCATGCTAGAAATTTAGAATTTATATTATGTTAAAAGCATAAATATTGAATTTAAAGCTGATTTATCCAGTTTATCAATCTCTAACTTTATAAATGGCAAATACTAAAGCCCAGAAAGTTTAAAGGATTGTCTAAAGTCACCCAAAAAGCTTAGAGAAGTACATAATCAGGCTTTCTGACATCTTCTTAACTATTACTTGTATTCTGCTTAGTTACCGAAGTATGACCTTTGGAGTCTTTACAGAACATTAAGAAAAAAATCCTTTTAAATCAGCAACTTATATGGGAGGCAGGAGAGAAATTTCTTAAATAAAAAAAATGGAAAGTGCGGGAGGAATCCTTTTATTAACTGATACTTTTGAAGAATAAACCAAGTAACTAGCAGTCTAGATAATTGCCTTCTTTTTCTGTAATCCCCACCTTAATTTTCTGCTAAATTTTAATTATTGGTTTATCAATAGAACAATTAATAAATAGTGAAAAATTTTTATTACTTTGCTACTTTTAGATGTCCCCAAATTGTTATGGATTTAGAGCAGATCCCTTCTACTGATTTTCCTTTATTAAAAATTAAAATTGTTCTTCTTATGGCTTCCTACATAAAATTTCTTCTGATATATAAACACATGGTAAAATTAACGCCTGTAACTAGAAATAGTTTTTATTTTTAAGAGTCTTTCTGATAAGAATAGCAGGATAACAATCACTTCTTGTCACTGCAGTGTCTTAGAATTGGAAGGTTTTGCGATTAGTAAGATGGACCTCATGGTTAGTTTCTAGAGAATTCAATAGGAAGGCTGCGTCAAGCGTTATGAATCTGCTATGACTCATATCACTTTTACTGGATGAGTCACTGCTGTAATATAGTTGACCCTTGAACAACACATGGGATGGGGCACCAACTCTCCACACAGTCAAATGTTCAAGTAGAGGTTTTGACTCCCCAAAAACTTAATTACTAATAGCCTACTGTTGACTGGAAGCTTCATCAATAGCAGTCAATTAATAATATTTTGTATGTTATATGTATTATATACTATATTCTTACAACAAAATAAGCTAGAGAAAAAATGTTATTAAGATAATCATAAAAAATGCATTTGCAACACTGTACTATATCTATCGATACAATAAGTTTATGTTGTCTGTTTACAAGTTTATGTTGTTTGTTTACAAGATGAGTCTGTCAGTACCTATATCAATATTGTCTTATAAGATACAAAACACTGTAGATGTTATACATATTGCTAACACTAGACATCAAAAATGAAAAGATAAAGTGAAAGAGAAATTCATATTTATGTATAGGTATAATTATTTATGTGTTCATAATGAAGAAACAGTAATATGATTGCTTCATGGTAGCTATTTTTTTTAATATTTATTTATTTATTTATTTATTTATTTATTTATTTATCTCTCAGAGAGAGAAAGCACAAGCAGGGGTAGTGGCAGGTAGAGGGAGAAACAGGCTCCCCACTGAGCAAGGAGCCCAATGCAGGACTCAATCCCAGGACCCTGGGATCATGACCTGAGCTGAAGGCAGACACTTAACTGACTGAGCCACCCAGGCATCCCTGTGGTGGCTTATTGTAAACAATGTGATTGCTTTACAGTAGCCTAGCTTAGATAGACTATGAATTGTTATAAAATTTTTATGGAATACAGTATTACAGTCATTCATAATACAATACTGGAAGCATTATATTTTTATTTTTTTTATTTTTCAAAGATTTATTTATTTATTTGTTTGAGAGAGAGAGAGCACGAGTTGGGAGGAAGGGGGAAATGGGGGAAAGAGGGAGAAGCAGAGTTCCTGCTGAGCAGGAGCCTGACTTGGGGCTCGATCCCAGGACCCTGAGATCATCAAAGGCAGACACTCAATGGATTGAGCCACCCAGATGCCCCAATGTTACATTTTTAAAAGAATCACTTACCTGTGATGATAGATTGATACCCAGTTTCTCCAATTACAAGAGAAAGAGGCATACAGTATGGTAATGTATTTTTTTGGAAGCAAAGTTATAAAACAGCAAAAAACTAACACATCATTAATTTGATATGAAATATCACTCACCTTATGCCTATGTAAGGACAGGCTATCCACCTGCATACAAGTCTTGCACGTGATGTTCTACACAATGAATTCTTAGGTGATGATCATGATGACAGTAACAAAAGCATTTCATGTACTTTTTGCCATAGTTATTAGATTTTCAGAAGAAGACACATACACACCACCCAACAGTTAAGTTTACTAACTATACAGCATGGTGATGATTCACCATTCCTTAAATGGAAGTGGATCATCATAAAGGTCTTCATCCTTACTGTCTTCACATTGAGAAGGCGGAGGAAGAGGAGGAAGAGGAGGAAGTGGAGGGACTGGTCTTGCTGTCTCAGGTGGCAGAGTCAGAAAAGGTGGAGGAGGTTGAAGGGCAGGCAAGAGAGGCAGGCATACTCAGTGTAACTATGGAAATACATCATAATTTCAGTCTGACCTTTTTTGCTTTTCTATTTCTCTAAAAATATTTCTATAAAGTACTAATCCTTCTTCCACCATTAGCTTTAATTTCAGTGTCCATATCACAGAAGGGTCCATGTTGTAAAAGAAGTCAAAAGTCATCTTGAATAATTGGAACACTTTTGCCAGGTTGTCTCCTATCAATTTGTTTTCTGGCCCTGTTTATTCTGCATTTTCTTCGTCATTGTCTGGTTTGGAAGCACTCCTCTCCATCAAGTCATCTGTTAACTCCTCTAATGTAGTGTCTATTAGCTCTTAAATTTCTCCAAGATTCATATCTCAAAACCCTTCATCCCCACCTTTTTGCCATATCCAAAATCTCTTTCATCATTTCCTTTTTTGGCTCTGGTGTAAATCATATGAAGTTATGCACAACATCTGGACACAGTTCGCTCCAGCAGGAATTTACTGTTTCACGCTCAGTCATTTTCATGGCTTTTTCTTTAACAGTGATGGAATCTTCAATGGTGTTATCCTTCCAGACTTACAAGATGTTCTCTTAATGGGAGTTCTCTTCCATAGCATTGACAGTCTTTTCCATAGAGTACCACTGTAAAGAGTTTTAGAGGGCCTTTAGACCCACTGATCTAGATCCTGAATTAGATACATTGTGTTTAGGGGCACTAGACCACTTTGATGCCTTCGGTGTTGAATTCATGGTGCTGTGGGGGACCAAGGGCATTGTCCAACATCCAGAGAACTTTAAGAGCCAGTCACTTACTGCTGAGTTACTTCCTGACTTCATGGACAAAGCATCAATGGAACCAATCCAGAAAAAAAGGGGTTCTGGTACAATAAAAAGACTGAGAGCTGGGGTTTATCCTTTCCCTTTAAGGCTCAGCAGTTAGCAGCTTCATAAATCCATAAACCCAACTACATTTGCACAAAAGAGTAGAGTTAGCCATTTCTTCATACCTTAAATCGTGGTGTTTGCTTTTCTTCCTTACTAATAAATTTCATTTGTGGCATTTTTTTTTCAGAATAGGGCATTTTCATCTGCATTAAAAACCTGTTTAGGCAGGGGCGCCTGGGTGGCACAGCGGTTAGGCGTCTGCCTTCGGCTCAGGGCGTGATCCCGGCGTTGTGGGATCGAGCCCCACATCAGGCTCCTCCGCTGTGAGCCTGCTTCTTCCTCTCCCACTCCCCCTGCTGTGTTCCCTCTCTCGCTGGCTGTCTCTATCTCTGTCAAATAAATAAATAAAATCTTTAAAAAAAAAAAAAAAAAACCTGTTTAGGCAGATATCCTTTCTCATCAATAATTTTCTTAATGGTGTCTGGGAACTCAAATGCTGCCTCTTGGTGGGCAGAAGTTGCTTCTCCTGTTATCTTGACATTTTTAAAACCAAACCCCTTTCTAAAATTATCAAACCTTCCTTTGCTGGCATTAAATTCTCCAGCTTTAGATCATTCAACTCACTTTCACTTTAAGTTGTCATATAATGACTTGAGTTTTTCTTGACTCACACTAGGATCTACAGGTATTTCTTTCTGATAGCAATACTGCAACCACATAAAAGCTGAATTTTCAGTATGAGATAAAAAGATATTCTGCAAAAAGTGCAACACTGTTGGGGCACCTGGGCGGCTCAGTTGGTTAAGCATCTGCCTTCAGCTCAGGTCATGATCCCGGGGTCCTGGGATCAAACTCTGCATCGAGCCCTGCATTGAGCCCCACATCGAGACGGCATCGGGCTCCCTGCTCATCGGGAAGCCTGCTTCTCTCTCTCCCTCCACTGCTCCTCCATACTCATGCTCTCTCTCCCCCTCCTCTCTCTCTTTCTCTGTCAATAAATAAATAAAATCTTTAAAAAAATTTTTTTGAAAAGTGCAACCTTGTCATGTCTGCTTGGTGTAGCTGAAGCACCAGTGTTGTGATTTTTTTTTTTTTTTACAATTGTCCTTATGCTGGATTTATTTATCTTGAAATAGTGGGCAATCATAGCCCCAGACCTCAATTTATAGTCTATCAGCAACTCAATTTTTTCTTGAAATGTCATGACTCTTCTCTGCTTCTTCTTTGGAGTACCTCCAGCATCAGTAGTAGTACTTCATATGAATCCCATGGTGTTATTCAAGGTTTATGGCACTGTACTAAACATGATGAAAAATATATGAGAACCACAAGAGATCACTTTTATTTTGATATGTAATTTACAAGAAAGACAAACTGCTCATGTTGAGATGACTAGAATCACATGGCATTTTAGACCAATACTTCCAACACTTGAGCTCACTGCAATAGCAACAGGAAGTGGATATGAAATTATTACAGTAATACAGTATGTACTACAGTTAGTTTTATGCAGTTATGATTCAATACTGCGTCTTTATTTTTTTTTTTACATTTCTCTTTAGTGCAAATAGTGCCACATATCTATGTGTTAGTATGTGTAAGTTTTGACAACTTTATTTATTTATTTTGAAAGAGAGAGTGAGAGTGTGTGTGTGAGAGAGAAAGAGAGAGCAGGAGCAGAGGGGAGGGACAGGGGAACAGGGAGAAGCAGACTCCCTGCTGAGTAGGAAACCCAATAAAGGACTGGATCCCAGTACTGAGACCTAAGCTGAAGGCAGATGGTTAACGGACTGAGTCACCCAGGTGCCCAACAAATTTTAACTTTTTAGAATAGATTTATATATATTTTGTGGTGGTAAATGATACAATAGACTAATATCTACATGTATTGTATACATTCATGACATACCTAACTTTTTCGTAATGTTTTCAATATCTCTAAGCCACACAGTTCATCTGTGAGTTTTTTTCAAATTGTCACATATCTTCAAAAATTTTTCTAATATATTTATTTTATAAAATCTGAATATAATAAGTAAACCCATAGCAGTTCACCCCTGTGATGTTCAAAAGTCAACTGTAGTTTCATTACCTATAAAGAAATAATAGTCTCTTTGTAGTAAACTTGGAATTTGTTCTGCATTATGCCAACTTCTATCAAAGCTAAACATTAAGTAAATGAATCCAAATTTTCCATCTTGAAACTACTCTTGGCAAATATAAAATGTTCCAAAGTTTTTAATCAAACATTCAATCATCTTGAAAGCAGAACTGTTCAAAAATAGGTTGGTTGGGTTATTGTTGAGGCTAAGGTACCATGAGAAACATGAATATATTTTGACACATTTGTAAATCTTATTTTTTCCTGTTGTGTTAAAATCTTGTTTGTGACAATACCTGAAGTGTTCCACTTCTTATGTACATTCTAGAGCTACTTATGTCATTATTTTTCTAACATATAATTTTTAATTATTGCATCTGGATGCTTGAATATTTGTGAGATGTTAGTTGTCCCCTAGTAGAATATTTGATACTATTCTTCAGGACAATATGGCCTAAATTGTATCTGAGGGGAAAAAAAGCAGACTCTGATATGTCCTTTATTTTTCTTGGTTTATTTCCCTAAGAGATATTTCTCCTAATTTTATAATTCTCTGGATAATTCACTGAGGTTTTCTGGACTGAGGAAAATTAGATGTCTGTTCAAATAATTATATTCCTAAAAAATAAAATTTATAGGTAACATGTGCATATATTAGAAAAGTAATAAGCTAACATGGTAATCTAGAATTTTTGCTATAAAGGTCTGTATTTATATAAATATTGTCAAACTATAACTTAAATGTAAATATCTGAAAATTTTCTAGTTTTGTCAACATTTGTACATTAACTGTATCTTTAAATGGAAACATTAGTTTACAGAGCACAGACCCACTTGGTTTCACAAAGACCAACCCTTAAGCTGAATACTGAGTGTAATAAACTTACCCAATGGATATCAACATTCTATACCAATGAGATTAAAATAAATTTCCACTCCAAATCATCTTACATTCTTATCATATTCTTCCCAGTAGGTATTTATCAGGTTTTGATTTCTGAAATAGATTCACAGCAAAATTATAGTACCCTCTAAAAGAGACAACATGGAATACTAATTTGTAAGTATTCGGATCATCCTAGCCTGGATTAAATAATGTGTACTTTAAAAGCATTTCAAAAGCGTATTATTTTCTCTCAAAGAAAATGCATAAAATATAATGATAATAGTAATGACTGTAATTTAACAATGGCTATTACTTATATAGTGATAACTATGTACTAGACACTATTTACTAAATCTTTAACATATATTAACTCATTTATCCTTCACAGCCTACCATTACTACCATCTTAGAGATGTGGTAGGTGAAGTACCAATTGAGTAAGTGCCTTACCCGAGACCACATTATCTGATACGTGGTAGAATCAGTTTTCAAAACCTAGTAGTATGGCTCCAGGATCCAACTCTGGAAATAGCAGTATATTTATTTTTAATTTGGATTAAATAAAAGACTGATCAAAGAAACCAAAAATAAATACCCATGATTTCAGTTCAAAAAATAAAACCTTATTTTTGTTATGACAGTATTAAGTCATTAAAGACAATCCAAAGTCTTCCCTGTTAATTAACTTAATATTCTCACAGTCCATCAGCTTTTGACATCGTTGAGTCAGATGCAGTAAAAATGTCATTTTGTAGAATGTTCACTCTTTCAAAAATTCCGCTTAAATAGATTAGAAATACTTTCCATTTGAGGAATCTTGGGTGATATTCAACTAAAGCTTCTGTATGAAATAATAAAGATACCTGAGTTCTAGTCCCGATTTGGAATATTTTAAGCTACTTAATCTCCAAGGACCTCATTTTTTTAATCTATAAAATCGTGGGGTTAAACAAGTTGACCTTTAATGTCCTTGTCAACAACCTGAATTTATGACAGCATTGTGGAATGATAAACCCTTCATAAAATGTTTGAACCTGGCAGGTACTTTGAGGACAATAGGGACTAATTGGCAGAATAAGTATAGAGTTGTGGCTTTACCAGCATGGCAAAATTCCTTGAGCTGGCCCAAAGTACTGATTTATTAATTTACCAAGTAAAACAACCCTGTCGGCTAGTTTAACACCATCTTGTTCAGTGTTATTTTGTTTCTACTTCTGCTTTGTGCCTTTACTAGGAGGCATTTGCTCTACCTTGTCCTTTTCCCTTTGGATTCTTGTTTGTTTGTTTTTGTTTGTTTGTTTGTTTGTTTTAAGATCAATTAGCTGATATGTAATACATCATTAGTTTTTTATGTCGTGTTACTTTACCCTCTTCAATCCCTTGTGAAATGGCTCTAACCAGAAGTAACTGAGGATCCTACAGTATCACTTATCCTGAAGCCAACTCTTTAACTTTATATACACACACAAAATCCTGCCTGCTAGAACACAAATTAACCCAATTTTGATGTCTTCTCTCTGATGCTCAGGGACTTTAAATATTAATCCTGGTTCAGATGGATCTATTTGGCTTTCTTCTAACAGAAATATTTGTATTTCATTTTTTAATCATTTCAATGACTGTCTTTCAGTCATATATGTTTAATTTGACTGCACTATAATTATAAAAGTTGGAATAAAATGAGTCGACCCATATATGACTAATGTTACAATCTAGATATAGTGTTCTACCTGTATGTACTTGAGCTAAAATATTAGAGAAGGTAAATTCTTCTACTGTTCTCTCATTTAAGTAATCCTTAACCATCTTCCATCCCCTGAGACATATATTTTTCAGGCCAGCTTATCGAGGGAATGATTGACATACAAAAAACTATGCATATTTCATGTATACAACTTGATGTCATAAACCTATTTCTTACCTCCAAAAGTTTCTTCCTGTTTCCTTTATTATTTTTTGTGATAAGAACACTTAACTTAAAATCTTCCCTCTTGGTAAATTTTTCAGTATACAATACACTATTGTTAACTATAAGCATTAGACTGTACAGTGGATTTCTGAAACTTATTTATCTTGTACAGCTGAAACTTTGTACCCTTCAAATAATACCTCCCCATTTTTTTCTCTCTCCTCAGCTCAAATTTGACTATTTTATATTTCTCATATTAGTGGCATTATGTAGTATCTGTCCTATGTCTGGCTATTTCACTTTAACATAGTATCTTCAGGTTCATCCATGTTGTCGCAATGACAGGGTTTCCTTCTCTTTCAAGGCTCAATAATATTTCATTCTATGTATGTACCATATTTTATTTATCCATTCATCTGTTGATGGACATTTAGATTATTTCCATATCTTGGCTATCATGAATAATGCTGCAATGAATGTAGCAGTGCAGATATCTCTTCAATATTCCTATTTCAGGTGCACCTGAGTGGCTCAGTCATTAAGCATCTGCCTTCAGCTCAGGGCGTAATCCCAGGGTCTTGGGATTGAGCCCCATATCGGGCTCCTCCACTGGGAGCCTGCTTCTTCCTCTCCCACTCTCCCTGCTTGTGTTCCCTCTCTCTCTGGCTGTCTCTCTTTCTGTCAAATAAATAAATAAAATCTTTAAAAAAAAAAAGATTCCTATTTCAATTCCTTTGGATACATATGCAGAAGTGGGCTTGCTGAATTGTACAGTAGTTGTATTTTTAATTTTTTTTAGGAGCCTCCATACTGCTTCCTATAGTGGCAGCACCAATTTACATTCCCACCAACAGTGCGCAAGGATTCTCTTTTCCCTACATCTTTGCCAACACTTTTTAAAAAAATAATAACCATTCTTATAAGTGTGAGGTGATATCTCATTGTAGTTTTTATTTTGATTTCATGGTGATTAGTGACATTGATCACATTTTCATACACCTGTTGACCATTTGTACCTCTTTGAAGAAATATCTTTTCAGTTTCTTTTCCCAATTGAACCCTTACCTTATGCTATACACAAAAATTAAATCAAAATGGGTTACAGACTTAAATGTAAGATCTGAAACCATAAAACTCCTAGAAAAAAAAATATACAGGAAAAGCTTCTTGTCACTGGTCTTGGCAGTGATTTCTTGGATATAACACCAAAAGCACAGGCAACAAAAACAAAAGTAGACAAGTGGGACTGCATCAAACTAAAAACCTTCTGCACCGAAAGGGAAACAATCAACAAAATGAAAAGGCAACCTGAGACATGTTCAGAGGATCTATGATCTCAAAACTATTTTTGTAATAATAGCAAAAAAAAAAATAGGCATGCCTCATTTTATTGCATTTTCTTTATTGCACTTTGCAGATATTGCTTTTTTACAAATTGAAAGTTTGTGGCAAACCTGAATCAAGCAAATCTATCAGTGCCATTTTCCAAGTGAGCATTTGCTCACTTCATGTCTCTGTCACATTTTGATAATTCTCAAAGTATTTCAAGCCTTTTTATTATTATATTTTTATGGTGAGCTGTGATCAGTGATCTTTGATGTTACTATTGTAATTGCTTTGGAATGTCATGAGCTGCACCCACGTAAGACTGCAAACTTAATTGATAAATGTTGTGTGTGTTCTGACTGCTCTGCCAACCAGCAGTTCCCAATCTCTCCTCCTTTCTTGAATGTCCCTATTCCCCAAGATGCAGCAATATTGAAATTAGGCCAATGAATAACCCTACAATGGCCTCTAAGTGTTCAAGTGAAAAGGAAAAAATCTCACATGTCTTACTTTAAATCAAAAGTTAGAAGTAATTAAGCTTAGTGAGGAAGGTATGTGGAAAGCCAAAATAGGCTGAAAGATAACTGTTCTTGCACCAGTTAGCCAAGTTGTGCCTACAAAGGAAAAGCCCTTGAAGAAATAAAAGTATTACTCCAATAAACACATGAATGGCAAGAAAGCAAAACAGACTTCTTGCTGATATGGAGAAAGTTTAGTGGTAAGAATAGAAAATCAAATCAGCCACAGTATTCTCTTAAGACAAAGCCTAATCCTGAACTCCAAAAATCCTAGGGCTAAGAATTATGCATTATCTATGTGCTCTATAAATAGAACTACAAAGCCTCAATGACAACACATCTGTTTATAACAAGACTTCCTAAATATTTTAAGCCCACTATTCAGAAATACTGCTCAGAAAAAAAAAAAAAAAGGTTCCTTTCAAAATATTACTGTCCATTGACAATCCACCCGGTCACTCAAGAGCTCTGATGGAGATGTACAATGAGATAAGTGTTGTTTTCATGCCTTCTAACACAGCATTCATTCTGAAGTCCATAGATCAAGGAGCAAGTTTGTATTTAATTCTTATTATTTAAGAGATGGATTTAATAGGGTTATAGCTGCCATATATAGTGATTCCTCTGATGGATCTAGGCAAAGTAAATTGAAAACTTCCTAGAAAGAACTCACCATTCCAGATGCCATTAAGAACATTTTTGATTCATGGGAAGAGGTCAAAATATCCACATTAACAGGAATTTGGAAGAGGTTGATGCCAACCCTCATGGGGGATGTGGTAGACACAGCAAGAGAACTCAAATTAGAAGTGGAGCCTGAAGATACGAATGAATTGCTGCAATCTCATGATAAAACTTGGATGGGGTCACCGGGGTGGCTCAGTCAGTTAAGTGTCTGCCTTCAGCTCAGGTTATGATTCCAGGGTCCTGGGATCAAGCCCCATATCGGGCTCCCTGCTCAGCGGGAGGTCTGCTTCTCCTACTCCCTCTGCTATCTCTGCTCTCTCTCTCTCTCTCTCAAATAAATAAATAAAATCTTAAAAAAAAAACTTGAATGGATAAGGAGTTGACGTTTATGGAGAAGCAAAGAAAGTGTTTTCTTGAGATGGAATCTACTCCTGATAAAGATGCTATGAAGACTATTGAAATTTCAATAAAGGATTTAGAATATTACACAAACTTACTTGATAAAGCAGCATCAGAGTTTGTGAAGATTGACTCCAATTTGAAAGAAGAAGTTCTGTGGGTAAAATGCTATCAAACTGCATTGCATGCTATGGAGAAATCATTTAAGAAAGAAAGAGTCAAGTTGGGCAAACTTCATTGTTGTCTTATTTTAAGAAATTACCACAGCCGCTTCAACCTCCAGCAACCACCATCCTGTCAGGCAGCAGCCATCAACTTTGAGACAAGAACCTCCCCCCAGTAAAAAAATTATGACTCACTTAAAGCTCAGTTGATGGTTAGCATTTTTTAGCAATAATGTATTTTTTTAAAATGGCATCTTAACAAACTATAGTGTAGTATAAAATAAATTTTATGTACACTGAGAAATAAAAAAATCATTTGACTCACTTTATTGCAATATTCACTTTATTGTGGTGGTCTGGAACCAATCTCACAGTATCTCCAAGGTATGCCTATATTTTCCCTTTCCAATGTGTTTAAATTTGCACCAATGATGCAAAGGAATAGTGGATGAAACTGCTGAAGCCTTATTACAAATCAAGGTTGTAGCAGCACACTGTTGTATTCTTCACCTTCACATACTCACAAAAAAATAATAAAATAAAATGGAAAAAATGGCAGTTTCACTTAAGGATGTCTGTAGTAATATCTATCAATAAAATATTAATGATTTTGTTAAATCTCAACACTTGAGCACCCATTTTTTAAATATTCTGTGTGACAAAATAGGAAGTATATATTAAACACTTCTACATACAATGCTTATATCATGAATGCCTCCAGAAAACACTTGCAGGATACTTTAAGTTGCAAGCTGACACAGCCACTTATTTTTTTTTCATAGTAAAATATTTTTACTTGAAAAAAAAACTGTAACAAAATTACTATGGTTATTCAAATTGCATATCTGGCAGACATTTTCTTGAAAGTGCATCTGTCACTTGATAAATCAACTTGAGTTTGATAACTTCCCAATACTTAAAGATTCTTCTGATGAGATGGGTAGCAATTTTGGGGAGCTTTTAAAAAATATATTACATAATGAAATATACCAATATTTAGAAGATACATAACTCTGTGAACCAATACTTTCTAAATGTCCAGTGCATGATGTTACAAATCATACTTGGGTAAAAATTACCTTTCATAATTCAGGATAACCCAGTATATTTTAATGTAAAAGAATACCAAAATATATTGACGTGTTTTCCTATTCACATTACAACTAGCACTTAAGAAACTACCACATGTATATTTTGGTGTTTTCTTTAAGATTTTATGTATTTATTTGAGAGACAGAGAGAGCATGAGCAGAGGCAGGGGGGAGAGGGAGGAGCAGACTCCCCGACGATCAGGGAGCCCAAAGCAGGGCTCAATCCTAGGACTCTGAGATCATGACCTAAGCCGAAGGCGGTTGCTTAACCAACTGAGCCACACAGGCGCCCCATGTATAGTTTTGTTATAGTATCAGATAAGAATATCCAAAGTGAATAAAAAAGTCTATTAAAATATTTCTTCCTTTACTGAAGTATCTCTTTAAAGGAAGATATTCTTCATAATATCTCAACCAAAAAAACATATTTCAAAAGATTAAATACAAAAGCAAATATTAGGATTAAGCTATCTTCTATTAAGCTACACATTGGAGAGATTTTTGCACATGTAAAACAATGTTACTCTTCCCATTATTTCATCTAGAAATACAGTTATTTTCATAAAAATAGGCATGAAGAAAAAACAAAACAGTATTCCCTTCATGAGGTTGTAAAATGCTCAATACCACCCAGTCCCACAATCTATAACTCACAACCACTGAGTCAGGAAATTGACTGAAATTATAATTTAAAACTAATTCATCCAGACAGTCAGATTAACATATTACCTTATAATGCTAATAACACCAAGGAAAAGAAGTAAGGCAGCTTACTTTTTAATATTCCTATATTATATTTTAGTAGGCAAGAATAAAATTGCCCTCTTTCAAGAATGAATAACCAATAAAATGCATAAAAGCATGGTAATATAAAATAATGATGCACATTAGACATAGAAAATAAGTTTACTTAAAATAAATTTACTCAGATGTGATCAGGAATGACAGAATAAGAACTTCTAGAAATTCTCTCTTTACAAAAGCAAAGAGAAACTGGCAAAGATTGTCAGAATCAACTTTTTCAAAACTCTTAGAAATTAACCAAAAGCTTGTACCAATCCACAGACATTTAAGAAAATGCCTGAATCTTAGTAAGAATAGAAAATTTTGTAACACTTTAAATTACCATGTTCCCATCCCCTTCTTCCCAATTCGCAGTAACCTGAAAAATTAATAGCCACCACTTATGGTAAAAAACAGTAGCCTAATAGACACTAGGGGTAGAACAGATTGATTTAATCAGTAGGTCAAAGAATAAATCACAGCAAAATTAGGAATTACTTTGAAATGAACAAAAATAAAGAGAGAAATAAAATTTATGCACTGGTATGCGCTGCGTAGAGAAAAATTTATAGATGTAAACACCTGTATTAAAGAGAAGATTTCAAGCCAATAATGTAATCTTCTACCTTAAGAAACTAGAGATGTGAAAAGTAAATCCAAAGAAAGTAACGAAGCAATAAAGATTAGAATGGAGATCAATGAAATAGAAAATAGAAAAAAAAGAGAATATCAATAAAACCATAAGTAGTTTTTTTTAAAGATCAACAAAATCAATAAATGTAGCTAGGCATATGAAGAAAAAAGGGAGAAGACTCAAAATATTGAAACCAGAAATGAAAGAGGAGGTATTAGTTCTAATATTATGGAAAAATAAAGGATAATAACTACATGTCAACAAATTAGAAAACCCAGGTAAAGAGGATAAATTTCTTAAAAAACACATACTACTGAAAATGACTCAAGAATAAATAGAAAATCTGAATGGACCTATAACAAGTAAGGAGATTGAATTACTAACCAAAAAAACTTCTCACAAAGATAATCCCAAGACCATATGGCTTCACTGGTGAATACTACCAAAAGCTTAAGAATTATCACTAATTCTTCACTAAGTCTTCCCAAAATTAGAAATGGAAGGAACACTTCCCCACTCATCCTGCATTATGCTGATTCCAAAGCCAGACACAGATCCTTAAACAAGAACATTGCAGACCAACATTCCTTATTAATATAAAAGCAAAATTCTCAGAAAATACTAGAAAACCATAGCCAGGAACATATAAAAAATAATTATGCAATATGACCAACTGAAATTTATTTTGGAAATCCAAGCTTACAAAAGACTGTGACTTAGATTTCTTTGGACTCTCACCATGGCGTTCTTGCCTTGCATGCTTTCATGAAGCAAGCTGCTATGTGTGAGAGACCTGTTGACCAGGACTGGCCAACAGTCAGGGAGAAAATGAGGTCCTTGGGGCAACAGCCCATGGGAAATTGAATGGTATCAATAACCACTGAATGAGTTTGGAAGAGGATCCTTCTTCAGTTAAGCCTTCTTTTTTTTTTTTTTTATTAATAATGATTTTTTATTATATTATGTTAGTCACCATACAGTACATCCCCGGTTTTCGATGTAAGGCTCGATGATTCATTAGTTGTGTATCAGTTAAGCCTTCTGATGTGACTTCAGACCTTGGGCTAACACCTTGATTATAACTTTGTGAAAGACCATGGAGCAGAAAACCTAGTTCAACTTGTTCCTGGATTCCTGACCCACAGAAAGTGTGAGGTAATAAATGTGTGTATTGAAATTATTTATTCAGCAGGAATAGATAATATACTTGGTTTTGTACAACCAATGTCCTCCGCCCCATTCTGCACACATCCTTCATTTCCACACAACTCTTCTTTGTAACCTTTTGTTTTTAGTGATAAAGGATAAAATGAGTGGCTTTTATTGCTTATTAAACTCATTTTAAGGATTTGTAACAAAATCTCCTGCAGCAAAGAGGACACAAAAAAGACAAGAAATGACTACTTTCTTGGAATGGATGAAAGATAACTATCTCTAACAGTAGGGTCATAGTACAAATTATTTTTTGAGTATACTATTTTTCATATTTTGAAGACTAATATTTATATACAGCATCAAATGTATGGAAGGATATTGTATGGTCTTTTACATTTCATTTCATACTGTAGTGGTCAGTGGAGTCCTCAGTTTCCCTTTACCTCCAAAATCTTCTACTTAAAGTGCCTTACCTATTCAAAACTCCATCTACAATGGTTTGGGGTGCTTACCATAGGTACAGATCATTTATTCAAAATTTATTACCTAATTTTAAATATCATTGCAATATAACATTATTGTCCACATTCCACAGTTAAGAAGGTTGAGTTCAGAATGATTAATCAACCTAAGATAATAGATTCAAATTCAGACTGTCTGTTATTTATCTCTCTGCTTTTTCCATTAATGCCAGTGACAATTTCATTATTGGTTCATCCCAGAGACTTCCATCTGGAAGGTAACTGTATTCATGGAAACCAGCTCAGCTACAAATAGAACTAACAGTAAGAGCCACACCATTTACCTCTTTTTAATCTCTATCATTCAGAATCAAATCCTGGATTCATGACATACGGTCCTTAAATATTTGTTGAGCTATCTGAGGAAATTTGATTTTTATGCCAAATATTCAAAAATAAAAATAAAGATCACCCTTTTGATTCACCAGACTAGAGCTTTTTTCCCCCAATCTTTTGTGGGCTGGAATTCTAGACTCTACTGCACATATTTACTATTTTATAGCAACAACATCAAATAAGCCATTTGACAAATATCAATGGCCATTTACTATCTGCCAGACACTGAAAGAAATCTTGTTTTAATATGACATTTTATGAACTTCAATTATGTTTTTGATAATAAACAACATATTATGAAAATCTTATCTTCTGGTTTTTAACATAATGTCATTAATTTTAAATATTAAATCTATCCCTGTTCACATATGCTTCATTAATGTTATAATACAGCTCCTAGAAGATTATAAGAGAGTTGGTCAAGTATTTCAGCCATTTAGTAAGATTTAGTAAGTATTTCCAGTTTGTTTTAAATTTGTTTTCATTAGGCCTCAGGCCTGGATTAAATATTCTGTGTTCTATTTTTTTGTGGTAAGCCATAGCTAATATTTTCAAAAAAATTCAATGAGAATCTTGGAGAACTTCTATTTGGTAACATAAATATAACAGAACTCCAAATCACACTTATAAAGATTTAAACTCAAGAGTATTCAAAGTATCCCCTGAATTGCCAATTTACAATATCAAAATCTGAGAATTAGAACAAATCCATGAATTTATAGCTCTTTCCAAGTGCTGAAGTCCTATATTCTGTTTTAAGAGAGTTGCCCAAAATATTAGCACTGGGTGAGTTTGGGGCTTCATTTCTGAAAAGTTCATTTCCTCAAACACAGCACCAATGGGAAAATCTCAAGGGAAATAATTCACTGAAAAAATAATTCACTGTTTAAAATAATTTGTTTGGAATAAAAACAGAAGAACAGAACTTGGATATTTCCCATTTCTGTCTGTAAAAAGGATTCTGCTATATTGCTCTGTAGTGACTTAATGCCACTTGGCAGAAACTAAATATCCTGATTATGTCATTACACATTTTCATGCACTATCACAATTCTAATTTGTTTGTTATGTTTCTCCCTTGAAATCAAATATCAAGTCTAAGAGTAGGTGGGACAATGAGTTAGGTTTCCATTTTAATTGAACTTATCTTTGCAATCTAAAATAAAGTATAATAAATTTTTTGCCAAGTGGTATTACTATCACTGAACATAGAATTTGTTTTGTGATCTTGCCGCAGAACAATGACTGACTACATTACTTTATTTCCCATAAAAGGAACATAATTACTACTAAAAATTCATGTTTATTTTTTTATTTTTTATTTTTTTAAAGATTTTTATTTATTCATTCGACAGAGAGAGAGACAGCCAGCAAGAGAGGGAACACAAGCAGGGGGAGTGGGAGAGGAAGAAGCAGGCTCCCAGCGGAAGCGCCTGATGTGGGGCTCGATCCCAGAACACCAGGATCACGCTCTGAGCTGAAGGCAGACACTTAACAACTGAGCCACCCAGGTGCCCCTAAAAATTCATGTTTAAATATTTGGCTACATAATTAAACATCACCAGAGTAAATGTGGTCATTTGCCAATATAAAGGTCACTCACATGCCCTGTCCAACAGAGTAAATAAATTCCTCAATAGTTATTTTTCTTATTTTATCAAGGCCCTACATGTTTTGTTCACCTTGTCTCCATATCTCTAAGATGGTATTAACTTGATAGACAAGATATCGAAGATGATAACTTTTTAAGTAGTATTAACATAAAGACTAACAGGTTAAACATTCTCAGAATTCACATGTGGTATTAAAATTTTACATCACTCAAACTTTTCCTTTGAGAAGGAAAGCTGAAGATAACTAATATTAAGCATGGTAAGAGATTGTTTGTCCTACCTCACTTAAATACATTCTAATTTATGAAAAGGAGAAGAGGAGAGATTTTTCATGTCTTTCATCTTAAGTAGGGCAGCCTTCCTAGTTTCTCTAATTGCACTAAAGAACTAAAGATAAATGTTCACAAAATCAACATGACTGATTTACTTTTTTTCACACAGAGGGAGCTTATTTAGTGCCTAGAAGCAATTTGTGTGTAATAGAGTAGAGATGCCATTTCTTCAAATGAGTTCTTTAATGAGCCTTTGTCTCCCAACTTAATCGTGCTTTTTACTTTATTCCCCAGGATGTTCTGGTGTCTTTTGTGCAAAATGATAGGAACGTGTCTACCTGAAGAAATTCTAATAGGAGCCATCTTAAGCAATAAAAGAAAAGGAGGGATATTATTTTGGAAGGTTAGTATTGAAAGGGCCTTTTAAATGCTCAAAGAATACTCCATTTGTTTTCAAGAATAAGACTTACGTATTGGGTACATTGTTTATTGACTCATAATTTCACTCAATTTTCCTAAAACCTAGGAAAGCAATGGTTTTTATTTTTTTTCCTAACCAAGTTGCTATATAGATTGTTTACAAAGCTTAACTATACTTTAACCTCATTTTACTTTTTAAGTAACTACATACTGTTAAAAAATTTTAACTTAAAGAGATATTAATATTCAATTACCTAAGAAAAATATTCTTAGGTCAGGAGATACATGTCTGATACTATAAGGTTTGGTGAAAGTATAGTGAGAAGTAAATGCTGTCAGAATAAAATGCTTCATTGAAAAATTGCCACTGGCAGTTTTCAATAAAATCAATTGGAAAATAATGCTTCCTACCAGTGTCTGAAGTGCAAATGGAATCTGGTTTCATTTATTTATATTAAGCATTTTTCTATATTGCACTTCATTAAGTACGCCTCTTTAACTTTTCATTTTTGAAAAATGCTGTTCTTCTAGCCACAGTAAATGTGAGGAGGAGAAATCAAATGTCATTTTTAGGAAATACAGTATGTGTGTATATATGCGTTGATTTTTTAATACTTAAGAAAATAAGGAAAAATATTAAATAGTTTATATTTGTATAAGTCACTTGAATGACTTTCAAGTATCTCCTTGTTGCTAGCATAAATGGTTTATTATAAAATCTTGACACTTGAGACTATAAGGTTTCATTGTTTCACATTGTCATTCTTCCAACTCCAAATAACTGCTAGATAGAAGGTGCCTTAACATCTTAGACCAAAATTCTTTGGGACTTGTTTTTGTATTTGTTTGTCTTTCCATGACTAGAGCAAGCTCTTTAGTTGAGGAAGCCTAAAATAAGTTGAATTTTAATTTTTTTTTTGTTATTGACCCACCAGGTTCCCTATGACCCTATTTGTCTCTTTTTCCAACACTCCAATTCAGAAAGTCCCATAAAGTCCTACCCATTTGCAAAAAAAAAAAAAAATAAAAATAAAAGAAATATTGGACAATATAAAGAATCAAGAGGTTAGGAAGTGGAGTTGGGAAATAATCAGAGGACTTCTCTCTCTTTCTTTTTCAATCTCTTTCTCTCTTTAGTTATCTAGCAACTTTTCACAATGTTCTCAACTAGAATGTTTATAGATTCCATGAAAGAGCTGTACCACTTTTTATACTACATTTTTGTGCCAAAAGAACATTACCAGAATTATATTCAGATTATAGGCTTCTTTTCCAGGTAAATAAATAAGTGAAAAGATTTTAGCAATTATAAAACAAACACCACTGCATGAGTTCACGATCTTGGTAGTAGGCAAAACATGTAAATCTCTGCTCACATATGTAGAGAAGGTATTTATTTAAAGGTAATCTAATCTGGGTACCAGATAACCGTCTTCTCATGTTTTAGAGTCAAAGACAAATGAGCAAGGCTCAAACAATTGGGTGTACCTGTCCAAGACTGAATTTTTTAGAAATAATGTATTTACAAGGGCAGTTGATACTGTCTAGACCAATTATGATGGCATAAAGAATCCTATTATAGTCAACATCTCCATTCCAGAATCCTGCAGCACTGTTGAGAAATACTGAGGAATGTCCAGTGGTACAAGATCTACTGAGGGCACCCTAAAGTTTTTCTTGGTTCCTAAGCCGAACTAGCTGATCTTTCTGTATATTATATCAGTACCAAATATGCTTTAAATAAATGGCTTCGCTGTGTAAATGGTCAAAAATTATTTCTATTTTTCACAATCAAGGTCCCTGATTGATACAATGGTGCTAGTCTTCTGGTTTCAGAAGACTTTTTAATGTGCTCATAAACTCTGTTTCATCTTCAAATCTTGTGACTTTGAAATACATTTTGGCAAGGTTGTTGCGGCACTAAAATTTGCTGCAGAATAACATGGCTGTTTTGTGCAATCTGAAAAATTCCAGCTGAATTTCTTTGAAATTCAGTATTCATTCTATCAATAAATTTTAACATGCCTATCTACAAATTACTCCTTTTTAAAAGACTTATTAATCTATTTTAGAAAGTGTGTGTTAGCAGGAGGAGGGGCAAGGAGAGAGGGAGACAATCAGGCTTCCTACTGAGCAGGGAGCCTGACCCCAGGGGAGGGGGAACCACTCAATATCAGGACCCTGAGATCATGACCTCAGCCAAAACCAAGAGCTGGATGCTTAACTGACTGAGCCACCTGGGCACCCCCAAACTACTCCTTTCTTAAGAGTATTACAAATGCATTGCCTTTTGTCAATGACAGTATGAACACCAAATAGTCTTGCTGCCATGAACATTTTTCTGATGCTTTACTAAACTAACTCTACTATGTGCTAAAATGGGACGAGAGACAAATGCTTATTGTTGAAAACTTTAAAATTAGACTATTTCTGTACTATATCCAGGAGTGCTCTGAGGAGTCATCCTATCTCTCAAAAACTTACGTGGAATAATAGAAGCCATTTGATATTGAAGGTACTTTATAGCATAAGGAAAAGACACAGAAGTAAAATCCCAAGCCACCAAGATTCCTTCCACCCTAACATTATTAAAATTCAGGTTAAAACCTTGTTATTATGGAGTCTTCAGGGTATTCATATAATAATATTACATATATTTTTTAATGAATTCAGCATATTTCTGTGACATGAGAAGTAATTAGTATAGTGATGAGCCCATGAGACCTAAAACCAGAAGAACTGTTTTAAGTCCCAGCTCTGCTACTTACTAGCTGCATTGTTGCAAGTTAGTCATATTTTCTTCCACAATCTATTTCATCCCCTGTCCATACCAATCTCAAATATTTCTGTGAGGTTCAGTGAGACAACGAATATAAAAACATTTTGTATTCTCTGCACATTATACAAAAACTATTGTTATGGTCTCAAAGGTGTAAAACTAGGAAGATTTTGTTCATAGTACAGTATTCCATTATGGTCATGGAAGAGTTATTTTATTCATATTGCCTTCTTGTCTTCCTCACAACTACTTTTTCTCTTTTATTTTTCCTTTCAACATAAAAACTACATAAAATAATTCTGAGATGTATGGAGAAAATTGTTCTAAACTAGTGCCATTTGAAAAGATCAGACTTGAGCTGAAAAAGCTAAATACTTTAGCATTTAATACTACTTCCAATATACTTACTGAGGCATAAGAATAGGACTATTTAATATTACTTTGTATTCTCTGAACATATAACCCTATCTCTCAACTGCACAGTGCCCTGTTCAAATATCCTGCAATACCTCCTCATCCCTATCATATCCCTATTGTAGTCAAATTCTCCATTTTTGCATGCATTATAGCATTCATCTTGTTGAAAATGTTTATATCTGCTTTAATTAATTTAGGACTCATGGTGTCCCAGAAAACATTTTCTTTTCTTTTCCTTTTTGTTCTTTTTTTAGGAGCTTATTTAACTAAGCTAACTTCTTATTACAGAAGGATTATGGAGAGAAAAACGTTTTTGGCATTTTAAACATCTTTTTTTTTTTAAGATTTTATTTATTTATTCGACAAGACAGAGACAGCCAGCGAGAGAGGGAACACAAGCAGGGGGAGTGGGAGAGGAAGAAGCAGGCTCACAGCAGAGGAGCCTGACGTGGGGCTTGATCCCATAACACCAGGATCACGCCCTGAGTTGAAGGCAGACGCCCAACTGCTGTGCCACCCAGGCGCCCCTTAAACATCTTTAATATAATGAAATCTTGATTCAATTCCAAAATTATTATATTACTAGTAGACTTGCAATGGTGTTAGAACTTATTCATAGAAAATACTGTTATGTATAAATACAAATGTTCATCTTTATGGCTCTATGATAGTCCTGAGGTCTTATTTATTTATTTTTTTTAGAAAATGGATTTAGAAAATATATATTGGTGTGAAATTATATTCTGCTTACTTTTGACAATTAATGTTTGATAGGTTTTGTATGTTTTACCACTAATAGTGACAACTGAGTTCTAATTAATCAGGAAAGCCATTTTTTTTTGAGTGAGGAATAAAGAGAAATCATTTATTGTGGAGTTCTTCTCTCTAACCAGGGACCACCGCCACAACCATTTTAATAAAGACTTCTTAGCATAAACTGCATTAGACAAATTTAAATTCAGTAGCCTCACTTCCTGTCCTTATATAACACAGACTTTGCCACTCCATCAGCCAACCTACATCATAAGCACATGTTCTCTTTTGGAGCACTTATTAGGGTCTGAAATTATTGAATTTGTTTACCTTTTTAAAGGCTGTCTCCAACATTAAAAATCTCCATGAGATTTTTGCTTCTGCTTAGGATATAAAAAGAATCAAGGAAATGTCACTCCCAGCCTAACAATGAAAAATAAATAAATAAGTCATCAGAATCCTAACTTTTCTTGAATCTCTCAGAGAGTGGAGGTCACAACTGACAAAGTGAACTAAACTACCAAAAGTGACAAGCCCATTCTAGGAGAGAGGGGACACACAAATTGTTTCACTTTTGACAGAACACCAGAAGGAGCAGCTGCCATTAAAAACAACAACAACAACAACAACAACAACACCAGATAAGACAAAAACAGCTAAAATTTTAGGAATTGCTTAAAGCTTAAATGTAATCTAGTATGACAATTCTGAATAATTGGGAGTCTCATTAAAGAGGAAGCATGCACCTATTTTCAAGCTCTTGTTCTTAATCTCCTCTGTTAACAAGAAAGATTAAGAACAGGGCAAGGTACCAGCAAAAGCAGCCTACAGTAGCACTGGCTTTCAGGTGGCAATTGGTTGCCCCTGGGTCCTAGTCACATGCTATCACAGATGACCCAATGTCTTTTCACATACAAACAAATGCCTTAAGACACTGAAGAACAATTAAGAAATCCTTCTATCTGTTGCACCTAAGAAAATATCTGTTCTTTCTGTGGAAGGGTAAAAGCAAAAGTTGTCTTTCCCTGGGTGGGGCACCAGAAATCATTGGCCCATAATTTTGTACCAGTACAAAAGAAGAGGAACTTCTAACAACTAGGGAAAAGACAAAGCTATCTCTTTCAGAATTCTTCCAACTGATACAAGGCAGAGCTTGGCAGTCATGAGGGAAAGGGAAGATGATGGAAAAAGACAGAAGCACTGAGAAAGCCACACCACCGAGAGCCATTCTTGAAAACCCTACTTATGACTAAGACTTGTCTCCCTTCATCCCAGTACAAGCCCAGCAGTAAGTATCAAATGGTTTACTACTGGTACAGAAGCATGAGCATAGAGGGGGATCTCATATGTGATGAGGCTGCAGGGGTGCTGAGAGCTGAAAGCAGGACATGAACATGGAGAAGACCCCTGTGGCACCCCAGAATCCACACTAACCACAAGGAATGACTGGGAGACTATGGAAAAATTTTAAATGTGTGGGGCACTGAAGATGACTATAGAAACAGAAAAAATAAAACCTAGCTCAACTACTGACTAGATTGGCACAATCCTGTACATTAGCAGCTTGACGGAGAAGAGAGGTCCCTATCAGAGAATGTAAATACAGTTTATCCTAGTTTCTATTCTTCTTCCATATACAATCTTTGACATTCAACAAAAACTTCTAAGTAATAACAATTCATTATATTAAGTTATATAATAATATATAAGTCATATTTCCATAACTACATCCTGTTGCTATTGTGGTAACCTCAAATGTTGTGACTATCCATTTAAAATGTTTGAGAAACTAATCATCTCCTTGTGAGGAGTTTGCCTCTCTACATACCACAGAAAAAGCTATCTCTTGCAGTTCTCATGTATTTTTCATCATGGTTAGTGCAATACCATATACCTTGAATAACACTAGGGGTTCCCATATGAAGCTAGTGATGCTGGAAGTATTGCCAAGAAACAAAGTCATGACATTACAGAAAAGTTGAATTTCTTGATATGTACTGCACACAGAGGTGTGCAGCTGTGGCTGTCTGCCATTTCAAGATAAATGAATATATAATAAGAACCATTATTAAAAAAGAAAAGGAAACTCATGAAGCCATTGCTGCAACTATACCAACAGGCATGAAAACCTTCTACTTTTTGGAAAATACCTTTTATCTCATATTGAGAATACAGTTTTTATGTGGGTACAGTATTGCTATAGAAAATACATACCTATATATAAAAAAAAGGACATACCTATGGATTCTAATAATAATTCCAGAAAAAGTGAAACCATTATATGACAACTTGAAGCAAAATGAAGTTGAATGATCTAAAGCTAAAAATGTAATTCCAGCAAAGGATGGTTTGATCATTTTAGAAAGAGGTGTGGCTTAAAAAAAAGAAAGAAAGAAAAGAAAACATCAAGAGAGGAGTGCCTAGGTGGCTCAGTTGGTTATGCATCTGACTCTTGATTTTGGCTCAGGTCATGACCTCAGGGTCGTGGGATCAAGCCCCATGTGGGGATCCTCAATCAGTGGGGATTCTGCTTAACGATTCTCTCTCTCCCTCTCCCTCCACCCCCTCCTCCCCATGCACACATGCACTCTCTCTATCTCTCTCTAAAATAAATAAATAGATCTTAAAAAACAAAAAGTGAAGATAACAGGAGAAGCGATTTTGCCAACCAAGGGACAGTAGAGTTTCTAGAACCATTAAAACAACGATTAAGGAGAAAAGATATCTACCTGAATAGGTTTTTAATGCCAACAGAAGTGCTCTCACAAAAGAGAAAAGAAGCAAGCACCAGGGTTTAAGGCAGGAAGGGACAGGCTAACTCTACTCTTTTGTGCAAATGTCATTGGGTTTGTGATCAGGTTCGATCTATGAAGCTGTGAACTCCTAGCCTTGAAGGAAAAAGAAACACCAGCTGTCAGTCTTTTTGTTGTACAGTAAGAAGGCCTGGACAACGAGAACTCATTTTCTGGGTTTGTTCCATTTATGCTCTGTCCTTGAAGTAAGGAAGTACCTTGCCTATAAGGGGATGCCTTTTAAAGTTCTTTGTGTATTAGGCAATGTCCCTGGCCCCCCAAAACCTCATGAGTTCAAAACTGAAGGCATCAAAGTAGTCTACTTGCCCCCAAACATAACATCTCTAATTCAGTCTCTAGATCGGGGATCATAAGGACATTTAAGGCTCATTACACATGGTACTCTGTGGAAAGGATTTTCAACACAGCGTAAGGGACCCTGACAGACAGAACGTCATGAAAGTCTGGGAGGATGACACCACGAAGATGGCACCATTGTTATAGAAAAAGCCATGAAAACTACTAACCCTGAAACAATAAATTCCTGCTGGAGAAAACTGTGTCCAGATGTTGTGCATGACTTCACAGAATGTACGACAGGATTGTCTGTCATGGAAATGATGACAGAAATTATGGCTACGGCCAAAAAGGTGGGTGTGAAGGACTTCAAGATATGGATCTTAGAGAAGTTCAAGAGCTAATAGACATCACACCAGAGGAATTAGCAAAAGACAACTTGACAGAGATGAGTGCTTCCAAACCAGTTGCCAGATGATGAGAAAGAAGATATACAAGAAACTGTCAGAAAACAAATTGACATTAGATAATTTGGCAGAAGGCAGAAGACAATCCACTTATTCAAGACTGCTTTGACTTCCTTTGCAACATGAACCCTACTATAATGCAGGCAGTGATGCTAAAGCGAATGGTGGAAGAAATATTGGTACCATATAGAAACATATTCAGAGAAATGAAAAAGCAAAAAAGTCAGACCGAAATTGTGATGTGTGTCTGTAAACTTACACCAATTGTGCCTACCTCTCCTGCCTCCCTTTCTTCCTCCTCTACCTCTTCCCTCTCTGCGCCCCCCCCAAACAGGAAGACCAACCCCTCCTCATCCTCCCCTCTTCAGCCAACTCAATGTAAAGACAATGAGAATTAAGACCTTTATGATGACCTACTTCCACTCAATGAATAGTAAATAAACCTCATGCTGTTCAGTTAATAAACTTACCTGTTGTGCATGTATCTTTGTGTGAAAATCTAACATCTATAGGGCAAGAACTGTATAAGATATTTTTGTGTCACCATCATCATTATTGCTTAAGGATTCATCCTGTAGAAGATAATGTGCAAGATTTGTATGAAAGCAGATAGCCTATCCTTACAGAGGTATAAGGTGAGTGATCCTTAGTATAAAAGTAACAGTGTGTTCATTTTCTTACTATTTTATAAGTTTGCTTTTAAAGAAATATAGTACTATATAATATGCCCCTCTCTCTCACTGTCAAAACGGTTACATGAGTTTGGGAAAGTTACTTAAATTCTCCCCTCCAATTGTCTAACCTCTAAAGTAAGCATTACATTAGTATCTGACATATAAAGTTATTTTGAAGATTAAATAATAAAGTACTTAGTACAGAGAGTACAATGACATCTATAGCACACCGTATAACATTACAAAAGTTCAGCAGATACTCGTTTTCTCGTCTCGGAACTACCTCTGACTGCACAAATATTCTATATTTTTCCTTCTCTCCATTTATTTTTAAGTATTATTCCACCCTTTAAGATGGAGCAAAACAGAAGTAAGTGTGCTTTTTTCTCATCTTTCAAAGTAGCTGGAGACGCAAACACTCTCTCTTGGCTCAAACAAGCTATTCATTGTCTCTCTACCCACAACCAATTCTTTAGATTACAGGTGGAAAATCAGGCCATGAAAAATATGGTAATAACGGAAATGCACATTATTTATCTTAATAGGAGGTCATATCATTGTTAAATGGGAGTAAGTTATAAAATACGAGCTTCTCCCTAACAATAACATGGAATAAGAATTCAAGTTCAGATTAAAAAAAAAAAAAAAACTTTGGAGGTGTCTATCATGGAAGAAGTATAATGTACTTTAACAAAAAAGAAAAATACACACAGGAAACAGACTGTATACAATTAAAACTCAAATTGAGTAATTAAGAGAATTGTAACTGCTTTAGAAAGGGATCAAATTGCCCTCTGAGTTCTGATAATTTTCTATCACCTTAAAGGTAAATGAAATGTGATTTCCAAAACCAGCAGAAAGGACAACTCTCCTCAAACAGAACAGTAGAGGCTATCGGCTAACTGCTGATTGTGTGTTATTTCATTAAATTGTATTATAAATGCACACATTCTATAAAAGGTGATAGTATTTACACCCTGAAGGGGAAATATTTAAAACTATGTCTGAAATAAAGCCATCTCTTAGAAAATTTTTTGTCAAGTGCACAACTTCTTAAAGTGTCTGCATGACCATTTAACCCTCAACCCTCTCCTTAGCCTTCAGATTTCCAGTGCTCCTTTCTCATCTGATTCTTGGAATCAGTCTTCCTTCCTTACCACTTCAGAAGCAAGGCATATTTGGAACCTCAATAAGTTTAAAATAAAAGAAAAACCTATAAAGGGCACATTAAGACATAAAGGTGACCTTTAAATAAACTTAATTCCACCATATCGAAGTTGATGAAGTATTTGATGATTTTTAAATTTGGCAACACAATCTAAACATCTTAAACATAATTTTCCAGAAAATGACTAGTTCCAATGTGTTGGATTGCCGAGTCAGAGGCTTTAGTCATCTGATATTGTGAGTACCACACACTGAGTGAGATGGATAAGCACTTACTAGGCTAATGAGTTCACCTTCAAACTCAGAATACTCAAATTGAAATAAATCACCAGGCAACTGCATCAGCAGCCACAGAAAAGAGGTAAAAAAAATTAATAAATTGCAAACCAAAGAAATATTCCACATTACCAAAGGACCCTATTTCACCACTTCTATGACCTCGCTAGTTACAAAATGCCCTTTTATCTAAGAATTCCACCAACAATTTTGACACACTGGCAATTCATATATGACATATCACTGATTCCAAGATGCATCTTGATTTTAGAGATGTTAAATGTGGGGAAAAAAGTGTATTTCTGAAAGTTAAAATGCGGCATTCTTTAGTTTGTTCATTGGCTTTTACTTTTGCCTCTTGAAACAAATGGAAGTTTCACTCTCCATTCTAAAATGTCTGATATTTTTTAAATCCATTTAAGCAGAAAATGACTTTACAAATGTAGACGAAGAATTACAGAGTGACTTGGTCTGACAGCAGAGCTCTAGTCACTGAAGATACAACAGTTAAAAAAAACCCAAACAACAGGGGGAAAAATTCCTTGGCCCTTTTGCAGCTTACATGTGTGTTTGTTTTGTTGGTTCTCCATACCCTATTTAATTCTGTCAGTGAACTTTTCTCTTCTTTGCACTCCTATAGCAACGTTAACTCTTGTAAATCGTGCTAATTATTCACCTCTCTTAGGACCATTTTTCCTATTGTCTTTCCTTCTGCCCTCTTCACACTCCACCGAGCATATTTTCTGATCAATATGCGAAAGGACTGAACTATCAATCCTCTCAGAAAGAAAAAGAAAATTTACAAAAAGAGGTTAGAAAGCTCCAAGCCATGTATTCTCTTGTAGAAATCAGAACAAATGAATTATCTTGTCTATTTCATTAAGTTCTAAGAATAACACGTGTCAAGATTTAGAAGCCATTAATCCACTGATGACAGCCACCACACCTGCATTAGAGCAAAAATATATGCATTCAACTGGCACTCTTTTTAGACACATTTGCAGCTCCTCTGGTGAAACTAAGAAGGACAAAATACCCTATTAAAAGCTGCAAGGACACTGGCCTCTATTTGACTGTGGCAATTATCTTATTACAGAGCATTTCTGAAGGATAAATTGTTCATATTGTTCTTATAAATAACCTAAGACAGTCATTTTCTGTAGTCAGCGACAGCTTTAGAATTAATAAATAGGAGGGTCTTGTAGTGACTGGTCTGTGTGTTGGGTAGAGTGTGGGGGACTTCTCTTGAATCTGCATCTCCACCATCCTTAGGGAAGACTGCGAAACTACTCGTTTTACATCAAACACTTGGAAGAGGGTGGTATAACTAATGGAGATCATGAAAAAGAGGAGAACAGCCCGGGTGCATCTCGGTGCTCAATGCTTTCTAGACTGCTAATAGGATCAAAAACACATCCTCGAACCATCAGCACAGGCCTAGCAAAGCTCATTTCATTCATGTGGAACCCATAGCATATGATGTGCCCCTATGAGGTAGCATGCATCCCAATAAAGTGAGGTAAAGGTGGTAATATAGTTCCAATGAGGAAGATGCCTTCTGCAAGAAAAACTGTTCTCTAACAAATTTTAAAACTCAAATTATTAAATACAAGAATTTATTTCTAAAACTTCAGTTCTTATTCATTTTTCTTTAAAGTGCCTAAAGTACCCAAAGATCTGTATTTTCCTTCTCTACTTTCAGTGTAAAATTAATCAATCATATAAATCTGTAGGGCTACTCAAAAGTAATTTGAGCATGAGAAACAGCATTATATATATTTGGATACATATGTTATTACTAGCTGATATTAATAATGATAAATTTTACATAACATTGATTTTTCACTTCTCTACAGCAGTAAAGGCATCACAGATCATGACTCTATTGTTTTTAAGCATAGGCCATGCAGAATGGTTAAAAAATACAAAAACAAAAACAAAACAAAACAAAAACTAGACACACTGCATGTGGGATATTATAAGGAAATTCTGCATATTTTAAATATAATACAGGGCTCCTGACTCTACCAAATTCTATCTGGCTGGAAGTAAAAATGATGGTACTCACTTTGAATACTTACCTTGTGAGGCTAAATAATCAGGTAACATGATGATTAGGATTTTTAAATTTCCTTTTTTATACTTACCATCCTGCAGACACATCCACAAGGGGATAATAACAGTAGCCTTAGCTATTTCAATATATTTTCACATTGTCTAGCACATGAAGCCTGAGTGAAAAAAAATTAAGGCCATATTTTGCTTTTCTCAAAACTGTAGGAAGTAATTGATTTCTGACCCTTACTTCTGTGAATTAACTTCTTTGGAATTCTTCCTGAATAATCCAAAGAAATCCAATTCATGCATTCCTTCATATGTAAAGTTTGTATACAATTGAATTCTTTTAGATTTTTTTTTTTTTAATGCTAAGGACAGGTACATAGATGTAGCTCATTAATTGATTTTGCCAGGTTGTTGTGAACTCATCGATTTGTATATGCAGGTTTTGCTTCAGAAAAGAAACCAAAGTGTTCTAGTTAGCATTAGGTAGTTGCTTGTATTCATATTTTTTAGCCTACTCTAGAAATACCATTGTTTTGTTTAGTTAGCTCTGTTTGTTAGTTCTGTTTTGACCTCTTCCATTATTTTAACACTATTTGTTAAAGAAAGAAAGAAAGACTTTTCTTTCACTTCTTGAAAAGCTCATGCTTGTAATTTATATCACTGTTTTGATTATTAGATCATTTGCTTCTTACTATAGGAAATGTCCACTGAAATATTTTTATCAAATTCTAAAATATAATTATTTTAAAATTTTACAAATTTTTTAAGAGAGGGAGAAAGTGGGAGGAAGGTGAGGAAGGAGAGAGAGAGAGAGAGAATATTAAGCAGGCTCCATGCCCAGTGCAGAGCCCCACTTGGGGCTGAATCTCACAACCCTGACCTGAGCCAAAATCGAGAGTTGGGTGTTTAACTGACTGAGCCACCCAAGTTCCCCTAAAATTTTTTTAATTTTAAAATTAATCATACTGAGGGTAAAATTCACAATTGAGACTATTGCAAAATTAATTCCCCCTTTTTCTCTGAAATCAAATTTATATTCACCATAATTAAACCCCGCTAACATTATCCTGAATACAATGTTTTCTAAGCTTATATGACATAATATCTTAATTAATGCTTGTGCATGCATGTATCTAAAATTTATATTCATAGACAGGTTTGCAGCAAAGGAGCTTTTTCTATTTTTCTATTCCTAAACTAAATTTAGTTCTAGAGCAAAAAGCCAGCAGGATATTTAATTTTGAAAAGTGGAAGTATTTACATTTGAATCTGGGACAAGAAAAATCTTATTCTTTATCATCAGTTTATTTAATTGTTGGATATTGGTTAACTTTTTAGGTTATTTCGAATTATTTCCCTACTATAATGACATTTCAAGGAATATTGCTTTTGTATATGATTTTATAAATATGTTAATGAGGGGGTCTGCTCATTCTTTTATTAAGACTTGTTTCGAGATACCATATATATGTAAATGTATATATAATTTTTATATGTTATTTTCCATATACCATATACCCAGTCATTTTAATGAATTTTAACAATTATTCCATTTTTATTGAGACATAATTAACATATGGGATCTTATTAGTTTAAGGTATACAACACAGTGATTCGATATGTCCACATAGGTGAAATGATTTCCACAATAAGTTTAGTTAATATCACCTCATAGTTACATTTTTTTTTCTTGTGATGAAAACTTTTAAACTCTCTTAGCAACTTTTAAATACAATACAGTATTGTTAACTATAGTGGCCATGCTGTACCTCAACCCCTAGAATTTATTTATCTTATACCTGGAAATTTGTACTTTGACTACTTTCACCTATATCCCCCAAACCCCACCACACCCCACCTCTAACAACCACCTAGGATTTTTCTGATATTGACTGAGAGAATCTAGAGGTAAATGTCATAGGCTTCCACTAGAACTTTGAACTCTCAAAGTTGTCCACACTGAGCCGTCAGCAATTTGCCAATTATGGTTCTGGTTTCCCTACCCTGGCATTGGATCCCATGCTGGTGTCTGCCCTTGGGTCTCAGTGCCTCCTTGCATTCATCTGACTTTCCAATCTCGGGGGCAATAGTTTGCCCTGTGTCCTTGTCTCTTTTATATATCCTAGAAGAGGTCTTGATTTATCAGACTACTCAGCTTTTTACTTGTTAGCCCTGAGTGGCAACTTTCATATGTGTAGAACTGAAAACTGGATGTATCCTTATTGAATTTTTACATTGTTGGCATTGCTTTTATTTTTATTTTTTGTTTCCTTGCCCCTTTTTCCATCAGCAGTATTACTTCCTATTGGTCCAGAAAATTTAGTCAACACAATTAAATTATAAAACTCACGAAAGAAGAAGTAAAATTAACAATCAATACAGATCGTATATTGTTGTTTACCTATAAAAAGAACATTTTTTTCTGAAATTTTTGATTTCTGAAACTTTATTCTTTTCTTTTCTTTTCTTTTTTTGTTTTTGGGCAGCAAAGCAAAATTTATTGAGCGATAGTACAGGGCTCCTTAAGAGGGAGGGGACCCGAGAGGGTTACCACTAGAGTTTCTAAGTCTAAGTCTAGGGGCTTGCTGGCTCTGTTTTAATCTGATTAAAGCTCTGTGTGCCTCTCACCCAATCAGATTTTTGTCATCTACCTATCACATGGGACAGGGTGGAAGGCTCCTTCCTGGGAGGTCTGAAACTTTATTTTTATTCTTAATTTATACACCCATGAATTTACAAACAGTATTAAGTATATGGCCTTCTGTGGCAGATTGAATAATAGGCACCCAAATATGTCCAAGACTAAATCTTCAGAACCCCTTAATATGTTAGGATTACAAGGCAAAAGGGAATTAAGGTAGCAGATGTAAGTGAGGTTGCTAATTGACCTTGAGAGGGGGAGCTTATACTGGATTAACAGGGCAGGTTCAATGTAATTACAAGGGTCCATATAACTGAACGGAGGGGGGGAAAAAGAGAGAGAGAGAATCAGAGAGATGACGACATGGAAAGGACTCAACTGTATATTGGCCTTGGTGATGGAGAAAGGGGGCCATGAGCCAGGGAATGCAGGCAGCCTTTAGAAAATGGAAAAGGCAAGAAACAGACTTTTTCACAGAGACTCCAGAAAGAAGATACCTTAGCCACACCTTGATTTTAGTCCAGAGAGACCCATTTCAGACATAACTTACAGAACACTGAGTTTGTGGCATTTTACTGGCATTTTACTGCAGCAATAAAAAAATATACCCCTTTAACTTCACCTTATAAAATACTCTTTTATGTTCCAACATGTATTTTCCTTTATAATTATCCTCAAACAGGTAAAAATCTATCCGGACACAAGTTTTATCAAAATGTGAAGCATGTGATCACACTGCCCCACGCTATAACCACTTGAGTGTTTTTCAAATATCTTTCCCAGACATACATTTGAAAAGTATGATTTCTATTATAACTTCCAGTATCTAACAGCCATTTGTGTGTTGTCAATAAGATTTATTTCTATCATTTATTAAATACTCTGAACCTCTAGACAAATTAAAATCTTCTCTTCTGTCTGCTATCAGGACTCTTCCTTTATCCACTCAGTTTTATGGGATTAAAAATATGGATAAATTATAGTTGCATAGTTATAATTTATCACTGTCAGACAGAGAACTGTATCCACCTAATGAGAGCCATATTTACCTAATGAATCTAGAATATGATTAGTGGGTTTGGGTCCCAATAAGTAATATGTTTTTGCTGTAGAAGAGTGGCTACTCTGCTTTTTTGTTTGCAATGGACTAAATTTTTGGATAAGGTGTAAATAGCAAAGGAGAGACAAAGCAAATTACTACCTATTGTGATGTTGGCATAACATCGCTGACCCGCCAATTTCACTCAGTTTCATTCTACTGGCATTGAAGTTAATGGAAATTTCCCCAGATACCATTTGAAACAGGAAGCCTGTCTTATATTCTCAGCAAACAATCCCTTTGGCAGTGGCTTCTTAACCTTAACGTCCGCTTATCTTATTACAAGACAAACTTGTGTTGCCCTTTTGAAATTATCTTCTAATAAAGAAACCTAAACACTAAGACTAGTTAACAATGGTAAAAAACAAATCAGGTCCATTTGGCAACAGTGTCTTTGAAATTGGTAAATTTCCAATACAAAAGGAACATTTTTCCCCCATCAAGGTCTTCTTTACATTCCAATTAATACCTTCCTAAAGATCAGAATAAGGGCAGAAGTGAGGACATCCATGAATGGTCGTTTAAATGCCAGCAGATAAGGAACTTCCATTAAATATTTTTGAAATTACCACTCTGCTGTGTCTGGAATTCAAAGCCAGCAGAATTGACTAAAATAGTCTTCTAGGTCCACTCCAAATATTTCAAATGATGAAGGGTCTTGTAGGAATATGGCAGAGGTGGTGCTAATCTAAGGATGGATCTGTGAACAGAAATCCAGATTGCAGATCAAGGATTGAAAGGTTAGACAGATCCCAACCAGAAGAATTTTAACTCTAACTCTGGCTGTTCCGGAACTTCAAAGGGGCAAGTTATTAGCAACAGAAATCAGTGATTTCATTTAGCGCAAAGAACTGGACGATCAAAGTAGAGTCTGGGAACCAAGAGACTAGAGCACCAGAATGAAAAGGGCTCCAGGACAATCCTCATAGCAGGCTCTCCCAGAGAGCAATTTATCCGGGATCAAGATCATTCCAGACTGAAGGGTTGGCCCGTATTTATAGGCGGATGCTAATTTGTCATTTAGAGGCATGTGGATGTCATCAGACATAAAGTCAACGAATACTCTCATCTTTAAACTTTTAACAACCATTACTGAGTGACTATTTTCGAATCCTTGCATTTAAGTACTGTTTGGTACTTAATTTCTAATACATTAATCTTTGAGATACTAGATTTTATTTTGCTTTTTAAATTCCCCTCATATTTAGATACTCTTTTTCATTTTAATTTTATAGCCAGATTTTTTTAATTCCTGAGTCAAAGATTTTGGCAGCTATGCAATCAAGAATAGCTCAAAGTAACCTGTCTTTCGTCAAAGCCTAAGCAAACTGAATAGAATATGATAGGAGACCTGGGGACGTAGGGAAACAGAGAGAGGATCTTCACAGCAGAGAAAAAAGTTTCTGCCCAATAGGAAAAGCAAGGGAGATCAGAGAGATCCTTCTGCCCACCAGGAAAGCAGGACCTCAAAGCTGATACCCAAGCAGAGCTGCAAAAGGTCAAGGAGCCACTGCCATTTGGACAGTGCAGCCTACCTGCAGTGACCATGATCTGTCCTGGAAGCTAAAGGACTTTCATCTTCCAGGGGCTAAGTAAATTTCCCAAACATTGGTGAGACATTGCAAGAGATAAAAGGACACAGTGATAACTGTTCTTACTCAAAGATTGTTAGGAGTGAAAATCAAGCCAGCAATTATTTTTTCATAATTAAATTTGTGGACTAAGAGCCATACCAACCATACATGTTCTCACAATAATATCTGAACACTGTAAAGATTATTTTTCTAAATTACTCAGAAAGTCAGATGAAATATGCTATCATTACTTTAAATAACTGTAGATTAAAATATTCTGATTAAATATTCTGATAAAAATATTTTAATATCCAAATTATGTTTCCCCCCAGTTTTGATATTAAAAGCAAATGTAATTTTAAAATCATGAGTAATATCATGCCCACATAGAATAAAGATAAAGATATTAAATAAGAAAATTATACTTCCCCTATTGAGCTCTAAATTTTAAATGGAGGGGCGCCTGGGTGGCACAGTGGTTAAGCGTCTGCCTTTGGCTCAGGGCGTGATCCTGGCGTTATGGGATCGAGCCCCACATCAGGCTCCTCCGCTATGAGTCTGCTTCTTCCTCTCCCACTCCCCCTGCTTGTGTTCCCTCTCTCGCTGGCTGTCTCTGTCTCTGTCGAATAAATAAATAAAATCTTTTTAAAAAATAAATAAATAAATAAATTTTAAATTGAATCTTCTGAAAATTCATTAATTCTTTTCCTCTTATAATGGTAAAATTCATTCTACTCCTGAAACCAATATTACACTGTAAGTTAACTAACTAGAATTTAAATGAAAATTTGAGAAAAAAAGAAATATAAACTTAAAAAAAGTAAAATTCAGTTTACTGAACTAGAAAAAAAGAAGAAAAAGCATTTACAATTTGTATTTTTAATTTCTGCTGTTGCAAATAACACATTAATGAACATCTTCATGCATCATGACACTTTCTTCTCTTGTGGAAAACTTCTACCACTGAGCAGACTTTGTATTATTTATTATTGTATCTGTCTCAGCAACTTTGATCTGCTGAAAAGAGCTGTTTTAGTCTTTTGGAATGTACTCTATCAAGCATGATATCAGATTAGGAAAGATTTTGAATCCTAGGCAAGGTGATTAGTATGTTCACATTGGCTTATAACCTATGCATGAGGAATTTGGCCTGAGAAGCAATATTTTAAGCATTGTTAAATGGTTTCTATGGCATCCACGTTTTTTAAGAATCCAAGAGAGTAGGACATATGTAGATATAATAGCATGTTGAGGATAGACTTTCTAATTAGAATAGGAAAAAAATTTCCAAGAAAAACAACATAAACGTTGTTCCATTAAAATACTGCTTGGTTCCCTATGAATATTTTTGTTAGCATATTTATTCATAAAGCTGTGTTTTATTCCTGAATTTTATTGAACTTGATAAAAATAATACTTCATGTGTAGCTACATTTGGCATCATTTTTATCATAAAAGAATATTTATCTTTTACACATCCTGCATCATTGGGAAATGCTAACAGTTTCAAAAAATAAGTAGTCTATGACTTAAATATCACCTCTAAATTTATCTGGTTTTATTTGTGACTATAAAGCTGTAATAGAAATTTTAAAGTTTGTGAATTTTTTAATGATTTCCTTCATTTCTTTTATTCATGCAGCACATGTTCTAAATGGTGGAATCTCTTGTTGTTAATAATATCTATAAAATAGTACATTGTTTTAATGAAAAAATAACCCTATTGATGTTTAATGCATGTTCCTACCATCTATTTTCTATGTACTTTTTTTTTCAAATAAAAACATTATAGTCGTCTTTTTTTCACCTAGTAGCATATTGCATGATATATTGTGATGGCTTAAATATTATTTCTGCAAAATAGTCCTTTTAATAGGGGCACCTGGGTGGCTCAGTCGTTAAGCAGCTGCCTTCGGCTCAGGTCATGATCCCGGAGTCCTGGGATCAAGTCCCGAATCAGGCTCCCTGCTCGCGGGAAGCCTGCTTCTCCCTCGCCCATTCCTCCAGCTTGTGTTCCCTCTCTTGCTGTCTCTCTCTCTCAAGTAAATAAAATCTTTAAAAGAAAATATTCCTTTTAATAGTTAAAATATTAATTGTATAGCCATGCAATAACTTGTCTACCTAGTGTGAGAGTTTTGTAAACTTTCACATTAATATTAGGGGCGCCTGAGTGGCTCAGTCAGTTAAGCGACTGTCTTCAGTTAAGCGTCTGCCTTCAGTTCAGGTCATGATCTTGGGGTCCTGGGATTGAGCTCTATGTCCGGCTCCCTGCCCAGTGGGGAGACTGCTTCTTCCTCTGCCCCTCCCCCAGCTCATGCTCCCTCTCTCTCTCTCAAATAAATAAATAAATAAAATATTGAAGTTTTCACACTAATATTAATGATGCTTATGCCCATGTTTTATCAGAAAATTATTTAGTGTATCAGTGTGAGACAAAAATAGTATAACGTTTCTAGGTAATCTAGTTTATCAATAACAGAGTGCGTTTTGATAATTCTCACATCTCTTCGTTATTGATTTTAAGAATTCAAATCAAAACTCAGTAGTCTTTTTCAGAGAGACTTTTAAGTGGCTTGCATTATTGTTAAATAATTTGTGTAATATAATTATACTGCTCACACAATAGGATCATTAAATTATACATAAAAGATAAAAATCACTTGGAAAAAAAAAAGGAGGAAGGTGGTATAGGTTCAACTGAGGAGTGAAAAGCCTGGCCATCATTGTCATTGGATGCCCATTTTCCTTTGGAAAGCATAGGGATCCTGATTCTAGATGCATCCATTTTCCTGGTTGCTATCTTTTCCCTTTCTCTTTGTTCCTGCTTGAAAAGGTGGGATGTTAGCTTCATCTCAGAGAAATTGACAGAGGCCTCAGTTTCGATATTCCTGAGTCTGAACAAATGCCAGTAACTACATTTCCAGATTTCTTGTTTTATGAGAAAAACAAATGCTTAATTTGTTCACACTGCTTTTAAGTTGAGTTTGTGGTGACTCAACAATTATAAAAAGTTTTTAACTGATACGGAATCTTTTTAACATTAAAAGATACAATTCATCAATAATATATATTACTATCAAATATGCAGTCAGAAAAATAAAAGCTAGATAAATATAGTTACTGAAAACAAGCATTAAAAATAGGATAAATTGGGGTGCCTGGGTGGCTCAGTTAGTTGAGTGTCTGACTCTTGATTTTGGCGCAGGTCATCATCTCAGGGTTGTGAGATGGAGCCCCATGTGGGGCTCTGTGCTTAACATGGAGTCTGCTTGAGATTCTCTCCCTCCCCCTTTACCCACCCTCTCTACTCACACTCTTTCTGAAATAAATAAATAAATAAATAAATAAATAAATAAATAAATAAATAAAATCTTTTAAAAAATAAGATAAATTACTTCCCACTGATTCAAAAAAAGGAAATATAATGGACATGGTAGTTTTTAAAAAATGAGGTAATGCTACCTATTTTAAGATGAAATTGAAAATTATTATATTTCGATCAATGCAACTTCCAGGATGTGATATTTAATATGATACCATCTGCATAAATTTAAAATGTTTTACCTATTTGAAATAATATTTATGGATGTAGAAACATGTAGTAAAAAATACTCTGAATTCATAATGGTGGTTATCTCAAAAATATCTGAAGAAAATGTGACATATAATGAAGATTTAATAAAACTAAAGCTCAGGAAAATGGAATTTATGTGTTTTCTACATTCTTGTTGTATGGTTAAAATACTTCACAATTAAAACATATACACAAACACACACACAAATTATAGCCCAGTGGGTGGGAAAGGGACTCTGGACTCAGACTGCTTGCATTGGAATCTGCACCATATGATCTTGAGCCACATTTATATCTGAGTCTCTACATCTATAAAATAAAGTGAGGACTAAACAAGTCAATACATGTGAAGTTCTTAGAAGAGTTCCTGGCTTATAATGAGTGCTTGATACCTGTTAGCTTTCACTAGTTTATTTTAAATCAGATTAAATATGGCCTCTACCCATTATATTAATGTAGAATGACACCTCAGCTGTGATGTTGAAGGAGCGTCCCTATCCCAAGGTTGGTAAAGGAATATGAGGGTGTATGTGATCCCATAAAAATGGCAGAGGAGCCTGCTTTTAGTCCATGATGGTCACCATAATAATCAGTGCTCCTTTTGCTCTTCAAGGCTGCTGTGAAGTCTTGAATTCTGTTTCACTATGAGGTGTGAGCTTAAGAATGCTTCTTTATTCCATCTTCTTCAGCAACTACAGACCTAACAACATAGCACTTCCATTACTGTTCTCAAGGTCTGTGTGATAATTCTCTTCTATAGGCATCCCTCAGTCACCTTTATCAAAAAACAACTTGCATCTCTGCAATTTTCCTCCCAATCTTATAGAAGGCCACCCTCACTTTTCTTGGCTCAGACTAATTCTGTCTACTTTTCTCTCAACACTAGCTCATTTCGTCTCTTGAATGAGCTTCCATCTGCTATAACTTCATAGGGAGTTGTCTTCTGAAGGGTCAGAAACATATATCTGGATTTCACAATGACAAAATCCATTCAATGACTCTGTCATTTAGGGTTCTTTGCAAACTGATTCTGACTAGCTCAATAATTTCTTAATGGAAATATATTTTGAAAGATACTAAGAAGCTTATAATATTGAAGGAAATGCTAACAAAATGATCAGGCCTTAGAAAAAACTGGAACCAAGGCAGCTCTTCTCTAACTAGTAAAACTCATGAACTTTATTGTCAAAATGGCTTAGCACCAAATATTTATCTCCTTCCTAATGTGTGTTTAGCATGTATATTCCCAGAAGGGAGTCTAGCGTGTTCAGCAGAGACCACATTCTCACTTATGGCTGAGACTGGGAGGTGGGTGAAATGGTAGGCAGTTCCTGTAATGCTCACTGCATCTCCACTGCCTGGTTCATTAGTTGACATATAGCTGGTGCTCAAAAAATGATTGGTGAATTTAAGTACTCTAAGGGACCCATTTCTTTTGATGAAGGCATATGTTGGTAAACAGTTTAACTGTTTTTAAGATCCTATACTTCTATCCTTTCAATTTCTTTTCAAACTCTTCATGCTTGTGTTTTTGTTAGAAATCTATGCTTGAAGTAATTATCTCTATTTCTTCTATAGACTCAAACCCTAGTGAGTTATTTTTCCCTCTGTAGCATCTTCCTTTCTCTCTTTGCTACGCTTGAATGTAACTTGTCAGTCCTTCGTATTGTGTGCTTTTTAGGAATTTCTGTCTCACCAGAAACAGCACCTGAATGAAATTGCATCTGAGCTTGACCACAAATCAATTCCTTTCATCCTATTATTGCTAACTTAACTTAACTAACTTATTGATCCACGTCAAAACAATATCCAGGATTTCTTTGTTAATAATTAATTGTTATTTTTTGTGATTTCAAACATAGAGACACCCCTCATGGTTCATTATTTCAACCATTTGTCAGTCATGTAGGTGAATGTCAAATAAACTGTCTCCAAGAAAATGTATCTGCCCTTGAAAAATTTTTAGACACTCTAAAGGCCATTCTAGTTCAACCAAATCATTAGCCTATAGCTTGTCATCTAAATCAGTATTCAACTAAAAAATATACTTGGGAGAGTACATAATATAAAATACCAGTAATAGAAAACATTATGTTATATGCTGAAAAATTCTACATGAATGGTTCATTGGTAAATAAAAAGCTGGAACATGGAGCAAAGTATAACAGACTTATGTATGAGACTCATGTTTGGTGAGATACTGACACCTAGACTCTAATGAATTTTTCTAAACACAATTCCCTAACAAAAGGACAAAAGTACTTGGAATAATGGCTGATTTAGAGATGAGAACAGACACTATGCAAAAATATAAGATGAGCCTAGAACATCTTGTGGTACCAAAAAGAAAGGAAGTGCTAAAAAAAAAGATAAAAGATTAAAGAAGGGTGAGGCATATCATATTGACACAGTTGCCAATTTCCCAACAAAGCTGGAATAATTTGAGCAATAAAAGAAACAACAATAATATTGGATTATAACACAATGAATACAGTAAGTATTCATGAGCCTCTAATAACAAAATAAAATAAATAACTAACAAACTAAATAAATGAAAAGAGACAACTCTTTCTTATGGAATAATTCCAATTAATGAACATAGAAGGAATATGGTAAATAGAAAACCCACCATTAGAAAACCACAGTAATAATTTCTGCAGGCAAGAACTCCCCTTACCCGTCTAAAGACAGATCCTCCAGAAGGAATTCAAATGCCATAAATCCCTTTCCCGGGAGTTTCATCAACCAGCAAAATGTAACTCTTACCATAGGAGACGAGACTTGAAGTCAGTACTAAACCCAAACAAACTTAGTCACAAACTAACACACTTCCCATCTATTCTTCTAAAGGCCCATTTCTCTCTTCTGGAAATCATTGACTCTCTTAAGTTGCCTACATTCACTCCACCCCTCTCCCCTATTAAGAGAATATATAAGCTCTCAAATCTTATTGTTTGAGTATTCACTTTTTTCCATGTGTGCCCTGTACACATAATAAAAATTAATAAATTTGTATATCTTTTCTCTGTTAATCTGCTTCTGGTCAGTTTACTTCACAAACCCGCTATCAACCCTAGGAAAGTAAAGGGAAAGTTTTTCCTCCCCTACACTACACACTGCAATTAAAAGACAAAGATGTTCAATATGGCTTTTTAAAAAGTCAATCTATTATGTTTACAAGAGAACATCCTTTAAATATAAGGACATAGGTTGAAAGAAAGTATGGAAAAGCAAAGCAAGTATCATGAAAACATTCATTAAGCACTGTCGTGAAGACCTTAGTATCTGATAAAATAGATTTTAAAACAAAAAATATTAGAAAAAATGAAATTTCATGATTAAAAGTACAACTCAACAGGAAGAAATAACAATCCTAAATTTGAAAATACCTAATAGCATAGCTTTAAAATACGTAAGGCAAAAGGTGAGAGACCTAAGAGGAGAAACTGACAAATACTTAATCAGAGTTAGAAATTTTAACATACTTCTGTCCGTAATTAATAGAACAACAAAATAAAAAACAATGAAGGATTTATTTATAAAGGATTTAAACATTATTCAACAACTCTATGTAATTCATATTTAGAACACTATACCAAACATTCTTGTAAGTGTACATGGAACATTTACAAAAGAAAAGGAAGAAAAGAAGGAGGAAGTTTAAAAAAGAGAGAGAGAGGAAAGGAAGAAGGGAAAGATAAAAAGAAAAGGGGCACAACAGTCAGAAGTATGAAAAATATTAACTTTATCGTTGGTTAAAACTAGATTGTAGAACATAGTTTGACACATGGCCAGAATCAAACTTCCACATAATTTGTCTCCACAATTAACTTTACCCTGTGTTCACCAAAAGGGTACATAGGCAGTAGTGTATTATCTCCTTGGAGAGAAAGAGCTGCCTCAACAAGCTTATAGTAAGAAGGAGTGAAGAGTATTGAATACTGTGGACAGGCTGTTCCATAATGAGGGGGAAAAAAAGTCTATGTACTGTATGTGTACACTACTCCTTCTTACTCCTTTCCCTCATTTTAGTTTTATTGAGTGAACAGAAGTGTGGACCCTGCTTTCCAAAATCTGCAAACGGTGGCAGTTCCTATTTTAGGATTACACATAGAAACTCATCAAAAACAAAAGGATGTTTACCACAGCCACGAGGAAGAGTCTTGACAATATCTCATTTCAAGCATTAAAGTTTTTCAGTTCCTTAAGGAGGGTACTTGTTATGATGAGCACTGGGTGTTATATGTAAGTGATGAATCTCTAATTAAAGAAATATGAAAAAAATGTCCTGGAACAACATTGGGAATGTACCGAATGCTGCTGGATTGTTCACTTAAAAAATGGCTAATGGTTAATTTTATGTTGTGTGAATTTTACCTTGATTAAATAAGTAAATAACTTTGTAAAAAGTAATAATAATAAAGTTTTTTCAGTACTGCCACAGATTCAAAGAAGCAATCATTAGAGCTAAGAGAGATTTCACTAAGCCTTTTAATACAGCAATATGTTGAGCTGAACAAAACAGAGAATGAAGTATGAGTCACAAGAATAGTCTTAGGGAACTCAGTGACTACATCAAACGTAATAACATTCCTATCATAGGAGTCCCAGAACAAGAAGGGAGAAAAGGGGGCAGAAAATTTATTTGAGGAAATAATAGCTGAAAACTTCCCTAATCTGGAGATTGAATCAGACATCCAAATCCAAGAGGCACCAAGAACTCTCAGCAAAATCAACAAAAGTAGGCCAACACCAAGACATATTGTAATTAAATTTGCAAAATATAGCAGTAAAGAAAAAATCATAAAAGCAGCAAGACAAAAGAAGCCCTTAACTTACAAGGGGAGACCAATAAGTCTAGCCGAAGATCTCTCCACAGAAACTTTGCAAGCCAGAGGGAGTAGCATGATATATTCAACATGCTGAATGCAAAAAATCTGCAGCCAAGAATAGTCTACCCAGCAAGGCTATCATTCAGAAAAGAAGGAGATAAAGAGTTTCCCAGACAAGCAAAAACTAACAGTTTATTACCATGAGATGAGCCTGGCAAGAAATATTAAAGGAAACTCTTTGAGTAAAAAGGAAGAACCAAAAGTGACAAAGATAAGAAAGGAGCAGGGGCGCCTGGGTGGCATAGCGGTTAAGCATCTGCCTTCGGCTCAGGGTGTGATCCCAGCATTCTGGGATCAAGCCCCACATCAGGCTCTTCTGCTATGAGCCTGCTTCTTCCTCTCCCACTCCCCCTGCTTGTGTTCCCTCTCTTGCTGGCTGTCTCTATCTCTGTCAAATAAATAAATAAAAGCTTAAAAAAAAAAAAAGATAAGAAAGGAGCAGAGAAAATCTCCAGAGACAACGACAAAACAAGTAATAAAATGGCACTAAATACAAATCTATCAATAAATACTGTGAATGTTGTGCCTGGGTAGTGCAGTTGGCTAAGTGTCCGACTCTTGGTTTTGGCTCAGGTCATGATCTCAGGCTTGTGAGATCAAGCCCTGTGTCGGGCTCTACACTCAGTGTGGAGTTTGCTTAAGACTGTCTCTCCTCTGCCCCTCCCCACCCCTCTAAATTAAATTAGTAAATCTTAAAAACAATACATACATACATACATACTCTGACTACTAAATGCTCCAATCAAAAGACAAAGGACATAGAATGGATCAAAAACAAGGCTCATCTATATGCTGCCTACAAGAGACTCATTTTAGACCTAAAGACACCTGCAGATTGAAAGTGAGGGGATGCAAAACCATTTACCATGCAAATGGACACCAAAAGAAAGCCAGAGTAGCAATACTTATAACAGACAACCTAGACTTTAAACCAAAGACTGTAACAACAGATGAAGAAGGGCACCATATCATAATAGAGGGGGCTGTCCAGCAGGAAGATCTAACAATTGTAAATATTTATGCCCCCAGCATGGGAGTACCCAAATACATAAAACAGTTAATAACAAACATAAAGGAACTCACTGATAATAATACAATAATAGTAGGGGACTTTAACATCCCACTTACAGCAATGGACTGTTCATCGAAGCAGAAGATCAACAAAGAAACAATGGCTCTGAAGGACACACTGAACTTAACAGATTTATTCAGAGCATTTCATCCTAAAGCAGCAGAAAACACATTCTTTTCAAGGGCACATGGGACATTCTCCAGAATAGGTCATATGCTAGCTCACAAATCAAGTCTCAACAAATACAAAAAGACTGAGATCATACCATGCATATTTTCTGATCACAACGCTATGAAACTTGAAGTCAACCACAAGAAAAAATTTGGAAAGAGGATAAAGGACATGCTACCAAACAATGAATGAATCAACCAGCAAATCAAAGAAGAAATTAAAAAGTACATGGAAATAAGTGTAAATTAAAACACAGTGGTTCAAAACCTTTACGATACAGCAAAAGTGGTTCCAACAGGGAAGTTTATAGCAATACAGGCCTATCTCAAGAAGCAAGAAAAATCTCAAATAAACAAGCTAACCTTACATCTAAAAGAGCTAGAAAAAGAACAACAAATGAAGACTAAAGCCAGTAGTAGAAGGGAAATAATAAAGATTAGAGCAGAAATAATTGATATAGAAACTAAAAAAACATACAAAAAACAAACAAAAAAACCCAGTAGAACATATCAATGAAACGAGGAGATACTTCATTGAAAAAACTAACAGGGGCACCTGGGTGGCTCAGTCATTAAGCGTCTGCCTTTGGCTCAGGGCATGATCCCGGGGTCCTGGGATCAAGACCCACATTGGGCTCCTCCGCTGGGAGCCTGCTTCTTCCTCTCCCACTCCCCCTGTTGTGTTCCCTCTCTCGCTGGCTGTCTCTCTCTGTCATATAAATAAATATAAACTTAAAAAAAAAAAAGAAAAGAAAAACTAACAAAATTGATAAACCTCTGGCCAGACTTACCAAAAAGAAAACAGAAAGGATCCAAATAAATAAAATCACAAATGAGAGAGGAGAAATAACAACAACACCACAGAAATTATAAGACAATATTATAAGAGAATATTATAAAAGAATTATGAGAATATTATGAAAAACTATATGCCAAAAAATTGGACAACCTGGAAGAAATGGATAAATTCCTAGAAATATGTAAACTACCAAAACTGAAACAAGAAGAAATAGAAAACTCGAACAGATGAATATCCAGCAAAGAAATTGAATCAGTAATCAAAAATATCTCAATGAACAAAAGTCCAGGGCCAGATGGCTTCCCAGGGGAATTTTACCAAATATTTAAAGAAGAGTTAATATCTATTCTTCTCAGACTATTCTAAAAAATAGAAATGGAAGGAAAACTTCCAAGTTCATTCTAATGAGACCAGCATTACCTTAATACCAAAACCAAAGACTCCACTAAAAAAGAGAACTACAGGCCAGTATCCCTAATGAATATGGATGTAAAAATTGTCAATAAAATACTACCAAATCAAATGCAACAGTACATTAAAGAATCATTCACTATGATCCTGGGATTCCTGGGCTGCAAGGGTGATTTGATATTTGCAAATCAATCAATGTGATAGACCACATAAACAAAAGAAAGCATAAGAACCATATGATCCTTTCAATAGATGCAGAAAAAGCATTTGACCAGGTACAGCATCCATTCATGATAAAAACCCTCAACAAAGTAGGTTTAGAGGAACATACCTCTACATAATAAAGGCCATATATGAAAAACCACAGCTAATACCATTCTCAATTGGAAAAAACTGAGAGCTTTTCACCTACAGTCAGGAAAAAGACAGGGATGTCTACTCTTACCACTGTTATTTAACATAGTACTGGAAGTCTTAGCCTCAGCAATCAGACAACAAAAACAAATGAAATGCATCCAAATCGGCAAGAAAGAAGTGAAACTTTCACTATTTGCAGATGACATGATATCCTGTATAGAAAACCCGAAAGACTCCACCAAAAAAATTGCTAGAACAGATACACAAATTCAGTAAATTCAGAGAATACAAAATCAATGTACAGAAGTCTGTTACATTTCTATGCACCAATAATGAAGCAGCAGAAAGAGAAATCAAAGAATTGGTCCCATTTACAATTGCACCAACTACCATAAGTCACCTAGAAATAAACCTAACCAAAGGGTTTAAGATCTGAACTCTGAAAATTATAAAACACTGATGAAATTGAAGATGACACAAAGAAATGGAAAAACAGTCCATGCTTATGGATTGGAAGAACAAATATTTTAAAAGCCTATATTACCCAAAGCAATCTATACATTTAATACAATCTCTGTCAAAATACCACCAGCATTTTTCACAGAACTAGAACAAACAATCCTAAAATTTGTATGCAACCACGAAAGACCCATAAAACCCAAAGCAATCTGGCAAAAGAGAAGCAAAGCTGGAGGCACCACAATTCCAGACTTCAAGTAATATTACAAAGCTTCAGTAATCAAAACAGTATCACACTGGCACAAAAACAGATCAATGGAACAGAACAGAGAGCCCAGAAATAAACCCATAATTATATTGGCAATTAATCTATGACAAGGATGGCAAGAATATCCAATGGGAAAAAGACAGTCTCTGCAACAAATGGTGCTGCGAAACTGGACAGTTACATGCAAAAGAAACTGGACCACGTTCTTATACCATACACAAAAATAAACTCAAAATAGATTAAGGACCTAAATGAGAACCTAAAACTATAAAAATCCTACAGGAGAGCACAGGCAGTAATTTATTTGACATTGGTCATACACAGCAACACTCTTCTAGATATGTCTCCTGGGGCAAGAGAAACAAAAGCAAAAATAAACTGTTTGGACTGCATCAAAGTAAAAAGCTTCTGCAAACAAAGGAAACAAATCAACAAAATTAAAAGGCAACCTATTATGGAACGGGAGAAGATATTTGCAAATGACATATCTGTTAATGGATTAGTATTAAAAATACATAAAGAATTTATCAAACTCACCACCCAAAAAACAAATAATCCAGTTAAAAAACAAGCAAAAGACATGAATAGGCATATTTCCAAAGAAAACAGACAGATGACCAACAGACACAAGAAAAGATGCTCAACATCCCCATCAGGGAAATACAAATCCAAACTACAATGAGCTATCACCTCACATCTGTCAGAATGGCTAAAATTAACAACACGAAAAACAACAGATGTAGAAGAGGATGTGGAGAAAGGGGAGCCCTCTTACACCGTTCATGAGAATACAGACTGGTACAGCCACTCTGGAAAACAGTATGGAGCTACCTCGAAAAAGTTAAAAATAGAACTACACTATGATCCAGAAATTGCACTGCCAGGTATTTACCCAAAGATACAAAAATACTGATTCAAAGGGATGCATGCACCCTGATGTTTATATCAGCATTATCAACAACAGCTAAATTATGGAAAGAGCCCAAATGTCCATTGACTGATGAATGGATAAAGAAGTGTGTGTGTGGATACACACACACACACATATATATTTATACATCTATATGGTATATATATTTATACATCTATATGGTATATTATATTATATATAATACATATATATATATTTATACATCTATATGGTATATATATTTATACATCTATATGGTATATATATTTATACATCTATATGGTATATTATATATATATACATATTATATGTATATACATATATACATAATATATATATAATATATATACCACTTCTTTAACATTCCATTATATATATATAAATATATGAATATTACTCAGCCATGAAAAAGAATGAAATCTTGCTATTTGGAATGATGTTGATGGAGTCAGAGAGTATAATGCTAAGTGAAATAAGTCAAAGAAAGACAAATACCATATGATTTCACTCATATATAGAATTTAAGAAACAAAACAAATGAACATGGGGGTGGAAAAAGGCAAATCAAGAAACAGACTCTTAACTAAAGAGAACAAACAGGGTTACTGTACGAGGGCATCACTGGGGGGATGGGTGAAATAGGTGATGGAGATTAAGGAGTACACTTGTTGTGATGAGCACTAGGTGTGGTGTGTAAATGATGAATCACTAAATTCTATACCTGAAACTGATATTACATTGTATGCTAACTAACTGGAATTTAAATTAAAACTTGGAAAAAAATTTAAAAATTAAATAAAATTAAAAAATAAAAAAAGAAGTACATATATCCAAACCATTCAACCATAAATCTAACAAAGGATTTAACCAACTCAGGAGGAGAACAAAGAAGTCAAGTGTGATCTACAAATCTGATGATACATCAACAAAAATCTTGGGCCTGATAAAAATCTCTCCCCTCTCATAGAGAAGCAAGGATTTGTATTAAAAATTAATCATGTAGAGGAATCATAGTTAAAAGCAGACTAATGAAAATGCTTTTACATAAAATAAGAAGAAACTTGAAAAAATGTCAGCATGGTCTCCCTTCAGTAAGATGTGAAAGACATACTATCCATGAGACAGGAACACAAAAACATGTATAGGAATAAAACATTTACAAAATAGAGTGCAAATAGCAGTTAAACTTACATGCTAGGATAAGGTACTTTTATGGTGATTTATATACTTAATTCCCTCAACAGCTCTCTGCAATAGATATTCCTCCTTACCCAGTCCTGCAGACGTGGATACTAAGGAACAGATGATTTAGGTTGTACAAAAGTGACGTGGCAGAGCTGGCATTTAAACCCAGAGATTCTGGCTCCAGAGGACACTGATTTACACTACAGCACTTTTCTTCCCATCAGTGAAATGCAGATACAGATTGAGCTGATTTTGGAGCTCACGAAAGAAGATTTCCAAGAAGCTAAAATGTCCAAAGCAAAATTAAAACTCTCCTTAGAGTTAGATTAGAACTGAAACTCCATAGAATTAAGAAAGCACTTATACTCTCTTTTGTTCACTGTTTACTAAATGCCAAACATGTCTCAGTATTAATGTACCATGTTATACATCTGAAATAAAATATAAATATTGAATTTCTAGAATTTGGCAGGCAAGAATGCCTCTTATTTCATTTTTAATAGTGAAATGGGTTTACTTAAATTTCTCAAAATGTTTTATATTTTGATTATGTTCTTTTTTAGTTTACTGTTTTGTCATTTTGACCTATCACTATAAATCACAGTCTCAAGAAAAACATACATTTACAGAACAGAAGGATATATTTGCAAAAGAAATATTCTTTAAGCTCAAACTATTCTACATGGTTTTATGAATGGAGGAGAGGGTCATGGTTGTAATACCAATTTCTCACCATGTAAAAATTTAATAAGTTACCGAACTCAATCTAAACAAGACAGAGACAATCTCTCATTGTTCATGGTATGAGGAATATTGTGACTTCTCTTAGAATTTTTACCTGCTTTTTAGTGTAATAAATTATGGAATGAATAATTAATGAGCAGATTTCCTGTGATTTAGGATCCATTTATCAATAGATCAAAGTTTTAGTGAGTATATTGCTTAAGATATTTTCTATCCAAATCAATCTCAGATCCACAAGAATTTGTGCAGTGTTTTGGGGGGTAGAGGGGAACAGGAAGGATTTTATTTCGTTACTTTTTTTTTTATTTTGGGAATGTGATTATTGGAAAATTATGACAAATTCCCAATTTGTAGAAAAGTAGATAACTTTGGAAAAGTAGACAACTTCTCTTAGATGAAGATTGTTCTGATATGAAAAATTACCAACATTTATCATGAGATTATAATCCCCAGACAGATGGTTCCAAGAACACATTCTAGTTCCAGGGAAAGGCATTTTTGAAAACAAGGAGCCTAATCACTCTTATTCAGAGATATTTTCCTAAAAAATTTGTGTTTCATCCTACACTGTTTATTGTTTCAGAAAATGATTTAAATTTTTATCGAAGTGTAGTTAAGAAATGAACATTCATTAAATGTCTGCTTGTGAGTAAAAAGTATGTATTTAAAACAAAACAAAAATATGCAGAAAAGCAGAACTAAATGAAAATGTGTGAAAGTCTTTTATACTTCAGGCATTTGTCTGAAGACTTTCCTAATTCTTATCTCTTTAATTTAGCAAAACTTGCCTGAAAATTCGGAGTCTATCTAGTCTTACAAATGACACTGAAACAAATTAATTTGCCTAAAATCAATACAGATAGACTACAAGACACAATTGTCCTTTGCACCTATTCATGAATCAACCACAATCTTTAATGCTTGACTCAGAATGTCCAGATTGGTTCCTGTTTAGCTCTATTTCTGGCATAGAGAATGTCAGAATGAACCTGAAGTATCATACTGATCTATGGGAAACCAAAGGAGACTTCTGATTATAAAAATCATATATAGTTTTGTCCTTAATTCATTTAATCTTTTTTTAAGACTTCCATCTCCCTTTTCAGGAATGGGATAAGATTTTACTTACAATTAACTGTTACAGTATTCTGGAATAATCTTACAGCTTCTCCCTAAATAATTGATTGTTTCCATGAAGAATTTTTCCAACCCACATCCTATTGTTTGCTCCCAAAAAGTATTGTGTTCACATGTAAACATGAAGTTATCTCTTTCAATGGCCATAGGAATGACAGCACAGCCCACAATTGAAGGCACTATTTCATTTCTTTCATCAAATCTTCCTTCAAACATCATGTGAATTTCCAATTATTAATACATGTTATACATTCTTCACATTCCTTTCCACATTTCACTTATGCTCTAACCTTTTGAAAGTCTTGCACAGAAATTTTGTTGTTGTTTTGCTCATGCACTTGGTTTTATTCCCACTAAAGTTCCATTAACAGGAGGCAAGCTGCAGAATGGCTTTGGAAGTAGCTTTGTGAAAGCTAACTTTTCAAAAGAGAGAAATCTCCCTGGGGATATCACAGAGACACAAAAACTTTAATAGCATTTTGTTTTCCTCAGCACATCTCCAGATTTTAACGTGCTTGAATGTAATGTGCTAGGAACAAGCATATGTTGTCTTAACTAAAATCTCTTCTTGTATCTAGAAAATCTACACAAAAATACAAGTTACTTGATACATTTATATATAAGGGGGAAATACCTAAAATGATGAACCACAGACATAATCACAGTATAAGCAGAAGGCTACTACTCTTTGTCAGGAAATAATATCTCGTGGATATTTCTGAACATTGATCTTTCCCCCTCGGTTTGCCTCTCAGACCCTACATGGCCTGTTCAAAGCAAAATTTTATGCTCTCTTAAAAAACTAATGTTCTATCCAAGTGCTATAATTAGTTTTATAATCCATTTATGAAAATAGATCACTCAGGGAAAAGTTCGCCTAAATCATTTCATAATCTAAAACATTTCAGTAACAATAATTATGAATGGTCAGTAATAACAAATCTTCCTACAAATTATTTTCTATCTTTTTTCCCTACCAAAGCAATTCCGCTATGTAAATGTGTCTATAATTTATACATTCTCTGAAAGTTTCTAGGATAGAGGTTGAAAAGATTGTTAAAATTCAAAAATTTTCTCTTCAGTGCAGCTAGATTTTAAGTAAATCCCCAAAATGGGATATTATTTGGGCCAAGATATAAGTCAGCACACATCAATTGCATCTTTAATTTGTTACAACATTTGGTATTAGAGAAATCATATTTAGTTTTTGAAGAAAAAATAGACTTCCTATTATTTTTAACTTCATCCATTGTTTTGCTACAGAAATTTCCCCGAAGTTTCTGCTTTTGAGTATATATTAATGGAATTCCAACTATATAGTGTGTACTATAATAGACACTTTTAAGGCACAGAAAATATGACAATACGTATTCTCTTCTCAAGTAACTCACAATCTTTTGAGGGTGACAATATAACCACATACAGCATGAGACAGATTTGATGTATTCTATTATGAGAACCATGTAACCTTTTCATGCAAAACAGCAGGCTGAGCAGTCTGAGCTTCTGCCCTCCTCCTTTTTCAATTTATGTAAAGATAGTAGCATCTTCATAACAATGGAATATCACACAGCAGTAAAACAGAGAATAAGTGACAGATGAAAGGATGAGACTTGCATGCATTATATTGAATGAAAGGAGCTGGTTACAAAAATTATATAATTTATGATTCCATTCATACAAAGTTCAAGAAGAAACAAACTAGTCTATAGTGATAGAAGTGAGAATATAGGTTACTTTTGTGGTTGGGAGGAAGGTAGTAAATGACACCACAGCACAAGAGGACATTCTAGGGTAATGGAGTTATCTAGACACATACACCTATATAAAAATCACTGAGGTATAAATTTATGACTAATGTATTTCCAACTAGTGTACCTTATGCCCTTTACCATATGTGTGTTATGCCTCAATTAAAGGGAAAACAACTATAAAATTTTACATAGTAGAAGAACTCTATCAGAAAACTGTGATGGAAGGGTATATTGCTCTATATCAATATACTTTGTGCTTAGATAATTTTCGTGCAACAGAAAGAATACAGTAGTATCAAGCTGACAGATAAGTCAGAGCAGAAGCTCCTATTGAGAATTTACACACACAAAAACTGCATGCTGATGTGGCGGGTCTTTGAGGCAGAGTTCCCAAGAAGAACCAAGCACAGGCACCAAGTAGGGAGTACAACGTTGCAAGTTTTCAAGGTCAGTAAGGTGAGTAGAAAAATGAGCTGTACTTCTTTCAACCTCCTTCCTGCACCTTCCTTCCTGATTAATAAGGACAGAAAGGCAGGCTCCAGACCAAACACTGGAAGCTGCTTTCTAAAACTTTGTAAAATCTTTAGAAGACTAGGGCACCGGGCATTAGTGTTGACACCACAAAGTAAGGCTGTCTCTATTTTGGCAGAAAGGAAGGGAGTATCTGGTTGTGTATTATACGCCTCAGGGGACCTAAAGTAGGAGCTACCCCCTTACACCTGCATACAAAGAGTAAAATAAATGTTGTGGAATACTTGTTGACATGAGCCAAAGCATTTGATCTCAGTGTTTCCTATTACCCTATTGACTTTCCTCAAATTCAAGAAGCAGTCAGGGCTCTGACATCAGAAAGAGAAAATACAGAGTATAGACAACAAAAGATCCAATTTCTTGAACTTTGACTTTTAAAAGTGATGGTTCTGAAATAAGAAAAGGTCTGGGAGAATATTTAGCTTATCAAAAGAAACCTTCCCTAGCCCAAGATATACGAAAGAGCTATTCCCTCGAATAGCAGGGAAAGGAGAGATAACTGAAATGTCACTGGATCTCTGAGAAAGCATGCTATGTCCTCCAGGCTACATGGAACGTCCCAGAGAATATGAAAAAAGGTTTCACCTAGAAACAGAAGCGACGTGAACTGCAGACCCAGTGTGAATATAAGAAACAACAAAGTAAGTCCCAGAGTGGTGCACAGCACAGCATGGAGTAGGAGAATGGACTGGACATAGAGTCCTCTGTCCCGGTAGGGGTAACGCATATGAAGACTGCTCTAAGTTGGGACAAGTGGAGGAAGCAGGAATACCATACTGGCACACCACTGCCCTTGATCAGTACTTCCTCTACAGTCTTCACAATATCAGTTACCACTGATGCCATCACAAGTACCACCTCATTTAATCCTCAATATGGTAAACCTTCAGGAACCATCTGTCTTATGCAGTGGCCAGACAACACTTTTAAAAAGGGAGTTGGGAGTTAAGGGAAATCAAACTCTCATCTTCTTTTTTTTTTTTTTTTTTTTTTTGGAGAGAGAACAAGAGACAGTGCCCATGTGCAAGAGGTGGGGTGGAGGAGCAAAGGAGAGAGACAGAGAGAATCTTCAAACAGACTCCCTGCCCAGGGCAGAGCCAGAAGCCAGGCTCAAGCTCATGACCCCGAGATCATGACCTGAACTGAAATCAAGCGTCTGACACTTAACCAACTGAGCCAACCAGGTGCCCCTTCATCTTTTTCTTAATCAGAACAACAACATCTTGTTGCCTTCCTGGGATTCTGCTGGTCCCCAGCCGCATGTTTTCCAGCTTGAAACTTTATCCCTATCCTGGTTTCTTGTGCCTTTCAAAGGATCATCTCTATCCCCCAGCAGAATTCCTAAACATTGAGTTTGCTTATCTAGTGACCCTCATGAGTTTGCATACCACCACTAGGCTACTTCATTCCAAACATTGCAAAATGCCTAAGACTTATTTGACACTGCATGGAATGCTTCAATTTTAAGAACGCTTTTTCTTTGAATTCTTAGAAATTTACCTTGACCATTTTAATTTTTTTCTTTCTCTCAAAAACTCCTATTATCTGGACGTTTGTACCTATTCTGTTTTACATATTTTTCAGCTATTCTATCTTATTTTTTTCCTTCTATGAAAATACTTCTGTACTATTTTACAATTGATGAATTTGTTTATCTTTAGCTGTATCCATTTTTTATTCAATCCATCTATTATTCCCTTGACTATTAACTTTTTTGCACCTAGTATTTCTACCTGATTATTTTTTCATCACATCCTGCTCTTGTTCCATATTGATAATCCCTTTCCTTGATCCTATTTGCATATTTATTAACTTGATTGCAAATTCTGATGCATCAATTTTAATACTTCTAATAATATATTGACACAGTTTGTAGTTTTTAAAGACATTATATTCCTGTAGTTTTTCATTTAAAGAAGTTATATATTATTAATTTGGTGGTTATTATTATTGTTATTATTATTATTATTTTGGCTTATCTCAGAAGGGGTAGGTTACCTGTTACTATGAATTGGGGAGGTGCAGAAGACAGTGCCTACCTAGATCAGTCCTCTGAGGTCAAGTATAGATGAAGCCATGGGTTTTTGGGTGAAGAGCTCAATTTACCACAAACCAGAATTAATCACTCCCATTTGGTTTCACTGCACCAAGTAGCCTTTCGAGTCAAATTTCTATCTTCAAACACCAAGGGAAAGGCCTCTCCTTAGATTGTCATCTATCAGCCCTGGAAGTTTCAAGGAAAATGGCTAACAGAAGGGAAGCAAAGGCTGGTCATTCCTCACAGTTAATTTTTTTTGCGGTAATTTTTTCCCAGTTCCTCACCCTGTCAAGGTTTTGCCCTCCTTTGATTTTACCCCTGAGGACACCTCCAATAGCAGTGTGGGCCATTTGAAGTCTTGGCCTTTTGGTTTGGATGACCACTGCCAAATTCTGCAATAAGAGGGAAGGCAAGGGGGGAGCAAGGACACTACGCAAACTGCTCTTTTCTGATACATGCTGTAACAGCTGAGCCAAAAGCCCATTGCTGTAGGCTACAGTAATCTACCTGCCTTGCCACACACCGGTTCTAAGTAGCCTTCTTTTTTCTTATTTCTTAGAGATTTCTCACACTTTTATGAAGCCATATTGTGTTTTCCTCCATAGTTTCCCTAGGGTCGACTTGCTGGAGGGAGGCAGCAGCTTGTGCTAATTTGCAGTCTTGGCATAAATTGGAAATTCTCTCCTACAAGCGGGTTTATGAACAGGAAACAGAAGACAGCATCGCTGTAATAGAATCAAAGTAGACTATAGAACAGTCTTCTGAGATGTATAAGATCAGAATTCTGGAAAGAATCTGAAGTATCTAATTCTACATTTGACTGCCCTGCTGGAATATATTTAAACTATTCCTTCTTTTAACAACATGTTCTCAAATGAATGGTCTAGCTAGTTTAAAGTGTGGGGAAATTGGAAGGAAAGTTTTGTAGTTTAAATCTATTTCAATTTTGATTTAGTACTTGATTTAAAATAAGTTGATTTTAATAATTAATGAGAAATAAGTTTATTTAAATACAGGTAAACTTAAAACTAGAAATAGATTGCAAAGTTCTAAGAAAGATAACTAAATTCTTAATTTGAGCTGGGACATCAATTTGGGGAAACCCATCTATAGTTCTTCAAACATAGTATATGCTGTAGTTGCTTGAATCCACAGTACTGAAGAAACCATCATATAACTACTGGCTCTGGCGGTGAAAGAGATCAAAGTGTATTTAAGCCTTTATTTTTGAACAACACTAACTGTCCTAATGCGAACCTTCAAATAAATTTTAAGTTTTGGTTTTAATTAAAGTCCTGGGTCTAAAACTCCCATCTGATGAAAACTAAGTACACATTTGGAAATTCTGAGAAATCTACTCCTCCCCTTCTTGTCCTGAGGGGGCTACTCCCTGTTGCCTGAAATTATACCATATTAGATTCATTTAGGCTAATCATTGCTCTGCATTAAGATGCGAAACCCCTAGGAAGAAAGGAAAATCTTTTCACCTGCCAGTGTGTAACTGTGGATTATTTTATAATATCCTTGATATGGTATTGACTTTTTGAAAGCAGGATTCATCAGACATTAAAGGAAAGGAATCAAAAAGGACAAGCTGGTAAAGAAAGGGTTTGGGGATACCGGGGGACCCAGGGGTGCTAACAGCAGCTCTCGGGTCATTTGGCAAAATGGGGAAAGGAGAAACTGTTTGAAAGAAGGTAGGAATAGGCTGATGATAACTATCCTCTTCAGATTTTCAATTTAGATCCATCTGTGCCCAAGAAAAAAGGGCTGCTTCCTGTGAAATTCTTTTTTTTTTTTTTAAAGATTTTCTTTATTTATTTGACAGAGATAGAGACAGCCAGCGAGAGAGGGAACACAAGCAGGGGGAGTGGGAGAGGAAGAAGCAGGCTCATAGTGGAGGAGCCTGATGTGGGGCTCGATCCCATAACACCGGAATCACGCCCTGAGCCGAAGGCAGACGCTTAACCGCTGTGCCACCCAGGCACCCCAATGCTTCCTGTGAAATTCTTAACACATATTCCAAAGACAGGTTATAACTTGTGATGTCAACAAATAACCTGTCTTTCTGAGGTAGTCATTTACACCTCTCTGTATATTTCTCTGAAGAGAAAGTTAAGAGTCAGGGGATGGTGGAAATGTTGTCATGTAATCATATATGGAGAACATTTTGCCCTGTCTCAAGTCATACTATACCTAATGCCAACTTTGAAATTATACCTATTTTAACAGTTGTGCAATGTTGAGTGATCTGAGTCAGAAAGGTCAATAGAATTTCCAAGTGTAAGGTGCTCTATTTTCAATTATAACCATTCTATTTCTACCCCAAATCCTTAGCTATCTATGATACAGAGCCAGTGGCATACCCTGCATATTTAACAGCTGGTCTGGATCATCCAGATTTCTGTAAAACACAGGTAATACCAGCAATAATCAGGAAATGAAACTACAATTTCTATACTATACTGTACAGAAACTACACAGAAATGTTAATAGCATTACAAACTTCAAAAGAGATAAAGACATTTTCAATCATCTCTCTTTTTATCTTTTCAAATGTTTCTTTTTTGAACTCCTTCAGGTCAATGTCATTTAGTACTGGTGTAGGAATCTGACTTCAAACTCCTTTTTGAGATTCGGAGTAATTATGACCCAGTTGCTGGTTCATGTAAACAGTACAAAAAATCACTTTGTTGGGGCGTCTGGGTGGCACAGCGGTTAAGCGTCTGCCTTCGGCTCAGGGCGTGATCCCAGTGTTACAGGATCGAGCCCCACATCAGGCTCTTCTGCTATGAGCCTGCTTCTTCCTCTCCCACTCCCCCTGCTTGTGTTCCCTCTCTCGCTGGCTGTCTCTATCTCTGTCAACTAAATAAATAAAATCTTAAAAAAAAAAAATCACTTTGTTGTTTATCAAAAAGAAGTAGTTTTTTCTTCCTATTCTATTTCTTTATTTATACTTGTACTAGTGCTGGTAAGGGACCCTAATATATTTACGATTGACTGTATTTCTTCTTTAGAAATTATGAAAATAGAATAATACATTCAATATCCACTCACTTAGAGTAAGCCTAAAGTAGAAGAGATAAAGAATGCATTAGCCAAATAGAAACTGTCCTAAAGATATAATATCCAGAGAGATGATGGTGGTAGCAATATGAAACTCTAATTAGTTTGCAAACTGATTTGGTGATAAGGCTTGAATTCATACTGATATTATATAACCTGAAAAAAAATTAAAATCACAGAAGACAGAGAGTGATATCAGAAAACTGCCAAAGTTATTTGTTTAAACATCTTTTTCTGACCCAGAGAGGTATAATTTATCATGAAATGAATGGAATAATATTTGACAATGAGAAGAACTGCTGTAAACAGATTAGGTTATGTTGCTGCTTTACAATATTTTACTTAGTTGGCTACAAGTTTCTTTGCTAAATTTAAGCCATGCACCATTTCCTATACTGCTTAGCCCACAAAATTTATGTTTTGACTAACAATGCAGTAATTAAAAGCAGAAAAGAAATTGGCATTACTTCACACAGAAAAATTATTTTTAGAAATTAATATATTGTACATTCAAATGGACTGTATTCATTCTAGTTGATCCTAAAGTCCTATTACTGCACTACTTGCAGAGAATATTAAGGTTCAAAGTGAGTCTAAACATAAATAAACCCTATAAAGGACTGTCTGACTTTGGTGACCCATTATTAAATAGGAACATTTCTGCTGCAACTGTCTCTGGTCAGTCATGATCGGATAAACTATTAATTTATGAATCATTATATCTATTCAATAACTTGACCACACTTTTAAATTGCCTCTTTAGTTGTGTGACTTGACTTAGCCAATGACATGTAAGTAGAGGTGGCATGAGTCACTTTGGAGCAGAAGGTGGAAGAGACAACTCCTGTTTCTTCTCCAACTTTTCCCTCCACCACAAGGGGAGCCCCAACCCATATGAAGTTGTTTATCAGCCTTGATTCTGGAGTTAAGATACTAAAGATCTGACAGTCAGCTCATCTGTAATAGATGTGCAATATGACCAAGAAAATCTTGTCGATATATTTTCAGTGTACTGTTACTGCAGCATAAATAAGCTTTAGGTAAATAATCAAGTGTGTATTTAGAAAACTGGAAAAAATATACATCGAAATGTTAGCAGTAACTATGTGTGCTTTGTCAAAAAGTTGGGATCATGGGAAAGCTCACTTTCTGTTTTCCTGCACTTAACCAAAAGCATCTGTTTAAATATTGGAATCAGAATAATACTTTAGAAATACTACGGAGGTGTCTGAGCGGCTCAGTTGGTTAAGCGTTCAACTCTTGATTTCAGCTCAGGTCATGATCTCAGGATCCTGTGATCAAGCCTTGTGCAGGGCTCTGCACTGGGCATGGAGCCTGCTTGAGATTCTCTCTCTCCCTCTCCCTCTGACCCTCCCTTCTCGCTTGCATACGTGTACTCTCTCTCGCTAAAAAGAGAAGAGAAGAGAAGAGAAGAGAAGAGAAGAGAAGAGAAGAGAAGAGAATGAAATCTAATGCCTTTAATATATTCATACTCTGATGTTTTAATTCCAGCCCATTACAGGTGGCTAGAAATCTATTATGAGAAATAATACATCTTAATCCTCCTATATGGACAGATTAAATTGTGTACTTTTAACTCTCAGACTCTGGAGATATAGATCTGTCTATTGGCAATAGAATGGACAGAGAAAGAAGTGTACCACAAACCTGAAAGCTCTCACGCCTAATTCTTTGTGCCACAAATATTCTCACAGTATCAATCATGATGTCTGGTAATAGGGATTATGCTAGTAATTTCTTCTGTGAAACAAGTTATTTGCTGGAACTTAAACTTCACTAATTTATTTAAAGGAAGAATCTCACCTCAAAGTACCATGTGAAGTAAGAGAATATGCCCCATAGCAGTTTTAGCTGAGAACTGAGCTCATGGCTCAGTCCATACCCACTGCACCGCCACACTGTAATCGACTTCTTACCTCAGTCTCTAGAAATAAGAGCCTGCTCCTCACAGGTCCTGTTGTGTCAAGATCACAACACCAGAAACAACCTCTCCCCTAACTTTGTTGTTGTTGTCGTTTTTAACTCCTAAGTTTAACATATTTTTAGCATTGAATTAGTTTGTAAAGGTAAGAAACTCAAAAAACAAAAGGACAAAAACATTTAATAAATTTTAAAAGATTAATGTATACCCTGCCTCAAAGGAATGATATTCCTTAAAATTAATTTTTTTTTTTTAAAGATTTTATTTATTTATTTGACAGAGATAGAGACAGCCAGCGAGAGAGGGAACACAAGCAGGGGGAGTGGGAGAGGAAGAAGCAGGCTCATAGCGGAAGAGCCTGATGTGGGGCTCGATCCCATAACACCGGGATCACGCCCTGAGCCGAAGGCAGACGCTTAACCGCTGTGCCACCCAGGCGCCCCTTAAAATTAAATATTTTAAATTTTTACATTTTGCCAATTTCTCTTCTTACTGGAGTGAGATAATCAATCATACTGTTCTTTAAGAAATCTATCAATACCCAGAAGTTCACCCCAAGAAAAATAGATTTAAGCAAATATTTTAATGATAGTTAACTAAAACATTATTTGTGGAAGTTAACAATTAAAACTAATACTAGATAAATTGGTATTTCCAAAGGTGTAAGTCTGTTGCAGTAATTAACAATTATATTCTTCAAAGAAATTTAAAGAAAGTAATAAATACTCATAATATAATGTTAGATGGAAAATAAATAATTCAAAGTGTGGCTATGTATTAACATTATATATATTTTTTTATTATTTTAAATGGAAAAAATGGAAGAAACTAACCAATATCTCAAGATGGTAGAATTAGGAATTACATGGCATTTCTTTGCCTGTACATGATTCATTTTTTTCATGTTTTGTTAAATTTTCAAAAAAGTAAGATATCACTTGCATAATTGCAGAAAAAAAACAAAAGGAATCTCAAATAATGTACACAAATTCCAGTTTTCCATATGTAAATGGAACTCAGCTAATTTCAATTATTTTGAGAGAGAACTTTGGCTATGCTGTTTCATTATGTAGTTGAGATAACAATCCTAAAGCTCTTTTCTGGCAGCATTGCAAAATCCCAGCATTAAAGAGGGCAAAGAGGTATATATTTTTATTCATAGTGCTCAGACTGTGTGTCACAGAGATGAAACCACTTGCCCAGAGCAGAACCGGAAGTTATTCACAGATAGGGAACAAACTCTGACCTCCTGACTTCCAATTTAAACTTTTGCCTTGTAAAAGAAATCACATTTTAAGTGTGCACATTGTCGCACTCCATTCCCAACATTTAACTACAAGGAATGGTTAATATTGAGACTAGAACTTAACTTAAAATCTCATTAACTTCAGTATGGGGAATTATTTTTTCATGTTCTTTGACCCTCCAATTAAACTGAATAGCCAGGTACATGTATCACTGTTAAAGACAAGAGTCATTAAAAACATATTTATTAAGCTCTTGAATGACCTTACTTCTCAGGTGCTATTCCAAATTTTACCGAACACCCTCTAAATCTTGGTGAAGTGCTTGGGATAGCAGCACTTATATTGTGTGAAAAAAGATGTAACTGGAGCCATTTCAAAATAGAGCCGGAGCCACCACTGCAGAGAACCTGCTTTACTTGCCTTTGTTTGAAATGGACAAAATAACAATTGTTTTAAGCAATCGCTGGAGAGGTCAGCAGGGGAGCAGACATCCTGATCACAAAAATGGTTATGGACTTGCTGCAGACAGAATCAGAAATCAATCAATGCGAAACCCAGGGTAATTTAGCTTGTTAACTAACACCCATGGAAAACTCTTTTTTTCTTTTCTTCAACCCAAGTAATTGCTCCCTTCCTTTTCCTTTTATGCTATGACCCTACAAGCAGGACACTGGGATTCTACTTAAATCTGTGCTCCCCTAATTGCAATTCTTTGGTCCCAAATAAACATTCATTTGCCTTTTACTGTGGCTCTTTATTTTCATGTTAACAATCTATTGACATCATAAATTCTATCTAAGTAAGATTTAAGACATCATAAATTCCATCTAAGATTTAAAACTTAATATTTTAGGAGTAAAGAGTATATTTATAGCATCATCAATAAATAATAGCTTCCTTCCACATAACCATTGACCCTTGGAAGACACAGTCTTTCTTTAATTTGGGCATATTTAAATTCCAATTTGGGTTTTTTAAATTGCTTTTCATTTGTGTGTATTCAGATTTTCTGTATACCCAACAGAAAAAACTGACCACCTCAGCCTTAGACTTAGGCCAGCACAGAATTTCAGGATGCACAGAATATACAGAATGCAAACATCAACATATATAACTAAAAAGATACATAATACCTAAGTGACTGAGAAGATAACTTGTATCTTGAATTGATGATATTTTATCTTTCCAATCCCCCAAAATGAATTTATCCTATTCCACCCAATACCTCCTCTGCTCTGGTTCCCTTCCTAAATAAATGGCATCATCATATAATCAATTGCCCAAGCCCAAAACAACATGATAATTTCCTTACTCCAAAAATCTCATTAGTTACTAAAGCTTTTTTCTGTCTCCTGCCCATTTCTCTCCAGCTTCAATGCTACCTCTGCTTCACTGACTGTTACCATCCGTTTTCACCAGGATGATACCAGGATTATACTCTGGTCTCTGACTATTCTTTCCACAATTGTAGATAGATAGATAGATAGATAGATAGATAGATAGATAGATAGATAGATAATAGATAGATGATAGAGATGATAGATAGAGATTTAAATATTTTATTTATTTTTTAAATTCAAGTTTAATTAACATACAGTGTTATATTAGTTTGTGTTCAATATAATGATTCCCCACGTTTTATGTATCTTTGTGGAAATATTTTTGACAACTCCCTAGAATCTATAATCCATAGCACAGCTTAGCATGCATTTTTAAAATGCAAAAATGATCTAGGGGCACCTGGGTGATTCAGTCAGTTAAGCGTCTGCCTTCCGCTCAGGTTATGATCCCGGGGTGGTAAGATTGAACAGGTATCTGGCTCCCTGCTCAGCTGGGGGTCTGCTTCTTCCTCTCCCTTGGCCATCCCACCCCCCCACGCCCACCCCACCACACACACTCATGCTCTCTTAAATAAATAAATAAATAAATAAATAAATAAATAAATAAATAAATAAAATCTTTCTAAATATTCCTCCAAATCCTAAATAAAAGGACCCCATCCACCCTTGTTCAAGGAGTCACTTTGGAAGTAATTCTCCAGGAGCTCCTTATTTGCTGCAAATAAGGTTTCCTTTGTGCACGAACTCACCTGGTATAGTTTCTGTGACTCACCAAAGAGTGAACTCACGTTAGTTTGGTTACAGTACTATTAAAGAGAAGCTATCTAAACTTTCTCTGTTAAATAGGTGACTTTCATGTAACTACTAAAGAAGTTCCCTTCTATTTCCAGTTCTCTAAATCCTTGGTCATAAGGACATGCTAACATATATAAAATAATTTTTCTTCAGCATTAGATGATCATATGATTTTTCTCTCTGAGCTTTTAATGTGGTAAATTATATTGATAGATTTTTCTAGTGTTGAATCACTCTTGCATTCCTGGGATAATATTACTTGAACATAATGGTATTTTTCAAACACCCAGGAGAAGAGCAGTAATAAATATCTTATTTAGGATATCTTTGTGGATTTTATAAGTGACACCGGCAAATAATTTGTATTCTTTTATCTTTATTATCCAGTTTTTGAATCAAAAGTACATAGTTTTCAAAATGAGCTGCGCAGGGTTCTCTCTTTTGCGTTTAATGGAATGACTTTTATTTTTTTATTTTTTTTTAAGATTTTATTTATTTATTCGACGGAGATAGAGACAGCCAGCAAGAGAGGGAACACAAGCAAGGGGAGTGGGAGATGAAGAAGCAGGCTCATAGTGGAGGAGCCTGATGTGGGGCTCGATCCCATAATGCCGGGATCACGCCCTGAGCTGAAGGCAGACGCTTAACCGCTGTGCCACCCAAATGCCCCCGGAATGACTTTTAAAACGTAGAATATATATTGTTATGAACCATTTGTCTTCCCTCAAAATTCGTGTTTTAAAGCCCTAACCTCTAATGTGACTGTATTTGGAGATAAGATCCTCAAAGAGGTAATTAAAATTAAATGAGGTTATAAAGGTGGGGGGGGCTGATTTGATAGGGCTGATATCCTTATAAAAAGAGGAACACCAGGGGTGTGTCTGTGTGTTTGTGTGCGTGCGTGTGTGCACACACGCACCAAAAAAAAAAAAAAAAAAAAAAAAAAAGGCTATGTGCAGAAGATGCACAGAGAGAGACAGCCATCCATAAGCCAAGGAAAGAGACCTGAGGAGAAACCTAACCTGTCAACACTGGCTGTTGGACTTCCAGCCTCCAGAACTGTGAGAAATAGATTTTTGTTTAAGCCACCCAGTCTATGGTATTTTGTTATGGCAGCCGTAGCAACCTAATATGGGCTGAACATCACATAGAAATGATGTGTAATACCAGTTTGGCTTCTGCCCTTGAAGTGGGAGGTCCTTTAGATATTTTAATGCATCGGTGTGTTCAGAGTTTTTATCCTTGCAAATTTTGGAATTTTATATTTTTCTAGAAACCCACCTATTTCAACTAGAGTTTCACCAATTTCTAGAAATAAATCTATCTCACTAGAATTTTAGTGGTATATATATTTTCATAATACACTTTCATTATTTTTAGCTATAGTTCTCTCTCTAGTAATTTCCCCTAATTCATTGCACTGCATGTTCCTCTTCCTGAAACACTCTTCCCTCAAATGTCCACTTGACTCACTCCTCACTTCATTCAAATGTTTACTCGACTATCATTCCCTCATCGTAGCATTCTTGGACAATTATCAGAAGGGGGAATGAAACATGAGAGACTATGGACTATGAGAAACAAACTGAGGACTTCAGAGGGGAGGGGGGTGGGGGAATGGGATAGACCGGTGATGGGTAGTAAGGAGGGCACGTATTGCATGGTGCACTGGGTGTTATACACAACTAATGAATCATCGAGCCTTACATCGGAAACCGGGGATGTACTGTATGGTGACTAACATAATATAATAAAAAATCATTTAAAAAAAAAAAAAAAAAAGATTACAACTGTTAGCTCTTGCTCCCTCCCCCTTGCCACTCTACTCTGCACCACTGCGCTCATCATCCTCAGTAGACTGCTTAGTTTTATACATATTTTGAACTCTGTTTGACTCTGCCTACCCTAATTTAAGCTCTTTGAGGACATGGAGTTTTGTCTATTATTTTTTTTTTGCTATTGCTACGTACCCACTCCAGAGAAGAGAGACTAGCACAGTGCAAGTGCTCAACACATAACTGAGTAAATGAACTAATGAATCCTCTATTTGGCTTATTTGCATCTTCCCTTTCCTTATTTTCAACTAGTCAATTTCATGAGTGTGTCCATTTTATGAATCCTTCAAAGAATCATTATTTAGGATATTTTACTCACTTTTTAAAATTGTTATCTAATTTTAGATTTCTTCCCTTTATTTCAGCCTCTTTGCTGGGGATGGAGTGTCTGTTCCTCCTCCTTCCGTACAAATCTATATTAAATCCATAGATTATACTAATTCCCATCTTTTTTGTATTGTCATTCTATTGTAGAGGAGAGAAAAAAAATCTTTTCCCTCTATCTTCATAGGTTCTGTTGCTGGAGTCCTGTAAATTTGACTGACAGTAGACAGATCAACAAGAGAAAAACAAACAGAAGTTTATTAACACATGCCCATGTTCACTTGGAATGCTCAATAATGAATAACTCAAATGGGTGGTTAGAAGCTGGGCTTATACAAGCATCTTAACAAAACAATACATTTTTAAAGAAATAACAAAACAAAGAAAAAGGACTTTGATCTTCTAGAGGCAGCAAATTGTGGGAGGGAAACATATGGGAAAAACTAATGGTCATTAAGGTTTTAGCAAGGTTTGTTATATAGTTTCCTTTGATGCTGTCTCTGAGTTACCAGAGTCTAGAGTTTTTCTCTGGTCGAGAGGGAAGGGAATGCCTGATAGGGGAAGTGGACATGTTTATGAATTTATATCCTGCTTTTAGGCAAATAGGGAAGGGCAGAGAACTTTTCTTATATCTGTTTCTTCTTAAGTGCCTTCAGCTCAAAATATTTCTTATGCCAAAGTGGCATATTTTGGGCTGGCATATTCTACTATCCCTTACTATGATAAGCATTGTCTCTTAATAAACCATGATAATAAATGCTCTTGGCATCACTCTGGACTCCAATTCAGCTGGCTATTTACTCAAAAAAAAAAAAAAAAGCATAAACTATGTAGTGAAGTTTAAAAGAATGCCCTAGGAAACTGTGCTTCTGTGTTCTGATTCATTTTTTCATTACCTCTTTTTCTTTCTTTGATGAATGACTATTCAAATAGTAGCACCCAGTGTGTTAAAAGTTCTAATCAGCTTTGCATTTATTGTTTCTCTTTTAAAATTGGTTTGATGGATTGAACTCATTTTACTACATTTAATTATTTAACTGTAGGTTTTCAGCCTATAGGTGTAATGGGTCAAATGCTAAATTTGAGTATTTAAAAAGAAGAGTCATTGAAGTTGTTATATCAAGAAGGGATATAATGATTGTTGATGACACAGTGTTTACGAGGTAAATGTTGACTTCTTATTTTGAGATTTATTCAATCATGTGCTACCACTATCATATTGCCATAGGAAAGTTCTAGAGCTAAGTATTATAAAGATGGAATGAAAACTTTGAATTCTGATCAATTAAAAGTCCTCATTGAATATCTATGATAAATCACATATATTCACTTCCATAGTAGTAATTAACTTAGCTTTATGCTGTGTTTTAATCTTTTTCTTTAATCAAAATATACCTGTTTTATGGTTATGTGATGCAGAATTTAAACTAGGTCTATTGACAGCTGATTTTAAAAGTAGATGATTTTAAAATTTTTTAGTATAGAGCAAAAGAAAATATGTCTTACAGAAAAGCAGCCAATAAACCTACCATAAGCATAAACATGAAGAGAAGGCTTCTGTGCTGTGTATTTTAAGGATATTAACTGTTGGATGCTGGTTAAAGTCTGTAGAGTTTATTTTCTTTGTGTGCAGGTTAGATCACCTGAATTTTCTCTTAGGGAATGTAGGATATGAGCAAGGTATAAAAAGATGATCTTAAGTTCAAATAGGAGTCATGATTAAAACATTAAACCACATGTATTTCCTCTGATTTTGAGCCAAAAAAAATGATTTGCCTTATAGAAGCATATGGTTAAACATATGAAGTATAATAGTGAATTGCCACAGAAAATTAAATCTCATAAGAACCCATGCATTTTGTAAATTCATGTTGTATTTAGATCGCATGACTTTATTTCTAGAAGTGAATATAGAACATAATTAACAAATTCCTTAATTTTAAAGACATTGAAAAGTAGCAAAGAGTGACCAGAGGAAAACTGCATGAAAAGGAACGTTTTCTGCCGATAAAGAGCATCAAGTTTCCAGTCCAGTCTCTAGTATGTAATGTTGGGTTACCCAGGGAAAGCCACTCCTCTGTTTCTACACTAAACAGTCGGGAGGGAAATGGAGATATGATTGCTTAGGAAGATAAAATGAGTGGCAGACACCCTGTATGTATCTAAATGCAGTGACTTATCTTATGGGTAAACTCATTTAATTTTCACAACAATCTTGAGAGGCAGTAGTATTCACTTCCATATTTTAAGATGAGGTACTGATGTATTGAGAAGAAACTTGCCCAAGATAATGTGGCTGAGAGGAAGGAGAGTCATTATCCAAAACCAGGCTGTCAGGTTTCACATTCAGGCTCTTAACCACTATATATACTGATGTGAAGAACAAAGATAAAAGAAATATAGAAAAAATTAAACTTCCTTACAACTTACAGTTCATCGTCAAGTCCTTGGGACAGGCAGAGTGACCTTCCTCAAGACGCTTAGCTGCCTCAAAGTTAATACTTCGCCCGAGGCAAAAGGCAACCTTTGCCATTAACCCAACCTCCAGGATCCTGTAAAAAATTCCTTTGAAAAATTCCTTTCTCTCTAACCCCCCCCCCAAGATATATGTTAACAATCATCCTCCAATCATATGGCCCACTGATATATCTGAAGGGTCTCATGACTAAGGTTTTACTAGACAGTATTAAGTGATCTTATCCTAATAGCAGCTACGCCCTCAACGTCCTGGAAACCTTGCTTCCAAATTCCTTAGCGTCTTACATTATCCCTAATCCCCTCCCATCTTGAAAGTATATAACCAGTCACTCCTCACAACCCAGAGCAGCCTTTTCTGCCCACAGGTCCTGCCCCCATGCTTTAATAAAACTATTCTTTTTTCACCAAAGATATCTCAAGAATTCTTTCTTGACCATTTTTCCCCAATTCCCAACATTGCATGTCATATACGACAGCCTATGTATACATTGGTGAGCTTTTATACTAAGAGAAAGAGCAAGAAACCAAGTGTATGTATCTTAACTGTAACTTTTGTTCTATCCTTTGAATTATAGCCATTTCATCTCCACAATTATACTATTCCTTTTGCATTCTCTCACATCATATCAACCAAAATTTAGAAGCCATTCCTCTCTGCCATAGCACTTTTCACCGCCACCACTAACCTTTTCCTGGTGAAACTACCACCTCTCCTTCTAGACAAATTACAAAATTGTAACTTTCTTGAACCCGTCAAGGACCTGAGGTCACAAGTGAATGAAATAACCTGAATTCCAAAGACAGACAAGCCCTGCAAGGAGATCTGAGAGGGTCCTTCAGGAAACCCAAAAGCCTGCCAGGCTGAAGAAGTTATGCCCAACCTCAATGGGGAATTGGAGCACAGCAACAACAGGACATCAACCAAATATTGCAGAGATCTACTTAGGCACTGAGAGTTGGTATAAAAATTATTTAAAGATGAAGAGTCAACAGATGCAAAAAGAAGCCTTCTCAGAGCTTCCCTTATTTGACTAAAAGTAGAAATTTCTAAGAAATGAGGACTGCCATAAATTCCCTTTCTGGGGCAGCGTCTACTCCAGAATAGAGACTGGGGAGAGACACCAAGGTAAACCTTCTGTAAATGCCTTTAAATGCATAATGCTGTGTGGAAAAGTACAGAAAATAACATTTATCAATCCTTTCTATTATATAGTTTTAATGTCTTCTTGTATCTTTACGAAACTCCTAGTTCCTTATTCCATTAGGTTTTTCTGTTGAGGTTTCAAGAACTTTGCTGTTCTTATTCTAATTTCCAGATTTTAATGTATTAGTTCACATTATGCTCATTCATTTCTTATTCTGCTTAATAATGAAAATAATGTAATGACATAAAATTTACCTCTGGTCATTAGTTTGTCATGGTTTATAGGTGTTAACCCCAAATATTGTAATAAAAATATGCTGTGATTTTAATTTGGTTTACTTTTTGAGCATGAAATTATTTTGCAACATATTTTAGTCTTCCACAGGGCTTTTGGAAAGTAATTTTTAGTCTATTGCTAATATTCAGTTTTATTTTAAAATATCAGAGAACATAATATACATCATATAACTATCAGTAAAAAGTTTACCTTTTTAGATTTATTGACTTTTAAAATATGGTATGTGATCACTTTTAAAAAACATTTTATGGGCATTTTAAAAGAGACAGATTCTTGTAAAGAACTGAGCATGGTGTATACCTGTAAGTCAAATACATAGTCTAATATTATAATTCTCCATCTATTTTCTTTCTTGCTCCTATAAAAATCAAAAGTATTACATTATAGTTTATCTAATTTCATTCCTGTTTCTTACTATTTATATTCTGTGTTCTACTATAGTCCTTCTTTTTTATATTCCAATTCTAATTATTATACTCTAATATCCTTTCAATAGTTTATAACCTTCAATACTCTGATTTTTCTTGATTTAAGATTTATGACTGATATTTTGGTTAAAAATGCCACTATTTTTAACTTTTTAAGGTCCCTTAAAAAGTTAAAAATTGAGCTACCCTATGATCCAGCCATTGGACTACTGGGTATTTACCCCAAAGATACAGACATAGTGAAGAGAAGGGTCATATGCACCCCAATGTTCACAGCAGCATTGTCCACAATAGCTAAATCGTGGAAGGAGCTGAGATGCCCTTCAACAGATGACTGGATTAAGAAGCTGTGGTCCATATATACAATGGAATATTACTCAGCTATCAAAAAGAACGATTTCTCAACGTTTGCTGCAACATGGACAGCACTGGAAGAGATAATGCTAACTGAAATAAGTCAAGCAGAGAAAGACAATTACATATGGTTTCTCTCATCTATGGAACATAAGAACTAGGAAGATCGGTAGGAGAAGAAAGGGATAAAGAAAGGGGGGTAATCAGAAGGGGGAATGAAGCATGAGAGACTATGGACTCTGAGAAACAAACTGAGGGCTTCAGAGGGGAGAGGGGTGGGGGAATGGGATAGGCTGGTGATGGGTAGTAAGGAGGGCACGTATTGCATGGTGCACTGGGTGTTATACGCAACTAATGAATCATCAAACTTTACATCAAAAATCAGGGATGTACTGTATGGTGAGTAACAATATAATAAAAAAATATTACTATAAAAAATGCCACTTTTTTATCATGAACAATTCTTTTTGATTTAGGTTATTAATTTTAGTTTATACTTCTGGTGGCATTCTACTTTTTGTTTGGTGTTCTTATTTTCATATTTCCCTTTTAAATTTGCTTTGTCATTTTATTTAGGTAGTTGGAAAATGCGTCTCTTTTGTATTTGATAACACAAGAATTTGTTTAAGGTCATATATTAACCTAAGCTTAAAGGGAGGAGATAGATACATTGAACTGAACTTCTACTGCCTAATTAATAAAACTCAGAAACTCATAGAGCTGACACCTATAAACCCTAGGCTGGATACTGTTTTCTGTTAACTATCAATTAGTAAGGTGATTGATGATTGCATTTCACAGGGAATAACATATATCTATAAGTAATTTTTATCTACAAATAACCCATCAAACATTATTGCACAGATATAAATCTGACAACAGAACTTTTATTTTTCAACATGGATTAGGATTTATATTCTTTTTTTCCCTCCAAAGACTTCAAAAACATTTTCAGCCTCCAGTTCTACCATAAAAGTTCCCAAATTACTACATGACTTAGAATCCTACTTTTTATAATACCTGATTAATCAAATCTTTCTTAGAAAGCTTTCTCACTAGATCTGCTAATTAAAAACCCACTAGACTCGGGGTCTCAGTGAGATTTTATTAACCATCGTTGGAAAAGGTAGGGGTGTGTGTGTGTGTGTGTGTGTAGGGATTACATTCCTTTCTACATTGAGAAAATGTAGGCTTATGATTTTATAACTTTTTGCTTCTACAGTTCTATACTCTTTTCTTTGGTCTCTTTTTGGCATCACCATACCTTAAACTAGATCTGCATAAAATTATGTCTCTGAGAATTCTTCTTCTAACCTATTTCTAAATATGTAGTGTTTATTAAATCGATTGCATTTTCTAGAGATACTTCTTTTTTTGAAAGAGAGTGAGAGAGAAAGAGTGTGTGGGGCGGGGGCAGAAGGAGAGGGAGAGAGAATCTTAAGCAGGCTCCACGGCCAGCACAGAGTCAGACACAGGGCTCAGTCTCATAACCCCGAGATAATGACCTGACCAGATACCAAGTCAGACGCTTAACTGACTGAGCCACCCCGGCACCCCTGGAAATACTTCTTGATACTGCTTTTTTCTTAAAGCCACTACTTATTCAGTGTTCTATAAACTTTACTGCCACATATAATCAAACTATTATTTCTAATATTACTGAAAAAACTTACTAATTTCCTCAAAGGTTACCAGAACATCCTAATGTATCCCAGCTTTCAGTCTGGAATATCTTGTTAGTGTCTTTTCAGATGAGACTTGATGAAACAAAAGGAATATGTGACCCAGCAGGCATGTATGAGCAGCACCCATGTCAACGAGAGCATGAACCTCTCTTTTACTAACTACAATCAATCTAGATACATGATATTTTGTAAGCATGGTCTTAATGTCTACCACTTTAGTGATGAATAGGCTCAGAAATCCACCTGGATTGATGTAAAATTGTTCAAAATATTAGTTATGTTCTTTATCTTCATGCAATTCAAGATACTGGAGATAATATTACCCAAGTCACTTGAATTATATCAATTCTTGAATTATATGATGGTGACTACAAATCTGACCTTTGAATAAATTTAGGAGATAATACAAAGCTTTTAATAAGTTACTTCAGCTTTTTATTCATCTTGAAAATGTGTTATTCTACCTTCATTTTTTAAAGATTTGCTGACTGGAGAATGCTGGGTTGACATATTGTTCCTTCCCTTCTTCTTTCTTCTCTTCTGTTATGTAAGTATTGTTTCATTGTCTTCTAACAAGATTGTTGTAATTCTAATCTTCGTTTCTCTGTAAGTGTTGTAACTATTTTCTCACCTGAGTCTTTTTAAAATTTTATTTTAACTTTGATTTGCAGTGGTTTTGCTCTTCTGTGAATCTATCCACCAGTAATATGTGAAAGTTCCAGTTGCTCCACATTCTTGCCTGAATATTTCATATTATTGATTTTAATTTGCATTTCCACAATGGCTAATTATGTTAAATGTTATGTTATGCACACTGGGATGTAATTGCTTGTAAATTATCTACCTAAATTGTTACTTATTTTTTTAGGTTGACTATTGTTTTCTTCCTGATTTATAGAAATTCTTTTTATGTAGTGTTTGTAAGATCTTTCTCAGACAGTATGTATTTTATATACATCCTCCAAATTTTGGTTTGTCTTTCCCTCTCATAGTGATATCTTTTGATGGACATAATTTAAGTATGATAAAATTTATCACTTTTCCTTTATGAGTAATATATTCGGGGTCCTGTTTAACAAATATTTGCAGAATTTATGGTCATAAAGAAATTTACTTATGTTTAATTATAAAATAAAGTTTTATTGTTTGAACTTTCACATTTAGATCTGAAATACCCCTAGAACTGATGTTTATAAAAGATGCAAGTTTATTTTTTACCTGCATAGATATCTAATCAACTCAACTTCATTTATCAAAAAGACAATCTATTGCACTTTGTCGTAAAACAAGTGACTTTATTTGCTTGTATTGGCTTCTGGTCTCTTTATTCTAATTGTTTATTTCTATCTTTTGTCAATAGCATGCCTGTTAGTAACTATGGTTTTTGCCTGGTCTTCATGTCTATTACTGTGAGTCTTCTAGCTCAAAACTGCCCAGATATTTTTGACCTCTTTCATTTCTATATAAATTTTTAAATCTCATCAATTTCCGCAAGAGTTAACTGATAGTGTTTTGACTATAATTGCATTGAATGTATAAATCATTATGAAGGGAATTGAGAATTTTGTAATACTGAGGCTTTTACTATATGAACATTGTATATAACTCAATTTTATTAAGCCATCAATATTTCAGCAATGATTTTTTGTTTTCAATGTTTATCTTGCATTGTTTTGGTTTCAAAGATCAAGATATTTGATATTTTTATGATTTTCTGGTGATATTTGCAAGATTTGTTTTCTATTTGTTAATTGATGGTATATAAAATATATTGTGTATTGTTTCAGCAAACTTGTATTTAGCAAAATTACTGAGTAATTTTTAAAAGTTTGGAGATTCTTTCGAATCTTCCATATACAGTGTAATGTACTTGTTTTATAAATTAGTTTTATCCCTTGCTTTCTAACCCTTATATCTGATTGATTGATTGATTGATCAATCTCCTTACTGCATTGGCTAGGAAATCCTGCACATCATTGAATAGAAGCAGAAATAGCAAACTTCCTAATCCCATTCTTTAAACGTAGACAGAAATCTATCAATATTTTACCATTAAATGTAGTGTTTTCTGTAGGTTCCATTTTAAATAATATTTAAACTCCTTTATTTCTTATCTAAGAAGATTATGAATGAATGTCAAACTTTCCACAGTTTTCTATATCTGTTGATAATGATCATAATTTTTTCACCATTTTCCATTGAAATTAGAAAATACATCAATTGATTTTCAACTTAAAACCAACTTTGAATTTCTGAAATAAAACTTATTTGGTCTTGATGTATGGATCTTTGTATATATTGCTGGATTCATTTTTCTAAGAGACCTTTAGATTTTTGCATCTGTAATCATAAGAGATATTGTTCTTCAGGTTTTCTTTCTTGCAATGTCTTCAACAAGTTTTAGTATTGGGTTTTGGTCACCTCAAAAATTGAACTGGCAAGTATTTTCCCTTCTCTATTCTCTAAGAGTGATGTAGTGTGTTTCTTAAATATTTGAAAGAATTCACCTATGAAGCTATCTGGTGTGCCTTTGAGAAGGTTGACAAATAAGAGCTCAAATATAGGTTTAGAGGGTGCCTGGGTGGCTCTGTTGGTTAAGTGTCTGCCTTCAGTTTGGGTCATGTCATGATCGTGGGGTCCTGAGATCAAGCCCCACATCAGGCTTCTTGCTCAGGGGGTGCCTGCTTCTCTCTCTTCCTCTGCCCTTCTGCTCCACTTGTGCTCACATGCTCTCTCTCTCTCAAAAAATAAATAAAATCTTTTTAAAATATACATATAGTTTTAGAAATTTACTAATTTTCTACTTTTCCTTTTTGCACATTTTTAAAAGTTTTGTTTTTCTAGGCCTTTGCTCATTTCATCTCAATTGTCAAATATATTGATGATGTTGTTCAAAATTGATTTATTGTCCTCTGGCAAGGTTGGGGATAGGTGGGGGTTAAATTTTTGTTTTGAAATAATTATAGATTCACAGAAAGTTGCAAAAAATGTCCATGGAAGTCATATAGACCCTTTGCCCAGTTTCTCCCAATGATAATATCTTGCATAACTATAGTATAATACAAAACCAGAAAATTATAATTTTTGGTTTTCACTCAGAGATCCATCCATATACTGGTGTCTATGTGAATATAATTCTTGATTTCTCTGAGATAAATGACCAAGGGTATAATTGCTCAACCACCATGATACTGCCAAAATATTCTACAGAATGTACCATTTTATAATATGACCAGCATGTAATAAAGAATCTAATATGTCTGCACCCTCACCAGTATGATAAAACAGGGTAATCATTCTTTTAATTCTTTGTTATCATAGCAATTCTGATAGGTATGTAATGATATCTTATTGTTTTAGTTTGCATTTCCCTAATTATTTTAGTTTGCATTTCCCTAATGGCTAACAGTGTTGAATATCTCTTCATGTACTATTGCTATCATTATATCTCCTTTGGTGAACTCAATGTTTATGTCTTTTGCACATTTTGTAATCAAATTGTTTAGTTTTTACTCCTAAATCTTGAGGGTTCTCTACATATTCTAGATGCAAGTCTTCTGTCAGATGTATAGTCTGCAAATATTTTCTCCAAGTCTATTGCTTATATTTTCATAGTCTTAGCAGGGTCTTTTGCATAGCAAAAGTTTTAACTGATGATTTCCAGTTTACCAATTTTTTGTTTCATGGATTGTGCTTTTGGTATCAAGTCTAAAAATTGCGTAGCCCTAAGTCTCAACAATTTTCTCCTATGTTTTCTTTCAAACTGTTAGAGTTTAACATTTTACAATGAAGTCCAAGATCCATTGTGAGTTCATGTTCATATAAGGTACATTTTCTAACCCAAGGTTCTTTTTTCGTTACTCCATGATTGTTCAACTGATCTAGCACCATTTGTTGAAAAGACTAACCTTTCTCCATTCAATTGTTTTTGCACCTTTGTCAAAAATCAATTGGGCAAGTTTGTGTGGGACACTTCAGTGCTCTTTATGTTGTTCCATAAGTCTGTGTCCATCCCACTGCTTTTTTATTAAAGCTTTATAATAAGCATAACATCCAGTGGGATATTTGCTCCCACTATATTCTTCCTTTTCAATATTAGAATATTAGACCTTAGATATTCTAAATATTAGAACTTAGATATCCTAGGTCATTTGCCCTTCCATTTAAATTTAAAATACTAACGTCTGAAGATATGATTATGTCACCATTTTTTTCTACTATAGACAATTTATTCCTTTTTTTGTTGCTGTGTTTTTGTTTTCATTTTTTTTCTTTTTTTCACCAGTCTTGATAGGGTTTATCAACTTTTTTTTTTTGTAGTTTTTATTTATTTGTTGGACAGAGAAAGACACAGCAAGAGAGGGAACACCAGCAGGGAGAGTGGGAGAGGGAGAAACAGGCCTCCCGCCGAACAGGGAGCCCAATGTGTGCCTCGATCCCAGGATCCCGGGATCATGACTGGAGCTGAAGGCAGATGCTTAACAGCTGAGCCACCCAGGCACCGATAGGGTCATCAATTTTACCAGCCTTGAAGAACTCTTGGATCTGCGGGTTTTTATACTCTCCTTTTGTTTAACTTAGTGATTTTTACCTCTAATATTTATTAGGTCCTTCCTTCTACTTTCTTTGGTGGCTACTGATAGCCAAAGTTTATGACTAAGTAGAACAATTCAAATCTCTATTCCTCATGAGGCACACAATCTACTTCCCGAGATACCTGCCATGGTTATACAGCTGTCTCGCTTTTCTCCCACTATCTCAAGCAGCTCAGTGCGAAATTTTCCTTATCCCTGAGAAACAGATCCCATAGATCCCAGCTTTTGTTTTGTTTGTTTGATTTTTTTTTTTTTTTTGGTTTCCTTTTTTTGGTGGGAGCTGTGACCAGAACTATTTTCATGGCTAAGACTGTCTCCATTTTCTGGCAAGGGTCATACATTTCAGGTCCAATTTTTTTTATGGGACCTCAATTCCAGGCCAACTTTGCTTATTTTTGGCCATGTAGAACCCAGTTGGTTTTGAACTTCAGCATATCATTTACTGCTATGCATTTCTATTCACTTTAGTACACCTAGATATTTATTATAGTTTTTAGCTCTTATTCCTTCTTAAATTTTCAAATACATCAGTCATTGCTATGTGGAAGAAGAGAGCAGATTAGATCAATGTAAACCTTCAATGCTTCTAGAACATGTACCTGAAAGGGTATTTTTGCAGTAGCATATTCTTTTTTTTTTTTTTTTAATATTTTATTTATTTATTTGACAGAGAGAGACAGCCAGCGAGAGAGGGAACACAAGCAGGGGGAGTGGGAGAGGAAGAAGCAGGCTTGTGGGAGAGGAAGAAGCAGGCTTCCAGCAGAGGAGCCTGATGTGGGGCTCGATCCCAGAATGCCAGGATCACGCCCTGAGCCGAAGGCAGACGCTTAACGACTGCGCCACCCAGGCGCCCCTGCAGTAGCATATTCTTAAGGAAAAAAAGTGAAAGTGAAATGGTAACTACCAAACTCCATATGAATGGAGTCTGAGTTCCTAATATAATACCAGACTTAAAGGAATTATTACAGGGGGAAAAATGCAGCACCAATAGCTGGGTTCTCAACATTGCAATTTGCAGTGTCTAACACAGGGACTTTACAAAATAAAGATAAAAAATGTATTTTGTTTTATTAATTTATTTAATGTTTAACTCTGTTGGTCTTTATATTGCTATCTGGCTCATTACAAGAGGGAAAAAAGTGGCCCCTTTAAAATTCTTGTGTTAAAATAGAGCTCATTCATCTAGAAGTAATGATGCAGAATGAGTGCAATGGGAATAGCTGTCAGGAAATGCAATGATATTACATTTATCCTTTTAAAAGATAATCCAGATCTACTTGATACAATTAGGAGTAAAATGAAAGTAACTAGAGGCTTAGAAATTCTATCAGTAAGATAAATGGTTTAAGCAAAGATCAATTAAGAGCCTTGAGGAGTAGTTAGTCTCAGAACAAGGATCTGGGAACAGGCTAGTAGATAGAATAAAGCTATTAGATCACTGGGAAAAAGCCAATAGGTTGGCAAAGACAAGCAAGCCACAACTGAGAAAAGTTGAATAGTTATGCTAATGACAGAATATCTGAATGGACTATAGAATTCTTATTTCTTTTAACACCTTTTCTCACTGCTTGTTTCTTTTAATACGGGTTAGACAAGAAGCAAGCATACACCTGGTGAAAGAACAAGATGGACAATATGAATGGCCCTAGAGGATATAATGCTAAGTGAAATAAGTCGTGCTGAGAAAGATAAATACCATGTGATTCACTCATAAGTGGATTCTAGAAGAAGAAGGTGGTGGAGGAGGAGGAGAAGGAGGTGAAGAAGAAGAAAGAAAGAGATAAAAGAATAAATAAGTGAAAAGCAGAATCAGACCTATAAAAACAGAAAACAACCTGTTGCCAGAGGGGAGGGGTTGATGGGTTGGGCAAAATGGGTGAAGGGGAGAGGGTGATACAGGCTTTTAGTTATGGAATGAATAAGTCACAGGAATAAAAAACACAGCATAAGAAATATAATCAATGATATAATAGGGATGTATTGGGAAAGATGGTAGCTACACTTGTGGTGAACATAGAATAATGTATAAACTTGTTAAATCACTGTGTTGTACACCTGAAGCTAATGTAACATTGTATGTCAACTATGCTCAAATAAAAAAAATTAAGTTAAAAAATAAAATAATTGGGATTTGCATTAAAAAAAGGGGGGGTAATGAAGTGTCAAGCCATGAAAAAACAGAGGATTCTGACTGGTGTAAGGTGGTATCGCATTGTGGTTTTAATTTGTATTTCCCTGATGACAGGTGACATTGAGCATTTTTTCATGTGTGTATTGGCCATTTGTATGTCTTCTTTGGAGAAATGTTCATGTCTTCTGCCCATTTCTTGACTGGATTATTTGTTTTTTGGGTGTTGAGTTTGATAAGTTCTTTATATATCTTGGACACTAACCCTTTATCTGATATGTCATTTGCAAATATCTTCAATTCTGTAGGCTGCCTTTTAGGTTTTTTGACTGTTTCCTTTGCTGTGAAGAAGCTTCTTAGCTTGATAAAATCCCAATAGTTCATTTTTGTTTTTGTTTCCTTTGCCTTTGGAGATGAGTCTAGCAAGAAGTTGCTGTGGCCGAAGTTGAAGAGGTTGCTGCTGGTGTTCTCTAGGATTTTGATAGATTCCCGTCAGATATTTAGGTCTTTCATCCATTTTTAGTTTATATTTGTATATGGTATAAGAGAATGGTCCAGTTTCTTTCTTCTGCATGTGGCTGTCCAATTTTCCCAGCACCATTTATTAAAGAAACTGTTCTTTTTCTACTGAATAGACAAATGAATGGATAAAGAAGATGTGGTATATATACACAATATAGTATTACTCAGCCATCAGAAATGATGAATATTTACCATTTACATTAACGTACATGGAAATGGAGGGTATTATACTAAGTGAAGTAAGTCAATTATATGTCAGAGAAAGGCAATTATATGTTTTCATTCATATGTGGAATATAAGAAACAGGAATACAAGAAACAGATGACCATAAGGGAAGGGAAGGAAAACTGGATGGGAAGAAATCAGAGAGGGAGACAAACCATGAGAGACTCTAAACTATGGGAAATAAACTGAGGGTTGCTGAAGGGGAGGTGGGTGGGGGAATGGGGTAACTGGTTGATGGGCATTAAGGAGGGCACGTGATGTGATAAGCCCTGGGAATTATATGCAACTGATGAATTGTTGAACACTGCTTCTGAAACTAATGATGTACTATGCGTTGGCTAGTCGAATTTAAATTAGAAAAAAAAGACATGGAGGAAACTTAAATGCATATCACTAGTAAAAGAAGCCAACCTGAAAAGGCTGCAATATTGTATGATGCAACTATATACATTCTGGAAAAGACAAAATTATGGAAACAAACCAGTGATTGTCAGGGATGGGGGTGGGGGGGAGAGATGAATAGGTGGAGCATAGAGGATTTTTAGAACTATGAAAATATTCTGTATTCTGTATCGGTATACAATGGTGGGTACATGTCATTATACATATATTCAAACCCATAGAATGTACAATACCAAAAATGACCCTAATATAAACTATGGGTAATGGGTGATTACAATGTGTCACTGCAGGCTTATTGGTTGGAACAAATTTACTCTCTGTTGGGGAATGTTGATAATGGAGAAAGCTATGCCTGTGTAGTGTCAGTGGGCATGTAGGACTATCTGTACTTTCCTCTTCATTTTTCTGTGAAACTAAATCTGCTCTAAAAATTCCTCTTTTAAAAACTTGTTGCTACCATTTTTAAAATATTGAAATGATAGTCCGCTATAGTAAATAAAATCATTTATTAACTTACGTGCCATACAAATGAAACATGTGCGTGTGCGTGTGTGCATAAACACACTGGTGACTGAAGTAAGACAGGAATTATGCATATGCCACTCAGTTCAGACACCTAATCAACTTGTAGAAATTTGCGTAGGGTGACAGCAAAGTTCTTTGGATAAATTATAATGCTAACACCAAACTACTTTTTTTTCCTTTGTTGATTCTTAAAATATTTTAAAAAGATTTTTATTAATTTATTTTAGACAGAAAAAAAATGTGAGTGATGGGAGGGGCATAGAGAGAGGAAGAGAGAGAATCTCAAGCAGACTCTGCACTGAGCATGGAGCCCAACATAGGGCTTGATCTAATGACCCGGAGATTATGACCTGAGTTGAAATCAAGTCAGACACTTAAACAACTGTGTGACCTAGGCACCCCTCTTTTATTGATTTATACAAAGAGTTAAACTGATTAAAGCCATCATGTCAGGTCACATTATGATCATTGATCTGGGGAAGGCCACTTCTTACTTTACATAATTATTATATTTTATTCCCATACTCCAGTCCCATTTCCTCATAAGATCCATTGTAAAGTGTTCAGATGAATGTTTTTGTTTATATGTGTTCTTCCAAAATGTGTATAGTTGTTTCATGGGAGTACTCTTATCATGATAGAGAATATTTCTATCATGCTGAAAAGTTAAATCATGCCCATTTTAAAGCAATACTGCACACACCCCAAATCAACATCTGTTCTGGTCTCCATTATTCATTTGTTTTAGAACTATATGTAAATGAAATCATAAATTTTTTTTAAAGATTTTATTTATTTGTGAGAGAGAGGGCACACACAAGCAAGGGAAGCAGCAGGCAGAGGGAGAAACAGGCTCCCCACTGAGCAAGGAGCCTGATGTGGGATTTGATCCCAGGACCCTAGGATTATGACCTGAGCTAAAGGCAGATGTTTAACTGACTAAGCAATCCAGGCGTCCTAAATGAGATGCTAAATTACAAACTTTTTTGCTTCTGGTTTCTGTCTGTCAGTATAAAGTCGGTGGCATTCATCTGTGTATCAGTAGCCCCTCTTAAAATTTATTGAGGTAAGAACACAATATGAGATCTACCTGCTTAACAAACTTTTAAGTGCATAACACATTATAGTTGACTTTAGGTACAGTGTTGTACCTATCTTTCTAGAATTAATTCATCTTTCTTAACTGAACCTTTATGACAGTTGATTAATAGCTCCCCATTTCCCCACCTCCCAGTCACTGGTAACCACCATTCTACTCCTTTATTCTATAAATGTGACAATTTTAGATAACTCATATAAGTGGAATCATGTAGTACTTGTCATTCTGTGACTAGCTTATTTCACTGAGCACAATGTCCTCAAGGTTCATCCATATTGTCAGTATTAGAGATTATCCTTCTTTTTAAAGAATGAGAGTTATTCCATGGTGTGTGTGTGTGTGTGTGTTTTCTTCATTCATTCATCTGTCAATGAACACTTAGGTTGTTTCCACATCTTGCCGATTGTGTATAATGCATCAATGTACAAGAGAGTTCTAGTATCTCCTCAAGATTTAAATTATCTTGAATTTGAAATTGTTGGATCATATTTTTATTTTTTTATTTATTTTTTTTAAGATTTCATTTATTTATTTGACAGAGAGAGAGAGCACAAGCAGGGGGAGCAGCAGGCAGAGGGAGAGGGAGAAGCAGGCTCCCCACTGAGCAGGGAGCCTGATATGGGGATTGATCCCAGGACCTTGGGAATATGACCTGAGCCGAAGGCAAACGCTTAACAACTGAGCCACCTAGGCGCCCCTGGATCATATTTTTAATATATTTTTAATTTTTTGAGGAATGACCATGCTGTTTTCAATAGCAGCTGCACTATTTCACATTTTTACCAGCAATGTGAAGATTTTCAATTTCTCCATAACCTCACCAACACTTTTGTCTTTGGGTTTTTTTGTTTTGTTTTTGTTTTTTGTTTTTGTATTTTGGTACTAGCCGTCTTAGCAGGTGTGAAGTGATATCTCATTATGGTTTTGATTTTCATTCCCTGATAATTAGTGACTTGAAAGATCTTTTCATATACCTGTTAGTCACTTCACGTTTTTCTGAGAAATATCTATTCAGATCCTTTGACCATTTTTTAGTTGGGTTATTAGGTGTTTCTTTGGTTTGGTTTGGTTTGCTCTTTACTATTCAATTATAGGAGATCTTTATATATTTTGGAGATTAACCCCTTGTCAGATATAAGGTCTGCAAATATTTTCTCCCATTCCATAGATTGCTTTTTCACTCTCTCGGTTGTTTCCTATATTGTGCAGAAACTTTTAGTTTGATGTAGTTTCATATGTTTTTGTTTTTGTTGTTTGTGCTTTGACGTCTTTTTAATAAAATTAATGCCAAAACCAGTGTCATAAAGCTTTTCCTATGTTTTGTTCTAGAAGTTTTACAGTTTCAGATCTTTTAAGTATTTAATCCATTTTGAGATGGTTTTTGTGTATAGTGTAAGCTAAGGAACAAATTTCATTCTTTTGCACATGGATATCCAGTTTTCCCAACAGCATTTAATGAAAGACTGCAATGTCCCCATTTTGTATTCTTGATAACCTGTTGATCAGTTGATCATATATACATGGACTTATTTCTGGATTCTCTATTCTGTATTCAGTTTCAGTGATCTATATTTTTACATCAGTATTATACTATTTTAATTACTATAGCTTTGAATATATTTTGAAATCATGAAGTGTAATGCCTATAGCTTTGTTCCTTCTCAGAATTTATTTTGCTATTTGTGGTCTTTTGTGGCTTCATCGGAACTACAGAATTGTTGTTTTATCTATTTTGGTAAAAACACGCCATTTAAATTTTGGTAAAGACACAGAAAAGGGTAGTGACACAATAAAGAGGGATCTTACCAAATAGGCCCTTCTCCTGGAGAATTAAGGGGTTAATGCCCCACATTGGGCATTCCAACCTCAGGAATTCTCTGTACCAGAGAAATGAGCCCCCAGAATATCTGCTTAGAAAACCAATGGGACTTTGGGGGTTCCTGGATGGCTCAGTCAGTTAAGCATCTGGCTTAGGCTCAGATCATGATCCCAAGGTCCCGGGATCGAGTCCCACATTGGGCTCCCTGAGCAGGGAGCCTGCTTCTCCCTCTCCCCTCTGCCTGCCTCTCCCCTGCCTGTGCGCTCTCTCTCTGTCAAATAAATAAAATCTTAAAAAACAAACAAACAAAAAAATAGGACAGACGTCTGGAGGTTCCAAAGTGCTATAGGAAACTGATATTCCCCTTTTACAGAGCTCAAGTGTGGTCTCACTGTCCCTGAAACCTTGCAAAAAACCCAGCAATTTAAAAGGTGTCTCGGGGTGGGGGGTTGGTGCCTGTGTGGCTCAGTCAGTTAAGTGTCTGCCTTTGGCTCAGGTCATGATCCTGGGGTTTTGGGATCAGGCCCCATGTGAGGCTCTCTGCTCAGCAAGAAGTCTGCTTCTCCCTCTTCCTTTGCACCCCCCCCCACTCATGCTCTCTCTCAAATAAATAAAATCTTTTTTAAAATTTTTTAAAAAATAAAGTGCCTAGGGCTCCAGGCTGGGCATAGAACCTGAAAGAAAAGAAAAGAAAAGAAAAGAAAAGAAAAGAAAAGAGAAGAAAAGAGAAGAAAAGAAAAAGAAAGAAAGAAAAAAAGAAAGAACGAAAAAAAGAAAGAAAGAAAAAGAAAAAGAGCGAGCCTAGACTATATGTGAGGGAAATTCATTTGCTGTTTGGGTTATCAGCTGCAGGGGCAGAAGACAGTTGAGACACTCCCCACAGACAGAAATGCTAGAGGATGCCATTGATGCACTCTCCACATAGTCTGCCAGTACATGTAAGTGAGTTCAAACATGGCATGTTCCCACCACCTTTGTGGGATGGGTGGGGGTAAGTGGATGTGGTACTTGAGAGTGCAGCTGGTTGCAGCGCTCTTCAGCTTCCTGGCTTGGGCCAGTGAAAACAGGTGGTCTCAGAGCTGTCCCACTCCTTAGCTAAAGTCTTAGAGCACAGGTGGTTGCACCACTCTCCTGCCATCTGTCTGGGGCTGGCAAGCATGAGTCATCATAGCATTCTCCCACTTTCAGCCTAAAGCTAATGCGCGCGCGCGCGCACACACACACACACACACACACACACACACACACACACGGCACTAACCCACTGCATTGCTGAAGCCCACAGCTGTGTGCAGCTAAGACATTTTTCCATGCCATTTCTGAAGCTAGGGAGTGTGTGCCGCCCCCAACACTCTCCAGCTGTCTTGCTGTAGCCAGAGGGCATTGGAAATCATAGGGGAAACCCCTTGACTGTCTCGCCATAATAGCCAAGAGGACTGGTATTCCAGAGCTTCAGGGGGCTGTAATAATTGGAAAAACAGTTCTTGGCAAGCCACCAACCCTAGGGCAATGCAGAGACAACCGACTGAAATACAATCCTTTCTATAAAATAGGCCCATCTATTTAGCCCGGCATTTCAGCCTGAGGGATAGGCTTCAGATTTTCCACACATCTAGAGGACAAGGAAGTGCACCCAGTGTACACAAGCAGAGGGTAACGATCCTTGTTCATCTCCTTAGCCTCACCAAATCTCAGTGAAACTTTCCAAAAAGGAGCTTATACTCTCATTTGGAGACCCAGTTTTGGCAAGTGTCACCCAGAGGACACCTCCAGATCTCCTCCTCGTCTGGAGGCCAGCAGGGATTACAATTGCAGCCGCACAGGACTGTATACATTTGCATACTTTAAAAGTTGCTGTCTGAAGGTCTGGCTTCCAATCAGCCTGAAACTAGGTGCTAATGAAATTCCTCCCATTTGATCACTGACAGATCTTGGCACATACTCAACAAGGAGGGCATATCAAGAATAAATCAGGAAGCTTAGACAATGGCAGAGGTTCAAGAGACAACCAAGAACTAGGGCAAGGTTGAATAAGAAGAATTATGACCTACACAAAGCCACTCCTTCAAGAGTGAGAGAGGTAAATGTTTCATCTAATACATAGAAACAAACATAGAGTCAAGCAAAATGACGAAAATAGAGAAATATGTTCCAAGTGAAATAACAAGAAAAAAACTCAAAAAAATAATTTAATGATAAAGGGACTAGATATGTACCTGATAAAAAAAATTCAAGGTAATCATCATAAAGATATTCACTGAACTCAGGAAACATATGGATGAACACAGGAAGAACTTCAATAAAGAGACAGAATAAGGAAGTATCAAACAGAAGTCACAGAGCTTGAGAATTAAATAGGTGAACTGAAAAATACACCAGATTGGTTCAAGAGTAAACTGGATGAAGCAAAAGAACAAATCATTGAGCTGGAAGATAAAGCAATGGAACTTACCCTGACATAGCAGCAAAACAAACAAAAAAGAGTTGCAAAAATAAAGATAATATCAGGTACCACTGAAAAAACTTCAGCAAAAATAATATTTGCATTATAGGGGTTCCAAAGCAAGAGAAAGAGAAAGGGGCAAAATTATTTGAAGGAATAATAGCTGAAACTTCCCTAACCTAGGGAACAAAACAGATATTCAGGTCCAGAAAATACAGAGTTCCAAAAAGGATGAACCCAAAGAGAGCCACACCAAGATACATCATAATTAAACTACCAAAAGTTAAAGAGAGAATATTAAAAGCAGCAAGAGAAGAACAAATTGTTATATGCAAAGGAAATACATATAAATATATAAAGCAAATATTAATAGACCTAAAAGGAGATATTGACAACAAGACAATAATAGTAGGGGATTTTAATACCATACCTACACCAATGCAAACATCATCTAGGCAGAAAATCAGTAAGGAAACATGGGCCTTACATGACACATTAGACTAGTTGGATGTAATAGACATACACAGAATATTCCACCCCAAAGCAGAAGAATAGACATTCTTCTCAAATGTACATGGAACATTCTCCAGGATAGATCATATGTTAGGGCACAAAACAAGTTTCAATGTTTAAGGAGATCAAAAACATATCAGGCAGGACTCCTAGGTGGCTCAGAGTTTAGGCGTCTGCCTTCGGCTCAGGTCATGATCCCAGGGTCCTGGGATCAAGCCCCACATCATCCCTGCTCAGCAGGGAGCCTGCTTCTCCCTCTCTCACTCCCCCTGCTTGTGTTCCCTCTCTCACTGTCTCCCTCTGTCAAATAAATAAATAAAACCTTAAAAAAAGAAAATCAGGCATCTTTTGTGACCATAATTGTTTGAAACTAGAAATCAACTACAAGAAAAGTAGAAAAACTACAAATATGTGGAGATTAAACATCACATTACTACACAACTGCTGGCTCATAAAAGAAATCAAAAGATAAATTTTAAAGATACCTAGAGAAAAATGAAAACGAGATACAACATACCAAATCTATGGGACACAGCAAATGCAGTTTTAAGAGGAAAGCTCAATACAATACAGGCCTAACTCAAAAAATAAGAAAAATATCAAATAAACAATTTAACTTTTCTCCTTAAAGGAATGGGGGTGGGGGGTGGAGGGAGGGAATAAGCCCAAAGTTACAGAAAGAAGAAAATAATAAACATTAGAATGGAAATAAAATGGAGAATAAAAAAAAAATAGAAAAGATCAATGAAACTAAGAACTGTTGCTACAAAAAGATTGAAATCAGATTGACAAATCTTTAGCTATACTCATCAAGAAAAAAAGATAGAGGGCCCAAATAAATAAAATCAGTAATGAAAGAGAAGTTTACAATTGATATCACAGAAATATAAAGCATCATAAGACTATGAACAATTATATACCAACAAATTGGATAACCTAGAAAAAATGGATAAATTCTTAGAAACATACAATTTTCCAAGACTGAATCATGAAGAAATAGAAAATCTAAATGGACCAATTACAAGAAGTAAAACTGCATCGGTAATCAAACACCTCCCAACAAACAAAAGTTGAGGACCAGACAGCTTCACTAGTGAATTCTACCAAACATTGAGAGAAGATTTAACACCTATCCTTCTCAAACTTCTCCAAAAGTTGAAGAGCAAGTAATGCTTCCAAACTCATTTTACAAGGCCAGCATTATTCTGATATCAAACCAGACAAGGACACCACATACAAGAAATAATAATAACTAAATCCCAGATGAATACAGATGAAAATTCCTCAGCAAAATATTAGCAAACCAAATTCAAAAACATATTGAAAGGATCATACATTGTAATCAAGTGGGATTTATTCCAGGGGTGCAAAACAGTTCAACATCCATAAATCAATCAATGGGATGCACCACATTAGCTAAATGAAGGATAAAAATTATATCATCTTCTTAATAGATGCTGAAAAAGCATTTGACAAAATTAAACTTTCATTTATGATAAAAACTCTCAACAAAGTGGATATAGAGGCAATGTAATTCAACATAACGAAGGCCATAAATTAAAAACACATCTAATATCATACTCAATAGTGAAAAACTGAAAACTTAAGATCAGGAACAAGAAAAGTATGCCCACTCTTGCCACTTTTATCCAATATAGTTTTGGAAATTCTAACCAGAGCAATTAGGTAGGAAAAAGAAATAAAGTCATACAATATGGAAAAGAAGTAAAACTGCCACTATCTGCAGATAACATGATACTGTATATAAAAAACCCTAAGGACTCCAGCAAAAATAATAATGATAATTATAATAATAATAATAAATTGTTAGAATAAATAAATTCAGTAAAGTTGCAGGATTCAAAATCAATATACAAAAATCTTTTATATATTGATACACTAATAATAAACTATCAAAAAGTGTAATCAAGAAAAGAATCCCATTTACAATTGCATAAAAATTAATAAAATACCTAGGAATAAATTTAACCAAGGAGGTTAAAGATCTGTACACTGAAAACTGTGGCATTGGTGAAAGAAACTGAAGTAGACACAAGTAAATGGAAACATATTCTATGCTCCTGGATTGGATAAATTAGTATTTTATATATTAGCACTACCCAGAGCAATCTACAGATTCAATGCAATCCCTACTAAAATTCCTATGGCATTTTTACAGAATGAGAACATACAATTTTAAATTTTTGTATGTAACCAAAAAAGACCCCAAATAACCAAAATCAAATTGAGAAAGAAGAACACAGCTGGAAGTCTTACAAGTCCAGATTTCAAACTATACTATAAAGCTATAGTAATCAAAACAGTATGGTACTGGCACAAAAATAGACACATAAGATAGCACAGAAATAAACCCATACAAATATGGTCAATTAATTTACAACAAAAGAGAAAAGAATAGACAATGGGAAAAGGACAATCTCTTCAATAAGTGGTGCTGAGAAAATTGGACAACTACATGCAAAAGAATGAAAATTACTTCATAGACAGAAATTAACTCAAAATAGATTAAGACTTAAATGTAAGACCTGAAATCATAAAACTCCTAGAAGAAAACATTAATAGTAAGCTCCTCAACAACAGGTTTAACAATGTTTTCTTGGATCTGACTCCAAAGGCAAGAGAAACAAAAGTGAAAATAAGTAAATGGGAATACATCAAACCAAGAAAATTCTGCACTGCAAAGAAACCATAAAAAAATGGCATCCTACTAAATGGAAAAAGATATTTAAAAATCATACTTCTGATAAAGAGTTAATATCCAAAATATATAAAGAATCATACAATCTATAAAAATAAAACAAAGCAGAACAAAAACAATGATTAAAAAAATGGGCAGAGAGGGGTGCCTGGGTGGCGCAGTCATTAAGCGTCTGCCTTCGGCTCAGGGCGTGATCCCGGCGTTCTGGGATTGAGCCCTACGTCAGGCTCCTCTGCTGGGAGCCTGCTTCTCCCTCTCCCACTCCCCCTGCTTGTGTTCCCTCTCTCGCTGGCTGTCTCTCTCTGTCAAATAAATAAATAAAATCTTTTTTTTAAAAAATGGGCAGAGAATCTAAATAGACGTTTTTTCCCAAAGAAAACATACAGATGGCCAATAGGCACATAAAAATATGCTTAACATCACTAGTCGTCAAAGAAATGCAAATCAAAACCACAATGAAATATCACCCTACACCTGTTAGAATGAGTAAAATAAAAAAGACAAGAAACGACAAGTGTTGGTGGTGATGTGGAGGAAAGAAAACCCTTGTTTACCATTGGTGGTAACGTAAATTGATGTAGTCACTATAGAAAACAGTATGGTGGTTCCTCAAAATACTAAAAATTGAGCTATGATATGATCTAGTAATTCTACATCTGAGTATGTATTCAAAGAAAACTAAAACACCAATTCAAAAAGATATATGCACTCCTATGTTTATTGCAACATTATTTATAATAGCTTAGATATGAAAACAGTTCGGTGTCTATCAATGGATAAAGAAGAAGTGGTATATATACAATAGAATACTACTCAACCATAAAAAAGAGTGATATCTTGCCATTTGTGACAACATGGATGAACCTTGAGAGTATAATGCTAAGTGAAATAAGTCAGACAAAGAAAAACAAATACCACATTATTTCACTTATATATAGAACCTGAAAAACAAACAAACAAAAGAAAACCTAGACTAAAAGATTCAGAGAACATATTGGTAATTGCCAGAGGGGAGGGAGTTTGGAAGAAGCAGTACAAAATGGGTGAAGGGTATTAAGCAGTAGAAACTTCCAGTTATAAAATAAATGACCCATGGGAATATAATGTACAGCATGGGGAATATAATCAATAATATTTCATTACATTTATAGGGTAACAGATGCTAACAAGACTTAATTGTGGTGACCGTTTTGCAAAGTACACAAATATTTAATAACTATTATAAACCTAAAACTAAATATTATATGTCAATTACACATCAATTTTTTAAAAGCACTAAGATATTTAAGATTTGTGATGTTTTGTATTCCCAATAAGAAATTATTAGAATTATGTTTACTCCAATTATTAGTAATATTTGATGTTATCGGTTTTTTTAAATTAGGTATTCTAGACTGAAGTGGTATCTCATTGTCTCAATTTAACTTTAGAATATATGAAATACACATAACAGTTAATGTATTTCTCTGCCAATTCCAGCAACTCTAGTAGTTATGACTTAATTGATTTATCACCTAGTATGGGTCTTGTTTTTCTGTTTGTTATTTCTTTTTCATGACTGCTAATCTTTGAATGGATACCAGACATTATGAATTACATCTTGTCAGTTACTGGATTATTTAAATTCCTATACAATTTCTTGAGCTATTTTTGAAATGTATTTTAAGTTATATAGGAAACATTTGATCTCTTTAGGCATTGTTTTTATTTCTTAATGGCCTGGACCTGTGCTCAGTCAAGGGTTAATTATTCCTCACTACTTATTGAGAAAAGAACTTCCTGAGTACTCCACCCAATGACCTATGAGATATGAACTTTCCTATCTAACTGATATAAACAGACACTATTCCTGGCTCAGTGAGAGTGCCAGGCATGGATCCTTCTAATTATTTTACATAGTTCTTTTGCCTAGGCTTTGGGTCTTTCCTGCCATGCATGCACAGATAATACCCAGGTAGGTGACCACTTGAAGTGGATCAGGGATTCTCTCTGCGAGCAGCTTCCTCTTTAATTAGTCTTGTGGGACTTGGGTTTGTTCTCTCCTACCTCATAGTGACTATGGAGTATCACTGAGCCATTCATTTTATGTAAGTTTTGTAAAGATTTTATTTATTTATTTGAGGGAGAGAGAGAGAATAGAGTGGGGTTAGGGGCAGGAGGAGAAGCAGACTTCCCGCTGAGCAGGGAGCCCAGTGCAGGGCTTGATCCCGGGTCTCTAGGATCATGATGAGAGCCAAAGGCAGATGCTCAACCCACTGAGCCACCACAGGCCCCATCTTATGTGATTAAAAAAAAAATTCTCCCTACTCTATTTGCATGTTCCTCATCACACTTCCTCTTTGGACTGCTCTTCCTTCCCCAAAACAATAACTCCTACACCTTCTGTACACCTAGGTTCACGTGCGTACGTGTGTGTGTGTTTTGTTGTGTTGTGTTATTTTAATGTTACTTTAAGAAAGCCAGCCACCTGGTCTTCTCTCATTCAGGACACATGCAAAGTTGGCTTAAGGTTCAGGGAAGAAAAATATTAGCACATACTAATTCATCATCATGTCATAGGTCAAAACCTGACAAACTGATTTTAATGACAAAAATATATTTGTTCCTATTACTCTAAAATTATCATTGTATAAAATTCTTATTGCCCATGGGGCCCCTGTGAGGCTCAGTCAGTTAAGCGGCCTACTCTTGATTTCACCTCAAGTCATGATCTCAGGGTTGTGGGATCGAATCCCACATCAGGCTTCCCACTCAACATGGAGTCTGCTTGAGAGTCTCTCTTTCCCTCTCCCTCTGCTCCTACCCCCACTCTTGCTCTCACTCTCTAAATAAATAAATACATAAAATCTTTAAAAAACAAACTTATTGCTACCATATTAAAAGGAAATGTGGAAATGTCCTTCAAATGTTCTAGTAGAAAAGTTTATTTTCTACAATGTAGGTTAAAGAAGAGTACAGGGAACTCATCTTCCATAGATATGAGATTATAAAGTTTCCTTCATATCTATAGGAAGCCTAAATATTATTTTAAGATTATCCCTTAATTGTAGGATTATTTCCAATTTGAATATGTATTTAATGAAGAAGACACTATTAAAATAAGAAATCTTAAAAATATTTCTCCAGATATCTATTTCAAATTCCTGTGAAACATTCTTTCTTATGTATCTAAGTAAGTACATTTGTTCCACTTTTTTTTTCTGAGAAATGTATTATATCTTTCAAAGTTTTCACAACTGCTTAGAGTTAGTGTTTTTTCTCTAAAGAATTCAAGTATCCTTACTCTTGCAAATTTAATTTTTTTAAAAACTCCCATTAATAATTGGTTGCAATGAGATATATTCTCTTTTATTTTTCTTTTTATATACTATTTAGAGCTTAATATTTTTCACCCAAGAAAAATTTTGCCTGGCTGCCTCTTTGGTTGTAAATCTGATCCTTTCAGATATAGCATTGTCCTGATGAGGCCTTGAGAATACTCATAGTTATATTACTTACTGAATTGCTCTCCAGTGTCCTGACAGAACAAAACACTGGAAGTACACCATAATTTACCATAAAGAAATAACTTCAGCAATAAACCCTATTTAGTGGTAGGAAAGAAGAGAATAACAGGGCAAACTAAATAAACACCATCACAACACAGCACATTAGATGACATTTTTACAGCAATGTATAAAAATGACTTTGTAGAATCCTGATACAGACTTACAGCCAAAGTTTCTTTCAAGAGCATAAAACCTTCCTGCTATCAGGAAAATCTGTTGCAATTCTCAGGAAAGTTGCTTTTTGAAAAACAATTTAATTCTGCTCTAACATGGATGTAAATATTTTTAATTGAAACACATTTACAGAATAAACATGTCCTAAATAATGTAATGAAATTGATTAACAGGTGATAAATTAAATTATTAATTAAACTTACTTGCAGAACAATTTTATTAAAGTTCTATAACATTCTGATTTACATGAATGAATGCATGGTTTAACAAAATGAAATTCAAATGTAATTTAATCATCTGTAAATAAAGATAAGTAGGAAAAATAAATACCCAACACAAAATTTGTCAGTGGAAACAAATGACAAAATAACTCTTTTATAGAAGAACCCTCCTGATGAGAAATATATATACATTTCCAGCGTATATATACTGGAAAATTTTAAATATATTTAAATGCATTACCAAGGTAGAGAGTAAGAAAACTGCAGAGGACTAAAATTAAATGAAAATAGGAACTAGGAATCAAAATGAGTGTGTCAAATCCAGCTTTTTTTCTCAAAGACTTTCATCAAATTTTGAGAGACTTTGAAGTTTCCTCTTCCTTTTAGTCTGAGTTAGAAAAATCAAAAGATTCTAATATGACACGATGACACATATGACATGACTGATGAATCCGGCACCCTTACAGTCTATACTTTTAGAGAAAGAAAGAATTAAAGTTAAACCCATTATACAGAAGTGACAGCAAAAATATTTTCTTATTTTAAACTTGGAACTGAATAGAAAGAAAAGAAATTCTTCTGTGAGAATTTTTAATCATAAATGATATTGCGCAGATTTTTGCTTGAATTTATGCTACTCGTGTTCAGAAGTAAAACTCGAGGTAGAAAATTTGGGTAAAGGTATGCTTAGGTTCGTAGTGCTCCTTGATGAATGTCAGAAGAAAATCGTACCACCCCCGAAGAAGCGTGGCATCAGCCTGAGAATCAACAACTTCCTACATACAAAGTTCCAAGGGAAATGAGCAGTTTACAGTTAAAAATCATAAAATCATAAAAAGGACAAAACATCACAAGTGAGAACCAGGAAAATAAATGACAAAATTTGCACAAAGAATGTAAATATCAGAATTACCAGGCTATTTTTGCATGGCTTAAAAAAAGAAAAGAAATTGGGGACAGGAAATTATGGAAAACAACTAAGTATATTTGAGAAAGAATAACTGGATTTCTATAAATAAAGAAGATTTGAAATTTAATACTTAAAATATAGATTAAATAACAAATCACATATAGCTTAACTAATGAACTGGAAGACAGATTTTCAAAATGATTTATAGTAGCAATAATTTTAAAAACTTCTGGTGTCCATTCTGGCATATAAAGAGGTTGGAAATCATCACTGCATCCTAACAGCAAGTAAAAAGTTGAACAAACTCAAAAATCATCAACTTTTTTTAGATCAGTCAGAGAAATGAGATCACTGGGCAAACCAATGCTTGCAAAATTGGAGACACCAATAGCACCAATAAGTAAATACAGAGAATCACAACTTATTACAAGAGAAACCCATTAGTAGAAGCCTCCACAGGAACCAGTGTCAAGGTAATAAAACCTAAAATATACTCAAGGGATTGCTGGTGGCTCAATGTGAACAAGTCTGAGAGTTAAAAATTCCAAGGGGGACCCAGTCATAGCAGGCTCACATACTTTTGTATCACCTCCAGAGGCACAACTAGGTTTTCACAGTGAATACTGGAAAAAAAGTCCCCTCATCTTCTGGGAAGAAGAAGGGGGAAGTAAACATTTTGAAATATGTCAGAAGATTCTATTCTTAACGAGGTCTGCCCTCAGAAGAAACTAACTTAACAGAGCATAAACTACAATAGTTGTATCAGAGCCTAACTGACTTGGAGGAAGGGAAATAGCCAATTCTAGCCAGGTTTAGCCTTCCATGTGGAGGAAGAGAAATACCCAATTCTCGGTTCCTCTATCCTTCCATGGACAGAAAGGAAATACTTACCCCCAGCTCACTTTATCCATTCTTTTCCACCTCTGGCAGGGAGAACAGAGAAGCACTTCTGAAATTCACTGTCTAGAGACATAGGCTCATTAAGAAATTGAGAACTAATCATCGGACTATACAACACTTGTTTTCCTTCAACAAATTACTACCACATTGCTAAAGACCTCTTTACTGCAGTACTTTTTCCCAGTACACGATGTTTGCTATCAAGAATAAATTAAAAGGCACACTAAAAGGCAAAAAACACAGTTTGATGAGACAGAGCAAACATAAGAACCAGACCCAGGTATGGCAGGGATGTTGAAAATATCAGACTGGAAATTTAAAGTATGATTAATAGACTAAAAGTTATAACGGATAAGGTAGAGAGCACAAAAGTAGAAGAGCAGTAGGATCAGAGACATGGGAATTCTAAAAAAGAATCAAAAACAAGCATGAGATCAAAAACATTGTAACAGAAATAAGGAATGCTATGCCTTTGAAGGGCTCATTAGTGGACTGAACTTGTCAGAGGAACAAATATCTAAGTTTGAAGATATCTCAATAGAAACTTCCAAAATTGAAAAATAAAGAAAAAAATAATTGAAAGAAACAGAACAGAATATCCAAGGATTTTTGAACAACCGCAAAAGGTGTAACATATGTGTAATGGGAATATCAGAAGAAAAAGGAAACATACAGAACAAATATTTGAAGCAATCTGACAGATAATTTCCCCTAAATTAATATCAGACACCAAAGACCAAGGAAGCCCATAGAACATGAAGCAGGATAAATGGCAGAAACAAACAAACAACAATACTAAACATATGCATATCATATTCAAAATGCAGAAATCAAAGACCAATAAAAATCTTGAAAGAAGCCATAGGTCAGGGAAAGAAACAACTTCATCTTTAGGGGAGCAAATATAAGAATAACATCCAACTTCTTCTCAGAAACCACATAAGCAAAAGAGTGGAGTGAAATATTTAAAGGATTAAGAGGGAAAAAACCCATCCACCCAGAATTCTGTACCCTGTGAAATTACGCTTAAAGAGTGAAGCAGAAATAAAGATCTCCCCAGACCAGGAAAAAAAAAAAGATATTTTTGAAGGAATTTTTTACCAATAGACATGCCTTGCAAGAAATGATTTTAAAAACTCTTTGGAGTGAAGGAAAATGATGCAGGTCAAAATTCAGATCTATAGGAAGAAAGGAAGAACACTGGAGAAGGAATAAATTAAGATAAAATGAAAACTTATATTTTTCTTAATCTTAATTGATATCATAGATAACGATTTGTTCAAAATAATTATAGAACAATATACTCAATCATGTATACTTATGTATATATAAGAATAGGAACAAAGAAAAGACAACACATGGAAAATGATAACAAATATGATAGATATTAATCCAACTATATCAATAATGACTTTGAATATCAATATTTTATATATGACAATTACACAGATTGTCAGAGTGAATCAAAAGAACAGGACCCAATTATATGTTGTCTACAAGAAATCTGCTTTAAATATAAAGACACATATATATTAAAAGTAAATAGATGAAGAAAGATATTACAGGCTAACACTGACTGAAAGAAATCAAGGGTAGCTATATTAATTTCAGACACCGCAGACTTCAAAAGAAGAAAAATTATCAGGGATAATGAGTGTCAGTACAGAAGGGTAAAGGAGTCAATTCCCCAAGAAGACCTAATAATCCTTAATGTATATGCATCTAACAACAGAGCAACAAACAAAGTGGAGTAAAAACTGGAGCTACAAAGAGAAATAGATACACCCACTATTCACTGTTAGCAGCTGGAGACTCCAGCACCCATCTGTCGGAAATAGCCAGATTCAGCAGGTAGAAAGTCAGTAATGACAACAGCATCACCAATCAACTGGATATAATTAGCATGTATCTACTATTTTATCCAACAACCACAGAATACATGTTCTTCTCAAGCTCACATTGAACATTCACCAAGATAGATCACATTCTGGGCCACAAAACACATTTTAATTTTTTAAAAATAGAAATCATACAATGACTACTTTCAGACCACAGTGGAATTAAACTAGAAATCAGTAACAGAATGAAAGCTGGAAAATCCCTTAATACTTGCAGTTTAAACAACACACTTCTAAATAATAATGGGCCAAAGAAGAAATCTCAAAAGAGATTTTAAAATATTTAGAATTAAATAAAAATGAAAATGCAACTTATCAAAATTGGTAGGATGCAGCCAAAGCACTGTGGGATTTGGGGGGGATTTTTTGTTTTTGTTTTTGTTTTTGATGCTCAGTTAGCTACTGTATCATTAGTTTTTGATGTAGTGTTCAGTGATTCATTAGTTGCATATAATACCCAGTGCTCATCACAACACATGCTCTCCTTAATACCCATCACCCAGCTACCCCATCCTCCCACCCCTCACCCCTCTGAAACTCTCAGATTGTTTCTTGGAGTCCATAGTCTATCATGGTTTGTCTCCCTCTCTGATTTCTCCCCCTTCAGTTTTCCCTCCCTTCCCCTATGGTCCTCCATATTATTCCTTATGTTCCACATATTAGTGAAATCCTATGATAATTGTCTTTCTCTGCTTGACTTATTTCACTTAGCATAATCCCCTCCAGTTCCATCCATGTCAATGTAAATGGTGGGTATTCATTCTTTCTGATGGCTGAGTAATATTCCATTGTATATATGTACCACATCTTCTTTATCCATTCAATCTGTCGAAGGGCATCATCTTCCACAGTTTGGCTATTGTGGACACTGCTGCTATAAACATTGGGGTACATATGCCCCTTCTTTTCACTACCTCTGTATCTTTGGGGTAAATGCCTAGTAGTGCAAAAGCTGGGTCATAGGGTAGCTCTATTTTTAACATCTTGAGGAACCTCCATACTGTTTTCCAGAGTGGCTGTACCAGCTTGCATTCCCACCAACAGTGTAAGAGGGTTCCCCTTCCTACACATCCTCACCAACATTTCTTGTTTCCTGTTTTGTTAATTTTTGCCATTCTAACTGGTGTAAGGTGGTATCTCATTGTGATTTTGATTTGTATTTCCTTGATGGTTAGTGATATTGAACATTTTTTCATGTGTCTGTTTTAATGGAATGTATAGCTTTGGATGCATATATGAGAAAAGAAGAAAGATGTGGGGCACCTGAGGGGCTCAGTCAGTTGAGTGTCCAACTCTTGATTTTGGCTTGGGTCATGATCTGGGAGTCCTGGGATTGATCCCTGTGTCAGGCTCCATGCTTGGCAGGGAGTCACTCTCTTTCTCAGCCTCCACCTCTCCCTTCGCCTACTCTCTCTCTCTCTCTCTTTCTCTCTCTCAAATAAATAAATCTTTTAAAAAAAGAAAGGTGTAAAATCAATACTCTCAGTTTCCACCATAGTAAACTAGAAAAAGAAGAGCAAATTCCAAAGTAAGTAGATGAAAAAAATAATACAAATTAGTGTAGAAATCAATGAAATTGAAAATAGGAAATCAGTAGAGAAAATCAAAAAAATCAAAAGCTGATTCTTTGGAAAGGTTAATAAAATCATTAAGCCTCTAACCAGGCTAATGAAGAATGAAAGAAGACACAAATTACCAATAACAGAAATGAAAGAGAGGTTATCATTACAGTTCCTATGGACATCACACCAATAATAAAGAAATAATCTGAATAATTCTGTTATGGACTGAATGTTTGTATTGACCTAAAATTCATAAGTTGAAACCCTACTGATGAGGGAACAGAAGGCAAGATGAAGACAAAGCAGAAACTGATGCCCTGCAACACCCCCCCCCCCATGGGATGTATGTGACATTCCTCAGGCACTCCTGGCTGCCCTGAAGGACAAAGAAATAGTTAACCTATAGATACCACAATCCTGCAAGACTTAAGTCTCCTTTAGTGTCTTTTTTTTTTTTAATAATGATTTTTTATTATATTATGTTAGTCACCATACAGTACATCCCCGGTTTTCGATGTAAGGCTCGATGATTCATTAGTTGTGTATAACACCCAGTGCACCATGCAATATGTGCCCTCCTTACTACCCATCACCGGCCTATCCCATTCCCCCACCCCCCTCCCCTCTGTAGCCCTCAGTTTGTTTCTCATAGTCCATAGTCTCTCATGTTTCATTCCCCCTTCTGATTACCCCCCCTTTCTTTATCCCTTTCTTCCCCTACTGATCATTCTAGTTCTTATGTTCCACAGATGAGAGAAATCATATGATAGTTGTCTTTCTCTGCTTGACTTACTTCACTTAGCATTATCTCCTCCAGTGCCGTCCATGTTGTAGCAAATGTTGAGAACTCGTTCTTTCTGATTGCTGAGTAATATTCCATTGTATATATGGACCACAACTTCTTAATCCAGTCATCTGTTGAAGGGCATCTCGGCTCCTTCCACGATTTAGCTATTGTGGACATTGCTGCTATGAACATTGGTGTGCATATGGCCCTTCTCTTTACTACGTCTGTATCTTTGGGGTAAACACCCAGTAGTGCAATGGCTGGATCATAGGGTAGCTCAATTTTTAACTTTTTAAGGGACCTCCACACTGTTTTCCAGAGTGGCTGTACCAACTTGCATTCCCACCAACAATGTAGGAGGGATCCCCTTTCTCCACATCCTCTCCAACAATTGTTGTTTCTTGCCTTGTCTATTTTTGCCATTCTAACTGGTGTAAGGTGGTATCTCAGTGTGGTTTTGATTTGAATTTCCCTGATGGCTAATGATTTTGAACATTTTTTCATGTGTCTGTTAGCCATTTGTATGTCTTCATTGGAAAAGTGTCTGTTCATATCTTCTGCCCATTTTTTGATTTGTTTATTTGTTTCTCATGTATTGAGTTTGAGAAGTTCTTTGTAGATGTTGGATACCAGTCCTTTATCTGTAGTGTCATTTGCAAATATATTCTCCCATTCCGTGGGCTGCCTCTTAGTTTTTCTGACTGTTTCCTTGGCTGTGCAGAAACTTTTAATCTTGATGAAGTCCCATAAATTCATTTTATCTTTTGTTTCTCTTGCCTTTGGGGATGTATCATGAAAAAGGTTGCTTTGGCCGATGTCGTAGAGGTTGCTGTCTATGTTCTCCTCTAGAATTTTGATGGATTCCTGTCTCACATCGAGGTCTTTCATCCATTTGGAGTTTATTTTTGTGTATGGTGTGAGATAGTGGTCAAGTTTCATTCTTTTGCATGTAGCTGTCCAATTTTCCCAGCACCATTTATTGAAGAGACTGTCTTTTTCCCACCGGATGTCCTTTAGTGTACAAATGTCTTAGCAGTCTATAAGAACAAAGCATCTCTGTCAGTAACCTAGCTTCCAGAAGGGAATGTAGATACAATTGAATGTTCTTGTAGTCTGCAGCCTCCAGGAAGTTCCCAACTATCTTCATGTTAATGCCTTACGAGAGGGGTAAACAGCTTTGACTTGACAATGGCAAGGCCTTGGTATCCTGTGAGTCTTCTTTAACATATGAAAGTATTTTCTCGACCTCCTTTTTTCCTTACCTCCCCCAACCCCATAGTATATAATCAGCCACCCCTCACAACCCCGGCACAGCAGCTTTTTCTGCCCACGGGTCCTGTCCCCGTGCTTCAATAAACCACCAATTTTGCACCAAAGACACCTTTGGTCGTCGGCTCCAGACTCCACCCCACTGAACCTCACGTGTATTCCGTAACCTCATCACTACTTCTCAAGATGATGGTATTAGAAGGCAAGCATTTGGAGAAAGTTAGGAATCGATAAAGTAATAAGGGAGAATTCTTCATGAATGGAATTAATGCCCTTATAAGGGTCATAGAAGAGTTTGCACTGTCTGTTCTGCTTTCTGTCATGTGAGGATACATCAAGGAGGCAGCTGTCAACAATCCAGAAGAGGGCTTTCACTAGAACCCAACCATGCTGCCACCCTGATCCTGGACCTCTAGCCTCCAGAACTGTGAAAAATAAATTTCTGTTGTTTGTAAGCCACCCAGCTTATGGTATTTTTGTTATAGCAGCCTGATCTGACTAAATAAAAATCAGTACCAAGAATTGGGATTGCCGCTGTTAACCAATACCTAAACATGTGGAAGCAGCTTTGGAACTGGGTAATGGGTAGAAGCTAGAAGAGTTTTGAGGCGCATGCTAGGAAAAAACCTACATTGCTTAAACAGATCTTTAATGACAATTCTGGTGAGAGTTCAGAGAGAAAAGAGGAGAGCTATAGAAAGCCTCACTCTTAGAGAATATCTAAGTATTCCTAAAGAGAATTTTGGTAGAAATAGGAATGGTAAATGACTTTCTGAGGAGGTTTCAGACAAAAATGAGGAACATATTGGAAACTGGAGGAAAGGTTATCCTTGTTGTAAAGTGGTAAAGAGCTTGGCCGAATTGCATGGTTTAGTGTTTTGTGGAAGGTAGAGCTTACAAGCAATGAAACTGAATAAACTGAATATGTAGCTGGAGCTATTCCCAAGCAGGGTGCTGAAGGTGTGGCTTGTCTCCTCCTGACTGCTTATAGTAAATGCAACAGGAAGACAAAACTGACATAAAAACAGAGTCATCAACCAAAAAGGAATAGGAATTTGGAAAAATCTCAGCCTATGCCTGTTGCAGGAAATGAGAACACTAAAAATATGGCCAAGCAACCAGTTCCATAAGGAGATTGGAATGGATGTGAACCGTGGATTTAATCAGCCACCCCTACAGGAAAACTGCTAGTTTAAACTGAAGAGAAAGGAGACGGGAAGGTATGAAGGAAGGCTGTTGGACTTCCGGATTTTACAGAACAGAACCAGAGAGCTACTCAGCCACATTTGTGTGCTATTCTTCAAGACCAGGGAAGAAGGACACCAAGGTAATTTGGAGATCATCAAGGCTGCCTCCTCAATTTCAAAAGGCAAGACCACTGTCTTGTATTCAATAGGCTATACAGTCTCCCCCAGAGTCATAGGGCTGGACTGCTGGAAAACAGGACTACCATGTCAGTAGGTCCAGAAGGCATAGCATCAAGCCAAGGAGGAATATTTTTCAATCTTAAGATTCTTACGTGGTTTGCCCTGCTCAACTTTGGACTTGCTTGGGACCCATCATCCCTCCTTTTTTTCTTATTTTTCCCTTTTGAAATGGAAATGTCCAAGTCACACCTGTCCCAACATTGTATTTTGGAATCACATAACTTGTTTGATTTCACAGATTTACAGCTGCAGAAGAATTTTGCCTCAGGATGAATCTTATCTTGGGTCTCACCCATACTCAATTTATATAGTAGTTAGATGAGACTTTGGACTTTGGACTTTAGAGAGATTGTTGGAACAAGTTAAGACCATTGTTGTGATAGAATGAATGAATTTTGCATGTGAGAAGGACATGAATTTTGTGGGGCCAGGGGTGAAATGTTATGGACTGAATGTGTCCCTCCCCATATTTATTTGTCGAAACCCTACTTCCTAAGGTGATGGTATCTGTTGTTTGTAAGATGCCCCATTTATGGTGTTTGTTATGGCAGTCCAAGCTGACTAAGACAAACTTTACACCTACAAATCTGATAACCTAAACGAAACAGAGCAATCTCTTGAAAAACACAATTTGTCAAAACTCACTGAAAATGAAATAAACAATCTATGTAAACCTACATTTATTAAAGAAATTGAATCAATAATCAATAAACTTCCAAAAGGAAAGCACGAGACCCAAATGGGTTCACTGGTGAATTCTACCAAACACTTAAGGAAGAAATTATACCAATTTTCTATAATCCCTTTCAAAAGATAGATTCAGAAAGAACAATTTCTAACTTATTCTATGAAGCCAGCATTACCCTAATACCAAAAGCAAAGACTTTACAAGAAAAGAAAACTACAAATATCTCTCATGAACATAGACATAAAACCCTCAACAAAATATTAGCAAATCAAATCTAACAATGCATAAGAAATTATACATAGCTAAATGAGATTTATCCCATATATGCAATGCTGGTTGGACATTTGAAAATCAGTTAAAGTCATCAATTACATCCATCAACAGGCTGAAGAAGAAAAATCACATGATCAATTAACAGATGCAGAAAAGCATTTAATAAAATTGACCCATTTATGATTAAAAAAACTCTCAGTAAACTAGGAATAGGGAGGAACTACCTCATCTTGATAAAGAATATCTAAGTATAACCCACAGATAATACCAGATTTAAATGGTGAGAAGCTTTAAGTTTTTTCACTAAGATCAAGAACAAGGCAATTATGTCCCCTCTCACACTTCTTTTTAATATTTTACCAGTGGTCCCGACTAATGCAATAAGAAATAAAATGTATACACATTGGGAAGAAAGAAGTAAAACTGTTTCTGTCCACAGATGTCATGATCATCTACATAGAAAAGCCAAAAGCATCACAAAAATACTACTAGAACTAAGCGACTATAGCAAGGTTTTGGGATACAAGGTTAACATACAAAAGACATTTGCTTTCCTATATACTTGCAATGAAAAAGTGAAACTTGAAATTAAAAACATAAAGCCACTTATATTAGCTCCTCCAAAAAATGAAATACTTTGGTATAAATCTTTAAAAATATGTACAAGGTCTATACGAGAAAAACTACAAGACTCTAATGAATGAAATCAAAGAACTCTAAGTGGAGAGATATTCCATGTTCATTGACAGAAAGACACAATATTGTCAACATGTTAGTACTTTTCACCTTGAATTATAAATTCAATGTAATCCCAATCAAAATCTCAGCAAGTATTTTGTGAATATTGAGAAGCTAATTCTAAAGTCCATATGAAGAGAGAAGACCCAGATAGCCAACACAATAGCTAAAGAAAAGAACAAAGTCAGAAGACAGACACTAGCCAACTTCAAGACCAACATAAAACTACAGCAATCCAGAAAGTGTGGTATTGGTACAAGAACAGACAAAAAGATCAATAGAAAAGAATAGAGAAACCCAAAATAGGCCTACATAAATATAGTCAACTGAGCTTTGACAAAGGAGACAAGGTAATACAATGAAGATCAGACAGTCTTTTCAATAAATGGTGTTGGAACACCTGTATATCCACATGAAAAGGAAAAATCTACACACAGATCTTATATCCCTTAGAAAACATAAACTCAAAAAGGATCTAAACCTAAGTGGAAAAAGAAAAACTATAAAATTCCTAGAAGATAACATAGGAGAAAAACAAGATGACCTTGGGTATGGTGATGACTTTTTAGACATAACATCAAAGGCATGAGCCATGAAAGAAAAAATTGAAAAGTGGAATTCATTAAAATGTAGAACATACGCTTTTTGAAATATACTGCTAGAGCATCAAAGGACAAACCACAAACTGGAGAAAAGATTATCAAAAGATATAACTGATTAAAAAAATGTTATCCAAAATATACAAGGATATCTTAAAGCTCAACTATAAGAAAACAAACAACCCTATAAAAAAATGGATAAAAGACCTGAAGAGACACCTCACCAAAGAAGATATACAGGTGGAAAATAAGCATATGAAAAGATACTTCCATCAGATGTCAGAGAAATGTAAATTAAAGCAATAAGATACCAGCACATACCTATTAGAATGTCCAAAATCCAAAACACTAAAGACAGTCTGGCAGTTTCTTACAAAACTAAACATATTCTTAACATATGATCCAACAATCACCCTCTTCGGTATTTGCCCAAATGAGCTGGAAACTTATGTCCACACAAAAAAACCTGCACATACACATTTAAAGCAGCTTTATTCATAATTGCCCAAACTTGGAAACCACGAAGATATCCTTCATTAGGTAAAGAGATAAACTGGTACACCTAGACAATGCAATATTACTTAGCACTAAAAGAGATATCAAATAGTAAGCTATGTAAAAGTCATGGAGGAAACTTAAGTGCATTATTTTAAAAGAAAGAAGCTGATCTAAAAAGGCTACATATTGTATGATTCCAAATATTTGACATTCTAGAAACAACAAAACTATGAAGACAGTAAAAGGATGTGGTTGCCAGGAGTTGAACGGAAGGAAGGGATGAATAGGTAAAGCATAGAGGAATTTTTAGGGCAATGAAAAATACTCTTTATGATACTATAATGGTGGATATATGCCATTGTACTGTTGCCAAAACCCAAAGAATGTGCATCACCAAGACTGAACCCTAATGTGAACTACGGACTTTGGGTAAAATGGATGTGTTGATGTAGGTTCACTGATTATAACAAATGTATCACTCTGGTATGAAATTTGACAGTTGGGAAGCTATGCATGTATGGGGGCAGAGCACATATGGGAAATCTCTGTACTTTCCACTCCATTTTGGTGCAAATCTAAAATTGCTGTAAAAAAAATAGTCTATTAAAAAATGTAAAGGATGCAGAATTTTAGTTTTAGCCATAATGGTGTCACTGGTACTACACTAGCTATCCCTCCCTATCCCTGGTACTCATTCTCTCCCTCCTCTCTGACCCTCATGGGAGAAACACCTCTGAATTTTCTTCCCACATGGGGTTAGTGCTAGCTCTTGCTGTAATAGGAGGAAAGGTAATTCTGAAAGCTCAGAAGGTTCAAAGAAGTCGGAGGAATAAAACTCAGGAGAAGTATACATCTAGATGATACTATCTCTATAGCAGGAGCACAGCTTTTCCAATTTAGGGCCCTGATTTTTACATCACAGAGAGATATAGTTTGGGCATTGAGCTGTCTTGGAAGTTCATTTACTCTATTAAGTAAGGATATGGTCTTCAACTTCCAATGCTATCCTACTGCATGACATGGGGGCTTCTTTGTAAGCTGCCCAAGTGGCTCTGGTTCTCACACTTAGTTTTCAGTTATTTGTTTTTTGAGCTTGGCTTTTCATTATCAAGCCTGTTCCTCACAGATTTGGCTGTTGGATTCTCCAGCAAGCAGATACAGAGGTGAGGTCAAATTTACAAGTTTTTTATTTTTTTTTATTTTTTGGTGGGGGGCAAAGTAACACCTGAAAAAGACAAGGAGAAAGTCTTACAGAGAAGGAAGGCATCAGGCCATGAGGACAGACCAAGTGTTGACCAACCCAGTGGGAAGTACTGGAGCAAAGACTGATTGTTGAAGAATTTGTCAGACACACATGCCTAGCTCCTTGTGCAACTATCTTGCTCAGTTACTGACAAGAAGAAAATCACCTCTACTCAAAAACTAAGATGGACCCCAAAAGTGCTAACAGCTAGAAGGTGACAGCTAACCACATTCTTTGTTACCTGAAAGAATCTTTTCTGAAAAAATGACCTAAGCTGTGGTTTTTCACATCTACTACAGACACTACTAAGCAAGTAGACCCAGTGGCCATTTGTAGAATAAACAACAACCAATTATACATGGAATATTCACTAGGATAACCTGTATACTGAGTTGTAAAGTCTCAATAAATTCAGAAAGATTGAAACCATAGAGAATAAGTTTCCTGAACAAAAATGGAATTAAATCATAAAGGAACAACAACAAAAATCTGCAAAATTACCACAAATTAGAAATTTGATAACATTCTTTTAAATAATGTGTGAGTCAAAGAAGAAATCACAAGGAAATTTTGAAAGTATTTTGAAAATGAAAACATAAAAAATGGCGAATACAGTTAGAGTAGATCCTAGAGGGATTTTGTCTGTTTTATGTGCCAATATTAGAAAAAGAACAGATGTCTAACAGCAATGATCCAAGTTTCTACCTTAAGAAGATAAAAATAAAAAGGGCAATTTAAGAAGAAAAGAGTAATGATGAGAGCAGAAATCAATGAAATAGAAAACAGAGAAAGAACAGGGAAAATCCACAAAACAAAAAATCTGGTATTTTGAAATGAAATTATTAACCTCTGGCCAGACTGATAAAGGAAAATAAAAGACAGAAAAGTGACACAAATTACTAATGTCAAGTGAAAAAAGGATTATAACTGTAGATCCTATAGACATTAAAACTATAATAAATTGAATTAAATTAAAATATAATAAGAATACAATAAGAAAATATAAAGAAAAATTTCATGCCAATCAATTCACCATCCTAGATGAATTAAAAAATTGTCAAAACTGAAAAAAGGAGAACTAGGCCATCTGAATTGTCTTGAGAAAACTCAGGAGCAATGATTTTTTCCACTGGTGCATTTATCCGGTATTTTTTAAATTAATCCTACACAAATTCTTTCAAGAAAAATAAGAAGTAGGACCACCTCCCCATTCCTTTCATGTGGCCAGAATAGGTCTGACATGAAATCTAGAAAAATTACAAGGAAAGAAAATTACAATCTGTATTGTTCATTAATCCTAGGTGTAAATACTTTAAAAAATATTAGAATATTGAATCTAGAAATTTGGAAAAGATTAATACACAGTGGACAAGTGGTGTTCATCTCAGGAATAGAAGTTTAACACTTGAAAATGGATCAATGTAATTGTCTATATTAACAAAATAAAAAGAACAAAGGATATGATGGTATCAAGAGATGCACAGAAAACATACAACAAAATTCAAAATGTTTTTTATCATATAACTCTCAGAAAACTAGGAATAGAAGGAAAACGTGTAACCTAATAAAAAACATCTATGCTAAAATTATGGCTAACGTCATAGTTGCTGATAAAAAACTCTATCTTATCATCTGAGACCAGGAAGAAAACAAAAATGTCTGCTTTCCTCACTTATATTCTGCATTTTAGATACAGTCCTAGACAGTGTAATAAAGAGAAATGGAGCACTGGCAACAAGTGGAGGTAGATAAGAAGGTAAGTTTTTGTTTGTTCATTTGTAAGTTTATAAGAATAGAAAAATAGCACCAAGTTTGTAGGCCTATAGGAATGATCTGGCAGAAAGGGAAAATGACCATACAAGAGAAAGAGGCAATTACAGAAGTGGCTTGTGTAGGAGAGACATGATGGAATCTAGTGTACAAGTAGAGTGAATGATAAAAACCAGAATGTGTTCATCCATTTTAATAGAAGGGAAGAAGGAGAATGTGCATAAAGAGGCTTTGTGGTTGATTTGTTCTTGGAACCAGTGAATCTCTTCTCTTGGTTGCTTCCATTTTTTAACTGAAATAAACACTATTTAATTTAGCTAAGAGTGAGGAGAATTGGAAGTTGGAGGAGAGAAAAGAAGGAAAGAAACAGAAAACTAAGTTGGGGAAACGGAGTTACATATTGCAGGTTGGCTGAGGAGAAGTTTAGATGGATTTGTGAACTACAGTCATCAATTTTAACACAGACCAGTTAGTAAAATGATGGACTTTTCTCTATTCATGTGCAGCTGCTTAGGTGCTGGCATCAAGTACATGGGGAGTTGACCTGCAACAGAAAAAGAGTTTTTATGGCAAATACAGTGAACTGAGAGAGGCACTAGGGAATAGAGGGCATAGGAAAGGAAATAATTACAATGACGGAAAGGGGACATAAATTGGATAATAAGTGAAATGAGAATTTGAGAAATGTGGCAGAAAGTGAAGAGTTGGTAGGATTAATCTATAGAAGGTAGAGGTAGGATCCTAAAAACATGGGAGTTAAATGGATGAGGGAACGAGCTCAAAAATAGGAGATGATTTTTAGAGAAAAGAAAGCTTTAAATTAATCCAATGCACAGGGTAGTGAAAATGGTAAAGAAATGACCAATGGTATACTTGTAAATGTCCAACAAGCGGCTCTCTGTAAAAGATAAACATATGAATATATATATATATATATATATATATATATATATATATGCCTATGTAATTAAGTCATAAATTTTACTCATATAAAAGGTGTTTAACACAGCTACCAAATAACAACACGATGTATAATACTCCTCATTATAGATTCATTATATCTAATTGATTCTCATAGAATCCTTTTGTTGATTTTTGCCAAACTCTTGTATCCAAAGCCAAACTGTGATTACACTTGACAAACCAGTGTCTTTTTTACATGGATTTCGGTTGTTATTTTTGTTTCTGTTGATGTGCAAGATGGAAGCAAAGTAACAGAAATGTGTGTTGGAACTTGACTCCTTAATCTATGATGTAAGCAACTTCACAACTGATTCAGATAAGAGTTTTTGAATACTGAAAGTATTTCCTCATTTTTAGCACTCTTTACAATGCAACACCTTCAGACAAAACACACTTTTAAGTTTAAGCTGCATCATTAACATATGCTCTATTACATTTCTATATCTAAGCCATCAGCAAAACCACAATTCAAGACCTGATTTGTAGAGTTTTCCAATTTCTGTCGTGAATACTGTATCTATGGCCAGTGTCCTCACTGAATGCAGTGCTAGGAAGAGATGCTAAAAAGAAATGCCCATCATTATGTAGTATTTCTGATATGCAGGTACAATAAACATAAATAACATCAAAAGCGGAATTAATAGTAAAATGATAAGACATAATGAGTTATTACTTTTCAATATCTATTTCACTTGTTTTTAATACAACCTAATTGTAAGTTTATGTAATTAAAATTGTAATAATAGCCCTTTTAGTAATAAGTTTGCAAAATTCCTGAAAATGTAAAAATCAACTCCTGCAAGCTGGTTCAATCTAGCTCTCCCACACCACCGACATGGCTAAATATGACTTGGACTGGATGCAAATTGGAAGTGAGTTGGTCAAGAAACTGGTAATTTGAGAAATGATGTCCCAATAATATGGAAACTACTTAAGCAAAGAAAAGTCGAGAGCCAATATATTGGCTCATAACATGAATCTAAAAGGGGCTAGAGAGATAGGGTGAGAAGGAAAGAAGAGAGAAACAGAGGACAGAAGTAGCAATGAGGAGCACGTTTAACATCTATAGCCCTTCCGTCCTCCATTGTACTCAAGATATGAAGAAATGAGCTATCACTTTCAGGACTTCAGGGTAAATGGTAGAATCAGAATACAATCTGGCTGCAACTAGAGCAAGATGGCATGAGGAACATTTGGACAGGAGGTTTAAGAGATATGGCTTTGGGCTAATCATTAATGATGGATTCCAGAAAGCACAGTTAGAATTAGAGAGATTAGGGCACAGGGAGATTGTATCAGAGCCACAAAAGTGCGAACTTCTGGAAGGTGTGGGATAGGGGACAGGAGGAATTGAGCTTCCTTTAAGATTTCATTTACATAAGCATGAAAGGTAGGCAGGAGTTAGTCTGGGTAATCTCTTCGGTAGACTAATGATAACTTCTTGAGACTGGTCAGGCCCTCAAACAGGGCAAGTAGTTGTATGACTCTGAGCATATGTACATGGCAACCTATCCACTAAGAAGCATCTTACCACATCTTGTAAATTTATTAGCCCAGAAAGTCTATCCCATCGCACTATCCAGACTCACCTTTTCACTGTTACTCTGACAGCTGAGTGTGATTTCTTTTAGATTACCAAAGCTGTAATTTCTGGTTTTCATGTTTACCTGTTTTTATCTCTCTCAACAGAATGTAAGTTCCAGTATGGCAGAAAAACTACATCTCTTTGGCTGATTAACTTCCAGCCAGCCCTTGGCACAGTGCATACATAGCACGTAGTAGATACGCAGAAATACATGTTTGGTGAATTAATAAATTAAAAAATAAAAATTGCCAGCAATTTTTTTGGCTTTGTGACTCAGTAAAAAAACCAAGATCAGCATTACAGAAGGACAAATGTGGTGTGGGGGGAAAAAAGACAAGGAGTTAGCAGGGGTCTAATTAAGTTTTTTAGGTTTATCTGATACCCAGTTTTGAAATGAGGGTCTAGAATTTATAAGACAGATCTAAAGAGTAAATTCAGATATCAGGCGTATCAATTTATTCAACATAGTTAAAGGTGTAGGAAGAGATGAGGAAATAACAGTATATAATAATAAAGAAACAAAAAAACTAGGAGACACAAAATGAGGAAATGAATTTCTAAGGAAATGAAAAGTAATCAGAGAAGTAAAAGAACAACAGCCAAGGAATTACATTGTTTCAAAAAGAAAGAAGCAACTGACATAGTCAGATGAGAGTTGAAGAGATCTGAAAAATAGCCATAGGATTTTACAATTTAGCCATTGTTAGTGACTTTAGAGAGTGAGAAGTTTAAGGGCACTGTGGGAGTAGAAGCCTGATTTTAGAGAGTCATGCAATAAAGGGAAGGTCAGGAAATAAAGAGAGTAAATAAAACCAGTCCTTCAAGATGATTGATTGTGCAATGAATAAGAAAATCAAGGCAGCAAGCAGAAAGACACTCAAGGACAAAAAGGTGTGTTCTTTTCTTTGCTTGTTTTTTGATGCAATAGATTTGTGCATGTTTATCAGCTAAGGGAAAGAGCCACTGGCAAGGAAAACATTGAAAATATAGAGGAAATATGGGATAATTGAAAGATACTTATCTGAGCCCTGAGAAAAGAGTCAATGAATATTCACAAATATATGCAAACATATAGGGGTCATGAGATATTAGGTAAGAGGCAAAAGCATCTCCTGTTTTTGGGGGGGGGGAATTTCATTGGTGTATAGAATTTAAAAGAATGACAAAGGTTTAAAGGAATTTGTATCAGAAAGAATGAAGGACTTAGAATAGACAAGTAAACTTATTCCTCAAAAGCACTGAGGCCCCCTGTGAAATCGAAGATGATTTAGTTGTAACAGCACAAAATGGCACAGAAACACATACATAAGTGAGTTCTCTCTCACTGTTCGGTTCCTTAGGTAAAAGTAGTACAAAGAGATAAAATGATTAATCTTGGGTGGAAGGTCTATAAAGCAGATGTGGATGAGGGATCTGAGGGAGAAGAGGTAAAGCATCCTGCCTTTATAAAGATGGAAAGAGAGCTAATTTGATGGGATTTGTCAAAAATGAAGAGTTAAAGGGAAAACCATAAAAACTAGCAGATTTGAAAGGGAAGGAAAGGCCAGTTTGGGATTTGTTAATATACTGATATGTCTATTACATGTCCAAGTCCAATATATAGTTGGATACATAAATCTGACTTAAAGGAAGAAATGAGGGCTGGGGTATAAATTTGGATTCATCAGCATTAAATAGTGTGCAGCAGATTATAATGATACGATCATCTAGGGTGTGAGTAAAGTTAAAGAGAGAGAACCAGAGGCTGAACACAAGCACCTTGGAACACCGAAGATTTGGAGAGATGAAAAAGGGTCAGAGAGGGGGACTTAGAAGGAATGTGATAGATGGAATTATTTTTTTTTAAATTATTGTGTTTTTCTGTGATTTTACACTTTATTTTGTTTTTTTAATTTAAAATCAATTAATTGGGGGGGGAGGAGTTAAGATAGCAGAGGAGTAGGGGTCCCCTTTTCCAGCTGGTCCCCTGAGCCTAGATGGATAGCTACCAGACCATCTGGAAAACCCACGGAAGCAGCCTGAGACACAGGAAGATACATCTGGATCTCTACAAACGAACATCTCCAGCGCTGAGTATTGAAGTACGAAGCGGGGAGCCATGAATCCGCGCACAGATATCAAAAGATAAACGGAAGAGGGAGGGAGCCACCATGCTAAGGCTCCGGGAAGCTGTAGCCACCTGCACTGGAGAGTGGCCAGACTCTCAGACGGGCACCCGCGAGAGAGAGGACTGAGACTGTGAGCCCGGGAACGCGTGCACGTCCAAACTGAAAACCAGAGCTCGGGTGCACTCACTGAAACCGGACTGAGACCAGGAGCTCAGGAGCTTGCACATGACCAGACTGAAAACCTACGCTCCAGAGTGCACGTGCGTGCGCGAACCATACTGAAACAGGGAGCTCAGGAGCGCGCTCGCGGGGGGAGGGGAAGGGGGGGGCGGTGGCTGGCGGCTGGCGGTTATAGAAACACAAAGGACAGAGACGCACAGGCCGTGGAAGTGAGGGCTGGGATGCCGACTGCAGGGTTTTTAGCAGCACCAACAGAAACAGAGTTAAAGAGGCCAGAAGAGCTCAGTGGAGAGCAGACTGAGATCTCTGTTCTGAGACAGAGCTGGGGATTCGGCCGCTGCTGCTTTGACTCTCAGAAGAGGCACAGAAAACTGCCAGGGAAAGCTGCCAGAGAACACAAGCCCGGAAATACCAGCTCACATTGTGCCCACACCCAAGCCCCCCTCGCAGGGGACACGGAGACTCTACCCAAACAGGGTTGCCTGAATATCAGCGCAGCAGGCCCCTCCCCCAGAAGGCAGGCTGAAAAATCAAGAAGCCCACAACCCTAAGATCCCTATAAAACAAGGGTGCACGGCCTGAGTCCCAGTCAATAATTTGGGCTCTGGACAACCTCGCAACCTCTCCTCATCAGAATGACAAGAAGGAGAAATCCCCCCCCAGCAAAGAAAAGAAAATGAGTCTGTGGCCTCTGCCACAGAACTGATGGATGTGGATATAACCAAATTATCAGAAATGGAGTTCAGAGTAACAATGGTCAAGATGATGTGTAGACTTGAAAAAAATATTAATGAAAATACTAACGAGAATATAGAATCTCTAAGGGCGGAAATGAGAGTGAATCTGGCAGAAATTAAAAATGCTATAAATCAAATGCAGGCAAAACTAGGTGCTCTGACAGCCAGGGTAAATGAGGCAGAGGAACAAATTAGTGAATTGGAGGATAGGATGGTAGAAGAGAAAGTTAAAACAGAAACTTAGCTCAAAAAAATCCAATCTCAAGAATGTAGGTAATGGGAGATTACTGACTCAATGAAATGCTCCAGTGTCAGAATCACCAGCATCCCTAAGAGGGTGGAGAAAGAGAGAGATTTAGAAGAGATATTTGAACAAATTGTAGCTGAAAACTTCCCCAATCGAGCAAAGGAAACAAGCATTCATGTCCAAGAGGCAGAGAGGACCCCTCCCAAATTCGACCACCACAAACCTACGCCACGTCACGTCATAGTGCATTTCACAAATATTAGATCCAAGGACACAGAATTGAAAGCGGCAAGGGCAAGGAAATTTCTCACGTACAAAGGCATAAATATTAGGATTACGTCTGACCTGTCTACACAGACCTGGAATGAGAGAAAGTGTTGGTGGGGGGCATTTTTAAAGCTCTTTCAGAGAAAAACATGCAGTCAAGGATCCTTTATCCAGCAAGGCTGTCTTTCAGAATTGATGGAGAGATAAGGACCTTCCAGGATCGCCAGTCACTGACCAATTTCGTAATCACGAAACCAGCCCTACAGGAGATATTAAGATGAGTTTTATAAAAGTAAAAAGGGCCCAAGAGTGATACAGAACAGAAAGTTACAATCTGTAGAAACAAAGACTTTACAGGCAACATGACATCATTAAAATCATATTTCTCAATAATCACTCTCAATGTGAATGGCCTAAATGCTCCCATAAAACCCACAGAGTGGCAGATTGGATAAAAAGACATGACCCATCCATTTGCAGTCTACAAGAGACTCATTTTGAACCTAAAGATACATCCAAACTGAAAGTGAAGGGATGGAAAACCATTTTTCATGCCAGTGGACCTCAAAAGAATTGGATTTTAAACTAAAGACTATAGTTAGAGATACAGAAGGACACTATATTATTCTTAAAGGATGTATCCAACAAGTGGATATGACAATTATAAATATCTATGCCCCCAACAGGGGAGCAGCAAGATACACAAGCCAACTCTTAACCAGAATAAAGAGACATAGAGATAAAAATACATTAATAGTAGGGAACCTCAACACTCCACTCTCAGGAATAGACAGATCACCTAATCAGAAAATCAACAAAGAAACAAGAGCTTTGAATGTCATACTAGACCAGATGGACCTCGTAGATATATATATAGAACACTACACCCCAGAACCAAAGAATATTCATTCTATTCAAATGCACATGGAATGTTCTCCACAATAGATCATATGCTGGGTCACAAAACAGGTCTCAACTGATACCAAAAGATTGAAATTATTCCCTGCATATTCTCAGACCACAATGCTTTGAAATTAAAACTCAATCACAAGGAAAAATTTGGAAGAAACTCAAACACTTGGAAACTAAGAACCATCCTGCTCAAGAATGATTCGATAAACAAGGAAATTGAAAATCAATTAAACAATTTATAGCCATCCAAGCCTCACTCAAAAAAATAGAAAAATCTAAAATGCAGTTTTTATATTCTCACCTCAAGAAGCTGGAACAGGAACAGAAGAAGAGGCCTAATCCACGCACAAGAAAGCAGTTGATCAAGATTAGAGCAGAGATCAATGAATTAGAAACCAGGAGCATAGTAGAACAGATCAACAGAACTAGAAGCTGGTTCATTGAAAGAATAAATAAAATTGATAAGCCACTGGCAAGACTTATTCAAGAGAATAGAGAAAGGACCCACATTAACAAAATTATGAATGAAAAGGGAGAGGTCACAACCAACACCAATGAAATAGGAAGGATCATTAGAAACTTTTATCAACAGCTTTATGTCAATAAATTAAATAATCTGGAAGAAATGGATGCCTTCCTGGACACCTATAAACTATCAAGACTGAAACAGGAAGAAATTTATTTTTTAAACTGACCAATTAATTATGAAGAGATTGAAGCAGTTTTCAAAAACCTCCCGAAAAACAAGACTCCAGGGCCTGATGGATTCCCCGGGGAATTCTACCAAACATTCAAAGAAGAAATAATACCTATTCTCCTGAAGCTGTTTCAAAAAATAGAAACAGAAGGAAAACTACCAAACTCATTCTATGAGGCCAGTATTACCTTGATCCCCACAAAGACCCCATCAAAGAGGAGAATTACAGACCGATATCCCTGATGAATATGGATGCCAAAATTCTCAACAAGATCCTAACTAATAGGATCCAATAGTACATTAAAAGGATTATCCATAATGACCAAGTGGGATTCATCCCTGGGATGCAAGGTGGTTCAACATTCACAAATCTATCAGTATGATACATCACATCAACAAGAAAAGAGTCAAGAACCATATGATCCTCTCAATAGATGCAGAAAAAGCATCTGACAAAATACAGCATCCTTTCCTGATTAAAACACTTCAGAGTGTAGCGATAGAGGGAACATCCCTCAATTTCATAAAAACCATCTATGAAAAGCCTACAGCGAATAACATCCTCAATGGGGAAAAGCTGGAAGCTTAAGATCAGGTCCATGACAATGATGCCCACTCTCACCATTATTATTCAACATAGTACTAGAAGTCCTTGCAACAGCAATCAGACAACAAAAAAGGATAAAAGGTATCCAAATCGGCAAAGAAGAAGTCAAACTGTCTCTCTTCGCAGATGACATGATACTCTATATGGAAAACCCAAAAGAATCCACTCCCAAACTACTAGAAGTTATACAGCAATTCAGTAATGTGGTGGGCTAATAGACACATGAAATAATGTTCAACATCATTAGTCATCAGGGAAATTCAAATCAAAACCACACTGAGATACCACCTTATGCCAGTTAGAATGGCAAAAATTGACAAGGCAGGAAACAACAATTGTTGGAGAGGATGTGGAGAAAGGGGATCCCTCCTACATTGTTAGTGGGAATGCAAATTGGTACAGCCACTCTGGAAAACAGTGTGGAGGTCCCTTAAAAAGTTAAAAATCAAGCTACCCTATGATCCAGCAATTGCACTACTGGGTATTTACCCCAAAGATACAGATGTAGCGAAGAGAAGGGCCATATGCACCCCAATGTTCATAGCAGCATTGTCTACAATAGCTAAATCGTGGAAGGAGCCGAGATGCCCTTCAACAGATGAATGGATTAAGAAGATGTGGTCCATATATACAATGGAATATTACTCAGCTATCAAAAAGAACGATTCCTCAACATTTGCTGCAACATGGACAGGACTGGAGGAGATAATGCTAACAGAAATAAGTCAAGCAGAGAAAGACAATTATCATATGGTTTCACTCATTTATGGAACATAAGAAGTAGGAAGATCGGTAGGAGAAGAAGGGGAAGAAGAAAGGGGGGTAAACAGAAGGCAGAATGAACCATGAGAGACTATGGACTCTGGGAAACAAACTGAGGGCTTCAGAGGGGAGGGGGGTGGGGCAATGGGAAAGCTGGTGATAGGTATTAAGGAGGGAACATATTGCATGGTGCACTGGGTGTTATACGCAAGTAATGAATCATGGAACTTTACATAAAAAGCTAGGGATGTACTGTATGGTGACTAACATAATAAAAAAATAAAAAATAAATAAAATCGATTAATTAACATATAATGTATTATTAGTTTCAGACGTAGAGGTCATTGATTCATCAGTCTTATATAACACCCAGTGCTCATTACATCACCTGCCCTCCTTAATGTCCATCACCCAGTTACCCCATCCCTCCAACCTCCTCTCCTCTAGTAACTCTGTTTGTTCCCTATGATTAAGAGGCTCTTATGGTTTGTCTCCCTCTCTGATTTCATCTTGTTTTATTTTTTCCTCTCTTCTCCTATGATCCTGTTTTGCTTCTTTATTCCACATATCCATGAGATCATATGATAATTGTCTTTCTCTGATTGACTTAGTTGACTTAGCATAATACCCTTTAATTCTATCCACACCCTTGCAAGTGGCAAGATTTCGTTGTTTTTGATGGCTTAGTGCCATTCCATTGTGTGTGTACGTGTGTGTGTGTGTGTGTGTGTGTGTGTGTGTGTGTGTGTGTGTATACCATATCTTCTTTATCCATTCATCTGTCGATGGACATCTGGGCTCTTTCCAAAGTTTGGCTATTGTGAACGTTGCTGCGATAAACATTGGGGTGGGGGTGCAGTTGCCCCTTCAGATCACTACATTTATATCTTTGGGGTAAATACCCAGTGGTGCAATTGCTGGGTCATAGGGTAGCTCTATTTTCAGCTTTTTGAGGAACCTCCATACTGTTTTCCAGAGTGGCTACACCAGATTGCATTCCCACCAACAGTGTAAGAGGGTTCACCTTTCATACTCGCCAACTTCTGTCATTTCCTAAGGGGTTAATTTTAGCCATTCTGACTGGTGTGAGGTGGTATCTCATTGTGGTTTTGATTTTGTATTTCCCTGATGACAAGTGATATGGTGAATTTTTTCATGTGTCTGCTGGCCATTTGGATGTCTTCTTTGTAGAAATTTCTGTTCATGTTTTCTGCCATTTCTTGATTGGATTATTTATTCTTTGGGTATTGAATTTGATAAACTCTTTATTGATTATGGATACTAGCCTTTATCTGATATGTCATTTGCAATCTTCCCCCATTCTGTCAGTTGTCTTTTGATTTTGTCAACTGTTTCCTTTGCTGTGCAAAAGATTTTTTTATAAAGGCCTAATAGTTTACTTTTGCCTTTGTTTCCCTTGCGTTTGGAGATGTGTCTATCAAGAAGTTTCTGCAGCCGAGGTCACAGAGGCTGCTGCCTGTATTCTCCTCTAGGATTTTAATGGATTACTGTCTCATATTTAGGTCTTTCATCCATTTTGAGTCTTTTTGTGTGTGTGTATGGTGTAAGGAAAAAGCCCAGTTTCATTCTTCTGCATGTGGTTGCCCAATTTTCCCAATACCATTTGTTGAAGAGACTTATCTTTTTTCCATTGGATATTCTTTCCTGCTTTGTCAAAGATAAGTGGACCATAGGGTTGAGTGTCCATTTCTGGGGTCTCTATTCTGTTTCATTGATCTATGTGTCTGTTTTTCTGCCGTACTATACTGTTGTCCTGATGGTTACAGCTGTGTGATGGAGCTTGAAGTCCAGGATTATGAGGCCACGAGCTTTGGTTTTCATTCTCAACATTCCTTTGTCTATTATGAGTTTTTTTTTTTTTCTGGTTCCATACAAATTTTAGGATTATTTGTTTTAGCTCCATGAAAAAAGTTGATGGCATTTTGATAGGCATTGCATTGAATGTATCGGTTGCTCTAGGCAGCATAGACATTTTAACAAGATTTTTTTTTCCAATCCATGAGCATGGAACATTTTTCCATTTCTTTGTGTCTTCCTCAATTTCTTTTATGAGTGTTCTATGGTTTTCTGAGTACAGATCCTTTGCCTCTTACTTCCCTCTTAGGACTGCCTTTGCTACATCCCAAAGGTTTTGAACAGTTGGGTTTTCATTTTCATTTGTTAACATGAATTTTTTTAATTCTTCTTTTACTTCCCAGTTGACCCATTCATTCTTTAATAGGATGCTCTTTAACCTCTATGTGTTTGAGTTCTTTCCAAATTCCCTCTTGAGATTGAGTTCAAGTTTCAAAGCTTATGGTCTGAAAATATGCAGGGAATGATCCCAGTTTTTTGGTACTGGTTGAGACCTATTTTGTGACCCAGTATATGATCTATTCTGGAGAACGTTCCATGTGCATTTGGGAAGAACATGTATTCTGTTGCTTTAGGATGGAATGCTCTGAATATATCTGTGAAGTCCATCTGGCCCAATGCATAATTCAAAACTCTGATTCCTTGTTGATATTCTGCTTAGATGATCTGTCCACTCCTGTGAGTGGGGTGTTAAAGTCCCCTAATATTATTATATTATTATCAATGTGTTTCTTTGATTTTGTTATTAAGTGGCTTATATAATTAGCTGTTCCCATGTTAGGGGCATAAATATTCACAATTCTTAGGTCTTCTTGTTTGATAGACCTTTTAATTATGATATAATGTCCTTCCTCATCTCTTATTACAGTTTTTGGTTTAAAATCTGTTTTGTCTGACATAAGGATTGCTGCCCAGCTTTCATTTGATGTCCATTAGCATGGTAAATTTTTCTCCACCCCCTCACTTTAAATCTGGTGGTGTCTTTTGGCCTAAAATGAGTCTCTTGTAGACAGAATATCAATAGGTCTTACTTTTTTATCCAATCTGATACCCTGTGTCTTTGGGGCATTTAGCCCATTTACTTTCAGAGTAACTATTGAAGGTATGAATTTAGAGCCATTGTATAACCTGTAAAGACACTGTTTCTGTATATTCTCTCTGTTCCTTTCTGGTCTATGTTACTTTTGGGCTCTCTCTTCACTTTAATATTTTTTGCAGGGCTGGTTTAGTGACCATAAATTCTTTTAGTTTCTGTTTGTCCTAGAAGCTTTTTATCTCTCCTTCTATTTTGGCTAACATACTTGCTGGATAAAATATTCCTGGCTGCATATTTTTCTCATTTAGCACTCTGAATATATCATGCCAGTCCTTTCTGTCTTGCCAGATCTCTGGATAGGTCTGCTGCCAATTTAATTTTTCTACCCTTGTAGGTTACAGACCACTTCTCTCGAGCAGCTTTTAGGATTTTCTCTTTGTCTCTGAGATTTGCAAGTTTCACTATTGTATGTCAGGGTTTTGACCCATTTTTATTGATTTTGAAGGGGGTTCTCTATGCCTCCTGAACTTGAATGCCCGTTACATTCCCCAGGTTAGGGAAGTTCTCTGCTATAATTTGCTCTGATATACCTTCTGCCCCTTTCTCTCTTACCTCTTCTTCTAGGATCCCAATTATTCTAATATTGTTTCAGTTTATGGTATCACTTATCTCTCAAATTCTCCCCTCATGCTCAAGTTCTTTATCTCTTTTTTTCAGCTTCTTTATTGTCCATCATTCATTTTCTATATCACTAATTCTCTTTTCTGCCTCATTTATCTTAGCAGTTAGAGCCTCTGCTTTTTATTGAATCTCATTAATAGCCCTTTTGATTTTGACTTGATTAGATTTTAGTTCTTTTATTTCTCCAGAAAGGAATTCCCTAGTGTCTTCTATGCTTTTTTCAAGCCCAGCTAGTATCTTTATAATCATTATTCTGAACTCTAGTTCTAACATCTTACTTATATCCATACTGATTAGGTCCCTGGTACTCAGTACTGCTTTTTTTTTTTTTTTTTTTGAGCTGAGTTTTTCTGTTTTGTCATTCTTGCAGAAAGTGGTTGTTTTTCTATTTGTAGAGTTGCAGCTATTCTTTTCTTAGATTTCTGGTTGCATTCGCAGGTGTTCAGAATGATTTTATAGCTATCTAGCTGAATTCCTGGGACCAGACAAAACTAAGGTCTCCTACTCCTCTGCCATCATGGACTATCTCTGTGATAGATGCAATTCTAAGAAAGCCTCCGAGATTCCTGCTCCCTCATGTACCAAGCCTCCATCATCCAACCCTGTGATACAATTTTACTCCCATGATTAGGTTACATCATATGGCAAAGGTAAAGGAAGTCTGCAAATATAATTAAGGTCTCTAATCAGTAGACTGAAAGTTAATCAAAGGGAGATTACTTTGTGTTGGCCCAACCTAATCAAGAAAACTCTTTAAGGGTCTCCAGATCACCTAAAGGGAGATATTCAGGAAGAGACTTAAAGTGAGAACATCTCCCATTAATCCTCTGGAATCCCACAGCCATGTTTTGAGACAGGTCATGAGAGGGCCACATACTAAGGACCAGAGAACAACCTCAAGAGTGGGAGCAACCCAAATCTGACAGCCAGAAAGAGATCAGGGACCTCAGTAATACAACCACCAGAAATGAATTCTGACATGAATGAGCATACAAGTGCGTTCTTCCCCAGTCAAACCTCCAGATGACAGTGCAGCCTCACCAACACTTTGGTTTTAGCCTTATGAGACTGAGTTACATTTCTGACCTACAGAAACTGTAAGACAATAAATGAGTATTATTTTAAGCCACTACTTTTCTGATAATTTATTATGTAGCAATAGGAAAATAATATGGGGTGTAATCAGTGAAGAGGGAAAAATTAAAAGCAAGAGGTGCTCTGGATACCAAATAAAGATGGAAGAATAATTGATAGTGTCAAATGCTAATGACAAATGCAATACAATTAGACCTGAATGTTGATTATTGGATTTACTACAGAGGAAATTCTGGAATTATAATATAATTCAAGAAAATGTTTGTGGACAAAGCATAGAAGTGAAGCTCACAGGAAATAAATATGAGAAGGGTTGCCAAAATTAATAAATGAAAAAAATTAAATTTTCTAATCAAGACAAAATAGCGTGGTATATGTGTATACACGCATAAACATATAACTGGAGCATGAGCATTTTAGACCAAATGTAAATTTGGTACTTTGGGCTACTTGTCTTTCAGAAAGTTGTCTCATTTTGTATTCCTATCTAAAATTATGAATAACTAGGAAAACATTTGTATCCTTGCAGCATTTCCAAAATGACATAAAAATTGTGAAGCAGGGTGACTGGGTGGCTCATTCAGTTAAGCATCTGCCTTCAGTTCAGGTTATGATTCCAAGGTCCTGGGGTTGAGTCCCACATTAGGATCGAGTCCCACATTGGGCTCAGCAGGGAGTCTGCTTCTTCCTCTGCCCCTCCCCGCCACTAGTGCTTGCTCTCTCTTTCTCACAAAAATAAATAAAACCTTTTAAAAAATTGTGAAGCATATGATCAATAAAATATCTACAAATAACACTTTCAATAGTTAACACTTTGTGTGTTTTATAAATTTACCCCAAACACACACATACACACAGACACATAGACACAAACACACACACAACATCCATACACAGACATCTTTAAGTTCTTTTATCTTTGTCAGCTCTAATTAACCTATACAGGACTTATAGAAAGAATACATTTATAGTATAGAAAATAACTTGCAGGAATTGAAAAAAAATGCTCTGTTTTCAAATTTAGGAGTAATGTATAATTTTCATATACTATATTCAATTAACAGGACATTTAGCATACAGAAAGCTTCACACACACATGCACCCAGAAAAAAAAAAAAAACAACCAAGCATAAGGTAAAACAGATTCATTACAAGACAAACAATAAACCACATGAATATAGTTAAAGAAATGTGTCATTCTGTACTTAGTAACTAGGCTGATGCTAATGCCTTTTTTCTGAAGCAAGAATAGTTTATTGTCAAGCTTGGAGAAAAATGCAGAGTAAGGACAATAACTCTTTTACTATTCATTAATTGATTTCTTTTGAATATTGGTAAAAGTGTAGATATATTGATTTTATCCTCCAATAATCATCCCTTAGGCAGTATTTCTGAATGTCATTACAACTGCAGGAAAAGAGAGCAAGAACAAGTTTAATGCTCTGTATACCCATTTGTGTAGCACTAGTGGTAACAATTTCTGATAATCTGCCTACATTTACAGAGCAGTCATTTGAGTTTTCAGCATTGCTGGAATAGTGTTTTAGTTACAAGAGGCCATTCCAATGAGTTTTAGAATGGATATGCATTAATGTGAATCTATACTGGAAGAGAAAAGAGCATATCCACAGGAGTCTAGTGGTTAATCTAAAAAGAGAAGCAAATGGTATCTCAATTCACGGAATTGTTTCTCACATAAAATTGTATTCCCTAGAAAATAATGAAAGTCATTTTTGGGAAACTATTCCTGTTAATCAATAAAACACATGCTTTATCTTCTTACCATAAAAGATGTAAGCAACATTTTTCTATGAGTTTCCAGGCTACTGAGAGAAGATACCAGTGGACAAAAATTTATGCCAAAGTGAATATGCTCATTCTCTTATTAAGCAATTCACTACCATAATAGGGAGTTTGTGCTAGTAGCACAATAAATACGTTTCAATAGAGGTTATATAAAATAAACTCTTTGCTTTCATTTACTTATGAATGATTGTCATTTCACCTTAGAAGGACATAATACACTTTTATCTTGCTGTTTGCTGGTACAGACAGAAGGTGTTGGCATATGTTAATTTAGTGTCATAGTGAGTGGAAAAACTACCTTTTTTCCTCTGCTTAAATCCTAAGGCTAGTACTATAAATTTTTAATATATGTAAGAGGAAAGGATAGTATCTGGCTTTTTATGCAGTAGATTATATCAGTGAAATTGAAAAGATTTAGAGAAAAAATATTCTTTGTCACAGAAGAAACATTTATAGGCCTCTATGTGAGTCAGGGTCCCACCAGAGAGAAAGAAAATGAGATTCAATGTCATGCATATTATAAAGCTATCACATGCCTAGTACAAAAATAATGCAAATAGAAGAAATTTCTGAATGGAACCTATATTACTACATAATGTCAGAAGCATCACCACCCAATCCAAGGAAATTGTGCTGGAAAAATTATAGGTCTCTGTGCTTCTCATGGAGTCTGTTTAAGACTCTCTTTCCTTCTCCCCCCATCCCTCCCCACCGTGATCTCTCTCTAATAAATAATTAAATCTTAAAAAAAAAATTGAGCTTGACTCTATACTCCAAAATTGACTTGAGTTGTTTTGAAAAGTTTAATGTGAAAATCCTGATAAAATGGCTAGGTAGGCAAAGCATCTAATAGTCTTCACCAAACCCCTGCTACAACATTAACTCCCCACCACAACCACAGATGTTTGATAAAAGCAAAAAGTAAATATAAAAATAAGTAAAACTTGTTCAGCACAGAAAATTAGCAAGGTTCTTATGCACTCTCACAAATTTTGAGGAATTACTGCTTCAGAGAGCACATATGGGATCAGAATGAAAGAGGCAATGAGTCCAAGACAGCTAGCCAGGAAGAGCTCCTACCCAATCCCACATAATAGAAAACCCTAACAGAAAGTTCCAGGAACTTCTATTTCAGAAAGTTGGGAGAGGAATTTACACTAAAAAAGTAAAAATAACCGTAGTGCTATGTAGGCCTTTCTCCTTTCCTGGGAAGTTGGACCAAAGTATGTCAGACAGAGAATTTCTCATCAAGTAATGCAAGAGGAAAAACAAATGAGTAAGAAAAGTGATAAACTGGATAAAGAGATGGTATAAGGTTTAAAAGACTATTTTATGAAACTCTAAAGATTTAATATATATAAGATAATTGAATTTTATAAGCAAAATGATTCAACAATAAACCAATAATTGTGAAAAAAAATTATGTTGACAAAAAATATTAATTCCATGAAATGTACCAGGTTGAGATAGTTTTAGGTACAAATATTTTCCCCAGAGTTTAGAAATATAAAAAACAATCTCAATTTTTGCATAAAGCATACTCTAAAAATAAAATCCAACAAAATGGGCACAAAATGGAAAAACGACTCGTTGGTTTCACTTATATACAAAAAGGTGAGTAAAATATCACCAAATCAAACTCCACAATACATTAAAATAATAATTCTCAGATAAATTCTAGTACTGTAAAGATCATTCAACAATAAAAATGTTATTAATGCATTGATCATACCAATTGGCTAAAAGAAAAAACATAGAATCATCTTAATAGATGCTGAAGGGACATTTATTATAACAACAAATATTCCTAATCATTCAAGTGATGTACACCAAAACTGAAATACAATACAAAGACACAACTATAACATGATAAAAATGTTTTCTTAAGAAACCATAAGCTAAGCCATATTGAAGAGGCATATTTTCAGAGATAAGAAAAAGTTGTCTGTTATCAAAATCTTTATTTAACCCTGCCTGGATTTTCTAGATAATTCAAAAAGACAAGATAGATACACATAAATAATTATTTTTTGTTCTTTTATATCAACCACTGTATTTGAAAATCCAATTAGTGATTTAACATTACGGTTCTTTTCTCAGTGCAGGTAAATGAGGCCTCAAGTTGCCACCATGCCCACTAAGGCAATCCAGAGGCCATCGTTTTAAATTCCATTAATTTCAGAAGCAAAAGAGAATATTGTTCTTATCTATAAATGCATTTTTCAACTAAAATTTGAGAGAATCAGCTGAAAATAAAATTCACATGCATAAGAGTTTCCACTCTGGGAAAGGAAGAAAAGTCCAGATTATTCCCCTTTAAAGCATAACCCAAAACTTCATAGTACAATTTCATCCACATTTCATCAGTTACAGTTTAGTTACATGGCCATATCTAGCTACATAAGGGGCTGGGAAATATACTCCTTAGTTGTACTGAGTCCAAAAGTCCATTATTGGGGAATAGGGGTGAGTGGATATTGAGAGAAAACTTGCAATTTACATAACCTATATAAGGTATATATACAAGTAATAAAAATGATGTATGCCACAAAAGAAAAATGGGCAGGCATAAGTAAAAAATTCTAGAAATTAGAAAGAAAAGTCATCAAAATCATTTTAAATTTGAATCTACTTAGTAATGCTAGAAATACAAATTGTGGGGTGCCTGGGCGGCTCAGTTAGTTAAGCGACTGACTCTTGATTTCGGCTCAGGCCATGATCTCAGGGTCATGAGATGCAGCCTGCATGGGGCTCTGTGCTCAGCAGAGAATCTGCTTGGGATTCTGTCTCTCCCTCTCCCTCTTCCCCTCCCCCTGCTCACACTCTCTAAATAAATAGATAATTAAATCTTTAAAAAAAAAGAAATTCAAATTGAAAGTAACCATATATATCTTACTTCAGACTGTTATAACAATGTACCTTAGACTGGGTGGCTTATCATTAACAAAAATATATTTCTCACAGTTCAGGAGGCTGAAAATCTAAGATCAGGGTACCAGCATGGGAAGGTTCTAGTGAGGATCCTCATCAGGAGTCTGGCCAACTTCTTATCCTCACATGGGACAAAGAGAACAAACTAGCTCCCTGGCTTCCTTTCATAAAGGCACTAATCCCATAAAGCCCTCATGACCTAATAAATACCCTAAGACCCTACCTCCACATACCATTACATGAGGATTAGATTTCAACATATATTTTAGGGGGACAAAACATTCAGTAATAACAATATACATATTTCTATCAAATTAAAAATATACGAAAAAATTATCATACCTGCTATCATCATGATTTCAGTGAGATGTGCATTCCCATAAACTGTTGGGATGAGTACAAACTGAAACCAACTATAGAAAAACAAGTTAGTCCTGTGTCTCTAGAATATTAGCATATGTAGTCTTTTTGTTGCAGTACTTCCATTTCCAGAAATCTACCTTAAGGTAACAATAATAAATGAGGTAAAAGATTTCATAAGAGAATGCTCACTGTAATTTTATTTATAATAGCAAAAAAATTTAAATCCAAATGTCCAAGAAGAGAAATGATAAAAAAAATTATAGAGAAAATATTGGAACAGTAATCACTTAACTAAATGTAACTCCTTTATGGAGAAGTTGGATTCAAGATGACAGCAGAGGAAGATGCTGAACTCACTCCTTCCTATGGATACAACAAATATACAACTACATATGAAATTTCTTCTGAAAGAAACTAAAAATTGGGATGAACGGAGCCTCCACCAAAAGGTCAAAAAGGAGAGCATTGAGACACATAGGAGAGACAGAAAGACCATCTCACCAAAAAACAAAACAAAAAACCCCACCCCAGGCACAGTGATTTACAAGCAGGAGGGATATCAAAAATATGAAATATCTCCTTGAGGAGTAAGGGGTCTGTGTCACATTAGGCACCCCAACAGTTTGATCTCACATGAAAAAGAGAAGCCCCCTAAACGTGGGGCTTTGAGAATCCATGGGAATTATGTACAGGAACACCATAGAACTGTAGGGAACAAAGAACCCACTTTTAAGGGCTTGCATACAGACTCACTCAGCCTGGGACCCAGCAAAAAAACACCAATTTGAAAAGTGCCTAGACTACATGTAAAGGAAACCCATTTACTAATCTTAAAATGACTGCCAAAGAGACGGGAAACTGTTGGGACTTTCTCCAGAGATGAAGACACTGGTGGGTGCCATATTTGTGACCATATCATACCTTGCTAATGTCAGCCCAGCACCATTCTTGGAACTATCCCTACACATGCTAGAGCTGGTAGGCATGCTCAGCTGAAAACCCAGCCCCCACTACAGTGCAACCATGTGACATAGCCAGGTCAGGCACCAGCTCTGTGAACCCCCATGCTATAGATATGGCCAAGCCACAGCACACAGCTCACACAAGGTATGCCCCTTGAGCTCTGGTGGTCAGAGGGGACTGTACTTCTGGGCTCCACACGACATCTCCTATACAAAACCACTCCTTGACTGGGAGAGGTAGCTGTTTGCTTAATAAATAGAAATAAACACAGAGAGTTAGACAAAATGAGAAGATAAAGGAATATGTCCCAAACAAAAGAGTGAAACAAAATGTCAGAAGAAGACATTAATGAAATGAAAATAAGAAATCTACCTGAAAAAGTGTTCAAAGTGATAGTCATAAAGATGCTCCCTAAACTTGGGAGAAGACTGGATGAACACATTGAGATCCTAACAAGGAGAAAGAAAATATAAGTTGAAAACAGAAGTTACAGAGCTGAAAAATACAATTAACTGAACTGTAAAAATACACTAGGGGGTTTCATCAGCACACTGGATGAAGCCAAAGACTGGATCAGTGAGCTAGAAGATAAACTCACCCAGACAGAGCGGGGGGGGGGGGGGGGGAGGATTTTTAAAAAATGAAGATAAATTAAGGGATCTTTGGGACATCAACCAGAATAATATTCAGATTATACAGATCCCAGAAAGAGAAGAAATACAGAAAGGGCCAGAGAATTTATGTGAAGAAGTAATGGGTGAAAACTTACCTAATCTGGAGAAGAAAACAGATGTACAGGTCCAGGAACCCCAGAGAATTTCATATAAGATGAATCCAAATATGCAACCATGACACATACTTAAAATGATAAAAGTTAAAGAGAAATTCTTGAGAGCATCAGGAGAAAAACAGCTTATTACACTCTAGGGAAACCTCATTGGGCTATCAGCAGATTTTTCAGTAGAAACTTTGCATACTAGGAGAATGTCATGACATTTTCAAAGTGCTGAAAGAAAAAGACTTCCATCCAAGAATTCTCTACCCAGCAAGGTTATCATTCACAATTGAGAAAAAAAGATTAAGAGTGTGTCAGACAAAGGCTAGTGGAGTTCATCACCACTAAACTGGCCCTACAAGAATGTTAAAGGGACTTCTCCAAACTGAAAAGAAATAGCACTAATTAATAACAAGAAAACATAAGGAAGTAAAAATTTCCCTGGAAAAGGTAAATATATAGCAAAGGTAGTGGACTAATCACTTATAAAGCAAGTATGAAGATTAAAAGACAAAAATAGTAAAATTAACTAAAACTACAATAACCAGTTAAAGGATGCATGAAATAAAAAGATGTAAAATGTGACATCAAAAATACAAAACATAGGTCAGGGGAGAAAACTGTAAAGGTTTGGAATGTGTTCAAAATCAAATTTGTATCAACTCAGAAGAGACCATTATATGCACAGGAATTTATATGTAAACCTCATGGTAAATACAAGGCAATGTAAAAACTTGTATTAAATATACAAAAGAAAATGAGAAAAGAATTTAAGCATAACACAGAAGAAAGCCATCAAACCAAAAGGAGAAAAGAGAAGAGGAAAAAAATCAGAGAGGAACTACAAAAACATCCAGAAAACTATTGACAAAATGGCAATAAGTACATACCTATCAATACTTGCTTTAAATGTGAATGGACTACATTCTCTAATCAAAAGACACAGAGTGGCTGAGAGGATAGAACAACAGGACCCATCTCTATGCTACTTACAAGAGACCCACTTAAGAGGTAAGGACACATACAGACTGAGAATGGAGGGATGGAGAAACATATTTCATGCAAATGGAAACAAAAAGAAAACTGCTATAAAAAACAAAGACTGTAATAATAGACGAAGAAGAGAATTATATAATGATAAAGGGTTATTCCAACATAGAGACAGAATATTTATAAGTACATATGCACCAAAATAACATAGAAGCATCAAAATATATAAAGCAAGTATTAATGGATTTAAGGGAAGAAAATGACAGCAATATAATAATAGTAGGGGACTTTAGTACCCTATTCCATCAATGGATAAGTCATCCAAACAGAAACTTAATAAGGGAACATCAGCTTTAAATGACAAATTAGACCAGATAGACTTAATAGATATATACAGAACATTCCACCCAAAGCAACAGAAAACACATTCCTCTCAAATATACATGGAACAAACTCCAGGATGGATCACATGTTAGACCACAAAACAAATACCAATAAATTCAAAGACTGAAATTACATAAAGCATCTTCTCTACTCACAATAGTACAAAACTAGAAATCAATTACAAGAATAAAACTGGAAAACCACAAAAATGGGGAGATTAAACAACATGCTACTGAAAAACCAATGAGTACCAAGATAATCAAAGGAGAAAACAAAAAATACCTAGACACAAATGAAAACAGAAATATGACATACCAAAATTATTGGAATGTAGCAAAAACTGTTCTATAAGGGAAGATCATAGCAATACAGGCTTACTTCATGAAACAAGAAAAACCTAAAACAACAATCTAACATTATATCTAAGGATCTAGAAAAAAAAAAAAAGAACAAAGGGGAAAGCTAGTAAAAGGAAGGAAATAAGATCAGAGTGGAAATAAATGAGAATATTAAAAAGGGAATAGGAAAGATCAATGAAACTAAAAGCTGGTTCTTTGAAAGATAAACAAATTTAACAAAATTGCAGCTAGACTAAGAAGAAAAGAGAGAGGGTTACAATAAAATCAGAAGCGAAAGAGTGGAAGCTACTACTGATACCACAGAAATACAAAGGATCATGAAAGACTACTTGTATACCAACATATTGGACAACCTAGAAGAAATGGATAAATTTCTAGATACAATCTTCCAAGACTTACATGAAAAAATGGAAACTCTGAATAGATAGATTACTTGTAAGGAGATTGAATTAGTAATCAGAAACCTTCCAATAAACAAAAGTCTAGGACCAGAAGTTTTCATTGGCAAATTCTATCAAACATTGGAAGAAGATTTAAAACCTATCCTTCTCAAATTCTTCCAAAAAATTGAAGAGGAGAAAATGTCTCCAAACTCATTTTATGAGGCCAGCATTACCCTAATATCAAAATCACACAGATACCATAAACACACACATAAAGAAATTTCCAGGCCAATATCATTGATGAACATTGACACAAAAAATCCTCAACAAAATATTAGCAAACCATATTATATTCAAAGGATTATATACCATAATCAAGTGGCATTCGGTCCAGGAATGCAAGGGTGCTTCAACATCTACAAATTAATCAATGCAATATACCACATTAACAAGTAAAGGATAAAAATCATATGATCACCTTAATATATTCAGAAAAAGTATTTGACAAATTTCAACATCCATTTATGATTAAAATTCTCAACACAGTAGGTAGACAGGGAATGTACCTGAACATATTAAAGGCCATGTTATAAAACCTATAGCTAAAATCATATTCAATGGTGAAAAGCTGAAACATTTTCTTCTAAGATCAAGAACAAGATGTCCACCCTCATGTTTATTCGACATAGTATTGAAGTCCTAGACAGAGCAATTAGGAAAGAAAAAAAAAATTAGAGGCGCCTGGGTGGCGCAGTCGTTAAGCGTCTGCCTTCGGCTCAGGGCGTGATCCCGGCGTTCTGGGATCGAGCCCCACATCAGGCTTCTCCACTGGGAGCCTGCTTCTTCCTCTCCCACTCCCCCTGCTTGTGTTCCCTCTCTCACTGGCTGTCTCTCTCTGTTAAATAAATAAAATCTTTAAAAAATAAAATATGTTTAAAAAAAATTAAAAACATCCAAATCAGAAAAGAAGCAAAACTGTCACTATTTGTGGATGACATGAAACTATACACGGAAAACCCTAAAGACTTTTAAAAACTTTTAGAACTAATAAAACTTTTGAAAGTATATGAAATCAATTTATTAAAAACTATTTAGAACTAAGTTAAGAACTTTTAGATCTAATACATAAATTCAATAAAGTAGAAGGGTACAAAATCATCATACAGAAATCCACTCTTTCTTTTTTATTATTATGTTATGTTAGTCACCATACAGTACATCATTAGTTTTTGATGTAGTTTTCCACTGTGTTTCAATACACTAGTAACAAGATAACAAAAACAGAAATTAAGAAAGAAATCCCATTTCCAATTGCATCGAAAAGAATAAAATATCTTGTGATAAGTTTAACCAAGGAGGTGAAAGAGCTGTGCACTGAAATTAATAAGAAACCAATGAAAGAAATTAAAGAACAAATAAATGAAAAGATATTAAATGTTCATGGAATGAAAGAATTAATATTAAAATGTTCATACTATCTACATAATCTAGAGACTTAATGTAATCTCCATCAAAACACCAATGGCATTTTTCAGAGAACTAAGACAAAGAAACCTAAAATTTGTACGGAACAACAGAAGACTGAATAGCTAAAGTGATCTTGAAAAAGAAGAATAAAGCTAGAGGTATCACGCTCCCTGATTTCAAACTATACTATAAAACTATAACAATCAAAATAATATGGTACTAGCATAAAAACAGAGAGAGCAATGAATGAACTAAAATCCCAGAATTAAACCCACACACATGGACAATTACTTTATGACAAAAGAGCCAAGAATATACAATAGAGAAAGGACAGTCCCTTCAATAAATGGTATTGTAAAACTGGACAGTCACATGCAAAAAAATGAAATGATCGCTATCTTACACCATAAACAAAAATTGAGTCAAAATGGATTAAAGATGTGATTGTAAGACCTGAAATTATAAAATTGCTAGAAGAAAACATAAGTGGTAAACATTTAATTGGTCTTAGTGATAGTTTTGTGGATCTAACTGTAAAGGCAAAGGAACAAAAGAAAAAATAAACAAATAGAATTATGGCAAAATAAAAAGATTTTGAATGCCAAAAGACACCTCATTGAAACAAAAAGACAAACTATTGAATGGGAGATGATTTTTGTAATTCACATATCTGACAAAAAATTAATATCCAAACTATATCAAGAGCTCATACACCTCTTCAACAAGAAAAAATAATCCAACTTAAAAATGGGCCAAGGATCTGAAAAGACATTTAATCTAAAGACCTACAGATGGCCAATAGGTGCATGCAAATATGCTAAACATGACTAATCATCAGGGAAATGCAAATCAAAAACACAGTAAGATATCACCTCACACCAGTTAGAATGGCTAGTAAAAAAAGGCAGGAAACAAGTGTTAGAGAAGATGTCGAAAAAAGGGAACACTTGACCCTACTGGTGGGAATGTAAACTGGTGCCGCCTCTATGGAAAATGGTATGGAGATGTCTCAAAAATTAGGAACAGAACTACTGTATGATCCAAAGAAGGTATTTGTCCAAAGAAGACAAAATGCAGATACAAAAAGATATATGCACCTCTATGTTCACTGCAGCATTATTTACAATAGCCAAGATATGGAAACAACCTAAATGTCTATTAAATAGATAAATGGATAAACATGTAAATATATGGATAAACATGCGTACACACACACACACACACACTGAAATACTACTCGGCCATAAGAAAGAATGAAAGTTTGCGATTTGTGACAACATGGATGGAATTTGAAGGTTATTATGCTAAATGAAATAAGTCAGATGGAGAAAGACAAATACCATACATATGCTCTCACTCATATCTGGAATCTAAAAAACAACAAAATGAATAAACAAAACAGAATGAAAACAAACCCATAGAGAGAGAGAATAGGTTGGTGGTTAGCAGAAGAGAAGGGGATTGGGGGGGGGGGGTGAGTGAAATGGGAAGAGTGTCAATTATATGGTGATTGGTGGCAATTAAACTTCAGTGGTGATCACTCCGTAGTGCCTACAGATGTTAAATTATAATGTTATATACCTGAAACATATAATTTTATATACCAATTTTATACCGATAAAAAATAATAATGCAACATTTATTTGAAAGCTATTCATCAAAAATGACTTCTACCCAGAAATTAGGGGTAGACACCAGATACCTGAAAAGTTAACTCTTAAAAAGAAGATGCTATTTCCAGGAAGAATACTATTTCCAGGATAGATTTTATTTATTTTTTTAAAGATTTATTTATTTATTTTGGAAGGAGGAAGGGAGAGAGAGAGAAAGCACAGGCAACACGGAAGGGTAGGGAGGAGGGGAGAGAGGATCTCAGGCAGACTCCCCGCTGAGCACGGAGCCCCACTTGGGGCTCGATCCCATGAACCCGAGATCACGACCTGAGCCAAAATCAAGAGCCAGATGCTTAACTGACTGAGCCACCAGGTGTCCCCAGGACAGATTTTAAAATCTACTATTATACTTTTTGAGTATATGTTCAATTAATTCCAACAATATTGAGTTAATTATATTTATATTAAATATATAAATTATATTTGTATTTCAGTAAAAAAAGTAATACTTATGTGCAAAATTTGACAAACGTCTCCAGTCTAGACACTATTTAAATAAAAATAAAATGAGGTTATGGCATTCATTTCTAAGAGTGGGATCCAAATTGTGAATAGGTATTAAATTTCACAAAAAAATATTTTTTCACAAAACTATTTTACAATGTTACCAGTATTCATGCTGGATTGATAAAATTATGAAGAAAATTGTATTTTTTCTTTATAATTTTTTTACATTTCTATGTTTTCTACAATGTACATGATTTACTTTAAAAAATCAGAAAATGATGATACATTCAAAATCATGAAGATTAAGATTACTATTTTCCTCCAAAGTCAAAACTTTAAAACTCAGCAGATGATCAGAAAATAATTAGTCTTCATTTTCTCAGTTCAGAGCTGATCTCTAGTAGCTGTTTGTTAATGTTTTTTCTCACTTGTCTTTTTACTTAACCAACTTTTTCATTTAATGTCTTCATAAATATTTAAAAAGTAAGTTTCATATTAAAGAAAATGCCCCTATTCATCCTAAGCTTCCTTTCATTGATACTACTATTTATTTCAGTGCAAAACCTGACCCACATGCATAGTGATCTATTCTTTATCTTCTCTTTGAGCTCAAGTAACCAGAAATTAATTTTTTACATTTAAGATTATTTTTCATAATAAATGAGTCACTGGCTTCAAATTTTGTCTTTACCAACTGAAATCATGAGGAAGAAAATTAAAGGTGAAAAGGTTGTTTCAATGGTTATGAAAAGTATATTTTAAGTAATCACAGGATAGCAAAGGCTCACATTCCCGATTCTGCCAGTCACGGTTCTATGTGCTCAGCAATCACTGACCTACTGAATCCTCAGTCAACCCTCTGATACAGGTACTATTTTTTTAAAAGATTTTATTTATGAGAGAGAGAGAGAGAGAGCACAAGGTGGGGGAAGGAAGGGGGAGGAAGAGGGAGAAGCAGGCTCCCTGCTGAGCAGAGAGCCCGACACAGGGCTCGATCTTAGGACTCCTGGATCATGACCTGAGCTGAAGGCAGACGCTTAACTGACTGAGCCACCCAGGCGCCCCTACAGGTACTATTATGGCCTCATGGTATAGCTGAGGAATCTGAAGCACAGTTTACATACCTGCCCAGATCTGCTAGCAGTTAAGGGGTGGCACTGGGAATCAATTCTAGGCAACTCTGCCCCCTAACTGCACGTTAGGTCAAGACACAATGTTGTCTCATCACACCAAGAACACCAACAGAATAACCTGTAAGTTTTCAACAGCTCAGCCTTTGGTAAAAGAAAGTTGCATCCTCCTTTACTATAGCTAAAGAAAACAAATTGCTTCTATGTTGATACCATCAGAGAGAGTCTCTAGTTTTGACTTTTAGTGGATCCGCTGTGGTACATTAGGTAACTTTGCCAGAATCCAATAATGGGAGTGACAGAGGGAATATCAGACTCAGAAGTGACATAGTTGGTCAGTGTCAAGAACAATAAAACATTTCATCACCTTGAGTAGTAAGTACTATATAACATCAAGATATGCATTCATAAGAGTGTGTGTGTGTGTGTGTGTGTGTGTGTTGCTGTGTGTCTGTCCTTCAAAGCATCTTCCCCAATTCATCATCCAACTTCACATTCAGACCTGTAAAAATGCTCTAGGCAAAGGGTGTCCTTTCAATTGATCTGTTTGTTTCTGTAGTAACAGCACATTTTCCGTGCATAGTCCCATATTTTAGAATTAAGAGCATAGTACAAAAAAAAGATAAAATCTTCAGTTAAACGTCCCTAAAATCATTGAGCTGCACCACAAGCAGCTTTTAGGATTCTCAAAAAATAACGTCAGATTCACTGGAGCAATAAAACAATTGCACTTATATAACCAGCACTTGCTAAGGAGATAAATGTTCCTTCAGACTCACAAAGTAACATATTTAAAGTAGCAGGTCAGAGTAAAGCTGTGTGTGTGTGTGTGTGTGTGTGTGTGTGTGTGTGCGCACGCGCATGCACGCCTTCCATTAGTTGAGCTAACAATTAAACACAGCTACTGTGCTACACGGTGCTCTGTCCTAATCAATACGTACACACATTTCTGATAACGCTGACCAGTAACCCTGTTCATATGCCTCATGACTTCTCTTTAATTGCAAGGAGCTGGAAATAAAGCAAATTCTCAGGGTTTTGGTGTCTTGAGGCCATTTCTTCAAGTGCCATAGTATCAGGCCATCGGAAGTCTTTACATGCCCTTTATATTCAATTCAGAGTTTGACTGAAATCTACTTATATTTTACATGAGAATGAATAAGGGACACTAAAGTGGTTTGGAAAGATACCAGCAAGTACCTTAGACCACATTCCAGAGATCATTTTAATGTGCCCAGGATGATTTTACCAATAGGCCCTGTTGCCTTGCATGTAGCAACTACCAGTTTCCCCAGGGCTGGGGGGGAAAAAAAAAGCAAGACCCTGGAAAAAAATTATTTTGAAATAGGAAAATAACTAAAACTAAAAATTTTTAATTACATAATTTCCATAAACATAGCATCATGTCATTCTGTAAGCGACAATTCAATTATTAGTTACATACGAATCGTATTTAATTTGTGATGTGGATATATTTTAATGAGTGAGATATAATAAATGTAGTCAGCCTCAAAAACTGAAGGAGTCTGGTTGCATAAGCCCTACTTTTATTCATGGTGGGCTTGTCACTATTCTTTATGTGGTTCTCCGGATGCGAAAGTTTGTGAGTTAATCATTTAGCAGACAGGATGTAACCCATCAAGGCGTGTTGAAGAGATGACTAGTTTGGGTTCAAATTACCTTCTAAACCTGGCCCTGACTTCCACTGAAACAAGGGTAATATTCTAGTTATGGAAGTTCTACTACATATCTAAAACATTTTTTAAGATGCTGAACTGTATATGATAGTCACGCACCCAGCATGAATACCTCCTGCCCCACAGTCCCCCACCCCCAGGCCTCTTTTGTAGTAACGGTACTCACTTCTGTTGGAAACACGGTTCTCAATCTGGGCTGTACATCAGCATCCCATGTAGGATTCTTTTACTACACATACCCAGTTCTTACCCAACACCTTTGAATCAGAATCTCAGAGGTGAGCTCACACATTCATTTATATATTTAAAAAATAAAAAAATATGACAGGTAATTCTGATGTGCTACCACTGTGGAAAACAAATAGTCTGAACAGTTAAAATCATCTCATTTCACTGATGCCTTCTCATTAAAATGAACTTCCGTGCGGCTGACAGTGTTGTTAACCGTACAACGTGTCAAATTTGGTTACATTTTAAAGCACCAGTTCTGGTTATGTTGCTGCCTTGTTTTAAATGGACTGTTTTTCCTCTATGTTCAGATGAAAACAATATTTTCTGTGAGTACATGAGAAATATCAATTTCCTGTGGAGACTCTACCACCACCCAACAGAGTGAAAGCCACTATTTACTTCTTTAATGCTGACAAGGCATGGAGAGAAGGACCATTTATCTTTCCTGATGTTTCAGAATAGGAGAGACAAATACATTGTCTTTTTACCATACTGTTGAAACCAAACCAAAAAATTAACTCATTTAATTTCTAAAACAATGGCACATTTCACAGGAAATCTTTGACATAAAGGATAAAAATATTAGCTGTTAATATCATTCTGTATTCTGTAAGATCATCTGTATTCTGGATCATATTCTGTAAGAACGCTTACCAACGCACTGAAATAAGCTTTTCCCAAGTTCTAGCATCGAAATAATGATGTATTTAAAGAAAAGGAAGATGGTAACCTGAGGGCATTCTGTCTTTGCACTAATAACCTATTTTAAAATAATAAATTAAAAAGTTAAAAAAAAAACTCCTTCTGTATTAGATTCTAGGGATGCTAAAACAAGGTACAAAAAACAGGGTGGCTTAAAACAACAGAAATTCAATCTCTCACATTTCTGGAAGCCAGAAATCCAAATCAAGGTGTCAGCAAGGTCGGCTGCTTCTGGAGGCTTTGAGGAAGAGATTGTCACCTGCCTTTCTCTTCACATGGCATTCTGTTCGTGTGTGTCTCTGTGTCTTCACATTTTTTCTTATATAAACACAGGTCACTGCATTTAGCCCCCCTCATCCAGAATGACCACATATTAACTTGATTATATCTTATTTCCAAAAAACATCGTGTCCACAGGTTTGGAGGTTAGGACTGCAAACCTATCTTTTTGGAAAGCACAACCCAAACCACGATCTATTCTTTCATATATACATAGTTTCAAAAAAAGAGAAACTGACTAACTTTGCATGTGAATGAAGTAATATTCCACTTACCTTCCTGGATTCGGCCACATCCCGACCAGGTGAACTAGACATTTCCCACATCATCGATCTATTTATCTTTATCATTTGATTACCATGGACAGAGACTGACTGACTATAATGCACTTTAAATGTGAAGATACTTAATCTAAACATTTGTGGATTTATATTTTATGTATTAATTTGCCAGAATACGACAAATAAATGACTTACTGGATTATGTATCTGAAAGGAAGCTCAGTCTATATTGTACTTAGATAAAACACTCTCCATTCTGTCCTCTGGGGGCATCATGACCCAGCTCTGACAGGATCAACCTAGCTAGAATCAACGCTGTCAGGAACCACATGATTTTATGATATATTGTTTATATAAAATAAAATGGAGCTCATTTTGCTTTTAACTATAGTATTTACCAATAAATTCAGCATTTATTTTAGTCTTTCATTACTTAGTTTTATTCTGAACAATTGTATCAATCCATCAATTAATCCTGCCTAAATAAATTTCGTTTATATAGAGTTTTTTGAATAAACATAATTTTTTAAAAGAATTGCTTTAGGGGCACCTGGGTAGCTCATTCAGTTAAGTGTCAGCCTTTGGCTCAGGTCATGATCCCGGGGTCCTGGGATCAAGCCCCACATCAGACTCCCTGATCAGCTGGGAGCCTGCTTCTCCTTCTCCCTGTGCCTGCTGCTCCCCCTGATTGTGCTCTGTCTCTCTCTGTGAAATAAATAAATAAAATCTTTTTAAAAAAATGCTTTATTATGTAGGTGTATTTCATTTGTTTTTAAATGCAGTGGGAATTATTTATTCTAGAGGAATTAAAAGATTCATCACAAAGAATTCTGCCCTGTCATAAATTAAAACACAAAATTAGAAATCACTGAGAACTTACTTTGAAAAAGTGATAAAACTTTGTTGTTGAATGCTATGACTCACAAAACTTTATTCAAAATCCTGTAGCTCTGGGGCTCTTGGATGACTCAGTCGATTAAGCATCTGCCTTCAACTCAGGGCATGATCCCAGGGTCCTAGGATTGAGTCCCATGCTGGGCTCCCTGCTCAGCAAGGAATCTGCTTCTCCCTCTCCCACTCCCCCTGCTTATGCTCTCCCTTTCTCTGTCTCAAATAAATAAATCAAATTTAAAAACAACAACAGCAACAAAATCCTGTAGCTGAACTTTAGAAACCTTATAGTTTTTTCTGAGTAAACCTATAATCATTTTTTTAAAAGATTTTATTTGTTTGAGAGAGACTGAGAGAGAGCGAGAAAGGAGGAGCAGAGGGAGAGGGAGAAGCAGATCCCTTGCTGAGCACAGAACCCAATGTGGGGCTAGATCCCAGGACCCTGAGATCATGACCTGAACCAAAATCAAGAGTCAGTTGCTTAACTCACTGGGCCACCCAGGTGCCCCTATAACCACTTTTCTTTTTCATATCAGCAGTTTGTGGTACTTGAAATTTCTCCCCAAGTATTCTAATTTTACCAAGAAGGGGTAACACTGAGAGAAGTTCCCCTCTCATATAGCACAGAGTGAGCTTTCTCCGTCTTATAACACGACTGTCCTCTCTTTTTCTGTTGAATCATCCCAAAACGTAACTCACCTAATATTATAGAAATGTGGTAAACATTTCTGTAAAGATAATACATTTTTCATATTGTTGTATAAAATGCAATAATCTGATATAAAGGTATTATTACCACCTACTATTTTTAAAGATCTACACATTAGTCAAGTTTTGTGGATAATTTAAAATCACATCCAAATAGATTAAGTGAATAAAAAGTCAATTACGCAAACATTCTCAAAACGTCAAGTAGTATGATAGCTAGTATCTTCTCCTCTAATCATTTCCCACAGTAATAAGAAAAGCAGTAATGCCATGGAGAAATGACACAAGAAATATGAACATTATGTTAGAGACTTTGATGGTCATGTCATTCATGTGACTATCATTTCCATCTTCTTAAAAGTGAGAAAGTTTTGTGCTTCAAATGGTATGAGTCCATGGTTATACAGGGGAAAGTAATTCATTTTGTGGCTTACTTCCTATTAAAACAAGGGGAGGAGAAAAAGAAAAAAAGAGTAACTTTGTAGTGGAGAAACTTGGCAAACACTCTCCTTGCCAGTTGGTCAAGGTCAACATCAACAGTCCTGAGTCATGTTGATAGTACATCCCCTTGAGGTGATGTGATGAAAATGGCACCTCTGTGGTCTTCCAATAACCTAAACTCCAGTTTTATCATGAGAAAGACATCAGATAAATTCTAATAATAGGCATCCTGCAGAACTTCTGACCATTACTGCTCAAAATTGTCAAGTTCATCAAAAACATGGGAAGTCTGAGAAATTGTCACAGCGGGGAGGAACCTAAAGGGACACAAATAAATGTAATGTGGCATCTTAAGTGGGATCCTGGAACAGAACAACTAAAGAAATCTGAGTAAACTATGAACATTATTTAATAATAATGTACAAATATTGTTCATTAATTGTAATAAGCATACCATACTAGTGTAAATATGTTAATAATAGGAAAAACTGGATTTGGAGAACTCTCTGTATTAGCTTCTCAACTTTTCTGTAAATCCGAAACTGCCCTAAAAGATGAAGATCATTACAAAAATTCCCCAAATTACTCCACTTAGAAAAGAGGAAGTGCGGACATAAAACCCACTCACATATGTTCAATAAGACATTAGCTGTGAATAAATGATTTTTTCTTGCTCATTTGCAAAGAGAATACATTGATATTCTTTATCCATGCATATTCTTTAGCTTCTTTATTCTAACAAACTAACACTGAAAATGTGCAATTATATTCAGAAAAGACAATTTGTCTAGATAAATAAAAAATCAGAAATTATCCAGGAAATCAAGGCTCATAGGCTTGTGCCATTATTAATCTAGGTTGGTCATTTCCTGCTATTACTCTATTTTTAATCATAGATGGGCTCCTAAAAATATTAGTCCTATTTCTGTCCTTTATGCCATTTGAGCCTAACTCAACTTCCCTCTTAAGAGGTTGTCAAAAAGAGAACGCAAGTCAATCATAAGACATCTAAATTGGAATAGATAGCTTTTTCATTTAAGTAAAAGGACAATTGTTAAAATAAGACTACTTCACATGTCAGCAAAGATGGTACTGAGGCTTGGTCCATTTCCCTTGGCTCCTCATCACCACCTTTTTTTTCCTTAATGTAAAGGTATATTTTCTAAGATTTTATTCATTTATTTGAGAAAGAGAGAGAGCGCGCAAGCAGGGGGAGGGAGAGGGACAAGCAGACTCACCGCTGAGCACAGAGCCTTGTCCCAGGAGCCTGAGATCATGACCTGAGCTGAAATCAAGAGTTGGTCGCTCAACTGACTGAATCACTCAGGCGCCTCTTTAATGTAAAGTTTTTTTGTGGAAATATAATAAAATTAAATGCACAAATAATAAAGCTCATTGAGCTGAACTTGCTTGTAAAGTGATTTTTACAAAGTGAATCCATCCATGAAATAAACACCTAGAAATAGCATTTCCAGAACACCAAAAGCCCCAGCACCCCCTTCCAGGCAGAAAGCCCCAATGGTAACCCCTACCTCAAGTTCTAACAAAATCAATCAGTTTGGGTTATTTTTTGAACTATATATAAATGGCAGAAAGATAGACAGACGATAGATCTCCTTCTGAGTCCTTTTATCCAATATGTTTGTCAGCTTTGCCCATGTTATTGCACTTTTAATATTGTTGTTAAACTGCCCTCCATTTTATGAATATGTAACAATTTATTTATTCATTCTACTGGACATGTTGATTGTTTCCAGACTGGGACTGTTACAATTAGCATTGCTATGAAGATGCTTATAAATCCCTACTACCCAGTTCCTGACTTTATTGTACCTTCATGGTCTAGCATCTCCCAAAAAGAGGCCAACTAAGTATTTCCTGAACTCAGAAAACCTGTGTGTTTATTTAATCATTTTAAATTTTCTACGGAACTGCAATAATACCATAAAAAAAAAAAAAAAGCTAAGGCCACATTTTTCTTGGTCTATCCAGTAAGGGATGAAACTTTTCCTCTAAATGTAAGCAGGCTAAGAAGGATGACGATATTTAAAACAGTAGTAGATGAGACTTCAGCCAGCAGGGAAGGCTTGGCATTAGCTGATGCCAGAACAGACTAACTAGTGCAACTAGTGGGTACTTAACATTAAAGTATAATATAAGAGAAAAAAAAAAGTCCTGAGCAACAATAAATTTCTGTTCTTTGTCATTTTACCAAGCTACTGTCACAAAATATCTCTAAATCAATAATCAGGCCCATTTCCCTGGTCACAAAAATGATTTTCAGGAGAAAAGGCAAGATTTCCACATCATTTCAGGTACTAAGAACTATAGATATTAAGTGTGATGTGTATGTATGTGTTTGTTCAAATCCACAGCTGAAGCAGAACCTTGTAGAAGACTACATAATCCAGTTGGCCCAATGGCACAGAGAAATATCCTTCTGAATCCCAAATTTGTTCAAGATCCAAATTTGTCAGTGAATATTTGTCAGTGAAACTCACCATGTCAGGTTTTTCTGTGAGAAAATGCTTGAATATGTATACTCATTTGCAGCATCTATTAATCATAGTAGTATTTTAACAGAATTTTAAGAGAAAGATGAATTATAGATTTTTGAAATGGCCATTAAGTGACTTCAACTGCCAAAAAGATTCAGAAAGTTCTTAGGAAATAAAAAGAAAAAGTCATTTTCAATAAGTTTCTCTAGTGTTGACCAAAGGAAACAAGAGTAATCAAGGTCCCAGCTTCTGAGTTGCAGTAAAATTGATTACAAGGTATTTTACCTCTATGTACATAGGGGCTAGAAAAATGCTCTGAGCTTTCTTTTACAATAACATGTGGTGGGGGGAGCCCTTTACTAGAAAGTAGAGAACTTAATTAATATGTCCTGAGAGTTGAAAATTTTCTTGATCTCCATAGGACGAACATCTCTGAGACACAGAAAACATTGGGCGAAATACTGAATTCTCAAATCCTCAGCCTACAGACTATCTATCTGGTAGGTGCAAAAGAATAAAGGCACACTACCACTGAGAGAAGTCCGGATGAGATAGGTCAAAAACTCCTATTGCCCTTTGAGCGTATAAAGAGAATAGGCCAAATTCTGGAGAGGATTGAAAATTTTACCAAAGGGGAAAATTACTAACTGAAAAGAGCACACAATAAATGTTAATTATCATTTGTATTATCCCCGATTCTGTCTCTGTAGCTTTTAATATTCTAATAGTGATATCAGGCATACAAAGATAAACCAATAACTGTTTCTCACTACAGTTCCTCAGTCTCTCACTTCTTCTGTACCCTACGGTTGGCCATGTTGGACTTCCAGAGTTGAAGGAGCCTTGTCCCAAAGCAGAGACAGCTCCAGCCTCATTTTGCCATATCAGGGTCATGTAGGTCTCAAAGAAAGAAGTAATTCAGAGAGAAAGTTGATGCAGATGGGGGAGGTATTCCTAAAAAAGATGGGGAACAAACATCAAAAATCCTCCCAGGATAATGGTTTCAATGTGTGTATTATGCATTATGACAAATATTTCTTACAGTGGTGCAAGGGGGCCAAATCACCAAGGGAAGACACAACAAATGGTACTATCATGAAGGGATTTGGGCTCTATGATCTCTTACAAAAACACAATACTGCACGCTGGGTGTACATGTGCCACTAACAAAATGTGTTCTGTATTCTGAGGACAGAAGTACATTCTTAGAATCTGCAAAGCGTAATATTGTCCTTTTCCCAGTATCTCTGTCAACCCCAAGTTACCCCAGCTGAGAAGGATCCAGACGTCAGTTGAACAAAGTGCTCACACCACAGATCCCAATCCCAATCACTGTTGTGAATGTGGTCAACAATCTAGTATCTGGTTCTCTTCCAAATATTTTTTTGCTTCCACAGTTCCAGTTCTTGGTGTTTCTAACATATTTTGAGAGAATGAATTCACTAACTAAGCCCATAGAAGATAGTCGAATAACTCCAGGGGAAAAAAATGGGTACAGTGAGTGTTGGATATAAACAACAAACAATATGTGAACATAAGCAAACCATTAGGGAAAATCTTTGTCTTCTATGATCTTTTCATTTTGATAAAACAGGCACAGAAAACATATGCTGCAATATGCAGAAGGTAATCCATCAAATGAAAGAGCTCCGTACCTCACCCGATGCCACGAGCCTTTGGAGATGCATGAAACAAAAGCACAAGTCCCTGAAAAGTTTAAAAATAGGGGCATTCTGAGTCTCTGCAAATCTTTGGGGAATTAAAAGTATCTAGAAAGGCAATGTATTACTTTTTACAGCTTACAACACTAAGGGATTTAGGAAACATACATTTTATATGCTTCTTCTATAAGGTTGGTTGACATAGGGGTCAGGGTATTTTCTTTACAGTGTTTTGTTTTTGTGGAACTATTGAAATTGCACATAGTTGAATGCCACTGGGAGAATAGAAATTTCTACCTTGCATGTTTGATAACAAGCATTGCAGGTAAAAGGTTACTGATCAATGTTCCGATGAGTAGCCTACAAACCCAAACTTCTAAAAATAACAGCATATGCTTTTCTTCTGCAAAGATAATAATGTGGGAATGAGAAGGGGGTCCCAGTTGGGGAGTCTAGGGGCAGGGCAGAGGAGCCTGAGCACCGCACTTAAAAATCAGACTCTGTAACAAAGAGCAATTCTTTTCAGAGACCTAGTGGCCTGATTTGCATCCTACCAGAGACTCCGGACAACCAACCCACTGTCTTAATATACATTATTTGTCCCTTGGAGTGTATGAGATTGTACTAAGAAACCAGGAAATCTCATCCCTCAAAAAGTGAACCATCTAAGGAAATAAAATGAAACAGGCAATTCTTGGGCCCCACAACAACAACAATAAAAGAGCTCAACAAAGAAAAATAAATTTGTTATGTCAAAAATTCACATATCAGAAAAAAAGTTATTTATGCAAATAGTAAATCTAATCTAAATATACAAAAATTTTTAATGCTAAGGACCTCTAATATTAACATGTCGGTATTATAAATGGTAGCTAGGGTACTTCTAGGCTAACTATGACATTGCCACTGGGATCTAATTACTGTTTCCCTCAAATCCCTATTGTAATGATCAGAGACAAATAAAATCGAAGAAATTGCAGCAACACTGAACACAAAAGCAGGATGACATTCCAATGCCACAGTCTTTGAGAAAGTGTCACTTAAAGTCCAAAAGTTCCAGTAAATTTTGTGAACACCTCGAATTTAAAGTGTGAATGCTGGGAGCCTGAAATGAATATGGAACAGACAGAAAACATTTCACAGGCACATCCAGCCACACGGAACAGAGAACCAATGGAGGAATATTGTCCTGACATATGGCCAGTAGTACCAGGAAGGAAGCAGACATTATGCCAGCCTCCAATGCACACATACCTAGAACGAAGTCTGAGTAAGGAATTAGATGTGGAAAACGGACTCCCCCCAAAGAAGCATCACCAGATACAGAGAACACACTACACTGAAGTAAAGTCCATTTATTTAGAATGTCCTTATCCCAGCTGCTGGATCACAGAGCTGATAATGTCACCTCTCACCAATTCTTCTGCAAAACCCACCAGAATAGAATTCTAATAACATTCTTGTGGACAGTGACAGGATGCAAATGCACTGCATCTGACTGTGATAAATATTGGGATGGATTGATATATTAATAAAATCATGGATATATTAACATTGGGCCTGGATATTTATTGTACAAAGTTAAAGAAGGAAAAGAATATAGCCCATTAGTGATATTTACTGAGAAAACAGAAGTAAAAGATGGCACATTATTAAGTTCTCAATGACATTTTATGAAACATGAAGTATATAAGAGAAAAAATTAGATGATAAATGGCTAAGTAAAATGGAGCTAAATAAGGCAAAGAAAAAAAGTAAAAAAATCACAGATGCCACAGATTAAAGCAGCATTATAGACACAGAAATACATCAGAAGATGGGGCACTTGGGTGGCTCAATCAGTTAAACATCTGCCTTCAGCTCAGGTCATGATCCCAGAGTCCTGGGATCGAGTTCCATGTCGGGCTCTCTGCTCAGTGGGGAGTCTGCTTCTCCCTCTCCCTCTTCCCCTCCCACTCATGCACACACACTCTCTCTCTCAAATAAATAAAATCTTAAATTAAAAAAAGAGAAATACATCAGAAGATTTAATCCAAGTTAAAAAATTAATTTCCTAGAACTATTTAATCAAAGATATCAAATTAATCAATTCACCAGAACTATGAGAATCTGCTGAAATGGACAAAGATGAAAACTATAAGAGAAAATAAGATAGATATACAGGACAAAATGGTTATTTGACATCACAGAAAGAGAGACTAAATGAAATTTAAGAGAAGCCATAATCAAATATATAATATGTCCCTGATATGAAGGATACAATCTGCACATCTAAAGGGACTTAAAATTTCAGAAACAAAATTAATGAATATAGATAAAAACCTAATGTACTCTTGTGAAAAAAAAAATTTTGAGCATCAAATCTGAAAAAAAAATCATACAAGCATCCAGGTAGAAAAAAAAAAAAAAGAAGAAGAAAAATATGCTAAACTAGGCCCAGGCTGTTGCCTTATTATTTGAAAAAACACTATGAAACAAGTATATAAATTTATAAAGGGTGAAAATGTTATAAGCTAGATATTCTATAACAAAACAAAAGTGAATGTTCCACATATGAAGGCAACAGAACATTCTCAGAAACTCTCATAAAGTAAGCATATGTTTAAAAAAGAACTACTTAACAGACATACTCTAAGTAACCATTAGAAAGACCAAAATAAAGAACACAGGAATAGACACTGAGGTGGAAGAAAGTTACCTGGTAATGAAATCACTTCAGGATACAATTAAACCTCAATTATTGTTGTAAATGTCATTACAAAAACAAACAAAAAAGAATGCAAATTTTATAAATAATTATGGAAAGGTAATGTAACCACCATAAAAATAATATTTAATAAGCTGCAAATATTTGCAGTGTGCATGATGAAGATATTTTGTTAATCCCACTAACAGATTATTAAGCATAAATACTACAATTAAGGTCAACAGGTACATGAAAGATGCCCATGGTCACTCATTGTTAGGGAAATGCAAACAAAACCACCCTGAGACAGCACCTCACACCTGTTGAATGGCTTTTACCAAAATAACAAGAGATAACAAGTGTTAGTGAGATGTGGAGAAAAGGGAACATGTGTACTCATAGTGGGTATGCGAACTGGTGCAGCCACGATGGAAAACAGTATGGAAGTTTCTCAAAAAATTAAAAATAGAAGTACCCTTATAATCCAACAATCCATTTCTAGGTATATTATCAAAGAAAATGAAATCATTATCTCAAAGAGATAGCTGCACTTCCATGTTCACAGCAGCATTATTCACATTAGCTAAGACATGGAAAGAACCTAGGTGTCCATCAATGGATGAAAGCATAAAGAATATTTGGTATGTATATACATGATGGGATATTATTCAGCAATAAAAAGGACATCCTGACATTTGTGACAATATGAATGAAATTTGAAGGCATTGTGCTAAGTGAAATAAATCGGGCAGAGAAAGGCAAAAACTGTATGGTATTACTTTTTTTTTTTTTTAGGATTTTATTCATTTGTCAGAAAGAGAGAGAGAGCGCACATGCGAGCACAAGCAGGGGGAGGGACAGAGGGAGAAGCAGACTCCCCGCTGGGCAAGAAGCCTAATGCAGGACTCGATCCCAGGACCCTAGGATTATAACCTGAGCCGAAGGCAGATGCCTAACTGACTGAGCCACCCAGGTGTCCATGTGTGGTATCACTTATATATGGAATCTAAAAAAGCCAAACTCTATAGAAACAGAGATTAGAATGGTGGTTGACAGGGGCTTGGGTTGAGGGTAATGCGGTTTGCAAAGGGTACAAACTTACAGTTATAAAATGAATAAGGTCTGGTGATCTAATAATGTTCTGCAGATCTATGTAATGGTGACTATAGTTAAAATTATAGACTTGAAAGTTGTGAAGAGAGTAGGACTTAAATATTCTTACCATGCACACACACAAAAAATAGTAATTATGTGAAGTGATGCAGGTGTTAACTAACCTTATGGTAACCACTTCACAATATATACCTGTATCAAAGCATCATGTTGTATACCACTGTATACCATGCATACACAATATCATATGTCTACTGCATCTCAATAATAAACACCATAGTTAAGAAAATAAATAAATAAACAGGCAAATTCCCCTACCAAAAAACCACATGACCATTTATTAAACAGACTTCTAAAAGTCTAATTTCATCATATCAGTTTGGAGTATAAGAAAAGGAGAACCAACTATCCATCTGTGTATTAGGAATTTTCAACAGAGCATTTATAATTTTTCTCCTCTTAGAGAAAGAGAGGTAACAGTCAAAATGGTTACAGTTAGGTTATATGTTGAATATCCTTTATTTTAAATTACATAATTAATTATCACTATGTGCTTATCAGTAAGACTTGGCCAGAGAATATTTACTTAACAAAAACAGTTGAACTTATTGGACCCTCCACTCCTCTACCTAGGAATTCCAGCGAAACGAACCAGTGAGAAGACCCAATATCTGACGTAACACATAGGGTAGAAGCAGACCAGTCAAAAAAGAAAAAAAGAATTAGTCTGTTCTGAGAGGGGCCAAGGTAAAGTCAACACATAAGGAGGCTGAGGTAGAGCTGCTGAAGTAGACAGCTTCACATACTGTTAGGAAAGCTGATGTAATGATGTCCGCATAAATACTCGAGACCTAACCCCGGCTTAACCAGGCCCCACGAGAGGTCATCAGGACAACATCCTCTGCCAGCCACACTCAAGAAGGTTCAGACTGTGAACCATAGGGTCAGGGGTAGAATGGGGGGATAGGTTTTCAGGGAGATATTGATTAACTTTTTATTCTTTCTCATTTTCTCCAATGAGTACATGTGTTGTTTCTATGCAGGGGGGGAAAAAGCCTTTTTGAAAATGGTGATTATAGATAATAAATACTTTGGGCCATGTTCTTGACACAAGTGCTAAAGCAGCTCAATAAAACTGAACAAGCTCCATTTAAAGCTGTGAGGAACAAAGGAGTTTGCAGGGGAAAAAACACAAAATTATATGGAGAGTAAAATTATAAATGATTGGTTTTTTTCCCTCATGTCTAAACATTTCATAATACAGTTATGTTTTAAATCGTTTAAAGATATTTTAAACGTAAGTTGTGTCCAATCATTGTGCAATCTAAACTAATGACACTTGTGATTTATGTGTATTAGGAGCAATATACTTTCGAGCCTTTAAACAGAGTATAGGATGACCAATGAACCTTAATACATATCACAAGTGTTTTGAAAACAACAGTGCACTGAAAAATAATGAAATAAAGTTGGAGACTTAAAACAGAGGTAATTTCCAAATGACTGTTTTCTCTGGACTGACCGTTTTTAGAGAGTGTAGTAGTAACCGCTGATGGACGATTGGCATCATCAGAATTTTACACGTCGTTAATATTTATTCAAATAAGGCAACTTTCATAGCTACTGGTGAGCGGCAGTCCCCCAGAGACTGGGTGTACTTCAACTAAAGCCATCGAGCAAATACAAGGTCTCACATAGAGACTTGTATGAAAAGTCAGCGTTCCTTGCTAGGAGGAAAATCCACAAGGCCAGAGAACCTTAAATCCTACAACTAACTATTGTTCTTCAGAGCCTTTCAAGAGCCCATTGTCAGAGAAATTGAACTTGATTCTGCTTTTGATTTAGAGTAAGTTCTTCTCATAGAACTGTCACTTCCAGGCATTCCAACCTCAGACACATGATGAGCTGTAGCCTGACAGAAGCTATAATCAGAGGGAAAGCAACTGGTGATAAAGTATGAGGTGCCATGAGTTTTTATATAAATCAACACAGAAATTCTATCTCTATCCAGCTAAATCATTTATAACTTTATTGTCTTACAGGAAATACAACCTGTGTCAAAAGAAAGGCAAAGTCAGTATCTGCTGCTATAATTCCTATAATTTCTATTTTTTTTTAACACTGCTTCAGCAAACTCTTTTGGTCCTGGTACTTGTGAAGACCGTCTCTAATTCAAAGTACCTCACCTTAACCCTACCCTGAGCCCAAGGGTAGAATTCCATTGTGTTGGCAGTTAAAAGTTCACAGCTGCAACCTTCTCCAGAAATGCTCTCAGTTGGTAGGAGCTACCCTGTCCTCCCCACCTCTACCCCAACCACAGCCCCCAGTCAATGACTGAATGAGTCTGGGGTTCCAAAGTTCAACCCCCTTACCTTTTATGAAGTTAATACTCCAGATTTCCCCACGGCCAAAGCCCCCATACATATATCCAGCATCCATGTATCAGACCAAGGTTAGACTTCATCTAACACCACATCCTTGCTGGTTCTTTCGCCCTTTTCCCTTCTTCGCCTTTTCCTGTTTCACTTTCTTCCTTAAAGAATTTTTCCCTGAAGGGTATTTCCTCAATAAATCACAGACACCCGAATTCCTGTTTCAGGCTCTGCTTGCCTTTAAGAGAGACAGTATCAGTTCAACAAATGGATGTTGACTTCTCAGGCATATGTGACAATGCTTGTCTATTGAGACACATGACCTTAAGATTTGGGATAAAGTAATGACAAGATCCAATTCATATACTTGGACTTATTTTTGTATCCAACAACTCTGAAATTAGTAGTGGAAAAAAGGAGATCCTCTCTGCCCTTCAAATTAACTCTCCTGCACAAAATAGAAATGCAGAATGCCTTTTGATGCCCAAGTATTATCTGTAGTACCTTGCCCTAACTCACCTTTCTGTGACCCCTAAATCATTGAATATATGTGGGAGAAGTTGTTTTGATTTGTTTTAATGCCTGCTAAAGAGAATTTTATTTTTCATTTCAATCACTGGGAAAATAAATTTTTAGAGCACCTGCTCTGCACCAGGCCCTGGGGATAGAGCAATAAACGCAACACACAAAATCCTTATTTTAATGATCATTGCATTCTAATTCTGGCACACCAAAAATAAGAAACAGAAAATAAATAAAAATTATACATTCTAATAAAGGAGCAATTTCCAAAAATAACATATCCAACTTTGCCTCTAAACTTTAAGATAACATTTTAAACACACCTCTCTCTGCATTGCATTTTAGGCCAGGGAACTAGATAGTCATTGAAATATTTAAATAAAACAGAGATCGACCAAAATGTAATTCCTAGGATGTAATTCCTCAATAATGGTAGGGTGAATGAACTGTTCTTTCAAAGCAGATGCTAGGTTTACCCAGTCATTGCACTGCCCAATCATTTGCTTACTGACAGTGCTTTATAAACATTGCAGCAGCCAATATGGCCTTTTTTCCACAATGTACATTAAGATGGTTGCCTCCAGTTAGACCACCAGAGTAGTGGACACACTCACGGCAGGGGGGGGGGGACACGGGGGAGATGATGGCCAGGTCAGAACAAGGAGTCACACACAGCTTTAGCTGTGGAAGAGACTATGAACACCAACAGATGGTGAAATGCTTGAGGAAGGTATTCCCCCAGCATAGAAGATGCTAAATAAACATCTATGGAATGAAAGAATAAATACATAGACCCAAAGAATGAAAGCTAGCATTTTATGCTCCTTATTGCTCCCCATTGGCTCTGAGGAAATACTTCATGTAATCTCAATCATTTCTCCAGTGATAAAGAAAATTACTTTGGACCAGAAGGCATTTTAGAAATTACTTTGGGACTTTACCAAGCACATTTATGATTACTGAATGATGTTCCAGACTAATAGGTCGTGTTCAGCTGTACAAATAGTAATGTGTGAAGTAGCTAAGGTCTACAATGTAACAGAAAGTACCAAATATAAACATCTTCAGGGACATTTTAATAATAACATTCCGTTCCTCACATCTTCAATATATAGACAAAAAACATATTAGTCTATCCATTTTCCATTGCTGAAGCCCAAATTGACTCTGAACAAGTGGTCCAATTGATTCCCTAGCGAGCTTCCTTTCTTATTTAAGGATCTCCCACAGTTTGTTTTTGAGCACTTTGCAAGAGAGTACTCAAATTCTCCTTCAGTCTGACTGGTTTTACTCCAACCTTTCATACTTTGGAGAGATTTCAATTGCCTTTACATGAGCCAACATTTAAGTTATAAAAGTGTCTTCTTTCTTGCAATAGCTGTTTTGACTTTGCCCATTACCCAACCTATGAAAATTAAGTGAAATACTTTACATATACATAGTACACTTATACTTAACAATTAGCATAATTATTTCAGCTGTAATTAAAATGTAAAATGTATTCTCATCAAATATGCAGATTTCACAGGGCTGAGAAGAAGCATAATATAATAAAACTAAGCTTAAATATCACGGTGTGAAGTTAGATCTCAAACTCAAAAGATGAATTTAAAAACCTGTATTTATGTTAAAAAAAATAATTGCCTAAGTACAGAAGGGAAAGATGTGAATCACAGCCAAAATTTACTTGAAAAAAATTAATAAATAGGAGATTTAACTACCAACTCAGGATCAATATCGAGATGGGGCAGCTAAAGACGAAATGGGTCTTAGCTATGCTGACAGATATCACATGAAGCCACAGTTCTACTGTAATCTGGTGTTTCTCAATGTCTGTTCAGGAATATTTCTCCTCTAACAACTACCTTTTTTTTTTTAATCACCCACAATGTTTTACAGTCTTAATGCTTGATCAGCTTGACTCACTGAACTATGTACCTGAACAATTGGAGCTACTTAGGAGTGAGATGAAGTGCTCCGCTGAGGAGCTCCAGAGAGAACAAGTAGAAAATGTGAACTCAATGAGGTGAAAAGGAAGACCTTAACAAAAGGTAATAAAACGCTGTTCAAATACTGATGAAATGTTCTCCATTATCCAGGCGTATGTCAGATGGCAGCACCTGGATGACACTATCAAGTCAATGAACTAATGCGTGTGTATCCATAATTCACAAATAACTAAACAGATATTTGCATTTCTCTTCTCACTCACTGCCCTGATTAGATTTATCACTGTACAGTTGAGCCTTGAACAATGCAGGGGTTGGGGGCGGCGGCCCCCCTATACACTGGAAAATCTACCTAGCACTTTGACTCCCCCAAAACTCAACTACGAATAGCCTACCGTTGACTGGAAGCCTTCCTGATAGCAGTCAATTAAGATGTATTTTATGTCATAGGATTTATATAATGGATTTTCCAGTAAAATAAGCTATGGAAAAAAAATATTAAGAAAACTGTAGGGAAGAAAATACATTTACAGTACTGTACTATATTTATCAAAAAAAATCTGCATGTAAAGCAATTCATGCAGTTCAAACCCTTGTTGTTCAAGGGTCTTCTGTAATGACAAACTATTACTGTTTGCATAACTGCCCTTGATACATGAACTGAGGCGTAGCATACAAGGAGATCCTAATGGCATATTTCCACATATATCATGACACTTAGTAAAATAGTATCTAATTCTTGATTTCTTTTCAGAAACCTTGACTTTTATTATGTGCATCAGTGAATGTGCTATTAGGGGATTTTTTAAATTCCATAAAATACTTTGTCCATTTCAAGAGCCATATGCTACCACCCCCCAAAAATAGTTCTGCTGGCCTCTGAAGAATTTATCATGTATATTCAGTATTTGGTGTGTATTTGAGAGATAAGAGAGAAAACACACTATGTCTACATTTTAGCTCTTTGTGTACTGATTTGAAATTATTATTACTCAAATGTGTATTTGCTATAATTATATGACTCCACTAATAACTACCCAACAACCAAAAAATGAATCCTTAGTTTTCTGTGATCACCTATTTGGTGTTTTATGTTTTCTCTAAATGCAATAAACCACACAACATGAAAATAATTAAACATAATGCTCTTCCTTATATTCTTGCCACTTCTCCGACTCATCTCTGCTCAAGCCCCTCTCTAATTAAGAAGATGTGAAGAAAATAGGCATTTTGGCAAGCTGTTTTCTAACAATAACACTGTTTCCCTTTAAAAAGCAAGTTACAGAAAATTCCTTCCCAGATTCCTACTGTCTCTACTCTAGCAGCAGGGCTGATTCAGAGACATGGTACAACTTCAAATTCGAATGCATTAATATTAAAATAGTAAGGTTCACTTTTAAAACACCACTGAACATTAGAACACAATTTAATGGCTGAGTGGCTAGAAGAATTTAATCTCCTTCCTTCAACGTGACACAATAATTACTGCTACTCTTAGCATAAAGGTCCAGTACCGATGGTGGGAAACTCTAGCTTAAGGAATATAACAGGTGTCATCAAGTCTGGAAGGAAGCATGTGACTTAAATATTATTACCTGTACATGGAGCCGCCATTTTCCTTCCTAGAAATGTCTTGCCTTAACATTGCCATCTTTCCTTTTCCCCCAAAGGAAAGACAAACAAAAGCCTAAAGACCTGTCTTTATTAAACATTCATATCATCCCCATTACCATAAACACAGAGCGAGACATATACAATTTTTATACACATATATAAATTGAATCAAAAGGGAATAGACAAGAGAGATGGGAACTGTAATTTAGACATTAATGTGATGTTTGGCTCAATCCAGACAATAATAAAGCTGATTTGGTTCCTCACAGAATGATTTCAAGAAATTTCTCTATGATATAATTGATCTCAAAAGAACAGGAATAATGAGAAAAGGCAATGAATATGATATGTTGGATATCATAAGGGTGTTATTGATTGTACCATCCATTCAAACATACAGAACCTTTTATGATTACCCATGAGAAAAATTTCTCTATGATTTCAGTACCAGAACTAATTCTTATTTTTATTTTACAGACACAATCATTCTTTCAACTGCTTATATTTCTGTTTGTTCTAGCTACTGGAAGGTCCAAGCTGATCCCCTCTTACAAATGAAAGTGACTCTTTTGCTTTTATCCCCTGGTCATTTATTTGGCTTCACATTATCACCTTATTACTTCTTCCCACCTACCTCGTGTACATCTGAAAGTCATCTCAAATTTTCTCCTTTTAAAAAAATTTCTGGAGGTTCCTGGGTGGCTCAGTCAGTTAAGCGTCTGCATTCGGCTCAGGTCATGATCCCAGGGTCCTGGGATTGAACCCCACATCAGGCTCCCTGCTCCACAGGGAGCCTGCCTCTTCCTCTCCCTCTGCCTGCCACTCCCACTGCTTGTGCTCTCTCCCTCTCTCTGTGTCAAATAAATAAACAATAAAAATCTTAATAAATAATAAATAAAAATTTTAAAAAATTCTGGAACAAGGTACAATATAAACACATACTGTAAAGGGAGTCCTGTCATTTTTTTAAAAAGAGAACCATATTAATCCTTTAAAAGAGACAAGCTTTCCCCTGGTCCTACCATCAATGGAATGTCTTGTGGTTTTATATGCGAAGTTGATTAAGTACAAAAGACACTATCTACCAAGACAACTGTATAGACAGTAGTGAGCTAGTTCTGTATAACAAGTTCTTGTTTCAATCTCTGATGAACTATTGAATGCATCCTTGCCTTCAGGATACCACACTTGCTTGAATTTCCTTCTGCCATACTAATTATGCATGTCCAGTCCCCCTCTTGTTCCTGAGCATGTAATTTTGGAGTGCTCAGCCTTTGGTCTCTTCTCTATCTATGCTCACTTCCTTAGACTCCCATCCAGTTTTACGGCGCTAAATACCATCATTATGTTGGCGGGTCCCAAATTTGTATTTCCAGCCTAGACTAAATTCAAGACTCATATATCCAACTGACTGCTCAAAACCTTCACTTGGATATCTGATAGGCATTGCAAACTCAGTATTTCTAAAACCAAACTCATGATCTTCCTCCTTCAGCATGCCTCACCTGTAGCCTGACCTATCTCAGTTGTTGGTAACTTGATCCTTCCACTTGTTCACATCAGAGCTCTGGTCTTTGCTTCCTCTCTTTCTCTCCCACTCTGTGTCTAATCCATCCAGATATTCCACTGGTTCTACCTTTAAAATAGTTCCAAAATCCAATCAAGTCTTACCACTTCTCACTACTACTCAATCCACCAACCTCTCTCACCTAAGGCTTACTGCACCATCTCCCTACAGTCTATTTTTTACATGGAAGCCAGAATGATGAGCCTTTTAAAACATAAGTTAAATCATGTCATCTCTCACCTTCAAACCAAACAGTGATTCTCTACTTCACTTAAAATAAATCTAAAGTTCTTTCAAGGCCCCACAGGACTCAACAAGTTGTCGGCCCTCCTTTACTTCTCTGACTTCATTTCTACATCCCCCTCGCCATCTTGGCTCAATCAGACTGGCTTCCTTGCTGTGGGAACACACCAGTCATCCTCATTGCCCTAGAGCCTCTGTTCTAAACTCTTCTCTCTGCCTGGAAAGCTCTTTCTCCAAAAATTCCTTGGCAACCTCCTCACCCTCTTCCAATCTTGTCATGTATTCTACCTGCTCAGTGATAACCAGTTTAATACTCCCAATCTCTTCCCCCACACCTTACAGCTCTCCTAATTTCCATTGTTCTGCTCTCATCTGTTTTTTCATAGCACTTATCACATTCTAGCATACAATATTATCCACTCAATTATCATATTCATTATTTCTCTCTCTCTCTCTCTCTCTCCCCTCACTAGACGCAAACGTCCAGAAGGACAAAAATCTGTTTTGGGCTCTGATGTTCTCCAAGCATCTAGAACAAAACTGGGAACATAGTAGGTGCTCATTAAATATTTCTTGAATGAATGAATGATGACAGGCTCATACTATGATTAAGAGAATATATTCCCGTGGGAATTTAATAAAAACATACTTGTGATACTGGAAAATCCTGCTTCTTGTTGTTTATCAAGTCTGTTACCTTTATATCCCTAACAAAAATAAGAAACCTTAGTTCTATAGAACTTGTTTAATGAAAATACATTAAGCAAAAGTTTTCTGAGTTTACTTCTAAACCTCTGAGGCCACACAATTCAAAACAGAAACATTGACTGTTTTTCAATGATCTACCTGAAATTTAAGTATAATTTCCAATTTATTCTATTATCTTCTAATGTTTTGGTTTATACCTCCCTTGTTAGGTGATTAATAGTACAGTTCTGACCAGAATAACCTAATTGCTGTTGATGACTACCTTTTAAAACTGGCAAAAACTATGGGATAAGTTCAGTATCTTAATCTTCTCTCTCTTTACCTGTCAGCATAGATCTACAGCTGAGTATTAAAAATGTCTTGTCTCACACTAAATTCTCTCCGAGTTAGTGCTGAGTCTTTACATCTGAATATAGGTATGTGCACTATACAAAATAGCAAACATGATGTTCAGAATTACATTATTGATGGCTAAGAATTGATATGAAAATTACAACCCATAAGTTAAACAAAGCACCTGCTATTGCCAGAGATGTTCTGGAGAAGTACATAATGAACAAGGTGTTACCTAAATTGGATCTGTTATTGAATTCTGAGACTATCAAAAGAGAACATTAAGCAGTTTAAACAGAATATTTTTATTTCAGTTGTTTAAAGCTGCATTATTTTCTATTCGAGGACTAAAAAAGGAATCCATTTTTTGCTCCAAGAAGTCAAGTAAATGTTACACATGAGGCTAGTAAATATCAAAAGTGAGAGTTTTTCTTATTACACAAGGGCAGTAAGATGTATTTTAACTAGGAACAGAGCTGGTGAGAGCATGAGATAGCTAGGCTAAAATGGATAGTAGAAATTTTCAAAGTTATGAATAAATAAGACACTTAATGCTAAAATAATTTCGAAGACATCTGTTAACTTAAGTGATAAACATAGGTTGATTCTACAAAGGGAGTATGAACCCTTAAGTTTCTGAATGGCAATGTCCTTTGCCTTTTTCAGTTTGAAGTGATCAGAATCACTAAAGCAAAGCAACATCACAATAGACACGTAGTACCCCAGAGACAGAGAACTTCCAGATGAGAGTCTTGTTACAAGGCCATATTCTGCTGAGAGCCTTGAGCAAGGTTCTGAGGGAGGAAAACAGCCTCAACAAAAGAAAACAGAGAAAGTGTTTCTTGTCCCAAGACTTTTTCTTCTGGACAACGGATACTTCAGAGCAGTATTTTTAAAATGTTTAAAGTTTAAGGAAGAGGTGAACTCTGCTACTGAAGAAATATTAACAAAAAAGTTTACATAAAAACAAGTGTATTCAAACCAGCTATGAATAGACCAAAATCAGTGCGGAGCAAATTTAAAAACAAAGCACACTCTATGAGCTGAAGCTTGGCTTTTTGGTATATTTCATCTATTTCTGTGTATTTGGCAGAGGTGAGGGGTGGGAGTGGGGGAGGGGAGAGACAGTTCAGGAAAGCAGACTCCAGTTCACACAAAATACTGTCACCTTTGGTCTCATGTTTTGCTTGATTTACCCCTTCCTCCATTCCTACTTTTACCCCATCCCCACGGGCAACCATTTTCAAATATTTTAATTTCTTGTTACTCTGCTCTTGTAAAATGGATGTCCGTGGTTGGTTTGCATGTTTCGTTTTTCATAACCAGTGTTGTGTTATATCTTCAAGCTAATTCCTTTTTCACTTAGCATTGTAACTTCAAATATTCACCCGTATTTCGACATGTGTAGACAGTCCACTCCTGCTTGCTAACCGCTGCCTAATATTCCAAGCCAGACACACATTTCCTCCTGTAATGGACACCGGGTGTGCCTCCAACACACTGTAGCCAAACAACACGGCCCTGAACATCCTTATTGTCCCCTTGTGGAGCCACCTGAGCATTTATTGGGCATATATATCTGGTTTAAAATGTTTATTATTTATAAGTTGGATTTACTGGCTTCCACTTTTGTTATGATTATTTCCCTTTCTTTGATGGGAGTACCAATGTTACAGCATTATCCTGTGGATTCTTACAATGTACCTTTAAGACCCAAGTTTTGTTTTGTTTTAATATTTTATTTATTTATTTTTCAGAGAGAGAGAGAGAAGGGGAGAGCACAAGCAGGGAGGAGGAGTGGCAAGCAGAGGGAGAAGCAGGTTCCCTGCTGAGCAAGGAGCCTGATGCAGGACTTGATTCCAAGTCCCCTGGATCATGAACCGAGCTGAAGGCAGATGCTTAACCGACTTAGTCACCAAGGTGTCCCAAGACCCAAGGTTTTAACATTATATCTAATCACAGCATACTAACTTAACTACCTATATCACCTCACTGTGAATGGCAGCAAAGACAGGGGATCTAACCTCAAATTGACTTTTTTTTTAATGTTTTTTTATTATATTATGCTAGTCACCATACAGTACATCACTGGTTTCTGATGTAAAGTTCAAAGATTCATTAGTTGCGTATAACACCCAGGGCACCATGCAATACGTGCCCTCCTTACGACCCATCACCAATCTATCACATTCCCCCACCTCCCTCCCCTTTGAAGCCCTCAGTTTGTTTCTCAGAGTCCATAGTCTCTCACGCTTAATTCCCCCTTCTGATTACCCCCCTTTCTTTATCCCTTTCTTCCCCTACCGATCTTCCTCGTTCTTATGTTCCATAGATAAGAGAAACCATATAATTGTCTTTCTCTGCTTGACTTATTTCACTTAGCATTATCTCCTCCAGTGCCGTCCCTGTTGCAGCAAATGTTGAGAACTCGTTCTTTCTCATAGCTGAGTAATATTCCATTGTATATATGCACCACAACTTCTTAATCCAGTCATCTGTTGAAGGGCATCTCAGCTCCTTCCACGATTTAGCTATTGTGGACACTGCTGCTATGAACACTGGGGTGCATATGGCCCTTCTCTTCACTACGTCTGTATCTTTGGGGTAAATACCAAGTAGTGCAATGGCTGGGTCATAGGGTAGCTAAATTTTTAACTTTTTAAGAGACCTCCACACTGTTTTCCAGAGTGGCTGTACCAACGTGCATTCCCACCAAAAATGTAGGAGGGATCCCCTTTCTCCACATCCTCTCCAACAATTGTTGTTTCTTGCCCTGTCAATTTATGCCATTCTAACTGGCATAAGGTGGTATCTTAGTGTAGTTTTGATTTGAATTTCCCTGATGGCTAATGATTTTGAACATTTTTTCATGTGTCTGTTAGCCATTTGTATGTCATCATTGGAAAAGTGTCTGTTCATATCTTCTGCCCATTTTATGATTTGTTTATTTGCTTCTCGCGTATTGAGCTTGAGAAGTTCTTTGTAGATCTTGGATACCAGTCTTATCTGTAGCATCATTTGCAAGTATATTCTTCCATTCCGTGGGCTGCCTCTTAGTTTTTTGGACTGCTTCCTTGGCTGTGCAGAAGTTTTTATCTTGATGAAGTCCCACAAGTTCATTTTTTCTTTTGTTTCTCTTGCCTTTGGAGATGTGTCATGAAAAAGGTTGATTTGGCCGATGTCGTAGAGGTTGCTGCCTATGTTCTCCTCTAGGATTTTGATGGATTCCTGTCTCACATCGAGGTCTTTCATCCATTTGGAGTTTATCTTTGTGTATGGTGTGAGAGAGTGGTCAAGTTTCATTCTTTTGCATGTAGCTGTCCAATTTTCCCAGCACCATTTATTGAAGAGACTGTCTTTTTCCCACCGGATGTTTTTTCCTGCTTTATCAAAGATTAGTTGCCCAAAGAGCCGAGGGTCCATTTCTGGGTTCTCTATTCTGTTCCATTGGTCTATGTGTCTCTTTATGTGCCAGTACCATGCTGTCTTTGTGATCACAGCTTTGTAGTACAGCTCGAAATCTGGCATTGTGATGCCCCCAGCTTTGTTTTTCCTTTTCAACAGTTCCTTGGAGATTCGGGGCCTCTTCTGGTTCCATACAAATTTAAGGACTATTTGTTCCACTTCTTTGAAAAATGTCCTCAGTATTTTGATCGGGATAGCATTGAAAGTGTAGATTGCTGGTAGCATGGATATTTTAACTATGTTAATTCTTCCGATCCATGAGCATGGAATATTTTTCCATCTTTTGTGTCTTCTTCAATGTCTTTCAAGAGTGATTTATAGTTTCTAGAATATAGGTCCTTTACGTCTCTGGTTAAGTTAATTCCAAGGTAACGTATGGTTTTTGGTGCTATTGTAAATGGGATGGATTCCCTAATTTCTCTTTCTTCAGTCTCATTATTCATGTATAGAAATGCAACTGATTTCTGAGCATTGATTTTGTATCCCGCCACATTACTGAATTGCTCTATAACTTCTAATAGTTTGGGAGTGGATTCTTTCGGGTTTTCCATATAGAGTATCATGTCATCTGCGAAGAGAGACAGTTTGAATTCATCTTTGCTGATTTGGATACCTTTTATCCCTTTTTGGTGTCTGATTGCTGTTGCAAGGACTTCTAGTACTATGTTGAATAATAGTGGTGAGAGTGGGCATCCTTGTCGTGTTCCTGATCTTAAGGGAAAGGCTTACAGCTTTTCCCCATTGAGAATGATATTTGCTGTAGGCTTTTCATAGATGGTTTTTATGAGATTGAGGAATGTACCCTCTATCCCTACACTCTGAAGGGTTTTAATCAGGAAAGGATGCTGTATTTTGTCAAATGCTTTTTCTGCATCTATTGAGAGAATCATATGATTTCTGAATTTTTCTTTCTGGATAAAATCTAAGACCCCGATCAATTTGCGAATGTTGAACCACCCTTGCATCCCAGGGATGAATCCCACTTGGTCATGATGGATAATCCTTTTAATGTACTGTTGGATTCTATTAGCCAGGATCTTGTTGAGGATTTTGGCGTCCATATTCATTAGGGAAATCGGTCTGTAATTCTCCTTTTTGATGGGGTCTTTGCCTGGTTTGGATATCAAGGTAATATTGGCCTCATAGAATGCGTTTGGTAGCTTCCCTCTGTTTCTATTTTTTGAAATAGCTTTAGGAGAATAGGTATTATTTCTTCTTTGAATGTTTGGTAGAATTCCCCAGGAAAACCGTCCGGGCCTGGAGTTTTGTTTTTTGGGAGGTTGTTTATCACTGACTCAATCTCTTCATAATTAATTGGCCTGTTTAAAAATTCAATTTCTTCCTGTTTCAGTCTTGGTAGTTTATAGGTTTCCAGGAAGGCCTCCATCTCTTCCAGATTGTTTAATTTATTGGCATAAAGCTGTTGATAAAAGTTTCTAATCCTTCCAATATCATTGGTGTTGGTTGTGACCTCTCCTTTTTCATTCATAATCTTATTAATTTGGGTCCTTTCTCTATTCTTTCGGATAAGTCTTGCCAGTGGTCTGTCAATTTTATTAATTCTCTCAAAGAACCAGCTTCTAGTTCTGTTGATCTGCTCTACTGTACTCCTGGTTTCTAATTCATTGATTTCTGCTCTAATCTTGGCCAACTGCTTCCTCATCCGTGGATTAGGCCTGTCCCTCTGCTGCTGTCCAGCTTCTTGAGGTGAGAATATAAAAACTGCATTTTAGATTTTTCTATTCTTTTGAGTGAGGCTTGGATGGCTATGTATTTCCCCCTTAGGACTGCCTTTGCAGGATCCCATGGGTTTTGGACCATTGTGTTTCCATTCTCGTTGGACTCCATAAATTGTTTAAATTGATTTTTTTAAAGATTTTTTATTTATTTATTCGACAGAGACAGCCAGCGAGAGAGAGAACACAAGCAGGGGGAGTGGGAGAGGAAGAAGCAGGTTCATAGAGGAGGAGCCTGATGTGGGGCTCGATCCCACAATGCCGGGATCACGCCCTGAGCCGAAGGCAGACGCTTAACCGCTTTGCCACCCAGGCGCCCCTGTTTAAATTGATTTTTGATTTCCTGGTTTATTGAATAATTCCTGAGAAGGATGGTTCTTAGTCTCCAAGTGTTTGAGTTTCTTCCAAATTTTTCCTTGTGGTTGAGTTCCAATTTCAAAGCGTTGTGGTCTGAGAATATGCAGGGAATAATTTCAGTCTTTTGGTATCAGTTGAGACCTGTTTTGTGACCCAGAACATGGTCTATTCTTGAGAATGTTCCATGGGCATTAGAATAGAATGAGTATTCTTTGGTTCTGGGGTGTAGTGTTCTATATATATCTATGAGGTCCAACTTGTCGAGTATGGCATTCAAAGCCCTTGTTTCTTTGTTGACTTTCTGCATGGGTGTTCTGTCTATTTCTGATAGTGGAGTGTTGAGAGCCCCTACTATTAACGTATTTTTATCTATATGTCTCTTTACTCTGGTTAAGAGTTGGCTTGTGTATCTTGCTGCTCCCCGGTTGGGGGCATATATATTTATAATTGTCATCTCCACTTGTTGGATACATCCTTTAAGAATAATATAGTGCCCTTCTATGTCTCTAACTATAGTCTTTAGTTTAAAATCCAATCTGTCTGATATGAGAATTGCTACCCCAGCTTTCTTTTGAGGTCCGTTGGTGTGAAAGATGGTATTCCATCCCTTTACTTTCAGTCTGAATGTATCTTTAGGTTCAAAACGAGTCTCTTGTAGACAGCAAATGGATGGGTCATGTCTTTCTATCCAATCTGCTACTCTGTGGCATCTTATGGGAGCATTTAGGCCATTTACATTGAGACTGATTATTGAGAGATATGATTTTAATGATGCCATGTTGCCAGTAAAGTCTTTGTTTCTATCGATTGTGACTTTCTGTTCTGTATCACTCTTGGGGCCTTTTTACCTTTATAGAACCCCTCTTAATATCTCCTGTAGGGCTGGTTTCATGGTTATGAAATTGGTCAGTGACTGGCGATTCTGGAAGGTCTTTATTTCTCCATCAATTCTGAATGACAGCCTTGCTGGATAAAGGATCCTTGGCTGCATGTTTTTCTCTGAAAGAGCTTTAAAAATGCCCCCCCCCCCAACCCTTTCTCTCATTCCAGGTCTGTGTAGACAGGTCTGACGTAATTCTGATGCCTTTGCCTTGGTATGTGAGAAATTTCTTTGCCCTGGCCGCTTTCAATACTGTATCCTTGGATCTAATATTTGTGAATTGCATTATGACGTGACATGGCGTAGGTTTGTCGTGGTTGAGCTTGGGAGGGGTCCTCTCTGCCTCTTGGACATGAATGTTTCCCTTGCTAGATTAGGGAAGTTTTCAGCTACAATTTGTTCAAATATCTCTTCTAGACCTCTGTTTTTCTCCACCGCCTCGGGGATGCCGATGATTCTGACATTGGAACGTTTCATTGAGTCAGTAATCTCCCATAACCTACATTCTTGAGTGTGGATTTCTTTGAGTCCAGATTCTATTTTAGTTTTCTCTTCTACTAACCCATCCTCCAATTCGCTCATACGTTCTTCTGCCTCATTCACTCTGGCCGTCAGAGCCTCTAGTTCTGGCTGCATTTGGCTCATAGAATTTTTAATTCCTGCCAGATTCGCTCTCATTTCCGCCCTTAGAGATTCTATATTCTCATTAACATTTTCGTTAATACTTTTTTCAAGTCTACACATCATCTTGACCATTGTTACTCTGAATTCCATTTCTGATAATTTGGTTATATCCATATCCATTAGTTCTGTGGCAGAGGCCGCAGACTCATTGTCTTTTCTTTGCTGGGGGGGATTTCTCCTTCTTGTCATTCTGATGAGGAGAGGTTGCGGGGTTGTCCAGAGCCCAAATTATTGACCGGGACCCAGGCCGTGTGCCCTTGTTTTATAGGGATCTTAGGGATGTGGGCTTCTTGATTTTTCAGCCTGCCTTCTGGGGGAGGGGCCTGCCATGCCGATACTCAGGCAACCCTGTTTGGGTAGAGTCTCCGTGTCCCCTGCAAGGGGGAATGGGGGTGGGCACACTGTGAGCCGGTACTTCCAGGCTTTTGTTCTCTGGCGGCTTTCCCTGGCGGTTTGCTGTGCCTCTGCTGAGAGTCAGAGCAGCAGTGGCCGAATCTCAGCCTCTGTCTCAGAACAGAGGGATCGCAGACTGTTCTCCCTTATGATCTGACTACTTTAACTCTGTTTCTGTCGGTGCTGCTCAACCCTGTAGGTGCTGCTCAACCCTGTAGCATCCCGGGATGTGCGCCCCACACCCGGCGTCCCAGCCCTCACTTCCAGGGCCGGCGTGTCTCTGTCCTTTGTGTTTCTAACACCGCCAGCCGCCAGCTGCCCCTGTGTGCTCCCGGAGGTCCAGGTCTCAGTCTGGTTCCAGTGAGCACACCGGAGTTCCGTGAGAAGTCTGGTCGCGCGCATTCCCGGGCTCACCGGTCTCAGTCCGCTCTCTCGCAGCTGCCGGTCCGCGAGTCCGCCCGCTCCCCCGTGCAGTGGCTACCACTTCCCAGCACCCGAACGCGGCAGCTCCCTCCCCCTTCTGTTTATCTTCCGATATCTGTGCACAGTTCCACGGCTCCCCGCTTCATACCTCAATACTCAGCGCTGGAGATGTTCATTTGTAGAGATCCAGATGCATCTTCCTGCGTCTCAGGCTGATTCCGTGGATGTGCAGGCTGGTCTGGTACCTATCCAACTCGACTCAGGGGACCGGCTGAAAAAGGGGTCCCCTACTCCTCCGCCATCTTAACTCCCTCCCTCTTAAGGAATTTTAATGAACTACAAGAACACACAGACAACTTTTTTCGTCCCTGCTCCCTCTGCTGGAGTCTACAGACTGAGTCAGAAGCTGTTTGCAATCTCTGGAGAACTTGGTTTAAGTTGTCCTGCATGATTTCTTTACATTTGGGAAGAGTATGTTCATTTGTTTCATGGGTCGTATTCTTCAAATTTTCAAGAACTCGCATTTCTCAAAGACCACGTTTTTCTTCAAATTCTTTCACAAAATAACGGGTTTCCCCTCGAACAACTGGTCTGTGATCTAAAAGCCTTGAATGAATTTCTCCAAGGTCCTTGATAATGAAATGCTCTGGTGAGCCCGCAGTCCCCAGTGAATCCTTCTTCTTGTCGCCACCGCCCGGGGTGGCCTCACAACCCACAGGTGTCTCCATCCCTCCGCCACTCATTGCGACCTGCTCCGCCCAACCTGACCACCCATTTCTTTTTTTTTTTTTTTAAGATTTTATTTATTTATTCGACAGAGATAGAGACAGCCAACGAGAGAGGGAACACAAGCAGGGGGAGTGGGAGAGGAAGAAGCAGGCGCATAGCAGAGGAGCCTGATGTGGGGCTCGATCCCATAACGCCGGGATCACACCCTGAGCCGAAGGCAGATGCTTAACCGCTGTGCCACCCAGGCGCCCCCTGACCACCCATTTCTTGACCTCTTTGCTTCCAATAATTTTATCCTTCATCCTAGCTCTTCCTCTAATAACTACATACATCATTTCTAGTGTCTGTTTCAATCAACCCATTCTCTGATCATTACATTCGGTCTTTACAGCTCACTCTCTAGAACTGTCACTCCAATAATCCTCATTCCAAAAACTCACTACAACTTCCAACCCACTGACCCGACCACTTAAAAAAGTGGTGTATCACACATCTCATATCCTCACTTCCTTCCTTACCCAGCTTAGTTTCTATAGCCTATTATTATAATCACTAACTCATATACCTTCAATTCCTTGATCTTCTTTCCTTCCATTATACTCTGCTAACAAAACATCAGCCCTGGTTAAATTCAATTCCAAATCCAACTCTTACTTCTATATGTTGATTAATCTCTTGGTGGATTGGATTTCTTTATTATATACTTTGTCTAAGAAGAATTCATAGATGCCATATTCCCTGGGCCCTTGCACTTTTGAAACCATTCATCTGTAAGATTTACACCTTAACTGAAACATCTCAGGTATAAATATTTTTCTTCAAAAAAAGCTGTGTTTTTTCCTTGAATTCTGAATAATCATTTAATTTACTTTGAGGATCAATAATTCCACCTTGATATAGATTAGTGTTGATTGTTCTAGAACATGGTATACATTTCAATTTTCAGATGTTATAACATTAATATCATTTTAAGAACTTTTTTAAGTTGCATTTTGGAATATTTTGTTTTTTTAAACTCCAGAATGAGGTTAATTAGCTTTCATATATTTTCTTTAGTTTCTTTCAGTCTTGTTTTTCTTCTTTATATAATCTGAATTATTTTCCTAGCCTCTTTACCATTGGCTCAATTTTCAACACTATTTAACACCATCTCATTGTTTTCAATTCATTCCAAAATTAAGTCTTTTATATTCATTTCTTTCTCTAGCTCTCTCAAATTATCCTCTTGAATATTCTCTTCATCTTGTTTTATGGTTTCATATATTCTATATTCTCTTTAATTTCTTTGAGAATGCAAAGCATTAGTTGTGAATATTTTTCCTTTTTTCCTAGGGTATATAATCATTCAGAGTACTCTGCATGGGAAGTTTAATTAACTTATTTTTAAATAGCCATAATAATGTCTGATAGTTGTTATCCTATCTTTTCTCATTTCAATCATTAGACATGGGTAGCTCTCCTTTTTTCCTATGTGTGCTCCTCCCTTGAACCCTTCCTATCTTATCTGAGACCTTCTGAGCACCAGGGTAGAGACTGGGCTAGGTTTGCCCTGCTCTTCATTTACCTAGAAACAGGAGGAGATGAGAGGGAAGAAATGCAACTGTGGGCATTATGGATGGATGATGTTCGTCCCTTCTCCATTTTCTTATCCATTTCATAAAATCCTGGTCTGTATTTTATTTTGTTCAGTAAAATGTTGACTTGCTTCCTTCATTCAAAGTGAGCTGCTGAGCCTTCTCTCCACAAAATATTTCCCATTTTCTGGTTACACTTTGTTCTTCCTTTTTAGCTGAATATTAAGTTCTTAAGATCAAATGAGAGGTTTCATCCTAGCCATTAATCTTTTCCTACTCTGTAAATGCTGTAATAAAACATTATGAGGGATTAAATTAGTAAATCTGATTAGAAATGATCTCAAAATGAAAATACAAGCTGGAAAACCAGAGATTGCTGTACACCCCTTCTAAACTCTACGTGCTCATAAGCTCAACTTCCTGAAAATGATTTTAATGCTGTTGTTCCTTAATAATAATGGCTGCAGAGAACCTTTAAGGAATGCTTGTTTTGGGACACCTGGGTGGTTCAGTCGCATAAGCGTCTGCCTTTGGCTCAGGTCATGATCCCAGGATCCTGAGATCGAGTTCTGCCATCAGGCTCTTTGCTTAGTGGGGAGCCTGCTTCTCCCTCTCCGTCTGCCTGCTGCTCCCCCTGCTTGTGCACACTCTCTCTCTCTCTCTCTCTCTCTGTTTCAAATAAATAAATAAAATATTTTAAAAAAATAAATAAACAGGGAAGGTAGCTTACTCCTGGCCCCCTCCCAAAGAAGGAACTCTGGTTTCTTTTTTCCTTTTTATTCTATCCTACTGACAATTAGGTATCATGTCCAGTATATCAAGATCTTATGCATTCCTTCCAAACCAATAGCTAATTTTTCTTCCTTCCTACCCATTTGGGGGAAAAAAGTTGCTAAGTCCAACGTGCTACCATTCTAAAGGAATTTCTTCCAATTTAAGCACCGAAGAGATTCGTATCAAATATGCAGTGCATATGAATTTATATCCTAGGTTTCCAAAGATTTCATAGCTCCGGTTTGACTAAAATGAAAAGTTTCGTCCTATTAAAATTAAAACTTTAAAGCCATAAGGGAAAAGCATCACTTTCCACTGCTTCAATTACCACTTTGTACAGATGACTTCTAAATTTAAATCTCTTTTAAGAATCAGAAACTTTGGCAAATTCCTACGATTTATGTAGATAGTCTATTCTTACTTCAAACTCCATAAGGCCAAAAGAAAACTTCATATTTTCCCCATCAAATAGATATGTTTTCCTGATTCCTCATCTATTAATGCCATTACCAGCCTATTAGACGTATGCATGACCAGTCCTGAAAGCCACTTTCATTCCTTCGTTCATCAACAAGTTCCTCAGTTAACTCGCCCATGTTTATAGACTCCTCTCCACCACTGGAATCAGATTGAGTTTCTGTTTATTCACACACACCACTGGGAAGTTCAGGCCTTTGTTACTTTTATCCCATTATTTGCCCGTCTTCTTATGACTATAAATAAAATTTCCTTGAACTTGATCCATTTAAGTTTACTGTCCAAAAACACAGTTCTGACCATCCAATGGCTCTCCACTACCTACTCAACCTCTTTTCATTATCTTTAATATTCCCCATGGTCTAGGTCCAAACAACTCTCTGTCATAACCCTCCCCTCACAAAAGCACACATGCTGGAACCCCAATTGTTTATTCATTATACCCCAGTTTTTTATCTTTCACGATGCTGCTTCTGTTGTTAGGAAAATCTGTTCATTCTCTTCTCTCTTGCTTCATCTCTACTTGTACAATCCTTATTCAGGCTTCAAGGCCTGGATCGAATAGTCACTCCACCACAAAGTTATCCCATAAGGAAATCATCTCTCTGTATGATGTTTTACTGCCAGCTAATTACTATGCTCATTTTAAATTTATTTTATTTTTACTCTTACCTCATTATTTCTCATTTATCCTCTCTCTATCCCTATATAAAATCCTTGAGCACAAACTTGGCATCATGTTTATTTTTGTGTTCTCAAAGTCAGAGCTCAAGGCCCTGTCAATAATAATTCCTTTAGTGTCTGAAAGCTCACTGAGAGCAATGACGTTAGGCTTTTAATCAGAAATATATCACTACCACTTAAATAGTGCCTGTCACTATTTTTAAAGAATGTTAAATAAATGAATAGTTGGTAAATTGATTTTTTCAAGTCTTCGTTGTTAGCTTTAATTTGAAAGACATTTAAAACTCACTATTTGGCCAGAATAGACAGCAATGAACCAAGTTCAGAAAAATCTTAGTTATACGCACTGCCACAAAGATTGTCTTCACATAATGACATCCTTTGCTAAAAATAATCCAATAGTGAATACACAAGGTGAACACAGTCACCTCTACACTCAATTGCTAATTAAAATTCTAAAATCTGTGAAATTGTGATATTTACATAAAATAGCTATGTGAGGTCATACCTTTAAATTTGGGGGTGGTTCCAATCAAGGAAGAGGTTATTAACTTGTTTTATCATTTATATAGATTTGGTCTTTAAAGGGAGAGAAAATGAAAATGTCTTTTATTTTCTTTTCCTAACACGCGCGCGCACACACACACATATATATACATATGTGATATGCGATATATATATATTTATATATACACTTAGAGAGAGAGGGAGAGAAAGAAAGAGGCTGAGTGGAGGGAGAGGGAGAGGAAGAGAAAACCCTAAGCAGACTCCGTGCTCAGTGCAGAGCCTGACACAAGGCTCGATCTCATGACTCTAAGAACATGACCTGAGCCGAAATCAAGAGTTGGAGTCACCCAGGTGCCCTCTTTTCCTAATATATTAATGACAATGATATTCATTTAATTCTTTCTAGTTTCAAAACATCTTCCACACATTAACTTACCAAAATAGCCAAAAATCATCTAAAGCTGATTCAGTGAACAATACAGGTGATTAGAGTAGCATTCAAGAATTCCTTTGGGCTTCAGTCTCCACCTCTCTAAAGGAGACTTGTAATTAAATGACCTCTGAAAATCCTGCCAGTTCTAATCTTATTTTCAGTGCATAGTTTTTCTTTTTTTTATTATTATTATTTTATTTGTCAGTTCAGTCTGGAAACGAATCAAAATAAAAGTTCCCAAATGTTTGAAAGTGATAGCACCGTTCAAGCAAAAATCACAGCCCCTACCCCACTGTAATTTTTTTTTTAATAATGCAACACTTTGGAGATGTCTGCATTCCTTTATGGCTCAACAGACCTGCAGGTTTACCGCTTTATCAATCAAATCTGGCCTGAGGTTTGTTTTTGTAAAAAGAGTTTTATTGGAACATAGCCACTCCCATTCATTCACTATTGACTGTGAGTACCTCTGCATGACAGAGCTGAGAGTTGAAAAAGAGACATCATGCCTAGTAAAACTTAAAATATTTACCACCTGGCTCATTTCAAAAAAGCTTGCCAATCCCTGCTTTACAATGATAACTTATTTCCTTGTATTATTAAAATGTTAGTGTTTGTCACAAAAAATCTTGAGAGCAGAGAATAGGAGCAGAGAATAAGCTATTTAATTTTCCCAAAAAACTCCTGCCAATTTGTAAATTATTTATACACATTAAATCATACAAACTGATTTACACTTAATTCTGTTTCTAATAAATCTGTTGCAAATTTTTTAAATAATTTTCTGATATCAATAATTTGAAATGCTATTTCAAAAAACATACTTACAAATAAAACTGCCCCAAACATCTTTCCTCTTTGATTTCAGTCTTGCGGTGAATCCAGTACCAATTTGGTAATATTTCAATTGATCAGTAGAGGGCGCGCTTGATTCAACATAATTGTACGAACACCGGCAGCGTGCTTCATTTCGCCCCGGAAAAGGTCAAGCACTGCGTGGAGGAAATTTAACAGAATTAGTGAGTTGGTTTTCTATTGTTGCGTTGGTAATGAAAGGGAATAGAAAAGCCCTAGAAGACTCTGTATTACACGTAACTGACAGTAATGTTTCTTCTTGAGAAGAAAATTGTTTACTCTTATCTTTTCTCATCTCAGCCTTGGTTTGCAGGGACCTTGAATATTTCCAAAAAGAGATAGCAACAATTTGGCTACAGAAAACAGGAATTTTTTTTCCACCTAAGATGATACAGCACATCTTGTGATAGTGGCTACTCTCTCTCCACCCTCCATCCCTTTGCATTGTTGCCTCTTTGTGTAGTGATGCCATTAGTACTCAGAGAGCCATTGTCCATTGTAAGAAAATATAAAAGAAGATCATTAGAAGTTCAGATTTCTGTAGTGCTCTCTGGGTTTTTTGATCAACACAGAGGCTGTCTGAAAAGTGAAACATTTCCAAGGAGAATGTGCTGCGGGACTAAAGAATGCTAGGACCCTAAAAAGAGCCTGAAAAAAACCCACCTACCAGCGGGCTAGACAAAGCATACAGGTTTGGGCCTCTTCTTTGAAAGACCTGATTAATGTGAGGTCTTGTTACCTGCTTTATCACTGTTTTGTTATGAGTGAAAGGTTTCAGCATTCTTAATTTATCTTGGGGATGGGAAAAGGGAAGGCAAACTTGCTTGATGGGGGTCTAAGGGTGAAGTAGATCCATTTGCCCTCGGTGAAAAATAACAGACACGGAAGACCCAGATTGTTCTACAAATTCATACTGAAGGATTTTTCTAAAAAAGCAGCCTGAAGGCACGCGTCGCTTATCCACTTATCTTGAAAAATTAGGTATAGGCTCTGCTGGTTGCTAAAACTAAAAGTTATCCATTATACTAAAGCAAAAAGAGATTGGGGGAACTGAGCAGAGGCTAAAAATCTGTTTTAGAAAAAAGTAGGGAAAGTAAGAAAACTCGTGGAAAGATGAAAATGAGGCATTCTGTGAACCCCATTACTGTAATTTTGTTATTTACTGATTATTATAAATCACATTTAAGGTCTCTAGGAATATGCTTCTCATAATATGTATAATGTAAAAATTAATTCCATAACACTTTCTCATATCAACTATGAAATTGGAATGTATATCCCACGCTCCGCAAATTTGGAGTTTTTTAGATCAGAAGCAGGGTGTGGGCCTTTTGCAATGTTTTATTTCTGGCTCTCGGAAATTAAGTCTTAAAATATTAGGAGACATATGCCGTAGGAGACACATAGTTCATGGTAACGTCCAACATGTACTGTCAAGGGATGGAGAGAGAGAGTAAAGTGAGATGCTTCTGTGGGCTGAGGGTTTCATGAATATTGTTTAGTAAAGACTAATATTGAGCGGAAACTGGCACCTATATTATTGTATTAGCTAGTCATAATTACTAATGAAAGATACAATTGGGTTATTACTGAAGTGGAAAATACCTACACAATAAGTAAGCAAATGACACATTGAGTGAAAACGGACGGCCTCTGACCCAGAGAGTTATAACATACATTGTCACTAGTTGTTATCGCGATCATAGTAAAAGTACAATTTGGTTTGATTGGCTTTATTTTGTTGATCTTTTTATTAGCGTTCTTATTTCACATCTTATATAAATTGTCGTAGTCTTTCCTTCCTTCCTCCTCATGGCTAAAATTTGACATAATGTAAGAGAGAAAGTGAAAATACAGATATGTCTACACACGTTTATTTAATCTATTTATATACATACATGTAAGTTTTGGCTGTAGATTAACTGCTGATTGACGACATTAGCTTAGTGGCTGAATAATAAACAGTTTCTGCTTTCTTTTACAATATTTAGTGCCTCCAAAAACTACAAGTTGCTCCATTAGATTGTATGCACACTAGGTTGTAAGCTCATTACAAGGTACATGTCTTCCTGATGTTTCTGTTCCCCAAGCCCGCTACAGCTACTGGTATAAGTGTCTGCTTTCAAAAAATACTCGCTAAGTGAGTAAATCCAGATCACATACAACCAAACTTTTAAATTCTTTCCCTGTTCCCATCAGTTATTTTTAAAAAGAGGATATAAATCCCCACCCTCCCAAAGCACATAACTTCCCCTTGTTCTAATACCATCTAGTAAGCATTTTGCCACCTCTCCGAGTCTATATGGAAAGCAGGAGTTCGAGCAAAGGAAACCTGTCAGTTTAAATTTTGCAACAAGAATTACTTCTCGTGAGGAACTGAATTTGTCAGGATCAAAAAAGTAAAATAAATATTTCCCCCACGGAAAATATTTATTGACCATGCCTACTTGCCTTGAGTGGCACAATGGAAACATCTTGACATGGAACTGAAGATATGGGACCAAGAGGGATGATTTTGTCTCCACACTCTGCCTGACCCTGGGCAAGAAACCATCTCTTTGAGGCTCCGTTTTCTTGTCTGAAAAACAATGATAATAATATCTCTCTATTTCCTGAGACTCCCTGGAGCCCTTCTTCCATCTGAATAGCAGCTAGCCACCATTCAGGAACATCCTTCACCATAACAAACTTCCAAGGCTTAAAAAAGTTAGAAATTATTACATGTTACACTTTGAGCTCAGCTGACCTACAAACACTTGCTCTTACTATACCAGCTGACTCCTCTGGTATTTTCTTAGAAGACTTCAGGACTAACCCCAGAGAAGACAAGCCCTCCCTGAGTTCTATTTTTATTTCGTTAGCTGACAAGCACTTCTATGTGACAGGCATCTGTTCAAAGCACTTGACAAACGATAACTGATTTAATTCTATGAGCTTGATGCCACCCCTTGAAATATGGCCTGGGGTCTTAGTCTACCTGAGAACCTCTTCTTCGTTATAAATATTTCAGCTTTCACTCCCAAACTAAATGGTGAGCATTGGCAGGAGTTGTTAACTGTGGGGAAAAGCTTTCAAAGCACCATAGAGAATTTGCTGGAGGATATTTAAAAAAAAAAAAAATTGGAATTTTATTTAAGAGAAAAGAAAATAAATACCTTCCACCTCAGCAGAGCCATATGATTGTCAGAGGGCATTTCCTGTCAGCAAGGCCAGATCCAGGAGAAGAATCCCGATGTCTCTCTGCAAGACCAAATACCATTTTGCATCCCTGTCATTTCTACTGAAGCTTTGAAGTAAATAGGAATAGAACCAGCCCAAGTAAATTACCTGAGGACTGAGACATTTTTGACATAAGTCTTGAGGACAGAGCCACATATTTCTTTTCCTCCTTCAGAACATGAGCCTCGTTTCCTGTCAGAGCCGTGAATGACAGAAACGATGATGGACTGATTGGACGGCAAGCCTCGCTCCCCTGATGTCAGATACAGACCAGAGTAACCCAGGCTGCTGCCTTCCAGAGTCTTGAGACCTGATTTGCATATATATTTAATTACCTGGGTGCACTGGAACTGCTCTGTTAGAACATCTTAATATTAGAATGACATGGGGATTAATACAGCAGGCTCGGTGAGGTAGACTGCCGCGATTAGGAGCCAGGTCTGTGTAAGCCTGAAAGAAACCTCTTTGCCTCAGTATCCTCAGCTGGGAAGTAATAATAGAACAGAAGGTACAATATATATATTATATTTATATATAATAATGTAATAGAACCTTCCTCACAGGTGTGTTGGAAAGATCAAATGAGTTAATTCATGTAAAGCACTTAGCACGGTACTTAACTCACAGTAAATCCTCAACAAATGCTAGCTATTCATACTACTATTCTCCCAGGTTATTTATGGGAATTGAGCTAAATTTCTCTTTGTTGAGCAGCAGATGCACTGTTTCCCACACTACGTTCTGAAGCCCTCTATTCCCTGAAGTTCAGAAAAAAGAATTACCTTCTTCAAATCATCTTGGAAAACACTGCATTGGCCTTGAAAATTCAAAATGTACTGGAACTAAAATACTAAACATTTTTAAAGACCTGCAGTTGGAAAGTTTTTGTTTAACCTTGTGAATCAATCTCAAATCTATAAGACCACTTGACCCTTTAGTTCTGCATTCACTTCTTCATCTTTGTGGGTTCATCTTTGTACTCTCTATTTCAAGGTCTTAATTTTTCTAAAATGACACCATTTCATTCTCTTTAACATACATGGAAACCAGGTTCATGGGTGTACTTTGTCAGTACGTGGGCATGGTAGGTCTTTGCAGATAAAATTCAGTAAAGAACCTTGAGATAAAGAGATCATTCTGGATCATCTGGATGGGCCATAAATCCATACTTATAAGAGAAAGGTAGAGGGAGGTTTGAGACACAGAACAGAAGAGGAGGAGGCAACATGTCCACAGAGGCAGAGATGGGAAGGATGTGGCCACAAGCCAATGAATGTGGACAGCCAACAGGAGCTGGAAGAGGCAAGAAATGGATTCTCCCCTAAAGTTTCCAGAAAGAGCCCAGGCCTGCTGACAACATGAATTCAGACTTCAAGCTTCCAGAATGGTGAGAGAATACATTTCTGTCATTTTGAGCAACTGAGTTTATGGTCATCTGTTTCGGCAGCCTTAGGCAACACACCGCTTCACCATTTATAAAATGGGGTTCATACAAGCCCACCCCACCCCGCCCTATGTCACAACAGTGCCATAAGGATCAAATATAATACTATGTGTGAAAATACACAATTTAATGTACTTTTGCACATTTAACATTATTTTTATCATTACGTGGGATCCACAAACTCTTTTTTCCAGTTGAAACAGTGACTCTAATTTTTTGCTTGCTTCTCAACTTTTCTGCTTTAACCTCCCCTCCTTTGGCTTTTGTTTTGTTTTGTTTTTTTCTATGATAACTAGATCTAGGGCCCTCATCTCCTCTCATTCAGTATCCAGTATGGCCAATAGTGGACTCTTCAGGAAAATCTCAGCCATATTTTTCGTTAACTTGCTGCCAGCAGAGGACGTAGTCACAGAACTGATCTGAAAAAGAACAGTTCTTCTTCCAAAACAAATCAAAGCTTAAATCAATATACACATATTTAATTGAAACAAGACCATTGAGATAACGGGGAAAAGATTATGATAAATTAACATTCACCTAGATTGCAATGAAACATCTCAAGTCATTAAACTACTCGCTCCAGAGATATTTAGCATTATATTTCAGCTTTAATAAAAGATATGCTGGACATATTTTGATGAAATCTGCCTCTCTGGGTTCCAGAAATAAACATATTAGCTTTCCTCAAACTTTTTCCTGAAAACCACAAACTCTCAAACCACAAGAACTATGGCTTTTCAAAGTAACAAAATGCAATTAGAGAAGCTGCCTTCCACACAGAGAGGCCCATGAGAGCCCTTGTCAGAGACTCGCTTCCTTAGCTACCTCAAGAAAAGAAGCTCAGACATGGCACATCTGTCAAGAAGCATATTGAAAGAGCCAACTTTGATACTTTCTTTTTGAAACTGTGTCCTTTTCCTATTCATTTCAGCAATTGACTTTACCGACTCCCAGCAGTGATCAAATTTCTTTTTCCTTTTAACATAAGAATCTTCATTTGATAGAATCTAGACTTGACTGGATATTTAGCTCAGAGTGGCAAGCCTGAGAGTTTCCAAGGGGTCTTTCACAGTGGTATTCACATTTAAATTTGTTTCTAGGAACTGACTCTTCTCTCAAACCATCTTAAATGTTATTGGAAACTCAATAATTTTATAGGAAGCTTTGTGGAAACCAAGGAGACTTTCCATTCTCACTCTTCTTTTGTCTTCTATATCAACTACCATCTGGAAGTACTGACACGATTTTGCCCTAAAATCTTTGAAATTCTTTAAATGGGTATTCTGGGAGAATAGGGGTTTTTTCCCCCCAAGTTTGTTTGTGTCTTGCTCTACACTTACCTCAATTTAGTCCACATGTCTGTATAAAACTTCCACACACACATATGTAACAAATCTAATACTTACAACGGGAATTTTATGACTCTGTCATACTATTGACATGCCATACACTCTTGGAAATTATAACAGGGTAAGAACATGGGAAAGACTTTCAGTGGCATGAGCCATTAGTCTAACAAAGTCCTACAATTTGCCCTACTGAAAACTAACATTCTATGTCTTATACTGTCCATCCTACAAATCAACCCCAAATTGGTGTCAGACATGTTTCTAGGAAATGAGGATATATCAGTGAATTAAAGTAACAAAAATCTTTGCCCTCAAAAGCTTACATTTAAATGAGCAATAGCAGTTCACTCTTACTGTGAGTAAAGTGCCATTTTTAGTATTTTATATATATTAACTCATTTAATCCTTACAACAACCTGATGAACTTGATGTAATTAGTATCCCCACTTAAGAGAAAAGAAAACTGGGGCAAAAAGAGTTAAGTGACTTGCCCAGAGTAATACAAATGAAGTCTTGGCTTTAACCTTCAAAGGAAAATTACAACACAAACATTTACAAAAGACTATCATAGATGCTCAATACTTCGCTCAGTGCTCAGTAAAACCTGGTGAATAAATTTATCTTCACTGCACTATTAGAGGGTGTCTTAGTCCACATGGGATTCTGTAACAAAATACCACAGACTAGGTAGTTTATAAACAATAGAAATATATTTCTTACAGTACTGGAGCCTGGAAATCTGACATTAGGCTGCCAGCATAGAGTGCCTCTTCTGGGTTGTGGAATTTTTGTCATGTCTTCACATGGCAGAAGGGGACAAGGATTCTATCTCAGGTCTCTTTTATCAGGGCACTAATCCCATGCATAAGGTCTTTATCCTCATGACCTAAACACATCCATAAGACCCATCTCCTAATACTACTCTAAGGCTTATGTTTCAACATATGAATTTTGGAAAGCCAGAAATATCCAGACCACAGCAAATGACTTTTATTATGTAGTTTCTTTTTATAACTCACATAACTAAAGTTGTTAATATGATCACGGTAATATTTTTCCAGATTTAAAATTATACAATCAATATAAAAATTAATATTTCAGTACTATTTCACTTTTACTATTGAACTACTGTTTTTAATAATAAAAATCATTTTAGTACTTATCACAGTTTATAACCATATATACACTATATTATTATGTGATTACTATCTTTCTTGCATTTGGTTATGTCCTCCATAATAGCAAAGACTTAACACAACAGCACAATGTCTTGTATATTATTAATTTACAGAATTAGCATCTACCACTAGGTTGCTTTTTGAGCATGATGAGGATATTGACTACAGTATACAGTAACCAAATATATGCACATTAATTTTCAATGAGAATTGTGCCCAGCAAAAAAATTACTACTGAACAAAGACGCCAAGACAATTTAATGGAAGAAGAAAGTCTTCACAACAAATGGTACTAAGACAATTGAATATCCTCATGCAGAAGGATAAATCTGAACCCTTACCTCACTCCATACATAAAAAGTAACTTGAAATGTATCACAGATATAAATGTAAGAACTAAAACTTTAAACTCTTAGAAGACAACAGAGAAATAAATTGTGGTCATTTTGGATTATGTAATGATTTTTTTAATTCACCAAATATGTGAGGAAAAGAAACATTAACAATTTGGACTTCATCAAAATTCAAAACTTTTGTGCTTCAAACTATACCATCAAGAAAGTAGGGGCACCTGAGTAGCTCAGTCAGTTAGGTATCTGCCTTCAGCTCAGGTCATGATCCCAGGGTCCTGGGATCAGCCCCACATCGAGCTCCTTGCTCAGTGGGGAGTGTGCAGTTCCCTCTGCCTCTGCCCCTCCCCTACTCATTCTCTCTCTCTCTAACAAATAAATCAAATCTTTAAAAAAAGTAAGTAAAAAGACAAGCCACACACTAAAAAACATGTTTGGAATCACATATCCATCCAATACAGAACTTTTATCTAAAATATATAAAGAACCCTTACAACTCAATAATTAAGAAGATAACCCAATAAAAGGAGTAGGCAAAATGTTTGAATAGATATTTCACCAAAGAAGATAAAGGAATGGCCAATATGCACATGAAGAGATACTTAACATCATTAGTCATCAGCGAGATACTCATTAAAATCACGAGATCTCACTTCATACGCACTGGGATGGCAGTGACCCAAAAGGCAGACAGACAATGTCAAGTGTTGACAAGGATTTGGGAAAACTGAAAAGAACCCTCATTCCAGTGGGAATATAAAATGGTGTTGCCACTTGTAGAATATTTCCATTGACATATGTCAGCCTAACTGCATTCTGTTTTAGATTAAAATCAAGACATTATTTCATTTGCAACTTCAGCAAATAAAAGACAAATATGCCCCCTTCCCTTACTCCGTGGTGCGTGAAAGGCAGCACTAATCAGTCACTGAACTCCTCCCCCACCAAACCTACACACAACGTCACAATTTTCTCAACAAAGAATGTGTACAAACATTTCCATTTGTCATATCTTGTTATTTTTACTCCTTTTAGACTTCCTGTCAGCAGCCCCCTTCTATGATAATAACATAGCCAATAGGTTATATAGTAATCTTGTCTCTGAGCTTTAAAAGGTGTTTTGGGGAGAAGGGAGAATTTCTTGCCTGTATCTTGAAATTGGACTACAGAAGCCATCATATAATGGAGGTGGCCATAAATCTTGTCTTATACAAAAATCATATACTAAATTATTGGCTTAGTTTATTTTTAGTCAAACATTAGTTTATTTCTTAGTCAAACATAACATTAGAAACCTAAGAAAAGTTTGTTGCTTTAAAAAATATAAGAAAGTCAATTATAACATCCATATGTTAACTCTGCAATAATTCTTGGGAGTAATTATTATGACTATATCTTACATGTATATAGTTATATACAGTGCATATAATTATTTCATTTTAAGATTATCCAAGAAAAGTAAAGAATATATAAACCCTTAAAAATCCTGATATGAAATTTCACTGCTTTCAACATCATTATACAATAAAAAGTTTATACAGCAAATAACACTCTTCTGTTGTTGTTAAGTGGGTTCAAACACATCAGCCTTTTGAGCATCACTACTTTGACAAGCCATCCCATTCCTCTGCTATCGGTTGCAAAAGAAAACCCAGAGTTGCAACATTAACCCCCTCCTTAATTCTAGTTCCTCACCTCTTGCATTGAGTTTATACTTATCACTGAATCTCACATAGATGTCTCACAGGAACATATTTCTTTCATTCCATCCTGAATCGAAATAGAACCCATAGCCTTGAAATCACCTGCTGGGTACTTTGTTTTCAACTGCCTTAAATCTCACACTATATCCTCCACAGCTAAGTACAAAATCATGTAAGGCAGACCAAATTTCCTGGAATGATTTTAAATGCTGTTGTGTTCCACAACATTGTAAGTCAAATTGGCCTAATGCAATAGAATACACTGTCAGAGTAATAGAAAGTAAGATAAAAGTCTTCATTAAGGATCAAATAACTATTATCTTACCTACTTGGTGTGTTCTTTTAAGATGCACTTAATACGCTTGTATCTGTTGATAACGGCAACCCTGGATTATCAAAAAAATAGCGATCTGTCCCCATTCAAATGATATCCCAGGCACCTGTTACCCACAGACGGCATAAACATTCCGTAACAAATACATCTGAGATCTGGCTGCTTGTGCCCCAATCCCATCTTTCCAGGCCACTCTGCGCCATGGGTTGCCACCTTTGTAAAATATTCTCTCTATTCAATTTGTCTCAGTGCTCTGCCTCCCTCTGGGTTGTTAATATCAGCATGACAAAATACGCAATTAGGCTCCTCTATCTTAGCGTAGTTCTTTTGACAAGAAGCAACACTGTGAACCTCTGTGTTAACATGAACAGGTGATAAAGGGGGTCAAACACCTAATCACAGCTGCCAATATCAGAGAGTGACTTGAAACACAGAATCTCAAAGCCAGCTATTTAGCTGCCGCTCCAGGGAGAGCAGTTTGCTTTTCTAGCTCCTCTTTCTGGTCATGCCACCAGCACTTTCTCTCTATATAGCTTGGCAGCCCATTAAAGCAAACAATTCTTTAGTCGGTGAGGCAATAAAGCTGAATAATTGCTGCCCTGAGTCTCTCTCAAAGTCATTTGAAAGATGACCACTGTAAGATAGGTTTACTTCTGGTAAATGATCTATATTAAAGAGCAAGCTACAGAACAGCCAGGACGAACTGGGCAAAGCCACTGGCGGTGGCGATGCCAAGGCAAGTCACTGGCTGAAAGAACAGCCACTGCCTCCGTGATCAGGGCTCTGCGGGACCTTGCTAAGCAATATGGTTTGGCTTGCACTGCTGCCAGTAGCATTTGCTAGCAAATGTCAGATGGGCTATTGCTTTACATGAACTCACGCAACAATTGCTTTTCAAGGCAAAGATAATTATCTGGTCGCTCAAAACTAAGGATGGATAACACTGGGAACATCAGAACAAACACTGAGAGACTGCAAAGTGAAAAAAAGATAAAGCCCTACCCTAAAGTCATTTCATATCTAATAGAAGAGATGGAAGGATAAATAATTCTCACCATAGCAACGTACATGGAGGTGCATGGCTTGCGGAGAGAACTCCACGTGCATTTTCTTATTTGATAAACGCGAATGCTGCCTTTTGTTAATTGTGTGATCAGTGTCCAAGTATCTAATCTTTTCCTGTCTCTGTGTTCAATTGCAAAAGTAGAATACTACCCTCTAACCCCATTGTGAGGATTAAGTGAGAGACTTAGCCAAAAAAAAAAAAGTGAAAAGATTTGTACACGGTACTTGATAAATGTTAGCTTTTAAAAATCCTAATGAAGCATAAATAGCAGAAGCACAAAAACATACAGAGACAATTACATAGCTCTCTGGAATCAGAAATTCATACACCTGGAAAGGATGGACCTTTAGAGTGAGTAGGCATGGTTCTCTGGGAAGCCTTTGAGAAACAGACATGGTTCGATGGAGAAAAAGTAACAAGATTTCTAAGGGGAGCAGAGAGACAAAAATCATTTTAATGAAGAAGGGGGAGTTGTTAATTTGTCAAGTACAGAATGAAACCATGAGGAGGGATTTCATCTAATTAAATGACAATTACAGCACAACATGATCAAACCTAGATTCAGATGATCTTATTCTGATATTAACTATTTTACTGATGAAATACAGAAATTGAACTAGAAATGATCCAAAGCCCTTTCCAGACCTATCTTATGATTTTAATATTCTGGACATGAAATTCTTATCACAGTACTCATTTGATCAAGAATTTAGAAAGTTTCATTAAATAGGTTAGAAGTGCATTATTTTAAAGGCTGGGCTTCAATTTGCTCTTCTGTAATAGTTCCTTTAATTCCATGACTTTCATACCATTGCTGAAGTCAAAGAGTTCAGAATTATATTTAACTTCCCTACTTTTTTCTTTTCTTTTTTTTTTTTTTAAGATTTTATTTATTTGACAGAGAGAGACACCGAGAGAGGGAACACAAGCAGGGGGAGTGGGAAAGGGAGAAGCAGGCTTCCCACCAAGCAGGGAGCCCAACGCGGGGCTCGATCCCAGAATCCTGGGATCAGGACCTGAGCCGAAGGCAGAGGCTTAACGACTGAGCCACCCAGGCGCCCCTAACTTCTCTACTTTTATTTAACTCTTACATTCTATTGGTCAAGTCCTGTTGACTATACATCCATAAATTTTTTTTTTTTTAGATTTTATTTATTTATTTGACAGAGAGACAGCCAGCGAAAGAGGGAACACAGCAGGGGGAGTGGGAGAGGAAGAAGCAGACTCTCAGCAGAGGAGACTGATGTGGGGCTCAATCCCAGGACCGTGGGACCACACCCTGAGCTGAAGACAGACGCTTAACAAGTGAGCCACCCAGGCGCCCCTACATCCATAAATTCTAACACAAAACTTTGTTTCTTCCTACCCGAAGTCTTTCTTCTAACTTCTTCAAATTCAATTCAGATTTGATTTATCAATGCTTACAGAGGACTTCAACTTCCAAGTGTGAAATACCATGACACTACCAGATCATACGCAGGACGAGGAATAGAAAACTTCAAAAAGAGAGAAAGTGCACCCCGGGAACCCGATAGATAATACCAAATAGTCCAACACAGCACAAAAGCCTGAATGCCATGTGCTGTTTTTTTGTTTGTTTGTTTGTTTGCTTTACTTGAAATTCTACAAAGGGCAAAACTGCTCTTTTCTGGAGCAGATTAATGGTTCCGTTAGCCAGGGTTCAAGCACGGGCAAAGGGGCATAAGGAAATATTTTAGGGAGAGGGAGCTGGGTTATATCTAGGTTGTGGGCTGGTTAAATGATTGTATATAATTAGCAAGATTCATTAAACTGTACACCTAAAATGGATGAATGTTATTGTAAGTAATGAATATCTTTTTTTTTTTTTAAGATTTTATTTATTTATTTGACAGAGATAGAGACAGCCAGCGAGAGAGGGAACACAAGCAGGGGGAGTGGGAGAGGAAGAAGCAGGCTCATAGTGGAGGAGCCTGACGTGGGGCTCGATCCCGTAACGCCGGGATCATGCCCTGAGCCGAAGGCAGACACTTAACCGCTGTGCCACCCAGGCACCCCAGTAATGAATATCTTAACTAAAAATAATTTTTAAAGATACTTATTAAGTGATTTATCCCTAGACTTGGGATTTAACATCAGAGGTAAAAAAGTGAATAAAATACATAGCCACATTACCCCTTCGAGGATATCACAATGAACTCAAGGATGCCAGCATGTAAACATCACAATAATGGTACCGTGCAGAGGAAAGAGTCTTTGGTGATAAGGAACAAGAGAGCCACAAGTTAATCTTACAATCTTTGTGAGAACCCAAACTAGCAGTTTATAGTAGATTCTGGTAAATGAAACAAATGTCATGACAACTGAATACAGTCACAATTTTATTAATGGGAAGTAGTATGGCACAAACTTATTCCTGGTGATCCAAGGAAGGTGTGCAAGATGGTGGCCATACTATGGTGGCAGACTGGGTTGAGTACGTTGAGTAGAGTGGGCAATGGAGGGATAGAATTCAGATGTGTTTACTTTAGAATTAGTAGCAGCATGAGACATTAGGTAGCTGCTCTCTCCGTTTTCAGTCATCTGCTGATCTGAAAATACTCTTTGAACCAGGATGTCTCAGTTTTGACTGCTGATTTAAATAAGTAGTATTTCTGGGTCACCTGGGTGGCTCAGTCACTTAAGTTGTCTGCGTTCAGCTCAAGTCATGGTCCCAGGATCCTGGGATCAAGCCCCACGCACAACTCACTTCTTGCTCAGCTTCTGCTCAGCGGGAAGTCTGCTTCTTCCTCTTCCTCTGTTTCTCCCCCTGCTCATGCTCTCTCTCTCTCTCTCTCTAATAAATAAACAAAACCTTTAAAAATAAATAAGTAGTATTTTTAACATACCAGACTGAAATTTTCATGAAGCTCTACAATCTCCATTTGAGAGTCTTGGTGAGCTAAAAAATGTTCGGAGATGATTCTCTGTGAGCATTTTCACACTTCTGGACAATCTGAACTTTCTGAGCAAAGGGCATTGGTTAAAGGGTGACTGAGAACAAATATGCTGGCAGCTAGGAATAGTGTATTGCTCCAGAGAAATTTAGAGATATCTGCCCTGGAACCATTTGCTTATATTGCAGGGAGCCTGGAGACCTTTTTCTCCACCTCCCTGGAGAAGAACTGTATCCTCTACAGAATAAAGGTTTCCTTCTACCTCCCTGCAGAGGCCAGAATGGGTTGGGATGTCAACCTCTCTGTGTGAGCTCGGAGTCTCATAATTTCAGAGTTCCTCTCCTGAGATATAATGCCATCATATGTACATCAGGTCTTTACCATTTGCCCCACAGAGATGGGAGCTCTGGAAACCAGCATGAAGATAATAAATAAATTAATAAATGATCTGTTTTCTCATCCAGAGACTTCATATGTCCCATCAGAATATGAATATATAAATTGTTGTGTATAAGGTATGTCTATATATTGTAAAAATATATTAAATATGTATATAATAAATATATGCATACTTAATGCAAAAAAACTTTGTTAAAGATGTTGTATTAACCATTGTAATTCAGTCTCCCTAAACATCTCATACCTTTTCCCCACCACATTTTACATACCAGCATTACAATTTCAGGGCAAGGCTTGTGGTCATCTAAACCAATCATTGGATTCGTTTGTCTTGTTGGCTGTGACTTTAAATCATCAGCACAGGGATCTCTGGAAACACAGGCTCCGGAATGAGTAAATGACCCACTTAAGACTAAGGATGCAAAGAGAATTTTGTCGGGGGTTATGAAAAATCTCCTTCCTTTTAAGAAAGTCACAGAAAGGGGCCCCTGGGTGGCTCAGTCAGTTGAGCATTGGACTAGGTTTTGCCTCAGGTCATGATCTCATGGCTCGTGGGATGGAGCCCTGCGCTGGGCTCCATGCTCAACTAGGAGCCTGCCTGAGGATCTTTTGCCTCTGCCCCTCTGCCCACTTACTCGTGCTCTCTCTCCATCTCTCTCTCTCTAATAAATAAATAAATCTTGAAAAACAAAAACGCCACAGAAAGATACACACTCCTACTTGGCTACTTGTGGTAATCCTACAACTAAAAGGGGAACCAGTATTAGTATGAAGTAGAAACCACAGAAGGGAATTCAGATAACCAGGGGAAAACCTGAGTCCTTGAAGACTTAAGGATCAGCCAACTGCAAAGCCCATCCTAATCCGAACTTCCTATTTTGTGAGCCAATTAATTTCATTATGTTAACTCACTTGATTTGAGTATTGTGTTACAAGCAACTGAATGCATTCTGATACATACTTGATAAAATGCCTATGGACAATTAATTCTGAGGATCTCTTTTGCTAAAGTAGGTTGTACATGATGCAAATTTTCCTGTAGGGTTAATCTTCTTGGAAGAAGAATATAAGTAATTATACTAAGTAAATGAAAAGGTATTACCGAAAAGGAAAATGATTTTAATGAATAATGGAAAAGATTACAATACATAAATTGATAAGTAAATAAATAAAATATATACATATACATTAATTATTGGTTACCCAACAAATAGCTGTCAAAAAGAAAATTGCCTTTTCTTCCTTAAGAAAGAAAATTTATATATATATATATATATATAATTTATACAGATTGATAAATTTATATATAGGAAAGATTTTAAAGTCTTATGAGAAGAGAAATAAGTAGGGGAGTTAATCAAAGTTAAAGCATTGTCACTAAAACAATAAAGTCAAAAGAATCAAAGGAATGGAAGAACATTAGAGTATAATAGAAAAACTTAATATATATAAGAATTAATATGAGCTAAAAAGACAAAATATACAAATGATGGATAGAATATTCATTCATTCAGTCAATAATTATGTACCAGTAATGTTCTAAGAGCTGGTGATATACTGGCGAACAAAATATACAGAAGTCCCTCCTTTTATTGAGCTTCGTATACGATTTATTACTTGAGGAGACGATTGGTTATTTGCAAAACACTTCATTTTGAAAATCACCTTACAGATATTGCCAAAATAAAACATAGAATAAGAGGCTGAATGTTAGCCTTAAATGGAGGTACTCAATCATATTTGTGTAAATAATGCTTATTAGGATAATGACAAAACTGGATATTTTCTGATATTAAGAAATTATTCACTTTTAATATGTCAAAAGACATTGCGATTCTTCAAAAAGTAAAGATCTTATCTTTAATAAATATATGCTGGATATTTAGAGATAAAATATATAACGTATGGAATATAACTCAAAATTACCCAGTTGAGGGACGCCTGGGTGGCTCAGTCAATCAAGCGTCTGTCTTCAGCTCAGGTCATGATCTCAGGGTCTTGGGATAGATGGAACTCTGTGCCAAGCTCCCTGCTCAGTGGGGAGCCTGCTTCTCCCTCTGCCTACTGTTTCCCCTGCTTGTGCTCTCTTTCTCTCTGACAAATAAATAAAAAATAAAATCTTAAAAAAAGAATTACCCATTTGAGGAGAGACAAGGGAGTAGGTGAATATATGAATACATGAAACAAGATTGGTCAAGCGTTGATAGTCATTGAAGCCAAATTACTAGTGTATGGAGTTCATTGTACTATTTCTTCAGGTTCCATAATACAAAGTTTTTAAAGGTAAATTATAGCATCTTAATTAACCAAGTTTCATAGTTTGAACCATCAGTTATAAGGGCAAAGCAAAAACCAAACAATAAAAGCTCAATGTAAATCAATATAGAAAAAAAGTTGATAAAGCGATCCCCAAAATGACACCACCAATCAGAAAACAGAATGTGTATTTAACTACCACAATTCTCATTTCTATATCAAACACTGTATTTTCTTATCCAAAAGGATTATCACCTACTTTTCCCCAAGTACTTTGAAGTATATCTTAATCAACAGAGCATTTCAATCATTAATTCTGCTACAATGTTAGGAAGTTGAAAATGGAGTATTATAGTCTAGACTGAACAGAGAGGTTCTTGTATCTCATTAACTAATAACTAACTTCTAAGCAAGGAAATGACTTAGTCCCATGAACTAAACTTGTTTCCTTCATCCTCTTGAAAATGAATACATTTTTGGTAGCTCCACTGTCTAATTATTGAGGCTCAAATTTTTAGAGTCTTCTTTGAATTCTCTTTGTTTCTAGCCCCTCAACTCCAGTTTCAAAGTCCTGTAGACTCCACCCCAAAAAGACTTTCACACAATCTGTTTCTTATCTCAGTTCAGCCTCCTTGATATTTATAAAGCCTCTTTTCTCCCCAGTATCATTACATACTTTCCCTATGTGATTCATCCTGAAGCACAGATTAAATCATATTACTCTTTGATACAAATTCAGACATGCTTTCCCATTGCCTTTCCAAGGGAAATGCAATAAATGGAGGAAGAAAAACAGGAAGCGCATGAGAAAACATGAATTTGAATCCTGACTACATAATTTACTCAGTGTACTTTTGGAGAAGACAAGTTATAATTCAAAGAAAATAATACAAATGAAAGTGTTCTGTGTGTCTTTAAGTTGATGGTGAACCAACATGATATTGATTACATAGAGAGATAAGGCATCAGCTTACCATGTGTCAGACACTGTTCTAGGTACTGGGTGTGTATGTCCATGAAAAAGATAAAAGTCCCTGCCGTTGGGGGCTTCATATTTTAGTGGAGAGAGAGAGAGATGGTAAATGTGATAAACAAATAAGTAACAAACATAGTAAATAATACCTTATCAGATGTATTAGCAGGTGGTAAAAAATATGGAGTGTCAGACGAATTCAGAGTGCCATGGTCAAGGCAGGCCTTCCTGAGAAGGTGACTTATGAGCACAGGTTAAGGGAGAGAAGGAGTGAGCCTGCAAACAAAACAAAACAAAACAAACAAAAAAACCGTGTTAGGGGAGGGGCACCTAGGTTGTTCAGTCGGTTAAGCATTCAACTCTTGGTTTTGGCTCAGGTCATGATCTCAGGGTCATGAAATAGAGACCGACGTCAGCCTCTGCCTGCCCCCCCCATTTCTGCTCTCTCCTCTCTCTCTTTCTCTCTCTCTCTCTAAAAAAAAAAAAAGTGTTAGGGGAGAGGAGGCAGATACAAGGTCACAGAGTACTGATGTAGTATATACAGTTTGGGACAAAACACAGGGAGCCATGTGAGCCATTTGGGGCCATGGGCATTTACTCTGAGGGAAATGCGAACCACTGGAGGCTCATGAGTAGGTGTGACATGATCTGTCATACATTTTTGAAAGACCACTATGGTGGCTCTATTAAAAAGAAACTCTAGTGAAGGGTGAATGCAGGGAGATGACTTAGGAGCTATTGTAGTTAACCAGTGGGAAGATGATGATCGCTTGCAACAAAGTGGCCATAAGTGGGAAATCTAAAAGCTTTCCTCAAAGACTTATGTGGGGAATGAAAATATTGAGGCTTAGTAATCAGAGGATGGAGTTGCCATCATCTGAACTGGGGAAATTTGCAGGGCCTGGAGATCAGGAGTCCAGTATTGGGGATGTTAAATTGGAGATGCCTAGGAGACGGTGACATGGAAATATATGACTCTCCCAGGTGATACAACAGTGACCAGTAGCGTACTAGTCCTCTTATATGCATCATCCTATTAGAGAGGATTCTCACTTTATTCACAATTTGTACCCAGATGCTGATTAACTTGCCCTAGATTACTGAACTAATAGAAGGAAAATCTGGAATTTGGACCCATCCTTCTGTCCATCCAAACTCTGCTCCCTACCCTCTAGTCTACACAGTCTCATTTCTAATAAATGGGAAAATGATGCCAAAGTGTCGTAGTTCTTAGAATTTATTACCTGGCCAGAAATTGGCCAACTATTAAATATGACAATAGCTCAACTGGAGCGAATTGCAAAAAAAAGAAGAACAATTTTCCCAAATTTTCCACACTGTGGCCCAAAGGTAGAGCAGGAAATCAAAATTTGGCATCAGGCCAGCCTTAGAGCTTTCATCATTTTAATCTCCAAAGATCATTATTCCCACTTTAAGTAGCTTATGTGATTTACCTTCATAGGTCAGACCAAAAAGTCAGCAGCGATTTGGAGAAAGACCCTACCATTGTGTTCAGTGACATTTTATATTGGCAGGAAGTAAGCATTTATGCAATTATTTTGTGTAATCCTTACATTCCTGTTGGTATAAGCTAGAGAAAAGAAAAAATTATATATATAATGATCATGTTCCTTAGTGTGAAATTGGACAAAATGCTGTCCCACTGCTGATGCCTTCTTTCTGCTAAAATGTAATTAAGCCACTGAAGTACATACAACTAAGGGAAAATGAGGGGAAAAAAATTTCTTACAATGAACCAAGAAGCTTGAGCTAGGGACATTTTTTCATTACTTTTTCATTTTGTTTCTCTGACACTTAATTTCTCAGTGAGGTAGTATGTATTTATAAAACCCACAAGGACAAAACTGCATTCCTTTGAAGAAATGAAGAACTAGAGTGATAATCCTAAATTCAAAATTGCTGTCCCTATTTTATTAATCATTGTAACGACCATTAATTTTGTCTCTCCTAATTGACATTGACCTGCCAATAAAAAACGTGAGCCCTTGAATGGAAACATAAGGAAAAAGCATAGTGCTTCTTCTATAATCTATTTAATTAGAATAATTGGCTTAGTATTTTGCTAAAGAGAAGTCATTTAAAAAATCAATAGGATTTGTTAGTCTAAATGAAGATTAGAAATTTTAAGACCCCTATGTATGATATAATTTACACTTGGATAGTACTTTTTTTTATCTTAGTTATATCATATCTATCCAAAATACTAAAAAAAAAAAAAAAGATAGTTCTTAAGGTATCAATCCACTTTATAGAGGCCTGGCAAAAGACTGAGAGTAGATACCAAGTGATTCCCAATCCTGTGGCAGACTGCAGTGATCAAGGACGTTGTGAGTATATTAGTCAGGGCTCTCCAGAGAAGCAGAAACATTAGGAAATATATGTGGAGAGAGAGAAAGAGGGGGGCTGGGGGAGGCGGAGGAAAAGGAGGAAGAAAGAGAGATTTATTTTAAGGAACTGAATCATTCAATTATGGGGATGGCAAGTCTGAAATTTGCAGGATAGGTTGTCAGGCTGGAGACTCTGGGAAGTGATAATGTTGCATCTGGAGTCCAAAGGCCAACTGCTGGCAAAATTTCCTCTTCCTCAGGGGACCTGGGTCTTTTTCTCTTTCTCTTTCCACTGATTGGATGAGGCCCACCCACATTGGGGAGGGTAATCCTACTTTACTCGAAATTTACTGACTTCAATGTTAACATCATCATCTTTAAAAGAGCTTCATAGAGACATCCAGACTGGTGTTTGATCAAATATCTGGGTACCACTGCCTAGCTAAGTTGATACAGGTGCCATGAACAACAGTAGGCCCTTTAATTAGATGCACAGGTGAGCAACAACAGCAATAACAACAAAATTAATGGCTTTCAGTTTAGTTGACCATTTAAGTGGTATTACCTAGACCAGTAGATCTTAAAGTGTGGCCCCTGGACCAGAAGCATCACCATCATGGGACCTTGTCTTGGCATCAAAATTAGGCATCTCAGACCTACTAAATCAGAATCTTAAGGGTCTACCCCAGTGATCTCGGTTTTAATAAGCCCACTGGGTAATTCTGATGCTAGAGTCTAAGAGCCAGGGAATTAGACCATTGCTTGCATCATTACAATTCACACATTTCTATTCGTCTATTTTTAGTTTATTTTTAAATTGCTATTGGTACCTAAACAGTGTCTTCTTATTCATGAACAATCAGTCATGGAGTGTCTACTACGTGCCAGGCTCTGTGCAGATTTTTTTCTGGAGTAATGAGGTGTGGCAGGCAGATAAGGAAGGCTGTTGATGAGAATTTGGGCCACTTTGTATCAGATTTTATTTGCCATGTTAGGGTTTGTTGGTTGGTTGGTTTAGCTGCTGACAACTTAAGTTTTTAAAAACAGCAGTTCAATCATCAAAACATAATTCTAATAGCAACATGAAGAAGTAGGGTAACTGGGAAGTGAGATGAGAGAAATGCCCATTAGAAGAGGTGGGGAGCACATAGAACCGTCCAGAGAAGAAAGAAGTGCAGGGGAACCAAGGAGATCACGGTGATGGGAGAAATACATTCAGTGGGAAGGAGGCATCAAATAGGTAAGGGGCGTGAAGAAGAGAATACAGACGACACTAAAGTTCACCTTGGAAGCACACATGCACCTGCACATACGAGGTAAATTAGAAGTGGAAGATAAATATATCTGCATAAGTAATAGATTGGGCTTCTTTGGTATAGAGAGAGCAGTTAAAGCCATGGGAGCACATAAAATTGCCCAGTTTAGAGTATGTAAAACCATGATTTTCAAATATCCTGAGTCGTGGGGAGGAGCAGAGTCCGTGATTTTCATCAGTAGTATCTTTGTTCAAGCATACGCATGCACCTCATGCACACCGAAACCAGAAAGTTCCCCAAGATCTCGGCCGAGGAGGCCCGCAGGTACAGAGTGTGGCTGCATTGCAGGGCACACAGATTAAAGGAGACATACATTCCTGCAGTAAAAATAAGAAAATAAGGAATATCAAGGTAGAATCCGATAGAAGACCAACAACCCCAGGAAAGGCAGAGGACGAGAAGGCAAAAAGGAGGCTAATTTTCTCATAGCTCTTTTTATTAGCACACTAATAATTTCCATTTTTCCAACAGCTATACAATTTACAAAAACTATTTTCCCTGGAAGAATAATATTGAAAACAAATGAACCTTTGGTAACTTAAAAAAAAAAAAAGGAATATTTTGTCTAATGATCAGGGACATCCTCTGAGGACTATTTTAGCAAACATATATGGGAATGTATGGAACGCATCAAACATACCAAGTAGTAATACATGCTCCTACCTTTTTTTTTTTTAAGGTTTATTTAGTTGAGAGAGAGAGAACATGCACAGGGGAGAGGCAGAGGGACAGCGAGAGAGAGAGAATCATCAAGCAGATACCCCACTGAGCCAGGAGCTGAGGTGGGGCTCAATCCCAGAACCCTGAGATGGAGACCTGAGCTGAAACCAAGAGTGAGACACTTAACTGACTGAGCCACCCACGCACTCCACGTGCTCTTACTCTTAACAGGAGTCATTTATATTTCACCATAAAAAATGAACTACAAGAGTGGTAATGAGATGAAGAAAGCTGTTTGTGAAGAGAATAAGAAACACTACTAAAGCCCAGAAATTTCTCAAATGCTGGTCAATAAATTTTAAAAAGTAAACTGAAAAAGGACATGTTGATTTTAACTATACCATGATCAGGGCATATGTGGTTGGACATTGTGAGAATGGAGTAGAACAAGAAAATGTGGACCACTCCAAAAAATTATTCCTGGTAAATTCTACAGCTAGCTGTGTAAGTCAGGGAAAACAATAGTTCTGGGAGACAGGTAAATTGGTTGATTCTAAAACAGAAAGTAATGAAAATAACAGCTGGGTGAAACGTGGAGGGAACATAACATATTAATGTCCAAATAACATTTTCAAAAGCAGCAGTAAATAAATAAATTCTCAACTAAAAAAATTTTTTTTTTCAAAAAAATCTTCAGAACTCAATTTTCAACTCTAACTCCTTTTTGACTATTTCAACATGTTTATTTCATTGTAACAGGAATTTTATGGGAAGTAAAAAGAAAAGGAAATATTTTTAAAGAGACAAGTATATTGTTCTTGAAGTTCTATAAGTTCATTTTTGTTAAGCCCATTGTATATGGACCAGGGTGTATGTATATATATCTATATCTAACTGTAGACATGTATACATCTTTATTTAGATGGATATAGATATATATATTCTATATATCTAGATCAATAGACTAGATAGATGATAGATATAGATATAGATATAGATATAGATAGATAGATAGATAGATAGATAGACACATATAATCAGGTGCCAAATTATAACAAAAGCAACATACCACAAAAGCAACATACCAAATACAAATTTCAGGTATTCCTTATTGAATGTTGGACCAATGTTCTGACCCGACACAGAAAACACTAAATGGCAGGTTAGATCTGTACAAAACGTTAAGTTTGTAATTATACTGTGATAAAATTAATTTTAGTCATTCAGTGATTTAAGTGACCAATACAAATATTCCAGTGTTTATGATCAAACTACCTAAAATATATTATGTTGTTTTATTTATAGCTATTCTCAGTATTTAAACCAGTGTCATAAATATTATAGGAGATCAAGAGATAATTCTGGGAAAGAAGAAAACAATTTTCAAGCTTTATAGAAATATCTACTGGCCAAAACCAATAGAAGCGATTCTTAATTCTTTATTGAAACAAGAACCTCTATATGACATATCTCTACTAAGTCACTGAGAGTCAGGCTATAAATTTAGGTGTTTAATAAAATGTTCTTATTTTATTAAATTTTTAAATATAGACTTTCTTTCTTTCCTCCAGAGTTCTCAATTAATAAGGTTCTACAATTAATCCTATTGCAAATACATAACATTATTCTGTTTTCAGTCTTGACACAGAATATATGGGGGAATAAATATTATATCTACTCTAATTTATGATTACTCAAATTTTATATCAGGGACACAGAAAATGGAATGAAAGAAAACATGATCAGTGCTGACTTCTTATGCATGAGATATTCTGCATTAAATTATTCTCACATGGGGTGACCTACACAGAGGCTAAGAAATCTTCATGCTGTTAAAGAAAGTTTTTCTTTTATAATCACTCAAGAGTTTAGGGTTCTATACTTCAGCAACCTTCCAAACAAAATTTTCTTTTAGTGTAGTGGGAATATGAGTATAATCTTAGAATGCTACAAGAATAAATATATTTACATAAAGGTAAAGGGGTAGACTCAATAACAAGATCAATATTTAGAACTAAACTACAATGAAATGAAATGAAATGAAAAATTTTAAATATTTATTTGCACTTTCAACAGCACAAAACATTCCTGATTTTCTTTGGTCTTGCAGTCAGAAAAAAAAAAACCTATTAGTTTTATATTGTAATTTTTAATAAACAGATATTATTCCAAAATGTAAGCTGTTCAAAATATACAGCAGTATTCTTCGGCTGAATAAAAATCATTATTGTTTCTACGGTAAAACCTACATAATACAGTTTATTTTCTACATTTTCTGACCCAAGTCTCTCATAAGAAACAAACATCTAGGATTACCATTCAACATGGATGGATATATTTTGAAAGAGGCTAATCTTACTTGAGTCAAATTAAATAGGGTTAGACATGAAAGTCCGTAAGAATAGTCTATTTCCTGTTCCTTCCCAGCAAAGTAGCGGCCTGCAGAGGCTCTGAGCCTGCAGCTGCCATGTTCCCGGCCCTCCCTTGATGAAGGAGTCTTTTGTTCTACTGATAAGTGATACATTGTGCACTGCTCAGGTGCCCAGAACAAAAAGTGTAGGGCGCACAATGAGCCTCTCTGCAGTTGGTTTTAAGAAGATGAAGCATAAAAGTAAAACTCGCTTTACCTGAGATTTGTTTCTTTCAGTGAAACTCGCCTCGCCCATTCTAAAGGAAAATGTAATTTTGTCTGTTTTTAAAAGCTTACTCTATAGTTTGCTTCTCCCCTCAAACTCCCTCCTCCACCCACCCACCCTCACCACCCAATTGTGGGACTAAAGCAACAGGAACAGGAGGTCTTTTTTATGAAAATGCTTAAGCTGGGTGAACTGCTGGCTTTTTGAAGGGGATTTCTGGAATGACTCTATCTCTGATAAATTGCCTCAATGTGTCTAAACACAATCAGATAGATCACTGATTCCATTTAGTTATCAATGTAGAAATAAGATTTTTAAATCTCTTTTAGATGTTCTTAAACTCACCTAAAACATTTTACTTTTACTTAACATATTTCTAAATGTAAAAGAAGTATAACACAAATAAATAAGTCACTTACTAAATATGGATAAAAATGTATATATAATTTATAATAAACAAATAAAATCTACAAGAATGTAGTATAAGATATATAAGTACTTTGTGTAAGTATCAGTGTAAGATATATAAGTTGTTTAATAAAATTATGTCTTAAACTTCAGGAAAATGTTGGTATTTTTCCAGAGATATTCTATTCTCGAGTCAGTGTAAAAAGCACTGGGGGTAGTGGGGGAAGGGAATCACACTCTTTTTCTAGTCTCCTGTCATTAGATGAAAATGTCCCAACAAGGACATCTTGCTTGACCCAAATGGCATGTGCAGCAACTACAAGCCACACCCGTCCTCTATGGCTTGGCAAGTCTACTTAACAGGAAAAAAAACGTACTGCATTACTGAGGATTATTGCCACAATTGCATGGGTTAATGCTGTTTAGAGATCGGCAAGCTGAGCTTTTCCCATCCGCCCTCCATAATAAGTTATTGCATTTTTAGGATTTACAACTCCATGATTATTACAATCACTAAGAACAGTAAAGAATGCGTTTTCATATACCATTTCCATGCTGAGTGTGTCAAGTATTTTTTGCATAATGAATAAACAGGTCTCCAACATGTGACTTAACATAATGTGTTTCCAGTGGTTCTTTAGCTTTTAGATGCACCATTAGCATTATTTACTGTGTTATTAAAATCTATTAAATGTACACATGCATTTTATACACAGCATGAATGTGTATAAAATGTTCCTATATATTATATGTAGGTGACTGGTGGGCAGGAATTGTTGTCTATTTTCTTGTCCATTTTATTAACTTACAAATATCAAGATCCCGGAACAAGGGGCTAACAAATGGTGGGGTACTACTTGCTTAATCAATTAAATAATTACTTGTCAATGAGATGGTAAATACGAATCTTGAAGTTAGGAAGAAACTTCAATAAGTTCTGCTTAGTCACATCCTGAATATTAGTATTGATTGTATTTATGACTTTATCCCATATTTTATCCAAATTAAATTAAATGTTTCTCATTTCTTTTACATTTGATTCCAAGTTTTACAGTAAATTGGGCATATCACAACTAAGTAATATATTTGTCTTCTAGAATCCATCCTTCCAGAGACCCAGAGAATCAAAGAAATTAGAATTCTAAAATGTTCACTTCTATTACTGTTTAAGATCATAAATAATGAATATATTAGTGCATCAACATATGAAATGAATACTGACCTTATTCATTTTTGACAGGTCTGAGAAGGTCAAAATCAAAAAATTTCTAATCTTACTCAATGTTGCTTCAAGTTTGGGCAACAGAGAGAAAGGAAACAAAGAAAAGCAATAGTTCATATGTTTACTATCACATTTTACTGAGACCATCAAGGTCAAATGTTTGTCAATGTCTTAAATTTAGATAACAACAAGTTGGGATTTTCTTAGACACGTTTATTTCTTTTGGTAATCCAAAGGCCACAAGCTGCCCCCTAGGGTCATTTGGAAGCTCTTAAATGACCCTGGATGAACCATCTCTTTCAAATCCTTTTCTCAAGTCATGGACTTAGTAAAAGAAAGCATGTTGCATGATAAAATCCTGCTGGAACAAGAGTAAAATCCAAAATCTGTATCGAAGATTTTATTTGAAGTTCACTTTTGAAACAAAAACACTCCATTCTGAATATGCCAGCAAGCTCTCAATAAATGAAGGATTCAAGAGTAAAATCTTAGGAATGGGAAGAGAAGAAAAAAAAGCTGAATTTAATAGTTATCTTGTATATTTTACATAAGATACATGCATATATGAGGAAAGACTAAGGAAAAGAATAGAGTTTTCAGTCAACTTTTACATAAGCCATGTTTACTTTTCACTCCTGCAATGATATACCTCAATAAAAAAATCCATAATTCAGTGGCTAAAAAACTCACACTACTAAATAAAGAAGCTAAGTTGAAAGAAATATTTTCAAATATCTTTGAGAACTTTCTCGCCTGCTTGAAACGGCCTATGTTCCTTTGTTCTAGCTACATTTGATTCCATCATCTTGAAAGTGTTGAGACCCTGCTTTCCGGTGCTTAGTTTTCATATCGATATAAGTAGGAAACCAAACCATCCTAACCCATGTTGTTCACATGGGAAAGACACCGAGGCAAACACAAAGAACAGAGTCCTGCCTTTCCTCAAGGCTCTGGACTGTAAAATCAGAAGACTGACAAACTAATAGATCCTGAGTAACCACTTAATGCTTCTGTATTTCAGTTTCCTATTCTATAAACGAAATAGATTGCAAATCACTCCTGGTTTTAAAGATTACATGAGATGCAACAAGAAAGTAAACTAGAAATTCTGAGGTATTCTATAAATATTTTATACTCCTACTGTAATGAGACTTTATTAGTAGATACTATAGAACCTATCAGTCAAGCGTTCTTCAGGTATTCCACCAGAACTGTTCTTGCACGTATTTCGCTGAACTATCATCACGAAAAATGTATTTTAGAAATCTTCTCTCAGAATCCCTTCAGAGTCTATCATCCTCATGAGAATATTAATCTTGTTAGATCATAACAACAAAATGGTTTTACCGAAGCTACCCTTCAACGTTAATTCTCAACATTTGAGGCAGTCCCAATAGGTGCACTTAGGCTTAACTTTAAGAAGTTTCTTGTTAAGGGCACCTGGGTGGCTTAGTCGGTTAAGCGTCTGCCTTTGGCTCAGGTCATAATCCCAGAGCCTGGGCTAGAGCCTAGGATCGAGCCTGGCGTCAAGCTCCGTGTTGGGGCTTTCTTATTTTAATTATAAAAATAACATGATTAATTCTCATTGTTAAAAATCAAATATAAGGAGTTCTAGTTCTTTTTTTTTTTTTAAGATTTTATTTATTTATTTGAAAGAATGAGAGAGAACACAGGCAGGGGGAGCGGTAGGCAAAAGGAGAGGGAGAAGCAGGCTCCTCACTGAGCAGGGAACCCAATGCAGAGCTTGATCCCAGGACCCGAGATCATGACCTGCGCCGAAGCAGATACTTAATGGACTAAGACACCCAGGTGCCCCAGGAGTTTAGTTCCTATAGGTATATGGTCCCAGCTTAATTCTTCACCTTTGCACTTTTCTGCATGGCACAGTCCAAGAGAAATGCCTGGGACAAAGGAAATATTATATATTTGCTGTATCCAAAGGGTAGCCATTGAGCCACCTGTGGCTACTGAGCACTTGAACTGTTACTAGAGCAGCGGAGAGACTGAATTTTTTTATTTAATGTAATTTAACTTTAATTAACTTACATTTAAACTTAAATAGCTGTACGTAGATAGTCACTGTGGTATCGGACAGGGCAGTTTAAAAAGAAAACAGAATAATTCTTCTCTTCAAGAACTTTGGATAAGCAAAATCTATAAATAGGAAAAAAGGCAGTAGCCTTATGGGAAAACATTAACTAACCGGCCCACATAAAAATTAAGACTTTTAATTTGCCAAAAGGAATCCTAATAATACAAAGAGACCAACTCAGATGTGAGAGAATATAATCCAAAAAAAAAAAGAAGACAAAGGACTCATATCCAGAATATATGAAGAACTCATAAAAATAAATTAGAAAAAAAATCCAATAGAAAAATTAGCTAACAACTTGAATAGTCACTTCAAAAAAGAGGATACCTAAATGTCCAATAAACACATGAGAGGATATCTGTTCTCCTTAAACAGGAGGGAAATTAAAACAAAACCACATTGAGATACCATTCAAAACCCACTAGAATGGCTAGTATTAGGGAATTAGCAAGAATATGGAGCAATTGGGGATCTAGTACATTGCTGATGGGAGTGTAAAGCACTACAATTACTTTGGAAAACTGCCTAGCACTATCTAGGAAAACAAAATAAACATTCCTAACAACCTAGCAATTTTATTCCCAGGTAAATAGAAATGTGTACATATGTACATTAAAAGACATTTATAAGCATGTTCAGCAGCAATATTTTTAATAGCCCAAACCAGAATATTCAACAGTAGAATGAATATTCAACAGAAAGGATAGAATATTCACAAAATAAAACACATATCTGTATATATCTACACACAAATGGATGAATCTCAAAATATTAAACAAAAGAAGCAGACAAAATAGTGTACATATTTTATTATTCAATTTTTATGAAGTTTGAAAAGAGGTAAAACATTAGGCATAAAATTAGATTTAGGCATGAAGGGTTGGCTCAATATTAAGAAAACTAATACAGTATCTTTTTTTTTTTTCCTACAGATTTTATTTATTTGAGAGGAAGAGCACAGAGAGAGAGGCAGAGGGAGAAGCAGACTCCCCGCTGAGCAGAGAGCCTGGCGTGGGGCTTGATCCCCGGACCCTGGGATCATGACCTGAGCTGAAGGCAGATGCTTAACCTACTGAGCCACCCAAGCGCCCCTCTAACACATTATCTTAATAGAACTTATTATTATATTGATGGTCTGTCTACAAAGGAAATCCTGTTATCATCACCATGGATACTGAACGTAACTTGACACATTCAATTCCATTCTTAAATTTAAAATATTCAATAAAAAAGGATTCAGTGGACACTTCCTTAATATGTGTGCTGGATCATCCCTGTTTGGCCCCTCTAGATCCACTTTCCCTCTTCTCCATCCTATTCCCTGTTCTGGCAGGCTGACTTGTATGGTCTCTCTGTTCCCAGAACCTCCATTTCCTACTTCCCCTTTGGTCCTAAGGAGGAACATGCCACCTCACTATTGTTAGTTCCATAAATGTCACCATCCTTGTTGAGTATCTTAATACTGCCCACCATTTAAAAAAAGGCTTCTCTTCTTAAACTCTCATTAATTACTTCGTTTGATTGTACTGTTGTGATATCGTCATTTAATAAGAAATATAGGTTTATTCTTTATCCGCAGTTCCTGGCACAAGAGCTTCTAAGGCCCTTGAAATTTCCTGAGTGGGAGGATTTAAAGGAGCATCTTCTCTTATTCATAATAAGCCCTTTTCAAAGTCATTCCTTAGTTAAATCAAATGAGATGATTCCTGGAAGATGGGGGCTGGTTACAAGGGGGGAAAATCATGGGATTAGAGGGTTGAAAGTTTCAGCCTCATTTCCCAACATCCAGGGAGGAAATAGGGGCTGAGGATTGAATTAATCACCAATGGCCAATGGATTTAATCAATCATACCTTTGTAATGGAAGCTTCACAAAAATCCTAAATAAGGGGGTTCAGAGAGCTCCCAAGTTGGTGAAAACCTCTACATGCCAGGAAGGTAACACACCCCAAATTCCACAGAGACAAAAGCTCCTACACTTGTAACCCTTCAGACCTCACCTTGTTTACCTCTCCATTTGACTGTTCATTCATGTCCTTTATATCCTTTATAATAAACAATAAATATTTCCCTGAGTTCTATAAGCTGTTATAGCAAATTATTGAACCTGAAGAGGAAGTCATGGGAACCTCCAATTTGTAATCAACTTGGAGAGAAGTGTAGGTAACCTAGGACCCCATTACTTGGGATTGGCATCTGAAGTTAGAGGCAGTCTTGTGGGACCGAGCCCTTAACCTGAGGGGTCTGCCTTAGCTCCAGGCAGGTACTGTCAGAATTGAATTAAATTGTAGGACACCTAATTGGTGTCTGCAGAGAACTGGGGAATTGCTTGGTGTGAAAACCCCACATATTTGGTGTCAGAAGTTCATGAGTAAAGAAACGTCTTCCTTTAACTGTCTGTTGCAAAGAACCCAACTGATACAACATGACTATAGATCAGCCCAGACCAAACACCAGCATCTTTCCTAATGAGGAAACACTGGAAGAACAAGAAAAGGATGGCCTCTATTAACACTGCTATTTAATCTTGTGTTAAACGTATCCAGCTATATATTTACACAAGAGAAAACATCTGATGTATAAAAACTGGAAAGGAAAAGATAAAACTATATTTGCAGATGATTCTACACTTATAGAATGGTATGGTATGTACAAGATTATTATTGTGGGCACTCTTTTGTAGTAGAAAAGGTCTAGCAATAATTCAAGTGCCTAACAAATATTGGACTGGTTGAATAAACTAAGTTACCTCCCACTGTGGAATATTATGCAATTGTAGAAAGAAAAGGAAGGAGTAAATTACGTATGTACTGAAATGACAAGATCTCTATTACATACAAATGCAAGAAAAAAAGCAATGTCATGAACAAAACATTGGTACTAAAGGGGGAAAATAAGAACATATATTTGTTTTTTGCTTTATTGTCATTAAGAACTTTGAATAGATTAATAAGATACTAATTTATTATCTATAGGTGGCAGAAATGGGGTGGATGGAGAAAAGCGAGGGAGCTGATCTTCTTAGTTATTACAAAATAACTATTTGTAATATTGTTTTGATGTGTGAAACATAAAAAGTATATCACTTACTCAAAACTTAAAGAATTAAAATAAATTCAACAGTATAAAAAAATAATTTTAATTCCTTCTTTACATTCAATCCAAATTCTTAGAGATAAAGATTATAGTCTGGTGGCTACTGTTCCTGATCTTTTCCAAGGACTCACATACAAACATATTGTATCAGTCAGCAATGATGCTGCATAACAACTAACCTCAAAAATCAGTGACTTAGAACATTTATTTTTATTGGCCAAGGGATTATTGGGCAGCTAGGGCACCTCTGCTTCAGGCTCTAGATCAATTTAGGCTCTCATGGCAGATAGTAGACATGTAAGATATCGGGCAAAACCAGACAAGTACATTTAAAGCTTCTGCTCACATCCTGCCCTCTAGCATTCCATTAATCAAGACACATTCTATGTCCAGGAAGGCGATGGATGGGCAGGGATATACAGACACAAATAACTACAGCGATTTCGTATACGACAATGTCAGCATTTCATATAAAAATGATGTTAATGTACAATCTTATTACAGAGGCAAAGGGAAGAGCTGGGAAATATGAAGTGATCTACCATACATACCAAAATACATTCTTTATTTTGATTGAATTTAATATTATCATCTTACTAGATATATTGTCTTGAAACTTATTTTCTTCAAAACTTAACGATGTATCTTAAAGAGTGTTCCATGACAACATATGTAATCTTAGCTCAATATTTTAAGTGCTCCATAATTTCCAATATGGCCATAATTTACCTATCCATACCTCCATTGATGGACATTTGGCCTGTTTCCAGTTTTCTACCTTTGCAAACACTGATGCAACGAATATCTGTATCTAAATCTTTATGTGTATATGAAATTTGTCACGTACTTACCTCTAAAATGTGTACAGCAGGCATAAGGAATAATCTGTTATCCAATTTTGGAAGGAGGCTATAACCACTTACTGCGTTCAATGACAGGGCCTGCAATATAGAATGTATGCAGTAGAGGAATGACTTAATGTTCATAATTAGAGTGACATCACAGAATCATAGAAAAAAACTTAAAGATTGTTTCTCTTTTGCATTATATATCATGTTTTGCCTTACACACCAGCACCATTTCTACCACTAGATTTTGAGCTGCTGTAACTTATTTATCTTATCAAACAAGCAACCAACCTCAGAAAAAAAATTTTTTTAATTGTTTTCCTGGAACATCTTACCCCCAATCTCCCATATTCTGCCTTGTTTTTCCTGCTTTCACAGATTTGAGCACCAAGCTACATGATTTAAATATCTATTATGTTGTGCATTATCCATTTCCTCCAATTTAAATGTAATTTCCACAAGAGCAGGCATTTTTTTTTTATTTCTTTTCTTCACAGTGTATACCCCAAACGCCTCAAATATGCTTTGAATTAATGAATTTTTAAAAAATTTTCTGGTATATTTATAAAGTGCATAAATATAAATATTTAAACATAGCCCTCAAAATATTATAATGGATATAGAAATTGAATCAGATGCCATTTTGAAATTTAGTTCTCCCTCTGCTTGCCTCAGTAATAAAAATACTTTCTTATGGTCATTATCAAAAAAACTAAGTTATTATGTTCTATAGATTATACTCTAGAACATAGTTATAGAATATATACTTGACAGTTCATGACAGCCAAAAAAAAAAATGTTCATAGGAAATTATAGGATATTTGTCTCCTAAGTAGAATCATTCAACACACCTTCTGTATAACATTCCAAAGCAGTTCAAACTTTTTTTCCCAGTTATATCTATACGGAAGCAGTATTTCTTTCATTCTAAAAAGAAATGTATATTTGGCATGTTCATTTGTGTCCCAGGAATTGCTCCATTTTATATATCATTTTTAAATTAACACAATTCTTGGTATATCTCATAGGAAATAGGTAGTTACTTATCTATCAGAGTTCTCTAAAATTTCCATGTTTGAACTAGGAGAAATTAAACAATAGCTTTTACTATTTGGGGGAAATTGGCAAACATTTTAACAGCAGATCCACCTAAAAAACTACAAAATATAACTATCCAGAGTGTCATTAAAAAACAAACTTTAATTCTACAACCAATAAAAATGTCTTCACTGACCCTGGAATCAAGATATTTTATAACAGATTCCTTATTTTCATTTTAAATAAATTTTAAAAGCTTTTTGAGAACATTTTTTTAGATTCCATATTATCTAAAAAAATATGTCCCCAAATCAAGATTCATATCTAAAAGCAAACTGTTGGTAAGAATTTCCACCAAGACTATTCTAGTCCTTCTTTTTTGAATGTTAACCTTTTAAAAAAATCTTGTTTCCACTAAATCATTCATGTGAAGCCCTCAATAATAACAAACTTAAAATCCCACAATGTCAACTATTGAAGAAAACTCCACATTCAGTTTAATTACTTTTGAAACAATACAGGCAATTCCTAATTTACAAATTGCATATTTAGAAATTTCTCCATTAAATATTATAGTTGGTATCTGAACATGTGCTACAAACGAAATACTGTGAAGTATATGCCACTTAAAATAGTCACTCTTTAATGAGAGGGATCATTAATGTAATTATGATTAAATAGGAGTGAATAAATAATATTGACTATTACCAGTATTAACTAAATGACAATAATATTTATTTGAATAAGATTATTTAATATAATTATGTCTAAAAAGGAATTCTTAATAGAACGTTCTTAGGATGGGTTGTATTTAATATAATTATTCCCAATTTCCATCTTGTCAAAAAGCATTCTTTGGAAATCGTCCTCAAGTTATATATAGTTTTGAAATTTATACAGAACAAGGGGCGCCTGGGTGGCTCAGCTGGTTAAGCGTCTGCCTTAGGCTCAGGTCATGATCCCAGGGTCCTGGGATTGAGTCCCCCATCAGGCTCCCTGCTCAGAGGGGAGCCTGCTTCTCCCTCTCTCTCTACAGCTTCCCCTGCTTGTGCGTGCGCGCTCTCTCTAATAAATAAAATCTTTGAAAACAAGAAAGAAATTACACAGAGTAATAGCGAGTAGTGTTTTTAAACAGAAATGATTGAATGGAATATGAGTAAACTACATGTCACCCAGTGTTCCTCAGGGTAAACTGTTCGTTTAGACAAAATAAATAAGCATTTTTTCCCTCTGAATTGATTCATCAGCTAAAAAACCTAGGTTTAGGGGCAAATTCCTATGGAATCGATTTGTTTTCAGGAGTCAGGCTATCACACCAGAAAAGAAAAAAAAATCTTGAAAAACCTCTTCTCCGCATCCAAAGGCTCTGACCTCATTTCTGGGCACCATGCCATGTTTCCAGTCATTCAAAAAGCTGAGGCGGTGCTCCCCGGCCAGCCTCTGACTAGGTCCACTCAGAGAACAAAGCCTCTTCAACTCCAGGCAGACATCCTCTGCGATGGCCTCATCTAATGTAAAAGGCGAGGCTCCTTCCGTCTGCGGATGACGACTCAGAGAAGAAAGCATTCTCATTTTACGTCATCATTTACTCCACCTCAGGCTGCTTTTCGGCGGACTCGTCGCCCAGTCTGCGCGCTCTTAGGTAACCACCGTCATTCGCAGGTTAATCCGTTCTCTTAGTACAAACAGTATTTGTCTCCCACATGAAAGAGTTAAGTCATTCTGAGAGGAAATAGATTTTGCTTTCTGCTTTTTATTACATAGGAAACAGGCCTCCAAATGTGTAAAAGCACTGTGCCCTATGTTCACCTTTCCATATATTCACCTCAGAACTCCCTCTTTTCCTGGGAAACTTTGATTTCCAGGAAAATCCTGGATCCCTCTTATGAATAACAAAGGAAGATTGGCAAACCACGTAAGATCGCTTAAGAGGCAAGGAGAAATAGCTAAAAATTGAACAAAACTCAAATCTATCAATTAGCGATTCTCCAATAAGATACAGAAAAGTGACACCCTGTATTCATATGGGCACATTATTTCCTAAGTGTTTGTGTGTATGTGTGGTCTGTGTGCACTCATGCAATTTATCAAGTACATATAACATTTCAGGGGCTACGCTAAGCATTTCTTTTAGGTTCTCATATAATCCTCACAACAATTCTATGAAGCAAGGGCACCTGGGTAGCTCAGTCAGTTAAGCATCCAACTCTTGGTTTCGGCTCAGGTCATGATCTCAGGGTTATGAGATCAGCTGGGTATGGAGACTACTTAGGATTCTCTCTCACCCTCTCCCTTTGCCCCTCTCCCCACTCACATGTGTGTGCACGTGCTTGCACTCTCTCCCTGCCCCCCTTGGAGGGAAAAAAAAAACCCTCTAGGAAGCAAATAATCTGTCCTCTTTTTGCAGGTGAGAAAACTGAGGTGGGGAAAGGTGAAGTGACATTCAATATTAACAGAGAAAAGAGTTTGGGCTACTATTCTTAGCTTGGCCTATATGATTCCAAAGCTCATACTCCTGCTAATGATTTTCCCTCCTATATACCAATCTTAAGGTCTTGTATAACCTTTAAATCCAGTTCAAATTCTTAAAACACCTCTCAGAATCCCTCTCAATCAGAAGTGAACTCTCTCACCCATATATTGTTACAGCACTTGGGTTTGCTTGACTGTTAACAGTTCGCATAACCACCAGCCTAATGTTAATGGCTCACAAAGGCTCCACCTTGCCACTAGCTTGAGCCCCTCAAGAACAGGAGCTAAGCGCCATCTTTGCATCACCCATAGAGCCTAATGCAATGAACACAACAATTCCACATTGAATTGAGTAGAATCATCATTGCCAATAAAGAGAACCACCTGAGGAGCCTTTTCCTAAAGTCAGAGAGGCTGACTTTAGGCCCATCCTGCACATCAATGGGAGACTAGTAGGTATAAAAACCTACTGCAGGGGCACCTGGGTGGCACAGCGGTTAAGCGTCTGCCTTCAGCTCAGGGCGTGATCCCGGCGTTATGGGATCGAGCCCCACATCGGGCTCTTCCGCTATGAGCCTGCTTCTTCCTCTCCCACTCCCCCTGCTTGTGTTCCCTCTCTCTCTGGCTGTCTCTATCTCTGTCGAATAAATAAATAAAATCTTAAAAAAAAAAACAAAAACTGCAGTCTTACACGTTTTCAGCAGCAGCAGCGAACTGTGAGAAAAACATGGTACACACATTTACAAACTCTACAGACACTCCAAATTAATAAGTTCATAAAGGCTAAAACCGACTTAATGAAATACTCAAATTTTAAAATTTAAGAATGGCAGTCTCACACAATAATAAAATGTACTGTCCTAGATTGTAATTGATTCTGAAGAAAGACTGGTTCTATGGTCTGCTCTAATAAGTTTATTGTCAAAACTTCAAAACTGTATTAAAACTGAAAATAGATTTACTGAAATCCAAAAAGCTGTATTTATGAAATTACTTTATGTGAACCTGTCGATAGGACATAGAATATTGAAGACAATGTACTCTGTTTAGCAGAGACTTTCAAGAGAATCTAATTTAAGCAATTTTTCTCTAACATTATACATACGTTATATAATATTGACCTAGAGTCTTACCACCACAAGAATGTCTATTCTTAAATGTAACTCAGTGGAAAAGATCATAGTTGATTTTTTTAAAAGATTAATTTATTTATTTAAGGCAGGGAGGGGCAGAGGGGCAGGGAGAGAATATCAAGCAGACTCTGTGAGCCACCCAGGTGCCCTGAGATCATAGCTGATTTTAAAGAAACATTATTTTATTTCAATGACCACATCATATATATTATTTTATTTGAATGACCACATCACACCATGTAGTAAAATACATGACTTTAGAATCAAATGACCTGGGTTCAAACTTCAGCTTTGCTACTTACCAACTAGATGATCCTGAGAAAAGTACTTGACATCTACGCGCCTCCATTTCCTCATCTGAAAAATGGAAGGAATAATGGAACCTGCCTCATATGATTGTCAGAAGGATTGAGATAAACCACGTGAAGTACCTGAAAAAATAACTGGGACATTTTAAATTAAAATGCATTTTAATTACTATTTGCTTTTACTTTGTAGTAGTAATGATAGGACTATTGCTCTTTTTTATCATCATCATCATTATTATTATGTAAGGTGCCTAGCAGAACACCTTGCTCATAATAAGTGCACAATTAATTCTAATGACCGTCATTATTGTTGTGGCTATTATTATTAGTTGGCAATAATTATATCCTAAAGATTTATTTATTGATTTGAGAGAGAAAGTGGTGAGGGAGGGAGAGGGAGAGAGAGAATTCTCAAGCAGATATCCCACTGAGCACAGAGCTAGACACGGGGCTTAATCCCAGGACCCTGAGATCATGACCTGAGCCGAAATCAAGAATCAGACACTTAATCAACTAAACCACCTAGGTGCCCTGGCCCAATATATATTTTTAAGGTTTTTAAAAATATTCAGTAAACAACAAATCCAATATTAAGTAATCCAGTATTGTAACAAGCCAACAATTTACACATTTATCTATCTATCCATCCATCCATCTGTCTACCTTTCTATCATCTATCCACTTGTTCAGTGCATGTACCACCTAACGAAAGGGTGGCTTCCAAGTTAGACCCACCTCAGCACTAGTTTCCAAGTTAGATCTTGAATTCAAATCCCGGGTCTATCACTACTGGCTGTGTGACCTTGAACATGTTGCTTCTAATTTCCTCATCTGCGACAAGGACAAAACGCCTAACTGGGTTGGGTCATTATGAATGGTACATGAGTTAATGCCTGTAAACTGTGCAATGCAATGCCTCTTCATAGCTGTGTGGGGAGAGGAATTAAAATGAAGTACTTTTTATAGTGCTACTCATACCAGTGAAGAAATTGAGAAAATCATAAGGGTTGTCTTTCCTGAAATTAAAAAAAAAAAGGTTATTAGGAAGCTCTGGATTCATAATAAAACTGCCATCTGGTCTTATGTTTCTGCTTTTCTGGAGAGGCTGTCTGTCCTTAGGAGTCCAATCGAAGCCACTCAGAATTGTTCATTTTTTAAAAGTCAGGGCTCATTACTCTAAACTTCAGTAAATGAATCACGAATACACACAGCTAGACAGCTAGGGAGCTTGATTAGGTATTCAGGAAAGAGTCCCATGGAACAGCTCCTGACCTAGTATTTTTACAAGGAGAAAACACTGAAAGATCCTCTATTACTTTATTATGAGTCTTTGGAGTAAAAAACCAGAAAATTTTCCTTGTTTTGGATAGCACATCGAACAGTATATAGAATGGTATCCTAGGAAGAGAATCTAAATAAAGCAGGACTATAGAGAGTGTAACTTATTTTAATTTTAATTTTTCTTTCAGTCATTATAAACAAGCCAAAATTCATCATTCTCAATAGAGAGGAGAAGTGATGAAAAGGTTTGTATTTGTCACACTCCACAAAGGCCTCACTGTCCCACAAGCACCTTAAAGGGAGGCAGCCTGATGCCAGAGTGAAGGACCTAGCAGCAGGGAGAGCTGGATTTCAGCCCTGCATGGCCCGTTCAATGTGCACAAAAGCACACTGGACATTCTGTGGCTTCGTGGATGCAGTCAGATGTCCAGGAGTCAGACAGTACCAGGCCAAAGCACCGAAGGGGCCATCATTTCATATTCATGCAACTCTCCAGCCACATGGCACAAGCCTTCTTGACAAACCTGTAAAGGCTTGAAGGTGGTGATGCTAAAACTTCTCAAGACTGATTTTTTTTCTGCCTTAACAGTAGACCCCTGTGGTGACTGGAGAAGTGTCATCTAAAAATACGTATTCCAACTCCTATTGTACCTTTTTTATTTCTTTAACTCTTGAAGGTTTCGTTCCTTTAAGAGTTCTGTTCAAAATATCTTTCCATTAAAACTCTCAATGCCTCACACTGCATCCCAGGATCTTGGGAATGGGATCCAAGTATCAGTAGTTTTCCCAACTTCCAAATGCAGCCAAGACTGAGAGCCACTGTTAGCCCATCATTGTAATCACCCCTCTCCATGATTAGGAATAAACATGTGACTCAGTCCTTACCAAGGCATTAGAACAAGTCTCTTGGATGGCTGCTGAGAAAGCTTTCTTCACCTCTTAAAAAAAAAAAAAAAGGTTGTAAAAGTCTTGAGTCTGTCTTCCTCTGAGCATTATTGATTTGAATCTGCAGCCACCATCTATGTCCACGACAAAATTCAGCTTAAGGGTGAAGGTGACTTTGAAGATATGAAAGAAAGAAAGAAAGAAAGAAAGAAAGAAAGAAAGAAAGAAAGAAAGAAAGAAAGAAAGAAAGAAAGAAAGAAAATAAAAGAACTTGAGTCTTTGATGACATCTTTGAGCCATTGCATTATCTACTCTAGAGACTGACCCACTTCTGGGTCTCTTGTAGAAGGGAAAAAATAAAGTATCTTATTGTTTAAAATATAGATGATCAGATAGACAGAGATCTCATTCTGAAAAATGCTTATGGGGAGATGTCTTAGCCCAATATCTGCTCATATCTTAATTATCAGTTCATAACCAAGCAAGGATTAGTAACAAGTGTCCTGGTGGTACAAATGGCATTCATGATAGAGTGTTGCCTGCACAAAAGCTGGAGAGTTGGGCAAACCAAATGCGAGATTGGGAATCACAGAGACACGAAGTAGCACTGAGGAACAGCAAAGAGAAAGTCCTGAAGAATCACGTGACACATTCATTAAATGAGAAATGGTAAGTAATTTTTACAAAACCATTAGTATCACAAATAAACAAAAGACAGACTCTTAAATACAGAGAACAAACTGGTATTTGCCAGAGGGGAGGGGGCGGATGGGCGAAATACATAAAGGGATTAAGAGTACACTTACCTTGATGAGCACTGAGAAACGTATGGAATTGTTGAATCATTGTATTGTATGCATGAAACTAACAGAACACTCTACGTTAATGATACTTCAATTTTAAAAAACGTTATTATGCAACTCTAAAAACCCTAAAGATGTAAGTTAAATACTGTTTCTAACATATTGTTTCCTTTTTCAGAATACTTGTAAAGATCCTGCTCTGCTCATACTCTTTTCCATTAGGAACTGTCAAAAACCCTCGCATATGCATCTATTATGATGAGTTGACTCATTGTCAACTGTAAGAAAAGCCATTCGAAATGTGATTTTATACAGTAATACCAATTTCATCTCATGGAGGAAGCTCTGAATATCTCTTAACATCTTTTGGGCACCCACAAACATCTCAGCATCTCTATGAGAAAAAGTTAGTAATATGTAAAGTACTTATTAAAGTCAATCTCAATTTTCTTTAATTTTTTCTTTTGTAGAAGTAAATGGACTCTGAAGATGGAGGGGATAAAAAGACGAGCTACTTATTTCAAAATGTAGTGTCAACTCATGTAAATTTCTACCTATCAAACGAAGACCAAGAAAGTGAATGTTAGTGGATTAGTTAATTATCAACAATGTTGATTCGGTTCCAGTTTGTGGACCCTGGTTTTCAAACAGGTAGTATCACATAAAAATGTTAACTGTGAAGGTGAAAACAAATCCCTATTCTCGGCTTTCTTCTTTTATTGTTCCTTTATTTTTTTATTCTTTGTTGGACCTCCTTTATTCTTATACTTTCTTTACCCCAGACTGACCCCTGTCTGTCCCTTGGTTTGATTTCTCCATTTCGTGTCTCCCATCTCCTCTTTCTACTCTCTCCTTTTCAAGTTTCTTGGTTTTGTTTAGGACTGTTCTCTTTAAAGCCACCCTCTGCTTCTCCAGCGGATCACTCCTACCCTCCCCCCATTCTCTCACTGCATTCTCTCCCCACCTCCTCAGTCTGGCACTCAAGGCCTGCCAAGGTTGACCTGTTGGAGAAAGGTGCACTCTAGAAGCCAGAGTCTTACCTTAACCTGCTCTGACTCTCAAAAAATAATTTAGGTGTGAGTAGAGGCAACTAACTTTGGAATTTTAGTAACTTCATGGAACAACCTTCCAAAAATACAAACCTAGTCAGAGCCTCATGTTTATGATAGAAACAAATGCTTTTGTAATGTGCCAGAAATTTATCACTAATGAATACCCCTTCATAGGAGTGGGACTCCATTTACCACATTAGACTCTTTAAATCGGGACTTAAAAAATCCCTGAGGGCTATGTTTAGAGAGAAGGGAAAACAAAAACATCTAAATAATACAGTATAATTAAAAGATGAAAAAGAAAAGTTGGAATAATTACAGACTAGAAGAGGAACTGAGTTGTAATGAATTACCTTACAATCTAGCTAGATGGTGCTAGAGCATGCGTGTGGCTAGTGGGTACAGCCCTGTTACTGAATGGAAATTACTAGTCAAACAGATGTTTCAGATTTTTTAGGATATAGGACTCTGTTGAGAATTAAAGAGAATACCATAATTAAAATTCTTTAAAAATCTAACTCTTCTGAGAGTGATATTTTGTCTCTTTGAAAAAAAGGAGGCAGCCATTAATATTTATTATATATATTCTTTGACCTTAAAATAGGACCACCAATATTCATATTTGGGAGTGTCATCCTTTTGAAATCCTTTCTTTTTTTCTTTTTTTTAAAGCTTTGCTCAATTAATAGTATCAACGTGTTCCCTGTGTTTGTGAAATTTTTCAGCAGAGAATCTATAACTGGTTTATAAATCCAAAGGATCTTTGGGATTAGAGTATTCTGCCGGAAGCTTCTCTTTGATCGAAACTGGCAGTGACCCAGCTGACTTGTCAAGAAATATTTCCCTCCTTCCAAATTACACAGTTTCAAAGGGGGCAAATGCAAATTGCAAATACATAGTTCAACTCCTTTGCATGGCACGCATGTAGCCAAGTACCTAACTACTCCATACCTAACTTTTCTAATACGTCATTATTCAGGTTTAACTATTGATTTAATTTAATTGTTTATGTCTTTTCAGGAAAGTATTTTGAAGTTCGAAGATAAGCCACTTTCATCAGCAAGCCCACTAAAGAGACGATTACTCTGTGCTACGCTCATTTCATCTCATCTATATTCATTTAAAAATGAATCACAGGCAAACTACCAAATAAAAGAAATGAATGGATTTTAGTTGTTTATTGTATTTAGAATTAATACTTCATATTTTTATTTTTAGTATTTTAATCTTTTTTCAGAACAAGTTTTTTCTATTTTATTTTTATTAGAAATATTTTATTAGAAATAACACGTTATTTCTATTTTATTTATCCATTTTTTATTTTTTATATTTTTATTTTTTCTTTATCTATTTCTATTTATTTATCTATTTTTCTATATGGTCTTTTAATTTTTCAGAAAAAGTTTTTGAAATTCTCTCCTATAGAACATAATGATAATTATGACTGCCTCCAATTTCTACTTGCAGAAACTGAAGAAAAATTATAGAATTACCATTTATATTCAGTATTTGAACAACTATACCACATAATTAAGCTATATGGTAAATATCATATGTATGTATACACATATCCACGCTCATGCACGGAGTATATGACTACTTCAAATTTATCCAAGAAAAATAGTAAAATTAAGACATGCATTATTTGTAGGGCAGATTTTCCACCTTTTTTTTTTTTTAGAATGCTCTGGAATCGCCAGAAGTGTCATTTAATCTAAAATGTAATATTTAAGTTGCTGTTTTATCTTAATCTTCTTAACTTTATTTTAAAAGCTTCAAATAGATACCCACAGTGGAAGGGAGGCTAAAACAAAATTTTTTTCTGACTTTTTCTGATGGGACTCCCAAACAAGCAGATGCTGAAACTATGTGTGTTGTAAGCACCTAAGATTCCTGGGCTCCACAGAAGCACCCACAAGCCAGCTGTGTCCCCTGCAGTCCGGAGCTTCCCTGCCGTCCCATCCCTTTCCTCACTCATTCATTTCACATTTCTAGAGCACCTAGTGTGAGCCAGGCACTGTGGTAGGCAAGAAGGATTCAAAATGAATCATAAGCAATCCTCCAAGACCTTTAGAAATTCACATTTTTAAGTGGTTGGGCAGATACCCAAATAGACAAACAGAATACAGTAAGATGAGTACCATGATGGAAATATGCCTATCATCTATGGACAAAAAAAGTTCAAGACAGGCTTCCTGGTGCTGGCAATGCCTGGCATAAGCCTTACCCAAAGACTGGATGTTAACCAGGTAAAAAATCCAGTCCCAATGATACCTCATTTATGCCTAAGAGTCCTAAGAAGGAAATAGCAAAGATGGTGGGAAAAGAGAAGTATTAAAAGAAAACATCCCTATAATAAATTCCTCTTGCTCCCTACACTAAACTATTTCCAAATTATAAAAGAACAGATCATAGGCCTTAAATACAACCTGCCTACCAGCTGAATAATCCTCTATTAATTTTGTAACTTTGGGTGAGCAAATATTTGTGACTTGTATTCCTCTTTTATAAAAATAAGGAAATTATTACTTATAGTATTGTTGTAAGGATTAAATGAGTTAATATACATAAACCATCTAGCACATTATAAGCATTAACTCCCTCCCCTCCTTTGTCTACAGCCATCAATACCTAGAATAATCCTGGGTATGCAGTAGGGAGTACAACCATGAAGGGAAAAAGTACTGGATGTAAAGTCAGAAAACAGTTTGTGTCCAACTCTACCAATAACTAAACTCTGTAGCTTTAAGAAACTTTTCCGAACTTATATTTAAACCGTTGCAAAAATTGGGATAATAAGACCTTCTATATCTACCTAGACAGGGTTGTCATGAAGATCAAAAGGGAAAATATATATTACAGTGCTTAAATAAATAAAATATGCTGTACATAGGACACAGGTTTAATAAAGACTGATATTTTTATTAGATGGTATGTCAACAATGAATGTGTGGGGATGAGAGAGAGAAAAAGAGGGAAATGCTTCTAGAAAAGTGAATATATTTGGTAACTTTTGTTTTAGAATCAAGGTCAAAACAAACGTTATTTTAAAACATTTGAAATGGGATTTGGTAATATTATTCATGAGCATTTAAAATGTTTTTTACCAAGTAATTCACTTTTAGATTCACATGCTAAAAAAAGTAATGGATAAGCAATATATTTATGTAGAAGAATTTTTTCACAGAATTATTTAGCATCATAAAATCAACAATAAACTAAAAGTCTAACCATGGATAATTTCATTAATTATACTGTATTTATACAATCATATATCACCATTAAAAATCTAGTTCTGTTGGTTTATTTATTTATTTATTTATTTTAAAGATTTTATTTATTTAGTTGACAGAGAGAGAGAACACAAGCAGGGGGAGCAGCAGGCAGAAGGAGAAGCAGGCTCCTCTCTGAGCAGAGATGATGCAGGACTCGATCCCAGGACCCAAGGATCATGACGTGAGCTGAAGGTAGATGCTTAACCGATTGAGCCACCCAGGGCCTCCTTTGTTGGTTTATTTAGTATCATAGAAATGTATGGAAAAATTCAGGGAGAAAACTATGTTTACATTATCCTAATTTTAATATGGATATGTATTTATTTCTTAAAAAAAAAAAAGACTTGAAAACAATGAACTGTTAACAATTCATTCAGTTATCTATTGCTGAGTCACAAATCACCCCCAAATTTATCAGCTTAAAATAACACCCATTCATTATTTTTCCAGTTCTATGAGTCAGGAACCCAGACACAGCCCAGCTGGGATCTTCACTTCAGACTCTCACAAGGTGGTAACTACCTTATCAACCAAGACTTGAGGTCTCCTCTGGAGTCTTGACTGGGGAAGAATCAAGCTCGTTTCCATGGTTGTTGTCAGGACTCATTTCTTTGAGTGGTGTTGGACTGAGGGTTCCTTGCTGGCTGTTGCCAGAGGCCACCCTCAGTCCCTTGCTGTGTGGGCCTCTCCAACATGGCAGGTTACTTCTTTTTTTTTTTTAATAATATTTTTTATTATATTATGTTAGTCACCAAACAGTACATCCCTAGTTTTTTATGTAAAGTTCCATGATTCATTACTTGCGTATAACACCCAGTGCACCGTGCAATACGTGGCCTCCTTAATACCCATCACCAGCCTATCCCATTCCCCCACCCACCTCCCCTCTGAAGCCCTCAGTTTGTTTCCCAGAGTCCATAGTCTCTTACTTCTTTAAAACCAGTAACAAAGAGTGTCTGCTAACAAGACAGAGATCCCGATCTTTTGTTATTTAATCACAAAAGTTCCCTTCCCTCAATGCTACCACTTCTATTAGTTAGAAGAGAGTTACTCAGGGGAAGGGAATTTACAAAACTAGGACCACCAAGAGGTGGGGATCATTGAAGTTCATGTCAGAAGCTGTCTATAACATCAGTGGGTACCTAATTATCTTCCTTACATAGCTTCCTTTTTATAAATATTATTATAAACAAATATTTCATAGACAAAAAATTATTTGAAAGTAAATGTTAAAGTTGAGTAATCTGATTAAGAAGGCAATTAGAAAAGTCACAAGGAAAGCCATAAAACTGTGTCTTATGATGTGATAATAAAAAATATACTTATTTGTATGGCTAGTATCCAGAGCAGTTTAAAAACAGTAAAGAGGAAAGAAAGGAAGGGAGAGAATGGGTAGGGGGAGGAAAAAAGTGACTTAATAGTCAAACACTTCGTGAACAATTGGCTGGAAAAAGTAAAAATTATGTCATTACATTAAAATATCTTTTTAGGGGCACCTGGGTAGCGCAGTGGTTAAGCATCTGCCTTCGGCTCAGGGCGTGATCCTGACGTTCTGGGTTCGAGCCCCACATCAGGCTCCTCCACTGGGAGCCTGCTTCTTCCTCTCCCACTCCCCCTGCTTGTGTTCCCTCTCTCGCTGGCTGTCTCTCTCTGTCAAATAAATAAATAAAATCTTTAAAAATAAATAAATAAATAAAATAAAATATCTTTTTAAGTGAAAAATATTCAGCTACATAGAGTGATACGAAAAAGTCAAAAACTTTTAAATGCCAAATAAAAAACATAAAATAAAAAATATACTATCATGTTGTAAAGAGCCATACCTGTACCATTACAAGGAAACTTTACTTATCCATTAGTGATACGGTGAAGGGATATTTTGTTTTCATTTTAGGTTCTGTTTGTATTTCCTATTGAAAAACTAGTGAGACAAATACCTTTTTAAAAACTAAATTAGTCTAGTTATACTTGACCAAAGCAGGAAGATGCAAGTTACTTTCTCACCTCAGATTTTCCTAAAACAAATTTTTTAATACAATCTGTTTAATAGCAATTTCCTCTATTTCCCACCACTGTGAGAAGACGAATAAAATTAGACAAGCCTAAGACACTTTCCTCTTAGACAGAAGTATGTCCTTGTGTTGGACAAAATCTCTTTTGGGGAGAAAACAGAGCCGTCTGTGAAAAGAAAAGACCTGTGTTTCAGGCCAGACAGTTTATCTGATTAAGGAAAGAGAAGAAGGTTTACAGTCAAAGATTAATTCTCCAGCACCACACAGTAAGCTCTCCAAACAAGATTATTGTCACTCCCAACTTCATTCACAACGGTTGGAAAATTTTTCAGTTCCTGGTGGTATAACTGATTCTTGGTTGCAAGCTCTTGCAAAACGCCATGAACAAAGAACGTGCCCCACATGCCCACTGCCAGCGTCGGACCGACTCAACAGCAACCCTGTGAGTTGCTCCGCCCACGACACACTTGTAATAGGAAGCTGATTTTACCAAATGAAATAAAACCATAGATATTTAAATAAATGTATACACCATCCATTGTAAGGTTTCTCTTCAAAAATATGAAAAACTTCATAGGCAAACAGAACTCTAACGCTCGTGAAATGAGCTGATAGGCGGTGTCATTTGCTTAAGAGAATAATCACTCCCAGAGATGACAGCAGCATGAAAAATATTTTGTTACCTATCAGATACAAAGTTGCTCATCTCCACAGTGGGTGAAGAGGTATCAGAATCCCTCTCACACAGAGCTTCAACTTTTTCTCTTGGGCTTAAAAAGAAACCTGTAAGAGAAGTCCGAAATAGAATGCTGCCATGTGTCTCTTACCTGCGAGCATTATCTCTTGCCTACAAACATTAAAGATATTTAAGAAGTTGGAGTTCAAAGACCCTAAAGAAAATGACTCCTATATTAGAACAATGCCAAAGAGTTATTTTATCTTTATCTCGGCAATAACATGCAAAGACTTTTTCTAACGTATAGTGTTTCTCCTAACTTGGCTTTGTTCTGCCGGGTTTGTTTTGAGTGGGGATTTTTTTTTTTTTTTTGATGTAACTAAATTGAGATTGAATCATTATCAAAGCACCAACTCTAGTTCATCAGCTTACGCACCAAACCAACCACAGATATTCCAAAGGGGTGAACAGAAATAGGAAATGAAGCTTTAAACTGGGAGTCAGGACACCAATTGTGTTAAAAGATTCAGGTTTTCCTTCACGTGTGTATAGCCATGACAGAACGTGATTTATGACAAGGCAAGATTTATGACCACTTTGTTCAAATTTTATAAATAAGAACTTTATCAATATGTAGTGAGGAGGAAAAAAAACAATTGAAATAAATTTTATATTGACTTCTAACTAATTATAACAATTCCTCATTCTACTACCAAGAGACCTAACCCTCACCATTCCCATCTGCTCTACCCGTTTAGTTCAGTCCTGTCCCTATTTTCCAAATAATGTGGTGTTTGGACTCTGAGTTCAACTATATCTCCACCTGACTTGTTTTTTCCACTTATTAATTGTAAGGCCATAGATGAAATACTTATATTACGTATAAAATGTAAGTCATGGCAGCATCTCTGCACAAGAGTATTGAGGCAGAAAGCAGGTAAATCGTTTAGCACAATGCCTGACATACACAGAAACATTGAATATTGTTCTCTAATGTTATTGTTAATTTTACTATTTACCTTGATGCACTAAGTAAGTTTCTGTTGGCATGATTTTAGAGATAATTTACCCTTTTATCAGCTTGCCTGTGGTTTCCAATACTTTTGCTTATAGTTTTTCTCACCAAAGCACTTAAATAGGTTTACTATTAAGAATTATTCAGTAAGATGTTTTATGTAAGCCTCACGGCAAATTCTGGGGATCTAAGGTACACCCAGGTACCTATAGTTAATAATACTGTATGTATTCTTGGAATTTGCTGAGAGTAGATATTAGGTGTTCTCACCACACATCCCCAAAATGGTAACAGTGTGAGTTGATGGATGTGTTAGTTAACGTAATTGTGGTAATCATTTCAAAATGTACTCATATATCAAACCACCATGTTTGTACACCTTAAAAATATAGAATTGCTATTTGTCAATTATACCTCAATAAAGCTGGAAAAATATTTATTTGCCTGTCAATTTAGAGCCGGACACAAAGGAATTAACCCAAGAAAAAAGAATAAGTTAATTAAAATAATGTTTAAAAATATCAGGCCCAGGGAAAAACTAGAAGGGATGAAATAATATACTTTCAGAGAATTTTCTCCTTAAGAATATACTCACTTTCATGAACCAAGTAGTTGGACCTCACATTTATTTCTTAAATGACAGAATCTCATACATAAAGAGTTTCATAAACGGCCAACCACCATAAACTATATCTCTTGATACTTTTGTTTTCCAGTTATCAGCACTTACATGTAATCATTGCTGTTTTCTACAATAGCTATTTTTCTACTAAAAGTCCATTTAACCTAAATCCACAGAATTTATTCTAATGAGTGTTTTCGAATGAAATAATAAACTTATTGAATGTTACATGCTGTGAGAAATATTCTATTGATACATGGTAGATTTCTTCTATGTTTTTTACTACCTTCTTATCCTACAGTGAGTCTTAATTATGTATTTGGGAAGGGGAGGGTGGTTAGCAATAATGAAAACTTCCAAAGAAATAGAATTAAGTATAAGTGTTTTGGAAACAAGAAACATCACGCACGTTTTGAGTTAAATTGCATGCATAAAATGCACTATATTCATCTATAGAATCAGCAGATACCTACAAGCTTTCACTCTTTGCCTGGCATGTGCTAAGGGCTGGGGATTCATTTCGAGAAGACCTGGGGAGGGAGGGTGGTGGGGGATGCTGGGAGACCAGTGTGAAGCACTAAAATGGACAAAGAAGCCCGGGAAACAATTCCCAGTGATGGCAAAGAACCTTTTTAGAAAAAGGATTTGTGACGTTCCATATGAAACCCAAATGTGCGATCAGGTTTACTGCTTTTATCTCTTCTTTACGTAATTTTATTTGTTAGTTTGGTCAGTCCCTGGTTGGGGCTGGTATTTGATTCCTGGTTGGGGACCAAGGAAAGATCTGCACATCTGGACAATCCGTAGGCAGGAGAAACCAAGCTGTGCAGGTTGGTGAGGCAATCCACAAACAAAACTATGCACAGAATCATGAGTTTGCAACAGGATCTTAGCATCTCAGAAAGTACATGTACTTGTGGCTGAGAGGGCAGCTTTGGACTTTCACAGAGCCTTGGCAGTTCTAATCAATCTTACCCAGATTTCAAAAGACACGTGGATTACTCCAAAAATACCAAGTAATTATAAACCCAGTTATTCTCAGTGGGCTTGAGTATATATATTTACAACCCAATGAGCTATCATCCACAGGGCTTCATATTAAGCCTTATATTTTCGCTTGACTTTCTCCAAAAGTAGAGCCTGAGACAAAGGCTTGCACAGGGGTCATTTCTTTGAGGATGGAAGGCGAGCGGGAATTGGGAAGGAATGAAGGAACACAGTAACTCTGATCCAAGGGTGTGGTGCTGCCCTGAGTACTGTTAAAGACAACTGGGTCTCAATTCCACTGGGAAGAAGGTTGCCAGATTCAGAAAATAAAAATACGAGCACTCAGATGAGATTAAATGTCAGATAAACAACAATTTTTTTTTTTGGTAGAAGTCTGTCTCATGCAATGTTTGGGACATACTTCTACTTTTTAAAAAAGTATCTGTTGTTTATTTGACATTCGGATTTAACTGGGAATCCTATATTTTATCTGGCAACCAGAGCTGGGGACTCTCTGAGGAACTGTGTATAACGTGCCCCGGATTATCTGCCCAAAGATGTGAAAGGAAAGAGTATTTACCGCCTCCCTCCCATCCCCATTGGTCAAAGTTTGCAAGGGTGGAATGGGGAAGCAAACAGAAAGCAGAAAGCGAAAGATAAGCAGCAATGCAGTTGGAGCAAGGTGGCCTCAGGCTACAGCCGCACACTGCCGGTTGCCATAGCAACAGCCAAACTGGGCGCTGATATAACATTAGTTAGCGCATAATATATGTCTCACATACCCTTCATCGGAATTGCAATATGAAATTTTCACATTTAGGGAGGGAAATATGGCCTAAACATTGAAGCTACCACTGTTCACCATCTCCATTCCAATGACAGATGGAAAAAGGCTATTTTCTTTTTTATGAGCACCGGCCTATGGAAAAAGGCGACCCGAGACGCCGCTAACAGAAGCGCAGCATTTCCTCATAGTCTAACCTCAGACCAAGGTGAGCCAGGCTGTTCAACAAGGACACATCAAGAAAAGCCATACAACTGCCGACAGCTTTTCTGAACAACTCACAAGATCACCACGAGCCATTGTGGGGAAATGGTTTGAATGTTCCCGATGAAACAATGAGACAAGCAGATGAGATTGTATCTGGATCCCAGAAGAGGTAAACAAGAGCAACCTGGGTACACGGCCTTTCCCAGGATAGACCGCGCCATTCAAGCAAAGAGCCTCCAGCCACTTGGCAAGCATTCCAAAGGGAAGGTTCTCTCCGAACAAGGCTTGAAGAGCAAATCCCATGGGACTGAGCAGAGGGAACATCTGTGGGAGGAGCTGAAAGGCGTGCATAGATGAATCTTCTCCAAAGGAACTGAGACTTTCTCAGCGCTAATGTAAAGTTCCAGGGCACTGTTTCTTGAAGAATGAGAATTGAGTTTGAGATCCTCATCTTTTGACCTTTGCCAAGAACTGGTGACTTTCTGTATTCCACTTAGATTTTAAACTGTTAATTCTCAGAAGAAAATGGCACAAGATTTCATATCTCAAGGATTTATCATTCTGTGAACCATTTACATCTATTGACCTTTAAAATCATCCAGTTTAAATCTCAGCTATTTACAGAATTTTTAAGCAGTGGTATTTGCTTATTATAAATACTTATGATCATCTAACCTGCGTCTGGAGGTTAGAGTCAGGGGGAGGGAAGAAAGAGCACGCCCAGTATTCTGGAGTAGATTCTCCTGCAATATTTGGCACTACATGTTATCTTTATTGAATACTAATATCACAACAATGAATGATTTTATAAATGATGATAGGAAAATGAATTTCAGAATGTTCTTCTAACCCCTTATGCACTGGTCATCGAAACACACTGGTAGAAAAATTCTACGTATAGAAGTGACGTTCTCCCCACAATGAAGTTATATACATTATCATCCTGGTTGCTCTCATTTTTTTATTTCCAAGATTTTGTTCACCTCTGCATTCATTTGCTCCTCTTTTCGACAGTTAAGAGGGTATTTAATCCGTCTGGGCTCTGATGAGTGTGCTATTCACCTGAGTGCGTGTGTTTACACAGGTAGTCGCTTGCAAAGCACCAAGAAGGGTCTCCTTTTTCAAACTTTGTTATCAAAGTCAATAGGCCCCTGAGTTTACTCTCTGTATAGTTTACCATCGACATTGCCAGAGAAATTCCACGTAGAGCTAAGCCCATTAGTACATCACTTAAGTGAGGAAGTTGGAAAGGTACAGAGGGTATTGAGAATCTAGATAAGAGAGGAAAGTTGTTCAGCATAAGGAAGGAATTACACATTTAATGAACACTGTGTGCTAACCTCATGTCTTCCAGGTTGCCGAAAGCTAGAAAACCAACAATCGCCACTATGCTCCAATTGTTTCTCATCTCAGAGAAACCGCATTGAGTAGGCATTGAAATAAATTAAGGGTTATTTTCAATTTGAGGGTTTTTTCTAATTATTCTAAATTTTAAATATTCCCTGGACCAGAGGTCAAGGATATAGGCATGCTAAATGTCTGACTTTTTCTATTTTTGCTTATTTAGAGCCCCAAAGGGAAAATGGAAAGTAAAAGGTAGTCCCATTCATTATTTTTAATTACTGAAAAGTAAAGCTTATACTTTTAAGTCTGTTATACACATTGCTTCCTAGCTAACATTCCCAAACACTTAAAGAAACATCATGGATCAACTCTTTTGCTTTTATAGGTGAGGAAAGAGACTTTCCTGCAGCTATGAGTTACTGGTGAAGCTAGGAGTGGTGCTTGAATCCTGAACCTAAAGTTGACCCCCAAACCCCTTGATTTCCTTTTACCTCCAGCTAAGATATCTGTCCTTTTTTTTTTTTTTTTAAGTAATCTCTGTGCCTAACATGAGACTCAAATTCATGATCCTGAGCTCAAGAGTCATACACTCCACTAAATGAGTCAGCCAGGTGCCCCCAGGTGAGATTTTGTTCAATTCCATCCTATCGATGTCACATCCCACTCATGCCCACCACCAATGGGAGGAAGGCTGAAATGCAACAGAAGTCCCCCCTGTCTATTCAAGATCTAATGGACTATTCTAGCACTATAAGAATTTTTAACACCTGACAGTCTTTCAAAGTAGACATGCCTTGATGTCTTCTGAGTAACTCTGTGGTTTTCATGAATCAAACCGTAGGCTTGACTAAGTTCAATGAATATTATGCTTCTGGACCTATTCCCAAAGGTCACTTATTTTTACACTGATCATTACCTGTTGCTGGCAATATATACATTGCGTTGGCTTTTTGAAGTCTCAAATTCATTACACAAAAGTAGTTTTTTTTTTTTTCTTACTCTAACAATTTCTCTTTCAAGTTCTCATTTTTCCGCATAGTAGAAAACAAAGACTTAGCCAAGTCTGGCTAAATTCAGTCATCTGTGGTTAAACAGAGTTAGTTCAGGATTTTTCCTGCCTAATCTTTCTCCTCAGTACAGTATATATTTTTATGGTCACTATTTAGGGGTTCAACATGAGTCTAGGGGAGATGTTTGGCCATTAGTCAGCTGGCATCGTCCAGACAATTTTCAGTCTTCTCTGCTGGCCTCCATGGAGATGTCCCCATCCCCATGTGGTATCAGTCCTTCAGCCCATCTACTCAGAGTTGTAATCTTCTGTTACCATAATCTTAAATAATAAGCCCCTTTCAATTCCTCAGCTCTCTCTCTGTCATCTAATGCCCATACCTTTTGCAAAAGCATAGGAAAGTCACATGCCACTCTGGGACTACTGGAAATTTTCTGCCTAGTCAGCACCACTCTATCTAAACAAGGCTGTCTATCATTCCTACTGCATTGTCACTGCACGGCAAAAGGGTAGGAAATAATTGGACCTTATCAACTTCATGGTTTCTGCCCAGGAAACAAGACCCAGGTTTCCTTTACTCTAGAACTCCCAAGACTAGTTGGGTTCTATCGCTCTCCCCACCAAGGGTTTAGCTCTTTTCCATCTCTGACTTTTCTTTGATTTGCCTTCATCCTGCTCAGGCCAGGGTTTTTATTTTTTTTTAATTTAAATCCAATTAGTCAACATATAGTACATCATTAGTTTCAGATGTAGAGTTCAATAATTTATCAGTTGCATATAACACCCAGTGCTGATCACATCACGTGCCCTCTTTAACGCCCATCACCCAATTAGCTCATCCCCCCACCCACCTCCCCTCCAGCAACCCTCAGTTTGTTTCCTATAGTTAAGAGTCTCTCATGGTATGTCTCTGTCTCTGATGACTTCCTATTCAGTTTTCCCTCCTTTCCCCTATGATCTTCTGTGCTATTTCTTATATTCCACATATGAGTGAAACCATATAACAAATGTCTTTCTCTAAGGCTATTACAATACTCTTTTAATCATATCATTATTGCCAGGACCTTGCCCTTAGAAGAAGCTCAAATTCTGTTTCTTTCTACATTTCTTCTGTGGCTTCCCCTCCCTGAGGTAGGCATAATAAAAGATAAAGTCTAAGAAGAAAAAAAAATCATCAGAGTAAGCAATGGTATTGTAGTGGTAACCCATCAAATAGGCTGTTTCTTTTTAATCTCATCCCACTTGACAAAGAACCAAAAGGAGATGAAAAAAATTTATAAGATCACTTTTCTATTATTTCAATGTCTAACTATGAAGCAATTCTTAAATTTTTTCAGATAAGGAGACCCACAACTTGATCTTGATAATGTAATCCAGTTATGATTGTTATGGTTGTCAATGTGTGTATGTGTGTGTGTGTGTGTATCTGTGCGTGTGTGTGTGTATGTGTCTTGTTGCTGATCCAAGTTGGTCATGCCAATTTAACCAATGGAAAATGGCTGTTAGCAAAGTAGAAAAAAAATAAAATATCAATAGAAGTATAGCAATGGAAATAAAATTGATAACTTTAAAAAAGAGACAAAGATGGAGTCATAATAAATGTTAAGCTTTGGGATTTCATTTAAAACAGGATTACACAGATGTAAAGAATTTTTGTATATGTCAGGCTAATTAGAGATGAAAATATGTAGACCAGTTTTACAAACTAAGAAACTTTCATCTCTGTAATAAAAAAAAAAATAATGATGTTACTCATATATTATGATTAAGTTCAAATAATGTTACCAACAATGAAGTATGGTTTAAAAGCTTGAATTTTTAAAATTCTAATTTTAAAATTAAAAGCAAGGTATTTTTACCCTGGAATATAAAGTGCTCAGAATTCTCTCATATCTGCATATTCAAGATAGTGTCTAGGAGGAGTCCATCTGTTAGTAATAAACCACTGGTAAGCAGTTTTGATGTTCACAGTGCCGACAGAAATGAGTCCCGCAGTCTTTTCTTATATATGAGTGGTCAGTCCAATCACTGTCTGTGATTTTGACATTTTTAAACTCAGAAGCAGTTGTAAACCATTGCTCAAAATGAGTTCACCCATTTCTGGTTGTCAGACAACTAAAAATTATTTTTTTTAAAGATTTTATTTATTTATTTATTTGACAGAGACAGAGACAGCCAGCGAGAGAGGGAACACAGGCAGGGGGAGTGGGAGAGGAAGAAGCAGGCTTCCAGCAGAGGAGCCCGATGCGGGGCTCGATCCCGGAAATCCGGGATCATGCCCTGAGCCGAAGGCAGACGCTTAACCGCTGTGCCACCCAGGTGCCCCAACTAAAAATTATTTAATGAGTGCCCACTCCACGCAGACTTTGCTGACCAATGTGAAAATATAAGAAATAAAAGATGTAGTCCCTTTTTCTAGGTGCCTACAATTTAAATTGGGGTATAGAACTTCCACACAGGAAATAATTAAGAAAAGACACTAAATATCCTGAATTTATTTTAAAATACGCTGAATTTAATTTTCATCAATTGCTGACGTGAAGTTTTAAGGATCTCCTCCGTTCCTGCTGCTGCCATAGCTGAGCCTCACTCTTTCTACCTAAATAACTCTAGTTGGCTTCTTTTTTTTTTAAACGCAATTTAACATATAGGCTATTATTAGTTTCAGGGGTAGAATTTAGTGATTCATCAGTTGTGTGTAACACCCAGTGCTTATTACTTCAAGTGCCTCCTTAATGCCCTTCACCCAGTTATCCCATCCCCCCACCTGCCTCCCCTCCAACAATCCTGTTTGCTCCCCATAGTTAAGTCTCTTATGCTTTGCCTCCCTCTCTGTTTTTATCTTATTTTATTTTTCCTCCCCTTCCCCTATGTTCATCTATTTTGTTTCTTAAATTCCACCTATGAGTGAAATCATATGGTATTTGTCTTTCTCAGACTGACTAATTTTGCTTAGCAAAATACCCTCTAGTTGCATCCATGTCATTGCAAATGGCAAGATTGCATTCTTTTTGATGGCTGAGTAATATTCCATTGTGTGTGTGAGTGTGTGTGTGCATGTATGTGTGTGTATGTATATACCTCACATCTTTATCCACTCATCTGTTGATGGACATCTGGGTTCTTTCCCTATTTTGGCTGTTGTGCTGCTATAAACATTGGGGTACATGTGTCCCCTCGAATCTATCCAGTCATCCTACCTACAATGCTCCACTGTGCCCATAAATGCTTTTCCATAGTTTTTTTATTTGTTATTTTGTTGCTATATTGGTTTATACTTCAAATCATAGGTTATATTCCTTCTTTGCCATTAAAAAATTAATAATAGCCTTACTAACTTATATACTTTTTGAAATAACTTTTATAACTTGCGTTACTGTTTGAAATGTCCTTTCCATTCTCATTGACCTGGAAATTCTACTCATCCATTTAAACCAGCTAAAATTTCACCTTTTGTGAAAATATTCTATGATTTAACTAGACAGAATTATACATGTGATCTTCTATATTTCTACACACTTGGACAATAATGCTAATAGATCACTTCTTACATTTTATTAAGATAGTGCATATCCACTCATCGACCTTCCCTGAAAGACTATGTCCAATCTAAATCTGTTGTGTCATCTTTGTATTTTCCTGCTTCTACTCCATATTGATATTCATTAATATGTTTAGAAAACATACGCAAAGACTAAAAGTGAAGTAGGTGGAGAGAAAGTGAATTCATTTAGGATATGTTGAGAAAGAGACAAAGGAAGTCTTAGGGCAGAGGAAAGACACAGTGAGAGTAAGATTTAGAAAAATAAAGGAGAGGGAGCTTCATGTCAGGGCCTAGTGTTGCCTTTAGAGTACCTTGAGGGGAAAGCCACTGTGTGTATGACCCAGTCAGAAAACCAGAGCCAGTTGAGGAAGACTCATTTCAACAAAATCTGTCATGCTATGAATTTTTACAGCTAAACCCACACTGTTTTTCCCTAATGTTTCAATAAAGTTGAGGTTTCTGGTTGGAACTAGAATGCATTTCATACATGCAATGGCTTATAAAACTGATGCACCAAAATGCAACGTTTTTCAGTTATATTATGACTGAAAAGTATCCTTTTCTTAACTTTCCACTGGGAAGTCAGAAACTTTATCTGGTTAATTTCAGGTACACTCAATCCAGATTCAGGATTTTTCAGTCAGTGAAGGGTGGTAATTGTTAGTTTCAAAGATAGAACTGATGCGCTCTTTACCTTCTCTTGGCTGGAGTTCATTTTAATCTCTTATGGATTTGTACAAGAGCTGCAGGGCTGTGGGAAGGGTTCTTCTTGTCATGGTTGCTCAGTACCAATCCCATGCTGACATCCCACCCTAAATATAATTTGCCTTGTTGTGTGCCAGTCTCTACCAATACAGTCTCCATCTCTGACATGCTTCTTCAGAGGTGTCTGCACTTTGGCCACAGTGTCTAGTCACCAGGTAAGATCTGGTCTTTTATGGTTTTCTCTCCCTGAATTCTGGACCCCTTGGGATTCACCAGCCCCTCCATCAGCCCTTCCACATCCTTCTTGAAGGCAAACCTAAGTTCAATGATTCTGTCACACCTTTCTGGTATCTTTGGGAGAGCTGAGGTTGTCAGGGGACAGTCTTCTGCTAACGTCTCTCCCCATCATCTCTGTAAGGCTGATAATGATGGACAAGAATGGGATCTGCAAACCAAAATTTCATCATGTTACTCCTTACAAAATCCTCTCCCAGGAGAGCAGAATAAAGGATGCTGAGCACCCACGCTCACTTCCAACCCTTCTTGTCTCATTACTAGCACAACCCCACTTTAGCTTGAAAACTGTTTTGGTTTTTTTGTGTTGTTGTTTTGTTTTTTAAGTCTATGGGTAGGAGTGAAGGGATGGAAGATAGGTTATGGGAGGTGTGGATATACTAGCAGCTCACTTTCAAGCTTTTCTCTATTACAACTGAGAAATAGACCATGACATTTTCAATTTAGGAGTTGAGAATTTGGTATCTTTTTCCTTCAGGCTGACCTGAGAATCATTACCTCTAGCCCAAAGGGAATGATCACAGAACAAAATATGTGATGATTAACAGCTTAAATTTTTATTATGTTCAATCTTGATGACCTCCCTGGAATTTAGCTCTGGAAACTCCTTCTTAGTATAACCATGTTCTCTCTCTCTCTCTCTCTTTTAAGATTGTATTTATTTATTTGACAGAGAGAGAGAGAGCACAAGCAGGGGGAGCGGCAGGCAGAAGGAGAGGGAAAAGCAGGCTCCCCGCTGAGCAGGGAGCCAATGCGGGTTTCCATCCCAGGACCCTGAGATCGTGACTCAAGCCCAAGGCAGGCATTTAACCAACTGAACCACCCAGGCACCCCAAACCATAGTCTCTTCTTTACCCGATCCACATTCATCTTCCTAGATGTTATGTTTAAGATCATGGGCTGATTCTACGTCATGATTATGAATTAGCTGGGTTTGAATGGGAAAATTCCTTCTCTACCTATCACTAGCTGTTTGTTGCTGCTCAGCTCCCAAGTCGAGCTGGCCAGTATAGATTCATAAAGAGAGAGACGTAGTGCGAGATAATTAGGAGACAGGTAATGGACTGGACCAGAAGCATTTAGAATAAGAATACATATGGAAAAATATAATGTTGAATAGGTTGAGTGGAATCAAATATGGATGGCTTTGACAACCATCTTGCATTGTTTTGAAACATGATATAGCAGGCAATGGGACCCATGGTGTGTTTATAGAGGAGAAATGATATGATCAAATTGATGTTTTAGGACTATCAGTTGAAAGATGAATTGGAAGGAACGAGTTCAAAACTTCAACTTTGCAGCTTAGTGTATCTGCTATTGCTGTTTCTCATTTGTCAAAATACTGCTTCAAGACATGAAACTACATGCTTCAACAAATATTTACGTTAAAAACTTAAACAAAAATTTCTCAGTTCACCTCTTATGGAGAACAATTTATAATAGTCAGAAAATAATGTCAACAATCTTTCTTTGCAGAAAAGGCTAATCTGACATATAAAATAATCTGTGGTTTAGCTAATGCTTATCCCTTATTTATGGGATGGTTATCCTTCTAAAAAGGATAAGAACCATTTTGATTTAATCTTCACTTTGTCAACTTACAGAAATATCTATGGGTTCACCCATCCTAGCATCGTGCCTCCCATTATAACAAAGAAGCCATTTCTCCTTCCACTTAAGATCATCCCTCCACCAGGGTAGTGCAGAAGCATGTTGACCTAAGAAAATGGCATGCAGTGTTGAGAGTCCATTTGAAGTTATTGTCAAAAGTGGGCTGTGAAACCAATAATCCCTATTGTATGGCATTCTCCAAGAGTGCTCTAGGATTTGGATGTAGATGCAGAAAACATGTGCACCAGGTTCATCTTCAATGGGGTTTTTCCAGACAGGTGAAACAAAATGTTAGATGTGGAGGAGAATTTAATGTGTGTAAGATGGCAGAAAGAAGAAAGGCAAGGGTCTATGAATTGGAAGAAAACAGAGAATCCATAGACTGAAGATGCAGATGAGGTCAAAGGGTGATCAGGGTGGTAAGTTCACTGGGGAGAAAGGAGATTGTTATGTTAGAGTAGTATATTTGAATTAATGAGCTTGTAGGTGGAACTGTTTATGCTCCTATCTAGGGCCAGTGGTATGTTCATGGGAGTCTGTGGCTCAGATATTGAGGAAGAGATGGTGACTGAAGACGAGAAGTGTCCCAAGCTGAGAGGTCATATTCTTAGCTGTTCCTTCCATGTGTATGCTAAAGCCAGGCAGGATGATGGAAGAGATGGGCATGAATAGAAAGCCTGTGATACAGGTGCCAACATTTTAATGAATAAGGGAAAGTCTAATACCAGCACTATTTAAATGCCCCAGAGCTTGCCTATGGTGTGCTCCCTTCTATGATTCCAAAGCAATAAATTAAACTAAGGGACAATTTTAACCTTTAATAAATACCAAGTCTTCATATTTCCATAAGTTCTATTCTATTTAGTCTAGATATCTCTATACTCCAGGGAAGACTACTAAGGTGGAAATAGGAAACTTTCCTTAAGAATAACTCTATCTATTGAGTGGCTCATACTCTAAATGAGACTGTCCTTTGATAATTCCTCTAAACAAACTCTGTTTTAGCATGTCAGTCACTTCAATGTCTCACAAGGGATGATCCAGGAGACTTCTTTTTCTTAGGAAGTACTTTCTGACTAAAAAACTATTAAGGAAGAAAAAAACCTTGAGAAATGCCTAAAAATCCTTAGTAAAACAGTATTAATACAGGTTTGGGATGGAATTGATGCAATCCTTGACTTAATACAAATAACTGAATGGGAGAGAAGGAAAGAGAGGAAAACCAAAATATTTAAATTCTGATGTGGAGGTTAACAAATATGGATGGGTTTTATGATTGATTAAGAAAAGCAGTGCTGATCCCGCTGCTAAGAATGTTGGGTATATCCTTTCTATATCCAATTCTAACCTAATCTTATCTAAATCAGAATCATAAATACCTTCTCCCAAATATATTTGAGGTTATCACAGAGCCTGCAGGACTCATATGTATCTCATGGGTATCATATTTTTAGTTTAGGATAATTCTACCTAGTGAGAAGCAGGGAAGATTCTTTTGGAAGTAGTCAGTCCTAATTATTGCTATCTGACCAAACAAAACCTGATAAATTTAGAACCACGCAAAATGTAAATGATTGGGAGGATGCTAATCTTGGTTCCCAAAATAGCACAGCCATTGATTTCCTAGTAGTATCTGATAAAATGTGTGTATCAACCTAAGTAGTCGTTATGTTTCCTATCCAGCAGATATTGACGAGTATTTCTCCGGTCTTTCTTTAAACAAAGATTCCTTAAAATTTTAATTTAAGTGTATAATTTACTTCCTGAAATTGTAATGGCATTCAAATTTGACATACATTTTTCCAGGGTTCTCAAATTATAAAGACTTGAGAAAATGAGCAAGGGTTACTTCAGCAAACCTGACTGAATGTTGCAAAGTTGTTTCCAGCTTTGCTGGATTAAAAGGTCCTAGAATTGGTTATGGCTTGAAACAGGAGATCAAAACATCAATGCAAATGAGACTTCTAATTACCTGCTGGTGAGAATTTAGATGACTGACCACCTTGCAAAACTGTTGGGACTTTCTTTCAAAAGAAATTTCCCATATGAGCTAGTCATTCCATTCCTAGACATTTACCCAAGAAAAAGAAAAACATATGTTCACACAGAAACTTGTACACAAATGTTCACAGAAGTTCTATTTGCAATAGCCAAAGCTAGAAGCCACCCAACTATCCATCGACAGGCAAATAGATAAACTATGGTATGTTCAGACAATGAAATACTACTTAGCTGTAAAAAGGAATGGACTCTTGATACACACTATGACATGGATGTCTCTCAGAATAATGAAGCTGAGGGAAAGCAATTAGATAAAAGGGAGTACATATTGTTTGTTTCTGTATACATACAATTCTAGGAAAGGCAAACTCATGTATAGTGACCAGATTTGCCTCAGAGACAGCAGGACCATGGAAAAGAAGAAACATGGTGGGGAACTACTAAAGTGCTGAAGGAAATTTTCAGCAATGATGGATATGTGAATGAGTGTGAGTGAAGACTGTATGGGCATTTTCATCTCAAAAGATGTCATATTGTACACTTCAAATATGCATGTCCTTAAATGTCAATTACACTTAACTAAAGTTGTTTGAAAATAGAGATTCTACAAAAAGTAGACATACTTTGAAAATATTACTTCTTATAAAAAGAAGAGGGGTTTTTTGGTGTAAAGAAGACAATAAAATGATACTTGCATTGTAGAAATTCCATTTGGTTATCAAACTTCAAGAGTTCTGTTCTCTGTACACCGACCTGAGCATGAGTGAATTATACCAGGAGAAAAATTTTACTTTTTGTCCTAATACTTCTCAGCATTAACAGTTTAAATAACCAACAGTGTAAGTAATTAAGAGCCTCATTTAAAGGTGCTTCTTTCTATCCAACACTGCACGTTAAATAATTTGACATAATGTAAAAAGTGGTAAATTAGAAAGAATTAAAAGTTGGGTCGATGTTGTTAAACCAAATATGCCGAATTTGAACCTGAGCCTCCTCCAATCTCATTAACCCATTTTTCTTTTTTTTTTTTAAGATTTTTTTTTTTTTTTTTTTAATGTGACAGAGACACAGCCAGTGAGAGAGGGAACACAGCAGAGGAGTGGGAGAGGAAGAAGCAGGCTCCCAGCAGAGGAGCCCGATGTGGGACTCGATCCGAGAACGCCAGGATCACGCCCTGAGCCGAACGCAGACGCTTAACGACTGCGCTACCCAGGCGCCCCATCATTAACCCATTTTTCTGATCATCCCAACACCACCTAAACTTTCTCGGCTGTCCTTCTGCCTGTCCCATTTCATACTCATTTCATGTCTCTTCTTTCACCCATCCTCCTTCACTTTCCTCTGCATTGCTCCCTTTTCCACTTCTTTTCATCTCTTTATATTTCACACATGTTGCTCCTTCTGTTTATTCCTTCTACTGAAAAAAATTAAATTCAATGTAAAGGCTTTTTTCCCCCAGAAATATTAAAGGTTTCACTCACCTTTTTAATTTAATTTTTAAAAGATCAATCTGACCTGAAATAGACTGGACCAGGGAAAAGTATCTGTAGGCAGGGAACCCAGTTAGGAGGTGGTCACCATGGTGCAGGGGAGCAGTGACTCAATGTTTGAACACAGCCAGAAGTACAGTGAACGAAAGGATGGTACAATTTTTTTTTTTTTTTTTTTTTTGGTGGGCAGCAAAGCAGTTATTGAGTGATAGCAAAGTGATAATACAAAGCTCCCAAGGACAGAGGGGACCCAAGAAGTTTGTCACCAGAGTCTCTAAGTCTAAGGGTTTTTATGAGCTTGTTGGTGGGCTGTTTTAATCTGATTAACCCTCCCTGTGCCTGTCATCCAATCAGGTTTTTGTCCCTATTTATCAAATGGGAAAGGGTGGAGGGCTCCTTCCAGGATGGTGTAAAATCCTTTTAAGGGTGGTTTCCTCTTAGGGTAGGAGCCCCTTATCCCTGCCTGCCTACCTTCCAACTATCCTTCATCATTCCCCCCTCTGAGGAGGGAACTCTAACAGCTGTTAGAGACAAAGGGAGATGACCAATCGTGGCTACTTCCTGCTGGTCAGGGGCATTGGGTGGGGTGGCAGTCAGGGTTCCTCTCATCCTGATCTCTCAAGGGGTCTCCTGTAGATGTGTGCTTTGACCTCCATGTCAGGCTCCATCTGAACCACCGTTTGGAGTTTGATGAGCTTTATCCTGGAAGATACAAAGGGGGCTAGGGCATTTAGGAGGGAAGGCCCAAAGCACAAAGCAAGACCCAGCACAGTCAAGAGTCCTACGAGAGATAGAGGGTGTTTTAGTGAACTCCCCATATACTGTAAAGAGAGGGCAGGCAAAAGGAATGCAATAAGAATTATGATTTTTATGGGATGTAGGGAAAGTAGCATTTAAGAAGACCTATCTGTGTCTTGTCACTTCAAGACTAGTTTGAGGTCTCTCTGGGCTTACAGAGGGATTTTGGTTCCTTGTTGTTAGGCTCCACTGGGGACCAGGGTCTGGAATGGTGGATCCAGGCTTTCAAGTTCAGGCACGTTGCTATTGGAGTGGCTAAAATCATAGTATGCAGGCCTCCAGACTGGCTCTAACAAGCGCTTGGTCCCCAGGGTAAAATGGGAGAGGTTGGTTATTTTGGGGCTGGGAATTGGGGAGCTCCTTGCAAGAGGGATAAAATGATTTATTTCCGAGGATTCAGGTCTTTAGGCACAGTCTAAGTGATAGACTGGAGTTCAAACCAAGGGCTTTACCAGTGATATGATCTTGGACAGGGTCACAAAGAAAAACAAAGCAACAGATTTGATCAGCAAGTATGGGAGGGATGATTAAAAGATAAGGAGGAAGGATGATGCTGAGATGCAGGAAAATGGTGGTAATATTGAGAGAATTCAGAATTTCAAACAGGAAACCAGCTTGTGGAGAATGATGATTATAATGTTCAGCAATACTGCATCTGAAGTGAGAACAACATATGCAAACTGTCCAGGGACAGCTGGAAATGAAAGTGTGGGACTCAAAAAAGGGTCAGTGTTCAACAGGTTGACTTGGTATCTGTGTATCTGCAGATATAGATAACAGAGAAAGACAGACAGAAAGACAGACGAAATAAGAAAGAAAGAAAGAAAAAGAAAGAAAGAAAGAAAGAAAGAAAGAAAGAAGAAAGAAAGAAAAAGAAAGAAAGAAGAAAGAAAGAAAGAAAGAAAGAAAGAAAGAAAGAAAGAAAGAAAGAAAGAAAGAAAGAAAAAACTATTTCATAGCTAAAGAGATGTGGGTAGACACTGAGAATGGGGAATGGGATCTGGCTGAGTTTTGAATTCTCTCGCACCGGTATATTTTCGTGGTAGTGGTCTTCATTACAACTCGATTAAACTCGATGTTTTCCAGTCACACATTTAAATGCAAATCCTACTTTTTAAAAAGTACTTACCTATTTGCTAGGAAAGAAGTCACTATGTTGAAATGTGAAAAATGTGTCTTTCCGATGAGCCCAGGGCGGCTGCGACAGGAGCCGGGAGTCCTGGATTCCTCCTCCCATCCCCTCACTCTCCTGCTAATGCAAACTAGGTATTTCTGGCCTCTAAGAACAGAAGCCAGGAAAGAGCCTGACCTTAAAGTCCCTCTTGCCCTCTCCTTCCTGAGATCATCTACATTCACACATTTCCAGCACTTGTTTTCAGAGGGCATTTTCTCTGTGCATTAAGACCACAGGTCCCCTCTCTTTCACTGTTTAGTTGGTCCCCTCACCTGACAGGGACAGTCCTAAAAGCCTCTTATCTCACCTTCATTTGTTTCTTAAATTAACCAAAATCCCCTTATCTGCTTTTATTTTTTTGTTTGTTGAAACTCCCCAAATTTCCTTTGGACAAGATGGGGTCTAAGAGGATCTTGGTTTGCTCAAAGAACTGACTTAGCTGTGCCTAGAAATCTGTTTAAGTAAGAACATTTGTTTAGAACAGAAGGCATCTGTGTGTTCTGCCTCTGTCACATAAAGAGCACTGCCGTGTTGTCTTGTTCTCATCATCTATAAAAGTATAATAGTGCTTATAAATTTCACTCCCATAACTGCTTAGAGAAATGTAATGGCAATCGATGGACACAACATATTTTAAGTCCTTAAGGGGAAATACTATATAAACTCACAGATATATGTGTATGTGTGTGTGTATGTGTATTTATATATACATGTACTATATATATAACATACACATTATATATAATAACATGTAACATACATTATATATATATACATTACATAGGTGTATTACATAGATATTACATACACATTTTTAAAATTTAAGAACCTGTTGCTTTTAAACTCTTAATAATATGAAGTACCCACGAGGCATATAGAGAGAAATCACAGATTCTTACAAAAATGTGCAGTCTAGTTAAAAAAGACAATTTTATATGAATAATTAATATGACTATAGAATAAACACTGTATTACAAGATTGTTTCCAGGTTCTGCTCAAAATCTCCCCCAGAGGCCTCTGCAATTAATGAGGTATGCCTGTATTCTCCTAATGAAAGAATCGTATAATTTATCACTCAAACTGGTACATTATTGACATTGAAAAGGGACACTATTAGTAAGTACTCCAAGGAAACAAGTATCAACTGCAACTGTCCCAGGCAAACCAACCTATGGTCTCTGTAATAGGCTGAATTGTGTCCTGCCCCCTCCCCTGCAAATTCATATGTTAAAGTTCTAACCCAGAGTCTCAGAATGTGACCTTATTTTGAGATACGGTCTTCACAGAGCTAGTAACATTAAGATGAGGTCATTAGACCCTAATCCAATATGACTAGCGTTCTTATGAAAAGGTGAAATTTGGAGGCAGACACACATGCAGGAAGAAGACCATGTAAACTGAAGACACCATCTATAAGACAAGAAGAGAGAAATACAACCACGTCTTCCTCGTATCCCTCAGAAGGAACTAACCTTGCCAACACCTTGGACTTGTAGACGATACATTTATGTTGTTTACATCGCCTAGTTTGTGGTCTTGTCTAGCACATTAGCTCTAGCAAACTGATACAGTCACTCTACTAATACATCTCTTTTTGTTGTTGTGTTAATTCTGTTGGATTTTCATTACTTGCAACCTAGAGACTTTTGATTTCAAGACTCCAGAAAGCCGGTGTGAACAAGGAAGAAGGCATTGTCCAGACCAATTGAGGCAGCAAAGTCTAGGCAGCAGGAGTGCCTGAGGCTCGCCCAAGGAAGGTTAACAACTAGTACAGTGTCACATTTCCACTCTTCTCTTTCTTAAGAATCTATCAAGGGTGTAGAAGGTCTGAGCAATAGCAAGAATGACTTCAGAATATAGGATCATGAGTGCGGTAGATGATTATTCAGTTATTCCTTTCTTCCCTTGATTCATGGGATTTATTTTAGCCTTGTGGTGGATCAAAAGAACTTCTCACTCTTTTACTTTGGCCACAGGGATATGCTTTCTCCAATGGGATCTTAGCAGCAGTGATGCAAAATGAGGTTGGAAATGTATTGACGTTGCCTCCTTGCACCTCAGCCATCACATGAGATGAGCTTCCTTGGGTGGTTCCCATTCAGCTTGGACTATACAATTAATAGGCCTGGAGTAGACCTGAACCACCCCCACAGACAGACATCAAGCCTACGCAGACCCACAACTTGCAGCAGAGCCCGGGCAAGAGAAACCTAAATCAGCCAATATGCAACCAACCCAAATATAGGTAAACCACATATAAGCCACTGAGTTTTGGAACAGTTTGCTATACAGCATTATTATAGCAATTGCCAACTAATATACAAGACTTCTCCTATTGCAGATATTATTAACTGTACCATATGGTAACCACTGTGCCAATCTTTGTGCATATATCAAGGGAGACCATAGTCATATCTTCAAGAAGCTTCAAGTTTGGAAGAGAATATAAAAGTACATTTCTTAAAGACTTTATTTATTTGTCAGAGAGAGAGTCAGGCAGGCAGGCAGAGGGAGAAGCAGACTTCCTGCTGAGCAAGGAGCCCAATGCGGGACCCGATCCCAGGACCCTGGGATCATGACCTGAAACGGAGGCAGACATTTAACCAATGTGTCCCTAAAAGCACATTTTAAAATTGACAAATTCAAAGTAGTGTTTATCTAAGTGCTAAGTAATATAGCATTAAAAGGTATAAAGAGCATTAACAGTGATGCAAACAAAAATCTTGGTCCCAGCTGGGCCATGGATTATGTAATCTGTTGGGACTTCTGTTCTTTCAACTCCAAAATGAGTGTTTTGAATTAGGTTGGCCCTGTGGTGACTTCAGCTCAAAAAAACAAAAAACAAAAAACAAAAAACCCCAAGATCTTGTGCTTACTCAGGGACTGACTCAGACAGGATTGATCTCATGAAAGAGCATAATCACAGAGAAATATAAAACACAGTGCTATTCCTTGAAAAATGGGTTGAATTTAAATAGGCTGGTATACAGCAATGCAAAAATTACGTGACTAAAGGATCTCAGCATACATCAAGTAAGATCTGAACCAGAAGAGAAAGGAATTATGCCAAGGAAAGCACTGTATCATCTCGTATCTGCTCGATACACGGTACCACCAAACGAAACACCTTGACAACGCTTTCCTTGTAAACAAGAGCATTAATTTATGAGATTTTAAAATTATTCAATGTGAAAAACTACCTTTTCCCCTGACCACTTCTGAGACTGTAAAGTAGGAAATCTCTTTAACCACACTTTTTAAAATTACTCTAGCCCTCATGTCCCTCCCTAAAAAGGGCTCGAAATTGATTTTTGCCTCAGTAGCAGGTCCACCCGCACAATCTAGCTATGTCTCTGCATCTCCGTGAATAGCCAATCAGTGTGCAAAATTCCATATGGATTGCCACACAATAACTTCACTCTAGGAATCATTAGAGGGGCGAAGACAACCATATTGAAATCACGAGTATATATACTAGAGCTCTTTGCTCGCTTTATGATGACACAGATTCACGGTTCAAAAATATCATTTTTAAGAAAAACTTGAATTCATTCAATTGCTTAGAAAAATGAGCACGTGTTTCTTGTTGTAATTACTTGCCTTTGGAGATCAACACTCAGGATAAAGGCTATTTCCAAAATGTTTCAAAGTGTCTCGAGAGATTCCTAGAAGCTTTATTCTGTATGCTACTGTTCCCCAGCTGCAAACTCTTGTTGGGAGAGCAGAATCTTTCCAAATGCCTTAGCTTTGCAGCGTCAGTAAGAATAATGACACAGGAGGAAGTCTTTTGGTGGGGTCTTTGTGTTCACTCTTCAATGCATGCCTGTGAAAAATAACTAAGGGAATACGATAGCAACAATTATATGAATGTCATCATGAAGGCATAAATGAATAATTCCTTATTCCCCAAGATTCTATCATTTCATTTTCAAATTATTTTGTAATTTAAAAATTACCATGCGTTTTGACTTTTCTCTGTACATAGGCTTGTGCAGTTTTCTAAACTTAGTAGGTAAAACATTTTTGTAACTCTACTAAGAAAAAAATCTTTGTTTTTCTGGACTCTACCTGTTGCTGGATCTTCAAGGAGAGCTCAGGGCAGTGCTTGCAAAGCACACTGTACAGGGAAAAGGGTGTGGGTGAGTATCTATAAATATTCCTCTATGCTCTTCTTTGACACTCTACTTTAAAAAGTTATTACACGGGAAATCCCCATGGATGACTAATACTCAAATTCAATAAATATCTCACACATCATAGGAATCCTAGAGGTAACAACAGAGGAAAACAGCCAATTGACCTCGTCTACATCTCTGAGAAAGGCAACCAAAGACATTCATTAATCATTACCCATAGAACAGTGATGAAGGGTGATTTGTCTTTTTGCTGAATGTAATGAGAAAATAAGAACTACTATCAAGTTTGTTTTCATGTGTAACAACACGCATTGCAGACTTGGCAAGAATGGGGGTGGGGGACTTCCCATGTCGCCGCAATAATAACAAAACAGTTAAGTATTAGGTCCAAATCACTAGTATTAATTTCTACACAGGTTAAGTATTAACCTATGGTGATGTATATCTTTATTTTGCTCCATTTTTGATAAGGAAATAGTTAAGTAATACAATTATTATCATTCCTTTAGTTCTAAGGGTATGAGTAGAGATGGGAAGAGGCAATAAGAAACTAGGAATGGAAAAGTTGAGAAACACACAGACTGTAAAAGCCTGGAGAGGGGTGTATTTGAGAAACAAGTAGATATCTATAAACCAATAGGTTCCAAGTGCCAGAAACAAAGTTTACACAACAGATCGGAAATTACATTTGAAATCAGGTACCACACAAAGATGTCAGCGATGAGAGGTTAAAACAATTTAGATCAGTGCTTCTCGAATTTGGATGTGCATACATATTATCTGGGAATCTTATTAAAAATGCAGATGCTAGGGGCACCTGGGTAGCCCAGTCAGAAGCTTCTGCCTTCAGCTCAGGTCATGATCCCAGGGTCCTGGCGTTGAGCTCTGCATAGGGCTCCCTGCTCAGTGGGGAGTCTTGTTCTCCCTCTCCCTCTGCCCCACTGTCCCACTTGTGCTCTCTCTCTCGCTCTCTCCCTCTCTCAAATAAATAAACAAATAATCTTTTTTAAAAATGCAGATTCTGATTCAATGGTCCTGGGGCAGGATCTGAAATTCTGCCTTTCTAACAAGTTCCCAGGGAATGCCAATGCTGACTGTCCATATACTCCATAAGTGGAAGTATCCTGATACTCCATAAGTATCAGGAATTGAGTCTACCTAGAAACAGGAATATCAGAAAGTCAGGAAGGGGGTCTAGAGGCTGCAAGATAAGAACTCTAGTCACAACATGCTAATGATGCCTTATGCCTCAACTAGGATGTTTTGTACGTCTCCTTCTTTCCAACACAGCAATCACTTCCTGGGTATGGAGAGCCCAAGGCCCACAGATGGAAGTAGTTGAGCCAGGGGAAGTAAGTACAGCAGATTGCAGACACAAACATAAGGGCAAATGCCAATTATACTCAACATAAGTGTGAATTCAAACAATTGTATTTCACTGACTCCCATATGCTGATTTTAATGGGGGGAGGGCAGCAATTCAGTGGTATTTTTTTTTTTTAAGTTTTATTTATTTAAGTAATTCCTACACCCAGTGTGTGGCTCGAACTCACAACCCCAGGACCATGAGTCATATGCTCCTCTGACTGAGCCAGGCAGGCGCCCCCAGCGTTTCTTGGATACAAGTTGAAGAAAAAGCTTTGCTTCATTTTCTCGTTTACTCAGGATGATTAAGGACATCTCCATGTATGTACCCTTAGACAGACAGTGGTTAACAGTCTAGAGATCTGGAAGTCATACTGTCAGAGTTTTAATTCCGATCTAACATTCATCAGCTAGGTAACACAAATCAAGTTACTTAATTTCACTGGGTCTCAGATTCCTTACCTACCAAATGGGGGAAAGAAGAATACTTGCTTCATAGAAGTATTGCAGTGAACAAATGGAAACGTACAAAAGTCTTGGAAGTGTGCCTGGCATAGGAAACAGTAAATGTGTGCAATTATAGTAAGACCTCATGTGGCATTTCTCCAGCCATCTCTCCAGCAACGCAGGGTTAAAGAGCTTTATGTCTCTCACGAAAACTCTAAGCCAGGTAAGAACTTACCAGAAACTTCTGACCTGGCTCCAGGTCAGATGGTTCTCTTCATGCCTATGGATGTAAAGATATACTGTCAAAGCCTCCGTGTACTTGGCACTTTCTTTATATTATGTCAAGCTATTTGAGGGAGGGGAAATCTACTTTTGCTCTCATATATATATATATAATATATATATAGTATATATAAATACATATATTTCTCGTGTATATATATAATATATATATAAAATATCCTTATATCGAAATATAATTTAAGGAGAAAGAGTTAAGATATGCATTCTAGTACATCTAATTTGTAGAGTTCTCCTTCTATCCATTCACTTAGCCAATTACATGCCAAATCCATATTTTAATGATTCTTTACATAATTATTATTGAATTTGCCTTTTTCTGTCTTTCTAGGTGACACCTTCCTTCTGTCCTCTATGGCTGTCATGTCATGACCCGTAGATAAATACTGTTATGTTCTCTCATCTCTAACCATCCCCTGCTTCGGGCTCTCCCGTGGCCCACTGCTCTATTAACCTTTCCAAAATACCACTTTTTGCCAAGTTTCTACTCTTCTCAAGAATCTTGCCTTCCACACCAAGCCTCAACTCTTTTGCCCAGTATAACCAAACCTGCCTATCTGACGTCTCTGTATCTTACCCATCGTTCAAAGCAACAAATTGTGCAACACTTCATTCACCCACAATGCTGTCCTTGGTTGTCATTCTCCTTTTCTTTGTTTGCCACCTTTTTCATTTGACTCCCATGATCATAAAGCATTCGCAAAGATACGCATGAAGTGAATTCCATGAATTTGACTGGCAGTTGATCGGAGTACACACATTAGGAGAAGAAAAACAGAAAGGGCTCAAAAATACATTTACCCATATCTTTTCCTAAAATTATGATTTCAGCTTAAGATTTACACAAAGGTGACATATACCAAAGTGTGTTGTAGTTTAGAACAAAGTTCTTGTATTGGAAGTGAATCCTGTGACTGACATATTATCCATTGTTTGACCACAGGTCAAGATATCTGAGCTGAACATGATCCCTGCACCCTGCCTGGGATCGCATTACCAGGCTACACATGGGTACATAAAGCTGTCGCACTGTTATTTTAGAAGGCAGGCAAGGAGGAACATGATGACATGGGTCACCTGCTGCCAGGAATATAGCTTTATGGCATGATATAGCTGCTTAACGGTCCATTGATCGTTCTTCAGGACACCTGAGGTGTTTAAAGCTTTAGCCACCCAGGGTGTATAAAAAGCAGTAGTCAAACTGTATAGCTTTAAGGAACTACTTTCAAAGTATTTTTTTCAAATATCAAAACTGGATTTAATAATTATATTTTTAAAGGTAAGTTACACAGAGAAATGATAAAGATGGAAAAGGAGCAGCAAAACACTGCTCGTCTATCACCCTTGTATTAATAATGAAACATGCTATACAATTTACACTCTTCTCTTTTGAAATCACTGACATTGTATCCAACATACACACACACACACACACATATACATATATATGTGTACGTGTCTATATCTGTATGTATATATGTAGGTATGTGTGTGCAAATGTGCATATATATAGATGTATATATGTGTACACAGCAATTAAGCATTATTCATCTGTGACACTCAACATTTAGTTAGAGTTGACACCATGGCTGTCTCCCATTAACAAAGACATCATTATATGCTGTTCAGTTCCATGCCTATGTCTTCAGTCTCAGCCCAAAATGAAATAGAAAGCAGGGATGAAGAAAGGGAGAGAGGACAATGGGAACAGGGAACCAAGAAAACATTAACTGATTACTATGTATCAGGCACAATGTGCTGCATGATTTTTCACATTTTGTGGTAATCTATTTCCAACTCTTCATCATAAAGGAAAGCATATTAATATCTCACAAATCCTAATTCCTATTTGGAGTATCTGTGCTCCAAATTCTGCCCACTTTGGTATATTTATCACTTAATTCACCATGAGCATTCTCTACAGTTCATCATATATTAAACCAAACTTGTTTTAAAACCAACATTTTGAGTATTGGGCATTTTATGAGACTTGTGCATGTATACTTTCTATGTCTATACTTCATAGGCATGCTTATAGATTATGTTTGATATAAATATATTAAATAAAATTTAAATAAAGTTTTCTGATTATAAAATCATAAATTATAAATATTTCTAGTTGAAAATAGTGGTGGAATAGCAGCCTGTGATATAGCCTTTCCTACTTCTTAATTAAGCACCTCTGAAGAAACAGAGGAAACAAAACTTTGGAAAAGCAATGAAAACAAGAAATGAGAGTCAAGGTATTAGCAGAAGCTACAAGATTACTACTAAATTCAGACTGATGAAACTGGATTAAAATTTCAAGCAATAGCTATACACATTATACCATGAGAAAGAGAGAAACCTATTAATTGGAAACAAGCCAACAGTCTCCCACCACAACCAAATACCCAGTGAATTAAAAAATACCACATCTATGTATCAACTAGGTTGCTGGGCTGCCGAGGCAGAGCAAGGGTGGCGGGTGGGGGTGGCACCTTGCGTCCTCCCCCGAATAGACCCACAGTTAAATCTCCAGAGCAAAAGGCAGGAAAAGCCTGGTCACATAGCATACTTAGAAGAGTAGTTTTTCATATACGGTGTGGAGGGCGTCAGAAAGAGAAGATTCCTTCTTAATCCAACAAAATTAAACAAATAAAAACCTGCCACACTGAGGGATAGGACTGGGAACAATTCATGGAAAAGTATCACAGAGCTGTAGTTCTAAAGAGGACATAATGTGAGCTGTAGGGAAATTCACTCACCCTATCTTTCGGCAAAAATTTTAAAATAAATTGATGAAAAAATATTAGCATTGGGACTGTGGGGAGAAATATTCCTACAGGGAAGGAAGTGTCATACTCAAGATTCAGAGAAATAACCTGTAAAAAAAAGCTTTGGTTTTTCTTTGGAAAACCTAACTTTTGGAAAACCTAACTTTTATGAAGCCAAATAAGAAAGCAATAAGAACAAACAAACAGGATGAAATAAATCATGATGAAATTTTAAAAGACGAAGGTGCAATAAGGAGGGACTTTTTTGAAAGTATAAAATACAGTAGTAGAATTAAAATGTACAGGAGAGGCAGTAAAGGGCAGAACTTGGTGACAAGAAAAACCAAGTCAATGAAGCATAAGACAATCTTGAAAAACGCTGTTAGAATGCAAAGAAAAAAAAAGAATGGAAGGAAGGAAGGAAGGAAAGAAGGAAGGAAGGAAGGAAGGAAGGAAGGAAAGAAGGAAGGAAGGAAGGAAGGAAGAGAGAAACTGGAAATAATGAAGAAAATGGTAACAGAAGTGAAAATAAGGAATGGAGATCCAATTTAAGGATACAAGTGAGATAACCAAACAAATTAAGATAGAAACAATAACCAGCGTGGCTCAGTTGGTTAAGCATCTGACGTCAGCTCATGTCATGATCTCAGGGTCCTGGGATCGAGCCTCACATCAAGCTCCCTGCTTGCAGGGAGCCTGCTTCTCCCTCTCCTCCCTGCTCGTGCTCTCTCCCACTATCTCTCTCTCTCTCAAATAAATAAATAAAATATTTTTAAAAAGTAATGTTCTCTACATTATAGATGTACCTTGGGAAAATACTTGAATTACTAGAATAGAATAAAAACTCTGTAAGTATTCCGCTATATATACAAAAAGAAAAATCAGGTCAACCACGTATTTCTATTTTTCTACCCTAAATAACTGAAAACAGTGGTACAATATCTATAGTCACTGCAGGAGAAAAGATTGTTATCCAAGAATTTTCTACCTTGTAACATAATTTACATGTGTGAAGAAAATAGAAAGCTGTGTTTATTGCATAAGAGTTCACAAAATATATTCGTCCTTTTCTTTCTTTAAAATCATTTGAACATATCTTCCAATCAAGCACAGGTAAATACTAAACAGTAACTCAAAAATTGGAAGAAACGTCATGAAGGCTATGAAGTGTGTTCTTAACCAGTTTGAACCTCAAACTCAGAGATATAGAGAGATTATATTTCATCAGGAGAATTCCACAGAATAGGAAAGAAGTTTGACTTTCAGTGTTTAACTCAGCTGATAATTATTTTTCTGCTATTACCATTGTCTTGGAAAATGTACTTGGTTATTGTGTCTTTACAATTCATATTCTTATATCAAAAAAAACTGAAAGCAGGGTCTCAAAGAGATATCTGTACAACCATGTCCATAGCAGCATTATTCACCATAACCAGAAGGTAGACCTACACAAAAGTCCATTGACGAATGGGTAAACAAACTGTGGTCTTTACATACAATGGAATAGTACTCAGCCTTCAAAACACAGGAAATATTAAACACATGCAACAATATTGATGAAACTTAGGACCATATGCTGAAAATAGCCAGCCACAGAAAGACAAATATGGGGGTCTCGAGAGTACTCAAACACATGGAGACATAATGGAAGTTGCCAGGGGCTGTGGAGAGTAAGGAATGGGGAGTTATTGTTTCATAAGAATAGAATCTCAGTTTTGTAAGGTGATTGGTTGCATAGTAATGTAAGTACACTTAACACTACTGAACTATACCTTAAAAATGGTTAAAATGGTAAATTTTGTGTTTGTGTGTGTTTATCAAAAAATAAGCATTTTTTTAATTTTCAAAAATTCATATTCATAATGAGCCAGTATTTATTAACCTAAAAAAGACTAAAAAGCCACCCAGTAGTTTATTATTATCTGTTACAACAATCTTCTTCATACATATTCTACTTCAAATTTGTGGATGGTTCTGCATTAAGAGAGATTTAAAATCAATACATGTAGTTATATCTCAACAACGTAAAAATACATGTTCATAGGAGGAAAAAAATGCTTTAATACAATAAACCATGCATTCTCAACATCACTCCCAAGAGTACAAAATTGGCTCTTGCAGAGGGCAAAGAAACCCTTAGACTTTGTATGTATAAAGCACAGGTAAACATAAACATTTACTTTATTTTATTAAAATTTTATGAGGAAGGCAATAAGAAAATGTCTGAAAAAGGCTCCTTAAGGGAGAGATCATGAAAATAAGGTTGAGAAATATTGGAATACATCAAAATGTTAACAATGGTAATTTTCTAGATGTCAGGACACTTTGTCATTTTGTTTATTAATCCTTTTACACAACCAATTTTTTTCTTTAGGATTATGCCATAAAAATTAATTTTAAAAATTAGTAACTAAAATTGTGTGTATGCTATATGATGGCAATCATATTTTAAAATGCAAAAGAAAAAGACTATAAGGATATAGACAAAACTATTAATAATGGTTATCATTTTTTTTTGAGGGGGGAGGAGTAGAGGGAGAGGGACATGCAGACTCTGTGCTGAGCACAGAGTCGACCACGGGGCTCTATGTGGGCCTACGATCTCATGAACCTGAGATCATGACCTGAGCTGAAATCAAGAGTCGGAGGTTTAATCGACTGAGCAACCCAGGCACCCCAATAGTGGTTATCTTTAGGTAAGACTATGGGCAACCTTTTCCTTTCTTCTATTTTCTTTTGTTTTCCAAATTCTCCATAATGAAGAAAAAAATGTAATTTGTGATCACCTCCCTTAGGTTCTATCAAAGAAAACAACAGAAGAATTTCTTTCATTCATTCATTCACTCACTCATTCTGCCACAATGTATTAAGCAGATACCATGTACCAAGTCCTGAGTTAGGTTCTGGGGATCGATATTGATGAATAAAGACATGGATCCTGTATATATGGTACTTACATTCTTATGGAAAGGCAGACACAGATAAAGACAAAACATTAATGGTAATCTATAATAAATGGTATTAAAAAGTACCAACAGGCTGAAATTGAAAATTAAACCCCAGCTTATTAGGGTAGTTAGGGAAGACCTCCCTAAGGCCATTTCAGTTGTGACCTAAAACATAAGAAGGAGCTAGCAGGTTAAGGGTGGAGGTCAAAGTATTCCAGGACAAGGAAACACCAGGAGTTAAGCCCTCGATTGGCAAGGAAGGCAAAGCCCAGAGCGCCTGGAGGGCAGCGAGCAGTGGGGAATATTGGAGCAATGGGCCTCTTGCAGAGCTTTGTAGACGACCACGAGGGAGCTTGGATTCTTTTGGGGAACAGAAGGAAGCTATGGAAAACTTTAAAGCATGAGACGAATGTGATCCACTTCATATTTTAGTTACTTTGTTGCCAAGAGGAAAGCCTGTTGGAGGGGAACAAGGGTGAAAGCAGGAAATTAGGACCTTGTTACAATTGTCCAGGCAAGAATGTGACCTCCACACAGTACCCGCTCAAATCCCAGCCCTCCGCAAGTGACTGCCAGTTCCCACATTTCCTGGCTCTGTGTTTTCTTCCCAGGCAACAGTTTTAGCTTTGTTGTCACAGATGCTAGAATTGTTAAAATTGCAACAGTTCTGGCTCAGTCAGTAGAGCTTGCAACTCTTGACCTCAAGGTTGTAAATTCAAGCCCCATATTGGGTGTAGAGATTATTTAAAAATAAAATCTTTAAAAAAAATTGCAACAGTTTTGCCACATCTATGGCTCAAGTTCATGTTTTTGATCCTGTTGGCATTATCCTTGGTCAAATACTACCCTGTTACCTCTCGGCTGTCACTCTGGGAAGAACCTGTCAAATTGGTAAAAGATCTTTTGACATTTCAGCTCTTTTGGCCCCAGTCTATCAGCAAGTGTTTGTTCCTATATCTAATGTTCGCCAGACACCATGCTAAGCACGTGGGATCCGGTTGTAAGCAGCATAGACACACCCGGAGAGCTTAGACTCAACAAGGAGGTGCGGTTCCCTCATACAAAGAATTTAGAACAATTTCCTCAAAAAACTGATTGAATGACTGAAGGACATTTCTTTCTTTCTCAAAGACCGCGAAGCGATGGCCGAAGAAATTATTCACCTTTATATCCTCTTCTGCTCTTCGCAGGATCTCTACTCATCCATGGCAACTTCTCGGATCCTAAAGCAGCCTAGATTTTCAGATTTTCTTATAAAGTCCTCTACACCATAGTTCTGATGCCCCTGTCAACTGTTAATTGAGCCACTACCCATATTACACTTTCTGGTCTAGCCATTCTGAACATCTCTCTCTTCTTTACTGTAGAAAACTTGTGTTCACCTATAAGTGGTTCCATCAGCCTGACACACTCTTCTCCTCTAAGGTACACAGGTAAGTCCTTTTCATCCTTTAGATTTTAGCTTAATGTATAATCTTCTCAAAGAAGCATTTCCTTATTGCCCTTCCTTAGAAGACTCTACGTGATTCCAGTTATCCTGTTGATAGATTACTTCTTAATAATTATAATAATGCATAATTATTTTATACAACTTCCTTCCTTATTTTCACTCTGTCTCCTTCATTCAGTGTTAAGTTCCATGTGGGTAGGGTCTATGTCTATCTTGTTCATTACAATGAAGCCTGACACATAGAGATGCCTAAAAATGGCTTTTCAAATGTGATAGCAAATTTATATACAGGAATAAAACAGCAATATTTATAAATTTTGCATTTCATTTGATTTTTAACACTTTAATTTTTGTCTTTAAAATATCAATTTCAACAGAAAAATTGATTTCTTTCTGAATATATTTTATATAGATTTTTAAAAATATTTTATTTATTTATTTATTTGAGAGAGAGATATCAAGAGAGAGCATGGGGGGTGGGGAGGAAGAAGCAGACTCCCCACTGGTAGGGAGCCCAATGTGGAGCTTGATCCAGGACCCTGAGATCATGACCTGAGCCCAAGGCAGACACTTAACTGACTGAACCACCCAGTCACCCCTATCTTACACAGATTTAAATAATGTTTAACTAAATAAATGTATTGGTGATAACTACAAAACAACCAACCAACCAACTGTGGGCTCTCGATGTTAGTTGGAACTCTGTGCTAAATGCTCATTTTCATTGAGTTGATACAAATCAATTTCTTGATTTTGTTACTAGTCAAGACAGTAAGAGTGCGAAACAGTTGATATTTTATATACCCATTGACACATGCTTAGAAAAGGCATTTATTCCATGTAAAATGGATTTACTATGGTCTGCACAAAGACTTCAGATCTGTTTAAATGAAAAAGTCACACAACCATTTTATATCAGTAAAACATATGTAATATTCCATTTGGGACTTCATCTGAATTCAGCAACTCCACATGACCTTTTTTTAAAAGAGAGTATTACTTCAAATGTATTATTTCGTCTTTGTGCTTGTGCTTACATACCCCCGTGCTGATTGGTAGGAACAGCCATTGATAGCTAAAGAATACAAATAGAAACTACACTGTCTCCAAAGCTTTGTTTTTTTAACTTAAACAACTTCTTTATGAAACATGACATGCATATACAAAAATGCAGAAATCCTAAGTGTACAGCGCTATGAAGTTTCATGAGGTATACACATTCATGTAACTACTACCCAGGCCAAGAACTAAAATATTCTCATATTCCCCTCTCCAGTTACTACACATCACTCCTCCTCAGAGGTTATCGCTATCCTGAATTCTAAAACAAATTATTTCTGCCTATTTTTGTATGTATATAACTGAAGTCACACACTAGGTACTATATTCTGTCTGGATTCTTTCTCTAGACCTGATATTTATAAGATATACCCTTTAACTTATTTTTACGCCTGAATAGAATGCACTATATGTGTATACCGCACCTTATTTTTCCATTCTTTAACTGATGGATATTTGAGGTTTTTCTCTATTTTTGGTCATTATGAACAATGCTTCTATGAACATTTTTGTACATGTCTTATGTACAAGACATATGTTTGCATTTCTGTTAGGGGTGGAATTGCCAGGGCATAAGAGGCACATGTATTTGATGTTAGTAGATCTTGCCAAATAGTTTTCCAGAATGGATGTACCAGTTTACACTCCTGTTAATAATGTATGAGACTGAAGAGTCAAGGGAAGATGGAAGAGTAGCAGGATCTGAAGCTTACCTCGTCCCATGGGCACACCTAGAGAATACCCATATCACTGCAACTAACCCAGAAAATAGCCCAAAGACTGGCAGATCAGACTTTCCACAGTTAATCATAGAGGGGAGACCATATAAAAAAGGATAGGAGGGATAGAGACATGGTCTAGAACCAAACTCTTAGTGAGATGAACCACAAATGGGAGGGACACCACAGGCATGAAGGGAGACCCCACACCTACACACCCCAGACACAAGGGACCTATACTGGGAAGACAAGTCCCCATAGCATTTGGCTTTGCAAACCAGTGGGGTTTAGCTTTTCAAGTATTTACAGTCAACGGGGGCTTAATTCCCAGTACTTTAAAGGTCAGTGGACTTAGTGCTGGGAGAGTCAGAGGATGATAGGAAACTGAGTCCCTGCCCTTAAAGAGACAGCATAACAAACAATCCCACTGAGATACAGCATGGACGTAGCAGCCTGAAAAGCACCTGGGGTATCCATGAAGGAGATTTATTTATTAATCTCAGAATGTGTATTGGAGGGGCAGGGATCTTTAAGGGACTTCTCCAAGAAGAAAGAGCTGGTGGGTGCTATTTCCTTCCCACTCCCAACCTACATAGCCAGACAGTTGCTGGAGCCAGCTCGAGCACCATCCTCTACCTTGCTAATCCTGCCCTTGTGTTCCCTGGAGATCTGCCCCGTCCAATCTGAGCCACTTAGCGGGAGCCACTCTAAAGCAGCTCCTGACAGTCACACCCTACGAGCAGTCCCAGCAGCGACTGATGCCACTCCAAAGTGACTTCTGCCCTGTGGAGATGGGAAGATAACTCATACCAGTTCAAAGGCAGCCCCAGCAGATAGACTGGGGGCAGACATCTGGTCTGACATCAGGCCCATCAACAGAGGCCTCTGAGGAGACAATGCAGGGAGAGCAACCTGCAATTCAGGGCAACTGCAGTCTCAGCAAATGGGCCAAGGGTAAGCATCTGGTCTGACTGCTGGTATCACCCCACTACAAGGCCACAACAACCACAGACTGACCCCTTAACAACACAGGTCCCAAACTCTGCCCACAACAGGCACAGTGGGCTATTGCAGCCAACTGGACTGAAGGCAAAAGCAGCCCAGACACAAAAGTAGGGTGCACTTAATACACATCGGAGACACTCCTGAAACACCTGGTTCTGGTAAATAGGGGACATTACACTACCTGGCACCACAGGACCTCTTCCTCGTAAGACCAGTGCTTTCAAGATCAGGAGATGTAGCTGGCTTCCCTAATACATAGAAACAAACACAGAGAAAGAGTAAGATGAGGAAGGAGCTAGAGAGTATTATGCTGAGCAAAATAAGGCAGTCAGAGAAAGACAAATACCATGTGATTTCCCTCATATGTGGAATTTAAGAAACAAAACAAATGATCATAGCGGGGAAAAGAAGAGAGAGGAAAACCAAGAAACAGACTCTTAACTATGGAGAACAAACTGATGGGTACCTGAGGGGAGGTGGGTAGTGGGATGGGTTAAATAGGTGATGGGGATTGAGGAGGGCACTTGTTGTGAGGAGCACCTGGTGTTGTATGGAATTGTTGAATCACTATATTGTACACCTGAAACTAATATTACCCTGTATGCTAGCTAACTGGAATTTAAATAAAAACAAAACAAAACAAAAGTTAAAAGCCTCTATGAAAATGAGACAAAAGTCAGTAAAAGACCATAGTAATAAAAATCACATGTAATTAAAAAAAGCAAGACTGTTTACAAATGATAAAGAAGGACACTATATTGTCATAAAGGAAACAATCCAACGAGATGTAACAGTTGTAAATTTAGGCATCCAACATGGGAACACCCAAATACATGAAGCAACTACTAACAGACATAAAGGAAGAAACTGAAAGTAATACAATAAGGATAGTATACCATAATACCACACTTACACCAACGGATAGATCATCCAGACAGAAAATCAATAAAGAAACAGTGGCTTGAGTGACGCATTGGACCAGATGGCTCTAACAGATATATTCAGAATATTCCATCCTAAAACAGCAGAATACACATTCTTTTCAAGTGCACATGGAACATTTTCCAGAACAGATTGCATGTTAGGCCACAAAGCAAGTCTCAACAAATTTAAAAATATTGAAATCATTGGATGCCTGGCTGGCTCAGTCAGTGGAGCATGTGACTCTTGACCTCAGGGTTGTGGGTTCGAACCCCACATTGGGGGTACATATTACCTAAAAATAAAATCTTTAAAAATTATATTATATCATGCATTAAATTATATCATGCATCTTTTCTGATTACAACAGTATGAAACTAGAAATAAATCACAGGAAAAAAATCTGGAAAGAACACAAATACATGTGGGTTAAATAACAAGCTATTAAACAATGAACAGGTCAACCAAGAAATCAAAGAGGAAATTTAAAAAAACAAACAAACATGAAGATAAATGAAAATGAAAACACAACAGTCCAACATCTTTGGGATGCATCAAAAAAGCTGTTCTCAGAGACAGAATTTTAGCAATACAGTCCTACCTCAAGAAGCAAGAAAAATCTCAAATAAACAATTTAACCTTATACCTAAAGGAGCTAGAAAAAGAACAAAGCCCAAAGCCAGTAAAAGGAAGGAAATAATAAAGATTAGAGTAGAAATAAATGAAATAGAAACTAAAATAAATGAACAGAAAAATCAACAAGAAGACTTTAAGAGATGCCTCACCAAAGATTTTTGGTGATGATTTTTAGTGAAATTACTCTGTACCATTGTAGAATAATGAAAACATGTCACTACATGTTTCTCGAATCCACAGAATGAACACGAAGAATGAAACCTAACATAAACTATGGACTCTGGGTGATAATGATATACCACTATAGGCTGATTAATTGAACAAATATGCAATTCTGGTGTTGAATGTTGATAATGGTGTGGCTGGATATTTATGGAGGGGGACAGAATAGGAGAACTCTCTGTTCCTTCTGCTCAATTTTGCTATGAAACTAAAACTGCTCTAAAAAGTAAAATCAGTTAAAAAAAAATACCGCCTCCATGACCCCACTGCAACCAGAATAAAATATAAACTTTTACCACCAAAAGAAAAAAAAAAAACCCTCACTAAATGCCCATCTCTGATGTGCATAACAGCTTTGAATTGATTAGTAAAAATAAAACTACCTTTCTAAAATACCATTCTAAACATATATTAACCCATCCAAAATTATGACTATTATCATCATTTATATTTTACAGGTGAGTAAATAGAAGCAGAGATTGTGTTAAAAAATCCCAGACAGGGGCGCCTGCGTGGCTCAGTCGTTAAGCGTCTGCCTTCGGCTCAGGGCGTGATCCCAGAGTCCTGGGATCGAGCCCCACATCAGGCTCCTCCGCTGGGAGCCTGCTTCTTCCTCTCCCACTCCCCCTGCCTGTGTTCCCTCTCTCGCTGGCTGTCTCTCTCTGTTAAATAAATAAATAAAATCTTAAAAAAAAAAAAAAAAAATCCCAGACAGCCTGCAAATGACCATGCTCAATCACACCACTGATAATACCTCTTGTCTAAGCTAAAGCATTAAGTTTGACTTAATCAAATATGACTGCCAATATATAATTTTTATTACTTGGTATATGATAGAGATATTGCATATTTGTCCGTTGTAGAAAGAATTAAGATGATTAGAAATAATTTTGATGGAAAGAGCCCAAGTGTCCATTGACAATGAATGTATGAAGAAGTAGTGGTGTATATACAACGGAATATTACTCAGCCTTAAAAAAGAATGACGGATGGAGCTGAAGAGTACAGGTCAGTCAGAGAAAGACAAATACCATATGATTTCACTCATATGTGGAATTTAAGAAATGAAACACATGAACATGAGGGGAAAAAAGAGAGGTAAAGCATAAAACAGAATTTTAATTATAGAGAACAAACCAAGGGTTGCTGGAGGGGAGGAGGGGAGGAGGGCAGGGAACAGGTTAAATGGGTGATGGGGATTACGGAGGACACTTGTGATGAGCACTGGGTGTTACATGCAAGTGATGAATCACTAAATTTTACTCCTGAAACGAATATTGCACTACATATTAACTGCCTGGAATTTAAATAAAAACTTGAAACAAACAAAAGAAAAGAAAAGAAACAATTTTTTAAAAGATTTTATTTATTTATTTGTCAGAGAGAGAGAGAGCACAAGCAGCGGGAGCAGCAGGCAGAGGGAGAAGCAGGCTCCTTACTAAGCAAAGAGTCCGATGGGGGACTCAATCCCAGGACCCCAGGATCATGACCTGAGCCGAAGGCAGATGCTTAACCAACTGAGCCACCCTGGTGTTCCCAAAAGAAATAATTTTAATAACTGCCCTAAATGCAACAGAAGCTGAGAAAAAAATTGGCATCATTAACATATCACTGATGTTAAAAGAAATTCTCTACTTACAGAAGCTGTAAGTCAACTGAATACCAATTTAATTGGGAAGAGTAGGAAGATGGGCGTGATTCCTGACAGGTAATGGTTAACTTGTAGCTCATCCTCCCGGGAAAGGAACTGGCCTGTTGCAAGGCTCCAGAGAAATCAAGTCAGTCCAGTGTTTGAGGCAAGGTACCGTGTGGCTACTTGGCCATTTTCCCTGTAGCATGACAGTTTCCGGGACAAATCATGGCTCAGGAGCATCATCTAGCAGTAAGAGGCCTATAAAACAAGAATATTACAGCAACAGTTTCAAAATGAGTCAAAAGTTTCAAGAAATTAGATTCCAATGTTTTAAAAATCATTGAATAATTTGAAGAGTTGCACTACAACTTAAATCACTTGATAAGCAGTCTTATATTTTATATTAATATTTGTTTAGAGAAAATAGTAATGCATTTTGAAGTTTTGATCTATATGTTAATTTATATCATACTAATTATCAAATATATCAATTTTCACTCCTAGATCCAACCATAAAAGCGGAAAAAAACATAAAGTACTCAAAAGGTTAAAATTTAATAGGTTCACCACTATTTTTCCCAGTTACCATTTGAGAAACAATAATAATCACAATAAAATTAACCAAATACTTGAGATGTCAGTATAATCCGCTTAACTCTTTTCCTTATGAAAGTTTCCCTTTAGGTGATAAGACACAATAAATAGGTCTGTAATCTTACATAATCTTAGATTATGCCAAGTACATATATTTCAGAAACCCAAAGATGATCCCAGATAAAAATTTAGTAGCATGTAGAAGCCTCAGAAGTCGTACATGTTTATAGGTAAATTTATCATAGTATATAACAAAACTTGCTTGAATTTCAAAATGTGTGCTATGTATATATTAAGCAAAGATTAACTATTAAATTTCATGAGGAGGTTAGAGAGATCCTTCTCTTTACAGTTTTATTTTCAATCTAAATATTGGTTTGTTTGAACCAAACTGTTTAGCCCACATTAAACCATTGGGCTTATTAACAAATGACAGTATATTTGAATTGTATTAACATGTTAAGATTTCACAGTGTTCATATATTAATAGGACATATTTTTAAATTATTATTTTTCATAGGAAATGTACAAATGAGATACAATCTGTGAATTTGCTGATTAATTGTAGGTCACTGTGCCCCATATACAAAAGTCTGCTACCATAGCTAGAGATTACTTTCTGGCAGATGGCTTCACCAATTTGAGCAATTACAACTCATCTGACATTAAGGTGGGTTATTTTCAATGGCTCTCTACTCCTCCTCCTCCTCTCTTTCTCTCTATTTCTCTCTCTCTCTCTCTCTCTCTCTCACACACACACACACACACACACACACACACACACACACACAATTTAACAAAGTAAGAAAGTCTATCCCTGTTCCTCTCAGAAAAGGATTTCCTTCATGTAATGGATTTAGACAGATCAGATAACTCTAAAAGATCCCTTCAGCCAGCTGCTGAGTCTCTCGAGACTGATGGACCTCACAGGGGTAGAAAATTCAAGAGGACAGAGTACAATTAATGAACAATATGTCATTCGATTACTATATTTTAATCGTGTTACATTTTATTTGCCAAACTATTCAAAAGCTATTATATTTTGTGAACTTCAGTAAGAAAATATGTTTTTGTTGATGTGTGCATTTGCTATGAAACCTCCTTAGTTCCGAGAATCTTAAAGAATTATAATTTTAAAAACACATTTATTGCGTACCGACCATGTGGTAAGCACTGGGTCATAAACTTTACATGCATATTTGATTTAATCTTCCCATCTTTATCTGGTAGATGCTATTATTGTGTTCATTTTACTGATTATTAATTTAGGACTTAAAGAAGTTAGGTAAACTGGGAGAGCTGACACAGAGCTTGGGAAAGAGCTGGCGTTCTGAGATTTACTTCGTGGCGGTAACACTCTCATTCTGGGCTGTACAATACTGCCTTCAAACCAGAAATTGAAAGTGCTCTAGGGTGTCTAAAGAACTTCTACAGATTACTTTTATTGAACCCTCACAACCACCTTGCAGAGGTGCTCACTGTGCACTGAGTGTGGAGCCCAGACGCAAAGCCAAGGCTACGACTGCCTTCGCTTTGGCCTAATTTAAAAGAGAGAACTTGTCAAATCTAAGCACCACTTTCTTTTTTTTTTTTTTTAATTTTATTTATTTATTTGACAGAGAGAGAAACAGCCAGCTAGAGAGGGAACACAAGCGGGGGGAGTGGGAGAGGAAGAAGCAGGCTCATAGCTGAAGAGCCTGATGTGGGGCTCGATCCCAGAACGCCAGGATCACACCCTGAGCCGAAGGCAGACGCTCAACCGCTGTGCCACCCAGGTGCCCCTAAGCACCACTTTCTTAACTAACAGCTACACTCATTTAGATTCTAAACAAAAGCCACGGAGGGAAAACGGTTGCCACAGTGAGATACAACACACACTACGGAATAGTTAAAATATGAAAATATTTTTCTTAATTTTTTAAAGTATTTTTGTTTAATTTAGCTTACCTGTCATCCTACCGTGAGTTATTCTAAAGATGGGGGGGGGGTGCAGTTTGGTTTGTTTTTTTTTTTTCTATTTAGCCAAATAAAAAGCATGCCCTTTATAGTAGTGCTGATCATTTTCAAGGTGGGAGGTTTTTGCAGACAAATCAATGATGGAAAAAGTAATTAGAGCAACTTTTTATCCTTTACTTTTATTAGAATTTTGAATATTCTTTTTTTTTTTTTTAAAGATTTTATTTATTTATTCGACAGAGATAGAGACAGCCAGCAAGAGAGGGAACACAAGCAGGGGGAGTGGGAGAGGAAGAAGCAGGCTCCCAGCAGAGGAGCCCGATGTGGGGCTCGATCCCACAACGCTGGGATCACGCCCTGAGCCGAAGGCAGACGCTTAACCGCTGTGCCACCCAGGCGCCCCTAGAATTTTCAGTATTCTTAATAGGTCATTTGTTGGCAGATTTACTTGATGTTTTCTAAATTTTTAACAGAAAAGAAAGATAGGATTAAGGATGTTTTCATTAAATTACTTCATGGATCTAATTGCTAAAAATCATCTTTGAAAGCCATTTGGTTTTGTTTTTGTTTTTTTAATAGAACTCAGCACTTCCCTGAGAACTGTCATGTTGAGACCAATGGTGATGATTTAATTAATAAACAGAATCTTACTACTGATTAAATATGCCAAGGAAACATTTATGTTTTGGGTATTCTTACTACACTGACCTTTTTTTTTTTTTAACATTATGTATTATAATTTATTTAGTACATAGGTGTTCGGTTATAAAATGCTCAACAAATTGCTAATATTAATATCGATATTAAAAGCCTCACTTTAGGGGTGCCTGGGTGGCGCAGTCGTCAAGCGCATGCCTTCGGCTCAGGGCTTGATCCCGGCGTTATGGGATCAAGCCCCACTTCAGGCTCCTCTGCTGGGAGCCCACTTCCTCCTCTCCCACTCCCCCTGCTACTACACTGACCTTTGAAAACCAAAGAGCTTTTTTTTTTTAAAGATTTTATTTATTTTTGAGAGAGTGAGAGAGTGCAGAGCAAGAGAGAGAGCATGAGCAGGGGGATGGGCAGAAAGAGACCCAGACCCCCCATTGAGCAGGGAGCCTGATGCAGGGGCTAGATCCCAGGATGCTGGGGTCATGACTCAAGCCAAAACAGGTGCTTAACTGACTGAGCCACCCAGGTGCCCCCAAAGAGCTTTTTCTTTCACTTTATCAAATATTTAATTAGTTTTTCTTTAGAATACTGTCTCCTCAGATGCATACTTGCATAAACAATGTGTTTGGAAACAATAATAATAATAAAGATGTTATTGAGAAATTTTATATACTGTGAAATTATATTTTATATGCTCTTTATTTATGTTCTACTTTAGTATGTATATAATTATTGTACAGCTGTTTACATAAAAACCAGATATGCTGTACTTCATGGAAGATGTAAGGAGTTTTCAAGCATAATTTTGACTCCATGTGATTTTTGCATGCTCTAACTTGAGACATTAGCCCCCATGAAAATGTGATACTATTGCATTCAAAATGAAAACAAGCAGTTTTTATTCACCTTTTTTAAAAATTAAGATTAAATTCTATTAAAACATCGATATTTACTATGAAGAGCCTAGGTTTCTTTATAAACATTCAAATTAAATGACATATAAATGTCTAACAAATTTATATTGGCCACTAGGTCTCTTCAGTATGGAAGAATCAAATGTCATGTATTCAAAAAAAAAAAAATTTAAGTGCAATTGTTATTCTCAATTTAGAAACCTGAATAACTGACTATGCCTTTGGATTCTCTTCTTTCTCTCTCTCTCTCTCTCTCTCTTTTTTTTTTTTTTTTTTTTGGTCTCACAAATGTGAATGAAGCAACTAAGAGTATTTGACATCTTTAACCTTTAAGGGAATCCTCAAAGCATCCCACGCCCTCCTAAACATCACATGGCACTGAACTAAGGTGGGACATCTTGCCTCTAGAGCACATCTGATTTCCAGCCTGCAACCTCTTACTTTTAAGCTTTAACAGTCTCAGAAATTGCAAAGAAAACAATATAAAAGCACCTCATAGATTAACAGACCATTACTGGTCCTCGACACCAGCAGATGAAACCCCCTTGATCCCAGACTATAAAAACGCCCTCTGAAGACTATTGAGCTCCTCTTTGATTCTTGGCCCAAGTCTTAATTTTCTCACAGTGCTGAAGCTCTGTATTTCATTAGAGATATCATCTTAAATCCCTGTGTGCCCCTACTTGTCTTAACGGGGCTTCTCCACTCTGGATTCATCTGTATCTATTTCGAATGTGAACTAATAAATATCAAAATGTATTTTTAAAACCTATTGATAATAATGACTGGGTCGGGTTTTTTGTTTGTTCTTTAGATAAAGCCCAATTGTCAGGAGCCTGAATTTTCTTCATTTCAGTCACATATAACTACTCTATATGGAGTTCTTGGGTTAAAAACACCCCTGTTAGGACTGGGTCCAGCTTGTCTTCCACAGCCTAAGTTATTCTTGTACTTTCTGTTTCAACTAAATTTAGAGAAACTCAAATGCTAATAATCAAAAGTACAAGAATCTTTTCACTCCACACAACATAAATAATATTGTCAATAGAATTGGGGTCTAGAGTTCCCCTATAAAAGCAAAATATGAAAACCTGAATCTTTGTACAAGCCCAGCCTTTAGTGTGCCAAATGGTGCTTGTTCTGCATTCTGACTACTTTTTTGTAAATGCATTCCAATCTACAAACAACAACAACAACAACAAAAATGTGTTTTTTCCCCCCTGAGGTATTATCTAATCTACAGCTTGATCCACAAAAACATAGCCTACAGATCACTGGTCCATTTTTAGCCTTTTAAAATGATAATAGCACCATTGTTTTTTCTTTTTTTTTTTTTCTTGATGGTATAAATAACACAGGCCTGCTGAAGAAAATTTTCACAACACGAAAAAAGAAGAAAGGGTCCACTGAAATTATTTTTTCCTGTAGGATTATTTTAGCAAATAAAATTATCTAGTTGAAACAAATTATTTGTCATGGCATTAAACACAATGGAAAAAAGTGGGTAGCCAGCACAGACCCTATCTTTCAGGAATTTACAATGCAAAACTATCTGCTTATGTCTTTGGGTCAGTCATTTGTCACTGATTAACCTATTAAAAAATCAATCCAATTGTTCTAAAATTATATTAGCATTCTTTAAGATATTAAACTAATTAGATAAGAATGAGTGTTTAGCTACAAGCTAAATTCTGGTGATTTCAAATAGAATTACCTACCTACCATACGTATATAAAGAGATCAAAATATAGAGGAGATACCAAACGCTTTACACTACTCTCAAGTCACAAGTCCTAGGAGAAAGGGCAGGAGCATAGCTTGGGGCACGATTAAGGGAAAGACAATTCCTCTGACTTTTATATTTAACTAACAATTTAAATGTTTCATGTTCAAAATTGTTAATCAAACCAGGGGCACTTGAACTTGAATTAAACACTTTTATAAAGATAGAATTATTCTAAATTACTCTTATTCTAAGGTAAATAATTTTGTTATACGGGTCAGTTCAGACCAGTGCATCTATCTAATCACACTACCATTGGAACTACATGAACATTGACTTCCAGGCCGACCCAATTTTTTCTTTATCATTAAAAGACCATGTTGCAGAGGTGGATAGGTGAGAGGTGAGCATAAAATTGATTCAGACAAATCTCCAAAATGACTCCTCCTGAAAAGCAGTAACACACAGAGGTGGGTGGATGGAGTTTGATGGCCCGCTGGGGAAACACTGGCCTCAGGCAAGGGAGAGCCTTAGTTTTCTAACCAATCAGAAAGTGAGTAAGAAAGTATTTTGCGAGAATGGTGATAAAGTTAGTGAGGAAATGCACAGCCAGAGTACCTGAAACAATACAGATTCTCAACAACGTTTTGGTTTACTTCCATTCCTTGTGAAAATAGGAGCAACAACACTCTCCCATAAAAATGAAAATAATCCAATTGCCCCCATCACTGAAGGCTTTCAGTTAGCATCTGTGAGAAAGTGTTACACAATGTCTAATGTTATTAAAGCAACATTGTCCCTACTTTAGGAACCTTATAATCCAAGGTTGGCAACACAGATGAATTTAAAGAACCTAAATACAAAGGGGCTATCCATTCTAGGGGCACTTTCATATGCCATCCTGCAAACTAACATCTTGGCCTGAAATAATGAGAAACTGTTTGGTTAATCATTCACCCTTGGCATAAAAAATATTAAAGAAATCAATTCCTTAAAAAAATAGATTGTTTATTGTGGATTATTAATTTTAAAAATGATAATTACTAAAGCTGGGCAATAATGGTAAAGAACATAATAGGATACCACCTGCTCTGAAGACTTGGTTTCATATAAATGCGTATATGTGTATGCATATTTAAGTATACACATACATATATTTACTTATATTCCCAGTATTTCTGCAAAATATTCAATGTGATTTACAAAAATACACATATAATGCAATGAAAAATAATAAAACAGATATTCATAAGCAGAGAGAGAAAAAGATTCTACCAGAAAAAAAGGCCAAGAGAAATATTTTTGTTTTTCTGATAGTTTTTTTTTTTAATTAAGATAAAATATTTGAAAGATGCCCTGTGAACCAATATTTTAAACATGATTTTTTTCTTATAGCTAAAGGGGCATTTATTATATGCTTATTAAGACAGCTCAAAAACAAGAAGAAAAATGATAAATCCTTCATGAAGAATAGCATTTTTTTCTTCTTTTAACAAAGTAACATTCATCATTTTATCCTTCCTCTACTATCCTCCTATTTCCTGTTCAACTGATGCCTTCAGACTTGGATTTTTGCTTCTTAATCATCTTAGCAACTACGATGAATGAAATCAATACTCCTACAGAGAAAATAAGTTTAGTAATATTTACATTTGTTTTCTTTCTTTCTTTCTTTCTTTCTTTCTTCTTCTTCTTCTTCTTCTTCTTCTTCTTCTTCTTCTTCTTCTTCTTCGCTTCCTTCCTTCCTTCCTTCCTTCCTTCCCTCCTTCCTTCCTTCCTTCCTTCCTTCCTTTCTTTCTTTCTTTCTTTCTTTCTTTCTTTCTTTCTTTCTTTCTTTCTTCTTTCCAGACTCCAATCTGTTACCAATCTACATACCTTCACAATGACTCTACAGTGCTCTCTGGTTAGCAATGAATCAATAAAATTTTTAGCCATTCTTCCTTTTACACAATTGAAATCCCTTATTAGTTAGTGGCAATGTTGTAGTACAAAAAAAAAAAAAACCCCAATATGGGGAGTTTTGAAAAGAAATGATAGGGACAATTGGTGGGTTATTAGTGGGTTATTGACAACAAATTAGAACAGACTAGAGTTTTAACAAATAATTGCATGTGATGAATATATGATTGAACTTTTAAAGGTGATGCCACTGTTTCCTAAATAAATTCAAGACCAAGAAAATTTTTACGCAAGAAAAATCAGGCCTTAAAGTCTTGAAGTCCGTTACCAAATGTCAATTGTTAATTTGGCTCTCACTTTCCTAGTGGCCAACAGAGTTCAAAACACGAAGGAAACAGTGGCACCTGGGTGGCTCAGTCTTTGAGTGTCTGCCTTTGGCTCAGAGCGTGATCCCAGGGGTCTGGGATCGAGCCCCACATCAGGCTCCTCTGCTGGGAGCCTGCTTCTTCCTCTCCCACTCCCCCTGCTTGTGTTCCCTCTCTCGCTGGCTGTCTCTCTCTCTCTCTGTCAAATAAATAAATAAAATCTAAAAAAACCCAAACACAGACACACACACACACACACACAACACACACACACACACACACACACACACACAGAGGAAACAGACTCCAGAATCCTGGTTGCATCAAAGAAGCAATGTTTTTCCTCACATTGAGATTCAGTAGAAGTTTCTCCACAGAGCATTCTCACAAATGGGATATTAAAGGACAAAGTGGACAATATATACCACAGCTTCCCTTAGTACATAAAGTAGATATATTTTTTAAGAAACTCCATTCTGAGAATACCACAGTATAAGTCTAGGGTACTAAACTGAAATTTACTTTGTGGGGAAAATCCTCTGGAAAGAATGTTACTGGCCAAATCATAAAATAAATGAGTACGAAATGACAGGTGTTCCTGTCTCATTTTCTCACTTATAAAATGAGGGAAGTGGGTTACATCAGTTCTAAAGTTTTTGGCTCAACTCGGAGCCTCAAAATAGCTCATCTGAATGCTTGGACACTAATATTTCCATAAAAAGAAAAACAACAAAAATGTAATTAATAAAGCTAACAAAGGGAAACATTTGGAGAGGAGAACTAGATCTCGGCAATCTATCATTTCTCTGCGTGAAATACATGAAGAGAAAACTAGGCCCAGTTTTCACAAACTGGAGGCCTGCTGGCAGTGAGCTTTGTGATTCATTCTAGCAAGCATGGTGTTGTGTAATTCATTGCCAATCTTGAAAAATTGGAAGCTTTCACATAAAAACGTGAATTTCTGACTTCTCCTAAATGAGTCAGAAATATGCTTAGTTGGTAACAGTTGGCTGAAACTGCATGTCCAAGGTCATACAGTCTAGTACAAAGTCACGTGCTCCTCAGTCGTCTCCACTGTGAAATTAGGTCACCTGCCTTTCATCATGGGGCTTGTGCTATTTGTTTCTTGTTTCAGATTAAGAAGAGCAGAACATATAAGACCTCATATCCAAATTTCCCTTTCCAAAGTGAGATGATAGATGGATGAAAACAGTTTAAGAAAAATTAGCCTTTACTTCTTGGTCGAAGTAAAGAAGATGCCTACCTATTTAAATATGATCAGTCAATGTGATCGGAAAATATGGAGAGACTAGCCAAAAGCACAAACTTCCAGTTATAGGATGAATGTGTTCTGGGGAGCTAATGTACACCATGGTGATTATAGTTAATAATACTGTCTTATATGCTTGAAAGTTGCTAAGAGTACGTCTCAAATGTTCTCACCACAAAAAAGAAATGGTAATTATGTGCCTTGATGGAGGTGTTAGCTGACGCTACAGTAGTAATCATTTTGCAACATGTAGGTGTATCACACTGCATCCTACAGAATGTATTATGTCAATAATATCTCCATAAATCTAGAGATAATAAAATGCAAAGAGTGGAAGAGGAATCTGAGATTAGAAAACACTTAAGAGCTATGTCAATTAATCACAATGTACTAAACTTATTTGGATCTTGAGTCACATAAAGAAATTATAAACATTATAAACAAATATAATTATAAACAAATATAATCTTGCCTACTCTTGAACCATGGTTACACAGCACCAGAAGGCATCTGTTTTATATATAATCTTATACAATAACTTATTTAATATAAGACAATATGCTTTGCTTTAAGATGTTGCCTTTACTTCAAAGTATCCTGGAACAGTGGAGAAAAGAACAAATAATGGTATTTCCAAGAGAACAGTCTAAGAGAGAGAAAGAAAATATCTCAAAAATTCACCTCACTTCCAAAAACCTATGAGCGCATAATTTTCTTTAAGGTCTACTTACATGTGAAAAAACAAATTATATCTTTTTTAATTATACAAAAATATTATCGATTCAGGTGGGACAACATATTTGTGCTTATCAACACAAGCACATTAGACCTACTTTAGCCATTACAATAGTAGCATGCACTGGAGGCTTACTACTGTATTTTAATAATATTAAATTCATTAACATGAGGTTGAATACAAACTATAACAAAAAATGAAACCTGGCTAAATATCTAGAATAAGCTGGGCCTATAAAAGAAAATTTTTAAGATTAGAAAGAAGTGCTTAAGAGTGACCTGGAATTAGAAGTTACATGTCATCTTGCCTGGAGTTAATTTAGTTCTTATGACATTTATGTTGATTACAGAGTTGCTAACCATACTATGAAGGATATGAAAAAAAAATGGAAAAATCATTCAGGATATAAAGTAAGTTCTGGTTAGGAGGAAATGCTGTATTTAATTAAAAATAGCAACCAAACACCTACTGAGCCTCTGCTGTATACAGTACACAGTGGCCTGTCAGTTTATGAAAGCTCACTGGAGCGCCCCAACCCACCTGTGAATTCTGATGCACTAAAAAGAAAGGGTAAAAATACTTAGAAGAATAGTAAAAACAAAATCACCACTAAATCCATAAGAAAGCTCGATACATAGTAATATAATCACAGAGAATATAAAGAACAATTTGTCATCTAGCCAAATTCTGACCAAATCTGTACCCACCGTTCTCACCAAAGCAGGCTGACCCCGGAGCAAAGGGCGTGTTAAGGCAGCCTATAGGCATCGAAGCAGGAGGAGACCAGCTGGCTTCCTGTCTCTTCTTTTTCCAGTATTCTCTTTTTTCAATGGCAAGATCCAAGATACAGTAAAACTTAAATAACTACACTAGAATCCCTAATTAACTGTAGGGTTTTTTCCCTGCAATTTTAGGAGATAGCGTGAAATCACACACACACGCGCGAACACACACACACACACAAATTTCATATTAGATTTAATTAAACAAATGCATACAACATCTGTAATCTATCCTGGGCTCAGTATAAATTTAACCTCAAACCCTGCGAATCTTTTACATTCAAATGTGTACAGTAAAAACTGATCTACAGAGTAAAGCTAGCATGCAGTACGGCCTTACTAGCTCCTAGAGTTAAAGAGGGCTAAGTACAAAACCTGGCTTTTCTGCTTGCTTGCTAAATTACTAGCCTTCAGTGTAAAATGGGAAATATAATCTACTTCATAGAGTTGTTATGATAATTGAATGAAACCATTCACGTCAAGCACATAGGAAGTGTGCATTATAATGTCACCAATTCAGTTTTCCTATATAAACTCAAAGCAATCCTGTGTGTGTGTGTGTGTGTGTGTGTGTGTGTGTGTGTGTGTTAGCAATCTTTTGGTAATACAATGAACCCAACACAGATTTTGTTAATGAATGTGCTCTAACCTGAAAACAATTAATTCTAACACCCAATTATATAATTCTTTTTTTTTTTTCCAAAGATTTTTATTTGAGAGAGAGAGAATTTACCAGTAAGAGGGGAGGGGCAAAAGGGGAGGGAAAAGGAGAAGCAGATTCCCCACCTAGCACAGAGTCCCACAAGGGGTTCTGTCCCACAACCCTAAGATCATGAGTTGAAATCAAGAGTAGGATGCTTAACCAATTGAGCCGACCTAGGCGCCCCTAATTCTTTCTTTTTAATAGTTTTATTTTCCTACTTCACTGAAAAGCAAGTACCATGGTGGACAGAGAAGCTACTTGAAAGTCAGTGGGTCTGGGTTTGAATTTCCGCTGTCACTTATTCGCTGGGTGACAGCAAGTTACATGAATTTTCCTATTCTCAGTTTTCTCATACTTTGAATAATTCTTGGCATAAGGAATAAAGGCGTTACTTGACACAGAGTAGGGCCCAAAATAATTAGGAGCTCTTATCATTATTCTAATGTATGTAGTTATTCAATCTTTACATTAAAATTTTTATGGCAGTACTCAATATATAATTTATATCATAAACAAGGTTTAACATTAAAAATGTGTAAAGGATATTTAAAATCCTTGAAGAAAATGGCTTCACTTTACTACCAATTTCTGTGATTTAAAAGATAAATGGATTTAGTTAATTGGAAGAACAAATGATTTTTAATTTGCCTAATTATTGACATTCGTTGAGCCTCTTCCCTTGGATGATGTAGACAGAAATGTTAATGGGTTAGAAAAAAGGAACACATGATACGAAGATATTTAGGAAAGTCCGCGTTGTCACACGCTGATACTCTGCAGCCCCGGTAACCTTCCTGATACTTCTTCCATGAAATGCAAACACAAGAATTATTTTTCCATTTCTGTCATGTTCCGACATGAAGGTAATTCAATGCATAATAGATGTGCTTTTCCACCTGGATTGCAGAATGATAATAACATATTTTTGTATAAAGAATATAAAATCATTATTTTATTGTTTGGGCTGTTTCAGAAAGGACCAAAAATCTCACAGTGAACTCCAGCAACAATAGATTTTTAAATCAACAGCTGGTTAACATTATGAGAATGAATCATGGAGCAGAAGTGACAGCTGGATAGGAGCCAGGGAGACCAAGAGATACGGGAGATAATTTTGGTATTTTCAAAGGGCGATTTTCTTCAGTGCCTCTGACCTGGTGCTACATACATCTTAATTTAAGGCGACAGATAGTGTGATAAAAAACAAAGTACAATTATAATTTAAACCCAAAGGATCTAAACAAATAGAAGTGTCTTAAAGGTGGTATATTTTCCAATCAGGGCAAAGCGTTCACTTTGCCCAAGATCTCTTGGTTAAATCCTGGAAATATCTAGTGTTCCACTTAGAACTGTTTAATGTCTATTTTTTTTTTAATCAGGAATAAATTGTATCTGTTTTATGGTCAAGTTAAAACAAGACTTCTACCTATAAGCTTGACAGGTAAAGCCACACCAATCTTTTCAGCTTTAAAACCAGTCAAGAAAAAAAAATCTGTTTTATGCTTCGCAGACTAGACAACAAAGTTATGAGAGGTTTTTCCCTTCAGATTTAGTGTAAATGTCCCCACCTGACACACACAAAAGCCGAACTATCAAACGGAATGATGAGGCTGATGTTCAACACCTGCGCGTTCAGAGCTGCCAACAAAGGAAGACAGAGACTTCCACCTACACACCTGCTGGATGGGTGGGTGCCTTTAACTTCTGCTCGCGATCAGTCCCCACAAGACAGAAGGGGAAAAGCACACTCTTCAAAGGGTGACGCTCGGAGGAGCAGGCAGACAAAACTGCGGTATATTCCAAGGTTTAAATGCTTAGTTAATAGAATTTATCTGGCGACATGCTTGGAAGGAAACTATCTATTAATAGGGAAAAAAAAAGTTTAGTTGTTCCTAAAAAAAATGAGGGGAGGGGGAAAAGCAAAGTTCTAAAAACACCAAAGGAAGACAAATGATTATTTAAAGGAAACTAAACTTATAACATTCGGTAGGAGGTATGATAGTCAAATTTTATGTTATTGCTAGAAAATGTATCAAGCATAAATAGAGCAGATATGTATTTCTGGAAAAAAACATTTTCGAAATACAGTTATCTCACAAATACCAGGCATGTAATTTATGGCCTTTAAACTTTACTTGCACACTTAATTTAGTGTCGTATGTATTCATATCAGTTAAAAAATAGTATACAGTTGTTTTTAATCTATTCTTTTGAAACCTTAAGTTGATAAATAGATGAGTCACGAAGAAGTGAACAAATACAGCATCTGTTTGGGAAAATGTTTAACCCAACTGCTTATTTTAAAGTAAAAGAAAAAGAAAAATTCTAATAATTGTGTAACTTGAAATATCACATTATGGAAAATCCAAAGGATTTCACTTTGCAGCACCACTTAAAATAGCCTTATATACAAAAGATAATAAAGTATTGGGACTTTGTATATGTTAAAGCAATTGGGACTTCATTACATTTAAAAATATTTTCAAACACTGGGCTAAATGCCTATGGCATCAAACAACAAGATGTCTTTAAAACATTTAATTTATAAAATAATTATTTAAAATTACCATCTATAGCTAAAAAGGTTTCACAAAACAAGATTTTTGATGAGCTTTAATAATGGTTTGGATGCACAGAAATCATATCTTTTCACTGATTAAAAAATAGGGATATTCAGGTGCACTACCTGCATTTATAACACTGCAATTTGATTCAAGGCTTGAGGGGGAAAGCTCTTAAGTTTGTGTGCATTTCCAATGTTAGATGTGGGCACAGGCAGAATCCCTTTGGAGTTTCTGGAAGATGAAAAAGCAAACAACTTTCTTTCATGCTCTTTTCTTAATAGATATAGAACAGATTTGTGAAGCTAACACCTAGCCAAAAATCAAGCTCTGGAATTCTTCCCAGAAGTCCAAAAGTCACGAGTGAGTACTTTTTGTATTCAAATTAAGTGATTTAGTCATTCGTATGATATAACCACGCAAGAGAGCAAGTCCACATATCAAACCAGATCATCACTAGAACACCCTGTATGTCAGTGGCCATCCTTCTAACCCATGCTTGAACTTTGGCAAGTAGTTAAAATTCACACCGGATTGTCCACTACCTATAAATGAAGCTAAAACGTGCTGACAGTGTGAGGATAAGGTTCGAGCAAGCTAATAGGTTTTAGTGTCTGAAACTTTTGGTAATGTGGCTTTAAGTGTCATGGGTCTTTCAAGGTGGATTCCATCTGTCCTATAAAGTTATGTATTGAAACATAATGCATCCCTTTGATCTCCTTTGTAAAAACCCTATGAAGTCAACAAAATGCCCCCATTGACTCAACAGCCAGATCCCCAAACTGTTGACATGAAAGATTTTAACACTTGTAAGTGTTAGTAAACAGTAAGTGAGCTGTGTGTTGAAAGCCTCTCGGTAAAAAGATTTGGTGTTGGGTTGAGTCTTGCCACAAGTAGAGGCTGTCCTACTGATATTTTGTACCAAAATGAGACAAAAAAGCATAGCTTAAACCAGAATTAAGCCTGACAATGTCCATTCACGTAAAATTCCAAAGTTATTCCTAATAAAGCATTTATATTTTATTTCCAAATCATTTAAGTTAGTGGGAAAAAGTATTCCTGCAACATAGATTCATACCATGGTAAAGAACATAAAGAAGATATACATGTGTATGTGGATTTATGTATGTATGCATGTATTTTTGTTTATAATGTTACATATTTGTGTGTATATGCATATTGTATATTCAAAACAGGTGCATAGAGGAAACAGGGTGCAGAGAAAATTATGTTGACTTTTTCATTCAGAACAATCCAAGTCCAAATATGGCCATTACTGCTGAGTGGCCTTGAGCATTTTTCCTATCTTTAAAAATGAATAAGTACTAATACCTACTTCACTGATTTTTAGATTGAGATCAGCTACATTAAGCACCTGGAATAGTAGCAATCAACAACTACGATTTTTCTTTTCCTTCCCCATGTCAGCATCATACCCAGAGTTGGGTCCAAGTTTTTAATCCAATTTTATAATTTAATTAGTCTGCTGCTTCAGCATTAACCTATGTCCTCAAGTTCTTGAGACATTGAACATGGGCTCAGCAGGCTCTTTTTGAACGACAAGGACATGTAGTCTGTCTGAAGTTTGCAATTCCCTGTTGTATCTCCTAACAAGGCAAAATCTTGTCCATCCCTCAACAACCAGGTCAGGTGTCACCTCCTCTGTGAAGACTCCCACAATCCTGCTGGACTCTGTTCTCCCAAATGTTGGCTCACGCTATTATTATAGTACTTGTTATATTCCATTACATTTAATTCTTGTCATGCTGTTATCATAATGCTTTTAAAAGTGTGTTATATTTACTTCTTGTCCTGTCTGCTTTCTCTTAGAGAAATTGAGTTCCTTGAGGTTAGGATCTCTGTCTTAGTCTTCCTGATATCCCCAGCACGTAGCACAGAGCCTGGTAGAGAGAAACACACAACAGAAAGATAGAGGGAAGAGGGGAAAGGAAACCAGAAATAATATTTGCCTACTTTTCTTACACTGTGTCTTTGATCACATACTCACAATGAATAAGGTTTAAAAATAAATAAACAGTGGTCATTAACCCGAAGACTCAAATAGTTCTAAGCCCTTCCCAATCTTGGGGATATGATTCTATATTAGTTCAGCGTCTCACTCTTCAGAAGCCTCAGAGATCTGAAATTTTCTAACACCATCTAGTCAAGCATATGACAGATGGCTCTGAGATCAGCACTGTATTTTTGTGTGTGAACCAACAAATGTTCTACCCAGTGGCATATGTGTACACATATTAGCAATGCTAGATGCTTTGAGCTTGCAAACAGAGCCCTAACTGAGGGAATGTACATGCCATGTGAATTATATAAACACGTGAGCCTTTTACTTAATTCAAAATGAGTATTCATGTATAGCTGGCCATTTACAGATTTATTCCCTTTTCCTATTTAGCCCATCTTATTCAGCTTCCCTTCAGGGTATACTTGTTTCTTAGGCATTTCCATGTACACACACACACATACATCTATGCACATACATATGCATGGCTATCACTTTTTCTCAGTCATACCTGAGCATAGGAACAGAGTCTTGTGCGTGAATTGTATCCTCAGCACCTAGAACACTGCATGTGCTTACATATTTGTTAAGTGAGTAAATTACTGTATATAGGTATTATCCATAAAGGATTCATAATAACTTTATAGAGACATACATGAAATTACGGAGTTTAAATCAAACACTAGAAGATACCATTGAAACGTTGAGGATCAGAACTGAGGAGGTTAGCAGATTAGAGGGAGTTAGTCACATTCAAAAGGAGGCTTGAAATTATGTCAGGTTATTTCTGTAAGTAAGATTAAGTCAATTTGACGCCTTTGCATATTCCCCTTACTAACCAAGCGTTCTTTGAGACTACCAGATAACACAAGAGCAGCCATGGCGCACATTTTTATCACCATAGCAGTAGGCAAATTTCAAAGCTCCAAGGCAGTAGGAAAATGGTATAAACGCAAGAGTAGAACAAAAATGTAGTTCCCAATGACTGTGGTCTCTGGACTGCCGCCCCGCAGTGTCAAAAAACCAGGGCATCCTCTGACCCTCCGGAAAACCTGGAGCGGCAGTTTACAGAGGGTGGGCGCGCTGTGTTGCACCGCAACGAAGGTGGCACATGAACCATTCATCCTCCAGCTCCGCCTAAGACGTATATTCTAAGTCTCGATCCATGCCATGAAGCTTCACCAATCAGCCTCAGAATTGTAAGATTAAAGAGCTCACTAGATTGTCATTTCATCACAAGGTGGATAGAGCAGAGGTTGGTTATTTTTGCCTCCCCAGCAACTGATTGGCTACACAAGAAAGGAAGCGAGGCCTTGGTTCTCTCTATAGAAAGAGAGAGATTGTCCAGGTTAGCCAGGACATGAGCAAGAGACAGACGCTGGCTGACTCGCTACTCCGAGACTTCGCATATTTAGGGAGTGATGGGGGAAAACTGAGAAAACAGAGCTAGTCAAAGTTTATTCACAGTGTGGGAACAGACGATAAAGTCCAGCAGTGCCCCAGCAGTTTTGTGAGCTGAAGTATATTTTCAATGTAGTAGCTTTGTGGCTTGATCCTGACAGTGGGATTCTTCTAGATTGATTATTCTATCTATGCTCTTTTTCACGAGTTTCCTAAGTTCTTTAAATTTTTTATTGAGTATCAAGTTTTCTAGGATAGCCATCATCTCTTGTTGTCTTCCATTCATGCTAAAGAAATCTCAAATTTCTGTGCCCGTGGTTATTAAAGGGAACATGACGCAAGATCTGTAAACAGGAAGAAATTATTCATCATGTAGTCCAGCCTCCTCATCTTTCAGATGAAGGAAATGAAGCCAGGGGAAGCTGAGTTACTTGTTCTAGGTCATTATATCCATTTAATGGAATACATGGTACTTTAGTCTTCACTTTGAGAATGCCACTGCCATTACCAGATTAGCAATATTCTCATGGTAAGAACTCTCTCTATTATTCTAAGCTGTTTATTATAAGAAAAGAAGCTCCCCATTAGTTTACCTTGAACATGTTCAAGCCCTTCTCTTCATATCTGTATAGATTTTTTTTTAACATAGGGATATGAATTGGGAGAGATCTAGTTTGAACATAAAGCTGTGCTCCTCCCTGGAATTCAGACACGTCTGGTTACACTAAAGCATTTTCTGGCACAAATGTACAATATAAATTGTCAATTTCATTTATTCAACAATTATGTACTGAATACCTACTATGGGCTACACACTGTGATGGACAATGAAGATGCAATAATGAGCGAAAGAGATATTGTTCCAGCCCCGTGGAGCTTACAGTCCAGTGCGGGAGATACACACGCACGCACGCACACACACACACAAATAATAATATGCAAAAGATCTCTATACTGCTAAGAGCTGTGAAAGAAATGCATCAAGTTGGGGATTAGCTTTGGGCAGGAAGTTACACCTCAAGTCAAGCACTAAAGGAAAATAGGCATTTTCCTACAGACATGAACATTTATAGAACTGTGCTTAGGAGAAAATCCTTTGATTTTGGATAAAGCTTTCCTCACCCCTTAGTAAATGGCCAATACCCTTATTCTACATTGCTAAGTATGCACTGCACAAAGCTGATTCTAATTATCGGTGACCAGTTCAATAGTTCTCATTAAGCATACGGTTATTCACTCACTTTAGACTTCCCTTCTGCTTCTTTTTAACCACATGTTGGTGAGTTTAGACCAACCCTCGTCCACAAGGATGAGCAAGTACTTCAGTGTCACACCTCTTCTTCATCATTGCTCTGGTTCAGAAATGGTTCACATACTGAACCCTCTGTAATTATTTGTTGAAATGAATAAGTTCCAATTAAATTCCTGCCCTTGCTTTCAAGTTTCTGGCAGGAATTCTCACTTGCTCATAACTTTTTTTTTTTTTAAGATTTTATTTATTTATTTGACAGAGAGAGGGACAGCCAGCGTGAGAGGGAACACAAGCAGGGGGAGTGGGAGAGGAAGAAGCAGGCTCCCAGGGGAGAAGCCCGATATGGGGCTTGATCCCAGGACTCTGGGATCATGCCCTGAGCCGAAGGCAGACACTTACCAACTGAGCCACCCAGGCGCCCCCTTACTAATACCCTTGACAGAAGATGGTTCGCATCTACCTGAAGGACTGAACACTGAACAAATGAACAGCCTGGGGAGAAATTAACAAAAGGGTTGAACAGGGAAGGGAGATTCAACGAGCTCTTTAGTTATTCTCTACCTATTTAGAGCTATCACACACTCAACAATATAATGGAGATGAAACATAAAAGAGAAATAAACTAAATGTGAATTTCACATAATTTGAAGAAAACAAAAGTTTCTAAAAGCAAAAGTCATGAAGATAATAACCATTTATAACTTAACAGTTTCCACTTTCACTCACATGTTAATTCTATTAAATGAACAATACGGTACATGACTCACACTTCTTCAACCACAAAGAGCAACTCGTGCACCTCCAAAAAGCTATCGATAGATTGCTATTGCTTCTGAGAAGACAAAAATATGGTGGTTTGGATTTTTTTTAATATACATAACATGGTTTAAATAAATTAATACTTCATTTTAAATACAAAGTCAGGACTAGTGAACCGTAAAAGACAACTCAATTTCTACAAGCATGGTCAAAACTTTTGAATCACTTAAAACAGTGTTTCCCCCACTCATATGATAACTGCAGGTCATTATAATTCTCAAGTTCAGATTCCAGGCATGAGATGGGAGAAGAGCCATAAAGGTAAGAATAGAATGGAGCTTCAAGCATTTCAGTAGACAGAATGAATTATGGAGTAAGAAGGATCATAGATTTAACCTCATGACTCTGTAGCTGACATAGTGACCCAGAGGCTGTTAAGGGTTTGTCATACTATGGGAGTTACCAAATCAAAATCAAAATCTCAAATAATTTGTAATCATATACAGATGTTTTCACTAAGATAATTGATGAAAATATTTGGAAGAGAATGGATTTCTCAAAATGCACTTAAGTAGCAATTCCAGTATAAGTTTTGCATAGAATTTTAGCCAGTATGTTGATTTTCCACTTTGTGTTTGTCAATTACTAATTAAAAAAAATGACTTGGCTTTGTGGTCTATAAAATACTGATGACTTTTTAAGATGTCCGTTCTTCAAAAGGGGAAAACTCAAGATTATGTATGTTCTAAACATATACAATTTAAGTTGGAAAAAAAAAAGGAACTAAAGCAAATAGAAGAAACTCTTTTCTTAGCTATCACAAAGGACAGGGTAGAGGAACAACTTCCTGGAGGAGGAAAAAATACATGAACTGAAGACAGATTATGGATTAGATGGCCAATATCCTGTAGATAATTTCTAGTCATTGGGAAACACATATGCAGAGCGCCTATAAAATGACAGTTAATGGAGCCACAGCAATAAATATTATGTGATATTTCAAGTTTGAATGGTCTTCAATTGGTTGTGCCAGAATGTTGCTACCTAACCAGTTAATCAAGACCATCAGATAGGCTTCTGTGCCTCAGTATCTCCATTTGTTAAAAGGTCCTTAAGGCTTAACTGTGTTTACAGTCCTGTGAGATATTTCATGCAAAAATCACTCTACTGTGGTCTACTACCTCTAAAATTCCTGCCCCGGGCAAGCTGTTTCTGAGCCCCAGGAGTAGAGAAAAAATTCAGTTCTTCTCTTCACTTCCCCAAGCCTCTTGCAAATTTTCCCTTTAAGCTCCATTATTATGGTAAAGAAATTCTCTGTGTTTCAGGTCAGTACCAGGTCAAACCAGAGGTTTATTTTGTAAGTAAAAGTGTGACCCATAAAGTGATTTGTTTCATTTTCCAGTGCAAATGTTATTTGAAGTAAAGATAATACATTTGTAATTGATATAATCTTTTACTCTGCATCAGTTTTGTCCAGAGGGTGCTTTCAGACTCCAAGAGAGCTCTTTGCATGCTTCTGCTTGCATGCATTCAAGGATCTGGATCAGAATTTGCTAGTTAACATTCTTCTCAAGTCTTGAGACTCTGTGAAGGTTAGGGGTATTGTTTTTGAAGAAAAAGTTACAGCAACAAGCAGAAGAAAAAAAATTTATGTAATTTATATTTACCTCATTAGATGGCAGCACAACATTCAAAACCAAAGTCTAACATTTCGGTGAAGGATAGGATATCTCTTAGAAGCTGTAAAAAGAGAATTAAATATGCTAAAATCAAGTATTTACATGAGGTCTCTCTACCATATCTTGAATGTAGCCATCTAAACTTAACTATAATTTTTGAAAACAGATTTAACATCACACAAAATTACATTCATGTTCATTCATTCAAAACATAGGTATTGAGCACCTACTATGTGACAGGGACTATTCTCGATACTCCAGTTCCACGTGTGAAAACAACGATCCCTGCCTGCCTGGTGCTCACATTCCAAAAGAAGAAGGAGGACATTTAGTGGAAATGGAAATGACACATTAATACATTATCTAGTATGTTAGAAAATGATGAATGCCTATAGAAAAGTAGAGTAGGGTAAGGAGGGAATCAGACATGCTGGGGTACGAAGTCAGAATGTAATAAATATTACATACTGTTAAATACTGTTAAATAACAGCAAAGACTGTAGGGAGATGAGGGAATTCGTCATGGAGATCACTGGAAGAAGACTGTTCAAACAGAGGAAATCACTGATACTAAAGGCTAGGATACTGCTGAAATAGAGTAAAGATGGGCAGATGGGTAAGAAATTAGATCAAAGAGGAGAACATGTAGGAAGAAGGAGCAGATAATGTAGGGCCTTGTAAGTTATTTTAAGAACCTCGGCTTTCACTGAGTAAAATGGGGACATGTTGCAAGGTTTTTAACAGAAAAGTGACCCAATCTGAGTTAAATTTTAAAAAGCGTCATCTGGCTGCTGTACAGAGAATAAAGCAGGGTGAAAGCAGGGAGACCAGTAAGGAGGCCATCACACCATCTATGTGAAAAATGGCAGCCGTTCAGATCACCATAGCAGTGGAGGAGGTGAGAAGCAGTCAGATTTTAGATAGAGTTTGAAGACAGACCCAATAGGATTCTGGACAGATTGGATGGAAGGTGTGAGAAAGTTGAGGGGAGTAAAAAATTAATTCAAGATTTTTAGTCTGAGCAACTGGAAGGATGGAATTGTCATCCAGAAACGAGATGGCAAAAGCTATGGGTAAAATAAGTTTGGGGGGGGGGGGAGTACTTCTGAACATGTTGACTTCAATATTAGACACCAAAAAGAGATGTCAATACAACATTTGGATCTAATGTTAGCCTGGAGTTCAGAAGGAAGGTCCAGATTGGAGATATATAAGTGGGATTTGCCAGAATGTATGTGATATTTAAAGCCATGACACTGGACAAGATCATCCAAGAAAAGAAGAGAACCAAGGTCGAGCACTGAGGTACTCTAAAATTTAAAAGTTAGGGAGGAGCTACCAGCAAAGGAAACTGAGGAAGAAGAATAAAGTGAGGTTGGAGGAAATCAGCAGGGTATGGCATCTTGATGTCAACGCAGGAAAGACAATGTGCTGTTATCTAGTAGGAGAAGCAAGATCAAGAGAAAGTTTGTTGTTTTGGCTTTTAAGATGAGGAAATAACAGCAGACAGTGTGCTAGCCAGAATGATTCAGTAGAGAGAGAAGAGGAATGATGATATAGGACAAAGTGGAGAATTGCTGAAGCAATGTCCTTGAGCAGATGAGAAAACATGGAATCTGGTGCAGGAGTGAAGGGATTGGCCTTAGACAGCCACGTGCTAAGTTCAAAAGGCATGAAAGCAAATATGTACGTGAAAGTGCTAACAGAGGTAAAGGGTGGCTAAGTGAGTGTGTGGGAGTAAGTGTACTAGAGAATTACGGTGTGATCGTCTGCCATTAAGAAGCCACTTGAAGTTCGTGGTCAAGATTCTAAGAGTAAGACAGCATAGTCAAATGTCTTTCTCCAGCTTCACTCAGTTTCACAGGTGCGGGTAGGCAGACGTGATTTTCTCCAAAACTGATTTTGGTAAGTACACATTCAACAAAGCCAGAGGGACGGGAGGGGCAGTGAATTCATCATAATGATGGACCATGAAATTGAAGTGGAGTAGGAAGAGAAGTGAGCGCATGAAGGATGGGAAAAGATCCTTAGAACGGTAAGATGAATGGACTGGAGGCACCAGTGGGGCTGGAAGATCACTAGGGACAGGAGGCTTTGACAGGTAAGCTACAAATAACAAGGAATGGTGGTCACCACTGGGATGCCTGGAATTAAAATTACGGAGAAGTCACAGTTACCATAACAGGTTCTGAGGGAATGAATGGCTGAGGCACGGTTTGACAATGATATGTGTTGCTATGATCTTCATCATTCTGCAAACATTTTATTATTTATATATTACATATATATGTGTATATATGTATATACATGTGTGTATATATAATATAATATATATATAATACTGCTATATGCTATTTACATATAACAGCTAGAGTCAACTTAATATTTTTTGTCCTGCATAAAATCTCTTCAATCTCACCCGAATAGATTTATCCTTTGTAATTAACTATGGCAAGAGAGTAAATTCCAGTTGTGCCATTATACCTACCCTACCTGCTTCTTTCTAACCTTTCTTAGTCCGATCACTACTTTCCATCAGCTCATCTTGTTTCTCATATGTGGTTCACATGGAATTAGTTGACTACCTGTCTTTAATCAAAGCTGTCATTGTTTCTTACCAACTTGTATTCTGACATTATTAAAGAATGGGTAGCGTTAGACTTCAGCATGTTACCATGTTACCCAATGTTCCTATTACTGGTTCTTGGAATTTCTGCTTTTCTGTGTTTGTTTACTTGTTATTCATTCTGAAAAAATATTCCAGCTTCTGGGAAGCCACATACAGCTTTATTATTAGTTGTAGTTTGCTTTATTTCTTTTGCTAGGTGCAACCTCCCTATAAATATTTCAGGACACAGGGGTTCTTGAAATGTTATCTTATTGGCCCAAAACCAACAGACCTCTGATTTTGATAACTCTTTTTAAAAAAATCAATTTTTAAAATACCTGGCATTTTAATCCATAGTGGCTGACATTTTCATCTGGATGCAACCCGATTTTCATGCACATAGATGTAATTGAATCTTTGAGATATGCATGGTTCCTCTTCTCCCCAATTCCTTATAAACTTTTCTATGTTGAAGAAGCCATGTTTTACTTTTTTCCTTTTCTAGTTATTTTCAGAATAGAGCATTAGCATGTCCCAGAATCTACTTAAATGTGTGTCTCTGTGGTTTCTTCTTACATGTAATATTACTATAAGCTAATTTGGAGGGGATGGGGTATTGTCCATGGATAGAACAGTTGTTTCTAAGTCCAAAATCCCCTTTATTGTACCAGATATAATTCAGTCTGTTACTATTTCATGTTATTTATGTGGACCATTAAACTTTGTTACTTTATTTCAATAAATTCTTGCCTGTGTATATGTACATACAAGTATTACACCTTTTGTGGAAATGTCTGTGCATAATAGAATAACAATAAAACATACAAATTATCTATGCCATCCCAATACTTCTGAAAAGGATTAAAAAAAACTTTATAGGGGAAAAAAAAATGTAACCATCAACATTACTTTTAAAATACTGAGAAACTCACAGTGTTTCTTGGAAATGGGTTTCACATTTCACAACTTTATCCAGTCACTCGACCTTTCTTCTTTGCTCACGAGGCACCCCCTGCATTCGGCACAGGGAAACACAGATGGAAAGAACATCATGCCCCTAAGGACCTAATTGTTTAATGATGTAGACAAACACTTAGACGGCTCATTTCAAAGCAGGAAGATATGTGCTGAAATTGAGGCATCAATAAAATGTTGGTGGATCGAGGAGCTGGGGAATGTTTCATAGATAAAACAACAGGGACTTGAAAATTGAGTTTATTTGGCAAGAAAGGAAAGTGAGATTTTTTTATGCAGAGGTTAAAAAAAGAAAGACACAAGATGTTTTAAAAGAAAATGCTTTCCCAGGATACTAAGGTAATTTTTTAGAGGGGGGAGGGGCAGAGGGGGGAGAAAGAGAATCTTAAGAAGGCTCCACACCCAGTGGAGAGCCAGAAGTGGGGCTTGAACTCACAACCCTGAGATCATGACCTGAGCTGAAATCAAGAGTTGGATGCTTAACCAACTGAGCCACCCAGGTACCTCCCAAGATAATTTTTATATGTCTGAGTTTTAAGTGTGGAAAAAGCAGGGGGGGATTTTTCTTTTATTATTAGGTTATGTTAGTCACCATAAAGTACATCATTAGTTTTTGAGGTAGTATTCAATGATTCATTATTTGCGTATAACACCCAGCGCTCATTATAACACGTGCCCTCCTTAATATCCATCACCTGGCTACCCCATCCCCCCAAACCCCTCCCTTCTGAAACCCTCAGATTGTTTCCCAGAGTCCATAGTCTCTCATGGTTTGTCTCCCTCTCTGATTCCCCCTCTTCAGTTTTCCCTTCCTTCCCCTGATGTCCTCTGTGTTATTCCTTATATTCCACATATGAATCAAACCATATGATAATTGTCTTTCTCTGTTTGACTTATTTCACTTAGCATAAGGGGGGATTTTTTTTTTTATTTTGTAGACATTGTTAAACTGTGCATTCAGGGAGAAGATATTTGCAAAGGACATACCTGATAAAGGGTTAGTATCCAAAATATATAAAAAATTTATCAAACTCAACACCCCAAAAACAAAGACTCCAATTAAAAAATGGACAGAAGAAATGGACAGACATTTCTCCAAAGAAGACATCCAGATGGCCACCAAACACATGAAAAGATGCTCAATATCTCTGATCATCAGGGAAATGCAAGTCAAAACTGCAATGAGATATCACACTTGTCAGAATGATTAAAATAAAAAAACACAAGAAATAACAGGTGTTGGTGAGCTTGTGAGGAAAAAGGAACCTTCTTGAACTGTTGGTGGGAATGCAATGTCATGCAGCCACTCAGGAAAAGTGTAAGGAGGTTCCTCCAAAAATTAAAAATAGAATTACCCTACAATCCAGTAATCATGCTACTGGGTATTTACTCAAAAAATACAAAAATACTAATTCAAAGGGATACATGCACCTCTATATTTATAGCAGCATTATTTACAATAGCCAAATTATGGAAGCAGCCCAGGTGTCCATTGATAGATGAATGGATAAAGATGTGGGGTATATATATATATATATATATATATATATATATATATATTATTCAGCCATAAAAAAGAGTGATCCATTGCCATTTGCAATGACATGGATGGAGCTAGAGAGTGTAATGCTAAGTGAAATAAATCAGTCAGAGAAAGACAAATACCATATGATTTCACTCATATGTAGAATTTAAGAAAACAAATGAGCAAAGTAAGAAAAAGAGAGAGAGAGATAAGACAAGAAACAGAGTCTTAACTAATGAGAACAAACCGATGGTTACCAGACAAGAGGTGGGTGGGGGACAGGTGAAACAGGTGACGGGGATTAAGGAGTGCACTTGTCCTGATGAGCACGGAGTGATGTATGGACGTGTTGAATCCCTATATTGTACACCTGAAATTAATATAACACTGTGTTAACTGTATTGGAGTTAAAATTTAAAAATGTAAAAACAAAATAGAAGAAAATGTGCACGTACCTGGCTCTGACTGAATCCATGCAGTGCGTACGGTGCTAGAGCTAGAAGAGAAATTATGGTAACAATGGCTATTCGTCATTTGTTACCGTAGACAGAATAGCTTAGTGAGAAAAATTGAGCGACTAAGACTGCCTGTGTTTGAACCCCACTTACACTATTCACTAATTTTGTGATCTTAGTTAAGAGGCTTATTCTCCTTGAGACTGAGTTCCCTGGTCTGGAAAAGAGAGTAACATAATAGTCACGTCACAGGACGTTGTACAGAATGAATGGGATAATTCGTGTGAAGTGTTTTTCTCTGTGCTTGCCAAATATTGTTTCGTGCCAGCGTTGTGCTCAGTGATGTACCCGAATTACTTCTTTTTGTCTGACCAACACTCCTATAACATAGATGCTATACCATTCCCATTTTCGTATGAAAGAACCTAGTGAGGCTCAGAAAGACAAAGTTACCTGGCCAAGATGATGTGTTCTATTAAATGATGAAACCGGGAGAAAGAATTTTCAACCTGGTGAAAGAAGGAGAGAAGCAAGGAGTTGTTTGTAGTACTATACCATAGGGAGGACAATACAGACAAGCACTGGTTGTTCAAGAAACAAAGTGAAAAAGCCTCTCGCCCAGAATAGAAGACTCCAGTAATGGTTTCCCAGAAGGGTCATGCTGGAATTAAGTCCTAAAGGATGACCTTATTGAAGAATAGAGGGAAGGCATTCCCTCCCCTTAGAGTTATTTAGATGCAATGAATTGTCCACAAATCTGTATCATCTGGATGCCATAAATAAATCATTTCAGCTCTTCTGAGTCAAAATCTAGTTTTCTTTTCACTCTTTGTGTTAGCTGCATGTGACTATGCGGATATTGCAGACCAGCACATGGTTGAGAAATGACCTTTTAAATTTTTTCTTCAACCTTCAGAATTAGTGTTTGGTATTGTCAGTTATTTAATCCTTTGTAATGTTCTCTTCGTCACCGTACATTTCCCCTAGAATAGTTCATGGTATAACTCTTCTACACCAAATATTCTCAACTATTCTACATTCTTCAGTTTCTGTGAACAGAATCCATTCTCCGATTAGATTACACACAAAATTTTATATATCTTTTTTTAACAGAAAAACATCATCAGTAAATATATGATTTCCTGAGTGTTCCTCAGCTCCACATTCTCAACTCCTTAGGTTTTTAAAGGTAATAATAAAAGTGAGAAACAACATTGATCTTGGTCAATATGTATTTAACATAATTGCCTAAATTTAAAATTTCTTAACCTCAAAAATTCAGTATTGTGAATAGTTTACTTATTATTTTGTGTGAATAGTTTACTTATTATTTTGTTTAAAATTCAAAATATTGTGTTTTTTTACAAAAAGACATTTTCTGTAATATGTAAATTACCAAATCTCATTTTCTCTGATAAATTACACGAGCTGGAAAAAAAAAAAAGAAAGAAAAGGAAAGAAGAAAGAAAGAAAGAAAGAAAGAAAGAAAGATCACTCTAGAAATGACCTGGAGAATAATTGGATTGCAAAGAGGAAAGTGAAGATAGAAAGACTAATGAATTGCTATATGTAAGAGATGGAAGGTCCTGTCATGGGACCAAAGCAACACAATGTAAGGGGGGAAGCTAGAATCAGAAGTCATTTTCCTGATGGAGCTGCCTCTGTTTTTGCCTACACAGAGCACCGATTCCTCATCCTTCCAATTGCCTCATTTTCTGAGCCTGCAAACACAAAAACGAAAGAGCTAAGGATGTCCCTGCATCCCGCTAAACAAGAGTGAGGTGCAGATGCGTCAAGAGGGCTTGACCACAGAACACAAACCTCATCTACCACAGCTAGTCCCACATTTTGCACACAGCCCCGGGGCTCAGCCTCTTTCAGGGTTACCTACAAAGCCTCCCGGGGGGTCAAAAGTCATACTTTCTCTTCTGAGTATGGAAAAACATCCATCACCGTGACTGTGAGGATGAGCTCATGCTTACAGTCTGGCAAAGCTTCCCTAACAGCTAAATACCTTGATACTATGTTGAAAGGTCCATATATTAGAAGAGGAAACACTGAAGTAGCAATTTGTTTACATTTGTACCCTTTATCTTAGTGACAATTCTAAATAGCAGCCTCATAGATGAATGCTATTCCGTTTGCAAACATACCTAAAGTGCCAAAGCGTCTCCTTCCTAATTAAAAGCCTACTTATTTTTTTAATACAGTTTTCCCCACCTTGAGTTACATCTAAACCATATTTAGGCATGTTATTTTATGTGTAGTTTCTCTTCACTGGTTATCTCCAGCCTTACTGTTGAAATATGCACTTAGAAAGGAAAATTTTTGCTCCTTTATTCTTATTGTCTAGCACATTACCTTTTTTTTAAGATGTCTCAGAAGATTTCTACTTAAGTATTTCCCCTGGTTAATGGCACAAGGTAACTAATACATACAACATATATTATATGTGCAATATATAATATATAATAATAAATACATAATTTCTGATGATTGATATATTTTTTTAAAACTTCAAAGACTTATTGAAAGTAAACAATCCTGTGGTTGTGAATTATTTGTTAAAGATTGATCATGTCATGAATTATTTGGAGCATGCATGAGAATGAAAATTTGCCTTTGATGAGAATGTAGCTGTTTGTACCCAGCTGACTCCTCCTCCTCACCATCTTCATGTCACCTCCAGGGAGTGAGCCATCATTTTCAATTGCACTGTTGCAACAGGAGACGTTAAGTAACCTATTAACGTTGAAGGATGGCTGGTCGAATTTTTCAGTTACTTATGTGTTACTTGGTAATTTTAGGTTGCCTCACAGGATCTGGTATCCCAAAATAGACTTGGATTTCCATGACCCTTTGGGTCTGTGACAGGCTGAGTCTCTGAATTTATGACTTTCTGGGGTTAGAACAATAGAGTTTCTTTAGAAGGTTAACACTCCTCCCCTTTTTATTACCTTCCCCTACCCTAGTTTCCATTTCTCATCTTTCAGTTTTGTTTTCTTTCTGTACTCTCTCAGCCTCCCTGCAAGAAGTTTTCTCTGTGAGAGGTATGTGTTTGAACAAAGTGAAGGTGGTCTACCAACAAGTTGCTAGGCAGACTTAGAGCTCTGTTAGAATGTTGTGATGGAAGACACCAGTTGATACATTTCTGTGCTTTGATGGTTTCCTAATTGACCAGGCAATAATTCAACCTGTAATCACCTGATTGCATTACTACCCAAAAACATTTCTTGAAAGCAGCGCTCAGGTGAATTTCCTCTTCAAACGGGTACCTAATGTTGTTTTGAGCTTCATGTTTTCTCAAAATGAATTCCTTTGTTTCCTGAATTTCTGATTAAAAATACATGAAGAAGTTGGATTCTTATATTTAAAATGACTCTTCAAAAACATTTGAGATTTGAAGAACACTGAAATTTTTATGTCATCCCAAATTAATTTTAGATTTGAGAACCAGAATGCAGGAAGAACATCTTTGATGTGTCTGTGAGAATAGAATAGCGTGTATAGTGGTAATATCAATGTAGGTACATGCCCAAAAATACAACTTCCAAGATTTATTTTATTGCAGAAGCTTTAACACTTTCTTTTCTCTTGTGACTTAACATTTAAACAATTATAGTAATCATACTCCTTAAGGGAAATGTGAAAAACAGAGTAAAATAAAACAAAGGATAAGGGGACTATATCATTCATTGGTTAACTATATCAATGTTGGTCTTTTAGAATAGATGTAATATGCCTGATAAAATTGAGGATCTTATTAATAATATGATAGATAACGTGGAGTCTCTTTCATAGTGAACAAACAAGTATAAGGATGATCATAATTCAGTGCAATGACAAATTAAAATTACTAAAACCACTATATTTAAGGCTTACCTCCACCAGATTCTGTGCTCGATAATTTACAGGCATAAAATAACTTAATCCTCAAAACACCCCATGAAGTGGTGTACTAGTTTCTTAGGGCTACCGTAACAAATACGACAAAAAAGTTACCTTAAAACAGCAGAAATTTATTGTCTCCCAGATCTGGAGGCTAGAAGTCCAAAATTAGGATGTCAGCAGGGCCACACTCCCTTTGAAACCTGAAAGAGATAATCCTTCCTTGCCTCTTTCTGGCTTGTGCTGGTGGCCATCAGTCCTCGACATTCCTACAATTCCTCATTAAAAAAAGATACACAGATGGCAAATAAGCATATGAAAAGATGCTCCCCATTATGTATTATTAGAGAACGAAAAAACAATTAGATACTATTACACACCTGTTAGAAAAATCTAATACACCGACAACACCACATGCTAACAGTAATGTGAAGCAAAAGGAACTCTCATTCATTGCTGGTAGGAATCCAAAAAAGTACAGCCACTTTGGAAGACAGTTTAGCATTTTTTTAAAAGTCCGGTTTATTGAGGTACAATTTACATACAGTAAAAAATTTTTCCCTCCTTAATGTCCACCACCCAGTTACCACATCCCCCTACCCCACCCCCAGCAACCCTTAGTTTGCTTTCCATGATTAAGAGTCTCTTATGGTTTGTCTCCCTCTCTGATTTCACCTTTATTTTTTCCTCTCTTCTCCTGTGATCCTCTCTTTTATTTCTTAAATTCCACATACGAGTGAAATCATACAGTATTTGTCTTTCTCTAGCTGACTTACTTCACTTAGCATAATACCCTCTAGTTCCATTCGCGTCATTGCAAGTGGCAAGATTTTGGGGTTTTTGATGGCTGAGTAGTATTCCATTGTATATACCACATCTTTATCCAGTCATCTGTCGATGGACATCTGGGCTCCTTCCATAGTTTCACTATTGTGGACACTGTTGCTATAAACATTGGGTGCGGGTGCCCCTTCAGATCACTACATTTGTATCTTTGGGGTAAATACCTGGTAGTGCAATTGCTGGGTCAAGGGAAGGTCTATTTTCAATTTTTTGAGGAACCTCCCTACTGTTTTCCAGAGTAGCTGTACCAGCTTGCATTCCCACCAACAGTGTAGGCGGGTTCCCCTTTCTGTGCATACTTGCAAACATCTGTCATTTCCTGACTTGCTAATTTAGCCATTCTGACTGGTGTGAGGTGGTATCTCATTGTGGTTTTGATTTGTATTTCCCTGTTGCCAAGTGATGTGGTGAATTTCGTGTGTCTGTTAGCCATTTGTATGTCTTCTTTGGAGAAATGTCTGTTCATGTCTTCTGCCCATTTCTTGATTGGATTATTTGTTCTTTGGGTGTTGAGTTGGTAAATTCTTTATAGATCTTGGGGACTAACCCTTTATCTGAGATGTCATTTGCAAATATCTTCTCCCATTATGTCAGTTGTCTTTTAGTTTTGCTGACTGTTTCCTTTGCTGTGCTTGATGAAGTCCCAATAGTTCATTTTTGCCTTTTCTCCCCTTGCCTTTAGAGCCATGTCTTGAAAGAAGTTGCTGCAGCCGAGGTTACAGACATTGCTACCCATGTTCTCCAGGATTTTGATGGAATCCTGTCTCACATTTAGGTCTTTCATCCATTTTGAGTCTATTTTTATGTGTGGTGTAAGGAAATGGTCCAGTTTCATTCTTCTGTATGTGGCTGTCCAATTTTCCCAGCACCATTTGTTGAAGAGACTGTCTTTTTTCCATTGGATATTTTTTCTTACTTTGTCAAGGATTAGTTGATCATAGAGTTGAGGGTCCATTTCTGGGTTCTTTATTCTGTTCCATTGATCTATGTGTCTGTTTTTGTGCCAGTACCATACTATCTTGATGATTACAGCTTTGTAATAGAGCTTGAAGTCTGGGATTGTGATGCAGCTTTAGTTTTCTTTTTCAACACTCCTTTGGCTATTTGGGGTCTTTTTTGGTTCCATACAAATTTTAGGATTATTTGTTCTAGCTCTGTGAAAAAATTAATGGTATTTTGATAGGGATTGCACTGAATATATAGATTTCTCTAGGCAGCATAGACATTTTAACAATATCTGTTCTTCCAATCCATGAGCATGGAACGTTTTTCCATTTCTTTGTGTCTTCCTCGATTGTTTTCATGAGTGTTCTATATTTTTCTGAGAATGGATCCTTTGCCTTTCTAGTTACGTTCATTCGTAGGTATCTTATAGTTTTTGGCACAATTGTAAATGGAATTGACTCCCTAATTTCTCTTTCTGCTCTCTCATTGTTAGTGTATAGAAACACAACCAATTTCTGTGCATTGATTTTATATCCTGCCACTTTGCTAAATTTGTATGAGTTCTAGCAATTTTAGGGTGAAATCTTTTGGGTTTTCCACATAGAGTATCATATCATCTGTGAAGAGTGAGAGTTTGATTTCTTCTTTTCCAATTCAGATGCTTTTTATTTCTTTTTGTTTTCCAATTGCTGAAGCTAGGACTTCTAGTACTATGTCGAACAGCAATGGTGATAGTGGACATCCCTGCCATGTTCCTAACCTTAGAGGAAAAGCTCTCAGTATTTCCCCATTGAGAATGATATTCGCTGTGAGCTTTTCATATGGTTTTTGTGATATTGAGTTATGTTCCCTCTATCCCTATACTGTGAAGTTTTAATCAAGAAAGAATGTTGTATTTTGTCAAACGCTTTTTCTGCATCTATTGAGAGGATAATATGATTCTTGTCTTTTCTTTTTTATGTAGTGTATCACATTGATTGATTTGTGGATATTGAACCACCTGTGCAGCCCAGGAATAAATCCCACTTGGTTGTGGTGAATAATCCCTTTAATATACTGTTGGATCCTACTGACTAGTATCTTGGTGAGAATTTTTGCATCCATGTTCATCAGGGATATTGGTCTAGAATTCTCCTTTTTGGTGAGGTCTTTGGTTTTGGGATCAAGGTAATGCTGGCCTCATAGAAAGAGTTTGGAAGTTTTCCTTCCATTTCTTTCTTTTCTTTCTTTCTTTCTTTCTTTTTTTTTAAATCAACTTCAGAAGAATAGGTATTAATTCTTCTTTAAATGTTAGGTAGAATTCCCCTGGGAAGCCATCTGGCCCTGGACTCTTGTTAGTTGGGAGATTTTTGATGACTGCTTCAATTTCCTTACTGGATATGGGTCTGTTCAGGTTTTCTATTTCTCCCTCATTCAGTTTTGGTAGTTTATACATCTCTAGGAATGCATCCACTTCTTCCAGATTGCCTAATTTGTTGGCATATAGTTGCTCATAATATGTTCTTATAATTGTTTGTATTTCTTTGGTGTTGGTTGTGATCTCTCCTCTTTTATTCATGATTTTATTGATTTGTGTCCTTTGTCTTTTCTTTTTGATAAGTCTGGCCAGGGGTTTATCAATCTTATTCTTTCAAAGAACCAGCTCCTAGTTTCTTGATCTGTTCTACTGTTCTTTTGGTTTCTATTTCATTGATTTCTGCTCTAAACTTTATTATTTCTCTTCTCCTGCTGGGTTTAGGCTTTATTCGCTGTTCTTCCTCCAGCTCCTTTAGGTGTAAGGATAGATTGTGTATTTGAGACCTTTCTTATTTCTTGAGAAAGGCTTGTATTGCTATATACTTCCCTCTTGGGACCACCTTTGCTGCATCCTGAAGGTTTTGAACAGTTGTGTTTTCATTTTCATTTTCATTTGTTTCCATGAATTTTTTAAATTCTTCTTTTATTTCCTGATTGACCCATTCATTCTTTAGTAGGATGATCTTTAGCCTCCATGTATTTGTGTTCTTTCCAAATTTCCTCTTGTGATTGAGTTCCAGTTTCAAAGCATTGTGATCTGAAAATATGCAGGGAATGATCCCAATCTTTCAGTACTGGTTGAGACCTGATTTACGACCCATATGTAATCTATTCTGGAGAATGTTCCATGTGCACTCGAGAAGAATGTGTATTCTGTTGCTTTAGACTGGAATGTTCTGGATATATCTGTGAAGTCCATCTGGTCCAGTGTGTCATTCAAAGTTCTTGTTTCCTTGTTGATCTTCTGCTTAGATGATCTGTCCATTGCTGTGAGTTGGGCGTTAAAGTCCCCTACTATTTTTGTATTATTATTGATGTGTTTCTTTAATTTTGTTATTAATTGGCTTATATAATTGGCTGCTTCCATGTTAGGGGCATAAATATTCACAATTGTTAGATCTTCTTTTTCGATAGACCCTTTAATTATGATATAGTGTCCTTCCTCATATCTTATTACACTTTTTGGTTTAAAATCTAATTTATCTGATATAAGGATTGCTACCCCAGCTTTCTTTTGATGTTCATTAGCACAATAAATGGGTTTTCATCCCCTCACTTTCAATCTGGAGATGACTTTGGGTCTAAAATGAGTCTCTTGCAGACAGCATATTGATGGATCTTGCTTTTTTTAATCCAGTCTGATACCCTGTGTCTTTTGATTGGGGCATTTAGCCCATTTATATTCAGAGTAACTATTGAAAGATATGAATTTAGTACCATTGTATTACCTATAAAGTTAGTATATCTGTATATTGTCTGTTCCTTTCTGTTCTATGTTACTTTTGGACTCTCTTTTCACTTAAAGAATCCCATTTAATATTTCTTGTAAGGCTAGTTTGGTGATGAGAAATTCTTTTAGTTTTTGTTTGTCATAGAAGCTTTTTATGTCTCCTCCTATTTTGAATGGCATCCTAGCTGGATAAAGTATTCTTGGCTGCATATTTTTCTCATTTAGTACCCTGAATATATCATGCCAGTCCTTTCTGGCCTTCCAGGTCTCCGTGGATAGGGCTGCTGCCAATCTAATGTTTCTACCCTTGTAGGTTATAGATCTCTTGTCCCAACCTGCTTTCAGGATTTTCTCTTTGTCTCTGAGATTTGCAAGTTTCACTATTATATGCCAGGGTGTTGACCTATTTTTATTGACTTTGAGGGGGTGTTCTCTGTGCCTCTTGGAGTAGGATGCCTATTTCTTTCCCCAGGTTAGGGAAGTTCTCTGCTATAATTTGCTCTCATATTCCTTCTGCCCCCCACCCTTCTTCTTCTGGGATCCTAATTATTCTAATATTGTTTTACTTTATGGTATCACTTATCTCTCGAATTCTCCCCTCATGATCCAGTAGTTGTATATCTCTTTTTTCTCAGCTTCTTTATTCTCCGTCATTTTGTCTTCTATATCACTAATTCTCTCTTCTGCCTCATTTATCCTAGCAGTTAGAGACTCCATTTTTTATTGTATCTCACTAGTAGTTTTTTTTTTTTATTTCAACTTTGTTAGATTTTATTTCTTTTATTTCTCCAGAAAGGGATTTTCTAGTGTCTTCTAAGCTTTTTTTAAGCCCAGCTAGTATCTTTATAATCATTCTGAATTCTAGTTCTGACATCTTACTTATGTCTGTACTGATTCAGTCCCTGGCATTCAGTATTGTCTCTTGTTCTCTTTTGGGAGGTGAGTTTTTCCATCTTGTCATTCTGTCCAGAGAAGAATAGAGAATGAGAGAACAAAATACTAAAATGGCAACGACCCCAGAGAAATATAAACTAAATAAATCAGAAGAGACCTGAAACAAACAAACAAAAAAGTTTGTTTTTTTTTTTAAAGAGAAAGAGAATATAATTGGACAGGTGAACAAAATAGAGCAATACACTGGCTCCTATGTGTATTTTAGTCTGTTTGTTAGAAAACTAGATCTCAAAATTGTAAAGAAAGAAAAACTTATATATGTACAAAAATAAATTAAATACAATGGAAGGATAGAATGTAACTGTAAAATTAAAATTAAAAGACAAAAGAAAAGAGAGAGAGAAGAAGGAATATAAACAGACAGGTAACCAGAACAGAGCAATACACTATATCCTCAGTGTATTTTGGTTGGTTTGTTAGAAGAAACCACATCTCAAAATTGTAAAGAAAGAAAAAACTTATATATATAATTAAGTACATTGAAAGGATAAAATGTAACTGAAAAGGCAAAAATTTAAAAAGACTTTAACAAAAGAAAAAAAGAAGTAGAAGAATAAAAAAGGTCATATGATCAGACAGACGAAGAGAACAGAGCCATACACTAGATTCTGGTTGTATTTTGGTCTGTTAGAAGAAACTGCACTCCAAAATTGTAAGGAAAGAAAAACTTACATATGTACAAAAATAAAATTAAATACAATAAAAGGATAGAATGTAACCATAAAAATGAAAATTAAAAAAGATTTTTAAAAAAGAGTTGATAAAATAGGAACTTGGTTGTAAAAGGAAAGAGGAAAAAAAATTTAAATTGAAAGACTGAAGAATCATGCGGGGAAAAAACCATGAATTCTATATGCTACATTCCCCTAGTGTGGGAGTTTTGCAATTCTCAATGATCAATAAACTTGGTCTTGGCTGGATATTCTTGCTGATCTTCTGGGGGAGGGGCGCATTGTGTTGATTCTTAAGTGTCTTTGCCCCGGGTGGTATTGCACCGCCCTTGCCAGGGGCCAGGCAAAGTAATCTACTCTGGTTTGCTCTCATAGCTTTTGTTCCCTGAAGCCTTTCCATGCAGGTTTAGAGGATTAGAATGAAAATGGTGGCCTCCCAGTCTCCAGCCCCAGAACTGAAAGCTCGGAGCCCCACTCCTCCATGAGCCTTCAGAGAAAAGCAGTCAATCACTCCTGTCTCCCTAGTCTCTGGCTGCACTCTGTGCTCACCCAGTCTGTGACCAAGCATTTCTATCTCTGGCGCACGACCCTGATTGTAGTCTCCAAACCCTCCAGACTCCCATGGTGTGCTGTCACACCGCTCCTCCCGGGGTGGGGGGGGGTGGGGTGGGGGGGGAGGAGGTGGGGGTCGCGCTGGTTCTGCCATTTGTCGGGCCCCTGCTTGTAAGCAGTCATCCGACTGTGCCCCAGTTTGCAGTTTATGGTGACCCCAAACTGAGAATGCACTCCTGAGCTTGCTGTTTGCAGCTGGCTTCCCAGCTCCGATGCTTGGGAACTGTGCTGCACTCAGGCACCCCCAGTCTTCCTGTGAACCCAGGGATCCTGAGACCACAGTGTCATGCCTAGGATTCTGCCCCTGCTTTGCCACCTGAGCACCTTTCAGGCGGCGACATCCCTCACCAGAGCAGACTCTGAAAGTTCTGATTTTGCGCTCCGCTGTTCTATCACTTTCCAGTAGGCGGCTGACAGAGGCTCCCTCCCCGCCGAGGTTTATCTCCCCATTTATCACCTCGGATTCACGTCTCCACACCTCCTACCTTACAGAAAGTGGGCGCTTGTCTATTCGTAGAGTTGCAGCTCTCCTTTTCTTCGAGCTTCAGTTGAGTTCACAGGCGTTCGGAATGATCTGATAGCCGTCTAGCTGAATCCCTGGGACCAGACTTTTAGCAGTTTCTTACAAAACTCATTTACTCTTACCATATGATCCAACAATCATGTCCTTGGTATTCGCCCAAAGGAGTTGAAAACACATCCACACAAAAATCTGCATATGGATACTTAGAGCAGCTTTAGTCATAATTGCCAAAACTTGGAAGTGTCCTTCAAAAGGTAAATGGATAAACTGTGGCACATCCAGACAATGGAATATTATTCAGCACTAAAAAGAAATGAGCTATCCAGCCATGAAAAGACATGGAGGAAAATTAAATGTATATTACTAAGAGAAGGAAGCCAGTCTGGAAAGTCTACGTACTGTATGATTCCAACTACATGACATTCTGGAAAAGAAAAACTATGAATAGAGTGTTGTCAGAGGTGAGGGAGGAAGAATAGGCAGAACATGGAGGATTTTTAGGGCAATGAAACTATTCTGGACAACACTACAATGCTGTATATATGCCATTATACATTCATCAAAATCCATAGAGCGTACGATATCAAGAGTGGACCCTAGTGTAAACTATGGGCTTTGGGTGATAACTTTGTTCAATGTAGGTTCATTGACGGTAACAAATGTATCACTGTGGTGTAAGATGTAAATAGTGTGGGGGGGGTTACATAAGCGGGGACAGGGTATATATGGTAAATCTGTGTGCCTTCTGCTCAATTGTGCTGGGAACCTAAAAAAAAAAAGGTTATGAAATAAAAAAGATGATAACAGAAGATTAGAATACCGTTTATTTCATTGTTTATCAAAATACATTTTCCAAAAAATAATAGTTAATAGCACCTATGTAGCTTTTTCCAGTTTACAAAATACATTTTCATGCTTTATTAACTTAATATTCACAATAAATTGACAAAGCAGATTTATTCCCATTTTGAAAATGAACAAGCTAAAGCATGGAGTGGCATTTTGTAAATTTTGAGAAAATGTATCACAGCTATTGATAATGAATGCTGTCAATACCAATATTGAAATTACTATTTGCAGATTTTTAAAGGTATATGAATTTTAAGTGTCATTTAGACTTTTTTCTACTTAAGAAGAGTCCATTATAATTAGTCCTATTTTAAAGATAATTCTAAAGCATAAAGCTCAAATACCTCAAAAGTGAAAGATAGCTCTCAATTTATAGATGGAAAATAATTTCACATATATTTATTATCACATTTGATCCTCATATCAAGTCTTTAAAAAAAGGGAGAGAGATTGTTTTTATACTCCCTCTACAATGAGAAAATTAAGGGTTAACTTCATTTCCTCAAGATCATATAACTAAAAAGTGGCGGAATCAGAACTCTGATTCACAATTTCTCACTCCCAAATCTATACCCTCTCTCTTACCCCCTCCTTCCTATAATTTGTAGGCACACGTAGATTACAGACAACTTATTTAATGTCTGGTTTTTGGGGATACAGAAAGTGTATTACTTGTGTAATATTAACTTCATGGGAAATATACCTGTAAAAACAGATTACTTGGTTCAGAGACCTTGAGAAGGCAATTGGTCTGGATTTTCAGACGTTGTTTTAAGTTGAATTCCAATTTATCAAGTCAGAAACATCTACAATGGTTTCAAAGACTATCATCATTCGAAGGTTGTTTAGTATTAGAGCAGAAACAAAGCACAGAGAGCTTACTGCCTAAGAATATAGGTTCTGAAGACAGTCATGGTCATATTCATATTTCTGTGTCACTATTTTCTCATTTGTAAATGGGCTACCTCATTGATAATATTATTAGTAAACATCATAAGAATGCTTGTAGTTAACATAATGCCTGGCATGTAGTAAGCACTCAAAAAATGTTTCCCTTATTGTGACAAAAGTATTCAAATATTTATCAGATTAAATTCTCAATAAAAATAGAGAAAGAGCCTTTGGAAAATAACTTCTAAACAACTTTAAAAAAAATGTGAGTAAAACTACAAGTATTTTAATTCTTATAGAGCATAGATGATTTTTAAGGCTTAGGCTGTCTCTGGTTTTTCTCACGTGGGTTAGTACCAGAATTCAAACTGCTCATCTAAGTCTTTTTGCATAAAACAATCATCAGAGTCTCTTACCAGGTAGAGAAAAAAAAGCACATGTATTCCCTTTCCTTTAATACCCTTCTGAGTACTTTTCTTTTTCTCTCAGTTCCTACACTGTCTGGGATTTTCCTTCTCCTTGTTCACTAGAAAACCCTAAATTAAATTTTTGGCTCTGCTACTTTTTATCTGTATGTTCTTGGGCAAGTTAATTAATTAGAGATGGGGACACTACTAGGGCCATCACAGGGCTGTTGTGAGGATTAAACAAAAGAATGTATTTTAAATATCTGGCACAGACAGTGGTGCACTGAAACTTTGATTAACCTTCATTTCCTCTTTCTTTTCTAATATTTGAGATGAGAGAAGAGTTTCCCCCCAAATTTCTCAAATTAAGGTGCATAAAAATCATGTGGAGTTTGTGAAGGAGACACATTTCTGGGCAAAATCCCCTGTGATTTTGATGCAGTGAATCTAGTATGAAGCCAAGAAGTTGTATGCAAAGCAATTTAGATGATTCTTATTAAGTATCATACTTTTTAAATGCTAGTTTAGAATATGACATATAACTCAGGAAATAAAAGTAAATGAAGGGAATTCACATGGTACCCTAGAAAATGTCTATTTAGAACAGAAGAAAGCAGTGATGGAGGTATAGAGGAACAAAAAAGACATAAGACATAAAAAAATAGCAAAATAGCCAGGAATAAATATGATGAGTAATTTCATTGGGTGTAAATGGATAAAACACTTCAATAAAAAGGCACACACTGGCCGAGTGGATTTTAAAAAATGACTCAACTACACACTGTTTCCAAGAGGCACATCTTAGATTTAACGACACAAATGAGTCGAAAGTAGAAGTGTGGAAGAAGGTATGCCATTCAAACAGTAAGTAAAAGAGAGCTGCACTAGCTATACTAGTATCAGACATAATAGATTTTAAGACAATTATTGTTAAAGACAAAAAAGGACATTTCATAATGACAAAAGGATCAATCCATCAGGAAGACATAATAATTATTATAAACATATAGGCATGCACCTAATCACAGAGCCAGAAAATGCCTAAGGCAAAATGGGCAGAATTGAGGGGAGAAACAGATAATTCAACAATAATAGTTGGGGCCTTAAACTACCCCCCAGGCTCCATAATCCCTCCCTCATGTAGTCAATATGACTCAAAAACTGAATTGTCTTAAGCTAGGTTTAAATCAGCTTCCTGGGTCCTTTGCACTGGGTCTGTCCCCATGTTTCAGTCCACAGTGTACCCTTGGAAATTATACGGTGGGTTGCATCATCTTGTTTATATTACCACCATTCACACTTTTTAAAGAATAAATTTTAAAGATTAAAGATCGAAATGAAGACATTTAGAAGCAATGCATTTTTTCTTTAACTTAAGCAGCTTTCCAGCCCCCACTCAAGAGCTATTTAGTGACATCCACTCTTGGAGTTTGTACTGACACTGTTCAGTCAGATTCAGGAATAGTAAAATATTCAGGAATAAAAATATTCAGGAATAAAAAAATCTATGCTGTGGCTATACACCGTTCAGAGAGTAATTCACATACTCTCTCTTCTAAGGAAGGTCACTGTTAGTTTCCAAATGACCTTTCCTGGTGTCTCAACCACTTTCAACTTTCTATTTAAATATGAAATGTTCAGTTATAAAATTATATCTGAAAATTTATCCAATCACTTTAGAATTCTTCTCTCGATCAAAAAAAAAAAATCTTCAGGAGAATACAAATCCTTTACACAAAGGAAAATGTAAGGACAGATTTCATTGGAACTGTAAATCTCTTGATAGGTAAGTATTGCTATGCAAATGCACTGCATAGCATACATTTGGGGGTTTTTATGATAACCTTATATTTCTACAGACCGACTTTCATCATGATGCTCACTGACTATCTTTTTCATTCTCTGACCTCTTTTCTTCAATTTCTTTTGCTAGCTATTTTTGCCACTTACCTCTTAGATATTAGTATTCCATCTTCTGTCCACTTTTCTTTTTATCTGTCTTTTATCACTAGGAAATTTGATACTCTTTTACGGCATTGCCGAACTATAAGCCAAATTTCTACCCCTTTCCTAAAAAGTTCTTCTATGTTCCAATCTTTTTTTTTTTTTTAAGATTATTTATTTATTTATTTGACAGAGACAGCCAGCGAGAGAGGGGACACAAGCAGGGGCAGTGGAAGAGGGAGAAGCAGGCCCCTAGCGGAGGAGCCTGATGTGAGGCTTGATCCCACAACGCTGGGATCGCGCCCTGAGCCAAAGGCAGACGCTTAACGACTGCACCACCCAGGCGCCCCCTATGTTCTAATCTTTATTTCCACATTCTTGCTGTGCTTATACCATAGGCTGTATTTCAAACTCTCCCAATCCCCATGGCCACCTTCCAACAAATCTTGTTGTATTCATTTCTTCAATTAATGCACCCCATCTACTCCTCACTTGAGTCATTCTTGATCTTCCCTCTTCCTATTTCCCACATTTCATTTTCCCCCAAATACCATCAAGTTTGCCTCCAAAATCCTTCAAACTATTTGTGATAAATTAAAAATGATCAGTCTTGCCTCAAGGATGAGAGGCCATATGGAGGAGTGGAGAGATGCCTTTGCGCACTGTCAGCACCAACACCCAGACATATGAGTGAGTCCACCATCTTGAACAATGCAGGATTTTCAGCCATAATATTATTGTAACCACAGGAATGTGCCCCAGCAAACCAGTAGTAGAACCATCTAGCTAATCCATATACTGACGAGAAAGAAGTCATCCTTCGCTGCAACCACTCAGCTTGAGGTATCTTGTTAGGTGACAATAGTAAACTGAAACACCATCCATTCTTCTCTGTGCTGATGGCCCTACCTGAGGCTCATTAAGGATTTCTGGATTTTGGAAGTGACAAGATAACCAATCTCCATACTCCTATATTTGCTCTTCCAATTCACCCAAAACCACCATCTTTATTACATTGACATATTATCATATTTTTCCTATACTTATAAACTCTCAGTAAGCACATTGCTCTAAGTAACAGCCAAACTCTTTAGTACAGCATTGAATGCCCTTTACTGTCCACCTAACTTGCTATTCCAACCTCATTTCTCACTACGTCCACCTTTTGTACTCCCGTAAGATTTTGCAATGTTTTTATCACAGCATTTACTATCTACTTAGATTATATTGATGTAGTCAAGCATTTATTCCACTATCTATAGCAACTATAGGTGACCACAGTACCCAAACACAATGAACACCGAATTACTGTCTACTGTATAAATGCTTTGCTATAATCAGAAAACTTGGTTTTACTTTGCTTCATTTGAATTTCAGTCTTGAAAACAAGGCTGCTTTATGTCCACTTTATTGATGAGGTAACAGATTCAAAAAAGTTATGGGCTCGGCTAGGGTTGCAGGGTACTAGAGTCTTTACAAGTATTCTTATCTGATTCTTAGCCATGTACACTTTGCCCTAATTAACTCCTCCACTCCTCAAAAACCCTACATATTTGCATTTTTGAAAAAGAAAATTTAAATAATCTACCAAGATCAGGTTCTCTGTCAGTGTTATATAATTTTAGGTAATACTTCTTTGATTCTATGTTATAAATATACAGTGAATTCCTTTCCTTTAGTCTAATGTAAAGTTGTATCATAATAAAATCTTTAATTAATGCTTATTCTTATGGATAGCCCTTATATAGTGTGTCTCGCTCCTCCAGTATATTCAGGAAAAGCTTATCGTTCCACTGCAGTTGGCCTGGTAAAATCAACATATTTAATCTTTATGTGGAATAGCTGGCTGAAAGCCAATGGAATCAAAAGGGCAGGTCTGAGCAAGGAGAAAACAGGCAAGTGTAGACGAGTACAGGAGTAGGACACTCTTTTCACAGATACAGTAGAAACTGCACTCTATTCTGTAGGGAATGAACAATTCTATTGGATTGAATAGGCCCCTGATTGCTTTTCCCACTTGCCTGATTGTGACCTTGGACATTTTACTTAATTTCTCTAAGTCTTGATTAACTTGTCTGAAAACTAAGGGTAAATATGCCTCACAATGTTATTGGAGATTTAAATGAACTATTATATAAACACTGCATTGCACATTGTCTGGCATAGAGCAAGTGAGCAATAGATCCTAATAATTATAATTCTTGTTATGTTAAACGGTAAAAGAGTTTTAGGTTAAATACAGTAATTGTTCATGATTAGTACTAGAGTGTTGAAATAAACACCCCCAAATCAAAGTTATTTTGTTAACTGTGATATTTTATTTCAACATTAGTGTTATGCTAAGACTCGGAGGAAGAAGTTGTCCAGAATGTGGAAAATGCTCATGGTTGACCCAATCACATGGCAAGGTGAATGAGACTACTATGATTGATTTGAACAATATTAATTCACAGCCCTAAGAGACTTAACCGCTCAGATACTATTGAAAAAGCAGGCATTCTATTAGCATTGGGGGAAATAGCTATTGGGTAGCCAACCAATGGTGTCTATCACAGTTGTCTCTACAACTTTTCTCCACTTCCTCAACTCCCTTTCCCTCTTCAATCCACTCTACTCTGACATCCGTCCCTCTTGTTCATGAAATCGCCTACTGAAATGACCATTGACTCCCATATCCCCAAATTTAATCAACATTTGTTTAGCTCTCCTCTTACTAGACCTGTTAGTAACAAACAACACAGTTGCTTGCTCCTTCTTACCAATGCTCTTTACTTGGTCTATGTGATGAAAACTTTCATGATTGTCTAGCATCTCCCTCCCTGTCCTTAGACAACCCTTCCTCTTCTACTCAACCTGATATGACTCAGAAATTTCATTGTTTCCCTCCCTACCATCTACATGCCAATAACTCCTAAATTATATCTCTAGTGCACACTTCCAGACCTTTATGTTCAATGGCTTGCTGACCTATTCACTTTATCATCTCACTGGCATCACAAAATTAACATTTCCACAATTGAAGTTTTGATTTTCTACCAAAAAGTTTTTTCCTCCAGACTTACATTATTTCAATAAATGATACTCTCACATACACCCTTAGCCATTCATTTGCTCAAGCAAAAAATCTGCGTATATCTTGACGTAACACTTTTTTACTCCCACATTCTATATATTACTAAGATATTATTAAGACTCATTGATTGTATCCTCAAAATTCCCTGAATCCATCCATTAACTCTCCATTTTCACTGCCAACATCTCAATCCAAACTATTTCAACTCTTACCTAGAGTAATGCATTGTCTCCTAACAATGTCTATCTTCTTCCACTCTTACCCCAATCCAACCCAATGTCCATATTGCAGCCAACGTGGTCTTTTAAAGATATAAATAAAGTGGTGTCACACTCCTACTTAAAATCCTTTCACGACCCCCCTTTGCACTAAAATAGTAGTACTCAACCAACTGAGTATGCTGCACAAGGCCCTACCTGATGTGGCAAATGTATGCTAGCCTTTTCATTCTCATCTCAGGCTATGCTTGTCCTCACTAAATGTACTCGGGCCATCTTGGCCTTTCTTTAGTTTCTTGAACATAGCACACTCCTTCCCAACTGCAAGTTCTTTTCCATGCTGTTCCCTGGATTGCCTGGATTGCTGTCCATACACAGCCTATCTCACACACACAAACTGGACAAATTATTTGTCTACCTAACTGTTTTCCCTCCAGAAAGGCTATTTATGATTGTCTCAATAAAGGAAATGGCCCTGTGGTCTTTCTTATAGCACCTTGTCCTTTTCCTCCATAATCCTTATCACTCTCCGTAGTTTTAATTTTTATTTTAATTTTGCAAACAAATTAAATATGTGTAATTATTAAAATTCATCTCACACTTTGCTCTTTGGTTAAAATTGGGTATAATGTAAGGTGCCTGTTAATTTGCCTAAATGTATATAGTCTTTATTAGATGCTTGGAACACACCTCCTTTTGTAGGTACTACCATAAGAGAACACACACACACAACACACACACACACACACACACGAATATGCAGAAGTTTCTTTATAACTTCGGGGAAATTATGAAATTCTAAAATTTGTATTCATAACTATGGGATTCTAACTGCCATTTTAACCCAACAAAATTCAGTCCTTGCTAAAAGTTATTTCATTCTTATGAAACATTAAATCCAAAAAAGGAACTTCACATTTCATTATCATTAATGAATGAAAAATCTCTAATCCACTGAAATTTATCCTATTTCAATAAGTATATGCCAATAAAATACCCATATGTCTTTACGGACCTCTGTTCTATGCTTGATTTTAATTTATTAGAATGCATCAATTGGTCTAAGTCAATTACTTTAAGGGAAATAATATTAGTAACGTTTTGTCTTTAACATCTCAAATAGGAAATCCCCATTAGTGTAATAAATAATGTATTTGGCAGGGAATTGGCAAGCCATCCTAATCAGAAAACTTCCTGGCTGACAATCACACAAAATTGAGACCACAAAGCATATCTTAAATGTTTCAGTACTTGGATTTTCCTAAATACTTCTTTTAAGTTCCTTCTGAGCAACTTGCACAAAGATCAAAACATACTAATTTCATCATTGCTGGCCAAAATCATAAAAGAAACTTATTAAACCATATGGATATATTTACTAACTTATAAACAACAAAATGTTTCGTGACTGTATTGAAAAGAGTCAATAAGATAAAAGATTTTCTTCATTTGTAAAATGAAGAGATTGAGCTAGATGACAGTTAAGATATCCTCAAGTCCTAAAATTCTAATTCTTTTGCTCTCTGAGTAAACAGTACTTATTTTCCTCTTCTCATGAGGAAAGTTACTAGTATCTATACTTTACTATTTCTGTATTTTTACTTCGTATTTAAAAATGTGTAGTGTATTGAACTGATACACTAGAAGCTTTGGGCTTAGTCTTGCATCTCTGAGAAGTGGAAATACAATAGAGAAACTCATCACCACTACCCAGCATGAACAAGCAGCTAATTTGGAGGATTTTCTGCTACCCCTCCACTCTCTCCTTTTATATCCCTCTCTGCCCCAATTCTATTAAACACATACGCGCGTACACACACAGACTCCACCACCACCACCAGGTTGTCCATTATGAATACAACTATTTCTAATCTGTTGAGGGCAACAGAGAGCATCCTCAGGAACCAGAGTAGAAACAACCCTTCCTAGAATCCATTTTAGATGTCTCCTCTGACAGTTCAGCTAGAGCTCCTGCACTGTGAAGGCATTTTGGTCAGACACTTGTGCACAGCCCTAGGAAATAGTTCTAAGAAGTAACAGAGTTAAAATCAAATCTAGTCAAAGATGCCACTAACCAAGCAAGAGACTCCAAGACTGCCCATGGTCAGATCTAAGCTGTACCCTGTTACTTGAGCCAACTCTTGTATTAGAGATATCAGTGGTGGGAAAAGATAAAATGTGGAATAGGAAGACCAGTGAGAGAATCACAACTCAAGTCCTGGGTCACATAATTTGCCATAGGGAATATACATCTTTTGAAATGCAACTCTTGGCATGGTACTGAGCTATGATACAAATTGAAAGTCTGAATATGGGATATCACATGACTATTTGGCTAGAATTTCCCATCATGAGCTAAATCCTGCCTGACCCCCGAACTCAGATAGCCAGACTTTTATCATCCAACATGGTTGTACTACTACCTGTTCCTCAGCTCACTCCCATGGACCAGAAGGGGGATATCTAAGGACTAGCTGATAGAAGATGGAGAAGCCTAAGCTTGGTTTGCAGATGGATCAGCTCAGTATGTGGATGCAAACCACTATATATTTTAACCCAGGGACAACCCTCCCGATTGGTCATGTTTGAGACACTGCATCTGATCATCTACTTTGTGTGATAAAAGTGGCCTGAAATTAGAACATAGGAGGACTCATGGATAGTCTGGCTAGCTGTTCAAAATCCTAGAAGAAAAAAGATTAGAAGATCAGAGACAAAGAGGTCTGGCAGAAAGAATATATACAGATAAATGAGAGTGGGTATAAAGTGTGAAGATCTTTGTATTCAAAGTTAACACCAGTCTAAGAGCACCCTCCATGGAAGAGGCTCTGAACAACCAGGTAGACAGAATGACTCAAGCAGATGATAGCAGCCAGCTGTTATTGGCCAGGCCAATGCTGGAACAATGGGCATATTAAAAAGTGGCAGTGGTGACAGAGATTAGACATCAACCCAGCAGCAAAGGCTCCCACTTTCCATAATGAATCTAGCTACAGCTGCCTCTAAATGTCCAACCTGTCGGCAACAAAGACCAATCCTGAGCCCATGCTATGGCACCATTCCTCAAGGAGACCATCTGTATATTTGATGGCAAGTTATCTACACTTGACCCCCTCGGCCCTGAAAAGGCCTGTGATTGATTCAGATAGGAATAGACCTGGGTGCAGATTGTCTTTTCTTGCCACAGGGTCTCAACCAGCAGCACTATCCAAGGGTTTGCTCTACCTGCCCAGGATCCCACATATAGCAGAGTAGGTATAAGGGTAAGCACATGACAAAGGGATACACCACTCATGTCACATTCATGAAAATGTTGATAACAGGTAGACTATATGGACATGGACATTCATTGTCCACATGTCTTTACAAGGAGGGATTTATTGTCCCAATTGCCCGGGTGCTGTCAGGCCCTTCATGAATTGCCTCAGCTGCAGAGAGCCCCACTTCCTGTGGTTGCCCCCAATTAACAACTGACTCAAGCATGAGTACAAAAAAAAAATTGAGCCAACTCGTCCCAGTGAGTTAGGGCCATTGTAGCTCCAGAGCACAGGTTGGTCAAATCTGACATCACTTCTGCAACACTGCTCAACTTCTCCCTAACCACATTTGCTTGCTGTTTCTTCCACAGTTGTTAATCCCATGGGCACTAAGAGACATTTATTCTTTAAACTTCATCTCAGAGTCTGAAAGAACCAACCTGAGTTATATCTTCTAAAAGAGCCTCAGGAAAGAGAGTGAGCCATGGGTGGGAGGCTCCAGAGTATATTACTATCTCAGGACATTCTTATGAATCTACACAATGCATTTATAGTATATATTTTTACTTTTTTTAAAAAAAATTTTATTTATTTATTAGAGAGAGAGAGAGACAGGCAGCGAGAGAGGGAACACAAGCAGGGGGAGTGGGAGAGGAAGAAGCAGGCTCCTAGTGGAGGAGACTGATGTGAGGCTCGATCCCAGAATGCCGAGATCACGCCCTGAGCTGAAGGCAGACATTTAACGACTGAGCCACCCAGGCGCCCCTATAGTATATATTTTTAAATTCTCTTGGGTTTGTACTTGTAGCTCCTATGATAATTAAATGGCATGTTAATAAATTGTCAAATATCTTTAGCTGATGGGTATAGAAAAGTTACATCATATATGCTTTAAAATTATTATTTTACAGGTAAAAATAACCTCAAAATGAATCATAGATGCAAACATAACAGTTAAAACTATAAAAACTTCAAGAAGAAAGCATAGGGGAAATTCTTAGTGACTTTGGATTTGGCAAAGATTTCTTAGATACAGAACAAACAGCATTAGCAAAATTCATAAATTGGGCTTCATCAAAATTTACAAGTTTTGCTCATCAAAGGACAATGTGAATGAAAGAAAAGATAAACCATAGACTGGGAGAAAATATTTGCAAAAGACACATTTAAAAAGGATTTATACCCAGAATACAACTCAATAACAATAAGATAAACAACCCAATAAATACAAGCAAAACATGTGAACTGATGCTTTACCAAAAAAGATATACAGCTGGCTAATAAAGTCATGAAAATATGGCCAACATTATTAGTCATTAGAGAATTTAATTAACTGAAGTGCATATTATACACAAATTAAAACTAGATGAGAACTACTTCTACATCACTAGCATTTCTAAAACTAAAAAGACTTTATGCCAAGCATTGATGAGTATGTGTAACAACTGGACTCATATACAGTGCTCTTTAAATGTAAAAGGTATAGCCACTTGGAAAGCTGGTTGGCAGTTTATTATAAATACAATTCAGCAATTCCACTCCTATATATTTATCCAAGGAAATTAGGAACATATATTCACTGCAGTTTTATTCATAATAGCCCTGGAAACAACCAAATGTCCATTAGCTGTTGAATAGATGAACAAATTGTGTCATAGTCTTACAATGTAATACTACTCAGCAGCAAAGAGAAGCATACCTCTGATACATGCAATAATATGAATAAGTCTCAAGAACATTAAGAGGTCATAGGGAATTCGATCTATACTAAATTCTAGAAAATAGGAGCTAATCTATAGTGACAGTAAGAGATTAGTTGCATCAAGCTGTGGGTGCAGGAGGGAATGACTTCAAGGGGCAAGGGGGAACATTCTGGGCTGATAACAATATTCTATATTCTGAGTGAGTGGTGGTTACAAAGTACATATATTTGTCCAAAGGTATAAAACTCCATACTTAAATTCTTTGAATTACTGTATTAAATTACACTTCAGTGAAGTTAAAAAAAAAAATTTAAAAACCATTTTAAAAGAGTGTGACCAAAAGAAATGAAAGGAGGGACTTGAGTGAATATTTGTACACCCATATTCATACCAGTTTTGCACAATAGCCAAAAAGTGGAAGCAACCCATGTGTCCATCGATGGATGAATGTATAAACAAAGTATGGTACATACAATGAAATATTATTCAACCTTTAAAATCTGACAGCATCTGACATGTTACCACATGGATGACCTTGAAAACATTTTGCTAAGTAAAATAAACTTGTTACAAAGGGACAAATATCGTGTCATCCCACTTACATGAGGTTCTTAGGGTAGTCAAATTCATAGAAATAGAAAATAGAATGGTGGTTACCAGGGGCTAGGAGGAGAGGGGAATGTTAGTGATTAATGGGTATGGAGTTTCAGTTGGGGAAGATAAAAAAGTTCTAGAGGTGAATGGTGGTAATGGCCACACAACAATGTGAATATACTTAATGCTGTGAAACTACACTTAAAAATATTAAAAAGGGAAATTGTATGTTACGTATAGTTTAGCACAATAAAAAAGAGGAGAGGTAGTAAAGACAGTGCGTGAGGGAAAACACCCCCATTGAAATTAATACTTTGCTTCTTTGGTGGGAAAAGCATGGCAACCAAGAGCTGAGTTGCTGGTATTGGGGCAGCCCTGACAATGGAAAACTGAGAAGCAAGGGATTGAGGAGATTAGAAAGGAAGAGCTTCAAGTAGTTACCATCCTGACCAACAGGATAGGTGAACCCAATGACCCGGATGATTATCTTCATGTTGAAATGCAAGGAAATTTCATCTTAAGTGTCTCCCAAAAAGGTTATGCCTCTACCTCCCCAAAGCTGGAAGCATGTATTTCATGGGAACTTGCTGGAGAATTGACTAATGGAAAGTTTTGAATTTGGAGGGCCTGCTGTCTGCACAATAATGTCCCTGCGGGCAAAGACAAAGGGTTGTCTTTCCCCAATTCCTAAGAGGAACACTGGCAAATTGCTTAGATTCTGAGGAGATCAATAGGACACAAGAATCAGCTATGCTTGCAGGCACTGCAGCCATAGCAACAACCTTGGCAAACCCTCCACACAGAGAGCAACAAGCCACTTCAAAATCACTGGGACCTGAGCCAAGAGAGGGAACACTGAGACAAGGACTTCATAAATCTTAAGGATAAACTCCCTGCTCATGAAAACAAAGGACAAGTTCCAAAGCATTTTCTTTGATTTCTTCTGATCTGTCTTTAAGAAGCCTGGCCCTAAAGTCGAGATTGGGCCCAGTCTCTCAAAGGGAAGGACAAATTGCCCCAGAGTCCTTAACATGAAGGTCCATTAAAACATTAGATCTGCCTGGAGAGACTCTAAACCCTGTAACCTGTTCTGAACAAAGGATAATATTCAAGAATCTCAGGGGCTTTTAGATACAGGATCAAAGATAACATTAATTCAGGGAAATTGAATATAAGAAGAGAAATTATTTTGACAATTGAAGTATATGAAGGAGAAAGTAGCTGAGGTTGTTAAGTTGTGATAATTGCTTGACACAGAGGACCAAAGAAGTTTTCCTGGAAGGTTATCACCTTACCCTGAGTGTGTAATTGCAATAGATTTATTGCGATTCTAGGGATGGAAAGAGCCTTCAAAATGTTGAAGAGTAAGACCCTAACAATTGGGCATGCCAAAAGAAAACCTTTATAGTGACCCTGTATCACCATAATTGCAAATAGAAAAATAACAACGTACATTAGGACTATAGCAATTTACATAATAGGGGTGCGGAAGAAACTAGGAATAACACTTTACAGTATTTATCTCTTTAATTCCCTGTTTGACTAGTCCAAAACAGAGATGGACATTGAATCAACCTTTTAGTAATCCGTGGTTAGTGATACAGCAAATGCAGTCTATTAGATCCCTGTTAATTTTGGTAACCATGTAGTTTGCCTTCACTTGGCCAGAATTATACATTTATTGTCCTATGATAGGGATAAACTCTCTAGCATCATGCTATAATCTAATAATGTGAAAATTAAAAAGGTGTTCTTGACCTAATTCAAATAGAAAATGTATTCATGGGGCACCTGGGTGCCTCAGTCGGTTAAGCATCTGCCTTCTGCTCAGGTCATGATCCCACGGTCCCGGGAGGGACGCGCACATCTCATCATGCTCCCTGTTCAGCAGGGAGCCTGCTTTTCCCTCTCCCTCAGCCCCTCCCCCTGACTCATGCTCAGCACTTGTGCGAACACACGCACTCTCTCTCTCTCCAGTAAATAAAATATTTGTTTAAAAAACAGAAAATGTATTCATTTCATAAGTGGCACCTTGAGTAGCAGTCAGAAATAATTGTATCTGAGGCTCTGTCTTCCCTTCTTAGTTTCGTTAGTAAAAAATGATAGAATAATTTAACAGAAAAAAGAAATTCAAGGGCCCTTCATGAAACAATAACTTCTTTGGAAGTACTATTATTTGGAACAAATAAATTATGCGCTGAATGAGTCAACATTTTTCTCCCTTAAAACTCCTATCACTACACAGGATACAAAGCAGTTCGCACCATGTATGGATATCGACACATCCGAGTATTATGCTGCCGTCTCATTATTGGATTACATGGCCTCCTGAACAGCAGGTTCCTTAACGTTTCCATGGGCAACTTTCTAATCTTTCAGCCCATGTAACCAGTATAACCTAGTTATGACTCTCCAGTGAACTCTCCAGTGATCTTTTCCATAGAATCATTGGCATGTCTCTAAGATGACAAAGTTGTCAAGTCTGTCAAATGGGGGACTCATTTGGAAAATCATCTGTCAGCCACTCATTGAATCACAGTTAAAACAGAGCAACTCAAAGAGAGAACAAGTCTTTGCCACCACTATGAATTTGATTGTATCTGACAATCCAAGTACTCTCAAGGAAAAATGGGCAGATGAGATCTCCATTGTTAAATGGAGTCAGAGTAATCAGGAGAGAGTAATAATATCCTTCAGAGAAGTGCATTGCACTACCACAGACCAGACCTTGGCAAGGACACCCTTACGGATTCCCAAGGTACACTGCTTCTTCTAAGAAACAGTGTTCTCGACCTCTGCACTTTTCCCATCTGATACCTCCAAGACCTTTACTTTAAAATATTACAAGATATGGTAGCTACCCAAATCCCAGTTTGGGGGCAAACAAAATTGAGACAGAGCAGGGACTGGACTCCAGCCTGCTCACCCAGGAACTTGTAGAGAAAAAACAAAAACAGAAACAGAAAAACCCGAATAACCCAGTTCTCTAGCCCAGCTTGTGGGTGCTGCTTGCTAAAAGCCACAAGCTCCAAACATCTCCTATGGCCCAGCTTACAACCAGGTTGCCCCCCTGAGAACCACACTAAGCCAGTCTGGGCCACAATGGACCCCAGTGCTGACCTTTTGCCAACTTTTCCCTTCGTCATAATGCTAAAAATCATGCCCAGGGATGGAGATTTAGCATGCTAATCAGACATGCAATGTTTGAAAAAGCATAATCTCTAAGTGTGCAGGGACTGATAAATCCTCACCTTTACATGGTTAAACATCACCCTTTACCCCTCAAGCCTCTTTAAAACTTTCACTGACCTCTCCTCAGCAGCCATCCTGAGAACTCTTTGTGCTGTCACCCTCGTGCTCCAGCAGAAGCCCCAGTAAAGCCTTGCTTGGGACTCCTGCTTGGCCTCTGGTCAATTTCTACTGCTTAGTGAATCCAACCAAGTTTGGTAACAGGATGATTGAAGGTGGAGTCTTCTTCATGATAACAATTTATCTTCTCAGTAATTGCTCCCTCAAAGTACCATGTCCCATAACTCATGCCCCATGGCACATGAGATGAGGTAAGAGTCTGGCCGATAAATATGCCAGAACTTCAGCCATACCTGGCCATATCCACCACCATAAAGGGATCTGATGCAATTCAGATGGTAAGTCCTGAATGCTTCTTTACTAATGCACTAGAGAGAAAATAAAACTAAAGCTGTCTTATTTACTGAATTAGGACAAAGAGTACATGATTCACTGGGGGAAAATGGGTTTAAAAAAAATAAAAGTAAACACTTGTGTCTAAAATGATATTTTCTTATATTTTAGTTATGTTGAGGGGAAAACTTGTTGATGAAATAAGCATAGATAATCATTTCTAAATGCTAGACATGTTAAAATAAATATTAAAACTCCCTTTGACCAAATAGGTGGCAACGTACGTATGAATCACTTAAAAGCCAAATCCTATATGGAGCTTTAGTGATTGAGGAACCAGGAAATATTGAATATTTTGCCAAACAGAGCCAGGGGAACTTTAAAGTCTGTAAATCTTTTAAAACTAAGAGGCCTCTGGTTATCTTTTTTTCCCCATATTTTTCTTTTCTAGTGTAGTTCTCTGATCTTTCTACTCTGTTGATGTATACTATTAGGTAAGGCTAGGATACAAGCTCACTACACCCGGTTTGTCCTAATCAATTGCACTTTGGCGGCCTGAGCTTGAAGTTGCTTACTTTGATGAGAGACAGGGCTACTTTCAGCATATATGGAAACATTTAGCCAGCTATCCTGAGCCATTTGATACATTTTAGCCTCCCATTCTAGAGGGGTGTCTATACAGAGAAGATCCTTGGTCTCAAACTATTAATTACATCCAATCATACATTGAACAGGGCAATAGCTGGGACATGTGGAAGAACACTCAACCAGAAAAAAGATCAATCTGTTCTATTTTAACAACTGGAAAAACTAATTAGTGCTAATGAAAGTTTATTTATATACATTCTAAGATTGTTTCTGGGTGATTAATGTATCAACATGATTAAAAAGAACACTAGAACACTTCCAGCTGCACAACAATGTAAATTAAATATTTCTATTTACTTGGTAGACTATTCAGTAAGTGTTTTTTGCCACAAATCCAAGGAAATGCACCAGCGCCACATAACTAGAACATTTCATTACAGCTCCATGAACCCTTTGGGGTAGAAATATGAAGAATATGAAAGAGTGCGAACCACTTAGAGTCTCCTTAGATCTGATTGTCTTTGGTGCCATGCTCAGAATACACTAGTACCCAAACATTAAAAATTGTATGGTATATAGAATTTTGGTTAATAGAATTAGATTAAGGGGTCTAGTCCTATGGGAAACAGTTAATTCTTCAGAGAGAAGGGAGCGCTCTGGATGATAGCACAGCCAACCTCACAACAGGGTTTCAATAGGATTCTTGAGAGAATTAAGTCCCAATAGACCCATTACGTGTAATACATTAACTTGTGTTCTGTACATCTAAAATGGTACCAGATATGTTCCTTGGGAGAATTAAGAAATAGTTACACAATTTTTCTATAGGGCTTAATTCTCTTGGAAAACTCAGTTGAAAAAAATTCACCAGTCAACATATGGCCGTCCAGTGAGTCAGACTTTGAAAACTCATCCCTGCCCAAAGAACTGAAGTGTTGTTGGACCAAAAATAATCACAGGAACAATGAAACTTGTTCTAATATGCTTAGAAAACAGTTGAAGGAAGTGTTTTAAAGTCATCTTGTATAATTTATAAGTCCATACTGGAAGAAAGATTGGTATTAGGTATAAACATTGCCAGTTTAATACTGTTCCTTCATTTCTACGTCATCGTTTATACATTGCCAACCAGATAAAAGAAAGATAATTGTTAAGGAATTTAAATGTCCGAGTGTGACCTGCAGAATTGTTTTGTTCAGCCAGAAGTGAACTGTTGAACCAACTGCATGAAATATGTAGCTCCCCTTTTCCCTTCAACTTCTTCAGCACTGTCTCTGTGCAATCTACTGGCCCACGGTAGGTTTCATTAGTACGCTCAGCTTGGGAACCTTAGAATAATATGAAATGTAGGTTCTATGAAAATATTTAGGTTTGTTCTAATGGCGTGTCAGACTAAACCCCTTCTCTGTCAGTAGGAAAACACTGAGAAACTCTAAGAATCTGTCAAGGAATTATATGCGTTAATCACACCAACTAACATTATACTATTAACTAAAATACCCTATTACCATATTGTTGGCTGGAGGAAAGTGATGTGACTTAGTCTCACATATCATGTGTATCTTAGGGATGATATCATCCTAAGAACCAACAGGCTGAGGTTAATTGAGTCCAACTTCAGTTTATAGATCTCTGTCTTCAGTAAACTGAAATGGAAACATTTTATAAAACTGTTGGTTGTGAGAAATTTGAGACTTGGATTTATTTGGACTCAACCCCCCCCCCCAGATGTCCTAAAATTATTTTTGCTCGTAGAAGCACCATGCACTGAACAGATAGGAGTTGTTTGACGTACTAATTTCTCACTTACCAATAGTATATAATAGCTTCTTTAATTTTATCATTCAAAATTAGAAACTGCCTATTTATAGGCATAACAACTTATGTATTGAAGTCAGAGTTTTGGTATATATATCTAATATTTCTGATCATTACTTAATTCACAAAACTGGCACTTCTCATACACTGCATTATAAATATAAATGCTGGCCTGAGTGGCCTTCTAACTTCTATATATTAAGTTTACAATAGATCTATAGTTCCATGCATGGTTGATAACTTTAGGTTTCTGAATTGTTTTGACATGGAATTTAATTGAAAACCAGATTCTTTGGAATTGGCACACCAAAGCTCGACCAAATCCCCATGTTTTTAGATTTCTTCTATCATTGCAGAAAATGTAGGGAAGTTGGGCAGTTGATAGTTAATATCCTAGGCAAGAAAGAGTGGCAAATTTAATAGGTGATTGTTAATAGAACATTTAAAAATGAAAGAAAATTAAAAGGAAGAAGCAAAAAGGATGACTAATGGTGGGATTTTCCCCAAGCATCCTGAGGACATGATAAATTGTTTTCAAACTATTGATTTGATAATAAACCAAATTATTATTATCCTTCCATATATGACCACTTCCCTTTAGGAGTAGCAAGTGAAATCTATTCAGATACCTAATAGGTCATTTCTTCAAATAATACAAATTCGGCAGATGCAAATTATTTTTTGCACCAAGGAAGAAACTGCCAAGATATAAGTATAATGAGAATACAAGATACAGTGACTTCTTAGTTTTCTGAAACTTTGTAAAGCCATTGCTTCAGTCATACTTCATATCTCAGATCAATACAAGCAACTACCACAATAAAGAAGAGTTAACCTGTATTCTCGTCCTATCTCCGAAAAAAATTTTTTGATTCTGTAATGATATTTATTGGGGGCCATCTTTTATCAGTGTACGGTCTCTTTGAATTTATAAGACTTCCTTCATAATTATAAGTTCAGACACCAGCATCATTTTGGAAAAGACTCGAAATACTGCATTATGCTTGCTTAAGAACAGGTACTTTAAGTATAGGTATCGAACATTGAACCAAACTAGTTTTTTTTACTTTTATTTATAAATAAAAGTAAAAATAAGACCTATTTTATTTTGAAAATTATTAAAGTATTACGGTGAAACCATTTTTTATTACTTTTTTACATTTATAAAACCGAGGGTTTTTGAGCCGAAACATTTCCTTATCTCTGTCACTCACCGAGTACACATCGAGCGCACCCACAGCTCCCCTCCCTGCGCGCACACATTCCCACGCAGTTTTATAAAGTTATATCTTGAACACTCTATCCTCACCCCACACATCACATTGATTCATTTAAGTAATGAGAGGTGGAATTTATTTAAGTAATCGGTGTAACTCTAAATAGCATTAAAACATGAGTAGGTCTTGCCCTTTAAAGCACAATCTATGGTCCAGCAGCATCAAGCATCACCTGGGACATTGTTAGAAATACAAAATCTCAGACCACCCCCCAACACACACCCCAGACGTATAATTTAACAAACCCACCCTTTAACAAGACCCCCTAGGTGATTTTGTACGTACATTAAAGTTTGAGAAACACCGCTCTAGACTAGTGGTTCTCAAAGTGTAATCTCCAGACCAACTACTTCAGTATAACCTGAAAACCTGTTAAAAATTCAAATTTCCAGGGGTGCCTGGGTGGCACAGCGGTTAAGCGCCTGCCTTCGGCTCAGGGCGTGATCCCGGCGTTCTGGGATCGAGCCCCACATCAGGCTCCTCCGCTATGAGCCTGCTTCTTCCTCTTCCACTCCCCCTGCTTGTGTTCCCTCTCTCGCTGGCTGTCTCTATCTTTGTCAAATAAATAAATAAAATCTTAAAAAAAAAAAATTCAAATTTCCAGACCCTACCTCAGACCTACACATCAGACTCTCTGGGGCTGGAGCCCAGCAATCTGTGTTTCATCAAGCCTTCCCGGTTGGGAACTGGTGGCCGCTGCTACCATTATCATTACGACATGCTCAGTGACAATGCTGTGTCTAAGAGTGATGACATTGACAACTGCAGGGCAGAAGCAAACAAAACCTTAAGAAAGGCGTTTAAGAACCTACCAGATTTGTATGTGCAAAGTTGTCTAAACTTATCTGTGGCCCTGTCCCAGTTGCTCACTAAACTCCAGCCACAAAACTCTTTCTCGCCGTAGGGCTTCAGGCTTCTTGCTTCCTCTTCCTATCAGGCTTTTGTTCTCCTCTTAGGCTGGCTAGCTCCTTCTTATTCTTTACAGCCCATCAAAAATGTCAGCTCCTTAGAGAAGCCCTCTCTGACTCATCCTACCTAAATTTGTTCTCTCTTTTCTGTGCGGGAACCTTGTTTCCCGCGTAAAATCACATCACAATGCCCAGTTATGGCCTTTACTTGTTAGCTTACTTGTTTACCATCTGTTTCTCCTACTAGACATTAAGTTCCATGAAGGGATCACTTCTGTCTTGACTACCATCTTCCTTAGTGCCTAAATATTTCTTCTGTATAATAGCCTTTAGTGAGTATTTCCTGAATAAATGACTAAATAGGAGATATAATGAAAAAGGTACCAGACTCAGATACCATTATTAATGTTGGTGCCACATAGACTAATTCTTTCTGTGATCATAGTGGGAAAAAAAATTGGTCTTTGCCACACTGAATCAAGAAAATAACTGAGCATAAGCTGCCCATAATGTTTCATAACTTTCAGCATTAGAAGTTCTCTAAATATCAAAGTATTTCTCCAAGGAGCCTAGAATTTTGTCATTTAAAAAGTATGTTATATAAGTAGAAGAACTTTCACCTAAAAAGGAATGAGACCAAAACACAAAATAAAAATGTTTAATTCCCTTTTGAATGTGTGTTGAATTCAATACAATTTGAGAAAGCATTTTTCTAAGCCAAAGGATCCAATGTTACATTTAGAAGGCAACTGACTGCAAAAAAATATACCATCTATGCTATACTTTATTTTTAAAAAGAAATTCAAGATTTTATTCTATGTTTACTATGTTGCAAAACAGCTCAGGACATCACAACAAAGTAATGGCACAATAAAAGAATTTTTGTTGTGGTTTTTTTCCTTTGTATTATCTTCATATACCAGTAAAAAATAAACTCTTTAATAAATAAATATATATATAATAAATATTTGCAAATTGAAAATGTATAAATAGGTCCATCCTTTTAAAAAAAATGTACCATCTTGGTGTGGCGTGTTCTGTAGTATGCGTTTCATCCAGGGTTTTTACATATAACTCCATAGCCTACGAAATCCTACAAGGTCCTCAGAATTTATGTAGCAATAATCTTGGCCAACGGTGTCAATTTATTTCTTCAACATGAAGTATCTATTTTTAATGTAACTTTTAAAGTAAACATAATCCAGAGAGGTGAGGTACCAGCAGCAAACCAGGTGGGTTCCCATTATCCACAGTTCAGCAGATTTTCAGCTTCAATCTACCAGCAAGTCTTGAACCAGTGTACCTAAGGGAACTTAATCCACTTATAAAGAGAGGTCTTGATCTACTTCAAGTCAAAATATGGTTTTTTGTTTGTTCTCAATATTCTTTCCAAATTCAGCCACCCAGTAGAAAACTCCATAACATTCTGAGAAGACTCCTGGGTTATTATTTTACGATGCGAACTCAGACAAGAAAGAACGGTCGGCAGTTTGGCTCTTCAAGGAAGACACTATCATGCTTCAGCTGTACATCAGGATGTCCTTGTACAATTCGGGAACTCTCTCTGGATCCACTGGTCTAGGCAGGAAATGTGTGAATTTCTGATGTCTTTTGGACCTGGCACCATCTCTTGGAGTTCCGTCTTTGTTAAGTGCCACAAAATACCTACGGCCAGTGTCCCCATGTTTATATATGTTGGATGAATAGGTATTATACCAGTTCTCTTCAAATTGCTCCCTAAAGATGCATTCAGAAGTCAATTTCTCCTGTAAGAGAAAAGGTAACTACCATTAAAAAAATACCTTTGCAAGAGTTACCTTGTCTCATCTCTATATTTTTATTGCTTTACTTATAACAATATCCTTGTCAAAGAAGGAAAAAGGACGATTTTTTTTTTTTTTGCTTTGTTTTGTTTTAGTTCTTAAGTTATCTGGAATTCTTTCTTCCAGGTGACTAAACTTCCTAGTAGTTTAGTTCGAAGAACTTTAAATTAAATGTCTATCCTCAATTTTATTGTCAAATACTTAATGAATATCCAGAACTTTCCCATGTTTCATTATATCTCCCTCCTACCACCATCCCCATCAAACAGGCCTTTGTTCCATTGTTAGATGCCCAAGTTTTATATAGCAAGTCTCTACATCATTTCAAAACATTTCAAGATCTTGCTAACATCCAAATTCCTAATTCAAAACGATCATTTCAAATCATATATCTTCCCTTAATGTATTTACTAATTGTTTGACGATACATTTCCCATCATTAACTTTTACCTAGAGATTACCATTAGGTAAATGTAGTAAAGACCCAATGATTTCTTGCCTTTTTAAGATGAACTGTATCTTATCCTTAGGAATAGACCACAGTTGCTTTTTGAATCATGGCTCTTTAATTATCCAGATATGGTCAAACTAATGTGGTTGCCATTTTCTGTTGTTGTTTACAATATCCTACGACTTCATTAACTCATTTCCTATATATGAAGGTCAGTAGCATACGTACTTAGCTTTGGAAGATGATTATGGGTAGAGAAAATTTACATTAAATAAATGTAAAGGTGAAAAGAATTTAACATAAGAAGAAAATGTCATTTTTCTGTGTCTCTGGTAGGAATGATCAAAATATAGAGGGAAAGAGAAAGACCCAGGATAATGGGCAGGCAGACTAGCAAGCTGAAAGAAATAAATGTTTGGGGCTTAAAAACTGAAATTGAGGGCGCCTGGGTGGCTCAGTCGGTTAAGCACCCAACTCTTGATTTCAGCTCAGGTCATGATCTCAGGGTCATGAGATGTCAGGGTCACAAGGGGCGTGGAGCCTGCTTAAGATTCTCTCTCTCTCACCCCTTCTGGCCCTCCCCCCACCCCTCTTGAGCATGCACTCTCTCTCTCTAAAAAAAAACCCAAAAACTAAAATTGAGTTACTATACTACTGCTCAGACATATGGAAATTAATCAGGATACAGATATTTAATTTCTACATATGTGTATTTCATATATTTCTTCTGACATGCATTATTGGTAGATATTTGTTTATTGGCAAAATAGATAGTCATAATTTTAAGAATTACAATAATGTTTTTAAAATACGTACTGAGCCATAGAGTTCTCCTTTGTCATTCATTCCAAGGTAAAGACCACTGTCCACACCTCTAATACTGACCAGTCCCACTGCCACACTGATGAATTCCAGGATACCTACAATTAAAAAAAAAAAAAGGACAAATAATGACATATTTATTAATGAACATGTGACTACTGAAAATCTTCCAAATAGTAGACCAATAATGCTAAATATAATAATGTAGGCAGAAGTCCTTTATAAGCTGAAAAGTGCTAATACAATAGTCTTATTATGATGATCTTCCCACTTTACAGATGAAAAAAAAAACCTAAAAAGAAAAGTTGTCCATCATGGTGTAATGTTAAAGGTATAAAACCTTAAACCAGACCGACTTGCATAACTTACTGGAAAATTTACAGTAACTTAAGATTTCATAGTAACTTACTGGCCAGTCTGTCTACACAAGTCCTTTACCTTCTGCGGGGTTCAGTTTCCTCATGTACAAAATGAGCAAAATGCCTCTTCCCAGGAGAATGATAAGAACTGACACATTTAGACATTCAACAAATGGAAGTTATTATTATCATAAATTAGTACATAATGGAGGTGTTCTTAGTTCTCCATGATTCCATTAGTTAATTATATATGTTCTATTAATTGTTTTGTTTGGTTTTGCTAACTATGAATCAAGTCCATCTTTTTCTCCCAGCAGCCAGTATACCTTATATGGGTACATTAGTGTTTTATAGTTTATAAAGGGCTTCTACTTGTATTTTTTATCTGGTCCTCAAAAAACAATTCCCTAAGATAGGTATAGAAGATATTATCACCCCCATTTTTACACACAAAGAAACTGAGGAACAAAAAAATTTATTGATTTGCCTAAGAATATGATAGTTGGAATTAGTAGAACTGAACTTGAACTCACACCTTCTGAGCCCTAATCCAGTGTTTCTACTCCAGGACAATACATTGGTTTTGAAACTTTACAGATTACACAGTACGCTGTTTCCTGTCACATGGTTCTTAAAAATAAATTTGATAGTTCAAAAAAGTAAAAGGACTTTATAATTCATTAAATGTGATGGTCAAACACTGAGATTTTAGTATGCAAGTAGATTTTGCTATCAATAACTTTCTAAAATTATTTTCATTTATCAATAGATAAACTAGTATCAAAAACTCTCCACTTAATACACTAATATACCATAGTAAAAGAAATAATGCTTCCTTTTGCATCACTCTTTTTCTTTGCACACACTAACCTTTGGAATAATTTCTTTGTCTTATTCTGTAGACTCTGTTGAAAAAATATATAGATGTACTTTCTATGCTTGAAACTGCTTCAATAGCTTTCTACCTTCACCCCTTTACTCCTTCCTAAGCTCTACAAACAGTATCCATGTGTACCATTTAGCCTGGTTCTTGTTCTTAAGTCATATCTTGATTTATTGTACAACTTCCTGCTTGGACATGTGATGTTCCCAAGGCCACGGGAAAGTCCAAAATCTGGATAACCCTTATACAGAGGGTTCTCTTCTGTCCAGAGCCTAATTCATTCTTTGGCAGAAACATAGATTCTTAAGGTCGAAACATAGATTCCGAAGAGCTCAAATGAGCTCTTTCAAACTATTAGTAGGTCATGTAGAATGCTAGTGCTATCAAGGATCTTATAGCAAGAATATACTACCAAATAGACTGTAAGTGGCTTGAAAGAGTCAGTGCCCTTAACTGAGAGCCAAAGGCAGAGAGAAGAGAAGATACAGCAGGAAAACACAGACTCCACAGGATAGCCATTGTAATGACGAACATAGAGGTGGGGAGTAAATGAAAATTAAACATACTGTCAAGCTCATTAGTGAGTGATTCCTGTTAGAAACAAAAATACAGAACCAAAACATGATCAGTAGAAGAAGATATATTAATAGAATTTCATCCAGGATATACTTACAAATGTATAATTACTTGAAGTTGTATTGAATGTTAAATTCAAATGGAAAAGTATACTATGGCTTTAAGTACCTGATTTACATTAAGATGTTCTTGTCTTTTAAAAAACAGAAACTGATTAAATGATTAGGATATATAATAGAACCAATTTTCAAGTATAATAAAATATGTTTCAAAAAAATATTTCATTTCCATATTAACCAATTATATAACAGGTCCTATAAAGTACCCATTTCTTTTTTGCAAAACGAAATGGTAAACCACCTATACTTTATTTCTCATTTTAAGATAATGCTGCTATCTTGTAAAAAATATGTAGTCGTAGAAACCACATATATTTTAGAACAATTGTATTCAATAGTTTCAACTTTATTAAGCAACATCTAAAACTTCATCCATAAGCACATTAATAATTTTGCAATGGCTCATAGAGATTGATGGGAAAAAGGTTATGTGTTTTTTGTGTTCCTCTTAAAGATTTTAGCCACACTTTTAAATTCTGATCCTTTTTCTCCTCAAGGAAATAGTATACCACATAGTAATTTGTAATCACTTGATTCTTAAATGAGATTTGACAAGTCTTTCTTATTTATAATATGAGGTGGCAACTAAACTAATTCCTTAACAAAGAGTAGACATGAAAAACTTTCCTTAAGAAGTAATCACAGATTTTAGATAGATTTTCTAATGCCCAGTGTCCCATAAAAAGACTTGGAGGTACTTTGTCTTTCTGGTATCATTTTCAAAGCCAGCCTTTTTAAGAATCATAATAAACAGGTGAGTCAACCCACAATGCAACCACATCAGACAAATCTATGGAGAATAGGGGAGAATAAAGGAAAAGCCTTTAAAGGAATATGTTTGATCTCAGGTTAAACATTTTTTTAAAGTAATGATTCCATGTTTACATATTAGGTAAAATCTTCCTACTGTACTACTGTGTAGGAAAACTATTATAAATGTAGAGCAAACTCAGATAGGAAATTATTTTAACCTCACTGGGACCTTTTTGTTTAGCTTCTATTGATGTGGTTTTCAAATTTTAAATACAGGATTCTGAATTTTTCAGTTAATCATTCATGGGAAAATTAGTATAAACTATTAAACATATTACTCACTTTCACATCACAAATAGCCATTCTCAAGCTTTTTCAAAATTCTCACTTTGATGACACATAAACGAGTTTAAAACAAAAATAGCAAGATAATTTCATAATGAATAATTGAAGTGCTAGGAAAAGAAGGCAAATACAGAGAGAAGCATATGATGTTATACATGCTAAACATAAATTTTCTTCTCACCTATACTCCCTCCTAGTAATTATGATGTCTTAGCGATCCAAGGCCACTAGGATGCACTGTAATGCGTGGTAGAGGCTGTTCACATCTCCTTTAGGCTATCAGAACTAATCTGGGTTCTTTTCCCCTTGTGTAACAGTAGGTATTTTGTTTTGATATGTAGCCTCCCACCATAGAGTGATTTAAACCATCACAAAATCGGTTTAAGTCATATTTTTGCAAATACTAAATAATTGTGCAAAATTTTAGCAAAAAAATGTTCTAGAAGATGGTACAACATTTGTTTCTTAAGGAAATGATTTAAATACCAGGTTAATGAATGTTATCAAGTCTACACATAATCTCTTCCCATAGATTTACATCTCTTCCTATAGTGTTATAAAAAGACACAATCTGAAAGAAGCAACTCGTGTCATGGGGGATGTACAGGTGAATCACAAGTGTCTTAAAGGTGTCCAAGACTATACTATGTATCACAAAGGGTGGGGGTCGGGAAGGGAGTCTGAGTATTACCTCAGCTTAATTTCTACCTGCTTTACCTTACCACATTTGTGTTTGTTTCTAAATCTTTCTAGTAGCTGGAGGATTTTTTTTTTTCTTCGATAATGAATGGAGTGCAGTAATTCTTTAAAGCAAGAAAACTGAGCCACCTGGTGTCAGCAAAGTTCTTTAGAATCAGAATCTCAGCCTCTTCAATTTAGAAACCACTTTCTAAAAGTGACCCCAAGGTTGGCCACTAGGTCATGACACTCTTGACTCATAGTCAATGGGAATTTGGAAGAGATCAGGGAAGCTGCAAACATATGGGTTTTAAAAAGTTAATTTTCTAAGCCTTTAAGTGCTACCAAATGACCACCACATGCTCATTTCTGCATCTAGAGTTACAAATGCCCCTCAAACCGAGATTTACACTTCTCCTAAGTTTTAAATGAGTACTGCAAGTCAAAAAAGGAATGAGTATAAGAACAAGGGGAAGAGGACAAGATAAGAGAGGGCCATTCAGAAACGAGATTCTCAAAGAATCCCTTAGTGCTAAGGAAGAGAAAGGAAGACAGATGTTGGGCCCTTTCACGTTGCTGCCGACAAGTAAATGGTATCTTTTTAAAAATGTAATAAATCTCTCCAGTAACATCCCAAGTATGATGATCAAAAATCCTTTGAGAATGCTACCGGGTTAACTCTAATATAATGAAAACTCCGGCAATGGGGTAAAAGATCCTGAGATGTTAGAATCTGAAAGCATCTTTAAATTATCACCTAATTTAACCCCATCATTGTACAGAAAAGAAGAATTAAGGCTCAGACTGTTGAAGGTACTTGCTGGTTACACAGCGCGTTAGGGAGTAATTAACAGTAGAAACCTTATGATTTCTCAATCTGGTGTCACAAGGATCATTCGTTTGTTTCTTTCTTTTAACTCCTTCTGTTCCCAGGCATTGCTGCAGGTATTCTGAAACACGTCTCTATGTGTTCCCACCCATATCCTCTTTCGCTTCCCCATTTCCTCTTACAGACGGCCAATGCTAAGATCTTTGCTTTCGCGTTTCACAATTTCTAAAGAGGAGCTTGGCTGAACGACTGGGCATGCTCAGTGGCCGGGTAGGCTTTTTTTTTTTTTTTTCTTTTTTTCCTTTTCTCGCCCAGATAGAACTTCAAGAGCGCAAAGAATTGCGTCCAGGTGAGCCTTCCAGTAGCGACGGTGCTCACTGAAAGTTAATCTGTTACCTCTTCGGGTAACATTTACGTAAATGCCCCCATCCTACACGAGAGCGACCCTCTGAACAGTAGCCGTGAATGCATTATTAACTGCATTGCTGTGGAGCATGTTTAAAGAAGCGGAAGGCTTCCGATTTTAATTTTTGTTAAGTAAATGGTACTGGAGGAAACTTGAGAGGAAGTAGGAGAAAATAATACAGAGCTTTAAAAGACAAAACAAAAACTGCCTGCGAGGTAAGAAGTGCAGGAAAAGATGATTCCGAGTCCGGTCTTGTCCCAGGCAGCAGAAAAGGGCAGGGCCGCAAGGTGCATGCGGAACACCCACCCTTTCTCCTCCCGCTCGCGTCTGGAGCCGCAGGCCTGCTAGAGACCGCCTCGGGAAGCGAGCAGGAAAAGCCCTCCCTGTCCCTGCCCTGGCCCGCGCTTCAGTCCCAGCCCGCACCTCGAACTAGACGGGTTCCGGGACCTCCCTCAGCACGGGGTGGAGAAGAGGAGCCGGGGGTCTGGGGGGCTGGGGTGCGGGTACGTACCGAAGAGGCTGTGGTCCTGCCGGGTGCCCTGCACGCTGCCGTCCGGCAAGATCTGCAGGTGGAAGCCCGTGCGGCAGTAGAGCTGCCGGCGGCGCAGGATGCCGTGCAAGTGCGCCAGCTCCGCAGCCCCAGGCCCGCCGCGGGCGCCCCGCTCTACCGCGCCCCTGCGCTCGCCCAGCAGAGGCGGCCGCTCTCCGGCAGGAGGCAGCAGGAAGTGCGAGCCCACCTGCTGGCCCAAGCCCTCCAGGCCGCCGAGGAAGCCCCCGACTTCGGCTAAGGGAGCCATAGAGGGGCCACAGGGAGAGGCGGAGGATCCGGGAAACAAAAGACCCCAGTCAAAAGTGTAGCGGGGATGGGGAAGTGAATGGAGAAAAAATATAGCAAAACAAGCGCAAAAAAGACCCGGTTACTCCTGTGAGGTCGCTGAGTGGACTTTGCACTGAGATAGCAGGGGAGTTTTCACTGTCTTGGAGCGATCTTCTCTCCTTGGGGAGGTGGGAGCCGGCTGCTGGCTTTGCAGGAACATCTATAAGCTGCCGCTGCCAATACCCGGCTGGGGCTGGGGGCTGAGGCTCCAACTCCGCAAACTGATCAGATCAGAGTCCTGTGTACATACACAGCGAGTATATATGCGGGTCCTCTTGACATATGCTAATCAAGTCCTTTCATGCGCCCTGGGGAGGTTCTGTTTGAAATCTTAAACCGGCCTCCTCTCAACACGTTTTTGCTCTTCGGAAGTGACCAAAAGGGGCCCTTGACGGTTCTCTATCCATGCTGTCGCAAAAATTATTCCCACACTTGGCCAAAGCTAGCCAGCAACTTCGGGGAGGCGCAGCTAAGCCCCTCTTTGGGGTTGTCTTTGGGACAACCGTGATGCTGTTCAGCTACTGCTGTGCAACCGCCTTTGATGTGAGCTCCTTTGCAATGATAGAGCGCTGCTAAAAAGGAGCCCAGCTTGGCAGGTATATTGAAGAAGGGGAGGGGGGCTGGAGCTGAGAAGGCGGGAGGAGGGGGTGGAGGAGGAGATGGGTAGGAGGAGGAAAAAGGGAGGAGAGGAGAATTGGACTCCTTGGGAGCTGCTGGGAGCTGCAGTGGACAGGTGCAAAGACAGGTAAGAGAGAGAGAAGGAAAAAGGGCGTTACCTGAGGCTTAGACCTGCCCAGACACACATGAAAGGAAAATCAAAGCTTTGACAGTTTAACTCACTAATTTTAAAACACTAATAAAATGTACAAGCATTACTCTTTTCTTTTATCATTTAGATGGGGGATTTTCTTTACATAATCAAGGTTAGGTTAGGAACACATTCATCCCCCTTCCCGGGTTCTCTTTAATGTTTATCTGTCCTCAGCACATGATACAACCAAGATTGTTTTATATCTACGTGGAAGTTTTAAATCGTGTGCTAAGGTCATGGACTTTTCATCAACATACTATAATAATATAATATAATCATGAATCTCGGGATTAAGGGTAAACCCAAATAAGTTGAAAAGCCATGGTTTACATTCTTTTACTTGCCACAAATAGAAGATGAGTATCTGTCATAGTGTCATAAATGATGAGTGGCCTCTGGTGCCCTTATCCAATCTAAGAGCATTTCCCTGTTCTTTTTGGGTTAGACATTTTCTTTAAGGTCAGATTTTTTTTTGTTCACATTTTAATTATAAAAATGAGTAAATGGCATTGATTCTTGATGTGTTTTTGAGACAGGAAAAGTTACTGGTAAAAATGTAAGCGTGTCGGTGCATATTTGTAAAATAAAAAGTCATTGAAGTGAAGGAGGTTGATACTTGACCATATAAACCTTAAAACTTTGGTTTTGTACCACTACTCAATTCAAGATCATTCCATTAAAATTTTTCAGTGGCAGAAGAATTGAGAATCAGTTGGCAGATTTATGCTCTCCCTGAGCAAAAAGTTTTAGGGAATCACTAAAGTTTAGTTTTTCAGTCTTGTTTCGTGGTCTGTCCAGCAAAAGCCTGAATGTGAGAGCACAAACGGATGTGACTGCTTTATTTTATTTGCTCTGAAGGGTTTTGTTTTTGTTTTTGTTTTTTTGCTAATTAATTGGCAGGTACTTTAAAGTAGGTAAAGTTACACCTTTTCATCACTACAGCCCTAAGTACTTACCCTTGTGCAACCAAGTTATAAAAGAGTCCTTAAAGCAAGTGATTTACTGTTGGTAGATATGAAATAAAACAAAACACTAACTAAAAACAATAAATAGATAAATCGCTTTAGAAGAGTATACTCTAAGCTGTTTTAAAGGTTGTACCAGGTAAATGTCATATTATTTCACCTTTCAGGTAACAGCAGTCTGTCTTATGGTAGGACCCCCAAATCCACCATAAGCAAGATTTCAAAGCACATCTGTGTAAACATTATCACATCAGTGTAAAACATCAACCAATGAGCTTTTACTTTGAACCAAATCTTCTTAATTGCAGTGTTAAATCAAAGAAAGTTAGATCAAAGTGGTGTGAATCTCATAGCGGGATAACTAAAGTAGCCAGCGCATACATTGATTACTTCTACAGAAGAGATACTTAAAGGTTTTAAAACTAAGATCAGGTACCTTTTAATGAGGTTTGTTTCAAGGTCTAAGTTCCGTACAACATATAATACTGTTAATTATTCCACAACGGATATCTAGCATCGTCACCTGCTCCTTGAGGTCCTAGTTCATTCTATGAAATACTTCCCCACGTGAACACTTTAAGTCCTCCTTTATGATCTATAGCCCTTAGGCTGTGAAAGTCTCTTATATTACTTATAGATAGAAATATCAGGAAATTTTTCACATGGCCACCAAAGTCCAAATACTCTAATAACAGAACTACCTTCTCTTTACAACTTCAGCATTTTCAGGTGCATTACCTATTTGATCACCACAGTAACCCTATGAGATAACCACATCCCACTTCATAAAGAAAAAAAAATTGTCCTGGATCCTAGTTCAGGGTTTAGTCCAGAGTCCTACATCCCAGGGCAATTTCCTTAAACTCTCTAAATGCCTCTGTTTCAGCTTTTGTAAAAGAAGTGCAATACAGCTCCTTGCCTCATTCACTATGCCTGGGGTTGCTATGGGACTTAAATGTGAAAATATACAGGAAAGTGGTTTTAAAACTATAAAGTTTCTGTGCATATAAGATGCTAGACTTTTCAGTTGTTGGGAAAATTTTTACTTCATAATTTAGCAAGTATAATTGGTTTAAAATACAAAATAAATCTTTTTTTCCCCAAACCAAACCTTTAATGTGTAAGTTTTGAATGGTGCTTAATGCCATTTTATAAAGGGCCAGAATAGAAACAAAAAGATAAGGATTTCTTTTGTTTGCACTGGTCATGTGACAGGAAAAGATAACACTAAAGATTTTTTTTCACATGCTGTGATGATATCATGGGAAGTTAAATAATTTTGAAGAGTGTTTTACAAGAGCGCATTATTCAACTTTTAAGTATACACTACAATCTAATCAACTTCACCTATACTTCCTAGAGACCACACTTGCCTCGCTGTTATACAAATATGTGGTACAATTTCTACTTCCACAAAATGTAGTTACAGTTTTCCAGACCATATAATTCCTATATGGCTTTTCAGCAAGCATGTTGTCATGAATCTTTCTTTTTAACACATGAAAAAGAAGTTAATGCCTTTTGATACTTCCACATGTGTTTAACTTGAGAAAAAGAAAAAAAGTTGACTTAAAAGTCATGATTTACACCCTCAATAAAACATAAGTTCATTTGCCTAACATTATTTATTATTGTCATTACAAAATATTGGCAACAACACAAATTTCCATACATAGGAAACCAAATGAATGAATTATGGTACATTAATACAATGAAGCATTATAAACCTGGGGGAAAAAAGAATGAGAAAGATCTTTATGAGCTAACATGAAGTATTTCTAGAAGATATTATTAATGAAAACAGCAAAGCTTTTGCACACTGTACATATAGTGGGCTACTTTTTCTGTAAGAAAGAAGGAAAAAAAGAAACTTCCACATGTATATGTCTTTCTTTTTTTTTCAAAAACAAACATAGGATCGATAAACCAGAAACTAATGAAATTGGTTACCTGGTTAATTAGTTATCTGGGATGGATGTGAATGGAGTAGAAGAGATAAGGGAGTGACAATTCTTTGATAACAACTTTTCATAGAGTTTTGGCTTTGGGAGCAATATTAATGTTTTCAATTTTTTTTAGGTGAAAGAAAATAAAAAAGAACGGGAGTGGGGCAGGGAATAAAACTAGAAACAAATGACCTAACTGAATTCAAGTGAATTACATAACCACACAGATGGGAGTAATAATAATTTTTTTAAAAGATTTTATTTATTTATTTGACAGAGAGACACAGCCAGCGAGAGAGGGAACACAAGCAGGCGGAGTGGGAGAAGAAGAAGCAGGCTCCCAGCGGAGGAGCCTGATGCGGGGCTCGATCCCAGAACGCCGGATCAGGCCCTGAGCCAAAGGCAGACGCTTAATGACTGAACCACCCAGGAGCCCCAGTAATAATAATTTTTTAAAAAATACTTAGTAATTTTCAAATACAATTCTTTGACTGTATAACCAAAGTCTAAAGACCAAAAGAAAAATACATTAATAAGTATTAGATTTCAGTTACTGAGATTGTTTTTCTCAGTAGTGGGGGTTAGATGGATGTATTGTAAGATTGAACAAATGAGTAAATATAATGATGATAATAAGAGCTGGGTGTTTCACTGTTAGGGAATGGAGGTACAGATATGAAGGTAGACAAGACTAGGATGAACCCTGCAGTGTTGACTTGGAAGTACAGTCACCAGTATTAGCATATGGTGCGAGCGTGTGTATGTGTGTATGTGTGTACATCCATTCTGAAAACTCTGACCAGTAACGGGGCCTAGATGCAAAGATATACTAGAAGGAAATGAACACACTTAGTGTACATCTTTGTTTCTTGATTTAATCTGCCACTAAAATGACCCATGGAAAATGTCTAGCTCCAGGACTGGGGCATCTTTCTCTTTCTTTCTTCCTTCCTTCCTTTCTTTTTCTTTTTCATTCTTTCTTTCCTTCTTTCTTTCTTCCTTCCTTCCTTCCTTCCCTCCTTCCTTTTTTGTTTTTTTTTTTAGATTTTATTTATTTATTTGTCAGAGAGAGAGACAGAGGAATACAACCATAATACAACCATAATAACTTGCTGACATTTTGATTGACATTGCATTGAGTCTATGGATCAGGTTGAGAGGAACTGACATCTTGACAACATTAAGTCTTCACATTCATGAATATGGGTGATCTCTCCATTTATTTTGTTCTTTTCTGAGTTCTTTCATGAGAGTTTTGTAGTTTTCCTCATTTAGATCTTGTACATATTTTGTTATATTTATACCTTTTCATTTTTTATGAGCTAATATAAATAGCATTGTGTTTTTTGTTTCAAATTCAACTTGTTCATTGCTGGCATGTATAGGAAAGCAATTGAATTTCATAATTAACCTTTTATCCTACAACTTTGTTTTAATTGTTTATTAGTTCCAGAACTTTTTGCTGTTGTCATTGATTCTTTTGGATTTTCTATGTAGATGATCATATCACCCACAAATAAAGGCAATTTTATTTCTTCCTTCCCAATTTGTACAACTTTAGCTTTTGTTTCTATTTCTTGTCTTATTGCATTAGCTAGTAGTTCCAGTATGATATTGAAAAGGCATAATGACAGGAGGCATCCTTGCCTTGTTCCTGATCTTGTTGAGAAAGCTTCAAGTTTCTCACCATTAATTATGTGTTAGCTTTAGGGTTTTTAATGGATATTCTTTATCAAGTTGAGGAAGTTCCCCTCCACAGTTGAGGCATCTTTTGGTGCCAGATGTCAAGAAAGTACTAAAAAAGTAATGAAGACTTGTTAAAGGACATAGGCCAAATTCAGGACAATTTGAGCATCAAAATAAATAATGATAGGAATAACATATTTATAGAATGAAATAACAATCTATGAGTGCAACTGTTTAAATAAACAATCAATCAAACAAATAAATAAATAAGGGAGAGGGAGAGCTTTTCCTTGTGGTAGAATATCAACTAATAAATACTGAAGGAACGATGGAATTAGAAAATGACCATTTTGCACCCTTCATAGGATCATTACTAATACAGTGGAATCATCAATACATGCCAAAACTAGGGGGTAAAAGTTAGATGAAGAAGAGGCTATTTACATAGTCTCAAGTATTCCCTCACAAATTGTTGCTCGATCACTAAGAGAACATAATAACTTTAGAGTGGAATAATCTAGTGAATACTATTTTAACCACATAATAAAAGTAAATAACAATAATGGGATAGGGGTGCCTGGGTGCCTCAGTCAGGTGAGCGTCTGCCTTTGGCTCAGGTCATGATCCCCTGGGATCAAGCCCTGAATCAGGCTCCCTGCTTAGTGGTATTCCTGTCAAAAATGCACAATCTAATCATGAGGAAACATCAGATAAACCCCAAGTGAGGGACATTCTGTAAAGCAACTGGCCTACATGTTTCCAAAACGTCAAAATCAAGAAACACAAAGAAAGAAAGGTTGAGGAACTCCTCCAGACTAAAGGAAAATAAAGAGCCATGAAAACTAAATGTGTTGTATGATCCTGGAATGAAGTGTAAACCAGACAAAAATACAACCATAATGGACATTATTGAAACAACTGGCAAAATTTTAATATGGATTGCGAACTAAATAATAGCATTGTATCTATATTAAATTTCCTGATTTTGACCGTCGCGTTGCGGTTATATAAGGAATAGTCTTAGGAAATGCAAAATAAAACTTCATGGATAAAAGGGCATGATGTCTGCAAAACTATTCTCAAATGGTTCAGAAAAAAAAATATTTATGCAACTAGAAACAGAAAAGAGTAGATGACAAAGCAGATGGAGTGAGGCGTCAACAAAGAATGTGAATAAGGGGTATGTAGAGCTCTCTGTACTATGCCTGTAGCTTTTCTATAAGCATGAGTTTTTATCAAAATAAAAGTTTTTAAAGTAAATTTTGAAAGGTCACAGCTCAGATATTAGAAGCCCTTTAGTTGTAGGAGAGAAAAATCTAAATTCAACAGCTATTATGGAACATCATTGACGTGAAATCAGAATTCCTGAACTATTTGCATGGAAGTGTCTCAGTCTGCACAAAATCTCAAACCTCGACCAGAACAGGTTGGATATTTTTTTGAATAGTATTGACCACACGTGGAAAAAAAGGAAAGTTAATTGACCATGAAATCACATAATTTGGGGGACCAAATTTAAGCAAAATAAAATTTTGACACAAATTGAACATCTTTGTCATGGCCTAGTTATTTCAGGAATGTCAACTCCAGCCCCCCTCCCCACTTTACCCATTACAGAGAGCAACAAGAATAGTAAACAACACATCGTTTGATTTTTACCTTGTATTTTTTTTCTTTCCTTACTCACTTTTTAGATACAAGCAAGATTTATGGGGCGCCTGGGTGGCACAGCGGTTAAGCGTCTGCCTTCGGCTCAGGGCGTGATCCCAGCATTGTGGAATCGAGCCCCACGTCAGGCTCTTCTGCTATGAGCCTGCTTCTTTCTCTCCCACTCCCCCTGTTTGTGTTCCCTCTCTCGCTGACTGTCTCTCTCTCTGTCGAATAAATAAATAAAATCTTAAAAAAAAAAATAGATACAAGCAAGATTTTGCCAGTCCGTAGTTATAAGACCTTGAGAAAATTACATTACTGGAGCCCCAGAGCTCAATTTTTTTCTCTATAAAATGGGGTTAATAACATGTGTCCTATTCAACTTGCAGAAGTACTGTAGGAAGCCTACAGACAAATGTGTATGAAAATCCATTGTGCTACAACATCTAAGTGATTTTTTAAAAGGTTTATTTACTTATTTCAGAGAGAGAGTGGGGGGGCAGAGTGGGGGGGGGGACACAGACCCCCTGCTGAGAGTGGAGCCCATCATGACCTGAGCCAAAACCAAGAGTTAGATGCTTAACTGACTGAGCCACCCAGGCGCCCCTAAGTGATTATTTTAATGACAATAATCATTATCAATTTTTCCTGGGTTTTAGGCCACTTAAAATTCCATGTTCTTCTCTAGGTTGCAAGAAGGTAAAGATGGTTTGTGGGATTTATAGCATCATCAAAACTAATAGTGGTCTTTATTTGGAGCGTAGAAGAAATGATCTTTTGGTTCCTGTAATGAAAGGTTTAACTAATTGCATTTCGAGGTGGATCTGCAAAAAGTATACTTCTTTTTTTTTTTTTAAAGATTTTATTTATTTATTCAACAGAGACAGAGACAGCCAGCAAGAGAGGGAACACAAGTAGGGGGAGTGGGAGAGGAAGAAGCAGGCTCATAGCGGAGGAGCCTGATGTGGGGCTCGATCCTATAACGCCAGGATCACGCCCTGAGCCGAAGGCAGATGCTTAACCGCTGTGCCACCCAGGCGCCCCTGCAAAAAGTATACTTCTAAAATAAAGTTTTGGAAGTAGCCTATTTCACAGCATCTGGCTAAATACACATCATTCATTCCTATTTCATATGATCTTCTGACATCATTTGAATATATCATAAAATTGTGGTGTGAAAGTATTTTATCTTTTTCATGTCATGGAAGGAACTTGCCAACTTGCCTCAACCAAACACCTTCATTTTGCAGATGAGGGAAGATAGCTTTCAGAAAAACTCCATCTAGTTAATGGAAAAACCATCATTAAAATTGAAATAGTTCACATCTATTTCCAAAGCTGTTCCCACCCCACCTGCTGCAAACACTGAAGTACTGGTAAAAGTTGATTCTCTAAAGCAGCTGAAGTATACCTTATAAAAAAAAATGTGGTGCAATTTGACATCATCACTCATACACATTACTTCTTTTGATCGCTCCCAGAATCAGCAATTGAAGAGTGGATTAAGATAAATGCTTACGGTTGCTATTTTTTTCATTGCTTATTACCTCCTTACTATGAATGTGTTCATAGATTCCACTAAGACTCTTTCTTTTTCATTTCTCCATTTTCAAAGTAAAGAAACAGTATTTTAAACTAAATATGCCTCCTCCTACTGAAATATAATGCCACATAAACACTAAGAGTATTTTCATCTTAATAAATAAAAATTAAATCGTCAATATTCAAGTAAATTGCATTTTCTGAGGGCATAAAATTGCCATCAAAATTCTGATCTTAAAAAAATGACACTCTTCCAAATGAAGAATATATTCATAAAATTCAGGAACTCAGTAGATTTAAATAATTAATGAGCTTGTTCATTGTCTCTCCTTAGAACGAATTAAAAATAAAACACACCATCACAAGAATGGAGACGCAAGAGTTTGATCTATTATAACATCAATAATATGGATGAATCACATTCTTTTTAAAAAACAGAAAATGGAAAAGTGATTAATTAAACCACCTTGAAATTCCATATCTTTCCCCAAAGTAATATGATAAGAGTAACTGAAGCCTTATCTACCTATTTTTCTCCCCTAGTTAGAGGCCACCAATAACCAGTCCTGTTTTTGCAGAACTGGAGCATAGCCCTAGGCAAAAACTGCTCAGAAGGACTTCAGCTACGTTAGTGCTGGTGTTGAAGGAGAACTGGGAGAAAGGGAATGGAAAGACGACACAAAGGCACTTCTTACATTTTGGCACACAATTTAGGAAGACGGAACTAGCTTTCCAGAATGGTCACTCTGGAGCCAGCACCATTAGCACATGGGAGGCTAGTAATGCATATGGTATCAACTGTTCAGGTGACATGGCCCAACAGCCTCCTCCATTCTGTCCTGAAGCCACGTTTGAGAAGAGAAGGCAAACATTCATTACATTACTGAACGGTAGGAATATAGTTCCTAGTCGTACAGGCTTTGAAACACATCACATTTACAAGTGGTCTGGTTTGAACGTTCAATCGAAAAGGAAACATTGTCTTAACTGTGCTCCTCATCTCCTCATACTAGAATGGATGGTCCCTGCGGGCAGGGATCTTTGTCTGTTTTGTTCACTTCTGTGTATCAAGTACCTACAACAGTGCCAGGCATATTTTTTATACTTGATAAAGTTTGTTGGTTGATGGATATACACTTTAGGATTTTTCCAGAAACATGAAGGACTTGCTTAGATTTTTAATTTTATTTTTATATTTCCCCTGAGAAAGCTCCCAAGTCATAGAATGTATATGCAATGCTGTAAAATTTAATTTGACTGTTAGAAAACTCCGGCACACCAGGAGAAATAGTCTTCCTCCTAAAAAATAATAACCTCGGCTCATAAGCCCGTGCACTGAGAAAAGGGACAGTCTTGGCCACAGTGGCCGAGTGGTAGCTGGTCTCCCATGGGGTCAGCCACTAGAGGACGGTGTGGGTACACAGGCTGCCAGACCCTTGATAAGGCTAAGAGGGACCTTGATAGACAGGAATAAATGGTGCCAATTTTCACTTCAGCTTTTAGCCACACTGTTGGTAAATTCCTCAGCCAAGTTTCCCTTCCAAAAATGAAAACAGAAAACGGCACAACTACAATGAGCACGTCATTGGCAAAGATAAAAATCACAGGAAAACTGTGAAGATGTCAATAATCTCAGTAGGAACAAAATGCAGCTCCGCAAATACTATACAGCTGTCAGGATCCTGTGAAAGTGTTGACGCTGAAAATATTTGACTCCAGCTATGCTTGCGACCGCGGCTACAAGTTTCTAGCTGGCAATGAAATTGAGAAATGAGTTCAAGGACAGGGAGCAGAGTTGAGTAAATGATAAATGGCAAGGAACTAGATTTGGAGTAGCTTGCTGTCACACTAAACAAATAAAAAGAGCAGTTCTTTGAGAATATTAACACCCTTAAAACTCCATGTGTCAGAATCTACAACCAAAACACATGATTGCAACAGCACACAGCCTCTGTGTGGGTCTGTGAAAATAAGAGATGAAATGTTCAGACAGCAGCCTTTATGATTGACTTCAGTAAACTCAGATGCACTATTATTTCCTGAAAGTTATCAGTGTAATGAATTGTAAGTATTTCTAATGAGCTACATCAATTGAAATGTATTTTTCAGGACAATCATTGAACCTAGTAGTTTATTGACTTGCTTTTCTGAATGTTGACTGATAATTTAATTCTTTATTATCCTGAAGAAAGACCCTCTATTCATGTTAAACTTTCATGAATTTTTGTAATTTTATAAAAACAAATATTTGTCTTTCGTTCAAAAGATATATAAGTTCTATAAGTACTTATACAACAGCTACTATCTGGTTCGTTAAAGGTAAAAAACATTCTCCCTCTTCCTGCTGCTTATGGTCTCGCTGGCTGATATAAACAAGTAAAAGAGAACATTATCGTGGTGCTGCTATGATGGGCAAGTTTGAAGCACTTTGTTGAAAGCAGGTAGCAGGGTAGATTAAACTGGCCTTGGAACTGGGAAGCATTTAGAAGTTCTATCTAAGCAGAGTCCTGTTAGGAAAATGCCAAAGAAAGGAGGGGTAGCTGACAGAAGCTAGATCAGGAATTATCTCCTGGTAAGGCATGATCCATTCAGTTTCCTCCTGGATAAAACACAGACCTTAGACTAAATTATCTCATGGTCCCATTCAATCTAACATTTTATGATTGCTATCCAAATTTCAAGGTAAAATTTAATTGGAAAATAAAATTCAGTAGCTTTGCATTATAGGCTAATTATAGACAAACCTTTAGAGACAAACCTCTCTCTTAAAATCATTTAAATTCTCCTTTTCTTAATATCAGAACTTTAAAGAAAATGAGGAAGGTTCTAATTATGAAACTCAAATACTGATATTTTATCAAAATAAATATGTAGATAACAATCTTTACCTATATACATGAGATTCCAACTTCTGAAACAGAATATTTCTGTAGATGTATCTGCAAGTTCCCATTATTATGTAAATGCTATATAACATAATTTTTTATTCTAACATAATCCACTTATAGTATATGTAAGCTATCTTTCAAAGTATGATTTTTTTACTAATACCACATTTAAAGTTCAACTAAATTTCAGTACAAAGCTGTGTAGTGGTCAGCCACCACCTTTAAGACCTCACTCCCAAAGCTCTAGTTCCACATTTTTAACTGCCTAGTGACCTCTTCTAGCTGGATGTCATACGAGCCCTTCATAATTATCAGAGAAAGAGTGGAAGAAAATTTAATTTTAATCTATAGACTTGGAAAGAAGAACAAAGCATTCACACAATGTTCTGAAATTCGTTTCTCATTTGTTTCCATTTTTAAAAGACTTAATGATGAATTACTCTATTACCCCAACTTTTCGCTCGTCCTTCTTCTTAATTTGGTTCATCTTCAGTTTGAAACAGCACCTGCTTTGGATAATGATCTTGAGTTTCACATATTGTTTTCATCATTGTTTGATGTTTCTCTTTATTTAAAATTCACTTTAGGGACAAACTCTTTACAGGCACATAGATGTTTATTAAGTCAGTGTAATTATTATATTTAACCATAGCCAAGAGTTCAATGATTAATTCTAGATATCAGAGAACACAGGCCTCCATTACATAGATTTTGATCAAAGCATGTGCCCTGAAACAAATACCACACACAATAAAATTCTAATCAAACATGGTTTCCTTGTATAAGGCTAGAAGGATGGAGGAACAGGCCTACTTAATCTGGAATAATTTGTTTAAGGAGCCCCATGCACCTGCATGATGATGTTAGAGTAGCTCATTTAGTGGTTTTCTATAAAGTCTTATCATCAAGTGGAAGGTTCACTTCATTTCCCTTGATGTGGTGGTCTGAGGTTTACAGGTCCCTGAACATAAGATTTGTGACAATCCTGAAAAAACTGCAATCCTTTCCAAATGCAGGAGTTTCGATATGCTTCAGTTGCCAAGGAATTTATGAACACCCATATTTTCAGACTTTTTATTTTCAGATCATCTCCAGTGTTGGAGACAAACTGATTTATTTTAACAGAAAAAGATATGCGTAGTAACCTAAATCACTTGTTGATTACTTTGGCTTAAGAATGACTACCTTCCTGTGGACAAAATACAAATTTTAAGTGCAATAAATGTAAATATTGTTTAGATGTATTATATTACTGTAAATTTGAAATAATATATTTTAATCAAAGTTAAGGATTAACATTAGCATAAAGCAAGACCTAATGACCTGGTAAGATTAGAGCTGATTCCTATTGGGTATTGGCTGTTAAATGCACAGCTTTCTACGGGGGGGAGGCACAGACTCAGCTCAAGAGTAGTCTCCACCCCCCCCCCCCAAATAGTAGTTTAGAGTAGTTTCCACCCAAATAATCTGGTGGTTGCCAGAGGGGCAGGGATGAGGGAATGGGCAAAATGGGTAAGGAAAGTGGGAGAGACAGGTTTCCAGTTATGGAATAAATAAGTCATGGGGATGAGAGGTAAGGATAGGGAATACAGTCAATGGTATTGTAAAGCATTGTATATAACAGATGGTACCTACACTTGTGACCAGCACAGCATAAAGTACAGAAGTGTCCAGTCACTTTGTCGTATGCTGAAACTAATATAACATTGTGTGTCGACTATACTACAATTTAAAAAAAATGAAAAGGAAAACATAAAAAGAGATATAGTCTCCACCTGGTTCTGGGTAGTCAGTTGTTTCCATCCATACCTGAGATGATTTTTTAACTTCAAGTCTTTGGAACAGCAAATATAATTAATTGGAAAGAGTAAAAATAATTCCACAGTAGCATCTTTCTGTAGGTTGATTGAAACCAATTAACAACCCCAAGAAGGGAAGGAAGGTTGTTAACCCATATTGACTAAAGGATGGGTAAATTAATTTGCTGTTTGTGGCTAAAGGTAAATTTTTAATTCTGGTCTGTTTTTGGCTTAGTCTTATGTCCTACTCATACTGTTTTCTTCTTGTGTCAAACAGCGGTCTTCAAGAATGCGCAAATTCTCTAATGGATATGGTAATCGTTAAGTACCAGCTAGTGGTGTGCTGGAGCCAGCTTCGCCAGCTCAGTAGAACTGATTATTAAGTTTTTAGGAATTTAGTGAGCCAGACATTATTAAATTAGAGAGATTATTAAAAATTAGAATAGATGAACTTACAATTGGATAAATTATATTAAATTCAAAGGTAATGAGTACTAAGAACTTATCACTTCCCGAATTATTTTCCTATACCTAATTATATCTTCCTGTGTGTTTAAAGGATAATCTACATGATGATGTGTTACTGCATCTTTGTCATGTAGGGAGCTTGGCATCAGCCATGGTCAGAGTATTTATTGCATGGAAATCTGCCAATGCCACAAATCGCGACTCCCTCCTCCTTCTACCCCCAGAATCGATTGTTAAACATTGACCAGCACACCATTGGTACCTGCCCAGGGGGCTTTCTAAGACAAGCTGTTCTCCCTATTTCCCAGAAATAATAGAAGAGAAAAACTGGAAAATGCTCTTCCATGACTCAACCCCTTTCTTTCCAGGCACAGCTGATTGGCCCAACACTGAGAAATTAACAAAGGTAGAAAACACACCAAGGCCACACTAAATCAATGTTTTCTCTTTAGAACCTAAACTAAGATTCACAGAGACTGATGGAATTGGTGGTCAAGTCATGTTCACAGCAGTATGTTAGAATAAATGTCCTTAAACTCTTAGTAGGTAGGTCTCTAGAGCTGACCTGCTTATCACACTTCCTAAGACTCAATACCACTCTTCCCTGGGTCGATATGATTTTATCCTAAAAATATCTTTTATTTGAGCTAATGCCATTTCTTTCTATTTTTTGCAAGTTAATGTGCCTTAAAAAAACTGTTTTAAATGGTTTCTGATTCCAATATAGAAACTATGTAGATGTAAGGCAGAATATTGAAGCACAAGTCCTGACTGTGTGATCCAGAGAAAATTCTTTAACCTAGCAGCCTCTCAATTTCCTCATCAGAAAAAAATTAAAACTGTACATTTTAGGGGTTTTTAAGCTCTAAGATTCTACAGAAATGCTTCAGGCCCAGCTATGGGAGTTTCAAGGGAGGCTTTAAGTGACCAGGGTCCAAACCCTGTCCTCTGTTCAGCTGGAAAGATTCTACTGTTATTTACTTTCTATTTGGGGGGTACTTCTAACATTTTTAAAAAAGATTTTATTTACTTATTTGACAGAGAGAGAGTGAGAGAGAGAACAAGCAAGGAGAGCAGCAGAGGGAGAGGGAGAAGCAGACTCCCTGCCGAGCAGGGACCTCCAAAGCAGGGCTCAATCCCAGGACTCTGGGATCATGACTGAGCCGAAGGCGGATGCTTAACCGACTGAGCCACCCAGGCCCCCTTGGGGGCTTCTATATCAGATTTCTTTCAACAGTTTCCACTAAGGACTCTCCACACTACCTCTAAAAACTTTTAAAGTTTACAAATTTTCCAGATTAATTTATCTCTAAATTCTTTCAGTCTGCTTAATCTTTCAAGGGCAGATATAAAATGTTCACATGTGTATTGCAGAAACATTTAAACATTTTCCAGTTTTTCTGTTCTATTATTTACAGTCTTCTCCGGTTGGAGAGTTGCAAGGAAACCACGGTGGTCCCGTAACACAGCTCAGCCCAATCTGATAGCCTACTCTTTGCAGACATACTCATCTACCAATGTGCTTTTTCCTCTGAATTCTGGACCTGGTCTGAAAATTTTGCTCAGCATAGTGTTCTGGTTAACCTATACCAATCCATTGGCATTGGCAAGAAATGAACCTGACTTGCCATCCCTGTAAGTTTCTTCAGGTAAGTACATGGACTTACCTTATGCTATGTTTGATTTCTCTAATGGTTCCCTCTTGGTGCTGATCTTTCCATCTGTTCTGAAGGCTGCCCTTCTGTTTGGTCATCTACCCTTAAAGCAATTTCCCATCTAACACCTGACAGTCTGGGGTTAGAGCCAGAGACAAGGGTATATATTGGTTACCACCAGACACCTACTGGGTCTGTCCATATGGACGTTTTTCAGGAGAAAGTGTTACAAGTTAAAGAAGATAAAACACTACATTGTTGCTTAAAAAAAAAAAACCAAGTTCTTTTGGTCTTTTCTTAGTAAATAAGGAAAATATCTACTGAGCATTTTCTTTAAGGTTTTTGGGTACTAGAAGTCTTTTATTAAGATACTCCTTGGTTAAATCTCTTGAGGCTATATTAAGATTATTTACCTTTTCCATTAATTTCCAACTTTTCAATCAAGTTTTGCTCTTATCTCAACCCTTTACAAGCCTTATACATTCCTTCTCAGTCACAGAGTTCATAACTGAGCAAGTCCTCTAGTAAATAACACAGTCATGTAAGAGCATTAGGAAGAAAATCTACTTTTTATTTTATATAAACATTTTATTGAAGTACAACATACATTAAAAGGATGTACAAATTGTAAGTAGACAGCTTTATGAATTTTCAGGGTGGATACATTGAGTATTCAGCATCCAGATCAAGAAATAAAATACAAACAGAACTCCAGAGTCCACCTTAACCCCATTCTGGTCACTACCCTGTACCATAGGACACCACTATCATGATTTCTTATGCTATGTGTGTATGTATGTGTGTATATATATATATATACACACACACATATAAATTTGTTGTTGTTTCTGCACATTACAAATAGAATAGTATAGTTGGTTCTTTTGTGTTTGCGTTCTTTGACTCAACTTTCTGTTTGTGAAATTTATCCACGTGAATGCATATAGTTGCAGCTCAGTAATTTTCATTGCTATTATAGCCTGCAATTGTTTGAATATACCACATTTTTAAAAAGAAATCCAAAAAATATTAAAAAGAAAAAATAAAAATAAAAGCCAAATGCAAGCCACTGTGGATGAACATATGGATACTTTTTAGTATTTGGCCCCTTACTACTATTCCTCTGTGTGTCTTTTGGTGCACATAAATATTCATTTCTATTGAGCATTTCACCTAGGAGTGAAATTGATGGGTCATAGGGTGTACATATGTTCAACTCTAGCAGTTATTGCCAACAGATTTAGAAAGATTGTATTATTTGTCATCTTGTATAATGGATGATCATTATATTATTCTGAGGTTATTCTCTTCCAGAAGACAGCTTTTAATGGGCATAGAAATTTTAATCACTATCAGGCACGAAAATGGATGTGACGACTGAGAAAGTGTTCACTTGTTTTCGGGCAGGATGAGGCTTTGTTAATAGCAGGTCTGAACTTCTATTCCTTGTTTCCCAAATACATAAGAAAACAAGTTCTTGCCACCAAATGAGGGACAAAAATGGCAAGAATTGAACAGTGAGACACTGTCAGCTGGACCCAGGAAATCATATGAAGTCAGAGATTCTATAAATCAGACTGGACAGGTGTAATGGTCAAAGTGAGTTTATTGCTTATCTTGAAGTTAAAACCTTAAATGTGTACAACTGGCAGCTTGGTTGTTGTCACCGGTGAGATATGGAGTAACAAAAAGGGAACTGTCAGGCTCAACTCACTGACCTTCAGCCATGGATCATGCTGGAATTCCTCAGAGTACCAAAAGAACCTGATGAAACCCTGTTGCTTTAAGGCTCTAAGTCCAGCAGGATCATGACAAAATATGATATGTATGAGGATGGCTTCAAATCACAAAATCACAAAATTTGTTCCCAAATCAACCCTTCTCCACGACCACATTCTGTCTCGGATTCTTCCTTGCCAACCCCTTGCTTTCTCCTTCTGGCCTTCCATTTGATTTAATTCCATTTCCAGATGTGCTGTTTGTCTTATCAGCTCCTTTAGCCTCTGATAAACTACTTTATCTCCTTGTCTCCTGAATTACCTTCCCATCTTGGCCTCTTCCCCTACAACAATTAAAAATTCCCTTCTTCATTTAATAAACATTTACTGGGGTCCTACTATGTGCCTGCAGCAGGGCTAAATACACACTTTGGCTTAATGGAGCTTAGGCACAGCTTAGTTTTGACAAAGGGAGAAGGGCAGGGGACAAACCATTTTCAGTCTCTCTTTAGGGGTGGAAGACAGTCAAAATAAAAACCGGCCCTCAGTGCCTTGGGTAACTTGTTTTTCATAGCCCTGGATGCTGAAGAATTGAATTTTAGACTCCCAGTGGCTAGCCCTATAGAGACAAAAGACCAAGAAAAAGCTGTAACCCCAGAGAATACCTCTTCCCCATCACTTTCACTTTCTCCTTTGAATTTGCCAATTGTGCCCTAAGGAAGGCAGTGCTGAAGATGGGGACAATGTTTACGACAACTTTCCCAAGAGAGAAGGGGCTTGTTGCAGTCTTGCTCTTTGGCTGGTAATTCCTTCTGTTGGAATTGAGTGCACCTGCTGGTAGGGAACTCATGTGCCCTGATGTAGGGCCTTAGATATACTAGCTCATTTTTTTTTTTTTAAGATTATACTTATTTATTTGAGAGAGAGAGAGTAAGCAAGAGTAGAGAACACGAGGTGGGGGAGCAGCAGAGGGAGAAACAGACTCCCCTGCCAAGCAGGGAGCCCAAAGCAGGACTTTATCCCAGAACCCCGGGATTATGACCTGAGCCAAAGGCAGAAGCTTAGCCAACTGAGCCACCCAGGTGCTCTGTTCCTTTTAATAACTACTCAAGATTCTGGTGCTCAGCTTGAGTAACAGAGTTTTGTTAAACAAGACATTTCTGCCTAGGCGTGACACATATTACACCTAAATTTCACGTATTCTCAAAAGTCACTTGTTTATTTGCAATTTAAAAAGTAGTGAAAAGTTAAAATAGTGAGGTCATTGTATGGAATTTCAACAGGAAAGAAAGCAATTGTAGGGCATTTGTAGGTTTTGAAAAGAGAAATGACACGTGAAAAATGTTCTGAAGTATTTCTATATGTTTTACTGGTATGCTTAGGCATTTTGGTTAATTAGGACCATGGGTTCAGTAGGTGACCACCTATTCGATTTCATTATTTTATAGGAAATTGTGGCCTTCAAAGCATTATAAGGTTATGCAACTAAGATGTAGCAAAACCAAGAGTCCAAATCTTTTGCTGCCTAGTTTATCTCTCTATATTGATAAATATGCTTTCTTGAAAAAACTTCTTTGGCTTGATCCCTGCTGTTGTAAACATTTTAAAATGTTTCAGAGCATTTCTTTTTACTTAGACCATGGTGAACATAAGTGAATTTTTTTTTTGAAGGTATGTACTCTCACTGTGGAATAGGAACTTTTTTGGATATTACTAATGTGTGGGAGAATTGACATAAAAGTTGAAGGAAATTGGACTAAATCTATATTGATCTAATATCTTTAATTTCCAAAAAGTCTCAAATCCCTAATATCATGTTCTCCTATAATTCTTCCTTAGAAATAAACTTAGAAAAATATACAGGTAATAAAGGAATCTGGTTATTTTTATGTAGCTATAATCACAGAGCATCAAATATGAGAAGAAAACAATATTCTTAAGGAAACTTTGCTTTTAGAGGGAAAGTACTGTGGAAAGTTATAATTAGAATAACTTTTGCATACAGAGAGAGCTTTATCTAAAGCTCTGTGAGTACTTGACAAACCTAAATCCAGCACCTCTCATAGCAGAACTTGGTTTCTAGCCAGAGAAATGACTTGCAGGAGCTGTATTAAATTTATTTAAACTAGAAAGAAAATACATATATATTTGAAGTCTTCTCAGAGAATTTCTGTCATTTTCCTCATCTGTAATATGATGTTATAGTAGTACCTCCTTAATTCTCCTTAGAGCTACTCAGCTTTAAATATACAAGTAATAAAAATTCATCAGTCTGTCCAAGAATTCTGTCATTAGGCCATGTTAGAAATTTATGAGAAAATCCGGAAATTGTGTTCAGTTCAAAGTAAACAATGCCAGAAGAACTGCGTTACATATCCGGAGAATAAGAGTTTCTTTGGGAATACAGAATCTTTCAAAATTCAAAGAAGGCAGGAATGGATAGAATCGTAGCGATAACGCAAGGAGCTAGTCTTCCTCACTGCTGTTAGTGAGGAATGGGAATGACAGGATCTGGGTCAGAAAACCTCATTTTGTTTGCCCTTAGTCCTTATAAGAATTGCCAGAATCAACTGATCTAATTCCCTTGTGACTGTAGCTCAATTGAGACAACCGGATTTTGTTGTTTACACCTAGATCCAGAATATTTTAGGGGATCCTGGCACCATTCCAGAGTATAGAGACCAAAGCTAGCAATACTCAGTGAACCAAAACTGGGCTTATGCGTGGGAAACTGGTAAGAATGTCATACATACTTTCTCATGGAAGGACACTGACAGGGGGGCAAACAAACAGGCATAGCAATAACAAAAATAAAGATGACACAATCACACTTATTTATTTTATATTTCTACCAACAGCATCCCCACAAAAGTAAGGGTATCCTCCAAGACACTTCTGATTTGAATTAAGTGACCACTTAATTTGTATGGTATGGTAATTTTTTAACAAAATATTAATTGTAACTAAAAAACGTTAGTCTTCCCCCATTAAAAGTCTAGAAGCTGTCACTGTGTAGTCAAAACAGCCTTTGACTTAATTTGCCCTCTTTCTGACTTGGGCCACACTTCACCTCCTTTTTGTTTTTTATTTTTATTTTTTTATAAGAGTTTTACAGTTTCTTTCTTTCATTCCTTTTTTTTTTTTTTTTAAAGATTTATTTATTTGACAGAGAGAGAGAGACACTCAGAGAGTGAGGGAACACAAGTAGGGGGAGTGGGAGAGGAAGCAGCAGGCTCCCAGTGGAGCAGGGATCCCGATGCGGGGCTCCATCCCGGGACCCTGGGATCATGCCCTGGGCCGAAGGCAGACGCTTAACGACTGAGCCACCCAGGTGCCCCCACCTCCTTTTTATTGTACACCTGAAGGTACAATTGCAAATTTTTCGTGACCTTGTGTCAGGGGACGTGACTTTCTTAGAGGGGCACTACTAACGATCCAAAACCCACCCCGCAAAGCAAAGTCGGAAGGGTCAAGTTAGCGGACGGACGCCCGGACACCACCGCACACGAGGGCTCTTTTAAGTTCCGCTGACTTGGCTGTACCCTGCGGTGTTGGGTTCTCGCGCAGTCAGGTGCTGTCGGGGGCAGGCGCAGTTATTTATGACTGCGGGGTTGAGACGCTAGTGCGGAGCGGAGGAGTAGCCGGGCTCCGCCCCCTTCCCCAGGATCTCCCGGTCCGAGACCCCCGGTCGCCCTAGCTGAAGACCAGCTACAGAGTACCCCGGACCGCACGTTTGTAGGGGTCGCTCTCGGACAGATATCGAGCCTCCGCACACCGACTTCTCGCGAGGTTTCGTTGACACCCCCCCCCCCCCCCCGCTCCCTGCCAGCCCTGGTGCGGGCAGCTCCCGCAATGGCTGCACTGCGGAGGCTCCTGTGGCCTCCGCCTCGGCTCCCGCCTCCGCCCTACCCTCACCATCCCTTTCCTGGGCCGTGGGGGCGGCCTGCGGGGTTAGCCCTGGGCCCGCCTTGCCGGCCCTTCTCCTGCCGGGAGGAGGAAGAGGGGGCTGTGGCTGAGGCGGCTTGGAGGCGGCGGAGGCGCTGGGGGGAGCTGAGCATCGCGGCGGCGGCCGGCGGTGGTCTGGTCGGCCTTGTGTGCTACCAGCTGTATGGGGACCCTCGGGCCGACTCCGCGTGGGCGCCTGCCCCTGGGCGGCCCTCTGAGAGCTCGGCGGGAGAGCCAGAGGACCCGCCCCGCGGCCGGGGTCTGCTTCCCATCCCGGTTGCGGCTGCCAAGGAAACGGTAAGTGCGTGAGCGCGTGCGCGCCCTAGGGCTGGCCCGCAGGTGACGCCCGAGGGTAGGGCAGCCAAGGTGTTCCACCTGAGTGCCAGGAAGGTGTGACAGTCGTGCTGGGTGCGCTTGGGACTGTAGGCCACCGTGACACCAGACACGGGAGGTTGTCGCGGTGTGATCTCTGCGGCCGCAGATGGGGACCTCCTGTGAGTGAGACCGAGACGCCGGCCAGGCAGTCCAGGGTCTGTTCACCCAGCTGTTGGGAAGGCATAGATGATGCTGTCATTGATATATCAGGACCTCAGAGGTTGCTGCAGGTACCACCAATTAACCAAAACCCCAAACCAAGACAAAACAAAACGACCACGAAGAAGTCAAGGGTATAACAGGCAGTAAGTGGAGGGCTGGGTACGTGAGAGATAGGAACGCCCAGGCTAGACCAGATAACAGCAAATTATCCGGGAGGTCCAGTGCGGTAGGATGAGTTTTGAAGCAGTGGTCTGACGTCTCAAAGGAACGACATTATCGTATAGCAGTTTTGTTAGTCCCAAGAGAGTAAATGCAAAAACTGTGTTACTCCCTTATTATAGGTCAGAAGATATCCCCAGATTGGAAACGGGGAAAAGAAAAAAACACACAAAAAAAATCTATTCAAAACAGTATATCCGCCCCCCCCGCCGCCCCCAAGTCAGAAACTTTTAAGTAAGGAAGATAAGTGAGAAGATGAGTAGGACAGCACAAATAGGAAACTGAATGAGGCTAACTCCTACAGAAGATCTTCGAATGGAAATATTCAAGTATCATTATGCGACTGATGATAGAAGGTAAAGATGAGGGTAAGGCAAGAGTGAATGGGGCATAATGTTTTTGTCATATCAGTATATTTAGTAGTCATGTAAATGTCTAGGTGTCATTTAGGGAAATTTTCTTCGCAAGACTAAAGAGTGTGAAGGGCTTAGATGACTATAATTTAGAAAAGAGGTAGCTATTCTGTTTTTAACTTTAATGAAACGTATAGATTCTTTATTCTTGGCCGAGATACATATTGGTGGTCTGATGTACGTGCCATCACTTCTTTTGGTGGAGGTCGTTGATGCATTTAAATCAGGGAATCTACTGTACGGACTTCCCAGCAGCAAATTATAAATATATAGCATAAAGTACTTTTATACAATGAATAATTAAAATGCTAGCAGCACATACCCTCAACTTTCATCTCCCACTCTTCTTCTCCCCGCCCCCCATACATTAAATTTGTATCCCCATTGACCGAGACTCAATTTTTCATCAACCATAGTAGATTTGGGAACAGATTAGGAAGGTAGAGAGCATTAAAACAGTATTTTCTTCTTTTTTAGAATTAATTTTACTTTTTTTAAAAAAGATTTCATGCTTGTGCATGAGTGGGGGGAGGGGAAAAGGAAGAGGGAAAGGCAGACACCCCGCTGAGCATGGAACCCCCACTGAGGGCTCCATCCCAGGACCCCAAGATCATGACCTGAGCCGAAGGCAGATGGTCAACCGACTGAGCCACCCAGGAGCCCCTAAAATTAATTTTACTTTTAAAGTTGAGACATGGTATCATGCAGTTTTTAAAAGACCACACTTAATAGTGTCTTCCTCATAGTTATGAAAATTAAATGAATTAATACATTTTAAATAGAATTGTAGAATAGTTAGAATTGTACCCCTAGCATGTAGTGAGCATTCAATAAATTTTGGTAATTTTATTCAATTATTTATTTACTTGTACCTATTACAGTATAATTGCTTAGTGTTTATAGAAATTCCTCTACGGATATTACCAAGGGCCTCTGTCTTACTCTTCCCAAGTCTCTAATCATGTAATTCTGATTGTTATTGTTTTGTAATTAGCCTTTACCCCCCCTTGGAAAACTGTTTTTGTTTCTTTTTTTTAAAGGATTTTATTTATTTATTTGAAAGAGAGAGTGAGAGATCAGGAGCCAGGGGTAAGGGTAGAGGGAGAAGTGGACTCCCTGCTGAGCAGGGAGCCTGATGCGAGGACTCAGTCCCAGGACCCTGGGATTATGACCTGAGCCAAAGGCAGATGCTTAACTGACTGAGCCACCCAAGCGCTATGAAAACGTCTATAATTTCTTTTTACCCCTATTATTTGAAACTTTCACAATAAGAGCTTTATGTGGGCATTTTTTCATTTATTGTGCTGGAACTTGAGGGTTCTTTCAATATAGAAATTCATGTTTGAAAGTTCTATATACTTTTCTTATATTATTTCTTTGACAATTTCCCCTTTTCCATTTTCTCTGTTTTCTTTTTCTGGAACCTCTATTAGTCTGAAGTTATACATCCTAATAGATCCTAATCTAATTCTAATCTTCTATTCTAACTTTTTAATCTTCTTGCTTGTTTGCTTGTTTGTATGGGAGAAATCTTTGACTTTATCTTCCAGCTGTCCTATTAAAAGTTTTATTTCAGCTATCTTAATTTTATAGTTCAAAACTATTTTTTGTTCTCTAATGTTCCTGTGGTACAGCCTTCTGTTTTGTTTTATGGCTGCTAAATTTCTCTCTTTTTTTTTGAAGATTTTATTTATTTATTCGACAGAGATAGAGACAGCCAGCGAGAGAGGGAACACAAGCAGGGGGAGTGGGAGAGGAAGAAGCAGGCTCATAGCGGAGGAGCCTGATGGGGGGCTCGATCCCATAACGCCGGGATCACGCCCTGAGCCGAAGGCAGACGCTCAACCGCTGTGCCACCCAGGCGCCCCTAAATTTCTCTTTTTACTCTAAGGATATTAATCATAGTTTTGTTTTGTTTTTTTAATTGTCTTCCACTTCATGCATTGTGTTGTTTCTTCCAGGTTCATTTTTATTCCTGTTTGATTTTCTAAGCTCTGACTTTCATTTTGGAAGTTTTCTTCACATATCTGTGGTTGTTGCCTCTATATTTGAGAGCTACTCAGAAGCTATTTGTACATGAGAATGGCTTTTCGTTTGGTGATCTGGGCTTTTTAATAGAGTGGCATCCAAATGTCACTTTTTTTGTTTTTGTTTTGTTTGTATTGTTTTAGAGAGGGAGGGGGAAAATCTTAAGCAGCCTTCGCACCCAGTGTGGAGCCCCAGTGTGGAGTCCTACGCGGGGCTCAATCTCAAAACCCTGAGATCATGACCTGAGCTGAAATGAAGAGTCAGATGCTTAACCAGTTGAGCTACCCAGGCATCCCCAAATGTCAGTGTTTTATAAGTCCTTTTCTCTGGTGTCATTAAGTGTCTCCAAAGAATAGGAGAGGTTGGAGGAGCTGTAACCTAGATGCAGGTGCATGTATACCTGTATGTGAGAGCCTGTGTGTTGGGGAAGTATCCAATGATGTTCTTACATATTGTTACCTAATGCTCTATTTTCAGCCCCATCACTTACTCTGACTTCACAACTTGTAATTCCCAAAGTCTTATCCTTTCTGGGTTTTGTGTCTCCAGTCAGCTCACTTCCATTTGGTCTCCTCCTCCTCAATACTCAGGTTTTGCCCCTGCCCCCCACCCCCGCCAGGTTAATTATCATTCCTCCATCTCCTCCATTTTATAAAAATTTGATGAATTCTCTTGATTGTTTTAGTCTCTTTTCCTTTTTTCTTTCTTAGTTCTTATATGTTTCTATCTTTTAAAAAATTTCTTTTATTGTGATTTTAATGTGGTTAAGAGAGGAAGACGTTGAAAGAAACTCATGAGGTCAGTCTGCCGTTTTTTCAGAAATATTTACTGATTGTGTTCATTTGATTTTCCTGAAGTGGTAGAAATTATTCCTTTTGTGGGTTTTTTTTTTTTTTTTAAGATTTTATTTATTTATTTGAAGAGATAGTGACAGCCAGCGAGAGAGGGAACACAAGCAGGGGGAGTGGGAGAGGAAGAAGCAGGCTCATAGCGGAGGAGCCTGATGTGGGACTCGATCCCGGAATGCTGGGATCACGCCCTGAGCCGAAGGCAGATGCTTAACCGCTGTGCCACCCAGGCGCCCCCTTTTTGTGGTTTAAACTATAAGAATCTTTGATTTATAAAACCTCTTTTAAGCAGCATGTTAATGCTAAACATAAGCCTAGCAATAAATTAACCTGTTCATGTTATGATAATATAGAATTTAACTGATAGGCATAAATAGCTGTAACTTATAGATATACAGTTCTATTACCATAGTCTTGAAGATTTTTGTTTTTAAGACATTGCCTCTCAACTTCTTCCAGGAGGCTTTCCCGTACTCTATAGATATTAAAATGCCCCTGCTTATCCTATAGTCCTAAGTGATGAGTTTTTGCAATTATTTGTTGTCTTCTCTCTTTTTTTAGCCCTCTAAAGAGAGGTGTTGTGTTGGTCGTGGTCTTCTTTATATCTTCATTGCTTGATATAGGGCCTAGCCCTAGTAGACACACAATAAATATTTGTCAAATGAATAAGCCCATGCCAAACATTTGCATGGGACATGTGCGTTGAAAAGGCACAACCACATTCTGTGAGAATTAATAGTTTAATATTTTGTTCAGCTAAATGCTGGTTATTTATAGCATTAGAATTCAGAAGACTTTGGTCAAGGTCAAAATTCCAGGCTTTGGGAGACCAGTCACGTGACACTGTATTTATTTTAATAGTGCAAATTTGGCTTGCCAGAATTTTTCAGTAGACATGGCCTTGAACTTTACTAATATTGTAAAGAGATGGTGACAAGATTCTGTTTAGAACCCTACAATTTTAGCCTTAAAACATTATTTTTATTAGCGGAAAAAATTTTACTCTTGAAGTACCTTTTTGTTTCAGGTTCAAAATAAAAAAAATTAGGTTGCTTAATACACTTTAATCCATATTTTACTTATTTCACAGAACACATCTGTTTTATGACTTGCATATAGTTTTACTTTCAAGTGGAAAAGAGAACAATATTTCTATCTCTTTGGTATAGTTCTATAATAATTGCCAATAATCATGCATTTTTTATTCCTTTCACTGTGTATGTTTCCAACCTCTTTTTAAGGCAGCACATTTTCAGACAGGAAGTTATGCTTATTCTTTCCCAGAATATTGAAGAATTTGTCCAATGTGTAAATGAAGATTCCCAACTTTTTGTAGAGTGAGGGAAGCGGCATAGATGTAAAGCTGAGGATAGGTGAATTCTTTGTAGAGTAACACTATTGTATAGGAGGCTAAACTAGGTGGGAGATCCCCTTTTTGTTTTCTGAGTCACCCCATGGCAAACCCACCAGATGCTATGCACATTTCTTCTAGAGGCCTGACCGTGTTATAGATTCACATACAATGATTTGAGTGTAGATTTTTTTTCCTAAGTAAATCACAGAATAAAATTTGAATGAATTTGGAAAAACATATGTCCTCTTTCTGGTTATACCAAGCCAGGAGTTATAGAAGTGCATGTACTTTTTATTTGGGTTGCTGTGAAAGATAGTTACAACATTTTATGGATGTCTTTTTATTCAGATCCACCTTGGGAATCAGGAAATGAACCTGTCATGACTTCGAACTTAAATTAAAAAATTCTCATCTGTAATTTTCTTCTAAGACTTGGAAATTGTCAAATAATGCACAACAATCAGTTTGAAAGAAGGTGTATACAGGTTTTTTTCCTTGATCTATATAATCTCCACATTAAAAAAATATAATAAAAACATCGAGTTGTATTTTGAATTGGAATTCAGGTAAATAGTATTTGGGTTTAATGTGACTTCCTGGTTGATTCTCACATTCTGACATGTAATTCTGTTTATATAATGTGGGGCTGGACTGTTTATGAATACTAAGTAAAGTAAAATGCAGCTTCCCTCTTATTGATTGAATATATAATTTATCTTTAATAATTTTTGAGAAATGGATGCCATTTTCTAACTAAAGATTAAAGAAGATCTTTGAGATTATTAAAACAATTATATTAACCCTAAATTTTTGAAGCTTCTTTGAGGGAGGTTTCATTCATCCTCCATATAGCACATAAATTTTGTAGCTCATTAAGATTTCAATAAATTCTTGTTTAATGACTGAATGAAAAGATTCTAAATTCTGAAATAAGTTACAATGTTTTATTATTACAGTTCTTTAAAAAGCTTGCTTTCACAAAATCACCTCATCCATGCAAATTTGCATTTGACTTTAGAGATTAGAAAATTAATGCAAGGTAAAATAATGGGTGTATTACCTCTTTGTGTTATCTGTGAGGATTAATGTTTGGACACTGAGTCATAGCATTAATGGTAGATGTGAATTTAGTAACTAATTTCAGTTTCATTAGATTGTAGATACAGCGTGTATACATTTTTGTTTTCTTCTCTCTCTCTAAATATATGAAAAGACCACAGATTTATTCTCTTCAGAGTCCTTAGTCTTTTAGTATTAAATACTTTAATGTTTTTACTTTGAGGCAGTTGCTCATGTAAAATTATATATCTGAACTGTTGCGTACTAGATTCCCATACCAGTTTTCAAAAGTTTCTTAGTTGCTATCAACATAGCAGTTCTGTCACGAAATGGCTCCTTTGATCTCTTCCCCCTCCACTTCTTTCTCTCTAAATACTATACATAATGTGCTAAAGAGTATTACCTTTCCTGGTCCTGGAAAAGTACTAGGGAAGATCATTTATCTATCCATGATTATATCCAAATGATTAATATTTTTTAAGATTCATGTATTAAGCAAAATCAAGATTTCCATCTCATGTCCCATTTAGAAACAATTTATCCATCTTTCCATTCATCCATTCAAATACTTTATTCAAGGAATGTTTATTGAAGTGTAGTAGATACTACATTCTGTGCACATTAGTAGTGGATGAAGTAAAATTCATGTTCTTTTGTAGCTTACAGTTTGGTGAGGATACAGAATAATTCTAATGCAATATGCTAAAGTGATGTGATGGGGAAAATAGAGTATACTATGGGATCATGCAGGAAGGACATAAAACCCAGGCTTGGGACATTAAGTGTGGCTTCCTGGGGGAAGTAATGTCTAAATTGAGATTTAAAGAATAGGTAGGAATTATTAGGGAAACAGGGAGGCAAAGTGGGTGAAGAAATGTGTTCCAAGAGAAAATAACATGTGTGGGAACGAGAGTAGCGTGTTTCCAGAATTGAAAGATCGGTGTGGATGGATAGCAGAGAATTTGAGGCAGGAGTGATCAGACAAACTTTAGGCTAGAAAATAATCAGGAGGCCGATAGTACAAGACCTTCTAAGGTTTATCAAGGAATTTGAACTTTACATTAAGAGTAATAGGGAGGCATTGACAGGTTTTTAGGCATGAGGATGATATAATCAAATTTGCATTTTAGAAATATCACTTTGACTGGATGGGGAAGGTAGAAGGAGGGATGCAATGCTGAAAAGGAGGAGGCCAGGTAAGATGCTGTTACTTCTTAGATGAGAATGTTAGAGGGTATGATTCTCTATATTCTTTAATTTAAAAAATACATGTCAAACAGTTTTTACCCATAATATTTCTTTAGACAAGAAATGGTTATAACTTTACTAGGGAAATAGCAGTGAAGCAATGAGAAGTTGTGGCACTGGAGAGAGATTCAAGAGGTAGGATCAACAGGATTGGTAGTTGACTGGATTTTAGGGATGAGAGAGATGGAAGAATCTGGGATGATATTCAGATGTTTTTGTCTTGGGCACTGGGTGGATTGTGCAGCAGTTCACTGAGACTGGGCCCTCAGGAGAAAAAAAAATTGGGGGGAGTGTGCATGAATGACGTTTTTAATTTGTACAGTGGATCAAGGTGTTTTCTGGACAGCCAAAGGGAAACTTCCAGTTGGATACATAGGTCAGAAGCTTAGGAGAGAAATTTGTGCTATAGCAGTAGATTTGGAAATCACCAAGCGTTGAAAGTCATAAGAATGGGTGACATTGATCAGAATATATAGAACATGAAGAGAAAATCACCTAAGGAAAGAGTCCTGGTGAGCATCAGTGATTTACAAACTGTCAGAAAAATGGGACCCCGCAAAAAGCTGAGAAGTAATGCCTAGACTGGTAAAGCCAGGAGAGTCATGGAAGCCACCAAAAGGTAGTACTTCAGACAAGAAGTATTGTAGTCACTTTCAGTGAGCGCTACCAGAGGAGTTCATTTGAGATGAGCAATGGAAAGTGTTCACTGAATTTAGCAATAAGGAGATCATGGATGATCTTGGTGAGATCTTGGAGGTGAAAATCAAATTATAGTTGGAGAAGCTGAGACTAAAGGTAAAGAAAAGGTGATGTGAACAAGATGAGGTAAGTGTTGACAGCACTTTTATAAATTTGGCCATGGAGGGGAGAAGTGAGGGCAGTAGCTTAAGGAACATAGAATTGATTTTTTTTTTTTTTTTAAGATGGAGGATCCTTAAATATGTTTAAATGTTGAAGGAAAGAAGAGGAACACTAAACCAAAGGAGGGAGAGAGGATAATTGATTTGCCAAGAACCAAGGTATAGATGGGAAATGAAAGTTAAAGCACAAGGAAAGAATTTAATCTTAGGTAATAGGAACAATGCCATTTCCAGTGTAACAGGAAGAAGGGACGGGAGGACACAAAGATTATACATTTTTAGTGGCAAGTGGTTGAAGGATTTTTTGCCTGATGATTTCTATTTTCACCGTGAAATAGAAGGCGATGTCATCATTTGAGAGCAAGATAATAGAGATTTGTAGAGTAACCATGATAGAGATTTGGAGAGTGGTAGATTGAAATAGCCATTAAGAAACACACACACACACACACACACACACACACACACACACACAAATAAACTAGAAAACCATGAAATCTTTTTTAACTTGCTCATGAAATGTAGACTTTTTCAATGTATACTTCTACATGGTCACAGCTTTTGCTATTTAATTCTTGTTCATCTTACTCCACTTTTTAAGGTGTATAAACCTTAGTAATATGATCTAATGAGTACTTTTTTTACCCATTATGTAATATTTAACTTCCATAGGAAATGTACCAAACTTATACTATGCCAGAGATTTTATTCTTTTATTTAAACTTGATGGGAAAGTTTAAATGGAGATTGTTAGTTCTCACTGATCTCCTGTAATTGTTGTACTAAACACTAAGAATTTGAGTAACTTTACTTTGTTTAGTGTAAACATTCTTGTGTTGGAGAAAAGTGTGTCTAAAAAAATCAAACAAGGTTTATTTATGGTATTATCTATCTAACATTAAGGAAAATGCCTAGTCATTTGTGTACTAAACAGGATTTTCTAGATATGTTTTTCATCTTCCTTTTTAAGTGACCCTTTACTCCTTTATGTTTTGACATACTGATAGATTATATAAGCAAAATAAAATGTGGAAATTTAGTGCTGTATCATTTAATTGATTAGCATAGTAAGTGTTTGTTCATCGAAGAGTTATTTTTCCAAATTGGGAAAGTAGAATCCAAGTTTTTTGTTTTTTCCCCATTCACTAAGATACCTTTTATTCATTTAATACTCCAGCTCCAGAATTTAGACTACAGAAAGGGTATATAAAAGAATTTCAAATAATTCCATTTTTTCTGCTTTTTGATAAGAATGATATCTATCTAATTGATATGTAAATATTGACTAACTGAGATATTTGGATTATCTCTTTCTCTGGAAGAGATATAATGGATTAGTCAATTGCTTAGAACAATTCAAAATGAATTTTTCCTAACCAGTTTCACATCAGGTCAGAAAGGTGCACATAGGTTACATCCAATTTAAGCTAGCTCCAACCTGTTAAAATTAGTTATATTCAAATAGGAATATAATAATAAACTGCAGTTGACCCTTGAACAACAAGGGTTTGCACTGTGCAGGTCCGCTTATACGCAGATCTTTTCCCATAAATACAGTACTGTAAATGCATTTTCTCTTCCTTATGGTTTTCTTAAAACATTATCTTTTCTTTAGCTTACTTTATTGTTAAGAATCCAGTATATAATACCTATACCATATAGAATAATTGTTAATTGACTTGCAGGTTATTGGTAGGGCTTTCTGTTAACAGGAGGCAATTGATAGTTAAGTTTTGTGGTAATTAAAAGTTATACACGGATTTTCAACTGCACAGTGTTTGGTACCCTAACTCCCGTACTTTTCAAGGGTCAACTATATTTTAATTTTATTCTTACTACTCTAAAGATGGAAGGTGACTTGTAATTCTCTATACGTATACAAGCACATTCATTTATCCTCCCCAAGAGATTCAGGCAGGTTTTGAAGCTGTTACTACCGTCAAACTTAATGATGGAGTCCTATGGGCAATCATAGGCAGCTTTTGGACTAGGGTTTGTGGTGAAAGGAGGTCAGCGTAACTCGAACTTTTGTTGCCATATGGCTTTCTCCTTACTGATTCCTATCCAAATAAGTGGATCATATTAGGATTTTATGTCCTCCTAGTAAAGAATCCAGTCTTAGTAACCTTTTGGTCCCGTACTTTGTACATGTCTTATCACATATGCCTGTCCTGTTCTCTTCTGATCGGCCAGCCCTGGTGATTACTTGAGCATCACGAAAGTCAGATAAGAATTGTGATTCAAGTGGTTTATAACACAGACTTAATCATAGTGAATACATCCTATTTGAGGAGTAAGATTAAGGTCTATAATTTGTACTTTGATTTAATGTTCTAAATTTTATTAGAAGCACAAATACTGGGTGCTATTATGAACTAAATATTTAATTATCAAAAATATTTCTTATGTATCACCAAATAATTAAAATCTAGAACTTATCCTGAATTATTATAGTAGTTATTTTAAAATTTTTGTAAAACTGCAGGCAAGCAGGCAAACTTACCAAGGTTCCTGCCATTTGCTGACAAATTATAGGAGAGTAGCACTTTGTGTCTTTGGTGTTTTACCCATATCCTTTGCTCGACAGAATTCAGAGCATGGCTAAAGCCAGAGATTGGCTTGCACATTGATCTTCAGTAGAATGGTGAAAATTGGAAGGGAGAAGTGAAGCACAGAGGGATTATCTGATAAATAAGAACAGAAGTTACTCAGGTACCCGAGGGTATAATATTTGATTATAGGCTGATAGAGAAGTTCTAGAAACATGTCTATTTCATATTTCGGTGGTATGTTTTATTAAGGAAGGTTTCTTAGATTCTACAGAGAAAGTACCATCCTGGTTTTTTTTTTTTTTTTTTTCTTTTTTGAGAAAGTGGCATTCTTACATGTACTGTAAAATTCAAGTATCTGCAGCTGTGCTTTCTTAATTGTGGGAGAGCAGAGTGGCTGCCTAGGGACTGAGTTTAAGTCCTTTGGTACTAGTACTAGGGATCAGGGTTTTGGCAGACAGAGGGGTCAGAAGTACCTAACCTAGAAAAATCTGTGAAGGCACCGTGGTATCCTACTGAGTCACTCACAGCACTACATCCTAATCCAAAAGTGACTGTGTTCTTCATGTAGTTGTTTAGCTTGGGAAAAGATATAGCTTCCTCCCTTTCCTTTCCCTCTCTTCCTCCCTCTACAATGATCTGCTTGCCCATTTCTACTTATGAATGCCCTCTACAACAACTTTAAACTCAGGGATTAAAGAGATTATGGAAATAACATTGGTTGAAATAAGCAAAAGCAAGGTGCTATAAGGAGCTGATGGCTTGGGATCAGGAGAAATGAGGCACTTAGGCTTTACTTACCTGGGCCCTGAATAGCAGAGTCAGTGCCTTTTAATTGGCCTTTCAGGAAATCTCAAAAAGCACTTGCATTTACATTTTTCCCAGCCAGAATTTAGTCAAAATAGCATTTTTACTTAGCTTATGTAACTGTCTACCCACAACAAGGCCTGATGAATGTAACCTTTATTTTGTGCGCTGTTGTGCCTAGCTAAACATCAGAGTTTTCTTTCTAAGGAAAAACTAGAGAATGGGTAATAGGTATCTATCCGTTTTTCTTAGGTGTGAAGTATGTTGTATTAGGAAAATGGCTCTTTTTTTTTTAATGAAATGAAAATGCTCATGGGTAAATTATGGAATGCCCATTTAATAAAACAAATGGTTTAGACTTCTGGTTCTAACAATATAGCATACTACATAATCTCTCATAAAAATATTTTAAACATCCTTTTAAATACCGTACTGTACTCATAAGAAATTAAGGGAAATTACCAGGGGGCAGAAATAAAGAGGAAACTAATAACTAGAACAGTGTGAGCTGTGGCTTACTTGGGCAAGCCATGGATTATTATTCATAGAATTGTAGGCACTTGGATTGTAATACCTGTTTAGGGATGGAAACGAGATCTTGGGAAGTTGAAATTGAGACACCCAGAGCCTTCTTCAAAAGAACGACTAGAAAAAGTCATTCTCCTAGTGTGATGATAGGGAAACCTGAAGATGTCTGCCTGGACTCCAAGTGGGAAAAAAAATCTTCTGAGAATATATAAACATGGTCCCTCACTACCTCATATGGGTTCATATTTAGAACTTCTGTTACCCAAACAGAGAAAAAGCTGATGTCACTGACAGAAAGAAATATAAAACTTTTTTGGAGGGAAATACCATGAACACTGGCCATATGTAATTCCTACAGAAAAGGTCTAGAAGAGGGTAAGCTCATAATCCAAAAGTACAAAATATATGAAGTTTTATTTAAAAAGAAACCGAGTGGATTCCTAACAATTAAAAAATAGGATAATTTGGTTGAATCTGCAAGTGTATGCAAAATGATTAAAGATAATGAAAAATCAGTATGAAAAATAATCAAAGAATTTCTAGACATATAAAATATAGTTCTTGAAGGCTAGATAGGTAAGGCAACATATAAGATGTAATTGAAGAGGCAATTAGTAATCTGGAAGATAATTTTGAAGAAACTACACAGAATGTAACACCTGTAAAGAGATGGTTAATATTAAGGAGAATTTAATAGATATGAAAAATAAAATGTGTCTAAAATTTGTCTATCAGGGGATACAGACTAAAGGAATGAGAGAGGCAATATTCTAAGAGAAATGGTTGAACAATTTTCAGAAGGATGTTAGTCCCCAGATTTAGGAAGCATAAACTGTCTTGGGTGGGGTAAATAATAATAAATCTGTAGTTAGTCAGATTGTAGTAAAACTGTATAATCAAAGATAAAGAGAAGCAGGACAGATTTGTACAAAGAGATAGTAGTTGGCCTGATTAAAGAATAATTTGTGACAATGGGTAGAAGCCAGAAGACGGTATAATATGTCTTCAAAATGCTGATAGAAAATAATTGCCATCTTAGATTTCCGTACTAGGTAAATTGTCATTTAGTAATGAGAATAAAATAAATTCGTTTTTATGAGATTGGTACCGCTTCAGATCATCATTGAAAGAACTACTAAAAAATGGATATGAGGAATGGTGAACATAAAATGAAGGGTAAAATTCGAGAAGGAATGGTAAATAAAAAAAATTGGTAAGAAAATGAAGTAATTCTTAGACATTGACTACATAGTACAACAAAAATAGTAATTATTACTATGTTGAAAGGAGCTAAAACAAGGTGGTCCCCAAATATTGAACAACAATGATATTCAAGACAATAAGGCTTGATTAAAGGTAAAGTGTTCTATGTGGGAAATAAAAATAAAATTAGATGTCTACCTCATGCCATTATAATCAAGGTGGATTAGAGTCCTAAATAAAACAAAACAAAACTTCAAGATATTTAGAGGAATATATATGAAGATAAAAATTTTGTCCCTAGGTGGGGGAGGATTTTCAAAACAAAATAAACAGCACAATCTAGAATAGAAAATACTGCTACATTTCACTTCATTAAAACACAAATACCTAATAAAATAGAAGTCTTGGACTGGCAGAAGATACTTATAATACATAGCACTTGCAAAGAATATCCAGAATAAATAGCAGTGATCTGCAAATCATTTTTTTTTTTTAAGATTTTATTTATTTATTTATTTGAGAGAGTGTGAGTGAGAGAGAGCACGAGCCAGGGGAGGGAGAGAGGGAGAGGGAGGAACAGATTCCCCGCTGAGCAGGGAGCTCAATGTGGGACTTTATTCTGGCACCCTGGCATCATGACCTGAGCTGAAGGCAGATGCTTAACCGACTGAGCCCTGCAAATCATTTTTTAAAAAAGACAACACAGTAGAAAAATGGACAGGGGTTTAAACAGGCCGTTCAAGAGAAAGATACTCAGAAGACCAAACACATGAAAAGATGATCCAACATCACTAATAAGAGGAAATACAATTATAACCCTAATGAGGCACCATTTCTTACCAATTAGATTGGTAAAATTAAAAGAAAATTGACAATAACTTGTGGCAACAAAAATTCTCCTGCTCTGTTGGTAGGAGTACAAACCTTCGGAAAAGAGGTTGACGTGATACAGTAAATTGAAGATTCACATTACTAATAATTCAGAAATTCTATCTAGGTATAGACTCTTGGGGAACAGAAACCTGTGACAAGGAGACATGTTTAAGAGTCTTTTTAGATGTCCCGGATACCTCCATTTTCAATCCTACAACAGCTACTTCCAAATGTGTTTCAGTCTACCTGCAGCACACCTCACTTCATTCTGTCTCAAGCAAATGACCTCCATTTTGACAGAGAAAATGATCTATCAGAAGTTAATTTGCTCAGTTTATTACTTTCTCAGAACTAAATTTCCTTTATCTCTCCCTCACTTCTAGTTACATAGGAATAAAGGTATGTTCCTGCAAAACTAGAGAAAGGAGTTTGGAGTCCATGATTTTTCTCTAGCAGTGCCCAGTAGTTTAAGAGATGGAGCAGTTCTAGGTGAGAATGTAGTGTGGTGATGGAAGTTTGTCCTTGAATTTTGAAGTTGGAAAGTCAGAGAGTTTTGAGGCTAAGTTATTAGATGGGCGAACATTGAATGTTGAGGTTCTCTCTGATTTGGGGTGATGAGGAAAACCATGAGTTATGTTTTAAAGTCCTCTTTAAAAGTGAGTAGCAATGCCTACAAGTTGCCATTGGCAAGGTGGGTAAGCGATATAACCAGGGTGCATCTACCTCCATCAGCATCAGTGATGCAGAATTTATTTGGCAGATATTAGTGCGTAAGTGAAGTTGGTAGCGGAGAAGAGCAGAGTGTCTTCATCATCTCAGTGACAAAAATATTAAAATAAATTAAAAAATAAAATTGATGAAAGACAGCTGACCACATTTATTTAGTTCTACAAGAATGCTAAACTTGGGAGTATGTTTAAAACCGGTATTTACTGATGAAGGAAGATTCTGAAAAAGTAAACGTTCCACCCTTGGCCACATAAAATCCTTGGATAGCTTCTCCTTAATTTTTAGAATATATCATAGTCCTACAATGTACTCTTCTCCAGAAATACCAGATTATTGGCGCACCTAGGTGCTTCAGTTGGTTAAGCACCTGACTCTTGATTTCAGCTCAGGTCATGATCTCAGGGTCATGGTATCAAACCCTGTGTCGGTCTCTGTGCTCAGGGTGGAGTCTGCTTGAGATCTCTCTCTCCCTTTCCCTCTGCCCTTCCCCCCACTTGTGTGCTGTCTCTTTCTCTCTCTCAAATAAATAAATAAAATCTTTAAAAAAAAAAAAGAAAGAAAAAAGAAACACCAGATTGTCTAATTGCAAGCTTTCATTTTCTGCTTCTTGTCAAGACATTCAGATCATTTCCAAGATTTAGGGTCAATTCAATATACAGAATTAGATTCAAATAGGATTTTATTAGGGTAGTCTAGTTTGTCCTAACAAGTTGACCCTCAAGTTTCAGTGGATTAACTTGATAAAAACTTACTTTTTGTTTATGTAATAATTCTAGGGTTGTGTATGGGTTGATAGGAAGACTCCTGCATGTCGCTCCCCTCCGTGCTGTCATTCAGGCATCCAAAGTGATGGTGACTGTGCCATCTTCAACAAGTGGCTTCCACGGTTTCTCAGGGTGTCACCATACATGTTAGCCAAAAGCGGGTGGTGGAGCATAGAGGAATTCTTGTGGGAAGTTTTTATGGCCAGGCCTGGAAGTGGCAGGCATCACTGCCATTCATATTACATTTTCTAAACCAAGTCATATGGCCACATCTAAGTGCTGGAGATACTGGGAGATGTACTCTAGCTGTATGCCTAGGAAGAAGAATTAATGACTTCATTAATATAATTCATATATTTTTGTACCACCAACTCCTTCAAACATTATTATACTCTTAATTTTTTAATTCTCATTATAAGAACTGATAACTCCTCAAGTTTAAATAGGAATTTTAATTGAAAGTATGTATATCGTATATAACATGTGTAGATTTTGTATTGTCCTCAGGTAATCTAAGTAAATTTCAGTCTGCAAAAATAATCTTTCTGCATTGATGAAACCTGAAGGAGAATCTGCTTTCCTACCTCAGGCCTTACAGGTTTCCTTGTGGTGGGAGAAATTTATTGGCCTAATCTCTACAACCACCACCTCTTTGAACCTGACCCAGAGCTACTTTCCAGATATATACTTTAATCTGCTGCAAATTTATGAACCTGCTATGGTTCCTGCAAATAAATGTACATAGTTCTGTATTTGGAGATAGAGAAGAACTTAATCTGTTTCCTTGAGCATCAGGTTTTTTGTCTTCCTTCGTAGGTAACTTCATAGATGGGCATACTTCAGACTTCCTTAGATAATGAAACTGAATCCCCACATAAAATTCTCTAAATATAAAACCTTGAGAACGAAGGTAGAGAGTACATATTAACTATGCCTTTAAAAATGTTTATATCTCAAATGACATATGGTGTGTAAAGAGGTTCAGTTTTAGGGCTCTGCCACCATCTATAACAGTAATGGAGTCATTTAACCTTTCAGGGTTATCATTCTATGAAATGTCGTAGGTAGGGATGATTGATTTGAATTTGTAAGGTCCGTTTCTGCTATAACAGTTGTTTAATCTTAAAATCACTTTATTCTTCCTGATATTTTATTTGATTATAACTTGTTGCATTAATCTTGTTCCTATCTTTTTAATCCTCTCTAAACTTAATTTTTAAGTTTTTGTTTTAATTCCAGTTAATTAACATATAGTGTTATCTTAGTTTCAGGTATACAATATAGTGCTTCAACAACTCCATACATCACCCCCCAGTACTTATCACAGCAAGTGCACTCCTTAATCCATATCACCTATTTTACCCATCCCCCACCCATCTCTCATCAGGTAACCATCGGTTTGTTCTCTATAATTAAGAGTCCATTTCTTGATTTCTCTCTCTCTCCTTTTTTCCCCTTTTGCTTGTTTGTTTCTTAAATTCCACATGGGAATAAAATCACATGGTATTTGTCTTTCTCTGACTTATTTCACTTTGCATTATACCTCTAGCTCCATTTGCAAATGGCAAGATTTCATTCTTTCTTATGGCTGGGTAATATTCTATTGTATATATATTTTAAATCCATTTTATGAATTAAAACACCAGTTTTATAGACTTTGTCCCAGATAATGCCTTTTCAGCTGTCATTCATGTTAAATTCAGGGACATTTAAGTTCTCTTCGAAAATAAAATGTCAACATAATGGGAATAAACTGCCAAAACTGAGTAATACTATATGATTTTTAAAATTTGTTTATCCTTTTCAATAATAATTTCCACAACTGAAAAGTTGAATTATTTTTAAGATTGCATATATTTTATTAGTGCTTTTTTTTTTTAAGATTTTTATCCATTTATTTGACAGAGAAAGAGACAGCCAGAGAGAGAGGGAACACAAGCAGGGTGAGTGGGAGAGGAAGAAGCAGGCTCCCAGTGGAGCAGGGAGCCTGATGCGGGGCTCGATCCCAGGACCCTGGGATCACACCCTGAGCCGAAGGCAGATGCTTAACGACTGAGCCACCCAGGCACCCCTTTTAGTGCTTTTTTCTTATATTCCCTTTTTAAAGTTGTTTTTGTCAAATTTAAAAGGTATATAAAATACTGCATTTATCCCTTGAATAATGCAGGGCTATGGGCATCAACCTCCTATGTAGTCAAAAAATCCATGTATAACTTTTGACTCCCCCCTCCATTTAACTATTAATAGCTTACTGTTTACCAGAAGCCTTACTGATAATATAAACAGTTGATTAACACCTATTTTGTATGTGGTATATATTATATGCATATTATTACAATATGCATACACTTTATTTTATTCTTACAACAAGATAAGCTAGAGAAAAGAAAATGGTATTAAGAAGATCATAATGAAGAGAAAATACATTTACTGCACTGTACTGTATTTGTCAAAAAAAAAAAAATCCATGGATCAATGGACCTGTGTGGTTCAAACCTGTGTTCAAGGGTTAACTGTATATTCCAGCATTCAGAATTAATACTTGTTAACATTTTGACATATTTGTTTATAGCTTCCTTTGAGGTAGATACTATCTAAGTGTGCTGCCTTTTTTAATAGCAATATTGACGATCATTAACCTCTGATAGTTTCTCTTCGCTTTTTTTTAAATCTATAGTTTTAAGACAAAAACTCACAATGTGGTACAAAGTTTACAATTAAACAAAGTTTTCACAGAAATCTAACACATGCCTAAAAAGATTTTACAGTGGACTTTTAGGTACAGGTCTAGACAATGTCGAGAACTGATAGATCTCATAATTCAAGACAGCATTTTGGGTGTTAGGTAATTCTTAGACTAGAAGAAATTTTGTTTTGTTTTGTCTTTTAAAGTGAACCACTGATAAGTTTAATCTTCTCCTGAGACCAGGGCTTTTGAAATCCTTCAACTCTTAAAGTGATCCTGTGAACTTGTATTGTCAGTGCCACCACCAATGGTTTTGGAGTTCAAAGTTCAAAAAGCAGAGAGGCTCCAAGAGTTTTCCATTGTAAGAGCATGGGCCTTTCCTTCCCTACTCTCCTGCCTTCTATACCACTCTCTTCCCCTCCCCAAATACCTCAGCCAGTTGCTTGAACAAGCTGATATTAATAACTTCATAATTGAAAAAGAAAGGGTTGTATCAACATCAAGAGTTAGTACCTCTAAGAACAATTGCTTGGAGTATGTTCCAATAAAACTTTCCCTTCTCAACCAGTTTCCATTCTACAAATGGCAGCTGGTGACTTATTAACTGGCATAGTCCTTTGTTGGGAACAGCATTAAGCTCAGGCAGGGAACAACTTGACTTAGAAGTTTCAGGTATTCACAGCTTTTAAACAGTCTCTCACAGTCCTCATTTAGGTTGCCAGTGACATTTTTTTTTAAGATAAAATATCTGGACATGGAACCAAATCATCATTAGGTTGTTCTTTCCAATGTTTCACCATTTTCCCACTCAGGCCCCAGATTTTAACAAAAATGGTGCTACCTGTCTCCCTTCCTTCCTACTCCTACCCCTAAATAGTACACCAACGATCCCCTAAAACTACATACACGCTACACTGTAAAAATGCAGAGTTAACACTTTTGGAAAGCAGGCTGTGTGTTGTGGAGATGCTTTTTGAAGAACTACAGTATCGTTTGCTCTCCCATATATCCATTCTGCAAGTTTTGTCCTTCATGGAAGACCTTGGGCTTTTCTCAGCCAAGTACACAATGAGCTGCCTTGCAGCACTTCTCCTTCCCCTCCACTGGGATGGGTGTGCAAACTACACAGCTGGAAAGGCTTTAAAGTTGGGCGGCTCTAAGTTCTGTACTGACTCTTCAAAGGACATCTCCTCAAGCCGCTTCTTTGGTGTCAAGATAAGTAGAACTCCCTCCCTCTCCACTTTAAACCCACAGTCACGGGGCGCCTGGGTGGCACAGCGGTTAAGCGTCTGCCTTCGGCTCAGGGCTTGATCCCGGTGTTGCGGGATCGAGTCCCACATCAGGCTCTTCCGCTATGAGCCTGCTTCTTCCTTTTCCACTCCCCCTGCTTGTGTTCCCTCTCTCGCTGGCTGTCTCTCTCTGTCAAATAAATAAATATAATCTTTAAAAATAAATAAATAAATAAATAAACCCACAGTCAGATGTGACAGGGGCTGGTACTTAGGAGAGTTAATTCTTGTCATTTTTTTTGTCACCACCCTCTGAAAGGTAGGAATGCCACATCAGACTTTCCTCATAGAAGGATATGACACCCCTCTCCTCGCTGTGGACACTTGACATTGGCTTCCTTGGAAGGGACCAGGTCATCCTCATTAGATATTTTCCATTTCATCAAGAGCATATAGTCTGTAGCTCCAACAGTCTGCTCCAGCTCCAGTCCCTGGGCAAAGCCTCATGGCTTTTCTGACTCTTCTTCTTTGGTTTGTTCTCTCCCTTATTTTCAGAATCAGAGTCAATTTTGCGCTTGCCTTCCTATAATTTTTCTGTCCCATATCCTGTTATCTGTGACTATAGGAACTTGGCAGTGAGGTCAGGGCAGCCCAGCTTCTCTTCTGGTTCCCATGTGTCATCCACAGCTGAGGACCCCCTCCACTTTAGGAGGTACTCCACTTTGCCTTTTCCACTCGTTGTTCGGGAAATTTTTACATCACGTATTCTTCTTCCTCATCCTGTAGCACCTCCTCCACTTTCTTCTCATTTTGTTTCTTCCTCAGTGCCCACCAGCTTTCTGGTCTAAAGGGTGATACTGCTCAGAGCAGCACCCAAGTGCATGAGAGGAAACAGTGCCACACTAACAGTGTGTCAGACCGGTGGGGGAAATGGCCTCCTGGAAAGGAACAGATCTCTTCACATTTTAAAACTTGTTTTGTCTTAACAATAGAAACAAAAGTTAATATAGCATTGTGGTTGAGAGTGTGGTCTTAGGAGTCAGAATACCTAGATTTGAATCTCAGCTCTTTTACTTAGGATCCTTGCCAAAGCTAATTAAATTTACATTTCCCCCATCTGTAAAGTAGGGATAGTAATGGTTCCCATATTACAGGATTATTAAGAGAGCTTAAAATGATCAAGCGCATAGGAAGGTCTTGGTATGTGTTAACTTTTTTAAAAAATGTAGTTAAATAGGGACTTTTGTGTATGGATGGCAGCAAGGTTACAATGCTAGGTGTCAGATTATTGCCTCAGCTTCAAATCTACCCTTCATTGCCCTGCTTGTAATCCTGGTGTTGGAACTAGCAAACATTTCTTTTTTGCTGGTAGAGTGTGCAGCAGGGACACTATAGGCAGAAGAGCCTTCTTTCTCTGACTCTGGTGTGCCTCTGTTCTGCTTGTTCGTAGGGGGCAGCACTGTGAAACACCCAGGGACACTCGTCTCAAGCTCTTCTGTGTCAGGGGCCAATCAGAAGATGGAAACCACACAGTAATTTGAACAGATAAGGTTCAATATGAAGATTTGTTCACTATTGACAGCAGTTATCTACTAAGAAGGAATCAAAATTCAGAAGAATATTCTAGGGCTGAAGGAGAGAACCTCAGGAAAGAACAAACTTGGAAGGGCAGCTCCCTCCCTAGGTTGGGATTTAAGCCTTGTTAGAAGAGGTGTATTCACAGCTAGAGCTTTTTTCCACAGTTACTGGGCTGAGGCTGGCAGACAGGAAAACATAAGCTAGGACTGGCAACCTGGAAGCTGCCTGTGGTGTGCATTGGGCCAGTGTTGACAGACAGGGAATCATGGGATAAAACTGGCATCAGGAGATCCCCCACAGTGATGCAAGTAGGCTAAGGCTGGTTGGTGGGCAGGGAACTGCAAGTTATGACTGGTAAGCTGGAAACACTTTCGCTGGAGTATAAGAAGGCCAAGGACCCTAGGCCTGATCTTACTTTGTTTATTTGTTTGTTTGTTTGTTTCTAAAGGATCCAAAAGAGAGGGTACATAGTGAAATCTCCAGATATTCAAGTTCTTCCAGACAATAAAATTCCAGCTTGAGGGAAATGACCTGCCAGAACATTTTTAAGACCTGTATAAAGGAGTAGAGGAAAAGGGCATAAGAGTCATGCTATGGTTGGTGTTACGGACTGAATGTTTGTGTCCCCCCAAAATTCATACATTAAAGCTCTAAACTCTAGTGTGGCTGTATTTGGAAATGGGATCTCTAAGGAAGTCATAAGGTTAAACGAGGTCATAAAGGTAGGCTCCTGATCTGATAGGATTATTGTCCTTATAAGAAAAGATATCAGGGCGCTCACTCACACTTCCTTAATGTGCCCACACATAGGGGAAAGGCCATGTGAGGATACAGAAAGAAGGTGCCACCTGCAAGCCAGAAAGAGAGTTCTCACCAGAAACTTAATATGCTGGCACCTTGATCTTGGACTTGTAACTTCTAGAACTATGAGAAAATAAATTTCTGTTGTTTAAGCCATCCATTCTATGGTATTTTGTAATGGCAGCCCAAGCTAACTAATACAGTTGGGTAAGTTCAAGGTGATTCATTTAGAGTAAAATAGTCTGAACTATTAATGATGTGTTATGTTTATTTCTTTCAGTTGCAGTTTAGAAAACTTTCTTGGGAGTCTTGTAGCCAGGCCTAGAAGACAGTGGCTCAGGGCATAGCTAGAAATTTTGTCATGAAGGGTCAGCCCTCACTCTCAAGAAATAAATAGAATACCACATACCGTATAATCTAGATGTTTGGAACTGAGCCAGGAAGACTGAGAGAAAGGTGGTAGAGGCAGATGGGAGCCTCAAGGAAATGCCAGGCCGTTGGAATAGTTTTATCATCATGGACACATTTAGAGAACTCCCAACTTATAGTACCACAGAAGCATTTGATACATCAAATTTTATACATGGAGCTGAGCTGCCAAAGACTGTTTGTGGACCCTGCTGATCAACAGAGTAGACACTCTTGATGAACTGCTTGTATTGGCCAATGGAGAAGGAAATGTTCTCATTTAGTTTTCATTTAATCTTTACAGTTTGTGGAGTTAGTATTTATTTGCCCATTTTTTACAGTTGAAAATGCTGAAGTTCAGAGAGATTATTTTTCCCAAGGTTACCTAACTAGGAAGTGGTGAAGTTGGCATTTGAACACATGCCTGAAGGATTACAAAACCAATGCACTTTTATTCCAAGATGCCAAGTTGTGTAATGTGGAAGAACACTGGATTTGGTTGTAGACTCAGTTCCTTTCTGTATGACCATGATGAAGGCTTCTCTAGACTAGGCTAGTAACTCTTCTGTAAAATGAGGCTAATAATATATGTGCTGTTTGCTTTTTAAAAAATAATACAGAATTCCACAGCTTTCTCTAAAGTCTATACGTGTGTGTATGTTTCTTTAAAGCATGATGTTGGTTTCTGTCTTTTTTTTTTTTACCCATTCTTTCATAACTTGTTTTTTTTCCACCGAGCTATGTGTCCCATGATTCTTACACTAGTACCACCTCCTGATCTACCATATCCTTTTTAATGGCCACGGACTACTACTTATTGATGTGCCATAATTTATTTAACTATTATCTCACTGATGGGAATTTTGAATGTTTCTGTTTTTTCACTATTAGACACAGTGCTGCAGTGAATATCCAGGTTTCTGTGTAGACGCACATGTTACATTCCTAGGTCCATAGCTACTGGGTTTTAATAGCAACTATTGAATTGTTCTTTAAAATGGTTGCATCAAAATATATTTCTGTCAGCAATTGTGATGGACTTCTAGTGTCTCCTTCATTTAATATTATCAAATTTAATTGTTTCCAATTTGAGTGTGAAAAAATGATTTATCTTGATCGTTATAAATTCCATTTCTATGATTGCTGGTGAGGTAGAGAATTTTTTGCTTGTTTATTGTTTCCTAGGAATTGCCTTTTAATATCTTCTGCCATTTTTTTTTAACTTATTGATTTCTAGGATATATAAAAATTAAATCCTGTTCTTATTTTGTAGGTCATAAGTGTTTTCTCTCATCTTAGGCCCTTAAAATATATTTACAGACCTATAAACTTAAACACATATATCATTTTCTTTGTAACATAGATGTAACCATACTGTCCCTATTGTTCTGGCCTCTTAAACTGATTATTATATTAAAATGTTACTATTATCAATAAATATAGATTTCTGATTCTTGTCTTATAATTGGGTATTCTCCCAAACTCTTTATATACTGTAATTTATGTTCAATATTGTTTATTTCATTTTCAGTTCTTAAATCAGATTTGATAGGGGTTTGTCTATTTTATTGGTCTTTTCAAATACTACTTTTTAAAATTAAATTCATTTACCTTTTATTGTTTTGTCTACTGCTTTTATCTTTATTGATTATTCTCTTCTGTTTTCTTCAAATTTATCTTATCCTTTCTTTGGCTTCTTGAGTTGAATACATACATTTACTTTAAATTCTTATTTTTAAAAAATATATTTAAGGATATTAATTTTCCCATGTCAGTAATGGCTTTGACCATATTACACAGATTGCTGTTTGTGAGTCCCTAAATGTCATTTATTTTCAAAAACTTTGTAATCTCAGTTTTCATTTCTTCTTTAACCTAAGAATTGTCTAATTGTATAGTAGTATATCTCAAATTTTCCAAAGTGGTCTTTTTTATGTTAATTTCTTTGCTGATAAATTTTAGCATTTTTTCATATGAGGCAAGGAATAAAACCTAAATGTTTTCTTTTTAAAACAATATATATCCAACTTTCAAAAATAGAATAAATAGATAATATAATGCATAACTATATATGCACTGACAGCTTAAAAAATAAACCATCAATATATACACCTCTATCATAATTCTTTCTTCTCCAGAGATAAACACTGTTCTAAATTTGATTTTTATCATTTCTATGCATGTTTTCATAATTTTATTATAAATGAGTGTACCCCAGAATAATATATACTTATTTTATAGTGTTCTTTTATAATTTGTATTTTATTTAATATTATATTTAAGAAATTTATCTATATTGATACAAGTACTCCTGGTAAATTTATATTCATTACTCTATAATAAATTATATTTTATACATTTCATAAAAATTATTTTATATTAGAAAAAATTATTATTTAGGATGGCAAGCTTATTCTTTTTATTGTCTCTTCCATGTGAATATTTCATTGAATCTATATAACTTCCACATTTTTATCTTATTGATATTTTTGTGAAGACTAACATATGGTCAGTTTATATATTTGGTTTGTTAAAAACAAATAAGCATCTTACCTGTTTTGTTACACAGATTCTTTTTCTTACATGGTTTCTTCATTTGATCTACCTATTTCTAGTAAAGATATATTCACATTTCAAGCATGATTGTGAATTGGTCAAGTTCCATTTTTCTAACAGGTTTTCCATCATATAATTTTAAGTTGGTTTGTTTTATGTGTGTAATATCTTCTTGGTGAATTTTTCTTTGTCCCATTTAATGCTTTTGGCCCTTAATTTTGTGTATTTTCAAACATTTTGGTCAATGTTTAATTCTGAATCTTGTAAGGAATGTTTATATGGCTTCTTAAAAATATAATATGATTTACTCTTTTTTAATGAGAGAGTCTAACCCACTCATGTTTATTGACGTATCTGCATCTATTTTTTGCTGTATTACGTGAGCATGTGTAATTTTTTTCTCTTTATGCCCTGACATTAGATTGGTCCTTTTTTCCCCCCTCTTTTCTCTCTCTAGTGGCTTGAAAGTTATACATCCTGTTTCGAGTCTTCAAGTGGTTACACATACAAGACAAATTATTGAACGTGTTTGACTGTATTGCCTTCTCTACCCCACAATTCTGAAGTTAGTTACATTAATGCCAGATAATTATTGATTTTTAATATGCTTTAATTTTTAAAGGAATCATTTTTTAACAATTGTAGTAAGTTTCACAACCACTTTCATGGCATCCATTTATTTAGCAAATATTGAAGAACTTGCTACAAGCCAGAAACTGGGGAAACTGAAGTGTACCCCTTAAAAATTCCTGCCTTTGTGGAATTTATATTATTTCAGAAGACTAGATGTATAAATTTTATATTTGTCAATATATTTATAATATGTAAAGGCCAGATGAGATCATCAAAGAAGTAATTATAGATTTTAAAAAGAGACGAGGTCGGAGGACTGGCAGAGAAGTACCAGCAGGAGTACGAGTGCTAGAGGAGTAAAAGGAAAATCAGGAAAGTGATGTCTTGGAAACTGGGAAAATTATTTTAAGGAAAAAAGAGTTATTGATTGTGTCAGATGCTATAAGATGCAAACTGAGAATTAACCTTTGAATTGAGCAACAAAGAGGTCACCGATGACCTTGATAGGCAGTTTTAGTGGAGTGGTAGAGGGGAGCACCTCCGGAAGTAAAGGAAATGAGAGACAGGAAATTAATGCTAGAGACAAAAGCGGGGGGCAAGGGAAGAGTAGCTAAATGGAGAAGTGGGACAGGAAGCCTTCTAAGACTGAAGGAATGCCAACATGTGTATGCCGAAGGGAAGTATTCAGAAGAGGGAAAAATAGGGAGATAGGCAGGGCAAGGGAGGTATTGCTGGAGCAAAGGCTTTGAATAGGTAAGAGGAGATGAGAGATACACACTAAACCACTATGCATACTGCCTTCTTAGATTAACTCTTACTCACATCATCCTCCTTTCAATATTGAGGTGATATTTGTGAAAGTACTTTGTAAACTTACAACGTAAGCTACTATAACAATACAAATGGAGACTTTAGAGTAAGTGGTCAGTTACATTTTTTTTTTTAATTTTACAACTTTTTTTTTTTTTCCTATTTGATCTCAGCCAGGGAAATACTATTGGCGGGTCTTCAGACTGTGTGTATTTCTATATGGACACGTTTACCTAGCATCAAAACATTTCACCTAGAGTACTTGGGATTTTCCCACACTGAAATTTGATATTTAACCTTTCAACCACCCAACAGGCAAAGAAAATGTTACCGCTTTTATCTTCTTAGAAGCTTGTAAATGAGCCTGAAGCCATTTGAGAAAGCCAATTGTAATACTTCCGTGAACATCTTTTTAGCTGGAATAAAAATAGATGTGAATAGAATGTCATAAGATTCTTATCCAAATAATATAACTAAAAATCTAAATCTAAAAGATTTTTGCTCTTTGGTGTTTTATAAAAATGTTAGCCCTGTTGCCAATATCAGGTAAGACATAATAACAAATGCTCAGCTTCCTACATGAAATCGAATAAATGCTCATTCTTTATTTTTAAAAATTAGTATTGGTTTGATTTAATATCAAACAATTTTTAAAGAAAGTAATAAGGATGAGTAATCAAAATAATGTTGGCTAATACAAATGGTTTTTATTTTTCCTTCTTCCATTTTTCATTCTCATGGCTCTGTTTCTCACCTGCTAAAAGGTAATACATTATACAGTGTTTAGATAATTGATATAATTGTTTCAAGTTACCTCTTTAGGGTATTATCAGCTTGTAGGCATCAGTTTCTCTAATTGTCAAGTAGTGAATCCTTTATCTGGCATTTAATCTTGCCTCCCTGGGAAAATCAGACCTTACCACAGAGTAAATTTTCGAATTGCTGACCTGATGTAACATGAGACTGTGCCTTGGCAGTGAACCTTTGCTTTCTGTTATTCATAGGAAGGATAATGATGTACTGTGTTGCCTGAAGGCCCTTGTTTCACTACCTTAAGAAGTAACATCTAAGTTCTAGTTGCAAAGGTCTGAGTTTGGAAATTCCAAAGAAGATAATTGCACTGACACAATATTTTTATTTCTTTTGGAAAGATGAGATAATTAAAAAATGTAGATTTTATTATTTCTCCCACTTCTTAAACCGTTCATCTTGCTCATGTTAGCATGACTTAGAGGTTCTACAAAGTTACCTGAGAATGATCATTACTTATTTTTATTAAAACATTTTGTATTTTGTTTTACAGCTGTGTTTGAAATTTTTATTTCCATGTAAACTCTCCATTTTTATAAATAGGAAAACTGAGATTAAAATGTAGCTCACAATTTTTCAGTAAAACAGAAAAGATAGAGCTTTCTAGAGCTAGAAGGAAAATTCCCCTAAACATTTTTAGTAAACTTGAAAAGAATGTTAAGCGATTCCCATAAAATAATTTCCTAGGAGGTATAAAATGTAATTTCCGAGAAGGAATAAAGTGAAAAGGCAAACTTAAATTCTCTTTTACCTTTAGATTTCTGTGATTTCATTTTTCTGCTGTGTGGCCTTGCACTTAAATATAAGATAATTTATGTGCCAACTCTGAGATCCGTGCTTGGGTAGTTTTCATTAGCAGTTGTGGAAGATCTTTTTGAAATGAAAAATTCCATTTCCTTCACAAAATATGCCACATCTAAAAGTTTTGCAGTGATGCCTTCCCTTAAACTTAAATGTCTGTATTCTCCTAATCTGTGAAAAATAACACTATAAAAATTTTAACATATCTATTTAGAATAGGCCCATATGAAGCTAAGAAACCATAATTATATTATATTTAATAGTTAATATTTGTCAGTCACACATGCTATGGTTTCATTATTTTGAAGTTTGATGATACTTTCTTTTCAAAGTGAATTTTACTATATTAAAGAAAGAAATGAAGCTGTTAGAATTTGAAAATAAAACTTAAGTTTATATATATGAATTTTCAGTTTATTTTTCTCTGTTACTTGGATTTTAGATTTAGAGTTTTTAGGGCTTTTTAAAAATATTTTGAGTATAACAATCTGTCATCAAATTTAGTTTGAGAATAACTCAGTTTTAAAATTGTAGAGCAAAAATTTGAAGACCATTATATTTTTTCCTACAGACGGTTCAATTCAGATTTTGTAAATTAAGCCGTAGGACGGTAATTACTGTTTAGCCTCCCATAGCTAATGTGGATAGGGCTGTGGAGGTGGAACACAAAACATCTGTTTACACTAGACATCTCTCAATATTTAAGGATGGAGGACCAGACCCAGTGTTTTCATTCTTTTTTTTTTTTTTTTAATGATTTTTTATTATATTATGTTAGTCACCATACAGTACATCCCCGGTTTCCGATGTAAGGCTCGATGATTCATTAGTTGTGTATAACACCCAGTGCACCATGCAATACGTGCCCTCCTTACTACCCATCACCGGTCTATCCCATTCCCCCACCCCCCTCCCCTCTGAGGTCCTCAGTTTGTTTCTCATAGTCCATAGTCTCTCATGTTTCATTCCCCCTTCTGATTACCCCCCCCCTTTCTTTATCCCTTTCTTCCCCTACCGATCATCCTAGTTCTTATGTTCCATAGATGAGAGAAATCATATGATAGTTGTCTTTCTCTGCTTGACTTATTTCACTTAGCATTATCTCCTCCAGTGCCGTCCATGTTGTAGCAAATGTTGAGAACTCGTTCTTTCTGATAGCTGAGTAATATTCCATTGTATATATGGACCACAACTTCTTAATCCAGTCATCTGTTGCAGGGCATCTCGGCTCCTTCCACGATTTAGCTATTGTGGACATTGCTGCTATGAACATTGGGGTGCATATGGCCCTTCTCTTCGCTACGTCTGTATCTTTGGGGTAAACACCCAGTAGTGCAATGGCTGGATCATAGGGTAGCTCAATTTTTAACTTTTTAAGGGACCTCCACACTGTTTTCCAGAGTGGCTGTACCAACTTGCATTCCCACCAACAATGTAGGAGGGATCCCCTTTCTCCACATCCTCTCCAACAATTGTTGTCTCTTGCCTTGTCTATTTTTGCCATTCTACTGGCGTAAGGTGGTATCTCAGTGTGGTTTTGATTTGAATTTCCTTGATGGCTAATGATTTTGAACATTTTTTCATGTGTCTGTTAGCCATTTGTATGTCTTCATTGGAAAAGTGTCTGTTCATATCTTCTGCCCATTTTTTGATTTGTTTATTTGTTTCTCGTGTATTGAGTTTGAGAAGTTCTTTGTAGATCTTGGATACCAGTCCTTTATCTGTAGTGTCATTTGCAAATGTCTTCTCCCATTCCGTGGGCTGCCTCTTAGTTTTTCTGACTGTTTCCTTGGCTGTGCAGAAACTTTTAATCTTGATGAAGTCCCATAAATTCATTTTATCTTTTGTTTCTCTTGCCTTTGGGGATGTGTCATGAAAAAGGTCGCTTTGGCCGATGTCGTATAGGTTGCTGCCTATGTTCTCCTCTAGAATTTTGATGGATTCCTGTCTCACATCGAGGTCTTTCATCCATTTGGAGTTTATTTTTGTGTATGGTGTGAGAGAGTGGTCAAGTTTCATTCTCTTGCATGTAGCTGTCCAATTTTCCCAGCACCATTTATTGAAGAGACTGTCTTTTTCCCACCGGATGTTTTTTCCTGCTTTATCAAATATTAGTTGCCCAAAGAGCTGAGGGTCCATTTCTGGGCTCTCTATTCTGTTCCACTGGTCTATGTGTCTGTTTTTGTGCCAGTACCATGCTGTCTTTGTGATCACAGCTTTGTAGTACAGCTCGAAATCCGGCATTGTGATGCCCCCAGCTTTGTTTTTCCTTTTCAACAGTTCCTTGGAGATTCGGGGCCTTTTCTGGTTCCATACAAATTTAAGGACTATTTGTTCCAGTTCTTTGAAAAATGTCCTCGGTATTTTGATCGGGATAGCATTGAAAGTGTAGATTGCTCTGGGTAGCATGGACATTTTAACTACGTTAATTCTTCCGATCCATGAGCATGGAATATCTTTCCATCTTTTTATGCCTTCCTCAATGTCTTTCAAGAGTGATTTATAGTTTCTAGAATATAAGTCCTTTACGTCTCTGGTTAAGTTAATTCCAAGGTAACGTATGGTTTTTGGTGCTATCGTAAATGGGATGGATTCCCTAATTTCTCTTTCTTCGGTCTCGTTATTCGTGTATAGAAATGCAACTGATTTCTGAGCATTGATTTTGTATCCCGCCACGTTACTGAATTGCTCTATAACTTCTAATAGTTTGGGAGTGGCTTCTTTTGGGTTTTCCATATAGAGTATCATGTCATCTGCAAAGAGAGACATTTTGACTTCTTCTTTGCCGATTTGAATACCTTTGATCCCTTTTTGTCGCCTGATTGCTGTTGCAAGGACTTCTAGTACTATGTTGAATAATAGTGGCGAGAGTGGGCATCCTTGTCGAGTTCCTGATCTTAAGGGAAAGGCTTCCAGCTTTTCCCCATTGAGAATAATATTTGCAGTAGGCTTTTCATAGATGGCTTTTATGAGATTGAGAAATGTACCCTCTATTCCTACACTCTGAAGGGTTTTAATCAGGAAAGGATGCTGTATTTTGTCAAATGCTTTTTCGGCATCGATTGAGAGGATCATATGGTTCCTGAGTCTTTTCTTGTTGATATGATGTATCACGCTGATTGATTTGCGAATATTGAACCACGCTTGCATCCCAGGTATGAATCCCACTTGATCGTGGTGGATAATCCTTTTAATGTACTGTTGGATTCTATTAGCAAGTATCTTGTTGAGGATTTTGGCATCCATATTCATTAGGGAGATCGGTCTGTAATTCTCCTTTTTGAGGGGGTCTTTGCCTGGTTTGGGGATCAAGGTAATATTGGCCTCATAGAATGAGTTTGGTTTCCTTCTGTTTCTATTTTTTGAAATAGCTTTAGGAGAATAGGTATTATTTCTTCTTTGAATGTTTGGTAGAATTCCCCAGGAAAACCGTCCGGGCCTGGAGTTTTGCTATTTGGAAGGTTGTTTATCACTGACTCAATTTCTTCATAATTAATTGGCCTGTTTAAGAAATCAATTTCTTCCGGTTTCAATCTTGGTAGTTTATAGGTTTCTAGGAAGGATTCCATCTCTTCCAGATTGCTTAGTTTATTGGCATATAGCTGTTGATAAAAATTTCTAATAATCCTTCCAATTTCAATGGTGTTCGTCGTGACCTCTCCTTTTTCATTCATAATTTTAATAATCTGGGTCCTTTCTCTTTTCTTTTGGATAAGTGTTGCCAGTGGTCTGTCAATTTTATTGATTCTCTCAAAGAACCAGCTTCTAGTCCTGTTGATCTGCTCTACTGTACTTCTGGTTTCTGCTTGATTGATTTCAGCTCTAATTTTGGTCAACTGCTTCCTCGTGCGTGGATTAGGCCTGTCCCTCTGTTGCTGTTCCAGCTTCTTGAGGTGAGAATATAAAAACTGCATTTTAGATTTTTCTATTCTTTTGAGTGAGGCTTGGATGGCTATGTATTTCCCCCTTAGGACTGCCTTTGCAGTATCCCATAGGTTTTGGACTGTTGTATTTTCATTCTCATTGGTCTCCATAAATTGTTTAATTTGATTTTTGATTTCCTGGTTTATTGAGTCATTCCTGAGCAGGATGGTTCTTAGTCTCCAAGTGTTTGAGTTTCTTCCAAATTTTTCCTTGTGGTTGAGTTCCAATTTCAGAGCGTTGTGGTCTGAGAATATGCAGGGGATAATTTCAATCTTTTGGTATCGGTTGAGACCTGTTTTGTGTCCTAGAACATGCAGACCCAGTGTTTTCTTAATCTCACTGCAGTGTTTTGTGAAAAGGTCAGAGATACAGAAGCATTTTGCTAAATTTGGAAAAACAGAGCTAGGGAGAATGCAAATGCAAACGTTAAACTTCAAGTCAATAGTGGCTGTGTCTAAGACTTTCAGAGAGATACAGAATGCAGAAGATAAAATACGTGGAACTCTCAACCTGGGTGAATCATAGCAGTTTAGTATTTCCTGAAAAATTGATGAAAGTGATTTGGAAGTGTTAGCTCCTGTGAGGCTTCCAATCCTACAGATGTGGTTTGTTTTGGAAGTGAATTTCTCCAAGTCTTTGTTAAACTTACATAAAATTCTAATATTTTTCTCCCTCGTCCTTTATATTCCATGGGTCATTGATACCCAAAGTTGGTACGACAGACTGCAAACTGTTGACCTATTCTCTTCTCTTCCCCCTAATACTTAGGTTTGTAGATGCCTAGTTTTTCATTTTCCATCATCCCTTGCATTTAAGTGTGGCCATGTGACTAAGTTCTCTTCAACTGAATGTGAGCAGAAGTGATTTATACCACTTCTAGGCCTGGCCAATAAAAGCTTATCACATGAACTTCTTGCTTGCTGCCTCCCCCACCTGAATTGATAATGGCATCACCCTGAGTTGCTGAAGCAGAAGTTCCCTGATCCCACTCTGCAACCCTAGTCCCAGAATGTCCTCTCTGGGCTCTTATAAGAGAGAAATGAACACCCTTCTGTTGTGTTTGAGCCATTATATTTGAGGAATTTAGCCTATACTGTCTAATACAATAAAGAGTAATTGTTGAAGGCTTTGATCACTGAGAAGGGATAAAATAATTATTTTTTGATGAAGGTAAATTAATTTCATCAGATGGATTGGTCTCCTATATTCTTCTGGTATGAAAGTTCACCTAACTGCAGACCTGTAGCTTCAGCCTGACCATAGGCACTAAGACAAAGGAGCTTAATGGCTAATTGGCCACTTTTGACATTATTAATGGAAGTGATCTCTGTGATTTAGTCCTAGTCTTATGGATTCCTATCTTATACCCCAGTGGCCTTATGCCAGTTTTCCAGGGATTAAATTTCTTCTTTCTGAATCCAGGTTCTCTTTGGGAAGAGATGAATAGACCATAAGATAAATAATAATTTATTAATAATAATAATAATAAGAAGAAGAGGTAAATAATTTTTACTGTCTTTTTTTAAATTAACATATAATGTATTATTTGTTTCAGGGGTACAGGTGTGTGATTCATCAGTCTTACACAACACACAGCGGTCACCACAACACATACCCTCCGCTTTGAATAATGGTCTTAAGCCAATTTGCCTGCTGCTTGAACCACTGTGTATCACCTGTATTCCTGGCCGATATCACAGTCTGGGTCTTATACTTGGTTCAGGATTGTGCCAAATAAATCATATGCTCTATTTCCCCTACTTTTTCTGTTCTGGCTTCTCTTCCCTCTACTGCTGTACCCTCCTGCAATCCTTCATGTAGGAAAAAGGGTAATCTACCAAATTTGAGCATCCTCCAAATCATATTTGTATTTGTCTTTTTCTCCAACAATAAAGTACTTCTTTGTTATAACTACCACTATTCATTCAAATTTGAAAAGCTATATTCTTCTCTGTCTGGCCTTCCCTAATTCATATACTGATAAAATTCTCACTAAATGTACTGTTCATTTGTTCTTATTCCTTTCAAAAAATTTGTGAATTTCATTAATCCTTTTTGAAGCAATATATTATAGAAGCAAAAATTATTCTTTATTGTAGAAGAGAATTGGTACTATATAACTGAAAGAAGCTAAGTGAGGTAATATGTAGCTAGTAACATTGTAATTATAATTGACCCTTGAAGAATGAAGAAGTTGGGGACATCACCACCCCTCCAGTTGAAAACCCCTAATAACTTTTGACTCGTCCAAAAACTACCAATAGCCTACTGTTAATTGGAAGGCCTTACTAGTAACGTAAGTAGTGCATTAACGCATACATATTTTGTATGTTATATGTATTCTGTGTTCTTGCAAAAAGTAAGCTAGAGAAAAGAAAACGTTAAGAATATCATAAGAGAATGTACATTTACAGAACTGTACTTATTAAACTGTACATTTACAGGACTGTATTTATTGAAAAAAATTATGTAAGTGGGCATGTGCAGTAAAAACCTGTGCTGTTCAAGGGTCAGTTGTACTTTAAAATTTGAAGTACATAGAACCCTTTTAAAATCTAACTATGAAAAAAATCTACATATGTAGTTTTTATATATTGCAATCACTTGGGAGGGGTGAGAATTGAGTGCTCCACATTTTAAATCTTAAGCAACAAATTAACTTTTGCCTGCATCCCAACTTAAGAAGAGATTCATTTAAGCAGAATTTTTACTGTATTAAACTAATAAAATGAAAAATAAATCTCATATGCCTTCTTATTGCAATAGCTAAACTTAAGCATTTACCAATATTAGTTTGTTTGTTTGTTTTTAAACATTATTTATTTATTTGACAGAGAGAGAGAACACAAGCAGAAGGAGCGGGAGAGGGAGAAGCAGGCTCCCCGCCAGGGAGCCCGACATGGGGCTCGATCCTAGGACCCTGGGATCATGACCTGAGCCGAAGGCAGATGCTTAACCAACTGAGCCACCCAGGCATCCCCCCCAACATTAGTTTTAAAGATGTGTTTGAACAACTTTTAAAAAAGATACCCACAAATTACGCCATGTCTTTCTCACTAAAACTTTAGATTACCTTTTATTATCTCACTCTAAATTCCTAGTTTGGAATCAGAAGCTTCTCTTTTGTTTGTCTTTGTCTACCACCTGACCCAGACTCAGTATCCCTTTGGTTCTTTATTACCCCGTTGCCAGTTTTGTTTTCATCCACAAGCATTTGTTTATTCACACAATAATCATTTACCAAGCCTCTTAGATGTGCCAGGCATTACGTTCATCACTGGTGAAGTTCTTGTAAACATAATGACTACTACTCCTCTCAAGGAATTCCTGGTTAAATGGCAGAGACAGATATGTAAACAGATAACTGCAACCCAATATGAATGGGCGAAAGAAGTACAAGTGACATATCAGGGATGTATAAAGAAAATAACTAGGATTTATTTAAAGTACAATGTTGACTCCCGGGGAACTCTCAATACTCTCGCTGTTGTCAAAGTTTCAGATACATTATTACAAGGATGTGATTAATCAGGATTGATTTGGAGCAGTATCTTATACAATAAGAGGGCATGGCTCTAGAAGCTTTCTGGCAGGTCTCCTTTCTGAGAGTCTGAGTGGAAGAATCACAGAGACTATTTGCTATGGAGCAGAGATTCATCTTCTTGGAAATAGCTGCAAAAGTTTCTCACTTCCAGAGAAATGAAAAGCTGAATTGATCTAAAATATTACTGGTGGTGACCATAGCTCAGAGACCACTATAGTTCCCAGAGCTCATCTCAGGCACAGAGTGAAATTAGACTCATTCTTGTTTCTACCAACAGGTTAGGACTAGATGTTGGTTAGTATTAGCTTAGTTGGTTTCTTGAGGTACTAGCAATAGACAACCATTGAATATGTTGATAATTAGCAGATCTCTATAGCAGACACTCTAAAATAAAGCATGGAGGAGACCTGATAAATAGCAGCGTAACACCTAGCACTGGGATGAGTGGATAAGCAAGCACTGTAATCCCAGGGGAACTACTGAAGGATTTAAGCAAAGGCCTCAGGCACAGGTTGGCAGGTAGGAACATAAGTACTGAGACTGGGAAATAAGGGATCGGTTCTGATAATAGGAAGCAAATCAGAAGCTCAGTTCTTGGTTCCAGAGCAGGACAGACACCAGCACCGAAATCTCTGGCCTGAAAGTCTTTGATTACTTCCAGAATGGGACAGGATTGGTTTCAGAGACTGAAGTGAAACAAATACCGCAATAATGCTTAAGGATCTTCAACGGATGCTTGTAGGAAGAGGAAGTCAAGGACGTTATTTCAGTATCAGAGTCCTCACAGTGAAGACTGGTTCTTCTAAATATCAGGGAAAACAGGAATTCAGGGTACAAATATTAATTATAATTAATCTCTAAGAAATTTTAATTAGAGCAAATTTTTTAAAACCAATAATTAATAAGCTATACTTCGTGGCTTGGTGTGCTCCTTCTTGCCTAACAAAAATTATGTTTCAGACTCCCTGCATTTAAGAGCTTCTTCAGTGGGGCCTGCTGATAATAACAATAACAAATAACTTTCAAAGGCAGGGGTACAGGCAGAGAAAAGATTTCACCTTACCATGAGCCATTTAAAAGAAGCATCTCCAGAAAAGATGGAACGTGGAAACTTTGTGTTGTGTCTACTTTGGAGAAATTCTTTCTTAGAAGCCTAACCAGTCTTCAGCTCCGTCCATGCATCTAGTGCCCACCAGCTAAGTTCTTCAAGAGGCTATGTCTCTGTAGCCACTATAAGAAAACTTGAGGGTTTTCTCTTTAATATTCCTGAACAATTTAAAAGCTGTCATTTCCTCAGCTTCCTAAATAGGTGTTTTTTAGTTTGACAGTCAGCCTATGGAAATTAAGAATTTTTCTTAAATGACCATGACTTATATTAACTTCTGTCAGTATTTTCCTGTGGTTGACAAATGGTCTAGTTATATTGTATTGCCACTTTTGAAAGGCTTATTTTTTAAGTACATAATATTGGATTGATAATGGAGATTTTCATTTTAATAATTAATGTTTTAACAACAAAATATATATAATTCTGTTTTTTTTGCTTTTGAGTTAGTTTTTCCATTCACCTTAGGTGTACTGTACTTATTGATGAGTTTTTCTATATTGGGAATTTGTGATGCAAAATGTATTATTTAATGAAACAGTACATATTAATGAAAAATGTTTAGGTTAATTTTAAACTTTAGACATTAACTTTAGAAAGATATATTGGATTTCGGTAAGCAAAAAAGGTATTAAATTAGATCAGCCAGTGAATACTGGTATACTTCACCTGTTCCTTGTAATATAAGGATTATACCCATAGGTTCACACTAGTGTGCTACAGGGAAATGGCTGTATTTGTTTTTTAAAAATGCTCTGAACATTAACATGATACAAGATCATTGTCATTTGCAAGCAAGCAAGACTGCCAAGAGGATTAGTAAACTGGTTTAAATATCATTTTTCACCTTTATTTATTGGTTCTTGTTTTTGATTGCTCATAATAGTGATGTTAGAACTTCAGAAGGTTTAGATTTTTTAAACTTTGGGAAGTTCAAAGCAAAGCTGAATCCTTTAAAGGCCTGAGAGTTCCTTCTAATATTTTGGGAATCTACTAGTCTGAAGCTGTCCCTTTCCTCAGGGATTCTAGTGGAGCAAGTCAGGTATCCTTAGCTGAACTTCATGGACCACTGCTCCTTATTAGCCTCCTAAACACTGTAAAGTTTAATGTGGTTAGAACTGTACCACAGTAAACAAACAAACAAACAACCTGAATTCTTCATCTGTGCTCTTAGATCTTTCATTAAGAAAATAGTCTGTTTTGGGAAGCCTGGGTGGCTTAGTTGGTTACACATTTGCTTTGAACTCAGGTCACAATCCCAGGTTCCTGGGATCAAGCCCCACCTCAGGCTCCCTGTTCAGCATGGAGTCTGCTTCTCCCTCTCCCTCTGCCCCTTCCCCACTCATTCTCTCTCTCTCTCTCCCTCTCTCTTTCTCTCTAATAAATAAATAAAATCTTAAAAAAAAAAAGAAAATAGTCTGTTTTCCACAGAGAAAGAAATATATGGACAATTGGAAGGTTTGAGAGTGACTGGGCATATATAGGTAGAACATGAGCAAACCAAGCTTACTCATATGTGTCTCTAAAAACAGCTTTAGATAAAGTAAGTAATCTTCCAATTGATTATTTTATAATTAGTTCATTTGTATATAGTAGACACACACCAAGTATTTGTTGGACGAGTGAATGAATTTATATTAGCTCATTAGTTGATTATAAATATTCATCTTGGAAACTAAAAGTTGTTAAAAGATAATATAAATCATTGAGTTTTGTCCAATACCTTTTGAGTTTTTGTTTGAGGATTTCTATTTATGCTTGTACTTGCCCAACACATCTTAAATTTTTGTTTGGGGACTCATATTTATGCTTATATTTTGGTAAATTTTTGTTTGGGGACTCATATTTATGCTTATATTTTGGTAAAAAAAGGTAAAGAAACAAGAGGACCAGATGATCTCTAAGGTCTCTGAAGACCAGTCTAACTCTAAACACATTTATTTCCAGTGAACAAAGGAAAACAGTACCCATTCCTGATTTAAGGTAGAAGATAATGATTAAACCAACAGCAGACATTGCATTTAATGGCAATTCATTAGAAGCATTCTCGTCAAAACATGGAACAAGATAATTATGCTTACTATTACTGATAACTGTTCAACATCATATTTAGAGATGTAGACCTCTCATAATTAAGGCAATGAAAATGAAGTATAAATATTAAACAGGAAAAGCTACAACTGTCATTTATTATGAAAGAATGTATGATTAGTTACTTAGAAAATCAAAGGAAAAAAGTTATTAAAATGAATGAAGGAATTTAAAAAGGTAATTGGGTACAAATATACCAAAATCATTAGCATTCCCATTCATCAGAAATAACCAGTTGAAAATGTAACAGGAATAAAAAGTTCCATTCACAATTCACAATTACACAGAAACTATAAAATGTACCAAAAATCTACCAAAAATACTTAAAACTTACATGAAGAAAACTGCAAAACTTTACTGAAAGACATAGTTGAAGACCTCAATAAATAGATGTCCATGTTCCCAGATGGGAAAAATCAAGTCTCCTAAATTACACCAAAATTGAATGTCATCCCCAACAAAATGCTAGTAGGATTATTTAAATAGAATTTGACACATTGATTTCAAAGTTCACTTAGAGGAAAAACTTGAATATCAATCACTATGAATATTTTTAAAAGATTGATAATAAGATGAAATCTTGCTTTACCGAATACCAAAACATAACCACAAGCTATAGTAATTAAAACAGTATGGCATCTGAGTAGGAAGAGACAAATGAGTCAGTGGAAGAGAATAGAGAATATAAAGCCAACCAAAGTATTGATTTCCTGTTCTGCTCTTCATCTTATCCCAGTCTCCAGCCCAGATGAACCCATTCCTCCCAGCTGATGATAGCTAGACTGTTTTAGGATTGGGCTAGTATACTGGATCAATATGGGAAAATTGGTTTTTACTTTTTACCAGTTTATGTTGCATTTGAGTTGTGCCAATGTATGTAATTGCACTATATGATTTATCTCACTAAATTGAGAAGAGGCAGTGAAGGAAGCAACAAGTCTGCAGTATCAGGAATCCCTTTTAAGCACCCAGACTCTGGTTATCTCTTTTATACATAAATCATATTCTTCCCTTTTAGGATATATTTTTTTTGTCTGGGGCACAAATCATTCTCAAACTCTGTCCCAATCCTTCTTTTAAGGTGTTGCTAAATAGACCTGTAAGCACCACCTAATGCCATTATCAAAAATGATGGGTAATATTGCTAAGGTAACAAGGGGTAGAATTCATTAAGTGGAGTTTTGTTGTTGTTGCTTCAAGTTTTTATTTAAATTCCAGTTAACATATAATGCAATATTAGTTTCAGGAGTAGTATTTAGTGATTCATCACTTACATATAACACCCAGTGCTCATCACAAGAGCCTTCCTTAATCCCCATCACCTGTTTAACCCATCCCCTGCCCACCTCCCCTCCAGCTTGTTCTCTATAGTTAAGAGTCTGTTTTATGATTTGCCTCTCTTTCTCCCCGCTACATTCATCTGTTTCGTTTCTTAAATTCCACATATGTATGAAATCATACGATATTTCACTCTGACTGACTTATTTTACTTAGCATAATACACTCTAATTCCATCTATGTTGTTGCAAATGGCAAGATTTCATTTCTTTTTGACGGCTGATTAATATTCCATTACACACACACACACACACACACACACACACACACATATGCACACACACCACAATTCCTTTATGCATTCATCAATCAATAGACATTTGGGCTCTTTCCATAATGTGGCTATTGTTGATAATGGTGCTATTAAGTATCGGGGTGCATGTATCCCTTTGAATCAGTGTTTTTGTATCCTTTGGGTAAATACCTGTTAGTACAATTTCTGGATCATAGGATAGTTCTATCTTTAACTTTTTGGGGAACCTCTATCCTGTTTTCCAGAGTGCCTTCACCAGTTTGCATTCCCACCGACAGTGTAAGTGGGTTCCCCTTTCTCCGCATCCTTGCCAACATTTGTTGTTTTCTGTGTTGTTAATTTCAGCCATTTGGACAGATGTGAGATGATATTGTAGTTTTGATTGGTATTTCCCTGATGATGGTGATGTTGAGCATCTTTTCATGTGTCTGCTAGCCATCTGGATGTCTTCTTTGGAAAAATGTCTATTCATGTCTTCTGCCCATTTCTTGATTGGGTTATTTGATTTTTGGGTGTTGAGTTTGATAAGTTCTTTATAGATTTTGGATACTAACCCTTTATCAGGATTAGTCATTTGCAAATCTCTTCTTCCATTCTGATGATTGCCTTTTAATTCTGTTGATTGTTTCCTTCACTGTGCAGAAGGTTTTTATTTTGATGAAGTCCCAGTAGTTCATTTTTGCTTTTGTTTCTCTTGCCTCCCAATCTAGTAAGAAGTTGCTACGGCTGATGTCAAAGAAGTTACTGCACATGTTCTCTTCTAGTATTTTGATGTTTTCCTGTCTCACACTTAAGTCTTTCATCCATTTTGAATTAATTTTTGCATATGGTGTAAGAAAGTGGTCCAGTTTCATTCTTCTGTATGTTGCTGTCTGTTTTCCCAGCACCATTTGTTAAAGAGACTGTCCTTTTCCCATTGGATGTTCTTTCCTGGTTGTCAAAGATTAGTTGATCATATAGTTATGGGTCCATTTTTGAATTTTCTATTCTGTTCCATTGATCAGTGTGTCTGTTTTTGTGCCAGTACCATACTGTCTTGATCGCTACAGCTTTGTAATATTACTTGAAATCCTGAATTGTGATGCCTCCAGCTTTACTTTTCTTTTTCAAGATTGCTTTGGCTATTCGGGGTCTTTCGTGATTCCCTGCAAATTTTAGGATTGTTCTAGCTCTGTGAAAAATGCTGATGGTATTTTGATAGGGATTGCATTAAATGTGTAGATTACTTTGGGTAGTATAGTCATTTTAACAACACTTGTTCTTCCAATTCATGAGCATGGAGTATTTTTCCTTTTCTTTGTGTCATTTTCAATTTCTGTCATACAGTGGAGTTTTAATGAAAACTTAACTCTACTTGGTCAGATTTTTTTCTGAAACTGTTACTCAGGTGGCTAAAGAATTCAAACTGTTCTATAGTTCTGCCTGTTTTCTGTCAGTATAGAATGGATTAGACACAAAAATCACAGGCCATTACTGTAAAATTTTAGGGAAGTAGTGTGTACTTACACAAAAGTGGTGGCTGTGGCGGATGTGAGAAATTAGAGGGAGAACAACAGGTTTTGTTGACTGATTGTTAGTAGAAGTTAAGGAGAAGGAAGAGTTGTCAGCATTAGCTCCTGGATCAAATTCCCAGCTGCAGTGGTCAAGCAGGTTTGGCGTGCTGGGACCAATGACAGACACTTCGGAAAGAAAGTTTCCTGAGAAAACACAGGTACATCATAAGCAGTAATGGCAGCAGCAGGTAGGGGCAGAAATCACAGATCAAGTTCATATGAGATCATAACAAATTAAGATGGTAGAGGCAAAAACTGTGGTTCAGGATATTAGACTAAGGCATAGCCTCAGATTATGGTGCAGAAACCATGAGAGCTCCACACAGAGTGGTCCTTCAGGGAATTCACTGGAAATGAGTCTTGGTTGATTTGGGCCAATTAAGGCATGGCTTCAGATTATGGTGCAGAAACCATGAGAGCTCCACACAGAGTGGTCCTTCAGGGAATTCACTGGAAATGAGTCTTGGTTGATTGGGGTCAATTAGGTCAAGGAAATGGCCTAGTAAGAATAAAACAGGAGAGTAAACTGTGGTCACAGAAAAGATTGATTTCCCTGTCCTAGGAGGAAGAAGAACCCCCCGGAATGTATATATAGAAAGTGACCTAAGATGTTAAGACTGATCCCTGAGGACTATTCAGGGAGATTATTGCCCATTATTGACATTAAGTTGCTCAGTGTCTCACTTCTCGCCCATGACAGAGCCAAAACAATTTCCCAGTACCTATGGATTACCTGAGTAATTGTTATTAACATACTGCTGAACTAGCTTGCCTCTGGTATGGAGCTGCTTTATCTTTCTAAAGCATCATTTTCTTTGTGTCATTGCTCTACGTAAGAATCCCCTAAAGCCATGTTTTCTATCAGATTAAATTCCAGTGCTTTAGTCTGGCATTCAGAAATCTTATCAGTTTACTTACCCTTTTCCATGAATGTAAATCGTCTGCTCTGGGAAGGTTATTACCATCTTTTCAAATTTGCTGTGTAAACCTAGAATGCTCATATCTTTTTCCTGACATTAAAATTCATATTTTTTTTCTGCCTGAAACCTGATTTTTTTAAAAGATTTTATTTATCTGAGAGAAAGAGAGAGAGCACAAGCAGGGGAAGCAGCAGAGGGAGAGGAGAAGTAGACTTTTCCCTGAGCAGGAAGCCTGATGCAGGGTCCCAGTCTCAGTTTTTATTTGATTGCTTCTGTAATGTTTTCAAAAGTCTTAGTCTTCAGAATAGTGGGAAAAGATTAGTCATTTGCCTAGCTGTTCATTTAATATAAAGTATAACTTAGAAATACAAAATGTAGTCTCCTTGTTGAAAGTTCTTACAGATTATTTTGATATGACTTCTTAGATATTAGCTATTTAAATAATTTTAATAGTTTGTACGTAATCTGCATTATGCCTTCATAAACATGGAAGAGACAATAAAGAGAATAAGCTTGCCATCCTAAATAATAATTTTTTCTAATATAAAATAATTTTTATGAAATGTATAAAATATAATTTTTGTATTGTTGATAATCATGTAAATTGCTATTAACTCCCAAGAGGCGGAGTGAAAATATATATGAAAAGGTTTTGTTTGACTAATCAAATCCACTCCTAGGAATTTACTTCAAGAAACTCTTTGTACATCTATGGAAATATATTCTATGCTGGCCATTTTAACATTGTTTTATAATAGTGAGATACTATGAATCACCTAAATATTCAACCGTGTGCAATTCATTAATTGTGCTATGGTACAAACATTTACTATGAAATATTATACAGTTACTAAAAAATGGTCTACTAGAGTATTTGGAGTATTTAGTGACATGAGAAAATAGCCCTGATATATTAATAAGTGAAAAATATCAGATTACTGAACAGTGTAATGTAATCCCATTTTTGCCAAAAAAGAAAAAAATATATCTATAAATTTTAAAAATTCTGTCTTCTGAATTATATACTATTCATTACTTCTGTAATAAAAAAAAAAGTCCTTCTATTAAAAAGTAAATTTGCTGTAGTTCAGAGAGAATAGAAATAACAGTGAAAAATTATCCACAAGGAAAGGTCTTGAAATTAAGGAAAACCAAAGAGACTTCCTTTCCCCCCATCATTTATACACACTCCTTCTACCATTCTGTTAATCTTAACCTTAGGTAGAATTCAGAACAACCATTGGTAGTAACTGTATTATAGTGATCTAGAGTTAGCAACTTCAGTTCTTAATCTAAGCACTGCCACTAAGTGGTTTCCTTAGTGGTAGCCCCGGATAGCATATCAGGGTTTCACTTTCTTCTTTTAGAAAATCAATAGACTAGGGGCGGCTGGGTGGCTCAGTCGGTTAAGCGTCTGCCTTCAGCCCAGGTCATGATCTCAGTGTCCTGGGATCGAGTCCCAGGTCAGGCTCCCTGCTCAGCGGGGAACCTGCTTCTCCCTCTCCAACTGCCTGCTGTTCCCCCTGTTTGTGCATGGTCTTTCTCTCTCTGTCAATTAAATAAATAAAATCTTTAAAAATGATCAATAGATTATACTGAACAGACTTCTAATTAGATCAATAAGGCTATATAGAGAGCACATAGTAGGCATTCAGCAGGAGTTAGGATTCCTTCTAAAGAAACTATTAGCTCAGAAATTTCATGTTTTCTGAAACTGAAACTTCAGAAATAATCACAGATCCTTCAAAGTGCCAGCTTAGAATTTTCAGGCCCTTAATGATATTTATTGTAGGATCTTTCAAACATTAATTCATTTTATTCATATGGCAATTTATTTATAAAGTGATTAAGTTCTCCAGAAGACAATATTTTCACACTTGGTCATTTACTCTGTTAATCCACTTTCAGCATAATGAAAAGCATTTAACTTCTAATAGAAGATGTTATTTCACACAGTCCAAATTTATTTGCTTTCTTTACTTTAGGTTGCTATCAACAGAACAGACATTGAAGACTTAGACCTCTATGCTACATCTCGGGAAAGGAGATTTCGTTTGTTTGCTTCTATAGAATGTGAAGGGCAGTTATTCATGACTCCATATGATTTTATTTTGGCTGTTACAACAGATGAGCCCAAATGTAAGTATATTTTTTAAATTATCTAATAATTTTATAAGATTTTTTTCTTATCTCTAGTTTGTAAAATTGTGGAACAGGGTAAGTTTTCAGAATAACTAACCAAGTAATGTGGCATTTCAAAAGACATTATGCTATATAATCTTACTAGACTAGTATTTCTTATAAACTCTTACTGATATCTCTTTTCACAAACTTTCATTTATTTCCTCTTTTTCAGTTCATCAAACTGAAAAACCACCTTACTCTTGATATTCTGTGTATTAGGTTCATATTTTGCCTATTCAATTCTTCTATCTAGCATGAACAGAGTAATTCAGAGGGTTGGCTTTGAAGCTAGACCTGGTCCAAGAATTCTACCTGTATCTCTTCTGTATTTGTCATGGCTCCTACAGGGCAAATTTAGACTGTTACTTATCTTTCCATATGTTAGAGCAGTGGTTCTCAAACTCTTTGCCATTATATACATTCTTGCAAATCTCTTCAATGTCTGATTAATAGAAGATAGCTGTATTCTCATGTGCTTTTTATATTCAATAGTTGCAGAGTATTGTTTTTCATGAAGTATATTAAGAAAATCTGCCTCACAGATAAAGAAGTAGGAAAAAGGAAGAGTATTTTAATAGCCCTTTCAGATTATTGCAGATATTCTTCTCTGATACTATCTCAACACTTGGCTAGTGGTAGTTTCTTAAAGTTTAGTTGCAATGCAGAATTTGTCATCTTTTGTCGTCTGTTATGTTAAAATCCATTGGGCTACACTGCACTTTGAATGGTTCTTTTACCCTTATATAATCTTGTAACATCAAATGGAAGATACTGGTTGACTCAGTTATGCAGATCTTCCAAGTGTTGACATATTTATTATGCAATATATTTTTAAAATGACATTCAGTGATATTGTCATAATATTCTCATGAAAGTTTTTACTTATTGGAAAGCTGTCAAAATCATGGTGGTGTATACATGTTTTCCCAAATTCTGATTTTTACTTGAAAGCTCAAATGTTATCACTGGCAACAAATATTTTCAGTTTTTTTCTCCAAGTGATAGCTGACTTTGTTCATTTGTAAGAAAATGCCTGCCAAATACCTAAGTCTAAATAACCATAATTTGTCTGTCATTCGTTCTTTCAAGTAAAAATCATGTTCCATGAAAAAAAGTTAAGTTCACAACTCAAAGAATCACTGTGCTTTTTCTCAAAACAGCCATAGTGCTTTGGAATGCGACAGAGTGCTTCATGCACACTTCCCATTTCATGTCACAGCATATTATGATGTACTCAAAGACACCTGTCAGATACCAGGTATTGCAGTAGGCCCTGGAGATAAAGTGGTGAGGGAAACAAACAAACAAAAGTAGATGCCCTTCATCCTCACGATGCATACAATCTGGTGGGCAAAACCAATGCTGATCAATGAAATATACAAATAAATAGCAAATTATATCTGTGCTATGAAAGAAAGATACTTGAGGCTGTGAGAGCGTATTTTTGAGAAGTAACTTAGGTAGCTCAGAGAGATCTTCCCTGGACAAATAAATATCCATGTGAATTGGGAATAAGTTAGCTAGGCTAGTAGGAAGTTGAGAATAGAGAATTTCAGCAGAAGAAACAACAGGTATTAAGGTACCATGACAAGAAGGAATGTGATACATGTGAGGAGGGGAAAAAGATCTGGGTGGCTATAGTGCAAGGAGCAAAGAAGAATATGGTAAGAAGTGAGGGTGGGTATGTGGGGCAGTGCCAAATCACTGAGTCAGTAAGCTTATATTAAACATCTTTGTTTTTATCCTAAAAAAGTAATGGAAAATCATGGCAGTAGTTTAAGCTGCAGAATAATTTGGTGTGTTAGAAAATAACTGAGTAACTTTTAAAGATCTTTTTGGCTTTATACAATGATTCATGAATCAGGCAACATCTAATTCAGCAGTTAGTGAGGAGCTCCAAGGAGTTGTACAAAATAAAAGACATACAGGCATGAGGGAACAGGAAGAAGGAAGTTATACAAGACAAAAAAAAGTGGGTTGGTTATTGTAAGATCACTTTCCTTTAGAGGACAGTAGGGGTCTCTCAGGCAGATGACTAACTAGTGCTGATTGACTGATTTAAGATTCCATTTCTGGCAGAATAGAAACTGTAATTAAGTTAAGTCTTGGCTTGGTTATGTGGGTCTTAGCACAAGGAACTCCATATTGGACCTGTTGTCTGCTTTTAACAAGTGTATACTGTTATTAGATAGTGTTTTTTTTTTTTAAAGATTTTATTTATTTATCTGACAGAGATAGAGACAGCCAGCGAGAGGGGGAACACAAGCAGGGGGAGTGGGAGAGGAAGAAGCAGGCTCATAACAGAGGAGCCTGATGTGGGGCTCGATCCCGTAACGCCAGGATCACGCCCTGAGCCGAAGGCAGCCGCTTAACCGCTGTGCCACCCAGGCGCCCCTAGATAGTGTTTTGAAAAGGTCTTTCAGGGTGGACATAGATTGGAGAGAGCCAGAGTGAGCAAAAGCAGATCAGCGAGGAGACTCTTGTCCAGGCTTGAAAAGCTTCTAATAATGATGGTAATGGTGATGATGGAGTAATGAGTACTAAAAATTTCTGGCTTGTTTACCTATATGGATGGCAGTAGGGACCAGGTTTGAAAGGAAAAATTGTAACTTCAACTTTGGACATGATGGATTTACGATGCCTTAGATGTCTAAAAGAGGAGATATGGAAGAGGCAGGTGGATCTGGCTTTCAATCATGCATTTCAATTCATTGAAAATCAATGTACTAAATAATCAGTTGTTTGATAATCTACTTGAAACTCTCAAACAAATGTCTTGAGTTATGTTAGAACAAATTATAACCATTTTTCTTCAGAGCCAGGGATATAGCAAAACTAAATCCTTAAGATCTAATATATAGCATGGTAACTGTAGTTGACAGTACCATATTGTATAATTGAAATTTGCCAAGAGAGTAGATCTTACGCATTCCTAATAGTAACCACAAAAGTAACTATGCGAGGTGAAAAAAAATGTGTAAAAGTTCAAAAAAAATTAAACCCTAAATAATTTGGCAAATTGGCTACTTTGCAAATTAGCTTTTAATCAATTAATACTTGATATTTTAGATTATTTCCATTGGAGGTGAGGGGAGAGGGCTGTGTAGAGTTCATCTGTACGTGATTGGTAATTAATGCAAAGAGTTCGGATGAGATTGCCTGGGAGGCAGTATAGTATAAGAACATAGATGACCAAGGACCAATCCTTGAGGAACTCCTAGACTTTAAATGATGAAGGTACAACAGCTTCTAAGATGAGCCTCAAAAGGAAAAATAGGAGTATCCAGAAACATGGGAAGAAAATCAGGAGAATGGAGGTATAGAAGCCAAGGAAAATGAACAGAATGGTCAAATGAGAAATCAGATGAGGACAGAAAAATGTCTACTAGATTTAGTAATTTGAAGGTTATTGATGATTTTTTTAAAGATATTTATTTATTTATTTATTTATTTATTTATTTATTTGACAGAGAGACACACAGCCAGTGAGAGAGGGAACACAAGGAAGGGGAGTGGGAGAGGAAGAAACAGGCTCCCAGCAGGGCAGGGAGCCTGATGCAGGGCTCGATCCCAGGACCCTGGGATCAGGCCCTGGGCCTAAGGCAGCCGCTTAAGGACTGAGCCACCCAGGCGCCCCTATTGATGATTTAAAAAAAATTTTTTTTTATTTTAATGTTTTTTCATTATATTATGTTAGTCACCATACAGTACATCCCTGATTTCTGATGTAAAGTTTGATGATTCATTTGTTGCGTATAACACCCAGTGCACCATGCAATACGTGCCCTCCTTGATGATTTTTAAAATGAAGTTTCAGTGTAGTGATAAGCACAAAGACCAGATTGCAAGAGCAGAAGATGAAGAAAACAGTGAGTATAAGGGACTCTTTCAAGATGTTTGGCTGTGAAGTAGAAAGGAAATGAAAGATAGTAGTTGACAGAGAGACTTTATCATTTCGGGAGACTCTGAGGCTGTCAACTGAAGGAGAGGGAACTATATGAACAAACACATGGGATCAAGAGAGTAAATGGTGTATTCAGAGTAGTCCACTTTGGGAGTATGTAGGGTAGTAGTGATAGAAAAGGCTACAAATTAAGTAGGGCTCTTTTTTGGAGGAATTTGAGGGCTATGGATTATATCTCTCTGTGCTCCTTTAACCTCCCTTTCCTCCCTCCCTTCTGGAAATATTTATTGAGTAACTTACCATGTGCAGATAACTGTATTTTGCTTTGGAATTGGTCGTTTGATACTTTTTGTCCTCTTAAAATATTTTAAGCTTCGTAAGTGTAGAGACTGTACATAGAAAAGGCCCTTATACAAGAATAGGTACATATGTGTTCCATACATTTGTTTAATTGATTTCATACAATGTGGACTTTTTATCTTTATTATTAAGTTAGCACATATTTGATAAAACTATTGATGTATTTTTTAGAATATCAAATGGTATTTTTTAGTCAAATTTCATAATTTTTGTCAAACTTGTATTTGAGAAGTCATGCATTAAATAATATTTTAGAATTTCGTGGTTTGAAAATTTTTAATTAGTTATTTTCTTGAATTTTTTCTTCATAATATACTGACTGTAAGCCTGCTGGTGGCTTTTTACTTTCTGGAAATATATTTCAAATTTGATTCTTTTCAAGGTATTATAAAACCACCACTTGCAGGAAAAAACATTCCATTATAAAAAAAATCTGCACAGGACATTTAATAACCACAAGTTAACATCAGTTAATTTCAAACTGGAACTTTTTTTTTCCTATTTTCTTTTTTTTTTTTTAATTATGTTAGTCACCAAACAGCACATTATTAGTTTTTGATGGAACTTTTAAAACATAGTTAAGAATGATCACTAAAGATCAAGATATTTGTTAAAATTTTTTTTAAAGTGTAGGGTTATAGAAATAAATATTTCCTCAGAAGAGAAAATATGTTTCATAGACTGAATATTAAATCATATATATATATCAACGTGGCATATTGAAATTAGACAGACTTGTGTTTAAATCTTAGCATTCATTTACTAGCTTTGAGAATTTTGTTAAATTATTTAATCTTTTGTCTCCTCATTTATAAAAATAAAAATAATAGCAACCTCATGAGGTTTTTGAGGATTGAGTGACATTGGTTGTGTTTAGCATAGTATCAGACACACAGTAAGCACTTAATAAATGTTGGTAGCTGTCATTGTCACCATCATCATCATCGTTTGAATTCATAATCATGATTTTTAACAAAATCTCCAATATAATTTTATGATGACATCAACAGGAAAAAATTGGTATGCTGTGTAAACATTTGCTTAGTATTGTTCAAATAAATGTTAATCGAGATACACATTTGATTGTTGATTATAGCTTTGTGTTTGAAATCTAGAAAATGTCTTATTTTACCTACCTAAATAGAACCTAAAAGGTGAGTTTCCCATCTAGAACTAAAATAAGTCATGGATTACCTTCATATAGCTTCAAGTATTACTTTAATTTTAGTTTAAAAAATGTTGTTAAAAATTTTCAGTATTAAAAATATGAACATCAACCTATAGCTGAAGAAATAAAATACATCCAATAGAATTGAAGTCCCTCTTCACCCAAGTTATATTTATATATGTAGTAAGTTCATATGAAATAAGGAATTTAGAAAATCAGAAGATCCTTTGAAGAACAATCTTAATGGCTCTTTAGTATTTATAAAAAAAAGCTAATAATACTGAACATGGTGACATATCCGGCAGAATGAATATGTCTTTTGTGAATAATTTACCCTGGAAATCTCATAAACCCTACATGTAAAACTCAAGAGTGTGTCTAACTTCCTCTTCTGATAAGTAGCTTCTGAACATTGCATAAAAGCACGTGCATATGTACTTTTGTGCCATTTGTTTTTCTTCTGTTCCTACTGCTGTATTTCAAAAGCAACAGAATAATAAATATTATTTACAGTGTTCTGTTTTTATGAAAAGCAGAATGTTTTTATGAAATAAATGTATTGGAATTAAGGCTAAATGCTGACTTCTTTATAAACCTGCAATTTTAATCACTTGATTACACATTTGTATAAACTATATTAGGTAAAGAAAGGATATTGTTACTACATAGAGAAGAAATTGATCTCCATAAAAATCAGTTTGCTGAATTTTAGAACATACTTCTATCCTTTCGATCTTAAAGTGACTTATATTGCTTACAAAAAAGAAAGTTACATGGCAAAAACCGCCTATCTTATTGTCTTGACTTCGATAATAATGTTTATAATAACTATGGTTAATTATAAAGAAATAGCCACATTGCCATGTAGAAAAATTATTGGTTGTCATTATTGTAATGTAGCTGAAATAATTAATATTTGCCAGTTCCTAATGCAGCTGTGTTATAGGACTTAATCACATACAAACCTGGAGATAATTCTTGGGCAGACATTAGATATTCAGAGTTTTCAAATCTGAGGAAAGGAAATAGCAATGTTGACAGCGCACTTATTCCAATATTATAAGATTTATAGTATTTGAGATCTTCAGGGGTGTGAAGAGGAATCAGAAAAAGAAAGTGATCTCAGGTAATTTATTCAACTATAACACTCTTTTCTAGAAATGATTCTTAAATACAGGGAAAGAATGGAAAACAGGCTGAGGGTCTCCCTATTGTATTACCTACTCTAGTCTTCATCTCTTTTTTTTCATTGCCCGCATCCTTCCCCTTCACCCTAGAGAGACCTGGCATTTGAATATAAGTAGAGAAACTAAAGTGGAGATCATAGACAGCACCTTAAAATTATAGTTTCTCTATGTTAATATTTTAATAATGTTAATGTTCTATTATGAATATTTAATAAATATCAGTATTTGTGTTTTTAAGCCCATAGGATGTTTAACATGGAGTAAGTTAACTTTATACATCCAGAAATCCCCAAAGTAAGATAATGATTATGGAAAATATGTTTCCTATTCCACTGATGTCACTTATTATAACTAGCTTATAGTACATGAAACAAATACATAACATAAATAAAACCTATACCTTAGATCCACATCTCAAAGTTAAAAAATACTTTGTCTTTTAGATATAGAAGCTTGGTGTTATGAGTTAGGGTTGTAAATGGTTACTGAATTCAGATGTACATTACATGAAGTATTTATTGTCTAATTCTTTTATATTTGTTTATTACAGTTGTTAAAACATGGAAGTCACTTACCAAACAGGTAGGTTAAAGCTCTTGGTGTATGTATGCATGCACACTGTATATATGTATACCCACTTTGGAAAATAGTTTGTCATCATCTATAAAATTAAAGATACACATACCCTGTACCTAGCAGTTCTCTTCTTAGATCTCAATTCTGCAATAGTGCATACAAGTATACCTAGTAAAGTTAAACTTGAATATGCCTTATGATCCAGTAATTTTACACTAGTCTCTATACCTACAGAAACTCATACATGCATGAGAGGTTCCAGCAATGTTATTACATTATTCTTAATTGGTCAGAAAGACTACAATACAATGTCAATAAGAAATAAGTTTTTATATATTCATACAGTGAATACTATACCAAGTGAAAACAAATGAATTATACTGGCTTAAACTAGATGAATCTGGGAAACATAATGACAAACAATTCACAAAAATTACAGTTCCATTTACATAAAGTCTAAAATTAGGAAAAAGAAGCCACTTAAGGATGCATTCATAGGTGGGAAAACTAAGGAGTGATAAATATTAAATTAAAGACAATATTTACCTCTGGAGGAGATGGAAGGAAATATCAGTGAGAAATGCAAAGAGACTTCTGAAGTAGTGGTAGTTTTCTATTTCTTAACAATTTCTAACTTTAAGTTTTACATATATTCCTTTTGTATTTTTAAATGTATGATAAACTTCAATATAAAAAAACCACATTACTATAGCATTCTAGGGAACCTCCTTAACTAGTAATAGAGAATCTTCCAAAAGTCTGTAGCAAACATGATGTTTACATGTAAAACTTTAGACATTCTCTTTTAAATTAGATAGAATACAAGTATGTCTGCTATCACAGCTACTACTCGGTTTTATTACATGTCTAAGCTAATGTAGTATATTAATTTGCTAGGGCTGCAGTAGCAAATACCAAAGTTTGGGTGGCTTAAACAACAGAAATTTATTTTCTCAGAGTTCTGGAGGTTGGAAGTTCAAGATCAAGGTGTTGGCAGGGTGGGTTTCTTCTGAGGCCTCCCTCCTTGCTTGTAGATGTCTGTCTTCTCCCTATGTCATCATCACATGTCATTGTTCTGTGCATGTCTGTATGCTGCTGTCTTCTTATAAGGACACCAGTCATGTTGGAGTAGGATCAACCATAATGACCTTGTTTAATATCTTAATTACCTTTGTAAAGGCCCTGTCTCTGAATACAGTCACATTCTGGGGTACTGAGAATTATGACTTCAACTGCAAATTTGAGGTGGACATAACTCAGGCTTTAACATGTAGTAGTGTGACAAGAAAAAAAGAGGTTCTATGGATCGGAACAGTAACAAACAATATGATTGAGAGAAAAATATAAAAATGCATAGATTTCAAATTTATTCAGATTTATTAAAAGTTTAGCAAGGTTGCTGCTAGTGTTTCTGCACCAGCAATAGCAATTAGAAACTGTACCATCAAATAAGATACTTTTCACAATAGCAACAGAAACTATTAGATTCTTAGTGTACCTAACAGAAGATGTGCAAGATACTATTATATTTTTTAAGAGATATGAGTAAGCGAGGAAATATATCATGTTCACGGATGAGTCAATTGGAAGAGTAAGGGCCCAGAATTTTCAGAACAATTCTGAAAAGAAAGGAAGAGAAGCAAACAGACAATAGGATGAGAACAATTGGGCCTGTCTCATATTAAGATTAATAATAGAGCTATAATTAAAATAGTATTATATTATTGCAATAATTTTTTAATTAGATGAAAATAATAGAATATAGAATCCAGAAACAGACCCAGGCATGTGTGGGAAGATCTGTAAGTCACTGGAGGAGGATTGACCTTTAGGTATTGAACTATAGTCTTTCCAACATGGGGGTAAATACAATTAAATATCAAACTGACCACCATATACAAAAGCAAATTTCAGATGGATTAAGTTCTTACTTTGACAAACAAAAAATTCTGAAATAGTAGAAGTAAAATAAAGGACACAAGAGCTTTCCTTAGATGAGACACATAAAGCAAAGCTCAAAGGAAATTTTGGAAAATTTTACTAAATTAAATATCAAAAACTTTGACATACCAAAAGAATGCCAACAATGTTAAAAGATGTATGACAGATGGGAGAATAGGCTTGCAATATATTAACAAAACATTAAGTGTACTGTACTCATATAGAACTCCTGTAAATCAATATAAAAAAGATAATCAGCTCAGTGAGAAAAAAAAGGTAAACATAGAATGGCTGATCAACATATATAAAGGACCTCAACCTCACTAGTGATTAGGGATACGCAAATTAAACCAATAATATGATACTATTTCACACTCATCAGATTATCAGCTTCCAGAAATCTAACAATACCAATAATTAGCAAAGATGAAGAAGAAAGAACCAGGTGAGGGTGTAAATTTGTATATTCAGTTTTGAGAGAAATTTGGCAATTCTAATAAAGTTGAAAGTACGTATCAAAAACTCTACTTCTAGAGAAGTGTACTAGAGAAATATTACACCAGCAGTCTTGTACGCGTTTTCTGCAGCATCGACTGTAATAGCCAAAATTTAAAAAAAGAAACAATATAAATGTCAGTTGAGAAATGTATAAAAAAATTGTGAAATAGGCATATCAAGGACAAATAGAGTAATACAGGACGGCAGTGAAAAAATATATCCGAGCTATAGGTATCAACATGAATGGACCTAGAAAACTGAAGGTTGACTAACAGCAGGTTGCAGAATAATATAGACTGGCTTGTCTTCAAGTGCAAATACCTTTTCAGGGGTCCATGAAGTCAAAACTTTTTATAATAACACCGAGAAGATACTTGTTTTATTACTTGCATTCTCACAAGTGTACAGTGGAGTTTTCTAGAGGCTACAGGATGACTGGTGATGCCATCATTCTGACACCTAACAGAATATGTGCTTGGGTATTTTTGAGGTTTAAAAATTCATCATTTCTACTTCCACATGCATTAAATATTGATAGATACCCACATAAACAATATCCCCTTGGGATAATTTTTAAGAGTATAAAGAATTACATTTCAGAACTGCTAATATAGAACTGCTGTGTAGCCATTAAAATGCAATGAGTATTTGGCAGGATAAATATGCCCATGAAGTATTAAGTGCAAAGAGTAAGTTACAAAACAATATGTAGAAAATAATTTAGTGTTTGCCACAATGACAAAAATGCTATATAATTATGCCTGGAGAGAGAATTAGACTAAAAGGACTTAAATAAAACTTTCAATTATGGTTCATTCCTGGATTGCAATTAGTTTTTATTTCCTATACTTGCTAATTTTCCTATAATGCGTATATATTAACTATATAATAAGAAAAAATTGTACTTATTTAAGAAAATTATATAAATCTTTTACAAGACAACTATAATTCTAGGAAAATTAGTTTGAAACAGCAAATATCTATTTAGTACGAACTTGCAGTACTGCAATAAAACTCTGATGCTAACCACCCAGAGTTAGTGTCAGACTCCACGGATTTAAGGGCACAGTCCCCAACAAGAGTGCCCTTATTTCAGATGCCAGTTGCAAGTTCTGGGGTCCCCAGGCCACCTATACTTCTGACCAACTGGCTTCAAATCCAAGAGGCTCCCATAATTCCCATAATTAGACTGTTTCAGAACTCAGATACATCCTATATTTATAATTAATAATTTATAATTATTTTAAGGGACACAAATCAGGACTAGCCATATGAAGAGATTCTGAGGACAGGTATAGGAAGATCCCAGACACAGACCTTCCATGCCCTCTTCCCATGGAGAAGTGTGTCATCCCTCCTGGCACATCAGTATATTTACCAGTGGAAATCTCCACTGAGCTTGGGTGTTGAGTTGTTATTGAGGGTTTCATTACATATGTATAATCAGTTGATTCATTGGCTAAGTGATTAAACTCAATCTCTAGTCCCTTTCCCTAACTCTCCCCAGAGGTAGGGAGAGCTCAGAGCCCCAACCTTCTAATCCCATGGTTCTTCCTGGTGATCAGTAAGCCATCCTGGGTCATCCTATTAGCTAAGTGTGATTCAAGGATATAGCATCTTCCAGGAACAAGGGGCAAAGGCCAACCAAATTATTTATTATTTTTTTAAGAATTTTTATGTATTTATTTGAGAGAGAGAGAGAGCGAGAGAGCAGGAGCAGGGAGGAGAGAGAGAAGCTGGTTCCCTGTGAGCTGGGAGCCCACATGGGGCTCAGTCCCAGGACCCTGAGATCATGACGTGAGCTGAAGGCAGACACTTAATTGAATGAGCCACCCAGGCCCCCAAATTATTTATTATTACAACACCACTACATGTAAGAGACCAATATCTAGGCACTGGGAATGAGGAGAGAGATTCCCAGTCTGAGTAGAAATACAGATTTTACTACGTTTCAAAACTTCTTAAAGTGAGCTGAAGACAAAGATCAGTATGTTAATTAGATAATCCAGACCAGAAGAAGCTGAATTTTTACTAAAATAAACTGCTTAGTCAGTAAGGTTCTGGTCAGTCATTTAGTAGTTGTGTGACCTTGGGTGAGTTCTTATCCTCTTTAAGTCTCAGTAAAATATGCATAATGAGGATTGTTAATTAAAATTAAATGAGAGATTGTATTAGCCCATTGTCAGGCACACAGAGGGCACTGAATAAAAGGTAGCTATGGGTTTTTTTTGTTTTTTGTTTTGGTTGTAAACTCTAGCTGAGTTCAAGCTAGAAGAGATGAAGTTGAATACATGGGAATAGTTAAAATGGAGAAAGATGGGGCACCTGGGTGGCGCAGTCCTTAAGCATCTGCCTTCGGCTCAGGGCGTGATCCTGGCGTTATGGGATCGAGCCCCACATCAGGCTTCTCCGCTAGGAGCCTGCTTCTTCCTCTCCCACTCCCCCTGCTTGTGTTCCCTCTCTCGCTGGCTGTCTCTCTCTGTCAAATAAATAAATAAAATATTTTTTAAAAAATAAATAAATAAAATGGAGAAAGAGTAGTTGATATTTATATAATAGATATGGTATACATTAAAGTATATAAAATAAATGCAAAATGTTTTTTACTCTCTTGCTCTAACAAAAATATTTATGAGCTTATTGTTGTTTATTGTTGTCAGTATTCCAGCTTCTCTTCGTCATTCACACCTGAGTTCTTACCGCTGCGCTGTTGCTGCTCTCTTCACACACTACTGACTGTCTGTTGCTTGCAGTGCAGAGCTAGATAGCTCTGTGAAGGAAATGAGAGCAGGGTGCACAGATGGGCCTCAGGGAATCCATAAATCCCCTAAAAATTCCTCTCCTGCCTTTGGCAGCCCAGGGTTTCCTTATTTGCCCGTCAGCTCAGCTTTGTAATAAAATAAAATTTAAAAAAAAACCCAGTTTATAATGTCACAGAACATTTTTAGGTATAACCACATCAGGAAGGGTTTGTCTAAAAGTGCTTCCCAAAGTGGAATGTGGGGGAAAAAACCACCCAGAGTTCTTGTTAAAAATAACACATTCTGGTTCAGTAGGTCTGGGATGGGAGCTGAAATTCTGCTTTTTGAAGACGCTCTCCGGTTATGCCTAGGCCATTGGGGAACCACACGTTGAGTAGCAAGAATCAGGTCTGGAAATAGAAGTGGTTTCTAGTGTTTTTCAGTGTGTTACTTAGCAAACTACCTTTTTTATTTCAAATTATTTCAATTTATCTCATCAAATCCTTTAATAATTTTTCTTTACAATTAACCAAAATATAATTTTCATTCAATTATTTTGAACTCAGTATGCACAATAAATTCAAAATTCCTTTCGTATCTGAACAATGATTCAAATGTTTAGATTTTCCAAAATAGCTCCCAACCTGCTGTGGTAGTTTGACTTAAAAACAAACAAAAAAGGCTGACTAAGCAATTGAAGTCTGTGTTCTTTACTGAATATATAAGTTAAAATTAGAAAAAAAAATGGAAACAGTGGTCATAATCACTCAGTACCTCTGAACTCCGTCTGACGTCAGCACTCTGAGTCACTGCTTAAATATTCTTTATTCTTTCCCAATATGATCCTCTGTCCATTTACTTCCTCCACAAAGCACCCTAAATCCAAGAGGGCTACAGAAAAGAGACAGTATATAAAGCCAGGTTATCATTTCTGACCTTGTTTAGGAAATCCACCATTACTTACCGCTTTCATGAAACTATCATTTTCTAACTGGTTCCCGAACTTAAACTCACTGTTTTATCTTAATTTGATTATTTTAAATATATTCCTTCACTTGCTAAATTTATCTGAAATTTTTGGTAGCTGTAATTGAATTCAACGTAGCTTCTTTATGATTTATTTTATATTTGGACTGTGGGCAAATATTGGGTTTTGTGGTTGAACAAACCACAGGTATAGAATAGAAAAAATACAGCCATTTATCAGGTCTTTTAAGCAGAGTATTTTTTTTGTATAAGGCATTTAAATATTTTTTATCTATTTTATAAGTATGTGGTTTACCTATTAATTGATGTTATGTTATAGGAATTAAATCAAATGCTCTCAGAAACACCACCAGTTTGGAAAGGATCATCAAAGCTTTTTCGTAATCTTAAAGAAAGAGGTAAGTTAACTTTAGTACTTATGCATTTTAAAATGGACACTATATAATTTATACTCTCTCTATATATTTTTCCTTATACTTAAGATAATATAACAGTTACATATGTGTGTATATGTGTGTGTGCATAGAAAAAAACCGAAAAGAAAAACACCAAATATTAACGATTGCTTCTGGGTAGCAGAATTAAAAGTGTTTCTTATTTTTATATATATTATTCATGTCTTTCAAATTTTTTAGAAGAAAGTGAACTTTTATGGCTACAAAAATTATTTTTCAACCATATTGAGCAGCGAAGGTTATATTTAATTACAGAAAGCATTTTTCAAAAATACTGATCTCTAGCTGTTTTTCTTCCTTCCATTTTACTTCTAAGAGATTATAGATTTTTTTAAAATTTAATAATCAATATGAAGAACTTATTGGATATGTCTTTTGGTCACCCAATTTGAACATGTTTCTTTTAAAAACACTCACTGCAAAATCCACCTCTTTCAACCTACTATATGATCCATATCTATGTATCTAAGCTGTTAATTTATACATTTCCTCTCAATCAAATTATATAGCTTTTATTCTCCTTTTCTTTTACACTTTACTTTTTGTACATATTTATAGAAAGACTAATTAATAAGATCTCTTTAATCTTAAAAAGGAATTTTTCTTGTAAATATACTTTTTTATATTTTCAAATATAAGAGTATAAAACATAAAAATGTTTAAAAAATTATATAAAGTTACCTTTTTCATTTTCATCAATTTTAACATATTAGTTTGAAAATAATTATACTCTAGCATGAAGACAAATATTTTAAAGAATAATTATAATCCTGTGTATTTATCTGAGTAGAATTAGAAATTCTAATTGCTTCCAAATGGTTCAGATGGAATCTGAAAGGAGTAGACACCTTACCTTTCACTGTAGGCTTTTCATAACTAGGTTTTTAAAATCTTTGTGAAATCTGGGCCATGGTATCTTTAAAGCTCTGAAAATTTTTTTCCTGGAAGTTGTCTTAAAGATTGTCATTCAGATCTTAGGGTGGGATGATAGGATCAGGAAAATTCAAAGCTCAGAAAGATAAGTTAGCAATTTAAAAATATTTACTTAATACCTCTTGGGAAAATACAAATTGGGTCAAGTATAATCTGAGAAAAATATATGCATGGAAAATGGCAATTCTTTGTAGTCAAAGAGAGGGTTGAATCTGGAAGCCCTAGGTTTAGGCTTGTCCTAATCTTCTTTATGTTACATGCATATTTGCATGTTTTTTGGGAGAAAAGATCTATTCGGTGCTATGCCACAGAATTATCTGTAGTGATGGAAATGTTCTATTTCTGCGTTGTCTCCCATAGTAGCCACTAGCCAGATGTGGGCTTTTAAGCACCTGAAATGTGGCTACTGTAATAGAGAAACTGAATTTTTTATTGTATTTAATTTTATTTGTTTTAAATTTAAGTAGCCACATGTGACCAATGGCTACCTTGTAGGACAGTGCAGAGCTATGTCATGGTGATTGGATTATCGAAGGAATCCATGTATGCAAAAAGTTTTAGAACCATTAGGTTAGGTGAAGTAGAATGTCACAGAGAGCCTTGCTTTTTTATAAATAGGTTTAAGTGGCAAAGGAATTTTAAAGCTAAATCTTGAGAGCTATTGAGGATTAATTTACAAATGAATTTTATCTGCTTAAAATATTACCCCGCAAGAAAATGTTATGCAGTTTTAAAAAAAATTGATATGCAACATTTATGAAAACATGTATTTCAGACTTAGTTATAACAGCCAACTGCATAATGTATCATAATATAGGAACTAAACAGTATAATGTTTTTAAGGAACTCCCCCAAGAACTTTTTTTATTGAATTTTCAAAAGAAACCTACTTGACATCTTTCTTACCATCTTTTTCTAAAGATCACAACATTGCTATATGCCTAGCATCTGTATTTTTATTTTATTTTATTATTTGATCTTGGGTGGCCTTAAAATAAATTAAAAGGTGAATCTAATAGTTTTCCATTTTTATAATTGGAAAGCATTAAGAATCTACAGTTCTTGTTTAGTAGTATTTTCTCTTTTCCTTGATACCATGATAATTATGATTAGTACTCTCACTGTTAATTGTTCACTGAGGGAAACCTTGAGTTAATTATCAAATAAAAGGTGTATAGTAGTTATTAAACTTCATTATACCAACCAACATCTCTTGTGTATTCCACCAGGTCAATTAGAACAACAGTCAGTGAGATGGGATTATAGAGACAAAGAGCCCATTTCCCAATCCCATTCCCTTTTTTCTTTTTCTTTCTCTTTCTTTCTTTCTTTCTTTCTTTCTTTCTTTCTTTCTTTCTTTCTTTCTTCCTTCCTTCCTTCCTTCCTTCCTTCCTTCCTTCCTTCCTTCCTTCCTTCCTTCCTTCCTTCCTTTCTTTCTTTCTTTCTTTCTTTCTTTCTTTCTTTCTTTCTTTCTTTCTTTCTTTCTTTCTATGAGGGATCCCTATGGAATCTAGGTATTGTATCTTTTATATACATTGACCATTCCAGAATCTTTCTCCCATAACATTCATGGCAGTCAACCAGAACTATCTGTCTATAGGTCACAATATTGTAGTATAAACAAAAGAAGGGAATGCTTTCAGGGCCTCTCGCTAGTTCCCTTCAAGTCTTCTGACAAACTGCCTGACAGTGACTCCTCTTCTCTTTGTTCTCTAACAAAGAGGGTAGCCTCAAAGGACATCAGGTAAAATGGACTTTCAGGATTCACAATCTGATTATTTAAGGATTTTTGTATACCCTTTTACTAAACATTAAGACTATCTGATATCTGGAGAAGTGTTACTGACTTACTCCTGATTTTAATTTTCTCAGGATCCACCTGGAAACTCAATTAAGCATTAGTTCTAGTTTGGGGTGTTATGTCCAAAAGCAAAAATTTGAGTAATAGAATATATATTGTATTTACTCCAAACAAATGCCTTTTAAACTTTGTAATTCTTGGATTAAGAGAGCTCCGGATGCAATATTCAGAAAGTGTAAGCCATGTAATTAAGATAAAAACTTCTTAGAGTACATTTAATAGAAGCATTAACTTTGTCAAGAATAATAATGATAACATGAATGCAGAAAAGCAATAGTTTTGTTTTTTAATGCAGTTACAGAAATTGTATTTGTAAGCAAGAATATCTAAATTTCTTCAAGAGTTAAGAAGTAATTAAGTACTTTACAGTTTAACCATTTTCCACCTTTTTATTTTATGTTAGATTCATCCATTGAAAACAAGCAACAAGTTTAAAGTTACAGTTATAAATAAACAATATAATTTTGCTTTCTTTGCCAGTATATCTAGGAGCATTAATGGGAATTTTGCATGGGTTTTTACCGAGGCATTGTGAAACAAATTAAAAGTAATTTTGTTGCTTCTTTTGCCATGATTTTTAATAGTGTAGCCTTGTTTAAAACAATACTTAGAATGTTCTGTAAAATGGTAAGTTCCTTATTAATATTACTTATTGTTACTGTAAGAATAATATTTTGCTTGATGAAGTAATATTTTACATATAGCATTACTAATACTATTTTTCTTCTAGGTGTGATTTCTTACACAGAATATCTTTTTCTTTTATGTATTTTAACAAGTAAGTGTACTCATTAAGTCTACTTTTGGGTACAGTTTTCTTTTTAAATCGGAATCTTAGAAAACAAATCTTAGATTCTCTTACTATTGAAAATCACTTTAGGTTTATCCATGATTATTTTGCAAAACTCATGTCTAAATGTTATCAGCAAATGCTAAGCATAGCACTATCAAGAGTCAAAGACATAAATGTTTTTATGGACTATGGTATAGTAATAAAATGCTCATAAATTATAGATTTTATATCATATATCATTCCTTTTGGTTTACATGAAAGCCTAAAGGTCGGGTCATGTAGTATTTGTAAATTTCATGCTACACTCATTGAAATCACCTTATTTCTTAAGACTCATGTGAAAGAATGAGTCTTCTAACTAGTGAGTGTATCAAAATACCTATCATACATCCTAAAACAGCTTTGTATTCTCTGCCTCTCATATGCAGCAATTTTTATGAAATGTATGAAGGGCTTACTAATGATTTCAGTTAAATTTCATTGCATTTAATGCAGGAACTTACCTGCTATTGTTCACTGTGCTCCAGCCCCCTGGCTTTTCTGTTCCTTGAATTCTCACTTCAGGAATTTGTACTTTCTGCTCCCTCTGCCATCAGTGCTTTTTCCTCAAGATCCTCATGATAATAAACATTATTCAGGTTTTCTTTGAATGTGAAATATGAACCCTTCTTGACTATATTCCCTAAAATAGCTCCCTCTCTTACTTCTCCCTTTTTAAACCTTTACCATGTTTTATTTTGTTCATAGCACTTAAAACTATTTGAAAGTATTTGTTTATGGTTTATGTGTTCTTGTCTGCCTCCCCATACTTGAATGCAAGGTCCATATGGTAAAGATTTTCTCTTTTTTTCCATTTTTGTATCAAGAACAGTGTCTAGCACATGGTAGCCTCTCAAAAACTAGTTGGTGAATAAGCGAAAAAAAGAATAAATGAATATCAGTAGAGGGATTCCTGTTTGTGGGGATTTGTGGAGATATCTGGAAATACAAATTATCAGTGAAACTCTGTCATTAGAAACAAGTCATAAAATTTCTTGTACTTCTATGATTAGAAAATTCAGAGCCATTGTGTTATTCTGAATTTAGTAATGAATGATATTATGTTGGAGTTTGTCACAGGAGGTTTGGGGGATGTACATGTGTGCATATTAATTTCAAAAATTATCATCCTTTATTTTTTCTTGTATTTTTTCTCCTGGACTCAAAATGAAATTAAAATGTTGGTGCTGAAGAACAAGAAGTGTTGTGCAGTTAGTAATACAGCTATCTGGGGTTGTTCCAGACTGGGAGCATTTATGATTCAAATCTAGTCAATGATGAATACTCAAAAATTAGAGGAGTGCCAAGGAGCGTCTTGGAGACTTGTGAAAAAGTTATATTGTTAGCTATAGAACAGCTTCGGTTGCAAAACTAAGTTTGAAATACCTAACCAGAGGAGTGACAGGCAAGAATATAATAGAACTGGTTAGGAAAGCCACTTGTTGAGATGGGACAGGATATGGGTAAGAGTGTGGGAAAAAACACATGGTGGTTTTGCTTACATGGAAAGGTTAGGATCTTTGGATGTAGTGAATCCTCCTTTGGAGTTCAGGACCTATTTTAGAAACTTCTGGGAACTTGAACTGAAAACTTGTGGATGTTTTTAAGATTAGAACCAAGAGAAATGTGAAAACAGAGCTGGCAGGAAGTGGGCTCGAGAATCCACCTTACCTGTCTATGGTTCTCTCTTCTTTGCTATTTATTATTTTAACTTCATTTTCCCTTCCACACAGTGCTTGTAAGGACTTCTTTTCATTTTGTATTTTCAAGATCATTTTAAAGCTTAAAACTTGGTTATTAGAGATGATGTAATTTTTTATTTCTTTCTCAACCGAATGCTAATGAAAGTAGGTTTTAGTTCCTAAACAATATGTTGGAAATGAGCTTGCGCGAAAGACTGGCTTCTGTTTTCATTATTTTCAGAGACAGCTATTACCGGTCAAAAAAAGTAGGGTTACATGCTTCTCTTTTGCTAGCTTCAAGATTTTACAACAGGAAATGCCAAATGTATCTGTGGGAGGCCACTTTTTAAAACTTTTTGCCAGTCATCTCAAAAGAAAGGGTCAGAGGGGCGCCTAGGTGGATCAGTCCCTTAAGCTACCTACTCTTGGTTTTGGCTCAGGTCACGATGTCATGGTCTTGAGATCGAGCCCCACATTGGGCTCCGCGCTCAGTGTGGAGTCTGCTTGAGATTCTCCCTCTCCCTCCCCCTCTACCACTCCACCCCTCACACGCATGCACGGGCCTGTGTGTGTGTGTGCATGTGTGCTCTCGCTCTACCTAAAATGAATGAATGGATGAAATCTTAAAAAAAGAAAGGGTCAGATGTTTCTCAAAGTCATGTGCACTGAGCTCCTCTTTGAAGGGCGTGTTCAAGTTTTCTTCTGTTGAGGTTTTCTTCTTTATGCTTTAGAAGGGATAGAGGGGTTGAACATCATTATAAGGTTCACTAAAGCAGTTTTTAGTGTGTAAAAGTGTGTCTTTCTCAGAAAAGCAATTGTTCCTTGTATTTTGGAGAAATTGAGAATTATTCAAGTCTCTTTTATTTTTTATTTCTGCTTTTGAAGCTTCTACAAGTTTTAACCCAAATATGTAATCTCTTGTGCTTGACATTTATTTTCATAGGTTTTCATTCTGATTCTCCTAAGAATCAGAACTGGTCCATTGTGTTATTTTTTTTTCTTTTGTTGTAAGTATTGAACATATGTGATAATTTGATATTTCCCTTTTTAAATGACAAACATGGGATAACAAAAAGAAGTGTTTATTTTTGGAAGTCAGGTAGTTAAATTTTACTGTCTCCTGTGCAACACGTATCACACAAATACTTTTAAAGTGTATTATCAATTTTGTTACTAAGTGTGCTAATACATGAAGCAGAAATGTGTATACATATATAGCTTTTGTTATATTTCACTAATAGTAACGTGCTGCTTTTAATTTCTTGGTTAAAGAAAGGATTTTTGTACAGAGTATACTTAACTATTTGTAACTGTACTTTAAAAACATTTTTTCCATTTAACAAGTACTTTTCTGTTCTTTCTGGCAGAGCCACATGCAGGTTTTAGAATAGCTTTCAACATGTTTGACACTGATGGCAATGAGATGGTGGACAAAAAGGAGTTTTTGGTGGTATGTATATTATATGCTGCATTTTAGCAATAAATATTGCTCATTTGTATTCTTATGTTTTTGCATTATTTGGAATAACATAGAAGGAAGAGTGAAACATTTATGCTTTTACCTTAATTTAATAAAGAAGTATCGTGTCATGTACTTTAAATAATTTCTATATTATAAAAATAAAAATTGTATTCATTATATAAAGATGATTATAGTTGTTTACATGTATTCTGAACATTTAAAATGAGTCAAATATTTTCCACTGGGTGGATAACAGGCAGTCCAGAGGTGTGGTATATGCCCAGTTATGCTCAGACTCCATCGTATCAGCCCCCCAGCCACAACTCTTTGCCACGGGAACTTCCCTTCCTTCTTATGATAGGATCTGTGATTTTTCTTTCTGCTTTTCTCTTCCACTCATGACTGCCTTATATTCCAGTCTTGTCCCATTTTGCTTTTCCCTTCTCCTGTCTTTGAACAAGGGCTGATCTAAAGTGGGGAGAATAAGATTGTTCTTAGGTATCTATTTCTCATCTGACTGATGCAGCATCGATTTGGCAACATCATCAGCTGCTCACTCATCTTGCCACTCCCCCTTCCAGAATTAGAATTTCTATTTCTTTTTACCTATGGATCCTGCATCTGCGTATGTGGCAAAATGCCTATTCTGTTTTTTTTTCTTCGAAGTAGAGATCCTTACAGTAACAAATTCTATCCTTAACATTTATGTTCAATTCTGTATTTACCTATATTTCCTAGTTAAAAGAAAAGGGAGAGATGGCATATAAATAGCGATTTTATTTTCTATTTTCCTTTGTAACATGCCATTAAAAATCCCTCAAAAAACCTCTTAAACAGCTTAGTATTTTCCTCAGAGGCTGGAACATGGAAGAGAAACTATGAAATCATTCTTTTCTGTGGTAGAAAAGAGAAGAGATAAAAATCCTTGTCATAATCAGTAGCCGTTCAAAAGGAAGCAAGCAGACTAGTTACTGGGATCTCTGTCAGATGGCTTACTCTAATACCCATATAGCCTTTGTCTGGGGACAGTCCCTGAGCCACATCTTTGGAACCTGGAACCATGAAGGACCCCTCATTTGAGTGCTTTTCAGGATGGTGGGGAGGTGAGAGTTTTCAGTTTCACTGAAAAGATAGACATATGTTCCTAACACCGTAAAATAAACAGATTTAGTTTAATGTAGTTTTGTTATGATAGCACAAAACTGTATTTTAGGATTTTCAGAATGGGCCTAGTAATCTAAATAATTTTTAATAAAGTTTCTGTGGCAACACTGCCAAGTGTTGCCCATAGACTAAAAGAATAACTTTTGGAACTCAGTGCATTGAAAGGTGTCTGTATAGATGTCCTTTGGAATATTGTCTGTTTGTGGAGATGGGAGGTAAAAACGTTCACATAGAACTTGTTTCCTGTCTCTACTCTTTGCTGCAGTTTACTCTTTGCAGTGGCTGTACTGCTGCCTCATAAGTGATGTGTTGTTTTGTTGTTTTCATTTGTTTGTAAATATCAAAGAATTCCTAAAAGCAGGAGGTGGAGTTGAGCTAACTTCTTGCAGAGGTCTAAAACCTACGATTCTCCTGCCTACTTATAAATTGATTATTAATAACCCTTGCTAAAAACTCCTTTCACTAAGAAAAAGTGTGAAAATAAATGTATTTGTTATAAAATCATTCATATTTTGTGCTGTATTTGTGTTATTACATATCTTGGGAGGTGATACATTTTATTTGACTTTCAACTATTGCCATACAAAATGAAATGAACAGTTAAGATAGCTGTTCAAGTTACATAGCCATGAACAGTGACCTCCCCATAAAGCTATGATAGAGGTAGGATTAGGCTTCCATCTGTAATATAGAATTTTAAAGAGGAAATAATGCCATTGATAATACAGCTGACATCTCTTGAGTGGTTACTATGTGACAGGCAATGTGCTGAGTCACTGTCTGTAATATTTACTCTGCACAGCATTCTTTTGAGACCTGGTGATTGTACCTCAATAAAGCTGGAGAAAAAGAATATTCCTATAAAGTAAGGAGTTATCGCCATCTTCCAGATATGGAAAACAATCCCTCGAATAATTGGAGTAACTTGCCCAAGAGGTTATACGCAGAGCCCATGCTTCCACCGCAATGTACAGTTACCTGAAAGGGACTTTAGAGGGCGTCCTCATTTCATATATGAGTAAACTGGAGCCTCGTGAGGGATGTGTGACCTGTCCACCATCATAAAGTTAGTATGTGACAGAAGATGGGCTCAAACCCAGAGTCCCTGAATTCTACTTCAGTGTTCTTTCTACCCCAGCAGGCTTCATCTCTTTTATTTGTGTGTCACAGACTCCCTGAGATAAAGAAAAGCTGTAATTTTGTACGTTTAACTGAACCATAGGCTGCCAGTATCAGAAAATGTATCTGTCGTAGTTTTAATGTTCTTGATAGATGAAGCTAATTCTTTGTTTTTAGAATATACCTAGCACAGAGTGGTAAGTAGGTACCCAGAAATTCACTGGATATTTGATTCTTGATCACTTTCAGCTTCAAGAGATATTCAGGAAAAAAAATGAAAAGAGAGAAACAAAAGGAGATGAAGAAAAGCGTGCAATGCTGGTAAGAATAATTTATAGTAGTTTAAGGTGGGTTTTCTAGGTGAGAATTTTTTTATTCATGTTGAAAAACAGTAATTGAAGTCTGTAACTTTGGAGCTGTCCCTTTCAGGAAAACTTTCTAAAGTTCTCATGTAGAAAATCTGCTTCAGATTTATATACATCTGTATCAATATTATATCAAATATTGATATTAAACATCTGTGTCCATAATCCTACTCATTATATCATTTTCATCCATATTGTTGTTATCCATGAGATTTGAAGGGTATATCATATAATAGATGAAACAGATCATTATGCATGAAAAAATTTAAAGGTGAATTGCAAAGATTTAATTATACATGTGAGTGAATTTAGTGGCATGATAGCCATGTGGATGTTGAAGCAAAAACAAGGAAATAATACGTTTTTTTAAGATCTTAGAAATATAGGCTCTTCTAGGATGAGTAACGTTTTCAACTTATTCTGAAGGTAGAGTTAAGCAACATTTCCCTCCATTTTCCTACCAGTTTTCTTTTTTTTTATCCCACATATTTCAGTCTGACAGTATCCCAGGTTCATAAAAATAACAAACAGATTCTGAGACCTTACTATCTAGGGGCTGTAGTAGATGGTTTGCATGCATGTTCTCATTTCATCTGCCAATAGTTCTCTTATTATCTGTAATTATGTCAAAGCCAAGATTGGAGTCCATGGCTGGGCAGCTCCCAAACTGTACTTTTACCCTCTATAGCGTATTTTTTTATCTGGTACTTAGATAGCAGAAACACAGTTTTGTTGAGATGTAAATGATAACTGTTTCCTTTGCAAATTAGTGACCCTGTGCAGTAGTTTAGTTGGTCTACCTGGAATTCAAATCATTAACTTTGGAGGTTGCAGCATTTTTTTTTATTTTCATTGTTACAAGGATATGTATTATGTTTTTTAAAAACATGGATTATCTGTAGCAGATGGTGCCATATTCAATCCCCATAGATTAAGTGTGTATTTATATTTATATTAATAAAATCAGATTATCAGGATATGAAATTCCTATTATTTCATAGAATGTTTGACTATGATATAATTATCAATATTTGTTGAGCCACCCTCAGTAATCTAATTGACAAAGTTTATGGAAGATACTCTTTAAAAAATCAAAGAGCTGATGTAATGTTAGCCAGGAATTAAAAGGGGCATTACAAGTTCTCTAATTCAGGTCTCATGCTTTTTAAATTATAATCAATAAATCCCATGGGAATTAGCCCCATAAATGCCATTGTTTAGAATATTAGCAAATAACACTAGAGAATTAAATACCTTCATAAATTTTATTTTCTGTAGACAACATATTGAAAGAGTAAGCAATTGTTTTAATTTTGATAGATTATACTTAACTGGATAGGCAAGTTGTTAATAAAATATCATTTAGTAGGTTGAACTATGTTAATCTTTTGATATACCTCAGTGATAGATCATATTTCAATGGATAGAAATTTTTTTTTAATTTGAGCATAGTTGAAACACAGTGTTTGCATTAGTTTCAGAAATTTAACTGTTTTATTTATTTGTTTATTTATACTACTTCCAGAAAGGACTTGTGGATCTTCCAAGAAAAACACAATACTATTTTAATCATTAACATTTACTAAAATATGTAAGTCAAGTAACAAAGGGAGAGAGGAAAGGGAGAAATGATAGCAGACAGCCCACATTGGGAAAAGTTAGTGTCAGCACAAAGCTTGGCTCTGAGCTTTATTGCAGCCCAGGTAAAGTAAAGTTAATGCTGATTTAATGCAAATAGCTCATAATAGTGATATAGTGAAACCTCATTAACTTGGATTAATTAGGGAAAGTCTATCTGAATTATGAAACTTTAATTATATCAGCATACCCTAAATTGTATAATTTTATGTGCATACAGGTCAGTGAAGCATTCTCTAGCAAATATATGGAGAAGGAGACTTATTTTAAAGAACAGATAAAAAGAACTTATAAGTAATATACTGTATAACTTGCTTATATGTAAAGAAATGCTTACTAGAGTCATTGATCCACACAGGTACCTCGTAGGTATTTATCTTACAGAGTTTAATTAGTGCTCCTGAAATTTATTTACATAATTTAGCTATCAAAACTATTCTTTAAAACAATCCAGTAATAATCTTTAGTATAGCCTCTGAACTAAATAAATAGCATTCTAAGACAGTACAACTCTCTACAAATATTTGTTACTATGTTTAACAATAATGATGATTAGTGGTAACTTATTGTTAATTGTTGCCACATTTTAAGTAATACAAATATGAACTGATGAGATTTTGCGTTTTTAAGCCATTGAATTTAGTGTATAGTGAAAATATACTGATTACATTAGGGGACAGTATAGTTCAGGCTTAGGAGCCAGATTTTCAAAGTCTGAATATTAGCTCTGTCATTTATTATCTGGGTGACCTTGAACAGGTCCTTAACCTGCCTGTGCCTCAGTTTCTTCATTTGTACAATGGGGATAATAGTAGTAATGACCACATGTGATTGTTAGGGGGATTAAATGACTAAAACATGTAGCCACTTAACAGTATATGCTTCTGAAGGAAAGAAGGAACAAAACATTTCTTGAGACACTCTGTGCTATATTCATTACAAATGTTACTCCCATTTAGTCATCATTACATTTCTGCCAGGTAAGTATCATACCATTTACAGATCAGAAAGGCATCTTAGAGAGGTTCATTAACTCGCCTAAGATCACAGCACTAAAAAGAACAGAACATGCTTCCACTGCAGGTCTCATACCATTTCCACTGCCATGCTGCTGTATCTAGATTTTTTCCCCTAACCCATATAGAATTGCTGAAGCATGTCTAAATAAAGCCTTGTACTTCAGAGGAATGTTTTACTCAAAGCAGTAGTTGATCAGAAAGTTAACATGAAAATGGTTGAAATGAGCACAGATTCATTTAATATTTAATGATATGAGATTTGAAAACTTTGCTACTCATCTTTAACATTTATCCCACTTGTATTGTGCGTGTGCTCTATATAGAATGTAGCATAATGATTTGCCCTTCCTAATTGATTATTTTGTCGTCTTTTTCTTTTTTTCTTTTGCTATACTTGGGTTCATTCTGAAATGTGACACTTCATTTGGCCCTTTGTGCTCTATGTCAGCGTCTTCAACTTTATGGATACCATTCTCCTACTAATAGTGTATGTACAATACTTTAAATGTTCTTTATGTAAATAGCCCTCACCTGTTATACTTGATAATGTTATTTCTTTATATACAGCTATATCTGCTATTGAGAATGTTTAGGAATTTATTGAACATAAGAAGGTGCAGCCAAGCCAAAATTTTTTATTTCCTTCCTAGATTTATGAGAAGACTAAAATTTACAGAGCTATTGTATATCTTCAACTTTAGATTAAATTAAGGAAAAGTTGAGTGAACAACCACCAAAAGCTCTGGTTAAATAATGAAAATTTTATATTTTTCAGCAGTATTTGAAGAGTTAAATATAAATTATGGAGCAGATTCTCAGCTATGCTCCTGCAGAACCCAGGTATTTTAAGAACTAGATTTCTCCATCTGTTACAGTCTTTTCTCAACTCTAATAAAGAGAATATTAATAGATAGACTTTTCTTAGTCATTAGTATTTTTGCAAAATTTTTCAAAAACTTTTGTTGCCTACTGCCTATGGTCTATACAAAAATCTGGTATGATACCTGATATGTTTACTGTATCAGTGTATCATGTTATTTCCCAAAGAGGATTATGATTTTCAGACTCTTCTTTTCTTGAAAAAGTTGGGAGTTCCTGCAGATACCTTCCAGATATACTTATGCTAAGCTTTCTTCTTCTTTCCTTCTCCTGGAAAGTCAGAACTTGTTGGTTAGCCCAGCTACTAAACAAGTGAAAAAAGGCCATGGCCCCTTTTGAATGTAAACATGCACAGTTCATTTAATTTCTCTAAGGATCCTTAAGTCACTTAGAAGGATCTTTCAAATCATATGAACTGTCCATGAGAGGGGCCCTTGAATTCGGGTATACTGACTCAGTACCCTGCTGAAAGTGTTACGTCATAAGTGTGCACCTCTAAAGCGGGTGTGCTGTCTCCTGTGTTGGAGAGTTGATCAAAATTCCATAGAGTAAAAATTAACTCTGTTCTAGATTTGAACATACACTGGAGGATGATTTAGCATAAGATAAACCCAAGCTATCTTGCTTCAGTCACAAGGAATGGACTAGAACAGGTTGGAGAATAAGCCAAGTTCATGGGACGCTTATGACTGACTAATTGTTTTGATAACTTACAAGTACTTAAATTTTTGCTACAAAATTCACTATTGTTTCCCATTAAAGTCTGCCATTTTCCTAAAAATTTTAATGTTCCTCTGTTAATCATTTCAAAAATTTATAAGAATGTATAAAACAAAAATCTCACAGATTATAATGCCATATGCCCTCTGAAACTTAATAAATGTTAATAATACTTGTGGCTTTTTTACTTATTCTTCTAATCTCATGTTTCATTGCATGAGCCATTTTTCCAACTGTGGCATTTTATATTTTTCCTTTAAACTCAAAATAATTTTCGTATAGATGATTATGTGGTTTTTAAAAATATACATTCCAGAGTACTATCATTAAAAGGAAACAGGTACTAACATAGCTCTAGTTTAAGTTACATATAGAAATTGCAATCACTCAGAGAGTAAGAGAATGATATTAAGAAGCAGATTTAAATTGCCTATTTTGTTTATGTTATGCTGGCTTATTTAACAGTAAAGTAAATATATGATTTTACATTTTATTGTGGTAATATTTTTTATTTTTATTATTTAATTAAAGACATTTTTTCCATCTAAGAATATAAAATACATACTTTAATGTACTTGATGTCATTTTTATCCACAGTTTTATTAAATGGATTGCATGACTTTTCAGCTCCCTTAGGGTTTAGTTGGTTATATAAACTGACTTTTTTTTCCTCTAATAGAAAAATGTTTTGCTCAGAAAGGAATGATCCTTTTCAAAAAAAAATGCAAGCAAACAAGAGAAATTTGTTGAAAATTAGAAAAAAGTTCAGTTGACCCGAAAATGTATATAAAATACTGTGATGTACATATTACACAAATATATTAGTACAATGTTATAAATTAACTGGCAGTTATGTGCTAGTTCCCCAAACTGTAGATCAACTCTCGGAGTGCCAAAGTATCTAATGTGAGTGCAGTTCCTGGAACTGAATATAACCTACGATTCTACCTTTAGGATGAAGTTCCTTCAGGAAAGACAGGGACTCTCCTGACTTTGACTGTAGAGAGATTCTGTGGCCTCTGTAATAGCCTCTTAGAAAACTTAATCACTCTTACAGTATAGAGTATGCCTGTTTTATGTCAAATTATTTCTTGCTACAGTGTAAGGTTAAGCATTCTCCTTCATATCCATGAAGAATAGTTACATTATAGCCTTTTCTGTTCCAAACAAACATGATTCTTTCCAGATTTCTCATATATTCAACTCTTGATTATCTTGGCACAGGAATGAAAAAAGTATAAAAAATTCAAAAGAATAAATAGTGCAAAATCATGTATATTTTACTTTGAAATGTCCTATATGATTTTTTTTTTGTTCTTTTAAAGGTTATTTTAATTACCCTAATTCCGTTGTAGTCAGAAAATGTGCCAGTTTTTATACGGTTTTTAACATGTGTCAAGGCTTGTTTTATGGACTAAAACAAAGTCTGTGTTGGAGGAGAATGTGTATTCTCCGACTGGGATACAGAGTTGTGTTATATATAAGACCAAACATGTTAATACGTGTTTTAAACCTCTATCTTTACTAATATTTTTGTCACCCTAATCTGTGAATTAATATGTTAAATTATACATTACAGCAATAGACTTGTTAATTTCTACTTGTAATTCTGTTATTTTTAAATTTTATGTATTTCGAAGCATTTTTATTGCTTGCTATAAGAATATAGATTTCTTTAATCTTTTTGGTGAATTGAATTTTCTCTTATATACGATCCTTAGATCTCTAGAAATGTTTTTTTTTGTCTAAAAATCAATATAGTTGTCAAAATAAATATACCAACTTTATTTTTGTTAATATTTTGTATTATTTTCTGTTTAGTTTTATTTTCTATTCTTTACTCTAGTAATGATGAAACTTTCCCTTATTTTTAAAATACACTTTTAGTTCAGAAATTTACTGCAAATAAAATGTAAATATAAAATTAATAATAAAAGTAAACCTCATGTATATCAATAAATAAAACATTGCCATGCCCCCAAATGCCCCTTCCTAGGTCTTTCTAATCATAATCCCTCCCTCTCCTCCAAAAGGTAATCACAATCATGACTTTTATGTAAATCACTTCTTCGCTTTGCTTTGTGGTTTTACCACCTACTTAATGCATCCTCAACAACATAGTTTATTTTTTTTGAGATTTTATTTATTTATTTGAGAGAGAGAAAGAATGAGTGAGAGAGAGCACAAGCCAGGGGGGAGAGACAAAGGCAGAGGAAGAAGCAGACTCCCCACTGAGCAGGGAGCCCGCTGAGGGACTCCATCCCAGGACCCTGGGATCAGGACCCAAGGAGAAGGCAGACGCTTAACTGACTGAGCCACCCAGGTGCCCCAACAATATAGTTTAGTTTTACCCCAGATAACTTTAGGGAGCCATTATTCTGCTTACCACAGTGATATATTCCCTTCTTGAAATAAGTCTTCTTTTTTCCTAACTTCCTTTTCTCTTTCTTCCTTGTCTTTCCTTTCTCCCTTCTTTTAATTCCTTCCTTCCTTCTTTCCTTCTGTCTTAGTCAATTCATGTTGCTATAATAAAAATGTCACAAACTGGGTGGCTTATAAAGAACAAACACTTCTCATTGTTTAGGAGGCTGGGATATCCAGGATCATGGAGCTGGCCAATGCAGTTTGATGGGTGATGAGGGCCTACTTCCTCATTCGTAAATGGCACTTTCTTATTGTGTCTTCACATGGTAGAAGGAGACAAGGGAACTCTCTCTCAGGCTTCTTTTATAAGGGCACTAATCCCATTCATGTAGGCTCTGCCCCCAGACCTAATCCCCTCCCAAAGGCCCCACCTCCTCTTAATACCATTGCCTTGGGGGTTAGGATTTCAATTTAGGAATTTTTCAGACCATAGCTCCTTCTTTCCTTCTATTTATTAATGTCATGAAATGCCTTCAACAGGATCTTACTTTGGCTCAGCCAAAAAGGCATAGGGAATTCTTGACCAAAACTTCAAAGTTAAAGGAAGTTCTACTAATAACAGACTCTAAACTTAGGCAAAAAATGTGTCAGACTTACAGAATACAGTACTTTTGGGACATCATTTTGCCCATGCCATCCATTTTCGAAGTTCTTCTGAACTATCTGTGTCTTTTACCTTTTTAAAATAGAAGTCTACACTTACCTTAACATTCTAGTAAAGAAGCCCATATAGTAATCAAAGTCCCTGAGAAGACTTCAGGAAGTCTTTGCAAATTTTCCTACATTTACATATCAGAGCATCGTAATATCTATTTCATATCCATCACAGTACTCAGTTAGTGATATTTGGGCATTTCCCCTCTCAGTCGTTCCTTAGTCTGTAGGCGTATATTCTCATTTTGTATTTGCTTTGCATTTCTTGCTATAAAATCTATTCTGATTTTCATTGCTGCTTTAAGCTATTTTAAATATTGTGTTATATTTTTCTGATATTAAAGTTTTCTACTAGTTTTGCATGTTCTGAAAATTTACTCTTAATTTCATCACCCAAGCCATTACAAAATTAAATACTGGCTCCTGAACAGACACATATATAGGAATCTATGACTATCCCGAGAAAATCACTGATACGTGAGCTTTTTTCCTCTTAATACAAAGAATGACAATAGTTACCGTGAGAATATTGTTCTTCTTCTCAGAAACTGTAATCTAAAAGACTGTCTGTATAAAACAACATATCAGCAGTTACAGCAATTCAGTTATATTGTCTATCATAATTTAATCTTTGGAGCTAAATGTTGAGTATGAAAGCTTTCTGCAGGAGGGACTATTAAACTGTTATGTTCTAAATAAGATTTTTTTATTGAAAAAAGTAGTATATGATCCTGATAAATACACATTCTTAAAATATTTTAAAATATAGAAAAGCAAAGAGAAGAAAATAAAACATCCTAATCTCACCATTCAGAGATAATCAGTGTGTCCGAATATATTTACTTCTTTTCTAAGCTCAGAAAATGTATTTTTTCTATAGAGATCCATATCAATATAGTTTATCAAACTACTTTTATCCCTTAATATGTTGTAAACATCCTTCTGATATCATCAGTGTGGGTGTGTGTACATATGTGAGTGTGTGAGTGGTGATGGTGACCAGTATTGGAAGAAGGGAGGCATTGCTTCACAAAGTGAATCAGTCATACTTGTTACCCTTCAAATATCAGTGTAGTCAGCCTGATTTTCTAGTCTGATAGGTTTAATAATTCCTTTCTTTATCAGACACTGACCTTTTCAGTTACAGTAAAAAAAAGTATCCAAATTGAAAATATTGAGATAATATTTGCAGAGTATTTAATCTAGCTAACATTTATTGAAGTTCTACCATACTTATATAAAAAATGAACTTTGTTCTATATTCGGCTAATTTTACTTGGCTTATAACTACTTAGTTAAAGCTTGATTTGTTACTAGAGGGGGAGTGAGTGGATTCTCTAACATATTGCTACATTTACACTGATGGTAATAAGTATACTTATGTTTATATAAGTGATTCCTGCTAAATAATACTTTGTTATTAAGATTTTACTAAAATAAGTCAGTAGATAGTATTTTTCTAATTAATAATAATGAATTAAAGCTTAGTTTTTTAAAATAACTCCCAAACACATTATAATTTTGTTAGTGGCACCAGACTTAATTAATACACACAAAAATAAAAGTTCTCTTCATCATCAGACACTTACTCCTACAATACATCGTGTAGCATTTTCTTCTCCCAATAACCAGAATACCAAGCCTGAGAACCTGTGAAATCTTCCCTGGTAAATCCTGACAGAAACTGCATTTAATTATGTTTGTTTACAGAGACACAGGTTAAGCTTATAGTTCTTTGTTTTCATATGAAGATTAGACTGCCCTTCTTAATCGTGATCTCTTCAGATTAGCCAATACTGAGACAGAAGCTAGTGTTTTATCCTTGCAAAAGGTTAGAAAGTACCTTATCTATTCATAGTCGACATACCTACCAAACCCCTGAGCTTTGCGTGGTTTAACCTAAACTGGCATATTTCTTTTTGACAGGTTTTAGATTAATTTAGCGTCTCTACATATGATGTGGTCATTTTGATTCTTTGATGCGCTGACATGATGTACACTAGCCAATAATAATTGATTTTTAAATTAAGTGTGATTTTTATAGGTTGCTACAAAATTATCAAAATACTGTCCAAATGAATTTACTTCACATAAGGTGTGAATAAAATTTTTATTTTACACTTTCTTAGAAGTGATGCATGTTTCAGTAGGCAGCATGGGGGAGGGCTGAGGAATGTGATTCTTTTTGACAAAGCCACATTGTACATGGAAGTAGTGGTTATATACCATTTCACCTTTGAAAATACCCTGGGTTTACCAGCAATGTAATATAATACTGTTGTGTGCAGCAGAAAACAAAACAGGTAAGCTAATGTGTTTTCTTTTCAGGGTTGGCTAGAAGAGACTTAAAGTGTATAAATTATCATTCTTTGTGACTGTTCTTTAGATTTCAGATGTACTTCTTAAAACTTCTACAGGTACTTAAAACAGATGCTGAGGAACTTGTCTCCAGAAGCTATTGGGATACACTGAGACGTAATACAAGCCAAGCACTCTTTTCAGACCTCGCAGAGGTATAATTAAACCTCAACCAGGACCTTGTACTATTTGCCGTTCTGTTAAACTAGTCTTCATTTCATTTTAGAGTTACAATGATGAAACCAAAAATAATTTTATATTTCCCTTTTCTTCGGTAAAGCAATAATTTCTCTATATAAATAGTATATTCAAATATTCTAGCAGGGGCTGCAAGGTTACCTATAACAATCTATATTAAGTCAACTTGCTTGTGGTAGAAAACATGACTTTCTAACTTAATTAAAAAGAAATGGCACTATTTTTAATTTAAGGATCATTTCCAGGAAATTTGAGAACGCTACTTTATAATTTCACTGAATCTTTTAACCTTATAATTTTGCAGTGTTACATGAAGTGCCAAAACTTTTAACTTGGTAAAAGACAGCTAGTGCTTTAGAGTTATGGTAAATTCAAACATTAAATTTCCTACTATTAGTTGTGTGTAGTTTACCAAGGGTGAGTAAGGGGAGGTATGGTAGGAGCAGTCAGTCAAGGAAGGGAGGAATATTTTAACTTGACATTGTTTTTGGATTGCCAGTGCAAAGAAAATTAAAAACAGACTAACAGTTATTCATTAGTGTTTTTTAATTCCATAGAGACACGCACTTTATTGCTGCATTCGGGTGGGCTGTGCAGCACCCCCCCCGCGCACTGAGTACGCCACTGTTACTAAGGATTTGTTATTTTGTTTTGGGTTTTTGTTTTGTTCTTAGCGATTTGTCATTTTAAAAGATGGGCTATGTCTTCTACATTAAACACAAATTTCATATATCCTATTAAGAATTTTTAAGAACTTTATCAGTCTTACCACAAAGAACTTTTCAATAAATACTGAGATATTTTTCATTCTTTTTCTCTTTAAAGCTGATTTGTCATTTCTTTTTTCTAAAGTTTGACTTATAAAAATTACACCTAAAAGTATCTAGAAAAGTAAACTGGAATCAGGTGTGACTTCTGTTATCCATATGTAGTGTTACTCAATTGACACCTCTAGACTGGGACAGATATTTGGAAATGTTAATTTTGTCAATTGTGTTCAATTTTGAAATCCCAAAACAAATAAAGCATTTTGCCTTTCTCTAATTTATCTGATATGTAAATATGATGTAATTATGACCAGTAATTAACGTTTTAAAATTAACTTTTAAATTTGAACCATTTTTTAGTCAAAAAGTGGTAATAGATGTTTCATGGGAGGTATTTCAGAAATACTTAATTCTGTAATCATTTATGCAGGCACATAGTAGTCAGTACCTAAAAATAAGAGCAAATGGGGACATTGGCCCAAGAGTCCTACAAGCGAACTGGGAGGTAGCTTCAAACTAACAGTCATGTCACTCCATCCTAGACTGTCCACCTCACCCTCCAGGCTATCTTTAATTTAACTCTGCTAGAAATTCTCACAATTAGACACAATCCACTAATTCGATGTTGAATGTAATTCAAATCTTGGGAGGTTTAATATCAGAAGATCAGTCAGCTCTTACATACGCTCTAAGATTTCATGGTATGCGTAAGACCTTTTGAAGATATAAACGCTGTCAGAGGGGTGCTGGAGCTGGCTTTTATGGCTTCCTAGAGTTTTTTCTGTACATCTCTTCCCAACCCAACATCTATGACATCTTGTTGGTACTTGAAAGTGGCCATGATAGAAGTATTAATACCATAGAAATTGGCAAACACTACAAATCAGGTTTGTTTTTCCTAAAGAGCTAGTTTACTAGCATACCATTGGCCGTCATCAATCCATTATAATCATAAGCTACTAAATTAATTAATGAATTGATTCAAATATTACAAAAGTAAATCTGATAGAAGAAAGAAGAAAATAAAACTTACACTGTGTTCTAAAATAAAATAATTACTTGGGGATTATCTCTTACTACCCTCCCACATTAGAGAGGATAGTTGAGAATTAACTGTAGTTAAGTTACAACTCATTGAAATTCCTTTTAGGTTAGTATAAGGATGCCACTATAACATTGAATTGTTTATAGTATAAGTATTTCAGGATTCAAATTGGTTCAGAAAGAAAGCTTAGAGATCTATTTGATTTCCCTCCCCCCACCCCTTGAATAGAGTTTGATAAGATTATTATCCCATTGTAATCAATAAAAATATGTTGAAAGATATCTTAAAAATCTGTAATATTTTTACATATTTTTAATTCCATGCAGATTTATTTATCTATTTTATTTTTGATGAAATCATGTAAAGTAATTTTTAATCACAACAAAGATAAGGGCCTTTCATGTAAATGGCCCATGGGGATTCTTTTGTGGCTTTTTCTTGCTTTGTTATGAAAACACCTGAATTCATTTTATTTTAACAATGGGCACAAGAATCAAAGGGATAAAGTCTCTATTTTTGTCCCAACTCCCCTGTGATTTAAGTTATATAACACTGGTAGGATACTAAGGGCACTGGTATGGTTTTCAATGACTCCCAACAGTGCTCTGTTTCATTGAATGGGGGGAGAAAAGTTTTCACCATTTCCATTTTCTAATTTTTTTTCTCTAATGTCATATTGTTACTTATGCCTCTGTGGGTCTGGATTATCTGGATAAGTGCAACCTAAGTCTAATACGATTTTGATGATGAAAGACTGTAAACGAAGATCTGCTCTGCTCTGCTCAGTGGGCATGAGAAAAGCTGGAAGAATGAGGTCATTATTGAAAACCTGTATAAAACAAAGCCATCTCATTTCACTGTGTTAGGTTTTGAGGTAAAGGACATCATAGCACTGAAGGAAAACATTTCATAATTATATTAGCTGAGGTCACTAACTTTGGGTGTTCCTCTGACCTCTTCATTTGAAGGCATTTTTTTTTTCAGATCTATACAACATATGTGTAGTTTCAGTTCACAAAAAAGAAGAGTGTGCCATGTAAAACTTTTTTTGCATTAAGCTTCAACATTATTATCTTTTCTATCTTGTCTAGTCCTTTTTAACTTCTTGAAATGTATTGATTTGGCAAAAATAAATAATAAGATTTGTTGAGCATTTACAGTATGCCAGTTATAGTGCTAAGTGATTTTTATGTGTTACTTGATCCTCACAACACCACTTTAAGGTAGGTACTGTTGTTATTACTGAGGGTAAAAATATCCTCAGAGAGATTAACTTCCCTGAGAGGTCACTTAACTAATAAGGAAAAAAGTCAGGATTCAAAGCCAGGAATCTGACTCTTGAGCTCGTCATTTTACATGCCACCACCCCACTGCTTATTTGTGAAGTCAGCAACTTCGTCTAAAACACCATGGCCCCTCTTCTCATCAACTCTATCTCTCCCCCCATTCTAGTCATCTAGCTTCTAGATGGACACCCCAGTTCCTAACGTTGACTGCTGATTCCATAGATTCTACTCCTGTGCTCCATTTAGGCATGCCTTCTCAAATAACTTCCCCCCCAGCCTACTGAAGCTATTCAATGGGAAATAATGGATCACACACAATCGCAAAGGAATGTTGATAATTAACATGAGACATCTCCTTTTTTCCCCAAGGTCTTAATGCTGTATTCCTAAGCATCTTGTGACTGCCAATAATAACATTTGTATACTTGATTTACACTCATAGTCTAATTTTATCCTCAAAATCATTATCTTGGATAGGTTTATGCCTACTTTACAGATAAGGAAGCTAACGGTCAAAAGACTCCATGAACTCAGGTCTTCTGATTTTAAAATCCTCTCCTTAACAGCAGTCTGCCTCCTCAGCATAAAGTACTGGTGAAAGTAATAGTGCCTTCTGAACACTACTCAAAATGATCCCAGTCTGTCGTCACATACGGAGCCGTGAGAGGCAGGCACCATCACTATTCCTCAACATCCATTACAAGCTTGTTCAGGAAGGCGTATTTAAAACATAGTGTATGACACCAGGCTTCCAGGCTGTGTGTTTTCTCCCTGGCAATCAGATCTTCAAAGAAGTTGGAGATATTTTAGGAAGTGTGTGTGTGTGTGTGTGTGTGTGTGTGTGTGTGTGTGTGTAATAGGAAACTTCTAAGTTATTCCAAATCCTGAAAATACTTGGGAGTTGTCAGCAAACTAGAGATCTTTCAAACCAATTATAAGGAGGTTATATGCTAGAGATTACTTAGGAAAATCCAAGCTAAACAAACATAAGCAGGGCTACACAATTTACTAAAGAATTTCAACCATTTTAGATAATTTAAAATAGAAGATATGCTACATGTTGGAGGTTTTAAGAAAGACCCGAGTAATTGAAGTAGCAAAGAGACCACTTAACAACAGGGATCAAAAGGCGTGTAGGAGGGGGAAAGACCAAACACAAGATGTAGTCTTTATAACGCCAAACTGGTCATTAGATGTTAATAATATTTGGTCTAGGGAGAAGGGAAATAGAGATCCAACAAATGTTATGAAGGATAAAATAGCTGTCTTCGTGAATGATTGGGAAGAGAGCTATAAGGAATCAAAAGATTACCAAAAGTGTGTGGAAGATGAGTAAAATGAGACTTTTCATCAGGGATCATAGAACACAACTTATCCTTTGTAGAGAAGTATATACTTTTTATTTCTTGTGTTTTCTGTGAAACAGAATTCTGGCCAAGAAGTAACACTTCAGATATGTACCTTTGGATGGACATTTACAGCTATTTTTTTAAAGACAGAAAATGTTAGTTATTATTTAGTCTCTTATTTTTCTTACATTTCCCAGGATAATATATGGGAGAGTTATAATCATTTGAATTTTATGATTTTTATACCTGAGTTTATAAGCTAGATATGAGTTAATGGCCAAGTGAGGAAGGAAGGAGAGAAGAGGAGGAAGAGAAGGGAATGGAAGGGGAGGGAGGAAAAAGAAAGGGAAATCTATATAGCCACATTAAAGGAAAGAAGGACTATTTTCATAGGCCATTAAACGTTATAAGGGCTAGACTGAAGTGATTTTAAGAATACACTTGTTGAAACTTAAAGGAAAAAGTCCTATGGAATTAATCTCTTCCATTCAAAAAGTAATGTAAGACTTTTCTTTTAAAAAAATTATAAATTATGTAAATTCCAAACTAATAGTACTATAATTTCTCTTTCAAAATATAGTATCTTCTATTTAAAGTATCATGAATATGGAATGCAATAGGAAAGTATCATGCTCAAAGGAAAGAAACTATTTTGTGAAGCTTAAGACCATTCTTTTGTCAGCCCCATATATTTCATATATCTGAAGAATTTACCTCTTTTGAACATCCTTTAAAAATTGATTTTTTAGGTTAATTAGGAAAATCCAAACTAAATTACTTAAAGATAAAACAGATGATTCCTATAAGGTTTCAACTATTTTAGATAATTTAAATCACAGGTATTCTAGATACATAATTTGAAAACTTCCTAAAATATAGTCATATCTTTAAAATTTTTTAGGATAAAGATCAATTTCAGTCATATTTCTATTTTCAAATACTGAACTTCATTTTAGCTGTGATGGAATTTATTAATACAGTCTTATGCTTTTCATTCTAATGGTAATATATTCATGTTCTTGGTATTTATATGTTGATAAAATTCTTTGAGGGATATTGGGTATCCCTATTGTTTGTTTACTGCAGCTAACCTTTAAATTGTGATTTTTTAAGCGTGCTGATGACATTACAAGTTTAGTAACAGATACTACACTTCTTGTACACTTTTTTGGAAAGAAAGGAAAAGCTGAGCTCAACTTTGAAGATTTTTATAGGTGAGCTTAATTTTATATTTGTTTTGAAAAATGTTAACATGCTAAAGTCAGAAAGGTCTTTAGGAATCATCTGGTGCAGAAATACCCTTTGCTGATTTCATCCTAGCTGAAGATACTCTGTATAACAAACAAGCACGTCCATCAGTACCTGTACACTAGTCATTATATTGATAAGTTCCTGAATGATAAGAAATGCCTGGATATCTGGATTATTTCCTGCATATTACCAACTCCTTTGTCTCAGTAAGCCACAGTGATAAGCATGGATGTAGTGTCCTCTGTACTAAAACACCAGGCACTACACAGTAACTCTTTTAAGTCTCATCACTACCCTGCAACGTCTTTTTGTTGTCCCCATTTTACAGATGAGGAAGCCAGAACCCCGCGAGGCTAAGTATCATCTGTTGCCAACACTCTTCATTTATCTTATGCATTCTTTCTATATTTTTGTCATAGATTCATGGATAACCTGCAGACAGAAGTTCTTGAAATAGAATTCCTTTCCTACTCTAATGGGATGAACACTATCACTGAAGAAGATTTTGCTCATATTCTTTTACGGTATACAAATGTGGAGAATACGTCAGTATTTTTGGAAAATGTGCGTTACAGTATACCTGAAGAAAAGGTATCTAATCTCCCATATCTGTTTTATTACATAGGATATTATCTTGTAATTACATAGGTCTATAGAATGTATTGTTTCTTAGTTCTTTTCGTCCTCTGTGGATTAATAGATATTTTGGATATATTTCATTCTTTTTTCCTCAGTGTCCTTAGTACTCTGGCTAAATTTTTAAAATTGATTAATGTAAAAGTCTGGGTAGAGATCCATGTTTTTCTTAGATATGCTGAAAGCCCTTAAGGTTATTAGCAATTGTTTTATTCAAATTATGAATATCGTTTTTGAAGAGAATTCTGAGATACATGCTTTGACTACTACATAAACATGCCCTCATATAAACAGTTTATATTGACATCATTTCGGTAACGCTTTATTCTGTAATATCCTTAATAAAAGGTCATTTGAAGACAGCCATTGATGAGTGACTGATCTTATCAGCAAGTGAAGTGAGGTTTTTCAAAGAGTTTGGATGGCGTGAATGGTTAAGAACCCGGGACAACTGATTGTCTATTTGTTTAGCAGCAAATGTGTTGTGGGCAATTCTGAGCAGTTGCATTACCTAGTGGTATTTGAATGCATCATTGCAACTAAATAGAACTGGTGTTACAAGTACCCCTTCAAGCATGAGATGTTTTGGACATATTGCCTTCTATTTGTGTTTATAGAAGGATCAAGTTAATCTATCCAAGAGAAACTTGCAAATAGTTTGACTTTGTTTAAAATGGATACACTGTGACAGCTCTAACAATTCTCCAGGTCCCCTAAGGAATGAGAAGAAAAGACTTGATGCATTTGGCCATTAGTTCACATAATCTCTTAGGGGACTTCTATCGGTTTTACATGATAAACTGAATTTTTTCAATTCATAGACACTTCCTTAAAAATAAATATTACAAATTGTACCACTCTGTCAAGCTGCTAGGGTATTATTTAGGGCCCAAATGAGTCTGCTTTTCTTTTTCTTCTATCAAATGGAAGCACAGAAAACTGTAACTCAAAAAGTTCAATTCCAGGGTGAAGAGTGTATGGGAACTCTTTGTACTATTTTTGCAACTATTTTTTATATCTAAAATTATTTGAAAATTAAGTTTTCTTTTAGGTTAAATTCAGTTTCTGAAAACATATAATTGATAGAAGTATCTTAAGCACTACACATCATTACAGTTTTAATAAGGGAAATTTGGCGATGAACCAGCATCGAGTCTCATGATTTTTGTCTTGGTGTTACCTCATCAGTCCTTAGAACTGACTTCCAGACGTTGACATCTTTCTTTTAGAAAAAGGGAAGTTGAGTCTCTCAGGTACTTAGACACTTGCCCAAGGAATCAAACCCACGACTGTAAGCCAGTGATATTCTTCCAACACCCTACTTAGATCTCTCCCTTCCTTTCACTTCTCATCCCCTCTCTCCAAAAAGAATAACAAGTACGGCTACTTGGATGGCACTTTACATATTCTAAAATCCTTTTATTTCCATTCATGCATCTAGCAGATATTAGGCATCTGCTATTCACCAGACCTTATTGTAGTTACTGTAGGTAAAGTGACAAGATAAGCAAAATCCTTGTCTCATAGAAATGCCTCTTAGTGGAGAGACAATAAACAAGTAAACAAAAAAGAAATGATGTATTTTCAGATAATGATAAATATTATGACAAGAAACAAAAATCATGGGCACTGGAAAAGAAGCTGGACTGTCAGGGAAACATTCTCTGAATAGGTAGCTTTTGAGGAAAGACGGTGAGGAATGACCTATGCAAAGATCTGGATGAAGAATGTTCCAGGCAAAGGAAACAGTAAATACCAAGGGCTTGGAGACAGAAAAAGCTGAGTTTATTTGAGAAATTGCAAAAAAGGGTAAAATAAGTCAATAGGAAAATAGTAGGAGATGAAGGAAAGACAGATCTGGGTTAGATCTTACGGGACCCTGTAGGCCAAGATAAGGAGTTCAGTTTTTATTCGAATGGTGATTCTAAGAGTGATGGGAAGCTACTATAGCACTTAAACTTTGAAGCAGGGGTCAGCAAACTACCTACCTCCTATTTTTGTAAATAATGTTTTATTAGAACATAGCCACACTCAATCTTTTTTTTTTTTTAATTATGTTGGTCACCATACAGTACATCATTAGTTTTTGATGTAGTGTTCCATGCTTCGTTGTTTGCCTATAACACCCAGTGCTCCACGCCCTACACTCTTTCTTCGAATGTACTGTCTGGGAATGCTTCTGTGGCGTAGTGGAGTCGGTGCAACACAGACCATATTGCCTATGCAAATGAAAATATTTACCCTCTGGCCTTTTATAGAAAAAGTGTGCTAACTTGCTTTAGAACACAGGTGAATGTACATTAATCCATCAAGTATTTATGCGGCAAGTATTCACGGTCTAGTAGGACACCCAGATATGATCTGACTCATGTGCCAGATATGATCTGATGCATGTTTCAAAAGATCATCATGGCTGGTATATTGAGAATAGACTTTAGTTGCCCCACCTTTGAAAGAAAGAGACAAGTTAGGATGTTGTCACAGGAGTGCAGGGACGAGATGAGCCTGGCTTGCACCAGGGAGAACGTAAGGAAAGGTGGTCAGATACTGGGTCATTTAAAGAGTAGAATTTGATCAAACTGGCTCCTGGATTAGATTTCAATGTGAAGGAAAAAGAGGAAGCAAGAATTCCTAGGGTTTGGGCCTGAACCACATTGTGAAGCAGTGTGCCATTCACTGAGCTAAGCAAGATTGCAAGTTTGGGGTTAGGAAAGAATTGACAGTTTCATTTCGGACAACTTAGGTTTGAGATTCCTATGAGGTATCTAAACGAAAAATTACGTAGGCAGTTGGATATGTGCCTCTGGAATTTAGGGGTGCCATCAGGAGTACTTTTGGTAATCAGTAGTGTATAGACTTCCAAAGTTTACCTCCAGCTTAAGCATCTCCCCTGAATTTCAGACCTTCACATTGTGCCACCTACGCAGCCTCTCCTCTTGGGTGTCCAGTAGCCGCCTCAGGCTCAATAGTGCGAAATTAAAGCTCCTTATCATCCCCCAACGTCCACACACTGTCTTTCCTGTTTCAGTTAGTGGAAACTGTTTTCCCTAGTTGTTCTAGCCAAAATTTTGGACTCCTTCCTTTCACATTCCACATACAATCCATCAACAGATCCTCTTGACGCTGCCTCCATCAGAATTGACCACTCTTGCCACCTCCACTGCTACTACCCTCGTCACCATTCTCTCTTGCCGGCATTGTTGCAGTTGTCTCCTAAATCATCTCTCTGCTTCCAACTTTGTCCCCCTACAGTTTGTTCTCCATTTGCCAATTAAGGAAATGATCTATATATACCATGATTCAGATCTTATTAATTTCCCATTTTACTCAAAATGAGAGCTAAAATCCTTACAGTGGCCTGTGAGGCCCACACAAGCTACTCTCTCATTTCCTCCAACCTCATTTCCTCCCATTCCCTGCCTTGCTCCCTCTGCTCCAGTCACACTGACAGCTTTCCTGCTTCTCAGCACTAGGCAATCTTCTAGCTCAGGGCTTTTGTGTATGTTCTTTTCTCTGCCCAGAATGCTCTTCTCCTAGATATCCACAGGGCTTACTATGTTATTTCTCGATGAGGCCTACCCTTCCAGTCTAATGTATAAATAATGACCTATTATATAAATAACGTATAACCTATCACATAAGTAATAATATAAACTATAACCCTCTCCCTTGGCATTCCCTATTCCTCTTCTCTTATCTGTTTTTATTTCATAATATTACCATCTTCTAACATATTATATCATACTGTAATATAGGTTTAGTTTTTATGTTTATTTTTCATTATTTATCTGGATAAACAATAGAACTTTTAAAAAAATTTTTGTTATCTGTCTTCCGTACTAGAATGTAACGCTGGTATTTTATCTTTTTTATTCCCGGTACCTAGAACCCCTATTGAATGAATTGATAGTATTTAAAGAAGTAGAACTTAAAGCTTTTCTGTTTTTCTGAATTTTACCTGCAGATATAGTCACTCAAGTGAAATGACAGCTATACAAGGTTATTTATTAGAGTGTAGTTTGTAGTAGCAAAAGATTGGAAACGTTCTAAATATCTTTCAGTAAAACAGTAGTTAAATAAATTATGACGCATGTAAAGAATGGAAAAGGTATTCCCGAAGAAAAAAGATGAGGAAGATTCTTATCATATACTACTGTAGAATGATCTCCAAGACACAGCAAGTGAGAAAGAGCACGATTTCAAAGAGTATGTGTAGTCTACTACCATTTGTTTAAAAAGATAGCCTATGCTAATTCTAGAAGGACCCATATAACTAGAGACAGTGGTTCCTCCAAGGAAAAGAACAAGGGTGGGAGGGAGGGCGATTTTGCATTTACATGCTTTTGTCCCTTTTGAATTTTGAAGAGCTGAATATAGTGCCATATAAAATAATTTTTAAAAATTGTAAATGCCATGGGACCAGCTGAACTTACCTAGGAGAGAATGTAGGTAGAGACTGTAGAAGAGAAGAGGGCTTCTCATAATAACTATGTAATGTAAATATGAGCAAGAAAGTAGTAAAATTCATTATTAAGCTTTGAGGGAACTGTTGAGAAAGATTTAAGTGACCTACCTCAGGTCATTCAGCCAGTAAGTTTCCAAGTTTGAATTTTCTGCTTATTCCAAAATGGTATATTTCCCTCAACCTTTTAAAGTTGTTTATATTTTAAAAGTTATTATCTAGTTGTCATTTAGATCAGTTACTTACATAATTTAAACAATGTAACTAGTAACATAGTTGATGAGATGAGCGTGCATTTTGTGTTGAGAACAAATGTAGTTTACTCTTGAGGCCCTTAGAAGACTATTTTCTGAATGGTTATTTTTATTTGACTGATAATGTGTTCTAATGACTTAGTTGGATTTTTCAAGTTAATCTTTTTCTCATTCTAGTCTTTTGTTTCTGTTTATTTTATTGAGGGTACACATCATGTAACATAAACCATCTTAAACTGAGCAATTCAGTGGCATTTAGTATGGGCATAACGTAAACACCTTCTTTCCAAAACATTTTCATAACACCGAGAATAAACCCTATTCTTATTAAGCATTTCTCCCCAGCCTCTAGAAACTATTGTCTGCTTTCGGTTTCAATGGATTTACTTATTCTGACTATTTTATATAAATAGAATCATGCAATATGTGACCTTATATGTTTGGCTTCTTTCATTATATTCTTTTTTTTTTTTTAATGATTTTTTATTATATTATGTTAGTCACCATACAGTACATCCCCGGTTTTCGATGTAAGGCTCGATGATTCATTAGTTGTGTATAACACCCAGTGCACCATGCAATATGTGCCCTCCTTACTACCCATCACCGGCCTATCCCATTCCCCCACCCCCCTCCCCTCTGTAGCCCTCAGTTTGTTTCTCATAGTCCATAGTCTCTCATGTTTCATTCCCCCTTCTGATTACCCCCCCTTTCTTTATCCCTTTCTTCCCCTACCGATCATCCTAGTTCTTATGTTCCATAGATGAGAGAAATCATATGATAGCTGTCTTTCTCTGCTTGACTTATTTCACTTAGCATTATCTCCTCCAGTGCCGTCCATGTTGTAGCAAATGTTGAGAACTCGTTCTTTCTGATAGCTGAGTAATATTCCATTGTATATATTGACCACAACTTCTTAATCCAGTCATCTGTTGAAGGGCATCTCGGCTCCTTCCACGATTTAGCTATTGTGGACATTGCTGCTATGAACATTGGTGTGCATATGGCCCTTCTCTTCACTACGTCTGTATCTTTGGGGTAAACACCCAGTAGTGCAATGGCTGGATCATAGGGTAGCTCAATTTTTAACTTTTTAAGGGACCTCCACACTGTTTTCCAGAGTGGCTGTACCAACTTGCATTCCCACCAACAATGTAGGAGGGATCCCCTTTCTCCACATCCTCTCCAACAATTGTTGTCTCTTGCCTTGTCTATTTTTGCCATTCTAACTGGCGTAAGGTGGTATCTCAGTGTGGTTTTGATTTGAATTTCCTTGATGGCTAATGATTTTGAACATTTTTTCATGTGTCTGTTAGCCATTTGTATGTCTTCATTGGAAAAGTGTCTGTTCATATCTTCTGCCCATTTTTTGATTTGTTTATTTGTTTCTCGTGTATTGAGTTTGAGAAGTTCTTTGTAGATCTTGGATACCAGTCCTTTATCTGTAGTGTCATTTGCAAATATCTTCTCCCATTCCGTGGGCTGCCTCTTAGTTTTTCTGACTGTTTCCTTGGCTGTGCAGAAACTTTTAATCTTGATGAAGTCCCATAAATTCATTTTATCTTTTGTTTCTCTTGCCTTTGGGGATGTATCACTTTCATTATATTCTTGAGGTTCATGTATGTTGCAGCTTGTATCGATACTTCTTTCCTTGTTATGGCTGAATAATATTCTGTTGTATGTATATTCTGTGTTTATCCATCCATCTTCCATAAATGAATGAAAAAAAATATATATATGTTTTAGTTATAGCCATTCTAGTGGGTGTGAAATGGTATCTGTGTAATTACCATTAGCTTTACCTTAAATGGAATTCTTTATTTCTTTGTATAGGTTTGAGTTAGAGCCTGGTTTTCTTTCTTTTCAGCTTTAATGACTCCCTCTATCATTTCTTGTAGGACAGATCTTCTAGTAATGAACTCCATTGGCTGCTATTTGTCTGAGAATGTCTTACTTTCTTTATTTTTGAAGGATAGTTTTACCACATATTGTTTATCTAGGAATGCCTTAATCACTTTTGAAGGATGGCTTTGCCACATATAGAATTCTTGGTTGTCAGATTTTTTCTTGTAGCACTTGAACTATCCTACTCACTTTTGGCCTCATGGTTTCTGATGAAAAATCAATTGTTTTTTTTTGTTTTTTTTTTTTTTAAGATTTTATTTATTTATGTGACAGAGAGACAGCCAGCGAGAGAGGGAACACAGCAGGGGGAGTGGGAGAGGAAGAAGCAGGCTCCCAGCGGAGGAGCCTGATGTGGGACTCGATCCCGGATCGCCAGGATCACGCCCTGAGCCGAAGGCAGACGCTTTAACGACTGCGCTACCCAGGCGCCCCGAAAAATCAATTGTTAATCTTATTGCGGATCCCTTATTTATGAAGAATCACTTCTCACCTGCTGTTTTCATGATTGTCTTTGTCTTTTGACGGTTTAAGTATATGACTTGGTATGAGTCTCTTTCAATTTATTCTGCTTAAAGTTTGTAAAGCTTCTGGAATGTGTAGACTTTTATCTTTCATCAAATTTCAGTGGTTTTCAATCATTATTTTTAAAAATATTCTTTCTGCTCTTTTTTCTCTCTTTTTCCTTCTGGAAGTCCCATAAAGTGTATTTTGGTGTGCTCAATGGTATCTGCAGGTTCCTTAGGTTCTGTTACTTTTTTTTTTCTTTCTGCTCCTCAGACTGAATACTTTTAATTGTCCTATCTTCAAGTTCATGGATTCTCTATTCTGATTGCTCATATCTATTACTGAACATCTACTCAACTTTGCCTTTCAGTTATAGTACTTTTCAGCTCCAGAATTTTTATTTGGTTCCTTTTTACAATTTCTATTTATCAATATTCTCGTTTTGTTCACAGACGTATTTCTGATTTCCTTTAGTTCTATATCCATGGTTTCCTTTAGCTTTTTGAGTGTATTTAAGATAGTTGATTCAAAGTCTTTGTCTATTTGGTCCAGTGATTAGACTTCTCAGGGATGGTTTGTTGATTTTTTTTTTTCCTGTCAGTGGCTGTATTTTCCTAAATCTTTGTATGCATTGTAATTTTTTGCTAAAACCTAAGCATTTGAAAATTATGCTGTGCTAACTCTGAAAAACCAGACTGTCCCTTGCAGTTGTCCATTTGCAAAGTAGCTTGGAAAGTCACGAAACAAATGGAAAAGACTGTATTTCTTGTCATCAGCAGTCACTGAAGACTCTGTTCTGTTGTCTTAGCAAATAGCCAGAGAACTGACAGAGATTTCCTTAAATGCCTAGAGCCAGGAAGAAAAAATATATAGTACTGTCTTTGCCGTTCAGGTCTGAACTGGAGCGTTCCTTCAATACGAAGCCAGGCTACCTAAGCCACTTCTTTGCCTTGATCTCCTGTTTCCACAAAGCCCACAGATCTGCCAGAGGTGGTAACCTAACATCCACTCACGTCTTTTCAAAGCATGTGTGAGTTCCTGGGCATGTTTGATTTCCCAGGTATTTGAGCCCCTATTCCAATAACCGTTCTCCTCAGCCTTCTCTTTGCCAGGTTTTTGGATTCTGTCTGCCACTTGTTCCATATGTCATCCGTTGCCTCAAACAGGCACAGAGTGTGCATGTCCTTATATCTTTCGATAGTTGTCACTATCACAGGAAAGCCAAACCAGTCCAAGAGGGAGGGGGCAAATCAAAAGTCAGCCCTGCACTCGTCCCTCAGGGAACCACCAGCCAAATCAAATTGCATACCACCACCTTTAATAACAAGGTCCCTGTTAGCCCTCTGGCACCAGGAAGCCACACCGGGAACATCGGCCACTATCCCCAAAGCTACTGCCACAGCACTGAAAGATAAAAATGGTAGTTTTTACCACAAAGCTCACACTGAATTTCAGCGACCCTTCTCTTCATTAACCCTTCTCGCTATAAACTTTGGATTAGATTCTGGAGTTTGAAAAAAGTTGATGCTGCCGGTCTTTCCCAGCTAATGCTTGTTTCAGTGGAGGGATTGATTCTTCAGGCACCCTAGCCCACCATTTTCCATGGCATGGCTCTCCCCTCTCTTCCTCGTCTCCTGGTAATTATTTCAGGCTTATGTACCTCCACCAAAGATATACAAGTGCACACACTGGGAGCACCCTCATGGCTGCAGCTGGGGCGTGTTAGCAGCCAGGCCAGTCAGTGTGATTATCGTAGCAATTTGATAGCTACAGCATTTTCTAGTTTGTCTTTTATTGAATTATGTCTTATCAACTATCTCAGTTTTGTTCGCTTATGCCTTGCCACAGTACAATCCAGGTGCGCTTATATTTGCTCGTTCACATCCTGAATGACATATTTCAATAGTATATGTAAATTTTTATTGTAAAATACACATAACATAATATTTACCACTTTAACCATTTTAAAGAGTAAAATTTGGTGGTATTAACTATGTTCACAATGTTATACAACCAGCACTAGTACTAGTTCCAGAACTTTTTCATCATCTTAAATAGAAACCCCATAACCCATTAAGCAGTTACTTTCCATTCCACCTCCCCTCAGCCCACGGCAACCACTAATCCACTTTGTTTCTGTGGATTCATCTATAATGGATATTTCATGTAAGTGGAATCATATAAGTTGTGATCCTTTGTGTCTAGTTTCTTTAACTTAGTGTAACTTTTTCAAAGTTCATCAATATATTTTAGCAAATACTGGCGCTTTATTCCTTTTTATTGCCAAATAATACTTTATTATATAGATATACCACACTTCCTCTATTTGTCAGTTGGTGAATTGTTTTTGAGTTGTTTCCAGTTTGACTATTCAAATAATGCTGTTATGAACATTTGTGTGCATTTTTTCATGTGGACATACGTTTTGAATTGTCAGAGAATTAGATATATACTTCAGAGTAAATGGCTGGGTCCCAAAGCATCCTTAATTTTTAACGTTTTAAAGAACTACCAAACTGCTTTCCAAAATAGCTCTATTAATCCATTAATAATGTATGAAGTTTCTAATTTCTCCACCTTTTCTCCACAGTACCACTTGTTATTGCCTACCTTTTTATTTTTCATCATCCTAGCGGATGTGAAGTGGGATCATTGTGGTTTCGATTTGCATTTCCCCAGTGAATAATAATGTTGAGCATCTGTTCCTGTGCTTGTTGGCCATTTGTATATTTTCTTTGGAGAAATGTCTATTCAAGTCTTTTGCCCATGTTTTCATTGTGTTGCTTTATGTTATTGATTTTTAAGAGTTTTTTATATGTTCTGGATACTAGAGTCTTATCAGATATGTGGTTTGCAAATATTTTCTCCCATTCTGTGGGTTGTCTTTTTCCTTTCCTTGATAGTTTCCTTTAATACACAAAAATGTTTACTTTTGACAGTCTCACTTATTTATTTTTAATTTTGTTGCTCATACTTTGGGTGTCATATTTAAGAAACCATTACCAAGTAGGAGATACAACATCCTTTCCATTTTGAAAATAGACAATATATTGATTTAAAAAAAAAAAAAAAAGGAAGAAGAGGAAGGAAGAAACCATTGCCCAATTCCAAGGTCATGAAGTTTCCTTTCTGGTTTCTGTAAGATTTTTACAATTTTAGCTATTAAATTTAGGTCTTCAATCCATTTTGAGTTAATTTTTGTATACAGAGTGAAATAAGAGTTCAACACCTTCCGTTTACATGTGGATATACAGTTGTCCAGCACTATTTGTTAAAAAGATGTTAAAAAGAAAGATGTTCTTTTTCCAATAAATGGCCTTTGTACTCTTACTGAAAATCAATCTATCATAGGTATTTGGGTTTATTTCTGAACTCTCAGTTTCATGTCTTTTTGATGCTTTAAATTTTTCAGTTATCATTTTGTTTTTATTAAAATGTGAGTTACTTCCACATAGAAGAATTATTGTATGGTTTTGAATTTGACTTGTCTTTTCCAAATATGAGAACACTATTTTGAAAAATCTAATTCAGTTGGTGAACATTCTGTCATTCCTTGATTTGCTTTTTAATCTTATGTTCCCTCAAAGTATTGACATTTTTGTTTATACTCGCTTAAAAATTGCTATAGCAGCTGGTCGCAGCATAAACTGATACAGAACCAGAACAGCGACCAGTCTCCCTAGCAACAAGCTCTCCACATTAGGACAAACCCCTTCTGCTCTGTGCCCCTAATTGATTCAAACAGCCCTCCCTGGAAAACATGGCAGGTGGGATCAGGTCACAAAGCAGAATCCAGGGTTGGAGTGGCCATAAATGAATATAAGGAAAGAGAAAGAGAAAATTGTGAAGAGAAAAGATAGTGAGAATTCTCCTTGCAAGTAACAAGGGGTTGCAAGTAAAGCGGAAATAATGTATACCAAAAATTAATAATATGGTTTTGATAATAAATTGGTAATTAGTATTATTTTGATAATCATTTAATCAGTAGTTGGCTTATATTAAAGTAGACTCTTCTGGTTCTTTCCCTGGCTTTCCAATGCTGCCTTGTTAGTTTCCCCTTCCTTTTACTTCTACATTAAAGTGCAAAATCGTTAAGCAACAGCTCTTAGCTGTCTGCTCTTTTTCTGTTTACTTTCTCAATTATGTTAATTTTGCTGAGAACACAATAATTAAATGTAGCTCTTTATGTCCAAATTGGTATTATCTAAGATACATTGAGTTTATTTTAAATAATGTTCCTGTTTAATTGAACTAGTAGCAGTAGCAATAATTGCAATTTATGTAAATGACATTCTGGAATCCTTTCTATGGCCCCTCATCAAGCCCTGTGTGTTGGGCCCAGAACTGTAAGTATACAGTCATTGTACTTGCACCTGCTGTCCTGGCAGTGTTCTCATGGCAGAAATAAGTAAAAGTACACTGCTTTTGGCTTATTCAACATGTTGATTTTTGCATTGTCATTATTACAGATGTTAATGACCCACCTAATGCTAAGTTATATTTAAGGAATGTACAGGAGAAACTGGTGTTTTAGGGGTTGTCTCCCTCTTTTTTTTTTTTTTTCTGAATCATAGTTACTTCCTGGGTTTAAAAAATTTAGGCCTGAAATACAGAGTTATCACAATTGAAACTTTTTAATTCATTTTTGTTGTATCATTTTTTGAAACTTTGTGCTGATAGGACAGTGTTTTAAAAATATTTTCACCTATCATTGCTAATGATAGCAACCCTATGGAGTGCAAATAAATCTGAGTGAACTTTACATTCTATTTGGAGAAAGGAGGCTTCAGAATGTGCCCTGGAAATGTCTACTTACAAGATACGTTGCAGATGCTTAATCTATTTATTTCTAGTAAGTATGCTTATTGTAATAAATTCGGTAAAGCTAAATATATTTACAAATATTCTCTCAACATAGGGCATCACATTTGACGAATTCAGGTCATTTTTCCAGTTTTTGAACAACTTGGAAGACTTCGCAATAGCCTTGAATATGTATAATTTTGCAAGTCGTTCTATAGGACAAGGTAAGTAATCATCTTTCAAAACTTAAAAGCAAAAACTAATCCTGTGTTGTTTCTAGGGACTTTGACGACAAATTAATGAGATATATCATATTAGCCATCAATTTGCCTGAAAGTGTGGTGTATACTTCGATGGGAAATCTATTTTCCCTAACCAGTGTTTAGGGAAATTTGCTAAATTTTTCCATTAAACTTATTACTGGCCTTCATTTCATATTATGGGGAAGAGCTAATGATGCTTGTAAAGATCCAAAGAGGAAGAAACCCCGTGGCCGCTGGTACCATTGAGGGATATGTATCTTCCTATAGAAGAGCCAGCTGGCCATGCCCAGACATCATCACAGGATGATGGTTACATTTCTGGTTTTACCCTCAGTCTCTGCTGACTCAGAAACCTGAATGTTGCCGCCAGAGCCCCCTCTGCTGTGGCCTTACATTAATCAAGTTTTATGAATAATATGTAAAATTGAATGTTGATTTTGCTTAATTTACAAAGAAATGTAACTGTCACAGAATTCAGAATGCTGTCATCCTCAGGACCAGCTCATTCTAGCCCTGTAGACAGACTAACAAGTGCAGTCCTTTTTCTAGGATTCTGTGGCTGTGACCACTTGGCCTTCCTTCATGGGCCATATCCTTTTTTAATATTCTTGCCACATGAGGACTTTCTGTTTATGCCTTTGGGGTAATTTTACCTGTGTTGCCATAATCCAGTAAGTGCTAATTTCCAAGTTTAAATCTCAGAGGACAGTCTTCTTATTCTCAAGTTCTGGGGAGAAGCCAAACTATAACCCCTAAGTGCTAGTAAATTATCTCTCTCCCCAAAATAAAGACATTGAGTCCCTCACTTAGCTTCATGCACGTATTCACTGAGTTAGAGAAACCTGAAAGTTGTTCTCATTATACCCTTTGTCTAGTGCAGATGTTCAAATAAGGCATCCTCTCAATTCAACCTACCTTAATGTTTTCAAACCAAACCTTTGGGAGCCCTGCCTTCACAGACCAGCATTTACTGCCATGATAAACCCACTAGTCGACCTTGAGAAGAAAAACAAGTCAGTGTCTGTTTACCTGGTTCAGAGTGGAAAGTCGCTCTTTTATTTTGTGGAACTGGGAATGAAGCACATCAAACGCGTGCTCTTGCAGGTGCTAGGAATAAATACATCTCTCTTTGCTGTTGTGCCTACCAGCACCTTCATTCGGGTTTCACCTCTCAATAGGACTATTGCAGTAGCCACCTAGTGGTATTCCTGCCATTATCCATTTTCCTCTCTGATGTTTCCTAGACAACTCACAGAATACTCTAAGGCATAGACCCCTTCTTCGACATGCCTGGTATGGAACTCTTCAGTTCCACAAGCTGTGACCCCATCCATCCCTCAGGGCTCAGCTCACATACAAATCGCAGCCTTTCCTAACCACTGCCCTTCTCTCTCCTTTCCCTGCGACTCCACACTACAGACAGAAGTAATCACTCATGTCCAAGTTCTCATACATGTAATATTTGTGTGGTCCTGTTACGGTTATTTGGGCAGGTGTCTTATCGCCCATCTTAAGTCTAAGTTTCTCGATAACGTACTCATCTTAATCTCTAAAGTGCCTGTTGGTGATAGTAGGTGACTCACTAAACATTCACTGAATACGAATACATTATTAACCTAAGATACGGCTGCTTCCTGGTCCTTCTAATTCAAACCACAAAAATGTTTGCTCCCTAAAAGATAGCATGATTAATGAAGTTGTGTGTTACCTAAGGTCACGACCCATGTTTAGAAAAACTTCTTTTATAACCTTTCTCGCAATTAACACATTATAAAAATAATGTTAACTATTTACTTCTTTTCTGTAACATTTATCTAGATGAATTTAAGCGTGCTGTCTATGTAGCTACTGGCCTCAAACTTTCACCACATTTAGTGAACACAGTCTTCAAGATTTTTGACGTTGATAAAGATGATCAATTAAGTTACAAAGAATTTATTGGAATTATGAAAGACAGACTCCATAGAGGATTCCGGGTAAACCAATAAATGTGAAGCCTATTGATATCCTTTTTTAAAATTGGAGAAGGAAAAAAACTCTAAGTTTCAAAAACAATTTATATAAATTTTTAAGGATATAAACATGAAATGTTATATTTGAAAAGAAAAAACATAAGGTCGTACTTATTTTTAAAAACACTTTGAGGTGATAATAATTAATGCTTTTTAAAAATATAAAGTTTGAATTTCAGTAATTTATTTTCATATTCAATTAATTTAATGTCTCCATCTCAGTTTGTGGGGAGAAATGTTGCCAGATATTTGTTGATTAATTCAGTCAGCACACAGGCACCTCAGACTCGGTACTATACAAAGAAAGAGCATGGCTCTCATTTTGAACGATGCAGATTTCCACTATGCAGTCGAGGCTCTTAAGTCACTGCATCTTCAGTACTTTAAATGGAAAACAAAGTAAAAAACTTTGTCTGTTGAACTGGTTTTCTTTTCCTGTTAATGCCTTAGACTGAAAATTACTAATTATTTTTTCTCGGAAATGTTTTAAATAATGAAATATAGCATAAGTCAACAAATGTTTACACATTTAACATATTTGTGGATGTGCCACAAATGGAAAAAGAAAAAATTTTTCTATTAACACCTAGAAAGTTCTGTCTTTTCTCTTTGGTAAGAATACCCCTAAAGTATTATACGTCTAAAAAGAGAAAAAGTTATATATCCCCCCCCAAAAAAAATCAAGATTCATCTGAAACAATGTTTTCAAAGATTTTTAATGATTTTTTTAAAATCCAAACCATGTTGGTACAGATACTGTGTACTTAACTGCCACCTAGTGGTCACTTGTTAACATTGGAGACTGATGGCACAAATACCTGAGAGGATGTATGTTGAAAATCACTTATTGTTCCTCAAAAATTTGAGAGTAGCAAGATCGATTTAAAATATAAACTATGCTATAAGCCTCTGACACTGTATTTCTCTCTCAAGTGTTATGTGTTTTTATTTTTGCTTTATGTATTTATTGCATACCTGTGGCCCCATAACATTTTATTTATATTTGCATACTTCTTAATCCTCTGTTCTACAGGGTTATAAAACAGTGCAGAAGTATCCCACTTTCAAATCCTGTCTAAAGAAGGAACTTCATAGCAGATAAGTATGTTAGCATCTCTGTCTAAATTTGTTCAGTAACAAAAGAAGGATCATAATCTATTTTTCTATGATGACATTTAGGAAATCGCTGAAAGAAATAGACTTATAACTTATTTTTTATTTTTAGGCCACTAATTCAATTTATGAATTGCTCTTCTAATGATTTTAGACCAGTTATTTATTTAAGAATTAGTCATTACAACAAAGCATTAGTTTGTTACTATTAAGCTGTGATCCAGAAATGAACTAGAATAAATACTCAACCGACTGGAATTCTCTTGGCGCATCTTAAAAGAAAAATTTTCTGTTAAACCTATAGTTTTGTATCTGAGCAGATACAATGTAATGAATCTAAGTAGGATTTTTATCATCTAGGACCATTTGCATCTAAGGAATATTGGTTACTGTTTTATAGAATCATGTCCAAGCACCAGCTGTAACAATCGCAGGTATCTTTTAGAGTTATTGGAGGTGCCTGGCCCTATATGAGGTGTTCCACATGTAGTGTCTCATTTAATCCTCACAGACAGATGTCCCATTTAACAGCAGGGAAAATAAAGGCTTAGTAATTTACCCAAGATAACTTGCTAGTCAGTGGCCCACTAGGATTTTTTTGCCTCATTCTGTCTGATGGCAAAGCTATGTTATTTATTAGTTACTAAACTATCACCATAGAATGCAGTAATTGAGGACAATGCAGGAGATTCATTTGGTTTATGTCAACCCAAAGAAATAACTCAGGTTGCTTCTAATCTCCAGAAGGAGAGGCTTGCTTTTCCTTTTTTCTTGTAAAAGTCTATTGCAGCTATAAAATTTTGGTCGATTGTGGGTTCTGATTAGTTAGGTCTGGACAGTGAAGGTTTTGTTCATTTATACATGCTTGCAAATATGTATATTTCTTCCTATTTCTCTCGAGCTTGAAACATTTGTATTTGTCTATAGCAGTATTTCCCAAAGTGGTTCCATAGGATATCAATGCATATTGTCCTAAAAAACAAAAAAGCTGCTTAGTCAAATAAGTTTGAGAAATACCATAGTAAGCATGGTTCAGTCGGTTTCTTCCCCCTTAGAACTTACCAGATCTTAAGATGCCACTATTTATTTCTCTAAGAGAAAACCAAGTATCCACTATTTTGCAAAGCTTTCATAGCTAATGTTTTATGGAACTCATTTGGGAAACTCATTTTGGGTCTAAAATGTTTAGCAGTAAATAGGCTTATTTATCTATCTAAAGTAACTGTTGAGTGAACAAAAGAAGTCAGGTCTTTCTTGTCTCTATTTGAAGGAACTTTATACTCCCTATAAGAACTTAAACTAACATTAAATAAAAGTAGGACCCTATCATTTGTTCATTTAGGTGGTGTTCCCAGCCATGTAGTAGTACATAGACCCACAGACAAAAACAACATTTCTTTTAAACCTTTATAATACCGAAGGGTAGACATGTTACTAAACAACACACCAACTTTTAAGTTAAAGGAAATGTTTTATGTTAAGTCTTTGAATCTTGTATTTTCTGTCGAGTGTTTTCATTATGTGCCTTACTGTTTCACATTAATATCATAATAATAGTTGATTAATGCCATCACCTCTTGCTTTCCTACTAAATAAATATTGCTTTTATTTATTTATTTATTTATTTTTTAAATTAGGTACTTCCAAAGCAAAGTTTTAAAGATTATTATCTACACGACGATGCAAGAAGCACAAATTTCAGAGAGTGGAAGCAGGTCTGAGATCAGAACACATAGAAATGAAGGAAAAGATGAAATGTTAATTATAATTTTTCTTGACCGAATTCTTGAACATAAGACACATAAAATGTATCTTCTAACTATACGTGTTATGTGTTCCCAAGTTGAGCTTTTGCCTTGATTTACTGAACTCTGTACTTTGTCATTCCCTTCAGAAGTATATAGATACTTCCAATGACTACATAAGAATGTATTTTAAATATTTTATTTATTTATTAGAAATTGCCTCATTTCAAAATAATGTATGACTCCTGGAACCTAGAACAGCAACAACATATTTTCTTTGGTTTTGGACTGTGAACTTATTTTCAGAAAATGAATATTCCATGAGATTTATTTTAGGGCCTTTAGAATTGTTGATAAACCCCCATTATTACCAGGTTTTTAATTACATTAAAATAATTCTGAAAAACAAATAGAAATTAAGCTACTATATAAGATATTTGATGGTTTACATTGTACTTTTAACGTTTAAAAGTACTTAACATATATTGTGTGAATCATATAAAGTTTTTAAAAAGTTTTTGTTCATTTACCAAAGTCATCAGAATGTCTGGTATGCTTTTATGTATACAGTAAGGAAATTAAAGTGTAGATTTTTTTTTTTTTCCTCAAAAAAAGTCACGTCTTGCTGGTGGAAACGAGCATTTGTGGCAGCCGTCCCTGTCCTGGTCTTGAACACGCTGCCGCTCCTGACCGCAGACGGCATACGTTCGTAACGCTAGTCGGAAGAGTGTCTTGCAGCTTTGTAACGTACTGCCTGTGGTTAGTCCGTGAGGGCTACACACGCAAATAGAAAATGGTTTAGAAGAGTGATGTGTGTATTTGGTAGAGGTTAATATTTTATTTCTTGTGAAAGGACCACATGCAAAAGTGATGGCAGACAGCCAGTAGGAATGAATAATTTAAGTATAATTCATTATTTCAAAACAATATGGCTTAAAGAGAAAAGAAAAATCTTCCAGTGAGAAACAAAATTAGACTTTCACATGGAGAAAATAATTTGATAGTACTTAATGGAAGTCTGTTCAATTAAAAAGTATAGTTTATAAAAGGATACTGTGCAAAAATAAAAGAATGAATTTAAGTTAATATATTTATATATAATATGTGGAAGATAAGTTCATTTATCTTCTTTTCTAAGATGTATTTAATGTAAATTGTACACACTCCAACTATTACCTTACTTTTGCATATAAAAATAGAAAATACTGACTTTGTTTTTGTAAGTTATTAATGTGCAATTGATAGTTCTGCATCAGCCTATTTATAAAAGTAATGTGATTTCCAAGAAAATGTTACTATTAGCATTGACTATGTATTTGTTAAACTTTTTACATTCTTTATCTGGTATTATTTATTGCATTGCTATAGAAATATATGATTCATAGATGTGAAGATTCCATATAGCATAATAATTTAATTTCACCTGCTTTGAAGGTTGATTCAATTGATTGACTAAATGAAAATACCAACCCACTCATTTAACATGCCCAACGTCTATATTACCTTACACTGGATGTTCTCAATATTAATTATTTGCTATCCAGGATAATTGAAAAAATGCAATTTACTTTTATCTGTAAGTTATATTATCTTGTCTACATGGAGAAATTGCTATTGAGAACAGTTCTGTAAAAAGAGATTTAAAAATGAATTAGTTCATTAAAATTCTTTATAATTCTCTCACTCTCCCAAGATATACTACATATGCAGTCTTTTTTGCCTTTCAGTGTAAATGAATATTCCTCTATTTATAAGGCGGCAGCATAATATTAAAATGGGAATAAATAAAATATGCTACAAATTAAAATGAAAAAGAATAGTAAATTACAGTGATTCCTTCTATATTATCACTGTTGAACTTTATCATCTATAAAATGGGAGGTGAAAATCTCTCACTGGATTGTTTACATCGATCAAAAAAATATTAATGCTTTGAAAATAGTAACAGACTAAATACATGTATGCTGTTATTCTCAGTATTTCCTTCTACAAATTATTCTGTGGAAACATGAAGCTAGACAAATTTTAGTATCACACTCTCTGCAGAAAGTCTGCATGTTAAAAGGTTTATGCTATTTCTCAGAGTCATTTCATGTTAAGAAATTCATTTAACTTAAGTCCCAGTTTATTGTTCTTATTGTAAAATATGATTGTAAAGCAACCTCTTGTACATGCTTATATTATCTTAAAATGAATATACCTGCCCTTGAATAGAGAAACGTAGTACTTTGTTTTTATGTATATCTGTGGACTAATGTCTTTCTGAAAAATGTCACCTCTGAACTTTGAAAATTTTTGTTGATAACCAAACCAACATTGATCTTACACCCTCTGGTATAGCAATACACGCCAATGAGATTAATCTCATCGGTATTTTAAATAGGTGTAAATAAATCACAGAGCCATAAGCTTCTCAAACTTGTATCATAGGAATTCGTGTGTTATAGAATTATAGTCGTGAGTACTGAAAAGCTTTTCAAAAAGTTTCATGTGACTTAATGGAATATCAGTTTTGCTTTACAGAAGTGATTGTTTAAATGTCTTAATAATTAAACCAACACTAGAGCAGACCCTGTTTTACTAATGTTGGTACTTGGTAGGCATCATTTTACTAACACAACTCCTACTCTTTTATAGCTATATATTAACATTTTACATAGTGCTTTTACTTCCATAGGCTGTAAAAATATGAATTGTGTATTATTCACTAATGTTAAAATAAAAATTATAAGTGATAAGAAAGCATTGTGTATTTTTTCTTTTAATTGGCAGCATTTTTACTTTTTTAGTAGCTCATGAAATAATTGTGTGTCCTGCAATCATTCACATCTTATATTCTGTGAAATACTGTATGATGAAAACCAGTGCAAAGATATAATTCTCTGTATCTTTGTAATTATCATTAGATGACAATATTTTTGGCAGACATCTTAACTGAAGAATATATCTATAATTGTGACTATAGGCACATAAATAAACAATGCTGAGAGGAAATAAAAGCATTATTATGAAAGTTTTCTGGAAAAGATAAATTTTGTCCAGTGCTGTAAAGGAAGGGAAGGACAAGCGATTATGGGAAACAGGATAGAGAAAGTAAGAAGAGAATGGAGAAGGGATCTGAATGAGGAAAGATTTTTTAAATTGGAATTGAATAGGGGCGCCTGGGTGGCTCAGTTGGTTAAGGGTCTGCCTTTGGCTCAGGGCGGAATCCCAGGTCCTGGGATTGAGTCCCATTTAGCGGTCTCCTTGCTCAGTGGGGAGCCTGCTTCTCCCTCTGCCTGCCGCTCTCCGTGCTTGTGCTCTTTCTCACTCCTCTGTCAAATAAATAAATAAAAATCTTTTAAAAAATAAAATAAATAAATTGGGATTGAGCAGTTTTTAGAAAAAATAAGTTTAAAGAAGTGCAAGTTAAATCAATGACAATATATCCTCTCCCTTATCAGACTGAAAAGATGGAATGGTTTGGAATGCACAGTGTTGGTTAAGCATGTGGCAGTTACTGGTGAGGCCATACATTTGGGTGCAACATCTTTGGGGGGCAATATATAGAAGTAGCTCCAAGTTCTGCCCTAGAATTTTACTTCTGGGATTGCAATCTCCCAATACATATATTCATGAATTTGCATGCCAACAAATAGATCTATAAAATAACACTGCATGTAACTATGAAAAAGAATGAAGTCTGTATATTGTGCTGATCTGAGATGATCGGCAAGGTATTTTTATAGGAGCACAGCAAGGTACAGAAGAATCTACAGTATGTGGTTTCTGTTCAAAACACACTTTCATTGCATAGAATTATATTTCAACGTATCTTTATCAAAATCATAAATATTTATTTATTTATTTATTTATTTATTTATTTATTTATTTATTTCTGAAAGTCAAAGAGCTCTAGAGGGTTAAAATAAAACCAGCATCTCTCTTCCCATCAACCCTCATTTCTGCTCCTCAGAGGCAATGCCACTTTCCAATCTTGTAGCAGTTTCTTTTCGTAGATGCCTGCCTATTTCAGGATAATATGTTATACAGATATTGATTGATTGGTTTTTTGGATTCCTGACTGTTGACTTCCTACAAAGGCAGATGGGGATTTGGCTGTCTTCTACAATCCCCTCCAACACGGACATTTCCCCTTCCCCATCCTTTTAGTATAGTTAGGACATAATTTTAGTGAAGTCAATTATTACAGTATCATCAATTATTATATTTCCTTTCTTATACATCTTCTTACTTTCCCTAGAGTTACAATTTTTACCTTTTCAGTTTGCCTACTTTTTTGTGTACTTCTCATGTACCTACCCATTACTAATCCATCCCCAGACTCATCTCCAGAACTAAACATACATTGTTAAGATATTCCAACACATCAGGTATGTAAGTTTTTAATCATAATTTTAGAAATGCCTCCCGGGGCTCTCGTTCCATCTACAATGGTTGTTTTCTGGTCCTGATGTAGAACTTCTGCTGGGGGGAGGGGGCGAGAGGGGTGTTGTGTAGGAGGGAGCTTGAGCTCTAAAGGCTTTATAACTAGAATTTCAGTCAGTCCTATTTACAGTGCCAACTTCAGAGGTATCTGAATCCTTCCATTCTTAAGCCTTTCAGGAACTCTGCAAGGTCATTCTGCCTCTTTCAGAGTGTCCCTCTGTTGCAGGCATTTAAGTTCTCTTTGGTAATTACCATCTGTTTCTGAGATTTGAAAATTTTGTGCCTGTACTCTCTTGTCCCTGAGAAAGAAAGCAATGCTTTTCTGTCATTGTGTATGGTTTCAAGAGGGAGTGGGAAGAAGTTGTGTCCAAAACAACATATTTAACCTCCATACTTAGAATATATCTGGAAGTACCCCTACGGAACTGAACTTGGTCGCTTGTGGGGATGGGGCCATAGGTCTATTTAATGAAGGGGACCATAAGCTCATATATTTAATGAGCTGTTATTGGGCTGTTGTGGTGTTTTTGCCATGTGTTTGTTGTTTGTTTGTTTGTTTGTTTTTCAAGAAAAGCATGTTTTTAAAACTTAGGATCTCAGTCCAGAAAAAGTCAGAATAAATCATGAAGGTCAGGAGTTGGGTGGATTTACTCACCAAATTCAGAGTTAGGTTACTTCTTGAAGTGGACACAGATGGTTTAAAAAAAAAAAAAAAGAAAATGTAATGGTGACTGTGAATTTATGGAACATCACATGATTTCAGCGTGGATGGCAGGGATGGGAAAGGGATTAATTGATAAAGGAATGATGATAGAAATAAATCAGTAGATTAAAAAAATTGAAGACAGCATCCATACTCTGTCACAAAACATATTGCGGTAATGTTTACCATAAGAGACAAAGAACCGAACTTGATTATTAGTCTAATTCACTGTGGCACTTTCAATCCCATATTTTCAAGGATGAAGCAAGCAGCTTGAAGGTAAGCAGATTAGTTTACTAGCAGATTTTAGACTGAGATAAAATGAGTTTAGGAATGAAAGACAATGAATAAACATATTTGCAGTATAATGCTTTACTCTTTGCAAGCTCTAGGTGTTATAAGAGTTAAAGATTCAAGCTGGAAATCTACCAAAAAACCACTGAAAATCTATACTTTTTTATGTCATTGCTCTTTGGTGCTAAGAGGTTCTCAAGAAAGTGAGTATCTTATGTACCGTTTGTGCTGTAATATTTTATTACAGTGAGTGTACAGAAGATTAGCTGTCTCAAAGATTCTTTTGAAATCAGATTGCACATCAAAACTGCATTGTGCCCTGCTAAGTAAGCAAATTTAAGAAAGAGGAGAAGGTGATGTCAAGACTTATTGCAAAATGAACAAATAAAGGAAAAAGATTTGCTTGGTGTTCAGCCTATCAAAGCATAGCCAAATGTCAGTCTTCATTTGTCAACTTAAATATGTTTTTCTAAAACTTACAAAGATTTAGTCTATGGAAAGTATCCTTTAGCTAGTATTTGGCCTTAAGAAATAAATTAGGCAACATGAAAGTACTAAATAGATTTTACTAAGAACTCAGTTTCTCAGTGATTATTTACCACATAAATATGTACATTAGTAGGGGCGCCTGGGTGGCTCAATCGTTAAGTGGCTGCCTTCGGCTCAGGTCATGATCCTGGCGTTCTGGGCGTTCTGGGATCGAGCCCCACGTCAGGCTCCCTGCTCAGCGGGAGCCTGCTTCTCCCTCTCCCACTCCCCCTGCTTGTGTTCCCTCTCTCGCTGCCTCTCTCCGTCAAATAAATGAATAAAATCTTTAAATAAATAAATAAATAAATAAATAAATAAATAAATAAGTACACTAGTAATTCAGAGACAGGTATTTGTTGACTTGTTATTTTCCTGATTATAAAATTAATACATGTGTTTTTGCTCCCCAATACTTGAGATTTTAGGTCAGAGGTAAACTTCTCTTCCGTAATAGCTAGCCTACCAAATACAACACACACAAACATTTCTAGTCCAGGGGTTTCTCCCTTCAAAAAAAAAAAGGTAAAAAATATATTTTTTAAAAATCCACGAGCCAAGCCTCAGGGAGCCATGGTGAAGATTAGATAGCTTGCCGCCTGAATTGTACTTGCTAGAAATAAACAGGAACACAGTCAAGGATCCCAGGCTGAAGCAACAGAGTTCACAGGTGCTTGAAACTAAATAATGGGGGGCCTGGAGGCTTTGTGAAGGCATAGGACTGCCCTGAGGCCAGAGTTCTATGCTGACAGTATCCGAGTGGACTGAACCTTGAACCAGCAGTCAGGAGGAGAACCTGAATCTAAGACCCCCTCCTCGGAGCTAAAACCTCCAAGAAGGCCCTGAAGGGTCCTGAGACAAATGTACACATGCACAGAGAAACACACTGGCTGAAGCAGAAGAAACCATCCAACAAGACTCCCCTAGTTTACAGACAAGCATAACCTCTTAAAAACTACCAGACCTAGACAAAGCCAGCCACCATGAGAATTAACAGACAACGAATCAGACCCCAAGGAATCAGAGGTTGGAACTGAATACAGAATGTATAAGAGCTACGTAGGAAACAAACTATGGAATTACAAAAACTATTTAAAAAAAAAAACCCATTGGGATTAAACAGATAAATTTACCAGATAGAATTTCTAGAAATAAAATATTTAATTGCTGAAATCAAAACCTCAAGAGTTTTGGGTCCAGCCATGACCGAACTGGTGGTAGACATATCCTTCTATCATAAACTACAACACCGTACAACAGACACTTCAGGGCTTTGATGCTTGAGAGAAAGACCCCAGCATGCCCACCTCTACATTCATTCACTCTGTTTCTCGCCCTGGGAACACTTGCCAAACCGTAGCAGAGGGAAGTGAAGCCCAAACAGAACAGAGAAGTTGCATGGGATGGAAGAAATGAAGCCAGAGTTGAGGCTAGCTCAGGTAGCGGGGACCTGTGGGGCTGAGGACCAGAGAAGAGGGCGCTGTGCAAACGAGGCGCCCCAGAAATCTTCGTAGGGAAATTCTGAAGTCTTTGAATACTAACAGCACAGAAGCAGGGCAAGACTCCAGGACGCACAGCAGAAAGCAGCCACTAGAGGTCACACAGCCCTGGGAGACATCTGAGTTCACATCAGCCGTGTGAAGGCCTCATTGAAAAACCCAGGAATTAAATTGACATGCCTTAAGAGTAAGGCTACTCTAGAGTAAGACTGGTCCTAGACCCATCCTAGTAAAACTCAAAATTAATCTACGACAGGCACGCGCTGATCTGCCATTATAGTAACTACCTGTCAAAACAAAATTCAGCTCTCTTCAAAGGAAGATAACAAAATCTATATTTTCAATTATGTGGTATCTACGACATTCACTATAGACAAGTATTATATACACTATGCAGGAAAACGTGACCCATAGCCAGAGGTAAAATGGACCAGAGAAACAGACCCAGTGGTGACCCAGATGTTTGCATTCGCAAATACAAACTTTAAGAGCACTTATAAATATGTTAAAGAGTTTAAAAGAAAAGACTCTTTGGAGAGGGCACAGCTTCGACTCACGGGGTGGTGAAGATGCTGAGGTGCCTCCTACGTGGGACTTGCTGGAAGTTTCAAGGGCCCCAGAGAACACGGTCTACATAGAAGTCCTCAGTGAGCCTTGGAGCTCGTCAGGTGCCGGGACAGGTGCTGGTGACTGGGCTCAGCTCGAACCAGGATGTGGAGAGACGGCCTTCTGCATAGTCCGGCATACTTCCAGGGTGGCTCTGGAATTCCAGGGCTGAAGGCAGGATGTGGGAGCAGCGCTCTGGGTTGGAGCACAGTCCCATGCTATCTAGGGATCCCAGACACACCACAGTCGCCTAAATTGAGCACGGGAGAAGGCAGGCAGTCGCCAAATCCCAGAGGAAGCTGTACCCTGCAGGAACTTAGCACTAGAGAGACCACGCAGGGAACAGGCTGGGGTAAAAGCACACTCTAGTAGCCTAGAGAGTGAGCCATACCAGAACCAGGAAAAGAAAATCCCTTCCTCCTCCAGTGTCCTTCCCGAACGCTCGTCTGACACTGTTTAACACCGGGCTGGCTGGCAAATGAAAAACATTTACAAAAACCCATCTTCATTATTACAGAGTAGGCAAAAAGGGTGAATTTGGGGCCCTCTGACCCACCCCTTTGACCACTCAGCTTTCCACAAAAGGTCTACACACTCTGGAATGCCAGACAACAATGCAACAACTACATGAGCCCAACAATCCCTGTATACACCACTGAGGCTATGTTAATTACCCCTCAAAATCCACGGAATATTCTGTTGCCTAATGACTAAACTGTAAAATTAACCTCCAACAATCTGTATAAAAATATTTTCAATGGAAAAGAAAGAGAAGATGAATATTGTTGACATACACCCATAAGGACATATCTATAAGAAGCAAAAGGAAGGGGCACCTGGGTGGCTCAGTCAGTTAAGCGTTTGCCTTCAGCTCAGGTCAGGATCCTGGATCCTGGGATTGGCCCTGCGTCAGGCTCCCTGCTCAGCGGGGAGTCTGCTTGTCCCTCTCCCTCTGCCCCTCCTCCTGCTTGTGTGTGCTCTCTTTCTCTCTCTGTCAAATAAATAAGTAAAATCTTAAAAAAAAAAAAAAAGGAAAAGAAAAAGGAAAATATCAAAAGCAGCTACAGTCATTTCTGTAACTGGTCACAAGGTCCTAACTGTATCTATGGCTTCCTTCTTCCACTATGCATTCTTTATTTATCCAAACTTCAGCCAGAAGAATCAGTCGATCAGGATTTTTTACCTGGTAGACTAATCTAAACCCTCATTCCTAAAAGGTCTCAGTCAGTCATCCTGCCTTTTTTTTTTTTTTTGGTTGCTGTAGTTGTCCCTGAACCTTTCATACAGGGCATGGACTTCTAAGAAAACCACAAAATACCCTGGGTTACAGACACAGTACTTCTTGCCTCTAATGAGTAGCAGAACCACGTTCCTTCTTGGTATTAGGGACCAACCACTCTACATAGAAGGGCAGCCCATCTTTCTGCCTGTTCTTCTTCTTTTTTTTTTTTTTTTAATTTATTTGAAAGAGAGAGAGAGAGAGAGAGAGAAAGAGCAGTGAGCCAGGGCTGGGCGGGCAGAGGGAGAGGGAGAGAGAGAGAATCCTCAAGCAGACTCTCCTGCTCAGCACAGAGTCCAACTCAGAGTTTGATCCCATGACTCTGAGGTCACGACCTGAGCTGAAATCAAGAGTCGGATGCTTGACCGACTGAGCCACCCAGGCACCCCTCTTCCATTGCTTTTAAACTTAGAAATTCCTCTCCCGATTTGATAATTACCCTGTCATATACTCTCATGGTCTGCATTTTCTTTGCATTTAACAAAGAAAATTCACTTAAGATTAATTTTGTTAAATGGTAAAAATAAATAAATAAATAAATAAATAAATAAATAAATAAAATGAGGACCTAACTCTAGATTTCCCCGCAAATATCTAGCCAATTTATCTAGCACTATTTTTCTGAAATTCTTCCCTTTTGCCACATAATATAAAGCAAATTGTATTTTAAATATTTTTATATACCTAAATCTGTTTTAAGATATTGTTCTCTTCCTTTGGACTGTCCGACTGTCCTTGTAACCACATTGTTTTAATTATCATAACTCCATCATGTTTTCATACTCCATAAGACTAGTCTACCTCCCCCTATAATAGCCACGCTTAAATTTATTTTCTTTTCAAAAATTTTGTTAACTATTCTTACTTGCTTATCCTTTCAGATGAACTTTACAATTGTCTTAACATATCTCCTCCCAAGTGATTATTGGAATCATTTTAAAATTACAAATTACTATCAGAAGAAATGACGCTGTATTATCAGGTTCTCCACAGACACAGAACCAATAGGATGTACCTGTATTCAGAAAGAGATTTACGATATGGAATTGGCTCACAAGATAATGGAGACTGACAAGTCCCAAATCTGCAGGGTGAGTCAGCAAGCTGGAGATCCAGGAGAGCTGATGGTCTAGTTCCAATCCGAGTCTGAAGTTCTGAGAACTAAGAGAGCTGACGATTTAGTTCCAGTCCTAAGGCTGGCAGGCTTGAGAGCCACTGTTTCAGTTCAAAGGCAGTAAGGCAGGAAGAATTCTCTTACTTGAGGAAGACGTTCTTGTGTTTTAGTCAGGCCTTCAACTGATTGGATGAGACCCACTGTATTAGAGAGGTCAATCTGCTTTATTTAGTCTACCAGTTTAAACGTTTACTTATCCAAAACACGCTCGCAGAAACACCCAGAGTAACATTGGACCAAATATCTGGGTACTCTATGCCCCAGTCAAGTTGACAAAAAAATTAACCATCATAACAACTTCGTAATATTTTTAGCCCATCCAGGAACAATTATCTCAGTAATTTATCCTCAAAACATATGGCTTTCATTATCTAGGTCATACTACTTCTGATCAGGTCTCTTCTAGATCCCACATACTTGTTTCTAAGAATGGGAATTTTTCCCATAGGATTTTCTACCTGATTATTGTTGGTATATAAAAAAAACAGTCAATTTAAGCTACTTAACTAAGCTCTTAGTAGTCCCGACATTTTTTCCTACTGATTCTCTTGAGTTTTCTGGTGATAAATCATATTATACACAAATGATGGCAAGTGTGTCTTTGCCCATTCTTTTATCATTGCTCTTATTTCTATTTCCAGTATTATTTCACTGATTATAGCTCCCAGAGCAATGTAAAATACTAATAGTGATAGCAGAAATCTTGATTTCCTATTTAATAAGGTTATCTCTAATGTTTTCAATGAAGCACAATATTTTCCTGTTGATTTGAGACAAATATTTTTATCTTGTACCCTTTATTTCCTGGATTTATAAGAGTCTGGAAAAAGGAATGAGAGTTGAATCATCTCAAATGCCCTTTCAGCTTCCACTGATGATTACACATTTTTCCAATTTGACCTCCAGATGCGCTATATCTGCTTTATAGGCTTCCAAATATTAAATTATTCTACATTACTGTAATAAAGTCTGATCACAGACCATTCTTTTCACATCATGGTCTTAGACAAGCTGACTCCCCTATATCAAGTTCCCCATCTCCAAACTGGGGCTACAAATTGTATCTGCCCCATGTTATAGGGATTAGATAACTTATATAAAGAAAATTTAATTACAGTACTTAATTAGCACAATGTCTGGCTCATAAGTATGTTCGGCTAGTAGTACCATTATTATTGTTATTGACCGAGAGGACTGAATATGGTTTGAGTGGGGAAGATTGTATTTCTTGTGAGATTTTTTTATATGCATGAATGAGATGTTTCTTAAATTTTCTTAAAGAAAATAAAATAGGTATTTAAAATTTTTCATGTATGAATCATGGGAAGGAACATTAAAAAGTTATTTTCTCTTTATTTTATTGTAAAACTATGTTGTTAGTTTACTTCTACTTCCTTGCAGATCAACTAACTCGATCATAATATTCCTGGGCAGCGCTGGCCTCATGGTCACGTGATCAACGTAGTTGCACAAAACCCAGAACAGGAGGGCCCCACGATTGAGGTCTAATGCTCTCCGGTCACCACCTTCAAATTCTTAATAATATTATCTTTGAGTTTTTGTTTTATAGGTTAAATCTTTGGGACAATGGAGATTGTGCAGGGGGCTTGGAGCCTCTGCTCACACAGTTCTCCTTCCCACCCCCTCCACACCTCCCCGGGATGGGTTCTTGGCTATCCTCTACCTGCCCAGCTGCACCCTCCCCAGCCCTCCCCAAGGGTTTGCTTCCAACCTCCAGCCCCTGGCAGGGCCCTGGGTGCAGGTACGGGTAGGAATGGGGCAGGACACTCCCATCCCACTGCATTTTGGGGCTTAGGATGGTGGAGGACATCCCACCCTAAGCTGGCGGTGCCGTGACGCATCGTTGGCAGCCAGCCAGAGAGCACAGCTCCGTGGAGACAAGCCTTTCACCCACTCCTAATCCACGTACTTGCACCTTTCTAACTCAGAGCTTGCAGTACTCCTGGGAGTTGCCCATCCCATGAGCGGGAGCACCAGGCCTGTGGAAAGCGGAGATGTCTGACGGGACTTGACCAGGGAGCTGTCCACCTGAAGCGCGGTGCGGCATCGGTGCAGCAGCTGGTGAGAAACGGCGCTGGCAGCTTCAGGCCTGCGCGAATGCAAGCGCGGGGAGTCACGGGATGGGGTCCCAGCGCATAGGTGAAGACGCGCATTCACCTTGCAAGCATCGCGATGCCTGAGGCCCGAAGGAGTCAACTTTAGCCTGCTTCGTGCTAGATGAACTGTGTCTTCCTCCACAAGCTTCCTGCATCTAACTTGTGTATGCTCTTCTGGCCAAGGGGAAGCTGTACCATGAAATATGAATGATGTGATTTTGATGATTCCACGTAAGAGTTAAATGCTCCGATGTTTGCATTCAAAACTGGCCATTGCAGAATATAAAGATGGGGAAAGCATTATTATTATTATTATTATTATTATTATTATTATGAGAGAGAGAGGGAAAGCACGAGCAGGGGGAGCAGCAGGCAGAGGGAGAAGCAGGCTCCCCACTGAGCAGAGAGCCCGATGTGGGGCTCCATCCCAGGACCCCGTGATCACAACCTGAGCAGAAGGCAGATGTTTAACGGACTGAGCCACCCAGGCATCCCAATAATTTAACATTTTTAACTTTTATTTACCGAACATGACATTAAGTAGCACATCGGAAACATCATGACAAGTTGAGGGAGAGAGAGAACAGAAGAAGAAAAACCTTTAGACTTTAATACCTTACACAGCCCTTTCTAACCTGCTGTTTGGAACAAAGAGCCCTGCATTTTCATTTTGCACATGGCTCCAAAAATTACAGAGCCCTTCTTCCCTGGTTTGTGGGTATTTGGGCCAGTATGCAAGCGTGTCTGTGAGTCTGGTGAGATACGGGATGGTAAGAACAAATGGAGAACAGAGATATACTTTATGCTATTTGGAAGTGGATATTGATTCTTTTCAAAATTATAATGGAGAAGATGATCTCATATTCGGGAAAAAATAGGAGAAAAGATATTAAGATGGTAAGCATGCTGCTCGTACCCCTCACAGTGGGCGGCAACAAGCAGCCTTCCGCTCTGGGAGAGCTGGTGGCCGGAGAGCAGTTGTGGTGACTGGTCCGACCGGCTTCCTCAGGGCTCATCAACACCAGATAGGGACTCTACTTAGCAACCACGGTCCAAATGGGTTCACTTAAAAAAGGTACAAAGTTAAGCTGATCACTTCAGTAGAAAGTAATTTATAAAGAATAAATAATAGCAAGGTGTTATTACGTTGTGTTTTTTTTTTTTTTAATTTTACATGAGGCAGAAGCTATTTAGGTAGAAATGGGGGCTTGAAGGACACACAGAACATACCCTGAACTGTGTGGCAGAGCTGACAGCTGAGGGCAAAAGACTAACAGAAAACCAAGACTTGTGACAAATTAGGGAGGATGAATGACAGCTGGGAAGAAAAAAATTCGAGAGCTGGTAAATAATGATATCAACTTTGTTTGTCTTTAATGTAACCAGTGCTGGAAAGTATACCGGTCACCTCACCATTCAATAATAAGTAGGCACATCATCATCTTCAAACACAGAAGAATAAGGAACAATTATTTAAAAGTCACTGAACAGTTCTCGCATCCTAAACTTCAGTGATTACAATTGTCATACAATGTCTTGCTTGAGAGGCATTTTCAGTGGAGATGAAGATGTAGAGGTGACCAGCACTTTTGAAAAGCGATTGTCGGAGGCTCTCTGTACTTGAGATCTCGCTCCTAGTTTCTCACTTTCATGAAATTTTTCAATTAGATTCCAATGTATTTTTAAAAACCAATTTGGTTTCTACCTTTCAACTAAATGAATGTGTCAGTGTATCGTGAAGACAGGTGTGGACTTCCATAATTATCAGGTTAAATGATCCTTGGATAGAACAGAGAAAATGGGCAAGGACTTAAAGCAGAACCCAAGAAGACATAACTTTTCCAAAGAAAGATAAATTGGGAAATACACATAAAGAGGTGAAATACATTTAGCCCATCCATTCAGAATAGTGTGGTTAATTAAGCATGGCTCTCCAGCCAGATTTCCTGAGTTCAAATCCTGACTCTGTCACCACCTACCTGTGTAGTTAAGCAAGGTTCTTTCCCTTTCTAGGCCAGGGCTTTTGCACATGGGAGATGAGACAGTGACAGTGGCTAGGTCCTGAGGTCTTTGTGAGAACTAGAGGGGAAACTGCCCGTAAGCCTTTGAGCTTAGCAAACACTTAATAAATGTTGGTTATTATTACTCCTAAAATAATATCCTTAATTCAACTAGAATCAGCTTATTTGTAACTTGTTCATAAACTTGACCTTGAAGATAAAAGAAAGTAAAAAATTCATGGGCTATTGAAAAGTACAAGGTAGCGCTCATTATCAAAGGGAATTAAAAATAGTGAAAAAATATTTAAGAAAAACATTTTTAAATGATATTGCCCAATGCCTTAAACCCACCCTACATCTATATTGCCTATTTTCATGATTGTTACCATCTCCATCTACTGAATTTTCTTGGTTTTCAAGCACCTACTTAACTTTATTAAATATTTTATGGTATGCATATGAAATATACAGTCAATGTACCTAGGACTATTTCTGTCTACTAGTTTTCTTTCTTCCTAAAAATAGAAAAGAGGATTGCCTATGGCCAAAAAAGAAAAAAAAATTCTGTCTTCCTGTCAGCTCCTTCTGCTCATATCTCCAGGATGCCAAATTATATATTCACATAATTTACATTTTCCCACTCTCAGTTTAAAAAAATCAAGTTGTCAAAAGCTAAAATGCATCCCTTTTTATAGCAGAAAATTGCTTCTATTGCTCAAAGCTAATTTAAAATAAAATCTGGTCATCCTGAAAAACATACGTGTGTGTGTGTGTATTTTTAATTTGGCTTCAGATTGCTAGTCACTCATATTCCCACACAACACCTTTTTTAAATGTAATGTTTTCCTTGAAGAAGTGGGAATAAAGCTTTATTCTGGTTGCAAAGCATTGCTCAATCCTGTGTTTAGTGGAGTATGTGGGATCGAGTAGATACTAATACATCTTTGTTGAAAGAATAAGTGGATAAACATATAAATGAATGAATGAATGAATGAAGTACAGCATATCAAGCCTGAAGAGTAAATATAGTCTTTGCCTTTTACTTTACTGCAGAACACATTTCCTAACCATGTGTCTGCCTTCTAATATTAAAATTAATAAATACAATTACTCACATACTTGAGAGTTGCCCAATAATATGGATGTCACAACACCTAAGTCGCTTCAGCCTCAATGAGATGAATTTGCCTTCTGTGATAATAAGTGCAGATTATAGCTAACATATATTCATCAAATATATTTGCATATAAAATGCTTAAAGGTACAGTGTCTGGCATATATATATATATATATATATATATATAAAACTCCATCTTTATTTTTCCTCTCTCACTGGCCCTTTCCATGTGCCTCAAGTGGCAATAATTTGCCATGATTATCTGAAACTGGGAAGCTTACTAAGGGCCTCATATTTGAATTTATTTGACAAATGCTACAAAAGAATATTTCTCCTTTTGCTAGATTAGTTATCTCTTGCTGCATAACAAATTGCCCCAAAATGCAGTGTCCTAAGAAGACATTTAATACCTCACACAATTCCTGAGAGCCGGGAATTCGGGAGCAGCTTACCTGGGTGACTCAGCCTCTAGGTCACTCCCAGGGTTGCAATCAGGCTGTGAGCCAGGACTCGTCATCTGAAGGCAGGGCTTCGACTGGAGGACTGACTTCCAGGAAAGCTCCCTCTCCCGGCTCTCAGCTGCAGGGCACTGCTCCTTGCCGCACGGGCCACTCCACGCAGATGCTCACGCCGTGGCAGCTAACTTCTCCCAGAGTAAACGATCCAAGAGGGAGGATGGAGGCGCAGTCGCTGGTAACCTAATTCCTCAGGTTTCCCTCTCTCACTCCTATTTTATTCTAGTCATGAGAGATGAGTCACCATCCGCCTCTTGAGGGGAGCAATCTCAAAGACTTTATGGACACATTTAAAAACACCATAGTCCATCCTCTGGCCACAAATTATTTACATTCTTCCCACATGCAAAATATACTTACCCTTCCCAAAGTCCACGAAATCTAATGGGTCAGCTCAAACTCCAGAATCTCATCATCTTATCAGTTCCTGGTAGGGCTGAGGCTCCTTGGGAATAGTCCAGTACAGCTTCTCTCAACCTGAAGATGTGTGAACGACAGAGGCAAGTTACCTGCCCTTGCCACACACACCCCCACTAGACAATAGTAGAACAGAGACAGGACAACCATTATAGACATTCTTGTTTAAAAGGGGAGAAACTGAGAAGAATAAAGGAGTCAATGGTTCATAGCAATTCTGAAAACTGTGCTGAAATGTTGGAAGCTCCTTCATTACAATTCAGTCTTACTCCTGCCCAGGAAAATTCTTTATGGCTCTGAGCTCTGCTCTCTGGGCTCTTGGTTCTGCTACCTTAGTCATTCCTCCTTTTTCACTTGAAGAAGTTTGGAAGTCCAAAGGACTCTATTCATTGTGTACTGTCTTTGTCTCTGGCAATGCTCTATTTTGGTGAGAAGATTCCAAAAATCTTGCATAAAATTTATACTTTTATACTAAAAATTGATATCAATGTTTGAGGAACATACATTTTGGCATCAAATTGTTCATATATGTCCAGATATCACAGCAGTTACGGACATTTTCACTTTTAGACATAAAAGAAAAGACGTAAAAGAAACTAAGCTGATCCCTTTAGACTCACAGCCTAAGAGCAAACAACAGCCGTCTGGGAGTCAGGAGGCTTGGGTTCTCGATTCGTTGACTGGATAGCAGAGTGGCATGACCTTGGGCAAGTTGTCCAATCTCTTTAATGCTTCTACTTTTTCACCTCAAATATGGAGGATGAGAAAGTGACTTTTCAAAGCTGCAGCCCTAACACTGAGTAAGGAGCAAACTTAAGCAAAACAGAACAAAAAGCAGAGCGTGAAGGGTTACACGTGGAGTGACAGATAAAATCCCAAAATTTCACATATTCACTACGTCATCCAAATGGAATGGGGCTGTGGAGACCCCTCTGAAGAAGAAATAACCATTTCCACTTTTCTAACTCTGAGATCTTTCATGCATCTTATTTAGAAGTGACATTTTCATGGAAGTTGTGGTTAATGGCACTGGAGACAGCCAGAGACATATTCTTAGTGGACTATAGTCCAGCAGAGACTGGAGGTCATGAAGGAAATGCAGGGGGATTCTGAAAATTAAGATCTCAGAACCTCAAATATGGATTTGGGCCCCGCTATCGTGCACTGTGAGCCAGTGGGGGACAGTGATGGGCCCAGTGATGGGCCTGTCCACCCCCTGGGCCTCCCCCCAGATTCCCTTTCTGTAGACTCCTAACTCTAAGAAATCTGATCTTTCCTGTTTTTCAGATCCCTCTGGTCTTTTCCAGAATTTGTCTCCTTCTCTCCATTCCCCCTTGTCACGGTCCCAGTTCAGGATTTCATTCCCTTTCAACTGGTCAGGAACAAGAGTTTCTGGATGATTCTGTCTTTCCACTTCATTCACGACAATGCTTTCAGAATTACCGTTCTAACATAAATTTAGCATCTTTTTTTCTCCTGTCAAAGAGCTGGTAAGTGGCAGAACTGGATGAGTTTGTTCTCCTGCTTAAAATTGTTTGAAAGCTCTCTAGTGACTATTTGGTAAACTTCAAATTCTGAACAGCATCCAAGACCTTTTTCTTTTGTTTTAATGGGCTGGCACCTACTTCATCTTTTGACTTTCTTCTACTCTCAGTTCCCTTGTGCTGGTCAAGTTGCCTCTTTGCTCTTGGATTATTCCTCATCCTTCTTTTGCTTTGCTTTACACTCAGGGTGCTGTTCCTGCAAACCACAGTTCCCCCGGCTCCTCTGCCATCAGGCTTCCAACTCAATTTTGTGTTTCTCTCTCTCCCTCATTCTCTGTCTCTCTTCTCTCTCCCTCCTTCCCTCCCTCAAGCTGTGTCCCAGCAGTGGCTAAATCACCTCAGTGGTCCCCAGTCTCTACCAGGTGACCCATCATCTTGGGCTGCTGCTCTACCGCCACCCCTTGGTCCTTCCAGTCCTGGGCTGGTAGTGACCTCCTGCCGTTGCCAAGCTTGTGTTTGTCTCACCTCACCATGGTTGCTCTTTCAACCTTCCAACATTTTTTAAATTTAATTTCCCATATTAAATTCCTCCCACTGAATTCCCTGGTGTGGGTTTTGCTTTCCCGGCTGGATCTTGACTCATATATTCCCTTCCCTTCTAGTTCCCAAAATAGGCCTCTCAAGAGAAGAAGGCATTCCCTGGGCAAAAAAACCACCCCTTCATGTCTCCATGATGCAAGCTCTCGCTTATCCTTTGTGCTTTAGCACAAATTCCACTCTTTCTCTGAGAGTTTCCTTTACTGTTCCAGGTACCCTGAGGCACTCTCCTTTACCAGTGATGTACTTGGTACAGTAGTAAGTGTACGTTTATCTCATTATGGAAAGTATCTGTACATTGGTCTCACTAACCCATAAACTCCTCAAAGCTAGGGACCACGTTCTTTAGTTTGAATATACCCAGTACCTGGGCATACAGCAGGAGATCAATAAATAAAATAAGTGTATTAAACAATACACTGCAGGAATTTGGAAAGGTCCTAGGCTGATACTAAAGCAGCTTCAATAGGTTCATGATGTTTAAATTTTGTAAACATACTAGAAACTTCTGCTATTTTCTACATTTCTCTGGCTATTTATAACTGACCTCTTTATAAAGAAAATTAATTAGTACTTTTAGCCAAAGTACATATTTTATTCCAGTGTTGGAGGCGGTATAAGTCATGGCAGTGCTTACCCTATTTAACAAAATAATGGAATATTGATGTTTATAACATTAGTTTAACTCACTGGAATTTGCATTCCAATATGTGTATTTTATTGTATCCAAAGATGCTTCTAATGAAAGAGTAATGGTAAATTCCTATAGGTCACTGTCTTCACCATTGGAAAAGTTTCATTAGCACATCATGTATAAATAAAGTCCAATTTAACTTTTCTCCCATTAAAAATATTTAAAAACACTGTAATTTCCACATTATAATTAAATTAACATATTTTCTAACAATTCACAAAGTGACTATGCCAAGTTGTCAAATCTTTCCTACTGTCTGGAAATTAAAAAATGTTATCTTTATTATTTTACTGAATTCAAGGAAAGTTTAAAAGAATGAAAATTTAATACCCAAGCCTATTATTTGGCTCAAAGCACAAAACCCAAAATCTCTAGTCATTTGGACTTTGAACCCTCAACCACTATTTTGAGTGTTTGAAAAACAAAAACTTATATTGTCTCATATTCCAGATAGAAAAGTCATTGATATGACACTGCCATCCAAGCATTTCATAGCACGACCCATTATCAAAGACTGAGATGTGAGCCCATGGAGAAAGTGTTATCAACCAGTGATATCATCCAAAGAAATTCAGAATCTGGAGTGTCCAAGTATCCCTTGAAAATAATTATAGACTCAAACACTCTGGTGCTAAGACATAATTTACACTGGATAAAATTTTAGCTGTTGGAAGAATCCCTGACAATCAAAATGTTGCTACTACAAATCCGAAGCCAACATGCCTTTTTTGCTAAATGTCGTCATTAAATATTTATTCTTCACTTTCCCAGTTCTTTTCATAGGCCTGAGAAAACCCTAGTTAAATTTTTTCCCCACAATTATAAATTGCAATGTCAGCTTGATCTTCAGTTACGTTTAAAGTCTTTGACAACCCCTAAAAATACTTATTAGTATTAAACCCTAAACATTTTTAAATTAAATTAAATTTAATTAATCTATTTTTCTAGAAAAGAATGTCTTGAACCAGAGCTAATGTGGGTTTGTACAGACCACTACGCAAGAAACATTAATTCCACCTCCCCCAACATCTGCCACACAGAAAATCCAGCACGACTAATCCATCTTACAGCTTGACAGAGAAAGAGCTGAAATAGCCAATTATTTTTTGGGCATCCCAATGATTATCTGCTCAAACAAGAGAGAAAGTGTCCTGATGCCCACTGGATGAAGATAGACTATTCTGTGCTTTAAGACTGCAGTTATCCAGGAAGGAAGCTTAGGAATTGGGGTATAGTATTCTGATAAGTTTCTCTTTGCATATCTTCCGAAAGTAATCATTTGTATACAAGCCTCGGGTTGAAGAATATCTAGTGTTACCCCTTCCCTCTCTGTTATGATCCATCTGGCTCCTTATGTTTACACTTTAACATCTTCAAAGAAAGAAAGCAAGCTCCTAACACTATGAGCCAAAAAATGTTTTCAACTTTCTACTACCCCTCATTTTTTGTTTCTTTAAAACAGTACAGATAGAATTAGAGAGAGGACCTTTTTGTTCCTTGCATTTATAAATATAAAGCTTGCCTCATGAATATTCAGACAAGATAAAATGTCTAGTCAGTCATCACAGTGGAACTTCCTGTGATGATGGAAATGTTCTAGATCTTCACCGTCCAACACAGTTGCTGCTAGATACATTTGGCTATGGGCACTTGAAATGTGGATACTGCAACTAAGAAAACTACATTTTTAAATTTTATTGTATTTAAATTAATTTGAATTTGAATAGCTACAGACGGCTTGCAGCTACTTACTGGACAGTACAGGTCTAGACATTATGACTTGAAAGGCACCAAGTAGGTTCCTCTGTTCCCAATTCCTGTAACCCTAATTTCTCAAAGTGCCTCAGCCTCCATGAGCTGAAAGTGACCCTTAAAGACATGGGATGCAGAATGAAATTAAAACTATGATCCAGCCAACATTCCTGGTTGCAAACACAAGTCAATGCTAGTTGACTTACACATACCAATATATTTTTGCAGGTATACAGAGACCCCCAAAATCAACAGGAAGCCTGAAGAATGAAGCTTGAGCTAGCACAGATGAATCTGATGTATGGCCAAGATCCTGCCATCAAGAACAGTCTGAGTAGGACGTCATTACTGGCCTTGACAGCACTGGACACTTGCCACCATGCTGCAGGATTCTTTTGCCCTTGGTCTGCTCGCTATTGACCTTTTCACTCCACAGTGGCCACTTCAAATAACTTCTTACTGAACTTTTGTCATTTGTAAGATACTGCCAGTCCATGGGGTAGAAATATTTGCCTGACTTTTGGGTTCATAGACACTGACTTCTTCCTATTTGGGGGTCAGGGAGGGGGACTGGAGTAGGCCAAAGCATTCACTTAAATGAAAAGTTCCAATTTTATTTCTAAAAAAATTAACCTTACTGCAAACTGTGAAGAGGTGGAAGTAGAAACAAACTGACTAACATTGCTATATAGAAAAATGTTCTCAATTTTTTTTCAATTTTCTGAATATGGTTTTTATTAATTAATCATTAACCACTGAAGTATAATACAAATTGTATAATTATAATTAGTTATAATTATATATAATTGTTCATGAGGTTAAATTCATAATTTATAATTGCCTTGGTTAAGCTAATAGTTGATGCTAATCAAACCTCTGTGAAAGAAGTCTGCACTGCTTGGTGTGCGCCTGCCATCTAGTGGCAAGACACATTAATACCATCATAGAGATCCTAGAGGGCTTTTTCAAAGGCCAACTTCACCAGAGACAGTTTTTTCCACTTTACAATTTTCCCAATGCGTCGACCCAAGCAACCACACATTTCTTACGCCTTGGGAATTATCTCCCATTATATTCAATCACATTTCATATTAATTGCAAACTATAGATCTCTGAGAGCCAAAGTGTATCTTAGCATCACCTGTAACCACATCCCCTAAACCAGTTTCCCTAAGATTGTTTTTATTTTACGTGTGTCCAGAAACAACATGTGGTTTGGGCATGCTACTATTCTCCCACAGAGAATATTTTGGCCACTATAATAAAAGTGCAAATTAATACTAGAGTCATTGATGTCATGGATTGCTGACTCATAAAAGGATTTTTTTTTTCAAAAAGTGGTAAGTTTACTTTAAGAAAACATTAAAAGAGGATTATCAGTATTTTTGCAAACCACTCCAGGAAGGATGGGTGAATTGTAAGTAAGAGAATACATCCAGATCTCAACTTTATTGCTTTCTGTCCTTGTAAATTTAGAAGGCAGTATTTGTCGCGTACTATATACCCTAATTGCAAAACTAATATAATCAATTTCTCACATAGCCGAGAGTAATAAAATTGACCTACACTTCAAATATGCAATGGTTCCCTCTAAGAACACTTTTAAAAGGAAAGAGAAACTATCAAGCAAGTGACCTAATAAAGGTTCTTGTAGGCGGTTTGGCTGAAAAGATGACATCAGGACGGTACAGTAGAGACAGCGTGAATGGAGGTCCTAGAGACCGGGTGGGTCCATGGCTCCCCAGGCTTGGTGGCCATGTTATTCTTGACTCACACTATGAAAGGAAGTAAGTAAAAATTTTAATTTGGATCTGGAAGAAGGAAGAAGCTTCAGAGTATTAACCATGAGAGCAGAATAGATTTGAGATTTGGGGACTAAAGAATCTGGGGGAGTGATTCAAAGTAGATCTTGACTGGAGAGAGAAGAGGAAAATCAACTTTCCTTTGTGGGAAGAGGGTCTGATGACAGGGATTTTGAAAGTTTGGAGGTGAATAACTTCGATAAACTACCAAGTGGGTGGAGCTTCCAGGGAGAGGCCTGGTAAGGACCGAATTACTGTTCTTAGGATCTGGGTAAGCCAGGTAGGAGGGTCTTTCTCCTCCTCTTGTATGACCCCTTTGGCCTCCTGCTTGCCTGGCCATCCCTTTTCCCTTAGTGCTGCCCTCTCTCTCTTTAGCTGTGGCCAATTGTCTTTTTCATAAATGGCCATAGCGGTTTTATCAAAATTATTACATGAAATTCACAATTTGATGTAATTATTGAGTACCTAAAATTTGTGAGTTGAACCTGCTGTACTTCTAGCTAAAGAGTAAGTCTTGGGGTACCTGGGTGGCTTAGTTGTTTAAGCATCCGACTCTTGGTTTGGGCTCAGGTCATGATCTCAGGATCCTGAGATCAAGCCCCATGTTGGGCTCTGAGCTTGACATGGAGCCTACGTAGGATTTTCTCTCTTCCTCTCCTTCTCCCCTTCCCCCCTCTGCCTCCCCTATCCCCCCGCCCCCATGCACATGCTCTCTCTCTTCTCTCTCTCTCTCAAAAAAAGAAAAAAAAAAAGACTCTAGTGAATTTTCTTCCTAATTATCTATGACCTTCAAATTGTTTTCCTGTTGATGCAGAGCCTTAGATAAGGCAAAGAAAAAAAGCAAAGGCTCTCTATTCTAAAATTAAAGTTATACCTCCACTCTCATCAGAGCCTAATATCTAGAGATTGGCTACTCACCAAAGAGCTTACATTTGTGCATGCCTGCTTATGCCTGCCTATGCAGACATAAGTCTTGTCATCTTGAAGCTTTGGAGATGATTATTCCTGAGCTAGACTTTTTTTTTTTTTCCCAAGATAAGAGTGATACTCTTGAAGAACTCAGTCATAGTAGTACTCTTAAAATGGCTATAAATAGGTTGCAATTATTACACAAATATTTATTATAAATGTGAACACTTAACATTTCAGTAATAACAATGTAGCCTCCTTCGAAGATGTTACACCTGCACATTCTTCCAAAAGGATAAAAGATGTGGCAACTGTATAATGTTATTCCATTCTGGACAGAAGACCTTGGTAAGACTGTCAGAAGAGGGGTAGCATCTACTCCCTACACAGACACACTTCGCACTTTATTCCACTGTTTATAGTTTGGGAAATGCCACTTTACTTTTCATACTTTAGTAGTCGTCAGTGGCTTTCCATCACAGATTTGCTAGTCTTCGTGGGAGTATTTCAGTCCTGGGAGGGACTTTTATTTCTTGTTTTTAGATTCTTCTGGTTGGGAGCATAAGGTTGATATTCATGGGAAAAGTTGAGGATTCCAGGAAAGCTGTGTTTTTATACTAATCTACCCTACAGGATATCCAATAAAGAGTATAAGGTTCGCACCAAAATAAAATGATTCACTGGGTCAGAAATATTCTCATTTCAATTATTTAAAAACCCACAGAAATTTGACGGGCATTTTCTATGATTTTTTAATAGATGCGCAAAGAGATTTGATGTGTGTGTGTCACACAGTAGGTACTTCCGGGAAGATTAGCTTGCTTTTAATCTACTCAACAGAAAGATAATCTCAAAGACATAAGAGTTTAGATTTCTTTGAATTTATGCCACTCAGTACCGTTTTTTCATTCAATATGGTTGCTGTGTAGTGTGAATACATACATTCATTAATGTTAAGTGAAATTGTGCATGGTCATTATCTATATAATTCAGACACACTACATTTATTGAGGTGTTTCCGTTTGGAAGCAGGTGCGTTCATAATCAGCAGAGGGGAAAAAGGAAACAATTTCAAAAGCATTTGTATTTTTTCCGTTTCATCGATCATAAAACCAGCGCTTTGGTCTAACTACCTTTAGAATCCCTTCCAGGACTTTCAGCAACCACGTTAGAACCAGCTACACGCTAAATTTAGAATTGCCGCCACAAAAGATCACCTCATAGTTGAAGAATGGGCTGGGAAAAGCACACGGGAGAAGCCCCGGACTCCTGTCAGGGAGCGGTGCGAATGGTGATGTATAACCACTAAGTAACGTTGACAAAAGAGTTCCAATTCTCAGAGCAAGTAATTTGTAATTCTAACTCCGGAGATCTCTGGATTCACAACCCCAGAGCTTCTTCCTCCTTCCACAGTCCCCTTCCACGCCAGAAGACAGCTCCACAACCCTTCTGAGGGGTTCATTCCCGCTTCCCCCCTTCCCCCCCAAAACGTGTAACAAAGTAGATTTCGTCGCCCAACAATGTAGCAGGTCTGGGAAATCGGCCCCGTCCTTGCTGCCCTCTGCCTGTTTACCAGGACCCACAAGTTGAAGCGAGAATTTTCCAGGGTGGAGGCAAGGACACTGCCTCAGCGCCTGAAGACTTTGTAGTAGCGCGTCTACCGGGGTGGGCGACTCGCTCCCTACCTGCCTCCGCAGGTGAAGGGTCCCGCGCGCCCCAGGTCGGCTTCCGGGGTCGGCTCCGTCCCCTCCCCTCCCCCGCGTGCGTCTCTGCGCGAAGTGCGGCCGCTGCAGCTCCGGGACGGTGCAGAGCTGCGGGCGACGGCGGGGGCTTGGTTGCGGGGGGGCGCCCTCGCCCCCGCCCGACACCCGGAACTGGCGCCCCCGACCCAAGCAGCGGCTCCCGCCTCCTCCACTTTACCCCGAATCACGGTTCCAGCGGGGAGGCGGAAGGGCCAAGGTGGGCACCTTCACTCCCACCTCGGGCGCCCCTGAGGTACCCAGCGGCGAGGGGGCGCGGGGTTAGGAGGGGCCCCGGGGTGCAGGGGAGGGCGTCCGGAGTGCCCAGAAAGCCCGCCCGAGGGCGCAGCGGGCCGCGCGGGTGGAGGCGGCCGGGGGACGGAGGGGCGGGGACGGGCGGGGGCGGGGCGGAGGCTACCACCTCCTCCTCTCGATCCTCCCCCTCCTCCCCCCTCCGCCCCCTCCCCCCTCCTCCTTCTCCTCCTCCTACTCGCCCTCCTATCGCTGCCACCGCCTCCACCCGGCTGAGGAGCGGGGAGTCCGCGGCGCCGGCTTGGGGCTGCGGGATGGGGAGTTAGCGCCACGGCGGCGGCAGTGGCCGCAGCGCAACCGGCCGCCGCCCCCGGGTCTGTCTCGCCGGGGGCGCGGGGCGCGGCCAGCCCGCCCCGGAGCCAGGCCCGCGGGCGGCGGCGACGGAGGAGCTGGGCAGGTGGATGCGGCTGGAAGATGGCGCCCTCGGGCCCGGGCAGCGTCAGGCGGCGGTGCCGGCGGGTGCTGTACTGGATCCCGGTGGTGTTCATCAGCCTTCTGCTTGGCTGGTCCTACTACGCCTACGCCATCCAGCTGTGCATAGGTGAGTGCGCGCCGCGCCCGCCGCCGCCCCCCGCCGCCCCCGCGGCCGCCCGCACTCGGGCCCACCCCGCCGGCCTCCGGAGGGAGGGCATGGACCTGTCAGCAGCCTCCCCGCTCGCCCCCCGCCCCCTACGCAGCCACCTCTACAGTCCCGGGACGCCGAGAGCCCTCCGCACCCCGCGGCGCTTCCACTCTCCCCACCCGGGAGACCCCCGTGTGCCCCCCGTGCTGCCAGCTAGCTTCGCGTCCGCTGCCACCGCGGCAGAAAACAGCCTCCGGGCAGCCTCCCTCCACTCACACTACCCTTGCCTCCCCCTTACAACTCCGGTTACGGTGTCACCTCTACTCCATCGAGTACGCAGCTGAGCCACCCCCTCTGCTTTCCGCTATCCACAGCCACCCCAGCCACACCCCCTACCTCGGCAGGACCGCGCCGGGGAGAACTATGGTCTCCGCTGCCTGCAGCCTCCGCAGAGAAGTGAGGCCCGGGGAGGCTGCGCTGGAGGCTGGAGGGCTCCAAGCTGGGCCCAGGATTCGAGCTGCGCCAGACGCGCTAGGGGGATGGTGGCCTCGGCCTTCGGTGTCAGAGCTTTCCTTTCCTGGTTGTCCTTAATCCACTTTTGAACATTTGTGACAGCGCTCTGGGGCGTTTTTGCTGCCTTTATGATTTGGGGATTGTCAGTTGTACACTTTCTAGTTAAAAGGAGGTGAAGGTGGGTGAGCTATTAGAAAGTATTTTTGAAAACATATGCAATACGCAGGACTATGATTTAGACGTTACAATACTAGAGGGGGGAAAAAAGAGGTGACTACACAAGGTTTTTTTATCCAGAGAGCCAAGTGGCTGAAGTCCAAGTTTTAGGCTTCTGAATTGGTGGGTAGGGTACTGTCAATGCTGAAGACTGGGAAAAAAAACAACAACAAAACTTGACTATGCACAATTAGGGAATACAATTATATCCCTTAATGTAAGGAGGCTTTCAGAGATTTGTGAAAGCTGATCTGCACTATGAGAAAAGATGTTAAAACAGAAGATGACTTTTCTGCCAGTGACTTCTGAATGCTTTTTGTGTTTGATGTTTCACCTAAGAAAGCGTCTATGTTTTTCCGTACCCAGCACAAGTTTTGGGTGGGACAAGGAGAAAGGTTAAACAGTCGCCTGTTTAGTTGAACCTTATCAACTAAAGCATTTCAAAACTTAAAAAGACTCAGACATAGAATCTTGTCTGAAGCCATCTTTCCTCCAAATATTGCCCCTTGGAAGAAACAGGTGTCACAATAATACCCCAAACTAATTACTGACATAACTTTCAAGACAATTGAGACTAACATATAGTTTTTAAATGTGATACTATTATTTATTGAATTTAGAAATGATGTCAGGACCAAAGAAATGAATCTGTTTTAGAAAAAGATTGGGTTGCACTAAAATCATCAAGACATAATATCTAAATATGTTATATTCAAGTCATCCAAAATGTGTGGAAAGAAGATTTTCAGGAACATGGTTTAAGTTTTGTATTAACTGTTACTATCAAAATAGCTGGTCTTATTGAGATATACTATATAGGTTACATAACTACTAGAAACCTTCGTTGCATTGCATTGGTTTGCCATCTTAAAAACAGTGAACGGTTCCCCTGAACAGAAGTCAGGGAAGGTGCTTATTTTCCTATATTATCACGTTAAGCTAAGAAGCTTGGCCTGATACCCTGTCTCATGTCCATCAGGAAGAAGCATACGACGGCAAGCAGAGCTTTTCTTGCAACTCCCTCTGTCCTGGCTGAAGTGCAACATGGGAGGTCTTACTGTATTGGATAGATAGGTCATAGGGGAAGAATACATAGAAAATCACAGTTATATTGGGATGATATTTTTATATATACATTCTGGAAATTTAGGATAAATCTCAAGTATCCATGAAATCTATATCACCATTTTAGTCAGTGAAGATTTGACTCTTTTTAAACTGCCTAAGTGACATGGCCAGTTATTATTTACCTGGTGATCAAAAGTGAAGTCTTGTATCACCTCTTATCACTGCCTGTCTGGCCTGGTATGATGGCTGTCATGTTGAAAGCAATCGATAAATGGTCCTGAATAATCAAACAGACCATGCAGAGGCAATATCCCTGAGGTTGTCAGAAAGTAGTTTTTATATTTTTATTACTATAGAAACAAATAGTAATCATATGAAAATCTAGATTGTAGAGCCTAGAAGACAGAACAAATTGAAAATTTCATTCTAGAAACTACGGCAGTTTAGGGGTGGTAAACTCTAATAGTGTGGATAGATAGCCTTGGTTGAGTAGGAAGTTGAAATTAACTGTACAGGTCCTTTATAAGCACTGGGAAAGATGGCGACTGGTATGATGGACACACAAAACCAGCCTCCTCTCCTTGTCATAAACAAAGCAAATGAGAATGCCAACCTTCCCTACCTCCACCCCCACCCCACCCTTCTACCACCAACATTAATCACATCTCAGACTGCCCTGCCCTTTGTGGATTCTTTTTCTGTAGGAAGTTGCTGTTTACAATCAGATATTCCAAATTTCACCTGTGAAACATTGGCCAAGGTTGGGACCAGAGGGTGGTGGTAACTGGAAACTGAAATAGGTAACAGAATAGAATAGAATAAACAGGGTGATTTACCCTAGTCCTCCTTTTACATCTGCTGTCAGCTGAGGATGACCCTGAATATAAATTACTTTGTGCCCTTTGCTGAATGAACTGCAATTTAGGAGTAGTGCTTATCCTGGTATCCTTGGAAACTGGAGATAATGATTCCCATTACAGTTAGTTTCTATATTTAACAATGTGAATGTGTGTGGCTCTCGAGACACTTTTTCAGTTAGCATGATGTTTGCTTAGTGGTTGTATTTTCTAAAATTATAAAGTCATATCTCTTCTTGGAATATGTGTATGTAAAAATATATGGGATATACGTATGTTGTGTGAGAGTCAAGTGTTTTGGTTAAGTTTCCTTCCAGTCTACCAAAGAAAAGATGAAAGAGGTCTCCTAATACTTGTGAACAGTCAGAACATGTTTATATAGTCTGTTAACTAGGATTTTTTATTTATATAATTTCTCCCTCCTTCCATCCCTCTCTCTCCTCCTGCTCTCTCCACCCCAGCCTCTATTGTGTCTTATCTGCCTTTTGATCCCTTTGGTTAATTTGAATTAGATAAATTCAAAGGGTAAAATTTGTAAGGTGATTCTTTAGGATGTTGAATTGGAATAAGGGTAGTCTGCAGTCTCAGCCATGCTTGGTTCAGTGGACACACGAGACATGGTTTCTATGTTTTACAAACACATTCACGGCAGTTACCTTGTTAACTTTGCGTGTTGAAGAAGGTAACTGAAGTTTTCCCTTTTAAGTGCTAACATTCAAAGTTGTTTTAACTATTTTTCTACCTTTTTATTTTGTGACCATTTCAAATTTACAGAAAAGTTTCAAGAACAGTACAAGAAACCTCCACGTACCCTCATTTTACCGTTTTGGCTTCCATGTTTCTAAAACGTATTACTTCTCCACTCTCACTTTAGGCAGGGGCCATGAAACAGTTACTATTCTGTTGTGTACACACATGGTTCTGAGTTTGCTTATGGCTTTACTTAAGTCATTTGAAGCAACCATGAAGCTTGGCAAGCTTAGAGATTACCTAGGCCAACCCCCTCCCGCATTTGTAGATGAAGGTAAACCTTCAAGCTCCGTGTCCTTTCTCCAAATTAACTAGTGAAGGTGTCAGCTGTGACTTCAGTGGCTGTGGTACGAATGTTAAAATGTCTCCCTTTCCCTTCAAACCCCTCCCCAGATCTCTCTAGTCCAGTGGGATTATTTAGCATGTCTGTTAAACTTTGATGTTCCTGCGTACAAGTTAACACAACACTGAAAGTGAGCCAACAGCTTTTACAAAATGATTTCAGCGTTTTAGAATGATTTATAGTTTGGGCCACATAGTTAAAACCACTCAGTTCCGCTGCTGTAGCAAAAAGGCAGCTGTAGACAGTACCTTAACAGGTGGGTGTGACTGGGTTCCAATGAAAGTATATTTACAAAAACAGTCGGTAGGCCTGACTTGGCCCTTAGGCAATAGATTGCTGCCTCGGGGGTATGTTAAGAAGTGAGCCCCTTAGAATACTGGGTGTTACTCACAGGTTTGCAGATCTTTATTAAATAAAAACAATCCTCAGAAATGATTGCAACCTCTTATATTCCACAGTGATTATTGAAGATGTTCAATATTTAAATGAACTAGTTTACATACTTTGAGAGCAATTTGGGAGAGATAGTTTTTTTTTCCTTCTTTTAAACAAACATCTTTAAGGATAGAATATATAAAATCTCATACTTGGATACTGTTAAGCTATGATCCACATTAATTCAAGGGTCATTGCAAGCTCAAGGATGGAGACTGAACGGGGCTCCAAATTACATTCCGTCATGAATTGAATTTGAACTAAACAGAGATGGACGTGTGTTCTTATTATTGGTAAACTATCATTTTTAAAAAATTTCCAGGAAATTAGAGCTGCTTTTGAAAAACTACAGACCTATGATCTTGGGAATAAGTGTTACTATCTGTAATTCTTAAAATAGTTTTAAATGACATAGAAGGTACATCCATAGAAAACTGATGTAAATGTTTAATGCCTCTATGACTTAGAAATCTTTTCTTGTTGACAGTAATGATGCAGAATATGTCAGTTCTGTGACTTCTTGACATTCTCAAATATTTTGAAGATTTTAAATTACATGAAAGAGGGATAAAAACTCAACATTTCATCAAATCTAAAATTCCAATGTGTAAGATATGATGTGCTCCAAATTCTTGATCTGTGCTGCCTGCTGTTTGACTTTAATATAAATGGTCCCTGGAAAAGCAGGAGAAGAGTAGACTCTGCTTAATGCTTTCTTGGTTCCATTTAGCGTGTCGGAGAATTCCTTTTCTTTTGAGGTATTGGACAATGCAGCATTACTGTTTGCCATTAAATCCTGTTAGACATGACATATCTTATATAATAGAGACAACAAACAATCATCACAGTGGTGGTGCAGAGGTGCTCCATAATTATTGAATGAATTGATCTTATTGTGATGTTTAATAAGTCTTATTTGATCCATTTTTTAATGTAAGAAGATGCCATTGGATAATGTAAATAAGTAAAAGAACAGGATCCAGTAGTAAAAACTCAATTTAAAACTAAGGCTTGTTATAGAAAGTTTGCTTTCAAATGCTTACTGAGAATGTCATCCCTGCCATTAAATTAAATATGTGCTCCAGTGTTTCCAGTAATTAAACAGCAGCCAAAGGGATGGTTTCTTAAATTATGATAATTAATTTTCTCTAATGATGCACTTCCACAAGGTGAGAAAGAAGTCAGCTTCAGAGAGGGTTTGAGGAAGGTTCATTCACAAGCATTTATTGAATCCTGTTTTGTGTCCCCTACAGAGGTGATCTAGAGGAAAACTTAATGGAGATCTTTTCCTAATAGCTAGGAAAAAAATTACCTCTGGAGGGGTGGGGGAAGACCCTGAAATCTTCTGTCCGGCTTTGGCATAAGGAGAGGGGGTTGAGCCCTTTCAGAATGCCACTCCCAAGGCAGAGGCAGGAAAGCAGAAATGGAAAACAAAATACCCCACTCCTAGGAGCCTGTGAATTGGTTGCTGGACCAGCATAAAAGAATAATCAATGAAGTAGTTAAAAAGAGCTGATGGAGAGCACGTCAGTAGTCATGAATTTCTAATTATATTATAAATCATACCACATGTAAATATCTCAGAATAAGATTACAACCAGCAATTTTGGCTCTGGCTACGAACTAGGTGACTGTTTTAGCTCCCTCCTTTCGTACTTGATGCCTGATCAACTTTTACTCTGCTCCCAGCTCAGGGCCTGTGATTTGGGGGGTGAAATTGAGGAAGCAGAGAACTTCCTGAAAAGAACTCATTGAGTCTTGGGAAAGACTGGAGAACCTAGCTTGGGAAATAGGCAAACATGAAGAGACGGTGGATGAGGTGAAACTGATATCCCAGAGGAATGGTCTTTCGAAAGAGCTGCTACTGTGGTGTCTGGCCATCACAGAGCCCGGGAAGTACTCCTCCCTGTGACTTGGTCAGAATGATTCCAGGAGCATCAGCAGGCTGAGCTGAGATTGTTGTGCCCATGCCCCAGGCAGCAGGGTTCAGCAAGAGCAGGTGTTTGATCTTTTTGGCTTCCATCGTAGGAAGAAGTGCCAGGAAGACAAACACACACACACACACACACACACACACACCCACCCACCCACCCACCCACCCACCCAGAGATTAGCATGGATGAGGATTCTCATTAATGTTTTTGTTTGTCTTTATTTTTCATCTTGATGGAAAATTTGTGCTTTTTCATCTCAAAAAAAAAAAAAATGGACCCGTGGCTTATATTTTTTAGTTTATGCTGCTGATTTCATGTATTTTGATGGTTGCGTCCCATCCCTCAGCCCTCTTTTCTCTAGGAAGTGGTGAGTTCATGAGTCCCCTGAGACTCCAGCACTGTTTGTCATGACTGTAGAAATACAGTCTCTAACTTGCAAAGTGATAGATTAGAACATGGCATGGATCCTTAATGCTCTCTGTTGGGAAAACAGTGTTCCAAAGAAAGATCATTTAGAAAGACAGTCTTAATATGATGTGAAACTGTATGATTTTCTATTACCATTTGGGGTTACCACCGGGAACTAATAATAAAAGTAGAACATAATTGAATTAATTTCTTCATAGTCTGTTAGAAAATTCTTGAGATATCTTTTAATTCCCTTAAGGGTAATTTTATTGTAATGTCTTCATTTTTATCTCCGTCAAATGCTGAGAGTGCAAAACGGTGGAATACGCAGGCTGGGGGTGGGGCGAGGGCAGCAGGGAGGAGGTAGGTGACCTGATTTCTTAAGAAGCATATGGTAGCAATAAAGTAAGAAGCTGTGCTTGCTTGAAATGTTTCTCTTCAAAATCCTGTCACATTTTGAAACATTTGCGTAGCATTTTTCCTAATTTGACTTTTCATCGGACTACGACTTTTAAATTCAATTAGAAATATTAGTGCCAGAAATGTTACAAAATCCATTTTTATTTGGGAGGTACTCTTGAACAAAAATATGTGCTGTGTTGACCATCTTAGCACTTCTCTGTGCTCTAGAATGTGTACCTGACGGCAGTTCCTTTTAGATATGTTGTTGATTACGTTTTAAAAATGCAAATGGAGGAGAAGTGCTTTTATAGATGATTGAGTTTTATTTCTTTGCCAGTGTTTCTCCATGGTATCTGAAGTTTCTCCTCTTGTGAAGTGTAAGTGAAGCATTCCTGTTATACTTAATTTGACCTCTTCGGATTTATTTGCTAGCATTGCCACCCTAGAGGAGCAGAATGATGCAGAGGAGTGCATCAGCAAAATAAACACCAATAAACAAAAAACCTTTTTTTAAGAAACATCCTTCAAAGTCAGTAGCCCAAGAATGCAGTAATTTCAAGGCAGTTTATCTTCATGATCACCTTACAAGAGATATAATCCTTGTAAAAAAGAAAGCAGTTCATGTATTTCTCAGAACTTTGTAGACTTATTTGATGATAATTCAGCAAAATCTGGAAAACTAAAATGCTTTGTCATGGTTATATTTTTTTTTTATATAGAGATAAAATCAAGTTTCTGTCTCTGTGTTGTCTCTGGATTTTCACCATATTTGAAGCATATGTTAGGAATGAGGTGTCTTGAAACTCAGACAGGAGTCTGTCCCTGATCCTGTTGAGGGCCCGAGGGTCATCTCAAAGTGGTAGGTAGCTAAATCTGAAGTGTGGCTTTTCACCACATTTGTAGGGATCTGAAATATGGTGTGACTTAAAATATCGTCTCTGTACTGTCATGTTATTCACATTGGGTGTACAGGTGAGAAGAGCAGCCTGCTTCAAAAGAGCTGATGTCAAGCTGTCATGAGAGACACCTGATTCCACCTACAGAGAAGGAAAGAGATTTCAGTTATAAGCCCCAAACTGAAAGTCATAAGCCTGCTGTGAATTGCAGGGGCTAATCTGTGATCGAAGTTATTTCCAAGTAGACAACTCCGTATGACGTTTTAGGAAGAAAGGAAGTCAGAGAATTATGTACTTGACTGTATATGACTGGTGATTATCCAGGGCATCTCTGGGAGGCCAGTTAACATGAAGGGTGAGCACAGAGACCAGTTTGACTTAGCCAGGGTTTTGATCATAGCATATTTGTAATGAAGTGCAGCCTATTCCAGGACTGGGTAGGACATACTAAAAGCTAACAACTGAGAGCAGGATGTCAGTTGGAGAAAGGTATAAAGAGTAGGGATTCATTATAGGCCCCCCAGAACTTGCATTTTAACAAAGAATTACAAAATCCAAGAATTGAGTGCATTTCAACCATCCAGAATTTATTGACTACCCTTTTAATTTATTCCTTCATTCAAAAATATTAACTCCTCTTAGAGTTTACATTCTAGTTGCAGGGGTGGGGAGAACATATATGAAACATAAATAAGTAGCTTCTATAACTTTTAAGTGCTATGACCAAAAGCAAGGCAAAGACAATGGGGAATGCCAGTGGAAAGTTTACATTTTAAATATGGGCACTCGTGAAATCCGAGCAATGATGCTGAGGGATTTAACCATGATGGTGTGGGGAAGAAATGCATCTCAGATCCAAGGAACAGTCCCTCTAAAAGGGAGACTCCTGAGGCCGGAGTCTGCCAGCATGTTAGAGGAGGAGTAAGGAGATGATTTTGGCTGCAGTGGAGGGAACAGGGCAAGGGAAGTAGGTAACAAGGTCAAAGGGACGTGGAAAAGGCAGAGATTATATCGGGCCTCATAGGCCATTGTGAAGATTTCGCTCTACGTGGAGTGTGAGGGGATTCATTGCAGGATGCTGAGTACTATAGTGACATGCTACAGCTTATATTTAAAAAGATCGTACCTACTTCTGAGTAATGTAGGCTATTTCAGCAATCCAGGTGAGAAAAAAATGGCATGTCACACCATGGTGGGGTCGTAGAAGTGGTGAGAGGTGGTCAGAATCTGGATGCATTTTCAGAGACCACAGAATTTCCAGACAGACTTACATGAGTTGTGAAGAAAAGGAAAGAGTAAAGATGATTCCAGTATTTTGGACTAAACACCAGGAAGGGTGGCGATCAGTTGAGGTGGAAAAGCTGCAGGTAGAATGAGGTGGCCTTAGATCAGTCGTGGGTATGTTGACATTGAAATAGAGATGCTGAGTGAGCAGTTGTATTTATAATTTTGGCATTTGGGCAAGGGTCGGAACTGGAGGAATACATTTGGGAGTCTTCAGCATATAAATGGATTTAAAGAATTAACGCTGGATACATTTGTCCCACAAAAAGAATACATGGAAAGTGAGCAGAGACAAACCATTGAGAGTTCAGGAGATGAGGAGGTACCAGCGTGAAACAGGAAAATTGAGAATGCAGTGTCCTGAAGCCTGGGGAGGAAGGGGGCTCAAGGAGGAGGGTAGGTAGGAATCAACAAATAGACTCACATGTCCAATAGAATAAGGACTGAGGATTTAACAAGTGTGGATATTGAACTTTTATTTTGAATTTGTTACTGACTATACTCTGAAGACCCCAAACTGAAAAGGTTTATCAAGAAGAAAAATATAAACCAGTGTGCAGATTGCTAGGAAATCTGAAATCAGTCCAAATTTTAAAAGGCTTTACTCTATTAGGCAAGCTTAACTTTCTCATTATACGAAGATAATCTACAGAAAATTTCATGAGAGCAGTAACAATGTCTGCTAACATTGTAGCGCTGACGGAGAGGACAACACATAGCATGTAATACTTCGTTTTCTTAAATGAAAGATTACCGGCTGAACTTGTTTTATGGAGCCTTTTGTGAGCCCAGCAGACATTTTAAGCATCAAAGAACATGAATCCTTTATGAGAGCATTATTGATTTTACCTTTTTATTATTTGATCACTCGGAAGTTCATAAACAAACTTGTAATATTTTTATGGTTTCAAGTTATGGGCTGAACCCCCCCCCCCCCTGCTCAAATTCATGTTGAAACCTTAACTCCCAGTAACTCAGAATGTGACTGTGTTTGGGGATAGAGCCTTTAAAGAGGCAATTAATTAGGTCGTTAGGATGAATTCTAACACCATATGATTGGAGGAGGTTTGGACACAGACAGGTACTGAGGAAAGACTATGTGAAGACACAGGGGGACGATGGCCATCCACAAGCCAAGGAGAGAGACCTCAGAAGAAACCAAACCTAGTAACATCTTGACCTCAGATTTCTGGCTTCCAGAACTGTGAGAAAATTCTTGTTTGGGTCACGCACTCAGCAGCACTTTGTTATGGCATCCCTAGCAAACTAATACGCAAATGCAATAATCAGATGCCTTGTTTTTTTTTTTTCCTTTTTGGACATTGAGATGTAATCATCTATCGTAAGGATTTAGATGAAATTAATTGTAGAATCCATTTGAAAATTTAAAGGAGCAATTAAAAATAATTTAAGATATATTAAATATTAGCACTAATGTAAAAATAATCACTAAAAAATAAGCGAAATACATTTGCACAAAGTACTCAAACTCCGTTTTCATAGTTTTCAGATAACTGAACTCTCCCCATGGAGCGCTTACATTTTTTTTTTATCCCTTTTGGATTAAAAAAAGAAAGACCTTCTAAAATGTTTCAACTCCCCCTTTCCTTGCCCTAACCTTTCTCATATAGAATATGCTGAACCGTGAGTGAAAGCTATCAGCCCGAGACAGATAAATGTATGAGGTGGATATCCGAGACCCTTGACGTCCTCAGACCTGCATTCCAGTTTCTTCTAATTCCTATTGACTGAAAGGGTCAAGAAGGAGTGGAATTTGTCATTTTGCCTGGACATTCTTTTGAATCTCAGGCATTGAAGATCTGGGAAGGCTCATGAATGAAGCACTTCAGTGGAAATGCCTAGCCAGGCATCTACATTTTAACAGAGATGTTTCTCTCTTTGCCACTTCAGAGGTTCCTTTTTTGAAAAGATTAAGCAACAAAAACCCTTAACTGTGGGAATAACCAAAGGTGGGAAAGAAAACTTTAGGTCAAGGTGAATATTACCTTAATTTGTAAGTTTGAGAATAAGCCCTAGAGCAGGTGATTTTTATTTTATTTTTTTATTGTGGTAAAATATATATAACACAGAAATTTACCATTTTGGCCACTGCCATTTTTTCTTTTTTTTTAAGTTTTATTTATTAAAGTACTCTCTACACCCAATGTGGAGCTTGAACTCACGACCCTGAGATCAGGAGTCAAATGTTCCTCCTACTGAACCAGCTAGGCGCCCCTGGCCATCTGCCATTTTCTCTGTACATTTTAAGTGTGCAGTTCAGTGGCACTAAGGGCATTCACATTGCTGTGCAGCCATTGCCGCCATCCATCTCCAGCATTTTTTCATCTTCCGCAACTGAAACTCTATACCCATTAAGCAATATACCCCATTCTCCCCTCCCCAGGTGCTGGCAACCATCATTCTACTTTTTGTCTCTAGGAATTTGACTATTCTAGGTAATTCTCATAAGTGGAATCATATATTTGTCCTTTTGTGTGTGTTTATTTCACCTAAGTATAATGTCTTCCAGGTTCATCTGTGTTGTAGCATGTGTCAGAATTTCCTTGCCCTTTAAGGATCAGTAATATTTCATTGTATGTATGTGCCACGTCTTGTTGATCCATTCATTTGTTGATGAACAGTTAGGTTGTTTCCACCTTTCAGCTATTCTGAATAATGCTGCTTCGAACATTGTTGGGCAAATAAATACCTGTTCAAGTCCCTGAGATCAATTCTTAAGGGTATGTACCCAGAAGTGTAATGTTGGATTATGTGGTAATTCTAAATTTAATTTTTTTAAGGATCACCATACAGTTTTCCTGGAACAGTTGATTTTTGATGAAAAGTGTGATTCCCGAGAAACCTGCATATGCCCTTGTAAACATCCACGTTTGAAGGTCTCCAGAAGTATCTGCGAGGTCCACCCCAATGTCACTGTAGCAATTTGTAGCTGCTTTGTCCTTTTATGGTGCATTAGGAAAGTTGGTGGTCAGGGAATCATGAATAATCCCATTTTGCCCATGAGGCAGGCTTCATTACTGGGGAGTGTGTCCCTCATGAAATGCTGGCCATCAGGTATGTCCCAGGCAGAAATGTTAAGAGCTGCTGGCTTATTGTAGTCTAAAATTCAACAACACTTCTTGAGTAACCAGAGCAGGACTGCTAACTGGCAGAAATTGTATCTTTTTAAAGGGCAACGTGTTCACGAGTGTAAGTGGTACACACACTTAATAAACACAAGCTGGTGAGGAGAAGTGGGGGAAACTTGTCTGTTTCTGTGGCTGCATCAGTAACCTGTGGTATTAATCGTGCACTAGATTCTTATCCACCGCACAGGGACGACACGATTCACAAATGAATAGCAAGGCATTTGAATTGTCTGCAGAGCTAGGGTAAATGGAAATGGTTTACAAACAGAAGCAAAAATCAGTACGTACAACTGGGGAGAGATCCAGGCAGGAAACAAGATGCAGCTCACACAATGAGCAGGAAGAGACTCAGTCCAAATATTGATGACTGTCTTACTCAATTCTGTACCCAAATTTTAGAACTTCCCACTTAATATTAATGAATACATCAACCATATAACTAGGTGGTATTCGTATAATACTGCACTGTTGTAATATACTGTGTCATACAGCAGCGGCAGTGCACGTTTTTCATCTGTGTGTGGGCTGCCAGTTTATGATTATATCAAATTATACCAAATTTGCTGCAACCAAATATACATTCCTGCAGTTACTGTCAGGTAGACCGCTAGTGCTGTAGGACATGCAGTGTCGGGCAAGGGTATGACTGGTTGCACATCAGAAGGGGAACGCTAATTCATGCTGAGATCAAAGGAAGATTGTGTGTGCTGAGTTTACCACGTGAATATGTGACGGTAAAGTTACAAAAGAAAATAGTGCTTCCCAGTGACTCGGTACTGAAGGATGATATCCACTTTGATACCCTTGCATGTTTTACTAGATATTGTGACCCGGTGCAACACTGCGGTAATTATTGCTAGTGCTAGTGTTGCTTTCAGTCTTCTGATTATCCCTTCAGGGGTGCTGCTGTAAATTCCATTCTGATGAACATCATAGACACAAAGGTTGGAATTACAGCTTTATACAGTTCCTTCCTGTGGGGTACCACATAAGTGCCAAATAATTTACACAGACCTAGAAATATTGGTTTAATTTTTAAATGTATTATATGTGCTTTGTAATATGAACCCTGGTCAGATGGTACTCGACACGTAGCTGCTAGCCAGGGAAGTTTTCGAAGGTTGTCTGTTTCCTTGGAGAAGCAAATAAGAAGCATTAATTTTTCTACTTAATCAGACAGTGTTTAGTAGTGAAGAGAAAGCACTCTCAGTATTGTCCTCTGTGTTAATTCTGAGTATACCAGATAATGAGATTGATCTAATGACGCTAAAAAATGTACTACAAAAATTGTTTTCATCTTGTCATATACATATTTTTAAATGCTGAAATAAGCTAAATACAAGTAGCATTTTTTGCTTCCTACCAATAAATAAATATGTACATACAAGTATAAGAAAGATGATAGTTACATTGGGTAGTATAATCATTAAGGCCCTCCCAATTCTAAAACTTTGGTCTTGACTAATGAGGGAAATGTTTTCAGGATATAAAATCCCTGCCTGATCTTCTCCCTTGTGGTGGACAGCCATCATATGGACACCAGGTAGAACTTTGCTAGGGGTGTAGGGTTCACTACAGACTTGCCTAGTTCAGAGGAGTCAGACATGCCTGTCAGGCCCAAGCCAAAAAAGGGCATCTGGAATTGGAAAGACAGGCTGTTGATCTTGAAAAGATCCAGGCACCGTAGGTGTTTGAATTGTGGCCATGTGTGGAAGAGGGAGGACCCATACAATTCTATCTAATGGGATGAGTAGACTACCTGCCCTGAAATCTGCCCAGCTTGCTGGCACTGGGAATCGCTTCTATTTTCATTTGAGACAGGGGGATTATAGGATTCCATTGAGTAAGCTTTGAAACGAGGACACTAAGTTCAAGAGACCAGCCCTGAGATCAGATTTCCTTATTTAACTGCATGCTTAGTACAGTCAGTGATTCAGGAATTGCCCTTCCGAAGCTTTGCCAAGGGGAGACTGGCAGTGAGTTTTTCAGGCCATACTCATGAGACAAAGTTTTTTATTTCCCTTTCAAAACTGATATTTTGACAGACCTACACATTCTTAATGATTTAAGTGTATGTTCCTCAGCTTTCAGTTGGAGAAGGTGGTTTTACACTGTCTGCTTCTATAACGTAGAGCTTCTTAGATATTTGGAACAACGATTTGGTCAAGTTGCTAAAAAATGTTATTGAGAGAGAAAAGTACTTTTAACTTGGAAGACTCTGATCACTGTAAGTTGCAAATTACCGTTTCAGGACAGGTGAATGCTCCATCTCTCTTCATTGCCAGTTTCTACAAGCAGGGGATGTATCTTGGGAGCCTGTACGCTGTGTAGTGCTGACCTCAAGAATGATCTTTCTTTCCCTCTACTGCTGAGGAGGGAGGTCAGCAAACCCCCAGCCCATCTCCTAATCTTTCCTGTATCACCATCTCCCTCTTGTCCCAGGAACCCAAAGCTCTGTTCCCTCCCCAGTTGCTGAATTGAGAGCTCAGGAAAGCCCAGCTCCACGTAGTGCCCTGAAATATGACCAAATATTTTTTTAAGATTTATTTATTTAGGAGAGAGAGGGAGCGAGAGAGAGGATGCCAGCGTTCAAGGGAGGGGAGGGGCTGAGGGAGAGGGAGCCAGGGAATCTCAAGCGGACTCCCAGCTAAGCTCGGCAACTCAGGGCTCGATCCTGGGACCCTGAGATCATGACCTGAGCCAAAATCAAGAGTCGGATGCATAATGGACTGAGCCAGCCAGGTGCCCCAGTATTACCAAATATTGTAATTATTTGTGTCCAAAGTTTGTAAAATGATCTGTTTCTAGGTTATGTTTAGTTACTTGAGGAGAGGTGACAGAGAGGACATTTTAAACCCTGATCTCCAGTGCATCCTGAATCAGAAATCACAGGTGGTAGTGTGGTATTAAACGGACAGGCCAGGGGTACGTGAAAGCAGCAAAGAAGGAATGACTGTCTGGACAGAGAAGCCCAGGGGGGTGCAGTCAGAGCCCGGGAGGCCAGGTGGAATCCTTAAAAGAATTTTGGAGCCAGGAAGACTTATATTTAGATCCTAGCTCCATATGTTATGACTCAAATAACATTAGACTAGTTATTTTACCTCTGTAAGACTGTCTTCCTAACTTTTAGAAGTATGATAATACCTCCCTTACAGATTGCTATAAGGTTTAAATGCGAGAAGCATTGACAAAATTCAGCACAACCCCGACATACAGTAAGCATTCAAGAAACTATCCCTTCCTTTAGTTCTCCCTCACCCCCTGACATCTGACTCCTACCCCTCCCCAGCCTGGGCAGATGCCCTCTCACCCCCACTGGCCTTCACCCTGCTCAGGCCTCAGTCGTATTTTGGAGAGTGTTATGGGCTGTATTGTGTCTCCCCAAAATCCATAACTTGAAATCCTAACCTGCAGACCTTCAGAATGTGACTGTGCTTGGATACAGAACCTTTAAAGAAATACTTTTGTAAAATAAGTTAATTAGGGTGGGTCCTAATCTAAATTGACTGGTGACCTTATAGGGAGAGGAAATTTGGATGTAGACAGATGTGCACAGAGATAAAGAGATCTGAAAAACAGGGAGGTGACCGTCATCTGCAAGCCAAGGAAAGAGGCCTGTGAAGAAACCCATGCTTCCAACACCTTGATCCTGGACTTCCAGTCTTCAGAACTGAGAAACGAGCCAGTGTTTAAGCCACTCAGTGTGGTGTTTAAGCCACTCAGTGTGGTGCTTTCTCAAGCTAACAAATTCAGGGGGTCGTGGCCAAAAACAGGTGTGAAGGCCCGCTGTGGAGAGGAGAGGAGTATGGATGTGGCAAACTCAAAAGCCTTCCCTTCACAGAATAGCTAATTTTTATAACATTGTCAACTTATAATTTTTCAATTATTCAGGTGGGTTATGCATCAGAAAAGCTTTTGGCAGCCAGTATGGAGGACTAAGCACCCAGATGACAAATGCCTTGCATAATCTTTTGGACCATAACCTGTTCTTACATAAGAGACTTCCTGTATCTTGGTTAAAATTGTCTGACTTACTGTGGTTCATTTTTGTCTTTGAGGTTGCGTTGGGCATTTCTTCAGGAAAAGTTCTCCGGTGATTCCTCAACCATCTTGCATGATTGTTTGATCATTTCCAGCACGTAGTTTGGCTCAGTGTAGTTTGTTAGATATAAATTTTGAGTTAGAGGCAGGAGGAATGCATCAAACCACCTGGGAAGTCTGACTTTTCCCCACAATGACACAGCTCCTCATAGTGAAAATCTGGTGCGTGTCAGGCTTTATCAGAACCTCGACTGGCCATGGGGGATGGGGGTGGGGAGATGCAGGTGGGGAGGAATTGTGAGGAAAGGAGCTCTGGAAGGGGTAGGGAAAGAAAATATAGTTTAAAAAATCACTTGTTAAAAAAAAATCACTTGTTTAGTTTTTCTTATATTAATTTGCCCACGTTGTAATTCACCTGCATTTTTTTTTGCTTATACACACTCAAAAAGTCTTCCAGAAATTTATTCCCTTCAACTTCGCATTGCACTCTCCAGCAAATTGTAGCATTCCTGCAAGCTAAAAATGCACCACGTACTTCTTTCTCCAGATTGTTTATAACACAGTTAACACCAAACTTTGGGGAACTCCTAACACTTCCCTCTTTTGTGATATTTATGTTCCATATTCAGCTAACATTTATTGAATCCCTGATATTTAGTGTCAGGTTCTATTCCAGGGGCTTTCACTTAACGTTACCTAGTTTAATTCACAAAACAGCCGAACGGGATAAATATTGAGATAAGGCTCAGAGAGGCTAAGTAACTTGGCCAAGATAAAACCTCGTCCCCGCGGAGCCAGGACTCAAACCAGGGAGGAACATGGAAAAGAAACAAATGAAAATAATTGCAGATTGTGCTAAGTGCTAAGAAAGAAACAGTGTATTGTAATGATTGCAGGGGTGAACTGCACCTAAGAGCCTCTGTGCAAAACTGACTTTGAAACTGCAGCTGGAGAGATGGTAAAGAGCTAGCCAAGAATGGAGCTGGGGAAGAGCTTTTCAGACAGCGTAAAGAAACTGAGGTTTAGTTATGTTCTCGAAACAGAAGGCCGGCCTGTATGCAGCTTAGTAAGCAAGAGGATGAGTGATGAGAAGTGATCTTGGAGAGGTAAGTAGGATCCAGATCATGTTTGACCCTGGAGACCTAAGTAAGGAGATTGGACCTTATTATAAATTCAGTGCAAAGCCATGGGAGGGTTTTTAGTGAGATGATGCTATCAGTTTACATTTTAAAAGAGATCATGGCTTTCTTATTATAAAATGAGTTTTTGAGGAACTGTATGAGGATCCAGTGAGGAATGTAGATTGCCTGGCATGATGTTTGTGGTTAGGGCTGTTGGGATGTTAGTCTGGAGTCCAATTGGAAGCCATGTGTTGGGAAGTTCTTCATTATGAAGCCTTATCCTTACTCTTGGCTTCTATCCTGAAGCTACCACTCTGCCCTTGACAAAACTATTCCTATAAATCCACTGATAGATTTATTTGGAGAGTGACTTTTGTCCTTGATTTTTAAAAGTCAGTGATTTTTCAGAATACATCTGAGTAGGAATGTGGATAATTTTAGAGCCAGAGGAACTGTCAAGATAAAGTACAAATTTTTCTTTAAACAATAAAATCGAAGTACAGAACAGCCGAATGTCATGATCAAGGTCACACATATTGGGAGGACTGGACCAGAGTCCAGGTCTCCTACCACCCAGTTAAATGCAAGTGCAAAGGATCTAGACAGGGGACAATGTTAGCACGTTCAAGAAGCAAGACAGCCTGGGGTCGCCTGGGTGGCTCCGTTGGTGAAGCATCTGACTCTTGGTTTCGGCTCAGGTCATCATCTCAGTCAGGGTCATGGGATGGAGCCTCAAGTCAGACTCTGAGTTCAACGGTGAGTGTGCTTGAAGATTCTCTCCCTCTCCCCCTTCCCCACCCCCATGCATGCTCACTCTCTCCCTCTCCTTCTCTCCCTCTAAAATAAATAAATAAAGCTTAAAAAAAAAAAAAAGAAGCAAGGCAGCCTGGAGTGGCAGAAACATCCTGCACAAGAAAGGGAGTGTCATGAGATGAGGTTAGTGAGGAAGGGAGGAGGGACCGCAGTTGTCAATAAAATTACAATGACATATGAGAATAACGAAGGAAAACACAGTTTGATAAAGACTTAAAAATATAAGTAGATCTGTTATAAAGAAAATTAATTAAAAGCGTTTCTTAGGAAGAAAAGAATACAGTTGGAGTTCAGCTGGACATATTGATCTGAATAATGTATTTTCTTAAGTCTGTCTTTGAAATGGACTGGCAGCAATGTCACTAGAGTATTCACGGGAATGATTTGTCATGTACCTCCTACCGTCCAAATTTTGATCTATAATACCTGAAAAATGAGCCATAGCTTTTCGGAAAGTAGCTGAAAGGACAAAGGATCCTACTTCAAGGCGGTCGCACTGGCCGCTTTAGTTGGAGAATTCACTGTCAATTCGACAAACTATTTCAAAAAGAGCATTATTAATTCTGTTAGAGTCACTTGAGTGTGGAGAATGAGCGGTAAGGGAGGGCTTTGGTGACCTTAAAGGAGAGAAATAGCAGTGGAATCTGGGGTGAAAGGCCAGCTGGACTTGGTTGAGGGAGGAAGAGGAAGCTGGAGGGGCTAGAGACAGTGCATTTGGAAGATTGTTAAAATCAGTTTTCCCGTGAAGAGGCCAGAAAAATGGGATAGCAGCCAGATATGAGGTCAGAGGTGAGACTTTGTTAGGATGGGAGATATTAAAACATATTTGTTCTGCTACTACTCTTTTTGTTTTAATCTTCCGAATCTGAGCTGCTTTGATTGCTTAATTGAAAATGCCTTAATAACCGTGTTCTTGTTTTTCGTTAGTTTTAACTTCGAATTAAGATGATCTCATACGCTGTAAGCTTTTTGAGCACAGGGATGGAATCATATTTGCCATTTTATCCTCAATAGTATAAGCATAGTGTAGTTAGTGAATGTTTTTCAGTGAAGGAGTTAAAGATAAGCCCCCAAAAAATAAATAAAGCTGGGCTATAAAATTGTCCTTATAATTCATTCATTAGAACCAAATGTTTATTCTTGGCGTTCTTCATCATCAGACTGCATATATGGGGCTAAGATGGATCTGCGTCAAACTGAATTTGGAAATAGCATTGTGGATTTATATAGAAAAGTTACTGTGTACATGCAGTGTAGGTAAGTTATTCCTCCAAAAAAGAGAGTTTGAATTTGAAGGCAAGAAAAAGAAAATCCAGACTAAGAAATAGAAAGATCGCAGCAATACGCATATGCAGTGGAAGTACCTAAAAACCAAATTGTTCTAGTAACAATTACGTAACTGTTCTTTGCTAATTTAAGAGGGGAAAGTACTTTGTTTTTTCTACTATGAGGGTGTATTTTAGTATCTGAGGTTTTAGATTTGGGATGTACTTATGGCTAAAAATTGAACTAGATTTAAGTTACCAGCAGTTTACTGAGCTGCTTCTTATCAACAGATATAATTTTTGACAACCAACTCTTAATGTATAATCACCAAAGCCAAATTTTTAAAAATCAGTCGCTAAAAATGTAAGACTAGAATGATCTTTGAGATGATGCCCTGCTTTAGATCCAGATTGAATTTAAATCAATCAAGACTAAATCTGCTCTAATATTTTTAGAGCTGCTTATAGAGAATAGGCTTGATAGCATCCTAAATAATCATATGGGTGTATAAATAAACTTAATTTGGGTGGGATTATTTGTAGTCAGATTTTAAGAGATAAGGGATTTTATTATTGGTTTCCCTCCAGCAGATGCATAAAGATGTACTGTAGTTAAGTTGCTAGCTCTAGTTCTGATTTATTGATTTATAATAAGTAATAAATATATAATAAATAGTAACCTTCGGTTGAGAACTGATGTAAAAGATCAACAGGTATCTTCTTGGTAGATTTCCAGAATAAAACTCAATTATAAATTCAGGGTTTGATGATGAATTTTATGTCAAGCTGAGTAGTCTGTGATGGCCAGTTGTTTAGTTTAACCACAGTCTAGATGTTGCTGTGAAGGTATTTTTTAGATGTGGTTAACATTTAAACCAATAAACATTGAGTAAAGCCATAATGTGGGCCAGCCTCATCCAATCAGTTGAAGACCTTAAGAGAAAAGATTGAGGTCCCCTGAAGAAAGTATGTATGTATTTTTTAATATTTTATTTACTTACTTCCAGGGATTGAGAGAGAGAGAGAGAGAGAGAGATTGATGGCACGAGAGCCCACACAAGGCGGGGGAGGGGCAAAAGCCGAGGTAAAAGCAGGCTCCCTGCTCAGCAAGGAGCCTGACCAGGAGCTGGATTCCAGGACAGTCCTGGGATCATGACCTGAGGCAAAGGCAGACGCTTAACCTTGGCCTGAGCCACCCAGGGGTTCCTGAAGAATTTCTGCCATTTTGTTATCTTGGACCCAGGATTGCAACGTTAACTCTTTAGTGGGTTTTCAGCTTGCAACCGGCTTTGCAAATTTCAGACTTGTCGTCCCTGACAATCCTGTAAGCCAGTTCCTTAAGATCAATCACTTCCCCCCTTTTCTGTATCTCTCTCTCTCTCTCTCTCTCTCTCTCTGTCTCTCTCTGTGTGTGTGTGTGTGTGTGTGTGTGTGTGTTGGTTCTGTTTCTCTGGAGAACTCTGACTAATACACAAATGTTTGAAAACTTTTTCTGTAGAGGACCAGGTAGTAAATCTTGTAGGCAATACAGGCCATTCTGTCCTGTCCACCTACCCAGCGCTGCCATTGTTAACACAAAAATAGCCACGTAAATGAGTGGGTGTGTCTGTGTTCCAGTAAAAACTTATCTACAGAAATAGGTGGCTGGCTGTATTTGGAACAGGACTGTAGTTTACTGACTCCTGTATTAAATGATTGCCTGATAATCCATGCCAAAGAGATAAGGGAGGGTGTGTGTCTCTCTCTCTATATATAATAATTTACTATCCCCATTTCCTCTCTTCCTTTAGTTTATATATATACACACACATATATAAACACATACATATATACATACTTTTAAGGATATTTGTTCAAGTGAGGTTTGAATCAAGAAGCAGTTTGTCATTCTTTTGTATATTAGGGGTTATTACTTTGGCTGATAATCTCAGTCTTCAAACTTAGGTTTTACATGTTTTATCTTTACCCAAGAGTTTCTTTTAAAAAAAAGAAAAAAAAAGATTTTATTTATTTATCTGAGAGAGAGTGTGTGTATATGAGCATGGGGGGAGGGGCAGAGGGACAAGCTGACTCCCCACTGAGCTTGGAGCCAGATGAGGGGCTCCATCCCAGTCATGACCTGAGCCACCCAGGTGCTCCCCCCGCCCCAGAGTTTCTTAAATACTTCAATAGAAAGTCTCACTCTTATCAATTCTGAACTAATAACTGACCATTCAGCCTTTTTCTGACGCGCCATTCCGTTTCTTAGAGGAATAAGTAATGAGGGAGGAGACTGATAGGTGGACAGGGCAGCTGGAGAACACAACTGGCAACCCAGTCTACCAGCTTTGCCATGTCTGTGATCGTTCCAGATTCAAAGATGTAATCCTTAAATGCTATCATTTTGCTCTTGGCAAACAGGAACATCTTTGATGAGGGGGGTAATTATTTACTGTCCCCACTTTCTCTCTTCCTGTACACCCTAAGTGCCAAGAAAGTGTTGTGATTCCTTAGGATCTTTCAACAAATCAGTCTTTGTTGCCTGCTTGTAGCACAGTTGGGGAAGAGTTAACTCAGGAATATTGGAAAGTTAGAAATCTCTAAAGTGAAATAATATCACTGTAGGCGGCAGAGCAGAAAGAAGTTAGGCTGATCCAAGGTAAGATTAGGCAAAATAAACTTTTGAAGTGAAAACTAAAATTGTGACCCATAATGTTAATATGGTATGTATTTACCATATTACTATTTGATTTACCATATCACCCATCTGTCCCATCATGGGTATTAGAAATGCTAAAGGAAATTGAAAGCCTAGGGAACATTGAAAGGAGTTGCATCAAGGTTGGTGAGAGATCTGGACGACATATATTATTTGGACTAAAAGAGAACGTTTAAGGGAGACACAAATAACTTTATGTAAAGTTCTGTCATTTAGATTTTCTGTTTATTGCTACAGATTGGAAGCCTAGATACCATAGGTAGAAGCCACAGAGAGGCTAATTTCAGCAACCTATAATCCTATAATAATTCTTTAGAGCAATCCAGTAATGGAATGGACAGTACTCCAAACCTATGGGCTCCTGTTGCTTCTAGAAACGCCTAAACTGACATTCAGGAGCTCTCTTTAGGAAGGACATTTTTTGGATCAAGTAATCTTACAAATCTCTCACAGCATTACCCTCTGGGTCCAGTGCTTCTTAAAGCAATGAAATCATATTCCAGGAAATACCATATTTTTGCTTATTCCAACTTCCAACTTTGAGACAGACCAAAACTTCCAAAAAAGACTTTAGTACAAAAGGAGGAATACCACATGGGAAATAGAACAAGTAGGTACTACAGAAGGTAGGAAAACTGTCTGGATCATCACTCAACACAGTGTCTTGTCCCAGCTTGTTTCAGCTCTGTGGTCCCTAATCTAGGGTCCTCATCTACCTTGGGATGTTTACAACAGCCCCGAAGGGATGGCACTTTCTCAGGCATTACCTGCCTCTCTCATTGTACAGTAGGGAGCTATTCATCGTTGGGCATAAGAATTATACTTAGAGAAATTTGGCAAGAAGAGTGTGTGCCATGGACACAACATTTTATTCTTTCTAGAGAGTTGACTAGGCATTTGCCAACTTATAAAGTGCCATAAATGTCTCTGGAAATGCAGTGATCTGGAGAACACTGCTTTTATCTGAACCTTGAGTTGGAAGGAAGACTAAGAAACCATCGATATAGGATTAAGACCCACGAGGAGCAGGCCTGACAGGTTTTGGTTTCTATGTGGTATTCCGGTCTGAAATGCCAACAGAGCCCTGGCTGAATGCAGACACCAGTCTTCCTTCTTCACCCTCTCTCCCGCAGCGCTCACCTCTCCTCTAAATAAAGTTGAACAAATATTTAAAGAATGTTGGTTTGGGGGCGCCTGGGTGGCTTAGTCATTGGGCGTCTGCCTTCGGCTCAGGGCATGATCCCAGAGTTCTGGGATCGAGCCCCACATCAGGCTCTTCTTCTGGAAGCCTGCTTCTTCCTCTCCCACTCCCTCTGCTTGTATTCCCTCTCTCACTGGCTGTCTTCTCTCTGTCAAATAAATAAATGAAAATCTTAAAAAAAAAAAAAAAAGAACGTTGGTTTGAAGGAGAGCCAAATTATTAACATACTCGAGAGCCCTACGTCTCTTTCAGGCCCTGTGTTTGCCGTGTCATAATCTATTACTTATCTCTTTCTTTCTGTTTATTTCTGTAGTGTCCATGGAAAATGTTGGAGAACAAGGTAAGATATGTTTTACTATTGTTTTAGATGTAAGATTTTAAAAAGAATTAAGAAAACAGTATTCATTTAGATTTGGTTGGAGCTAATAAATTATACTTTGAGAATGTGCAGTCCAGGTGGGGTTAAAGACTTCTCTCAGTCTCCAGACTGAATTCTGTCAGACGCTTGGCAAAGACCTCTCGCTTGAAACGGCAGCCATTGTGCAGAGATTCCTGTGGCTTTGAGATAGAGGAATATCAACAATCTCCGGTTTCAACTCACAGTATTACCCCATACCTGAGTCACGCATATTGTTTGTGGAAAATGTCATTAGCTCTAGTCATTTCACACTAATTTAAGTGCGTGAATGGATAACTGAATTTTTAAATGATTCCATGAGTATCATCATTCTTTAAAAAGATGATAAATGATAAATGAAGAGTATCATCATTCTTTAAAAAATTGCCACACAGTTTTAAAATACCAAACATGCTGTATTTTAAATTAGCATATTTTATTCAGTTGTGTCTTACAGAATTAATATATATATTAATGTATTATCCAGAATTGATCAGTCACAGTATACAAAATTAATATTTTATATTTGCATAGTACAGTATTTCAAGACTAAAACACCATACAAAGTGTATTTATATACATTGCCTGAAAAAAGTATGCTTTTCTTAACAATTATCCCATGTGATAAACAAGACACTTGAACTCCTGTTGGAGGAAATCTCTTTTCATCCAGATGGTCTCTGTTTAAATATGTAGTCATTAAACAATCAGGGCCAACAGATTTGACCACAGCTAAGCAAAATTAGCAAAGATCTTCCCAAATAGGAACTGCTTTTGCTATCCTTTGTCAGTGAAGTAAGGTTCTTAAAGCCTGAATGTTTTAACATTTGTTTAATTGTGTGTTTATTATTTAAAGTTGCAGGCATAGCTGCCTACTTTTAAAATTTAGGAGAAGTTCCTGTAGCCATTTGGCCAATAGATGGGCCTGCTTACAGATGAAAGCTTTCCTTTCATGGGATATTAAATAATTACATTATTAAAGAATTTGGTTAATTTAGAACAAGTAGATCTTTTGTGACTATTATGATTTCAGTTTGTATTTGTATATTATAATGATAGTTATGTTCTTCTCATTTCAGTTGTGTGCCTGATTGCTTATCATCTACTTTTTGCAATGTTTGTCTGGTCATATTGGAAAACTATCTTTACATTACCAATGAATCCTTCAAAAGAAGTAAGTTAAAATATTAATAGAGTTATCCTAAAGTTGGAAGTCAGTAATACTGATGTCTGAAGAATGAATTTTATGTCTTTTTGTTAATGTTTCAAACTTAGTGAGTGTACTGATCTGTTTATATTAATGTGTCTGTTGGTAAATACTTAAATTTTCACTTGCGCTGAGTATTATATATCTGATGTTAAATCTGTTGTGTGTTCCATTTCTACTTTAGAGTCAGACATCAGGGTGGATGGATAGATATATATAGATAGAGCCGAAGATAGACATTGCTATATTATAATTATCAATTATCATACTAACAGTAGATCAGTTGGCTGTCAAGCACCAGAAACAACAATAAAATAACAATGTAACTCATCTTCTCTTACATTCAAAGTCTATAGCTAGTCCGCAGCTTCTTGTTCCGACATGTATAGCCACCATTTCCAACATAACCTCTTGGCCTAAGATGGATGCTCCAGTTCCAGCCATCATGTCTACCTTCCAGACAGCAGGTCAGAGGAAGTAGGATAGAGGAGTCGAAGTAAATGTCCTTCCCTTTAAGGATACTTTCTAGAAGTTGCTATTGCCAGCAACTTACTTTAGGACACTTTCTACTTACTTTAGAACTTAGTTATATGGCCACATTTCTTTGTGCAGAAGGTTGGGAATGTAATTTTTATTCACAGTGACCATGTTAGCCATATTAATTAACCATGTCAGAAGGAAATTGTGGATACTGGGGGAGAGGAGAATAGCATTCTGGGCTACAGAAGGTTTTAAGTAGAGTGATATGGTCAAATTTACACTTCAAAAAGATCATTCTAAGTTATTTGTTTCTGAGTCTTTCATTCTGGTTAAAAGTTCTTAGAGCAAAGGACTGTCTTACTCATTTCTGTATTGTTGGCACTTAGGCCAGTACATGTTTGTTGAATTGAAATAAACTTTGTTCCAGTAATAATGGTAGAGTTTTAGTTGGCCAAGTTTAAAAAAAAAAGAAAAGAAAAGAAAAAAGAAAGGTCTAGGCATCACTGCAAATTGTTCCCTGAGGTAATCTGTTTAAAATGCAGCTGTGGTCAAAAAGGCCAATAAATATGCTATATGACCTGGGAAAGGATATTAAAAATAAAACCACAGATATTTGCAGAGAGTTAGTGGTATGCTTGGCCTAAAATGTTTTACATGTAGCCTTTTTTCCTTCTACTCTCTACTAATTTTTTTCCTACCTTTTCTTCCCTCCCTCTTGCCCTGTTTACTTCTTTCCTATTATCTTTCTTACCTCCATCTGATCTTAGTTGTAGGTATGAAGAAGAACGCAGACTCCAGTCGGAGGTGATCTCGTCCTCTCTGGTGCTTTACCTATGACTTGTGTATTGACAATTCCCAAATCTATTTCCAGCTCTGACCTCTCCCTTTGCAAACTTATATATTTCCCTGCCAAACATAGCTCTTTAATCCACTGACACCTCAGATACAGCACATCAAAAGCTGAAGTCACCCCCCCCCTTCCCCAAACCGTGACTCATCTGTTTCTTATACTGGTTAATACCACTGCCATCAGCTCATCCTTCTGGACATTCCAGCCTTCTGGAAGCTTGGCAGCCTTGGCTGGAATTCTCCCACTTCCTTGCCCCTTCCCCCAACATCCAAATCCTGCTGATGTTTTTACTTCCTAATTTTTCTTTTTTGGTTCCAACACCCCCCTCTTTTTTTCTTTCTTCTTTTTTTTTCATACCATTACCCTAATTCAGGGTCTCAGTTGTCTCTTTTATCTGAGACATTGTAGTCTCCCATGGGGTTTCACTATTTACAGTCTTGTCTACATTCCCTTCCCAGAGCCCTGCAAAATTTCTTCCTTTACCCCGAAGCTGGAAGTCTAAAATCAACTTTAACTCTTCCGCTCTACGTCTGACAGCCCTTTCAACCAGTTTCCCTATTCTGTGTATTTTCAACATAGTATCTGGGGATCCTTTCAAACCATAAGACAGATCATATCATTCTTTTGCTCAGAACTTTCCTTTAATATCCAAACTCGCTCAGAGTAAAAACGCAATTATCAACTGTAGCTTAAAAGGCTGCACATGCCCTGCCCCGACACCACCTCTCTGACTCTCTTCAATGCTGCCTTAGTCACATTCTCGTCTCCTTGCCCATAGGTCAATATGCATGTTTCGGGGGTCTCGAAGCCTTGACCTGCAACATCCTTTCCACAGATAACTGCGTGACCATGTCCATTACTTACTTCGTATCTCTATGTCTCTGCTCAAATGATACCTTCCTTATCTTTGAGGCGTTCCCTGACCACTCTGTATAAAATGGTAAACTCCTATCCCGGGAATTCCCTATAAAGCTTAACCTTGCTCTATTTTCCCCCATAGCATAGCATTTGATAACTCATGCCATATTCATTTTTTATATTATTCTTAGAATGTAAGCTCTGCAATGGCGTGAACTTTATCTGTTATGTTCACTGACCCATCGCCAGTACCTAGAGCAGTATCTGACCCATAAAAGGTACTCAGTAAGTATTTGCTAAATGAGTGGACAGAGAGTAAAAGTTATATGTTAGTTATGTGAGATGCAGGTTTGTCCTTATAGCTTTGACAGAGGTTGAAGTAACTTCTAATTTCTCCCTAAAAGTATATGTGAGATCATTGGCTGCAAATGGGAGAGAGGGAGGTTGACCGAGGCTGGAGAGAGCAGACGTTTGAAATAGTGGTTGGAGAGATGGGAAAGTAAAATGTAAAACATGGAAGAAATAACACAGTATTGAGGGAGCGGTTGAGATTGAGGACAGTGATTTACACCGGTAGCAGGCTTTGTTGGTGATTTTTCTAAAAAAAAAAAAAAAAAAAAAAAACCATATGCTTTATTTTATTCCTACAACTGTGTAAGAGAGATACTATTTATTACCGCTTTACAAATGGAGCAGTAGGCTCTGAATGTTAGCTAATTATCTCAGGGCATCTAAAGCCAGTGTGTGGCAGAGCTAGCATTCAAAGTGAAGTTGTTCAGACCATCAAGTCCACACTCTTGCCAGTATACCGTGCTCTGGTATGGAAAGTGGATACCACAGTGGGGTGTGTGTGTGGGGGGGATGCAGCCAGGACATCAGTTGGGAAAAAGTAGCAGTACTTCCATTTATATATTATGTTTTTAATGTTCTTTTTTTTTTTAAATTAAGTTATGTATATAAGGCATAGAAATATGTAAAATATATATAAAGTATAAAATATATATAAAGTCTTATATATAAGGTTTCGTATATAACAGCTAATAATAAATATATAAATAAGTATGCATATCGGTCTGAAATTATTTTTTTACTGATGGGTCCATGGTCAGAAGAATTTGGAGACCATTATTATGAAAGAAAAAGCCCTGACTTTGCTGGCTAAGAATCTTGAGTTACTCCATTAATAAAATGCAAGATCTCGCCCTAATCTTTTAATTGGTCAGCAACCAGAGACCCTCCCATTGCAAAATGAGGGGTCCTTGACTTAAATTGACCATAGACTGCTCTTAGCTGCTAAAAATCTTAGAAAAAATGGGACTAAAGTAGCAGGAGAAGAGGTTATATAAGAAAATAATGTTAATATGTTCTTGTTACTATTGAGATAATTCTAATCTGAAACTAAAATTTACCTTTTTATATAACAAGATTTTTAAATTGCTAATAGTTTTTTCAATTTATAAGATTTTTTCCCATGAAAGTAAGATAATCATACTAAATTATACTTTGAAAATGGAGACTAAACAAAAAGAGAAAGGGGAAAAAAAACCACTCCATGCTAATATAGCCAGTTTACATGCTGAATTTCTTTCGAGTTATTTTTCCTAGTTGTAGTCAACATGCACATATTCTAGTTTTTTTCCCACATAATAGTCCATCATTTGTTTTTTGTCATTTTTAATAATGGCATAAAATGTAAATGAAATATGTAAAAATTTGCTCTGTCACATCCCAACTTGGAATTTTAGGCTGATCCCAACTTTTTGTATTATAAATAATTTTAACATGTTTGTACATGTTTTATACACACTTTTTACCTATATTTTGGATTATTTCCTTAATATAAATTCTCAAAAGTCAAATTACTCGATCAAAGAAATTTCAGTTACTTGCCAAATTGTTTGAAAAGAGAATGGTAACAAGTTACAGTGCCAACAATTTTATCAGAACTTTGGCATTACATGTTGTCATTAAGAAAGCCACTGGTTGCCAGTTTAACGGGCAGAACTGTTCTATGTTTTAATTTGTACATTTTAGATGTTGATGAGATTATATGTTCTTTTAGTCCTATGTGAAAAACACTAGCAGAAAATACAATTCTGTGAGTTTTCTACTTGTTATTAGATTTCAGGTTTTTTTCTTAATTTGGATATCCTCTTAAAATTATACTCTTCTTTAACCTGAAAACTCAGTTTGATTTCAGATCTTGGTTTCTAATACCGTTTTCTAGGTGAGGATGGAGGAATCCTTGGAGAAATGGTTGATTCTAGAACTAGGGCAGGAAATAAGAGTGTGGGGGGGGTGAAATAGATAAAGGGGAGTAAGAGGTAGAAACTTCAGTTATAAAATAAATAAATCGCAGACATGAAAATTATGGCATAGGGAATATAGTCAATAGTATTTTAATAATGTATGGTGACAGATGGTGACAACACTTAACATGGTGAGCACGGACTAATGTATAGAATTGTTGAATCTATATGTTGTACACCTGAAACTAATGTAACATTGTATGTTAATTATGCTTAAATAAAAATTAAAATTAAAAAAGATGAGCCAGAGCATCTTATAGTGATGAAAAGTAAGGTAGTGCTCAAAAGTAAATAAAATAAACCAAAATAGAGCATTTTCTCGACTTATAATGGGGTTATGTCCTGATGAACCCATTATAAGTTGAAAATATAGTAAGTTAAAGATGCGTTTAATCCATCTAACCCATTGAGCATGATAGCTTAGCCTAGCCGACCCGACACATTCAGAGCACTTACGTTAGCCTACATTTAGGCAAAATCATAAACACAAAGCCTATTTTATAATAAATTGTTTAATTTATTGAATACTGTAGTGAAAGTGAAGAACAGTGGTTGTATGGGGACAACATGGTTGTTAAGTATATCGGTTGTTTGCTCCTGTGATCGTGTGGCTGGCGGAAGCTGTGGCTTGCTGCCGTCACCCCGCGTCATGAGAGAGGATCATTACTGAATATCACTAGCCTGGGAGAAGATATAAATTCAGACTTTGAAGTATGGTTTCTGGTGAACATGTATCACTTTCACACCATTGTAAAGTCAAAAAAATAATTGAACCATTGTAAGTTGGGGACCATCTGTAGGTTGATGGTGGCATGTCCCAGGGATGCAGGAGCCAATTGAAAACTCCCAATGACCAAAGCTAGAACAATCTGAGCAGTAAAATAAATAAAATAGTATTGTATTATAACCCAAAGTATAAAATAAATAATCTATGAGTCTACTGATATAAATAAGTGAATAAAGGAATGAATGGGGAGAAAAATCTCTTTTATAGAAGAATTTCAAATAATTTATGTGGATGCTCTGCCTTCAAGAAGGGCAAGAATAAATCCCTACTCCCTAGACATAGGCCGCGTGTGGTGAATTTCTTTCAAAGAGTACAGGATGGAAAAGGGAAAATCATGAGGAACTTTAGAGTGGAGAAACCTGACAAACACTGCCTCAACCAGGTGACCAGTGTCAGCACTGATAGGCGATGTGGATAGCATATCCCCTTGGTGGGATGTGATGAGAATGGCACTTGACCTCTGTGGTCTTCATCCCCCTGACAATTCATCTCAGACCAGTCATGAGAAAAACATCAGACAAATTTTAATAGAGAAGCATCTTATAAAATAGCTGACCAGAATATTCAAGACTGTCAAGGTTGACAAAAACAGGGAAAATCTGAAAAACTGTCACAGCTAAGAGGAACTTAAGGAGATAGGACAAATAAATGTACTGTGGTATACTGGATAGGATTCTGGAACAGAAAAAGATATTCAGTAGAAACTAAAGAAAACTAAAGAAATCTGAATAAACTATGGACTTTTGTTAATAATTTTCAGTATTTATTCACTAATTGTGGTAAATATACACTAATGTACTAATGTGTGTTGTTTAATAATGTGGGCAATTTGGTAAGAAGATATATGGGAGCCATGTAATATTTTCTCAAATTTTCTATAAATCTAAACTTTTAAAGTTGATAAAACTATTTAAACAATACAAAAGAGCATGCATTAATTGGCCAGAGGACTGCCTTACCCTGCAGGTTGGTGGTAGGTCAGGGACGTTCTCTTTTCCACCCTAGGAGATCTTCCATTCTTTCAGATCTCTACAGATATCATCTTTCTTCAAATCTATGACATACCTTTGCACATTAAAGTGTTCTGGGGGAAAGGACTGTATATTTGGTGCATTCCAAGGTAGAATTAGATATTTGGACATCTATATTATACGAGTAATAATTCTACCAACCTGTGTTTGGCTTTCTGGACCTGATGCAGGGTGTTGTTTATTTATTAATAAAAGCATTAAACATCTGAGGACTCAGTCTTTCAGTTCTGTTACTCATTTTTTTAAAACTGAGATTTTAGGTAGCAAGCAAGTGAAGAGCAGCTGATTAAAAGAATGCACTATGCCTTCATAAATGTGACCTTCATTTATTTGTTATTTGTATTCATTTGAGAAAGGACTGGTTGAAGTGTAATTTTGAAACACTACGAAATTAATAGGAAAGCAGATGCTGTGGCTGTATAACAGAAAGAATATTTAATGTGGAGTATACTTTTTTTGTTACCTTAGAAACTCTTAAAGACTTAACTATAACATACCTACTAGTTTAATGCCAGTAAATTTGATATACTAATTTAGAATAATTTGTGTTATGTAAATTTATACTTAGAGAAAACTTTTTATTTTCTTTACCTTAATGGGTCTGAAATTTTAAAGTGAGTGTCATGCATATGGGAATGTTTTGGTAACTTAGAAATTATCTGCATTTGAAAACTGGAGATTTGTTTTTCTTTTTAAAATAACCTCAATAGAATTGTCAACCTCTAAACAAAGATTTTTAATTTTTATTTCTCCAAAAGAGAAAGATTTAGGCTCAAACATCATGACCTCATTTTCAAGAAATTGCATTTCTTTCCTTCGTTGACATAATTAGATCACTTTTTAAAAACTTAAATTGTGAAATATATGTACAAAAAAAGTATATGTAATGCACATTTTAAAGAATAATACAATGAAAAGCCCTAAAGTCACCCAAGTATTATTGAAAATATTATTTATATTTTTGGTATTTCCTGTGTACTTTCATATTGCATTTCCGTGCATTCCTCGAGCAGTAACTACTTTCCTGAACTTTTGTGTTAATCATTCTCTTGTTTTTCTTTATAATTTTATTATATGTATATATATACATATAATATAGAGTATAGCTTTCTGGTTTTAAAATTTTACATAAATGGAATCCTTCTATATATGTTCTATAAAATGGTCTGTTGTTCAGCAGTATGTTGAGATTCTCTGTTGCAAACAGCTGTAGTTCATTAATTGTTCAGTGTAATACAGTATTCAATTATGTGGATATATCATATTCCAATTTATTTATCTGTTATCCTTTTGATGGACATTTAGGTTGTGTTTAATTTTTACATTTCAAACGTTGATGCTGTGAATATCCTTGTACGTGTCTCCTGGAACACATTTATACTTTTTTATACAGACTTTTATTATTTTTTTTTATTTTTATTTTTTTTGATGTAAAATTTGATGATTCATTAGTTGCGTATAACACCCAGTGCACCATGCAATACGTGCCCTCCTTACTACCCATCACCAGTCTATCCCATTCCCCCACCCCCCTCCCCTCTGAAGCCCTCAGTTTGTTTCTCAGAGTCCATAGTCTCTCATGCTTCATTCCCCCTTCTGATTACTCCCTCTTTCTTTACCTTTCTTCTCCTACCGATCTTCCTAGTTCTTATGTTCCATAGATGAGAGAAACCATATGATAATTGTCTTTCTCTGCTTGACTTATTTCACTTAGCATTATCTCCTCCAGTGCCGTCCATGTTGCAGCAAATGTTGAGAACTCGTTCTTTCTGATAGCTGAGTAATATTCCATTGTATATATGGACCACATCTTCTTAATCCAGTCATCTGTTGAAGGGCATCTCGGTTCCTTCCACGATTTAGCTATTGTGGACAATGCTGCTATGAACACTGGGGTGCATATGGCCATTCTCTTCACTACGTCTGTATCTTTGGGGTAAATACCCAGTAGTGCAATAGCTGGATCATAGGGTAGCTCAATTTTTAACTTTTTAAGGGACCTCCACACTGTTTTCCAGAGTGGCTGTACCAACTTGCATTCCCACCAACAATGTAGGAGGGATCCCCTTATACAGACTTTTAAAACTGTTTTTTGTGATTGTGTGTGTGTGTGTGTATGTAGCCCAAACCAATTTGATTTTTCTCAAATATGTATTTTTTAATTGGGTAGGCCACATTGGCAGTTTAAGAAGTAAAATGCATGATTAGTTCTCTGGAGTGCTAAAGAGTTCATGTAATGATTATCCCTAAGTTAAAATTCACTTAGATGAGAAAACAGGCTTGATGGGTTTGTTTCTATTTTTATTCCTAATAATATTAAGTTGAAAAATGTATCCATTGAGCCATATTTGTTTATTTTGCCATTTCATTTATTAATATAACTAATACTGGGGTAGAACTGTACAGTTGATAAAACAGTTTTACGTACTCTATTCCTCTGGAGTTTCACAAACATCTGAGGAAGTAGGAATTATTAATTACTCCCTTTTTCTAGATGCATCAGCTAATGCTCCAATGAATTAACAGACTTGCCCAGATTCAAACTCTATTACCACTCTGAATCTATATGATAGATACCATTAATATTTTATATATACCTTTGTGTAGGTGTAGTAGACCAGTGTGCTATTTCTTGAGAACACTGACTGAAATTTAATTTCCTTCCACAGTTCCATCTCTCTTATGCAGAGAAAGAATTGTTGGAGAGAGAGCCAAGAGGAGAAGCCCATCAGGAAGTTCTTAGGCGAGCAGCCAAAGATCTTCCCGTCTATACCAGGACCATGTCTGGAGGTACATGATAATGACTGTCAGCATATATATATACTTGGAACTGTCAGACCCTCATCAAAAATCATTGTGCTCTGTCTTGGGTGGTTATTAAATCTCTCCTATACAATTCCATAAAACAGACACGTGAACAACAGCGGGTCACAGAGATCTCACCCACATCCGCACTGATGTCACTTCTCCTGTGGCTTCTCTAGTTACTCAGTTGGGACTCAGTGGAGACGTTAGAACTGCTGGAATCTTGATTTGTAGTTGTATTTATTTTTCAAGTTTTAAAGTTTTAATTCTAGATCTTCCTATTATTTAATTGAAGGGAGCAATATCTATAATGAACATAACATTGGTAATGTTACATAAATTTAAAGCAGTAATTGTATAAAGTGTATGAAACTTAATGTATTGATATAATGTATCTTTAAATTGTATGGTAATTTTCATTTCTTTCCTTTTTTTTTTTTTTTGACAAATGCAATTCCGTTAATAATCTCTTTTACCTGGGTCAAGATTTTTTTTAGATAGTTTAACAGCTATCTAATTAAAGAATTGTCTTAAAAATGGACACACACAGACTATTGATTGTGTCCACCAAGACTCACTGAGAAATTTTGGAACTGTAGGCCTGTGCCACCCACTTTGGTGGCCACCAACCCCGTGTGGGTGTTGAGCACTTAAAACGTGGCCACTCCGAATCGAGTTGTGCTTTAAATGTAAAATACACAACTGGTTTCAAAGATTTAGTATGGAAAAAAGAATGTAAAATATCTCATTAATATTTTTATATTATTTATATTTGTTTCTAACTCACTTGAGAATCCTAATTGAATCTAAGTCAAAGTCTTGCAGTTTTTTCCTGTTTGTTTTCCCTGTTTCTCAATGCGCAAGTGGCCCCTGATTTAATATTAATGCCACGGGTTCTATCCTACAAAGACAGAGCTGTGCTTATAGACGTTTATGTATTTTGACCCTATATTAGCCTAAGCAAATATTGAGGAAATTTAAGCCCCCTAAAAGTAAATTACTGCACAAGTTTCCAAAACTCGTTAATGCCTGTGACAGTATCAGGTAGGAAGAACTAGTCTCCACATTCATTCCTAGTTCAGGGCTTTTCTACTATACCCCTTGACACACTGGGTTCAGAGAAAGAGAGGAAGCATAAGTCACACCATAACAAAGTATTAATTTTCGTTAATAGTAACAACTACACTTTGGATTTATAAGTCATCTCTTTGTGTAGTCTACATAATGTTAAGACTGTCAGTCTCTTGTTCCTCTCAGGTATCGAATCCCTATCTCCCGAGATGAATTTAGGGTTCTTAAGATTTGTGACAGTGTGGTATGCAGTCTGGATCTCCTAATACAGTCTTTGCTTATATTTTCAGAGCAAAAATTCCGGATGCCTGCAAAATCAATGTTAACTGACTAGAGTCACTGACTAAATTAAATCACACACAAAGTATAATAAATAGATTGAGTTGGTCTGATTGATTCCCCTGTGGATGATGCAGAATGTAAAGGAAAACTTACAGGGCAGAATGGACGCTCAATGGAGCAGCCACGGTACCGCCAAGGCAGGACTGTGAGAGAGGTGCTTCTTACCTCACCCCCAGCCAAGACCCTTGGGTTTTGGAAAACTTACTTCTTCACCCTGAGAAATTCTGTGGACAAAAGCAACTGAAAAGTTCAGTTGATGTGCATGCACTTTATATTTTATAGAGAGAACTGAAGAAAGTGAATGGTAATGTAATTTCAGATTTTGCGATCCATTCTAAATCCACAGTACTTCCTCCAGACCCCAAAGAGAAAGATGTCAGCTGCCTGGATTAAACTGACTGTCCTACACAGAGAAAAATTCGACCACATACACACTTGAGCATGGGGGGAAGTAAAGCAGGATATTAACAACGCTGCTCATCTCGCCTGTTTGTCCCGTACTTTCTTCTGATCCAACCATCTTCTGCTTTCTTACGAGGATCGCCTAACTTTATTATATTGGTTTTTATTTTTATTCTTATTAACGAGGACTCTTTGCTTTTTTAGCTCTCTCTTGCCCTGGATCTTTTTCTACATTTTTTTTTTTTTTTTTGCAGACTTTGACTAATAGGTAACAACTAGAGGTGATGGAGCTTATCATTTTGTACACAGAAGTTGATAACGTTTTCTTCTCAGCATTACCCAAAAGGTTTTAAATTACATAAGTAATATTTGAATAAGCTCTGAAAAAATTAAAACAAGACAGTTAAAATTCTCCTTGACTGTTAGGAGCTTTTACATGATAACCAGGTGGCTCATTTTAAATTACAACAGGATAATTTTCATTGAATATGATATGGCACATAGAATTTTTTTTAGTTTTTATTTTAATCACCTGGTGCTCATCATGACAAGTGCTGTCCTTAATCCTCATCTCCTGTTTATCCATCCCCTTCACCCACCTCCCTCTGGTAATCATCAATTTGTTTTCCATAGTTAAGAGTCTGTTTCTTGGTTTGTCTCTCTCTCTTTTTTCTTCTTTTTGCCTTTGTCCATTTGTTTTGTTTCTTAAATTCCACATATGAGTGAAATCATATGGTATTTGTCTTTCTCTGACTTATTTCACTTAGCATTATACTCTAGCTCCATCCATGTCATTGCAAATGGCAAGATTGCATTCTTTTTTATGACTGAGTAATATCCCATTGTGTGTGTGTGTGTGTGTGTATGGTGTAAGGGAATGATCCAGTTTCATTCTTCTTCCAGTTTCATTCATATATATATATATATATATATATATATATATATATATTTCACTCATATATATATATTTCATTCATATATATATATTTCATTCATATATATATATATATTTCATTCATATATATATATATGGCATATATTCTTTATCCATTCATCAATCAGTGGACACTTGGGCTGCTTCTGTATCTTGGCTATTGTGAATAATGCTGCTCTAAACATAGGGGTGCATGTATTCCTTTGAATTAGTGGTTTTTTATTTTTTGGGTATAAATCCAGTAGTGCGATTGCTGGATGGTAGAGTAGTTCTATTTTTAACTTTTTGAGGATCCTCCATACTGTTTTCCACAGTGGCTGCACCAGTTTGCATTCCCACCCACAGTGCACAAGAGTTCCCCTTTCTCCACATCCTCACCAACACCTGCTGTTTCTTGTGTTACTGATTTTAGCCATTCTGACAGGTATGAGGTGGTATCTCATTATAGTTTAGATTTGTATTTCCCTGATGATAATGATGAGCATCTTTTCATGAGTCTGTTGGCCATCTGCGTGTCTTATTTGGAAAAAACGTCTGTTCATGTCTTTTGCCCATTTTTAATTGGATTATTTGTTTTTGGGTGTTGATTTGTGTAAGTTCTTTATATATTTTGGATACTAACCTTTATCAGATATATCATTTGCAAATATCTTCTTCCATTCTCTAGGTTACCCTTTAGCTTTGTTGATTGTTTCTTTCACCATGCAGAAGCTTTTATTTTGATGTGGTCCCAATAATTTATTTTTGCTTTTGTTTCCCTTGCCTCAGGGGACCTATCTAGAAAAAGCTGCTATGGCCCATGTCAGACAAATTACTGCCTGTGATCTCTTCCAGGGTTTTTATGGTTTCCTGTCTTATATTTAGGTCTTTTTTTCCTCTTTTTTTCTTTTTTTTTATTAATCATATTTTTTTTATTATATTATGTTAGTCACCATACAGTACATCCCTGGTTTTTGATGTAAAGTTCGATGATTCATCAGTTGCGTACAACACCCAGTGCACCATGCAATACGTGCCCTCCTCACTACCCATCACCAGTCTATCCCATTCCCCCACCACCCTCCCCCCCGAAGCCCTCAGTCTGCCTCGCAGAGTCCACAGTCTCCCATGCTTCATTCCCCCTTATGATTACCCCCCTTTCTTTATCCTTTCTTCTCCTACCAATCTTCCTAGTTCTTATGTTCCATAGATGAGAGAAACCACACGATAATTGTCTTTCTCTGCTTGACTCACTTCATTCAGCATTATCTCCTCCAGTGCCATCCATGTTGCAGCAAATGTTGAGAAATCGTTCTTTTTTGATAGCTGAGTAATATTCCATTGTATATATGGACCACATCTTCTTAATCCAGTCATCTGTTGAAGGGCATCTCGGCTCCTTCCACGGTTTAGCTATTGTGGACAATGCCGCCATGAACATTGGGGTGCATATGGCCCTTCTCTTCACTACGTCTGTATCTTTGGGGTAGATACCCAGTCATGCAATAGCTGGATCATAGGGTAGCTCAATTTTTAACTTTTTAAGGGACCTCCATGCTGTTTTCCAGAGTGGCTGTACCAATGTGCATTCCCACCAACAATGTAGGAGGGATCCCCTTTCTCCACATCCTCTCCAACGATTGTTGTTTCTTGCCTTGTCAATTTTTGCCATTCTAACTGGCATAAGGTGGTATCTTAGTGTGGTTTTGATTTGAATTTCCCTGATGGCTAATGATTTTGAACATTTTTTCATGTGTCTGTTAGCCATTTGTATGTCTTCATTGGAAAAGCATCTGTTCATATCTTCTGCCCATTTTATGATTTGTTTATTTGTTTCTCGCATATTGAGTTTGAGAAGTTCTTTGTAGATCTTCGATACCAGTCTTTTATCTGTAGTGCCATTTGCAAATATATTCTCCCATTCCGTGGGCTGCCTCTTAGTTTTTTTTGACTGTTTCCTTGGCTGTGCAGAAGCTTTTTATCTTGATGAAGTCCCACAAGTTCATTTTTTCTTTTGTTTCTCTTGCCTTTGGAGATGTGTCATGAAAAAGGTTGCTGTGGCCGATATCGTAGAGGTTGCTGCCTATGCTCTCCTCTAGGACTTTGATGGATTCCTGTCTCACATCGAGGTCTTTCATCCATTTGGAGTTTATCCTTGTGTATGGTGTGAGAGAGTGGTCAAGTTTCATTCTTTTGCATGTAGCTGTCCCATTTTCCCAGCACCCTTCATTGAAGAGACTGTCTTTTTTCCACTGGATGTTTTTTCCTGCTTTATCAAAGATAGCTACCCAAAGAGCCGAGGGTCCATTTCTGGGTTCTCTATTCTGTTCCATTGGTCTATGTGTCTGTTTTGTGCCAGTACCATGCTGTCTTTGTGATCACAGCTTTGTAGTACAGCTCGAAATCCGGCATTGTGATGCCCCCAGCTTTGTTTTTCCTTTTCAACACTTCCTTGGCGATTCGTGGCCTTTTCTGGTTCCACACAAATTTAAGGGCTGTTTGTTCCAGTTCTTTGAAAAATGTCATTGATATTTTGATCGGGATAGCATTGAAAGTGTAGATTGCTCTGGGTAGCATGGACATTTTAACTATGTTAATTCTTCCGATCCATGAGCATGGAATATTTCTCCATTTCTTCATGTCATCAGTTTCTTTCAGCATTTTTTTATAGTTTTCAGAATACAGATCTTTCACCTCTTTGGTTAGGTTTGTTTCTAGGTATCTTATTATTTTTGGTGCAATTGTAAATGGGTTTGTGGTTTGTTTGTTTTTCACTAAGAGACTAAATTTCTGTTTATGAAAGACTATAAACAAAAAACTTATTTCTACACTGTTTTGATTTACTGTGAGTTATTACCCACTTTGATATGAGAGGTTTTGTTTTGTTTTGTTTTGTTGTTTGTTGGTTTTTTCCTAGTGTGCTGCTTTGAAGTACAGATAATCACCATCTGGAGAGAATCTAGCGTTGCCCACCAAACTCACCACTTAAAGTGCAACTATAAGTGTAAAAAATATATAATAGTTTTCAAAGGCTTGGTATGAAGAAATGTAAAATATGTGATTAACATTTGTGTATTAATTATATGTCAAAATAATATTTTTGATATATTAGGTCAAATATTACATTTTCTTAAAATTAATTTCCCTGTTGCTTTTTATTTATTTTAATATAGCTCCTAGAGAATGTAAAAGTACACCGGTGGCTCACATTATATTTCTTCTGGATAATACTGCCTTACACTTTAATACTCTTCGTGAGCCAGTGGTACTGTGTAGCTTTCTCTGGAATGTAGCTACAAGACTTCTTCCTTCAGGAGATGAGCCCGCCAAGCCATTAATCTCTGTAGGTCCCGAAAAAGGAGAGTTGTAAGGGGGATGATTGAGAACTTATTTTAATATTGAAAACAATTCCATATAGGTCTTGTCTGAAAAAAGCTCATCCTCATCTTAGGATTAAGCAACTGGTGCTTTTTTCAGAGATCATACTATTAGCTAATATAACAGTGGTAATTACTTGTTGCAAGTACTTTTTCCAAATTTTAAATTCACTATTTGGGCTTTTACTGATCCTGTGACCCACTTAATAATTGTTCTCCTGTAATTTTGATAGACTGCTTGCATCTTGTAAGATGTCTGTGTACTGAAATACCATCTCCAAATTAGACATCCATAATTGTCTTTGATATCTATATTAGAGAAGAAAGGATCAGGATTTTCATTACAAGAATTACAATTCAGTATTAAGGAGGGCACGTATTGCATGGAGCACTGGGTGTTATACACAAACAATGAATCATGGAACACTACATCAAAAATTAAGGATGTACTGTATGGTGACTAACATAACATAGTAAAAAAATTTTTTAAAAATTCAGTATTGGAAGTACTTCTAGTATAATACTCACTTCTAATCTTGTGTCTTACCTGACAGAGAACATGTGAGCTCTTTCCCAATTTAAACAACTAATAGAGTTTATTCACAAATTTCTAAAATGTATTTCTCATAAAACTTCTAAAATGTGGTTGTTTCTTCAGGTACTTATCCTGGTAGGGTACAGGAAAGAAGTTAATTTACTTGAGGGAGACATTGGGTTTACTTTGATAGAAATGGACATATTTGCACCCTTTATGAGCCTTGCTATCATTATTGACAAGTAGGAATGCCTTAGAAAACATTCCCCCCAAAGACTCTCTGTTCTTGAGAAACCTCGTTAGAAAACTGAGGCTGGGGGGCATCTGGCTGGCTCAGTCAGAGGAGTGAGCGAATCTTGATCTCAGGGTCATGAGTTCGAGCCCCATGTTGGGTGTAGAGATTACTTTAAAAGAGAGAAAGAAAAGAAAAGGAAAAAGAAAAGAAAGAAAGGAGGGAGGGAAGGAAGGAGAAGAAAGAAAGGCAAGAAAGGGAGAAAAAGGAAGGAAGAAAACTGAGGCTGTAGGCGTCATTCTATTTTTGTATTTACACAGTTGAATATCTCATTTTTACCAAATTCAAATTCACTTTGCTTTTTTAGAAGTTAAATTTGGATAGCTGATAAAAGCCTTTTAATTGTATATTCAATTCAGTGTTAAGTCTAAGACTAAGTGGAGCTTTTTGTCCCTAGCAATCCGATATTGTGACAGATGCCAACTCATAAAACCAGACCGCTGCCATCACTGCTCCGTCTGTGATAAGTAAGAAAACCTTTTACTTCTAAATCTCTACATGCTGGTGGTCTTTTTAATTGATATTGTTTCTTTCCTCACTGTTTTCCAGATCATTTCCTTTTTTTCCTTAATCGTGCTTCTGAGACCTTTAACTGGACAGTCCCTTGCATTCATACGAGTGTGGCTTAGGGCCACAGTCACCTAATTGTCCCTTTTCCCCCAGATTCACACTGATGTGAGGAAGTGCATGAATTTTGGCAGCTGAGACTTGGCTAGTTCTGTTGACCGAATAATTCTGTGACTCTTTCTTCACCTTTATAAAGATAGCTCCTTTGACTTCACGATAATCAGATATTGTTAGATACTTAATGTACCACAAGGACTGTGCTGCTTAGCTTAAAGATGGGTATTTAAGGTAAAGTTTTATCCAGACTTTGTAAATCTGTTGACATTTTGCACTTTGTTTAACATGAGGTAATTGTATGTTAACAAATTGAATTGTTTTTAGGAAGTGAGTTTTTTGATTTGTATTTTAAAGTATATACATTTTGAAAATTCTGTAGTTACATATCATAACTGAAATTGGCTATAGTGTTTATTTAAGATGAGGACTTTTACCATCATTTATTTAATTTTTAGATAAGTAATTTTGCAATATTTTACTTGCCACAACTCTTTCTAAATAACTTTTATATTTCCTTTTTGTACTTAATGGGATTAAAATTTTATGAGGTGTTAAGTTTTGTGTATGTGTGTGTGTGTTTATTATTTTTTTAGATGTATTTTGAAGATGGATCATCATTGCCCATGGTGAGTATGGCTCTTTACTTAAACATGTTTCTGTCCCTTAGAACTTAATACATTGAATCATTTATCTGTTTAAATCTTTTATAAATGAAATCTTGCCTTAGCTGACCCAGGAGGTACTTTCAGATTTAGTTTCTAGTATTTGTTGAATTCGCTCAAAAGAGATTTTATTCGGGAGAATTTCCATGGAATAATTTTAAAACCGGTCGACTAACAACATAGAAGTTAGTTTGTCATATTTGCTTAGAACAAATGGTTTTCTTTGTATGCACATGCATAAACACAGGGATTCTGAAACACTTCCCAGAAATTACACCAAAATGTATTCATAAATTATACACAGTACCTCACTGGAAGTTTTGAATAACGAGTTAATTCATCTCAAGCTTTAACAATTTATTTTAAATAAAACTTGACATTGAGGAGTAGAATAGCAAATACACAAATACATACGTGTTTAAACAAGGGTTTCCACTTGGAACTCATTAATATTTTAAAAAATAACTTTAGATCAGGCACCTTAACAGAGGATGATTTGAAAGCTCTAATTAACTAATGAAGGTTGATTTTTCTACCTCTCCCTGTAATTTTTCTTGTCCATGTGCACATATCAGTGATGCTACACTCAGGTTGCCAGCCAGGTTGGATTTGGACGCTAGGTGTGATTACTTTACCAGCCTTGCCGTCTTTTAGGGGTGGCCCTAGGGAAAGGTAGACATGCTCACAAACGTATGCTGGGTGTAGGTGGAAAGATAGGGAAAAATTATCTTAGCTGCATGAAATAATAGGGGAATGTTGGCTTTACCATATTTTCTCTCTCTAGATACTTCTTCCTTTTCTCCAGCTAGATTTTCTTCTTTCCGTTGTAAAGGCCAGTTAGCTCCTATGAGAGTAATGTTCTCCTCAAAGAAAGATCTCAGTGAATAGCCTCACTTGGTATTAATATTCATTTGTAGCCATTCTTTTGCTTTCCTTGTGCTTTCAATCATTCTGTTCTCTCTCTCAAGTAGTTCCCCCCCCCCAATATCTTCTATTACAAGTTTTCTTAATCCTTCCTACATTCCTCTGTTGATCCCTCGGGTAGCTCATGAGTCAGTGCCTCACCCATATCTGCGCTGTCCACCTGCGCGTTCACTGCACCTGCCACGGACAGTTCCGTGCCCCTGGCAGCTCCCTGCCTCAGGCACCACTATTTCTTTCCTTCTCTGCCTCAGGGCTCTCTGTGCCACTTGGGGAGGCTGGGTCAGCTGATAAGCTGGGCAGTCCAGAAGCACCAGGGCATGAATGCTTCCAGAGGCCACCCTGCACCAGTGAGGTCCTGGCCAACAACACATGCTTTATGGGCTTTTCTGTCCTCGTTTCAAATAAACTGTATCCGAGTTCTTGTCTCAAGGGTCTGCTGTCAGAGGAACACATACAAAGACACCCTTCTTTTCTGAATAGCTGTGTATTCTCAGTGTAATTTAGCAGAGTGGGAAAGAAGTCAGGGACTTAGCGTTGACTTTGATTTTTCTGACTTAAAGTAATAGGAGATGGTGATGATAAGGAATGGAGAGGTGGAAACAACCAGTATTAATCCCAAGCTTTACACACCTATAAAACGTGACGTGCCCTTGCTATCCTCACTAAAGCACACAAATAGGAAATAATAATTTACTATGATAGCAATCTTTCTAAACCTGCCATTAATTTGCCTTTATAAGAGACTTGTAGCATAATTTGACAATCTTTCAAATTTTGACAGATCATTTTGAATCAGTGAAGGGGAACAGATGTAAGGCTCTAGAAGTTTTATAAACGGGTGCAGATTGCATACCCATAGACTCCCGGTTATCATGCTTGCTCTTTATGGCAATGTGGAATTGTTGAATTAATTGACTGCAGGACCTTTGAACTTCTGTGTCATTGCTTCCCTGCCCTGGGGCGTCACCTGCGTCAGCTGTGCTCATCGCCACTGTCTTCACTCCGAGCACGCCCTTGTAGCAGTAAGCCAGGCAGATTTGGGAAGGGTTTGGTGCCAAGAGCCCCATATTCACCTGGTGCCAGCCGAATGGAGCAGCCATTTTATTTATGTATTTGAAATTTCAAGTTCAAATTTTAAATTAAAAAATTTATAGGTAATACAGACTCATGATTCTAAATTCAAAAATAAAAAAAGTGCAAGTGTTCTTCCTAGTCTCCCCTCCCCCGCTGCTTCTCTTCCTCACCGGAAACATGTTGCTCCATGTCACATGTACCTTTCAGATGCAAATGTGTATGTGTGTGTGTTCCATTTTTTTTACACACACAAAAACATTGTACGCATTTTTTAACACAAGTGGTTCTACGTGGACTGAGTCTGTGCTTTTTTTTTTTTCTCTTCACTTAATATATACCGGAAAATTTTCCATATCAAGATATAAGTAATCTTTTTTTATAGCCATTGTGTCACTATAACAGTCATTTATTAGAAAATCTTCAGGATGTTCCCAAACTGTGGGGCAACCTTATTATGCAGGTCTTGTATACAATTTTGAAGTTCAGTATCTGTCAGCTTTAAGCATTGAAAAAGCAGAAAACTATGCTTCCTTGTCGTCAGTGACTCCAGCATATCTGCTAAGGCCGGTTAAGATTACCCATCAGGGTGCAGGGTATCAACCTCGCACTTATGTTTGAACTGAGATAGAAATCCTGTAGTATTTGCTTTATTGGGTTTCCCATCAATGAGTTTTCCTTTTAATATAAAATTTTCATTTATTCATTCATTATATTAATGATATGTTTTGACATCCTTGCCAAAGATTAGGTAACAGTAATTAAATTCAATAAATTTAGCTTCATATTGAGTGCCTGTCATGTGCTAGAGACTATATATATATATGGAAAATCTGTAATTCTTACAACAGTGACAGAAATAGAAATTATCTGTCCCATTTTAAAGAGGAGGGGAAGTGGAGCTCAGAAAAGTTAAAGAGTGGGCTTAAAGTCACATGGCATGTTTTTTGGACTCCAAAGGCCATAGTCTTTCCTTTTTTTTTTTTTTTTCTATATTGTGTTCTTTTTCCCATTTAGAATCAGAAGGGAATTGCCCTAAAACAGGGCCAATTGCTGTTTGCACTGAATTTTATTTTTTTAAATTTTTTAAAAAAGATTTCATCTATTTATTTGAGAGCGAGAGCAAGAAAGAGCATGAAGGGAGAAGGGGAAGAGAGAGAGGGAGAAGCAGGCTTCGCGGTGAGCAGGGAGCCTTAGAGCAGGAAGCTCTATGCAGGGCTGGATCCCAGGACCCTGGGACCATGACCCGAACCAAAGGCAGACACCCAACCCACTGAGCCACCCAGGTGCCCCTATTTACACTGAATTTTAAAGAGCATATAAGGGATATTTACCTTGAGCATGTTTTTTTCTCCATATAAAATCATTCAGACTCAAAATACATCTCTTCCTTTTCAAATTGAGTCTACAAAGCAGTAGGGAGTTAAAACATTTCACTATCTATTATGAAGAGACATTTTATTACTATTATTTCCTCAAGTGTAAAGTACATATCAAACTCTAAGATACTTGGTTTTTATTTACTGACTTTCTCATCTGTTTCCTAAGTGACAGATAAGGTTACATGACACCATGCTCCTAAATAGAAGTTAAAGTACGTTAAATTAGATGTTACAAAATCTATAATCAAAATCATTTTACTATTTATAAAAATGCTGTGTATCATTTAATACAAAAGCTGCCTTCTTACATTCCTATAGGAAGAGAAACTATCTTTTTCATCCCTTATTTTCCCCCAGTCCACAAAGGAGTCATTATCTTCACCCCGATTGTCCAAAGTATTATGGCTCCCAGTTCTGTCTATGCATTCTCTCCTCTGGGGACCAACACAAGGAAGCGAAGGGAATATCCTGTATCCTTTGGAGACAGAATGCAATTAGACTAGGCTTATTTGGAACTCTGCAGTATTATTTCTTGCCGTTATTTCATTCAGATGTCGTAGAAGGCAACCTTAGTAACTGGTTTGCACTCACACCAGAGCCGTCACTGTTTTCATATCATGTGCACCTACAGTCTTCGCCTTCTTTATGAGCTTATTTGCTATATAAAATGCCCTTATGTTCCAAAGTTACTGAATCTAATCCTGGTCCCTTTACATTATGTTTTTTTGAGGTAGATGATATAAGCAGTTTTCTGTCCTTTTTCCCCAAAATGTTCAGTTTATTCGTAAGTCAGATAAATGTTTACCTTTTTAGTTTTTTTAATTGAAAATTTTTTTATTGGGGCGCCTGGGTGGCACAGCGGTTAAGCGTCTGCCTTTGGCTCAGGGCGTGATCCCGGCGTTCTGGGATCGAGCCCCACATCAGGCTCCTCCGCTAGGAGCCTGCTTCTTCCTCTCCCACTACCCCTGCTTGTGTTCCCTCTCTCACTGGCTGTCTCTATCTCTGTCGAATAAATAAATAAAAATCTTTAAAAAAAAAAAGAAAAATTTTTTATTGTAGGCACACTTACATGGCACTTACTCTCTTCTCAAATGTTTAAGTGCGCAGCACGGTATTAACAGCTCTGGGCACAGCTGACTTCTGGAGCTTATTTAACTTGCATAGCTGAGTAAACATTTTTCATGTGTACGTTGTTTCACTTTAAAAATCTAGAAAGAAAAATGTCTCAGTTTGCTAACAAAGTCAATAGACAGTGAGATTACCTTGCTAACATTAGAGTAAGACAAAGACCTTTGAGGAGAGGAGACAGTATGTGTATATGTTCTATGCGGTAAGTTTATTATACCAGTTACCACAGTTACCTCAACGGGTGAAGACACCCGCCATTTCCACGTAGGTGTTGTGTTGTGTGTACAAGATCAGCCTGGAATTCCCTTGTCTTTATCCAAAGGAAGATAAAAAACTTTTGATAGAAAAGTGTGACTCTAAAGTATGTTGTATTTGTATTTATGCTTTTTGACATAATAGTTTGAATTCTTACTCCTCCTCCCCAAAATATAGTAAATTTAGAGTGAGCACTGAGAATTACAAGTCTTCCTGTTTAGAACCAAAGGATATAGAGCCAGCTCTCTGCAGTGTTTATTTTGCAGATAAGGCAAATGAAGTTCCTAGACTATTTCACTTGGTCAAGGACACATGATTATTGAGTATCAGATGCACCTTATGACCCTGGCTGTCTGGCTCTCAATCCTATTTCTTTTCTTAAACCTCCCCTGGATCATCTGCTTGCTTCAGTGGTATGCTGATGGTGTGCAAGTAGTTTGCAAAGAGATTTCATCTAATTCGGGAAAATCTGAAAGATTCTAAATTACATAATCATAGTTAGAAGTCATAGCCAAAGGTAATGAAGAACTTAGTAAATTCCTCTTCTGCCTGACTTCTTTAGGTTTCTCACCAGCTCTGTGTTTTTAGGCGTATGCTTATTTGCATAATTGGACATGAAATATAGTTATATGGTTCATGATTGATTAAAACAGTATCAAGTATCAAATTTAAAAATCTAAACACAAATTCCTTTTTTAGTGAAATAGATTTTTAAAAAATATTTGTATGTGTAAAGAAATGTTATGAGTCTTGCTTAAAGAAATGCCAATAAATTTTAAATGATAGGAAACCAAATACTACGTTACAGATGAGCATATGCAGACGTAGGTTGGAAGTGTACGACTCACTGAAAATGTTGTTTTTGTTTTGTTAACAGGGTGAACAATTGTGTTGGATTTTCAAATTATAAATTTTTCCTCCTTTTCTTGGCTTATTCTCTGCTGTACTGCCTTTTTATTGCCGCTACGGATTTACAGTATTTTATCAAATTTTGGACAGTAAGTCAATACCTTGGTGATTTTTTCTGGCATACAAAAATATATAATAGATTTTCAGTAATTGAGTTATTTCAGATGCTAACTTTATAGACCAGAGCTCACTTATATAAAGTCAGTCCTCACTGTTCACAGATTCTCTGTTTGTGGATTCTCTTACTTGCTGAAATTTATTTGTAATCCCCAAATCAGTACTCAACAGAGCTTTTGTGGTCCTTTGCAGACATGCACAGCGTGGGAAAAATTTGACCCGCCCCCTGTGCACATTCCCAGCTGAGATCAGACAAGGCCACAACATACTGCCTTCTTGTTTATTCTTCTTGGTCTCTCATACGGTAAACAAGTATGCTTTTCAGTCTGTTTAGTGTCACATTTTTTCATTTTTTGTACTTTTTGTTGGTGATTTTTATACCTAAAATGGTCTTCATGCATAGCACTGAAGTCTGGTGTTTCTAAGCAAAAGAACACTGTTAATATACCTTATGGAGAAAATACATGTGTTAGGTAAGCTTCGTGCAGGCATGAGTCACACTGCTGTCGGCTCTAAGTAATGAATCAACAATTATATTAAATAAGATGTCAATACGGTGTTTTTAAGCAGAAACACACATAGAACAGGGTTATGTATTGATCAGTTGATGAGAATATTGTGACCAGAGGCTCATAGGAACCTAACCCTGTATTTTCCCTGGGGCAGTGGTTCCATATTTACAGATTCACTGTTCATGACACCTTTGTAGAACATGACCACTGTGAATAATGAGAACTGACTATATTCAAAGTTTTCTTTTCACTTTAAAAATGGAAGTGTTTTTTTTTATGTGTATAAGGACTGTTTTTTAAAACTATTATGTCTATAATATCCTGAGTTTTCATTAAGTATTGCTTGATTAGGCTTTAAGTAGTTCATTTGTTTTCTGTGCTATATATTTTAAATGTAAGCAAAACAAAATTAAAATCAAGTATTATAAATATCCAAAGATACTCCTTGTGGACCCCAAACAATGGTAAAAACAAAACAAAACAGTTATCCCAGGCCAGGATTGCTTTATTGTTTTCATTAAATTATCCTTTATTATGGTAAGAACTTTCTAAATTCCTAGATAATTTAGGTCAGATTTGAACCACATTGAATACTACAGATTTATTGAATGCCTTTATATGCCAGTTACATTGCCAAGTACTAGGAATATACATATGGACATGCTAGACTTCAGTGTCCAGCATGAAGAATGATCCCTAATGAATGTCTGAAAGAATATTACCTCCCTGCTTCTCATTCCCATGGATGGTTTTAGTTCCAAACCATAAATACATATGTGAAGGAATGACGAGTTTTCACTGTGAGGACTCTGCTGTCAGAAGCTATGAGTGAGACTGGTGACCTGAGTCAGTATAGGATATTGAAGTAGTATGCCTTCTATCAGAAGGGGACACCTGCTAGCTACTCTGATGCCTCTCTAACTGTCCATAGCCCAAGCCTGCTGTTCTCGAGTGGGTTCAGGTCTCCTTGGACAGTACGTGCAATAAGGGACAAACTGGTTTTGCTTTGAGATGGCCTGTTTTGTTACCTGGATATTGTCAGGTTTGTTTTAGACCAGTGTTCTGCACTAGTGTTGATCTTTTCTGTGATGCTATTATTTAAAATAGCTTGAAGCATTATTGTGACGTGCTGTTGTATGTGTTCTTGTAGTTGATGCTGTTGTTTGTAGTAATGTTAAAAAACATCAATAAGTATAGTAACTAATTGTGCCAATTAACCTTCATTTTCAGGCATGATAATAAAACTATTTAAACATTTGTTAAGCTGTAGAGTGTTAACAAAACATTTTCAGGAAGTAAATTAAAAACTATATTTTATAGTTCCTTTTATCTTGCTTCCTAGTGTTATAGTTTACACAAATAGTACCATAATTTTTCTGTGATTCAGTTATGAAAAACAAAATAAATATCCCAAATTTTAACATCTTTTTATATCTATATTCATTAATAGTAAACATTTTTTAATCTTATGACATATATTTTTCCTCAGAGTTTTAACATAAAGCCATGTCTCTTTCTTCGTATCTAAATTTTTTTTCAAAAGTAGAGCAAAAAAAAAAATCTTACTTACAAAAGTAGGGGAAGACTGATTCCTTTGACAAAACATTTTATTTTCTTCCTTTCTTTATAGAATGGCCTACCCGATACTCAAGCCAAGTTCCATATTATGTTTTTATTCTTTGCTGCAGCTATGTTTTCTGTCAGCTTGTCCTCTCTGTTTGGCTATCATTGTTGGCTAGTCAGCAAAAATAAATCTACATTAGGTGAGTATTCAATTATTGTAGTTAACAGAACTTTAAAGATGTAAGTAGATACTCATCAAAAGTTGCCATATGATTAAATGCCAACCCTTCCCGATGTGGTAAAAATCATTTTTATTTCCCACACTGTTTGGTGGGATGGCGACTTAGACATCTACAAATGCACTTGTTCTGTATATTTATTGACTGTCCATTGTGTGTAAAGCATTGTGTATATACGGTGGTGAACAAGGGCAACATAGTCTAGTGAGGGGCACAGAAAATCAATAGCCAAACATAAAAGCAATTGCAAAATGCAAAGTGCTATCTAGGAAACAAACAGATGCTGAGGTGTGAATCAGGGGCTGGGGACTGTGGAAGGGATCCTACTTAGATATACTGGTCAGAAAAGAGCTCACCAAAACAGTGAGTATTTAACCAAGAAGTCAGTCATGGTAGGAACCATAACATCTCAGGTAGAGAAAACGGTATGTTCAAAAGCCCTACACAGGGGGCATGCAGCTAAGACAGTGCTCAACTGGCTATATATACCTAGCTATAAATGATTCCATTAAAAAAGAAGAAATATGTCAAATCAATTACTTTATATCTTAAGGAAGTACAAAAAGAACAGCAAAGTAATTCTGAAGCCAGCAAATGGTAGGAAATAATAAAGATTAGAAAGGAGACAACAGAAATAGAGAATTTAAAAAAATAGAAGTTCATGGGGTGCCTAGGTGGCCATAGTCAGTTAAGTGTCAGACTCTTGGTTTCAGCTCAGTTTATGATCTCAAGGTCTTGGGATCTAGCCCTGAGCAGGGAACCTGCTTGTCTTCTTCTCCCTCTGCCCCCTTCCTGCTCTCTGTCTTACTGAAATAAAGAAATCTTAAAAAAAGAAAAAGAAAAAAACCTGAACAGACTTTTAACAAGGAAGGAGATTGAATCAGTAATCAAAAGCCTCCCAACAAAGAAAAGCCCAGGACCAGATGGCTTCACTGGTGAATTCTACCAAAAAAATTTAACATAAATTTTTCTCAAACTCTGTCAGAAATTGGAAGAGAGGATAACTCTTTGTAACTCATTCTGTGAGGCCAGCTTTGCTCCAATACCAAAACCAAACAAAGACATCCAAGACAGCTGTAGAGCAGTATCCCTAATGAATATAGATACAAAAATCCTCAATAAAATACTGGGAAACCAAATCTAGCAGCTCATAAAAAAGATTATATACTGTGACCAAATAGGACTTATCCCAGGAATGCAAGCATATTTCAACATACAAAAGTCAACCAACCACATTAGTAGAATGAAGGGGGAAAAAACATGATCAACTCAACTGATGCAGAGAAAGGTTCAGAAAAAAATTCAACACCCTTTTAAGATAAAAACATTTAACAAACTAGGAACACTAGCAAATTTCCTCAACACAAGGGGCTTCCTCAAGCTTTAAATGATAAAGTGCATTTATGAGCAGTCTATAGCTAGTATCATACTTAGTGGTGAAAAACAAAAATCTTCCCCCTAAGACCAGGAACAAAAGAAGGATTGCCACTTTTACTAGTGCTATTTAGACACTAGAAAATCTAGCCTGGAAAATTAGTCAAGAAAAATAAATAAAGCCATCCAGTTTGGAAAGGAAGAAGTAAAACTATCTCTTTGCAGATGACATGATCTTCTGTATAAATAACCTTAAAGAATCAACAACAGGGGTGCCTGGGTGGCACAGTCGTTAAGCGTCTGCCTTCGGCTCAGGGCGTGATCCCATCATTCTGGGATCAAGCCCCACATCAGGCTCCTCCGCTAGGAGTCTGCTTCTTCCTCTCCCACTCCCCCTGCTGTGTTCCCTCTCTCATTGACTGTCTCTCTGTCAAATAAATAATCTTTAAAAAAAAAAAAAAAAGAATCAACAACAAAAACTATTAGAGCTAATGAACAAAATCAGCAAAATTGCATGCCATAAGACCAATATGCAAAAAAATCAGCTGTATTTCCATATGCTAGCTAGGAGCCATCCAAAAGGAAATTAAAGAAACGATTCCATTTACAAAAGCATCCAACATAGTAAAATGCCTAGGAATAAATTTAACTGAGGAAGTGCAGCAGTAGGACACTGAAAACTACAAAGCTTGGCTGAAAGAAATTAAAGACGTAGGTAAATGGTAAGACTTCCTGTGTTCATATATTGGAAGACTTAATAATGTGAAGATGGCGATATGACCCAAAGTGATGTACAGATTCAGCGTGATCCTGATTACGATTTCAGTGGCCTTCCTTGCAGAAATGGCAAAGCTGATCCTCAGATTCATGTGAAATTGCAAGGCGCCCCAAATAGCCAAAACAGTATCCACCAAAAAATAAAGTTCTTCCTGATTTCAAAACTTATTACGAAGCTACAGTGATCAAAACAGTGTGGTACTGACACAAGGATAAAGATATAGACCAATGGAATACAGTGATAGAATGAGGAATCCAGAAATAAGCCACATACCTTTGGCCAGTTGATTTTCCACAAGAGTACCAAGACCATTCCATGGAGAAGATAATAGTGTCTTCAACAAATGGTGCTAAAACTTTAAAACACTTAGAAGAAAACATAGGAATAAACCCTCAGGACCTTAGTATGGCAATGAATTCTTAGATATAATACCAAAAGCGTGAGTAACAAACAAAAAAAAATAGATAAATTGGACTCTACCAAAATTTTAAAAATCAAAGGACATTGTCAAAAAAGTAAAAAAACAACCTACAGAATGAGAAAAATGTTTACAAATCATTTATCTGATAAGCACTTACTATTCAGAATATAAAAAGAAATCATACAACTCAACAAGAAAAAGACAACTCAATTCAAAAATTGGCAAAGAATTTGAATAGGAATTTATTTATTTTAAAGGTTTATTTTATTTATTTGAGAGAGAGAGAGCAGGGGAGGGGCAGAGGGAGAGGGAGAGAGAATGTCAAGCAGACTTCCCACTGAGTGTGGAGCCTGACCTGGGCTCAATCTCAGGACCCTGAGATCATGACTGGAGCCAAAACCATGAGTCGGACACTCAATCGACTGAGCCACCCAGGCACCCCTGATTAAGCATTTAAATAGACATTTCTCCAATGAAAATATAAACTTGGCCAAAAAGCACATAACATACTCAACATCATTAATCATTAAGGCAGGATAATCAAAACCATAAGTACCACTTTGCACCCAAATCAACAAAATAGAAAGCATGCGTAGCTGAGGATGGAGAAATCAGAGCCTTCACGCTTTGCTAGTAGGAATATAAAACGGTGAATCCACTGTAAACAACAGTGGCAGTTCCCGAAAAAGTCAAATACGAACTTATCATATGACCCAATAATTGCACGCTTTGAGATATATATCCCAGATAACTGAAAGCAGGGACTCCACCAGATCCTTCTGTCAGCATTCATGGCCGCACTCTTCACAATAGCCCAAAGATGGAAACAATCCAAATGTCCGTGAAAGATGAATGGATGGAAAAAATGTGATATTTTCTAGACAATGGAATATTATTCAGCCATCAGAAGAAATGAGATACTGAGGCTCCCTACAACATGCACAAACCTCAAAAACATGCTAAGTAAGTGAGAAACTGATCTCAAAAGGTTCATATCATATAGTTTCATTGATGTGAAATATCCAGATTAGGTCAGTGCATAGAAAAAGAAAGCATATTGGTGGTTTTCAGAGGATGAAAAGCAGGGGGAATAGGGACAGATCGCTTAATGGTTATGAAGTTTCTTCTGGGGTGATGAAAGTATTTTAGAACTTGGTAATTAATTGCACAGAATTGTGAATGTACTAAATGCCACTGATTTGTTCACCATTAAAATGGTTAATTTTATATGCTGTGAATTTCACTCCAGTTTATAAAAAAAAAAAAAAAAAAAAGCCCTATAGGAGAAGAGCTAGAAATGTTTGTAAAACTACCTATGTGGCTAGACCATAGAAAGCTAAAGAACAAAAAATACACTGAGGTTTGAGAATTAAGTAGGGACTAAGCTAAGTAGTATATTCTAGACTAAGATTAGGAGTTTGGGAATACATTCAGGGCTTATAAATCCTTATGATCTCAAAGGACACTTCAAACTGAGAGACACCGTGATTATAGTAGTGAAGATTAATTATGGTATATAGTCAGTGAATGTTATTTTTTAATATTCAGTTGAAGTCTTCCTACAGCAAATACTGTGCAGGTGAACATATTGGTCTAGTAATTTCTAAACAAAGTATCTCATTTCAGGTTGTATGTTGGATAATTAAATTATAATTCATCAGAAGAAAATGAATTATTTCTAGAAGCGTTTGACTTCTAGGAACTTCTAGATTTAACTTGTAACACTGAAAGGACTTCCTCTGGATGATATGGTCCTATAATTATAAAAATGTTTTATTAAAAGCTACATAATGCTGGGTAACAAATGCTAAGGATCTTGCAAAGTGTCACACTTTTCATAGCACCACGACTCTGTTAGAATTTTCCTTTTTAAATGATGGACCAAAAATCATTATACTTCTACGTTTGTTCATGTTCCCCAAATAAAAGTTTAGATTTTGCCTCTCAGAATTATTTAAAGAAGCATTTGTAGCATAATGGAAGGGACATTGATCACCTTGTTCAAGTTCCAGTCTGTCATTTATTGGCTGTGTGGTCTTGGACACATCCCACAGCCTCTCTGAACCTGGACTTCCATCTGCAGAGCAGGTATAACCAGACACAGTGTTTGCTTCTGCACCAGATCCTGCTTCAGACAAGCCAGCTTGAAAGTAAATTTTTGGCCAGCTGGAAAAAATGTATGATTGGAGGAGATAAAATTTAAACGAAATTAGAAAATGGAATTTATTGACTGAAAAAGGGAATTTGTAGAATGAATGTAAAGCACAGTCTCACTGGTTAAAAACAACTGTGTAGGTTTGTGTATATCTATATCCATCCATTCATCTATCCATCCACACATGTATCTAAAAAAGGTCCAGAAGACGTGAAGTTTTAATTTATTTGTTTATTCGTGTTTTCTAATTTTTTTTGCAATGCACTGTGCTGCTGTAATAGTAAAAGGGTTCTTTAAAAACTAAAATAAATGTCATCATATCTTGTGATTATTTAAAAACAGAATAGACAGCCCGTGTTGCAGAGCTGTTGATAGGAACATAAGTATTCACAAGAGGCTAGTCATCGTTCTTTAGAGTTCCCTCATTCAGTCCAGTCATTTCGAACTGTGGGAGTTACTAGATATGTTCTGTACTCACATGGTTGCTCTGCCGTCTTTTGTAGAGGCGTTTAGAAGTCCCGTATTTCGACACGGAACAGATAAGAATGGATTCAGCTTGGGTTTCCGTAAAAACATGCGACAAGTTTTTGGCGATGAAAAGAAGTACTGGTTGCTACCCATTTTTTCAAGGTACTTTGTGGTGAAAATATTCAGTTTTTAAACCAATGAAAGTAATCCAACAGAAGCACTATAATCCTGCATAGGAATTCCTGTTCTTTAAAGAATTATTTTATGATTCACTGTTATATTGATGCGGAAGTCAGTTAACGCATCACCTCCCTAAACGTGCCGTATGGAAGCCAATGTCTGATATTCGTGTTTTGCCCATAGTATGACTGTGTTCTGCTTGCAAACATCATGTTGTGACAGTTTCACTCGGCTGTCTTGTTTACTGCTCAATTGTAAGTTTTAATTTTCATTATAGCCTAGGTGATGGCTGCTCCTTTCCGACTTGCCTTGTTAATCAAGATCCTGAGCAAGCATCTACTCCCGCAGGACTGAATTCATCACTGAAAAAGTAATTCTGTATTTTTTCTATTTTACTTTCAAATAATATATCTTATCCTCCTGTGTCCTTTGGCTACATATTTCTTTAGAAAAAAATTAATAACATAAGATGATTTACTCTAATTGTTCCCACTTGGAATAGGGAGAGAGGAAAGTACGGTTGGGGAAGGAGACATAGCGAGCTTCAGTTAGACTTGTAAAACTCTGTTGTTACTCTGGGTGGTGGGTAAACAGGTGGTAATTCTCCATACGTTTTGGTTGATTGATTTTTAAAAGGTAGTGCTTGGAAGAAGAGAATATTAAGTCCAAATTAGCTCCCCTAGTGATCAGATGAACAGACGGTAAACTTGCCCTCTGACCCTCCAGGTCCTTTCTGTCTGTGGTAACTGTAATGTTATAAAGAGATAGAAGAAGTTCCCTGGATTAAGCTTTTAGAGATTAAATCGAATATCTGATACCCGCTTGATAGTGAACCATATTATTAATGCTTGTTAAAAACCTGTAAACATTATCCGAGCCATTTCAGCGGAAAGGAAAGGAGTCTTGGAGACTTCATGTCTGGAGACTTTTGCCCTTGCTTGAAGTCTGTTCTGGTTCCAGTTTGTCAAGAACTTGAGGAAGACCTCGAAATTTGATTCTGACTTCGATACTAACCAACAAAAGGCAAAACTACTTAAACTTTTTAAACACTATGTATGAATTTGTAAGTTTGAAACACTAATTTTTACATGCTGAAGACAGATTTATTTGAATATGGCCATACCTCTAGTATTTAAATGAAAACCGATGGCAGGAGCATAACCATAATATCATTCTTAGTTTACTTTTAGAGATTTTCTTAGCTGGGAATGCCATGTATGTAACCCCGGTACCTACATTCCTCCCATCCCGTGTGGATTTCGTATTGATCACAGTACTTCCTCTGGTGGAGGCCGTCATGACCCTCAAATTCTTCTTGAGTCAGTGACCCTGGTAGCCATTCCAAAACATTTTAAATTGTCACGAGATGAAGCCTATTTGCCACCCCATCCCTGGAGTGAGCTTTATACAGACCAGACTCAACAAGGTAATGAGGAGGCCATTCTGATGTGATTTACAGGGACATTCAAGGCACCAGAGTCTTACTGAGGTGGGCCCTCTGAGTTTGGCTTGACCATTCAAGGGTTAGGGGTTTTTCTTATATCTTGATGCAGAAAAATCCCATATTAATAGATTATTTAGAATGTTTTCAGGCTTTTATAAAGTTTACTAATAGTTTTCAATAATGCTTCTTGCCTTTTAAGTGGTTTTTGTAGTTCAAGAAGATTTGGGTTTGTGAGATAGTATCTCTCCTTCTACTAAGTGTACCGTAGGCTTTGGGAGAAATCCTAGTTCTGGCACTCTTGCCCTAAGGCGATCTTGTAACCACTGTGGGCTTCTCTTCCCTTTCCTTTAAATTTTGGGATTGAATTTTGACAGCTAAAGTATCTTTTACATAATTCTATAATTTCCCCTGATTAGCCCATATAAAATTGGCATTGCAAGTGATGATCTCTCCTCTGTACTCGAGAGTTTTATGTCTGACTGTCTACTCAACAGTCCCACTTAAATGTCTAAAAGTCATCTCCTGCTGAACAGGTGCAAAGCAGAACTCTTGATTGCCAGATGTTGACACTCCCCCCCTTAAGCTCAAATCTGATTCTCCTCCGTTCTTCCATATGTCCATATTAGTGACCCTCAGTCTCCCAGGTGCGCAGGCCAGGAACTGTGGAGTCATCCTAGATTCCTCTTTCAGTGACCTTGCATTTACTCTATTTGCAAATCCTTTCACATGCCCCTTCAAAATATACCAATGTTCCAAGTACTTTCTTACCACCTTCAGACTGCTTTCTGGTCCGAGCCTTCATTTCTCACGTGGATTATTTCCATGCCTTCCTTACTGATCTTTCTGATTCCATTTTTGCCCTACTCCAGTCTGTTTTCCATTAAGAATCAGATTGTGTCACTCTCGTGCTCAGAACCCTCCGTTGGCTTCCCATCTTAACCAGCATTAAAGCGAATGCGTGTCCTTACCTTAGCTGGTCTAATCTGGCCCCGGTAGCTTTCTGATGTCATCCCCTTGCCACTTTCCCATCACTCACAATTCTCGGACACACAGATCTTGCAGGTCCTCAAATATACCAAGCATGTCCCTTATTTAGTGCCTTTGTACTTGCCAATTCCTCTTCCTAACCGTTTTTCTCCAGGTATCTGAATGCTCTTTGACCTTCTCTTACTCACTTCTAGCTCAGGTGTAACTTCACGATAGAGGCCATCTTTGAAAACCCTTTGTAAAATAGCAACCTGCTCCTCCACTTCCCCGTACCTCTCTTTTTCAATTGTCATAGCTCTTACTGTCACCTGACTTATTATATATTTGCTATTTACTATTATTCCTCCTCAATTACAATGAAATTTCCATGCGATCAAAGACCATATTCATGGATGTAATTGGTACTCAGTGAGTACTGTTGAATGGATGGATCCTTCCTTGTCATTTGTTAGAGTCTTACTAGTGATAACGAATCTGCAAGGAGTCCCTAAACCAGGACCTAGTTACTATGCTGTACCTGGTGTATGGTTCCTCTCTTGAAGAATAATTAGAGTAAAAGAGGTTTTCTTTTTTCCCCGTATAAATAGGAGACATGCTTTTTATTTTTAAAGATTTACCTCCAAAATTTCAATAAGGGGATGTTAAAGTTACACAAAATTGAAATGTTTTCAAATTTAGATATGAGGTAATTATTAAGGAACAAAAGCATACCCTTTCAAAAATATAGTATAGTCAACTCACATATGTGAAATTATTCTCGGAAGAATTTTAAGTATTTTTTTTCTTTTGCACATTATTGTGATTACTATTTCAGAGTGTTCTAAAACTACGCTTACAGTTTCCATGCCAATATTTTTCTTCCAGCTAAGTGAAATGTTATTTTAATCTGTATTTTTTCATGCCATTCAATACGTCGATATATAACATGTCTACTTAAATTTTAAAACTTACATTCTTCTTTTAAGACTCTTCATTCCCCATATTAAATGTCACGTTTGTAAGACCTGGTGATGTCAGACGTTTTCAACATTTCTGCAAGAGAGTGCTCAAATTTGTTGTTTCAGCTTCACAGAGGAAGATAGAGAATTCTTTGTTCAAGACTAGTTAGGCCACTTAGAAACACTAGGCCAGTTTCTCTCAAACTTGTCTTTTTACCATTACCCATATATTTTTTTCCATATCTACATACCACTTACAAAACTGATATTTTTATTTAATATATTTAGTTAAACTGGCGTGGAAGCTAGTTTTTAAATCAAACATTATATCACTGTCATAAATGAAAACTAGTATAATTTGCCAGAAATAGAATATAACCTTAAAAAATAAAATTGATAATAAAATCCTATTAAATCCTAACTAGATTTCCTCACCTGCTAAAGTCAGAGGTGGAAGCCTGTTCTCTTTATTAAAAATGGAGACTTCCCAAAGTTAAAGATTGTCATCTTACTGTATTCAGAAGAATGAAAAGAGAATGGAAGGCAGAACGGTTTTCTCGTTGTGAGTCAGTGTGATACATGCCTTATTTCTTGTGCCCCCAATTCTCTTGCGAAGTGATTTGAATTCTGTACTTTGAGAAACACTCCACTCAATACTATCAAGAGCTAACATGTGATTATGATGACGATTATTATTATTTAGTCCTGAAAACCATCAGTTTCCTGCAAAGCCATTGCGAGAGTCCCAGAGCCACCTTCTCACTGATTCTCAGTCTTGGACAGAGAGCAGCACAAACCCGGGGAAAGGCAAAGCTGGTAAGGGTGTGCTTACTTGGCTGTTTCAGTAGATTTTATTTTTAAAAGGTGAAAATATAAAAATTCTATCATATTACCTACAGAATCTTTCTTGCTTCCCATTGTAAATTTAGAATTATCTCCAGGAACTTCTGTCTGTAAAGTACTTTGATTCATGTCTGTTGGCTGAAGAAGATCATTTTGTGAAAGATCTGCATTGCTTTTATTCCAGTTTAAGAAACAGTTACTACTGCCTATTTAATAAAATGATACAAATATACTCAAAATATAAATATTTAATGGAAAAATGTAATCAGCTCAGACACAAGATTGAAAATATCTACTAAAAAGGATCTTAAATTACATAGTTCTTTTACTTCAAGATTTCTATCCAGTTTCAAAATGTCAAAGTAAAGTTACTGAATAATTACCATAACTTCAGCTGTTATTTCTTCAGATCCCACTCACATTTCCCTTGTTATTGTTGTTGATTTCAATCTCTGACTACTTCAGTCAACATAGTTTATTGGCAAAGAAAAGGCAAGGCTTTGAAGTCAGACCTGATTTTAAACCCGAATTTGGACCCTAATCAGTGTGTGATATTTGTAGTAACCTAATCTCTTTTAGACGTAGTTTGCTTGCTTGCTTTTTTAAAGATTTTATTTAATTATTTGACAGAGAGAGCGAGAGAGCACAAGCAGGGGGAACAGCAGAGAGAGAGGGAGAAGCAGGCTCCCCGCCGAGCAGGGAGCCCGACACGGGGCTCGATCCCAGGACCCTGGGATCATGACCTGAGTGAAGGCAGCTGCTTAATTGACTGAGCCACCCAGACGCCCCTAGACGTAGCTTTCTTTCTTTAAAATGCTACTTATTTCCCAGGGTTGGTGAGGATTAACCAAAACATGTGACGATACTTGCAGGTGTATGTATATATGTGTGGTGTCCCTATAAATAAGCATAAAACCATACATCCATGATTAAGGCATTATTAGTCAGAAAATCTCTCCTTCATTTCTAATCCTTTCTTCAAACTCTATCGTAGTGCTGCCTGACTTTGGCTCCCTGCACTTTATTTATTTATTTTAAAATTTTTATTTATTTATTTGAGACAGAGAGCTTGAGAGAGAGAGAGAACTTGAACAGGGGGAAGGGCAGAGGGAGAGGGAGAAGCAAGCTCCCTGGTGAGTAGGGAGCCTGATTCGGGGCTTGATGTGGGGGCTTGATCCCAGGACCCTGAGATCAGGACCTGAGCCAAAGGCAGTCAACTGACTGAGCCATCCAGGCACCCTGGCTCCTTGCCTCTTAAAATGTTTGTTGTTTTATTTGAAATCTCTTTGGGATTTAGTGATAGTGAAAAATAGACAGTCTTAAGTAAAAATTCTAAAGTCTACAATCAGTCATATTCTCCTAAAATATATAGGCTTTCTTTAAAGAGTCTTGTTCCTTTTTTTTTTTTTTAAGATTTTATTTATTTATTTGACAGAGACAGCCAGTGAGAGAGGGAACACAAGCAGGGGGAGTGGGAGAGGAAGAAGCAGGCTCCTAGCAGAGGAACCTGATGTGGGGCTCGATCCCAGAATGTTGGGAACACGCCCTGAGCCGAAGGCAGACGCTTAACGACTGCACCACCCAGGTGCCCCAGAGTCTTGTTCTTAAGGAATATATATGCCCTCCGAAGATCCCCATCGTGTGGGTTTCCATAATTTGTTCTGTCTCTTCACCTTCAAACCTGCCATTCCATCTATGGGAAGGACTAGACATTGCCTAAACAAAAATTGATGCCACCTATTGGCCCTTTGAATCCATCAGTTTCCTTAGAGGCAAAGAAGTGATGTATAGTTGGGGGTCAGTTTTCCAGGGGGGTAGAAAGACAAAGAGCTCCCTTTCTTTCAGAAGGGATTCATGTTGCCTGGTGTAGTTCTGCATATAGAAGCGATTTCTTAGTTTCTGTGTGCTGTTAATCATTGGCATGTTAGATTAGTTTTCTGTTACGTGGTTGGATGAATTGAGAACTTATTTAAAGTTTAAAGGGTGGTGTAAAAGAAGGAAGAGAGATGTGAGAAGGACGAGGTGAGAAAGGCCTCAAAGATTAGTTTCACCAGAATGAGGGAGGGAAACGTAGAATTAGGAAGAGTGAGATGATGTGAGTTGCCAGGTCCAATGTATCTTTCGTGTTTTTGTTCACCCCTCCCACTTCCTCAGGTATACATCTCTTTTTATTTATTTATTTTTTTTGAGAGGGAGAGACAAGAGGGGGCGCAGAGGGAGAGGGAGAGAGAGAATCCTAAGCAGATTCCACACCCAGCGCAGACCCCACTCGGGGCTAAATCCCATGACCCTGAGATAATGACTTGAGCCAAAATCAAGAGTCCGATGCTTAACCGACGGAGCCACCCAGGTGCCCCTGTATATCTCTTTCTAAAGTGCCTTTTGTGACACTGGTCATTGCCAACACTACTGTATCGTGTGTGTGTGTGTGTGTGTGTGTGTGTGTGTGTCTGTTTCCATGTGAGCGTCTCAAAAACCTGTGCTACGTGCAAGGGCACCTTTGGATTGGGGTGGATTCAGGAATGAATAAACAAGTCTCTGTCTATTTGTTCGAAAGCAATACCCCCCCAAACAAAATGCTAATTTGTGTTCTTTCTTGAAGGTATGAGCAATCCTGCATTAACCATGGAGAATGAGACTTAACTCTTCAAACAAAATAAATTCATTTTATGAAAGTAAGGTGTTTTTCCTTTATTGTTATGTTTTGTATTTTTAACAGCTTTTCAGTTCTCTTAGGGCTAATAGCAACCATAAACATTATTATTTATTTTTGAGTGATTGAAATTTTAAGACGTTTTAGTTCACCCTTAGGGTCCTATTAATCATGCTGGAGACCTCTGAGTGTGGACCTAGCTTTGGTATTAGCTAGTATGTAACGTTAACTTGACAAATAGTAGAAATAAGTTGGTGAACAAAATTCATTTTTATAGTAATGCACTAAATGGCAAGGATTATTCCTACACTATTGAACTTTACATGATGATTTGTCCTATGATAGGAACTTGCAATTTTTTATTTTTATTTTTTGCTGTCCTTCCTTTATACAGTGGTTATAATCTTGACCATCTGTCAGTAAAACCTCACTCGGCCTAAGTACAACATAATTATATCGTTAGTGCAGACCTTCCTCATCCCTATTTTTGGTTACAGTAGGACCCCATAGCATGTGTTCTCCTTAAAATAACAAGTGCTCCAAATCATTTTCTTTAAACCATAAATTTTTTTAAACCTGTTGCTCCTAATCAATTTAAATAATCTTTAAAAGATTATTTATTGATAAGCCTCCAGTCAATATAATAAAGAGCCCTTTTGGAACAAAGCCGTAAACACCCAAACAAAACAAACTATATGTGTTGTTAGAATAAACCCAGTGTAGAGTTGAACAGTAAAATTATCAAGACAAAATACAAAACTGCAGTCCAGAATCCTAAAGTCTAAAGAAAGCAACAGAGGGGAATCTGAAACAAACCCATTTGTGTTAAAACACTTCACTGATAATCTGCTTTTTTTTCTTTGTTTTTTAACCCATTTTCTTTTTCAAAATCTGTGTTTCTTTTTTTAAATCTGTTTCTTTGTTTTGTTTTGGTTTTTGTAAATGGCTATGTAAAAACAGCAAAATACGGATCTGGCAGTTTGCCAGTTGACTAATGTATTGGTTTGGGATAACCGTGTGTGATGGTGTATTGGTTTGGGATAACCGTGTGTGATGGTGTGGTAGATCAGATCATTCGTAACTGTGGTTAGGCTCGTGAAAATTTCGTCTTAATTTGGTTAAATAGCAAAGAGACAATATTAAATTTCTGGAAGTAATTCTTAAAATGTAATTATGAATACACAAATCTAAATCACTAATACCACAAATAAAATATTTTACAAAAATAATTTTATAAAGCATATAAAGTTTCACAGGATTTTTTTTCAGGGTTTTCACTTGTTAGTTCTAATTGCCCATGTTTGTGAGGTCATATGTGTTAAATATTTTACAAGTTTACGTAGTAAACATTGTGTGTAAGTCACATAGACTTCCCAATATTTTTATTCATGACCCACGGTGTGGTTTGGTCATCATTATTCTCAACACTTTACACAATACCAGACACATAGTAGGTTCTAAATAAGCATTTTGTAAATAAGTGATAGAATAACATCATTAAAATTAAACATCTCACAGAAACTCGATTTTATTACATATGAATATATGACATAAATGGTTATAATAACCAAATGGCAGCATGAATCAGCCGTGATGTAAAAAAACAGTGATTTTGTGATGTAATGTTTTTCATTCTATTGATCTCACCAGTGACATTTAAATGTTTCTTTAAAAAATTGCATTTGCCCAAGGTAGCTACTATTCCAAATAGATTTTAAAAAGTTTCAAAAATAGTTTTTCCTGCTTTACATCTCAGACTTGAAATTCGTTCAGTCCACATTATATTGAATAATATTATCTGATATTGCTATGGTTTAATTATATTACTGAATGATATTTTCATATTCTCTTTTCTTTTTGACTTACATTAGTCAAGTTATCTGTGGTCTTTTTATAAAATATTAGTTCATCATACTTTGCAGATAGTTATGTACCTAGACCCAAAGCAGCACTAATGTGTAAGTTAAATTTAGCCTTTTCAACCTTCCCTCTTAGTCAAATAAAAAATGCTGTGCTTGTACGCACATGAAATTTCAAGATTATTTCCCCAAATCCCTAGTCCAACTCAGCTGTCACTCCTAAACTCCTACTGGCCTCAGACACATGCAGAAAGGAACCCTGCCACTCAGATTGGGGCCCCAAACCAGCAGCACTGGCATCACCTAGGAGCTCAATAGAAGTGTATGATCTTGGACCTTACCCTAGACCAACTGCATCAGAATCTGCATTTTCTGCATTTTAACAAAATCCTCTGGGGCTTGTAATATGCACATTATAGTTTGAGAAGCACTGATGTAGAGGTCTGTGTTCAAGAGCATATCTGAGCTTTCTAGCCTAGAAAACATTTAATTTTGAACAAGGAATGTTGTTCAACAAACGTTGAATGAATTGGTTAGTATTTTGTTTTTTATAGTTAACACAATAGTTTCATGATTTCTGTTTCATTTCAAGGTATCAATGCTGCAGGCGGATGGAAGAGGCTTCCCACAGGAAGGCACCATTGGCCTATTGTTTCCATTTCCCTTTGGCTGGATATGCAGAATATGAATTGGTTAGTTCTCTCCAAGCCGTTGCTTAAAACATAACGCATTTTTAAATCCAATATACACATTGTTTCAACTAACATGAATTCCTGCTAAATATTAGAAGTAATTAAAGTTTATGAATCAAGGGCAAAAATATCTTCCATCATAAAAACTTGGAATAAATTCACGGGCTGATTTTTACCCAAATATTTGGGTGGTACAATGTGTACATTTAAAAAGCCCATTAATCATCTGATTTTCTGATTCAGAAAATTGAGCCTATTAAGATATTGAAATTTAAAAGATTTCTAATTACAGTGTAATGACAGCTTTATTAGTTATCTGTGAGGTGCAGGTAACATATCAGACTTGTTCATTCGCTCTGTTGTGAATCCAGCCCCAGACAGTGAACTATAATGACTATTAATTCATTGCAAATTTTGAGTGGCCTACAGTTGAAGATAACCACCATTTTTGCCAGACTTTAATCTAATTCTAGCCTTCTAGCCTTTGTTCACTGCTGGAAAAGAAGTATGATCATTGAAGCCCCCGGTCACTGATAAGCAACTAGCTAGCAAATTTTTGTTACAACTTATACATTACTGTTACATCCAAAATATATTTTTCATCTCTTCTGATCTTCTTAAATTGGGGAAAAATCTATAAAAACAATTACAAAGATTGGTTTATGATGTTCTTTTGCCAGTCTGGCTTTTTTAAAAACCTCAATTTTTTTAGGTTATTTGTTCTCTTGAACATAACAAAAATATTGAAATCTGTTAAGAATTCTTAATGGGCGGATAGATTAATCCTCCATTGGTAACTATATTATTTCTGTGTCCCCTCATCAGAAGTATGATAGTTAAACTTTATAGTTCTTCAAATACTTAAGATTAAATTATGCAAATCATTAAAAGAAAACATATCCTTTTAGAACTAAATGGTAATGCTGTTTGGAAATTGAGTTGAAGGTAAACTGAAGTGGTGTGTTAGTTGATGCCAAAATGTTGGGCTTCAGTGAATATACTAGGAAGCTCTTGTGCCTTGTATGCACTATTTGAAAAAGTTTTATTCTTTTTTTTTTTGAGTGGAGTGTAAGTTTTGTAAATGTTAGAGATTAGAATAAGCTGTAAACCTTTTTTGGTACTGATTTTGAGAATTTAAAGCAGATTATCTTTTAAAACTTACACAGCTAAGGAACTGGTACTTAATCAAAAAGAAAATGGTATTAGACTTTTCCGAAGTCGGAGTTAGACGAAAATGCAACATATAATAGACTAGGAGACCAGAGAATAATGGAGTAAAAAAGATCCTTGCAAATACTCATTCTTTCTAAAAATGTAAAGTTTTATATTTAAATGAGTTTGTGAAAGAATCAATGTCAGCCAAATCCATTTTATAGATCATCTGAGTATAATTCTTTGAATAATAGGGTGGCACCTCTTTTCAGATTTTTTTTTTTAAGCTAAAGACTTTGATCTGACAATCTGTTTCAGGAAATCTCAGAAGATATGATGCATTTTTACTTTTAAAGCATTTTTTGGTCATCATCTTTTTATTACCTGAAGTGCCAGACTGGAACCTATAGCTACTGCAGGAAGTCTTAAGGGCAACAGCATCACCTGATGTGTTAAGAATTATATGCAGCCAGGTTATTTTCAAAGCACAGTACTATAGCCATTTTTGTGGACAGGATTCTGTGATGTGTTCCTTCTTGTCAAAATAGAAGATAAGAAACAAAAAGGGGGTTTTATTCCTTACCTTGCTAGAGTACTGTTAAATTTTTCCTTTAGGTCTTTTGTGTAATTATTGAAATACGTAAGTCAGTACCCATCAGAATCAGATTAAAAAAAATTTTATAAATAAATTTTTTTTCATTAAGTTGTAATGGTTCCCTTTTTGTTTTCATACAGTGGACAATCTTGAAAGGCTTTTGTTTTGTTTTTAATCTAGGTGGCTGTCATTTTTAGAAATGATGGCATATCTCATTAGATATGCAGTAAAAGTTTACCTGAGTGAATAAAGCATCAAATAGACCTACATTTTGTATATATTTATAAAATGTACCTTAAAAACATTTTAAGCATTTTGTTTAAAAAAATTTAATTGTTCAACTCAAACTTGAAGACACTTATACTCAACTATCCAGATAGTCCATTTAGCTGATAATTTTGATTTTTTTTCCTATTTTTAAAAATTCTACCATATAGGTAAAATTTTTAAGAATTTTTTTTAAATATTGTACAAATACTTCGTATACTTTAGTGAATATTTGCCATTGTGCAGTGAAAAGAGGGTTTGTATTTTCAAAGATGAACTTACTGCATCTGAATACAATGATGGGACATTTATCAGGCAGTGCTTATCCATAATTCCCTCTTGTTCTACCATAATAAAGTCTGGTTGATCACCTTTATTAGCTGTCTATATGAAATTGCCTTTGCACTGACAATCAAAATTGCTTTAAAGATACACTTTTCCTAATAGTCTACCAGAGCTACTACAGGCGAAATTGATCTACAGCCTGGTCAGAACATAGGTCTTTTGAGAAGGGGTGGATGACAGGGTGAGGTAAGTATGCGTTGGTAAAATGATTCTGAGGACAATTAGAAACAGACCATAAAGCTCGAGGACATTGTGTTCAACAGGGGAATATGGCATGTCTGACAATAACTACGTTCTCTAGAGAAATCAAATACAAACGCTTTGTAGAACATGTTCTTACAAAATGAATGTAGTAATGTGATTCACGCTTCAAGAAAACCACCTGTGAAAACACTGTTACTCCATTATGAATGAGCAGGTTTTCCCTATTTTGACTTACATGTGTCCTGCAGCACAGTGTTCCCTTGATTTCCATCCTCAGAAAGAGAGATGGAAGAGGATGTCCCACCATAAGGCAGTCTGGGTGACTAATTGCTCATCCTTTAATTGTTCTTACACCAACAGAAAGTTAAAATAGGACTGTTGGGGCGATGCCAAACAAATCACTTGCAGCTTTTTCTCACGGCAGGAAAGTGACAGCAAAAACACAACTGGTGACAGTACCCAAGGTAGATCTTTGTTCTTGTTTGTAGCCAGGATTCAGTATTTGATAGCTTACTGTTGGGGGAAATGTGTTAAGATGATTCATCTCTGAGCACCAGTAAAACCAAATGGGGCCTTTTGATAAGTGATTTTAAGCTCTGGTTTATGCTATGTAAAGGAGCTCCTCGCTACTCAGAAAGGACAGTACTAGTTTGTGATTTATAAAAAACTAGCCTTTGTGTTGCGTCTTCCAGGGAAGGTTTTACAGTGTAAGGAGATCTCCTGACCTGAATTTATTAATACTTAACAGTTCTTGTTTGACAGATAAAGGTGCTTAATTAAAATGAGACAAAAAAAAAATGCTCCAAAGTAGAATTCTGTTAATGACGAATTAAAAAATTGATTATCACAGAAAGCTTCAGTTCTTGTCTTTTATTCAACTATGAAAGAAAAGCTACTGTCAAGAGTTTAGAATTTGTACCTTTTTCCTTAAGTATAGCCTCCTGAAGTCTAGTATTAAAAGCATCTTAAATGACCTAATCAAACATTTATTGTGAAAGGTGGGTATTAATAAAAAGCAGCCTTAATCACACATTAATCTTAATATAACATGCAAACATGTTTCAAAGTTCTTTAAAAAATATCCTTAGGTAAGTAGATGCTATGAATGAGCCCGGAATGGCTCTAGAGAACCAACTGGAAGAGAGTCTGGACACACACTATAGCTCAAGTATGATGTTTTTGTTTACTGTCTTTTCACATGGTCTTTGCACTAGTGTAAGACACCAGCTAACAAGGACCAGTGTTTATTCTTGTGTAGAAAAAAGAAAACAAAGGTGTCAGGTGAAATGGGTACCAGCCAAACCAGAACACCTTACATGTTCACAAGGTTTTAAATCTGACCAACTCAACCTTTTTCTGCTTCATGTGTATTTCTACAGATTGAGTTGTTAACACATTTGAGTAGATTTCAGGTTGCACTAATGTAGTGGTTTCTCAACTTTGAAAATAGTCTCGCCTGTATTTCCATAGACTATGAAAAGAAACTACTTCTTTGGTCAAACTTAGCATTGATTTCTCAAATAATAATAGCTGGGAAAGCACTAAACATCTGACTTAGAGCCAAAGAAAAATACTCAAAATGCTTTGTTTTAGAAGTAACTGTCAATGTTGTGCCCAGTGCCCTCACTCTTCAACCAGCTGTTCTTCCCAAAAGGCTATGTTGTTAAAATTAATTTTCTCTAGACACAATTCTTTAGGCTACTGCATTCAGAAACCGTGACCTAAATATCAGTAAATGGCTTTGCTTGCCAGTCATAAACAGACTTTGGTTGTAGCCTTATTTTCATTTCTTATTTTTGTGAAGAAATCACGATGTGTTGAGATATTCCATTTTAAAATTTCTGTTGCTTTCCCAGTAGTTGGGTATATTGTGATGAGCGCTTGGTATGGTTATGTCAACATGTATTGTGTTTTTTAGCAGTTAGAGTGTCATTGCTTGACAAACACAGTATTTTACCATACAGTTTGGTAAGATAATCCACATTCCAGTGTGCCTTCAAGGCACATCATTCAAAGTGCAGTTTTCTTGTTTTGACATAGTGGATATGATCTGGTAACAGAAAAAATAATAAAATGTTGTTGTACAGATAGAGCACTCCAAATGCTTTCATAAAAGCAATGTGAAATGATGACAAAGCCATACGCAGTTTCTGTAGCAGCTGTTCAACCTTCCCAGTGTGGTGCGAAAGTAGCCATAGACAGTACAGAAATGAGTGTGGCTGCATTCCAATAAAACTTTACTTATGGACACTAAAATTTGAATTTCATAATTTTCACGTCAGGAAGTATTATTCTGATTTTTTCCCCCCAAACATTTTAAAACCGTAAAAACCATTCTCATCTCACTGGCCATACAAAAACAGGCAGCAGTCTGGTTTGGGCCTGTAGGTTATAGTTTGCTGACCCTTGCTCCAAGAGATGTAATAGAATATGGTGAGTCCAGAATTAATGGCTCGGGAACATTACAAAATTATCAGCCAAATATCTCATGTCCAAAAGCTGGATTTTTAAAGGTCATAATGTTCCTCTTATAGAAGTTATAAGATATTACTGCTTACAAGACAGAAACCAATATTGACACAAACTATGAAATTCAGCAACTATGTGGCTATTCAAAAGGGAATCTTTATAGTCCCTATTTTTTTTAAGGAGGTGAAGATCAAAATAAGAAGAAACCAATTAGATTATCTGCTATATTGTGTCAGCTTTAAAAAGAAGCCACAGTAAGTCATATCAAATGCATTTACTTTGTCTTTCAGAATAAATGCATTCCTGGAAAAGAAATAAAAATCAATTCTTAACATCTAGTTGAGGTATTCATAAAAAATAAGGTGACAGTGTTGAAATGCAGAAGTCTTGATTAAGAGACTAATAATTAGCTACAGTTAAGTTATGGAGTTCTGTTCAGTTGCCCAAATTAAAAAAATAAAAATTCCCCAAATAAATATTTTTAAAACAAAATTACCAGTCATCAACATATATAAGAAAACATTTCTGAAGCCTTTATTTACAAAAGCTTTAAAAACAAATATTACCCTCTGTTTTGCAAATAACGTTTTGTTTAAAAAGGACCATCCAGTTACAGCATTGTAATATCATGAATAAAGAATGTACAAAGGAAACAAACCAATATGGCTAACATTTTAAGATTTGCTAGTATTACTGATTGAAATGTAGATAACACACATCATAACTTGTAGTCTATCATTTCAGGGAAGAGTTAATGATTACCAAATGTCTTCCTACACATGCTCTGGTCTGGTCACATATTCTGCATGGCTAAATATTTCACAGTCTCTTTTGTCAATATATATAAAATAGATTGCAAAGATATACACAAAAAAATAAACAAGCATTACACTCCTCAGGTAATTTTAATTAGCTATATATATATAGCCATATATATACACACATATATGGCTTTATATATAGAATATAGTTTTGTATTTTGTTGTTTTGCACCAAATCTCTCCATTATTTATCTTTGTAACCACTGTGAAAGCACAATTTTCTAATTTAATTTGGTACAAAATATATACCTAAAGATTTGCTATCTTTGGATGTTAATGAAATTGATTTGTGGAATCAACAAAGCAAGAGCATCGTAAGTATGGCTATAAAATTTTTAAAAAATTAAAAATAAGGGTAAACAGTGACAGAATAAAAAGAAGCAGATCAAGGGGGAGGTGTGCGATCATAAAATAACTGCGGCTTCGGTTATCTTGGATGCCATTTTCCCGGCAGACTTTAAACATCCAATCACAAGGGATTTTTCCTGAAGGGTGTAAAGCTGGTTTGAAAAATTCTTCAGTCACAGAGCAGCCTACACATGCCAATGAGAAACTGACAGACACTAGATGTGCTTGGAAGATTAAACACTACATACAGAAACAGCAGTTACTAAGCTTCTCAGTAGTTTTTTGTCTTTTTTTTTTTTTTGTAGTCTTGCTGAATCAACCGTTTGCACAATGCATGTGCTATTTCCGTGGGTCAAAAACAAGTAAATACTGTATAAGGTTGGCAGATGGTCATTTTTCCAGCTAAGAGCAAGAAAAGTCAAAATTTCTGATAAAACAGAGGATTTGAGTCAGAATCATTCTCTAAAGTGCAAAATTGATGGTCCACAATCTCAAATAGCTAAAACTCCTGCAGAATGGAAGGGAGACATGAAATAGGGAAATAAATTACAGTCAGTGCTAGTTAATTTAGGAAGGGGGAAAAACAAACCAAGCCCAAGCAGGTAAAGTTTATCAAAATATTCAGTATGATGCAGCTTTCCCCACTCTCTGTCACACATGCCTGCTAACAAGTATATTAAGGCCAAATTTAACCTGAATGCTTTTCTATTTATTAAGATCTGAGATAGGAATGGTCATACTAGTACTGAAAGGCAGAAAATAAAATGGGCTATGAAAGAAAAAAAAATAGTATTATCTATTGTTCAAGGGATTCAACCAGAGATAAAACCTATATACAAGCTGTGTGTAGCTCAAATAAAAATAAAAGGACTATTTCATGTCATGACTGCTTGTTGGCTTCCTCTTCATATGCATTCCCTGTGCCATTCTGTACATAGGATGAACCAGAACCAAGGCCATACAAATGACCACAATATTTGGCATCATCAATATGATCTTCAAAGAACATCTAAAAAGGAATTTTGGGGAAAAAAAAAAAAGATAATTTTAACCAAAAGGTACCACTGGTAACTTACATTTCAGCAACGTAAGTACTGACTGTTCATTAACTAAAATGACAGCTCTTTTCTATGGTGCTCCTTTGAGGCCACACATTTTAAATTCAATGAGTAAGACTAATGTTTTCAAGAAGTACAGAGCTCAAGAGAAACCAAAGAAAAAGATTACAAAAAAAATGTATAAACACGTGTCTTTCCTAGTAACATTTAGATCAATTTTATGAGAGTTTATAATCATGGAAAAATGGCAGGCATTTTTATTCCATTAATGTAACAACACTCAATGGTGAAAATATCGTCAATAATGGGAGAAAAAAGTTTAGGCTTATAAGTAGCCTTGAGTCTACATGCAAGGCTGAGTTAGCTGAAAACAATCAAACCCTAAACACGTTCTGGACAGTAAATTCTGAACATTTACACTAGGTTACTATTCTTGAAGCAGCCAAGGAATATAAAGATAACAAATTAGTAGCAGAGAATCCACCATTAATTGAACCATTAAGGTACTTTTTTAAAATGCAAAGCTAAAAATCCAAGATTGTTTTAATTCTCTAGCACTGGAAAGAAGTACAAACAAAGTATTTACTTGTCATGAATAGACAGTCCAAATCACTTCTGAATCAATACTTGGCAAAACAACTATTATTACAATTGCTACAGAAGTTTTAAATTTCCAGATAGTTCTCAGTCAATTCTTGAGTGTCTAAGAGGATATACTCAAAAGAATTCTACAGTTATTTTGCAAAAAGGAAAACTTTCTTTTCTTTGCATTTAAATTACAGTGAGGTAAACCTGCATCTATCACTCCATTCTGAGCTGGAAGGAGACTTGAGTTCATTCAATTCCACTCTTCTATACCTAGCTTTATAGTCAGTACTGCCTTTTGCCACTAAAGGGGCTCTGCTCAGTACGATTTTTGATTCAACAACTACTTCAGATTTACTTAACCACTTGAGGATTCAGACTTGGTAAGACTCAATCTACTAAAAGCACTATATAAGCACTACTCTACAAACCCTCAAAGTGCTGCAAAATGGCATGAGCAAATGGTATTTTACCAGCAGTTTAATGCCTACGAGAAGACAATGCCGGGGAAACCTAACATGCAGATTCCTTGGCTCGGCAACAGCAGCACTGATGTGGTCTACAGAAAGAGTTCTGGAGTTCTCCCACTAGTAATGTGTGTGTGTGTCCTTGGATAGACGTTACTAGCCTCTGGCTTCAGTTTTCTCATCTAAGAAATAGTATGGTTGGACCTACATGATTCCTAAGGTAGTTTAAACTGTTGCATTTTTCAGTCTATGAAGAAATCATTTTTTCACTGCCCTCTGAACTACATTTCAAGAGGACTTATTTTTGAACACTCTAATTCAAGTGTGTTGGACAGAGCCTACATGCATCTCTAACCAGATCTTCATTTAACGAGCACTTATTGCCCAAAAACTTTTGCCGTTAGATTTTTAATGTTCTCAACCTAACAACCAACTGAGAAAAAGGCACTGATGTCTTCATACTTCTCTCATTTTGAAAAAGGCCATTCCTGTGAGCAATGAATCAGATCCCGCTTGATGCTGTGGTCCTATCCGTTCCAGCTCTAACTGTTCAGCAACTTCCTGTAAACCACCCTAGAAGAAAGAAAACCTGCCTGTCAACAAAGAAACAGTACAACGTCCACATTCACAAGTTACATAACTTAGACACTGACCAAAATATAAGTGGACTTTAGCACGTAAAGATGGACCTTATGAAGATCAGAAGAAAAAAGAATGTGAATTACAAATCAAAGTATTTGTTGAATATGGGAGAAGTTTATAATGTAGTAGAAAATGAGATCCTAATTGGAAAAATTTATCTTCATCATAGGCTTTAAGGCATGTGACAGGCAAACATTCCTAAAGATGTGGGGGAAGCAGATCCTATACAAGGGAACCAGGTGTACAGGGGAACATTTATCAAGTACATTTAGTCAATCCGTCCATCAATATAAAAATGACATCGGCAGTCCTCCCAAACTTTCCTAAGCTTCTCACCAATCCATTTCCAAGTAGTTTATCTAAATACTTTGTACAAAGCAAAGCTATTATGACTAACCCAGTCCTTAAAAATCCACTAAGTGCTTAATTATGGCTTTGTTAAGAGAATGCTGTTTTAAGAATACAACTCCTTAGCAGGGTCTAAATATCTGCTTATGTTAATGTTGCCAGGCTTAAAAAAGAAAGGAGAGTGAAAGGAAGGAAGAGAAAAAGAATAAAAGAGAAAATAAAAAGGAAGAGAGGGAAGGAATAATGGGGGGAAATAGGAGGTGAGTAAGGAAAGAAAGATCAGGACAAATTTCTCCCTAATTGTTAAGGCAAACTAGCCCCCCTCTGCTTCACAGCTTGAAACAGTGCTTTGCACAGACAGCTCTTACTTCTGAGCTAAAAATAACATGAGGATTAGGTATCATTAGCAGCTGCTTAGGAGAGCAACAGAATAGAGGCATTCGGCATGGCTGACCACAGGTCAAAAAGCACCTTTGTCATTAACCTAAATTTAACACAGCAGCTCACTCGGCATATTCAGAATATCTGGTGTACTTAGAAATTTTCCATTATCATACACATAGTGAGCAATAATTTGATCCTGTTCCTAAAATATGTCATTATAGAGACATGTCAGATTTTAAAAAGCACTTCCAAAGCCAGATTAAAACATCTAGGCCATGGATTCTCAGCACGTAATGCTTTCAGGGGTGGACTGAGTTTCTACAGCAATAAGGCTATCCTACTGCAAGTTCACTTGAGTCACATGGAGAAGTCTCTTCAAATTGCACACAGTCCTGCTGCTCTTAGTTGCTACAAACATAAGTAATCTTTCTTAAAAATTTCCCCAGTTATATGCCATATTCTGTAATAAGGCAAGCAAACTTTGGCCAAAAGACTACTTCTCTTCTGATTTTAAGTTCATCTGTCAAAAGCAAAGTTTCCTTATTCAACTCCTACAGTTTCTTTCTGCTTAAAAGTAAAGCTCTTATTTTTTTTAAGATTTTATTTATTTATTTGACAGAGATAGAGACAGCCAGCGAGAAAGGGAACACAAGCAGGGGGAGTGGGAGAGGAAGAAGCAGGCTCCCAGCAGAGGAGCCTGATGTGGGGCTCGATCCCAGAACGCTGGGATCACACCCTGAGCCAAAGGCAGACGCTTAACGACTGAGCCACCCAGGCGCCCCAAAAGTAAAGCTCTTAAGGTTTTACCATCTCCTAAAAGTATAACTTTATCTGCACCTCTAAACACCTGGTAAGAAAATGTGATTAACCTAATGCAGGTTCTACCAAACAGCCACTTTACCTAAATGTGCTTTTTAGTTACAGCTTAAATACAAACACAGCTGGAAAAAAAGATAAAGCCCTTCTATTCCTTGGGAGTCTGTGCCACCACATAAATTCGTTTTCAAAACAAAGGAGCACTTCACTTATTAAATGTTCCTTCTGAAAGAATTCATGTTCAGAAGTAACATTATTACACATGCATTCAGCAGTGTCAGACTGCAACTTACTGTCTAGACAGGACCTACACATTCACAGTAGCACTAACATCTTGACATCTTTTGGGCCAGGAAAAAAAAAATCTTTTAGCCATGTAAATTAATCCTAGGAACACGATCTATGACTAGAACGCACAAAATAATTTTTCTCCAAGCTGAAGGGAAAACTCTGTTTGCTACATTACTGACTACACTGCTGGCCACCTCAGGTTTTATCCTGCATGGATAGCTTGTGCGCATGTCGGGCAGCGTGTACTCACACTTCTGTGCAAGGGAGCCTTGCTAGTCCTCACTTTTTGTGCAGGTTTATGACTTTCAATCTGGGAATGCTGAAAATCTGATTCTTGGTTTGAATTCTGTTGAAAACTTATTCTGCCAATGTACACTGAAACTTTGAAAAAGGATTTCCCACAAATTATTTATGCAGCAAAAAGAATCAAATGACCAGATAATGTAATTGCATTTAATATAAAACTTAAAATATGGCTTTAAACAATATCCCAGGCTAAAATTTTATTTATCAGTCACTCAGTCTAAATAGTGTGTGGATTACAAATCGCCACTTAAAAAAGCCTTACTTTGAGATTTTTGCAGCTCTTCATGAGGTACTTCACATCATAAATGACAGGAAAGAATAATCGAAGGATCTCAAAGAAGTCAAGTTCTTCTTCAGGCAAGTTAGAGTTGGTCAGGATTTTGATTAAATAGCCAAAGTCATAACCACTACAAAAGGGTTAAATATAGAACAGAGACATATAAATACCATAGAGATGAAAAAATAATTTCTTTTTCTGATACAAATTTTAAGTAAGCCACAATTGCAGGTCAAAAAAGGAATCACCCCCCCCCAAAAAAAAGCAGAGAGAAAACAGACATGTTTCTAATAATGGGAAAATGCCATCATCTTACCAACAATGATCCGAACTTGTCACTATCATTCAGAGATACCAGCATATAGATCTATACTAGCATCTCAAGCCTGCAGTCACTACTATTTTGCTGATCTCTAAAGGAAGAACTCTTTAAAAAGTATCAAACTATCCATAGATGTCTCAAAAAATTTTAAATAACTATGGAAATGGAAAAATATGAATGGAAACGTGGCTAAAGATGTCAAAAGGTAGCAGAATTGGCAAAAATAATACAACTCTTCCCATATTTTATTTTTTTAAAGATTTTATTTATTTATTTGACAGAAAGAGAGCCAGGAGAGAGGGAACACAGCAGGGGGAGTAGGAGAGGAAGAAGCAGGCTCCCAGCAGAGAAGCCTGATGTGGGGCTCAATCTCAGAACCCCGGGATCACACCCTGAGCCGAAGGCAGACACTTAACAACTGAGCCACCCAGGCGCCCCCAACTCTTCCCATATTTTAGAGGTCATATGCTTCAAAACCCAGAGCGGGGCGCCTCGGTGGTTCAGGCAGTTAAGTGTCCGCCTCTTGATCTTGGCTCAGGTCACGATCTCAGGATCGTGAGTTCAAGCCCCATATTGTTGGGCTCCACACAGGGCATGGAGCCTACTTAAAAAATAAAAACAAAAAAACAGAAACCCAAAGAGTAATTCCCTAATGGAAGTATTTTCATTTCCTTAAATGATTTTATCAGTCATTCTCTTCCCTCAAAATTCTGTTCCTATCTCATATGGCTCCTCAAGACATATTAATGGAAATGCTGCACATGGAAGAAACAAAAGTAATAAACATTGAGAACTACTATCCAGAGAATAAAATACCAACTCCCACACTTTCAAATCAAGATCTCCTATCTTTATTGCTGGGTTTTTTCCATAGCTTTGTATGTCCCCACATTCCTGTGCCATAATTACACACCCTTTTTTCCCTGTCTACCTTTCCTTCAAGGACAAGATGCCTTCCCTGAAGAGTTTGGCTCCCACTGATTTCTTATACAAGCTGTTTTCTTGTACTTCCCTTTAATGCATTATTGTTTTCTCCACTAGTCTAGTGGGAACCACATTTTAAAAAATATCTTAAAATCTTTTACTTCACAAAGCTGGAACTCAGTACATATTTGGTAAGAAGTGGTATTAACATATCTTTTGGGGGGGATACAAATAAAATTTCTATTTAATGTTCAGAATTACTTCTAATTTTAAAAAGAAAAAAAAGAAGCTTTACCATTGAAGACCGTTAAGGAATACCAAAGTATAAGCAATTAAAGGCAAAAACCTTTAAATTTCTGGTAATTGGCAGGGAAATGACTGCTAAATAAACTAAACAGAAGTCAATACAGCATTTGCTTACTACTAGTAAAAGACTGTACAAGAATTTAGGATTCATAAGTTTCTTAAACTAGTCTTTATCTCCTGGAAATAGGTTAGAATATGATGAAAATATTTAATGACATTTAGAATAAAACCTTAACATATCTTGACAAATACTGGAGTCTAACTTAGACTCTACATTCTAAGGAGACATGAACCCTTTGTTTTTGTTGATCTTAATATCCCCAACGCCTAGCACATGGTATTTGCTCAGAGTATTTTTTGAATGAAAGAATGTCATATACAGCAAAAGGACAGGATGATGTTTTCTAGTCATGACCAGGAAGTCAAAAAACAAACAAACGAACAAAAAAAAATGACAACATTCCTCAAGTTAATAGAGACTTCAGTCTTGTCTCCTGAGGTATAGGCTCAAATGGAGAACAGAAAGCAGAGATGACAGGTGACAATTAGTATGGTCAATACCTCCAACTCAAAAATCACTGCTTAGTACTACATCAGAGTTTGCAATAGGAACAGTCCTTCACTGTAATCATTCCAGAGGCCAGAGCTGGAAATTCTAAAGCATGCAGGAGACTCTTTATTTTTTAAAAAATGTGTGACATGGACCCAATATAAGAACATTTAATAGAAGGCCAAATAAAATAATTCCCAATGCCACTTTTAGTCCCTGTGCTTCCAGTTTTAGTTTACCTCAATAAAAAAAACTCTTATTTGGAAGTCTTTTTTTTACAAAATGGAACTAATTCCCCTTCTAGAAATTCTCTTTAACAATCCAGTTTTATTTTATAATAAGAATTAAAAATGACCATTTATTTTATTGAGAATTTACTGTGTGTAAAACCTTTTACTAAAATGCTCTAAATATATTATTGGCCATTAAAACAAGACATTTTCCTAAGTAATGCCTACCTGATCACTCTTCTTTAAAAAAAAAAAAAAAAATCCACCACCCCCACCCACCCAACATCCTCTTTGCTATTTTTTTCTCCACAGCATTTATCAGCATCAAACAACAATATAAATTTCATCCTTTAAAAAAAAAAATTGCCTACTTCCACCAGAATATAAACTTCATGAGGATGAGGATTTTAGTCTGTTTTGTTCACAGCTTAATTCCTAGAATCTTATACCAGAGTGCTTGGCATTGGTAGGTATTACATAAATATTTTCTTAACGAATGAACAGTATCATTCTACGGCTCAGAAATGTTAAATAACCCTTGGTAACACTGATTCCAAATGGCACTGCTGGATTTAAACCAAGATCTACTTTGTCAGGCTAACTCTGTCCACTATGCAATACTGTCTCTCTCACTGGCTAAAAATGAAACACATATCTTTAAATTAACCCATAAGTAGACCAACATTAGCTTCTTGAGAGGCGACTGCTATGTGGCAGCCAGTTCCTTGTAGAAATAAGCCTGAAAGCACTAAAACAGTGACCCACACCAAGTGTGAAGCTGCTGGGAAATGGAAACACAAATGCTATTTTCAGTGCAATCTTTTTACCTATGAAATGATAACCATTTGACCCCTTCGCAGAGGACCACACCCGATGTCATAAGAAGTTCTGCAAAGTACTGGGTCTCAATTCCTTCCTCCTCATGTTTTTTAAACTGGATGCCGGATGTTGTGAGTAGCTCTATAGAGTCCTGGGCATACATGTCCTCCCTGGCAGGAGAAAAAGAAAGACAACCTTCAAAAGTGCTGTACTTCAAACAAACCGTTTTTCTCTCACTCACATCTCTAACCTACAGTGCCAGAAACAACAAAACAGGAGGACTGGCTTGGGTCCGATCATTCCAATGCTTCACATATAGGAAGGAAAATACAACTTAAATATAAAATTATTTTAGAAAAGCGTTCAGCAAATTATCTTTCAAAACATTCTAAGGGGGCGATTTTAATCTTTACTACTGATTGAATTTCATTAGCCTCTCACAAGTTAAATATATTTAACTGAGTTTGAACAAAGGGTCTTCTACTCCCCAGGGGCTACCACCACAAAGTGAAAGACATGTTCTTTTCAGGGGCTTTCAGTCTCAGCAGCCTATTTATTGCTGCCAGATGGAGCTGGAGCCACAGGGCTAACAGCCTATATCCACCTCCCATGCTCCCAGCAGCACCAGGAAAGAGACCAAGAGGAAAACATCTGATGTGGCTCAGTTAAAACTACATTCCATCCTAAAGAAAAAGGAGTTTCCTCCTCTCACTAATAATAAGCCTTTCAAATGGCTCCAATAACCAGTAAAATGTTTAAAATTAAAGACCTTGCTATAATTGCAATAATTTCTTCTAACAATCTTAATCTGAGAAAATCACCTCCCAAAAGTCAAGCCAGGAAATCTAAATATAAACCAATCCTTCAAGATTTTACTCAAGCCAAAAAGAAAGCCTTAATTTCTAAGCACAAACACAGAGGTATCCAAAATGTTAAATTAAATTTAAAAAAGGATCAAAACAAAGGTATAGGTTTCTGAGAATACATGAAAAGTATTTTGTGCATTGCCCACTGGATTTTTTTTAATTTACTTTTTAAATTGCAAGAATACTAGTTTCTACCACTTAGCAAAAGAAAATTCTATTAAAAGCTTTAACGAGACTAATTAAACCAAAAGAAACATTACATTTAGGTGAAAAAGTATTCTTATGGTCTATTCTCTGGAAATCAGTCTGCTTCTAAATGTCTTTGAAAAATAACAAAACATAATGTTGTATGGTGCCAGATGGTAAATACACATATTGTGGTGAGAACTGCACAACGTACAAAATTGTTAAACCACTATGTTACACACCTGAAACTAATATATGTGAACTATACCTTAATATGAAAATTTAAAAAACAAAAACTAGCCACTGGAACAGTTAAAAAAAACAGAGGGGAACTGCAATCATCACTTTAGGTCAAAATTTCCCCCAGGAAAACCCTTTAGGAAGGATATCTGAATAAATCTACTACAAGTATCTTTCGTTAAACAACAGATATCGGTGGTCTTATTACACTAAAAATATGTAATTTAAACAATTAAAATCTCACTCATCAGGCTCTGACACTCCCATTGAGAGGCATACGTTAGCAAATTATAACCAACCCAAATCATAAGATTCTTTCTCTAGGCTCACATTATTCTGGGCCATATGCTCACTTCATCTTTATTTTAGTACACTCTATCAGAATGTAAGCTTCAAGAGGGCAATGACTTTTGGGACGCCTGGGTAGTGCAGTCGTTAAGCGTCTGCCTTCGGCTCAGGGCGTGATCCCGGCGTTCTGGGATCAAGCCCCACATCAGGCTTCTCCGCTAGGAGCCTGCTTCTTCCTCTCCCACTCCCCCTGCTTGTGTTCCCTCTCTTGCTGGCTGTCTGTCAAATAAACAAATAAAATCTTAAAAAAAAAAAAAAAGAGGGCAATGACTTTTATCTCTTTTGTTTAATGTCTATCACCACATCAAAAAACATGTGAAGTGGAACAGTGAGTGTTGCACTATTTAAATCAGAATTTCCCAAACTTGCCCCATGTCAGCAATCATCCAGAGAGCTTACCAAAAATATGGATTCCCAGGTCCTATACCTAGACCTATTGAATCACAATATCCAGAAGAAAGATCTGGGTAAGTACTTCAGGTATTTAATGATCAATAAGTCTGGTTTAAAAAAAAATGTATAAAATTACTCCTCTTTGTGTATAGTTCACATAACTCAATGCAGATTAAGCTAATGTACTATCATTTAAATTTCTTTGAAGTAAATATTTTAAAATTTGGAACCAATTCTATGCTTTATAATGTCCAACTCTTTCGAAGAGAAAGCTGAAAGCTTCATACAGGTAGGCTAATAAATCTCTAAATACGATGAAGAAAATTTCCTGCTAGTAAGGGAAACTCCACAATTGTTACATTTCAATTCTCCAAATCAATAGACTGTCCCCTTCCCATGGTATCCATTTCAAGTTTTGAAATCATTCCCCATCTTCAAAAATCCTAGTACATGCAGGAATATATTAAAGGATGCAAATCTCAAAAAAGTAGTCAAAACATTTGTTTAGTCAAAAATGTAAGGACTGCTGCAGGTGCAGAGACTGGCTTACTGATTAGAACAATCTGTTCAGAACAGCCATGAACAGTAATGCGACTGCTTCTAACACTAATCAACTACTGAAGTTTTAGGTGGCAAAATATCCAGGTATAATAACTGAAAAGGAGTAAAAGCCACGTAGAAATCACTAAAAAAGGTTTTCCCAAAATGCAGAGATACAAGGCTACTCATTTCAAACTATATCCTAAAAACAGAAACTAACTTAACTAGGTATGTTAAATCCAATAAATATATTTTTTCACCCTTCACGTCCAACATGGGGCTTGAACTCATAACTCCAAGATCGGGAGTCGCACACTCTACGGACTGAGCTAGCCAGGCGCCCCTACTTTTTGACCTACCGACAAGTATAAACTTAGCCCACTACACAAATTCACATTTTTAAACACAGCAGATTAAAGATTTTACAATTTGGAAACTCTTTCCAACCTCAATCCATTCCTGGCTCACCAAACATTTTACACATTTTATATATTTTAAAACATCCACCCTATAAATTTAAGTTTATGCTTAAAAATCATGAGCAAAGGCAAACCAGAATACAGACTGTCACAAATGCACAAATGGTCACTAAACTTAATATTTAATGAACTCAAACCAAGAACACATAAGGTGCTCAAAAAATCTGCAAAGACTATATGAAAGACAACATGAACAGCCTGCAACTCCACACCTGACAACTGCATTTTAGCCTTCAACTGCCTGTGCATTAGCCCTAGAACAAAATCAAACTGTCCTTTCCACTTACGGTCCTCCCTGTATCTCCTCTCCTCTGCCATTTTCCTTAAATGAATTATCAGCTTCCTTTCTGTGACCACGGAACCCACAATCTCCTATAATCTCTATTACACTATTAAAATGATTCTCTCAAATACTAATTACTGCAATCATCAAACTGATATTTTAGAAATTCGTTCTCCTCTCCTTTGAGATAGCTTTCTTCTGCACAGCTCATCAATATTCTACTTCAATTTTCATTTTACGTATCGACTCCAAATTCAGTTTAGAGAGAACTCCTATACACTGATCATTAACTAACAAATCTAATTTTTGGACTTTGGCAATGGAGAGCAGACAGAAATGTTACAGGAACACTAAGTTATAAACACCAGGACCAACTTTCCTCAACACTATATCCCTAGCACCTAACACAGCTGCTGACACATTCTAGACACCCCATAAAAAAGTCAATTTTCATCTTTCTTCAAAATATCCAAGATTCTATTCATGGAACTCTGTCTTCATATTAAGGTAGTCCCAGTTTTATCTTCCAAATAATCATTTCCACTTAAATAGTGTATTCTACTATATCCTTCTCCTTAAAAACAACTTCTTAGACATTAACATTAGTATAAATGGTAGCAAAACCTGGTAACAAGTAGCCCTCTCTGTATAAGAAAAAAATGTCTTTCAAAGATTGTAATAATAAGGCAGTTGTTATTATAACAAAGATGTTTCTAGAAAAGGAAAATGTCAATTTTCCCAAAATGGAGACATGGATGGGTCACCTCCTACTCATGTATTTACATCACAACAGTATCTCAGTTAAAACACAGGGTTCTAATGATCAACTTGGGAAAAAGGTTATTATCAGTTTGAATAGAGAGGAGTACTTTACCCTTTACAAGGTTCTGGTGTACATTATGAAATCCAAGAAAGTAAAACAGAAAATGAGGCTGAACACAATGTAGTCATAAGCCATAGTACTGCACCACTGACAACCTCTCTAAAATCATCAGCCCCGCTTTTTAGACTTATATGCTAAATATCACATTACTGTACAGAGAATGGGAGGTTCTTACATTGGCACTACTGTTAATTGTCCCACCACTTCTTTAACTATTTTTTGAACCAGATGAAAGATCATATTACACAAGTACAAGCTGTCAAATAGAAGGACACTGCAATATTGTCACTTAATTAGAATGTATTAAACATTTCCCCACCTTAGAGTCAGTTTGTAAACAATCTGCCCACACCCGAAAACACTCCAAACTTCCCTACACTATCAAGACAACAAGTAAGGAAACTGGGATTCAACCTTGGGCTTAAGTTAGAATTTAGATTCTGAATGGTTTCTGAAAGAAATACCAAGTTCAAGGGTACCATTACCTCTCCTATGTGTAAGTTACAAGAGGTTCTGTAGGCTGATGGGGGACTGTAACTATAATATAACTATTATATAATTATATTGATTTGACAGGAAAATGCACCCAGGTTTTCAAGAAATGTCTTACTGCCCTTGACATGTAATCTACTCAGAAACTGGAGTTTGACTGTAATAAAAATCTCTTCACAAGAAGGATAATTACTCTAACAAAGACGTATTTATTTCAAACTGCACACAGTTTGAAAATAAAACTAATGTAAGGTTATTTTTTTCTATCAAAAAGTGTTTTCAATACCCAAAGTTTCTCAGATTTCAAAAAAAGTGGCAGTCATACTTTTCAAACAACATCTTTAAAATTCAAAGTATTTGAATATAAAGTCTTCTTTATCCTAGTTCTTTTGTCCCATTAGAAGAAACCTAGTCTTTTGAAATTTTAGGTTTTAAATATTTCTAGGATAACTGTGCCAAATTCAGTTAACATTTCATTCACCATACTTGAGGGAAATCAACTCCTAAAATTAAGCTAAAAAAAGTTTGGGTTATATTTATTTCCCACTTACGTCAAATTAAATTTAAAATTAAACTGCCAAGTTGAAGTTCCTGGAGGATATTCTCCTTGCTCATTCATAAATGTCAGTCCTAGCTGAATTATCTTTAACAAGTCTACATTACATCGCAATAGTTGGTACTGATAGTCAGCATTGCTCCTGAATTCTCCAATAGGTCTTGCAACCACACCTGGAAACTCGGTGTCCTGTAAAATAGTTTTAAGATTCGTTATTTACTAAATGATCAAAACCATAATCCAGAAATTCTTAGAATAAATAATTAATTTTTGGTTCAAGTCAAAGAGTTCTGTTATAGGTAATATTCTACACATTCATATTCAAATATAAATTACTTTTTAACTATGAAGAGCATTACTTTTTAGGACCATAAAATCAAACTCTACAAACTTAATGACTTTTTCTTATTTTAAATACTGTGTCAGTAAAAAATTATTATGTATAAGATATGAATAAATGCACCAAGGAAGGGGGAAAAATCATAAATTCATGTTTCTCAAGGGGTATGTGAAACTATGCTCACAGTATGCTAGTGTTAAAACAAATGAAGAACTGATTAAAAAGAACGGAAAACACATCATACTTTCCAAACATTTCTCTGAGACAAGGTCTGTCTAAACATCAAAACCCTCTAAATTTCTTGGGCTAAAATAGCACTCTATCAAATAGGTTATCTATGCTCGCTTGAATATTCGTATTTTCACCAGTCAACCTGCCCCTCCCCACAGAAGCACATTTATTTATTTGCATTAAAAATACTGAGGAAATAACTGTATCACTTTAATTTTAAAATTCAAACTGGGAAGCTAAGAACAAAATCTGAATACCAAATCACAATGAAACAGTAAAGAAATTAAAACTCTAAATTCAGTCCAACTCAACAACCACTTTACTGGATATTTTGTGGTATGCCGGGTGTGTTGTGGGAGAGAAAGGATGACTAAGGCACTATCCCCTTGCTTCGCGGAACTTACAATCTGGAAAACAGTACAGTAACTATAACAGATGTACAAAGTACAGCAGGTAAAGCAGCAAAATAATTAAATGAATAGATGGTCTAGGTAAACTGAATATTAAATGCAAAAGCAGAGATGCTTAACAGCACACTGTGTTCATGGAGCTCCAATGATGATTAGAACAAACAACAAGAAAACTGCAGGTCAACAATGTTCCACTGGGAGATCTGATTTTTCTTGAGAAAGACATGCAGGAGCTCCCTGGCTTTTGTGTGCTCATCTGGTATTATCAGTTAAGCCTTCAGTGTTGCTGGGAGCTGACCTGGCGCCCACAGATAGTTCAAATGTTCTTCTGTTGTTATGAACAGTTTCACACTTCAACATCAGACAAGACCACTCTGTAATCATGACTGAACATAGACAAAAACATAAACTTTGTCCAAATCACAAAAATGACCAAACATCCTTCTATCTTGGCTAACGTAAGTAACCGTTGCTTCTTCATAGCTTTAGTCTCACTCTAGTCTTCTCTCATTCTACTTAACTTATTAAGATACCCTGTAATAAAATTACTCTAGCTTCTCAACAGTATCCAATTCAGAGCAAGGCCCTGCCTCCTTAATCCCTCCCTAAAACTACCTGACAGAAGCCCAAATCCTACAAGTCCTTCCTAACACTCTTACTCAAATGCCCCATGTTCCAGTGGTATGCGTTTTCCCTCAATGCAATGAGTAATAAACCCAATTTGTCACATTGCATGAGTGGTGGTCTCTGGTTGGAAGACATTGACAAAATTTTCTTTTTATGATTAATCTCTACAATATTAACCAGATGGATTGAATTCAAGACTTTTAAAATCCCTCTTCCTCTTTTATAAGAAGCATCTTAGGATTTGATGATAGGCATACCATAGCAACGTAATTATATTTTCTGATAACTTGACGAATTTTCTTCATCTCTTCATCCAGGTTGCAAGCCCAAACTTCACAAATTCTTTGGCTATGATCTACAGTTGCTGCTGGCATAGTGAGGGCACAAGAAGTCTAGATGCCAAGCATCAAAATGTTATACTTGATTGAAGATTTGTTTGTTTCATAAAATACTTTATCCTTTATTTTTGTACCTGTCAAAATAAAAACCAGTGATATCAGAAATATGAATCATAGAAGAAATGAGTTGATACAAACCTAAAAGATTGTTTATTCAAAGTCCTTGATATGTAAGAAAATCAGTTTGGGAAATGACTTGTCTAAAGTCACACAGCTAATCAGTAGGAAAAAAAGGACTACAACATAGGTTTTCTGGTCCTAATATCAATGTTAAGTAAAAACAGTATTTTTTATGTGTACATACTAATCATTTTTTAAAAACTTAACATTAAAGACTGCTTTGAATTCAACTCACTCTCTGAATTAAACTTTATAAAGACATCTATTTCCACATAGAAAATCAAAAGTTAAATAGTGATATAACGTGATGGGATCAGATGTTATTAGGACAAAGGTAATGTTTGCTTTTAGCCATTTTTAATAGAACATTCAAAATCTGATCTGATTACAAAATCTATTTTAGTGGCATTTATTCAAGTCAGATGAGAAGGGACTTTTTAGGAAACCGACAACAAAAAAAGAAAACAAAAAAAGCTCTTTCTGAAAAATAAGGAACAGCCACAGAAACTGTTTAAATGTCCATAACTGCAGGAGGGAGAAAGAAAGGAGGCAATACGGTGTATGCATTTCAAACTGTTTCTAATTTCCTAAAAACCTGAGCATAAACACAAATCTGTTGTTTCTGGTCCATAAACAGAGTATCATGCCACATAAAGAGTACAGACCAACATTTTGATTCTTGGACAGAAAAATTCCAAATCCTCCTTCATTTTCACATAAGTTTGAAACAATCCTAACAAACAAGGGTAAACAAGGTAATTATGATATCCCCCAAACACTTCAGTCACAAATGTAATCTCCAGTCCTCTAAGAACAGAAAGCAAAAATCTAGGAAACTCCTCCTTTATTACCCTCCCCATTCCACTAAACACACACACACACACACACACACACACACACACTTTAGGAAGACCCTGTAGCTTAACATTGCTTTTTCCACCTCCCTCTCTACTACAATTCCAGAAGTCCCGACTCGGCACCAGAGGCCTTCTCATTACTGGAGATACAATCTCCGTACTGCAGGCTCCCAAAGAAACGAAGACAGCACAGAGCCACTCAAGTCATAGATAACTCTCTTCTCTGGCAGAGAGCCAGCGTGAAGGTGCTTGATAACCATTTACTGGAGCTAGACTGACTCCCAACCACTGCTGCAAGAAGAAATACGAGGAGCAGAGGATCTAGGCCACCGCCCTCCACTCCCAATTTCCGTCCAACAACGTCGAAGCCCCAGGTACAAAGCCTTTACGTCATCAGTCCGCGCCACCCCCTTGACATACCCTCAGCCCGTTACCCTGCCCCCTCCACCCGCCGCCTAGCTCTTTCCTTCGCCAGCCGCGTTCCAGCTGGCGCCATCGCTCACCCTCTAAGGTTCATCGTTCCCGCCCCCTTTCTACTTCCCCAATCCGCCCCTCCCCCCCGGGCAGACGCAAGATCTACTTGTGTCGCTGAGCTCGCGCTCCTCCTCCTCCTCCTCGCCATAGAGACAGCAACCAGCGGCGGTGGCGGTGGCGGTAGCGGCGGCAGCAGCGGGTGCCCCATAGACACCTCACGCCCAGCAAGGGGAAAAGAGGAGCCGGGGGCTGCGCCGCACCGTGCTGCGCCGTCGCTTCTCGTACGTCCTGGCGGGGGCGCTAGGTGATGACGCGACACGCAGAGGGGGCGGAGCACGCCGGTGACGGAAGCAGGGGTGGTGGAAGGCTTGGCGGTCAGGCTGCCGCGCTGACCGGTTTCGGCGTCGGGGCCGTGAGGGTAGAGCTCCCCTTCCCGGGTGGCTACTTTCCTCTCTATAGCTGCCCACAGTTACAGTGTTTCGCCCAGGACCTAAGGACCCCTCAGCCGGGCTTGCTTAGAGAAGACGCGGCCCCCCCGCCCTTGGGACCCGGGCGTCTCGGACTGCTCCTCCTGTCGCTGGGGAACCGCCGGGTTGAGCAGCTGGGAGAAGCAGGCCAGAGCCTTCTAGGGCCTCGGGCCCGGGGACCCGTGGAGGATGAGCTGGCTCTTTCCCCTAACCAAGAGCGCCTCCTCCTCCGCAGCTGGGTCCCCCGGTGGCCTCACCAGCCTCCAACAGCAGAAGCAGCGCCTCATAGAGTCCCTCCGGAATTCACACTCCAGGTGACTGGTCGTTGCCCCTCCGACCGGAGGAAAAAGTAGGGCGGGAGGGTGGGCAATTCATAGCCACACGTAGCTCCTTAGGCCTACTGCCCGCCAGCTGCCTCCTTTTGACATACCTCCCTTCGTCTTGGGTCACACGCTTGCTCTTCTATTCCTGACCCATGTTCAGGATTTTCCTCCGGACCCTTTATCCCTCCCTCTTGCCTCACCCCGGCTCAGCTCTTCCAGTTCTGACTTGTTCATCCCTCCTGACACATCAGTTCTGGCTGTAATCTGTTTTATGGTCTGTATCCAGTATCCTTTGCTTTGCTCTGCTTCCTCACTAGCCTTTCCCTTTGCCCACCTGATTGCCACATTAGCAGAATTGTTAAAGTACCGTACTTGTCTAAAAAGAACTGTAAAGAGTAATCTCCAGGTTTCACAGAGCGTAAAATTTGGGAGGGGGGGAGAAAAAGCTGTTGTAACATAAAAGGAAAGAGAAGCCAAAGGTTTTATCAGTGAATTCTTTTTGGTTGGGAATGACATACTCAGTCTTCTTAAGTCTTTAAGATTTACACGGTTCCAACAGCCTCGTCCCATTCTGGCAAACTACTAGTCTCTACAGCTCACTTTATTATTCTTATTCCTACACCTAGGAATTGCCTTATATTCATGTTAATCTATTGTCTTATGAGTTGTTCATTTTCAGCATGGTCGGGTTAGAAATATGTTGCAATTCAAATTATTTCAACTGTTTTTACCTAAACTTCAGCCTTTTATATTGCAAATCTTTGTGGTCTCTAATGGTTTACAAAAATTTGAACTGCCTCCTTTTATGGATTATGCAAATTTATTTACTTACCGGTGTCACAGCATGTCTTTGTAAAGGTGCCAACATCAATCAACCCCCTTTTCTAAATAGACTTTTCATGCAATTAAAAAATATATATATTATGAGACAATAAAATTAATTTCCGGTTGAATGAACCATATTAGGGGCCATTTTATCTGTTACTTTTAATAATTTTTCCCAAGCAAGTTACAGTATAGAATAGTTTGAAATAAAATATGTTGTTAAAAGAAAAATTCACTGCAAAGTTAATAGGGCTAAAACAAGGGCTGTTGCTGATTGACCTTCAGATGTTTCTTGATTCTTTGTCCCAATTCTGCTTGTTCAGAACTTTCAAAAGCTGAAAATTTATGGTATTTAACAGAGGAGTGGCATGCTATTTGTTTTAATGGTGGCTTTCTTTCTGGAAAATTAAGTTCACAGAGTTCTCCAAGTCAATCCTATTCTTTTTTTTACGGCAGTCTTATTCTAAATAGTGTTCTGTACTAACCTGTAAGAGCTACTCTTACAAGATATGCTTATAAGATAAGTTGACTCATTTTGAACAAGCATAACAAAAGTTTGTCTCCTTAGGAAGTATCAGCTTGGAAGATTGTTTATATACTGTACTAGTACTATTATAGCCAAAATATTTTTTAGAACCACACCTTTGGAATTAATTGCCTTTAAGCCTTTAGTATATTCTGTTAAATATTCTCACTGCTGGCAAATTTTTATTCTTTGAGATTGGAGTTGAACTTTTTAAATACTCTTAAAGCCTCTTACTGCTAAGGTTAGTAAATAAGGGTAGTGACTGATTTGAAATTTCTGGTGTTGTTTTTTTGGCCTCCCAAATAAGGTGACATTCTAAAACAAGAATTGCAAATCTAAGGAGTTCTGGAATTAGCTTAAGCTTTTAAGTTCTTTTATAAAAATACTTTTAGTTTTATTTTATTGAAATATTTCACATTTATAAACTATACTTGGATAATTTTGGAGACAATTAGGTCATATAGTTTCAGTTTTCAAGGAATGGTACAATGCTAGAAAGAAGTGTCATCCATCTGTTCTTGTTAAATCTGCCATTCGAACTCATGACATACATTGTAAAGCTAGCTGGTAAAAATGATATATTTGTACAGTATATAATAATATGTTGCTTGGATAATCAAATTTCAGTACTATAACTTATACTTAAAGATTGTTGTGCAGTAAGACATTGTGATTGGTGATTTTGAAGGTGCATTCTGCAAAAGTTGAATGTTTCAGATGATATTTTAATGAATAATACAAAAACTTCTTAAATTATAAATATCAGTATCTTGTTGCATGGGCCCCACTTCCCTAATGTTTCATACTTTATCCCTTCTACAGATGTAATGTCAACAGCTCTTTCTAAGCAAGGAAAGTATCCAACTTCTGCCCTCCTCATTAACCCCATTCTCTCTTATACTTTCCAACTCTTATCTTCTTTTTTAACTCCATATAATTCAAAAAATTCCATTGTAGGAGATAGTCTGTTTGATTCCCTTCCTTAAATTAGTGTAAACTCCTTTTCTAGTTACCTTAAGTAATTCTTGCCTCATCTTTATCAGGCGTCTCCTAAAGGTTAGCTGAATTTTATGTTTATTTCCTCATGTTAAGCATACTGTTAAGGCAGGGCAAGTGGGAAACTGTCATAGATGACAAACAGAAGTTTTAACCAAAGCATAATAACATGTTTGTCCACTATGAAAATGGAAGCTGGAAGTTATGTAGACTAGGCTCAAGTAATATATTCCACTTTCTGAATAACAGTCATCTCAGTATTCATTTTACCACTAACATTCCTGTCTTGGTGGGCAGGCGTAGAATTAGTTCTGTTGTTTCTTCTACTTCATAAAGAAGTTCACTCTGAAGGACACTCTTGGTTTCCCACCCAAATCCATTTTCTCTGACTTCTTGAAAAAACACCAGTTTTAATCTGGTTTCCCAGTATGCAGGATCATACATTTAAGGGAGACTGCTCAAATAATGATTGTTTACGGCCGTCGTTCACTGCAAGTTATTGTGGAAGCAGGACTCTTGACCTAAGCTTGTTTAATGGGAGTTGGAGGAGAAGTCTGCTGGGGCGCTACTGAAAACATTTTCTGAGTAATAGAGATGTTTGAAAGGAAATTCTTATGTTTTGGATATTGTTACATGGGACATCTGAAACTGCTTGGATCATGAAAAGCAGGCTGACTACTGAATGTGATAGAGTAGAAAGATGGACTGCCCACGATAATATTGTGATATTGAATTAATCTTTGCTTTGGAACCTTTCATGCCTCTGGACTTAGTCCTTTTTAAGTTTAGTAACCCCTCACTGTTTAAGTCACTTTGAACCTGGACTTTCGATTACTTGCAGTTGAAAATATCCCACCTGATACTCACTAGTCCCAATATTTAAAGATTCTTCTGAAGTGAAGCTGTTAATTATTTCCCTGCATTGTACTATAATCAAAAAATACTAAAAACTGATGGTCTTAACAGTTAACCATTCTAACTATCCTGGTTTCTCATCTCGTAACAGTATTTAAGTTAGTTAGCTTCTTTTGTTTCCTTAGCTCTAAAACAGTAACCTGGAGCTGTGTTGGCCATGGTAATTATTTAAATCCAAAGTTATACAGAAGTAATCTTTATTATCTTTTACTTAGGGGCATCAGTTCTCTTAAATAAAGGACTTCTGCATTCATTTTAATGATTACATAGTAATTCTGGTGCTACCTTTATTTTATATTTAATAAGGAAATCTAATTTGGGACTTACTATGTTTGTCAGAATTGCTTTTTTCTCTTTCACTCTATTATGATGGATAGTCTCCATGAATAATCTTAATGAAAGAGGCTCTGAACCAGAAGTTAGGAGACACTGACGTACCATTAACTGGCAGGGCAACCTTGGATGCTCAGATAACCTTAATAGTCCTTAGGACCCCTGAAGTAAAACAATTAATTGCCTGATCTCTTATTGCCCTGCCCAACTGTGAAAGTCTGTGTTGCTTCCTCAGGTTCCTGGATGTGAGCGCTCTCTTAGAGATAAAAGACAAAATTAATTTGAGCAACATAAATGGAAGTCAGCAAAAATTACTGTCCTTAGGAAAAGCAGCATGACCTAGGTGAATGGAAGCTTTGTAATCAAACTGACCTGGATTCCAATTTGGCTTTAACACGCAATAGCAATGTGACCTTTTGGCAAGTTACTCAACTTCTCTGGGCCTGCAGTTCCCATTTGTAAAATCAGGAATTGTGATTCCTATCATGAAAAATTGTTAATATTTGAGTGATATTTATGAGCATTTATTAGCATACCTGACACATAGTAAGCATATGACAAATTATATTCCTCCTTTCCACTGCATAGAGTCAATATGCATGGAACCTTTGCCTATTAGCCTACATGCTTGTCCCAGCTTATTGTTTGTGAATCCCTCACAAGCTCACCCATAGCTTATTTACCTCTGGCAGGAATTCTTCTGACTTGCCATTCAGTAAGCAAGTCCATTTCAGATAGTTTCCTCACAAATGAAATGTACCTGTTTTGAAGAATTTTAGATATACATGTAAAGAAACTAGTAGGTACTTGGTAAATAGTTATTTTTGTTTCTTAAAAATAATTGTTTCAATCTGCATAGTCCTTAAAAATTGTTTTGGAATTTTCTTTTGCTGCCAGTCCCTGGATACCATTATTCATTCTGATTGCCTAAACCTTTATCTCTGGAGAATCTGCTACTGTGTCTACCGTCTAGCTATTAAGTTTAACCCCTTGTTCACAGTTAATAAAACTTTCTCCTCTAAAATCGTGGGTTTCTGAGTAAGCCTAAATTCCATAATTTTTTTCCTATAGATTTTATTGTTGGCTCAACAGGACTCATACACAAACTTGGTAGCACAACAAATTTGTAATGAGAAGATATGTGTATATGCTTTAACCTGTTTAATATTACATATTTTAAAAAATATGGATCCATCGCTGGCATTTATAATTTTGAGATTTTTCATTCAAATATCCAGATGTTCAACTTTGAAGATGAACAAGACTTTATTTAGAGTAGTTTTAGGTTCACTACAAAATTAAGTGGCAGGTTTAGAGATTTCCCATATAGCCATTGCCCCCTCCAACTTTTCTTTTAAAATAGATCTGGAAGATCTGACATTTCTTCCACATAGCAACGTTTGCTTTGAGCTGAAAAGTAGCTGCCTCATTTACTGGGCTTTCCTTTCTGCATTTCCCTAGTTTTCAGTTAACTCCCTTTTGTGCTACAAGCAACAGTATGTTATCTTTTATAGGTATTTGAGATTAAAACTTCTTTGTGGAAGGGAATCACTTTAACTTGTTGCAATAAAAAATCCTACAAGAAGTTGCTATGCCTATAGAAGTTATAGAAATCTACAAAATGCCAACACTGTGACTCTATAAAGGGACATAGTGCTCTTAGAGTGAACTTTAAAATTATGTCAGTCACATAATTAAGTGGATCGAAATTCGATACATTAAATCATATAGTCCATTTATACCCCGTGATTAAAAATTACAATTGCAGAGTATATGACATAATAAATCATATTACCATTTAAGAAAATTTTTCCTGTGTAGATCATAACAGCTCAGGTACTCTCTTTAATTTTCACCTTAGTAGTATCAGTCTGTACTTGCTTAAAGGAATTTAACCACACAAGCAGTCATTTCTCCATTGTTAGTTTAATCCAGCCACATCTACTCTTCCCCTCCCGCCCCTCAGCTCCTTCCAAGCTGTCTACTGTTTACTCCCTAAGCCAAAAACCTGGTCGTCCTGTTTCCACTCAGTGCATCCCTACTGTCACTGGGTTCCAACTATTTTCTCTGCCTTCAGTCTTAATTTTTTTCCCCACATGGTCACCAAAGTAATCTTCCTAAAATTTAAATATGACCGTGTATTCCTTTCAGTAGTTTCTTAACTCTTGCCCAGAAAAGCCCAGCCTCCTTAGCTTAATACCTGGTTTTCACAGAAGATGGTGATGTGACTAATGGAAAGTGTCAACAGACTGTTAAAAAACAAAATGCAACTGAGTTAAATTTGAAGATCTAGTTGACTTTATTTAATGATTCATGAATTGGGCAGCATCACATCTAGCAAGTAGACGGCAGCTCCAGGGAGTTGTATAAAATGGAAGGGTTTTTTGTAGGAAGGAGAGTGGGGCAAGGAAGTTATTAGCGCAAGGAAAGAATTGTTCCAAGTAAAGTCACCTTCCCTTAGAGGGAAGGGCAAGGAATTTTATTGGATTGCTTAACTTCCTTTGGGGGATGAAGAGGGCCCATATGACAGATTACTTCATTGGTGCTGATCAGGAATTTTCTGGAGGCAAGGCAACTTGGCATAAGAAGCTCCATTTGGGGCCTTTGGTTTTCTTTTTAATAATTACTCCCCTTTTGATCAGACTCAGCTTACCTGAGAGATGTGGTCAAAATTTAAGGCATTATCACCACTCTCAGCTGTGGCTCTGAAGTTTGCCAAGTTTTTGTTGTTCCTTCTTATGACATCATAGGTCATGTTTTTTTTTTGCTTTAACACCTTGATATTGTAACCCAAAACTGGGTTCACCTCTTCGTGGGCATCATCAAAAGACACAACCATACCAAAGAGTGGAAAAGGAAGAATTCTACTTGCAACAGGTAAGGAAAACACTGGGGATATTTCCCAAAGCAGTGTCTCTTCGAACAACAAAATAAGGGAAGTTTTAAGCTAAGGGTGCATGCATATTGGTGGAGGGACTTGTCAAAGGAGATTTCAGTACAGAGTCAGGGTAAAAGTCATCCTAAGTTGACAGAGTCCAAGTCCTAGATGATTGAAGTTAAGAGGGCCAGCAAGGGTCAGCATCATTAATTCTCCGGCTCCAGTTAGTCCCTTGTCTGAGTGCTTAAGGGGTGGGGGGAGGGGGAAGTAAATCCAAAAAAAAAAAAAAAAAAGACTTAAGAATGTACCTTAGATCAACTTTCACTTTTGAACCAGCGTGGGGAGTTTTACCATTGATTTACTATCTCTGATATGGTTAGGCTATTTTCCTGGCCTGATGTTGCTTTTTGCATTCCCTTTTGTTTCCTTAAGATCCTTAACTACTGAGGTTTTTGCATTCCTTTGCAATTCCAGTGCCTTCTAGTAAGCTCTGCAAGAAGTGCTCTTGGTCACGTAGAGCCAGTTGATGGGGTATAGGTCACAAAAATAGCTGGGGTTCTAAAGTGACTTCTGTTGTGTCCCCAAAGCTATGCATCATCTTTCTTTTTCTGGGGACCTTTAGCCATATCTGCCTACAGTATTCACGGGTCACAGAAGTGGGTTATTCTCTTCACTTTGACTCCGAGGGTCTCCGAGATCATCCACTTGGTAGTTATCCGCTACAAATATGCATTTAAAGCTTTTGAGAGGATACGGTGCACCTGGGAGATTTTTTATGATAACTGTAAACAGAATAATTTCCAGTTTTTGGAGTGCACTTTGGAGCAATGGTCCCTAAGACCCAAACTAGTCAAAGAAAGACCCTGTTGAAGGTGTCACTCTTTTAAGGCAGTGGTTCGCTCAGTGATTTTATATAATTGAGTTTCAACTACCCTGGAAGTATTAATCTACAAGCAGACAGCAGGTGAGGTTGTTCACAGCAGATAACCTTACTCAGCTAAAAGATAATCATGGGCTATCCTATTGTCAAGAATTTTGGGGGGGAAAAAGAGAACTTTGGCCAGAGAATATAAGGGTTTTTACTGGACAGCTAATGCTTTAGCAGTGGATTCTGCAATTTCAGGAATTAAGAAGTTTCTGATCATAATCTCATTTACATTTATCCCTAGCCAGGGTGGTAGGGACCTGCCAAAAGGAGTGAATGCTGAATCATGAAAGCCTTCTGGTAGGTCCTTTCTAACTCAACAGTGTAAACTCAGGAGAGTCAACCATTGAAATGTCTTATTTTGCTTGTGAAAAGTTAGGGGCACAGTTAGAGTTTCTCCTAGCCTGAAATAAAAGTTTGCTCTAAATTCCAGAGGTTACCCCTCTTAGCGATGGCCAGGGACATACAGATGCAGATGTTATATTTGCAGAGAAATGCCAGAGTAAAGGATACAAAAAGAAGAAGTGGTTTCATGGTTTCACGTTTCATTAAAGTATGAAGCACTTGTAATTTTAGAAGCAGTCTACCTCAATATCAGCTACTTCCTTGTCAGTTTGATTCAGAGGTCTCCAGCATCTTCTAGTTGGGAGCAGTGGTCAGAAGCACTTAGTAAGGATCCTTCCAACAAGACTTAAGTGCTGTCTTCCTCTGATGTTGGTTTCAGAGTACTCAGTCACCAGGCCCTAGACTATAAGCAGTGGATTGGGATCTGGGAAGGACTTTTTAGCCTATTGATGATAGGCTTGAGCGTAAGACATTAGACACTTAGAGTCGTTGGTCATACTAGCTTGAGACACAGGATCAACAGAAGGTTGTAGACCAATAGGCATTGGTGTGCCAGTAACTATCTTGTGTGGGGTGAGTTTGTTTTCCAGTGGGGTACTGTGAATAGTCCACAGGATCAAAGGCAATACTTGAGGTCAGGGAGGTCCAGTAGTTTCAGGTTTGGAAATTGTAAGTTTAAGGATCTCATTAGTTCTCTTGACCTTGTCTGGTTGAGGGTGATAGAGATTATGATAATTCCAAGAAGTTTGCAGACTTTTCACGAAGGCTTGTATAATTTGTCCAGTGAAGTGGGTGCCTTGATCACTGATGATATTGTGGAAGGTATACCCTAACTGGGAAACATTCTCTCTTTCTTTGCCACTGGGAGGGCATTAGCCTTGCAACAGGGGAAGGCTTCAACCCATCCAGAGCACATACACGCAGTAACAGGAACGTATTGATAACCCACATTAAGAGGCAGTTGAATGAAGTCCAGCTTCAGGTTTCAAAGGGTCCAGAGAGAAGAGGAGTTTGGCCTCTTGGGACAAAGATTATTTTTCTAGGATTATGGACTTGTTAGGTAGAAATCTCCCCACCAGGGGCGCCTGGGTGGCTCAGTCCTTAATATCTGCCTTCGGCTCAGGGCCTGATCCCAGGGTCCTGGGATCGAGCCCCGCATCAGGCTCCCTGCTCCGCTAGGAGGCTGCTTCTTCCTCTCCCACTCCCTCTGCTTGTGTTGCCTCTCTCGCTGGCTGTCTCTCTCCGTGTCAAATAAATAAATAAAATCTTTAAAAAAAAAAAAAAAAGAAATCTCCCCACCAGTGTTAATTCATAATTTTAGTCATCTTAAATGCACTATGGTGGGTGAAGGAATGCAAAAACCAAAAAATGGGATTTGACTGGGCGCTGAGAATTACCGAGCAGCCATCTTTGGTTTCCCATAGCCCCAGCTGTTCATTTATCTTACAGCCATTGCTGACCCATCTTAATTTCTCTGATTCAGGAGCAGACTGTTGCCTTGTTACAAGGACATCAGGATGGCAAAAATATGGCAACGAGGGGCCAGTTTTTGTAGAAGTAAAATGAACTTTATCCATATATGCCACAATCTTACAATATGAGGAAGACATAGTATTACTTCTTACTTGACAGTGCTTCCTATGTAATTTAATATATCAGATAAGCCTAATTAGTTGAACAAATTTTTTGGAATGTTCCAGGGACACTTTTGGAAGCACTCCAGAATTTCTTACAGGTCAAAAAGACTTCATTTAGAATTTGGTTTTGGGAACTTTGTCAAAAATATCAAAAAAAGGTTTTTGAGTTTGCCTAAATAAGATCACCGATCATTATGAAACTTAATACTTAAAAGGTAAATATACTTTAACAATCTGTTATCAAAAGCAGACCCAAAGTCCAAAAAAAAACCTTTGTCCTTTTAACAGAGAAAATAAAATTCTACTTTTTTAAAGAATGTTTTTATTTTTTATTGACATATAATGTATTATTTGTTTCAGGGGTACAGGTCTGTGATTGATCAGTCTTACACAATTCACAGCGCTCAGCATAGCACGTACCCTCCCCAGTGTCCATCACCCAGCCACCCCATCCTTCTCACCCCCCTCCACTCCAACAACCCTCAGTTTGTTTCCTGAGATTAAGAGTCTCTTATGGTTTGTCTCCCTCTCTGGTTTCGTCTTGTTTAATTTTTTCCTCTCTTCCCCTATGGTACTCTGCCTTGTTTCTCAGATTCTAAATACCAGTGAGATCATATGATAATTGTCTTTCTCTGATTGACTTATTTCGCTTCTCATACTTCTCGTATTAAAACTTACTCATTTTAATCTTAGTCCTGACCTTTCCAAAGATTCCTTTTTCACAAACTTTACAAGTTTGTTTTTTGTTTTTCACATTCAGATTTTGTCCTGTTCTTTTTCTTTAAACAACCAGCCTCACTTTAGGACAAAATTACTTTTTTTCCCCCATCGAGAAAATGTATCTCCATTCCTTATTCCTTCTCGTACCAAAAACACACATTCTTACTTTCTTTACAGACAAGGATGTTTCTTTTATTTGTAGTAGTTGTAATAACATTAATTAGAATTCTTAACCCTTAGAAATCTTCATTTCTAATGAAAACTAAGGAGTAGTGAACTGTCATACCAGCATTTTTTAGATTGACAAATTATGAATACCTTTCATAATTTCTAGAAGCATATACTTTTTTCAGTTTTCCAGTGTAGAATTGACAAACCTAAGTAGCTTTTAGTTTCTCTGTAATAAACCAAAAGTAAATAAGCCTATGTTCAAGAACAGTATTTTATCTTACTTGGAAATAATCTATTCAATACATTTCCATCATTTAAAGATTTTATTTTTTATTTTACTTCATTTGAGAGAGAGAGAAAGAGTGTGAGAGAGCATGAGAAGGGAGGGGGGAAGGTCAGAGGAAGAAGCAGACTCAACCGCCAAGCCAGGAGCCTGATGTGGGGCTGTGGGATCATGACTTGAGCTGAAGGCAGTCACTTAAGCCACCGCTGAGCCACCTAGGCGCCCACATTTCCATCATTAATTTAATTTAGCAAGACTCCTAAAATCTCAAGCTAATGAGATGTGGAACATTTTTTAAGCATGTATATCATAAAATATAACTGCTAAAAACCTTACTGTAAATTCTTACTCCACTTACATCTAAATCATTTGCTCCAACAATCATGTTGAGATTACCCACAAAACTTAGGAGACATTAGACAAAATCTGCCATGATTCTAAGTTATTTTTGCTGACAAATTATAACAGATTTAATTAAACTAGTAAATTCAGGTAGAATGAAACTTGTTTATCTGCATTGTATTCAATGTTGATAACTCTAAAGACATGCCTGTTTTAATTAAACCAGTGAATTTAAACGAGCTTTATTAGATTATCCCAGTACTTGAAAAACGTGGGTGTTTTTGTTATATTTCTGAGAGTTTAATTTATATAAGCAGTTAGTTTTCCTTAAGCCAATTAAATAGATCTTTAAGCCAACTAAATTTACAAATTAATTTTAAGAATACTGTCTGGAGGAAGAAAATACCATACATTTACTATATAGAGAGAGAGGCACACATAAACATAAAGATGTAGACAGAGACCTCATAGCTTATAGTTTTAAATTGCTGCCATGAATTAGGTACAAAAACACAAAACTCACTAGTTAGAAAAGACGCTGCTTCTAAGTTTTTCCGTATTATTTTTTTTTAATTTTAGGGCTAAGTTTTAATATAATATAAAAGTTTGAACTCTTACACTTAAAAAAAATTTTTTTTGAGTATAGTTGACACACAATGTTAACATTAGTTCCAGGTCTACAACATGATGATTCAGCTTCTTTATACTGTATGCTATGCTCACCTCAAGTGGCTACCATCTGTCACCATGTAACACTTATTACAATATCATTGATAATATTCCCTATGCTGTGCCTTTTATTCTCATGACTTAGTCATTCCATAACTGGAAGCCTGAATCTCTCACTCCCTTTTATGCATTTTACCTATTCCCCCATTATTTCTGTGTATTTCGAGGTCTGATTCTGCTTTTTGTATGTTTATTTATTTGTTCATTTGTTTTTTAGGTTACACATATGAGTGAAATCATATGGCATTTATCTTTTTCAATGTGACTTACTACATTTAGCATAATATGCACTTGGTCCATCCATGTTGTCTCAAATGGCAAGAACTAATCCTTTTTTATGGCTGAGTAATAGTCCATTTGTATATGTTACCAAATCTTCCTTATCCATTTGTCTATTGATGAACAGTTAGGTTGCTTCCATATCTTGGCTACTGCAAATAATGCTTCAATAGACAGGGGTGCATACATCTTTTCAAATTAGTGTTTTGTTTTCTTTGGATACATACCTAGTGGTGGAATTATTGGATCAAATAGGATTCCTATTTTTACTTTTTTTGAGGAACCTCCACACTGTTTTCCACAGTGGCTGCACCAGTTTACATTCCCACCAACAGTGCATGAGGATTCCTTTTTCTCCACATCCTTACCAGTACTTGTTACTTCTTGTCTTTTTGATTTTAGCCATTCTGACAGGTATAAGGTGATAACATATTTGCAAAACAGGTGTAGCTGTTTTTAATTCCTCAGAGAATTAAGTTGCCACCTAAATGGTATCAAAGGACACTCACACTCATCCACCTATGTGTTTTCCCCCTTCTGGGTACATTTAGCTTAGGGGCAAAGTCTCAAAAAAAAAAAAAATTCTTTTCAGGCTCTGAATATCAGTTTCTAATTTGGCCAAATTTCTGAACACAGAGTTGTAAATCCTCTCCAGTATCTTGTCAGGTCTCAACCAGGACATACAGTAAATATTTCTGGCAGTTTTGAACAACCTCATGGACCCTAGCAGCATCCTCAGAGAGGGTACAAAAGACAGTCTCTTTACCAGATCCAGAGTCACCCCCAAATTTAGCCAAACACAACCTGCCTGTCCCAGGTAGGCTGAAAGCCAAGCCAGATTCTTAGGACATAAAACAAGACAGTCAAGAAGGCAGTAGCTATTGGGGCGCCTGGGTGGCACAGCGGTTAAGCGTCTGCCTTCGGCTCGGCGTGATCCTGGCGTTATGGGATCGAGCCCCACATCAGGCTCCTCTGCTATGAGCCTGCTTCTTCCTCTCCCACTCCCCCTGCTTGTGTTCCCTCTCTCACTGGCTTGTCTCTATCTCTGTCGAATAAATAAATAAAATCTTTAAAAAAAAAAAAAAGGCAGTAGCTATACCTGGGAGACAGAGGATTGATAGTCAATAGTTCTGGTTTTGAAAGGAAGGGAATATTTTATTTTTTTTCCCTCTGTATTGGCTCAGGAGGTAAATTACAAAACCTTTTGAGAATCCTCTGTGGGCTTTAGAAATTATTTAACTATGGCTGTTAGTTGGGCCTTTAACCCGGGAATGAAAGATACCTGTAGGGGATTGCCTGCAGCCTGTGGTGGTCTTTATCTTAAAACTTAACTAATAGTCTCTTCGGAGTCAAAAGACACTTCAGATAGAGGATTACTAGAAAGAGTACTCAAAGGAGAGAGGAGAGCAGTAGGAATTAATGCAGTCTTATATGTTAGTCTTAGTCTTTGTTGTAGGTACCTTTCTTTTTGGAGTGAACCAATGAAACTTTGGAATTTTGAAGCCTTTGGGTGGCTTCTGCATACCACATAAAATAGGTGTCCCATTCTGTTTAAGAACCCTTGCTTTCAAGTATACTTCTTTAATTATTTCTCTAATTGGAGCATTTACCATAACAGCCATTGTAACACGAAGTTGATTTTAGTATGATCTTGCCATTTACCTAAATATTTGTGACTTCTGGGACTACAGTTTTTAGACATAAAGTAAGCAGGTATGCCAGAAGGTGGCCTGTTCAACTCTGGATATAAAGGATCCTTTGTTTTTTATTCCTTTTTTTTAGCTAGGCCTCTGTGTTTCTCAGAGTCAGACTAGTAACTAAGAGGGACATGCGATGGTGTTGGGAATTGTGAGGTGTTTTGCAGTGTACCTCATTGCACAGAAGTTGTCTTGAGGTTGGTGGGTGACCCAATGTCAATCTAATCCATTAATGCGACCAACTTACTCTATCACAGAAGTCTTCTGGAGTTGGTGAGCGCTCTAATAGCCTTTGAATTTAAATGCTTGACCCATGCCCACCAGTGTTTGCGCCTTTTGTCTGGCTTCTGAGACTCCCATTATCAATTAGCCTTTGTTTAAAACAATACCACAGGCCTCACACTGGATCCAGTCCATCTCAGATCCAACCCAGTCTGTTCCCAGACCTGGTCTGGTTCTTAAGTCAGACCCTGTCCAGCTCCAGGGAGTGGCCACCAACAGTTCCCAACATAGGCTGATTAGCGGACTCTAGTGGATAGAGACTGTGGACTGAAACTGGGGAAAGTACTAAACCACCAAATGCCTGTCAATGGAGACTGCAGACTACAACTGGAGAAGGGATTCCAGTGTGAAATTGTAGACTGAACCAAGGGCTAAGGGACTGGAGCTCTCTTAGAGCCTCGTCTGTGTAGACTGACTCATTAAAACCCTGGACTGGAAAGCCAATTAGATCCAAGCTTGAATGCAAAGAGAATAGAGCTCAAACCCAGAGGAGCTCACCGAAGCTCCTTGGAAATGAATGACAGTGAACTCAAAAGGATTCACAGAATGCCACGCCCGTGTTTCTCTTTATCCCTGAAGGCCTTTAGAAGTTCACTTCAGATCCTGTTGCTGCCACCAAATCTGTTAAAAGACAAAGCCAAGTAAATTTTGAAATGTAATTGGCTTCATTAAATGATTCATGAATTGGACAGCATCCCATCTAGTGTTTAATGGGAGCTCCCACTAGTTCAAAATGTAAGGTTTTTATAGGAAGGATGGTGGAGCAAGGAACTTATTAGCAAAATAGAGGAAAGGATTATACCAGCTAAGGTCACCTTTCCCTAGGGGTAAAGGGTAGGGGGTCTAATTAGGTGGATTACCTCATCTGGGGGCAGGGGTGGGGAGGGGATGGAGAAGGCCCATGTGACTGATGGATCACCTTTTTTAATGCTGTTCAGAAAATTCTTGACTAACTGGTTAACACTACATCTCTAGGGAGATTGCAGTTAGGTTAGGTGTTAAGCCCCAGTGTAGTGACTTGGCCTAAGTGTCTCCATGTTGTGCCTCTGTTTTACTTTTTAAGGGACAGTGAGGATGTGAAGTTTTTAATGGCAAAGGATATGGAGACTTTTAGAGACCCAATGTTATTTCATATCTGAAATTTTTCCCATGGTGTTTCTTCTGTCTAGAATGTCTAATTAGTTTTGCTGATTCTCTTTCCTGCAAGTTAACTCTTACTTGAATTTTTAATGTAGTTCAGAGAGTATTTTATTTCCTGGAAGACCCCACCACCCCTACCCTTGTTGAGGTTAGGTGCTTTCTTCTGTGTTCCTATAGCTCTTTGCACATCTGTTTCATTATGCTGTGTTCCACACAACACTGTGAAATACGTGGTCCATGTCAAAGAATTCTGTGAAATATGTGGTCCATGTCAAACAGATTGAAAAAACAAAAGTCATGTGCTTTAGAATTTCCCAAAGCCTTTAATATGCTAAAATGCATCAGTATTCTCCAAGAAAAGAATATATAGTATGAAACATTTTCCAAACAGAGCACCAAACCATTTATTTGAGCTATTTATTTTAAATGTCCAGTGTCTTAATTTTTCATTTTCATATCAACTGTGGTGTTTGTGTGTGAATGCAAGTGCTGTTTTGTTTCTCTGAGGATATTAATTACACAAATTTAGAGTCTTCTGTTTGCTGAATTAACTTTTGTGTTTTAGGGCTTCCTGAGTTTAGTGGCTGCCTTGCTTGGTTTTGCTTTGTTCACACCTCTTTGATGTGGTCCTTTCTGTGTTGGAGATTCCTTGTTGATTTGTTGGTGGATATTTAGCTCTCTTTATCATAGCCTGCCTCTGTGATGAATGAAAAAAAATGATTCGCTCCAATATGGGACAAGCTGATAGTTGTCTTCTGGAAACAGAGGCTCCGTGGAAGTCAGTAGCTTCCTAAAGCACTGCTACTTTCGGGAGGCTACCTACTGTGTTCTTCTGGGTGCAGATATTAGTGCCATCTGTTGGTTGGAACAAGCAGGGAAAAGAGGAGAGTGCTCTGTCCTACCTGCTGTTGCACATACCTTCCCATTCATTACCCTGAGAAATGTTTCTGCCCAGCCCTCCACACTCTTGGTGTGCATTGACTTCCTCCAAGGGCTTGGACGACCTTCAAACTGTTCGTACTTTGCATTGATCTTATGTTTTGGGTTGTCATCAGTTCCTGTATTTACTTTCTTTTTCTTTCCTTTTTTCCTTATTATCCTTTTCCTTAAATCTAATTCCATCTTTTTTATCTTTTAGGGATTCCTCGGAGTTCGTCTGCTTACTCTTTGCTTTCCAGCACTGTTACAGATTTGGTTGTTTAGTCTTTTGTGATATTTCCAGGGATTTAGGTAGGAAAGGGAAGTTGTCGAATCTGGATCTACCATCTTTATTGAAGCATCTGAATCCTTTATTTGCAAGGTTCACCTGTAAGCATTCGTTGATTCACCCAACACTGGGAAATGCATGCTATCAGTATCTTGGATTGATCTTTTTTAGTCACTTGATTTTTTTCTTCAGGCTGTGTGCCCCTTCAAAGGCCACACATATTTCTGTATTTCTGTTTCCTTGCAAGATGGTGGATATTTGGTAGCTGTTTAGTTGAACCAAGTCTTTCTTATGAAATCCGAGTTTACACAAAATGTGAATTGGAGATAAATGATTGTTCTACAAAAGGAATCTTTTAACCATAACTAGTGCTTCTATTTCATGTCAAGGTCTTTTTGTTTATAGTTTCAAGGACTATCGAAGAAATGAGGATGCCAGTTAATCACACATTCTGACTAACATAGTTATCTGTTATTTCAGCTTTCTTTAATCGCAAACCTATTCAGAGTGAATGAGGCAAAACCATAGTAATTCATTTCTCTCAGAGAACCTAGAACATAAAAGTATTAATGGAAGGTCATTCAAATTTGCTCTTGTAGTGTTGTTACAGTATTACTTTAAAATTTGCGTGTGTATTTACATTCAAAATACTGCTACCTGTCAGCTCAAAGATAAGTCTTCAAAGAATGTTTATCAAAGTGTAATTTGTAATAGTAAAAATTGGAAACAATCTCAATAATTAATAGAGAATAGGTTAAACAATGTAATAAAACATTATTTACAGCCATTCTAACGAGATAATGTAAAATAGCATTTACTGATTCAGAAAAGAGCAAGTTATAAAATTGTGTAGACAGTACAGTTGCATTTTGTTTTACATAAGGTTGTGAGTATAGAAAGATTAGGTTATATACCAATGTGTTAGAGGTTATCTTGGGTATATGCCTTCCTGAGTGATTTTTATATCCTCTTTGCTTGTTCTTTTTTCCCACTGAGGGAATGAATCATTTTTAGATAAGTTTTTTTTAGTTTTGTTTTGTTTTTTAAGTATTTATGTATTTATTTAGAGAGTGCATGACAGGGGCAGGGTCAGCAGAAGGAGAGGGAGAGAATCTCTAACAGGCTCTGCACTAAGATCCTGATGTGGGGCTTGGTACCACAACCCTGGGATCATGACCTGAGCCAAAGTCAAGAGTCAGATGCTTAACCAATGGAACTACCCAGGCGCCCCTAGAATAAGTTTTTTAAAAGTTATTTAAAATAGCAAAAAATCCGAAATCACATTGTGAATATTCAGGGAATGGTTCTTGTTTTAATTAAGTAAACTGACAGATTAACAGGAGAAAAGCATACAAGCTTATTTAATTTAAGTTTTCCATGAGATGGATGACTTAATAAGGAAGCAAAGATCCAAAGAAATAGACCCGAGTTTTTTATGCTAGGTTTGATGAAAACCGCAGTCATGGAAGAACATGATGGGCTGAGAAATATGAGGTAATTGTAATAATCAAGGACGAAGGGGAGCAGCTTAGCAAGGCTTCTTACTATTTTTCTTGGTGTCCCTTTGTCTTTGAGGTAGGGATGCTACTCTCCTCTTGGTATGAGGAGGGCATATTTCACATGAGGATTTTATGATCTGTTTCAGGGAAGAAGTATGAGGCAGGGAGGAGGTTAGAGTAACCTTCCTGCTTCTCCTCTTTTCTCAGACTCCTTCAACTGAAAATATTCAAGATGTTGAAGTGCCATATTTTGCAGTAGCATGGCCTGAACTCCAACTAATCCATGACTAACTTGTGTTGGAATTTGTTAATGATAGTTCACCTCTCACTAATATTACAAGTATTGCTTTCAGTTATTTCTTAAACCTCTTTTATGAAGGAAACTTGTCAAAACTTAGTAAATGTCAACACTCTAATTGTAGAGACAATAAAAACACTTCTAGCCAATAATTTAAGTAAAAATTATTTTAATCGAATTCACTTTAATTTGTTTGCTATAAAAATACACTCAAAAACTGAGTTAAAACTTTGGTGAGGGAGGTGAGGGGGAGAGAGAATCTCCCTCTACAGAGAATCTCCCTTACTACAAATTCAGACAGGCTCCAACCTAGATGCATGTTCAAAATGCATATTTGATAATAGCTAACATGTATTGAACAGTTATTATGGTATTTTGTGGAGAGCTTTACAAGTAGTCTCTCATTTAATCTAACAACTGTTTTGGGTAGATAGATACTTTTAACATCCCTGTTTTCCATTTGAGAGATAAGGCTTAGGTTAAGTAATTTGCATATGATCACATAAGTAAGTGGTTTAGAGGGAGAATTTGAAGCCAGGAGGCCTGACTTAGGAGGTCATACTTTTAATCATGAAGATGTTCTATTTAGCTTAAAACTGATGGATGCATTTGTGACCAGTATTCCCTTGAAGCAGTTACACCTGAGAGTCCTAAAATAATACAAAGGAATAGAAAACTTAAGCCATTTAATTGATTATATATGGTGTTCCTACAACTGAGGAGGTTGTCAGTATTCTAGTCCAAAACTGAATCCCAAAGAGAAACTTCTGTAAAACTATGGAAGTCCTAATACTATCTTTTTGAGTCTGTTCTCAGCTGTTTCTTCATCTCAATCCTAACCCCATTCCATGGGATGTCAGTACAGAGCATTAGCTGAAGCAACCAAAAGAATGAAAGTTAATTATTATGTAGACGCTAGGTCTTCCAACAGTACTCATGCTTGAATTAGTTTTGTGTCTTTTTGAATATTAAGGTTCTTCTCAACCTCAACTCAGGAATACTACTGAACATTTTTCCCTTTGGAAATACTGTGAATATTCGTTAGAGTTTGAAGTGACCTGCAAAAGATTTGGTTGCTAGATTTTAATTTTAATAATGTATCCCCACAATTAACAATAAAGTAAATTAAATTCTAAATGTAGAATGTTAAAATACAAGGAAATTCTGTTAGTTGGCAATTATATTCAGCTGCTACTAGCCAAGACTCCCAAAATACTGAGTTAAATAGGATAGAATCTTTTTTTCTCTCACAAAAAAGAAATTCAGTTCGACAATTCCATAGTCATTAAAACCCAAGCTACTTCTTTCTGCTTAGCTCTCCCTAGTGTATGACTTCCATTCTCCAGGTCACTCATGGTCCAGGATGGCTGCTAGAAGTGCAGCTATCAGGTAGAGGCAGGAGAAGCAAATGGACTCATACTAGTTTTTTTTGTTCCCTCCGTCTAGATGCTTTCCTAGTAATTCCATCCCACAGCCTCCCTGTATCTATCTTATTGGCTAGAACTTAAGTCTATAGCAACAGCTAGCTGCAAAAAAGGCTAGAACATTGCTACTCAGACTAAAAACAGACTTTTCTTACTTAGGAAGAAGGGGGGGTTATTTGTTTCTGGAAAGCAACCAGCAGTCTCTGTCATGAGACTGTAGCAGACGTCTCATCCAGGCTTAGTTGAAGCAATTAAGACCCAGACTTCCCTAGCTGTCTAGATAGCTGGTTAGTAGCAGCGTCAGAATCAGAACCCAGATGTCTTGCTGACTTGTATTAACCAGAGGGATAACAATTACTTCTACTAATGTTGAATTAGAGAAAGTGATAGTAAATCAATCTAGCATTAATATGAGAGTTTTTCTTTGCCACTTTACTTCAACATCTACCCCCACTCTACCACCTCCCCCCAACACACACACATTTGGATGGATATCTAAGAATATTATTGCTTTATTTGATAAATCTTTCTTTGGTCATTTTTCCCTCAAGATACCAGTTATATTGGCTATATAGATTGGGTGATTAAAATTCATAGTTTTAGTAGGCTCTAAAAACGTTTAACATTCTTTTTAACATTAATGGTTTATAACTTCAAGTGAATTTTTCTCTCGAATTTTCTCCTACAGTATAGCTGAAATACAGAAAGATGTGGAATACAGGTTGCCATTCACCGTAAACAACCTGACAATTAATATTAATATGTGAGTAGAATTGTATCCTATACTTTTTATGTACTAGTACTTTTAAAAATCTTTTCATTATTTTGTTTCTTAGTTATTAGAAGTGAATCATTTAAAGTGAACTTATTTAAAATATTCCCTTTCTAGTAACTATAACTTAGCAAAGTCACACAATTTTGAGAAACAAAAATTTTTTAAAGACATCATTGTAAAGCGTATTGCTACATTGTAAAGTGTATTGCTATAAGAAAGAAACTATACAAGAAGAAATGCAATAAAAAGATGCAATAATAATATTTAGTACTGTCATTATTTTTATGGATTTGCACTGAAGTCTTAGCTGAAGGTAGGCTGAAAGAGAAAGCCTGAAAATGAAGACAATCAAAGAGCTCGTGTATGGGAAACTATTAGAGATACATTCACCTCTACATCAGAAACAAGTGAAAATGTTCTAGTCTTCAACAACAGATATACTATATCAACTGGAAAGTTCAAGGCTAAATTTGATCTACTAATTAAAGAAAAAAATTAAGTTAAAAATTATAGTCATGAGGTTATTTAAGAGGAAAGATTAGACAGAGTGATTGCTGAAGTACCCATTTAACGGTATGTGTAATTATTAGTCTTTAGCATGACAGTATTAAGTTATTACCTCAAATTGCATTAGGTGGCTGGGTGCTAGAGCAGGTGTTTGGGTGAGGTAAGAAGCACCTAACTGAAGACAGGAACGATGACTTACTCATCTTCATATTCTCATTGTCTAGCATAATGCCTGCATGGAGAAGGCCTTATTAAATCCTAGTTGAATAGTGAATGGAAGTGTGAATGTATAATTGTGCCAAGCATTATGCTGTGTTATCTTGATAGAGGAGCTTTTTCGATCCTCACAGTAGCGCTGCAAATCGGGCAAATTACAGACACATAGGTAGTGAATAGCATGGTCAGGATACAAACCCAGATTTGTTGGGCTCTAAAGGCCATTCATTGTCTTTTTTTACCAAACTAGTTTAAAATCTTTAGCTATATAAATGAAGTAGTTTTATCTCCATCAAATGCCCTAGGTAGGGCTAAGTAGGAGAAGCCAAAAAGGACCCAGTTTTCTTCATGATGGTGCTGCCAAACAAATCGTTTTCTGAGCCAGCAGGGGAACAGAGAGATAGTAAAGAGGCATATTCTTCCGAGTTTAGAGAGATTTAGAAATCAGAGTTCCATATCCAGTAAAATCCATTTAAGACTTCATTCCTGAATTTTTAATTTGTGGTAATTCATAAAGGTTAAGATTTTCACCTTTTTTTTTTTTTTTGGTATTAAGAATTTACTGTTCTTACTTGAAACCATGTGATTGACAGACTTGGGAGAGTTGTGTTAATGGGAACGATTAGAAGAGAGCCTTACAGAACCAAGGCATACTGACAGCTACAGTTTTAATCGTAGTGCTTTTGCTTTTATCTACTCAGTCTTTAAAAATTCAATAGATGGTATAATAATTCTTGGCAGCATTTCATAAGTAGGAAAACTGCAAGAAAATTATATGGCCAGAAACTGTGGTCCAATAGTCCGACTGGTTACTGTGGTTCACCTGATACAAATACCTGATCTGATTTTATTGGAGATTTTGCATAGGTTGGTATATTATGTTTGAAAGCAATTAATTGACATGATGTGAGGAATATCTTATAACTCAGGGTATCCATATTCTACATTAAGGTTTTACTGTATTGAATTGCTTTATAATCTTGTTGCTAAAGTATATCCTTTTGTGTATTTTCAATTAACAACCTTAATAGAGTACTTATTACTGTGAATAATTAATCTAAATGAAAGCATGAAAATTTAATTTGCTTTTAACTTTGTTTTAGAATTATGACTTTATAATATAACATGTGTCTTTTTTTCATCTGTTCTACATTTAACAGATTGCTCCCTCCACAATTTCCTCAGGAAAAACCAGTGATCAGTGTTTATCCACCAATACGACATCACTTAATGGATAAGCAAGGGGTATATGTTACCTCTCCGTTAGTAAACAATGTATGTATATAGTATAATTTATTTCAGAGTAGTATAACAGGTATATTACTTTACTACTACATGTTTTAGAACTCTAAAATGTAAAATCTCATTTGGAATAAATAATTTTCCCAAAAAAAGGTCACTATATCTAATAAATAATACTGATTTGAAAGTTATTTGTTTTTCTGTGATGAAGACCTGTTGATGTTAGAACTTTGGTTCACAGATTTTCCACAGTTGTTAGGAGGGGATAAAATTCAAATATGCCTTAAAGTTCTTAGGAAATATAAGTGATTGATTACTGTGAAGGGCTATAGCTTAAATGTACTCCAAGTATTTACCTTTGAAACTTCAAATTGTTTTTTAAAATGTGGAAATACTTTAGCTCCATTATTGGTTAAATAGATATTTAACTGATTTCTGGTATTGAGTCTATAGAAAAATATTGTAAGTTGTAGATTGCTAATCTGGTCATTTGACACAATACCCTTTGTTTTTCATTTAATTCTTGATGTGCAGAAGTAGATTTAAGATTATGTTTTACAGTGACATTATCCTAATAAGACTTATTCTGAAAGTGATTTTGATCATCCTGTATTTCTATTACTTTTAGTTTACAATGCACTCAGATCTTGGAAAAATTATTCAGAGTCTCTTGGATGAGTTTTGGAAGAATCCTCCAGTTTTAGCTCCTTCTTCAACAGCATTTCCATAGTAAGTACATTTATACCAAAAAAAATGTTTGTATAAATTTATTTTTACTTACTTTTATCAAAGTCATCGTAATATAGTTTAAATTTTCAAATGATGTTAAAAGGCAGTTCTCTTCATTCCACATTCCTACCTTCACACAGACATATTCATACTTTTCAGAGGTGATTGTGTTTTCTTCTTTTAGTTGCTTTTCCAATACTTACCTTCATCTTTCTGAATAATGTAAACTTCTACATATAGCATTGGTTCTTCAATTTTAGGTATTTTATATCAACCTCCTGCTATGATTGATGAGGATTTTAGTTATCTTTGTCTTTCATAAATGTTCCTTTCCCCTCATTCTCTTAGTGATTGATATCATGATCTTTACTTAAATTCATTTTTGGTATTTTCATTATTTCGATTCTGTAAATATTCCCCATTGCTGAATCAAGTACTTTGTCATGATTACATTTCCTTTATGTTATGATTTTTTGCTTTTTCTGGAGTTAAGAATTACTTCCATTTTTCCATTGGTGGTTTTATCTTTTTAATTTTCCACATCTTTCAGCAGCTCTGAAAAATACCTTTCAGATTCTTTTTTCGTGTCATCAGACCTTGACAACATGTATTTTCCTTGTGAATCTACAGTTTGGTTATTGACTACTGGAGATAACTTGATTTTGTTCCACTGTTTGCATTAGCTATGTGTCCCATGTGAAAGAATAGGACCAAACCACAGCAGGATGAATGACATACTGGACCAGATTAATTTAACAGATATATTAGGAACATTCCATCCTAAAATAGGAGAATACACATTCTTTTCAAGTGCACATGGAACTTTCTCTAGAGTAGATGACATTTTAGGCCATGAAACAAGTCTTAACAAATTCAAAAAGATTGAAATCATACCAAGCATCTTTTCTGACCACAATATTCTGAAACTAGAAATCAACCACCAGAAAAAATCTGGAAAGAGCAGATACATAGTTATAAAATAACATGCTACTCAACAATGGAGCAACCAATAAATCCAAAAAGAAATCAAAACTTACGTGGAAACAAATGAAAATGAAAACACAATGATCTAAAAATCTTTGGGATGAAGCAAAAGTGGTTCTAAGAGGGAAGTTTATAGCAATGCAGACCTACCTCAAGAAGCAAGACAAACCTCAAACAACTTAACCTTATATTTAATGGAGCTAGGAAAAAAACAACAAACAAATCCCAAAAGCAGTAGAAGGAAGGAGATAATGAAGATTAGAGCAGAAATAAATAATAAACTAAAAACAGTAGAACAGATCAGTGAAACCAGGAGCTGTTTCTTTGAAAAATCAATAAAATTGATAAACCTCTAGACTCATCAAGAGAAGAAGAGAAAGGACTCAAACAAAATCTTCTGCAGCTTCCTCCCCTGTCTCAGCCTTCATAGAACTGAAGAGCATTAGGACCTTGCTGCGGATTAGGCTTTGACTTAGGGGATGTTGTGGCTGATTTGATCTTCTGTCGAAACCACTAAAATTTTCTCCACATCTGCAATAAGGCTGTTTCACTTTCTTATCATTTGCATGTTCATTGGAGTAACACTTTTGATTTCCTTCAGGAAGCCCTCCTTTCCATTTACAAGTTGGCTCTTTGGCCCAAGGGGCCTAGCTTTTAGCCTGTCTCAGTTTTTGACATTCTGTCCTCACTAAGCTTAGTCATTTTTAGCTTTTGATCTAAAGTGAGAGACGTGTGACTCCTTTCATTTGAATACTTACAGGCCATTGTAGGGTTATTAACTGGCCTAATTTTATGTCTCAGGTAATAGGGAGGCCCAGGGAGAGAGAGACAGTGGGGAACAGCTGGTCCGTGGAGCAGTCAGAACACACATTTATCGATGATGTTCACTGTTTTATGAGTGCAGTTCGTGGCCCTCTAGAACAGTTGACATAGTAACATCAAAGATCACTGATCACAGATCACCATAACAAAAATAATCATGAAAAAGTTTGAAATATTGTGAGCATACCAGAATGTGAACACAGAGATAGGAAGACGCAGAATCTGTGAAGCGCAGTAAAGTGAGTTATGCCTGTACGTTTTCTCCTTTCCCCATTATTGCAGGCAACACGGTTGGTAAACTTTCTACCAGTACATAACAGAGTTCCTATTCCAACATTTTCCTCACTTTCCTGTAAGTGCTCTTTGACCGATCCGCTAAGGCTCTTAGGCTTCTGTTAACCAACTCTTTGAGGGTACATTTGGCTTTCATCTCTCTCAGATTCCAAAGCTACTCCCACGGTTTAGATTTCTGTCTCTGTCTCTCTCTCTTTTTTAATAACATAGCAGCTTTCCACTTCTGGGTGCTAAAATCTGTTCTGTCTACTAAGGTTTCAACAAATTGCCCTGTGAATTTTGGCTGAAAACGTTGAACACATGAATTTTGCTTACTAATCTTCATTTCAGGAAGGGTGCATCAGATCTTGTGTGCTCTACAAATCATCAGTGAGCTCTCAGCCTACTCATCGTACACCTTACCTAGGGATGTCAGATGGAATATACCTAATTGTGGCCTCTCTCTATGGCTTGGGCTTCCTTACAGCATAATGGTGGTCCCTGGAATGAACATCTTGAGAGCTATGAGGAAGTCATAATGCCTTTTATCACTTGGAGGCTGAAGTTATTCACTGTCACTTTTGCTGCATTCAGTTTGTTGAGGCAGTCACAATGTCCTGATCGGATTCAAGAGAAGGAAAATAGGCTTTTCCTCTTGGTTGGTGGAGTGGCAAGGTTCTAGAAGAGCATGGGACCAGAAATATTGCCATGTCCAATTTTTTGAAAATACTGTATGCCACAGATTCTTAAAAGATAAATTTCGAAACTTCAAAAAAAAATCTGTAAATGTCTTTGATATACCCCTCACAGTTAAAAATCAGTATAGTTCAAATTCTAAGTCGAAGTGCTTTTCCACTCAGAATTTTGAAGGTGTTGCTGTATTGTCTGTATGGCTTCTATAATTGCAAAGTGTCCAATGCCATTTTGATTTCTGATCCTTTGTAAATTTTAGAAAAATTTTTGGTATTCTGAAATTTAATGATGATGCAGCTTCTTGTTGGTCTTGTTATTTCCTTTTCTCAGAATATTTCTTGGCTTTCTGTCCTAGTCCTTCTGCGTAATTTCTAAGAAGTTGCTCTTGCTCAGGAGTCAGGCAGCATCTTGAGCACTGCCTGGAAATCTGCTTAGCTAGATTATTAGGTCTAGTATTAGGTGCATCAGCCCCAGCCCTCATCTTTCCTCTCTTGTGTCTTTGTCCTGGAGTTATAAGCCTCACTAATATTCTTTATCTAAAAACTGTATATCCTGTTTTCTGTCAGGGTAGCGTTGGATATAAGTTCACTCACCTTATTTGAAAATAAAAGCCAATAAGTTTACTTATTCCCATTTCAAATAAGTTCTGTGATTAAAGTGCAGGTTATTAAAATGGAAGTTTAATGCATTTCTTAGATTATTTAATAGGTTGTATCTGCTACTGAGGTCAAAATAAAGCAAATTGGTTCACAATAAAGACTTCAAGTATAATACAAATACTCTCTCATGTTGGTCATATTGTTTCCAAATAACTTGTTATATTTATATTTATGTCACTGACATACCTTTAGATAAACGTTTTAATGTAAAGATGAGCTATTTTTTTAACTTAATTTTTTCAATAGATCATACATTTACTTGAATCAGAATTCAAAAAATATAAAGGGATATGGGGTAAAAAGGCTTCCTTCCACTTTCTTCTCCCTTACACCCTAGTTTTTCTTCTTGCTGGTATCCAAAGTTTTTCATTTGGATGAATATGCATAGAATTTCCAAGATGTTTTATGACCTACAAAGAAGTATGTACTTGGAGTATTTTATTCCCTCCTTTTCTATGCAAATGGTAGTATACTATTCCCTTCCCCCTTTTTTTCTTCACTAAATGGTGTAGTTGGAGAGTTTTCCATGTTGGTACATAAAGCATTTCCTTATTCTTCTTTATGACCACAAAGTACTTGTTGTATAGATGCAGTCTAATTTATTTGACAGGACTCCTGTCGATGGATATTTTTATTGTTTCCACTCTTTCCTAAAAGGCCCACCTTTCTTTACCCTCAGTGCTGCAGCAAATAATTTTAAAAATAATATTCTAGCCAAATGTGAGTATATTTCTTGGATACATTCTCAAAGTGGCATGCACATTTGTAATTTTGACAAATACTGCAAAATTGCCCTACAGAGTGAGTTGCACCAATTTCTGCCACTATACACAATGCTTACTTCCCCATATTCTTTGCCAATACAGCATATTATTGGAATGGATCTTTGCCAATTTATAAGTAGAACATGATGTGTTAGTATAATTTTGGTTGTATTTATCTTAACTAACAATGAAGTTGGGTATCTTTTCCTATGATTGAAAGATGTTTTTCTTTCCTTTTCTTTAATTTGTGTCTTCTATCCCGTTTTCCATTTTGCTTTTGAGTTGTTAGTCTTTTTATCAATTTGTAGGAACTTTTATATATCAGAGAAATTACCCCTGTGTCTGTGATATGAGTTTTAAATGTTATCCCCCAATTTTTATAATGGGCTTTGTCATGTAGACGTTTTGTTTTTGTTCTTTCTTAATATCAAGCAATTAATCATTTTCTCTTATGACTTTGGGATTTGGGATCATGGAAAGTTCTTTCCCACCCCAAGGTTATTATTTCCCAATGATTTCTTCTAATTCTTGTAAGATTTTGTTTTAAGCATTTAAATCTTTGATGAATTTGGTTTTTATTCTGTTACGAATATAACGATCTGTCTCTAGTTCAATTTTTTCCAGCTGTCCCAATACTGTTTATTGACTGATCTTTTTTCCCATTTATTTCACATCTTTCTTCTATCCTTATTCTTATGTGTTTGGGGTTTTTTCTGGATTTTATATTCAATTCCATTGACCTGCATATCCATTTACCACTATTTGCTCTAAAAAAAGTTGTCTTTTCTTTGGTTTTAATTATAAAGATTTTATCATTTGTTTTGCTATATGGCACAGTTACTCTCTTCTTAACCCTCTTTCAGATACTTTTCCTTCTATAATTATCCATGTGAGCTTTAGTATCATTGTATGTTTAAAAATCCGTAATAATTGTTTTCCGGCATAATTCCAACTCATGCAAATTTAAGTCATTAAATGAAATAATATTCCAGTTTAAAAATTGTTCAAACTTTATATATTTTGGAACATATTTCAGTACTCTGATATGTGTGTTTCCAACACCACCAAGTAATTCTCCAGTTCTTAGCAGACAGTGACTGGGTGTCCTATTTAATTAAATTAATTAAATTAAAATATATACATTTAATTCAATTCTGATGCTCTCTGCCTGAAGGTAGTATCAGATTCCACGAGTTATAGGCTCAGTCTCAGAAGACTGCTCCACTTCAGAACCCAGTCAAATCCACAGGTTGTTCACCTGCTTCTGACCCACAGACTATAAAATCAGAGGCTCCCATGAACCGCCCCCCCCCAGGTTCCATTAATGTGTTGGAGCTGCTCATAGAACTCAGAGAAATATTTACTTATGTTTACGAGTTTATTATAAAAGGGCATTGTGAAGGATACAGATGAATAGCCGTGTGAAGCGATGCCCAGGGCAAGGACTGGGAGAGTCTCGAATGTAGGAGCTTCTGTCCCCATGGGCCGGGGTGCACCCACCATGTGGATGCATTCACCAACAAGAAAGTTTGTCATCTGTCATTGTTCAAGAGTTTTCATAGAGCTTAGTTTGCAGCCCCTTCCTTATTCCCTGAGGTTGGTAGGTGCAGCTAATTGTTCCAACCCTTCGTCATTGTGTTTTTCTAGTGACCTACCCCATCCTGAGACTACATAGGAGTCCAGACAGAGTCACCGTTAATCTTTTTGAGTTACTGTTTTCAGTTTTTTGGATAAATACCCAGAAATAGAATTGCTGGATCATATGGTAATTCTATTTTTGATTTTTTTTTTTGAGGAACCTCCATAATGTTTTCCATAGTAGCTACACCAATTTACATTCCCACCAAGAGTACACAGGGTTTCCTGGTCTCCATATCCTCAATAACACTTAACTTCTTGTCTTCTTAGTGATAGCCATTTTAACAGGTGTCACGTGATATTTCATTGTGGCTTTGGTCTGCATTTTCATGATGATTAGTGATGTTGAACATCTTCTTACGTATATTTTGGCCATCTGTATGTTATCTTGTAAAAAATATTTATTAATATCCCCTGCCCATTTTTTAACTGGATTGTGATTTGCTATTGTAGGATTTCTTTACATAGTTTGGATACTAACTCCTGATTATCAGATATATTATTTGCAAATATCTCTCCCATTTAGTAATGGGCCTTTTTGTTTTGTTGATAGTTTCCTTTGCACTACAGAAGTTTTTTAGTTTGATATGGTCCCACTTGTTTGTTTTTGCTTTTGTTGCCTTTGCTATTGGTATCAGATGCAAAAACTCATCAAGATCAATTTCAAGAATCTTACTTCCTGTGTTTTCTTCTAGGAGTTTAATGGTTTCAGGTCTTAAATTTAAGTCTTTAATCCACTTTGAATTAATTTTTTATATATAATGTAAGGGAATGATAATTTCATTCTTTTACATGTGGCCATCCATTTTCCCCTGTAGTGTTTATTGAAGAGACTGTCCCTTTCCCCATTTTATATTCTTGTCTACAGTATATGCATAGGTTTATTTCTGGATTCTGTATTCAGTTCCACTGATCTATTTGTATAGTTTTATGCCAATAACATTCTGTTTTGACTACTGTAACATTGTAATATAGTTTCAAATCAGGGAGCATTTTTTTCTCTTTTTGCTGCTCTGATTGGGTGAGTTTCTCTGCCCTGAATTTGAGTATACTGCCATTTCTTCTGCTTCATTTAGTCTGCTTTTGAAATCCTCTAGTGTATTTTTTTTTTTTTTTTTTTTTTTTTTTTACCTCTGTGACTTCTTCTGTTTGGTACTTTCTTATATTTTTTATCTCTTTGTTGAAGTTGTATAGTGTTCATCCATTTTCCCCCAAGTTCATTGAGCATATAATACTTTGAACTCTTATCAGGTAAATTACTTATTTCCATTTTTTTGTTTGTTTATTTGGAACGTATTTCTCTTTTTCTTTTTCCTTGGCTCTCTGTATTGGTTTTTATGCATAAGATAACACAGCCACCTCTCCCAGTCTTGAGGACTGAACCAGGAGATGAACCTTACCATTTAGCCTTGCCCTACCTCTTGATTATCTCTAAAATCGTTGTATTGTCCAAGGAGCTTGTTATATTTTTAATAGCTCCCAGTACTTGAGGGTGTACCAGGATCTGAGAGGATCTCAGCCAGCACCTGGATTCAGGCTGATTAGAAGCCAGACCCTCAGGTAGCAGCTTTTTTAAAGTATGCAAATATATATAGTCAATGGGGCTGCAAGTGTAAGCTCTGCTGGCCACCAGAGCCAAGTGATCTGGAGGTCTGGTCCCTAGGTAGAGTTGCAAAATTGGGGCCCCAGATGATTGTATAAACTTCTTTCTGGGAGATACTGGTGAGCTGGAGCAAGACTGAGAGAGTGTGCAGAGCTGGCATCCACCAGCCTGTGTTTCCTGGGAGTGCCTCCCTAGGCCCCTAGTTGTATGCCAAGCCAGAAGCCTTCTCATCAAGCCAAAGCTTTCAGACAGGTTGATCGGACTCTTTCATAGGAAGACTAGGGGTATGTTTGATCTGCTGTCTGTGCGGTGACCTGGGGGTGGTAGCCTACCAACAACTGTCTCATTGTTTTACAGTTGCATGGGACCCAGGAATGCAAGCGCTTGGCCTTCAGAGCCATGTAATCAATGGGCATGTCGTGGATGACAGCCACCAGAACTGGGGCACCAGACATAAAAACCAAGCACCATATGTGCATGAGAGCTTCCTTCCAAGAGATATTGTTGCTCTGGAATGTAACAGAGGGAGAACATGAAGAGAGCACCCACCACCCTTTGTTCCTAGAGCATATCCCCGTGGGTCCCTGGATGTGGGTTAAATTAGGTACCTGTGCCTCAAGCTGACACTTTAAGATTAGGGAGTGAGACTCTTACACCTAAAATCTGGGTGCCTCTTCTGCTTCTGGGGTAGGTAAGTTCAAGCATACAAGCCCCTTTGGTTTTCAAAGCTAGATGTTTTGGGGGCTATTCTTTGAGATCCAGGGCTTAAAAGATGACTGCTCAGTGTGGGGTTCAAACTCTCACTCTTCAGGAAGAAGCTTTAGGTTTTGAGTTTTTTCCCCGTTATAGGTCTCTGTGTTGAGGTTTGGGTTTACAGTGAGATTGTGTCACAGGCTTTCCTACTTGCTTCAATATCGGTTTTTCATATTTGCTTGATTTGTAGGAGTTATACAACTAAATTTTAGAATTTTTTTCTTGAGGAAATTATTCCATATTCCTGCAGACTTAGTGTGTTCATGGGAGGAGGTGATTTCAAGATCTTGCTATCTTGTCATCTTGAACCAGGGCCCAGATATTTATTACATTGAAAAAATTAATACTGCTCTCTGATTCAATCCCAAGTACATGCTGCTGTACTACTTTTTTAAATCTATAGACTTGGTTTTTTATATGTATTTATTTTTATATTTTAACATTTTTAGCCATTCTTCTATACATTTAACTATTTTCCTTTAAAATCTTTTAGAAAAGCAGTCATGACTTTCCCTTATATTTTTCCAGATAAAGCGAGAGCTAATATTCCAACAACCTGTCTTGACTACATTTTCTGGATTAAAGGTTCTCCATTCCCTTTATGAATACAGTGGTTGATGCTATTGAAATGCTCAAAACTCAAAAAGAGACTGTCTCTTTACTTCTACTATGACTATTTGAATTATATGTTTTCTAAAACATTTTCCTTTCTCATGAAAACTACACTTCTATTTGGGGGGGGTCATATTTTATCAATTTGTAGGATATTTAATTCAGTTATATGATTGTAATAACAAGATTCTGTCTCTGTGCCATGACCATTGTTAGTTAGAACCATTTGGGAATAATTTTATAGGTTTACCCCTAAAGTCTAATCTAATGTTTTTTTTTTTTCTGTCTTTCTCTTTAGCCTATACAGTAATCCAGGTGGGATGCCTCCTTATGCATCTCAGGGTTTCCCATTTCTTCCTCCGTATCCCCCACAAGAAGCTAACAGGACTATCACTTCTTTGTCTGTTGCTGACACTATTTCTTCTTCAACAACAAGTTACACACCAGCCAAACCCGCTGCTCCTTCTTTTGGCATCCTTTCAAATCTGCCATTACCTGTTCCTACAACAGACACTTCAGCACCGGTGGGTATCTTCAGTTTTCTGTATTTTTGTATCCTTGGAAACTCATCTAATTGACATATATTTATTATATACCTTCCTGTGCCAGCCACTAAATAAGGAACAAAAGATAAAAAGATTAAATCACATCTTCAACTCAAGTAATAAACTCAGAGGAGACCAACAAATTATCAAATAACTGCAAATAAGAAACTTCCACTAGAGTAGTAGAGCGAGTCTAGAGTTACGGTGAAGACAGTTGAGGAAGTGGTCAGTGCTCCCAGGAATTGAGGTAGACCTAGAAGGGATGCTTTCATAAAAAATGTGTTTCTGCTTTTTCACCACTTTATCCTTAGTGCCTCAGACCACACCTGATACATATAGTAGGTGCTCACTTAAAATAAGGCAGATAAATTAATTTATTTGTTTGTTTATGTTCAAGTCCAGATTTTGATAGATGGTAATGAATTTGTCAGAATGAAAGGGGTTATATAAAACTTCCCATAAAGAGGCAGTAGTATTGACAGAATTTCAGAGGCATAAACCAAATTGCATTTTTGTTAAATTGCCTTTAATAAAGAGCTGCCTGTCATACAGGAAATAGGCAAAGGCATAAAAAGTGATCACGTAAGAAGTAGGTATCAGATTGTGGAGGATCTGCTCTCTACCATGCTAAGGGCTTCAGGTGTCTCATTGGTTTAAAAAACATTGTATGTTTTGCAAAAGAATGAAACTTGACCACTCTCTCACACCATACACAAAGATAAACTCCAAATGGATGAAAGACCTTGATGTGAGACAGGAATCCATCAAAGTCCTAGAGGAGAGCATAGGCAGCAACCTCTACGACATCGGCCACAGCAACCTTTTTCATGACACATCTCCAAAGGCAAGAGAAACAAAAGAAAAAATGAACTTGTGGGACTTCATCAAGATAAAAAGCTTCTGCACAGCCAAGGAAACAGTCAAAAAAACTAAGAGGCAGCCCACGGAATGGGAGAATATATTTGCAAATGACACTACAGATAAAGGACTGGTATCCAAGATCTACAAAGAACTTCTCAAACTCAATACACAAGAAACAAATAAACAAATCATAAAATGGGCAGAAGATATGAACAGACGCTTTTCCAATGAAGACATACAAATGGCTAACAGACACATGAAAAAATGTTCAAAATCATTAGCCATCAGGGAAATTCAAATCAAAACCACACTAAGATACCACCTTACACCAGTTAGAATGGCAAAAATTGACAAGGCAAGAAACAACAAATTGCTGGAGAGGATGTGGAGAAAGGGGATCCCTCCTACATTGTTGGTGGGAATGCAAGTTGGTACAGCCACTCTGGAAAACAGTGTGGAGGTCCCTTAAAAAGTTAAAAATTGAGCTACCCTATGATCCAACCATTGCACTACTGGGTATTTACCCCAAAGATACAGACGTACTGAAGAGAAGGGCCATATGCACCCCAATGTTCATAGCAGCACTGTCCACAATAGCTAAATCGTGGAAGGAGCCGAGATGCCCTTCAACAGATGACTGGATTAAGAAGTTGTGGTCCATATATACAACGGAATATTACTCAGCTATCAGAAAGAACGAGTTCTCAACATTTGCTGCAACATGGACGGCACTGGAGGAGATAATGCTAAGTGAAATAAGTCAAGCAGAGAAAGACAATTATATGGTTTCTCTCATCTATGGAACATAAGAACTAGGAAGATCGGTAGGAGAAGAAAGGGATAAAGAAAGGGGGGGTAATCAGAAGGGGGAATGAAGCATGAGAGACTGTGGACTCTGAGAAACAAACTGAGGGCTTCAGAGGGGAGGGGTGTGGGGGAATGGGATAGGCTGGTGATGGGTAGTAAGGAGGGCACGTATTGCATGGTGCCCTGGGTGTTATACGCAACTAATGAATCATCGAACTTTACATCAAAAACCAGGGATGTACTGTATGATGGCTAATATAATAAAAAAATATTATTATAAAAAAAACAAAACATTGTATGTTCTTAAATAAGCTGATGACTGTTGCCATGTGGAATGTTACTAAGAGACTAATACTTTAGGAATAAAACATATAAAATGATTTTAAAACCTCCATTTTAGCCTTGAGTATCACCCACAGTAATACTCAAATATTGCAAACCTTATTATATCCAACTTTACTAATTTTAGTGTTTGTAATAATTTAGATTAGGCCCAAGTGGACCTTGTTTTTCCAATACCTTTCATCATTGTATTAATGAATTTTATGAACAAATATTGTCAATATCATGAACAATATTAATCACAATTCGTAGGATAAACAAAATTACAAGAGAACTTTTCAGGGATCCTCAATTTTAAAAAGTCATTTATAAAATAATGGATTACCTATTCCTTATCTACTCTACTGTCTTGTCTGACTTAGGTATGTAACTATATTCAGCCTTTCAGCTTACTACATTTTTTATATTCAGTATCTTTTACATGAGGCAGATGTGTACATAAATATCAATGAAATCCACAGATAATTCTCTACATTTGTCACAGATACACTTAAGCGTTTTATTTAACAGTTATGTACTTGCCCAAGAAAGAAGTAATGCAGGTACTCACATGAACCTCACCCAAAACAAACAAAAAAATTTAACCGTCTGGGTATAAAGTACACTGAGAAAATTAGAGTAAAGAAAGAAGGGGAGAATAAGGACAATGTAAAGTGGAAAGATGAAGGTGATAATGAAACATTATGGGATGTGGTACATTAAAAATTATGTTTATAAGTAAATAAGAGCAGTCAGTAAGATGGCTGACACAATACCTTTTCAAACTCTCTGTAGATAAGCCAGGATGGTTTTGGTTACAAGATGCCAGATGTCCCTGATACGTTTCCAGAACTCTCAGAACTAAGGTAAAAAACTTGGGAGAGTAATGTCAGTATTCATTATCTATTTGACAATGATAAATACAACCAAATCATCATTTTCATACCCATATTAAAGAGAGTTCTTAAATTCTCACTATTTCTATATTTTGGTTGTCTTATTGGGGAAGTTATGTAAATCAGTTTTATATCTTGTAGTTTGTATTTATTGAGTGACTTAGTATGTACCCAGGGATTTTTCTAGAGCCTGGAAATGATATAATAGTTACCAGGAAAACGATGTCGTTCATTCTTGAGGCTTACGTTATCGCGAAAATTATTTCTCAATACATCATCCCTGGAGATTTCAAATATTTTCTGGCTTTAGACTTTTTCGTTGTTCCTTTTGTAAGTAGAACTTTGTACATAGGGGAACGCATGAATGTTCTCATAAAGTCATAGCATAGTGTCTTTACAGAGCCAAATTGTATTCAGACTGATGACACATAAGTTTGTAGTATTCAGGTTTAAAGTACTGTTTTTCATAGAACACTGTTTCTCTAAGGTGCTTCATGAAAAATTGTTTTGGGGCCACTCAACTTTGGGAAGCATTGCTTCCTTTATACCGCATTGAAGGTTTATATTACTCATAAGGCTGTTATTACTAAGACTTCTGAGTATAATTTAAAAATTTTTGTAATTCTTTTTGTCTCTGGGATATATCCCATGAGGGATATACAGCCAAATGCCCATTAGAAATCCTATAGTTTAAAAAAGAAAAAAAGTTTACCTTAATTGACCCAGTGTTCTATAATCATTTTTAGAAAGTAGTGATTCATTATTTTCTAATAATAGTCAATGAAGGTTTACAATATATCACATACATGTTAAGGTTTCCTATGAACTGTAATGCTTGCAGTAACCCCAGGAAGTAGGTACTGTTATTGTTCAGTGTTATAAAGGATTCTCTTTTCTTTTCCTTCCTCACTTCTTTTTAAAAAAAATTATTAAAATGTCACATGTTATATTATTATACATGTCATTGTTATACACGTTATATTATTATACGTTTATTGAGGAAATACGTTATTTGTCTGGTAGAATTTTCTATATCCTCTTTTTTGCCTGATTGCATTCTGGTAGTACAATTGAAGATGTTCCTTTCTTTCCTGTATTTCTTTCTCTTGGTGGTTGGATCTAGAGTTTTAATTAGATTTGTTTAGGTTCAGTTTTATCAAATCATTGAGCTGCACACCGTAAACCTACACAATGTTCTATGTTATGTGTCAGTTATATCTCACTGCTGAAAAAAATGGGTTCAATTCTTTGGTCAAGAATACTTATGTCATAATTCCTATTACATCATATAAGGCAGCGGTTATGTCTGGTTGCCCTATTTTTAGTGACATTAAGATTGAAACAGTTGAAACCGCTGAAATCATTGGCTATCCATTATTTCATTAAGGATTGCAAATGCGATTTTCTACTGCCAGAATTAGCCAGAATTCTGTGAAGAGATTTCTATATCAACTATTTAGTTTTATTGAAATACACCACATATAGTAATGGAAAGATAAATCCTTGTTTTTTTGTTTTTTGGTTTTTTTCAATTTTCAGAATAATGAGTTGATGCACAAACAAGCTCCAAAGTTTCTGAGAGGCAAGGTTTTTTGTTTTTATTTTTGTAGTTGTTTCTGTGTTATTAAGAGCTCATAAATTTTTTAAAAATATATTTGATGTGTTTCAGTCTATTGCAGTCACTATTCTTTTTGATGCTTAAACAGTTCTATCTTGAGTCCCTAGCAAACTCTTCACATTGGCTTCTATAAGCTTTCCGACAAAACAAAGATGCCATGGGCTCATTGTGAAATTTCTTTTCCCTGTCCTGAAGTCATTTCTCTGAAAGGCACTTGTTCTTTTTCAAAATTACAATACCGATATTATTACTATGATTACTGAGTTTAGGATAAGAGTTTGTTTTTGTTTTTTATACTTCTTTTGTGTTTTGATTATCACACCTGACATGTATATCCAAATACTGTTTTTTAAAGTCTGAATAGTACTTCTCCGGATGATATGTAACTTAGAAAATAACCAATGTTCATTTATTTCCATTTACTCTGAATTGTAGAGACTGCTTTTTTGTTTAATTAAAATTTTTTTAAACATATGCTTTTTTTATGGATTGGTAGTCAAAACTAATAGATATGTTCAGAAAGGTTTAGCTTGCATTCCTATCCCACCCATCCAGTTCCCTCTTTTACCCTGTGGATATTGATTTTTGGTTTTGGTTTAGCCCTCCATGATTGCTTTTCTTTAAATAATTTATGAATATCTGCACACACACATATCCATATACTTATCTTTTATTGTGACAGCCACACACCTATTATCTAAATAGATACAGAGGTTGACATTGTTGTGATTGTTCATGAACCCTAGTCTTAATAATCCTATCCTGATTGGATGTTACTTTAAGACCACTTTATGTGCCACTGTGGTTGATGTTTTACTTGCTTTTAAGGTTATAATTTGCCTCTGTGTGTGTGTGTGTGTGTGTGTGTGTGTGTAGATATATAAATGATAGTTCAAAAATTAGAGCCATGTCAACTGAATAAAATGGAAAAATTGTGAATATCATCATGGAGAAAAACTAGTGACTGATATTCATTAACTTTTCTGTTGTGTTTCTAGTGTGTCACAGCTTACAGATATGAATGAACAAGAGGAGATATTACTAGAACAGTTTCTGACTTTGCCCCAACTAAAACAGATTATTACTGACAAGGATGACTTAGTAAAAAGTATTGAAGAGCTAGCAAGTATGTCTTTCCTTACTTCTTAAATTTCCTAAGAAAAATATGATGTTTACCTAGAAATAAACCAGAAATTTATCTTACAGGAAAAAATCTCCTTTTGGAGCCCAGCTTGGAAGCCAAAAGGCAAACTGTTTTAGATAAGGTGAGTTAGTTATGATTTTGAAGAAATCCATACAATTTAAAAATATGATAAAATAACATTTTTATTTTATCTTTTAGTATGAATTGCTTACACAGCTGAAATCTACTTTTGAAAAGAAGATGCAAAGGCAGCATGAACTCAGTGAGGTAAGACGTTTAACTCTTTTCCTTTACCATAAGAATTTTTAATCTCAGTATGTGTGATCTGCATTCTTACTTTCATTATTATCAGAAAGCACTTATTAGGTATCTGTCTTTAGAAGGCTTGATACCTGTAAGTGAGATGAACAGCTCTCATTTATGGGGCATTATACATTATCTGCGCTCATGCGAGGGCATATTTGGTTCCAAAGCAGAAAAACACAAAAAGCCCCATAAATAACTTAAGTAGGAACTCTATTATAAATGCCAGTTTACCTCCTCTAATAAAATCTAACAAAAAACTTGAACTGTAATCTCACTTGTAAGCTTATATAAAGATATCTTAAATGAAAACTTGGAAAATTGAAAAATATATGAAAATTATAAAGTTTAATTCACCCCAAATAATAGATTTTATGCTAGAAATCCAGTTAAATAAAAAATAAAAACCACTTTATAAAATTCAACCCATATTTCTGAAAAATCTTTACAAATGAAAAGGAATAGGAGACATAATCTTTATGTCATATCAATAACCAACATCATAATTAACATCCTCTTTCCTTTAAAATCAGCAATTCTGGAAGGTAAAGCCAATGTAATAAAACAAAAAATAGAAAATAAAACAACAGAAAAAAAATGATGGCAAAGGAGAATATAAATTTATAATGGATTTCACATAATTTGATCATCCTTTAGAATTAAAGACATAAAAAATAATAGCTAACATTGAAAAATGATTATGCATCTTACACTGCACTACACTATTTTCATATATTGCCCATTATTTCCACAAAATTCTAGGAGGTAGGTGATTTTCTTTTTTTTTTTTTTTTTTTTTAATAATGTAGATAAGCAGTCTGAGGCACGGGGATATTGAATAACTTACCTGAGGTCATATAAATAGAAAGTATCAGAGTCGGGAATCAAATGTAAGCGGTGCTGTCTCACTCTTAACCAGAAGAAAGTCTGAGAGAAGCAACTGAAATACTCATAACTGCACATTAGAGTTTAGTAGATGCTGAATAAGCTTTTCACAGTAGTCACGTCATTCTTTATAAACTCTTAGTAAGTTAAGAATAGAAATTAATTCCTTCACTTGATAAAGAATATTAGAAACCAACAGCAAGCATCACAATTGCCAGATAGTTCCAGGATCCCCTTAATATTAGGGATAAGACAGTGATGGCAGTGATAGTCAGAGGAAAGAACAAGAAACTCAGAAAGAGAAATGTGAATGTCCAGCAGACATACGAGTATAACAGTTACTCTGTCTTCTTTGCCATTTATATAATTGCTGGAAATGGTTTTTGAAACACTTAAAAAACACACCTTGATTCCTACGCTTGTCTCTAGATGCTCAGAATCTTTGGGAATGATGAGGCAGGCTTCTGTATAAAGTATGTAAACCACTTCACTGGACTGTTGGTACCATCAGTGCAGAAACATGCTGTATTTTATTCTTCCATATACCCAGTACCAGGTCTAGTGCTTGGCACATAGTAGATGCTCAGTAAACATTCAGTGAAGAAATAATGGAAACATTTGAACAGATAGCCAGCCTTTCAGTAATAATAAAAATTTGCATCATCCTTGTGAGCCAAACTTGTAAAGATAGATGACCAGGGTTGGCAAGGGTGATGAGAAAATGGTTCATCTCTGTTCATTTCTGTGTGTGAGTTGCCACCTTACACCCACTAGCATGACTACTATTAAAAATAGCATTGGGGTGCCTGGGTGGCTCAGTCGGTTAAGGGTCTGACTCTTGATCTCAGCTCAGGTCTTGCTCTCAGGGTCGGGAGTTGAAGCCCCATGTTGGGCCCCATGCTGGGAATGAAGCCTACTTAAACAAATTAAAAAATAAAAATAGTCTTAGTTCTTATATTTAGGTCTTCAATCCACTTTGAGTTAGTTTTTATTTACTTTTTTATTTTTTGAGTTAGTTTTTGTATGTGTGGTGGGATAAAGGTCCAACTTCATCCTGCATGTGAGTATCCAGTTTTCCCTGCACCGTTTGCCAGAGACTGTCTTTTCCCCATTGAATGGTCTTGGCACACTTTTTGAAAATATTTTTGACCATGTATGTGAGGGTATATTTCTAGGCTAGGTCTTTCATTCATCTACATGTCTCTTCTTATGCCAGTACGTCGTTGTTTTGATTGCTGTAACTTTGTAGTAAGTTTTGAAATCAGGAAGTATGCAACTTTGTTCTTCCTTTTTAAGATTGTTGTGGCTGTTTGGGGTCACTTGAGATTCCATATGAATTTTAGAATGGGTTTTTCTTTTTCTGCAAAAAACCCTGATTTTGATAGAAATAGCATTGACTCTGTAGATCACTTTGGGTAGTGTTGTCATCTTAACAATATCCAATCCATGCACCTGAGATGTCTTTCCACTTACGTCTTCTTCAGTTTCTTTCAGCAGTGTTTGTACACGTCTTTTGCCTGTTTGGTCAGATTTAATCCCATCACTTTTGCCATATTCTGTTCGTTAGAAGGGAGTCACTATGTCCAGCCCACACTCAAGAGGTAGGGATGATAGGGGTCCTCTTCGAGGGTGCCTACCACAATGACCTAATTCTTAAATCCCCAGGAAAAGACGTTGATTGGCTCAGCTTCCCTCATTCAAGGGTTTGCAGCCAATGGATTGGGTTATTTTGTGTTTGGTATCTACCCTATATCCAAAAGCTGAGGACCTGGGTGGTAGCAATTTTCCTCAAGAAAGAGGCTGTGTAAGGCATATAATACTTGCTCCTCCCTACCCCTGTCTCATTTCCTTTGCCTCTAAGGAGTTTTTCTGAGCAGTGTGAACTAAGTGAGTACTTCATTTTCTTTTTCAGAGCTGTAGTGCGAGTGCCCTACAGGCAAGATTGAAAGTAGCTGCACATGAAGCTGAGGAAGAATCTGATAATATTGCTGAAGATTTCTTAGAGGGAAAAACTGAAATCGATGATTTTCTCAGTAGCTTCATGGAAAAGAGAACAGTATGTAATACTCTTCAGTTGAGGACAAGTGACAGTGTTATATGAAATTACTTAAGTATATTCATGAGTAAAAAATACTTCAGCACGTTAGTGAGCTGGAGTTTTGATTGCCATGAGAAGAAACTGAAAAGCCTCTATTCTTTAAGAATGATAGCACTATCTTACTATCCTTTTGTACTAAAGCTAGTAAATCAGCCTAAGTCTGGTCTTAATAGTTATAGGAATGTACAACTTCTTATGTTCAACAAGCTATTTAAAAAGGGAATAATCTATAAATAGTTATTTTAAAATCTGTAAATACTATTGAGAACATTCTGCAGTAGTTTCTGTTCTGTTCTGATTTCCATTATATTTAAAGAATAATTAAGAAAGTCTACTTAATATCTTGCCCTTTGATAGAGTTTTTAAATATTTACCTAATTTCTCTGAAACATCACATTTGAAAAGTAACCTTTTGTTAATAAACTTTGTAAATTGTGTGTTATGTATATGCATATCCTGTTAAGGAAAGTGGGCAGATTTTATTATCCCCATTTTCCAGGAGGTAAAATTGAAGTTTAGGGACATTAAAGACTATGGTTATAGCATTAGTAAGGTGTTGATTTCTGGTTCATTCTTCTGTGGTGCTGTATGACTGTACCTTGAATTTTTTATTTATTTAGCTTCCTGGTTAACAACAGTAGGATTTTGTTTTTATATTTTTAAAACACAAATGCTTGAAACTCCACAATCTGAGAATTGATATAAAGGGTCAAGGTTTGTTTTATCATTCTGGGAGTTCACAGGCAAAGGTTATCTTCCAAATACAATTCAGTGTTTGCAGGGGTGGGGATTCTTAAATTCTGAACTACCTTAAACATTCAAAAGTTAAAAAATGTCAACAGGTTAAAGGATTCTAACTTTGAATTCTGTCCTGATGTAAGAAGCAGTAGGTAAATCACTGGAGGAGTGACTGGTATTTTAAATCATTTATCTTCTAGATCTGCCACTGTAGAAGAGCCAAGGAAGAGAAACTTCAACAAGCAATAGCAATGCACAGCCAGTTTCATGCCCCACTATAGGTAAATTGTCTTCCAGAAGGTTTGAGTCGGAAGGCTACTGCATGACTCTTCTTACCAAGTCTTTTTACCAGTGTCTGTTTCGTCAGCTTTAAGCATAATTCTGTCATAGCTTCTGCGTTAGATAACATATAAAATGCTTTGTATTATACATTAAGCATAATTATATATACATTAGCATTTAACCAGTGGAAATCTTTTGGATATTTTGTCACCATGATGTTGGCTTAAATGAAATGTTTTTTTCAGTGTTGGATAGCTGCTTCTGTAGAATCATAAGCTATAATTCGTTCCTGTCTCTTAGGTGGTATATGGTGTACATACCATTTCACTTAGTTGACATATTTCTCACTAGTCTCCTTTGTCATTTCTTCCTTTAAAATGAACTTCCTGTCAACTTCTAGTCTCACACCAGGATTATTCCAGTAATTGTTTTGCCAGTCCCCTGAATGTAGTGTTTCTCCTTCCTACACAGCACTGACAGAACGATCTTCCTCAAATACCACCCTGTGGTATAATTTCTCTGCTGCAGAACTTATGATGAGACCTTACCAATTGCAGGTCACTGTTAAATTTCTCTCTGGTTTTAAGTCTTCTACAATCTGGCATAAATTTGAGAGCACCCACTTCAATTTTCCATTTTCCTCTTAAGTTCTCCATTTCATGTTCTTTCTTCTATCACTGTATCTCTGGTCACGCTCTTATCTGATGTCTAGACACTCTGCCTTTTCTTCTCCATCTATGCAGTTTTAGGAGTGATTTGGTTGCGAAAACTAGTTCCCACTCCAACAAATTTAAGTAAAGGCTTATATTATTGAACAATGCAGAGGTACTTTATAGAGCCAAAATGCACTAAGGACGGCTCAGTCGCTGAGAGTGAAAATAAGACAGGAGGCCATAATAACTTCTTCTCACACCCTTGCCAAGGCTGCTTGTTTCTCATTTCTGGGTCTCTGTTCTTTCCTGCCTCTCACTCTCTTGTGCTTCCTGACTTGCTCTTCACAGCACCTTTCTCTGCTGCACTCGCACATGCTCCACCATTGTTGCCCGCAGGCCTGATCACATACGACAGTTAAGTAGCTGGTGGAGACTAACAAGGGTGTCACTGCAAATCCCCAGGAAAGAGGCTGGCCCAACAGCAGTTCGGCCTGGACATTAGGGGGCTGAAGGAGTGGGCTCTGAGAAGGGAGCATTTAGAAACGGCAGGAGTTTCTCATCTCTATCTCAGACTCCTCTTCCCCTTCCCTTAATCTAGTTGTACATAACATTAGTGCCAACACTGAATTGTTTTCTTGTTTTGCAAATCATACTGTCAATCCCCTAGGGTAAGGGTTGATTTTTAATATCAAGGTTTAAGAAGAAAGTAGGCACTGAGTAATTATTTATATGAACATGCTAGAATTCCTTCCCTACCCCTTTTCCCCGATAGTCAAATTATCTTCTTATAGGTAGATCTTAATTGGAAGAGAATGTAAAGAGATGAAAATTTATCATCTTAAGTTAAATCTTAGGGCTTTTTATGTTCTTTTCTTTTCAGATTTTCCTGAAAACATAAACTGCCAAGACAGAAATGACACAAGACTAAGCACATTTTTACGTATGATTTGCAAATTGGCATTTCATCACAGTGGCTGAATTTATAGATATCCTGTATAGATCGTATACAGAACTGAGACTGATTTTGTACAAAATAGAATGACTGCTGTGGTCTTTGCTTTGAGAAGTTTTTCTGCACGATTTGCACTATAAATCTTTATTTATTGTTGATCAGTCCTATCATATTTAAATTCCACTGCTGTTCCTCTGTTATTATTAAGTACCTATGCATGTAATTTTAGCTAGTATCAGTATTTTATAAAATTGCTTCATTTAAATTTGTATTTTTAATTTGAAACTGCCTTATTTCTTTATCAAAAATGGTTTGTTTAGATATTTTTCCTCTCAATCTTTTTGAAAAATTACTATTTTCAGCTGTAGAAAGCCTTATTTTTCCTTCTTTCCAGATGATGAAACTTTCAAAAAACATTTGTTTTTAAATATTCATAGTGTCAGGAAATACCAAACCTACTAATGTGCCATCTCAAGAAAGTAACTTTTAATACACAGTATATCAAGAGAATACATCAGCTGCTCATATATTATTTAATTTTTAAAATTAAGGATGCATTTAAGAAGCAATACAGTTAAATAATTCTTTTACCTAATAGAAAAAAATTGCATTCCACTTCATCTAGTCCAACATAAACTTTCATACTAATTTTTTTATAAAAGTACCTGATAGGCTTATGATTGGATAATGATATACTTTCTAAATTCCTAATGTTAAAAACAATCTTTTTGTTAATAAATAGTAAATCTAGACACACAAGTCAATGAATTTTTTTGACCTTTACTGTGAGTTAGCTTTTCATAAGAAAACAGCTTTAGTAATAAAATTAATATTTAACTTTTAGGCAGTCTAGTTTTTAATTAATTTTATTGAATTTGCTCTTTAAATTGTACTATGTTCAGCAGTTTGCTTCTATACAATGTTGGAGAATGAACGCATTTTGTGGGTAGCTGTAAAAGCTAATAAAGGAGAAACTCTGTAACTGTATGTATCTGAGGCTTGATAAGGTTGTGTCTAAATCACAAAACAACGTAATGCATATTTTTGTTTAAATTTCCATCCCAATATGTATTGTTATTCCAAATGCCAGCATATGGTAATACAGGTTTTTTGGTTTTTCTTATTCTTTTTCTTTCTGTACACGCTCTTGGCAATAGAACTTTAGGAAAAACAAAATTATTTTCTTAGACTTGAAAAATAATAATCTGTCTTTGTGGAAGAGCAAGTATTCATATGGACTATAAATATATCATTGGAATAAAGATACTGACTTTCATAATTGCCTGTCTCACTGGCGCTGTGCTAAGGGCATGCTGTTTAATCTTCAAAATGACCAGACATGATTTTTATGGATTTGTAAATGAAATAACCCGAGGTAAGTGTTTTAAATTTGTGGCAGTCTTCTGGGTATTCAGAAACCTTTCCATATTGCACAGACCAGCAGGACTTCTAATTTTCCCAGCAGTCACTGCAATGGAGGACATACTAGCCCCAGTCTTTTGCAAATAATCAGGTAGTGTTCGTACAAACTGTGTAGAACCTATAACAAGAGACGAGCAGATCACAGCCATTTTAAAGGGACATTAATTCATTTGATCTAATTTTATTTAACACCTATTCAGAATAAGGCACAGTGGAAATGCTGTACAGTAACTCAAATATGGTTTAGGTGCTTACCTGCTCATCTGCCTTCCCCTCCACACAAAAACAAACAAAACCCCCAAACAAACAAAAAACCCACATTTTCTTACACAGTAAATTTCCTCTATGTAATCACGTAGTGCATCTCAATATTGTTTAAACCAAACTGTCCTGGTTTCATTCTATACCAGTTAACATAGCTTCTTCCTCTTTCCAAAATTAATTTATTAGGCAGCTTCCTTACAACCCAGTCATTAAAAAGAGGAGTTTGATCATGAATATCTGCATTTAACCAACAGACAATTTAGTTCAGATATAGGTTGTATAAGTTGTCCAAGACGGAAAAAAAAAGTCTGCATTTGAATAATTCTCTGTGAATTTTGGTTTCTATTGCAGTAGAAAAAGTAAATGAGTTTTTGGGTAATTTTATGGCTGTGTCTAAAAATTGGTCATTTGGAGAAGTACCTGGGGAGAAAAACGCCTGCCAAGGCAGAGGTTCTGATTTTACTTTAACATGTAAGAGAAGGCCAGATGGAAATCAGAAAATAGAGGAAAGCTTAGGAGTTATTATTCAGAGTAGAGGTTTGTCATGGGTAGAAATTTAAACACTAATATCTCAAATCGAAGAAAGTTGTCTAAATAAATGGGATATACAGTAAAGATAACCTGTTTCAAAGTTGGAAACAAGAGTAGGAAATTTATATTGGAATAGAGGCTGTTTGACAGGTAAGTTTGATCATAAGTTACATTTGCTTAAGTTGAAGGAATTTCAGTCAAAATTGGAATTCATTTTTAGGGGAAGAAGGTAAACTTTTTGATCTTAAAGAATAAAACCATATCCCAAGGTTTCCCTTATCCTCACCTAACTTTATTTTTTAAAAAGTTCCTTTGTTGATTGCTGAATCATGGTCAAAGTATTTACCTACTTGAAATCATTAAATTTTCCTGAGTATCACTAAATAACAAGTCACTTGAGCTTTAAGTATTACTAGTTGGGAAGTAATCTGCCTTGAGTCAGTTTTATATTAGTTTATTACCTATGCTTTAAAACAGGTGCCCTAAATAAAATACTTCCTGATTGATGTTCGATTTAAAATGAAAATGTGCTATTAGAGATTTTAGTCTTTTGGATTGGCCATGTTCTTTCAAGACCCTGAGAAAGCATAGTAAAGTTTTAATATGCAGTAAATGTAACTTTTTATATAAATATCAGTGTTAGATTAACTTCTAATAAGTAGTCTAAATGAACATATGTATAAATTATAGTATCTTGTAAAATGGGGAGGCTGAAAAAAGAGTTTATGTGTCTGATGTGAAAGACATCACATTAAAGACATTTTAAAATATCAAATATTTATACTATTTTGTTTCAAAATAAATGCATAGTTTTGTTTCATATATGTACTGTGTCATTTTTAAAATAATTTTTATTTCTCTGTTTTTGTAGATATAAACTGCAAATGGAAGAAGTTAAAATCTCATCTTCAGTATCAGGCAAAGAAGTTTCTAAGAGTTGATAACTACAGGAATAGCATGTAGTAAGTTGTGTTATAAAAATGCAAAATCCATTACAACTATATCCTATCCTAAGTATCATTAACAAGGTATTACTATATACAGTAAATTGCAGAAAATGAACAAATATTCCTTGGTAGCGTATGCTTAAATTTTATATTCTAAAAGAATTACACTTGTTTTATTTATATTAACAGAGTACTTTTATATTACACGGCCCTAATATATTAGAGTTCGGTTTTTAAGTGATTAACACATTAATGATTACAGTTGACTTTTGAACAGTATGGAGGTTAGGGGCGCCTACTTCCTGCACAGACAGAAATCTATGTATAATTTTTAACTCCTCAAAAATTTAGCCACTAGCAGCCTGCTGTTGCCTAGAAGCCTTATTGATAACATAAACAATTGGTTACCACATATTTTGTTTGTTATACATATTATTATACTGTATTCTTAAAGTAAGCTAGAGAAAAGAAAATGTTAAAATCATAAGAGAAAATCCATTTATACTACTGTACTCTATTGAAAAATAAACTTCAAACTTATATTGTTCAAGGGTCAACTGAATACGGTTATTTTATTAAATATGTTGCTGTACCCCTTCCAAACCTTTCATACTGGACATTTCAGCAATGTAGCTTTCTTAACCTTTCTCTTTTTTTCTCAGTTTTATTGGTACGTAGTAGATATACATACATCACTGTATAAGTTTAAGCTGTGTAACATAATGGTTTGACCTATATACATTGTGAAATGATTACCACAGTAAGTTGACTTAGAATCCATCATCTCATCTACAGTAGATAAACTAAAAAGAAAAAGCAAAAGTTGTTTTCCTTGTGATGAGAATTATTAGGATTAACTCTTAACTTTCATGTATACACTCATGCTGTATGTTACAACCCTAGTACTCCTATATCTTGTAACTGGAAGGTTGTACGTTTTCATCACCTTTCTCCGGTTCCCCCTCCCTACACCCTCACCTCTGGTAACCACAAATCTGATCTCTTTTCCTATGAGTTGTTTTGTTTTTTGTTTTAGATTCCACATATGAGAGACATCATGCAGTTTTTGTTTTTCTCTGACTTATTTCACTTAGCAGAATAATGCCCTCAGGGTCCATTCATGTTGTCACAAGTGGCAGGTTATCCTTGTTCTTTATTGCTGAATAATATTCCATTGTGTATATCCTCAGCCTCTTTATTCATCCATCAATGGGCAGTTAGTTTGTTTCCATGTCTTGGCCACTGTAAATAATGCTGTGGACATGGGGGTGCAGATACCTTTTAGAGTTACCTGTTTTTGTTTCTTTTGGATATATTCCCCAAAATTGAATTGCTGGATCATACAGCAGTTCAGTTTTGTTTTGTTTTGTTTTCAAGGACAATTTGTACTTTTCTTAATGGAAGATAATTGACAAGCAATATTGTATAAGTTTCAGGTGTACATAGTGATTTGTTTATATGTATTATGAAGTGATCACTAGTAAGTCTATTTACCATCTGTCATTATGCAAAGTTGTTACAATATTACTATATTCCTTATGCTGTACATTACATCCGGTTTTATTTTATAATTGGAAGATTGTATCTCTTAATCCCCATCACCTATTTTGTCTATCCCCCCTTCCCTCTCTGCAACCATCAGTTTGTTCTCTGTATCTATGAGTCTGTTCCTGTATTGTTTTGTTTGTTCATTTTTTTTGCTCTTTAGATTACACATATAACCAAAATCATACAGTATTAGTTTTTTTCTATTTCACTTAGGATAATACCCTCTAGGTTTATCCTACTTGTCACAAATGACAGGATTTCACTCTTTTATGGCTGAGTAATAGTCCACTGTATGTATATATTTGTATACACACACATATACATACACACACATACACATAAACACCACTTCTTTTTTTTTTTTTTTTTTAAAGATTTTATTTATTTATGTGACAGAGAGACAGACAGCCAGCGAGAGAGGGAACACAGCAGGGGAGTGGGAGAGGAAGAAGCAGACTCCCAGCGGAGGAGCCCGATGTGGGACTCGATCCCGGAACGCCGGAATCACACCCTGAGCCGAAGGCAGGCGCTTAATGACTGCACTACCCAGGTGCCCCATAAACACCACTTCTTTAATCCTTTCATATATCATGATATTTAGGTTGCTTCAGTATCTTTGCTAATATAAATGATAAAGGGGTGCGTTTGTCTTTTCCAATTAGTGTTTTTGTTTTCTTCAGATAAATACCTAGAAGTGGAACGGCTGAATCTTATGGTAGATCCATTTTTAATTTTTTTGAGTAAATGTCATACTGTTTTCCATAGTGGCTGTACCAATTTACCTTCCCACCAGCAGTTCACCAGGGTTCCCTTTTCTCCACATCCTCACCAATATGTTATTGTGTGTCTTTTTGATAATAGCCATTCTGAAAGATACAAGGTGATATTTCAGTGTGGTCTTGATTTGCATTTCACCATGGTTGCTGATGTTAAGATCTTTCCATGCCTATTAATCACCTTTTTGTCTTCTGTGGAAAATTGTCTTTTCAGGTCCTCTACCATTTTTTTTTTTTTAAAGATTTTATTTATTTATTTGACAGAGATAGAGACAGCCAGCGAGAGAGGGAACACAAGCAGGGGGAGTGGGAGAGGAAGAAGCAGGCTCATAGCAGAGGAGCCTGATGTGGGGCTCAATCCCATAACGCCAGGATCACGCCCTGAGCCGAAGGCAGACGCTCAACTGCTGTGCCACCCAGGCGCCCCCCTCTACCATTTTTTAATCAAAATTGTTAATTTTTTTGATATTGGGTTGGATGAGTTTTTTATATATTTTGCGTATTAACCCTTAATCAGATATGTCATTTGCAAATATCTTCTCCCATTCAGTAGGTTGCCTTTTTGTTCTGTTGATGGTTTCCTTTGCTGTGCAAAAGCTTTTTAGTTTAATGTAGTCCTGTTTATTTTTGCTTATGCTGTCCTTCTTTAAAAAGATAGATCCAAAAAAAAAAAAATGTCGCTAAAACCAATATCAGAGAGCTTACTGCCTATGTTTTCTTCCAGTTTTGTGGATCCATATTGTACATTTAAGTCTTTAGTACTTTTTGATTTTATCTTTGTGTATGGTATAAGAAAGTGGCCTGGTTTCGTTCTTTTGCATGTAGCTGTCCAGTTTTCTCATCACCATTTATTAAAGAGACTGTCTTTTCTCCATTTTATGTTCTTGCCAGCTCTGTCAAAGATCAATTGATCATATAAGCGTAAGTTTATTTCTGGGCTTTCTGTTCTGTTTCATTGCGTCTGTTTTTGTGCCATTACCATATTGTTTTGATTATATAGCTTTGTAGTGTGGTTTAATATCCTGGAGCATGAAACCTCCAGCTTTGTTCTGTCTCACGATAGCTTTGGCTATTTGGTGTCTTTTGTGATTCCATACAAATTTTAGGGTTATTTGTATCTAGTTCTTTGAAAAATGCTATTGGTATTTTGATAGGGATTGCTCTGAATCTGTATATCACTTTGTGTGGTAAGGACATTTTAACAATATTAATTCTTCCAATCCATGAGCGTGGCATGTTTTTCCATTTATTTGTGTCATCTTCAGTTTCTTTCATCAATGTCTTATAGTTTTCTGTACAGCAGTCTTTCACCTCCTTGGTAATATTTATTCCTAAGTATTTTATCCTTGCTGATACAATTGTCTTTGGAATTGTTTTCTTATTTTCTCTTTCTGATAGTACTATATAGAAATTCTAAATATAGAAACAGATTTCTGTTTATTGATTTTGTAGCCTGCAACTTTACTAAATTCCTTTATTTTAATATTTTATTTCTAGTATTTTTTTGGTGGAGGCTTTAGGGTCTTCTATATATGGTATCATGGCATCTGCAAATAGTGATAGTTTTACTTCCAAATTTGGATACCTTTTATTTCTTTTTCTTACCTAATTGCTGTGGCTAGTTCTTCCAGTACTATGTTAAATAAAAGTGGTGAGAAGAGACATCCTTGTCTTGCTCCTACTCCTAGAAGAAAAGCTTTCAGGTTTCCAATGTTGCATATGATGTTAGCTGTGAGTTTGTCATATGTGGCCTTAATACTTTGAGGTACATTTTCACTATACCCACTTTATTGAGACTTGATCATAAATGGATGTTGAACTTTGTCAGATGCTTTTTATGGATCTATTGAGATGATCATATGATCCTTAGGCTTTGTTTTGTTGGATGTGGTTTATCACATTAATTGATTTGCAGATGTTGAACCATCCTTGCATCCCCAGAGTAAGTTCCACTTGATTGTGGTGGATGATCCTTTCAGTTTATTGTTGAATTCAGTTTGCTATTATATTGTTGAAAATTTTTGCATCTGTGTTCATCAGGGATATTGGCCTGTGACTTATTTGTTGTTTGTTTGTTTGTTTGTTTCTAGTTTAGGTATCAGGGTAATGCTGGCCTTGTAGAATAAGCTTAGGAAGCATTTATTCCTCTTCATTTTTTTGAAATAGTACAAGGATAGGTATTAATTCTACATATTGGAGAGAATTCACCAGTGAAGCCATCTGGTTTTGGACTTTTCTTTGATGGGAGTTTTTTTGATTACTGATTTAGTTTCATTACTAGTAATTGTTCTGTTCAGATTTTTTTTTTAATATTTTTTTATTATATTATGTTAGTCACTATACAGTACATCCCTGGTTTTTGATGTAAAGTTCGATGATTCATTAGTTGCGTATAACACCCAGTGCACCATGCAATATGTGCCCTCCCCACCACCCATCACCAGCCTATCCCATTCCCCCACTCCGCTCCCCTTTGAAGCCCTCAGTTTGTTTCTCACGGTCCATAGTCTCTCATGCATCATTCCCCCTTCTGATTACCCCCCTTTCTTTGTCCCTTTCTTCTCCTGCCGATCTTCCTAGTTCTTATGTTCCATAGATGAGAGAAACCATATGATAATTGTCTTTCTCTGCTTGACTTATTTCACTTAGCATTATCTCCTCCAGTGCTGTCCATGTTGCAGCAAATGTTGAGAAATCGTTCTTTCTGATAGCTGAGTAATATTCCATTGTATATATGGACCACAACTTCTTAATCCAGTCATCTGTTGAAGGGCATCTTGGCTCCTTCCACGATTTAGCTATTGTGGACAGTGCTGCTATGAACATTGGGGTGCATATGGCCCTTCTCTTCACTACATCTGTATCTTTGGGGTAAATACCCAGTAGTGCAATGGCTGGATCATAGGGTAGCTCAATTTTTAACTTTTTAAGGGATCTCCGCACTGTTTTCCAAAGTGGCAGTACCAACTTGCATTCCCACCAACAGTGTAAGAGGGTTCCTCTTTCTCCACATCCTCTCCAACAATTGTTTCTTGCCTTGTCAATTTTTGCCATTCTAACTGGCTTAAGGTGGTATCTCAATGTAGTTTTGATTTGAATTTCCCTGATGGCTAATGATTTTGAACATTTTTTCATGTGTCTGTTAGCCATTTGTATGTCTTCATTGGAAAAGTGCCTGTTCATATCTTCTGCCCATTTTTTGATTTGATTATTTGTTTCTCGTGTATTGAGTGTGAGAAGTTCTTTGTAGATCTTGAATACCAGTCTTTTATCTGTAGTGTCATTTGCAAATATCTTCTCCCATTTCGTGGGCTGCCTCTTAGTCTTAAGATCAGGAACACAACAAGGATGCCCACTCTCGCCATTATTATTCAACATAGTTCTAGAAGTCCTTGCAACAGCAATTAGACAACAAAAAGGGATAAAAGGTATTCAGATCGGCAAAGAAGAAGTCAACCTGTCTCTTTTCGCAGATGACATGATACTCTATATGGAAAACCCAAAAGACCCCCCCCCCCCCAAATTACTAGAACTTATAGAGCAATTCAGTAATGTGGCAGGATACAAAATCAAGGCTCAGAAATCAGTTGCTTTTTATATTCTCTATTTCATTCTTCCTCTTTTCCCTTGTGTTGGTGACTTTCTTTAGTGTTACCCTTGGATTCCTTTTCTTTTGCTGTGTATGTATTACAGGTTTTTTGTTTGTTGTTACCAAAAGGTTCATATATAACAACCTATGTGTATAGCAGTCTTTTTTAAGTTGGTTGTTGCTTAAGTTAGAACGCATTCTAAAAATAATACATTTTTACTCCCCTGTCCCATGTTTTATGTTTTCGATGTCATACTTTACATCTTTTTATTTTGTGAATCCCTTAAGTGATTATTATAGATATAATTAATTTTGCTTCTTTTGTCTTTTAATCTTCATGCTATATAACTGGTTGATCCATTATTTTTACAAACAAACATATGTTTGTTTTTATCAGTGAGGTTTTTTTCTTTCATATATTTTCTTATTTCTGTTATGTGCTTTTCTTTTCTGCATAAAGGAATCCTTGTAATATTTTTTGCAAAGCTGGTTTACTGGTGATGAACTCCTTTAATTTTTTCTTTTCTGAGAAACTCTTTATTTTCCCTTCAATTCTGAATGATAACCTTGCCAGGAAGAGTACTGTTGGTTGTAGGTTTTGGGTTTTTTTTTTTTTTTCTTTCAGCAGTTTGAATATATTGTGCCACTTTCTTGTGACCTGCAATGTTTCTGTTGGAAAAATCAGCTGATAGTTCTATGGGGGGTGGGTTCCTTTGTATGTAACTAATTGCTTTTCTCTTGCTGCTTTTAAGATACTCTCTTTGTCTTTAATTTTTGTCCTTTTAATTATAATATGTCTTATAAGGTGTGGATCTCTTTGGGTTTCTTTTGTTTGAGACTTGTGCTTCCTGGACCTGCATGTCTGTTTCCTTTCCCAAATTAGAGAAGTTTTCAGCCATTATTTCTTCAATGAAAGTTTCTACTCTTTTCTCTCTTCCTTCTGGGATCTCTGTAATGTGATTGTTAATATTCTTGATGTCTCAGAGATCCCTTAAACTATCATTATTTTTTTAATTCTTTTTTTTTTCCTGTTCAGTTTGGATAGGTTTTACCACCCTCTTTTCCAGATGGTTGATCCATTCTTCTTTATCATCTAATCTGCTGTTTATTCCCTCAAGTGTAGTTTTCATTTCCGTTATTTTACTCTTCAGTTTGGATTGGACTTTTTTATATTTGTTCTTTTGTTCTTATACTTTTTCTTTTGGAACAAACTATTCTGTCTCCTCATTTTGCCTGTCTTTGTTTCTTTCTATGTATGAGGTAGTTCAGCTATGTCTCCTAGTCGGGAGGGAGTAGCTTTTTGTAGGGGATATCCTGTAGGGCCCAGAAGCGCAATCTCCATTGGCCACCAGAGTCACATGCTCCGAGGTTGCCACCTGTGTGCTTCCTCTTGTTGTGGTGGGTCCACAAATGCTGTGGGCAAAGTGGTAGGCAGGGATGGCCCCTTGCCTGAATGGTTGCAAGGGGTGACCATGAATCCTGTAGGGTCACAGGTTGGCAGGAGTGACCCTTGGCCTGGAAGGCTGTGGGTCTGACCTCAACTGCTGCTGGTGCTCTGGTAGGTGTGGTCATTCTATTTTAATATTTTGAGGATCTCCATACTCTTTTCTGTACTAGTTGCCCAGTTTACAGTTCTACCAATGGTGCACAAGCGTTCCTTTCGTCCACATCCTTACCAGCATTTGTGATATCTTGTCTTGTTGAGGATGGCCACCCTAACAGGCATGAGGTGATATGTCAGTGATTTTGATTTGCATCTTTTTGTATAACTGTTGCCTTTCTTGTGTCTTCTTTGGGGAAATTTCTAGTCAAGTCTTTTGCCCGTTTTTTAATTGGATTATTTTTATTTTTGTTATTGAGTTTTTATAAGTTCTTTATATTTTTTGGATATTAACTCCTTATCAGATATGTAGTTTGCAGTATTTTTTGTCTCATTTCATAGGTTATCTTTTCACTTTGTTGATTGTTTCTTTTGCAAAAGAAACTTTTAGTTCGATGTAACTCCACTTGTTGATTTTTTATTTTGATGTTTGGGCTTTAGGTTTCCTTCCAAAAAAGTCATGACCAAGACCCATGTTAAGGAACTTTTTTCCTTTTCTTAATTTAGGAGTTTTATTTTTCCAAGTTTCACATTTAAGTCTTTAATCCATTTTGAGTTAATTTTTATAAGTGGTATAAGATAGCAGTATATTTTCATTCTTTAACATGTGAATATCCAATTTTCCCAGCACCATTCATTGAAGAGACTTGGCTCCCTTGTCAAATAATAGTTGACCCTATATATTTGGGTTTATTTCTGAGCTCTCAATTCTGTTCATTGATCTATTTGACTGCTTTTGTGGTAGTACCATACTGTTTTGATTACTATAGCTTTATAATACAGCTTGAAATTAGGAAATTTGATAACCCACTGCTTTTTTTCTTTTGTCAGGATGTCTTTGGTAATTCAGAGTCTTTTGTTGTTCCATATAAATTTTAGGAATTTTTTCTACTTCTGTAGGAAAGTGCCACTGGAATCTTGGTAAGGATTTGCATGATTCTATAGATAGCTTTTGGCAGTATGGACATTTTAACAATATTAGTTTATCCAGTCCAAGAACACAGGATACCTTTCCATGTATTTGTGTCTTCTTCAGTTTCTTTCATCAATTTATTCTAGTTTTCAGAGTAGAGATCTTTTACTTCCTTGGTTGACTTTATTCTTCAGTATTTTATTGCTTTTGATGCTATTGTAAATGGGATTGTGTTCTTTCTTTTTCAGGTCATTTGTTGTTGTATAGAAATGGTACAAATTTTTGTATGTTAATTGAATATCTTACAACTTTACTGAATTCATTGATTAGATCTAACTTTTTTTTGGTGGAGTTTTTAGGATTTTCTGTTTATAAAATCATGTCATATATAAACAGAGACAATTTTACTTCTTCGTTTCCTTTTCTGATGCCTTTTATTACTTTCTTGCCTGATTATACAGTGTTGACTATGAGTGGTGAGAGTGGGCACACATGTCATGTTCCCTGTCTTAAAGGAAAAGCTCTTACCCTTTGACCACTGAATATTGTATTAGATGTAGGTGTATCATATATGGCCTTTATTATGTTGAGATTCATTCCTTCTATATGTAACTGGTACGAGTTTTTATTATTAAAGATGTTGCATTTTTTCAAATGCTTTCTCTGCATCTATTGCCATGATCACTTGATTTTTTTTCTTTTATTGCAGTGTCATGTACCACATTGATTGATTGGCACATGTTGAGTCATCCTTGCATCCCAGGTATAAATCATCCTTGATCATTGTAAATGATCCTTTCCATGAGCTGCTGAAGTCGGTTTGCTATTTTGTTGAGAATTTTTGCATCTCTGTCATCAGGGATATTGGTTCATAGTTTTCTTTTCTGGTGGTATCTTTTTCTGGCTTTGGTTATTGGTGATGTTGGTTTGTAAAATGAGTTTGGGAGTGTCACCTGTTTGGTTTCTTACAAGAATTTCAGAAGGATCAGTGTTAATTTTACTTTAAATATTTGGTAAAGTTTACCAGTGAAGACATCTAGTCTTGGAATTTTCTTCATTGGGAGAGTTTAATTACTGATTTAATCTCCATACCAGTAATGAGTCTAATTCAGACTGTTTCTTCTCAATTCAGTCTCAGTAGATTGTATGCCTCTAACAATTTTTTAATTTCTTATACATTTTCCTGGTTATTGCCATATAATTGTTCATAGTAGCCTTTTATGATTCCCCATATTTCTGTAGTATCAGTTGTAACATGTTTCATTTATAATTTTGTTGATTTGGTTTCTCTTTTTTTCCTTGATTTATCTAATGGTTTGTCAGTTATACATTTTCAAAGAACTACTTCCTAGTTTGGCTAATGTTCTCTACTGCCTTCCTCTTCCCTCCTTCATTTAGTTCTGCTGTAATCTTTACTTTTTCCTTTCTTATGCTAACTTGGGGTTCACTTTGTTATTCTTTTTCTACTTCTTAAGGCCTGGAGTTGGATTATTTATCTGGGATGTTTATTGCTGTGAACGTCCCTCTTTGAATTGCTTTCGCTACACTACATCTCACAATTGTCATTTGTCTCAAGATATTTTATTTCCACTTTAATTTCTTCTTTGATCCCTTGGTTCTTCAGGAGACTGTTGTTTAATTTCCTTTTTTTTCTGCAGATTTCCTTATAACTGATTTCTAGTTTCATACCATTATGGCCAGAGAAGATAGTTAGTATGATTTCAGTGTTCTTGAACTGGATAAGAATTGTTTTTTAGCCAAACATGTTCTGTCCTAGAAAGTGTTCCATTTATACCTGGGAAGAATGTATTCTGCTCTCCAGATAGAATGTTCTGTATATCACTGTTAAGTCCATTTTGTCTATAGTGTTGTTCAAATCTGCTTTTTCCTTATTGATTTGCTGTCTGCATTTTTGAGTGGAGCATTAAAGTCCGTAGCTGTTACGGTATTGTTGCTTTTTTATCCCTTTAGGTCTGTTCATTTTTGCTTTATGTTTTTATGTGCTCTGACTGTAACACTGGGTGCATAAATATTTACAATTGTTATGTCATCTTGATGTACTGACCCCCTTATCTTTTATGTAACAACCTTCTTTGTCTCTTTTTATAATATTTTTAAAGATTTTTTTTATTTATTCGAGAGAGAGGGAGAGAACGAGCAGGGGAGGGGGGAGAGTCAGAGGGAGAAGCAGATTTTTGCTGAGCGGGGAGCCAGACATGGAGCTTGATCCTGGGACCCAGGGATCATGACCTGAGCTGAAGGTAGATGCTTAACCGACTGCGCCACGAAGTGACCACTTTTTACAATTTTTAAAGTCTATTTTGTCTAAGTACAGCTACCCCAGTTTTTTGTTTTTTTTGTTTTGTTCTGGGTTACCGATTGCTTGAAATGTCTTTCTTCATTCTCAGTCTGCCTTTAAGTCTGAAATGGGTCTTGTAGACAGATTATCATTTGAGTCTTGTTATTTCAATCCACTTAGCCTTTCTGTGTCTTTATATTGGAGAATTTAATCTGTTGACATTTAAGGTAATTATGGGTAAGGATTTACCATTGCCATTTTTCTGTTTTGTGTTTGTTTTGTAGATCCATCGTTCCTTGTTTCTTATTCCTGTTGTCTTTGTGGTTTGATGTCTTGTCATTATCAATATACTTTGACTTCTTTGTCATCTTTTGTGTAATTATAAGGTTTTCCCCTGTGTTACCATGAGGCTTAACACCCTGTTTTTAACTAATAGCAACTTTAATTGAATTCCTAAGCTTTACACTTCTCACATTTTAATTAATGTTGCAATTTACATTTTTCTTATTGTGTAGTTTATAACAGATTATTAAAGATGCGGTTACTTTTACTGTTTGTTTTTAAATTTTAAACTAGAGTCCTAAGTGACTTACACACCACCACTACCCTATTACAGAATCCTTTTTTAACTATTTATCATTATCAGTGAGTTTTATACTGCCTTCTTATGTTTCTATGCTATTAACTACTGATCTTTTATTTTCACTCAAAGATCTCCCTTTAGAATTTCTTGTAAGGCAGGTCTAGCGGTAATGAACTCTCTCAGCTTTTGTCTGTCTGGCAAAATCCTTCCTATATTTCTGAAGGACAGCTTCACTGGGTGTAAAATTCTTGATTGAAACTTTGGGCTTTTTTTTTTTCCTCCCAGTATTTTGAATATGTCATCCCATTGTTTTCAGTCCTGAAAAATTTCTGTTGAGAGGTCCACTATTAGCCTTATTTGGGGTTCCCTTTTTTGTAATCTCACTTTTCTCTTGCTGTTTTCAAAAGTCTTAGTCTTTGTTGACATTTAATTGTAAAGTGTTTTGATTTAGCCCTATTTGAGTTCAACCTTTTGGGTCCTTAGGGCCTCTTGGATCTGGGTATCTATTTCTCTACCCAGGTTTGGGAAGTTTTCACCCATTATTACTTTAAATACACTTTCAGTCCAATTCTTTTTCTCCTGGAATTCCCATAATGCAAATATTATTTGTTTTTATTGCATCCTATAGTTCCTGTAGCCTCTCTACTCTTTTTCATTTTTTTCCTTTTTGCCCCTGTGACTGAATAATTTGAGTTGTTTTTCTTCCAGTTCATTGCTTTGTTCTTCCGCATAGTTGAGCCTGCTTTTGAAACTCTTCATTGAATTCTTTGGTTCAGTTATTATATTTTTCAGATCTAGGATTTGGAGTGGGTTTTTTGGATGATTTCTGTTTCTTTGTTGAACTTCTTGGTCATGTATTGTTTTCCTAATTTTGTTTAGCTCTCTTGTGTGTTCTTAGAGTTCACTAAACTTTATCTTTCAGAGAATTCTTTATCTGACAGCTCACAGATCTCCATTGCTTTTGGGTCAGTTACTAGAGCTTCATCTGTTTCCTTTGGTGGTATCATACTTACCTGATTTTTCACAAGATCTTTGATTCCTTAGGTTGGTACCTGCACATTTGAGTAAGGGGTCTCCTCTTTCACACTTAGAATGTTTAATTTGGCAGAGACATTTCTTCACCAGTCAGCTCAGTCTGGGTTTCTGGACATGTCTGCTGATAACATCCTTGGGTAGGTGGGGCCTCCTCTTAAGAGTTTATTTTTAGGCAAGGCAACTATTCATCCTCTGAGGTTAGGGATATATCAGGGACTGAGAATAGCTGGATAGCACAGCTGGCTTGGTTCTCTACTCAAGTCAGGCTGTGGGATGGTCTTTGTGATTTCCTGGATTCTCTGGTTAGGCTTTCTAGAAGGTTGGGACTGGATACTATATTTAGCATTCATTGGGGCTATGAATTATCCTCTCCACCCTAGCAGGGCAGCAGGATGGGACCCAGGGCCTGCATAGCTTGTTTGGGGACCTGATTCAGGCAAGAGTGTGCATTGAATATCCTGGTCAGACAAGGCCACTGGTTTGGCTCTACAGACATGGAAGGCCATGGGCTGTGCTCTATTCAAGTGCCCTGGAAATGGGGCTGTTGGATGGGCTATGCAGTTTCCTGTGTGCTCTGGTTAGGTTCCCTGTGTGGGTGGGTTGAAGGTTGTGTTCAGCAATAAGTGGGGCTACGAACTAGTTTCCCTGGTTAGGTGCAGCAGCAGAAGCAGCTCAAAGGCCATTAATGCTCTCTGTGGTCTTGACTCTAGCCAATCCCTGCCTCAAGTTCCCTGGCCAGACAAGACCACTGGATTTGCTCTTGGTGCTATCAGTTCTGCCCACCTATTTCTTGGCTTAAGAGTTGGTGGATCACACAGCTTCCAGGTGTTTTTTCAGCCCTTCCTGTCAGATGGCCCAGGAGGCCATGCTTCGTAGGTGTGGGGGGCTGGAGAGGGCTAGGTCTCTGGTTGTGTGGGCAAGAGCCCACTTCAGGCAACTCCCAAATTTTCCTGAACAGATTTTCTGATCAGGAAGGGCTAAGAGTCATGATCTGCAGCAGAGTAGCTGTGGCTCAGGTCTTCTGCCAGGGCATGAGAAGACCAGGCACCAGGGCCAACAGAACTCCTTCTTTGGGGACCCAATTTGGCAGTCCTGAACCCTGCCAAGTTCCCCAGATTGTGCCACACTGACTTGGCTTGCAGTTGAACAAAACCACTGGTTGGGATTGTTACTTAGGCTGTGCTCATAGGAACGTAGTCTTCTAAGTCCCAAGTGTTGGTTGTTGGAAGCCCCTCTCCCCTTCTCCATCTCAGGCTCCTAGTGGTTGAGCCCAACACTTTCCCTGCAGTCCTTGTGGAGTGAAACCTGAGTAGGGGCTCCAGCTAAGCAACCCACAACATTGGGTGGATGGGGGGCTGGATGTCACCCATGGGCTCTCCCCACTAGAGGGACCATAGCCTCAAGGGAGATATCTCCATGTAGTGCTGAGCCAGCCTGGGGGAGGGGCAATGTGGTCAGCATGTAGCCGTTCCTCTTAACCCTTCTAATGCAGTCTGTCTTGGTCTCTGTTGTGCCATGGGGGGCCTTAGCCTCACTCCTGAGCTCTAGGGTCTTCTCAGTGGTGTCTTGTCCATGAACTGGACAAGAGTTGGTGGAAGGGGAGCAAAGTCAGAAACAACCTCTGTCACCATGTTGGTGATGTTACTCCTCTTCCCTCTCTTACCTTATTCCCATTTCAGCAAAATTTAATACATTAACTTATTAGATTTTTCCTATTCAAAATATTGATGTAGGGGTGCCTGGGTGGCTCAGTCAGTTGAGCATCTGACTCTTGATTTCAGCCAGGTCATAGTCTCAGGGTTGTGATATTGGGCCCCTTGTCAGGCTCCATGTTCAGCAGGGAGTCTACTTGGGATTCTCTCTCTGCCCCCGCCCTTCATGCGCACATGCTCTAAAATAAATAAAAAAGAAAAAAAATATTGATGTACATTGTAAAAGTGGGCCCTTTACATTCTAGAATGTACTGATAATTTAAAACCATGCAGTTAGAAATGTTATTTATCTCTGTCCAAACTAAGTTTCTTCAGATCAAAAGTTTATAATCACACTCTTTTCAGAACTTCCAGCAGTCAGTGGTTACTAATGTTAAATCATATTAACCAGTTACACAATTTCTAAAATGATAGGTGATAAAACTTACTCTGTTGTTAAATAGGACAACCAAATTCTCTAGTTTTTAACTGGTATTTTTCCTCATTGAAATGTTACACTGCTAACTTTGTTATACTAAAAGAATCAGGCTGGCGGTTGCCCCACACTGACTTGGTAATGTAGTCTCTGGAATAGTAATAAAAGGTTATTTTAAAATGCTATATTTTATAACATTTATAATTTAAAATGTTATATTTAATATGATTTGAATTCATATTTTAAGAACCAAAGAGCAAATGTTGCTTCTATTTTATTAGGTATTAGACCTGTGTTAGAGAAAAAGTGAATTATAAGTTTGAGCATTTTTTAAATGATGAGATTCCAGAAAAAGGAAACAAGATTATAATAACAATTCAAAATATATTATTTAAGGAAAAGTTAAAGTGATCATTAAACCTGAAAGATAAGCTCAAGCAATTAACAAAACTCCTCCGCACAGAGACCCATCTGCCAAGCGAAAGGGGTACGTTTCCGCAGCGTGCTCTGTCAATACTGGTAACAGTCAGGATGGAAGGCAATGTCAGATGTTTTAGAAAACAAAATATATATATCTGGAAGTGAAATACGGGGAAAGACAGAGGTTATCAGGTGTGAGGGGAGGAGGAGTCAGGGCACTTTTTGAGCAGATGCATGCTATGACAAGATTTGTACTCATAGCTCAGGTGATAGGTCAGCACTACGTAGTGAACAAAACTTTCAGAGTCTAGAACAACTTTTAAAATGGGGAATTTTTCTTTTATATGTTTGATAAAAGAAATGGCTACTTCCTGTTCTTCAACATCTAAAGAAACTAAGAGTTGAACTTTTCTTTCCCTTTTCGTTGCTACATTTTATCATTCTCAATGACATATACCATTTCTGAATTATTTTTTATTTTAAATTGCACTGCTCCCTTATTTTTGGAAAGTGTTTCTTGTGTGTCCTTTGTTTTGGATCTCCACCGGGAAACGTCAGGCAGTGAGAAACACAGCTTCGTCAGAGTCGCGGTCCTTGGCACTGTCTTCACTTGGCGCACACTCGCCACCACTGGGAGACCGGCAGCTCAAGTCCTCCACCCCGGACTCCTGATCGCTGTTGGCCGACAGGTCTGGATCTGAGCTTTTCAGATTGTCTTGGGTTAGAATGAGAGCAGAATCTTCATCACCTTGTGAGGGACTCCTGGATGGAAATGATTTCATATTTCCACTGTAATCCTGGGGAGTGTTGGCTGTGCTGTTGTCTGAGGTAGAAAACCCTGAGTGTTTGCTGGGTTCACTTTGCTTACTCTTCACTTTAGTGTGATTTAGCTGGACTTTTTGAATTTTTTCCAGCCTCTAAAGAAAAAAAAAAAAAAAAATCAGGGAAAAATCATAAATAATTTAGCATATATTACTTTCCAGCTGGGAATAATGTTAAGAACATGGAATTTAAATGGACATGGGTTCAAAGCTAGATTTTATGACCCTGGACAAAATAATCAGATTCTCCAAGACTTGGTTTCTTCATCTCTAATTAAGGAGGGTAATACCTGCCTTAGTATATAGATTTTCTGTAAAATGAAAAAAAAAACCTATGTAAAGCACTTGGCAATCAGGAGTCATCCTTCTTTCTATACCTGTAAGGTTTTACATAATGATTTTCATCCTGTGAACTCAGAATACATTTTTTTTAAATCAGGAATGAGGTGTTTATTATCCAAGTTTATAAATTAAGATATAAGTCACTTACCATAAAACTCCCCCTTCTAAACTATATAATTAATTGGTTTTAGTGTATTCACAAGGTTATACAATAATTCACTACTACCTAATTCCAAAATATTTTCATCATCCCCAAAGAAAACCCTATATCCATTAGTATTTACTCCCCATTCCCCCTTCCCACAGGCCTGGCAACCACTAAGCTACTTTCTATCTCTATGGATTTGCCTAGTGTGGACATCTCCTATAAATGGAATCATACGACTTGTGTCCTTTTATGTCTGGCTTCTTTCCCTTAGTTTATGTTCTCGGGGTTCATCCACAATGTAACATGTATCAATACTTCGTTCCTTATTATGACTAAATAATACTATATTGCATGAATAGCCACATTTTGTTTATCTCTTCATCAGATGATGGACGTTTGGGTTGTTCAAAATACATTTTACCAGACTGCATCCTTTGGCATCAGCAAGGGAGGTGTTAAAAGATCAAGTATTACATACTCATTTCAAAAGCATTCACCTTAAGTTGTTATGTGCAAAGAGCATTGTACTGGGCAATGTGAGTAACGGAGGCAAATACACATCCAGACATAAGGAACTTATGGAAGCAGAGTTCAGATAATGTAAGAATTTGGAAGAGGTTAAAAATTTGGGAGGGTGGGTGGGAGGGTAGAAGGAAGAGATGTGAATAAGCTTCAGGAATGAAGGAGCATTTTAACAGGACTGTGAAGGAATTAAACTGGGATGTGCTGGTGATGCTAGAGCATTTATGGCAGGAGGGACAGTAAGAAGAAAAACACAAAAGTAGGAAGAGGTCATTGTGTACAATAAGCAGGCAACAGTTAAATTTGAGCAAGGGCAACGATGTGGATGGAAGAGAGGGTATTATGCTAAGCAAAATAAGTCAATCAGAGAAAGACAATTATCATATGACCTCACTGATATGCGGAGTTTAAGAAACAAGGCAGAGGATCATAGGGGAAGAAGAGAGAAAAAAACAAAGTAAGACGAAACCAGAGAGGGAGACAAACTGTAAAAGACTTTTAATCTTAGGAAACAAACTGAGGGTTGCTGAAGGGGAAGGGGTGGGGGGTTGGAGTAAGTGGGTGATGGACAGTGGGGAGGGTATGTGTTATAATGAGCCCTGGGTATTAATATAAGACCCAGAATCACAGACCTGTACCCCTGAAACAAATAATGCATTGTATGTTAATTAAATAAAATTTTTAAAAAAAATTTTGAGCAAGGGCAATAGTAGAAAATAAAGCTGAAAGGATTGATTACTGAATTGTGGGAAAATCTTAAATGCCACTAAGGGGTTTTGACTTTGTTATAAAGGAAAAAAGAGCCAATGTCTTTTAATTATGGTTTTTCTAAGTAATTTCTTTTTCATTTTTAGTTTTTTAACAAAAAGAATTTTGGAATAGACCAGGAGAATCCTAAGCTTTTTGTAAAGCTTGGGTATCTTTAGGAAGCGGAAATAAAACTGGCCTACTGATATCATGAGTGGACTTAAAAATGGCAAAAATCATAGAGGTCTTTTTTTTTTTTTTTTTTTAAATCATAGAGGTATTTACCAGAGCTCCAGAATCCTAAAAACCTAACCAGTGCCTCATTTCAGTTCTCTATGTGTGTTATTTAATTCAAGGTCTCTCAGCCCTGGTGCCAGCTCACAATCATTGCGGAGCTCGAAAGATTCTCCAGCAGAATGTCTGGGCTTAGAGCCCTAGCAGTAGGATTTTTTGTGAGGTGATTCTGATGCACAAAATCTGTTTCTCCAGTTCTGTAAACTTTAGGTAGAGCTCTCCATGTAGGTCCAAAGATGGTCTGTTTAACCCTGGCAGATTTATAATAGATTAAGATTTATGCTTGATCTCAAAAGTTCGCAAACCCAACAGTTTCCTAGTGACGGAATTTGTTTAATCCATCTGGCCCTGTATGGACTTGAGCGTGCGACCCTAGACCTAAGCTCTTCCATGGTACTTCTGTTTTGAAAGGTGCTATTTTGCCAACTTCCATTTAGACATGACCAATCTACACTACATATGATCTCAGGAGTGGGGAGAAAAGGCTTTTCATCTTTCATCTCATTTTAATAATTAGTCTCAATTCAGAATTCAGGTCCAGAGCACAGGAATTGGTTGCCAGTTCCTGAGCAAGTGTATGACATCATGACGCCATGGAGTTTTCAGATGAGTGAAGCAGAATAAAGCAAAGAATCCAGGTGGTTTTAGTGAGCAACCAACCAGTGGTATCACTGGAAACAAAGTTATATAATTAGCTAATATATGTATATTATAACCTTCCTGGCCAATTACTGGGAAATTATAAAAGCCAAAAATTAGGCTGTTGCTAAGTTGGTCTCAGCTATTACCATCCAAAGGCTAATGTAATATTATTCTTAAAAGTAGACAAATTTTTACCACACATGTATATATCTGATCTTGTTCTTTCGCTCTGAATCCTATTTTTTTATGTATTCTCCAGAAAGAATTCATTTTCGTTCTCTCAAATAAGAGAAATAAATAAAACCTGACCTATTGTAGGAACAACCGACTAGTTCAGCAAAGCCTGTGAGTGAGCCCCACACCAGACGTCTAGATGGACTAAGTGCCTAGGCTGGGGCTTCGGTTCTCTGGGGGCTCGCTCGGTGAGGTTCTGGTTCAGGTTGTCCACTTAGCTAAATATATGAAAGGGCTATGTTGCTGCGTTTCATGTATCCTGAGTCATGAGAGGCGTTCACGGAACAGTGGTTGTCAAGAAATAAGCACAAAGTAGATGAACGAGAATGAGCGTATCTTACTTCTTCCAGGGCCTCCAGTTCCTCCTCCAGCTGCTGCGTCTCCTCCTTCACTGCCATGAGGTAATCCGTAACGGACTGTCGGGGCTGCAGCCCCTTTTCGAAGCGGTTGTACATCCCATTCCAAAACCTGCAAAACATGGCAGAGCTTTAGGATGCCATCGTATCACAGTCTGTCAAGTCACTCCCTCAAGTCTTCGAAGGTATCTGTCATGCCAGAGTCCCAAAGTCCTAATGATCACGAATTCCGGGCTCAAAGACGACACTTACTTACGGTCATGATTTCATGTTGCTGCTGTCTTTTTCTTAGGTCAGTAAATTTCTTTCATGGTGAGTCTACTTGTACGTGTGGTCCCGGGTAAGAAGGCCTGTATCTTGCTAAAGTAGACTGAAGTAGCACATGTTACCATATTCTTTTTTAAGAAAATGGCTCTTAGTTTTGAACTAATCTTGGAAGATTAGTGATTATATTAACATTTAGAATCTTTCAGAGTTGTAGATTTGAGGGTTTTGGCTTTTTTTTTTTCTTAACCACCAAAAATTGACATTTCCATTTGCAATAAATCTTCCTTTTTTTAATCCTGCCCCATAAAGCATACTGGATTGCAAAGAATAAATAGTATTATCACAGGGATGTTTGTAGATCCATGCTTTCCTTAGAAAAGTACTTTGAGGGCAGGGTTTAATAAGTCATTCACTGTTTTATCCATAGTGCCTAAAATAGTACTTGACTCCATAACATTTGTTGACTGGCTGTTACTAACAAATTAGGAGCAATACAGTTAATTGCACTGTATCTCAGCAGCTCTCAAAACTGCTGTTTTATGGCTTTTTTTCCCAGTGTGACAATTAATATTCTTTAAAATTCTGGGGAAATAATTAGAATGAAATAATTAAGAACAAAAGCAAATTGAGGAGGAGAAAAAAAACTATAGAGGAAGCCACTAAGCACTAAGTATGTTTTTGGGGGTGCATAGGGAGAAAGAATGTGGTTTCTCAGTTTTTTCTGCATAAGTTTGTCTTTTTGCTGACCTCTGAGACATCCTTCCGTATCATACAACTTCCACATAGAGGAGCCAAAGGATAAAATACAATGTAGAGCTCTAACAGAATCTGTAGGATGCCACCCTGCTCTCCCCATCCCAACATATACAGTCTTCAAATAATTTATCTCCACAGAGAAGTAGTTGCACTAGGCCGAGTTTCAGCAGAGAAAGAAGGTAAGCTAAGTCATGATCACTATCTAAACTCGTGATTCCACGTTTAACTTACAAGACACTTGGTTTGTTTGGTCCGTCCGTCCTTCCTTCCTCCCTCCCTCCCTCTTTTTGCTTTTAAATAATATTGGAACTTCCATTTTTAGTGTCATTATTACAAAACACCGACTTCTAAAGAGAATTCCATATGTAGGGGAAAGGAGACGGAGGGGGACACTGGCAAAAATACCAGATCAGATATTTAAGCATCCTCCTTTAGTGTATTTTGTGTCCAAAAAAGGCTCTGAGGCTCAGTGTTCCATATGCTTTGGCCTCCAAATACTAAACAGTGGCAGAATCTAAGTTCATAAGCATACTTAGTAAGGTCCTAGAGGTTTACATACTTGTACATGAAGTTGCACGGCGTTGTGGGGAGACGAAGGGTTCCCCGGGTCTGACTGTGATCAGCTCTAAATAGAGGATTCATATAGTCGGCCCGATTCTTCCACAGGTGAGCCCATAAAGAGTATGTTCTTTCTTGAATTCTGTTATAAAGAAAAGAAGCCTGCAAATGACCTATCTTGGCTCTTAGAAATTGTAGATATGTAATATTAAAACTGGAAAGGGACAAATAATTGTTAGGTGAATATCCAGTGTCCCTTTTCTGTAGCAGGGAAATTTACAGTCTGTGTGTGTGTCTTCATGATATAGCAGAAGGGCACTGTAATAGTCTCAGCTTCTCTGCTATCTGTACTGGCCTGGACAAGATGTTTAATTCCTCTGAATGTAAAATGAAACTTCTATGTAATTTGGGGGAAATTTTTCCCCAAGTAGTCATGGAGATTTTATTATTTGCCAGGTACTATTTAAATGCTTCACCTGTTTTCTCTCATCCAGTCCTCACTGAACTCCGAGATCTGTCCATTGTACAGATGAGGAAACCGAGGCTGAGAGATAGAGCAGTTTCTCAAAGTCACATAGTCACAAAGACACATAGTGAGTGGAATAGCCAGGATCCAAAGGCAAGCAGACACCATTAAAGTGACTGGTCCATTACAGCAAACCACAAAACTCTAGGAAAACAGGTGAGCTTGAAGGAAGCACTCTGCTACTTTTTTCATCATTTACCATTTACCAGGAATCACTCTTGAAGTTCCTGAGAGAAAACAAACTAGTATCCACCAGAAAAAGCCATTTTCTTTCTGTTCAGACTGTTATAAAAACAGTAAAGTCCATTTTACTTGAACTGATATTTCCAAAATTAAATCTGATATGGTTATATACACCACAGTTAAAATCATTTTATGAAAATTTCAAAACCATTCTCTCATTGCAGTTCATAAAGCACTTTGCTGTTAAGTTTTTGACTTTGCAATTTATTTTAAATTCTACATATCATTGACTTTCCTCCTGGATAAAAATAATACGGTTTTAATCTGAATAAAAGAATGACTTGAGTTTCAAATTTGCTTTCCCAGTTAAATTTGCAGTTCTTATTAGGAGAGTATATCCACTGAAGATGTCTAGCTTTTTCCTTTTAAATGCAAAACTCATTTTCTCTGACTCCAGGAGGTTTCCTTTCAATACGAGTGCATCAAGTCTCCCACCTTGTCTGTGGCTATCATTGGGGCAAATGAGCTTGTGGCTACCTTTGTCAGTTGCTGACATTAAACCATTTGTGAAGTGATGACAGGAAAAAGAAAATAACTTTAATCTGTCAGTATAGACATGTGGCTAAAATAGTCTCCAGAATTTTAAAATGCCATCTGAAATTCTCAGTCACAAAATCCTTAGATAAAAATTAAACAGCAAAACACTTACTTGAGTTCTTGTCGCTCTTTCTGGCTATTGCATAAGAAGTTTCCAAACTGGCAGGAATAAATGTGATGCTGAATGTGAATCAAAAATCTCTCATTGAACTCGAAGGCACAGGGAAATTGTTCCATTAACTGCCAGACACACTCAATGAACTGATCAATAACTGGAGAGATTTCTTTTGGGTCACCATCTAGATTGCCATATCTATACAACAAAATGTTAGAGACTTTACAGCAAGTTGGGGTTTTTTGTTTACAAAGCTATAAATGCAGAAACGATCACCAAAGAAACCTTAGTTTCTAGATAAGCCTTATAGACCTGGGGTGCAGAAGTTGAAAAAATTAACCTCTTAAATCCCACTTTCAAGAGAAACTTTGTACTGAAGGTCGGGCTAGAGAAGGGACATACAGTTACAAAAGAAAGCATTAGTGCAAGAGATAGAATTCAAGGGAACTTTCCATGGCAAAAGAACATTTTTTTTTTTAACAGCATTCTTTAGGTTTTAAAAGTACATCAGGACTTTTCAAGTAAATCTTCCACTGTTTTTAAAGAGCATTCTTTAATTCAAGTTTCAAAAGTACTTCAGGACTTTTGAAGTAAATCTTCCACTTTATTTAATTAACAGTTTGTGGGAGTGTTAGAGTTTTTTGCTTTTGCACTGTTATGTTGGAAGGGAAGAAAGACAACTTGAAAAAAATTGTGGTTTCCCAAGTTTCTCAGGATATTTCTAGAGCAATGTTAAAACTTGTCACGTAATTTATTTCCCATGTGACAATTCTCATATTCCCAGACTCCCACATACCTTTGTATCTCCCATCTTTGTTTCTCAAGAGTACATCAGAATCTTCTCTGTCACATTTGTATTAATTTTTTAAGTAGGTGCCACACCCAGCATGAAGCCCAACATAGGGCTTGAACTCACCACCCTGGGGTCAAGACCCAAGCCAAGGTCAAGAATCAGATGCTCAACTGACTGAGCAACCCAGGTGCCCCTTGTATGGGTTTTTAAATGAAGAATGCCTAGTCTCTTACACCATTATGTGAATTTTAGAATCCAAAAGGGTGATTTGGGTGCCATCAGGTTCAAAATAACAGTACAGAACCTCGTCTGCTCAGCAGTGGATAACCAACTTCAGGGACAGAAGTGAGCAAAGATCACTTTAGGAGTTTTTCCAACAGTGAAAACATTAGAAACTGGAAACGTCTCAAAAGTTTCAGTTCTACTCAACTTGGTAGTTTTTTAAAAAGGCTTCCTCATAAAACAGTTATATAGCTTGTCTGTCCATTTCCATGTCCTTTCTGTCCATATCCTCTACCTCAGAGATGCTAACTGCCACGAGATAGTAGAACTTCATTTATCTGTGACACAATGTATACAGCTTCAGCTTTTTGAATAAGATACACAAAGAAAATAAGGCTATTTTTCCCCACTCAATTGAAAACTTGAGAAACAGATTTTTTTTATCCTATACGTTCAAAACAACAGATTTTTAAGTTTGTTTTTTTTTTACCTGTGATTAAACTTATGACCAAAGGAAATCCAGTCCTTTTCAATTAATACCTACACAGAAAAAGAATATAAATATTATGGAGAGAAGCAAACAAGGAAAAATAAGAGACCCCAGCCAACAACGTTGAAGGATTCAAAGGATCTTGGAGAAGTCACGGTCCTCAGGTGCTACAGCGAATGCCCAGTCCTTGTCCACAACGCAGAGGCAGAGCAGAAGGGCAGAGCTGAAGGTCATCACAGGAAGAATAAATGGGAACGGATATACGAAAAGGGAACAGCAGCACCCGCTGCGTGCTTTCTAGGAAACACTGTTCATACTGCTTCATAATAATCTCATTTCACTGTGAGACAAGTATGATCACTCATTTTTCAGAAGGAGAAACTGAAACAGAGGTTAAATACTTCTCATGCTGCTAAGATGTGGTTGATGCCACCTCATAACCTAGCTCTTTCTACACCAAAGCCCATCTCTTAAACAACAGATCCCAGTATATCAAATACTAACCTCCTTACAAGAACCATTGGGAATATTTTCCTGTGATCTTTATTACACATTAGAAAAATCCTAAAATGATAGGTGTTGGGGACATAATTGAGGAGTTTCAGCCCTGCTTTGGAATTGGTTGGGGTAACGAGTTTATAATCTCAAATTATCTAGATTTTAAATAGAATCAAATAATAGAGATCAATCCCATCACTATCACCAATGCTTTAAAATGGCCAGAGATTTCCCTTAAAGAAATATGGAGTGGTTGAAGTTTGCCCTTGACAACACGTAAATTTAATGAGGCGAATCAAAAAGATTCCGTGGTGGTAGAGGATGGCGTGAAGGAGTGTGTGAGCCAGAAACCCTCCACTCTCCAAACGGAAATGAAGGAATCCAGCCTTCCTAACCTCAGTCCAGGGGAGGGGTCTGAAGCTGGAGTATCACTCCGACGTCTCCGTGCTATCACAGGGAATTGGAAGTTCTCTGACACTTTCAAAAAAAAGAAAGAAAAAGCCCGTGAAGAAAACCTGCCTCTGCCTCTTCTCTCTGGTCCCCAGAGTGTCAGCTGATCTTACTGGATGGAGATCTAGCAGTGGAGACATCCTGTCCGGGATCCGCTGTCAGCACCTATCCCTCCCTAGCAGGGAGTCGGGCCCCCGAAGCACTTTCTGCCCAATCATGGGGCCAGAGGCCAGAACCAGGTAACCTTCCAGTCACTAGGAGGCCCCTGCTGGCATGTTAAGACAGGGCTTCAGCTTGGCCAAAGCCGCACCATCCCAGCAACTACACAACTACTCTGCAGGTAGAAGTAACGCGTCACACTGTGATGCACACACCTAAAAAGTGCAAATCTAGGAAAGGATGTGCTCATAATCTCAACAAAGCAGAGAACAATGACTTTTCAATACTCTCAGCCAGAGTTGTGCAGGACTGCCTAAAAAATCAAACTCGTAAATACGTTTTTCCTCTCAAGGACTTTGCGTGCACAAGATAGAAAATTTTTTCTTCAAATATTTTTTTCTGAAAAGTGTTTTCTACTACATGTTCACATGTTACCTCAAACTTGAAATATTTATGAGCAAATAATGTATATAAAATTCACTATTTTACAGACTATTAAATATATTTTATATTTGCCCCCAAATTCACATTCAACAGCAGCAATCTGAATTGGTTCCAATATCCCAGAAATTCACTTCTTTACTCCAAGACCATTTTCTACCTTTTCCCCTTTAATCTTGCTGATCTACTAAGAGAAAAATTACAAAGAGAGGGAAAAAAGTTGCCAATAGTTGCCAAAGAGAGGTCCATTCTGTTCAAGGCCCTGCATGGGAGAGAAGCCCGGCAGCCACACTCACCATAAAGCCCTTCAGGGTCCGGTAGTGCGGATCCAGCAGGAGGCTGGCCACTGAGCACACCTGCGCAGTCCTGTCCCAGCCATCGGAACAGTGAACAAGCACGCTTGCCCCTTCCTCTGAAACTGCCTAAAAAATACAGGATCAGCAAAGAGAAAGGAAAAAGGAAAAATGTCTCATCAGAACGAGATTTGGTTTTATGCCTACAGAACGAAAAGGGAAGAAAAAAAGCAAGTAACTGAAAACAGCTGATTTAGTGTTCATGCCCCATCCAGTTAGGGTAGAGCCAAGGAGTGGTTTGGTGCTGGCAACCAAAACTCTTCCTTCCCATTATACCCAGGAGCCACCCTCCAAACCACCGCAACAAAGCCCATGTGCTACAGTAAAAGCATGATTCCTGAGCAAACCTCTCCAGAACCCTTCAACCCTCCCCTTTGGCTTCCACCTTAAGACCTTTCCGATACTGAAACTCTGCAGCTGCTCCTGGTCTCAATCATTTCCAAAAAGGGAAAGACACAAAAATTTTATGTAGTAAAACTATGAAATTAGAGACAAAAGGATAGTAGTCAAGTAATGGATCCAGGGATGGGGGAAGGAAGAGAAAACAAGGTAAAAATTACAGCAGCAAGTCTCAAAGAAAAGAATTTTGTATCTGCTACTGCAAACACACACACAATTTTTAGCTGAGTGTCCTGGCAGGAAACACAAATTGGGAAACATGGTAGAGATTGCAACATAGCACTTCCACTACCAGAAATTCTATTTATTCATTTTCTGTGTCCCATAACAGAAAGCAAGCTCTGTAAGAGAAGAGCCTTGATCTGGTTTATTTGGCATTGCGTGCTCAGCACCTATAAAAGTGCCTGGCACTAAATAAATACTTGGCAAATCAATGAATTATCTAATAAAGGGGAACATACCACATCCTCAGAAAAGACATGGTTGTCTTTAGGTGTAAATCTAAGATTTATAAAAACAGAACCAACAAAAAAAACATTGAGAAACAAAATAGGCAATGCACCCAAAACCTGCTTACATGAAAGTCACAGCAAGACTGTTCCCGTGGCAGAAGGGAACCTACCAACCAGGTTTGGAAACATGACTCGTTTACACCATCATGGCAAAGGAGTTGCAGTTCACTAAGAACTTAGTGAACTGCACGCATTTACACAACTGAGTGAACAGATCAATGAAAACAGGAGCTGTTTTTTCCTGAAAGAATCAATATACTGATAAAGCCACATGTATTAAAAAGAAGAGAGAACCCAAATAAAGTCATGAATGAGAGAGGAGAGATCACAACCAACACCACAGAAATACAATTATAGAAGACCGGCCTTGGTCACTGAAGTGTCACACATTTGGATGTAGGTACTCTCCTCTAGAAAATTCCTTCCTCCATTTTGGACCAAGCCTACCTGAAGAGAGAATACTCTGAAAATGTTTTACCATTTCCTGCTGTGCTGGCATACTATCAACAGAGCACTGTCCTCTCTTCAGCAAAAATCACATGTTGAGAGCCCAGACATTGTGGTCTGCAAAGCCAGCTCCCCACTCGGTGAGCCACGGCTTACTGCATGGCAGCCTCAGCAAATGGGGAGGAAACAGGATCTCCGTTCTGAAGTCAGAGTTCGCAGGCTGCTCTGCCCTTACCACGTACCTTCGCAATGAAGATTCCTGCATCCATGATGGCCTTAATGTGCCTTAACCAGCCCGAGTTCTCCAGTCCCCACAGAAAGTCACTCATGGAGGGAGATTTAAGTTCACACACTGCAAGGTAAATCATGTGATGAAAGCAAAATAAAGACAATCTCTTCCTTTATATATGCTCATATTTGCAGGTAGTCTGTTAATGATTCCTTCACTGTATTTGCTGGAAGAAGTCAAGTCAGGGTAAATGTCCGTACTTACTAAAATTGATTCTACTGAACCACTTCAAGTAAGGCTCTTCTACCTTCTCTGGTCATAGGGGATGCTGCCTTTGTTCAGAAGTATTATATTTGTAAAGTTTAAACCCCAATATTAATGAGAATCATTGACCACAGTAAAGGTCCAGCATAGAAGATCTATTTACCCTTCCAGCAAAGATGGAACTTTCCTACAGAGAAAAGTTCTTGTAACGAACCCCGGCACCTGCCCAGTTAGTATTCGGCAGCACCCAACCACTTCAGTTTAGGACCACTGTGAAAACACAAAACCGAACTATCCTAAACCTCTCTGAAGGAAATACTCCAACTCTCCTTGCCAACAACCCCCACCCACTGGGAGTAAAGCCTGTGAACTTAAAAATGAGATCCTGTCCTGAATGTCTTCTCCAGCATCAAGTTAGGGGTTTTCCCTTTGAAGATAAAGGTCAGCTAGAATCATAATATCTATATTTACACAACTAAGGCAGGTGTGTCAACACTTCCATATTATCACAAGCAATCTCAGCTCTAGAGCTTACTTTTTGTTAATGTAAAAGCTTTAGAGCTAGTGTTCTGACTATCAGAAATACCACATTCCAAAGTATATGGGCTTTTTAGCTGTGAAGCAGTGTTGAGGAATCCTATAAATCAATTAATGACAAATAATATTCCATAGATACTTTGCTGAAGTCTATTTTCTTGTATTCTGTGATGCAGTGATACATGCAGGACTAGGGAGCCCTTTCTCCGACTCCCAGTGCTGTCAGTCAGTAGCTGTATAGTCTTGCACAAGTCATTTCAGCTTTTTGAGCCTTGATTTCATCATGTTTAAAATAGGGAAGGTGTATTAAATTATATCTAAGTGTCCTTCCAACTCTAACCTCCCAGATTCAACTTTAAGTCTTCAAAAGTATTGCACACTTGAGGGCACCTGGTTAGTGCAGCCGGTTAAGTGTCCAACTCTTGGTCTTGGTTTCAGCTCAGGCTGTCATCTCAGGGGGGTGAGCTCAAGCCCAGAGCCCCCCAGAGCCCCCCAGGTCCAGCTCTGTGCTTAGTATGGAGTCTGTTATCTCCCTCCCCTGCTCGTGCTCCTGAGCTTTCTCTCTCTCGCTCTCTCTCTCAAATAAGTAAAACCTTGGGGGGGGGGGAGTATTGTACCTTTGGAATAGAGTAACTGTTAATTACAATATTTATTGGCTGTGCTTTCCTCAAACATGCCACGTGAGAGGATTCACTCTCATTTCCCGCAACGTAAGAGCCACATTAAAACACATGCAGTTAAATTCTGAGTCACAGACGACAGCAGTGATGAAGGACATAACACCAAATTTCCCAGCACAAGGCCCTACTTAAGAAAACCGTATTATAAATATGTTCAGGCAAAATCCCAAACCCTTGCGGAACGGGAAGCACAGCTCCAGTGACCTCATAAGCAGCTGAGAAAGGGAGTTCTCTCTGGCCCGGCTCTGACTCCCGAGCACTGTCCCTTTGTCTGAGGTTACAGTGCTATCCCCTCCCACCCACATCACACCCCCGCAGGGGAGCACACAGCCAGGAGCCGTGATAAAGCACACGCGGAACAGTACAGGGAAGGCGCTTTGCTGAAGCTCGGGAAAATACACAGACTGATGCATAGAATGGACGGCTCTGCGGGTCAGCCCCGCGGCCCCCACCACTCAGCAGCGGCTGTTCGCAAGCTTAGGGTCTCCTTAGTCGTGAAAATGTACTAACTTGTGAAACATTGGAACATATAAAAGGTTTTAAAATAATGTAACGGACACTCAGACTGGCCACCATTATTTCAGATCCGTCAAAGAAAAAACATTACAAATAGAGTTCCATGTGCCTGTGTTATCCTGCTCTCCCACCTGCAGTCTGTGAACGTTGCCGGGCAGGTGTACGCCCCTTCACTACGTCCTAGCTGTGTAATCGTGGACACTTTACTTGTGCCTCAGTTTCCTTGGCTGTAAAGGGATAATGGCCCATCAGAGAGTTATTTTATATGTGGTTTTATGTTAGCCCTCATGACTATTAATTATCCTCATTCACACTTACAGCCTTTTCAACTTGTTTTATCCTTCGTTTTATTTTTGAGACATCCCTATTATATAAGCAGATTTCACTCACTTGACAAGCATATAATATTCCACTCTATGAATGTATATGATTAGTCATTCATCTACTGTTGTTCGTAGTTGGTTCTTCTTTTCCAATGTTTACAAACCGTGCCTCAAAAGACATCTGTCTACAGTCTCCTGTGGAAAATCTCCCTGTCCACGCATTTCCATAAGTGAAATGGGCTGGGTCAGAGACTCCTAACCACGAATCGCCCAAGTGCCCTCCACAGGAGCTGGCCCAGTCTGCGTCCTCGGCAGCAGGGTGGGAGAAGTCCTTTCTCCCACATCCTGGCCAACGCCTGGTAGCGCCAAAGCTTTCAGTTTGGCCATTGTTATTTCTCTAAGGTGATGAATGCCAGTAGTTTTTATTTCTTCTACTCTCTGGATGAATCGGTTTTTTCTAGATTCATTATGCTCACTTCCTTGCTTGCGTGTGTATGTGCGTGCGTGTTATCTCCATCTTCCACGGTGGGCTTTCCTCGAGTGTGCGGTGATCTCTGTCCATTAATAGGTAAGCATGGACACTGAAAGGTGTCTGGAAGTGTGGGGTGCACGAGCAAGTCTCTTAACTGTGGGGCTTTGCTGTGTGAGATGTGCCTGGTCTGAACCCCCAAACTCCAGGATCAGCAAGTCCTTTCTCGCGGAATGGCTGCAGGCCCCAGGGAGGGCCTTTCAAACACCTGAGTGACTCAGTAAGACTGGATGTCAGTGCGCTCAGAGCAAAGCTGGGAGGCGAAGCACAGGTAGTCTGCTTCCATGCTCCTTTACTTAACGCCTCCTTTTTTGGCCTGGTATTTCCTGCCCCCTCTTCCAGCTATGCCTGCTGTCTATGAGTCCAGAGTCTCTCTTGTCAGCCTTTCCAGAGAGTTCATCACTGATGAAGGCGAGGGAAGAGCCTTCACTGGGCAGCACAGGTGAGGGAGGAGGCCGGGTATCCAAGGACAAACATTCAACCAGTCCTCCTGATTCAGAGGAAACTGATGCTTCATTCTGGAGCTTCCTGAGGGTCTGTGGGACTGACTTGCTTCTGTGTTTCTCACATTCCCACCAGAAATTTCAGCATTTGTCTAGTCAATTAACTTGTTATTACTCATCCATCCATTTTCCAGCATTGAAATTTTTGTTGTTGCCACCTCCTCTCCCATTCTCCTTCTGTCTCTTGTGGGGTTTTTTTTTTTTTTTTTTTTTTTTTACCACTCCCCTTATCATTTAGCAGGGGGCAGGGGGAAGTGGGTGAATACACACACCAGTACACCAAGTATAACTGGAACAGGCACGATCAAACTTTGGGCCTGTGTGAGGCAGGAGATGGAACAGAGATTCCCTGTATCAAACGGAGCCATTAAAAAAAAAAAAAAATCCACTTGTGGCCTCAGGGTGATGACCAGAATGCCTGGACTCCACGTGAGGAAAATAAAAATTTATCCTGAGAAAATAAAAAAAAATTTTAAAAATTTATCCTGAGGATGTTGAAACCCTAGGTCTAGTCTCATACGTGTTTGGGATCCACAAGTATCTTTTCCTTATGTGCAGGATCCCCTACTTGAGAAATTACCATTTTGGTAATTTTTGGAGTCTTGGACTACCCGGCAGAAGCAAGCCAAAAACTGCTCAGGAGCGACACTTCTAGAATTGTGTGGAATCCCACAGAAAAACTTCACTGCAGAGAATAAAAAACGACAACACACCAAGGCACGGTGTTCTCAAGTAAGAGCAAAGAGACAGAGAAAAGAAGATGCAGGATCAACACCCCAAGAACCCGATCTAGCAGAACAGTAATCTGAAGTGAAGTTTAATGTGGCTGAATTGGAGGACAATGGAAGGCTCCAACAAAACGTAACATGGATCACTTTCCTGAGGTGTTTGAGTTTACACTTCTGGCAGCTTGGGGGGAAAAATCCTGTTAACCACTGCAGTGGGGCTGGCCGGTCGTCTTAGCTGATTCCCAGCCGGGAGTCCCACGTTGCCCTCTCCGGGGCCAGGTTAACATTCAGCACAGACAGCTGCAGGAAACCTGGGAGGCCAAGGGAAGCAGCCGCGTTTACCTCTGAAGAGCAGTGCGGACTCCCTACTTTCCCAATGTCAGGGAAGTTGTTCCAGAAAGGAAATACAACCAGAGGACTTCTATAAAAAGCCTCAGCTGAAAAGCATACTTACAAATAATAATGTACATACTGAATAAGGAGCAAATCGATATTGTGATTTAACTCCCTGAGGCAGATGAGGGATGTGAAGGGTAGAGAGTGTACGAAAGCCATCATTCCTTCTCCACAGAGGGACACCGGCAGACCCTACACAAAGTGGAAAAATCAAGCAACAGCAGTGAACTCTGGTGACGCTAGAAACATGGAGGCCAAGGCCTAAGGTTACCGGAGAAGCGGTTACCTGAGGAGCAGGAATGGAAGTGGGCATAGCTGGGGAAGAGGACTGAGGTTTCGCTCTTGTTTTTGTTAAAAACGTAGAACTATTTGATTTTTTAAAAAACCCTCTACAATGGCAACATTTTTTGAAAAATAAAAGCTAAATTTAAACAATATCTGAAGCCCTCAGCCTTCCCTAAAGGCAATGCCCTCCTCTCTTTTCCCCTCCCCCAACCCTTCCCTTCTGGCGCCTTTTCTAAGTTTTGTGGTAGAATTTACTTACAGTACGATTCATTCAAAGTATATGATGGTTTTTAGTATATTCACGGTTGTGTATCCATCACCATATTCAATTTCAGAATTTCATCACCCCTAAAAGAAACCCACTGGCACTCACCCCCATTTTCCCTCCCACCGGCCCTAGGCAACCACTAATCTTCTTTCTTTCTCTATAGATCTGTCTATGCCAGATACTTCATATAAACTGAATCATACAACATGTGGTTCATTGTGAGTGGCTCCCTCCGCCTAATATGATGTTCCCAAGGTTCATACAAGTTGCAGCGTGTGGGATGCACACGCCCCATTTTCTATCCATTCACCACCTGATGGGCGTTTGGCTTCTTTCTACTTCTGGTCTCTGACGAATAATGCTGCTATGAACACTCGTGTGCAAGTTTTATGTGGAAGCATGTTTCATTTCTCGTGGGGACATACCTAGGAGTGGCCTCGCTGGGTCACACGGTTTAACCACTTGAGAAGCTGCCAGAGGCGCGGTCTTCCCAGCAGCCGCACCAGGTCCCAGCCCCCGAGCAGCGCGCGAGTGTTCTGACGTCTGCACCAACACTTGCTATCACTTGGCTTTTTGACTCCCGCCTCCTTAGTGGACGTGCGGTGGTGTCTCCCCGTGGTCTCCATGACCTGATGGCTTATTCCTCGCCTTGCTTACACGTTCAGTTATTCATTTAAGGAAATGTTTGCTACATTTATCTGGCATTTCTAGGTGTTCTTACCAGAGGGTGTTTCGTATTTAATCTGACATCTTGGGGAAATGGGAAGGCCTCCATGTTTCACTTAGATTTTAGCTTTATGTGAACTAACCTGTACATCTTAGTAACAGTCATGATGTGTGCAGGGGTAACAGCACGTGGTACTGCTCAAGGCCATGGGCTTCAGAGTCCGTATCTTCTAGCATCCAGATTCCAGCTCTGTGCCCCCAACCATGCAACCTGGGGCTTGTTACCAAGCCTTGATTTCCTCAAGTGTGCCATGCGGATGCGACCCCTTCCTCAAAGCGTTCATTGAAGGGTGAAATGAGGTAATACATAGACATTACGCTGGGAGATAGAAGATGCAGAAATGGTAGCTATGAGCTCTGCTTTGTTATATGTTCACGCAGCGCGGCGTCCTGACAGGTAGGAGACACAGACTCATTCACACCGACTTCAAAGCTGAGGCTTAGAAAGATGAGAACACAAAGTGACCAATGGCAGGAGAGCCCAAGTCTTCTGACAAAGAAGCCTAGAGTTTCTGCCACCACATCATGGCTACCCTGGTGGGTTTAACTAGAAATGGTACTACTACTAGAAATAATAATAGCAAAACTTAAATAGTACTTGCAGGTGCCAGCCATTCCTCCAGGTGCTTTCTTTCTTTCTTTTTTTTTTTTTTTTAAGAAACATATATATTGTTTATTTATTTGGCAGAGAGAGAGCCCAAGCAGGGGGAGCGGCAGGCAGAGGGAGAAGCAGACACCCTGCTGAGCAGGGAGCCAAATGTGGGCCTCCAGCCCAGGACCCCGGGATCATGACCTGAGCTGAAGGCAGATGCTTAACCGACTGAGCCACCAGGATGCCCCTCCAAGCGCTTTCTACACAATAGTTTTTTTAATCCTCATAGCAATCATACAAAGAAGGTACTATTATTATCCTTATTTTATAAAAGTGGAAACCAATGCAAAGAGAGGTTAAATAACTTGTCCAAGGTCACCAGCTGATAAGCAGTGAGGCTGGGATTCAGTCTGACTCCAAAGTCCGTGCTCTTAAGCAATGTCTATCGATCTCAGTTATATGATTTTTTTGTAATTCAAACACGAACCACTCTAAATGCTCCTTGCCTCCCACCTGCTATCAGCTTAAAGCTTACACACTGTATCACTCAAAACTGTGCCGTCCAGCATAGTAGCCGCTAACCACATGTGACTGCTGAATGTCTGAAATGGAGCGAGTGTGAACAGAGACAATGCTGTGAGTGCTAAGTGGATCCCAAATGTCAAAGACTTAGTATGAAAAAAAGAATAAAAAATATCTAATAGTTTTTGTAATGACTACATGTTGAAATGATAGTATTTGGGATATATCGAGTTAAATAAATGTATTATGAAAATTCACCCATTTCCTTTCACTTTTTTTGATGCAGCCCCTAGAAAATGTAAAATTACAAATGTCGTCCACACATGTGACTTCCGTTACACTTCCCTGGGAGCGCAGCGGTTTAGACTGTTCCGGGAAGATTAACCTGATCAGCAGTCTTCGAACATCTCTGCACATGTACCCCTGCAGTAATGTTTCAAATTAGGTACTCTCTCATGCGCCCTGGAATAACACATCATAGTAAGACTGAGGATGCGATAAAGCGTGTGTTTGTCTTTTGTAAAGCTGGCAAAAGGGCATTTAGGAGGGGGAAATGGCAAGGGAGGGATGGCTTCCCGCCTGGGCCAAGGGGCCTTCCAAGGCACAGCAGGCAGCCTTAGGAAGGAGGGTACATCGAAGTCGATGCCGTGGAGCCGGCTAGCTGGGGTGCACCTCCTAAGTCTTCCCGCGAGCACAGGTGTGTGTACCCAGTTTGAAGACAGACTGTGGAACCTGATGCAAAGGCAGGACGGCCTCCAGTTACAACTGGGCAAGCCCTGCCTTCCCTCCCGTGACACTGCCCAGCAGTACCACTCGGTTCCTGCAGGGGGCAGGCTCGCCTCTGCCGGTGCACACAGCCCGGTGGGAAGCGCCTGAAATTCCGGCACTCCCAGGGACCTCTCGCCACTCCCTGGGCGCCTGCTGTTTGGTCTTTTTGTTTAACCCCAGGCCGTGACCCAAAGTGTTCAACTTAATCCTAAAATACACACATTCCACCACGTAGGGTCTCAGGACTCCACTGATGCCTTTAAATCTTCCACAGAAAACATTACCTTGCAAACAGTTCTGTTTTTTTTTAACTAAATAGGCCAAACTTTCTGGTTGTTATTATAGGGCTTAGGGCTAGTTGGCATTCCTGTTTATTTCAAAAGGTCCAGGGAGCCTGAGGGATATGTTGGCACCCGAACCCTGAAGCTCAGCCCAAGAACAAATGATCCTTTTCACCTTCTCTTCCTGCAAGGTATGGAAATGACAGCAAGTTTAAAAATAAAGACACCAGGCTTTCCAGCTAACCTGGAGATGGTCTGTGCCAAAAGCAAGAAAGGAACAGACAGGTCACAGAAACAAGGCCCCAAAATGTACTGCCAGAGAGAATGTTCCAGTGCTTCCCTCTTCAATTAGCTCACTCAGCAAGGAGACGAGCTGCTGTATCTCCTGCCAGGCCAGCTCCTTTCTTCCCACACTGAGAACCGCTCCTTGTTGAACACTTGTGTTTTCAGGAACACTTAAGCTGTGTACGTTCAGTAAAATAACCTCACCAGGTTTTCAAGCAAGGTAACCGCTTCGAGGGTGTTCTCCCACCAAATGCTCAGTGGCCGGGTAGAAGCAAACAGCCCTGCAGATGATTAATACACACGGACAGATGGGGGACCACTTGAGACTCAAACAATCAGTGCCTGCATTTTTAAATATAAAACTGGTGGCTTTGTTTGGATAAACTCAGGATAAGGCAGAAATACTGATTTGTTCACTCTTGTTGCCAAACCCAAACCAATATTTACAAACCATTTTGCTGAACGAAGTTCATTTCAGCTGACATCAGAGGCATATGCCACAGAGAATCGTACTTCGTGGGAGTTTAATGCCCAGGTCTAACAATATTTGTTTTACGTAAAAGGGTAACCATATCCCATAAATATATAGAGATAACACTAAAAAAAGAAATGATAGATACTTATAGGCCAGGAGGATATAGGGTATTTACTTGGAAGAAAATAAGCCTTACATGATCTTCTTTCGAGAGTTCCTAACACCAATCTCACTTCTTCAGGTACGGGTCGCTGGGTGGGATCAGGGAGGATGCAAAGACAGTCTCCGTTTGAGCCCCGGGGGATCACTCTTTCTCGTCTCCTAAGAACTAAAGTTGAAGAGTTCACGGCCCTCCCTTAATTACCAGCCTGACAGCCACCTGAGTTCTGCTGATGTTTGGTTTGTCCATTTCCCATTTTGGAGTCAAAACGCCAACCCCAGTGAAATGATCTTCAAAGAACTGGTAAAAGGATCATGATCTCCCTTCAGTGAACATCGTAGGAGGTGAAGCAATTCAAAGAGGCTTTATGATGGCCTGTGACATGGAGGTGTTTGGTTAAGCCTGCTTTATGGTCTGCCTCCTACTTAGAGCCCACCATGGTGACACGGAACGAACTTCCGAGCTCTGCATGAACTGTATTCAACTTATTAATGCTAGTGGTATGCCCCTCCCTCCCCAGGCCAAGCAATGTGGGCCCTCTTTCTAGAGAACCCTACGGTAACTAGAGAGCTTTGCATATTAGCTTCTCCGTAGGACACCAACAAGAGTAGTGACGATTCTTTAAAACAATTCCAGCCTCGTCCATGAGGTGCTATTTTCTGGAACTGCTATCCAATCATGCCATGAAATCCATGTTTGTCCAGCCTTGTTTTATTGTAAAGAATTTGATGATCATACAAAATTGGTAAGGTGCAATCAAGCCTAAGTTCTTCATACCTGTGTTAGCCCTGCTTGCGTAATAGCACAGAAAACAGTGACACAAGCACACATATGCATAAGCATGTGCGTGTGTGTCCAGCTACTAATAAACATGAATGCGTGTATCAATCCATGTACACACACGCGTTCCAGGAATACGAATTGCCATTGTCCTAAAGGAAATCAAGCAGCAGGTTCACAAAAGAATGCCCTCGCCATGTACTAGCTTTGCATATGAATTTGTGTCTAAAAACGCCATTTGTGGCAAGTAAATAAAAATATATATGTGCCCGTTTAAATTACATCTATGTATATAAGCTTGGGGCTTGGGAGTTTTCTCCCAATGAACTGACACAACCTCCCATCTACAGTAGGTCTGATTTTTCAGACACAAGCGGCCCAGTAAGGACACTGTGATAGGAATCTAGTTCCTTGACTCCGATTACCATATGTTTTCTACTACAAATAGAGAATAATGGAGTCACTATGCAAACTGAGCCAGGATGAACAGGAAGTTAACTGAAGGTAAGGCCTAAAGTCTGAATAGGAAACTGAAAGCAAACGGAAAGAGAGAAGTCTAGACCGGGAGAAAATGCTGAGAGGCTCGGAAGTCGGGGTGGCTATAAAGTATTAGCGGCAGGCACTGGAGAGAAGGCCCTGGAATCAAGGAAGATGAACATGGTGGCAGCAAATAATTGAAGCGGTGAGATAAGCAGCAGAGGCGGCAGGGGAGGGAGCCGGTGGGGGCTCGACACATCTGCTGAGAAAGCTGCCAGGACCAAAATTCCCGCCAAATCTCAAACGTTACTGTTGTCGCGGACAAGGAAATACTGAACTGCCAAATCCCAACTCCAGCCTTACGGAAAAGCAGCTCGCCTGGTCACTGTGTCTATGTGTCGTGTCTATCTTTAGTTGTATGGGAGGCACTGTCTTCAACAAGCAATCGTTTGGAAATGCCCTAGCTATCCGAAAACTAGCCGTGATGATTGACAAAATATAAAACCATCATTCTAAGGGTGAAATTAATCTTGGAATTGTCTCCGTGAATGTCAACGGACAGCTTACGTAGGATGAAAATAGCCACTACTCTCTCATTAAATCACTTTGCTTGTCCTCTCCTTGACAACATCACCTAGAGACGAAGTCCTTGACTCTGACATCCAGTTCAAACACTGGACCATCCGCCTTACCCAGGGATCACCCTCAGTAATAAGCAAGCATCATCTTTCTTCCTGCCCACGATTTCTGCCCTACATCAAAATCAGTACTTCATTTTGTATTAACGAATGAAGAAGCATTTTTCTACCCGATGCCCAGCGTGTAGAAAACTCTCCGTAACCATCTGACACGCAGATGAACGTCTGAGAGAACTCTGGTGGCCCCGGCTGACTCCGCACTTACTCTAAGCAGGGATCGTGCCTGCTGCTCTGCATCTGTTCTCTACCATATCGGGGATCAGACACTCCCAATGTGCCGACTGGAAAGGTGGCTTAAAGAAGTTTACTATCTCCTCATCCATGGTTACACAGTCAGTAAATAATTGAGCTGGAGTCCCGTCCACAGCACTTACCCCCCCTCCCAGGGCATGCCCTTTTCCTCCACGCCTTCGTGCTTAGGATATGCTTGTCCGGATCAGCTGATCCCACGCCGCACTCTATCGGCCACATTCTACAGCCTCTTACAACCCCACAGAGAGCAAGGTACATGCTCTTGAGCCATTTCTCTCCTCCAGGTGACCATGAATTGATAACTAGTAAAGCCTGACAGGACAGGTCTGTTGGTCATGCAGAATGCTCTTCGAAAAACCTCATATGTGAAGCTATCTAGTTCCACTTAAATGAGAAATTAGGTTTTCTGTGTAGAAAACCATGCCTTACTGCTAAATTCTGAAGGACAATAACCAGATTTTTAACCAGGTCTTGCTGGCTGTCTCATCTAACGGGTTAGTAATTGAGGAAATCAGTAGTGGTAAAAAGTCCAAACACAGAGAACAGAAAAAAGATGAACTTTTATAGCCTTTTATTAGCTCCTATCTGGTAGAATTTCGTCAACTTGTAGGCAATGTAATAGGAAATACTTTAAAATGAAAAACTTAAATCTGCGTATCTATAAAGAGTTGAAGTGCTCCATTGTTTCCAGGTTGAGTTAGCCATCACCTCATAAAGACATGAGGTGAGCAAGAAAGTCTCCAACAAAAGGGACATTTGAACTGAGAGCCGCAACCTTAACTCTGAGCAGAGAGAAGTGTTTCATGGAACCCTCAGAGCTGGGTGTGTTAGGGACTGCTCCTTTCTAGACCTTGCTGTGCCCAAGGCAACTTGGCAGGGAGACCAGAGGTAACCATCATACCTACCGCCTCCCATGACATACTCAAAATTCTCTGCTTTCAACTGTCCTTTCTACACCCAACGAAGGTTCTTTTTTTTTTTTTTTTTAAGATTTTATTTATTTATTTGACAGAGAGGGAGACAGCCAGCGAGAGAGGGAACACAAGCAGGAGGAGTGGGAGAGGAAGAAGCAAGCTCCCAGCGGAGCAGGGAGCCCAATGCAGGGCTCGATCCCAGGACCCTGGGATCATGAACTGAGCCGAAGGCAGATGCTTAACAACTGAGCCACCCAGGCGCCCCCCAATGAAGGTTCTGAATAATCAGCCTTAGAACCTTCACACAGAAGTGCAGATCAGATATGATCTCTGGGGCCACCTGATTTTGCCACAAAATTTCTCCACTGTCAATGCCACCATTCCAGGGGGTATGACAAACGTGGTTACACTTTGGGGGACCCTAAAAAGATTTCAGTCTTTTCAATTGCATTGACTCTAGCCCCTTTCAAACAGCTCTTCACTGTAGTGTTGCCCAAATTGCTGAATGGACACTAGCCTTTCTTCCTGTGCTCTGGACCTATTCCCTTATGACCTGCCATCAGGCTGAGGTTTGTATCTCTGTGAAAAAATTTGCTGAGAAAACGTCCACAAGACCTGACAGGTGGCTTATTAAATTATTTCTGATGGACTTTTGCTGAGTGGACATTGACCGTATCACAAGGTAAGCACTTCCATGCCTCTGAAATTGTGCTGTCTTACTCCATGTCTCTTGAATATCAAGAAATGGAGAAAAATTACCCATAAAAAGGCCTAGGACCTACCAAATATATGTCTGGCTGACTGAACTAATCTATAGCCCACTAACTTACCCATTCTATTCAGTGCTTACTTCTAAGTGCAGTATTGCTTCCTAAGAGAAAGCATAATGCACCTTACATTGGAAAGAAAGCACTTTATAGTTTGCAAGGAATCTTTTCAATACATCTATAAGTTAGAGACAATACATTTGTAATGTTGTTTTACAAATACAGGAAATGAGGTCTGTTCAAGTTTATTCAGAGACTATAAAGCAAGAACCTAAAACCAGATCTTCAGATTGTTAGGCTAGGGCACTTTCTACCCAACCGGCTACCTAGAGAGGCCATAAAGCCAAGTGGTTAGAAGTGTGACATCTGGATCCATACTGAAAATCTTGGTTCTATCATCTACTGTTGTGAGCTTGCATGAGTTCCTTAGCCTCTGCACCTAATTTCCTCATCTGTAAAATGAGGATACTCTGGAAAACAGTATGGAGGTTCCTCAAGAAGTTAAAAATAGAGCTACCATATGATCCAGCAATTGCACTACTGGGTATTTACCCCAAAGATATAGATGTAGTGAAAAGAAGGGCCATATGCACCCCAATGTTCATAGCAGCAATGTCCACAATGCCAAGCTGTAGAAGGAGCCGAGATGTCCTTCAACAGATGAATAAAGAAGATGTGGTCCATATATACAATGGGACATTACTCAGCCATCAGAAAGGATGAATACCCACCATTTGCATTGACATAGATGGAACTGGAGGGTATTATGCTAAGTGAAATAAGTCAATCAAAGAAAGACAATTATCATATGGTTTCACACTCATACGTGGAATATAAGGAATAGCATGGAGGACCATAGGGGAAGGGAGGGAAAACTGAAGGGGAAGAAATCAGAGAGGGAGACAAACCATGAGAGACTCTTGACTCCGGGAAAAAAAACTGAGGGTTGTGGAGGGGAGTTGGGTGGGGGATGGGGTAACTGGGTGATGGGTATTAAGGAGGGCATGTGATCTGATAAGCGCTGGGTGTTATATGCAACTAATGAATCGCTGAACACTACATCAAAAGCTAATGATGTACTACTATATGTTGGCTAACTGAATTTAAAAAAAAAGAATAGTTCTAACAAGACTGCTATGAGGACTACTTGAATAAATGCACCTGAGAAAATTAAAACAGTGTCCGGTACATAGTAATCACCCTGTAGATGTTATAACACCATTACTATGTGGGGTGGTTATCTGTGAGCCTGTCCAATGCCATACCCACAAATCAATGAGGAGTGCTCTAACATGATAGAAGGTACTAGGCTCAAGTCTTGCTTTGTTAGGAGATCCTGGGAATTGTGTGTTTTTTAAAAACTTTTAAATTAAATATGTAATATAAAAATATTTTAAATTTGTAGGATGCCTGGGTGGCTCAGTCAGTTAAGTGTCCTATTCTTGATACCAGCTCAGGTCTTGATCTCAGGGTCATGAGTTCAAGCCCTGTGTTGGGCTCCACACCGGGTGTGGAGCCTACTTAAGGAAAGAAATATATATATATATATATATATATATATATATATATATATATATATATATGTATATTTATTTATTTATTTAATGTATTATACTAGATTCTAGAACTGGAGAGTTATGCTTTGAAAAAATAACCTGCCACGTTGTGAATAGCATATATGGAGAGGTCCACATGGCAGAGAAATGGGGGCTTTCTTATTGACTGTTCCAATAAAAAAAAGAAAATATAGGGCATCCTTTTATTATTTGAGGGAAAAACATTATATGATCAAAAGGGAAAGCACTGTGGAAAACAACCAATTACAACATTGCTAAATAACTGGAAGGCATCACACTACCCCACTGGGAGGTACGAACACTTGCTTTAGGACTTCTAAATCGAAGTTACAATGAAGAGGGCTCTATAAAAGGACCTATACTGGATGTGAACTTGGTCCTAAATTTCAGTTTCTGATGAAATATCCTGCAGCTCTTGCTCACAGACAGAGCCAGAATGCAAACAATTTTTCTTTTCTGTTATTCAAAATCTATTCTGATTATCTTAACAGTGGTAAAAAAAAAAAAAAAAATCGAAGACAATAATAACCATGAATAAAAATGCACTGTCCCTCTTCCTACCAAGTGACCAGCAGCACAAGCCTTCCGATCTCTTTGATGCCAAGGACAGCTGTTGGAAGCAGGAAAAGCCCGAGAAGGTGGGTCTGATTGCATCACTTCATCAGCTGAGCCTCCACAAAGTGGTTTATAATTTACTTGGTAAAAACAGATAGTCAAACATTGGTCAAGTTCCCTGAAGGGCATCCGGAAGGTTGCCCTTGCTTACTGCACTGACAGAGGGCTGAAAAGTGACGTCCAGTTGCTGTCATCCCTCATGTAACAGAGACTGCCCTTCAGGACTCGGTCAGTTTGCTGTCCTTTAGAAGAAGAGAGTCAGACCACAGGTAGAAGGGCAGGGGGAATGGCTCCTAATAAGAGACCAAATAAATGCTAATTCCAAAACCGAAGTCAGAGGGAGAGGTTGTAAGAACTCTTAAGAGCCACTTTCTGCACTGAAGAAAATGTATGTTCTCACAAGTCAGCTTATGAAATTACTAAATGACAAATATGAAGCATATCAACCTAAATGTTTCCTAATGATTCGGACAGTGATGCCCACCCTTCAGACTAATGTTAGACTACTCTTTTAATAACAGTACAAAGCTAGTCCGATTTTTTGACACCTAAAAAGCACAGCTTATAGCAGGGACGGCCACACTGCCCATGATTATCTCCAGAATCAGGGGCGCCTGGGTGGCTCAGTCTAAGTGTCTGCCTTCCGCTCAGGTCATGATCCCAGGGTCCTGAGGTCTGGATGCAGGAGGGCATCCTGCTCAGCAGGGAGTCTATTTGTCCCTCTCCCTCTGCCCCTCCCCCTGCTTGAGCTTTGTCTCTCTCTCAAATAAAATCTTAAAAAAAAAAAATGCTCAATCAGTCATGCCCAAGGTATCGTTACAGTGGCCTGAGACATGGCAGATTTCAAGTGAAAATAAGATGGAGATTCTCTGGGGCCGTGATTTTTTTCAGGTGCAGGATGAGATTTCTTCTAACCATTCAAATGCCCAAGGTTCAGATATTTGCAACCAGGGGCATCAAATTGTAGAGTCACAGACCCGACACAGCTGGAAGGACCCGGAGAAATGATTAGTCCAAGCCTCTCATTTTACGGCAGGTAACAGCCCAGTGAAGGTGACCACTGGGTTGCAAGTTTCACAGCGAGGGAGCTGAGCCAGGGAATCAGGATGAGAATGGAAATCAGGAATGTGCCACTCAAGGTCCTCCAGCCCCATCCGCAGGTCCTCACTACTCCTGTCCTTCCCGTGAAGCAGAGAACTGCCTACTAACTGAGAGCAAATGTGTACGTACCCCTAGAAAAAAGGAATTCAGCACTTTCTTTGTCCTCCTTCATTCCACCCTGCATTTCCTATTCACACAGCCCACTGTCCTCGCGCTCAGCTCCACCTTTCCAGGGCCTTCACTCCGAGTGCAAGCACAGCGTTCACAGCCTCTCCAGGACCCCATCGTACAAAGCAAAGGGTTTTGCGTCCCCCTTTCTCTGCGGTTCCCACTAGAGCCAGAAGTCGTGGGCTGTGGCAAGAGATTCCTCCTTGCGCACCTTTACAATCACACGGAGCTTAAGCAATAAGTGAGGCCGGTTTTGCTTGAAATGCAGAATTTCTGCTCATCAGCTTATGGCTGGTTTGGCCACAAGAATGGCTGTTGTACATTACATAATCCATCTTTGTAATCTCCTCCCCCATAAGCCTGTGTGTCCGCGTCCTGCGGTGAAAGGTGCTGGGGGCGGTGGGGCGGGGTTCGCCGCGTGCGCAAGCGATGACCGCGCAGGCGCACTGCAGTGGTTGCCGCCGTTGAGAAGTGAGCATCAGGTCCTCCAACACCCTCCCTTCTAAGGGACACTCGGCCGCTCGAAATCATTTTATACACCTCATCTCCACACATGAACACAGTTGGCTACTGCTTTATATGTAGGACTGCTTTATCTAAATGGCTTTGAATGTGGGTCAAACTAATATCATGAGGGAGAAAGAAAAAATACTCCTGTGCACTTTTATCTTAGATACGAAGCACTGGACAGTGCCTGACTTTGCTAACCAGGTAAAAAACCATTTCCCCATGACACTTACAAAAAAAATCAGAGAAAGCTTAAATGTTTAAGTAGTCCCTGCAATACGATATTCTCCTCTTGACGTATCCCACCTATATAAACAGTATCATCATAAAAACAATTAAAAACAAGACTATCTTATTGCCCTTGACATTACAACATTTCACGGTATGTTTTGATGCTGTGCAGAAGGAAATGGCTTACCTTCCAGCATTTTTTGCAGGCTGCTCCTCATGACATGGATGTTCTCTATCCCGATAAACTGAAACTTGATATTGGAGTAGTTGTCTTCGTTCTCGTAGCCTTTCCCTGCCGCACGATTTGCCATCGCATTGAGCTGCGGTGGTGAGCAAACCAGAGTAGTCACCAGTGATATTCAGAGCATAAACCAACCAAAACAACTCACCAACAGCTGTGACAGCATTCAAAATGGTGTGCGGAAACAGAGCATGTTTGAAATCACTGGAACATTCTACTGAGCTACGTGATTGCCGGCACTCATGCTGAGCTTATATTTATACATGTGTTGATGTGCAGAACACTTTCTTAGCTGGAAAGCATTCTACAGATAAACCCTTCTGGAGATGCCTTTCACGGTTCCGTCAGAGATGCCAAGTTGAATATGGAATTCTGTGATAGAGCCAAGTTGCCCTGACTTTTTTTTTCTTTTTATTATTATGTTCAGTTAGCCCGCATATGGTACATCATTAGTTTTTGTTGTTGTGTTCAATGATTCATTAGTTGTGTACATTAACCAAACGTTATAACCTGTTGGGTGGCAGAAGAATATCAGCAGATACTGCTAGCGATACAAAGGTCTGTAAGTTAAATTGTATCTTCCAGTATTATGTTGCCAATAAACACATTGTCCTATAGGAATGGCAGTGTGATTTTAATCTGCCTACAAGAATCCTCCAATTAAACCTTGAGCAGACATCACTGACTAAAATGGCGAGCTCATGCAGAACTATCTCCAGAGCCATGTGCTCCAGGCACTTTATTTCAATCTAGAGACCTGCCAAGAGGGCTTTTGGACCATTTTCATTATCACAATTTTGTATATGGTGGGGGTTTCCCAATGCAAAGTGCATTAAAGATAATGGACTTCTGCCCTTGTCCTGTGTAACTGAAACCAGGAAGGGGCCAAGTCCTGCCTTGGCTGGGAAATACATGCATTTCTGGAATGGCTGATTCCTGCTAAAACTCTATCCTTGCTGTTGGGCTAAGTGGGTGATCACATCCCAGGAAACACTAGTCACTGACCATGTTCCTCTTCTGTCCACGAAAGGCAGGAGGGTCCTCCTAGGCAGAGAATTGACACCAAGAACTCACCGCCAGAAAAGATATATCCATTTTACAAATTAACAAATATTTTTCAAAAAGCTAAGTTTAAAAAATTAAGCTAAGTTAAAAACATAAACATTCTTTGGTCCAGATCTTTACACAATTCAAACTACCAGCACATAAAGACAGATGTCCAAGACTGTTTATTAAAACTTTATAATAGCAAAAACCTGACATCCTATGACTATCTCAGTAGGGCAACGAGTAGATAAATTATGGTATATTGACACCCTGAACTTCTACAGAGACAAAAAGATGGATTTGAGAGAGACAGACAGACACAGAGACAGAGATATACACAGACTGATTTGGAATTGGCCTATGACATGTTAAGTAAAAAGAGTAACTGAATGACAGATATGTATTTCTGTTTATACATGTTTGATTAAGCAGATTAAAATGTATGAACAACGATACCAACCTGGCAGCAGCTAGAGCAGATACAGAGGTGACAAGGGCCAGGGGACACTCGCAATACTACTTTAGATGCTCTTGTATTCTTTGGTACCAAGATATATTAGGTTTGTCATTTAAACAATAGACATAACACGTATTAGGAGTGAAAAATGAAACAGCAGAGGGCAAGCCAGTGCCACTCAGAGCTCGGGCTGGCAGACCCCTCCCTTCTCCATATCAGTCCAGCTCATGACTTAGCACCTGTGACATCAGCTGGGGCCCATCAGCCCAAGACACTGTTTACAGCGATTGTCACCTTTCTCCTGGGCATGCTATGAGAATAAAGGGTTTGGCCTTCCTCAAGAGAGAGAAAAAAAAATTATCATATATATATGTATATATATATATATATATACATATATATATGATATTATTTTGAAGACAACTCATGTTAATGCTTTAAAATTTTTTAATATTTTAAGGGGAATTTTTTTTCTAAAATTATAGTCATGATTCTTTTGAAATGTACTATTATAAAATATCAGTCTTTGTATGATTATTCTCCAAAGCTGCTGTCCTAGCCTTTACAATGAGCTTTATAAAATAAAACAATTAATAGGATACTTGCAAGAGTCCTGATGCTACATGAGCCTTATATTTCTTCTGTATCTTGAATAATTCAAGTCAAGCCTACTCACCACATTCTGCAGAGATACTCTTTTTAAATAGTGTAATAAATAAAACCCCAAATACCATTAGTATTATCATTTGAATGTATAATTAGAACTCTGTGTTCACATTTTTACGTAGTTGAGTGCCTGTGACCTGGGATAATTTGTTCCTACTCTTTCAAAGCAAAGGAGCAACACAGTTGGCTTCTTGAAAGTCAATGGTACTTCTCATAACGAACAGAAGATGGCAATATTTAATCTATCATCCAAAGTGTACTTCGTTGAGGTTTCCACAGATTTCACAGGAGACCTATCAGGATAGTGTAGCAAATGCTGAACCCTAGAGCAGGAAGTACGGTTTTATGATTCATAACAATTCAAGAAGCCATCCTGGACCTCTTTTATAAGTTTCCAAATAGCCGTGGATAAACCAAACAGTATTAGAGTAAGTCTCATTTGCCCCCCGTGCCTTTGGCTGAGAACTCCATCTCACGACCGAAGGAAAAGCTATGCATCTCAGCTCCAAAAAATTCTCAAAGGAATAAAACATTGGAGGTAACTGTATTCTAGCTTCGATTTATGTGTAAGGAACACAAAAGACACATAAGAAGTAAAGGTGGAAAAAAAATGCCCTGTTTTCTCACCCAAGATCACTCCGCTATTTGATAATCTCAGCATCTTTGGGGGCAGAAGAGCTCATCAGTGAAATAAAAAGAACCCACTCATTTCTCCGCAAACTTTTTTTTTTTTTTAATTTGACAGAGAGAGAGAAAGCACAAATGGGAGAAGGGGTAGAGGGAGAAGCAGACTCCCCACACAGCGGGGATCCCAACACGGGGCTCGATCTCAGGACCCAGAGACCATGACCGGAGCTGAAGGCAGATGCTTAATCCACTGAGCCCAGGCGCCCTCTCCACAAACTCTTAATGAACACCTACTGTGTGTCAGATGCTGAACAGAATAAAAATGTGACTAAGAAGCTGTTCCTACCACCATAAGCTTTTAAGTGTGGCAGGGAAGGCACACGGCACCAGCTAATAACGGACTTGACCCACCAGGACTGGGCAGGAGCTGAGTGACCGGCAGAGGCTGGGGTAGTGGCAGGAGTTCGAACTGAAAACAGCTCCATGTGGCCTAGGGGATTGGGGGTCATGTCTCATGAAAGCAAAAAGCCTTGAGATGGACTTCAGTCTTCGGAGAAATGGAGACAAAGGGGAGGGCGTTCCAGAAGAGGTGGGACACAGAATCAAGGGGCAGATGGGTATCAGTGAGCCGACGAGTGCCAGTGGAGTAAATGGTTCATGGATGGTAGCAGGAGTGAGAGAGGAGGCTAAACGTTATTTAGAGTCCTCTACGGAGAGGCCCGATTCAGAAGGTTAGACTTTACCCATGGCGGTGGAGAGCAACTGAAGGATTCTGAGCGGGTTTACTTGAAACTTGTAAGATGTAGAGAAGGTCCCCTGGACTGGGGTGTTGATGGCAGAGAAGATCCCCTGGACTGGGGCGGGGAACAGAGGCTCCCCGGGGAGCTTACAGGGCTGGTTTGTGGCCATATCCCACCAACTGGCACACAGCAGGACTCAGTGAAGATCTACGGACAGGCTGACCGGCCAAAGGACTGACTATCAGAGTGAAGTGGAGAGGTGAACAGGCCAAGAACGTGAAGAAACAGAATCAGATTCTTCCTCTCACCCTCCATCAGTCAGTCAGTCAGACACACCAAAATCATGAGAACTCAGCCAACGATAATCTTGATATCAACTTAATGGTCCGCCTGGTCACTCCGAAGATGACAACTATCCTAGCCTTGCAGTCTCAAATTTCAGCAGAGTACATTCTGTACCTGAATAATGACAGGAGCTGATCTGACAGGGTTGGGAAATGAGAACAAATGTTATCTTGGCAGGAGGAGGACTGGGCCACAGCCTAGAGGCGAGCATCCCATGATGCTCCTTTCCTTCCCTCCAACTGTAACTAGCGAAGAGCCTGAACTTGTGACATAAATATGAAAATATGAGAAGGCTTTGCTTTCTTGCAATTACTGTGTACAACTCTGCCAGTGAAATCCTCCTTTCCTACCCCGAAGGACATCTTAGGCAGAATGGATGGCTTTGGGATTACACTCAGAGAGGAAAGTCACCATCCAACTCCATTTAAAACTCCAATCCCAAATAGATAAAAATTATCTCTTTCCTTCATCACAGGCTATGAGGACAGGTGAGGGGCTGGCTCTCCTATCCCCTTCCTGTTCCTCTTTCTTCTAGGTACTGCTTTAGGGGGGTATGGGGGGGGGTACAGAGGAGGGTAAGTGGTAAACATCTCTTTATAAGGCTGGCAGGACTGCAGTTCTCTCTCCACTGACGTCACTGCTTTTTGGGTCACACTTACTGGCCATCCCTGCCCTCTCGGTGAAAGGGTCCAAATGCTGCATCTCCTAGGGCATGCACGTGGGCTCTTGTAGATACGAGGTACACAGGTCACTGATGTGGGAGATCCCCCTGGCTTCAGCCTCTTCACAATCCCCTCAACTTCGCTCCCCAGCAAACACCCCACAGTCACATGCAGCTGGGGACCGCCAGGGGACGAGCCCTCTGGAGAGACACTACAGAGATGGCTCCTGTGCCCTTCCTTCCTCAGTGTGCACTTGACCCACAGGAAATCCCGCCATCCTTGCACTACCAAGCAGGAGTGCAGACTGCTCCACTGCCCCTGAACGCCGCTGTTCTCCAATTCCCTTTCCCCCTGCTCACAGCCACGGTGGCCATCAGCAAGGATGGGACACATCCCACTAAGAGGAGGTCCTAGATTCTCCTCTTTCAGGCACCCCAGTCTTTACAACGGATTCTCTCAGATTCTGCCCCCCCCCCCACAGGATTTGGTGAGTAGAAACCACCTAATTACTGATCCCAGAGAAACACCAAAACATCCAACATCCTGTAATGCAACTAAAAATCTGCTTACAGTGTGCAATTAGAAACCTTAACCATAAAGCTATCTTTGGAGAAGGAGCAAGGACAAAAGGCTGACCATTAGCAGAGGCAGGTGGCTGTCTCACCTCCCCCCTTCTCAGCACTGCTCAGGGCTCCCTCCCGAGGTGCTGGCAGCAGCGCCCAGCTCAGAGCCCTCCTGGCTCCTCTGGCCCTGGCCTGACTCTGGATGAGCTTCTGGTTGGTTCTTCAGCTCTGTGTCTCCAGCTTCACTAGGTGTGTGCTCGGAGGTGCCAACCGTCCTGAGGCTGATGTGGACACAAGGCTCCCCTGGAGACTTCTGTGAACAGCATCATGGTCGAGAGGAAGGAGCACAGGTTTTGGCCACAGGTGAGCCTGGACTGGCACGTGGGCTCTGCCCTGAACTGTGCGACCCTGGGCAAATTATTTAACCTCTCGAAATCTAAGCCCTAGCCATAAAAAGAAAACATCTCATTTTCAGGATTATTGTAAGAGTTAAACGAACATTTTTACAAGCTCGGCAAAGTCCCAGACTTAAGTAACAAGTCATAGACAAGGCTGAGAGAAAATTAGTTCCTCTCATTTTACCATTCAACATCTACTGCACTGATACTGTTTCCTACCTTCTTAAGGCAGCAAATCCCAGCAGTAATGAATGGCCTCAAGGGCATGGCTGCTCTGAGCAGATATTCATGCTGAGGACCTCACGGTCTCTGCCTCCCAGTGTTCAAAGGTCAACAAGCAATTCAGAAGGCTTTCCTCTCCACAGGCAGCATACGGGGCGAGCCTTGCTCCCAGGACAGGAATGATCCAGAGACCTCCTGATCCCTTCTCTTTTTAATTAAACCCGAGAGCAAACCTGAGGCAGGGCCCCATGTCCCGCTCCCACCACCTAGAGCAAGCATAGGCTCCATCTCCTGCCAAGGAAGCCTAACACTGGGGAACTGAAAATCAACAGACTTGTTCTTGAAAAGAACAAAGGTCTAAGCAGAGAGTTTAAACCCCAGGTGAAGTGTGTGGATGCGTGAGCAAATACGAGAACAGGGCACGTCGATGAGACACCGGTTTTCTTTCACGGATTGGCATCAAACTTCTTATCGCCTCAAGTAAACACGCCTAGTGCTAAATATACCCTTCAAATCAAATCCTCTGGAATAATCCATTTTAAATCCGGAATACGCCTGGCTCAACAGTGGCCACATTTTCCGGAAGGTTTACGCGGCACAGTACACACTGGGATCAGTAGGTGAATCCGTCTGGCTTTAGTTAAACCTGGGAACACAGGACAGGAGAAGGGCACCCCCATTCAGGAAAGCCCCTGCTCTTCCTGTGCTTACCTCGGGCTCCGTACATGTGCCCAAGGTGCAGGCGTGCTTGAATCCACCTCTGGTCACGAGGAAATTCCAAACAGCTGCACTTTACTTACACGAGAGGTACGAACAGTCAAGGTCAGAAGAGAGGGGTGACCGTGCAATCAGCCAGAGGGAAAAGCACACATCCAAAGAGAACAGTAAAGTCAGAGGGCTTCTGGTATCTTTCAAGTGAAAATCTGCCAGCAGAGCAGCTCTGTTTTGTTTTTGTTTTGTTCTCCATTTGAAATTCTTACCAGTGTGTGTTGCTTTCAGATTACCTAAAAGGAAGAGAATCTTCTACGTATCATCTGCTAGAATGGGACCTAGCTGGAACACGGGTTTTATCATTGATCTCCGGGACTGATTTGCTGATCTTATCTGAGAGGGACTCCTTCGCCGCCCCCCCCCCCCCCGCCCCCATGTATCCCACAACTGCACTTCCGTCAGGAGCACGGGACTGTGGGAGGTCGAGGGCATGACTAGGCCGCTGATCTTACACTAGGAAAACGTCAGATTAAGGGAACCATGTCACGAATCACAGTGTTTAATGAAATGAGGCTCGGAGAAGCATTGAAAACTGCCAGGGGCGGAATGTCTACATAATGGATAATATCCAATTCTCAACTCTCATAAGGCCCACGAGTATAGACTGTCTATAGGTACCTATTCTTCACATCAGTATATACTTTTAAGCGATTGGGGCTGTTGGCCATACTTCCTGCTTCCTGTTCTAACGTGTGCACAAGAATTTGCGTCCTTATGCTTCTTTCAAAAATTGCTTCTTTGGCATGTAACTCACAGGCCATACAATTCATCTGCACGGTTCAGTGTGGTGTGTGGTATATTTACAGAGATGTGTAACCATCACCACGATCTATTTCTAGAACATTTTAATCACCCCAAAATGAAACCCTATGCCCATTAGCGGTCACCCCCACTTCCTCCAATCCTCTTAGCCCAAGGCAACAAACCACCAGCCTACCTTCTGTCTCTATGGATCTCTCTTCTGGACGTTTCACATAAAAGGAATCATACACATAAAATCACATAAAAGGAATGCATGGGCCTCTGTGACTGACTTCTTTCACTAAATACATTTTCAAGGCTCATCCACGTTGTAGCACATATCAGGACTGCACTCCTTTTTATAGCCAAATAAGATGCCATTGAATGGATCCACCACATCTTATTAATTCATTCTCAGTTGATGGACATGTGGTTGTTTCTACTTTTAAGCTATTATTAACTATGAAGAAATAGTCACAGATAAGTTTTTGGTGGACACAGGTTTTCATTTCTCTCAAGTTAGGAGTAAGATTGTTGGCTATATGATAACTATGTTTAACATTTAAGATCCTCATGCTCTTTTAAACTTTTCATGTTTAAAAATTTTAAAACTATAATTATTATAAAGTAAACAATTTTGTAAAATCCTCCTCTTACCCCACAGGAAAAACCACTGTTAACGGCTTGGCATACACACCCCCAGATTCTTTCAATGCATAGAATAATACATAATTTTTATAATTATTATTACGTAAGTGGGATGACATTATCCATATTTTCCGTGTCTCACTCTTGGGGCTCACTAGTAGATCTTGGGCACTTTTCCATACCCATCTGGAGAGATGGGCTCATGTACTTCTCTCTTTCTTCAGGCAGAGGTCCAGGTACGTTTTCGTTATTGGCAAGAAACTGTAACGCCAAATATGTTGAGGAAGGCCATTTTGCTTTGTTATCGCATTTTGTCTGATACATTCCATGCACCTGTAGGTGACCTGGTTTCCAGGTACTCACTGGCACACCCCACTGAGGATTCATTTTGTTGACCGGTTTACAAAGAAGTGGGTCTAAGCAATGAAACAGGAAATTAAATTGGACCTAACACTAACGGTCATTGAAAAAAATGGAAATCTGTATGGGAGCAACCCTGCAAGACTGACTTGGCTTAGCCCTTGACAACTAGATCCATTATTTCCTGTTGTCTGTCTTATTAAATTATAAAATCAGTATATGAATACATGCATATTAAAATATTTTCAAACAAGAGACATGCAGAAAGTTCTCTACCTCTCTAAATCCTCCCTTTTCCACGGAATTTTAACGGGTTGGCATTAATCCTTCCAGATATTCTTTTATTTTAATAGAAATTTTTAAATGCCTGTAGTTTTATTTGACATAAACACAATGGCATGCATATTATTTTACGATTATGTTTTTGACATTATATATTGTAAATCTTCCCAAGTCACAGATCGCTGCAAGTTGCATTTGAACTAGTATAGCTGAACACCTCACAAAAATGGAACTGTGGGAGCTCCGCGGTAATTTCTTACTGTCAGAGCAGAAAAGGCCATTTTAGAAACAAACTAAAAAATCATTTGGTGTATTTAGGAGAGAAAGCTCCAAAATTAAACCACCCTTATTGGTTGTGTGCACTGTGCACCCAGCACGATGCTAGGAGAGGGGGAACTCTTGAAAGGACCAGATGTGATGAGGGGCGTACAACACCCATGGAAACTCACAGATGCAAACACACTCACGCGCGGAGAAACACTCCACCGAGCAGGGCGGCCCCATCCTGACTATACAAAGGGGAACAGCCCCACTGCCGATGAGGCACCCGGAGTGGGGACGACAGTCCATTTACCTTTGCCTCGTCTCCAAGTTCACGCTTCAGGCCTGCAAGGACATGCACGGGAACGGCGACACTTACTTTAGGCCGAGTGTCCACGACGTAAATGAAGTCGCTTCCCGGATTGGCTTTCCTGATGGCCTGGAGCATCTGCTCGTCCTCGAGGCACCGGGCACTGAAGCCGGACAGGGGCTGGCTGCTCCGGCAGATGGACGCCTGCGGGACACGGCAAGCGTCAGTTCCCACAGACACCTCGAGACCGCGTCCCCAGCAACAAGCCCCTGGTTCACGGACACCCCGAGCCAGCTTGTGGAAGCGTCTGCATGCCTTCCAAGCCTCGAGCTTGGTTTCTTTTTAATTCAGGCCAGAGAAACCACTACAAGGGCAAGCAGTGCAAAGTTCCTCTGCCTAAGAAATTAGGGGTGAATATGGATGTTTAGATAGGATCTAAATTATGAAATATAAAGCTATTTAAATAGACTACTTTTCCCTTGACTGGTATTATTTCATTTTCCTGCTAAAGGTGGAAATATAAAGTAAATAACTATCCTAAAATTTACAGGATACGTTAATAGCAAGAGTAGTAAAAAATTATAATAATAAATTATTGTGCAATGCTTTCCATCAGTTTTTACCAGCTAATCTGGAAACATCACAAATACTAAAAGCCAATTCTAATCCTAAATGGGGAAGTGTCCGCCGTGATGAAAGGCCACCCAGGACGGCAGGCACACCCCCAGGCTGCCCCCAGTGAGTTAGGAGCAGTGGGTTCCTCTGGAATCGGTCTGCGTTCTCTTCTGCCATTGCCCTAGTCTGCAGTTCTGACAGAGTGCACTGCATTGTCAGACAACGCATAACAGCAGCGTAAACCTTTCCCTGGGCTCTGAGCGGGGAAGTATGGATACATCCTCGCAGCTGTAAAACTTACACTTTTGTGGCAAAGTACTTTTTAGGGACCTAGATTTTATTTTAACACTTAAAGCAATGACTCTTTCCAAGAATCTACACTGAGCCTGTGAGTTCACTCGGTGAGAGGATGGAGGGAGCGGGAGGATGGGGGGGGGGGAGAGCCCTCTCTCCAGGCAGGCGGGCGGGCGAAGGAGGGCGAACTCCCTGAAAATGGTCATGGCAGAGCCTGCTGAGGGTGCCTGCCTTCAGGACTCCATCCACAAAGGGCCAGCCCAGCTCTGAGTCCAAGCACCACTTAACTGTCCCTAAGTTCAACCCAGGACAACTTAGCTAGGGTTTGGGTTTCTCTGGGAAAAAAGGAAGCCTCGGTCCTCCTCACTGAAGAAGGTGGGGATGTTTGTCACTAACTATACCATCCGTCAGCTGAGGACCCCCTGGCAAGTCCAAGAACCACAGAACAGCTAGACGTGTAACTGGGCCACTGCCAGAGAGTTCCAGTAGCATTCTGTAACAGCGAGGGCAGTCACTGAGGTCAGTCTAGAACTCTGGGGTGCCTGGGTGGCCCAGTCCGTTGAGCATCTGACTCTTGGCTTCAGCTCAGGTCATGGTCTCAGGGTTGTGGGATCAAGCCCCATGTCAGGCTCTGAGCTCAGCAAGGGGTCCGCATGGGATTCTCTTCCTCTGCCCCTCCCCCACTCGCTCATACACTCTCTCCCCCCTCTCTCAAATAAATAAATAAATCTAAAAAAAAAAAAAAAAAAGAACTCTGGGCCCTGCAGCCAGGTTCAGAATCCAGGAGGGAAGTACACGGGACAGTGGCAAGCAAAGCAAAGGGGCAGCAGGGTTGCTCCAAGGGTGTGGAACTCTTGAATCACTGGCAGAAGTGCACCTGCAGCATGGAGAGAAAGGGACTGGGGGGCCTGAAGCCGGGTGAGGACAGCCGGCAAGAGGGAGGTCCTGGTGGAAAAAGGCAAAGCAATGGCGGGGACCACAGGACGGCTGGGAACGAAAGGCAGGCAGCTTCGATGGACAGAAAGCAAATCGCCCCAGAAGAGGGCTTTCTTAGTGCTTCGCCGGTGGGTTCTGTTTCTTTCGGCTCTGCCCCCTGCCCTGGGGGAAGCTGGCCGCTGAGAGAACAGTTCTGAGCTGCTTCTGATACCGCGGCGGGGTTAAAGAGGGACTAGTTACTGCAGCTACCACCGGGGAACTTCTTAGGCTCTCCGAAGAGTTGGACGGGAAGGAAATCATTTACATGGTGAGAATTTGTCTGAGCCCGCACACACCACACGTGAACTCCCTAAACCAGTGGGACTGCAACTATGCACCGAAGCCAGGGAATGACCATGACCATCAGTAATTACCTGCAGGCTGAGAGCAGCTGGTTTAAGTGAAGGGTTAAATCAGAACAGTTACACGATGAAATGTGGTCAATAAACTAAGCCAGTTAGGTTAAACCAACTACGTTTTAATATTTTGTAGTGACATTTTCTTAATAACCTATAGGTATACTCTACATGGAATTCTTCATTGCCTTGGTGCTGATACAGAGTTACCAGTTTTGTCTGGAGCAGTAAGTAGCCTTGAAGTGCTTTTGCTCCCCTGGTACAGACCCCAGATGGTCCCGCTGTTAAGAGAATATTACCCTTACACATGGCAGCCTTTCTCACTGATGTCGTTCACCTGAGAGCTGATGTCTGTCATCGGTCAGGTAACAGGTAAACTTGTGGTAAACTGTCGCAAGAGCCCGTTGTTTACAACGCTATTAGTAATTAAAATACCCGACATTTTTTGAACGCTTATTACGTGGCAGGCACTATCATGAAAACTTTGTGTTCTTTTTATTTAACCTTCTCAATTACCATATACAGGAAGATCTATGATTTGCTCCATTTTATAAATGAGGCAACCAAGGCACAGAGAGGTGAAGTAACTTGCTCGATGTCACACAGCTAATAATTAGGGAAGCCAGAAATTTCATCCAGGCACAACATTTTCTGATCCTGGATTCTTAACCAAAATAATATGGCACCCAGGTATGGAAATAAGTCAGGAGGCATGAGAGAGAATTAAGATGTGGCATCCAAGAAGGTCTGGCTTTCAATCCACAGTTTGCTTTTACTCGGTATATGATCATGGGTAACCGACCTATTGTCTTTGAACTTTGGTTTTCTCATTTACAATATGAGGATAAGAATCTCAAAACTACAGGGTGCGATAAGGTTTATAATTTTCCTAGAACTGTACCTAACACATAGTGAGTTTCAATAAACATTACTTATAAAAGGAAGAGAAAAGGTCTGTATTTTTCTTAAGGGAAATCACTTCTTTGGAAATCTTACAGAGTTTGGTTTCCCAGAGACTTGTACTGTGAATTTGGGAGATGGCACGATTAACCATTTAAAGCAAAACTGCTTTCTTAAAAATAATTGAAACGTATAAGAAGAAAGAACAAAGTATGTGGCAATTACAAGGGCTGGTAAGTAACAAACACACAGAGGCTTCCAAATGTAAATGACATTTACAATTTATCCATCTCTGCAATCTCTGTATAACCCCTGTGCAGTTCAAGGCCTAAAATTTTTATTCTGGGCTGCCCTTGACATTAGTAAAATTGGGAGAGCCTCAAATGACCAAGAGGAAGTGCCCCTTTCCCCACTGCTCCTATGGATAAGCCCCAGGCTGACCCTCCCTACAGACTGGATGCAGCTCCTCCCGTAGGAACCTGAGGTCACTACAAAGCCGGCCTCCCCCAGTCCCTGCTGGTTCACTCCATTCCTGAGTGCCACCCCTGGGTGCCCCGCGTGGCACGCCGTGTCCTCCTCCCCTGGGAAGTGAGTGTACAAAACTCAGAAACCACTGAACCACTTCTGCCCAGTGTCTGCTGTCATGTGTGCTGCCTTCCCTGGAACCCTAGGGCAGGAATCCTCATCTCACCAACAAGTGACTAGGAAGTGATAACACCACCTATCATAAAAGCTGATCCGAAAGGAATGACGTACCCTCAGCAGGGGCATTTATAGCAAAGGATTCTCCCCAGGACTTCTAGCTCACGCAACGATGTGCATTTCATGTTGTAATCGAACTACTGATCGCACTCCCACACGTTAGCCAAGCCACCTCACCAGCAAAAGGATAACAAAATGATATGTGAGGAATGATAGTTTAACTAAAAGAGAGGATATTCTTATTCCCAAGCATTAAGTTTCATCGGATGAGGAATACATAGTCTGAAGTCCAAAATGTCTAAAATCACAACACGGAAGAAAGATCAGCAAATTTATATAGTCTACCTGTTTACTTTTTTTTTCCTATCTGTTTACTTTTTTATGGAAGACTGCCTGGTTTATATATGAGTTTTCCGGAGCAATGACAGCATGAACTGCTGCTTTGTTATCTCACACATCGTCCATTTAACCACAGAAATCCACCCTTGACAGTATTTCCCTTTAGAAAAATCCTTAGATGCATCAGAAGCATTTACATCATGAACCTTGATATTAAAACCTAAATGTTGTCATAAAACACAAAATGGATCATTGTGCTCCACGCAGGACAGAGTTTAGTTCCTGGGGCTGGGGGCGGGGCGGGGTGGGAAGGCATGCCCACATGTCGGGGCACAGGAACTGTTTCCCTGGCGTAACCGGTTCAACGAGCAATGCTCAGAAATACATCTCTATTTTGTACTCTGTAAGAAGAGCTAAAACATGAGGCATTGTCTTCCTTAAAGTTGTAACTACAGGAAATCAGTTATTTTCAACTATAACTGAGGGCTGCATGATTCATTTTCAAGCCTGGAGATCAAGTCCCGACTAGCAAACAGGAGCAGGAATGGGACAATGAGAGGCCAAGGCCAGCAGGTGAAGAGCTTCTGGGGTCTAATTGCTAAGACTTCTAAGACATCACACACTTGCCCTTCTAAATACTCACACTGACCAAGAAAAAATCTCTTTTCTCAAGAATATCAAAACAGAAAGAAAAGAAGTTGGATAGACACTACACTCACTTCTTAAATCCCCAGCACCCACCTTCACCTCTTAACAATAAAAGGATAAAAGATCCTCCCTCTTTTACTTCTTTATCGATGGATGTTACAAGAAGTGTCAATGCTACTGGCATCCTAATTTTAAATATAATGTCATGAAATTCCCTATTCACTCCATCTTTTTTATTTTTTTAAGAAATTCACATCTTTCTTTCACCACTGCTCTGGTTCTGTATAAGTTGCAATATAGTTGGAGTCAAGTAATACAGAACATTAATAATATACTTGCCTTTTTCAGACCCCATTTCAGAGCAGTGAGTGTAACTAAAAGTGAGACAATTTATATCCTTTCAATTAAGGGCACTTACACTGCTCAATGGGTATTTGCCTCCAAGGCAGGCAGCGCAGAAGGCCGTAAGCTTACTTGGGTGCAGACGGCATTGCTCAAGGTATTTTTGGAAACCTCCTCTTAGAATGGGATGCAGACCCTACCTTCCTCCCTTGTCCGTGGACACACATGTGTGCATGCACACTCACACATATCAGTTGCAATTGTTTATGGCTGTGAATTTCCATTTGATTCCAAAACTATATCATCTAGTTTGAAAACCAAACTCTCCATCTGGCCAAAGTCAAATAACTTCTAAAGTGGGTGGCAAAGACCATTCTTGGCTCCCCAAATTTGTTTTCTTGTCCTTCACAGACATGGAACCACGAATTTGAGTAATTTACACACGGTTACCCATGAGAGTGTATTTTCTCGCCTGCCCTGCACAGTTCTGACCAACGGGATGTGAGCACAGGTGTCTCGAGGCAGTTTTAGGAGCCTTCCCCAGAAAGTTGGGAGGGCCCGGGAGCCCTCCTGCCCCTGCTGCTGTGTGGAAATGATGGCTGGTACTAAAGTCATCCCTACCTACCACTCGATGAGGATGGAAGGCAAGGGAAGGCAGAGCAGAAAGGGGCAGGGGCTCGGGTGTCTGAGCGCTGAGTAACGGACAACCAGGACTCCAGGCCTGGACTGCCCACCTTTGAAGTTTTATGAGAGAAAATAAAGTTCTATCCTGTTTAAGGCACTGTTATTTAGAGGCTCTGTTAGCTGCAGACAAATCTAATCATAGCTTTTATAAGTCATTCTTTTTTAAGTAGGCACCACACCCAGCATAGAACCCAACACAGGGCTTGAACTCATGACTCTGAGATCAAGACCTGAGCTGAGATCAAGAATCAGACGCTTGGGGCACCTGGGTGGCTCAGTCGTTAAGCGTCTGCCTTCGGCTCAGGGCGTGATCCCAGGGTCCTGGGATCGAGCCCCACATCAGGCTCCTCCACTGGGAGCCTGCTTCTTCCTCTCCCACTCCCCCTGCTTGTGTTCCCTCTCTCACTGGCTGTCTCTCTCAGTCAAATAAATAAATAAAATCTTAAAAAAAAAAAAAAAAGAATCAGACACTTAACTGACTGAGCCACCAAAGTGCCCCTTATAAGTAATATTTAAAAATAAAACCTGTTCTCCATTCATAAACAAAGATTTCTTATACCGAGGACGCTCAAGAGTGTGCCATTTAAAAAAAAGAAGAAGGTGCCATGGATTCTAGAAGCTTTTCTAAAGCAGGTATTTCAAAGAATCTCTAGCACGGTTTCAATGAACACAGAGCTTCCCAAGGTGACCACTTAGAAAAGGACAGGTACTCACTTGGCTGATTAGGTTTAGGTATTTTCTGACAGTATCCCATTACTTTATTATCAAATATACATGAAAGGTCAACTTCTACCTGAGGTAAGAGTTTAAGCAGAGTTGTGTTGTGTAATACCACACACAGCAAGAGCCACATACCTTTAAGAATTCACACACACACACACACACACAGAGCAGAAGGCCACTAGAAAATGCCTGTTTATGATAAAACAAGAAAAGCAAAGCATAAAACAAAAGCATGCCTTGAGACTTACGTGGTTATCTTTATAGTAGTAAGAAAGGGCAGGAAATCGCCGTCTGCTCCGGAATTTGGAACTCCCCACAATGATGTGTGCCGTGGCCGATTTGGGAACATACAGTTCAGTAGGGTAAGAATCACAAACCTGTCACGGGAAACACATGGGGATTTTGAGGCCATCTTGTAACGCTTTGTGAACTGCCACAAGAAGTTCCATTCGCCATACTTACTTATAAGATGCACATTTAAGTTTTCTTTTTTTTTTAAGATGATTTATTTATTTATTTGAAAGCGTGAGTGAGTGAGAGAGAGAGCACAAGCCGTGGGGGGGGGGGCAGAGGGAGAAGCAGACTCCCCACCACCGAGCAGGGAGCCCAACGCGGGGCTCAATCCCAGGACCCCGAGATCATGACCTGAGCCAAAGGCAGACACTCAACCGACTGAGCCACCCAGGCGCCCCCATTTAAGTTTTCTTAACCGAGTTCCAGAGGAGGCAATTTTGAAGAAACCAGTGGTCACTTCAGAGAAACGAAGAGCTGTTGATTCCATGACATTGGAGCAAAGCAAAGCAAACACTCTTTAGTAGCAGGTCCTGGGGCACTGTCCCTTCTGAGGGCATTTCGAGGGGGCAAGACAATGACAGGGGAGCATTTCTTTCATTAAAAAGAAACTATAATCCGGCATCCTGGTAGCTGAAAAAACTTGAGCTACCTGCTTTGAGTGAAAGATAGCCCACCAGCGGGTGGCAAGCCCCAGCAGTGTGCCCATGACAAAGCCCATGGCCTCGCGGGATACTTCTCCCCTCCATCTTCCCAGAGCTTCCCAAATCTCCTCCATTCTTCAAGGGACATCCCAGCTCTGCCTTCTTTAAGAAGCTTTCCTCCCTGGGCTTCCAGCTTAGATAAGTTTCTAGATCTGACTTGGGACCACGCAACGTAACAGCTTTATTTTTGTTTCTGCTGTGTGATCTCACCGACGGTAAGAAATGATTTTACTCTTTCCATGCATCGCAAGCAGTGATTCCCACCTTGGACACTCTGGAGCCTTGGAATGATCTTGTGATTTAGTCAGCAATCAGCAGTTTAGAACGTAGCCCTGATTTGCCAACTTCATGACCTTCAAAAAGTCAAACTATGATGACCTCTAAGACTGATAAAACACAGAAATAATATCCCGTGGGGTTGACAGAAGGGTCAAATCAGGTAACACAAAGCACTTTATAAACCACTGGGTCTGACAGAAATGCGAGTGGTGGCAACGGTAATCGCTGTCTTGTTGCCCGGCATGTATTTCGTTTTGACATCAGCCAATCAATCTCTTTGCAATGTGAAGATTGGTTCAGATAACAGTTTCTGGGTTTAGCAAAAGTAGCCGTTTCTTTCCCAGAAGTCAAGCATCTTCCTGGCCATTTCAAGAGGAGTCGTCCAGGAGTAGCAGCAACAGGGAAATCTGTCAGCCGCATGAACTCTGTCCATTCCTGCTCTCACCTACCCCTCTGGAAAGATGGAACTGGAGGAAACGAAAACCCATTCCAAGTAAGAGCCCAGCCTCCACACCACAGCTCATGACAATTGTCCTATGAGGATGCCCTCCCTTGCCTGCATCCACTGTCTTTGTTACCAGACTGGTAAACAACATCAAGGAGGAGATAAAAGGGCCACAAAAGTGATGTCCTCAGGCTCAACATGCAATTTCAGCAATGAGTCAAATACATTTTAGGGAAGACTGGCAAAGATTTCCAAGATTTCCAGCCAATGGCACTGACCTTCTGGTGGAAATCCCATTCCAAGAACAAGAATACTCTGGAGGAAAATCTTGTACCGAGAACAGATGTTCCAACCTAGTTGGACCCAGAGAGCTTTGACTGGAAAGACTGCCACAAGACACTATACTTTCTTCCCCATGCAAATCCGGTGCCCGAACCTCTCTTCGGTCACTCAGCTAGACCATTACAACACAGACCACACCTGCTTGTCTGAGGTTCAAGAGACATGTAGTCATTGCACCAGGCTTACAACATTTTCTTAAAATAGGAAATTGGGAGGTTTTCAGTAAGGTGGGAATCACCTCCTTTCATCATTATAACAACACTAAGGAATTGCAAAGTTATTTATGATGAAATAAAATAAGAAAGTAATAGGTGAGATTTCTCAACCTGCCTATTACATACAGCCGTTCTGAAAAACAGAGGTGAGCTAGGAATGGGGAGCTCCTGCCGCGTGCTCTCATGGCCTCCCAAGGCCAAAGGACGCTCAGCTTGTCTCACACGGTACCATACTTAGGGACCTGACTGCCATCCACCCTGGCTCCTCTTTCTTCCCAAGGAGAACAGAGAAGGCTTTCCCACCCTCTAAGAGTACCAGGGCTCTCCCCGTCCACAGTGTAGGAAAATGTGGACCTTTTAGGTTGGCATGAGCAAGGCCCAAGAGCTCAACACCTCAACCCGAGTCGGCAGTGGTCAGGCGCACACAGAGGTCACAGCCTCCACCGCAGGGACACGACACCAGTTACAGGGACCTCCTGCTTTCCCCAGAGCACTAGCACTGGGTCTAGGTGAAAAGAGTTCAAGGTTCAGAACTGAAATATGGGCATTCTGATAAGCACTTGCATGGGAAGCTCTACGAGAAGCTAAAACAACTTTGGGAAAAAAGCCAGACTCATGGTGTCAGGTAGCTCAGGTTTCAAGACACAACTTCTTAACCAACCTGGAAAACAGTGAATTCATCCTGCTTTCATGAAACCTGACAGCACTTTCATGAAGAAATTTAAAAACAGTCCTGAGGGCACCTGGGTGGCACAGTGGGTTAAGCGTCTGCATTTGGCTCAGGTTCAGGTCATGATCCCAAGGTCCTGGGATCGAGGCCCGTGGGGAGCCTGCTTCTCCCTTTCCCTCTGTCCCTCCCCCTGCTCAGGCTCTCTCCCCCGTGCTCTCTCAAATAACTAAATAAAAATCTTTTTAAAAATGGTTCTGCATAGCACTGACCACTGTCATTTTTGCAACAAGCTCACTCTGTTATAGTCAAAATTCTGACAATAAATAATGCATAGCACAGTGCAATTTATGCCACCAAATTCTGAAACTAATCAATGCACTTCCCCAAACTTTGTCTGGTTTGGCAAATCACATAAGAAAATTCAGAGAGAATGGGAGAAGTTCAGAAAAGTACAAAGGCTTCTCCTCTGAATTTTCCTTCTTTACATTGACTGCCTGGGCCAATGAAAGTGGACTAAGTTAAAATCATTTCTGCGTACTTTTTTTTTAATTAATGAGGAAATTATTTTCCTTGTCCTCCACTAAGTAAATCAGCCTGCCTGGAGTGCCTGCCTATCTTGGTTTGGCCTCATCAAGAAAAATCTCTTTTGATAATTCTTCCATTCAACAAGTGTTTTTCTTTTTTTAACATATTTGACATATGCCATTGTACACATGTTAATTTGATCCATTTATATACTACAGTCGGATTGCCATTGTAGTGATAATCAGCACCCCTATCACGTTACGTAATTCTCCTTTCTTTTCAGTGGTCAGAATCATTAAGTTCTAGACTCTTAGTAAGTTTGATGATTACAGTACAATATTGTTGTCAATCAACAAGTTTCTACTGCATATTTCATATGTGCCGGGTATTATGTTAGGTGCTAGGGCCGTAATGCATAACAAAAGAGTTACTGGCTTCAAGGGCTTTATATTCCCCGTAAAGTTGATCTTTGTTGACCTCATTGCAGTCTTGCAGTAAATGCATCTACCGCTGTAGGGTCGTATCCATCTGAGGTGCCATCCAAGGCATCTTAATTAGACCTCTGATTTTACTGAAGACCACTCAGTTGAGCACGTTGAAAAGTTAGTTGTCAGAGACTGAGATAGGTCTACACAGACAACTTTCTTCTTAAACATTTAGGATCTAAAATTTATTTCAAGGAATCTATGATGTAATATTAGGGGAGAAGAAGGAGGGTATGAGCCACATAAAATGATTTAGATATAAATAAAATAAAATCATAATATATAAAATATAGCTGTAGAAAACTGAAATAAACAAGATTTTAAATTACTGGTTTAGATTATACTTTAAATTTTATTCCAAGAGAAACAGGTTAAAAGTTAACCTAGTAATGAATGAAAATTATTTTATTTAAGAAAGATAATTTTAGGAGTCACGTACAGAAGGGAATCTTCACTTTGAAAGTTGGACTATCATAGACAAGTCTTATAAGTAGGACTAAGAGTAATAATGATAGAGATGAGGATGATGAAGATTAGCCTCCCAAGACCACACAAAGAGAACAAAGCAGCAAGGCTCTGAACCTATGTTTCTTTCTGAAAAGAAAGAAATAAGGACACCCGGGTCACTCAGTCGGTTAAGCGTCTGACTCTTGATTGTGGCACAGGCACCACACTGGACGTGGAGATTGCTTAAGATTCTCTCTCTGCCTCTCCCTTCCCCCACTTTCTCTAAAAAAAAGGAGGAGGAGGAGAAGGAGAAATCAATCAATCTTATAAAAGAAGGGAGGAAAAAGCAAATATTTTCTCAACCACGAGATGAAAAGAAAAGTAATGGATGACACCATAACTTTCTCAACGGACTATTAGAAAGTTTTTGAGAAAATCAACTTTTATTATAGGTCTAAGTTGGTAATAAATAAAGGTACATCATCTCTCCCCATTTCAATGGTATTAGTAAAATAAGAAAATCCCCTAGGTTTTCACCTTTTCTGTTTCAACACAGTTTGTTGGTTAGTAGTTTTGGTTTGTTGTGTGTAACTTTGGAAAAGAAAAGCTGAGTAACTCATGTTTTGTAGTCTCTACGTGTAGGACTTAAGTGACTATGAGTCATGTTTGTGGCACTAAGTCGAGAAGGAAATCTCATCAAAAATAGGAAGAACCTGTGTTTCCAAGAAAATATTATTCCACAAGACGCAGCTTAGATTCATTTTCTTCCTGACTCAAGGGCGTGTCATATTTTTTAAAAATTTTAGAAGGTACCCAATTTTCTTGGGTAAACTTGGATTTTCCTCCCTTTCATTTCAAGGCTAAAAATTCATTGCCACATACTTCATAATAAATTGAAACAAAGAAGCCCCAAATGTCTACTCACAGAGTACGATTATGGTTGTTAGATTTAAGTGTAATTATGAAGAAAATTCAGTATCATGAACGTGTCCATTCTACCCCAAATAATCTATGAACTCAAGATATCAGAAGAATGCTGTGGAAGGAACTGACCTGTACAATATCAAGCCTTATTATAAAATCATAATAACCATAACTAGTACTAATGTAATTATGGAAATTATATAAGTATCAAATTGGGACATAAGTTCATAAGTAGGCCAGGAGTTCTTTTAAAAAACAATATGCTAAAACACGGAACAAAATAGTAAACACTAACAACTCAAAACTTCTGAGGATCCAAAGATTCCCCAGGGGCAATATTTAAATGTCTTCTAAGAGGAGATATTTGCAAAAGCTATACATGGTAACATATATAAAGAACTTCCTCAAATCAATAAGAAAAAGACAAATAACCTTATAGAAAAAAGGATAAAAAGTAACAAATTGGCAAATCACAGGGAATCAACTTGAATTACTGATAAATACAAGCTCACTTACCAGTGATGTGGAGGATGCAAATAAAACCACACTGAGATCCATTTCACACCAATAAGATTGGCATTTTTTTTCCAATTTAACTTTTTGACTTGTTAGTGAAATCACATGGTTATAAAAATGGAACAATACAAAAACGTGCACATCCTCATCCTCGTGGTCTGTCCACCCCGTTCTAACCTACTCTCCAGGTTATCACTTTTGGGCAATTACACACATACTCTTATTTTTCTCCCTCTTTTTTCAGATAAAAGACATCACATTATATTCAATGTACTGTGCCTTGATTTTTTTTTTTTTAAGATTTTTTTGAAGTAATCTCTACACCCAATGCGCGGCTTGGACTTACAACGCTGAGATCAAGAGTTGCATGTTCCACCCACTGAGCCAGCCAGACAATTCTGTGCCTTGCTTTTTTGAACTTAAGGATACACTTCAGTAATCTTTCCTTACCAGTAGATGGAAATCTTCCATATTTTTTAATGGCTACACATTAATTTAATTCTATGGATAGAGCAAAACTTATTTAACTCATCCTCTATTAAGAAATTTGGGTTTCTTTTAATATATGCAGTTACAAACAATGCTTCAATAAGTCACCTTATACATCGCTGTGTGTGTGTATGCTGTTGACTCTTTAGAATAAATTCCCAAAAGTAAGACTGCTGGGTCAATGAGTAGGTCTATTGCCAAACCAAGGCAGTACCAAATGTCAGTGAGTCTGTGCAGTAGGGAGAACTCGTATATCTTGCTCTTAGGTCTATAAGTCCTTGCATACACTCTGGAAAAGAATTTGGTAATATCTGGTGAGGCTAAAATCCACATACCCTCTAATTCTGAAATTCTACTCCTAGATGGAAACTCTCAATATACTATGAGTCATGTATAAGCCAGTTAACAGCTTTGTGATGAGAAAACAGAAAGAGAGGGAGAGAGAGAAAAGGATAAGAACAATTTTTTAAAACTCTGGTCTATCTGTAAAATGCAGTATAATACAATAGTGAAGAATGAAGGAATGAGAGCTATAGGTCTCAACAGTTTCTTCACTTCTCGATGGCTTAGACGGTTACTTAATCACTCTGTGCCTGAGCTTCTCCATTTGTAAAGCAAGATGACAACAACAGCTACCACATGGGACTGCTAACATTTGTCAAGTTTTTAGAACAGTGTCTGGCACATGGCAACTATTATAGATGGGTTTGCTAAAAATGAAACGAATCTCACAATGTTGAGAGAAATATCAAGTTTCAGTAAACTACATTCAGCATAATACCATGTATAGAAAGTATAAAAAACACACAAAATACTACTACATTTTTACAACTTACATATGTAGAAACATTATAGAGAAGGACAATACCAGATTGCAGTCAGTGACATTGGAGCAGAAGGGGATCTGAAGGGAATTTAATAGCATTGATCTGTGTGTCTTTTTTATGCCAGGACCATACTGTTTTTTATTCCTATAGCTAGCAATCAAATATACACGTTTGTATATATATTACATACTTTCTCTCTCTCTATATATATATATATACACATATGTGTGTGTGTATATATATAAAAATATAGTAATAATTAGTAAAAATTATAGTAAAAATAATTAGTAATATAGTATAAATATAGTATAATTATAGCAAAAATAATAGTACTAACTATATATATATATATATATATATACACACACACACACACACACACACACACACAAACACATAGTTAATTATTACTATATTTATATAACAAACTATTGGGACTACACCAAAATAAAAAGTTTTTGCACAGCAAAGGAAACTATCAACAAAAGAAACTGAATGGGAGAAGATATTTGCAAATAATATATCTGATAAGGGGTTCATATCCCAAATATATAAAGAATTTACACAACTCAACACCAAAAAATAGAAAAAAACCCAGGGAAAAATGGGCAGAGGACCTGAATAGCTGTTTTTCCAAAGAATCATAGAAATGGCCAGCAGACACATGAGAAGATGCTCAACATGACTCATCCTCAGGAAAATGCAGATCAAAACTACAATGAGATATCAGCTCACACCTGTCAGTATAGTTGGTGTTAAGAAGACAAGAAATAACGAGTGTTGGCAAGATGTGGAAAAAGGGAACTCCCATGGCACTATTAGGGGGAATGTAAATTGGCACAGCCACTGTGGAAAACAGTATGAAGATTCCTCAAAAAATTCAAAATAAAACTACCATATGATCTAGCAATTCTTCTACTGAGTATTTACCCAAAGAGAACAAAAACACTAATTTGAAAAGATATACGCATCCTTCTGTTCATTGCAGCATTATTTACAATAGCCAAGATATGGAAGTAACTTGTGTCCATTGGTAGATAAATGAATAAAGAAGATGTGGTGTATGTATGTATATACACACACACATATATATATATACATATACACACATATTACACACACACATGCACACACACACATGCACTGGAATATTACTCAACCATAAAAAAAAATGAGATCTTGCCATTTCTGACATGAATGGACTTAGAGGACATTATGCTAAGTAAAATTTGTCATACAGAGACAAATACCATATGATTTCACTTATGTGAAATCACAGAAACAAACAAAAAAAAGAAATAGATTCATAAATACAGAGAGCAAACTGGTTGCCAGAGGAGAGAGGTGGAAGGATGGGAGAAAGAGGTGAAGGAGAATTAGAGGTATAAATTTCCAGTTATAAAATAAATAAGTCACAGGGATGAAGAGTACAGCATAGGGAGTAGAGTCAATAATATCGTAATAACATTGTGTGCTCACTAACTGTGGTGGGCATTACATAGTGTACAGGCTAGCTGAGTCACTATGCTGTGCACATGAAACTAATACAACATTGTATGCTACTGTATACCATACGTCAATAATAAAAAATTTTTAAAATGTAACCAGAAATGTCAATTAACAGGAAATAAGATATAAATGGTCAATCAGCATATACAAATCTACAAATCAAGAAATCAAAGCGTGTAGGTTAAACTAAAATGAGACATCACTTGTCCCACTATCAAGTTGTTAAGAAAACTTTTTAAGAACTGACATCTTTCCCCAGTAAGGGTACAAAAAATCAGGAATTCTCAGGTGTAGTTGCTGAGAATTTATATAAACTGGTACTTTTCTTCAGTTCTTTTTGACAATACCTACAAAAATTTGTGTAAACTTTTTGACATAGAAATTTCACCTTTGGGGATCTATCTTTAAAAAGAATTTTAACATGGGTGGAGGTGTAATTACCATGATGCTCTCACTATGTTTACTTAAAATTGTAAAAAAAAAAAAAAAAAGAATCTGCATGTGTTAAAATTGGAGACTAGGTAGAAAGAATAGGATATAGCCACACTGTGTGATGTTATATAACAGTTTTAAATGATATCAAATATATTTCTAACAGGAAAAAACAGTACGATGGGTGAAGAAAAGCAGAACACAAGGCATGTGTAATACGATTCCATATTTGTTATATATATTGGAACAGTCCCCTTTCCTCTGTATTTTCCAATTTCGAGTCATTAAATGCATTACTTATATAAGAAAAGAGTTATTAAACTACACAGATGAGAAAAAGAAACTGAAGGAAAATTTTAAAACTTAATAGAAAAACGTTAGGGCACTGAGATGGTGGGTATTTTTTCTTTCTTCTCGCTTTTATAAATTCTCTGCAACAGTCTTACGTTGCTTTTATTACCTAAAATATTTAAAAAATTAATAAGGAAACCAACATTGATTTGTAAGCCCGCATTAGGGACAATATGAGATTGATTCTGCCCCTCCTGCTTCCCTTTCTCTCCATAGGCCTTTCTGTAAGCGTAGACACATTTCTCCACATTTCTCTAGGGAAGCCTCTTGGTGACCTTGTGTACCAATCAAGAGTTCAGTGAGTACAGAGAGGAGCTGGTGCCAGACTGCCATCAGAGTCTCTGCGACTTCCCCACTAATCACTCGTTGCACTATAAAAAGAGCTGATGGGAGAACTTGGCCCTGGCCAGCTCTCCCACCCACCGCCTGGCCATGAGGCCTGCCACTGGGCTTGTGTGGGTTTCCATCTCCTCAACCAGTAGGGGATGGTGTATATGTGTCTCTGTGTGTGTGTGTGTGTGTGTGTGTGTGTGTGTGTGTGTGTGTGTGGCAGCGGCGGCGGGGCGGGGGGACGGGGGGGTAAGTTCTCTAAGGTTCCCTTGACCAAATTCTTTGATTCTAGATGCAGGTAGGAAATGCAGCTCACAATAACCAAGGAGACTTGCAAATCCACAGCTCTGTATCTACAAAGAGCTGTAAAAACTAAAGGAGATTAAACTAAGCTATGTGAATCATGAGTTCCCTTGGATTAAGTATCTAGATTTCATTAGATGCCTCCGCACTCACTCTGTAGTCTCTATTCACATCGCTGAGCTGCCAGTAATTATTAGGGAGGCCCATTCGCTTGTACTCTTCACTGAGATCGATCAGCGTCCAGCCCTGTTCTCTCTCTTCTTTATCCAGCTTGGGGTTGAATGAAAAGCAGTATAACTCCTCATATTTCACTGCAAGAAAAAGGAGAATAAAGCCTAATCAAGCCAAGTCAAAAACAGAACCAAATCTCCCCAAAAGCATTCTGGGGTGGAGTACATCAAGAAGTCAAACCAGCTTCTCTCCCCGGGACACTGCCAGGAGCACCCTGTCTCCGGGGCCAAGTTCACCCACCTCCTCCCAGCAATGACATGGAGACCTTGGAACAAGCGAACTCAACTTTGCAAGAGCTTCTTTCCTTTCAAAAACAAGGCCTTCTCCATTTTGCACTTTTTTTTAAGTTGTTTTTGAAGGTGAACATATTCTCCAGACCACATAAGAAAGGAAGCATTAAACTTAATTAAGAATGATGTATCATTAGACATCAAGAACTCAGCTTGTTTATGGTATCGAGCTTGGATTTGCGATGGCCTCTCAGAGGCAGACGAAGACCCAGGCCATTGCCCCATGTTGGTAATCACAATATGAAAAAAAGAAATAACAATTGAAAAGCTGTGAAATGTTTTCAAGTGTTTGCCCTGAAAATATTTGAACTTCTGTAATTCGTAATTACACTGCTCACCAATGTCGTAATTGCACTGCTCATACAAAATTCAAAGGATTCATAAAAAAATCAATTGATAGTGTAAAGCACCCTGGTCACAAGGGGCAAATTCAAGGATGTCTGATGAAAGTCTGCTTTCAGTTCTGCCAGGATGTCTGTGTCTTTACGTATCACCCTTTGTGCTTGTGAGGCCAGGCTCAACAGCCTTCCCCATTTAGAGCTAGGATTTGATTTTCCTGCTCTGATCTTGTTATGCTGAAGGAAGCGATTAGGCCAGTGTTGTTCAACAGAAATACAAGCAAGCCACGTGTGTCACTTAAAATGTCCTTGTAGCCACATAAATAAATTAAAAAGAAACAATGAAATTAGTTTTACTACCATATTTTATTAGAAACCCTATATAACCAAATATCGTCATTTCAACATGTGCATAATAAAAAACTTTTAAATATTTTATGTATCTTATTTCATAATGTCTTTGAAATTCCATGTGTATTTCACACTTGACAGCACATCCTCATTCATTCTAGCTACATTTCAAGTGCCCACCAGCCACACGCAGCCATATTGCATAGTGTTAAGGCCACCATATTGGATAGTGCAGATCCAAGCACTTCTGGTAAAGATAAATCATGGCTGATACTCACTGAACCCTTGTTTCATTCCAGATTCTGTTCTTAATAAATGTATTAACCCATGACAGGCCTCATTTTACAGATGAAAAATCTGAGGCACAGGGAGGTTAAGGAACATCACCAGGGCCACACGGCTAGTAAGTAGGGACTCTGGATTTAAATTAAGCCATCTGGCTGTAGAGTGCATGCCCCTAATCACATGTATTGCCCCTCTAAGGCAGAAAGATCTGCCTTCTCCCCAGATGGACCACTTTTGTGTCTTCTCGTTCCTTGTTCCATCCCCTGAGAATCATCTTTTTTTTCTCCAATAGATTTCTTTCTCCTCAATTTTCATAGGTCCCCCCATTTATTCCTTAATCTGTTGATGACATTCAGATGTGGCTAATTTAATGGTTCTTCCTTGTGTGTTCGGAGGCCCAATAAAGGATCTCACCCCCAGCAAAAGGCCACAGTAACACACAGCCTTATGAATTACAAAAGTTCAGCCTGAGATCTAAACTCTGTTTCAGGCTTGCTGTAATTATTATGGAAATGACTCATCTACAAGGAAGAAGAAAGATAAGGGTCGTATTTTAAGGACGAGACTTTTTCATTAGACATGCACTCTTTCTTGTAGAAAAGAAGCAAAAGTAAGTTTATCAGTTAGATAAACAATGTTCTATTTCAGTTTCTCCTGATATATTTCTAAACTTCAAGCTTTAGAACATGGACGATTTTGACCAATAAGAAAGCACACCCCTGCCCCAGGTGTCTGTACACACCAACATGGAGTAGAAGCTCTCAGTAGGAACTGTCTCTTGTAATCTTAGCTCTTGGAGCAGGCAGCCTATGAAATTGAGATCCTGTTCTGGGAACCATCGGCTGGACACTGACACATCTTTTCCATCTCTCAGTACCATTACATGACTCAGGCCTCTGATATCATAACGTTAACCGCAAATGTAATTTGTCTAAGAGGCCAAAAGAATCTCTTGAGAAAGCCTCAGTTCCCTCAGTGAAAGGAGAGCTTATGAATATGGGGTTAATAACGGACGTTAAGTTCCCTTTGTTGAATACTTACAACTAGGTTTAAAGGGAGAAGTAGAAAACCATTCTAGGACTATGGATGGTTCTCTGTGTATGGGCTCACGCCTGCTGTCATTGGGAGGAGTCAAGCACATGGAACAGAAATCAAAGCAAAAGCAGTTTATAGCAGACATTAAGAAGACCATTCTTGAACCGGGAGGTGTTAGGATTGGTTGCCACTAAAACTGTGAAATGTTTTCTTTGAGTTATTTTTAAGCAAAAGGGTGATCAACCATAGCTCTGGCCCAATTTAAGTAAAATTCTACATGAGGGCAAAGAAACCCACATTTTTGTCAGCCACAACTCGGTCTTATTAACGTAGACAAGCTTCTTACCCAAAGGCCAACCCAGGGGAAGCTTTCAGCAGACGACTACCTACTCTGAGAAATTAAGAAGTACCATTAACATAGATGTAAATTTTGCTGAATATTTCCCATTCATAACATTCTGCTCCCCTCACCTCCATCTCCTGCCAAATATACAGCAGAATTCTTAGTAATCAGCAAGGAGGTGAGTTAAAAACACCACCAAAAGTAGGGCTAGAGAAATCTCTAGCCTTTACAGAATGTGAACGGAGAGAACACGCCTGCTTCGGAAAGGTCAGATCCCTGCTTCCTCACCCCATCTCTTAAAACGGACATGATACATACTCCACTGGCTCCTCACCCCACACAGTCTGAGCCATCACAACCAACATCAAATGTCTTTTGCTGTTAGTGACGGCAGGGTTCAACAGGAAGTGCACCAAAGGCCTCGCCCCCAGAGCTGTTCCCATAAGCAAATACCCCACGTGCCTTTGCACTGTGGGAGTAAGCTGAATGTGCACCTCCAATCTAAAAAAAAAAAAAAAAAAATCTTTCAGAAAAAGTTATGCAGAAAGCATCCTAGAATTTACTTTATTTACCTACTTAACTCTTACACTTGGCAAGCAGAGGCAGTCTTGGAGGTTTTGCTATCCAGAAAGAAAAAGAACAATTTCTAAAATACTACATTAAATTAAGAATGGGTAGCATTTTGGGGACATTTCTAGGGAAGCTAAATTGGTGTTTCAGGACTCAGGAGATGGCCTGAGAGATGCGTGTGTTGACTGACTTGCTGTTCCTTGAGCACTACTATTCATCTGACTCCTTAACACAGGGAAGCCCTCAGCGCTGTGATGGGTTCTGTAGCTACTGCTTTCATCAATGCCTTAGCTCTTGGGCAATCCCACTTTCTACTTCCCAGAGAAGATTTACGCCATCAAGTGGCAATTTTCAACTTGGAACCACCCAGCCTCCAAATGACCCGGTCTCTGTACCCCACCCGTGCTCCTTCTCTCCCATAAAAAAGGAAAGGGTGTTCACTCCACCAGATAAGGCAGCTGTGGGTAAGACAAAGCAATTAGAGAAAAAAGAAAAACAACCTGGTTTGTTTCCCAGGTATCAGGCTAAACGGTTATGAAAACAGAATATTTTCGGAAAAAAAAATTAGGGGGGAATTACCATGATAGACTAATTGGGAGAAACAACAGGTAACTTAATACTATAATAAAACAAATACCTTAAAAATAAAAACCAAACTTGCAATGACCAATGTAAAACCTGAATAATAATAATACAGTTATGTTACTGATCGTTGCCCTTTTGCAAATTTTTTAAAAATCAAAAGGAGAGAACAAACACGAATGGGCATTTGCAGAATGCGGAGGTGGGTCTGGGAAGGGAAAGTTACCAGCGCTTATCAGGGGGACACACATATGTGGGGTTTATTAGAACCAAAAATAACAAGTAAAAGCTCAGCTGCTCCCAACCTTCTGCTTAATTCAGGCAACCTAAAATAAACGGGGCTGAAAAACCAGTGAAATCGGGGTGAGAAGACAGCGCGGCTATTACTGGACTTTGCAGATTAAGAATAAAAATAAGGAGATGTCTGCTGTCTATTTTCAACAAGTAAGTGTTTGAATGAAATGCCAGGGCTGTGGAAGCTAACTCTTAGTGGAAAAGGACTTCTGGACTCAGAGATTAGTGTTGTCAATAAAAAGCAAATTACCGCTGCAGACATTGCGTAAGCCGCCATGACTTAGACAAGGACGTCAAAAGTGAAATTAAGCAAAAAAAAAAAGTGACATTGAACAAATAAGATGATGTCAATCACAAGATTTTTAAAATCATAATACGTGTGCAGAAGAACTGGGGACTAAGAAGAATTGAAAAAAAAAATCATTTAGAAGAAATGTGAAAATAAACAAAGATGGTTTAAATGTTAAAGGACCCACGAACACTACAGAGGGAAAGATAATAGAAAAATAAACAGCAGAAGGCAAATCAGAGGGAGGAGAATGCACACGGGAAAAATGGGAGCTTTCTGAGAAAGAGGGGTCTTTTCATCAGAAAAATGTATATCCTTATTAGTACACTGGATCTATTTCTCAGTGGGGCCGAAGCTTTACTTCAACCTAAATTACTCTTTCTTAAGAATTAAAGAGCTTACTGAATTTGGCTACTTTAATTTTTCATTCTTACCAATTTGAACTCATACAAAAGACCAACCAATAAAATCTTGCTAAATGTTTTAGTAGTTTGATATACCCTTATCCTAGAAATCCTAATTCAGTGAAGAGAATCTCAAAAGTTCTGAAAAATCTCCTTCATAGGACTTGCCTTAAATGGACTCCCAAGCATATCTTTTTTTGTAAAAAAAAATAAAAAATAAAAATACACACACACACACCTACTCCGACAGACCTAGAGGAGGGGGAAGGTGTATTTTGTAAAACATCCTTGGATGGCTCCGATAAGCCACCCCTATTCCCAGCTGGGACCCCTCCACCTTTCTCTACCTCCACCCAGATTCAAGCCTGCTTCCAAGGTCATAGGCTGTAATGGGTCCTAATTTTAGCACTGCCTCTAACATTAAACTGTGAAACTGTCCGGGTTCTATTTCATCTTCCCACACTTATTAAAGTACTATGTTTTATGTAAACTGACATTTCTAATTCCAGTGTTTCAAAATGCTGCTGGCTTTCTAAAAATCTTCTAAGGTAATAGGTTTAATTCAATTAATTACTCTGATTGCTTTTTTGGCTCTCTGGCTATGTCTAATACCTACCTCCCAAACGTCATCTTTAAGAAAAAGTGTGTGTTTTAAAAAGTGAGGAACACAGAGATTTTCCTCCCCAGGGGCCCTCGCCATGAGAGTCCGGGCGCTCACTGTCCACAACGGCCACCACCCTCACAGTCACTGTGAACTGCCCTTTCAGCCACTCAGCTCTTTCCCAGTTGTCTGGGCTACTCCTAAATCCTATTAATCCGGTCAGAGCACATTTATTATCCAGTGCAGCCATTAATCAGTGACACAGAAATTGCTGGCACACAATTCTCCGCATTCCCTGCTGCACGCAACCTAACATACATCTTCCCAGAACTTCTGTTCCAATTATAGTGCACCCTCTAAAAAGTTCAGCTGCTTTTCTGGCTAACTCTGCAGTTCTTTGCAACACACGGAGATGGAAAAGCCTCTACCAGCTGCTTTGAAAGGGGAGCAAAGTCAAGTCAAAATATCAGATTTTGACAGCTCCCTGGCATCATTTTGAAGAAATAACTTGAGTTCTTCCCTATCTGTAGATGATACGGTCACACCGTAAGAAATGGAGGACCCAACCAAACCCTTTGCAGAGGCGACAAACTTCTTGTCCTGAATCAAAAAGCATTTAGCACAGTCACTATAAAGATACATTCCGTCTCCCTTGTCAGCGATTTCAGTGTAACACTACCACGGAGATTACTCTTATATAAAAGATTTATTTTTACCGAATTCTCCCCAGAAACACAGACGTCTATTTCTTTTAAGCAGAAGGACACCACAACCCATACAAGCCACACAGAAAGACAAGAAACGCTTCTCTAGAAGAAGCGGTAAATCCGAAGACCCCAAGCCGAGCGACAGAACAGGAAAGTAACTGACAGCATCGATTTTTCAAATCAACTAAACATTCTTCCCACGACACTTAAGGTTTTGTTTAGGAGAACCAACGTAGCCACACGGTGAATACAACGGATTCTAACAAAGGTCTAGTTATACCAACTTTGGGAAACCTACACGAGCATCACAAAGCAATGAGAAACCAAACCTTAAAAGCCCCAACAGGGGAAGTGCCCTTAAACTGTTTGATATTAATGTTTTTCACACAAAACAATTTGTGGATTTTATCTTAGGCTTCAAGCAAGGTGGTTCAATTATCATAGTATGGGAAGGGCATAATATTAATACGATTTGACTCCAAAAGGAAAAGCTGTTAAAACCCCCTACCCAAGATAAAGTGAATAATACTAAGAATAAGGAAAGAGGTTCATATAGTAAACAGCTCAGGGAGAGCCCCTAAAAGGCAATGAATCATTCAGAATTCTTGGCCTCATCGGAGGACTGGGATAACATATAATTCCTAAAACACCATAATTCCTAAGCAACGCATATTTCTTGAAGAGGGTTTGTGAACTTCAGGGTGCGACATACGAAATGCTGAGCTCCTCCACCCTACCTGGCCGTGCAAGGCGTATCAGAGAGATGTACACATCGTGGCAGTCTCGCTCTTGCGGGACGATGAGCTGTAGCAGCTGAAAGTTCTTGCAGCGAATAAGCAGAGGGCATCCGGTAGCCGTTGTTGCCTGTTTTTCAATGGTGGAAATCTGACTGTGAAGAATCTACAACCAAAAGTCATGTGGAGAAGCTAAGCACCCAGGACTGATAAATGAGACAAGCACAACCCAGATCTCTGAAGGAACATGGACAAGAAACTGTCCCTGTCTTTACCTAGCTCAACACCTATGCTCAGATGACAAGAACCAACGTTCCGGGAAAGAAACATCTAAGCTTGTCATTTTATTTTTCATTACCACACCTTCTGATATCCAGGCTAATTATTTAGAGCCAACTCTTCAGCATACAAGTTTGTACAAGTCCAGGTGAGGGAACATTTTGGTAGTCAAATGGTGAATGCGCTTAATGGCTAAAATTAAATAAGGTCATGAGAAGTTAGTAAAATAAACCTCGCAATCAGCAAAAGTTAGAGATGGCTCCACTGGGAGATGCCACCATGCTCCTCAATTCCACATGGAATGCTCAAGTTCAATAGCAACTTGAGGTTGTTTTCTAAGCTGCTGGTGGTCAGGCAGGCTGGAGAAGAGATTTATGTTGAGGAAAATCAGGCTGAAGTATGTCTCTCTGGTGCTTCAGTGGCAGTGGGGGGCGGTGGGGGAAGGTCTCTGCTCGGTCAACGGGAGCATTGGTTATCTTTTGTTATGTGGGTATAGTTGAGACACACTTGCTACATCAGTTTCAGGTGTACCATAGAGAGATTCATCAACTCCATACATTAAGCTATGCTCCCAAGTGTAGTCACCATCTGTCACTATTCCTCTCCACCCAGTACTGCCTGCCACCTTCTGCTGAAAATGTAACAATGTCTACAGAATACAGAAAAGGGGGAAATCTACAATTCAAGGATTCTGGCTCTAGTCAGAGTATGGTGACTGGGTGGCTACATAAAATAAAATGTATCCAGTGGTCTCATTACTAAGTAGCAGAACTACCTGACAAGGGACTCTTCCCTAGCTTTCCTTTCCTTCATTTTCAAATTAGCAGAAAAGTGAAGACAACATAATAAAATAACTAAATGGTCTGCATTATTGGATCCTACAATGTATTGCAAATAAGGCAATACCTAAGTGCTGTATCCAGCACTGATGTTCTCGAATCTCTACCTGACAGCTGTGACATGAAGCACTTACATCTCTGGCTATTTCTAGGCTTGTCTCTGACGATGCTCAAATAATTAGTGTTTAAAATGAATAAGCAGATCTAGTGGATTTGTGCAAAAAAAGGCAAAGCTGACCTTCCAAAAACAGTCCTCTGAACACCCAAATACCAAAAGCCCACCCACAGGGTCAAAACTTGTTACTTAAAGCAACAGAAAACGTGTAAAGCCAAAAATAAAGAATGCATACCCATGTTTCTTTTCTTGTGTCAGGTGCATTTTCCACGAATATGACGTGAGTAGCCGTCAAATACAAAGTACCTAGGGCTGCTTTTTTAGAAGATATTCGATCTACCAAGCGGACATTTTCAACCTAGAGAAATCAGTTTGACAGAGTTATCATAAAGCAAAAGACTATTCATAAAAATAAATAGTAAGTAGGTAATCTTAGATTTAATCCAAAATATATATCATTTCAAGGATTTTCCCAGTAATAAAACCCAAAACTCATCCTCTTAATTAGATCTTAATATGTGATTCTGTACATCAAAAGATAAAAATTCACCATTTAAAATATAATTTTAAATGTACCACAAAAGATTTATAGACCCTATTCTTTAAGAATACCCTTTCTGTATTTTCAGTAAGTCAGCATTTTTATTTCACTACAATTATATAATTCTAATTCAAGGCAGGAAGTGTATACATCAAAGTTCTGAGTTTTTACAATAACCGTGTATGAATTATGTCTATTAAAAGGACAATAATGTATTTCCCTATGTATTTCTCAGTAGTAGAAACATCTTCAAAGCAGTTTGCTTTCACATAAACTAGCAGGAAATATACATATGGGAGCAAAAAGTATCAGAGAAATGATTTGCATGTTTAAAAAGAAAACCTACCAAATTAAGATGCTCACATTCATTTATAATAAAATCTCTCTAATAAATGGAATTTTCACCACCAACCTTGAAATGGTTAAGAAAGATCTCTGGAAACAAATTTTTATCGAGCATACCTTTCTTATAAGCAGAGCAGTTTCAAGGATATGTGCATTGGGATCATTCTAATATAAAATATAATGGAAATTCTAAGAAAAGTCTCTGCAAGACAAGCGGAAACTGAGGGAACTACGACTCTGACAAGACAGGCCACCTGCAACCACCAGACGAACACTCCTGTAACAATGACGGGCTTGGCAAAGCTACTTACACAGCTGACGATCAACCATCTACAGATAGACACTGGCTCAACCCTCACCCCTCAAGTCAAGATGGCTACTTGCTTTCATGAGGAAGCTTCAGGGACTAGTGAATCACATTTGCTCCAATCTTCAGTCTAATATGGAAGCTGTGGTGATGATGCATTTGGAGAGCACAGGGCTTCCCCTTGCTCCAGGGAAGACCTTGGGGGACAGTAGACCTAATGAGCACCCCTCAGGACACCAAGGTCAAGCAGCACTCCAGACATTGCATTGCCTCAGTTTTCTCTGAGCCCTAGAACCAAGGCAGCCTTCTGAGAAGAGCCCTGGAGGGTCCCATCCCACTTCCGCCAAGTTTTCAGGGATCTGATGAGTTAAATGTCTGGTATTTAAAATACGTTTTTATTCATATGATTTATTATGAGGTGGTTGCGTAATTCCTGAGTCCCCGTGAATGTCTATGTAAAAGATACTCGTTCAACAGAAGGGTCTTTACCTACCAGCTCATAGTTTTAAGTAGTTTTTCTTTTGTTACTGATATGTTCCTTTCATATCATTATTCATCATTGTGTCTCTTGTAAATGGTCTTCACGTCACTGGTTTACTTTCCTACTAGGTGACCATCATTGCTTATGTGCTCATTAAGAACTGCTTATATCAGTAAGGAGAATAGCCTACAGTCGAATTTTTATTGGTTTATTGCTTTATAACTTCCTCTTACAAACTTTTACTACCTCTAGTAATTTTTTCAGTGAGGTCTCTTGGATGTTCTGAGTAGATAGGAATATTTTCTGTAATAATCTGTTCCTTCTTTTCCAGTATCCAGACATCTTTTCCTTTCCTTGTTTACTGGCAGTAACGTCAGATTAACAGTGAATAGCAGCAACGGCACTCATTCATGTTTTCATCTGTTTCTTTTTTTTAATAACATCTTTATTGAGATATCCACCCATGTTAAGTGTGCTCCTCAGTGGTTTTTAGCATATTCACAGCGTTGTGCATGCCATCCTTGTGCAACCATCACCACGATCGATTTTAAAACATTTTCATCACCCCACAAAGAAACCCTGCACCCCATAGCATTCACTCGTCACTTCCTCCCCAGCCACCTCAGCCCTAGGCAACTATCAGTGTATTCTGGACATTGCACATAAAGGGGCTCCTACAATATGTTGTACTTTGTGACTGGTTTCCTTCACTCGGCATCATGTTTTCCGTCCATGTTTCAATCCAAGTTGATCCATTATAGAATGTGTCAGTACTTCATTGCCTTGTGTTGCCAAGTAATATTCCATTATAAAGACAGAGATATATCACATTATATATATCCATTTGCCAGTGGATGGACATTCGAGTTTTTTCCACTTTTTGGCTATTATGAATAATGCTACAATGAACATTCTTGTACAAGTTGTTGTGAGGACATTTGTTTTCATTTCTCTTGGGTATACACATATTTTCACCCACATACATCCAGGAATGGAAATGTTGTGTTATATGCTAGCTCTGTTTCACATCGCGGGGAACTCCCACATTATTTTCCAAAGCAGTTGTATCATTTTACGTTGCTACTACCAATGCATGAAGGTTCCAATCTTTGACAACACTTTTTATAATCTCTCCTTCTGATTACAGCCATCCTAGTAGGTGTAAGATAGTATCTCACTGTGATTTCAATTTGCATTTCCCTGATGATTAATGACATTGAGCACATTTTCACACGTACCTCTGTTTTTAATGGGAACACTTCCAATATTTCACCATTGAGTTTGATGTTGATACTTTTTTTCCATCACATTGTAGAAGTGACCTATTCTTCACTAAGAATTTTGATTTTTAAAAATCAGGAATGAGCAAAGAAAAACTACTTGATAGAAATAGCATGTTTCAATACTAATATAACACTAGATAGGTACATAGACAATTGTAATTAAATTATAAAGCTGATAAAAAGTCTTTTTATATAACTTAAAGAAATGTTTTATTTGTTTAGATATGCTTTTGTTTTTTACTATTAACAAGTAGACAATAATGGTTCATGATTTTTTTACCATAAATATGGCAGCTGAAACTAGTATCTGTCTTTTTATTAAATATAATTATATTAAAATATTCTGAAAGAAAAAAAAAATCAGGAATGAGGAGCGCCTGAGTGGCTCAGTGGTTAGGCATCTGCCTTCGGCTCAGGGCGTGATCCCGGCATCCTGGGATCGAGCCCCACATCAGGCTCCTCCGCTGGGAAGCCTGCTTCTTCCTCTCCCACTCCCCCTGCTTGTGTTCCCTCTCTCACTGGCTGTCTCTGTCAAATAAATAAATAAAATCTTTAAAAAAAATCAGGAATGAACACTGCTTTTTTAATATGTATTTGGATGAATATTTCCTTTTTTACTCTAGCCCTATATTACCAATAATAGCAATAGATTTATTAATCTTTAAAGAAGTCTTGGATTCTCAGGATTGGTGTTTTAATGTTTTTTATATTTTACCTGTTATTACTGTTTTGTTTTCTGTTTTGTTTTTGCATCTGTACTTTTAAAAGAAACTGACATGTACCAGCCTATTTGTTCTACTTTTATCAGGCGAATTATGCATCATGGTTATGATGACACTCATTAATCAGGAAGATTTCAACATACACATCATTTTTTGAAACAAATACAGGCACTTCTTTATACAAAGTAATTCTTTAATAATTCTTTCCATTTCTTATGTGGTTATGTATCTACCCAATGCTACCATTTTTTTAAAAGATTTTATTTTTTAAAGTAATCTTTACACCCAACATGGGGCTTGAACTCACAACCCCAATTTCAAGAGTCACACACTTTGCCGACTGAGCCAGCCAGCTTCCCTTCAATGTTACCATTTTTTACTAAATCTCATTTTGACATCTATTTTCTTTACAAATTATCTTCTAATCCCTGGTTTTCAAATTCTTAGACACTTTTAATTCCTATCTATGGATGAATCCTTCCCTCTTTATCCTTTCTTGCATTCATAAATTATGAATTATGTTTTTACTTTCTTGTCATTAGGTAGACAAAGGGTTTTCTTCAAAGTAATGTCTTGGATCTACAGATTTAATAATTTTTCTCTTTTCTAATTGTTTAATTTCTGCTCCTTTGTTAGTAATATTTCAGCTCTCCTTGGTCTATCATGAGGCTTTGTTTGTTTCTTTGTTCATTTCTGAACTCTCAGGTTTGAGTCAGCTCATTCATTGTCATTCTTTTTGTTTAATAACAAGTCTTAAAGTCCAATCATTGTCCTCCAAGTAAATCTTTGGCTGCACCTATGCGTTTTATTTACAGTATTATTGTTCTTCTTCCTTTCTAGAAGAGTCTATAACTGTATTTTTTTATTGCTTCTTTGACCCAGGAGTATTTAAGAAAATTTTTCAATTCCCACATGATCAGATTATTTTATTTAAACTTTTGTCATTAAATGTTCTATTCTGAACTAACTACAAGAAAGGTCTTATGGAAGAGAGTTGTGGGAGAAGAAAAGCAAGGGGATATATTATTTTTGGAACATTTCTATGGGAAAATACTGATTTGCATGCTAAAATATAACTACCTAAATTAAGTGGAGGTTCAGGGGTGATACACTAGTTAGCAGTATCTAAAAATGGAATGTAAATGATTTTCCCTGCCCTTAGGACTAAGGAGACAAAACTTTATTGGGATAATCAGATTGAACATAAGGTAATATTTTGAAGCAAAAATAATTTAATATGGATTATTCCGTCCATAGAAGTGAAGGAAGCTATACCACTCAGATTATTTTTAGAAAGCCTCAGTGAAACAGAACGAGGTTCGCAGATGGTGGTAGATTAGAATACTTAATGAGATTTTTTTTCTGTGTCTTTTTGTTAACTTTGGCTGCTGTTGCAGGAAAATTACATTTCAAAATTTGGCAATAGTTCTTATAGGTCCCACTGCTGTTAAAAGTAGTTTTGAAGTAGAGGGAGAAAAAAAAGAAATAAAAAAATGAGGGAAACAAGAAGAGCATAATTTCCCAGTGATCTGTAACAACAAAATAAATGAGTAATAAAAATTAAAATTCAATTGTCTGAGAAGTTCTGTGATGATAGGGAGCACTGCTCAGGGACCACCACATGGTTTACACCAAGATAGCCAGAACATTCCTGACTACGACTCTAGATTCAGTGAACTGTAGATAAAATGAAACAAATCTCAAGAGTTTGGGCACCATCTTAATGATGCCCTGGTTCAATAACACTGCCTCCTTGTTCAGCTAACTTAATTCTATCTTATTGAGACATATAATAAGCTATATGGTAATAAGGCCTATTTCATGCCTGGAGAGACAGGACTCAGGAAACTACCAGCTTCTCTAGACAACGTTATTACAATCCATTTGTGCATTGCCAGGAACACCACATTTAAGACACACTAGGTATTCGTACTCTGCGAATAGCAGTTCATCTATGCGAAACATTTCACAGCATATCATTAATTCTCAGGTGTGCCTTTTTCACATTCTGACATTTCTGAAAATGGAATTCATCTTACAGTTAATGTGTAAGAAGCCGTTATGTCATGTAACTGGCGGTGCTTCTGTCTGTCTTTGCAGGATATAAGATCTTGGGGTATCTTACCATCATTGATGCCTTAGATTTGCTGAAATGCAGTTAAATTTGTAGCCAGTGGCACATAAATTATATTTGAAAGCATGAGACCCAAAAAGATTACCCAGGGAGAACATGTAGAGTTAGAAGAGAAGAAATCTGAGGAAATCCAACCCTTAAAGATCTGATAGAAGAAGAGGAATCAGAAAAGCAAACTAGAAGGGAATCCAGCTGGAGGAGCAAAGTCAGGAGAGTGTGCTGTCAAGTAACCATGTGTAGAGGGAGTGGCTTAAGAGAAAGGGAGTGTCCACTGCCAATGCTGCTGAGAGATCAGGTAAGGCGATAACTGTAAACTGCCCACCGGACTCAGTGACATGGAAGATGCTGGTGACCTGAGCAGGAGCGGTCCCGGGAGCACAGGGATCAGAAATCTTACCACAGCAGCAGGAGAAGTGAACTCCACAGGAGCTGAGAAAGTAGAGACTCTTCTCTTTGTAGAAGTAAGGGTGCAACTGGGCAGAAGCCAGAGTGGGACAGCCTGACCATTGAAACTCCATCCTGAAGCAGCGGAAGACCAAAGGATAGGAAGAGCCTTCCAGAAGCAACTGGCACGTCGAGGCATGTTAAAGAAAGAACCCTATTTTGCTGCCAACAAGGGGGCATCTGGAGCTGTGATACTCACAGAAAATACAACAACTCTCATTAGGAGGAACTCGTGAGAAATACATTTTAAAGGATCAGAAAAAGGAGACGAGGTTTGCTGGGCAAGGATTTATTTCTCCTAATACCAAAGTCTTCCCTAATCCTATAAAGAGTTCTCCCCCAGCCTTAAAAACTGGTCTTTTTTTTTTTTTAATTGCGAAACATGTACTTACTTACGTAATGTTTAAAGTTTCAGAAATATAGAAGGAGGGAAAGAAAATTACCCCTAGTCCCACAATCCAAACATAAGCACTTTTAATTTTTTTGTGTATTTTAGAAAATATTTATACTGCATTTAAGCACTATTTGATTAGGTAGTGAGGTGCCAGAAGAAATAATTCCAGGGATGGGAAGGAAAAGTCGTTTGCTTTTCTGAGCCTTGCCTTTGCCCCAAATCTTCAGGACAATTGCTAAACAGCATGATGTCTTGATGGGTTGAATGAGGACAGTATAGCTAGGTAAGGGGCATGTTTTAATTCTCCACAGCTGGGTCATGGAACATAGACACATGAGTTGATGGTGAGACCATCTCTGACCTGACTACCTCAGTGAGAGCAGAACATTATGCCAGAGAGGACTGTGGAAGTGCAAACCTCCATGGGAATTGGCAGGAATTCCGGGGAGAGTTTTGGATTTCCAACGGGCAAAGAATGGGAGTATTCAAAATAGCCTTCCCGATAGTTCATGGATCAGGCCAATCTCAGCTGTCATTTGGTTTATGTCAAAATTACCAAAATAATAATAATAAAAATAATAACAAATATTTTTAGAGTACTTTCTCTATGCCATGAACTGTGCTGTCACTTTGCATAAGTGACCTCAGTTAATCTCCACAAAAACGCCATGAGTTCAGTCCTTACATAGTCCCCAGTTCACAGCTACTGGGGACTAGCTTCCCCAGGCCGCTCACGCAGGGTGCGGCAAGGCTCAGCCCAGAGCTATGGTCTGCCTAACTCAGAGCCCAAGTTCATCATGCACCGAGGCTGTGGGCACGGGTGAGTGCCTCTGAGGTCATTTTAGTCCTGCTCTTCAACATCAATATATGTAGGATAATTGATAAACAATTATTTTTTTTAAGATTTTATTTATTTATTTGACAGAGAGACAGCCAGCGAGAGAGGGAACACAATCAGGGGGAGTGGGAGAGGAAGAAGCAGGCTTCCAGCAGAGGAGCCCGATGTGGGGCTCGATCCCAGAACGCCGGGATCACGCCCTGAGCCGAAGGCAGACGCCTAACGACTGCGCTACCCAGGTGCCCCGATAAACAATTATTTTAATCAGTTTTATACATGAACATTAGTATGTGAAAACTGAATGCTTTCAGACAAAATTATACTATAAAACCATATTCACAAACCACTTCAGCATATTCTTCGAGATTAACCCAAAGATAGAAAGCCTGAGCATGGAATACAAGAGCCCAAACGCTGGCAGGAGGAGACGTTCAGGGTTCTCAGAACTAATAAAAAACCACCAAACATCCAATTCCATTCAACAAAATGCCTATGTGGAGCCCAGTGTTAGGTCCAGAGAAGAACAAAAAGGTGAATAAGAGTGAACCTTTGTCTATCCTCACGAATCTTACAGACTCAAGGGAGGAGCCTGTGCCCCAGTTTAACGGCCTTTTCATTCCCATCCCTGCTCTGCTGGCTTTAGATTGAGGGGGAAAAGGTTTCATTAGCTTTTCTAGGCCAAGGCTGAAAAGCTTCAGTGAAAACCCTGGGCCCTGCCACGTCACTGCCAGGCCTGAAACAGGACACCCAGTGTAGAACACAAGCCCTGCTCCGTCCTTCCCTCGCCGCGTGGGAGTCAGGGGGACCTTGGAAATCACAGACACAGAGCCTCTCATCAGCAACTCTCCATCACACCACCTTCTATTTTCAGTCCTAATACAATATGAGCCTTGACCTTCTACCCTGTCGGTTGAATATTGGGTTGTGGAACATTCTGGATTCCAGAATCGTACCAGACTCTTTACAAAGGTAAAGCTGCTCTGCGGGACAGCAGTCCACAGTGCGGCATAGGATTACCTTCTACCGAAAAAGAAGAAAGGCAAAAGTCACTGCCCACCAGCTTTGCTTGGACCAAAGACCAAGTCCTCAATACCACATAAATTAGGCTGAAGGTCACTGCCAATCATTTGGGGGAAGGGATCCAGAGGTTGCTGAACAGGGAGAAATCAAAATGCCTGCAGTAGCCAAAACCTAGGACAAGTTTATGTTCTAATCTAAGAAAAGCAGCTAGATAAATAGTTTGTCGTGCTAAATTTGGTATCATGACATTTTCTAGTTCTACCAACATGAAAAGTAAAGTATTTGTGAGTCAGGAGGCCTGGGCTCTGGTGCTGGTTCTGGTTTGGGACCTGAACTGTGGGGCCCTGGGCAGTGTACTCACCATCTCCAGGTTCCCACTTCTATAAAGAACCTAAAGGATATTTAGTGCCTTTCTCCACGCTACCAGGCTGCAGTTAGAACTCAGTGGTACTGGTCCTTTACAGAGAGGCCAGAAAGCCCACGCAACAGTGACTGTGAAGGTATAAACCATAATGACTTCGTATTCAATTCTCCAGAAATTCAGCCACTCAGTAACATGGTTGGCCAAAAGAACCCCTGGGGTCTCCTAAGGAAAGGAAGCACCAGACTCTGCACTGGCACCCAGCATTCGGGGCCCAAAGGAGAGAGAGGAACAGGGCAAGCCCAAGCACCCCGCCCACTAGCCTGGGGGAGAAGCCACCTGCACCGTGACTGGCTCACTCCCAGTCTCCAGGCTCCCTTTCCCTCTGAGGACCTGGCTTCCTGCAAATCCTAAAGGACTTGGTAAGCCTCCCTGGGTTATTTCTACTTCTGATAATTAAGTATCATTTGGTTTCCAGTCTGAATTAATGAAGTATCTTCCTGCAGTGTTTAAAAGAAAGCATTCTGGTTGCCTTTCTTTAACAGACGACACCAGACTGCATCTTTGTTAAAGTATTGTATTTAATCTTAATGCCCATAAAATTCTTGAAGATAAAATGAAAGAAAACATCATATACAGCGTATGTGTATGTCATTTCTGAAAACATATTTTAAAATCTATCGATCTAGCCGTCCACTTTGCTATAGTCTTTAATGGCGATATTCAGGCTGCACAGCATACAGACCAATCTGGCTTCTAACTGCCCACCCATCATCTTCCCACATCACTGGCCAGGAAGTGGCTAGGTGACAAGGGGGAACTTGAGCAGATACCAAATTTGAGGCCGTTACAATAGGGAAAAGCTAAAAGTCAAGGCAGACTTCATTTTTCCTAAAGGGTGCCAGCTCCTATGACCCACAAGATGTGAGGATGGACAAAAACGTGCATTATTACTTCAGTTTGAAATACACAATAGTTAACGTAGGTCCATTACATTGTACAGTCATTAGCACAGTGATGAAAAGTGGTACATGTCCCAGAGCTGAGACATGGAAGCCCCCAGGCTGGGGAATCATCCCTGGGCATCCACAGTCCTGGGTGTTGGGGCTGCTCTGGCTTGAAGCAGTGTCTACTCCCTCACTCCCCCACTAGCCAACTGCTGAGAACCACAATCAGGCCAATCCAGGGCTACTTTTCCAGAAAAGCCAACGGTAAAGGGGGAAGCACAATTATGACAGATTCCTTTCAACTTCTCCCTTGAGTAGAGGGAGAAAGAAGGAAGGATAATAAGAACAGCAATACTATGATTTACTGAGCAGCTAGCAAGTGCCAGGTATTGTACTAAGTGTGGTCCCGTATACGATTTCTAACCCTAGCTGAAAGGTAGATGTGATTATCCCATTTTACAAATGATAAAATAAAAGTATGAAGAGTAAACCAATTGCCCATGGAGTCACAGCTAGAGAGTGGCAGACCCAGATTTTAAACTGAAAGTATCTGATGCCCACATCTATTTCCCCGAGCCCCCCCCCCCACTCTACCTCTTCAGTCCAGAACGAATATTGTAAACAAGGGAAGGCATCATGGCTGAAAGCCTATCCTCTATGTTCCCTAAAATTTCAATTAGAGAGTTATATAGTTAACAAGTAAAAAGCTCTGGCTAAAGCTAAGGCATTGAGAATTCAGTATAGAGCAGTTTGTTGGCCAGTGAACCCTGTTCACTCCATCTTGTCTGGAGGAGCCAACCCCCATGGTACTGCAGTCATTACAGCCTAGAGAGCCTGGTTCCCCAAATGGTCCCAGGACTAGCTGGACAGTCTTGAAATGAGTATTGGCGCGTTTCACATCCTAAGGTGTAATGCCATCCTACAGCATCAGGAGAACCATTTAAGAAATCAAGTTCCATTTCTTCTAGCCAGCCATGCATTAATTATAGAACCATCTACCCTATTAGAAATTCTGAATGGTTTTATTTATGGTAAGGTGTCCCTGTGTTGCTAAGTAAGATGCTTTAAGTTTGAAGCCAGAGCTCCAGGATAATGAATGATCCCACCTATATGTAAATGCATGTGTGAGAGAAAAAGGGGAAAAAAAAAAGTGTGTACCTCAGTGGTTATTAATAATAAACAGTAATGGATAAACACATCCATAAGAGAGACTTCAGAGATTTAATTCTTGCTCCCACTGAATGCTTACCTCATGTCTGCGACTTCATTTTCCCCTGTTAAAGTAGTGGGAGCAACAGAATATATAAGAAAGGTGGGCTACGGGGCGCCTGGGTGGCACAGTCGTTAAGCGTCTGCCTTCAGCTCAGGACGTGATCCCAGTGTTATGGGATCGAGTCCCACATCAGGCTCCTCCGCTATGAGCCTGCCTCTTCCTCTCCCACTCCCCCTGCTTGTGTTCCCTCTCTCGCTGGCTGTCTCTCTCTGTCAAATAAATAAATAAAATCTCTAAAATAAAAAAAAAAGAAAGGTGGGCTACATGATATCATTGCAAAGTTACCTTGATGAAGAAGAAAAAGTAAAGCAATAAAACATTCCTCAGACCATTTCAAATCTCTTAAAATAGAAGAAAAGGCATTTGATTTTTCCAACCTAGAAAGAAGCATTTCTAATACTGTATTGTATATTTGAACATTGCTAAAAGAATAGATCTTAAAAGTTCTCATCACAAGAAAAAAAATTCGCAACGATATGAGGGGATGGATGTTAACTAGACCTGTTGTGAACATTTCGCAATGGGAACGTGTATCAAGTCATTATGTTGTATATCTTAAACTAATACAATACTACATATCAATTATGTCTCAGTAAAACTGGAAAAATAAAATCATATTGTAAAATGTTATGTAATAAACTTGTCTGCAAAAAAAATTAAAAATAAAAAGCACTTTTTTTTCCTACTGACATAAAGTTGTTTAAACAAATAATAAGGGTTAATCATGAGGCTTCAGGAGTTTTCTAATCTAGCCATTTGATAGAATAATCAGGAACACTAATCCTTCTCCCAAAAGGCAGATTTAATCTGTTTAAAACTATTAAACCAATGAAAGTCTTTTCCCAGGACCATTTTATTTAGAGGTCAGATATTGGAGAACTAAGGGCAAAAATCACAAAGCGTAGTCCAAGAAAATATATGACATGTAACCAGAAGAAATACTTGGACATTCTGCCCTTCATAAAACCCCTATCTTTGATATAACAGAGACAAATGCTAGTGGCATACACACATTGAGACTGCATAAAAATAATCCTATTTCCAAGCTGCCTAAACATGTATCCTGTTGTGAGACTAAATTGTTTTTTTAAAACGGAGTTAATATAGTTAGATATAGTAAAAAGCAAGGTACCTGTGAAAGAACCCCATGAAAATTAGCTGCCATCCATCAGCTTTTTATTTAATTAAGTCCTTTTAATTTGTTAATTAATGTTATTAATTTGTTGAGTGGCTACTCTGTACCAAGCACCCAGACTATTTATCAAGAGGCTTCTAACTAGTAACACTGCCTGCAGATTATCTGACTCCACCTCTGTGAGGAATCTTCCAGGAGCAAGAGAGAAAAATCTCAACGTCATATTGCTTAAGCCAAAAGGGATCGTACTGAAGTATGCATCCATGAACATCTGTGGTGGGGCTGACTTCAGGCTGGCCGGGGGTTCAAAACAACCAGCTGCTCACCTCATCTCTCAGTGGTCCCCTCTGCTGGCTCTTGGCTCTCTGCTCATAGCAGCTCCAGAAACCCAGCCACACCTCCCACCATACCCGTAGCCAGTGAAGAAAAGCACTAAAGGCCCAGGCAAACACTCAGTGCCCTTCCCTGGGTCACATGCTTATCCTTAAACCAGCAATGACATAGTGATGGCCGGATTTGAGGTACAAGACATACCACAGACACAGGGACTGAGAACAGAGTGGGCATGTCCCCAAGACGGAGTGGTGAGAATGGACGGTGAGCAGCCAAGGCCAGCGCACGCCCACCGGGGCTGTCGCCCAAGCAGTCATCCCACCACACACTCCTGTCATGTCACTCCATTCTCAAATCCCCTGTGGCTCTCCGCTGCTGTTGAGCTTTCCACAACCTGTCCCCCCTTTTGCCTTTTCAGCAGGTTCCTTTTTTCATATCCCAAACCATTACCAGCATCCCATGCCAGATGCCACTGAGTATTCTCTGAAGATACATTGATCTACCAGAGTCTATGCATGTGAGGATAATCCTTCATTCCGTTTCTTCCTCTACCATCTAGCCGGCCAAGCTCTCATCTTCAACTTTACCTCCCCAGGCACCAACTTCTCTCTGGATAGAACCAGCTTCAAATGGCTTAACTGAAATAAGAGGGTTCGAATTTGGAAAGAAAAAAACCCAGCTTGAAACAGACTCATAATCCAAGGGGTTTAGACAGACCCATGAGTAGGTATTGACAGAAAAGTTCATCCAGTAATCTTGATCTAATTTTCAAAAATAAGGGGGAAAAGGATAGATATGTCAACCCAGACTATTTTGTTATGGTGGTTGCACAAAAGGACACTGAAAATGAATAAAGATTCTGGAATTATATGCACATTAGAAGGATATTTATTTAGTGTGTCAGCTTCCAAATTCAAGTATCTACATATTTCCCCAATTTCTGGAAAATTTAAGTCCCTTTTCCACATGGGAAATTGGATACTTGATAGACCTATTTCTGCAGATTCTTAAGCCACCTACAAATCTCCAGATAATTCCAACAAAGAATGTTATACTCTAGGGAAAACATAAGCTTTGCAAACTTTGCTTTTAAGAGATAAAAAAAAAAAATCAGTCAAATTTCCTATACAGATAAGGATATTTTTACCCAGCTTAGGTCAAGGTAAAGGAAACATCTTGATGATTTCAGATAGCCTTGAATGCCCATAAATGGGCAGGTTCTTGAGTTCCAGCTACCTATACAATTGTTGAAACAGTAGATTTGGCTGAAATTTAACTAAGCTTAAAAAAAATTCCCCGAGAGGGATAATAAAGCTAAAATAGTAGAGACACGGAGCCATAGCTACTTAGCTGCTAGGGATTCTTGGAAAAAGCAGAGGCAAGAAAAGGGGAGACCATTTTTGCTCAGGAGAAACTACAAATGTTGTGCCAGCAGCCAACTCTCATAAATAAAAAGTCAGGCACTTGAGAGTTTGTACAGGGTCCATATAATTTATTTTGGTAGGATGACCCTGGATGTGTAGGCTTAAAAGAACATGTGCTGTTGAATAAGAGGACAGTCCCAGGATTTATTTCAACACCACCTTAAAATAACCTCAACCAAAAATACCATTTTCAACAAACTCAAAGAAGAGAAAAAGAGGAAGATAGATGTTATGAGGAAAGTAAATGGAGAACAGAGGCTAGGCCCATTGTAATCAAAGAATAAATGTATGGAGTAATCTATTAAAGATCATTGGTTTAAAAACAATAATCATTCAAAAAAATAATAATAAAACAGTCTCAGGAGACTGAGACCTTGCCATGAAGCATTATAGAAAGTCAAAGGCTTATTTCGATGCTGATTTTCCTCCAAAAGTACTTCCAAAATGCTAAAATCCTTCTGAAGTTGACATCTTTTTGACAAAGGCACTATTAGCAAAGCACAGACCATCTACTTATATAGCTCTATGGGAAAACATTTTTCCAAGGGCAAGTTGTGCCAGTTGGAACTTAATGCTGGTCAAAGGAGAGGAGACAGCCGGTCATGGAGAGAACCAAGTCGTATACACCCCGCCCACCATCTTCTGGCCAAAGGACAGAGGGGTACAGCCGTCAACCCAGGGCAAGGCCAGGTTCCAGCTCATTTACACATTCCCATGCCTCACCCAGGGCTCCCAGCCCCCGAGGACAGACCCATAATCCACACCATATTTTTTCCTTCTCCTCCTACAGCATGGCCCTCTGAAGGCCAACACTGTCATTCTGGGAAATAAAGATAAAGCAGAATGCCTTGCAGACACAAAGATGTGGTGGCCTCTTCTGGGCCCAGGAAAAAAGGGTGCACTGCTGTCCTATCACAATGAGCTGAGGCTACCGAGGACAGTGAGGACCCACTCAGCCAGCATAGCATAGCCCCTCTAGCTGGACACCCAAGACCCCTCCGGAACCCCACCTTTCCTTGACCACTCCACTCCACATGACCGTTCTCTACCCTTTGGATTGCTGGGACCCCTCTGGTCATTGCTATTTATTTCGCATTTACCCTGTGCTGCCTGCTATTTTCACTGGACCACCTGCATTGTTTCTGAGAATGTATCTCGTCAAGGAAAGCATGGATTCTTTCATTTCCTCTATCCTCTGCAGCGCCATGAACAACGTTAGGTCCACACTTACTGTGGGAAAAGAGAAGGAGGCACAGTCTGTGGCTTACTGGTTTCCCAAAATAGAGACCACAGAAGTGATTTCAGAGCAACGTCACAATCTGCGATTGTACGACCCGAGGGCAAGCACTGCGCCCTTTTCACCTTTCTATCCTGATTCCCAGCACAGGTATGTACTAACATATTTTCCAGTGAATTAAAATTAACATTATCATAAAAACAAAGTATGTGAGGGCTTGTAGGTAGAATCTGGTAAGATTAACAAGGAATGCTTTATTACTGAATTTGAATGTTCTGAGAAGAAGATAAGAAATCTTCAAGCATGGAAGATGTTGCAAGTACAAAACAAGAAACAGAGATTAAAAAAAAGAACCAACCTCATTTGTGAAAGGGAAAACTTTCACATGTGCCATGTAACTAACTCAGAACAAGACTTTTTACCTTTTTCCATAGCTGGGATACGGTATGCAGCCGTCGATGAGAAATCAGTCTCTAAAAGCTACTGTGAACCCAAGCCCACAGATAAAAATAAAAGCTACACCATCAAAGTAGATTTGAGAATTTTTTTAAGTCCACTAGTCTTCACACGGGGCAGATATATATCTGAATCCGAGAAGTTTCAAGAAAGTTAGTTTACCTCTGCTTTAGGTCACAAGCTCCTTATGTGAGTGCTGTATATGCATAGGTCTTCATAACATCCTTCCTTATCGAGCTGAGACGAATCAAGACACCAGTGTCCTGCCAGTTTGCGGGTACACCACGGAGCTGAGCCTCCAGTCACTGTGCAACACAGTTTTTTTTCATGCTGTCATTTATAACATGCTTTGTGAAAATCCTTGGGACTATAGTTCTGGTTACAATGTTAACTTTAAAGCCTGATTTTCCTTGCAAAACTAAAATCTGGAGGTTGATACCAAGTCCAGATACAACATTTTTACTGGAAGCCATTCTTCTATTTTCTCATAAAGTTATTTTGAATTAACAAAATAGTAGCATAATTGTGTACACAAATAAGAATAAAAATGGGAAGGAACAAGGCTGTTGAAAGGAAGGAGCCGAGATGCCCTTCAACAGATGAATGGATTAAGAAGATGTGGTCCATATATACAATGGAATATTACTCAGCCATCAGAACGATTACCCAACATTTGCAGCAACATGGACGGGACTGGAGGAGATTATGCTAAGTGAAATAAGTCAAGCAGAGAAAGACAATTATCATATGGTTTCACTCATTTATGGAACATAAGAAATAGGAAGATCGGTAGGAGAAGGAAGGGAAGAATGAAGGGGGGTAAACAGAAGGGGGAATGAACCATGAGAGACTATGGACTCTGGGAAACAAACTGAGGGCTTCAGAGGGGAGGGGATGGGGGATTGGGATAGGCTGGTAATGGGTATTAAGGAGGGCACATGTTGCAGGTGCACTGGGTGTTATATGCAAATAATGAATCATGGAACATTGCATCAAAAACCGGGGATGTACTGTATGGTGACTAATATAACAAAATAAAAATTATTTAAAAAAAAAGAAAATACACTTGGAAAAAAAAAAAAGAAAGAAAAGTAGGGAAACTTGGACACAAGATCACCTTAAGCCATTCCCTGGATTCATCCATTCAATGACGATTTATCGTGCAGCTCTCCTCTCCGCCAGGCACAGAGTGCTCTGGGCACTGGGGATAGAGCAGGAACAAGACTTAGGCACTGTGCACAGGGAGCTTGCATTCAGCTCGGGAATGGGCGGGCAGGGAGCAGGCAATAAGTAAAACAAATACACACATGCATGCCAGAAGATGCTAGGGAAGGGGGTCAAACAGGACAAGCAGGTGGGTGTAGAGAGGCATCAGCAACAGCAGGAAAGTCCCCTCGAATCAAATAATTGGACATTTCAGTAGAGAACCAAAGTAAGAGAGCCGGCCATAAGGAAATCTGAAGAAAGAGCATTCCAGGCAAAATGAACCCAAGTTAAGGCCCTGAAGTGGAACAGCTTGGACATGCTCAAGGGTCTACAAGGAGTTGACATCTGGACCAGCGTCGGTGAGGGGTGAGGAGCAGGAGAGGAGGGGCCCCAGTGGCCAGGGTGATCTGTGGCACCTTCCGGGACAATGTGGGGATTCTGGCTTTCACTCTGACTGGGGTGGGAAACCACCAGGGGGTTCCCAGGGGAAGGGTAACAGGATTTGGAAAATCTAAAAAATGGAAGATCTTCTAAGGTCTTGGCTTACAGTGATTATATGATTATACACATGTGTTTAAAGAATATGGCAATAGTTTTCAATTTAATTCTTTCCTACAATATAAGTTCCACGAAACTAGGGACCCTGTCTTTCTAGTTCAACACTGGATCTCTGGAGCCTAAAACAGTACCTGGAATCCAGGAAGCACTCAAGAAATATTTGATGACGGTACACATGAATGATTAAATGCACGAACGGGGTCTCTGAATCGACCCACTTAGCTCAAGAAGGCAGAATCCCTTTCTCCAACCTCCACTCTCCAAACTGGCTGAAGAGTTCACTTCAACACGTAAGTCTACTGTGTAAGTACACCTGGAATATTCTAACTAACTTATAGGTTGCTACATGCCCTAGGGGATGACATTTTCTTTCATAGATTGGCAATAAATTTATTCCTCCGGGAATCTGTGATAAGCAGTGGAGAAAAGTAAACACACAATTTTTATAAAGTTGTCATAGCCTGCCACAAAACTTTAAGTGGGGGTTATTTTTAAACTATTTTAAATGGCTGTGGGAGGAAGGGTTGGGTTTATGTCCTGGGAAGTACTTTTACTCCCAAAGGCTTCAACTTAGCTGTCCACCAGGGGAAAGGGCACTAAAAAAAAAGTTTAGACTGTTCCTGGCCTAAGAAATACGGTACAAAATGAGCTGCTTGAACTCATTCTGAGTGCAACATAAGAATACAAAACTGAACCATCACACAGGACAAAGTCATGGAATCCTGAGTGTTTGGTCAAATGGTTTAATTTCATGCATATTTCACAGCTTGTCCTGTTCAGAATAGAAAAGCCAATAAAAATAAGCTTTAAATAAGGATGAGAAAATATATGTACATCTGCTCTGTGAAAACAAACATTCCAGACACTGTTTTTCTGGTGGGGATAGGACAGAAGTGATAACCAAATAGAATCAGTTAATGATGACAGTTCAAGGACAAATACTGAAATCTACTAAGAGCTAAATAAAGCAGACACATATACAACGTTACAGTTTCATGTCTGTCATTCCTCACAAGGTTTCCAAAGTTTTAAGGTATATAATGCCTCCATTATATCCCTTTTGAAAACTTTAATGTTACCATGTTACTTTCATCCACAAAAAAATCAAAGTGTGTCTCTCTGCACACATGCACTCCAACCCATCTCCCTCAGCAATCCCGGGTGATGTCGCTGAGGCTTTTTTGAGGAACACCGGCCACCGCAAAGGCTTCCTAAACAAAAATGGACACCTTTCCCAAAATTCATGCTGATCCACTTTCATCCATGTTTGATAAATTAATGTTTTTATAAAAAAATATGCTCTCAAGTATGGGTATGGGGTAGAGTAGGGTTATGGGAAGGCAGTCTTTGTAGAGTGCCTTCAGAGGAAACAATGTCACCCATTGTATAGCGGGGAAGTGAATGAGTAAGTCAAATAAAATGTTTGGATTAACAAAATGTTTTCTCTGATCAAATTTCATAGAAGTTCTTTCAGCATACAAACCTGTGGCCACCTCTTTGTGCAATAAAGATGATAACAAAAATAACAAAAGCAGCTATAATGTGCTTAATGCCAAGTTATTATGTGCTTTAAATGTATTCTCCGGTTGGGTCTCCTAACTAGTTACAGATGAGGACATCAAGGCTCAGAGAGACCTCAGGTGACTCATCAAAATCACATATCTACTACAATAATCAAGACTGTATGTACAAGGTAAGGATGGACATGAAGATCAGAGGAATACAGCTGAGAGTCCAGTAAGAAACCCAGGCATCTATGGTCTATGCCAAATCAACTCGCTAGTGAACTGATTTTCCACAAGGGTGCCAAGACAATTAAGAAAAGGCTTTTTGGGGGCGCCTGGGTAGCGCAGTTGTTAAGCGTCTGCCTTCGGCTCTGGGCGTGATCCTGGCGTTTCGGGATCAAGTCCCACATCAGGCTCCTCGGCTGGGAGCCTGCTTCTCCCTCTCCCTCTCCCCTGCTGTGTTCCCTCTCTCACTGGCTGTCTCTCTGTCACATAAATAAATAAAATCTTTAAAAAAAAAAAAAAAGAAAGAAAAGGCTTTTTGATAAGTGGTGCTGGGACAACTGCAATTCCACATGAAAACAATGAATTTAGACCTCTAATTCACACCAAATTAATTCAAAATGGATCAAAGACCTGAACAGTGTAAATCTTTGTAACCTTGGATTTGGCAATGGTTTCTTAGATAAGGCACTTAAAGTACAAACAACCAAAGAAAAATAGACAAACTTCTATTCATCAAAATTAGATTTGTTTGAGCTTCAAAGAATAAGAAAGTGAGGAAAACAACCCACAGAACAGAAGCAAACATTTGCAACTCATGTATCTAACTAGGATCTGGTATCTAGAATGTATAAAGGTCTAGAATCCAGAATATATAAAGACTTACAACTCAACAATAAAAAGATAATCAATTTAAAATAAACAAAAGGCTTGGATCATAACATAGAAGAAAATCTCAATGATCTAAGATTTGGAAATGACTTTTTAAATACAACACCAAAGGCATTATCTATTTAAAAAGAACTGATAAGCTAGACTTAATTAAAATTAAAAACTTCTTTGTGAAAGACACTGCCAAGAAAGTGAAAAGCAAAGCCACAGATTGGGAGAAAATATTTGCAAAAGACATTTCTCATTAAAAAACAAAAACAAAAACAAACAAAACAACCTGGTTAAAAAAAGGGCCAAAGACTTTAACAGACACCTCACCAAAGGCACACTGATGGCAAATAAGCACATGGAAAGATGGTCCTCATATATCATCAGGGAATTGCAAATTAAAACAGCAATGAGATCAGAATGACCAAAATCCAAAACTCTGACAACACCAAGAGCTGATGAGGATGTGGAGCTGCAGAAACTCTCATTCGTTGCTGATGGGACTGTAAATTGGTACAGCCACTTTGGAAAACAGTTTGGTGATTCTTACAAAACGAAACATCATCTTGCCATACAATCCAGCAATGCACTCTTTGGTATTTACCCAAAGGAGCTGAAAACTCATGTCCCTACAAAAACATGTTACAGGATGCTTACAGCAGCTTTATTCACAATTACCAAAACTGGGGAGCAACTAAGATGTCCTTCAGTAGGTGAATGGATTAATGTGGTACATCCAGACAAAGGAATAGTATTTAGCATTAAAAAGAAATGAGCTATCAAACAATGAAAAGATATGGAGAAAACCTGAATGTGTATTACAAAGTGAAAGAAGCCGATCTGAAAAACCTACATAACATAGGATTCCAACTATATGATACTCTGGAAAGAGGCAAAACTCTGGAGACACTAAAAAGATCAGTAGTTGCCAGAGGTTCCGAGGTGGGGACAGGGAGGAGAAAGAGGGATGAACAGGTGGAACACATAGGATTTTTAGGGCAATGAAACCATTCTATATGATACTATAATGATGGATATATGTCATTATAAATGTGTTCAAACCCATAAAATGTACAACAGCAAGAATGAACCCTAATGTAAACTATGGACTCGGTGCTAATGATGTGTCAGCATGGATTCATCATTAGTAACAAATGTACCACTCTGATGCAGATGTTGATAATGGGGAAAAACACGTATGTATCAGGGCAGGAGGTATATGGGACATCTCTATACTTTTTGCTCAATACTGCTGTGAACTTAAAACCGCTTTAAAAAAACGAAAACGTGCTTAAAAAATAAGCAAAGTGTTTGAATAGATATTTCTCCAAAGAAGATATACAAATAGCCCATACGCACATAAAAAGGTGTTCAACATCACTTACCATCAGGGAAATGAAAACGCATCACAATGAGGTATCACTTCGTACCCATTAGGATAGTTAAAATCAGAAAGACAGACAATAACAAGTGTTGGCCAGAATATAGAGAAATCAGAACCCTCATACATTGCTGTTGGGCCTATAAAATGGGGCAGCCGCTTTGGAAAACAATTTTAGTTTCTCAAAAGGTTAAACATAATAGTTACCATATGACCCCAATATTTCAATCCTGGGTATATACTCAAGAGAACTGAAAACATATGTTCACACAAAAAGACTTGTACATAAGTGTTCATAGTAGCTTTATTCACAAAAAAAACAAAATGTGGAAACAACCCAGTATCTATCAACTGATGAATGCATAAACAAATATGGGTGTTGGGTGTACCCATACAACAGAATATTATCCAGCTCCAAAAAGGAATGTAGTACTAATATATGCTACGATATAGATGAAACTTGCAAATGAAGTGACCAAAGCCAGTCACAATGGACCACATACTCCATTTATACAGAACATCCAGAACAGGTAAACATATAGAGATAGAAAGTAGATTTGGGGTTGCCAGGAGTGTGGGCAGAGATACGTGGGGACTGGCTGCTAACAGGTATGAAGTTCCTCTTGTGGGTGGTGAAAATGTTGTGAAATTAGCTAGTAATGATGATTCCACAAAAGGCAACAAAACGCAATGAACTGCACATTTTAAAAGAGTGAATTTTATAGTATGCAAATTATTTCTCATCTTTAAAATTATGCCAAAAGTAAAAAAAAAAAAAAGATGTATCCATAAGTAAGTGGCAGAATCAGAATTTAAACTGTGGGCACCTGGCTTCAGAGCCACACTGTCTCCCACTATCAGGCTAATAGTTGATGTACATTTGCCCAATTAAGGATAGCAGGAATTCCTTCCTTCCCTTCCATCCTTCTTTCCTTCCTTCCTTCAACAAATCCACTCAGTTAATAAAAACTTATTGAGCATATGGTATGTGCCAAGCAATGTATTTGCTGGCTTTTTTCTTTATTGTGTCAAAATACATACAATATAAAATCTACCATTTTAACCACTTTTTAAGTGTGCCATTCAGTGGTATTAAGTACATTCTTAGTATATAACCATTTCCATATGTTTTCATCTCCTGAAACTATAACTATTAAGCAGTAATTCTCACTTCCCTTACCCCCAGCCCCTGATAACTTTTATTCTACTTCCGTCTCTAAGAATTTTTTCATTCTAGATGCCTCATATAAGTGAAATTATGCAATATTTGTCCTTTTTTTTGTCTGCCTTCTTTCACTCAGCAAAATGTCTTAAGAGTTCATCCATTCTGTACTATGTATCAGAACTTCATTCTTTTTATGGCTGAATAATATTCCACTCTATGTATACACCACAGTTTGTTCACCCATTCTTCTCTCACGGAACACGTGGATCGTCTCCACCCTTTGGCTATTGTGAATAATGCAGTGATGAACATGGGCATACAAATATCTGTTTTCCCATTTTTAATTCTTTTAGGTGTGTAGCTAAAAGTGGAATTGATGGGTGATACAATAACTCTATGCTTAACTTTTTGAGGAACCGCCAACCTGTTTTGCACAGCAGCTGCGCCATTTTGCATTCCCGCCAACAATGTCCAAAGGTTCCAATTTCTCCACAACCTTGCCAACACTTGCTATTTTCATTACTTTTACAATGGCCATCCTCATGGGTATGAAGTATCTCATCATGGTTTTGATGTGCATTTCCCTAACAGCTAGTGATGTTAGGCATCTTTTCATGTGCTTGTTGGTCATTTGTCTATCTTCTTTGGAGAAATGTATATTCAAGACCTTCACTCATTTTTTAATTGAGCTGCTTTTTTGTTGTTTTATAAGTTATAAATGTACTTGTTTGTTGAAAACAGAGGTAAATATATGAACCAAAGAAAATGAAGCAAAGCAGGATCTCGCATATTACAAAAGAATCATCCAGCATACCTTTAAATATTACACACCTCTCATGATAAGAAATGTATTTGTTTATAGTCCATGTTGATGGGTTATTGGTGAAGTCAGTAAAGAAGAAAGATTAAACTATTGAAAGTAAATATATTATTTATGTACATGATATATAATAGACTACTCAACATTAAATAGTTCTTAAAAACAATGGAATCCAGAGGGGACTATGATCAAACATACAAACATAGGTGTTATGAGAAAATTTTCCCGAGTGTATATCTATTGACTGAATTTATTTCATCAGATTACTTTCAAAAAGATTTGAGGTCTTTATAAAATATATATGAACCATGAGAGACTATGGACTCTGGGAAACAAACTGAGGGCTTCGGGGGGGGGGGGGGTTTGGGGGACTGGGATAGGCCGGTGACGGGTATTAAGGAGGGCACATATTGCATGGTGCACTGGGTGTTATACGCAAATAATGAATCATGGAACATTACATCAAAAACTAAGGATATACTGTATGGTGACTAATATAATAAAAAGTTATTATAAAAAAAAGAAATAAACCCATTCTTATATGGTCAGTTAATCTATGACAAAGGAGACAAGAACACACGATGGGGAAAAGAGTCTCTCCAATAAATAGTGCTAGGGAAACTGGACCACTTTCCTACACCGTACTCAAAAATAAACTCAAAATGGATTAAAGAGGTAAGCGTGAGACCTGAAACCATAAAACTACAATAAGATAACATAGGCAGTAATCTCTTAGACATCGGCCTTACCAACATATTTATGGATATATGGGTATGTCTTGTCAGGCAAGTAAAACAAAAGCAAAAATAAACTACTGGGACCATTCCAAAGTAAAAAGCATCTGCCCAATAAAGGAATCCATTAACAAAACAAAAAGGCAACCTACTGAATAGAATATATTTGCAAATAATATGTCCAATAAAAAGTTAATATCCAAATTACATAAAGAAATTACACAACTCAACACCAATAAAGCAAATTATCTGACTTAAAAATGGGCAAAGAACCTTAATTGACATTTTTCTAAAGAAGACATACAGATAGCAAACTGACAAACAAGAAGATTCTCAGCATCATTCATCAGCAGAGAAATGCAAATCAACACCACAATGAAATATCACTTCACACCAGTCAGAAAAGCTAGCATCAAAAAGATAAGAAATAACAAGTGTTGATAAGAATGAGAAAAACGAACTCTTGTACACTGTTGGTAGGAATGTAAATTAGTGTAACCTCAGTGGATAATAGTATGAAAGTTTCTCAAGAAATTAAAAACAGAAATATCATATGATCTGATAATTCCACTCTTGGGTATTTACCCAAAGAAAATGAATACACTAATTTGAAGAGATGTATGCATCCCTATGTTCACTGCAGCGTTATTTACAATGGGTAAGATATGGAAGCAACCCAAGTATCCGGCAATAGATAAATGGAGAAAGGAGATGTGGTGTGCATACACACACACACACACACACACACACACGATGGAATATTACTCAGTCATAAAGAAGAATGAAATCTTACGATTTAAAATGACATGAATGGACCTAGGACGTATTATGCTAAATGAAATAAGTCAGACACAAATACAAATACCATAAGATTTCACTTACATGTGGAATCTAAAAAACAAAAGAAATAAACAAAAGAATAGAAACGGACTCAAATACAGAGAACAAAGTGGTGGTTGCAATAGATGAGGGAGTGGAGGGATAGGCAAAACAGGTGAAGAGGATTAAGAATTATAAACTTCCAGTTATAAAATGAATAAATTACCGGGATGAAAAGTGCAGCATACGGAATACAATCAATAATACCGTACTAACATGTATGGTGACAGATAGTGACTTATAATGGTGAGCATTGAATAATGTATAGAATTGTTAAATCACTATGTTGTACACATGAAACTAATATAACATTGTATGTCAATCATACTTCAATAATAAAAATTAAAAATAAATAAATAAAAATCTATAGAAAAAGAACCTGACAATATACTTTAGAAATTTAATCTGACGCAGCAGGGCTTGCACAAAAATTTAAATACACTGATGTTTATCACAGTTCTTTATTATAGGAACAAAAATGAAGACAAATTAAGTATTCAATACTAGGAGATGAATTGTCAAAAACTATGAAGTGCCTGAGATGTTAACCTACTTGTAACATATAAGTTAACCTCCCACAGTTTCATGGATGCTGACAGAAAACATTAGACTTCTGGGTCAGAAACAAAGGACTTTATTACTCATTGCACACCTAGAAGCATAAGCCTCATTTCCATCAGCTCCCCATGCCCCCACCCTAACTCCAAGTCTTAGGGGCAAGATGGAGCAGCCCGGATGATGGCTGCACATAGAGCAGATCTGTGTCACAGATGAACAAACTCAGAGCTTAGAGTTTAAGAAAAGTCAGCCTCATAGGAGGTATGCCAGCAACCCTAACCAACATCTGCCTCCAAGGAAAACATGTTTATTATCTTGGACCCGCAAACAAATTTTCCCTTTGCCCCTGAGGGAGAAACTATTTGTATCTTCCAAGGCTATTTGCAATAAAATCATCCTTGAGAAGGTAGTTCAGAGCAAAAGTGCAGAAACATTTAAAAGCCACAGAGAATCTCCTCCCAACACGAGATAATTTTATGATGTATCCAATGTGAGATGCTATAGTTATGATCACGTTTCAGAAGAATGTTTACTAAACTGAGAAAAACAGTGATAATATATTGACATGTAAAAAAAACAGTTCTCATTCCCTAAAATTATATACACACACAAAGAAAATGAACTTAATTTTTTATATTACTTTTCTATTTATATGTAAAGAAAGGGCTGATAATCTATACAGAGTTAACAGCACTTTCCTGGGTGTTGAGATACTCACGATTTTTATTTTCTTTTTACTCTTTTGAACTAAATTTTCTGCGATATACTTTTATAAACAGAAAAAAAAGGCATTTCAAAAATATACATAGATATGACTGACACCTAAGGTACAAGTGATAAAAGAAAAAAATGTATATGTTAGACTTCATCAGAATTAAAAATCTTTTGAGGAGACATTTGCAAGTCATATATCTAGTTAGGGACCTGTATCCAGAATATAAAAAGAACTTTTTTTGCAACTAAATAAGTAAATACATAAAAAGACAAATAATGCAATTTAAAAATGATCGAAGGATTTGAACAGATGGTTCTCCAAAGAAGATAAAACCAATGGTCACCAAGTGCATGAAAAGATGCACAACATAAATTTGTCATCAAGGAGATGCAAATCAAAACCATGATAAATACCACTTCATACCCACTAAGATGAATAAAAGAAAAAAGACAGTAACATATGCTGACAAGGATATGGAAAAACTAGAACCCTCATACATTGTTGGTAGAACTTTGAAACGGTACAACCACTTCAGAAAAGTTGGGCAGTTCCTCAAAATGTGAAACCTAGGGTTCCATAGGATTCAACAATTTCACTCTTAGAGAAGTGAGATTCCACCTAGGAGAAAGAAAACCATATGCCCACACGAAAACTGGTATGCAAAAGTTCATAGGAGCATTATTCACAATAGCCCAATAATGGAAACAAGACAAATATCCATCAATTGATGAATGGATAAACAAAATCTAGTATATCCATAGAATGGATAGAAAGTAATGAAGTACTGATATATGCTACAATTTGGATGAACCCTGAAAACATTTTGCTAAGTGAAAAACGCAAGCCACATGTTGCATGACTCAATTTATACGAAATGTCCAGAAAACGCAAATACAGAGAGACAGAAAGTGCATTAGTGCTTGACGGGTAAGCAGGAGGGAGAAATGGGAGTGATCACTGCTAAGTATGGCTTTCTTTCTGGAGTGATGACATGTTCTGGAATTAGATAATTGTGTTGGTGAATATACAAAAAAGGACAGAATTATATACTTTGAAAGAATTAATTTTATAGTATGTGAATTCTGGGTAAGGTTGTTATTAAATATATACACATATATATTTAAATATATATTTACATATGTATATGTATTTATATATATTTACATATGTATATATATATCACCCACATAATAAAATCTTCAATTATTAAAATGGAAAAAGATATAAGTAGATAATACAGAAAAATAACAAAATGTCAAAAAACATGTTTGAAAAAATTTCAACATCACTAGTAAAAAAAAAAAATACAATGAAAGAATGAAGTGCCATTCCCCTTCTTTAAGTTAGCAAAATTTTTAATTAATTAATTTATTTATTTTTAGGCTTTCTTTGCCTTTATTTTTTTTTAATTAACAACATATAATGTATTATTGGTTTCAGAGGTAGAGGTCTGTGATTCATCAGTCTTATATAATACCCAATAGCAAATATTTTTTAAATAATAAAGCAATGGCACAGTGAGAAGGACACTATACCTGGTTTCTAAAAATTGATATAATGTTTTTGTAAAGTCATTTGGCAATATATATCAATTGTTCACCTTCTGTGACACGGTAATTCCATCTAGGATTCTATCCTAAGGGAGTAATCACATATGCAGATAATAACTAATAAACAAGATTTTTATCATGACATTATTGTAATAGTCTTATGGGGAAATGGTTAATGTGATAACGATATTTCTATATTATAAAACATCACATAGTCCTCTAAAAGCCTGTTTTCAAAGACCACAATATGGTAAAGTTAAAGGAAGCATACTACAAAATTGAACTGGGTGACCCGTAATTTCTAAACAAACAAATACAAAGGCTGAGCATTCATGCAAAGAAAAAAAATGGCAGAAGGAAACATATTCAAATATTAACAGTGGCTAATTTCTATATCAATTCTAATATAGATTCAAAAATAACACTTCTATAACCTGAAAATTATTATTTGTTAAATAAAATCGAAAGAAGAGATAACATTTAATGCTAATAATATACTGGTGGTGAATGACACAGAAAAAGAATCTTTTCATGAGTCTATTGATCTCTCTCAATCACAGAGAACACTTGAGAATCAAATCACTATTTTCAAATGGGGGACATGGAATTTTGTAATTTTAAGTTGGTAAGTTTGACATTAATTCAAAGCAAGATTCTAAAATTGCTTCTTTAATGGAATTTTGTATGAACCTAGAAAAGGAAACCATCAATCAGCAGAACCATTGTGGATTCACTCAGTCATCATCACAGACAACTTCATTTTTTCCTTCAATAAGCTCTTTGGAGAGGTGATGAAGAACAAGTTTCTCAAATGGTAGATAGCACCAAACTGAAAGAACAAGTTAATCTGCTATCAGGATTGAGATCCTTGGAGATGGGGGCAAAGCAGTTTTGGTTACTAGGAAGTCACATCCACCTAATCTAGTTTCTTTCTTGGATGAAATTGTGGATGAGGTAACAGGGGGTGAGCTTGTTAAAATGCCAATGGTACAAACCGGGAGAGGCAGCAGAAATGTACCAGGATCAAAAGACAGAAGAAGGGATTAAGCAATAAGCCAAATCCAATGAGACTGTATTCAACAAAGATGAGGGTAAGACGCTATCATTCAAGGAAAAGGCAGGGCAGTCTTGACTTCACAGCACAACGTGTGGAGCTAACTTAAGGGGTCTCCTCCACAGTGAGCTCACAAAAAGGGCACTGAGATGTGGCTCTGTGGTACACACAATTTAAAAATAGTTATTAAATTATACTCTCTCCCACTTCAACAAAACCTGAAGTAATCATATTTTTGTAACTCACTGAGTAAAGTAGCTAGGATGGTAAAGGGACTTAAACGAAGCCACTAGTTGGTTGCTGGAATAAGTGGCACTAAGCTAACTACTTAGGTAGGAGGGAAGCGTTAGGGGGATGGCAGCATCAAATGAAATACTTAAAGGGCCATTTCCTAGAAGTAGGCCTGATGTACTGGGCAATATCCCAATGAACAGAGCTAGACCTAACTGCTAAAAACTAAAGTGAAACATATTTTTACTAAATATGAAGAAAACCTCTTAATGATTAGAGCTGTCCATGGTCACTATGGACTGCCAAAGAGACACAGTGAGTTCTGCGCATGAGAACTATGAAACTTGGAGTACCCAGGCACTTGGCTTAGAGGAAGCTCAAACATGATTCTAGAACAGAGAAGAACTATAAAACCCATCAGAAAATAGTTTTTAAAAAAAGGCAATAAATACATACCCATCAATACTTATTTTAAATGTAAATGGGCCAAATGCTCCAATCAAAAGACACAGTCTGGCTGACTGGATAAAAAAAACAAGACCCATTTGCTGCCTCCAAGAGAATCACTTCAGACCTAAAGACACACAGACTGAAAGTGAACAGATGGAAAAAGATATTCTATCCAAATGTGATGAAAAGAAACCTGGGGTAGCAATACTTATATCAGACAAAACAGACCTTAAAACAAAGACTGTAACAAAAGACAAAGAAGGTCATTCCAAAATGATAAAGAGATCACTCCAACAAGAGGATATAACAATTGTAAATATCTATGCACCCAACATGAGACCACCTAAATATAAAAAGCAAATACTAACAGACATCAAGGGAGAAACTGATAGCAATACAATAATATTGCAGACTTTCACACCCCATATACATCAATGGATAGATCATCCAAAGAGAAAAATCAATAAGGAAACAGAGTCCTTAAATGGTACATCAGACAAAATGGATTAATAGATAAATAAAAAACATGCCATTCAAACACAGAAGAAGATGCCTTTCAGGAGCACATGTAACAGTCTCCAGAATGGATCACATGTTAGGCCGCAAAAAAAGTCTCAATAAATTTAAGAAGACTCAAATCAAGCATTTTTTCCAACCACAACGATATGAAATAAGAAATTAATTATAATAAAAAAAAAACTAGGAAAAAACCCACAAGTATATAGAGGTTAAACAACATGCTACTAAACAACCAATGGGTCAACAAAGATCAAAGAGGAAATCCAAAAATACCTTGAGACAAATGAGAATGGAAAAACAATGGTCCAAATTCTATGGGATGTAGCAAAAGCATTTCTAAAAGGGAATTTTACATTAATTAATATAGGCCTACCTTAAAAAAGAAGGAAAATCGCAAATAAGCAACCTAACTTCCACCCAATGGACTATAAAAAGAACAAACAAAGTCCAAAGTTAGTAGAAGGAAGTAAGTAATAAAAATAAGAAGGGAAATAAATGAAATATAGATTTTAAAAACAATATAAAAGTTCAACAAAACTAAGAGCTGGTTCTGTCCAAAGATAACAAAATTGAAAGACCTTTAGCCAGACTCAATAAGAATAATACAGAGAGGGCCCAAATAAATAAAATCAGAAATGAAAGAGGAGAGGGTACAGCTGACACCACAGAATACAAAGGATTATAAGAGACTACTATGAACAAATATATGCCAACAAACTGGACCTAGAAAAAAATGAATAAACCTAGAAGAAACGGATAAATTCCTAGAAACACATAATCTTCCAAACTGAACTAGGAAGAAACAGAAAATCTGAACAGACCAAGTATTAGAATAAAATTGAGTAGGTGGGGGCGCCTGGGTAGCGCAGTCGTTAAAGCGTCTGCCTTCGGCTCAGGGCGTGATCCTGGCGATCCGGGATCGAGTCCCACATCAGGCTCTTCCGCTATGAGCCTGCTTCTTCCTCTCCCACTCCCCCTGCTGTGTTCCCTCTCTCGCTGGCTGTCTCTCTGTCACATAAATAAATAAAATCTTAAAAAAAAAAAAAAAATTGAGTAGGTTATCAAGAAACTCCCAATAAACAAAAATCCAGATGGATTTACAGGTCAATTCTACCAAATATTAAAGGAGCGTTAATATCTGTACTTCTCAAACTAGTCCCCAAAAAATAGAAGAGGAAGAAACACTTCCAATTCATTCTATGAGGCCAGCATTACCCTGATAGCAAAACCAGACAAAAATACTACAAAAAAAAATAAAATTACAGGCCAATATCCCTGATGAACCCAAACACCAAAGTCCTCAACAAAATATTACCAAACCAAATTCAACACTACATTAAAAGGATCATACAGAACAGTCAAGTGGGCTTTTGAAAGGTTGGTTCAATATGTGCAAATCAATCAATGTGTACACTACATTAACAAAATGATAAAAACTCTCAACAAAGTGAGTATAGAGGGAACATACCCCAGCATAATAAACATCATATGCAACAAACCCACTCTACAGTAAAAAGCTGAAAGCTTTCCTTCTAAGATCAGGAACAAGACAAAGATGCTCACTCTCACCACTTTTATCCAACATAGTACTGAAAATCCTAGACCTAGTAATCAGATAAGCAAAAGAAATGAGGTATCCAAGTTGGTAAGGAAGAAGTAAAACTGTCACTATTTGCCAACAAAATGATACAGAAAACTCTAAAAACCCCACAAAAAAACTATTAGAATAAACAAATTCAGTAAGGTTGCAGGATACAAAATTAATACCCAGAAATTTGTTGCTAACAAATCTATACACTAATAAAGTATCAGAAAGAATAATTAAGAAAACAATCCCATTTACAATTCCATCAAAAAAGAATGAAATACCTAGAAATAAATGTGACGAAGGAGGTTAAAGACATACTCTGAAAGCTAGAAGGCATGGATGAAAGAAATTAAGACAACACAAATAAATGGAAAGATATACTGTGCTCATGGATTGGAAGAACCAATATTGTTAAAATGTTCATACTACCTAAAGCAATCTACAGATTCAATGCAATCCCTATCAAAAAAACAATGGCATATTTCATAGAACTAGAATAAATAAACCTAAAATTTGTATGAAACGACAAAAGATCCCAAATGGCCAGAGCAATCTTGAGAAAGAACAGAACTGAAGGTATCAAGCTCCCAGATTTCAAACTATACTACAAACCTAGAGTCCTCAAAACAGTATGTTACTGGCACTAAAACAGACACATAGATCAATGAAACAGAACAAGAGCCCAGAAATAAACCCACATTTATGTGGTCAATTAATCTAAAACAAAGGAGGCAGGAATACACAATGGGGGAAAGACAGTCTCTTTAATTAATGGTGCTGGGGAACCGGACACCTACATGTAAAGAATGAAACTGGACCGCTTTCTTACATCATATACTAAAATAAACTTGATATGGATTAAAGACTTATATATACATAAAGTTCATAAAACATAACGTAGGCAGTAATCTCAATGACACCGATCCAATTTTAGCAATATTTTTTTGGATCTATCTTCACAGACAAGGGCAACAAAAGCAAAAATAAACAAATAGCACTACATCAAACTGAAAAGCTTTTTTTCACAACAAAGGAAACCATCAACAAAATAAAAAGACAACCTACTAGATGAAAGAAGATATATGCTAATGATACATCTGATAAGGAACTAATTTACAAAACATATAAAGAACTCATACAATCTGACTCTAAAAAACCCCGCAACAATCCCTTTTAAAAATGGGCAGAGGACCTGAACAGACATTTTCCAAAAAGACATACAGGTGGCCAAGAGACACAGGAAAAGTTGCTCTACATCACTAATCATCAGGGAAAGGAAAATCAACACCACAATGAGATATCACCCCACATCTGTCAGAATAGCTAGTATCAAAAAGATAAGAAATAACAAATGTTGGCAAGGGTGTAGAGAAAAGGAAACCCTCACGCACTATTGGTGGGAATGAAAATTGATGCAGCCACTATGGAAAATAGTATGGAGGATCCTCAAAAAATTAAAAATAGAATTATCATATGATCCAGCCATTCCACTACTGGGTATTAACCCAACGGAAACAAAAATGCTAATTCAAAAAGATAGATGTATATTGCAGCATTATTTACAATGACCAAGATATGGAAGCAACCTGAGAGTCCTCAACAGATGAATGGATAAAGACTATATGGCATATTTATGAAATGGAATATCATTCCGTCATAAAAAAGAGTTAAGTCTTGCCATTTGCAACTACATGGATGGACCTAGAGGTATGATATTATGCTAAATGAAGTAAGTCAGACAGAGAAAGACAAACACCATATGATTTCACTTATATGTGGAATCTAAAAAACCAAACAAAACAAAGTAGAAACATACTCAAACATACTCATAAGTACAGAGGACAACTGAGTAGTTGCCAGAGGGGAGGAGTGGTGGATGGGCAAAGTAGGTGAAGGAGATTAAGAGGTATAAACTTTCAGTTATAAAATAAATAAGTCACAGGGATGTAAAGTGCAGCATAGGGAACAGGCAATAATATTGTAACCATGTAGGGTGACAGATGGTGACCACACTTATCATGGTGATTTCATAATTATGTAAATGTTGAATCACTATGTTATACTCCTGAAACTGATAATCCTGTATGTCAACTACACTTCAATTTAAAAAAAAAAAATGATTCTAATCATTGTCTTCTCAGATGCCTGCAATACCTCTATATCTTCACTGCCAAAAACCAATTGTTCAGATGCCTCTATTCCTTTAAAAGATAAACTAGTGTCTTTTATACAAACAGATATAATTGTGGGAAACAACTTCTCTATATCCAGCAAGACCTTTTCTGCCATCTCTATCCTTTCTTTCTGCTGAGACTATAAAGAATTTGTCCAAATACTGGGCCATATGAGAATCTTTCGAATACTGAAAGATACCGTGTAATACCCTAATAAGATTGTTCCTACTCTAAGGCTTTCTACACTGAGCAATATATACTAAGAAAATTATACGAGGGATTTTCATAGGGGCTCAAAATCCAAATCCCTAAGAGTAGAGACAGGTTATACAAACTATAGTCACATGAAAAATATGCACTATTAAAACAATAAATAGGTGAGTGAATTCTGAATATAAAATATACATACAAACTAACAGTGGGCCAAATGCTCAGTATGAGAGAAAAAGCACACTATGACTATGTAAAAAGGGCCACTGTCACAAATTAGAATTGAATTTGGAATGATAGAAATATAACTTAATGCTCACTGGGTTGGTTTTCTAAGGAATTGTTGAAGTGTTTAACAATTAAATTCCATATTCCCTTTTGATGTAAACCTATCTATTCACACCATCTAAACAACTGTTTCCAAAGTATTTAGGTTTTGTATACTGTACAAGTCATTCTATATTGTTGGAAACACATGAAGAGTAAGGTTTTAGTTATAAAATACATGTCATAATTTCCTCAAAAAAGTAACATAGAATCATTATATGACCCAGTAATTCCACTTCTAGGGATACACCTAAGAGAATTAAAAACTTATTTTCAGGGGGTGGGGGATTGGGCAAAATGAGTGAAGGGGTGAGGGAGATACAGGCCTCCAGCTATGGAATGAGTAAATCGTGGGAATAAAAGAGCATAAGGAATACAGTCAATGAAGTGTAATAGCCATGTAATGGGACAGATGGCAGCTACACTTGTGGTGAGCACAGCATAAAGTATAAACTTGTCAAATCACTAAGTTGTACACCTGAAATTAAGGTAACATTGTGAGTCAACTATACTCCAATTTTTAAAAAAACTTATTTTCACACACACACAAAAACAAGCATAGGAGTGTTCATAGCAGCACTATTCATAATAACCAAAAAGTGGGAACATCTCAAAGCCCATTAAATGACGAATGGATAAACAGCATGTGGTATGTCCACATAGTGGAATATTAGCCTGCAGAAAGGGAATGAGGTATCATTACATGCTACGAGCTGGATGAACCTAGAAAAAATCATGCTAAATGAAAGAAGTCACAAGAGGCCATATCTTAGATTATGATATGAAATGTCCAGAATAGGCAAATCTAACAGAGACCAAAAGTAAATTAATGGTTGGCATGAGGGGATAAGGATTGACTACTAACAGGCACTGGGCTTCTTTTGGGGGTGATGAAATGCTCTGAATTAGAAACTGGTGATGGTTGCACAACATCGTAAATGCGCTAACAAACACTGAATTGTATAAAATGACTGAAATGGTGAATTTCATGGTATTTAGATTCTCATTTAAACTACATATATTCACAAAACACATATCCTTATATATATGTAAGATAAATACTGACATCTACAAGTACTCAACACAATCTATTAGAGGATTCACAATACTGTCCCTAGTCATGGGTACAGCGCACAAGGCGTGGATCACTAAAGCAAATAGTGAAACCAAGAATCACCCACTCCTTCTATTATTCCATTATTAATTTATTTGCTATATGCTTAATTGGTGCCGGGAATTGTGTTAGGGGTGAACAAGACATGATCCTCACCTTCACAGGGCTCTGAGTCTAGCAGGGGAGCCTGACATTAAACAATCACTTAAACAAATCTACAACTTGTAACAAGGGGCATAAGGTGAAAAACTACATTTGGTGATACACTGTAACGGGCAAGCCTGACTCAGGAGAAACTGGGCAATAACCACTCTGAGGATATTCTATCTGGTCTACAACTAGAGAGATGAGTTTTAGCCAGGTGAAGAGTGAGAATAAGAGTATCCCCCAGATGGAACAGCAGTGCAGAAGTCCTGAAGTGGAAAAGAACTCATATTTGAGAAACTGACAAAGGCTAGTTGTGACCAGGGGATAGTGAATAACAGAACGATTGTCGCAGAATGAGGCAGGGAAGCGAAGAGGGGTCAGCCTACACAAGGACTTACGGGTCACTCTGAGCATTCTCACTTTATACACTGAGTACAAAGGGAAGTTGGCTCAGTCGATTAAGGGTCTGACTCCTGATTTCGGCTCAAGTCATGATCTCAGGGCCATGAGATTGAGCCCTGTGTCGGGCTCCGAGCTCAGCACAGAGTTTGCTTGAGATTCTCTCTCTTCCTCTCCCTCTGCCCCCTACCCCTGTGCTCACACCCTCTCACTACCTCTCTAAAATAAATACATAAATCTTAAAAAAACAAAAACAAAGGGAAGTCACCTAAGAAATTCAGCAGGCAAGTCACATGATCAACTTGTGCCATAAAAGCGTCACCAGGCTCCCTTTGTGGAGAAGGGGTTAGAGAAGAGCGAAGAGGACAGCTACCAGTTAGTAGACTATTCCAGTAATGACTCAGACAAGGGGATGAGGTGGAAAGAGAAGACATTTTCAAGGTCAGTTTTTCAATTTGGTAGGTCATCACATACTCTATTTTACAACTAAAATTTACTGATGTAAATTTCTTCCAGAAAGCTCAAAGCATAAAAAGTAGACATTACTTAGCCAGAATCCTAGACACACTAGCTTCAGTCCAATACCAAACCAAATCCTACAAAACACTTCAAGGTATGTCCAGGAGTCCTGAAGCCTTTTCATATAACTGAATCCAAATTATCCCTAAGCTTCTTGCAGGGTATTTTCTTACTAGCAAGCTTTTAGAGTGGTTAAAAAATAAAAATAAATAAATAAATAAAAATAAATCCAGACAGTGAAGCAAAAACTCAGATTACTGTGATGAGTACAGGTAATGCGTGGTGTCCTCACTTTGACCCAACTGCAAACTAGCTTGTCCTTGGAACATCATTTTTCTATAAAGGAACCATTCTGGGAGAGAAACACCCTGCTTAACATATGCTCTGTTAAAGGCTTCAGTTAAACACGCACACACACACACAGAAAGAAATATGTGCAAAGTATTCCAGATTATTCATGTGCATCTGTCTCCTTAAATTGCACTCCAGAGACTGAAGCAGAACACAAAGGCTGTGATGGATATCACGCAGCTTATAAAGAGTAAATGAATGACTTTCATTGTAGTAGCAAAGCAACTCTACATTATACACCCATACATGCATGCATTTCTTTTCCTCTTAAAAACCTGCTATCTACATGGCATATATCACTTCAAACCCACAGTGGGTCAGAAAAACAAAATTTGTGAATATCCTTATATCCTTATAGCCCAAGACATGAATCATGAAATCTAAAGCCAACTACCAATCCAGCTCCCCCAGAGCATACTGGAAGCAAATAATAAAGATGAATACGACCATCACTAACGATACACTTTGCAACACGTACTCTGTAAGTAGCTGTGTTCTAATTTTCATTTATACTGTGAAAATTAGTTTTGCACTTAAAATGCAAAATGAAAAGAGGTAGCCTCAAGCTATCATTTCATCATTTCCATCTTTATCACTCATAAGGTTTCAGCTTCTTTGAGGTTGTAATGGTATCTTACAATACATCATATTGACACAATTGCATGACAGCTGTTTCAAGTGCTCCTGGTCCTCCTTGACTCCTTCCATGTTAAGACTCCACTCTTTTTTTTTTTTTTTTAAGATTTTATTTATTTATTTGACAGAGAGAGAGAGAGACAGCCAGTGAGAGAAGGAACACAAGCAGGGGGAGTGGGAGAGGAAGAAGCAGGCTCCCAGAGGAGGAGCCCAATGTGGGGCTCGATCCCAGAACGCTGGGATCACGCCCGGAGCCTAAGGCAAACGCTTAATGACTGAGCCACTCAGGCGCCCCAAGACTCCACTCTTCCTTAAGAAGACTTCCCTCACCCTTTACGGTTGAGCTCATTCTCATCCATCCTCTCCTCTGCCCACTGTCTCTTGTATATATCTCTGTCCAGACTTAAAACTGCCTCCCCTTCCAGACAAGGGTTCCCTGATGCTCACACATGAAAGGTTCTCAAAGGCTTGTGAAATGAAATGAATGAATAAATGAATCTGATCCACCCAATCTCTGTATTTAATTTTTTCCACCTGCGTTATCCTAAATGTTAATGACCCTCAATCCAATAACATTTCAGATGATTCTCCATTTTTTGCCATTTCCTGATAGAAGGAGATTTCTGATTTGAGGTACTACACTGCTTAGAGGGTGTTCATGAAAACCAATTATGAGAATAAGTAGAATATTGTCTGCTGCTCAGGTTTACACACATGGCTTTGTACAGAGTTTGAACATAGATTAGAAAAGGCCTTTACTCCCCAAATTCATATTCTATGGTGCCATGTCACTCTATCACTCCTGTTGTTGACATTCACATCAGGTATCATTTTTATAAAGGGCCCCCTTCATCATGACAAAGAAAAGATGCCCTTGGCAAGGACAAAGGGAGTCCATGAGTTAAATCTGTCATTCTGAAATAAATTATTTAGCACCACTTAAATCCTGAAAGCTTTGAGCCACCTACCTTGTGGTTTATGCCACTTTCTTCTATGTTTACAATTTCCCAATAGTAAAGCAACAATTTAATTCCATAGTGCAAAATCAATACAATTTAAATTTACTTTTGGAACTGACACTATCTAACAAACTAAAAGATTTATTCTTCCCCTGACATGAGATCATTGTAAAGCTGCTTCTACAAAGAGGTACTTAGGAACCATTCCAAAATTTAGGAATGAATTCTTCTTACTGGACTTATAACAAAGCGTTGCCCACCCCTCCCTCCTTGCATGAAATGAGTGGGATTCCTGGGGCCGCCTAAATTGTGACCACACAGACCCAGCTTTGACTTTATCAAGGGCCTAGATTTTGAACGTGAGATCGTCCTGGAAACACAAGGAGCTGTGGTGGTTGCAAGGCGAGATAGCCAACTGGCTTGAAATATATTCTTTCACTAGTTTAGGGTTTTTATCAGACAGGAATGTTGATCATCGTTTTCACTCTAAATTATATTACTAGTGCAACTATGAGTGGGAGAGTTTGGTGCAGCCGTCAACGATTCCAGTGTAATTTTTCTGGAATGACCAGGGACCAGGCGCTTTTGTTGAGCGGCAAAAGCTGGTGCTGTTTTCAAACACAACAGAGAATGAATCTGTAAGCTGCACCCTCCTCAATGAACGAAAATTGGGGGAAAAGGCAAGAAGATGGAAGGACTGATAATAACATTCACCCCAGCAAATATCGATCATCCCGTCTGTGTAAGGTCCATTGCAGCTGATAGCCTGAGGATGGGGTAGCTGAAGGGCGAGCCCTGTAGGTCTGAACCCTTAGAGTCAACAAGCTTCCGGAACGCCTTTAATTCACCTGCACGTAACTCCTTCCCTTGCACCTGTCATCAGGAAGGCTTGTTTCTCTTTCAACTGCTCAGAGCAGCCAACAGAAAATTGGCGGAGGGCTGGGGAGGGGGAAGTAGCGGCAGCAACCTGGTGCCAGACTAGAAGGGAGCGTTTATCAGCTTATCAGCAGCCCTATTACTCAACGGACAACTGGAGTTCCCTCCCGTTCACCCTCATGTCCAATGCGCACTCTCAAGGACAAGAGGTTAGATCCAGCAACAGCCAGAGCTAGGCCTGTGAGGCAGCAAGAGAAAGACCAGCCTCGCAGCGAACCCAGAGATGCTCGAGCGCTGCCTCCTCCTCCCTCGCTCGCCGTGCCGGCCCCGCCAGCCCCCGCAGGGAAGCCGGGCCTCCCGCCCGCTCAGCATCCCTCCTCCAGCTCCTGCTCTCCCTCTTCCGCCCGCACGCGTGCCACCAACCTTGGGCGTGCGGATGTGCTCCATGGTGGGCCCACTTCTGCAAGGTCCTGGGCGGCCGCGGCCTCACGCACCTGCGCGCGTCTGCAGCGCGGTGGGAGGGGCGCGGGGAGGGGGCTTCGCGCCCGGGAGCGGGCGGGCCACAGGGCTTGGCTCCGCCTTCAGGTGCGGCGGCGCCCGCGCGAGGCCGGCGTGTGGGCCCGGGGCGCCAGCGCGGCCCTAGAGCGCGCGTGCCTCCGCGCTCCTGCCACCTTCCCTGCGTGCGGCAGCCCGGCCCAGTCTTAGTTGGGGTCACCAAGAGCCGCTGGCTGCTTTTTAAGAGGGGCAGCCAGCGTAATACTGTGAGGCTACTGTTCCCCGAGACACAATGGGGGCCTTGTGTCGGGCGTGGCCTCTTGGAGGATTGCTGGGGAGTACGCGCAGCTCCGCACCGCCCATTGATCGGCTTCCTTCAGAGCGTCCCAGCATAGGTAGGACTTCAGGGTGGGGCAGGAAAAAGGCTGCCACTTGCACTCCAGATCCGGACGGCCTAGTGGGCTCTGTCTGTATGTTTGAGCACGTGAGCATCTGGCGTAGCATTTGGGATAAGGGTGGAAATAATAGCAACAGTGTTAGATCCTTAGGAGGTGTTCTATGAAGTCAGAAATCTCACACCAACCTGCCACTTAACTGTTGGAAAAGATGCCTTCTCTTGGCACCGTGTTGGCTGCTCATTTGCCGCCTTCACTTAGCTCTAACTGAACTAGAAGGTAAAGATACAAAACATCCATTATAAGGTATCATTTTTCCACTTGTATTAAGAGTAGTTGTTGCTATTGCTTGCATTAAGCTATCGGGGAAAAGCCAGAGAAGAAATGCCACCACTAACCCCCACCCCAGCCTTTTTTTTTTTTTTTTTACAACCCTAAGTGCACAACCTTCCACTATAACTAAAATTTCACAGGACTCAACATAGTTCTTGGAATAATGGCCATTCAGTTTTTTCCCTAGCTCTTATTCATCTCTCTTTCCAATTGGATTGTAAATTCTTTAACTGTAGAGATTCTGTTTTTTAGCTCTTGTTGTTCAATGCATGGTAGGCACATGGCAGCTTTCCAAATAAATGGTTAATCAATAGAGTGTTACATTTATTTTAAAATTTCCAGATATTTTTCACCTATCTTGTAGCATTTCAACCTCCTACCGCCCTGGGAGACACTTAGAACGAGAATGATAAACCGATAAACTGATGTTTGCATTTGACAAAATTGACCCAGGGTATAATTTCTGCCTTACGAAAGAACACCAGGAATAGAGTCAGGAACACTCCAATCCCAACTCATTGGCCTCAGTTTCCTCATTTGTAAAATGAAAGTCATCTGCCTAAATGATCTTAAAGGGACCTTCCACCTCCAAGTTCCATAAGTACTAGGAATTCTATATTCGATTTGGGGTTTGCATTCTGAATGGGATAATAATCTTGGAATTATGTGATTTCAGGGCTCTTCTATCCCTCTACTGGTGGACAAATCAAGAGTTTACTTGGTGAGTAATTTTTGCATACAACTGACCTTCATATTAGCACAGGTTTTTTTTTAAGCACCCATAACACCAACTGGTACATGAAAAGACATAAATCTGAATGATAGAAATGGCCTAATTTTAAGAAAAAACTTCCAGATTAGTTCAAAAATACATCTTCCATTATCATAGCTATAAAATCAGCATTAGGTTAAAGTGAGTCAAAAATTATATTCAAATTATCAGGGTGAATTAGCATAGAACAAGCTATGTTAATTTATAATTTATGTTAATTTATAATTTTAAATAATAGGGAAAGAAATCTCTATAAGTAGACATTTTAGTTTGACCTAAAAATTCTCTGGGGGAACCCAACCCTCCACTTGTCCCTCAGGCCCAGTCAGTATTCAGATTACTAGATCACACACTGTGTTGACCCTTGAGGGCCACTCTGCACTTTCTTCCTACTCTGCCTCATAGCCCCAAGTTTCACTGCTTCTCTGAACTCCCGCTCAGTGAGGCAGAAGAGATTGAACAAAACAGCAAGAGTTAGAGGGCAGTGACATGAGGGAATGTAGAGTACATCATTGAAATGCTAACTATGTTGATCCTAAGTAGGGCAAAAAGAGAAACTAGTCACTCCTTTACTTAAGAAATATTGACATTAATTGCACTGACATGGATGGAGCTAGAGAGTATTATGTTAAGTGAAATCAGTCAGCCAGAGTAAGACAAATACTGTATGTCTTCAGTCATATGTGGAATGAAAGAAACAAAACAGATGAGGAAAGGGGAAAAAAAGAGAGAAATAAACCAAGAAACAGATTCTATAGAGAACCGATGGTTACCAGAGGGGAGGTGATGGGGGGGGGGATGGCTGAAATATGTGATGGGAATTAAGGAGTGCACCTGTTGTGATGAGTGCCAGGTGTTGCATGGAATTGCTGGATCACTATATTGTACACCTGAAACTAATGGTATCTACACCAAATATCAAACTTCAAGAGCTAAGTCTATGATTCTGAGTCTACCCATTATTTTCTGTATAATCAATATAGAAAATGCAGAAAGCGAATCAATCTTCTTGAAGTTTCTTTTGGCATTTCCACCTGCTCTGTTGCCATCTTTGTTGGTCTGCTTTTCATTTCCTCAGTGTTGGGTGAATGCTGCATCTGTAAGTCTTCAAGAAGCAGCGATCTCTCCATCTGGCCCCAGAACCAAGAAGTAAGAAGGGGAGAAAAAAAACTTACTCTTAAAACGCTACATAATTTATGGATGGAGGCACACCTAGATTTGCACTACATCTGCCTTTGCCCAATGGGTTGAAAAATGGCCATTTTTCTGTAGTATTTGTGAATCCTTAATGGGAAATAAGCGTATTTCAGCAAAACTCTTGTCATCATCCAGCTAAAAATCAGACAGTAGGGTTAAGATCTAGTTACCTGCGTATTCATCAGACTACTTCTTCCCTTGCCAAGGCACAACGTGGTTGTCCTCATTTTATCATTGGTGTCTCATATTTCAGTGGTTTTTACCTTGTAAAAATGGGCAATATGACTGTTTGCATCATTATTTAATTCTCCTGTTCGTCATGGGCTCATAGGAGACTATACTTTTCAACTCTGTTACTCTTGGTTGGAGCCATGCGGCTATTTCTGTCCAGTGTGTTTTAAGAAGTGACATGTATCATTTTGGAGCCAAAGTTCTGCAAAACCTGGGTGAGGCGTTTCAGCTTCCTCTGCCCGGTCTTTTTTTTTTTTTTTTTTTTTAAGATTTATTTATTTTAGAGAGAGAGAGAGCATGCATGAGCAGGGGGTGGGGCAGAGGGAAAGCGAGAGAGAGAATCTCAAGCAGACTCCCCGCTGAGCATGGAGCCCTGTGAAGGGCTTGATCCCACAACCCTGAGATCCTGACCTGAGCTGAAATCAAGAGTCAGATACTTAATCAACTGAGCCACCCAGGTGCCCCCTCTTCCCTCTCTTGGTATTTGGAGATCACATCTTAAGATTATAGAGAAAAGAATGATAGTAAATTCACACTAAATATATGATGTGACTATGACCCAAAACTATTCAGCATTAGAGTGAAATGAAGGAAGAAAGAAAAAGACTGTTTGCCCGACTCATTACTTGGAAAGTAGTTACTCTCAAGAGTCACAGCAGATTCTTTTGAGTGAAAAGAACGTGCTTTTGTGGTGGTGGTTGTTGCATCAACCCACTGAGATTTAAGGGTTTAAGTTTTGTGCCTAGACTAGCCTAGCCTGGCTTTACAGAGAGAGTCAGCATAATATCCTGTCTCCACCTTCTGAGTTTCTGATATTTTTAAGGGGCTTGAAAACGTCCTTAGAGACCTCTAAGGACGTATGTCATATGCCAAGACCTGAAGTACTCTACTGTATATCACCAAACTTCTGGAGAACATCTTAAGAAATTTTTCTCACATAGATATTCTAATTGTAAATGGTATTGCTATAGGAATTTTTAAACAAATACTTGATATTAACTGGGAACTTTCCCAAAATCTTGTGATCTTCAGTGGCCTGAGGAGATTTGGATACTTATCAAATACTTGCAAGACTTTTTTTCCGGAATACTTATATTTCTCCTGAGGCAACTCAAACTTCTGATTTGGCAGTGAAGACAAAAAAATGTTTCCTCAGGGGGTAGTACTGCTAATGATCACAAGCTCGATGCAGTCCTCTTCAGCACTGTCGAATCTCCGTGGTCCACGTTCTGTGTGGAGGAGGGCACATATTTCCGAAAAGCCCAGTCTCAGAGAGACATGTATTAGACCCCAATGCGGAAGCAGAGCTGTGGTGGGGGTTCTGCGTGGAAAAAAACAAAAAACAAAAACATAGCATCTTCCCCTTCAGGATTTTGAGAAACTCAATGATGCAAAATATTGTTGCCTTCTTTGGCCTCGCCCCATGCCAGTTACAGAGAGGAAGCGCTCTGTGGATTGCAGGCAGCGCGGCCCTTTTTCTAGGAACCAAGAAGGAAACTCTAGAACAGCATAAAAACAGCACTTACTCTCTGAACAGGCAAGGTTTAAAATAGTCTCTTGCATTTTGTCCTCCTTCCAAGAAGACACATTGCTCAAGTCCAAGGCTGTCCTCAGACCACTTATGACTGTGTATTGCCTTTCCACGGCCATCCCTTCGACCAGCATCTTGATGCCAGTAATTCCCGTATCGGTATTTTTAGGCCTCAATTCTCTCTCTGCCTCTGTATTACGTTTCCATCCGCGTACTAAGTGCCTCCACCCAGAGGTTTCACCAGTGCCACAAACTAGGTGTGGTAGAGAACATGGGCTCTCAAGGTGCACAGGCCTATTTTCCTGTCGCAGCTCTGGCATGTATAGGCTGTGTGACCTTAAGCCAGTTTTCTAACCGCTCTGGGCCTCAGGCTTCTCAGCTGTAAGATGGGCATAATGATAAAACCTGTGTTACTTTGTTTCTCAAGCTGAGGAGTAGATCTCTCTCTATATGGATGTTTATTGTATTTACTATATTTTTATATGCCTTAAATGGTTCAAAATAAAAAAATAATAGCAAAAAAATAGAGAATTACACCTCCTTCTTAGGGTGGATGTGACAACTCAGTGAGATCGAGCATTTAACATATTTTGTGGCAAATACTTGCTGAGTGCTCACCTTGAGCCAAAGATTGGGAATAAAAATATGAACCAAAGCTGTCACAGCCCCTGCCCCCAAGATGCTTCAGTCTAATGATGACCAGCTATTTTATTACCTTCTACCTAATACCAGACCCTCCTCTTGACCTCAGTATTTCTCGTATTGATCCCAATCACTCAAGCTCGAAAGCTTGGTGGTTTTTTGGCTTATGCCTCTCGCTGGCCCCCATGTCCGGATCTATGTAGCTTCCCTCCTGCACAGGCATTTCCTCAGCGGATCCCTCCCCCTTCCTTGAATTTCCAGTCATTTCTCTAGTTCAGGTCCCACCGCTTCATCCTGGCTGGAATGGTAGCCTCTGCTGCCAGATTCATCTTTGTAAAAAGCCACTTCCATCATGGCCCTCTCCAGCTGACAAACCTTCGAGAGGTTTCCAGTGGCCTTCCGAATTAAGTACCATTTCCTTACTCTGTCATTTCAGGCCTGACCACATCCTGCCCTTCTCTTGTACAAAGCACTTAGTAGGTGCTCCACCAATATTTTTTTGAATGTATCAATTAGTCAACCATTTTCTGTATCTTGTATCGGCTTATCTCTGTGTCTTTGCTCTTATGGTTCCCATCTGTCAAATTCTTTGAAGTTTCCAAATTCACTTCAGTATTCCCTCCAGATGCAGTTCTTCCAAGATAGCTCTTGCTTTTCATTCCAATAAGCAGAGATTATCATAGCAGTTTGTTTTCATCTACAAGCGTGCTTCTATACTCCTCTGTCACAACTTGTCCACGAAGGACCTTGATTGGTCCACTCTCCCAGGAAACCCACGCTGGCCCGCTGCACTGACAACATCATGCTGATTAGATCTGATAAGCAGAAAGTAGCAGGTGCCCTAGGTGCCCAAGCAAGGCACTCATGTGTCAGAGGGTAGGTGATACATCCTAGGAAAATTCAGGGGCCTGCCACGTCAGTGAAGTTTCCGGAGAGATGCAGTGGTCTGGGACATAGCTGTCACTTCCCAGAAGTTGAAATAGCTTCTCCAGTGTGAAAGGCACGTTGCTTCACTTTGCAACCCGACCACTTCTTGCTGGAACCTATTACTGAGCTGCCAGCTCTGAGTGGGGCCTCGAGCAAGAAAAGGCTGTTCAGCTGGTTTGGGTTGTAGTGGAAACACACCTACCATGGTGGCCTTTGACCCCAGCAGATCCAAATATGCCCAAGGCACCTGCGGCAGCAGATAGGGATGTGGTACAGAGCCTCTGGCAAGCTGCAGTTGAGGAATCACGCGTGGTTCCCGGCATGGCCCACCACGGTGCCTTTGCACTAATTTTAAAACATTTTCATTTATTTTTAATTCTGATAAAACACACATAACTCAAAATTTACAATCTTAGCCATCTTTAAGTATATGGTGTATGGCTTCGTGGTGTTCAGTGCATTCACATTGTTATACAATCATCACTACTGTCCATTTCTAGAACTCTTTATCTGTGCCACTAAAACTCTGTACCCATAAAACAGTAACTTCCTATTTCCCACCCCCTGCCCCAGGCCCCAGCCACCACGAATGGAGGGGAGGGCACTTGCTCCAGGGGACAGAGCTCTGTGCAGTTTTCCTGGGAACCTCATATGCCTCGAGGACAGATGGCTAGGTGTACAGATCTATGCCAGTTTAAGGCACGTGACCACCAATTTGTTCAAACGTCAGGAACTCGGAAGGAAAAAAATTGGAGATTGGCAATGGGAACTAAGGAAAATATTTACGGACTGATGTCTCAGGATGAGCCCAGAGAATGAAAATATTACTGTCCTATATGAATACTGTAGGTCTTCTGACTCAGTGACACTGCGACATTCTCAATAAGTTATGGACAAGATGATCCATTTTATTGTCAGTCACTCAAGACCTTCCCAGCCCTGGCAGAGCCTACTTTAGGGACTCATATATGAGTGACAGTCGTGGTAGGGATCAAGGTTGTATATGAACTCTGCAACGTGGCCTTCCCTCACTGACTCTGATCTGAGTACCACCATCTCTGGGTGCCCAGTCTACCCATAGCAGAGACCGCGGCTGAGCCCCTCCCTTCCCCTTATCCTCCACGACACCATCCCCGGTGAAACAGCCCGCCCCGTGTGGTAGGTTGATTATACTGAACCCCTCTCACTATGGAAGGAGCAGATATTTTTTTCTCAATAGAATAAACACTTACTTTAAAAATGAATTTGTCTTTCCTCCCCACAATACCTCTGTCAGCACCTCATTGTTGGACTTACTTCATGCTTACTCACTCTCACAGTATCCCACAAAATATCTCTTTGCACCCTCCCCAAAATGTGTTACACAAAAGTAAGAAATGAGCGAATGTCCAGAGGACTCATTGTTTTGCCATATATGCATTTACTCAGTAGCTGTTGACCTCCTGAACTCACAGAATGACCTATTAAAGATTCTGTTATGACACCAGCTAAGAGATAAACACCTTCAAAGAGTAGGGTGATGTCTTACAAGATGGAGTGTAAGCTCTGAATGAGTTTCCAGCATTATAGTCTGTTTCCGATAGGTAGACTATATGAGTCCGAGAAACCAGCAGTGGAAATGGGAATAGCACCTCTTATTGTGAAGCGTGTTCAAAGACTTACTATTTGTTGCTCCCTGACACTATAATTTTGGACTTTTTTGGTTTAGAGGTTGTAAAAACGAAGGTAGAAATACTTCCACTGGGGGACACAACAATGGTTTTACTGAATTGGCAATTGAGATTGCTGTGATGCCCGTCATGCCATTAAACCAAAGGCACACCAAAGAAGAGCGACGTCATTAGCCCTGGAGACTGACCCTGAGTATCCAGAGGGAAACAGGGCTGCTGCTAAACAGTGGAGGTGCTGAGGATTGTCTGGAACTCAGGGAGCCTCTGGAACATGTCCTCGGTGGCACTGCCTTGTCCAGAGGTAAAACGCACTGGAAGATGCAGCAGCCCTAATCAGGAAAGATGCACAGGGCTCGGCTCATCCAGGAATGAACTGGCGAGGACCCCAACCAGTTTTGCCTGCGGTCCGGGGATAGGCTTTTCATTTTTATCCCATTTTCAGTTGTGCATTCTGTTGGGTGCATTTGGGGGGTAGGTTTGGACTCAGCCAGCATCACAGGCTTCCCTAATTCTTTAGACGTTAGTGAATATCTGTCCAAGGTTCAAGTTTTTGTAATTCAGGAAGCTCTTCAGCTCCTACGGAAATAATCATTTTCCAGTGGACCCCTAAGGGACAGGATTTGCCTTACCTAACAATCTGGAAGCATCTGGGCCCCAGTGCCAAGCCAGTCAGTATTCCTGGTCACATTTTGAATTAGTGAAACATTAGAAACAACAAATATCAAAAATAAATAGAATTATTAAATAAAATGTGTGGCCATATATGAAATACTGTATGAGCTTTAAATTTTTTTTCAAAGAATATTTAATGACAGGAAAATGCTTCTAGCAACACTTTAAGCCCAGAAGCCAGATACAAAACTATATATACAGTGTGATTTGAGGTGTGCTTCAAATCCATGTGTGTGCGTGTATATATATGTGAAAATAAAGAGAAATAAAATGGTAAAAAGAAATATACAGATATAGCAATTACATCTGGGTAGTGAGTTTGTGGGTGATTTTAATTTTTAAAAAATATTTTACAAAACTGGTGCAGCCACTCTAGGAGATAGAGTTTCCTCAAAAAGTTAAAAATAGAGCTATCCTGCAATCCAGCAATTGCCCTATTAGGTATACCAAAGACTACAAAAATACAGATTCAAAGGGGTACTTGCACCCCAATGTTTATAGCAACATTACCAACAATAGCCAAACTATGGAGAGGCCCAAGTGCCCATCGACTGATGAATGGATAAAGATGATATTTATATATATATATTAAATACAATTAAATATATACATTAAATATAATTAAATATATAAATTAAATATAAATATATATATAATGAATATTATGCAGCCATCAAAAATTGAAATCTTCCTATTTGCAATGATGTGGATACAGCCTAGAGTATAATGCTAAGCAAAATAAGTCAGTCAGAGAAAGAAAAATACCATATGATCTCACTCATATGTGGAATTTAAGAAAGAAAACAGATGAACATATGGGAAGGGGGAGGAAAAAAAGGAGAGAGGGAAACAAGCCATAAGAGACTCTTAACAATAGAGAACAGACTGAGAGTTGATGGTGGGTGGGGGGATGGGCTAGATGGCTGATGGCTATTAAGGAGAGCATTTGTTGTAATGAGCACTGGGTGTTGTATGTAAGTGATGAATCGCTGAATTCTATTCCAGAAACCAATATTGCACTGTATGTTAACTAAAATTTAAATTAAAAAATATATTTTATAAATATTCACAGTGCATATTTTAATAAATTGTAAAGAACATGATTTTTAAAAGGCCATTTCAAGTCAAAACTAATCATCAATAATCATGACATAGTGTCGTGACTCGAAGCAAATATTTTTGTGGAGAATAAGCTCTATTTTGTTTTTTTAAAGCAAAACATAAGTTGGATACTGAAGAGTTGAGAGACCTTCTAAGTATATACTTCCTGAAATTGCAATTCAAAAATAATCTCTCTGAGAAGTAATCCTTTTTTAAGGATAAAAGCAGGCCTATTCTCCATGAGGAAATAATAAAAGCAAATATCCCTGTTGTAAAACAATAGCTGGAAAAAGAAAAGAGGAGGGTGCTCCCTATTGAGTTGTCAGGATCTTGGCAGTGCTGCTTTTACAACCAAAAAAAAAAAAAAAAAACCCAAAATTTTTTCTATGAAGTGTAGTCAAGTTTGTAGGAATGTTCTGTGGTGCTTCAAAGCCAATGATGTGTAAAAATGACTTAATTGATCTTTAACTTTTAGTAAAAATCTGAAATGCACCTTTGATGTTTGGGCCATAGGATTTACATAATTAATAAAACCGACCTTAATCTCCTCCCTCTTTTTATTTAGATACAGATGCTAAATATTGGCAAAATGTGTATGAAGGGGGAACTCATAGCCAGGCCAACAAATGTAAGAGTTGTTCTTGGGTTGCATTACGGTTTCTCGTGGAGATAATGAGTAATTCTGAATGATGGCTCTGCAAGAAAATTCTTCTCTTCTTTGGCAGAGAGAACATTTTTGTAAACAAAAGCAGGGAACAAGATTTGTTCAAAACGGTGAACTAACAAGGATTTGCTCTGGACTGCACTTGTTGAGAACCACCTATGTTCGCGTTTAGATCTGGCGGTCATCACAGACTGCCTCGCCGATGCACAAAACAGCTTGAACATAGCACGGAATAGGAATCCCATTATTTTCGGGTAGAACCACAGATGAAGTTTATTTTCAGTGTTTGTCCCTGGTCATTCTACCATTTTGCAGGGAGTCCCCTTGGATAATCACTGACTGATGAATGAATTCTAGTCCAGAAGTCATGTGGTAAGCAGGATGCACAGTGCTCAGTCTTCACAAATAATGCCTAGATTTCTGGGGCATCCCTCAGAAGGTGATGCAATCGATGGTACTAATTGTCCTACTATTTACACTGTATTGAACTTCTACTTCTAACATGATATCTACATCAGAACACATAGGGACTGGCTTGACCATGAATTTTAGAAACAGACCTCCTGCTCCCTGCTCGGGGCGGTGGGGGGGCGGGGAGTGTACTTCTCCCTTTCCTTCTCCCCCTGCTTATGCTCTCTCTATATCAAATAAATAAAATCTTTTAAAAAAATAAATTTAAAAAATAAATAAAAATTTTAAAAAAAGAAACAGACCTCCTCCCTCCACCTTAGAAGCAGAAGGGGGCACTTCACAAGCCCAGGAATAGTAGTGGCCAGCAGCCTTCAGTGAGAGGGGAGTCAACAGAGGTGACTTCTCGTGAGGATAAATATCTCAACTCTTTCTCATTTAGCTTGCTAGGTTAAAGAACATCTGGAGATTCCATGGTCTTGCAGACTACGAAACAATATTCTACCAGGATATAAGGTTACATATATTTAACTATGTATGTAACCATTTTTGCAGTCATATGCAGAATATCTCAACTACAATAATGTGTCAATAAAAGACCCACTTCATAGCTTCAGTTCATCCATACCTGAATTTTATGGTAATATTTATTAGCATTTGTTCATTGATTTTGGTCTTGGGAACAAAAATTCAAAAAAATTTTGAATAGAGATAGTTCTATTAATTTTTTTTTGAAAATTGAGAAAAACTGATCAATCCATTTTAACTGACAATATCCCAGTCCAGCTTTGAAAGCATTGTTTAAACTCTAAAAGTTTTGAATTAAAGAACACAAGAGAAGAGGGAGGGGTTGGGGTTTCTCAACAACGACTCCCCATGACCTTATATTTAGTGACCCACCTTCGTATGTCCACAGTCCCTCAAAACCAAAGCAGGACAATAGACTCACAAGAGACTAAAAATAGAGCTTCCGTTACTAGAAAGCCTAAAAATATTACAAAATTTGGGGCGCCTGGGTGGCTCAGTCAGTTAAGCACCCAACTCTTGGTTTCAGCTCAGGTCACGATCTCAAAATCGTGAGATCAAACCCCACATAGGGCTCCTCGCACTGCGGGGAGTCTGCTTGAGAGCCTTTCCTTCTCTCTCTGCCCCTCCCTCCACTTGCACACACACGCGCTCTCTCACACAAATGAATAAATCTTTTAAAAAATTTACAAAATTCCCAGTAGTGGCATAAATTCATATTATTGGTCTCTATGCAGGATACATAATGCTTACCCTAAACACCAAAACATAGGGCAAATACATAGAGACAAAAAAAGACTTTTCTAAAGTAATTTTATATCTCAGTTCCCTTTGGTTACTTGAGGTGGCACTGACATGAAACGAAGCATTTTGTTTTAATGTTAAGAGGAGAAGCCAACTAGAAAACAAATTGCCTAGGTTCCAGCAGGAGAATGTGACAGTGTTCATTGACTGCATTAAAATATTTATTGCATGAAAATTGGACACCTGAAGCCTTTGGGCTTTGGAAGAGGAAGGTGCCACAAGCCAGAGCGTTGGCAGTGGCTCTGGGAACTTCCCTGAGCCTTCGGATCTCTGGAGTGTTTTCGATGTTAATTCCCAATCCTGAAGTTTAAAGATTTTTCCACTGCCACCATTAGCACACTTCAACTATCACATGTGAACCTCAATGATCTACTTCTAGCATTTCGTACATTTTTAAAAATTTTCCTTCATAATTTAATACATACCTGACAGACTTAGTTCAAAAATACTTGCTTATAACTAAAGCTAAATGCCTGATCATGGCTAATTATTTACATCTGCTCCAATTCTCATGTCACTGGTATCACTTTCTTATTATTAATTATTTATAATAATGCCGAAATGTAATCAACTCAATTCAAGGAGTTTTATGGGGGAAAGAAAAAAAAAACAGGAAAAAAAATAGCTTAGTTTAAAGCAGTATGTTGGGGCGCCTGGGTGGCACAGCGGTTAAGCGTCTGCCTTTGGCTCAGGGCGTGATCCCGGAGTTCGGGGATCGAGCCCCATGTCAGGCTCTTCCACTAGGAGCCTGCTTCTTCCTCTCGCACTCCCCCTGCTGTGTTCCCTCTCTCGCTGGCTGTCTCTCTCTCTGTCGAATAAATAAATAAAAAATAAATAAATAAATAAATAAATAAAGCAGTATGTTACCTGGCTGATACATCATTGTGAGACACCTCTGAATGTGTGTTCACCAGCTGGTAAGTAGAAGTTCAGAGTCTGCCAATTGGGGTCATCATTATGGACTAGATAAAAGTGCAGATTGTTTTAAAGTCACGTAGGTTATTTGTAAGTCAAGGTATTACCTTCACTCTTTCACCTCATCCTTCAAGCAACACCTTTTCTGAAAAAAAAAAATTAGTATCAAACAGAATACTATGGAGAGTGAAAAATCTTTCGATATAAATTTATCTCTATAAATAGAAGCTATAAAAATACATATACACACACAGTGCCCATGGCACCAAGAAGAGTTATCTCCTACAAACCAGATTGTAGCGAAGTGCACATGGTACCGCTGAGATGGATACCCTTCCTCAGGCTGTCTCTCCCATGACATGAGAGACACTACCCAGGAAAATCACTGTATGTTCATCTTTTTCAGCTGAAAAAAAAAAAAGAACTTTCACTTGTCATTGGAAACTCTAAACTCAAAGCTCACAGTGAGTGCTTTGTGTGAATTATTTTTGCTTAATTTAGTTTTGCTTTATTTCACTGTGTTGAGAGGCATACTACGTTTCGCATTAATGACATTTTGGGTGGGACGATTAATTCAGAGTGCAAAACTGACCCACAAATTGCGGGATATTTATTGTCCTTGATCTTTGAACACTTAAGTGCCAGTGGAATCCCCCTTGTGACAAGCAAAAATAGTCACTCCTTCAAAGCATCCACAAATGTTCCCTGGTTCCAAAGGCCCACCCAGGTTAAGAGCCACAGTAGAGAATTCACCCTTACTTTCACAAATGTCAGCTAGTGTTGAAGGAGAAAAGCATGGAATTGGTGATAGATGAAGTAGACAGTAATAAGATTAACAACTGCCACTTCTTAAATCCTTTCTCTATGCCAGAGCTCATAACAGACCTATAAGGAGAGGAAGAAACAAAACTTAAAACATTAAACAACTAATCCAAGTCACAGAGGTGTCAAGGTGGTACCAGAATTTGAATTCATGAGTATCTTTTTTTTCTTTCTTTTATGATTTTATTTATTTATTTATATTTTTTATAATAATTTTTTATTATGTTAGTCACCATACAGTATATCCTTAGTTTTTGATGTAGTGTTCCATGATTCATTATTCGCATATAACACCCAGTGCACCATGCAGTATGTGCTCTCCTTAATAGCCATCACAGGCCTATCCCAATCCCCCACCCCCCTCCCCTCTGAAGCCCTCAGTTTGTTTCCCAGAGTCCACAGTCTCTCATGCTTCATTCCCCCTTCAATTTACCCCCCTTCATTCTTTCCTTCCTTCTCCTACCGATCTTCCTATTTCTTATGTTCCATAAATGAGTGAAACCATATGATAATTGTCTTTCTCTGCTTGACTTATTTCACTTAGCATAATCTCCTCCAGTCCTGTCCATGTTGCTGCAAATGTTGGGTAATCATTCTGATGGCTGAGTAATATTCCATTGTATATATGGACCACATCTTCTTAATCCAGTCATCTGTTGAAGGGCATCTCGGCTCCTTCCATAATTTAGCTATTGTGGACAATGCTGCTATGAACATTGGGGTGCATATGGCCCTTCTCTTTACTACGTCTGTATCTGTGGGGTAAATACCCAGAAGTGCAATTGCTGGCTACCCAGAGCAATCTATACTTTCAATGCCATCCCGATCAAAATACCAATGACATTTTTCAAAGAGCTGGAACAAACAGCCCTTAAATTTGTGTGGAACCAGAAAAGGCCCCGAATCGCAAAGGAATTGTTGAAAAGGAAAAACAAACCTGGGGGCATCACATTGCCAGATTTCAAGCTATACTACAAAGCTGTGATCACAAAGAGAGCATGGTACTGGCACAAAAACAGACGCATAGACCAATGGAACAGAATAGAGAACCCAGAAATGGACCCTCGGCTCTTTGGGCAACTAATTTTTGACAAAGCAGGAAAAAACATCCAGTGGAAAAATAAATGGTGCTGGGAAAATTGGACAGCTATATGCAAAAGAATGAAACTTGACCACTCCCTCACACCATACACAAAGATAAACTCCAAATGGATGGAAGACCTCGATGTGTGACAGGAATCCATCAAAATCATAGAGGAGAACATAGGCTGCAACCTCTTTGACATTGGCCACAGCAACTTTTTTCATGACACATCTCCAAAGGCAAGAAAAACAAAAGAAAAAATGAACTTGTGGGACTTCATCAAGATAAAAAGCTTAGGCACAGCCAAGGAAACAGTCAAAAAAACTAAGAGGCAACACACAGAATGGGAGAAGATGTTTGCAAATGTCACTACAGATAAAAGACTGGTATCCAAGATCTACAAAGAACTTCTCAAACTCAATACACGGTAAACAAATAATCAAATCAAAAAATGGGCAGAAGATATGAACAGACACTTTTCCAGTGAAGACATACAAACAGCTAACAGGCACATGAAAAAATGTTCAAAATCATAAGCCATCAGGGAAATTCAAATCAAAACCACATTGAGATACCACCTTATGCCAGTTAGAATGGCAAAAATTGACAAGGCAGGAAACAACAAATGTTGGAGAGGGTGTGGAGAAAGGGGATCCCTCTTACACTCTTGGTGGGAATGCAAGTTGGTACAGCCACTTTGGAAAACAGTGTGGAGGTCCCTTAAATAGAAGGGGGAATGAACCATGAGAGACTATGGACTCTGGGAAACAAACTGAGGGCTTCAGAGGGGAGGGGGTGGGGGAATGGGATAGGCTGGTGATGGATATTAAGGAGGGCACATATTACATGGTGCCCTGGGTGTTATACGCAACTAATGAATCATGGAACTTTACATCAAAAACTAAGGATATACTGTATGGTGACTAACATAACATAATAAAAAATTATTATTAAATAAATAAATAAAATCACTTCTATATCCATGAAAAAAATTAAGAAATCATGAGTATCTTACCTCATATCTTAAAACTAGCTATTTTACTCTTTTAACTTCATTAAACTAAGTCAGCTGACCTTCAGACAGCTCCATCAGTTTGACCAAAAACCAGATTTTGTGCAAAGTTAATACACTCATTTATACGTCTACACAGTATACCTTGAGCAGAGCTGGTTTTGCTCAGCCTGAGCCACAGATTCGTTTTTAATAATTAAGTAGGGTTCATACAGTTTGTGGGTAGATATAGACGGCAGTACCTGTAAAAATTCTTACGAAATCCTCAAAATCTGTATTGAGACTAGTTGGATTTATAGTCTATAAAGTAACAAGAGTATGACCAAGAAGTCTCTGGGTCTTTCTAGCCTGTGGATTTGTCTTCCACTGGCTCATTGTCTCCACTTGCTCAGACAGAAATTCGTTGTTTCCAGAAATGTTCCCTTCAGGCATGTGTAGGCATTCCTACAGGCTGGCTCAGATATGCCCAGGAGCACCTGTCCTCCTCAAGCTGGTCTCCAGTCTCTGTCATGAAAACCCCAGCTGGGGGCACCTCATTCATTGCTACTGAAGCCTTCAGTGGGGGGGGGGGGGGGGGTTACCATCCAGGCCAACAGAGTTGTTTCCCGGCACCTCCAGGCTATTTCGACAGCTCAGAGCCATACTGGATTTCCCACAGAGGTAGGGAGGATGCCTGTCTTCCCTACTCTGGGCCACATTTTCCTGAGCCTCAAAGTAGCTCTGCTTGAGTTTAGAGTCCACAGACTTTCTCATGAAGCTGCTTTAGTCTGGGGCTCGCCCATCTTCACATTGGTGCTCAAACACTGTTATGGCAGTTAGGCTTCCCACCGTCCTTCTCTCTAAAGAAGATAAAAGTAAAACTCCTAATTTTGGCAGTTAATTGTATGTGTCAATGTAACTAGGCTAAGCTGCCCAGTTGTTGGGTCAAAAACCAATCTAGATGTTGCTGTGAAGGTATTTTTTTAGGTGTTATTAACATTTACATCAGTAGATTTTGATTAAAGCAGGTTATTCTCCATAATGTGGGTGGGCCTCATCCAATCGGTTGAAGGCCTTAGGCGAAAAGACCGGGATCCCTGAAGAGAAAGCAATTCTGCCTCCAGACTGCCTTTGGAATCAAGAATGCAACATCAACTCCTACTGGAATTTACAGCCTGCTGGCCTGCTCTACAAATTTTGGACTTGTCAGCCCTGACAATCACAGGAGCCAATTCCTTAAAATAAATCTATCTAGATCTAGACCTAAATATAAAGAGTGGATAGGTATAGATATAGATTTATAGACATAGAATAGATATATAATATATATATAGGATAATAGGATTATGCAGTTATATATAAATACTTCCTGTAATATATATATTTCCTATAATCTCTCCTATCTATCTATCTATCTATCTATCTATCTATCCCTAATATAGATCTCCTATTGGTTCTGTTTCTCAGATGTCAGCTGGGTTATACTTACTCTCTGAGATCAAATTGGCTTGAATCAAGTCCATACCTCATGAAAATCCAAATTTTTGTGGATTTTTAGATGAGAAGGAAAGTCAACACAGGCTCTGGCGTCCCATTGCCTCTCTTCCATTGTATGTCCTCTTAGACTTACAACTCAGCTATTTCTCTATTTCTACCTAAAACAACCAAACCAAATATTTGAGAATATATATACAATACCAATCATTTTTAAGGATTTTTAGGGTTGCTTATGTCACATCACTCAGTAGTACTATCAATCTGAAAGCACATGTTAGTGTAGCAGATAATATTTGAAATATTAATTCAAGTTCCCTCTCCTTATATTTTCTTTTATCATTATCTTTTTTCCCACTACTCAAGCAAATTATAACATCTTTCATTTACACTTAAGAGGTCAGATATAGACCAGAACCAAAAAGCCTTTGAGTAGCAGCAGAAGGTTGAGTTGAGAGCCACAAACCTGGGGAAGAAAAAAAAAAAAAAACGTTTTCTGAACTCCAGAAATTTAGCTTTAATTATCTAGAGTCAAAGACAGAAGGAAGAAGACATTAAGTTTATCCTCAAACAATAAACAGGGAGAAGAAAGATGAAGAGCCCATTTCCAGCCACACAAGAAGAGGATAAAAGACTTTTCTTGGCTGGGGGAAAGGACTTCAAAGAGGAGAGAAAGCAAGAGCGGGATATTGTGTCTCTGGCCCCTGGCCCTACTTCTGATAGCCTGGGCTGAGTCCAGGTAGGGAAGGCAACTGGAAATCGAAAGCAGGAAAGGACCCAGAGTCTCTGCATCCATCCTGGCACCAGGAAAATCTGAGAGATATGCCCAGACATCTGGTCCAAGGGCAACCTCATGCATTCTCAGGGTGATATGGGAACAGCAGCAGAAAGTTACTGTGGCCCTGACAGGGGGATGGAGATGGTACCCAGGTCAATGGACATGGAGGGAACTGGGATCTATGCCCTAGTGAGCAGGACTCAGAGTGACCTGCAATGAACAGATAATCAGGAGGGTTATCAGGAGGACAGTGTTTCTTCAGGACATGCAGCAGGACACGCATCCAGAGGCTGGCGGGCTAAGTTGCAGCTCAACAGCTGCACGAGATGGACACGGGATGACTGAGTACCAAGCACCCTCTTCCCCTGACCTGGAGGATAGTTAAATTCTCTTCCTTCTGGGACTTATGTCACCTCCTGGCAGAAAGGATGAGAGGGTTGAGGGAGAATGAGAATGATTGAGAAGATAGCCATTATCCACAGAGCTTTAAACCCTGAGGATCTGAGCTAACCTCGAATCAAGATTACTCTTGTCACTACCCATTAAACTTTAGTTTAATTATAGAGAAATGAAGAAAGATAGTTTCGCATACCTGTTCAATATATGGGGAAGGTCTACAAATTTTTCATTTAAAACGTCTTTCATTCCTGCTGTTGAAGTGCTGTTGCACTGAACATGGAAGGTTTCTCACTGGCCCTTCACCCAGTCCTCCTTCTCTCGGGTTTTCTTCACTAGCACACACTTCTCTGTGCCTTCTTCCACCGGGATCACCTTGCGAACTCCAAACTCTGTTTCCATAACCTGCAAAGCAAGTCAGCACTCCCCAGCCCTGACTCTAACCACGTACCAGCCAGTAAGGTCCTCACAGCTCGAAGCACCTTTCCATTGAACAGAATCTGACCTTAGAAGTGACTTTGGGTTAGGTATGCCATCTTTCTCCTTTTACAACTATGTACCAGTTGTGTTTTGTACTTCACCTCACAATAATGTGTATAAGAAAACTGACAGGGGCTCAGGAAGAAAACGAAAAGAGGCATAGATCAGAAATTGTGCAGGCAGTACTCAGACCTCGGTCTTCCTAACCCCAAATCATATACTAATAGACACTGTCTTGCAAAAATTCCTAGTCTTTGCTTGTATGTTTGAGTGATGTCCTTGAAAGTTACATCTTGATCATTCCCTTTCTTTTGAGGGCTTGGATTCCTTCCAGTCTACTTCTCCTGATTTATTGGTTAATAAAATGGCTGATGGCTGATTGGCTCTGTCTCTCCAACTCAAGAGCCCATTATCTGTCTTCTCACTTTGTCAAGTTGCTCAGTAGTACAATCAGCCTCACTGCCTTCTGAGGCCTGAGGGAATCTTTTTAAATCCCCTTTGATGAGAAAAGTCATTTCCTGCCCTGAGTTTCAACTGAAATTTGATCATGAACATTTCCTGTATATCTCTCGGGAAGCAGTAGCTAATGGGTGGTATTATTGCTCAATCTTTTTATGTCCCCTCTGTGGACTACCAGGGTCACCCAGAGCACTGTTCCTGCCACCTCCTTTGGGGAAAATCACTCCAAAGGGGAGTTGATTTACACTAGTTCCCAACCAATGTTCTCACAAAATGGAGTGGGAGAAAGAGAGCTGTGTAAACAGGTGGAACCACACAAAATATTTTGCCCTAGACTGAAAACTTATGTGGTTGGAAATGTCTAACAGCTCATGAAAAGTAGACACTTCAGACATTTTCTTTATCTCTTCTTTCAGAAGACTGAATAAAAGAACACATTGCATTTAGCCTTGGAAAACCGACTGTCATTACAAATTTTATCTTCTTTAAGGTTATTTCACTCAAAAAAATTAACAGCTTTTGAGATGTATCGAAAGCAATCATAGCTAGAAAAACAACTAGTCTTTCATGAGTTAATAAACTGTGCTACAGTCACTAAGTAGTCAAATAAATTAAACTCAAATTCAATTTGATATATTTCTCTGTTTTAAAAGCCCTATTTATCCCAGGTAGGCAGGTTGGTTTAACAATCCAAAATCAATGTAACTCACCATATTAATAGACTAAAAAAACTCCACCATATTATCATCTCAACAGATGAAGAAAAATCATTTGGCAAAATCTGACATCCATTCCTGATTAAAAGAACAAGAATAGAAGGGAACTTCTTCCACATGATAAAGGGCATTTCCAAAAAAAATCTACAGCTCACAAAATACTCAATGATGAAAGACTGAAAGCCTTCTCCTTAAGATCAGAAGAAGTCAGGAGGGCACATATTGCATGGTGCACTGGGTGTTATACGCAACTAATGAATCATCGAACTTTACATCAAAAATTTAAAAAAACAATCAGAAGAAGTCAAGGATGTCCACTCTCACCACTTTCACTCAACATTGTACTAGAGTTTCTTTTTTTTGTTTTTAAGATTTTATTTATTTGACAGAGATAGAGACAGCCAGCGAGAGAGGGAACACAAGCAGGGGAAGTGGGAGAGGAAGAAGCAGGCTCCTAGTGGAGGAGCCTGATGTGGGGCTCGATCCCAGAACGCCGGGATCACGCCCTGAGCCGAAGGCAGACGCTTAACGACTGCACCACCCAGGCGCCCCAGTGTACTAGAGTTTCTAACTAGTGCAATAAGGGAAGGACAAGAATTTAAAGATTGAAAAGGAAGAACTAAATCTGTCTTTATTTGCAACCAAGATGATTTTATACACAGAAAATCTCATAGAATCTACAAGAAACCCATTAGGCTAACAAACTTACCAAGGATATAGGATGCAGGGTGCCTGACTGGCTCACTTGGAAGAGCATGTGACTCTTGATCTTGGGGTCATGAGTTCCAGCCCCACGTTGGGTATAGATATTACTTAAATAATTTTTTTAAAAAGCATATAGGATGCAAGATCAATACAAAAATTAATTATATTTCTATATGCCAGCAACTAATAATTGGAAATTAAAACCTTTTACAATAAAATTTAAAAATGTGAAATAAGGGGCGCCTGGGTGGCACAGCGGTTAAGCGTCTGCCTTCAGCTCAGGGTGTGATCCCGGCATTATGGGATCAAGCCCCACATCAGGCTCCTCTGCTATGAGCCTGCTTCTTCCCCTCCCACTCTCCCTGCTTGTGTTTCCTCTCTCGCTGGCTGTCTCTATCTCTGTCAAATAAATAAAATCTTTTAAAAAAATAAAAATAAAAAATAAAAACAAAAATGTGAAATAAGCATAAATCTAACCAAAAAAAAAAAAAAAAGTGTAACCACCATACACTGCAAAGTACAAACATTGCTGAGAGAAATTAAAGAAGACCTAACTAAATGTTTAGGAGGATTTCATGTTTGGGAGGATTCAATATTATTACTATGTTGCTTCCCAAATTTATTTACAGATTTAGTGCAATCCCAGTCAAAATTCCTGCAGGTTGTTTCTGTATAACTGACAAACTGATTTTACAATTCTTAGCAAAAGACCTAGAATTGCCAAAACAATTATGAAAACTAAGAGCCAGTTTGGAGGACTTACAATATCTAACTTGCAAATCGTGAAACTGCAGTCATCAATACAATGTGATATTGGCTTAAGAATAGACAAATAGAGTAAACAAAATATGGAGTCCAGAAATAAACCCACACATATATACTGACTTTCAACAAATGTACAAGAGCAATTCAGTGGAGAAAAAAATAGTCTTTTCAACAAATGGTGCTAGGAAAATTGGATATCCATGTGCAAAGGAAAAAAAACCCAAACAAAAACAAACAGAATAAAACTGTGACCCTTACTTCACACCATTCAACCCAAAATGGATCACAGATCTACATATAAAACCTAAAACTATAAAGCTTCTAAAAGAAAGCATAGGAAAAATCTTTGTGACCTTGGGCTAAGCAAAGTTTTCTTATATAAAATACCAAAAACACAATCCATTAAAAAAACATCATAGGGGCACCTGGGTGGCTCAGTTAAGCATCTGCCTTTGAATCGGGTCATGATCCCCAGGTCCTGGGATCAAGACCCACTTCGGGCTCCCTGCTCAGCGGGGAGTCTGCTTCTCCTTCTGATTCTCTCCCCTCTCATGCTCTCTCTCACTCCCTCTCTCTCTCTCAAATAAATAAATAAAATCTTTAAAAAAATAAAAAATAAAAATAAATTTGGGGGATCTAAGTGAGCAATACCGTATTGTACAATCGAAAGTTGCTGGGAGAATAAAGCTTTAATGTTCTCACCATAACAACACAAGAAAATGGTAATTATGCGAAGTGAAGAATGGGTTAACTAACCCTATTGCGGTAAACATTTCATAATATACACATGTATCAAATCATCACATTGGACACACCTTAAACTTACACAATGTTATATGTCAATCACATTTTACTAAAGCTGGAAAAAGTTAAAAAATTAAAAATGGGCAGAAAATTTAAATAATGTCACCACAGAAGATATGGAAGGCAAATAAGCACATGACAATATGTTCAACCTGATGAGTCAACAGAGAAATGCAGGTTACACTATAACCAAATGCCACCTCGTACCTAGAAGAATGGCTAAAATTATGAAGAATAATTCTACCACCTGTTGGCAAAGTGGAACAAGTGGAACTCTCACACACTGCTGGGATAAATGAGAAATGATACAAACATCTTGGAAAACAGTTTGGTGATTTCTCCAATAGTCAAACATCCTACTCTTTGATTCAGCCCTTCCACTCCTAGGTATTTAAAGAAACAAAAGCATATGTCCACACAAAGGCTTGTACATGAATGCTCATAGCACACTTCTTTGTAATATTCCCAAACTGGAAACAACCCAAATGTTCATTACCAGGTAAATGTATACATAAACTGTGGCATATCCATATAATGAATAATCCTCAGCAATTGAAAACAAGAGAGAGCTATTAACTCACATAGCACAGACAAATGTCAAAATACTTAGGCTGAATAAAAGAAGCCAGACGTCCCACCCCTTCCCCGCCCAACACACAGACATACTGTATAATTCTATTTATATACAATTCTAGGGAATTCGAAGTACTTTATAATGACAGAAAGCAGATCAGTGGTTGTCTGGGGTTTGGGAGGAGGAGGTTATTTGGAAGGTGTGGAGAGAGGAGAGTAAGGATTACAAAGAGCATAAGGAAACTTTTGGTGGTAAGTCGTTATCTTGGTTGTGGTGATTTCATAGATGTCAAAACCTATCAAACATGGTAGTTGTGCATGTCGGCTACACCTCAGTAAGGCTGTTCTACAAAAACCTTTTTAATGATTATAATTTATTTAAAGAAATCTGAATTATTTCTATATCCTATAATTTTTCAATATCCTATAATTTGAAATAAAAAATTAAGTTATTTTTGGAAGTGCTCCAAGCAGTCATTTCATAAGGACTTTTACACATTTGAATCGCGTGGCTGAAAAAGTGAAACTGTACAGTAAGATCTGTAAAAGGCTCATTGTGTGATCAGATTTTCTGACGTCATTCAGTGTCACCTGAATGTCGAGTGTCACCTCTGTAGAGTGCTGCTGGTGAAATGTGCAAAGGCTTTGTCTCTGGGGACTCAGATTTGTATGAGCCAGAGTGACTGGGATCTTAAGGAAAAGCTGATAGAAAAGAACTCGGGTTTGGCAGCTTGGAGTATCAGGACAGGGAAAGTATAGGCACAAGGCTGTCCATCGAAATGTGCCACAGCAGTATTTGCATCGAGTTTTCTTGGGGCTGGCTGCAGTCCTCACCTGCCCCCCTCCCTGCCTATGCACAGAGCAAGAGGCTCTCTCTCTCTCACAAAGTGTATGTTTGCTCGGCTCTTCTTTCTCACTTGTGGGAAGGCAACCACAAAGCTCTGTACTGGGGACTGAAAAGTCATAATGCACAGATCCCTATTGTTCTCTGTTTCCTGAGTAGCCAAGAACAACAAAGGGGACCAAGGTAATCCAGGCCTGATTTTTGTGTATCTGCCAGTTTCAATAAAAGATTCACTGTGCTGTAGTCAATAGTACTGTATTATAAGCTTCAAAGCTGCTAAGAGACTAGATCTTAATTGTTGTCACCACAAAAAAAGAAATGGTAATTATGTAACCTGACAGAGGTGTTAGCTACGGCGAAGATGGTAATCAGATTGCAATATATAAATACGTACCAATCAGCACACGGCATGCCTTAAATTTACACAAGGTTTTATGTCACTTATATCTCAATTAAAAAAAAAAAGATTCAGAGTAATAGCTGTTCTAGCCCTGGTGACAGTTTCAAGTATATAATCTGTGGTCCCAGCTGCAGTGACCAGGAGCAAATTACTTTGGCTCCAACCAGGCACGCACATAGGGGCTGCATACGGGGAGAGTGCTTGGCCAGTGATCAAGGTGGTGTTGAGAGGAAACCTTCCACCCAGGTAGGGGAGGAAGCTGACCGCTCACTAGAGAGCGACACTCTGGGGTCTGACCATGGAGGACTCAAATGTCACACCTAGATGGGAGAGTTATCAATAGCTAGTAAAGAGCAGCCAGCCAAACTCATAAAACTGGGTAGTAAGTAGAGGAAAGAATCATGAGCCTTTCTCTGTAGGCTTCTCAGAATGGCCTTTTGTCTGTGCAATTAAGTTGTCTTATAGGAGATGTTTTTAGGAATCTGATCTGCGGTACAATTCTAGAAATAAGCAGAATAGCTTAAACCATCGCTGCACACCAGAATGACCTGTATGCTGAAAATCGTTTTCAACAGTATTGTCCAACACGTTAGCCGCTGGACGGTCACGTGTGAGCATGGAACACCAAAAACGGAGCTAGTGGGACTGCTACTGAATTATTGTTGTATTTAATTTTAACTGATTTTAATCTGTATCTAAAACAGTGACATGTGGCTGTTGGCCCTGGTACCAAACAGTTTTCTTCTAGCCTGAAATAGCTTGCATTATAGTTGATGGTATATAATACCATCCCGGGTGAAGTTGAAGAAACTAATTAAATTGCTAAAAAGGAAAAGCACCAGCCCTTTTGTCCTTTGCATTTGACAGCATCTCAAAAACAGGCGTTTTTTTTCTTATTCTTGTGGTTTTTGTTGAATACTAAGAGAAACCTTTAGAAAAGAGAGCATAGATATTTCTTTTCTTTTTTAAGGGAAATCCATTAATTTCTTAAAGTCAAAGATTATTTTTATCAACTTCTATGTAGGGAACAGGAAAGTTACAGCAGATATACATGATTCTGTTTGTCAGCATTCATTGACATTTGCCCTGGTAACCATTGTACGGTTATTTGTTTTTCTAAGTAACTATCAACACTACCCAAACCAGCCCACCCCTTTCATCGCTGCCCCATCACACCAATGTAGAGGGAGTTTGGTTTAAGAACTTTCTCATCACCCAATCAGAACCAACAAAGTGAGATGAGATTTTTGTGGGGACCATAGGGGCAAAGATGGCTCTTACCACCAGGACTTCTGGGAAGTAAGCATGATGTGGACTGGGAGGTTCTTCATGGAGCCTGGGGGAGTCACCAACAAAAAGAAAGGCAGAACCAAAAAATGGAGAAAAACTGATAGTGATAAAAAAGGAGAAGGTTTGAACCCCAACGTCCAGTCACAGATGAAGCTCCCATGGAGATTTCTTTAAATAACAGTTTTAATGAGGTATAATTCATATATCATATAATTCACCTATTTAAAGTAACAATTCAATGGTTCTTAGTATATTCACAGAGTTGTATAACCATCACCACAACCAGTTGTAGAATATTTTTGTTCCCTGCCCACCCCAGAGACATACCATTAACTATTTTTCCTCTCTGTCTTCTCTCCCCAGCCGCTGGCGACCACTAATCTACTTTCCGTCTCTATGAATTTGTCTCTTCTGCAGATTTCAGACAAGTAGAATCATGCACACAAACATACAGCCTTGTGTGCCTGTTTTTTTTCACTTAACGTAATGTTTACAAGGTTCATCCAGATTGTAGCTTGCATCAGTACCTCATTCTTTTTTTATTTACAAATACGAGGTTTTTTAAAACAGGCTTTTTATTTTGGCTTAATTTTAGATTTACAGAAAAGTTGCAAAGATAGTAGTAGTAGATATCACTTACCCCTTCTCCCAGTTTCTCCTAATGTTAACATATTACATAACCATGAACATTTTAAGAAATAAACTGTTAGCTAGACTACGGACTTTATTTTGATTTCACTTTTTTTTTTTTAACAAAATGCCTTTTTTTTTTTTTTCTGTTTCAGGAAACCAAATTGCAGTTAATTGTCACATCTCTTTAGTCTTTCTTCCGGTCTATAACAGTTTTTCCTTGTTTATCAGGATTTTTGAAGGCCACTTTTGAAGTTAGATATTTTGTAGACTTTACCTCATTTTGGACTAGTCCCATGTTTGGATTTGTTTGGGGTTTTTTTGTTTGTTTTATTTTTTTTTTCATGATCACACTTGGGTTATAGGTGTTCAGTAAGACTGCCACAGAGGTGAGGCACTGTTCTCTTCTCATGATAATCAGGGATGGGTGATATCCACATGCTGAGGTTAGCCTTGATCACTTAGTTAAGATGTCTACCAAGTTTCTCCTCCATATAGTTAACTACTTTTCCCTTTCCATTCTCTATTTTTTGGTAATAAGTCAATAAATCCAGCCCTCACTCAAAGGTAGGAGGATTGAGCTCTACCTTCTAGAGACAGGAACAGCTACATATATTATTTGACATTCTTATGTAAGGAAGATTTTTCCCTTCTCATTCACTCATCCATTCATTTACTTAATCATTTGTACCAGTATGAACTCATCAATACATATTATAACCCAATACTGACATTGTTTGTTTGTTCAAATTATTCCAGCTTTGTCCATAGGGAGCTCTTAAGTCCTTTGATATGCCCTTTCTCTTCCTCCTCTTTCTTCTTTTCCTCCTTTTCCTTTCCCTCTTCATCCTTCTTCCTTAGCATTTCCTTACTTGCTGGCACTACAAGATGCTCCAGTCCTAGAATAAGCCATTTCTCCAAGAAGCCTGTTTGTTTTATTGAAGAATGATAGTTAGAAATCAAAATCTGAGCACTGAGTGTGCTTATGCAATTGGGATGTTACTGCTGAGCCAATATATGTATGTGTCCTAAATCATATGTACACACATATCTAAAATTACTTTTAGTTCTATCTATTTGTATATATATTAAAATAAACAGGAATCCATACCGATATCTCTGACTCTAATCCAGGACCACAGGGTTCATTCTAATTTCTGTTCTTACTTACTTTTCTTATCTGACAGTGAGAAAACTGGCTCCCACTATCTGTAATTTATTTACGTATTTGTTCAACCCTAGCATGCATGTAAAGTAGTTTCAGAATTTCTAATTTCCACTCTGGTGATAAATAAATTTACCAATTTACGCATAGTGCCTAGTCCCAGTTCTTTTTGTTCCCAGTCTTTTATTACCAAATAAATTCTTTTTTTTTTTTTTAACTGTACAGGTTGTAATTGGCTGGTCTGATACCTCAATCTCTTATACCATAATTTATAGGCATTTAAAAACTCTCATTTAAAAAAATATAGTAAATGTCCTCTGTTTTATGAGGTTTTTACAGTATATTTTATGCTGATGTTCAAAATCAATTATAAGAAACATAAGTCCACGATTAAATAACTCTACCTTACTTTAAAATATGAAGAAGCAAGGAGTCAGAGCTCCCCTGTGCACAGCTTTAAAAAGTCATTCATCTAAAAGGGAACAAAAAATGATGTGGCAATATTGTCATTTAATTGCCATGACTAGTTGAGTTTCACAATCCTAATATATCTAACAAGAGAATCTGATTACTGGTTCATGATATGAATTAATATTTGTTGAAGGAATTGTGGAGGGTTGATGGGCCAACAGGACACCTATAATCATAACCAAAATTACTTTCACCTACACTTATCTCCTTTATTTTTTATACCAACACTGAGAAGACAGACACTATAATTATCATCATCATAATTATCTGCAGTTTTCTAAGAACTGAAGCTGAGTAACTTCATTAAGCAACATACCTAGATTCAAAAGCAGATGATCTAACTTAAATTCCCATGTTCTGTCCCTTCTAGTAGGCTGTCGATCAGGTCATCATGTTATTGCGGATATCAACATACTGACATCATATAAATCACCAGATTTTTTCAGACAGGGGTTCACATTTGGTTCACGTGAGCTACGGGGGGTCCCTGAGCCCTGAGTTCAGAGCAATAATGTATATCCCTTTTGTCATCACACCATTAGCCATAAATCTATGATATAATAGTAATGCAGTTAAAGAGATGGAAAACATTCAGATTTTTTAAGCCCTCTAAAATTTTCAATTTCTCCTCCTTTTTCTTCTCCTCCTATTTTCTAAATAAAAATTCTCAAATTACTAACTTACAAAAATAAGAAACTTATCTATAGAAGATGAAGATTTTTACATTTAATTGACTTTGGGTTTACTGTCAACCTTTACGACAAACCTAGAAAAAGACTCAGGGTCTATGTTAGTTCGTTTCATGGTAGGTACCTGGTAAATGTTTGTTGCATTAATCAATTATTCAAATCACCAAATATTTACTGAACTAAACTCTGTAAAGTCGCCAAAAAGAAAAGGTCTGTCTTCAAGGAGCAATGACCTAGCTGAGGGGCCTAGGTACAAACACCTGCTCGTGCTGAAAGTTAACAGTACAAGAGTTCCAGGATAATCAAAGCACTAACATGGAACTTATTGCCAGTTAAATTATGGGTAGTAGATACAGAAGAATTTCTGAGCAGAAAGCAATTATTCAAGCAGACATGATCAAGTGGACATTTTGCGGAGAGGTGGTTTGATTTCAGTTGTAAAGGGTGGCTAAGCTTTGGGTGGGTGAAGGTGTGGAGGTCTGCTGTAGAGAGAGAACAGGGAAATGCCAAGATTTCTGATCTGAGGGGCACCTGGGTGGCTCAGTCATTAAGCATCTGCCTTTGGCTCAGGGCATGATCCCAGCGTTGTGGGATGGAGCCCCACGTCGGGCTCTTCCGCTGGGAGCCTGCTTCTTCCTCTCCCACTCCCCCTGCTTGTGTTCCCTCTCTCACTGGCTGTCTCTCTCTCTGTCAAATAAAGAAATAAAATCTTAAAAAAAAAAAAAAAGATTTCTGATCTGAGAGCTTATTTTTCCACTAAAGACCAAATGCAAAGGTGTCAGAGTGAAGTTGCTTATGTCAGAACAGTCAGTGGCCTTTATTGATCTCAAAGAAGCAAAATGTGTCAAGTACTATTTAGGAGTTTGAGAGTAAAATAAAAGAAATTAGCTGAGATCCAAGTTTCAAAACATCAGGTAACTGCTTTGTTCTGATTTTCTTTAACTACTTGTATACCTACAATCAAAAGAAATATCATTTGAAAAAGTAGTCTGTTTTTAGAGTTTAAATTTAAAGTTTAGCTAAAGTCTCTATGGCTTTGAGTTAAAGTTTAATTATTTAAGTAACCAACAGATTCCTTCATTCCCCCATGAATGTGACTCACAGTAATTTTCAGTATGATGTGTTTAAAAAAATCTCAAGTGGTTTTGTCTTCCATAAGCCACTTTATTTTTTATTTTTCCAACTTCTACACTTTTAATTTAGATTATGTGCTATGTGGGGGAGTATTTTCTGCTTTCTCTTCATTTTTCTTTCACTCATTAGCAGGATATCAGTTTTACATGTCTTTCCTCTCATCCCAATAACTGGAGGTTCAGTTTGGTTTCCAAAAAAAGATCTCATTATGGGGCAGCTCCACCCAGAAGTTGGACTCTAAGTTTCCTGCATATGTACCTATCTATAAAAGACAACTAATTGGTTCTTAGAGGTAGATTGCCTGGCTTTAAAATACACACTTGCTGTCCAACAATGAGACCAGAACAAAAACTTTCCTTTTGCTGAGGGAGTTCTAAAAAAAAAAAAAAAAAACTGGAAAGAAACATATTTAGTATTGGAGGAAAAATTGTTAGTTTCCTTCCAAAGAGTGCTAGAGGCACATGTCAAAACATACTAATAATAGAAAAAAAAAAGTTCTGTTTTTTTTTCTTTTTACTGTTAATGTAGCTTGTGTGAGGCAGCTGCAAATCTTCATTTTCATGGAAACAATCCCACACCCTTGTTCACCCCAAAGAGCTCTTTCCTTCCAACTAAGAACAGATTTTTTTTTTCCTTTCATAGGATTTTAGAGTTTTGAAACTTAGGGATCACTGAGTCTAATTTTATAAACTGAATGAACCAACAAGGATAAGGCAAGAAAATAATAGGAGAATCTACCCACTTATCCCATTTCCCACCTTGTACTCACCTATAAGCTAACTACAGTCCAGCAACATTAAGCTTTTTGAAAAGATCTGGTGATTTTAGGGTTCCAAACGTTGGCACAGGCAATTCCCTTGCCTGGAATGACAGCTCCTCCTTCATCAGGAACATGCCTGCTCATCCTCCATGACTTAATTTAAAGGTTGCCTCAATAATGGAGACTTTCCCAGGTCCCTGAGCAAAGTGCTGTCTTCTGACCCCTGTCTTCTTAGAATACCCAGTTGATACCTCTCTCATGGCTCTTGTCATGGTGTATTACAATAATCTCTTACATATTCCGACACTCACTGGACCGTGAGTGACTCGGTTTCAATTCTTCATCTTTATAGATCCATTCCCTTGCATAACACTTGCCACATAACTAGATAATTCATAACTGACGATTGAGTGATTGGCTGGAACTTGCAAGCAGTTCTCCTCATGCCTCTACTAGATTGATTACACATTCTCAGATCTGTTTCTTATCTAAATTGAAATCATTACTTGAATAATAACTCTGAGCCCCACACCTTTTGGATAATGCACTAAAAAGTTAGCAAGGTTGCTCGTTTTCAAAATTCTTTGATATGCATTTGAATAAATTAATAACCACAATCTACCATTCATTAAATTCAAGGAGTAGAGGGTCACTCATACTTCACCTTAGAAAAAAATCACTGGGGGCGCCTGGGTAGCGCAGTTGTTAAGCGTCTGCCTTCGGCTCAGGGCGTGATCCCAGCGTTCCGGGATCGAGTCCCACATCAGGCTCCTCCTCAGGGAGCCTGCTTCTTCCTTTCCCACTCCCCTGCTGTGTTCCCTCTCTCGCTGGCTGTCTCTCTGTCACATAAATAAATACAATCTTTAAAAAAGAAAAAATCACTGGACTCAGCAAATTTAGAACAAAATAAAATTAGAGTTTGATTATTTTTGCCTTTTTTAAAAATAAGAAATGTCTTTGTCCTTTATTAACTAGATATGATTAGGCTTCATAATCAAGTTTTTGTACCTCTCATCCTCATGGTTAGCCCTGGGGAGTTTTCTCTCACTGGTAAGATCTCTTCTACCCAAGTATTTTAGGAACTAGGAAGGATAAAGTTTAAGATATATGTATTTCTAAAATATTCCCAAATATAAGATGTCAAAATTTTAAAACTTAATTTTTAAAGTCAGCTCTCTCCCGATCTTCCAGTCCAGTGGTAAAATGGAAATTATTGACTCTGGGAACTCTGACTGCCTTAGTGATGAATCATGGCTGCATGACACAGACCCCAGAGCTGCGTTCCTGTGTATTTTCTCAATTGCCATCATTGGTTTTATATGTTTATTTAAAATGAGCCAAACTGCTGCAAACGTTTCAATTCCTATGCAAAGGCCACTAACGTGTCTGAAAGGGGAGCTCGTTAGGATTGTTGGATGAACCTTTTGGACAAAAATCAAAGGCTACATAAAGCTCGGTATAATCAAACTCTGTGAGCACACACAGAGCCAAAAATAAATGTTGTGTATTGGCAAAGACTCAGGGCTCAGAAGTTAGGCTTTGAAACTGTTGGTATAGGTTTTTCAGACTTTCCCTGTAAACTGAAAATATTAATATTTGCCATTCTTCATAGTACTAAGTAGTTGCTCTCTGGAGAAAAATACAGACATTCTAAATGTTATTCTTATCTTCCTCCCCCCCTCTGTTAAGTCAGTCACTATATTCGTTTATCAGAAATGTGGGAAAAAGTCTTAAAAATGTGCCATTATCATTTCCTATAGGGAGTTTGACTAAAGGTAAAATCGGGTCTCTTCAAATATGCTACCACACTTTTTCTCCCTGAAACACGAAGAGATTGTGGCATTTTTATGTACCTATCTCTGGACACCAGAATGTTTTGCCCTTGTCTTAATTTTTCATAAATAAGAACATACATAAATAAATAAGTATGGGGGAGAGAGAGAGCGAGCTCTATTAAAATTACATTTTAAATAAATTACCAGATAGATCTTATTGACTACTAAAGGCTTACAATAGAAGCTATGGAAATAACCATCTAATAATAATATGTGAAATCTGTTGCCTTAGTGTATATCCTAATCATACCTGCACATTCCATTTCACCTGGAAGTGCAAGTGAAGACACATTTGGTAAAAGATGTTTATACGTATATGTCCTGGTTAGAGCAGGAAGTAATTGAAAAATCTCATGAGAGTCTTTCTTGTGACCAAGCCAGGAGAGTTTGGGGGATTCCAGATGTTTATGAGCTTATTACCGACTTTGAATTGCTATCTGCACCCTGACACTAACCATTGACTAGCCATTATTTCATTCCTCCTCCTAACCCCACCCACTAAGATTTGAGGACATATCTCTTTATACCTGGGATTTAAAAATGGGGGGGGGATCCCAAACCACCTCTTATCGTGGCAAAATCCTTAACCACAACCCTCCTGACTATCTCCTCACCCTCTCCTTAAACCAACAAAGAAATGCACCAGACCACTTTCTAAAGCTTTCCAAATGTAAATCCTGGTATTCAAAATTATGTATGTTCTTTTGGGAATCCCTTTTAATAGTAGAGCACTGATTTACTTTCTCTTCAGGAAGGAACACCAGGGCTGAGTGAAAACACCAGGAGCCATGCTCTATGAAATCCCATCCACTCCCCAGCCTTCCGCTGCTCGCCCCTGGGAATCCAAACTACCACAGTGTCTGCTCACCCCCGGTAATCCAAGCTGCCACAGTGTGGAATAGCAATTAAATATTTTCCAAATTATCTGAGTAAGTTATGGGATTTCATATTTTTTCTTTTTCTCGTCTTGAAAATAAAAGAGAAATTCTTTTTCAATCCAGTGTTCTCTCGACGGCTTTAAATGCATTAAAAGACAAGCAGACAGGAAAACAATGCTAGGAGACAGAAGAGCATTTGGCAGTTTGCCCGAGTCTGACACCTTCCTCTTCCTCTGTGACATTACCCCTTGAGCTGGTGTGTCGTTCCGGTCACATGAGTCAGTCACTGAAGCGTGTAGAACCTTGACTAGTTTCAGGTGGTTCTGTTCCAAGGGGAGACTCTTTTAAATCTAAGAGCTTGTTTTTACTCACTGATTTCTGTACTGAAGGCCACTGAAAGTACATCAGTTAGCAAAACTTTTTAGGACACCTGTGTCACAAGATGTTTGACATCGAGTAGTGTCGGCAAGGATGACTCAAGCCCGGTTAAGTTAGGTGGGATCAGCGGTCATTCACACATAACACAGTTTTCTCAGGGCAAATTCAAGAGGAAAAAAACTGCTTCATGAGACTAAAACCTCACTTCGTATTATCGAAGAAAACAGTGCACCTCATTGTGACACTTAATAAACCAAATGTGTATCCTTTCCCTTTCAGAAATGGTCATTTTCTACTGATCGTAGACTAATAACAAATGATAACTTGATCCAATCTCATGACAAGATAACAGTTTTTAGAGAGAACCAATTGATTGCAGCTGTGTTTTTTGTCTCCCAACAGATGATTTCCCAAAATCGAAGCTCTTTTTTCCCTTGGAAAGCTATTAAACAAAATAAACAAGCAAAACAAAACAGAAGCAAACTCATAGGTACAGAGAAAAATCTGGTAGAGATTCTGCCAGAGGAGAAGGGGATGGGGCGACGGGTGAAGAAAGGCAAGGGGATGAAAAGGTACAAACTTCCAGTTATAAAATAAATACAACAGAAGATGTAATGTACAGCATACGTGTAGTTAATAAGATTGAATGTAGTTCATAAGATTGTAACAACTCTGTGTGGTGACAGACGGTAGCTAGATTTCTTGTGATGATCACTTTGTAGTGTCTATAAACACTGACTCACTATGTTGTACAGCTGAAACTGATACAATATTGTATGTCAACTATACATCAATAAAAATTTTTAAATAAAAATAAATAAAAAGATTAAAGATTATTTTTGATCTCCAGTGATGTTATTATTTATGACTCTTGTTATATGAAGTTTAGCAAAACCACATTAAAAGACCAAATCCTTTCATAAGGGAAATGTCTTCCTTTTCAGACATGTCTAATAGAATCATCTGAACTCCGGAGCAAGAGGAGCCTGGTTACAGCCTGCAGGAGCAGCAGCAGTAAGGGGTACAGAGAAGGAATCTGAGAATAGGAAAGCCATCCCTCAGTGTGTCTCAAAGTGAGTAGACTTACTAGCACTTACATTCTCTGCTTTTGAAGACAGGCATCGGAAGAAAAATTCAGATAAAGATTCAAAAGGAAATTCTAAGATTAGAAAATATTCTAAAAAAGAAGGAAGCAGAGCTTTTGATTTTGGTGTAGTCCCAATACTTTGATTTTGCTTTTGTTTCTCTCTTGTCTGAGGAGACACTTCTAGAAAAATGTTTCTATGGCCAACGTCAAAGAAATAACTGCCCCTGTTTTCTTCTAGAAGTTTTATGGTTTCAGGTCTCACATTTAGGTCTTTAAACCATTTTGACTTTATTTTTGTGTACGGTGTTAGAAATGGTCCAGTTTCATTCTTTTGCATGTAGCTGTCCAGTTTCCCCAGCACCATTTGCAGAAGAGACGATCTTTTTGCCATTGCACATTCTTGCCTCCTTTGACATAGATTAATTGACCATATAAGCGTGGGTCTATTTCTGGACTCTCTGTTCTGTTGATCTATGTGTCTATTTTTGCGGCAGTACCATACTGTTTTAATTACTATAGCTTTATAGAATATCTTGAAATCTGGGACTGTGATACCTCCAGCTTTGTTCTTCTTTTTCAAGATTGGTTTGACTGTTTGGAGTCTTTGTGGTTCCATACAAATTTTAGGATTACTTGTTCTAGTTCTGTGAAAAATGCTGTTGGTATTTTGGTAAGGATTGCACTAAATCTGTAGATTGCTTTGGGTTGTATGGGCATTTTAACAGTATTAATTCTTCCAATCCACGAGCACGTAATATCTTTCCATTTGTTTGAGTCGTCTTCAGTTTCATTCATCAGTGTTTTACAGTTTTCAGAGTATGGGTCTTTCACCTCCTTGGTTAAATCTATTCCTAAGTGTTTTATTCTTTTTTGATGCAATTGTACAGGGGATTGTTTTCTTAATTTCTCTTTCTGCTACTCCATTATTAGTGAATAAAAAGGTATAGAAATTATGTCTTCATATTTTGTGTCCAGAGATCTTACTGAACTCATTTATCAGTTCAAATAGTTTTTGGAGGAGTCTTGAGGATTTTCCATATATAGTATCACGTCATCGGCAGTGTTTAAATCACTATGTGTAGTTCACAGGCAAATATGAAGTGCATTTGCTTAAGTTTTTTTCAGTTTTATTGAGGTATAATTGACATATAACACTTATAAGCTTAAGGTGTACAGCATAATGACATTGGTATAATCCATCTCCTCACATAGTACAAAAAGTTTATTTTCCTTGTTATGAAAAATTTTAGGATTAGTCTCTTAGCAGCTTTCAAGTACCCCATATAGCAGAGTTAACTGTAGATGGACCTTGAGAGCATTATGCTAAGTGACACAAGTCAGACCGAGAAAGACAAATACTGTGTTATCTCGCTTATATGTGGAATCTTAAAACACACACACACACACAGAAAAAGAGATCATTTTTATGGTAAACAGAGGTAGGGGGTTAGGAGGTAGGAGAATTGGGTGAATGTGGTCATAGGCACAAACTTCTCATTTTAAGATAAATAAGTCCTGGGGAAGTTGCCTACATTTTTAAAATTCTAGTTGGTTAGCATGTAGTGTAATATTGGTTTCAGGGGTAGAATTTAGTAACTCATCACTTCCATAGAATACCCAGTGCTCATCACAAGTGTTTTGTGGTGACTCTCAATTTTGCTCTTTCTCCTGTGTCTCATTTCACTAGGCTTTAAATCAGACTGCCTTATGAAATGTGTTGGACTCACGTTACAGCAACAAGAGCCAAGCCACAGAACTAAATGAGAAGGTAAGTAAAAATCAATTCAATAACATCTGCTCCCAGATATCTGAGCCTGAGGGGTCCCTGCACGGCTTAGTATGTTGTGAGTATCCAAAGAAGCTGTTTGTTCTGTACCACAAGCAGGAAACCAGTGTGTCCTGAGGCAGCATCCTTACTGCCAAGGTTACACAGCCAGTTGGATGGTGAGAAGGGAGCAGGTGAGGAGAAAGGGCTGCAGAGAGAATCAGTGATTGGGAGGCAACATGGCAGGAACGAGTTGAACTGTCAGAGAAGGTTGGGTTCAGAGACCTTACAAGACATGTAGAGATAGAGACAAACTTTGAAATAAGTTACAGTACAACTGGAACATGAGGGTTAGAATCTAGTAAAGTATGGAAACTGCGAGGGAAATGAGGGAGACAGAGGTGCTGGGTTGACGCAGCAATGTAGGTCAGGATGATTGTAGGATGAGGTCCAACATGAGTCAAATTTGGATATGCAGTGTTTATTGTAACTAGGCTCCAGATCCAAAGATGTTAGGAATTGATAAAGGGCTTTTGGACTCAAGGATGTGAAAAGCTATGAACTCTGGTTTTTCAAGTTGTGCTGTTAGCACACTAGAGTCCCATAAACCTTTCTAATTTCTGTTCATTGCCACCTGCAACTTCTGATGTTAGTCCTCAAAGATGAGAGGTGAAAAGAATACAGAGCCACATCTATCAAAGAGATTACCTTTTGAAGGGTTAGGATCTAACCTGTTGGTGGTTCTCCAAATTTTATACATATTAGAGTCACAGTGGTGGAAAGTAGTGGAGCTTGTTTAAAATACAAACCCAATCTGGAGATCCTTTTTCAATAGATTTGAGGTAACGATTCAAAAATCTGTGTATAAAACCAGCATTCTAGGACATTCTTATCTGGGCTGGCTGCTGGCACGTGTGCAATGTGGTATCAATTGAGTAGACCAATTTAAAAGGCTCTCCTTCTTTAGGCCTTGCACACTCTTGCCAGCAAGCATATCCTAACCAGCAGGGCTGGTGGAACTTCAGCCCCAGCCCCTGCCTACTTGGCTGGGCATGATACAACGTAACACCCTCCCTCTCTCTCTCTTTTTTTAGAGAGAGAGGTGGCAGGAGAGAGGGAGAGAGAGAATCTCAAGCAGGCTTCATGCCCAGCACAGAGCCTAATCCTGGGCTTGATCTCCTGACCCTGAGATAATGACCTGAGCTGAAATCAAGAGTGGGGCACTTAACCGACTGAGCCACCAGATGCCCCAACCTTCACAATCTCTTTCAGTGGTTCTGATTATTTGAAGGTGGTTCTTGAAATACAATGTGAGAAAACCTACTTTAATTGAACATTTTCCAAACTGTCCTGAGGATAACCATATCCTAGTATCTTATTAAAATGAAAAATGCCTGGGGTCCCACACTCAGCCTATTGAATTAGACTCTTCAAAGGCACAGATTGGGAATTAGAGTGTTTAACACATGCCTTGGTCATTGTTTTCCTCGGAGAAGTTTGGGAAACACTAACTTAAGGGATGATAAAACCCTGGTGCAACATTTGTCCTTGGTGTGTTCTCCCATCTGGGGAAATCAGAAGCATCTTTTCGCTCCAGATCTTATGACCTCTCAGAATGGAACAGAAAGGCAAAATAATATGGACAGAAGAGCAGACTTGAAAAATGTTCAGGAACTACAAAATGCAGAGAAGAATGATAACTTGAAATAAGCTACATGTTTTCATAGAAGAAGAAATTGGGAACATTCCCTTGCAGTTTTAAGCATGAACAGCTGTCATTCTGGAGTTTCTGTCTACAATGCCTCTTTCCAGCTGTCATATGCTGCAAGATGATATATGAAGTAAATTCAGTTTTTCATCTCATCACTCCTACATATTGTGAACGCTTTAAGATGTTGTTGAAAGCTTACTTGACAATAAAATTTGTTCATAAAGTTAGAGGACATATGTTTCACTATTTTCACTTCCATAGTATAAAACAACACCAAATAATCTGTCCAGGAAAGAACGAAAGATTGTCTGAATAAAAATGTTAGAAGTGGACCTCTGATTTAAGTAATTTTATTTCTTAATAATCTTAAATACAACTGCAGAAACATGAATGAAACACATGTTTTAGAGGTCTGATAACTTTCATATGGTGACCAAATCCTTATTAATGTGCAATGTTACAGGATCAAATCCTGCAATGTGTGTAGCTGTTGCGTAGCTTGAAGTTACAGGACTCATCCATGTCTTAATCTTCTAAAACTAAACAACACAAAAAATCTCCATTATGGTGACCTGTGAAATTTAGATTCTTTTCTTAAAGCCATTCTGACCAAGAACTGGGGTTAGTAATGGGTATGTAGTTTTAATACGTGTCAGGATAACTTTTGGATGTTCCTGGCTGGTATTTGTGACAAGCTGGGTCCTTGATTATTTGATGGTCTAATGACCACTCATGCCCAGGCCTGGAGATTTGGTTGACATCCTCAAGTCTTGTGTTCTTCCAGCAGGCTTAACAAAATTGATTCCTCATGATGTTCAGATCTATTTCTGAAGAGGGGGTAAACATGAAGTGAATATTTGCTAGAAAGGGATCAAGATGAAAGCCCAACACAAAAATGCCATTCTAAGTCAACAGGTGTGCTTTTCAAAAACCAGAATTTTTTTGTGAGCAGCCAATAGCAACCTTGCCAACTATCTGATGAAACAGCCAAAGGTTTGAGTGACTAAACTGTGTTTATAGAATATGGATCCCGTAGAGGCTGGAGACATTGGAACAGCCTCCAACCATGGTTCCAAGGGTGTGGCGTTAAGAAGCTCTTGGCCATGATTCTCAGCCACTGCTAAGGGGAAGAAGTGGAAGGGGACTTGCTGCTCCTGATAATTAACAACAGTTTCCTTAACATTGAGATCAATTTCTCTGAGAAATGAACTGTAGCTTTTTTCTTTCTTTTTGTAATCAATATTCTCACATTGAAATTAAAGAGTGTATTTTCTAGAGTTGGTTTTTAAGGCATTTGTTTGTTTCTAAGGCATTTGGGGTTGCTCCCACTTAGTTCATTGGGTACCAGACACTTGGGTTTTCTGTCATTACCCTGTGTCTGTACCTGACTAAGTTTACATGTACCTTGAAGTGGGTACCGCTACAAAACTTGTAGTGAGCCTATTTCACCGCACATTATAACTGTAAAAATAGGTACTGACTTCTGAACCACACATATAGACTAATAGCTATGATACAGTGACCCACTCTAGTCATACGTGCTCATGAAAAAAAAAACACCAAAAGTAGATCCTTTGGAAAATCTGACCATGGAATCTCTGTTAGTGAGAAAAGTAACAAATGGTATCTATTAGGAAGTTAGTTTGGGGCTGACTTCCAGGTATAGTTTGCTTAACACTATGTTCTATTGCTTTTACTCAAATAGTTTCTCCTTCTTCCCTTTCCTGCACTCCACAAACTACCAAAATTCAGACAAGATGAAATAGATAACCTGAATTGTTCTGTAAGTATTCAAGAAGTTAAATTTGTAAAGCTCCTGAGAAAGAAGTATCCAGGCCCAGATGTTTTCACTGGAAAATTTTACCAAACATTCAAATAATTAATGCCAGTTTTATACAAGGTCTTTCAGAAAGAGGAGGGAAGAATTCCCAATTTCTTTTACAAGGCTATAATAACCCTGATACCAAAACCAGACAGCAACAACACACAGAAAAAACTATAGAACAATAGTTCTGATGAACTTGGATGCAAAAATCCCCAACAAAATTTTAGTAATCCAACAATGTATGAAAAAAATAATATACCATGACTAAGCAGAATAATTCTAGGTATAGAGAGTTGGTACAATATTCAAAAATCAATTTAACCCACCAATTATATCAGCAAACTAAAGAAGAAAAATCATATGATCATGTCAATTTATGTGAAAAAATCATTTGACAAAATTCAGCATTGATTCATGATATAAAAAGAAAACCCTCAAAACAGTGAGAATCAAAGCAAACTTCCTCAACTCATAACGATCATCTGCAAAAAACCTACAGCTAACATCATACTTAATGATGAAAGAATGAATGATTGCTTTCCCTATAAGATCAGGAACAAGGCAAGGATGTATGTTCTCACCATGGTTATTCAACATTATACTGGAAGTTGTAGCCATGGTAACAAGGAAAACAAGAGAAAAGGCATGCAGTTTAAAAAGGAAGAAATAAAACTATCTCTATTTGCAGACAATGAGATTAGCTGCATAAAAACAACAAATAATCTACAAAAAACAAAAACAAACAAAAAACCCAAACCCTCCTGGATCTTAAAAGTGAGTTCAGTAAGGTCATATGACACCAATCAACATACAGAAATTAAATATCTATATATTGACAATGTACAGTGGAAATCAAACTAAAAAATGCAATACCATTGATAAAGAAAATGAAATACTTATGTATAAATCTAACAAAACAGATACTAGATCTAGTTAATGAAAATTACAGTACACTGATGAAAGAAATCCAAGAAGACTTCAGTCATTGGAAAGACATACCAGGTTCATGGATTGGAAGATACCACATAATAAAGATGTCAATTCTCTCTACATTCATCTATTGATTTAACACAATTCCTATCAAAATCTCAGCAAGTTTTCTTGTTGACATAGATAAGCTTATTCCAAAATCTATTTAGAAAAGGAAAAGTCATAGAATAGCCAAAACAATTTTGAGAAAGAATACATTGGCAGGAATCACTCTTCTCAAGATTAAGGCTTACTGTATATCTACAGTAAACCAAGACTTTGATACTGGCAGAGATAGACACGTAGGTAAGTGCAACAAAGTAGAGACCCAGATAGAGATCCATACATATATGGATTCAATTTATTTTTTACAAGGGAGAAAAAGCAATTCAATGAAGGAGATATAGCCTTTTCAATAAATGTGCTAGAGCAATTGGACATCAGCAGGTAAAACAAAAACAAAAATTTATAACCTAAACTTCACACCTTATGCAAAGTTTAATTTAATATGGATCATGGAGTTAAGTAATATGAAAAAGTATAAAACTTCTAGAAAAAAATAGACAGTCTTTGGGAATGAGGACTAGACAGAGCTCTGGACTTGACAATAAATCTATGTTCATAAAAGGAAAATTGATAAATTGGACCTCATCAAAATTACAAACTCATCCTCTGTGAAAGACCCTATTAGAAAGATGAAAAATAAAAGTTACTAACTTGAAGAAAATATTTGGAAATCAGTTATCCAACAGAGGTCTTGTATACAGATCATATAAAAACTCTCAAAACTGAACATTGAAAAAATTCAGCTAGAAAATGGGCAAGAGACATGAACAGACATTTCACCAAAGAGGATACATTGACATCAAATAAGCACATGAAAAGATGGTGAGTATCATTACACATTAGAGAAATAAAATTAAAACCATAATGAGATATCACTACACAATTAGAAGAAAGGCTAAAATTTTAAAAAATGATGATAGCAGCAAAGGCTGACAAGGATGCAGGGAAACTCATTACTCCTTCATTGTTGATGGAAATGTTAAATGTCACAGCCACTTTGGAAAATAGCCTGGCAATGTTTCATAAAACTAATCAACCAATTACCCTACAACCCAGCAATTGCACTTGTTAGCATTTATTCCCAAGAAATGAAAACTTATTTGCACAAAGAACCGTGTACATAACTGTTTACAGTAGCTTTATTCTTAATAGTCAAAAGCAGCAATTAAACAAACATGTTTACTGAGTACGTGACTGAATGAACTATGGTACATGCATACCATAGAATAAACTTCTCAGCTATCAAAGGTACAAACTGCCGATGTCTGCAGCAACTTGGATGAACTTCAAGGAAGTTATAAAGAGTGAAAAAAATCTCACAAGGATACATATTGTAAGATTCCATTTATGTGACATTACTGAAAAAATATGGTTACAGAGATGGAGAACAGATTAGTAGTCACCAGAGGTTCGGGATGGGGGAGGAGAGGTGGGTGTGGTTATAAAAGTGTAATAGCGGGAGTCTTGCCGGGATAGTAACATATCATGATTGTGGTGGTGGCCGTGTGAAGCTACACATGTGATAAAATTGCAGTTACGGGCGCCTGGATGGCTCAGTCGGTTAAGCATCTGCCTTCAGCTCAGGTCATGATCTCAGGGTCTTGGGATCGAGTCTGGCATGGGGCTCCCTGATCAGCGGGGAGTCTGCTTCTTCCTCTCCCTCTGCCCCTGCCCCCTGCTAGTGTGCTCTCTCTCCTTTGCTGTCGCTCTGTCTCAAATAAATAAAATCTTTTAAAAAATTGCACAGCTACACACACACACACACACGCACACGCACACGTACACTAACTACAAATTTAAGTGGTGAATAAGCCATTGGATTGTACCAGTGTCAATTTCCTGATTCAGATATTATACTTCCATATAAACATGCCATAGTTATTCATGATGTCACATTGGAAGAGGCAGGGTGAAGGTGCACAGAACCTCTCTTTACATCTCCTTGCAGATGTCTGTGAAGCTGTAAATATTTCAAAATCGAAAGTTTTTGAAAAACCAGGTAGTAGGCAAGATGGGCAAGAAGTAAGTGTAGTTGGTGCTCTCATACCTTTCTAAGGGCACTCCAAAGAGATAGTCTTTTTGGGGAAATAACTTGGCACACATTTTTTCCAAGGCTTTTACCTATAAGTCTCCCTTTGAAGATCTCTAAAGAGAGCATCCTTAATAAAAGAAAACTATATTCAGGAAGAAATTTTTCGTGGTGTTATTTGCAGTAACAAAAAATCTGGATGCAATCTGACTTTCCATCACAAGTGGGAGGATTGATGACATAAGACATGCATCTCTCCAGTGAAATACCAGCTGTCATTAAATGTGATGGCTAAAAACACAAAATAGCAAGTGGAAAAATGCATGTAAGTTATAAAAAGGACAAAGCAGGATGCCAGATAGTTTGCATTGCATTTATGCAAAAAGGAAGGAACAGAAATGTATAAGAATAGGTGTGTTGGTATGAAAATTTGGATTTTTTGCTTTTCTGCATTTTCTATGCTTTTTAAATATAATTTCACTTTTTCATACTCAAAACAAACAAAACCTCCCACCAGCAATTTTTACATTTATCACTTCGAAGAGGCTCGAGTGCTTAGCTCTTGGATAGCAGCACGGCTCTGGGTGTTTGGTGTGAGGAGTAGGAAGGACAAGCGAGAAACAGATCACAATGCTTGTTTTTAAAGTTGGCTTGATATCAGCCTAATATCAAGAAGAAGATATTCTGTGCATTCGACTTTCTATTTCACAGGGCCCAGAACTCAGTTGAGCACTAATAACAATAATGATTTAGCTCTGCTGTGGGTACTCAATTGCACGTGAGCTGGGCTAGGCCCCTATTCATCACTCATTAATATTACTTCTGAATTCTCAATCACGGTCAACAAAATTGAAAAGAACCACCGTACACTGTTGGTGAGAAGCAAATTGGTATAGCTACTGTGGAAAATAGTACAGAGATTCCTCAAGAAATTAAAATAGAAATACCATATGATCCAGCAATCCCATTTCTGGATATATATCCAAAGGAGATGAAATAACTACCTCAAAGAGCTATCTACATCTCTATGTTCATTGCAGCATTATTTACACTAGCCAAAATACGAAAACAACCCGAAAGTCCATTGACAAATGGATGGGTAAAGAATATGTGGCATACGCATACAATGACATAGTATTCGGCATTAAAAAAAGAAATCTTACCGTTTTCAACAATATGGAGGACATTAAGCAAAGTGAAATAAGTTAGTCACAGGAGGACAAATACTGTATAATGCCACTTACATGAGGCATCTAAAGAGTCAGACTCATAGAAACAGAGACGAGAAGAATAGAATGGTGGTTGCCAGATGACTGGGGAGGGAAGTTGTTCCATTGGTATAAAGTTTCATTTATGTAAGATGGATAAATTCTAGAGATCTTCTGTACAACGTAATGCCTACAGTTAACAGGACAGTGTTGTGCACTTAAAAATGTGTTAAGAAGATAGATCTTATGTTAAATGTTCTTCTCACACACACAAAAGCAAAGGGACACCAGACATCTTTTGGAGGTCATGGCTATGGTTATTACGTTAATTGTGATGATGGTATCACAAGTGTAAGCATATGTCCAAACTCATCAACATGCTTATGTTAAATACTTGCAATTTTTTACATACAGAGAAATCTCAATGAAACTGCAAAAAAACAAAAAAACAAACAAAAAAAACCACCGCCTTTCCTGGAAAATATGATGGCTACTCTTTGTTCAGTTGACAGCAAAGATCTTGCCTATTGGCTATCCTTAGCGTAAGCAGGTGTATCATACTTCTAGGTGCAAATCTGTTAGTAATTTGGCAGGTGTTAATAAATAAACATTAATGATAGTCTCTCTTTATATCAAGGCTTTAATATGGATCCCACATTCTTCTGTGTGTTTATATATGTCTGATAAACACAAGTAGCTATCCATCCCTACTTCATAAAAATCTAATATGATTTGCAGGTGTCGCATGTGACTGTGGCTAGGATCATGAAAATGCACTGGGTGTTAGGAATCCTGATATTTGCATGGAAACAAGCCAGCTGGCCAGGAGACGCATCTGGTCACAACAGTGCTTACAGATCTCTACTTTTCCTTCACAGTGTGGTGTAACTTGTAAGTACATATTCATTTACATAATATTTTAAATTATGTATTTATTTTTATTAGTTTCAGAGGTAGAATCTAGTGATTCATCAGTTGCATATACACCCAGTGATCTTTACGTAATGTGCCCTCCTCAGTGCCCATCACCCAATTACCCCATTCTCCCCCAAACAAACAAACCCTCCGTTTGTTTCCCAGAGTTCAGTGTCTCTTATGATTTGCCTCCCTCTCAATTTTCATCTTATTTTATTTTTCCATCCTTTCCTCTATGTACATCTGTTTTGTTTCTTAAATTCCATATATGAGTGAATCATTTGTATAATGCTTTTAGTGTTTCTCTCCCACTCAGTTTGAAACCCCAAAAGAACATTGTCATGTGCCGTACGGGCACTCCAGCATCCAAGTCACTGACAGACTGCGTAGCTCATAACTGCTGCATGACAAGTATGTACTGAAATAATAAATATGAGGGTAGAGGTGGATGTGATGTTCTTTGGGCTATCGGACTAGAGAGGAAATAAACCTAATATTTTGAAAGTCAATTATGTGCTACGCACCGTGTATATTTTCTTATTTAGTTTGCATTACAGTCCTCAGGCTAGCTATTATAATTGCATTTGAAATAACCAAGTTGAAATTAGGCGAGGTTGAACCATTGACCCACGGTTACACTGTTTCTTTGGGAACCCAGGTCTATCTGACTGCAAATACTTTGTTTTTGTCTACATCTCACTGCCACCTTAAGCCCTCCTGAGAGGAGAGAATTTCATGATAAAATCTCCTTTAGACAGGACTGCAAAATAATGGTGGGGTCATCTGTGGAATAAGCTTAATGGGGAAAAGGGACCAAACTGGGGCTGAACTCCAACCACCAGCACGTGGGTGAAGAAGCAAAAGAGAAACACCTCACCCTAGAAGCATTGTCTGGGAAAGAACTTCTCTCATGAGGTCTCAACTCACGGTGAGTTACTGTTACTGATGCCAGAGTAGAGATACCCTATGGACTTTTTTTATTTGGAACTCTCCTCAATCTCATTTGGTGATAAGATTTCAGCTTTGAAAGTCTGCCTGAGGAATTTTTTTTTCATTATGTTATGTTAGTCACCATATAGTACATCATTGTGGAATTTTTGATGACATAATGATCTGAGCAGTTAGGGTATTTTAAATCTTCTGCAAAACCCAACATCAGAATTACTGGTTTGTCTTTCTATTATCACCAACACATGTCTACTATAAATAAATATAGGGCTGCTTGCCCCCTACTGAAGCCCAAAGAACAAAAAGCTGATGTCAGTCACCTTGACAAAACCAGACATACCCACTCCTCCAAAAGTTGTTGGTGCTCAAGGTGGGAAGGCGAGGCTGAAGAACACTGTCGCTGGCTTCATGCCTTCATGGGGCTAACACTTTAAGTTTATTATAACCCATAATCAAATTCTGACCAAAATTCCCTGAATAAAAGTCCAATGAAGAACTAGAAATGAGAATTACTTGACTCCACAGCTGACAAGCATTGTTGTTTATATGAAAAATTAGAGAGAAAAGCAATTGAATATATTATGTTCCTTGAGGAGAGAACAGATTTCTCTTTGCAGGCCAAATTCCTTCTGTTTGCCTTGAAAAACGATGCAAGCAAAAAGGCAGCGGGCAGAAGGGATAGTGAGGATTTATTTGGCTAAACATTTTGTACTGCTCGCCTATTTCCAAAAGATAGCATAATAATATGTATTAAGCCACATGAGTTCAGTGAAATTCCTCAGATAGTTTAAAAATAAGTATATAGTTAAGTGCAACCCAATTCTGCCTTTGAGTTCTATTCCTCAAGGGTAAGTGTGGTTTAGAAGCTGCTCAGACTTCAAGAAGCTCCTACAAATACATTTTGATGAGTTGAGTGTAAGTGAATCAGAAACATATGGATTTCATTTGCTCTGAAATATGTATAAGCCTAAAAATCACACAGAACAGTGGTTGTCAAAACATGTTCTGGGAAAAGCGTGGTATAGTGTTTTCCTCAACCAAACTCAGCGAAATTCTTTTCGTTTGTATCCTTTAATGGATTCTAGAAAAAACTTGGCAAGGTGTTGAATTTTAGTTTTCCCTATTTTACTGTCTCATTTGAGGATATGCCTTATTTTAAAGTTCAGGCTCTATGGATCACCACTGCATGGCTTATGATGTTCTCTTGAATACATGAAACTAAACAAAGAAAAAAAAGTTCTGTGTTCAAATTTGCTAATTTAAGTAGAAGTGAAGTTGACTCTATCTTTTTCCTTTAGGAGTTAATGAGCAGATAGGAGAAAACAATGTTTATATAAAATCAACTATTGTGTTTGAAAGAAGGAGGTTCAGGAATGTGGATCTTGCTATATCTCCCTATTTTGCTGTAATGTTTCATAATTGAATTTTTTTCCTGACACATTGATTATTATCTTCAACCGAAAGCTCTTAGAAAGTAGACTATGGAAGTTTTCTTTACTTTCTATGGTGTTTTTTAAAAAGCCTCATATTTCTCTGTGAACCAGATAATGACTAATGCAATTGCTTTAAAGAATTTTTGAAGCATTTTAAGTCCTCAGGCTTATTGACAAAGAAACTCAAAACCCTAGTAACTCCTTATTCCTTTATTACAAAGTTTAATTTTTAAGTGCCAGCCATATATCAACTGCACTTCAGAATTACCTTTTTTTTTTATTAAGCAAAACCGTATTTGTACCTCAAAGGAAAAAAAATTATGTATGTATGGATTCTCTATCATTTTTTAGAAAGGTCTACTTTTTTTCAGAGAAGTCTAAAAACACAAGATCCTTGAAATGGTTTTTTATAGCTAACCCCGCTGTCACAGCAGATTAAACCTAATTATCATATCCAAACTCCTGCAGGGGTGTTGTAGTATTCCTTTCTACACTCACAAAATCAGGTTACCACTGTTATGTATTTCCCTAAAAACATTATCTCATGTTAACCCAACATTTATTTTCATGATCACATGAAACCACAGTGAGTGGTAGAAAGCAAGGAATTTGTCATTGATAGGTCTCTGAACAAGAAAGCATATATATATGTATATATGTATATATATATATATATATATATATATATACATATATACATATATATATACCCCTTGCACCGCCCCATCTTGACCATCAGCTGAGATCGAATGTACACTATACATGGACCAAAACCTGATTAGTCTCTGGGTCTTCCAGCTGGTGGATATATACAGTCTGTTTTTCACTTCGATGTTTGCCTAAGAGCAGAAGCTTGAACTAAGTTATCACCAGAATTGCCCAATATCAAGCTTGTCAGCTGGTTTTTGACACCTACGTCAACACCAGATAGAAAGCAGTGATTGCAGCTCTCCAGCTACACCCCTCCACACACCCCCTCCACACACCCCCTGACATCACTAATCACAGGGCTGCCAGATGGGACAATAAAATAATTTAGCCTCACTTAATTTTTTCCCTAAGTTTTGTTTAAAGTGTTGACTTCCGTGTAATATTCTCTTCTAACTTCACCTAACCATAGAGATAGCTTAACCTCTCCTGACCATTAAAAAGACATAGTTTTAATCCTTTAGGAGAAAAATCAAGAAGTATATTAGAGATGAATAAAGCAACATTAGAAAATTCACATTTTCTAATAATGTACCCCAGGTTCTTAATTTTTTGTATTTGTACAGCCTTGTGGCACATTTCAACCAGTTGACAAATGGTTTTGACAAATGCCTAGTCATTGTCTTGCTGTCTCTTCAACTACATTTCCACTCACATCTCTGTTTGAAATCACAAGGTTAAAGGACAAGTTGTCCTCAGTATTGAAATCCCATATTTGTCTAGTGGTGAAGCATGTTTGAGGCAGGTACTCCTCTCCTGCCAACTGCTTCAACCTTGACCCACAGGACACCTACCACCTTCATTACAAGAGCAGTGATGCACTGGTGGTGTATCTCTCCTGACATTTGCATTCTTCCCTGGAGTCAAGACATCCAGTTGACTGGAGAAATTCCAGAGACTTCTCCTCCATTACATATAGGCAATGTCATGGGACTTGCTATGAGAAGTAAAATGATACTTCGAGGAGAAAAATGAGAATGGAAAAATCATAACATCCAGTTTGGGCCCCCCCCCCCCCCCAGCTTCCACCACTAACTAGGGGTATGCCCTTGGGAAAGACAATGTAAATTACCCTGGTCTCTATTTCCTTCTATGACAAATGAGATAGATACACTGGGAAATGCCAGAGATCCACTGAAACTCTAGCTTTCAATGGTTCTGTGGCAACAGCATGGTTTACCAATGGACGGTAAGAACCCTGAACAACAAGAATACAAATCCCAGGTTCTCCACTGCCCTATGACACCTTGGGTTGCAACTTGCCTCATTTTCTTGGAGGCAATAGTGAACCAAAGCATAATAAAAAATAATCGTAAGAAGTTATCTAATCCAAGCTTGAAAATATCCACTGACTTGCTCACATAGGCACATACTTGTTAGAGTGTTGAAAATGGTGCAGATTTCATTTTTCTATCACCAGTAAAGTTCAGTGGAGAGTATGGGCTGGAGAAAAATGCATGTATGGGTTTTTTTCTTTGATGAGATTTCTTTTTATAGTCGGTCATGGTAGTGAAGACACCAGGGACAACATAGGTCATTCCTGACTTTGCTTTGCCTCACAAGAAGAACAACTGACAAATATTCAAGAATGAATCACCACTGAGAGAATCCTAGAACATTAGGGGTGAGGCCAAACATCCCCTGGACCACAGGACCAAGACAGACTGCATTAGGAGAGTAGTAGAAGCAGCTAAATAAATGTTGACCACATTGTCCCTCCCCCAGGCCAACACAGCACCACATGAGAAGTTCTCTCTTGAGCCTCTGGTTCCTACAGTAGGAAAAGGAAACCCGGGGGGTACAACCAGCCCTCTCCAGCATTGCGGGTCACTTTGTGGGAGCCCCTCTGATCTCACACCATGGGGATTGCAGAGGAATCTGAGAGTTCAACTACTAGAAATCTGATTATGACAGAGGAGGGAGGCGCTTCCAACAACCAGCACAAGGATCTTGGCAGATGGAGTTCATACCTGTAGGGCCCAAGGAGTAGTCCCAAGCAGCAGTTTTGCTCATCTGTACCACTAAGTCAGAGGTTCATTCTGACCAGGGAACTTAGCAGAGTGCACATCTTCCTGCTTCAAATTTTCAAATAAGGAATGTTTTTGTTCTTAGAGCCGGTTTTCCCATGCCCAGGCAAGAAGTGGAGTCACAACCCTACCCACTATGGAGGGTGTCTTCTGGTCCTAGCTGACCAGAGGACTGGTAACAACTCTTGGAAGCTGTGCAGCTCAACAGTGCTCAAGGCTAGAGAAAGGCAGGCAGAGCCAATAGTTTGCAAAGCAAAGTCAGTGACCTTGTTTGGCCAGGGAACTTGGGGTGCAGAGTGGCTTGAGAAAAGACAACAAAGAGCTTTACTAGGTTTAGTGCTGCTTCCGCACTGTGTTTGGGCAGGGAATCTAATCCATAGACCTACTAATCACTGAATATAGCCTTCAGCTGGTCCAACAAGGAAGCATAACCAAAACATAGGGGCAGCTGTGTAGCCAATTCAACAGCCCTACATACAGTAGGGCTCAGCTCATGGCTCTCCAGCTCATGGTGCCCCCCCCCCACCGCCCCATCTGCAGAGCAAAACCCGTGTCCTCACCTGACTAGGGAATTCAGTGTATGTTCTGGCCTGATTCAGGCTCCCAAACAAGGAGTTGTATAGGCTCTGGGTCCTGTCCTTCTGTCCTACCATGATAGGGAAGCTAATTCATATTCTCATCTAATACCAAATGTAGTACCCAGTCCCAACCATCTAGTAAGCCTAACCAGAGAATCCAGCCAACCATAGAGCCCATCTTTCAGCCTCACTTGGGTAGGGAACCAAGCTAGCTGTCTTAGGCAACTGTTCTCAAGCCAGTGGCACCCCCCCCAACCAACCCATTCCTGTCCTCAGAGCTCAAACAGTTGCCTTGCCCAAAAATAGAACATAATAGTAGATCATAGGTCCCACCTGCCCAAGGGCATTACCAGCAATCACACCCAGAAACCCAAACTGAGCTGCGAGCTGATGAAGAACAGTCTTTACTAAACTAAATTTGTGAAGTATGGAAGAAGAGCCCCATTACCCAATTGTGTAGATACCAATGTAAGGAATTGAGGACCACAAAATATCAGATAAATATGACACCATCGAAGAAAACTAACGAAGCTCCAATTACTGACCCTAAAAAATGGAGATTTATGAACTGTCAAAGAGTTCAGAATAATGCTCTTAAGGAAGTTTAGTGAACTACCAGAAAACACAGACATGTAACAAAACAAAATTAGGAAAACAAACTATGAACAAAAGAAGAAGTTTGGAAAGGAAATAACCACCATAAAAAAGGGGGGGGGGACATGGGACACTTGGGTAACGCAGTTGAATGGGCATCTGACTCTTGGTTTCAGCTTGGTTTGTGATCTTGGGGACGTGAGATCGAGTCCCACATGGGGCTCCATTGCTCAGTGCAGTGTCTGCTTGGGACTCTCTCTCCCTATGTCCCCCCCCCCATATCCTTCTTCTCTCTCTTTCTCTTTCTCTGTCTCTCTCTCAAATAAATAACTAACTCTTAAAAAAAAAGAAAAGAAAAATAAGAAAAACAGAAATCTTGGAGTTGAAAAATACAGCAACTGAACTGAAGAATTCAATAGAGTGTTTCAAAAGTAGACTCAGCCATGCAGACAAAAGAACCAGCAACTCTGAGTTTAGGATGTTAGACATTGTACAGTCAGAGGAGCAAAAAGAAAAAAATAATGAAGAGTGAAGAAAGTCTGTGGGACTTATGGGACACAGTGAAAAGAAACAGTATTCACATTATGGGAATTCCAGAAGAAGAGAAAGGGGTGGAATGTATATTTAAAGCAATAATGTTTGAAGACTTCCAAAACCTGGGAGGAGAAGTGGACACCCAGATCCATGAGGCCCTAAGGATTTCAAATAGGTTGAACCCAGATAGAGCTATGCTGAGACACATTATAATGAAATTGTCAAAAATCAAAGTCAAAAAAAGAATTATAAGAGCAGCAAGAGAAAAAGGAGAAGTTAGATACAAGGGAACCCCATAAGACTACAGGCAGATTTCTCAACAGAAACTTTTCAGGCCAGAAGAAAATGGGTCATCATATTCAAAATACTGAAGGAAAATAACTATCAGCCAAGAGTCCTATAACCTGCGAAGCTGTCCTTCAGAAACAAAGGAGGGATACAGACTTTCCTCAGCAAACAAAAGCTGAGGAAGTTCATTATCACCAGACCTGCCTTACAAGAAATGCTAATGGGAGGTCTTTGAATGGGAGTAAAAGAACACTACTTCACATCATAAAAACATAAAAAGTTAGTGTAAGTCTCACTGGTAATGGTAAATAAGTAAATATGTAGTCATAGTTAGATTCTGCAAAATAGTAACGGTGGTGCATAATTCACTTACAAGTCTAGTTTATTTATTTATTTTTTTAAATGATTTTTTATTATATTATGTTAGTCACCATACAGTACATCCCCGGTTTCCGATGTAAGGCTTGATGATTCATTAGTTGTGTATAACACCCAGTGCACCATGCAATACGTGCCCTCCTTACTACCCATCACCGGTCTATCCCATTCCCCCACCCCCCTCCCCTCTGAAGTCCTCAGTTTGTTTCTCATAGTCCATAGTCTCTCATGTTTCATTCCCCCTTCTGATTACCCCCCCTTTCTTTATCCCTTTCTTCCCCTACCGATCATCCTAGTTCTTATGTTCCATAGATGAGAGAAATCATATGATAGTTGTCTTTCTCTGCTTGACTTATTTCACTTAGCATTATCTCCTCCAGTGCTGTCCATGTTGTAGCAAATGTTGAGAACTCGTTCTTTCTGATAGCTGAGTAATATTCCATTGTATATATGGACCACAACTTCTTAATCCAGTCATCTGTTGAAGGGCATCTCGGCTCCTTCCGCGATTTAGCTATTGTGGACATTGCTGCTATGAACATTGGGGTGCATATGGCCCTTCTCTTCACTACGTCTGTATCTTTGGGGTAAATACCCAGTAGTGCAATGGCTGGATCAAAGGGTAGCTCAATTTTTAACTTTTTAAGGGACCTCCACACTGTTTTCCAGAGTGGCTGTACCAATTTGCATTCCCACCAACAATGTAGGAGGGATCCCCTTTCTCCACATCCTCTCCAACAATTGTTGTTTCTTGCCTTGTCTATTTTTGCCATTCTAACTGGCGTAAGGTGGTATCTCAGTGTGGTTTTGATTTGAATTTCCTTGATGGCTAATGATTTTGAACATTTTTTCATGTGTCTGTTAGCCATTTGTATGTCTTCATTGGAAAAGTGTCTGTTCATATCTTCCGCCCATTTTTTGATTTGTTTATTTGTTTCTCGTGTATTGAGTTTGAGAAGTTCTTTGTAGATCTTGGATACCAGTCCTTTATCTGTAGTGTCATTTGCAAATATATTCTCCCATTCCGTGGGCTGCCTCTTAGTTTTTCTGACTGTTTCCTTGGCTGTGCAGAAACTTTTAATCTTGATGAAGTCCCATAAATTCATTTTATCTTTTGTTTCTCTTGCCTTTGGGGATGTGTCATGAAAAAGGTTGCTTTGGCCGATGTCGTAGAGGTTGTTGCCTATGTTCTCCTCTAGAATTTTGATAGATTCCTGTCTCACATTGAGGTCTTTCATCCATTTGGAGTTTATTTTTGTGTATGGTGTGAGATAGTGGTCAAGTTTCATTCTTTTGCATGTAGCTGTCCAATTTTCCCAGCACCATTTATTGAAGAGACTGTCTTTTTCCCACCGGATGTTTTTTCCTGCTTTATCAAATATTAGTTGCCCAAAGAGCCGAGGGTCCATTTCTGGGCTCTCTATTCTGTTCAATTGGTCTATGTGTCTGTTTTTGTGCCAGTACCATGCTGTCTTTGTGATCACAGCTTTGTAGTACAGCTCGAAATCCGGCATTGTGATGCCCCCAGCTTTGTTTTTCCTTTTCAACAGTTCCTTGGAGGTTCGGGGCCTTTTCTGTTTCCATACAAATTTAAGGACTGTTTGTTCCAGTTCTTTGAAAAATGTCCTTGGTATTTTGATCGGGATAGCATTGAAAGTGTAGATTGCTCTGGGTAGCATGGACATTTTAACTATGTTAATTCTTCCGATCCATGAGCATGGAATATCTTTCCATCTTTTTATGTCTTCCTCAATGTCTTTCAAGAGTGATTTATAGTTTCTAGAATATAGGTCTTTTACGTCTCTGGTTAAGTTAATTCCAAGGTAACATATGGTTTTTGGTGCTATTGTAAATGGAATGGATTCCCTAATTTCTCTTTCTTCGGTCTCGTTATTCGTGTATAGAAATGCAACTGATTTCTGAGCATTTATTTTGTATCCTGCCACGTTACTGAATTGCTCTATAACTTCTAATAATTTGGGAGTGTCTTCTTTTGGGTTTTCCATATAGAGTATCATGTCATCTGCAAAGAGAGACATTTTGACTTCTTCTTTGCCAATTTGAATACCTTTGATCCCTTTTTGTCATCTGATTGCTGTTGCAAGGACTTCTAGTACTATGTTGAATAATAGTAGCGAGAGTGGGCATCCTTGTCGAGTTCCTGATCTTAAGGGAAAGGCTTCCAGCTTTTCTCCATTGAGAATAATATTTGCAGTAGGCTTTTCATAGATGGCTTTTATGAGATTGAGAAATGTACCTTCTATTCCTACACTCTGAAGGGTTTTAATCAGGAAAGGATGCTGTATTTTGTCAAATGCTTTTTCGGCATCGATTGAGAGGATTATATGGTTCCTGAGTCTTTTCTTGTTGATATGATGTATCACGCTGATTGATTTGCGAATATTGAACCACGCTTGCATCCCAGGTGTGAATCCCACTTGATCGTGATGGATAATCCTTTTAATGTACTGTTGGATTCTATTAGCAAGTATCTTGTTGAGGATTTTGGCGTCCATATTCATTAGGGAAATCGGTCTGTAATTCTCCTTTTTGAGGGGGTCTTTGCCTGGTTTGGGGATCAAGGTAATATTGGCCTCATAGAATGAGTTTGGTAGCTTTCCTTCTGTTTCTATTTTTTGAAATAGCTTTAGGAGAATAGGTATTATTTCTTCTTTGAATGTTTGGTAGAATTCCCCAGGAAAACCGTCCGGGCCTGGAGTTTTGTTATTTGGAAGGTTGTTTATCACTGACTCAATTTCTTCATAATTAATTGGCCTGTTTAAGGAATCAATTTCTTCCGGTTTCAATCTTGGTAGTTTATAGGTTTCCAGGAAGGATTCCATCTCTTCCAGATTGCTTAGTTTATTGGCATATAGCTGTTGATAAAAATTTCTAATAATCCTTCCAATTTCAATGGTGCTCGTCGTGACCTCTCCTTTTTCATTCATAATTTTAATAATCTGGGTCCTTTCTCTTTTCTTTTGGATAAGTGTTGCCAGTGGTCTGTCAATTTTATTGATTCTCTCAAAGAACCAGCTTCTAGTCCTGTTGATCTGCTCTACTGTACTTCTGGTTTCTGCTTGATTGATTTCAGCTCTAATTTTGGTCAACTGCTTCCTCGTGCGTGGATTAGGCCTGTCCCTCTGTTGCTGTTCCAGCTTCTTGAGGTGAGAATATAAAAACTGCATTTTAGATTTTTCTATTCTTTTGAGTGAGGCTTGGATGGCTATGTATTTCCCCCTTAGGACTGCCTTTGCAGTATCCCATAGTTTTTGGACTGTTGTATTTTCATTCTCATTGGTCTCCATAAATTGTTTAATTTGATTTTTGATTTCCTGGTTTATCGAGTCATTCCTGAGCAGTATGGCTCTTAGTCTCCAAGTGTTTGAGTTTCTTCCAAATTTTTCCTTGTGGTTGAGTTCCAATTTCAGAGTGTTGTGGTCTGAGAATATGCAGGGGATAATTTCAATCTTTTGGTGTCGGTTGAGACCTGTTTTGTGTCCCAGAACATGGTCTATTCTTGAGAATGTTCCATGGGCATTAGAATAGAATGAGTATTCTTTGGTTCTGGGGTGTAGTGTTCTATATATATCTATGAGGTCCAACTCGTCGAGTATGGCATTCAAAGCCTTTGATTCTTTGCTTAGTTTTTGCCAGGGTGTTCTGTCTATTTCTGATAGTGGAGTGTTGAGGTCCCCTACTATTAATGTATTTTCATTTATATGTCTCTTTATTCTGGATAAGAGTTGGCTTGTGTATCTTGCTGCTCCCCTGTTGGGGGCATATATATTTATAATTGTCATATCCACTTGTTGAATACTTCCCTTAAGAATAATATAGTGCCCTTCTGCGTCTCTAACTATAGTCTGTAGTTTAAAATCCAATTTATCTGATATGAGAATTGCTACCCCAGCTTTCTTTTGAGGACCATTTGCGTGAAAGATGGTACTCCATCCCCTTACTCTCAGTCTGAATGCATCTTTGGGTTTGAAATGAGTCTCTTGTAGACAGCAAATGGATGGGTCATTTCTTTTTATCCAATCTGCAACCCTGTGGCGTTTTATGGGATGGTTCAAACCATTTACATTAAGACTGATTACTGATAGATATGATTTTAATGTTGCCATGTTGCCAGTAAAGTCTTTTTTTGTATTGGCTGTGACTTTCTGTTCTGTATCACTCTTGGGGCCTTTTTACTTTTATAGAACCCCCCGTAATATCTCTTGTAGGGCTGGTTTCGTAGTTACAAAATTGGTTAGTGACTGGCGATTCTGAAATGTCTTTATTTCTCCATCAATTCTGAATGACAGCCTTGCTGGATAAAGGATCCTTGGCTGCATGTTTTTCTCTGAAAGAGCTTTAAATATGCTCCCCCAACCCTTTCTCTCATTCCAGGTCTGTGTAGACAGGTCTGACGTAATTCTGATGCTTTTGCCTTGGTACGTGAGAAATTTCTTTGCCCTGGCCGCTTTCAATACTGTATCCTTGCATCTAATATTTGCGAATTGCACTATGACGTGACGTGGCGTAGGTTTGTCGTGGTTGAGCTTGGGAGGGGTCCTCTCTGCCTCTTGGACACGAATGTTTGTTTCCCTTGCTAGATTAGGGAAGTTTTCAGCTATAATTTGTTCAAATATCTCTTCTAGACCTCTGTTTTTCTCCACCCCCTCGGGGATGCCGATGATTCTAACATTGGATCTTTTCATTGAGTCAGTAATCTCCCGTAACCTACATTCGTGGGTGTGGATTTTTTTAAGACCATCTTCTATTTTCATTTTTTCCTCTATTAACCCATCCTCCAATTCACTAACCCTTTCCTCTGCTTCTGCGACCCTGGCTGTCAGAGCCTCTAGTTTTGCCTGCATTTGGCTCATAGAATTTTTAATTTCTGTCAGATTCGCTCTCATTTCTGTCCTTAGGGGTTCTATATTCTCAGTAACCTTTTCGTTTATACTTTTTTCAATTCTACTCATCATTTTGACCATCGTTACTCTGAATTCCATTTCTGATAATTTGGTTACATCCATATCCATTATTTCTGTGGCAGAGGCCACAGAATCACTGTCTTTTCTTTGCTGGGGGGGGCTTCTCCTTCTTGTCATTCTGATGAAGAGAGGTTGCGGGGTTTCCAGAGCCCAAATTATTGACTGGGTCCCAGGCCGTGCCCCTTGTTTTATAGGGATCTTAGGGATGTGGGCTTCTTCTTTAAAGATTTTATTTATTTATTTATGTGGCAGCCAACCAGCGAGAGAGGGAACAGAAGCAGGGGAGTGGGAGAGGAAGAAGCAGGCTCCCAGCGGAGGAGCCCGATGAGGGACTCCTTTCCGGAACGCCGGGATCACGCCCTAAGCCGAAGGCAGGCGCTCAATGACTGCACCACCCATGCGCCTCGGGTTGTGGGCTTCTTGATTTTTCAGCCTGCCTTCTGTGTTCTGGGGGAGGGGCCTGCCGCGCCGATACTCAGGCAGCCCTGTTTGGGTAGAGTCTCTGTGTCCCCTGCGAGGGGTGATGGGGATGGGCACTCCCTGAGCCGGTATTTCCAGGCTTTTGTTCTCTGGCGGCTTTCCCTGGCGGTTTGCTGTGCCTCTTCTGAGAGTCAGAGCAGCAGCGGCCAAATTTCAGCCTCTGTCACGGAACAGAAGGATTGCAGCCCGTTCTCTACTAATGTTCTGGCCACTTTAACTCTGTTTCTGTTGGTGCTGCTCAACCCTGCAGCGTCCCGGGATGTGCGCCCCACACCCGGCGTCCCTGCCCTCACTTCCAGGGCCGGCGCGTCTCTGTCCTTTGTGTTTCTAATGCCGCCAGCCGCCAGCCGCCCTGCGCGCGCTCCGGAAGCTCCCGGTCTCAGTCTGGATCCAGTGAGCGCACCGGGATTCCGGGGTTCCGCGAGATGCCTGGTGGCGCGCGCACCCGGCTCACGGTCTCAGTCTGCTGTTTTGCGGGTGCCGACCGTGAGCCCCGCCCGCTCTCCCGTGCAAGTGGCTACCGCTTCCCGGCGCCCGAACGCGGCGGCTCCCTCCCCCTTCCGTTTATCTTCCGATATCTGTGCACAGTTTCACGGCTCCCCGCTTCGTACCTCAATACTCAGCGCTGGAGATGTTCATTTGTAGAGATCCAGATGCGTCTTCCTGCGTCTCAGGCTGGTTCCGTGGTTGTTTAGGCTGATCTGGTACCTATCCAGCTCGACTCGGAGGACCGGCTGAAAACGGTGTCTCCTACTCCTCCGCCATCTTAACTCCTCCAGGCATACTATATCACCGGCCTATTACAAAAGGATATAACTCAGGAACAGCCAGCTGGAAAGGACGCGTAGGATCAGGTGTAGGGGAAAGGGCACGGAGCTTTTGTGCTTTCTCCCGGTGCTCCTGTCTCCTCAGATCCTACAAGTCTAGTTTAAAAACTAAAACAAAGGAATGTAGCAAAACAAGCATAACTACAATGTTCTGTTACTAGTTACATAATAAAAAAAAAAAAAAAACCAAGTAAATTGTGACAGCAATAACCTCAAATGTGAGGGGGGAGAAGAAGTAAAAGTGTGAAGTTATAAATTCTATTGAAGTTATATTGTTATTAGCTTAACCAATCAAATACAGATTGACTGCCCAAGAATGAGTTATGAAAAAGTACATAATATTTTAAACATCTAATTCCAAGGAAAGTCATAACTGTAAATAGAGAACACAGCACACCAGCATGAATATAGAATATTCGTTCAATGAATTAGGACAAATGAATATGAAAGATGATCTTGTATAAGCAGCAACAAAACAGAAATAAATAAGAAAGATATTGAAGAATATCTGAAACCTTTTTGATTAGACTAACAACCCTGCCACCCATCGTCCCCAGGTCACTGTTAATATTCAAACTTTGTCAAGGAGTGGCAAAAAGCCATGGGAGCTCTCATATCATTAAAGCAAAAAGTGCAATGACCCCTTTGGTGAACCTACAAAGGAAAAGTACAAAACAATGCCTTCTAGTATAAAATTCATCTGTCGCTAAAGACGGAGAAGAGAACAAAATACGAAGATATTCAAAATCGTACCTTGTAGAGAAACAAAGATAGGTAAGCCTCACGTATAAGTCAATAAGCTCAGCAAACCAGTCACAAAGTGTGCTCTGGGAGAAAATAGAATTCTCTCCTCCCCAAATCTCCGTACTAAATAACACCGGTGGATGGCAACTATTACAGAGGCACCGTATCTTATCTAGGGGTTCAGGTAAATAGGTGGCACAAAAGGCAAAGAAAAATCATTCCTCCTGAGAATCTCTTAGGACGGTGGTGTTGGGATGCCAACGGTCATCACGCAAGAGACAAACTATCTCTTACTAAATACAAGATCAGGTTTTCCTCCAGCACTGGAACGGATCACTACTACTTTGGTTGGCACTGGGTGAGCTAGATGGATTGCATTTAGGGACCATGTTATACAAAATACATGTACCTTTCAACCACAGAATCACGCTTAGTGTAGTGGGATGTGAGACACAGGGGATCTGAGAGCAGCTAAGGAGTGCAGAGCAGACTCACAACCCCCATGACATGCTTGACTGGGGGAATAAAGACTGAGCAGAGGAGTAGGTAAACTGTGCTATTTGAATTGATCCCCCCTCCCACGTTCTCTCTCTCTCTCTCTCTTTGTTTTTTAATAATAGATGTCAGCCAAAGAGATCTATGAAACTGCTTTCACGGTCCACTTTTTTTTTTTTTAAGATTTTTATTTATTTATTTGACAGAGAGCGAGACAGCCAGCGAGAGAGGGAACACAAGCAGGGGGAGTGGGAGAGGGAGAAGCAGGCTCCCAGCGGAGGAGCCTGATGCGGGGCTCGATCCCAGAATGCCGGGATCACGCCCTGAGCTGAAGGCAGACGCTTAACGACTAAGCCACCCAGGCGCCCCACGTTCTCTTTGTGATAGAGTTGATTACACCTAGATTAAATAAGCAGATGTTGCAACACTTTTGCATCCATCAATGTGTTTCAAAATGAAAGAGCAAATCCTGTGCATGTCTTCATATCTATCATATTTCAGTTTATACTTAAACAACTGATGTGGAGTTCTTTACCTATATGTGAAGGAAATGTATTAGACAACGTTGCTATGGGAGGAGATCCATTTCAGCTAAAGACTATTTTGTAAACTAGATATCAGCTGAAAAAAAAAGTGTTGAGATTAGTGTTGATACTAGCAATGTATGAAGCAAATTGGAAAAAAAAAAACCATAGCAAAAAAATTTTAAAAATCAAAAACCTGGGGCACCTGGGTAGCGCAGTCGTTAAGCGTCTGCCTTCGGCTCAGGGCGTGATCCCGGCGTTCCGGGATCGAGTCCCACATCGGGCTCCTCCGCTGGGAGACTGCTTCTTCCTCTCCCACTCCCCTGCTGTGTTCCCTCTCTCGCTGGCTGTCTCTCTGTCACATAAATAAATAAAATCTAAAAAAAATTAAAATAAAAATAAATAAAAATAAAAAACCTCATATCTGAATGTCAATCCACTTATTTATTTACCGAGGACAATTGGTCAGCTCGATGCTTGTCATGACATTTAACTCCTTCTATAACTCCAAACATTTTCTCAAGTATCTCCTCCCAATGCCGTATTAGTACCTGAACAGACAGAATCTTTCTCTCTTTCTCTGCACCTGCTTCTCCATGTGAATCTACTATAATTGTCTCAGCCTTGGCAGTGGGGAGGGGCGAGGAGAAGAGCAAGGAAGAAATTCAGCTGTCCAGGTGCTGATAAAACAAATTCAGATCATGGGGCGCCTGGGTGGCTCAGTCAGTTAAGCATCAGACTCTTGATTTTGGCTCAGGTCATGATCTCAGAGTCGTGAGATGGAGCCTGCATCAAGCCCCTCACTCAGTGGAGAGTGTGCTTGACGTTCTCTCTCTCCCTCACCCTCTTCCCCTTCCCACCCGTAACCCCGTTTCTTTCTCTGTCTCTGTCTCTGTCTCTGTCTCTCTCTCCTCAAAATAAATAAATTAATTAATTCAAATCATAAGTGAAGGTGTGGAACCTTAGGTCCAGGCTAATTCACCAATCTGTTATAATAAATCAGAGATAACATTTTGATCCCATTTTCTGTGTCTGTTTCTTGACTGTCTCAGAACCCATAGGGAAGAGAAATGAGATTAATTCTGAAGCCTGAGCACATGATACATTGGCCAAGAGATCCTGAAAATGCACTAGCAGAACTAACGTTGCATTATCAAGATTGCACAGGATAATGAGGCTCTTGGGTTGGCTGTAGCATTAGGTGACTGCAAGTGAATGGCTGGTTTTGTAACTATTTTTTACTGAATTTCAACAAACTAGAATATAAAGGATAGCAGCCCCCCCAGCTGTGTGTATTAGCCTTCTCCATTTCTGCCTAAGGAGGGACTCAATTCTCTCTTAGTCCGATTCCATAACTTTTCAGTGCCTTTGATGATTAGATCAGTCTCATTTTAGTTCCTATAGCCACATTACTGTTCTTTACTTTTCATCAGCTTTATCGAGGTGTTATTGGCATAGAATGAGCTGAACATGTTTCAAGGGTACAATTCAATACATTCTATCGCATAAAAGCATCCGTGAAGCTGTCCCCAACATCGGTGAATACAACCATCACTCCCCAGAGTCTCCTCTTGTCCCTTGGAATCCATTCCTCCTACCTTTTCTTATCCCCTTCTTCCCTTAAAGAGCATGCAGTCATTTTGTTGTCTGGTCTCCTTCACTCAGCATAAATATTTGAGGTTTATCCATGTCGTTGTGTGTACCAAGAGTTCATGTCTTTTTCTTGTTGCATCATATTCAATTATATGGTTATACCACAATTTGTATATCCATTCACCTGTTGATGGACATTTGAGTTGTTTCCAGTTTGGGGTCATTACCAGTAAAGTTTCTGTGAAGATTTGTGTACAAGTTTTTATAGGGGCATCTGTGCTTTTTAAAAATATTTTATTTATTTATTTGCCAGAGAGAGAGAGCACAAGTAGTCAGAACAGTAGACAGAGGGAGAGGAAGAGAATTACGCTCCCCACTGAGCAGAGAGCCTGATGCAGGGCTCAATCCCAGGACCCTGAGATCATGACCTGAGCTGAAGGCAGACGCTTAACCGACTGAGCCACCCAGGCACCTGTGCTTTTAAAATTTTAGATAAATACCTAATCGAGGAATAGCTGGGTCATATGATAGGCATATGCTTAAAATTTTTAAAAACTGCCGAATTGTTTTCAAAGGTAGTTGTACAATCCTATCAAAAGTGGTTGAGAGTTCTAGTTCCTCCAAGTCCTTGCCAACATGTGAAATCGTCCATATTTTTAATTTTGGTGATTCTTTTTTTTATAATAATATTTTTTATTATATTATGTTAGTCACCATACAGTACATCCCTGGTTTTTGATGTAAAGTTTTATGATTCATTAGTTGCGTATAACACCCAGTGCACCATGCAATACGTGCCCTCCTTACTAATTTTGGTGATTCTGATCTCTCATTTTGGTTTTAATTTGCACTTTCATAATGACCAACAATGTTGAGCACCTTTTCATGTGCTTAATTGCATGTCTTAAAAAGCATTGTTTCCTATATTTTGTCTGGTGTGTGTGTGTGTGTGTGTGTGTGTGTGTGTGTGCACAGTTTCAGGAGTGAGGGTAAGTCTGATCCTGCTGACTCCATCTTAGCCAGATGTCCCCATCCACTTCAACTCAAACTTTAATCTCCTATCTATTTCAAAGCTCCTCCCGTCACCCCAACAGAGTCACCAGTCTAAGAAACAGAGAGGGAGGCATGAGAGGGACTTCTGATTTTGGAGACTCAGAGACAGACAGACATCTCATTACTATATCCTACCAGGTTGCAGTCCTTTTCTCTCGACAGCCTTACCTGCTCTTCTAGCTCACTGTCTTGGTGTGAATGGTTGAAGAGAGGTCACTGTGGAGCGGCTTCCTGAGTCTTTGGGAGCCCCTTTCAAGAGCTGATAACTTCCAACCAGCTAGTAACCTCATATCAAGTTGCTCTAATGTGTCCACCTCCTTGTCCCCCACACTACCGTGCAGCGTCTCCAGTCTACCCTGTGAGGCCTTTTTCTGGGCCCTGGGCACAAATAGGTCAAGTGCTGTACTCCTCTTAAACGAAGAACTCAGCCAGGGATCTGGTGGGATTTGAGCCCCCCTGAGCATCTCAGTCCCACACCAACATTCCTTCTCTGACCTCTGTCACGTTACCCAGTCTATTGATCCGATATATGTTAAACAGCAAACGTCAATGCTAATCTCTCCTCCAAACTTTAGAAATGATTTTCCCGGGGCATCCCCATCCTCGGCTTTAGGGGAGGAGGGGAATAACTCCTTCCCACGAGTAGCACATCCTCCCTAAGCCCACATCCCTCACCTAGGCTCCCTGGTTGAGAGGTACAGGCCCCAAATGCTAGTGTATCTGAACCTAGAATGTAGGCTACTCAGTCCCTGTTTCCCTGAGGCTTGGGTCTTAACAGCAATTCTGAGACAACAAGAAAAATCCCACTCAATGTCTGTTCCTCTGACACAGCTGCAGCACCTGGGAATTCCAGGCATAGGGCCGTTTTTAACAGACACGAGTCCTTGTACACTCTGACATGTAAGCTTCTGTGGCTGAATTTAACCTCAGTTGAACTGGGGGGAACTTGCAGTTGGAGCTGAGGCAGCTTTTAGATTTCAAGTCAAATAGTATTTTAGTTGCATGGACTTTCTAGATTCTTCTTCTTGCTGCCTACTTATCAGCAAGGAATGTTAGGACATTACATTTCAAACACAATTGTCCATGGGATAGACAACATTCATGTCTGAGGTTTGAACTCATATTTACCCTAAAACTGCCTTTTTCCTTTATATGGCTTTGATTTTCATCCAGTTCAATTTCAAGAACTGTATGGGGGATCAACCATTCAGTGTCTTGTGACTCCTGGTGGATCACCCTGACACAGGGTCATATTGGCTCAGGTTTGTTAATTCTATAAGCTCTAATCATAGCAATAGATTTCAGGGGCTCAAAACTATGGGGTCAGCCGTAGAGGAGGAACAGATTTTTTTTTTTTAAGATTTTATTTATTTATTTGACAGAGATAGAGACAGCCAGCGAGAGAGGGAACACAAGCAGGGGGAGTGGGAGAGGAAGAAGCAGGCTCATAGCTGAAGAGCCTGATGTGGGGCTCGATCCCATAACATGGGGATCACGCCCTGAGCCGAAGGCAGGCGTTTAACCGCTGTGCCACCCAGGCGCCCCAAGGAGGAACAGATTTTAACCATAACTAGATAATGAAAAGAGATCTTTTCCATTTCTTTGGGCTGAAGAGACTCATCTCAATTAATTAAAACCCAAAAGCTGAAAATAACTGTTACAAAATAAATATAATAGTGTGCTTGGACCACTTGGCCCCTAGAAATTGGGTTGGTTTATAATCGGGATTGGTTTAAAAACAGGTCTTGATCTTTAAATTAGTACAGACGCTATGACATAATTAAAAATAATGGCAATCAAGCTTGATTACACTATTTTTCCCAATGCTTTTTCTGATTTTTTTCTTGTGAGAATATTTTAATTATAAAAATTCAAGAAAAAATCTAAACAAAATTGAAAGTCTTCATATTCTTATCACCCAGAAATAAAATAGCTAAAATTAAATAGTCAAAAGTAAATATAATTCCAGCCATCTATCTCTGCTGAAAGAACAATGAAAGGAAGAGAGAAAAGAAAATGGAAAAAACAAAATAGGATCATGGTGTATGTGTTACCTTTAAATTAATGGTATTTAGTATAATTTTACCTTAATTCAAACAAAGAAAAAGTTAGCAATGAAAAACTGATAGAATTGATAAATTTGAGATGAGTATTTCTGTATTGAAAAATGTGTTTCTTCCCAGAGTCCATAGGGTTTCAGATGGGACGGGGGTGGCGGGATGGGGTAGCCGGGTAGTAGGAATTAAGGAGGGCGCGTGTTGTAATAAGCACTGGGTGTTATACGCAAATAATGAACCATTGACCACTACATCAAAAACTAATGATGTACTGTATGGTGACTGGCATAACATCATAAAAAAATAAGTCATGGGATATAAGGTAAGCATGGTGACTATACTTAGTAATAACGTATTATATATTTGCAGGTTGCTAAGAGAATAGATCTTAAAAGTTCTTATCACAAGAAAAAAATTTTGTGACTGTGTGTGATAATGGATGTTAACTAGACTTATTATGGTGATAATTTCACAGTATATTAAAAATAACAAATCATTATGTTGTACACCTGAAACTAATATAATGTTATATGTCAGTTATGTCTCAATATAAAATAAAAAAATAAATAAGAAAAAAAAGAAAAATGTGTTTCTTAAAAATCTCTCCAAAATTAAGAAAATGATAAAAACCTTTACAAATTTGGAATAATACTCAACATCACAATATGAGTGTGATATTCTTGGTACCTTTATTTTTTAATTTTTTAAAAGATTTTATTTATTTGAGAGAGAGAGAGAGAACAGTAGTGGGGGCGGGGAGGGGAGCAGAGGTAGAGAGAGAAGCAGACTCCCCACTGAGCAGGGAGCCCCATGTGGGGCTCCATCCCAGAACCTCAAGATCATGACCTGAGCCGAAGGCAGATACTTAACTGACTGAGCCACCCAGGCGCCCCTATTCTTGGTACTTTTAGATACCTTATTTATTACTCATTTATTATTACTTATTTATTAATATTGAGTTCCTTTAGATACCTACAGATAACTTTAGGATGTTATTATGAAAAACAATAAAATTAGCCCTTCCACTTAGACATGTGCATTTTCTCAGCCCCACATTCTGGTCTGGCTTTGTTACATTATATTTTTATATTGTCAAAGTTTATATCATTCATGTTCTATTCTGTAACCATAATTTCCACACTGGCCAGTATTAGTTTGTACATTCTTAGAATGGATACAAGACTCTTATCAGTTCAGCACAGCAGTTTCTCCTCTGGAGTCTCTGCGTTCTCCAATTTGAGAAACAATGCTGTGTCTTTCTATGTGATATAATGTTTTTATTATGTTCCCATATGTTCTTTATGAGCATACAATGTTTTAATTACATATCCCTCCCAGAATTCGCATTTATGTTTACATTATAATAACACCTTAGTTGGGTCTTAAGAATCAAAGAGAATGGCTTAGCGTCTAAATCATGCACTCCAGCCGAGCCGAGTGAAGGTAAATGATTTTACATTCACTGTATAAACGAAAGTCCTTTAGTAATTTTTATTTATTTATTTATTTTTTAAAGATTTTATTTATTTATTTGATAGAGAGAGAGGCAGCCAGCGAGAGAGGGAGCACAAGCAGGGGGAGTGGGAGAGGAAGAAGCAGGCTCCCAGCAGAGGAGCCTGATGTGGGGCTCGATCCCAGAACGCTGGGATCAAGCCCTGGGCCGAAGGCAGACGCTTAACTACTTAGCCACCCAGGCGCCCCCTTTTAGTAATTTTTAAAAAAAGAAAAACATGGTGAAAAATTTTGAGTCTTCACATGAAATAAAGGAGGACTGACTCAAATATCTTGGCAGTCAGTATCATAGTCATAGTGCACGTGGCATTTTAGTTTTAGCGGAATATTATCTCCCATACTGAATTAATGTGAATTTAAATGTTATTGGTTTGCAAATTTTCTGTCCTCTTAATTTGTAACTTGGGTAGGTTTTACAGTTTTGTTTGTAAGAGACATAAGCAAAGGAGTTCACGATTAGTTTTATGTTTGTAAAGTATTTAAGAAATACAATAAAAAATAAAGTCAAATAAAAACAAATAAAAAAATCAGTTAAAAGTAGGAGGTAATGTCAGTGTCTCATGCTTACCCCTTTGGGCTATTTCTGTTTCAGTGGTGCACATAATACTGACCTGCAACTGCCGGTGCCTGCAACGGAGGGCTTTTTCTTGCCCTCGTAGACTGCTGTACCTGAGCAGTAGGCTTGAGAATTACCCCTCCTAGAGCAGCCCTCATCCTATGCCTGAGGTCTTCGCAAGGGAGTTGGTATGTACATACCTCTGCTCTCCTTGATGTGGGTGAGATAACTTTGAGGCGCGTGTTGAACTATTTCCTACCTTTCCTCAGCAGATTTAAGTTCGGTTGTTAGAACGTTTGTGCTGGTGGATCTAAACCTACATCATGGTCACCTTTTAGAGTGGGGGTGCACGGACACTAGATGGTAGATGGAATCGGAGTCCTGGCCCAAGTTCATCTCACAGTAGAATCAGTGGATCTAGGGAACTACCAAGTAGAAACTTCTGTTGCCCGAGGGCGTCATGGAAACGACTGTAATTAGAGCTGGTAAAACCTTACCTCACGCTGGTTCTTTGGCCTACACGGAGTAAGTCATATGTGAAGAAAAGCCAAATGGAAGTCCCTGAAAATGCCCCCATCAGCCATGGTAATAAATCAAGAGAACTATCACATCCTTGGCAAAACTGTAGAATGCGGGAGCTGTGATCCACGTCACAGTCCATTTTAACCTAGCAAGTTCTCCTGCCACAGTGTCTGCATTTAAAATGCATGGATCAGGGACTGACTTGGGGAATTTGGGCTTCCCACCCCCACAACTTTTGCGGAGGGTGAGATAGAGGTCTTGGTTCCCGGAAGGCAGAGGGATCCTTCTACAAGGGGACAGAGTAAGGGCTCCACTGAATCTTAAGTCGTATCTTCTCCCGTGTCATTTTCAGCTGCTTATTTCAGATGACCAAGAAGCACAGAGGGAAACCGTGGCTGACATGAGGATATAGGTCTGCTACTCCATCACAAAGACAGGGAAGGCTGTGTCCTGCATGCCTCTGTAGGGGCTTTCTCTGGCCATCAAAGCGTGGTTGCTCATGTTCTGGGAGAGTTAGCAGCCTCCAGGAGAAGCTCTGGACCAAAGATGGTAGAAGTGGTGCATACATATCCCGTTTCCTTCTCCCTCGGTGAGATAATTCTGAGCTACACCATCAACACTGTTCCCCAAAGGCTCACACTCCACTTGTGGTACTTCTCTTGATAACACACTTTCTATTTCCTCTCTCTTTCCTGTCTTTATTCCCTATGCCCTTATTCCTCCCATATACATTTCTTGCAGTCGAATCCTTGTCTCAGTGTTTGTTTCTGAGAAATTCTGAACTAAGGTCGGATCCTTGAAAATTGTCTTTCCTTTAAAGCCAGTCAATAACATTCTTTAAAATGCTGTTGAAGATGATGTCATTAACCATGCATGGGGATAATATAGATGATAAAACAGTATTCTAATTATTTATATGCTCATAAGCCTGACCAAAGGTACAAGACAATTTCTTCTCCAGACGCTCTTTAAGGTTCCAGGAAATTGTACATTAATATAGGGACGCCGGGGTGGCTCAGTCGGTTAAGTGGCTGTCTTCAGCTCAGGTTGTGATTTCCGAGTCCTGGGATTAAGCCCCACATTGGGCTCCCTGCTCAGCAGGGAGTCTGCCTCTCCCTCTCCCTCTGCAGCGACCCCTGCTTGTGTTCTCTCCCTGTCAAATAAATAAATAAAAATCATTAATATATATTATATTATATATTAAGTATATGATATTAGATATATAATATTATACACATACACACACATATATACAGAGACACACAGGCACTTTAAATTTAGGTATTTAAAAGGACAGATTTCTGTTCTTTGAGAATTGTACCATGCGGAACAGCTTACTTAACTCTTGAATCCTCAATGAGGTTACTTTTAGGGCTGAGTAAATTGTATTCTGCATAGGGGGGTGCCTTTTACCATGAATGGCACCTCCTGTGGTTATGTAGGGGACAACCAACCAAACCTTATGGGTCTATAACATACAGTTGTCAAATGAATGCTTACTCCCTTAGATATCACTCCCAAATTTCTTAAATATAAAATGATGTGAAACAGTCTATCAAATTGAAACGCCCCCCCCAACAAAGTGAATGTTAAATTCCCCTTATTCAATGCAGTTGTCATTGTCCTGAGTTGCTTTATCTAATACTGGAATGTCCTCATTGAGTCATATTTTAAACCAGGATTGTCTGTGATTCTATATGTACCTCAAAGTGTAATCACATTGGAACTAGATAAAGGGGCTCTGTCAAGTTCAATTTAGCCAAGATTACCTCCCCAACAAGGCTTCAAAGATTTTATTCACATAATTCATACAGGCGGATTAGAATATGCACTCGGTTAAACAAGATCACTTTGCGATTCTGATAATCGTGCACAAGCTTACTGCTAATAAACTCCGTTGTATAGTTTCCCACGCGGACGAGTGGGGTTTCTCATGGGAAATATTATACAACTTTTTAAAAGAAATTTACACTAACCTTTGCTTAAAAATCAACAAATAAATCAGTATCTTCAAGCGAATACCACTAGAATATTACAGAAAATTAAATGTCCACTCAGCCTGTAGTGAATGGGGTTTCAAAAATAATTTTGATAAATGATTTCAATTGACTTCTTGATTATATAAGTAAGCCTTAGAGCAGATGTTGAAAATTGGCAGCCCTAAGGTATACTTCAGCCTGTATTTGTGTATTGCCATCTGGCTCGGTGTTTTTAAATTTTTGCATTTGAGGGCTTCCTTAGTGCCATAACCCCCCTCCCCACCCCCCATTATGGTCTGATGCCCGTCTGCATTCACATTTTGGTGTTAGCTGCTTGGCCTCACCAGAAGGCTGAGATTGCAGCCTCTGCAGTATAACTGGGGGGCACCGTAGATTTTTTTCGAGAGCCATATTTAGATGCATTTATTAACAAAATACAGACGTATTTTTGTATACTTTCAAAAATTATCACATGCCTGAGGAGGCCGTGACATGCCTGAGAGCCTATAATGAAAATGTTGTCATTTCAAGATTTTTTTTCTCAGCTCCTATTTTTCTTCTACTAGCTACTTTTTGCACTAAGGTTCTCTAAACTGTAAGAAGACCAGAAAGAAGGTCTACACGGGGCCAGGAGGAAGGGGAAGCAGGGGGGAATCAAGAGGCACAAAACAGCCAGTTATGAAATTAATCAGTCATGGGGATGTAATGTGCACATGGTGAGAACAGTCAAGTTTACTGTATTGTAAACTTGAAAGATGCTAAGAAGGTAAATCTTAAAAGTTCCCATCACAAAAGAAAAACTTTTGTGACTTTGTACGGTGACGGATGGTATCTAGCCTTATTGTGGTGATCATTTTGCAATGTAGACAAATGTTGAATCATTATGTCATACACCTGAAACTAACCTAATGTTGTCTGTCAGTTATACTTCAATTAAAAAAAGAAAGAAAAAAAAAGGGGGAAGGAGCGTGACCAGCATGCTGAAGTCCTTTTGGCCAACCCATGGGTTCACGGGTCACATTGTGGCAGTCACTGCTGCTGACCATGGAGGATGGTACCAAAGATAGAACTATTGTTGAGGGACTTACTTGGACAGGTTAATCTGGTTTAAAAGGGTCAGTTTTTAAAACGCTGTTTTATTTGTCTCAATGTTATGTTGAAGATAATGGCTACGTTGCATGATTTACATGTATAACCTGAGAATTAAGAGTTAGATTTTTAACTTTAAATTGTATCTGGATCCAAAGTTTAAACTAATGGGGGTGTGAACTGATGCAAGAGTAAAACCTTGGCATGCCTGGGTGGCTCTGTCGGTTCAGCACCTGCCTTCGGCTCAGGTCATGATCTCAGGATCCTGGGATCAAGCCCAGCATCTGGGTCCCTGCTCCACAGGGAGCCTGCTTCTCCCCCTGCCCCTTCCCCCACTTGTCCATTTGCACGCTCTCTCTCTCTCTCTCAAATAAATAAATATAAAAAAAGACTAAAACCAGGGCGCCTGGGTGGCGCAGTTGTTAAGCGGCTGCCTTCGGCTCAGGGCGTGATCCCGGCGTTCTGGGATCGAGCCCCACATCAGGCTCCTCTGCTGTGAGCCTGCTTCTTCCTCTCCCACTCCCCCTGCTTGTGTTCCCTCTCTCGCTGGCTGCCTCTCTGTCAAATAAATAAATAAAATCTTAAAAAAAAAAAAGTCTAAAACCTTACTGACTTAACTTGTTCACAGTATTTTTTCTCACCGGTATGTCTCCTCATAATCTTTTGAAGACGTTAAAGTATTATTATCCCCATTGCACAGAAAAAAGAAACCAAAAAAAAACAAAAAATGCAATTGAGAACTTTTTGCTCAAAATCATGCATTTAGTTGAGTCAGCAACCAGCAGGATTAATTTGTGCTTTTTACTGTACACTTGTATGCAATTGTAATTTTTTTAAAGATAATTGGTAGAATTGGACTGACCTTTTTATTTTTTATTTTATTTATTTATTTATTTATTTATTTATTTATTTATTTATAAAGATTTCATTTATTTATTTGACAGAGAGAGAGACAGCCAGTGAGAGAGGGAACACAAGCAGGGGGAGTGGGAGAGTAAGAGGCAGGCTCCCAGTGGAGGAGCTGATATGGGGCTCAATCCCAAGGCCCTGGGATTACGCCCTGAGCCGAAGGCAGACGCTTAACAACTGAGCCACCCAGGCACCCCTGCAATTGTATATTTTTATTTCATGATCTTTTCCACAGAATGAAATTTGGGGAAAGATCAAAATTAACCTAAGCAGAACTGGCAGGCCCTCCAGATTACGTCAGGATCCTACTCAGTTTCAGCCTGCCTATAAGAGGCTCTGGCTCCATGCAAAAGCACAAAAGGGCAGGTTTCCTCTTAAGTCTCTGGAGGAAATGCACAGTTGCCCTGAACAGTGGGGTCTGATTTGATGGTGGAGATTAGGGGACAAGCCACCTGAGAGCCAGCAGCTCCGACTCTTCTGTATAATTAAGGAAGAATGCCAGGTGTTCTCCCCCTGCCTGAGTAAGCCAGCATTGACTTGTTATGAAGAGTGTGGTGGACCAGACTGCTCATCATTAAAACAGACTCCGCCTGCTTGTCTAGGACACAGAAGGGAGAAAAAAGACTACTTAATTAGCCAAGAGGCATCAATTCATGCCAACCCAAATACAAAAGTAAAACAGGTGGGAACTTTTAAAATATCCTCTCTGAGGCATGCAGCCCCTGAGGTCTTAGGACACATTACCAAAGCATGGAGCTTTTTAGGGGCTGGATCTTGTGAATCAAAGCCAGACAGGTAAAGACATCAAAGCCAAGCTTTGCAAGGAACCAACTATCTGTCTTCCTTCCTTGCCTCCACCACCAGAGGTTCATTTACTTTTCATTGTTTGATCTCAAAGAATTAAAATTTGACAAGGCTACCAGGAAGCCCTGGAAGGTGCTAGACGGTAACATTTTCCACATGAATATTTTGAGACGTTTTGCAACTTGGAATTCACAGCCCAGTGCAAGAAGTTGTTGCTAAGTGGAAATTGGAATTTAGATATTTTTTCAGACCGATGCTAGAACTTTGGTGATTCTAATGAGCTCGTTTTATGAGCCCGTGACATGGGTAGTATGATTCAAAAGGTTTCAGTTCAGTACCCTAAAAGTTCAAACCGACCACCTATCCTTTACTCCTTTGGGAGTTGGAGGCTTCTTAACCATGTAACCCTTTTGCTGCCACAACCTGGGATTGAACCTACTTCTCTGAATTTCTTATCTAGGGGTTTTCACTTCATTTGGATGCTGCCCCTTAGCTAACAGCCCTTGAAAACAAGAATAGGGCTTACTAGAGAAGCATGGCTTCAAAGGTGCCAGGAAGAGATCCCAGGAGGACAGGGAACTGACGGAGTTGGAACTGAGGTATCCCTCCTGGGTTTGATTGAGCGCATAACACCTTTCTTCCTTACAGTATGCAGTGACATGATTTTAAAATGGAAGGTGAATTTAATATGAAGAATTGTGACCTTCCGCCCCAACCTGGAAATCACAAAACCAAGGCTAAGAGAAAATGTTGTCAAGTCAGCGCTGCTGCGGCCAGAGAAAGCAAATTAGCAGGAGGCCGGTAACTAGAAATGAGAAACAAAGTTAGAGACTGGAATATGGCAGAGTAAGTGAGGTGGACGAACCATCTCCAATTCCCTGGAACTGAACCGTTTCCTGAGAATTGGACTTTTAGTGCTGAAATGGGGAGAGTCCCAGGCAAGTCAGAATGGTTGGTCAACCTAGGTAGGTGGCAATTTGAATAAACACTGAGTTCTGTTCTTTACACGACTTGGACTCTCCATGCAAAGGATTACCTGGTTGAGGAGAATGTTTCCTCAGTGAAAACACCGTGCTGTGCCATTGTCCAGAAGAGTACATTTGAAGCACACTTTCTGGAAGCTTGGTCAGAAACAAGGCAAAGATCTGACTGGCAACATGCATGTACCTTTATTTTCCAGCTTCAGGTCTTGAGTATGGTAAAGTCTGGAAGAAAGGACAGAGATTCATGAAAAGCAGGCAGGAGGTCATTCTGGAGGTGATTGAGTGCATCAACGTACAGGAGAGTATGTGGACCCAAGTCCCTTCAGGATACAGCACTCATTCCAGAAGAATCGGTCTACACATCTTACCCCAGGCCCACTCTGTGCTTTCCTCCTCTTCTATTCCAGAATGCCATTCTCTTACTTCTATGCTGAGGAAAAGAAATACTATTTATCCTGCAACCATCTTCTGAAATTCCACTTCTTCAGAAAAGGTATCTCTGACCATTCACTCCTTTAAGCTCCCACAGGGGGACTCTTTTTCAGTCATTCAGTGTTTGCCTTCTGGTTGTGTCAATCCATGACTCTCAATGTCTTGTCTCGCCAGCTGGGTTGTGAAGAATGGGCTGTCCAGATTATTCTTACCTTTTTAAAAATTGCCTCTGATTTCTTGCATAGTGTCTAGCCCAGAATTGGCTTCTTGATTGTCTAAAGCCACACTGTCCAACAGAAATATGTGAGCCACATTTGTAATTTAAAATTTTCTAGAGTCATATTGAAAAGAAGTCAAAAGAAACAGGTGAAAATCATTCTAATAATATATATTACTTGGCCCACTGTATCCCAAACATTATTTCAACGTGTAATCAACATGGAAAAACTATTAATGAGACATTTTTACATGATTTTGATTGTACTACGTCTTTGAAATTCAGTGTGTTATTTTACTCTTCAGCACATCTCAATTTGGTGTAGTCACAAACCAAGTGCTCAAAAGCCACATGTGGCTAGTGGCTACCATATTACACAGCACAGGTCTGAGTGATAATCTGAGAAAATTCACTAAAGCAGTTGACGGAGACTTACATGATAGGAGTTTAGTTTGATTTTACCATCAATAAGGTTTTTTTTTAGAAAACTGCAATCGCATGTCTTAACATGATGAGGATAGAAATTAAGGAAACGAATTCATAGACATTAAGAGAAGGGATTGTTTCCATGATAAAGAATAAATGGAGGAGGAGTAGCAGAACTTTGTGAACAATGGAACATAAAAGCTGAAAGAGAGAAGCAAGTAATCAAGAGCTAAAAGTATTAAGCCTGGAGGACCAGAATAGTGAGATGGAAGTCAGAGACAGAGAGAGAGAGAGACCAGTCTAAGAAAGAGAGGGATTTGTTTTCAACCATGTAATTTCAGGTGCTGGCAAGTTCATCTCACCAGAGACATAGTTTGGAGCAAGGATGAATGAGGACTGGCAAAGTAGCTTTTGGGATCAATGCCATTAAATTGGTTGAGCCTGAGGATCGTAAGATTGTGAAGGCAGATAGAGATAAGAATGATTCAAATATTTGATCTTAAGAGTTCTATAAGTAGCAAGCAGGACAAAAAAGTGATAAGGATGGTAAGAGGAAAATGAAGAGATCACAGAAGTCAAGGTAGAGGAGAGACCATTTCAACACAGAAAGGGACAGCAAGCAGGAGAGAATTTGAGGCAGATGAGAACAGAGAAAATCCATTGGACGGGCTCTGGAAGCCATCTCTAAAGCAATTAGAATCTTTGTCAAGGCTGAAGGAAGAAAGAGGATTTATATTAGCTGAGCTCTCTTCCAAACCCCTGGTTTTCAATCCTTAGACCAACAGGCCGACTGAAGATGTTTGGATTGAGAAAGCTGACTTTTTCCAGCAGATACAGGCCCAGCAAGAATCCTGGCAGAAGGAAACAGAGACCAGCACAACACGGGTGGAGCTCTGGGTGATTCTTGATTAATGGCCAATGTAAAGAAACCCCAGAAACAAGCCAAGTGACAGGACGCAGGGAAATTCATAGGGAGAGCAACGCAGACCAGAGAAACCATTGCGAAACCATTATTTGGTCTTCATTAAAAGACAAGCAGAAAAATATGAATTTAAGATCTAATTTATCATTTTAAGGACTTATTATTTTTTTCCAACCATTTTTTTCAATATTTTATTGCTTATCTTTAGGGATGGGCAAATATGGAATGTGTCCAGTGGAAAGCTGCCTTTAATTTTTTACACGTTTTTGAAAGGGAAATGGGGAACAACAGTGGACTGAAAGCCCTAGAAACTCTAGTGGCCTGAACTCAGATCCAATCCTTTTTCCCTGTCAAGACAATTCAATGGTAACACAGTATCCAGTATCCAAAGTTAGGGAAAAAAAAGGGGGGGGTTGGGGGGGACTTAACTTTGTCTTCACAGAAATAGTTTCGGGATAATGGAGTCAAATTAGAGCTAATAAGAATCAACTCAGGTCTTGGTAGTTAAAGTAACTCGCTTATTTGTGGACATGAGGTTTACTTTGGGTTGTATTTGGCAAGTGTAGGAGTAAAGGGTGTGGAATTTATTCAGCTACAAAAGTCCCTCAAAATTCCCTGCAATTTCATAAAACTTAACAGTTCAGATGCACAAATGTTTCTGAAATCTTTGGAAGACAACCACCCAGATCACTCCGGCTGCTGAAAATGACTAAATTGGATTTTCTGTTTCATCCCTGAGGAGGAAGCTTGACAGATGAAAGTGAAAAGCATAGTACACCAGACAGGGTGAGGTAGACCGAGGTGGGTGAAAACATGACTCAACTGGGAAGAGGATGCAAATTCCATTCCAAGGAGCAGGAACAGAGCCGTGCAATGGAAATGCAGATGAACATGAAGTCAATATAGCTTAATCCAGCTCAAATATTTTGTTTTTATCTATTCTAGTTTCCTTAGCTCTCAGAGTCCATCTTCAAGACTCAGATCTATGCACGTTCCATTCTTTCTACATCTAAGCACATTTTAAAAGTTGAGAAACAACCAAAAATAAGACGTGAGATTCACAGTTAATCAATAACTTCCAACAGGAAAAGGAATACATAAGTCAAAGACTCTAGTGCGTCAAGATAGCTATCAAACATTGTGCTTATTAGAAAGGACTTGTTCATTTTTGTTTAGAGATGAAATAGTTTTTATTATTCAAACACATGCACACAATGGGTTCTTGCTTCAGGAAGCACCAACATCAGATAGTCAGATTATCAGATAAACTCAAAGATTGGTATTCTGACTAAATTGGCAGTTTCTAAATGTCAGATAGATTAGTTTATCTCAAAATCACTGTGGTGCAACCTCATCACAGACTGTCCCTTGAGGGTATTTAGATACAAATATATGGGGAAATGATTTCTTAAATTTAAAATAGCAACTTTGCGTTTCTTAAAAAAAAAAAGTGGAAATTTTTATATCAGGTCCCTCGCCCTTAGAAATTAGACAAAGTCTCTTAAGTCTTGAGTCTCCTTCACCCCTTGGTGCAATGCCTCCTAACCCTTATGGGACTGAGTAAATTTGGTGTCACGATCAACATGTATCATTTCCCTCTATATCATTAATGATTAGTTGCACAAGGAATCTGTTTTATACTGTGAAACTAAGTTTATGTTGATAAAAACTCTATTACTGAGGACATTTACTAGAACAGATAATAAATATCCTTGCAGTCACGGTGCTATTTAGACTTTTTAGACTTCTAGCTCTTCAGTGAGGTCCATTGATGGCTTCATGCAGGTAGCTGAACTCCGGAAATAGTCATTGAGGTTTTGTACATGTAACATTTTTTGGAGTGAAGTCCCAAATCTTTAATCGGATTCTGTTAAAGAAGTTAAGAATGATTTAGAACACCATATTAAAAGTATATGTGTAAAGCATTAATATGAATCTGGCGCTTTGCCAAAATTAATAGTATTAGTAGTAGATGAATAAAAAGATATTTAGCATAATATTAAACAAAATAAGGTAGATCTTTCTATCAAACAAACAGTATACACTCACTGTTAAATTCAGGCCAATGTTTTGCCTCCTTTCGGATTAAAATTAACAGTTTCACATTGTGACTTCAGCCTTATCAGAGACTCCTAAAGCAAACAATAGCGCAGTATGAGAAACCTCGATTGTGTAACTTTTGCTCTGGCTTTTTTGGAAATAACAAATGTCATTTTCTTATTGCCCACCTTCAAACTGTCATGACAACCTATTCACATTACTGGAATTTTCAGAATAGCAACTGCACATTTTTATAAACTTTCATGGTTTTTATTGGTGAACTAGTACTATTTGACAAAGCTTCTATTGATCATCATTGGTATGTTATTATTCTCATTTACAAATTCTGCTCAGAATGAAAAGTAAACGGGGGACCAAAACCCCACTTGGAAGAACTCCACTTAAAGCTCTGGCAACGCCCGAGCTTGGGTGCTCCAAGTAAAGCAGGAATTCCGTTTCCCCTACTGCGCAAACACGCTTCCCAGGGCCGACGTCCCAGGAGCCGGCCGCGCGTCCCGCGCCCACCCGCAGGGCCGGGGGAGCGCAAGCCCGCGAATGCCCGCGCTCCAGGCCGCGGACCTACCCGGCGACGCAGCGGCCGGACGCCGCCTACCCGCCTACCCGGAGGATTGGCCAGAGCGCTCGGGGCCGTCCGGACGCGGGGCGGCCGGCGCGGGGGAGGGAGGAGGCGGCACCGCCCTGCCCCGCGCCCCGCCCCCCGCACGGCTACACAGAGGGGCGCCCACGTGCCCAGCCCGCCTTCTGCGGCGCAGCGGCCCGGGCGCTCCTCTCCGCGCGGACCAGCGAGGCGGCGGCAGCTCCTTCAGCCTCCCGGAGCCGCGGCCCCCGACACGCTCCAGCCCCTCGCCCACCACCGCCCCCTCGGCGCGGCCCTAGCACTGCCCCAGTAAGTTGCCAAGTGTCCGGCCACGCGGAGGGGCCGCCGGCGAGGGGCGGCCTGGGCCGGAGGGGAAGGGTCGAGAGGGGGCGCGGACGGCCGAGTCCGGCTGCGCGCAGCTGCCCGGAGGCAGCGCTGCCGCGACTCGTAGACGGACAGCCCGGGGCGGCGGGAGGGGGCTGCTGCCGCGGACCACTGTCCCGAGGGCTGCGCCTCGCCCTGGCCAACCCCGTGCAGCCGCGTGTGCCCCAAGGCGTCGGCGTCCGCCGTAGCTGCGCGGGTCGCAGCGGCTGGGAGACGGCGGGCACTTCTGCGGGAGCCTTTGAGGCACTCTTGTCCCGGGGGCTCTGAGCACCCAACTCCTGGAGGGCAAGCCTGCTCTCCCCCGCCCCCGTTCTGCACACTGAGGGGTCCCTGAAGTCGCCTTTCAGAGATTCTTGGTTTAAATATAGAACAGCGCTTGGAGCTCTGGAAGCCTTTCACGTCCTAGACCTGACCGGGACTGGTAGGGCAGGTAAAATGTCATGGTGTGTGCTTGAGGGGTACTTGAAAGTAAATGGGTGCAGTTTTAAACGCGTTTGAGTTGGGTTATACCCTTTTAAGTCTATTTCATGCAGTTTTCAGCTTCGAACTGGAAATGCCATTCTTGATGCTTAGGCAGTCACCAAGCCCATCGCCTCGGAATATCCATTCCTCCGGAGAACTTTCCGGCACGCATTTACGCGTATACCCAGGCCAGGGAGTAACGTCTTCAGAGATGGTCTTTTAAAGATCCTTAAAAATACGCTCGAGTCCTACACGTCTTTATAAGTGGAAACAGTGCCTAGATTTCAGGAGTAAAAAGGTTCAACCTATTCAGACTTTCATGCATTTATGCAGAACTGCCTCCAAGAGCGTTTCGTTGACTCTTAGGACTGGTAATGAGGTTTATCTAGTCGCATGTGCAGAAACATTCATCCTTTTAATGAGGGAATATCGTCAGATTTTATTCAGATAGAGCTCACTGAATGTTGGCGGAGGCTGGCATGTCAAATTAGTGTGTATGTGGCCTCTGACCTGATAATTGTGCGCCCTTGCCCCAGCCAGCCCTTAAAACTTCAGTTACCTCTTTTCCCCATAAGCATTTATAATTACCTCCCCAGGAAATTGCAAGCAATTGTGTTTGTGCTCTTTTTCTATGGGATGTACAGGAAAAGAATAGTTTAAATGTGTACTTTCTGAGAGCTGCCTTTTCTCTTTGTAAATTAAATCCTTTTTTCTTTTAGTTGCGCTGAAGCTTGATATGAAATGTCTTTTGGTGCAGAGCATAGCATTTTTAATTTTTTTCCTTCACTAAAACGTTCCTAGTTGGCTACTCTGGGTTACCACTGGGAGGCCACATTGTTTATTAGGATTTTTTTTTTCCAGTTTTCTCCCTTACCCTCACTTGGTTTCTACATTGTGCCAGACCGGGGATTGTCATTTACCCATTTACCTTAAGGCATTTTAATCTTTAAGGGTGTGCCATGGCCTTGGAGACCAGAGTAAAACTCTGCCTGGTATCTCCTGGGATTCAGTTTGTAGAATCTTTGGCCTCTTTAGCATGTCGTGGGCAAAGCCCTTTTGATTCCAAAGTCTCTAATCATTATCACTGGACTTAGAGTCTGCTAAAGAGAATTAGAGGCTGGGATTGGAGACAAGGTCACTGTTGGAGTTTGAAAAGTCTGAGACTACTCTGGAGTTTTTCATCTTATATTCTCATATATTTTTGTTTTTTTGAACCCATGTGCCCAAAGAATTTTCAAGGTCTTGCTTTCTGCTACACACCTGCTCACCTTTGCAGAGTGGGAGTGCCTGGTCTCCATTCTGCCTGGCCTACCTTTTATTGTGTTCTCGTGCCTCCTTGCTCAAGTTCTCATCGCTTCTCTTGCTCTTCTGGCCAGACCTGAGCCCTCATCTGTGGCCATTTCTGCTCTTTTTAGCCACTTTTTCAAAGGGGCTTTCTCCCATAGTTTTCCTTTGGTGACTTCTCTGTTTGGCCTAGTTTCTGTCTTCCCTTCTGTGGTGTTTTGTTTTTTGGTTTTTGGTTTTTTTTTTTTTTTTTTTTTTGCTTGCTTCTCCATATATCCCTAGCTATATACCTATGTAAGTATTTTTTTAAGGGTTCAGGGCCATCTGCTGGTTTTATTTTGATGTCCTTCGGTGACCAACGTTCAGGACAGAATATTGAAAACAAGCTATGTTGCTATTTGTTTTATTATTTCCACAAACATGATATGAACACGTTGATTTTTAAGGACTGGCTTCTTGTAGACCACTTACTGGATGTCAGACAGGACAAAAGCGACATTTTCAATTGGATATATTTCTAAATATTCACATATTTAGTACTGTGTACCTCATATGAATGTTTTATCATCCAGCTGAATATTGAAAAACTCAGTTAACTATAGAATTTCCCTTATGTGATAAAACTCATCTAAATGGTTTGGAAAATCTGTGTGGTTAACTCATTTCTATACCTTTAATCTGAGTATAAAAAAACCACACCGATAAAGCCTTACTTTAAAAAAAACCTAATGAAATCATTCTTTTCATTGTCTTCTATTTTAATAACTTTTCATTCTATTGCCTAATGCAATGTCTGCACATAACAAATGCTCAGTATGTCTAATTGTTGAGTGAATGCCAACTGATTGCAAAAATTTGAGAAAATGTGTTATGTATGTCTTTGAATGTATATTCCTTTGTCGAAAATTACCGTACCAGGCACCAGACCACCAAAAGTAATGTGTAGCTGCAATTTTGGAAGGATTCTTCAATTAGTTTTACATTTGAGAAACCCTTCATTGGTGGATTTACAAGTAGTTTTTTGTTGTAATTTTATATAAAATAACAATACCTGTACGCAGGTGACTTGAATACCATGGACACCGGAAACCAAGTAAGGAACACACTCTCTCACATACGGAGATGTTGCTGTTTACTAGCCCACCATCAAAAGCACTTACGCTTGGCATTTTTGTCTTACTGGTAGTAATAAATTCGTCCTGATTCTTCTTCTATATTCTTTTACTTGCCTTTTTGGCTATTGTTTTAGAAGTGGTGTTTGTGGCTGTGGGAATGTTGTAGATGACATTGACAAAACCAAACCAACAGCTGGGGGTTCATTTCCACCAGGCTCTAAGTAGCCCACTAGGTTCTCAGTAGCTCAGTTAAGATAATCAAAGCATGATTTATCTATTAATTTTTCTTGTCCAACTTAATAAACATATATTAATCTGTGGTAGTTTGCAGTGTACTACTGTTTTTCTTGTGCATATGGACTCTTAAACTTTAAATGTTTCTGGGAATGGCCTTTGCTGCCCTGAGTTAAGCTTCTCCTTGGTAAGTACCATTAGTATTGACTTTAACATTTGAGTTAAAGTGGTTTTTATTTAAAAGGATTTAAATATGTGGGTTGTGTCTCTTCTGTTCCTATTTAGAATTTTACTTTGGCTCTCTCTGTTCAGGGAAAGCTGTGGTTCTGTTTTTCTGGGTGTGTATGGACACACGTTGTTGAAAATCTTGGGGTTTCTTACATCCAAGATGAAATCATCAGGCTACAATGTCCTATGTGATTATTTCATTCTGCAGATGTTATAAATTCGATTTTATGTCTCTCTCCATCCCCCTTCAAAAAATAAAATAAAATAAATAAAAAACAAAATCCATCCTTTTTTTGGTGCCGCATGCTAGTACCTTTCTTCAGAACGTGAGCCAATCTGGGATTTGGCAGTGAGGCAAATGATATAAGAACATTCCTTAACCTTTCTTTCAGGAGTTTAAAAAAAAAAAAGGGCCCTATGTTGTATTCATTTTTGGAATATTTTGTGAACAATACACAGCAAAGAATTTTTATGTCCCTTGTTGATTCTTGCTAGTTTTTCCCACAGTTCTGGGGAAAATTCTTTTCTTTCCTTAACCCAATCTGGCTTCAGGAAGCCTCCCTAGGTCTTTATACAATTATATGTAATACAATCCTGTTTATGCCGTCAAAGCCTACTTCCTAGTAAGCCTAGTGATCATGGTGGATGGAACTTCATGTCACAAGGGATGCTGAATGATACTGTAATTAAGAGGCTTTCATTTTATTCTTCTACTTTTGCCCCTCCCCCACTTTTTTTTAGCTCAGATTTTAAGATAAGTGGGTCTGTTCTACTTAAAAACAAATGCTTGTCTCTTCAAAAAAAGAAAGAAAGTACACCTTAAAGCTTATTTTTTATTCATTTTACTTCTGTGTAGACCAAAAAATGTTATGGGAGTTGGTGCTTTGATCATTAGAGATAAAGATTAGTTGGTTAGGGTCTTTTCTTGCCTTGGCTCTGGGTATCCAGCTGTCATGTTGGTAAACGATGATAATCACTAGTGGAATAAGAGAGAGTGAAGTTAAGTGATAGTGGAATTAAGTGACTCTGTATTGAATCCTACAGAAGAATGGGGTCTCTTTGCATGGTCAGCCTTATTTTTTTACACTCAATATGAGCTCAGGGCAGATTTTCAGAATGCAATTCAATTTTTACTCTTAAAAATCACACTGCAATCTCTAGAATTTGAAAAAATTTGAGTGGTGGGAGTGAGAAGTCATCTCTGTATCATATGCAGTATTTATTTCCCCAAAGCGTGTGGTTATATTCCCTCCCTCTCCCCATTCCTGCTGTCTGGTTTCCAAAGGAAGGTATGCATTTGGTGGAAACAACTGGATTTGATTTTTGTGAAACTAGTATGCAAAATTTACCACAACTCATATGCAGAATTCATAGTATTCAGCAATTGTGTGTGCATCGAAGTTACTGAATACTGTTTTGATACATTAGGATTGCCTAGGAATGGGAAGTACGACTTCATAATTTTGATTCTAAGAATATCTTATGAGATACTCTATTTAGAGCTTTCCATGAACAGTGGTTAGTTAATCCATTTTGGATGAGTATGTGTTGCATATATTTACTGCCCAGACCTAGAGTCTGTAGAGAAGCAAAGAATAAATAATTTGGTTCCTGCTCTCTGGGCATTGACCACCCAGTGAAGGAGTTAACAAGTAAACATACAATGGAAAGAGAATGATAAAGTTGCCAGTTGAGTTACACAGAGAGCTGAAGGTATCAGGACAAGAGATAACAATCTATTCTAAACTTTACTTTTTAAAAAAAGTATGTGTTGTGTTTCTGACATAGACTAAATGCCCATTCAGTTTAGGTATTATCATCATTACAGTTACTGTTATTGCTGTTAAAGCCAATCTTCCTTTTCCTCTAGTTGCTCTTTGGTAAAACTTGAGTCACTTGGACTTGAGTTTGGCTGAGTGGTTATTCACCAAAATATGCATTTAGGAGGGCAGTAATATTTAGTTTGGTAAAATTGCTTATCCTTTATTACCCCAGACCTCTAGAAAATTATGTTTAACTGTAAATTCAAACTCCTCTTAGGAGAAAAGTTAAAACACATTAGGAGATTATATTTTAGGTGGAAATCTTGAAGAATAAAGCCATTCTGAATGTGCAATCAAATAAAGAATATGAGATTATTTTAATTTCTCACTCTAACAGTTGAGTTGTTGCGTTTGGCAAGCATGGCACATTTATGCAAATTTAATGAGCTTAAAACCCATACAGAGCCTCGTCAAGAATAGAAAGATCGTAAGAGGTCTTCATCCATCCTCCCATTACTGCTTCTCACACAGAACACCCGCTCAAGACCAGGAAAGCAGGCCCTGTCTCCATTTTAGTGGTAGTTACAGCCTTTGCTTTCAGCTTGGAATGGACAAAGGATGGACAAAAAGTGCAGATAGCTGAAGAGATACTTGTCTATCCCCCGTTAGAGAGGGAAGAGATGTTTTGTGAGAAGAAGGCACATGTAGTTCAGTGTCCTACCGTTGACCTAGTAGAAGAAAAAAAAAATTTTAAAGAGAGTATTGAACCCAAACTGTATTTCAGTTCCTGTCAGACATAGTTCTTGGGTGGTGCACGGAAAGTCTCCATGAGGACACGGAGCTGAGTGCCACACCTTCACCTTCCAGGCTTCAAGGTTCTTGTGAATATACCATTAAAGACAAAAACACCTGATGATTGTTCCTGAGATGGGGTAGGTGTGGGAAGGACAAGTAATTAATTTGCATCTTTAGTTTACTAGACAAATCTTCCCGTTTCTACTAAGTAAAAATTACTTCACAAGGTAGTTGTTTACGGGACCTTAGGTGCTCAGAATTCCATTAGTCCTAATTATTCATTTGTAGCACACTGTTGTCATGCCGTTAACTGCTTGGTTCACGTATGACCGATAAATATTATTTCTAAGTTCTTGGGTTGGATGGTGAATGGATATTCATTGTATTATTATTTTAAAATACTATATGAATAAAAAATACTTTAAATTTCTCCTAAGTAAATTAGCAAATAAAAGTCTTTACAAATGTCTTGTGTTTTTCCTTCAAATAGAGAACATTTGTATTAAATGATATTTTCCCCTTTCATTCAGAAAGGCAGCTTTCTTTAGAGAGTGACTTTTTTTTCCTCTTGAAATTCACTTTATGTTCACTTCTGTAATGTTCCTGGGCTCTTGAAGCAGAGGATACTTACTATTTTTGCCTGGGACTCAGAGTCTACAAAGATGTTTGCAACGCCATAAAAATCCAAATGAAAACGTACTGACGGTTTGTACCAGCTTCCTCTGAGAAAATACTGTGTCCAGTAAATTCAGGCCAGTCTACGTAGACTTTTTCTCTGCTTTTGATGACCATATTAAACAACATAATTTTACATTTGCGTTTGAATCCAACAGCAAGTTTTAAGGGGTTTCTTTAATTCTCTTGTTATTTGAGCAATTGTTTAGGAGATGTTTCTGTGAGACCTAGAAGGATCCAGGGGTGAGCTTTGACACTCCATCCTGAGGGCTCATGAACACTCTGCAGTGTCTTGGCCATGTTAGGAACCTACTCTTTTTTTTTCCAGGGCAGTGTATGCAAGAAAATGAAGTCACATTGGCTGTGTCCAAGCAAGCAAAGCGAGTTTGCTATTTCACTTCTCAGGTTTGACATGTTACATTGACCTAGACGTATCTGAAGGAGTTAACAGAAGAATAAGAAACGTCATCCAAGCCCAAACCTACTGAGAGGTCACTTTGTTCATCACCTAAAACAAACAACACTGCTGAGTTTTTCAGTGCGTTTCAGCTTGGAGTAAAGATTGAGCCCCCACTCTGTGGCATGGGAGCATGTGCCGTGTGAATGAGATGTTCGGTGGATCACAGTTTAATCTCTATGGAATTTGAGGGTCTTCAGAGTCACTTCCCTACCAAGTCCTCTCCTCTTTGGCTGCTCAATCTATATTACAAATTTACATGAACATTTCTGGAAGAGAAGGTAGCAGAATCATTTAATGTATTAATGTAATCATAGTAGAATCATCTTAATATTTACAACTTGAGGTCCATGCTGTTTGAGCAGTGTCTGAAATTTAACTGTCCAACTCTTAGAAGATTGGACAAGTGAATCAAATGGGAGAAGCAAAGAGATTCAGGTTGAAAAGGAAAGATTGCATTGACTTACTGTCTTTAGTGAAAGGTTTCATGACAAGTTTCGTACAATTTGAATCAACTGTATTTGAACAAATGGTACTTTAAGTTTTTTGGTAGAGAAGGAGCCCCTCCTTCTTTTGTCCATTCTGATTATGTTTTTATTTTCATGGAAGGGAGAAGAACCACACATATATGTGAAAAATACAAGTGCGCCAGTAATTTTCTGTAATGTATCTGGCAGTTTAAGCTGCCCTGAATTCATACCTAGGGTTTTAGGAACCCACAGGATGAGAACCCTGTGATCCAGATGCCATTTCAAGTCCTGGTAAAAGTATCTTAGGAGAGGATGTTTTGGGGGCAGGATGGGGCCTTCTTGGGTCATACATCCTTTCTTCTTGCTGATGGAAGGCTGCTCGTGGCCTCCATGGGGGAGCTGAGAAGAGGCTCAGAGGTAAGTGTGGCTGTGGGGAGCTCCAGTTAAAAGCTATAACAGTAACACAATAATGACCATTCTCATTTATGCCATGATGGAAGCAGTTGCCTGGTATCAGAGGAGCCCTTTGGACATCAGTTATCTCCAGCATCACCACCTTTCTTTCTTCCAAATTCTCAGATCCACAGATTTCTAGGTCTGCCTATGCGCCAGGAAATAGGTTCGATTCTAAACTTAGCCAAGTTCACTTTAATTGAATAGTTGTAAATATATACGTAAATGGTAAGAAAAATGTAATGGATAGGACTAGTCAGCACCCTCTTATCTAAATTTGGAGCATCTTTAGAAAGACATTTGAAATCCAACCTTATGGCTCAGTGTCAGTCTGATGTGGATCTTCTTATAGAAAGCTCTGGAAGGTAATAAATGTACAGTTTAATGGAACTAAAGAGGTCATGCAAAACAAGAGTGACTAGAAAGCAGCCCGGCAGATGTTTAATAACGTGCCTAACAACAGAGTTTTAAAGTGGATTTCTCTGCTGAAATTCTTGTCTTTCACAAAACTTGCTTGATAAGTGGTTACAGTTTGTAATGTTTTGTTGCGAAGAGTCCACTTTAAATGCATGACGTTGGTGCCATCGTGGTCATGTAGGTGGAGTGGGACTTGTGTATGCAGTATTCATCAAGAAAAGAGCACAAGGCCCATTTGCATGCCATTGAGAAGCAACAGTGGGTGTTGATAAAATTTGTAGTACTAGAGCTTTGAAAATATATCTTGGGCGGGTGCCTGTTTTAAACTCTCCTGAGAAACAATTTCACCTTTAAAACAAAATCACTTTTTTTTTGTTAGATGATAAGACATGTATAAGCTCGGTATCCCAGAAATTTAGTTCTACCGCTGGAAAAATGGTGAGGTACTGTTGTGATAGCTGGTTTTGTATTCCAAATCCTAAATTTAACAATACATTGAAAATTTGTGAAGCTTTGGAAGTATTCTCCAGCCTCCCTGGCTGCAGACAGTTTCTGAGCTCCTGGCACTATGCCTATGTCAGCCAAACATGGTGCTAGACAAGTTTGGAAGACAAGGAGGTAAGCTCCGGAGAATGACATTTTAGACCTCTCTTTTTATAGGTTAAGAAATTGAGATCTTAAGAGGTGTAATATATCTGAGTTCGGAGAGCTAGGCCCAGAGTCAAGACTTGATTTCAAGATTTCGATATAGCAACAGCACTGGTTTATATCAGACTATTCTGCTTCTGTGAAAGCAAATCATAATCATGTGGTAGAAAATTTATAAATGGGAATCAAAGTACAATTTAGCTTTTAGTATTTAAAATTTCTTGGAAATTAACATTTGAATAAGATGTTTTCATGTGGTGGCATTCTTATGATGTGAACAACTTTTTTTTTTTTTAATGGCTTGCTTTTCAAAAAGTAAAAGGAAAAATGTAATCTTAACCTGAAAATAAAATGGCTTTAAATATGGGTTCTCAGCTATCTAAAGTCATTAGGATTGAAACCTTCTAAGTGGTGCTTTTAAGCAAGTTCTGCTTGGAGTGCTAGTGTGCTATCTGAAAGAAAAAAAAAAGCTGTTTGATTTTTTTTTTTTTACTTTTTCTGATTATCATAGGTAACAGATGGTTTGCACTTAGTTCAGTGAACCAAACAAAAGAGCAGACTTTGCATAAAATTTCTGTTGATAGTGCATTTTATCTCACTGAAATGGGTTGTATGAACCTTCTGAACAATGAATAGCATGTTTACATTATTCTGATCTTTTTTGCTACAGAGTTCAAAATAAATGGGAAGGACAAACCTGGCATTGCCACTTCAAAAGTTATACAATATTTAAAGTATTTTTTTTAATTCTTACTACAACGCCAACTCTAGGCATGTGGCATGCCCCGACTACTTCCAAAATTGATAAATTGCTCCAGTGACTTTGAAAACTGCAGGCACTTTGATCTCATTGAACTACATTGGAATAATAGTAATTTAATTTTTGTAAGGATTTGAAACCTTAAAGCCTCGAGGACTCCCATCATTTCTCTAATCCCCCAATTTTGAAATTATTTGGTACAGTCGCTAATGTTTGACTTTCTGTTGATCCACTAGCCCGTTCGTAGTTGTTGCTTAACTCTTGGATGACGTCAAAACCTGGAGGTGATGGTGCCGGGACGCAGGCGGGATGATGTGGCTGCCGCGGGGGGTGACTTGGCGAGTGGGGAGGCAGACACCAGCTGCAGTTGGTGCCAATAGTAGTTGAAAGCTCAATTGAAAACTTGACTTCGTCACACATAATTTTAATGCATAACCTATTAGATCAGGGGAACCAGTAAAGTTAAACCATATAATTTCACTTCTAACTTTGTGTGCATGAATCAGAATTCAGGCTGTTTTCAAGAAGTGGAAGAAGTGTGCTCATCTTATTGAACCAAGTGTCATTTCTATTGCGTGAAATAAAAGGTGAAAAAAGAATGCAAGAATCCTTATTCTTTTTTTTTTTTTTTTGCCCCCAACAAAATGATGTATGTAGGTTAGTGTTTTAAGTCAGAGAAAGTAGTTTTTCTCCAGTGTTCGCTTCAGCAGAACTTACGCTGAAATTATTTCCTGAGTTGGATTTTCCATGCCTTTGAAAGCATCAAAGACAGCACTGCTAGTTTTAATACATTATGAGATTTTAGGCTCAGAAGACGCCTGTACAGTTCACTCCAAGCAGAATCATGCTTAGGTGTGGGTGTTATGGAAGAGTGAGCTAGAGATTGTGTGCAGACATATCTGCAGAAAGTCAGAATTCCTAACTGCTAACATAAATGATGATGTTTTCATATTTAAAAACAAAGTGCTGAGAATATCTATCGCTGTAGGAAAAAAGATCTGTATTTTCTCTTAATTCACTGTAAATGCTGATTTTTTTTCCAACTCTATTGCAGTGCTTAGGAAAAGAGGGACTTAGAGCGTCAGAAGATCCCTTAAACTCCTTTCCTGCTCTAGAAGAAAAATAGCAAGCAGACCATTCTTATTATTCCCTAGGATTTCCCACCAAGAGCTTCTTGATGTCTTTTCTGACCGTATCAGGTATGATGCCACTCAGATGTTAGAGACCCTGATATGTAGCTGGGGTGTACTGGGGGGCGGGGGTCACTGTAGCTGTTGAAGATAATTCCGCTTGTAATCAAGGAAGCATTTACAGCAGGCTCCAGGTTTTCTCCTCTGCCCCACTGCTCTTAGTCCCCTTGTCCTCTTTTCTTCTTCATCCTCCTTCTCCCTCCTCCTCTTTCCCCCTCCTCCTCTTCGTCCCTTTGTTCTCTTCTCCCTCCTCCTCCCACTCTTCTTCCCTTCTCCTACTCCCCTTCCTCTCTTGGTCCTCTTGTCCTCCTCTCAGTTCTCTTCCTCCCCTTCCTCCTCTTTCCTTCCCCCTGGTCCTCCCCCTCCTTTTCTTCATCCGCTTGTCCTCTTTTCTTTTCCATCCTCCTCCTTCCTCCTCCTCCCCTTCCTCCCTTATCATTCTTCTTCTAGTTGGAAGTGAATGGGCAAACTATCTAGTTACACCTGAGCCTAGCGCTCACCAGAGCCTCAGCTGTCAAGGCTGAGCTGCTCTGTAGACCATGGTCTGGGTGTCATCCTTAACTGTCTGCGGTCCTTGGCACGTGGGTTGTACTTTCTCCTTTGGATAAGGTCAGCCTTGAAGAACATGGTACGTGCACTTGGCAGAGGCTTTGGGGAGCATGCTGGTATGTGGGGAAACCAGTGTCAGCATCTACCTTCCCTCCTGTCCCTCATTCTCTTCCTACACTCCCTTTCCCTCAAGCTTTACTCTAAATGCTGACCTCAGGGTAATAGGCAACCTTTTCAGAGCATAAAAATGAACAGTGAATACGGGGAGGGTAATTCTGTAACTTTTTAAGAAAAATCTGTGTCGTCATTTATAGCAGCCCTTCAACTTTGTGCGGAAGAGCACCTTGTAGTTGCTCTTTAAAAAAAAAAAAAGCCAATGTGTTTTCTCAAGAAGTCTGCCTGTGAGTCACCCCTTTTAGTTATTGCTCTTCCAAATAAATGGAGCTAGTTTATGACTTGAATTAGAGTAACATAGTTACTGCTTTTGGAAATCCTGCTATTACCAGTTACTACAACTGTTATTGTAGAAATTATTCAGGGGATAGAATTCAGTAAATTAGGTTTGTATTCAAGTAATATCTGTCTCTAAAGCCCTAATCAGTATATTTTTAAAAAATTATTACATTTAAAAGACATCTCTTGGAAGAACATATTTTAAATTAGCTTTTTGAAGGGTAACCACCATTTTATATGAACTTGCTGCTACAAGGTACTAAATAGGGGGTTTTACAAAGCCCAACGGCAGCCCGTCATTGAAAAAAATTTCCCGTTTACAACTTAGACTCTGAAAGCTAGAGTTTAGAGACTTGGAGCCCCTACTAGGGCAACCTCTTGACAAACTGGGACATACGGAACCAACAATTGCACAACATTATTTGGCATTCTTTAAGTAAATGAAATCCTTGACCCAAGAAAACTTTAAGCTCTATAATTTCATTTTTTTTCTTTTTAAAACATATGGCCACTCAGTAGTTACAGAATGCCCACCAAGTGCAGAACTTTTCTGTCTACTTAGACACAGACACAAATTTAAAAAGGGACATGTTCTTTGAGCTTTTAGAACTTACACTCTAGATCAAACTTACTGATATCTCTATACCCAAAACAGAGTAACAAATGACATGACTTTTTTCCTAAGCCCTAGAGACATACACTCCAATATCCAACATTAAAAAAATAGAACCCAAGGCACCAGGGTGGCTCAGTTGGTTGAGTATCTGACTCTTGGTTATGGCTCAGGTCATGATCTCAGGGTCGTGAGATCAGCCTGCGTCCGGCTCCACTCTCAGCATGGAATCTGCTTGGGATTCTCTCCCCCCGCCCACTTGCACACACACTTCTCTCTCTCTCTCTTTCTCTCACTCAAATAAAAAAAAAACCAGAACCCCAGGTTGTTCTGGAATAAACTATATATAGCCTTTCTCAACACTCTTAAAATCTTTTTTCTTCAAAATAATGTTTTAATTATGTTGAAATATACATAGCATAAAATTTATTGCCTTAACCATTTTTAAGTGTATATTTCAGTAGTGTTCATTCACATTGTTGTCTAACCAATCTCTATATAACGTTTTCATTTTTTTAAACTAAACTCCATACCCATTGAACAACTTATTTTCCCTCTCCTCTCAATCCCAGATAATCATCATTCTATGGATTTGACTACGGTAGATACCTCACATAAGTGGAATCAAACAGTATTTGTCTTTGTGTGACTGGCTTATTTCATTTAGCATAATGCCTTCAAGGTTCATCCATGTTGTAATGTGTCAGAATATCCTGTTTTTAAGGCTGAATAATATTCCATTGTGTGATTAGACCACATTTTGTTTATTCATTTGTCAAAGGGTACGTAGATTGCTTCTACCTTTTGGCTATTGTGAATAATGTTGGTATGAACATGGGTGTGCAAATATCTTTTTGAGTCCCTGTTTTCAATTCTTTTGAGTATAGGCCCAGAAATGGAATTGCTGGATCATATGGTTATTTTATTTTTAATTTTTTTTTAAAGAATTGCTATACTGTTTTCCATAGTGGCTGTACCATTTTACATTCCCACCAACAGTGCCCAAGGATTACCCAGTTTCTCCACATCCTAGCCAACACTTAACTATTTTCTAGGTTTTCTTAGTAGCCATTCTAATAGCTGTTAAAGTGCTTTTCTAGTTACAAATTGTCTCTAAACTAAACGAATAAATACATAAAAATAAAATTAGGTGTTTTACCTTCATCACACAAAAAGTTTAAAATATTGCCTCGTTTTTTTAAGATTTAAAACATTCCATTTATTCTCAGGATCACTTGCCTCTTGTATACATCTATGTAATAGCATAGGTCAATAAAGAAAGTCCTGAGCTTATCTCAACCCACAAACAACGTGTAAATATCAAGGGTGTACACGCTGTACTCTTACAGGATTGCTTGGGAGCAAAAAACCCTCTGCACATTCGTGAAGCTTCCTTGACCTCACAGAGGCTCCCACTGATTTAGTCCCAATTCCCTGAGTCCAGACATGTAATGCGAATGAATGAAAGCGGTTAGTGCAAAGTAGTAAGGTATGTGGTGAACCCGAGAGCAATCTTTTCAAAATACCACGTGCACTAAAACATAGGTTGAAAGTTGGGAGGAGTGGCTGGTAAGGAACCCAGCAGAGTCCCTGACATCGTGAAAGGAGTCAATGTGACATGAGAATGCAGCCCAGGAAAAAAACCCTATTTTTATCCTAGCTCTCTGCAAATATGCCAGAACACACTGTATATAAAGCCATTCCAAACATCTTTTCCCTTAAAAACGCACATAGCAAGAAGCTGGCCAGTAGGCAGCAGCCGCGGATGGCAGTCGACTGCTTGCATCTAATTCTGGAATAACTTAAACTTCTAAGCTTTCCAGATCTCCCTCTCCTCTTAAAGCTCTTCTGAGTGGGAACAAAACTCAGTCTTGCCTGGGGAGAGTGTCTTTGCCCTGCTTCTGAGTTCCTATATTCATCTCTTAGGCTAGCTTCACTACCCTTTCATCCAGCCAAAAATGTGGTCTTGTGAAGATGATCAGTTAAAGCCTCATCTTCCAGCAGATGCTATTTTTTCAAATTCATGAATCACAACGACCCTAAGTCTTGGAAGCATAACAGTAATGAGGATAAAGGCAGTGGAGACTCTGATAAATTTTGCTGAAATGAGAAAGATGAAATCTCCTGTTAGTGTGTGATCTTGATATTTCCGGTGTTTAGCATTGGCGTTGTCTGGGCCAAAAGCGTCAATGATTGGGCTTTTATTTCCTGGTCTTGTACGACATTGGTTTTTGCAAGTACATTGGTAGAGCTGCTATGAAAGGCAGGACGTGCTGTTGTGAAGTAAAATTCTCTACAGGGGAACAGGGAAAGAAAGGAATCATAGTTGCTAGCCCGAAAATAGACTTGTTGCATCAGGTGAACCTTTAAACTTGAGAAAGGTTTACCAAATCAATATTTATTTTATCTGAATAGCGGATATGTAATGGTGTAATACCCCTTGACACTTTTCCAAAGTCATCACTATTTTGAGGACATACCTTGCGGGTTTTTTTTTTTCCTCGTCACTGCGCTTACATGATTGCCACGTTTTTGAGGAGGGTGAAGACGAGGATGTTGATTGAGATGACAGATTTTTTGGCAGTATGGACTTTGGTGTAGATTGTCTACCTGTAATCTGACTGCTGGTTTATACATATGCAGAGAATCATGCAAAATGTAGTTTTTAAGCCATAAAAAAAGAAATCCTATCATGAAATCAGAATCTGAGTTGGCAGATACCTTGGCTAATACCTTTTAACGAAACCTGGTTCTGCAAATTTCTGAATCATTCTGAATCACATGTTCTCTGTTTAAAATAATGAGAGAAATCTGACACCTTTATTGGTAGGCAGCTTTATTAGGGAGGTATGCATTTTATTGGGTCGGCATTTTAGTCTTTTTTTGTATGATATCTTTTATTTGGAGTTTTGTGTCCTAGTATAATATGGATAGTGTTACTGTCTTTTTACACATTGCCATTCACGTATCTAAAGAAAGTTATCATTTCTAAGTCCTTTTTCCCCCCAAGAATTAAAAGAAGCGAAACATAGAAATAGTACGAATTTATTTTTCGTAAGTTCTTTGCTTTTTGCCAGACATCTTTCTCGTTCATTTCACCCTTGTAGCAGTTCTGTTTCAAAAGCGGAAAGATGGAGATGCCAGTGACTTGCCCAGACACATGGCTGGTAAGTCTTAGGCTTATAGGCTGGGCTTAGAGCAGGGTTCTCTCTGCTCCCAGCTCTAGCCCTGCTTTTTGTACTCAAACACCTGCTGCTGTTCTCATTGCTCAAGTGGTGACATGGTTTCCGGACCCTTTACCATATCCTGGTCACTCTTAACTGGATGTACTTGGTCAACATTTAAGAAAAAGATGGTGGCAATCATCCATTCAGGGATTATTTGAGTACCTATTATGTGCCAGGCACTCTCTAGGTATTTGGAATACACCATGAACAAAGCAGTCAAGTGAAAACTCTGCCCTCGTGAAGCTTCTATGTCTGAGGGTTTACATTGAGACTGAGGCCCCCGCCCCCATATCCAGCACCCAAGAGGGGTTTGAAATAGGGGACCAGAGACAGAGCAGCACGCTCTGTGCCACTAAGGAGTTAAGTGGGAATTCTATGTAAAATGTCGACTGGTGTATCAAATACGTATCTAACATCTCTGTTCATTTCCCCCTTTTCATCCCTTCAGCCAGATTCCTTCTGTGGATTAAAAAAATAACGTTGACTCCTACTGAATTATATCAGTTAATTCCCAGGCACAAAATGAGGCCACAGAAGAACTTTTGGTAATAGAAGGGAAAGGTGTTTGATATTGTCAGAGGCCATTTGGGATACAATCTAAGCAAAGTGAAAACATGAAAGATGTGATTTGTAGAAACAAAAGACTTCATTTGTTTTGAAATAATGTTTTGAATTTAGAAATATGGGGAGAATGGAGAATGTTAGTTATTTGAGGACCTCAGACACAGGTAAAGAATGAACTAGATAGGGGCGCCTGGGTGGCACAGCGGTTAAGCGTCTGCCTTCGGCTCAGGGCGTGATCCCGGCGTTCTGGGATCGAGCCCCACATCAGGCTCCTCCGCTATGAGCCTGCTTCTTCCTCTCCCACTCCCCTGCTGTGTTCCCTCTCTCGCTGGCTGTCTCTATCTCTGTCGAATAAATAAATAAAATCTTTAAAAAAAAAAAAAAGAATGAACTAGATAAATCATAAAATTAGTATGGTGTTTCAGAAAATGTTGTCTGTTTTACTAAAAGCACTAAAAGTCCCCAGCTTTTTATTGCAGGAAACCTTTTATTAGATCACTGGAGGTTTTTGTAGCTAGAAGAAACGAGTTTTAACGTATGTTAAAAATGTTAATGTAGACCTAAGTTATGACGCTTATTTATTCTTCCTGGTTCTTAAAAATTTTTTCCTCCATTGCTGATATTTTACTAATTATTACACTTTCAGTCTTAAGGTGGTAGTGGTTCATGAGTTTGAAGGGTGAATCTCTTTTGGAGATAAGATTTTAAAATCCCAAAGTGTTCCACGTATATTTCTGGTAACATCTTAATGACGACCTTCAAACTGTCTTTCTTTCATCAGTTGGGTGTCAGATGGGCGGCCGAGAGTCAGGGAACAGCTAGAATCCTGCACTTTTCTCGGAGGGGGCATGGATGTCGGAGCTCTACAGCCTTAGGTTCACGTCTAGCTCTGAGAGATCTTAGGTAAGTCTCTGAACATCTCTGAGCAGCAGTTGCCCCATCTGAAGATGAGACCGTGTTTGCCCTGAGGTGGTTGTGAGGGGTTATTAAGGAACGTACGTCAAGCACCCAGAACCTAATAGGAGAGCCGTGCATGACCCCAACTATTCCTTTTTATTATCGTATTTCAAAGCCTGTGGTAAAAGGGAACCCCCTTTGAATCGTTTGTTTCTCCCTAGTTGATAGTCCCAAATATTTATTCCTTTTTCTTCTTTTTGTGTGCCGCACAACCTCCAGAACTAAAGGAAGAGAACCCCGCAGCTCTGCCAGTTCGGAGTTCCTCCTGAGCGTGCTATATTGAGCTCGACGATGTCACCGTTAGCTACCACTGGCTTGTACCCAGGCTGTGGGGACAAGTTTCTTTCCTTAAGGCACACTCTGGATAGTGTTTCAGCTCAGTTTAGAATGTGTACTTCATAACTGCACTATTTATTGGCAGGGAACTGCCTCTGCTTCACTTTCTGGGGCGTGCTGGTTAACGCTTTGCTCCTCACACCACTGTTTCCTCAGTCCGGCCCTCATCCTGGGAAACTGTCCGTTCTGCAAGAAATGTAAACTTCGTGCTTGTCTCTGTAGATGGTGCAAACCAACCGAAAACTTCAGGGGCCGCGATGAAAGAGAAACATTAGCAAAAAAGAGGGGGGAGAAAAAAAGAAGTAGTAGTTCGTTTTTTGTTGTTGTTTTTAAATCGTGAGATTTTATGACATTGCTTCTAAAAAGCTAATGCTCATATTATATTTTGTTATGGAGAGTCAGGCAGACTTGATTTTGTGTCCTGACTTTGATGGGTACTGGCGAGTATTTACCTCTCTATGCTTTGGTGCTCTCCTCTGTAAAGTAAGGATAGTAACAGTACCTACCTCATAGGGGTTTTGGGCAATTTGGTTGGGCTAATGTAGGTAACGCACTTAGCCCAGCTCATGAAACCTAGATGCTCTTGATAAATATGAACATCAGTACTAGCAGCAAAAGTGAAAGTCATAGGGGCGCCTGGGTGGCACAGCGGTTAAGCGTCTGCCTTCGGCTCAGGGTGTGATCCCAGCGTCATGGGATCGAGCCCCACATCAGGCTCCTCCGCTATGAGCCTGCTTCTTCCTCTCCCACTCCCCCTGCTTGTGTTCCCTCTCTCGCTGGCTGTCTCTATCTCTGTCAAATAAATAAATAAAATCTTTAAAAAAAAAAAAAGTGAAAGTCATAGAGGTGATCTATTTGTATGCACTTTATGAACGTGTCTCATTCCAGGAACTTAACCAGGACCCTTCTTAAATTTTGTTGCTGTTTGTTTGTTTGTTTGTTTGTTTGTTTTTTAGAGAGAAGGTGTGAGAGTGGGATGGGGGAGGGGCAGAGGGAGAGAGAGAACCTTAAGCAGGCTCCACACTGAGCGCAGAGTCCAACATAGGACTGGATCTCACAACCCTGAGATCATGACTTGAGGTGAGATCAAGTCATGCTTAACCGACTGAGCCACTCAGGTGCCCTAAGACCCTTCTTAAATTTTAAATTGATGATTGAGTTCTCTTGAAGCAGTTGCAGTATTCTTGCTGCCATTTTCTTTTCCCATGGTAATTGCAAGTTGCTTGCTCTGAATCCTGTTCCTTCCAGCCCCGTGCCTCCAGCTCGGGCTCCATTACGGAGATGGAGTTATCGGTCTCTTCTTTGGCCTCCGACCCTGCCGTATACGTAGGTGCGTGTTGCCGGTTACTTTGTGGCTCCCTCATCTTTGCCTCAAACCTTTCAGACTCTTTCTCTTTCTCCCCTGCTCCTGCATCTTGTCCCCTTCATTCACTTTAAGGTCAGAGTTTCTCTAGGTCTTCTGAGTAAGAGGGGCCAGGTTCCTAAACCAGATGTTCACATTCCACTTGCCAAACTGATTCTTTCTGATGGCTTTAAATATTCTCTACTTTGTCTTCTCCGTAAAGCCTTCCAGACTGACCCAAGAAAAGTACTCTGCTTCTTTTTCTATGAACCCTAGTAATGGATCCAATCTACCATCACTGTCTACCAGTAGCACATTCATAGAAAGAAACATTTTATTCCTCAACAATGAATTGGGGGAAATAAGAGTTTTCTATAAGAAGGAATTATTAGTGATTACCATACTGAAATATATATTCAAGCTATATTTAGTTTTTTGCTATTTGGTGTTGATTTTAGAATAGGGGCCATTTTGAAACTTTGATAAGTGACAAATGAGTTTTAAGTCTTAAAACAGGTTATGTACAACAAAGAGCAGATGTGTTTTGGGGAAGAATCAACAAAGGAAGATAATTTCATACTATGGCATACATTTCATCAAGTATTTCAAAGCATAGTCCTATCGAGTTTAGAGATAGATGGAAAATGTATTTTTGGCTGCAATAAGTAATATATATATAAGTATATGTAAATTCTTTAATTCTTCAATTAAAAAGTGTCAGTACTTCTTCAACACAGAAATTGTTAAAATTAAAAAAATTGTTAAACAATTAAAAATATTTTATTACTTTTTCAATTCAGGGGATGTGTGGTACGTTCCAGAGGGGTTATATGAAGATACGTAGAACACAGTTTCTGCCCAGCACATTTATCAAATGTGTGTGTGCTAGGCACAGGGTGATGAATGCCATATCCAGAGAGGCATCAACAGGATATTATGGACTCTTCAAGAGAGATCACTTCCACTTGAGGGGATTAAGAGGAAGTTTCATGAAGAAGGTAGGATTTGAAAAAGACCTGGAAAGAGGAAGAAATCTGGAAGGGATCCAGTAGCAGAGATAAGTTAAGAAGACCGTGTTATTCTTGGAAGGGAAACAGCATAAGCAAAGGACTCTGAAAAGTCTAGGACCTATTGGCAAAATAGCACATAATTCGCCTTGACTGAAGTAAGATGGGAGGGAAGGGGAAGGAGGGAGGGGAAAGGAAGAAGGAGGAAGAGGAATACTAGTAATAGCTCACAGTTACTGAGTACATACTACATGCTAGGTGCCGTTTTAAGCACTTTACTTGTATTCACTGATTTGATTGTAAGGAGCATAAGGCTAGAAATACAGATTGGGGTCGCAGTTTGGACTTTGAGGAGAAAAGGTGTTTGTATTTTGACGGGTAGTGGGGTGTCAGAATCATAGCAAGGAGTAACTGAGCTCCTATGATGTGAGGACCGTGGGATGAGCTGAGGCTACAGGAATGAGAAGCATGCTCACTGACACTTTAAACTGAGGTAATTGGGCATAATTGGGAAATCCCATGAGCAGTAGTTTAGTATTTTCATATTTACAAATTTCCAAGTCTTCAAAGAGAGAGATCTTTTTAAATAGAGTAGCGTGTTTATTTTATATTCCAGTATTGATTTGTGACCACAGAGATGCTATATATATATAAAAAATTAAGTATCTTAGAAGCAAATACATGCTGTTACCTGCTTTGAAGTCACTTAAAATTTTAACCTCAAGCAAAAACATGTGTTCTGAAAATGACCTTTGTGAACCTACTCCAGGCTTAGATATGATTTGATTTTGAAAGAAGCCATAGTACCATAATGATATTTACTGCCACCGATTTGCTGGTGTTATTATTTAGGCTAATATATATGTAAGGTAATACATCTTTTTTCCTATTAGTCTTTTTTGTTATCCTTGAGCCTTTTTGGGTTACTTGCCTTTGAGGAAAAATATATTTAAAATATGATACTGCATATTTTGATAGAGAGAGGTCAAAAGACTTGTTTATATTTCAGAAAAATGGAGGGAAAGCCTCACAGAATTTAGGCAATGTTTGGCATACTTCTTGCTGTGTTTTTCCCACGCACCAAAAAAAAAAAAAAAAAAAAAAAAAAAGCGCCTGTAAATGGCCTGTGTTTGTTCTTTGTGATTGGTGGGAAGGGGACAGAGTAGGACTAGAGGAATTTACATCAGGTTCACTTGGCAGGGTTCTGATAGTTCCTTGATAGTTAATTCTAGGCACACTGTTTCTGTCCTGTTAGTGTGTGTGAACTTCTTGGCTAAGGAATTACAGTGGGGGAGTTCTGTTGTCTTCTCCGTACTGGATTGCCATCTGTTGAGGGCCTCCAGACTCCTGCCCCTGGGCCAGACCTTGCTGTGCAGACAGCCATGGCAGGACCCAGCCCAGACGTGGTGCCAGGAGCCGCAGAGAGGGGCTCTTCCCTGGAAGAAGTGGCACTGGGCTGTGGCCTCTCTTTGGCTTTCTGGCAGCAAGTCCCTCATTAGCATGGGTGCCAGGATATGCTTGGCTAAGGAGGAAAACGCAAAGCAAAGCCTTGAAGAAAGCCCAACTCCTTTCTTGTGTCCATGCCCAGAATGATACATTGTTAGCCTGCAGCGGGTTGTAAAAGGAAGAAATCAGACCCAAATGTGAAGGCAAGTTTCTTCATGCTTTCATTTCCCACTTTAAAAGTTTTCTGTCAAGCAGCTTCCTTCTTAGGGAGATAGGACCTGGTGGGCCGTGCCCAGGAAATTGTATTTGGGATTTCTTTTAACTGAAGTTCTCTTAATGGAAGCTATAGACTATCAGACTGCTTTAAAGACAGGTTGTCTTCAGCAACAGAACCTCTTCTAGGCAAGAGGACAAGAATGATCCAGACTATATTTGAGGGTCTAGAGACTGAAAACCCTACTGGCCCCAGTGAAGCAAGGCTGAGTACGCGTACGGGGACCTAAGCATGCTGCACACTCATTTGTACCACCTGGTAAACAGCTGAGAGGAGAGACTGGACAGGATTCTATTTTTTTTTTTTTAAGATTGTATTTATTCTTTTGTTAGAGAGTGTTGAAGCAGGGGAGCGGCAGGCAGAGGAAGAGGGAGAAGCAGGCTCCCTGCTGAGCAGGGAGCCCGGTGTGGGGCTCAATCCCAGGACCCTGGGATCATGACCTGAGCTGAAGAGAGACGCTTAACCGACTCAGCCACCCAGGCGCCCCTGGACAGGATTCTTAACTATGTTTTATTACATTTTCTCAGATGACCTAATAGAGAGGGCTGTTTTTCTCCACATCTTCCCAGTTTTTACCTGGGCATATCCATGAACACCTGAAATAAAGATTAGGTTCTTAGACTCCCTTGAAGCATTGGATTAATTCTAGCTAAAGTCAAGTACAGAAACGTGTCTTTTGTGACTTTTGCAAAGTATCTTTTAAAAGAAGGGGGAGTTGGGGCACTTGAGTGGCTCAATCAGTGAAGCATCCGACTCTTGATTTTGGCTTGGGTCTTGATCTCAGGGTTGTGAGTTTGAGCCCCATGTTGGGCTCCACGCTGGGCATGGAACCTACTAAAAAAAAGGGGGGGTCTTCTCTTCATCCCTTCTGTTACAGATCGAATGTGTCCCCTTCAGTTCATATTTTGAAAACCTAACCCCCAGCGTGATGGTATTGGGAAGTGGGGCCTTTGGAGGTGATTAGGCCATGACGGTGGGTCCCTCATAAATGATATTAGTGTCCTTATAAGAGAGACCCCTGAGACCTCCGTGGTCCCTTGTGCCACATGAAGACACAGCAAGAAGAAAGCCATTTATGAACCAGGAAGCAGGCTCTCACCAGACCCTGAATGTGCTTGTGCCTTGATCTTGGACTTCCTAGTCTCCAGACTGTGGGAAATGAATGTTAGCTGTTTAAGCCAGCCTGTCTATGGTATTTTGTTTTAACAGCCCAAACTAACTGAGACACTTTCCTGCTTCTCACTGTTTGGAAGGCAGATATGGAGCTGAAGTCTGAAGATCCTCTTTAGACTATGAAGTGAGCGCTGTATAGAGAGGATGGTAGGAGAACAAGCTAGAAGACATCCTGATGTGCTCTTGATCCAGAGGAGCTTGGGCATATGGCCTCTAGACTTTGTATGTCAGTGTAATAAGCTCCTGCTGTAAACCACTGTTATCTGGGGTTTTCTGTCACTGACAGCTGAACCTAAATCCTAATGAATACAGAGAAAGTGGTAATGAAGTCGAAATGAAGATATGAAAAAAGTTTAAATTTTCCACATAGGATCATTTTTTAAATGGTGAACAGTGTTTAAAAAAACACTGAAAGGAACTGGTAAGTTCTGGGATAAACATATTAAAAAATTCATCCCAACTCTACTAGAGTAGCTTATCTGTAGTTCTTTTCATACAAGTAGGACATTTAAAACTTGGAAGATTTTCTAAACCTGCAGCTCTGTGAAAGCTACCAAGGCAAGTTATTCTGAATTTCTTCAGTATATTCATAAATTTCAAAACTTTGGGTTTTAAAATGGATTTGTGATTGATCTAACTGACCAATCTGCACTGTGGTCAGATTTGTATGACTTGGTTTCCTTTGAAATTTGTTGAGATTTACTTTAAATGGTCTAAAGTTATATCAGTTTTTGTGTATGTTTCTCATGGGCTTACAGAGAGTATGGATTGTCTAATTGCTAGGTGCAAGGTTTTATGCATATCCGTTCTCTGCATTTACTTCCATAGTGTTTATTGTCTCTTCATCTGGGATGTGATTTCCATGAGGGGTAAGGACTGTGTTTTGTTCTCTGCTCCATCACCACTAGCTAGAATAGTGACTGACATATAGCATATTCTAATTACTGATTTTAAGTGAACCAATCCAACCAATTGTGACCTTCAAATCACCTGCAGCATTGATAATCTTTTTCTTTAACACCAACAATTGAGGGAGGGAAGTTGAAATCTCCCACTATGGGCATACATTTGTCAGTTTCTTTCTATAATTCTCTCAATTTTTGCTTCATGTATTTTGCAGTTATTTGATTAGTGCATACAAATCTAGAATAATTTCCCAACAAGTTTAATCTATTCACATTATGCAATGCCCCTAATAAACTTTTTGTTTTCAGTGCCTACTGTACCTTATGTTAATATATCTACCTCGGCTTTGTATTTTATTAGTATTTATTTACTTGTTTTTTCTGTCTCCATTCATTTATTACTCACATTTGCCTGGTTGTTTTTTCTGTACTTCCAGCATTTCCAGGTTCTTTTGATTTGATGTTTCTCTGTAGTAACACATAGAACTGTAATTAAAAAAAAATTCAATCTATACTCTTTTAACTAGAAAATGTGTCAGTCATATTTAGTATAATTGTTGATCTTTTAGATATGTCTCTGTCATTTTAATTTGTGTTTTATATGTGTCCCGCATTTTTTCTCATGTTTTGCATTTTGACACAGCTTGGGTGGAGTGGAAAGACCCGCATTCTAAGCCAGTCCTATTAGCTATCTATCCCTGGCCTTCGTTTTCTCCTTGAAAATTTAGAGTACAGACGAGCAGTCTATTTCATTCTAAATCTGAATTTCTATCTATCTACAAATCTTTTAAAATAAAAATTAGTGGCTTTTATAAATGGGTTATATTGGGTGTTCCAAGATGTGAATGTCAAACACATGTCTTTGGTTTTTATTATAATAAATCAGTTAATAACAGCTACTACCTTCCATTGAGTACCTGCTTTGTAGTGGGCACTACACATGTCTTATCTCATTTGATCCTCAGAACACACTTATGAGAATCATATCTTCATTTTACCAGTGAGAAGATAAAGGCTGAGAGGTAAACACCCACCTGCCTGCCTCCAAAGCCCTCTAAAGCTTTTCCTACACCGGGTTGCTTTTAGGAATCTGCTTTTATCACTTAACTGTAGGATTAAATGAGTGTGGGTGGTAATATAACTACACCTGATTGTCTTTGAATTTTCTAGAGGTGTTTAACTTTGCGTGAGGGCCCTCTTAAATTTCTGTTGGATGCCTGGAAGGATGGCAATAATGATTGTTTTGTTGTTATCACCATTGCAAAGGAATGAACAAAAGCAATTTGCCTACTCCTTCCCCCTTCATTCTCAACCTCCAGAATAAGTAAAATAATTGGCTGAAATGTGTGTGCATTTATGCATAGTTGTAACTTTCACATTTTTTTCCTATGCTGTTTGCATTAGGGAAAAATACAGCACCACAATATGCTCTTAGGAACGGTTCTTGGCATAGGTGACCAGTTTCTCTTTACTTACTTGCTGTATAGTGATAGCACTTTAACTGTTGGAAGCGGAGAAGTTACCAAAAATTATTGATTGGGGCAAGAATCAAGAATGATTCAGAGCTAGACTCTCTTATTGGTGTGTCTAATGAAGTTGTAATCTAACATGGAGCCATTTTCCACATACTTCGCTGGTATTTTTGCTATATTTGTGTTAAAGTTAGCCTTTCAGCCCACCAAGGAGGTTGCCTTGACTTTTTAAGTTGAAAAATATCTTCACTGAGTATCTTAGATGTGCTAGGCTCTTTGTGCCCCATTAGAAAGGGTATTTGGAGGATGAGTATTTCTCTATTTGAAGAAAAAGGAAGTGTTTAGAAGTCTTAAGGGGAAAAAAAAAGCTCTAGAATGTGAAACAAGACAGGAGCCAAAAATCATAGTTATAATTATTAGTATTTGTTGCATTTGCTTCTTATTCCTCAATAAATCATCTTTACACTCAAGAGAAAAATGACCTAGAAAAAGGACTTTACACGGATAGGGGTTTGGATGCATGAACTGTAGGACTGGCAAGTCCTGAGGAAGGCATAAGTGATCATCTGGAAGGATTTGTTTGCCCGGGTTTTAATTTGACAGTGAGCTGTTTACCTTCAAATTATCGTGGTAGGATCCTGTGTGCTTCGCGGGTGATGATTGGGTGCATGTGAGCTCGCGCTCGGAGTACATTAAACAAGATGATGGTGCTAGAGCCATAGATGATGAAACTTTGTTTTGTTGCTTGCAAACAAGGACATTCCCACAAGCAGGATTTGTTGAAACCTTCCAGTGAAAGATTCTTAAACAAACTTGGTCTTTGTTGGCATAAGATAAACCAGATAGAGAGGGTGCGTAGTGAGAGTTTAGAAGGTCCAAAGAATTTGCACAAACTACACTTTTTGGTCATATTCATAAAATGTGTGTCTTTTGGTGGCAAGGAAATCATTTGCTTGTATCTTAGAACATTCCTTAAATGACCAGCTATCCCTGTTTTGCTTTTCTCTTTACCAGAAAGGTGGTAATCCAAATAGAAGTATAGAACAAATAACTGAAAGGGAGTCTGTAAACCAAATGAATGAGAGAAATCCTAGCCGCTTTCAGCTAGTTAGCAATTTTAGTGATTTTTCGTGATATTAAAATCTTGGTAGGTATGAGTGTGGAGTGACCATCTGTAATCTTGGAGGTGCCCTGAAGGAAAAGAAAGGGGGGAGAAGAAAGAAAAGAGGCCGTTACCCTTATTTTCAAAATGGAGGCCAGTGTAGATCCTGGAAACCACAATGAGGGCTCTGGACAGGTTCACCAGTAAACTCTTAGCAGTTTGTGGTATGCAGTTGGAAAGTGACGATTTCCAAAAGGCATGGGTTCACCAAGGACAAGTTATGCCTTATAGACTCCATACTGTTTTTACATGGTTATTAGGCTGGTGGATTTGGGAAGATTAAACATAATGCATTAGGATTTCAGAAAGCATTTCCCATTGTGTGTTGTGATAACCTTTGGATGAGCTGGAGAGAAATGTGGATTTCTAGTTGGTTGCATGATATACCCAGAGTGTTGATTAATGGGTCGATACCAGCTTGGAGGGATGTTCTTGGTGGCATGCCATGGTACTCTGCCCTTGGCCCTGTCAGGCTAACAGTTTTAATCACTTATCATTGGATTAAGATAGAAGATATGCTTATTAAATTTGCAGATATAAAGATAGGTAGGGTACTTAGTATATTGATTGATGGATTTATAATACAATATAATCCCAAATAATATAAAATTTAGAATTCTGAATTTGGGTTTTAAAAATTATCAGTGAAACAAAATGGACTGTAAATGACCCATCTGCATCGGTATCTTTGAAAAGAGAAACCTAGGGTTTTAGTTGTCTATAAACCAAGTCTGGTTCATTCATTCACTGAACAAATGCTTATTGTGCTCCTATCCATATCAGTAAGTACACGGGGAATACAGCAAGGGAACAAAATAGAGACCTTTCTTTCACAAAGCTTTCAGTCTAAAGGAGCATATTAGTTTCCCAAGGTTGCCATAAAAAAGTACCACATACTGGGCAACTTAAAGTAACAGAAATTTATTGTCTCACAGTTCTAGAAACTAGAGGTGGCAGCAGGGCCATGCTCCTTCTGAAAGCTGTAGGGGGGATTCCCTCCTTGCTGCTCTAGCTTCTGGTGGTGGCCGTGCTCCTCCTGCCTTGGTGCTCCTCAGCTTGCGTCACTGCTTGCGTCACTGCTACATCTGCCTCTGTCTGTCATCACACGGCATTCTCCCCATGTGTGTCATTCACACGGCATTGTCCTCATAAGCACACCAATCATATTGGATTAGGGCTCACCCTAGTGAGCCTGCACCTAACACCTGCAAAAACCCTGTTTCCAAATAAGGTGCCAGGGTTTAGGACTTCAGCATCTCTTTTGGGGGAGCACCGTTCAACCTATAACAAGGATTAAAAGCTACTCATCGAAGTGGTTGACTATAATTATGATAAAGAAATGGTGCCATAAAAATACAGTGCCATGAGAACAAGTAATAGGGTGACCGCAGTTAGCTTGGGGGAGGGCATCAAGGGTGATTGGGAGCTGTCCAGGCCAAGAGGAGGAGGAGTCACCTTCCAGGAAGAAGAAACACTTGTGCCAAAAACCTGGAGGCAGGAAGAGGCTTGGAGTTCTGAGAAAGTTGAAAGGAAACCCGTGTAGCTCAAGGGTATGAAGGAAATGCAGAAGATGAGCTAGGAGATAGCAAGGAGCCAAATCCAGCCGAGCTTTGGACGCGGAGTTGAGGTGGCATGGGGTGGCTATAAAAAAAAACAAAACAAAACAGAAAGAATCAATTGAGTTTATAGGATGGGAAAAGATAGTAAGCAAATGAGTCTATACTTGTTTGATCACATCTGGGCTGCTTCGGTCTTGTTCGGAGTGTCATTTTTTAAATTAGTGTTTTTCAAAGTGTAGTAGTTGTACTTTGGATTCACGTATTTACCTGAGAGGAGAGAGGAGTCTTGGGATGGTAGCCATTTAGAATTATTTGAGTGAGAAGACTTTTTGGTGCTTGTTCTTGGGGCCGAATGAGAAGGGTGGGCAGGAGTTACAGGAGGGCTCTATGAAAGAGCTCTCCTAGCAGGGGGAGCTACGCAGGAGAGAACAGGATGCTGGGAGAACAAGGCCTTTCTGTGCCTCTCCCTCCATCAGCAATGAAAGGGGGCGAGATGGGGAACGATTTCCTCCAAGGTCTCCTACAGGAAGTATCCACTAGGGTTTCAAATATGACGTTAAGATTTCTAAAATACATTTACCATACTTTATAATTAAAATTTAAGAGCATTAAAAAGGCTTTAAGATTAAATGTCACTGGGGATTATTAAACAACTGAATTCTTTAAGAAAAATCTTTGTAATACAATGTGATGTGTCAGTTATATCTCAAAAAAAAAAAAAAAAACAAAAGCCTTTGGGGCGCCCGGGTGGCTCCACCAGTTAAGCGTCTCCCTTTGGCTCAGGTCATGATCCAGGGGTCCTAGGATAGAGCCCCACACTGGGGTCCCTGCTCAGCGGGGAGTCTGCTCTCCCCCTCCCTCTGCACCACCCCCCTCTGCTCACGCTCTCTCTTGCTATAGCTCTCTCAAATCAATTCAGTAAAATCTTTAAAAAAAAATCTTTGCCTAATTTTTTTAATTTTTAATTTTTATTTATTTATTTTTATGTAAAGTTCGATGATTCATTAGTTGCGTGTAACACCCAGTGCACCATGCAATACATGCCCTCCTTACTCTACCCATCACCAGCCTATCCCATTCCCCCACCCCCCTCCCCTCTGAAGCCCTCAGTTTGTTTCTCAGAGTCCCTAGTCTCTCATGCTTCATTCCCCCTTCTGATTACCCCCCCTTTCTTTATCCCTTTCTTCTCCTACCGATCTTCCTAGTTCTTATGTTCCATAGGTGAGAGAAACCATATGATAATTGTCTTTCTCTGCTTGACTTATTTCACTTAGCATTATCTCCTCCAGTGCTGTCCATGTTGCAGCAAATGTTGAGAACTCGTTCTTTTTGATAGCTGAGTAATATTCCATTGTATATATGGACCACAGCTTCTTAATCCAGTCATCTGTTGAAGGGCATCTCGGCTCCTTCCACGATTTAGCTATTGTGGACATTTGCTGCTATGAACATTGGGGTGCATATGGCCCTTCTCTTCACTACGTCTGTATCTTTGGGATAAATACCCAGTAGTGCAATGGCTGGATCATAGGGTAGCTCAATTTTTAACTTTTTAAGGGACCTCCACACTGTTTTCCAGAGTGGCTGTACCAATTTGCATTCCCACCAACAGTGTAAGAGGGATCCCCTTTCTCCACATCCTCTCCAACAATTGTTGTTTCTTGCTGTGTCAATTTTTGCCATTCTAACTTTTGCCTAATTATTTAAGACATATATTTTTTTAAGATTTTATTTATTTATGTGACAGAGAGACAGCCAGCGAGAGAGGGAACACAGCAGGGGAGTGGGAAAGGAAGAAGCAGGCTCCCAGCGGAGGAGCCCAATGTGGGACTCGATCCCGGAACGCCGGGATCACGCCCTGAGCCGAAGGCAGACGCTTAACGACTGCGCTACCCAGGCGCCCCTTGCCATTCTAACTTTTGCCTAATTATTTAGACGCATTTGTCTTTCCCGACACTCTGCAGCGATCGCGGTAGGGGTCCTTCACCTCACATCTTTGGTACAACTGCCTCTTTCCTTTTCCTGATGTTCTGTCTGCTGTCCTGACTTGGCTTGTTGTATCCCATTGGTTCCTAGGGATCAATTGCCAATCATTCATGTTAAGCCAAATCCTATTTAGAAGTGATGGTATATGTAAGTGTGTGCAATCTTTTTGGCACCAAACAAGCAGTTTTACCTTCACTGGGGAAGGAGGGAGTGGCAGGGTGCATAGTAGAAGTGAAAGTTAATATCACTACCCAAGTGTCATAGGACCCAGTCCCGTGGGGGGAGGTCATAGTCAAAGAAACACTGACCAGAGGCCAACAGGATACCTAAACGGGAATTTCCCTTGTATCTCTTGAAGGACGTCCAGCTCTTCCTCCACACCAGCGCTGCCCCCCCTTCTCCCTGCCAGTGGACTTGCTCCAGGCTATAGTGTTCTCCTGTTTCCCCCCCACTCCCACCCCACGGCCAGCCCTTTATTAGATACATCAGCTTCTTGGCTTTAGTTTCTTAAGTGTGGTGTGTGTGTGTGTTTTACTTCTTTGACTCCAAAGGAAACTCAGGAGCTGACAGGGAAGGCAAGAAAGAACCTTCCTGCTGTCTTCTGCAGTGACTCGGAGGGCCTGGGAACAAACCCTCCGTAGAGGACAAGGGGCTGACTGGAAACACACAGGCCAATAAATCGTGTCACAGTGTGTGGGCAAGAAGACAAGCGTGCAAGGGGTCGTCGGTGGGCAAACTAGACTACAGCGTTCATGTGGAGAAGAGCAAAACAGAAGGCTAGGAAGAGCGCGGGCTGAACCCCATGGCAGTTGGGGTGCTTGGGAAGCCCGGGCTCAGGTGTTGGGGGTTGCTGGAGAGACGGCAGGAGGCACATTAGATACCAGTGTAACTAGATAGATCCCAAGTAGTGAAGTGCAGCTCACCCCCCGTCTTTCATAATCCTCCGTTATTTTGGAGCGTGCCGATGTTCATAAGCGTTTCCAAGCGTACTTTAAAGTTACAGACATGAAACTCTCTTTGACCAAAATCGTTCTTTTCAAATCCCTGCACAGCGTGGTTTCAGATGGTTGTTTCCCTTGCAGGCATGATCCCGGGAAGTCAGGATTAGGACGGAACAGTGCTGGTTTCCTGGGCGGAGCTGGAATTCCCAGCCCCGCATGTGATAGTTCTCTCTCTGCGGGTTGGTGCTGAACATTCTGAAGGTCAGACGAAACAGCTCTTCAGCTCTCTGCAAAGCATTGGCGAACAGCAGGGGTGTGAGGATGAAGGGAGTTTATTTACCTTTTTGTTACATTCTCCTTGCTTTACCACCCCAGGTGGACCATTGCCACATTGTAATACAGAACCCTTAATAGAGGTTTTTAGAGGCAAGAAGGCCAAGATAGGGGCGCCTGGGTAGCGCAGTCGTTAAGCGTCTGCCTTCGGCTCAGGGCGTGATCCCGGCGTTTCGGGATCGAGTCCCACATTGGGCTCCTCTGCTGGGAGCCTGCTTCTTCCTCTCCCACTCCCCTGCTGTGTTCCCTCTCTCACTGGCTGTCTCTCTGTCACAAAAATAAATAAAATCTTTAAAAAAAAAAAAAAAAAAAGAAGGCCAAGATAATAGTTTTTAATCGGGGCTGATGAAAAGATTAAACATGAGTATTTTTAAAAAGAAGTTTGAGAAACTCTGTGTGCAGTACATACTTGTCTACGTGTTTTTAAATTTCTGCTTAATTGGCAGGTCTTCTAATGCTCTATACTTTTTGTTTTTATAAATTATATTCCTTTTGGAGCCCACTCTTCACACATTATTTAAATAATTTACTTGTTTAGGGAACTCTCATTGACCAGCCATTACCAAGTAAAGTTTTTAGCAGAATATGGGGTAATTTGAATTTTAAATTGTAGAATAACTTAGGCCATTGCTATTGGAAATTAAAGATCAAAATAGATGTCTCCAGGAATTTCTGATTAAGAGTTTTGAGATTAACATGATTATTTTAAGGATTTGTTACTATTTATTAGGGAAAGGACTTTAGTAGTTATTAAGTATATAAACAAAATTCAGGATCTTTTTCCAAAAAAAGAAATTTTCAAATAAAGAAAAGGAAGGGTCGAACTTTGAAGTAATTGATTTTAAAAGTGGCCGATTATATAAATTGTCAGAATTTCAAAATTAGTTTTTAAAGATTATGGATGCTGCTTTGTTCTGAGGACTAGTTAAGCAGTATTTGGCGTTTTTCTTTTCCTTTCTTTTTTTTTTTTTTTTTCAATGACTTCTAGAGTGGGAGAATGGGTAGGAATCAGATTAGTCATGGCTCCTCCAGGAAGTCCCCAGGCAGCCTAAGTCCCAACAGGGCGCCCCCTCTTGTATGTCCCCACAGTACCCTGTACTTCCCTTACCCACAAGTATACTATATGGTAATGGCCAATTGTATTTGTCTTTCTCCCTCTGCCTGTATCCCTATGCCCCTTGGAATTTTCTTTATAAATTACATTTATTTTTTTAGTTTTATTTAAATTCCAGTTAGCATACAGTGAAATATTAATTTCAGGCATACAATGTAGTGATTCAACACCTCCATATAGCACCCAGTGCTCATCCCAACAAGTGCCCTCCTTAATCCCCATCACCTATTTAACCCATCCCCCCCCACCTCCCCTCTGGTAACCATCAGTTTGTTCTCTATAGTTAAGTGTTTGTTTCTTGATTTGTGTCTCTCTCTCTTTTTTCCCCTGTGCTCATTTGTTTTGTTTCTTAAATTCCACATGTGAGGGAAATCATATGGTATTTGTCTTTCTCTGACTTACTTCACTTAGCATAATACTCTCTAGTGCCATCTATGTCATTGCAAATGGCAAGATTTCATTCTTTTTTAGGACTGAGCAGTAATCCATTGTAAGTGTTCATCAATTGCAGAATGGATAAAGAAGATGTGGTATATTTATATATATGTAAACTGCATTTAGACCATTTCCTTTTTCCTTTTTGAAATTGTAAGACTTAATCTTACAATTAGAAGAGAGAGATTAGAAGTTCATTCAGCAATGGCTATGTCGAATTCAGTCTATGTAATAAGATTACAAAAATTAAGAAAAAGTTTGGTGGAAACTTAAGTTGGAGAAATTGTTTGCAGTTATGACATATTAATAAGTTGAATATAAACGTGACAAGAATGTCAGACGTTACTGTTGAGGACCACACTATTTCAAGTTATTGTAGTTTAAAAAAATTCTTCTTAGTTTTTGTCTTCTCAACTTAAATCTTAGAAGCTCGAAATCATGATGATGACGAACTTGCACTGTTTTAATTACTTTCTCTGAGCACAGAATTGAAATGTTTTATTCAGATTTATCTGAAGCCAACATGAACTTCCAAACTCCTCTCAGCCAATAGCAGTATTTTAACAATCTGCCAAGATGCTAATAATAAAATCTCTGGTGACACATTGTTTCTGTATTTTAAGAAGTATCAAATCAGGGGCGCCTGGGTGGCTCAGTCGTTAAGCGGCTGCCTTCGGCTCAGGGCGTGATCCCAGCGTTCTGGGATCGAGCCCCACATCAGGCTCCTCCGCTGGAAGCCTGCTTCTTCCTCTCCCACTCCCCCTGCTTGTGTTCCCTCTCTCTCTGGCTGTCTCTATCTCTGTCAAATAAATAAAAACTCTTAAAAAAAACAGTATCAAATCAGAACATGCTTTGCAAAATTGAAAATATAGTTTCAAAAATGACAGTTTTTCAAGAGGTGACTTTCTAGCAAAACCATAAACCATGGGTATACTCAGCATAGTATCCATCTAAATTTTGTGAACTTGAACTAAGAACGAATCTTAATTCAGCTTGAATTCCTTTTCTGCCACAGTTTGATGGAAGGAATTTTACTTAGCATTGAAACAAAAGTGGTTGAATTCTAACAATTAATTAAATTAGTTTGCTTTTAAGGGCGGGTGCAGGGTGGTGACTTGAGAGGGATACTTTGGCTGTTTGGAAAGGGAACGATTAGAGGAAATCAGAGTGTTCTAAAGTATTTCTTCAGACAAAAAGAGCTTTCTTGTATTTTTAACACCCCTCCTAGTCCATGACCGTACTGCTAGATTCTTTAATCTGAAATTCAACTACTGATCTAGAACTAAGTACAAAAATCCCACCTGAGCAATGGCTCTTAGTCAGGAGGAGCCTGGGTTTGTCCAGTTCACCTGGATTCTTCGACATCCTTGAGCTGGCTCTAATTTGTACGGACAGTGGATTAAAATCAGAATTAAGGTAATAGTATTTATTTATTTTTAAACAATTCCTTGAGAAGGAATACCAGATGCATCACTGTCGTATGAAGGTGAATAGCTTTGGCACATGTTAGCACAGTAGATAGCCTCCATAGAATTCAGGAACATTTAGGAGAATCAATGAATTGTGGCAAGATTGGAGCAACAGGAGTCAATGATTTAGAGATTTAAATGTTAGTTATCTAGAAAACTCATTTATTTAGAATAACTTGTTCCATGAAGTCACCATGCCAGATATTACTGTGTCTGTTTTCTGAGTATGCAAAGAGCCAGACATGGAAGTTTTAACTATGTTCTAGAAGCGTATACTTAAAGTTACTATGCATTTATTTTTTCATGTTTAGAATGGGAGTACACATTTTCCATGATCAAAAGAAAGCAAAAAACCATCATCCATGGACAGTTTTGCTGAAGTCATTCTGACATTACTTGTTTGTTTCTTTTTATTGTCATCTATAAACTACAGTTGCCCCCAACATGGGGGTCTGGGCACCAATCTTCCTCATAGTCAGAAATCCAGGTATAACCTTTGACTCCCCCAAAACTTAGCTACTAATAGCCTACTGCTGACCAGAAGCCTTACAGATAGTATAGTTAACACATATTTTGTATTTTGTATCTATTATATACAGTATTCTTACATTAAAGTAGGCTAGGGAAAGGAAAATGTTATGAAGAAAATCTTATGGAAGAAAAAATACATTTATAATGCTGTACTGTATTTATTGGAAAAATGTGTGCATAAGTGGGTCTGTGTAGTTCAAACCTGTGTTGTTCAAGGGGCAACTGTATGTGCCACATAAAATCAGAATTTTAGGAGTTCTCAATAGAATGAGAGCTCAGCAGTCTACCCTCTAGCCTACAGACTTGTCTGGCCTTGTACTACCCTGTCCTCCTTGACTCTTGGGTGAAGGTGCCATTTCTCCTTCTACCTGACTCTTCATCTCAGCTCTGGATCCCAGTCTTCCACAGCTCAAGGATCTTCTTGATCCATTCTCCCTTCTCTATGTTCTACCTCTCTGTCTGGCCAGGCACTTTCCCTTCAGAGTCTAAACACAGTAAATTCCTTCTTTATACAAAGTCTCCCTTTGACTCCATGGGCCCCTCATGTCGTTCGCTTGGAAAAACCACCTGAACTTGTCTTTGTTTCCCCACCTCTCATCATTCCTCAGTCCAATGCACCTGGCTTACACACTCACAAAGCCACAGAAATTTCTTCTGTCAAGGTCCCGAAAGACTTGTCACTAAATCCCCAGATCATAATTTGTTCCTTCTTTTCAAGCACTGTCTGACCCCGTTGACCACTTTCCTTCCTCAAAGGCTCACTCCCCTTTTGGGTCAGAATTTCTGGTTCCTTCTACCACTCTTGTCTCTTCTTCACAGCCCCCCCCCCCATGGGTTCTTCTTCTTCTTCCCATTCCTTAAATGTGTGGATCTTTGGTGTCTTGTTCCCTTCCCTTCTCATGTACAGTCTGTCACTGGGTGATACTGTCCATTTAATCAAACTCTCTGTACTGATAATTCTCGTATCTCCTGTCTCCTGTGCTCTTGAGCTTTGTTGACCACATGACAGTCCCACTGAGATCTTAAAATCAGGGTGGCCAGAAAGAACCATCCTCTGTTATTCCTTAAGTGAAGGATGCACAAACCATCTAGAGGCCATGGGCCCAAATTCCACATTCACTAAATTCTGTATCCTTCACCTACTGAACAGCTCAGAGATCCATTCATTTCCCTTCACCCTGGAGCAGGTCAGAGTCCCTTGTGCCTTGATCATTCCAGGAGCCTGGTTTCCTTTCTTCCTAACTCCAGTCTTGATCTTTCCCTGTCTCTGTTTCCTCATCTATGCTATGAGATTCACAAGAGTCCCGATCTTATATGGATATGGTGGAGATTCTTGAAGGAATACACTAAAAGGACTTAGATCAATACCTGGCACATGGAAATGCTGAATGAATGTTAGTCAGTTTTATTAGTATAGCACTGACAGAGTTGTGATGGCTGTGAAATCACTTTTGACAGGGCCTCCCCTGATGCTGGAAATGGTACGTATAAGATGACAGGGCATAGCAGAGGACACTTCTTCCATAGCTGCCAGGGCAGAGGGAACAGGTGGTACCCTCTGGCATTCAGAGTGATTTATTAGCCAGAGATTGCTAATACCTAGTGGGAATGGGCATCTGCCTGGTGCTGAAGCATGCCACCAAGATCCTTGACCATGGAAGTGGGGTGCTGACTGGGCAGATACTCCAGTTACCAGGGTGCTGAGGGCTCTGGTTTCTTTTCTTTCTTTCTTTTTTTTAACTTCCCCTCTTTCCCAACCCTAAAAACTGAAGCTGGAAAACTTAATGCTTTGGGTTTGTATTTTTTTAAAGATGTTATTCATTTATTTGAGAGAGGAAGAGAGTGAGCATGGGGGGGAGGGACTGAGGAAGAGGGAGGAGCAGACTCCCCACTAAGCAGGGAGCCCCATACGGGACTCAAATCCAGGACCCTGGGATCATGACCTGAGCCAAAGGCAGACGCTGAACCGACTGAGCCACCCAGGCGCCCCTGGAAAACTTAATGTTTTCTAATTGCTCTGCATTTGTCTAAATGAGACAGCTAGAGATGCCTTATTCCTGTATTTTTGCCTTTACTAAATAAAACGAAATGGGTTCACATTGTAACATACCAGCTACCTTTGCAAACTGTCTCAGCTGTTCCTTTGTTGGATGTCCTCAGGAAAGATACTTGTCTGTCTGGATTTTGTATCATAAATTTTGAAATAGTTTAACTTCCTCATAGTACTGATTTGATCTGAAAGGCAAGAAAATAGGGGCGCCTGGGTGGCTCAGTCGTTAAGCGGCTGCCTTCGGCTCAGGGCGTGATCCTCGCGTTCCGGGATCGAGCCCCACATCTGGCTCCTCCACTGGGAGCCTGCTTCTTCCTCTCCCACTCCCCCTGCTTGTGTTCCCTCTCTCGCTGGCTGTCTCTCTCTCTCTCTGTCAAATAAGTAAATAAATAAAATCTTTAAAAAAATAAAAAATAAAAGGAAAGAAAATATAAATGTCATTGCTGCATTGATTATTGGCCTGGATTGGGTCATTAATTTTTACTTATTTCTACATTTATGTTCACCTATCTGGAGAAAATTTTGGAAGAAGATATTGTTCAGAAAATTTGATTTGGAGAAAATATTAGCTTTGGACCAAATAAATATAAGTGAAATGTATATGAAGAAGTATTTTTGTTTTTCAAAAAAAGAAAGGTTTTAGGTTTGAATGCAAAGGTTTGTTGTTTGTTTTTTACTAACCAAAGTGAACAGTTAACCATTTTCGATGATCTCTTATGCTGCATTATGTTTTCGATATATTTTTTTGAGAAATTAATCTCTTAAACGTACGTAAAAAGAATGAAAGTCAATAATTACATGGTATTATGTCCCTATCCCTCCTCTCCTTTTCACTAAATTATTTAGCCTACAATATAATTTGAAAATATGTTTTTGAACTTGTAGAAATGTCGTTGATGCTGAACTTGGAGATTGCAAACCCCAAAGCTGTATTTCAGAAGAGAGAAAAACACAATGGGGCAGAGATCCCAGTTCTCTATGGTTTAATTCCTTTCCCCCTGTCCGTCCAGAAACTGAACGGGCAGATTGTCTCATCAGGAAACTAGCAACTCAGATGAGGCAGGAAAAATTGGTTAGGTTTCTGAGCAGCTAATTTGTTGAGGACTTGTTGGAAGACCCACCCCACTGTCTTGCTGCAGCTGCTTTTTCCTGTAAGATTTATTGTCAGGGCCTGGGATACTGGTACAGAGGATTCAGTGTGAGATTTCACTTTACTTAGGGGAGGAGAGGAAAGATCCATTTCTATGAGACTAAACACTACATCAAACTTTTGAACTCAAGTGAAAATCCAGGATTGACTTTTGACTGTATTTAGCAGATTCTAAAAGGTTTCTGTGGTTAGTTGAAGTGAAGTCTGCTCTGGGCCATGGTCATATCCTCAGGGCTAGGAATATACTTGACCTAAAATTCTCTACTGTCAAGTTTGTAGCTTGGGTTGGAGAAGTTTGAGAAGGCGGTGATTCCAAGTTGCTGAGGAAGTAATGAAGCTTTCTGGCAAGAATTAATAGGGCTCCATCAGGGAGGGGGGTCTTGAAACAATTATGCTTAGGGTTAGGGGCGAGGAAGGGACAGAGGGAAAATCTAACTGGATCTTCGAGCTCATTAAATTCATTGAGAGATTTTTTTGCTAGAGAGTACATTGTAGATCTCTCCTAACCCTCCCTTGGTTAATAGCAATTTCAGATCTAAGCTTTCTTTCAAAAGTCTCTTCCAAGAGCCTAGAAGATTGTCCTCTACTATACATTTCTGTAGGAAATAATAATCCTCAGTCACGACAGCAACAGCTCACAGTGGATGTGAGGGTGGGGATCATTGTCCGCCCTTGGAAAAACTCTGTGCCCTCCAGACCAATGGAATTACCTTCAAAATTCCTGCACATTCTCCCTGCACCGTTATTTGTTGATGAGATAACCCACCAAAGTCCAGGCAAAGACAGTGAATACAGACCTGAGTCAAAGGATATGTATGAGTCGGGGCGCCTGGGTGGCACAGCAGTTAAGCGTCTGCCTTCGGCTCAGGGCGTGATCCCGGCGTTCTGGGATCGAGCCCCACATCAGGTTCCTCCACTATGAGCCTGCTTCTTCCTCTCCCACTCCCCCTGCTTGTGTTCCCTCTCTCGCTGGCTGTCTCTATCTCTGTCGAATAAATAAATAAAATCTTTAAAAAAAAGTTATCATAACCATCTCACCTAAGGAGCATATCTTTTTAAAACGTTTTAAAGGAAAAGTTATAAAAAATACGTAAATATCAAATTCTATCACCGATAGTAGGTACAACTATCTTTTTCTTCCTCATTCCCTGTTGCCATTCTACTTTCCTATATCAGTCTGTCTCCACAAAAACATATTACTCAGCTATCAGAAAGAACGAGTTCTCAACATTTGCTACAACATGGACGGCACTGGAGGAGATAATGCTAAGTGAAATAAGTCAAGCAGAGAAAGACAACTATCATATGATTTCTCTCATCTATGGAACATAAGAACTAGGATGATCAGTAGGGGAAGAAAGGGATAAAGAAAGGGGGGGTAATCAGAAGGGGGAATGAAACATGAGAGACTATGGACTATGAGAAACAAACTGAGGACTTCAGAGGGGAGGGGGGTGGGGGAATGGGATAGACCGGTGATGGGTAGTAAGGAGGGCACGTATTGCATGGCGCACTGGGTGTTATACACAACTAATGAATCATTGAGCCTTACATCGGAAACCGGGGATGTACTGTATGGTGACTAACATAATATAATAAAAAATCATTAAAAAAAAAACAAACAAAACAAAACATATTTTTCAAAAGCACAGGGTTCTTTTTTCTTTACTAACTAAACGCTGCTTGATATACCTGCCAGGATTTAATATACGTTTGTTTAATAACGATTCATTCAGTTGACCCAGGATGTTTTTACGTTGCTTTTCTCCCATCCCATTATATTTCTGCAAAGTTGGTTTTGTGTCATGGCTTTTGCAATCAGTATTTTATCAGATAGGTGTGCGTAGTTGAGGCTGTTTGTGAGGGACATTGTGTAACCTGTCCGTTCTCAGAAGAGTTTCTGACGTACACATTTCTGTGACTCAAAGCAAATGAGTGCCTGACAAATGGCAGCTTTGTCGTTTTTCCTCAGGGCAATGTAGAAAAACTGAACATAAAATACTTTCCATTTTTAATACAAAAGAGGCAGTAGCTATCAGATCTCATCTGATTAAAGCTATTCATTTCTTTAAACCATTCTGCTTCCTACGTAAACCGGAAGCAAATTAAATTCATTTTTCTATTGACAAGATGAGGGTCACTCACGTATTGATTTTGGGTAAATGTTCATGAAAGTTTTCACTATTTTTAACGTTTCAAAGAGGTATGTAGTATTGGTTGGCTGGCTTATTTCCATTCATTCTTATGGTGGATTTTATGTGTGCGTGTGTGTGTTTTATTTTGCTTTGTTTTTTTAGAAATTTCACAAACAACATTGTGGCCATATTACCAGAAAAAAAGAATTAAAAAAAAAAAAAAACAAATAAAAGCTCCCCCACAATCCTGCCATTCACCTTTCTTCTTAGTTTTCCTTGCTTCCTTCCAGATCCTTTCTCCTTCAGTGTGCAGTCGCTGCAGAATTTGCATCTTTTATTCATAAACTCTGGGGTTCCTCAAGTACTTTATCAAGAGCATTTCATTTAGTTAAATGTCAAACAAGTATGCCTCATTTTGCCTATCAGTTGTTTCCCAAAGTTGTAGATGACGTGTCCCCATTCTCACATGATCCTAAATCGTTACTAAAATTCAGTGGTTCTTCATTTCTGAGCTCTTTTCAGTTGGCAGGGACCCTTACTTCTTGATCTCTGCACACCTCTGTGTAAAAACACTTGAATGTTCCGGAAGGTCAGCATTTAGTAAACGCCTTCAATTCCCCTCTCCTCATCTCCGTTGGTCTATATAACTTCACCTTTTCACTTCCTGATTCTTCCTTAAGCGTATCACTTTCTGCCTTATCTTCTAGTTGTGTTATCTGAGAAATAGCTCTTTAAGGGCTAGGTAGGGGTAGAAATTGATACATATTTGATTTAGAAAAGTATTAGGTTTTGACTTTGGAAGCTAGAATACTGGCAAAATTGGAGATGTCATGTGTATTTGCAAATTTTTCAACAAGTATTTGTGAAGTGCCTGGCTCGGCTCTCTGTCGGGTGGTGTGGACGACACTGATGTGTAAAACTTTATTTTTACCATCAAGGAAACCTTCACTGATTTTCCTGTATCTGTGGGATTTTTCTTTACATTCTTTGAGCTAGCTGCTTTTGAAGTCAAGGACTCGTATTTACACTGATATGTGAATAATGTTCAGGGAGTTAGCTTCCTCTATGAGATTTAGTGTGAAACTGGATATTCATATCCCGGAAATGTCTGTGTCTCTTATCAGCATCAGGTCATTTAGATTTAACGTAGAAATTTCATTTTATTTATTATTTTTTAAATAAAATAATTTTAATAATGGTTGTCTTTTTATAGATAGGAAGGATGAGAAATGTTCAGGGGTTTATTTTATAAATAAAAAGCTCTAAGTTCTTCAGAGAAGATGCAAAGCTGTGATCTCATGAGTTTTAGGGTATTGATAATGAATATAATGAGACCGAAGGAGATAGCATTTTGTCTCTACATCATTGTGCAGCAGAAGTGGGGAGCATGACTCTGAACTTCTGAAAGTTAAATACATTTAATTTTGTTGACCGATAAGCTGCATATACTATTACAGTCCCTATTCCTCAGTTTTTTCCCTGTCTGCTGAGTTATATGTCTCTATAGACAAGACCATGTAGGGTTTTTAAATTTTTATAGGTCTTTTGCACGTAAGGTGTACAGTTTCCTAGAGATAATTTAGAAATATATATTAGCCATATGAAATATATTCTATGAAATACATGGAAGTAAAAATTAGCCCCCCACCAAAGATCATCACGGTTAATATTTCAGCATTTTTTACTTCAGACTTTCTACTGTAATACATATATATATTTTTTCCTTACTAGGATCCATGCTTTGTTTTATAACCTGATTATTTTTTTCAGTGTTAGGTTGTTTGGGCCTGTAGGGTGTGGGGAGTATATTTCTCTATCTGCCTTATTCATTCCATTTAAAAAAAGAACACATCGTATTTGGCATGGATTTGGGACTTATTTATTTATTTATTTAGAAATCTCAAGTAAATGTAAATAAGCGTGTGTGTGTTACTACAAATTCACACTCAAAGCATTGTTGAATAGCAGTTTTACTTAGAAAAACCCAAGTACGTTTCCGGGGGAGTTTTTTTTATTCTCAAGGTTCAAATGGCTTCCCATTAAAATGAAACAGACCGAAATGAAAACAGACATACTTGAAAAAGCCGGAAAATGCATCATGATGGTCTCTTTTACCTGCTTGCAGACAATAGTTAGACTGCAAGCCCCATAAAGCTGGAGACCATCAACACGTAGCACACCATTCTAGACATATGTCTTAGCACATTCCCCGGCACGTCATAAGGCTTAAAAAATAGGAGTCGAATGAATGATTGACAAAAAGATGAGGTAATTCATCCCCTTGTTTGTAGCGAGGACAAGTAAGCCGTGTCCTGGAAGAGATTTTTATCAGCCAATCTTTAAAAATTGCAGCAGCACAAATGAGCAACAGTGGCAAATCTTTTGAATCACCCAAAGCTTCCACTCCTTTGTTCCCTAAATAAGCCATTTGCTGCAGTCCCTTTTAAAAGGCCATGTATGATTAGTGAACCCTAAGAAATTCACAGCTTTGACTTTTTCCACCTGCTCTCTGATAGCTCCAGGCTGCATTTCTAGGAACAAGTAAAACGAAAACAAAAACAAAACGGTGCCGTAATTGGGTTGAGAAGTTGGGCCAGTCCTTGGAGGGACGATGATTCCCGATCTGCTTCTAACTTCCTCCCTTCTCTTCCCCAGGCTACCATCTTCAGAATGATTCCCTGCAGAGCTGCCCTGTCTTTTGCCCGATGTCTGATCCGGAGAAAAATCGTCACTCTGGACAGTCTAGAAGATTCCAAATTATGCCGCTGCTTATCCACCATGGACCTCATTGCCCTGGGGGTTGGAAGCACTCTTGGTGCTGGGGTTTATGTCCTTGCTGGAGAGGTGGCCAAAGCAGATTCTGGCCCCAGTATCGTGGTGTCCTTCCTCATTGCTGCCCTTGCTTCCGTGATGGCGGGCCTTTGCTATGCTGAATTTGGGGCCCGAGTTCCCAAGACTGGGTCTGCGTATTTGTACACTTACGTCACTGTTGGAGAGCTGTGGGCATTCATCACTGGCTGGAATCTCATTTTATCTTATGTGATAGGTATGTTGCAAAAAAAAAAAAAAATCTATCTAGTTGCGTGGAATGGTAGAGCTAGTGCTCTGAGGCCCAGATCCTTGTAGGTCTGCATTAGTTAGTGACCATGTGATCATGAGTGAATTACTTGATCCCTGTGTGTCCCATTTATCTCACTTCTAAAATGTCTCCTAATTGCAAAATTCAGTGATTCTGCTTCATCTCTAAATATGCTTCTGAGTGGGTTTGGAAATATGCTTTTAAAAACAAACAAACAAAAAACCGTAGGTCTTTAATGCAGATAAAGTCAGCTGATTCCACACTTGGGGACTTGAATTTGGTTACTAATGTAGAATTGGAAAATTATCAAGATAATTTTATATGTGATTCAAATTTTCAAATCTGTCCAAAGTAACCAGTGTTCATCTTAGAGCAGAGTAGCCAAGGATGTAATGTTAATCTTCTCCCAGTGACCTGTATATTCTCTGAATGTTCTGTTTCGGGAAGGCACATCAAGTGTTGCAAGAGCATGGAGTGGCACCTTTGATGAACTTCTTAGCAAACAGATTGGCCAGTTTTTCAGGACATACTTCAAAATGAATTATACCGGCCTTGCAGAGTATCCTGACTTTTTTGCTGTGTGCCTTATATTACTTCTAGCAGGTAAGGAAACCAGTTACACTCCTCCCTGAAATGAGCCGGACTAATTATCCCAGGAAAACAAGTTACCACTGGATTTGGGGACTGAGTTCCCGAGACAAGGTGGCATATTTATATGTTTAGGTTACTACTGCGTATCTGTGGGCCTTGTCGCTGGTTAGAATCACGTTTTTTCTTATGTGGTAGACATGTTTTTAAAATAAATCTAAATTGTGTGGAATAGTCGGAATAGCACTTCTAAGCAAATGGTACTTGTAATGCACTAAAGAATAAGATAAATCACATCATTATAATACCAATTGGAGATTTGCAGGAATGGCAGTGAAGTTTCAATAAGGAAGAATGGATAATTTTTGGCATTATTTCCTCTTGTTAGCTACCACTAAGGATATTTGCAAGCATACTATTTCTAGAAGAATTTCTGTCTATTCATGCCTTCATCTATGTAATGTAGGTATTTAGCTAAAAAGGAAGTCTATTCAAACCACTTGTCCTTTTTTAGTGTAGATCTTATGTAGACAAACATACTTGTTGCTAGAATTTTCCCATATTTTACCATCATGGAGCATAGTAGGTTAGAAAGAAAGGCACAGGAATTAGAATCAGAACAATGAGGTTTTCAGCCCTACTTTGCCTCTCAGTATCTTTGGAATATTGAATGGCATAATTTTTCTGTGACTCCGTTTGCTTATCCATAAAATGGGGATATCAGTGTCTATCTTGTAAAGACTTCTTGCCTGGTATACAGTAAGCACTTAGATGGCAGGTGGTTTTATTTTGTAGGCATAGTTAATCCCTGCAGCCACCTTACATCTGTTTTAATTATTTAAACATTTTCCATTTTGATTGCCATTCTCACCTGCATTTCTGCCTCAACCATTCAAGGATTTTACTAAGAATAAAATCTGTTTTCTCACTTCCTACCTGATATCTGCTCGATACTCTGCCCCTTGTTTTCCTGTCCAACCTTGTCTCCAGTTATTTTCTCCCTTGCTTACAGAGGTGTGACAGAAATCTCTTTCTATCATAAACTTTTTCCTTGTAAAATTCTGTGACTTAAAAAGTAACTTTACCCTTAAAAAATGTAGTCATTTATTAAATATTTTATGTGGGGCTAGGAACATGAACAAAATTTATAGCTCTAAAATATTTGACATTATACCCGTAATGTCAAGAAAAATTACAACAATTGTTTCTCAATAGGAGATAGAATTCATTTGTTTTGCTTTCTAAACTGCCTAGCTAACATTAAATTAGTTACATCATGTTTTATTTAGGGATGGTTTCAATGATCTTAACATATTCAGCTTTAATCTCTAAGCGATGAGAAGCATGTAGCTGTGACAGTTAGAATCATGAAAGGTCCACGGCAGGACTCAGGCCTTGGCCAGGAGCATTGCCCCATGTCATTTACCAGTGTGTTTTTACTTTAAATGTAGGCTAAGCTCACATGATAACTTTGTCCCTAGAATCTCCGAAGATGAAAACCTTCGATTATAAATTTTGATTCATATTGTAATACCAAATGTCTTGTCAGCTGAAGCTCTTGTTTTATGAAAGACACATGGAAGTGTCTGCAGTATTTAGATGAGATATTCATTGGTCGTTAATCCCAGAATAGAGTGTGCACATGGGGTATTGGGAAACGCTCATAAAACACAAGAATAGCTTTGTTATTTTCCAAGCAGATAGCGGTATAGTGTACAGGGTGTATTTCCAAAGTGTGTAGGCGTAGAGTGGCTTCTCGTGCTACAGAACCAGTAATTATACCGTTCATGCAGTGTCCTTTCTCTCATTATAGTTACATTATTGTAAAATTCTGGGAATTATACAGGTAGAAGAATGGAATTCAGCTTTCCTCATCTACTTGGGTAATTTTGCTTATTTGATCCTGGGTGGTACAGATTTGTGGAAGAAGCAAGTAGAGATACATGACATAATAATTCATCACCGTCCTTTCCCCAGTAGTAACAAGTAGACTTTCTTTGGTCTATAATTTGTATCCTATATAAGATGGATTAAAGGTAAAAATGTGATAGGGGTGCCTGGATGGCTCAGTTGGTTAAGCATCTGACTCTTGATTTTGGCTCAGGTCATGATCTCAGGGTCATGAGATCGGTCCTCAAGTCAGGCTCTGCACTGAGCATGGAGCCTGCGTCAGATTCTCTCTCTCCTTCCTCCCCTCCCCCCCACTTGCATCTGCTCTTTCTCTTTCTTCTATCTCTCTCTCTAAAAGAAATAAACATACACACATACGTATATATAATAAATACAGTCATGAAAGTGCTAGAAGGAAACAGTTAAATGTTTCAGAGGTAATATTGGGGAAAATCTTTCTAAAGGTAAAAACTAAAGAAGAAAAATTTATGTTCTAAAACTTTCATATATATATAAAGTCAATCCTAAGAGTAAAAGTAAATGATAAACATACGCAATACATGACAGAGAGCTTATAGCATTATCTATAAATAAATCTTACAAATTGATATAAATAGAATAACCTAGTAGAAAATAATGGGCAGCTTCAATTGGGCCAAACTTTCTGGAGAATATTTCTGACAATGTGAACCAAAAGCCTTTTATGAAAGGACATATCCATGATACGGTATTACCTTATAAATGTTATTTTAAAGCAATAATTAGGAAGTGCACAAAGATACTTATAAAAGGATGATGATATCAGTACTATTTATAGTTGTGAGACACTAAGAGCTCCCTGAGAGTCTATAAAGAAGGGATTCTAGTGTTTTCATATTGCAGAAGAGTATGCGGTTGTTAAAAATGAGGTTATCTATCTGTCAACATGAAAATATGTCTGTGTGTCTGCATGTGCGTGCACGCCTGGAGTTCTGGAGAAGAGATTATATTTGATCTTCATTCCCTTCCTATTTTTTCTGTGTGTTCAAATAACTTGAATAGGAAACAGATTACTTTTACAATCAGAATATACAATGAAGCTATTAAAATGGGAATCAATTAAAAATTTATCTTTTTTGGTGAGACAGTTGAAGAATTTTGTATTCTGTAACCATGAAGCAGACAAATGACTGAGCTTGTATTTTCAAAATGTTGCAGCCACGAACCTTAAGGTGACTTTTTTAGAACAGCATTGCATTAAAATTCAGTTACTTTACCTCTACCTACCCATTGGTAATAAGAGCCAAATAAGATCCTCTCCCCCAATCCCCCCCCCCCCCCCCGCCAAAGCTTTGCCAGTAGATTTATTGATCTCTTGGAGTGCGGTGTCTCGGGGCCATGAGTACCATCCGCCTTCAGCAATGGAATTGGTTGTATTCAGGAGATCTTGTGACAGGTGAGTCAGAACTCACAAGAGAAAGGGATCGATGGAAGTTAAATACATGGATGCTGGTAAAACAATATCCTAAAGCCTGTAACTGCCTCAAAATGCCATTGCTTTTCCTAAAACTTAGGTAAAAAGAAAATTAAAATACCCTTTCTTTTTTCCATAGGTCTTTTATCTTTTGGAGTGAAAGAATCTGCTTGGGTGAATAAAATCTTCACAGCTATTAACGTCCTGGTCCTTCTCTTCGTTATGGTTGCTGGTTTTGTGAAAGGAAATGTGGCAAACTGGAAGATTAGTGAAGAGTTTCTCAAAAATATATCCGCGAGTGCCAGGTATAGTATTTGGGTTTTTCCCTTCTTATTTTGAATGTATTTTTCTTTTGTTTTTGATTTGCCTGCTCTTGTCTTACATTTTTCTCTGCAACAGTGGTTTTCATTTTTTTTTGCTGTGGAGACATTTCCGAGGGTCTGGTCTATTTCAAGACTCTTCTTCCCAGTCTCCCCCCAGACATAAATGCATAAGTGCACTCACTGTTGAGCAGCTATTTGAAGCCAAGCAGTGGCTGGTTCTCAGCTTCAGGCTGTGCGGGAGGTATAGGAGAAGAGCCAAGTGAGATCCTAATCATTGGAAGGATGCCTCTCTTCCCCTTTGCCCCCTCCCAGGCTTTGTCACCTTTGCAAAACAATGGGTCTTTTTGAGTCATGCATCCCTTACTTAGTTCTTCCTTTGGGAGAACCCTTTGGTTTCATTGCATTCTTTCAGCCTCTTAGTAATTTTCAGGCCTTGATTTTGGGAGAATGTCATTGGTTGCATATGCAGAATTGTCCATGCATTTTGCTTTTAACCTGGTAGTCTCAAAAATTAAATTAGTGATAATTATGTACCACAGGTTTCATTGTAAGATTTTTTTAAATTATTTTTTATTATATTATGTTAGTCACCATACAGTACATCCCCGGTTTCCGACGTAAGGCTCGATGATTCATTAGTTGCGTATAACACCCAGTGCACCAAGCAATACGTGCCCTCCTTACTACCCATCACCAGTCTATCCCATTCCCCCACCCCCCTCTGTAGCCCTCAGTTTGTTTCTCATAGTCCATAGTCTCTCATGTTTCATTCCCCCTTCTGATTACCCCCCTTTCTTTATCCCTTTCTTCCCCTAATGATCATCCTAGTTCTTATGTTCCATAGATGAGTGAAATCATATGATAATTGTCTTTCTCTGCTTGACTTATTTCACTTAGCATTATCTCCTCCAGTGCCGTCCATGTTGCAGCAAATGTTGAGAACTCGTTCTTTCTGATACCTGAGTAATATTCCATTGTATATATGGACCACAACTTCTTAATCCAGTCATCTGTTGAAGGGCATCTCGGCTCCTTCCACGATTTAGCTATTGTGGACATTGCTGCTATGAACATTGGGGTGCATATGGCCCTTCTCTTCACTACATCTGTATCTTTGGGGTAAACACCCAGTAGTGCAATGGCTGGATCATAGGGTAGCTCAATTTTTAACTTTTTAAGGGACCTCCACACTGTTTTCCAGAGTGGCTGTACCAATTTGCATTCCCACCAACAATGTAAGAGGGATCCCCTTTCTCCACATCCTCTCCAACAATTGTTGTTTCTTGCCTTGTCTATTTTTGCCATTCTAACTGGCGTAAGGTGGTATCTCAATGTGGTTTTGATTTGAATTTCCCTGATGGCTAGTGATTTTGAACATTTTTTCATGTGTCTGTTAGCCATTTGTATGTCTTCATTGGAAAAGCGTCTGTTCATATCTTCTGCCCATTTTTTGATTTGTTTATTTGTTTCTCGTGTATTGAGTTTGAGAAGTTCTTTGTAGATCTTGGATACCAGTCCTTTATCTGTAGTGTCATTTGCAAATATATTCTCCCATTCCGTGGGCTGCCTCTTAGTTTTTCTGACTGTTTCCTTGGCTGTGCAGAAGCTTTTAATCTTGATGAAGTCCCATAAGTTCATTTTATCTTTTGTTTCTCTTGCCTTTGGGGATGTGTCATGAAAAAGGTTGCTTTGGCCGATGTCGTAGAGGTTGCTGCCTATGTTCTCCTCTAGAATTTTGATGGATTCCTGCCTCACATCTAGGTCTTTCATCCCTTTGGAGTTTATTTTTGTGTATGGTGTGAGATAGTGGTCAAGTTTCATTCTTTTGCATGTAGCTGTTCAATTTTCCCAGCACCATTTATTGAAGAGACTGTCTTTTTCCCACCGGATGTTTTTTCCTGCTTTATCAAATATTAGTTGCCCAAAGAGCCGAGGGTCCATTTCTGGGCTCTCTATCCTGTTCCTTTGGTCTATGTGTCTGTTTTTGTGCCAGTACCATGCTGTCTTTGTGATCACAGCTTTGTAGTACAGCTCGAAATCCGGCATTGTGATGCTCCCAGCTTTGTTTTTCCTTTATCGTAAGATTTATATGAATATTCTGATGTGCAAATAAAATAAGTTTACAGAAATATCTATTAATGAAGTGAGGCATAACTACATGTTTTTCTTTATATATGTTGTTTGAAGCCATTCTTTGGAGGCCAAAAATTAGGAACTTCTGGTTTTATATAATTTTTAACATGTCATAAAATATTCAACTTCAGTATTATTAATCAAGCCTAGAGAATTCGATTTCATCTTTTCAAATGACTTACTAGTAAAATATTTAAATATGCAGCCTGCCCAACTGTCCATGAGAAGAGGAGGGTTTTTTTTTGTTTTTGTTTTTTTTTTAAGATTTTATTTATTTATTTGACACAGAGAGAGAGAGAGCACAAGCAGGGGGAGCAGCAGACAGAGGGAGAAGCAGGCTCCCTGCAGGGAGCCCGAAGAGGGACTTGATCCCAGGACCCTGGGATCATGACCTGAGCAGAAGGCAGACACTTAACAGGCTGAGCCACCCAGGCTCCCTGAGAAGAGGAGGTTTCATGTCCTTATTTCAGAACATGGCCCATATAGCGTGTCTCTGCTCTCACAATCCGGCTGTGAGTTCTAGCCAGAGTGGATCTGGACCATGTACTTATGCTATTATTGATCAGCTTCCAATTGAGTGTTGACAACCCAAGTGGGTGCCGTTCTTGGGAACACCACTACATTCCCTAGGACAGGGTGAGGAAATCAGAATTTATGTTTAATTTTATATATGTCAGCTTCAAAGAGCTGGTGAACACAATAGCCTTCCAAGAAACAGTTTTCTATGAAAATGACTTTGCATTGTGCTTGCTCTCTTCCTTAGAGATCTGCCTTCTGAAAATGGAACGAGTATCTATGGGGCTGGTGGCTTTATGCCTTATGGCTTTGCGGGAACTTTGGCTGGGGCTGCCACCTGCTTTTATGCCTTTGTGGGATTTGACTGCATTGCAACAACTGGTAAGAGCAGCATCTTGGTTCTATGTAGAAGGAAAGGTGTTCCTTGTTCCACAGGACTACCCATGGGTGGCAGCAGAGGGTCAAGGAAAGAGTGGGATTTGGGGTGATATGGGCTGGTTCCAGACACAGCTATGACACCTACTGTATATGATAAAACAAAAACCTTGTGAAACTCTCTGGGCCTTGGTTTCCATGAACTGGTAAAATGGGGAGAGCTAGGACCTACCCTTCCTGCTCCTGTTATGAAGGTTACTTAAGATCCGATACACATAAAAGATTCTCTGCAAGCTGTCAAATATTTTATACATGTTAGTCATAACTACTGTCCTTAACCTTCAGTCTGGAAGTAACCTCCGGTACTCTCACAAGGAGTAACAAATGATGGTCGTGCTCGCAAATTGTCTCTTCTTTAGTAGGGCAAAACAGATCGTGGTCATCCTTTTCTCTTTATCTTGTACAACAAAGTAATCATGGCAGAATCCTTCTCTGCTTCTTCTGGTTCATATTACTGTATCGCCTTGTAATTGGCCATTTTGGGGCATTTTGAATGCCAAATCTTCTTAGAAAGATTCAAGTACTATTTTTGTGTTGAAGCCAGAGTTTAATAGAAATTGATGCCCTGGGTGGAAAATGTTTATCTTCATATTCATGGAAGCCTTCCTATTTAAGAGCCTGCAGAATGCCATGATAGTCATTTAATTTCTGTGGATGAATCGTTTTCCAAATGGATTAAGACTGCCATACTACCCTGAAATATTCCATAGCGCTGGTATACCATGTCTTTTCTTTCTAGAAATGGGAAACTGACCTGCATGATTTCTTGCTTTCTCTTTTTGCCCCTGGGACTTGGAATTTTGCGTCATAGCATAGTACTCTTAAGAAGAGAGAAAATTTCACGTAGAATATATGGAGGAAGCTAAGAAAACAGAAAAGACAAAAGCAGAGTGAAATGATATGAAGAAGAAGAATCCATGTTGTATCCATTAATGTTTCATTGAAGATGCAAATCTTTTGTTTATATCTCCTTAGGTGAAGAAGTCCGGAATCCTCAGAAAGCTATTCCTATTGGAATCGTGACTTCTTTGCTTGTTTGCTTTATGGCCTACTTTGGGGTCTCTGCAGCTTTAACACTTATGATGCCATACTACCTCCTGGATGAGAAAAGCCCACTTCCGGTAGCGTTTGAATATGTTGGATGGGGTCCCGCCAAATATGTTGTTGCAGCAGGTTCCCTCTGTGCTCTGTCAACAAGGTACATCGCATCGCCTTTGACACAGGGGCTGTTGGCAGTACCGCCAAGTAGTCGGTGTTTAAAGAATAGCTTGTATAGGTTTTAAAAATAATCTTAATATAAGGAATATATTGTGCAACTATGTCTTCTCTGAATAATTTGACTAGAATTGCCACATAAAAATCTTAAGTGATATAAACTTTATCACCCATCAGTTAAAAGTCAGTTTTTCAAGATGAGGATGGTGCAAGCTTTGGTAGAAATGTATGTGTCATCGATACACACAAAAACATACACATAACGTATGTCATATTTATATATGTATGTGTTATAAAATGGTAGGATGCTTATACCAGCATGTTTCCCTGCTGGCTGTGGAATTACTTCTAGTGCTACAGACAGCCAAGACCTTAGGTGCAGACTTGACATTTTCTGCTGTCTTTTAAAATAATATCGTGTCTACGTGACTGGGAGCTCTATGCTATGGCATTGTTCAGCATAATGCTGAGACTTTTTCTCTTAGTACTCATCAGAATGAATTTGGTATAGAAATAGAAATTACTATTCTGAAATTAATCAAAGTTCATATAATATCTGTGTGGAAAGCAAAGAGTAGTTGAATCTCCAGTACTCCGATTTGCAGTAGCTACTTGTTTTAATACTTGAGAATTTTATTTCTCAGGTTCCCTGAGCTACTCACATTTCAAATTAACATGTGATCATAAGATATTTCATTCTAGTTTATATCATGGTAGCCCGTAAGACATTCTTACCAAGAGAAAATTAATCTCTTTGCCTGATTGCTAAATTTTTAAAGGGAAAATAAGTTTTTGAAAGTCCAAAGTTGGAAAAGCAATCTTTTTGTATAATTCATCAGCCTAGCTTTTGTTCTCTCTCAAAGTCTTGTTTATTTTCTATTCAAGATAATATGAAGCAGCAGTTAGAAATTCACCCCCAGTGGTTTCTCAGAGAAACCTGAGGTTTTTTCTGAATAATTTCAAGTACGTTCAAAAATCTGAACTATGAAGACATCATGCCATCGTGGTCTTAAGAAGATAGATGGACAAAGATTTATCCATGGCCAAGTTCGACCAGCTTTATCAAAAGATTTTAAAAAAATGAATTTTTAAAATAAAATATTTTACACATTTTCTCTTAAATGGTTATTTAATATAACTAAGTCATGTATGGAATGGTGTAACCAGCAAACACAAAAGAAATTCAAACATCTAAGGCAAAGAGCGTTTTTTAAACTTCCCTGTTCCTGACTTTTAATCGTGGCTACTTCTGTGTACTGAATTTACAGTGAGTTGGTTTTTTTTGTTTTTTGTTTTTGCTTTTACCCTTTCTTTCTTGATTATCTTATGCTGCTGGGTATTATTACTAATTTGAAGAAATATCAGGCTCTGTGAGGAAAAATAATAGTAAAATAAATACTAGAAGTTCATAATTATCGAATAAATGAAGGGACTGTACCATGCACTCAAATAACATAATCTCTCCTTTAATTTCATATCAGCTTAGGACTTTTAATTTCTGAGTTATGGCCACTAAAAATGCCTTAATGATACAATTGGGTTTGGTTTTCTGAAGTCTTAATTACTCAGTTTTAATTCAGTAATAATTTGTGGGCATGCACAAATTACCCGCAGTGTTGTTCTTAGTCTGGTTAAGTGTGCTGGGCAAAGGTTTGCAACAGAATAATTAGTAGCACAATGGTAAATATTGACAAATATTCTTAAATGCCCAATCATAACACGTTTTAAAAATAACAAGACTTTGTAATCATAGCTGTGATGCTGAGTTTTATACAAGTACTTAATTTCTGTTCTGAGATGTAATCTTGCATGAACGTGTCTGCCATACTGCATGTGTTTGCTTTTTATTCAGTCTTCTTGGATCCATTTTCCCAATGCCTCGTGTAATCTATGCTATGGCGGAGGATGGGTTGCTTTTCAAATGTCTAGCTCAAATCAATTCCAAAACGAAGACACCAATAATTGCTACTTTATCATCGGGTGCGGTGGCAGGTGAGAGAGAGTTGACTTTTTTTAAGAAAAGGGGGATCTTTTTTTTTTTTTCTTCATCAAGGATTCTAAAGAGAAATGCAAAGTTAGGCAGTTTTCTGTTTTTGTATCTTTAAAGGTCAATAGCTTGTTTGTGAATGTTTTCCTGTTTTGAATTGTTTGGGCATAGGTTCTGCATTTTAGTGTGTCCGGTCTTTACCTGTGTGTACCTGTCTAGAATAATACTCGAAATAACTCACGTGTGGATTATGAATTTTTCTGTTCTAGTCTTCTGGGCTCTATGTTTCCTTTACCCCGAATTCTATTTGCCATGGCCCGGGATGGTTTACTGTTTAGATTTCTTGGCAGAGTGAGTAAGAGGCAGTCACCAGTTGCTGCCACGTTGACGGCAGGGGTCATTTCTGGTAAGCTTTACAAACATAGGATTATTCAGCATTGGCCTTGAACGTTTTATGCGCATGCATGGCCTTATAAAGAGGGTCTGCTTGCTGTGCATGTAAGTTAAGGGAAAAAAATCACTGGTAAATGAGGTTACGAGCATTGGGATCTGGTAATTGTGGTGGTGGTGGTCTACTGAAATTCATTCTTAACTGAGCCTTGGGGATTTTTTTTTTTTTTTTTACTATTTCATTATTTTAACCTTTTGGGTTTCTAACAAAGGTGCAGAGGGTTGTAATGGTTCTTCACTGTATTGTTACTCATTTTTAGTTAAGCGTGAGAAATGTCAGGGTAACTGATACTTGGCTGTGGTAATCACTGCCCTTGGTGTGGGGGTATCCACACATCCCGGACCACCACGGTTCTCTAAGACTTACTAACAGCTATTTCCTCTTAGACCCCATTAGGAATCTATTTTTGCTTTCAACGATTTTGATACTTAACTCATGTTAAAAAAAACAAAAACTCCCAGATGCCCACCTTTGGGGATGCCGTAACATGTTTGTAAAATGCCGTTGGCCAGATTCTTATCCCATGCAGAAATTTTCAAAGAGATTCTACAGACTGAGAGAATGGCCTTAAAGGTCCTGTTAGAGAGAGCAAGAGGGAGACTTCATCAAGCTTTATAATGCTATTTTGGTAGTAGAAATTCAAGCCAAAAGTGATAACTTGGTTGTGACTCTGAATTTGGGGGAAATTACAGAATGCTAATGCTTAATTATGTATGAAATGGTATTTTTTCAGTTGGAAAGTATTTGCCTCAACAACTTCACTTTGTAAATGTTTCCTCATAAATCTGGCACTTTATTAGACATACATCAGAGGGTCAAGGCCCTTATTTTCTTAGTGCTTAGATTTGTGTCCCCATGAAATGAAGGTTGCACTAGATAATCTAAAGCCCATTTTTTTATTAAACAGTGGATTATGCTATTAAAAAGAGTTTATAAATCTTGACAAAGGATCACACATTTTATTTATTCCATAAAAATGTTTCTGCCCCCCCCCCAGTGAAATCTTACCCAGTAATACTGTTTTGTATTCAGAGCTTTAAAAAATGTATCCCTCTTTCTTCAGAAAGAATTTAATTTGGCAGCCTAATATATTGACATTAATAACTAAAAGATGGTAATTGTAGCAGAGGGCTTTTTTTTTAAACATTCTGAAATACCATATTTTTGTTATTTGTACTCCCTCGCCTTACTTTGCTTGTCTTTAGCTTAGATCAGAGAGCTTGTCTGGATAATTAATCATTTTCTTCTGTCTTGGCTACTTATTTTGCTATTTGTGAGTCTTACAAAGCATATTGAAATTTTAATAATCCAATGTGTAAGCATACTAGCAACGGAAGGTTTTCAAAGTGAGGCATGAATTGTATTTAAAGAAACTGCGTGATCCTGTAGAAAGAGCACAGGGAGGTAGGGAACAGGTAGAGTTTACCTGGAACTCTACTGCCCCCCCATAGTTGTCACCACGCTGTCAGCCTGTCTATAAGATGAGGAGCATAATCTTATCACGTCAAACCATGTGAAATTGCTGATTTCAGGGTCAAAAACAATCAAATTCTGGCCACTGCATTTGGTTAAACCTGTATCATTTCCCCTGTCTCAGAGGATTATTGGATCAAAGATAAATTGAGGTCACAGAGATGGAAAGCTTGCTAAGAGATGTCTGGATCACCATGTGAATGGAACGTAGTGTTTCTGCCTAGGATAATAGACAAGTTATCACTATTTGATGTTTCAATGGAGAAAAAATTGCTCAGTGCAAGTTCACTCTTCAACTGGAAAAGTGTATTTTGTCTCAGAACATTACTGAGATTTGAGGGTGAGACATAGATTCGATCTCTCAAATCTAGTCAGTCTTCTTGGAGTGTGGAGTTTTAACCAGCAGAGAATTTGGCCTCTATCAGAAACATTTCCATTTAACTGGAAATTACTTTATTTTGTATGTGTCATAACTCAAAACGCGGATGGACGTTGAAATGATTAGGTAACATCTATAATGAAAGCTCTTCTGTTTGAATTTTTTAATGGTTGTTTTAAAACGAGTTAGCCAGTGTTTCTGAGCCATGTTTTCCTTTTGAAACATCAAAGGGGAGTATTCTGTCACAGAATATTTTCACTCTTTGTCAGGCCAATATTTTTTAAGTAATCAAAGTAGAATGTGTTTTATACTTGATAGATGGCTGAGGGTTTTTGAAGTTTTACTAGCAGTTTATATGACCCAAGGATCATCTTTTTAACTGTGAGAAATATATTTCCTATAGTTTGTTTGATTTATCATGGATACTGGGACCATAAAATGCCAGTTGTCCCTGACTTGGAAGTTATCAACTGTATGGAGTTTTATCATAGGCGGTTTTGGTTTTGGTTTTGGTTTTGGTTTTTTACCATTCTGTCCTTTTCCCTGTAGCTGTGATGGCATTTCTCTTTGATCTGAAAGCACTTGTGGACATGATGTCCATTGGCACTCTTCTAGCCTACTCTCTGGTTGCTGCATGTGTTCTCATCCTCAGGTGAGTGTCCTCATGGGTTCTGAAGGGTGTGTGTCATGTGGGGCCCAGGGAGTAAAGAAAATTAGAACTCACCATCCTTGTTTGCAAGGAGCTAGTTGTCTCACAGAGGTGAGAGGCCATGGACAGAAAAACATCAGTATAAAGTATAATAATCATACTTAGTCCTTAGCCAAGAATTAAATACAGTTGATAATTAGTAATAAGTTGGCTTAATCTATATGAACAGCAAGTTCTTATAATGTATAAAAACACTTAAAAATATTATAGTTTTTGTCTCAGTATCTCAACTGCTAAGATTTTATAATAAAGATTTTACTCGGTGAGGTACACGTACACACACACATACACACACACACATATTTATATTTATGTGAAAAGGTAATGTACCGTCAGGAAAAAATTGAATGAACCTGGATATCAGTAGCAGAACAGTTAAACACATAAGGGTACATTTATTTGGTAGACTCTTTTTCTTAATTATACTTAATTATATGGAGAAATGTATCCAATTCAGCAAAGCTGTATGCAGCATCGGAATTTATTTAAATTATAACATAAATTTACATGAAGAAGTCATTTTGCGTAGATATACACATCTGTGCACTTCCGCCTGGCCGAAATTCTACCGAAATGCTGACAGTGATTAACGCTGGGTTGTAGTATTGTGGGTGGTTTTGATTTCCTTCTGTATATTTTGTGTATTTTTTTTTTCTCAGTGAGCCTATTTCTTCTTTAGACTGAGGACAGATGTTACTTTTAAATTCAAGTAAAGGCTGCTCCGAGGGAAAGAGACCACAGTGGGGGCACTGGGGCAGATCCTAGGAGGTGAAGCAGGCTGACTCAGGCTGGAGAAGAGGAGGATGAATTGATAAAGGGACATGGCAGGTGGCAGAACGGGGTTTGCCCGGGTTCCGCTGGAGGACTGAGAGAGGAAGTTGAGGGACGTGAGGCCAGAGAGGCAGACTACCAGAGGCAGTGGAATGCCAGCTTGAAGACTGGGCGTCATTCTGAGGCTGCTGCTTCACCAGACTTCCTGTGCTGTTTTCTGGAACTGCATATCCTTTGCGCACAGATATTTCCAGGCTAATCCTCCTGTAGTCACAGTTGCCTCAGGTGAAAATGTCACTCCCTTCTGCATCTAATATGTAACCCTGCAATTAAATGACCGTAGAGGGAAGTCAGGGCTGCTGCAGATATCTCACGGAGCCGGTTTGTGGCCTGGCTCAGCCCGCTCCGGGGCGGGAGTCATGAGAAGGGTCAATTCACTGCCCAAGCGGGGACCCTGTCAGGTGTTCTCACTTTGAGGTTTGCTTCCTTTGGGCCAAGCGTCTGTTTGAGAATAAAGACACAGACGTTCGTTTATTTGGGGCTAGGTACCAGCCCGGCTTACCTTACGAGCAGCCCAAATGCTGTCCCGAGAAAGAATCTCTGGGATCCTGTGCCAACGCTGCCTCGAAGTGCGAGTCTCAGGTCACCATGCTGCAAGGGCCCGGCCTCAGCCTGCATATCCTCGTCAGCCCCTCAGCTCTGCCTACACAGCAGTCGTCTTCTCTCGTGAGCTTTCTGGTAGGATTTCTTGGTAAGTCCTCTGCGCTGCGTCCACTAGGAAGGGCCCAGGATGTGTGCTGGTGGAGAAGATACAATGTGGGAGAGGACAAAAGGCAAAAACCTTGTCTTCGCCTATGTTTGCCACTGCCCCGAGCCCTGAAATCCCCACCTAACGGGTCCTAGGAGCTGAGACCATATATTAGCAGGATAAATGGGTCATGTCAGCGAAGAAGAAAGGAAGAAGTTCCCCGAGGGATGCGTGGCAGCTGTACAGAGCGGGTCCCTTTCGGTGGCTGTTAGGGGGTTCCCTGCATGCAAGCTTCTGGCCAGGAAGACCTGCCAGTCAGGAGCAATATAGAACATCTTGTTTGCTCACTCACAGTTACGTAATCGGCCATATTGTCAGCAACATTCGTTGAGCACCATCAACATGTTGAGAACTCTGCAGGGGCAAGAAACATGGTCCTTGTTGAGTTTGGGGTTTGAGGAACAGAATTATTGGTGGCAAGCTAAGGGAAGTAGAGGCTTCTCTAGAGCACAGAGGAGGGACCCCTAATGCAGACATCATGGCCAGAAATAGGGTGGGTGAGTGGTGACATCGCCTTCTGAAAGAGGGAGAAAAGACACAGATCGCTGATTCTGTGTTTGCATGAACAGTGTTTACAAGAGCAGGAAACGGACAGACTTGCCATTTCCCATTTGAAAACGGGAAGTCTCCTTGACATTATTGCATCAATCCATGCGATATAGTCTGAGAATGTCAAAGGAGAACCCTGATGACACGCAGGCAGGAAAAGCAAGATGGTAGCGCCGGGCGGGGGGGGGGGGGGGAGAAAGTGGTTCTTCCGTCGGTGCAATCAGCCATTCCTTCCCATAATGAAAATGAAGAATCGTAGTATTTGGCCAAGAAGCTATGGAAAGCACTTGACATCTTATCACGAGACTGCTTGAACCGGGGGCGTCTGAGTGAGACGTGCGTGCTGATTTTGTGTCACCTCTGTGTCACCTTTGCAGCCCTTCTTGTTTTGGGCCTGAGCATCTTGACCACTTACGGAGTCCAGGCTATCGCCCGGCTAGAAGCGTGGAGCATCGCTCTTCTCGTCCTGTTTCTCGTTCTCTGCGTCGCCGTTGTGCTTATCATTTGGAGGCAGCCCCAGAATCAGCAAAAAGTAGCCTTCATGGTATGAATAATGAACGTTCGAGATCCTCATTATCATCTGGTGTGTTAGTTTTGTAAGTTGTTTTAAAAAGAAAAAGAAGAAAAGACGCTTCTGATGCAGTTAACCAGTAAAGAACAAGAGTGGCACGATTTTTTGAGATGTTCTTTCTGTCCTAAGTATTCTCCCTACATGGCTTTTCAAAAACTCAAATGTGCTCCTTTCACGTTCTCTATAATGGTAAATAAATTTCTTGTCAAGTAATCTGTAGGATCAAAGAATAAGTAGAATATTTTATTTTAGAAATTCAGTCCTCTCTCAAGAAAATTATTCCCACCAAAAGCCCGTCTGCTCTAATTATCCTGTCAGATTTGAACGAGGAGCAGGTTTGGACTGGAAGAGAGCTTTCTGGAAGAGTCCGCCCTCAGAGGCCATGTATATCCAGACTTCAGAGGCATGCCCTGTTGATACCTGAACGAAACCAGTGAACCCTAAACTAAACCAAACCCTGATACCAATTGCATCTTGGCGATGATGCAGATGCTATCCAGTCGGAGAGATCCCATTGCTCTGGGCCGCACTGTAGTAGTGTAAATTGTGACGTTCCCGTTAGTAGGCTCTACAAGAATGATTTTTTCTTCAGGTTGTCCTTTTTTGTAAAAATATCAACTTATGGACACGGTGTGAAATACATATGTCAAATTAGTTGTCACTGTGCCGAAACAGTTTGGGGAATGTGCTTCCCAAAGTTGAGTCTATTTAAGAAGGTATTTTCCCCCCTCAGGTTCCGTTCTTACCATTTTTGCCAGCCTTCAGCATCCTGGTGAACATCTACCTGATGGTTCAGTTGAGCGCAGACACTTGGATCAGATTTAGCATTTGGATGGCACTCGGTAGGTCTTTTAATGTTTTTGCTTTCTGAACCGTGGTTCTGTCTTCCCAATTTCATGCTCTGTGATTAGAGAAATGTATCCCCTCCCCCTTCTTGGAAATAAAGAGTTTTTGTTAGTTGCTTTGTTTCCCAGATTTTAGATCATCTGAGTCCTTACTTCTCCAAGTGTTCTCAGATACCTTTTTTTTTTTTTTTAATTAAATTCACCCAGGAACCCTGTAGAAACCCTGTAGATTCTATTTTCTCCAACTTAATGGGTGAGAAAAAAGCCCCAAAAAAGTCAAGGATCGAATTTGTGGACGGCAGTGCAAGGCTCTGATTCCAAAGCCAGTTCTTTCTGGTGTCCCAGTGGCTTTCTGAAGACATTTTGAATGAGCTAATAGCGAGAAATTTCTTATCTAAATTTCTTATTATTTGAACCTTGGGATTTAGCATTAAATAACATGAGTGAGCTTATTTATATCTCTACTACATGGGTTTTTTTATTATGATTCCTTTCCTATGTGAAAATGGAGTCAGAAAATGAGAGTTTACATTTGATGTAACTAAAACACTGAGTACTTATCTTAAAAATGTGAGCAGACATGTCTGTAAGGTGAAGCAGGGAGAAAGGAGCGCTAAGTCCGCATTGGTTTGGGTCACCTGAGGAGTTGAAGAGTTTGCTCTTTGACAGCCCTCCCGTTGGCTTAGCAAGAATGAACCTAATTCACTCTTGGGTATGTAATTGTTTGCTTTGGCTAGAGATTAATTCAGTTTCAATTTCAAGCCACCAATCCACTTGAGATGATGGGAGATTTCACCTCCGTCAGTTTTGCTCATCTCCCCATACCCTCACTAGAGTTTTGCCCATATTTTGGAGCCCTCATCTTCTGCCAGGTAATTGGGGGGCTGGTGCCTTCGGTCACGGGTTATCATCCTACCCGGGTTACACTAGTTTGTTCTCTCTTTCTGTCAGTGTGGCCACTTCTGGTAGGTGGTTCTGTTGCTTCAGCGCAAGGATCCTGACAGGAATCTCTGCCAGTCAGCCACACCCTTGGGGATGTAACCATGCAGCCGTTGCTTTGGGGTCTGACCCACATGCTGCCAGGCAGCCGAGTCCAAACCCCAGGGCACAGAACCGTAGAACTCACTCTTCTCCTCTGAGCCCGGAAGAATCTCTTTCGAATCTAGCAGAGAACTTCAACATGCTTCCTGCCTTTCCACGAGCCCTTGCTTCTCTCCTCAGTCGTAGCCCACTGTGGTTTAATGTGCTAGATCTTGGAAAAGAGCGTGAACTTCGGAGCCAGACGCCGTGTGTTTGAATCCGCCTGTGCCATTTATTCACTGTGTGGCCTCGGCCAAGTTACCTCCCTGTTTTTGTGCCTGCTTCTTTGTAAAATGGTGATGGTAGTACTACCTTTATTTGAGCACAGGGAGGGCTGGGTCTTTAAACCTTTGAGGACAGGAGAGGAAGTAGAATTATCCCTAATAACTGCACCTGCCAAAACGCTAATTGGTAGCCTACTTCCCATTGTTTTAGATGGGATCATTGTAAAGCATTCCGTATCAACCCAAAACTCTCCACCAAGTTTTAAATCTATAGCTAAAACAGAACAAAATGCCTACATGTAAGTAATAAACTATCTGGTGGGGATACGTCAAAACCTTTCCTTCTAATTCCCAATCAGCGTGTTAATAACCAATTACTTAGTATATAATTATTTGGCCTCTCCTGTTTTTATTTTTAAAACTTTTTCTTTATTTTATTTGAGAGAGAGCACAAGCAGGGACAGAGGCAGAGGGAGAAGCAGACCCCCGCTGAGCAGTGAGCCCACCTCGGGGCTCGATCCCAGGACCCCGGGATCATGACCTGAGCCGAAGGCAGACACTTAACCCCTGAACCACCTAGGCACCCCTATTTGGCCTCTCCTGGTGACAGTTACACGTGTAAAGCACAGCCATGTCCCCTTTGTTTACACAGGGCGTGTTTTCCAAAATATCTGATTGTGACTCTGACAACCCATCACTTGTGTTTGGGATGTAATTTGAGATTTTACCCCCCATATCCTTTTGTTTCAAGTATAGTATTGAGTTTTGAGAAAATAAATATTATTTTTTCAATGTAAATGTCTGAAAAACACTTAGCTGAGAGAAACATACGTTCTACAAAGATTGGGTGTTAAAAATGCAGAAGCACATTCTACTAGAAAAGCGTCCATCGGGGACCTTCTGCGGGGGTGTTCTGTACTTGCCTTCTGTCCTAAAATAGCCAGAAAGGGAAGGCGAAAAACCCCATTAAATTCTAGATTACATTTTCCATATTCAGCCATTTTCTGACATACTTAAAACATGGATTTTTTTTCCCTCTGAAAGGTTTCCTGATCTACTTCGCTTATGGCATTAGACACAGCCTGGAGGGTAATCCGAGAGAGGAAGAAGACGAGGAAGAGACTCCCTCAGACAACACCAATGCCGCAGGAAAAGAAAAATCTGCCATTCAAGCAAATGACCAGCACCAAAGAAACCTCAGTTTACCTTTCATATTCCATGAAAAGACGAGCGAATGCTGACGCCTGCAGGAACTGAGCTGGTCCACAGTCTTACCGTACTTATCCTACACGGAGTAAACCAGACAGGTGTCATCATCGTGCTGGGTTGCCGTGGGTTTGCTGCAGACATAGTTCACCCTAACTTATACTACTCACCTGGACAGCACCTCCTCAGATGGTGAATTGTGTACCTAGGGAACCCTCCTAAGCTCTCTCCTCAGCGACGAATGTCCCCCAATAGTGGGAGCATGTGTGCACGTGTGTATGTTTATGCTGGGGAATATGAACGTTAGAAGTTGGCTGTGTCTCACTCTTACTGCATTTACGGTTTTTGATGGTGTCATTCATTGGGGGCTTATACTGCACATGCGGAAATGGAAGTAATCACTGAATAGAAAAAGGGTTTGTACGTGCCTGGTGTGTTTGGGGAAATAACCATGGCTTTTCCTTATTAGGTGTCATTAATGTCTATTAGAACATGCTAGAAACGCAGTTACCCATCCCAGTGTCTGTCGTTGGTCAGGAGCAAGAGGAGGGGATAAGAAATGAGCCTTTTCTGTAACTTATCAATGCCAGCAGTGGGTTTAATCCAGATTTTTCTTCTACAAAGTATGGCAGTTTGCGAAAACCTCAGCCACAGGCTGCCTGGCTACCCAGGGTGGGAGTGGTGCTCCGTGCCCCCCCCCCATGGCGCCCCTTTCAACTGCTGTCATTTTTGAGAGAAGTGGTCCTTCCATATGTGAAAGATATACTCCCCTGAGTCCCGGCTGGGGCTTGAGAGCAGTATGTGTGATCTATTTGGGACCCTTTCTGCTAGAAAGTGAAGACAGTCCCCTGGCAGGAAAGCTTGTGTAAATGGCAGCGATGAGGGTATATTTGAAAATCAGAGTCAGACAAATGCTTGGAAAAGTAGACACCAAGCATCTTTGTCTATAAAGTCACATAAAATAAGCCAGTAGAATCTTCCAGATCACACAATGGGTGGGATGATTTACCCTTTTCTCCTTTATTTAATTACTAATCACAGTTCAGTTTTTTTTAAACCTCGTCAGGTACAGAATTCACTCCTTTGTTTCTGTTAGTTTGTCTTGTCCTAGGTAGGAGGGGCTGTGCTAGCAAAGTACGTCTTTACTACATGCCAAAGAGGAAAAAGCAAAGGGATACAAGAAGAGGAAATGTCCCTGGTCTGAGTTTAAAGTGCCTATTCAGATATTAAATTGCATTTATGCCAGTTTCAGGGGTTTGGCTCTAATTTGCCTTTGATGATTCTTTTGGAAACATTTAGGGATGTTTCCTTTCCCCCCATCCCATAAATTGTTTAGCACTTTTTATCTCATTTATTTTTAAATGTCAATACCCCATTCCCAGTGGTTGGGGAATAAAATATCTGGACTAAATACATGATTATTTAAAACCTCAAGCTAAAAAAAAAAATTAACCTAATTGAATGAAAGCTATATAAACACAGTGACCTTTATAGGAGTAAATGATTTGTTTTTACATGTAAGATTCTCTAATTCCTAGATTTTACTTCATAGGGTTCTCTCATAGTGAACTATTTACCTGCAGTGTGCTTTGCTTCTCATGAATTATCTTTCTTACAATAATTAAATGGTTTACTAGGTGAGGCTAGGGGCTAAATACTTACATATAGATGGATTACATTCCCAAGATGAATGTCATCAGGCACACCGGTTGACCAGCTTAATCCAAAGGCAAAGAAAACGTTTGTTTCCTGACAGCTCTTCCAAGAGATGAGCTATTTTACCAATGCCAATTAAAAAGCAAGTTGTGATCGTTCTGTCCAACCAAGAGTTTATTGTGATTAAATATCAGATAAACAGAAAGCCTGGGTTTCTGGCTGCTAGTGTTGGAGCCTCCCTGATCTAGAGCTCAGTACTGACATTCCATAATTTCCAGGGTGCATGGTAAAAGCTGAAACCCAGAATACTCTTTCAAGCATGTTTTACCAGACAGGAAGAGTTGGATACGCAAGGAGTAAAAGATTTTTGTAAGGACTATAGGCATGACCCTAAATCCTTGTTGTTATAGTATTACACTGAGAACCCCCTTTTATTCTCGAATTGATCTAGAACAGGCCCTTAAAACAGGGAACATAAGGAATTTCATATATAAATATATGAGTCTTTGTAACGAAATCAAGAAATTTATTTAGAATGTGGTAAGCAGCTAAAACTCTTATGCCCACTGTGTTCAATTAGGAGCAGAATTTAGTTAAAAATTATTTTTCCACATTAAAACACTGCAAACGCAAAGATCTATGAAAAGATGCTTTGTCGGTGACTGTGCTTTTTTTTTTTTCTGTGAAGACTCAAATGTGTGCTCATATCTCTGTATGAGTGTGTGTATATATATATGTATATGTCTGTGTATTTCAAATAGTATATAAGTCAGTTGGGTTTATGGTGGGCTTTGGAAATGATACCATCGTATGGATTAAAAAAACCCAATTGATGTGGAAAAAACATAATATTTTATATTGATAGGTATGCTTATACAAAATTTTTAGGTTTTAAACTGTTTTGCAATATACAGCAATTTTATATGTATGATATTTTCTATAGATTCTTTAAGAAAGATATATTTATAATGTATCTAATGTGGAATCAGTAAACTCTAGTACATTGTAACGGGTGCTTTATAATCTGAAATGGAGTAGGGGTAGGAGGTGTTAGGGTTTTTCTGTTTACTTGCACCTTTTCTGACATCTCTGTCTTGCTCTGTGTTTATTAGTAAAAGCCAGTTCCACCAGCTCTTTTACCACCTCCCTGTTCCTATATCTGAATGCATAACCTTTGGGACAAAATATTGCTTTTACTTTCTTAGGATTACCGAAATGTTTTTGTAGAGATTTGACCAGTAATCAATCACACTTCTATAAACTCCTCTCCAGAAATGAAAAAAAAATGCATACCCCACATTCTCTTCATTGTGATTGAGTAAAAACAGTTTAAGTTACTTTTCTTTCTTACAGTAGGAAATACGTTTTCTTAATATTTTCCATGAGAAACTTCCTATCAGAGCACCTTTATTTTATACTCTTCAAAAAAGGGAAAAGATGATTTGTGAATAACCATAGAAAGGCCCTGCCTACCCTACATTTAGAAAGGTAGCTACACAAATTCAAGTTCAAACCCTATTTATGAGAAAACTTACGACGTTTGATAAATACTGAAATACAGATTAGTGCTTACTCACATTGTCCTCCAGAGAGAAACATCAAGAAAACTTCGTAACACCAAAAACATCATTTAGGATATATACATTGAAGAAAAACTAGCGTTGATATATTTAAAACTTTACTATAACCAATCGTAGTTAGAAGAAAATATCTCTTGCAGAATTATTTTCCTTTAAAATTCAAAAGCCTCTCTTTAATTTTCTGAATAAAAGATTTTTTTAAACTTTTTTTTTTATTTTAAAAATTAGCCAAAATAGTTGCTAAGTCCTGGGTATTCACAGGTAGTTGTTAAACCTATTTTGAATCAGACTTCCTACTTACCACGTTCTTGTCTAAACTAATTTGAATGCTTGGCAGGGAGAATAAGGAAAACTATTGCCCTCCAGTTCTGATAATGCCAGAGGAGCGGGTTGGGCCTCTGTCTTCGTAAATCAGGGCATGTTGTGAGAGTACAAAGCACATGATAACGTTGTGCCAAGATTCCAGCCCTCGTGATGTTGCTCATGGTGTTCTCTGCCTGATTTTCTCCTGATGTGCTTCAAGAAACTGTAAGTTAACAGCCAAACTACCATTTCCACAGAATTTTAAAGGATCAAGTTTAGAGTGAACATCATGGAGTATTGAAATTCACAGGATGAACGTGAATTTTGGGGAGAGGGGTATTAACTTTTTTTTTTTTTTTTTTTTTGCTAGTGCCTTCTCTGTACATTTTCTACTTACGTTCTCTCACATGTTCTAAAATATCAAGGGAAAAAGTACCAAAGTTCAGCACAGGTCATTTTTTAGCCATGTAGATTTGGAAATAAGGTTGTTGACTTTGTTGTTTAGCTGAGATTTTTTTTTTCTCTTTGTATAATTATATTTAAATGCTTTTAAATGAATTTCTGGTTTCTGGATTTTGAGAGGCCTGCTCTGTTTTTGTGGTTGTTGGTTTTTGTAACATTCATTATTGTTTATATGTACACAGTTTGGTCTTACTGATCTCAAGTGCATTTTCTTATGTGTCAACACGATTGGCAACCTATTGGCTGCAAATAATATACCGGGCTTTTATTCACCATGGCTGAAACCACTGCCATATTCTCTGGCCTTAAAGGACCTTCTGTGACCACTGGTGCCCCATGGGGATCATGACCAAGAGCCCGGGCTGGTTCTAGGATCGGGCAGCCTGCAAAGTATAAGCATCCGTAGCTTCCCTTGTTGAGTGGAGTCTTGGAATGACAGTGGGATATGAAATGAAAGGCTTGCAAGGTAGGAGTTTGGGGTCCTTAATTTCAGAATATCCCAGGGACACATCAAGGGTCAATGATAAGGAACTTCTATGACTTGTGGAAAGGATGGCTGCTTCCTGGAACTGGTACCATAGGGTCTGGCCCACTGCGACCCCCGTATGGGCACTGACCCTTGTAGTAGAAAGTGCATGGGCCCGAGCGCAGCTGGTAGAGAGCTTGTATTGCCAACAGGGTGGGGCTCTCTGGCCCAGGCCTGGTTAACGGGCTCTTCATCTTTGGTGTCTCCTAGGGCTGCCCCATTGTGTTCTTGCTCTATTTTGTTGTCCTTGTACTTAATAGAAACTGTTGATAGGGCCCAAACCCCTACAGAAATTCTATGTCTGTAAAGGCCAACAGATACATTGGACTTGTCTGAATGTAAAGATTTTCTGTTTAGTGGGTAATTTCGAATTTAAATGTTTTAAATGATAATCAGAGTTCCTTTTTACTTACAAAGTTGGATTATTTTTTAGAATTGTAATAAAAACTATTGCTGCTTTCAACCACTGTAAAACAGGCTTTCTAATGTGACCATGTACTTTTTAAATAAATTGTAATACGACTTGTAATAATACAGTATGCATATGTATCACACGTACCCAAAGTATACATCTCACGCTTCTCTTTAAAAAAATTGGGGAACATTTTCAAGCTCAGAAATGTGGTACAATCTAAACCAAAATGATTATAATATCAAAAATATTCACTGGCAGCCTAGGGACTACATGGGGACTACCAAGTCCTCTAAGATAAAAGACATGTTTTTACGCACCCTCAATCCACATGGCATATCCTAAAAAATAGCTCTTCCTCCCGAAGCATGCCATCCCAGGACCACGCATCCGAGATCCTACCACCTCAACTGTCTCTTTTATCAACAAGAAGCTCCTTTCTCAATTTTCCCCTTACCAAATCATGGCCTCTAATAATTGGTGATCAGTTATGCACAACTAACACATTTTTTATCACATAATGAAGAAATGCTACCAACTTCAACCCTCTTTAACCCCTCACCTGGAGGAAGGAGTCCGAGGTTTCTGACATGGCTCAACGTTACCTAAAATTTCAAATCTCTGGAATTAGTTCGTTATTTTGAAACGTCTTTGTGTATATACTCAATTCCCATTGATTTTAGTAAATTGGGGGGAACCCCATGTTGAATTAAGAAAACTAGTAGTATCAGTTTAGCCAGCATTGAAAACCAAGCTAAAATAGCAAAACATTTACCAAGCAGAAGCCTAAAACTTAATTTATCTGATTGTTGGCTATAAGGATCGTTACTAGATTTCGGTGGCCCGTGACTGTCCTGGTACCATGTGGTCACATGAAGGCAGTGATCCCCCAGGGACTGTGTCTGGGCTGTGGGTCGAGCCTGAAACCCCAGCGATAAGAACACCATCTCCTAGCGTCCTTTAAAGAAGGCCACAGATAGGCTTGCTTTTCAGGTGAAGGGCTCCAGCTCATGGACTGCTAAGAGAGTGTACTGAGAAGTCCCCATCTGTGTGGAAAAAGTGATTCATTTCATCCCATAAAACATCTCAGACAAAGTAGCTCACAAACACAGAAATCGTAATGGAAGTGCTGACCTTTCACTTCCGCCTTTGGTAACCTGCAGGGATTGCTGATTCTGCATCCATGAGACACACATGTGCAGCAATTGTGCTTTTAAAGACAACTGGGAAGAAAGATGTTTCTCTAGACCTGAATCTCCAGGGGTAGCCTACTCCCCACCCCCGATCCCACTCACTTCTCTCTTCCATTTCCTGATTTTTGCTCGTCCCTTCTGCTACTCCTCTTTTTTCTCCGGCTTGTCATTTGTGAGGCCACACATTTGTGAGGGACTGTTGTCCTTGCTCTTCAGAGACAGGCAGTAAGGCACAGTCCCTCAAGTAATGCTGTTTCCTCCCAAGGGTGGCACTGGTTACCTGGACACTATTTTTAAGAGGCCATTGCTGTGTTTTCAGCCTCTCCTCTCCCTACATCAGGAAATACCGGACAGTTCAAGGAAGGCTTGGACTCCCAATTTGTCCCATCCCCAAGGCACTCTGTGCTTCATGAGGTTGGGGTCAGTGGATGACCAACATTAAAGGCTGTTGTGCAATGAGGTGGAGGGAGCAGACAGGCAGCAGCTAATCAAGAATGAAAAAGTGGGTGTTGCAGGTACTATGATCATTTATCTAAAACCCCCGAAAATCAGCGGAAAGCTATGAGGACTAATAAGAGGTCCACCAGCAAGGTGATCAGATACAAACACACAAAAATTAATCGTGCCTTACAAAACCAGGCTTCAAGTTGTATTTGACTTGGAGCTGTAAGAAAAATACTTATTTTGATTGGCCGATATTCCAGCAATTGTTGAAGGAAGACTGGAAAAGACCAAGGAAAACAGAGATTCTAGTAATAATTCTTTCTCACCCTAGAGAAGAAGCAAATGGGTTTTTATAGTGAAATACAACCCATAAAAAATACACTTTGGGCAGTTTTCTTTTTCAAATTCAGTCATCTTGAGATTGTCTCATTCAAGGATAATAAGCTCGTGATTACGCAGCTACATGTCTTGGAAAAGCCCCTGTATTTCTTGTAACTTTTGCTCCCATCCTAAGAGAGTATTTGTTCCCTAGGGCTGTCATAATGAAGTAATGCACACTCATGGTTTAAGCAAGAGAAATGTATTTTCTCACAGCTCTGGAAGCTAGAAGTCTGAGATCAAGGTGTTGACAGGGTTGGTTTCTTCTGAGCCTCTGTCCTGGGTTTGTAGGTGGTTGTCTTCTGGTATCTTCACATGGTCTCCCCTCTGCGCCTGGGTCTATGTTTACTCTTGGCAGAGTACCAGTGAGGTTGGTTTAGGACTCACCCTAATGATCGCATTTTAATTTAATCACCTCTTTAAAGACCATATTTCCAAATACGGTCCCATTCTGAAGTACTGGAGGTTAGAACTTCAACACTTAAATTTGGGAAGGAGGAGGGAACAGAGTTCAGCCCGTTAACACAGACTTCAGGTAAGTTTAGATACCTAAATTTATCTAAAGTATATGTGATATAGGAGAGGCTGTGAAAGCAGAATTCCAAAATTATTTTCGATGTACCAGTTAACCAATTTGACAAGTTACCGGGGGGAAATTACTTGTAACAGCAAAACAAATAAGCAAGCAAAAACAAGAAGTAAGCCTTGCTCATTATTATTGCTTGTTATTAACAAGCAAGACTTACATGGAAAAAATATAACTATGTGAATATAACTAAGTAAGTGTTAACTATGTAGTTACACACACACACACTTAGGTAGACAACATTTAGCTAAAGAGTATTTGATACAAAATAAACCTGGGAAAGCAGAATTCTAAAATTGTTATCCTAATACCAGCATTAACCAATTTTGAAATAGAATGGGGATATAAAAGTAGACTTGAAAAAGTTGAAAGCTAATATTATAACATTCCGGGATGGGAAGACTCAATATTGTAAAGATGACCATTCTTCCCCCAAACATGAATTCAATGCAATCATCATCAAAACACAATAAAGTTTTTATGGAGATTGACAAGCTGATTCCAAACTTCATCTGGAAGAGAAAATGTACAGTGATAATTGACAGAAGAACAATGATGGGGGTCAAAACAAATGACAAAACATACTATAAATCAGTACCGATTAAAGCAGACTAGTATTTCTATAGGTATAAATAAAGAGATCAATGGAATAGAACAGAACAGACCCATGTATGTATGTGATTTAATACACACTAAAAGTCTAGTCAAAAAGATGGAAAAAGGATGAATCATTTAACAAAAATAATGTGACACTGACCATCCAACTGGAAACACATAATATTTGATTTCTAACTTGTGATACAACCAAAAAGAAAAAATTATAGATGGGTTTAAAGACCAAATATGACAACAAAATTATGAAAGTTTTAGGTGAAAATGGAAAGTATTTGGATAATTGGAGGCAGAGAAGACCTACCTAAGGAGATATAAAACCCAGAAGCCATGCAAGAAATTACTGAAAATGTAATTGTGTAAACATTGGTTGTAATTGTTTGAAGAAAGGCACCATTAGCAAAACTAAAACACCAGTGAAGGATTAGAAGAAAATGTCTGCAATATGTATAATGCCCACGAGCTTACTAGCTACAATATATTAAGATTCTACTACTGTAAGACAATAATAGAAGTGACTCAATTTTCAAAATGGCAAATACAAGTGGCTAATAAAAACATGATAAAATGCTTATTCTCAATAGTAACAAAAGGAATGGGAATTAAAAGAGCATAATGAGGGGCGCCTGGGTGAGTCAGCTGGTTAAGCGTCTGCCTTTGGCTCAGGTCATGATCCCTGGGATCCTGGGAGAGAGCCCCTCGGGCTCCGCAGGGAGCTTGCTTCTCCTTCTTCCTGTGTGTCCCCACCTACTCCCCACCCCATTCGTGCTCTCTCTCTCTCAAATAAGTAATAAGTAAATAAAATCTCTTCTTAAGAAAGAGCATAATGAGACCCTCCAGGTTGTAAATATTGAATAGCATGACTGGGGGAGGGGCTGCTCCAGAGGAGAGCAGAATTGGCTGTCAACAGGGACAGCTTAGTGGAATTGGCAGCATTCACCAAAAATTTGGAATGTTATGACCTTTGGCTGAATAATTTCACTTCTAGGTATCTATCTTAGAAAATATTTATGAGCATCAAGATATTTGGATCACAATAGTTACTGCAGTATTTTCTGTAAAAGAATTTTTAAACAACCAAACTAGTTACCAACAGGACAACAATGAAGCCAGGGTGCATGTTGCCTCTGGAAGACTAGCAGGAAGCATAGGGGATATGAAAAGTTGTTATTATTATGCTTATCATTTTCCTTCCTATATAATTCTGTGGAGGTTTTAAGTATCTTTAAGAGGGTTAATTGAATAATTCTGAAAAAAATTCCTTTAAATAAAAGAAAACACAGGTGGAGCAACTGAGCGCAGCTCTTCGTTAAGGCCAGTTCTCTTCCGGTGTGGGGCCATCTGGTCGCTCTTCCTTGTCAACAACCCGAGGGGGCTGGTGGAAAGAGCTCCCGTGTGAAGCTGGACTCTCCTCGACTCTGAGGCTCCCAGGGAATCCTCAACCTGCATTCCAGTCTGCATTCGGCTTTTTAACAATTCATTAAAAGTACAGCTTTGTTCTTCTAATGGCAGCTTTTATGGCGGCCACCTACTCTTCCAGCTCCTACAAAAGGGGAAGCAGAGTGTGTGTTTCCTGTCTCCATGGAATGGTGTGCAATTCCACTCACCTGGCTGCCTCGCCATCTTGCACGACATTGAGGCAAGTCACAAGTCTCAGGAGCTTAAGAGAGACAATTAGTGGCCTCTCCAGTTTATAGGTCAGGCAGGCCTTGTTTGACAGCTTTTATTCGTAGTGATTTCAGCAGCTCATTTTAACCAGTAGAGTGAGGGGGTAGACCCACAGATTTGGGAGTCAGGCAAAACCTGGATTATGACTTAGCTCCAAGTTTAACTTTGGGTGCCCTCACCTACAAAATGGGGACAATGCTAACAATACAGCCTACCTTAAGGCTTGTCGATCGGATCAACAAGAAACGGTGGTTACACACTGCCTGGAACAGAGGTAAGTTTCTAACAAATTATTATTACTTTCCAGAAACTGGTGGTGGAATACAAAATGTAATAAGACACAATTCCTACCTTCGAACTCATAGAACAGTGCAACAGAAAGAAGCATAACCAGATTCACAGCTAAACTCTGCCTTTTGTTCTAAATGCTATGATAGAAGTTTTCATTACCAGAGAAGGGCTAAGCCCAGCTGGGAGGAGGCAAGATCTGAGCCAAGTCTTGGAGGGCAATGGAAGCCAGGATTTGGGGCGTGGTGAGAGGGCAGGCAGGTGGCGTAACAGGGGAGGCGGCTATTTGGGGCGGAGGGAGCCACAGAAGCAGGATCTACCTGACGGCTGGGGGTGGGTACGGGCAGTGTGCTGTTAGTGCGGAGGGCATGACAGAGAGTGGCACCAAGAGAGGCAGCTGGAGAGGCCAGCAGGGCCATGAACCTGGGAGTCCCAGCCTTGCCGGAGGGCTTTTGAAGAGTTTCAATTGGGTTAGGTTTTTAGAGTATCATTTGCAGGTAGATGTAATTATTGGAATTGTTGGGGTGCAAGAAGGAGGGGCAGGGAGACCAACTAGGAGACTGTGGAGCGAAGGATGACAGCAAAGAGGGGTGGCCTTGATGCAGTCAGCAGGTAGACCTGGCGACCGCGGGGAGTGGGGAGAAGAGGTGTAGACTGAACCCAGGCTCCAACACTAGGTAAGAGCGAAGCTGGCAACGTCGTGGGGTCAGAATGAGAAGGGAGCTCAGTGGGGGCAGCACAGGCGATGTAGCACTCCTGCGTGTGCTCCCCAGAAGGCGACACATCCCATCTGGTGGTTCAAAGGCTTGTCTTCCCACTAGTATCCACTCTACAATAGCACTGGGGTCTCCGCCTTCATAATACGACACACCTTGTAAACACATGTGGAAATAATCCTCTAGTTCCCTCCCTCTACCACGGAGAGAGCTTAAATCTAGAGAGGTGAAAGGAATTGAGGGAGAGTTGAGAGTTCATGGCGGCGTCAGGACCTGAACCCTGGTCTCTCGTATTCCCAGGAAAAGCAGAGCTGGTGACGGTAGGTGGAATTCTTGGTTCCTCTGGCGTGAAGTGGCTGATTAGCCCTGGTTTGTGCTGAACTTCTTGCCTTTGGTGCTGTTATTTTGAATCAAGCTCACTTGAATAGTAATGTTTGAAGTGGGCTAGAGGTCCAGACCCTACTCCTCGCCTGGGGGCATGTACCTGCAAGCTGCTTTGATCCTAGGAGTCTCAAGCTCAGAAACCTATGACCATCTGTGTGGACGGGCACATTAACGCTAAATCCTCCACCCCGCCACAGCCCCCACAGCACCTGACTATTGCTTCAGTCTCCTTCCCACATTACCCTAGGCGAAGCTACCGTTCCAGCCTGGCCAGTCAGCACTACCCGGCCAGGTCTTGCTTTGTGTCTTGGCCCACGCTTTCCTGACCACAAGCCAAGGAGTCAGAAAGGATGCACTCCTGCCCCCTCCACTTCCTCCTTTGCTCACCAAAGTCGAGCCCTGGCTGTGATTTTGCATCACTCCAACCTGCACTGATTTTTCACCTCTCTGAACTTTGCCACCATTAGTATATACATTACACCATGTAGCATTTAATGATATTTTGGTTTGCACAACTATTTACATTTCCTTCGAATTACCTCCTCATCACACTTTGGTAAGCATACAGAAGGGTCCATGCAGCACTGCTGAACCTCTCTGGGTTTTCTAACCTGAAGGGGCTGGGGAAGAGTTTGCTAGAACAGAGGAGCCTCCTGGGAGAATGTAAAAAGAAGCCCAGAGTGCTGATGTTGACTCAGAAGGAAAGACGTGTTTCTATGTGTTGGAGAACCAGAGGCACTGATGCTGTTCCTTGGAACTGTTTTCTGGCAGTCCCTCCCGCACACCTGAGTGTCGTGCAGGGCAATGGGACTTTTTTTTTCCTTCTATGGGTAATCAGAAGGGGGAATGAAGCATGAGAGACTCTGGACTCTGAGAAACAAACTGAGGGCTTCAGAGGGGAGGGGGTGGGGGAATGGGATAGGCTGGTGATGGGTAGTAAGGAGGGCACGTATTGCGTGGCAATGGGACTTCTGAATAAAAAGGCCCGAGTTATTTCTCCAAAACTTCTGCCGGAGTACTGAAGAAGGAGCTGGCCTGCTGTGGGTCCTTCTGATGGAAGGCCAGCTTCCCCATTTGGGAGCCCAGGGTTCTAACATCTCAGCGGCAGGGGAGATCCCCGTGCCCAGCAGGGCAGAGCTGCTTGCAGAGCCCATCTCTGGCCAGACACAGAGGAACAGCGAAAACCGCTGAGGGCAATGGTCTTGTTAGTGAGCGCAAGTGGCGGACCTGGGAACATACAGAAATACTTAGAGGGCACTTTTTACAGAGCATTACGGCTCTGCCTGAGAGTGCTGGTGACATTTGGATAATTATGGTTAAATATGACCCCATCAGTACCTGCAGGATTACACGGGGCCTCGTTGAAGTCAGTGACCTTGGTGAACCGCCCAGGTGGAGAAATTCAAGGAATGGTTGTAATTGACATCTTGCCCTTTCCTCTCCGCGCATGAGAAAGCGCCTCTCTCCACTGCTCCGCCAGGGGGCAGGAGAGGTCACATTACACAGAATTTAAAAAAAGAAAAGGAAAAAACTCAACTTTTCCCCCAAACTGGTTTCCACCTCATGAAACCGAATCCTCCGGCTGTGGCGTCCCAGACGCCCGCCCCGACACGCCCCTCGCCCGCCGCCTCCCCCTGCGCCCCTGCCCTGTGCTGTCGGGTGCTCCGTGGTCCCAGCACCTCTGCCCGCGAGCCCTTTGCCCTGAAGATGAAGGTTTGGCTGCTGCTTGGTCTTCTGCTCGTGCACGAAGCGCTCGGGGAAGGTGAGTGACCCTGGGCGGGGACGACCCAGTGTGTGCCTTCATTTAGCCTCGATCCCCAACCAGGGTCCTCCCGCAGCCGACAGTCCTCCAGCCAGCTCTTTCCATAACTTTTGACCTTCCAAGGGTTGCCCTTGGCCCTGCCGCGTGCACCTGCCTCTTCTTACCTCCTCTCCACCTCCCCGGGGCTCCCCTGGGAATAGTGGCCACTACCCCTTCCCTTAGGGTTCCCACTAGGACCGCCCCAGCGCTCCCAGAAAGCTTTGGCGGGCAAACCGAGCATCCCCTGCCAGCGCCTGGTCCAGCCCCCAGTGTCAACGTGTCTTTCTGGGAGGTGGCGGCGGGAGCTGGGAGCGGTGGCTCGCCGCCACCTCTGCGTGCGCGCGCTCTCCCCGGATCTCCGCTTCTGAGGGCGGCTGCCACCCAAGCAAGGCAATGGCTGATTCTTTGGCAAAATTTGAAGTGTCCTCGTCCTCCTGCCAGCCTCAGTCCTTGATTTGTTTCGTATACCGCCTTGGGCTTGACTCCCCCAAGACCTACCTAATAAAAAACCTGTTAACACTTAACTGATTGGGGGAAAGATGAAGAAAATGCATTTTTGTACAGCATATGGATGCCCTTGTGCCTTTTTATTGTTTTGAGTGTGTGCCTTTCCGGGGCTCACTCTGTTGTTTAGACCTGCAACCACAAGGTCAGGCTTTATTTGTGTGTGTGTGTGTGTGTGTGTGTGTGTGTGTTGTTGTTGTATCTATACCTATGTTTATATAGGACTTTAGCGTTTGGTTGGCTCCATTATTCAGTGTTATTTATTTGTACAGTATATTTGGCACCTGGGTCCATCCTGGTATCCTGGAACCTCCCTTGGAATTCCTCAGCTACAGCCAGGATTTTTGCTTAGTTTTGCTTGAAAGCAGCTTTTGCTGTTATGCAATCTCACTCTGGAGCCACCTCAACCTGGCTCACATTTTATCCACCACTCAATCCTGAGCAGTTCCTGTATTTTACCATGAAACTGGAAGCATTTGCCCCCCAAAACCACATTCTAGTTTGCAAAGTCCAAGATGGTTGTGGGGCTTGAAGCTGAGCTGAGGACCCTCCAGCCTAGAGACTTGCTGAATCAAGTGTAGGCAATGCTTCTGCCCCAGGAGCAACGGGTCCTTTGCCCAGAGAGCGGCTGGTATGAGGTCACATTATAAAATGCACTACTAAAAGGCTCCTGGCAGGTCCCTGTATGTCACTGCTCAAGTGCCAGAAATACAGAATCTGGTATCTCTTTTTTTTTTTTTTTTTTTTTTGAATAGGGCAGGAGATGGCCAGCCCCATGCACTGCCTTCCAGATCTTTCCCAGCCAATATATGTCCAGACCATGAGGATGATTGCAAACACCTGCCTGAATCAGTTAGCATCTGTTTAAGTCAAATGTAATTCATATAAACAATAAAGCTTTACAAGACAGAGAAAGTTGAGCACAAAGGATATTTTATAATAAATGATACATTTGAGGTGTGATAATAGTACTGTGGCTTTGTTTTTAAAAGTATATGTAGACTAGTTATCAAGACAATACTGAATCCATAATTAGAAAAGTAAATCTGCTTCATTAAATTATGTAACTGTTTTCCTAAACCCATTAAGAGTGGGTTTTTTGTTTCTTGCTTGTTTTGGTTTTTTTCCCGTTTGGAGTGATCATGGGGCTGGCTGGGCCAGGAACCAGCCAAAGAGAGCGGCATATACAGAAGCCCTTCCAGCGCCGACCTCTGATGGGCAGGTTGGAATATGCTGCAGCCTGTTCACCCCAAAGCACACACTGCAGACACAAGGCCCGGGGCTCAGCTCATGCCACTGCCTTTTGCTTTTCTGATCATTTCTAGAAAAGGTCTTCTAATAGTAGGAGGCTGCCTTGCAAGCACATATTGGCTCTAATCTGCTCTACCCCAGTGAAGTTTGCCTTGCCTAAATCTGAAACGCTTTGTTGACATTTTTGAAAGTAGTGTTATCCCTTGTCACGAAGAGTGGGAGCTGGAAGGGCACATACTACTCAGGTGGCGTGATAATGAGGCATGAAGACCGTTAATGAACAGCCCAAGGTTCCCCTTCGAGTCCGGCATGGTGTACAGCGTGGGATTGTCAGCATTTGTGTAGAATACGTGCCACTGTGTTTCTTCATGTGGTGCTGCTGTTTTTACATAAAAACGTATAAAATCATAGGCTCTTAACAATTTTCCATTTACATAAATACTTAGTTTTAATATATAATATTTAATTGATTTAATATATCCATAAACATGGATTTGTTACTGTTTTGTTGAATTTACCCCAGACCTTTGGTCAATGTTAATGTGCTCTTCAGTCTCTCATGGGCTTATTTTGTATCCCGTGGAAGGTTCTCTCTCTGGGAAGACTGTAGAGATTTATTGTGATACATGGGGAAAGCAGCCGCATCTCTAAGGACGCAGGGAGGGAGACACGGCCAATGAGGTTTCAACCAAGACTCTGTAGCATTTTTGTGTTTCAATGTATTCCTTGGAAAAGGAGTATAAAAATTAGTTCAGAAATCCTTATAACGAAAGAAGAATTGTAAAAATTGTCACCATTTAGGACCGTAAATAACGTCTCTACGCATGTGGGATCTTGGCCCATATGTTTGACATACAAAACAATCTCTGATCCTTAGAGTCAAAAATGAGAACAGAGACAGGGCTGCGTGCCGGCCAGACGAGTGAGTCCTGAGGACTGATGCATCTCCCTGGACAGCGTTGAGAAGCCCCGACTCTGTTTGCCCATAATCTAATGGAGAGGACAGAGAGTGGACAAACGAGATGAAATATCAGGAAGTGCTAAGCGGCATGAAGATAAAAAACCAGGACGTATCCGTTTCCTAGGGCTGCTGAAACAAAGTCCCACAAACCAGGTGGCGTAGGACAACAGAAGTTGATTGTCACCCAGATCTAGAGGCTAGCAGTCAGAAATCAAGGCGTTCGCAGGACCATGCTGCCTCTGCCGTGCTGGGTCTCCCCGCCTCTTCCTGGCTTTTGCTGGTGGCCGTCTGTCCTTCATGCTCCTGGGCCTGTAGCTGAATCACCCCAATTGCTGCCTCTGTTGCCACGTTGGTGGTCTGCTCCCTATGTGTCTTTGACTTCATGTGGCATTTTCCTCTGTGTGTCTCTTTATTTTTTTAAGATTGATTTATTTATTAGAGCAGGTGGGTTGGGAGAGGGGCAGAAGGAGAGAATCCAGAAGTAGTGTAGCCCACCCCACTCCACTGAGCCCGGGGCTCGATCTCACAACCCTGAGATCATGATCTGAGCCAAAATCAAGAGTCAGGTGCTTAATCGATTGAGCCACCCAGGCGCCCCATGTGTCTCTTTTTATAAGGACAGCAGCACATTGGATAGGAGCCCACCCTAATGACCTCATCTTAACTTGGTTACAACCGCCAAGACCCTATTTCCAAATAAGGTCACACTCACCCGTACCAGGGGGTAGGACTTCAATGTGCCTTTTTGTGGGCACAAGTCAACATGTAACGTGGGGTAAGAGGATGGAGGGGCCACAGAGGGGAGTGCGAACGTGGTTTGGGCAGGAGAGTCCGAGGCCTGCTCAGAGGATACACAGGCAGCAGGTGTCGGGAAGAAGAGGTGTGCAGGCCAAGGGCACAGTGGCCAGTGCGGCCGAAGGACTGATAGGTGGGAGACAGGAAATGGCAAAGTCTAGTAGGGCACAGGAAGACTCCGGACTTTATTCTAAATTAGATGGAAGTCACTGGAGGGTCTTGACCAGAGGAGCGTCCATGACACGATTGATGTTTCCAAAGGTAGGAGTGCTAGAGGGGAAGCTGGGAGCTTACATAGGGAGAGGTTTTAGAAGTCTGTGTGCAAAGCCGCTTGGTCTAGTGTGGCCGCAGTGGATGTAGGCACTTCTCCCTACAGACTGGGTTCTGGTTCTACGAAGCCAAAAGGATTTGCTGCTGGATTTGATGTGGCCTAGGAGAAAAAGGAAAGAGCCATGTGTGACTCTGAGGTTTTTAACCTGAGTAACTGGGTGAATAGAGTTGTCATATACTGGTAAAGGGACACTGGGGAAGGAGCCAGACGGAAGGGGCATCCAGAGGTCAGTCTGGACACCTTCAATTTGAGATGCCTACTAGCTTTCCAAGTGGCAGAGCTGAGTAAGCAACAGAATATTCAGGTCTGGAGTTTAGAGGCAAAGTCAGGACAGGACAAGGCAGCAGTTCTCAGCATGTAAATGCTGCTAGTACCCAGGGGGCTGTGTGAGGCCACTTGGAGATTGAGTGTCCTACACGATTGAGCTGAGTTGCAAGGATTAAGCCCTCAGGACTCAGGTCAGGCAGGAAAGGAAGGCGAGGAAGGGCTGCCAAACAGACTGAGAAGGAGTTGTCAGCGACGTAGGTGGTAACAACAACAACAACAACAGAAAAACAAAAACTAATGCAGCACTGTGTTTTAGGAGCCAGGCTTCAAGAGGACCGTGATCATTTCCCAATACATACAAATAGCAAACCCTTATGTTGTACGCCTGGAGCTAATATGCATCAGTTATATTTATTTTTAAAAGGGAGCAGTCAGCCCTGTTCTAATGAATATTTTAAAGAATGTTTAAAGTAAGCTTTTTATTATTGAAATATAGTTAACATACATTACATTAATGTCACGTGTACAATATAGTGATGCAACATTGTATCCAGTATGACATGCTCACCACCATGGCTGTAGTTACGCAGTTATTTCAGTATTATTGACTGTATGCCCTATGCTGTACTTTATCCCCATGACTGATTTATTTCATAGCTGGAAGCTTCCACATCATAGTCTCCCTCCCTGCCCCCCTCGCCTGCTTTGGTGACCTGTAGGTTACTTCCTATATCCATGAGTCTCCTTCTGTTTTGCTTGTTCATTTGTTTTTTAGATTCTACATGGAAGTGAAATCCTACAGTATTTGTCCATAACTCTGACTTATTTCACTTAGCGTAATATACCGCAGGTCCAGCCATGTTGTCACAAATGGCAAAATTTCATTTTTTTATGGCTGAGTGCTATTCTGTTGTGTGTATACAGCACATCTTTACCCATTCCTCTATCGGAGGATGCTTAGGTTGCTTCCATATCTTGGCTGTTCTAAAGGTGCAATGAATGTAGAGGTGTATATATATTTTAGAATTAGTGTTTTAATTTTCTTCAGATAAATACTCAAAAGTGGAATTGTTGTATCATATGGTATTTCTATTTTTAATACTTTGAGGAAGCCTCATACTGTTTTCAATAGTGGCTGCACCCATTTACATTCCCACCAACAGTGCAGGAAGGTGTCTTTTTTTCCACTTCCTCGCCAAAACTTGTTTCTTGTGTTGATTTTAGCCATTTTGACAGGTGTGAGGTGATATCTCACTGTGGTTTTTTTTTTTAATAAAAATCTTTCTTTTTAAGATTTTATTTGTCGGAGAGCGAGGGGAGAGAGAATGCAAGCAGGGGGAGCAGCAGGCAGAGGGAGAAGCAGGCTCCCTGCTGAGCAAGGAGCCTGAAGCAGGACTCAATCCCAAGAACCTGGGATCATGACCTGAGCCAAAGGCAGATGTTTAACCAATTGAGCCACCCAGGCGCCCCTCGCACTGTGGTTTTGGTTGCCATTTACCTGATGGTTAATGATGCTGAACAGCTTTTCATGTGTTCATTGGCCATCTGTATGTCATCTTTGGAAAAATGTCTACTCAGGTACTGTGCCCATTTTTTAATCAGACTGTTTTTTGGTGTTGAGTTGTGCAACATCTTTATATATTTTGAATATTAATCCCTCATCAGATACATAATTTGCAAATATCTTCTATTCAGCAGGTTGCCTTTCCCTTTTGCTGATGGCTTCCTTTGCTGTGCAATCCTTTTCAGTTAGATGTAGTCTCAATTGTTTATCTTTCCTTTTGTTGCCTTCGCCTATAAAGAGATCCAAAAAAATATTGCTAAGAGTGATGTTTAAGAATTTACTGTTTTTTTAAAATTTTTTATTATGTTATGTTAGTCACCATACAGTACATCATTAGTTTTTGATGCAATGTTCCATGATTCATTGTTTGCGTATAACACCCAGTTCTCCATGCAATACGTGCCCTCCTTACTACCCATCACCGGCCTATCCCAATCCCCCACCCCCCTGCCCCTCTGAAGCCCTCAGTTTGTTTCCCAGAGTCCACAGTGTCTCGTGGTTCCTTCCCCCTTCTCTTTACTCCCCATTCATTCTTCCCTTCCTTCTCCTACCAATCTCCCTGCTATTCCTTATGTTCCACAAATGAGTGAAACCATATGATAATTGACTTTCTCTGCTTGACTTATTTCACTTAGCATTATCTCCTCCAGACCTGTCCATGTTGCTGCAAATGTTGGGTATTTGTTCTTTCTGATGGCTGAGTAATAGTCCATTGTATATATGGACCGCATCTTCTTTATCCATTCGTCTGTTGAAGGGGATCTCGGCTCCTTCCAGAGTTTAGCTATTGTGGACAATGCTGTTATGAACATTGGGGTGCATATGGCCCTTCTCTTCACTATGTCTGTATCTTTGGAGTAAATACCCAGTAGTGCAATTGCTGGGTCGTAGGGTAGCTCTATTTTTAACTTTTCGAGGGACCTCCACACTGTTTTCCAAAGTGGCGGTACCAACGTGCATTCCCACCAACAGTGTAAGAGGGTTCCCCTTTCTCCACATCCTCTCCAACATTTGTTGTTTCCTGCCTTGTCAATTTTTGCCATTCTGACTGGCGTAAGGTGGTATCTCAATGTGGTTTTGATTTGAATTTCCCTGATGGCTAATGATTTTGAACATTTTTTCATGTGCCTGTTAGCCATTTGTATGTCTTCATTGGAAAAGTGCCTGTTCATATCTTTTGCCCATTTTTTGATTTGATTATTTGTTTCTCATGTATTGAGTTTGAGAAGTTCTTTATAGATTTTGGATACCAGCCTTTTATCTGTAGTTTCATTTGCAAATATCTTCTCCCATTCCGTGGGCTGCCTCTTTGTTTTGATGACTGTTTCTTTTAGGAGTTTAGGGTTTCAAGTTTACATTTAGGTCTGTCATCCATTCTGATTTTATATAATTTGTATATTGATTTGATCTTTGTGTATGGTATAAGACAGTGGTCCAGTTTTATCCTTTTGCATGTAGCTTTCCAGTTTTCCCAACACCATTTCTTGAAGAGACTGTTTTTCCCCATTGTATATTCTTACCCTCTTTGTCATAGATTAATTGACCATATAAGGGTTTACTGTTGGATTCTCTATTCTGTTCCACTGATTTGTTTGTCAATTTTTGTATCAGTACCATACTGTTTTGATTATTTCCAAGTGGCAATACTTGAATACTTGCGTACTTGAAATTTGGGAGCATGATACTTAAAGCTTTGTTTTTCTTTCTCAGGATTGCTTTGGCTTTCTGGGGTCTTTTGTGGTTCCATTTAAATTTTAGGATTATTCTAGTTCTGTGAAAAACGCATTGATATTTTGATAGGAATGGCACTGAATCTATGAATTGCTTTGGGTAGTATAGACATTTTAATAATATTAGTTCTTGTAATCCATGAGCTTGGTATATCTTTCCATTTCTTTATGTCATCGTCATTTTCTTTCATTAATGTCACAGTTTTCAGAGTAGGTCTTTCACTTTCTTAATTAAATTTATTCTTAAATATTTTATTCTTATTGAGGCAATTATAAGTGAGAATGTTTTCTTAATTTACATTCAGCCTGTTTATTAGTGTTATAGAAACACAGCAGATTTCTGTATATTAACGCTGTATCCTGCAACATTACTCAATTCATTTATGAATTCTAGTAGTATTTTTGGTGGGGTCTTTAGGATTTTCTATATATAATATGTCATCGCAAATACAGACAATTTTACTTCTTCCTTATCAATTTGGATGACTTTTAAAAAGATTTTATTTATTTGAGAGAGAGAGAGAGAGAGTGCACAAGTGTGGGAGAGGGGCAAAGGGAGAAGCAGACTCCCCACCGAGCAAGGAGCTCAATGCAGGGCTCCATCCCAGGACCCTGGGATCATGACCTCAGCCAAAGTCAGATGCTTAACGACTGAACCATCCAGATGCCCCTCAGTTTGGATGACTTTTATTCATTTTTCTTGTCTGTTTGCTGTGGCTAGGACTCCTGGTAATGTTTTGAATAGAAGTGGTGGGAACGAGCATCATAGTTTTCTCCCTGCTCTTAGAAGAAAAGCTTGCAGCTTTTCACCATTGAATATGTTGTTAGCTGTGGGTTTTTCACATATGTGCTTTATTATGTTGAGGTATGTTTCATCTATACCCATTTTGTTGAGAGTTTTTATCATGAACAGATGTTGAATTTTGTCAAATGCTTTTTCTGCATCTATTGAGATGAACATTTGGTTTTTATCCTTCATTTGGTTAATGTTGTATCATGTTGATTAATTTGCAGATATTGACCCGTCTGTGATTCCCTGGAATAAATAAATCCTATTGGATCATGACATATAATCCTTTTAATGTATTGTTGACTGCGGTTTGCTAGTATTTTGTTAAGGATTTTTGCATCCATGTTCATGAGGAAGAGTGGCCTGTAATTTTCTTTTTTTGTAGTGTTTGTCTGGATTTGGTATCAGGGTAATAGTTGCCTCATAGAATGAATTTGGAAGCAATCCTTCTTCAATATTTTGGAATAGTTTGAGAAAGTTAGGTATTTATTCTTCTTTAAATGTTTGGTAGAATTTACCAGGGAAGCCATCTGGTTCTGACTTTTGTTTGTTGGGATTTTTTGGTTACTGATCCAATTTAATTACTAATAATCAGTCTGTTCAGATTTTCTATTTCTTCCCAATTCATTCTTAGAAGATTGTACGTTTCTAGAAATTTACCCATTTCTTCTAGGTTGTACCATTTGTTGGTGTGTCATTGTGCATAGTAGTCTCTTGAGAATCTTTGTATATTTGTCGTGTCAGTTGTAACTTCTTTTTCATTCTGATTTTCTTTATTTGGGCTCTTTTTTTCTTCGTGTGTGGCTGAAGACTAATCAATTTTCTTTTGTCAAAGAACCCACTTTCGTTTCATTGGTCTTCTCTATGTTGTTTTTTTTGGGGGGAGGTGTCTATTTTATTTATTTTTCACTCTGATCTTTATTATTTCCTTCCTTCTACTAATTTTGGGCTCCCCCCCCTTCCAACTCCTTTAGATGTAAGGTTAGATTTGAGACTTCCCTTGTTTCTTGAGTTAGGTCTGTATCTCTATGAACTTCCTCTTAGAACTGTTTTGCTGCATCCCATAGATTTTGGAAAATTGTGTTTCCATTTTCATTTGCCTCTAGGTATTTTTTATTTATTTTAGTTCTTCAATGGCCCATTAGTTGGTTAGTAGCATTTTGTTTAGCCTCTACATGCTTGTGTTTTTTCTAGCTTTTTTTTTTTTTTGGCTCATAATTGATTTCTAGTTTCATATTTTTGTGGTCAGAAAAGATGTTTGGTATGATTTCAGTCTTAAATTTACTGAAACTTGTTTTGTGGCCTAACATGTGATCTGTCCTGGTTTATGTTCCATATGCACTTGAAAAGAATATGTATTCTGTTGATTTCGGATGTAACATTCTGTATATATTTGTTAAGTCTGTCTACTATGTTGCTCAAAGTGATTCTTTATTGATTTTCTGTCTGGATGATCTATCCATTGATCTAAGTGGGACTTTTTGCCCCCTACTCTTACTGCATTACTGTGAAATTCTCTATGTATGTTAAAATTTGCTTTTGTATTTGGTGCTCCCACATTGTGTGCATGGATATTTACAATGTTTATATCCTCCAGCTGGATTGATGCTTTTATCAGTATGCAATACCCTTCTTTGCCATTTTTATAGTCTTTGTTTTAAAGTGTCTTTTGTCTGGGAGCCCGTGGGTGGCTCATTCAGTGAAGCATCAGACTCTTGATTTCAGCTGAGGTCATGATCTCAGGGTGATGGGATCAAGCCCCCTGCCCAGCTCTGTGCTGAGCATGGAGCCTGCTTGGGATTCTCTCTCTCAAACAAACAACAAACAAACAAACTCTTTTGTCTGACATAAGTATTGTTACCCCAGGTCTTTTTTTTTTTTTTTTTAATCTCCATTTGCATGGATAATCTTTTTCCATCCCTTCACTTTTGGTCTGTGTGTGTGTGTATTTAGCTCTGAACTAAGTCTCTTAAAGCCAGCATAGAGATGGGTCTTGTTTTTTTATATAATCACTTATCCTATGTCTTCTGATTGGAGCATTTATCAATAGTTAAAGTAATTATTGACCGATATATACTTATTGCCATTTTGTTCACTGTTTTCTGGTTGCTTTTATAGTTCTCTCTGTTCCTTTCTTCTTCTCTTGCTCTCTTCTCTTGTGATTTGATGACTTTCTTTAGTGCTATGTTTAGAAATCTCCCTTTGTTTTTTTTGTTTTGTTTTGTTGTTTTTTGGGTTTTTTTGTAAAACTATTGTAGGTTTTTGGTTTCTGGTTACCACGAAGTTTATATATAGCATCCTATTTATATAGCAATCTATTTTAAGTTAATGGCTGCTTAAGTCTGAACACATTCTAAAAGCACTGTGCTACATTTTTACCTTCCCCACGTTTTATGTATGCGACGTCATATTACATTTGTGTGTGTGCGTATCCATTAAATAATTATTGTAGATACAGTTGATTTTACTTTTAACCTTCACACTAGTTTCATAGGTGGTTGATCCACTCCCTTTACTATACATATGCTTTTACTGGTGAGATTTTTCTTTCATCATTTTCTTCCACTAATGACTTTTTTTTTCTGTCTCAAAGAAGTCCCTTTAACATTTCTTATAAGGCCAGTTTAGTGGTGATGAACTCTTTTAACTTTTGTTTGTCTGGGAAACTTTATCTCTTTTTCAATTTTGAATGATAATCTTGTGGAGTAGAATATTCTTGATTGCAGTTTTTTCCTTTGGCACTTAGAATATATTATCCTCTCCCTTCTGGCCTGTGAGGTTCCTGCTCGAAAACCAGCTGATAATCTTTTGGGTGTCCCCTTGTACACAACTTGTTGCTTTTCTCTTGCTGCTTTCAAGATTCTCTCTTTATCTTTAATTTTTGATATTCAATTCTATTGTGTCTAGATATGGACACCTTTGGGTTCATCTTTGGGTTTGGGGCTTTCTGTTCTTCTTGAACTTGAATGTCTGTTTCCTTCCCCAGGTTAGGAATGTTTTCAGCCATTATTTTTCAAATAAATTTTCTGTCCTTTTCTCTCTATCCCTTCTGGCAACTCTGCAATGCAAATGTTTGTACGCTTAATGTTGTCCTAGCTTTTCCTTAAGCTATCCTCATTTTTTTTAAATCTTCTGTGTTATTTCCAATACCCTGTCTTCCAGATCACTGATCCATTTTTCTGCATGTTCTAATCTGCTATTGATTCCCTTAGTGTATTTTTTATTTCAGTTATTGTATTCTTCAACTCTGATTGGTTCTTTTTAATATTTTCTTTCTCTTTGTTGAAGTTCCCACTGTATTCATCCAGTCTTTCCCTGAGTCCAATGAGCATCTTTATGACCATGACTTTGACCTCTTTATCAGATGGATTACGTCTCCAATTTGTTTAGTTCTATCTAAGATTTTGTCTTGCTCTTTTGTTTGGAACATATTCCTCTGTCTCCTCATTCTCTGACTCTGTGTGTGTTTCTATGTTTTAGGTAGATTAGGTCCCTCTTCCAGTCTTGAACAACATGGCATCATGTAAAGGGTGTCCTGTGGGGCCTGGAAGTGCAATCTTTCTTGGTTGCCAGAACCAGACATTCCAGGATCACCTTGTGTGGGCTGCATGTGCCTTCCTGCTGTGGCTGGAACACAGCTGCTATGGGCATATTTTTGGGTGAGGTTGGTCCTGTGGGAGCCACTTTGGGGGTGCTCTGGTCCTGGCAGAGACCACTGACCTGGTGCAATTGGCCAGGAGCTGTCAAAGTTACATCTCTGTCCTGGAATAGAAGTATTTATTCTTGGGGCGCCTGGGTGGCACAGCGGTTGGGCGTCTGCCTTCGGCTCAGGGCGTGATCCCGGCGTTATGGTATCGAGCCCCACATCAGGCTCCTCCGCTATGAGCCCGCTTCTTCCTCTCCCACTCCCCCTGCTTGTGTTCCCTCTCTCGCTGGCTGTCTCTATCTCTGTCGAATAAATAAATAAAATCTTTTTTAAAAAAAGTATTCTTAGAAATTGCTATTTTAAGAAAATGATACTTTGAGAAATGGTAGGAGGGTGTTTTGGAGTAGGGTTCTTGAAGGGAGTAAGGAAAGGAAAGCCTCTCACCTTTACATTTTCATCTCCCAAGTGTCATTGCTTTCCTACCTTCTCAGCATTGTTCTTGGGGAAGTGTATGTATTCTTGTGGTGTGTTTCATGAGGAATCAAAAACTTAGAGTTGTTCACCAGTTTATATAACTCACTGGGGAAGCCCTGAGCTACTCAACAAATTAATACTGTGGTTATTTTCATGCGACCCTCATGCCAGACCTTTACCATTAACTGTCCATAGGGAGAAAAAGGCAAATAGCTACAGACCTTTTTATTAATGACAGTATTCATATCTAGTCCTCCTCTGAGCATCTGTCAGTGATTCTGCTAGCGAATTTGGGTTTTTTTCCTTTTTAATTCCTCCAACATTAATCTATAGAATTAGAGAGGTTAGTAGTTAAGTCACCTTTATTAAAGGTTTGATTGCAATCCTCAACTAGTGCGGAAGGATTACAGTCCTTTACCCTGTTTGCTTCTTATTTTATAACGTTTATTCATTTATTTTGGAGACAGGCTTTTAACCAGTGTCTTTTCACTTAGGGATTCTAATGTATGCCTTGGAAAAGCATAACCAGCCCTTCCGGGAAGGTTGTACTCTTCTCCCTGGCATCATCGTCTGTTTGGTTTGGAACTTCTTGTCAAAGCTTGGGGCATATCACACAAGAAAACCACTTATACAAGGGTGCTCTGCATGAGATTTGGGGGGGGGGAGAAAAGAAGAAGAAAAGAAACTTATGAATCAAAGGACAATAGTGAATCAAAGGACAATAGCATGAACGAGAGAAGACTCTAGAACTGGCATCCCAGAGTCTGTTTCTTTGCTAGCTTCTTAGTGACCTGGGGTGAGCTACTTGGCATCTGTGATCTCAATTATTTCACCGGTAAATCAGGAAGAAGATTAACTGCTTTGCTTCCATTACAAATTTATCATGGAGATCACCATGAGACCTTATCACAAGACAACCACAAAATAGCAAGTAGAACTTAGCTAGCACTTATTTACTGTGGGTCAGACACTATTCTCAGTATGTTAAATGTATTAACTCATTTAATCCCCACAACGGTCGATGAGATAGTCCTTACTAACATATAACTCAATTTACAGATGAAGAAACGGAGAGAGAGGATAAATAACTTCCCAGTGTCACACAGCTAGTAAGTGGCAGCTAGGACCTGAAGTCAAAATGTTATTTAATGATTTGTGAATTTTACCACCTATTTCTCTACAAAATATATTACTATCAGCTCAAATAGCAATATATTGCTATCCACTCAAAAATGCAATGGTAATGGGCTTTCACTTTTATTTATAATTTTTTTAGACCTTTCAAAAATAATTTACATGGGTAGAAAAGTCATATTCTTCAAGAAGTTAGACTTGGAATTTGGGAACCACTCAAACCCAGGTCTGTCTGGGTATCTTATGGGGTCAGTAGGCTGGCTCTTGTAACTTAGTGTCATTGTTATCAAACCATGGACAATTCATTCGTCAGGCAGCTGGACCAACCATACAGTTAGATCAGTTGGTATGTCTATTTGGTGAACAAGTCAAATTCCTTTGTAGGGATAATACCACATATCAGGAGGCATAAAATCCATAATTAGGCAATCTAATGTTCCTCAGTAGCAGAGTCCCACAGGCTCGGAGAGCTTAGAAGTCAAGACGGGTTGTCTAAATTCCACAGCATTTGCAGACAGTTGTGGTTATTTCTGATAGCTTGGATTCCTGCTACGTGATAAAGAAGACACATCAAATTAGACTTCAACCCGGAAGTCCATGAATCCCACAGGCATGGTGTGATCGAAATGCCTGCGGGGCACAGATGATGGACATTCTAATGGTACACCTTAATTTTCTACCTTAAGTAAAGTATTATGACTTTTACTCTATTGCAAAACTGAGACTTAACATTCACAACTGACGTTGCTGGATTAGTGGGCTCATGTTGATCTGACATGTTCCCAGTGGTTACAGTGCTTCTTCTAGAAGGTTGGGGAAATATGTGCATGTGTGCCAATGCCCGCCCTCCTCTGTCATTAGCACTTTGGGGGTAAATAAGCCAAACGTGCAGGATCAGGGGAAGTCTCGGCAAACAGCAGGTTCACCAGCAGGCACTGGGGACTAGCCTTAGAGACCGGTGCTTAAGAACACAGCTCTGCTCGCTGGAAGGACTGAAGAAGCTTCGCAGGGCCCATGACCCAGAGCAGCTAGAGGAGAGGAAGGATGGGAAATAACTAGAGACTCAGGCCTAGGGAAAGGAGAAGGGGTCTCAACTGGCCCTGAAGTCATGGAAAAGAACAGGGCTCAGGCAGCAAGACATGCAAGCCCGAAGAAGGCAGCATGTTGAGGAGTTGATGTTGATTGATACTGGGTTCGGAGTGGGATTGATTCCAGAGTCTGGGCTCAGCTGAACTAAAAGTGGCATCAAAATGGCTCCTGTTTCAAAGGGCGAAGGGCAACATGCAAAGGAAGCCAAGTCTATCATTACACAGTTGAGTCCAGATCAGCTGAATTTTTAGTACATAAGAGTATGGCTCCATGAAATGCTCACACACTGTGCCCACACCTGTAACTAGCCCAGATCAAGAGAGAATGTTCCTGGAAAGTCCCCTCCCGTCCCCTCCTGGTCATCTCACCCCTTCAAGGAAAATTACTACCTGACTTCTCAGGGATTCAAACATGAAGTTTCTAAAAACTGCATTTGTGATATTTATAAATCAGGAAATCTGCATTTCCGCCATCTTTGAGGTATTAGGTCCAGCAAGAGTAGGCACGTACTCTCTTAAAGCAGGGGCCTGCCGAAGAGGAACAGCTGTCCCTTAGGGAAGGCATGGCCCCACCAGGCCCGCTTGGCTTACCTTGTTTGGTCACCTGCCTGGCCCACTGGTATAAGAGCTTGCAACACTTACCTTTTTCTATTTCTTGATCCCAATTTCAATGTCTTTGTACTTTGACCACCCCAAGTCTTAAGTACACCGGCATAGAATTAGATAAATAAAACATCAAAAAGGAAAAGATTTTCTCCTGATTTATCACTCTTCCCCCATTTTATACAAATGCCCTGTAATTCCCTCAGTTGGCGAAGATTTGTGTAGCTATCTATTCAAAATATATACAGGATATTTATCTATATGTAGTGAAATGAGCACTTGGTGTAAGAGTCGGAAGACCTGAATTCTACTCTCACAATCTGCCACTAGCCAGCTGTGTGCAACAGGGTCTCCTGAATTTTTTAAATCTACAACATGAGAATTTTACCTAAATGACCTCTCAGGGCCCTATAAGTTGGGACATTTGGTAATTTTGTGGGTATATAGTGAGGTTGCCCTTGAGTTCGTGCAGACAGAGGGGAAACTGTAACTGCATGGTCTTCTCATCCGTGCTGGGTGGGTGCAAGTCCAAGGCTGTACAGGCATGTGGGGCATTTGAGGTTTCTGGAGCCCAGTGGCATAGCAAGGGAAGGGAAGTGGGAGCCGTTCTCCCCGGGTGCAGGCAATAAGGGGTGAATTGTCTATAGAGAAAGGAAAAACAGTAATAAAATGGACTCAAAGTAGGTCGGCTTTTTATTATCACCCTTTGCCAGCAATTATTCACAATGTTGGTGATCATCTTCCCCCCAAAAGATTTTTTTTGGCTAAGTTCTAAACCATTGCTACAGTTACTTTTGAGCTTTTAATAACTTATGTGGAAGTTTAAAATGAGCACAGGTTTGGGGCTCCCGGGTGGCTCAGTGGGTTAAGCGGCCAACTGGGTTTCAGCTCAGGTCATGATCAGGGTTGTGGGATGGAGCCCCCTGTCGGGTTCCTCGCTCAGTGGGGAGTCTGCTTGAGATTCTCTCTCCCTCTGCTCCTCCCCCCACTCATGTGCCTGCTCCCTCTAAAATAAATCTTTAAAAAATAAAAATAAGTAAATGAGCACAGGTTTAGGACTTACTCCTTCCTAAGCTTTGTATGATGTATGGACGTCGTCCACCCAGATACACCCAGACTCCACTGTGCACGCTCATTTGGGAGACAGTGTGTAGTGGTTTGAACTCCTCTGAGTGTGCTCATGGGGCAGTCTGTGTCTGCACTCCCTGGAGATGACCTATTCCTGCGTTTAAACAGTAAATTCAGAATGAACAATGACCGCCCTGAGACCACAAGGACAGGAAACAGCCTTGAGTGGCCTTGATGCTACCGTTCGCTGTGACCCCTTAGAGACTGTAAGGGTGAACTACAAGGAATAGTCTTGTGGTTTGGTAAGTGTGATTTTAGTTCATATGTGCAATATTTTGCTGAATTGGAATAAAATCTTTGAAGCTGAAATACCTTCCCTCTCGGAGACTCATTGTTTTACAACTAAAGAATGAACCGGGAACGTAGTGATTATGGCTGAAAATAATTTTCATGTAGGAGACGAGTGTCAAAAATTCACCTGCTTTAAGTGTGGGCTCCTCAGGTTCGTTACTACTTGAGTCATTGTTCTCTCCTCACGTTTGTATAGTTACTGGCCAACAGCCTCCCAAGAACAAGCGTCCAAAGGAGCCGGGAGAGAATAGAATCAAGCCCACCAACAAGAAGGTGAAACCCAAAATTCCCAAAATCAAGGACAGGGACGCAGCTGATGTCACACCGAAGGCGCAGTCTATAATGATACATATGATGGATAAAGGCCGCTTCCAGAAACCTGCCGCCACCCTGAGTCTGACGGCGGGGCAAACTCTGGAGCTTCGATGTAAAGGGAACAAGATTGAATGGAGTTATCCCACCTATCTTGACACCTTTAAGGACTCTCGCCTCAGGTGAGCACTTGCTTATGTATTTTTACTTGCGTTGGTCAAGGGTTTAGTGTTAAATATTGCATTGTTTCTGCCATCTACCATCTCACCCTAATAGCTTATAAAAAAAAAAAAATGAGGGGCGCCTGGGTGGCACAGCGGTTAAGCGTCTGCCTTCGGCTCAGGGTGTGATCCCGGCGTTATGGTATCGAGCCCCACATCAGGCTCCTCCGCTATGAGCCTGCTTCTTCCTCTCCCACTCCCCCTGCTTGTGTTCCCTCTCTTGCTGGCTGTCTCTATCTCTGTCGAATAAATAAATAAAATCTTTAAAAAAAAAAAAAAAAAGCTCAATGAGCAAAAGCCATAGGTTTTATTTCTTTGTCCAGTTTTTTAAAAAAATTATTGCAAATACTAGCCACATGGGTTAAAACAGGGAAATTTTATACGAAGCCAAAAGACAAGTAATTGAAACCGTGATGCATAGATATTGAAGAATTCATACATAAAAATAATGAGCCCAATCACTGCTTTCTCTTATTTTTTATGTAATCATAATGAAAACCGAAATAATCTAACTGGAGATGCCTATAAGCACGTTGAGAAGAAGTCAACTTACACTGACTTTGGACTTTTCCGCTGCTTCTGGCTTGTGTTTATTTTCTTGAGTGTGTTTCGTTCGTGTTCACAGTTTCGGTTGGTGAGACCGCTACGTTCGAATGAGTACCTTCTGGAGCCTGGGTTTCTTGTGCAGGAAAAGTGGTTAAAGTGATGCTTAGGGAAAGTGGTAAAAGGCAAGAACATGGAGCATGCTTCAGTGGGTCCTGGGAGGACCCCGGGGCCTTAGGGGCTGGGGACCCAGTGCATATTTGTGGGGGTTCCCCCGAAATCCGTGGGCCTCCTCCATTTTCTCATGCACGGAATGAAGGGGATCTGACTGCATGATTTCTAGGATTCTTTCCAGCTTTTTCTTCATATGATTCAGGAAAAGGAAATGCAGGATATTGTCTGGAATGACTTGAATGGTGAAAGAATGAGGATCTCAGGCATCAAAAACTCTGTGTGTTCCTGACAGGTTCATTTTCCACACAACATCCACCCCTCACATCTTCCCCTCCCTCCAGGACACTGGCACACCCTCAGCGGCAGGGACACTAAACTGGGGAGCATCCTTGCCTCCCCCCCAACTCCCCTCAAACTCCTGCATCCTCTCAATCTGTAAACCCATCCGACGGCAGCCCCAGCCAATGTTGCCCCTCACCGACCACACCCAGATGTCCCCCTGGGCTCCTTCTCACTGCGGCTGGGCTGAGGTCTTAAAAATGTGGATCTGAACAAGCCCTTCCCCTACTTAGTGGGTAGGGCTCCACTGGGGGATAAAGTCCGACATCTTTACCTGACTGATGAGACCCTCCTTGAACTCAGAATCTCTCTCGAGTCACCTCTAATCTCTAGATTAGTATCTCTGCTTTCACTAGCCTGGGCTCCTGTAAGATCGTTAAATGTGCCTGGCTCCCCTCGGGGCCCCCTCTTCACCTGGCTAACTTCAGCCTGCCTGTGGCTTTCTCAGGAAAGGCTGTGTCCTGCCTCCTGGGGTTCACTTTCCCATGGCCCAGGCTGCATCCTCATTTGATCACTCTTTATACTTAGCGTTCCTTTTTTTTTTAATCTGTGTTTTTCATGGGGCTTAACTGAGTCCTTGGCATTTAGCTTTAGCTATTGAATGACTAGACAATCTTCTCCCCCTTCTTAGACACATACACCTTAAAGAATAAATAAATAAAAATATATACAAGTAATTCCTCTCCATCTCTCTACCCTCTTATATTAAGACTCTTTCACATTTTATTCTGAAGATGTTCTGGCTTCAGGAGATAAAATAGTGTAGAGTTTTCCTTGAGGGATATTGGGTTGGATGAAGAGTGGTATGGGTGTGTGTGTGTGTGTGTATGTGTGTGTGTGTGTGTGTGTATTTTAAAGTATGTGTGTACATCCCCTGCTTAGGACAGATCTGGAAAGATTTGCTACCATGTACCTTTAAAATGATTTAATTTCCAAAGTGAGATTTACACACTTTGTTGTAAAACCAGAATTGAGCTATTTTAAATCATTCTGAACAGCTAATTTTTGACTCACGGTATTTTAAACCTAGATGATTTGGCCCTTGAAGATATCGTATTTTCTAGAAGTATTTTCAAAGTTGTATTGGCCACAATATGTTTGAAAAGATCTTAAGGACTCAAAGTAAAGTGAACATGAATCCGAGTTGAAGAGAAATATCTAAGAGCTGGAAAGCCCCATTTTGACTTTGTAACATTAAACTGTATTCATTTGAAGCAGAGTCAGGGCTTTATATGAAAGTAAAGACAGATGTGGGCCCCCAAGGACCTTACCAAAAAATGTGAAAAATTTGAAAAACATCTAGTCATAAGTCTATATAAAACAACAACAAAATCACGATTTATTTGACACCAGAGATTCAACAAATTGACTCTTGACAACTTTCCCAGAACGTGGTACCTTTGGATAGAAGAGAAATATTCATCTTGTGTTTTCTTTTTCTGTGGGATGAGTTCTTACCACTGTTCTGACAGCTTTGGGTTTGGAAGCTCCCCAGGTGTGCTTCCAACAAAGCCTGGTCATTTTAAGCAATTTTGGTAGCTTTCTGGAACAAAGTTCACAATGCTACCACATTTGTCCAAATTCAGTCTTCTGACCAGAAAAGGGAAAGGGTTATAGAACAGAGAGGTCAGGCAGAGGCATAACTAGTTTTGAATCCTGCTTTTACCACTAACCAGTAAAGTGCTCTTTGATCAGTAATTTGCCTAGAACCCACTTTCCTCATCTGGAATGTCGAGCTTATATTATCTAATGTAGGCGCTGCCTGGCCCATGGCAAATGTTCGATAAATTGCAACTAATTGTTACTAAGCAGTGTATATTTCTCAAGCATGATCATCGAGTGATCTTTTGGGACAGTTAATTCTGATCGAGACTCAAATCAGGGAATGTTGCACAGACAGCGTAACTTATAATATAGAAGATCCACAAAGGATTGTACGCCTCTTTCCTTTTTCATTTAATTGATCAGTTCTTTGTAATCTGGGGCCTATGTTCATCTTCCCCCATGAAAATGTAAGCCACTTGTCGGCAAATACCGTGTTTGCTTGGTTCATCATGAGATTCCTAGCACCTTGAAGAGTGCCCGACACACACCAAAACTCAGGAAATAGTTTTTGGTTTCCCCAGGGGTTTAGTGGTTATTTCAGAAACCAGTTCCTGGGCATGCATTTGTTCACTCAACATTCAAAGACAAATACACTTAGCGCCAACGTGTGCACTGTGCATATGCGGCGGGGAGTGACAACAAAATGTGAATATGTTTTATATCTAGGGTGCTGTGCCACCTTGGATCCATCCCCACTATCTCAGAGCCTAGTCTTGCTTCACCTTATGGGGCCATTTTGTCAACTGACACCCCCACCTCCACCCCCAGGAACTTTCCCCTCTTTATCCATCTTGTTCCCCATCTATGCTCATTAGTCTCCAGGGTCTGTTGTTTCTACCTATCTCTTGAATCCATCCTAAGTAAGTTATGTTGCCCTCTGTTTTTCCTTTATCCCTTCTTGGAAATTTCCAACCCAAGATGAACCTGTTCAGCCACTTCTTGCCCACACTTGGGCACTGAACACTGATGGAGGAAAGCATGCAGCTGGCCAGATGGGTGCCATTAGACTGTGGTCACTTCACTTGTGTCTGGCAATGCTGGATAGATTTCTCTAGAGAGCTCACTTTTCCTCTCTTCTTAAACTTCTGATCTTTTCCATCTCTTTCCTTTGAGCTAATGAAATTCTCACCTAATTTTTTGAGAAATTGGAGCCCTTAAATTGCCTTGACTTCATCTTATCACATCCCTTCCTTCCCTACTCTGACAGTTATCAAGGAGGAAGGGTTCCTCCCCCTGGCTAAGGCCAAACTGCCTGTGTCTTGGATCTCAACCTTGCATGCTTTCTCAGGAGCCTTGAGATATCAGTTATTGCCTCCCTGTTTGGCATCGTCAACCTCCCCTTCTCAACAGGATTCCTTCCATAAGCCTTCTCCATATTAAGAAAACCCACCTTGGCCCCCATGTGCCCTCCAGCCACCTTCCTCTCTTACCTTCAGAGCCAGGCCCCTTGGAAGAGTTTCTCTCTACTCTCATCGTCTCCATTGCCCTCTTCTATCACCTTCCACCTAGACTACCTGACCCACTACTCCATATGCATTTTTTTAAAAATTTTTATTTATTTATTTGACAGAGAGAGACAGCCAGCGAGAGAGGGAACACAAGCAGGGGGAGTGGGAGAGGAAGAAGCAGGCTCCCAGTGGAGCAGAGAGCCTGATGCAGGGCTTGATCCCAGGACCCTGGGATCATGACCTGAGCTGAAGGCAGATGCTTAAGGACTGAGACACCCAGGCGCCCCTCCACATGCATTTAATCACCAAACTCAAGGTCATTAAATCCAGAGTTTTCTTTTCAATCCCCATGTGACTTGCCCCACCAGGTCCATTGAACAGAAGGGAACGCTCTGCTCTTGGCTGCCACAGCATCATTTTCTCCCAGTTTTCTTCCTGCCTCACAGGCCCTTCCTCCAGCTCTGCATTATCCATTCTCCCAGATGTTAAATGTTGGTTTTGTGTCTTTTTCTTTTCTCATTACGTGCTACCAAATGCCCTCCATTGGTCAGATGGCAGACCTTAATATTTCTGTTGAGCTCCAGCTCCGAATCTCCTGCTCCCCTGCCTGACCCTTGCTCTGAATGGAACCATCTGAAACTGAGCTCATACGTCTTCTCCACACCTGATCACCCTCCTGTGTCCCTCAGTTCAGTGAATGGCACTAATTCCACCTAGTTGTCCTTAACCAAAAGTCTGGAATCCTCTTAGATGTTTCCCTTTTACTTCCACATCCAATCAACTACTACTGGATGCACCAATGATGCTATTCAATGGTTTCTTGCATCTTCCTTCTTTCCACCATGACAGCAATGACTCTTATCTCTTACATGGACTACACTGTAATCTTTTAACTAGCTTTTCTGCACCCAATCTTGAACCTGACCTCATCTTCTACATAGCAGTCAAGTCTTTCACAAAAGCACGTCTGGTCCTGTCACCTTTCTGCTTCAAGCTCTTCAATAGAGCAATTCTGTTGCTCTTAGAATGAAGTTGAAACTCCTGATACAGCCCACAAGGCCATGCACAACATGACTCTGTCTTTCCCTCCTGTTTCATTTCACTTCATTCTCTTGTTCACACTCCAGGCTCTGTGGACTCTTTCTGATGCCCAGATGTGCCAGTCTCCTTCTTGCCTGGGCCTTTGCCCATTTGCGTCTTCTTGCTTGTAAGGCACATACCGGAAAAGCTCTTCACCAATCTTCAGATCCAGGCCTGTCCTGTCCTCTCAGCCCCCGCCCTCCACTGGGCCCAGTTACACACCCTCACCGAAGCCCTCATCACCAATGGTTCAATCACTGTTTTATGTTTGTGTCCCTCACTCGGCTGTCGGCTAGGCAGAGATGGCATCGGCTTATTCACTGGTACACTCAGGCCCTCCATCGCTATGTGGGCGCAAGTACAGTGCTGGGCGCTGGGCAGAGAGCGGGTCAAAAATCAGGCCCCTGGGGTCATGAGACCTGTAACTCTGGAACAAGTTCATGGAACTTGAGAGGTCAAAGGGATCTTAATGGTTGTTAAGCTTAAGGGCCTCTTTTTAACAAATGAGGAAACTGAGAATCATAGAAGGTAGATGGCTTGTCGTGAGTGACAACGGGTGAGCAGAAGCATGAGGCTTAAACCCCAGCCTCCTGGTTCCCAACACAGAGCTGCTATTCTGCACAAGTTCTCTGAGCTGTGTCTCACGGGACGCATTCAGACCAAAGACCACTCTCGGCCTCATGGAGGTAGGTGCTTCAGGGAAGACAGATTTGTTGTTAACTACTCTTCTTCCTCCTCCTCCTCTTCCTCCTCCTCCTCTTCCTCTTCCTCCTCTTCCTCCTCCTCTTCCTCCTCCTCCTCCTCTTCCTCCTCCTCCTCTTCCTCTTCCTCCTCTTCCTCCTCCTCCTCCTCCTCCTCGTCTTCTTCCTCCTCCTCGTCTTCCTCCTCCTCCTCGTCTTCCTCCTCCTCCTCGTCTTCCTCCTCCTCCTCCTCCTCCTCCTCCTCCTCCTCCTCCTCTTCTTCTTTTTTAGCTTTTTGGGTACTTATAAATCTGATTTCTAAAATTAAGACTCAAAACAGAAATAAAAATATGCTTTCCCAAAGGGGGCACTGATTCCTAGCTAGGATAGCTTTGGATTGAAAGTGATTGAAATTTCACATTGATCTCTGTTAACCTTTTGGACATCAGAATGTGAAAACATTACACTGGGCTACTTGGGAAGAAGAGCTTTGTCAGAAGGTCATAAATGGGGGCGCCCTGGTGGCGCAGTCGTTAAGCGTCTGCCTTTGGCTTAGGGCGTGATCCCGGCGTTCTGGGATCGAGCCCCGCGTCAGGCTCTTCTGCTGGGAGCCTGCTTCTTCCTCTCCCACTTCCCTTGCCTATGTTCCCTCTCTCGCTGGCTGTCTCTGTCAAATAAGTAAATAAAATCTTTGAAAAAAAAAAAAAGGCCATAAATGATCCCTCATCCTCAAAGGTGGACGTTGACCACCCCCTGGGATGACCTGAGATGATGTGTGCTTGTGGGCTTCTTCAAGGCTTCCTGTTCTGTGCTGCTCACTCCCTTCACATTGGCAAACCCATGTCATTAGAAGGCCCACTAGATGGCAGGTTTCAGCTGCGTTACACTTCTCTTCCTTTCACCAGTTAAAAAAAAAAAAAAAAAAAAAATTCAAAGGAAGACTGGTTGGGAAAAAGGATTGCACATTTGTGCTGATGGTTCTTTCATTCTTGCAGGCTACGCAGTGGTCACAGTGTCAAGTTATAGTTTAAGCAGTCTAGAATTTGTTTCCTAACAAATAAAAAAGGGGTGGGCATCTGTAAGCTCATGTGCCCACACCAGGGTAAGTTCACTGGTAGTGCTGAGTCCTGCTGAGTCTTCCCAGAGCGCTGGGCTCTTGAAGAGTTTAGCTGGCGCTTCAGAGGCTAACAGTAAGGTGAAGATTCTGTATTTTTAGGTGCTGAAATTGATTCAGACTTTAATTCTAGATTCAGTTCACCCCAGATCACATAGATCCCCACTCTCTTTTGAGACTGGAATTGGCAAGGTTGTTTTTCTGACTGTATTTGGTACCATTTATTGACTGTTCTGTTTCCTAACTCCTCTGCCTGCCCCCCTCCTACTTTCCTGCTTTTTGACTGCCCATCTTCCCACCACCACTCTCCCTTAATTTTTTTTTGTTATTCTTTTCCAACAATCATTATTATTATTACTGTTATCATTATTAATTTAGCATTTATGATGTTCAAGGTCCTATGCTAGGTGGATGCTGGAGATACGATGGTGAGCAAGATAGACACAACATCTGTACCCGTAGAGCTTTTAACTATAGGGAAAGATACTATTAAATAAGCGATTTTAATATATAGCTGTGTGAAGGCCTTGTTAGCAGAAGCACAGGGTCAGAGAGGAGAAAACTCAAGCTAATACCTGAAGGCTGAGAGTTAACCAGGTAAAGAAGGGGGTAGGAGAAGAATATAAGAAAATTGCAGAAGGAGAGAAGAGCATAGGAGTTGGCTAGAGCTGAGAGAGTATAGCACCTGGAACATTGAGGGTGTTGGGGGAAGATGGGGTAGCTCAAGGTAGTGGAGCCAAAAGGAAGTGACCATGGAGAAATGATGGTGGAAGGTAAGCAGGAGTCAGCCTGTAGAGGGCCTTGTCGGTTATGCTGAGGGATTTAGAGTGAAATGTAAGGGCATTCGGAGTTGTCGACTTAAAGCCTTCATAAACAGACACACATAGAAAGTATAGAGAGAGATACACCGTACCGTGAGGGTTATTATTCCTCACTGCCTGTAGGACAAACACAACATCACTTCCCAGTGTCAGGTGTACCCACTCTCCCTCCATGCACCTCACACCCATTGTCCACAAACTGGGGTCTACAGACATATTCTGGACCTAATGTTTCTTTGCAAATTTAAACAACTTGATTTTTCTATTGATCCTATAAAAAAAAAAAAACAATATAAGAATGTTCTAGACCAGGGCACCTGGGTGGCTCAGTCGTTAAGCGTCTGCCTTCCGCTCAGGTCATGATCCCAGCATTCTGGGATCGAGCCCCGCCTCTGGCTCCCTGCTCGGCAGGAAGCCTGCTTCTCCCTCTCCCACTCCCTGTTCTTGTGTTCCCTCTCTCGCTGCCTCTCTGTCAAATAAATAAATACAATCTTAAAAAAAAAAAAAAAAAAGAATGTTCTGGGCCATCTGATCAACCTCTACTAGGCAATCAACATCCATTTCCATCTTTTCTGGAAACATTTTATTCCTCTCATAATACACTTTCAGAATTTAGAGCAGGGGAATCTTGGCACAAGGCTGAACCAGGGAAGAAACTAAGCATCTTAGGGTAGGTGGCCCGGATGAGGATTAAATATAAGACAGTGTTGGGTAAGAACAGGCAGACACTGTAGACTTCAGCTCGCTTGTTAGCATTGTCAGAGCTTTCGAAACAAGCCAGGCTGATGTGGTCGTGAAGAAACCCTGCCTCTCCTCCCTAGAAAATCAGCGCCCAGGCATTGTCTTTCAGGATGTTTCTGTGTGTCTGGTCGGATGTTAGCATTTTCCAGTTAAGAACTTTAAGTTGGGAGGAGTAGGTGGGGCACAGGAGATCTCTTTGATGGCTGGTTTGTCTGAAAACAATAAATAGCTTCCAGAAAGAAGGGAGGGCATCTGGATTCTCACCCCACCACAGTGGGCAACTGCTGGCTCCACCCACAGACAACACAAAGGGAGGGCAGCCCAAGAAGCAGACAGCTGGTTCCAGGCCAGTCTAATCCTTTACAGCTTCACGAAGGAGTGTGGTCTGGAGGATATTTTAAAAGAAAAAGAGAAGGACATTAAGAAGTGTTTATAAACAGCAGAATCCCACTGTCGAGAAGGAATCTGCACAGATTTTGGTAAATATTGTGAGTAATATTCTAGTGTTGTACTGAGCAAGATGACTTTTTTTTTTCTTTGATTTATATTAGGTTAGTCAAATAAACCTGACACAAAACAGACCATTATAAGTGTATGGACCATTTCTAAGTACACAGTTCAGAGGCAGTAAGTACTTTCATATGGTTGTGCAGATTTCTTTTTAATTCAAACTTACTTTCCTTCAAAGCTCATTTTGCTTTATTTTCTGAGCAGAACAAATGATGAGGTTTCATGAAAATTCTGGCGCTCTCCCTTGGCTTTTGGATTTATCTAGATGTGCCATTTGGGTCTAATTCGCAGTGGGAAATAGAAGCATATATTGCAACCAAACTCTGATACTTACCTTCAAATGGATTTCTACCCCAGAAAACAGTTGAATTAAAAGTGAAGAGTTGGGGCGCCTGGGTGGCTCAGTTGGTTAGGCATCCGACTCTTGATCTCAGCTCAGGTCTTGATCTCAGGGTTGTGAGTTCAAGCCTCATGTTGGGCTCCCTGCTACGCATGGAGCCTACTCAAAAAAAAAAAAAAAAAAGCTTATCCAGCTCTAAAGGTACCACTCTCTCTTCCCAGACTCAAGGGCGCCAGTGCCAGGCCTCCCAACATTTCCCCAGAGATGGATTGGTGGGGGTGGCAGGATACAAGACTTCTCTGGGTGGACTAGATGTTCTGACAGTGTTCAGGTTGCAGAAAAACACAGCTCTGTTCCATTCAGGACATGGGTGGGGAGGGCAATAATAGAAACCACTGCATTGTGGTGTTGTCAGGATGGAATGAGGTCATGCAAGTAAAGCTTGGCACACACAGTGAGCCATGTCAATAAAGATGAGCTATTTTGATTCAGAACACTGTACCCAGAAGAAGTAAATCACAAGAAAACAGGCAGTTTTTCAGGAATTTTGTTTTTAAAAATTATCGTAGACACTTATCTCAATCTCGTACCGGCACCAGATGTCCGTCATGCCATGGAGTGTTTACTGACATTCGGACTCACGGTCCTGAGTACTTGAAGATCCAGCTATCCCCGGTGTGCTAGGCATTAAGGTGGAGAAATGGCTTGAAGTGAATCACACAGTTTGGGGGAAAATGTTTCCTGCTCTTTTATTTAAACATTTAAAAAAGAATGTCGTTGTTAACCAACATACTTAATTTCTTGAGCATTCTGATAAAGCTGGGTTTATCCCAGAGGTGTTGCACACTATTAAAATATAGTAAGATTACAGTGAAGTCGAGCTAATGCACCAACCCAAAGACGCTACGGGAGTATCCTAGCACTACTTTTGATGATAATTTTGGAGACTGTGTTGCAAAATGGGGCATTGTTTCCAGGATGACATTAAGTGATTGCCTGTGTTTTACAAATGAAGCCCTGCTTTAAAAAATATGTGTGCCCACCACACACAAAAAATATACGTACGTGTGAGACCTGGGATTTCACGTGCTGCAAAAACTGAAAACGGGTGTTAACATAGCCTGATCATCTTCTGCCAGGTATTTAAATATGCAAAATGTACATAAAGCCATTTTGCAAGGCATGTCAGAAGAGGAAGCAAGAAAAGAGGAATAAAGGATAAACTATAAAATGGGCAATTTTATGTTCCCTGGCACATAGCTGTGTAGAATGGCACAGGATAAAAACGGCCACACTGAGACGTAGAGCTTTGCCTCCAGGTTCTGAACTCCGCTCCCCTAACAGCAATATCCTCTTGCGTGGCCGCTGGCTGCAGGGGTCGGGCGGAATCTGCCCAGATCCTCAGCGGTGGCCTCCTACCATCCCGCCTTCCCAAACTGTTCACTCAGCCCTGGGGCCTCGAGATCCTCTCCCCTCCCCTTGTTTGGTGTTTTACTGTGCAGACCCTTTGTTCAGATGGTCTTTTGGGCTTAATCTTGACTTTGCTTGGATTCTGCCTTCCAGATCACACCCTACGGTGTCATGCCTTAATTCTGACCCCACCCTACCTCCTAGTAGCCAGGTTCCATGATGCCTCACTTGCCTCAAAGGGGAGGTCAGATGGTGCAAGCTCACACTTCCCCATTAGAACCTTGCTCTTCTTTATGAAGTTGACATAGTAGCTGGGACAAAGCAAGATGTGGGGCCCTGTGTACTAACCAAAAATGACAGGAGAGAATACGCCCTTATACGTTATTTACATAGGTGGCTCATGAAATGGTACAAGATATGTGACCAGCTGATGGCCATCCTGAGGGGAAGACGGGGGACCACAACCACATGTATAAAAGCAGAAGGGGTGACTAGGGCAAGTGTGTCACAGCTCGAGACTAATAGGTGTTCAGCTGAGCAGAGCGTGTGCCACATAGAATTACTGGTAGCCTAAAGACAGTCTGCTGTGTCAGGAAAGCATACGTGAAAAAACAAACAGAAGTGGTCCAGACCACAGAAGCTTTTGAACTGGTGGGATAAATGACACACATAGCATATATAATGACAGAGCAACTATGGACAGTTTGTAGTCAAGTGTGAGTATGTGGGGGCTGATGGGAAGGAGAGAAGGTAGCAGTCAGCAAGGGCTAGAGAGGCAGATCAGTTCGTTGAGTGATTATTTGATTGCAGGAGATTGGCCTTGAGGATAAGAGAGAGAGATGTGGAAAGAAGAGCATAAAACCTCCCCAAGGCATCAGCCTGTACCATCAGCTTGGGGAACGGCTCGTTCAGCCTGGATCCTACATTTTATAAATGAGTAGGTTAGACCCACAGAGGTTAAGGAGTTTCTCAAGTTGTGCAGCTTTTAGTAAAAGTAGACTAGGCTCGAATCCAAGTCCCAACGCCCCTCTGGTCTCAAGAAGGCGGTCTGTTTCTTCAGGCTTGTTCAGATTTACCGTCCAAGTGGCATTCATGTGAGTGGGCACCTTGAAAATGTTAGCAAGATTGGAGATTCGGTGGAGCTCTCTCTGCTGTGAGTTCCTTGTGCAGGGTATGAATGGGGCCTGGCCCACGGGCTCTGCATTCACTATTATAACTCGGCTGTAATACACTCACTGCAGCTGTGTGCCAACAGATTCATACCCTACAGCTTGTTTTCCTAACGAGGGTGGTGGAGGCTGGCTCCATTGTCTTCTGCCACTCCTCTTCCCTGAAGATGTGGCCTTGAGCACTGGGCTAAGCAGAGCTGGGGAATCTTTTTTTCATGCTACTCAGAGAAGTGCTGATGGGCTTGCTCTATCTACTATGATTAGATGCCAGAAATATAGTAATGTGAATTGTTAACATAAATAATCCCTATACCTCAGAATCATATGGCTGCCAAGTCTGAAAGATGACCTGGTCAGAATTACATGACAACAATGATTTGTCATTTCTACGAGGTTCTCCACATGGTGAGTGGACATCTGCTAAGTTTATCTCCTACCATCACCCAGAAACTTCCTCTACGTCACACATGTGGTCAGAATTTGGTTCTGTATTGGAAAGAATACACAGGTTTCCTTTCCAGTGCACAGTAGAAAGCATGCCAGACTTTGTTCCCCAGGGAGTCCATTCCCAGCTCTGACTTTAACTGGCTGCGTGACCTTGGGCGAGTCGCTTGATCTCTGTAAAATGAAGGATCCAACTAGATGATTCCTAAGGTCCCTTCTAGTTCGAAAATGACTTTTGGCACCTGTACTTAATTCAGGGCAGATGATATGGGGCCAACGAGTAAGAACCTTCAACTCAGTTTCACTCATTGAGTTCTGTTCTCTTCTGCTCAGTCACCTATAACTCTCGTCTGCACAGCATTATGACAGGCAGAAGGCTATGGGGGATAGACAAACATGGTTTCTGCTTGGGAAGATCATTTCAATAGAAATAATCGGGAGCTGAAAGTTACATACTGCAAAGTACTATGTGAGAAAGGCAACAAGTGTAGAATGTGAGAAGCTTAGATCCGTGTGAACCGGGACCACACCAATAACGCCTAACATCTGTGGGCACATAGGCTGTGCCAGCATCCTTCTAGGATCTCATACATTTACTAACTAATTTAATTCTCATAACCCACGAGGTAGGGACTATGATTATCTCCATGTCTCAGATGAGGAAACAGTATAGTAAGACTAGGTAACTTGGTCATGGTCACAGAGCTATTACCAGGTGAACTGGGGACGTCCTGGGCCCTGGGGACTCGGCCCAGCCAGACCCAAAGGAGTTGGCAAATTTTCTTGATCTTGTCACAAGAATGAATTCAAGGACGGACATGGAGCATAGCATAGTGGATGTTAGGACGTTTTGCAGAAGTCATTTCGGCAAAGGCCGCGGAGCAGAACGTTAGTGTGGTCCTGTCTAAGCTGCAAAACAGGACGTCAAAGCTATTGTATTTTAGCCGTCCTGACTCCGTAGTTTCTTGCTGGGGACACTGGCCCTGACTACTTAACTGTCCAACTCACTCCTAACATCCCTACTGGTGTCGATTCATAATTTGAGGCATCTAAATGCACTATGGTGGGTGAAGAAATGCCTAAACTGAAAAATGAGGTTTGCCAGGGAGCCAGGAAGAACGAAGCAGCCATCCTGGGTTTCCCATAGTCCCAGCTGGTCATTTAATAATAGTTATTGCTGACCCATCTTAACTTCTCTGGCTCAGGAGCAGACCGTTGCCATGTTACAAGGACAGCAGGATGGCCAAATTCTTCGAGGGAGGGTCATGTTTTGCAAAAGCAGAACAGACTCGATCCACATGTACTACGATCTTTATAGGATCTGTCGGCGCTGCTTCTCTATGAAAGTCCCTGATGTTCAGGCTCAGTCTCTTTAGCGTGAGCCTCGATTTCGATGACAACAAATTCAGAAAGTAGAAGAATAGCAGTAAGAAGATTATGTACTTGTTGATCATTTTTCCTTGGGGTCCCGGGGAAGATGTAAAAAAAAAAAAACCAACCCTTTGTTGCCCTAAGATCCCCAAATCATGAACAATACCAAAGGCACACAGGCCGTCGGGGTAAATATTACCAGTCTGTCCTTCCAGTAACCAGCATGCTTGGGTAAGGACGCGGAGCCCTGCTTGTTGGGCGGTTTTAGCTTCCAGGAGGTTTCCCCTTTTGAGTAGGTCATAGTAATAGCAGAAGCGGCTTGCAAATTCCCTTGTTCATTCCTGCAGAATGACCCATCAACAAACGAAATTAGATCAGGATCAGTTAGAGGGATATCTCGTAAATCAGCAGTCCCAAAATGGGACACTATTCCCTCGCAGTTCTGGGGCTTGCCGTCCTCGAGTACAGGCAGTAACAGGGCAGGATTATGGACGTCGCAGCACGTAAGGTGTGGAGTAGGTGGTGAAAGCAGAAGGATCTCATAGGAAGTGACTCTACTTACAGAGAAATATTGAATCAATTCAGAGTTAAGACTTTGGACAGCATGTGGAGTTTGCAAATATATGCCATTTCCTAGGGTCAAATCTACTGAGTCCTCCGCCCACTTTGCAGCTGTGGCTATGGCCTTAAGACAGCTGGGCTAGGTAGGCATGAACTTCTTACTCGGGTTGTATGCTAGCATGGGCAACAGGCCTATGTTTATTACCGTGTTCTTGTGTGAGCATTCCCAGGGCTCGATGACCTCTTTCCTGCGCAAATAAAGTAGAAGCTTTTGAGTAGTGAGTCCCAAGGCAGGTGGTTCTTACAGCACTCGTATTAGCCTCATAAAAGCCTGCTCATGTTTGTCTTCCCAATGAAGGAACTCAGGGATGGAAATTTCAGTAAGTTCATGCAGTGGGGAAGCTAATAAAGAAAACTTAGGAACCCATAGTCTGCAATAACCAGCCAGCCCCAGGAATCCGGGAAGCTGTTGCTTGGTTGTGGGTCGAGGAAATTCCTGGATTAGCTTAATTCTTTTTGGAGACTGCTGAATTCCGTTAGCTCTTGGATCATGACCTAGGTAATGAACACTGTGTGGAGGTAATTGCAAGTTTTCCTTAGAGGTCTTGGGTCCCTTTCAACGAACTATTGCTGCAAATAAATGAAGTCTCCTAAGGGTGCCTCTTTGGTAACTGAGCAAGGCAAAAGTCACTGCCCTGTTCTAAAAAAGTCAGTTTCCCAGGGAGCTGGAGGGGGCTTACATCTTCGCTAAGTACTTGAGAAAACAGGGTGTCACTGAACTCTCGAGGCATGACTGTCAAGGTAGATTGTCTATTGTTCCTGGTTAAGGCAAACAGATATTAGCTCTCAGTGTCTGCAGGGATACTGAGAAAGATTTCACAAAAGTCTGCAATAATGAAGCATTTTAAGTCTGATCGAACTTGAGAAGGTAGGGTGTCCAGGTTTGAAACTACGGGCAGAGTAACTATCTTATCAATAGCTCTCAAAGCCTAGACAAATTACCATCCCTTCCTGTTAGGTTTCTGGGCTGGCAAGATCTGCCTGTTGCAAGGACTAGTACAGGGAATGATTAACCCCTGGGTGATTAAGTCACCTCTATGAGTGTGAGGCCTTGTATGGCCTTAGGCTTTAATGGCTATTGAGATATTTTGGGGAGAGGTTTAGTTATACCTATCTGAATATGTAGAGATTCTGCACTTTTAGTCTTCCAATGTCCATATTAGAAGTAGCCCACAGACTTTTGAACACCTCAATTAAATTTGAGGACTTTTGTTGGAATTCTTCCTCTTTTATGACAAAGAATGTAGAGAACATAAAAGGTCAGGTTGGTCAGGAAATTCTAAGGTGAGGTCATCATTGGCCATAAAATATACTAGCTCTTTTAATTTAGAGAAATCTCTAATAGACCGGGGTTGTATCACATAGCAAAAAGGGATGATTTTCAGTCGAAGGTCCGAGTCATCTGTACTGGTTGAGATAAAAATTCTCTCTGAACTTTAGGCGATCCTGCACTATGGAAACACCTTTTTTACTTTGAAGGATTTGTTCCGCTATGAGGGCGGGGTTATAATAGAAAGCATAGCTCCAGTATCAACTAAAATTTGGCAAGTTTTCCCATTAGGTTTAATTTTAGTTTCCCCATGGTTGTTTAAGGGAATTACTATAGTAATTGTTTCTGGCAAATTCCTCAGAGTCCAGTCAATAGTGGGAGGTTCTATGTGGGAACCCTCCTTTAGAAGTAGATATAGAGCTTTCAAGAAGGATTTGCATATGACCTTTAAGAACAGCCTCTTTTTTAGCGTTCCTTCCAGTTGATCATAGTGGAGGCATCAAAATTTGGACCAGTGTTTTGATGGACCCCTAACAGGGTGCAATGTGGGAGGCCCAGGTATTGTTTTGGGTCTCTGGCCTTGGAGCTGTTGTGGCTGTAAAGCTAATACTGGAGGATTTTTGCTCGCAGTCTTGCTCCAGGGTCCTTTCAAAATGCGTGGCTTGGTAGGTTGGGAGACCGACTCTTGATCTCTAGGTCCTGAGTTCAAGCCTCATGTTGGGCTTCACACTAGGTGTGGAGACTACTTACAAAAATAAAAGATAAAAAACAATGCTCTGCTAAGGCACGAATGCAATCCGGTGGGTGGCTTCCTATCCTATTTGCTGTCGGTTTAGAGCAGGCTGGGTGAACTTATTTATTGTATGGAACCCTGAATGGCATAGAAAAAGGACTTCCAAGTGGGTTTTAAAGTATGCCGCGGATTTATCTTTTTTTGTTAAACCAATTGGTGAAGGCAGGGAAGACTCTAGGAATGGCTCGTAAAAGTTCTGTTGCTATTTTTCGAGCTTTTTCTGGCCGCCAAGATGTTAAAGATGGAGGATCTCAGATATCATCCCCAGGGTTTTGCCATCTTACCTCCTGCATCCATTTTGGGTGTTCCCAGGTCCTACCTACATGTGGACAGGCAGATTGGGCACCCTGGGGACACAGGCCTCAATAATGACTCTAAATTCTTCAAAAAACTTTTGGAATTCCTCCTTAGGCTTAGACAATTCTTTAACTGTGGCCCTTAATTCAGTCTTTGACCAAGGAATGAAGGATTACCGGAGGAGGTTTGTCTGCAACCTCAAGTAGTTTTATTTTAAAAGTTAACTGATAGTCTCTTCAGAGTGAAAGGGCAGTTGAGACAGAGAATTAGTAAAATGTGAGTACTCAGGCTTAAAAAAAAAAAGATGAGAGTAAGTGGGAGTCACATCTGTCCTATCTTTTGCTTTAGTAGCTCTTGTGTCTTTAATTTTTCATTAGCCTTTTGCAATGGGTCTTTTAATGAAGTTATTTTGGGATCTTGAAGACTTTTGGAAGCATACCAGTTAAAGTAGGCATCCTGTTCTGTTTGTTCAACTTGGGATCCCCTGCTGTCAAGTGCATTTCTTAAATAAGCAATCCTGACTAATTGGAATGTTCCCCATAAAGGCCATTGCAAGTCTAGGTTATTTTTAGTAAAAATTTGCCATTTTGCTAGATAACTGTAGCTTCCAGGACTATAATTCTTAAACATAAACGTAGATGTGATGGAAGGTGGCTCGCTCAACTCTTTGGGTTGAAGAATTTCAGTTCTTGTAGCTAGCCTTTGAGTTTCCCAGAGCCAAACACACACCTAGGGGAGTCCATCACAAGAGTCTGCTGAAGGTACATGTGCTCCAACAACCTTTAAATGTTCCACCCGTGCCCACCAATATTTGCAGCTTTTTTGACTTCTGAGATTTCCGTTAGCAGCTAGCCCTTATGTAATATTCACTGAGGCCTCCCACAGGACTCAGTTCTGCCCAAATTGGACCCAATCCTGGACCCAGTTTGGTTTTTAAATTGAACCCAGTCCAGTTAAAGCCCAGATCCTAGGCCCAGTGCAGTTTTTAGGTTGGACCTAGTCTACTGGTGGCTGAAAACTACCAACACTTCCCTATATGGAATCTGGAGATTGTAGGATTGAACCAGCAGAAGCCAAAAATGGGGACTGTAGATTGATTCCAAGCAAATGGGGAACTGCACCTGCCACCAGCAGTGCTCAATGTGGAATCTCGGGAGAGAACCAAGGGCTCTATAGGGCACTGTGGAAAGCCAATTAGATCAGGAGCTGGACACAAAGCGAAGGGAGCTCAGATTCAAGAGGAACTTACCCATAGTCCTCAGAAAGGGTGTGAAAGAGAACTCAAAGTGTTTGTGGCTGCCACACCTGTGTTTCTTGTTGTCCCCAAAGCTGCTAAGTAATGAAGGATAGTCGGGAGAAAGGCAGGCAGGGACAAGGGGCCCTTTCCTGAGGAAAACTACCCTTAAAAGGAAAAAGGGCTTGTCCTGTTGTTCTAGGCTTTACTCAGTGTCCTAGCTTTACGTCTTCCTACTGGGAGGACTTACGACTTGTAACAGAAAGGAAGGGAATGGCCTTGGGTAGCCTAACCCACGCCCAGGAGGCCGGATCAACAGCCAGTGGGATATTTAAACAAAGAGCTTGATCTAGTGGCCTGCGGCTGGTGGGCGCACCTTAAGGCAATGATGGCTGTGCTGTCTTGATTCCAGAGGCTAGGAAACACCACCCTGGAAGGAGCCCGCCACCCTTTCCCACGTGAACAACCACCTGATGGGTAGATGAGCTCGTGGACAAAACCCTGACTGGCTGACAGGCACATGGAGGGTTAATCAGATTAGAATAGCCCTCACCAAAGAGCCATAAGAACCTCTAGATTTAAATGCCAAATCTGCAACCCTCTCCGGTCCCCTCCCTCTTTGGGAGCTTTGTACCATTGCTCGAGAAACTTCGCTTTCTTTAACTTTGCTGCTCACCACTCTCTGTCTGGTCTACTTCTTCATTCTTTGAAGCGGCATGACCAACAAATGTGGGCACTAAAGGGAAAGAAATCCTGCAACAGAAGTCGCCGTCAGTTCTACTGACGCCATTAAATCTGCTAAAGAACAAAAATTAAACAAGTGAATTTAAAGATCTAATTGGCTTTCCTCAAAGATTCGTGAATCAGGCAGCATCTCATGTAACAAATAGAAGAGGCTCCCAGGAGTTGTACGAAGTGGAAGGCTTTTATAAGCAGAAATGGAGGGGGGCGGGGACAAGGACATTATTAGCAACAGAAGAGAAAGGATTGTTTCAAGCAAGGTTACCTTTCCTCAGGGGGAATGGCAAGAAGTCTGTCATACAGATGACCTCACTAATGCTGATCAGGAAGTTCCAGATTGATTGGTTAAAAATTCTACACCTAGAAGAGGCTGAAATTGCAGTTAGTTTAGGTATTAAGTCTTGATGGGACTTAACCTAAGCGATTCTGTTTTGGTCCTGTATCTTATTAATATCACCGTTTTACAAATGCCACTCTACATAAATGATCTTTCTATGAATACAACTCTGAAGAATAACCAGGTTTAGGCCAGATGGCAAATAAGAGAGGCTTTCAGAGGGAAAGAGATGGCTGAAGACTAGGATGGAAATAACCCAGTATGTTTGGGATAGATGAGGAATCTGGTTGTGTGGAGAGGGGCTAAATAACGAACGTGTTGGGAGACTTGAATACCAAGCTAAGCTGACTGCAGCTGACTCGCTTTGCTCTGGGAGCTGCTGTTATTGTAAAGCTGGAGGTAATAATAAAATGGTTTTTAGGAAAGTGTATCTGACAGTTTTGTAGAACATCTGAAGGGAATAGAGAAGATATTATACTGGAAGGATCAATTTGTTGGTTGATAAAGTGTAGGGAACAGAAACAACACGGAGAGTCATTGGTAACAAGATTCAGCCTGATATCAAGATTCAGTCTGGATGACAGATGGAAATGTGGCTCCATTAGAAAAAAATAGCAAAGCCAAGAGTGGGAACAGGTGAGAGGGGAGGCTGAACGAGATCCAGGAGCCTGGGAGGGCAGGTACAAGCTCCAGGAAGGTGGTCTAGCCTGGACAGGTTACCTGTGCAAGAGGAACAAGGCAAATTTGAGAACAGAGTCACACTGTACTCAATTATTTTTATACTCCAACTGGCAGTAATTTTTAAAATCAGAGCAAAATAATATACTGGATTTTTGGGGTCTCCAGATAAATTTCTACCAATCCTGCCTTTTGGAATCCACAGGCTAGAAAGGCAACAGGATAAAAAAAACGAAAACAAAAAAACCTCGCCTCCAGATTTTTAAACTACAAACGAGCCAACCACCATCACACATTTATAGAGTATCTGTTCTAAAGTTTTGTAAGAGTTTTAAGTTGCTTTGATTTTACTGTAGTTTTTATTTTGTTATTACAAAATAATACATGCTTATATAATTTAGAAAGTTAGAAATTATAGATAAGTAAAAAGAAGAGGTTACTAAAAATCTCAAGAAACAATGTTAATACCTTAGCATAGAATCTTCCAGCTTTAGTTTTACTTTTATTAGAGTATAATTAACGTATTGTTATATTAGTTTCAGGTGTATAATGTAATCATTCACCAATTCTGTATGTTACTCAGTGCTCATCATAAGTATACTCTTAATCCCCTTCATTCTTTTACCCATCCCCCCACCTACCTCCCCTCTGGCAACCAACAGTTTCTTCTCTGTATTTAAGGGTCTGTTTTTGTTTGTTTGTTTCTCTCTTTTTTCATTATTCATTTTTTTGTGCCTTAAATCCCACATATGGGTGAAATCATCTGGTATTTGTCTTTCTCTAACTTATTTCACTTAGCATTATACCTTCTAGGTCCATCCACGTTGTTGCAAATGGCAAGATCACATTTTTTTTTTTATAGCTGAGTAATATTCCATTCTGTATATATACCACATCTCCTTTATCCATTTGTTTCTTGATAAAACACTTGGGTTGCTTCCGTATCTTGGCTATTGTAAATAATGCTGCAATAAACATAGGGATGCATACATCCTTTTGAATTAGTGTTTTTGTTTTCTTTGGGTAAATACCCAGTAGTGGAGTTATTGGATCATATGGTAATTCTATTTTTAATTTTTTGAGGAACCTCCATATTTGTTTTCCACGATGGCTATACCAGTTTGCATTCTCACCAGCACTGTACGAGGGCTCCTTTCCCTCCACATCCTTGCCAACACTTGTTATTTCTTGTCTTTTTGATTCTGGCCATTCTCACCGGTGTAAGGTGGTATTTCATTGTGGTTTTGTCTTGCATTTCCCTGATGATTAGTGATTTGGAGCATCTTTTCATGTGTCTGTTGGCCATCTGTATGTCTTCCTTAGAAAAATGTCTATTTAGGTCATCTGCCCATTTTTTAGTCAGGTTGTTTGTTTTTTTTGGAGTTGAGTTGTAGAAGGTCTTTATGTATTTTGGATGCTAATTCCTTATCAGATATATCATTTGCAAATATATTCTCTTGTTCAGTAGGTTGCCTAGTTTTGTTGATGGTTTTGTGTGTGTGTGTGTGTGTGTAGTCCAAATAGTTTATTTTTGCTTTTGTTTCCTGAGGACACCTATCTAGAGAAATTTTTTATGGTTGATATCAAAAAGAAATGACTACCTATGTTTTCTTCTAGGAGTTTGATGGTTCCAGGTCTCAGATTTAGGTCTCTAATCCATTCTGAGTTTAGTTTTGTGTGTGCTGTGAGAAAGTGGCTCATCCCTTTGCGTGTAGCTGTCCAGTTTTTCCAGCACCATTTGTTGAAGAGTCTTTTTTACCCATTGGATGTTCTTGCCTCCTTTTTCATAGATTAATTGACCATGTAAATGTGGGTTTATTTGTGGGCTCTCTATTCTGTTCCAAAGACCTGTGCGCCTATTTTTTGTGCCTGTATCACACTGTTTTATTACAGTTATATATTATATCTTGAAATCTGGGATTGTGATGGCTCCAGCTTTGTTCTTCTTTCTCAAGATTGCTTTGGCTATTTGGGGTCATGTTTCCACACAAATTTTAGGATTATTTCTTCTACTTCTGTGAACAATGCTGTTGCTATTCTGATAGAGATTGCATTAAATCTGTAGATTGCTTTGGGTAATACGGACATTGAACAATATCGGTTCTGTTCATTCATGAGCGTGGAATATCTTTCCATTTGTTAGTCCCATCTTTGATTTCTTTCATCAGTGTTCTATCATTTTGGAAGTACAGGTCTCTCACCTCCTTGGTTAAGTTTATCCCTAGGTGTTTTATTATTTTTGGTGGAAAGTTTTAATTCTCCCTTACCAGTTTGGATGCTTTTTATTTGTTTTTCTCATCTGATTGCCGTGGCTAGCATTTCCAGTACTATGTTGAATAAAAGTGGTGAGAGTGGACATCCTGGTCGTGTTCCTGATCTTAGAGGAAAAGTTCTCGGTTTTTCACCATTCAGTATGATATTAGTTGTGCATTTGTCTTATATGGCCTTTATTATGTTGAGGTATGTTCCCCCTAAAACCTACTTTGCTGAGAGTTTTTATCATGAATGGATGTTGCACTTTGTCCAATGCTTTTTCTGAATGTCTTGATCAAGTTTTTTTATCCTTTCTTATGTTGGTATGATGTATCAGGTTGAATTGATTTGCATATATATATATTTTTTAAGATTTTATTTATTTATTCGACAGAGATAGAGACAGCTAGCGAGAGAGGGAACACAAGCAGGGGGAGTGGGAGAGGAAGAAGCAGGCTCCCAGCAGAGGAGCCTGATGTGGGGCTTGATCCCAGAATGCCGGGATCACGCCCTGAGCCGAAGGCAGATGCTTAACCGCTGTGCCACCCAGGCGCCCCTGATTTGCATATATTGAACCATCCTTGCATCCAGGGAACAAATCCCATTTGATCATGGTGAATGATCTTTAAATATGTTGTCTGATTTGGTTTGCTAATATTTTGTTGAGGATTTTTGCACTGATGTTCATCAGAGATACTGGTCTTTGGTTTTCTTTTTTTTATAGTGTCTTTGCCTTGTTTTGGTATTAGGGTAATGCTTCCTGGACCTGGATGTCTGTTTCCTTTCCCTGGTTAGGGAAGTTTTCAGCTATTATTTCTTCACATAAGTTTTCTGTCCCTTTCTCTTCTCCTTCTGGGATCCCTATAATGTGAATGTTTTATGCTTAATATTGTCTAGAGGTCTTTTAAACTATCTGTATGAAGGGGCCCCTGGGTGGCTTGTCGGGTAAGCGTATGCCTTTGGCTCAGGTCATGATCTCAGGGTCCTGGGATTGAGCCCCCCATCATGCTCCCTGCTCAGTGGGGAGTCTGCTTCTCCCTCTCCCCCCACTCCATTTGTGTGCTCACTCTCATGTGTGTTCACTCTCTCTCTCAAATAAATAAAATCATTTAAAAAAAACTATTGGATGATTTCCACTGCCCTGTCTTCCAGATCACTGATTTGTTCTTCATCCTCTAATCTGATATTGATTCTCTCTAGTGTATTTTTAAAATTTCAGCTCTGATGAATTCTTTTTAAATATTTGATTTCCCTTTCTTGAACTTTTCACTGTGTTCATCCATTATTTTACTGGGTTCAGTTAACAACTTTATGACCGTTACTTTGAACTCTTTATTAGGTAGATTGCTTATTGCTTATCTCTTCTTCATTTAGTTCTTTTTCTGAAGTTTTGTCATATTCCTCTGTCTCCTCATTTTGTCTGACATGTCTCTCAGTCTTGAAGGAGTGGCCTTATACAGTAGGTGTCCTCTGGGGCCCAGAAGAGCAATCCCCCTGGGGTCACCAGAACCAGGCACTTCAGGGGTGCCCCCTGTGTGATCTGTATGCACCTTCTTGTGGTTGGGCTATATCTGCTGCAGGGCTGCTGGTGAACAGGGATGGCCCCTAGCTGTGAGGACCAGCTGTGATTTGTGATTATGCTGGTGTGTGTGGTTGTGCTGGTGTGTGTGGCAGGTTCCCCCTTCTCAGGACGTGATTCACTTTGAGGGGTGATGGTCCACACCAAGGTTGCCCACCAAGTGTGGCAGGGCATACTGGGAGTCTCATCGAGGCATACCAGTCCTAGCCAAGGCCACCTCCTGGGTGTGGCAGAATGGCAGCCACTTTGGTGGGGTATCTGCCGGTCAGGTGGGTCCACAGGGGAATGTGGAGGTGAGGTGGGTGGTACTAGCAAGGTAGATGGCATGTATCAGAAATGGCACCCACCAGCGCTGGGCCAGGTAGATGGAGAGTAAAATAAAATGATACCTACAAGCTCTTCCCTTTCTAGATAAAGTTCCTATAGATTCCTGCCTCTTCAGTCCATGCACCAAAATTAGTCACTAAATCTCTCTCACATATGACCCAGGCACTTTTCAAACTGCTGCCTCTGTGCTAGGTCTCAGTGGGAGTAATTTGTGTGCAAGCCCTTTAAAAGTGGAGTTTGGGTTTCCTATGGTCTCTGGCTTTCTTGGAGTTAAACCTTGCTGGTTTTCAAAGCAAGACATTCCTGGGGCTTGTCTTCCTAGTTCAGGTCCCCAGGGCGGGGCTCCTGATGTGGGGCTCGAACCCCTCACTCCTCGGGGAGTACCTCCTCACTGTGACAGGGGTGTGGGTCCCGACTAGACCAAGTCTTTGACCGTTCTACCTATCTCAGTGTGGCTTTTCGTTTATAGTTGTTTGGGAGCTGCTCTGCTAATCTGTAAGTTGTTCTCAGAGATAGTTGTTCCGTATGTAGTTGTAGTTTCATTGTGTTCTGAGGGGAGGTGAGCTCAGGATTTTCCTTTTCTGTCAACTTGATCCACTCCTATTACTTCTTTTTTAAAAATATAGAAGAATCTGGCATAAATCATTGTAGTAGAAAAGTCTTAAGTCCCATTCATGTACATTGATATTATCTGTTAGCATAGAAATATGATAGTTGTATCGCAAGGGCTTTGAGTAGGTCCTTGGATAGTCCTCAGACATACAGAGGGAGGGAGGGAGGGAGGGGGGGGAAAGAAAGGGGGGGAGGAAGAAAGGGAGGGAGGTGGAGGGGGGAGGAAGGTGGGGGAAGGGGGGAATGGAGGGAGAAAGAGTGAAGGAAGGAAAGAAAGGAGGAGGGAGGGATGTTTTAGCTTAGTTTTTGATATTGAAACCGTATTCGCTTTGTTCCTCATTTTGCATATTTGGTTCTCTACTAGTTTCTCATACATATTTCTTTTCATCATCTTTTTTTTTTTTTTAAAAATCATAAACTGTGAAACTTTGATATGTTTTACCAGCTGTCTGTTTCCCAGGGTTTGTGCTTTGTTGATATGGCTCCATTCCCAGAATATCATGGAGCAATTATTTTCTGACACATTCTTAAAAAGAAGCTTAAACACAAGGCCCTGTACAAACACTTAAAATATGAACAAGCAAATACGCAGGAATCTTTATCTCCTTTGATGCTTGGCACAGGTCCTTGCATGTGGTGGAAGCTAAATAATTAATTTTCGAAGTGAATGCTGATTGAGGAAGATTTTGGATTGCATCTTTTCCCCTTACTCCCTATGCTCCTGTTTTATGTCAACAGAGACAACAGCCTCCACCGCCTATCTGGGTTCTGAGAGTTGAGTGGCCCTGGGGACGTTATTTAAACTAACCTTCAAATTCTTCTCCTGTGGTTCCAATGCTTACTTGGGAAAGTTACCTAGCCTTTCGGCCAAAATTTGCTCACCTACAAAGTGGGTAGGATAATAGCACCTACTTCCCAAAGCTTTTATGAGGATGAAATCAGTAAAAAATCTACAAAGGGCTTAAAACAGGGCTTAACACCTATTAAGCACGACTTAAGTTTTAGTTACTATTATTAGTTTGATCATCTCCGTCTCATGGGATTGAGAAAAAGTAACGTGAGCCTTGGGTGCTGGCCATTATATAGTAGATGTTTAATAACTAGTTGTTTTCCTGCCCTTTTTCCCTTCAATTACTTGCTGAAATGTTAACTGGCCACGTAAATAGAAAATGGGGTATCACAAATATTACTCAGCTAATTTAATTAAATCTTCCATGTATTTTGGTGTGTGTGTGTGTGTGTGTGTGACCATATTTAATAGGATTTGCAAGCTAGTTAGAGGCACCATCTCTTAGTCAAAATTCCTTCAGTTCATTTCAGTAGAATAGAAATCCAAGCCCCTTTCATTTACAAACATTTTTAAGCTGAGTCTTTGTGACACTAGGATTAGAAGCCTACTGTTCCCATTTGGAAAACAGTGGACAAGATACTTCTCTAAGTTTCAGCGTCCTCATCAGTAAAAGAGAAAACAATAATACCTCTATCCTAACTGTCATGAGAACTAGAGGGTCATCATAATAGCAATATCCAAAATGTATTATGCGCTTACTCTATGCCCAGCACTGTTCTAAGTCTTGGAACTTCTTCAAAGGGCGTAGTGCAAAGCCTCCAAGTCCTAAGCGTTAGCTGTTGTTGTTAAGTCGGAAGAACTAGGTGTGGTCGGACTGTGGAAGGCATGAGCTCCAGCTAAGGAGTCTCAAGGTCCTGGTGGAGCTGGGGTTTGAATCCCATTGGGATGGCCCCAAAGTCCATGACCATATGCCTCATGTGCTGCTGCCTGTCACCACAGACCTCCGTCCACCTGTGTTCCAGACATCTCTTTGCCATGCACCAAAGTGCCTTTTGTCTCTTTTCAGGGGATCTCCTTCCCTTGGGATGCATGCCTGCTACTTTGTGTATGTTGAAATCCTTCTCTTCTCCCAAGACTCTCTCAGCCCTGAAATTTTTCCTGGTTACCCTCCTTGGACTTCCATGGCATTCTGTATAGGAGAACTTGAGAGGAGGAAGCTGTTTAGATAACACTGTGTCCCTTACTCTCCACTCTGGAACCTCCCATTGAATTAGCACTCATTAAGTATTTATAGAACTGCTAACTAATTATTTTGTAATCCAGGGTTTCCTCCTGCTCTTGGCTTGTAGAGTCTACGGAAAGTTTAGGAGCATGAACCCCACCATCATTACCTGGTCACTGCCCCAGGTGAGATCCACAGTGGTCCCTAACTTGGAGAGCTGTCAGCCTCCTCTTCTATGTCCCATGATATAGCCTTCTTACCACTCCCCCACCCTCACCCCCCCCCACCCGCTCCTGAGAAGAGAGTAGCATGGGCAACATGTTGGAAGCTTCAAGCCTCCATTGATGGGGAGGGACTGTTTGTAAAGGCCACAGGACCCTAATGGAAGGCATACACACACCTGTGCCTGCACATAAAGAGTCCTAAATTTTATTTTTTTTAAAGATTTTATTTATTTGAGGGAGAGAGAGAGAGAGAGAGAGAGAGTGTGTGTGTGTGTGTGTGTGTGTGTGCGCGCGCACGAGCACGCAGGAGCAGAGGGAGGGGCAGAGGGAGAAGCAGACACCCTGATGACTAGGGAGCCAGACTCTCGGGGATTGATCCCAGGACCCCAGTATCAAGACCTGAGCTAAAGGCAGATGCTTAACTGACTGAGCCACCCAGTTGCCCCACAGTCCTAAATTTTAAACACTCTGAAACTTGGACTTGTCCAACACTGAGCTCACTGTGGGCCAGGTCTAGAAGAGAAAGATCTAGGCTGAGGTGTGCTGGGATGTTCAGAGCTGCCTCCAATTAGGGTAAAATCTGCTTATCTTAAATATAATTTGGGGGCACCTCTTTTTGCTCCAGTCAAACTTTACACCACCCTACTAGTCCATTCCTAGGGATTTGTTAAGTGGTTATAAAAGAAGGGGAGCATCCTTATGTGAAGTGTCCCCCAGTTCTTTGCGGGGCTCAGTGAATCCTTGTCCCCATTTCACTGTGCAGACTCTGCCCCCAGAGGCCTTAGGTCGTAGTCCGTCCCTTTGGGTAGCCCACTGCTTGGACTATGTGAGACCATTAGAAGAAATGGACATTTTAAATCCAGGCATTTAAACTGTAATCCTGCTAAATAATTTGTTTCCTGCTTCATATTGTTTGCATGCAAGAGGGGGTGGAAAAATCCAGAAATGTTTTCCAGTGCATTTCCTTCCTTCCACCCCCAATCCTGCTAAAGATACAGCATGCAGGTTTCATGGCAGTAGGGTTATTCTCAAGTGCTAAATTTTTATGTGTCCAGTGACTTTCCTGGTAGCAATGGCGTCTTATATTTCTATCACTACAGTGCTAGCAAATGTTGGGTCCACAGAAGGTGTTTATCAATTACATACTGATTTTGTACCCCAGTTCTGAGCTCTATAGGGAATGTGGTCAGATATTTTCATCCACCTAGGAAGACATCCACCTCTGTTTTCTCTCCACCTTTCCATTTTTTATCCGCTGGAAGCCAGTTCTGTTCTCACAACTGAACTTACCCTTTTGGTCATTGCCAAAAACTTTCATTGTGCCAAGTGAAGTGTGTGTGTGTGTGGGGGGTCATGAATCTCTCTTAAAGGCATCTGATGGTCTGCAGCATCCATTTCTTTTTTTTTCTTTTTTAAAGATTTTATTTATTTATTCGACAGAGATAGAGACAGCCAGCCAGAGGGGGAACACAAGCAGGGGGAGTGGGAGAGGAAGAAGCAGGCTCATAGCGGAGGAGCCTGATGTGGGGCTCGATCCCAGAACGCCGGGATCACGCCCTGAGCCGAAGGCAGACGCTTAACTGCTGTGCCACCCAGGCGCCCCCTGAAGCATCCATTTCTTGAATCTTCCTTGATGATACTTTCCTGATTCTTCTATCTACGTTTCCTTTTCCGGTTGGGCCCCTAGTTTGGCTCTAGATTTTGTCCTCAATCCTCTCTTTCCTGTGCTTTCTCTTGTTGAGTTCATCCCTTCTTTTAGCTTCACTCCTACTCCTCCATAGAAGCTCCTCCAAATACAAATCCGGCGCTGTCTCCTCTGTGCCCCAGCTTGTGCTTCCAACTGCCACATCACCCGACATCCACACTGCAGTGCCCCACATTTCATCACAAATTCTAAATCTCCATGGGCGGATCTATTATTTTGTCTACTCTAATCTCCTTTCTCTTCTCAGTGATTCCATCTCAGTTGGTTAAAACCCCATTCTGCCCATCAAAGAGAAATACAAATTAAGTGGTCTTAATTCTTCCACCTCTCATACCCAGTCTGTCCTATATGTCCCCCAGGAAAACGTGCCCTGAATTTTGCTTCCGTTCCCAGCCAGCAGCCAGCCTGGCCCCAGCACTTGCCTTGCTGTTCATCACAGTGACAGGCTCTCAGCCTCCCCCTCTTCCTCCTGCCTCTCCTACGCCTGTTCTCCTCACTCTTGCCCTGGCTAAGGTGGGCTGTCACATTCCACCTCCAAACCTGAGGATGGTCCCTGCTGCCTGTTCGCAACTACATGCCCCGTGACTCCCCACCCCCTCCCTCTGTCTCCTCTGTGATGATTGCATTAAACCCTCAAATTAGTACTGAGTGCCTTCTACCCACTGGGCACTCAGGCCATGGCAGTGCAGTCAAACAAGCAGACCAGGTCCGTCCCAGCGCTCCTGGGGTTGTAGTTTCCTGAGCAAGTGAGCTCACTCCCCTGCCACTCCAACCCGGCTTTCAAAGGCCAGCCTGTCTCACTCCTCAAAGCTGCCTTCAGCCTCTTCAACCCACAGGGATGAATCCCTTTTCAGACTTCCTACTGTTCTTGTTGTGAATACCCCTTTAGTTATTCTCTGATCCTTTCATGTACCTTAGTCTTAACCCCTTACCTGGATTGTAATACCTCTGAGGTCCACTCTTTTTTATTTGCTGTGCTATCTCCAATGTTGGGCATGTATTACGTGTCACTGTTGTAGTGGTATTCATAGTAATTACTACTAGTCTGCAATTATATGTGATTAAGCCGTAATTAGAATAAGACAACCTGACCTGGCGTGCAGAGCTTTACATGCATTTGCTTATCTAAGGGGTGACTCTTCCGCACATACTTAATTGACTTGTTTTTGACTCAATGTCCCCCGGCTGTGGGTCTCAGGAGAGTCACTTCTGAGACTCAGTTTCTTCATCTGAAGTACTGGGAGCTGGATGCCTTTTTTTTTTTTCTTTCTTTTTCCATTCATCACTGGGTGGGTGCCTTCTTTTTAAGATTCTTTCCAGTTCTAACCCTGTGGTTCAGTTCAATTTCAAAGCACTCATTTCTAGGGAATCTTTACTGTGTCCTCTGCACAGATGCAGTGCTTAGGGATATAAAGCAAATACGGCGCAGTTCCCGCCCTCAAAAGTTTGTACCATCCGTTGTAGTAACAGGAAGCTCTGGGTATCTGAGGGGTAGAAAACAAAGGAGCTAATTACGTCACTAGGAGAAATCGAGAGTTGATTCTAATTAAAAGCTTCCTGAAGGAGGAGAGATTTCCGTTCAGTGGAAAGGAGGCAGTTGATGGAGTGGGAGTTCGGAGGCTCCTCTTGGCAGAACTGGGGGGCAAAGCAGCTATTCGGTGATGAAGCAGAACAGGGCTGCGTTTAGAACCAACAAGACATTTTGTTGCGTGCTAAACTTAACACGGTGAGCACACTGATGGTGCCGCAAAGTACAACAGGAGAACCTCAATTACATCACAGAGATACGTGGATCCCAGAGGGGCGAGCCCTTTGGATATTGGAGCTGCATCCTCAGATCAAAACCATTTATTTTGGCAACCCTGCATGCAGAGTCTCATAAGACACAGGGAACGTCTGTTCCGTTGATACGTCTGGCCTCCTGTCACAATATAATAGAATTAATCGCCATTATCATCCGCTAATAATAGTGCTCAATGTTAATATTTATGTCTCTCCTCATTTCAGAAGGAACTGAAGCAGTTTGCAAATATAGTCACATGCAAGAAGATAAAAATACAAGAGATATAAAATGAAAAAATGAGAAATACTAGTGTGTGAGGCCAGAGGAAAAGTTAAGTGCCCCAAAGTTCTAAATACTGTACCAGACATAGGCTGCATAATTGGGGCTCAGCATCTTAGCAACCAAGCATTTTTCCCCAAAGGAAAGTTTTTATTTGTATTTTAATAATGTGGCAGCTCAGCAATTCCAAGCTTATATTCAGAGATTTATCCTTGTTGATCCAAGAGATTTTGCATACAGGATAATGCTAGGTGCTTTCATTCATGTTGACTGTTTATTTTAAAGATTTATTTATTCCAGAGAGAGTGTGTGCGAGCACGATGGGAGGAGGGTCAGAAGGAGAAGCAGACTCCCGCTGAGTGGGGACCCTGACGGGGGGGGGGTTCAAATCCTGGGACCCGGGGATCATGACCTGAGCCCAAGGCAGCCACCTAACAGACTGAGCCACCCAGGCGCTCCTCGACTGCTGTTTAAATGAACTCATTAGAAGCAAAAGCTGAAAGCGAAACACCTGCCCAAGGCTTTGTGGCTGAGTTTCTGTGGCTGTGGGGCTAATGCACCAGAGATGTTACTCAGGGGAGGCCCCAGAAGTTCCTCTAGTTATAAAACATAACTTATTATTTGCTTCCTTTTAGAAGAAGCTTCTCTCTCTGACGACTCCCCTCCCCTACAAACACTGTTCCCCCAAGTAAGCTTTTAGTAGTGCGTGCCATCTGAGAGAGGACAGTCTGCCAGGAGCCAGCAGGGTTGTCCCTGCGGGAACAGGGGAGCGGAGAGTGCGGGCTGCGAGGTCCCTGGCCAGGTTGTGAGCCGGCTTTGCCTTTACTGACAGCGTGAAGCAGAACGAGCGCTATGGCCAGCTGACCCTTGTCAACTCCACCGCGGCGGACACGGGCGAGTTCAGCTGCTGGGCTCAGCTCTGCCACGGCTACGTCTGCGGGAGGGATGAGACAAAAACAGGCTCCACCTACATCTTTTTTACAGGTAAGCCGTTTGGTGTGTTGGTGGGATTCTTCAGAATTCCGGACTTGGCCCAGAGTTAGTGTCTCCAAATATCTAATAAGGACGATGAGAGCGCTCCCTGTTGGCCAGGCTCTGTCAGGTTGTCTCCCAGGAACCCTCGAGGACGTGATATCATTTCTATTGCTTTCATGGAGAAGTAGAGGTTCAGAGAGATGAACTACGTCCTTAAGGTCATACAGGTCAGTGGCAGTCCCAGAATTTGAAGCCAGTCTGATTCTACAGTCTGTACCGGCATTTTCCAATATGGCAGCCACTAAACATGTGTCAATCTTTATTTTTTATTATTTTTTGAGAGCGCATATATGCAAGTGGGGGAGGGGGAGGAGCAGAGGGAGAGCGAGAGAGAGCATCTTAGGCGGGCTCCGTGCTCAGTGCTCCATCTCATCACCTTCACATCGTGACCTGAACCAAAATCAAGAGTCTGTTGCTTAACCCTCTGAGCCATCCAGGTGCCCCCATGTGTATTTAGATTTAAATGGAAATTATTTAAAATTAAACAATTTAAAACTCAATTTCTGAGTGGCACCTGCCAGGTCAAGTGTTCCTTTGCCACATGTGGCTGGTGGCTCTCCTCGTGGCCCCTGCAAACAGAGAACATGCCCATCATTGCACAAAGTTCGATTGGACGGCATTGCTGCAGACTCTTAGTCACTGTGCTCTCAGGACCGATGATGACCTCCTTTCTGGAGCATTGCTAGTCAGAGGAGGCTTAGCTAAAGGCCCCCTCACATTTGTTCTGAGGAGTACTGTGAGCTGAAGTTTCCTGAAGGTTGTGACCCTTGTGGCTCCAGCCCCATCCCTGTGCTAAGGGAGGTGCCTGAAAATGTGCAGGTCAGAAGGAAACCTCTTCTCTGAGCAGTGTTGGGTACACGCTGTCTACACTCTGAAGTTTGGGGCATGATGTTCTCTTCAACAAGTTCAGAGGTGAGGAACAGCTTTCGGGAATCTCAGAAATGCCACCCCCTGGTGCTGCCATTGGCCTTGGCGTTTCGGGTGAAGCCAGAATGCTTTCTTCGTGTCTAGGCAGGGACTTTCATGACCTTTGTCTACACCCTGAATCCCTCCACCTTTCACACCTACGCTGACTTAGCTACTGGGACCCTAACGATCGTAGGCCCTGGCCAGCAGTGAGTACTTTAGCAAAATCGTATGTATTTTCCCTTCCCTCCCACATTGCTCCTCTCCAGCAGAGCACTCTGCGATTTTGGAGTCACAGGTATCTCATTCCATTATCACCACACCCCCAGGAAATAAGCAGAAGCTAGTTTACCATCTCTGTTAAAGAAATTATGATGCTGACACTGAGACTTGAAAGGGCAAGGTGACCTGTTCAGTGTGCCATGACTGGTAGTGGGGGAGAAAGAGTCAACCCCTGTTCTTCTGACCTAGGATCTAATGTTCTTACTGCCCTGATCCACTTCTAGGAAGGTGATGGGTAGCTTGATAAACAGGCAGAAGGGCAGTAGCTAGCATAACTGGTGGGTCAGGAGGATTGCTAACAGTTGTTCATCGGTAATCCCTCGTGATCCTCATTCTGGAATGTGCTGTGCAGAATTGCCCACATGCCCTTAGAGCCTGTTATTCTGGACAAGAACTGATACCATATTTCAAATGGCAGAATGAAGATGTCTTGCCGTGATTCGCACTATTACATCTTCCTAGAACATCGGGGTTTGAATTGAGATTTTGAACTGAAGACCTCCCTCGAGCACGATGTCCCGTTAGGGTTAAGGGCTCTCTTGGCGTTTTGGAGCCGGGTCCTCATTCCTAATTTATGGGAAGCTCTTCAGTGAGTCACAGGAAGGCCAAAATATTTACTTCAACTTTAAAGAAACCTGGATCAAAAAGGGACATGACCTAATGCGTTCTATCATTTTCTCTTTTCTCAGCACCAAGCCAAGAGACCAATTGGCTTTTCAGTAGAAGGTTTAGCATTTATCGTTTCAGGCATGGGTGGGTTTGCAAAACCAAGATGAGCTGTTACGGAAGCTGAGCTTCCCGCTGCTGGCTCTGATTCTTTCAGAACATATGCTTCCTCGCTACCCACAAAGAGAAATGTCTGGCATTCATTATGTTTGCATGTTTCCCAGAATTTGCAAACACTGTGAAGCCTTTTTCTGACTGTTGTTAATTTGTGCAATTTCTGATGAAGCAGCTGCCACATATCTAATCTTTATGGGGGGGTGCTATCAGAGGGTCTTTTTTCCTCTAATTTTTTATTGAAGTAGGATATATGCAAAGAAAACTACACAAATTATTAGTAGCTCAATAAATTATCCTCAAATGAATATACGCATGCAACTACCACCCAGGTCAAGGAGGAGAACATTCCTGGGGCGCCTGGGTAGCGCAGTCGTTAAGCGTCTGCCTTTGGCTCAGGGTGTGATCCTGGCGTTCCGGGATCAAGCCCCACATCAGGCTCCTCCGCTGGGAGCCTGCTTCTTCCTCTCTGACTCCCCCTGCTTGTGTTCCCTCTCTCGCTGGCTGTCACTCTGTCACATAAATACATAAAATCTTTAAAAAAAAAAAAAAAAAAAAAAGAGAACATTACCAGCAATAGGGCTTTCTCATAGCAAAGGCTTGGGCACCAATGATATGTAGTAAAACCATATTAATGAGCACTTTACTGAATATGGAGTTTGTTGAAATTTGGATTTTAATTTATAGCCTATTTATTTTTGGAAATCTGAATTTCCATGTGTTTAGTTTTCTTAAAGTAACGCCGTCTACTTGAGTAGCCACAAACATGTTTGCAGGGTCATATGTAATCTAAAATTTTTAAAATGAACTTCAGGAAGTTTTTTGTTGTTGGTAGATGAGATCGACTAATTACAAATATGTTTTTTCTGTTTGTTAAAGCAACTGGTGTGGGCACTTCCTTCATAGACTTACAGTACAAAACGTAAGACCACATCTTTGTGTTCCGGAATTTGGACTGTGCACTTATTCTACTAGCTTTGTTTATTGGTTCAGTTTCCTCTACAAAACCTTTAATTTAAAGTTGCCTCTAAATCTTACAATCAGAAATTCTTGAAGGACTTTTGCTCAGAAGCTATCTTTACCACTCCAGATTCTTCTCTCTACTCTATGGGAACACGTGGGTTTTAGATACAACATTGACCAAGGTGCCCCTTAACTAAGCCTGGAAGTCAATTTATCATGAAGGTGACACAAATCCGCCAGCACCATAGAAAGCCTTGGAAAAGATGGAGACTCACAGAGCCATGACATATTCCCTCTTGATCCCAGAGTCAGGGAAAGACCTCCATGTCCGTGAACTTGGCACTCATAGCCAAAGAACTCTTGGCCCATGAAGACATTTGATGTTGTGTCTAGGAATTCTGTCCCCAACCTAAAATATCATATGACAGTGGCACCCAGAGGGCTAGTGAAGGAGAAAGCCAAGAATAATTAATTGTTTCAGGAACATGGTAGGGAAAAACACTGGAAACAATTTAACAATTGTTGGAGTATAATTAAGTTCAAAGATTTCTCTTAGCAGTCAGCAGTTACCATAATATTCCCTCACAGAATCATCCAGAAAACAAAGGATTTAATGTCCCGTGCCAAAAACAAAACCCTAACCCACAGTCCCTTGACTATCCTGAGGAACGAACGTATGGGCAAGCTGGTCCTTGTTTCTCTCATTTCTGTAGGATCAAATGCCATCATCTAGAACTTAAAATACAGGGAGAGTGATTTCAGGGCAAACAGGAGAATATAAGAAACTGACTGAATTTCCCAGCCTAGTGTTAGACAAGCAGAGCTCAGAACTGAGCTAGTGGCTTCCTCGTCTGCCCTTACTTAATTCTCTTTCCATTGACCTTGGCAGGAATGAGTTCCTCTGGGCTGTAAGGACAGGTGAGGATGACAGCACCCTTGCTGGGCCAGGCCTCTCAGAGGCTCTGCTGTGCTGGGGAACCATTCCCAATGGGCAGTTACAAGCATAGGCTTTGGGGCTAATTTCTCCAGAGACACATCAGATTGTTCACAGGTCGTAACACTGCTCTTAACATAAGGAAATCAGTCTCCTTCCCTGCTTCCTCAGTGGGCTAATTCATGGGCCTGGTTTGTCCTTGACCTAATACTTTTTTGTTTCCTTTAAGGAGATGGGAAGTGAAATCTCTTTTACAAAAAAGGAAAAGCAGTAAAAAATAGCTTTTTCTATGCATAAGAACTTAGTATCTGAGTATATTGCCAGTTCCCTCTCTGTGCCCTGAGAATGTAAAAATCCTTAAAGCACTCTTAACCTTGTTTCTCCAGAATAAATAAACCTCTGCCTTTCCCTTTGCAGAGAAAGGAGAACTCTTTGTACCTTCTCCCAGTTACTTTGATGTTGTCTACCTGAACCCGGACAAGCAGGCTGTGGTTCCTTGCCGAGTGACTGTCCCGTCAGCCAAAGTCACCCTCCACAGGGAGTTCCCTGCCAAGGAAATCCCTGCCAATGGAACTGACATTGTTTACGATGTGAAGAGAGGCTTCGTGTATCTGCAACCTCATTCTGACCACCAGGGGGTGGTCTACTGCAAAGCGGAGGCTGGGGGCAAGTCTCAGATCTCAGTCAAGTACCAGCTGCTCTATGTGGAAGGTAAGCCAGCTCCTACCACTGCCTAGAGTTTAATCTCTTCCAGCTAGTTACTATCAGTACTGATGTTCCCAGCTATGGATGGAAATTAGGAGGCACAGAATGCTGTTCTTAAAGGTTCTTCTGTGGTACCACTATTTCTAGAATTGCCCGTGATGGGACCCAACACTCCTTGACTCCCTTCATCCACTGCTCACTCTGGTACTATCTCTGTGTGATGGATCAGCAATTCTCCAGTATTCAACTGCTTAGAACATCCCCTGTGATAAGAGCATCTTCTTTGTTGTAACCAAAATCCATGGTCTCCTAAGGGCACCATCCCTCCCCAACTCAAGGTCACGTTCTTCTTGTGCCCATTCCCACTCCCTCACCCTCATCCTCTCATCTGCTGTTAGGAAGCTTCGCCCCTCTGAGTGTCATGGCTCCACCAGCTTTCTCTTCTCCTTTCCAGTCACTCCCTTTGTTGGCTCATTGTCCTCCTTGTCTCCACTTTCTGGGCGACGTTAATATCCATTTAGAGCTCATCAGGCTCGGTTCACTGACCACCTCATCCCTTCCACCTCAGGCACCCCTTCCTCAGCTCCATGTCCAGTGACTCCTCTGTGATCATCCTCACCTCCACCTTCCTCCCCACATTCTCCAGTGCCCTCCTTCCCTCCTCACCCACCGAGTGTGGGGTCCAGGGCTTAACATTGCTGTGCTCTCTGTTGGTGCCCTCAACTCCTTGCCCACCTGTTCTCCCACGGTCCAGGGAAATACCACCCTAGAGAACACGACTGTGCCCTTTCTTCATGACGAGAGCTACTGGAGAAGCCCATGGATGGGTAAAGTCAGTCTCTTCCAGTTGACCTCACTCCCCACTTCTTGACACAACTGAACTATGCTCAAATCTCTCCATTAAAAATGGAACTATTTTTTAATGTGAACATTTTAGTGAGGAGTTTCAATTCAGTGGATTCATATATGAAATACTTTTTTTTCCTCCACTTCCTTCAACTCTGCCATGTTGAAACCTGCTTTCCTAAGGGTAGTGAGGTCCACTAATGATATCTCAGTCTACTCTACATCCAACAGGCACTTTGGGTGCCTAACACTGTTCATTTAAAATCGTTAACCCCACACTTGACCTGAAGTCCGCTCCTGCTCTGTCTACCAACATACAGGCAGCACTGGTGACCTCAGCATCTTGGAGTAGGGGGTTTGTAGCAGTGGAGGGAGACAGTCTACCTCCCCTCCTCTCCCTGCTCTGGTGCTGGCCTTGGGGGAGAAGGGGAGAGGCTGCAGCCCAGAGGCATTTGTTTCTTGGTAGTATTTACTGCCCTGGCTCATCATTGAACCCAAAGGGACAGACGGGGGCTCCCACATCTTGCCATGGATAAGGAATTCACCCCTAAGCAGCCCCTGTGGTGCGTACGCCCATGTCAGATCCAACCCCATCCTCCTTTTGGACCCTCAGCTGAAGGTGTCTTCTATTCACACATACCTCTTTGCTCTGATCTGCCATGTGCTCTTGGAAAGGATATAGCCTTTGACGTCTCTATGTCCTTCTGTTCCCCCGACTCTGGAGCATGTAAGAATGAGAAACTTACAGCAGGGACACAGTCTGAGTCTCCTTCCCCCGGCAGCCCCCATGTACCATCACTCCCAGTGCTCTCCAGCTCTGGGCTGGTGGCACAATTGCAGGCAGCAAGCAGATGTCCTACTGCAGAATAACACTGTCCCCTTCCTTAACAAGTGATTCTCTTGGGGCTTCCTCTCCTGACTTCCAGGACAGAAAGCACCCCCTCGCCAGTCCGTTTAGGTGAGTGGAAGAAATGGTTCCTTTTCATGTACCACAGTCCTTCAACAGTGACTTTTCTCCCTCCAAGATCTCTTCTATGACCGGAGTGAGGGGTCTGTGTGGGGGACAAGTCATTCCGCGATGCCGCTGCTTGAGCAGCCCTGGAGAGGCCTGAGTGTCCCAATAACAAACAGTTCTCAGATGAGAATTTAGATTCCTTCGTGCCTCTTGTTCTCCGCCCTGGGACTTACTCAGTAGCCATGCCCCCCCTCCCCCATGCTGCTCCCAAGTAACTTGCAACCCTCCTTGACCATCCTCGACCCTCGGCTAAGGTCGTCTTTCTTTCACCTCACAGCCAAATTGCCTGAGAGAGTGCTCCCCATGTCCTGCGTTTCCTTCCCTCCTGCACGCTCCTCATCTGTCTTCCCAGTGTCCCACCGAATCAGCTCTTGCTGAGGGCCTTGGGAGTCCCAGGCCCTCAAATCCGGCAGACAAGTTTCTGCCTTCACCCTATTAGACTCTACCGCGCCTATGTGAAATGCCTCTTCCCTGGCCTCAGGTTTTCCTACTCTCCCCCCCAACTTTCTCATTCTGCTTTGTCAGCATTTTACGGCTCCCAGCTTGTCAGTGATGGAGGTCCACAAGACACGCTTCTTTCTCAGGCCTTGCTCTCCTCCCGGCCAGCCTCAGCCATGCCCACGCTCTGCTTCCTGTCTGCTCACTGCTAACTCCCAAGGGAGTGTGTGTGGCCCAGATCCGGGCATGCCGGCTTCACCGGATATCTGCACTTGGATGCTGCATGGACCCTGCCTCGAACTCAGGTCTTCCTCCAGGCTCTGGTTCTTCGGCTTTTCCGGTCTCAGTGACGGCACTATACTCACCCATGTGCCGGCCCAGGACTGGGAGTCACCCTGACAGTCCTGTCTCCTCCCTGCCAGGTATTTGCACTTTTTCCATCAAATCATTTTCACATCCTACTTTCCATGCCCTGTTTCTCCCCATCCTTACTGCAAGAAAAAAGTTCAAACTATCATCTTTTCCTCCTGGGACGAATGCAACTCTCTTTTGAGTTCCCCTTTCTCTCTCCATCTCCCACACCATAGCTAATAGCTAATTACAGTGTAAACCATTGACTGGGTTCCCACTTCTCTTAGACCCCTAGTCGAATCCTGCATGTGGACTGAAGGGCCTAGCTGGACCAGCCTCTGCCCTCCCCGCCCTGCAGCCTGCCTGGCCTTCGTCCACCTCCCGGCGGGGGCTCTGCACACTGTGATTCCCGGGCTGCGGCTGCCTCCCCGCTTCTCCCTCCGTGCCTGTTAAGCTCACCCTTCGGGGATTTTAATTCAAATGTTGTTCCCTCAAGCAAGGAAGCCTTTCTTGCTTTTCAGACTATTCTGAGCTTCTAGAACATGCTGGGCTTCTCCTTCATAGTTCATAACACAACTCACGTTTTACGTTAACCGTACACTTGCTGATTGTCTGCCTCCGCCAGTCCATGAAGAGAGGTCCCCAAGGGCTCAGACGCCACGTCTCTGTTGTTGGCTGCTGTAGTCCCAGCTCCTAGCCCATTGCCTTGCTCGAGGCTGCCTTCAAAATTCCTTGAGTGACCTGACCCCAGCGAACTGTTTCTGCAGTGCTGTGAAGTAAAGAGACTGCCAAACAGATGTAGTACTTGCGCCCTTCCTGCGAATGTTCTTTTCCTTCGATTCAGACATTCTCCTCTTCCCTCTGAGGATGGACAGCCACACACCCGCCTCTTCCTCTTTATCCCTTCAGCTGCCCTCCTTCCAGCCTGCCCTTCTCTACCTTCTGCTTGCTCTTTCCCCACACACTTTCTTCTCCTTCAACTTTCTTATTCCCCTTCTTATTCCCAGAACTTTGAGCCTCCTCTCCCCATGTAAATATAATGGCTGGGCCTGGGAGTCCTGGATGACCACCCCATTCCAACCATCAAGGTAAAGAGGAGGCTTCACAGGACACCGGAAGTGGTGGGAGAGCCCAGGCCTGAAGCTGGCTGGGAAGCTAGAAGGCAGGCAGAAACGTTACAGCTTTGTTCAAAGAACAGAATATACCTCAAGGTTTGTCTTCAGTGTGATACTAGTGGATTTCCACCTCACTTTCCCTGTCTCCTGCTTCCTTTCAGTTCCCAGAGGCCCTCCGTCAACAACCATCTTGGCATCCTCAAACAAAGTCAGAAGTGGGGATGACATCAGCGTCCTCTGCACGGTCCTCGGAGAACCTGACGTTGAGGTAGAATTCAGGTGGATCTATCCAGGACAGAAGGTAAGGGCTGTGCCCCGTCCCAGCCGGCTCGCTCAGCTCACAGTTTTGGCCCCCATCCCCACTCCTAAGTGAAGAGATCAGAACTTAAGAAGTGCAAGCAATGTGTTGAACTATGTAGGGGCCTGGGCTGACTGGTTTTCTAAGACATTTCAGTATAGTTACAAGTAGCTTTCTTTTAAAGGAGAGGGAAAAAGAAGTGGGTTCCATTAGGCACTTCAGCATACCCTCTTTCTATGTTATTTTTCTTCATAAGCCTTAAGCAGGGATGAGACCTGAAAGAGAAAGGAGGGGGGCCTCCCTCTTTCTCCACCCCCAATTCTGGGTCAATTGGAAGCCACTTGGTTTCTAGCTGAGGGCTCTCCCCATACAAACTATGCCCTATGGTGAGGACAGTCACCAAGTGGGTATATAAACCTAGGCCCTGGCAAAAAGGTGCTGTGAGGCCAGAGATTATTTTAAAATAGACTTTCCATAAGAGCAACAACCACACATTTAGCCCCTGCGCCTGTTTTGCTACCACCATGGAATAATCCCTTCCTTGCCAGAAGAGATTTAGCCTCCTAAGACATACTCAGCCCCTGAGCCCGAAGTGTATTGGCTACTATGATTGGTGAAAATAACTCTTCCCAGGGAAAAGTAGTTTCCTGGGACTAGGTATGTGTTTTCACAGTGTTGTCACACTTTGAAGATATCAGTAATTTTCAACAGATTTTTTTTTTATGAGCAGAAAGTGTATTTATTAATACTGGTAATATTACAGTTATGTTAAACTAACCCAGAACATACTACATTCTTATCACCAAAGTTGGATGAAGCATCTTAAAAGTGACCATCTCACTTTCTAGAAATAGGGAGTTATGTCATCTAGGGCATCCTGTTATCCAGCCTCAGGGTACAACTTTTCTCCCCACTGGAGTCCTTCGGCATATTTGACTATTTCTACTTCTCCCTCCTCCACAATGAGGAGCTCTTATTCATTCACAATTGCCTTTAAAATTCTGTGACTAAGAACTATTGAGCGGGCAATGTGAAGAGGAGAGCAGGGGAAATTTTTATCCACGTTTTTTGCCTAATGCCAGTTCCACATTCTTGGGAGTTCCAAAGAATACGTTTTATATTAAGTAGCCACTTACCGAGGAGCAGCAAGAGCGTGCCGAACAGTATAATGTTTATACAGCATAAAAGCTCCCCTGTGCTACGCATACCAAATAGTCGTTTATAAGTATGTAGTTTGTGCTCTGAAAACGCCACGCAACGGTGTTGGGGGAATGGGAGCGGTTTGTAGCGGCTTGTGGCTTGAGTTACAGTGCGTGGGGATGTTGTTCAACAGGATGAAAGGCCCGTGACAATTCAAGACACTTGGAGGCTGATCCACAGAGGACGGGGGCACACCACAAGAATCTCCCAGAGCATCATGACAATCGAAGACTTTGAGACCGCTGATGTAGGATATTACATTTGCACTGCTCAGAATCTCCAGGGGGAGACGACGGTTGCTACCATGGTTGAGTTTTCCTGACTTGGAAAATGAAGTATAACGAGTTGATGGAGAGTTCATTTGTGTCCATGACCCGCTTTGGGGTTCTCTTGACTAATGTTTTGCCAGAGGCTGATGTCAAGTGCCAAACCCCACCCCCTGCCCTGTGAGTCAGACCCAGACATCCAAACTAAAAGGAAGTCATCCGGTCTAATAATAGAAGTGTTAACTCCTCTGGCAGAGAGCATGTATTTTGATCGCTTACCTATCTACATGCATTTCTACTTTTTATAATTAAAAAAAAGCATTGATATTAACCTTACAGCCTCGTTTCTATTAAATGAGCAAGTTTTTGTAAAAAATACAAAATGAGCTAACTGTTCATTTTTTAGGTTGGTTTGAAGTACATCCACAGGACTTGTTGGCAGCAATGTTTGGTTCACTATCCAAGATTCTATTTGATATCACCACTACGACACATGAGGATCTAAAAATGGAGTAATACAGGGTTCAACTATATCTACAATACAAGCAAAGGTATCAAAAAATTACGTAAACTTGCCTTTTTAAGCTGCTGCACTCAAAAGTACTAGTTCTAGATGAGTCATTCTAGAGTAGGTGTTTTTAAAAATTTAACTTTCAATATAAAATAGATTTCCAGATCAAGGAAGACTCAACTTCATTTAGGCTTTTTTTTTTTTTTTAACCATCTTTAAAAATATTTAGACTTTAGCTGTTCCCATTTTCTTACCTTATCTAGCAGACATTGTTAAAATCAGCCCAAATTTCTCCAATATACATAGCTGGGAATTCAGAGAAGCTTACCCTGTCAATCTAGCTCTGAGAGCCTGATTTCAGCCCGTGACCAGTTTTGTCGTTGCATTGGAAGCTCTTGGGAAACAGCTGAAGAGGAGACAGATGGTCACCTGGGTCTTGAGAAGGGCTAAAAAGTGGGTGACACTTTGGAGGGTGGAGTAGGTCAGAGGTTGAAATTCTTACATGGAATAGTCCAGCATTATTTATTTGATCAAAGTAAAATACACTTTCCATCACTACAAACAGCACAACTACAGTTTACATATCCATATTTTTATGACGTGCCAACATTGTGCATCCTACATGAAAAACATTTGGTTTGAAAAAAAATCTTAAAGTTCTCTGTTTTGTTTCCTATCTACTCTCCTGTTGCCTCCCATGCTCTGAAGATAATTTGTATTAAAGATTGATTTCCCCAGACACCTAAATGCTATGGAGGACAGCAAGGAACAGCACGAGATGTCCCATGTAGGAGATGGACGGCAAACCCAACTTTGGCTAATGGCATTGAAAACGACTCAGAAGGGCAAGCAGAGAGCTATTCCAGGAGGTGGCAGTGAACCTATATTCCCATTTACCAGAAGCAAACATGGAAGGTTACATACATGATAAACTGTCGGAGATTAAAGGCTACAGACACCATCACTAATAAAAACAGCCATGCATCATGAGGGTCAGTTTGCTATGTAGTGTACACGTAAATGAGGACTCAAATAGCCACCTCTACCATCCCGAATCCATTCTTACACTATAGGAGTTACCTGTATAGCCACGGACATCAGCGACTCAGGTTAGTAAATACTGACGTGCAGGGAGAGGGAGATGAAGCCACAGTTCTTCCTTCTACTTCTCCGCCCAAAGTCTTAGAACGGGGGGAGGTAATAAGTTCTGAAAAGAAACTGAAATGCAGCGTGGAGGGAGTTGTGTATACCGCGTTTTCCACTCATTGACCATTCTGCTACTTTTTCAAGGATCGAAGCATTCCTCAAAGGGCACGCGGAAACTTAGCATTCTCCTCCCCCAACGTTGCACTAAAGCCTGCTTCACTGCCTTCAACGGGCTGCCCCCCACTCCTCAATAAGCGAGGACTCCTACTTTACCTTGTTCTACTAGCTAATGACTTATTCTTCCTTCTCTCTAGGGTTCCCCGAAATTTGTACTAGGAGATCCTGGCCTTGGTTTATTTGGAAAGTAGTTTTGGCACTTTGATGATGCGCTGGCTCTGGAAAAGCGTATTCCTTGTCCCAGAGAAAAGTAGGTAGGAGGTAGAAGGTTTGCTTTTGTGGCTCTGGTAAGAGGTGGGGCAGTGGGGGGTGGGTGGAGAAGAGGAAGGGGGGAAGTGAGGAGAATGGGAGAGCAGATAGTTTCAATCTGTGGGAATAGCTCAGATCAAGGTAAAAATAAGGCAGATGCACTGGTACTGCCCTTTCTCTTTATACAGAGTTTTAGAAAAATTAGGGTTCTCTATTTACGCATAGCCTGAGAAAATAGATTGTAGTATCATGTTAGGTTCACATGGGGACATTAAAAATCTACAGAAAAAATTAGTTTCAAGTGACACTGCCGACAAGTCACTCCAGAAGGATGCAGAGCTGTATAGACGTGGACGAGTCAAAGCTTTTCCTGCCATTACTGCTCCCCACGGTCAAGGGCTGAGCCGAGGTGGTGGCAGAGAATCGTAAGTCAAACGACCATCGTTCCTCCTCCTATGGCTTTTGCAGCAATGCGTACACTGACCATTATTAGTACATACCCGGAGATATGCAGCACTTGACTTTCAACACACAGCAAAGGAGGCAGCGTCAGGCACGTGACACTCCGTGCATCCGTTTCATTCATACATCCCCACGCAGACCAAAACAAAAATCAGAAGGTGTCTGTGGTGAAGAACATTATAAAGGTTATAAATCTTTATCTTAACAGGCCCCTGAGAGTTTTTTCCCCTTATGCTAGGTGAAAAAGGCAACGAACAAGACCCTCTTGTTCTTTAAGTGCTTTGTGCAACAGCGTCTGTGTAGATCCGTTCTGAGATCTGTGGGGAGGAGGCTCCTGGACGGGGTCCAAGCCTGCCTCCCGAGTTCCAGTCTCCAAGGAGCCTCGGGGGTGGCGACTCTGCAGTTCCAGAGGGGTCCTCACACGCCCACTACTGTAGTTCTTGCTCCCATGAGCGTGGTTAGGGTCAGTCCCGCAGACCTGTACAAATGCTTTCGGACAGTCTCCCAGCTTCCAGAAAGCGTCATCTGGGTGAAATGCTGGGGCTGGGGAAGGAGCCGGAGTTCCTCGGTGACTGGAAGGGGATGGCGGCGGACGTGGGGGACCTCTTGGGGCTGCACAAGTCCCCGTTGTGCAGTTTCCACAGCAGCTCCTCGTTCTCCATGGACAGTCTCTTGTTGACCTTGGACTCCTTCTCCAGTGACTCCTGCAGAACGGCCTGCTCAGTGGAAAGCTGCCTTAAAGACAAAAAAGCCACAAATCACGTGGATCTGAGTTCAAAGGAACTTGAAAAAATTCTTACTATTTAAAATTTGAGCACCTGAAACAATCCCTTTGGAACAAAAGGGGGTCCTGCCTGGGGCTGCTGGAGAAACACTGGGAGTGTGAGAGTAAGCCCAAGGGAAAGTACCTTTGGGGAGGAGTTCATAGTGGGCTGGGTGACCCTACCACAGCTTTTCTTCATCTCTTATGACTCTCTTACGCTTGGGGAGGTTTCTTACTTGGCCTTATGATGCTCCTTCCCTGAAAGCATGCTCAGGGTCAGTAAGCCACAGACCACAGTGGCCCACGCCGCTGGCTCCAATCCTATTTTCCACATGGAAGTCAGTAACTGTTTTAACCACCCACTTCAGTCCCATTTCACAGTCCACACGGGTGGAGTGTGGTAAGAAAATAACACTTGTCGTTCAAGGAAGGGAGGCGCTCAGGAAAAATAGGACAATTTTTTACCTTGAAATCGCCATGTGCTTGTCCATCCGAGCTTTCAATTCCTCATTCTCCTGCTGGAATCGCTTCAGTTTGTCAACCAACGCAGTGTTGTTGTCCGCCTTGGTGCAAATGAGAACGCCAACACTTATACGCTGTTTTAGAACTGCCCCTGAGAACTGGTGCACCCGGGCAACACCGGGGGCTGCGTGCCTCTTCCAGTGTCAAGGTGGTAAAATGACCACAGCGGCTAGCCCGCACTACAGCTTCCTGTAGTAAATTCTGGAGAAAAAAATCCCCATGTTCAAAGAAAACTCAGAGTAGGCCAACAGTTGACAATTCTTGGCAATGTCTACTATGGCCTTAAACATGGTTTCCAGTTTCTCTGTAGCATTTACCTCGGGGTGGCCATACAAAGCTCCAATTCACCAAGCTTTGTGGGGCACCAATTCAGACAAGGAGCACTCACTATGCAAAGCCTCCCTCCTCAGTCCGGTGGAAGGTACATTTGTTCTCCTGCTGGCCTGCCCAGGCTAAACTTTCAAGGGAAACAAATGGATCAGGGGACAGATTCAAGGCTAAAATCCCAGAAGACATTTAACCACTTAACATAATGAAGAGCTCATTACATCCCATTACTTTCTAAAGGTAAGATTTTATTATCGCTGAGGCGGTGACATCACAGCTCTGTCAGAATTAATTCTAATCCCTGTCTTTGCAGTGTAGGACTAATCCACTCTGATAATGACTCTTGGTTGGGAGTGCTACTGTTAACATTTCCAGAAAGTGCTCGGGATAAGCCAGTCAGGTGGAATAACTTTCCCAAAAATGAGACTGTAAGAAAAAGGGAGCCTTGGAATTCAAGGAATTCCCCACATGAGGTGGGGAAATCTGGAATGAGAGACTGGGCAGGGATTGGCCTGATAGTATCATCTCATCCAATTCCTCCTTTTACAGGAACTAGCCCTCATATTGCCACACAGTTAACTAACCACTGGCAGAGCTAGTTTTCACACCAAACCTTTCGTACTGAGAAAGCCTCCTTGCTTTCTCTGAGTCTTATTTTCCACAAAGGCTCAGAGCTTACAAATACAAGCATACCTCATTTTATTATATGCCACTTCCTTGTGCTTTGCTGGTATTGTGGATTTTTTATTTTTGTTTTTGGTTTTTTTGTTTTTATAAATTGAAGATCTGTGGCAACTGCATGTCAATCGATCAAGTCTATTGGTGCCATTTTTCCAATAGCATTTGTTCTCTTCAAGGTCTTTGACACATTTTGGTCACTCTGGAAATATTTCAAATTTTTTCAATATTATTACATTTGCTATGGTGACCTGTGATTAGTGATTCCAACTCACTGAAAGCTCAGATAGTTAGCACTTCTTAATTAAGGTATATACATTGTTTTTTTGTTTTTTTAGATATGCTATTGCACACTTTACGGACTTTTATAGCACTGGGAAACCAAACAGTGCACTTGACTCACTTTATTGCAATATTGGCATTGTCGTTGTCTGCAAGCAAACCCACAATATTGTTCACTGAGGTATGCCTGTAGATAAAGTAACCATGAGTTTACCTGTTCTGTCAACCCAATGTTAACTAATACCAATGATACCTCTCGGGCATGGCAAGAAACAAAAATATTTATGGGTCAACAAAAATTACAGTGTGTTGGTAATTTTATAGCAGAGCCTGTTCTCCATGTATGTGGTATTTTTAAAAGTTGGGATGCAAGAATGGCTAGGGGGCAACACATTATTAGCAGGGTGACCGGCATCACCAGTGACTGTGAGATCAGTGGAGTTATCAGGCTTGATGGAACAGGATGACCTTTGGCAGGAACTGCTATCTATACTAGATAGACTGTTAATAAACCATCAGAATTCTTCTTTCCTTCCTTTAAAAGAAAAATCAAAATTGCCTGGCAATTCCAAGTGCCCATATATCCCGATGGGGGCTTAGCCCTTACCTCTCTCCACAGTGAGGTAATGGTGTCTCTAGAAGAAAATGGAACCAAACCAAACGCCAAAACCCAAACAAAAAAGCAAACAAAGAGTGGCCTCCAGGCTCCCTGTTGTCCAGAGCTGGTTTGGGCTTGAACAAGGCACCCGGTCACTCAACAATGAATCACTCATAACTGGGGGACAAGGGACAAGCACAGTGAGGCAGCTGGCACAGTCGAGGGCAAAGTACAGCAATGGCTGGGGTCACTTAAGCTGCCTTGCCAAACCCTGCCTACTTGCAGACTCCTGGCTCCCAGCAGCCTTGTTGCGGGGCTGGGCACACCACTCAGATAAGGACTTCTCAGCAACTTGTCACTGGCTGCCATCAGTGTTCTGTCCTAGAGGCCACAAACTCCACTTCATTCATATTTTTCATAATGTTTGCATTTGTCCAACCAGATTAATTTTATGAGAGCATGCCTCTTCTGTCACATTCTAATTCCCGAGAAAGAGGAAGAATTTAGATAGCAAAGTGAATTGCCCTAATGTGATGCATGTACATATTCAACTGTTTGGGGTGTAAGACCCCAGCTCAGAGTTGGTGATATATTAAAGTACTGATTTTGCTCAGTTCCTATGACGCAGACATTGTTCTACTGGGTAAACTCTGAAAGAAACATACCAGTTTCTCCATTTTCATTAGCTTGATGTCCTGCTGATGGAGTTTCTCGTTCTTGATCTCCAACACGGCTTTCAGGCTTTCTAACTCTTGCTCCAGGTACATGAGCTGAGGGTTCTTCTGGAAGAGACACAGCAGAACACAGCTCTGATTATTTAACACACGTGGTTAAATTAATAGAAGTTGTCTTTGATTACACTCAGAAATCGGGCAAACAAGTAGCAAGAGACTTCTAACTTTCTTAAAGCAGCTTCAGACGCAGAGGCAGAAAAAAGGGTTCTCTAGAACAGTAATTTATCTCAAAGTCTTTGGTTATAAGAATGAAATAAAACATTTCATCTTTGAAAATAAACATTTCACTCATTTATCAGGAACTTAACATGGGAAAACATTGGTCACACCGAGTATTTTCCTGGAAGAGAAAAAAACCATTGCTTACAATACAAAACAACTCTGGCCAGAGACGAGGCCACTGCAAGTCCTTTCCTGGTGTTTGGAGGGAGAAAAGGGAACAACTGTTCTCTGTCAACAAAGTCAGTAACTGATCAGGAATGAAAAGGCAGTGCATTTATAGAGCTCTCTGGAAAACCACAAAGAGACAATAATGTTCTGCATCTTTGGGATTTTTTTATGATGGGACTATATTGACCTGTGACACCCCACTCCTATATGGCATATAGCACTTGCACTATTAAAATTCTGTGCAAAATAAACACTACATAAGGGAGACATCCTTTTAGAGTACACCACCAGGGTGGAGTCCTGACTCCCTGATTTCTGGAAATCCAAGTGTACTATCCAAAACCTACCAATTAACAGCGCAAGATCTATGGATCAGATGTTTAATGAGGAACTTTCTCAGACAAGCATCAGCGGGGCGATCATCCCAACTATACTTTGGGGCAGTAGTTAATCCTCTGGACCAATCCTTAGGGCAGATCAGGGAATGGGTCCTCGGGATTACTTATGCAAACCCCTCACTCCACTGGAGAGCGTGATTCCACAACGCAGGCGACCCGCTCAAGGAAGGTGCCAGAGCTGGAAAGGGCCAGGGTGGGCGTAACACCCAAGCCTGCAAATCCAGGGCTCTTCCCCAAATTTCATAGGCCTCAAATACTCATATCCTCTGACACAGGATTTGTTATCTTTAGGGGGAAAAAACCCCCATATCTCATTTTTGTTAAAAGGAAATAGTACCATTTACTCTATCCATTTTTAAACTTCGAGCATTCACGGCCCTGTTCCCACCACACCTTTGCCGACTTCTGTCGTTGCAGTTCCAGGAAGCTCTTTACAATCTGTTCCTGGAACCACTTGTAAGGTTTACACCCTGCATCTAAGTCTAGATTTTTTTTTTGAAATTGCTGCTTTGTCTAAGAATCTTCCAGAATAAATAGCTTTGAAGTTTCATTGGCTATGACCTCATCTCATCTAATTGTATTCAAATGTCCAGAGGGCGTCCAAAGACATCCGCAAGAGATTTCACTGAGAGACCCCTGCACAAGCACTTTCCGAGCTGGCAGATTTTAAGTGGCAAAAGAGCTTAGCTTCTGCAGTTCCGTGCACAAATATATGGAAGGAAAATGGTGGTACTGAAGACAGAAACGGAAAAGAAATTTTTTTCTCAAAAGTAAGGTGGGGGCCAGGTGAGTAAGGATACAAGTTGCAAGAGAAAGTTGAGCTTACGAAATAAATGTGTACTTTTCCAAAGTGAGGATTATCTATATGACATATTGTTCAGACATAAATAGGAATGAAACACACGCACATATTACAATATGCATCAATCCTGGGAACATAAGCTGAGCGAAAGCAGCCAGACACAGAAGGCCACACAGAACATTCCATTTACATGAACTATCCAGAATCGGCAAATCCATGGAGACAGAAAGTAGACTGGTGGTTCCCTAGGGCTGGGGGATTTTTGGGGAGTGGGGAGGAATGGGTACAGGGTTTCTTGTTGGGGTGACAAAATGTTCTGGAAATAGATAACAGTGACCAATGCACAACTTGTGAACCACGGAACTGCACATTTAACAAACGGTGAATGTTGTGGTATGTCAATTATATCTCAATATACCAGTTGGTTTAAAAAAAAAAAAGTGTAGTCTTCACGTGAAACCCTGACCCTCGCTGACAGTTTTCTTGTCTTCCTGTAGTTACCAGCTTAGACTACTTCCAAGGTACTGGGCTTCCTCTGTATGTCAGTTCTTGGGATTTCTAAAAAGCCACCAGTAAACAAAGAAGCCAGTTTAAAAATCACTCTGCAACATATGAAAGGATTCCAAACCCGTTATCACGTCTCTAACTACCGAACATGTGGTTGACCCTCACAGACAGCCGAGCAGAAGAGAGCTCAGTAGTGATGGAAAAGCGCACACGACTTACTAAATTTGCTTTCTCTCTTGATATTCTTTTTTGTTCTTCTGATTTCAACTTTTCATTTAAAGCATCATTTTCACTCTTCAGATCACTGATTTGTTTCTAAAACAAACAATGAGATGTGGAGCACAAGTTAACAAGCAGACACCAGAAACAGAGCAAATGTACACAGAAACCTTACCCAAACCACACAAACCTCAGGAATGGGGTCTTTGGGGGGGAGGGTAAGTGAGACTGACCCACCTCCAGCGATTCCTGCTTCTCGTGAAGCATGTCCTCAAGTGATTTCTTTTCCATTTCATGGCTTTTCTTGATTTCTGGAAAGAAGGGATTGGAGGCAATGACATCCCATGAGATCATTGTGTTCTACAGTCGTTAAGGCGTGTAGATCTAAGAGTTGATTACGGACCAGTATGACTATGTTACTTTATATGTGTAAGATGCTTTTATAAGAATTAAGCTATCTGTTCTCAAATTAGCCCCATGAGGGGCATAGGGCAGATATTTCCATTTTATGATGGAGAGCACAGAGGCTCCCGGAGGCCAGAGGGAACAGAGCACCCTCCTCAGGGGAGGGCGCCTCCAACACTGGCCTTCACCCCCCTGCTCTGGAGTTCCTGTGTGCTCTTCCATTTGCTCTTTATGAACCAAACAGAAGTCTAAAATTAAACCCAATTCTAGCAGGAAGGAAGAACCACAATGTTTACTAAATATCTACTCTTGGCCAGTCACTTTTCCACGTTATCATCTCTGACTTCACACAACTCTCTTTTTCTGATGAGAAAGGCCTTTGCCAAAGGTGAGCCCGCCAGTTCAGAGGCTCCTCTGTGGGGTGCACGGGGCTAAGTGTAACAACTTCCGCTACCCTTTGTGCTCTTAAAGCAATGGCTCCTTCTTTTCCTTCTACTTCAGCCTTTCCAATCATGATAAAATAATTTAGAAAATATTCTTTGTTGACACAAGTGCCATCACCATTTCACGGCACTGTTGGTGTGCAAGAGTGTTGGCGAGCAAGTGTTGCTTGCACGGATCCTTTACTGTGGCCAGGATATAAACTAACACTTTTTTTTTTTAAATTTTTTTTATTATATTATGTTAGTCACCATACAGTACCTCCCTGGTTTCTGATGTAAAGTTCCATGATTCATTAGTTGCGTATAACACCCAGTGCACCATGCAATACGTGCCCTCCTTAGTACCCATCACCAGCCTATCCCATTCCCCCTTAACTACCCAGGACTTCAGGCAGTAAAGAACAACTACTACCAAAAAGGCCTTTGGGTTCTTTAAAAGTTCATCCTATTTCTTAAAAGGCTGGCATTTGTGATGAACTATTATTTGCATCCGAAGGGGAAAAGGGCATCTGTTAACAATGAACAATGCAAAAAGAGAGCAAAAACACTCCAAACTGAATACCACAGGGTACTCTCTGGAAGGGAAAGTTATGAATCATTTCCTTTTTAAAACATATCACGCTGTTCCAGTAGATCTGCTTCTATTAAAAAAAAAAAAAAGCATTCTTGCCTGAAAGGGAGGTTTCATAGGCCTTCTTTAGCAATTCGATTTTCTCTGAGTGGCTAGCTTCGATTTCTAATTTAGAGGTTTCATGGGCAGCATTTAAGTTGTCAAACTAGAAGGAAAAAAAAAACAAACAAAAAATTAAGTCTTGAGTAATAAGCAGCAGTATTAGAGACTTGACACATATGCGTGCGTTCAAGTTAAAGGGCTGCCCAACACATGGCAAGAACAGTCCAACCTGGATCTGCCCCTCCCAATTCTCCACTCTGTTCCCCTTCAGGAACACCAACACACAGGCTCTCCAGGGTTCACCGATGCAAACGGCCAAGCTCATCATAAGGTTGACATTATGTCTCATGGTGATAGGACCACGTACGATCCATGCCTGTCATATTGGTCTTTATATCCTCAGCCCCTAGCTTGTGCCCGGTATATAATAGGTACTCAGTAAATACTTACTAAATGGAGAACTGATTTTAAAAGGAAGCAAGAAAATTAAAGAGAAACTTATGATACATTATTACATGAAAAATATGGATTATTCAGTGTCATTTTAGAAGAAATGCAAACCAATCGTTTAGCGGTATAACATCGAAATGCTCACCGAGGGATTACTTCCAGGTAGTATGATAAAGGTTTTTTTTACCCCCTTCCCCTCATCAATATTGCTTTAATGATAAGAAAAAAATTAATTGAAAACCCCCTTTTCACTTATTTAAATGAAGAGAGGTTCAAAGGAAGGTCTTCATCAATTAGAATTTAAACAAATGGCCACAACCAGGAACAGGCTCAGGTTCCGAAGGCACACACCTGCTCTTGCAGTTGAGTTTTATACTTCTCTGCTTCTTCAATATAAATATTCTGGAACTTTTCACACTCCCCGGTGTAAAATTCTTTAAGCCGATTCTCTAGCTCTGAGAGATCAGTCTGGTGCTGCTGGTTTAGCTTCTGGACAAATCCTTCATAAGCTATCTGCAACTCATTCCTGGCTTTTTCTAATTTCTCACAGGTAGATGAAGCGGTGACTGAAAAAGAGATGAAAAAGACATTTCATCTGCTAAATGTCCTAAATTCATCACATTCACGCATGGCTGCGATGACTCTGGAAACATTAACACAGTACTCTCAGAGTACTTCGTTCTCTCTTGACCAGATTTTCAAATGTAATGGTAGAAACGTGAACAATAAATAAGAACAAGAGGAAATGGTCGCTGGCAGCAAAATAAAACCCCCCAAACCAAGAAGGAAGGAAGGAAGGAAGGAAGGAAGGAAGGAAGGAAGGAAGGAAGGAAGGAAATGAAAAAAACCAAAACAAACAAAAAAAACAAAACTCACACAACCATCTAGCAAGAAGTAACAGTAGTACTTGAGAAAAAACGGGGTTTCCAAGGGAGGGTCACCCTTTTGTGTGTTGACCAATCAGTGCAGAGGCCATAAGGAGAGGAGGCTCTGATTGGCCGAAACGTCTCTAAGGATGGCCAGCCAGTAGGGAGAAGCTAAGACACAGAGGGAACAGGGAAGATCAGAGAGAAGAAATAAATGGACTTTAAGCTTCTACCTAATTGGAGCTGATTTCAAAAATACAGTAATAAGAACAAAGTATGAGAATATGTTGAACACAAATCACCAGCGCATACCAACTTCAGAAAAAACATTTTAAAAGCTACAACATAAATATATCAAAAGGTTACTATTTTTGAAGGCAAAGTAATCTGGAAAGCATAATTTAAAATCGGAGCATCTTACTCTTTACCTCGACTACTGAAAACACATAATGATTAACAATACATTGCAGAATTTGCACATAAATATATATCCACCCACAGCATAATAAATCCTGGAAGATGTCCACCGTTTCTCAGGAAGCTTGACTTTTGACTTTTCCAGGCTTCCTTCCCCGACATTCAATACAGGTGAAATTAGTGTACTAATTATTCACCAAAGGTGAAAAAAAAAATGATTGAAGTAGGCAAATGTTAGGGGTGCCTGGGTGGCTCAGTCGGTTAAGCACCTACTTTGGGCTCAGGTCATGATCTCAGGGTCTTAGGATAGAGCCCCGCATCTGGCTCCCTGCTCAGCTGGGAGTCTGCTTCTCCCTTGCCCTCTGCACCAACTCCCCTGCCCCGCTCCCAGCCCCCTCCCCCACTAGTGCAGGCTTGTACTCTCTCAAATAAATACAATCTTTGAAAAAAAAAATTTAAAAAGGCAAATGTTAGTCAAGTACACACATTAGCTTCCATAACCTTCCCACATACACAAACAAAATGATGGCCCCACAAGCTTCCCTGTATGAATTCCACATTAGAACTCTATATGAAAGCAGCCAACAGAAAAATATTTTATAAGCAGTGAAGACATCAAACAACTTTCTAGTCAGAGCAATCTCGGTTTCATATAGTCTTTTCACTTAATTCCATTAGAATTTCAAATATCAGGAAAAAAATAGTACGATGCCAGCCCATCTGAATGCTCCTATCAGAGACACAAATGTCTAAGTGAACCAAAAGCTAGAGGATCTTCTACATAAAGTTAACAGTATGCTATATCTGCCGAATTTTAACACATTTGTTTCTAAGGAAATAACCGTCGGTTTGAATGTATATCTATGGTACATCAGACTTCAAAATCAAGTAGGATATATGGAAATCCTCTCACATTAGCCACTGGACAGGGTGTTTCCTGTTTAAAAAGAAAACAAAATAAAATAAAAATAAAGAAGAGGTGCCTGGGTGGCTCAGTCAGTTAAGCGTCTGCCTTCTGCTCAGGTCATGATCTCAGGGTCCTAGGATCAAGCCCCGCATCAGGCTCCCTAATGAGCAGGGAGTCTGCTTCTCCCTTTCCCTCTGCTCCTCCCCCTCCCCCTGCTCTTGCTCCCTCTCTAACAAATAAAATCTTTAAAAAAAAGAAAACAAAACAAAACAAAGCTTAAAAGTGTTTCAGTTTTGTTGGCCACTGTGAGCGACGTGAAGGGAAGGCAGAGGGAAGGGAAAAATGGGTCAGACCGGGGAGGGAGGATTTACTGCCTGCTGTTTGTCCAACAACCCAAAGCGCAGGCCCAGCCCCAGGCGGTGACATCAGCCGCAGCTGTGCACAGACCTTTGCTCTGCTACGGCCTGCTGTGCTGTGTGCACAACAGCTGGGCTGAAATCACCCCTCACACAAACAGCTTTACTTTGAATTAACTGGCCTGGGCTCCTGAAGGAACATTTTCATTTGGCATAAAGACTCATGAAGTACTTGTTTAAAGGACATCCATGTAAACACTGTCTCAAGGGTTCTGAGTGCTCCTCTCTGCCAGACGCACACTGTTGGGGGGCGGGGTGATGGATGTGACCCCTGTGGCTTTAGTCATGGACTTGCCCTTGTGCTTATGACAGTTGAGGGGTGATTTCTAATGCCACCTGAGCTTGCTCTTACTCCTTGGGCTCAGCCTTGTCTCCTCCTTTCTTACTCCCCAGAATTCCGCTCACTTTCAGGCAATTCATCAGGCACCCAACAAATGCTTAAAACAAAACAGGAGATCTTGCAGGATTTTGAGTAAGTAAGCAAGGAGTTTTCACAGTATTAGGTGATACAGTTTTCAAGGAGTTATTGCACAAATACAAAATTCATAGAGTACAAAGTAATCTTTTTGTCCTGATGTTTTAATCTGTTCTATTAGACCATTGTTAGAAGCCCGTCTGAGTGAAGGGTGCCAAGAGACCACTGCCTACAGAAGAGCCAAGGAACTGTAACTTTTGTACACACACTGGTAAATTGCAAAAGCTATCTCTAGCAGTCCACCTTAGAATGAGAAAGAGAGTTTTCAGAATTAGGAAAGAAAGAAACCAACTCAGTTACCAGATCATCCCTAAAGCAGAAGGCCATGGGACAGAAGCTGACGTGTTCACCCTGGGACAAATCATGTCTGCAGAGAGTTCTAGGCCAACGACAGAACAGGAACCACATATCTAAGCACACATAACCAAGCAAGGAAAAACTATCTCAGAAAAAGTGGTGAGATGCTCAACATTTTCCCTTTTCATATAATTATTTGGATGACCTCTAGCAAAGGCCCAATGTCACAGTCAGTTATAACCTCTGAAAAACAGAACTGGATTCCTCTTGGGTCCTTTAGCCATTATCCCCGAGGAGCAGAACAGCCATTACCTAATTAGGCCTTTGCTAAGAGGGGGAAGGGTTAGACTTGTAGTCTCTCCATCTCGTAGAGACCCATTTCCCTTTGTAGATTGGTAAATGCATGGTTTACAGAGAAAAACATTACACAACCATGGCCCTACCGTTGTAATAGTCTTTAACGATACAGAGCTTTCTTTTGTATCTGAGTAGCATGCTTCATCATGAGACAACCCAAAATATTTTAATCCTCAGGAACATAAATAAATGACCTAATAGAATACAGCTAGAATAATTAGGTTCAATTCTCAGTCACACCAGTTACCGGCCACGTGATTTGAGCAAATTACTTAAGTTTTCTAAGCCTTCGTTTCCTCGTTTTTTAAATGGAGAGAATATTAGCACCTTCCCTGCAGGATTAAACACAATAATACATGTGAAGCACCGGACCCAGTGCCTGACCAGAGTCAGTTCGCAGTAAAGCGTTGCTGTTACGAGTATTCCTGGCCTTGCAAAAGTCCACCAGTTCAAATGTGTTTGAAGAGTCCTCAAAGGCATGCTTGGGGTTCCATGACTGAATGTGACCGTTAAAAAGCAGCCTTGCTTGTCTAGTATTCAAACATAAATACACACACACACACACACACACATGCTAGGGCACTATAGTACCTACCCACCTCCAACCTTCACTTCCTACTCCTATTGCTCTTAACATTGGGTACAACAGAACGTTCCCAACTTCTAGATGATTTTATCTAAAATAGACATAAAATATAAAAAAGGAAAAAAGGAAGAGGTAAGGTCACATGGAAATCATATAAATTTTCATGATGCCATAAGAGATTGTGACAGGAAGGAAAGGTAAATAGGAAAGTAAAAGGACTCCATTCCCCCACTGTACAGACACACTGTCTCTAGGTGCTTCTGGTAGGTGTGCTATGGGTGCCAACCCTTCCTCAAGCGGCTATGAGGAAGATGAGAGATGCCTGTGTCCAATGTTTCTTGCCTGCTTTGGGTCCCTCTCTCTTTCTGGCCACCTGGGAAGTCAGTCACCTGCTTTTAGTGCTGGACACCTTCAGTCCTTTCTCTCAGCTGGACCACTTTCTTACACCATGTACAAAAATAAATTCAAAATGGATGAAAGACCTAAATGTGAGATAGGAAACCATCAAAATCCTAGAAAAGAACACAGGCAGAAACCGCTTTGTCCTTGGACATACAACATCTTACTAGACATGTCAGCAGAGGCAAGAGAAACAAAAGCAGAAATGAACTATTGGGACTTCGTCAAGATAAAAAGCTTCTGCACAGCAAAGGAAACAGTCCACAAAGCTAAAAGGCAGCCTACAGAATGAAAGAAAATATTTGCAAATGACACATCTATCCAAAATCTATAAAGAACTTATACAACTCAACACCCAAAAACCAAATAATCCAGTTTAGAAATGGGAAGACATGAATTCATTTTCCAAAGAAGACATCCAGATGGCCAACGGACACATGAAAAGATGCTCAACATCAGTCATCATCAGGGAAATACAAATCAAAACCACAACGAGATACCACCTCACACCTGTCAAAGGTCTAAATTAACAACACACGAAACAACAGATGTTGGCGAGGATGAGGAGAAAGGGGAACCCTCTTACTCTGTTGGTGGGAATGCAAACTGGTGCAGCCACTCTAGAAAACAGTATGGAGGTTCCTCAAAAAGTTAAAAATAGAGCTACCCTATGACCCAGCAATTGCACTGCTAGGTATTTACCCAAAGGTACAGAGATACAGATTCGAAGGGGTACATGTACCCTGATGTTTATAGCAGCATTATCAACAACAGCCAAATTATGGAAAGGGCCCAAATGTCCATCAACTGGTGAATGGATAAAAGAAGTAGTGTGTGTATACACACACACACACACACACACACACACACACACAGAGGAATATTACTCACCTATCAAAAAAATGAAATCTTTCCATTTGCAACAATGTGGATGGAACTAGAGGGTATTATGCTAAGTGAAATAAGTCAGCCAGAGAAAGACAAATACCATGGTTTCACTCACACATGGGATTTAAGAAACAAAACAGATGAACATAGGGGAAGGGGGAAAAAAAGAGCAAGAGACAAACCATAAGAGACTCTTAACTATGGAGAACAATCTGAGGGTTGATGGAGGGAGGTGCGTGGGGGATGGGCTAGATGGGTGATGGGGATTAAAGACAGCACTTGTAATGAGCACTGGGTGTTATATGTAAGTGATAAATCACTCAATTCTACTCCTGAAACCAATATTACACTATATGTTAACTAATTAGAATTTAAATAAAAATTTGAAAAGAAAAAAAAGCACATACTTCTCAGGGAAGTATACTTGCTTTAAAAAAAATTTCAATTGTGGAATAATTTTAGATTTATAGAAACTGTACAGAGTACACAGAGTTCCTATACACTCTTCACGTAGCTGCCCCAAATGTCAATATTTTACATTATCATGAGACATTTGTCACAATTAAGGTTTAAATAGTGGAACAATACTAGTAACTGTACTATAGACTTCATTTGGATTTCACTAGTTTTCCCACTAATGCTTTTTTAAGAAAAAATTTTAGATTAATTCTAGATCTTCAGAAAAGCTGCAAAGAGAGAATAGTTTTCAGATACCTCTCACCCATCTTCCCCTAACATTAACATTGCACATTACCAAGGGACATTGTCGAAACTAAGAAACCAACACTGGTACAGTATTACGAACTCAACTCCAAACTTTGTCCCTTATTTCTGTTCCAGGACCCCATCCAAGATACCACACTGCATTTACTTGTCACGTTTCCTGAATCCTCTCTGGTCTGCGAGTGGGTCTTCCCTCCCCCATCCCCTGCCCATAATCGTGACAGTTTTGGAGTCAGGTATTTTTAGAATGTGCCTCAATTTCGGCTTGTCGTGTTTTCTCTGCATAGCCCACTGACCCAGCAATTCCACTAGTAAGAATTTATCTCACAGATATATTCCCACATATATAAAATGAAGGACATTTGAGGTTTTCCACTGGAGCATTTCCGTAACAGCAAAACATCAGAAACAACCTAATGTCCACTAGAAAGGGACTGGTTAAATGAATTGTGGTGTATCAAAACAATGGAATGCTTTAAAAAAAAATAAGACAATTTAATAGCTATTTAAAAAGACTGATACAATTCTTTATGTATTGAACTTTAAGAATTGTTAAGTGGAAAAAAAAACAAGGTGCAGAAATGCGTGTATAATACGCTCCCAACTGTGTATAAAAGTAAAGGGGAAACAAATATATATCTTATCTTACTTCTCCTGTACCCCAGCCCCAGAACCATGAATGGGAACACTATCTTTTACCATAGTAGCATAATTACTTCATAATATTACTCTTATTCTACCAAGGGATATCCGCTCATGACACACTCCCAAGGTGAATGACTACGTAGGTTACTCTCTTAAACCAGGGTTTCGTCTGTTTAAAATGGGAGATAGCGATATAGATGAATAAAGTCATCAATATGCCAATTTTAAGAAGTAAATCGCTACGTGGTGGAGGGGCCGGTAGCCTACAAACCAAAGGGCAGGGACCTAGGCTCTCCAACCACGGGAAATTCCAACTTTCCGCCTATCAGTTTCCTGGTGAGCGAGGCAGGAACAAATACCACCTGTTCTGCTCACCTTAGTGTTTGGTGAGGATTTTGTAGAGCAAGTTTTCACAAACTACCTGTGTAATGATCAGCGACTCCTAAGAGCTCCAGTTCTTGTCCTTTCCAAAAGGTACTACTGTTTCACATGACCAAGAAATCTGGCAGTCATGCGGCAGACAATGGTCGTCTTCTAAATTTCAACATGAGCTACAGATGGCTTTCTGGTTGCTCTTGGGAATTATATGAATCAACATGAACTGATTTCAAAAGCCTCTCGCGAATCATGACTTATTAGGAATTTGCTTTTACAAAATGCCTGTGCTCTCAATTCTCCCATAACTCCGACCAGCTTACTTTTAAAATTCAGTTCGTACTTCAACAAAGTGCTCTCGCACCCATGATTTCATGTAATAGCATTCTGAGTTAATAAAAGAGATATTATCTTAAGTCTCCTTTTACTGGCAAGGGAACTGAAGGGGCAGAATTGGGTCCAGGACGCCAATCTGCTGAACGTTTTCAATGCAGATTCCACAGCTCAGGGCACAGAACTTCATCTGCATGGCTCTCTTCTCAACTTGAGATGCTAAGAGATAATTTAAACCATGCACGCAATGGATGTCTGAGAGTATTAAGGCTTTGTTCTCTTATGGAAGCTAAAAAGACTGCAAGATAAGATAAGGCAGGTTAAAAAAAAAAAAAAGATCTTTTTTTATCCCCCCACACTGATGAGTTCTGACAGAATCTTACTTGAATGGTGACTAACATAACATAATAAAAAATTATTATTTAAAAAAAATTTTATTTGAATGGGGGAAAATGCTCTGACCCAGCCAGCCAGTCTGGGTACAGAGGTGCCAGCTGGGCCTCCACGGAGCTCCTGGACTCTCCCTGCCAATACAAGTCTTTGAAAAGGCTTTGCTGTTTTTCAACTTACTCACTGGCCAACGACATGCTGCAAAACAGATGCTCTCATAATCACAACAGCAACATTCCATGGACTACTGAAAACATTCAGGCATGAAAGTGGCTCAGAGATGCGAGCCTGGCTGAGGAACCGACATAATGTTCTAAGCTTCAGGCCTGAGAAAAATCGGTTAGGACTTCAAAGAAATCACACTGAAATCAAAACAGTAAATTTAATGCTCATCTGAAAGCCGATGTACAAGGAACGGCCTCAGCTCAGTTGGTGCTGTTTGGCATTACTGTTTACTCTGTGACTGTGCTTATTTGATTCATATATACTTTGAATAAAAGAATCAACTTTCTGGACAGCAAGTGCAGTGTCAAAATATACTCCACGGAGCACCCACGGGATAAGCACCTGCACGGTCATCAGAAGTGGGTTGCTGGGCTCCGTTCCCAAGCCACCTGAGTCAGAACTGTGAATCAGCACTCTAACCTGGTCTATTTCATGACACAGCGAAGTCCGAGAACCACCATTCATTCTGGACAAATGACATTCGTCAAAACAGAACCGATCAAAACTGGACAAGGACAAGTTAGGACAAGGAACAGAACAAGAGGACTCCACAGGCTTTCAAAACAGATACCCCTGGTAATACTGTGTATCTGTACAGGTGACAGAACGGGACCTTTTTTTTTTTTTTTAAAGATTTTATTTATTTATTCGACAGAGATAGAGACAGCCAGCGAGAGAGGGAACACAAGCAGGGGGAGTGGGAGAGGAAGAAGCAGGCTCACAGCAGAGGAGCCTGATGTGGGGCTCGATCCCATAACGCCGGGATCACACCCTGAGCCGAAGGCAGAGGCTTAACCGCTGTGCCACCCAGGCGCCCCAGAACGGGACCTTTTATTTAAAGACACAGCCATGGACTTTCCCCGGGGATGGGGGAAATGGGCTAAGTCTGAGGTGGTATCTAAACGATCCTTGATCAACTCAGTGAGAGAAGGAATTCTCTGTTGGTATACAGTTGGTTTTCATTATATTAACGGTTTTTTTCATTAAAAGCCCACTTCAAATTCTGCAACTCCAAAGTGACTTAACTGTAAAGAGTTTTAAAATTACTTTAAACACACAGCCTGTTAAGTCACAACTGTAGACAAAACTAATAAAAGAATTAACACACTCCACGAGGTGTGCGGGAGCCTCAAGTTCATAGACACCAGTCAAGTGTTGATGAGACAATTTATACACCGCCTCTGGCAGAGCCAAGTCACTTTTCCCTAACTGATAATAACAAGTCCTATTTTAATCTGACAGTACTTCCTGAACTCTTGAATCGAATAAAAAGATTCCAAAAGTTGTTACCAATGCAAAGCAGTGTTTATATCACATGATTTTCTGATCTTTCAAATATTTCCATCATGCTTTCCCTGTTACCATGAACAGGAGTTTGGACCTACCCATGCTACGTAGGTCCTTATCCAGGCACTTTGCTCTCTAGCTGTTGGACCTTAGGAAGGTTACTTCACTTTTAAGCCTCAGTTTCTTTTCCTTCCTTCCTTCCTTCCCCCTTCCCTTTCCTGTCTTTTAATAAAACACTAACCAGTAGACTTAGAGCTAAATATTGCTGTTGGGAACGATGTTACTGCCATTCCCAGCTCTTAATTTTTATACACACAGAAAAACAATCAACTAGTCTTAGTGAACTAAGGGTTCAAATTCCATCTGTGTCGTTAAATAGAAACAATTAGGACAAACGTATAAAAAAGATGTGGATTGTCCGAACAGCTCAGTACAAACAATATTAAGTTTACACGAACGCCTGTGAATAAAGGCATTTCAAGGTTTTGAAATCTAGTTCATTTGAGCAGATATTTAAGTCTCAGTAGGATTTAAAAAAAACCTTAAATAAAAATAGATGCAAGGCCCTAAAAGAGATGTACATAAGCTATTAATTCTGATGGCTAAAAACTTTGAAATAAAAAATACCTTTTCTTCATTAATTTGGATAAAAATGTGATTCTCGTGATTAAAATTAACAAAAAAACAGTAGGAACCCCCAAAGATTATAATTACGGTTCTTTATTAGACTGGTTTTGATCTACCACATTCTTAAAAAAAATCAGAATGACATGTTTATTCTCTCAGAGGCCAAATGTTTGCTGTGCATACAGACCATTAAACTGAACTGTCATCTATTTCAAGGGCTGACACTTTCAAAATGATCTAACTGGGATTGTCAGGCATAAAACGTTTCCAAGAGAATTATAATTCACCTGACTTATTATTCATTCCTAAAAACATGCACGTTATTTTTCAATGGTTTGTAGGAAAACGTTTGTACACGAAAACCACTGAGTATTCGACTATTATAAGAATAAAACCAACTCTCCCTAGTCACTACCTTGAATACAAAAGTCATTCATTCACTGAAGTAGTAAGTGCCAGGCACGAGGTATCAGCAGGTAGACCTGCAAATGTGAAGGGGATGCTGCCTTTGAAGGGCTCACGGCTCTGGATTGTGAGAAGAGGTCTAGAAACAACCCTAAGAACAGAGCTTCTTGAAGGGCACAGGAGAATGCACAATTAACTTGCTTGAAAGATTAGGTAAAACTCGGGAAGAAAGGGATAAAGAAAGGGGGGTAATCAGAAGGGGGAATGAAACATGAGAGACTATGGACTATGAGAAACAAACTGAGGGCCTCAGAGGGGAGGGGGGTGGGGGACTGGGATAGACCGGTGATGGGTAGTAAGGAGGGCACGTATTGCATGGTGCACTGGGTGTTATACGCAAGTAATGAAGCATTGAACTTTACATCGGAATCTGGGGATTTTTTTTTTTAATTTTTTTTTTTTTTTTAAAGAAAGATTAGGTAAAACTCAACTGATGATACGGTATTTTAATTAGGACTTAGCTAGGTATTGTAGCTAGTGAGGAGTTGAAGAGGCAAAAACAGAAAGGCAGTAAAAAAGGAGAGAGCATTTCAAGCAGAGAGGATATCATTTGCCAAAGAGGTATGAATGGATCCATGGCTGGGTGTGAGGAAGGGGAAGAAGGTGTGAAGAAAGGCAAAGGAGTGTCCCAGCATCATGAAGTTGGGCTGAGAGTTCCAGTCAAATCATACATGGCAGCTATAGTAATTTGGACTTTTTGCCAAAGACCAAATGAAGTCATTTATGTTTGTTAAAAATGTCCAGTAGAGGACAGATGTGAGATTTATTTTAAACACAGTCCTGGGAGCATGTGGAGAGGACAGAAGCAGGCCTGGAGCAAGATGACCTGTTGGGTGACCACTGGAATATATTTGGGGTGAGCAATTCTGGGGGTTAAATTAGAACAGCAGCAGCCAGAAGGCTGAGGAGGGACAGACCCAAGCGATACTTAGAACACAGATTGCTATCATGTAGAAGACAGAGGAAAAGGCGTGTGACACCTGTTGTGAGCTTGGGTGATAAGTGAGTGATGATGTCACTGCACAAGATGATGAACAGACTTTGAGGGAAACAGGTCTGAATGAGGGGACACTGCAGAGCATTCAGGAAGCAAGGCGCTGGGGAGTCAGAAAGGTCTGATTATACCAGACTGGCTCTCCTGGAGGCAGCTGTTCACTGGGAAAAATACATCTGCAGCTTGGGCAAGAGAGAACTAGAAAAATAAATCTATGCATCATCACCCTACAGGTTGTAGCTGAAACCAGGGGAATGGATGGGATAACAGCAGACAATGAAACCCGTGCTATATTCCAACACTAAAGGGGTGAGTAAAGCCAAGCAACATCCACTCACTAAGACTTTCCCAAGTCATTCAACAAAACCATAATGAAGACTAAGGGGCAGTATGGAAAAGTGTTTGACACAAGCTGAAAGGATCAGAATACATATAAAATAACATGAATGAATCTCAAAACCATTTTGCTATGTGAAAAAAGCCAGACACAACAAGAACATAATGTATGTTTCTATGAAAGTCTAGAATACACAAAATAACCTACATGATAAAAATCAGATCAGTGTTTGCTTCTGGGGAACGGGGGTGTCGTCTACCAGAAAGGAGCATAAGGAGATTTTCTGGGAGGACACTGATCTTCAACACCTTGATGAAGGTGTAGGTTATATGAACGTATGTGTTTGTCAATAAGCATTCCATTGTATGTAAGTCATACCTTCATAAAAACGTCAAGATACGAAGTCATATATATTCATACAAAGACACAAGAAAATATGCAAAAATAAAAGCTCTGTCAGGGGTACTGGAACTATGGCTATTTTCTTCTCCCTTCGCAATTGTAATTTCCACACAATGTCCTTAAATAAAAAGAAACTTTAAAACCCTCAAATACTTCAAATACCCATATATATTTATCAGTTACTTGTGAAAATGGAAAGCATATATATATTTTTTTTTTCCATAGGAAGCAGAAAAGAATCTCTGAAATGAAGCAATTTACTATCTGAAGACAACAAGAAAACACAAGATACAATAAACACATGGTGGTAAAGTATTGAGGACTCACTGGAAGGAGGGGAGCCTCATGGTTTTGTTCCAAGCTCAGCTGGGTGAACTTGGAAGTACAGGACACTTGTCAGAGTAACCAGTGAAACAACAGGAAAGTCAGTGGAGGGGACAGTTGGAGGCAGATTCTGAAGGTCATTATCACAGACTCTACTTGGGTTTCAGTGCTCCTGAGTTTCAACTGTCCTTTATAATTATTATTATTATTTTTTTTTTTGGCAGTTTAGTTTGGGAAGCTTGCCTCAATATTCATAGAGAAGAGAAAGAAACAGTACCCAGTGGGAGAGTGACACCAACAGCCCCCATTATTTTGGAGAGAAATGGTGGATACTTGGATGATGGTGATGGTAGCAGCTCTCTCTCTTCTTGAGGTGCCTGTGGTGGACCAGGCACTATGACAGTTGCTTCACACATATTACTATTTTATCTAAGCTCCATGACAATCCAGCCAAATACACATTAACTTCATATCCCCAGGGAGGAAACTAGACTCAAAGAAGTGAGGCAGCTCCTCGCTAGGAATACACGGGCAAAATCCTACACTGCGGACTCCACATTGCAAGCCCTTCTGCTGTGTCGGGAGGGCATCCACCATGTCTCACTGCCACTGGAGTCTGAAAACAAAAGAACAACCTGTCCTGAGGGATTTCTAATGATATTTGGTCTAATTACAACTCCTTCCTGCAGTGTAGTCGATGCCCTCACAAAATTGCAAATGTGGGTAATTACTACACAGCTGTAAACTGCACACATGTGAATACCTACTATTTGTAGTAGGTAACACTTGGTGCTAGGCACTTTACAGTGAGTTACTTCATGTCATCCTCACGACCACCCCTGGGAAGACAATGATTTGTGCCATGTGACAGAAAATGAAACTGGGACTCAAGACCTGTTATGTGACTTGCCCCCACATCACCCGGCCACTGAAGATCTGGACCCGGACAGCGTGACCAGTCTAACCACTTTATACTACTGCCTCAAATCTTAACAACTGCATTTCCAACTTTGCTATGTAATCTATCGTCTTCCATCTCAGCTCACGCTACAAACAATCCCACCGGCAGCTTTCGGAGTGTTCTTCCTGGGCTGTTCCATCAGAAGAACTACGTAAAGGCTTCTCTTCTCTCCCCTCACATGACTGAAACCATTCCCCAAATGCTTTCCATAGTTACTCGAGCAGTTCTCCCTCATGCAACAGGAGCACCAATACATTCCCTGACTGACATTTCCCCTGTCGTCCCACCCATTCCCCAGACAAGAGTCCTCTACTTCCGGGTTCACCCGGCTCCCACCTGCGAGACCAAACGATACGCACAGGCCAACCGCTGCATCCGGACACTTGGCCAGCGGTGGTGAAAGCACACCAGGGCACACCTCCTTATCACCAATGGAAAAGGGGGAGAATGGGTACAAACTGTCGGCTATTTCCTGTCAGGCTATGTGCCCAACTGGAGGTGCTGAGGACCTGGGTCCCAATTCGAATTATTTCATTGTGCTCTCCACTAAAAGGTAAAAAGAGGATCCCCCATTCAAGCAGCATGAATGAGCACAGTGTTCTGCTGGCGCTTCTGCCTCATCTTGGGGAGAGGCTGAAATGTGAACCGTCAGGTAGGCTCATCTCCACCTCCACTGGGTCATAATGAACTCTGAAACACACACACACAAAGGCCTCTTTCCTAACCTGCTCACTCTAGATCCATTACGTTATTTAAGGCACAGACAAAAGCAAATTAAGTTGGTCATCTGGGTAATCAAAAGGACAACAGTCTAGGTAACATGGTGGAAAGCCTCGAATGCTACAGCCAGAAGCCTGCCTCTCAGCTCTGGTTTCCTTGAAATGTTTCCCTAGAATTCGCAAGTCTTCGGGGTCCTGAAGTTCCATATGTTTTAAAATTACTTTTCTATAAAGAGTTCTTCATTTCCATAGCCTAAAATAAGGTCAGGAGAAAATGATGTCTTGGCTAGGTATTAAAAACCTGGAAGTTTAGCCAGGAGTTTGGGGTTGCCTCCCGTTGGGAGGGGAAGAGACAAGAGGAACACAGAGACAAGTCATGGCCCCACATTCACTGCTATTTGATCTTTGCCTTTGTGGGGGGGGGGGGGAGAAAAACTTCAAGTCCAGCAAATTATATTGACAATGTTGAAACTCTGGTCTTGTCCAAGGAAAAATGGGCAGCTTCTTCTAGAACTGGATGAACACAGTTTTCATCTCTGGCTGTTGCTTTTGCATTATTTATACACAGAGCCACTCACACTTTAAGAGGAGGCTGTCTGCATACACAGAAAATTGCACAGGGCAAGGAACTGAGCCTTTTAATGAACAACTCCAGACCTGGCTGAAGCTAAAGCAGGAAGCTCATTCTCTAGGGCTGAGGTGTCCGTGGCAGACAGGGGGATCCCAAGTCAGCTGGCCCACTCCAACACAGCAGTTGAGGTAGGAAAGGCAGTATTGTCTCTGTTGCACGAACCCTGAAGACGCTTCCAGGAGAGACGAGAACCAAAACTGACCTCAGCCTGGGAAGAGCAGCCCTGGGTGCCGAGTGCTGCGGACATCAGAGACACATGACTACCAGCGGAACTGGGTCCTTATTCACCATCAGCCCTGCTCAAATTGTAACATGAGCACAGAAGAGGCCTCCTCCACACAGGCCGCCCTGAACGCACAGCATCCTTCTTTTCTGTATACTCCCAGCAAAGTGCCCCAAGGGAGTGTAATGTAATTGCTATCAGCAGAGAAGGAATTTTCTCACCATTCTTTAATATGGAAAGAGGTTCAGAAGGAAAAAAAAAAAAAAAGACGGGATTATCTAACAGGAACCCACACAATTACAAAAATCACTCTGTCCCTGTCTTCAGGAAGAGCAATGTTTTAGTCATCAGAAGCTCTGCTAGGCTTAGTCAGATCAGTGCCAGGAATTCTGTGAACTTGAGGTCAAGCTGCCAAGATTCAAAAGAAATGTCGATAGTAAGTGTTTGCACAGATACCAGAGTGGGACAGCTAACCACTGCTAGCATGCGGCTCCAGCCACAGTGCAGATAGGAAAACCAAATTTTCCAGTCGTCCCCTCATCCTGTAGAACTTAGCAAAAAAAAAAAAAAAAAAAAAAAAGTTCTTACCTAGCTCTCCTCGAAGGTTAACAAGTTCTTGAGATAGGGTTTTGTGTTGTTTCAGTGCTTCCTCCCGCTGCGGAAAACACACATCAAGTTACTAATGTTTTCAAGAGGGTCCCTTTCAGTAAGACACACATTTGTTATCACCAGGAAAATGAGACTCAGAATGGAGAAGCCAAGATATGAATCATTTAGGCCAACAGTTTGTGTTGTTAAAAAAAACACAGATGTCTCTTAGTTGTTAAGGAAATTCATGTTTCAAAAATCTTTATTTTCTCAGGTCCTCGTGAAACTTTCATTGGAGGCACTGCATGGCACTTTTAAAACTATTTATTTTTGTCTTCACTGCTGAGCCACAGAACCTTTCAGCAAATGCATGCTTAAGACTTAATACATTCTCCTCCTCCAAGGGCAATAAAGCACTAATCAGTTTAAGATAAATATTTAATGTTCTAAACATATGCACTTATATGCACTTTGTCCTGTATTTGCAAATAAAAAAGTTTTGTTACAAGGCCAATCCTTCTAAAAGGAAGATGCGAGTTTCTTACATAGCTACAGCAAAAAAACTATCCTTTTAAAAAAAGACAAAATTAAACTAATTTTACTCAGCTCCACATTATTTTTTCTAAAGATTATTTAATTGGAGATCAGCTATAATTGTAAGGAGATGTTAGAGAAACAAATCAATGAAAATCAGGCAACTGTTTCAGTATCAAAAAAGCTACTATTTATCCTCCAAAAAAGAACAATTTCCAAGTTACCAGCAACTCAAAGCAATCACTCACACACACATGAATACACGAATAAGAAACACGGACGAATAAGAAATTATCTTAAAAGGCAGATTCCCTACCAGCAGGGCATAACTAAGGAAAAGGCAGAATTCAAAGGTCTCTGAAAATGCCCTCGCCAGGGTCACCCAAGACGGAGCTCCTGCCGCATCTTGATCACAGAACTGCGGAGATCATGAGACCCAGTCTTTTGCAGGCAAGAGTTGCTTGTCATGCAAAGCGTTCCCCCCCCCCCCCCAATTCCAGACAACCTCTGCCTCAGTCCCTGACATTCTTCCAGAAACACACTAGAAGCAAATACTAATTACCCTTGTTGCTGCACATGGAGGATAGAGGCACATTTTGCTGCTGGAGCAGCCCATTTTCCAGCTTCTGTCTCCAACTGTCCCCACCCCCCGCACTGTCCAAGAAGTGCACAGGTGGCCACACCACCCACCAGTCGGGTCTGCCTACATTCAAAGCTCTACCAGGAGGAGCGCCATTGGTCCCCGGTTAGCCTTACTTCACGTCCTGCAGGTTACCGTATGCCTCTCTCCTGGCAGAAGCTGACTCTGCAGCCTCTGCCTCTGGCACAAGCAGCCTGCGATTACTTAAAGCCACAGCCCTTCATTTATGAAAAACGAGAGCCAGACATTAGACTGATCGATGGCCACTTACTTAAATATCAGCTGGTGCAGTGGAAAGAAAAACTGACCTTCTCTGCCTGGATAATGGAGTTATTTTTAGATTTGTGAGCCTTTTTAGTCCCCCTCTTTATTTGAGGTCGTTAGATTATCACACTTACTAATAGAAAAGAGAAACTTGTTCTCCAAAACCTGTACGCTAAAGGAGCCTATGAACTAGGGGAACAATCCGAGTGTGTGTTTGGTGACTTACAATTTAAAATGACATTACAATGAAACGAATGGTGTTTGCCGCGAAATTTAATTTGAACGCTTAGAACATGGTCCACTGGTGTTTAAAGGGAAGTGTGAAATGCCGATTTGAGAGCTGAAGATCAGACATCTTCTAAAGCTTTTGCTTTTTACTTTGTGGTGGTCTCTCACTAAAGAGCCGAGGAAGCTGACGAACGAAGTGCTAACGCCGTCACATGGGTAGTTAACAGTGATTGCAATTTAAGGAACACTTCTTCATTGAGTACGTTTTGCCATTAATGGTACTCTAAATGCTTGATTTTTAAAGTGCAGTATTAAGTTGTTCTGGAATCACAAATCAGTGAGTCCAGGTTTTTAAAAATAATCAAGTCATGAGTTTTCTAATGCAGAGATTAAACTTTGAGGAAAATCAATCTGGATAAAATTGGAAGAAAAGCATATAAAAATACATATAATACATGCTTCTCCTGATCTCCTAAACTTAAGCCTTAATTTTGTTTGCTTAGTAATCTAGTTCAAGTAAATATCAGCCAGCTTTGTCACTCCATGTCAAGAAAACCAAAAGACAGCTTAATATCCACGAGCAATCCTGCAACATACTCAGGAACTTGCTTAAAATTCACTTTCCAATAGTTAAATTGTTAGTAGAAGGCAAAGCTGGGAAGAAGTTAAATCACTTATCAAACTTTCATAAATGTGAAAAGTGAGGACTAAAAAATTAAGTTGGTATTTAGTTTCCAGGAGTAATTTTGTGAAAACATTTACATCCTAACACAAATACATACCATGTGATCTCTTGGCTTCCTAGAGAGATTTTGGGGACCAGGAATTTACTGAACATGTGAATATTTTCCCCAACTCTACCACACTCAACCTTCCTGTCCTCAATGCCCAGAAGCCACTGATGTCTTCCAAACTCTGTCAATGCGAGTACACAGTGACAGGAAAGCCATGAGGTCATCCTTGTCTCTTGTCTAAATGGGTTGTTCCAAAGTCAGTCAGTTCTCCCTAATGTGTCTTGAGTCTATCACACTTTTTCTACTAGTGCTACCTCCACCCCAGTTCTGATCTCCACCAATGCATCCCTGCACTAGTGAGAGCAACCCCCCATACAACCTTGCAGAGGGCTGCTAGATTCATGTTCCCTATTCTTTGTACACATAAATGCCCTCACTCAAAAAGAGTATTCCATGGAGGACATGAAAAGAAACTTTACCCTAGTTCCAAGAACCTCAATCATCCAGATCCTGTTTAGACTCCCAACTCCTTCCTGTTCCGTCCAAGTCACACTTGCCACACATGTCCCACCTCCACAATCTGGAATGTGTGGTCTTTACCTGACCCATTATACAAACCTCAATGTCAATCACAGTTACCATCTCCGTCCCCCCAAAGCTTAGAGAGGATATTTATCTTTCTGAATTGATTGGCAAGTTATTGCTCTGTACCAGTTAATCAAGGACCATTTAAAATGGTGGGAGAAACATGAAAGAAATTTAAGACATGGTTCTTGCCTTCAAGAACCTTGGCACCGGGGCACCTGGGTGCCTCAGTTGGTTAAGTGTCTGCCTTTGGCTCAGGTCATGATCCCAGCATCCTGGGATCAAGCTCTACATGGCAGGGGCGAGGGGAGGGGGTGTCTCTGCTCAGTGGGAAGTCTGCGTCTCCCTCTCCTTCTGCCCCTCTCCACTTGCTCTCTTTCTCTCTCAAAAAAAAATTTTTTTTTTAAAGAAGCTTGGGACCTAGATAGAACTAAAATGTCTATGCTCAATTCTTCAGTCATCACTCAAGGCAGATGGCCTCATCTGGGGGGAAGCAGTACAGGATAATGGAAAAACCAAGGGCTTTTTTTTTTTTTTCCCCCAATATCCTACGTGAAATGCCAACTGCAGTGTCCACACCACAGTGTCAGTTTCTGCCTGACTCTCTTTGGGAGCTTGCCCTTTAAGATACCTATCCTTTACTTGTAGATGATAAAAACACATTTTGTCACTTAGATACCAATTGCCTGTTTCTTTGTATTCAGCTGCTCCTAAACCAGTGTTTCTGTCCTAGATGATAAACTCTTTATAATCTGGATAACAAGTTTATTTAATCCTCTTTGTATTTTAACATGCAGAATTCCACTCTGTGAAAAAAGAGAGAGGTGGGTATCGGGATAGAAATATGTTTTTCTATGCATGCATTAAATATATGAAGTGCTCCAAGGGAAAAAATAGATTCACTCTAATTTAATTAGGAGTCCCTGGGACACAGGCACTTAGTGTCTGGCTGCCGTCCCATCAGTGGGCCTGATTCTGTTAGCTATGGAAAAGCATCAACAGCACAGAGGGGTTTTGCAGAAAAGATCCATGGCTCAGATGTGTGCTGTCTCTGACCTCCTCCCCACCACTCACACAATGAATCACGTCCACATTTTTTTTGTTCTGAGACATTTTTACTTATAGTAGACTGTTAGTGTCATTCCAAATTCACCTTATTTGGGTGCTATTTCGGCTGGACTTCAGTTTGGCTGTTTGTACAGAACACTGCGCAACTATGCAAGGATAAACCAAGAGTGGGAGCAAACTAAAACTAGCAATAGTGTGTCCTCTGGGAAACCGAAAGTGTGGTATTCGTTTCCAAATTGATGAGACACTTATTAGAACTTATACATAATGAATTATTGTTATTAAACAGACTTGCAACAAAAGAATAAGTCACAGTTCTGGGATTCCCTATAATCATTCTTACCCATATTCTAATGCTCTAAAACCATTTAGAAAAACGTAGCAATAAGATATATGTGCATATACAGATCAGTCTACACCTACAATTTACATCAATCAATCAATCAATCAATCAATCACTTCTACATGGGTGTGAGAGAACCAAAGGGTTAAGAGGAATATTGTTCTGAAGAAGTACTTAACTTTTCCCCTGGTTATGTCTTTCCTTTCTGTTTTACAATAGTGTCCTGTACACATTAGGCAATCAGTAAATATTTGCTGATTGGTTATAAAGAGCAAAGAACATTTACATAACAACTTTCTATGTTCATCTTTCCATCTGGGAGTCCATCCTGGCCATTCACTTGTTCGTTCAGGTATAGACTGCATGTCGGTTACGTATAAAGCCCTGCCATGGCTGCTGGGGTGGTTTCCTAACAAAGAACTAGACACAAACCCTGCTCTCAGTGAGCTTTCGGTCTTAAAAAGCAACAAGTGCAGATGGTTATCTGTAACTTAAGGTACAGAGTGACAGAGAAATGTAAGTGCTCCTAGAATCCAGAAGGTAGACAGAACATAGAGCTAGAACGGCCAGGAAATAAGAGGGAGATGTTTTGTTTTGTTCTGAAGATTTATTTATTTTAGGGAGAGAGAGAGAGATAGAGAGAATGTGTGTGTGCATGCGTGCGAGCAGGGGGAGGGGCAGAGGGAGAGAATCCTCAAACAGACTCCCTCCTAAGCGTGGAGACAGAGGCAGGGCTGGATCCATGACCCTGAGATCGTGACCTGAGCCGAAACCAAGTGCCAGACGCTCAACACACTGAGCCATCCAGGTGCCCCTAGAAGAGGGAGTTTTTGAGCTGAATTTTAAGAAATTCAGTGGAGTCACAATTAAATGGGCATTAAAACCTAAATCAGGTGCAAGATGAAATTCACATACAGTCAAAGTATCCCAGAAACTCAGTAAGAGTTTGCCCTGTCGTAGACTAACGAAACATCTGTCAGTATGTCCAACTGAGTGAGGTTTTTCCTCTAGTGTTTGATCTACTCCTTCTCTAACTGGGCATCTGATCAAGTGTTTGGTTTGTGTTTGCAGGCCAGGTTGTATGGGGAAAAAGGTATCTTGAAACAACAGGATCACACGGACTGTGGAAGATTCATGCCACGTGAGGGATGTAGGAACCAAAAAAAAGAGCAGACACTGGTCTTTCATCTCACATCCATTCCTGGGCCTTTCCTCACTGAGGGGCACGGAAAGCAGGTCTGCATGACCTATTCAGTTTGCATTTTCTACTTGGTTGCTCATATAATGAATTCATGTGAATCAAATGTAGATAATCATGGGATGCTATTCGAAGAGCTGAACATGTAGGTATTAGGGAGAAGGGCAGTAGCCCAGTAATGGTACTTGAACCAAGGATGAAAAAGTACAGGAAGTTCACAGGCAATTTTGAGTTCCTAGCGTCCTAGACCCAGGTTCAAGTCCTGCTCTTCCTCTAAGTAGCTGTCTGCTCTATACTTCCATCTTCTTCTTAGGAAATTCCAACTTGTGTCTTTGGACAAGATTTAAAAAGAATGTCTAGAACTTCGTAAATATTCAACAAATGTTATATCCCTCTTGCTTCTCCTCTGCCTCACTAATTATACAGCTAGAGCAGAGTGGCAGGGAGGTGAGGCTAAAAAGGGCAGCTCGTGTCGAACTATAGAGTCTTATATTCCAAGTTATACCCCAGAGTCATCCAGAGGAAATATAATGTGAGCCACGTATATACTTTGTTTCCTAGGAGCCACATTTCTTAAAGATTTAAAAGATTAAATTTTAATGTGTTTTATTTAAACCAGTATATCCAGCATATTATCATTTCAACATATAGTCAACAGAAAAATTATTTACAAGGTATCTTACACCCTTTTTCATACTGTCTTTGAAATCCATGTGTATATTTTAATGCTTGTTTGCAGATCTTAACTTAGCCTTACTGCACTTCAAGCACTCGGTAGCGTCATAAAGCAGCAGATACCATATTGGACAGGTCAGCTGTAGACAATGGCAAAACCACTGAAGGTTTTAATCAGTAGAGTGCTTTGGAAAGATGAATCTGTTAGCAGTGCTTGGGGTAGATCATAGTGAAGACAGTACAGGCCTAAAGCCTAGTTAAGAAGTTATCATAATCCAGTGCACAGTTATCCAGAGTCCGAACAACGTTGGCATCAGTACAAATGGAAAAGTGGGGATAAAGGGGAGCAACACTGTGGGATGAGGGCTCACGGCACTCAACTCATCTCACGTGGGAGGGAAAGGAGTTGAACGAGGGGTTGGTTAGGCTAGATAGAGTAAAACAAAGTAATTTGTTTACCACAAAACAGACAAACTAATTGTTTCCTACATTTGACATTATGTCATTTCCAATTTAGCTTACTTGGTTATATAAGCCAGCTTTCCAATTCCTTCCTTACATATTAAAGAGAAACAGGACTATATACGACTGCAATAAAAACTAGGTAAATGCCTCCATCTCCCTCTCAAAAAATTTTTTTTGGACAAAGCTGTAAAATGTTCATCAAATATTGATCTTAACTATTAGCTTGGTAACTTGCAAAGGCACGGACCAAGTGCCTGGCTTGACCAAGGGCCTGGCTCCCCTGTCCCAGACTGGCAAAGGTATCACAGTAGCCTCTGTAGAAAAGGAACATAGGTTTGTTGGGTTGAACTGAACTACAGAACAAGAAAACGGAACAGTTTTCTTCTCGAGATGTTATGTAATACCCATCTTTTCAGACTGTGATTAAAAAACATCTAAAGAGGGGTGCCTGGGTAGCTCAGTAGGTTGAGTCTGACTCTTGATTTCGTCTCAGGTCATGATCTTAGGGTCATGAGATCCAGCCCTGGGTCAGGCTCCTTGCTCATCAGGGAGTCTGCTTGAGATTCTTTCCCTCTGCTCCTTCCCCCAGCTCAAGCGCGCATGTGCTTGCTCTCTTTCTCTCTCTCTCTCAAACAAATAAATATTTTACAAAAAATATCTGAAGAGCTGAAGTGTAATCTCATCCCAGTGTTTCCCCTTAGATAACTGCAGTTTTTGTTGGTAGGCCAGTAGCATATGTTCACAGAAACTTGGTTTTCTCAATGAATTTTAACTAATCCCTAAACTAACGTCCTTGAAGAATGTCAGGGAAGAATAAGCAAGCAAAGAAAATCTGTTTTGCATTTGTTGTACCACAAACTATTTTAGGAATGGACAGAAATTCTCAAGAGTCCCCAGACCCATACTGGGAGTTACCTCAGAAGTGTTCTTTGACCCATAAAAATTATCAATCTCATTTTTCAAAGCATTAAACTAAAGGTAATATGGAAAGCTATGTACAGTTAGACAAAAAAAGAAGTGAAAAAATGATAATGTTAATATAGGCTGGAGATGTATATAACAATTATCTTATGCCATTGTTGGTCTATGTGATTCTGGAAACAAAAAGAAAGTAGGAGAAATGTTTCGATCCCAAATTTGTAGAGAGTGACTCAGGTATCAAGTGAGTTGACAAAGCATCATTGGATGAGTTATATCTGCTCTTACCCTTCATTAACTTCAAAGTATTCCCAAGACAAGAGCATGAACACTGCCCCCTTCCCTGCACCCCTCACCTCAATGAGAGAGACTATTTAGAGGCAGACATCCTTACCTCAGAGAGTAGGCGCTGAATCACAACTGTTAATGCTTCAAACTTGACGTTACCACAGGAGAGAAGCTGCTTGAGCTGCAGGATAAATCCACTTTGGTTTTCACATTTTGTTTTATACTGAGCCAACTCAAGTGTTTTTTCAGAGGACAGCACATCTGGAGACGTCTGTGTCTGGATACACAAACTTCTGGGATTCTTTTGCCTGCCCTTTTCAACTGTAAAAGGAATAAGTATACATAGGAAAATATGTGATTTTAATTTTTATAATCATTACCATCTGGGTTCAAAAACAACTAGATAAGCCACAGAAATGCATTTGAGCTATGTTTACATAAAGAAAGCATATGGATCAGAACAGGAATTTATCAAATATGTAGATGTTTGGAATTTATAAACACAGACAATGTCTTTAGCTCTGACTTTAAAAGATTTACATGGGGCAGAGAATTACGTATGTGAAACAAACAGATTTGGCAATCCAAAAGCATGAAAATTATATGCAAAATAATGCTCATATCACAGTTTCTAATTTTCTAGGTAAATTGGTACAGTAACATGGCTGCGACAAGTCCTCTGACTCTATATGCTGATCACATATGCTGAAAGAAAAAACACAAGTGATTGGACTTTTAATGCCTCTCCCTCCTCCCATACATTTTCTACAAACTTTTCACCCTTTCCTCCTGATGGCCTGATCGTTACAAAGATTTATACTGCTGATGAGTCATTTCTTAATCTCTAGTAAATCATTATGTGTATTGAAATCTACTCACATTTTGCCCCTTAAGTTCACTGCTCAAAGTATTATACTTTTGACTGTCCTTTTCCATTTTCTACAAAACACAAGCGTTATTGTTTTTCTCCTCTCCAAGTACTAATAATGGCCTATGTATTTTTTTTAAGCTCATACTAATACTCCAATCCAACTAAGATGCTGTGCTAAGTGATTATTCGCTTTCTACACCACGGTATCCTGGGAATTACTCTATTTTAAATGAAAAACTATTCCGTGGTGGGACTAGTCCAAATGTTTCAGTCACTTTAAATATCAAACAGAACTGGAAGAACACAAAACAAGCTGCTTAGCTTCTGGAAATAAGTAGGCCAACTAATCAAAACAAAACTAAATCTGAAAAAAAGATACAAGAAACTAAGAAAAAAAATGTTCCCTTGTTCTCAGAGGCCTTCCCTACGACATTCACATTCTGTGGCAACAAACCAGCCTAAGAAAATTTTATAGACAGGAATTATTTTCTCCAATTTTTCAGGGGGAGGAAAACTAGAGTAATTTCTTGAAGGAAAATAAACCTCAGTATTCATGCTCCAAGAACCAATGACAAAAAGCATTCAATATATTCTTTAAAAATGGGGGGGGGCTCTCTTTTTCTATGGTACTTTCTATGGTTAAACAATTCACATTTGTATTAATACTTGATAATTCACTGTTCTAAAATGACTAAAATATCTTTTGTGTTTTAAAAATACTTCGGGGGCGGGGGCGCGCCTGGGTGGCGTAGTCGTTAAGCGTCTGCCTTTGGCTCAGGGCGTGATCCCGCGTTCTGGGATCGAGCCCCACATCAGGCTCCTCCGCTGGGAGCCTGCTTCTTCCTCTCCCACTCCCCCTGCTTGTGTTCCCTCTCTCGCTGGCTGTCTCTCTCTGTCAAATAAATAAATAAAATCTTTTAAAAAAAAATACTTCAAGGGGAAAATTTGTCCAGCAGTCTTTTTTAGTAATCATTAATAGCTGTTTAGCACTGTCATTGCCAAAGCAGATGAAGAAAGCAACCAAGTTCACAGCCATAATACTAAAGTCCTGAAGGGAGAACTTTATATAGAGTCACGTATTAATGAATTAATGAAAAATAATCTAAATATTTTACAGTTTGTCCAAATATCTGAAATTAGTATTCCTTTATTTTATGTCATTTCCTAAAAGGTTCTTAGGAGTTCTATTTCTCATGTAACATATAATAATTACATAGTGTTTTACTTCTAAGTATTCTCACTTTCATCCACCCAGTAAACTCTCCAGAGGGAAAGCGAGGTTCAAGGGGAAGGACTTGCCCATGCTCGGATGGGCAGAACCTAGCCCCAACACCCATTCTCTACTGTTTCCACCCACCTTGGGAAGTGGAGATGGGGTGGAGACGTAATATAAAGCTAAAAACAATCATGTGTGCACTAATTGTAACAAAATGTTACTTTATTATATCACACCTGGTATTTGGTGACTCTTCCTTTCAATAAACCTACACGTAGATAAACATCTGTGTTTTATATGTTTGTACAAACTTATGTAAGTTTATAGTTTATATAACTTTATACAAACAGAACAGCCAAAACAGCTTTTAACTCTTTGACCATTTCCTGTAACATACTGCAGATATAAAATTCATTCTCCTGACATCATTGCTATATGCCATATTAATAATACTTACTGAAATATTCATTTATTGATAGATTGTTTTGAGCTTATCATTCCCTGACCCCCTTAACAATGCTTGATTCTCTTTCTAGAATTTCTATGCTAATTAACTTTATTATTTAACACAATATCAGAGTTTTAAAACTGTTAGGTTATAATGATGTACAAAATCTGAGATGTAAATATTTTATATGAACATTTTTGAAGAAAGAATCCTTTAAAACTCCTGCCTACTGAGACTTCCAATTTCACTGGTCAGGTTCTAGTACGTTATATCATAGGGAGATAAATTTAATTTATTAAACATTGTTTTTCTACCTTCCGGTTCAAAATACAGGTACTCTTTTTTATAGCACCAGATTTTATATTTTCTTTCAAATTATTTCTTATACCAAAGTTAGGCAATAGCTACATATTATGTTGGTTTCTTTGCAAACTAAATTTCTTTCACTGCATTGTATTTTTACAATTTACTATAAAGTATTTGCTAGTAATATTGTTTGGATAAATTACTTGATATTATCTTTTTTTCTTATTAAATGGTTAATTCCATTTCTAACATTATTTTAAAGGAGATAGCATTATTTTTCTCTTGGTTTAAGATCAGCTATGTTTCTCAATGTACATAGATTTTAAAATAATACATCTATATCATGTTAAGAATCAGTCCACACTGAAGTGTTTAGGAAATACAAGCTGGATTTGCTGACTCTATATTAGGCCTCTGAAACCATCACGGCTTTTACTACCCTCTATTTAATTTGATTCATTTTGTTAAAGACTTTTCTTAAGCCATAGTGGCTTCAAATTCCTAAGACATATTATTTAATTAAAAAATTTGTTTTACTATCTGAAATGTAATTCCTCCCCATTTTTTTTTTTTGAGGTATAACTGACATTTATATTTAGTTTCAGATGTGTAATGTAATGATTCACTGTTTGTATATACTGGGAAATAATCACCCTTAATAGTAGTTAACATATTACCAGACATAGCTACAACTTTTTTTTTCTTTATGAGAACTTGAAAGATCTACTCTCTTAAGTTTCAAATACACAATACGGTATTATCAACTCTAGTCCCATGCTGTACGTTACATCCCCATGACCTATTTATTTTATGACTGGAAGTTTGCTCACCCATTTCACAACCCCACCCCATCCCCCAAAACAAACTTAATTTTTTCAGATATGTCAGTCCAACAGTGTAAGCTGTTTCCTAGTTTGCTGCTGAGGATTCAGATGGCTTAAGTCCACAAGTGAAATCAGTGATTATATATTTCCTTTATTTTATTTTGGTTGCTTTAGCTTTTTGTAACAAAGTGGCATCTGTGCTTATAGAAGTCTTATCCTCCATATTTTGGAACTGTTAACTGTGTCAGGACATGTACACTCTAGAACCCAACACTGCATTAGGAATGCTGCTAAGATCACTCTAGAATGAATGTTAGGTAGTTTTTGTTAAGGGACTCCCTGGAAAACATCCACTGCCCGAGTCTGACTGCACCCCCGCCGTGCAAGGCTCTTGGTGCCCTGCTGCTTCTCATCTGTGCTTGGCCTGGTTACTGTTTCACCTGCAGCTGCAGAGCTAAGGTGTGACTCTAACAAGGGAATTAGTGGAGGAAGGGCACCTGCGCTTCAGTAAAAGCCAGCTGTCCACATGTCAGCTGCCTTTTCTCTCAGGCTTTCTTAATGGCTGGAGAACTGGCATTTCAAGAGTCGGGGAGCCCCTCATATCAGCGTGAGCTCTTAGCTATCCAGCCAGGAAGACCTCAAACGCCCCCCCCCCCCCCCCGGAACACAGCACTGCTCTGCCTCAGTGACTGAAATCGTCAGACCTGTGCATCATGAGGCAGTTTTCCATGCTACCCACCAAGAGTCTCATTCGAATGTTTAAAACAATTCTGGTCATGTCTGTCCGCGTAACTTTATACACACAAACAGACGTTTAAGAACAATAAAAGCTTTGTGATACGCCTTCTCGAACACATCCTAGCATCAACTGTTGAAATCATAGCTGGTCAGCAAGAATTTATACTATTGTGAATCCTACAGAGAAGTGCAATGACATCGACTGAAGGACTTCCACCGCAAACTTGTTTGCAAAGGACAAGATCAAAAACAACCCAAATGTCCATATAGAAGATGGTTAAACAAACTTCTGGTACATTTATATAGGGAAATATCACAGTTGTAACGGAGAACTAGGACACGCTCTGCGGTAAATGAGAAAAACGCAGTAAAGAGCGCTGTAGATAGAATGCTCTGCTGTGTGATGATGAAAATATAAGAGCACATTTCTATTTTGCTTCCAAATTCACAACATTATTGCATAATACACATACAAGTACTAACAATGTTAACCTTTTCAGAAAAAGAGAATAGGAACCAGACAGATACGAGGTGTTCTAATATATTTTCTATACTTTTTAATCATGGGGTAAACACATCATCTTTTCAAAATTAAAACAGTATTTTTTTAAAGGTGGTTAAATTGGGGATGCCTCAGTGGCTCAGTTGGTTAAGCGTCTGCCTTTGGATCAGGCCATGATCCTGGGATCCTGGGATCGACTCCTGGGATCAACTCCTGGGATCAACTCGCATCAGGCTCCCTGCTCAGTGGGGAGCCTGCTTATCCCTCTGCCTGCCGCTCCCCTGCTTGTGCTCGAGCTCACTCCTGTGCATGCGCTCTCTCTCTCTAACAAAGAAAATCTTAAAAAAAATAAATAAATAAGGTGGCTAAACTGAATTCTGAGCACTTAAACCCTTAACTCCTAGCCATAAAAAAAAATGAATCTGTGTTTCTTCCTTGGGGAATAGAGACAACAATCTAAACAATACAGGTTTTTTTATACGTGACAACTCAAAATACATTTACATTTAAGGAGGAAAGAAAACACTGACACGTTATTCTTCAAAGAGTACACATTTTCAAAATTTAACGTAAGAGCAAATAAGCAAACAGACTGCCCTCTACTTAGAGCTGAAAATCAACTTGTGACCTCAATCTTCTGCTCCATATACTGTGCTCCCTAAGGACAGAATCGTGCCACGTGGTAGCTGATGACCGAGTTTGAGCATCTTTCCGCCCTCCTCACTCCTGGCCCAACTGAAGATCAGAGATGATGCAAAAATCTCCAATGATGCCCAAAGCCAAAATGCTCATAAATAGGGTACTTCATAATACTCAAAAATAGCTTCCCTTAAGTCCTACAGGAGCCATGATTTATAGAAAATCAAAATATGAACCAAACTTGCCCCTGTGTCCCCCTTTTTAACATGTTACTATTTTGGTAATCCAGCTGTGGTTAAAAATAGAAAATAATTTATTATATCCATTAACGGGACATGTGATTTCAAAGAAACAACTTACTCAGAAACCCTTAAAATTGCATATTACCTTCTACCTAGATCTGGACATTCATCAACAAGATAATTACCAATATCATGTCTGATCCAATCGTCCTGGGACTTACTCTAATGATATTGAAGCCTCCATCAAGAAAACAAAAGTCATGAATCAAAGATATGTGCTTACTTGAAAACCAATTGGATAACTGTTTGCTATCTTTGTTCCTTCTACTCTAAAACCTCAATTTAATAAAATTTCAAACTAGCCCAATGAACTTATTTATCATTGTCTTGAAGAAGGTAGTTGGGTAAAGAGGAATAGGCCCCCTTCTCAGGCTCTAGTCACTCAGGCATATGGATCCCCATGTCAAGACAAAAAGGTTTTTGAGAAAAACTTAACCATTAAGACATGGACCAACCTATTACCTGCTGAAGATACATCCGTCTTAAGGTCAAACAAGCCATTTATTGAATGTGCTGGCTTCCCAAATAGTAAAGTCAAGTAAGAGACAAGACCAGCAAAAATAATTTGCCTTGGCTTCCACGAAATGCAAAACCATACACTGCGTTTAGTAACTAACGTTGTCTAGTTTTTTTGTATACCTATTAGACCTGGTCATTTGCTCACTAAATATTGTTTGAAATCTACCACGATAACTTTGCTGGGTGGTGGGAGGACCTGCCCCGGTGTCTTGTGGGGGAGAAGGGAGGCACGTAGAGGAAGGTGGTGTTGGACAGGCACACATGAAGACCACCCGCATCTTGGCAGAATCGTGGTTCCCTCAAGGGTATTCATCTCTTCCTGTTCAGCTCTCACAGAATCCACCCAACTGCACTGAAAACTAATACATGTGGGGCAATAAAACGTAGGTAATAACCAGTGGGCTGGTGAGGGTCCTCTCCATCTCTGCCAGCAGGCTAGACAGACAACCGATTCCCTTCTTCCTGACTTAACCTGACCTAGCACTCCCAAAACCCTTAAAAGGGACACCTGTCTCTACATAAGTTCCTTCAGTCCATTTCCCAGGCATTGGATGATGGGCACTTGTCCTGGGATAGAGCATGGAGACAAAGCATTCAATGGGAACTACTGGGCAATACATGTTCTAATACGAGGGAGGATCCAGTTCTGAGCACCCAAATGACTACTGTTCATTCAGTAAAATGTCAATTGGATGTGCTTCTCACAAACTGGTCCCTGCTCTTACGGAACTCTGACGCATCAGCGAGAGAGATGCCGTCAGCAACGGCAATACGATGTGGTAATTAGCTAACAGAATCGCGTGAAGAATGCGGTGAGAGTCCAGGTGGAGAAACACCCAGATCTGGGCGGTCAGGAAAGGGTTCAGGAGGCAGAGTTTGCATGGGCATTTGCACATGTGGCAGACAGATGAGCAGCAAAGGCCAGCAGAGGCGCTGGGGGCCCTGGACGCTCCCGGAGTTGAAGCACGATGAGGCGGCTGAAGCATAAACAGGATGACAGCACCTGTGCCACTCCAGGGTTTATCATGGAGGCGGCAGAGGACGACGCTGAGCGGGGCGCCTGGGGGCACCGTGAAAGAGAGGACAGGTGCACCGGGAGGTCAGGAGGAAGTCCCAGGAAGAGAAGCCCTGGGTCCGTGGCAGTGAGAACAGGCAGCAAACGGCGCGTGTGTTCACGGGCCAGAACAGGCGGCCTTCGTGACCAAGGGCAGCCCAGGTGGAGCCGCGAGTTTCCAGCTAGGAAATAACTCCAGAGGAGAAGATGCGCACGTGGGGACGAGAGCGAGGGCGGAGAGCGGGAAGAGTCTGCTGTGGGACACAGTGAGGAAGGCCTTACGACATTCTCTGACCTCTGCTCTTTAGGCTCCAAAAAGGGTCCATTCTAAACTCACCTGCTCCGTAATACTCTCCAAATTTAATCATCCACAGTGTCATTTTCCTGAGGAGCAATCAGCTCTTTATCTGTGACTGTCCTGAATGTTGCCCCGACACAAGTGTACTGACACACGCTTCCTACTTGCAGCAACGGAAGAGCAAACCCGTGGTAATCTGTATCATCTCACCAAGATAGTGGTTTAAGTTGTCATTCAGGTCCTCGATTATTACCTAAGTTTACTTTAACCTTCGTAGTGTTCCTTTATTGGTTTACTCTAAAAGAATGAATAGTAATCACAATGTAGAAGCCACACATAATTTTTTCTCTTCTAAGTAAGTACGGTATTTATTTACATGAAACATTTCAAGCTCAGGAAAGCAATATTCAGACTTATAAAATTACCCAAGCTAACTCTTTTTGGAGGTGGAGGGTAAGACTTTAAGACACCTAAGCATTTAAAATTTTACATTACTATAGTTTGTCAGAAATATTTTGTTGGGGCGCCTGGGTGGCACAGCGGTTAAGCGTCTGCCTTCGGCTCAGGGCGTGATCCCGGCGTTATGGGATCGAGCCCCACATCAGGCTCCTCCACTATGAGCCTGCTTCTTCCTCTCCCACTCCCCCTGCTTGTGTTCCCTCTCTCGCTGGCTGTCTCTATCTCTGTCGAATAAATAAATAAAAAATCTTAAAAAAAAATATTTTGTCATTACTATAGTCAGAATTTGTTGCAATGATTTGTATTACTTTTTAAAAAAATTTTAAGTAGATTACAGAACAGAAGGTATATTCATATTAAAAACTCCCATCTCAGAATAATTATGCTTACACAATTTTTCCTCAAAAAAAAAAAAAAATCCAAACTTGACCTTAACCATTTTCCATGTAGCTGGCAGGAAATAAGCAGATTCCTCATGTTATTAAAATGAACTACTAACTACAAAGAAAACAAATTCATTACCTCCAGAAATACTTTTAAGAAGATACCACCTCCCTCGATTGTTGGTTCTCTAAATAATCCAGATGTTCACCTTAATGTTAAGTTTATGAACTTCAGGACTAAAAGAGCATAAAAATGGAACAGAGCAAAAAAAAAAAAATCTGCAAGTAATACAATTTTAGTCCTGTAACATTAACAATTCTGAAGATACTGAATATAAACATTTTCACTGTAATCATCTAACATCAAAATTTCATCAGAAACAGTGGAATTTCATCAAAATTTCATCAAAAAAGTAGAGGAAAAATCTGAATTTTTATTTCAACTTAAAGAGGAAACAAGTGTCTCTTGTTATACTCACTAGATATGAACAAATTGGATAGGACTTTTCACAGAGCACAAGGAAAGGAATAAAATATATATCCACTGAGTTCCCACCAATGTGAATGACATGCTGTTTCTCAAGACAGCAGCCATTGGTACTGGCTTTCCCCCCTTTATTATTAAACAAACTATCTAAAATATTAAATTCTAGCCTTTGTGTGCACTTTTTTTTGTTTTTGTCTTAATGATCATTTTGACTTACCCAAATTAATAGGCGGCTAAAAAACTGCTTGACATCCCAAAGCCTGCTTATACCAAGAAGTTCTTTTGATTTCAGTAATTGTGACATAGACCCACATGGTGTCCTTTTTAATTCAACACATAGAAGACTACAGCACCGAGAATAATATTTTGTCACCATTAGGAACTTATTCCAAAACAAGAGCAAACATCCACAAGGCCCTTCCCTTTGCAGTCCCTACCTCACGCGCATTTGCTAGTCTGGAATTTTTGAACGCTATCTCTTCTCTGACTTTCACATCTCGAGCGAGCCAGCTCACATGAGGTCACCATGGTGCCCGTGAGGCCATCCCCTGTGGTTCCGTGCTCACTCAAAGCCACTGATAGTGTCCCTAACCACTGCATCTGTGTTGCTGCAATCCCATGTTGCCCAACAGGAGACCCAGGAAAACGGCATGACTGAACCCAGGGGCATGCAGGCCTAAGACCTGAGTGTGGGGGAAAAAATGTGCCCCAATGTGCCAAAGTGGATCAAAAATGTGTATTAAGGACCACAGACTACCTCACAATTGAAAGGAAAAATAGCCAATTAAAAAAAAAAATCAACTTTAGAAATTTTTATGACACAAACAATAAAAAAGAGAAGTTTATTCTCAAAGTACTGACCAGTTAAGGAAAAGAAACTGAGGAGACAGGTGCCTCAAACTCAGGTCACCAGGGAACAAAGGGGAAAAGGCAAGTCTCTCAACCCAAAGAAAGCTCTATTAGTCTTCATTTTCCCAAGCACTGGATATTTGCTATTTATAAAAAGGACTCTCACATGCTAAAATAACGCAACATATCACCTAAGACAAATACAGAAAACTGATGTTCAAATGTTGGAAATATTTCACACCACATCTGACGTCTTTTTTTACCTAATTAATAATGTGCGTACTCAATGAAACATTTAACTCTAAAACGTGCTTTAGAGCGAACACAAAGTATTATAATCTGTATTGTTTTATTTATAGAGTGATTCTCTATTAACCAAAATTCAATCAGAATATTTCAATTGTTCTAATTACGTATTTACTAAATTTTCTTGCCATATTCCTGTAGTTGCTGCTCCTGGTGAAAGACACTCTTCTTCTTATCCTGAATCCGACTCCAAACTGTAATGTATGACGTACTTTCCGTATTTGTGAGAAAACAGATTCCTACATTAAAACACAACTTAGTGTAGTTTTTAAAAAACTTCAGGTATGTGAAACTTGTGAGTTATGTCTAACTTCTAAAAACTTATCAAAACATGGGACATCTGGGTGGCTCAGTTGGTTAAGCGTCTGCCTTCGGCTCAGGTCATGATCCCAGGGTTCTGGGATCGAGTCCCGCATCGGGCTCTCTGCTCAGCGGGGAGTCTGCTTCTCCCTCTGCCTGCTGCTCCCCTCGCTTGCGCTCCCTCTCTCTCTGACAAATAAATAAATACGATCCTTAAAAAAACTTATCAAAACATTACCTATTATGAGTGAAAATGGATTCAACACAGCACTGCCTTCTGAAGTAGACCTCTCTAAGTACAAAATGGCACTTTTTAGGGGCACCCGGGTGGCGCAGTTGTTAAGCGTCTGCCTTCGGCTCAGGGCATGATCCCGGCGTGCTGGGATCAAGCCCCACATCAGACTCCTCCGCTGGGAGCCTGCTTCTTCCTCTCCCACTCCCCCTGCTTGTGTTCTCTCTCTCTCTCTCGCTGGCTGTCTCTGTCAAATAAATAAATAAAATCTTTAAAAACAAAAATGGCACTTTTTAGTGTCCTAGCAAAGCTGTAGCTCGAAGCCCACCACAGCTATGGGAGCTCAGCATTGATCTATTATAAATATTTTTAGCCTAACTCCATTCACAGCATCAGTTCTCAGTAAGGGCTTATCAGTGTGGCAAAAGGCCAGCAAGATCTTCAAAGACTGCTTTCAAGGAAGCCAAAGAAGAATGTGGATTCACAGTACAGGAACAAGGGAATGATGGAAGGCTACGTGTCTCATCTGTTATTCTTGAATTGGGTCCCTTTGATGTCTTTTGTAATCTACAAATGATTGAATCTTTTAACTTTTTACACACAAGTTCTAATATGTCAGGTTTTTTATGGAAGCTTTCTAAAATGCCTTCATTGACTTCTGAATTTTGTACTGTGAGAAACAAAAGAGAAATTCAAGTTTATTTAGCATCACCTTGGCAACACCTACCACAAATGTACAAATAAAAATATTAACCTTCATTAACACATTTTCAGTATATAAAAGCCATAGTCAAATGGACACATTCTTTCTCAATTTATTTTCACTGAAAATTACTTCATTTAAAATCAAAATCAGGGGCGCCTGGGTGGCACAGTGGTTAAGCGTCTGCCTTCGGCTCAGGGCGTGATCCCAGCGTTCTGGGATCGAGCCCCACATCAGGCTCTTCCGCTATGAGCCTGCTTCTTCCTCTCCCACTCCCCCTGCTTGTGTTCCCTCTCTCGCTGGCTGTCTCTATCTCTGTCGAATAAATAAAATCTTAAAAAAAAAAAAATCAAATGTTGATCTATACGTCCAAAGAGACTTCAAAGTGTTTAATTGAAATAATTACAAAATAGGTAACCGTTACCAAAACCTATCCATGTCATGAAAGAGAAAATATAAGCAACCAAATCTGTTGCAAGATCAGACTTGTTAAATGATATACTCCCCTTATTTATAAGCAGCTAATATCAGCTTTTGAGAATTAAGGGTTTGACCCTCTCTGGGTCAGATACTATCAAAAAGCTCTATCTAACCTCTCTTGTACACGCGTGCTCTGGAGACTGGAGAAGGCACTCAGTTTCACAGCCTCCCTTGCAGGTAGCCAGCCATGTGACTGCTAGTAAGACAATGACATGTAAGCTTTGCGACTGAGCACCACCCAATTTTCTTTTCTTTTTTTCCCCCTGCCTGAAGCAGCGATCCTGAGATCACAAGGCAACAGTCACGAGGAGGGAGCTAAGAAAACAGAGATGTTGATCCTGATGTTGCTGGGCCACCGAACAACATTTTAGGTGAAACAAATAAGTTACTTCTGAGTTAAGCGGTCTTAAACTGCAGCTAAAAGCAATTCTTCTTGATGCTCTCAAAAATGAATACCGAACATAATTTGATGATTGTGTTCTCATTAAATTGATTCATATTCTGCCCTGTTCTTACTGAATAGTCAAAATGGCTCTCTTCAATGTGGCTTTAAGGAAATGAAATATCTTGTTCTATTAAGAATACTTCTGCCCGGGGCGCCTGGGTGGCTCACTCCTTAAGCGTCTGCCTTCGGCTCAGGGCGTGATCCCAGGGTTCTGGGATCGAGCCCCACATCGGGCTCCTCCGCTGGGAGCCTGCTTCTTCCTCTCCCACTCCCGCTGCTTGTGTTCCCTCTCTCACTGGCTCTCTCTCGCTCTCTGTCAAATAAATAAATAAATAAATCTTTGGGGGGAAAAAAAAAAGAATACTTCAACCCCTCAGGAGCACCTAAGGTGGCGCAGCTGGTAAGCGCTCAGGTTATGATCTCCCGATCTCAGGACCCTGAGACTGAGCCCAACTCTGCTCTGCGCTCAGTGGGGAGTCTACGTGACATTCTCTCTCCCTCTCCCTCTGCCCTCCCTCACTGGCTCTAAAAATAACAATACTTCTGCCCCTCATTAATATATATGTACTGCACCCTTCCCCTTTGCTATAATAGTTGCTTTTATTTTTTTAAAGATTTTATTTATTTATTCGACAGAGATAGAGACAGCCAGCGAGAGAGGGAACACAAGCAGGGGGAGTGGGAGAGGAAGAAGCAGGCTCCCAGCAGAGGAGCCTGATGTGGGGCTCGATCCCAGAACACCGGGATCACGCCCTGAGCTGAAGACAGACGCTTAACGACTGCGCCACCCAGGCGCCCCTGCTTTTATTTATTTTTTAGAGAGGGGGTGGGCGGGTGGAGAGATGACTCTGCGATGGATCTCACCATCCTGAGATCACGACTTGAGCAGAAATCAAGAGTTGGACATTTAACCTACTGAGCCACCTAGGCGCCCCTATAGTAATTGCTTTTAATCTCACTAGCTCAGCAAAAAGAAACCTAAGTGCAGTGAACTGCCTTCACCTCAATCAAAAAATGTTAACTCTATGAGGTTCAAAATGGCACTTTTCATAATAATTAATACAGTTGTATCCAGCTAACACAAAATTTTCACTGAAAATTTTGAAAGAAAAACTGAATTCTGGTAAAACTGATGGTAAGGAATATTTCAACTAAGAAGATTCTTTTCTTTCCATGACTCATTTTTGAAATTAGAACCCATATGCAGAAGCAAAATTCTGAAATAAGAGATGACTATTTTGGCAAAAGAGACTATTGCCAGCATTTTGGCAAGCCACAGAAATCACTTCTGGACGTCTTAAAGATTAGCACTTTGACACGGACACCTTCATCTGTGCTTGACATCCTGCAACATCACTCAGAACGCTGACAAATTCGCTTTTCCTTGTCTTGTCCCTATTTACAGAGGCCATGACATCCTGGATTCGACAACACGTTCTGTGAACGGGCGCCACCCAAGAACGACATGCTGGAGCACAGTGGCCCCTATAGGGAGGTTCAGTGAAAGGGACCCTGGTCCCTGTGATTGCCCCCCTCCTTGCTAGCACCTCTCTGTCTACAGTCTATGCTCAGACATATTACAATTCTTTTGTTTCCTTGAGGGTGCCATCCTCTCCCTAGCTCCAGGCTTCCCCATGCTGCTCTCTCTGCCTCGAACACTTTGTTTCTTGGCTAACTCCACATATCCTGAGAGTCCAGCTTAACCGGCACTTCTGGAAGGCCTAGAAAAAGTTAGCTTCACCTGCTAGGGGTTACCTGGGCATCCAGTCTGTGCCCTACCGTAATCACTTGATGTTCTGTTTCATTATAGGCCGTGTGAAGGCAGGAGCCATGTGTGACTTAGTCCTGGTTCTATTTTCCGCATCTAGCATCGAACCACGTCTAATAGGTACTCACTTATGAAACGAATGAACGAATCCTGCAATGTGAAAGACAGTCTGGAAAGAGGTAAAAGTGGGTGCCTGCCTAGCTCAGTCAGTACAGCATGACTCCTGATCTCTGGGTCTTAAGTTCAAGCCCCATGCTGGTCGTAGAGCTTATTTTAAACACTTTTTTAAAACGTTTTTTTTTAAAGTCATCTCTACACCCAACATGGGACTCGAACTCACAACCCTGAGATCAAGAGTCACATGTACTAGATATGGATTCCAAGAGCCTGGGGTTGTAGCCTTAGTTCTGCTAGTAACCAAGTGAATGACCTCAATTGCTCACACACACAGAGCTACAAAATAAAGGAATCAGATGAGATGATTTCTGAGGTCCTTTTTAACCTCAAATGCTATGAATTTTTCTGGCTATAGATTGAAAAGCCCTGGATGTATTATACCTGAAAATTCATCTTATCCAAACTCATTCTCTCCTTGTCGCCCAAACTCAGTTAATACTCATGACACCATGTTTTTCCTTTCTCCTGTCTTATAACATCAGTCATGGTTGAATCATTATTCTTCCTCATTTATCCACGACTAATTGGTTGTAAGAATCTAAGACTCCATCCTTTGAAATCTCTATTTGTTTTTACAATCAGCCACTAATCTAGTTCTAGAATCCAGGTCAGCACGCTGCCATTTTGGCAACCAAGGCCAACAGCACTCACTTTATTAAGAATACAAACACGAGTTACAGCTTATAGCCCATAAGAATCCATGCAGGGACTTCATTTCATTGAGAAATGTCTCAGACCTTTAAATTACATAATACGGGATAAGCTCACAAAAGATTCTTACTGGGGATAAGTAGAATTATATTCTTTACGTAAGTTTTAAATGCTTCCCACACAGGGGAAAAAAAAAAAAAGCCTCTTTTTTCATCACCACTATTCACCAGATAGAACAGAATTACAGCAGAAGTCACAGCCAGGAAAATCTAGAAGCCAAGAGTTCTAAACAGAGGGGCCAGGTTTTAATCCCATTTCTGCCCCCCCCCCCCCCCCGTATGCCCTTGAGCACGGTAATTCACTTCTCTGCGCCTCTGACTTCCTGGTGTCAGAGAAGGTAAACTAGATCCCTTCTAAGCACACTCAGGCTCCAAAAATTTCACTGCAGCCAAAAGAATGTTGCCAAGTGTTTTTACAGAAATTCCAAAAACAAAAGGTACCTAAAAGAGCAACTATTAGTCAAAGTCTGATAATAAAAGCCTTTTGTCTTTTGCTTAAGCTGCCTTGGAAATTCACCTGCTTCACAAAAATACAATAAATGACCTAAGATGTTCACCAGAAGAAGATTGGTTAAATAGATCATGGCACTCATGACTGTTAAAAAGCAGAGGTAGATAAACATGTGTTAACATGAAAATCTAAGATATATTGCCTTTAAAAAGCAAGCTATCGAAGAGTGTGTGTGTGTGTGTGTGTGTGTGTGTGTGCGCGCGCGCTACCATTCCTTTATAACCAAAGAGTCTATAAAAATCTACACAGGCTTACATATGATGAGCAAGTTACTGGAAGGCTTTGCAAGCACCCAGGAGAGTGGTGGCCTCTGGAGAGAGGGCAGGGGGCCCGGGCAAGACACAGGCTCACTTGGAATTACAGGACCTCTGTACAGATTGACCTTCTATTTTACTTGGAGCACAGATTTTTTTTTTTTTTTTTTAAGTTAAACGCTATCTGGAGCTCTTTTAGATCATACAGATTATTGCAAGTACAAGACACCCTTTTATTTCTTCACTTTTTCTTTTAAGGTAGAAAAAAATGACAGGGGCACTTAGGCTGGGAGAGAGAGCCACTGTTCTGCCTCCTCACACCTCATTTACCTTCAGCTGCCAGCTCAGGCCGAGGGAAAGGCTGGCAGACTTCAGTGACAGGTCAAGGGGAGTTATGAAACATGAGGAGAAGGTCCTGGAAAAAATGAGAGATATCCCACAGGGAAGGGAGATGCCTCTGGGAAAACTAAGAAGAGTCCGTTAGAAAAAAAAAAAAAAAATCACAAGGGACAGAGATGGAAAACAAGACACATCAGGGCTGACATGAATAAGAAACAAGAAAAAAAATCTGTTTACATACTCAGACAGTCCTATTACAGTCAACACTAACCAGCCAGAATCAAATATAATGACACACTTGTTTTTACAGCATAAATCAACATAGTTTACCAGAGCTGCAACTGTTATCTGGAACAAAAGCGAACAATGTGAGGCAATTAACTGAATCCCCTACAAGTGGGCATGCAGGTTTACAGATGCCTAGAATCCTCACTGCATGGACTTCCATCTTAGGCACAGAGAATACAAAGCAGGTACAAGCATAAATATCAGAGGTAGTCTTTTGTGATTGCAAACATTTTCACCAGGACGCTGGGACAACTTCAGTTTTGTTTGGCTTTGTGTCTCACTTATTACCTCTCCACAAGCACCAGGATGTTTAAGTTTGGAAATATTTATAACTTAGAAATCGTTTAAATGTTAAACTAACCTATCATAATCCCAGTGAGAAAGTACACATGAAAAACCATAGATACCCTCTCATTTCGTCTCCTCCTTGAAGGACAAGAGAAATACTATCTTACGCACTCCCCACTTCCAAAATCATCTGAAGTAAAATGTCATTTAACAGGTGCTGATTTTCACAGATCTGGCTGGTGTCAGAAAAGAGCTAGGGAGCACCAAGACAACACTTCTGCTCTCTATAAACAAAGCAGACACACATCCCCTCACACAGAAGCAAAGCATCAGACGCTCGTGTATTGAAATGTTAAGAGCAAAATGTCTATTTCTACAAAGAAAGCCTCGTTCTCGCAGAGCTTTCTTTCCTCAAGGACGTAGCTCCTTAGGAGATTTCTGAGAAGCAGCTGCAAGTTAATCAAGATGTCCCCCACGCACCACTCCACAGAGATGTAGGCGAGACAAACCTGTATGGAAAATGACAGCGCTTTTCCTAAACCCTGAAGGAAGTCGGAGGTTTCGAAGCAATCCTTTGGCAGTCAGTCGGACGTGAATGGTGGATAAGGAGAATTTGGGAGACAACAACATGTCTTCAGATCAGGTGGAACGACTTCACAGAAGAAACGGCTTCCAGGGACTCTCACATACTGTCTTTGTAAACCCAGGACTCTTCAAAGCCAAGAAGTAACAGCGGGAGAAAACATGCCTACATAGCAAATGTCATTCCACTGCACATACACAAAAGAAAAAAAGAAAAAAGCCCAGAGCTAGCCAAGTGTTCCTGGCTTCCGTTTTCACTTCCAGATGTTGCCAAAACGATACCCTTCCTCTGACTAAAATCTCCTGTTAGCAGATTCAGCAGGAAGCAGCCTCTGAATTACATCACACTGTACATGCTTCGGGGTTGTTATGGTTTTCATCAGAGATGGTAAAGGGGAGGAGAAAGTGGGTGGTCTTAGGAGCTTTATATAGCAACCAATAATGTCACGGATTCTCTCACTACTTGAAGGACTGCTCACGGAAATTAACTACTTTGAGCACTTAATGCTTATCTAGGAATTAGGAGAAAATTAAGATTTCTTTTTAGTCATCTATATTCTGATTCAAAAAATTTTAATTATATTCATACTGATAACACGTAATTTTTTCCGAATATTTTGTATGTAAATCTATAGAAAAAGTAATAGACGTTCCAAGGTATGGTTTTTAATAAAACTTCTATTACTGACAGATCGGTAAAAGATTCAGCTTTAATAGTCATGTTCTGAGGACCTCACTAATCAACAAAAAAGGTTAAGGCAATTTCTCTACCAGATGTAATATAATAGTTTCAGAGGAATAAAATTAATCAGGCCACATTCTCAAGACGACACTTACTGCTTTATCAACTGCACTTAGGGAAAATCGGGTGGCCTCTCACAGTAACGTTTTGAGACTATGAACAAGCTAGGATCTGTTTTATTGGGATCTGTTAAATGTTTATCTTGGTAGTTTGTAAAAGTACATTAAAACATGATGGCAAAAACTAAAGGAAGATGAAGGTATGGATGGAAGAAAAGTACCCTGCAACATGCTCACTTAAGCAAAGGTAATATTAATAATCAGGAATAACCCAATAACCCTTTTTTCATTTAAAAAAGAAAACAATGTGCAAAAAAGGATCTATGCTTGTTTCCAAGATTTCCTAAGAAAACAAGACTTAGAAATAAATGTAGAGAACGTTAGCTGTAAATAACCCTATTGAATGCTATTAAAATGTGCAGGGAGCAGCTACGGTTTTTTAGAAAGTCTATGGAGCATTTACGGTGTGAAGAAGGAAGGAGATAGGCAGGAAAGGACATTCTGAATAATTCCTTTTCCCTCTTCCTCAATCCCAGAGCCTGCCATCTTAGAAGCTGTCAGTAAGAGATACAAACCCAATTATCTATCAAGGGTTAGCTGTGGGAAAGGTACAACTTGTTGATACACACAGGATGGATCTTGAAAACACATCACACCCATGACAACAGAACCACAAATAACCACGGAATTAAAGAAAAGCTACACTGAGATGTTGCCTCTTCATTCTATCACAGTTTTATTATTAAACAATCGCCCTTTTCCCAGATTCTGCATATGAATATGGCATAACCACCTCCCCCCTGCCACCCCCACAAAAAAACTTGTAACAACTAAAATATCAATCAGCATTACAATCATAAATAGAATGAAATTAAATATTGGTATCCAGACCGGATACCACCCCATTTCAGATGTCATGCAGTTTTTTGTTTGTTTTTTCTTGTGAAATAATAGCAAACTCTAGATTATCCTGGTTAAAAGGGAAATCGTTTAGCCTAGACTACCCAAAAGAAGAAATTAGCAACGTGCCACCAACTCATCACAGTCATTAAAAGTTTTTACTTTAACTACGCTAAAGCTGTACCATAAATACCAGAAGTAAACGTCGCTAATGATCTTTTTAAACAGAACAAGGAACTGTAAGAATAAAAAACAGTGCTAGTCAGAAAGTCAAAAGGCAGAGAGTAGTCCTTGCTTGTGCAGTCAGGTACACATGCATACGCACGCGCGCGCGCGCGCGCGCACACACACACACACACACACACACACACACACACACACACACACACACACACACGAAAGAAGGCGTACTAGATAAAAGACTTACAGTCCCAGCAGGGTTTTCACGGCTTTCCCAACACAGTCTGCCCCCTGGTGGCAAGCGAGCGCAAGTGAGCCTTTCTACGAATGGTAACAGCCAACTCAGAATCTGGGTGCCAGGTACTCCCCTAAACATTTTATATGTATTCGCTCTTTTAAATAACTGAATGAGAGGTTATTGGGGAGTTAAAATTATTTTTATAACATACAAACTTTGGGGAGGGGTGGACCAGGAAGCACGGATTTTATTTCTTTCTCTAAAGATTTTATTTGTCAGAGAACACAAGCAGGGGGAGCGGCAGGCAGAGGGAGAAACAGGCTCCCCGCTGAGCAAGGAGCCTGATGCGGGGCTCGATCCCAGGACTCTGGGATTGTGACGTGAGCCCAAGGCCGACACTTAACCGACAGAGCCACCTAGGCATCCAGAAGCATGGATTTTAAAATTGATTCAAAAAGGTTCTTTTGATTACTTATTTGGTCAGTAATCACTTGTGCACAAGCATAGTTTCTGAAGTTACACCAACTACAGGAGAAGTACGTAAAGAGCAGTGCCCATCGTTGTTATTATACAAAGTCTTCATTGAAGAGAATATCTAAAGATCACCAAGGACAGTGAACAAAAATTTAAGGAGCTTTTGTTACCCAAGAACACTGTTATTACAGTTATGAAAATTAGGAATAAGATGAATTTCTATGAGGGGCGGCAAAGCTTGTGTTAGGATGTCAAGTGGAAAAACAAAATCATGATTTAAAATTTAAACTTTAAAGAATAAGAAAATACTAAAGAACAAGAAAAAAATACTGAAGCAAGTATACAAAAATGTCAGCAATGCTGAGAGCTGGAGTAGGCAGGATTTTCAGTTTCTTTGCCATAGGTTTCTCTATTTTCCCATTTTTTAAAACAAAGATCACAGAGTCCAAAAAAATAGACTCTTAAGTAAGATGAAGTGACAGAATAGCTTTGTAAAAAGGGTACAGAATAAGCCAAGTTTCTATTAATGACACACACAAAAATTTTTAAATGGTGGAAAGTCTTTAGTAAGGCTTAATATGCAAACAAAAAAAGATATGAAATAGAGGATGTGTTTGGCAGGTCAATATGGTATAGTATCCTAGTACATTCAAGAGAACCAGATTCCACTGCAGTCTGTGTGGAAGCGTGTGTGTGCATGCGGGGGTGTGTGCGTGTGCACACGGGTGTGTGTGCGTGTGCACGCGGCACGGGTGGCTAATCAGACTCCATTTAGAACACAGTGATGTTACGATTCTAGACAGGATTCAAGCATACGCTGTGCAGGGCTGCTTAGACGCTAGGAAGTGCAACCACGCCAGGACCGATGTGTTTACTGCTGACGATCATGAAGAATCTACAGAAGATTAAAATTTACGCCAGGGATCCAAACACGTCTGTCCGATCTTCCCTAGAACTCTAACACCAAGTGTATCCTTCTTAATGTTTATCTCCTTGCTTTCCCTAACACCACACGACTGCCACATTTTCTCTATTTTTATGCCTTGTAGTCTTTACGGTCTTACGTTCAAATCTCTGTTCCAATTGTAGGAAGCTCAACTCTGGGTCCAATTGTTCCAGAATGTCCTCTTCCTTAGGAGGAAGAAGAGTGCCTATATTGTGAATATTTTAAAATTCACATAAAACAATTATAAAAAAATTTAGGCTCCACCTACCGATAAGATTATAAGTTCTCCAAGATCAGTGACATTGCTTTTTAGTTCATTGGTCTCCAAAAAATGTAAGACGTTATGTTTTATCCATGTAAAATGTTTTTAAAAACAAACACCCATCTTCACCTTCACTGTGGGATATTTCTTAAAAAAAAAAATAAAAGTTAAATTACCTATACATCACAATGTTCTGTAACCAATTTTTAAACTTAATACAAGATTAATAAACTTCGTAAACTTAAAAACTTCTCACTTATCTTTCCAAGGCATTAGCCAACCCTCTATATTGCTTCTTAATGGCTTCAAAATTATCATTGAAACGTCAGTGAACATAATTTAAACAAGTGGTTTAACTTAAACGGGTGTTATTTAAATCATTCAGGTTGTTTCCAATCTTCCCCCCTTCTACACAATTCTGAAAGGCAAAACATAAAAAAAAAAATCAGTATTTTCCCTTTAAACAAACTGATAAATGGAATTCCTGGGTAGAAGACTTTTGTTCTATGTCCCCGTAGTGCCTCCAGAAAGGCTGTTGTAATTTATCTACCCTCAGTGGTAATGTACGTGGTTCCTGTTCCTCACTCATTCACCAACACCAGCTATTACCTTAAAAACATACAAGCACTGAGAGCACATTATTTTAATGAGCCACTTGTAAATATTTTCATGTTTCCTAGCCCTTCATACTTTTTATTTTGTGTCTGTCCATTTACGTTTCTATTGCAGGGTCATCTTTACTGGTTGGTTTGTAAGAGTCCTTTCTGGAATAAATGTGTTACATATCTCGTCCCAGTTTGTTGTGTGCTATTAACATTGTCTATAATTTTTGAGACATCACTGACAGAGAACATATTAGTTTCAGGTGTACAACATGATTCAATACTTGTATAGGTTGAAAAATAATCACCAAATAAATCTACTTATGGTTAACATCCATCACCATGTTTATAATGTTTTTGACAAAAGGGAAGTCTAACACTTTTGTTGTCATAATTATTAATCTTTTCTTTTGTACTAATATTCCTGGAAAAAGGCCTTTTCTCTGTCCAAGTCTATATCCTTAGCACTCTTATTCTACTTTTTGTTTAAAATCTCCATCGACATGGAATATTTTTGCATGTAGTGTGTGAAGTAGGAGCCTCGCTCCTGCTGAAAAGAGAGCCTTTGTCCCAACAAGATTTGCTAAATAATCCGGGCGCCTGGGTAGCGCAGTCGCTAAGCGTCTGCCTTCGGCTCAGGGCGTGATCCCAGCGTTCTCAAGTCCCACATCAGGCTTCTCCGCTATGAGCCTGCTTCTTCCTCTCCCACTCCCCCTGCTTGTGTTCCCTCTCTCGCTGGCTGTCTCTATCTCTGTCAAATACATACATAAAATCTTTAAAAAAAAAAAAAAAAAAGATTTGCTAAATAATCTACACTTTTCCCTGATGTTAAACACTAAATTTATCACATATCAAAACAAATGCTTTTTCAGTAGGATAAAAGTTATAATCATAAACAGACACTGAAAGACAGGCTCATCCCTTTTTTCACCAGGGGAAATGCTGGCTACACCAGTATTAGCTCATCAGAGCAAGTTTGCCACGCTCAACTGTATCCCAACACTTGGAAATAGGGGGTACAAAGAGCAACGCTATCTTCTTGTGCTGTATTTAGTAAATGGGTATGTAAGGAGCAGGGCATTTTCTAGTCTCCAAGCCAGACACCATGGCTCCCGAGCCTGATGATCTTGTGTAAAACAATCAGGGGGCTGGATAAATACACCTCTCAAGGTTTGGTATCCCAAACAGCTTTAATGTGCGGTAGAACCAAGGTAATTATAGTATGTGGTATGTGTGACATCTTCCTTATAAACAGTGAACCAAGTTTTATTTAGAATCAATGTTGGCTAAAATCTTTTAGCATCAGATTCTTTAAATAAATTATGGCAGCTAGTCCCCATGAGGATGGTTCTGGACTTTAAGTGGCTTTTCCTTTTTTTTTTTTTTTTTTTTTTAAAGATTTTATTTATTTAGTTGACAGAGACAGCCAGCGAGAGAGGGAGCACAAGCAGGAGGAGTGGGAGAGAAAGAAGCAGGCTCATAGCAGAGGAGCCTGATGTGGGGCTCGATCCCATAACGCCGGGATAACGCCCTGAGCCGAAGGCAAACGCTTAACGACTGCCCCACCCAGGCGCCCCTTTAAGTGGCTTTTCCTGCCTGCTTTACAGATTTAAAATAATTCGGCATCCTGCAAAAGAACTCAGAATAAGCCACTAGAATCCTAAGAACAATGGAAGGAATTCTCATCATCACCGTCCCTGGCAGCAGAAGCAGCTACCATGTGAGAGCTTTTTATACAACAATTCTATGAAGTCAAAATTACTCCTATCCTGGGGATTATTCCTAGAATATTCCCATATTCCCAAATGAGAAATTTGAGACGTGGACAGGCTTAGCAACCAGCCTAAGGTCAGGACACAAGCAGATTGTGGCAAGACTAAGATTCAAACCAGTATTCAATGCCTCAGAAGTTTATTCTCTTTCTGCTCCTCTTTACTGTCTTAAGAAATAATGGAAGGGTCTTTGAAATAACTGATGAAAAGTTAAGCTAAAACAGTGAAATACACTTTTCACTATTACATTAGCCACAATTTAAAAATAATATCCCGTGTTGACCAGAGTACGGTGAAGCCAACCCTCCTGTTGCAATCATGGTATAAAGGGATATGGGGCTTTAGGAAAACAGCTCAGTTATTCGAGTGAAAGGACTACAAATACACAGGTTTTGATTTACTTAAACTACTTTCAAGAATCTAGCCCAAGAAGTTTCCCCAAACTTTGAAAGTGAGAACTGCCCATCATAGAATCATTTATGTATGTGATAGAGGTACCCCTAATATTTAAGAGGAATAGTTAAAAGTTTCTGCATATGCTAAATGTAATAGTCAACAGAAGTGATTACTCATGTTAAGCAACAAAACAGGACATAAAGTTATCTGGATTTATTTAAAATCACAAAAATTAAAAAAAAAGCTAAGGGGTGATATTTAAACCTCTACATGCTAAAATTTTTAGGATTTAGCAAACTGCTACAATTAACTGACCATTTTACTAAAGCAAAAGAATATGAAGAGATGGTTAATCTTCACCACTATTTGTTGCTTAAAAAAACTATCTCAAAGCCGTTACATGATCCACCCCCAGGTCATTGGCTATTTGGACACAACTCAACATCAAAGCTACTTCTCTAAAAGCCAACACACTGACATTTCCTCAGTGGCTCATCATAATACTGGGTTTGTCTTAAATAAGTAACCATCAACTAGGAAAATGAATGGAAAAGTCATGTTTATGAATTTTGAAAAAAATACATGTTCATGCCACATAATTGAGATTAAACTGTAATGCAGACCCCTTAAAACACATCTTCTCCACTGCAGTTATTACAACATTGATTATTAAGGGTTAATCGGAGACAGGAATTCTCTGACTCTTATACCTCATTTCTACTCCATAGAAAAAGGCTTTGCCAAAGAAAAACCACAACATGATTCATAATTTCCACTTCTTTTCTCATTTAATCAGGAGTTTATTTGCTAATCTGATAACCATACTTGTCAAGGGTTACTGATACATCAAGGGTCAATGATATGCTTTGGAAATAAGGCATGATGTCAGTCCAACGTTGTGAAAAGGAAAAATGCCTAATGTTAATAGTTTATTATAGAAAAGGGATAATATGCTGGGATCATTTACTACGCCTATCAGAAAAAATATCCTTTATAACAGTTTACATGATTATAGACTTGAGACACGAATGAAGAATGCCTTTCCGTGTTTCAGATTTAATTGAGATTAAGACAGGCATATTAGATTTATTTAGCCAGTACTTTTATTGTGACCAATATCAACAGCACCTTCTGAAGCATAGAAATGTTGCATACAAATACTCACCAAAAGAATTGCAAAACTTGTATTTTTAAAGCTATAAAAGTTATTGAAGGAAACTGAAGAAGATCTAACTAAAAGGGAAAACCTTCCACATTCATGGATCAAAATACCTGACATCGTAAAAATGGCAGTAGTCCACAAATTCATCTACAGAGTCAACGCAATCTCTATCAAAACCCCAGCTGACTTCTTTGCATAAAAGGACACTGACCCAAAAGTTCATACAGAAATTCAAGGAACCCAGAATAGTCATAAGAATCTTGAAAAAGAACAAGTTAGGAAATTCACACTTCCTGACGTGAAAGCTTATTATATACCACAGTAAGCAACAGTGTGGTATTAGCAAAGAGAGACACATAGATCCATGGAATAGATTTGAGAGCCCAGAAATAAATCCTCACATTTACAGGCAACTATTTTTAACAAAGGTGCCAAGACATTTCAATGATGGAAAGATTAATGTTTTCAACAAGATGCAGGGACAACTGGCTATTGACATGTAAAACAAGGAAGCTGGACCCTCTACTTCATTTACAAAAATCAACTTAAAATGGATCACAGGCCTAAGTCTAAGAGCTTAAAGTATAAAAATCTTATAAGAAAATACAGGTATAATGGTGCTGGGAAAATTGGACAGCTACATGCAAAAGAATGAAACTTGACCACTATCTCACACCATACACAAAAATAAACTCCAAATGGATGAAAGACCTCGATGTGAGACAGGAATCCATCAAAATTCTAGAGGAGAACATAGGCAGCAACCTCTACGACATCGGCCAAAGCAACCTTTTTCATGATACATCCCCAAAGGCAAGAGAAACAAAAGATAAAATGAATTTATGGGACTTCATCAAGATTAAAAGTTTCTGCACAGCCAAGGAAACAGTCAGAAAAACTAAGAGGCAGCCCACGGAATGGGAGAAGATATTTGCAAATGACACTACAGATAAAGGACTGGTATCCAAGATCTACAAAGAACTTCTCAAACTCAATACACGAGAAACAAATAAACAAATCAAAAAATGGGCAGAAGATATGAACAGACACTTTTCCAATGAAGACATACAAATGGCTAACAGACACATGAAAAAATGTTCAAAATCATTAGCCATCAAGGAAATTCAAATCAAAACCACACTGAGATACCACCTTACGCCAGTTAGAATGGCAAAAATAGACAAGGCAAGAAACAACAATTGTTGGAGAGGATGTGGAGAAAGGGGATCCCTCCTACATTGTTGGTGGGAATGCAAGTGGGTACAGCCACTCTGGAAAACAGTGTGGAGGTCCCTTAAAAAGTTAAAAATTGAGCTACCCTATGATCCAGCCATTGCACTACTGGGTGTTTACCCCAAAGATACAGACGTAGTGAAGAGAAGGGCCATATGCACCCCAATGTTCATAGCAGCAATGTCCACAATAGCTAAATCGTGGAAGGAGCCAAGATGCCCTGCAACAGATGACTGGATTAAGAAGTTGTGGTCCATATATACAATGGAATATTACTCAGCAATCAGAAAGAACGGGTTCTCAACATTTGCTACAACGTGGACGGCACTGGAGGAGATAATGCTTAGTGAAATAAGTCAAGCAGAGAAAGACAACTATCATATGATTTCTCTCATCTATGGAACATAAGAATTAGAATGATCAGTAGGGGAAGAAAGGGATAAAGAAAGGGGGGGGTAATCAGAAGGGGGAATGAAACATGAGAGACTATGGACTATGAGAAACAAACTGAGGGCTACAGAGGGGAGGGGGGTGGGGGAATGGGATAGGCCGGTGATGGGTAGTAAGGAGGGCACATATTGCATGGTGCACTGGGTGTTATACACAACTAATGAATCATCGAGCCTTACATCGAAAACCGGGGATGTACTGTATGGTGACTAACATAATATAATAAAAAATCATTATTAAAAAAAAAAAAAAAGAAAATACAGGTATAAATCTTCACAACCTTGCACCAATCAATGGCTTCTTCCACAGAACATCAGAATCAGAGAGAGGATCGAGGTGGCCAAGTAGGAGAATCCTGAGCTTACCTCCTGCCCCAGACACATCAAGGCTTCAACTACATATACGACAACTCTCTGAGAATGCCCTCAAGACTAGAAGAACAGCTCTTCCACAAAGATACAAAGGAAAAGCAACATGAAGAAGGGCAGGAGGGGCAGAGACACAGTTTCTATGTGACCCATACCTCCAGCACAACAATACACCAGCAGGAGGGCTATCACAGTCCTAGAGATCCTCCCTGACAAGCAAGGGGTTCAAGCCCCACATTGGGCACCTCCGCCCTGAAAGGCCTGGCACCCAGAAACGAGTCCCTCATTGAAAATCAATGAGGCTTAATGCTGGGAGAACTGGAGGGCTACAGAAAACCAAGACTCCATTCTTAAAAGGCCTGTGCACAAACTTACTTGCTCTGAGATGTAGCAAAGCAGCAGTCTGAAAAGCACCTGGGCCATACATGAATGAGATTTGCTAATTTCAGGGTATGTGCTGAAGGGGCAGGGATCTGCAGGAACTTCTCCAGGACAGAGGTGCTAGCTGGTGCCATTTCTTGCCCTCCTGTCTAGCTGGCCTAACGCTGGTGGGTACCAGTTCTGACACTCCCCATCTACAGTACCAGCACCACTTGCCTTGCCCCACACTCCTCCATGGATGTGCCATATTCAACACAACTGTAAGAGAAGACAAAGTGGCTCCAGCCCTACCTCAGCCAGCAGAAGAACCCAGATGGAACCAGTGTCCCCACACGAACTGAGAAGCTTTTACCTGCAACACCTAGCAGGCAGCCTCAAACAGAATGATGCCCTGCTAAAGCAGCTCCTGCCAGGAATTGGAGGGGGACCAGCCCCACCCATCAGTTTGTCAACAAGAGAAGTCATCCAATGAAAGAGGAATGAACACACGACCCAAAAAATGAGACACCACGGAATGCCTGATTCTGATGACCAGGGGAGAACGTGCTTCTGGACCTCATAGGACACTTTCTACATAAAGCCAACCCTTCAAGACCGGGAGACATAGCTGATCTACCTAATACATGGAAACAAACATAGATAGTCAGGCAAAAAGAGGAGACAGGAGTATGTTTCAAACAAAAGAACAAGACAAAACCTCAGAAAAAGAACTAAATGAAACAAAGATAGGCCACCTATCTGATAACGAAAGCAAAATGACGTTCGTAAACTCATTTAGCACAAGAGAAGTGTGGAGGACAGAGTGAGAACCTCGACAAGGAGATGGCTAACATTAAAAAAAAACCAATCGTAGCTCAGAATACAATAACGGAAATGCAAAATACACTAGAGAGAATCAACAGCAGATTACAGAATGCAGAAAAATGGATTCGTGACCTGGAAGACAGAGGAGTGGAAATGATCCAAGCTCAACAGCAAGAAGAAAAAAACATTTTTTAATGAGGGTAGTTTAAGAAACCTATAAGGTAACATGAAGCGTACTAGCATTTGTATTCTGGGGTCCCAGAAGGAGAAAAGACAGAGAAAGAGACAGAAAACTTATTTGAAGATATAATGGCTCAAAACTTCTAACCTGGGGAAGGAAGCAGACATCCAGGTCCAGCAAGCACAGAGAGCCCCAAACAAGATGAACCCGAAGACATTGACAAGAAAACACATTAACAGTGAGATGTAAAAAATGAAAACTAAGGAGGGGCACCCGGCTGGCTTAGTGGGTAGAGCACGCAACTCTCGATTTCGGAGGTGTGAGTTCAAGTCCCGTGTTGGCTGTTGAGATTACCTAAAAATAAAATCTTTTAAAAAATGAAAGATAAGGAGAGAATCTTAAAAGCAGCAAGAGAAAAACAACTAGTACGTACAAGGGAACCACCATGAGAGTATCAGCTGACTTTGTAGCAGAAACTGCAGGTCAGAAGAAAGTGGCATGCTAAATTCAAAGTCTGAAAAGAAAAAAATCTACAACCAGAAGACTCTCCCCAGCCAGATTAGCATTCAAAATTGAAGGAGGGCTCAAAAGTTTCCCAGACAAACAAAACAAGGAGTGCATCACCGTGAAGTTGGCCTTACAAGAAATGTCAGAGACTCTTTAAGCAGAAAAGGTCATGAGGCACCTGAGTGGCTCAGTTGGTAAAGTGGCTGACTCTTGATTTTGGCTCAGGTCATGACCTTGGGTTTTGGGATTGGCCCCAAGTCAGGCTCTGCATTCTGCTTGAGATTGTCTCTCTTCCTCTCCCTCTGCCCCCTCCCCCTGTGCACACATGCTCACTCTCTCTCTAAAATAAATAAATAAATATTAAGGGTGGGGGGAAGGTCACAACCAGAAGAAAATAATGAAAGAAAAAGATTCTCACTGGTAAAAGCACACATACGGTCAAGATAGTGGGCCAATCACTTATAAAAATAGCATAAAGATTAAAAGACAAAGGCAATAAAGTCAATTGTATCCACAATAATTATTTTAGGTATACCAAAATAAGAGGGAGTAAAATATGACATCAAGTACATCGAACACAGAGGGAGTAGAAATGTAGTGCTTAAAATGTTCAAACTTAAGTAACTACCAACTCAATATAAATTGCCATATATACACACATATATATGGTGTTATATATAAATCTCATGGTAACCACAAACCAAAGACCTATAAGAGAGAAGCAAAAACTACAGAGAAAGGAATCCAAACAGAACACTAAAGAAAATCATCAAAACACAAGGGACGAGAGCAAGAGAAGTAGAGGGCAACAGAACAGAACCATAAAAACAATCAGAAGACAATAAAATGGCAATAAATACATACTTCTCAATGGTTACTTTTTAAATGTAAATGGACTAAACGTTCCAATCAAAATACCCAGGCTAGTTGAATGGATGAAAAAACAAGACCCATCCCTTCAGACCTAAGGACATACATCCTAAAAGTGAAGGGATAGAAAAAAATATATACCATGCAAATAGAAACAAAAAGAAAACTGGGATAGCAATACTTATATCAGACAAAGTAGACTTCACAACAAAGACTAATAAAGAAGGGAATTCCATAATAAAGGGATCGATCCAACAAAAACAATTTAAAAATTATAAACATCAATGCACCCAACAGAGGAGTACCTAAACAGATAAAGCCAATATGAACAGACATGAAGGGAGAAACTGAAAATAGTATAATCAGGGCAGGGGACTTTAACACTCCACTTACATAAGCAGGTATCATTCAGACAAAAATCGATAAGGAAATAGTAGCCTTAAAATTACAGGCCAATATCCCTAGTGAACATCGATGCAAAAATCCTCAACAATATGTTAGAAAACCAAATTCGACAGTACATTAAAAGTATCAGACACCATGATCAAGTGAGGTTTATTCCAGATGTGCAATGGTGGTTCAACATCGACAAATCAATCAACACAATACAACACCTTAACAAAATGAAGAATAAATATCTATTGATTACCTCAATATATGCAGAAAAAGCACCGGACAAAATTTAACATCCATTTATTATAAAAACTCTCAAGAAAATGAGTATACAGGGAATATACCTCAGCATATAAAGGCCATATATGACAAACCCACAGCTCACAGCTTTTCCTCTAAGAGCGGGACTAAGACAAGGATGCCCATGGTCATCACCTTTATTCAAAACGTTACCAGGAGTCAACTCAAAATGGTTTACAGACCTAAATGTAAGACCTGAAACAATAAAATTAAAAGAAAACAGTCTTACCAAGATTTTTTTTTTTTTTTTGGATCTGTCTCCTCAGCAAAGGGCAATAAAAGAAAAACTAAGCAATTAGAACTGTATCAAACTATCTTAAAAAAAAAAAAAAAAAAGAACTGTATCAAACTAAAAAGCTTTTGCACAGCAAAGGAAACCATTAAAAAAATGAAAAGGCAGCCCACTGCATGGGAGAAGATATTTGCAAATGATATATCCAATAAGGAATTAATATCCAAAATACATGAAAAATTTCTACAACTCAACACAAAAACGAAACGAAACAAAACCAAGAGTCCAATTAAAAAATTGGCAGAGGAACTGGACATTTTCCCAGACATATAACAGATAGACAACAGATACATGAAAAGATGCTCAATGTTACTAATCAGCAGGGAAATGCAAGTCATAACCTCTATGAGATATTACCCTACACCCATCAGAATGGCTATTATTGAAAAGACAAGAAATAGCAAGTGTGGGTGAGGATATGAGGAAAAGAAAACCTTCATGCACGATTGATGGGAACCTTTACTGGTGCGGCCACTATGGAAAACAGTATGGTGGTTCCTCAACAAATAAAAAATTGCAATGCCATAAAATCTAGCAATTCCACTTTTGGATATTTAGCTGAAGAACATGAAAACACTAATTTGAATAGATATATGCATCCTTATGTTCAGTGCAGCATTATTTGCAATAGCCAAGTGGAAGTAACCTACGTGTCCATCGATAAATGAATGGATGAAGGTATGTGGTATAGATACACAATGGAATATTACGTAACCACAAAAAAGAATGAGAAAGCGAAAAGAGCAGGAGAAAATATTTACAAATCGTCTTTTTGATAAGGATCTAGTAACTCAGGTTATGTATAAAGAACTCCTACAATTCAACAATACAAATAATTTTTAAATGAGCAAAGGATTTGAATAAATGTTTCCCCAAAGGGCCAATAAACACATGAAAAGATGCTCAACGTTACTAGCCATCAGGGAAATGCAAATCAAAACCACAGTGAGACACCACCTCATAACCATCAAGCAAGTGTTGGCAAGAATGTGAAGGAACTAGACCCTCATACACTGTGGTGGAAATGTAAGATGGTACAGTCACTTTGGAAAACATTCTGGAAGTTTCTCAGTTAAATAGAGTTATACCGTCTAGCTTCCTATTAAAGGTTATCTGATTTTCTAACATAAAATCATTCTACAGCATATTAGCTCTGTTTTTCTCTCAAATACCAGGATTACCAGAAATTTAAATTTTTCTTTAAAGTAAAAGAAAATAAAAATCTCAGTATGTATAGAATAGTGTGTGTGTGTGTGTGTGTGTGTGTGTGTGTGTGTGTGTGTGTTTTAATTAGAAAAGATCTAGTAAAAATAGATTCAAACTCAGGCTATTGGGAACCTTTAGAATTTAAATTACTCTGATGGTTGAGTCTTCTCTAGCTTTAAGAACTTACAAAAGGTTAACAACTGTGATGTAATTCCCTCACACATCCCTGTTTGATTAACCTGGAAACATCAAGGATATTAGTTATTCCCTTTATCAATATACCAACCCTATTTTCTTTAATTACTTCCTAAATATAGGGCCTCACAAACTTCTACCTCCTGCCTAGCTTCCTGAAGAGAAGGCCCTTGTTCATCTCTGGCTCATTATTGTATCCTTAGCACTGAACACTGTCACAAGCATGAAAAACTGTAGTCAACGTGCTATAATACCTTTCTCCCTTCTAAACTGCTGTTCTAATCTTCGATGCACTTAGAAGCCACATAACTGTCTTACAAATGAATATTAAATTAGAGAATGCAGTAGTATATGGGGACCTGATTAGCTATAGATCAAATGTAGGAACTGTAGTGAATACATTTCATGAATCTTTATGGCTTCTCAAGAGACAAAACTTTTAGGTCCCAGTTGTGCTTCAAATGGGTGAAGCTGTTTTAAAGACAGATACAAGTTTGTTCAGTAGAAGTGTAAAAAAGAACAGGAAAATGTTAAACTGAACTGTTAAAAGGTGTTAAAACCTGATACTGAGATTTAGCAATGAAACTATACAACTTTAAAAGAGCATTTATTGTAGAAAAAAGTATATTCTCCACTTTAGATCACATTTTAAAAATATCATTTTAAAAAACTAAAATTGTCTGTTATTAATAAAACGTCTTTTTGTGTCAGATTGCTTGTTAATCAGGCTGACCAAGTTTTGACCTACGCTGGTCCAACTCATAAAGAGTTAAGTTTATGCCACGAACCTGAAATTCTGTTTTAAGGAAAACAGTAGGAAAAAAAAAAATCACTGTAAATATATTTAAATACTTGCAATGATAACATGACTTTACAAAAAGATTCTTTTTTCTCCCTCCATATTTAAAAGTTGCCACTTACCCACATTAAAAGCTGTAAATAGATTTTTTCTTGAGGAACCTAAAAAATAAAAGAAGTATTTGTAAAATACACATTTTGAGTGAAATATCACACAAAAATTTGCCATTTAAAAATATTTTCAAAACAAAAACCAAAAAATATTTTCAAAACAAAAAATTATTTTCAAAAACAATCCATTATCTAAATTTTAGGTTCCAGATGAGAAATACCACTGAAATATAATCAACTTCGTCAAGTATATTCTAGGTATAAAATGATACTCTAAATAACATCAGGATGAGAGTTTAAGGGTGATATGAATTCACTGTCACAAATATGATAGGAAAACTAGAGTATTTTTTCAGCCAGAGTGCAAATGTTAACAGTACTGAATTTGCACCCATATTACAGTTTATGCTATTCCACTGCTGACAGAGGAAAAAGGCAGGTCATTTATGAAAGACAGTCAATAACATGTGATTTCTAAATTGCCAGGCATTAAATCCAATTCACATCCTATTCAGCTAGGAAGGAAAGAATACTTAAGCTTCTTCTCCAAACTGACACAACATGAAACACAACCAGGGGATCCTTTCGCGATGTGTATGTATATCAAATCACCAAACGTACTACAGTTTTGTCAATTATGCATTAATAAATATGACCAAAATACAAGTAGTGGTAATACATACAGAGCTACAAAGATAAGTCACTAGAAGAAAACTAGGAGTGCTTCTACTTGACCAGAGATTGGCATTTCTAGAACATCATCACCTGCATATTACCAGTTAGAACAGCTGCCACATTCTAGTTGTAGAATTTCACATAGACCATAATCTCTTAAAATATGTGGCCATTAGGGGCGCCTGGGTGGTTCACTTGGTTAAGCATCGAACTCTCGGTTTCAGATCAGGTCATGATCTCAGGGTCGTGAGATCCAGCCCCGTGTCAGGCTCCATGCTCAGGAGTCTGCCTGAGATTCTCTCTCCCTCTCCCTCAGCCCCTCCGACAGCCCACTCGCATGAAATAAAGGAAAGAAAGAGAAAATCTTTAAAAAGATATGTGGTCATTATAAATGCAAATCATTCCTACTCAGGTAAAATGTGTATGACATAAAAGCTTGCAAATTCAATAGCAAGACATATTAGAAAACTGGAATTCCCTATTCCGTAAAGTTATCAGTGGAATCACAAAGTTCCCATTCTCTGGAAGTTATGTAGCATCGAAGTCTGACATCCCTTTTCAGTGACTGGTGTAGGTGTAGACACTGCGGCTTTATCACCATCCATAAAAACCGCAGATTCACACACTGATGTCCTTCCAGCAAGAACGTCATCCCAGCAAAGGGTCATCTGACGCATTAGAAATGTATTGAAGACCATGGACAGATACGAACCTGCTGGCACACCAAAGAATCTTTTTGCCAATATTTATGCCCATTTTCTCTTTAGTAGTGTGTAAAAGAGAAAGCGTTGATAAATATTCACTAGGTGATTGGCCTCAAGTTACCACAGGATTCTTTACATACATACACACAACCGTGGAGAAGGAAGAACAGCATGGACACTCTCACACTGCTGTGCCAGACTAACACCTTTCTGGAAAAGTACTGAGTACCATGTTAACAATTTCACGAAGATTCAGACCGTTTCACCAGGGATCCCTCTTTCAGGGATACCCCATTAGAAGTCATTGGAATTTGAAGTAATGAATGTTCATGCTCGAAAATGTTCGCTCACCTCAATATTATGTGCCACGGTAAAAGTCAGAAATTGTCCAGGAACTACGGAATTGGAAGAGAGACTATGTCATAGCCATGGAAAAGGAAACGGCTCTTGCGATAGGCCACCCAGTAAGAAGCGAGACACAGGAGAGTGCACACCCCGCGCCCTGAGAAAAGTGGAGGAAATGCAACAGCTGTTCGCAGTTGATGGAACAGAGGAGGACCGGTCTGTGTTTCCCCTGACATTAAAGCACGAGGGTGTGTACCACTTGTGGCTACTGCCACATTCAGTCACTGTTAAATGCAGAGGAATTAGCAAATCAAAAGGCTAGGGGTGCCTGGGTGGCTCAGTGTTAAGCATCTGCCCTCGGCTCAGGTCATGATCCCAGGGTCCTGGGATGGAGCCCCACGCCGTCTGTCTGTCTGTCTGTCGGGCTCCCTGCTCAGCAGGGAGCCTGCTTCTCCCTCTCCCTCTGGCTGCCGCTCCAACGGACTGTGCACTCTCACTCTCTCTCTCTGTCAAATGAATAAAATCTTTAAAAAAATAAATAAAAAGGCTAATTCTTACAGGCCAAAAAAAGGGGTTCTTAACTACAACTCAGGATCATAACCTACTGACTTGTGTTTCCCTTGAAGGTGAGGTCAAACTGAGTTGTGTGAAAGTCGAATGACTGCTTGTAAATGCTGTCACCAAGGCAGATATCCTTCAGTTACATTTGACAATATGTTATCTGTCCAGTTTTGAATACTTCTCTTGCCTCCTTATCAGTTCACTCACACAAACCACTGTATTGTTTTCATTAAACTCCTGTTTTCTAATTGAAATGGTCTATTAAGAATATATTTGCAATCTATTTTTCCTTTGTTTTTATGACTAACAGAAATCAAGAAAATTCCTTAGCTATATCTTAACCTAGATATCAGGGTAAAGGATATACGTATTTTTTATTTCTCCCCTGCCTCCCAAAATCATTCATTGTTTCTTACTCTATAACTAAGCAATTTCACTCTGTTAAAACTGAAATACTGGAAAATATTTTTCCTGTTATTGATAAGATGGTTATATCCCAGAGTAACTACAGTGGCTGAGATCTACTAGTAGTGTAAATAAAATACTTTCCTTAAAAAAACACACACCACCTCTAATATGGGTCACACATTCTGCTTCAAGTTTCTCATTCGTAATTCATTCAGTGAAGCAGTCTTTCAGTTCACTAAGCACGAATCCAACTTCTAACGTACTTAAGATCCACTTCAGATTTGGTGATAAAGCTGCACGGAAAAATTGCCTGTTAAGTATATACCACATATTCGGTAAGCCTGAAAGCTCTCCTTCATCGCCACGGCAATTACTAGTGAGTGATACAAAGAAGGAGAAGAGAAAGAACAGAAAAAAGGAACACGGTTTGGACCAAAGGTGGGAAGTAAATTGTGCATTTCTATCTCATCGTTCTAGAATGTTATCTTAGAATAACGTAACTCTGGAAGCCTCGTTTATGTTTACCTTATGCCTGTGTTTTATCTCTTGATTTACAGGCATCAAGTCTTAACTACAGAACCCACGGACTCTCAGAAGAAGAGCTCCTTTGCTGGAAAAAATTTATTACGTGTCTTTTTTCAGAGAGACTCTTTGTAAATAACTGTTCGATGTACTATGCACCTAGTTGCCAAAATTTAACTTTCTACAAGATAAGGACTAAAAAGTCTTGTCTTCCCTCTTTTCTCTGCAATGAGGAACATACCTTTTGGAGGAGTTTTTAGTAAGTGTGCATGAGCTCTGGATACCAAAGGCTTCAAATACAAGGATCCCGAGGAACCATTCTGAAATGCTGGCTTGGGAGGTTTTTCCTCATACTTGATGACAGCGGCATTTCCAGCTGTAGTAAGACAGAAGAGTACATTTTATGTTATAGAGAAATATAGCATGAATTTTCCACAACTTATTCCTTCCTTCATGAATCAACAAGTGCTAAGTACCTACCACGTGCCAGCCATCACCGCATCTTAGAAGTACGAAGACTGATGGTATGGCGCTCCTGTCCCCAGGGATGCAGGTAAATGCACACCCATCCAAAGTGACCATACAAAAAACCCCAAAACCAACAACGACAAAACAAACAAACAAAACCCCAAAAACAAAAAAACAAAGTGACCATACATCTTGGCATAATCCAAGTTGATGTATCCTGGCCAGTTGAGTTTCATCCCAAATAAAAGCTGGAAGATAAATTCTATGGCCATCTGTGCCAGGTACTAAGCACGCCCAAGGTGCAGCTGTGAAGAGTGCCCATCTCCAGGAAGATAAGGCAGATGCGTCAATAATCCAATAATAACAAACCCAGGCGGCCAGCTGTGCTACTAAGGTGAGAACAATAACGTACAAATTCCTCGGTAGCTACGAGGCTGAGATCTGGTTCTGTTCCTCCCCTGCTCCAGCCAGGAGGTGGAATTCCCTTATCTGCCCTGGAACAGAGGTGCCTAAGCCCCAAAGCGAAAACATTAAAAGCAAATCCCACCTCAACAATGAAAACCGTCTTTGGCATGGCATGTCAATCTTTCCTGCTTACATGGGAATCCTCTCAGAAAGAAAACACAAATTATTTCCAGGCACTAAAAGAAAGACTCAACAACTTTTGGAGAAACTGTGGTGCTCGCCGGCTTTGCTCAGGCTGTGCCTCTAATTCTGAGTCTACTATGGTTATTAGGCCAAGGGCGCTGCCACAGAAGTAGACCAACACTATTTCCCAGGGAACATGCCAGGGTAAAAGAGGGGAGAATTAAGTGAGCAAATACCATACGTCAGGTGTAAGAGGCCCATGAATCCCGGAAAGGGCCCCTACCACTTTACTACAGTCTCTGATTTTGCCTCTGGTTCTTCATTAGGACTCAAAAGATAAACTTAGCACATCAGTGGACAGTGACACTTCAGAATAAAGAACACAGCTTTGAAAAGTAATAGTGATCGTTTACAACTGGTTGATTTTTTTTATTATGATACATTAGTTACCATACAGTACATCATTAGCTTTTGAGATAACGTTCCATGATTCATTGTTTGCATATCACAGCTGGTTGATTTCTATCAGAACCACCATCTGAAACCATGGAGAAACAATTATAGCAAAGTCTGAAGTAGGTGTGTTGCTTCCTCTTATTCCTGCTTTTGCCCAGTAATGACCAAAACCCTTCGGCATCAAAAAGCTAAGAATCAAAACAAACAAACAAAAACTAAGTATCTTTCAGTTGCTTGAGGCAACTGTGTAGCCGTATTTATACAGGTTCTTCCAAAACTGTGCATTTCTTTTTCATGTTTATGGCTTCCTGTTAGATTCTTCTATAGAATCCTTAAGACTTGTATTTGTACTTGGGGCAGGAAAAAGGGAAAAGGACAAGGAAAGGAACATGGCTTGTTTCCTGCACTCTGAACTCCAAATGAGGAAGTGTTTTCACATATTTTCACTTAAGGTATATTTGATCCATAATGAGGTCCTAGGAAATAGTGTTCCTCTGCTAGGGTATTTGGTTGAGTAGACTTTGTGGCTACTCTAGGAATCTAACACACTAACATCATTTGTTTCAGTGTTTCGGGCAGGGGGAGTCTACATCTTAAAATCTCAGAAGCATCAAAACCCTCAGAGTGAGGGTTTGAAAAATAGTACCAGCACGTAAAGATCGAAACAAAACAGAAAAAAACAAACGGTTTCAAACCTCATTGTTTTTTTTTTTAATCAGCAGTAATGACCTAAGGAAAAAAAACTGTATTTCCTTAAAACACTGTTCTAAATTCACCATTCTCTATCACTGAGTCATCTTTGAAACAGTACGCTGTCCAGAAGCTTAGCTCCTAAGAATTTTTAACATTACTGTTTTGCTTATCCTAAGAGATTACCATGTTACACAACACTCACGAGCATAAACCCAGCACTTGGTCCTTTTCTCTCCATATTCAGGGGGGGAAAAAATCGAAACAAAAATACTTGGAGGGGCGCCCGGGTGCCTCAGTTGGTTAAGTGGCTGCCTTCAGCTCAGGTTATGATCCCAGGACCCTGGGAATGAGTCCCATGTCAGGCTCCCTGCTCAGTGGGGAGCCTGCTTCTCCCTCTCCCTCTGGCACTCCCCCTGCTGGTGCACTCCCTCTCTGTGCCAAATAAATAAAATCTTAAAAAACAAAACAAAACAAAAAACTTGGAGTTTTCTGGTCCTTTTTTCCTACAAAAGTTAATCTTTTTATCCATGTTCCTTTGTTAACCATACGAACTACTGGCATTTTTATATAACCATAGACTCACTGGGCCAGAGGGGAAATCTACAGGTGTCCTCATTCACTAGCTGGTTCCCAAGATTAATTTCCCTGCCACCAACCCAGACTGGATTTTTTATTGTTTGTTTCTCAATGATGTTCAACTCCTAGTTTTAAGCATCAAGTTCTATTCTAATACTCAACACATAATCATAAATTTCTTTATTACCAACCTTGATTCCTTTCTTCATCTCACATTAGAAAAGGGTGAGCTTCTACCTTATTTATAACTATGTTATAAATTTGAAGACAGAAATTTTTCATCAGGTTATCCTAACTCCTAGAACAGTGTTTACAGATGTCGCAGCTAAACCTGTAAAGACATGCTGTTATTCTCCCGATCTATGTCAAGTCATTCTACAATGAGCCATCTGTTCATTCTTCCTGTTCCCATAAAGCATTTCCGATATTAGGTCAGATCAACACCGAGGCTTTCCTCCTATGGAGAGGTTTCTGTCCATTTCCTATCCTTCTTTCCAATTCTCTTTCTCCAGAACCCAAAGACTTGGTCTTTCTCAAGCTGAAAATTACAGGAGGCTAATATAAATGATAGTACTGAAGATATTTCTATTATAAAATTCAACATATTTTTTTTTAAGGATGGGTGGGAAAGAACTTCACAGTCTTAACAGAAACAAAAATTTGTAGAGCATATCTTTCAGGTTTTCATATCAAGTGGATATTGGGTTTCAATTAGCATTTTTGCTTTTGCTAAATTAAAATTCCAAAAGAAAGTAAATGATGTTATTCAAGTCTTAACCACATATTCCGACCATCTGGATTTTAGTTTTACTTTTCTTGAAACATTTTTTAAATTCATCAGCAGCAAATAAGTCACCTATTTAGATTTTGAAAAGTTGAACTGAGTTTAATTTATAGACCTAATATAAAATCATATGATCCCAAATTCATTCACACTTTTCATTGCTCGGCTTTAAAAACAAAGACCTTCAGTTTCCAAAGAACAGACTAAAAGGATTTTTCACTAAAGCACAAGACAAAATTCTCATGAGGCACAATACTCCCGTCCCTTGGCTCTCTGTCACACACAGACAGAAGGTGTTGTCCCGGAAACAGACTGCCACTCTCCAGGCTCAGTGTAAACCCTGGATCCAGCCCCAGATCTGTCGTCAACTGTTTAACATGGGAGGGTGAAAATCCATATACAAGGATAAAATTTCTGAGTTTGACCGGAGACAATCACATATACACATACATTTACACACGTGTACACACACACACACTCTCTCTCTCTTCCTGATCTTCATCCATTGAACACACTTCCTACCTTCACTCTTTCCCAGGTCACAAATGGTGGGGACAAACTATGTGCTGAGCTGCACACACGTTTATGACCAACAATTACACATCTTTCCATTCCCTAAATGCTCTTTGTCGGTGCATTGCTTTCTAGTAAACCCCACCTGAAGGATATCCTGAAAATATTTCTCCTGCCCTCTCAGTCCCTACCATGGAAGCTGGTTACATATCCTGACGGTATCTAAATTTTCCCTTGTCCAGAGTTATTACATCCAAATGATAAACTCTTTGGTGACAAAAGTTCCAATATAGTAACTACTGTAATTTCAAGTGCTGGAATGGAATCTCTGATCTCTGAGTTCTGGTCCTGACTTTCCCACTGCCTAGCTATGAGTCCCTTCACCTCTCTATATGTAATGAGTGGGTTTGAAAATCAAGTTTGGAAATGGTACATATGCTCTCACAGGGCCCTCACTAAACAAATATGGTACTTTGTACCTGTGAGATAATAGAAAATACATATGAGGCTTCTGCCCCCAGTTCCTAGCACAGATCTCCTGAAATCCTTATAGTCTGGTGACAGGAGTGTATTTTGTTCCAATGAGGTGACTCTGCGTGGGTTCCTGGATGGGGGCTGGTCACTGGAAAGACCAAGCCATTATTAGAATCTTGGAATTTTCAGCCCTGCCCTCCATTTTCTTGAGAAGGAAAAAGGGCTAAAAATGAACTTAAGGATCAATCATGCCCTTTTATGGAAACCTCCATAAAAATCTCAAACAATGGAGATGGAGAGCTTCTGAGTTGGTGCACACCTGCAGAGGGGATGGACACTCTTCGCCCCTCCCACATACCTTGCCCTACACATCAATTCCAACTAGATGTTCGTCTGTATCCTCGGTTATACCCTTTTATAATAAAACGGCATTTACTAGACAGTAAAGTAAATGTCTGCTTCAGTTGTGTGCACCGCTCTAGCAAATTTACCATACCCAAGATAGGACTCGTTAGAGTCTCCCATCTACAGCTGGTTGGTGAGAAGGACAGCTGACAACCTGGACTTGTGACTGTAGGGGTGGGGGGTGTTCTTGCCGGAGTGAGCCCGTCACCTGTGGGATCTGCTGCCCTCTCCAATAGACAATATTAGGATTGCAGACCACCCAGCTGGTGTCCCAAGGAATTGCTTATTGTGACAGAAACCGCCACACATCTGGTAACCAGAGTGAAGTGTCGTGAGTGGGGCAGCGGTGTGAGAGTCAAGGAGACACACAGAAGGAAGGACTGGCTTTTTCCACTATAGGAGGGAAGAGCTGTGGGTTTTTTCAGTTATAGTCCCACTGAAGCCACAAGCGTCCTCAAAATCCTCCTCAGCACAGTGCCACAGGGCCACGACCCCTGAGCGACAGTCTGTAGAGTCAATATGTGACATCCCACATGTGGTCGCCCAGGTCCCAGCAGCTATAATAACAATTTAAAATCGCTCCTGTTCTGTTGTGATCCTTGGTCCTAGTGGCCTCAATTATGCCAGAATGATAGATTCTCTGGAATCCTTAGTTTCATTTCTCCATGATCCAATAAAAGAGAGTTAGAGAGATAATGGAATCTGAAGAGAATACGAAGAGATTCTCAGAGAAGCCTAGGCAGAAGAAATTATTTTCTTATTACAGAAGGGCTTTTCACTATTCCAGACCTATTTGAAAACTAACATTTCATACTACATTCTAGCATTGGGCTAACATTAGTTTTCGTTTTGTTTATTGATTTATGTCATTCTGCTTATTTCTGAATTTTATTTTTTTTTTTGTCCATCTGTGTAATGCTACCCAGTGCCAGATCGTCTGCCCGCCTGGCTTGAAATCAAGTCGCTTACTGAAGTCTACACTTCCAAATTCCAAAAGCAAAGTTACTCAACTGTGTAGTAACAAGAATGTCTCCTATATACCCCAGAAAAAGACTGCAAAAATGAAAACGAAATTACTGCTAGTCTAGATAATAGCATTTTCTTCTTTAATAGTCTATTTGGATGTACGTGAGTATTAAGCATGTGATACGGGGCGAGAGTATATCCACGGCCTCTCATCCCCTTCCTCACCTATGGCAGACATCACTAGTCAAACACAAACTTTTGCTCCGAACCTGGAAGCAACCGGAAAACCTTTCAACAATCGACTCCAGGTACTTCTGACCAACTGACCGGTGTTGGCAGGTGAGACAATACTCACTTGCCATCAGACTGTGGGTAAATAAAAGGAATCCTTCTATCAGCTTAACCAGTTCAACAACTCAAACACCCACCTTCCAAACCATTAGACACTATCTCACTGTAGTGCAGGAAATCGAAGTGGTCAGAAACAGGTGTTGCTGGGGCGCCTGGGTGGCACAGCGGTTAAGCGTCTGCCTTCGGCTCAGGGCGTGATCCCGGCGTTATGGGATCAAGCCCCACGTCAGGCTCCTCTGCTGGGAGCCTGCTTCTTCCTCTCCCACTCCCCCTGCTGTGTTCCCTCTCTCGCTGGCTATCTCTATCTCTGTCAAATAAATAAAATATTAAAAAAAAAAAAAAAAGAAAGAAACAGGTGTTGCTGCGAGGATAAGGATGATGTAGTACTGCCCTCCCATTCACCACGGGAGGATCCTGAGGCTAAGAGAGGAAGATCATCAGCCTTCCCAGGAGTCGGCAGGACAACTAGGCTGAATCTGAGGTGAACGCCCTTTTCTGTGTATCACACTGGCTGAGCCAGGGCTGGCCATGATGGCGAAGGTAAAGAATACTCCAATTCTTGAGCTGCCCCCCTGTTCTCCTAAATTCCAAAAGAGTACAAACAGCTTTGGTGTGCACCTCTTGCATTTCCCCCCTCGCCATATGTGTCTCAAAAAAAAACCACAGTAGTGTGTGTGTGGCTAACTGGGAAGAAGGAAGCCTTTGGATTTCACATTCGGTAAGGGGGCAAAATTATACACTCACTAAAGGCTTCCTTCCACACTTACACAATGCCCCTCAAACCTTCAACCCTATTCAAGACCTACAATATACGTTTTCATCCGATGATCTTAAAAATTGGACCTTAGCGGAATCTGAAAGAGCTTATGAATGTTTAATCTCTATACGTGAGAATAGCTGACATAGAGGCTACTGTGCAATGTTTCAGGCTAATATCCAAAAGAAAATCACTATCTTAACTTTTAATTTTTCTATGCATAGAAAAGCACACAGAAAGAACCCGCCAAAAGCTCCAAGAGAAATTTATTGTCTCAAAAGCCTTCATTTAGTCATTTGTCTTATAACTCGATGTTATTTCTATAGGATTCCAAAGTACCAAAAACCAGCAGCTCATTTTACAACAGTACTATGCAATCTCAGAAGTTCTTAAACGGTGTCACTAGCAATATCACATCACAAAGAAATGAGCAGCAAATCTAGAACACATTCCTGAAAGGGGTTTAAATGCTTAACTCAGTATGAATCCAAACGGTGATCAAAAGATTATTTCCTCACATGACCCATCATTATCAGAAATAGGAAAAAAATTCAGCTCAAAATGATTTTTTCATCTTTTAAGGTCATCTTTAAAAGGTACGCATCTTCAATGTCTTTGAATATAATGAATAAAATAATCAAGTGATGTTTTAATTCTAGGAAAATATTTTTCTATACTCACACAACTATAAGCTGCATACACGAAAATACTGGTTATTTAATCAGAAATGAGACCAAATCGTCTTTAATAATAAGGTAATTTCATGTACCCGGCATATCGACAACGCTAGTGAATTATATTAAGTCTGAAAACACAGAAAATACAGAATAAAATTGACTCTATTTAGAACCATTCACAACTTAAATGTAAATATGCCAATATTACGATCAACAAATTACAAATTATAAAAACAATCAAGAGATGCTAAATCAATTTATTGAATAAAATTTAAGCATGCTTACAAAGAAAAGAATCAAACCAGAAATCGTCGACCTACTTCTTTTCCCAGTAAGCGTGGCTAACAAAGGAACTATACAAAGGCTGTAGGATCCCAGGACCAGCAGTGTCAATAAGGTCGCATCATAGTGCCTCTCTGAACCAGCCGGTGGGGTGAGTGTAGAATTGATAAATATTTTTGAAGAAATATCCGTCTCTGTACAACTGCGAAATCCTCCTGGTACAGTCATTTAAAAAGGTCAAAGCAATCTTAAGCAGGAAAAACTGCAGCCATGTTCACTCTCCTATCCCTCATGCTTGCTCTTAGTGAATTAGAAGGGAGGGAGAAAAAAAAAATCTGTAAGCTCCAAGGCACTACACAGAACAGATTAAACCAGCTAGCAAATCAAACTAAGAAAAGACTCATTGATTTGAATGCTTAATCTGCAACGGGGACACATCGCCCACTAGACGGGCTCTGCGGGTATACCGTAAACTCCTTTGTTACAAGACAAAAAGGAACGGACAAAGGCATTTTACAACCTCCTTAGGAGAGTCAGGCACGGTCCTGAAACGGTGGCCAAGTCAACATGGCTGTCAATGGAAAAGGCTGGAGAGCGGCACTACAGACCGTGTCTGCTTCCAAGTGTCACAAATTCCGTTGCTACACGGCCCTCTGAGAGCTCGCGGGTGATGCTGCGTTGGCAGCTTGTTTTTAAAATTCACACCGCAAGCAGAGAAAGCTGCAAGGGAAAGTAGCCTTAAAATACGACACGTGTGAATTTGCTTTTCAAACTGAGAGAGCATTCCTGGCTACAGGCGAATCTTTCTTATTTTATGCCACAACTTGAAAAACGAAATAATAACCAGATAATAAAACTTTTTAAGTAACACATTTTAATATTCCCAGCCTCCCAGGACACAGCTACTTAGTACCACGTGAGCCAAGCGACTGCTGCTAAGTGACCTCTCAAAAATGTGCTCATTAATTCAGCCATTAATTCAACGCCTTACCCTCCACACATTCACATTCTCAATTCTGTCCCATGCTGGCTGAGTGCCCTTGGACCAGTGACAACCTCTCTGAGCCTCACTCGCTCACCTCATATATACAATCAGGGCAGTGGCAGAAGTTAATTGAGAAAGGAAAAAGAAAGAAAGAAAAAAAGAATGTATGGCAACCTTATAATTGCTCTCCACACCCAGAAGGTTCAGTAACTAGGACTCCACTCTGCCCTTGTTCCCACACCAGAAAGAAACAAAATGATCCCTCCTTAAAGCAGAGAGAACTGCCCTCCTCTCCACCCCACGCTTAATAATCTTATTTTATCTGGTATTCTAGTTATCCAGGTCAATATCCTCTTCAACTACCTTTTAGATAAGGATCATTTCTTCTATACCCCATATCCCTCACAACCTCTATCACGGTGCCTGTACACAGGAGACACTCCGCAGCTGTTCAAATTAATACATCTGTTAATTATTTTGTGAGGCAATTTAGAAAGGAACTGAGCAAATACTAAGACCAAATATGTCTTTCAAATGAAAAAGATAGCTCAATTAATTCACCCATTTTATACACAGAAAACAGAACTCAAAACCTTAGAAATATTGAGTTTGAATTACTTAAAATTAGGCTTGAAGTTATACTAGTCATATCACACTGACTCTAGCATCCAAAATATAAGATTATAAAACATACATCTACAAAATATAGTCTTTTATAAAGCAAATCACACTGAAGTTCTCTCTATTCTGATTTCCAGTTGGGTTCCAACAGCCCTTAGATCGCTTTCCTTCCTTAAACACACCAAAAAACACCATTGCTTCAAATGATACACTTCAGAATTCACCATGCAAAAAAATACCGGGTACCCTCGACACATAAATATTCAGTGCTTCATAGCATATTCTACAAGAAAGAATGTCATTTGAAGAATTTGCTTTTCCTGCCAAACTTTTTGAGAAAGTCCACAGGAAAAGCAGCGCTCCTATTTTCCCCTAAATCACAGAATCAAAATTCTAATAATTATTTGTAGCATATTAGTCTTTTCTTATACCTACAGTGGCAACAATCCCAGAAGCGTGACGGAAGACCAACTTACAATGATTGCTGTAAGTGCTCAGATCGCTGTGGGTGCTGGAAATAGAGGAGGCGCTTCCCGTCCTCCTCAGCGTGGAACTTTTCAAAGATGGTTTGGATTTAGGAAGTGGTCTAGGCAAATTCACCCGAGACGGCTGTGCATTTTTCAAGGACGTAGGTTTTCCTTGGGGTTAAAAGGGAAAAAAAAGTTTCTACTTCGTTTTGAAAGCTTTAACCTTAGAAATTTCATCTTCTGCACTACTGAGTCAAAGCAAAAACTGAATATTCAGAATCATGCAATCTTCACATAGACGTGGGTTTTTGTTTTTGTATTTTTTTTTTTTTTTGATGACTTAGAGACAAAAGAGCAGGGATGATGATCAGGATATGTGAAGGGTAGCTGTAACCCTGTAAGCTGGAGTAATTAACTCAGGTCTTGCGTGACAGATCAAAAGATCCATGTGACACAGGGGCTTCTGGCAAAGTTAAAATCAAAGCTCTGATTTCTGCTCATACCGTTGATTAAAAGGTAAGCAAACTGACCCATTCATACACTAGGCTACCCTATGAAAGATGAAAATTTAAAAACCAAAACAGAAAGATTCAATTTGAGGAGGAAAAAAAATATTTTAATGCCTAATCCCTACCACCAGGTGGCGCTAGGTTATTTTTTTTCCATCTCCTCTTCATCTTGACTCCTTATTTGCCAAATTTAAATGTCACTCAAGCTTCTCTTTCTTGCAGCAAAAGTGTTTCCATTTAGCAATGAAATATGTATGCTTCATAATCTCTGGCACATCTGAAATCACACAATCCTAATGCTCACAGCTGCTACCTGATTATGGGCATTTCCCAAGTTCAATCTTGACAACTTTCTTCATACCCATCTCTCCTGCAGAATCTTCTTCATTTACTTTACTCAAACCCTTGCCCATGTGGATGAATCCCAAATTCTCACTTACTTTCCTAAGACTTATCTTCTTTCTGCATACCAATGCCCCTCACATTTTAAATTCTTTGCTGAATGTTTCAATTTTGACACTTTGATACCCTCCTCCCTTACGCTAATTATAAATCCATTTTTCCTTTTCCCTGGCCTCAAAGCATTGGCATTGTCCCTTCTTCTCCACATCCCCATATAATCTAACATGAAGACTCTCAACACTACGGGCATTACATCACTGAAAAATATGAAGAGCTGAAAAAGAACTTCACACAAAAACGATGGTGTTCTATATCCCCAATGGCCCCATAAGTGAGCGAAGTAATATTTCTGGGAAGTACGGCTCATTGCTTTGTAGGAGTGCAGTAATTTCGCTCACAAAAATTTCATCTTAATAAAGAAAAACCAAGGTTAAGCTCCTTAGATCTGGCATGTAAAGTCACCCACATTGCAGTTCTTATCTCCAGCCTTATCCTTGTACTTGTTAACTGTAAAAATCAAACTTCCAGTTACGTTTATTAGCGAAAGAGGAGTTTATTTGGGGATAGCAGAGAACTGCAACTCAAGACCAGCAAGCTATGGCAAAGCCCTCCGCAAATCCGTCCAACATTGGCAAGGGCAGCGGGAAGTTGGGAACGCTGTTGCAAAAAAAAAAAAAAAAAAAAAAAAAGCCCACCGGAGTAACCTGGGAGCTGGAAGTATAGTGGCTTTTCATTGGGTGAGTTGTGACGGTGTCTGATTGGCTAGGTTGTTGCAGGGGGGCAGGTAGGAGGAAGCCTTCCTCCCCACTGTTGGGAAAATTAAGCAGTCTCTGCTTTCAAGTTAGTCTTTTTGTTGGTACTGCTCCCAACAGACTGGTTATAGGGCAGGAGAGCTCCGCCTGCCCAACCTTCCGATTTCATTTTAGTGAAGTTTCCCATTACTCCTTTTCACATGCTGTTCTTTTTCGCAGGTGTGTGCTGGGCTCCAATCAATGCAGTTTCCGCTCTGTCACCCGGAAGTACGATTCTAATTCACGAGGCACGTCGCTTCTTTTCAAAGAGGTCTTCTTCCTCTCAATCCAAATCCTACAAATCCTCATTCACCACCTTATACTTTGCCTCAACACTGAATTAGACTCAAGTCCTGTGCTTCCACCCTTTCCACGATGTTGATCTGAACGTGGAAAAAAAGGTCATGACCCCGTCTAAAATTTTTGACTCCCCATTATCCGCAGAATGATCTTATTTTTAATCCTCTCAATATTTAATTTTAAAGGTGTAAATGGCAGTCCTAGGATTGATTCCAATCAACTTCTCCCCCATTATGCTTTGCCATGCTCCCATACACACACACACACACACACACACACACACACACACACACACACACCTTATTTTTATTTCTCCAGGCCTTTTTACTCTATTCTTCTGCTTATATCCATCTTTGTGAATGAACTAGCATCTTTTCCATCTAGTCCCCTACCTTGCCTGGTGAATACAAAGCTGACAGTTCTTTCAAATCCTTGCCACACATTTGTAGCCCTACCCCAGAGCTACTGAACCACAACCTCCATTTTAACAAAATCTCCTGGTGATTTGAATACACATAAGCAGGGGAAGCACTGTTGAGAATCAGACCTACTTTGTTAAACTGCTTGTGCCAGGGCACCCTCCCCTGTGTATCATGGACCACGCCTCCCTTTACCACATGGACACCTGCTTCCACGACAACATCTATTTCAGTAGGGCTCTGGGACTACTCTCTAAGGTCCCTGAGAACAGGAAGAGGATCTGATTCCATTCTGTCCCTCAGGACCTACCCAAGTGTCTAGCACAGGCTGAGGTTTAATAAATATTCGTGGAATGAATTTTTATTGTAAGGCCAAGAGGAAGATGTGGGAAATAAGGAGAAGTTGGTGGAAGGGGACAAATGTTTAGCTGTAAGAAGAATAAGGTCTGGGGAACTAATGTAAAATGGTGACTGTAGTTGATAAGACCATTATATAATTGGAATTTGCTAAGAGTTGAACTTAAATGTCTTCAACAAAAAAAGAGAAATACGTGAGGTGAGGGATACGTTAATTCCACAACTAAAATCATTCTATAATGTATATCAAATCACCACAATGTACACTTTAAAGGTCTTTCCACTTTTAATGTCAAATTAGACCTCAAGTTGGAAAAAAATAGATGTAGAATTATACGGATAGTAATAGCTATTAAAATTTTTTTCAAAGGCCAGGAGTAAATAAATTTTGATAATGCCTTCTCTCATCTACACTGAATCATTAAACACTTAATTTTTACAAGCTTATTTGTTCTTTGTTAGTATTAATGGACTCTTCAAACAGTCTATAAACTAGATAAAAGGAGACATTTCTCTTTATAGTCCTTATAATAATTAGCACGTAATAGATATTCAAATATTCATTTGATTTTTAAACTCACAATTAGCCACCAGTTTTACTTGCTTTTGGAGGTACAGAGAAACCGATCTTTTGGAATATACAGTTACTAAATTATGGCCTCTTGACAGCAAAAACATGATGAGTCTTCATCATCATCGGAAACAATGAGCAAGGTTGAGCAAGTAACAGATGAATATTTCTGGGCTACAACCACAGTACAGTCAAGGCTAAACAAGTTTGGAAACTCAACTTGTTTTTCAGAAAGGGATGTTTGATAGCATTGTTTCTGACAGCATCGTGGGTTTACAGACATTTCTCAGTGTGCCTCAGAATTACTACAGACCTGCACCCTTTCTGATTCCAACACACAGCCGGGCATCAGAAGCAAGGTCACCCTGTCCACCTGTGATTGACCTGCCCTTCCCCATTCACAAGGCTCACTGTCCCTCCCACCCAGCCTCATCCCTTCCACCTAATGGCAACTTGTAGTTCTAGCAAATGTCTTCCCCATTAGACCATGAGTCTGACTCCTGTGCACTGAGGGTACTGAACAGAGCCTCCTTCACCACAGAATTACCTCCTTTGAAACTCAGAATAATCCTAACCAAGCACTGCCATTACTATTCCCAGCTCACAGATGAGAGAGCTACTTGGGTAGTTAAATGGCTTCCTCGGCTCACACACCTTAGCAGTGACAGTGAGTCCTCGGCTCACACACATACGCAGTGAAAGCAGGCAAACTACCACCAGCCCAGAGCTCCCTCTACTGGGCTACAGAACAGAAGCATCAGGTGAAGGAAAGCAGCATCAGTCTGGAGGCCACCTGAGCTCCTCCTTCTAGAAGGGGACTCCCCTAGAGCAATGTAAACACAGTGGAGATACAACCAATGTGTTTCACTGTTTCACCAACAGTACTCATGTTTTGTTTTGTTTTGAAGATTTTATTTATTTGTCAGAGAGAGGGGGAGAGCGTGCGCATGAGTGCACAAGCAGGGGGAGAGGCAGAGGGAGAGGGAGAAGCAGTCTCCCCACTGAGCAGGGAGCCTGACATGGGACTCATTCCCAGGGTCCTGGGATCATAACCTGAGCCGAAGGCAGGTGCTTAAATGACTGAGCCACCCAGGCATCCCAACAGTCCTCATGTTTAACTGAAGAGCCAAGTTGACCTCAAGTACCCATAATTGGACTTCATATAAAGAAGCAGTAAAACGTATGCATCATAACTAATATGAAAAGACATGGCAATATTGGGCTGAGAGACTGAGTAACCTGAGAACCAAATTCTTAAACAAGGAAATCCTTATAGGACTGCTCTTACAGTTCTGAGGGTAGTATTTACCCATTCGCTTCACAGCATGAAACCTCTCCCAGATGTAAACCATCAAGGTTTAAGATCTACCTGCCGATGAATTACTGGCCTCAGTGGTTTATTTTAAGCTTCTGCTGTTAGCTTAATCTTACACAGACAACAGATTTGTTTTGACCCTGTAATTATTACCGCCTTTTGTCTAGGGAAAACATGGAAGGAATCGCATTTGCTCTTGGCCTTAGACAGTAACACAGAGAGTCTACTGGGGTCTGAAGTATGGCTTCATCAACAAGCGATGTATTCGGATACCCACCTTGGAAAACCCGATTAAATGTACTGTACTTAACAGCAGAACATCATTAAGGAATGCCTTGTAAAACTAAAGATCTAATAAAATGATTAAGTGCAAAAAAGATATTAACATTACCTTATTTTTTAAGCTCATACTTACCTATATATTGAAAAATGCCAGAAGATACACCAGAATTTTATGAGGCTGTTAAGAAACATATAGCACAGTAGGACACAGAGGAAAAATGAAGGAAAAAGGCAGAAATGGGCAATTTTCTCCTCACCTTTCATATGCTTCCCCCCTCACTTTGTGTGATTATTACTCCATGTGAATTTTTTTATAATAAGCATATTTTATCATAAAAGCTAACATAAAACATTAAAACACTAATAGATATTAATTATTAAAGTCAGTGGAGTCAAATATTTAATCAGATAAAGATGTTCAAAACAGATAAAGAAACCAAGAAAGATGCTCCGGGGAGAGAAACTGAGGGCTTCAGAGGGGAGGGAGGTGGGGGATTGGGATAGGCCGGTGATGGGTAGTAAGGAGGGCACGTATTGCGTGGTGCACTGGGTGCTATACGCAAACAATGAATCATGGAACATTGCATCGAAAACTAATGATGTACTGTATGGTGACTAACATATAACAACAACAACAAAAAAAGAGTGGAATGGCTGCCACCACACACACACACACACACACACACACACACACACAGATGTTCAAAACAGATAAACCAAGAGAGGATAAATTGGATCAACAATTAAAGTATTTCTAATCATTTTTATTCCTGAATACCTAATGCTTGCAGAGGCACTTCATTCCTTTTAATTTTACTAAGAAAAAAACAACAACACAGAAATCAATGGCTTAACTGATGCTTTTATATGGTTATTGTGAACACAGTCCCTTTGCTACTGGAAAGTTCTTCATGGGACCATAATGGTGTGTTCCTAGGACTGGAAATTAAAGCTGAAGAATGAACTCTTGAATGGTACTCCTTTGTTCTGACACTTACGTTAAAGGATTCGTTGTCCGGGAGAAAGCTCCCAGGGCACTCACAGGTATGTAGTGTCCTCTCTCAGTTCCAGCCTGGCCTCTTCTGTTCCTAAAGGAAAGGCTGGGAAAGAAGGTGAGTCCCACAAGCTTGCAAAACACCTTCAAAGTAATGAGAGCAGTTTCCCAGGCCACAGAAACAGCTACTCGTCAAAGCAAGTTCTTCTCTCTGAACTCTCAACCAGACCGGGATGAATATTCAGCTTTAATATGTTTGTCACGAGATTATTCTGCATTGAACAAAATGAGCTGCTCTTCTTTACATTTGATGAAATTAAAGTGTTCTGAAGAAGTTTCAAGGAGTTGACCAAAAAAAAAAACAAACAAACAAAAAAAACACACAAACAACAAAACCCTCCCCCACAAAACCTATATTAGAAGACACAGATCATCTTAATAAAAATCTAGACAACGGATTGCCAGGAGGGGTTATGCTACACAAGTATTTACTTGCCGACATAGTAAGGTTAACTGCAAAGTAAGGTAATCGCAAAGCACAAATGTATCGGGTACTAGAAACACGTGACATTTTACTATAGAAATTGCTGCCAAATGTTTCCAGTAATAATTATGAATACTAGAGAATACGTGGTATCTCATTAAAAATTTTTAATAGGATTGTGGTTTGTGTGGCTTATTAGGTGTGCAGACGTCATGGGGAAGAAAAAGATGAGGCTGGACAGGTAGACAGTTTACCGTTCAGGACGGCATGAAAGGTCAGGCTAAGAACTTCAGCCCTTAACCTTTTTGGGTGGGATGTGGTGGGAAGATGGAGAGGGCGGGGGACTGCAGCTTTCTTGGCATTTGCCCCCGGGGCTTGATCAAGCTGTGGCAGTGTGCATAACCGACCAGCCAGCGACCAGCAGGGAAGAGTTTGAAATCGAGTCTGAAATCAGAGAAGAGCTTAAGAGGTTAGTGCACTTGCCAGGGCTAGCGGCCGTGGGGATTTTCACTGGGCAAGGAAATCATTACTGAGGCCAGGCTAGAATATAGAAACTACACATTAATATAGATAGCTCAAAATATAAATTATTGTATTTTAGAAAATAAAATAAGTATCAATAAGGCAGGGCCATTAACTAGTCAGGAAGAGAAAATGCCAAATAGACACAGTTAAAATACAAAACATAAGAATATGTTTGTAGCTATAATATAACTTGGGTTCTTCTAGCACAACTCCATAGAGAAAGTGACCTTTATATTAATTATCTACAGTAGGTGGGAATTATTATAAAGCTAACATAAGTCTACCCAAAGGAATAAAAAAAAATAATAATGTTATGAGAGCAATAAATTATACTCAAAACTGTGGCTTCAGGTTCATTTTTACTTAGCCCAAAAGGACCAACTTTTCTCATTAACTCTAATGTAGTTATTAGAAAATTTAGCTTCAGGGGCGCCTGGGTGGCACAGCGGTTAAGCATCTGCCTTTGGCTCAGGGCGTGATCCCGGTGTTCTGGGATCGAGCCCCACATCAGGCTCCTCTGCTATGAGCCTGCTTCTTCCTCTCCCACTCCCCCTGCTTGTGTTCCCTCTCTCGCTGGCTGTCTCTATCTCTGTCGAGTAAATAAATAAAATCTTAAAAAAAAAAAAAAAAAAAAGAAAAGAAAATTTAGCTTCAATATCTAGTGTTATTGTCTAAAAACCATGTAAATCAACTTGGTAAGTTGCTTACAAAATCGATACTGTAAAACAATAGCTTTTTGATGTAACAGGAAAAATGGGAAAAAAGATCCTTTAGCAATAAAAAGTAGTTGTGCATGGAGACGTGCACATACACACACTATTTCTATAAATAATCAAAAAGTGCTGATATTATGGAAAAATTTTTTAAATGAGGAACATCAAAGATTTGATAATATACATGTAGTTCTTCCCTGAATTAATATACTAATTGAATGGCATTCCCATCTAAATCCACATGTGATTATTTTAAAGAGGGATTTGGGAGAACTTCAAAAAAACAATTTAAATTAGCTTAGAGTAACTAAAAATAGCCAAAAATTCTGAACATAAACATGAGAGGACTACAGCTGAAGAACAGAAAACTCTGATTAATGGGGCAAAAAAAATGGGCAAAATACTTGAGTAGACCTTTCTCCAAAGAAAATACACAATGGCCAATGAACATGAAAAGACGTTCAACATCATTCATCATTAAGGAGATGCAAATCGAAACTACAGTAAGATACCACATCGCCCCCATTAGAATGGCCATTATAGAAACAAAACAGAAAATAACAAGTGTTGGCTAGGATGTGAACAACTTGGAACCCTGCACATTGCTGGTAGAAAGTAAAATGATGCAGTTGCTCTGGAAAATGGTATGGCCTTCCCCCCTACCCCAGAATAAAAATAGACTAGCATACGATCCACTAATTCCACTTCTGGGTATATACCCAAAATAAATGAAAGGAGGATCTTTGTACACCCATGTGCATATGGTATTTGCACACCTATGTCCATAATGCTATTCATAATATCCAAAGGGAGAAGCAACCCAAGTTGTCCACTGACAGGTGAATGCATAAACAAAATGTGGAACATATGTATTATGAAATATTATTCCATCCTAAGAAGGAAAGAAATTCTGACACATGCTACAACATGGATGAAACCTGAAGACGTTCCATGAGCCACTCATGAAAGGACTACTATTGTGTGATTCTTCTAATGTGAGGCACTAGAGTAGTCAAATTCAGAGACAGATGGTAGAATGGTGGTTGCCAGGGGGCTGGGTGGATGAAGAGTGGGAAGCTAGTGTTTCATGGATCAAGAGGTTCAGGTGGAGAAAATAAAAAGTTCTGGAAATGGGATGATGGTGACTCCTGTACAACGAAAGGAATCTATTTTATACCACTGAACCATGCGCTTAAAAAATGGTTAAAATGGTAAATTTTATATAACATATTTATCACATTTAAAAAAAGGAAGTTGTGGGGTGCCTGGGTGGCTCCGTCGTTAAGCGTCTGCCTTCGGCTCAGGGCGTGATCCCAGAGTGCTGGGATCGAGCCCCGCATCAGGCTCCTCCGCTGGGAGCCTGCTTCTTCCTCTCCCACTCCCCCTGCTTGTGTTCCCTCTCTTGCTGGCTGTCTCCCCCTCTGTCAAATAAATAAATAAAACCTTTAAAAAAAAAAAAAAAAAAAAGGAAGTTGTGCTATTAGCTATTATAGGATATTAAAAAATAAAAATAGTCTATTATTGGCATAAAACTATATTGACAGATTAATAAACTGGTATATAAATATTAGAAATATAAGAATTTAGAATAGGATAAGGGAGATTTTCTCAGATAAGACATTCATTTGTGGTATTAAAATAACCAAATTCAAAAAATAAAATAACATTTGAGAAGCAGTATGTATGATGTAGTGATCAAAAGTGGACAATCCGGAGCCGGCCTGCCGAGGTTTTAAACCCAACTCCAGCACACACTGGCTGTGAGCAGCTTACTTTGCCTCTCTGTGCCTATACTTCTCATATGAAACAATGCGCAAGATTATAGTGATATTCACCTTATGTCTCTTTTAAAGATTAAATAAGTTTTTATTTTTAAAATGCTTAGAATAATACCTGGCACATCGTAAGTGACCTAAGTATTAGCCACTAGTCTTACCATACACACACACACACACACACACACACACACACCACAAAAAAATAAAATTGGATTATAAAGGGTTTAGAACAAAACCATACAAATTAACCATAACTCTTTCAATAGAGAAGGTCTTCAGCATGAAAACACAGGAAAAATTAAAGGAAAACATGTATTTGACCAGATAAGAATGGAAAAATAAAAAAATCCCCCCCCCAAAAAAATAAAAAGGCAAATAATAAAACACAAGACAAAGGACAATGAACAATATCAAATCAACAAAGAATCATATGCCTCAAAATGTAAGGGAGCGAAAGCTCTAACAGTAAATAAAAATAGTCAATACAATTTTTAAAAATGTTTAAACTTATTGTGTCTAGCGTCTTTCCTGGCTCCCTAGCTGTCATCCCTAATCCCCATTTCCATTGCTCACATGCTATAGGAAGATTTAAAAAGCCTAATACTTGCATTCCCAATCTTTCTTCAAGTTGGAGTGACCAGGCAACTTGGTCTGCGTCAATAAGACTTAAAGACACGAGTGCTAGGGGGTAAGATGCTGAATAGGACGTTTCCTCCCCGATACAGACAGACACCCATGCCAGGAGAAGGCCTCATCTCTGGGATGCTGTCCCTCACCTTCAGCCTCTTACACAGTAGCAGGAGGATTTGGCACTTGGAACTCCTAGCGACCACATTTCAACTGAAAAGTCACTGTCAAAACAACATGCTGAGTCAGGAAGAGTGGACAGACAGAAAGATGACATTATTGAATCACCAAACCTAGACCTACCACCTCTAGACTTCCTATTAAACAAACACACAACCACTGGTTTAAACCCAATGGCATTCTTAACTACCATGTTCTCTCTCAGCATCTGATGCAATTGATTCCTCCTTCCTCCTTGAAAGGTTTTCTTTACTTGGCTTCCAGAACAACACTCTTGACTGCCTTCCCTCCTGCCTTCCTGGCTGTTTCTTTTTGGTCTCCTGTGTGTTTCTTCCTCATCTCCCTAGCCCTGTAAAATTTAGGAGTACCCCAGGGGTATTTTGGAGTACTCTAGGGAGTTCCCCAGTGGTGCCCTTGACCTGTTGTCTTCTGCATACTCTCTTCGTGGTCTTATCCAGTCTAGTGGCTTTAAATACCATCTAAATATTGATGAATCCCAAATCTGTATCCATAGACCAGACTTCTATGGACTCTAGACTTGTGTCTCCTACTTTCCACTCAACATCTTCACTTACAAGTTATTCATTTCAACTTAATATCTCTATAGCTTAGTTCCTGATATCCATCTTCTAACATCTGTGCCACAACCATCTATCCCCATCTCAGTGGAAGGCAACATTATCCCTCCATTGTTCACCCACAAAGTGCATAGAGTCATCTCTGACTCTGCATCTAAGCAAATCCTGTCAACCTCACTTTTAACACGCCTATCTAGAACCTGACTTCTCTTCACTACCACAACCCCAGCCCAAGAAGTCACAATCTCTCGCCATGATTATAGCAATGCTTCCTCACCGGTCTCCCTGAACCAGCCCTCACCCCCATTCAATGTATTCTCTACAAAGGTATCCAAGCAACCCTGTCAAAAATTTAGTTAAATGTTAACAAAGTTAACCTTTTTAAAATTTAGTCTTAACTTTAGTTAAAAGCCAAAAATCCTTAGGATTTTCAAGACTGTACATGATCTGGTTCTCTGCTACCTGTGAAACCTCACTGTTTGAACTTTTCCTCACCTCAGTCCTTGCTTTCCTAGAGCACAGCAGTAAAGCCCCACCTCAGGGTCGTTTCACTTGCTCTCCTCCACTCTGCCTGGCACGGTTTTCCCCCAGACACTCCTGTGACTGACGCCCTCTTGCCTTTACTCAAAAGCTGCCTTTCCCTGGTCCCACTAACCAAAATTTCTCTCTTTCTCTCTCTCCCAAAACAACCCCCAACATTTCATATTCCCCCTTCTCTGCATTAGTATTTTCCCCTCTTTAGTACTTTAAATGATCAAGCATCCTATTATATACTTCTACTTCTGTATTACCGGTCTCTCCCACCAGATTGTAACTTGAAGGAGGGCATGTTTAGATCTTGTATCCACTTCTGTACCTCGGCACTTTGATCCCCGAGTCTATACTTATTCAATAAAGATTTGAGTGCCAAGCATATGCCGATTAAAATAAGATACCGTTTTGCACTTTCTGCAACATTAAATATTTGGGAAGAGTGTTAGTAATGTCAAAATACTGGCAAGGCTGTTGGAAAACACCTTTGCACACTCAGAGGAGGAGCTCCGACTTGAATGCTGTTTCTGAAGGGCAATTTGGCAACATGTATCAAAAGTCTTAAAAATGCTCACACCCTCTGATTCCATCTAAAGGAATGTATCCAAGGAATTTATCTGACCAGCTCTCATATTTAAGTACAAAGCTCTTCAGTGTAGAATTTTCACACACTATAAAAACAAAACAAAGGGGCGCCTGGGTGGCGCGGTCAGTTGAGTCTGACTCTTGGTTTTGGCTCAGGTCGTGATCTCAGGATCGGGAGATCGAGCCCTGCATCAGGCTCTGTGCTCAGCATGGAGTCAGCTTGAGATTCTCTCTCCTTCTGCCCTTCCCACTCACACTTAACTCTCTTGCTCTCTAAAAGAAATCTTAAAACACACCACACACACACACACACACACACACACACCCTAATGTTCAAAGAAGTCTGAAGAAATATATGGCAGCACGTTTTGATGATGAAATATTATAAGGTCATTGAAAATCATATAAAGAATAAGAACGTAAGAATCTAGGAAAGTAGGCACCACACCTTTTAAATGAAACAGGAAATTCAATCAACTCATTAAGTGCCTGTTAGGTGTGGGGTTTCTGAAACAGTAGGAACTGTTTGTCTCCATTAAATATATTTAAGCACACATACATGAGAAAATGCAAAAAGAAAAGGCATTGAATAGTTATTAATTATGAAGTTAAAAACTATTTGACATTGATGAGATTAGGGGAATTTTTTTTTCTTTCCTACTTTTTACTGAAAGGGTCATATTTTCAAAATAGCCTCCTGGGGGCAGGCAGCACCTGGGTGGCGCCGTCAGTTAACTGTCCTACTGTTGGTTTTGGCTCAGGTCAGGATCTCGAGGTCCTGGGATCAAGCTCCAGGTGGGGTTCCACACTCAGCAGGGAGTCTGCTTGGGACTCTCCCCCTTTCTCTTTGCCCCTCCCCCACGCTTTCCCACACTCGCATATGTACGCTCTTTCAAAAATAAATAAATTAAATCTTTTTTTTAAAAATAGCCTACTGGAAAGGGGGCAGCAGAAACCTGATGCGCCTTCCAAATTAACTGGTTAATTTCAAGATCCCAGAGGGGTAAAATAAGGTTTACCTTGCCTGAGACCATGCCTCTCCCTTTCCTTTCCTGACACTGACAGACCTGGCTCTGTCTGGACTTCATCTGCCCCTTGACTGCCAGAACACCAATGGATTGGGTCCTAATGCCCACCACCCTCTTCTGTATTTCCAATTACCTTTACTGACTCACTCTTCAATCTCTATATTCCATACTCTGAACCCTAACTGTCCCTTCATTCCTACTTCCTAGTGTATCAGCTAAGTCCTAAAAATTATTTCAACCCAGATGTATTCTTCTTAGTTGTAGTTCTGCGGTTTTGATGGAAAAAATTAAAATAGCAGAAAGCATCAACACTAAACCAAGACTGGTACTGACATTTGTAAGGGTGTACCTTGGTCATACTATAGAATTACCTATATTCTAGCAAAAAAGAGTTTCGGCAAACTTTGGTATTGGTAATCTTACCCTCTTCTGAGATCCTACAGTTTTTTTTTTCTTTAAAGTATCCTAAGGACACCTGTGATGAGGGATGAACTCATTACCTCTCCTAGTTGAGGGTAATGGCTGAGGGCAAGCACCATGTCTTACTCATCCCACAATTCCTCTGGGTCCTCAGTATGTCTTGCACAGTATACACTCCCAAACTGTCACGTGCATGAATTATCTTCCAGAACACAGAATTTCGGTAACCCTCTACATTCATGTACCGCCAGATGTGACTTTGAGAATCCACATCCTTGAGTTCGCCAAGACGAGGTTGTATTCGGAGGGCACAAGAAACAACTCCGTGTAACCAGCACCATTTGCTTAAACTCAAGAGGAAATGTGGAAATAAAGTCACAGTAGTACAGGTGAGTCACAACAAAAACACAGCAAGTATTAAGAGGGTGGTAATTTGACAGAGAAACAAGAACATCCCATAAAGCAAGGTTCTCACAAGGACTTGAATTGCACAGAAGCCCAGTGTTCGTGGTGATACTGTCCGTACCTGCCTCTGCAAGTGTGTTTGAAAGATGTGTCCTGCTTCATGTGGAGACAAAATTAACTTCCACAGTCACGGGCCTGGGAACACGTGTCCCGCAACTAAAGGTATAATAAATTCAAGACTTAGAAGGGTTGCATCCTTTCCCCAGCTACCACACAAAGATGAACAAGGGTCTTCATAGGTTGTCAACAGATTCATTTATCTGTGGTGAAGGAGCTCCCCTCGAACTCACAGGGCTCCTAAGCACGGTGGGAAAAGGCACCTGGTGAGCGTCCGGGCTCATGAGAAGCCAAAGTTCAGCAGCAGAGCTACTCTGAGCAATGAGGTCACTGAGACTCAAAACTGATCATCGTTTTAAGTTTATGTCCTTCTCTAAGGTTCCAAAAATAAGCAAATGAACGGCTTTTGCACAAACTTACTTCAGAGACACCACCTAGCCTCAGAAAAGTGAGCTGGCAGATACAAAGGAAGAAGCTGCCCAGCCCATTACCCACAGCCGCTACTCTGACATCTGACTCTCAAAATTCCTTATCCCACCTCCGAATGGGTCCCTACGGACACACTCCTGCGTCTCCTTTATTTCTCAGACTTCCTTGCCTGTGCAATGGGTGCATTCCGCTGTGTCCGTGAGCTAATCGCCAGCCATCCCCGCTGCTTTGATCTTTATCAGCTCTTTTCCTACAGGCTTCCTTACCCTCTACACATTCTGACTGTCTTAAACCTCAAACAACCACACACCCTTTGAGGGGCTTCTTGGTCTCTTCAAATTCAGCATGCCCCCAACTACACCCATCCATCTCCTCCTGAGAACCTCTGCTTACTACTCTATTTCTCTGTCTTGCTTCATGGCCACCCAAAAAGCAAACTGAGGAGACACGTGAGACTGTTCGCCGCCAACAGAAGCTGACCAGACGCTCTTCCTCCAAAACATTTTTAATATTTTCACTCTGCTTCCTCTTCCCACATACTGGTACAACTCTTACAAGTCTGTATCTCGACTACAAAAGAGCAGATCTACCTCAACCACCGTGGGGGCCCATCCAGCACTTACCCCAACACTGGGTCTGCTCGAGGCATGCCGACCTGCCCTCAGTGTTTCCACATGCACCATACCCTGTCATAACTCTCCATTTGCACCCTTGGGAATGCCAGCAACTCTCCAGGTCTGGCAAACTTCTACAGGCACATTCCAAGGCCAGTTCAAATGTCATCGCTCTTCTCCAGTCTGCCCTTAGGCCCAGTCAGGGGTGTTCTCTGCGCTCTGGACACAGTACTTCACAGAAGTCTCCATTCAAATCAGGCCAGACAACATTTTTAAACACCTGTTGTGTAACAGGTACACTGTGCTGAGACCCGAAAAACATAAAAATAACCAAGACCTGGACTCTCTTTATGGACCTCACAATTCAGGAGACAGACATGCACAAAAATAATCAGAGTACAGCATAATAAACGCAAAATGTCACAGAGGCCAGGACAGGTTAGCTGCAGTTTGAAGAATGAAGAATTTACATTCAAATGATGTGCTTCACCACCCCTTTCCAGCTCAGCCCCCAACGAGTGAGATCACGACAAGGACCTATTATTTCATCATGTTTACATTCTCTGAATCTAGTGGCGTGCCTGGCCCATAGCTGGCTCTCAAAACTTTTCTTGAATTCATAAAGTAAGAGAAAAGTGCACAGTGACCTATGAAGCCTCATGCCTGGGTCATTCTATAAAATAATCTTCTCCAGAATTACTTGCCAAGTGAGAACTGAGTGGGATGCCTGGGAAATGATCGAGAACACACAGTGGTCATGTCAGGAAGGAGTAAAAGAGAAGACACTTGTCTCCCAGGTGCCTGTAAGACCCCACTTGGTTGGCCTCATCCCTACTCCCTGGTCCCCCACCGCACACACCAGGCAGCTCCCTGTCCCTCAAGCACCCCCCTCCACGCTGCCTCACCTCCATCGTTGCACTCACGGTTTGCTCTGCCTGGGAAGGCCTGGCATCTGATGTCCTAATGGCTCCCTCCTTCTGAGCCTTCAGGCACTGGCTCATTTCTCACCTGCTCAGCAAGGCCTTTCTCAACGACCTGATATTAAGATCTAACTCCCTTCACCGCCTTTCTTCCTCAGCATTTATCATCTTACATTCTAAACATTTTATTTACTTAATTTTCTGATGTGCCTGGCTAGAATTCAAGCTCCGCGAGGGCAAGCGTGTGTCTGTTTTGTACCTGTCTTCATTCCCAGAACAGGCAGGCACTCACTAGACACTTGTTAGGTGAGGAAGTCGGTGTGTTGGGCTCCTGGGTATATTTATAGAGGCTAAGAGCATAGAGACTGCCTGTTCTGTTTTCTGTCTCCACCAATTATGAACTGTGTCACTTTGTGCGAGTTACTGAAGGTTTCAAAACTTCAAATTCCTCATCTGCAGAAGTGGGATGAGTATACCCGTCTATGCACCTCATGAGTTGTGAGAGGAAATGAAATAAGGCATTTAAAAATCTTAGAACAGAGCATAGCACATCATCAGTGCTCAAAAACACTCCTATGACTATTATCGTTATGCCAACAAAACTTGAGATACCTTCTTTAAAAAGTGTTTTAATTAAATGCAAATATAGGAGCATCAAAACCAACACATTAAAGTTAGCTTTTAGAATAAGTTATTGGGGATAATTTCTAGTTTTTAAGAATTTATAGCGAGTATCCTTCTCATAATTCTGCTAGCTATTTCTCTCAAACTCTCACCTAGAAAAGACTAAAAGGATGTAAAAGTGAATTGAAATGATTTTAAATTCCCTTTAACACTAAATAGACAAAATTCGTTTACAAAAAACAACTATGGAAAAAACAGCTTAGCAAGAAAGCTCAGCAACCTATAATGCTAGACAAGTCATTACAAGTTTGGGATGTACTCCTGGTTTGAGAGGCATTTATTTTATTAACCCACAGTAAACTGAATTAAAGCAAAGGTTTATCCTTTTGAAATGTTATTTTTCTTTCTCCAGAAGAAAAACGAAAGACTATTTCTTTCATGAGGCCTTTCTTCAGGTTCTGGTATAATCAGACCAACCCCTGAACATTCTTCTTTTTCCCCAGAGTCCTAAAGCACTTCGGGGCCTCTTCCACACCCTTTACACACCCTTTTTGTGCGGCTCTGTGGTTGTGCCATAAACGTGCATTGCCCTCCCCAGGTAGGTTACACGATCCGCAGGGCAGGGAGTGTATTCTGCCTACTTCCGGAATCCTACCTTGCTCAGCCTGGTCACCGGAAGGGCAATTACAGCTTTGTACGAAGGCAAACACACATTTATAACCTAAAACCTGATAAGAACTGGTATCGCCTTCAGAAGAGGGTGGCAGATAGGTCTGAAGAGGCCTGAGTGAATCATGAAGTATTTAACTATGCAGTGATTTACTCAGCAGAATTTGCAGTAACCATGTAACAACATCTTTTAAATGATGGTAAATTGACAGAGAACTTTAAGCCAAGGGCCTGAGAAGAGAAATAACAATTTCTAAACCACTCAGCTGAGTGTGAGAATTTTAATTTTTCAAAACTCATAGTCATACTAAGAGTAGGGCTGTTGTTTTTTTTTTTTAAGATTTATTTGAGAGAGAGAGAGCGAGCGCCCACGCACAGGCAGAGGGGAGGGGCAGAGAGAGAGGCCGGGGGAGAAGCAGACTCCACGCTGGGCAGGGAGCCTGACGCGGGGCTCCATCCCAGGACCCCGAGATCATGACCTGAGCTGAAGGCAGACACTTAACCGACTGAGCCACCCAAGTGCCCCAAGAGTAGTTCTTCAGACTGATAATGAGAAGGCTAAGAGAATGGGCTCCAGAGCCCTGCCGCCTGGTCGGAATCCTACCTTTGCCACTTGCTAGCCACGTAACCTTGACAAATTACTTAATTTCTATGTAATGTTTTCCTGTAAAATGAGGATAAGCCTTAGAAAACTACTGTGAGGATTAAATGCCCTTATGCAATGATTAAGACGGAGCCTTAAACTTGGTAAGCATTTTGTAAGGGTGCGCTGCTATCACTGGCATTATAATTACTATTATCCTACTTTTCCTCACCAGCGCATCTTATTTAATTGGAGTGGTTAAAACACACACATACTCTAAACAAAGATACTTTGAATCTGGTTTGTTGTCATCAGTCATAATCTGATTTCATACAAATTTCCTGGTTTTTTTTAAAGTTATTTTTCCAGTTTTATTGAGGTCTGTTTGGCATACCCGCTGTGTAAGTTTAAGGAGTACAGCACAATGGCTTGACTTATATATACTGTGCAGTGGTGGCCGAAGTTTAATCGGCATCCATCATCTCATATAGGCACAATAAAGAGCAAAAACATTTTTTTCCTCGGGATGAGGACTGTGAGGACTTACTCTCTTAACTGTCATAGAGATCATACAGCAGCGGTAGCTATGGTCATGCTGTACATTACCATTTCCAGATTTTGATAAGGACAATGCAAGAGCTCCACTGGGCTGATTCACAATTCTTTCTCAGACTCAGGGCGAAGCTTCAAGAAAAGGGCTATTTCAAGTCCAGATCTGGTTTTCTACTTCGTTCTCTGAAAGGATTTATTGAAAACCCCAGTCCGCTGGAACATTCCTGCTGCTCACCTTTCAGGAGAGTAGCTTGGTATACAGAGTACAGAGGATGTCCATTTGGTTTCAATTTTCTAATGCACAAACACCACATTGTACGGTAAATGGCAACACACTCTCCGGGATCGGAGGGCACATTGTTTTTGCTCCTTGATCTTCTGCTCTACTTTTAACTCTGTGGTGACTGAATTTCCTGTCCCCCACAACAAACACTTTTCCATTTACTGTGAGCATCCAAACAAGCTAGTTGCTGTTTTTTGTTTTTTTGTGTGTTTTTTTTTTTAATACAGCATAGTCAAGTTAGTCTTCCAGCAGTTCAAATAAAAACTCAAATGTGAATCCATGAAGATTCTGGTTAATTTTTTTTTCCATTTCTATACAGAAGACCACCAGGTAAAAGAAAACTTAGTTTTTAACTCAGATTGAAAACTCTGAACACATAACTTGGTTATCAAGTTTCTTTATACAGGTTAATAAAAGCTCAATAAATGTCCTTGTCTTTTCATGAAGAGTAAACAGACGTACTTTTCTCTTAAGGCAGGATATTCTATAGTACACGGAAAAGGGACTTTAAAAATGCTTAACTCTTTGGTGGAACTGATCAACTACATAAAAGAATCACATTTTTGAAAATACAGTCGCCCCTCCCAACCTCCCATCCGCAGGGGATACGTTTCAAGGCCTCCAGTGGATGCCTGAAACTACAGATCGTACCAAACCCTATGTGTACCGCTTTTTTCCTATACATATATACCTATGATCGAGTTTAATTTATAGATGAGGCACAGAAAGAGGTCAACAATAAGACAATTATAACAATACACTATAATAAAAGTTATATGAACGTGGTCTGTCTCAAAATACCTTCACCCCTCTTCCTACGACGATGTGAGGTGATAAAATGCCTACACTCAGAGGAGATGGATTGAGGTGAATGATCTAGGCATTACGATCTAGTGTGAGGCTACTCCTGACTTTGTAACAATGCATCGGAAGGAGGACCATCCGCCCCTGTACCACGACTGACAACAGCTAAGTGAAATCGTTGAGAACAGAGCCCCAGGGAGCCGGGCCCACTGCACACCCTGGGTACAGGCCTAGTCTCCTGAGAGCATGCGCCCTTCAGGTTTTCTGGGTTTTGAGCATCCTGCGGTCCAGAGAATCTGACTAGCAGTAGCCACTGCTCAGAAAGGTAGGCAAGCCCCCAACCTGCCCCTGGAAAGATAAGGACTGTAAAAGTTCACAGGTCCTTACATTCTCAAACCCTCACATTTCACAACGCAAGGCTGCGGCCCAGGGTGGGTAAACAAGCAGCCCAGGGTGCGCAGCTCATTGGTGCCGGAGCATTACCAGAATGCAGGGCTCCTAACCCAGACGCCATGGTGCCCGCGGCCATAGCTCTATGGCGCCACCGAGCCGCAGGTGCTCCTAACACCCCAACAGGAAGGGAGCGCCCCATCATCCGGCAACTACCACGCCCCTTACCCTGTTGTCAACACTGAGAACCAAAGCTTTGATCGCACTTATGCCTCAACTCCCTAACTGTGGCAATATCTAAAGCCAGGATCATTGCTCCTCTTCTGGTTTTCTCCCCAATGAAGACGACTTGGAGCGAATTCTTTCTTCCCACTCAGCTCCTCCAGGGATGGGAATGGAATGTGCTGCAGATCCCTCTTTCTCCACCCATACCGCGTCCTGGCTTTGCTCCTCAGAACCTCAGGATCTTAATGCTAGGCCTGAATCTAAATAAATCATCCCTGAAACACGTCTGCTCATGACAGGCTTCTCAGGCAGGAGGCCTCAAAAGAGAATTAGAAAATAAAACCCGAAACTATCAAGGTGTAGAGAAGTAACCAGATCCTCTGGGATCTGCTTGGTTTTGTTAGTTGCGGCTAAATGTTCTCACATGTGTTGACACATCACTCTAGAGATACTTTTTTTTTTTCCAGACCATTCAACGGTAGTCACTATTTTTATAAGGGAACTTACTTCTAAATTGATTGGGCATGCCTTTAATTTGCACAAGGTTGTACCTGTTAAAATAAAGGGTGTTCCCCACAGACTGTTCTCAGTCGACTGGAATGGCTAGCAGTGTTTTTGTCTTAGTCTCTGCGAAACAGGCTGACTTTTCCATTTCCTGTTCTGATCTGTAACCCAGAGAGGTCTGTCCATCTGCCAAATTTTTAGTAAGACACTTAACAGCTACTCTTAGAGCACTCAAATTTCATAAACCTAACAGGACTTTGAAACTACTACTTCTAAAATATAAACCAACAAAAATAAAAGTTCATCTTAGCAAAGTTGAACTTCTTAGTCACTCTTACATCCCTGAAAAGTTATAATACATCTTTCAGTAAAACTCAAGGAAAAACTAATCTCCTTCCACACTGTGAGGGCCCACCATGAGTCTAGTACATAACGCTTGAGTATTATTAAGTACTTAAACATTTTTAAAAATTCTAATTTTGAAATTATTTGTATATAACAGACACCCATTGTTTATTTTTCTTAAGAACTTAGAAGTTGCTTTATGCACCTATCTTTGTCCAACCAGCCTTTATGTTACTCAAAGATCAGAGCTGTGTCTGTGACTTCTTTTTCTACCTTTCCTATGTAACATGCTGATCCACAAAAACCTAAATGTTGTAGTGACGAATGTGTTAGTTTTACAACCAAAACCTGTCTTTCTGCTTTCTGACCTAACTTGACATCCAAATAATTCACAAACTGCTGTACGGCACAACTGATTTCTTTTACTCTTACCAGAACTGGACACACGCCTGATCCTCTGTGGAGATACGGCCCGATCAGAATTGAGATTTCTACTGTCACTATTCCGCCTCAAACAGGAAACAGAAGGCCCCGCTTTGGCTTTTGAACCAGGTGTTTTCCTCAAATTGGAGGAGTCAGGCTTGGATACATTCCTACCTGATGTGGCTGCAGTTTTTGAAGCAGAGCCCTGCGAAAAAATAGTTGAGATTTTAATCCAGATCACACCTTCCTCATACCACTTCCGGTAGCGCTATGTCAATGCAACAATTTCTGTCTATGCAGATAGGCCAGATGGATATTTAATTTTCATTTTTAGTATGAAGGAATTAAACCTCTCCAAAGTTCACTCTTCAGTCCATCATGATCGGTCTTTTGTGTCCATCAGTGGAACTATTCCCAAGATGACCGGAGCCACAAGCTAATGTCAAGCTACAGCTTTCAATCTGTTCCCTGTAGCCCTTCCTACAGCATCTGATGCTGATGACGCCATCTTTCTTTGATTTCTCCAACACAGCACGTTCTTGGTTTTCCTTCTATCTGGTTATTCCTCCTCTGGATCCGTCTCAATGTTAGTTGTCCCAAGGGTCCTAAACTTGACCCTGGCCTTTCCTTACAATATGCTCTCCCTAGGTGATCTTGTCCACTGTTTCAGCCGCCACCTACACCCTGTTCTATCTGCAGTTGACGTGCCCTAGCCAGCACTCTCCTGCGTTTCCCATGCATTTAGCTTCTTTCTTTACCTGCCCGCTTGGCATCCTTCTGGCACCTCTACCTAGCAATGCCAAGAGTAATCACATTACTATTGTTTTTACAGCTCAACATATAGCCCTTACAGAATAATACTTTAAGTTCAAAATACATGTTTCCACTCATTTAATCTTCATAACCCCAGAAGTTATTCCTTTTATCATACCCCATTTTACAGAAGAATAGGAAGCAGTTTCTAACTTTAAACTCGTTTTACCCACCCATCTCAAAAGTTACCTCTTCCCGCATTCACCACAACACATCCAGGCACCCAACATAAACAATGAAAGCTATTTCTAGATGCTTCCTTTTTCACTTCCTAAACTCCTGACAGTCCTCTTTCCCTTTTGCATCCACCTTAGCACAAGTCTGCATCATTTCTTCCCTGGATTACTGAAACCACATTCTCAGGATTTCTGGCCTCACCAGCTTCCACTCCAATTCATGTTTCACTCCATTGCTTAGGTAATCTCCTTAAAGGCCAAACTAGGTTAGGCAGCCTTCCCTCTGTCTTCCAGATAAAGTCAACTCCCAACAAGGCACACCCAGCCCTTTTGGATCTAGCAACACCCGCTATCTCCTTCAGCTTATTCCTTGATGTTCACAGTTCTACATTCCTGCGTCCCATCATACTCACTACTAGTTCCCCTAAATGAGAATATCTTCTCGTGCTTCATCTTTGTATAGGTTAGTTCCTCTATCTAGAATACCCTTCCCATTCATACTTGCCCTTGGAGCCCCAACTAGTGGCTAACGTGCTAGCTCCCCTAGCATCCGTCCTTGACAACGCTCCTCATTGCCGTCACGCCATCCCACCTTCCGCAGCACAATAGCTTATATACGCTCCCAACTTAATATTTAACACCCCCTTTTGGTCTTCTAATATTACCCACCACACCAGGGATGAGGTTTGACCAGTAGTATCTTTCCTTTCTGTAGCCCAACAATCACCATCATATATAGTACATGGTAGGCAGCCAATAAATATTCCCATTCTGCATACAGGAAACGAGACCCCGAGCTTTATTCAAAGAAGAATTCCAACACTATAAGCCAGTATTTGTATTCTCCCCTTTTACACAAAGAAAAACTGAGTCTCAGAGAGACTAGGTTATTTGCCCGATATCATTCTCCCAATGAATGATGGAGCTAATCTGAAAGTATATGTAACTCTAAAAACATACTCCTAACATCTATGCCACGTATTTCCCACTGGTACCCTTCTTTCTTTCATAAGTCACAAGTAGATAATTTCCAACATAGACATGTAAGGACCCATGCTACTGACAGTTGAAATCACACACCAGGTGAATTAAAAATTAAATAGAGCAAGATTTCCGGGGAAGATGGTAGAGTAGGAGGACCCTAGACTCACGTCATCCCACAGACCCTACTAGATAAATAACCCTCGCGTCAGGGCAAATAACCCAGAAAAGTACTAGAAGACTAGCACAGCAAACTCCACAACTGAATGTGAAGAAGAGATCACATTAAAGAGGGCAGGAAGGGCAGAGACATGGTGGAGAGCTAAACACAGAGATTCTGGATACAGAAGGGAGGGAGCTGTAAGCACACGAGAGGAGCAAGAAACAGACCAGCACACCAAGGAGCCTGCATGGGGAAGACTAATCCCCATAGCATTTGGCTTTGAAAATCAGAGGGGCTGATTTTGTGAGTTCTTACAACCAGCAGAACTTAAAGCCTGGAACATTAAGAATCAGCAGGCTGCTCAGGGAGAGACCAGAGGGCTATAGGAAGCTGAGTCCTCACCCTTAAAGAGAGAGCAGAACAGACGGCCTGAGGACATATAGCTTAGAAGCAGCAGTTTGAAATTTTTCTGGGATATACAAGAGGGAAAGTTAGTTACTAATCTCAGAGTTCCCTGAGGGACTTCTCCAGAAACAAAGGAGCTGGCAGGCACCATTTCCCTACCCCACCTCCAGCATAATCACAAAGCTGACTTCAGGAAACAGCCAACATTCACTACTAAACTTGCTTACACCATGCCCTGCCCCCTCCAGCTGGGCCTACCTCAGTCCTGCTGCTGTGGTTTCCTTCCTTCGGAAGCCCACCCAAACCTCGCCAAGACTACATCACCGACCTCCCTCAGAAGACACATGCACCTTGTTAAATCTGCACCCCTACCCAGATGCACTTCATGGAGCAGCCGTGGGCAGCGCCATTGTCCTCAATGGCTGAGTGTCCCCTGTGGAGAAGGAATGGCACCTACAGCTTGTGACACCAAGACCTCACTTTCCATACTTCCCAGAGCTACCCTGGCTGGCCTCCAGTCTCCACAGAGGCTACACGATCCCAGTGGAAGAGGACCCAAAGGAACAGCTTGCAGCACCCTGCCCCCACCTGCATGCACTTTATGAAGCAATGCAGGCAGGCCTGGTCTTGGAGGCAGCGGAGAGCTCCCCGTGAAGGGGACCAACATGACCTTGTTATTTAAAGTGTGGGCCCTGCCCACTGCTTTCAAGAGCAACAGATGTATCTGGCTTTCCAACACACAGAAACAGACCCAGAGAGTTAGGCAAAAATGAGACAACAGAGGATTATGTCTCATATGAAAAAACAGGGCAAAATCATAGCAAGAGACCTAAACAAAACAGAGATAAGTAATAGACCTGATAAAGAATTTAAAGTAATGATCATGAAGATACTCACTGGACTGGAGACAACACTGGACGACATCAGTGAGAGCCTTAACACAAAAAGAACTTATTAGAGGTGAAGAATACAATAACTGCAATTAAAAATACACTTGTGGAATAAAGAGCAGGCTAGAGGAAGCAGAGGATGAATTAATGACCTGAAAGACAGAGTTACCAAAGCTAATCAATCAACTGAGAGAAAAACAATTACGCAAAGTGAGAACAGACTTAGGGAACGCAGGGACTCCATCGAGTGTAATAACGTTCACAATATAGGGATCCCAGAAGAAAAGAAAAAAGAAGGCAGAAAATTTGAAGAAATAGGTAAAAACTTCCCTAATCTGGGGGAGGAAACAGATATCCAGACCTAGGAGGTACAGAGATTCCCACAAAAAAACATCAATCCAAGTAGACCCAAACCAAGATGCACAGTAATTAAAGTGGCAAAAAGTAGTGATAAAGAACATTTTTTTAAAGATTTGAGAAAGAGAGAGAGAGAGAGAGCAAGCAGGAGAGAGAGATCGAGAGAGAGATCGAGAGAGATCGAGAGATCGAGAGAGAGAGATCGAGAGAGAGAGATCAAGCGAGAGCAAGAGAGAGAGAGAGCATGAGAGAGAAAGAGCAAGAGAGAGAAAGAGAGCAAGAGAGAGAGAGATATCAAGAGATCGAGAGAGAGCGAGATCGAGAGAGAGGGCGGGGGAGGGGGAGAGACCGAGGGGAGGGGGGAGAGACGGGGGGGGGGGGGGGGGGGGAGGGACCGAGAGAGAGAGGGAGAGAGACCGAGAGAGAGACCGAGAAAGAGACTGAGCACAAAGCAAGGAGGAAGAGCAGAGGGAGAGGGAGAAGCAGGCTCCCCGCTGAGCAGGGAGCTTGATGTGGGGCTCGACCCCCGGGCCCCGAGATCATGACCCCACCCAAAGACAGATGCTTAGCCAACTGAGCCACCCAGGCATCCCAGTGATACACAATGTTAAAAGCAACAAGAGAAAAGACAGTTACACACCAGGTAAACCCCATATGGCTATCAGCAGATTTTTTTAGCAAAAACTTTGCAGGCCAGAAGGCAGTGGCATGATATATTCAAAGTGCTGAAAGGGAAAAATGTGCAGCCAAGAACATTCTATCCAGCAAAGCTATCATTCAGAATAGAAAGAGATAAAGAGCTTCTTAGACAAATAAAAAGTAAAGGGGTTCATGGCCACTAAACCAGTCCTACAAGAACCACTAAAATGAATTGAGTGGGGAAAAAAAGTGAGAATATGAAAAGTAGGAAACATAAAATAAGTAAAAAAATAAGTATTTCTTTAAAAAACAGTCAAGGGAGTCACAAAATAAAAGGCTGTAAAATATGACATCACATACCTAACACGTGGTGAGAGGAGTAAAGAGTGGGTTCGAACTTAAGCGATCATCAATTTCGTGTAGACTGCTATATGCGGATGTTACACAAACCTAATGTTTACCGCAAATCCAAACAAACCAGAAACAGATATACAAAGAATCCAAGTATATCACTAAAGAAACCCAGCAAACCATGGAAGAGAGGAAGTGAAATAGCAGGAAAAAACTACAAGAACAACCACAAAACAAATAACGAAATGGCAACAAATACAAATCTGTCAAAAGTAACTCTGAATGTAACTGGACCAAGCTCTCCAATTAAGATCCACAGAATGACCGAGTTGATTAAAAACACAACACCTATCTACATGCTGCCTACAAGAAACTCGTTTCAGATCTAAAGACACAGGCAGATGGAAAGTGAGGGGACGGAGAAACATTTATTATGCAAATGCAAGTCAAAAGAAAAAGCCAGAGTAGCAATCCTTTCATGGAAAAAAAAAAAAAAAAGACTTTAAAACAAAGACTGTTAAAGAGACAAAGGAGGACACTATATAATAAAAGCGACAATCCGACAAGAAGAAATAACAACTGTAAATATTTATGCACCCAACAAGGGAGCGCCCAAATACATAAAGCACTTAATAACCAACAAAGGAACTAATGGATACCAATACAATAATAGTAGGGGACTTTAACATCCCACTTACATCAATGGATAGATCATCCAAACAGAAAATCCATAAGGAAACAATGGCTTTGAATGACATAGTACAACAGATGGACTTAACACATATATATTCAGAACATTCCACCCTAAAACAGCAGACTACACATTCTTTTCAAGTGCACATGGAACATTCTCCAGAATAGATCACATTAGGCCAAAAAACAAGTCTCAACAAATTCAAAAAGAATGAAGTCATACCATCCATCTTGTGTGACCACAACACTATGAAACTAGAAATTAGCCATAAGAAAAAAATCTGGAAAGACCACAAACACATGGAAGTTAAATAACATGCTACTGAACAATGAATGGGTCAGCTAGGAAATCAAAGAAGAAATACATTACACGGAAACAAGTGAAAATGAACACACAATGGTCCAAAATCTTTGAGATGCAGCAAAAGCTGTTCAAATAGGGAAGTTTAAAGCAACACAGGCCTATCTCAAGAAGCAAGAAAAATTTCAAACAACCTCACAACCTAACCTTATACCTGAAAGAGCTGGAAAAAGAACACTAAATGAAACCCAAAACCAGCAGAAGGAAGGAAATAAAGATTAGGGCGTAAATAAATGATACAGAAACTAAAAAATCCAATAGAACTGATCAAGAGCTTTTTTTTTTTTTTTTTAATTTTTAAGCAGATTTTCCTTATTTGACTGAGAGAGCGCACAAGCAGGGGAGCGGCAGGCAGAGGGAGAAGCAGGCTCCCCCTGGCCAAGGAGCCCAATGCGGGACTCAATCCCAGGACCCTGGAATCATGACCCGAGCCAAAGACAGATGCTTTAACCGACTGAGCCACCCAGGTGCCCAAGAGATATTTCTTTAAAATGATCAAATTGACGAACCTCTAGACAGAGTCCTCAAAAAAGAGTGGAGTCAAATAGACAAAACCACTAATGAAAGAGGAGAAATAAAAACCAACACCACAGAAATACAGACTGTATTTCTGAATTATGTAAAACTATATGCCAATAAATTGGACAACCTAGAAGAAACATAAATTTCTAGAAACATATAACCTATCAAAACTGAAGCAGGAACTAGAAAATCTGAACACACCAATGACGAGCAAAGAAACTGAATCACTAATCAAAAAACTCCCAACAAAGTCCGGGACCAGACGGCTTCACAGGTGAATCCAGCACACATTTAAAGAAGAGTTAACACCTATTCTTCTCAAACTGTTCCAAAAACTAGAAGAGGAAGGAAAACTTCCAAATTCATCCTATGAGGCACTACCCTGATATCAAAACCAGATAAAGACACCCAGACACACACACACACACACACACACACACACACAAAACGAGAGAGACAGAGAGAGAAAGAGAACTACACGCCAATATCTCTGACAATGATAGATGCAAAAATCCTTAACAAAATACGAGCAAACCAAATCCAGTAATACATTAAAAAATCATTCACCACAATCAAGTGGGATTTATTGCTGGGATGCAACGTGGTTCAATATTCACAAATCAATCAACATGACACATTACATTAAGAAGAGAAAGGGAAACAAAAGCGAAAGGATAAAAACTATATCATTGTTTCTGTGGACACAGGAAAAGCTTTTGACAAAGTACAATATCCATTCATGATAAAACATCCTCAACAAACTAGGTTTAGAGGGAATATGCCTCAATATAATAAAGGCCATCTATGAAAAACCCACAGCTAACGTCAAACTCCATGGTGAAAAACTGAGAGCTTTCCCCCCCCAAAGGTCAGGAAGAAGGCAAGGATGTCCACTCTCACCACTTTTACTTGACGTGGTACTGGAAATCCTAGCCACAATAATCAGACAAGAAATAAAAGGCATCCAATTTGTAAGAAAGAAGTAAAACTTTCTCTATTTGCAGATGACAGAATACTAAATATAGAAAACTCTAAAGACTCCACCAAAAAACTACTAGAACTGATAAATGAATTTAGTAAAGTTGCAGGATACAAAAATCAATGTACAGAAATCTGTTTCATTTCTATACACTAATAAAGCAGCAGAAACAGAAATTAAGAAAACCACATTTACAATTGCACCAAAAATAATAAAATACCTAGGAATAAATCTAACCAAAGAGGGGAAAGACCTGTACTCTGGAAACTATAAAACACTGATGAAAGAAACTGAAAATGAAAAAAGAAAGGGAAAGACATTCCATGCTCATGGATTGGAAGAACAAATGTTGTTAAAATGTGTATACTACCCAAAGCAATCTACAGACTAATGAAAAAATACCAATAGCAGGGCACCTGGGTGGTGCAGTCAGGTAGGTGTTCGACTCTTGGTTTTGGCTCAGGTCACAATCTCAAATTCACGGGATCAAGCCCCACATTGGGCTCCTCGCTCAGCACAGAGTCTGCTTGAGATTCTCTCTCCCTCTGCCCCCCTGCCCCCGCTCATGCTTTCTTTCTCTCAAATAAATTTACCTTTAAAAAAAGGGGGGGGGGGACACACAACAGCATTTTTTTTTTTTTTAGTAGAACTAGAACAAACAATTCTAAAATTTGTATGGAACCACAAAAGACCCCAAATACCTAAAGCAATCCTGCAACAAAAAACAAAACTGGTGGTATCATAGCTCCAGACTTCAAGTTATATTACAAAGCTGTAGTGATGAAAACAGTATGGTACTGGCATAAAATAGACACACTCTGATCAATAAAATAAAGAGCCCAGAAATAAACCCACAATGTCAGTCGATTAATCTTTAACAAAGGAGTAAAGAATATTTCACCATAAACAAAAAATGAACTCAAAATGGATTAAAGACCTAGATATGAGACATGAAACCATAAAAAGTCTAGAAGAGGGCAGAGGCAGAAAGGTCTCTGACATCAGCAGTAGCAATATTTTTCTAGATATGTCTCCTAAACCAAGGGAAATAAAAGCAAAAACAAACCATTGGGTCTACATCAAAATAAAAAGCTTCTGCACAGCAAAGAAATCAATCAACACAACTAAAAGGCAACCTACAGAATGGGAGGATATTTGCAAATGACATATCTGATAAAGGGTTAGTATCCAAAATATATCAAGAACTGATAAATCTCAACACCCAAAAAACCAATAATCCAACTAAAAAATGGGCAGAACACATGAACAGACATTCTCCACAAACATCCAGATAGCCAACAGACCCATGCAAAGATGCTCAACATCACTCATCATCAGGGAAATGCAAATCAAAACCATAATGAGATATCACCTCACACCTGTCACAATGGCTGCAATCAACAACACAAGAAATAAGAAGCACTGGCAAGGATGTGGAGAAAAAGAAACCATCGTGCTCTGTTGGTGGGAATGCCAACTGGTACAACCACTCTGGAAACAGCAGGGAGGTTCCTCAAAAAAGTTAAAAATGGAACTACCCCATGATCCAGTAATCCTACTATTGGATATTTACCCAAAAAAAATGCATAAACACTAATTTAAAGAGACAGATGCATCCCTATGTTTACTGCAGCACTAGCTACAATACCAAATTAAGGAGGAAGCCCAAGTGTCCATCAACAGATGAATGGATAAAGAAGAAGTGGTATATATATACAATGTAACATTACTCACCCATAAAAAGAATGAGATCTTGCCATTTGCAATGACATGGATGGAGCTAGAGAGTATAATGCTAAGTGAAATAAGTCAGTCAGAGAAAGACAAATACCATATGATTTCATTCATATGTGGAAGTTAAGACACAAAACAAAAAGCAAAGGGGGGAAAAAAAGAGAGAGACATACCAAAAAACAGATGCTTAACTATAGAGAACAAACAGATGGTTACCAGAGGGGAGGTGGGGGATGGGCGAAATAGGTGAAGGGGATTAAGATATCATGATGAATACTGAGTAATGTATAGAACTGTTGCGTCACTATACTGTACACCTGAAATTAATATAACATGTATTAGCCATACTGGAATTAAAATAAAAACTTAAAGTATTTACAGGGTTACTTAAAAAAAACATAATAAGGCAATATCCTAAGAGAACTGTCCCAAATTGTCCAGAAAAAGCATGCGATTATACACAAACCACAAAATCTACCTCTACCCCAAAGTCGGTTAAGGTAATCCCTCAGAGAAAATCTTTTAAAAAGTAAACCGCACTTCTGTTAAAGATTTACTTTTGTAAGCTGGTTAAATCAGATCTACTCTGCCTTTCGAGCCAACATGCTGCAAAATTGTGAAAGCCTGTGGTGTATGAAGCAGAAAGGGCCAGGATTCGGGTCAGGAGCCCTTGGTTTGAATCTACTTTCCTACTTCCCAGCTGTGTGTGTTTTAAGTAGCCTCTCTGAAGTCTTTAAATGTGGCTAACAACTGGCGTGTTGTTACTGGAAAGAGTGAATGACAATGTATACAGCACCGGGATACTGCAGGAAAAACTTATATACATACAAAACCTGAGCAAAGTGGTCCAGAGCAGGCATCAAGGTGATTCACTGTCCCTTTACCAAACTAACACACCATCACCAACACAGAACCTCTGTAACAGGTGGCTTCACTCAACTTGTATCAAATTAAAATCAGACTCCTTCCTCCAAATAAGAACCTTTCTGAAATTCCGGATAAACCCTGACCCAACAACTGTGAGATTGTGGGCAACTTAAGAATTCAGTAAACTCAGGGGCACCTGGGTAGCTCAGTCGGTTAAGTGTCTGATTCTTTTTTTAAAGATTTTATTTATCTATTTGACAGAGATAGAGACAGCCAGCGAGAGAGGGAACACAAGCAGGGGGAGTGGGAGAGGAAGAAGCAGGCTCCCAGCAGAGGAGCCTGATGCGGGGCTCGATCCCGCAACACCGGGATCACGCCCTGAGCTAAAGGCAGACGCTTAACGACTGAGCCACCCAGGCGCCCCAAGTGTCTGATTCTTGATATCGCCTCAGGTCATGAACGGAGATCCAGCCCTACGTGGGGCTGCAGGCGCCATGGACAGTCTCCTTGAGATTCTCTCTCTTCCTCTCCCTGTGTCCCTCCCCCCACTCACATGAGCACATGCTCTTGCTCTAAAATAAATAAATAAATCTTAAAAAAAAAAAAAAAAGAATTCCATAAACTCAAGGCCTAATTTAGCCCCAGACCAACAGGGCACAATGAAAATTAATGTCCCTCCAGTATTGTCTCATCACAGATCCAGGGCAGATTTAGAACCTTTAGGTACTGCTTAACTGACCAAGAAATGGGAGTCTGAGTCAGCATGAAGCAAATGTTCACTCACTCAGCTCTCCGCAGTAAGCACAGAGCCTGTGGTCTGCAATGGTTGGCCCTGTCCCTTCTGCAAGATACGTGACAATGTGTAAGAGGTGAACCAGTGCTATTGGAGGGAAATGCATTTAAGACATGGGTAAAGAACCAAGTGTTTTTTTGTTTTGTTTTGTTTTTAATACCATTTGATTAGTGTCTGTGCTGAAAATATGGGAATCCTAAGCAAGATTCCAGAAATGAAAAGTGCTTCCTTCCCCAAGATGTCCTGGGATGGGATTCATTTCAACTCGATGAGTCTATCACCTGGCTTCAACATGAGCCTGAAAAACAGCTTTATGTCTCCCGTGTGAAGAACGAAAGCCTAATATTTACTCAACACACACAAATGCTTTTAACTTCAAAATTATACAACCGATTTATATTTATGGCAAATGTTTTTTTTAGAGAAACTTTATGCTCGCTTTCCTGGTAGTTAGACATTGATACATGATGAAAGCCTCCCGTAAATCAAGGAGGAATAAATGTGTTATGTTTATGTAGCTCTATAAACACCAAACTAAGAATGTTGATTAGAATTACCAGAGGTTATCATTTCATTTGGCAAAACATCAAATTATAAGTGATATAAAACAAGTTCCCTACATTTGACTTGAAAAGAACTTAAAAATAAAATCTGAGTTTTGAAAGAGACAATGGCATTAGTTTAGACATCATCGTGGGGTATCGCTGTTCCCTCCAAAAAGTTAGAAATGCCAAAACATCTCTAAACTGATATAGCTCAGGAATATCCAGTCTTTCCTAACTTTTCTCCTAAAAGGATCTAACAATTGCCTAACACACCCTAAAAAGGCTTCTAAAACAGCCCTTCGACCCTTCACTCCACCCTACGTGCTTCTTTCCCCTCAGACATGAGCCCTCCACAGAGAACCCAGATGTCTCACATCTGCCTTCCTAGCTGGTGCCCGGCTCCATTCCTGGCCCAGAGGACAGACGCCCAAGGAAAGCGTTATGTGGGGCCAGAAGTACATGTTAAGTCCCTACTGCAAGAATCAGGGACAAGGACACAAAGCCCAAGAATGGTCTGTCTTCATGCTATTGACAACAATATAGGTATGTTTAAAGAAAAACAATCTTTAAACTGCATGTGAATTTCTTGCTTAAATGGAACTGTCTAGTTTCTTCCTCCCCCACACACACGTCAAATATGTGACAGGTGCTACAGACAACAGACTGCTTTTTCACCATACATGAATAAAAGGGGTTTGTTTATTTTAACATATCAGGAATCAATAGGTTAGGGCTGCAAGAGACCTCAGACATCCACTAGGCCAACCCTTTCACCTCTGGGTATCAAAGACCATTTCACCAAATTCGCATTAGCTGATCAGAGGCAGAATCTCCAGCCCCTCTTTTCACAGGACAGGGCTCCACTTCCCAGAGCAGCTTCCTCCAGAAGAGAAGGAGTTATTTTTATGTTGATACTGTTTACCAGCTCTCCCTGGCCCTGCCCTTTCTTAAATGTGGCCCAAAACATTTTAAAGTTCATAAACAAACTCTTCTTCCTTTTTTTTTTTTTTGGTAAGTGTAAAATATAATCAGATATTTAACTTCAAATAACTTATGACGCCACAATATTAAAGCAACTTGTTGTTTTTCCTTATTAAAAGGAACCCTGGTACGCAATTAAATACTGCATTTGATCTCCCCCCATATGCAGTTTTTCTATATTGTAACCAATTAACACTCCAACGTATGCAACTTACAAGACAAAGAATTACTGAATAATGTATTAACACCTGAAAGCAAATCTGCACAGCTAGGTCTGCCATGTTATTGACTATTTGTGTTAATCGATTGCTAATACATCTCTCAGCTTCCTCCACCCTTCCCGGAAGCAAGCAAAAAATCTCACTTACCAAAAACAGAGAACCATATTCAAAGGTCTCATTCATAATTTCCTTCTTTAGCTCTTGTTTTTCCATAGATGTCCCATTTTCTTTCTCACCCTTCTTTTCAGGGCTATTCCTATTGATGCTGGAAGCATAGGTTATTTCCAAACATTCTGTGCTTTCCATTTTAACAGGGAGTATGTCTTTGATCTTCTGGAAAAAGGTAGCCACAGACCCAGTCTCACATGCTGAATTAGAACTTGCTTTGTCAACATCTTCCTGATTCGATTTCATGGCAGATGTTGTTCTTGGAACCTTGTGTGAAGCATTTTTAGAATGAGTTGTAACATGCACAGCCTGGCTAGTAATGAGTTTATTAAACTGCTGCTTATGCGTCTTGTTAATTAGGATTTCTGCTTTTGTATCTGCATTCAAGTCAGACCTTGGTGTTTTGCTCAAAGCTGTCAACTGTCTTGAGGACGACCCTGATGAGGGTGATGAGGCACTGGTTAACTGAGGTCTGGGTGTGACCTTTGATAAAGCAGGGTCTTTGGAGTGCAATACTGGTCTAGACATAACTTTTGCTTTGACATTCTTGAAGTTTGGTCTTGGGTAACTTATAATTTCCGTTTTTCTAATTTTGCTGCCTACAGGGGTATTCACTTTAGTTGTCAATTTTCCTAGATTAGGTTTAGACATGTTCACAGGTGCCCCCTTCAAGTTTGGTAAATTTCTAAGCTCTCGATGACTCTTCTCCACTTTACTACATTTCTTGGTCGCTTCAGTAGGTGAAATAGAAAAGGTTGCATTTGGGGAATCTAGGACTGGCGTTGACATGCAAATTGGGTTATTTGTGCTAATGACCATATCATTTGCATCCCAACTCAATTCAACTGATGAAGCCATCTTTTGTCCTGGTGGGCTACTCAGTATCAATTCAATGGTATGATTTTGGGTTTCCAAATCCCTGTCATTAGAGGCATTTTGTGTGTCTTCAGCCACAGTGACTTCGTGTTCTGGGTTCAGCACTTGGGCTTCATTTTTATCAAAAGCTGGCACCAGTAAAGGGCATTCATCATCTATAAGACAATTGGACACTGTTTCTCGTAGATTTGGGCCCACTTCCTCTTGCCCATATGAGCTCTGTGAATGTGTCTCACTATTTGGTTCATCTTTAGATAAACAAAAGAGCTCTTGTAATACAGACCCATTGGGAACATCCATGCCCTCAGAAACTGGTGTTTGAGCTTGTATCTCTTTTTCTCCAACTAGTCTTTGCTGTGACCCATCTGTGTAGTCACTGGTGACCTGTCCTAAAGAATATGGACATTGAATGCCAGTCTCTGGAACAACAATATCAGTTTGCATCACATCAGAAAATGCTGTGTAAGTTGTGTCTTGAGCCTCTGCTGCTGTGGCTTGCGGAGTTTCAAAGCTGTCTTGGTCGTAATTTGTTTCTCTCACGTGTATGTTATCAGAATGGGAAGATGTATGAATGGAATAAGATAAAGATGGATTTCCACTCCTCCTGCCACTTGGCAGATTTTCAGAGGTACGCAAAGACTGGCTCTTTTCAATGGCATGGTGTGTTATAAAGGTACAGTTAACATGACCGCCTGTCATGTCAAATGTTTGGTTTAGCTCCAAGGTGGTAGGGTAGTCTGGATAGTGCCAATCGTCATTGTTGGGTTTCCACACAAAAGGCAGAGAGGTCTCAGGACTCTGGTCCTGAAAGGATTCTAGGGAATGACAATTGTTAGGCAGGTACTTGGGCTCCTCTGTATTTACAGCGTGTGCACAAGACTGAAGTGTGGAATCTTTATGGATATCGAACACCTCCTTAGCAATCAACTCACTTGAAGACTTCTGGTGATCGAGTACTTCCACACACTGAGGGGTTAAAGCGAGATTTTCATCAATGTCCACAGCAGAGCTGGTTTCATAATCAACCACCATGTCATCTGGCTTGGCAGAATTCCAGTTCACATTATTGGTTGAAGAGTTTTGTGTATGTGGTGATTTTTGGCTGTATACATATGTGTTTCCATTTTTATCACTGATAAATAAGGACTGCAGTTCATCTTCTGTCTTCTCATCTGAATTATCATCATTCATCCTGAATATTAACTTTAAACCTCTGCCATTTTATTTCTTCTTTAAATCCTTTTAAATGAGAGGAAAGGAAAAATTGCCCTCCTAAGTTTTAGCACAGCTGAAAGTTTCTAAGACGCTTTGAAGTTGTAATGATTTGTTGTTCCCTGGAAGAAAATAAAATGACCAATTCAAGTAAGTATTATTAAAATTACTAAGTCACTGCTTGATTAATTTCAATCACTTTATTTTTATATTTGGAACATACACCTGTGGATAGGAGTAAAGATATCTTTAGCTCAAGTATCACCTCCTTTCAAAGACGCTTTTTCATTTGAGGGAATGCGGCAGAAGACAGAGACTGTGACTGACTTCACATCGGAGATACCGCCTCCATACTCCCATTGATTCTTATTTGTTAGACAAGGAAAGGAAACTCAATCGAACAGTAGCCTTTCCTTCTTGTTGCTTAACCATTGGTGCTAATTAGCTGAGGACAGTCCCAATTTATGCCTATTGTTCCAACATAATTAGTAATAATGCCTTTTCATTTTCAGAAGTGCCCCTTATTACTTCCGTGGAGACTGATTACCAGACAGACCTGCCGAACGCACAAGTGAGCTGAAGATCAATGAAGACTTAGGGAAAAGAGAAATGCCAATGCCCTGTTTTCATTCCCTTCCTCAAACATTTCAAAGTGTGGGGAAAAAAAGTTGTTGATTCTTAATAAAGTGGTACTCTATTGGAAGTCTCTAAAAAATGTTAAACTGCATGACACAGGATTTCTATGCTAAAGTACCTACTAAAGAGAAATGAAAACATATGCCCACACAAACACGTGTACAAAAGTACATGATTAATAGAAGCATTAGTCAGAATAGCCAAGTAGAAGTCAGTATCAATTAACTGGTAAATAAATAACAAAATGTTGTATACCCACACAACAGAATAAACAATCAGCAAGAAAAAAAGATGGAGTATTGATACATCTCCAACATGAATACAGTGTTACAACTTAAGAATATTATACTAAGTGGAAAAAGCCTGTCATAGAAGACTACCTAGTATGTATTATATTTACATGAAATGTCCAGAATAGGCAAATCTATAGAGACAAAGTAGATTAGAGATTCTCTAGAGCTGGGAAAGGGTAAGAGGGAAGGGAATGAGCAGTGATGGCTAATTAGGACGGTGTTTCTTTTGAGAGTCATGAAAATGTTGTAAGATTATGGTAATGGTTGCACAATACTATAAATATAGTACTGAAAAATACTGAATTGTACACTTACAAAAATCACAGAAAACAACCCATGAAAGCTTTCAAATCAAGGATTTTTGCAAATAACTAAAAGCTGATTATGTTTTTGGTCAAATTGAAGTGCTCAAGAGAGGACTGCAAATAAGTCACAGAAATACATGTTCACTTGAATTGATTTTCTAATCCTGGTATTAACTGTCAATCAGAGGTCACTGTTCCATCCTAAAGAAATAAAACGTACATGGGGGGGGGGGGGGAATGTCATTCTGTAACCTGTAAATTTGTGAATTAAGAGATCTCACTTTTCCATTTTGTAATCCTCTCTCTGTAATCAGACTTCAGTGACCTAAATACAACCGGGAGAATAGGAACCATGGAAGAACTGACAGAATCCGCATATTCGCAAACAGTGCTCTGTGTGTTTCTGGCCATGCATCCTGAAAACAGCCTTTACTGGAGGGAGAAAGAAAGGCTGCAATATTCAGCTCAATAGCATGCATGTACACTCACACACACACACACACACACACACACACACAAAAGGAAACTGAATCCTAAAACAAGGACTGTATGACTTATATGCTGATGGAAAATATCAATTACTTATTGTTTTGCCACCATAGTTTTTTGTTTTTAAGATTTTATTTGAGAAAGAGAGAGAGAGAGGAAGGGAGCCTGACTGGGGCTTAAATCCGGGATTCTGGGATCACGACCTGAGCCAAAGGCAGATGCTTAACCAACTGAGCCACCCAGGGACCACTTCTACCATAGTTCTTAAGTCAATAAACAAATCACTGAATAGTTGTGTGGCTACCACCTTAATAAAAGTTTTGCTGAGACACAAATTAATTTCTTTTAATCCTGGGGTATAAAATATGTTCAAACTAAATATTTAAATCAAGAAGTATATTTATTCATTTTTTAGACTTACGTGTGTGGAATATAATTCCAAGAAGCAGTAAATATGTTAGACCAGTCTCTTTCCTGAAAGTCAGTATCCATTTAAGAGATTCTGGTATAAAAAATACAAGCACTGTAAATAGAAGCTTTTACTGGAAATCATAGACGTCATTTGTCTACATAGACACAGTCATTAGGTTCAATTAACGAGTCTTACTACCTGAGCTCCTTCTTCCAAAGTACATAAAAAATTATTAAAAACAAAAGGACTCTGATAAAAACAGAATAAATGGTTCATATGTGAAGGCATTTCAATTTTTTTAAATAAATGAATAGAATACAAATATTTAATGGGATACAGACATTCTACATTCAGGGATTTTTTTTTCCCCAGTTTTTCTCCTTTATAAATAATACTAAACTTTTTTTTGCAATCTTTGACCACCTGTGATTATTTCCTTGGAAAAACTTCCTAGAAATACAAGTGTTACCAAGAATATGATTTTTTTTAAAGGCTCTTGATAAAGTTTGCCAAATTGTTAGGTGAAAGGGGAGGGGGAGATTCTTTATAATATATATATATATATATACACACACACACACACACACACACACACACATACACATTGACATATGTGCATAGTAAATATATGACCTGAGTTTTAAAGTTCATGTATTTTATTCAGCACTTTTCTCAAGTATTTTTCCAGGTCATTATAGTATAAAAATATTTCTAATGGTTGTGAAATTCCACTAAAGTTTAAATGTTTTAGATTTACACGTCAGTAGTTTTCGAAGAGTAAGGAAAACGTAAAGAACCCATCAACCATTCCAACTTTCACATGACTGCTTAGTATACTTGGATTTGTGATTTTTTTTTTTTTTTAATTCACAAAAAACCACCAAACTAGGTGAGCAAAGCTATCCGGGGAGAGAGAGAGACACACACACACACACACAAAATGCATTGAGAAGTACTTCAGGAGAGTTTTAATAGGAAATAAGTTTACAGAAGTGTTTTCTACCTTAGTAGCTAAGAGTAAAGAATTTGTGGTACAAAGATTTGGATACTAAAAAAGTCTTAAGATTATCAGTTCCAGAAATAGTTGGAAGATCAACATTCACCAAAGAAAAAAATAGTTTCAAGTCATCACTATGAAGATAAAGCCATGGTCAGGAAAGGGTTGACCAGGATTCCCTCAGGAATTTCGTCAGAAAAGTTGAAAGTTAGCCATTTTGTCTGATGGCCAATTTCATTCCTCTCTCACTTAAAGAACAGTACCTAAGTTTCTACTACATGCTGGACTCATGTTCTTTGATATCTCACCTGACCCATAAAGTAATGTCTGTGTAGGTCTATAATTGCAATGTCATTTGTGACACCTTGAAAGTTACTATTTGGGCAACATTTTTTACTAAAGCAAAATCAAAAGTTAAAAAAGAAAAAGGCAAAAACGTTGGAATAAATCATTCTCATCTAAAGAGTTAATCTCTCAAGTTGTCTTTCAGACAACTGTCTACCAGAACAAAGTAGAACGATCAAGTTTCCTTTTTAAGAATGCCACATTCGGGAAAATAAAGAGATCTTTCTCAGAGAACATTTTGGATGAGAGAGAACAAATTCCCTACGTAATAAGGTTTGAGAACATGATAGACTAGCTTCTCTTGAATAGAAAGTTTACCAAAATATACATTTTTATAATGATTTGTAAGATTAAAAATTCATCTGTACCAAAAGAAATGATCATTGAAAAGAACTACCAGTGTAAGATTCGAGCTATTTCAACACTTTCGGAAAAAATAACATTACTTTCTAAATCTTAGCGTAAGAAGAATGATTGTTTACTCTCCAAAGGTAGAAATGCCATCAGTTATTACACTGAACAGATGTACCTAAAAAGACATCATTTTAAGTCCTTACAACTGAATTCACTGTCATTATATTAATACTAGGAAGTATTTTAAAGATCTAGTTCAAACATCCTCATTTTACAAGTGAGAAAACCAGCTGGAAGACAAACTGCATGACTCAGCCAAATTGGTGGCTACAACATTACTAGTAGGTTATACAATAGTTGTGTGCTTATCCGCCGACTAAACTATAAACTCAGGAGAGGCTTATATATCAGTAGGTATCTTCTACATCTGCCTGTTACCCGTAATGTCTAAGCCGGTAATTTGAATTTAGTACAGATAAACTTGCTACCTCATATGGTAATTACGAAATAAAGAAGGTTTCCAGAAGCCACACGTTAAAACTAGTTTCAGTACTTCAGAGCCACAAAAAACTTTAATTTTACTCCTTATTTGTCAACATATGGCAAACCAGTCATCAGAGTTGAATACAAACACAGCTGTAAGTTATGGCTTTCAAATCCTAGGATCATATCAGCTCTTCTTAAAGTTACTATGAAATCACAAATCATACCACTAAAGCTCTCGAGGCTTCAAAACCCAGAGGCTACTGGGTCTTGAACTTATTTTAAAACAGAAAAGTACACTGTACATTGCATATGTACAATATCTGAGCTACCAATTTTATTTTATTCTGAAGTGAAAAATAAAGAAGTCGAACAAAAAATCATCAGCATGTGTTACCGACACCTTCATAAACTCTCCCTTCTGTTCAAACTATGCAAGGGGCTAAAAGTTTTACCCCTAGATGCCCACTCTCGCCACTATTATTCAACATAGTACTAGAAGTCCTGGCAACGGCAGTCAGACAACAAAAAGGGATCAAAGGTATCCAAATCGGCAAAGAAGAAGTCAAACTGTCTCTCTTCGCAGATGACATGATACTCTATATGGAAAACCCAAAAGAATCCACTCCCAAACTATTAGAAGTTATACAGCAATTCAGTAACGTGGCGGGATACAAAATCAATGCTCAGAAATCAGTTGCATTTCTATACACGAATAATGAGACTGAAGAAAGAGAAATTAGGGAATCCATCCCATTTACAATAGCACCAAAAACCATACGTTACCTTGGAATTAACTTAACCAGAGATGTAAAGGATCTATATTCTAGAAACTATAAATCACTCTTGGAAGGCATTGAGGAAGACACAAAAAGATGGAAAAATATTCCATGCTCATGGATCGGAAGAATTAACATAGTTAAAATGTCCATGCTACCCAGAGCAATCTACACTTTCAATGCTATCCCGATCAAAATACCGAGGACATTTTTCAAAGAACTGGAACAAATAGTCCTTAAATTTGTATGGAACCAGAAAAGGCCCCGAATTGCCAAGGAACTGTTGAAAAGGAAAAACAAAGCTGGGGGCATCACAATGCCAGATTTTGAGCTGTACTACAAAGCTGTGATCACAAAGACAGCATGGTACTGGCACAAAAACAGACACATAGACCAAAGGAACAGAATAGAAAACCCAGAAATGGACCCTCGGCTCTTTGGGCAACTAATCTTTGATAAAGCAGGAAAAAACATCCGGTGGAAAAAAGACAGTCTCTTCAATAAATGGTGCTGGGACAATTGGACAGCTACATGCAAAAGAATGAAACTTGACCACTCTCTCACACCATACACAAAAATAAACTCCAAATGGATGAAAGACCTCGATGTGAGAGAAGAATCCATCAAAATCCTAGAGGAGAACATAGGCAGCAACCTATACGACATCAGCCAAAGCAACCTTTTTCATGACACATCTCCAAAGGCAAGAGAAACAAAAGATAAATTGAACTTGTGGGACTTCATCAAGATAAAAAGCTTCTGCACAGCCAAGGAAACAGTCAAAAAAACTAAGAGGCAGCCCACGGAATGGGAGAATATATTTGCAAATGATGCTACAGATAAAAGACTGGTATCCAAGATCTACAAAGAACTTCTCAAACTCAATATGTGAGAAACAAATAAACAAATCATAAAATGGGCAGAAGATATGAACAGACACTTTTCCAATGATGACATACAAATGGCTAACAGACACATGAAAAAATGTTCAAAATCACTAGCCATCAGGGAAATTCAAATCAAAACCACACTAAGATACCACCTTACACCAGTTAGAATGGCAAAAATTGACAAGGCAAGAAACAACAATTGCGGGAGAGGATGTGGAGAAAGGGGATCCCTCCTACATTGTTGGTGGGAATGCAAGTTGGTACAGCCACTCTGGAAAACAGCGTGGAGGTCCCTTAAAAAGTTAAAAATTGAGCTATCCTATACCCAGCCATTGCACTACTGGGTATTTACCCCAAAGATACAGACGTAGTGAAGAGAAGGGCCATATGCACGCCAATGTTCATAGCAGCATTGTCCACAATAGCCAAATCGTGGAAGGAACCGAGATGTCCTTCAACAGATGACTGGATTAAGAAATTGTGGTCCAGGGGCGCCTGGGTGGCACAGCGGTTAAGCGTCTGCCTTCAGCTCAGGGCGTGATCCCAGCGTTCTGGGATCGAGCCCCACATCAGGCTCCTCCGTTATGAGCCTGCTTCTTCCTCTCCCACTCCCCCTGCTTGTGTTCCCTCTCGCTGGCTGTCTCTATCTCTGTCAAATAAATAAATAAAATCTTTAAAAAAAAAAAAAGTTGTGGTCCATATATACACTGGAATATTACTCAGCTATCAGAAAGAACGAATTCTCAACATTTGCTGCAACATGGATGGCACTGGAGGAGATGATGCTAAGTAAGTCAAGCAGAGAAAGACAATTATCATATGATATCTCTCATCTATGGAACATAAGAACTGGGAAGATCGGTAGGGAAAGAAAGGGATAAAGAAAGGGGGGGTGATCAGAAGGGGGAATGAAGCATGAGAGACTATGGACTATGAGAAACAAACTGGGGGCCTCAGAGGGGAGAGGGGTGGGGGAATGGGATAGGCTGGTGATGGGTAGTGAGGAGGGCACGTATTGCATGGTGCACTGGGTGTTATACCAACTAATGAATCATCGAACTTTACTTCAGAAACTGGGGATGTACTGTATGGTGACTAACAAAATATAATAAAAAAATATTAAAAAAAAAAAAGTTTTACCCCTAAACCTCATCATAGTACCATTTTCCACAGTTTAATTTTGAATTCTTAAATCAGCTCCTGCAACCTACCTTCTGACAAACTCAATCTCCGCCAGCAGAATTTAGTAAAGCACATCTTACCCGTCAGAACCAAGAAAAAGCACACCAAGTAGTCGGTTTCCTAAGAGCATAAGGATTTCCAGGGAAGCCATTTAAGCAGGAGGCTAGTTAGCGTTGGCTTAACGGCTTTCAAAACGTCGGCTATGGAAGCGTCACCACAGAGTTGGACGTTACATACAACTGGGCCTTTTGTGAAAAATGCAGATCCACTCAGTAGGTCTGGGTTGGGGCTTCAGATTCTGCATTTCTCTCCATCTCCTTGGTGATGCTGGAGCCCTCAGTCCACGGACCACCCGTGGAGCCACGAGGATGTCGCAGACAGCTTTGAAAAAAGAACGCCTGTCTAGTGGAGTCTGTCAATACAATTCGTGGACTGTCCGAGCCAGCTACCGCCACATCCAACTGTGGGTAGACGCTCCTTACCCCTGAACCCTGATGTCGGCTTTGTCCTTTCCTCTCTGAGAGTGAATATTCCCATCCATAGGAAATCGGGAAGTTTTATAGTCATGGAAAAAGTTGCTTCTAAATCCACATGTGGAGGGAGTTCAGTTAGTGTAGTGTTCCTGCCCTGTTCTGTCCTTTTACTCACTCCACCCAGGAGAAATAAAGTGATTAATGGATTCAGTCCTTGCCCAGGAATGGGGTGAGGTAAGTGGCATTCATCTCTGGCACTAAATTTAAGACGATCAGTAACAGTGCCCATTTAAATCATACTGGAGCCTGAGGCAAAGGGAAAGTCAGGAATACCAACCCTACCTTGTAAGTTGTTTTAAATATATTTTTATATATATTTTATATATATATATATTATATATAGTTCATTAAAATATATATACATTTGTTCAAGTCAGTTTATAATAATATGCTAAATATTTTTTATCTTGATCACTGAAGGTTTCTTGGCGCCCCTTACACTCCCGACTTGAGGCCAGTGCCTCACTCACCTCACCGGACCCTAGTCCCAACCCTGCTACCCACAGCACAAGCTCTACTCTCCTGCCCCAGGAGCAGGCTCTGTCCCCACAGCGGAAAGGAGCATTGCTCTGCAGTGATGGCTCAGTGTGTGTCTCAAACATAGCCCTGTCCATCAAACTACTTTTCATCTACAATTCATCTATAATTATGGCTAAGATTCTATAATTATAGAATATGCAATTAGAATTCATCTACAATCTCATCCATAATAATATGTGCCTTACTCTTTCTCTTATTTCTCAATGGCTCATAACCCGAAAGGAAAAAAAAAGTCATGAATATTCCTCACAAAGGTTAACAGGCAAGCCTGAACATGTGCTGACCGCAGCCCCAGAGCACAGTCCTGGAGGCCAGAGCCCTGGGGAGCCAGGCATTCACCCTTCAGGTGTGGGATCACAGGGGAGGTCCACAGAACCATCCAGAAAGGACAGGACTGCGGTGGCTGCAGCAACCCAAGGAAGCATGTGGGGTTTGGGGCAGTGGCTTTTCACAAACCATTTCAGGAGAATATATTTTAAAAACCACTTCAGCCACTCCTAATTAGCACTCTTGAAAAGGAGTTTGTTTGTTTTTTTTAAGCTCTTTGAGACACAGAGAGAGAGAGAGAAGGCACACAAAAGCGAGCGAGGGAGTTGGGGGGGGCGAGCGAGGGAGTTGGGGGGGGGGAGGCGAGGGAGAAGCAGACCCCCTGATGAGCAGGGAGGCCCACACAGGGCTCGACCCCAGGACCCTGGGATCACGACCTGAGCCGAAGTCAGACACTTAACAGACTGAGCCACCCAGGCAGCCCCAAGAGGAGTTACTCTTTATTGGGTCCTCTCAAAACTGTAAATCTATTACACGAGGCAACAAACCATGAGAAATCAACAAGGAGTAATGTCTGCAAGAGCAAAACTCTCGTGGAGTCATCTGGGCTTCTGCTATGAGCAAGGTAGATGGCACTTTTGTTCGAAGCACAGGTTAGACGTTTTTAACCGCTGGCGGTTTGTAGCCTCTATCCTGCAACCCAGCTCACTTTTTCAGGGAGGACGATGGTTTTAAGTAGCACAGGCAGGGCAAGAAACTTTAAGCTTAAGACCATACATCCTTTTGATCTGAGTAGGAAACTCCAGCTCATGGCAACTCTGTCCGTAGGTAAGGGGCCGTTTCCATGGAAGGAGGACTGCACAAGTCCAACTGGAAGGAAACAAGTCCTGGGCTACACATCTAAACTAAAGCCATGTGGGCCTTGGCACAAGCACAGGTTTTTAGCAGACAGCCTTTTTGCGCAGGCCACACAGATATACCTTGAACTACCCCTGGCAGGTGGGGGCAGAGAGCAGAAGCTTCACATGAGCCCAGTAAGACAGCAGAGAGCTAGCTGGTAGGCAGGCACCAGTGAGAGACACAACCACACTCTAGGCAACAACATCTTTACAGATCCTTTAGGACATTGGTGGTCAACACAGTATTTATGGCTTTAAAACGGCAAAGTAGATTTCTGTGTGCCCTAGAAAACTAGAATGTTCCCAGCTTTCAATCGTTAATAATAGGTCTTATAGGCAATGCTAGGCTAGTAAGTCACCCAATTCCACTCTATTTGAGGACAAGGAGGTAGTGGTGGACGGGAGAAGCTGGAATCCACATGGATTTTCCAAGGACTCAAGAACTGCAACACTGTGTACGTGTGCACATACACACACAATCACACTGCAACACAACAAACGTCCCCAAGAAGCACTTGACTAGATTGTTAAATATTAGAGATCGATCTCCCTCAGGAGTCGGGTTGCTTAGATGTAAGTTCATCCAGAGCAAGAGGCAGGAGGACTAGCTCTGGGGGCAGAAACCTGAAAACGGCTTCTTGTGCAAAAGTGAAGGTGCGGCACCAGGCAGGGGCCCAGATGGCACGGCACGGTGGCCTTCGGGAACACAATCGACTCTGTTCTAAGAATGTCATTTTACCCTTCATTACTCTTTCAGTAGGAGGGGATTGGGTTGTTTTCAAAATGTGGTGATTTGGGGGGCAAAGGGAAGGGAAAAAGACTGTTCTGTGATCACCTGTGTCCTCTTCACACATGGGGGGGCTGAGAACTAGCACAACTTCAGAAACCATGCAAAGATAGCCTTCCTGTGAAGCACCCCAGCCTACAGCTTCCAGAAAAATCAGACCACCACCAGGCTTCAAGAACACTTTAGCCTGACAGAACCTGGTAAGATAATGCTTCTTGGAATTTGATTTATTTATTTTTTTTTTTTTTGCCTCGAAGTCTCTAGAAAGTCAGCTCAAGGAGAGCAGGCAGGATTTTTTGGTGGGGGGGGAGGTGGGAGGTGGGGGGGGGTGTCTGTTTATGCACCAAAATATCCCCGGTGATTAGAAGAGTACCCAGAGTGGGCTTTCAATAAGCATTTGTTGAATTAATGAATGTATGAAAGGGCCAAGAGAATTTTACCTTGAACTTTTAACTTCTTTGGATTTTAACATATTTGACCTTGCAAAATTAGACAATCCTACAATTAATATTTCCCTGGGAACATGACAGAAGTTTATGTTCAAATTTAGGCACCACTATGTTCCTGGCACCTTAACTTTGTCATTGGATCTCACTACACACCTCTAAAAAGCTATGCAAGACAACACGGCTGTAGATCATTTGAGATTGAAAAGAGGAAAGCAAACTTAAGCCCTGGGCACCAAGCAGCCTTGGAATTGAGGTTATGAACTGCCAGAGCCTTCAGTATCTCCACTGCTCAGCAGAAGTCTGAGTAGAGTACCCAAAGGGACAGTGAAACCACTGGGCAGCAACTCTTGAATAGGAGGCATGGGTTAACTATGGGCTAACTTGCAAGTAGGATATGTTAAGAGAACAAGAAGTAGGGATGTTGCAGGTGAAGGCTTCTTCCCCCAAACCTGATGCTTCTTTTAATGGAGGAGTTCAGTATATCATTCTGTGCTTGGATCGGACATTTTCATCCTGCCCAAAGAAGTACAGTAATGTATCTGACTAGAAAATTTGAGAACAATAAACAGAACAAGCTTGGCTGAGCTCCTCCCACTATCTTGTTGGGGAGGAGTCAGCCCATGGGGACCATGGGAGCACAGGAGCACTCCGCACCTCCAAGAGCAGCCCCGTGCTAACTGGGAGGACCAAATTCTGGGGTGTGCTGTTAGGGAGCTCCTTGATCTCTCACACTAAGCCCTCACCTCCCAAATAGCCTTCAACAGAGATGACTTGATTATTCAAAGGCCAGATACCTTACTCTGTCCTATTTCTCCACTGGTCCAGAACCTAGATTGAGAAGAGGGGTGTTACTTACCAGACAAGTCAATGAGTTTTACACAGGTTTATTTTTAATTCTTAAATCTATTTTCTGCCTACTTTTTTATTGTGGTAAACCTGTGTACGATTCTTTTTATTTGTACTTAATGCTATCTAAGGGTACATTAACAATACTGTTTAATGACCATCCATCTCTAGAATTTTTCATCTGAGATGAAACTCTGTACCCATTAAACAATAACCTCCCGTTCTCTCATCACCCATACCCACCACCATTCTGCTGTTGTCTCTATGAATCTGACTGCTCCAGCTAGGTACCAGTTTAGGGGAATCATACAATATTTTGTCCTTCTGTGACCGTCTTATCTCACTCAACACAAGGTTCATCCATGCTGTAGCATGTGTCAGTGTTTCCTTCCATTTTAAGGTTGAGTAATATTATGTATATGCCACATTGTTCATCCATTCATGAGCTGATGGATACTTAGATTTCTTCCACCCTTTGGCTATTGTGAATAATGTTGCTATGAACATCAGTGGATGGCTATCTCCAAAACCCTGCTCACAATTCTTTTGGGTATATTCCCAAAAAGGAATTACTAGAGCGTATGGTAATTCTATGTTTAATTTTTTGAGGAACCACAACTGTTTTCCACAGCATTTATACCACTGCATATCCCCACCAGCAATGCAGAGTTCCAATTTATTTACATCTTCATCAACACTTGTTTTTTCTGTTGTTGCTGTTGTTTTTAAGAAAATAGCTGCCCGAATGTTTGTGAGGTGGGATCTCCTGGTGGTTTTGGTTTACGTTTGCTTCAGGATTCCTGATGTGGAGTATCTTTTCAGGTACTTAAGGGTCATTTGCTTATCTTCTTTAGGGAAGTGTCTGTTCAAGTCCTTTGCCCATTTTTTAATTAATCTTTTCATTATGGTTGTAATTAAGTCCATTTCACAAAAATCATGATTTAAGGGATTTTCCTCCTCTCTGGGAAGAGGACGGACTTAGTATACTGGAGAAGGTATTTTTCAACTCCTGCTATGGGTTGAACTGTTTCTCCCAGAAAGACACGTTGACATCCTACCCACAGTACTCATGGATGTAACCTTTTTTTGGAAAGAAGATCTTCACTGATGTAATCAAGTTAAGATAAGTTCATCAGGGTGCGGGGTGGGCCTTAATCCAGTAGGACTATAGTCCTTATACAAAGAGAAGAAACAGAATAGTACCCTGGGAAGACACAGACACACCCCGAAGGTGGCCACGTGAAGGCAGGGCAGAGACTGGAGTCATGCTGACAACCAGTGAACGTGCAGACCTACCAAGAGCAAGGAAGAGAGTAGGGGCACCTGGGTGGCTCAGTCAGTTAAGCAGCTGCCTTCAGCTCAGGTCATGATCTCGGGGTCCTGGCATCGAGCCCCGCGACAGGATCCCTGCTCAGCGGGGAGTCTGCTTGTCCCTCTCCTGCCTGCTCATCTTCTCTCTGTCTCTCTCTCTCTCTCTCTCTCTCCCATGAATACATAAAATCTTAAAAAGAGGGAGGAAGAGGCAAAGCAGCGTCTTCCCCTAGAAGCTTCGGAGGGAGCACAGCCCTGCTGACACCTTGATTTTGGACTTCTAGTCTTCAGAACTGTGAGAATAAATCTCTGTTGTTTTAGGCCACCCATTTCGTGGTGCTTTGTTACAAACTAGCACAACTCCCTTCGTAGAAAATTAGTGCATTGTTCCAGTCCTTTTATGAATTGGTTGTTTAGAATTCAGAACACAGTTTCCATTATTTAAAAAAAATACACTTAAACAATTGTTAGGATCCCAGAGAGCCTATACATGACATTTTAACCCATAAGGGAACATAACTATTGCCCAGGAGTACTGCTATCTCCCCCAGAATTACAAGAACTACAGCCAGCATTGTACATGGGGCCCTAAAGGTCAGAAAGCACATCTCCTTGGCTACAGCCACGGCCCCTGGTAAATCCTCCTTCCTCTAATGGGCTGAGTGGAGACAGTCATTACTCTCCACCCTCCCCTTAGAGAAAGTGATTTCTTGCTCTATGTTGCCCGGATGGTGAGAGGATCTCCATCCTTGCTCCCCTCACCCACACCTGTACCCCAGCTGTACAGGTAGTGATAAGATAGATTCCCTCCAGAGCTCGCTCGCTCTCTCATCACTTGTAAAGGCAGCAAAAATTTAAAAAGTCCTTCATTTCAAAGATGAAGGTCAGTGGGGGGGGGGGGGGGAGGTGAAAATCTTGGTATAAATTCCAAAGTATCTTTATCTTGGGAGATGCCTACGTGGGTAGTAACTAACAAGCAGAAAGAGATTTACCTTTTTTATTATAAATACGAGGTTAGTTTGGATCCTTAAATGCTAAAGGGGTGAAGATCTTGAAGCACAAAGCCCTCTCCCCGTCAGGATAGGCGCAGCGCAAAACCCGCCAGGAACTTCGGTGGCTTAATGCAAATGCCGGGGGTTTTGGCAGGGAGCCCTGCTCAGACCCATGGTCAACCACAGAGTCAGGCTGATGGAGACTTCATCTCAACAAAAACTTCCACCATCTCCAGACACTGGGAAAGGACCACAGCCAAGTGCCCACTCACTCTTAAAGCTCCTTAAAGCTCTAAAAGTGACACACATTACTTGGGCTCACTGTTCACCAAAGCAGGCCACAGGACAACACTCAACCAACAGTGCTGGAAAGCTCCATCTTACTGTTTGCCCAGCAGTGGGAGAACTGGAAATACTTGTGCCAAGCATTAAGGTGGTAGAAGAATGAATTTCCAGTACAGGTGGGAAAGTCAGGAATGGGAAGTCTCACTAAGATGAGGTCAGGAGGCTTTGGGAGAGGGAGAACTCATGCCCTACTGCCATAGACAGACCCTTCGGGAAGACGTACTTGACCTTGCACACACGTACCACTCTACTACGCCAGCCAGAAGCAGAGCGGCTTTCCCCATTCCCGGGGCGACAGGTCAGCCAAGGAGAAGCCACCGCACTGTGAATGCCCAGTTGCCTCTAATGGACTTTGATTCGGTTCTTAGCAGCCTTCCCAATGGACCCCTTTTCTCCTTAAAAAAGTGTGTCTTTCCTTTGTTCCCTGGACTTGCCTACAGTTTTGACACAGCTTGTTTCTCTCTTATTCCCGAACAGACCCACCTTTTGCTGGTAAAAATAACTGGCAGTTTTACTTTTAAGGTTCACATGGGTGAATTATGTCAATATTCAGTATATGGCACATCGTACCAAAACAGGCTCTTCACTAAGATCTGCCCCGAGTGACATTCCAGCTCCTCCGTGCAAACTACACCACTTCCGCGGAGATCACTTACCAGGGACTCACGGATTCAGGGAAGAAAACGGAAAAAAGGTAAAAAATAAGTGAAGGCTTCTGTCACCAGTATCTGATTGCTTTCAAAATGGGAGGTGATTGTACTGACCAGTAATTGTGGCAGAAACTGGCTGGTCACCAAAACCCATTTCCTTTTTTTTTTTTCTTTTATCCCCTGGCACACGGACAGTGTTTTCCTGCCTCTCTCCCAGGTAAACGCCATGTGTTCTAGCCAATAGAATGTAAGCAGACATCATATGTACCGCTTCTAGGGCTGGACCATAAAACTCACATATACTCCTTCCCAGGTTTCCCCTCCTCACGTAGGTTGACACAGACGAACCAAGTGGAACCACAGGATGGAAGAAGTCTGGGTCCCTGAATCACTGCTTGAAAGACGATTGTCCAGTCAGAATGACCAATTCTGGACTCCACTCCCAGAGTACAAGAATTAAATTAGTATTTGAGCCTATTTTTAAGAGGTTTTTTGGGGGGGAGGCAGGGAAGAGAAGCAATTTATATTCTTAAATAATAGCATAACTACTTTGAAAGAAAGGAATAATCATCAAGAACTCCATCATTTTAGCATCTCTTGTTTTGGCAAAACAAAAGATTCTCTAATCAGCACTTCCTAAATATGAAAAAACCGTAAGATCTACAAATTCTTGTGGATACAAATAGAGTAGCTCATTCCCTTTGCCCTGTCCTCTTATATGATAGTGTCCAGATATACAAGCTAATAACATCTAAAAACAAGAAAAAAGGTAATTTCTATGTACTCGCATTGATATGGAAGAAAATTATACCCAAACAGTAATTGATAACTCATCTTCTACACACTGAAAAAAACCTCTTTGTTCCATTTTTTTTTCTTAAATCCTCTTAAGTTTGCTTCTTCCGAAATCTTCATATGTTAAGCTAGTCCAAGGGTTGGCAAACTATTTTCAGGAAGGGCCCAACAGTAAGTAGGTCAGGCTTTATGCTCCATACAGTCTCTGTTGCATTTATTCAACTCAGGTGTTGGGGGGGGGGGGGGAGAAGCAGCCCCAGACCATGAGTAAGTGAATGAGCACGGGCATGTTCCAGTCAACAACCTAAAAAAACAAACCAAACAAAAACAAAACAAACACAGGCAGTGGGCCAGATTTGACCTTCAGGCCACAGTATGCTCACCTTTGCTCTAGTCCCTTCTCTAATGCATCAGCTTAAGCAATCCCCTGTACTATACCCTCATTTAAGAATGTATTTCTTTTTATTTCATTTTTATTTCTTGACTCAGCAAAGTTACTCAGTGCAAAAACAGTGTAGTTTCAACTCTCTGGGTACAGTCAATTAATATTTATCTTAATTAAGACACCCAATCATAAAACCAGGTACCACAAGACTCCTAAATGACCCAGTAACAAACATGAAAAATATCACTAAAAATTGGCTCCTGGTTTTCACAAATCCTCCCCCATCAATCCTCAAAAGTTATACTATATAATAATCTTATCACAGAGTGTAAGTGAAGAGATTAGTGCTGGCATTTGTGGGGGAAAAAAAGCCCAATTCTGACTTTAGAGGCAATATGAGAATAGTTGACACTAGGCACCATTTTAATGAATTTATTCAACAAGTTTGGTATAGATGTTCAAGACCATAAAACTGAAAGCACATTTTATTAGCAAAATCAATTTTTTTTTAAGATTTTATTTATTTGTCAGAGAGAGCACAAGCAGGGGGAGCGGCAGGCAGAGAGAGAAGCAGGCTCCTTGCTTAGTAAGGAGCTCCATACAGGACTCAGTCCCAGGACCCTGGGATCATGACCTGGGCTGAAGGCAGACGCTTAATGGACTGAGCCACCCAGGCGTCCCAGCAAAAACAAATCTTATCAGTATCTGCAATTTTAAGGACAAGATCAGAAACTTGGCAACTGATGGGTGATTCAGTGTCCCCGGAGTACCACGCACAAGTACACCCAGTACACAAGTAATCCCCTTCCTTGATTAGACACAGAAGAAATGTGAAAATGTATCAATCCCACCCATCTGAGGGCCACAAACAGGCCCCATTCCTCCATTCAGCTTCTTCATGAGGCTACAGCATTCCTTGGGCTCCTATGCCTCCAAGCTCCCGGAACTTCAGATCTTACAGCAGCCACTACTAGGTGCTTACCTATGATGCATCCTGCCCTTCTTCCCGGCTGACAGAAACCTGAGTTCATACAGGTGTCCGTCCCGTCCATGTAATTTAGGAAAAGATGCCACCCAGCTCAGGAGTACATTCTCACTGGTCTAAGCCAATCTTGGAGGTCCTGATATCCCATGGGGTCCAGGAAAAATCACTCAACAACCTGGGTCCTTAAGATTTATTATGTTTGCAAGAAGACGTTCTAATACTTGAGTTTAGAATTTCAATGGGTACAAATTTAACAACAAAAATCAAAACAGACTCCCACTTACGCTCAAAGTTTCAACAAATTCTTTTCATTTAAAACTCACCAGTGGCTATGGAGGATTCAAATGCCAAATTTAACCTTGGGTATGATGGTTGTTTAGTGAGTGCAATGCACAGAGTCATACAAAAGTGATACACGAAGTTATGTTACAATGTTATCAACAAAATAGCACTTCCAAAATGTTTCACTTTGTAACTAAAATGGACAGTAATACCTTTCCCTAGACTTCCTAAAACAGGAAGGTCGTCTTTCCACTTCTTTCCACAGTGTTAAAACAACATGCTGCAAGCATACTTAAGTTTCCTAATTTGAAGTCATTACAATAAATTTAAGTATCTGTTGTCTTGCATAGGAAGAAAACTAAGAAACAAAAAGAATCCAATATTATATGACACTTTAATCACAAACCTCAATATTTGAAAGCAGGAATGACTTACTGAGAGGTCAAACAAGGTCACAGAGAACATACCACAGGATGCAAGGCAGAACACCCTGCAGAACCCCAGAATGACCCTGGAATTTGGACACATGAATAACAGAAGGTGGAGAGAAACAGGTCCTCTACAGGGAGATCACCTGTAATTCTCTACACGGATCCACTGGACATCCCTTATCGCCAGGTACCTACCAATACCCTGTACATTTAGACAAATATTCCCACTCAGTGAACAGCTATATAATCTTAGAAGAAATTGATTAGACATCCCACATTTAGAGCTCCTAGATCTAGGGGAGGCTGAGGGTGAGGCACGGGGGTGCACACAGGGAAATGTAATGAAATTCTTCTGCATACTGAATCGTGGGACTACCAGCCTACTTCCTGTGCTCCACTCCACAAGAAGCTTATAATCAGGCTGAGAGCCATAGGCAAAATGAGAGCATCATTCTTGGCAAAAACTAAATTGAGTCCAGAGAACTCAATCTTAAAAAGGAAGCCAAGCATCAACTTAATATCTGAGGACATTCTTTGGTATGAAAGAAAACAAGAAAAAAAAATTCTCAGAGAAAACGGAGGCAAGGCAGGCAAGGTGGATCATTACTATCTTGAAAACGTGTATCATATTCAAGAAAAAACAGGATGTTTTAAGTAACATAAGCAGAGAACAAGAATGTACAGAAATTAACATGAAAGCTGTAAATTTTTAGAATACATAGTTTAAGAATTTAAGCTAAAGACACACATGCCCAAGGAGTACAAAAGAAGGGCGCTTTTTTTTTTTTTGCTTTTTTTTTTTCCCTTTAATTAAGGCTTCATCAAGAGATCCAGCATTCAACTGATACTGTTAACTGAACATGGAAAAAAAGTTTCGTGGTAAGAAATAACCAAAGAAATAATACAAGAATTTTTCCTGGAGCCGAAGGACAAAGTCTCCAAAATAAAGAGGTGCACTGTCTGTTCTGCACAATAAATGAACGAGATCTGACACGGTGTATCACTGTGACACTGCAGAATAGCTAGATGGTAACAACTAATAGATGTAACTTACGCACAAAAAGCTTTTCTAAGCGTTTCACATGAATTCTCATATAATCCACGAACAACTGCTGAGAGGTATAAAGTGCTTTTATCTTCATTGTACGCAAGAGAACCTGAGGCATAAGAGTTTGATAGTAGCTAGGAAGTGACAAAGCGAAGCAGTCTGGTCTTGTACTCATCTTTTAGTGGCTATGCTGAAAAACATTCCAGAGGCAAAAAAAAAAAAAAGGACACGCGGAAGACCAGATATCAGAATGACAGACTTTGCTACAATCCGGAAAGCTGGAAGACAATGGAGCATTATCTTCAAATTTCTGAGAGAAAAGCATTTTCAGACTGGAACCAAACCGTGCATCAGATAGGAGTGTTGATAAAGGGATATTTAGGCAAAGAAACTTCAGTCTTACCTCTTACACGCTTTCTCAGGAATTTAAGAATGAAAGCCACCAGAATGAGGAAGTAAACCAGGTATGAGTGTCATCCAAGAGGACAAAGGAAAAAGAAATCCCCCGGTAACACCTGGGTGACTCTGTGTCCTACACCTGGATGACAAACAGCCCGAACAGCACCAGGAAGTCAGAGGTCCAATAAGGGAACAACACAGAACTAGTAAACACTGGAAAGTTCAAACAGTTGAAAAACAGAACGGAGAGAAATCTGAGGGTGCTTTTGAAGGATGTGATCTATTTCTGCCCATATATTCAAAGAAAACAAACAGGGAAAAAATACAAAAAAAAATAAAATAAAATTGTATACTGCTTGGGTCACAGAGACAATACTTACGGTCATATTTTATTTAATATATAGAAGTAAATATAATTAGTGGAGAGGGAAAGTGACTGCTTCTGAGAGTAAAGGATGAGCTGTTCTTTTTTATAATCCCTCTAGCACTACTTGTCTTAACTCTGAACACAAACTAAAGAATTATATAAAAGGATTATTTCAAACCTTTACTACCTATCTTGTTTCCTCCTTCCAGAGAGAATCATCTTACCAAATCAGGCTGCTCTTAGTTCCTCCTTACATCGTGAACAGCTTAGTTGTTCTCGGTCTGAACCTTAGGAAAAGCCAAGAGAGACCACCAACTGGGCTCCATGAAGAAACTACAAACTTGAGCTGCAAGTGGCCATTTCCTGAACCTAAATCAAGGCACTTCTTCAGCTACTGCTCAGACTAGGAATCCTGGAACCTGCTCATTTTAAGCCAGTATTCATGCTTCAACATTTTTCTGTGGCTAATTCTAGCTACTTTGGGAGATGGTTACAGACCATCAGATCCAATATCAAATTCTGCTGTCATTATATGCCGAAGCTAAGAGGCTGTCTTGATATTAGGATGCGAAACACATCCTAATATCAGAAACATTCCCGTGTGGAAACGTCTATTTTAGAAATGATGAAATATGGTCATTCATTAACACAAAACTGAACACTTCAAAGTCATGAGTCTCAGGTTAGAGGAAGCCTTAAAAACGATCCATGGAATCTTAACACTAATCCGACATTAAATCCTCTTAGACCGTAATCAACCAAATCTCTGACAACTCCAGAGAATGTACCATGTTTCTAGGCAGTTCCTACTTCTCCGGTCTAGACACTCCCTGTCCGAAGTCATAAAGCATACTACAGTATTTGGGATTCAAAGTCTAGCCACAGGAGACCAAACCTCAGCTGGAGTGGCAAAAGACCAAACTTTATTTCTGTCTCACGAAGAAGTCTGCATAGGTTGTCCAGGATTAAGTGACCCAGCTGTCAGAAACCCCAGCTCCACCTTTCTCATTCCTCCGCTGTGCAGGACCTCAACCTATGGCCCAAAATAGCACCCTCTGCATTTTGTTGAGCAGGGTGCAAAGGCAACAAGTATAGAAGCTACTTCCCCAACAGCACACTATTCTCCAGGGTCCGTAGCCCAACCACATGGCCACACCTGTGTCCAAGGCAGGCTGGGAAAAGGACACCAATACAGGCTACTTGTACCCTGCTCAAGATTCTATCAGTATAAAAGAGGGGAAAAAATAGGGATTGAGAGGCTAATGGCCATCTCTGCCACACTCACCAGAGACCCAGTGGTCCCCTTCACAGATCACTGCTCTTCACTGAAAAGAGAATGGGTTTGTACTTAGATCTCCGTGATTACCTATTTACATCTTAATAGAGGTTTTCTAGAAACCAGGATGGCTTCAACTCAGATCTATCTTCTGAAAGTACTTGGCTAGATCTAGGGAAGAAAATAGTCCTTTCGCAGTTAAGCCCCAGATGCACTAGTTATGACAACTATGGTGGTAAGCTTATAGATCTTAAGGAAAGCTCGTGGATCACTGTGAATCATTCTGATAACAAAAAAAAATTTCGTTTTCATAAAGATCATCAATCAAGCTCATTTTAAGTCTGGTTTTAACTTACCAATGAAGAAAACTCCTTGAATGGTTCCCATATTACATGTGATTAATGGCAGTTGTTCTTTCGGAACTTGGACTGAAGTTTGTATTCAATCAAAAATCGTGCACTATTCAAATTACAAAACAAATATAACCCTGGATACTGGTTGAAACATGTGTTTGATGTCTACCACGTGCCAGAGCACAGTTAGGGGCCAGGGCTGCTGTGGACTGAGGTGGGAATGCTTGTGTTTGCAGCAAGCTGAGTGCCATATACAAGAGAGGTAACCAACATACCATGACTGAGAGGAGATTTACGTGTGCCAAAGGAAGTGGGGGGGGGGGGGGGTGGAATCAAGTAGAGATGGAAAGACAGGCAATTCTGTCAGAAGGAATTGTACTGGCTGATGTCTGAAATGACCACACTGATTGGAAAGAGTAAGAAGCTCAAAGTGGCTGTGGGAGGGATCCAGGGCAGCAGGCAGGTAAGTTCAAGGTTCTGCAGTCTATTCTGGGAACAACGGGAGTCTGCCAACACTGTTAAAATGGATGTGAACACTTTGGGTTGGCTGAAGTGTGAAAGATGTCCCCGTGAGGAAGGACCAAGGGCAAGAAATTGCTGGGATGGATCGGAACACAGTGGTGGGAGGAGACGCCATGCCAGACAAAGCTTAAGGGCTCACCTCTGTTTTCTGCACGGAGCCACAGAGAGCTTGGCACACATTAAGTGCCCAACACACGAGTGTTAAATAAAACATGATTTCAAAAGACTGTTCCACTTATATTAATATTTTAAGAAGGAAACTACAACAGACAGTACAGGAAAGCTGCGTATGTAATCACATGTTAGATAGACACAAAAGGGAATTTATACTAAAAGCTTAAACCCAAGAGCTTTCTGTGCTTTTTTCTTTAGTTTGTTTAAACTAAAAGGTGCTAAAAGGTTTTTGTTTTCCCACTCCAAGCAATAATAAAAGCTCAAAGGACAAATGAGGTCTAGGTTAAAATTAATATTAAGCTTAGAGACAGATGCTATTTAGTTTAGTCAGCCAAGGAAAAGTAATTCACTTCTTTCTAAAACACCCAGACTTAAGGGTTTTTACGTGAAAATACTACTCAACTATGAACTCTATCACAGAAACGTTGCGTATGCCACGGTAAAACAATTAAAACCACCTCAAAAATTCATCATTCTCTTTCCTCATCCATCCTCAAAAGCACATGAGGTTTGTATTTAAAATATCCTTAAGGCCCTGCATTTCACTAATTAGAATATCTTCGTAGGAACAATTGAATGTTGCAAGTATCCTAAAAGTAGATATAAGCCCCTCATCTCCAAAACCAAACCAAACCAAACCAAAACACAAAGGAAACTACCCCAGTTCAAGACCACCGGCAGGTAAGAGGGAGTGGTGGTGGCCAGATGGCATAGCAAAGTACTCAAAACTGTTTAACATCCCAGAAAAAAAAAAAAAAAAAATTCCTCCAAGGAAAAATAATGATTTTTACACTAGTAAAGAAAAAACAACTTATATTCTGATTAAATCTTGTGGGGAAATAAAGTTTATTTTAAGCCTATGGTCGCATTTTTATGAGAACTGGCATTCCAACAGACTTACCCCATTAACTAGATAGTGCAGTCAGTCTTAGATAATTCACCCCATGCAATTAAAAGCCTCTCAGGGTGGTAGAGAGAGTGAGGCCCCGAGCCGATTACGACGACACCACCCCTGAAGAAAAGCACCTAGCTAGAGTCCACCTCCAGAGTCAACACAAAACCAATTCACTGACCTACGGAGCCTCAGGAATTCGGATTCCTGGACTTTATTCCAAAAATACTTTTATTTCAAGATTTTCTGGCTTCAGAATTTCCTAAAGCTTCAAAACCAGCATGTGGACAACCCTACACGTTCACAAACTCTTAACACCGCATTCCTGCAAGCTTAGTAATTTCACTAAGTCAAGTGTTTCAACATTTGCCTTTTACAAATAACTATGTTTCAGGACATCCTGTATTCTTTAAACATAAGACAACATCAATAACAAGGTTGCATTCCCCCAATCCTCCCACCTTGTTGCTAAAATAGTGTAAAAGGCAAATTGCCAGGTTAAACATACTCAAAGCATTTTAAATATTCAAGTAGTTCTAAGTTTCCTTCTACCCCTCCCTTCCATTCTCTCTCATTCACTTATTCTTTATTCTTATGCATGATCCATAAGCTACAACCAAAAAAACTAACCATCTGGATAGTTCAGATGACACAGTAAACTAAAGTACATATAATTTTCTACCACACTCCATACTACTGCAGACATAACCATAAAATGACCATAGTCCATTTTAACAACATATAAACTTTTTTACATGTTGCTTAGAGTTTTGGTATTTGGCAACATAAGCACAAAACACGGTACACCAGACTTAACTCTCTTCCTCTCCAAAAAAAATAGGTAAGGGTGTATTCACCTTTGTTCATAATAATCTTTGCATTTTTACATATTCTCAGATTTATCCTGAAGTAGGGATATTTTAATATCACAAAATCTAAGAGGATGAAAAATATGTAAAATTTTAAAAATGGCTTATTAAAAAAAAGTATCACTTCTAAAACTTAACTCAAGTTTTTGCTTAATTTGAATGCCCTAAATCAGTTATATTAAGGTAACTTACCTACATTCCTCAGAACATCAAAATCAACAGCTAGGAAATTGAGAGGTCTGATTCAAGTTATTTGTCCCAAAATAAAATACTTCATGGTTGTACATAAGAAACTGTCTTTTTCATAGAGCAGAAACTGCAAGTAGACTAAAAGAAATCCAAACACCAGACCATTCAATGAATCCTCTCAGGAGACCACGGTTATTCAAGGACCAGCTGGGTCTTGCAGCAGTAACACAGCTGAGTGTAACGTCTCCCCCACCACCACCACCAACAAACTAAAGAATTTTCATTGGACTCTTTGCCAACAAAACATCACAGACTTGTCTGAAGCTTAAAGGGGGGGGGGGGGGACACTTGTACACAGATGTTTCTTGGTTATATTGTACATCACTTACAGAAAGACTGAAGACCAAACACAAAGTTCTGTACAGCAAGCAACTTACTGGTCTATCCAGACCATCTCTGCAAATAGGAGGGACTTTAGCTTGTCAGATTAAATCAGCATTCACTGGTGCTGGGTGACTGCCTTTTTTTTTTTTTTTTTTTTTTTTTTAAGATTTTATTTATTTGACAGAGACAGCCAGCGAGAGAGGGAACACAAGCAGGGGGAGTGGGAGAGGAAGAAGCAGACTCCTAGCGGAGGAGCCTGATGTGGGGCTCGATCCCAGAACGCTGGGATCACGCCCTGAGCCGAAGGCAGACGCTTAACGATTGCGATTGCGCCACCCAGGCGCCCCTAGGGTGACTGCTTTTTTTTTTTTTTTTTTTTTTTAAGATTTTATTTATTTACTTGACAGAGAGAGAGAGACAGCCAGCGAGAGAGGGAACACAAGGAGGAGGAGTGGGAGAGGAAGAAGCAGGCTTCTAGCAGAGCAGGGAGCCCAATGTGGGACTCGATCCCGGAACGCCGGGATCACGCCCTGAGCCGAAGGCAGACGCTTAACGACTGAGCCACCCAGGCACCCCGGGTGACTGCTTCTTAATTAAAGAACCCAGAATATTCCAGTGACTTGAATTAAAAAAAAAAAAAAAAAAGTTTTGAAGGAAACGTCTTAAGTATGTACCCACATCACAATAGGAATACAGATTTAAGGTATACTCTTTATTGATCTAAGTTCAATTTGATTTTTCATTTTCTATCAGTGTAGGAATATTACCTCCTATACTAAAAACTGACGATTTTCATAGCCTTTAAACTCAGGAAATTCTGAGTGCTCACGGATTATGAGATGATTTATGTATAAGGAACTTACATATAAATTTGCTTTGTAATTATTTAAATATTTATAATCATCTTGGGAATCTTATCTAAATACCAAAATATTAAAAATATTTACACTCCAGTGGAGGAAAACCCATTCTTTACAGATTGCACTGTTTGGATCAACATTTCTTTCAGAGAAAGTAAAATTGGAAGATTTAGAAATCTTGGGCCAGTGTAACCGCTCTTAGCATTACTAGTAACTGGAGTCACTGAAGCTGACTTCTCCCCGTAGTCAATACAGGCCCCTGAAATGAATGCCTTTTAAATCCCGACAACAGGCTGTCCCATGCAGATAACCGAAATAATGCCAGCAAGTCTTGCAGGCAGGCAGTCTACACATGAGGTCAAACACTCCAATAGTGGGACCTGGGTGCAAACCTGTTGGTGCTGGAGCCCACGCTCTGACCCATGCCGCAGCCCCTGCACTAACGTGTCCTCCTTCAACCGCACGCACGTCACACACAACCCTGAGCTCTACTGCGTGGAGGAGGGGGTGCGCGCAGTCCCCAACGGAGAAACAGGTGATTCCCCAAGTTCATTTGGGAATGCTTTCTAATTCAAAATTCATTTTCCTAGAGCAATACTATTGTTAACAATTATATCAATTCTCTGGAAATAAAACACTACTTTTCTTAACAAAAATAATTTTACAATTCTCCTGGAAACAGGGCCCAGTCATGGAAGAGGGGCTAACACTGACGATGGACACCCCTTCCGGTGCTCAGAGCATCTAGTTCATTCTATGCAACCTTATTCTAGGAGAATAGGGTGGTCTAGGGAGGAAGTTAGGATTTCTAGGAGTGCCTCTGTGGCCCAACTCTAGGGGTCACCGTTCACACCACATTCTACAGAAAAGAAACTCAGCAGCAGTACGTTTACATTAAAGTGGATGGTTTATGGAGGAATCTTGAGCCCAAACCATTCCATTAAAATACAATTTTATTATGCAATTTAAAAAAATTAAAAAAATAAAGAGGATGGTAACAGTGCCCTTAGAGCCCTAAGGCCTTCCAAGTTCATACAGCTGCTTAGAGACACAACCAGGATCACAACTCTTATTTTCAGCTGCTCTTTAATGGTGCATTTAGGATATAAGCAAATTTTTATCCTCTTTACCACTGTGTATTCAACTGTCTTAGGGGAAATGGCATTGAGTAACAGACAAATCCTGCAGTGAGAACATCAAATATACTAAAAGGAAAACCTGCACACACTAGAGACAAACCTACAGAAAACAACTCATTAAAAAAAAAAAAAAAAAAAAAACGACCAAAGACATCCCACACCTATGTAACATATTAAGCAGTCTGTGTCCCAAAGCTCCAAACAAAAACAAGAGTATTTCACTTGCATTACCCAAACCCGAACCCCCCCTTATTCTTTATCTCCCACTGACTACACCACAAAGGAGATAGTGATTTGTAATTATGACTACCATGTGCGTCTGCTGAGACAAAATCATCTGGTCCTGAGGCCAGCGTCATCTGCATTAATGTCATAGGAGGGAAGCACTGTGGCCACCATCGCTGATGCCAATTAAGATAAGGAGCCAGGACATTCAGTCCTCAACTGGGTCTCAAGACAGATGACATTTTCTACAAAGAGAACCTAGGCCCCAAACCAAACACCCTATGTTCCACATTTTTTAACCCGGTATCTGTCAGTGATAAAAATTATCTAGGCATGAAAACATTTGGTTACTCAATGGGGTAAAGCACCATAGCAGTTTTCCCAATTCCTGAAACTGCACAACCACCTGCCAATCATCACAAATAATCAAAGGGAGAGAGGTAGAAAGAAAACAACAACAACAAAAATCAACACAGGTCTTGAAAAAGTATTGGTGTGGGAACTATGCAAAGATTATATGACAAGACTGCTTAATCCATGTTAGAGAATCAGAAAGAGATTCAACCTCCACAAATACGTTCCTGAGAAAGGCAAACTACCTACCAGAAACTAAATCATGTTTCCAGTTTCCTAGGCATGTGCAAAACACACTCGGAACTTGCCCCCCTTTCCCCTACTTGATTCACAAAGTTAACTTGGGTTGAGAAACTTAACCTCTCTTTATTCCCTGACATGCCAGTAAGAACCCAAGAGGGAAAAAAGTTACATGGTATCCTATACAGAAAGACTAGAAGTCCTCCCAGAAGCAGAAATAATGAATTAGACATCACTGGAAATTAACATCTCTGAACCCAACTTTTAAAACGTTGTAGGATGCCAGAGACCACCAAGTCCAGGTGCAGCGGTGGGGGAAGGGTCTTCACCAAGAGTTCAGCCAGCTCCAGTTATCACAGACGCCTGGACGTGCTCTGAAGACGCTGGAAGCAAGTCAGAAGGCCCAGTGCTTGCATCAGGGGCCTCTCTGCACAAAGGAAATCTTCGGTAAGATGCTGCACTTTGACGTAGCACACACGTGCAGCAGGCACTTCGAGGAAAAACTCCCACATCTCCCCCATCACTCTGAGTCAACCAGCACTCAGATACTATACCCACATAACACACGTGTTATCAACGGCTACAATTTCTAAGATGGAAACGTAGTCACAAAGCACACAATAGGCAAGTGGGATGCAGACGTTAACGTGCTCATTCCGAAGCCCAGGGTCTGACCCAGTCCACAGCCCCTGCACATACATGTTCTCCCTCCACCCCAGGCACCTCATCACACCCCCTTGCTACACTGCTGGGACAGGCAGTCCTCAACTTACAAGCACATTATCCTCCAAAGCTCATTTGGAAATTTATTCCAAGTCAAAATTCATTTTCCTAGAGAGATGGGATTAATGATGATTAGGTTCCCAGGCTAGCCCCCAAACTAAAGCCCATTTAATCTATAATGTAAGAAAGACACTCCCCTAGCACTTAATATATGTATGGAGACCAAGCAGCTGAACACCAGTTAAGGCATTGTGTCAATGGGGACAAAACACAGTCACAGAAGAGAATTAAAGAAGCTACTTTGCTACTGACTCTACAGCCATCATCTCCAGTCTCAGGAGTCAGAAGAGAGTAGAGGAAGAGGGGTGGAAAAAAAATGGGAGAATGTTCTCTGCTTTTCTAAAACATAAAGAGATGAAAGAGGAAGGAATTTCATTTTCCACCCTGCCTCTTCCTTCTCCTCCCTTTACAATCCCAAATGAGACATAAGACTTCAGGCCTTCCTCACTCCAGTCAGACAGGTGGTCTCCTGCCTACTCCTTGTGTATAGAAACAGCCCACCTGAAAACACCAAGAGCAAAATTTTGCTTCAAAGATAAAATCTGTCAGGGGCACCTGGGTGGTACAGTCAGTTAAGAGTCCAACTCTTGGTTTCAGCTCAGGTCTGATCTCAGGGTCATGAGATTGAGCCCCATGTTGGGCTCTATACTCACTGGGGAGTCTGCTTGGGATTCTCTCTCTCTTCTCCTTCTGCCCCCTCCCTACATACACACACACACTATCTCTCTCTCTCTCTCTCAAATAAATAAATCTATCTTTAAAAAAAAAAAAATCTGTCGGGATAGCTGGGTGGCTCGGTCGGTTAAGCATCTGCCTTTGGCTCAGGTCATGATCCCAGGGTCCTGGGATCGAGTCCTGCATCATCAGCTCCTTGCTAAGCAGGGAATCTGCTTCTCCCTCTGCCTGCAACTCTTTCTGCTTGTGCTCTCTCTCTCCTCTGACAAATAAAATCTCTAAAAAATAAAAATAAAAAAAATTTTTTTTAGATCTGTCATTTCTTAACATCTTCCACCAAAGCAGAGAACTTTCTTCCCCATTTTCAATCCAACTATCTTAGTACACACATAAGAAAGCCAGTATCTAGGACAATGAAATGAAACCTAGGAACAGAAAATTTAATTCAAAATGTTAACACCATGTGAAAAAAAAAGGACTTGAAAAGACATTTCTCCTAAGAATGCGTACAAATGGCTGATAAGTGCATGAAAAGATGCTCGACATCAAAAGTCTTCTGGGAAATGCAAATCAAAACCATGAGATACCATTTCACACCCATTAGCTTGGCTATTATCAAAATGTTAGTGAGGATGTGAAGAAATTGGAACGCTCTCAAATTCATAGTCAGAATGTAAAATGATACAGCAGCTGTGGAAAATGATCTGGTGGCTCTTCAAAGAGTTAAATATAGAACTACCACATGACCTTGTATTCCGCTCCTAGGTATATACCCAAAAGGACCGAAAGCAGGGGCTTGAACAGATATGTGTAAACCCATGTTTACATCACCATTATTCACAATAACTACAAGGTTGAAGCAATCTGAGTGTCCATCAACAGATGAATAGATAAAATGTGGTACATAAATACGACGGAATATTATTCAGCCATAAAAAGGGGAGGAAATTCTGACTCACGCTACAAACAGATGAACTTTGAAAACACGCTAAATGAAATAAATCAGACCAAAAGGACAAATATGGTAGCAGTCTTCTTACTTGGGGTACCAAGATAGGCAAACTCATACAGACAGTAGAATAGTGTTTACCAGGGGCTGGTGGGAAGATTGAATGGAAAATTAGCCTTTAACGAGTTCAAAGTTTCTGTTTGCATTGATGGAAAATTCTGGAACTAGATCATGGTGATGGTTACATAACATTATGAATTTAGTTAATGCCACTGATCTATGTACTTAAAAGTGGTTAAAATGGTAAATTTTATGTTACGTATATTTTACCACAAACAAACCAAAAACAGACCACAAACCAGAAGAACTAGAGCTAACAGCATAACTTCATTGCAACCTCAACTTTCCTAATCTATAGAATAGGAGAAAAATACAGTATTACGTGTCTTCAAATTTTGGGCTGCCTCATAACTATCCGGTATCTCAAATATTAAACCCACAAATAGAAGGGTCTACACCCTAGCATGCATCATCATGCTGACCACCGTGGCACGACCCGGCTGCCAGGGAGAAGCTCTTCTGAGTTAGACCATCACATACAAAGAATCCACTTATACACGTGAACAGACACCTTAACTTGGTGAGTTTCATTGTGAAAATCTTATTTAAATTCTCATTGTACCAACATAAAGTCACGAAATAAAGGATTTCAGAGAAGGGTACAATTAGGATAGTAACCAGAGTGCATTTGCTGACAAAGAGTGTTAGATGAAGTTGTTTAAAATTAAGAAGGGGGGCGCCTGGGTGGCACAGCGGTTAAGCGTCTGCCTTCGGCTCAGGGCGTGATCCCGGCGTTGTGGGATCGAGCCCCACATCAGGCTCCTCTGCTATGAGGCTGCTTCTTCCTCTCCCACTCCCCCTGCTTGTGTTCCCTCTCTTGCTGGCTGTCTCTATCTCTGTCAAATAAATAAATAAAATCTTTAAAAAATAAAAAAATAAAGAATAAATAAATAAAATTAAGAAGGGGGCGCTAGGACAGCCAGTGGGACCCGTGGCCAGCAGTCACTGGGGGAGTCCTGCAGACTCCAGGTAGAGCAGCCTGGCCAGCCTAGGGGGCTCCAGCGAAGAGCGTAAAACTCAAAGTGAGCACAAAACACATAACCTCACAATGTGTCACACACCCTGGGAACAGGTTTCTAGACAGGCAGTTAAATCAAGGTACTGCGGTTCCTACGAGCCCTCCAAACCATTTAGCACCAGTGTGGATCTTACTTCCAGACAGACTGACACAACTACCTATATATGGAACATTCCCACTCAAGGACCACTTAATAAGAAACTCCTCCAGGGTTAAGTAAATCTCAACCTGGCTGCATGGTTCCAAGAATAAGAGCCGTCTCGTGAACTTCCTTGTATTACAGAAGTCTCAAACACGATGCATAACATAAAGCGAGCATTCAATAAATGCTAATAAATCAGATTTTCTTAGCTAGCCATTAAATAGGAGATGGATCAAAACCAAGAAGAGGTAAACAACTTTTTTTCTTGTGATGAGAAGTGTTAAGATCTTTCTCTAAGCAATTTTTAAACACGCAACACAGTAGCATCAATTATAATCACTATGCTGTACATTACATCTGAGGCCTTAGCTTATAAAAAGACAAAATGCTTCATGAAGTTGCGTGTTATCCTTGGGAAGGGGTCACGCTCATCTTCCTCTGTACTGTTCCAATCGTAGTATACGAGCTGTGGAAACAGGTACCTAAATGATTTTTAACATGTAAAAACAAATATTAAAAAATAGATACATGTAATACTCCCAACTCTTTCCTGAGACCATATTGTAGTTACCCTTTTGAAAAGCAACTTGAATGTCATAAAATGGATTTTGTGTAATCTTACTTTGAATGGGAACCTCTGAGTGTAGGCTTAGTTCACAACAACCCCCTTTCTCAGAGAATGTCTCCTTTTCACTCACTGAGGTGGGCTCCACTGTAAGAACAACAGTGAATCGTCCTGGTGTGGACGACTATCTCAAATGGGGTCAGACTGTCTCTCCCCCACCACTTGGATTTGAAATAGCTAGGGAGGCACAGTGTGTCTGTGGAAGTCCCTGGAACTGGAAAACATAAATCCCAGCACTGTGGAGTTAGCCTCCTCCTGCCATGCGCTCATGAGCAGAGGAAACAAGTCTCTGCAGAGAGAACGCTACCCAAGCCCCAAGAGAAGCAGAAATGAACAATAAGAATGACCGACCTGACTTGGTTCCAGACAATGTCCTTGACATTAACTTCTGAGAAATATTCCATACCCTTTTAACACCTATCCATTTTTTAACCCGGTTAGCTTGAATTGATTTCTATTACTTTCAATTAAGAGTTTTAAACTGTTGCCAAGAATTTATCATAGGAACACTGTAGATGATGGTTAGCACATTTTCTACAACTGTGATGACTTAGAAACAAACTGAATGTCACCAAGGAACGGATTAGAAAATTACAGTGACTCAATGAAATGCAACCATTTAAAAAATATGCAGTTTAGGGGCACCTGAGCAGCGCAGTCGTTAAGCGTCTGCCTTCGGCTCAGGGCGTGATCCCGGCGTTGTGGGATCGAGCCCCACATCAGGCTCCTCTGCTATGAGCCTGCTTCTTCCTCTCCCACTCCCCCTGCTTGTGTTCCCTCTCTCGCTGGCTGTCTCTCTCTCTGTCAAATAAATAAATAAAATCTTTAAAAAAAAATATGCAGTTTATAAAACTAGGAAAAATGGGTGTTTTAGGATTACAACCATGCAAAACGTCTAGAACAAACATGGGAAAATGAAGACAGTAGACATGAATAGGGGTTCGTGGGCTGTGGGTCACTGATGCTGTTTTAATTTCCTGTCTACTAATTAAAACCAGGAAGAAAAAGCTAATAAATCGCCAAAAACTAGAAACAACATAGATGTCCATCATCAGTGGTTGAATAAGAAAAACTGAAGTACGTCCATATAATGAAATACCACTCAGAGACCATTGATACAAACGGCCTGTGTGTTTGAGATGTTGCTCTAAGTGAAAGATGCCATCACAAAAGGCATGTAATGCTCTTTCCATCGTATCTGGAAGGACAAAACCATAAAGACAGACTGTGATCAGCATTTGCCTGGGAGTCAGGGGAGAAGGCTGAAAGGGACACAAAGAAACCGCATGATAGACATTTCTATTTTTTTGATGGTGGCTGATGATATATTTGCCAAAGTTCAACGAACTGCCCACCTAAAAAGCCAATTTTTGCTGTAAGGATACCTCAGTTAGTCTGACTTAAAAATAAGGACACTAAGCTTGGAAACCAAACCAAAGCTACTGAGGCACGTGTTTTCTAACATTGGATGACATTCATTCACATTTATCAGGTGCCCACGTATGCCCAACACTCTGGTAGGCGTTACTACAGAGAGAACAAAATAAAACGATACAAACAGAAATCGTAGTCAGTGAAGGAAAGCACAGGCAATCCGGTTGCTATCATAGGGTCAAGGTCTCTGAGCCAGTCACGTGTTTAGCTGAGACCTGAGGAATAAGTAGCAGAGAAGAGGAAAAGCAGGGAAAGATTTTAGATGTACTATTATAACAACAGTTGGGGCGCCTGGGTAGCGCAGTCGTTAAGCGTCTGCCTTCGGCTCAGGGCGTGATCCCGGCGTTATGGGATCGAGCCCCACATCAGGCTCCTCCGCTATGAGCCTGCTTCTTCCTCTCCCACTCCCCCTGCTGTGTTCCCTCTCTCGCTGTCTCTCTGTCACATAAATAAATAAAATCTTAAAAAAAAATAAAATAAAATAACAACAGTTAACAACTCACTAGCAACTCAACTGTTTAAATATATGAAGTGTGGTTATATTTTATTATTTTGATATGATGTAGGATAGGGCTTCCTAAGTAAGCAAATGAAGCTCTCAAAACGGCAGTAGGGGTAGTGGCCAGATACAAAAAAATGCTGTGGATTTGGGGGGCCCTCAAGAGTATTATGGCTCCCCCGTCCACTGCTGATATTTCAAAAGTGATGAACAGAATGTACACAGTTCCCTGACATAAGACTGCCTAAAAGGTTAATTAAATCTCATGTCCTGGTGTTTTCAAGAGATGTATTGTACTTGTTTTTAATCTTGGCTGAAGTTACCATGGTTTCCTCAAGTTTATGAAGATTCTAGATGATCACTAAACACACACTTACTTACCAAGAAGTGAACAAAAGTGTCCTCTGCCTGGTATTCAAAACTCTTCACGCTGCAGGGTTCGAGCCCCAAGACACCTCCTTCACTTGACTTCAGAGGCACTCCCCTATCTTTATCCTCCTCAACTCACATGCTGCTCCTTGGCAAATGCCTCTGCAGGCTTCTCTGACCAACCTCCTAATGTTGGGAGTAATTCATGGCCCAAGTCTCTTACTCCCTTCTCTTCCTACATTCATCTGGTTTTAAATACATTCTGTTTGATGGCAAGCCCCACAAGCATCTCATTGTCTGGATCTTTCCCCAAGGCTCCAGATTTGAAGACCCAACTGTTAATTCAACATCTGCATCTGCATACCTAATGGGCAACTCAAACTTCCTGCATCTAAAAGAACTCCAGGCTTCTAGAGTCACACAAATTCTTTCTCGCCCCAGTGTTCCTTACTCTCAATAAAAGCTGCCTCTATGCGCCCAAGCTGATCATGCCAAAAACCTAGCGGTCAGCCTTGATTCCCCTCTTGCCCTCTCATCTCATCAGCAAGTAACATAGGCACCGCCTTCAAAATATATTCCAAATGCAACTATTTCTCACCTTCACTATTACTTCAGGTTCAAGACACCCATCTCCCTCTCCTGAAGGACTGAGTAAATCATTAGCCTCTTGCCTCCTTACAACACATTCTCCACAAAGCAATCAGAGTGAGTTCTCAGCTCATTGCAAATCCCCTCTCAAAGCCCCGGGCCCTCATGAGACAAAAAATGGACCTACTGACATAGAACAACAATTAGCAACACATTAGCCTTTGCACTGAAGGTAACAAGAAATACCTTCAAAGTCAAGAGAGTCCTCCTGTTACCCCTAAATCAGAGAATATTGCTTAAATTTAGTAATCAACACTCAGATGCAGTGAAAGAATCCCTTAAAACAAAAACAAAACAAAATCAATGACCATCCATCCCTAAATCAATGTGTTCAAACTAAATACTCTCCGCCTCTTATCTGATCAGACCTCCACAGTCACCTTGGAGGCTGGGAGGGAAAACAAAGCTCTTCATCTTTTGACCACAGAAATTTTAAAAATCTGAAGTAATCTGGTTTCACCTTAAATAGAAAAGGAGACTGGAAAATAAATACTAAGTTTTGAACCTCTCATACCTAGTCGGAAAACAGCTACCATTAGAAAAGATTATCTACAGAAATTTCTCCTAACCAGTATGACTTCAACATAAAATGTACACCAAATGTATCCAAAGTGTTGTTAGTATGTTAAATAATCTTTCCAGAAACTTCAGTTTTAAATGTATAGGTCCACAACTGCATAAAAAATAAAATACCGAGGAGTAAATTTAATCAAGGAAGTAAAAGACCTGTACTCTGAAATAAGACACGGATAAAAAAAATTGAAGTTGACGCAAATAAATGGAAAGATATGCTGTGCTCACGCTTGGAAGAATTAATATGGTTAAAATGTCCATACCACCCAAAGCAATCTACAGATTCAATGCAATCCCTATCAAAATACCAATAACATTTTTTCCCAGAACTAGAACAAATAATCCTGAAATTTTTAATCGAACTACAAAGGAACCCAAGTAGCCAAAGCAATCTTGCAAAGCTGAAGGCATAACAAGACCAGATTTCAAACTATACTACAAAGCTATAGTAATCAAAACAGCTTGGCATTGTCTCTCTCTCTCTCTCTCTCATACACACACACACACACACACACACAGAAATAAATGTACACTTGTATGGTTAATTAATCTAGGACAAAAAAAGGCAAGAACCATACAACGGGAAAAAGTCTTCAAAATGGTGCTGGGAAAACTGGACACCTGAAAGAATGAAACTGGACCACTTTCTTACACCATACATAAAAATAAACTCAAAATAGATTCAAGACCTAAACATAAGGCCTCAAGCCATAAAAATCCTAGAAGAAAACATAGGCAGTAATCTCCTTGACATCAGCCTTAGCAATGTTTTTTTGGATCTGTCTCCTCAGACAAGGGCAACAGAAGCAAAAAGGAGTAAGTGGAACCCCATCAAGTTAAAAAACCTTTTGCACAGCAAAAGAAACCATCAACTAAATGAAAAGGCAACCTATTGAATGGCAGAAGATATATGCAATGATACATCCAATAAGGGATCAATATCCAAAATATATAAAGAACTCCTACAACTCAGCACCAAAAGAACAATCCGATTTTAAAAATGGGCGAAGGACCTGAATAGGTATTTTTCCAAAGAAGATATACAGATGGCCAACAGACACGTGAAAAGATGCAACATCAATAACCATTAGGGAAATGCAAATCAAAACCAAAAGATATCACCTCACATCTGTTAGAATAGCTAGTATCAAGAAGACATAGTAAGTGTTAGTAAGGATGTAAAGAAAAGGGAACCCTCCTGCACTGTTGGTCGGAAAGCAAAATGCTGTAGCTACTATAGAAAACAGCGTGGAGGTTCCTCAAAAAAAATTGAGAACTGCCATATGGTCCAACAATTCCACTTCCGCGTATTTTTCCAAAGGAAAAAAAAAAGATATATGCACCCCTATATTTATTGCAGCATACTCACAATAGCAAATGAAAAGATATATGCACCCCTATATTTATTGCAGCATACTTACAATAGCCAAAATATGGAAACAACCGAAGAAGTGTCCATTATTAGATGAATTGATAAAGAAGGTGTGGGGTATACACAATGGAATATTACTTAGCCATAAAAAGGATGAAATCTTGCCATTTGTGACAATATAGATGGAACTGGAGGGTATTATACTAAGTGAAATAAACCAGATTAAGACAATATAAAGATTTCACATAAATGTGTTATTTAAAAAACAAAAACAAAGCTAAACTGAAACAAAATCATAAATACATAGAACTGGTGGTTGCTAGAGGGGAGCAAGGTAGGGAGAAAAGTAAAATGGGGAAGAGGGGTTAAAAGGTACAAACTTTCAGTTATAAAAGAAGACGCGGAATGCAATGAACAGCACAGGGAATATAGTTAATATTGCAACAACTTTGCATAGTGACAGATGTTAGCTAGATTTATTGTGATCACTTCGTAATATATAAACGTTGAATCACCGTTGTACATCTGAAAGTAGCCTAATAATGTACGTCAACTACACTTGGATTAAAAAATTGTCCCATGCTTCATTAAAAACTAATGACGTACTGTATGGTAACTAACATAATTTAAAAAAGGAGAAATAATGGCTATTTTTTTTAAAGTAAAAAATAAAATTGTTTAAATGACCTGTCATCTTCAAATTTTCAAACAATGCTTCACTTTGTGTTCTCAGGCACTATAGGAAACAAGGCACATCACTGTTTCCATTCCTCAACAATCTGTGACCAACATTAAATACAAAATGTTTTCTTACAAATTAGAAACATCTAGAAATATATCCCACTAAGTCCAGCATCATAAAAAGAATAACCTCCCATATTTGCTTTTACTGTTTCTAAGGTTTTTTGAAAGTCAATCTCTAAAATGTTTATCTCCCCCTATAGAAGCCAGAAAGAAAACATTCACGCTCCTCTACACTTTTCACACCTGTCTTCAGACACACACACACACACACACTCCCCATTTGACTGTCTCCTTATGGCATCATCTTCTGGCAGCAAGAACGGAGCAGTGGCACTGTGCCTCCTCCCGAACCGTGACTATTTTTAGGCCAGCGGCCCCTCTGATTCCTAACTTGGCCCTAGGTAATCATGAGACAGTGAGAAACCCTTCAGAAGCCAGGCAAGTCCCAGTAGGATTAACAACACTCCACTGCAAGAATCTCCCAAGGGCTACAAAGGAGGACACCCTCCCAAGCACAGCGAGGCCGTGACCTCTATAGCCCCACCCACCCACTGCCCTCACTTGGCCCAACCAAGGCTGGATTCCCATTCCTGACATGCAATCTATAGTACCCATAATTTCATTGGGGAAAAAAATAAAATAAAATTTTTTAAAAGCTGAAATTTCCTACTTTTATGAGAGTTTTAACCCATATGCTGGAAAATTTAAAGCAATTCAGTGTTGAGATTTTTTTTTCTCCTCCTCAAATGTCATGTCCAGTAACAACACAGATTTTGGATTTGCTGACCTTGGGAAGAGGTAGGTAGTGATAAAAACATTCAAAGAAAATTTTAGTCACCTTTCAAAAAAAGAATATACCAAGATGGTATAATAATAGGAGGTAAGTGTCTCCTTGGGCTATTTATAAATATAACCACACACTATAACATCTATAATTGGTACAGGCCCACCAGAAACACCAAATATATCTGAAGTTAGCACTCTACACCATCACTGCTATGCCTCTATTAAAGACAACTATAGTAAGGCAAATTTCAAGTTCAGTGTTTGGTTGGTTTCTCCAGCTCACTACTAAAATGAAACATCAGAACCTCAAACTCGGTTTGAATATTGAAATTTCAAGGGAGAGCACATCCAAAAAAAAAGGGAAAAAACACATTCATATATTTCATTTTGTACCTTTCCACCAAGAGCATCAAGTCACATGAAAATTAATTGCCTTCATTCATCCCCCATCTTGGATTTTGTAAAGAACTGTCCATCTTTTCTGAACCCATAGATTGACAGCGTCAAAAATGTTTGTTCTCCAGATTTCTCCTGATAACATCAAATGAAGACCTCATGAAAATGTTAAGGACAAGACACGGGCTCTAGTATTTAAGAAGACAAGCTTGATTCAGAGGGGGAACCAACCAGTAAAGACTCACTCACTGATTCTGGTTGTGGCATCTGCTTATTGGGAATCTCTGTCCCTCAAGGTGACCACACCTCTGTCACATGTCCTCTTCTCCATCTACTCTGGGGATCTAGGATGGCTGAATGTGGGAATGTGCCAGGAGAACCAAGAAATATAGCATGATCTCAGGAAGCAAGCCCAGCCAAGTTCCCTCCCTTAACCTCATAAGCAGAACAAAATCTCTCTGTTTCAAAATTAGCTACTTTTTTTTTTTCTTCTCAGAAGGGAGTATAGGAAGAGGGAGCCTATGGGATCTTAGAATCCGTCCTCAATAGACTTAGAGGAATAGACTGTATAATTTGTTTAAAGACATTGAATATGCATACTGTTATACTATAGAAAAATTTGGAAATTCACAAATTGGGCTTTGTTTGGCTTTATATTTGCAAGGCATTAATGTGTTTAATGCAAAGTCTTTAGCTTCATGAAAAGGATCCAAGTCTGGCTACCAATTATATCACAGCCTGACTGCAACAGCCTTTAATATCAATGGCACATCAAAGTCAATCAAAACAGATACTTAGAAGTGACTACCCTCAGCCATAAATCCTCAAATAATTCAGTAATAGGAGGACTCCATCCTTAATGGCGACATGTGGCTCAGTTATGGTCTGGAAATCTCAAACTGACCACAGCCAGGACCACTGCTCCCATTTGCACAGATGGGTGGGCTCCGGTGGCATGACCGGCTGGCCCCGAGTTTAAAGGCAGAGATGGATGCAAGAGGATTTGAACTTAGAAAAGGGAGGGAAGGGGCACCTGGATGGCTCAGTTGTTAAGTGTCTGCCTTCAGCTCAGGGCGTGATCCCAGGGTCCTGGGATCGAGCCCTGCATCGTGCTCCCTGCTCTGATGGGAGCCTACTTCTTCCTCCCCCACTCCCCTTGCTTGTGTTCCCTCTTTCACTGGCTGTCATATAAATAAATTAAATTTAAAAAAGAAAGAAAGAAAGAAAAAGAAATGGGAGGGAAATGTTTTACCCATGCTCCCCCAAATAATATCTGTGGAATTCAACAGTCCAGTTTTTTAAAGTAAAGAATTTTAGGATCTACTCATGCCTTTCTCTAAATGATTCTGACCCCTGCGAAAAGTATTTTAATCAGATATTAACCAAAGTAACATCTCTCCTTTGGGATAGATCTTTCTAACTTTTATACCTAAAATGTCCGTGTGATTTAACTTAATTCACACTTACAGTTTAGAAAAATTCTATTCCCACCGTTATATGAATGCAAGATGTTATATAGTTAGCTATCCAAACCTTACCAATTTTTTTTTACAACTATTCCCTTAATAATAAAGACTTCCAAGCAGGAGATAATTCTTTTTTTAAATATTCAGAACCTCCAATTAGCTACAAAAGGAGGAACCCCCTACAACAGTACTCGAGTCATCCCAGAAAAGCTAAGGGGGGGGTCGCATTCTTCATGTACCACCCTGCCTGTTTCTGTATCCCTGCCATGAAGTGACCTTTTACTGCAAGAACTTCCATTCATTTAACAAACATTGATTACTTGCCTACCACGCACCAGCTGCTCTGCTAGGGACACAATGGTGAACACAGTCCCTGTGTTTGAGGAGCCTTCAAAGAGCCAATAGTTAAGACAAGAAAGTACAAGTAAACAACTACAAAAACTGCAAAATTAGAGGTGGAGCCCAGCCTAAGGGAACCCCGGGGGTGGACTCCACTGGTGTGGACATGGAGAGAATGATCGAGTGTAGCTCCCTGAAGAAGAGCAAGCTTGGACTGAGGATGAGGAACAGGCAGGTGTTTCGGACCCTTTCAGATTCTATCAGCTAGTAACACTGCCCCTCCAAAAATCTGGAGGGACAACATGAGAAAGTCAGGTTTTAATTTTGCCACTAAGGACACTTAAAATATTGTGGAGGGTGGCTGATATAATAGCTGGAAAACTAAGACTTTGAATGTCAAAGAGACCTGTGACAGAAAATGCTGTGTAAACAGTGTTCGGCCCAGCAAGACTGTCAAGTGGGGACGTCTCTCTGACACATTTGCAATCCCTCCTTGTCTGCCCACAGTCTCTGACATGCGTGAGGCCAGGATGCTGGAGCAGGCGCTACCTCTTCTACAGAGAAAACGATATCAGCACAGAGCACTTCCAAGTCCCCAAAATGTTCTCACAGGTGTCCTCCCCGGTGACAGCCCCATAGCACAGACAGGTCCCATGATGACTTTCTACACCTCTTTCCTATTTATAGGTCTTCCCAGACATGGAGTGTCTTGCCCAAGAAACATAGTTAATAAATAAAATCAACATTAAAACCCAGTTTAAATGTGTACTCTTGGTCTCTTTCCCCCTTCCTTCCCATAGCCAAGAAGGTCCCCCAACATTTGCTAGCCACAGACCCAGCTCCGTAGAACTGCTCACACGTGGAGGGCATGCATTACTCATGGAGAGCGCCCTCATTTACTCAGCTGTTGGGCTACCTGCCTTGCTTGGACAAGTCGAATCTTCTTGGCCTCATTCTCCTCCTCTGTAAAAATTGATGCAACGGTAACAACCCATTTCGTAAGGTTGTTTTAAGGTTAAATGAAATTTTTGGAAACTTTCTCACACACACTGTTAGTTGCTACTGTTAATACAGTCAACAACCTGTGAAACAAGCTTTATTATTATCCTCACTTTAGGACCAGAACTTAGCAACTTGTTCATTCAGTCGAGGCAACTTTCTAGGACCGGGGGGTGGTGGTGAGGGGGTAACAGTTGCACAGAGGAAGATTACTTATCAAGACTCCTATTCATACACTTAACCTAAGTGCATTGCATGGTACTTAATTTTATATCAGTTAAAAAATTTGGGAGGCACCCAGGTGGCTCAGTCAGTTAAGCATCTGCCTTTGGCTCAGGTCATGATCTCAGGGTCCTGGGATTGAGCCCCACATTGGGCTTCCTGCTCAGTGGGAACCCTGCTTCTCCCTCTCCCTCTGCCTGTCACTCCCCCTGCTTGTGTTGTCAAATAAATAAAATCTTAAAAAAAATGTTCTTTTCACATTTCATGTGGCCAGTAAACAGCAGTATGTATGTTCCCAAACACATCTATTAACTCATTTCGGATCTAAAGACGTTTTTCCTGGCTCTTGTTCTATAATCTACTTTCCAACTAATCCTTCCTACCCTAGTGAAAATCTTGCATGCTGACTGCACCAACCACCATTTTGATCTGACCTTGTGGACATCAAACCTGCCTTACTTACGCAGTTTTACGTTCTACTGTTAGCTCCTGCCTATATTCACCTAGACCCTCCTAGAGAAGTAGGTCTCTGCCCACGACCCTGTCGGGGCACTATAGCCCCAGACGTAAGCAATCACTTTGAAAAGCAGTTTAGGACCACATACCCGGTACCCACAGTTTCAAACCAAGAGACCTCTGAGAATCTAAAATATTAGCTCAGTCTAGGTCAGAATTCCTTCAACACTTTTTTTAAGCACCTTAATAAAAGCACTATTCCAAGTACTCCTGATAGAGAGGTGAACAAAATTGTATTCTTGTTCTTGTCAAGATTACATCATCCTGTCAATATGAATTCCATCAAAAATTAAGCTTTTTCATGACCATCGGTAAGAAGTAGGAGAGTCAAACACAGTAAGACTGAGTTCCAGGAGACCACTGAGTCCATACAGAAAGGGCTGTCCCTGTAAAAGTAAACAACTAAAACCATACCACCATTCACACGTAATGCCTGTCAAGGACCACCAGGGACTGCAGTTTGGCTGAAGAAAGAACTTGACGTGAAGACTCTGCATTCTTTTGCTTCTAAGTTGTACACAGTTGGGTAAAGGAATTACCCAAAAGGTAGCACAGGTTGTTGGAGGGAAATGGGGCTAGACTGCGTACACAGGCACAGTTTTAAGCTAAAATGAATTCTCTCCCTGAAAGTGTTAAATGCCCATGAGCAGCTCCTTGTTTAGAATCAGACAGTTGCCGTATCTCCTCAAAGTCCACTTGGCTAAAAGGAAATAATTTTCCATCTGAATCCTGCCAAGACCAGTTGAAAAATGTCAGTATGTGTGTGTGTGGTTACGCAAGTTGGCATCTCACACCATATCTCCCAACCCTCATTAAACATCAACTTCCTGTACCTTTTACTTGGAAAATCATTACCTGTGTTAGGCTTTCCACCTGCAAGTAAGAGTTCTTTCACAGAAGGTCAGTGTATGTATATATCTAACTCCAAGGGCAGCCCAAAGAGCCAAAGGAAGAAAGAGCCAACCTCGCTAAAATGGCCTACTTGTCAAATCCTAACACCGTACATTCCTTAGAAGTCATTTTGGTAATACAGAACTGTTGACCTTTAGGGCTAGAAACCATGACTGATACTCAGGGTGTAACTATGGTTTTATGGGACATTCTCTTCCTCGTTGTGATGGACACCAGGCCTCACCTCCTAGTTAAATTTCTACCTGGGATTAACCCCATCCGCCCAAGAATTACCTGCCTCCATGTAGCTTAAAAAAAGGAAATAGTATTCAGTATTTCTACAGAAAAAAAGGGCTTCAGAAAAACAAGTATTAGTTCCTATTCAACATACATGACCCTGGGCTGCTAAATGTAAAGGGTGTACATTTCACAATGTATTATTGTGCAGTCAAATGATTCAGAGGACTGATAGGATCTTACTCGGTTCTCTTTGAAGCACTGTAAAAGCTGTAAAATGTCACAGAAGTGTCTGTAACTATCAATTTTCCATTTGTGCCTCTCATCTTAGTGGCTTACAGGCTTTAACGTTCTATGTTCTGCAGTTAGAAGATGGAAAAATAACATGCCATAATTCCAAGCAACGTCATCTGAAATGTTATATACCCAAACCAGTGATGCTTTTGATCCCACTTCAGCACCCATACGCAGAAAATCCTAGCAATAGTGATTATTCTTTAGGGCATGAAAAATAGTCAAGTATCGGTAGCCTACCAGGAGTGTGGTATAGACCAAGAGAGAAGACCGGGTCCTAGTCCTGGTTCTATAACTTAACTCATCGTAATACAAAACATTTATCCAAATTGTTCCAGTCAATTTCCTCATGTATAATAGGATAGACCCCTACTTCACAGGTTGGTGTGCTAACTGAACAGAAAGGTCCTTAATGTCCTATTTACAAGGCACTACCCAAAAACATACAATTATGTATGTTTTTAAGCACCTTAATAAAAGACCACTGTGTATGTGTGTGTATGCGTGTGTGTGCACGTGTGTGTGTGCACGTGTGTGTGCACGTGTGTGTGCACGTGTGTGTGCACGTGTGTGTGCACGTGTGTGTGCACGTGTGTACACACACACATACACACACAGAGATGCTATTCTGGATTTTTCATCTCTATTTTGATTTAAAAAAAAACAAGAAAAAAAACACAGCTCAAATATAACAAAATATCAGCAACTCCCTATACTGGAACTCCACAGAAAACAAAAGGTAACAAAGCTGGAGTCCAAGAACAAATATTCTCAACCGTTACTGGTATAAACCAATTCTTTTTAAGCACGAAGGAAAGTTATCAGGCTCCTGTGCCTGGAAGTTAATTCCCCGCAGAGCGCTCAGCACACCCCAGCAACCGCCCTCTCAAAGTTCAGCCGAGGAAATTAAATGAAACTTCCCAGCCATGAATCAGAAAAGGTGCCATATATTTGGCCCTGTGGAGAAATAACCCCAAGCAACAGGTTATTATCGCCACGGTCCTGTGGGGGGACAGGGGTGCAAAAGGAAGAAAGTAACTTACTGAATCCACGTGGCTAACACTAAAGATCTCAGACGTGAACCCAGCGGGGTCATATTTTAAAGTCTGTACACTCCCCATTATATTCCTGTACCAAACGTACTGGATACCAGTAACACTTTTTCCATTTCTATTAACAAAGTATGTCTCTGAGATTTCAAACTGGACATCAGAGTGAGCAAAATCTAGCCAAATGTTGAAATACCTCTTATTATTCCAAACTTAATAAAAACAAGATTAAGGAGAGGGGGGAAAGAAGCATTACCCTGTCCTGGAGGCTTGTACTTACATTATTTACGTAGAAAATAATTTTCATTTGATTATGTACCTATAAGGTTTCAAATTTTAAGTGTTCAGCATAACAAGATATAACCATTTTGTAACCTAACAGTCATACCTGCAATCTAAAATCATTTGAAGTTTTTCACGAAAAGGGAAATGCAGTATTTTTCCTATCTCCGTTCGCGTTTTATTGATAGACCGACTCCTCTTATAGTGGAAGTAAAATGTACTAGTAAATTCCTTTGCATAGTTGCCGTTAGTATCTCCATAAAGCACTATCAAGAGTTTTTAAGCATTAAATAAAAAGTCAACTCTCAAGCGTATATTCAATAGCCAGCAAGTCTTGTGGGCCATCAAAAAGTTCTACAGAAACACAAAACTACTCTGGAACAAATCTTATTAAATGTAAAGAGAGAAACAACAATCCCAGACTGAAAATGCATCTGAATTACTTTTTAAAACGTAAATACATATTTCTCTAAACAAGAAACAGCCCAAGTCCATCTGAGAAATTGTCAACTTGTGACTGCACAAATGGAGAATGTCATAACTTAGCACAAGTGGAATTAATTCTGTACAAGTATTTGCACATGGGTTTGCAGATGTTCTGAGAATGTCACTTCGTAATAAAACAAAATTAGAACTCAGAAGGAATAGGAGGCTCACACCTTCCAGCCCCAGGTCACCCTAACGCCTAAGGGCACCGGCTTTCGGAGGGACATGGGGCCACGGGTGGAGCGGCCTCGCGCTGCTGGCTGAGTCGATCACAGACAGTGAGGGGAAGAGCATGAGGGCCAGGACAGAGGAACGTCTAGCAAAGCAGTAAGTAAATTATCGTCTCCGGCTTAAAAGACCTTCTAGTAGCTGTGACTGACAGAGGAAAGAATTTCAAACTCAAATGCCGTTAGTGCTCTAGACAGTTTATTCCAGGCTCCATCTGGTACAAATAATTATAAAAGTGCAATGTACCCAACATAAGGTATCAGCCCTGTCCTCAAGATGTTTACCAGTTTTAACAAAAACAGGTTGGAAGAGGTCACTAAGAGGATTATCCAGAGCATACAAGCGAAATTAGACTGCAGTTGCTAAGCATCCTGCTTTGCGACAATTCTGAGAAACGTGATCCCTGATTCAGAACCAAGAGTCTTTGGATAACCAAACACGTCACAACAGCCTTAGCTTTACCAAAATTTGGTCAAGGTAGCAGGTAGAATTTCTAACATGTGGCACAATGTTCATGATCTGGGAAGGATATTTCTAGGACCCTCAACACTACCATTTCCAAAATTGTACTTTCGGGACTTTTCTGCTGACTTCTCTGAAAACCAGAGCCAATTTTTCTCCCCACGTCTGTGCCCTACTACCTTGCAGTATTTGGCCCACAGGAAGGGCTCAATACATGGTCTGAGGCTTATCAAACTTCAGATTCTAACAGCAAGGATCCTTGTTCATGCCTTTTATTTATCATTTAACATGAAAACATAATCCTAACTATGTGCTCTGCATAAATGACTGCATTATACACAGAGTCTAGATTGGAGATCTAATAAAGCAGGCACATTTTTCTTGCAAATGGAAAAATTTACCCTTTTTAACCCATTTCTCATTTCTCCAATCCTTCTGACTCCCTCACCAACAAGTAGGAATTCCAGAACCCTGGTTTGAATTACAGTCTATTGAGTTAGGTTAGTAGAAATATGCACATATGATTCAATTCCATAATTTGTCTAAGATAAGAGGACTAGAGTATAGCAGTTTACTATATAACTAAAAACAGGCTTGCGTAGCATGAGGTGATTTAACTGGTAGTTATTCTGGGAAATGCAACTCAATTGACTGGACACAAAGGTTGGGAGAAAGGCTAAGTCCATGTTTCAGTGTCAGCTCCTATATGGCTTGTATCTATATACATATAAGGCCAGCAGAGGCTTCTATTTTTTGTATAAGACTCTATATAGGCTTCTATTTTTGTTCCAGTGAACACAGCCACAGACATTATATAAGCTCTACTCGTATTTAAACATTTAAACAAGAATATATTTTTACACATCTCCTTCCTACTCTTCTCAAGAATGCTTTCTCAAAGCCAATTTAGGACACACACGTCCTGAAATGTTTTAATCATGGAGGGTCAGCTGAATCATGGTTGAATGGCCCACGAACATCAGTGCCAATTTCATTTTCTTTACAGAGTGTAAATATAAATTGACGAGGTACAAATATTTACAAGAATTTAAAAGAGTGAAAATAAGGAATTTGATGGCTTTAAACCCCTCTTTCCATGGCATCCTACCCCTAAGCCTGATGTCTTCGCAGCCTATTTTCTTCCCAGTCTGCTCTTGCTTTTGCTGTGTGCACATGGTAGGAAGCTAGCCAGACCTGCCCTCCCACTTAGCACAACTCTTACTGAAACACGAAATCAGTACAATTTCCGGCAAAATTGACGATACCTGGAAGTAATTTCCCAGCAACTGCTTTGCCCTTTGCAGCTAGTTTGGGAAGCTCACAACCTGCCCGTGATCTTTCACTGCCCAAAGAGAATGGAGTCAACCTACTAAAAAGTAAACATGTCTCCTCAAAAGAAACTAAGCGACTTCAAACCCATTTAGTTTCACAACTTCAAAAATGAAATAAAACTTCTATGTGAGAATAATGGTAGGAGATGTGATTTTTACTTTTATTCACGCAATATGTACACAGAACATTGATAAGCATAGACACGAGCCTATTAGCAAGATGTAAATACAGTTTATCTTTAACTATTTTCTCTTCAATATCAGGCTTACTCCGCAGCCTATGGAAAACCTACCAGCTTTAATGAATGCCTAAGGTTGTTTTGGAATCAAAAATATATGTGCGAAAATGGAATTCTGAAGTACTTAAAAGCTATTTACCGAACACCTCTAGATTGAGCCTTGTTTATCACTCTATTTGTTGAGCAAACCCACTCATCCTTGATTGTGGAAACATTATACACCAGGGCAATCACAAATGGCAAAATACCTTATGGTGTATGAAAATGAAGTTTTATTGTACTTATCTACATAGTAAAGATTAGCCCCCGAATCTGTCATCCCCAAAATGGAAAAGTCTTCTTCATCTTGAGCCAAGCGAATAAGAAAAAGTCATGCATTATTATCATGGATAAATGCCCACTTAGAAGAGTAATACCTTCTGATTTCAAATAAAATAGCAGTCATTTCTTAAAAACAAGAACAAAAAAAACCTATCATCAGAGCAGTCTTATATAAACTTGATTCAGAAAAATAGGTCTTTAGAAGAAGTAGTTGCCAGGCGAGATCAGTTACTAGTTATAACTGATTTCCTGAAGTCAAGTATGGGAAACCCTGGTTAAAGTAGGCTTTTCTGAAAAAAATTTCAGGCTGGTGCAGTCATACCCCATCTGACCTAATCCTTTTCCTGTGACATGGGATCACTCATCCTCAGTCATTCCTCACCTCTCCGAGAGCCACAGCCACCACTGTCCAGGTCCCTGCCAGGCAAGTGGGGGAGGTCACCTCCTGGTAGGCTCACCTGCCTCCAGACAAAGTCTGGGCTCACTTTTACATGCCCTAAAACACACTCAACACACACCAGCCTTATCCTCTGGGCTCATATATGGTCTGGTGGCTTATTTGTGGGCCCTAAGAGATGCAGAACACTCTCAGCAAGGCCTTTAAAAGTCCTCGGGGTATATTTAACCTTCCATACTATGGAAAGATAACTCAAGTTTGAGAAATCAGAAGCTCCCCCTCCCCATTTCAAATAGTGTCATCTGTAAATAGTGTTGAAAATTTGGGGAAAAGTTTAAACTACATATACATCTGTCTAGACATCAAGAAAAGACTCATCAACTCAGTATGAGCTGTAATAATGATTGAACAAACAATCTGGCAAGACACTACTACTACAAATAAAAATAAATGTATAGTAAGCCTAATCATGTATTTACCTAATCATAGAACACCAGTTCTGAAACATCTTTATCCCCTGGGATTTAAAACTTTGTTCTGATTTTGAAGAATGTTGTTCCTAATGGTATATACCTAATGTGCCATTAGGCTCAACTATTTCTTATCAACAAACCCAATCCGGTTTGCAATGGTCTCTACTCCAGGACATGGAGGTTGTTGGTAATGGATTTGAAAGGAATCTTACTCAGAATTGGTGGGGAGGAGAGAGGAGATTCTTTTAAAAGTCTGCCACTGTCACCTAGTTCTTAAGCTACAATTCAAAAGTGTTAATTTTGTTTTTGAGAAAGTCAATAGACTTGGCTAAAGTATAGAACACCTCTAAGTCAAAACCACTATAAACTCATGGTATTGGTCTTTGTAAGGCCAAGACGTCATGGGGGGAAAACTGCAATATGAAAGGTAAGAGTTTATTATCAATCCATAAAAATTCTTATAAACAGAAAAATACTAATATCCCAATAGAAAAAAAATTGGTACTACATTCACAAAAAAGGGAATAAAAATGAAAAATAACTAAATTTTTTTGGTATTCATGATTTGCAATTAAAGAACTGGAAATTTAGGTATCAAGAAAGCACTATTCACTTACAAAGGTGGAAGAATTATTTTTCCTTTTAGGAATGATCCCCATATTAACAAGAATACAGTAACATAGTTACTCTCAGAGCGTTGGTGCGATCATACTTGGTAAAACATTTTTTGGAAAGCAAATGGTCCCTCTGTATCAAGAGATCTTTGAGCCAAAAACTGTATTTCAAGGAGTGCATCCTAAGGAAATAAGCCCTGTAGATAAGTTTTATAAGTGATATTTGTTGCAACAGTATGTATGTAATAGTAATTGGAAATAAAAGTTCAGCTTATAAATAATTTGTTACCTCTATATAATGTAATATTATGTAGCCACTAAAGTAACACTCTTGGAGAACTTTTTCCTCCAAGGTTTTTCCTCACAGGTTAAGCAGGGGAAAAAAAAATAATAATAAAAATCAATCAATCAAATCAGCATGCAACAGTATATCTGTATAAAATACATAACTGTAAAAAAATAAACCTATTAACAAGCACGAAGAAAACTTTGTGGTTATAGTTGGGTGGTGGAATTATTTAATTCATACTTTTTCCTTAATCTACGCATTTTTATACAGCAAGCATACATGGAACAAGGCCAACAGAGGAGGGCTATTACATGGCATGCTTTCTAAGTGCTTCCATCTAATAACTGAACTATCAAGAAAGAAATCTAGCTAGAATTTTATAACCCTATGAAATAATCCAAAATCGTAACCATGTATTACTGATACATAATTAAAAGGTGCAGATCTTCCGCAAGCACTATTTTCTCCATAATGCTGATTTTTAAAAGAGGGAAAAGTTGGCATAAATAAATAATGTATATTATTTTAAACTCATTTCCACTAATTTTTTTTTAAGGATAAATATTCCTAATCATTTCTTTGTATAACTTTCCTTATGGAATACTGTATTGAAGGGAAAAAAAAACACAAAGCATCTTACACATTGCAAAGCACTATGCAAATAAGGCATCGCTGGTTCAATTTAAATTGTCCATCATTTCCTGCCCTAATTATCCCTGAAAAAGAAGCTGGTCTACCATATTGCATTTCCAAACTCTTCAGTTTCTCTTCGGGTTAACCACACACTGCTATCTGGGTGTATCTAGACTCCTTAAGGAGGTCATAGGTTCCCAGGAAGCAGTGACTCCTTTCCTTTTTATTCCCCTCCCTCCTTCAGTTTCTCTCCTCCTTCCCTCCACTCCTAACACCGGCATCCCACCCTCCACGCCAGGGCCAAAGATTTAGTGTGCTGATGATTGAAATCCCATCACCTGGCAAAACAAAAACCCTGCCATTCCCTACGTTTTGCCTAAGACTTTGATTTTATTCAAAGAAAACACGCTGGATTTCCTTTCTTAGCACACAAACTACTAGTCAAGAGTAGTTAACAGAGTAGGTGAAACTTTATGCGGGCTAAACGAATCTCTATTCTTACTCCAAAATAAATTATCAAAGTCACAAATCACTTCGTTATTTGCAAACGGTCCATCTTGACAACGAAAAGGAGAAAAAAAAATTAAGGTAATAAGTCCCATAATTACTGGAGAGTAGTAGTCAATCAGGTGTCTTTACTTAGGAGTGGATTTTTCTAGAGAGCTAGGAAAGCACAAGTAAGCCGCAGGAAGTAGTAAGGCACGGGACGAGAGGGCCTTGGGAACTGCAGCAACCTCGTTAACGCCACATTTCAGCCCTGACTGCTTATGCAGAGAATGGGCCCAAGCGAACCGCAACGCGAGAAGGCTGGGACTACTGGGCCCTGGCGGGTCAAGTATCTGGTGGGTGGCTTCCGGCTGCAAGCATTTGCCCGTCAGTCTGAGCCTACTGTAAACCCCTTCGGTCACTTTCAAGGTGACAGCTACTGCGATCCGCATCCGTCCCTGCCACACCAGCTGCGTTGACCCCACGTGAGACCGGATCTCCGCAGCCTCCGCTCCACTGGGGTCGTCTCCCCGCTTCTCCCACAACTTGGCACCCAAGCCCCTGAAATACCCGCCCCCTCCCTCAAAGCTAGTTCCGTCACCCTATGACGGTCGCGTTCACGATGTCCTCTCCACCCCCACCACCCCCACCCGAGATCTCCACCGCGGACAGGCTGGGCAGCGGGAGTCTTCTCGACTCCGCACTTACCCGCAGCTCCTCCTCCTCCTCCTCCTCCTCCTCCCGGGAGCAGAGACGCAGAGCTGGGGAAACCGGGACCGAGAGCCCCGGCGCCCTCCCGATCCCCGGCAGAGTTTCTCCAGGCCCACCCCGGAGACCCGCGGTGCAATCAGTGCCCAGCGGGCAACGTCTGCACCTGGGGACACAGGGCTCGTCCCTCACCCCACCTCCGCACGCCGGCGGCAGCTGCAGCTGCCAGGCGGGAACCCGGAGTCCCGGGCGCCCCAGTCTCCCCGCCTCTCCAGCCGCTGGGGGTGGAGCAAGGGCGGGGAGTTCTGGAAACTTGTAAATAGAAAAGCTCTGCCGCCTCTGCCCCCCTCGCCCGCTGCCACCCCCTCCAGGCTGCCCCAGCCTGCACCTCGCTGCTGGAGACAAAGGACAGGCGGCCTTCGGGGGCGGGGGGGGCTGCGCCCCGAGAAACTTGAAAGACGCGCGTGACTGTACCTCTGAACGCAGGCCCAGGAGACTCCCGCCGCGCTCCGCTGGGCTCCGCTCCGCTCTACTCGGCAGGTTGGCGGGTTCGGCGAGGCAGTTCGCTCCCTCCTCTGGCGCTCCAAGTTCCGGGTCCCGAAGCCCCGCACGCTCCTGGGCTAAATGCAGACGCGCCCCACGCCCCCGGCGTCAGCCCGGAACTGAGTTGCACCTGTTGCCCCGTGCAACGGGGCGCCCCGCGGCTGCTGCCGGCGCACCTGGCTGAACTGCGCGTCCCTAGACCACGCAGGTCCCCGAGGGCGATTGGAGTTCTGCCTACTCCGGCTCTTGCCCCCTGTGTTATCCCTGCGAGCTCTCCGGCTTCCAGCTAGCCGCGGGGCATTGCAGCGAGGGCGGGCCAGGAGTGGGGGTAGGGAGTGGGGAGGTTGCAGAATTATCAGGGCGGAGGTTTGCTAGGAACCAGCACTGATTGTAAGTGTCCGACTCCTGGTCTGTTTTATCTTCGTACTACTAAGAAGTTTATTAGCAAACACCTATTAAAGGTTAAAGAAATGAGCTCCAGCTGTTAGCTCTTGGAATAAGTGGAAAGAATACAACACCAGGGAGATCAACGAGGCCCGACCCACTTTTCTCTAAACACGAATGAAGTCCTTCTTCTTTGCTAAACTGAACGAATTTCACCCATAGCTGTCTCTTAGGCTCATAAAATATTTTCTTCTATAGACGTATTTTTAATTCAACGCTTCTCTGAAGATGCTTTTCCACTTACGAGAGATGTAAGATTATTGAGCCATTAAGTGTCAGACAACCTGGGCCCAAATTAAAAAAAAAAAAAAGATAATCAACAGGTTTGACTTTGCTAAAAGCTTTTTGAAGAGAGGCTTTTTCAGAGAATTAATCTGAGGATATTGTATTTGACTAAGTTTTCTATGCTAGCAACATTAGATCCACTAATAGATGTATTGCTGTTTACAGTTGCAAAGCCCTTTCACATACAATGTCCCAGTATTTCCTCAACAAGACCCAGAGTAAATAGGTCAGATTATTATCTCCATATTTCAGCTGAAGAAATGGAAACTCAGAAAGGTCAAGGGACTTACTCAGGGTCACACAGCTAGTGAGAGGTAGTGCAAACCCATCCGACCTAACTCATGATCTAGTCTTTTTATTGTATTGCGTGCCAACTTGCTTTTGACGTACCTGTTGCAAAGACAGACATGTAACTAACATATCTGTGACTTTAAAAGGCATATGATTATTTTTAAAGAGACACAGCACTAAACACCATTGAACGATTCTCCCTTATGCACAAACACCAAAATAAAACAAAAAATAAAAATAAAAAAAAAACAAATGCACTGATATAGTTATACTGCAAGTCAAGAGGCAAATATGCTAATTAGCAACATGCCTCTTCCTAAACAGAATAGCCCTAGTGTTAAACATATCATTTAATCTTTGTAACCCTCATGTGACCCAGATGATTCGGTCCAACCCCCTACAGTTCTATTGTGTGGCTTAGTTTTAGCTATAAATATGGAACCTGTTTTACTTCATTTTTCTAAGTGATAGATCGAAGCAAAGGGAAAAAAAAAAAAAAAAACACCTCTCCTAAGTAATTAGAAGCAACTTTCGTGGTCATTGGGGAATCTGAAACTTAGCTTCTAATTGCATGCACATAAAAACAGAAGTTACCTTCTAGGGACATCATCAGGGACTTTGTCAAGGCAAATATGCTTGAAATGGGGCCTGCTGACTTTTCTTTCCATCTTGGTTCTGGGCATGTTGCCATGTTCTTGATCTCTGAACTCCAATGTTAACCTGCTACAGACTCCAGGAACAGTATTAAGGGTCAGATAATACTCCACATAACTTAGGGGTCCTTTGTCCTTAAAAAAAAAAAAAAAAAATTAGCATAATTTTTTTCTACACTAGAAAAATGAAAATTAAAACTACATTGAGAAAACACTTTTTCATTTATCAGAACCACAAAGATGAGAAAGTTTGATAACCACTGTGTGCTCACAAAGTGTGGAGAAACAGTCACAGTGCAGATGTGCATGTAAATCAGAATGATTCCATTGAGGGCAATTCATACTACCCGACAAGATTATAAATGCACACGTCCTTTGAGCCAGTAAGTCTACACATAAGAATTCATCTTACAACACACAGGAAACGGTAGATGTGTATAAGCTTATCCATTTCAGCATTGTTTATAATAACAAAAGTTGAAAAAATATAGATGTTTATTAATAAAGGACTGGTAAGTTATGAAACAGCCATAAATAACATCCTATGAAGGCTTAAGAAAATAATGAAGAGGGGCACCTGGGTGGCTCAGTTGGTTAAGCGTCTGCCTTTGGCTCAGGTCATGATCCCTGGGTCCTGGGATCGAGACCCACATCAGGCTCCCTGCTCATAGGGGAGTCTGCTTCTCTCTCCCTCTGTCCCTCCCCCTGGTTGTGCTCTCTCTTTCTCTCTTGCTTTTCTCAAATAAATAGATAAAATCTTAAAAAAAAAAGAAAAAAACAAACTAAAAGAAAATTTTCATTTAAACAATGTGTTACGTGGCAATGTTAAGTACTGCTCTGTGTTCTAGTAATTAAAAAACTAAAAAAAAGTGAAAGCTCTTTGTACTCTTCTGAAATGATCTCCAAGATACAGTATGTGCACAATTTTTTAAAAATGAAAAACAATTATCTAATAGTATGCTATATTTTCTATTAAAAGGGGATAATTATACACTTGTATGTAAATACATATATATATATATATATAAGTTTGTATAAGCATAAAATATCTCTGAAAAGACATATCAGAAACTGCTAAGATTGGTGGCATCTTGGGAAGGAAGCTGGACAGCTGGAGGGCAGGCTTTGAAGAGAAGCTTTTCACTAGACATAATTTTGTATTTTTTGAATTTCGAACAATGTAAATAACAGTACCCATTCCAATATTTTAAAATGTTTCACTACTTGAAGTTTTGCCATCAAGAATGACTAAAATTCTCTCCCTACTAATTTCACTTACGGATCGAATAAATTGTCAAATTTCTCATACATTAATGGGGAAAAAAGAAAAATGCTTAATTGACGCTTTCAAACTATTTCTTCTCTAGTTTAAAAAGAAAGTATTCAGCACATAAAATTCTAACATGCTGTGATTATGGTGAAAATAATGACTTAGCAAATGCCTTAGAATTTTATTCACATTGACATCTCCCTGGGGTAGAGCTTTCAGCTAATTTTCCCAAAGTTGCATTCAATCAGAAACGAAGAAAAGAGTTCCAGGCTTAATTCCCAAAGGGGAAACTGCAGTACATTGGTTTAAATAGTGAGGAAGTAATTCCATGGCAATTCCATGGAATTTCTTACTTATTTATATTTCCTTATACCAGCACTTCATTGAATGAGGGATTCGAATAACTCCAAAAGACAGGCACAGTAAATTTAAAAAAATAAATATTTAGAAGTATATACTAGGATCCAAGGGAAAACATACAGGTGAGAGTAAACATACCATTGAGTAACCAAATTAAACCACTGAGCTTCCTGGTAGCCAAGTACCCCAACCAGTTATGTAACTGCTATTTCCAAAAGGGGCTGATAGTTCTTGAAGGGAAGCAAAGCTCTTCTTAGCACTAATTTCAAAGAGAAAAATTTTTCATCCATGTTTCAGATCAAGACATCCAGAATGGAAAACAACAATATATTGTACATAATACTGTAAGAAAGTTCATGTGCTTGTTTTTCATAGTGGCTTTGAATAAAAACCAAAGTATTATCATAAAATTCAACTCAGAAATATATACCCAGTCAGGGACCAAGCCAATATCAATCAAGCCTTATAATAGCACAATGGATCAAGGATTGACTGTAAATAGACATTTGTATATATAGCAGTTTTTTCATATATGCTTTTGAAAGTCAGATATGCTCATGGTAAAATTCTAACATGTCCACAAATCCTTTGGCTCAGAGTGAGACACAGTTGTTTTTATACAACATTCCAGAAGTTTTCTCGTCAGCCAACAATTTGATAGGTGCTGAAGAACTGTAAAAGTGAGGAAGACCCACAATGCTGGAATTTTGTAATATGTTGATGACTCCGTTTCTTATTTCTGTTGAGAGAAAGCATACATTGCAAATAGCCACATGACATTTAATTCTCGTGTCCCAAGATGGTAGGACATGCATGGTCAAATACATGTACTAACTTGCTGTAGTAATGATTGCAAGAAAACAGCATGAGAGCAGCCAATGATCTTGATTTATTCACAAATAACTCCTGGGTTTCTAATTATCCATCCTTCTTCCCAGTGGACTTGAAGACTTGAGTAGACTTTCCCATCAATATTCCAGAAGGGTAACTATCAGATTTGTAAATCAAGTATCTCAAGAAAGAAGTTTCCTGTTGCAAGTTCAGAGCCGTAGCAATAATAGGGAAGTACAGTTTCCTCTTATGAGAGTGACCTGAGAGCATCTGAGAAACTCGCTCATCCTCCCAAACTGTGGCAGGCATCTGCAGCAGACCTTCTATTCCATTTATAGCCTCTGTAGAAGGAACCATTCTTATAGCATGATGCCAAAATTATCTTAGCTCACACACAAACAACTTGTTCTGCAATTCTACTTTTGACCTTTTCATATCAGGAAGAAATTAAGAAAAATATAACACCACCAGTTTGTTATGCAACCACTTTGCAAATGTTTACTTTGAGTGCTTAAAATGTCATGACTAAAGAAACTACTGGTGTGCGTAATCTACTCTTGACAATGAATCATAACTGTGTCACACTTGGAATCGGTTAATCTTTGCTCCAATCAGATGGAGTCTTCCCTTAAAAAAGGGGATGTATTTTCAATTTCAAATTATTTATTGCTTCATGACAAATATAATAACGAGTCTGTGGCTTTGAAGTCTCATACCTTTGAGACTATCACAGTCTACTTAGACTTTTTGACTTTGCTTTTTTTTTTTTTTTTTTTTTTTTTAAAGATTTTATTTATTCGACAGAGAGAGAGACAGCCAGCGAGAGAGGGAACACAAGCAGGGGGAGTGGGAGAGGAAGAAGCAGGCTCATAGCGGAGGAGCCTGATGTGGGGCTCGATCCCGGATCGCCAGGATCACGCCCTGAGCCGAAGGCAGACGCTTAACCGCTGTGCCACCCAGGCGCCCCTTGACTTTGCTTTTAACTTATGCCTCTGGCCTTGTTCTCTTGCCCTTAGGGAGCTGAGGGAAGCCTTCCATTTTGCCTCCATCCCCCTTGGGCCCTGCTGACTGATCAGCGATCCTCTAAAAAGAGTGCAAAGAGTGCATATCCATGAAGCCTAATGGGTTCAATGTTGATGTGTTGTGACTGGTATCCAGCATCCAGGCCTGACCTACTGATGGACTCTTCATGCATTCTTTCTGCAACTTTTGGTCTTGATTCATAGCTCCTGATCCATACTTGACACTGAGATCTTCCCCCTTGCAAATGGTATGCAGTCAAATGGGCTTAGTCCTCTAGATTCTAACAAATGCTTGCAAATCATGACTTAGGTAGGAACAACAGCAATTAGCCTTCATGTTGTTACACAAGCATTCCTCAGAATATAATCACTCTTCTAAACATAGGCTGGCAATTCAGAAAAGAGCCAATGAAAATATTATCATCATTATTTTCTCCAAACAGTGAGTAGGGCTAAACTATGTTAGCCTAAAACTCATCGCAGTGTGCCAACATTGTTAAGTCAGTGCCTGATTACTTACCAGAAAGTAAGACAATCTTATCTTTGGGTATCTAGAACACTGAGAAGTCAGGTTGCTGATCCAGGACAGTAATTGAACACCACCAAAGATTTATCTATATTGGTTAAGTATACTTCTGATCTCTTTTTGAGTACCTACAATATTCTGGTTAATCCCCACTAATTTACAATTTGACTATCTGCTCTAGAAACCCACAGCTAAATGTTATTTGTTGTTTAACTCAGGAAAAATAATGTATTGTCTACAAATCTTAAAAAGGAATGTATATCTACTACAAACAACAAAAAAATACCATTATCAATCCAACATTGAGGACACAGATTAGAGTTAGAAGATTTAGTTTTGACACCTAGATATATTTTAATTGACCTGACTTGTCTGGGTCTCTGTTTCTCTTTTATAAAATTAGTTCTTTAGATCTCATGGGGTTGTTGTGAGGATAAAATATGGACTTATTATCCGTGTGTTTATGATTTGTGTATGAGCTCATGTTTGGAATTTCTGATCAGACTCATTTCCCTTCCCATTGACCTATGAACTTGAGGCTATGGACAGACTTGCATTCCCAAGACATCATTCCCTCCAGGATACCAAGGCCTGTCATCCCTCCTCATTTCAACCTTCGGTTCATGCCTAAACTGTTCAAGTGAGTAGATCAGTGGCTTCTAAACCATTCTGCTTGTAATTCCGTATCTATAAAAAAAAAAATAATGATTTCATTAGAGTTTGCAAAAGAATGGTATTAATAATTCAGTCATTTTGTCATCACCTATTAGCTGGAATATTTCTTTTTTTTTTTTAAGATTTTATTTATTTATTTGAGAGAGAGAGCATGAGCAGGGGGAGAGGGTCAGAGAGAGAAGCAGGCTCCACCTGAGCAGGGAGCCCAACATGGGGCTCGATCCCAGGACCCTGGGATCATGACCTGAACTGAAGGCAGATGCTTAACCAACTGAGCCACCCTGGAACTTCTAGCTGGAATATTTCTATAACAAGAAACATACCTTCCTGTACTATATAATTACCCAGTGGAATACTTCATATAGGAAAGATAGGAAAAATACTCAGTTCTTTCCCTATGTTTACCAGTTTTAATAGAATAATGAGTTGTTTCCCTGGAATCCTGCAGAGGTAACTAAATGGGTCGCTGTTTTTGTTTCAGCTATGAACTCACGTATTTCAATCCATTATAGTTAATAAATTTTCTCATCTTTGGGCTTTGAGAACCTCTTTAAGTTGGCTCCTAAGGCCTTGTCATATAATATTAGTCACCTTTAAGAACTTCCTTACTATCTGAGATGACAATATTTTCCAGGATTCTCATGTATACTTCCTGACCCAGACTTGGAGTTAGCCATTTCTCTAAGAATCTGGTTTCTTTCAGTGGTAAAAGGTATTCCTAGACCACAATCTGGGTATTGAAGAAGTTCGCTGATACTAGGTTAGTCACTATTTCTAGGACAGAGGTGGGCAATATTCTCTATCTGTATCTGTTACCTACTGTCTATATCTTTACCTAGACTATTTGTAATCTTTCCACACCGAGAATCTTGGTTTCCAAGGACAAAAGAGGTGACAGAATTAGAATATTATGCAACTATTAATTTGCTTAATCACACAGGATGCACACACAAGACTCCAGAACATAACACCATTAATAGCAGCGCTAATAAGATCACTGAAAACAACTAATTTTTTTTTGTATTTGCTACTCCTATTATCTTTCCGTGCTGTTAATAGTTGTATTTTATCTACATTGTCAAGTGCATTGCCATTACAGATTGTACTCTCACACATCCTTATTTAGTCCAGCTATACTATCATACACACACCTACCTACACATCCATACCTATGTGTATTTGTGTGTTTAATGTTTATCCCTAATTCATATGTCTATATGTCTCAATGTTATGGCTATCTAAGGCTTGTTCTAACGTCAATTTTTCAGCAAGTCCTCATGTGAACCCTATCCCTGAGTTTGGGCACGGCAATAGCATTTTGCATGTAGTCTTTATCCTTGAAAATCCTCAATTCATATTTTATTTCTTTGAGTATCTTAAATGTGTCAGTCCATTCTGTTCCATCTAAATCATTGCTGTCAAAAAGTTTGATAACAAATCTGATTTTTTTCCTTTATAAGTGGATTTTTTTGTCTGGATGTCCACAATATATTTTCCCTTTAAAATCTCGTTTAACTATAATATATATTGATATTGCTAGTGCTGGGTCAATTTTTATAAATGTTTAGTGTAACTCTTCAATAGTTTCAAAGTTTCCTTTTTTTTTTTCCATTTCAGGAACGTGTCCTTGATTATGGGGTTTTTTTGTATGTTTTTTGTTTGGTTTGGTTTGGTTTGGGGGTTTTTTTGGTTTGTTTGGTTTTTGGGTTTTTTTGGTAGTTATTCTGTTTCCTACTTTGGTTTTCTTTTTTAGGTACTCCCATTAAACATATGTTATATCTTTTTTCCTGTCTCTGAATTTGTCTCTCGCTCTCAAATAAAATGTTTAGACAGGTTAGCAGAAACCCCCTGTGGATGATAAAAGGGAACCATGGAGAAAGAAAAGCAAAAAAGCAGAAGGCAACCAGCTTTTATCTGAGGACTATTATGTGTATACAGATATTTTGCCAGTAGTTTCCATACTTATTTCATTTGACTCAATCTAATGATCACCACAACCTCTTGATGGTGTACCATGCATTATGTAGGCATTTTACACTTTACATATGTTAATTTTTCATTACTCATAACAACCCTATTAAGTAGAGGGTATTTTTAAGTTTTTATTTAAATTCTAGTTAGTTAACACACTATGTAATATTAGTTTCAGGTGTACAAAATTGTGATCCAACACTTTCATACAGCACTCTGCTCATCACAAGTACACTCCCCATCACCTATTTCACCCATCCCCCTGCCCACCTGCCCTCTGGTAACCATCAGTTTGTTCTCTGTAGTTAAGAGTCTATTTCCTGGTTTGCCTCTCTCTCTCTCCCTCTTTTTATCCCCCTTTGCTCATTTGTTTTGTTTCTGAAATTCCACATATGAGTGAAATTATATGGTATTTGTCTTTCTCTGATGGACTTATTTCACTTAGCATTATACTCTAGCTCTATCCATGTCTAGCAAATGGCAAGATTCCATTCTTTTTTATGGCTGAGTAATATTCCATTTTATATATATATATATATATATATATATATATATATATATATATATATAATCTTCTTTATCCATTCATCAGTTGATGGACACTTGGGTTGTTTCTATAATTTGGCTGTTGTAGATAAGGCTGCTATAAACATTGGGGTGCATTATTCCTTTGAATTAGCATTTTTGTATTCTTTGGGTAAATACCAAGTAGTGCAATTGCTGGATCATAGGTTACTTCTATTTTTAACTTTTCGGGGAAACTCCATACTGTTTTCCAGAGTGGCTGCACTAGTTTTCATTCCCATCAACAGAGCAAGAGTGTTCCCCTTTCTCCACATCCTCGCCAACACCTCTTGTTTCTTGTGTTATTGATTTTAGCCATTCTGACCGTTGTGATATCTGACAGTGGTGATATTATTTTTCACTTGGGCAAATACAGAATATTTTATTTATTTGTTATGTTATGTTATGTTAGTCACCATACAGTTTTGATTTGCAGTTGCCTGAGGATCGGTGATGTTAAGCATCTTTTCATGTGTTTATTGCCATCTCTATATTTCTTTCTTTCATTTTTAAAGATTTTATTTGTTTATTTGTCAAAGGGAGAGAGAGAGCACAAGCAGGGGGAGCGGCAGGCTGAAGAGAAGCAGACTCCCCACTGAACAAGGAGCCTGATGTGAGACTTGATCCCAGGGCCCTGGAACCATGACCTGAGCCGAAGACAGGTGTTCAACTGACTGAGCCACCCAGGTGCCCCTGGCCATCTCTATATTTCTTTGGAAAAATGTTTATTCATATCTTCTGCCCATTTTTAATTGGGTTATTAAGTAGGTACTTTTTTTAAGGTTTTATTTATTTGGCAGGGAGAGAGATCATAAGCAGGGGAGCAGCAGGCAGTGGGAGAGGGAAAAAAAGGCTCCCTGCCCGGCCTGACACAGGGCTCAATCCCAGGACCCTGGGATCATGACCTGAGCTGAAGGCTTAACTGACTGAGCCACCTGGGTGCTCCTTCAGTAGATATCTTTATACCCACTTTATAAATGATAACAACTCTTCTTAGTTCCATGTTAGATTTGCTTTTGTGCTTCAGTTCCAAACGCATAGATCAAAAATAATACACAACTTTAACTCTAATGGTAATTTTTAGATGAAAAGGATCAGGATCAATTGTACAGTCTGTTGTTAAAGATCCTTAACAAAGAAACAATAGAGTCAGTTCACACTTGAGTCAATTTACTCAAAAAACAAATGTAATAAGGTAATCCTGTCACCACTATCTCTACCTAGAGAATGTGAATGGATCTGACGTTGCATGTTACATGGTTGCATACGTAAAATTTCAATGGAATCAAAAAAAACTAGTCATCATACACAACTAGAAAACAGAACCTACCATATTAACAAATGCATTAAATACCTTGGAATAAATTTGATTTGAAACACGGAGTATTTTTTATTAATAAATCCTAATGGAAAAAAATTTAAAAACATAACTAAAGAACTATGCCATATGTTTATTTAGAGAAACTAAGTAAAGATATCAATATCTTTTATTTTAATATATAGACTTATTGCAGTACAACTGAAATTCCTATGGGAATTACTAGTGAAAAGTAAATGGATGACAGTATCAAAACATGTTCGTAGGTAATAAAGATAGATTCAGCCTAGCCTAGATCCAGCCTCGTTGGAAAACTTAACACACTGCAACAGTGATCAAAATCATATGGAATTGAGTTATCATACTTTGAAACATGACCCTGACCTAGAACAGAGACAAAACAAACATAGGGCAAAGGACAACCACTTAATACATTGTCTTCCAAATTGTTGGCTGACAAGTTGGAAGGAATCCACTTAGATATATAAACACATGAGACTCAAACACTACAATAAATTCCAGCTGTATCAAAGAATAAAATAATTTTTTAAAAACTGAGGAGTACCTTATTTATCCCAGCTGTGGAGAGAACATGTACTTCTAACCACTGGAGAAATGAATGAAGGTTATTACCAGGAGTATGATAGATTCATTGAATGTGTTTTCAGAACTTTCAATTTCCATGCAACAAAATATGAAATAAAAATATTATAAAGGAAAATTTCTAAAGGAAAATATACTACAGACAGAATCTGATAATAGATTTCTCTCAAGAGAAAGAATATACGAGAAAATCAATGGTTGTGTAAGTCAGAAATCACTTTCCACTTTATGAATGGTCAAAAAGTATACATTCAAGAAACTTTAAACTAAATCATCATGTTTTTCAAAAATTACAGTTGTATTGAAAATGAAAAAAATAAAAAAGGCAAACCCACCCAACTTGAAATCTCCCTGACAAACATACTAAAGAAAGAAATCTTAAAATTATAAAACCCGATCTTGACAAGTCTTTGGAAGAGGCAGAACATATGCTTAATATATTAATGGTAGAAATATAAAATGGCTACATCTTCCTTCAGGGTAATCTATAACATGTTCTTTGACCCATTACCCATTCCCTCTCTCTTGATGGAGGAAAACTAACATGTCAAAATTTTCAATGAAGCATTACCTGTAATGGGGAGAATTAACATTAGTACAAATGCCAAAAAAAATTTTTTTAAATTTGTTATTATGTCAAAAAATATTTAAATAAGTAAAACCATCATATATTACCATATACAAATTAGAATGACAAGTAACTGGAAGATGTAATGCATGGATATGTTTGTATGAAATAAAGTAAAATAAAAGAACTTGAACCCATGATCACACTGTAAAATTATAAAGAAATATAGAAATAAAATTGACCTATAGCAGAAAAGGATTTTGATTGACATAAATGGCATAACACTGTTCATTAGATTTTTCTAAAAAGAAAACGCAACAATTACAATAATGATGTGTAATATTTATAGAACACTTGCCTTCTGCCAGGCATTGTTCTGAGTGTTTTTACATCTATTAATTTTATTTGATCTTTGTAATACTCTATATATCTCTATTTTATAGATAGAGAAATTGAGGCACAGAGTAGTCAAATAAATTACTCTAGGTTACACAGCTTAGCTTAACTGTTCCAAAGTGACAGTGCCTTAAAAATAGTTTAGATGATTTCTATTGGCTAGTTGCTTTAACTTGCCCCCAAATTTTAGGCCTTACATCTCTTGTAAATATCCTCATTCATTTCTCTAGTGTGAAAAAAAGAAAAGTAAGAACTGAAAATTTCAAGAGCATTCCAAGAAGTCAAAACAATGAATTGTTGAATATAGAATTTGAAAGGATAAAGTAGAAACATACCTCTCACAAAACTTACTTAGGGAAAGGAAAGAATAATAATACAGTAAGCATATTCTAGGATTCAAAAGAGAGGCTTTTTCATAGCTACCTCCCCCACCACACACACACACACACACACACACAACGGAGTCATCTCCCTCCTTATTCCCCAACTCATCAACTGGCACAGAGACACCATACACACTGGGCCCAGATAATCCTAAGGCTTCGAGGAAATTGAGTGGATCCCTCTGAAAAACAGGTTAGAACCTCTAGAAAAAAATCCTCATGGAATAAAAAGACTGCCCACTTCATCTCCAAGGGAATGGACTAACAAAAGTATTGCTTTTAAAGGGGGAAATTTTTCCAATTGGGTTGATTTCAAGCCTTTTGTAGGTTGACTGTTCCCAGGTCAGCCTGACCTGTTAGACTTCTCTGTTGCGGCTTGATGAATTATTCCTTACCCTTCATTCAGTGACCAAGGTGAACTGGAAGCTGGGAAGTCTTTGAAACAGCTTTTTAAAAACACTGTAGGCTGTCAGTATGTCTTCTGTTTTGTACCCGAGGTAAAAACGATAAGCCTAATAATAATAATAATAATAATGTTAAATTTAATCTTAGGTTCATGGACCTATTGTGGATTAATAATGAGTTCGTATTATCTGTGTGCATGTGGAGAAGCTTAGTGGACCGTGAAAATAGGATTTATAATAAACCCATGACTAGAATTTCAGGACAATAGCCATAAAGCAAAGACTTAAAAGGTTTCATCATTAGACTAATTGTTATTCATTTGATCCTCCAATGTAATAAAATCCTTCTATCTACTTTCCTAAGCCATTATTCCTCACATTCAGCATATTGGCTTCTTGATCATTAAATATTCATTTTCCGCAGTGCCTTTTGTATCGATTGTAGGTTGTCCTTAGGAAAAGCTTTCAGTAGGTTCAATAGTTTTGAAAGATACTTAGGTTTACTCCATGACTGGCAAGTATTTTTCTTTCTTCTTGCTTCAAAAGTGGAATATTAGAACTTAGATCTTTTTATCTAGTCTGTACTCTCATTATTAATGAAGACCTTGAATGATACTGAACTGTAGCTGAATGCTGTCTATTTACAAGAATATTAAAATAAGAAACAGAATAACTTTGCATTCTTTTACCAGACATGATTTTAATTGTTTTAAAAGGAAGTTATTCAACCAGGGAAGAATGGAGTCTTTGGCGAGACCTAAAGCCAGGGCTTCAGGTGTAGTTTTGCCTTCTTTGAGAAAGAACTTAATAGTTTTATTTAACTGAGAAGTCCTTTCATCAAGATTTACTTACAACTGGTTTAAACCTGAACTTGTGCTTTATATAATCCGTCCAAGCAGACCCAGTGCTTTTTTTACGGGACAGTTATCACAGATTTATCCATGTTCCAGTGAAGAGCCCCTCTTTGGTTTTAGTTCAGTATGTCTTATCTTCCATAAAGTGGATTTAAATAAAATAGTGCCCCCCACAATCCCGAATATGTTAATCACGTATTTGTTGTGATAAATATTTAAGAGAGGCCAATTATTATTATGGAAAACAAATACATGGGTACATGTAATAATCATTTTCCTTTTTCCGGTTTAATGGAGATGAAATCGAGATATAACATTTTATAAGTTTAAGATGTGTCATTTTCTTTTATCATAACGAATCCCAAAATATCTACTAAATGGATACTATGTTCTCTGTGTGCTTTTAAAAAGTCCACTGTATAAAGTGTAACACAATGTATAAAATGTAGTTCCTGTCCTAAAAGAGCTAATAGGTAAGAATGATTTGAAATTCATATAAAATATTTTCTCCCATTTCATTACTCTTTTAACCAGTTATTTTATTATTTAGACTTCATAAACTCATTTTCTTACTCTGGTTGTGATCTGAAATTGCAAGTAACCTATGAAACATCCTACCTTTTCCTCCATCACCACCATTCCCTTAACATTTTCAACAAATTATTTTAATGACGAACTTTGTCCGTAATGTACACTTCCCTAAACTAATCATTCAGTAACTGGGGACAGAGTAGGAGTCCACAAAGCACTTGAAATCAAAACCATTTCCAGTGTCATTCCCTGACCTCCTAGGGGAGCTCTCCTTCTCCTTCTCTGCTTCACGCATACGCAAGTGATTAGGAACCCAGTCAGCTATAAGCAATGGAACAAGACATATTTTTCAGGGCTTTCCCAACTACACTGAACATAAAAGTATACTTTTTAACATTTGGAGTTTCACTTATGTTAGTGGCAGAGTAGCTTGTATCAGATCAGACCTGCTGAGAAAAACAATTACACGCTAAGAAAAAAATTAAACGATGTCTAATTGAAGGTACTGGAAAGGGACCAGAAGCGGGTAGAAACTAGAGGGAAGTCAATTCTTGAAAGAAGGTTACTATGCATGGCTTTTTCATTAAAGACACGGCCCAGTTTCTGTGAAGCAGAGTGGCTAGAACACAAGTAGAGAAATATAATCTTAATGGCTTAGAAAGTTAAAGGACAGAGTTTGGGGCACATGATAAAGCAGATACACTCAGGACAGAACTCTCAACAAACTGGGAATAGAAAGGAACTTCCTCTGCTTGATAAAGGGCATTTATGAAAACCCTTTAGCTAATACCACACTCGAGGATGGAGGGAACAAAAGACCCCAACTTTTCCTCTACCCTTTTGGGTAGTGACTGAGGTCTGCAAATTCAACTGACAAAAGACAGATTACAGGAGAAAAGGCTTACACATTTCATCAATTTTCACATTTTTATGTGTATGGGAGCATCACAGAAAAGAAGTGAAAACTCAAAGAAGTGGCTAGACTCTTATGTACCATTTTAACAAAGGTGCAAAATAATGTGGAGAAATGACTAGACAAAGGAAAGGAGGTTTGGGCTTCTAGGGCTGATGAATTGTGGGAAAGTAGCTAGGATGTATATGGGGGAAACTAGTTTGAGATAAGGATTATTTTATGCAACCTCATCTCCATTCTCGCCCTCCATGGCTGGTGATAAGAGTTGCTCTCCTCATCCTCGTTCAAGAGTTGACAAGGGGAGGGAGGGAAGAAGTTTATGCCAATGATATCTTCATAAAGGGAAATTTATGTCTTGCACTTAGGCAAAAGGGGAGGGCAGAGGATTTTTCTTCCATCTGTTGATTCGCAGTTGCCTTCGGTTCAAAATAATCCTTATGCCAAAGTGACGTATTTGGAAGCAGCATGTTTTGAACCCTTTCAATGGTGAATGACTGCTCCTCTCCCAAGGATGGAAACAAGGCAAAAATGTCTACTCTCCCTTTACTTCTATTTTATTGGTAAAACAAGAAATGGAAATTTTTAAAAAATTGAGAGAGAGAAGGAAACTGATTCCTATTTGCTGGTAATATAATTGTTTATATGAAACATTTTAAGGAATTTACAAAAAAGGTACTGAAACTAAATGTGAGTTTAGCAAGTTTCGGGATATAAGGTGAATATAAAGACTCAAGGTATTTCTGTGTACTAACAGTAAACAATTTAAAAAATCAAAGTAAAAAATAATTCCATTAAAAATAGCATTAAAATGTAAAATAGGGACAAATTTAACAAAAGATATGCAAAACTTCAATGCTAAAAATTATAAATACTCATAAGAGCAATTAAATAACACCTAAATAAATGTAGAGATACACCATGTTCATGTTTTGGAGGACTCAATATTAAGATGTCAATTCTTCCCAAACTGACCTAGAAACGTACTGCAATCCTAACCATAATCTCAGCGGATGTTTTGGTAAAAGTGACAGTCTGATTCTAAAAGTTATTAGAAATGCAAAGGACCTAGGATAGGCAAAATATAATGAAATAAAAGAACAAAGCCGGAAGAGCTAAACTACTTAGCTTCAATTTTTAATATAAGGTTATCGTAATCAAGATGTGTAATACTGGCAACAGAACAGATCAATGGAATGGAATAAAGAGCAGAAATTGACCAACACCTATACGGTTATTTCATTTTGGACAAAGGTGCCCATTCACAGAAATAGAAGAAACAATCCTAAAATTTGTGTGGAACCACAAAATACCCCAAATAGCCAAAGCAATCCTGAGAAAATGGAACAAAACTGGAGCTATCATCCTCCTGGATTTCAAACTATATGATAAAGTCACACTTATAATGGCACCAAAGCAATTCAGTGAGGACAGGAAGTCTTCAATAAATTATTTGGAACACTAAATATCGACATGGAAACAAAAGAACTGCCACCTCTACCTCATTAGTTCAAGATAAATCACAAACCTAAATATAAAGGATAAATTACAGAGATTCTAAAGGGAAAACATAAGTATATTGCCAAAACCTGGGGGGAGAAAGATTTCTTAGACAGGACAGAGAAAGAAACAACCATAGAAGAAAACTGATGAATTAGACTTCCTCAAAATTAAAAATTAAAAACTTCTTACCAAGAGACACTTAAAATGGGAAATGTATGTTAACATATATCTGACAAAGGACTTGTATTCAGAATTTTAAAATGAGTGCCACAACTCAATAATAAAAAGACATAAATCCAAGTGGCACCTGGGTGGCTCAGTCAGGTGAGCATCCAACACTTGGTTTTGGCTCAGGTCATGATCTCAGGGTCCCGAGATGGAGCCCCAATTATGGCTCCACTCTCAGCCTGCAGAGTCTGCTTGTCCCTCTCCCTCCTCCTCTGCCCCCCCCCACTAGTGTGCGTGCACGCGGGTGCACACACATGTGCCCCTGCTCTCTCTCTCAAATAAATAAATACATGAAAAAAAAAAGACATAAATCCAAGAAAAAAGTGGATAAAAAACTTTGAGACACATGACAAGGGAAGTTTTATGAATGTCAAAAAAAGTGCTCAATATTATTGGTCATCAGAGAAATGTAAATTAAAACTGCGATAATAAATAAGCAAAGGACGAGAGAGAGAGAGAGAGAGAGAGAGAGAGAGAGAGAGAAACCAAGAAAACAGACCCTTCACTATAAAGAACCAACTGACAGTTACCGGGGGGAGGTGGGGGGAATGGGTGAAATAGGTGTTGGGAATTAAGAGTACACTTATGATGAGCAAGGAGTAATGTATAGAATTTCTAAGTCACTATATTGTACACCTGAAACTAATATAACACTGTATATTAACTGTACTGGAATTAAAATAAAATTTTTAAAAAACTGCAATGAGATACCATTCCATACCCAACTAGAATGGATAAAATTAAAAACACTGAAAATACCAAATATTGGCCAAGATGTGATGGAACTCCCAAAAATTGCAAAATAGTACAACCACTTAGAAAAGATTTGGCAATTTCTTTTAAAGTTAAACATACATCTATCCTATGACTCAGAAACTATACTCCTAAATTTTTACCAAAGAAGAATGAAAAAGGCATGAACAAGAACACTCATTGCTATCAAAAACTGAAAACAACCCAAATGTTTATTAATAGGTGAACGGATAAGCAAATTGTGGTAGATTTAAACACTGGGAAATTAACCAGAAGGAAAGAACACCTGAAACCATAGATGAGTCTTGGACATTATGCTCAGTGAAAAATAGAACCTAGATACGAAGAGTATCACTGTATGATTCCACTTCCATGGTTTGTAAATTGACGTATAGTTGACATAGAATATTATATTCGTTTTAGGTGTACAGCATAGTGATTCAACACTTATAGGCATTACAAAATGCTCACCATGACAAGGGTAGTTATCGGTCCCTATGCGAAGTTATTACAATATTATTCACTATATTCCCCACGCTGTGCATTACATCCCTGTAACTTACTTATTTTATAACTGAAAGTTTGTGCCTCTTAATACCCTTCACCTGTGTCACTCATCCCCCTCCCTTCTCCCCAGTAGCAGCCACCAGTTTGTTCTCTGTATTTATGAATCTGTTTCCGTTCAGCTTTGTTTGTTCATTTTGTTTTTTTAGATTCCACATATAAGTAAAATCATGCAATATTTGTCTTTTCTTGTCTGACTTATTTCACTTCACATAGTAGTCTCTAGGTCCATCCATGTTGTCACAAATGGCAAGATTTTATTCTTTCTCACTGCCAAGTAGTATTTCATTATGTGTATGTACGCACGTGTATATATGCACATATATATTGTGTATATACACATCTATGTGTGTGTGTGTGCATAGATAGAGGGAGAGATGTGTATGCACCACATTTTCTTTATTCATTCATCTGTGCATGGACACTTGGTCACTTCCATATCGTGGCTATAATAACAATGCTGCAGTGCACATAGGGTACATAGATCTTTTCAAATTGGTGTTTTCATTTTCTTTGGGTATATACCCAGAAGTGGAATTGCTGAACCATATGAAACCTATATGAATTTCTTGAATAGTTTAAAAAAATCTGAAAAAATACATCTAGGATTAAAAAAAAACAAAACTAGAAAAACTAGCATTTGTCTCTGGTGAGGTGATAATCAGGAAGAAGTATAAGGAAATGCTCTAAATTTTGATAAGGGTGTGGATTATATGGGAGGATGCATTTGTCCAAACTCATCGAATCGTGTATGTTATGGAATGAATGTGTTCCCCCAAAACTTGTATGTTGAACTTCTAACCCTTGATGTGATGCTGTTAGGCGGTAGAACAGTTGGCAGGTAATTAGGTCATGAGAGTGGAGCCTTCCATGAATGGAATGAGTACCCTTATCAAAGAGACCCCAGACAGCTCTTACCCTCTTTCCACCATGTGAGGATACAGGGTGAAGTCAGTCTGCAAGCAGAAAGAGGGCTCTCACCAGGACCTGACCGTGCTGGCTCTCTAATCTTGGATTTCGACCCTCCAGAACTGTGAAAAACAAGTCTCTGTTGTTTATAAGCCACCCGGTTTATGATACTTTGTTAGAGCAGGCCTAACTGATTAAGACAGTACACTTAAGATTTGTGCATTTCGTGGCATTGAAATTTTACCTCAAAGATGGAGGACCCAAAACAAATATTAACTCTAGTAGGGTTGCGTTTCTCAGTGGGCTAGCAATTCCAAAACTGCTCTCTGTGTCTTCTAGACTTGAGCAACTGTATAAATATATTGAGGATAATGAAAATCAGGTTTCTCATTTTTGGTGAAGGGAGTTAGAAATATTGAAAGGGGAAGGATGAACTGTACCCTGTGGTACTGGATTGGATTGGAGATACAAATAGTAAGTCGTGGTTTTTAATATCTAGACATCTATTTATATGTTATAGTGGACTGAATGTTTGCATCTGTCCCCAGATTCATTGTTGAAACTCTCATCCCTATATGATGATATCTGGAGGTGGAGCTTTGGGATTGGGGAGGTGATTAGGTCATCATGATGCGGCCCTCATGAACGAGAATAGTACTCTTATAAGAAAGCCAGAAAGCCAGCTACCTCTCTCTTCGCCACGTGAAGACACAGTAAGAAGACAGATGTCTGTAAACCGGGAAGAGTTCTCACCAAAAACTCAATCCTAATCTTGGATTTCCAGCCTCAGAACTGTGAGAAATAAATGCCTGTTGTTTGAGCCACACAGGCTGAGATGGTAATGTATTAGAGCAGCCCAGACTGACTAAGCTACTGACGCAGATAGTTACAGATGTGGAAAGAAATCTAAATATATATATTTGGATATGTACATGTGTACAAGTGTGTATAATTTCCTAGATATGGCCGCTCACAAGGCCCAGAAGAGCTTTTAGCAAAGAGCGTACCACTTACCCAGATCATTGTTTCTAATTACCTTTTATCCGTTAAATAGAATCTGAACTCCTTGGGGAAATGGTGGTTCCAAAACTGGGGCAAGAAAAGTGCACGATGAGTCAGGAACATCTTATTGTCTCTGTAAAGGTATGGTCAAAATAAGAGGAGCACAAATCAAAAGGACTTAGAATTTGGCTTGAAGTAGCTCCCACTGACCAGCACTGGGGTAAACTGGACATTAACATAGTAATGGGATTATAACCTACTGAATAAAGTTGAAAGTTTTGAGTCCAGGGGCGCCTGGGTAACGCAGTCGTTAAGCGTCTGCCTTCGGCTCAGGGTGTGGTCCCGGCGTTATGGGATCGAGCCCCACATCAGGCTCCTCTGCTGTGAGCCTGCTTCTTCCTCTCCCACTCCCCCTGCTTGTGTTCCCTCTCTCGCTGGCTGTCTCTATCTGTCGAATAAATGAATAAAATCTTTAAAAAAAAAAAAAAGTTTTGAGTCCATACTGATGAAGGAGGGAAAGAAGGAAGGAATGAAAGAAGGAAAAAGAAAGAAAGAAAGAAAGAAAGAAAGAAAGAAAGAAAGAAAGAAAGGGAAAGAAAAAGAAAGGAAATGCTTTCTACCAAGCGAACTAACAAACACTGAGGGGATGGTGGAATTAAAAATCAATCATGAGTGGAAGTATGGCGAGGAAAGGATGTTTACAGAGTCTCTGAGTTTCTCTCCACAAATTTCTTAATTCATTTAAGAGGGAAAACAATAGTGACTTGATCACGGAGAAACCTCTTCTATATCACCCTAACCAGGTGATCAAAATGGTCATCATCGGGGCGCCTGGGTGGCTCAGTCGTTAAGCGTCTGCCTTCGGCTCAGGGCGTGATCCCGGCGTTGTGGGATCGAGTCCCACATCAGGCTCCTCCGCTAGGAGCCTGCTTCTTCCTCTCCCACTCCCCCTGCTTGTGTTCCCTCTCTCGCTGGCTGTCTCTCTCTCTGTCGAATAAATAAAATCTAAAAAAAAAAAAACTTCAAAATGGTCATCATCAACTTTGAGACCACCTGACATCAAGGGACTCCTGATTTGATGCCCTGAGATACACTTTTTGAGGCACTTTGTATTGTGCACCCGAACTAGGAAGAAACCCCAGACAAACCCAAACCGAGGGATAACCGTACATAGTAATTGGCCTGCACTTGTCAATAGTGCCACGGTGAGGGGAGACAGGGAGGCCGAGGAAGCCTCGCACAGGAGGGGAGTCTGCAAGCTGTGGTGTGTGAGTGCGGTGAGGGTTACTGGATTGGATGCTTGAATGGAAGAACTTGTAGCTACGGAAGGATCCTCTGGGGGCAACTGGCAAAATTTGAATATGGGTTTTGGGTTAGATAATAGCATTTTATCAAAGTTTAATTTCTTTATTTTGAAATTTTGAGTGCGGTTATGAAAGGGAGTGTCTGTATTCTTAGGAAATATACATGAGTATTTGCGGGTAAAGGAGAAAAATATCTCCAACTCTCTCAAATGGTTCAAAAAATTGTGTGTGTGTGTGTGTGTGTGTGTGTAGAAAGAGTGTGTGCATGCAAGTGGGGCAAAATGGAGAGAGTGAATATGGTGAAGGGTTACAGAAGTTTCTTGCATTATTCTGGCAACTGTTCTGTAAGTTTGAAATTATTTTAAAATAAAACATTATGCAAAATGTGGTCATCTACGTTTATGTAACTCTTGGCCCATGTATCTTAGTCTTAGAGCTGGAACATAGGCAAGACGTCACTAAAACTATAACTAAGATTTTAAAGGCAGGAACTTGTAACTTGAAAAGGATGAAGATTAATTACTATACCAGCCATCTCAAAAGAAAAATTTTTACAACCGCATGTACTCACTTTAATATGCATAATCTTCATTCAGCATTTTAATTTACCATATCAATCGCCTATTTATGTCAGCAGAAGAACATACAGGTTTGAATTATTTGAAATGCAAACTATTTTTCTTCCGTTTCATTAGTTTATTGACAGTATTAGTTTTCTGTTATTGCTGTAACAAATTGCCACAAACTCTATGGCTTACAACAACACAATTTTATTCTCCAATAGTCTGGAGGTTGAAAGTGCAAACTAAGTCTTAAAGGGCTGGAGTCAAGGTGTTAGTGGGGGTGGTTCCATCTAGAGCCTATAGGAAGATTCTCTTGCTTCTAGGAGCTCCAGGCTCTCCTTTTCTCCTGGCTGCATTCATCCAACCTCAGTGGCCTTGGCTTTTCCTCTACTGTGGTCCAATATCTCTCAGCTTCCCTCTTGTAAGAAAACTTGAAATCGCATGAGGGCCCACTGAGATCTTCCAGGTAATCTCCTCCTCCCCAAATCCTTATCATAATAACATCTGCAAAGTCTCTTTTGCCATATAAGGTGAAGTCACAGGTTTGGCGCATTGAGACATGGAGTGCCATTATTAAGCCTGAAACACTATTTTAACTACTCTCTGTCCACAAAACAAAATGAAATATTTGAAATTAAAACAATTTAGGAATTATTTCATAGAAATTAAAATCTTGAAGAAAAATGTCAAAGCTAAACGAATAGTTGTATAGTATTATTCAATTTTAAGTTTTTTTGCATTCATTCACTTCTCTCTATACTGAAGAAAGATTCCAGATAAAAAGCAGCTTATTGTGAAATGTAATAAACATGAATCAGTTTTGGAAGATGGTATATCTTTCTCTAACTACCTATTCATTCATTGAGCCAATACTTATTTAGTGCCAAGTTCTGCTATAGATATTGGCCAGTAGAGAAGAGGATATTTATCTTTGTGGAAGACTGTATTTCCCACGATGGCTACAAAAACTTCTCCCACCCTCCGTGCTCATCTTACAGTGAAGTTGTCACTGCTCCCACTGAGAGATGGGAACTGCATTCCCTTACCTTGAATCCAGGCAGGCCTGTGAGTATCGCAGTGTTGCCAGATGACTTCTGAGGTTGGGTCATAGACAATACAGCTTCTGGCAGTTCTCTTGATGGAACCCAACTCCCAGGCTGTGCAGAAGCTTAGCCACATGGAGAGGCTGACATGTTGCCTTATGTGGGTATTCCAGTCAAAAGCCCAAATATTACCAGCCAAACGTATGACTAAGGAAACTTTAAAGAATTAGCTACATTCATCCAGTCAACCCCCAGGATCATGAAAAATAGTAATAAAATAATATAGTTGTTTTAAGCCACTAAGCCTTGGAGTGATTTGTTGTACAGTTATGGACAGCCCAACATCTCTTCTCTACTCCTTTTGTGAACATAGATAATATTTATGCTTTCATTTCCCAGTACAACATATGAAATTTAGAACAAAACCTGCTTCTTACCAATTTTACTAAATGATACTATCTGTGTATCATTCTTTGAAGCAATGAAAAAAAAAATAGCCAAGTAAACTCAAAGTGCTTTGTATGTGTTTCTTAAGTGGTTATTGATGACATGAAATGATAAAAGCAAACCAAGCAAGATTAAGTAAACAATTCCGAAGCTTCATGACTGCTGGAGCAAATCACTATTTTTGTTTTCTGTCTCATCAAACTATTTTAACCTTTAAAATTTCTCCACAAAATTTGGTCTTCTAGAATTTCCTATTTCAACATCTATTATTATCCATCTAGTTGCCCAAGCCAGAAGCTTGGACGTTATCCTTGATATCTCTCTCCTTCAGCGCCCATTTCCAATCAAGCACTAAGTCCTGACCATTTCTTCCCAAAGAGCTTCTGATTTTTTTTTTTTAAGAGAAGGAGAGAGAGAAAGAGAAGGAGAGGCAGAGGGAGAGAGCGAATCCTAAGCAGGCTCCACACTCAGCACAGAGCCTGATGCGAGGCTGGATCTCACAACCCTGAGGTCATGACCTGAGTTGAAATAAAGAGTTGGATGCTTAACTGACTTAGCCACACAGGTGCCCCAAGCTTCTGAATCTTTACTCTTCTCTTCATCAACTCTGGCATGACTTAAATTCACCAGAAGTCTACTTAGAGTTTCCTGCAAATCTCCCGAAACTCTCGTTTCCATCAATTCTTTGCATCAAAATAAACATCTGATCCCATTATTGCCCTTCTTCCTTTTGATAATGTCTCACTGCTCTCAGAGAAAGGGGCCGAATCCTAAACATGGTCCCCAGGCCCTGCAAAACTGGACCTTGCCTCCCGCTCCAGCCTCTTCCCCTCACCCTCTTACCTTGTATTCTAGCCACAATGGCCTTTTGTTAGTTCCATGCTTTTCCCCCCAAGACATTTCACGGGCTGTGATCCCTAAGCCTGGAATGTTCTTACCTCCTTTTCTTGGTTAATACTTCTTTAACAGTCTGAGCTCAGCTTAATGGGTCCCTTTCTCAGAGAAGTCTGCCCTAATTCACCAGCCTAGGTCAAGTATTTTGCACTTTTACATTTACCATGCTGTGTGGATTAAAAAAGTGACAGGTACAAAAATCAAGTCATGAGATTGCATGTTTTTTCCCACCACCACCACCACCACCACTGAAATTTCGTATAAGAAGGTAGCTTCATTTTTGAGGATAAACTAGATGGGAAGAAGATGTCCATCAATGGATGAATGGATAAAGAAGATGTGAGATATATATATATATATTCCATTATATTATATATAATTCCATTATATTATATATATTCCATTATATTATATATAATTCCATTATATTATATATATTCCATTATATTATATATAATTCCATTATATTATATATATTCCATTATATTATATATAATTCCATTATATTATATATAATTCCATTATATTATATATATTCCATTATATTATATATAATTCCATTATATTATATATATTCCATTATATTATATATAATTCCATTATATTATATATAATTCCATTATATTATATATAATTCCATTATATTATATATATTCCATTATATTATATATAATTCCATTATATTATATATATTCCATTATATTATATATAATTCCATTATATTATATATATTCCATTATATTATATATAATTCCATTATATTATATATATTCCATTATATTATATATAATTCCATTATATTATATATATTCCATTATATTATATATATATATTCCATTATATTACATATAATATTCCACTATATACATAATGGAATATTACTCAACCATCAAAAAGAATGAAATCTTGCCATTTGCAACAACCTGGTATTATGTTAAGCAAAATAAGTCAGTCAGAGAAAGACAAATATCATACAATTTCACTCATATGTGGAATTTAAGAAACAAATGAACATAGGAGAAGGGAAGGAAAAATAAGACAAAAACAGAGAGGGAGACAAACCATAAGAGACTCTTAACTATAGGAAACAAACTGAGGGTTGCAGAAGGGGAGGGGGATGGGGGATGGGGGTACTGGGTGATGGGCATTAAGGAGGGCACGTGATATGATGAGCATTGGGTGTTATATGCAATTGATGAATCACTAAATTCCACCTCTGAAAATAATAATGTACTATATGTTAATTAAATTAAATTTAAATAAATTTTAAAAAGAAAAGAACAGATGGGAAGAGAGATGAGGCGTGAGGTGAAAGCGCTAGGAGCCGTTCAGGCTGAAGGTCAGGAAGAACATTGGGAAAGTTAATTTTTTGTCAGTGACCAGCTGCTGAGAGCCATACTGAGAATGTTAGATACAGGAAAAGTTGCTTCAGATGTTTGGTTGTGCAATAAGAATGGACTCTCCCTTGGGTATTTTCTGGAAAGGCTGCAACATAGATTTGAGTTGTCTTTACTTGATATGTTCCGCTGCACTAACCAAGAGAGTGGCTGGTTATGCGGGTTACACACACTGAATATTAATTTAATGACTCTCTCTTCCCTCCACCCACACTTAGATACAAACTTTATAAGGTGGGTGTCCTTGTCTGTTTTGCTCATTATTTTAGCCCTCGTGTTTGCCACCGAGCCACAGATGCTTAATCAATATTGGTTGAGTTAATGTGTGAGTTGGGGCAATTTGCTTACCCTCTCCAGGCCTCAATTAACATTACACTTCATGCTTCTCAACTTTTTCAATGGAAATAACACCAACTGCAGAAGAGGGAAAAAAAAGTTAGCCCCTAAAAGTCTGGATAGCCTGAAGCAGCCAATTACAGTTCTGCTATTCCTCTGGAGTTTCTTTGAAGTTTCATGTTTCATCTTAAAAATCTATTTTATGATTCATCTTAAAACTTCTTTAAATTTCACATTTCATATCATCCTATGTCAGCATTTATTTAAAACTAAGGTAATTTTAATCTCAAATCTTTTAATAAAAATGAGGGGCATTGTACCTCTTTCCTCCAGGGCTATGTAAACTCAAACCTGTTGAAACACACAAGTACTCATTAAGTGATTTGCAAGGCTCCCTTTTTGCTCAAAGTTTTAGGATTCTTTGATCCTCATAATTCGAACAACTCATGTTTACTGTGTTCCTTTCCTGTTTAAGTCACAGGGGGGAGAACCCAAGGACAGTCCGATAAAGTGTGTGCTTTTAAGGAAATTGAGCTGAGATGACAAGTCATATGCACATAGAAAGATAATATTATGAGGTAGTGTAGAGTGAGTGCCAAGTGTGTGGAACAGCTTGTCAACTCAGAAGAGTCCAGAAGAAGGATTAAGCCGTGTAGGCCTCCATTTCCTTGTTGGTAACATGGGGTAAGGATGTTTACAACTTTTATCTCAGAAGGTGGTTATAAAGCCCAGTGAGATAAAATATGCCCACTTACAAAGAAGCGGTAGTATTGTTAGGGGTTCAGGGCATCTCAGTCACATGGTGGAACCTTGAAATATGGGTAGCAAACAAGTTGACAGGCTAGCATGGGGAATGGCCTTCATGAGGCCATGGAAAGAGAAATACACCATCAAAATTCAAGAAACTAAGAATAACACAATCTTTATTGAGCTGAGAGATTGAGGGGAGATATCTCTGAAAAGGCAGAATATTAGAGGCCTTGAATTCAAAGTTAAGGAATTTAGAACCATTCCTGCGTGCTTTATTTTCAAGAGATAAGTCCCTTGGTATAACTGGGTTCATATTTTGAGACAGCTGGGAACGTTTTGGTGCAGACCAGAGGGCTATTTTAAATATTTTGACTCCTTCAAAGAATATTAAAAGGAGAGTTGAAGAAACCAGATAATTGCTTGCAGAGATCAAGTGTCAGGATTGCAATATTGCTAAAAGAATAAAGGCGGAGAATATGGTTTCATGTTTTAGTAAAAAATGAATTGGCATTATGCCAGGTATGGGAGAATGGAATAAAAGTAAATTCAAAAAGGAGTTTCAATATAATTCTAAATAGGAAGTTAAAAGCAAGTGGCCTCCAGCATAATTTGGAATAAATTCCAGCATTATTGAATCGGTAACACATGGTTCAAATCTAAACCTGAAAACTAAATCAGTTATACATGATGAAGCCTTGACGTTTCTAGAAGGTTGAGCTTTTTGAATATAATGTAGGAGAAATAAAATCTGGTGATGATAATTCTATATATTTTATCATTTAAATGGGATATTTGAAAATCAAATAAAAAGATATTGTTAGTGTACAGCATTAGAATTTGTTTAATGGAAGCCCATAAATGTAAAACAAATCTTTAATTTAAGAAGTTTCTGTAAAGCACATCCTCTTTTACAAAATACGGAAAAGACCACAAAAGTTAACGTTGAAACTATATACATTGAGCGCTGTTAAAGATGGCTACCTTTGGGCAGTGTATAGAGTGTCTTATACTTTGTGCAGAAAAGAAACCAAGGAAGGAACACACCTATTTGCTAGAATATGTTTAAAATAACCCTGGAAAGATATAAAACAAATTTCATCATGGTTCACCTCTAGGACAAAAGAGTAAAGCGGAGAGATTTCTTTGTATGCTCTTTTGTATTTTTTAAAATTTTATTCATGTTAGTTATATAGTCCAAAAAGCAGATAAACAAACGAAATCAAATGACTGCAAACAAAATGATTATTCTTGGCATGGTTTCTGGAGATTTGATGTTCAATTTATTAATAAATAAGTCAACTTACATCACACAGTTAAGTGGGTAAGCTAGTAATCCTTCTCCAGCACATTCTTCCCAAACTTTAGCACCCATCAGAATCATGGGGGGGGGGGCTTGTTAAAAAACGTGACATGGCCTTACACTTTAGAGTTTCTCATTCACAGGTTCTGGGATAGAGCCTAAGAATCTGCATCTCAAACGAGTTCCTAGGTGACGCAGCAGCTGGTCTGGAGAACACACTTTGAGAATCACTGCCCTATCAGTTCCATCAGCGACGAGTCACCGGTGCTGTAGAAAACCCCCTCACGCTCCAAAGCAGAAATAAAAACGTGTGATAACTTAGAAATCAGGCTATAGAAAACAAGCAAAACTTTAGAAGTCTACACGGTGACAGGGTCTAGAGATAACGCGTCTCGGCACCTAGCTTCTGTGAGGTCTTCCCGGTGATCCCCACAGCAACGCCAGGCCCGCAATGAGCAATTTATTGTGAATAACCCAATGGCGGAGAGGATACTGCTCTGTGGTCAAGGTTTGCATCAAGTTTAAACAAATAAGAGTCCCTTTGGGATGATTCGTTTAAATGTTTCTCCTAACAGTGAATGACATAGAAAGTATACCTCAGAGAATGTTGTGACAAGTTTTGGTACCCCTTGCATTTTTTTCCCATTAATTTTTACCCAAATGCAGGTCTGTCACTGCTCAGTGTCCAGTAAACAATGTACCATTTTCACATGGTGAATCCAAAGCCCACGAAATACAGATGTGGGCTTGAAGACAAGATTTACTGCTAAGGTCAAAAGCTTAACTTCCCTCACAGTGTGTCCTCATCTGAAACTGGGTCCAGGGGTGCCTGGGGGAATCAGTCTGTTAAGCGTCTGCCTCTTGGTTGTGGCTCAGGTCGTGATCTCAGGGTCATGAGATCAAGCCCCCTTTTGGGCTCCGTGCTCAGTGTGGAGTCTGCCTGAGATTCTCTCTCCCTCTCCTTCTGTACCCCCAATAAAGAAATAAATCTTAAAAGAAAATAAAAGTAAAAGTGGGCATCATTATAACTACCCCAGGTTTGGTGTTCTATGATGGTAACAACTATGTCTGATATTCGCGGGACTCTACTAAGTGCTTTAGGTGGGTTCATTTACGCTCCACAACCTCCTTAGGAGATAGGTGCTCTTATCATCATCCCCATTTCCAAACAGCCAACTGAAGCCCAGAGAGGTTAAGGAACTTCTCCAACATATAAATGGCCTTCGGTTCTTTTTATTTTTTAATATTTTGCTGTGATACAAGTTATTGTGAATGTAAGGAAAACATATATTCATAGGCGATTGCACAATGTAGTATTGTACCATAAGATCATTGACTAGAGGGCTGTTAAGCCCAGGCAATATCTCTATGTTGGGCATCACACTCTTTCCTAGCTTCTGGTAAATTTTTTTTCCGAACATTTTTAATTGAGGCATAATTGAAATATAACATTATATTAGCTTCGGGTGTACAACAACCTTAACGATTCAATAATTGTATAAATTACAAAGTGATTGCCATAATAGGTCTAGTTAACATCTATCACCAAAAAGAGTTACACATTTTTTTTCTTGTGATAAAAAGTTTTAAGATTTACTCTCTTAGCAACTTTCAAACATGCAATACAGTATTATTAAGTACAGTGACTACGCTGTACATCGCGTCCCCACGACTTATCTATTTTATAACTGAAAGTTTGTACCTCCTGACCTCCTTAACCCATTTCGTCCTCCCACCCACCACCCTCTGCTTTTGGCAACTACCAATCCGTTCTCTGTGCCTATGAGCTCAGGTTTTTGTTTTCCTTGGTTTTATAGATTCCACATATAAGTGAAATCATCGAGTATTTGTCTTTCTCCATCTGACTTATTTCACTTAGTATGATCCCCTCCAGTTCTATCCATGTTGTCACAAATGGCATAATTTCCTTTGTTTTTATGGCTGAAAAATATCCCATTGCATAGACACACCACATGTTCTTTATCCGTTCATCCATCATTGGATACAGGTTGTTTCCATCTCTTGACTATAAATAATGCTGCAATTAACACAGGGATGTACAGACCTTTTCAAATTAGTGTTTTTGGTTTTTTTAGATAAATACCCAGAAGTAGGATTGCTAAATTGTATGGTAGTTCTAGTTTTTAATTTTTGAAGAATGTCCATACTGCTTTCCACAAAGGCTGTGATAATTTATATTCCCACCAACAGTGCACAAGCGTTCCCTCTTCTCCAAATCCTTGCCAACACTTGTTATCTCCTTTTTGACAGAGACATGGAAGTGACTATCAAGAATGTCAGATGATTTCTACACATTTAGCTAGCTAAAATCAAAGGGAATGCTTCGTTAGCTCATTCGTTTTTCCATAGAAATTATTATCTTTTAGAATATAACCACTAAACAATCAAGCACCGTAGCTTCAGAATGATTGGATAATCCTTTTTATACTTGTACTTAATCAGAAATTCATCATCCTCTGGCTATAGGCCAAGATTTCTTAAATAGTCACAAGAAACACTAAACACAAAAACAAGATTGATAAATTGTACTTGTTAACTTTAAGAATTATTCATCAAAAAACAAGCACTAAGTGAGTGAAAAGGCAAGTTATAAGTTGGGAGAAAATATTTGCTGACCCTACACCCAACAAAGATCTTCTAGCTAGAATATACAAAGTCTTCAGGAAAATGATAAACATGTGAACTTTAAAACGGGAAAAAGACTTGAATAGGCACATTCTGAAAGAGGATATCCGACAGATCATAATGGTGTATGTATATGAAAGATGTTCAGCCCCTTAGTCCCCAGAAAAATGTCTTATTAAAACCAGATCGAGACGCCTCTACATAACCATCAGAGCAGCTAACGTTAGAAAGAAACAAAACAACAAAACACCTGACGATACCAACTGTCGGTGACGATATGGAGCAAGTAGAACTCTTACACGTTGCTAGCAGGGATTTGAATTGAAACACCACTTTGAAAAACGGTCAGGATTTATTAAAGCTAAACATATACCTATCTTATGAACCCGGTATATACATAAGAAAATTTCACGTTTTTGCCCACCAGAAGGCATACCTAGCAATGTCCCAAGAATGTTTGTAGCAGATATATTCATAATAAACCCAACTGAAAACAAACCAAAGGCTCACCAACAGAACAGATAAGTGGGTTGTAGTATCTTCATACAGTGGAATATCCTACAAGCAATAAAATGGAATGAGCTACCTTTGCATGCAACAAATTGGGTGAATCTCACTGCCAAAATGTTGAGTTAAAGAAGCCAGGCATACTAGTACCTACTCTACTGGTTTCTCTCTATGTATGTATGTCTATGTATTTGTATATATACACATACACGCATGTTCATATATGTGTATATACATATATGTGTATACATGCACACATATAACTTTATATGTTCACGAACAAGCAAAACTATGGTGATAGAAATTAAGATAGTGATTGTGTTGAATGTTGGAAGATGAGGAATGATAATTGACTGGAAGAGGCATAACAGAGTTTTTGGGGTGCTGGAATATGCCGTCTCTTGAATTCGGTGGTTGTTACACAGGCGAATACAAATGAAAATTCATCAAGATGTACAATTAAGGTTTATGCACTTAACGGGATATATGTTACCCCTCGATAAAAAGGAAAACAAAACCAATCTCTCTGATTAACATTATGAAATATACTTTGCCACGCTAAATAATTTTTAGCTCTGGAAAGATTAAAAGACTGAAAAAGGATTGAATATTAACCTAGTCAGAAGGATCCACAGTTGACTTTGCAAAATATGGAATTGACGTGGTGCTGTCACGCTTCACCCATAACATTATGTGTAATGCCTCACTGGAGCTTCTGGGGAGAATATTGAATAACTAATATACAGTGAATATTTTTTCTGTTGAGTAATGATTGTTTCTAATTACTTTAAATTTGTGAGTCAGAATCTGGAGGAGGAGGAAGTGGAATCATTCCCACCCTCTTCTCCCACATGGCGCCCCTATTGACCACAAATTCTTAGCTTTGACTCTTATTAGGGGTTTTCTGTCAGATTTTATGGTTTTCCACATTCTAAAATACAAGTTGTATAAACAAATGACACATGGTTAAGGCCCGCAGATGCCCTTAGATGTTTCCTAGACTTCCCTGTGGGCCACTTCTCTCCCTTCCCGTCCTTCTGCCCTCTTCACTCAGAATGTAACACAGATTGGACATTTGGACTTGAATTAGAGGTAACAATGGGGTTTTTACTTTGGACTTTCATTTGCTTATTGTTGCAGTGGCTCTAGGTAGGGCTTAATTAAGGTACATCCCACAAGATTTCAATTAACAGACTTTTAGAAATTGCTTGAAAGATTACATCTACCGAAGTAAAAATTTTGTGATGTCTCTATGAATGTTAACACGTTGGTGTATCATGCTGCGTGCTGTAAAACTAATGTGGGACACATCAAATGTAACTGGTAAAGGTAGAATTCGGTCAACTCCTACCCTCAGGTTCCAGGATACATCCTGCCATGTAGGTAGGAGGGAGAAGCTAAAATTTCTGCATAATGGCATGGCTTAAACTTTTTGCAAGGCCAGCACATTAGAAATAGTAGAGATTTTTTGTGAGCTCTTACCCCACTCTACACTGCCTATACCAAATTCATGGGAGAGAAATATCTAGGATTCAGAGAAAGGGCTGAATGTTATATTCTCTTGTCCCATAGGAGCAGGTGCAGATTAATGCTTACCCGGAGGAATAGCATTTGGATAGCGTACCTTTCTTCTACTGCTCCCCACCACCAGCCACGTGAAAGACGATCCTTTCTAACTGCTCTGCATTTGAGTGTGCCTGAATTATTCATCCTGGCTGAGTTTGGGCTTTGGTATAGAGCCGATAATTAAAAGAGGTGCTTTTTTTCCTTTGTCCCTGTACATAATTGCAAAGGAACTCCTTCCAGGCTTTTATCGTTGTGGTGTTAGGTCAGATCCAGGAGTAGCAATTGGCAAGTGCCTAAAAGACAGTCAAAAGTGAATTTGTTAAAACGATTCTAACAGAGGAAAACTAGAATTTCATTATGAAAAATTTCCCTGATTTTAAACAAAACATTCGTGTATAATGGTTATTTACCTTTTTTAGGTGGAATTTAAAGAACTGGAATTACTAGTTCATTTTTCCTTAGATTTTTTTTTTTTTAATGCTTGCCCTTACTTCTTTGTTCCTCTACGACTTGTTTCTTCCTCCTCAGCTTAGAGATTCTTTATATAGGTTTTAAGTGTGTGAATTCTAGAGCGGGGAAGCTTGGGTTCAAATCCCAGTTCATCAACTACTAGCTGTGTGATCTTAGGCATTATTATTTAATTTCTGTGTGCCTATGTTTTTTCGCTCATCAAAAGGGGATGATTATTATAAAACTTAGTTCATAGGGCTGTTTGGAGGATTGATGTGTAAGCAGAAATGAAGTACCAGGAACAGCGTCTGGCACTTAGTAAACACCACGTTAAGTGTCAACTGTATTCCTGTTCTTGCTGAAGGGTTTTTATACCTTTCATTCCATGATTTGCCTCTCTTGGTGCTGTTTCTCTCTCCACCTTAACTCAGCCTTTGCTCAACATCAACATGCTGATTTCATTTTTTTGCTTATTTCCCCTCAAAGTTTTGAACCATAAGATACTCTGGGTGTTAGAGAATGATCTCATTATTAATCACCAAGACCTTAGCAGAGCATGTTAAGACTGCCACTTGCTAAGTGATTCATTTATCATCCACTACTGTCATGCATTGGTCATAAGACAATCAAAAGGCAGAGATTAAAAGAACACTCATCTACTTTGTTATGCCTTGGAAATAATGTGTAATATTAAAACCACAACTCCAAATCATAAAATCTAAGATTTGGGAGAGACAAAAAAAAGGTCACTCGGTTTAACTACCCAGCTAATGCTTGGGTGCATTTGCAATACTGTCGATAAAACTCCTACCCTCAATTAAGTAAACCCCATGATGAGAGTTATCTTATGAACTCAAGAGGCAGATTATTTTATCTTTTATATAGCTCTGATTCTGGGATAGTCTTTTAACGTTAGCCAAAATTGGCATATTTTCAGCTTCCATCCATCACATATTTTAATCAATTTATTTATTTTACTCTTGAGGTCTTGTGCAATAAGCATAACACATCTTTTCATAGAAATCTTTTACATATATGCCTACTGCTAGCATGTTTCTCCTAAAGTTCTCTCTGGATATACCAGTTGAGCTAAATATTACTCATCTTATTCACTGTGGATGGTTTCTTCTGAATCAGCTTATGGTTTATTAATATCCTTCTAATTTTGGCCCCCAATTGAACCCAATATTCCATAAATAGTTGGATAGGTTCAAAGTAGTCACTACCTATATCTACTATTCTGATTCTAGATATTATGCTTCTATTAGGGACCCCAAGGTCATATTTGCTTATATTTGTAACTACATCGTCTTTGTGAATAACATGTATTAATTCTATCCAACTCACTGTCCCAATTCAGGTCTAATTAGTAGCTCATTCTTTGCAAGTTCCATAGCATTTTGTGCAGACTACTTTTGTAAGACAAAGTACAAAGGCATTCTAATTATTTTATTGTGTTTTTATTCTGATTTGTTCTAATTATTTTATTGTGTTATTGCATTCGACTATGAACTCTGCATAGGTTAATTTTTCCTTATTTTGTTGTAGTGACTAATAACATATCTGTTACTAAAATGCATTTGCCAAATAAACGTTGAATCAATCGTTTTATACTGCTTTTTAAAGGTAACTGTAGTTAGCAAAGATCACTGTCCCATAATGTCACATGAAAATTTTGATAGAAAAAGGCCACAGAGATGAATATGCCCATCTTCTTTCTTAGAGTGCTGCTTATACCGAAACATCCAGCCGAAAGGTTGTAAAGCTTGGATCTAATCAGCATCAAGATAAGGGCTTATTAAACCCAAATGCTTATCAAGGGTATACCCTATGTATATTCCCAACTGTACAACCATTGGAAACATTATGTAAGAATGTGGATGGCTTATAGCGGACGGTCAGCACCCGCCACGGCAAAGTCATCGGCTTTAGAAGCTTTAGAGCTATGTACGGACCTGCTGCAAGGAAATTTGATGCTGGAAACTTTTAGGGAATTCTGCTCCCTTGGCAGTTACATGTTATCCAACAGTCTGGACCAAGAAAACTTCTTTAGAGAACAAGCATAGCTTTCAGGAGATTGCAATGAATCTGAGCTTAAACTAAACACTGGGGGTCTAGGAGATTATTTCTATTTATGTTCTATTTATGTTGTTTGTGTTTTTATAGGCGCTTCATACTCTTTTTTAGTGATTTTATTTTATTTTGTCAATTTGTATTCTTTGATAACAACTGCTATACTGAACACAGAGGAACAGCTACCTCAGGACCTTAAATTCTACTCAGTTTTGCAAAGTCGATATTCAGTTTCCGGCTTAGCTTTGAGAGCAATACTTTCAAATGGTAATTAATAGAAAATGTTGAAACAAGTTCTGACAACGAGCTCTCGTGTGCACTAGGGTGATATGGAACCCTGCAAAAGGGGGTGTCCGTGTCTTTGATGTGATTTACAGGATGCATCCTGCCAATGCTCCCTTCCTTTCTGTCCAGCAATTCCCAACAGTAAAGTTAGAACTAAAATAAATAAAGCAGTTGCTTAAAGGGCATTTCCATTACCTGAGAAGGAAGGGAAAACATTCCAGGCCTTCCTTACCTTATGAGGCGTCAGTGAATCAACATCTGAGAAGGTAGAAGAGAGAAACTACCTGAAGGACTAAGGACCCAAGACCAGCTCTTGGTGATTGAACCAGGCCCACACATGGAGCCTTCCTGAAGACTGAGCAGCTGTGGCAGAGAATGTCAAGCAGTGGTGGAACATGAAGGCCTCAGTCAGTGTCTAGGGAGTTCACCAGGCTGGCCTCTTACAGAGGAAGGGACAAAGACAGGAGAGGAAAAGCCTTGATTCTCCTAGGATTTGATCTGTGAAGAAAATTGACTATGGATGGTGTCCTTTGCCACTGTAACTTTGAACTGTAAACAAAGCTAGTACAATCCTACCATGAGGTAGTAGGAGCAGACCCACAAAGCTGTCTGTGGGCCATTAGAGGCAATCCCCGTGCTAGGACCCACATTGTACAGGCAGGGAGAAGAGGCCCAAACTGTACTGGAAACAGTGGCCTCAGTGTCTTACCAAGATGACAGAACCCCGCTCATAGCCACCCTCAGAAAGACCTCAGGTCTGGTACTCCCTTTCCTGCTAATAAACACCAGTGGTAAAAAAAAAAAAAAAAAAAGCAAACAGGAGTGTCTTCATATCCAGCCACCTCTGGAAACTCTCCATCAACCACTGTGCAAAATCCCCTCCTAATACAGAAGAAGGCTTCTTATGTTTTCTTCCTGTTACTTTAGGAAATTTGAACAAAATATTTTTTAGGGAAAATGAACAAATCTTTATTTTTAAATATTTAAATCTTTATCTTTTCAAGCCCTGTCTGGCCCAGAAAGAATTATTTATTGAGGACTTGTCACATCTTGGTATGGAAGACTGTGTTTGGACAGGTTTTATTTACGGATATAACGGGGAAAAAAAAAAAGCATAACTGAAAATGGCCAAATAGACTGCCCCACACTTAACAACAACAACCACAAAAATCCCTCTGGGCCTGCATCTAGCATGGAAAAGTTTGAGTCTCTAAATAGGCTCTTTCAGGAAGTTTTGGATGATGGCAAAGATGGTATAAAGAAAGGTGTGTCACCTCTGTTTTAACTTTGATAAATGTTTTCTTATGAAAAAATAAAGTCATCAGTGAGCTCCAGGGATTAGTATTTTGTTAAATTATGACGTAAGGAGAGGGACAGCGGGCATCACGCCCCTCGGCGGGTCGTCTGATCCAGGCGTGCTGACCGAAGGCAGGAGTGTGGAGAGCTTATGGCTGTCTCAGCATCCCGCCTCAGGCCACCTGCTGTCAGGAGGAGCTCAAGAACTGGGGTAGCACACTGAGAGCCATCTGCGTACCGTGATCGCCACGGCATAGCTGCTCTTGCTGTTTCCGAAAACTGTGAGAATATAGATCTGAACTTTTCTCATAGACTTTTCTTCCATTTAGGTTAATCTTAGAAGATGAGCCTTCAGCTGAAACTAATATATCAAACTGCTCAGCTTCTCTGAAGGCGAAGAGTGCTGAGGAAGGACACCAAGGATCTTTAGAGTTTGGGGTGAATCAGACTTATTCATGGAACTTGTTAAAAATTAAGTGGCCCAGGGGCGCCTGGGTGGCACAGCGGTTAAGCATCTGCCTTCGGCTCAGGGCGTGATCCCGGCGTTATGGGATCGAGCCCCACATCAGGCTCCTCCGCTATGAGCCTGCTTCTTCCTCTCCCACTCCCCCTGCTTGTGTCCCCTCTCTCGCTGGCTGTCTCTATCTCTGTCAAATAAATAAATAAAATCTTTTTAAAAAAAAATTAAGTGGCCCAGACCTCCAACTTGATATTGAAAACAGCCTTGAGCGTAAAACACATTATCGTTCCAAACGCCCAGTTCCGCTGAGTTACACATCCTACTACATGCTGACTCATATATAAACAATATGCAGATGTTCTTTGCACTTGGGTTTTGAAAGATCCCTATTTAGAAAAAGTTCTTAATCATATTCACCAAATTCCTTACATATTCTGGAAACTTTCAGAATAATTTCTCTGCTGGTCTTACTGGTCCGAGTCAACATGGAGCTCTTAAGATACAATTTTCACTTGACGTTGCTTACTTTGCATAATCATTGCCTATATAAGTTTATCAGCTTTTGACTTTTTGGAAAGGTATACATATATATATATATATATATATTTTTTCTAAGTATATGATTTCCTGCCTCCTCACCATGAGTATAAAATACAGGAGGATATAATGTGCTTTCAAATCACAGCTCTTAGACCAGCAGAAAAGCTGCAAGGGAGTGGGTGGTGATTTTCCACCCAGGAGTTACTTAGTATTGTTTCAAATTTAACTTTCTCATAACTAGGGAAACATGAGCTATTTTTAATCTGTCTAAAACTAGTGATGAAAAAGCCGGTATTATCTCTAAAGGACCTTCTTTGAGGAATATGCGATTTCCCAAGAATCTGAATTAGTTGGTTGGCTCCCAGAAGAGGACAGAGAAGCCTTTATAACTGACTTTCCCGAGGTTTCATTTTACATTGCAAGAGCTCTGTGTTCTAATATCACTCAACTGAAAAGAGATACTACAGGTGCAAGAGAGGAAGAAAGGAAGAGGGTTGAAATAGCTGGCTCATGTTAGCTACCTTTAATTGCTCCAAAACTGCCTGGTATTCCAAAGAATTTTGACGTGCATGGTAATTCCTAGGGTATAATCATTCTATTCGGGAGACAAGCTACAATAGAAACCAAAAAGCGAGCTAGTATCGAACAAAACAGTATCTGTCTAACACCCCGAAGAAAAGAAATCAAATTACCCCTAAATCTACACTGTGTAATGTTGGGCCTTCTAATGAACGTAAAAAGCGAGTACTTCTAAAATATACTCTTGGCCCTGTTCCGATTGCTATGTGACCTTGGAGAAACCTCTTTTGAAATTTTCTGTGTCTGTTAAACCTGGGTAATAATACTATCTGTCCCAGATGGTTGGAATTGTATGAATTAATTAGTTCAAGCTGGAAAAGTCTTTGATAATGCCAAGTGCTGAACATTGTTAGTGTTATAGGTACGGGTGGAGGTAATATTACACAGCACATCTATAATTAGAAAGGCCTAGAAACTGCAAACAGTGCCAACACCCCAGGAGTTAAGGAGACAATACCCTATGTCATTTTCTCCGTGAGACGAGGTTGGCTTGTTATGACTGAATGCTTAATTCCGTCTTTTATCCTCTTTGAAAGGTTGCAGCTTGTCTTGGGCTTGCCCACCATAGAGCATAGTTTTTACTGGGTGTATATGCTTTTTAAGGCAGTATTCTAAATGAAATGCCAACATTCGTGAGAACACAGAGTACAGCCTTGGGTTTACAATGCTTGTTAATTCATCTGAGTCAGGGGAGTAACAGAGTCCTTCTCAGAAATACCTGTCATCTGAAAAATGCAGGAAATTTCTTGATTTATAAAATGTAGGGACGGGGTGCCTAGGTGGCTCTGTCTTTAAGCGTCTGCCTTTGGCTCAGGTCATGGTGCCAGGGTCCTGGGATCGAGCCCCATGTCGAGCTTCTCCCTCTACCCTGCCTGCTGCTCCCCCTACTAGTGCTCACTCTCTCTCTGTCAAATAAATAAGTAAAATCTTAAATAAATAAATAAATAAATAAATAAATAAATAAATAAAATGAAGGGAGAAGTCTGAACCATTCTTTAGAGATGAAAGCTTTTTTTTTTTTTCGAACAAAAAAAATCACGAATTGTTGTCTGGAACCCAAAAATATACAATAGATAAAAATTGAGCCACATCAAATGAAAGGAGAGAGGGGAAGACCTTTTGTTCCCTGCAAGGAGCTTGAGGCACGTCGTCAAAATCTAAGGTTCTCCTGGGCTCATTCTAGAGACCATGGGACAAGACAGTATCTATAACAGGTGTCAACCTCTAATTTTTGAGGATTTTAAAGATTATTTACTTGAGAGAGAGCGAGAGCAGGAGAAGGGGCAGAAGCCAAGGGAGAGGGAGAATCTCAAGCAGGCTCCCCACTGAGCACGGAGCTTGACACAGGGCCCATGTCAAGCTCCATCCCAGGACCCAGAGATCATGATCTGAGCTGAAATCAAGAGTCAGATGCTTAACCAACTGAGCCACTAGGCCCCTCATTTTTTGTTTGTTGTTGTTTGTGGGGTTTTTTGAGGATTTTATTTTATTTTATTTATTTTTTAAATCTGTTTTATTTTATTTATTTTATTTTATTTTATTTTATTTATTTGACAGAGAGAGAGAGCACCAGCAGAGGGAGTGGCAGGCAGAGGCAGAGGGAGAAGCAGGATCTCCGCAGGGCGGGGAGCCTGATGAGAGGTTCGATCCCAGCACCCTGAAATCATGACCTGAGCCAAAGGCAGGAGCTTCACCAACTGGGCCACCCAGGTATTCCTTTTTTGAGGATTTTAAATCCCAGTAATATTAAGAACCTGGACTGCTAAGCTCACGAAGATACGGTTTTCCCAGAGTCGTAATTCCTTTTATATGCTATCTACACTGGAAAACCTTTGACCACCTCTCTTCTCACACCTACAACCTTTGGTGAAGGTCACAGAACACCCCCACTCACCATTTCCATCTTCCTTTTTACCTTCCTGTTTTTCATGAGCATTGCCATCATCACCAACATCATAGTAAATATTTACATACAGTTGATCCCCCTTATTCATGGGGTATACGTGCGTCCCAAGACCCCCTGCAGATGCCTGAAATTGTGGACACTACCCAGCCCTATGGGGACTGTTTTTTTCCAATACGTACATACCTTTGATAAAGTGTACTTTGTAAATTAGGCACAGTAGGAACTTAACAACAATTATTAATAACATGGAGCAATTATAACAATAGAATTTAATACAAGGTATGTGAATGTGGTCTCGCTCAACCTAGCTTGCTGTACTGTGCTCAGCCTTCTTCCTGAGATGCTGTGAGATGATAACATGCCTGCATGATGAGGTTAGATGTTGTGATGGCTGTTAGGCAGCTAGTGACCTGACGATCCTTCAGGAGAGGATCATCTGCTTCTAGACAGTGGTTGACCGCAGGGAACTGAAGCCATGGAAACCGTGGAGACGGGAGGACTACTGTATGTGCCCAGCGCGATGTTAGCTCATTTAATCCTCGCAAGACGACAACTATATTATTATTCACATTTTAGAGAGGAGAACACTCAGCACGGAGATGTAATTTGCCACCTAAAAAAAATGGCAAAGGTGAAATTCAAGTTCCTAATGGTCTGACAGTAATCATCTTGGGCAACAGCCAAATGTTAAACCATCTTGTTTATCAGTTGGTATGATTCCTATAGGTTGACTTGTCTTTCTCCCCAACTAATTTTGTGCTGGCCAAAGAGGAGATTTTGGGCTTTATGGATGGATATTCATTTTACGATTCACAGCCTTTCTGAAACTCTTGATCTTGGGCAAATTTGTGAAGTTGGTACTTTCAGGTTTCAGGAACATAGCACCTCTCTTTTTTAAAAAATATTTTTTTGTTTCTTGGTAGAAACCCCTTCTGCTCGTGTCAGGCAATCAGCCTTCTTGCATTTTCTCTATACTTTGCTCTATTAAAAACAAAAACAGGGGCATCTGGTGGCTCAGTTGTTAAGCATCTGCCTTTAGCCCAGGGCATGATCCCAGGGTCCTGGGTTGGAATCCCACATCGGGCTCCTCCGCTGGGAGCCTGCTTCTTCCTCTCCCGCTCCCCCTGCTTGTGTTCCCTCTCTCTCTCTGGCTGTCTCTCTCTCTGTCAAATAAATAAATAAAATCTTTAAAAATAAATAAATAGGGGCACCTGGGTGGCACAGCGGTTAAGCGTCTGCCTTCGGCTCAGGGCCTGATCCCGGCGTTATGGGATCGAGCCCCACATCAGGCTCCTCTGCTGGAAGCCTGCTTTTTCCTCTCCCACTCCCCCTGCTTGTGTTCCCTCTCTCGCTGGCTATCTCTATCTCTGTCAAATAAATAAATAAAATCTTTTAAAAAAAATAAAATAAAATAAAAAATAAAAAATAAAAATAAATAAATAAAAACAAAAACACGAAAAGCACTCATGGGTTTATTGGCCTTAACGTGTATCAGTTGCTATAAATTAAAAGCATATTTGCATTTAAAAAGTCATAAAGCCTAGTAAATAACTCCCTAGTGGTGATATTTCAGAGGACATTATTTTAGACTGGGGTCTTCCTCATATCTTGGCTTCGGGTAAACCAGTCAGTCCTATTTCCCTCTTTTATATCTCAACTCCTCAAATGATCTATTTTATTCTAACTGCTTTTATTTTCTGGCTTCTGGCTAGTCTCTCCCTAGTCCACTGAAATTAAAAACACAAAAAACATTATCACTAAATCCAGTGGTCTTTCATTTAAATGCTTTCTCTTTCATCTTTGTATGGCATTAAAAAATTTTTATCATTCCTTCTGCATTGAAAAACTATTCTCCTGAGATTCATGTAACATTATACTTGCGTAGCTACCCTCCCGCTTTTCTGTGGAATCATTTTTTCCCCTCTTTTAAAAGCTTTTCTTCTTTTGATCTCCTAATTGAATGAATTCTTCAGGCTACTACTTGAGCAAATAATGCCCATATTTAAAATTGGCACTGGTTCCCCATTATTTATACCTTCCCGAAGTTTGATGCATGAAACAGTGTGTCCACAAGCCTGCGTTAAAAAAACGAGCATCCAGGAGCCACGGCAGACACTCCTCTGTGTGTTCTAAAGACTGTAAAATTAAATATTCTGTTTCGTGATCTTACTTCCAGATGGAGTGACCATGTAACACAAGTCTGGCCAATTAAAGTATGTTGACCCTTCACCCCTCTTCCTGTTTTTGACACGGACTTGAAGCAGGAACGGCAGTGAACGACCTGTGATTCTGAGGGAAAAGCAAAGCGATTTGCAGAGATACCAGCTTCCACATTGCAGAGCACAGAACACATCCTTGTTTGTTTGGACTGCCATGTCAGGTGATTTATACCCAGAGCTGACCACACTCCTAACTATGTGTAAAAATGCAACATTATGTCTCTCTTAGAGCTTCAGAATGCACCGTAGACTATAAAAAAGAAGAACTCTATTTAATTTTGTTCAATAGATCATTTCCTAAACTCATTTGATCAAAGAGCCCTTTTCTTCCTGTATTATTACGATCCCATAGAACTCAGTTTCCTACGTCGTTGCTTTCAAAGGATCCCTAGACCAGCAACGTCTGCACCACCTGAAAACCTCGTTAAAAACCAGAACCTTAGGCCCCAGCCCCAAATCAAAATCTACATTTTAATAAGACCCCGGGTAATATGTGTGACATTAAAGGTTGAGAAGCACTGCTTCGGGAAACACTGGTTCGAGGATAAAGTACAACTAACCTTAAGATTTTTTATTCGAGATATCCGTTATTATTGTCCCTGAATGCCTACGTGGCTTAATAATCACATAGGTCTTCCTCACTGCTTACTCTGCGCGAGGTATTGTTTGAAATACTTGTATAATCCTCAACCTAAACTTGTAAGGCAGGCACTATCATAATCTTCATCTTACAGATGAGATGGCTGAGGCTCAGAGAAGTTAAGTAGCTTACCCAAGGTCACACAGCTATCAGGTGGCAGAATCCTTGGTTTAAAGATTTAAGGATCGCTAAACTCTATTGCCTGTCTAACCTGCTTTTTTTCCCCTCATACTTTCCTACTTTGTGTACTTTATACAAGGTTTCCTTCAGCCTGCAGTGATATCCCACATACACCTAGCTTAAAAATCTCCACTCAAAAAGTTAATTCTTCCGGGAAGATTTTTCGATCTCCTCCCACCAGCCTGGTCAGGTCTCCTGCTATACCTTCCCCAGGAACATATTTTTCCTTTATACTAATCAGCTTTTAAAATTATTTATATTTTTCTGATTATATGGTTAGTGCATGTCTTTCTTTAAAAAAATGAGCTTCACTTGGGCTTGAACAGTTGGTGCTCAAATATTTTTTAGACTACCTTGTCTTTATTCATACTTTTCCTCTCGCTTGAAAGGTTCTCTCCCTCCACCTCACTCATCCAAGTTCTATCCGCATAAGCGGCAGCGTGGTAGCAAAACATTGGATTTGGGATAAGATTTGAGTGAATTTGGAGTTGAGTCCTCGTTCCCTGGCTTATTAGCTTGTAAGTTTGAGCAGTCACAAAATCTCAGATCCACGAAAGTTCACCTCTGTTACAGGGGGGATAACAATACCTCACAGGACTTGTGTAAGAATTAAAACAAGGCTTCTAAAAGAAGTGTCTAACCTACACAAACATCCTAAAAATACAGGGTAATGTTTTATAGGGACTAAGACTCTAAATCGTGATTATGAGTTCCAGCTCTGTAGTCAGAGACCTGAGTTGAAATCCTAACTTATATTTATTGTCTATGCAGTTGATTTGGCAATCTGTTACTTACTGGATTTTTTTCATGTGTGTTTTCAACTGCATTTATACTTAATTTATTATATATTTACCCAAGACATGTTATATAGTCTGTGCTTTTTATTTTTTGTTCAACATAAGCATTTATCATAACCTTCTGCACATAGGAATTCAATAATCTACATTTATTTGAAGAATACACGTTTTTGCTGTACTGAAAGTGCATTAAGTAATCAAGGTAAGTAGGAATGAAAAGCAGTACACGTAACAGTTACCATTGTCACGTAAGCGTGTATATGTTCAGAAGTGCTATTTTTCAAATCAAGTTAAACCTAACTGAATTACAGAAAGAAAGCCCACCAGGGAAAAATTAAACAATATTTGGAATAAAATCATTGGGCCTAATTTTCATAACCACAGATTTCAAAGAATACCACCATCCATGCCAGGTATGCCAGACAATCCCATTGTCTGTTTTAGCGGTGTAGGGGCAGGCGTAGTATAAGCCATTCAGGTTTGCGGAGTGACACCTAGTGGGGAGAAAAATAAACACAAAACAGTCAGCCTAGAAAAGTCGCCTTCCTAAAACCTTCTATTGGCTAGCAAACGATAAAAAACATTTTGACTATGAATCCTGCCATTTTTCAGACAAGGGAATATTGATTAATTTCCAAAAGCCAGGAGATTTCTACAACAGATGGGTTTTTTCAACTGATGGATTTTAGTGCCATAACAAATCTTAGGATACAACCCAGGTCACCTGAAGGGTCCTGTAAAAGAAGCATTTCTGTTCTTAATCGCTTTTACACAGAGAAAGGGAAAACAAGCAAACAAAAACACGACCTTGTAACCTTCAGCCTTTGCAAGCTCACAAACCCAGGTGTGGCAGGGCGCTCTCTTGCCAGCTTCCCTGTGTAATTTACACTTACGTGTTCATCCATCTGCTGCCAAGACATAGCTTTTGTACTGCAAACTCCCTTCCTCCCCCTTTAAAAATCACCAACATGTCCATTATTTTAACCTCAAGGGTAGGAAAACAAAACCTACACCACCATGTAACGTTTTCCCAGCAATTAACTGATAATCATTCGTCCGAGTTGCCGAGTTAATTTTTTAACATATATTGTTCCAATCTAGATAAGTGGGTTGGCTTATCATAAATTTTAAAATGTCCCACTTCCTCCTTTAGAATCTGTAAATTTTGTCCCTGATGTGTATAACTAAGAGTGTGTGATAATTTCCTGTGTATGTTAAGAATGAGCTGTTACATACTGATTAACCAATGAAAAGATGGCAGATAATAAGATCAAAGGAGAACATTCACAAGGGATAGTTCTGAATAATCAATGGAAAGTATCTAAATTACTGAATCAAAAAAAGCGTGTAATTTATCCATCGATGCTGAGCTTTTGGCGTGGATCACTTAAGCAGCTTAGTGATTTGCTCCTGCTGCCCACCCGGACAGTCTCCTAATTAACTTGGTATTACTAAAGCCGTGTGTGCTCAATCTGCAAGTATCAAAGACCTACTGTGTCTTTAAAACTGTATGGAAAGTAATGTTAGAGAAACAATACCCTAAACTGAGCCTCCAGAATATATGTCTATCGCTGTTTTCCTAGAGACATCTACTCTATATACAATTTTTATTGGGTCTGTGATTTGAATCCCATTAGGAAAACTAACTTCATGGTCAGCATAAAAAAATCTTAGTTATTCTAACACCAATTTTCCAACACCTTTCAGTTTCTGAAATAGCCTGAACTTGCAACTAGGTGAGGAGTTGGCTGGGGCTCCGTCGGTGAAGAAGTAGCTGTGAGCACTCGCATGAGCAAAGCAGAGACGACATCCACACTCAGTGACCGGTTTGCTATGTGGAGAAAGAATGTCTTGCAGGTGAGAGATAATTATGAAGTGCCAACATTTCATGTAAGTTAGGACTTTAGGATAAAAAAAAAAAGAGGGTAAGGAGGAAGAGGATGATAGGATTAAACAAGAGGAATAGGAGGCATGGTAGAAATAGCACCGAGCTTCTGGAACAATTGACTTTTTCTCCAGCTTTACTGATTTTCCACCTGTACAGACTTTTCATCTCCTTTGGCTTCAACGATAATGAAGGGTTCCCTTCGGCAGCCCCAGCTACCAAATTGCCTTTCTTTGTCATCTCTGAACCCTTATAGCTAAAGTCAAGTAAATCATTTATTTGCCCATGTTAATATATGTGCTGGTTGTCCTTTAGACACCATGGCAGCCAGACAATGAGGTAGGTTCATGGTCATGTTCAAAATCAAACATTAAGGGATCTTGCAACTTAGTGAATTATGGATACGTTTTACATAATGCTGGTAATTTTTACACAATGCTAACTTAGAAGGACAGGGGAGGAAAAAGGAGGAGGAAGAGAAGGTGACAAAGATGGCCTTTAAAAGCACAAGAAAACCACTAGGGAAAAGACTATCATCCTCTTTGGTTTGATAAGAAGGAAAGATACCTTTGTTTCCCCGTCCTCTCTCATTGCTCTAAGTGCTCCAGTTCCTTTACAAGTGACCAAAAATTAAATGGACTCAAACTTTTAAAAAAGCAAAATCCAGAGAAAATACTGTTTTTACAACCACTTCATTTCAGTTCGACACATCACACTACCTACAACTAGCTGTCTCTCCGTAGAATCTACAACTCTAAAATCAGTACGTCACAGGGGCGCCGGGGTGGCTCAGATGTTAAGCTTCTGCCTTTGGCTCAGGGCGTGATCCCAGGGTCCTGGGATCGAGCCCTGCATCAGGCTCCCTGCTCTGCTGGGAGCCTGTTTCTTCCTCTCCCACTCCCCCTGCTTGTGTTCCTCTCTCTGTGGCTGTCTCGCTCTCTCTGCCAAATAAACAAATAAAATTTAAAAAAAAATCACCATTCTGGAGCCTCCAAATGGGCTTCCTTGTTTAAAAATAAAATAAAATAAGTTAAAAAATAAAATAAAATCAGCACGTCACAATAGCTGATGTTCCTGGAGAAGACTCTCATGCTTTCAGGGAAAATTAATATACGCCTTGCCTCGTAGACCTCCACTTAATAAGACAGAGGACTGCAAAATGCTTTAAAAGTACTTACAACACAAAAATAAAGTTAAAATTGGGATGGTGGAACTTAATGGGTCGTTTTCAATAATATGGAAAATCTGACACTCCAGAAACACTAACTTACTGAAGATTCCATAATGGAAAATCAAAATGGCCAGACATTTTGAGGTGGTCCTTGCTTTCTAAAGAGAAAAGCCTTTCAAAACTTACGTACTGCCTACCAGTTGGAGCACATCTGCTTCGCAGACATAGCAGACCCATCAAGTTAGTTTTAAGGAAGACTGTATGAAGTTTCCTTTCTTGCCTAAACTTTGTAATTACAACGAAGGGAGCTATCTGGAAACCATCTTGGGTGGAGAACAGTTAAAGGGGTCAAGAGTATCTGGCCTAGAGACGAGAAAATCTCGAGGAATACAATAAATATCCTCTCACCCATTGCCTGAAGGATTCTGTTGAAAGGGAATTACAGTTGCTCTATTAACTACTGAGGAAAAAATCTGGCAAGATATAAGAAGACCGATTACAAGTTAGTAAAAGGAAAAACTGAGTTCAATTAAAAAAATGTAATGAGCTAGCTGATAAAGTAACACTGAAGTATTCAGCAAGAGGGTGGACTTAGGTGTCAGGAATATTGTAGAGGAAATTTCTGTATTGGGAGGAGCTTGGATTCAATGATTTAATACAAGTCACAGTGATTGAAAAGTAGTTTTACATAGTAAAAATTACACAAATAACATGGTCATTTCATATGGTAGGAGAAGGCAAAGACCAAGCTGGTTATTAGAAAGCTGAAAATATTTCTCCTGTATAAATGCTCTCTATATTTTCATGTCAATTTGTGGCCAACTATTTATGATAACTTGCCCATAATTCAGTTTGCAAGCAATCCTCGCATAAGTAGTAATTTGATTTATTTCTATAACACCTTTCAAGCTTTATTCATGCACACAATGAACAAATCCTCAAAAATACTTCATGACTGAGGAATTCTAATAAGGATGATTACATAATAATACCGGTATTATAAAGAAGACAACATTGCCTCACCTGTTATAATTAATGCCCACCAGTGAGATATTATCAACGCCATCACAACTATGTTTGTAAAATGCAAACCTGTTAAACCACCAGCCAGACTGATCTTCTTCTGCACAGTTTCCTTCATAGTTGTCATTATCTCTGTCCCGTGTGCTGAATTTCATTCTTTGGTGACTACCCCACCATTGCACCTCAGGATGAAGATTCCCTGCGAGGGAGTCTCCTGCTGTTCCAGAATATTCCCCGATATTCAGCTCATAGGAATTCTAGAGGAAAAGAGGAAACTTCCCCTATCAGTTGTCACTCTAATGTGTTAATTTAGTGTTGATAATTAATGTTAATAATATGTTTATTTAATAAACAAAAGAACAGGTCCTACTGTATCTATTTGTTTCCACTGACTTTAGGGTTTATATTTTACACATTAATTCATGATGTTACTTATTAGAAAATTTGAGTACCTTTTCATCTCCAACTTTGAAAAGTTTATATTGTGCATAACGGCTATTTTTTTCAAAATCTCCAAGGTCTATTTTTAAAGTGTAGTCTCCTGAAAAAAAAAAAAAAAAACAAGCAAAAAATGATAGGATATTTCTGATGTGTGAGATGACATTGATTCATAGAGGTTTAAAAACAACTCATGGCTCTATTTTACTTAAACCATTTCCTTTAGCCATGAGTCAGCTTTCAAAGAACAAACAGTGTCTCCCTTGTATTTACAACATGAACATTTTATTGTGTATTTTACTTGAAAATAGCTAGAGACACAATATTAAAGGTGGAAATTTTCTACAGATCCATCCCAGGTAAAAGCTAGTGCAATTCACTTGACAAAGAACAACAGAAAACAAGTCATTATTTAGTTAATAGATTAAGAAATCTATCAATGAGGGGTGCCTTGGTGGCTTAGTGGTTAAGCATCTGGCTCTGGATCTCAGCTTAGGTCATGATCTCAAGGTCATGAGATCAAGTCCCACATTGGGATCCATACTGGGAGTCTGCTTAGGATTCTATCTCCCCCTCTCCCCTTCCCTCTGCTCACACATGCTCTCTCAATCTTTCTCTCTGTCTCTCTCTCTTTCAAAAAAAAAAAAAATATATATATATATAACAATGCAAGAAGTTTTAAGAAGTTTAAACATTTATCTTCTTTTTCTTACTTTCAGTAAGAATGTTGCTCTTAAAAGTAAATAATAATTGAACTAGTTGGTATCTTCAAGTGATCTTTTCTCCATTGTCCCATCATTTGTGAATCACAAGACTATTCTTTTTTGAAAAACAGAACTCTTGTCAGGAACCAGAAAGTTATAAATCAAACTAAATGTTAGATAGTATATGTTCTATCCTCCTACTTTGATAAATAAAATTTCACAATGACTTATAAGACCAGGTTTGAATTTAGTATCTTAGTCTCCTTGGGGTTCCAAGCCAGAACATGGAGGCCCAGGGGGAGAGACCCTCTGGACCCCATCACACAGGTCTCGTGTATGGTCTGCCTCTTTTCCTGTCTCTATCTCTATCTCCATCACGCACAGAAAGGAGTCTTGTCCACATTTGTGGACATTCCAGGCTGCACATCTAAGCTCTATTTATACCCATACTAAAAGCTATTGCTTTACCTCCCCTCAGGCCCAGGGGTGTGTGTACCAGCAACACAATCTTCTCAAGGGGGGTAGATGAAAAGAGGCATGAACAGGTCCTGGAAACAAGCTCAGGGCTGTTTGGGCAGGGAATGCTGGATTGGCTCTTACCGAGTGGGGAGGAGTGTGGACTTCTGTTGGCCCTGGCGCTCTAGCCCCACAGACTCTCCCTCCCATGGAGCTCTCTGATGTGGGATTCTGGAAGAGACCCCTCTAATCTTATGGAAAGGCAATAAAGTTTATTTGAGCCAAGACTGTAAAGTGGAATAGAGCAGTAAGGCAGGCTAAGTTAACTCTCCTAATAAATACTTCGCATTTTTGAAGAAATACGAAGTCAGACTCAATGTTTCAGGTAACCATCTTAATATCTTTATGGTCAACATGTAAATAAAAATGCAATTACAGACCATTCCTAAATTAATGTTATTGCAAACATTTCCAGTCAAAACTTATGTAATGGGGATAAGGCTATTTTCTGAGGAAATTCACTAGCCTTAAGTGCTCTCACAATTAAAGAATTGCAAAGGCATGGGTTTTCCTTGGGATAATGTGATATTGGTTGTGAAACCTGGGACTGATAAACACATTTTTGCTGTCATGAGAGTAGGAGCCTGAAAACCAGTTAAAACATGAAGGGGAAGGAGATGTGTTGGAGACGTGCATCTGAGTAAATAAGCATTTAATATTAATTTGATAATACTTTTGAACGTTATGTATTTAGAAGGATCCAAGGGTTACTGCTTAGAGTTTTCATAGTTTCAATAAGAAACCAGATAAATATTAACGTGCAAAAAAAGCGCAGGTATGGTAAGTGTTTTATCTTTCATAAAACCCTCCAAAGTAGGAAAATAAATACACTGAAGGAAGGGAAATTTTATGTAAATTTAGAGCATTGATCACAAGAAGGACAAGCAAAGAAAGCATCAGGCTTCTAGATTATCTATCCTCTCCAGCTATTATTCTGGTGTCTCAAAGACCCCTATAATTATAATCTCACCTTTGAATTATGAGTATAGAAACACCAATCACTTTCCTTAACTTGGATGAAACAAGCAAACCCCTGCTTTTGTGTTTAATGCATTGCCGGTGTGGTATAGTAGTACGCTTTCTTGAGCAATACAATTGCCTTTTATAAAACATTCTGAATCAGACCCGAATGAGGCTGTCTACAATCCCAGACTTACACTTGAGGCAAGGAAGGCAATGAACTGGAGTAAATGAACATGGGAAAAAGAAACTTAGAAAATTCATCAAACTAATGATATTTTAGACAAATATTGAACCCTAGTAGAAGATACCCAGGCAGGACATAGGACACAGGGGAAATTGTTCAGATGTCTTCTATTTGAAATGTGTCAATAAAATAAAATAAAATGGCTCAATGGATGGATAGGTATGTGATTAAAATAATAAAAACAGTTAAAATGTTAGTGTAGAATCTAGGTGGTAGGTCGACTCTTCTTTCAGTTTTGCTGTATCTTTGAAATTTTTCCAAATAAAAGCTGAGGGGGATGGAGGCAAGGACATTTGTTACAGTATTTGATTGCAAAAACAGCCCCAATGCCCCAGTTGTTTACCTCAACCTTTGCAATGTGACTTTGTAACTCCTCCCATTAAGTCCATTTCTTTTCCCTTAAACTGTGCTGGTGTCGTGATTTACTTTTACCAGAAGAAGGCAGTGAAAATGACCATGTGCCGGTTGTTAAGGCTAGGTCTCAAGCAACTTTCGTACTTGTCCTCTCTTTTTTTGGAACTCTGCCTGAAGAGTTCCAGGCTGGCTACCTGGAAGACGAGACCATATAGAGCAGAGCCAGATCATTCCATCTGAGGCCAACCTACAGCAGCCAGCCTTCCGCAGACCAGGAAGTTGGTCACAGACCCATGAGCAAGCCCTGCCAAGATCAGCAGCCCAGATGAGCAAAACTGTCCAGCCAGCTTGTACATTTGTGAGCAATAATAAATGGTTGCGGCTTTAAACCAGTAAATCGAGAAGAGGCCTGTTACATACTACTATCATGGCAATAGAGAGCTGACCCAGTATAGATATTTTGAGGAACTCGAGGCATTAAAAAAAGAAGGATGATGACATTCCATTTCCTTTCCAGAAATAGAAAATAAATATATGAGAAATCTCCCACTCCCAGTGCAGATCTAGTTTCTTTGCCTCTGGTCCTACTTTTAAGTGGCCATATTGTATAAAGGGGATTATTGCCCAAAAGGGATCATTGCCATCTGCAAAACACAGCAGTTACTGAATTGGTTCCATTGCCTATGGTTTCGGGAAAAACATTTTAGTGTTTTTTTTTAAATTGTACTTCAAGTGAATTTGGTAACAGGCAAAACTTACCTTGTATGGTCAATAAGTGAAGATTTTTATTACCCAGCCAATATTCACCATTTTCCTGAACAAAATTTCCAAAGCCATTTTCATAGTCATTCCAGCCTCTAAAAAATTTAAAGTGAACACTGATTTTAGCAAAATCCTAAAGGACCTTTGTAGCAACCAAGGTGCCCACCCCTCCCAACTACCATCCCCACCCCCAACGTTTTCTCAGTTAGTAAATGCACTTTCGGTATTCTTACTTAGAGAGTGAAATTCTAATTATAGACCTCAGGATATAATAAAAAGGCTAAACTTGTTGTGAATCTCACACACACTACTCCAAATAAACCCTTATGTCATAATTAGCACACCTGTTAAAGTTCTCACTGCCATCAGATCGTCTCTGAATTACAGTCCATCCTCCTCCATCAGACATGTCACAGTAAACGGAGAATATTGTTGGGCTCTGGAGAGGTTTGATTTTGTAAAATCCACTGCGCTTATAACCATCATTAAAAATCTCCGAACAGTCTGTTTGCAAAACAAGGTAATGTAACACTTGTTATGTGTTTTTTTTCCCTCTCATGAGAGCTTCTGGATAAGATTACTCAATACTAATGGAGACAGATAAACACATGGTGTAGATAATCAGCTTTTTAAAATTGCATCTTGGACATCTTGCAGTAAATAGTAGGCAAGTCTTATTTCCTTTCCTAGTATTTAATTATCATCTGACTCCTTGACATGATCATGAAAATAAAATAGGAATTTGGTTTCTCATTTCTACTTTTGTGGAAAACAATTAAAAATTATATATGTTCAGTTAATTACAGTATATTTAATTGGAACTTATAGCCTCCTATGACAGAATATTAGAACTTATCTCTCCTAGGAAGCTAAAATGAAAGTAGAAATGTAACCTCAAACAAATAATTTAATATGGGTTATCTTGATTAAAACATTACAGATCATTCTGAACATCTGGAGATGAATTCAAAATAGTAATCTTCTTGTTAGATTCTTATAACCTCCCAGTCTCAACAGATTTTTTTTACTAACCCACTGAAATTTCTAACACTCCATGCATTCTTAGATGTTTTTGCTAAAAACTGCAAGCTTCTGCTATTACTTTTATCCCTATGTTCTTCTTTGCCATGATATTTCTTCGACTATTGAAGCAAACACAGGTACCAATTTGTCACCGAAAAGTAATATCTATTTCTTAAATAACTTGAGGGTAGGATAAATTAATAGCCACTGGGTCTTATCTAGGCTGATAGGTACACACTTAGAGAATATGGCAAGTATGGACTTCACTATTGTTTCATGGCTAGGAGCTATGTTTAAAGGTTGGTTGAAGTAGAGGCCACTAGAAAGAGATGGTCTCAAGAATACCTAGTTACAGATTTTTGAGTAAAAAACGCTATAACTTAACATTACAACTTTCACGTGTTACTCTTATCATTTTGTTAATTTCCTTCCTTTTAAAAAAAAAATTCTGTTCCTGATTGGATAATTCTGTCTTGTTAGCATATTTTAAAGTTCTTTCTTCATTTTCATTGTTTTGATGCCAAATTTTCTACAACTCTGTTTTGTTACAAATAAAATATATTGCACATTAAATTGGTGGAATAGGCAATAGAAATTAGAAGAGAAAAGAAAATAAAGAACTTTGTCCCTTTCAAAAACCTTCACCAGGTTGAGACCAATCATATACTATTGCTGAGATGTTCCTCTTTGTAATGATTTGGGCTTTATTTGTATATTTATTTCTAAGATTCAGAAGCCCATTCTTTAGGCCTGCTGGGTTCTTTTAAAAAAAAAATCATTTTTTGGCAATTAAACAAGAAGAAAAGCATTACCTAAAATTAGTTCTGTGTTGTTCAAAAGCTTACATTTTGTGGTCAAGTAAGTCGTACAACACTTTTCATTAAAGTAAGCAGATTTTAACCTTGTTAAGGAAGGAGCGCTTTGCTTACATATAATCTCCTACCAAAGAGCTGAATAGTAAAGACTCCAAAGCTTCAGACTATTTTCTAGGCAAATATGGAAATGATTAACTATAACTTTTTGCTCTGGAAAACTTTGTGAATATAGCATTTGCAGCCAACATTTTCTATTTGTTTCTATTTTATGCCAACTGCAAGTTTGTTTGTGTTTTTAAAAAATTTTTCCTTCTTCCCAGAGGAAAAAACCAAACACAGCTTAAATCCAGAGGAAAGCTTTCAACTTAAAAAAAAAAAAAAAGGCAAAAAACAGAACAAAAACCACCCAACAAGTTAAAAAACATCAAAAAAGCACCAGTAGCAAAATTGCTCATAAGAAATAAGTTAGAAATAAGGAGCCTGCCTTGGGGAAATGTGATTTACACTGTGATACCAGGAAGTTCAAGCAATGTAGGGTGTAAAACATTAACGAGGTATTTCAAACTATGATTTTCAAAATGTTTCGACCCACTCAACTCTCTGGAGAATAGGCAGGCAAGGACAGGCATAGAAAGCTCTGTGCTCATGGGAGTTTAAAAAACAAAAAGGGATTTTTGGATACTTACATAATACTAGAGCGAGGCCAAGATTTCCTGCCCTCTGACAAACACTACACTAAACTGGGTGAGGTGAATACTTTCTCTGATCATGCAGAAAGCAAGCCACATTGGAAGGCCGAAAGTTTAAGCTTCACGAAGTGATATGACAGCCTGCCAAACAGACTTCCCTCTTGTCCCACAATGGTGGCTGAGCTCAAAGCGGAGAACCAAAGACACGATGTCCCCACATGCTAAGCTCAATGAAAGGCCAGCATGAGCCCAGCCACCACTCAGGGGCATGCGGGGAAATGCTAGAGCTCGCCCTGCTCTAGTCATTCTACCCGCCCCCTGCCCCCCCCCTTTGCCCCTCCGCAGTCAGGCAACATTAAGAAGGAAACTTAAAAGAAGAGAGTGTGTTGGTTCCTTGGAGAGGGCAGGATTCTTGAGGGGTGGGGTGAGTAGGCTCGCTCCTGTGAAAATAAGGGAGAGCGTATATAATAATGTGGATAGAGAGCTGACATTCATTGAGCGCTTCTTTTGTACTAAATGCTATTGTAATCATGTTACCTGCGTTAACTCTTAATCTTTACAACTAAGAAGCATTCTTATCATTTCCATTTCACAGATGAGGAATATGAGGGCCATAAAGGTTAAGTAACTTGCCCCAAAGCTACAGCTAGCAAGATGGGCAGTTGGAATTTGAAACCAGGTTCAATGCTTCTGCCATACATGAAGATTACGACACAGATCTACTAACTTCTGGGTTTTTTTTTTTAATGTTATATCCAAAACCAGAAAATGTCTATCATCTATTCTATGTGCGATAATGTTATAAGACAGACAGACAGACAGACAGACACACACACACACACACACACACACGATAATGGTTTGTCCATGTGACTCTTCCATCCAATTCCTGCTTATACAGTCGGTCCTCCTCTGACCTTGGTATTTCCATTTCCTACTAACTGATTTCTGCCTTATTCCTTGGTGACTTTCCCAAGGTCTCCACCCAGCACTCCTGACACAGGGATTGGAGTTTTAGCTCCTGAACATCATTCTTCCCATGACTGGTTGCACAGTGCTAGTAACAAACATCCAATCACCTGCTTCCTGACATGACTGGACACTTGAATTTGTGTTCACAACCTGCTCAGATTGTATCTGAATAGATACCCTGGGTTTTGAGCTTAGTTTGGAATTTGGAATAATGATACTTCTCTTGCATACACAAGTTCCTTGACCTTGAGATTAGCCGTGTACCACTTCTGGAATCATATAAGGTGCCAGCAGTGTTGGTTTCTTCTGAACCCTCTGTTCTTGGTGTACAGATGGCTACTTTCTTGCTGTATCCTCATATGGTCTTTCCTCTGTGTGCCAGTGTCGCTGGTGTCTCTTCTTATAAGGATACTAGTTAGATAGGTGAGGCCCATCCTAATGCCCTTATTGTAACTTAATCTCTTCTGCTAAGGCTCTGTCTCCAAATAGTCATATTCACAGGCATTAGGGGTTAGAACTTCAACATATTAATGGGGGGAGGGGTACAACTCAGCCCATAAGACAAAGTCATCAATCAAACGGCCATTTGGCTATTCTGGCTACCCCCCTTCTCTGAATCGACCCCATTATCAACAATGATTGGCTTACTTAACTCACTGAGATCCTACCCTGACATATGCATCTTACATTTTCCACAGTCTCAGGATAGGTAGCTAAACCCTGCTAAGTGGATAACTGACCACATTACAATTGACCCCAAACATCATCAAATGAAAAGGGTATTGAACTGCCGCCATACCCTACCTACTACCTGAAAAGAAGCAAAGCCTTCCACTAGGTGACCCTGGGAAATCTTGATCTCTCCTCAGCCTGTGAGAAGAAATTTGGGAAGAAGCCTGACCTGATTCTGGTCTTGAGCAATCTCATCCACACCCATCCGCAAAAGCACAACCCCTTTTCAGTTCTGTAGGGGTTCTCATTTAATTGGAGTGGAACCTAGCACTGTATGTATACAGTTTTCCATGGGTCATTGCCTTTCAGCACATTTTGCAACCAGAGTTCATGTTCTGGACTAATTTTTTCAGGGATATTTGTATAGTAAACAGCCTTAGAAGATAGAGACAGTGTCTCCCTCTAGAGCAGATGACAGGTTAGTTTCTGTCCACTTCCATAACAATAACATCTCTTGCAAAGGAGGAAAGACTGGGCCAATTTGCTTGTAACCCATAATAAAAGATTGATGTTTCCTAAGCTCAGGGCTCCTCAGCTGTGTCACAGCCCACTGCCTGCACATTCTCCACCTGGATTACTCCACTGGGCTCCCTTGGTATTTGCAAGCAAGGGATATTGGTATGAACATGAAGATTCCTGACCCGGGAGTCTCTTTTCTTCTGCCAGCGTCCATGAAACGGTGACAGGCTAACTTGTTAGGCTGCAAAGAGAGTAAAATCTCAGACTCTTCATGGTTCTTTTATTGGCATCAGCATTTTACAAGTTCACCAGTTGATTCTAATGGGTAGGCCTGGCTCAGAATCACCGTCTTCAAGGAATTTCTACTGATTCTGCTTTTTGTTCGATTGCTTTCCTGAGCCTTCTTTCAGTCTTGCCTAATCATCACCGTGGTTCTCTTCTTACGTTCTAGTTCCTGGTTCTTTGCCCCGAGATTGCTTCAGACAGTGCCTTTGTTTCCCAAGCCCATTTTTACCCGAGCTGGCCTTGGTTCCTCTCTGTTTCATGCCGCAGAGCCATGGGCCATCCTCACGCCAATCCCTCTACCGCAGGCCTCCTTCTGGTCCCGAAATGGGGGAGGGGCAGTTGGACTCCAAGAATCAAGGGTAAGGGATCAGGTGGCTGGACAACAGAGTGTCAGGAGCCCCTGGACAAAAGTCTGACCAGAAATAGATTAAGTTCCCGGTAAAGAAAGAAAACGGGAGCATTTTGGTGCAGCATAGTTTCTAAGATTCTCACAATTCTTTTTTTTTTTTTAAAGATTTATTTATTTATTTATTTGACAGAGAGAGACAGCCAGTGAGAGAGGGAACACAAGCAGGGGGAGTGGGAGAGGAAGAAGCAGGCTCATAGCGGAGGAGCCTGATGTGGGGCTCGATCCCCTAACGCCAGGATCACGCCCTGAGCCGAAGGCAGACGCTTAACCGCTGTGCCACCCAGGCGCCCCCTCTCACAATTCTTATCTCCTACACTGATGAGTATATTTAGAAACACAAAATAAAGATGTCTTTATTCCATCAGCCTGGAATCTCTTCAGCCTCTACAGTTTTTCAGTTATCGTCAGATCTATTTTCCAACTTACGTTTGCTTACCTAGCGCTTCCTATCTCTACGTACTACCTTGCTTTCATTCATAAATGTGGGGCTCTATTATGTTCCAGTTACTCGAATAGGCAAGAGGGAAGAAAGAATGATGAAACATCATCCCAGGCCTCACGAAGGTTCTGGTTAATTGATCAGGACAGATGCATGGACAAAGAAATTACAATACATCATGGGAGAAGCTAGAGCAGACATAGGAACAAAGTTCTCTAGATGGCATTCTCCTTTCTGACAGCTATGCTTTGTTTACTTTAAAAGATGCTTGGAGGAAGGCGAGTGCATGATTTTCTATAAGGAATAATGCTACGTGCAGTGATACGTGCAATGTGTTGACAGTCTAAGATCATTTAGTTTCTGGGTGGAAACACTGACCCAATCAAAAGGAAAATTACCAAACCATAAAATATACATGCAGCTCTTGTATTTCCCTAAATAATTATGATCCTTTTTCTTTCCCTGCCTCTTTATTCTATGACCTTATTTACTACCCTAAAGCACATAACGGTTTCAGAAGGGAAAACTGTATAAATGTAACAAGAAATGATACACAAATAAAACAAAACTCGACTCTAAAATTTCACAAGTTATCATCTGTTATTTGCATAACAAGTAAACAATCTATTGTCTTTGATCTCTCATTAAATTCTAGAAATTCTGAGATATTTAGCATTGGTATTAAATATCCCCTGCAGAGGTTATAGGGAGAAAAGGATAAAATGTGTAGAAGACACTTAAATTTGGTATAATGTTTCATGTTGCTTGTTATTGGAATAGGAAAAGCTCTTTAGCAAAACCGAAAGTACCAAATAATGAGCACCACCATTGCACGTGGGTGTATGCTATAAGTTCCTGAAACACGTAAGGAAAATAGGTTCGAACCTGCATATTGCCTCTTGCCTCCAAGGTCAATGGCATTATTCTCCTCTCCGTTATCAAGGAACTGGATTTCCTTCTCATGCAAAAGCCGCGTGATCTTCACCTGTTGCTGTTTGACCCGGGTCTCAAGCAAGTGCACTTGGGCTCTGAGCCGTGCCTGCTCCTGGAGGCAGTTCTCAAGAGCCTGCAAAGTGATGTACATCTCATTCTCATTGGGAAATAAATGCTCCTAACTAGTTGGGCAAATTAATGATTCAATTTTGTCCCCAACCCCCATTTCAGAATATTATTCTAACCAGAAAGTGTTTGAAAGCTCTGATACTATTTGTTGTTTGAAGAATAAGTAATTATGGCTATGGTAAAGTGTTTAAACTTAAAAAATTATATATTAATATAAAATAATCTGAATGACTATGCTAAGAGCTTTAGACTTGTCTCATTCGATCTTCGTAATGATTCCAGGAGGGAGGAATTGGCTCAATCCTAATGAGGAAACTTGCTCAGGAATTTTCCAGCAGGTAGGAGGAGTCAGGATTCAAATCCAGTTCGAGATCCCTACTCTCAGTCTCTTTGTGATGCCACCTAAATGCTTTCCTGACAGTAAGGTTTCAATGGCATCATTGCACATTATTAGTGTGTCAATCCCTAAAATAAACAAAGCTTTTGAATGACCTTCTGGTATTAATGTTTTAAAATTTTAATGGAATACTTATAATCCGATGACATTTGGTCACCTTTATAAGGGGTGCTAGTTTAGACTCTCATATCCTTGAGGATCTCACCCACCTACTGTGCAAATTCTACTGAAGTCACTTTAACTTTTTGCTTATTTTTTGTTTTTCCCGCAATTACTTCAGAAAGGGAAGGGAGGAGCCTGAGTTTTCCAGTTAAGCGTTTATCTTCTCTAAAAGGGCAAAAGACATAAGAATATTGGATGCAAAAGAGTATCAGCTCCTTTCTAAGCTGGCTTCTGAGAACTTTCCAAAGGGAAAGCAAATGTGCCGGGGAATTAATTGGGAAGATGAGCTGCAGGGATGGGACTCCAAGGAAGAGGTACTGAGACCAGAAGCTTCAATAAAGTCCTCGGTGCTGGAAGAGTTACTAGAGGTAGAGTGGGGAAAAAAGGACGAAAGACCAGTTTTTGCCATTTTTCCATTTTTACCTTGACGTCTCTATTTGCAACTTATGTCATGATCTCCAGTAATAAGTACAAATATTCACTTTTGAAAAATTCTGAATTTTCACGTGTGATTGCTTTCCACTTCTACCTTTATACACATCATTTCCTAAAACAACCATCAGATAGATTCCCCAATTTAAAATTGCCCTTCGGTTCCTATCTTTATATACTGCCTTGTATTCATTCCATAAATAGGAGGACCCACAACATTCCAGGCCCTCTGCTAGGTGGTCAGAAGAGCACAGCTAGACACCCTATTTAGGACAAAGAGGTACACTTCCTTCCTGTGAAGACCTGTGCTGTAAACACAGAAATTCAGCCTCAAAACTGGCAGTCACATAGCAAGAGAATGGGGAAGTGGTGGTCCAGGTCTTCTCCCCATTTCCAAGTCTGAGTCATTGAGTCTCTCTTGGCTCGAGGACCATTTCTCATTTGCTCTTGGTGCTCTCTCCTCAACACTCCGTGATTTATCCTCTCTGATAGAGTTATTTGCTTAGCTCCCTGATTCCCACCAGTTCAAAAAATTAACAGCGAGAACATTTCATGGTGTCCGGAATCCTGTACTGCTTTCTAATAGGTGGAAATTGGTTGTGATAGTGTTAAATTTAGTTAAATATAAATTGCAGTGTGTGATTTAAAATAGCTGAAAGTACAGGGTGGGTATTTTCAATCATTATGAGACCACATGCATGGTTCTATTGAGCTTATTTAAAATTTAGGAGTTTTCTCTCTCCCAGAACTTTAAGTAAATGAGTATTTTCTCCCTTTTATTTATTTATGAATGGAAGAAGGCATGAGTTCATTGTTATTACTTTCACATAATTTGTTTAGTTTACACTAATAGTGTTCAATATTGGAAAGCTCAATACTGGGAAAGCCCCGGGTCAATTTTAATTACTATGGATAGTCTTAAGTTTCTAACATTATTTAACTACCCAAATAGCCCCAGTAAATTCAAAAAAGATTTTACTTTCTTGGGAATACTAGTTTTTACTTTGAGGGAAAAAATTACATCACTTCTACGTGCCTATTATGTGCCGGGTGCTTACACAAATCTTTTTTATATTTTCCCCTCTTTAATTTTTTCAGTGACAAATTACTAAAGGTTTTCTGCAAAATAAAAGAAAATTCAGGTCAAAGCAGGTTTTATAAATACATAAGTAAATGAGCTTACCCAGCTCTCCCTGCCCATTACCAGAACGGTGGTGACAAGGATGAAACTGAACATCTTCATCATTTTTCTCCCTGAAACAACTACAAGAACAAAAGAAATTTCAGAAACTTCTTTACTGTGAATTTTTTCACAAGACCAGGGTTGAGTTCAGGCTCCAACGTGATCCGGGCTGTCAGACGCAGCTCCATCTCTAGTCTGAGTCTTCAAGGAAATTCTCCTGGATGTTCCCACACTTCCCTCACACAGAACGATGCTCTCTGTTACCTTAAGTAGGATTGAGAAGGGACTCTGCCTCTGCTCGAGTGTCCTAATGGTAACATACTGCTTGTGCAGACGAAGCAAAGGCTCTGTAAACACAAAGACCTGGCGCCATGATTTGGCCGAGCCACTTCTCATTGTGCACCCTCAGGCCACCTACTAAAATGCTCCTGATTTGTAAACGGAAATCGTAATTTCTACCTGACAGGACTGTGGCAATTTTGATGTAATACTTTTAGATACCCTGACATAGGATAAGTGCCTAAGGAACAATAACTCATTTTACATATGGAAGACTGCTTTTATTTTTAAAAGAAAAAAATTACAACTCTAGGACGTGATAAGCATTGTTTTTCTTGATGTCTTAATGGATAGGCAAGCTACCAAGGTGATATAAATCTTTAAGCTCTGTTTAAAGTCATAGAGGAAAACTCACTTTACCACTTATTGAGATTTTTTAAAAATCACTCTTGAGGGGTGCCTGGGTGGCTCAGTCGGTTAAGGGTCTAACTTTTGATTTCGGCTCAGGTCATGATCTCAAGGTCTTGAGATCAAGCCCCACTCTGGACTCTGTGCTGAGCGTGGAGGAGCCTGCTTGGGATTCTCTCTTCCCCTGCCCTCCACATTCTCCCCTTGCTCCCAACACCCCACTTGTGCGCATCCTTTCTTTCTCTCAAAATAAAATAAAATAAAATAAAATCACTCTTGAAGTTATGAGTCTTGAGGAAAAATTTTGTTCATCCTCAAAATAACTTCTGTATGCTGCCAGTGATGATTTTTCATAAATTTTAGAAGCTAAGGAGCCGAGTAGGGCAGAAATATTTGCATAATCTTCAAACAAATTTTACACCTATGGTTTCCAGAAAAGAACTGGAATCAACTGAATTATTTGTTAGCCTATTTTTATTCTTATAGAACCTATGACCACTAGGTCTTTTCATGTATCTATTTCTCAATTTTTATGTAATTAAAAAGGGGGTTCCTAACTTTACTGCCCCTTAGGATCACTTGGGGAGCTTTAAAAAAATCTCCATGTCCAGGAATTCAATCGAATGTCTAAAGGTGGCAGTCAAGTGCATGGATTTTTTTTTTTTATTAATAAAATTTTTTATTATGTTACGTTAGTCACCATACAGTATATCCTTAGTTTTTGATGCAGTGTTACATGATTCATTATTTGTGTATAACACCCAGTGCACCATGCAACGTGTGCCCTCCTTAATACCCATCACTGGCCTATCCCAGTCCCCCACCCCTTCCCCTCTGAAGCCCTCAGTGCATGGAATTTTTAAAACATTGCTGATTCCAATGTTCAGCAAAGTTTGGGAAGCAATGATTTGATGTAATATACAAAAAATTTTAAGTCTATTAGAACAAAGTAGTTAGTTCTCAGTCCTCCTGAGGCCAACAAAAACAGTTACAGAATGGGAAAGACACCTAAATTCAGTGATAAATATCGGGCATGGCCACCTTGCAAAGCACTGTAAAATAGAATGTGAGTTTTTAGAGTATGTGAAATTTATGCATTACAGAGAATAATAAAGAGTCTGCTAGATATAACTATAATTTTACTTCTGACTGACTTTTTTTTTTTTTACTATGAGTCTAGAATTGTGTTGTGTATTTTATAAGCATGTACTTTAATTCTCAAGGAACTCTCTAAGGCAAGTACTATTATCCTCATGATACAAATGAATAGATCAAAGAGGTTAAGTCACTTCCCTAAGATTACACAACGGGTTTATGGAAGACACAGCAATTGAGCAGAAGGCTTTCCACCTTGATGGCCCATGCCCTTAACCTGAACTCCACAAGGCCTGCCTCGTGATCTACATAGGACTGCAACACTCAGGGAAATGGGCAGCACAGATGAACTCGGGCCCTCCCGCTTGGCCTTCTTCAGTGAACATCAGCCTCGCTCCTGAACATGGCTGTGACTCAACTGTCCCTGAGTCATGCACTTCTCCAAAGGAGCATCAGGTGAACCTGACAGGAGAGGAGACAGCTGCCCTGAAGCAGAGACAATCCGAGGGAATGGCCACGTTAGCAAGCCTTTACTGTTTATCAGCTATCTGCTCCGCACTGTGCTACACGCTGTGGGAGAATAAACATGGCGGCCTTGGTGAGGCAATGTTTCAAGCAAGAAATGAAAATCACTATTAAAATGGAAATGGGCAATATAAATTAAGTATATGTGAAACCATATGTAATTAAATATAAAAACTGAACTTGGCCAGACCACCCCTCAAGACAAAATTAATTACTTCCTCCACTGTGACCCATACTATATTTACAGACCAAAATAGCAGTTATCCACACGATAAACATTGTTTGCATGCCTGCTCTGTTCCAGGCACCGTGCCAAGCAATGAAATTATCATGTGGTCAGTTTTTTGCATGTCTTTCTCTAACTGCTTAGAATAAGATTTTTGAAGCCAAGACCCTACCTTGTTAACTGCTGTATCCCCAGCATCTAACTTGTTACAGTGACCCCAATAAAAGGTTAGTTGTCTCTGCAGAACATTTTCTCTGGGAAGGAAAAAATTTCTCAGAAGGGAAAAATGTCCTTTCTTTGCCAAAAAAACTTGTCTGTTTGCAGTGACAATACTTCCTCCTGCCTTCTCTATGTGTATCCTGGTCAAGGGAAAAACAATGAGCTAAGTGTATTTTTGAAAATAAGCGTTAGGAAGGGGGTAGAGACTTTTGGTTGGATTGAACACATGAATTTATTTTCTCTCTCACACAAAAACCCACTAGAAAGGAGTAAAGAAAAATGGAGAATACATGAATTGACAAGGTTGATGAGAAAGGTAGTGGAGAAAACACCTGGCATGCGATATCAACACGTTTGTAGGATGTAAAAAGCACCTGGGGGAGCTGGTAGGGCTGCTAAAACTGGGGAACAAGCTGCGGCAGAGGGGAGCCTCACACGAAGCAAGCTAAGCTGCACTGCAACGCCCCAGCTGGGTGCAGGCCTGAAGGCATCCGCTAGCTTCAAGGCAGGGTTGGAGGTGACAAGCTGACGTTCAGATTTTTACCTAAACCTGGAGCCGCCCATGAATACTGTTTCTCTCACCCCATCAAACAACAAAGCTTGCTTTCCACTAAGGTTGAACCAGAGAGGCTCTGGGTAGCATGACCACAGGCACAAGGGAGGTCAGGGGAGAGTACTTTGTTCTTCAGGTTGAAACATCCCTCCCCCACCTACACACACACACACACACACACACACACACACACACACACAAGGATACTTCTGTCCTGGCAGCCAGGCAGCCCGCTGTCTACTCCTCCCACCACTTCCAGGCCAGAGACCATGGGATTCCTCTCTGGAGGAATGAATAGGCTCACAGAAAAGGTCGTCAGAGGCTAACATTGGGCCATTCTCCAACAGAAGAGCTTTGTCCTTCCCTGATCATTCTCCAAAGAAGCCCACCGGTTGGCAAGCCTCATTCATGCACACAGGAGAGATATAGGTTTAATTTTGCGTGTTTCTTTCAAAGGAGTTCTCTCTGAAGGGAGGTATATATTAAGTTTCTTTCTGTATCTGCATTTACCTAACAGTCTAAAGAGAAACACTTATAAGGGTGCCTGGGTGGCTCAGTTGGTTAAGCGTCCAACTCTTGATTTCGGCTCAGGTTAAGATCTCGGGGTCATGAGATCGAGCCCTGCATCCAGCTCTGCACGGAGTGTGGAACCTGCTTAAGATTCTGTCTCTCTCTACCCTCCCCACTCCCCCTCCCCCGCTCATCTTCTCTCTCTTTCTCTCAAATTAAAAAAAAGACAGAGAGAGAGAAACTATAGCAATCAATTTACCATGAAGATGTATAATTTACCCGTTACAACTAATGTTTTCATCTGACATCGTAAACAAAATAACCGAGATGTACAGAAAGAAGTGGAGTGCTGTGTAAATCACACAGCTAAGCGGGCAAAGCAGTCAGACCAAATACAGGAACACATGCAATGAGTCATTGCAAAAAGCTCTGCTAAGCATTTGGAGATCCAGTTTTCAGCGAGTCATCCTTTTAAACATTCATATGATATCATTTATAGCAACTTAGTCTAGGAAAACTGATCTTTTACTCTGTGATCTTAGTAACCCTTTAAAATTCAAACATTTATGGGGTGCCTGCTTAATGCCGGGTGCGATGTGCACTAGATGCTTTTATATATAGTTTGTATTGAATATATTGAATTACATTTAAAATACTAGCTTATATTGGGGCATTTGGGTGGCTCAGTCAGTTAAGTGTTCGACTCATGATTTCAGGTCAGATCATGGTCTCAGGGTGGTGATATTGAGCCCCATGTCGGCTCCGCACTGGGCATCAAGTCTGCTTAAGAGTCTCTCTCTCTGTCCCTCCACCCCACCCCCACTCATGCCTGTGCACGTGCTCTTTCTCTCTCTCTAAATAAATAAATAAAATATTAGCTTAGATTAAAATATACAAGAAATTAGGTTTAATTATGACATTAAAATGGTTTTCAATGTAAAAAAAAAAAAGACCCCCCCCTCGAGTTTTTAGAGGGGAGAGAAGTAAGAAGAGAATTGCCAAAGAACAGAGAAGTATGAGCAAATTGAGGAGATGAATACATTTGCTCTCAATTAATATTTTCCAATTGATAAGGTAATCTTGGAATTGTATTTTTAAAACTTTTCTAGATGGCTTTTACTATTGTCATGAAAGACAAAGTAATCTCCTTCAAGATGCCAACACCAACTACACTAAAGAGCCTTACTTACAATACAGTAGTGTCCTCAACTTTGCATTGCAGATATTGAGATATTTGCAAATCTAGCAAAATTTCAGATAGAAATGAGTACCCTAACCCAAGGCATCTGATGTTATAAACAAACACATTTTCATTCCCATCGTGGGGGTAGTCTCATGTTTCTTTTACCTAGGAGTTCTTGGAAGGATCTGTCATTACCATTGGTCCATCTGTCAAGAGTCTCTTTGTGAAAAAAGAAAGCCGACAGAAGAATAAATTCTTACTACAGTTATAACAATTTGTTTTAGATATATTGTATATATTTAGATATGGAGACATTTCCACCTTTCAAATTAGGTATAGCAGTCAAACAGTGTTAGAGTAAGGTTTACGGATTTAGCTATGCCAGTGGTATACTCTTATTCATTTAAATGTAATTATAGGCAGTTAAGGCCTAAAAAAATACAACAATCCCTAAAACATGTTTCTTCCTTTCCTCCGTCAAAATGAAAGACAGAAAAAAATGGGACAAAAAAAGAAAAGATTGAATTATTTTCAATGACTGTACTCCATAAATCACATGGGAAAACAATATAGGTTGTCAATGTATCTACTGTTGTCTGTACTAAATTTCAATAATTGTTAATACACAAATTATTATTAATAAACGTTAATAAAATTATATCATTAAATTATACATTTATGCATTACCAATATATATTATACACTATAAATTTATTAATAAAATTATTAATTAATAAATATATAAATAAAATAGTAATAGTATAATTAATAGTAAAATAATTCATTGGAAACAAGACTGATCTTTCCTAGGAAAAGCTGAGATGGTGAGTGGTGCTCTCTAAAGATCATCAAAAAGGAGAAGCTCTCTATGCAAGACTTGAGCTTGTCTTAGTTGTTTATAAAATATATGTAGTATTTCCATACTTGAATCATAAATACTTCAAGGGCAGTGTTTTCTGCTACATTGCCCATCTTCTGAATTACCTTTTTGCAAAATAGAAGCGGTAATTGTCCTTAGACTTTAATACTATTGCTAATTCTCTCACTTAACATATTTTTCAGTACTATATAAAATTGTGATAAAATTACAATTTAATTATGTTCAGTTAGCCAAAATATAGTACACCATAACAAAAAAATTTTAAAAAATAAATAAATAAAGATAAGTGGAGAAAATGGCTGTGGGCATCCTGGAAGAGTATTCTCACCAGAATACAGCCATACTGTTACCCTGATCTTGACTTTCCACCCCCACAACTGCGAGAAATAAATTTCTACTGTTCGTTAAAAAAAAATTATGATTTAAAAATTCTAATTTTAGGGTTGCCCAGCTGGCTCATTCAGAAGAGTATGTGACTCTTGACTTCAGAGTCATGAGGTTGAGCTCCACATCAGGTGTAGAGATTACTTGTCTAAATAAATATATTTTTAAATCTCTTTTTAAAAAGAAAAATAAATAAAACTTCATACTGTAAAAAAAAGATGTAATTGAAAATAGGGATATGAACAGTTATTTGCACACCAATGTCTATAGCAGCATTATTCACAACAGACAAAAGGTGTGTGAACAACAACACAAATGTCCATGCACAGATGAATGGATGATCAGAAAGAGATATATACACACAATAAAATATAAATCTTGAAGACCTATGTCAAGTGAAACAAGCCAGACACAAAAGCACAAATGTTGTATGTTTCCCCTCATACAAGGTAACTAATCAAATGCCTAGAGATGTATTATGCATATTATTTTGAAGTGTATGAAATTGCCATTTTTGTAGGTCGAAAACATTCAAATGTACGTCATTTCTTACGGTTCAACCTAATATATTAAGAAAGGGACAGCTAGGCACTAAAGAAACTGAAAAATACATGCAAATATAATGAAATATTATATGTATGTTTATGGTCTACCCACACCACTGCCGTCTACAATGTAAGTGCCATGAAATGAAGGACTTAATCCTTTTTATTTCTGCTATTTCCCAGTGCTTAGTGGAAAGGTACTGTATCAGTTTCACAGGGCTGTTGTAACAAATTGCCACAGGGCAGATGGCTTAAAGCAACAGAAGGTGATTCTGTCACATTTCTGGGTGATAGGTGTGTGAAATTAAGGAGTCCTATGGCCATGCTTCCTCTGAAAGCCTCTAGGAAAAAATACTTCTTTGCCTCTTCTAGCATCTGGTGGCTGCCAGAAATCGTTGACATCCCTTGGTGTGTGGCAGCAGCGCTCTACTCTCTGCTTGCACATTCACATAGCTGTCTTCCCTCTGTGTATCCCTGTGTCTAAATTTCCATCTTTGTACAAGGACACCAGCTCATTGGATTGGGGCTCATCCTAATTCAATATGACCTTATCTTAACTTGATTCCATTGACAAAGACCTTATTTCCAAATATGGTTACATTCACAGGTAATGAGAGTTAGGATCGAATTTACCACTTACGGGGCACGATTCAACTTGGTTCAGGTACTCGACAAAATATTTGGTGAATTGATGCAAAGAACATTTATGAATTGAAGTTAGAATTTTAGAGCTTCCCAGCATCCATTATTGTAATTTTACAGTTATTTATTAGAGACAAAATTCTTTTTTAAAAAAAAAAATTTATGTATTTATTTGAGCAGGAGAGAGCACAAAAAGGGAGAGCAGCAGAGGGACAAGGAGAAACAGACTCCCTGCTGAGCAGGGAGCCCAATGTGGGGCTCGATCCCAGGACCCTGAGATCATGACCTGAGCCCAAGGCAGACGCTTAACCAACTGAGCTACCCAGGTGCCCGAGATCAAATTCTTTTTGTCTGCTGAATTTATTAGATGTCCCTATCAGATTCCCTCCATCATCTCACCTCCTTCAGCAATGACTGAGAACATTTAATAAACTATGGCTTTTGTAAAGTTTGTATTGATTTGCAAATATGGCATTGTGGTGTGTGCTAGCTTATGTTGGTTTTAAAGAGATATTTGAATTTATAAAATCCCAAGAGAAAAGAAATAACTGAAAACTTAAAACCTAACATATTTAAAATTAGGCTATCTTAATGGGCTAAAGCTATTATCAGACTTATTTCATAATAAATTATTAGTTTGACTCAAAGTTTTCAGTTGGTAATAAATATATTTCCCAAGTAGAATTACAATAGCTCTGCTGCTATTTTTTAAAATCTCATTTGTACCTTTATGGTTATTTATTATGTAATTTTTAAATTTGTCATAAAGTTCAAGTCATAAAAAGTAAAAAATTACCCCTCCACATGATCGAAATTTCTTAACAAGTGATCAATAGCAGAGTCATAAACATGTAAATTTTTTTAGTGTTACAGGAAATAAGAAGCAAGAATAATTGTTTATAATAAGCAAGCAAAAGAAAATGAAGATGGAGAATAAAAATATTTTTAAAAAACACATAAAGAGACTTTGGAAGTAGAAAACACTATTCCAGGGGCGCCTGGGTGGCACAGCAGTTAAGCGTCTGCCTTTGGCTCAGGGCGTGATCCCGGCGTTCTGGGATCGAGCCCCACATCAGGCTCCTCCGCTATGAGCCTGCTTCTTCCTCTCCCACTCCCCCTGCTTGTGTTCCCTCTCTCTCTGGCTGTCTCTGTCGAATAAATAAATAAAATCTTAAAAAAAAAAAAAAAAGAAAACACTATTCCATGAGGCTACTACACATGGTCAAACTATAATAAAGGAAGTGAGCTCATCCACACATCATCACCACTCCAGGAAACAAGGCTCAGAGACGGTAAATTATGTAGCTAAAGGAAGAAAATTAACTTTCACTAAGTATATTCACATTAACCTGGGAAATGAGTGTAACAATATGATGTAATACCATTTATTTGTGACTCTGATTCAAATTGTTCTTCTGACTGAAAATATAAACCAATATATTTTACTGGGTTATTGATTGGGATTTTTCCTTTTTCTTTCCAGTAGTAAAAATAACGTCTCATTTTTCCTGTGTAATAGTAATCAGATTTTCATTGTTTTAATCCACTTCCAGCTCTCAGATAAAATATTCAGGAGTCCAGAATTCCAAGTCATGAAATTTTTGTGCCTTCCAGACTTTGCTTTTATGCTGTCTGTTGAAATGAGTATATTTTCTTTGGTTCATCAAGTTCCCTTCTGTATTTGTGGGGTCAAGTACTTTGTTTCAGAAATGAATAAATTTTCTTAAAAACTTAAAGAGCTTTAAAACAAATTATGGTCTTACATCTATGTCTGATTCTGGCTTTTGTATAAGAGACAGTGTACGTTGAAAGAGCTTTGGGAGATGCTGGGAGATTATATAACACGTATACATACTGCTATACACGAGGCTTGGTAGAAAATAAAGGTCCAATAAAATGTTTTGGCAGGCTATGTCTCTTGGTGTCCTGAAATTTCCATCTCATCGCGATTAAAATAATCAAATCTGATCCTTCCCAGAGAAAGGAGGCACCCTCTAGTCTGGCAGCTACTTGAATAATAAGGCATTTCCAAATGTCATTATAAATATATATTTTAAAGTCATTATATTAATTTGATAATCTTTAGAATAATTCCTGAGAATATCTCAAGTCATCTAAAATTCCTCAGTGCCCAATTGTAATTATTTTTTTTAAAGATTTATTTATGTATTTGAGAGAGAGAGAGGGAGAGTGCACATACGAGTGAGGTGGGTTGGTGGGGGTGGGGGAGAATACAGGAAGAGGAAGAGGGAAAGAGAGAATCTTAAGCAGACTCCAGGCGGAGCCCAGAGCCTGACACAGGCTTCCATCCTAGGACCCTGAGATCATCACCTGAGCTGAAATCATGGCCTAAATCCCCCAGGCAACCCCCCACCCATTGTAATTGTAATTCTAAACATGTTCTACAATGTAGAAGAAATGTTTAGGTATCGGCTATTTCAAATACTTTTAGAGTCTGGTCTCCATCATTCATCATTGTAAACCATTATTATTTTGCAAATCTGGCTTCTGATAAAGTCGTATCAGATTATTCCTCACTATGCAGTTGTATTTCTTTTATAATGTTTTTGTTTCAGGCTGTAGGCTGTTTCAAAACTTTCAATTTTTGTAAAATTAAAATAGTTTTCAAATGGCTATTCTTTGACATACTGTGTTATTTGATATCAATTATTCTAAGTCTTTAAAGTCCAATTTCTTCCCCCACTAAAACCTTTTTTAAGTTAGTTGATAGCGAATTAAATTTAAGAATTTTTTTTTAAAGATTTTATTTATTTATTTGACAGAGATAGAGACAGCCAGCGAGAGAGGGAACACAAGCAGGGGGAGTGGGAGAGGAAGAAGCAGGCTCACAGCGGAGGAGCCCGATGTGGGGCTCGATCCCATAATGCCGGGATCACGCCCCGAGCCGAAGGCAGACGCTCAACCGCTGTGCCACCCAGGCGCCCCATATAGCAAATTAAATTTAAAGGCAGAAATATTAAGTTTTAAACTGAAATGTTGTATAGCTGATACATAACTTTTAAAAGCAATTACAAAACAAAAATACATATTAATGTAAAAAGTTTTTTAAATGGTGTTTTAAGCAAGCTATCATGAAAGGATACAAGATAAAAGAAATAAGAAAGAGCTATTAAAAGAAACATATTTAGTAAGTTAGCATTCACGAATAGAAACTACACCCTTAATGTAAGACCGTTACTTAAAAATTTACCCATTAACACAGACTTAGAGCTCCTTTTAGGCAGTTTCTTTCAAATTTTTTTTCCTTTTCCTGAAAATGGAATATAACAGTATCCTTGTTATTTATCTTAAGCATTTACTCTCAGTGAAAGCCTTAAAAAGCTAAAGAAGTTTGATTCCCAAAAGATAGAAATAAAGAAAAGCATTTCTGAAGATTTTACTTCTGAAATGGAAATTTTAACATTGTCCATTTTATTTTCTATCTTGTATATTAAAACTGCAAATCCTATCTACATCGAATTACCATCCACCATTCAAAATGTGCTAGGAGTGGAAAGGAGATATAATTCTAAGTTTATTTTCCAAGTTGCAGAGGTGGTCTTTTCTCTAATTAACCTGACTTCTCCTAAAGGCCCATGGTTGTTTCCTGAGTTATGCGTAATATTATACCTATGAAATCAACTAGCATTATTACAATTATGTCAAAAGTAGAGAGATGTTAAATACCTTGCCTGAAGTCAAAAACGTGTCAGAGACACAGCTCAGACGGGGTCCTGCCACACGGCCTCCCAGGATTCTCTGACTGCATTCAGAATTTGTAATTTTCTCTGTTATTTGATTCGAAATAGGGACAATGTTGATTCTGGCTTTAATCCAGAAACAAATAAATGAGGAAATCAGTTTAACTGGAAAGAAAGCTAAAAACGGAGATTCAATGACAAATCAGAGTACTCAGATATTTTTTCTCCTATTTGTATGAATTTTTATGAAAGATCTAATAATTTATATTCATGAAAACACACCTCTGATTTTTTTAACCCTTATTTTTGTGCTCATCTGGAGAATTTTTGTACTTGAACTTTGGTAATGCTTAATACTTGAAGATTAAGTAAAACCAAATTTCAGTTAAAGGTTTGCTTTATAGTACTAATGATAATAAAGTTTTACCTATAAAAATGTGGGTTAAAATGTCATTTCAATTACAATATGGAGAGAAGCCTAATTTTTCTTAGTTACAAAAAATGTGACTAATAATTGCCAAGATGAAATGGTCAGCTTAGCTGATCTTTAAGGAAAACAAAAATTCCCTGAGGTGCAAAATTACGAAAATTATCTGTACACATCACTTATACCCTAAACGAGTTGTTCCTTTTGTTTAAACTCTAGAGGTTTTTCGAATGTGTAACGCTCGACTTGTTAGCTCCACTGGTTGAGTAATTGTTTCAGACCGGAAATCCAGGTTCATCCTTTCTTCTGATGTAACCGAAGCTTTTGTTTGCTATTCACTCTGTGATCCCTATTTATTAACTCAGATTCCAGTAAAATACAGAAGTTGTGTTTTCTTTCTGTTGTTTGTTGTTTTCTGCACCCGAGTGTTGCCAGTGTTTGACCTTTCCATGAAACATTTTCCTGCCATTCACTCGGAAATTTTAAGTTGATGAAGAAAAAGCTAATTCTGATGATTTACTGGAAAGACAAACAATTAGGTTGAAGTTGGGGGGACGCAGAACACGTGATTCCCAAATATGCCACTTTGACGTGTGGATTATTTTGAGCTGAAGATATCAAGGCTCAACAAACTAACCAAGAGCTGTTTACCTTCCCTTTAACTGCTTAAAAGAATTTAATTAGAGGGTCTCCAGGAGGGAGCTAATACCAAAGAGAACTTTTTGTCAGAAAGATATATCTGGGTGCCCCTGGGTGGCTCTGTGGGTTAAGCATCTGCCTTGTCTCAGGTCATGATCCCAGGCTCCCTGCTCAGCAGGGTGTCTGCTTCTTCCTCTCCCTCTGCTCCCCCACCCCACTTGTGTATGCTCTCTCTGTTTCAAATAAATAAATAAAATATTTTAAGAGAAAAGAAAAGACATATCTGCATTGCACAGCAAACATTTGTTTGTCAAACATTTGCTCTACTCAACTTCCTGTGACTTCTGGTCTTCCCCTTTGATGCCCCAAACCATTACCCACTTCTCCTTAGCTCATCATGGCATACAAGCTTCAACTGCCTGACTGCTTTTGGGGTCTCTGTCTTTAGGTCTCATACACACAAAATTTGTTTCTCTCCTGTTAATCTGTCTTCTGTTAATTTAATTATTAGACTAGTCAAAGAACATAGAGGGGTTGAAGGGAAAAGTCTTCCTCCCTGACAAAATGATTTACATACACGGGAGTGGAAATTATACATTCATAGTTGTAGAGACTTCAAGCTGCTGGCATTAAAAATCAAAAACAAAAGTATGGGATTATTTGGCTGATTTGATAATTATCTCGGTGGTAAAATGAAATATTTTTGAAATACAAACCTATATTTTTCTTCCTTGTATCCCTTTTGCCTTCTCCCCTGTGCTCACTTCCTCGGAGAAGGGACAGTAATAGCCATAACAATGGCTCTTGCATGTGGCACACTTATGTGCCAGACATGGTAAATATAGAAACTCATTCAGCCACAACAGCCCTATGAGCAGATATTGTTACCATCTCCATTTTACAAATGAGGAAACCAAGGCACAAAGGTTTGAGTAACTTGCCCAAGGTCACACAAGTAGCATGAGGTGGAGCCAGGATTCAAAGATAGTCAGGTGGAGAATCTGTGCTCTTCACCATTAAAAATGGATAATGCTGTCTATTGAGGACTTGACCCGACTCATTGCCTAAAGAAAAATCTGGAAAAAGCTAATCAGACAGTAAGGACAGAATCTAGGGTCAATGTTTTCTGAAAGCATGACAGACACTGAGCTTCCCAGGAGAAATATTATTCCTTTAGTCCACAGATATATTGATAGAACATGGGGGAAGAATTGTCAACAGGAAAAGTCAATTTGTGAACTTGCCCAACTGTACCAAACCTATAAAATGAGAATGGGACCTGAGATCACTGGCTGAAAAGAAGTGTGAGAAAATGCTGTAAGAGGAGCAGGTTGGATTCAGTGTTGGAGGAGATGGACCAGAAACAGAAGAGTTGACATGCATACTTTAAGGCAGAGTTTTGTTGTTGTTGTTGTTGTTGTTTGTTTGTTTGTTTGTTTGTTTTTAACACAGCTTCACTGAACGGCTGACGTCTCAAATTAGCCTGTCTACAAGTTGGATTTTATGCACTTACCCGAAGTGTGATTCCTTTCCTGGGAACTAACTTACATTCAACAGTTTCTAAGGGACATATAAAACAGAAAAGCTAACACATTTTTTTTTGTCTTTTTTTTTTTTATTAATAATGATTTTTTATTATATTATGTTAGTCACCATATAGTACATCCCCGGTTTTCGATGTAAGGCTCGATGATTCATTAGTTGTGTATAACACCCAGTGCACCATGCAATATGTGCCCTCCTTACTACCCATCACCGGTCTATCCCATTCCCCCACCCCCCTCCCCTCTGTAGCCCTCAGTTTGTTTCTCATAGTCCATAGTCTCTCATGTTTCATTCCCCCTTCTGATTACCCCCCCTTTCTTTATCCCTTTCTTCCCCTACTGATCATTCTAGTTCTTATGTTCCATAGATGAGAGAAATCATATGATAGTTGTCTTTCTCTGCTTGACTTAAGAAAAGCTAACACATTAATTTAGAAAAAGAGAATTGTTTAGTTAGACGATCTGTTTAGTAATTTGCACAGAAGATTCCTCACGGGTGGGCAAAATCAGCCTGGAGAGCAAGTCAAAAGCAGCTTGGGTGCACAAAGAACATGAATAATGGCTATTGGATAATCTTAGAGGCTTTGTTTGTTTGTTTGTTTTTCAAAGTAAAGCAATTAGATATACTTTCTTTAACTGGCCTGAGAATATTTCCAATGGACAACAGGTACAGTTGCACCAAGATCAGGTCGCTCTGGCTCCTGGGCAGGATTAGATGAGCACTGACAAGTTCTCTCCTTCTTCTCTGGAAAGACTTTATTCAGAGAACTCTCTCAATTCATACATCAGTTATACCACAATTGTCTTCCAAACACTCTGAACCCTGGGTTGTGTCTGCTGGGTCGGACACCTGCCCATTATCTATTCCTGACCCGGTCCCAGGGGGAAGGTTTAATTCCAGCTCTCCCCATCTCCAGTCCATTCAAGGCTGAAGCAGCAAACATGTCTGTTCTCAGCCCCATTGTGAGCTAGATTCAGAAAATTGATCTTACATCCGTTCGTGTATGCTACCAGCATACATTTCTGATGGTTATATTTTCCAACCTTACTCCCAACTCAGGGAGATGTACCTTTTATAGAACTTTCAAAATCTTGTGCTCTCAATACAATGATCACATCTTAAACTCAAAACATGCCTTTTACTGAAATATTTAGAGTGGAGCATATTATAAGTATCAAGCAAAGAGGTCATCAAGAACTGTCTTCATCCAGGCAACTAACAGAGCCTCCTCTGGGGAAGGTAATAAAACTTCTTAAAATATTGGTTTAGATATCATCTCAGGCAGAGTCCTCAAAGAACACAAAACTTGTTCTCACATAGCATAGGTCTGAGAAATTTCTATAGAAAAGCATTTTAAATTTAGTAAAGCTAAACCAATGTTATAGTGAATCACCCTATTTCTGTTGTCTATATAAGTAGTGAAAACTTAACATTAATGGATGCTAAGTAAATAGCTCCAGAATTAATTAATCCATGTCATGTCAGTATGAATGGTATAGTCAAACAAGTGGAAACAATTTACTAAAAACCGAGAGAACTGCGTGGATATTCATGCTGTCACCGCTCTCTCAACCTCAATTTTCTCATCTATAAAATAAAGAAAGCTATTAGATCAAATAATCCCTAAAATCCACTCCCATTTTTAAATTCTTCTCTCTCTCTCTTTTAAGATTTTGTTTATTTATTTGAGAGAAAGAGAGTGTGTGTGGGAGCAAGCAGGGGCGGGGTGGGGGCAGCAGAGAGGTTGGAGGGGAGCAGAGGGACTAGGAGACTCTCGCACTGAGCTCAGAGTCCGTTGCAAGGCATGATCCCGCAACCCTGAGATCATGACTGAGCCAAAATCAAGAGTCGGAAGCTTAACTGCAACACCCAGTTGCCCCTAAATTCTTCTCTTTTGCTTGTTTGTTATTATCTACATGGAACGGCCCTAGAACATAATGAGGATTAAAGTTTTATATCAAAGTTAGGGGAGTTCCTGGAAAACTAGGCAATATTGATAAATACATGTAATGGATGAGTCAACGAGCTGAGACTTGGATACAGAGTCCGATAAGTTAAGAACCCCTTCACAGCTCCTCTGGTGCTCTAAGCAAGCAGTGACAAAGCTACTGTAAGCTATGTAAGCTTTGATATCAAGTTTGATATAAGCTTTGATTATCAAGTTGGAAAACTCGTATTAGTATTCTTTTTTATCCAGTAAAACTTTATTCTAAGTTGAGATATAATTGATACATAACATTATATAAGGGGAAACCCATATTATTATGCAAAAAAAATTGTTGCTCTCTTCCTGGCCAGCTCCTAATGTTCTGGGATCATGGTGGTGTCTTTTGAAATGCTGCTGTTGCCGCCAGGTAGATTTTGAAATGGAGGTGGTGGTTGTGGGAAAAGGCTACTTTCTCCTTCTTCTTCCCTAATCTACCCTAGACTTGGTCATAAGCCCCTTTCTGAAAGCCCAACACAAGCTTTTAATAGGCTGTGATGTTGGCAAAACTGTTCTGAAAGTTCGAGATAATGGCAGGAAATTATAATGCAGACAAGGAAAATGTAAACAGGGATAGTAACGATGACTTTTCTCTTCTCCACAGAGGTCCCCCATGAGCCTTCTCCCATCTCATCCACGGACCCAAACTACTCCCATATTGAAGGGGCTATGTAACCTCCCATGTGCAGAAGTATCCTTGACCATGTCCTATCCTTCATTCTTCTCCTTCTTCATAAGAAGGGGGAAAATTCTGTCTTCCCAGCCAATCAAGTCATAAGCACTGGTGATATAGCTACGCCCACATTAAAGAAAACCATTTATGGGAGTATGCAGAGAAATTTTGCTTTTTACATCAACAAATTTTCCCTTTTAGAATATAATATGGGCTGTACTTTGTATAATAAGAGCTCATTAAGGTGTCACCCACCAAGAAAAAGAAAAGTTTTCTCCCAAAGATCAATATGGATCTGCCTGTACCTAAACAGAAAATTGTTACCAAAACCTTGTTAAATGTGATGGACTGACCACACACTTTTATCTGTGCTCTCTCCCCAAATCCTTTTAAAATGATAACAAAGAAATAAAAAGGCATTCATCTACATTGTCTATTCAAACAGAAATGATACATGAGAAGATAAGAGACTACAACTTATTAGAAGAAGTTTTACAGGAAGCACAAAATTCAAGGGCAATTGTAAAGGCTGAAAATGGGGAGAGGGCAGCAGAATTGATGAAATAATATACAAAGTATAGTTGGACCCAATAGCCTTTTCTTACCCCATATAACCCTTTATTTATTTACCACTTACCATTTGCCCATCTTTTATTCCTACAAGAATCTGATTTGGAAAGTCATTTCATTTGTGGATATCAGGAATATTGGGCAGGAGCCATAAACAGAGAAGTTAAGCCTTAATGAGCTAAAATATGGATAGAAATAGTGTGCCCAGGGGCTCCTGGGTGGCTGTCATTAAGTGTCTGCCTCAGGTCATGATCCTAGCGTTCTGGGATGGAGCCCCACATTGGGCTCCCTGCTCAGCGGGAAGCCTGCTTCTCTCTCTCCCCCTGCTTGTGTTCCCTCTCTCGCTGCCTCTCTCTCTGTCAAATAAATAAATAAAATCTTAAAAAAAAAAAAAAGAAAGAAATAGTGTGCCTAACCACCTTTTTCAAGCCAGATTGCTGTCAGACAGCTTTATATTTCTTGACAGGAGACAAGAATTCTTCTTGGGAGAAATGGAATGGCCACATAGAAAAAAAAAATTTAATGATACTAAAATATAGTGGTTCCTTCTACAGATGTGCCAGCTCTCCCATTAAAATATATTAAAACTCAGCAGTCCACAAACTCCATCCATGAACATAAAGTTAGCTTTTGGTAAACTTTTTTGGCACGTCACATAGAGACAACCAAGGATCACCAGACACTGGAAGAATTACTCCGATATGAAAAACAGACATTAAGAACAAGGGTAGGGGGAAGAAGGAACCAAGGAACGGAATATTGAGGGTCTATTATGAGCCAGGCAGTATTTTAGATGCTGGAGAAACTGCAATGAGCAAAACAGACCAGTCTCTGCCCTCATTGAGCTTACATTCTAGGGGAGATGGGGAAGTAAACATTTAACAAAATAAATAGATTATACAATATGTTAGAAAGTGATGTCTATTATATTCTGTGAAGAAAAATAACTCAGGGGAGAGGACTAAGAAGTGGGTGGGGGAAGGAGATGCAAATTTAAATAGAGTGGGTCAGGGAAGGCTCCACTGAAATGGCTTGAAAGTAAGGCATGGGGGGGCGCCTGGGTGGCACGGCGGTTGAGCGTCTGCCTTTGGCTCAGGGCGTGATCCTGCCATTATGGGATCGAGCCCCACATCAGGCTCTTCTGCTATGAGCCTGCTTCTTCCTCTCCCACTCCCCCTGCTTGTGTTCCCTCTCTCGCTGGCTGTCTCTATCTCTGTCGAATAAATAAAAATAAAATCTTTAAAAAAAAAAAAAAAAGAAAGAAAGTAAGGCATGGGGATACCTGGAACAGGAGAGGAAGGAAACAGTCCAGGCAGAGACCAGCTAGTGCAAAGGGTGTGAGGGGGGACTGAGCAATAGGGGTATTATTGCTGTAAGGGGAAGTGGGGGTAAAGAACAGATTTTGTTTTGTTGAGATGGGAGAGGCGCCAAAGAAATTAAATAGTTGAAATTAAAAACCAAAACCAAAACCCAAAATTTAACTGATTGGATTTGAATATATACTTAAGAACACCTTCCAGGTGGTAGAATAAAAAGACAAGGATATGAAAAATAGGAGAGCATCAATAAGAAAATTAGAGGTTTGATTTAGGGAGTCAAGCATGCAAACCCAACAGAATTTTCAAAGAGCACACAGGAAACGATGGAGAGCAAATTCTCAGAGAAACAATAGAAAAATAATTCCCAGAAATGAAGGAGTTGAAGTTGAAAGAGCCTATTTAGTGTTCAGCACAATGAATTAAAAAAAAAAAAAAGACAAAAAGCGCCCACTCCTTGGGCACATCATGATGGAATTTTGAACAGTGATCTAGTGAAAAGTTACAAAAAGCTTCCAGAAGGAAGGAAATCACATAAAAAGAACCGAGACTCAGAATAGCACCATGCTTTTCCACAGAAAGAATGCCTTAGGAATTCGGAGGGAATTCATATTTTCTGAATCAGGACCCCACACGGCCAAGCTAGCAATCAAGTGTGAAGATAGAATAAAGACAATTGAGACAAGAAAGAAGTAAAACAAACCGAAAAACTGCCTTTACATAGCCTTTCTGAGAAAGACTCTGACAATGTGATCTAGAAAAATAAGGGCAAAAATCAATCAAGAGCAGGACAAGGAAAAACAACCAAGAAAAAAGTGGGGGAGGCTTTGTAATGTGTCAGCGTGGCGGGGCTAAACTACATTTCCCAGAACTCCCTTTCCTTTGTTTCCCTAGGGGCGGCCACGCTTGAGATTCTCCTGGTAGGTTTGAAGGGCAGAAACAAAGGCAGCTGTCTTTGTGGCTCTCCTGTGCTGTTACCTACCTGTTGGCTCATCCTGTTGGCAAAAGATTTCAGTCACGCCTATAACTGCTCTGCCTTCCCCTGGATCTTCCTCCAGCTCATGCCAAAGTGTTCAGCTCCTATGGGACACACACATCACCAAGGTCAGAGGCGGTAAGAACTGATAGAAGTTTCAGTCCGTTCTCCTGGGCTCCAGCTCCTGCTGCCCTTACAGCCAGCCATCTGTCCTTCCCACTTACCTGTTCTGCATACTTGAAGTTCCAGCAACATATAAGAAAAAACGAGCTTTTAGAGACTGCTTCACCAGCCCCCACAATTGCATAAGGTCATCCCTGGTATATTCTAGAGGCTCTGCTTTTCTGATTGAACTCCAGCTGTTACAGGATCCCAGATAGGAAACCCAAATCCCTGAGAAGGAATTTTCCCAATGCAGTTGTTTCCTGGAGAACTCTGTCCCAGAATCCTGTGTTCTTTTGCTCAAATCTGGACTGCTCGCTCCTTAAGCCTGCTACGCAAAGCATGTAAAAAGTAATATTGGTAGACATTTGACAGATCCCCAGAAATGTGTACCTTCAGATTGCACAGCAGCCCTCCCTGCATACTAGTTAAGATAAAATGAAAAGCTTATTCATGACTCTTCTTTTCAGAGGTATCTTGTCTACCTGAAATTTCTTTCCTCTGGGATCTAATCAAGTTTAAATTTGTCCCCTAACACAGAAAAGTGCAAAAGACGTTTTCTTATTCAATTTTTTCCCCTGCAAAGAATAAAAAGAGCTCTGGCTAAGGAATGTTTGTTCCTCTTTCATTGTGTATGCAAGAACTTCAGAATTGCATATATTATATGCCTCTGAAAAATAACATCTTTCTTATTAAAGAAGAATCTCCCCATAAGATCACGTCATTAAAAAAACTGCAACCAAATAAATGTTAATTTCTAATAGAAACCAGATTCTATACACTTAACACATGAAGAAGAAATTCAACTATATTGTGAAAAATATGTAAGAGAAAAAAGAAAACAGAAGTTCATGTTAAGTCAAGTCACATTTTAAAATATGCCTTTACACATAGGAGAGATGGACAGTAACACAAGATGTCTTTTTTCATTCTGCTCCACAGTGTGACTTCTCTGCTTTCTTTAATAAATTGGCTGTAAATCTCTTTCACTCATCCACATAAATCCAACCTCGATGTGTGTTTTTTCTACCCACCAAGTTTTAAATTCTTAAATATTATCTCCTCTTAAAACATTCTCCAGTTAATAGGAAAACACATGATAATTCATACTTTTATGACCACATCTAAAAGTGGAATTTCCAGGGTTTTTAACTGTTCTGACAAAATTTCTGGACACTAGCAGAGAATTAAAAATATACATTTGACAAAAATGTATAAAATTTGTCCTTATTTTTTATTCACCTTTTATTGTTTTTTTCTTAGAAAAGATAAGACCACCTAAAAACAGTGCCCTGAGATAATGCTCCTTGCTTTCACTTCAAAATAACTGTACATCTGCTGAGGAAAAAGAAAAGTTCATTGTGTACAAAAACACACACATTCTGATTCGTTTTTTGGTTAGCCCACACATGGCTCATTACAATGAACTTATTTTTCTGCATGTACATTTGAGACCAGAAGCTGGCATATTAAACTTTTGAAATTTAACATTTAAAATATACTTGGATTACTTTACCAATAACTAAGACTACATCAAAAACAAAGGATAGGGACCTGACTCACATGTGCATGACCCAAGAGTATACACTAAAGTGATCCTCTGATACTGAAGTGCTTTTCTCCTGCTTACTTTTTAGAGATATTGAGGGAAAATTCTAGAACTTTTAGAGTAGACCCCTTGTCCCTACCTCGAACAATGAATGGTTATGAAATGTTAAGGGTCAATCTCAGAGTAATTCAATTATATCGGTTTTTGTTTTGTTTTGTTTTGTTTTGTTTTTGCTTGCAAGCTAAAGAAATAAACTTTATCCAGCCATCTTGAGCAAAAAAAAAAAAAAAAAATTTTTTTTTTTAATTTATTAGAGGGATGCTGAGGTAAGTAACAGAATCAATAACAGGCTGCTGCAAGCAAGCTGAGGGAAGGCAGTATAAGGACAGCTCTAAAAACCTTAGCAAGAGGAATTCTTCAATTTACTCTGTAGCAGGCAGCTCTTAAAATGTTTTAGTTTCACTGGAAATTTAGCCGCTGTGTCTTTCTATACAAATTCCACATCCCTAGGAGAAAGAATCCAATTAGCCCAGTCACCTATATTCCAGTGTCCACGTAGACATATAGCACCCACACCTCTGGGCTATACCTCTGCTCTCTTACCCACAGATGATGGATTTGGGGGGAAAGATTCTTGTCAAACATGACTGTTGCAGTGACTTTCATAAGTAAGGAAGACTCCCAGGATGCACCATTCTTCTACTACCCAATCAAGGAATCTAAAGAATAAAGAAAGGAGGATCCATCCAGTTTAGTAGAAGATTGTCTCGTCCAATGACGATGCCTGACAAGCCTAATATCTCATGTCCCTTGACTATTTTCACCAGTGAATTAACCACATTATATGTGCCCTTTTGTTATTATTGAGAGTATATATATGTATGTGTGTATGTATATTCTAGTCCTCTATTTGCCTATTACAATAATTTCTATGTACCCTCTAGGAAGGACACAGGACTCTCCTGGGAACCTGTTCTTCCCCAGCCCCATCCACCTAGACTACATTCTCTCCTATGTGTTTACTTGTCTTACACTGTACATCACTATATTGTGTACTGGAGTTTCTCTCCACGTAAGAGGGATCAGGGACTTGTTTTCCTATTTCTATACCCATAGCACCCAGCATGTACATACCACACAGGAACATTTATTATTCATGGAACAATAAAATTCCATATCTGTAGTGGCATATACTATAAATATTCAAACTTGATAATTTGATCAAACTTGGTAACTTACATGCAGTGCTTACTATAGGGCCTAATACAAAGAAGACATGCAAAAAATTTTCATTTCCCTCTCTCTTGAAACAAGATCAGGACTGTGATTTTATTGATAGAGATTGGGGCAGCAGTAGATACACACAGACAATTAATAGTTTTATAAAGATATTGGTAATTTAGATGGGAAGGAAGAAAGTGATTTTTAATAATCTATAATTACTTGTGAGGTAGAGAAGCAGTGAGTATAGATGGAAACAATACTCTGCTCCTAAAATCATTTTCTAACATTGCCAAATTCATTCATACTTTTTTTTTTAAAAGATTTTATTTATTTATTTGACAGAGAGAGAGACAGCCAGCGAGAGAGGGAACACAAGCAGGGGGAGTGGGAGAGGAAGAAGCAGGCTCATAGCGGAGGAGCCTGATATGGGGCTCGATCCCAGAACGCTGGGATCACGCCCTGAGCTGAAGGCAGACGCTTAACCGCTGTGCCACCCAGGCGCCCCTCATTCATACTTTTAGCAGAACAAGAATTTCACATTCCAATAAAGAAAGGCAACAGAAACCTCTGCTTTAATCTATCATGAAAGAGCTTGTAGCAGCACAACATTGGAAAGTTAGATAAGATTTTAAAAAATAATTGGATTGATTAGAGGGATACTGAAATACCATCTGAAAGAAAGCATCAGGGAGTTACTAAGGCAGCCAGGACTTGAGGGGTCAGATTGTGTAGAGAAGAAAGCTATCCTTACTTGAAGCAAAACAAATGTAAATTACTCTTCCTGCCTCTTTTTGGGGGGGGGGGCCTTACCCCCAGCTGGATGGATCATTATGTGTGGGCTGCCCAAGGAAGAGGAGAGCCCTTGGCAGGAGGTGGCTCTCCACAGCCAAGGGGATCCCTAAAGCGCCTGACTGTTCACCACACACACCAGGTAACAGGGCACAAATTCTCGCATGAAGGGCGGATCTGAAGATGGTGTTTCACCATTTCCACTACATCGGTGGATGCAATTGCAAGAATTATTCATTGGCTTTGGGGAGGAAAACAGATTCCAGATACCTTAAAGAGTTCCTATTGCTGAACGTTTTTGGTGACACAGTGAGAAAGACTATTGGTTGCCTTTTTAAAAAGTCGTGATAAAATATACACAGCATAAAATTTACCATTATAACCATTTTTTTTCCATTTTAACCATTTTTAAGTGTATAGGTCAGTGGCATTACTACATTTAAATTGTTGTGCAACCAGTACCACCATCCATTTCTAAAATTTTTTCATCTTCCCAAACTGAAAATCTGTCCCCATTAAATATTAACTCCCTTTCCCCTCACCCACAGATGCTGGCAACCACATTTGACTCGCTGTCTCTATGAATTTCACTACACTGGCTACGTCACACAAGAGCAATCAGTCAGTATATGTCATCTTGTGCTTAATTTTACTTCACACAATGTCTTCCAGGTTCATCGATGTTGTTGCATGTGTGAGAATTTCCTTCCTTTTAAGGATGAATAATATCCCATTATAAGTAGAGACCGCGTTTGGTCTATTCATCCATCTATGGACATTTGAGTTGTTTGCACCTTTTAGCTGTTGTTAATAATGCCTATGAACATTGGTGTACAAATATGTCAGTTGCCCTTTAATTCCTTTTAGTGACTACTAAAAATAAAAGAGAACAAGAGGCCAAAATATGAGTATGAACTTCGATCAGTGAGATCCAGCATCAGATTTTGAGTATTTGATCATAAAGGCTAAGTAAAAATTAAAAGCTGTTTTGCAAAGCAGGTAATTATCTTAAAAAGATTTGTCCAGCTTTTAAAAGAATTCAGGTCCACAAGAAAATATCTGAACAATCTCATGTTCCCTACACCCCAGCCAGACTGGATATGTGCCATTTCCCAAACACAAGCTGTACTCTCTGCTTCTGTGCCTTCGCCCATGGTGCTCATTCAGCCTGCTGAAAGCTTTTCTCAGAAGGTCTGTGATAGTCAACTTTGATCTGCAAACACGGCAAAATGTGAATAATTATTTTCCTGCTCTAAGGTAATTTTAATTACCATCATTTTATTCCACTACTAAAGCCTAGTTCAATTTTTCCCCATATTTCTCAGTTTGTCCTTTAAATATTATATTATACATATTACAGCCAAGGATTCTTGTGCATTCTAGATTATAAGGTTCTTACGGTTATTCACTTACCAACGACCTGTCCTATGTCGTCTGCAATCAGTAAGCAGCCCCAGCTAATAGCCCTGTCTTGTTACCTGATGAGATTTGCAGTTGACATTTTCTTTTCTTTTATCTCCTGGCTTCTATTCCTCCTTTCCAATAGCAGTTCTATTTCTAGCTGAGGCTTCTCCATAACTTTTGGAGAAAATAATTCAGCACTTCCAAAGCAGGAGCCAAAATGGCTAGATCTTTTCTGACCCCATCAGGGACACTGGTGGGCAGTAGGATGAGGAAGTTCAGTGCTTTCTCCAGAGAACTTGCACCTTTAAGGAGAGACCCAAGGAAAGCCATTCATCCCCGAAAGAGCAGAGGCACCAGCATGGTGGCCAGACGCTTCAGGTTATGACGCAATGTCTCTGCTCCTTGCTTTCTGTTACTTGGCTTTCCATAGCTCCCCTAGCTCCCGTTCATTCTGAAGCCTGATGTCCCAGATATCTTTTGATTCGTGAGTCCCACATTCTCCAGTAAATTCCAATAAATTCACTTTTGCCTAAATTAGCCAGCCAGAAACCAATAAAGAACTCCGATACATTACCACCTCCTCGCTCCTATTCATATCTCAACTGCCTGTCCTGCCCTGGCTGACATCTATTTTCATTCAATGTGGATATATATAGATTTTGATATAGACATTTATGTAGATAAAAATGTAGATGTCACTTTAGATATAGATGAAGGATTAGACACAGATATAATGTATCCACCTATCCCGCAAAATGAAGGGTCAGATTCAGAAACAATGGAAGTGAAGGAGAGTGACACACGATGACAGCTTCTACTGTTTCCACAGATCTCTCCTGAGAAGGTCCTTATGCTAGACTCCTCATCCAATGACATAGCACGACTGGTACGGACAAAGACAGAGAAGCAAAATGCACAACTTCAATTTGGGCCATGATAAAGTATGATTTGGCTGAAAAAGCCCAAGACCTGGAATTAGAAAGTCTGAGATAATGTTCTAACTCACAATCTATTGAAACTGGGGTTCCCCGGAAGCAAAGAATGACACAAAGATTTGAATGCAAGTAGTTTATTTGAGTGATGATTCCAGGAAGCATAAGTGAGGGAGTAGTGAAGTGAGTTGGAACAGGGAGAAGGGCCAATAAAGGGTGCCTCGTGAATGACCTATAGCCTTAGATAACTGGGCCTCTGAGAAACCCACGTCAGAAATTCCCCCTCCTGTGACCAGAGCCCTGGGGTATATATCTTCCAATGCCGCCTCCCATTGCGGGGGATTGCTTCTGTAGGTATTAACTCCTCTTGTTTTAGTCTATTCCTTCCACCTGGGCTCTGAATCCCAGCCCCTCCTTTCTTCTTTAATTACCTTCCCCTGGGGTGCCTGGGTGGCTCAGTCGTTAAGCCTCTGCCTTCGGCTCAGGGCGTGATCCCAGAGTTCTGGGATCAAGCCCCAGGTTGGGCTCTTCCGCTGGGATCCTGCTTCTTCCTGTCCCACTCCCCCTGCTTGTGTTCCCTCTCTCACTGGCTGTCTCTCTCTCTCTGTCAAATAAATAAGTAAAATCTTAAAAAAATAATAAAATAATTACCTTCCCCTTTCTCATTTTTAATGTCCCCCCCTCCTTCCAGTCTTGCCCCCTTTATGCCCAATAAGCTTAATTCTTTTAAACCCTAGAAAACGAAAACTTCCCTTATTCCTGCCTCTACCCACCCTCCATTTTCTCTCTTTCCCTTTCCACCAAGCCTTGTAAAGAGGGTGATCTACACTCACGGACTCCAGGATCTCATTTCCTATTAGCTTTTCAGCCAAAGCCAGTGACTCCTGACCCCTTCCTTTGACTGCAACTGCTCATAACAAGGTTGCATGTTTCCTCATAGTAGTTTCTCACAGATTCTGACTGCTCCTTCTTCTTCAAAATGTATTCTTTCATATGCTTTCATAAAACACCTCTCTTAGTTCTCTGGGTGTCCCCCCGGGTTTTCCATCTTTCCTTTGTGGACTATTCTTGCTCTGCTAGTCCACCGAATGTTAGTGTTTACCAATTCCCAAATACTTAACTCCAGCTCTTACATGTCTTTGTAACTCCAGAAAGTGTTTGTCCAATAGCCCACTAGCTTCCAACTGAAGTCATTATGGTGTCTTCCTCTTCTCTCCCCCTCTTCCCTTGGAGAGAACCTAAGGAGTTGGTAAAACCACTATTTATCCATTTACCCAGTTTCAAAGCTTGGCATTATCAGACATCATTCATCTCTCTCATCCCTCATTTCCTTCTTCATAAGTCCTATGGATTCTACCTTCTAAATGCCAAACTCTCTTCAGCAGCCCTGTTGCCATTGACACCTAATTTATGTCCTTATCCCCTTAGTGGAACACACTGGTAACTTCTAGTTGATCAATCTATTTCCAGTTTCTTTCCATGCAGACCATCTCCTACACAGTATTAAAAAAATGGTTATCTTTATAAAAACAAATGTGACAACATTCTTCTACTTGAAAAGGCTTGGTGGTGTTCCATAATCAACAAGATAAAATCTAATTTCTTTCCTGCAGTCATCTAGCCTCAGTGTGGATTTTCAGAGGCAGTCATGTAGTCCCTGTGTTTAAAGCCAATCGACTGTGGTATGAATGTTTTGAAATCTATGCTAAAATGGAAGTGCAGAATGAGATTCTGAAAACATGGAGGCCCAAGTCAATATTAGCACAAAACCTTCTTTGTAAATGTAATAAGTATAAACATTTATAAATCACTTACTGTGAGCCAGGTACTATCTGAGCCGTGTATTAATTCATTTACTCCTCATAAGAGCCCTTTGAGATATGTATTATTTTTATTTCCATTTTGTCAACAAGGTAACTGAGACATGAAGAAGGTGACCACTTGCTCAAGGTCACATAGAACAAGATATGACCTGAAGTAGTCTGGCTCTAGAAACATGCTCTTATCCACTTGTTAGAGTGTTTCACTAGCTTTACAAAAGGCAGTGGGGTTTCCCAGCCTTAGAACATGATTACAGCCCGTGCAGGGATTTTGCTAATCAGAGACAAAGAGTGGAAACCCAAGCCAGCAGTGGCTGAGGACAACCTAAACCTGGACCATAACATTGTAAGGAGAATCCTTGTCTCCACATCTTCCCAGTGCCCTACAACTCCTTCACCCAGTACACACACACACACACACACACACACACACACACAGTCCATGAGAAGCTTCTGAGAGACCAGAAACAGAATCACTACTGCAGAGGACAATGATGGCCCCAGATCATGTGGGAATGTTTTTAAAAATGACAAGACGAGGGCAGTATAACAAAGAACAAGGACAACAACAACAAAAACAACAAGACCTATCTGTAAAAGTGGATAGGGTCTCTGTACCTCTCTCCACTATGGGATTGGACTGAAGATTGGCTCCTAAAAACTAACTTAGCCATCCCCCCTCCATTCTTATTTATTTATTTATTTATTTATTTATTTATTTATTTATTTATTTATGAGAGAGGGGGGCAGGAGGGGCAGAGGGAAAGGGAGAAACAGATTCCCTGCTGAGCAGGAAGCCCACCATGCAACTGATCCTAGGACCCTGAGATCATGACCTGTGCCTAAGGCAGACGCCTAATCAACTGAGTCACCCAGGCGCCCCTTCTGCCACCCATTCTTGATGATTGGGGGTGGAGGTATCAGGGGAATGGAGATGTTTCTTCCTACAATTTCTGCTATTCAAGAGAGTGAAGAGTCTTATGCAATTGATTTCAGCTTTCAGAGAAGACATAACTCTCTTAGAGTTCCATGCTGAGGAAATGGGTCATATTAATCCGTGTAGCAGAGGAAGAGCATTATTTTAATAGTGGGTCGAGCTGGGATACTCTAGAGGCAACACCAAGAGAGCAAAACTGTTCTGTTAATGAAGAATTAATGAAGAATTATTTAGAATTTCCATGGGTAACGTAAAAGGAAAAGGGTGAAAGGGGAGGAGGGAATGAGAAGAGAATGGGGAGTAAGAGGTGAAGAAAGAATGTATCCAAGTGACAGGGAGTTGGGTAAAAGGCAGCCAGAGAGAAGTGCCATGTTGTGGCCAAAGATGTTTGAAAAACAGGGGTGTCCGAATAGCTGCAGCGTAAAATTCCTCTTCCTCCTCCCCCATCTTACACTGTTAACTGCGAATTTTCAGTGGAAAGCAGTATACCACACGGAGGTGTCTTTTTTCCATGGTATTTTGAGAAAATAAAGGGAAAAGGTTGTGTTCTGCCTTGGGAATGATGTGGGATGGCGAAAAAGAACAGCCAGAAGCAGCTAGACTTGAGAGAACTCAAGAATTCAGCAGAAGCAAGAAATAATAGGAAAACATTCACTCGAAGCATTCTAGAAGATGTCAGCATATGCAATTAAGTTTCCTGCTCTGTATGTGATGGAGATATGGTTACCCCAACAGCATTGAGGACTTGGGAACACTCAGAGAGCTGAGTGTTGAACTATGTAAGTAAAGTGGATATGTTTCTTATGCCACAAACTTACATGTGGAAGATGAATGTAACTCTTGTTTTTCTGATTGGATTTCAAGACTATATTTGACAGGCTTGGAGAGACCTAATCTCACTCTTGATCCATTATGTCAGATGGTTAGAGTCTCTCTCCTCCCAGGGCGCCATGTGACTTCCTAGGCTTTTGGTGGGTGAGCTTTGCAGAGTGCCACTGCAACCACCTATCCCTGCTGCAGCCATGGAACCTTCCAGGCTCTCCTCAGTCATCAATCCCCAGAGTGCACCTTCCTCCTCTTCCTTTTCAGAGATGCAGGGAAAAGTATAAAATTCTTTGAATTTCCCATCACTTCTTCCTCTTTCCACCCAGGCAAATTGTGAGGGGTGAGAACTGCTCCGAATGATTTTAAGCTTTTATGTCTGAAAGTTGTATCCTTTGTTTCTGGTATTAGTGGCTGTGACAATCCTTCGTGGAGGCAACACACATCTGCAACAAGCCAGAAAAGGTCGGGGGGCGCAGTAGAATATCTTAGAAAATAGTATAAACTAAAACCTGCAAATGTCGTTTGGTTACATTTGCTTTATACCCTCCCTTTCTTAGTAGTTCAAGCTATTGTTTGTAAAATAACCCTCCAGCAAAGTAATGAAACTGCATTTTCTTACATTGCTAATTTCTCCTTTGGTCTTTCACTAATTATCTAAAAACTTGCCATGTTGAGGTCTCTACGTCAGGTGGCAGCAAACTATGGCCCATGGGTTAAATGGGGCCCACTGCCTGTTTTAATATTTTTAAATAGTTGAAAAAACCCAGAAGACGATTAATATTTTGTGCCATGAGAAAATCATAAACAATTTAAATTTCAGTATCCAAAAATAATATTTTATTGCAACACAGCCATGCTCATCCATTACATATTGCCTGGCTGCTTTCACTCGACAATCACACAACTCAGTAGCTGGGACAGAGACTGTGTGGCCCACCGTACTTAAAATATTTAATATCTGGCCTTGTGCAGAGCATGTTTGTCAACCCCTGCCCTACACCATTCTGTTGGACCTATTGTCAGGGTTTTACATTTTTCCTTTTCTAGATTGGATTGTCCATCCTGCCACCCAACAGCCCCCAGTTTTTAACCCTGGAAATTATTTAGTGCTTTGGTGGTAAAGAAAGAGCATTCTAACCTCTTTCCTGGTTAATCTGAGTTTGCACACATTTTGCCATTTTTTCCCCCTTACCTTAGAATCTCTCTTACAAAAGGAAAAAATGCGGTGTGGGAAGCCTTTTTTTTTTTTTAATGGTAAAAGAGCAAAAATTATAACATACACAACTGCTGCTTCCCTATATAACACAATGGATTTAATATAGATCACTGTACCCCAGTGGATTTAATATAGATCACATTGGCTATTTCTTCACTAGCCCATGCTTATTTGCAAGCATATACCAAATCTAGTTGTCACCTGCAGATCTCCTTATTTATGAGAAAAGACACTTTTCTGGCTCACAGTTCATCTTTTATAAAGTCATTCCAGATTACTCCCTTATAATCATGACAATTGTTGTGTTTTCATTTCACATAATTTCATTTTTAATAGCAGGTTTTTAAAGTAAAAGCTGAGAATTAATTTTTATGCTTTTCATGTTTTTAAGATTTATTTATTTATTTATTTGAGAGAGAGACAGAAAGCAGGGAATGGAGGGAAGGACACAGGGAGAGGGAGAGAGAGAATCTCAAGCAGACTCCCCATTTAGTGCAGAGCCTGACAGGGGGCTTGACCCCAGGACCCTGAGATCATGACCTGAGCTGAAACCAAGAGTCAGATGCTTAACTGACTGAGCCCACCCAGGTGCCCCTAATTCTCATACTGTTTAAATATTTTCATATGAATTAGAAAACAACATCTACATATCAGCCTATATTTTCATATTTTGGGAACCCTCCCACCTAATTGCCTGATTTCTCTACTTAATGAAACTACATCTGTGTATATTTAATACTTTCAATATCATATAATATAGGAGTGACGGGAAGCTAGGAAATAAAGTATAGATTATTCTCTTTGTAGTTTTTTTTTTTTTAATCCCTTTATTTAAGCCCCTCTAACTCAGTATGTCCTGGGAAGCAAGCAATCTACACAGGACTACACTCTTGCAGCTCTGATCTGGTTTACGATGAATAGAGAGAGTGGGGTGAAAATATATAGACCCCCCAAGAATATATGCAGAAGAATATATAAGAAGCAGTGCATTGCGGTTATAGGAACTGAGCCATGTGAAGACTGCTGAAACGCAAATAGGGTTAGAATTGTCAGAACCACAGGGTACATTTATTGAATGAGTGATTTTTGATAGAAAAGGACATAAACTGCTTGTGAAGGAAAGGGCAGTTCGGAGTGGTATAAACATTAGTTTTGTCTGTCTAGAGAGCAGCAATTAGGTATTTGGAATCTAGTTGTAAGATTTCTGAACTAGGCAGTAATGAGAGATGTCAAGGTAATTAGATAAGGGGAAAATGGAGTAAGGTAAGAAGAGCCTTGAAACATTACTTATGTATGTAGATTTGATATAATTAGTTGATAAAATTATATATAGTAATTGATTTAATTATTCAAAGTTTAGGTTTTTGAACAAGAGAGGTACATAAGAAAAATCCTCAGTAACATGAGTTTCTCAATGCAAAGATTAGATCAGTGTTTCTCAGGAGTGATTTTGCCCTCACCCCCGACCCTACCCTCCTTGGGTGGGCGGTATTTGACAATGTCAGAAGACACTTTTGTTTGTCACAACTGGGGAAGCAGGGTGCTACAGGCATCTAATGGGAGGAGGTCAAGCATGCAGATAAATATGTTGTAACACACAGGACAGCCCCCTACAACGAAGAATCATCCAACCCAAAATGTCAGTCATGCCACGATTGAGAAACTCTGGGCTAGATGAAGTGAGAGAAGTAAAGCACTTAAATTTAACCAAAAAAATGTAAGAACTAGGTCAGAGTACTTCAACCGATCCCTTGTTTATATAATCAATTCCTTCCTCCATCAAGTTATTCACAAAGCTAATATGAAGAATAAAGATAATATCATTTATATTCAACTTTAGAAATATTCCAAAGTTAATTTTACATTCTGCTCTTAAGACTTTGTGTTTCCACCCATCAACATGGATGAATCTCAGAAACAACGCTGAATGAAAAAGCAAGTCGAGCAAGAACATATGATGCCGTTTACATACAGCTTGAAAACAAGTGAAATCAAACAATACATTATTTTTGGTTATATACACATAATTGTAGGAGAAAAATCAAAGAATGACAGCACCAAGGTCATACAGGATAGTATTTACTTTTGTAAGGGGGAATGAGCTTGGAAAAAAGCACGAGGCATTCTTAAGTAGATTGATTATATTCTAGGTTTTAGCTTAGGTGGTGGGTTATTGGGTGTTTCTTTTATTGTTGTGCTTTATAATTTACACAAATGTCATATTTTCTCTCGGGTGTATAAAAATCACATATAAAAACAATCATAAAATTCAGTTATAATAGTACAGTGGGCACTAAAGATTTTTCCTTTAAGTTCTATCACCACCTGCAGGTTAAAACTAGGTACTGCAAAAAACTGTTATTTCAGAGACCAAATTCCTGACTATCCAAATATGGAAAATGAATTCTGCGAGGCATTTGTGATATAAAGAACTACAAACGGCAGGGTTTCTGCTCTCACTCTACTTAAATACTGTGAAAAAGAACACAGAACACATTACAGAGATAAATAATATAGCACAAAATGTTCTACTGTACACCCCCCACCCCCGTCAGTGTCATATTAAATATACACAGCATGACAACCAATCAGAATCCAACTCCTTGACTTGACTACCTTAGGCCAGGCCTTAATTACTTCAGGCCAGTTAGCACCTGTTCTCCTCGTCTCCTGCTCTCCCTAGTTCATTCTAAACATTGCTACTAGATTAAAGTCTTAAAATAATTACTTCATTATATCATTTCTTCTTCTAAAGACTCAGTGTAATTTTACACTATCCACAGAAAAGCCCAATCTCTTCAGATCAACATTTAAGATTTTCTACAGTTTGTACAACACATAGAAACCTGTTCATCAGTCCTGCTTTCTTCTCTTGCCTCCCCGTTCCCCATCCATATGAATCCTCTACTTCACCCAGTCTGGTTCTGCGTTATCCATCACTAATTCTGGATTACTATGTGTTTGAAGTGTGCTTGCTTCCATTTAGGCCTCCTCTCCCATGTTTAATATACATATTAAGTTGTTCTTAAATGTGGGAAACTGAGAGGTAGTTTCAACGTGTATCTCTGAGAGACCACTTGTTCCCCATCTACATTTCCACCAGATTGTTGCCCCTAATTTCATCCTACACAGAAACTGGAGCCATCATTATTTCTGAGGCAATTTATCAATATTTTTTTCTCTGAATTTCTAAAGCACTTACTGTCTGTATCATTTATTTGCCATATTCATACACTACCGATACTAAGTTGATTTGTTTGCTTAAGGTTTATTTTCTGAATTAGATGTTAAGGTTTTAGAGAGGTGGAATAATTTTATAGTTTTTCAGGTTTTTGCTTTCCCTTGTTCTCTCCAAAGATCAGTAATGCTCATATTTGAGTTTGAGGATCCCTTTCTATTTTTTATTTTATTTTATTTTTTTAAAGATTTTATTTATTTATTTGACAGAGAGAGAAAGACAGCCAGCAAGAGAGGGAACACAAGCAGGGAGGGTGGGAGAGGAAGAAGCAGACTCCCAGCGGAAGAGCCCGACTTGGGGCTTGATCCCAGAACTCTGGGATCACGCCCTGAGCCAAAGGCAGACGCTTAATGACTGAGCCACCCAGGCGCCCCGAGGATCCCTTTTTTTTTTTTTTAAGATTTTATTTATTTATTTGACAGAGATAGAGACAGCCAGCGAGAGAGGGAACACAAGCAGGGGGAGTGGGAGAGGAAGAAGCAGGCTCACAGTGGAGGAGCCTGATGTGGGGCTCGATCCCATAACGCCGGGATCACGCCCTGAGCCGAAGGCAGACGCTTAACTGCTGTGCCACCCAGGCGCCCCCCGAGGATCCCTTTTTAATGTAAAAATTTCTCAGACTCCTCCACCCACTAAACAGACATAATAGTAGACATTTTTTAGAGACCATAAATTTAAAAAGCATAATGATCATAATGATTTAAGTAATGTTTTGAATCGTTTGAATTGTTTTAATGACAATAGCCTCTACGTATTTAAAAATAATGTATATATAAACAAAATGATGATTATGGTGATGATAATAAAGATAGCTAATATTTTGGGGGCCCTCCCATATGCTAGTAATTTTTTCCACTCATTCTCTTATTTAATCAAAAAATTCCTCCGATGAGTTCACTAGACCTCACCTTCACCTGGGCTCTACCACTTGGAGCTATCAGAATTTTGGTGATTTATTTAACCTTTCATTTCTAAAATAGAACGAATGTGGGATCAATCTCTTCAGGATAGTCAGGAGAATTAAGAAAATCACAACAAATAAAATACTTAACTTGTGCCTTCTACAAAATAAATACTACTTGAAAAAGAAATTCCCTGCAAGGTAGGCAATATTATTATTATTGCCTCCCCTTCATTTTATAGATGGGGCAATTGAGACTCAGAAAGGTTAAGAAACTTGTTCAAGATCTTAGCACTATCAAGTGGTGGAATTAGAATGGGGCCTAGGGCACTTGGTGCTTTGGATTCCCACAGCACCTTTTCTTACAAACAGAATTTATTTACATCACATCCTATATCTCCATCGTTCACTAAAATATTAGCCCTGCAAGGGCAGGGACTATGTTTTTGTTACCTATGTTTAATTACCAACATTAGACACACAGAATGTACTCAAAAATATATGAGTGTCAAAGATCATTGCAATGAGACTGAATCTGAATATAGTTTCAGGAAGAGTTTTATTTACCTGAATTATGTATTGAGATACGATTCTTTTGGTTTTTTGAACAATATCTGTTGGTGATTGAGAACAATTTGTTGTTGCAACCTAAATGCCCATTATTCATTGTACTCTGTTTGCTTAAAACAAACTCATCTCACAAATTGTCTAAAAATAGAACGCCCTTGCACTCAAGTAAAATTGAAGGTGTTTTAACTTTTCAGATAGGCACAGTAAAGGCCTTAAAAGTCATTATCGCAGGTTTTTGTTTTCTTTTCCCAGTGTGTTAGGAGTGTTAAAAAGGAAGTAGCAGGCCCCAAATGGAGTCATTTGTGCTAAACCCCACCTCAGCCAACTAAGGCTTAATACCTAACCTAACTGCAGTTTCAAGTAATATAACCTTTAACTAGTCACCCTGGAATTACTTGGTCATCAGTATGTCAGTAATCCATCTGTCAGGGCTTTCCTTTCCACTTGGGAAGGCAACATTGCCAGAAACAAAGCATTCTTTGCTAATAATTTCCTTTTTCCACCCCCTTCCTGTCTTTAAAAACATTTCCCTTTCTACAGCTCCAAGGATCTCCTTCCTATTTGCTGGATGGAATGCTGCTCAATTCATGAATTGTCGAATAAAGCCAATGAGATCTGAGAGTTCACTCAGTTGAAAAAAAAAATTTTTTTTTTTAACCAAGAGAGAACCTGTCAATTTACCATCCTTGATAGAGCTACTGCTGAGATGGGAGCATAAATCAAAACAGAATTCAGGGACTAGTTTCAAGAGAAAATTTCCCTGTACTAAATTTTTATTAAAATCATCTGGTTCTTCCAAAGAAAAAGAAGGACATTAATCCAAGGTGGTGTTCATTATTAACATTTGGCTTCTCTCACTGACTACCTATACGGTTAATTGGTTGAGCCAATTAACTTCCCATGATTAATCTTCACCGTGTAATATCAGCACTAGATCGCAAAGGCCCTTCTGTTTCCATCGCTTCGTAACCCGTATGTGGGTGAGCAAAAACCAGAAGAGCGACTTAGGTTTTTCTTCCCTCCCTCCGACGGGGTCTGGAGCCGACAGCCGTACAGTAAACCAGATCGAGTCTCCTGTTTTTCCAGCTAAGGAGGAGGCTCAATCTACTTCCGCACAGGCCCAGAGCCAGCAGCTCTCGGAGCAGCGCGGGGATGTTCACAGCATGCCGGGATGTGTGTTAACCCTCTCGTGACCGACGCGCGGCGCTGATAAACCAGGGTCGAAGTGGCATTCTGGGATATGTAGTCTTTGGTTGTTCGTTTGTGTAAGCGCCGCCAGGCTAAAGGGCCCGAGGTGACACCACAGACTCCGGCGGTCACATGACTCCAGCCTAGAGCGTTGATCGCACTGCGGCTCCCGCCCGGGCGAGTTCTCGCCCCCGCGCGGCCGTTGCCGAGGAGACGGCGCAGTCTCACGGCGCGTTGCCCCCTCTGCAGTCCCCCCGCCCCTCTTCTCCCACCACAATGAGATCTAAGATGGCGGTGGCTGCGGCGGTTGGCGCCGAGTAGCTAAGGTAGAGAAGGCGGCCATTGGGCCCTAGGCAGCCAAAGAACTTGTGGGCGCTCCCTGCTGCGGTCTCTAAGGGAGGACCGCTGGCGGGTCGTAGGGCCTGACCGCTACTCCACCCTTGGCAGGAGCGGCTGCTTCGTTTACAGGTAATGCTGCGCGTCCCCAGCCCTTGGCAACCAAGGGCAGCGCGGCGCAGGGCGGGAGAACAACGGCTCTGGGACACTTGCCCCTGTCGGGCCTGGCCTCGGGCCCACGCCTCTCTGTGGGCTTCTGGTCTTCTTGCTGCCAGCTTCAGGTCCCCTAAGCAGACAGTCCACCCCTTAACTCGGGCCGAACGACGCGATCTCCGGGTCAGCATCTAGGGACGCGTTAGCGTCTGCAGAACCCCCTTGTTGTCTCCCCTCCCCTCATTTTCTGGCCCCGAGGAGGAGGCCGCCCTGCGTCTGGGTTGCTCCAGGGGAATGGCCCTTGCAAGTGGAGGAAGCGGAGCGGGGGCTGTGGTTTGGTTGCCAGGGACAGGGCTCTAGTTCTCCATAGCAGGGGGCTTCAATGGCCTTCTTGTATGTGACTGCGCCCGCTCCCACCCCATTCCCAAATTCCATTCTGTGGGGCTCTCGATGTCCAGAATTTTGGGTGGAGAAGGCCAGGTGAGGAGCGACGCGACTTTTGCGTTGGGCTGCGAGCAGCGGATTTTTGCTGTCTGGGGTATTCTTAGAGCAGAAAGGCGGCGAGAGGCGTTCCTGACTTTGGCGAAGAGGTGGTGTATACTTGCGAGAGGAATGGTAATTTAACAGCTCTTCCCTTCCCCCTCCCATTGCTCCCCTTCTCCATGTCCTACTGTAGGTCCAGTAAGAAAGGGCCTAAGATGGGGAAAACTAAATGCCAAGGGGGATTCGGGGAAACATTGCTTGCTTTGCAGAAACTGGTGTTTGGGGATTGGACAGTAGGCCCTGATAGGGAGGCGGGTCATCCAAACTTTTCATCCTGCGGCCCACTCTTCAAGAGCTCGCCTTGTCCGTTTTGTTTTGTTTTTCTGTTTTTTTTTTTTTCTTCTCTTTTGAACGGTTTGAGGTTTGTGTCCTGTGCCCTGTGAGTAACGGATCGTATTTTGGCGTTGGAAGAAGCGGGCTTTCTGGGCACCCCTATCACCCCCGCCCCATAACTGCTTTCCAGACTCCGCCTTCTGGTATTCTCTGGTTACTGGAGTGGGTGTTGTAGAGCTTCGGGTGCACCTGCTCTTTTCTTTGCCTCTTACCTTCTTGGTGAGAGTGCTGGAAACCATTACAATACTGAGTTTTTGAACTAAAGGTAAACCTTGTGTGTATATGGTGACAAGTTTATTTTCTTTTAAGTAGCTAGCTTTTTTTTTTAATCATTGGATATACAAAGTTCTTAAATAGTTTGAGTGGCAGAAAGTTAATGACAATATGAGAAGTAAACGTTGGCATAGATATTTACATGATAATTAGGGTTAATGATTTTTATTACGTACCAAAGTAGCTATCCTAATGGATCACGTTGTTTGGTAGAATCTTACAAGTTTGGGGGATTTAAACATTTAAGTATATCACATTGTTTTCTAAAAGGATTAAAGTAACCAGTCTAAAATATTGATAAATTTGATGTTTCCTTTTCTGTTCATTTTTTAAATATTTATGTTATGTATATATAGTATTTGTTGTTCTGTAGTCCATAGTGTAAAGAATTCATTAAAGTGATTTTTTTTTTTTAAATCACAAGCAGGCAACAGCTTTGAAGTGTGAAGCAGGGAAGGAGCCGTTTCTGAGCTGTAAAACTAGTTTTTAAACAGGTAATTTGTCATCATTATATATGTTATGTTCTTTGTGGGGATTTTTTTGTTTGTTTTTTTGTCTTTTGGTTTTTTAGAAGATATTATTTATTTATTTGACAGAGAGAGGGAGTACAAGCAGGGGGAGCGGCAGGCAAAGGGAGAGGGAGAAGCAGTCTCTCCAACGAGCAGGGAGCCCAGTGTGGGGGCCCAGTCCCAGGACCCTGGGATCATGACCTGAGCCGAAGGGAGACGCTTAAGGGACTGAGCCACCCACACACCCCTATGTTATTTTTCTTTATATCACAGTTGGAAGACTTTATAATGGAGACTGCTGTCAGCATACTAGTGCATAGTTGAGGGCCCACTCTGTTTAGTAAACAGACCATCTGGGTTTGCTGCCCTGTGTGCCTTTTTGGCATGCCACTTTGGTCTGCTTTCATACTTTTGCTAGAAAAGAGGCATGTCATTCCTAATTATTAAATACTAGAATAATTTAAGCAATGCCTTTTGAAATGTCTTTGTCTTCACAGAATTTTTTAGCCCATTTGAGTTTGAATTTGTCCTATAACAGCTATTGGATTGCCTCTCTTTGCAAATCGGTTTAATCTTAAGTCATTTTCTGCAACTTTTCTATTAATTGACTTTTCAAAATTTTTATTCACAAATTCCTTTACTTTTTGAACTTGCTACATATACTGTTGACTGAAGTTGTGCTTTTTTTCTTTTAGGTGTCTAAAATTAAACATTAGTTTTTATGCACAGTGCATTGTCAAATGCTGGTTGTGTACAGTTACTCTCTGACCAGCAAAAAAAGGTCAATGAAAATTTATTGAGGGAAAGTTAAGTAATTATTTGCTAAGGACATTTTAGAAATTAAATGATGATCAGAAGAAATTTTTGCTGAAAAGTGTTTTAGAAATAATTTCTTTTTTAAGAAAAGTGCCACAGTCTGAATTTAATTACACTCTTAAAATTTTAAGACAACCTTGCATTTTCAAAATATAATCTGGTATATCCTTGCTTACCATGAAAGCAGATAAGTCCTAAGTTCCCTTATGAACTAAGCCAACTATCGTGAGAAAATACAGATTGGCAGTTGATTTATATCTTTATTATACTTTTAAGTATTTTCTTTAATTGGAAGACTAATAGGACAAGAAAAATTGAACTCAGGGTAGGTCAAATGTGAGTGTGTATTAGAGTTCTTAACACTAGAGTGATATAGCAGGCACTCAGTAAAATAAAAAGAATTATAAAACCAGTTATAATTTTCTTTTTAACACGTTAGGGAGGATGGGTGAGATGGAATAAAAATATAGGGCAATTATGTTAACTCACCTTAGAAGACCTTGATTTTCTCAGTAGAGTATTTGGCTTTTTGTAAAGGAGACAAGTGTATTTGACACTTGGGAAAAATAGAAAGCGTTTGTAATAATCTCACTAGGAAATTCATTTAGAAGCCAGCAAAGTACATAGCAATACATTCATCTTACAAATTTAATTGAGTGCCTACAGTGAGTGACTTAATGACTGTAAAGTACTAGAGATATGGCAGTGAGCAAAACAGACAAAGTACCTTATCTCATGGAGCAAACCTACATTTTGAAAGTGTGTTTGTATGTGTACAGTATAATATAGTATACCTTAATAGTGAACATAGCCAATGACATTTTATAACTATTTCTCTGCTCTTTGACAGTATGTGAGTAGAAGCAAGGAGAGCAGATAGTGGGGGTCATCCAGAGTTGAATTGATAGAATGGGCAAATAGGTGAGGAAGTTAAGGATGCTTGCAAGGCATTTTTGGAACAACTTACTTGGGTTTGTGTTTGGGGTTGAGTAAAGAAGCGAGGGATTAATGGATTCCTGGAAAGAAGAGTGGCCAAGGGACTGGAAGTTTGCAGCAGGGTCCAAAGCAGTTTCAGCAAGAATGACCAAGTGAAAGTAGTAGAAAGCAAGGACTTAAGATCAGAAGGGATTTCAGAACTTCAGAATCTTGGACAAATTACCAGTCTTGAGTGAAAATGGTATTGGAATAGAGAAGATAAGAGGGATGTTGGATCTCAATTCACAGTCTTAGAAAAATCAGGAAAGTAGGGAATGACGTGGAGGGTGAAATCATTAGCCATTTATTACCAAGAAAAGTGCAAGACTGTCTTGGAGAGGACAGTAGGAAGTGGTGCCACGGTAGGGAGAGTGATATTTTTGATGACTGATTTGTTCAAAAGGGAAAGGTTAAGCATTTGTTAAATGAGATGGTCTGTAAATGTGATCCTTTCCTCATGAATCTGGGGGATGAGGAAGAGTAGTACCACTTTTAGAAAGGATTGCTAAGGAAATAGTGCTTTTTTTTTTTTTTAAAGATTTTATTTATTTATTTGGCAAAGAGAGACAGCCAGCGAGAGAGGGAACACAAGCAGGGGGAGTGGGAGAGGAAGAAGCAGGCTCCCAGCGGAGGAGTCTGATGTGGGGCTCGATCCCAGAACGCTGGGATCACGCCCTGAGCCGAAGGCAGACGCTTAACGCCTGCGCCACCCAGGCGCCCCAGTAAATAGTGCTTTTAGAGGGATTTGGGATTTTATTGAACCCGAAGAAGTAGGAGGAATATTGGGAAACCAATGGAGGATGTAGGAAGTTTGTTTGTAATGGTCCAGTGGAAGGGGGTGATAGGAAGAGCTGATAACAGTGAGTATGGGATAGGCAGCAAAGACTGAGATTCCAAGTTAGCGTGGTAGCAGGGCCTACAGATACATTTGGATGTTATATGTAACCCATGACAAGGAAGCAATAGGTTTTGAATATAAACTGTAGGGGGGCAGAGGTCTTAGCAAGCAGAATTTAACTGACCTCAGTGTTCTCGCTTCTTTGAGCAAGGGCATATTTTTGTTGATATGAAATGCTCTACACAGAATAACTATATTGTAAGGTAGGCCTAATGCAATAGTTGGTACATAGTGAGGTCGAATAAAATTTTTGTTGACTGAAATAGTGTTATGTTTTGTTGCAGGTTTTTTATCCCCTTCCCCTCAATGTCTTAATAGTTTCTATTTTTTTTAATTTGAAGAGGGTAATTACAGAGATATCTTAAGGTCCAAAAATTTATTGAAATTTTTACAAAGTCTTAAATTGAAAGTGCTATGGAAAAGATCCTGTGTGATTTTTTTTTTTTTTTTTTTAGGTACTTGACCATCTTAAGTACAGAGAAGAAATCGAGAAGTTCCTCAAATGAAATTGACTAAACAACACATAAAACCAAATACTCATTTTCTTCTCAGTTTCTATTAAAAGTGCTTAGTACATTTGGACACTGTATGAAGACTTTCAAAACAGTGTACCAGGTATTTTTATAATTAGTAAAGGAAATACCCTAATTAATGCAACCTTTAGAAAACTTGTACATATATATATAGTACCACCTTTGATTATTTTGTGACTCTTAGTAAATATTTAGAAAAAAACTATACTTCCTACATTATTTTATTAGGATGAGTATTTCTAAAACCTTCATTTACAGTTGTCAAGATGGTATTTCCGGAGATGGTTAGGAGTAATTTAATGCCATTTCAGAGATAATATCTGAATTTAAATATTTTAGAAAAATAGTACTTTTTCTTGATTAGTTTTTTCTTAGTTATTTCAGAGATTAACCTTGGTGAGTCATAGGTTATTTCTGTGGCAGTTAATACTGTAATTGTGTGTGTGTATAAATACTTTTCTATGGTAAGAATCCTGTGACAGGGTTTTCTTCAGAAAGATCAGTCACAGAAAGTTTATAAATTGCCATAGTATTTTTGCATTTTGTATCTTTGCGAGATAAGGGAGCCAGATAGGGCTGTCAAAAACAGCTAAATGAAACTTTTGATTAGTTTCAACTTAGTTTAGTAGGTCATAGCATGGGTAAAAGTGCTTGTTTAAAGTAGAAGAATTTTACTTTTATCCCTGTTCTTCCCATACCATCATCCATGACTTGTGCTGATTGTTTTCCAGTGGCTTCAGCTTCTCCATCTTATTGTCTTTCTATTAAACCTGCCTGGCAAAATCCCCCACCTTGGATGGATTCAGTGGAGTATTCTACCAGGGCTGATGAGCACTGCTGGGGAAAAATTCACATTGTAGATTCGTGATATCTGTGAACGTTCTCTGCTCTCACCTGAGTCCTCAGTGCTGTCCACAGTCATTCTCCTTTACTCTTCTCACATCTCTCAGACACTGCTGTCTCACCCTCACGTTTAAGGATCAGTCCTTTCTACTTCACATCACTGACAGACCCCCTCAGCTTCTTACCCACAGATCTGCTAACTAGCCTCTATCTACTTCCATCCTTCCCTCCTTTCCCTTTGTTCAACGAAAGATGTTCTTTTGTCTAAAGCTCGTCACTTTTCTTACCACCGCTTTTTCGGAGACCACACACTATCTCCTCTCTTTTCTGCCTCTTCAAAATCTTCCTCTACTACCTCTTGGCCAACAAATTTTAAACATGCTTTTAACAAAACTTTTCTCATGCCCATCTCTGCCTGCTTCCCTTCATAGACTAATTCCTTGAAAAAATTACCTAATGATGACTTCTTTTATTTTTACCTTTCCCCATCAATAAATGCATTCCAGTTACGGGATTGACCCTCCCCACCCTGCTGTAATTGCTCGTACTAAGGTTATCAGTAACCTCCCTGTTGCTGAATCCTAGTGGACACTTCTTAGTACTTTTTTAATGTGATAAAGTAACATTTGGCATTCTTACTGATATCCTCCTTTAAACACTTCTGCCTTTTCCAGCACACTCTCCTGGTTTCCCTTCTGTCTTTTTCTGCTTTTTTCAGTGTTCTTTTCCTGTCTCTTAAATGTCCGTGTTGGTCCAGTCTCAGTCTCATTCTCTTCCTCTTCTCCCCGTCCCTTCTGTGCCACTTCATGTACTTTCCTGAGCAAATGACTAGCAAATCTCTCTCCAGCCTAGAGTGCACGGCAAACCCAGCATTGCTAAAACTGAACTCATCATCTTTTCTCAATAAAAATCTGTTCCTTTTCCAGTCACCATACACCCAGTTGTTAAAGCTCAAAACCTAGGACTTATCCTTGAACAGCTTTCTCACTGGCTCATCTTCCATGTTGTAATAGTCACCAACTCTATTGGAAGCCTACTTAAATTGGTCGTCTTCTCTATATACCTAGTATTTTATTATTAGAAGTCTTTCCATATAATAGTTTAAAATAATAATAATAAAAACTATGAATAATAACAATGTGTCTACAGAATAAAATTTAGAAGGCAGGCACCTGTTTCTAAAGGTGACTTGGAGGTGGAAGAGGAAAATACTTGCCTGTGTTTTCTACATTTTATAGGGGGAGATTTTTACCTTCTTAGATAAATCAGCTATTACTATGTTGAGAATTGATCAACATGCAATTATTTCTTTAGCTTCATAGTAATAGTTGTATAGGAATGTACCTTTTAAACACATTTGATATCATTATTAAGTTATTAAATATTCTATTCTCATATGAGTGTTTATCTCATCACAATGTTGTATAGACAAAGTTGTTTATTCTGTGAATTCAATAGACTTTATATAGTAAGTGGTCTTTAAAAAGATTTTTTTAAATTGGACCTATTTTTCCCAAACTAATTTTAATATTTAGTTTTTAAATTGTTTTAAAAACTTACCTTAATAGTGTTCAAAGTCATGTAGCCTTTAAATAGGTTCTTAGAAGAAGCTCTTCATTTTAGAGGGAATTCATCATAATATAAAAATAAAATGTAAAACATTATCTCTCCAAATATATTTTTAATTTATCTTAAAGTAAATTTTATTACTCTACTAATAGAAAGCATAGCATACACTATTTTAGGAAAAAATTGGTATGTAAGAGTTTTTACTTGAATACCTTCATAACTTTTCCATTCTAATTTATGTTTTACAGTTAGCTTCTAGTACTTCTGAAGATGGTATTGCCTCTACTGCATATGTAGTTTTTGGAGCACCTGTTCTTTAGTATTATAAATTATATTGGTACATCTAGGAAATAGGTGCAAAATGATTCGTCTAAATGTCATTTCAGCTCATTGGACATACCTCTCTGTGGGTATCAGTTATTTTGTAAAGTTCTTAAATATATTTCTAGTGTAAAAAACAATGCAAGGTATTGCTAAAAGTATATGAGAAGATGAGAAAAATGATCACATTAGTACCCCCACAACCAACAGTTGCTTTTATGCAAGCACTTTAGTATATGTTCTTAGTTGTTTTTTTTTTTTTTTAAGATTTTATTTATTTATTTGACAGAGACAGCGAAAAGAGGGAACACAAGCAAGGGGAGTATGAGAGGGAGAAGCAGGCTCCCACCGAGCTGGGAGCACGATGTGGGCTTGGTCTGGGGTCATGACCTGAGCCCTGAGTCGAAGGCAGACGCTTAACAGCTGAGCCGCCCAGGCGCCCCTCTTAGTTTTTTTTAATCTATGTGCAAGTTTTCGTATTGCTTTTTTTCCTCTTTTATATTCGATATTATAAACACGGGCAATATCATCGTTCAGCCTTCATAATTATATATGTTTGGGAGGGTACTCTTTCCTAATAGCATCCAGCCTGTGGTTTAACATTTAGTTTGTTTTCAGTTTATCACAGTTGTAACATAATGAACTATTTCCTGCATTATAGTTCCCCATTCCCTCGTTTCTTGTATTAGCTCTGGAGGGAGAGAATTACTGGGTCAAAACTCAATTTCCCAGTTCTTGATATGGTATTGCCAAAATGCTTTCCAGAAAGGTTATGCCAGTTTATGCTTTCACCATAGTGACTGAGAGTTCCAGTTTCCCTTTGCTGTCATCAGAATTAGGAAATATGTGTAATATAGTAAATTTAATAGTCCCTCATTTTAATTTGCTGCTGAACTTTATTAACATTTTTATCATTTTATGTTTATGGACTTCTTTTTAAATAACCTGTTTATACTTACTTTTCTTGGGTTTTTAGTGTTTTATTTTTCTTGTTTTTCCCCATAAATTCTTTATATAGTAAATATATTGAGTGTATACCTCATATTTCTTTCAGATTTTCCTCCTGATTTGTCATTTACTATTTATTCTCCATAAACTTGGGATTTACTTTTATGTGAATAAAATCTGTTAAACTTTTTCCCTTTTATTTCTGCATTCCATATTTGTAAGATCTCGATGTTTAAAGCCCATCCTGTTTTCCTGCTTGTCTGTCTGTTGTTTGATTTTTTTTTAATCTTCCTGATCTGTTTTTAATCTAGTTACTATCTTGGTGTTATGGTACAAGGCAGTCTTTTTCAATTGGGAGAGAATTAAGCTCTAAGGCATCTATTGTTTACTGTGAATTAATTCCTCTTCTATGTCTGAAATGGTACTGGGCATGTACCATCCTTGGGAGAATTGAAAATATTGTTACTCAGAACATTTTGCTGTGTTCTGTATTGAGATGAAGGATTCTAGTTGAGAAATGCTGTTAAATCTCTAAATAATCTTTTTCAAAATTATTAACAAATTGTCCCTTCAAGTGAATAATCCTATATCATCATACATCATAGTATTTTTGTGAGGATTAAATGGTAGAATGCCTGCAAAATATTTGGCATGGTGCCTGGCATATAGTAAACAAAATAGAGGTCAGCTGTGATTGATTAATTTTCCTCATTACATTTTTCTTTTGGGTATATTTCAGGATTTTGTGGGGGGTGGTATTTAATCATATAGGTACTCAATATGATTGAATATCTCTTGGGACTAGTTTTCTACTCGCCTAACCTCTATTGCTACTTTTGCTTTTATTTTTCAGATATTTAAATTTTTTATAAATATTTTACTTATTAGAGGGAGAGCACAAGCTTGGGGGGGGAGTGGGAGAGAGAGAAGTAGACTCCCCTGCTGAGCAGGGAGCCTGACATGGGGCTTGATCCCAAGATCAACTGACCGAGCCACTCAGGTGCCCCAGATATTTAAGTTTTTTATACTGACTTGTTTTGTCAGGTTCTAAGAAGAATCCCGTTGGGAATTCATTAAGTCTATATTTAGGGAAAAAAATGGTATGTTTATAAAATTTGTCCTCCCATGAGGGAAGATAGTTTGTTTTTCTACTTAGAAAATTTTCTCTTACATTGTTTTATAGTTCACTGGTGCTTCTTTACTTAGGGCAAAATCTACATTATTCCTAGATGTTTTCTTTTTTTGTCACTATTATAAGTGGCATCATTTTTCTCTAGTATATTTTCTGTGTGGTTGTTGGTGATACTTTGAAGTTCTTTGTTTTTTAATGCATATTTTAAAGAATATCACCTTTTGTATTCTCAGTGTTAATATTTCTGTTTCATGTTTTTCCATTTTGTAGAATTTTAAAAACAATGCTAAATAACTGATGTGTGACATTCTTGTTTTGGTCTTTATTTTAATAGGGATGTTCTTTATTTCTTATTTTAATATTGTTGGCTATTGGTTTAAAGTATATACTTCTTTCAACTCCTTGGAAAATTATTAAAGTAATGTGTGTTCATTGATAAAAAATAACAAATAGTATAACAGTACATGTAACTGTAAGGAAGTATCAGTGCATTTGTACTTTTTAAGATTTTTTCAGATTTAGTGTTGAATTTTATCACCATTTTTTGAGATGATAAAATTTAACTTCTCTGTAATCTATTAATATATTATTCTAATAGATATTCTAGCATTAAAACATCTCTGCAATAATTCCTACTTTGTCATGGATGATAATGCTTTTAATTTTTTGCTCTAGTGAATGAGATAAGTTGGGATTTTACAGTCAAAGTAACTCGGATATGTATTCCTTTTTGACATTTTTAGCTGAGTGACCTTGGAGAAATTAACTTCTTTTAATGTTAGTGTTATTTGTAAAATCTGAAACCTATTATAACCCTACTGTCTAATGGCTTTCTCTGCCCCTTGAATTCTAGATAAAGTTATCTACCCATCTCTTTCGCTCAGTCCTTCTCCAACTTGCGCAGTTCCACACCCAGTGGAAAGCCAGAGTCCTCCACAAGGTTATGTAGAAATCTCATTTTCTGCTGATCATCTCTATTTCTGAACGTCTGCTTCTGCCATTGCTCTTTCTTTTCTCATCTCTTTGACCCAGGTATGAAATTCAGTACCTTCCTGGATATTCACAAAATCCTCATTTTTTTTTTTTTAGTGGGGAGAATTTGCAACTTTGGTAGACTAGTCAAGATTTAGGGAAAACTGTGAGGTAGCAGCAATATAATTTAAAGTAAAGCAATAGGCATCATGCTTCTTGATTGTTTTAAGCCGCTGTATTGGCTTTTATTGCCCATTCACCCACCTAGGCCTGCTTCTCTCTCTGTCTTTTTATCTTGCTTACCACTACATTCCTGCTAAAACCAAACTTTTCTCCATGCAGAGCATTTCTACCCTCTTTGAAACTTTGACACAAAACAAATTCCCAGGTCTTTGGGAATATTAGTTTTTTTTCCTAAGAGCAGTTTTGGTTCCAGACATTAATAACTTTTTTCCTGCCTCATTGCTCTGCCTTTTAGGACTGTGTTCAATTAATTAAATAAAATAGCCTGAAAGCATGCAGGTCAGTACACATATTGGATTTTTTGAAATTTTCCTTCCCCTTCCCATCACTCCAGCTACTTAACTCATGTTAATTATAATATGTGTATGGCAGCTAAATCAATTTGTCTATGATGGGTGGTTGACACTACCTCTTTGTATTTCATAAAATCAACTTTTCTGAGATTCTTTTATGTCACTAAGCTTCATGGAATGATTTAAAAATTAGGAGTTTGTTTTTATGTGTTAAAAATGTTAGTTTTCACTTGTTTTGCAGAAAATTAATTGGTAAAACCAGGATGGCCACAGGAGGAGGTCCTTTTGAAGAAGGTGTGAATGATCAGGATTTACCAAACTGGAGCAATGAGGGTGTTGATGACCGACTCAACAATATGGTATGATAACTTATTATTGATGGTGTATCATTAACTACTAATGATAAAATGAAACTTTCCCCTGACTTAGCCAAATCAAATTCGCTGAGACTCTTTGTAAACACATTTTTTTCTTGCTGGGCAAGACATTAAATGACCCTGGGCTATTTGTTACATTATTTGAAGAGAGTCTTGTTTGCAGGTAACAGATATCAACCTGAATTATCTTAAGCCAAAAAGATTTATTAGAAGTGTATAAAGATGTTTTATGGAAAACAAGTTAAACACATTAAAACACTATAGCTGGGTTTTAGGAGGGGACTAGAAAAAGGAACTAGAAAATTGTCAAGAATTGCTTTTTCATTGCCCTGACTCTTTGCTTCTGAGTGCCTTTGCTTAACACAACTTTCTTTTCACAGACCAGCTTTCGCTCTCCTCTGGTTCATGTAATACGTGGCTGACCCTTTATTCTAAAGCTTTCAGTTATCGCCTCAATTATATACTGAGTAGTTATCTTTTAGTTCTGATTTGAAATTTTAAAATATGATTATCCCAGTTTGGATTAGATATGCATCTCTTTTCCAATCATCTGTGGCCAGGAAGGGGTAGGGTATGGATTGGGGTGGAGGGACAGTTCGTAGAGAAGGGAGTTGTGTTATAAATGAGGAGAATATCCCAAAAGGTTTTACTGTAGTAAAACTAAATGATTCTTGGGGTGCCTGGGTGGCTCAGTCGTTGCCCCTCTGCCTTCAGTTCAAGGCGTTATCCCAGGGTCCTGGGATCAAGCCCTGCATCGGGCTCCCTGGGAGCCTGCTTCTTCCTCTCCCATCCCCCTGCTTGTGTTTCCTCTCTCGCTGGCTGTCTCTCTCTCTCTGTCAAATAAATAAATAAAATCTTTAAAAAAAAAAAAAAACAGCTAAATGATTCTTCCAATATGATTAAGGTAGGACTTTATAGACCTTTTTGTTGAATGACTTTGGTTATGTGGGTATAACTAAGTAAATGAAAATATTTTCACATTAAAACATGAATCATTTTTGTCATTTCATGTCAGGTCTTATCATGTAGTACATTATTGCCTGTGAAAAGTAAGAATAGTTATGTTTATTGCTTACTATATCCTAGGCACTGTGCTAGATGTTTCATGAATGTTATTTTTAATCATATTTTAAAGGTGACACTATTTTAGAGATTAGGAAACTGAGACTATCGGAAGTTAAGTAAATTGCCTGGGTCACACAGTGAACATTTCTTCAGATAACAATAATTACTTTAGAATCTAGGTTGATTCCGGATCTGTCTTATACACACTGATTTTAAAGGAGGCCAGTAAAGGTATCTATAATTTGTTTTACTATCCAACTTATAAATGGTAGGGAACCATTTTTAAAAATGCTTTTGAAAATATTCAGACTGACTCTAGGGTTGGAGTTTGGCATTTATGTTTGTTTAAAGATCTATGATGGAAAGTAATCTATTTTCTGAAGGACTGTCTATGAAATTTAGGCTAGATGTAATGGCATGGGGGAACACATTAGTAGAAGTAAATAATTTTTTCTAAGGCTGTATGTTTATGTGAAAAATGTTTTGTCATTTTTAACTTTAAGGCTGACTAAAAATTTTTAAGCATATCAAATTACTTTCCTGGTTTGATAGAGGCAGATTAACTTTTGCCTTTACTTTTTTAAAGGATTGGGGTGGCCAACAGAAGAAAGCAAATAAATCATCAGAAAAGAATAAGAAAAAGTTTGGTGTGGAAAGTGATAAAAGAGTAGCTAATGATATTTCTCCGGAGTCATCACCAGGAGTTGGAAGGCGAAGAACAAAGACTCCACATTCATTTCCACACAGTAGATATGTGACTCAGATGTCTGTTCCAGAGCAGGCAGAATTAGAGAAACTTAAACAGCGGATAAACTTCAGTGATTTAGATCAGGTTTGTGAATTATTTTAAAAATCAAGTTATAACTATGGGAAATATTTAGAATGGGTTAAATAATTTGTCTTAAGAATAAAAAGTGAGCTCTTTATTTCCTTTTTCTTAGTTCTTGTGTATATGGAAAGAATTTAGTGGTGGTGGTATTACGTTCTTTGGAGGGCAGCAAAGACTTTATTTCTGAACTTGCTAAGGACAGGTGTTTTGTGACTTTATTACTAATACTCTATGACTCATGTAAGTCATTTCATCATGAAACTAAATTTTACATGCTCATAACTGAATAAGATTGCTATTAAGCAAAAGGGAGGATCCAGTTTAGAATATTTATCATTGGCTAAGTGTGGATGTTCTGGATTACCTCAAGTTTAAAATAAAACTCTGGTTGGTATTATAATCACTGAAGTAAAATTTGGAACTAAAAGTAATGAACTCTTAACAAATGTTTTATTGTCACATCAGTGCTTTAGAGAGATAAATAGTTTACCAAATATGCATAAAGGTATGTTCAAGTCTGGTGTGTTGATGGTGGTGATCACATGTCATTTAGTCATCTGTTTATAATTACTGAACGTTTACTATATACCAGGCACTGAGCTGAGCACTTTTCAGGCAGTGTTTCATCTAGACCCATCCTAATGCTGATGTTTATATTAATTAAGATCTACTCATTGGTTCCAAAGCCCATACAGAATTCGGTGAACAAGTATGATTAGCAATGTGAGTTATAAATAGGGTTTGTAGTCCTAGTACTTCATTTATACTGATCTTGCTCATATTCATCAGTTGAATTATGTCTGACAAAATGAGGAATAAGGAGGCATTGATCAAATTTTGATATTTTAGTAAAAGACTTTTGTAGATTTGAATCTTATGGACAGAGCTGTTTATGTATACTTAATTAATATGGTAAAACTGATCAAGAACATTGGAATTTTTTTTTAATTGTAAAATTAATGTTTGTGGGATTTGGTTTCTTTTTCATATGTAGAGAAGCATTGGAAGTGATTCTCAAGGTAGAGCAACAGCTGCTAACAACAAACGTCAGCTTAGTGAAAACCGAAAGCCCTTCAACTTCTTGCCTATGCAGATTAATACTAACAAGGGCAAAGACGCTGCTATAAGTCCTCCAAAGAGAGAAATGACTGGATCAGCCCAATGTAAAGAGTTGTTTGCGTCTGCTTTAAGTAATGACCTTTTGCAAAACTGTCAAGTCTCTGAAGAAGATGGAAGAGGAGAGCCTGCAATGGAGAGCAGCCAGGTGAAAAATGTTTCTTTTGCTCTTTGCTTTCATGAGCTCCAAAGTAGAAATATTGAGATTAAGAAAGTTTTACTGGGTTATGCACATAGGACTTTTAGCCAAGTACTTCTGGACTCTCCTTATTAATCTCTCAGATTTATTCAATATAGTGTAAATTTCTTTTTACCCAAAATGATTGTAGAAATGGAATATTGTAAATTAAGGCTTCTGTTTACCTGCCAAAGGCTGTGTGCCAATTTTTTAGTAAAGAGGAGTTTGAAACAATGGGATTAGTAGATTGTAAGAATTTTTTTAAATGGTTATATAGTTCTTTTGAAAAGTACTTTCAAAAGTATATTACTTTTACTTAAAAGGCAATAATATATAAACATTAGAAAAACTTTACATAAATAATAGTTTAAAGGCATGCAGTTTTGTGAGTTAAATTTTTCAGGTAACGTAAATTAAAACTAATTTTGAATTTTTTAATTTTTTTAAATTTTTTTAATTTTTATTATTTTTTTAAGATTTTATTTATTTATTTGACAGAGAGAAACAGCGAGAGAGGGAACACAAGCAAGGGGAGTGGGAGAGGTAGAAGCAGGCTTCCCGCCAAGCAGGGAGTCCGATGCAGGGCTCGATCCCAGGACCCTGGGATCATGACCTGAGTCAAAGGCAGACGCTTAATGGCCGAGCCACCCAGGCGCCCCTAATTTTGAATTTTTAAATTCACAGTAATTGGAGTTGTTAGTATTGCCAGTTATGTTTCGGTTAAATTCTAAATTTGATTCAGAACTTTTGCATGTATGAATTCAAATGATAAACCTAGGTAACTCTTTGGTTACTATATTTGAAATAAAAAATATGTAGAAGTCGGGGCGCCTGGGTGGCACAGTGGTTAAGCGTCTGCCTTCGGCTCAGGGCGTGATCCCAGCGTTCTGGGATCGAGCCCCACATCAGGCTCCTCCGCTATGAGCCTGCTTCTTCCTCTCCCACTCCCCCTGCTGTGTTCCCTCTCTCGCTGGCTGTCTCTCTCTCTGTCGAATAAATAAATAAAATCTTTAAAAAAAAAATATGTAGAAGTGTTGCTATGGAATTCATTATGCTCACTTTTACATACTGTTTATTTTCATGCTTTTTTTTCCCCCAAATGTTTTTCATGCAGATTGTAAGCAGGCTTGTTCAGATTCGTGATTACATTACTAAAGCTAGTTCCATGCGGGAAGATCTTGTAGAGAAAAATGAAAGATCTGCTAATGTTGAGCGCCTTACACATCTAATAGATCACCTTAAAGAACAAGAAAAGTCATATATGAAATTTCTCCAAAAAATCCTTGTAAGTTTTGGACCTTTTAAATAATGTGTTGAGTTATTTTTCTGGTATATTAGTGTACATATGCTGATGACATTCTGATTCCACCCCAGAGGAATTATATATTTTCAAAAAATCGTGCCATCCATTATAACATTTTATTGCCCTTTTTAATAGTTGTATGATTTATACCACTAAAATATTTCAGGCTAGAGAAAATGAGGAGGAGGATGTTCGGACTATAGATTCAGCTGTGGGATCTGGTTCTGTAGCTGAGAGCACATCGCTAAACATAGATGTGCAGTCTGAGGCTTCAGATACCACGGTAAGCGGCTTTTTGGTAATTAAAAGTGCTGGAAATGAAGATTTAAACTTTCCTCCCATTTTTCAAGATGATATTTTTTATAGGCATTCCTTAATGAAAAGTATATTTCAGGGAAGAAACCCTCAAATTGTTAATGCTGTATATATTGTTTTAAAACATGGAAGTATAAAAGTTTTACTTACATTAAACACTTTTCATGGTTGATTTAAAAATCTGATTTGTGATATGCTTGCAGAAACACAGTTTTTCTATTGGTTTCATTAAGCACAGCTTCACTCATTTCAAGAAGCATTGGGAAAGTTAAAATTTATCATGAGTATAAGAGCTAGAAGTACAAAATATCATTACTAAGTATATTGTCTCTTGGAAAAATCTCCCAAGATTTTGGTATTGAGGACTCATTTGAAGGCTACTAGGATTTTTTATACTTCGGGCTAGCTTTGAACTATAGCAAAACCAGACGACTGAAACGGAATTGGAACCAGGGTATCATTTACATTATGATTTATTCATGGTGAGAAAAATAAAATTTCTAACTCTGCAAAATGAAATTTATCAAAATACTGTCTTTTGGAAAAATAATCAGAAATTTAAAGAATTTTGAGGAAAGCTTTGTAAAATAAACTTAGTTCATAGGAGGTAGTGTGCTTCAAAACTAGTATGCTTTTAAGCATTTTGAACAGGTGCACTTATAACCATGCATTAGTAAACTTGAAAACCTGTTACCAGTAAAGCTTTTCTTATGGAATATAACCATGTATGTCCATCTTTTGTTTCTGAGATATGTTCCAAAATACCACTCAGCATGAGAAATTTGAGGGTTTGTTTCCATTTAGTGTTGACCTGCATAGTTTCTTACCTGCCTCCTTTCTGTTCCCTGCCCTTCCTAGAAATTTGAAGAGGAAATTTGAATTTTTCTCCTACATTGTTTTCACCAGGAGATAGATATTCAGAGGGCTTGATGCAGACAACTGTTGAAAATAGAGTCTGTTGTGGGGAAATTGTTTTTCTGATTACAGTGGTGCTGGGAATAATGTTTTTCCTCACATTTCATTCTTGCAGAAATGGAGGAGTTGGGGAATATGGGTAAAGGAATTCTGTTGGGGAGGGGCAGGAAATGGTATAGTTAATTATTTTTATTTATATACTAGCGTATATAGCGTTCACTGTGATGAGAATATTTTTCGTAACATAAAATGACAAAGTTGATATTAATAACAGCAGAATAAATGTTAAAATATGCTCCAGTTGTTATATAGTTTGGAAATTGCCTATTATATGATATTTGATTATAGTAAGCATTAGTCTAGTCTACAGAGATTTAAGTCTTAAGTTATTGCCACTTGGGGGGAGGGTGGATTGATTTTGAAAGAGATGAATTGGTAAATTTTTTGTATTTATTCACGAGGCTGGCTTGTATGTTAAACAGGAGTTTGTATTAAGAAATTAATATGCTACACTATTTAATAAAGGAGGCATCTTTTAGTCTGAGAATTCGGCCGTGCATTGAGGACAAACTAGGGAATTCAGCTTCACAAGAACAGGTTTCAGACATTGACGTTACCACAAGTCCAAAAGGGAAAGGTGACAGAACTCCTCAGAATGACAGGGAACTGAGGCCTAATAGGAAATATAGCCGAAAACGTGGATTTCCCTCAAAGGTATATTTCACAATATTAATTTGGGAAGTCTCTGTATGAGCACCTCTTTTGTTCACATTTCCTCTTCCTTATTTGCCTTTCTGTTGTTACTATTACTCTTAAATATATATGCTATTAACACGGATAATTATACTGTAATTTGCCTTAGTAAAATGGTCTCCCTTAGTGTTTTTATTTATTCTTCTCTGTTTTCCTATACTCCTTTCCATGGATTATATGTGGCAGCAGTATTTAATTTGCATTAACAAAGGACTTAATCCATTTTCTTTTTTTTGCTGTTGAGAACTCAAAATAGAACTTTCTTAAACCTTAACCATTAGTTGCCTTTTGTTTCTTGATATTTGTATTCATGGATGAACATGGTACTTTTAAATTTTGTCTTAATTCTTGCAGTCATTCATTAAAGAAAAAGAAAATGGAGTAAGCTGTTAGCTTTCCTGTCTTTCTAAGAATGCAGTATTTTTATAGTGCTTTTTTTTTTTTCATTTGTGGTTTATATTTTATTGGAAACCCCTTCCATTCTTTTTTTTTTTTTTTTTAAATACTTAAGCAAAAAAAAAAATGTTGCTTGGTAATGTTTCTGCTGGTTTTTTTCCTCCAGTGTTTACTCTAAATTTTCCATGATTTGCATAAAGCACTCAGGAAAGGTTTAAAGACAACTCTTTGTGTATTTACACTTAAAACAAGTTTCAATAAAAGCATTTATAAGAAAGTGCTCATATCCATTTGGCAGGAGTCAAATACTATTTTAATAAATGTAGATTAGGGGCGCCTGGGTGGCTCAGTCCTTAAGCGTCTTTGGCTCAGGGCTTGATCCCAGCGTTCTAGGATGGAGCCCCGCATCAAGCTCCCCCTCTGGGAGCCTGCTTCTTCCTCTCCCACTCCCCCCTTCTTGTGTTCTCTCTCTCGATGGCTGTCTCTCTCTCTGTCAAATAAATAAATAAAATCTTTTAAAAAAATAAATATAGATTAGACTAATTTCTTTTGTTTTATTAGTAGCTTATATTAACTAGGACTGTTTTTATTTTGTTATGCACTTTTTTTTTTTGGCTGTTTAAAAATGACAAAACCTCTAAGTATTTTGGCATTTTTTTTTTTTCTTGGCTCCCATAAGAATTTGAGGATACAGTTTGAAATCAGCTAAGATGATCTTACTATGAAATATTAAAGCAAAAGGTGCCCAATACAACAGAAGAGTAAATTAACTAGCTGATTATTTTTGAAACTAGTAGCATTGGAGAAGAGAAAGTGTGAGACACGATAAATATTCTTTGGAACTTACTGTTCTCTTTAAGTCTTCTGAACAGTGAGTGACAAACAGAAAAATCTTTCAGTTTTTTTTTCTAAGGTGATATATTTACTTTTAAAAACCATTTTTCTGTTTCTCAGTTTCCTTGAATAATAGCCTTATAAATGAATATTGCTCACTATTGAACTTTCTTCTTGGAGTTTATTCCAATTGATTCTCTTTAATCTTTTGATTCTTAGGGCCATCCTAGGGGTAGTTCTATCAGTACTCTACTCATAATATTATTTGATTATTTGAAAAAACTCCTCATTCTCACCAACTGACTTTATTTTTCCTCTGCTGTGCAGAACTATGTTCTCCCCACCTCACCTTCATTCCCTACTTATCATCCTTTCAAAATGTCATATTCTGTTAGGAGAGTAGGAAAAAAGTTGAGATTCAGAGCTTAAGCAGCCTTGTGAGTTGCAGCTTGAAAGGAAGTGGTTGATATTCTCCAGCTACTTACAAGGACAGAATCCATTTTATGGAATATTTTATAGACATGATGACACTTTGCATGCTTTTTTAAAAAGAAGCCTTCCACCCGTGCCCTCATTATTTTCCCATACTCCTCTTTCCTGCACATTCACTTGCAGCTTTTAGAGACTTCATTAAGCTTTTTAAAATATCACCTACTCTTTTTTTTTGCTATTATTTTCATCATTTCTAGTTATTTCATGCGGGCTGACTTTGTCTCCCAGACCAGACTATGTTTCCTTAGACATGGTATCTTAGACTTTTGTATTTAAAACTATGTAAGCACACAATTTTGGGGCAGGCAGTATGGTGTGGTAAACACCAGCCTTCACCTTAGGAACCTGACTTGCCCTGTGATATTGGATAAATCACAGCTTTATTTTGTCTGGGCTTATAGTTCCTCACCTTTCACATGAAAAAAAAAAAAATGGAGTACATATTATCTAAGGTACTTTTCAGCTACAAAAATAAATTTGGATCCATGAAAAATTATTGGAGGAACCTCATCTGACTAGAGGAGAGGAAGACAGTTTTCTGAAATTGGACTGTTACCTCTGTGCAGTTTTGGAGTTCATGTCTAAGTTATTTTTTCTATCTATAAACTAAAAATGTACTTGTTGGAGGTGATTCAAAAAGTTTAAGTGAAAATAGTGTTTGAAAGGTGAATATATTCTTCACTTCCCTTTTGGATTCCTATTCCATGCGCCATCTGCTTGGCATGTTATAATCCCTAGGTATTTTTATTTCCATTTTCTCATTTTCCCTTTCTTTATATTTGACTATAGTCCCTTCCTGCCTCCCTCAGCTCAGAGCTTCTGAGTATTAGTTTGAAATGTTAATTATATGGATGCAAAAGTTACTAAGCAGTAATAAACTCTACTAATTGCAAAATTGTTGGGAATTCATTTTTGGATTAGTGAAAAATCTGAAGATAATTGTGTTTAAGAAATAGTTCAGAATTCTTTATAATTTGAGTATCAGAGTTTTGGAAATAAATGTGACTAACAAGGGGCTTCTGGGTGGCTCATTTGGTTAAGCCCCTCCCTGCCTTCTGCTCAGGTCATGATCCCTGGGGTCCTGGGATCAGTGCCCCCCACCCCCCACGCCCCCACCCCTGCTCTCTATTGCGCTCTCTTTCTCTCAAATAAGTGAATAAAATCTAAAAGAAAATGTGACTAACAAGGATTAAAGTTCCTTTTAAAAATTTGCTTCTTAAACGGTAAAAACCCAGAATGTTATTTAGTAAACTCTTTAAAATTAGGTAGCTTTAAGGTTAGCTTGAAGTCTGAACTACATATTTTTGAGAGATGGGAGGATTATAAATTGACATAAGCCAGAACTAAGAAGATGAATTTTGACAGGAATGAATATAAATGTTAGCAACTTAACTCCGCTTTTATAGGCCAGGAGAGAACCAAGTACACAGTAGTTAATTTGAAAGGGGCTTTAGTTTTTTGGAAATTAAAGACAACAGAGAATCTTTAGTAAGTACTAATTTGACCAAGATCATTGCTTTTCTTCCATGTTCATGAAGTCTAGTCAGTCAATACAGGATAGAGGCAGCATTGACTGAGTTCTCTGATTTGTACATCAAATATTCCTACCATAGTCTTTCTACTTCCTTATTTGATCTTACTTCTTTCCAGTATTTAATTTAGAGCCATATACTTACTCACTTGGGAAGGTAAAGAGAAGGCATTTTTGCAAAGTATGGATAAGGAATGTCACCCAGTAGGGACTCCCTCTGGAACCATCTGTGTTTCCATAATTCCTGCAGGATCACATGTACATAGAGAAAGTAGATCAGTACATTTTTACTTTGAAATGAAATTATTAAACTTATTTATTCTCCTCAATAACTTTTGTAGTTGGGATTATTCAGTTAAAATATACATAACCCCAACCAAAATTTGGTAGCAGAGCAAGTTTAAAATTGACTAAATGTTTCTAAGTTAATAGAAATATTCTATGTAAATATTAGGTAAAATCTTTAAACTTTTAAAATATAAGATTTTTAAAAAGGCAGATCCATGATGAAAAATTCCAATATGGTATATATACATTTCATATGTAATTTGGCTTATACTTTATTTTTTCCAAGTTGTATTTAAATTGGTCTCTGTTTGATTGACTTTTATTTTTTCTTGTTGGGGTAAATTTCACTGATTTTAAGATTAATATTTAACATTTTATAATTTTTTTAAAGTGGCATCTGTTTAAACTTGTTCCTCTACTTTTAGGCAAAATGGTAGCTTTTGGAGATAATTTCAAAGTATTTAATGTTCTCAGACTCAGCTAAATAAGCATAATTTAAAAGAACACGTAATAGTGATATCTTTGATACAAAATATAAGGTTTTCTGTTTTATGCTTACAAAATGAGACGCAAGTAAATGAAAGCCGTTTATATCAAATTATCAAATAAAAGTGTTTTTACAATTTTTGTCCTTGGTTAGAAAATAGTGGGTTTGGTTTTTTTTATTAGTGTTTTCTTTTTTAACATCATTTCTAGAAGTGGGGCAGAAATTTTTTTAGTCCTCTTCAAGGATATTTTTAGGACATTAACCTGGTATGATCTGTTCTTCCTTTTCTGTAAGGTCTGGATCCCTTGTGTGTGTGTGTGTGTGTGTGTGTGTGTGTGTGTGTGTGTGTGTAGCTCTTTTTGACCTTCTGACCTTCTTTTTTATATGCCTTTTTTTTTTTCCTTTGTTAATTCCTCTTCATGCTAAACCATTGCTTATGATCTTTTACTGAAATTACCTAACTACCTAACTCAACATGGCAGGCTATCTCTGTCATCATTTTATTCCTGCTCTTTTTTCCTTCAAGTCTACTGAAACTGTATTTACCATTATGTATTTAATACTAATTTATCATCTGTGTCTGTACTGTGCCATTGGTAGTTGAAACAGGAACATGAATTTTAGTAATCAGATATAAGTATTATTGATCTTATTTTCTAGGCCGGAGATCCTCAGCAGGAGCCTATGGAAGAGATAGAAAATTTGAAGAAACAACATGACTTACTAAAAAGGATGTTACAGCAGCAGGAGCAACTGAGAGCTCTGCAGGGACGACAGGCTGCTCTTCTTGCTCTGCAGCACAAAGCAGAGCAAGCTATTGCTGTGATGGATGATTCTGGTATGCCCCAGTGTAGCATGTTGTTATTATAAGTAAGGCTCAATTAATAATGGTATTGCAAGGTGGATGCTGGTTATTATAGATCTTAATTGTTGACTAGTTTAGAAACCTGTATATGAGGCTTACCCTGTCCTGTGCTTTTCTCTGGTTATGCAGAAAAGGTTGCAGGGACAACTCCTGGCCATCATACTGTACCGGGCAGCCAGCCAGCTCGCTCTCCTTTTCATCAGAGAGTACCCTTAAGAGGTAAAAGAGACAGGCTGTAGTTCTGTTTTTGTACCTCACACTGATAGGGCTCTTCATGGTTTTTTTTTTCCCACTTTTTGTACTTTATTCACCTGGGATTGCCATACTTCTCTTGCCTACCAAGGAAAGGTCAAAACCTGAAGGGAGACAGTGCATAAATTTGTAGAGCTTCTTTAGCTTCTAATGTTGGTAGTAGCTCTGTTATTTCAGTTAGGTGCCCAGTTGTATACACTAGTGTCTTTGAACCGTATTTATATTCTATATATAGTCTTCCTGAGACTCAGAAACGTTTCTTTCATTTTTCCTTCTTCCTTCATAGCCATGTATCATTTAGGTGGAAATTGTATTGAATTCTTCAGTATTGAGTCTAATTTTATAGTTTTTTTTCATCATTTTCAAACCTGTTTAATTTCTCATTAAGTTGAAAACAACTTGTTACCTATTAGAACTCAGTAAAACTAAGGTATATTTTCTAGTCTGTCATCTTAGTCTAATAATAATTTATTTCCTGTAGGCTCTCTATTTTAGGTCCTCACTGAGGTTACCTTGTTATTACTCAACTTATGCTGCTGTCCACACCTAGCCCAGTGGCTTAGCCCTCTGATCACTGTTATACATAATTTAATTTTGCATTTTCATATGGAACTATATGACTTCCAAGTACCTTACTCTTTTGTAATAATTACATAATTGTATATTTTATATATATAATATATATAGTAATAATTAGATAAATTTTCAACCCATTTTTCCCTTGTAAAGTCCAGAATTCATTAGCTTTTACATTTATATTTAGGAAATAGATAATTTAGAATAAAACAAAATATATAAACAGTGACATACTAGTTAATGGCTAATGACTTTTAAATATTTTAAATATTTTTCAAGTTCTGGATTTCAGAGATTTGCCTGTGGTGGTGATGTGATTTCGGATACTTATGTTTACATCATCTCATTTGATTATCAGAGAATTGTAGGTCAGTCGCCAGAGCTTTTTCTCTTAGTCTCATTTGGGAGAGAAGGAGCTCTAACACAGAGTTTGTGACTTGCCTGTACTTATATGACATATCAGTAAAATCAGATTTCTTGAATTCTAGGTCAGAGATCTTTTTCTGAATATATGAACTTTTTTCTTCTTCTTTAAAATATACTATAATGAGGCAGACACTAAGTAGAATGAACCAAGAGTTTAAGATTAAATTTATTTTTTATATTATTTCAAAAAGAATTTCAGGTTAGTAATTTTAAAACATATTCTCTTGTATTTATGAGTTTCTGATGAAAAACCAGAAGGATAGTATTTAATCTTCTGGTATGTAAACGAGGCAAAATAATAGTTGTGGGGAAAGTTGTTCTTTACTGAACTAGCAGTGTGGGTTAGTAATCTGTAATTTCTTTCTTTTCAAAATAGAGTTCGCACTGATACTTGGGATTCTAAATAGCCCTGAAATTCTGATTTCTCTTTGAAAAAGCTAGTATTTTCCTTTAAAGCAGAAACAATTTATAGCCAGTGTCTCTTTTAGAGCTGGGAAGGATAAGCACAGAGCGGTTGGGTAGTAGAGCAGGAACCCCTTATCAAAATTTCATCAGAATAGTGCCTCAGGAATAGTGCCATAAGGATATAAAAACTACGGTCTTATAGTATGCATTGTATCACAAGCAACTACTTTAGTAGTTGGACTTTTGGATTTGGCCCACTGTGTAAAATAGTTTCATGGAACATATCCATGCCAGTTTGTTTAGGTAACATTTGTGGTTGCTTTTTCCCTGCAATGGCAGAGCTGGATAGTTGAGACAGAACTGTATTTCCACAAAGCCTAACATATGTACTATCTGAATCTTTATGAAAAATTTGTCAGCCCCTGTATAGAGCATTGATTCTTTTGGGGGAAGGTGTGGGGATTGAGACCTGTCAGTATCAGCTGTGCTTTTTCAGATTAACCACTTTCCCTGCCACTCCCCCAACCCAACCTGATAGGCCTGTCCTCTCTCTACTCCACTGTGTCATTATTCTTCATTGGAATGTAGCAATATCCCTCCTTGAATGATGGGACAGAAGAAGATGAACCGCTATACTAGAGTTTTCTGTGTCCCTGTTTTCAGGTTAGATGGAAACTTCTATTAAAATGATTGTTTAGGAGATAAATCTGAGGGTTAACTAGTTTTAAATTATGTTAGGTAAGATTTTTTAAAATTCTTCCCCCCCCCCCGAATTTATTTTTAGCTTCTCAGAAATTGAAAAGGTATATTAATTTGTTTGCTTTAATGAACAGTTGTTAATTTTCTTTCCAGTTGTAACAGAAACTACAGGTAGCCTATCTGGAGTTAGTATCACTTCTGAACTAAATGAAGAATTGAATGATTTAATTCAGCATTTTCATAATCAGCTTCGTGATTCTCAGGTAATTTAAATTTTTTAGTATAGTTGAGTTTAAAATCATATTAATTAAACCAGTGGTTCCCAAACTTCACTATTGCAAAAATATCAGCTGGCATTTTCTTTAAAGAAAATATATAGTTTTCTGATCATGGGGATCCCCTCACTCCCAAAGTATGTATGCTTCATATAGTTGAGGTGGGCTTCCCCACTGTGTGATTCCACTGCTGGTATTCTGGGGACTATACTTGGAGAAACACTAAATTAGAGGAAAATCTATGTTGAATGCTGTGATAGGTGAAACTTTCTTCTTATATGCTACTAGATAATACGTTCTTTATTCCTCTCCAAAGATTCTTTATGGTCATAACTTCTAAAGCTTAAGTTATATTTGAATCTATGTCCTTAAATATTTTACTAACAATTTTGGAGAAAGTTCTTAAGTTTAATTTCAGAGTTAATAAGTGTTACAATTTGATGACCTTCGTAAATGATTTAAATGCAAATTTCAATCTATGGGCCTTGAGTAAGAAAGGGTGAATTTTTACCTCTTTACTGGAAATGAGTATGAAGATTCAGTGTCTCCTGTCTGTTGACCAGGTAAAAATAAATGAAAATGGTCTACCACTTTGTAGAATTATTTAGCAGTATCTAGCACATTTTTTTGGTGACCCTGCAAATGCCCCATCTTAGAGAAATTCTTCACGTGGTCACAAGGAGATATATATACAAGAATGTTCATGGCAGGTTTTGTTAATAGCAAAAATCTAGAAACAATCTAAATGTCCATAAACAGGAAAATGGATTAATAAACTATGATATACACGTAGAGTGAAATCTTACAGCCAGTTACAGTAAATGAGCCAGAGTTAATAAATGAAAAACACGAGTTTAAGAAGGATACCACTTGGCTGATGTTCAAAAATGCATGAAGGATGTATATCTTGTGTAGGTACAATAAAATATAAACATATATGATGATGGTAGACACCTAATTCCAGATTGTGTTTATCTCTGGAGGGAGTAATGAGATTGGGGGTTGGTATATATAGCGCTTTAGTTATATCTGTAATGTTATATTTCTCTTAAAAAAAAAAAGAATTGATGCTAATGTGGCAAAATGTTAAAATTTAAGCTCAGTGGTGTTTATTCATTTTATGATTTGATAAGCCTTAGTGAATTTTGAATTTTTTTTAATGGAGGATCATAGGAAAGAAGTGGTAGGAAAAACTGACAGATTAAGAAGTTAAAGTTTATGATGGTGATTCTAAAAAGATGGCAAGAGAGAGAATGAGATTTTTGAAACTTTATAAAAGGTATGATATTTCTAGCACTTAATTTGGATCCAGATGGTAATTCAGTCCAGTGAATTCAAGACCACTGCATAGTAATGTGTGTCCATAAAACCATATAGATGTTATAGTGGCACATCAGAAAATAATATGTAATTTGGAAATTGGAGAGGCATATGCTTACCCACCAGCACACTCTAGGCAAATATTTATCACTTTTTATAAAGAGTATTTTTGTGTTTTTAAAATGAGAATGAAACCTTTCATTGCCTTGGTCCTCTTCTTTTTTTTATTTTAAATAAGCCTCCAACTGTTCCAGACAATAGAAGACAAGCAGAAAGTCTTTCATTAACTAGGGAGGTTTCCCAGAGCAGGAATCCATCAGTTTCAGAACACTTACCTGATGAGAAAGTACAACTTTTTAGCAAAATGAGAGTATTACAGGAAAAGAAACAAAAAATGGACAAACTCCTTGGAGAACTTCATACCCTTCGAGATCAACATCTGAACAATTCATCATGTAAGTAAGGCTGGCTCGGCAATATTAGGTGGAGGACACATGAGTATATGTACTGGCATGCAGTAGTTAATTTAGTAAATATCTGGTGAATGAATGAACTCATAGTTCCTCAAGAAAATTACAATATTTGAGAGGAGATAGGACTTGCATGGGGTAAGTTCTTAAGCAACAAGGCAGTATATGATGATAACCAAATAGATGGTATAGATCTGTTCTATAATTCAGTAAAAGGAAAAAATAAACTTGGGCCTTGAAAAATTGGTAGGATTTTAATTCAGGGTAAAGAAAAAGAGAAGGTAAACTATTAGATACTTGAACATATATTACTGGATTTTTTAGCATATTCAGATTTTTCCTTAAAGGAAAACTAATCCAAATTGGTACTTTGATCTAAAAACTATCAAACCGATTTAGAAAGTATTTATAAAAAAAAACAAACAAACATGAAAATCATATAGTACATATGGTTTAGTGCAGAAAATTTATAACTTAACACAGTTTATAACTTGTAGACTGTATAAACTGCAAAAAGTTTATAACTTTTGTGACACCTGGGTGGCTTATTTGGTTGGGTGTCTGCCTTTGGCTCAGTCGTGATCCCGGGGTCCTGGGATTGAGTCCCGAGTTGGGCTCCTTGCTCAGTGGGGAGCCTGCTTCTCCCTCTGCAGCCTGCTCCCCATGCTTGTGCTCTCTCTCTGACAAATAAAAAATTTTTAAAAAGTTTATAACTTTTTTGAAATATATAAATAGTCATCTTAGGAGGAATAGGAAAAGCATGGTCATACTAGTTACACTTTAGGAACCACCTTTTCTGCTGCACATATGTTTTACTTCTGTCTGACTGAGATCCAGTTACTAGTCCTCATTTGCTGTCTTCACACCTTCTCAAGCCTCGTCCTTGCCTCTTACCCAAACAGTTAGTAATAGGAGCTCTAGCATATTGATCAGTAGGGTCTGATCAGTAGGGTCAACCCTAGCTAGTCATAATTCTTCAACATTCCAAGTGCTGTCTTATTAAAGAAAAGACAAGGAATAGAAAAAACATCTCTGGAGTCCCGGTTCCTTATTCTTTGTCCATCTTCTGTTTCTCTGCTGTCCGCCCCCCAAAAAACACCTTAATATTTTTTCCTGAAACATCCTCCTTTCTTTTCCCAGACCTCTGCTAGTCTCTGCTCCTCTAGAGTATAATCTAATCCCAATGCTTTTTATTTTTTTTAAAGATTTTGTTTACCTATTAGAGAGCGAAAGTACAAGCAAGGGGAAGGGGCAGATGGAGAGGGAGAAGCAGGCTCCCCACTGAGCAGGGAGTCCAATGCAGGGCTTGATCCCAGGACCCTGGTATCATGACCTGAGCTGAAGGCAAATGCTTAACTGACTGAGCCACCCAGGCGCTCCCCACCCCCAGCCCAATGCTTATCTTCTACAGATGGACACAGCTAAGAAAAACTTAAAATTCGAAAGTTGTACTGAAGGCCTGGTGGTCAGTTTTATATACATGATAAAGTAGCACTCTGCCTACTGATGACTCTGGGAAACAGTGGGGAACAGTCGGAAAGCAGCAGCAAAAGGTAGAACAGTCAAGGAATAGAGCAAAGACACCACTGGAAACCAGTTGTAGCAATTCATAATGTGAGCAACATATAATGGTTGTCCCTGTGAGAAAGAGATAAATGATAGTAGTTTTAAAGTGATGGAGGAAGACAAGTGCAAAGATTCTTAATCTTCATTGCCCTTGAAGGCATAAGGTATCTTTGATCCGTGTGGACAGAAAAGTAATTAACGTGTAATTCAAGAACTGTAGGAGATAAGCCATCATCTAATCAGAAGATTTTGTTGAGTTGTATTTCATGGTATGAATGTGCTACAGTCACTTTTTTTTTTTTTTTTTAAAGATTTTATTTATTTATTCGACAGAGAGACAGCCAGCGAGAGAGGGAACACAAGCAGGGGGAGTGGGAGAGGAAGAAGCAGGCTCATAGCAGAGGAGCCTGATGTGGGGCTCGATGCCAAAACGTTGGGATCACGCCCTGAGCCGAAGGCAGATGCTTAACCGCTGTGCCACCCAGGCGCCCCGCTACAGTCACTTTAAGTTTATCTTTTGGAACAAGGAAAATCCATCTTGGAGACCAGATAAAATTACTCTGAGCTGTGAATTTGGAATATTCTTTGGGGCCTAATCCCCTAGGGTTGTAAAGATTTGTAAATGGTGTACTGAACATCATACACATTTGCCCTGTTTTTGTTTTTTGTTTTTGTTCTTTAAAGATTTTATTTATTTGACAGAACACAAGCAGGGGGTGCAGCAGAGGGAGAGGGACAAGCAGACTCCCCACTGAGCAGGGAGCCCAATGTGGGGCTTGATCCCAGGACCCTGGGATCATGACCTGAGCAAAAGGTAGCCACTTAGCCAACTGAGCCACCCAGGCGCCCCACATTTGCCCTATTTAACTTAACCTATAATCAGGTTTATCAGAAGAGTTACTTGTTAAGGTAGAATATAATAGTTCTTGTCAATTTCCACCTTGTCTTAATTTTTTCCTTCTGTTTTAAGTCTGTTTGGTTGAATAAGTGGCCTGGCTGTTAATATCCTTAAGTTTCTGAAATTTAAAGCTGCAGAATTTAAGATGTTAATGACTTCTTTTTATTTTTATATGTAAGCAAACTGTTTGATGCTGTATTTGTTTATTTATGGTAACTGTTTTTTGTTTTTTTTTTTTGTAGTCGTGCCTTCTACAGCCTCTCCACAAAGAAGTGTGGATCAGAGAAGTACAACTTCAGGTCCCTCTGCTCCTATAGGCTTAGCACCAGTTGTCAATGGAGAATCCAATAGCTTCACATCATCTGTTCCTTATCCTGCTGCTTCTCTAATTTCTCAGAATGAGAGTGAAAATGAAGGACATCTAAATCCAACTGAGAAACTCCAGTAAAATACTTTTACAAACATTGTTTACATAGAATAGAATTGAATAATGGGGATAAATTACGGGTTTTTCTTTGATTGTTGAAAATTCTGGAAAAACTGAATTTATGTAATATATTCTTAAATGAAGAGGTGGAAGAAGTGTGTGTGTGTGTGTGTGTGTGTGTGTGCGCGCGCGCGTGTGTGAGTGAGATATCTGCATTTTTTTGAGTTGTCCAGGAGAAATGTGACATTGTAATACAGGTAATTTTTGTGAGCTAATGCATTCCCATTTTCCAGCTAAAGGATTGGAAATAGCTGGGATTGCATTAAGAGATTTTTATATTCAAATGATTCTAAATTCATAGCCCAGGCCCTAGAATCAGAAAGCCCTGAAATTGTATCTCACAAGGCTGTGTGACCATGGACAAATAACTTGTCCTCACTAAGCTTCTGTTTCTTCATCTACAAAATAGGAATAATAATATATCTGTTCATAAAGGTATTTTACAGATTAAAAACATTGGCATAGTTTCTGGCACTAAATAGAAACTCAACAAACTTAATATTTTGGGTAAACATATTGTACACTTTATAGATCTCTATGTGTCACAGATCAGGAACCTTCTGTAAATGCCTAATAGTGTCTGCATTCCTGATTTGCCTGAGAGGTAGTATTTAAGTTGAATATTTAGTACTTCACTATTTATTAAGAAACCAAGTCTGCTTCAAGTGAACACTTGAAACATTTTTGTTAATGCTTTTGTCTCTAATAGGACATAAGAAAATTGAGTGATGAGAGATTGAGTAAGCTATTCTCAAATTAAATTTATTACTTTATAGTCACACCCCGGGATATCTGACTAGATCTGAATTTTGTCCGTGCTGGCTGCTTTCATATGGAAATACTGCATGCTTTATTTTGCTAAAATGGGTATTATATATACATTTTGTTGTTTTTCAGGAAGTTAAATGAAGTTCGAAAGAGATTGAATGAACTAAGAGAATTAGTTCATTATTATGAACAAACATCAGATATGATGACAGATGCCGTAAATGAAAACACAAAAGATGAAGAAACTGAAGAGTCAGAATACGATTCTGAACATGAAAACTCTGAACCTGTTACTAACATTCGGTAAGAACTTGAAGTTTATTTCTCTAACATGTACCTCCCAACTGAATGCTTCTAATATGGAACAGAAACACCTCAGTAGAGTGCTACTTGCTTTTTATTTAAGCTTTTCTCCTGTAAATCTGCTTAAGTCTCCTGTTTTGGCCAGTGTAATCTTACTTGCCCTGTAAAGAAAAACAAATACAGAAGCAGTGAGTACAGTAGTTTAGTAAATTTGCTGTTTGTTAGATCAAATGCAAGTAAATCATAAGAAGTATCTAACTTAACATTTTCCTATCTCTTTATTTTTAGGTATAACTTTGATTTTGGGGGTGTTTTTCTTCTTAAATTTCCAAATGGCAGAAGTTTTTGAAAAGCAAGAGCCAGTTATTCAGAGTATGAATTTAAATGGAGAAATAGCCAGTGATGTTCATAGTTCGGAATTATTTTATCAGCAGTTCTAAAACTTTGATTTTTCTCTTTCTTTCTTTCTTTTTTTTTTTTTTTTACTTTAAATAACCTCAGGCTGTTTTCTTTCTTTTAGAAATCCACAAGTAGCTGCCACTTGGAACGAAGTAAATAGTAATTCTAATGCACAGTGCGTTTCTAATAATAGAGAGGGGAGATCAGTTAATTCTAATTGTGAAATTAACAACAGATCTGCTGCCAACATAAGGGCGCTGAACATGCCTCCTGCTTTAGGTAGGATTGACTGTTGATGGATAATTTTGCCATATTGTTTTTTTGAAGTGGATTTTCTTTCATTCATACTCTTCTTAAATTTATTAGATTATTGATTTCATTGATACATGCTTTCAACAGATTGTCACTATAATAGAGAAGGAGAACAGGGGATTCATGGCACACAAGATGAAGATGATGAAGAAGAAGAGGAAGAAGCAGAAGATGAGGGAGTCAGTGGAGCTTCATTAACTAGTCATAGGAGCAGTCTGGTTGATGAGGCTCCAGAAGATGCTGAATTTGAACAGAAGATCAATAGACTTATGGCTGCAAAACAGAAACTAAGACAGTTACAAGATCTTGTTGCTATGGTACAGGTAAATACTGCTTGATTTTTTTCAAAAGACTCTGTGTTAAAACATAATTCTTGAGTCCCTTTCTTTTAGCCTTGGAGTTGATATTCAGTTGTTCAGGTACCTTCTCACTGCCTTCTGAAACATCAGGCGGATTTGTATTTTTTTCTTGTACTTTAATTTTTCCACTTTTTATTGTGTGAAAAGACCTCATAATGCAGCTTCTCTGTTCTTGAATCCCAACCCAGTTTCTTTTCAATCTTCTTGTCCATACTAGGAATGAATTAGGCTAATTTTTAGATGAAGCCCCAATACCAAATAACACCATCTACAAACTTAAAATTGCCTAGCCAGTTTTATAATTGAGTCAGCTATAACTCTTTAAGGCTTTATTAGAACGATATTTCCAAAGGTTAAAGTTTCAGTTGAGGTCCTCAGGGAAAGCATGAGTAAATATAAAATTATATAGAGTTAAATGTTTTTTAAAAAACGCAGTAGTTCACCCCAACAACCTCCCCCGCCCCCCTCTCAGTATGTACATTGATTTTAACAGCAGATGTGGACCTACCCTTAGGGAGCTAAGAACTTTAGTTGTTTTTCCAGAAGTCATGATAGATGTGAGATATTCTCATTTGTTTTTGTATTATGAGCCATTGGTACTGGTTTGGCAAACTAAAGACCAAAGTGAGAGAATAGAAAATTGTAAGCAAGTGACAGTGGAACTGGACATTGATTATTTGAAATTGTTAATGTAAAAGTTATGTTTTAAAGGGCACTTTGGTGGCTCAGTTGGTTAAGCACCTGACTCTTGGTTTTGGCTCAGGTTGTGATCTCAGGGTTGTGAGATTAAGCCCTGCGTCGGGCTGTGCTCAGTACAGTTTGCCTGAGATTCTCTCCATCTCCCTTCTCCCCTCCCCCTACTCGTATTTTCTTTCTCTCTCCCTTTCAAATAAATAAAGAAATAAAATCTTTTTAAAAAGTTACATTCTAAGAAAAATTATCTAGTATCAGGAGTTCCCATCTCTGATGGTGTGTTTCTGATCTTTTTTGTATTCTCTACAAAGCTATTCTTTGATAGCTCAGTATCCGGTCAAGATAAGAAAAGACAACTTATCATTAGTCATTAAGTGGGTCATTGGCAGCTCAGATTATAAATGTACTTTTTTGTTGTTTTAGTACTTCATTTCCTGCCATTGGTAGAGGATGAGCTTCAGTGTTCTCTAAAAATCATGTACTTAATCTACTGCTTTAATTTTTATGTTATGTAAATTTTACAGAATAATGGTATTTAAAGTATGAATTGGATGATGTCTTTAGAGCACAAGATTATTTTAACTTAATGATGCTTTTTAGGATGATGATGCAGCAGATCATGCAGTTATCTCTACCAATACTTCGAATTTGGATGATTTTTACCCAGCAGAGGAAGACAACAAACAAACTGCAAATAACACTAGAGGAAATGCCAATAAAACACAGAAAGATGCCGGAATAAATGAGAAGGCAAGGTATGTTAAGCTCCTGGGTTTCATTTAATAGAAGTTCAGTGCTTATAAAGAAGGTACTTACTGGACTAGGTTCTGTATTAGGTCGTGCTTAATGCTGTCATCAGATTTAACTGGAGTCTGCAAATGTAATGTCAATTTAATTATAGAGAGAAATTTTATGAGGCTAAACTACAGCAGCAACAGAGAGAACTCAAACAATTGCAGGAAGAAAGAAAGAAACTGATTGAGATTCAAGAGAAAATTCAAGCATTGCAGAAGGCATGTCCTGACTTACAGGTAAGTAGGAACTTTCTTCTTTCCATTTGTATAAAAAAATGTTTAAAACCTAATGTCATTGGAAAAAAAAAACAAAACAAAACTAATGTCATTGGAAAGTACTCTTGCCTTTTCTAGTACTGAGGTGACACAATTATACCAATATTATGATTAATAAAATGGATGAACTAGTGAAAGGGGTTAGGTATGTACTTTTACACTATGAAAAATAGCATAGGAATTGACTGTGATTACTTCTATCTTTTCACTTGTTGGGCTAGCTACTGTAGATTCAGAACATGAGTATTCATAACTATTATATTAAAATATTCTGCTTTCAGCTTTGCATTTAAGGGAATAGCATTTCCATCTTTTATTGGCCCAGAATTACATAATAAAGCCCTTAAACCATCATGAATTATCTAAGGAAATTAAAATATTTACAGTTTGCTTATTAAACTTGGAGACTAAACAGAATGAGTAGTCTTTGACCATGTCAGGTAATCAGGAGTAGGAGTAAAGCTAATACAGGAAGTGAACACCAATTCTTTATGAGATTTTTCTTAAAATGTTTTGGGTAGCTTTATTCCTCAGTCAGGTTTTGTTTTCAAAGAAAGGGAAACCCATCAAATGCTGTTTCTCTGTAATGTTTTTTTTCGTTTTTTTTCCCCCAGACTCTTAACCTTTTCTACTTTATCTAATCCTTTTCCCTTCTCCCTAGTCTAGTGTCTGGAGGAATATATATGAGAGTTGGGTTGAGTATATGAAATTTTCCATAGTAGCATTTTATCCCTCTTTTCTCTTGTTCCTGAGGCTTGGCTACTACTCATCCACTTTACCCTGTGTTTTCATCTTTGTTTTCTTATATCAGGCTTTCTTTAGATCATGATGGCAATTGAGGTCTGATAATAACAAATTAAATATGGTACTAGAGCCCCAAAGAAATGGTAAAATAACTGCTTTTATGAAATTAACATAATCGCTTTAATTCCTCATAATGGCTTTTACTAATCCTTTTTTAGCTGTCAGCCACTAGTGCGGGTAATTGTCCCACAAAAAAATATATCCCAGCTGTTACTTCAACCCCAGCTGTTAATGGAAATGAAACCAGTACAAGCAAATCTGGTTTTGAGCCTGAAGATTCTTCAGTAGTAGATAACGAGGTATTGTATATTGTACCTGTCTTTCCCGAGTCTTATGTCACATCTTAAAGAAGGAAAACTGAATATCTGTGAAACATGTTTTTAAATGCAGCCTGTTTTGTGTCTTTTAGTTGGGAAGAAGTTGGGATCTTTTCAAAATAAGTTCAAAATTATGCAAATATTTGGCAGAATTGTATTTAAGGGATAGTTGCAGTGGACAGTAATCATTTCCGTTAGACCTATTCTTTTGCCTTTTATTTATATGTGATTTGTAGAAAACATTACAATTTTCTCTAAATAGTTGACGAAGTATATTTAGCCACTACTTGCTTTCATTAAGAATTAATGCCTAATTTTTTCTTACTCATCACGAAAATACTATTTTAACCATGGAATATCTTAGTGTAAAAAGGATTGAGTAAGAATAGAAGTCTTTGTATTTTAATCATTAAGGCTAAAACAAATCCAAATATTTATACTAACTTGACTCTGTCTTTTAAAATAATAGCTGTGGTCAGAAATGCGAAGACACGAGATGCTAAGGGAAGAGCTACGACAGAGAAGAAAGCAGCTTGAAGCGCTCATGGCTGAACATCAGAGGAGGCAAGGTCTGGCTGAAACTACATCTCCTGTGGCTGTGTCACTGAGAAGTGATGGGTCTGAGAACCTGTGTACGCCTCAACAGAGTAGAACAGAAAAGTAAGAGAGGTGTTTAAATCTTCTAACATCACCTAAGGCATGTAGGGCGGGCAGCTTCATTTTCCCTCTCAGCTCAAATCTGCTGTTTCATTGAGGCTACTGTTTAAGCATCACCTTCGTGACTCAGTTTAACTAAATCCAGCTATTTTTTATTCTAACTTCTCAAGGCACTGGATCAAATGGCGATAGATTTTCTTGAGTGTATAATCCTTATTTTCTTAGTTAAGTTTTAAGCTTATTTAAGTGAAATGATCATTACTTTGTCATACTTCCCTATCAGGCCAGAAATAAGCATATTTTTACCTAAATGAGGAATCTCCTATTTGTATATTTCCTAAGGATTAGGAAATTTAGTTTTGGGGTGCCTGGGTGGCTCAGTCAGTTAAGCATCTGACTCTTAATACCAGTTCAGGTCATGATCTCTCCCTCTGCCCTCCCCACCCCTCATATCCTCTTTGCATGCTTGCATGCTCTCTCTCTCTCAAAAATAAAAAAAAATAAAAAAGTAATGCTTTAAAAAAAATTTAGTTTTTAGGATTTACGTTTGGAATTTCCATATTTAGATTATTTCTAAAAAATTGGCCATCTGTAAGGTCCATTAATTACTTATCTATATGGGAGTATTCAGAGCCAGCATTTTGAAATTCAAATTCATTGTGGCCTTACCTTTTGATAGCCTCAGATAGCATTTCTGGAATGTTACACAAAACTTCTCTTCCTCATAGAAGAACTTATTCTGTTTTCAAGACCCAAATGCACTTTTTTTTTTTTAAAGATTTTATTTATTTATTTGACAGAGAGACAGCCAGCGAGAGAGGGAACACAAGCAGGGGGAGTGGGAGAGGAAGAAGCAGGCTCATAGCAGAGGAGCCTGATGTGGGGCTCGATCCCGGAACGCCGGGATCACGCCCTGAGCCGAAGGCAGACGCTTAACCGCTGTGCCACCCAGGCGCCCCAGCCAAATGTACTTTCTTTATCAAATTATATCTATAGTATTTTTTTCTGTTCTGAGTACCACACATCTGAGCTTTAGAAAAGTTCTTTGGATAATTTTGATGAGCATATAGGTTTGGGAGCCATGGCTCTAGAATTGTGCTTTCTGGTGTGGCAGCTGTTACATTACCTATATGTATGTACTTATTTAAATTAAACTTAAATAAAATTAATAACTCATTTTCTCAGTCACACCAGCCACATTTTAAGTGCTCATTAGCCATGTGTACCTAGTGGTTACTGTATTGAATACACTCGTATAGATCATTATTACTATTGCAGAAAGTTCTTTTGGACAGCTCTGATCTAGAAAACTGTTGCTCAGGGAAGAGTTAAAAATTGAGGGGGTTTAGTTTAGGAAAAAACTCTAAGGGATACAATTACTATTTTAATTTATTTGAACAATTGTTTTGTGGAAGGCAGAGTAAACATATTCCAAAAATCAGCAGTGGAGAGAGTACTACCCATCTTGGAACTATAGTTCAGTGAAATTTTATAAACAGGCAAACACGTTTCATATGCATACATATGTACATGGTACAATGTCTGGCACATAGTAGATGATAAAGTATTTAGCTGACCTCCAAAATGATCTCTTATTTTTTGTCTCTTAATCTCTAGAACAATGGCAACTTGGGGAGGTTCTACCCAGTGTGCCCTGGATGAAGAAGATGAAGATGGTTACCTTTCTGAAGGAGTTGTTCGGACAGATGAAGAGGAGGAAGAAGAAGAGCAAGATGCCAGTTCCAATGATAACTTTTCTATGTATCCGCCTAACAGTGCAAATCATAACTCTTACAACGTAAAAGAAACTAAGAATAGGTTTGTTTCACTGTTTTAACTTTTTGTTTGATTTCTGAAGTCTCAGGCCTTTGTGACACTAAGCACTTTCCTGATTCTCCGAACCAACTGGGTATCATAATTCAGTTCTGACATTAACTACTTGGAATTAGGGCAGATGCCATGAGTTAATCGCTCAGTTTCACAAGATTGCCCTCACTTCCCGTTGAAAGTCCCAAGTCTCCATGTGCTCACGCTTCTGTCTGACTTTGCTAAAAATTTGGGGGTTCCCACAAGTCCTCCTCAGGTTTCATAATTTCCTGGAACAACTCACAAATTCTGCCTATTATAAAGGATGCAACTCAGCAATGGCCAAATGGAAGAGATGCATAGGGCAAGGACTGGGTGGAGGAAGGGGTGCAGAGCTTTCATGTTCTCTCTGGGTGTGCCACCCTCCTAGCACTTAAGTGTGTTCACCAACTCAGAAGCTCTCCTAACCAGCTTGATAAGGAGTTTTTGTGGAAGTTTCATTCCCTATGCACAACTGATTAAATCATTAGCCATTGACATTAAATTCACTGTTGCCCCTCCCCCTCTTGAAGTTGGAGGTCGGGCTGAAAGTTCCAACCCTGTAAACACCTGGTTGATTTTTCTAGTGACCAGTCCCCCTCATGAAGCTATTTAGGTCTTGCCAAGTTATTAGCATAAACTTAGCTGTGGTTGAAAGGAGTCCATTATGAATAACAAAAGACACTTCTGCCTCTCAGAGATGACAAGAGTTTTGGGAGCTCTATGCTGGGAACTTGGGACAAAGACCAAATATATTTTGTATCGTATCATAAGAGCTTTGTCAAGGTAGATCCCAATAGACTGGATCAAGATTCCTAAGCTTTGATCTTGGCTCCTGTTTTGGGGAGTTAAGCGGAACTGAAAATCATAGATACTGAAAAAGACCTAGCAACAAAATATTCATTATATTGTTATTTCTAACAGTGAAAAATGTTTCATGAATAAAAGATGGTAAAGTAGTTCCACTTGATGATGGAATGTCATGTGGCTAAGTTTAAAGCATGAAGAATGGAAAAATGCTAGCGATATAATAAAATATTTTCATTTTGTAGAATACAGAATTACACGGGTACTTTTGTGTAAGACATAAGCAAAAAAAAAAAAAAAAAAAGAAAATAATTAAGAATGATAATTGCCCAAGGCTAGAAATCTGGGATTCCCTCCCCTCTCACTTCCCCCTCATTTCCATACTTTTGAAGTCCTTTGAACTTAAACTTTGATCTTAAGAAAATATTGGTGTATGAACCATGGTATCAGGATTTACTGCCAGATTTTAAAAACCAGATGATGACCTAATGTTTTAAACCTGTGTTAGGTGGAAGAACAATCGCCCTTTTTCAGCAGATGGCAATTACCGTCCTTTAGCCAAGACAAGACAGCAGAATATCAGCATGCAGCGTCAGGAAAACCTCCGTTGGGTGTCAGAACTCTCTTACGTAGAGGAGAAAGAGCAGTGGCAAGAACAAATTAATCAGCTAAAGAAACAACTTGATTTCAGTGTGAATATTTGTCAGACTTTGATGCAAGACCAGCAGGTAAAGTTTACTATGAAAGTAAATTTTTTATATCTTGTTTTTGAAGCAGTGCACATTTTTCTCAAGTCATCAGTAACTATTATGACAATTTGTCTTTCTGTAGACGCTGTCTTGTCTGCTACAAACTCTTCTCACGGGTCCTTACAGTGTTATGCCTAGCAATGTTGCATCCCCTCAGGTCCACCTTATAATGCACCAGTTGAACCAGTGCTATACTCAGCTAACATGGCAACAGAATAATGTGCAAAGGTAATCTGTTTCTTAGAAGCAGTAAAACTGTATAGTAAGTGCTAAAACTGAGCATGTTTTTAATAGTTATCTTCTGGGAGAAAAGGGCATGAGCAAAACTGAATATTGAAACATTCTCTATACCCAAGAATTTTATAAACAGTGATTGCCTGATGTTCCCTATTAATGCTGTAGACTTTAGTTTTTTAAAATTTTCAGTGTTCAGCTTCACACTTAGGTGAACTGTATGGTATGTAAATTATATCTCAGTAAAGCTTTTAACAACAAAAGTTTCTTATAGTTATGCTTCCTGTCTGGTCAGAGTAGAAAGTGCAGTTCTTGTTCCAAAGGCCAAGTTATTGAAGTAAGCCTGCAGGACAAGCAGATGTTTGTTGTAGTAAATATCAAAACAGTTCATCTCTTCTGCATGCTCTTGAATCACTTTTTACATGTATTTTTTCTGAAAGTATTGTAAACGAAGTTAATATAACTGATTTGTAGGTTACTGATTCCTTAAATATTTATAGGTTGAAACAAATGCTAAATGAACTTATGCGCCAACAAAATCAGCACCCAGAAAAACCTGGAAGCAAGGAAAGAGGCAGCAGCGCATCACACCCTTCTTCTCCCAGTTTATTTTGTCCTTTCAGCTTTCCATCACAGCCTATAAATCTGTTTAACCTACCCGGGTTTACTAATTTTTCATCATTTGCACCAGGTAAGTGACTGAAAACTTAAGAGGAAAATAAATAAATGCAAAGTGCTTGAGAATATTGTCTGTCGCATGGAGTTTTATCAGTCTCTTCCAGAATGGTAGATCTATGCAAAGAAAGTACGAACTCTTCTACATTGATTCTTTATGGTGAAAACTTAAGCTTGAAACAATGGTTGCTAATGAAATTAAGTCAGCTACTTGTGAATGATTGCTTAGTCTTATACCTTTGAATTATTCAGCAGCTATTTATTAAGGAAAAGAGAATTAACTTATCCCATGGCTGCTGCGCACCAGGCACTGTGTAAAACGTGAGGAGAGTAAAGACGAATAAAACAGTGCTCTTCTGGAGAAGCTTCATGTCTTGGTAGGGAGATACGTTACTAGACTAAACCTTAGCTTAGGCTTAGATTTAATTTTATTTAGCTTTGGCTCTTATTCAGGCTTTTTTTCTGCACCCGTTATGTCTCAGTTACCGTATAAATGGGATTCAGATGAGTAAAACATGCGTAAAGTAATTTAGAGTCTAATGGGGAAGCTAAGCATGTCAGTAGGTGCTTAGTGCAGTGGCATGGGTGCAGGAACAGTGGTACAAATGAGACGAGTGACCTTTCCTTAGGGCAAGAGATTGTCAGGAAGTCCTCCCCCTGCCCTCCCGCCAGAAAGCATATTATTTAAAGAATGAACAGAATTTATTTCCAGTGATATTAGAGGAGAAAGGACTTTCTAATCAATCAGTGGGACCGCTTAGAGTTACAGAGCAATGAAACAGTATATCACGTAGGGAATGTAGAGGTCATTAAGTATGGCTAGTGTTCAGGGCCTTAGCAGGGGAAGAGTAATTGATGTGGCTGGAGAGCAGCAGAGACCTTTTGTGCAGTGCAAAGAAGCTTAGACTTTCTTTTGCCTTCCAGAAGGACCATTGAAGGTTTTTGAGGGGATAACATGAGATTTCTATTTTAGGAATATCACACTAGTAATAGCGTTGCAGAGATTCGAGAGAGGAGCTGAGAGTATTGCTGGTGAATAGGAAACCAAAGGCTGTTGTAGTTACATCAGAGACAGAACGATAGCTTGATCTAAGCATTGGCAAGAGGGGTACAGAAGTAGGAGTAATTCAAAAGACTTTCTAGAGGTAGAATAAGTCAGGTGATCAGTTAGATGAGGTGAGTCATGAAGGAGATGGAGTTGAAGGTGTTTGCCAGGGAATACAGGAGGAGAAGAAGGGTTGGGAGGGCTGGAGGGCTTTGTGAATATAAATCAATAAAAATAGCAGTGTATTTTCTTAGCAGGATTATAAAAACAATGGCATTAACAAATTTAACAAGTGTTTTAGTTTTTGAGCACTGATGAATATTGGCAGCAAACATTTTTTGAGTAGATTTCTAGATAACAGATAATATTAAAAATTGCACATGCAGTTCCTTTACCCTAATATGCTCCATGCCTGTGCCAGCCCTGGGCGAAGACTATTCATTCTTCACAAATTAATTTTGTGAAGCCTTTTCTCACCACCACCACCACCTCCCCCGCCCCCCCGCCCAAGTTGTTAGTAGCCCCTTGCAAATACATCTGATACAGCACTGTATGGTAAGAACGTAGTTATATTCTAGTTTCCCAGTTAAAGTTGAGAGAATATAAGCTTTGGAGTTGTGCAGACCTGAGTTCGGACTGAGATCTGACCTGCTCTTCCATTTACTGGCTGTTTAATCTTTGAGCCAGTTTTCTCCCCGGTAGAATTAATATAATACCTATGTCATAGTGTTGTTTTGAGCTTTAAACGAAATAACAGGTAAATAAATAATCCTCCTCCCTTCAGAGCTAAAAGTTAGAAGTAATAGTACTTGACATTCATCAAATCACTGGGTCCCGGACTCTTGTAGGCATGTACCTGTTTTTCCCTTAATCATCAATGCCAAAAATCCAGTGGGATGAACGGTAAACAGTGATTGAACAAACGAATGTTAGTTTATTTTAACAGTTACTTGTTTTGGTGGATTTGAGTGGCACATTTAATTAAAACGGTCTTTTAATTTCGTATTAAGGCCTTTAGGTACTTCTTTATTGTTGTCTTACCCCTTGCTTTTATTTATTAGGTATGAATTTCAGCCCTTTATTTCCTTCTAATTTTGGAGATTTTTCTCAGAATATTTCTACACCCACTGAACAACAGCAACCATTAGCCCAGAATTCTTCAGGGAAAACAGAATATATGGCTTTTCCAAAACCTTTTGAAAGCAGTTCTTCTATTGGAGCAGAAAAACAAAGGTACTTGATTGAGAACATAATCCATTATTTTCTTAAATGTCACATGTGTGATTATATCTAATTATACGTTACTTGAAAATACAATTAGGAAGGGTGCTTGTTATTGTTCGGCTTGTTAGCATTGCGAATATTAAACTGATATCTTACCAGGTGTCTCTCAGGCATATACCTGCCACTAATCCTGATAGAAGAAGTGTTCAGTGTTTTGATCCGAGTGGAAGGATAAGACCTGACCCATTTAGTGTAGTGTCTTTGGCCTTGATATGATACCTGTCCTAAGTTCACTTTAGGGCTGGAAACTAATATAACTACTAGATGAGAGTTTTAAAGTGATGGCTCCTTGAGTCACAGTTCTTGATTAGAATAAGTTCTTAAGGCCTATCTAAATGTAATGTTGAGCACTATTAGATTATTGATAGATGCTGTCAGTCAGAGTCAGGATTTCTTTCTCTGTTTCTCAGTGTTATCATATTTTTTTCCTCAGTGTTACTATCTTTTAATATGGTAGTCTTCCCAAATAAAATTTTTGACTCAAATAGTGTAAAAGACTAGTTGGATTGAGTCAGGTCAATCATTCTGTATTTTTATAGCTACATAAATAATGTTTTTAATGATTGTTGTAATCCAGAAAATTATTTTGATAGCCAGCTGGTAAAACTATAGTCTTTTTATTGTTACTCTTATTTATTTCAGAAAAAATTTTTAGACGAATGAAAAATTAGAGGTCACTTCAGCCTAGTACTTCTGTAAGAACTACTCTTTGATTTTGTCTTTTGTAGCCATGTACAAATATAAAATTCATATTACTTTTCTCTTTAGTTTTGTGATTGGGCATGTCTTGAAGCACTTAAATAATCATCTTGGCACTATTTAATTATTAAATCATGGATTTTTTTTTTTACTTGATTAAACAAAATCTCTTAGAATTCAATTTTGTATTTGACTCTAGGAATCCTGTGATTGACCTCCTATACTTGTTCTTTGATCTACTAGCCATTTCTTCCAATTAAACATCCTATTGCTCTTTAAAAGTACTCCATTGTCAGAGCCAAATGGTGTTTAAGGCACGGTTGCCATTCAGAAATGATGGTTGAATGAATTTCGATCATAAGCAATAAATATTTGTTCAAAGCTTTAGTGAATAATAGCTTTGCTGTTGGAAGCTCCCTACTTCAATATTATCCATATTTTATATATAATTGTAAAAAAGGGCTGATCTGGATATATAATATTATTTGAGATATTTGACCTACTTCAGATTAGACCTCATCTCCTCCCCAAAATGTCAACTGTTATAGGTATGTTCCCTAAATTAAATGGCTGGAGATAACAGAAGGTCAGAGGAAACATTGTAGTCTTGAGCTGGGGTCAGAAAACTTTTCCTACTGGAAAGGGCTTGATGATAAAAATTGCAGACCATATAGTGCGTGTCATAACCATTTATTTCTGCCATTTTTGCACAAAAGCAGCCATAAACAGTATGTGAACAAGCAGCTGTGTTCCAGTAACACTTTATCTATAGGTACTGAATGTGAATTTCATATAATTTATGTCACAAACTATTTTTCTTCCTTTGATTTTTTTTCAACCATGTAAGAATATAAGAATATTTTATTTTACTTTTTTATAGGAATCATTTTAGGGGTGCCTGGGTGATTCAGTCAGTTGAGTGTCTGACTCTTGATTTCGGCTTGGGTCATGATCTCGTGGTGGTGGGATCAAACGAGCCTTGAATCGGGCTCTGTGCTGAGTCTGCTTGAGATTCTTTCTCTCCCCCTCCCTCTGCCCCTCCCCCCTTTTCTAAAATAAATAAATCTCCCCCCCCCCCCGCCAAAGAATTCATTTTAGCTCTCAGGCCATACAGAAATAGATAGCAGGCTGAATTTGGCCTGCAGACTATAGGTTTGCTAATCTTGTCTTAATTTGAACCCTGTAGGTCAGTGTCTCCTAAGTCATGTTCTTCGGAACACTATTATTCATGTCAAATTCTGTGATAAAAATTTTGGACATCTTGCTCACTATATTCCCTTCTAAGACATTTGTATAGCACATTGGCATGTTTAAAGTTTTGAGGAATCTTGCAGACATGCTTAACTTTGTCTATTGTTTCCCAAACTTAGATGATCAGTGAATACCTGTTAACATATTAAAAGATGTCAATGTTTAGCAGATAAAATTTGGAAAATGACACTGGACCAACAGAACTAAACTATACTTAATGTGTGGAGGAATAAATTACGAGTTATGGGGACAATTGTTTTCACCAAATTCCAATTCTATTTGAACGGCTTTATGTGACAGATCTGTGTATATCCCTAAACCCTCTACTACATATAATTCTTTCTCAGCTACTCCTACAAGTGTTTTTTTTTTCCCTATATTTCCATCCTTTTTTTAAATTATTCTTTCCCACTCTTTTTCATCATGAGTGCTAGATCTTTTGTTTGCAACTTTTGCCAGTGAAAATGGTTTGCTGAGAAGGGTCTGATATTAAAGATTAAAGGGGCTCCTGGATGGCTTAGTTGGGTAAGCATCCGACTCTTTATTTTGGCTCACGTCATCATCTCAGGGGTGTTAGATCAAGCCCCATTTCGGGCTCCATGCTGGGAGTGAAACCTGCTTAAGATTCTCTGGGGTGCCTGTGTGACTCAGTCAGTTAAGCATCAGACTTCAGTTGAGGTCGTGATCTCAGGGTCCTGAGATTAAGTCCTGTGTCAGGCTCCACGCTCAGTGCAGAGCCTGCTTGTCCCTCTTTCCCTTCCCCCGTTTGTACTCTCTTTCTCTCAAATAAATAAAATCCTAAAAAAAAAAATATTCTCTCTGTCCCTCTCCTCCTATTTCTCTCAAGAAGTTTGGAGTAATTAAGTACATTAGCCCATATAATACTTACATATTTAATGTATATTTCTGTGAAAATGTTTTTATAGCTTCTTGGTGTTTTTATTTGCCTAAATCTATTAACTATATCTGCAGTTTCCCAGTAAACGTAGAATTCTATCATCATGTCTATAAAAATTTATTTTCCTTAATAAGGAATCAAAAACAGCCCGAAGAGGAGGTAGAAAACAGTAGGACACCGTGGTTATATGACCAAGAAGGTGATGTAGAAAAGCCATTTATCAAGACGGGATTTCCAGTGTCTGTAGAGAAAACTACAAATAATAATCGCAAAAATCAATTAGATACCAGCCGGAGAAGGCGCCAGTTTGATGAAGAGTCATTAGAAAGCTTTAGCAGTATGCCTGATCCACTGGATCCAACAACAGTAACCAAAACATTCAAGACAAGGAAAGCGTCTGCACAGGCCAGCCTGGCATCTAAAGATAAAACTCCCAAATCAAAGAGTAAGAAAAGGCATTCTACTCAGCTGAAAAGCAGAGTTAAAAATATTGGTAAGTGTTAAAATTTGTTGAATATTGATCAGTGTAAATGTTGGTAACTTTATTCTGGCATGTTGCCATAACTTCATTTCATTGTGACTAAATGGATAAGCACTCTTCTAGACCTAGTTGAGTAAAGTTATTTTTAGTCACCTTTATAATTTTTTTATATAAAACTTATCAAATAGGGTTTAATGTTGTAGATATTTTAAGACATTTATTCTTTTCTGTGGTTCTTTAAACTTCTTGTATTTCCTGTGTATGTGGTTACTGTGAGGTTAGAAGATGTTTTCCAAATCTTATACGTTACTAAAAATTGCCAAAGTGTGCAATTTTTACTGTTACTCTTTTTTAATATTGTATCTTATCCTTCTATCAAGTCCCACCACGCTGGTCTATTTGTCATATCCTGTTGCCTTCCCCAGCTACTCTCATCTTCCTTCCTGCCTCATCCTGCCTCCAAACTTTCTTTCATGGTGACTACAGTTTGGAATGCATTCCAATATTCTCTCAATTCACCTACATTTAAGACAAATAAATATTCTATTTTCTAAGAAATCATGGCTATTCCTACTGCATAAAATAGCACTGGTCTAGCTCAGTGCCTCTCAGACTTTAATAGGCATATTTTCATATTAAAACATCTGGAATCTTGCACAATGAAAAACAATGTGTATTCATTCGGTTGGTGTAAGGTGGGACCCAAGGGTGCATTTTTAATAAGCTCCCAGATGATGCTGATGCTGCTTGTCCATGGTTCACACTTTGGATAGCAAGGGTTTAGTTGACTAATTTGCTTTTGCTACATATTATCTTGACTCAGCATATATTAGTTAGATTCTGCTATCAAGTCTTTGATTTTGTGTGTGTGTGTTTTAAAGTAGGGCTCTCACTGACAGATGGCTTGAATGCCTGTCGAACAAATGTGTATGTTTCTGGCAGGTATTTTTTACTTATAAATAGAAGAGAGCACACAGATCAGAATGTCAATCTTTGCCTTGAAGCAAAAAAGCTGAATTGTATATACAGAATCATAATTCTTCAGAATAAAGGGGTTTCAAAAATAAATATACCAATTATTTCTAGGTTTAGGTAGATATGGCTATTAGTTGGCTTACGGGTCTCCTAAGACCCTACTACTTAAAGTGAAGTCCACAAACCAAGATTGACGAGACACAGAAACTTAGAAATATAGACCTTTGGGTCCCTAACCAGACAGAATCAATCTGCCTTTAAACAAGATTCCCAAGGAGAAACATTAAAGTTTAAAAAGCATTGCCCTAGCACACTCAGATTAACTGGCTGAATGAGAAAATGCTGGAAAATAAGTATTAGTGTTTCTTCATTTATTCATATGACAAAAAGTATTTCAGTGGGGGCAAGGCAATAGAGAATAAGAAGTTCGATGAGTTACCCAAGGGGCCACTCTCTATACATGGCCATGGTTCATTATCTACTTAAATGTTCTCTGGTGGCACCAAGAGAAATCTTGGAGAAAGCAGAGTAGTTGGTTTTTCTTTCATTTGAATCACTGACTAATTTGCTACATAAAATCAGCTCCTCCCAAACCTATATAACTGATAAAATATTTCCAAAGATGATAACATGTGTGCTGAGAAAACTATCATCCCTGTTCAAATTTGCTTGTTTCACCATCAAATCAGATTCTTCAGATGGGAATAGCGGTAGGAACCAAGGACATGAAGGATATATGAAGAATTGAAATGAAATAAAGTGGCAGGTGTTCTTCCTCACATCCACAGTTTTCATCAGATTTTTAAGTGTTTCAAAAATGGCTAAGATGAATGCAGCAAATGTTTACAAGTGAATTTTTTACCACAGGGTTTCCTAGGACCTTCTATTCCTTGCATATACTGGGAGCTTCCAAGAGAGAGAGTTAGCTGTATGTGGTGATTTTTCAAACTTTTCTGGTTATAAGTCTTAAATACTTTGTTCTTAAGCACCAAGTACAATCTCCTTGAACCCAGAACAACCTCTCAAAGCCACAGCCAAAAAGCATCCCTTACAAACTTGAAGGAGCATCGTTTAACTTTAGTATTCCGGTTTCTAGTTAATAAAACTATCTTTACCTAGCACTAGACTTGGTAAATTCTTTAAAATTCAAAGGACATCGGTTTTTTTTTTAGATGGCATGCAGTTAACACTATAAAAAGAACTTTGATAGGATATCCAATGACAAAATTCAATAAAATATGGGTTAATGTTTTCCCTTATTAACTAAAGTTAATTTCCTTAAGGACTAAGAGCAAACTTGCTTTAAAAGTGGTTTCATCTATGATATTCAAAGACTGCAATGTAGTTACAGGCCCAAATTTCTCTGAATGAATCAACCAATTCACCAATGTAGGTGAATTGAGAGAATATTGGAAGGCATTCCAAACTGTAGTCACCATGAAAGAAAGTTTGGAGGCAGGATGAGGCAGGAAGGAAGATGAGAGTAGCTGGGGAAGGCAATAGGATATGACAAATAGACCAGCGTGGTGGGACTTCAGTTGCTGTTTGAGAGAGACAGCACAGCCAGTCATGCTGTCCCAGATTTACTAGACTGAACTGTTTGTATATGTTTTTGCACTTGTGGAGTTTTCAGAAGTGGCATTGCTAAATCTTCATTTAACATTGTTTCTATTGGTGGTAATGTATGTTTAATCTTTAGAAGGTCTTTATATGTAAAAGTACGTATCACTGCATGTGAAGTAAGGTTTTATAAAGTATGTGATAGTGATAATCATCTTTTATACTTCCATTCCAATTCAGACTTCCTGAGTTGAGTGTGTTTCCTTGCCTTTCTGTGTGCTTCAGGTATCAGACTGTAATTCGGCTATACTCTACCAGGTCCACTTCCTTTTTTGATATTATTAGAGAGCAGTGGGATCATATAATCTAGATCTTCCTCCTCCTTTTGGAAAATGGAATAGAACTGTTAATGTACTGTAACCATCCCTAAGTCTTTTCATTTCTTTTCTCTTTCCTTTCCTCTTGTTTACGAATAAAGATTGAGATGAAATGGATGTCAAGCATTAGGAGGGCAAGACCGGACAGATGTGGCCAGGAAAGAAGCAATGTTAGATTCAGAGAGATTATTATTTACATAGGCAGAGAAAGTAAGAACGTAGCTGGAGGTCCCAGCTCCCTGTGTTCTTGGTTCCATAGGCCACAAGGGGAACACTGAAACAAAGAAGCCAGGTGACAATTATAGCATGAGTTGTGGGACCCCTGTTGTTGAGGAGCCAATGCTGTGCTGCAGCTACAAACCACTTTATAGTCTGGAGGTGGGTCCTTAGAATGTGAGAAGGAAAGGTCTCCTATTTTATCAGAACCCAGGAGGAGATAAGAACCTCTTCATGACAGCTTTACAAGAGGAGGGGGAGGCGAGTGAAAAATGGCCACGTAGCAGTTCCTCACAAGCCTCCCATGTTCTTGTGTTCTGTGCTCCAGGAGGATCATCAGGCTTTCTGTCAAGACTTAGACTCAGCTGCAGTTCAGTCCTTACGTTTGTGGCGTGTGTGGATATGTGCAAGGCCTCCAGGGTGCCACCAGAGGACATGGCTGAGCCGTGTCCCTAAAGTGGAGACACAACTAGAAGTACTATTTTTTATAAGTATCTCGCCACTTGTGCTGAGAAAAACAGATTGTGCGCAGGGCAAAGAGTGACGTGTGGGATGGGTCATGCCCTTAGGCTAATGACCATCATGTAATGGTGGTGGTGTTACACTAGCTGGCCTAGCCAGTGTAACTCAGAGGTATCGTTAACCTTCATTAATTCTCTATTTTGTCTATTACTTTTGGCAGTTGTATGCCCTTATTGCTGGACCTCTTTATGTGAAAGTCAAAAATAACCCAAGAGGGCTCTTTTTCCAGTAAGTTTTGTGCAGAATGGATCAGAGTGGCTAAACTTTAGTCTGAGAGACCAACAAAGAAATCAGAAACCCAAGTATAAGATGATAACTTGAATGATGGCCTTAAAAATAAAAAGGAAAGGTTAACTTCAGATTGGATATTACAGAGAATAAATCAATAGTATATAGGGAACTTACATGTTATTAGCAGAGCAGCTGCTGTGGTCTGGAGAATGTAAGTAGCAAGGCTTTAGGTTCTTTGGCTCTTTCAGTGAATGTCAGGGGCAAAGATCAGAGCTCCACAGCTCTTGGAGAAGACTTGGTTGGAGGACCAACATCCATGCACCTCCTATTCGTGACACCTCCCTTCCTTCCAAGAATAGCAGTCTTTGTCACTTCAGGGTACTAATGGGAAAGGGTGTCACTGAACAAGTAGGCGGCGTCCTCCCTACCTTGCATCTGGGAGAGCATTTGCCTTTGCAGCTGAGGAGACTGAATAGAGAAGCTTCTTCTTACTGTCTCAATGGGAGACTGACGACTTGTTAGCAAAAACATTGCTTCACCATCGGAGTGAGACTTGCAGGTACTGTCAGCATGCCAGGGAAGCTACCCAGCAGTTGGGTCCAGCCTTAAGGGTAGATATGAGTCCTGACTAGCCCAGTGAATGTAAAAATGCATATAAAAGGAACCAGCAGCCAGACAGAAGACAGGCAGAACACTAGAACAGGTAAAATCGAATAAAAGCTGTTATTGCAGGAAATACACACTTGAACAAAATCATAAAAAACACTTAGATTGAACTGTAACAAATTCTGTAGAACTAGAAAAAATGATTTTCACATTTAACGTTTTGACTCTTCAAAAAAGAGGATGACTGGTATTAAGTCCCAAATGACCGGCCTAGAAAACTGAAGGAAAGGATTATGCCATTGTACAGAGCAGAAAGTACTAAGATAAAATCAAGAGGAAAATGATGAGAGGCTTAATGACAAATCTTGGAGATAGGATATATAGGGAGTACTAAAGGAAGAAAAACAGGAGGAAAGGCACTAATTAAATAAATAATAGTAAAGGGGAATCTCTAATGAAGAAAGACAGGAAACTGCAGATCAAAACAGCTAACTGTCGTCCATCCAGCCAGGAGGCAGGGGGGAAAGTATACACATACCGCTATGTATATTCTGATAAAACTCCTTAATTACAAGGAAAAAGTAAAAATCTAATAAGCTTCCAGACTGCAAGAACAAGTTAATACAATGAGAAAGACCCAAACTGACATCAGACAACACAAGAAGTAGAAGAAAGTGAAATAATGTCCGTACACACACAAAAAAAGTGCTGCAACTCAAGAATCCTATATTCAAACTAGAGCCTTCAGTTGTCAAGGTGAAAAGATCTTGGTGCATCTTATCTGAGGAAAACAACGGAAACAACATATGAATCAGATTAGGCACCTTTATAGGGAAAGGTAAAAAGGAGAGGTAACAGTTCAGTAAAGAAAACAATAGATCAATCTCAGTTATTAATATAAATTCAAAAGTAAAATATTAGCCAATTTAATCTGCCAGTATATCAAAAAGAATATCAGACTGTTGTCAATAGGGTTTATTACAGAAATGTAACCATGGTTCATTATCAGGAAATCTGTCAACATAATTTTCATGTCAACAAATTGAAGGACAGAAGTCATATAATCATAGTGGTAGATGAGATAAAATTTGATAAAATCCTAATAAAATGTACAAGTAAAATGCACCCAAGAAGGCATTTAATATTCAATATAATGAAAGCTGTTATCTAATGCCAGCCATGAACACCATTGTAAGTAAAAATACTCCAAATATAATCTATATCAAAAATAGAAATTAAACAGGGCTTCCCTCTCTACCACCATCATTATCTAGCATTGTTTAGAAAACATTGTGACAAGAAATTAAATAATTGGCATAAATATTGAAAAAGGAGGGAAACAAATTTTTATTTTTTCTGAGAGAGCCTAGCAAACACCGGAAAATAGCTACTAAAGTTAATGTAAATTGGTAAAGCAGCTGATTATGAAATAAGTATGCAAATATTTTTTTCTATCATAGTAACACTCAGTAGAATGGCAGTCTTCCCATAGTAGTATCCAAAGCTATTTGGGGGGAAATCCTTAGGAATAAATTTAACAAGGAAAGTACTAGATCTATAAAAAATTGTAACTATTTTTGAAGAACACAAAACAAGATTGAACAAATGTAAAAAACATAACCATGTTTTAGAAGAGATTGTATAAAATTATTAAATACCAGTTCTCGAATTAAGAAGTGCTTTTAATGTGATTCCATTTTGAATCCCTGTGGACTGTTTTTGAAATTGGAAAAAAAAAAATCTCAAAGCTTATGTGGAAGGACAAATGTCTAAGAATAGCCAAGAAAAGGGGCGCCTGGGTGGTTCAGTTTTTAAACTTCTGCCTTCGGCTCAGGGCATGATCCCAGAGTCCTCCTCTGGGAGCCTGCTTCTTCCTCTCCCACTCCCCCTGCTTGTGTTCCCTCTCTCGCTGGCTCTCTCTCTGTCAAATGAATAAATAAAATCTTAAAAAAAAAAAAAAGAATAGCCAAGAAAAGAAACTACTTACATAGGACTTAGATGTTTAAGCATTCTGTGAAACTTCTATGGCTAAAAGAACGAAGATGGCATTGGAATAGATAAACAGAATGCCCAGAAATAAACCTCATAAATAATGGAGATTTAATATATTGACCAAGGTTGCATTTTATTTCATTGGGAATAGGGTAGGTATAACCAAGTATCCAAGTGAAACAAAATAAAGTTGAATTCCTAACTTGTGCCATCTAGCAAGGAAAATTTAGTAGAATATATGGATAACCTATGAGTGGATAAGACCTTTTAAGTTCTATTACACACAAGTTATAAGAAGGCAGACATATCTGACTTAATGCCCATTACTCTTCTCTCTGTTATAGACATTTTGTGTAGATTGGATGTGATTCTTTCTTGTATTTCCTAATATTGAAAAATGGTTAACTTGGAGACTAGTAGAGAATTTGGGTCATACAAGGCCTACAGTATAGTTTGAGTTGGGATGTACTCATGAAGGTGGTGTCAAAGGATGATGAAGTGTTAGAATATATTACTGTTACCCCATGCTTCCAAAGGTTATTGCAAGACATTGTATTTACTGTTTTCTATTTATACAGCATTCTAAATTGAGTTACCTGTACTATTTCACTATGGAAATCAATTTCCCTTTCATTTTGAGTTAGTTGCAACTGGTAACAGTTGTCACTTTTTTTACTCAAGGGTATGAAAGTGCCAGTATGTCTAGCACATGTGAACCTTGCAAAAGTAAGAACAGACATTTAGCCCAGACTGAAGAGCCTGTTCAAGCAAAAGTATTCAGCAGAAAGAATCATGAGCAGCTGGAAAAAATAATAAAATATAGTAGGTCTACAGAAATATCTTCAGGTATGTTCTTTTTTGGTTTGCTTTAATCTAAGGACTTCTTCATCTTAGATTTGAAAAACAATTGGTCTGTCACACTTTTCTGTCATGTGCAAGGTTTTATATAAGTAGAGATTACAGTATACATTCCTTGATATCAAGAAACGTAAACTGGAAATATTTTTTAATATTGTGATAGTAGCTTTTGACTTTTTTTGATGAAATTTTAAACAAAAAAGTTTAGTTGACATTATTGGCAGCTGACTTGAAATTCTGCAAATCTTCTCTGAATAAGAATTTGATATAAAATCGTATCATTCCCTGCTTAAAATCTCTGGCTTTACCATGCTTACAGGGGAGAGTCCAAGTGCCTTAATGTAACATCTGGCCAGCAGAGATTTGGCTCCTTGCATCTCTAAACTCTTTCTCCCCACCCTCTGCCCTTGAAGTTGCCTCTTTCCTTGGCACTGGACTGAAGTTTTCGCATAGCTATCCTGCTGTTTTTCACCTCAGCAGGTCTTTTCTGCCTCCAGTCCTTTTTGCTCTTTGTAAGCCTTTTTCTCTACTGGAGTCTTAAATAAAATGTGAATTCTGCAACTCTGAAGTTGCATCAGATTAAAGCTTAGATAATTTTCCCTTTCTCCTTTTTTGTTTCTGTTGTAGCCTGTGTAAATCTCTTCTGTTGCCCATATCACATTATATAGTATTTACTTGTTTAAGTGTCTTTGTCACCTTTTTGAGTCCCTTGGCAGCAAATAATACCTTTTCATATTTGTGCCTTAAACGTTCCCATGGTATTGCACACATGGTAGGCACTTACTAAGTGTTAATTGAATGAATGAATGAAGGGAGTTGTATGCGTTTGCCACTGTTTGAAGTACTGATACTTTCTTGTTTTATAAAGAACAAGTACATCTCAAAGAAACATGGAGAGGGAGGCAGTAAATAGAGACCCTCAATTCTTGGGTGTCAGTAGGATCCTTGGTGAAAAGTGAGAGTAGCAGCTACCATTTGTATTATGCTTTACTATTTACAAATTAAACCAATTACTGATCTCATTTGAGCCTCATAATGCTATGAATTGGTTTTATTTCCATCTTGCAGATGAGGAAACATGGTCAGAGAGTATCCCTGTTTTTTTCCCAGCATCATAAAGAGCTAGTAACAGAAACTGATACAGTTTTTCTGGAAAGCTTGAGAAGTCATGGCCTTATCTCAGTAATTGTACTTATCTATGCTAAGGAAACAAAAATGAAAAAAAATACTGGGACTTAGTGTCATCTGAGCTATGATTCCAAATATGTTTAAACAAAAAATCAGAATGAATAAAGACTAAAAGAAAATGCATCAAAATGTTAATAGTGTTTTTATCATCTTTAAACTCTTCTATATTTTCTGAACCTTTCATAATGAGTATTTATTGCTTTTATAATCAGAAAAGAAACATCACATTTGTTTGTATTTTGAACTGACTTCCTCGAGGTCATATTGCTAAGAAATGGCAGAGTGGAAGTTTTAATTCTGGCCTTAAGTCTAGGATCCTTTTGACAAAACTATCAATTTTCTTGATGCAAGCCCAGCATTTTACCAAAATTTTATAATTTTTATCTCCTTTCACTGTCTTTACCAAAGAGTGAGATCTTCAAAGAGTAAACAGTCGATGGAGATTGGGGAAGGACACTAAACTGAAAGGCTTATTAATTAATTGGATTATCAAGTTACGTAATAATGGATAGTTGGTCATAGGACTTCAGACCTTATTACTGTTACTTAGAAAAATACAGTGATTGAATTTTGGTGCACTAAAAAATGCTTGAATTGTGTAAATATACCCTGTGTGTATTTACATATTCATTTTCTAAAAAGACTTATTTTTAGTTTTAATCATTACTCAAATTCTTTATAGCATGGACTAGTAGTTTTTGTTATGCGATTACTAGAGAGTAGCATGTATGACTGCTAGTATTGAATTTTACAGTCTTCTCCTCCCTCGAGGGTTGTGGGAGCATCACCTTGTCATGTATGCTTCTAAGGGTGAATGGCCGAAGTTTATTATGATAGTCATCATCAGTCATGTTAAGCTTCTACATAAGTTTATAGCAAATCTTTTGATATTTTCCCTAATAAGATTATTTTTAAGTTATAAACCATACCTTGTGATAACATTTCAGTTCAGGCAAACAATTTTAAAGAAATTTGCTTTTTTTTTTTTTAATTCACTTATTCATATTATGGACCCTGTCTTTACTATTCATACACATTTTATGTTCATCCTTATGTCTGCCCTTTCCTACAGCACATGCTAGGAGAATACTACAGCAGTCTAACAGAAATGCATGCAATGAAGCGCCAGGTAACAATCTGCTTAGTTTTGGTGTCCACTTTTTGTTAATTTTTTCCATTAGTCTTAAATATCCTTAGTTTTATTGCTCTGATTTTTTTTTTTTTAGATGTAGCTTAGTGTATATATGTCATGTGGCTTGTAAAAGTGAAAGAGAATTCATATTCATAAAATTCTGAAGGCTTTCATTTGTAATTCTTTACTTGGGTGGTAAAATTAGCTGCTTTTCTTGTTTTAATTTTTAGTTATTGTATGTAACATAACCAACACATTCATAAGGATAATAAAAAATCTTTTTATAATTGTTTTATTTGAAGTTATTCATTTTGTAATTCTTAAATGCATAAAAGCATTAATATTTTTGAAACAAAAATAGTTATTTTTTCCTAGCTTTGATTTACAGTGTTAAGTATTGTGTGTAACTTCTGTTGTCCTTGCTTATTTTTCATTACTAGTCAACATCTGCCAAAAAAAAATAAGCCAATAAACCATTAAATAAAATCAGTGACATGCAAAGACCATGATAAATAAAAATATATGGAAAATTATAAAGATTCCAAAATACTGTTTTTGTCTTTATACTGTGTATTTTCTTTAAACATGGTTCTGTGCGATTTAAAATTATAAATATTCTTTAATGCCTCCTGTACTATAAATAAGTGAAAAATAGAAGCTTGTTATGAATCTTTAGGAGAATCTAAAGAAAAAAATAAGAATCTGGCGCAGACAAAGCTTGAATCATATCTGTGACACTTCCTAAAGAAAAGAACTCTGAAAAATAGAGAGGATAAAAATAAGATAAATTCAGAGAAACCTGACTGAGATCAAGGATTTTTCTAGTCTACCCTAATGCATTTTAGTTCAGGGGGAGAAACTGGCGAAAACTTTCCATCTGTCTATTGCAGGGCTCAGGGGGTGGGCAGTAAAGCATGTGTTCAGCATCATTCATTATTCAGGAACAATTTAATTTTTAATGATACATAATTTAGAGTGATAATTTTATCACATATAGAGATATGACAGATGTCATTAAATATCCTTTGTTCTTTGAAATAATAAACATTTTCTAATTTAACTGGTCAAACTGTAGTATATAAATTGGAAGTTTATCTGGGTTTTTCCTTTAAGTAGAGATTTCCTACAGAGATAGTTTTGGTTCCTGCTTATAATATCACATTTGAACATTTTAAAACTAGTAAGAGAACTTAAGTATTTTATTTAATACTCATAAATGGGGCAAGATAGGGAAATTGCATATTTAATATTATAATTTACTTGTAGAAATTATGGCCTTAAAGGTGTTAATATACAAGATGTAAGTTAGTAGGAAGTTTTTTCATTAGGCCTCATTTCCTTTGCATATTCTTACCCTCTCTTACAAAAAATGAATTAAATCTTTATGATCTTTGTATATTTATTTAAAAGCACAGTATATTAAAAACTCAACATTTTAAATTCTCTTTTTTAGAAACTTGTCCCAGGTATTTGTGGAACCTGAATATTGAACTATGCATGGTTCTACTATTGCTCTAGAAAGGGTACAGAGTTTGATAGCTAGAAGAACTACTTAGAGATTTTTTTAAAGATGTTATTTATTTTAGGGAGTAAGAGTGTGCACACACGTGTGAGAGCCGGGAGTGGGATGGGGTGGGGATTTGGGGGAGAGGGAGAGAATTTCAAGCAGACTCCACTCTGAGCATGGAGCCCTATGTGGGGCTCAGTCTCATATCCCCGAGATCATGACCTGAGCCTAAATCAGGAGTCAGATGCTTAACTGATTGAGCCACCCAGGTGCCCCCAGAGATTTTTTTAAATAGAGAAGTCAAAATGGGAACAGTTTCTAATTTGCACCCTTAAAAATAAAGGTATGACTGTATACCTTTAAGAGTAATAATTTTGTGTTATCAACAGATACATATAGCAGAATTATTGAATGATGCCTAGATTCTGTAAAACTGAAAACGTGCATTGGGTCATGCCTGGTCCGACTTATACTGAGTATGTCAGTAAGACTTACCAAAATGGACCTATATTGTTGTACATTCAAAAATTCAATTTTCCATCAATACAGCATGATAGCTGAGAATTAGTAGACCTAACTAGATAGACCTTAAAATATAGCTTTTATTGCCAGCATTCAGTTTATTCTAAACATTAAATGAATTTCCTTTTCTGTAACAAAGTTCATATTAGCAAAAAAAAAGTGCAGTTTTTTTATTTCTTTCAAGTGCTGAAGGATTTCTGCTGATTATTCCTATGAAATTTGTAAAATTTTCCAGATAATTTTTTTGAGAAATAAGTATGGTCTGAGTAATGCTAGGTATTTCTCTAATATATAGTATATATCTTGATATTTTTGAGATTATTTTTATCTTGGTAATTTTTAAGATTCTTTTTCTACTTTAAAAGTCCTAAAATAGAATTAAGTCTGTTCTGATTTTTAAGTAATTTAAACCTGAGTAATGATACAAGCTAATAGAAATTGTCAGGAATGTATTTTATCATTGTTAACTTCCTGATCTTTATTATCTTCCAGAAACTGGGAGTGATTTTTCCATGTTCGAAGCTTTGCGGGATACTATTTATTCTGAAGTAGCTACATTAATTTCTCAAAATGAATCTCGGCCACATTTTCTTATTGAACTCTTCCATGAACTTCAGCTACTTAATACAGACTACTTGAGACAAAGGGCTTTATATGCGTTGCAGGTATCTGGTACCTAACATTCTTTTTCCTACCCTGTCTGGTACCTCTTTTCTTCATGATTGTATCTGGTTGCCTTCTTAGACTGAAGTACATCTTGTTCCATATGTGTTACGATCTGTTTGCCATTTTATTTAAAACTTCTGGTATAGCTTCAGTAGCCTTTAGATAAAGTCTTTCTCTGAGCAATTTTTTAGTGTTTTATCTTTAATGTTATTTCTTCCTCAAAATTAACCTATGAGGTGAGGAGCATTCATTTGCTCTTCTGTCTGCTTTTGCGTTTAAATTGATGATAAAAAAAATAAATGTTTTACATAAGTAACTATCTTATTTCCTTATTTAGGACATAGTATCCAGACATATTTCTGAGAACCATGAAAAAGGAGGAGAAAATGTAAAGTCAGGAAATTCTGGTACTTGGATAGCATCAAACTCAGAACTTACCCCCAGTGAAAGCCTTGCTACCACTGATGATGTAAGCTGATAATGATTAATGAACGTAGATAAAACTTCAGTGTGCTGTAAACAGAAGTTAAATAAGTACTTGTAAATTGTGAATATACCTGATGCTTGGTTTTGAGCTTTCTTAAAAAGCTAAGTGTAACACATTATTTTGAGGTGAGGTATAAAACTCAATTAAAATATGTCAGCAGACACTGGAAATTATGTATAAATGATAGATTTTAAGGTGTAAAACTGTATTTATATTTCTAGTGCCCATCATAGGAATTGACTCACAACAGCCATTTAGTAAAGTTTGTTGTGTTTATTCAAGACATTCAGTAAACCAGACTGCAGTCAGATCACAGAGCCCTAAAATAAATAAATACAAGATAAATCAGGTCTTTGGGTTGGAAGAGAAGCCTGGACAAAAAGTCATCCAGGAAAAGAAATGTAACTTAATGTATTCAAGTTTATGAAGAAAATTTTGAATAAAGTAAAGGAACTTAGGGAGTGGAAAAGAGTGGTGAGGAAAACGGTGCATTTTCAGTAATCTGTGTTTTCCAGATAGTCCCCACGTAGCACATAAGCCAGTGAGTGACTGGATGGCAAACTGCTAGGATAGTGAGGACGTAATGTGCTAGGTATTTGGAATTCACTTACTTAAAGGTTTGGACCCTGATTCTATTATAAAAGGTATTATGGGGTCCTCGGGTAGCAAATACATCTCTTTTCTATGCCAGCGCTAGTACGTGGGTTTTCATGGATAAGAGTGCCATAACTGATTAGCATGTGTCTGCTCTGTGTAGAGAGCTGGAAGCAGTGTTACTGTGTTCCTGCCCACTGCTGGTATAGTAGCATTGTGACTTCTTTTTGAAAAGATAGTATTTCCTCAAAAGACTTCTTGGAGTTTTTTTTTTTTTTTCCACATATAGTGATTTCCTTATAACTGTTGAGGACTTTTCCTGAATTCTTGCTCTTTAACTTATGCTCATTTTTAAAACAGTACTTCCCCAAGTCATCTTTTCTGCTTAAAACCTTAGGCTCCAACTTCTCTACCACAAACAAAAGGATATGGTTTTAATTCACTTTACAATGTCAAATATAAATTAATGTAAGTAATTGTTTCTTGGGATTGTTATTATAAATTGAAAATTGCGTACTCCGTTTTGTGGAAAATGGAGAGAGTGGTCCAGCTTTATAGATCAATTAGGGGATATGCAGTTACATTAAAGTTTATTAGGCACTGAAATAACTTGCTGAGAGCATGAATGGTTTCTCTGCCTCCTGTAACTCCATTGCCTCCGTTTTTATCCAGATTTCATATAGGTGGTATTACTTCGTTAATTTAAAATATTTGAGCACATTGGTTTTTACCATCAATAGCAAATTGGAAATTGAGCTACAATATATGATAAAGTTAACCTGACAAGATTTTAAAGATTTTTCCTTACAACTGCTGCAGACTTAAATAAAATTTAAAGATACCGACCTGCTTAATAAGTAGGTGTCTTAGTTGGGGTGGGTACAACAAAATACTGTAGACTGGATGGTTAAACAATAGCCTTTTATTTCTCACAGTTCTGGAGGCGGGGAAGTCCAAGATCTTGGTGCCGGCAGATTTGGTACTTGGTTCAGGCCCTCTTCCTGGCTTGCAGATGGCCACCTTCTCCATGTGTCCTCACATGGCTCTGGTGTCTCTTTTTTTAAAAGGGCACTAATGCCACCATGGGGGCTCCACCATCATTACCTCATCTGAAACCTTGATTACCTCCCAAAGGCCCCACCTCCTAATACATTGGGAGTTAAGGCTTCAACACATGAATTTCAGGGGGGAACACAGAGATTCAATCCATAACCATATAGACTTGGCACAAATAACTCTACTTAGTATTACTTTTAAATAACTAAATCAGTTCTTTAAGTTTTCAGCCAAAACTTAAATTCATCATTAATGTTAACATCCTCCCTCTATTAATGCTGTTTAATCAGCAGCAGCACAACATGTGGTGTTCCCACCCACAGATCTAGAGCAGTCCTGTCCAGTAGAACTTGCTACAGTGATGGAAATGTGTTATATGTGCATTGTCTAATATGGTAGCCATTAGCCACATGGGGCTGTCAAGCACTTGAAATGTGGCTAATGGGACCAAGGAACTAAATTTTAAGTTTTAATATAAATAGGCTAGCAGTTTCCATATTGGACAGATAGAGACTAGCATTCTCCGTGTTTCTAGGCCAAGGTCTTTTTTTTTTTTTTTTAAGATTTTATTTATTTATTTATTTATTTATTTATTTGAGAGAGAGCAAGAGAGATCACAGAGGGAGAAGGAGGGGGAGAAGCAGACTCCCCACTGAGCAGAGAGTCCTATGCAGGGCTCAATCCCAGGACCCTGAGATCATGACCTAGAGCCGAAGGTAGGCACTTAACCAGCTGGGCCACCCAGGCGTCTCTAGGCCAAGGTCTTTTGAGCTCCATTTATAGAGCTTGCATCGGCACATTTCAGAGTAAGAGCCTTCGTGGCCAGGAAAGAAGTAAAAGTTGGCATCTGGGAATTACAAGTCAAAGGGGGGATGAAGAATTGAAGTTTAGGAAGAGGAAGAAACCCTTTTTATCTTCTATTCCACATGCCATAAAATGACAAAAGCACATCTACCTTCCAGTTTTAATTGAAGGAGCAACGAAATGGTTCCATTTTCTAAAACATGTTCTGTAATGCCTGAATTTCTTTTAATCAGAGACAGAGCTTTCGTTTCATAATTGGAAGAGAAAAATTTAAGATTTATAGCTAGGAGAAAGAACACAATTGTGAAATGAGTTTTAGAATGTGAAACTCCCCTTAATCACAGTATAGACAAAAATTATTTTGAAATTAAAGTCCTAAAAAGGCTAAAACTATAAAACTTCTAAAAGAAAATCTTCATGATTTAACATAAGCAAAGATTTCTTAGGGTACGAGAAGCTTTAGAACTATAAAAGAGAAGATTGATAAGTTAGACTTGATTAAAAATAAAATCTTTCTGCTTTTCAAAAGACACCATTAGGAGAATATAATCTTCATACACATATCTGACAATGACTATAAATGACAAATCCAGACTACATAAAGAACTTGGACAATTCGCTTATTTATAAGACCAACAACTCGGTCAGACAGGGGCAAGAGATTTGAACAGGCGCTACATGAAAGAAGATCTATAAACGGTGGCCAATGTGCAAATTAAAACCACATGAGAAATTTCCTCACGTGCACTAGAAAAGACTGAAATTAAAAAGATGGACAATAAGAAGTGTTGGTGTGAATGTAGAGTGATCGGAACTTTCACACTCCTTATGGAATTATAAAATTGTATAACCACTTTGGAAAGCAGTTTGGCCGTTTCTTAAAAAAAGTGAAACATAAACCTGGCATGTGACCAAGGAATTTTTCTTCTAGGTATTCATCCAAGAGAAATGAAAACATATGTCCACAAAAACACTTGTATTCTAATGTTCATAGCGTCTTTAGTCATGATAGCCTCAAACTGGAACATCAACAGATAAATGGATAAACAAAATATGGTATATCCTTACAATGGGATACTATTCAGCCATTCAGAAATAATGAACTTCTGAAACACATGACAACATGGATTAATTTCAGAAACCTGTTGAGCAAAAGAAAAGAAGCCAAACACCGAAGAGTATATACTGAATGGTTCCATTTATATATCAAGTTCTAGAGCCAGCAAAACTGATTTGTGGTGATAGAAATCTTATGAGTGGGGTGTAGTGGAGACTGACTGCAGAGGGATACAAAGGAACTTTATGGGCTGATGGAAATGGTCTTTATCTTTAGGGAAGGTGGTTACATGGGGATATATATATATATTTTTAGAACTCATCAGACTGTACACTTAATGGGTACACTGTTGTATATAAATTATATTTCAATAAAGTTCATTTAAAAAATACGAATGATGCTGTCATGTTTTTCTTCTGATAAAACCAGATATAGTAAGGTCCTGGGCATTGTTAGGTTTTAGAGATGGGTTAACTTACCTGAGGGTGTAGAACTAATTTAAAATGTCTGCTTTCCCAAGTTAGAATTTTAATCAGTAGCTGCTTCTGTGTATTTTCATTTATTTAATGACATATGTTCTGTAAGATTACTTAATATTTTAATGTTCTCTGTGACTGTTCAACCTTTAATAACTTTGGTTATATCCCAGTTTTAAGTATATAGTTTTATGCAAATACTTAGCTTCTATGGTAAATTTTTAATATTTGTCAGAAAATTTTTAAGAGAAATATTAGTGATTTTTATTTGTTTTTTTAAACCATAACTTAGGAAACTTTTGAGAAGAACTTTGAGAGAGAAACACATAAAATAAGTGAGCAAAATGATGCTGATAACGCTAGTGTCATGTCTGTATCTTCAAATCTTGAGCCTTTTGCAACAGATGATCTAGGTAAGCAGAATTTTTTATAGTCTTAGAGCATGACTTTAATACAGTCTTTGAATTACATTGATTAAGAAACAAAAGTCCAAAAAGGCAAGATGTGGTGGAAAGACTTAAAAGTCTCTCAGTGTCTAAGCCAGGAATCTCCTGTTAGCTCTTTAGCCTTTGGCAAATCTCGTCATTCTGACTGCGTGTTCTAAGGAAACGGGAGTCTTACCTACCTTGCTCTGTGTTCTTTGAAAAATACATAGAATTTTCTACATGTATAATAGAGCTGAAGAAATGTTAATTTCCTTCCGGTAAGGGAAAGGTGATCCTTTAAGGTTTTCTACTTAGTGGGAAAAATTCAGAGGTATCAGGGCCTCATCCAATCACATTTTCAGTAACAATATTCACTTCAGTAAGTTGCAATAACTGAATTTGCAATAACTGAAATTTCTTAGCATAATAATCTAGTGAGAAACCCAGGTAACTCTGAGTGTGCATAACGCATTGCACTTTTTTTTTTCATTATTAGTAAAGCAAGCTTGGAGGGTTGTATAACTCAAAGGGAAGAAGAAAACCCAGAGTTCCAGACTTGGGAAGGAGACTAGAGCAAAGAAGAATGTACCCGATTCGTTTTCCTGGCTGTAGCCTATCAAGAGATTGAATCATTCAGACCTCCAGGGCATTTAGTTGATAAAATCTAAGTCCTGTTATTCTAGTGTTTGTTCTTATGATGAGAACAAGATTTAGATAATTCCAAAGGGCTCCCTACAAAGAAAAGGGCCAAGCCTTGCCCTGTTATTAGGTACACACCTTTTACCAAAGCAGTAAGTCTTTTGCCTTATCCTGTTAACGGACCCTAAGCCTAGCTCCCTTCTGGGTAAATACCTGTCAAGTCTGAACTGATCTCATCCCATTTTAGCGAAAAATTTCCCTTTCCCCTTTAGTTTGTTCCCCCTTCCTGAGTTACTAAATGGCTTTGAGTCCTATCTGTTTTGTTTCATTTACTGATTTTTTTCCTCAAAATCCTTCACTAGCTTTGTCTGAAGTGGACAAAGGAAAACTGGGAAATGTCTTTCTTGGGCCTTTTCCTTATTTACTTCTGTTCAGTTGGATCCTTTTCATCAGAATATGGGACATCCTGGGATTTATTTTCTTTGTACTGTTTACGTGAAGCAACATGATGACTAGTGAAATCAATATGGACTTCAGAGTCTAAGAGTAATATATGCCAAGTCACCAAACTAGTAGTGTCTGGAACTTGGTAAAGCTACATTTCCTTACCTACAGTTAGACATTATTTTATTTTATTAATACGTTGTGAGGAATACATGATGAAGTTTGTTTTTGTATCTTCTCAGAATGTCTCTGTTTCATATGTAGGTAACACTGTGATAAATGTCTCTGTTTCATATGTAGGTAACACTGTGATAAATGTCTCTGTTTCATATGTAGGTAACACTGTGATTCACTTAGATCAGGCATTAGCCAGAATGCGGGAATACGAGCGTATGAAGACCGAGGCCGGAAGTGGCACAAATGTGAGATGCACCTGCAGGAGTCTTGAGGCTGAGGATGGTGCCGCTGCCCCGAGTACGGTTGCTAACTTAGAAGGTGTGTTCTTGGCAGAGTACAAGTACAGAAACTGCAGTTTCCTATGTAACGAAAATGTGTAGGCCCACCTGATAATAGTTTTAGTACCACTTTCTTTTAGTTATTAAGGTGCTAAAACTACATAAATGCTCCTTTGTATTAGAGTAAAATCATCAGATTTTAATATTTAGAGTTCCGAATAAGTGCGTATATATAATGTCACAGACTTTATTTTGCTAATGAATCATTTTCTTTTTAAAAAAAGAAGCTCCTATTGAAAATCATCGTTCACAGCAACCTGTAAGCGAAGTTTCTACTGTCCCGTGTCCTCGAATTGATACTCAGCAGCTGGACCGGCAAATTAAAGCCATTATGAAAGAAGTCATTCCTTTTTTAAAGGTAAGCGATAATTTTTTAAAACAAATACTTTCTGTGTTTTGTTGTTTAATTCTCACAAAAGACTTCATTGTAGTAAATTCAGAAAATAACAGGTAAACGAAAGAAAGCTAAAAACACATCAGTTTCGTCAGTTATTCTATAAATTTATCTCCCGTTATTAAATATGTACTCACCTCCTGGAAAAGAATATTTCTACTCCTGTGAGTTGTAAGAATATGCATATGTTCATGTAGATAGAGGTGTAGGTTTATTTGAGAGTTCGAAACCATTCCTTCAGGTGAGTTGACTTAAACTATGCAAGCGGTTATTTGCTTTCATCTTAGGCATAGATAAGTGTTGCCTCTTTTGTTTTACGTTTTAGTTTTATCATGAGTGATCCATTAAATATTTGTAAGCATGTCTTTTTTTGGTAAAATTCGGTATATGGCCAGCAATATTTACTTAATATGTCGAGTTACTTTCTAAGGGTTAAAAAATCTGAATGATTTAGCTTTATGCTTAGGGAATGCAGTCATCTACAGTTAGGAAATTTTATTGCTTTTACCATTTTGTGTCTGATTTCATTGACACCCCCTCATAAATATTCACTTAACTAAATTTAGCGTTTCAAAAAGTTTTTGAGGCTAACAAAATGAGTAGAACTAATGATCTGATTTTAACTATTTGGTTATGTCTCATTTCGCTTCAAATCTTGACTTTCTTGGTAGGATTATAGAACTTCTTTGTTAATGTCAGCGTCATATCCAGTCACCTAAGCTAGACTTCTTGACTCTCATACCCTCTGTCACCAGTGAGTCAAAAATTGATTTTTCCACTTAAGAGCAGTCACTTTTCCTTCCTTCTCTCCAATAACATAACCTTAATTTAGATCCTCATGTTTTGCCTAGACAGCCTGTCATAATAGGCATGAAATGAATGTTTACTAGGCAGACTCCCTAGCCTTCAAGAGATTTCACTACTGGACCTGGTTTACTTCTCCAGCTTCATCTCTCCCCACTCTCCATCTGGTCCCCTCACTCACTTCAAATTACTCTGCATTTCCTGTTCCTACCGTTGCATTTTCATATATCAGCCCTTTGTGCAAGTTGTCATTATTGAAAATATTAAATTCCTTCACTCTTTTCTGCTTGGCAGAAATATCCATTCTTCAGAGATAATTGTTGTTTCTAATATGCTACCATAGCTCCTTACAGAATCTAGTGTGCTGCTTTTATGATGTCTGTATATTCAACAGGTAATGAGTGTCTCCCGTGAGCTGGCCACTGTCCTAGGTGATAAATAAGACACAGCCCTTGGAGTTAAGAAGTATCATCTGTTGGACAGTGCATAGCATGTAGTGATTGATTGTTCATATATCTGACTTTCTCCTCTGGTATTTGATCTCTTGAAGACAAGGGACTGTTGTCCTTTTTTTTTTTTTTTTAACTGCCTGCCCTGTCACATGATTTTTTAAAAAATGACCTTAATTCCTTCAGTTTAAGGAACCTTAGAAACCATCTAGTTTAGCCACCTCATTTTAAACATTTCTATAGAAAAAAACAAAACCAGAACATGAACTTACCTGAGTAAAGGCTAGAAGACCTGCCCAAATGAGTTTAGTGGCAGAAGAGAGATGAGAACCTTGAGGTACTTGATGCAGCTGTTTTATGGACTCACCTCCAAAAGTGCACCGTGATTTGGATCATTAGGTAACTTGCACCTTCTTCTAAAGGAAGATGAAGGAGAAGAGGAGACTTGCCCAAAAAGGCTTGTTAGGAAAGTTAGTGGTTCTCAACTGGGGGTAATTTTGACCCTAAAAGCATTTTGTAATATGTATATACAGTTTTAGTTCTCAGGACTTAGGAGAGTAGAGGGTGCTATTGGCCTCTAGTGGGTAGAGGCCGGAGTGCTGCTGAGCCTCTGCACTGCACACAGTGTCCGGAATGCCCAGCGAGGCTGCAGAAGCAGAGTTAGAAGATACGTGGAGAAGTGGGGAGCAGGCAAATTGCAAGAGTGTGGTTGAAATGCACTGAACTGTAGATGGGAAGACCGGCAATATGGAGACTAGGGCATGAGTAGTTCTCCTTCAGATACAGGAAGGAAGTAATGAAAAGTATTGAATCAGCCTGTTTCTTTTACTGGCTGTTCCCTGCTGTGGTGGGCCAAAATGTACAAACCCCTTAACACATGTAGTGTAGGAGTTTGGCTCTTCTTATGAATAGATACTTCTAAATGTATATCTGAAAATTGAGAAGCATCTATGCAAGAAAAAAAAGTCTCATGTGAATTAATATTTTTTAAACAATAGGTAAGTTTATATCCTAACCAGCTAGCATTTTTCTCAGGAGCACATGGATGAAGTATGCTCTTCTCAACTTCTAACTTCAGTAAGACGTATGGTTTTGACTCTCACCCAGCAAAATGATGAGAGCAAAGAATTTGTAAAGTTCTTTCATAAACAACTGGGAAGTATATTACAGGTAAGAGTTTATACTGTATGACTTACCAATATACCCTGTAGTTGGATTTTTTTTTTTTTTTTTTTTTTTTTTTGCCATTTTCTGGCAATATGCAATTTATTCAAGTAAATGTCCATTCTGGTATCCATTGAGGATGACATTTCAATACCTTTTTAGGTTATTCCTTTACCTGGTTTTAAAAAAAAATTGTATTATGGGACACTTGGGTAGCTCAGTTGGTTAAGTGTCTGCCTTCGGCTCAGGTCATGATCTCAGGGTCCTGGGATCCAGCCCTGCATCAGGCTCCCTGCTCAGTGAGGAGCCTGCTTCTCTCTCTCACTCTCCTGTGCACGCACACACACACACACACACACAGTCTCTCTCTCTCTTTCTCCCTCTTTCTCAAATAAAATCTTTAAAAAAAAATTGTATTAGGGCCCGTGTCTTCCTTTGACTCAATCATCTGTAAGGCCTACCCAAGATATAATAAAATTTTGTTTTGATTTTTCTCCTACCCAGTAAGAACATTTCAAGGTTGTTGTTTAGGAAGTATTTTGTGATATTTTCTAAAATAATTTTTTTCCAGTGTGGGAAATTTTAGAAAATAGAAACCATGTGTTGATTGTAGAGACTTCCTAGGCTATAATAGTAACTTAATGTTAAGGTTGTGATTCTCAACTGGGGGCAATTTTTCAATGCCCGCAGACATTTGTCACACAGGCAGAAAGTGGCTGGTACTAATGTCTTGTGGCATATTAACCTTGCTAAGGTTGAGAATCCCTTTGTTAAGTAAGGCTACCTTCTATATAATAAACATCTTTACAGTTCAATACACTCATATGTTATCCCATTGAGATAGTTCAGTGATGTGTATTATTACTCCAAACTAGGAAATATGTTTTTCTTTTCATCTTTATTACAGAAATTTCCCATAAAACTGTTCCTTTCTTCCTATTCCTGTTTAAATTGGTTTTAGAGAAAATATTATCACTTTGTCTATTAATAACTTTTTTAAAACCTGAGGTTTGATACAAATTACCATCACTGTAATTTTCCATTTTGTTTTTATTAAGGCAAAAGTATAAATTCAATAATAGGTTTTAAGTCATGCTGGCTCTATTTAATTGCTAACACATAATCTATAAAGAATATAAGACATTTCTATTGTTAGCAGTTTAAAAATGTTTAGGATAATTTTAAGTAGTTAGTTTGTTCCTACAGAAAGAAAGAACTCCATTCTAGAGTCAGGCTCAAAGAGAAATCGTTTATAATTAAATATTTTTGTTTATCAAGATCCATGCAGGGGCGCCTGGGTGGCACAGCGGTTAAGCGTCTGCCTTCGGCTCAGGGCATGATCCCAGTGTTCTGGGATCGAGCCCCACATCAGGCTCCTCCGCTATGAGCCTGCTTCTTCCTCTCCCACTCCCCCTGCTTGTGTTCCCTCTCTCGCTGGCTGTCTCTATCTCTATCGAATAAATAAATAAAATCTTTAAAAAAAAAAAAAAAAGATCCATGCAGTCCTTCCTCAGTTTTGTCTGCTGTTACATAATTGAGATGGATGCCAAAGTATTAATTTGGAAATAAGATTTTCTTCTAAGAAAATCTGGCTGCTTTTCTTTTATCCCATTCCTGATTTTTTTTTTCCCACAAAGGGACCTAGAGAAGAATAAAGATTAGTTTACAGTAAGTCTTGCTCAGACTACTGAAAATTTTTCATGAGGTAGAGTTTAAAATACTATCTTCTACTTTTTTCTCTAAGAAACCTATTCAGTGAATTTTTTTTTCACGAGGCAGCCACATTTATACTTCTTCCACAATTATGCTAGATAAGGTGGTTTTTGGAGGGAGGAGACATAGAACGTAGTTGTTTGCCTGTCTTCTAAATGGCATAGTCCATATTTTTAGGAAGAAAAAGAAATGCAGTTTTATAAAAAATGTCTAGAATATAGCTGACTTACTCATTTGATAATGCTGTATTTCAACTTGAATAGAACATAAGTTTGCTTTTAAACTTGATTCTGAAAAAGTTTAAATTAGAATGACTGCCTGGACTACATAAAAGGGGGGGGGGACTTGAAAAGTATTCTGATGTTAAGAAACGGAGAACTTCGTATTTTCCTCTCTGGGCAATTCAGCTTCTCACTGTGGTAATATGTATCCCCTGGCTTACTCAGGTGTGGCCTTGTGGCCACCAGTTCTAATTAGGGACTAAATCTATGGATGATCCCGTGTCCTGTTATTTTCTTTTTGTTTACATTTCAGGGGAGACTAGCATGGTTCCTACTTAGGTTAATATCACTAAAGAGTATTACTGTCTTGGGCACCTGGTTGGCCCACTCTTGGTTTCCGCTCAGGTCATGGTCTCAGGGTCCTGAGATCAAGCCTCATGTAGGGCTCCATGCGCAGTGGGGAGTCTGCTTGAGATTCTCTCCTTCTCCCTCTGCCCCTCCCCTCCCCCAGCTCGTGCATTCTTGTTCTCTCTCTCCCTCTCTCTCTCTCTCTCAAAATAAATAAATCTTTTTAAAAAAGAATAGGACTCTCTTCGTAGTAATCTTAGCCATTAGTTTTAGCTTTTTTCATACTATAAAAAGTAATAAAATTGTTTTTCCCTAGGTGAGTATTGTCATTTAAACTTGTTAATCCTCTGTATTGCTCTACCCACAATTGAAGTTTACTATAATCTTAAAATTACTTGGTTTATCATTGAATAGGATTCACTGGCAAAATTTGCTGGCAGAAAACTGAAAGACTGTGGAGAAGATCTTCTTGTAGAGATATCTGAAGTGTTGTTTAATGAATTGGCTTTCTTCAAGCTCATGCAAGATTTGGATAATAATAGTATAACTGCTAAACAGAGGTGCAAAAGGAAAATAGAAGCAGCTGGAGTGATACAGTCTTATGCCAAAGAGGTAAATGACATTCGTTTTGATTTTACGAGTAACTAGTTACAATTAGCACAAAAATATAGTTCTTGATCATTATTAACTAAAACCATACTTTATCTCCACCAACATATTTTCTAAGTAATAGCAGTTAATCAGATTACCTAAATCAGTACATATGCTAGCCACATACCGAGTCTCAGATGTGACAGCAGGGGCTAAAAGATCAGTAGTGCAGACAGGAATTGGTGACAGGAATTCTCAGCTGTCTTACATTATTGTCACTCAAGTCTCCAGAGAAGAGAGAAGGACTGGGATCCGGTCCTTGACCAGCTGTCTGCAGTAGCTATTCCAGCCCCGATAGATCTCAGACCTACCAGATGTATCTGTCACCCCAGCCAACACACGTGCTTGTTTACAAGTTAGGACTTTGGGTGCACATCTCTGTAGCTTCTTACACCTTATTAAATTAGTTTGATCACATGTGAAATTGGATGGGATTTTTCCCAACTTGAGGCATATCAGAAGGTTTCTCCCTTAGACCTCTCCCTCCTTTTGACTGTCTAATCATGAGAAGGAAAGCATGTCAAGACCCAAAACAGTAAGAGGTAACCCTTCTCCCTGAAATCTAAAGTAGAAAAAGTCAAGCCATCTATTTCACAATTTTCTTAATATTTTCACTCTAGACATAGATAAGTTTCAGATCGTTTCAGCCATTGCTAAGAGCCTGAAGAAAATTAAGCAGTATAAAACCATAATAAATGATTGGAAAGACTGCTTTAAGATAGGCAGTCCCCTGAGGCTGTTTGAGTGGGCGAAGTATGAACTAAGTCAAGAAAGAGGAGAAGGAGTTTATAATGAAGATGAAAGGGAAGAATATTCCAGGCAGAGAGAACTATAAGTGCAAAGACTCTGAGGAAGGATTGAGCAGTTTGGAGAACCTATCGAAGGCCAGGGTAGCAGGAACACTTCACATGAGGTGAGAGTGTAGGAGATGAGGTCACCTTGGTAGGTAAGGCCTAACTATGGGGCCTTAGCAGTGGTGGTAAGGACCTTCTATTTGATTTTATTCTAAGCATGATGGAAACCCATGGGAAATTTTGAAATAGAGGAGGGACATAATCTCGTGTGAAATTAAAAAGATTTGTCCAGATAGGAATTGTAGGAGAGAAAAGATAGAAGCAGAGACCAGTTGTAAGTCTGGTGCAGGAGCGCAGGTAGGAAATGACGTGACTTAGCTCCGAGCGCTCACCAGCGGATCCATTTTGACGGTTGAGTCAATGAGGCGTTCTTACGGTTTAGATGTGGATAATACGAGTAGAGCATAGGTTGCTTCCTGGTGTCTGACTTGTGCCTGGGGTACATGAAGGGCCATTTACTGAGATTGGGAAGACTGAAGGAGGCTGGGGTTTGGGGAGGGAGTCAAACATTTTTGTTCTGGAATTAGTGAATTTGAGATGCTCATTATTCAGGGAGATGTCTGGTAGGCAGTGCTGATTTTTGTTTGGCTTGTTTAAAAGATTTCAGTGAAAGAGTTCAATTTACATTTCTAAGAAAGCATTCAGCTCTTTGGATTGTGGTCAAAAACTGTAGCATTTGTTAAAGTTACTGCTGAAAGGTAACCCCTAAATTTTGTTTAATTTGCTTATAGGCCAAAAGGATTCTTGAGGGAGATCATGGCTCACCTGCTGGAGAAATTGATGATGAAGACAAAGTAAGCGGCTAATTAATTTGTGCCTAAAAGCAATGCTTTTGAGACAAAAGATTAAATAACTTTAATAACTTTTACTTTAATGTTTGAGAGAAAACTTTATCATCAAATGTCCTTTCTTCTGACAAAACTTTATTTTCTCTTAAAAACAGCTTTTTGTATTTTTTATTAGATCATGACGCATTTTTGTGATAGGCTGACTATATACCTTGTAAAACGTATTTTAAGGAATTTAAATGTATTTGTGGCTAGGACAAGGATGAAACTGAAACAGTTAAGCAGGCTCAGACATCTGAGATGTATGATGGTGACGGTCCCAAAAATGGGAGATCAGATGTTTCTGATCAAGAGGAAGATGAAGAAAGTGAAGAATGTCCGGTGTCTATTAGTAAGTGTGAAGGCTCCTTACTGGGTTTATACGTTAGCTCTTTATAGGTCACTTATCCAAACAGCTGGGTGGAGTTTAATGAAAGTACAGTTAGGTGTCCCGCAACTCTGAACGGTCTGGTGTGGCCCTGACCAGATGCCCTGTCCTTCTGCACCACAGTGTTTTACTGCTTACTGTTGGGGAGATTTCAGATAGCGTATATAAAGGACTTGGGCAACGCAGGAATGCAGTACATGGTAGCTACTATTAAGATTTAGTGCTGAAAATTTACTAAAAACTGTGTATTAATCAACTTAGACTTGTCCAAAGCTGAAACTCAGGCTTTGACTAATTATGGAAGTGGAGAAGATGAGAATGAGGATGAAGAACTAGAAGAATTTGAAGAGGGACCCGTGGATGTCCAGACTTCACTTCAGGCTAACACCGAAGCTACAGAAGACGCTGAACACGATGATCAGGTAGTCCCGTCCAGGCTCACTGGACACCTGCCCCAGTCTTCACTGCTGAAGGCAGATCCCTTTTTAAGGATGTTAGAATTTACAGCCTCCCTATTCTTGTGTTCATGAATGAATAAATCTTTTTAACATCCTCATTGAAATCTCAGTCAAACACTAGTTTATTTTTATATTTAGCAGTGCTTATATTTAAAGCACTTTAGTTTTTTGTTTTTTTTGTTTTTTTTGTTTTTTTTGCTGGGGGGGTGGTGGTAACGAGTCCTAAAAACTGTGGTTTTACCTAGAAGATCTGAATTTTTCATGTATCTTTATGTATTTCCTAGTCATACATGGAAACAGTATATAACAAAATCATTCCCTTTCCTACCTCCACCTCGTCCTGTCCCACAGGCAGCTTTGTATGATTTCTTTGGTTATTTAACTCTGTATTTCTGAATAGTATGTGTATATATTTATTTATTCATTTATGTATTAGACATTCTCTGTTAACTTCCTGTTATAGTAGGTGAAGACTTTTAGGTCACTTATGAGTCCTCATTTAATTATGTTAATCCTGTCCTCCTCATTCGGTTGTATCTTTTGCTTAAATCTACATTTAACCATAGATGTAACCAAACTACATAAATATTACCGACTGAACTAAGCAAATACTGTTTATTGCTTAGTCTTATACATTTTTTTCATTTGAAATTAATAATTGTCTGAATTTTTTATTTGCCTGATTTTCTTTGACCACATCCCCAAGTCTTTGTTCTGCCCAGCAGCAGCTGCATAAACTTCTCAGTGGACTTTTCTGCATGTCCCAGTTTGTCATTTTGTCCTTCGCACTCTGTCCTGGCTTTGGCTGTTCGTCAGACCTGCTCACTAGCTAGCAGCCTAGGAATCCCCTTTGTCATTCTTTTTTCCATCTGTTTCTGGAATCCAGTCTTGTCCTTCTTTGGCCTCATTTTGGTAGCGCAAAATCCTAGTACCTCTCTGAGAAAGAGTGCATAAAAGATAAATATTTTGAGACTTTATAGGTCTAAGAAAATCATAAATTCTTCCATGTTGAAACATCATTTCAGTGCCTCCTTTGTCTTCCAGTTTTCAGTGCCTCTGTTGAGAAGGCTGATGCCTTTTTCAGTTCTGATTCTTTGCGTTCTTTTTTCTTTCCCACACTGTAGTTCTCTCCCTTGGAGTTCTGAAGTTTTACAGTGATATATACATTGTTGTGCATCTTTTTTCATTCACTATACTGGGTACTCACCGGGTCTTTAAGCAATCAATAACCATGTGCTTTATTTTGGTAAATTTTCTTTTTTTGTATTGCTTCCCCACCATTTTTTCCTTTCATTCCTCTTGGAATTAATATTATCAGACATTATTAGCCCTCATGGGTTGATTTTCTAATTTACTCTCTTCCTTTTATCGTCCCCTTGCTCTTTTTGTTTTACTTTCTGAGAGATTTCTTTGACTTTAGTACTTATATGAATGTCATAGCTTTAATTTCGAAATACTTTTATTTTCTGATTACTTTTTTATAGCATGCCATTAGTTCAAAGAAGCACTGCCTTCTCTTACCCACGTGGAGGCTTTCCGCAAATGTCTGTGTACCTTCAGTGTTTATACTAAAAAATGATACACCAGAAAGCTGGTTGGGGTTGTTCTGGGCTTCACTGTAGCGCATTTGGGTAGATAGCTTTTTGACGGAAAATCCCAAATGTTAATACCTATTGGTCTTTTCTCTGGGATGGTTTGTTTCTCCAAAGAAGGGTCTTCCGTTCTCCTCTTTCCTGGGAGGAGCTATATATCCCTCCTTGGCTGCCTGTGTTCAGGAGCTAGATGCGGGAATGTGTTAAGGGTCCCATTACTATACAGACTTGTGCTGAAGCCTTCTGTTTTCAGCATGACATTTTATCCTGTCCTCATTTGTGCTTTTTTTTTTTTTTATATATTTTATTTATTTATTCGACAGAGAGACAGCCAGCGAGAGAGGAAACACAAGCAGGGGGAGTGGGAGAGGAAGAAGCAGCCTCTTAGCGGAGGAGTCTGATGTGGGGCTCGATCCTAGAACGCTGGGATCACGCCCTGAGCAAAAGGCAGACGCTTAACGACTGCGCCACCCAGGCACCCCTCATTTGTGCTTTCTGCACCCCACCCTTACCCCTGGCAGCCCCCGTGTCTGAGGCTCACTAGTTCAATTTATCCAAAATATGATCTCCCACTTTCTGTTAAAATTGGGGGAGGGAACCTTGATGTTTGCATTTTCTTTTCACCCTCTTTTCATCCACCCCTGTATTCCTCTTCTAAGTTTGAGGTGAATCTGATTTTGTTCTCTCCTGCTGAAGGCACTTGGCTTTATCTTTCTCCCCTCCTGATCAGTTCTTCTTCCATACATTTAACATCTACATATAAATGGGTATCTTTTAGTTTCATTCAAGTAGAGTCTGATTTGAAAAAAAAATTTTTTTTAAATAGTGGAATCCATAATACTCTAGTTCTCTATTATTTTGAGGTTAGGAAGAAAATGAAATATTTTACTTAGCCATCTTAAAGTTGCAACTACAGCCTCCTTCTTAAAACACTTTCAGAAGATATTTTTAAATTCCCTTGTATGAAGGCCTCAGGTTGGACAGACACCATACACTCCTAACCATCTCCTATATAATGGCCATATATTCTGGGCCTTGCTATTAAGACATCACTTTTTCCTTCTAGGTACTACAACATGACTTTGAAAAATCAGGAGAAAGCAAAAATGTCCCATCAGAACAAGAACCCACTACTAGTAAAGGCAAGAAATCTAAAGTGTTCAATTTTAAGGTTATTTAAAGTGCCCTTTATGTGCTTAAAAGCTAAAAAAAAAAAAAAAAAAAAAAAAAATTTAAGTTCTTAGCTAATGTAAGTTTGAGGGTATTTTGGACCTGATGTATGTCTTTTTTCTTGCCCTAAATCCTTTGTAGAAAACACCAGGGCTTTGTTTCTGCAAACAGCTGCTCAAGAAAAGTTGTCAAATAATTAAACACACAGACAAAATCTTCAAAGAAAGCATCTTTAGATACAAACATGGGGGATTTTTTCAAATACCCATTCCTGGGTATTACTCATGAATATCATTAGAAATTGGGTGGATTTCAGGAATCTAATTTTTAAAACATCCCCAGATGAATTTGATCAACTAATTTTAGGAATCATTGATAAGGAAAATTTGTAGTTGTCTCTTCTTTTAAGTCTTAAATGTCTTGATTACTCATTCATACATATTGTCTATTTGGTATAATAGTGAAATTTAACAACTGTTGCATTACACTAATGTTAAGACTTTCTTTTGATGACAGATGACCAAGATAGCATTCCTGTGAAACCCTGTTACCTCAATATCTTGGAAAACGAGCAACCTTTAAGTAGTGCTGTCCAAAAGGACGCTCTTACGACCATTGATTCATCTAAACAGCCAAACCCTTTGCCTTTACCTTTAACTGAAATTGAAACCTTGGTGCCTACAGTCAAAGAAGTTAAATCTGCTCAGGAAACTCCTGAGAGCTCTCTGGCTGGGAGTCCTGATACTGAATCTCCGGTGTTAGTGAATGACTATGTATGTATCACCTACGTTTCATATCTGTGTGTATTTCTTCCTTTTCAGGGTAACATTTTCAGTCTGTAAACACAGACTGTGTTTAGGTTTGTTTGTGTTTAGGTTTAGAAACTGCCAAAAGATATTTCTTACTCAAACTTAGTTTAAACGTGAACAGAAGGGTGGTAGTGAATTAAGATGATCATATATCAAAACCTAAAAGCTGTTTACTTTTTTCATAAGTTTATGACCCAAATGTTGAGTTTTAAGTGGCAGCCTTGAGAGAGTTCAAGTTCAGATCCGAATAGATGATACATGAATTACCATTAATCTCTTAGAGTACCCATGCTTGATATCTCAATAGTTTTAGAACATTTCATAAATCTTTGATAAACCTAAAAGTTTACAGTTTGACAGCAGTAGACTCCTTCCGGTAAATGACAGAAATATATGGTAGCAAATCTGTACTTAGGAGGTAGGTAGGTAAGTTGGGTTTTTACTCTGGATGTTTTTGTTTCCGTTTAATTTTATAGCATGTAGGTTATTTTTTGGATCGTGGATTGTGTTTTATATACTTTCTCTTATCGGCAAAAATTGAGGAATTTTTAACAACGTACTTTTAGTTCTAAGAAATGTGTTTCGTTTGGGTTTGTTTGTTTTTTTTAATTAACATCAGTTTTCTTCCTAAAGATACAGTTACAATTACAATTTCCTAATTTCTCAGAAAGGAAGCCTATAATATTTCAAAAAACATTACTAGAAAGAGTAACTTAACTGTTTTGATGGCTTCACCAAAAGCGAAATTAGCATTTACGACTCTGAAAGTTACCTGTTAGACTTATTCTTACCATAATTTAATGAGTGCATAGAGTTGCTCTAGGAGGCAGTCATTTGAAATTAACTTAAAGTTTGATTATAGAGGGACTTGAACTTGAAATTTAGGCAGGTCTTACTGAAGGTCTGCACAAGAAAGTCAAATGGCCAAAGTCATGGTTTTTGAAGGTGAATCTGATGACCGATGACTGTTGTCAAGGATGCTATGGTAGGAGGCTCCCTTACCTTAGGAACCAAGTACAAGCTTAATGAAAGAGCGGTGGGTGAGAAATGTTGAAAGAAGAGGAAAACTCTAAGGTTTCCGCTTGGGTAATTGGTAAAATGCTACTATTAAAAATCAGAAAGGAGAACTAGGAGAATAAAAGAATTCAAGTTTCAGAGAAACACTGAAGTGATCACAAAAGTGAATTATTAGATTCATACCTCATCTCTCAGCTTCCACCGAGTTGACACTGAAAGTCTGCATGTAAATGTTTATTTGTATTCTGCTGGATACACTCTGATGTGTTCTGTAAACATCAAGAAACCAGAGTTGTTTTTCTAATTGTTTTAGCCCTCAGTGTAACTGCTGTTTCTTCCTTTAACTTGTATAAGCGGGCTGGTTGTTTTTTCAAAGGGGGATAGAGACGCTCAACAGTATGGCCCACAGCTGCAAGTTCATGGTCCTTTCTGTGCACTCCAGCTTGCTTATTCATAGAGCTGAAAACACAGAAAAAAACCAAATAGGATAGAATTACTGATGTTTACTGGTACATAAGCATCCATTTTATCTGTTGGCATGGGTGACCTTAAAGGCTTAGCTCCAGAGAGAGAGTGGATTGCCTTCATTAAACATAATTGATCTTACAGGAAGCAGAATCTGGTAACATAAGTCAAAAATCTGATGAAGAAGACTTTGTGAAAGTTGAAGATTTACCACTTAAACTGACAATATATTCAGAGGTATTTTGCTCTCTTTAATTAAACTTGTCTTTATATGACAAGTACTACTGGGATGAAAACTGATTTTTAATATTTTTTTTTCATTCCAAAGGCAGATCTAAGGAAGAAAATGGTAGAAGAAGAACAGAAAAACCATTTATCTGGTGAAATACTATGTGAGATGCAGACTGAGGAATTAGCTGGGAATTCTCAGACACTAAAGGAACCTGGTAAGAGTTACCACTTTCAACCATATTATATTGAAAAATTGACGAACCTTGGTACCATCAGTTTGTTTTTTAAATCCACTACTAATACTTGGAAGATTTAAGCCAGATATTGGAAGGGAAGCATAATTCCGTAGAGTCTAGATCTTGTTGCCTAATTTATAAAGTGGTATTATCAGATATTTTTTTCTATTTTTAATATCTTGAGTTTTAGCAAGGTAATAGTGCAGTTTTAAAAAGGAAAGGTACAAAAGAATTCATATAAACTGGCAGGAGCCCATTTCTTTTAACAATTGGTTTTTAGTTATCTCTGTATCTCTAAATAATATTCTTATAATTTTTCTTAATTTAAAAAATTAAAAAAATTTAGATATCTCTTGTCTTCCCTATGAAAAGTGAGCATTTGGACTTATCTCTTTTTCATTATTATTTTTGGTTTTGCTGTTTGTTACCTTTGTTATTTTAAATATGTGTTTTCTAGTGTCATCAACGTTGGTCATTACTCAGCTGCTGCCCCCTTTTCCTTCTGCTTTCTCTATTCAGTTTTACTCATCTTCTTACATTAAGGTTATAAAAGCAAACACATTTTTGTAACTGTAATAGTTAAAACTTCTTTACTTTTTCTGAAGACCATTCTGTGTAAACGTGACTCACTGCAGAGCCAAGTGGTAATCCCACATTTCCGTCTTTATGGACCTAATAGCACAGCCCCTGGGCCACTCGGAGGAGAATGTGTCTTGCATCAAAATCAAAGGATTTTTTGTTATTCTTTACCAATTTTTATTTTTCCTAGAAGTGGGGTGAAGAGAGGGCGGACTAAATATCAGACCTTCAGCTAATTTCCCGGTATTGAGCCCAGTACTGCTTGTGAGAATCTCACCCGCACCCCTCCTGTTGGGTCCAGGCTGAGCCCCGCCCCCCCTTCCTTGCACCTCCATCTGTTTTGAGCACTTCAGGGATCTGTGTTGGCCCCGGGGCCTGCTCTCCCTCTAGCCACTCTTATTGGGTGGATTTTTAGTCAGTTTTACAGTTTGTTTTTTTCCTGGTGGAGTTTTAAGAGACAGGAAGTATCCACTTAGTCTACCATCTTCAAACAGAAACCCTCACCTATTTTTAAACTAAATTAGTATTTCCTTTATAATAACTTTATGCTAAAAGTTTAATATAAGAGAATAATAAATTCTAGTAAGTAATGTCTTAATTCAGTAATTTATAGCACATTATTCTGTTTTTCAGAATCAGTGGGAGCCCAAAGCGTATGAGATGTCTTCAGAGGCTCATCTAACTCGCTTTACATAGTCAATGCATATATGAACATGGCACTAAATAAACATGTTTTGATCTGTATAAAAATGTAAATTAGTTGACACTGCATTCTTGATAGGTGTGCTAATTTCTGCCCGTGGCAGTTTAAAACATCAGAAACTGAATTCTGGACAGATTGAAGCCTTGATACACTGTGGGTTGTTTTTCTTTCTTTCCTTGGGGGGGGAGGGAGTCGTCTTTTTTTTTTTTTTTTTTTTTTCCTCCCCTTGTGATGTTTGGTATCGTTAAATTTAAGATGTAGTTTTAAATAAAGTTTGGACTTATCTGTAAAGTACCTTTTTTGGAAATTATGTTGAATTCTATACAGTAAGTCACTGCTTTATATGATCAGGATATTTAGAGAAGAGCACGAGTTAGAGAAATACAGAAGTTAATCCAAAGACCAGCCATCAGGCCAGGCATCCAAATAATGTCAGGTATATTGCTGTTGTGTTTAGATACCTGCCTGTCTTATTCCTGTGCAAGAATAGGGCAAATTATAAAGGTATCCAGGATATTGGTGAAGTTATTATAGAATATGTTCAAATTGGGTAAATTTAGAACACTTAGAACTTACATAATTATCAGATAAATATTTTCCAGAATTCAATTCTGGAAATTCGGTCTTTAAAAAAAAAAATAGTGTTATATAATTAGGGAGTGTTTCTGCACAAACAAGTAACACTGTGATTAATTTTACATGGAAAACCAAACCCTTTCGAGTAGGGATTATAGAACTAATAATAGATTATAGAACTAATTTTTATGTACCAGACTATTAAGGCTCTGTATGCCTTCACACAAACCTGCCTTCTGAGATAGTAGTTGAAGACCAAAGCCATAGCACTTGATTCTGTGTGTGGTGGGAGAGCAGCAGATTCGCAGATGAAGTATTGAGTAGTGAGCTGATCTATGGGATTTCTTCATCACCAAGGAAATCCGTTTTTCAAAGGTGAATTACCTTTAGATCACAGACTTGTCATATACCCAAGTAAGGCTTCACAGAGCCAATTAATAGTTAAGTCAGTCTTACAGGTTTTGTTGAATAAAATATGTAGAATTAGTTTCAATTAGTGGTATTTGAAATTTATTAACAATTTACTGAAATACCCCACAAGAAAAGAAGTTGGTTGGTATTTCTTTAAAATTCTTAGTTGCGTTATACTTCAGTGTAAAATTATAATGACCAATCGGGCAGTGTTAAATGAGGATTTCCCTATGAGGACATTCACTGTATTGCTAATTACTTTAAATTATGTAAGGTATAGATCTCCAACATTAAAAAAAAAAAAAAAAAGCCTATTCAGAGAACTGTCATTCAGAATCAGGAATTCTTACCCAATTGGGGCTTGACGCCACCTGACTCCTGGGAAACTGAATCAATAAATTAGATTATATGTATACTCAAGTTCTATATGTTTTCTAGACTCTCAGCAGAAAGGGGAGAATTTCATGTTGACACACAAGCCGAGCCTTACACATATTACGGCCACGTGTCTCTACATGCAGATTAAAGTTCGGTCCAATGGAAGACCTGTACTTAGTCTGAGTTCTTCTCCCAGCACCTATGGACCTTATCTCGCTGACTGACTTGTGTTATAGCTGCTGTCATCTGCTGCTGTTTTCTATTTTAGAAGATAATTCTGCTTTAAAATACCTGGGGCTGAAGATCAGATAACTTGTTTTACACTTTCCTTAGTTAACTACTGCTCGAAGGTTAAGCATGAAATGTTCCTGTTCATTAATTTTTAAGGTGAAACTCGGGTTCTAGATAACAGAGGGAGAAAGGGCGACAATGAGGGAGAACCTGTGCAGGTCGAAAGAATGCTTCCAGTAATGAGCTCGCCAGACGGGGCAGGGACCCCGTGTATTTTGTGACATTCACTCTGGGTACATGCGTTTTCACTGTGAATAAATGTCTAGCCTCCATACAACCATGAACTGCATTTTCATTTAAACTGACAGAATCATTTATGCCGTAGAAATTATTCCAGAATTATGGCTTATTTGACAATTTTAAATGTAAAAAAACAAAAAACCAAACCAACCAGACAAAAAAATTGAAGACATAAAAAATAGTGACATAACTAGCCGGGGAGGAGACTTACCAAATTCGAGACCACTTTTCTTCACTGTAGCTGTATTCTCTTATTGCTTAATTGTATCTGTTTCATATACTATGTAGAGAATATTTGTATATCTACTCAAAGTTAGCCTGGCATGTTTCTTTATTGTCCAGTTTTACTGCACACAAACAGCTTATTCTTAACCCGTAGGAAGTAACTGGCTCTGGACATCTCATTTTCACTGCACAGACCCGGCTGCCCACTTGCTGGTCTGGAAGAGCTGTCGTTACTTGTTCTTGCTGTACAACTCTAGGTGCTGCTTTAATATGGTCCGTCTGTATACATCCCGTTGCTTCCTCAGAGTCACTGGTATCTCTGCCTGGCTCATTTTCCATTAAGGAACAGAGGGGAATCCTTTGCCTTTAAATAACTTTGATTCATATATAGTTTTAATTATCAGTTCATCTGCCCAGACTCAGGACTACCCTGGGCCAGCAATTTTCAGAAAGTTTTTGATTTGGATATTTTGAAAATGAATCGCATTATAAAGCTTGAGTTTGAGTTCTCACCTACATACCTAATTAATGTTCAGAGAGTCCCCAACCTAATGGTGGTTGGAATTATGATTTTTCAACTTGATGATGGTGTGAAAGTACAGGTATACGTTGGAGATATTTACAGGTCCGGTTCTGGACCACGGAAATAAAGTGAGTCAAGTAAATTTTTTTGGTCTCCCAGGACATATAAAAGTTTATGTTTACACCATACTGTAGTCTACTGACTACAGGGTCCTGGGCTCAAGCCCCGCACTGGGCTCCCTGCTTAGCGGGGAGCCTGCTGCTGCTTCTTCGTTCCCTCTGCTTGTGCTCGCTCTCTCTGTCAAATAAATAAAATGTTTAAAAATGGAAAAAAAAAAGCTAACCATCATGTGAGCTTTCAGCAAGTTATCATTTTGCTGGTGGAGGGTCTTGCCTGGATGTTGATGGCTGCCAAGTGATCAAGGGTGACGGTTGCTGAAGACCGGGTTGGCCATGGCAATTTCTTAAAATAAGACAACAGTGAAATTTGCCCACATCAGTGGACTTCCTTTCTCTCTAGCATACTCTGCTGTTTGATAGCATTTTACGCACAGAGCTTCTTCCAAAATTGGAGTCAGTCTACTCAGGCCCTGCTGCTGCTTTATCAGTTAAGTTTATGTAATATTCTCAATCTTTTCTTGTCATTTCAACAGTCTTCACAGCATCTTCCCCAGGAGTAGATTCCATCTAAAGAAATCACTTTCTCTGCTCGGACATAAGCAGCACCTCCTCATCCATTCAAGGTTTAGGAGATGGTGGCAGTTCAGTCACAGCTTCAGGCTCCTTTTTTTTTTTTTTTTTTTTTTTTTAAGATTTTATTTTTAAGCAATCTCTACAGCCAGCATGAGGCTTGAACTTAAAACCCCAAGATCAAGAATTGCATGCCCTACTGCCTGAGCCAACCAGGCACCTCTTCAGGCTCCACTTCTGATTCTGGTTCTCTTATTATTGCCACATTATCTGTAGTTACTTCTTCCACTGAAGTCTTGAACCACTCAGTCATCCATGAGGGTTGGAATCGACATCTTTCAAAGTCATGTTAACACATATTTTGACCTCTTCCCATGAACCACAGATGTTCACAGCATCTAGAATGGTGAATCCTTTCCAGAAGGTTTAATTTACATTACCCAGATCCATCTCAGGAATCACTATGACAGCTATAGCCTTACAAATATATTTCATAAATAGTAAGACTTTATAAAGTAAAAAATACTCCTTGATCATGTGCTGCGGAGGGGATGTTGTGTTCGCAGGCATGAAGACAGTGGGAGTCACGTCCATCTCCACCAGAGCTCTTCAATAACCGGGTACATTGTTAATGAGCAGTCATGTTTTGAAAGAAGTCTTTTTTTTTTGAGCTGTAGGTCTCAACCATGGGCTTAAAATACTCAGTAAACCATGTCGTAAACCGCTATGCTTTGTGTACAGAATGGGCATTGAGCACTGCCTTCAACCTAAAGTCACCAGCTGCTTTAGCTCCTAACAGAGACAGCCTAACCTGTGAAGCTTTGAAGCCAGGCATTGACTTCTCTCTAGCTATGGAAGTCCTAGATGGCATCTTCCAAAAGAGCTGTTTCATCCGCACCGAAAATCTTCTGTTTAGTGGAGCCGCCTGCATCGATGATCCGAGCTAGGTCTTCTGGTTAACTTGCTGCAGCTTCTACGTCAGCACCTGCTGCGTCACCCTGTACTTTGAAGTTAGAGACGCCTTCTCTCCTCAAACCTCATGACCCAACCTCTGCTAACTTCCACCTTTGCTTCTGCAGCTTCCCCACCTCTCTCAGCCTTCACAGGATAAAGCTCTGGATTAGGCTTTAGCTCAAGGAGATGTGGCTGGCTTGATCTTCTGTCCAGACCGCTAAAATTCTCTCCACATCAGCAATAAGGCTGTTTTGCTTTCTTAACATCCGTGTGCTCACTAGAATAGCACTTGCAATGTCCTCCAAAAACTTTTTCTTTGCATTCACAACTGGGCCTGTTTGGCACAAGAGCCCTAGCTGTCAGCCCTTCTTGGCCTTCTGTGTGCCTTCGTTATTAAGCATAGTCATTTTTAGCTTTTGATTTAAAATGAGAGACATGGCAACCTACTGAGTGGGAGAAGGCATCTGCCAAAGCCACATTCAATAAAGAGTTCATATCCAAAATATAGCAAGAACTCCTAGAACAATAGCAAAAGAAAAAATCTATTAAAAATGGGTGGAAGATCTGAATAGACATTTTTCCAACAAAGACATCCAGATGGCCAACATACACATGAAGAGATGCTCGACATCAGTCATCGGGGAAATGCAAATCAAGATTACGGGGAGATACCACCTCACGCCTGTCAGAAGGGCTAGCATCAAAAAGATAACATACGTGTGGGGGAGGATGTGGAGAAAAGGGAACCCTTGTGCACTGCTGGGAATGCAAACTGGTACAGTCACTGTGGACAACAGTGTGGAGCTTCCTTAAAAAATTAAATACTACACACACGATCCAGTAATGCCACTACTGGCTGTTTACCCAAAGAAAATGAAAACACTAATTCAAAAAGATACATGTACTCCTATGTTTATATCAGCATTATTTATAATAGCCAACACCTGGGAGCAACACTGTCCATCGATAAATGGGCATTTAAACACTTAGAAGCCACAGTATGGTTATTAATTAGCTGATTTCAATATTGTGTCTCAGGGAATAGGGAGGCCCAAGAAGAGGAAGAGAGATGGGGAAATGGGTAGTGGGTAGATCACCATATCAAATACAGTAACAATGAAAAAGTCTGAAATTTTGGGAGAATTACTAAAATGTGACACGGGCACAAAGTGAGCAAATGCTGTTGCAAAACGGTGTTTGTCGCAAGGTCGCCACAAACCTATTCGTAAAAATCACGGTATCTGTGGAAGCACGATAAAGCAAAGTGCCATCAAACTAGGTCCACCTGCAATCTCATTAATGCCCTCTCCAAATTAAAACAGTTCATACCACTCTCCAGTGGGAACCACTGTCAGCATTTTGGTAAACACCCTCCCCGTCATCTTTCTATATTCCAGATGTGTGTCTGATTATGCATAAGTACATCTATAAATAGGCTTCTACTATACCCTATTTTATAACTGCGTTTTTACCACTAAGCAGTACTACCTAAAATCGTAATGCCAGTTGTTATTTCCTCCACATTTTTTGACATAGTCCTGAGGAACCGATCTAAAACAATTAGCATCTCACCTATTTATTATGAATATCAAAGACTACAACTTTAGAAAAAACACAAGTTTATCTCACTTCATTTTTATAAGAGGAACAAAATCTGAAGTTGTATTTTTTAAGATTTTATTTATATCTTTAAGTAATCACACTCAAAATTGGGTTCTAACTCATGACTCCAAGATCAAGAATTGCATGTTTCTCCGACTGAACCAGCCAGGTGCACCCGAGTTGTGGTGTTTTTTTTTAATTTAAATCCTATTTCAACACAAATCCTCCTGTAATTCCTCTTGCTTCACGAAGATCGTATTAGCATCACCAGAGCATTGTGGGAGCGCATCCACCTGCACGTGGACACCACTGGGTTTAGAGGCGAAGGATTAGTCTTGGAAGATAGTGACCACTTAGTCCTAAGTGGAAGAACCCACCTACCTGACCCTTGTAATTTAATTCAGATGCTGTGTTCAGCTTCCGTTTCTCCACCATAAGCCCCGCCCTCAAACCAGCACGTGGGTGGACCCCGAATCAGCGTACGTGGCTGCTGACACTACTTCCAATGACTGTTTATTGAGTGTCATGAATACAAGTAACATTATACAAAATAAAGTGGATACAGTCTCGCCCAACTGGCATGCATTTCACAGTTAATTGTTAAAAGTCTGAAAGGTTAACAAGTTCTATTAGCACTTTCCATAAATAGACTGATTTCTGAAAAACATTTTTAGTAACTTAAGTTTTTTAAAAATACATAGTGATCAGAAAGACAAACTAAACATTTATTAAGTGAACGATATTTATGTGAGTTTATGGGTTCACCTCTCAACTTCCACAAGGCTTTGGCCTATTTGCTATTAATCCACAGAACCTGGGACTCCATGTTTGAACAACTGCCTGGAGTTACTGGGAGGTAGAGTAATCATGAAAGAGGGAACGTGTCAATTCTGTGTATGAAAGGCTGCCTTGCCCACGGAGTACTTCATGAACCCCAAAAAAATACTTCTATTCAGGGTCAAAGGCTCAAGTATTATTGCCTGTTAAGAGAAATACATAGCTGAATGTCTCTCTCATCCCCCTCCAATCAAAATTAGTGAAATTACATTGCTGTCACAGACAGCAAAGACCATGGTGTGCTAATTTTAATAGTAGTTTGAACCAGAAGGAAAAGAAAATCATACAAATATGTGGATTAAAGTGAAAAACAACAATATACAGATGTGCTGGATTCAACACCCACCGAGAATCTTGCTTCATTCTATGGAGGCGGGTCCCATAATAGATTCACTGCCCATCCCTGTCCCCAAATGTCGAAGTGAAACTGCAAATTCCAAATGATTGATTTTTGCACATAAAGAAGTTACCTGTAAATAGAACAATCAGCTGTTATGGCAGAAACAGTCCTTGAACTGTAAACATAAGACAAGCTCATGCCTCAACAAGAAACTGCCCTGAGTCTTGGTCTTTGGAAGGAGATCAGATGACTGCACTAGTTGGACGCGTGTGAGTTTCCATCTTCATGCCACGCAGCATTCCAGGAGCCAGGTGTGTGCTCACCAGCCTATGCAAGGGTCTGGGCAATCCCGCAGGTAAGTTTCATATTGACTTTTGGTAACATCCATCAAGGTTGTGAATACAGTCAGCTGAAAGAAAAGTTACTTTTATTTTAAGGATGTTTCCAATTCTGAGATGTCCAGACTTACATAAATTTCTATACATATCAAATTTCTTTATGAAGTTACTTAATATAATAAATTGTATATAAACAAAGACATTAAATACACAAAGATGCAAATAGTTACTAAGTTAATAACTACAATTATAGTTCACCCTTTAGGAATATAAGTAAAAAAAATGATAATTAAAACAACTACCTTCAATAGAGCCATTATTCCAGGTCATGAATATAAACAGGCTCAGGAGAGAAGCCCCTCAGCTCCTTACGAGATCTTATTCCTGAGTAGCCACTGCTTCACCACTACGCTCTAACACTCAGCTCTCCTCAACACTACGAACAGCAGTCACGCAGAGCCTTCTAGTGTAGACTGTGGACTATAAAAGCAGCTCAGCTGTGGCTGTCCTCTTCCTTACCGAATTTCTGATACTGGGGGGGGAGACTATGCAGGCACAAAGCTCTGTCTATAAACACACTTCAGACTTTGTTGACTTTTAAGTGTTAGTTGAAGTGTACAGCATGAAATTTCTGACAGCGGAAGTTAAAAGTAAAAGGCTACATTTAATTCAAATGTCATGGAAGTAAAATTGGAAACAGTACTTTGACCAATCTGGACATCAAACCACACTAATCAGTTTGTCATATCCCAAGAGTTACTGTTTTAGTCACATAAAAACATTTTTAAAAATCAACCTTAAGCGGAACATGACTTGGGGTCCCAGCTCTGACTGATTCAACATAACAGAGAATGATAAAAACACAGGACCAAATTACTTCCCTAAAAGTATATATATTATATATTTTAAAAAATACCTTGTTGAGGACAGGTTTTGTTGATAGGACATCATATATGGTTGCAAATGAGATATTCTAAAACACAAAAATAATTTAGCTCATTAAGTAAATGTAGATGTCAGTAGCCTTATCCATACAAATGGGTCATTAGAAACAAAGACATTCTTCAGTCATCCTCCCCACAATCTCCCTAAAAGAATTTCCCTTGGTCACTGCTAGAAAGAGAGTTAATGGTATTAATATATCACTCATTCTCTCTCTTCCTGCCCTCTTAATTCTTTCCTGGTTGTCATTCAGCTTCACAGGGTGGTGTCCAGCATTAGAGTCGAAAAGGCAAGTACAATACAATTTTGATCTTTCCATTCAAAACAAAACAAAAACTCAATACAGATTGTCCAGAGATACTCACCAGAAAGCTAAAAAATTCTTCAAAGGCCAAAGAAAAATGCCACAACTAAGATACTCTTTAAAGGTCACCATTTCTTTCTACATATCACATTGTGAATGTACCTCTTGGGTTGTCTGGTTTAGACACATCTTTGCAGGTGTTCTGCGATCATCAAGAAAGAAAGGGCTTTTCCAACGGTCATAATTTGTTTGTACCACATACCATCTGTCCTGCTTGGGGTTGAGTCTAGATACAAAAGGAGAAAGTCTGCTGAGGCTTCCTGCCTTAAATCCGTAAATACGTCAGTCTAGGCTTTAGTTTCTACTTATTCCGTGTGAACAACTGTACTTACTCATACACATCCAAAGATTGTTTTCTATCTCGTGTGATCACACAACCCTCCCCAGTCTTGTTGCCTCCCAGGATAAAGTATGCTGGGGCCAATATCTTGGTCTTGGTCAATATGTTCTTGGCTTCTTCATAACTACATAGAAACATTTTAAAAAAATAAACATTTTTGGGTGACTTGGAATGAAAAATTTTTAGTAGTAGAAACTAAGAGAACACAAGTATCTGAGAAACATGTTCTTTTAAAAAATGACGGTGAGCAATGGCTCAGGGAGGAACAATCCCCAACACCATGTGGTGAAACACTGAGATCTGAAATATTCCCTCTAATCTGAAGGACAAACCAAATGGCCTCAAGAGATTATCTTCCACCCTAGTTGTCCAAGCCTTTTACTCAACAATAGAAGAAGAAGAAATAATAATTAATGTTTCTAGGACTTAGGGAATAGAAAGTAACCTTGAAAATTAGGGCTATTAGAAATTGAAGTGGATTTTCAGAAAGGCCACTAAATCTTACTCCCTTGAACTCATTAAAAATAGGAATGATACCCATTTATTCTAGGTCACTTGATGTACTGCTGGCTATTACAAGATTTCCGCACCAGCACAGAATATAACTTCCAGGTTAACAGGTATTAACGGTTTAAATGAAGATTTTATTGTACAAATTTTCTTCAGTGTATGGGTGTATGTACAAATTTTCTTGTACATCAAGAAAAACTAATAGGTACCCTTCATACTGGCACTATCCTTAGGATTTTTTAAATAAATCAGTTTATTTCTTTGCTTTAAACAGACACATACACACCATGAATTCCATATGAATGTCAAAAGTTAACCTAAGAAACTGAAATAATTCTTCAGTGGAAGATTAGCTAGGAAATATTTTTCTATTCTAATACGGATAATTAAATAGACTACGATACACTAAAAGGATCGTACGCCATAATCAAGTGGTATTATTCCAGGGGTGCAAGAACGGACCAACATCCACAAGTCAATGTAATACACCACATCAACAAAAGACTCAAAAGCATACAGTCATCTCAATAGATTCAGAAAAAGCATTTGACAGAATTCAACATCCTTTCATGATAAAAACTCTCAACAAAGTGGGAATAGAGGGAACACGTCTTAACATAATAAAGGCCACATATGACAAGCCCACAACTAACATCATGGTCAATGAATGGTGAAAAGCTGAAAGCTCTTCCTCTAGTATTAGGAACAAGACGAAGATGTCTACTCTCACCACTTTTATTCAATAGAAGTACTGGCAGCCCTAGCCAGAGCAATTAGGCAAGAAAAAGAAATAGAAGGCCTCCAAATCAGAAAGGAAGAAGTAAAACTGTCACTATTAGCAGATGACATGATACTCTATATAGAAAATTCTGAAGACTCCACTAAAAAAACTGTGAGAATAAATGAAAGCAGTAAAATTTCAGGATACCAAATCAATATACAAAACTCAGTTGCATTTCTACACATTAATAATGAACTACCAGAAAGAGAAATTAAGGACACAATCCCATTTACAACTGCATTGGAAAGAATAAAATACCTAGGAATAAATTTAACCAAGGAGGTGAAAGACCTGTACACTGAAAACTATAAGACATCGATAAGACGAATGGAAGAAGACACAAATGTGTTCATGGATTGAAAGAATTAATATTGTTAAAATGTCCATATGACCCAAAGCAATCTATAGATCCAATGCAAATTCCAGCAGCATTTTTCACAGAAATAGAACAATCCTAAAATTTGAATGGAACCACAAAAGATCCCAAATAGCCAAAGCAATCTTGAGAAAGAAAGAACAATGCTAGAGGCATTACACTTCCTGATTTCAAACTATATTACAAAGTGATAGTAATCAAGACAGTATGATATTGGCATAAAAACAGACACACAGGGGCGCCTGGGTGGCACAGCGGTTGGGCGTCTGCCTTAGGCTCAGGGCGTGATCCCGGCGTTATGGGATCGAGCCCCACATCAGGCTCCTCCGCTATGAGCCTGCTTCTTCCTCTCCCACTCCCCCTGCTTGTGTTCCCTCTCTCGCTGGCTGTCTCTATCTCTGTCAAATAAATAAATAAAAAATCTTAAAAAAAAAAAAAAAAAACAGACACACAGATCAGACAGCCCAGAAACAAACCCATTTATATATGGTTAACCAATTTACAAGAACAGAGCCAAGAAGATACAATTGGGAAAGGACAGTAACATGCAAAAGAATGATATTAACGCACTATCTTACAACATACACGAAACTCAACTAGAAATGAATTAAAAATCTGAACATAAGACCTAAAGCCATAAAACTCCTAGAAGAAAATATAAGGTATAAAGTCCTTGACATTAGTCTTGGTGATAAGTTTTTGGATTTGACACCAAAAGCAAAGGCAACAAAAACAAGTGGAATGATATCAAACTAAAAAGCTTCCACACAGTAAGAAAACCATCAACAAAATGAAAAGACAACCCAGTGAAAGGAAGAAAGTTTATGCAAACATATATCTGATAAAGAGTTAATAAGAACTAGTTCTTTTATGATTCCTGGACCCAACACTAACACTGGGGGGTGGGAGGGCGTTTCCCACGTCCAACCCTGCAGGTGTCCAAGAACTGAGCTCAATTCTGACACTATCTACCTGAGATAGCATCGGATTCCATACTGGTTAAGGATTCAGACTCACCAGATTGCATTCCATCCCCCACTTCAGAGGCCAGTCCTAAACCCCATTATGTCAGTTGTAAGCATTACCTGTGTTTCTGGCTGGCTTGTTGAGAATGGAGGCTCCAACAAGCTCCTCTTTAGCTTCAGCGAATTCCCTAAAGTGGCTCACAGTACTCAAGGAAACATGCTTACCAGTTTATTAAAGGACATGATAAAGGATATGAAGCAACAGAGATGCATATAAAGAGATGCATAGGCAAGGATGTGAGAAGGACACAGAGCTTCCATGCGCTAAAACATGCCACTCTACCCAGAATTCTGTGTGCTCCCGTACCCAGCTCTTCAAACCCTTTCCTTCTTGGGTTTTATGGAAGTTTCATTACATCAGCATGACTGATTAAATAACTGGCCTCATTACCATAACAAAAGACAGCTTTATCATTCTCAACACTTAGGAAATTATAAGGCTTTTTGGAGTTGTGAACCAGAAATGGAAACAAAGACCAAATCTATATTTCTTGTAAAAAAAAAATCATAATATCACACTCAGACAACTCAGTAACAACAACAACAACAAAATCTGATTTAAAAATGGGTAGAGGATCTGAGTAGGCACTTTTCCCAAGATGATATACAAATGGCCAACAAGTACATGAAAATGTGCTCAGCATCACTAATCACCAGGGGAACACAAATCAAAACCACAATGAGTTATCACCTCATTCCGGCTGGAATAGCTATTATCAAAAAGTTAAATGACAAGTGCACTGCTGATGGCAATATAAACTGGTGCAGCCTCTGTGGAAAACAGTATGGAGGTTCCTCAAAAAATAAAAAAAGTACCATATGATCCAGCAATTCCACTTCTGGTAATACATCCAAAGGAAAAAAAAACCACTAACTTTAAAAGTCAGTGTTGATTGCAACCTTAGTAACAACAGCCAAGATACGGAAACAGCCCAAGTGACCATCGATAGATGCGTGGATAAAGAAGATGTGGGGTGTGTGTGTGTGTGTACACGTACACACACACACACACACACATACACACACAATGGAATATTACTCAGCTGTAAAAAAAGAAGGAAATCTTGCCATTTGTGACAATATGGATGGACCCTAAGGGCATTATGCTCAGTGAGATGAGTCAGACAGAGAAAGACTAATACCTCACGATATGACTTACATGCAAAATCTAAGAAAACTAAACTTATAAATACAGAGAACGGAGTGGTGGCTGCTAGAGGTGGGGAATGGGGGGTGGGAGAAATGGGTGAAGGGGATCAATAGGTACAAACTTCCAGTTCTTAAATAAGTCATTCCTGGAGATACAATGTATGGCGTGGTGACAACAGTTAACAATACTATATGACTAGTATACAGTTGCTAAGAGAGGAAATCTTAACAGTTCTCAACACAAAGTAAAGAGTTTCTATAACTGTATGCGGTGATGGATGTTAGCGAAACTTACTGTGGTGATCATTTCACAATACATACAAACCCCAAAACATTTTGTTGTACACCTGAAACTAAGATAGTGTTTTATGTCACTTATATCTCCAACAAAAAATAAAATAATTTAAAAATGAATAAATATTAAATGTGATAATAAAGCAACTGGACAGATTACCTTGTGCTATTTTCCAGAACTGATCTAGTGATAAACCCTATCCACATAGCATCTTTCTTTCCCAAAATCCATTCTATGACACCTGAAAGAAATCAAACACACACAGTGTCACAGGCCTGCAATTAAGTTAGATTATGGACCAGAAGACACAGTCCGGCCTTCCTCTTAAAACATCTATGAAATTCCCACTGAAGAACTCGACTCACCCATATAACCGCCATTGATACTGAAACGTTCATTTAACGTGAGACTAAGCAGTCCCTGGAAACAAGACAAAGCAATGAGGTCAGAAACGTCAAGCACCCCGTCTGAGGCCCTCTCATATTTACGCTGCTATGCCAAACCCTGGAGGGGGGAGTGCAAAGCTGAGTCAAAACTATACTATCACGTTCTCTGCACAGCTCGTAGCAGTTCGGAGCATCTTCATTTGTAGTGTGTGAAATGAGCAGGTGGAATGTTGTTGGCCACACTTGTCTGAGAAGGAAAATGAGAGGCAGAGAATAAATGCCTAACTTGTCTGAGTAGCAGACTAAAGACCAGATGCCAGATCTGTATTATATCCTCAGCCCTCCACATCCAGCCACATGCCTTTTCCTCAGAAGAGGCTCAGAAACAAACCTTCGTTCCTTTCCTACTCTTCTCCACCACATGGGCTCACACCTACGAAGGTGACAAGAAATGCAAAGGGATGAACTGGGCCTTCCTATTCTTCTTAGGTCCTTAGACCCCGCCTTTCACAGGCAGTAAAAGCAGGACAGGGAGCTACCTGTACAATTATGTAACAGTAGATTGCTTACCGGTTTGAATCCTGTTAACATGCCCACATAGCCAGCAAAGCTTGACGCCTTGAAGACGGTTTTATTGTTTCTCTGGAAGTCCAAGTTCACCGTCAAAGGTTTCAGTTGCTCAGTTACGACCCAGGTATTATTGTTTATATTCCACCTACAACGATGATCATAATGACGACTGTGTAATGACGACGGCCAGGCATTACAGCAGGTGCGCTACCTCCCTCACCCATTAATGATGAAGCCTCCCAAGAACTTTGTGCCGTGAGTGGTTTTACTCTCCCTTTTCCACATGATAAAACTAGAGGCTCAGAGGAGCTAAATAACCCAATACAACACAACCTACTAAATAGCAAACCCCAGATTCAAATATAGGTCTCTAATTACAAAGCCCTGTTACATTTTTTTCAGGAATGCTAAGAAGACGTAAAATAGAATGCTGTTCTTCATTTCTAAGCAATAAACTCGACATGCATCTGAGGCCTTCAATCAGGTTCCAGATTTCCGTGTACTAGGTTCAACTCAGTTACACACTCCCAAATAATGGGCCCATCTTGTCTCAAAACTAAGGAATCCGGTCTCTTCACTTCTGGTCATATCGGGCATGCTTTGGGATTTGCTTTTCATCAAGGTAATACGACATACTCTTCCCGAGGACTGAAAGTCACCATGTTCTTTACTTACCCAAGAAATACTCCAAAATCCATGTTTCGCCCATGCAGCAGATGACCTAATTTAAAGTAAGGAGACGTGAGGCAGCATAATCGATCCTAACTCAAAGCTGGACACTTAATTCCGGTTTATTGATATTCACAACTGTTCAATCCAACAGTAAGAATTAAGCAGCATCCTAATATCAGCCTTAATAAGATCGAACTGTTGTGCCTGTCACACTGGCCAGTTCCCCCTCCCAATCATCTGAGATCACAAGGTTCCGGGTAAAATTACAAGAAAAGGATCAGTGGTCCTTCTTTGGTCCACTCACAGCTGCCTGGACATAGCTATCTTAGCCTCACCTAACGTGACCTGCAACACACTTCCCTTCAGCAATTGTTACCTACAGCTGAACGCTTCAAGGGTCAGGTATAGGCAGACTTTCTACTGAGAGGAGAGGTCAAAATTAACAATAAATCAGGGCAAATCATCCTGTGCCTTGCATTCTGGGGACCTGCCAGAAAAATACATGGCAAAGTGAGGCTGGTCTACCTAGGGTCCCTTGGCTGGGAAATGATGGGCCAAGATTTGTCCTGGGCTTCAAGGAAAGGCTGGGATCAATAGGCATATAATCAAGTACCCCTGTGAGTACTTATACTAAATCATGAAAAATAGTATAAGGTAGACTAGGTGGAAGGGAAAGAATGTTTATAGTCCTGAATCATTTCTTCCCATTTTTTTCCATCCCTGAATTAAACTTTAATAGCCATTATGGTAGTCTCAAAATAAGGACAGTTTTAAATTCACTTTTAAAAATTTGCTCAGACTTTTCAACTCTATGCTACATACACAGAATTTGAAGAGGAAGCGTGAATGCTACAAGTTCTAATTCTATTTATTTAGATTTTTCTTTTACTTTGTACTTTGCACTGCCCACCCTCCCTCAGCACACATTTACCTTCTTTGTCTTCTGTTATTATTGAAGTACAAATGGTAAAAAATTCATAGAACACATTGAATGAAATAATCTCTCCTGTGAGAAAAGATAGGACATTTCTTGGTAAATATCAAGAACTATGACATTGTTAGGAAATTCTTTTTGAAGAAAAAGCTTAACAATCACCATGTGTGGGGTTTTGCTATGGCATACGTGTCTGCAGACCGGTCTGGGCACACCTGCACAGCCGGTCACGTGGACATGTCCCACCGGGCTGTGCTCTACAGACACAGAACAAGCCGCCAAAGGGTCAGCTGTTTGGGCAAGTTGAACACCCAGGCACACTGGGATTGTACCGTAACATGATGGCCAAATTTTTCATCAATGTGCTTCATTTTAATTTGGTTTGGGGGTGCTAACGTATGACAACTTTTTAAAAAAGATTTATTTGAGAGAGAACGTGGTTGAGTTGGGGGAGGGGTACAGGGACAGAACCTCCAGCAGACTCCCTGCAGAACATGAAGCCTCAGGCCGGGCTTGATCCCACAACCCACAAAATCACGACCTGAGCCCAAATCATGAACGACACTTATCTGACTGAGCCACACAGGTGCCCCTCGAATGTGATAACTTAATACATCTGGCTCTTTGTTATATACTGAACATGTATTTAGCTCACATTTTTAGAGGTGACAATACTTCTAAGGTGAGAAAGGAGATCCGGGAACTATTAATAAAATTAGTGCAGAGCTACCAAGAAAATCCATTTTAAAAAATTTTGATTTTTGAATATTTTTCCAAAACTGTATAATAATACCACTAAGCATTTAATTAACAGGCATACGTCATGGGCAACAAAGGCACAGCACATAGGGAATAGAGCCAGTGGTACTGTAATCGTGTCCTACCCTCGTGGTAAGCACAGCACAAGGTGCAGTGATGGGCTGAACCACCACACTGTACACCCGAAACTAATGCAACTCTGTGTATCAACTATATGCAAACAAAACAATTTATTTCCATTAAATAACGATACACAGCACACTTTATCACATTCATGTTAACATGTTAAGCTTAACATTCTTTTCCCATCCTAATCTAATGTTTATTTTTCTTGCATTTTGGTAGGATTCTGCTCTTACTTTATTACAAATCATGTGTTAATCTTTTCAATTCGTTTTTCTCTTGAGATATTTATATGTGGTTTTTATTTGCTAGGGTTCTTTACATAATAAAGGAATTAAAGACTTTTTTTTCATATAGGCTGCAAGAATATATTTCCAGTATGTTGACCATCTTTTCACATCACTTTTTTAAGATGCCATTTATTTATTTGAGAGAGAGAGAGAACATGAGTGGGAGAAGGGGCAGAGGAAGAGGGACAACAAGCAGACTCTCTGCTGAGTGGGGAACACAACACGGAGCTTGATCCCAGGACCCTGAGATCATGACCCAAGCTGAAGTCAGATGTGTAACCGACTGAGTCACCCAGGCCCCCCTACATCATTTTTTTAAAGAAGCAAAAAACAATAAAAAACCTAGCCATCACTGTTGATAAATATTATTGATTTTCAGAAATTTTGAATCATCTCTCTTGTTAAAAAAAACAAGGTACTACTGGCTACTTAAAATAACTCTATCACTTTGGTAGCTCAAAAATAAAATTTGGGTGGCAGGAAAAGTCTTTTTCATTAAATTAAATTGGAATTCATTAAAATTAAGGATTTCTACTCACTAAAAGACACCAGTAAGGGAGTAAAAATGCAAGCCCCAGACTTGAAGCCACAGAGAAGATATTCAGAATGCATATATCTGACAAAAGACTTGTAGCCAGAATATATATAGAATTCCTTAAAATCATCTACACTATCCAAAGCAGTCTACACATTCAATGCAATCTCCATCAAAATACCAACAGCATTTTTCACAGAACTAGAACAAACAACCTTAAAATCTGTACAGAACCACAAAACACACTGGATAGCCAAAGCAGTCTTGAAAAAAGAAAAGCAAAGCCGGAGACATCACCATTCTGACTTCAAGTTATATTACAAAGCTGCAGTGTTCAAAACAGTGAGAGAGGAAAACATGAAACAAGATGAAACCAGAGAGGCAGAAAAACCATAAGAGACTCTTAACCTTAGGAAACAAACTGAGGGTTGCCGGAGGGGAGGAGGGTGGAGGGATGGGCTAACCGGGTGATGGAAATTGAGGAGGGCACGTGATGTAATAAGCACTGGGTGTTATATAAGACTGATGAATCACTGCCCTACCTCTGAAATGAATAATACATTATATGTTAATTGAATTTAAATTAAAAAACAAATTTAAAAAACAGTATAGTACTGGAACAAAAATAGACACGTAGACCAATGCAACAGAACAGAAAGCCCACAAATAGACCCACAATTATATGATCGATTCATCTTCAACAAAGCAGGAAAGAATATCCAATGGGAACAAGACAGTCTCTTCTACAAATAGTGTTGGGAAAACTGGACAGCTACATGCAAATGAATGAAAGTGGACCACTTGCTTATACTATACACAAAAATAAACTCTAAATGGATTAAAGATCTAAACATGAGACAAGAAACCGTAAAAACCCTAGAAGAGAGCACAGGCAGTAATTTCTGACATTGGCCATAGGAACATTTTCCTACGTATGTCTCCTGAGGCAAGGGAAACAAAAGCAAAAATAAACTACTGGGACTGCGTCAAGTAAAAAGCTTCTGCGCAGCAAAGGAAATAATCAACAAAACTAAAAGGCAACCTACAGAATGGGAGAAGATATCTGCAAATGACATATCCAATAAACTGTTAGTATCCAGAATATATAAAGAACGCCCAAAAAATAAACAATCCAATTACAAAATGGGCAGAAGACATGAACAGACATTTCTCCAAAGAAGACATACAGATGGCCAGCAGACACATGAAAAGAGGGTATCATCACTTACCATCAGGGAAATGCAAATCAAAACTACAATGATGTATCACCTCACACCTGTCAGAAGGGCTAAAATCAACAACACAAGAAACAACGGGTGTTGGTGAGGATGTGGAGAAAAAGTGCGCTGTTGGTGGGAATGCAAACTGGTACGGCCACTGTGGAAAACAGTGTGGAGGTTCCTCAAAAAGTTAAAAAGAGAACTACCCTACAATCTATAATCACACTACTGGGCATTTAGCCAAAAAATACAAAAACACTGAATCAAAGGGATACATGCACCCCTAATGTTTATAGCGGCATTATTTACAATAACCAAATTATGGAAGCAGCCGAAGTGTCCACTGAATGATGAATGGATATAGAAGATACAGGGTGTATGTGTGTGTGTGTGTGTATACACATACACAATGGAACATTACTCAGCCATAAAAAAGAATGAAATCTTGCCATTTGCAATAATATGGATGGAGCTAGCGTGTGTTATGCTAAGTGAAATAAGTCAGAGAAAGACAAATACCTACCATATGATTTCACTCCTATGCGGAACTTAAGAAACAAAACAAATGAGCAAAGGGGAAAACAGAGAGAGAGAGAAATCAAAAAACAGACTCTTAACTATAGAGAACAAACTGATAGTTACCAGAGGGGAGGTGGGTGGATTAAGGAGGGCGCTTGTTGTGTTCATATGGAATTGCTGAATCGCTATACCCTACCCCGGAAACTAATATAGCACTGTGTTTACTATGTGGAATTAAACTAAAAACTTGAAAAAAAGAGAATGTTTTAAAACCAACGAAAAATGCACAAAAGACTGTAACAAACATTGCACCTTTAGAAGGAAGGAAGGAAAGAGAGATAAACTATCTTTTTTAACGGTTTTTTTTAAAGAAGCAAAAACAACCAAAACACTAACCAATGAAAGGGAAGGTCAATAGTTCTACAATCGTCTAGTCATCAAGAAAAAGCAAACGACACAATAACAAGGTTCTACACACTCAACCAAATGGCTCAAGTGAAAAATACTGACGCTACCGGGTGGAGAAGTATTAAGGAGTACCACGCCGCTTCAGTGGATACAACCGCGTTGGGAAACTGCCTGGCAGAATGTACAAGGCTAAAAGACAGCTACCCCGTAACCCCGTACATACCCAACAGAAAGCAGCACACGTGTCCATCAAAGACAGATACAAGAACATTCATAACTGCTTTATTCCTGATATCTGAAATCACCAAACACCCTATTCATACGGTAGCATACTACTCTGGAGAGGCACTCCAGACAGACGATTCTGGTACTCTGGGTAAGTACAATAAACCTGACACAACAGTTCACACCGTGTACAGGAGGCTCTTGTATGGTGAAGTCAGAATAAGCGGTTAACTTGGGGATGCAGTCCTAGCTGTGAGATGGCGTGACGGAGAATTCTGGATTGCTGGAATTTTCTGTGTCTTGATCTGAGTTGTGATTACATGCATTCATGCATTTTGAAAACTACTGAGCTGTATACTTGAGATCTATGCACTTTACTGTATGTAGATCATACCTCAATAGAAAAATTTTAAAGTACTTTATTAAATCTTATAAAAGCTACAAAGTGAACTTTACCTAAAGGTATCCCAGTAACAGCTGCAATCCCCTTCATTTCCTCCTCAAAAGGACCAGGGAAGTTGCCAAGTAGGCCAGGCTGGAAAACAAATAATTTATCAATCATTCGACCTGCTTTGAGATTTGGTTCTTTTACACATAATATATTCTAGATGCTCCTTCCATGATAAGTGAAAACAGTGATTTATAAAGCTCTCTTACGTCCTGTATTTCTAGGAGACTCTATCTAGTACTCAGTACTGGACCCCCCATTCTTTAACTCTTGCTTTTATTCCCTTAAACTCAACTGTTCTCAGGTATTATGCCAAGACCTATCTATGCCTGTTTTTTCCTGCCTTGTATTTCACCCTGTTCTCCAAAAAAAAAAGAGGGAACTTGAATAACTGCCCTTGGATGACCTAACATGGCCCACAAACGCATCACAACAAGTACTCCTTATCTCCACCCAAACTCACCGTCTCACCTTGGCACTGCATCCTCATTACTATATATAACCCATATAGACAATTCTGTCTTCTAGTCATTCACAAAACCTTCTGTCTTGGTTAATGGGCTTCTCAGGCTAAGACGCATTATCACAGTCTGTTAGCCAACAATGGACACAGGAGCAAAATCCCGGTGGACATATACTTTTATTGTCAAATGCAACTTTCCACTAAAAGTGAGATTACAATTTAAGCTCACAGTCTCTCGCTAATAAAATAACAAGCTTAAAATCTGCAAGTCTCATTTGTCACCGACTTGGTGTTTATGTCATGTGACCTAAGCCTATTTTCTTTTCCCCCTTAGGAATTCAAAGCATTACACAAGTGGGATATTCCTGCCAATTTAACCAACAAAGATGACTTACTGAACATGTACTAACCACTTATCATATCCAGGCCCTGTGCTTTATATACAGTATTTCACTTAATTCTCACAATGACCATATAAAATAGGCATTAGCGTATTCTCCCTGATGAGAAACCTGACGTTTCACAGCTTAAGAAACATGTCAAAGGATACAGTTATTAGGTGACTGAGCCAATCCTAAAATCCAACGTTTAAGGGGGAAAAACCCAATGTTGTCTGAATCCAATCCTGGGCATGTACCATCCCTGCTGGCATAATAGGGGGACAGAAGGGGCCTCTTGTCTGCTGCTCCTGCCAACCTTCGTATGTGGGGGAGGTCTGGTTAGTATACACGTGAAGGAGACCCTTAATCAAAGACTCTGAAAGCATAAATACGAGGGAGAACAGAGTTGGTGGCTGGCAGGTGCCAGTGTCACAGGGATGATATGCCTAGAGCATGCAGTCTCTAGGACTCAATGGTGCTTAACTAGGGGTGGTTTTATCCCCAGGGGAGATCTGATGATGTCTAGAGGCATTTTTGGTGCTCACAAATGAAGGGGTGCACCCGGCGCGTAGAGGCCAGGGATGCTGTTAAACATCCAGCAATGCACAGACAGCCCCCACAACAAAATATTACCCCATCCCAAACGTCATAAATGCGGAAACACGTGCCCCAGGCCCTCGGTGACCTCTCCAATCCTTTTCCCTGCAAAACACTGAGGGTCTCAGGGCAATGACCAAAACACGGTGAAGAGGATCTCTCGAGGGCTCTAAGGGCCAGGCCCTAGATTTTCCATTGGTTCCACCTAAATTAAAAAGGAGCTGAAGAAATAGAGTCTTCCTGCATGACTAGGGGGAAAATGAACTGATTTGGTGAATACACAGCTACAAGAAACACTCAACCCAAGTGAATTTCAACGGTCACAGCTACTGAGGGACTCCATTACGTACAGAGCTGGACTGAGTATGTTTGTTGGTCATATGTAGAAAAATCTCTGGGTGTCCTGAGATACAGAGGCCAAGTACTTAAAAAAAAAAAAAAAGCAAATTTTCAATACTGAACTTGTAAATGTAAGTACAGTTGACCCTTGAACAATGAGGGGGGTTAGGAGTGACCACCTTTTGTATAGTTGACAATCTCCGTATGATGTGTGACTCTCCCAAAACCACTAACAGTTTACTGTTGACCAGAAACCTTACCAATAATACCAACAGTTAATTAACACACATTTCCTATGTTATATGTATTTTATACTGTATTCTTAAAATTTAAAAAGCTAGAGAAAAGAAAATGTCAAAAAAAATCATAAGGAAGAGAAAATACATTGACAGTACTTTGCTCTATTTATTAAAAAAAAAATCCATGTGTGGGTGGACCTTTCCAGTTTAAACCTGTGCTGTTTAAGGGTCAACTGTATGTCTAAGGGGAAGGACAGGCCATACTCCCAGACGAAATATATATGTGCTCACTGTTCTGTAACTAGTCCATACTTTAAAAAAAAAAAAAAAAAATTAAGGGGCAGTTAAGTGCCAAATTTTGCCATGCTATTTTGTGTCCTGTTATTCATGCATTACCAAAACCCCAGAATTTTAAGTCCCTCTAAATTTTGACAGTGGTCTAGAATAAATGCAAACTTGCCCAAAAGCTCCTTAGGAGAAGTTGTCAAATACGCCTTTAAAGAAATACCAGAGCCTTTGCTGAACTCTGTGTATATATGTGGATGTGCGTGTGTTTAAAATTTTTCGTGGGAAATGATATTTCTTACCAACTTTTGATCCACTATCTGCATAATTTTTCCACTTGGCACAAACGCATTTACTAGATCCCTCAGGGAATTCACTATAATCCGTAGCTGAAAAATAAATAAATTGTTTAATTTATAAGAGACATAAAAAATGTTGACATTTAAGATTAATATTGGTAAAATGAAAACAGAGACCTTTTGATTTCTCCATACATAGTTAAACAGAGTGCTATTTGAAAATATTTTCATCTAATATATACACACATCTTTAACAGGCTATTTTATTAATTAATCAGAAAAAGGCAGATGATAGAAAGAAACAAAGGCAAAGGCAAGTAAAAAGACCAGGAAGCTACAGAAAAATGGCATAATTTCTTCTATTATTGTTAACAGGCGAAAAATATCAAAATCATATCCTTAAAATACTTGGTGTGTAATTTCATGAAATGCTCTTTTAAAAATGCAATTATGTTCAGTAATGTCAGAAATAGAAGATTTAACAATCAGCATACCGCTGGTGCCTTGTCAGCCATCAATTCGTGCCATCTTTTGTAGGGCGGTAAGTCGAGATTTATGGTGTACCATGGAACTGTACCCCTATAGCTGTAATGAGAGGTGTAGCACCGTGAAACGTCAAAAGCAGTTTTTGATGGGGGTTAGACAGTTACAGCGAGGTGCGTATGTCAGAGGCATATTCTTAACAATAACAGAGAAGTTGGTACTCAAACCAAAGTCTGCAGAAAAGCTCATTTTCCCAGCTAGTGTTTCTGCCCTATGCTGTATACACAATCACACATAATTTCAGAAATCTCAGGATAGAGTTATACATTCTGGAAGGTTAAGGTGAATTGGTGGTATGTGAAAGAAGCAATTTTGGCTCAAGAGCCTCGTGTCATCTGAATCTCAGTGGTAGAAAGTATCTGCCTTTTTTGCCCTCCTAAATCTCTGGCTCTGGGCACGTCTCTGGTTGGTTTCCCAGTCTCAGAATTCCCTCTTAGACAGTCACACTACTGCCAAATCATTGTCTCCAGCACTGGCTTCAGTAAGGTCACCTTTTAAGCCCCCAGAAGTGGCAGCACGTATTAGCTTCCCATGACCGGCTTCAAGAACCTTCTCTACTCAACTCAGTCATGAGACTCTTCCTGCCATGCTCCCTCTCTCTCCTCATGCTTCTGTTCTTCTGTTCTCCTGTTCTCTACCACTGTTCTCTGTAACTACAGAAACATTATCTTCCGGCTCTTGCTACTAAGCCTCTAAGGGTGTGCCACTCAGTGATTTATCAGCTTAGACCTATGCCTAAAAATAGCCAGCATTTGCTCCATTATTATTTCTCTGCTCCAGAGAAACATAAGGTGCATGCTGGTGTGAGCTACAGGAGCTGATCTCTGTATTAAAAACTATGATACTTAATTCCTAGAAAAAAGCTTAACATAAAAACAAATTAACTCAGTTTCCGACTGATCATAATTTCACACACAAAATTTGGTCCCATAATACAAAAAAATAATTCTTGTTATTATTACAGGCGGGTGCTACTAATGGCCTCCCTCCCTGCCAGCACGCACTTAGATTTCCATGTCTAGGAGCAAGGGTAACGCAGTGGCCACTGGAGCTCTGCACATGGGTGGTACTACCCTAAGACAGGTTTTCTGAACTCCTATCAGCTGCTCTTCCCCTTAGAATATCCAACAAAACCCAAACCTATATCCACCTTAATCTCCTTATTCGTCTTCAGTCAAGAGCCTTGGGCAGGCTCAAGGATTCCAAAGAAGAAATGGAGAGGAAATAAACTTAGTACAGCAAAGGATTAGATTCAGTGGGCATGGGGAGACCCCAAAACCTCTCTATAATAACACCTCCACCTTTGAAAGAACTGTGAAACTGATTAACAAAATCATTTTAATAACTGAAGATTAGCCATGATTCCACATTTTACTTCTCATTAAACATTTTTCTAAAATATCTCTGTATTGTAACAACTGTACCTCAATTTCCTGGAGGAATAAATAGTATCTACCTTATTGAGGGCAGTGAAGATTACATGAAATACACAAAAAATACTCAGCAGTATCGGTATTCAACCAAGAGTCATTACTATAGAATATTTTCCTACTTTACTGCCAACAATAAACATCACTGCTTTATGTTGGAGACGTAGCATCTGCTGTGCCCAGGTCATCACAGTCACTATTAAGAAGTGACTGAACCCACCTGGCTCCACAGGTGGCTCGGAAACTAGTCCAAGTGACACAACACACGCACACGCAAAGAAGAAGGCAGATGCTAAGCGCCAGGGAGCAGTAGAAAATAAATGCTAATGGCCTCTGGATAGATTCAGGGGTGCTCCAGCTGTCAGTCCCTTGATCTCCAGCCCTGATGTGACTGGTCAGGCTGGATAAACAGGTGTTTCTCTCCTCCCTCACAGATGCCCGTGCATACCTCCGGAATCGACGCACTTGATCAAAAATAATGTACAAGAGGATTTTGTTGTCGTTCAAGGGTACATGAATACCATGCCCCCCTCCCACATCCTGAGACACATGTAGAGTTCAGAGGAAAGGATCAGAGCAGAATGGAAGACTCTTCTTTACAACAGCCTAGGGGAGTAGGAAGGAATCCAGGAGAAATACCAGGACGAAGATATTTACATTGTATGGGTAGATAAATAGGAGTAAATGTGTTTATCTGTACATGTGGGTTTTGTACACATGTCTTTGTACACATGTGTACACATACGTACACTCAGCAGCCTGGAGCCAGTTAAAAGCCCAAGCAGGGAAGGTTTGCAGGGTAATCAATTCATAGACACATGTAAGGCACCCGTGAAAGGGAGTAGGGGAAAAAAGCCTTAAACATGGAGGGTATTCATTATGTGTTAAATGAATTGGGGCAGTGAGACCAGTCAAGAGATGCATGTAATCAATAAGGCACTGGAGACCAAGATGTTGCCCGTGTTTACACAAAAGAAGACCTCCAGAGAGCAAGCCATTAGAGAGAGGGCTGGAAGGCACACTGGCTTTAGGATGACATAGAAACTGATTACTTCCTGCCAAATATTTGCCTCTTCCCACAGAAAAGTGAGTAAATCAAAAGAATTTCGTGTATTACAGCGGCACTGTATCTGGGGCAGAAGCTATTTAGAATACGTCATTTAGGCAAGTGTAGTACGATAGATATATTTGGAATGCTACAAAAAGCAAGAACGTCATCTTGGTATTTCTGGTTTCTGAAAATTAATAAAAGAAAACGTCATTTAGACTGCAGTCGGGGGCGGGCAGGGTAGGTCTCCTGCCCAACTGCAGACCCAACAAGGAAGAAAGCCTTTCAAGTTGATACTACTTTACCATCCCAGCCCGGGAAGAAAGGTTGCCCCAGCAACAGCCTGGCCAGTGAGAAGCCACTATCCTTCCAACTCCCAGTTTACTCCAGTGGACTTACTTTAATAGCCTTCTCAACTTCCCTTTTTCCTTTAGAAAAGAGCACTCCTCTCCTTTGTTCTGCAGACTTGCCTATGGTTTTGCCCTAGCTTGCTTGTCCCTCACTATAATTCTCTGCTATTCCTGAATAAACCCATATTGCTGGTAAAATAATTGGCAGCTTTATTTTGAAGGTTAACATTACTTGGTGATCAGAAGTGGAATCCAGAGAAAACCCCCAGCAACTCCAAGGCTGGTGAGCAAACAGGTGCCAATAAACCACAGAGCCACCTGGGCTCCCTGCTTTCTTGACAATCCTGGGGCTGGAGGGTAAGTTTTCCCTGGGATTCAAGCTCCTCTCTCTTCATGTTCAAGCTCTCCAGGCTTTATTCGGGATCTGTTTTTTTGTGTCTGTGTTTTTGTTTTGTTGACTCCTTTACAGAATCAGAGTGTTCCTGTTGTAACTGTACCGACTCCTGTGTAGAACCGGGCTGTTCTGAACTGACTCATTTTGGGATCGGACTATGCCCGCTGGATATGCACTAGCTGTTGGTATGACTCCAATTTGGAACCGGATTGTTCCTACTGGAAGCATACTGGCCTTTCGTCTGATGCCTTTTGGAAACAGGCTGTTCCTGTTGAAACTGTGCTACTGAGCATGTTTTCTCTTTAGAGAAAAACATCTAAGAAATGGGATCCCAGTCATCAAAATGCTTTGAGGGTCCCCGGGCCCTACTGGGATTTCAGCTGGTCTATGTTTAAAAACTATGGTCCCTCTGCATGTACATTTATAACTAAATACACTAGTTAAGCAAAAGTAATTTAGAACTTCACTGGCCCTTATGGGGAACTTTGGATCTCCCCAAACTTGGTTGACCCAAAAGTAAATTAGAAAGCACAGCCACTAAAAAACAAACAAAAAACCTAAATGGGATGCCTGTTTTAGATGATACCTTGAGGCTTCTGAAAAGGATTCAGTATCTTTGTAAGATATTATTTCTAAATTAACTGACACAACAAATGAAAGAAGTCAAAATGGTTTCTGAGACCTCTTTTTCCCCTCTTCCTTCTTTGTTTCCAGACACCCGGCAGGGGCCATTTTCCTTTATTCTCACTGCTGAACTTCTTCCTCTGAAACGCTCCCTGCTCCTTCTCCTGAACCTGCTAAAACCTGCCTCTTTAAAGTTGAGTCTGCTGAGGATCTTCAGAAACACCAAGTTTCTTATGCTCCCTGTACTAAGGGAACTAGGCAAGCCATAAAGAGTTTTCTAAAGTGACTGGCGACCTCCCCACCCCCACCCCATAGGCTTGCTATATTTAACTATGCAGTACATTTTTTAGTATTCTCGCTGATGAGAATAGCCAATATCTTGGCTTCCCCAAGAACAGCAATACAGCCAGATGATAATATGTATCCAGGGTTTCACAGAGTCCCTCTTACTTTTTTTTTTGTAAGATTTTATTTATTTATTCGACAGGGATAGAGACAGCCAGTGAGAGAGGGAACACAAGCAGGGGAGTGGGAGAGGAAGAAGCAGGCTCATAGCGGAGGAGCCTGATGTGGGGCTCGATCCCACAACGCTGGGATCACGCCCTGAGCCGAAGGCAGACGCTTAACCGCTGTGCCACCCAGGCACCCCCCTCTTACTTTTCACAAACCTTAAAAGCTGATTTGGATGACAGAAAATTTTGGGAAGGCTCTACTTTGTTAAAATATGTAGGTGACTTCTCAAACTCCCTCACAGGAGACAACATCTTCCTGTAAAATTTGTAGCCTTAAAGGAAAATAAAGTCTCCAAAGTGGGGGAGGGGAGAAGCAGTTTGCTCAAATTTGAGTTTGATACTTAGGACATCTGATCTCCAAACAAGGACTACAGTCAGATCCAGATGATATCCCTTATGATTGTTGACATGCCTTTTTTACCCCTAATGACAATTTGTAAGAAACTCTTCTAACCAAGGCAAGCCTTTTCATGACTTCCTGAGAGTTCTTACTTAAAGGATGTAAATGGTAAATACTGTGTGGGGTATGTTATCGCAACCCCTTTTTGAAATCACCGAGCCAGCATCTCTACCTTTGGCTATTTGTACCCAACAGGCGGAAATATATGCCCTTGCTCAAACTTGTCCCTTAGCCAAGGCTAAAAGCACAAACATTTATACCGACAGTCAGTACGCCTTTGGACAGTTCATCACTTTGGAATATTATGGAAACAATGAGATGTCCTTACCCCCAGTGGGAATAAGATTAAAAATGACTCTTATGTCCAAAATGTACTAGATGTCATACTTTTGCCAGCTGCTCTATTAATAAGGTTGTTGGGCGTACCAGAGTTGACTCCCTGGAGACCAAACAAAACCACCTCACTGGTATTTCCACCAAAAATGCTGCTCTCAAGGAGACCAATAGCCAAACCTCTGTCACGGTCCAAACGGATGTTCTCCCAGATAATTATTTAGAAAAATTGGGAAGAGATACCCAACAACTGACTCTAGAGAGGGAGAAACGATATTGAAAACCTAATTATTGTTGGCTTGATAAAAAGAGACTCTGGTTTGGACCAAACAGTCTGGCCCTACCAGAAATTCTAAAATTCCCATTACTTACATGCATTTAACTAACAAAGTGTTAGTACATACCTGTATTGTATGCTTACAAATGCACTGTGTGTGCTCTTGGCAATATTCACTATTCTTTCCATCGTCTCTTTAAGCAGAGACTTCCAGGAGGCATAGATGAGTCTATATTTGCCTTCAGAGGGAACACCTCTCTCCTAAGTTGGAATCAGTGCCAATAAATATTTCAGTTGGCTACTTTCAGACCGAGAGTCCTAGTTTAGAGCCATCATACGATTTGAAGTTCTGTTACTTCTTCTGTTTTGTATAATTATTTTAAGTTTTGTATTTTGTTTCCAATCAAACTTTAAAAAAAAAACAATGTACCTAATAAGATGATGCTGGTTCAATGCTCTGAGAAAATCTCCAACACTTACGACCTCGAGAAGATACAGACTTTAGATGGGAAGTGCCTGAGTGTTCTCTACTAACCTTCCTTGTTAACTCAAACGTGGCTTTAAGTGGTTTCCAACTGTTGTGCACCTCCCTCCTTGCATAGAACATGACAAGCAGGGGCGCCTGGGTGGCACAGCGGTTAATCGTCTGCCTTCGGCTCAGGGCGTGATCCCGGCGTTATGGGATCGAGCCCCACATCAGGCTCCTCCGCTATGAGCCTGCTTCTTCCTCTCCCACTCCCCCTGCTTGTGTTCCCTCTCTCGCTGGCTGTCTCTATCTCTGTCGAATAAATAAATAAAATCTTTAAAAAAAAAAAAAAAAAAAAAAAAAGAACATGACAAGCAGGAAAGGTCCTTCCTGGCACTGAGCGGGAAAACCACTAAATATGGAAAACCTGACTCTTGATCACTGATGCTTTCAAAGAAAGATTTTTTTATAATTAATTTCTTGAAGATTTTTTTTTAAAGAAAGTTCCACCCCCAACATGGGGCTTGAACTTACAACCCTGCAGAAAGAAAGGAGCCTTGCAAGTTGATAGTACTTCAGATACTACTTTACTACCCCGTGAGGAAGAAGAAAGGCTTTCCCCTCTGCCCTGGCAACATCCCAGCCAATAAGACACCGCCATAACTCAGCCAATGAAAAGCCACTACGCTTCAAACGCCATTTACTCCAATAGACTTTTTTGTTTGAACAGCCTTCCGAACTTCCCCCTTTCTTCTATAAAAGAGAGTTCTCCTCTTTTGTTCTGCAGGCTTCCCTATGGTTTTGCTGTAGCTTGCTTGTCCTGGATTGCAATTCTCTGCTTTTTCCAAGTAAACCCATGTTTGCTGGTAAAATAACCAGCAGTTTTATTTCTAAGGCTAACAGGTTAAAGCTCTACTCTCCCTTCCCCGGCCGCAGCAGGCTACTTTCAGAGAGAAGGAAAGCAGGGCAAAAAAAGATTACCCTTCCATATACCTTTCTCTTCTTTTCCACATTCTGTACTCTCTAGGCTGGTGGGCTATTCTTACACTTTTCTCATAAACTCATTTAGCCACAAAAGATTTGAAAAGGCCATATACCTATATTAAAAATATTAACATTAAATGCACTAAAATATGACACTGGCCCTTCCCTTATGTTTTTTAATCCTGTTTTGTCCTTCACAGCTTTGATTATCATGCCAGGGGGTTATTTCTTAAAGGTTTCACATGTAAGACCCTACCCTTTCTTCCAATATAATCTGGTGGTTTATATTCAGGTACCACAGAAAGCCATGGTTCAGCTCTGCATTTGTCAGAATGAAAAAATCCTTGGCAGTTGACAGAATTTGCTGGAGAATGCAAATTCTTTTTCTCTCTGATTTTGATAGACTAGAAATGGGCATTTCAGTCATGGCGTATTTCAATATCTGTCCAGGATCTTAGCAAATACATAATACACAAACCTGAAAAAAAAAATCTGTCTCAGAAGAAAAAAAATTTTTTGTCTCAAGATAGAAGAGATGACTTAAATTTTTCTTCATTATTGTTACTTTTATGAGATAATTACATAGGGAAAATTCTCCACAAAGACTAAAGTCAGTTTTGAACATCTGATGTTTACTCACGTTGGTCCAGAAGGAGGATAGGTTGATTTTCTGCAGTTTTCTGTCCACTAAAAAAAAAACAAAGAAAATTAAGTTTCAGAAAATAATAAACTGAACGGGAAATTTGCAAAAACAGTTAAAACTGTGTAGACAAAATCAAGCATGATTTGCCCTTTTAGATAATTTCGATACTGCTTAAAAGTCTTTTCCTCCCACCAAAAAACTTCTAAAATCTCAAACTTACAGGCATTTTCAGCCCTAATTCAATCTGTACTAGTGCTGTAATTTGGATTCTATACTGCAAACATACTGAATAAAGAAGAAATGTTAAGAAAGCAGATGGAAACGTTTATGTCAGAAAGCCTGATTTATCACTAACAGTAAACTAAATCTTGATAGAATATGATGTCAGTTGAATTCATGAGCCAACTCCATTGCAACAGAGATCTGCATCCCAAACCAGATTTTCAGGACACACTGTACAGGGCCCTTCATAATCTGGCCATATTTTACCTCCCCAGCCTCCTTTCCTGCCACTCCTCCTCCTATCATGCATGGCCACATGCAAACACATCCTCTGATCTCCGACCCTTCCCTGCCCGTGCACGCGCTGTTGCGGTGGCCTAAAATGCCTTTTCTCTACGTGATGAACTTTGGACTTTAATTTCTAAGACCCGGTTCAAATACTGTCTTTTTGTGAAGTCTTCCTCTACTTCCCATATGAAAACAGTCATTCCCTCCCCTCCATCCTCCCCGCAGCACCTGTGCACATCTCTATGACCACAGTTATGACGCTGCATTATAATTATGTGTCTCTCCCTTCACTACCCGATCCTGTGCTCCTGGAGGTGCGGATGGCTCCCAACACTGAGGCCACTCAGTGAATGAATGAATGAGACTGATTGAGGGAGAGCTGTTGAAGCTTAGTAGCAAAATAAAATCAGCTCTTAACATAAAATGGTAAAAGTCCACATGGATTTACGTTTTTATTACTAGTTCAAGATAGCAAGCATGTTTCTCTCTTTCCTTCTGTAGACCCAATATTGTAAAAAGTAAAATAATTTTTAAAAAGAAGTAGAAATCCACCATAAAGGTGGAATAGGGAAGGAAACTACTAGAACTATAGTTTGAGCTCAGAAAATACTTCTGCAGCAAATACATGTGGGAATAGAGATCTAACATCTTGTTTTAACCTTTTTTTTAATTGAAGTACAGTTGACACGCAATGTTACATTCGTTTCAGGTATACAACATAGTGATTTCACCAACTCTGTATGTTACGCTGTGGTCACCACAGCTACCATCTGTCACCATACAATGCTTTTATAATACCACTAACCATACTCTCTATGCTGTACCTTTCACCCCTGTGACTTATTCATTCCATAACGTATTAACTTTTTACAGTAAAGAAGTGTATAATGTAACTTGACCTTACCTATGATCCAAACATTATCTAAATAACTTTACTACAGTATAAGTTCCTCATATAAGTGCTGTTTTGTCTTGTAATTTTAGATTGAACTCGCTAAGAAACAACACCAAGCATCAAATTATCAGAAGCTAATTCAATCATTAGAATTTAAACTCTATTTCTAAAATATTAGAATATAACATATTACATAATATACAGTATCAATGTGATAATTCAGCATCAAGATAGCAACAGCTAATCTCCAAAGCCATTCAATGTTCAATAATGGTGTTTGAGGGTGGTTCTTGTTTGGAAAAATTTCAGCCCCTGAGTTTAGAACCACAGGAAAACTTGACTGTTGCTAACCTAAGTGCTGAGTAATACAGAAGTCTGGATATTCAGCATCTCTTTCTTATAAAAATCCACAGAAATTATAGTGGTTAAGTCTACAAGAGGAAAAGAAGTTCATGGTTGATATTACTAGTTCATTAACACATGATAGAGTCAAATAGTCTCCACAAAGTACCTGCCAACCAGTACTGTAATAAATGACCACAAGCTTGAAACGGCTTGCATTAGTTGTACATTTGTCCAACTAAGCTCTTGCCTGCTCCACACATATTTTTCCCCCTGTTAATTGTTAGACAAAATAGCAGATTCCACTTCAGGTCTTACTGAACTACCAAGTTGTCAAGTTCTCTGAAAGCATCCTTGTCCGTAACCGTTTCACGCAGACTATTCACAGAGACTACGTTTTCAGTCTCAGACCTGACACTGATGCTTTAATAGCAATCACTGATCAGTATCAATAACCTCAGTATCAATAACTGGGAATCGATTTGCCTTGCTCTTCAGTTGATATGCCTGTGTCTACTAAAGTCCCAGGTAGCTGTTCTCACCCAAAGGCTAACCGTGCACAACAAATTTTCTCAGGACACATTTCTTCTACTGCTGCAATCAACTAGGATTTCATTAACTCACCATGGCGGAATGGTTTTCCTTGCTAACGACGAGTTACCTGAAGACTTATTTTGGCTGCAACCTCAGTTTGGTTTTTAAAATTTGGAAATAGGGGCGCCTGGGTAGCGCAGTCCTTAAAGCGTCTGCCTTCGGCTCAGGGCGTGATCCTGGCGTTCAGGGATCGAGTCCCACATCGGGCTCCTCCGCTAGGAGCCTGCTTCTTCCTCTCCCATTCCCCCTGCTTGTGTTCCCTCTCTCACTGGCTGTCTCTGTCAAATAAATAAATAAAATCTTAAAAAAAAAAAATTTTGGAAATAAATTCTGCGATAGGATACTCTGTTTTAAGTTGTCTTATTTTTCTGGTCATTTCTTCCTGCAAGTCGGGAATACTGTGACGGCTGCATAACCGTGCTATGTTGATATGTACGGCCTTCCTCCAGCACAAGGCCTGATGGGTCTTATCACCTCATTAACTGCCAAGGTAATCCTTACTCCACTTAGCCGAGAGCACATCTGAAATTCACTTTTTGTGTTCCGACACAAAAGTCTGCACTGGTAACTTTTTTTTTTTTAAGACTGAAATAACACGGTACGTTGATACATGTGGCACTGAAAATGCAGTTGAGTTAAAATTGCATAACCATCACTCGAAGTGTCCAGGCAGCAGTGAAAAGCCACAAGCACCCTGCACACAGGCTCTGCTCGACAACTGTTGCAACGCGAGGCTGCCACAGACAGTAAGCAAGTACACAAGGGTGGCAATGTGCCAATACAAATCTGCTGAGGGACACTGACACGCGAACTCCGTATAATTTTTACATGTCACGATATACTGATCTTCTCTTGATTTTTCCCTCCCAACTTTTAAAAAATGTCAACACCATTCTTCACTTGCAGGTCTTAGAAAAATGGGTGGCAGGTTGTATTGGGCCTGTTGACTGAGGTGTGCCAGCCACTGATGGAAAGCATGAACACCCCTACAAACGGTCCTTGTTCTTCCTAGATGACTTTTTCAGTTTCTTTAGAGGAAACCCTTGGAGGTGGTGTGTATGTGTGAAACAGAGAGAAGGAGAAAGAGACTGTGTGTGTTCAGTCTCCTGCCTAGTGATAATGCCATATACAGTTTGTTTTTTTAAGATTTTATTTATTTATTCGACAGAGATAGAGACAGCCAGTGAGAGAGGGAACACAGGCAGGGGGACTGGGAGAGGAAGAAGCAGGCTCCCAGCGGAGGAGCCTGATGTGGGGCTCGATCCCATAACGCCGGGATCACGCCCTGAGCCGAAGGCAGACGCCTAACCGCTGTGCCACCCAGGCGCCCCCATATGCAGTTTTGTATGCAGTCAATTACAAGAAAAATCTGCAAAGAGCACAAATACATAGAGGTTGAATATCATGCTACTAAAAAATGAATGGGTCAACCACGAAATAAAAGAGGAAATAAAAAAGTACACAGAAACAAACAAAAAGGAAAACAAAATGGTCCAAAACCTTTGGAATGCAGCAAAAGCAGTTCTAAGAGGGAAGTTTCTAGCAATGCAGGCCTACCTCAAGAAGCAAGAAAAAATCTCAAGTAAATAACCTAACAACCTAACCTTACACCTGAAGGAGCTAGAAAAAGACCAACAAACAAAACCTAAAACCAGCAGAAGGAAGGAATCATATTAAGATTAGGGCATAAATAAATGATATAAAAACTAAAAACAAACAAAAACCCAACATATCAATGAAATCAGGAGCTGGTTCTTTGAAAAAAAAATCAATAAAATTGATAAACCTCTTACCAGACTTATCAAGAAAAAAAAGAGAAAGAACTCAGATAAATAAAATCACAAATGAGATGGGAGAAATAACAACCAACACCACAGAAATACAAACAATTATAGAAGAATATTATGAAAAACTATATGTCAACAAATTGGATAACCTAGAAGAAATGGATACATGCCTAGAAACATATGAACTATCAAAACTGAAGCAGGAGGAAATACAAAATTTGAACAGACTGATGATAACCAGCAAAGAAACTGAGTCAGTAATTAAAAAAAAAAAAAAAAAAAAAAAAAAAAAATCCAGGACCAGATGGCTTCACAGGGAATTCTACCAAACATTAAAAGAAGCATTACTACCTATTCTCAAACTATTCTAAAAAGTAAAAGAGGAAGGAAAACTTCCAAATTCATTCTATGAGGCCAGCATTACCCTGATATCAAAACCAGATAAACCACCACAAAAAAAGGGAACTCCAGGCCAATATTCGCAATGAATACAGACGCCAAAAATCTTCAACAAAATACTAGATCCAATGATTTATTAAAAAAAGAAATCACCACGATCAAGTAGGATTTATTCCTGGGTTGCAGGGGTGGTTCAATATTCACAAATCAATCAACATGATACATCACATCAATAAGAGAAAGGATAAGAGCCATATGATCTTTTCAACAGACACACACACACAAAAGGCTATGACAAAGTACAACATCCATTCATGATAAAAACCCCCAACAAAGTAGGTTCAGAGTGAACGTACTTTAGCATAATAAAGTCCATCTATGAAAAACCCACAGCTAGCATCATCCCTAAAAGGGCAAAAACCAAGAGTTTCCCCCCCCCCCAAGGTCAGGAATGAGACAAGGATGCCCACTCTCACCACGTTTATTCAACATAGTGCTGGAAGTTCTAGCCATAAATGTCAGACAACAAAAAGTAAAATAAAAGACAACCAAATTGGTAAGGAAAAAGAAAAACTTTCAGATGATATACTATATATAAGAAACTCAAAAGATTCCAGCAAAAAACTGCTAGAACTGATAACGAATTCAGTGGCAGGATACAAAATCAATCTACGGAAATCTGTTGTATTTGTATACACCAATAATGAAGCAGCAGAAAGAGAAATTAAGAAAAAAATCCCGGGGCACCTGGGTGGCACAGCGGTTAAGCGTCTGCCTTCGGCTCAGGGCGTGATCCTGGCGTTCCAGGATCAAGCCCCACATCAGGCTCCTCTGCTATGAGCCTGCTTCTTCCTCTCCCACTCCCCCTGCTTGTGTTCCCTCTCTCGCTGGCTGTCTCTATCTCTGTCGAATAAATAAATAAAATCTTTAAAAAAAAAAAAAAAGAAAAGAAAAAAATCCCATTTATACTGCACCCAAAATAATAAGATATCTAGGGATACCCCTAACTAAAGAGGGAAAAGGCCTGTACTCTGAAAACCATAAAACACCAATGAAAGAAACTGAAGATGACACAAAGAAATGGAAAGGCGTTCCATCCTCATGGATTGGAAGAAGAAATGCTATTAAAATGACTATACTACCCAAAGCAATCCATACATTTAATGCAATCCCTAGCAAAATACCAATAGCATTTTTCACAGATCTAGAACAAAGAGTTCTAAAATGTGTATGGAATCACAAAAAAACCCTGAATAGCTAAAGCAATCATGAAAAAGAAAAGCAGAGCTAGAGTTATATTACAAAGCTATAGTAATCAAAACAGTATGATACCGACACAAAAAAACATACATTGATCAATGGAAAAGAATAGAAAACCCAAAATTAAACACACAACTGTATGGTCAATTCAATTTTGATAAAGCAGGAAAGAATATCCAATGGGAAAAAAAACACAATCTTTTTAACATACGGTGTTGGGAAAACTGGACAGCAACGTGCAAAAGAATGAAACTGGACCACTTTCTTATACCACACACAAAAATAAATTTAAGATGGATTAAAGACCTAAACTTGAGATAGGAAACTGTAAAAATCCTAGAAGAGAACACAGGCATTAACTTCTTTGACATTGGCTGAAGCAACTTTTTTCTACATATGTCTCCTGAGGCAAGGGAAACAAAATCTTGCCATTTGCAACCACATGGAGTTATTATGCTAAGCGAGGTAAGTCAGAGAAAGACAAATACCATATGATTTCACTCATATGTAGAATTTAAGAAACAAAACAAGAGCATAGGGGGAAAGAGAGAGAGTGAAATCAAGAAACAGACTCTTAATTATAGAGAACAAACTGATGGTTATCAGAGGGGAGGGCGCGGATTAAGGAGGGCACTGGGTGATATATGGAAGTACTGAATCCCTATACTGTACCCCTGAAATTAATATTACACTGAATGTCAGGTAGCTGGAATTAAAATAACAACAAGGGGTGCCTGGGTGGTTCACTCAGTTAATAGCCTGACTCTTGGTTTCAGCTGAGGTCATCGTCTCAGGGACATGGGATGGAGCCCCACATTGGGCTCGGTGTTCAGCAGGGAGTCTGCTTGAGATTCCCTCCTCTCCCTCTGCCCCTCCCTCACTCTTGCGAGCTCACTCTCTCTCTCTCTCTCAAATAAACAAAATCTTTAAAAAAAAAAAATGACAACAACATGTAACTGCAATGGAGGGCGCAGTATTCTAAGCTCACCTGTCCTTGTTAAGCAAAGTTAGACACTAAAAAGTAGCACTCAAGAAAGTCTTAAGTTGCAACTATGAATTTTCCACAGACATTGTTTAATAAGAGCAGTTATTAACTTTAGAAATGCAACTTTTAATCCACCATAAGATTCTTCTAAATATCAGAACTTTTGCTTGGTTTAGAATGTGATTTAATTCATAAAAATCCACCTTATGCCCTTTTACGGAATTTCAGGTTATCAGGAACTTCAGGTTCATGTTTAGGATGCAAGCCCCACCTCCATCACTGACTGAAGGTTACACAGCTGGGGAAAGAACCAGTCTCCAAAGCCCCAGTCCAGCTTCCTTCCCGGTTCTCTCTCACATGGTTTCCCACAGGGACAGCAATAAAACCAATGCCTCAATTTAATCCCTAATAGGGAACACTCTGCATTTCCTTCAGGGCTTTTGATGATCACTAGAATCAACTCAGCAAGTAGTGCAATTCAATAACGCTCATTGGTCCCTGATAATTCTATCTGCAGGGTCTGGGTGCAACAGCCAATATAAACATCAAACGACAACACATATTTCTTTTTTTTTTTTTTTTAAGATTTTATTTATTTATTCGACAGAGACAGCCAGCGAGAGAGGGAACACAAGCAGGGGGAGTGGGAGAGGAAGAAGCAGGCTCATAGTGGAGGAGCCTGATGTGGGGCTCGATCCCATAACGCCAGGATCACGCCCTGAGCCGAAGGCAGACGCTTAACCGCTGTGCCACCCAGGTGCCCCAACGCATATTTCTTAAGAGACAATGCGAGAGACGCTAAAAGTGCTCTGTCAAGTCTTAGGGGAGAAGTCAACCTGCCCCAGAAGAGAGCAGCCTCGCCACCACGTAAGTGGGAGTTGGAGGCTTATTAGATCGTGCTCTGATAATCCTGGCCGCAGTAAACAAACACCATGTGCAGACACGACCATCTGCAGAGACTCCAGCTGAAAGAGGAAAGGGCAAATGTGACTGAAATTTTGAAAGGCAGCAGTTTAAGACCAGGGTATTTCAGGTGCTCAGAGGTATTAACACCAGAGTCATCTTAAACAGCAAGGTTAGATTTGGGGGTGGAGTGGAGACGGCTGCATTCTCACCTTCAAGGGACTCTTCTACGAGGAAAGACAGCTTCAAAACCTATGCAGTGATTTGAAATGGAATTACAACAAGGTCATTTGTTATTTAAAGTTTCTTACTATCTCCAAATTTAACTATACACAATTTTAATAACAGACAACCTTATCAAGACAGGTAAAAATTTAAATAGATGATAGGTAAAGATTATAAATAGGTGGTGGGTAGAGGTTTATACAGTTGGCTTGGCATATTGTGCTGCTTTATCTCAGGGGGAGAAAGCACGACCAACTTTGACTCTCAATCTCTTTCACTCTCTCATTTTTGCTTCCTAGGACCAGAAGAAGTGGTGAAAATCTCTGTACAGTGTTGTGTAAACACTTTCTGGGTCAACGAATTCTCTAATTATTCTAGTCATTTGATAGGAACTTGGACCTCTTAGAAATTAAGCAGTCTTATTTCCTCCCCATTAAGAAAAACTGCAGAGCTACTGGACACACTTTATTTAGGAAAATAACACAGGAAGTGAAAATTCTTCCATTAGCAACTCAAATGCTCCATGCCTAAAAGAAATGACATAACTTAACCAACTCCTCAAAATATTTGCGTCCTGCAAAGTTAGTGAGAACTTCCTTGAAATGTATGCTTCTAAGACTGTACAAAAAAGTTCAGAAAGCCCTCACGTCCTTGTCTTCTTCACAGTCAGACAAAGGCAATGAAAGGTAATTCGAAGAAATTATATAGCCCACACCAGTATTCATACCATCACAAAAGAAGTCGAACAATTCTAGCAAGGCAATTTTAATTCTTCAATTCACCAACAACTACTTTCTAAATAAGATTTGTTTCTTAAAATGTTCTCTGCGTACAACAGAGCAAACATGTACCTACCGAGTAAGGCACATTTCTTGCATATATAACAAACTCAAATGGGCAAGCAAAGTTTGTTTTCTGACCTTTGACGGGATGGCACTCTATTAAACTAGGAATACTTAGGTGAAAGAAATGGAAATAAATCTTTCATGAGGGCTGGGACCTTTATATCTATCACTAAGTCATTACCAGCATCTGGAACATAATGTGGCACACAGTAGGCCTGCAATATTTGCTGACTGAGTGAACAGATTATATCTGTGTGTTCCTTCCTTTGGAGTACTGGGGGAAAGCAGGTGCAGTACAATAATGTGATGGGTAGTGAGGAGGGCACGTACTGCACGGTGCCCTGGGTGTTATACGCAAGTAATGAATCATGGAACTTTACATCAAAAACTAGGGATGTACTGTATGGTGACTAACATAATAAAAAAATATTATTATTTAAAAAATAATAAAAATAAAGTTCATCTCTTTAAATAATAATAATAATAATAATAATAATAATAATATTGGCCAGGGGGCGCCTGGGTGGCTCAGTCGTTAAGCGTCTGCCTTTGGCTCAGGGCGTGATCCCGGAGTTCTGGGATCGAGCCACACATCAGGCTCTTCTGCTGGGAGCCTGCTTCTTCCTCTCCCACTCCCCCTGCTTCTGTTCCCTCTCTTGCTGGCTGTCTCTCTGTCAAATAAATAAAATAAATCTTTAAAAATAATAATAATAATAATATTGGCCAGGCCAGAAGGGGTGTATGTGGATTTAACAACAAAAACTGAAAAGCCATCAAATCAGAATAACAGATAACATTCCAAATAAATAATTTTGGTTTTATGTCCTCATTTCTCTCATTTCATTAAAGACTTGTGAAAACAGCTTCCCAAAGTGACACCAGTGGCTAGACTAGATTTTGACAATCACTATCCTAGATAAGAACTATTATCTTCTTGTTCTAAAGATAGCTTTTTTAGAAACTCTTGCTTGAAAAAATAAAGTATTGAGCGGAAAAAAAAAAGCATCCCCTGACATCTGAAACTGCTCAGAGGTTCATAATTAGACCACAGTATTATTACAAACTGGTATGACACTCACATCCAAGCCACTTCTGTTCCCATGCTGGATATAATCAATCTCACAGAATACCTACCTCAGTTAAGGTTACTTTGAGACATGATAAAGTGAAACAAAGCAAGGCCACTTCAAGATTCTGTTTAAGCACAGACAAAAACAAGGGTATTGTGCAACCCACAAAATGCCAAACAGCCTCTTCTCTTGCTAAATGAATGATTCTTCTTTACCCAATCATAGAATTGCTTCACCTTCTAAAAGGATCCAATGTAGAGCAAACCCCCTATTCCTTGGACCTATCCCCAAATCACACAACCACAGTCCAAATTATGCAATAGGTTTTGCCAAACGCCCTTTTATTGAGAGGACCCCACAACTGCCCATGGTGTACATTCTTTCTCACTGCAAAGAGTAATAAACTCAATTTGTCCAACTACAAGTGTGTTTTCTGGTGGCCTTTCGCTGCAGGGCACTTATGGTATCAAAGTGTTAAATTCTTTTAAAATTCCCATAACTGCAACCACTTTACAGCATATTAATTCCCTACACACACTAAAGCAAACTAATTTTATTTTTTTAATAATATTTTTTTATTATATTATGTTAGTCACCATACAGTACATCCCTAGTTTTTGATGTAAAGTTCCATGATTCATTACTTGCGTATAACACCCAGGGCACCATGCAATACGTGCCCTCCTTAATATCCATCACAGGCCTATCCCATTCCCCCTCTGAAGCCCTCAGTTTGTTTCCCAGAGTCCATAGTCTCTCATGGTTCATTTCCCCTTCTGTTTCTTATACCCTTCCAATCCTTGTCCACATGTATACACTGTGTATTTTTCTGTTAATGAAATCACTATACATGCTATTTTATTCCGCTTTTACTTGCTTAATATTCCATCAGTTTTAGAATAACGTCCCATCATGATTTCATTCTTAGATCATTTCTCCTTAGAAAAATAAAAAAGAGAAGAGAATGCATATTTTGCTCCCACTATCAATATCCTACCCAAGCTATTCAAGACCACCTTCATCTAACCTGAGGTCAGATGCATGCAAATTCCTATATATCTGATCTGTTGGCAAAGAAAAATGGAGTCTTAATTGCTTTTAAAGAACATAATCATGAAAGAGCACTAGACTAGGTGTCAAGAGGCCTGAGTTTAGGCATGCTTCAGTAAAAAATAGTGTAACCTCTGGCTAGACATTTCCCCACTGAACCTACTTCCTTCTCTGGCCGGTCCCCTGTCTCTTGCAGTTACCAAGTCTGGGTTCCTGTGACTTCCTTTTGAGCAAAGAGCACGGGACAGGCGATCCCATGACTCGGGGGTTAAGGCCACAGCAGCCACACCGGGGCCTGTCGGGGCTGCTCCCACTGCCCTGACTGGGGACGCCTCGGCCTTTCCCAGGGGCCTCAGAAGCCTAGGCTGCAACTTCTCCTTCAGCACCTCGTCACCTGGCAGAGAATGCCAAAGTCATCAGGCAGTCCGTCGCTTAACTGAGTTAGGTACACAGGTCGACTGGCACTTTTTCTCTTACCAGGTCAGGATGCGCGAGCCTGGAACTGGTAGAACAAGCGCAATCACCCAAATTGGGGGTGTGCAAATTACAACCAGAATTGTACAGATTAGGATTTCCCAGAAAGCCTTTCTTGTCCCAGCTTGTACGGAATCAACCCGGGACAGGGCTCAGCAGCCCGCACTGCACCCGCACCCCCGCACAGTATACCACCGACCCCCGGAAAGATGCTGCCCGGCACCAGCTGTTCCTCACGCCCCACCCGCCCGGCCACACTCGCACCTGCGCCGCCTCGGCGCTGCACGCCCCTCTCGGCGCGGTCCCCTAGAGCTCACTCACCGGCGGCGCCTGCTGCGCCAGGGTACAGGTTACAGCCACGGTTAGGAGGAGTAAGGTTATGCGACTCCAGCCCAGCATCGTCCCAGCCACAACTCCGCTCCAAAGGACGTGGGCAGAGGCTGCGAGACACACCACCTGGGCTCGGAGCAGGCCGCGCCCCGCCCGCCGCGTGACCAGCGACACGGGACCGCACCAAGCGAGACGGGGGAGGGGGGACGGAGGAGACGGGGCAGGAAGGATAGGACGGGGTTTTTCGGTGTTGCGGCAGGAAGAGGGAGCCTTCCACGAGGGAGTGGGGAACCCCAGGATATAAATCGGCCCTCGCGTTAGGACTGCGATATTGGTAGGGCCTCCCCCCTCCCCGTGGGCAGTGGTTGGGCCGAGCCTGAGCCCCGCCCTGGTGGGTGGGGCGCAAGAACTTTTCTCCGGGTCGTGCCCGGTGGACGTCCGCGCCCACCCCAGAACCTCCTCCATTCCCGCCCGCGGGCTACACTGGGGCGGGAGGTCCCGCTCCACTCTGGGCCTGGTGCCACCTGTGCAATGTCCCCAGTCGGCCCAGGGCGATGTGTGCACTCAGGCTACCCCGTGTCAAATGTCCACGAAACGGACCGGACTCACAAGAGTCTCAAAAACACGGCGGTATAACATGGCGACCCCGACCCATCTTTGCCTTCTGAGGAGAGCAGACCTGAAGTGAGTGAGCTTGTTCGTCCAGGCCGTGGGGTCACTGGGCGGGCTCAGGTGTTAGGTGCAGAGAGGGGTTGGCAGGAATCTAATACCCGGGGACACTCCAAGCGACGAATTACGCATTTAGGCACTCACCGCAGAGGTGACAAGTCTCAGAATTTAGGTTTCAGTTACTTGGACTTAAATACAGGTGAAATGACCAGGTAGAACTGCAAATTTTCCTTCACTGATGTATTCAGCCATTGAGCAGCTGTGTGTTTTCACCTAACTCATGAACCTTTAGGTTGGCAGAACTGAGCAAAACCCTGGAGGAGGGAATGTATTCAGTGTTGTTTAGCCTGCACCTGAAAAACACATGGATTTAATTGCTTGTCACTCATGCCTTCCGTGGACGTGATCACCCTGTTGGATGTTCCTTAAAGTCCAACAGGAAACCCCTCCGTCCAGATTGCACTTTCTGGTTGTGTCTCTAGGACATCCCTACTAGCATTGTTTTAGTGCTTAATGAAACTTAGCATATTATCACCAAAATCTTCATTTATTTCTTTTTTCTTGTGTGTTTGAAATTGTAATTTTACCCATTTCTGTTACTTCCTTAGAAGAATCAATCTTTTTGCTGGAGATTGGGAAATGAAAATGTTACTGGGGGGTAGGTAACAGTCTTCTTGTCAACCTTAAGATAGTTAATTTGCCAGCAAAATAAGTTTGTTCAGAATAGCAGAGTAATTGCAGTCTAGGACATTCAAACTGTGCCAAGCTAGGCAAGTTGGGAGAACAAAGAAGAGGGGCTTGTTTTTTATAGAGGAAAGGTCTAAGTTGAATGCTGTTTGGATCCAGAGTCCGTTGGAGGAGAGCAAGAGTTTCCTTGTGGCGACTCCTCATTGGCTGAGTCATTGCTGGGACAGTAGGAAATCATCCTTTCTGTTACTGGGGTAGTAAAGTAAGCTACTTATTATTGTGGAAGGTACGCTTTTTCCTGTTGGGGTCTGTAAAAGGTAGGAAGTGGTATGTGTGAGAAGTCCCCCTTCAGGGCTTCCTAACACCATTTTTTTGAATAATATTTTTTTATTATATTATGTTAGTCACCATACAGTACATCCCTGGTTTTTGATGTAAAATTCGATGATTCATTAGTTGCGTATAACACCCAGTGCACCATGCAATTCGTGCCCTCCTTACTACCCTAACACCATTTTAAATGGGATTTCATTTGGTCATTTTCACACTCTCTTTGAGGAAGTTTGACTTTGAAACATGTCACATGATTAAAGTGGTTCCTGATTCAACACAAAGCGAGCAGGTCATAGAAATGTTCATTAATTCAAGAAATATTTACTGTCAGCCTACAATGAGCAAGCATTTCTTCAGACACTGACCGGGGTTAAGCAGGCAACAAAAAAGGAAGTCCTTCTCTCATGAGGCTTACATTCTAGATGAGAAATGGATGATAAACACAATACATAAGAAAATGTATATAGAATGTTCCAAGGTGATAAATGTTGTAGAGAAAAAGCAGTGTAAGGGGGATCAAGAGTGGGGAGAGTCACAATGTTAAATAAGATGGACAGGATAGGTAGGCATTACTGAGAAAGTGAAGTCTAAGCAGAGACTGAAGGAGGTGAGAGAGTTCTCCTGGCGGATGTCTAAGGAAGTGTTCCAGGAGAGGGAGCAGCTGGGAGGAAGGCTTAAAAAAGAGAATGCCTGGCATGTTTGGCTACAGCAAGGAAGTCAGTGTAGGTAGAGCAGAAGTAAGAAAGGGAAAAGAAGCAGATGAAGTCCCAGTGGAAAGGGTAGTAAGGCAGATTACATAGGCCATTACAAGCCATTGTAAAAGGGCTTCACTCTGTGAATATATTGAATTATCTTGGACCTTAAAATCAGTGTGCAAACGTAGAGGATTCCCATCTTTTAGTATATAAATAGCTACTTGGTTTGAAGATCATTCACTTTAAATACTACTGAGGGCACTTTAAACATGTCACCAAGCATATTTTTTTCCTCTATAGGAGGATGTCTGTTGGTGGTTAAGTGGTCTAGCAAAATCAGAGTCTTCATGCAGAAAAAAAATTATGTCAACTGGCATAATATTCTTAGGCACAATTTTCACACAATTTTGCATTCAACTTTCAAAGGCCTTTTATATACTGTTGATTGTTTTCAAATTAAAAAAATTTAAATCTATTTTTCCAAAATATACCATTTTATACGTTTTTTTCTTAGACATAATTTTTCCTACTCTATTCTTAAGTACTAGAAATGTACAGAAAGTCAAGGTGAGGCATGTGGTCATAGGAAACTTTGCCATGCTTTATGGCATACTGACATATTCACAGAAAATGAATATGTATTCATTGGTATATTTAAATGTTTAATTTAAATTACAAATAAATGACCATGTTGGTGGGAAGGGTGATTCAAATACTATCTTCACAACAAGCATCAAGATTAAGACTTGGATAACCTGTTTAGTATGCAAGACTCAGCATCAGTAATCAAATTGTTTATCAGAATAGCTGAAGTTCTTGGCAAGCTGTGGACCTTTTTAAATCTCCTACTAACATTCCCAGGTTTCTGAGGTGGAGCCTTGATTTAAAATCATTGCAATCTAACCACCCCACCCTACATGAACTCTACTGCACATAACACCACATTACTCAGAACAGGTATGGCTTGCTTCAATAAAACTGAATATTCAAAAATTCAAGAAACATAATGTTTCAGTTCAAAAAATAAACCTTTTACCTGAAATATTTACCAGTGAGTTGTTTAATTTTAAAAAGGGCTTACTATATTTAAAACATAATCTGAGTTTCTAAACTTAGACTATTGTCCATCTTTTCAGGTAGGACTCTAGAGAATAAAAAATGTGAAAAATGGGAAATCAGAGGTCATGCAAAATTGTTACACAATACTTTTCCTCCAATAACTTTATCACACTAAAAAGATTTTACTTGCTTTATGTTTTACTCGTATATAGAAGGGCCTGTTAAATCATTACATTCAGCTCAAGGCATTCTGTTACACAACTACAAACTCAGTGCTCACATTGAATCTAATTGTCCTTTCTTATATAATTTCAAAGTAAAATAATTGTCTTAATTATCCTTCACTTTGCAATTATCTTTGTTTCTTTGTGAAATATTTTTGATGTCTTACTGAATCTCTGACACCTCAGGCATGTTAGTTTGAAGAGCCACTTAAAAAATCTTTTTGTCCTATTTCCACTTTCTTTGATAAGACATAATTCTGACCTGAAAATTACTTAATTGAGCTCAAATCCAATAATCTCTACTTTTGTTGTTGTTTTTATTTCATATTCTTATATAGTTCCCTTTTATGTAAACCCTTATAGATACCTATTTAATGTTCCTGCCAATTGTTTCTCATAAGTTTATGGTAAATTCGTGTATTCTCTCAATACATTTTGAGCACTTATGCTAGGTGCTGGGTAACTAGTGAACAAATGGACCCTGCCTTCCTGGGGCCTTCAGTCTCACGGTGGAGAAAAATGATAATGGAAGGGAAAATGTAAATCAGATGAGTATCTTGAAAGCTTTCAGAACATTCCATGCTCTCACCTCTGGTTTAATATTGTAGCTGTTTCACCAACCTCAGTTCCACTCCAGTGTGCAGCAGCCACATGATCTGGATAGGCCATATCCTTATCCTTATCTCTGGACGTGGGCCCTGGTTGGCCTGACATTAAGGTTGCCCCATCCTTCTTGTCACAGTGCTTGGCTCTGGCCTTAATCATTTAGACTCTTGAATCCAACAGGCCATTTTTTGAAGTTCAAGGTTGTGCTCTATGATTGAAGTTGTCCTTTGTCTTCTAACAAGAAAAAGATAGCTAGTAGTCCTCATTGCTACTGGCATTCATGCTGTGAACTTGAAGGGACCTGCCTAGGGAGGAATAGATACTGTGGACAGCACAGAGGAGAGATGGAAAGAAACTGGGTCATTATGACATTGTTACACTGCTCGATCAACTGTGGAGCCTGTCCAACAGTGGGACTCTTCATTAATGTGGGCCACCACTCTTCTTTATTAGTTAAGCTAGTTCAGGATGGTTTGCTTGCAAGTTTGTGTCTGAGAGCATCCTAACTAATGCACGTATTGAAATAGGTATTGCTACCTTCTCAAGAGCACAGGAGGATTTACTGTAAAGCTATAATGCTTAAGTTTCAAGACCTTCGCTTGCTCAGGCCTCTTCCAAACTTTCTACCTAATTTCACACTTGTAATTTTATATTCTTTTTCTTAAAGAGGACTATCCAAATTGTGTAAGCTTCAGGCTTCACAAAACCTGCATCTATCATCAGATGCTCTGGGGAGAAAACATGTACCTTTCTCCCAAATTCCTTCAATCCACATGTCCCTAGGAAAGGAGTGTCTTACCTAATTGGTAAATATCTGGAAGGGTCACTGCACACATGTGGCCTGGCCTCTCTGGCGCTCTCATTGAGATCTGCTTGCTCACAGCGGTAAGCTCACTGCAGCAAGCCCTGGGTGACAAGAGTGGAAGGGGAAGTAGTCTGCCTTTGACCACATCTTCCAAACCTGGCACTTGTCCAACAAAGTTTTAAAACACTGTGTTCTCAGATGGCTATGAAGACTCTGAAGAAAGCACAAAAGACTGCTTCTGGGAGATGTGGAGAGAAGGCAATCAAGGACTGGAGCCTTTTGTAAGTACTTGTGCCTGCTTCTCCCAGGCCAGCCTCACCCTCCCCTCTTCACTCCCCTCATGTTAGAAACTGGCTGTGCCCCCTGGGAAGCAGTTTGCGTTTGTCAAGGGACTGAGAGCATGAATACATTCCAGAGGAGAAAGACTTGGGATCCCATCTCGGCCTCAGGTCTAAGTGTTTTCTCTGTTCCAGTTTACTCAGCAGTAAAGCTGATATTGATCCCCATCTAATGCCTGTGTATATTTCTCAGTTGTTTTCAACTCAGAAGGTGGGGAGAATGATTATCACCCTGAAATGACAACAGAAGTCAGCAATAGCAATTATAGTAATAAGCTATGTATAAGAAGTGGTACATGACCAACTGAAAGTACCAAGCACATCCTAAGTGCTATGAAAGAAACACATGTGGTACAATACAGATTCCTGATCTCAGGGAGTCTCCAACTGAAAAAGAAAATAGCACTAACATTAATCTATATCACCCTATGAAGTCAATCACAATTCAGATATATTTTATATATGTTCAGTTATTAGAGCGAACCATATGGCAATTTCATTTTCTAGTTTGCTTAGACCAAAGATCTTATAGTTAGTTAGTTACCTTTGGCTTTTCTCTTTCCTACCACATACCCAACACACCAGCAAATCCTTTGGGCTCTACCTTCAAAATATATGGAGAATCTGATCACTTCTTACCAGTTCCACTTCTGCCTTCGTTCAAGTTACTCTCATCTGGATTATTTTAATAGCCTTGTAATTGGTATCTCTGCTTTTCCCCACCATCAAATCTCCACATTAATCATATCATGTCACTCCTCTCCTCAGAAGCCTCCAGTGACTTCCTACCTCACCCAGAATGAAAGCCAGTGTTAGGATCTGGCTAACCTGCTACTTCTCTGATCTCATATTCTTCCAGCTTTGCCTATTTTCATGATGCTGTAGCCACATTCATCTTCTTTACAGACTTCAAATGTGTCAAATAGGCTTCACTTGAAAAACTTAGTACTAACTGCTCCCTCTGTGTAGAATGTTCTTTCACAGATATCTCTGTGGTTCATGCAAATGCTCACATAGTCCTTTATTAGGGAGGCCTATCCTACAGCATCATAAATAAGACTCCACAGGTGTTTCTTATCCTCCTTTTTCCCATTTAACCTGACTCCAAACATCATCACCACCTGCTGTTATACCTGTTTCCTTTATGTTTTGCATCTGTCTCCTGAGGGCAGGGATTTTCTTGTTTATTGCTTAGTCTTAGCACCTAGAACAGTGTCCAACACATCATAGCACCCAATAACAAATAAATATTTGTTGAATAAAGTAAAGGAATTGCATTAATATCATATGCCAAGTGGTATCTAAAATTATGCAAGGAATCACCATGTTACAAATGGATTTTTTCCAGAAGTTTTTAAGATGGGTGTTTGGAAGTCAATATGCATTTTCCATACAAATATGAAGGAAGTGCTGTTATTATTCCCATCTATGGTTGAGAAATCTGAGACTTAGGGTAAGTAACTATGCTTAGGTTTTCTGATTTCAGGTACACCTAACCACTACACTAAATTCCTAGGCCAGATCGCAAAACCATATGTAAGTCCATAGTTCTGATATATTCTATAAAAAAGAACTATAATGGAAGACACCTATTTTATACACAAACAGCTGTATCTAGAGCCTGGACTGACCTCCTAGCTCTCTATAGATTGTTCATCCAGTTACCCTTATTCCTTGAGGGTCTTTGCTTTTATCAGCCTATCTGCTTTCTTCCCATCCATCAGCCTCACTGCTTTCTTGCTATCCTCCCCTCCCCAGCTTTGATTCCATGGTCCATCATTTCACTACCCCCTTGCCAATATCTGAGACGGTTTTTGCTTTTTGTCCTTTTATTACCTGTCCTGTAAAAACCCAACCCTGCATGAATACAACTATCTATATCTTCTGTATACACACACCTAGGCTGCTGAGTTCTGCTCAACTGAATAAGTATCATTATAAAATCATTATAAAAATCTTCTGGGTCCTTAATACTATGTAGCAAATCTGTGATTCTCATGCACTTTACCTGTTCCTTAACAACTCTTTCAAACCCTCTTCCCAAAACTTTGATCCTCTACTATTTCATGCATTACTCCTAGATTACCTTATCTTCTTCATGGAGAAAATTTCAGAAGGGAACAACTTCAATTCTCTGCCACCAAATCTTCCTACAGATCTGTACCTATCCCTAACCTTTCTAATTCTGCCACAATGGAGAGGCTGTCCTTGCTATTTAAGTCCAATCTCATCACTTGTCTTCTAGGTTCTCACCTCTACTTCCTTTTAAGGAATACCATGCTATAAATTATGTCCTCTCTCTTGCATTTCTTACCTCTTCCTATCTCTTGACTTCTTGACATTAGCATTTTTTTTTAAAGATTTTATTTATTTATTCGACAGAGATAGAGACAGCCAGCGAGAGAGGGAACACAAGCAGGGGGAGTGGGAGAGGAAGAAGCAGGCTCATAGCAGAAGAGCCTGATGTGGGGCTTGATCCCAGATCGCCGGGATCACGCCCTCAGCCGAAGGCAGACGCTTAACCGCTGTGCCACCCAGGCGCCCCGACATTAGCATTTAAACGTACTCAAATCTCCTCTATGTTAGGAATAAAGTCTCCCTTAGATCCTGTTGCTAATGTCAATCTCCTCCATTCGTAGCCAAAGTCCTCGAAAGAGTACTACACTGGAAATTCCCAGACACTGACCCATGCACTAGTATCACATCATCAGGAGTTCTTATGTATCTGTGGTAAAATAAACAACAATAAGTTAATGCTGCCCACGTCTACCCATTTAGCAAGTTCGAGATATATATATGTTAAAGTTACCAATTGTCTTCTGAGGACTCTTACATTTTTCAAATGTGTGAAATTTTAGATTTATCTTTTAAAAACACTCTATTTGTGCTTCAACTTTCTATCTTCCTTAGCTCTGTGTTGATTTCTATAATATATATTCCAGGAGGGAGTAGTTTCTGCATTTTTGATGTTTTTCTCTATATGGTATGTATCTCCTTTACGGCGAGTATATTGGAAGATGGTAAAGAAATTAGTAGACTTTTATATAAAACTCCAAAGGGGACAGCTGCATATAGATAAGAGGCATCACTCACCAAGTATCATTTAACTCTGTAAGTCATCCTTTTTTAGGATTTCTAAATAATTCAGTGCATTTTGCAGAATATATGGTCTTTGTTCCCTTTTTTTATTTTTGGAGGCTAACTTTATGGCCAAGTAGGAGTCCAATTTTTGCATGTTCCAAATGCCTGAAAGAATATCAGTCCTCTTACGTAAAGTGTTGTTCACATATCTTGTAGGTCACATTTTATGATTATGACATTCAATTCTGAGTTTTGTCTGCTCTATTGATTATTTAGAGCTATGTGTTATGGTAGATTTTCCAGTTTCTCTACATAGTTCTCAATTTTTGCTTGTATATTTTGATGTTATTAGATGCATACAAGTTTAGAATTGCTTTATCTTCAAAGCAAAATGTCTTTTTTTATCATTATATAGTAACCTTATTTATATAGTAATGTCTTTAGAATTTATAATTAACATAGCTGTAACTTTTTTTGTTAGAATATCTTTTCTCCATTCATTGATTTTTCTGAATTCTTATGTGTCTTTAAACAATTTTTCCTTGACATTTAAAGTTACGATTGAGGGGCACCTGGGTGGCTTAGTCAGCTAAGCATCTGAGTCTTGGTTTCAGTTCAGGTCATGATCTCATGGGTTATAAGGCTCTGCAGCAAGGAGTCTGCTTGAAGAGTCTCTCCCTCTGCCCCTCCCCCCACTCACAAGTGCATATGCATGCACTCTCTCTCAAATAAATCTTTAATAAGATAAAATAAAAAATGTGATTGAAAAATTTTGGAGTGCTTGACAAATTTACATTCATTTTGATGACTAATATTTTTACATTGATTTCTGTTGTTATATGCTTTCCACCTATTTTTTTTTTAATTTCTTCTCATTTATTTTTTAAATTTCTTTTATTTATTTGTCAGAGAGAGCACAAGCACAAGCAGGGGGAGAAGCAGGCAGAGGGAGAAGTAGACTCCCAACCGACCAAGGAGCCCAATGCGGGGGCTCTATCCCAGGACCCTGGAATCATGACCTGAGCCAAAGGCAGACGCTTAACCAACTGAGCCACCCAGGCATCCCTTTCTTTTCCTTTTTAAATTTCTTTTGGATTAATTTCCCCCCCTCTTTTTGTTGGAGAATATACGGTCTTTGTCTCTTCTTTCCCTTGTTACCCTACGTATTTTAATTTGCCTACTTAATAGAGTATAAAGTTAACATTTTTTTTCTGTCCTCTTGAACAAATCTAAGACCTTATGATAGTTTGTCCAATCTCCCTCTCACTGTCAACAGCAAGCTATTTTGCCTAATACTTAGTTTTAACATCCCTTTTACAAATTAAGTATTACTATTTTTTAAATACAGTTTTGCTTAGTTTACCCATTATTATCTTTGATATCTTTGCTTGACATTTCTTCTCACATCTCTGACCTTCCTTCTGGGATAATTTTCCTTTTGCCTAGCCTTTCTCTGTTGTAATTTCTTTTAATAATGATCTATTGGTGTTAAATTCTCTCAATTTTTATCTCAAAAATACCTTCATTTTGCTTTAGTGGGTTTTGTTTTGTTTGCCTTACTACTGGAAGATAATTTCTAGGATGACAATTATTTGTCTCAGCTCATGGAAGATACTCTTCTGCTGTCTTTTGGCTTCATATCTGCTGGTGAGAAGCCAGCAATCTGCTGAACTGACACACTTTTGGAGTGAGTACTCTTTATTTTCTAGCCGTTTTTAAGATGAATGTTTTTTATGTAGTTCTGCAGTTTCATCACCCTGTGTTGAAATGTCTATCTTAATTATACTTGGGATTCACTGGGATTCCAAGATCTTATGTCTCAAAAATTCTCAGTCATTACCGTTATTACCCCTTTCCCATTCTGTTACCTTCTTTTTATACTTCAATCGGACATATGTTAGACATTTTCATCATGTTCTGTGTCTCTCTTGACCTTTATTTCATCATATAGTCCATCTCCTTGTCTGTGTAAGCTGTACTTGGGGCCACTTATTCAGATATATTCTAGTTTTTTAATTCTTTCTGGCTTGGTTTGATGTTTAATGCACCCACTGAATTTTCAGTTTTTATTCTTTGAAGTTATTTTTTTTCTTTCATATCTGCTTAGTCTTTTTATTATGTGGAATTTCCTGCTTATATTCTGAAGTTTTATTTCTTTAAACATGTTAAGTATAGATAATATTCTACACTTGAGATTTTTAAATTTTTCTACTTGTTTTTCTTTGTCCTAATCATATTTTTGTTTCTCTGTGTATTTTTAACTCCGACTGTGAGCTGCTTATTTTCTTTGAAAAATTTTTTTGGTAGGATTTATTTTAAGGTCAGAAAAACAGAACCAACTGAGACCATTTCAAACTGAATTATCTCCTTGAGATTATTTTTTTCTTTTAAAATAAGTAGCGTGACTTTGAATCACAAACCCATCTAAAGCCAGCTTATGGTTACATCTCAAGGGAAGATGCTTTTCCCTTCCATTCTACTTAGTGCCAAAGAAAAGAAAACATTTCTTTGTACCCATTTGTGCAATAAGATTTATTTCTCATTCACTGTTATTCTTGAAAGTATAGCCCTTTGTAGTCACTCGTGGGTGAATACAGCCTCCTACATCCCATTTCTTGGGCTCCTGTCAAAGCCAAAGCCCAAAGTCTCCAGGATTTGGCAGAAACTTTTAGGTGAGAGTGAGCTTGGTACTCATTGGCCTCTGACGTTCCTGCTTTCCCTTTGTTTGGTATCTATAAATTCTTTTCTTTTATGTGTATGAGTGATGTTTCAAAAGATATTTACAAATATTTTATACACTGGATAAAGGAGTACCATTCATAGTATCTAAGCTGTCACACTACTGAAAGTAGAAGCCCTGGTTCTATAAAATCAAGGTCAAATTCCCCTACTTCCCTTGGGTTTAAAATGAATGAGGTGAAAAATCCCAGGAGAAAGAGAGTCAGGAAGAAAGAAGTCAGTGCATTTAGTACTTGTTCAATTGTGACTCTATGCAGTTAAATAGATGGTGTATCAGCACCGTTCTCCTCAACTTCTGGGTAGGAGCTGCGACAATGGGGGTGGGAGGAGAAAGAAGAAAGAACAGAGAATGTGTTCTCAGACATGTGAGATGACTCTTCATCTTTCATTTCTTATTTACACCACATGGCAAATTGATCAGTTATTTTCTAATATTAAAGAGAAAACTATGGATCGTGTTTACTGTTGGAACTGGGCAAGATGTGGAATTTCTTAGAACTAATGTATTTGTTATATAGGAAAATGTTAGTATTGAATTGGGAAATGATACTTTATGTTCTATGAATGCAGTAACTAGTAAATAATATAATGTATTAAAAAGAATAATTTATTAGATTTAGAAATAAAACTAACTTCAAGAAAATTAAATCTATTAATAACAGAGAGGGCTTGGAACTGAGAACGAATATTTCAAAACATTTTAAATGAAAAGTGCAGTGGGTAAACGGATGCTCTTGGAGGGTCATTCAGATAGAGATCAGGATTTCCAATCTCAGAAGACAGTGGAGCAAAAAGCACATTTAACCCAGCTGGTCTATAGTTAATTTAAGGTGGAGTAAAAGATCAGTTGAGCTGAGGGGACAGAATTTTTTAAGGAAGATGAAAGAAGTCACAATAGTGTGAATGCTGGAGTCAATGAAACCGAGATGGGAGACTCCAGGAAGACAGGACTATGAGCCAGACTTCAGGTGGGCAGGACACTTAAGAAAAGCAGTGCAGAATTGCAGTGGAAATGGGTGTGGATGGTATGTGCTTCAAAGCCTGAGCTGATGCGTGGGGATAATGAGAAGTTTCAAAACTGGTACTTGGGGCCATGGTATATGATTCTCCAACTCTGGATGCACTGGAATGAGAGCTGAATTCAGAGTGGAAAAAAATCAGAAGGGCATTTTCATGGGAGAGTCAAGAGAAGATTTGTCGATTAGAACTTTTTGTTTACCCTTCTGTTAAATGCTTAAACCTTTGTCCATTTTCCTATATTCTGGAAAGGGCACACTGGTGTGGAATGAGGCTAGAGTAGTAAAAGGAACATGGAAAAACAAAGTTGGTAGTCACAGGTGGAGAGGTAAAAGCAGCAGTGACGGGATATGTAGAAGGCCTTCTATAGAGGATTTTTGGACTAAAAATGAAGAACAAGGGAACATGGAAGAAGGTTCTGTTTCTGTAAACAGACAGGGAAATTATTTTTCTAAACAATAGGAAATTGAAAAAATTCCTGCTGCTGTGGAAGCTGATCTAAACTAGGATTTAGGGTTGAGGTGCTGTAGAACAGCCTAGGTTGGTCTGAAGTCCACTGGTCTTTCCTAAATAAGCACCACATTTGGGAAAGGCATTTTATATACACAGGTAATATGAAGCTGAATGAATGCTGGTGGGCTGCTAAACTATTATCTTAATTTTAAGTTCTCCCGAATCTAGGTACATCCCGTTTATCCCTGGGGATTTTCTGCTACCAGTTAAAAAACAATACAAAACAAACAAACAAAAAACCTTTGGTGGAATATATTTAGCCGCAGAATAAAAAAATAGGTACTAATACTTACATAAAGAATAATAAAGAAAAAGAATAAGTAAGACATTAGGAGCTTAAAACATTGCCTATTTTTTTTCCTTGTGTGATTGACTAGCTATACCACTTAATTTTGTCAGGTGGTACTTAGGGAACTAATAGAAGTCATGACTTGATTCCTTACCTTGGCATATACTTATATTCAGGTTTTCACCTTTTTAAAGGAATAGTGAGGTGTGCTTTGTTATCTTTGTTCTCTTCCGTACAGTTCCATTTAGTTTCTAAGGACCAGAATTAGGAAATTGCATGATGGAAAAATAAACACTAACAAGTAGTGCTACACCCCTTTTTCTCTACTAGCAGCACTCAGAACAGGATTGCAAAACCTCATTAGATTTGCAAAACACGGTAAGAAAAATAAACACCTGCAGATCTTAATTTATAAGTCCTGGCTATGCTCTCTGAAAATTTATCCTTTATGAAATACAAGAGCAGCACTGAAACACAAAACTAAATAGAAAGACAGCATATTGTTTTTCCATCATAGAAAATAAGCCTCAGTAATATTTAAGGGAAGTAGTCCAGTGGCAAAAAATTAAACAGAAATACACCAAATAGTGTCAGAGATTTTCCTGGGGTGAAGTACACAGGAAATATCATAAAGCAAAACCTGCCTTAACCATCAGGTACCCTTAATCAAATATGCACTTTAAAATAAACTATAAGCTAACAGGTGGGTGAGGAAAGGGGAAATACAGTTGTGGAATTTTTTTTTTTACATTTTATTTCTAATCTTTTCATTAAATGAAATGGATTTCAACAGGAGTGAGCCTGAAAAAATTATAATGGAAGCTACCTGTATTAAGGCCCTCAGGCTAATGTTATGACAATGTCATTTTTAAAAAGTATCATGAAGAGAAAGTCACAGTTATAAAAGCACTCCTGTCTTACTAATTTGGTTAATGAAATATGGTAGAATGTTTTAATATGTTCTTCTGTCTTAAGCATTTAGAATAACTGAAAAAATATAATTCCTGCTAGAATACTGAGTTGAAGCCATGGACTGATTGGCATGTAGACTGGGACTACATGGTATTTGGATGGGTACTGGGCCATCAAGTATGATGAGTTCAGTTTTGGAATTCAGGCCTATCTTAAGAGGTATGAATATTTTCATTTAAATGATTAACTTCTTTCTAGAGAATGTTAGAGTTTTGTATCTGTATCCAGGAAAGCCCAGGCAGGTCCTTAACTGGGGGAGGAGAGGGCAAGAAACTAATGAGAGTTTGAGCAGGTCATGGAGGATGGAGTAGCTTGTGCTAGACCAGCCCTCTCACACACACACACAATTAAACTTTAGATAAAACGTTAAAAATTATCTAAAGGTAATGGAGAGTGACCAAAAACATGCAGAAACTTGAGGGGACTTAACACTAGTAAGAGGAGAAATGTATTTTTAACATCTTTTCAACTTAGGGCAGACCCCATGCCACTAAGAGTTAATTAAAACTCATACAGAAAGCTTAAATCATTACTAGTTGAGGAATCAGAGTTCAGAGTGACCAAAGAGTCTGGAAAGTGAGAAGGAAATCCTGAAAAGGAGAGAGCCACAGAAGGTAGTAGCCACACTGCCCAAATCTCTCAGTGATCTCCGAACTCCACATCCTTGGGGCTGACTTTAAGAAGCCCAGCTAAAACAAAAATAACTGAAAAGATATTTCAGCTGTTGCCCACCATAGGGGGGACAGAATTTGGAGCTTCAGAACAACCAAGTTAACTGCCTACTAAACATAAAAAATAAAAATTCTTCAGAACAACAACACAGAATGCACAGTTTCTATAATGTATAATTCATAATGTCCAGAATATAATTAATCAGATATATGAAGAAACATACTCAAAAGACCATCAGTGGAGGCCCAGATGTTGGAATAAGTAGACAAGGATTTTTAAGCAGCTATTATAACTCTGCCCCAAAACAAAGAAATAAATGGACAGGAAAGCAATAAATGGATAGGAAATTTCAGCAAAAATAGAAACTATTAACAACAATAGGATCAAATAGATTCTAGAAGTGAAAAATAATATCTGAAATTTAAAAATTTGGAGACGGTAAACAAGTGAGTCAGTGAATTTGAAGATAAGAACAATTGAAATTATCTAATCGGAAATGTGAGCAGTCAAAAAAAGTTGGATGTAGGGAACTTTTTCTTTGGTTATTGTTTTTATCATATATAAAGCCTTTTTGACACAGCTACTGGACTGGTAAATCAGGGGAATGCTTGACCAGAATGCATCTCGATTTTGACAGTGCTTTAAAGAAAGTTTTTCACAGGGCGCCTGGGTGGCTCAGTCGTTAAGCGTCTGCCTTCGGCTCAGGGAGTGATCCTGGCGTTCTGGGATCGAGCCCCACATCAGCCTCCTCTGCTGGGAGCCTGCTTCTTCCTCTCCCACTCCCCCTGCCTGTGTCCCCTCTCTCGCTGGCTGTCTCTCTCTCTCAAATAAATAAATAAAATCTTAAAAAAAAAAAAAGGGAAAAAGTTTTTCATGACATCCTTTTGTAAGAGAAGAAAAGTGTGGACCAGATGACAATATTTAGATGGATTTATTCTTGACTCCTGTCACTCTGCCAGAGTACCTTTAGTGCTGTAATGGGGGTTGGGGTAAAGTGCAATGATAGAAATGGGGAAGCACTTCTCTATTACCTGCGATTTTTTTATTTCTGTCCTCCTTCAGTAGCGCATAAACTCCATGAGGGCAGGCAGTGCATATTTTTAATCTGTAGGTTCCCAACTGTCAAGACCTGTCATTAGTTCTGCTTTCTGGAACGGGACAAGACCTGGGGGAGCATGAGGGTGAGTATGGTGACAGGGAATCCAGGAATGCACTATATTCAGAAATTGAGGCAGACAGAATGCTTGTCCCAGGGAAATCAGTTAGCTGGCGGATAGTCTCAGGTACCAAGCTAGTATTGGAGGCAAGACTTCAATCTCTTGACGGTAGTGTTTCTCAAAGTACAGTTCAGATCACTTGGTTCAGAATTACCTGGTCTGCTCTTTAAAATGTCAATTCTAGGACAGAGTCCTAGACTTGCTAAGCTGGCATCTTTATGGGTAGGTCTTGAAAATCTACAGGTACCTTAGGTGATAAATTTGAACTACTGTTTATTTTTAGGGGCTGGGAGCTGGGAACAGACGAGATCCTAGGGCAGGTGTCAGAAACTTGGCTGTTAGCATCTTGGGCTAGAAAATTCTTTGTTGTGGGGGGCTGCTGTCCTGTGCATTGTGGGATGTTTAGCAGCATTCCTAGTCTGTAACCCTGTAGATGCCAGTAGCACCCCCTCTCCCAGCTGTGACAACCAAATATGTCTCCAGACATTGTACAATGTCCTCTGAGAGGCACATCAGTCCCTGGTTGAGAACCACTGCTTTGGCGGATCTGAGTAGTAAGCATGTTCCTAGCCTAAGGATCAGAGGAAGAAGAACACAAGATGGGGGGATATCCAGCTACTGAAACGGGAATGTCAAGTTAGGACTAGATTTACAGCAAGAGCTCCTTTATAAGGTTGATATTGGTAGCTTAGCTTCCTTGCTGTAGAGGGGCCGTGTAATTCCAGAGCTAGTGACTGATGGAATACAAAGGCTGAGAACTAGACAGGTCTGGCACCTTAGGTCAGGTCTCAATCCTGGCTGTGCATCATCAATAGGAAATCGTAAAAACACACAGATGCATCAGCCAGACTTGGTCCTTCTGAAGCCGAATTTCCAGTGGTGAAGCCCAGGCATCTGATACACGACCTGGATTCTGGAACACTCCACAGGGTTAGACGACATCTGGAATACTGTGTTCAGGAATTCAGAAAGACACAGGCTAGGAATAAAGGTGTCTCAACACAGCCGACCTCAGCAACATGTGGTATCTGAACCTCTTTAATAGTTCTGTTCTCATCCTATCCGGTCCTTTTCCACAGGTGAGGACAAAAGCATTACATACAGATACATTGTGGCTAAACTGCTCTAAGTAGGGAATTTTCCCAATTTTACTCTTATTCTCTGTTCTGAGCCTGCCTCCTCTTTTGTAATGTTTCCTGTTCCCATCCCACTGCCTAATACCTGATTTCTTTCTCTTTTCCCAGACACTTTGTCTGATATCTGGCTTGTGTGACTTGGGCAACATTTAGAAGGCAGAATCAAAGTCTTGTTGACTGAGTTGGGAGCTTCTAACTTCCTTTTAAAGGTCCCAATTAAGCATCAATGGCATAAAGTAATATAAAGTAAGACTGTAAAGCAATAAGAGATTCTGTAAGCTGCACAAGAAACACAAGGTTCACAAAGTAGCATCTCATGCTTTATGACAGAAAATCTAGAAAATTCTATGGCATATTCAGTGTGTACTCTGTTTCAATTCCATGTGAAACACTGCAGTTAACTAAAAAGTATACCCATGGGGAATCTCGATTATTCTTGATTAATCTTGTTTAAACTAGCTACTAGTTCAGCAATAATTCCATAACAGCTCAAGAGCTCTGTAAAAACACTTTAACTGATTATTTTATTCAGAAAAAAACAAACAGGAGAAGAAAGAAACACAGTTCTGGTCATTTGCAGTATCTATCAGCTTTCAATTTGGCTCTCCTGTTTAAACAAAGACAAATGATAAAAATTATGTAAAACATGCCATATATAGTCAACCACTAAATATATACTCACACTCAGAAATTGTTCTCTCAATTTTGGTTATTATATTGCCATACCACTTACATTAAAATACTTTAATTAAAATTTAACTTTTTAATGTTGTTTCATACTAAATGCATTATTTTCTTTTTTTTAAATGTTTTTTTACTATATTATGTTAGTCACCATACAGTACATCCCTGGTTTCCGATGTACAGCTTGATGCTTCATTAGTTGCGTATAACACCCAGTGCACCATGCAATACGTGCCCTCCTTACTACCCATCACCAGTCTATCCCGTTCCCCCACCCCCCTCCCCTCTGAAGCCCTCAGTTTGTTTCTCAGAGTCCATAGTCTCTCATGCTTCATTCCCCCTTCTGATTACCCCCCCTTTCTTTATCCCTTTCTTCCCCTACCAATCTTCCTAGTTCTTATGTTCCATAGATGAGAGATATCATATGATAATTGTCTTTCTCTGCTTGACTTATTTCACTTAGCATTATCTCCTCCAGTGCCGTCCATGTTGCAGCAAATGTTGAGAACTCGTTCTTTCTGATAGCTGAGTAATATTCCATTGTATATATGGACCACATCTTCTTAATCCATTCATCTGTTGAAGGGCATCTCGGTTCTTTCCACGATTTGGCTATTGTGGACAATGCTGCTATGAACATTGGGGTGCATATGGCCCTTCTCTTCACTACATCTGTATCTTTGGGGTAAATACCCAGTAGTGCAATGGCTGGATCATAGGGTAGCTCAATTTTTAACTTTTTAAGGGACCTCCACACTGTTTTCCAGAGTGGCTGTACCAACTTGCATTCCCACCAACAATGTAGGAGGGATCCCCTTTCTCCACATCCTCTCCAGCAATTGTTGTTTATTGCCTTGTCAATTTTTGCCATTCTAACTGGCGTAAGGTGGTATCTTAGTGTGGTTTTGATTTGAATTTCCCTGATGGCTAATGATTTTGAACATTTTTTCATGTGTCTGTTAGCCATTTGTATGTCATCATTGGAAAAGTGTCCGTTCATATCTTCTGCCCATTTTATGATTTATGTTTCTCGCGTATTGAGTTTGAGAAGTTCTTTGTGGATCTTGGATACCAGTCTTTTATCTGTAGCATCATTTACAAATATATTCTCCCATTCCGTGGGCTGCCTCTTAGTTTTTTTTGACTGTTTCCTTGGCTGTGCAGAAGCTTTTTATCTTGATGAAGTCCCACAAGTTCATTTTATCTTTTGTTTCTCTTGCCTTTGGAGATGTGTCATGAAAAAGGTTGCTTTGGCCGATGTCGTAGAGGTTGCTGCCTATGTTCTCCTCTAGAATTTTGATGGATTCCTGTCTCACATCGAGGTCTTTCGTCCATTTGGAATTTATCTTTGTGTATGGTGTGAGAGAGTGGTCAAGTTTCATTCTTTTGCATGTAGCTGTCCAATTTTCCCAGCACCATTTATTGAAGAGACCGTCTTTTTTCCATTGGATATTTTTTCCTGCTTTATCAAAGATTAGTTGCCCAAAGAGCCGAGGGTCCATTTCTGGGTTCTCTATTCTGTTCCATTGGTCTATGTGTCTGTTTTTGTGCCAGTACCATGCTGTCTTTGTGATCACAGCTTTGTAGTACAGCTCGAAATCCAGCATTGTGATGCCCCCAGCTTTGTTTTTCCTTTTCAACAGTTCTTTGGCGATTCGGGGCCTTTTCTGGTTCCATACAAATTTAAGGGCTATTTGTTCCAGTTCTTTGAAAAATGTCCTCAGTATTTTGATCGGGATAGCATTGAAAGTGTAGATGGCTCTGGGTAGCATGGACATTTTAACTATGTTAATTCTTCCGATCCATGAGCATGGAATATTTTTCCATCTTTTTGTGTCTTCCTCAATGTCTTTCAAGAGTGATTTATAGTTTCTAGAATATAGATCCTTTACGTCTCTGTTTAAGTTAATTCCAAGGTAACGTATGGTTTTTGGTGCTATTGTAAATGGGATGGATTCCCTAATTTCTCTTTCTTCAGTCTCATTATTCGTGTATAGAAATGCAACTGATGGGGCGCCAGGGTGGCAGAGTGGTTAGTCGTCTGCCTTGGGCTCAGGGCGTGATCCCAGCGTTATGGGATCGAGCCCCACATCAGGCTCCTCCGCTGGGAGCCTGCTTCTTCCTCTCCCACTCCCCCTGCCTGTGTTCCCTCTCTCGCTGGCTGTCTCTATCTCTGTCGAATAAATAAATAAAATCTTAAAAAAAAAAAATGCAACTGATTTCTGAGCATTGATTTTGTATCCCATCACATTACTGAATTGCTCTATAACTTCTAATAGTTTGGGAGTGGATTCTTTTGGGTTTTCCATATAGAGTATCATGTCATCTGCGAAGAGAGACAGTTTGACTTCTTCTTTGCCGATTTGGATACCTTTTATCCCTTTTTGTTGTCTGATTGCTGTTGCAAGGACTTCTAGTACTATGTTGAATAATAGTGGCGAGAGTGGGCATCCTTGTCGTGTTCCTGATCTTAAGGGAAAGGCTTCCAGCTTTTCCCCATTGAGAATAATATTTGCTGTAGGCTTTTCATAGATGGCTTTTATGAGATTGAGAAATGTACCCTCTATTCCTACACTCTGAAGGGTTTTAATCAGGAAAGGATGCTGTTATTTTGTCAAATGCTTTTTCTGTATCAATTGAGAAGATCCTGTGGTTCCTGAGTCTTTTCTTGTTGATATGATGTATCACGCTGACCGATTTGCTAATGTTGAACCACGCTTGCATCCCAGGGATGAATCCCACTTGGTCATGATGGATAATCCTTTTAATGTACTGTTGGATTCTATTAGCCAGGATCTTGTTGAGGATTTTGGCATCATATTCATTAGGGAAATCGGTCTGTAATTCTCCTTTTTGATGGGGTCTTTGCCTGGTTTGGGGATCAAGGTAATATTGGCCTCACAGAATGAGTTTGGTAGCTTTCCTTCCGTTTCTATTTTTTGAAATAGCTTTAGGAGAATAGGTATTATTTCTTCTTTGAATGTTTGGTAGAATTCCCCAGGAAAATCGTCCAGGCCTGGGGTTTTGTTATTTGGAAGGTTGTTTATCACTGAATCAATCTCTTCATAATTAATTGGCCTGTTTAAAAAATCAATTTCTTCCTGTTTCAGACTTGGTAGTTTATAGGTTTCCAGGAAGGCCTCCATCTCTTCCAGATTGCTTAATTTATTGGCATATAGCTGTTGATAAAAGTTTCTAATAATCCTTCTAATTTCATTGATGTTGGTTGTGTCCTCTCCTTTTTCATTCATAATCTTATTAATTTGGGTCCTTTCTCTATTCTTTTGGATAAGTCTTGCCAGCGGTTTGTCAATTTTATTGATTCTCTTAAAGAACCAGCTTCTAGTTCTGTTGATCTGCTCTACTGTACTCCTGGTTTCTAATTCATTGATTTCTGCTCTAATCTTGGTCAGCTGCTTCCTCGTGCGTGGATTAGGCCTGTCCCTCTGTTGCTGTTCCAGCTTCTTGAGGTGAGAATATAAAAACTGCATTTTAGATTTTTCTATTCTTTTGAGTGAGGCTTGGATGGCTATGTATTTCCCCCTTAGGACTGCCTTTGCAGTATCCCATGGGTTTTGGACCATTGTGTTTTCATTCTCGTTGGTCTCCATAAATTGTTTAAATTGATTTTTGATTTCCTGGTTTATTGAGTCATTCCTGAGCAGGATGGTTCTTAGTCTCCAAGTGTTTGAGTTTCTTCCAAATTTTTCCTTGTGGTTGAGTTGCAATTTCAGAGCGTTGTGGTCTGAGAATATGCAGGGAATAATTTCAGTCTTTTGGTATCGGTTGAGACCTGTTTTGTGACCCAGAACATGGTCTATTCTTGAGAATGTTCCATGGGCATTAGAATAGAATGAGTATTCTTTGGTTCTGGGGTGTAGTGTTCGATATATATCTATGATATATAGACGACGAGGTCCAACTCGTCGAGTACGGCATTCAAAGCTCTTGTTTCTTTGCTGATTTCTTGCTTAGGTAATCTGTCTATTGCTAATAGTGGAGTGTTGAGGTCTCCTACTATTAGTGTATTTTTATCTATATGTCTCTTTATTGTGGTTAAGAGTTGGCTTGTCTATCTTGCTGCTCCCCTGTTGGGGGCATATATATTTATAATTGTCATATCCACTTGTTGGATACATCCTTTAAGAATAATATAGTGCCCTTCTGTGTCTCTAACTATAGTCTTTAGTTTAAAATCCAATCTGTCTGATATGAGAACTGCTACCCCTGCTTTCTTTTGAGGTCCATTGGCATGAAAGATGGTATTCCATCCCTTTACTTTCAGTCTGAATGTATCTTTAGGTTCAAAATGAGTCTCTTGTAGACAGCAAATGGATGGGTCATGTCTCTTTATCCAATCTGCAACCCTGTGGTGTTTTATGGGAGCATTTAGGCCATTTACATTGAGACTGATTATTGAGAGAGATGATTTTAATGATGCCATGTTGCCAGTAAAGTCTTTGTTTCTATAGATTGTGACTTTCTGTTCTGTATCACTCTTGGGGCCTTTTTACTTTTAGAGAACCCCCCTTAATATCTCCTGTAGGGCTGGTTTCGTGGTTACGAAATTGGTCAATGACTGGCGATTCTGGAAGGTCTTTATTTCTCCATCAATTCTGAATGACAGCCTTGCTGGATAAAGGATCCTTGGCTGCATGTTTTTCTCTGAAAGAGCTTTAAAAATGCCCCTCCCAACCCTTTCTCTCATTCCAGGTCTGTGTAGACAGGTCTGACGTAATTCTGATACCTTTGCCTTGGTACACGAGAAATTTCTTTGCCCTGGCCGCTTTCAATACTGTATCCATGGATCTAATATTTGCAAATTGCACTATGTGACGTGCTGTAGGTTTGTCGTGGTTGAGCTTGGGAGGGGTCCTCTCTGCCTCTTGGACACGAATGTTTGTTTCCCTTAGATTAGGGAAGTTTTCAGCTACAATTTGTTCAAATATCTCTTCTATACCTCTGTTTTTCTCCACTCCCTTGGGGATGCCGATGATTCTGACATTGGAACGTTTCATTGAGTCAGTAATCTCCTGTAAGCTACATTCCTTAGCATGGATTTTTTTGAGTCCAGATTCTATTTTAGCTTTTTCTTCTACTAACCCATCCTCCAATTCGCTGATACATTCTTCTGCCTCATTCACCCTGGCCGTCAGAGCCTCTAGTTTTGACTGCATTTGGCTCATAGAATTTTTAATGTCTGCCAGATTTGCTCTCATTTCCGCCCTTAGAGATTCTATATTCTCATTAACATTTTCGTTAATACTTTTTTCGAGTCTACATATCATCTTGACCATTGTTACTCTGAATTCCATTTCTGATAATTTGGTTATATCCATATCCATTAGTTCTGTGGCAGAGGCCACAGACTTATTGTCTTTTCTTCGCTGGGGGGGATTTCTCCTTCTCGTCATTCTGATGAGGAGAGGTTGTGGGGTTGTCCAGAGCCCAAATTATTGACCAGGACCCAGGCCGTATGCCCTTGTTTTATAGGGATCTTAGGGATGTGGGCTTCTTGATTTTTCAGCCTGCCTTCTGGGGGAGGGGCCTGCCGCGCTGATACTCAGGCAACCCTGTTTGGGTAGAGTCTCTGTGTCCCCTGCGAGGGGGGATGGGGATAGGCACACTGTGAGCCGGTATTTCCAGGCTTTTGTTCTCTGGCGGCTTTCCCTGGCGGTGTGCTATGCCTCTTCTGAGAGTCAGAGCAGCAGTGGCCGAATCTCAGCCTCTGTCTCAGAACAGAGGGATCGCGGACCGTTCTCCACTGATGTTCTGGCCACTTTAACTCTGTTTCTGTTGGTGCTGCTCAACCCTGCAGCATCCTGGGATGTGCGGCCCACACCCGGCGTCCCAGCCCTCACTTCCAGGGCCGGCGCGTCTCTGTCCTTTGTGTTTCTAATACCGCCAGCCGCTCCCGTGCTCTCCGAAGCTCCGGCCCTCAGTCTGGTCGCATGCGTTCCCCGGCTCACGGTCTCAGTCTGCTCTCTCGAGGGTGCCCGTCTGCGAGTCTGCCCGCTCCCCCATGCAGGTGGCTACCGCTTCCCGGTGCCCGAACGTGGTTGCTCCCTCCCCCTTCCGTTTATCTTCCGATATCTGTGCGCTGCTTCACAGCTCCCCGCTTCGTACCTCAATACTCAGTCCTGGAGATGTTCATTTGTAGAGATCCTGATGTATCTTCCTGCGTCTCAGGCTGATTCCGTGGATGTTCAGGCTGGTCTGGTACCTATCCAGCTCGACTCAAGGGACCGGCTGAAAAAGGGGTCCCCTACTCCTCCGCCATCTTAACTCCAACCCCTATACTTAGAAATTTTTAAACTGATCGGTTTTTATCTGTTTTAGGAACCTGTACTGTTCTACTATAACCCACTAAATTTTGAAATTAAACTACTTCTTTCTAGCCCCGTTCTAATAATTATAGAAAGATAATGTTAAATAAATTTATGAAGGAGTTTCAGTTAAACCTGAATGTCTTATAACAAAATATGTAACTTTTTGGAACCTGGCTATTTTTAGATATTGTTTCATGGGTGATCTTTTCCCAGACTTATGATGTCCTTTTTAGGTAACATTACTATGTTCACAAATTAGAAGACAAAAATTGCAGAACTGTAATAATTGAAAAAAAGAACATTGGTGTTATATATGCCATTTCTATTGGATAATGAAAATAGTTGGAAATAAGTAAAAATATGCCTACCTGTCCAGAAGTGTTTCATGCAAAAATCCATCTTTCCGGGCCTTTTTGAGAATTTTACTGTCTTCTTTACTTATTTTAAGTTTGTGGTCTTGGAAGCTCTGAAATTTCTTTCTGTTAAGAAAATGCCTTTCTTGAAAATCATCTCAAACTTTGATTATACATGTTTACTTATGAACTTACAAATATTTTTAGACTTTTTCATATATTTAAAAAAAACTAATTGTATTTCTTTAAAAACATACAGCTTTTCAACTGCAAAGATGACCTTAGCGCTCCTCTGTGAAGAGGGCAGTTATTTGGGCAGCACTATGAAGCCCCACTTCCACTAAGGCATGTTGGCTGGAGTCCCTGAATCCTGGCTATGGAACAGCATTTGGTTGGCATTATGTACAGATAACCTATAGTCATTCTGTTAATGAACAGAGAGAAAAGACTAATCCAAGTGACTTTAGCTTTGAAAGCCAGCCAGGGTAACTAGGAAAACTGAAGCTCTGAGAAAAGAAAAGTATTCAGCTTAGTTCTTTGTCCTAGAGTCTATTTTTTGCTGCCTCTTGTCCTTCCAGTATTTTATTTTATGTGTCTTGAGAAGTACTTCAATGCCAAATCTGTATGGTCTAAAAGGAAAAGAATACGTACACATAATTGATTTCACACTGTTTAACATTTCCTTTGTCTTCTTCTGGAATGTCATCTTTTTTCTTAGTTTCTCTTTCAGCACAGGATCTAATCTGGACATTGAGATGAGAACCTAACAGGTTATACATGTCTCTTCCCCTTCCCCACTTTACTTATTTTCTAAGAACCCTCCAGGTGATTTCTTATGCAAATAAAGAAAATAATCAACTTAGCAATCAGATTCCGAAAAAGACAGGTTCTAGATATGTTTTTATTTATATATGTATAATTTATATAAATAATCGCTATTATGTTTCTCTAGAGCCTTTGCATCAGACACAAAAGATAAAATTATTTGAAAGACATTTTATAGATCAGGTTCTGCTGAGCAATTAGGCAATAATTTGATTAATTTTGGCCTCAAAGTAAATATCCAAATTACCCCTATAGATAGTGTTTATTTTATAACACTGAAAGTTTAAGATAGTAGCTATTTTAATTTGCATAGCTATTCCCAAATCCATTAAAACTTTTTAACATGACACAGCTCACTTTTACTTAACTGGAATCCACTCTTCCTTATATCCTTGTAAGTTGTGACAGATATTTACTATCACAATGCCATAAATTGATATAGCAATTGGGATCCACTGAGTGGGGCAAGAAGGGGACAGAATTCAGGCCCCAGGAACTGGCAATTTGCAACCCAAAGGACATAATTTTCATCTCCAAGGATCTTTGTGCTCTGAGTCCAATTCCAAGGCTGCTTAGAAAGTGGTGACCAATAAGGCAGTGCCAGTGCTACCTGTGTGACAGGTTTGGCTAGCAGGGTCTCAGCAGACCTGGGGACATTACTGGCCAGGGCCTGTGACAATACTACTACTTTCGGCAGGAGGGAATGTGTCCTGATAGGCTATAAGGTGGATGGCTGATAAGACTAGCAGAGCCTATGAAGTAAAATGCAAGGTGGACAGAGTTCTGGATTATCACTGCTCAGAGCTTCTAGGTACTTAATTAACCAAACAGACCCAGGGAAACTGTGACAGATACTTCATATAAAAACAGTTGTAATTAAATACAGCACAGTGTTTTGTTTTGTTTTTTCCCATAAAAGTGCAAAGTACTGTATTTTATTTGCATTGTCTTCAAAAATCATACTTCTGGTAAGTGAGAAATCCACCAGCATTTTTCTAATGACCTGTTTCCTGAGAGGCAGTATGGTATGGAGTGTCAGAGTAGTTTCCAGTCAGTTGGGCCTGGGTACACATCCTGTCTCTATCATAAGTACCTGTGTGAGTTTCATAACTGATTACAACAGGTGAGGATGTAAGGAGGCTCAAAGGCTCTCTCCTCATTGGTAAAGTTAAAATAGGTACCTCACAGGAACTTTATGAAGATTCAAGAAGACAGTGCATGTGTCACATTCAACAGAATACCTGCAGCTACTGGCTTCTGTTTTGATTTGTGGTTTTTGTTTTTTGCTTTTAATGTAATTGATAACTAACATTTTTCATACACCTTATAATTCTGCTTTTGGGAATTTATCTTCAGATATACCTGCACACGTACAGAATGATGCATAATCAAAGTTATGTGTTACAGCACTGTTTCTAAAAGACTGGAAGTAACCTAAATTTGCATTTATGAGGAACTGATTAAATAAATTATGGCATATCCCTATAATGGAATATTCTATAGCTGTCAAAAAAGAGAAAATTTTTCTACATAGTGGTAAGGGAAAATCTCCAAGATAAAAGTATTAAGGAAAAAATAATCAAGGTCTAAAGGAATATATGCAGGAACCTAACTTTATCGTAAAAAAGTAGGAAATTATCAACATATATTTTTATTTAAAAACTCTGATAGGCTATAGACAGATGCAAGTCATGTCTTTATATGCTTGTATTTTTAAAATTTTGAACCATGTGAACATACCTATTTAAAAAATTAAATTTTAAAATTCAAGCAAGAAAAAAAAAAGAAAATAGAGTCCTACAAAACATGTGAAACTACTCAGAAGAGGATACTAATACATGGAGGTAAGATATAATTATTTCTCTACCACATGGTACAAACAAACCATCAGTTATAGGATTTATAATCAAGCTTTTTATAATAAAGCTTATTTGGAGCATAGTATAAAAAATATGCATTACTTCTTTAAAGTGAAAGTAAATGACTACTCAACATTTTTAAGAGATACAGTCACATCACATATGTGACATGTATTAGTCTACAGAAAAATGAAAAAGAAAAAAATTTTAAAAGAAGAAAGATGTCATGATTACCTTTATCATTTCTTCTTCTCCTGCTGTTTTACTTTTTGCTTCTATATCACCTGCTTCATTGCATCTAATAAAGCAGCTATTTGAGGCCAATAAAGCCATTTTTCCCTGTATAAAACAAAATAATAACAAAAAAGTTACAAGACTACTGCAAAAGAATTCTTAGGTCTTGAGAATGAAATTAATTCCATCCCTTAGCCCCAAGTGTAAAAGTAATCAGTAAAAAGAATGTGGAGAAAACATAGAAAATAAAAAAAATACAGAAAAGAAAACCAAAATCACCTATAATCTTACTACTCAAAAATAACCCAATAAATATTTTTAGTATATTCTATGAGTAGGACTAAACTCTAACTAGATGAAATAGAATTGTTTCCTTAAGCCTTAAAGATCTATTAAGGATTTAACTGACTTCTTTTTTTTTTTTTTTAAAGATTTTATTTATTTATGTGACAGACAGACAGCCAGCGAGAGAGGGAACACAGCAGGGGAGAGGGAGAGGAAGAAGCAGGCTCCCAGCCCAGGAGCCCGATGTGGGACTTGATCCCGGAACGCCGGGATCACGCCCTGAGCCGAAGACAGACGCTTAACGACTGCGCTACCCAGGCGCCCCTAACTGACTTAGTTCTGTTTGAAAAATAATTTAGCTTTTAAGACAATAAAAAATTATATAATGCAAGTAATTTACTCAAATAATAGTGTTTTAAGTAAAATTTTCTTCATAATTAGAAAATATAAAAATATGTAAGAGCTAGCTTTTGGTGCTTTTGAGTTTACTACTCAGAACTTTAAGAATCAGGGGCACCTGGGTGGCTCAGTCGTTAAGCATCTGCCTTTGGCTCAGGGCGTGATCCCAGGGTCCTAGGATCGAGCCCCGCATCAGGCTCCCTGCTCCGCTGGGAGCCTGCTTCTTCCTCTCCCACTCCCCCTGCTTGTGTTCCCTCTCTTGCTGGATGTCTCTCTTTCTGTCAAATAAGTAAATAAAATCTTAAAAAAAAAAAAGAACTTTAAGAATCAATGTCAGAGGGGTGTTTTTATGTGGACAGAAATGATGGTGGGCAGAGGTACTACTGCTATTTTTGTTGAATGATTTCCTCCCCCAGTTTTACTGAGATATAACTGACATAATCACTGCGTAAGCTTAAGGTATACAGCACAATGGTTTGGCTTAACACTTACTGTGAAATGATGATCTTAATAAGTTTTAGCTAGCATCCATCATCTCATGCAGTTAACAGTAAGAAGAAAGCACAAAAAGAAAACAGTTTTTTTTTCCTTGTGATGAGAACTCAGGATTTACTCTCTTATCAGCTTTCCTATATATCATACAGTAGCATTAGCTGTAGTAATCATGCTATACATTATATCCATGGCACTTATTTATCTTGTAATTGGAAGTTACCTTTTTTGATCACCTTCTTCCTCTAATTCCTAATCCCAACATCTACCACTCTGGTAACCAACCACAAGTCTGATGTCTTTTTCTGAGTTTTCGTTTGTTTTCATTTTTGAAGATTCCATATTAAGTGAGATCATACAGTTGTCCTTCTCTGACTTATTTCACTTAGCAAGGTCCATCCATGTTGCTGCAAATGGCAAGATTTACTCATCTTTTACGGCTGAATAATATTCCATTGCATGTGTATATACCACAACTTTAGCCATTTATCAATGGACATTTAGGTTGTTTCCATATTTTGGCTCTTGTAAGTAATACCACCAGGAACACAGTGGTGCAGATATTTTTTCAATTTAGTTTTTTGGTTTCCTTTGGATATATTCTCACAACTGGGATTGCTGGATCTTAAAATAATTCTATTTTTTATTTTTTGAGGAACCTCCTTATTTTTTCCACAGTGGCTGCATCAGTTTGCATTCCCACCAGCAGTGCATGAGCCTTCCCTTTTCTCCCCATCCTTCAAGCATTTAGCTCCTCTTTTTAAAGACGGCCATTCTAACAGGCAGGGAGTGATACCTTATTGTGCTTTTGGTTTGGAATTCTCTAATGACTGGTGATATTGAGCAACTTTTCTTGTACCTGTTGACCTTTTGTATATCTTCTCTGGGAAAAAAAGTCTAGTCAGGTCTTTTGCCCATTTTTTAATTGGGTTATTTGTTTCTTTGCTACTGAATTGTATCAGCTCTTTATATATTTTGGATATTAACCCCTTATCAGAAATATGGTTTGCAAATATTTTTTCTCATCCTATTGGTTGTCTTTTCACTTTGTTATTTCTTTTGCTGTGTTGCACTGTTTTTCAAGACTTTTTTAAGGTTATGAGTTTGTATTGGTTTTCTTCAATTTAATTATTGCACGTTCTACCTTTTTGGGTTTTAGAATATATATTCTCATTGACTGTTAAGGACTGTATCTTACATTGACAAGCAGCTTTTATGAACAATAATAGCACTTACATCTTGAAAGACTGGTTCCCATTGTTCTCTTGGTCCAATTGCATCTGAACGCCCCACAACAAGTCCATCTGAATTAATACCAAGGTATTTTCCGTAGCCAGATTTCAGGGCAATTCTTTAGATTAACAAAAAGGAAATGTTAAAAACTGAGAGAAAGAAAATTAAATATGGATAATAAAAATAATGTGTGTGTGTATAAAAATCCAGGCTAGCCATACATAGTCCAAATTTTCAAAAGCCACATGTGGCTAGTAACTACTATATCGGACAGTGTAGGTCTATATATGTAATTTCATACTGTACTTATAAAGCTCCTATTACATGCTGTCAAATTGCTTTCCAGAAAAAATCTGAATCAATTTAACATTCTCACCTCAAATCAGAAGAGTATCATTTCACCATGGATCTATTAACATTATACCTTTTTTGTGAAAAAATCAGAATATCAGATACAGGAAAAATAGTATCCCACTTAATTTATATTTTAACCATTGTAAGTGACATTTGTACTTCCTTTCCTTTTTAGTTTTTAAGTTATCTTTTTGTCCATTTTTCTATTGGTATCTTACTGTTTTACTTAGTGTTATGAATCCCGTACATAAATATAAAGAATAAAAACTCATTGCCTGTTAACGTTGTTGCAAATATTTTCCTCATTTGCCTATTTAATTAAATATTTTTTGTTTTCAACTGTAAAGAAGTTTGCATTTATTGATTTTTCTTCTGCTGCTTTTATTCTTTAAAAGTCTCTCAGGGGTACCTGGGTGGCTCAGTCAGTTAAGTGTCTGACTTCAGCTCAAGTCATGATCCTGTGGTCCTGGGATGGAAGCCCCACAAGCCCCATAGTCAGGCTCTGTGCTCTGCGCTTAGCAGCGAGTCTGTTTCTCCCTCCCAACCCCTAGTGCTGGCTCGCTCTCTCCGAAGTAAATAAATAAAATCTTGAAAAAAAAAAAGTCTTTCACTATACGTACGGCCAAAGTATAGGAATGATAATCTTAATGTGATTTTTTTAAAGAAAAAAATATGATTCCTAACTTTTAGCTTACCAACCCCTTGTGATGCCAAGGGACTGATTTTATATTCATTTACAGGTTAATGATAGTATAATACAAATCATTATCATGTTGATGCAATTCAGTTTTTGTATGCACTACCCAAAGTATCATTCTGTACTTTTGCACTGTGAGAATAAAAAAGGTCAGCTTACAAGATGATTGTAAAAATTAGGAAATAAAATATTCTTTTGGTCTTCATGACTATGTAACATTCTCTACTGATTTTAATAATTTTAATAACATTCCTTTCTTCTATCTTCTTGTTTATCTCTTGACTTCTGACAAGTGAGTTTACATATCACAGCAACATCAGACCAGGTTTTGTCTTATGTCTGTTTTCTTTACATATCTTTCTAACTATATCTTATTTGGTCTGGGACATTATTAATACTCATTTTTTTCTTGCCTAGTATTATATATTGCAAGGAAACACAGTGTATGTTTTTATTTGGAGCTTTAATTCTCTTTCAAAGACATAGTTGCTGCAAATGAAATTTAATAATACCTAAATACAGCATATATAAATGTTATATTTTTTAAATGTCACAAAATATACTTTCAAAAAGATTGTTTTGCTTTTTACATCAAAATTGGTCTATGGAATTAAGTTAGCTTAATTAATTAGCTACATATAGAAAATTTTCAGTGAATAAAATTAAATTAAAAAAATAAAAGGTGATTAATTACAGTTCAACTTACTTACCTGGAATCAGACAATTTGACAGCTGTAAACTGCTCTGGAGGACTAGGGCCCTCATCAACTATAGGAGAAAAAAAACATTTTGAAATAAATTTGACATTTGTTACAAATATACACATAAAGATAGTCTTAAGCTTTTAGAAAGTTTTCTTTTAAAATTAAATGTAAGATGGGGCGCCTGGGTGGCACAGCGGTTAAGCGCCTGCCTTCGGCTCAGGGCGTGATCCCGGCGTTCCAGGATCGAGCCCCACATCAGGCTCCTCTGCTATGAGCCTGCTTCTTCCTCTCCCACTCCCCCTGCTTGTGTTCCCTCTCTCTCTGGCTATCTCTATCTCTGTCAAATAAATAAATAAAATCTTTAAAAAAAATAAAAAAATAAAAAAAATAAAATTAAATTAAATGTAAGAATATTATAATATTTTGATATAATCATAATACACTATTCAGATTAGAGTATCAAGATCTACTTTATCTTCTTATAACTACAGTGTTAGTTTTACATACTTAATAGGTAAGTCAGCATGATATTTATTTTTTCTTTTTATGTTTTAAAATGCACTCAGTACATAGACAAATAATCATTTAATATTTTAAAAACTAAATGCTTTAACTTATTCAAGGGATGGACAATCATACTAAAAGATACTGTTTTTTATCTTCTGATTATTTCATGTCTCACTAGTGCTTATTCTGATGGGCTAGAAGGAATAACAAAACTTCAAATTGTTAAAAATGCTCCAGATTAGTTTTGGCAAAAGATCTAAAGAATAAAGGAATCAAATCTTTGACTCAACTAGGTTTCCCTTTCAATTTCAATTATTCATGTTGCTTTTGATTTCAACTGATACTCTTGAACCATAAAGAATGTTTTCACATGCTTACACTGGAGAGAGGGATTTGCCAATAATTGGTAAATATTAAGGAAGGAAAAAAGGGGAAGAGTCAAATGCAATAGATTTATTCCTTTGGAATATACTTGAGATTAGTTAGAATTTGGCCTAAGTGAATGAATGTCATAAAATACATACTTTTTTTTTTTTAAACAATTTTATTTATTTGAGAGAGACAGACAGACAGACCACAAGCAGAGGGAGCAGCAGGCAGGGGAGAAGCAGGCTCCCTGCTGAGCAAGGAGCCCAATGAGGGACTCAATCCCTGGGATCATGACCTGAACCAAAGGCAGACACTTAACCAACTCAGCCACCCAGACTTCCCTAAAATATATACTTTAAATGGTCTTTTCCCTTCCATTGCTTCTACTAGACACAAACCTTCTTTATGTGGAGCTCCCAGTGTAAAAAGTCCGTTGTCAAGGGCATGTATGTAGGTTCCTTTATCCATTTCAATTGCTATGGTTCCTGATATTTCACCAAAGTTTGTTACTGTCCACCAGATTCCTAAAAAATAAAACCAATATTTAAATTTGTATTTTAGATTTGACACAAGGTTCTTACTTGTTGTTGTTATAACTTGTTTTTTAAAACTTTTTATTTTGCAGTTGTAAGAAGTAATACAGAGAGATCTCATATATCATTTACTCACTTCTCCCAGTAGCAACATCTTACATAATTAAAGTACAATGTCAAAAACAGGAAACTACCCTTTATACAAACTGTGAACCTTACTCAAATTTCATCAGTTTTACATATAATCATTTGTATGTTTGTATGTATGTGTATAGATATAGGGACCACCACCCACAATCAAGATTACATTCTTTTCAAAATATAATACAGCAGTGCATGTGAAGGCACAAAATGATGGAGAACAGTATCTTCCATTCCCTCCCCAGCCATCCATGACTGCCCTCCAGAGGCAATGACTATTATAATCTGTTTCTTACGTATCTTCCAGAAAGACTTTGTAGCACAGTATTTTTATTTTTTCAAGTTTTTATTTAAATTCCAGTTCGTTAACATAATAGTAATATTAGTTTCAGGTATAGAATGTAGTGATTCATCACTTACAACACTCTGCTCATCACAAGTGCCATCCTCAATACCCTTCACCCGTTTAACCCATCTCCCGCTCATGTCCCCTCCAGCAACCTTCAGTTTGTTATAGTTAAGAGTCTGTTTTCTGGTTTCTCTCTCTCTCTCTGTCTTCTTCCCTATATTCATCTGTTTTGTTTCCTGAACTCCACATATAAATTAAATCATATGGTATTTGTTTTTCTCTAACGTATTTCATTTAGCATAATTCTCTCTAGCTCCATTACAATGCATATGGCAAGATTTCATTCTTTTTTATGATCTAGCATAGCATTCTTAACCATGATTTTAGATTAGAAACAAAATGAGCAGAAACTATGTACTCTATGTACATGAACAGAAATGGGTTCCTTTTTTTATTCATTTTTTTAATTCAAATATAATTAACATAGTGTTAACATTAGTCCCATATGTACAATATAATGACTCAGCAATTCTATACATTTCTCAGTGCTCATCAAGACAAGTTTACTCTTAATTCCTCTTCACCTATTTCAGGCATCTGCCTACTCATGCTGCAGTTTCAATACAATCTCTATTAAAATACCAATAAAACTTTCACAGAGCTAGAATAATCCTAAAACTTGTATGGAACCACAAAAGATCCCAAATAGCCAAAGCGATCTTGAAAAAGAATAATGCTGGAGGTATCACAATCCCAGATTTCAAGATATACTACAAAGCTATAGTACTAAAAACATTATGGTACTGGCATAAATACAGATATACAAATCTATGGAACAGAACAGAATGTCTAGAAATAAACCCACCCTTTTATGGTAAGTTAATCTATGACAAAGAAGCAAGAATTTAAAATGGGGAAAAGACGATCTTCAACAAATGGTGCTGGGAAAACTGCACCACTTTCTTATACCATACACAAAAATAAATTCAAAATAGATTAAAAACCTAAATGTGAGACCTGAACCCATAAAATTTCTACAAGAAAACATAGGCAGTATCCCTCCTGATTCTTTGACTTCGGCCGTAGAAACATTTTTCTTAGATATGTCTGCTCTGGCAAAGGAAAACAAAAGCAAAATTATATTAAGACTACACCAAAATAAAAAGCATTTGTGCAGTGAAGGAAATCATCAACAAAACAAAAAGACAACCTACTGAGTAGAAGAAGCTAGTTGCAAATGATATATCCAATAAGGGGTTAATATCCAAACTTTATAAAGAACTTATACAACTCAACACCAAAAACACCATATAATCCAATTAAAAAATGGGTCGAGGACCTGAACAGAAATTTTTCCAGATAAGACACAGAGATGGCCAACATACACATAGAAAATGTTTAACATTACTAGTCATCAGGGAAATGCAAATTAAAACCACAATGAGATATTACTTTACACCTGTAAGAATGGCTAAAATTAAAAAAAGACAAATAACAAGTGCTGGAGAAGCTGTGGAGAAAAAGGAATCCTTGTGCACTGTTGGTGGGAATGCAAATTGGTGCAGCTACTGTGTAAAACAGTATGGAGTTTCCTCACAAAATTAAAAATAGAATTACCACATGATCCAGTAATTCCACTACTGGGTATTTGCCCAAAGAAAATGAAAACACTAATTTGAAAAGACAGATGCACTCCTGTGTTTATTGCATCAGTTTGTTGCTGGGCTTTTTGTTCTTTTCTATTGATGTATTGTTTTTATGCTAATATCAAACGTTCTGATTAGTATATCTTTGTAATATTGTTTGAAATCAGGAAAGTGTGGTACCTCCAGCCTAGTTCTTCTTTCTGAAGACTGCTAGCTATCTGGAGTCTTTTGTGGTTCCTTACAAATTTAGGATTGTTTATTATTTGTGAAAAACGCCACTGGAATTTTGATAGAGACTGCACTGAATCTGTAAATTGCTTTGACGTAGTATGAGTATTTTAACAATTTAATTCTTCTGATCTATGAACATGGAATATCTTTCCATTTATATGTGTCTTCTTCAAATTCTTTTATCAATGTCATACTTTTCAATGTACAAGTCTTTCACATCCTTGGTTAAATTTATTCCTAGGCATTTTATTCTCTTTGGTACAATTGTAAATGGGATTATTTTTCTTAATTTCTCTTTCTGATAATTCAATATTAATGTATAGAAATACAACAAGTTTCTGTATGTTGATTTTATATCCTGCAACTTTACTGAATTCATTTATTAGTTCTAACAGTTTTTTGGTGGAGTCTTTAGGGTTTCAGTACATAAGATCATGTCATCTGCCCACAGTGACAGTTTTATTTCTTCCTCTCTGATTTGGATGCCTTTTCTTTCTTTCTTTTTTGCCTAATTGCTTTGGCTAGGGCTGCCAATACTATGTCAAATAAAAGTGGCAAGAGTAGGTATCCTTGTCTTATTCTTGATCTTAGAGGAAAAGCTTTCAGATTTTCACTGTTGATTATGAAGCTAAATTGTATGTTAGCTAAAGGAGATATGTGTCAGTCATTGATAAGATATTAGATGATATTAAGGAACTGTTAGGTCTGATAATGATATACTCTTACGTATTAAAACAGAGAGCAGAGTGCCTGGGTGGCTCAGTCAGTTAAGCGTCTGCCTTCAGCTCAGATCATGATCCCAGGGTCCTGGGATCGAAGCCCACATCAGGGCTCCCCACTCAGCGGGGAGCCTGCTTCTCCCTCTCCCTCTGCCTGCTTGTGCTCCCAATCTCTCTCTCTCTCTGTCAAATAAATAAATAAAATCTTTTTAAAAAAAATAAAAGAGTGAAACAGAAGGAAAGAGAGTGAGACTGCTTTATCGGCTTTGTACATTTATGTATAAATGGGTAGAATGACAGAATATTCTGTGTTTTACTTTAAAATTCTTCAGAAAAAAATAGGGCGCCTGGGTAGCTCAGCTGGTTGAGTGACCAGCTCTTGATTTCAGCTCAGGTTATGATCTCAAGGTCGTGGGACTGAGCTCCGCAGCAGGCTCCACACTCAGCCGGGAGTCTGCTTGAGATTTTCTCCCTCTCCCTCTGCCCCTCCTCCCATACACACACTCTCTCTAAAACAAAATAAATAAATCCTAAAATTCTCCAGAAAAAATTGTGCATAGGATATTATCTCAGAGTAGGCAAGTATGTAAGTGAAACAAGATTGTCAAAATAATGATCATTAAAAATGCTGGGGGTATGGACACATGGGAAATTCCTTATATTCTCCTCTTCACTTATGTATTAGTTTGAAAATTTCCATAATACAAAGTTTTTAAAAATTCAGTTTATCACATCACACAAGATTTCCTATTCATCTAAACAAGAAAGGCTTTTTATACCCGATTAAAAATTAGTAAAATTTTCACTTACATCAAGTTGGACTTCTACCTAAGTTCATATATACAAATGAACTCAAGATGGATCAAAGACCTAAATTTAAGAGCTAAAACTATAAAACTCTTAGAAGAAAACATATGATAGAAGCCTCACAATATTGGATTTGGCGATCATTTCTTGGATATGACACCAAAGGCACAAACAACAAAAGAAAAATTGGACAAATTGGACTCATCAAAATGAAATCTTTTGGGGCACCTGAGTTGCTCAGTCAGTTATGCATACGACTTTTGATTTCAGCTCAGGTAGTGATCTCAGGGTTGTAAGACTGAGCCCTGAGTCAGGCTCCGTACTAGGCATGGAGCCTGCTGAAGATACATTAATGGCCAATGAGCACATGAAAATCGCTCAATATTGCAATTCACTGAGGAAATGCAAACTGAAACCATAATGAGATACTATTTCATACCCATTAGGATGGCTGCTATCACAGAACCAGAAATAACAAATGTTGGTGAGGATACGGAGAAATTGAAACCCTTGTGCACTGCTGGTGGGAATGTAAAATGGTACAGCGACTATGCAAAACAATTCTCACCAAATTAAAAACACAATTACCATATGATCCAGCAATTCCACTTCCAGGTATATGCCCAAAAGAACTGAAAGCAAAGTCTTGAAGAGATATCTGTACACCCATATTCCTAGCAGAATTATTCACAATAGGCAAAAAGTGGAAGTAACCCATGTGTTCACTGAAAGATGAATGGAAAAACGAAATGCTGTATATACACACAATGGAGTATTATTCAGTCTTAAAAGGAAGGAAATTCTGACACATGCTACAACATGGATGAACCCTGAAGACCTCACCTGATTTCAAAACATTATGAAGTGACAGTAATCAAAACAAATATATCAGCAGAACAACAGACAAATAAATGAACAGAGTCCAAAATTATACTAACCCATATAAAGACAATTGATTTTTGACAGAGATATCAAGGCAGTTCAATGGAGAAAGGAAAGTCTATTCAACAGTGGTGCTGGAAAACTGTGTATCAATATGAAAAAATGAAAAAAGAACACTGACCCCTAATTCACCCCAGACCAAACATCAATTTCAGACAGATCGTAGATCTAATATAAAAACTAAAACTGAGGCCTCTTAAAGAAAATGTGGAAGAATATCTTCATGACCTTGGGATTAAGCAACAATTTCTTAGATTGAAGATATAAGGTGGTAGCCGTAACAGAAAAAAAGTAATAGATAGGGTTTTATAAAAACTAAAAACTTCTATATACATGTATCAAACCATTATGTTGTACAACACCTAAAACTAATACTATGTTGTATGTGAATTTTATTATAATTGAAAAAAGAATTCTAACTTTTGCTTTCAGAAAAATACCATTTAAGCAAATTAAAAGTAAAACCACAGACTGGGAGGGAAGACTGAAAACAGAACTGTATTACTTCTTGGTGGCAGTATAAAATGGTGCAACCACCTTAGAAAATTCTTGGTGGTTACTTATATAGTTAAATATCCACCTATTCTTTGACACAGCAATTCCATCTCTAGAGATCTATCCAAGATATTTACACTAACTTTAGAATTGATTTGCTATTTCAAAAAAAAGTGAAATTTTCTAGAATATTATCTTTTAAATTTTTTTTTGAAGATTTTATTTATTTATTTGACAGAGAGAGAGAGACAGCGAGAGGAACACAAGCAGGGGGAGTGGGAGAGGGAGAAGCAGGCTTCCCACTGAGCAGGGAGCCCGATGCAGGGCTCGATCCCAAGACCCTGGGACACGACCTGAGCCGAAGGCAGACACTTAACGACTGAGCCACCCAGGCGCCCCTAGAATATTATCTTTATACCATTTCATATAAAATGTAAAGGAACCAAAATTTATGAAATTTCAAAATGTGACTGGCCAAGGTTTTTTTTTTTTCAGTTTACATATTAGAAAGATTTATTCATGTGTAAAACATTCACTGGGCATTTACCACTGCTTAGGATTGAGGGAAGCACTGGGAATATATTAGTAGTAATATTAGAACTGGTACATACTTTTACTGCTATGATTGTTTGAAAGGAGAAAAAAAAATCTCAGCAGCTCCTGTCCTATAGTCCCCTTAATGATTTGCTTACAGATTTACCTGCAATAGCACTCACCCCTTCTTCTTTACCTCTGGTTTCAGAAATGTCTTGTTCAAGGCAAATCCCTCCTATCTGAGCAGTAGATGATTTGTTCTGTGACATTCAAGGTGAGGATACCTCCTTGCCAAAGTAATGGTCTTAACCCATTACTAGTTGAAAGCTTTGCTACTCTTACCCTAGCAAATCACCATAAAAAAAGAAAATGCTTAATAAGGGGGTGTCTGGGTGGCTCCATCTGTTAAGCATCCAACTCTTGATCTCAGCTCAGGTCTCAATCTCAGGGTCTTGAGTTCAAGCCCTGTGTTGAACTCAGTGCTGGGTATGGAACCTACTTTATTTTTTTTTTTTTTTAATGTTTTTTTACTATGTTAGTCACCATACAGTACATCCCTGGTTTTTGATGTAAAGTTCGATGATTCATTAGTTGCGTGTAACACCCAGTGCACCATGCAATACGTGCCCTCCCCACCACCCATCACCAGCCTATCCCATTCCCCCACCCCCCCCTGAAGCCCTAAGTTTGTTTCTCAGAGTCCATAGTCTCTCGTGCTTCATTCCCCCTTCTGATTACCTCCCCCTTTCTTTATCCCTTTCTTCTTCTACTGATCTTCCTAGTTCTTATGTTCCACAGATGAGAGAAACCATATAATAATTGTCTTTCTCTGCTTGACTTGTTTCACTTAGCATTATCTCCTCCAGTGCCGTCCATGTTGCAGCAAATGTTGAGAAATTGTTCTTTTTGATAGCTGAGTAATATTCCATTGTATATATGGACCACAACTTCTTAATCCAGTCATCTGTTGAAGGGCATCTCGGCTCCTTCCACGATTTAGCTACTGTGGACAAAGCTGCTATGAACATTGGGGTGCATATGGCCCTTCTCTTCACTACGTCTGTATCTTTGGGGTAAATACCCAGTAGTGCAATGGCTGGGTCATAGGGTAGCTCAATTTTTAACTTTTTAAGGGACCTCCACACTGTTTTCCAGAGTGGTTGTACCAACTTGCATTGCCACCAACAATGTAGGAGGGATCCCCTTTCTCCACATCCTCTCCAACAATTGTTCAAGTGGCCAAGTTTTAAAAGACAAAAAAAACTGCTTTAAAGTACAGATGTGGAAAGGGTCAGAAAGCAGGCTGGTTAAATGTGTTTGGGTCAGTTTATCTCTGGTACCATTTACAGGCTATCTTGATGCTCTCTGTTCTGTTTAATTAAGATTTTCATTCATTTCACAGGATACAAAATAAATATTTTTACTGTGAATTATTTTTACTGTTCCTTTAGGGACATACATATCACTGGCTTCTACAATTAAAATGCATACATGTTCAGGGGTTCTTGGGTGGCTTGGTCTGCCTTCAGCTCAGGTCATGATCCCGGGATTCTGGGATCGAGCCCTGTGTAAGTCTGCTTCTCCCTCTCCCCTTTCCTGTCCTCATGCTCTCTCTCTCTCTCAAATAAATAAATAAAATCTTTTAAAAACCGCATACATGTTCAAAGAAAATAATTTGTGAAATATATTTAATTAAATAATATTTATCTATATCAGGCCTTTAAAATTATGTTCAGAATCTCTGGCCTATTAAGTAGTCTAATGATGGTATCTATTAAATCAGAGAGCTATATTTCTTCTCTCCATGCCTAGTCCTGATGATGAAAAAAGGCATCAGTCACATCTACTGTGCAGACAATAAAAGGAATCTATAACTTTAAATAATATTGAACACTTTAAGAAAACTATGTATAGGCCACAAGTTCTCTTGACTTTCTTTGAACTACCTATCCCTAACTAGGAAAATACTTTTAAAGGCATCTCAACCAATGTTAACTTTTCTCAGAATAAAGTACAGAAAACTTACCAACAATATCAAGTTGAGTTTCTTCATCTTCTTCTCTTTTTCTCTTCTTCTCTTTGCTCTTTTTCTTTTTACTGCAGGAGGTAATTTATATAGATGAGTTTAGAAATACTGATTTGATGTTAAGTATCACAAGATGCAAACTTAGAAGAATCTTTTAAGCTGTACACAGATTTATGAATTATTGATTTACAGTTATCTACGTGATATACTCTCTTCTAATATTGAGAAATCACTTCTGATCCTTATGTATTGTGTTATAGTTAAGAGAACAGGTTCCGGAGCCAGACTGCCTTTTTAATCTTGATATTGTCATTTCTTAGCTCTGTGACTTTTGGAAAATTTACTTTATCTCTGTCAGTTTCTCACCTGTAAAATGAGGATAATAATTTAGCTACGCTCTTAAGGTTACTGTGAGGATTAAGAGATGATGTGTACCTTCATATGTTGCTGGTGAAAATGTAAAACGGTATAACCACTTTAGAAAATAGTTTGGGGTTCTTCAAAAAGTTAAACACAGAGTTACCATACGACCTAACAATTTACTCCTGGTATATATCCAAGAGAAATGAAAACACATATTCACACAAAAATTTTATTAGGATAGTCAAAACAGCATTATTCATAAGAACCAAAAAGTGGAAACAACCCAAATGTCCATCAGCTAATGAATGGAAAAACAAAATGTGTTATATCTATACAATGGAATATTATTCAGCCATAAAAATAAGAGTACTGATACATGCTACAACATAGATGAAACCAGATACAAAAGACCACATACTGTATGATTCCATTTATATGAAATACTCAGAAGAGGCAAACTGCTATAGGCAGAAAGCAGACTAGTGGTTGCCAGGGACTAGGGGAAGAGTGGACGCTAATCATTATGGGGTTTCCTTCTGAGATGATAAAAATGTTTGTTGGCAACTTGATAGTGGTGAACTTTGTGAGCGCACTAAAACCCACAAAATTGTACTTTATAGGGTGAATTTTATGATACATGTATTATATATCAGTAATTTAAAAAAACAGGGTGGTTTAAAAAAGTTATACTGAAAATGCTTGGAATAGTTCTTGGCACACAGAAACTGCTCTATGTGTGTTAATAATGATTTATGGTTGTGATAATTTAAAGACATTTGTTTGTATTTTCATCAAAACGTAAACTTTCAGAAGCTAACTCGCCCCCTCTCCTATAAATTCAGACAGTACAAGTTTCAGATTTATTCAGGATAAATTGTGTGATTCCAGACCCGTAGGCAGAGTTCTCAAGGGCAGTGGCTTCAGTTTGCTCCTTAACGCTTTCTTTCATCTTACCTAAAAGTACCAAAAACTATCACTGAGACACGCTGAAATGGTTAACATTTGTATGAATAATCAACTCTGAGCAAATCTATCAGTAAAAAGAGAGGTGGGGATATGAGTGGGCCGATACCTTTTCCTAAAAACCCAATAATCATAAATCACCACTACGACCTTCTCCTTGCCTCTGGCTCTACTTACTGTACATATTATCTCATTTAACCCTCATAATAATTCTTTTATAGTAACATTAATCTTTCCTAATAAATGAGTAAGTGGAAGCTCAAGAATATTACCGAACTTGCCACAAACTACAAAACTAGTAACTGGTGGTAATCCAGATTTGAGCCGTTACCGCTATCAAAACCCACACCTGCATATTGTATTTAAAACTTAAGGACTTTTTTTAGGGGGGAGGGAAACAATGGTGAAATTATCCCTAATAAAGGAAGTTATTGTTATGACATACGTCATCAGACTAAGGCGGACGCATCATGCGGAGGTCTGGAGGGGGGCCTTATTAAGGGACCCAAACTTGTGGCTCCTGGGCTAGTGGTGTCGCTCTCCTGTCTCCTGCCTTTTGAAGGCGCGACAGTCAGGGCGCGTCTCGGGCGGCTTGTCTCTCCAGCTCCTTACAGGCGCCCGGAACTGAGTCACAGCATCAGTCCAGCCGGGACCAGAGGCCAGGCCCAAGCGCTGGGAGCCTGAACAACAGCCCTCTAAGGCTTCCGTGAGACTATCTACGGGGGAGGGGAGGCGAGAGCGGAGTGCTGTCAGAAAAGAGCCAGAGTCTCCCGCACAAACTTTGGCCTTACCTCTTAGCCTTGGTTCCCTTGAGCACGAGTTTGGTAGACTTCACATACGAGTATTCGGCCATAGTTCTGGGGACACCGTATAAGGAGGCGAGAGCTGGCTAAGAAGAAGACACCTCCACTGGAGTAGGAACTGGCGAGGGAGGCCCCCAAATAGAAACACTGCAGACTCCCTGAAAGCGTACGTAACCGCGGAACTGGACTTGCCCCTTCTGAGTCCCTAGTGTTTTTTCACCCGACTCTTGAATTCTACTTCCTGTGTGCTGTCTGGGGCTACGGCAACTGCAGAGGGCCGTAATACAGCAGGGCTCATTTGCTTTTGAGAACTGAATGCTCGGGTTTCCCTAAATGAGGAAACCTGGGAAGACGCGCCCTCTGGTGGACGCAGAGGGCCTAATACCTGTGGAGCCATTCTTGAGGTATCCTCCTGATAGGTCTCAGGAGAAGGGCGACAATTTGATCAGCAAGAAGGTGATACGACTCAATCAGCCCTCCCCGTTCTACTAGCTGTGAGCTGGGCCTGACTACCCCTCGCGACCGAGTGTATTATGGGGCCTCGGACGACTTACAAGCTCTTCCAATTCCATAAACGCTTATTGTATTAACTAGAGGGACTTGAGTAATGTACAGGAGACAACTAGGGAGTAAAAGAAAATATAATTAAGTGCATAAATTTGGGCCACGGATTTCACAAGCGCTGTAGGAATTTGGGTGGAGGTGGGGTGGGAGGTTGACGTTGAAAACTAATGTAATCAGAGAAGTCTGTCTGTGTAGGATGGGTCTTTACCGAGGCTTTCAGTCTCAGCCACTATTTCTCCTGCCTGCTCCAATCTCTTCAACAGTTGCATAGTTCACTTCCCTGATTCCATTTTCTCCCGCTTCCAAACCATCTCTGATCATGCTATCCCCAATGATGTTTCTAGAGAAATAGCCGGTTATTCCTCTACCTAAACTCTATTAAAGGCAGCCTATAACTTTCAAGAGGGAAAATCCTGGCATCACTTAATAAATTATTGACAGTCTGGCCTCTTTTCCCACCACTTAACCCCTGCCACCCTACTTCCCATCACACTAAGCGGTTGGAAATGTTTGTATGTTCTCTGTTTGCTTCTGCTGCCTGGAATGCTGCCCTTTCCTCTTTCCCACGCTCTTCACTTGGCACAGTTTTTCAACCTTTAAGACAAGCTGGGGCATCGTTTGCTTCTGTGAATATTAATAAAGGGAAACCTCACTAAAATCGAGAAAGGAGGAGAGAAGAGGAAGTTAGGAGGCGAAGCCTTACCACTCAACTTCAATTACAGGAAGGATTGTCAATTACAGACCCCAAGAGAAGAATCAGCAGCAGGAAAGAATCATCAATTACCCGCCCCTGCAAGGGAAAGACTTATATTGTATCTGCTCAAGATCTCCTACCCCCGCAGCTCAGCCCATTAGAAACCATCATCACCTGGACTTCTTTTTTTTTTCCACTGGACTTTTGCTCAGAATAATCCCTCCCAACTTCCTCCTTCTTCTATGCAAAATTGTGTTCCTCTTCTTTGTTTGTTGGACTTCCCCATGGTTTTGCCATAGCTTGCATGTCCCGAACTGCAATTCTGTTATTCCCTAATAAACCCATTTTTGCTAGTGAAATAACTGACAGATTTATTTTTCAGGGTAGCATTCCAAAACATCATGCCCAAGAATCCTGCATTCCCGAAGCATCCTGCATTTCTCCTTCTGTAGCTAATTATGTGCTTTTTCAGGGCAGAAACATAAGTAGGTCATTCATCTTTCTTTCACCTATACCTCGTGCAGTACCTGCATAAATGTCTGTTAACATGTTAAGGTTCTAAAGCCCGAAGTGTAGCTGTGGGATAATAACAAGAGTGGCATATAAGAGTGTGGCTTAACTAGATAGGAGGGGTTTGGGTAGAAAAATCGGAGGAGGAAAATTGGAGGGGTGTAGCATATCATGGAGGCCACTGGAGATCCATTCCTTATTTATTTATCAACCATCTCTGCAAAGACACTGTGTGCTTGGTGATAAGATGGTGGCAACAGTATGGATAAAGGCAAGGAGCTAGATGAGTGCTGGGCTGTGAAAGGAGCAATGAATGGCCCGGTTGGTTGGAGCACAGGGCACGTGGAGTATGGTGGTGGGAACCAGGATTAAGAAGGCAAAGTGGGGGGCGCCTGGGTGGCACAGCGGTTGAGCGTCTGCCTTCGGCTCAGGGCGTGATCCCGGCGTCATGGGATCGAGCCCCACATCAGGCTCCTCCACTATAAGCCTGCTTCTTCCTCTCCCACTCCCCCTGCTTGTGTTCCCTCTCTCGCTGGCTGTCTCTATCTCTGTCGAATAAATAAATAAAAATCTTTAAAAAAAAAAAAAAAAAGAAGGCAAAGTGGGGTCATTTTGTAGCTGAAAAATTTGCATGAAATCAGGAACCAGTTGCAAGGGATTAAATTGCAAGGGGTGAGATGAACACAGCGGTACTCCAGGATGGTTGTTCTGCAGCACCCATAGGTAGTGTAAGCCCTGAGCCTTGGCTTTTTTTTTTTTTTTTTTTTGTAATACAAGAAACTGACAAAAGATGGTTATCTCAAAAAAACACATTGCCAACCACAAGAATAGATAAAGAGCCAGGCCACCTCCCACCTCACTGAAGCTCCTTTGTGATCTTGGTTGATTTCAGTAACTGGCCATTTGGGCCACATGTCTTTTCTCTTCCTGAGCTTTAAATTCACACTCTTATGTTTTAAATTCTCTAAGTGGGCCTATGAAACCCAAGCCCTCACTCCTGGCTCCAATAAAAGCAGAACACCCAGCCTGTGCACACTTGTGTGCTCGCCATCTCCTCTCCCCCTGTCCTGTGCAACTTCTCTGTGTGGCCCCATCTGTGCTGTATAATTTCCAGGTCTTATAAGTAATAAACCTCTATTTTTTCAAAGTTGCCCATTGTTGTTGTAGAAGGACATCTTGCAATCGTAAGAAGAAGCACAATGTCCAGTCCAAACACAACTTTGGGCATCAATATGCTAAGACTGGCACAACACAGTGTGATGGGTTGTGTAAGTGATACCAAAACCCTCTTACTCAAGCCTTGACTCTTTACATAATGTAGAAAACATGGAGACCAGTTGGCTTCAAGAATCTTAGGAGATATTATTAAACTCGTGATGCCTGGTGGCACCATAGAATCAGGATGGGCCCATCTCAAAACTGACTCAGAAAACAGAACCATAGCAAATAATTTGCTAGGTTAGTATCCTTGCATATTATTATCACATTTCTTCCAATATTTTCACACTACTTCCCTTTTTCTTATACCAAAACAATCTGGGTCATGTTGAAAAAATTCCCAGAGCCATGAAAAAAGAGATAGGATGAGAGGGTGTGCATGTTGGCTTTTATAAGTGACATTTGGCAGAAACTCAATTTCCTCATCTCTTAAAATGGGGTTAGTAATAGTACCCCTGAGAGTTATGAGGATTTAATGGTGTAATTCTCGTAGAGTGGTTACGATCCACAAGTAAGCGCTCAGTAGATGTCAATTGTGACTATCACCAACTTCATTATTATTATAGGTTATCATTACATTGGCAAGAATGTTGAAAGCAAGAGAATGGATGCACGCTATGAGGGAATGGATGTGGAGAGACCAGAAGAGCAGGAACTAAACCATACAACCACAGAGTAAGGAGGTAGAAAGAAAAAGTGAAGACAGGAAGATAAAAAAGGAAGGCAATGACAGGGTTACAGTAAAATTATAGAAATCAAGACTAAATAGAAACTCCAGAAAGAGCACTATTACTTAATATTGAAGATGTTCAGAAGAACAGGATGGAAAGAAGGCCATTGAGTTAACCTACAGGTGACGTATGGGGAAGCATTTTCAGCAGAGCAGTGTGGACAGAAGTTGGCTCGCCCTAAAGAGTAGGTGGAGAAGAGGTGAGAGCAGCTTGCTGTTGACTGGCTACATGGGAAGCAAATAAGGGATGGTACATTCTGCATTTCTGGATTTCATTCCTTCTTGCTCAGCCACTATGTACACGCAGAGTCATAGCACAAAGTTATAGAAAATAAAAGTGAAACCAATTTCATTTGTAGAACCAAATTAATACCTTCTACTGAAATTAAGATAAATTCATGACTCTCTCTTCTATTCCCACCCTCAGTTTTTAAGTTAAATAGCTGCTTTTCCTCTTCATTAATTTCATTTCCAGATCCTCCCAGGTGTCAGTGGTTTTCGGGAGTTACATAAGTCCTCTAGGTTCTTGATGGGATGAGGAGATGTGAACAAAAACTGTTTTCAGCAAAGGGAGGATTTTGAAATTCTGTTCATGTATTTCCAGTAACTGTTCCAAGTTTTCAAGGTTATTCAATGACAGAGATCCTTGTGTGATTTTCTAAGCTTTACTGATAAGAACCACTGCAGATATTTAAGATCCTGATTCCCAGGCCCTTCACATAGTGATTCTTACTCAGAAGATCATTGATGGGACCCAGGAATAGGTATTTTTGACAACTGTCAAAAGTGATTCTTACAGCCAGGCAAATTTGGGAATCATTGACCTAGCTTTTATGTTTTCATTGCTGGCAGCTGAAGAAGGCTGTTCCCCAAATTCCTAATAAAATATTTTTAAAGGAAAATTGTATGGCTAGATAAAATATTTATACACATGCTAAATGTATTGTACTGTATTATATACTTCTGTCATATTTATAAAGATGGGTAAGAATACTCAGAAAAATTGTATATTAAAAAAAGGAGTGTGTAGGGGTGGAGAGGAATGCAGCTTATTGCTGCAAAAAAAAAAAAAAAGAAAGAAAAAAAGTTAAAATGTTAGAAATCTAATGTTGCAAACAGCATTTTGCAAAGTGCAAGAGCTTCAGAATCATGCCTGAAATCTTTTTTGATGTTCAGTTGTAAACGGTGACTTTGGACTAGATTTAGGGGAGAAACCAATTATGCTTTAAAGTGTTCTTGTAAAAGGCTTTAAATGAAAGAAAATCCTTATATGTGGTTGCAGCAATTTAAATTGAAGGCTTTTAAAAAGTACTAACCCTTCCCCTCTTAAAAATTGTCTTTCATTTGAGATGAAAATTTAAGTTGTTATTTATGCTCTATTAGCATTCTTATGCAGAGACTCAACAGCATGTTTTTCATTTCCAAATTTTTATTTCTTGATTTTGCTGGAAGGAATATACTACTCCACTGATTTTTTAAAAGCAAGGTAAAACAATTTATTTTGACAAGGGCAGGCGGTACTTTCTTCCTCCGTTTTCTGGCTTAAAAGATGGGTATTAAGGAGGGCACGTATTGCATGGTGCACTGGGTGTTATACGCAAGTAATGAATCATGGAACTTTACGTCAAAAACTTGGGATGTACTGTATGGTGACTAACATAATAAAAAATTATTATAAAAAATTACATTTAATAGTGATTTCAGTTTGAGAGCAGCGAGGTCTACATTGGGTTCAGACGAAGTGCACTAACTTTACTAAAATCCTGTTCTGTTGTTTGGATTAAAAGAAACACAGGAGAAACATTTAGCTCTGATACAAAAAAAAAAATCAACAAGTATTTATGATGCAGAAGGAAGAATGGAGGAAACAGAGCTTTGATTAAGGGAATTGATACTCATTAATAGACAACTATGTCAAAAGCTATTACCCTACTAAAAATATTATGTTCTTAGAGGTGTCAGGGGGCTCAGTCAGTTGAGCGACCAACTCTTGATTTTGGCTCAGGTCATGATCTCAGAGTCCTGAGATTCAGCCCTGAGTCAGGTTCTGCACTCAGTGGGGAGTCTGCTTGAGATTTTCTCTCTCTCCTCCTGTGCCCCTCCCCCTGCTCACTCTCTCTCTCTGTGTCAAATAAATAAATAAATAAATAAATAAATAAAATCTTAAAAAACATTGTGTTTTTAAAACTGAATTAGCTGTTTATTACTGAGGAGGAAAAAAAAAGAAAAGGAAAAACAGAATGCATGAAGGTAGCCCACAAGGGCTACAAAGCTACAGTGAATTTTCAACTCTATTTAATAAAATTAAAACTATAGTAGTTAAACATTCTCCTGCTACCAGTAAATAGTGTCCATTCTATTTACATATATAGTTACACTGAATTTATTCTGACATCCCAATGTTTATAATTCTTTAGGAAATACTGTTTCCCCTTGTCTCACCTGAGCCAGAAAAACAATTTTTATTCCTGTAATTATTTTCCCTTCCCAGCACCGTTCCTTCTATTAAGGAGTATGTAGGGTGACCGATAACAGAATTGTTCACAGAATTAAGCCAGAAGTTCAGAATATTTCAGGATGATATTGGTAATATGGTCAGTGAGCTAAAATAAAATCTTACTAGAGATGGTATTACCATAATCCATGTTAGTATCTTATTGGATCTGGCACCCCAAAGTTGACAAACTGATTAATAAAATACACTGCCATTGATTAATTTATAAATTTTGGATGTGCTCATCCCTCTTCCCTCTCATTTGTTTTTTTCTTCATTCATTTCTTTACATGGAGCAATGGTTTCCAATCTAAGATCCTGAGGCTCCTAAAGGTTTTTTTGTTGGTGTTAATCTACTCTCGAAGTTATATTTGTTTCTCATTAAAGCATCATGCAGCATCGGTATTTATTTATTTGTTTATCCATCCAGCTTTATTGAGATGTAATTGACCTACAACATTGTATAGGTTTAAGGTGTTAGTTTGACATGCTTATACATTGAGAAATTATTACCACAGTATCATTAGATAAAGCCTCTAACACCTCACATGATTTACTTTTTTTTTCCACAGTGAGATCATTTAAGATATACTTTCTTAGTCACTTGCAAGGAGATAAAACAGTATTGTTAACCATACTCACCATGCTGTACATTGGATCCCCTGAACTTATTTATCTTATAATTGGAAGTTTGTATGCTTTGACCAGTATCCCTCCATTTTGCTCACCTTCCCAGCCCCTGATATCCACCATTCTGTTATTGCTATGAGTTTGCTTTTTTAAAGATTCCACAAGCTTACAGTATTTATTTTATCTGATGTATTTCACTTAGTATAATGCCCTCAGACACATCCCTATTGTTGCAAATGGAAGATTTCTTTTTTTGCAATGGGTTGAATAATATTTCATTGTGGTGTATAAACATTCCATTTTGTATGTGTGTATATATAGCACATCTTATTTATCCATTCATCCATACTTGGACACAGTTTATTTCTATATCTTAGCTATTGTAAATAATGCTGCAATGAACAAGGGAGAGCAGATATCTCTTTAAGATACAGATTTCCTTTCCTTTGAATACATACCCAGAAGCAAGATTGCTGGATCATATGGTAGTTCTATTTTTAATTTTTTGTGGAACAACCATCCTGTTTTTCATAGTGGAAAACATTCCCACCAACAGGGCGCAAGACTTTCCTTTTTTCTGCTCCCTTGCCAGCACTTGTTATTGTCTTTTTGATAATAGCCATTTTAACAGGTGTGAAATGATATCTTGTTGTGGTTTCAATTTACATTTCCCTGATGATTAGTGATGTTGGACTTCTTTTAATGTACCTGTTGGCCATTCATATGTCTTCTTTGGAAAAATGTCTATTCAGTTTCTTTGCCTATTTTTAATAGGATTTTATTTATTTTTTATTTGCTATTGAGATTTATAAGTTCCTTACATATTTTGGATGTTACCCCTTTATGAGATATATGATTTACAAATATTTTTCTTCCACTCTGTAGATTGCCTTTTCATTTTGTTGATTGTTTCTTTTGCTATGCAGAAACTTTTCAGTTTGATGTAGTCTCACCTGTGTATTTTGCTTTTGTTGCTTGTGCTTTTGGTGTCATGTCCAAAAAGTTGTTGTGAAGCCCAATGTTGAGGAGCTTTTCCCTGTTTTCCCTAAGTTTTATGGCTTTAGGTCTTCTGTTTAAGTTTTTTAACTTCCTCCAAGTTAATTTTTGTGAATGATATAAGATAATTCCTCTGCATGTGATTATCCAGTTTTCCCAGCATCGTTTATTAAAGAGACTGTCCTTTTATCATCAAGTATTTTTGGCTCACTTGTAAAATACTGGTTTACCATATATGCAAAGGTTTATTTCTAAGCTATCAGTTATGTACCATTGGTCTACGTATCTACTTTTATGACAGAACCATATTGTTTTGATTACTGTAGCTTATAATATAGTTTGAAATGAGGAGGTATGATATCTCCAGTTTTATTCCTTTCTCAGGAATGTTTCTGCTATTCAGGATATTTCGTTGTTCCATATGAATTTTTAGGATTTATTTTTATTTCTGTGAAAAATGCCATTGAAATTTTGACAGGGACTGCATTGAATCTATAGGTGGCTTTGGGAGTAGTTTAGACATTTAACAATATTAATTCTTCTCATCCATGAACACAGGATATCTTTCCATTTGTTCCAATGTCTTTCATCAAAGTCTTGTAGTTTTCATTGTACAGATCTTTCAAATTCTTGGTTAAATTTATTCCTAAGTATTTTATTGTTTTTGATGCTATTGTGAATGGAATTTTTAAACATTTCTTTTTCAGATATCTTGTTCTTAGTGTATAGAAATGCAACTGATTGGGGCGCCTGGGTGGCATAGCGGTTAAGCGTCTGCCTTCGGCTCAGGGCGTGATCCCGGCATTATGGGATGCAGCCCCACATCAGGCTCCTCCACTGTGAGTCTGCTTCTTCCTCTCCCACTCCCCCTGCTTGTGTTCCCTCTCCGCTGGCTGTCTCTATCTCTGTCAAATAAATAAATAAAATCTTTAAAAAAAAAAAGAAATGCAACTGATTTGTGTATGTTGATTTTATATTCTGCAACTTTACTGAATTCATTGATTAATTCTAACATATTTTTTCCTGGAGTCTTTAGGATTTTTTACATATAAAATCATGTCATCTGCAAACAAAGACAATTTTGCTTCTTCCTTTCTGATTTGGGTGCCTTTTATTTCTTTTTCTTGTCTAATTGTTCTGGTGAGGATTTCAAGCATTATGCATAATAGCAGTGGTAAGAGTGGGAGCCCTTGTCTTGTTCCTGATCTTAGAGGAAAAGCTTTCAACCTTCGTTGTGTAGGATGTTCACTTTGGGCTTGTCATATATGCCTTCATTATCTGAGGTACATTGCTTCTGTACCTAATTTGTTAAGAGTTTTTGTCATGAAAGGATGTTGTATTTTGTTAAATGCTTTTTCTTCATCTTACTGACATGATTATATGGTTTTTATTTTTCATTCTATTAAAGTGGTATATCACATTTTTTGATATGTGTATGTTGACACATTCTTGCACCCCAGAGCTAAATCCCACTTGATGATGGTATATGATTCTTTTAATGTGTTGTTTAATTCAGTTTGCTAATATTTTGCTGAGAATTTTGCATTTGTATTAATCAGGGATACTGGCCTGTAGTTTTCTTTTCTTGTAGTGTCCTTATCTGGCTTTGGTATCAGGGTAATGGTGGCATCAAAAAATGAGTGTGGGAGTGTTCCCTCCTCTTCAATTTTTTGTAAGAGTTTGACAAAGATTGGTGTTAATTACTTAAACTTCTGGTGGAATTCACCAGGGAAACCATCTAGCCTTGGCCTTTTCTTTGTTGGGAGATTTTTGATTACTCATTCAATCTTACTCATTATTGAACTATTCAGGTTTTCTATTTTTTCATGATTTAGTCTTGGTTAGTTGTATGTTTCTGGGAATTTGGCCATTTCTTCCAGGTCATCTAATTTATTGGCATACAATTGTTTACAGTAATTTTTAGGATCCTTTGTATTTCTGTGGTATCAGATGCAATGTCTGCTCTTTCATTTATTATTTTATTTGTTTGAATCTTCCTTTTTTTATTAGTCCAGCTAAAGGTTTGTCAATTTTATTTATCTTTTCAAAAAACCAGATCTTAGTTTCATTGATCTTTTCTAATGTTTCTCTGGTCTCTATTACATTTATTTCTGGTCTGATCTTTGTGATTTTCTTCCTTCAGAAAACTTTGGTCCTGGGGTGCCTGGGTGGCATAGCGGTTAAGCATCTGCCTTCGGCTCAGGGCGTGATCCCGGCGATCTGGGATCGAGCCCCACATCAGGCTCCTCTGCTATGAGCCTGCTTCTTCCTCTCCCACTCCCCCTGCTTGTGTTCCCTCTCTCGCTGGCTGTCTCTATCTCTGTCGAATAAATAAATAAAATCTTTAAAAAAAAAAAAAAGAAAACTTTGGGCTTAATTTGTTCTTTCTCTAGTTCCTTGAAGTGTAAAATTAGGATCTTTATTTGAGATCTTTCTTTTTTTCTTGATGTAGGCATTTATCAATATAAACTTCCTTCTTAGAACTGCTTTTTCTGCATCCCATAGGTTTTGGTATGTTGTATTTCCATTTTTGTTTGCTTCAAGATATTTTCAATTTCTCTTTTTATTTCATCTTTTACTCATTGGTTATTTAAGAGTATGCTATTTAACTTCCATGAATTTGTGAATTTGCAGATTTCCTCCTGTATTTATTTCTAGTTTAATACCATTGTGGTCAGAACAGGTAGTTGCTTTTCATTGTTTTAAATTTGCCAAGACTTGTTTTGTGAGCTATCATTTGATCCATCCCAGAGAATGTTCTGTGTTCTTGAGAAGAATACGTATTCTTCTGCTGTTGGAATGAATGTTCTGTATATGTCTGTTAGGTCTAAAGTATGTATGGAATATCTGTTGGTCTAAAGTGTAGTTCAGGTCCATTGTGTCCATATTTATTATTTGTCTGGATGATCTCCCAAGCTCCCAAGGAATCCTTGAATATAAGAACGGGAAGTCAGGTGTGGTGGTATCCAAAAATTTTATTTAGTATTTTAAAAATGTCAACAAATTATGCATTTGTACTAGATAAAGCTACACAGATCTAAAAAACTATGGCTGAATTTATTTCTATTCAGTATTATCAACAGAGTGTGGTAATGTTGGTTATCTCATATTGATTAGAATTTCTAATGCATAGCCTTATGCGTTTTTGATTAGTTAAAAATAAAGTAGGAAACAAAAGAAATAAATATACTTTCTTTAAAAAAGAGTTTTCAAACATGGAATGGAGAAGAGGTGAATTAAAAAGGATTCTTTGTGGCAAAAGGTTAAGAGCTACTGATTTAGAAAATTGTACTAAAAGAGCAAAATCTATACATGGCCATCAGGCAATGTTCCCATTTCTTTAAATTTTTATTGGAATATAGCCATGTGCTATGGCCGCTTTCCTGATACAGTGGTAGAGTTCCATAGTTGCTACAGAGACTTTGTAATCTGCAAAGCCTAAAATATTTATCATCTGGCCCTTTTCAGAGAAGGTTTACCCTGTCCTGGAGTATCTCCTTCATAAATTAAGACACAGTAGGTGCAATTAAGACATATTAGGTGCTCCCTTAGTTGACCTCCACTAACTGATTTGCCCAATAAACCAGCATCCTCTATTTCCTGTAAAACCTACTGACTAATCTCCACCGTAAGCTGAAAACTGTTGAGCTACTCTTTTTCTTTTAATCTTCTCTTAATGCCCATATATTTCTGCTCCCATCATATACATTGTATATTGTCTAAGATGCATTATTGTTTGTTCCCAGATGTGGTTATGTCATTTGCTCCTGCTGTCATAATTATATCATTTAATTAAATATTGTGTAAGCTGAGAAAATGAATATAATAGGAGTGCTGTTTCTCTGAAAAATAAGCTGAATGCATTGGAAAGATGAAATAATAAAAGAGTTGCTGCTAGATTAAATTGTAGGCAATACAACTGGAAACAAATGGGAAAAACTGTAAAATCTGTGACTCAGTTCTTGTAATTGCTTTGCCCCAGTTTTCACTTTATAGAATGTGAAGTTAGAAATCAGGGAGAATGCATCATGGGCATGGTTTCTGCAAGAAACTCCAGTGAATCTATATAAGGCTTTGACCGCATGTCAAAATATTGGCAAATTTATTTACACATGTAGCTTTTAAGTTAAAAAGTTTTATAAGTATACGTGTAGTACTTTTTGGGACTCCTCCTCTTACCTGAAATGTGTGATTAGTCTACCCATTATTGGCCCATTCTTATTGAATAAAAGTGTTTCTTCTATTTTTGTTAACCAAAAATTTACCTTGGTGAGGATGGAATTATAAATATAATAATTTATTTGAACCTAAGGGATTCTATTAATAGACCTCAGCAGTTAATAAACTTTAGTATGCCTAAAAATCAGTTGAAGAGCTTACTCTTACTCTGCAGATTTTTTTTGAGAGAGAGAGAAAGATTGAGCACCAATGGCGTGGGGCAGAGGGAGAGAGGGAATCTTAAACTCAGCATGGAGCCTGTCTTAGGGCTCGATCTCATAACTGTGAGATCATGACCTGAGCTGAAATCAAGTGATATGCTTAACTGACTGAGCCACCCAGGTGCCCAGACAATGCAGATTCTTGGGCTTTAAGGCTGAGATTTCAATTCAGTCATTAGGTTTGGTGGGGGACAGGAATTACGTTTTTAGTAATGTTAAAGGAAAAAATTGTTTAAAAGAGGGTAATCATGATTTACTTACAAATATCTAATAATGCTTGTCCAAGATTTTTATTTAACTCAGTAATTAATAAACAAATTTAATAAAATGCTACAATGAGTTCTATGGAGAATTCAAAGGTCCCCACATACTAGGCAGTAAAGAACACTGAAAGAGATTTGCTTCCATAGATTCAAAACTAACTTCTTGATGTGAGGTGGAAGAAGGAAGAACATTAATTCTACTTCCATCAGAAGTCAGTCATTTTCATGTCTATAAACAAGAATCCTTTGTATTGCTATCAATGATCTGCAATTTACAGAATTACAGATAGCTCAAACACAAGAAAGGCCCAGGCACCCCATAGATTAGATAACCCCAAAGGTTGTGCTAGACAAGGTAGAATTTTTCATTGAAGACACCTGGTAATCTCTTTGGTTCATCTGAAAATCTTTCACAATTTTTCCCTATGATACTTTGCTCTGGCAATTCTAATACCTTGTGGTTAGTGGGTCATGATCTGACGTATCCTTTTACTAGCCTGTAATCAAGGCTCTTGAAATATTTCCCCCATTAGAGAGAATACTAATATGTCCACATATGTGAGTATGATGAAAATAGCTTACTATCAGTAAGTAGCCTTGAAGTTCCTGATTTTCTTAAGGTTATTAATATTTCTGGAGAATATACCATATGTCAAGCAATGTATTATGCTTTATAATTTAATCTTCCATTGACTTTTACTTCTACTTCAATTGAGTTACACTCCCATGGCTATAAACTTAACTCTTCAGTAACTGAGACCTACTCTCAGTGTTGTGGTCTCTAATGTCCCTGTTCTTTTTGACTTTCACTTATCTTACGTCTAATTCACCTTCTCTTCTATCTTACTGAGTCCCCAATATCCTGACCATTCCTTTTTCTAACAAGAATTTGGCTCCTCCTATTTTTTTCCCTTCCCTAATGAACCTAGATACATCCCTCCAACCCTTCTCCTTCCTCCACTTCTAATGCCATTGCTTCTTTGTGTTCCTGCCATAGCTACCATGCTACATGATTTAATCTGGCTCTTTACAAACTATAAATCTTAATTTCCCATAAATGAGGATAATAATAGGATCTACATAGTAGGAATGTTAAGTTAAGCTACCCATATTAAATGAAGGTAACTTTTTGAAATATATTATTGAGATTTTTCTTTGCTCTGTTCTGACATTTCCTTTACTCTGCCAGAGGCATCCATTGCTGTGGAAAACATTAGGATTGTGATAGAAGTTAAAAGTAGGTAGGAACTTATTAAAATTAAGTATTCTCCCTATCAATTCCAAAATAAGAACGTGAAACCTGTAACAAGATAATAATTCTGAGAAAAAACTTATTGAGGTTGATATGGGTTTTAAAATCCTAAAGGGGGTGGTGAAAAAAAGATGGCGGAGGAGACCTGGGACACTGCGGGGTTTTTAGCAGCACCGACAGAAACAGTTAAAGTGGCCAGGAGAGCTCCGTGGAGAGTGGACTGTGATCTCTCTGTTCTGAGACAGAGGCTAGGATATGGCCACTGCTGCTCTGACTCTCAGAAGAGTCACAGAAAACCACCAGGGAAAGCCGCCAGAGAACAAAAGCCTGGAAATACTAGTTCACATTGTGCCCATCCCCGCCCCCCCCCCCTTGCAGGGGACCAGGCAGCTCTACCCAAACAGGGTGGCCTAAGTATCAGTGTGGCAGGCCCCTCCCCCAGAAGGCAGGCTGAAAAATCAAAACGCCCACATCCCTAAGGTCCCTATAAAACAAGTGCACACTGCCTGGGTCCTGGTCAATAATTTGGGCTCTATGCATCCCCGCAACCTCTCCTCATCAGAATGACGAAGAGGAGGAATCTTTAGTAAAGAAAGGAGACAGAGACTGTGGCCTCTGCCACAGAACTGATAGACATGGATATAACCAAATTGTCAGAAATGGTCAAGATGATGTGTAGGCTTGAAAAAAATATTAGTGAAAATATTAACAAGAATATTGAATCTCTAAGGGCGAAAATGAGAACAACTCTGAAGAAATTAAAAATGCTATGAATCAAATGCAGTCTAAACTTGATGCTCTGATGGCCAGGGTAAATGAGGCAAAAGAATGAATTAGTGAATTGGGAGATGGGATGGTAGAAAAGAAGGAAGAAATGGAAACTTGGCTCAAAAAAAATCCAATCTCAAGAAAGTAGATTACGGGAGATTACTGACTCAATGAAACGTTCCAGTGTCAGAATCATTGGCATCCCCGAGGGGGTGGAGAAAAACAGAGGTCTAGAAGAGATATTTGAACAAATTGTAGCTGAGAACTTCCCTAATCTGGCAAAGGAAACAAGCATTCGTGTCCAAGAGGCAGAGAGGACCCCTCCCAAGATCAATGAGAGCAGACCTACACCACATCACATCAATTCGCAAATATTAGATCCAAGGATACAATCTTGAAAGTGGCCAGGGGGAAGAGAATCCTCACATACAGAGGGAGTAACATCAGAATAATGTCAGACCTGTCTACAGAGACCTGGCAAGCCAGGAAATGTTTGGCAAGGTATATTCAGAGCTCTAACTCAGAAGAACATGCAGCCAAGGATCCTTTATCCAGCAAGGCTGTCATACAGAATTGATGGAGAGATGAGGACCTTCCAAGACTGGCAGAAGCTGAAAGAATATGTGACCACCAAGCCAGCCCTACAAGAAATATTAAGGAGGGTTCTATAAAAGTAAAAAGACCCCAAGAGTGATACAGAACAGAAATTTACAATCTGTAGAAACAAAGACTTCACAGGCAACATGACATCATTAAAATTCTGTCTCTCAATAATCACTCTCAATGTGAATGGCCTAAATGCTCCCATAAATGCCACAGGGTTGCAGACTGGATGAAAAGACATGACCCATCCATATGCTGTCTACAAGAGAATCATTTTGAACCTAAAGGTACATCCAGACTGAAAGGGAAGGGATGGAGAACCATTTTTCATGCCAATGGACCTAAAAAGAAAGCTGGGGTAGCAATTTTCATATCAGACAGATTAGATTTTAAACTAAAGACTGTAGTTAGAGGTACGAAAGAACACTATATTATTCTTAAAGGATGTATCCAACAAGTGGATATGACAATTATAAATATCTATGCCCCCCACAGGGGAGCAGCTAGATACACAAGCCAACTCTTAACCAGAATAAAGAGACATATAGACAATAATACATTAATAGTAGGGGACCTCAACACTCCGCTCTCAGCAATAGACAGATCACCTAAGGAGAAAATCAACAAAGAAACAAGATCTTTGAATGACATACTGGACCAGATGGACCTCATAGATATATACAGAACACTATACCCCAGAACAACAGAATACTCATTCTTTTTGAATGCACATGGAACTTTCTCCAGAATAGACCATATACTGGGTCATAAAACAGGTCTCAACTGATACCAAAAGACTGAGATTATTCCCTGCATGTTCTCAGACCACAGTGCTTTGAAACTGGAACTCAATCACAAGGAAAAATTTGGAAGAAACTCAAACACTTGGAAACTAAGAACCATCCTGCTCACGAATGATTGGGTAAACCAGGGAATTAAAAATGAGATTAAGCAATTTTTGGAGACCAACGAGAATGAAAACACATCGGTCCAAAACCTATGGGACACTGCAAAGGCAGTCCTAAGGGGAAAATACATACCCATCCAAGACTCACTCAAAAGAATATAAAAATCTAAAATGCAGTTTTTATATTCTCACCTCAAGAAGCTGAAGCTGGAACAGAGCAATAGGCCTAACCCACGAACAAGAAGGCAGTTAATCAAGATCAGAGCAGAGATCAATGAATTAGAAACCAGGAGCACAGTAGAGCAGATCAACAAAACTAGAAGCTGGTTCTTTGAAAGAATAAATAAGATCAATAAGCCACTGGCAAGACTTATTCAAAAGAATAAAGAAAGGACCCAAATTAGTAAAATTATGAATGAAAGGGGAGAGATCACGACCAACACCAATGAAATAGGAAGGATCATTAGAAACTTTTATCAGGGGCGCCTGGGTGGCACAGCGGTTAAGCGTCTGCCTTCGGCTCAGGGCGTGATCCTGGCGTTATGGGATCGAGCCCCGCATCAAGCTCCTCTCCTATGAGCCTGCTTCTTCCTCTCCCACTCCCCCTGCTTGTGTTCCCTCTCTCACTGGCTGTCTCTATCTGTGTTAAATAAATAAATAAAATCTTTAAAAAAAAAAAAAAAAGAAACTTTTATCAACAGCTTTATGCCAATAAATTAAACAACCTGGAAGAAATGGATGCCTTCCTGGAAACCTATAAACTACCAAGTCTGAAACAGGAAGAAATTGATTATTTATACAGACCGATTAATTATGAAGAGATTGAAGCAGTGATCAAAAACCTCCCCAAAAACGAGTCCAGGGCCTGACGGATTCCCCGGGGAATTCTACCAAACATTCAAAGAAGAAATAATACCTATTCTCCTGAAGCTGTCTCAAAAAATAGAAACAGAAGGAAAACTACCAACCTCATTCTATGAGGCCAGTATTACCTTGATCCCCAAACCAGGCAAAGACCCCATCAAAAAGGAGAATTACAGACTGATATCCCTGATGAATATGGACGCCAAGATCCTAGCTAATAGGATCCAACAGTGCATTAAAAGGATTATCCATTAAGACCAAGTGGAATTCATCCCTGGGATACAAGGGTGGTTCAACATTCACAAATCAATCAGTGTGATAGATCATATCAACAAGAAAAGAGTCAAGAACCATATGATCCTCTCAATTGATACAGAAAAAGCATTTGACAAAATACAGCATCCTTTCCTGATTAAAACCCTTCAGAGTGTAGGGATAGAGGGAACATTCCTCAATTTCATAAAAACAATCTATGAAAAGCCTACAGCGAATATCGTTCTCAATGGGGAAAAGCTGAAAGCCTTTCCCTTAAGATCAGGAACACGACAAGGATGCCCACTCACACCATTATTATTCAACATAGTACTAGAAGTCCTTGCAACAGCAATCAGACAACAAAAAGGGATAAAAGGTATTCAAATCGATGAAGAAGAAATCAAACTGCCTCTCTTCACAGATGACATGATACTCTATATGGAAAACCCCAAAGACTCTACCCCCAAATTACTAGAACTTATAGAGCAATTCAGTAATGTGGCAGGATACAAAATCAATGCTCAGCAATCAGTTGCATTTCTATACACGAACAATGAGACTGAAGAAAGAGAAATTAGGGAATCTATTCCATTTACATAGCAGCAAAAATCATATGATATCTTGGAATTAACTTAACCAGAAAGGTAAAGGATCTATACTCTAGAAACTACAGATCACTCTTGAAAGACATTGAAGACACAAAAAGATGGAAAAATATTCCATGCTCATGGATCGGAAGAATAAACATAGTTAAAATGTCCATGCTACCCAGAGCCATCTACCCTTTCAATGCTATCCCGATCAAAATACCAATGACATTTTTCAAAGAACTGGAACAAACAGCCCTTAAATTTGTGTGGAACCAGAAAAGGCCCTGAATCGCCAAGCAATTGTTGAAAAGGAAAAACAAAGCTGGGGGCATCACAATGCCGGATTTCAAGCTATACTACAAAGCTGTGATCACAAAGACAGCATGGTACTGGCACAAAAACAGACACATAGACCAATGGAACAGAATAGAGAACCCAGAAATGGACCCTCGGCTCTTTGGGCAACTAATCTTTGACAAAGCAGAAAAAACAGCCAGTGGAAAAAAGACACTCTCTTCAATAAATGGTGCTGGGAAAATTGGACAGCTACATGCAAAAGAATGAAACTTGACCACTCTCTCACACCATACACAAAGATAAACTCCAAATGGATGAAAGACCTCTATGTGAGACAGGAATCCATCAAAATCCTAAAGGAGAGCATAGGCAGCAACCTCTACAACATCGGCCACAGCAACATTTTTCATGACACATCTCCAAAGGCAAGAGAAACAAAAGATAAAATGAACTTGTGGGAATTCATCAAGATAAAAAGCTTCTGCACAGCCAAGGAAACAATCAAAAAAACTAAGAGGCAGCCCATGGAATGGGAGAATATATTTGCAAATGATACTACAGATAAAAGACTGGTATCCAGGGGCGCCTGGGTGGCACAGTGGTTGGGCGCCTGCCTTCGGCTCAGGGCGTGATCCCGGCGTTGTGGGATCGAGCCCCACGTCAGGCTCCTCTGCTGTGGGCCTGCTTCTCCCTCTCCCACTCCCCCTGCTTGTGTTCCCTCTCTCGCTGGCTGTCTCTATCTCTGTCAAATAAATAAATAAAATCTTAAAAAAAAAAAAAAAAGACTGGTATCCAAGATCTACAAAGAACTTCTCAAACTCAATACACAAGAAACAAATAAACCATAAAATGTGCAGAAGATATGAATAGACACTTTTCCAATGAAGACATACAAATGGCTAACAGACACATGAAAAAATGTTCAAAATCATTAGCCATCAGGGAAATTCGAATCAAAACCACACTGAGATTCAACCTTACAGCAGTTAGAATGGCAAAAATTGACAAGGCAAGAAACAGCTGTTGGAGAGCATGTGGTGAAAGGGGATCCCTCCTACATTGTTGGTGGGAATGCAAGTTGGTACAGCCACTCTGGAAAACAGTGTGGAGGTCCCTTAAAAAGTTAAAAATTGAGCTACCCTATGACCCAGCCATTGCGCTACTGGGTATTTACCCCAAAGATACAGAAGTAGTGAAGAGAAGGGCCATATGCACCCCAATGTTCATAGCAGCATTGTCCACAATAGGTAGATCGTGGAAGGAGCTGAGATGCCCTTCAACAGATTTCTGGATTAAGAAGCTGTGGTCCATATATACAATGGAATATTACTCAGCTATCAAAAGGAACGAGTTCTCAACATTTGCTGCAACATGGACAGGACTGGAGGAGATTATGCTAAGTGAAATAAGTCAAACAGAGAAAGACAATTATCATATGGTTTCTCTCATCTATGGAACATAAGAACTAGGAAGATCGGTAGGAGAAGAAAGGGATAAAGAAAGAGGGGGTAATCAGAAGGGAGAATGAAGCATGAGAGACTATGGACTCTGAGAAACAAACTGAGGGCTTGGGGGGGGGAATGGGCTAGGGTGGTGATGGGTAGTAAGGAGGGCACGTATTGCATGGTGCACTGGATGTTATATGCAACTAATGAATCATAGAACTTTACATCAAAAACCAGGGATGTACTGTATGGTGACTAACATAATATAATAAAAAATATTATTATAAAAAAAAACCACACTGAGATACCACCTTACGCCAGTTAAAATGACACAAATTGACAAGGCAAGAAACAACAAATGTTGCAGAGGATGTGGAGGATGTGGAGAAAGGGGATCCCTCTTACACTCTTGGTGGAAATGCAAGTTGGTATAGTCACTGTGGAAAACAGTGTGGAGGTCCCTTAAAAAGTTAAAAATTGAGCTACCCTATGACCCAGCCATTGCACTACTGGGTATTTACCCCAAAGATACAGACATAGTGAAGAGAAGGGCCATATGCACCCCAATGTTCATAGCAGCTTTGTCCACAATGTCCAAATTGTGGAAGGAGCCAAGATGCCCTTCAACAGATGACTGGATTAAGAAGATGTGGTCCACATATACAATGGAATATTACTCAGCCATCAGAAGGAACGATTACCCAAAATTTACAACAACATGGACAGGACTGGAGGAGATTATGCTAAGTGAAATAAGTCAAGCAGAGAAAGACAATTATCATATGGTTTCACTCATTTATGGAACATAAGAAATAGCAGGGAGATCGGTAGAAGGAAGGGAAGAATGAAGGGGGGGTAAACAGAACGGGGAATGAACCATGAGAGACTATGAACTCTGGGAAACAAATGGAGGGCTTCAGAGGGGTGGGGGGTGAGGGATTGGGATCAGCAGGTGATGGGTATTAAGGAGGGCACATATTGCATGGAGCACTGGGTGTTATATGCAAATAATGAATCATGAACACTACATCAAAAACTAAGGATGTACTGCATGGTAACTAACATAACATAACTAAAAATTATTATTAAAAAAATAAATATATATATATATAAAATAAAAATATATAATCCTCAAGGGCCCTTTTTGCATATTCAATAGTCAAGTTTGGCTGTATAGCATTCTACTAGGATTTGAGTGTAGATTTTAGTTAGAGACAGTGGAAGTGTCAAACAAAAAAATTTCACCAGTAAAACCAGTAAGAAAGAATTTATGCAAAGCTATTGCACTGGGGGAGAGAGATGTGAATCCCCGGCCGCCCCAGGTGCTACTAATTAGGCTCATTAGCCCTCATAGGCCTAAACGGAGCAGGCTAGGGCACTTCCGGTGGGGCGGTCAAATGACCTGCCCCGGGGGAGGCACGTGACTCGCCCCCGGGCGCCCCAGGTGCTGCTAATTAGGCTCTTTAGGCCCCCTGCCGTCCAGGCCATCATGGACCGCTACATCAAAAACTAAGAATGTACTGTATGGTGATTAACATGACATAATAAAAAATTTAAAGAAAAAAGAAAAAAAAAAGAAAGTGTACCACCTGTGACTCCAGAAGGTATCAGGGGCTGGAGAAATCTGTATGTCCAACTGAGCAACCCCAGCGAATTCCCACATTCATGGGACACTTGGGCCAAAATCCTGAGACCCACACTCACCCCAACCCATTCTCTCCACTTAGCCCCAGACTGCCCACAGAATGGTCTATCAGAATTTCCATTCTCCTAGGCACTGACACTAACCACAGTTTGGGTTTCAGAGGTCCACCCCCAGAGGCCTGGATCCAAAGACATAGGGATTGGGGAACCCTGAGCCATAGCTGATCCCTCGGCATGCCACACAGAATGACACTGGGCCATTTGGGACTCCAGAAACTATTCGGAGCAGGAGAAATCTGCATGTCCCACTGAGTCGATCCCAGACAACTCCCACATTCAGGGGACCCTTGAACAAAAATCCTAAGCTGACATTCACCACAACCCACCGACTCAAATCAGGCCCCCGGGATGATCAGCACAAAGCCGGTAGATCGGACCTCCCATGCTCCTAGCCCTAACCCAAATGCTAGGTGGGGTTCTCAGAGGTCATTCCCAGTGGCCTATCTCTAAGACAGAGGGCTTGGGGAAACCTGAGCCATACCTGGGAATCAGCATGACACAGAAGGAAACGTGCCATTTGGGAGCTGTAGACAGAATCTGGAGCATGAGAAATCAGAATGCCCGCCTGAGCCGATCCCGGCGAACCCCCGCTTTTGCCACACTACTTGCAGAAAACCGTGAGCCTGACGCTCACCCCCAAGCCATGCCCTCGATTCAGGCATCCAGGTTCGTGTGTATCCAGCTGGCATATCAGATCTTCCATGGGCCTTGGCCCTAACCTTACCCCAAGGTGGGTTCCGAGGGTTCCATTCCCAGAGGCCTGGCCGTTAAATCCAGAGACTGGGCATCCATTACCAATACCAAAGGACTCAGGCTGACAGAGAAGGAAACCGTATCATTTGGGACTCCAGAACGGATGCAGAGGAGGAGAAATCTGAATGCCTACCTGTGTCAAACCCCACGATCCCCACATTCACTGGTCCCCAGGCCACAAACCCAATGCTTGACACTCACCCCAACCCATGCCATCAACACCCCCCCTCGGGGAATTAGCCACACAGCCAGCCTATCGGAACTCCCATTCTCCTAGGCCTAACCCCTAACCCTAGTTTTGGTTCTCAGAGGTCTATTCTGAGAAGGCTGGAAACGGAGATGTGGCTCCTGATGGGATGTGCAGCCCCCTCCGGGGCAGGGCGTCGTCCTCGCCTCACAGGGGATCCGTGGAAGTGTTCCATCAGGCAACTGACAGGAATGCCTCTCGTGAAGGCTACCCTGGCATCGGGTTGCACAGGACAGAGGAGGAGAGCTAGATGGGAGGGAAGACAATACCCTGGAGGCCATGGTTGCTGGTTGCTGACCTGGGGTCATGCCATGAGGCCACATGGCACCTTTCTTTTAGAGAAGGCTGCCCCTGAACCTCCTAGAAAATATTTCTAATGAAGTACAAGTCCATCAGGACTATACTGTGAACGGTGGTACATGGCCAACATGGTAGGAGTCAGGGATTCTAACAAGGGCTGACCCCCCCATCTCACAAAACCTTCTTCTGTCCCATGCAACTCATGGTCTACCCTCAGAAAAAAACCCAGGAAACAAACCTTTTATCTGAATGCTCCCTTCACCTTCTGCTTCAAATCTCGTCCAACCACAATGATATGAAACTAGAAATCCATCTCAAGAAGAAAATGGGACAGTCAAAAATAGGTGGCAATTTCACAACACGCTACTGAACAACCAACAAAGAAGAAATCAAAAGAAATTTGACAAGTACCTTGACACAAATGAAAAAGAGAACCTACAAAAACTTAGTGGAGGCAGCAAAAGTGGCTCTAAGGTGGACGTTCTCAGAAATTCAGGTCTTCCTCAATCCACAAGAAAGCTCTCCATAGACAACCTAATTTTAAATGGTAAAGAAGTAGGGGAAAAAAAGCAAAGCCCCCAATTAGTAGACATAAGGAAATAACAAAAAGGAATATGGAAATAAATCCAATGGAGACTAAAAGGACCCAAAAATAAATCAATGAAAATAAGAGCTTCCTTTTTTGGAAAGATAAACAAAAACATAGCTAGACTCACCGAGAAAGAGAGAGGGCTCAAATACAATCAGGAACGAAAGAGAATGGATTCCTGTCTCCCATCCAAATCAAAAGAACACAGGCAGCAACCTCTTCCACCTTGGACACAGCAACTTCTTTCAAGACACGTCTCTAAAGGCAAGGGAAACAAAAGCAAAAATGAACTCCTGGGACTTCATCAAGATAAAAAGTTTCCACCCAGCAAAGGAAACAATCGACAATACTAAAAGGCGACCTAGAGAATCAAAGAAGATATTTGCAAACAACATTACAGAGAAACAGCTGGTATCCAAGATCTATAAAGAACTTCTCAAACTCAACACCCAAAACACAAATAATCTGGTCAAGAAATGGGCAGAAGACACGAACAGACACTTCTCCCAAGAAGACATACAAATGGCCAACAGACACGTGAAAACATGCTCCACATCACTTGCCATCAGGGAAAAACAAATCAAAACCACATTGAGACACCACCTGACACCAGTCAGAATGGCTAAAAAGGAGGGCACATATTGCATGGTGCACTGGGTGTTATACGCAAGTACTGAATCATGGAACTTTACATCAAAAACTTGGGATGTACTGTATGGTGACTAACATAACATAATAAAAAATTATTATAAAAAACAAACAATATATTCCAGAGATGGCTTTATAATAAAGCAGAATATATTGAAAAAAAAGAAAAGAAAAAAAAAAGAATGGCTAAAATGAACAAGGCAGGGAACCACAAATGTTGGTGAGGATGTAGAGAAAGGGGAACTCCCTTGCACTGTTGGTGAGAATGCAACTCTGGAAAACAATATGGAGGTTCCTCAAAACGTTAAACACAGAGTGACTCTACGACCCAGCAATTGCACTACTTGGTACTTACCCCATTGACCCAGAGGTACTGAAAAGAAGGGGCACCTGTATCCCCATGTTCACAGCAGCAATGTCCACAACAGCCAAACTTGGAAGGAGCCAAGATGTCCTTCAACGGAGGAGTGGATAAAGAAGATGTGGTTCATACGTACAATTGAATATTACTCAGCCATCGGAAAGGATGAATACCCACCATTTGCATGGACATGGATGGACCAGGAGGGGATTATGCTAAGTGACATAAGTCAATCAGAGAAAGACAATGATCATATGGTTTCACTCCTATGTGGAATGGAAGGAATAGCATGGAGGACATGAGGAGAAAGAAGGGAAAAAGGAAGGGGGGAATCAGAGGGGCAGATGAACCATGAGAGACTATGGACTCCGGGAAACAAACTGATGGTTGCACAAAGGGAGGGAGGGAGGGAGACGGGTTATCCCAGTGATGGGTATTAAGGAGGGTACGTGTGGTGATGAGCACTGGGTGTTCTATGCAAACAATGAATCATGGAACACTACATCAAAAACTAATGAAGTACTGTAGGGTGACTATCATCACATCATTGAAAAAAAGAGATAAAGACAGGAACTCCACACAGGAAAACTGTCACTATTTGCAAATGACATGATGCTAGATATAGAAATCCCTCAAGATTCCACCAAAAACCTGTTGGAATAAACAAATTCAGTAAAGCTGCAGGATAGAAAGTCAACATACAGAGACCTGTTGCATTTATTTATTTATGTATTTTAGATTTTATTGATTTATTGGACAGAGAGAGAAAGAGCAGGAGCAGGGGGAGTGGCAGGCAGAGGGAGAAGCAGACTACCTGCTAAGCAGGGAGCCCAGTGCGGGGCTCAATCCCAGCACTCTGGGACCATGACCTGAATTGAAGGCAGACGCTTCACCGATGGAGCCACCCAGGTGCCCCAACTTGTTGCATTTCTAGATACTGATGACACACTTTCGCAAAGAGAAATTAAGAAAGCAATGCCATTTACAACTGCATTGAGAAAAAAAAAAAAATCTAGGCATAAAAGGAACCAAAAATGAGAAAGACTTGGTACACTCAATACATGGCAGTAAAGAAAGGAAAAACGTGTGTGGGCGGTGGATGTATGGGTCAAAGATTTGGAAGGTGACACAAATAAAGGGAAGCGTACGCCATGCTCATTAACTGGAAGAGTTAATTCTGTGAACATGTCCATCGTACCCAAAGCAATCAATGGACAGATGTGATGAAATCCCTACCTGAATTCCAGTGGCATTATTCAAAGACACAGAAGACAGCCTAAAGTTCCTCTGGAATCACAAAAGACCCCAAATACCCAGAGCTATCTGGAGAAAGCAAGCTGTGGTCACCACACTCCCAAATTTCAAGCTAGATTACAAAGCTGTAGTCATCAAAGCAGTACGGTACTGGCATAAACACACACACACACACACACACACACACACACACACACACACGTCAGTGGAACAGAATAGTAAAGCTCAGAAGCTAACCCACACCTAGATGATCCTAACTTAAGAAACAGCATCAGAAGATATGCCATGGGGAAAGGACCATCTCTTCAGTGAATGGTAACAGGAAAACTGGACACTAAATGCAGAAGAATGGAACTGGATCACTTTCTTACACCACACACACAAATTGTTAATGGATGAATGACTTGAACATAGGACCTGAATCCATAAACCTCCAAGAAGACACAGGTACTAAATTTCTCAACTTTGGTCTTGGCAAAGAGTCTTTGGATCAGCACCAAATGCAAAGGCAACAGATGCAAAAATAAACAAGTGGAACAACATCAAACGGAAATCTTCCGCACAACCAAAGAAACCATCAAAACCTTAAAAAGGCAGAGGACTCAATGAGAAAAAATACCTGCAAATCGCATGTGTGAGAAGAGGCTAATATCCAAAATACACAAGACACTCACAAATCAAAACACACACACAAACTGTATAAAATATGGGGAGAATATGTGCATAGATACTTTCCAAAGATGGTACACAGGTGGCCAATAGAGAAAGAAAAAGTTGTTCAACATCACTAATCATCGTCAGGGAGACATAAGTCAAAACCACAATTGGCTATCACCTCACATCTGTTGCAACAGCGATCGTCCCAGAGACAGACACCAGGTGTGGTCAAGGGTGTGCAGACGACGGGACCCTGTGCACTGTTGGTGGGAATGGAAATGGGTGCAGTCACTGTGACAAACGGTATGGAGTTTCCTGAAAAATAAATACAACTACCACACGACCCAGTAATGGCTCTACTGAGTATTGACTTGGAGAGCACAAAAACAGTACCTCAAAAAGACAGATGCACTCCCATGTTCAGTGCAGCATTATTACCAATAAACAGACATAGAAACATAGACCTTGGGAGCCCTATGCTAAGTAACTCAGACACAGAAAGACAAACACCAGATGCTCTCATGTACATTCCATGTGGAATAAACAAATATTGAATGCATAGATACGGAGAACAGATGGGTGGCTGCCTGATTCGGGGAACGGGGAAGGCGGGGGGACGGGTGAAGGTGGTCAAAGATGCAGTGTCTGAGTGAGAAAATCCGACAGTCATGGAATGTTCTGTGCAGCATGGAGACTAAAGCTAACCCCGCAGGATGGGGTACAGGTTCCCCCGCTCTTTGAAAGTACAGTGCTCCTAGGAAACCTTTCACAGCAGAAAGGGTGTAAAGAAGGAATGACCAATAATTTATACGGAAAAATGAGTGAGCACGCTCAGACTCCAAAGGTGACTTCTCTTTGGCTTTTCTTAGGCCTCGGGACACAACTCCTAACGGATGCCGAAAATAAATGGAGATACAGCACAGCAGACGCTCACAGACACAATTCAAAGCGCTGGTGGCTGGACGCAGAGAGCGGTTCCCAGGAAGCAGTGGTGAGGCTGCATGCCACCTCTGTCGTGCTTCTCCCCAAAACAGATGCTGAACACGATGCTCACTGTTGGACTTTTTTCATAAGAGGAAAATCCTCTTCAGGTTTCTTCCCATTAGTGAAACCAGGTAGTAATGGAGATCTTTCCAAAAAGCCAAGTGTCTTCCCATGAACTTTTAAAAAGTGGGGGATACTTGTACTTGAATGTTGCTGAGGGAGGAGATGTGAAATGTTCTCCTGGACATAAACCTCAGCAGATCCTCGGGAAAGGCACTTTCCTCAGCATGCGGAACACGGACTACCTCCTACCCCCAGAAACCTTCTCCTTCTCCTCGCTCAGGACAACCTACAACATCTAGGAGTTACCCCAGTTCCTCCTTTCTCCCATCCCCGATATCTAAGCTGTCAGCAAATCCTGTGAGCTCCATCTTCAAGATGTACCCACAATAGGAAGAACCACTCCTTCCAAGGCCACCTGTCTGGTCCACACTGGAGCCCATCTCTTGCCTGAGTTCCTGGAAACGCATCATCATTTACCTCCCTTGCCCATCCTCAACCCTCTGTCATCTGTTCTCAACCCTGCAGCCAGGATGGCCCAGTGAAACAGGGTCCCATGGGGTCACAGCCCTGCCATGGCTTTCTGTCACCTCCCTGAGGTCATGTCCTATGCTGTCTCCTGTGGCCATAGGGCCTTCTCGCTGCTCCTATGTACACCTGGTATGCTCCTGCCCGCGGCCTTTGCACATGCTTTCCCTTCTGTTTACAATGCTCTTGATGTGATATCACTCACCTTCTTTAGATCTTGACTCAAGATCTAAAGTACAACCTGGCCCCTATGTGAATAGCAAACACCACCCCCACCTCCCCTTCAGCACCCCCAGCCCTGTCTCCTGCTTTATATTTCCATAGCACTTAGAGTCTCCATTCCATCTCGGCAGGGAAGAAACTGAGGCATAAACTGATGGCTTCACCACCGACCCCCCCCAATGTCGTGCTCCAAATCCCCAGGGGAAAAGGTGCCCCAGGGCTCTTGCACAGCCGGGATTCCCGGGACAAGGGGTCCACCCACCTCCTGCACCCTGAACACCATCAGGAAAAGGAGCCATACGAGGAATCCACCTGCACACGAAACCTGAAACCAGACACCTTCCTCGATGACAGGTGAGCACACACGCTTCCTCCCCTTGCCTGAGGTGCTCATCTGAGAAAGCCGAGCAGAGGTGCTTCCCAGGGTCCAAATATCCCTCTGGCCAAGGTTCTGGGAAACAGACATCTGATCCGACCACTCTGCCAGGCTCGGACCTGCTCAGTGAGTCCTAAGACCCAGAGACTTCTTTGCACTCCGGCTCAATCCTTCTCACAGAGAAGCAAACTCCAGCCTCACAAACGTGCTCATTATTAGCTCTGGAATTCCCTGGGTTGTGTCCACACTGGTCCACACAGCGGTCCCATGCAGACCACTCCACGAATGCCCTAGGGTTGCAAGCCACTTTCAAGCTGCCCTTAGAAAGGCAGAAACTGGCCCGAATAGGCAGACCAGCCAAGTGACTCGATGTGCTGCAAACTCAGACAACATCCTCCCTGAACACCAACGCTTCCGAGTCCAAGCTTCCAACATTTGCGCACTGAGCACCATGTCAGCATGAACACTGCTCTTTCCCTTCACTGGCCTCCCAGTCCTTCCAATTAGAAACCAAGCTCCAGACACCACTCTATTTTCCCTTCAGAGAGAGAAGTCAAATGATGGAATAAAACACTCCCTGTGCACAGCACACTTCTATCCACATAGAATTCCTTGATCTTTCTCCTTTGGGCAGCCCTACAAGACCCACAACAGTGAGAGACACCACAAGTTCAATCATCACGTATATATTTGACCTTGTGTTGTTCCTTTCAGTATTTTTATCTCAAAGTCAATGTCTCTATTGCTTTGTTAAAATAATAATAATAAATAATAGTTATAATAAATAATAATTATAATGATGATGATGACGACATGGTCACCTGAGGGTCTGGATCTCCATAGCCAGACAACATAGCTCTGGTCCAGATAAGGATGAAGACACAACCTCAGCCCATGAAGCAAACCCCACACCCTCAGGGACCCCGACATGCCTCATGGGTGAAGAGTTCCTTTGCTACATGGAGTTGTCTGAGTCCAAAGGATACAGGCAAACCCCAGCATTCATTCTGTTTTCTTCTTCAATTCCCCAGCTCAAGTCGCAAGTGACACACCAGGTCAAGCTTCCAGAGCCCAGGATGAGCCTCCAGGTAAGCAGCACCCCCCCGCCGCCCCTGCCCTGGGAAGGCTGACAGGAGGCTCCATTTCCTTTGGGAGCACAATGTGGCACTCCCCGAGCTCCTAAAGAACCTACACTCCTTCTCCCTTTCTCCCTCTCACAAAGGCCACCAAACCCTGTGACAGCTCTGAGGCTCTTTTACTTTAACAAATAATTTCTAATATCGGAATATGGCTTGCAGAAGAGAAAAACATGAACACCCAGAAAGGATTCCTTTAATATTTCAGAAGACTCTTTTCCCATTGTTTAATTAAACCAGGAAATAAAAACGCACATATAGCTCCTTCCACTAGCAGGTCCAGGTCCGATTCACTTCACTGATCAAAAGTAGAGCAGGAAATAAAAGAGTAACAGATGTTCTGAGGACCCATCATGTCCATCACCTCAGGTTTGATTCGGGGCTTAGTGAGCCTAATTGGGAGCACCTGGGGGGAGCACGTGGCGGCGGGGGAGGGTCACATGCCCCTCCCCCATGGGACACGTGACCGCCGAACCGGAAGTGGCTCCGCCGGCGCCATCTTGGAGCTCTGCATCACATGATTTGAAAGTATTCAAATCAACCTCACATTAAGCCATCAAAATTAGGCAAAACTGCCTTCACTATTTCTAAACTTCTGAATTCAGTCATTTTGCAATAAAATATGAAGGGGCTTAATATTTGCATGTTTTATTTCTAATTGACAAAATGAGAGAAGGTGATATTTGCAAGTTCTTTGCAAATAACACACTTTGGGTATGGATAGCATTTACTCCCACTTAATGAAGAGGAAAACTAGGATTTAAGCACCACTATATTTTCTCCTCTTAACCTATATTTTAGGCCAAAGACATTCAATGTGTCACAAACATTTGATCAGCAGAAAATAACTCAAACCGATGATAAAGATCTACTTGAAGGGAATTGGCAGAAACGTTTTCAGTTTCCACTCCGAACTTGCTCTATTTTAAAATCTAACTTCCTTACACTTCTTTGCTCCAACCAATGGCATGTTATACTAATAAACGATAAGTGACTGAGAGTAAAAATCACAAGCATATAAAGCTCACCAGAGTAGCTCCTGGTATTCAGCTGAGTGTAATCCACCTGCCACCTGTGGGGGAATCACAAAGCACTCATTAAAAACACACCTAGATGGGGGCGCCTGGGTGGCTCAGTCGTTAAGCGGCTGCCTTCGGCTCAGGTCATGATCCTAGAGTCCCAGGATCAAGCCCCACATCTGGCTCCCTGCCCAGCGGGCAGTCTGCTTCTCCCTCTGCCCAACCCCCGCTCATGCACACGCGTGCTCTCTCTCTCTCTCAAATAAAATCTATAAAATAAATAAATAAAACCTTTCATTAGCTCCCCAGAGATTTGGGGATGCAATCCAAGTTCCTTTGCAAGAACTGCATACCACCAGACACAACCAAGTGTCGCCATTCCATGCTTTTAGAGATCTCATCGTATCCTGCACTTCTCCATTTTTGTGGGGTATGTCTCCCACTGTCTGCTGGGAAATGTTCCCACCAAGCTAACACCTGCATATTCTTCTAAAAGTTCAAGGTTCACTCTTACCAGGAACCTCCCTTGACCCGAATGGCTGTCTTTCCTCCTCCATCCTTCTTCCCCGCCCACACCCATGCTTCATGTTCTGAAATCATTCACAACACCACTAGAATTCTTGCCTTAACGGGGCACCTGGGTGGATCAGTCATTAAGCATCTGCCTGCGGCTCAGGGCGTGATCCCGGCGTTCTGGGATGGAGCCCCGCATCGGGCTCCTCCCCTGGGAGCCTGCTTCTTCCTCTCCCACTCTCCCTGCTAGTATTCCCTCTCTTGCTGGCTGTCTCTCTCTCTCTCTGTCAAATAAATACATAAAATCTTAAAAAAAAAAAAAAAAAAAAAAGAATTCTTGCCTTAACATTTAAGGTAACAGAGATGTCCTGAGAGATGCCTCTCTTCTCACCGGAATTGTAGAGCTGGGTGGGAAAAGCCAATGCCAGAATCTCAAAGGGATCACAGAGAATGTTCTTGCTACCTGCCAGGGGAGGGTCAGTCAAAGGAAAGTCCCCATCCAGGATAGGGTAACCCTTGGCAGAAGAAGGAGGAGGAGAGCTGGAGAAACATTCTGATGGTTCCTGAAGATTCCAATAGGAATTTGCAGTAGACACAGCCCTTTCCAATCATACTGGCCAAACCAAGCCATACGGCTAAGTCTGATACAGGTGAGATGGGGAAGTATACTGTCCCAAGGCAGGCATAGTCAATCTCATGACAATAGGCAGAGATGTACACTCCTCTTACGGGGAAAGAGAAAATAATCCAAAATAATGCCATCTGCTATAGGCCGATAGCTTTCCTCCTCCATCTCCACTAGCAGAAATTAAGTCCGTGTATGACTGTGCTGTGCTGGTGAGGCAGGGCACATCGGCACCCAGCTCAGTGAGTAGTCACTCCAGATTTCCCATTTTCTTCTACTGGGCCCCAAGGTCTTAGATCTTGGGTCTCCATTCCCTCTTCGAAGCTGCCAGTTTGGTTTTGCTTCTAGGATCCTGATCCCTACTTCTCCCAAAAGAATTCATCATTCCCTTCTAGCTCCTTCTTTGCAGCTGATACCAAAATGACACACAAGCCTTTCTCCCATTCTTCTTAGGCAAGGAAGTAAACAGGGCAGCGACAAAATGGCCAGAGTGAGCAACGAATGGGGTGCACTGTCCCCAAAGGCACCAAAGTCATAACCCTACTGCTCTCTCAGCAGACAGGCAGAAGCACCAAAGACTTTCTGAAAAGGGACTCCCCCACCCTCTTCAATCTCTCGCTCCACGCATCTCCAGCCCCAAGGCCTAAAACATAAAAGCAGTTGGGTTGGGTGTGAAGCTAATAAAACTTAAGCTTCAGGGTTGTACTATTTTCCTAAGCCGCTGTAACAAATCACCACAAATTTGGTAGCTTAAGACAGTATTAAATACGTATTCTTTCACGGTGCTAGAGGCCACAGTCTGAAATCGGTGTGGGTAGGCCCAAATCAAAGTGTCAGCAGGGCCACACTCCCTCCAGAGGCTCTAGGGAACATCCATTCCTTGCCCCTCCCAGTTTCCAGCGACCCCCAGCACTCCTTGACTTGTGGCCACGGCACCCCAGTCTCTTCCTCCGTGGTCACCCTGCCTTGTCTCCTTCTGTCAACTCTCCCTCTGCCTCCCTCCTAATAAGATGCATGTGAAGGCATCTAGGGCCCATCCAGATAATCCAGGATAATCTCCCTGTTTTGAGATTCTTAACTTAATCACATCTGCAAAGATCCTTTTTCCATATAAGGTAACATTCACAGGTGCCAGAGATTCAACGTGAAATGGGGGGGAGGGACCATTTTCCTTCCTATACGGGGAAAAACTGAAATTCTTAAACTTGTGTTTATTTGTGTCTGCACGAAATAAAATTATGAAGGGAAAAAAATGGTCAGCCATCAAGAACTCACTGGGACCACCTGTGCTAGAGGAAACACTGAATTCATTTTCTATCCATACTGTAGAAAATATGGCATCATTCTTACCATATGAAGAGGCGAGTAACCTAGCAAGAGCCAAACCTATGGAAACATTTTCTGTCTGTTGTTTAAATTCATACACATATTATCTAGATTTTGGATCTGTGAGTTGTTTCTGGGACAGCCTGGTATTGAGCTGGGCTTTGCCATGATCCTTGTCCTCAGGATGGTCCATAGCACCCCGGCTCCCAGTTATCCAACCAAACCCTAGCCAAGATCCAGCTGTGAAGGGATGCAGGGGCTGTAAACTTAAGTTTCAAATCCTTGAGTTAATCAAGAGAGACAAGGGGCCGGTTGGGTGCGATTCAATCAAGCCGAAACCCTTTATAAAGCCCGTGGCCATTCACAGAGGACCCGAAACTGCAGGCAGCAGAGGGAAGGGGGCTCCGAAGACCAGCTTCTATGTTCTCTGACCCTCCGCTCAATGCAAGCAGCCTACCTGTGAAACATGACAATAATCCAGAGCATTCCCCTGACGGCTGGAGCTGACTGAGCCAACAGTGGGCGATTTGGATCAGAAAATGAAGTGGAGAGAGAACCTCGTGAAGGGAAGAGACAAGCGGAATCTCTCCAGCCACCCGCATCCTTGGGAATCCAGCACCATCCACACACTCTCGCAAAAGCAGAAAGCCATCCGCAGAGAGCTGCGTGAGTACTGCCTGAAAGGAGGCTACGCAGATTCAAGCCTGAGCGCTCAGTGGGGAACATACGATCGTGAGCGCAGAGTTGCCTGCGGTGTACTCGAGTTCTGGGATGCCAACCCCAGACGCCGTTGCGTGTCCTGCGTTCGCCGAAGCAGGCGGCATGGTGGAGTGTGTCCTCTGTGGCTGCGGGGGCGGGTCTGGGCTCCTCGATGTCACGTGGCCAGACACCTGCTCCGCCCTGGACTTGGAACGTTGATCCTGGCCGGGGCCACGCAAAGGCTCCCCTCTCCTGAAAGTGATCTACGGTGAGGCCATCAGGATCTGTCATGGGCGCTCTGTACCCTGAGCCCTGCGTGGTCCTCTCCCTGCCCTTTTCCTGGGTTTCTCCCAACACGCACCTGGCCGTTCCCTGCAGGAGCAGCGGATCTCTGCTGCCTCTGAGCCAGATCCAGAACTTCAAAACAATTGGAGACTTACCTCTCCATTCCGCGTAAAAGACAGGAAGACATCGCAGTTCCATATACTCGAGACTCCTTCCTTTCTGCAAACCGATGTCCTAAACAAAAAAAATTGAAAAAAATAAATTAATAAACAGTCACCAGAAAACCAACGCTGACTCCTGCCACCTCAGCATACTTCATATGCAGGAAGACAGAAATCACGAGGTTTTGAGCAAATGTCCAGTTGAAGGGAGGAAAAATGCAGCCTGTGGCTCTCAGATTCTTTCCACTAGGTGGCATGCGCTGAGCCTTTGAAAAAATAAAAATCAAAGATTTTGCATGACTCCAATTTCCTTTCAAGTACAAGTAGGAATTTTGCTTTCTAGGAATGGGAGGCTAAACTCAGGAAAAAGGAAATTGAATTCAGGTCCAAGATTATGGGAGATTCTTCCCCCCCGCCCCCGGCCAGACTTCTGCCTTCTATTTTCTCTCTGGAACTATCCCTGATGAATGGGAAGCAGAGATTCTCCCTGAAACTTCCTGCTTCATAAATGGTTAAGCTTTTCAGTGATAAGTCACCTGTATTCTTTGTGCCCTGAAGTGTGGGTGGAGGGAACTACTGTCCACGCTTAACAAGTAAACGGTTAACTGCTTTTCATGAGCCCCAAATATGCATGCTTAAAAACAGTCTTGCCCAAAACCTTGACTTAACCGCTTGCCGTGTAAAAATAGCATTAAGATCGCCTTGTACTGTAAGGTGCTTAACAACCCACAAAGTAAGAAGGGACACTGGGGTCAGAAGTCCTGAATTTAATTGGGACACCTAGCTGGCTCAGTCGGTACATCTGACTCTTGATCTCAGGGTCATGAGTTCAGGCCCCACATTGGGTGTAGAGGTTACTCAAAAAAGTAAAACTAAATAAAGCTGAGGCTTTAATCCATATATATATATTTTTTTAATCTTGAACTTCCATGCTGGCTCCAACTTTTTAAACTGTGAAACTGGTCAAGTCACAATGTGTAAGAGCCTCAGTTTCAAAATCCACAAAATGGTGATGATTGTTTGGAAAATCAAGTGATCAAATGTGTGCGAAATCTTAAGGCCAGAAATGCCCATCATTAGTCATTAGAAAAATACAAATCAAAATCACAATAATGGGGGCACCTCCGTCGTTAAGTGCCTGCCTTCTGCTCAGGTCACGGACCCAGGGTCCTGGGATCGAGCCCCACATCCCCTGCTCAGCGGGGAGTCTGCTTCTCCTCTCCCTCTGCACCCCCTCCCCCTGATCATGCTCTCTCTCTCTCTCAAATAAATAAAATCTTTTAAAATATCATAATAAGGTATTACTCGATACCCATCAGGATAGCTATTATCAAAAAAATAATAAACGTCGGTGAGGATATGGAGAAATTGGAACCTTTGTGCGTTACTGGTAGGAACCGAAAATCATGCAGCTGCTGTGTAAAACACTCTGGCAGTTCCTCAAAGCTAAACATAGAATTTTCATGTGACCAGCATTCCATTCCTAGGTCTATACTCAAAGGAATTAAAAGCAGGAATTCAAACGGATACTTGTGCACTAACATTCATAGCAGCATTATTCACAATAGCCAAAAGGCAGAAACAACCCTAGGGTCCATCAACAGACAAATGGATAAGCAAAATGTGGTGTGTGAAATATTATTCAGCCATTAAGACAAATGAAATGCTGACACGTTACAACATAAATGAACCTTGAAAGCATTATGCTACCAGACACAAAAGGACAAATACTGTATTATTCCACTACAAGAGGTGCCAAGAATAGGCAATTTCATAGAGACAGAAAGTGGATTAGAAGTTACCATCAGCTGGGGGAAGGGGAGATAGAAAGTCATTGCTTTCATGGTTACAGAGTTTCTGTTTGGGGTAACAAACAAGATTTGGAAATAGACACTGGTGAGGGTTGCCCAAGGTGGTGAATGTAGTTAATGCCACTGAGTTTTACATTTAAAAAATAGTTAAAAGGTCGATTTTATGTTCTGTGTATTTTGCCAAAATAAGGAAATACAATATAATAATGGGGGGGGGTAGACTGATTTAGCATTTAAAATCAAAAACAGATTTGGGGATATTTTCTAAGTGGCTATATTTGGTGATTAAATTTCCTTTTCCACCAAAAAAAAAAAAAAAAAAAAAAGAAAAGAAAAGAAAATCCCAAGGCCTGGCACATAACTCATTCAAATCACATTTGTATTCAGCTCGCATGTGTTGAGTTTCTTCTGGCCTGTTTCGTCCTCACAGCAATCCTGCCAGGCACCCAAGAACCATAGCCAGAAAACCCGCTGTCCCTACACAGTATTCTTCCAGAGCCCCTTCTAGGTATAGACTGTTGTTTGGTGTTAAGGCAGAGAGGACAAGGGCGGAACATGGCACAGGGACGGCAAAGACATAACATCAGTGAGTGAACGCCCTGTATGGCAAGTATTCACATGGGTTCTTCATCCCTCCGGGAAGCCCAAATTCTACCTCTGCATTTTCCCAGATCCCTCATTCAGAATGAAATTCTCTAGATCTGATATTTTCAAGCTTCGTGACAACATTTCCACAATCTGCTCTAATGTAACGGTTATATCCGCGCGTGTCTCATTTAGCATATCATGCGGACCTAAAAGGCAGGAGTCTTTCTCTTTCCCCTCCCTTCTCCCTCCTGCCATCCCACCTGCTCCCCCCCCATCTGCAACAGTCGTGGCCAATGTTGGCCATCCCCCTGCACCCAGCCAAGCTCTCTCCAATCAGACAGCAGAGTGGATTTACCAAGTATTTTTCTCTACAAACAATTGCTTTTCATCTGTTTTATTTACTGTGATCTCAGCTATCAACTCCCCAAGACGTGCACACATCACCACCACAAAACCCCAAGCATAAGCGGGCACTAACAATTCCTAAAAAGAATAAGAAGTAAATGGCATCCGCGGGGAGACTTTCTGAAGGAAGGCACTTTGAAAACAGCCTGGATTCAGGCTTCATTTCAACACAGCACCAGACTTTGTTGGACATATAAAAAAAGATGAACGCCACCTAGTCCTTGTTCCTCAAGGAGCTAGCAATTGTCTTTGCACAAGAATCCTTTACTGAAAAGAGCTCCCAGACTACACACTATCTTCCCCCATTGCACAAGGTAAAGTCCAGAACAAGCTACTATTGATATACTTTTCACATATTATCTCATTTAAATGTTACCTCAACCTAGGGAAGTGCTTCCCAGTCTGGCACCTGCTGCCTTTCTAGTCCTTCTCGCTAATCTCTACCCAGCACTCTGTTCCCCAGCCAAGCAGGACGAGCATCAGTCTGTCACTTGAAGATCCCAGTTATCTCTTTTTTATAAGCCCTCTATAAATGGTGTTTCTTCTGCCTGGACCCTCTTCCCCTGTCCACCACTACCCACCACAATGTTCTAACTAATGACTACTCCTCTTTCATGTCTTATCTCAGAAATCTCTTTGGGGCGCCTGGGTGGCTTGGTCGTTGAGCGTCTGCCTTCACCTCAGGGCGTGATCCCAGAGTCCTGGGATCAAACCCCACATTGGGCTCCTCTGCTGGGAGCCTGCTTCTTCATCTCCCACTCCCCCTGCTTGTGTTCCCTCTCTTGCTGGCTGTCTCTCTCTCTGTCAAATAAATAAGTAAAATTTAAAAGAAAGAAAGAAAGAAAGAAAGAAAGAAAGAAAGAAAGAAAGAAAGAAAGAAAGAAAGAAAACTCTTCCTCCTGAAAACTTCCCATGCCTCCTCCACACTCCCAAGACTGAATTAGCTACCTATCTTTCAAGATCCCATATTATCTCTAAGTAGGCACTAATCAGACTCTTAAAATGGAAGTTTGTGTTGATTTGCCTGTTTTCCTCCCATAAGCTGAGAGATCCAGAAGACTGGGGACCGTATACTCAGAACCACACTCATAGTCTGGCACACGATAATCATGATACATGACAGGCACTCCAGAAATAGCTGTTCAATGGCTATGATAGGTATTAATTTCCTATGTTTTATTATTTCCTATATTTTCCTATATTTTCTGTATTTTAGAGAAGAGGAAGCCGGAGCCAAGGAGATTTAGAAATGTGTCCAGAAACACAGAGCTGGCAAGCAAAGCTCCTAGATTTGAGCCCTGGTCCTTACAGTGCAAATCCCTCCACCCAAGTGGGTGAGAATTTGAATTCACCAAGGACTGTTTAGAATGCCCCCAGTGGAGTCCTCAGCTCTTTTTTTTTTTTACCGTAATGGTCCATCAGAGCTCCCCCTCTCTACCCAGTGAAAAGTCTTACAAATCTTATTTACAAACATAAATCAAAGGCAGGGGCTATATTGATGGGGGGATGGGCAGGCAAGGGAAGTTGAAAAAAAAATGGCATTTCCTTTTCCTGTACATTTTTTCCTCTTTCAATTGAATGTTTTGAGGGCCCTGATGTCAAATACTAAGGCTGAGAAAGTTGCTGAAAACCTTCCCTTTTAGCTGATATAGAAGAACAGCCAATACAATGGGCCGGTTGGGTTGCCCAGCTAATTACTCTACACCTGGAGCTCTTTAGGAACTTTGGGGTGACTGTAGAAGCCACAGTTCCATGTCACGATAAGGGCATGTTCGTAAGAACCGGAAGACTTGTCGGGCTTTGCACATGCTCAGTAGCGCCTCCCAGAAAGCAGCCATGCCCCTGTGTAAGGAGCCCGAGGTGATCTCAGCCATGCCCGTTCTGCTATCTATTGCTGTGTAACAAACTACTCCAAAATGAAAAGCTTCAAAAAGTGAACTTTTAATAAGGGTTAGAAATTCAAGTGACTGAGCCGGATGGATGGCTCTGGCACAGGGTAGCTCAAGGGGTTGCAGTCAGGATGTTGGCTGGCGCCAGAAGGCCCACTCCTCCGATGGCTTACTCGCCTGAGCTCCTTGCTGGCTTTTGTCAGGAGGACTCAGAAGCTTGCCATTTGGGTACCTCCATAGGGTTGCTAGAGTATCCTATGATTCTGACACCCACGTGGGTTCTCTCCCCATGCAAGCAATTCTCCAAGGCCCGCTGAGTGTCCCACAGTTCAGTTCAGTTTTGACACTACCTACATGCAGATTGTGTTGGATCCCACAGGTTAGGGGCTCAGTCTCACAAGACTGCCCCATTTCACACACCAGTCAGAAGTCCAGGAGGTCACCTTTGTTTCTGACTGACCAGCTGTAAATCAGAGGTTTCTGCACCTCCCTCCTTGGGTTCAATGAATTTGCTAGAACAGCTCACAGATCTCAGGAAACTGTTCGCTCACAAGATTACTGGTTTATAACAAAGGTTATTAAAGGAGGCAAACTAATAGCCAACCAAAGTGATTCTAGGACCAGGTATGTGGAAAGGGGAGCAGAGGCCCATGTGCACTCTGGGCATGTCGCTCTCTTAGCGTCTCCACGTGCCCAACAACCCGGAGGCTCTCCAAAGCCTGTACTTACATACTTACAAGTTTTTAGGAAGAATTCATTACATAAGTACGATTGATTAAATCATTGGCCCTTGGTGATTGAACTCAACCTCCAGCCTCCCTCTCCTCCACAGAGGGGGTGGGACTAAAAGTTCCAACCCTTCCATTCCAGGACTGGTTTCCCCCCAACCAATCCCCATCCTTAAGTGACTTAAGGGCTTTCCAAGTCTTTAACATAACAGGACACCTTTTATCACCCTTATCATGCAAGATATCACAAGGTTTTAGGCACCCTGCGCCAGGAACAGGACTAAGAACACATATGTATTTCTTATTATAAAGCACAATATCACACTCACAGCTTGGCAGCTGGTTTCCCTAAAGCAAGTTATCCGAGAGAGAGAGTGCAAGGAGGAAGCCACAGTGCCTTTTATGACCTAGTCTCTGAAGTCACATACCATCACTTCCACAACATTCGATTCATCAAAAATCTGTAAGGACAACCCACACTAAAGGGGAGGAGAATTAGGCTCCATTTTTTTAAAAGGAGAAATATTGGGGCACCTGGCTGGCTCAGTCAGTGGAGGATGCGACTCTTGATCTTAGGGTTGTGAGTTCGAATCCCACATTGGGTGTAAAAATTACTCAAAACATTTTTTTTTAATCTTTAAAAATAAAAAAATAAAAATAAATAAAAGGAGAAATACCAAAACACGTAATGGACATATTTTATGACACCACCCCTGTCAACTTAAGAAAGCATTTAAAAACACAAACCTCTTCCTTCTTCTCAGGAGATCTTACTTCTCCCAGTTAAGTGATGCAAGCTGTCGCAAGTCCTGAGAAGTTCCCACACATCAGGAATTAATAATTGTCTTGACTCTAACACCCATATATGAATGGGGTGAGCCCTTGCTAAGTCCAAAGTGTCAGTCATTCACTAATGAGTAAAATATTTACCAAACACCCTCTATGTCCCCAGTACTGAGCAGCTAGAGGCAAAGGCAGAGATAAAAGACAGTGTCCCTGGCTCACATGGCTCCAAGTTGAATGTAGGTGAGAAATAAGTAGCCGCTTGTCACAAGGCAGTGGGAAAGTATTATGACAGAATTATGTTTCTGGGGGCTATGAGAGCACATGAAGTTGCTAATGATACCGGACTTGAGAGTGAGAAGAGGGAAAGAAACACCTGCCACGTAAGATAACCTTGGACATGAGTTTTAAATGACGAGTAGATACAGCCACTTAAAAAAAAAAAAGAAAAAAAAAAGAGGGAAACCTCAACAAGAGATCCTTGGCCTGCACAAGGCCATGACGATGAGAAAGAACAGAGACTATGAGTATTTTGCACTGGCACATGGTTCCTTGGGGCTGGTGTATGATAGGAATGAGTGGGGAATAGAAATGAGGTTTTGACAGGCTGCCAAGCTGGGCTTGGATTTTCTCTGAAGCCAGCTGGGAGCCACGGAATTACTTTAATCAGAGGGGCAAAATGAAAATTGCACTTAAAAAGGTCCCTACTCGGGGCGCCTGGGTAGCGCAGTCGTTAAGTGTCTGCCTTCGGCTCAGGACGTGATCCTGGCGTTCCGGGATCGAGTCCCACATCGGGCTCCTCCGCTGGGAGCCTGCTTCTTCCTCTCCCACTCCCCTGCTGTGTTCCCTCTCTCGCTGGCTGTCTCTCTGTCAAATAAATAAATAAAATCTTTAAAAAAAAAAAAAAGGTCCCTATTCAGATAGCTACATAGAAATATATATGGAGTAAATTCAAGATGGAGAGTAGGAGGCCAGTCTGGAGGCTGATAGGGTAGTCCAAGGAAGACATGAGCAAGACCAAGCCAAGGACACAGTGACAGTGGAGGAGAGGGGTGAGCTCAAAGATTAAGGATAGAGAATTGATGTATTTGGTGGCCTGTTGAATCAGGTGGGGGTGGGGGAGGAACCAAGGAAGCCTGAGTTTAGGTTTTAGGATGAGGCAACTGGAGGAAAGGGAGCCACATTGCTAATAAGACAGAAGACAGAGGACTGGGGAGAAGAATGAAATCAATGCAGGTTGGAGAACATTGGATTTGAGTGCTTATAGGATAAATACTAAAACAACAGCCCTGCCATTCATTTGGGCTCACTGGGCAGTAATTTGAGTTAATAGAAAACTAAGTGATAGGGGTGCCTGGCTGGCTCAGTTGGTAGAGCACGTGACTCTTGATCTCAGCATGGTGAGTTCAAGCCTTATGTTGGGTGTAGAGCCACTTAAAAAAATTTTTTTTTTAAAGAAAACCAAATTATTGACTTTATGTGAAAAATTATAATTGTATTGTGTTTTGCTTTTTTTTTTTTTCTTTAATCTCTACCCCCAAAGTGGGCTCAAACTCACAACCCTGAGCTCAAGAATCACATGCTCTCCAACTGAGCTGCCCAGGGCTCCTTGCCTTGTCTTGTCTTTATCTTAACTGTCTCCTATTTGACCTGACTTATTGAATCTTATTTTGTGAACATGTAAAAATTCTATAACTGCGTGGATTTAAATGGTTATTTCCAAATGTGTAAAGGCACTGGGAAGTTTCCTTCCCTGCATATTTTGTTTAAATGTCCCTTTCTAATTGGTTACATTGTGATACATCCATACGGCGAAGTACTGTGTAGCCATTTAAAATGGTTTGTATTTAAAAATATTTAATGAATGGGGAAATCATTGTGAAGTACACCTAAGTGAGGAAAGAGCAGGTCACAAAATAGTATGTACAATCTGATTCTAATTTTCATAAAACTATGTCTGCATCTATATACATGGGGGGGAAATGGAAGGCAAAAGAGCAAAATTTCATTGAGTGTTGAGAATTTGAAATGATTTTTTATTTTCTTGTTGTGCCTTTATGCATTTGCCAAATTCAAAACAATGAATATTTAATATCCTAGGATTTAAAAATTCATACTGTTTCCAAATGTTTTGCCTTATAAATTTATTCACGCACCCACGGTGGCAAACCTTAAAACTGAAAATAAATTCACCAAATCAGCAGAAGTTATCTCTGGATGGCAGGGCTAAGAACCATAGCTTTTCCGTATACTTTTTTGTGCTTTTCCCCCGTGATGGAAAGGTTTATAATTAGGAACAGGTTTTTAGGAAGAAATACATTTCTTCCCTTCCTCTGGCTCATAAAAGTCCACGATCAGGGAAGAAACTGATGTTAGTCATTTGCACCTCAGTGTGAATTTGACACCTCTCCCTCAGAGGTATGTAGCTTCCCCTTATGTTCTCTAATTAGGAGAATCTCTAAATTCTACTAGGTTCCGAGGTCCTGGGGCTCAGCCCACCTCCTGCCCCAGCAGGACTTTCGTAAAGAGTTATGGCCTCATGAGCGATCCCCTCTTCACGATTTGTCCTTCTCCTGCCAGGGACGAAGAGCCCCGTGTCCAGAGTCTCCTCCTCAGATTGTCCTTCTTTCCTACGTTTGCTCTTCAGTGTTCAGTGCAAGATTGCTTGCCTAGGAAAGCGTGTTGGCGGCATGCAGCTGCTTATAAGAAAAACCAGAGCAGCCTCCAGTGGCTGGAGAGGTGAATTCCTCCTAGATCTCTTTTTCTTACTCTTAACCCCAAGCCCCATCTTTTTTGCTTTTTTCTCCCAGGCCATTTACCCCTTCACCAACAAGCCTCGGATTTTCTGAGGCCACGCAGTTACAAACATCTCGTGCCGTGATCCCCTTACGTACCCTCATGCTTTTGTCGGATCGTGCGTTCTGATTCTTGGTTCAGGAAATGAGGTCACCATAGATGACCTCTCTATGAGCCTGGCAACCCCCCTGCAAGGTCCACAGGGCCAGGTGGAGAGTAGAATTCCCCCCTCCCTCTACAGGTGACGAGGGAAGGCTGCAGGAGATTCAATGCTTTGGCACGGGCAGTGATGATGGCCTAGGGCCAATAAGCAAGCCCTGCGTTCCTTTATTTACTCCTGTTTCCTGTGCTCTGAAACTCCCTTACTAGACACAGAACTTTCATTCCATCTTTGGAAAGAAGTCCTAGATGTCAGCTGAACTTGAAGGAAATGACTCATTTCGAACAGCTGAGTTTCCTCGATAGCTAAGGGCTCCCTTCCCTATCATCCATTTCCACTCCTTCCTCCTCACTTTATCCCTCTTCCTCAACTCTGTTTCCCTCGATTACTTTTAAACTATTTGGAAGGATGTATATCTGGCGGCCTTCACACGTGAGCTACAGCCCCACCCCACCCCCACGGCTGCTGGAGCCAGTGCGTGAGTCATAGCTGGCCGGCTGGCGGCGAGCGCAGGGAAATTGGGTCTCACCGAGCTTCCATTATCGCCTTCAACAGTTCATCCAGCAAAATCTATTGAAAGTTTCTTGCCTTAGAAATAAAAGAGCTGACTGTGTGACAGCGCAAGAATATCTTGATAACCCCGATTATAGCTACTCTTTATTTAGTGCTTACCAGGTACTAGACACGATTCTAACTGCTTTGCATACATGCATTCGTTGATCAGTATCAACGCATTCACTCAGTTACGTCGCAATGCCATTACAACACCAACGTGTGAGGGGCTATTGAAGTAGGGGGACTATTTGCCTCTACATTTTTTAATTCTTGGATTTCTTTTTCCCTTTTTCTGAGCCTCCCATTGCTATGAGGTTGCTAAATATCACCATGCTGGACTTCTGATTTGTTTCCTTTAGTTTCCTACAAGTTTAGAAGGATAAGCCAATGAGGTTGGAACTCGATCCAGAGAAAGGTAAATACGCTTGGCAAGCGCATGTAAGTAAAATATAGTAACAATAATGCACATGTGGTACCCAGATAGAAACATACTTGATACCTCTGTTTCATTCATTTTCGGTACCAGAGCCTGCATTTGAACTTTTTATGTTGAAATAATTTCCAATTTACAGAAAAGTTGCAAGACTAGATCAAGGAACACCCATATACCTTTCACCAACCTTTCACTGACTCTGGCTAGAAGGATCTCAGTGAGTTAATGGGGTACGGTTTCTCAGGATCACTAGGAAAGAACGTCACCATTCTAAGTATTGCCTAGTCTATCATACATTTAATCTCCTAACTTTTCTTCCTGCCGCGAATGATTAAGATCTGGCTAAATTAATTTTTGCCACCTATTTCGAACCTGAAATCTGAAGTACGGAAAGCCCTGGAGATATTGAAACCATTGACCTGATGAAACACAGAAGTTAAACTATTTCAGACTGAAGAAAATTAATCCTGGCTTGTAGCTATACTATTTATTTATTCATTACAAATATTTATTGCTAGGAACACTTTGTAATGGATATAACACTGTCAGAAGGTCTTTTTATCTACTCTTGGATTCTTTTTTTTAATAATAATTTTTTATTATGTTATGTTAGTCACCATACAGTACATCTTTTTTTTTTTTTTTTTTAAGATTTTATTTATTTGGGGCGCCTGGGTGGCTCAGTCGTTAAGCATCTGTCTTCGGCTCAGGGCGTGATCCCGGGGTCCTGGGATTGAGCCCCACATCAGGCTTATCCGCTGGGAGCCTGCTTCTTCCTCTCCCACTCCCCCTGTTTGTGTTCCCTCTCTCGCTGGCTGTCTCTCTCTCTCTGTCAAATAGATTTTATTTATTTGACAGAGAGAGAGACACAGTGAGAGAGGGAACACGAGCAGGGGAAATGGGAGAGAGAGAAGCAGGCTTCCCATTGAGCAAGGAGACCGGATGTGGGGCTCGATCCCAGGACCCTGGGATCATGACCTGAGCCGAAGGCAGACGCTTAACTGACTGAGCCACCCAGGTGCCCCTCTACTCTTGGCTTCTAATATGGAAACACATCTGACTTCATTGAGGATGGAGGATATTTTGATAAACTAAAATTTTTAAAAATCTTTTAATTTCTCTCCAATCTTCCTTTCTGCAGCCAAATTATTCATCACTGACGCTTTTTTTTAGTGATCCTATTTTCTAATGCCTGGAATCTGTGTTGCTAAAATGAATTTTAAAAGACGGACCGTTAAGGACTGCGTTTTGCCCACAGTAGAGACTCCCAGTGCTTAAGCTAATGCGGAATTAAACACCAAGCTGATTTGAATTAAATGTTGAATTAATGCTAAATTAAACACCAGGGCGTTTCCACCATTGGTGAGAAAAATGTCAAGATGATCTTCTTCACGGTCTCTCTAGACCACACTCCGCTTCATGCAACCCCAAACTGGGCATACTTCTTAAATCTATTTATTTAGTCATTCATTCATTCAATATTTGTATGTTAGGGTATTTTCTTTCCTAAGGAAAAAAAACCCAAAAACAAATCGTGTTGCTACCATAAACGATGGTTTGAGCACATCCTGAAATCTTATCACTCCTACTCAGCTCAAAACACATAAACCCGTTTAATGTAAAATTATACTTTAAAAGCATATGGTCATTTCTGATCTGTTATAATATAAAGCATACAGTAGCACCTATGAAGTGTTCTTGTCGAAAACATTTAAGACTGGGGCACCTGGGTGGCCAAGTGTCTGCCTTTGGCCTGGGTCATGATCCCGGGGACCTGGGATTGAGCCCCACGTCCACCTCCCTGCTTGAGGGGGAGCCTGTTTCTCCCGCTCCCTCTGCTGTTCCCCCTGCTCGTGCTCTTTCTCTCTTTCAAATAAAATAAATAAAAATCTTAAAAAAAATTAAGACTAAAAACAAACATTCAAGACTAATCACAGCTTTTTTAAAAGTAATTCCTGCACCCAAAATGGGGCTCAAATAATGGCCCTGAAATCAAGAGTCACATGCTCTACCCACCGAGCCAGCCAGGTACCCCAAGACTAATCACAGCTTTTGATATAACTCTAAGTCACAAGAAATACAGGGGTAAAGAAAAATTTAAATGACACTATGCAGAAACAGTCAAATAAGTCCAGTATAAGGGACATTCTTTAAGACAATGGCCTAGTATGTCTAATAAGCCAGTGTAATGAGGGGGAAACGTGGTGGAGGGATTATATTCTAAGTTCAAAAGTCAGAACAACCAAATATAATTCATGAATGTTGGTTAAGTCTTTGTTGAAAAAAAAAAAAGAGCTATAAAAATTTCCCCTCAGTTGGAGAAAATTGAGTATACATATTAAAATATATCAAAGAATTGTCAATTTGCTTGGGTTTCATAATGGCATTGTGGGTATATATGAGAATGTGCTTATTTTTAAGAGATACTGCTAAAGTATTTTGGGTGAAAGTATGTTGTGGTGAACAAATTAGTTTTAAATCTATATTTATAAGCCGCAGCAACTTCTTACTAGACACATCTCCAAAGGCAAGGGAAACAAAAGCAAAAATGAACTATTGGGACTTCATCAAGATAAAAAGCTTCCACACAGCAAAGGCAACAGTCAATAAAACTAAAAGGCAACCTACAGAATGGGAGAAGATATTTGCAAATGACATACCAGATAAAGGGCTAGTATCCAAGATCTATAAAGAATTTATCAAACTAAACACCCAAAAAAACAAGTAATCCAGTCAAGAAATGGGCAGAAGACATGCACAGACATTTCTCCAAAGAAGACATACGAATGGCCAACAGACACATGAAAATATGTTCAACATCACTTGGCAGCAGGGAAATACACTGATCATGGGAATGCAAGCTGGTACAGCCACTCTGGAAAACAGTATGGAGGTTCTCAAGAAGTTAAATAGAGCTACCCTATGACCCAGCAATTGTACAACTAGGTATTTATCCCGAAGATACAAAGGTAATGATCCGTAGGGGCACACGCACCCCAATGTTTATAGCAGCAATGTCCACAACAGCCAAACTATGGAAAGAGCCGAGATGTCCATTGACAGATGAATGGATAAAGAAGATGTGGTATACATATACAATGGAATATTACTCAGCCATCAGAAAGGATGAATACTTACCATTTACACTGATGTGGATGGAACTGGAAGATATTATGCTGAGTGAAATGAGTCAATCAGAGAAAGACAATTATTATATGGTTTCACTCATATGTGGAAGATAAGAAACAGCACAGAGGATCATAGGAGAAGGGAAGGAAAATGGAATGGGAACTCATCAGAGAAGGAGTCAAACCCTGACAGACTCTTAACTATAGGAAAAAACAGAGGGTTGCTGGAGGGGAGATGGATGGGGAAAGGGGGTGATCGCCATTAAGAAGGGCATATGATATGATGAGCACTGGGTGTTATATGCAACTGATGAATTACTGAACTCTACATCTGAAACTAATGATGTACTATATGTTGGCTAATTGAATTTTAAATTAAAAAATTAATATTTATAAAACAACAGAAAATTATGTGTGTGTGTATATATATATATATATATATACATATATACATATATATATATATATACACACCAACAGGAAATTAGAAATAAATCACATACATATTTATATCAACATATGTTTACACATACACAAATAGAGAGAAAAAACAAATGTGACAAAACATTAACAACTGTTAAATCTAGATGGTGAACAGTATTCATTCCACTATGCTTTTAAATTCTCTTTAAGATTGAAATTTTGTAGCATACAATGTTGATGAGAAAAACACAGAGCAATAGGAAGGAAATCCTCTACACACCAGAAACTGGGAGAGTGTTAAGAGGGGGCTGAAGCCACAGGTCCCACAACAGAGACCACGTGGGCTGTTTTCAACATCTGAGCAGAAACAGCTCCCGCAGGAAACAGTGTGAAGTCAGGAGCTGGGAGTAAATAATCTCCCAACAAAAAGAGCAAGAAATCTGATGCTTATGGAAGTTGAAACAAACATCATCAGGACTTTGGAGGTTGAACTAAACATTCCCAGAAACTTGGTACATGATTGGGATGCTTCAAAGAGCAGTGAAGACCTAGACCGGTCACACACCCCAATTCTAATGGCCCATCATTATCCGCTAGCTCAGGCTGGAAAATGGCCGCAGGGAAGAACGATGAAAACCAAGACTATCTACATCCACATAGGTTGGTGTCTTCACTGACATGACCTTACTATTCCATTGCCTTCATTCGCATAATTTTGCTAACCCAGGTGACTCTTATCCAAGAAAGGAAAAGTTGCAAATAACTTTATAGTTCATCATAGGAATTTAGCAAAAACCCAGCAATTCAAGAAAGCATCAACATATAGTTGACATTTCAAACTCTTTGAACACCTTGTCTCAAAACCCTACCTTGCTGGGGGCGCCTGGGTGGCACAGAGGTTAAGCGTCTGCCTCCGGCTCAGGGCGTGATCCCAGCGTTATGGGATCAAGCCCCACGTCAGGCTCCTCCGCTATGAGCCTGCTTCTTTCTCTCCCACTCCCCCTGCTTGTGTTCCCTCTCTCGCTGGCTGTCTCTATCTCTGTCAAATAAATAAATAAAATCTTTAAAAAAAAAAAAACCCTACCTTGCTGTTTCCACAAATCCTAAACCCTTTTTTTTTTAGATTTTACTTATTTATTTGAGAGAGCAAGTGAACGAGCACGAGTGGAAGCCTGAAGTGGGACTCGATCCCAAGACCCTGAGATCATGACCTGAGCTGAAGGCAGAGGCTTAACTGACTGAGACACCCAGGCACCCCGTGTAAATCCTAAACTCTTATATCATGATAATTGCCCAATTCTAATCAAGTCTGTACATTGAAAGACCTGCCTTAAACCAGAGATCAAAATCTCAATAAATCAGGTTTTGTGGTGAAGCTGTTTGTGAAGTTAGCATTCTCCCTCCCTCTAATAAGCAATAAACAAAGTTTTGTGTTACCAAGAGGTTATTCGGGTACTATTTGGGAAGCCAGCATTCTACAAGAACAAAGAGAAAATCCTATAGCCAACAAAGTAAAAAGGCAGATTACAATAAAGTAATGGCAAGAACACTGAAAAAAAAAAAAAAAAAGACTTCTCATCAGCAAAAATAAATGCTGGAAGACAATGAAGTAATATCTTTGATGTGCTGAGAAAACATAATTGGAACCGAAATTTCTAAAGTCTAAATTTCTAAAAATATCATTTACAAATGAGAAATTTTTTGACACTGAAGCCCTTAGAAATTACTACTAATAGACCTGGACAAAAAGAAATACTAAATAAGAAAAAATGAACCTAGAAGGGCTAAAAAGGATAAAGAAGCAAGAGTATGCAAAAGAATTGTTAAGATATGCTGGTAAGTCTAAATAAATATTGAATGTGAAAAAAAATTACAATATCAATCATTTTGTGAGTGTTTTCAAAAACCAGCTGGCATTCCCGATTAAAGAGAGCATATTAAAAGCAAGCATTTGATTCTGCTTCTTCCTGAAACCCTACAAAAATGACAGTCAAAGGATTTTCTTCAAACATAAAACCCACCAGAATGAAAAGAACAGGAAATATTTCAGCAGCAACAAAATGTTGGATGCTGAGAAGCAGAAGGCAAGTCAGTTGGGGAATATTGGTGATCGATCTGACTTCACCAAGAGCACCCAAAAGGCCAGGCAGCTGGCAACACGAGGCATCTCTAGAGCTAAGTCTGAATTTGGACGAAACCCACACACTGCCCTGGAAGTCTGTTTAAGATCAACTCCACACATCTCTCACTGCACAGTCAGGCAACGGCTCCTTCCCCACCCCAGCGTGAGACTGGAGGCTTATTCCCTGAAGAAATAAAACAAAGGGTCTCTGGACTGGGGGGACATCAGGCATATTTGAGTATGCCGGTATTGTACTAAAACAGGAGGATGCCCGGGAACCCGGGCTTCCAGAGGCCAAAGGAATTCCCAGCATGAGAGTAAGAAGAGATCCCAGGGTAAGGGCTCAATGCTAGCATAGAGAGCAGCCGGTCTGGACAGGGATAAGTCAGAAAGTTCCAGAAAAGACTTACGGTGGGGGGGGAGTGACACTGGGAAAGTAATTCATATGTTTCCCAAGAGGATATTTAGGCAACTGGGGGAACGTGTGGGGCTGAATTAGTGAGACATCGCTGAAAATTAAGCAAACAAACAATACGCATTAACTGGAGGGAAAACAAAGTTACACGACAAAGGAAAAGTCATAGCAAACAATGTGGTTCAACTGTGAATAGCAGTTCTATAGTTTTAATATCTTAAACACAGGCTACTTATAAACAAACTTATGACATAGCTATTTCAAAAATATGTATAGGGAGGGGATGTTGATGTATACTTTGTGCGGGACGGAATAAAGGGGGGGGGGGAACCCTCAGTGTTCATCATGAGAAATCAATCGGTAATGCCTGAAACTGAAAACTCAAAAAACAGCAATATAAATATACTATTGAGAGAGGTGAAATGAAAGAAATAACCGGCATTTTTCAATACATTTGCTTCCAGGCAGTGGGAAACCAGGAAGGGGAGTGAGGGGAAAGGGGAGGACTCACGTAGAGGGCTCTAGGTCGAGGGGTGCTACTGTTTGACAAGTACTGCAGAAAGCATGGATCTTTATGCATGCTTCGGGACCGATGACCATAGAAACAAAGAAATTTTTCTAAAGCTGGATTCAAAGTTCTGGATCATAATATCAATAAGATGGGAGGAAAAGTATTTCTGAAGGAAATTAAGATAAAAATCTTCATGTAGAGGGTAAAAGGACCAATTAAATGTAGACTTCGTTTAACTTGAAAATTGACAGAGCTCAGTAAGAAGAATAAAAAACACAAGATAAACCGAACCAAAGAAAGGAGACAAGAAGAAAGAGAAAGCACGATAAATTAAAAAAAAACAAAAAGTAAGATGGCAGAAATTATTTTAAGTAGATCAGTCATCACAATAAATATAAAAAGAGAATCACTATTAAAATACAGATTGGGGCGCCTGGGTGGCTCAGTCATTTTAGTGGCCAACTCTTGATTTCGGCTCAGGTCATGATCTCAGGAACATGAGATCGAGCCCTGCCTCTGGCTTGGAGCTCAGCCTGGAGTCTGCTTGCAGTTCTCTCCCTCTCCCTCTACCCTTCCCCCTGCCTAGTGCTCTCTCTCTCTCTCTCAAATAAATAAATCTTTTTTAAAAATAAAAATAAAATACAGATTGATTTTTTTAAACCTACCTATAAACAGTTTATAAGAGCCACACATAAGAAAATAGATATACACGTATTCCAGACAGGAAATTCTTTTTAAAGTCTTAGACAAACTAGCAACTAAAAAAAGTTGTAAATAAAATAGTTTTTTTAAAAAAACCTGTGAATTTTATGTCTCTAATACAACTTGGTACTATCCCAAACAAAATGGACAGAATTATGTTGCAGGATTTTTTTCTCCGTCGGTACCCAAGGTGCTTGGTCACACCACTTTGAAGAATGGAGAAGTCGGCCAGACAGAGTGGTGGGCAGCAAAGCAAGGTTTATTGAGCGATAGCAAAGTGATAGTACAAAGCTTCCCAAGCAGGCAGGGGACCTGAAGGGATTGCCATTGGGGTTTCTAAATCTAGGGATTTTTATGGGTTTGTTGGTGGGCTGTTCTAATCTGATTAACCCTTCCTGTGCGGGTCATCCAATCAGGTTTTTGTCATCTATCTATCACATGGAATAGGATGGAGGGCTCTTTCCAGGGTGGTGAGAAATCCTCTTAAGTGTGGTTTCCTCTTAGGGTGGGGTGGGGGGCTTTTCCCTGCTTCCCTGCCTTCCAAATAGCCTTCATCAATTAGACTAAGGAATTAACAAACCCATAATCCTGGGAGATTTTAATCCATTTCTCAAAAGCTGGTAAATTAAGATTAAAAAAATAATAAGGATTTAGAGTATTTTAAAACCTTATATAGGAGGGAAAGACAGAAACTTGCATTCCAAAACAGAGATTAAGTAGCCTCTTCAAGCATGTTTGGGACGTTTGCTAAAAATTGGCCACACAGAAAGCCATTAAGGAAATCTCAACCAATTTCATAGAGCTGACATTTAAGATGAATTCATACGGGCTGTAGAAAAACTGGGAAATGTAGGTATTTTAAAGCACAAGATAAAAATTATGTCATCCCACTTCGTCTGGAGATGACCTCTTTTAATTTTTTGGCATATTTCCTTCCAGTCTTTTTCAAAATGTGTGTTTATACGGGCTTTTCTTTTTCTTCCCTTCTTTTTTTAATAGGCGGATTTGCTGCATATTCCCTTTGTATCCTGTTTTATTTGCACGTAATGTCCTGGTTTATTTCTGCTATAAGGGCAGAGAGTGCTAGCCTGTCCAGCGTTTATTTTCATTCCAAAGTCAGACTAATGGAAGGAATATCTGCTCGGTGCGATAATTTGTGGCTCTTAGGAGAAAGTGAATATTCACAGCGGTAAGATATGTTCACCCTTAGGTAAACCCGGAGGAAAGTGGCTACAGAATGCATTGCAGGAGAGGTGGAGAGGACGTTATTAGAGTTGAAGCAAAGCCGGGTTGTCCCTCTACCAAAAGTACCCACGTGCTTCTTCCCACCCCCAATTCAGAACCAGCAGGAGCCGGGCAGAGGAAATGCTCCCTCACACCCGGACACTCGAGAGGACAGGCCCACCAATCTCACGTGCGAACCTAGGGGAGAGGAGGCGCTAACTAGGGCCGGAGGAAGAAGCCAAAGGACAGGCACTGGGAGAATGGAGATGTAGAAAAAGAAGGAGAGTCAACACAGGGCACCTCAAAGGACATCGAGTCTTCTGCCCCGCCTCCCCTCTCTACACTCCCACCGCTAAATAAAGTCACAATTGTCCATCTTGGGCTACTGGACCCTTCTGATGAAAATGCTGTCTAAACCTGCAGCAGGGGTCGGGGTGGACGAGCCCGGGGTGGACGAGCTTGGGGAGCGATGGGCGTGGCGGCACTTAGCGCGTGGCGGTGGGAGGGAAGTCAGGTCCCCGTGCTTTTGGGGGGTCTTGCGTAGGGGAAACCCGTGCCCTGCAGCAGCCGCGTCCCCAGCCTCTCCCGCCTCTAGCGCGCACACCGGGCGGGTCTTGCCCCTGGCGAGCCACGCCCCCTAAGGGACCAGGACTCAAGGCTGAGCAAGCCTTCCTTCATGTAATTCCTGCGGAATGCCTGACACACGGTAGGTCTTGGTACGTTTTAACTACTGCTATGCTTTTTCTTTAGGTATGCCTACTCGCTACAGTGATTTGAGGCACAGGCTTTGGTTTAAAACAGTCCTGGGTTTAAATCCATGCTCAAATCCCCCTTATTAGCTACTGGGCCGCTGCAGAGTGGATTTACCACCACTCTAAACCTGTTTCCTCAACTGTAAAATGGAATTAATAATACCTACTTTATGGGATTAAATTAGCTGATCTGTGGCCAGCCTGTAGTTAATGGTAGGAGTTAGAATTACCATTTAACAGACGGTTGTTGGTGTCTCTTGGGTTTTTTTTTCCCACTCTACTTCTTCCTCTCTCTCTCTTACTTAAATATTTTGGGGGGAGGGAGGCATTGCTTTTGAGACCGGTTGGAAATCTATTCCTATTTTTCAGTAGCCTCATTTTTCCATCTTAGTTCATCCCAGTATAATGTATCCATTCATGCCTTCTAGTATGGAGGGCAGAGTTTTAAAGAAATATAGAAATAAGTGAAGTTATATGTAGCTCCTGGGTCCTTCGATAGATATCTGTATCAACACAAACAAGGAAAAGACAAAAGAGGGTAGATCCACAAAGGTTTTATAAAGGAAGCGACTCCTCAGCCTCATCTTGAAATATAACCGTTTGGAATTAGATAGCCCTGGGTTTGGACCTGTGTTCTGCCATTGACTAGCTGTGGGTGAATTAACTTATCATCTGGCCAAGGGTCAGTCTCTTCATGTATTCAGTGATGAGAATAAAACCCACCTTAAAGTTGGGTGGGATTAAATGAGCTGAGAAGTGTGAAAGCCCAAGGAATTGGCAAATAATAAATTATCAATACATGCTGCTTCTATTAGCTTCCAACCTCTCCTGTCCTACCTTCTGCACTCCCTTCTCCCCAGTAACCCTTTCCTCCATCCTCCCTCCCCCTTCATCCTTAATTTAGTTTCGTGTCACTTGGAAACATAATAAATCTCCTAGCTACAAAGAAAAATATAAAGCTGCCTGAGTTGTGGGTTGACCCCTGGTCATTAATAGTCTTCACGAAGATGTTGATCCATGGACAACGTCTGTGGTTACCTGTAAACATCTGCCCATGTTATCCATAGCATGCATTAAAGCATATTTTCCAGCTTTTTGAGAAAAGTGAAATACAGTATTGAAACAGAAGTCTTGCCAAAGCTTGAGATCAAGTTCGCCTACAACATCTTCTCAACCTACCAACCCTAAAGATTCTGTCACTTAAAATGAGGTTTGTCCAATAACATGTGCTTTCACGATTTGACTTGTGACCATTTTTTACTGACTTCTCTGGGGACGACAAATTAAAATTTCAAATTTCCCAGGCCAATCCTTTGTTTTAAATGATGAAAATTTCATTTCTTCATGTAAACCGCCATGCCAAGAAGGCATGGAAAGGAATTGAGTTTGCTTCTCTAGAGAGGAAAAGGCTAGGGGGGGAAATGAATCCTTGCTGGCAGCCTGGAACCTCCTCCTTAGCACAGAACTGACCTGAGGATTGTGTCACTTTGGCCATAAGTACTTTCTCTGACCAGAGATCAAAGCCTCACTCATCACCCCTGCTGGGAACATAGTCAATCCTGACTTCCGCTTACCGTTGCTAATGTCTTCTCATCTGAAACCAGGTCCAACCTGACCTTATCCACTTCCTGCCTCCCTCCTGCAGACAACTCTCCTGGAGTCTGCATCTGCCTGGTTTTCAACAGCATCACCTGATGACCGTCATTGCCTCTGCCACCTCCCCCATCACACCATGAACTGGGGACCGAGGACAGCAGCACCGTCCTTGCTTTTGAAGTGTTGACCGTCTTGGAACTGACAAGGTGATTAGAGGAGAAAAGCAAGTAAAGCTAAATATCACTAACAGGCAGCACAAGTGAACAGGTAGGGGCATGAATTTCTTCCAGAATCAGGAGGAAAGGCGTTCACTCAACTGAGCTGGCAGAAGTGGCTTCCTGATAGAAATCCACTGTGCCTTCTCCGTTGTGTAGGGCCACTGGCTTAGAAGGGTTAAGGACATGAACTTCGAGTTGCCAGGGTCTGAAACTCAGCTCAGTCCATAACTAGAGTGTGGCCTGAGCAAATGACTTCGCCTCCCTGTGCCTCAGTCTCCTCCTCCCTAAAATGGGGACAATGATAATCCTAACTATCTCACAGACCTGTGGTGAGGATAAAATGAGTGAAGAGCTGTGAAACACGTGGTATATAGTAAATACTAATAAGGGCTACCGACCAGTGTTATTAATGACACGGTGTTCTTGAGAGTAAGAAATGGACAAGTGAGGCGCGCCATCGTGTCTGTGTAATTAATGAATGCTGTCTGGGGAGGAGCGAGTGTGTTGAAGGCACCGTCTGGGACGGCTTGTATAATGTCATCCTCAAGCAAAATGCCTTGTAATTGGCGCAGCTCCGAAAACACCCGTCCGCCCGAGCCTGCACGCGAGGCGGGGCTGCTCGGCTGCGTGGTCTGTCTGGTCTGTAAACACCCGCGGGCGAGTCCACGCTGCGTGTCCGCTCGGACCGCCGGGCGTGAGGCTGCGTCTCTGTGTGTCACCGACACACACACACACACACCGATATGAACCCGGCTTCGACGTGCGTGTCATGGCTTAAAAATAGAGGCTAATCCGTCAGCCGGTCTCGCAGCGGCAGCGGCAGCGGGCGGGGGCGGCGGCGGCGGCGGCGGCGGCGGCAGGAGAGTCATGGCCGTGGCGCTGGCTGCGCCTGCCATCGGCCTCCGGGACTGAGACCCCGCGCCGCGCTCGCACCGAGGTAGAGGGGCTGCGGGGGGTGGTGGCCTCCCCCGCGGCGCCGGGAGGCGCACGGCTGGGGGCTGGGGGGGTGGGGGAGGGAGGGCGCGAGGAGGGGGCGCGGGAGCCGAGCTAGCTGAGCGCCCCAGGGCTCCGTCCCTGCCCCCTCCGCGCCTGGCTGTCTGGGCTGGCCGGGGCTGGGGCGACAGCCATGAACCTGTTACAACCGCCGCGGCGGCCGGGGCGGGGGAAGGGGGCCGCGGACAAGGGCGCCTGAACGCGGCTGATGGGATTGGAGAAGGCCGAGGGGTGTACCCCGGGACAGAATGGGGCTCCTCCAGCCCCGGGGAGACCTAGAGTCTCACCGAGCTCTTCCTACCCCTGGGCTCCTTCCCGCTTCCCCTTTACCATTTAGCATCAGTCACCGGGCAGCAGAACCTATTTCGCGAAACCGTTGTTTGGGAATAAAGTGATGGGGTCTTTAGGCCCGAGGAAACAAGGCAGGAGGATGATGATGACGACGACGACGACGATGATGATGATGATGGTGGTGGTGATGGAGGAATGATGATGGTGATGATGGCGATGGTGGCTATAGGGCTATATTTCTGTGCTCTTTCTGCCCCAGCCTTTGCAAAAATCTCTCTCCCTGAACACCCTAAGATCCAGGCTCCCCTCAGCAGCCCTGGTCCTAATGCCCCTGCTTCCTAAGACCTGTTAGTGCATGGTCTCCCCTGACCTGGGGGTAGGAGAGCCTGGTCCCTGGCTCACAGGGAGGGATGGGTTCGCAGAGTGTGTGCAGGTCAAAGATGGCCTCTCGCTACTAGACTTTTGGTTGAGGACCAGGAAGGGAGTGGAAGGGGAATCCTTGGGACCAACCCACCCTGCTGATGGGAGAGAGGGAGGAGGAGGAGAGAGGGGGCTCTTGTCACAGTGGCCTCTCTGCCTGAAGGACCCAGGACAAGTCTGAAAGGCTGGCTCTTCTCAGCTCTGCATTTCTGCGCGAGCTCCCACTTTCAGAAAGGCCAGCTGTCCACAGAGAGTCCAGGGCACAGCAGCCAAGCCCCTCACTGCCAACTCCATGGCCCGCATAGGGTCACTTGACTCCAACAGCAACACAGATGGTCATTTCAGTCTCTGAGCCCCTGGGCCTGGCAGGAGCCCTCATCCCTGCCCTTCCTCAGCCCCCAGCCTCCGCCTCTCCCCTACACACCCAGACGCATTACTCCAGCCCTGCTTGACTCAGAAAGCCTCTCAGGGGAGATGATGTTTGATCAATAATTTCTGTATGCTGATCAAAGGAGAGTCCCTTGGCTGTTGGGCACATAGCTTGGCCCCTTCCTCCATTAGCGCATGCCTTCGGCAAGTATTTTTCAAAAACTTACACTTCCTCTTTAGTGCTCTTCCCCACTCACCCCAGCCCCCAACATACACTTCCCATAGCAGGCTTAACCCTGAGGCAGAGGCAGGGCAGGAATGGGTTAAAGCAGCCCATCTCTCTGGCCCTGAGGGAGCCGGGCTTGGCATTTGTCATGGCCCCAGCTGCTGCTGTCTTCCTGCTAATTCTCTCTGGATGGGTCCAAAGCCACCCCTATTTCCATCCCAGCTCCCTGGGCTCTCTGCCTGGAGCCCCAGGCAGATGAGACCCAGATTCCGGCTGGCAGGAGCTCCCGCAATGGGCACTGCCACCCAAATATCAACTGTGTGTGTGTGTTTCTGTCTGTGTGTTGGGAGTGGGGGTGGAGTGGTGGAGCAGAAAGCCAGCAGCTGGGCAGCTCCCTGTCCCCGTAAACAAGGACATGTGACTCCCACCTCCTTGCCTGGCTGAGCCAAAGAGCAGAAAGGAGCTGCGGCAGCTTGGAGAGAGTAATTGTGGAGCCCCCACCCCCCCACTGGGGCCGGACTTCCCTTCCCTCCCTTGAGAAGCTTCTCCCCAGGGCCCAGCCCCGTTAGCAAGAAGGGAAGCAGCTGCTCTGGACCTGCTTAGGAGTGTCTCCTTTCCATCCCTCCTCCAGCAACAGCTACCTGGAGACAGACCCATCATCAGTGCACCCACCCCAGCAGCCACCTCTAAGATGTGCCCCGGCAACTGGCTCTGGGCCTCCATGACTTTTATGGCCCGCTTCTCCCGGAGCGGCTCACGGTCTCCTGTTCGCCCTAGAGGGGCCCTGGAGGAGATGCCAGCTGTTCCGCATCCCTTCCTCAACGTCTTTGAGTTGGAGAGGCTCCTCTACACAGGCAAGACCGCCTGTAACCATGCCGATGAGGTCTGGCCGGGCCTCTACCTCGGAGACCAGTATGTACCCGGCAGCCCGGGGTCATGGCTGCACGTGTGTGTGTGTGTGTGTGTGTGTGTGTGTGTGTGTGTGTGTGTACGCATGCAAGAAGAAAGGAGAAGGGTGGTAGGGAGGCGCTGAGTCGTGTTGTTGGTTCCAGGTTGAGGAGGGAGGGGCAGGGGTGCATGGGCAGAGTGGAGGCTGGAGGGTTTGGGCCAGTTGGGACAGGATTATTGACATACCCAACTCTGGAGAGAGAGTCTCTGTTCCGGTAATAACGTCACTCACTTAGCAAAATTAATTATTGAGTGCCGATGCCATGGGGTGGACAGGTGACTCCCCTGACTTTATCTGTTGTGCTGAGATGCTGGCAAAAGGCAGCCACCGGGAGCCAGGAAGTGGGTAGGAAGCCGAAGGGTTGAGCAGGCAAAGCCGCCGCAGCATGCAGAGGTCCTTCAGGACGGCGCCCTGGAGAGAAGAGCACCAGGGAGGAGTGCCCTCCCTTCTGTCTCTCGCGGGCTTCATAGTCTACAAGGGTCTTTCTTTTTTTTTTTAAAGATTTTATTTATTTATTTGACAGAGAGAGAGATAGCCAGCGAGAGAGGGAACACAAGCAGGGGGAGTGGGAGAGGAAGAAGCAGGCTCATAGCGGAGGAGCCTGATGTGGGGCTCGATCCCATAATGCCGGGATCGCGCCCTGAGCCGAAGGCAGACGCTCAACCGCTGTGCCACCCAGGCGCCCCTACAAGGGTCTTTCATGTGCATTTTCTCCCTTAATCTTCACAACAGCCTTGTGAGGTAGGTACCACTGCCCCCAGGTTACAGATGGCAAAACTGAAGCTCAGAGACGTTGTGACTGGCCCAAGGTCACACAGGTCGTAAGTAGCAGAGCCAGGACTTGGAGGTTCAAGTTCAGTGCTCATTGTACTTGAGGACTTCGCACTGGACAGGGCGATGGCCCGGAGGCGTGGCCGTCTTGCCTGAGAGGCGTCGGCCACTAAGCTGAGGGGGATGGGCCAGAGGAACATCCGAAGGGGACTTCATAAAACAGGGTCCGTGTGAGCATGGAATAACTGGTAGAACATGAGAAGATTCTGAGTGTCAGAGAGAGTAGAAAGTAACAGGGGACTTAGGTGTGGGAGCAAGGGTCAGAATCCTATCACCTCGAGGTTAGCAGGGACCCAGCTGAGGTCCAAATCCCCCCTGGCACATCCATGCCTACACATTGAGCTCCTCTCTCTGCTTGAATACCCCAGTGACAGGAGAGTCATTCTCTCCCAAGGCGTTTCCGTCTTTCTCCAGCTGGATTCCACAGTTAGTACATACTTCCGCACACAACGTACAGAGCCAGTCGATCCTTCCCACAGATCAAGTAAAATCCCGCTGCCTGGAGGACTCTTTCAGTATTTTATGATGGCCATCGTTCGCCCGCCCCATTAGTCTTCTCTTCTCCAGGCAGAACCTCCCCAGTACCCTCAACCCTTGCTCTAGGACGAGACTCCAGGTCGTTGCCCATCTTGGTTCCCCCCTCTGGGTCCTCAGTAAGTACAGCAGAGGCATGGAGCCAGTGACGTCAGCTAGGCAGTGGCCAGGGTGGAGGCCAGGGCTTCCCCAGGGCCTAGCTTCCCCACCCTCCCTTTATCCTCTACTCAATGCAGGGACATAGCTAACAACCGCCGGGAGCTCCGCCGCCTGGGCATCACCCACGTCCTCAATGCGTCACACAGCAGGTGGCGAGGCACGCCCGAGGCCTATGAGGGGCTGGGCATCCGCTACCTGGGTGTCGAGGCCCATGACTCGCCAGCCTTTGACATGAGCATCCACTTCCAGACGGCTGCCGACTTCATCCACCGGGCGCTGAGCCAGCCAGGAGGTAGGAGGGGAAAGCCAGGGGGAGGGAAGGAACCACGGACGTGGAGTTAGGGAAAAGCCGGAGGGTGCAAGGCTGGAGAGATTTGAATGACAGGACAGAACGCTCAGGATCTGATACGAAGGCAAGAAAAACTCTCTCCACTCTTTGTAAAAGGCAGTGCAGGAGAAGAGAAGGAAATAATCCAAATTGTTAACAGAGCGCCAATGCTAATGCACTCAGAGCGCTCACTGGATCCCTACCGGGTGCTAGACGAGCGCATCGGTCTCCCCGGTAGCCCTTTCCAGGCTCCCGGACAGTAAGCTGCTGCACGGTGTCCATCTTACCCCGTCCAGGCCTCCCAGGGGTCGGCCTTCTTCCTGCCCCCAATCTGCACCCCATCCAGTCTCCATGCGCACCTGCTTCCCCGTCTTCCTCCTCACCTGGCCCCGTAGCCGCCTCCAGCCCACCACCGACAGTCCCACAGCCGCCTCGCGTGTCTGTCCTCGCAGGGAAGATCCTGGTCCACTGCGCCGTGGGAGTGAGCCGATCCGCCACACTGGTACTGGCCTACCTCATGCTGTATCACCGCCTCACCCTCGTGGAGGCCATCAAGAAAGTCAAGGACCACCGAGGCATCATCCCCAACCGGGGCTTCTTGCGGCAGCTCCTGGCCCTGGACCGCAGGCTGCGGCAGGGTCTGGAGGCATGAGGGGAGGGGAGAGGAGGTCCGGCCAGGTGCATTTGGCCCTGGCTCCCAGCTGGAGAGAGGAGGCCCAGATATCCCATCCTCTCCTGTGGGCAGGAGAGCAAGAGGGCTGGGGCTCCCACCACTGTCGCTATTGGTCGGGAGGGGGTGGGGAGTGAGGTTGGGTGTTGTGCTGGGCACCCAGGAGGGAAGTGACCAGGGAAGGAAGCAGCTAAGCTGTAGGTAGACGGCAGTCCTGGGATTCAGACACCCCAGTGACCCAGAGCCCCTTCCCCCCCCATTGTGCCCAAGTGTTCCCTTCGCTCACTTATCAAAACAGAAGTGCCATCTCTGTCCTGTGCCCGTGCAAGGAGTCAGGGATGCTGCAAGCACGAACGTGACAGTGTAGATATGTTGTGTAGATGGCGGTGTAGAGACAGACGGTAAAGAGAGAGTGTGGAAAGCTGTGAAACCAGAGGGAGACACTCATAGACTTGTTACTCCAAGCGCAGGAAGAGGAGGCGTGGGAGAATTGGCGCGGTGCCCGCGGGCGCTGGTCGCGGCCAAGAGCTGCAGGGGTGCATGCCTGGGAGTCTTTGGACGATCGCTTGCTTTCTGGCGGCAGGTGTCTGGAGGAAAAATAAAGACGGTGGACAAGACAAGCTCCTGTTGAAGTCATTGACAGCTTGTAGGGGCTCCCCACCTCTCTCCTGGAAACGCCCAGCTTTCAGGGGCTAGCAACAGTTCCTGACTCCCTCATCATGGTCATAAACCTCCAGGGGTCCTCAGGGGGCGGTACTTTCTCTCAAGTCCAATTTTACTCGGGCCACAAGCGAAATCTTGAAGTGTTATTTCCCGCTACGTCCACACAGGGGCAGCAGAGGACCAGAAACCTGAGGCTTGCAACCCCTTTGTGTAGGAGCGGGGAAGGCACACCCTCCACCTGCCAGGCTTAAAATAAGTCTCTGTTCCCAGCCAAGCTCAGGTGTATAAGAAATATCGCTTTATTGTCAGAAAATGTCCACTTTCTATATCAAGTCCCCATCATGATGGGATAGCAGAATATGAATCTTAAATCAACCCCAGCCCTAAATTCTACATTCAGGGGGTCTGGGCTTTGCCTGGTACCAAGGAATTGGAGGAGAGGGAAAGAGGGGTGGTGTAATTGCTTCCTCTTGTCATCTTTCCAGGTTTGCCTCATTAGAGTGTAACGCAGTCTGCTTAGTAAACTTAGTAAAAATTTAGACTCACTAACCAGAGAGAGCAGTATGGTCTTTCTGTCATCCCAGCTGCCTAAACTGCCAGCCACCGCATCCCTCCTCTTAAAAAAGACAGGTTCCCAGAAGAGAATACCTGCATGAATAGAAGGGGACAGAAAAGAAAGTGAAAAATATGGAGGGGGGGAATCACTTTATAAACCTGAAGAGTCTATCTTACCCCAAAATATAGAAACTCAGAATCTCAAAGCTGGAAGGTGCCTTCCTGGATGATCCATTTCCATCCTCCAACAAGGCATAAATGAATCATCTTTTTAATCAAGCCCCTCCTTGGACACCTTCGATGGTAAGGAACGGGTACATAGCTTCCATGCCAGTTTACCAGCTCTGAATATGAGAAAGCTCTAATATCACATAGGCATTATGCAGTCCCGTTACCGTGGTCGTGACATGAGGCCAAGAGGTCTGTCAGTACCTGGGCTTCCTGGCTCTGAGAGCCTTTGGGCACGTCACTTTGCCTCTTCCCCACCTTGTCACGTGTGAGAGTCTGTCTGCTCCCACAGGGTTGCAAGAGGCTTTTCATTAGCTATGCAATACAGTACTCAGAGCCCAGTCAGTATTTAACAAGTGTTCTTTCTCTTGCCCCATCCCTCCCCGTGGTGTGAAGCCAGCTCTCCTGGCTCTCCTGTGTCCCCTGCTTTCCGCCTAACCGCTCTGATTGTTTCCAAGAGTCTGCATTCGTCCTGTTTCAGGTTTCCTCCCCAGCCTTGCCCACAGTGGCTTCTCCTTCCGTTTGTGGCAAACCAGCGCTGGTCTCGGTGTTTCGAGCAAAATGGAGTCGCCAGGACCTCAAACTTCTAGTGCTGTTGAGGGTTAAGTTTATCTAAGGCCTTCATTAGGAATGTGGATTCTTTTTTTTTTTAAGGTTTTATGTATTTATATGACAGAGAGACAGTCAGCGAGAGAGGGAACACAAGCAGGGGGAGTGGGAGAGGAAGAAGCAGGCTCACAGCAGAGGAGCCCGATGCGGGGCTCGATCCCATAACGCCGGGATCACGCCCTGAGCTGAAGGCAGATGCTTAACGACTGCGCCACCCGGGCGCCCCAGGAATGTGGATTCTAATTAAAATGCATCGACTCCTTATCAGAACCGTGGGCAGGAGGACTTAAGAATAAGTACAAAAAACCCAGAAGTAACTCAGGCTCTTGAACGAACTTCCTGTTGACCTGACCAGTACGGAGTGCCGTGGCCTTGGCACCTCCTTTGTTCTGGTCCAGTACGTGCATCTCTCACTACTGATGCTCTCTGCAGCATCTTCTAACTTCTAGTAGGAAGGTATAGCTACTGGAGTTGATTTGGCCAAAGATTATCCTCACAGAGCAGGTGAGTTCGAGCCCCACGTGGGGAGGAGATATGCTTAAATAAGTTATAATACAGCTGTATGAGTGCAGGCGGAATGTGCCTCACGCAAATCCCCTAGCATCGTTTCAAGCTGAGTCACTGGAGAACTTACTTCTAACTTCTAGGAGAGAACGTAGAGAACCCTAGCTAGTAAAGTAGATTTGGCCAAAGATCCTCTCAGAGCAGGTTACATGTCCGTATCCTTTCACAAAGCCCTGCAACAGCTCTGGTGAGGCAGTCTTCTGCCTTTACAGATATTAAGATAGCAACTCATTTCATCCTCCCAGGAACCGCATGAAAGGTGTCATTGGCGCTGCTTAAGAACAGGGCAGCTGAGGTGAAATATTTTTCACAAGGACACCCGCGTGGCCCGTGGAAGTGCTAGGGTTCACCCTGGTGTAATCATCCTGTTGCCATGCCTTCCGTCCCTAACTGCACGGCTGAAGGTTGTAAGCGGGCCTGTGTATGCGTGTGTGTTTGCTGTGGACGTATACGGTTCCAGGGAGAGAAGGGGTGGGGTCATTGCATGGAATAGATGCTATCCTCCCAAGGGCCCCCCCGGGTTGGGGGCAGGGGACGCTATCCCAGCTTGGTCTTCCTCCCACCTGCCAAAACCCATGCTCAAAGTCCTGACTCCCTAATCCTCTTCTTGGGAGCAGTTGGCCATTTGAACTCAAGCAAAGGACTTGACAATAGACAGGATAAAATGAGCTCTTGTCGCCTGGGTGGCTCAGCCTGTTAAGGGTCTGCCTTTGGCTCAGGTCACGGTCCCAGGGGCTTGGGATCAAGCCCCACATCGGGCTCCTTGCTCAGCGGGGAACCTGATTCTCCCTCTGCCTGCCACTCCCCCTGCTTGTGCTCTTTCTCTCTGACAGATAAATAAATAAAATCTTAAAAAAAAAAAAAAAGAGGGGTGCCTGAGTGGCTCAGTCGTTAAGCATCTGCCTTCGGCTTAGGGCGTGATCCCAGGGTCCTGGGATCGAGCCCCGCATAGGTCTCCCTGCTCTGCTGGGAGCCTGCTTCTTCCTCTCCCATTCCCCCTGCCTGTATTCCCTCTCTCGCTGGCTGTCTCTCTCTCTGTCAAATGAATAAATGAAATCTTTGAAAGAGGAAGAAGAAGAAGATGAAGAAGAAGAAGAAGAAGAAGAAGAAGAAGCAGCCTGAGCTTCCAGCCAGCCAGGCCCTACCCCTGGGGGACAGCGGCCCCATCAGTGTCCTGCTCTGCTCCTGCCCCGGCCTGGGTGATGGGGACTCCAAGCTTTGCGGCAAGCCCCAGAGCCTTCTCTGCGTCTGGGGAGAGGGAGGAATGTTTGCTCGGTCCCTCACCCTGTAACTAATCCCAGCTGAGAAGCTCCACAGGGAGGGGAGCTAAGCGAGACCAGCTGAGCCCCAAGGTAGCAGATGGGACTGGAGCCGGAGAGTATTATGCTGGCGGAGCGTTACGCTGGCTGGAGAGGGCCGGGCCTGGCTGCACAGAAAGGCCCCTGCTAGAATAATCTCTTACAGAGAAGGAAGCCTGACGGGGGGAGGGTGAGTATGGTTATGAAGGAAGATAAACCCAAACTGTTGGTTACCAGAGGAGAGGGTGAAATAGGTGATGGGGGGTAAGAATGCACTTGTGATGAACACTGGGTAGCGTACAGAATTGTCAAATCTCTCTATTGTACACCTGAAACTAATATAACACTGTATGTGGAATTAAAACTTTTTAAAAATAATGAAAGAAAGAAAGAAAGAAAGAAAGAAAGAAAAGAAAAGAAAAGAAAGGAAGCAAGCTGTTTATCATAGGTTTCTCTCCCCAGAGCTTTTTTTTGAAGAGGGAGCAAAAGATTCAAAAGTTTAGGGAAGAGCCCTGTTCATACCTTAGTGTCTGGATCCTATAAAAATGTTACTTCGTGTGGCAAGAGGGATTTTGCAGAAGCCTTTAAACTACAGCTTTGTGGAACACCTGGCTGGCTCCGCGGGTGGAACATGTGACTCTTGATCTCGGGGTCGTGAGTTCAAGCCCCACGTTGGGTGTAGAGATTGCTTAAACAAATTAAAAAACAAAAAACACTTTACACTGCAAACTTGCGTGAGGAAATAACACCGGATTGCCTGGTGGGCCCAATCACATGAATCCTGAAAAGCAGAGAACCGTTTCACGCTGCGATGAGAGATTTGATGTGGGGGCCGAACCCCCATTGCTGGCTTAGAGGACAAGGAAGGGGGTCATGAACGAAGGAATGCTGGTGGCTTCTAGAAGCGGGGGAAAAGGCAAGAAAATGGGTTCTCCCCTGATGCTCCAGGAGGGAACACAGCGCTGCAGACAGGGCTTGATTTTAGCCCCATGAGACTCACGTCAGACTTCTGATGGACAAAACTGTAAGATAATAAATTCGCACTGTGTAAGCCATTCCGTTCATGATGATTTGTTACAACAGAAATGGGAAAGGGGTGTAAGCCCCTGGACTCTCCACGAAGACCTTTCCATGTGAACATCTAGCCACTGGTTCAAAATGCCGAGACTAATCTCTACTATGGTGTTGTGGTGGTGTTTGTTTGTTTGGGAGCTGGTGACACATGGTAGAGGGAGAAAGGTGCACGTGGGAAGGGCTCACCCTCAGGGGTAACAAAGTGGCAGCCAGAGAGGGGAACCTGCCAGCAGAGGGCGCTCCGTGCTCTGCGCAATGTGTCAACGCGTGGGAAATGTCCCACAAAATGTGGATTTCTAGCTTCTTTTTAAAAAGTTGAACGGGGCAGTGAGCCTACGTCTCCACATGACAGTGGTAAGTGGGGGCTGCCCCGTTTCGATGAGGTACCACCTGCTGTCCAGTTCATCATGACCCATCACATACGGGTTCTTACACTGAACCTTCTTCTCTTCTTAAGATGATTTGCCTGCAGCCCCTGCGGTAAACCAACCCCACGGGGTCCTAACATCTTACTCAGAAATGTAAGATGTTCCTTATCCCACGAAGCCCAGAGTGGTTCACCTTCTGATGGGTCCCAATCCCCATCTCAACCCCAGCTGTTCTTGGAATGTTCTGTTTGTGGCCAGTGGTCACTAGCCTTTGAAATGGCCTAGCATTGTTCCCTTGATCTGGCAGACACTTAAGTCCTCTGCCCAGTTCTCATTTAGCATCTGGAGATGGACTGGGGAAGGTGGCGAGCACCGCCAGTCTCTCAGGAAGGAACCTTGGAAGCCGGTGGAAACAAGTAGAAAGTGGCTTCCTTGGGCAGCAGGGAGAGGACTGTTTATCGACCACATTGTGACGGTCTGCAGACTAAAAAAAAGGAACTCTCTTCCCCCTAGGTAACTTTCCCTGAGGCAGTTTGTATTTTTGAGAATTGTGGGATTATTTGGGGTAGGGAAAAATCAGAGGGGAGGGGCCTCTCCCTGCTAGTCTCTGGAGTTCACTCACAAACTGGGTCGGGGCTGGGCAAGTCCACATCCAACACTTATGACCTGGACAGAACCTGAGCTCCTAATCTCAGTTGAGGCCAATGGCAGCCCGGAAGAGGACAAGGCAAGAGGGGCAGTAGAAATATTAACCCGGGGGTGAGGGGGCGCCTGGGTGGCTCAGTCGGTTAAGCGTCTGCCTTCCACTGCCGTCATGATCTTAGGGTCCTGGAATGGAGCCCCACTTTGGGCTGCCTGCTCAGCGGGGAGTCTGCTTCTCCCTCTCCCTCTCCCTCTCCCTCTCCCTCTGCCTCTCCCCCTGCTCGTGCTCTCTCTCTTTCTCAAATAAATAAATAAAATCTTAAAAAAAAAATTACCCTGGGAGGAAGACAGAGTTCACTTCAAGAATCTCCACATCCCCACCTGCGAGACTGAACACAAGGCTAAGTTGTACTGGCAACTTAGAACACTCTTTCCTAGCTGCGCGCACGTTGGCCCCTAGCCCAGGGATGAGAGGACACTCGTTTGCATTAGGAGAAAGGAGAAATATGTCACAAGATCAGGAAAGGGGTCAAAGAAGTGAAGAGAGGCCAGACGCCCAGAGCAAAGGCTCCTTCTAATGTGTCCTCTGCCGACACCTGCGGGTCCAGCTAACCCCCAGCTGCCAAGCAAGACAAGGCTGTGATCCAGCTCAGCTCAGAACACACAGGTGAACGATCACGACCTCAACAACGCCAGAACTGGAAGGAATCCAGGAGCATTCTTCATTCGGTGATTTTCTGACCACGCCTCACAGAGCCCTAGCCTTTCAAATAACTTTCCATGGGGCGCAGGTACAGGGAGAGACACCCCATGGTGATTCAAACGGAGCAGATCTGTTTTTATTTCTTTTATACAGGTAGTTTCTGTTTTAAAATATTATTTAATAGAAAGATTCTGCTTAAAAAAATGGTTTGGAATCCACCAATCTTACCCAATTCTTCACTTTAAAAAGGAGAAAGCAGCCCTGGAAAGGTAAGTAACTGAAAGTCTCAGAGAAGGCACCAACACCAGGGCTCGGGTAGGGAGGGACCACTCATCGTCCACTAGATTCCATTCCATTCTCCATTTCTCGCTGTGATTAATAGAACCACCCTGAGTTTCAGCGGAGCTCATGACTGTCCACCTAGAGACTCCATTTCCCAGCCTCCTTTGCAGCTAGGTGGGACCATGTGACTAAATTCTCACCAGTGGAATGGGAACAAGAGTAATGCTCTATTTCTTACAGAGAAGACGCTGTCCCCCCCACTCTTTCATACCCTCCCTTGGGGTTGAAACGTAAGACCGGTTACTGGCAAGCCATGGATGAGCAAGGAGCACATCTCAGGATAAAGCCAAGTGGCAAGAGAAAAAAACCTGAGTCTCCGGATGGCTTTGGGAAGCCATGCTTCCTTCTTGCCTTGCCCCTCCTTTTCTTGGAATATTTACAAGACAGAAATAAATGAGATTTTTTCGAGCCTCTGCATTTTTATGTCTCTTTGCTACAATAGCTGTATTATTTATCCATTGCTAAACATCACATTACCCCAAAACTCGGTGGCTTAAAACAACAAAAATTTATTGTCTCATAGTTTCTGTGGGTCAGGAATTCGGTGTGAATGAACTGTGTGGTTTTTTGTCTCGGGATCTCTCTTGCGGTCATAGCCAGAGTGTTGGCTCGACCCCGCAGTCACTGGAGGTTTGACTAAAGCAAAAGTATCTCCTTCCAAGCTCATTCGCATGGCTGTTCACAGGGACCTCCTGTTAGCAGAGACCTTCCGCACCTCATGGCTTTTCTGTAGATACATGTCTTTGAAGGACACTTGCAGTGCACTGTGCATTTTTATGACCCAGTCTCCAAAGTCGGGAGTTGTCACCTCTGCTTCATTCTACTTGTTAGAAGGTCCACAAGCCCAGCGCACTCTCCAGGGAATGGGAACTCGGCTCCTCCTTTTCAGGGGAGGAATATGAAAGAATGTGTGGACATGTTTTCAAAACCACCCCAGTGACCCAGCCTGCATCCGAATTAATACACTAGACGTACTGGCTTTGGTGCAGTGGCGCTTCTGAGCCATGAGACTTCAGGATGTAGTTTGATGATAGCAATAATGAGCATTTACTGGGGGCATTTTTGTTCAGGTCATCTGCCAAGCATTTATCACACATTGTTCCTCACGTGCTCCTGTACGGTGGATTCTACTGCGAGCCCTGATTTTCCAGGTAAGGAAACAGGTTTAGCAGAGTTCACACCAGGCCAGATTCCAGAGCCTTCACTCGTAAGCACTGTACCAGCGTTGAGGAAAGGGCATGTTTGGAGAAGAGAGATGTGAGTTTGGTTGGAAATCTGTCACCAACACTTAAGAGATCTGTGATTTTTACTAAGACCTAACCTTCTTGGCCTTCCATTTTATCCTACAGGCAAAGAGCGAACAATAGTACGTGGAGGGTTGTGGTGAGGAATAAAGGAAAATACACGAAGCACTGGGCACACGGCTTGGCATGCGGTGGGTCGTCAATCAGAGGTATGACACTCCTCCCGTCTACTTTATTATCCTGTTTCCACTTGCACAAATGAGATGGTTCGGCTGTGGCCTAAAACATCGGCTTCATTCCAGAAATCCAGAGACACAGCAGGACTATGTATCCTTCCTAGGAAACACAGGACCCTAAACTCCTAGCTTCTGTTTCCTTCCCGTGTCCTTTCACGCTTATGAAGAGCATCACAGGGGCACCGGGTGGCTCAGTCGGTTAAGCGTCTGACTCTTGATTTTGGCTCAGCTCATAACTTCAGGGTCATGAGATCGAGCCCTGAGTCAGTGGACTCTTCTTAAGATTCTCTCCCTCTCTTTCTGACCCCTCCGTGGATTTCCCATATGGGTCAAGAGCTGAGGGACAGGGTAAGAAAATTGCTGCTTCACTTTCCTGGGGAAACAAGGAAATTATGAACACATTTCTTCAAGACTTGTATCAATCCCTGGAAAGCATCCTGGTACTGAGACCTCTAGGGTATCTGGACAGTGGAAGACCAGATCTTTCAAGAATAAAGTGAGTGAAGGATCTGATTTGCCCAAACATACAATGAACAACTCTCAAAGCCTTCAAAGAACCACATGATCCTTTCATGCAAACTTCTCTTAAGAAAGAAAACAGTTAGTTGGATTTAATTATCAGCTTTTCTTAAGATTTTATTTTTATTTATTTATTTGTTTGTTTGTTTGGGGGGGGAGGGGCAGAGGGAGAGGCAGAGAATCCCAAGCAGACTCTGTGCTGAGCTTGGAGCCCAACATGGGGCTTGATCTTACCACCCACAACACATGACCTGAGCTGAAATCACAAGTCAGATGCCCAACTGACTGAGCCACCAGGCATCCCTTGGTTATCACCATGGTTAGCATTCCCTTCCATATTGTAGGGCTGGATTTGGAAGACCATAGAAGAGAGAGTCTTACTGAAGGTGAAATGGGGTGACCGAGTCTTCTGGCCCCGTGTTCCTCCACAGAATTAGCTGTCTCTCCCTGAAGTGGTTCTCTAGTGCTCGCAAGGCCTAAAAATGAAGGGGCTCACGGGGTGTCTAAGAGGATGTTAGGGTAGGGCAGTAGGGATGAAGAGAATCCCTGACTCCTGAGAAGGTTTCCTAGAGGCTTAGTATTACCTTTCCCTCTTTCTGTGGAAGATTTAGAAACACAATTCTACTTCAGATTCCTCAAGTAACTTCGAATATATAATCTTTCAGCCTCCTTACTGTTTCAACGTCTTCCTCAGTAAAATAACCAGACGTGTCTTCCTGACTCACAAGAACCTGGGGGCCTGAACCATCATCTGGATAGGGGAGCAGGGCTACGTTACCTAAATAGTATTGATACAAAGTGGGAAATCAACTTGTCTTTGATAAGACCTTCGGTCTAGGAAATGCTGGGAGACTAAACCAGTCTTTTCGAGGATGCGCGAGACCAAAGCCCTTCAACCTGTATCTCCCCCAATCCAAGCCATCATCTGAGGCACAGCCCTGTGGCCACAATAGCCAGGAGGGATGAGGCTGAGGGACTGGGAAGGGGTGCATTGGGCTTGCCAAGTGAGAGTCCTTTAGTGCCTCAGGAGACCTTACTGAATATTTAAAATATCAGACTTAGAACAGAAATCGTTATAGAACATTCAGTCTAATGGCTGAATTCATGGTCCTTGTCAGTATGACCCAAGATGTTCACCGTCCTGACTGACGAGCTCTATCCCCATGAGAACTCCTGCTGTTCCTACCTTCAAGCCGTCTTCCCTCCTTGGGGTTCTCTTTAGTCTGAGGAGGGCGGGAAGAAGCAGCATCTCCCACTTCTTATAAATTTTTCCTTCAAAATTGGAAAATTTGTGCCCTAGAGGCTCCTGGCAGGAACTTACTGCAATCAGGCTCACTGATCAACACCTTTCGCCTGAGCCAATGTATAGAAAGAGTTATTGCATAACAATTATACAATTTAAATCCTCAGCATTGTTCCTAGAACATGGCTTAAACCTTATGGCAACTTATACACATGCACGTACATACATCTATTCCAAAAATACTTGTCGAACCAGACACTTGCAACCACAAAAGCGGTTCATGCCCTTGAAAAATCTCTTACAGGGAGGGCTCATGAAGGGTTCAAATTTAGGAAATCACCAAATTATCCTAATAATCCCATAACATACTACATTGTACGGGAAGTGTTGAGAGAGACGCAGAGACGGGGTGATGACAATGGTGAGCACAGAAGAGGTGTATTTGTATTTATTGATTTACTTTCAAATATTTTATTTATTTATTCGTGAGAGAGAGAGAGAGCGCCAGAGGGAGAAGTAGGCTCCCTGCTCTGTAGGGAGCCTGATGCGGGACTCGATCCCAGAATCCTGGGATCACCCCGTGGGCCGGAGGCAGACACTTAACCGCCTGAACCACCCAGGCGCCCGAAGAGGTGTATTTTTAGCTGAATCCTGCAAAATGTCAGGCGCAGAAAGAAAAGGGGCATTCAAACATAAGTGATACCATGTACAAAATCATGGTCAAGAAAGAATATCCTATTCAAGGGCCAACAACAAAAGCTTTGTGGGTGACCAATAGTACGTGAGGAAGGAGAGTGTATTTGGCATTAGGAAGACAGGCAAAGGCCAGATTGAAACCATTTGAACGGGACACTCTACAATTTGACTTCATTCAGTAAATAACAGGGACCAATAAATGTTACCAAGCAAGAGAAGTAAATGATCAGATTCATGTTTCAGTAAGATAACGCTGGCCCAACAGAGAGGCCGGATTTGAGAGTAAGATCAGAGCATTATTTCTCTCTGCATAATTGCAAGAGAATTTGGCAGGGAAGGGGTGGGGGGAGGGTAGAGACAAGGCATTCTGGGGCCCACCCTTTCACTACTGAATCAGAATCCCTGAGCTCAAGGCCTGGGAGTCTGGATATGTAACATCTCTAACAGAAGTGATTCACATGGGCTTTAAAGTCTGAGGCATAGACGAGAGTCAGGCAAGTTAGGAAGTTTTTGCAATTGCCCAATTAAGAGATGAAATGAGCTGGATCTGTACGTGATTCCGATCCTCAAGACCAGCTTATAAAGAAAAACTATTGTTTTAAGACAATTACGTAATTAGGTGCTAACCTAGTTGTGCGTACTGCTAGGTGATTTTAGCCAGGTTATTTAGTACCTTAACCCCCATGCTTCTCAATGACAAAGCACTCCTATGCATAATCTTGTTTGAGTGTCACAGATGCCTCCGAGTTAGGGAAAGTGTTTATCACCTTCAATTAACAGATTAAGCTTAATTGGGAGATGAGATTGAGTCATTCTTATTTGTTTGCTTGCTTGTTTACTGTCTGTCTCCTCAGGCACTAAACATCGCTGGAGAGTAGAACCCGGCTGACTCCGATGACCTTGATGGGTCCCCGGAGCCACAGTGCTTGGCACAAAGTAGGTTCACGGTGAATATATTCTGAATAAAGGGAAGACCGAAAGACAGACAAGACAGAGATAAACAAGCGATGCAACATCAGATAAAAAGAGAGCATTTTGGAAGGGGGGGTAAGAGATTCAGTCTTTCCTCCAACTGTATTTATTTCAACACCTACGTGGTGCCGGATGCTGAAGACGCTGCCCTCAAGATATTGCCAATGTCGATTTCTGTGTTTGATTATGCTTCCCAGGAGCGTGGAGCCCTGATAAATCTCCCTTAAACTTCATCTTCGGGACTTAGTTCCTTGTTTGTGAAACGAGGAGCTGACCAAAAAAGAGAGGCCAACTCGACTCTGCAGGTCTCACTTTTGTAATTCATCTACTTCGACCTCTTGCTCCAGTTCCCCCTTTTGCAGCGAGCAAAGGAACGTGCTAGCCGCCACCCAGGACCAAGTCCTTGCCCAGCGAGCAGAAATGTAACCCCTCCCTAGAACTGGCTTCTCGGAGAGCTATGGAAATGCTAAACAGTAACAGCTCTGGAGGCGGAAAACAATGTGGCACTAATTGTTCCGTTTCCTCCACGTCCCTGGCGGAGGAGGCCGGCTCCCCGCCTGCTCCGAGCATCGCACGGCACAGCCTGCTTCTCTTTAGAGCGAAGTTTCCCGAGGACTGGAGAAGGCGAAGCGGGAGGCGCCCACCGTGCAGAGATGCTCTCCCCTTGGAGTGGGGCGGGCCTGCAAAGAATACCCGGGGCCAGCAGGACGGCTCTCATTGGCCGGAGGGCGGGTGACGGGAGGGGGGCGGAGTTTCTCCGGGGGAGTAAAAGAGGGAGGGGTGTGCGCAGCCCGTGTCAGTTTCGGAGTCCTGGCCGCTCACCTTAGCACAGAGAATCGCGAGCCCAGCTTCCCGCTGAATCTTTTCCCTCCTCGGCAGGCCGACAGCCTCTGCGAACTGGGCGCCCCCACTCTGTTCTGCAGCGTTCTGCATCTCCCCCAGCCCGGGGCCCCTTCCTACATTTCCTCTGTGGTGTACTGATCCAGGGGACTTTCTGTCTGTTTTCTCCTTTTCCCTCTTTGTTGCTCTAAAACCATTCAAGCCCAAACCCCCCCTCCGGAGGGAGTTCGACTTCTCCAGAAAGGCGGCTGCCACGGACTACACCGGCCCCTCCTGCGGACCCGAAAGCCGGTGCGCCCACCCCGCCTGCCCTACCCGCCTCCTGCCTTCGTTCGCCGGAGGAAGCCAGCCGAGACTTCATTGATGCACCCATTCCAGTGGTGTAACGGTGAGTCCCCGGGCCGGGAGGGCGAGCGGACGCTGGGCTGGCCGCAGACGAGGTGGGGCGCAAGGCTTGAGATCAGAGGGCTCGCGCTCTTCCTCTTGAGCTAAGTTTCTCATGAAATGGGACGGGTGAGAAAGCGTCCTGGCGCCCAACTCGGCTCTGCACAGCGCGGAATTTGAAAAAAAAAAAAAAAAAAATCAGGTTTAACTCAAAGCCCGGGACCGTTTCTGAACGTGCGGGGGGCGTGGGAGCCGAGGGGTTCGCGGCCTTTGTGTGGCGGCTTCGCTCTTCTACCCCCTTCCCTTGCCTTTGTGCGCTCAAACTCTGGTCTTTGTTGTGGTTGTCGGAGGAGAATTAAATCCGCGCTCGGGTTGGGATCTCCTAGAGGGAGCTCAAGTTCCCGGCCTGGAACTTTGCAGGCTATTTTAAATATGTATACATTGCGGCGTGCGGGACGGGGCGCGGGGGCGGCTTCCTCTGTGTCTTTGTTGGCTTCTCACTGGCTGCTAGAGGGCTTTGTGCTTGGGGAAGACGCCGGATTAAAGAGCGTGTCTTTATTGGGTTGATAAAGCCTTGCAGATTTCTCGGCGCCCGGGTACCTTTGGGTGCAGGACTAGGCCGGCGGGAGCCGTGCTCTCTGGCCCCAAGGCCAGACTACGGTACCCGCTCCCGAGCCTCAGTGGTGACCGCACTTATTTTACCCAATCACTCCTCCACCCCACTCCCTACCCACCCTCCCTGGCCTGGAGTGATGCTAAATCCATCTCACCTGAGGCTTTTTGGCGTTTCAGGTGATACAGGTTGGGCTTGGGGCTGACTCCACCCAAGCTACGTTAAAGGAGGGCCTTTCTGAGCGGGTCAATTAAAAGGTATTGAATGGTATTGGATACTAATAGCTCCCAATGGCTTTGGTGTTTTGACCATGTTCCAAGGCTTGGAGTTTCTGGAGAAGTGGGGCGGGGGGCATACAGCTGGCCTTATCTCAGTATGGTCTGCTAGCTAGTTAGAAAAGAAAGAAGAAGGAAAAAAAAAAAAAACCACCCTTCTTGAGAGCAGACCCCTGCCAGATCTTGGATGAATTCTTCCAAGCAGCTTTTGTTTTAAGGCAGGGTTTGGACAGCGTGTGTATGAGCGGCCCCCCATCCCCCTCTTCCTCTTGCTGGTAGGATCTAATTTCCTGAAAATGAACCAAGCTGTGTGTGATAGGCGGGCAATGAGGGACAGGGGGCGGAGGATGGGGCTGAGGAAGGACGGTGCATCCCAGCATCTGGGAAAGATTCCCGTTGGCTGGGAAGGGGAAGCATTTCCCAGACCCACTGGTCTTTCTTGGCCAGCCCTTCTCTTGACGTCATTCCAGCTCCCAGCCTGCTCACCACCGAGATGAGACATTCTGATGTCAAGGCTTTCGTAGGTCAGCTGAGACAATGGAACAGAGACTTCAGGAGAACTAAGCTGGCTGGCACTTGATTCTGGCCCTCCTGTTTCACATGAGGTTTTTAGACCAGCAGAGAGCTTGCTGCTTTTTTGTGTCACTTAAAGTGACTGATAGATCCTGTTCTTTGACTCCGAGGAGGAAGTAGTCCCTTCCCCCATCCCTTTGTTGGGGGGAGAAATATCTGGAGTCTCTCTTTCCTGGGGTTGGTATTCTGCCCCTACAAGTTTTGGAGGAAAAAGGCCTCCTGCTGTACCTTTTGGCCAATATGTATCTTTACCATTTATTTTTAAGTATAAGTAAATGTACCATCTCCTTGGCTATGAAGCTCTTCTCACCTTCATCCTTTTATCATAAAGTCCCAAGCTCACTGACTCAGTCCTGGAACGCCAGGGAAAGGCTCTGTCAGAAGAGCTAAGATGGTCAAGGTAAACTGATCAGAGGCCCACTGAGGCCAGAGTGCCTGCAGAGTGCATATACATGTATATCCTCTCCAGTAGCCCCCGCTCTACAGTTTCCCAGGACAGGAAACCAATGAGGTTCTCTGGGACCCTACAGACAACCAGGATCTAGCTCAGAAAACCTGCATGGAGAGCCAGAATATGCGGTTAGACCCTCTTATGTCATCAGACGTTGCTGAGGTAAGGAGCCTAGAAGCAAGGGCTTCCTGCTGAACGTAACAAGGTTACGAGCTAATTGTTCATAATCTTTTCAAAGTCTTTCAGAACAAGAACTGCTACTTCTATTTTTTGTTTTCCCACAATGTCTAGGTCCGTGCAGAAATCAGCCCCTCAATAATACTTGTTGGTTGACCGGTCATTCATTAGCCGAGGGCAGTTTCTGGGCAGTTTTCCCAAATATCACTCTCCTTACTTTGAGTGGGAGCCTGTGCCAAGGGTAGCAGGTTGTCTTGAAAATCAGGAGTTATTTATCTGTCATCTAGTTAATTGAAAGCAAGCCAAATGCTAGGCGAGGCGCTGGAGAATATACACACGGCCAACCAAGTCCGCTGTCTTCAGGCTTCACTCTGGCTTGGGAGCGTTCGAGCTGGTTAGGACTCTTTTCCTTTCCGATTTCAGGATTCTAGCCCCACCTCTACTGCTGTGCCTCCCTCAGGACAGTGAAAGCCTTAGTGTTGTCTTCGTCCCTACACAGTAAAATCATCCAGTCATTCTTTGCTTTTTTATATGCAGTGTCTGTCATGGGACTTGTCCTGCAGTCAATATTTGAGTTCAGTTAAGTTGATGCTTGGAACAGCATGTGAGATGGCAAGAGCCGGAATGTGTGGTACAGGCCATGAGGCCTGTAGAATTCAGAGGAAGAGAGGGCACCCTGGGATATCATGAGGCAGGCTTGGTGGACTTCCAGAAGGGAGAGGGCGTTTCGGGCAGGGAAAAGTTGCGTGAACAAAGGCATGGAGGCAGGTTAAGGACGGATTGGACAAGAAATAATGAGATGGGTCCATGTTGGGTGATTTCTAAGACTGAGCGGGGGAGGTTGAAGAGACCCAGGGCGTGTGTGTTTAGGAGGACTCGAAGCCAGTCATGAGCTTGGGAAATACATGATGGGCTAAATTAGAGGAGGGACCAGCCATCGGTGAGGTGTCTGGGACTGAGACTCGGAATAGAATTAGGCCCAACATCTGAAAGAGGGTTGAAGGGAGGCTCGTGATACGGTCACCAGATTGATCTAGGGGATGACAAGGCATGAGGTGTAGGACATCAAAGTTGACTTCCAGTCCTTCTAAACCAGTCTTCTTCTGAGTTGTGGTAGCACTGGAAATTATAATCTAGAATTCTGAAGTATATTTATGGGTTCTGGCTCCCAACCAAGATGTCAGGCCAGTGCTCAAAGCCCGTGTTGAAGACTTGAGTGCAGAGGTCTTTGGATACAAGCCTTCTTAGCTGCTTGGCGATCGTTAGACGGGGTATTTAATGATTCTTTTTCCCCTGTCGAAGGGGGGAAAGTAAGTTTCACAGAGGCACTACGGAGATTAAATCCGTAGCCTGAGAATGTGCTTGGGATGTAGCAGGTTTATGGTAGATTGTAGTTTGCTTGTCTCCACACTTGCTGAAATCCAAGAATTGCATTAGGCATGCCTTTTGGATCACTCTTAATATTTTGTCCCGATTGTAGGACAGAACATTCCACCCGGCTTACTGTTTATATCCTGTATGTATTTTTTTCTTACTGTTAAACATTACAGGAAATTTACTAATTCTCAAAACGAGTACTCCCCAAATAGAGAGTGGCTCCAGGATTGGTTCATCCAGCAATCACTGCCATCATCTGGTCTCCCGTTTCCTTGTCCCTTCTGCCACCCTCTGCCCTTGGCTTTATATTGAACAGCTTTCTTGTCCAGCTGTAACTCGGCTGTCAGCATTCCAGTTGTCTCGGGAAGATGTGACTCTTTCCTTGTCCAGCAGAACTTCGTTCTGCTTCTGGCCAGAACCTGTCAACCTACCTACCTCCACACCAAACCCTGGCAAGGGGAAGGTGACTACAGCGATTAGTAGGCCAATCGGATTTATCCGAGCCACGGGAGAAGGGGAAGCGTCCAGTGGCTGGTCAGTGCTTCCCACATGGCATGCAAAGGACTCTGCCAAGCACCTTGTTAAAAAATGCAGATTCTGATTCATTTTGTTCAGGGTGGGCCTGAGATTTTGCATTTCCTTAAACAAAATTTTGCATTGGATGGCGATGCCACTGTGGAAACACACATCCAGGCTTTTGAGTAGAAAAGGGGAAAGTGGCCAAAGTAAGCTGCACCCCCCACAACTTTCTGGAACACTGGCCCAGCCTTGCGGTGAACAGTTTCTATTCTGGTCCTGGTGCAGCTTGTCTCCTGGAGCAGGTGGCTTCGTAAGGACGAATGACCTTTGCAACCGCACCTTGCAGTTTACAAAGCTTAGTTCTCCTAGACCTCTCGGTTTTTTGCTTGTTTTTAAATGACAAAGGGAAGCGTAGATAGGTAAGTTCTTAAAGGTCCTATCTCTAGGGAGAGGCAGTGTTGCAACCCCAATACCCATTTTGTCACCCAAGGCTCTTCGTTTAGCTGCTGCTTCTAGTTGATGGGATCAAGGCTTCTATTGGCCGATCCTTGATCCCCTAGGTGGGGATGCGGTTTTCAGTACTAGCGGTGGTATCCCATTTCGTGGAAGGCTGACTTGACCCAAGATCACAGGGCTGCTCAGCGTTAGAGCTAGGATACGGAGTTAAGCCTCTGTGTGGAAGAGGTTTAGGAACCCAGAGCCTGCTGTCCCCTCTCCATCCTGGCCGACCGAGTACCAGCAGCCGCGGTGGTAAATTTCCAACAGTAACATTTTTCCTCTCCCTTTCTTTGCAGGGTGTTTCTGTGGCCTGGGGCTGGTTAGTACCAACAAGTCCTGCTCCATGCCACCCATCAGTTTCCAGGACCTTCCTCTCAACATCTACATGGTCATCTTCGGCACGGGGATCTTCGTCTTCATGCTCAGCCTCCTCTTCTGCTGCTATTTCATCAGGTGGGTGGGGGACCTGGGGCAGGCAGGCAGGGAGAAGGAGGCCAGGGGTGGGGGGAGCCAAGTAAGACTCCCTCAGCAGAGTCCCTGGCTTCCCACTGGGGCCCCTGCTTTGAGGTCAGGGCTTAGCCTGCCCTTCGCTGGGCCCCTGAGGGCTGCTGTTTCTATTTTCATCAGCCTATCAAGTTGTCCCAGAGCATATAAGGTCACCATCGGTTGGGCTGTATCGCACCTCTTGGCCGGTTATCCCGCGGTGGCCTAGGATTACTGTCTGACCAAGTAATAGCGTGAGTCTGTCCCTTCACTGTGCCTCCACTTCCTGCTCTCAGCTCTCGGGTGCCAGGGGTAGGTGGGCATCGATGACACCCGTGGCGTGTCCCTCTGTCCTCCTGGAAGATCCTGTTGTCAGCCCTCCAGATGCTAATATTAGCAAGCTGATGTCTGCAGAGCTGGTTGTTTATTCTCTCTCATTTTTGATAGTGGGGGGGGGAACCCCCCAAAACCCTATAAAACATTACTTGTTCTTACTCCGTAGAGATGCTGGGAAGGACTTGAGCATGGCAGGGCTCCTGAGGCTAGCCAAGCTCCAGGCACTTTCTTCACCTCCTGTTGAAAGACATGGGAACTGGTGGCTGGTTTTCTACCAAAAATTTGGGGCATGACTGGTATTTAAAGTGGAAATTAAAGTAGTGTTTCTGAGGAGGGCATGGCTCTTGGTATTAACAGTTCCTCATTGCATGGGACTGCCTTGCCTACTGGGGAGTGTGGAACCTCCCTGAGCACCTTGTGGTTCTCAGCGCCATTGTGATACCCACTCCCTCCTCCCTCCCCCTCCCTCCTCCCTCCCCCTCCCCCACCAGGTACAGGTGTGCACATGCGCAGGGACACACTCTTGACCAAATGACTGCGTAGCTGTGAGCTGGAGTCTTCCCAGATCATTTAAGTTAAGATGAAGGAAAGAAGGAGTTCTGGCTTCCTATTGAGATGTCTTGGTGGGTCTGAGTGCTTCACCTGGAGGCAGTCTTGGGGGAAGGCAGACAACTCGTCCCTATTCCTGAGGCTAGAAGAGCTTCCTCTCAAAAGGGGAAGTGCCCTGAGTGCCCCCAGTCAGCCGCTTTAGGCCTCTTCTTTCTCAGAACTTCAAAAAAGTTCCTGGGACTGGAGTTTTCCACTTACAAGTTTATGCAAAGAAGATAGGGGTTTATTTTCCCTCTTGTACAGTTGAGTCTAAAATTTGCATAAGTGGGAACGGAACGAGGGCAGTTTTTCTAGTAGCTCTCCATCCCCCATTTCGCTTTCCCCAAGCCTATATTTTCTTCCTCAAACTTTCTGGCTTCCTGACCACCAGCCACCCCCGTCTCCCCACACCAAGCAATGCATGCAGTTCCCCAGAGACTGAAGACGGACACATACCAAATACCAAAGGTTTATGTATGATGCTGGGGGAGGGGTCTGCAAAGGCAGCTCCGTCTGGCACACACCCACACTGCAAAGGGGGTCGAGTGAAGAAAAATCTAGAAAATCACCCTGGGCCAGGAAGTGGGTGACTAGTGTTGATTTTCTAATTCTGTCACTAATAGAATAGGTGTTTTGGGTTTTAGCTACTGTTTACCAAGTGCCTTCTGTGTGCCACGTCGTGGTTGGTGTTTTTTGACACCTCCCCCTTCCCCAGCGTATGCATTAGCCCACTTCGTAAATGAGGAAACTGATGCTGAGGCAGTGAAGGGTTTGCCCAAGGTCCTGTGTCGAAGAAGATCCAGACGTGGGCTAGCCTGGTGGTCAGCAGCTAGAGTCTTTCAGATTCCATACGTGGCAAGTGGAGAAGCGGCCGTGGCATCCCCCCGCACCCCCTTTCCGCTAGAGAGCGAGGTCCCGCAGAAGGACAGGCTGCGGAGCTAGGTCTGGCTGACTTATTTTTGGCTGGCTGGAGTAAAAGAACAGAGCAGTAACCACATGATACCCAAAGCTTTCCTGACTGCGGGCCGCTTGGCGCCACCTGTCCCTTCTGTTACCCCACCTTCTGTCCTACAGCCTGCCCAGAGCCAGCTGACCCCGGGGTTTGATGGTTCCAGAGGCTCGCTGCTGTGTGGCAGCCTGTGGCTGTCTATATATAGAAAGACACACAAGCCCAGAAGCCACTTCCTCTCCCTGCTTCTCAGTTTCCTCCACAGCCAAAATAGGCCCGTGACCCCTGCTCTCCACCTGGCGAGCTCATTGGCCAACACCAGCCTCCCCTCTCCAGCTCCCCCTCACTCCTTCTTCCCTGGTCCCCAAGAGCTGACCTCTGCCCTACACAGGATGGAGGGGCCAGTGAAGTCCAAATAGGCAGGAAAGGAGCAATTATTTTCAGGACCTGGTTGCATTGTTTGTTCCAAAAGGGAAAAGGAGCCAGGGAGAGCCCACTGGCAGTGGCTAGAAATGGTCTCATTGAAATCCGAGTATTTTTAGGAGCTTTGCTCACCCGACAGCTGAGCAGGCCACCTGTCCAAAGTTGCTGGCACTGCGTCCTCCACTGGGATGGCCCAGGGGGTTTGCCTTTTGCTTTTGTTTCCCTTGCAACCTTTCTTGGCCCCCTCTCCTCACAATGTATACCTTCCTGTTCTAGAAATCTACACGCAGGGTTGAAGGCTCTCAGAGTTCTGGTGGTACTGGGCTCTGGGGCCCCGGCTGCAGGCGGGTCCTTGACCGTGACCATTGAGTGGAGCCAGGCAGATAGAAGGGATTGGGGGGGGGGGACCCCACCTCCTATGAAACAAGCGGGAAGGCACAGCCCAAACTGTTGCTCAGAGCCACGTGGCAGGTGAGGCAGTGGAGACACAAAAGATGCGAGCCGGCTCGTTCTCGGAGTTAAAAAGCAGGCCCCTCACCACTTCCTTATTTACCCTCCTACAAAGCAGGTAACAGCAGCAGCGTCTCCCTCAGAAGGCCGCTGTGAGCACTTTGATAATGAGAACACTTTCTTCCTTCCGCAGGTCGGTTCCCTGTCAGCCAGGTAACAGTTGTTCCTTTAGGCTTCGGATGCATCCACCCTGCCCTCTTGTTGGGAGGTGGGGACAGAGAGGCCTGCGTGTGAAAGGCTTTTCTGGACTAAGGAATTCCCTGCAAGGTTGAGGTTGGGACAGTGGGGGTCCCGGTTAAGCCTTTGGTCCAACGCGCCAATGACCAGAAACTCTCCAGTGGGTGTGTTACCCTGGGCCTTAGCCCCATGGTACGGGACTCCACCTGGACTGGAGTTCTTTAAGATTTTATTTTTAAGTAACATCTATACCTGACTTGGCTCAAACTCACAACCCTGAGATCAAGAGTCACATTTTCCACTAACTGAGCCAGCCAGGCACCCTTGGACTGGAGTTTTTTGTTTTTGTTTTTAAGATTTTATTTATTTAGAGAGAGGATGTGCAGGGGGAGGGGTAGAGGGGGAGAAAGTGGGGGGAAGCATCCCAAGCAGCCTCCATGCTGAGCAGGGAGCCTGACACGGGGTTTAATCCCACCACCCTGAGATCATGACCTCAGCCGAAATCAAGATTCGGATGCTCAACTGACTGAGCCACCCAGGCGCCCCTAGACTGGAGATCTTACGAGGTTCTGGGTACACAGCCTCGCCGGAGCCCCTGACTTCTGTTAGGAACAGTGGCAGTAGCTGGCAGGCCGATCTGGATCTGCTCCCTCACTGGGCTTTGGGCACAGCTCTGCTGCACCTTCCCCAGCTCTGGCCTCGATTTACCTTCTCCAGGGTCCATGGAGTGAGCACCTTCTCTCAATCCTTTTGGTTGAGGCTTGTGATTCGAGATTCTTTTCCTCTAACTCAGATCAGCACTGTTAATTCTGCAAAAGGACAAATACCACAGGCTTTGGAAGTCCTCCAATCTCTATCTTAATAACCCCACTCTATTGTGCAAAAGCAGCCGTAGACAATAGGGAAATTTTTTTTTTTTAATTTTATTTATTTATTTGACAGAGACATCCAGTGAGAGAGGGAACACAAGCAGGGGGAGTGAGAGGAAGAAGCAGGCTCCCAGCGGAGAAGCCTGATGTGGGGCTTGATCCCAGAATGCCGGGATCACGCCCTGAGCTGAAGGCAGACGCTTCACGACTGCACCGCCCAGGCGCCCCGACAATAGGGAAATTTTGAGCATAGCTGTGCTCTAATAAAATCTGTGGGTACTGAAATTTGAGTTTCATGTATTTTTCATATGACATGAAACATTCTTTTGATTACTACTTTCTACCACTTAATAATAAAAAATCAGTCTCAGCTCCCAGGCCCTATAAAACAAGTGGTCAGCTGGCTTTGGCCCTTAGGCCATAGTCTGCCACACCTATTATAACTTGATGGGCTTCTGATGTTTCCAATAATCCGGATCTGGGGTAGAAGGGATCAGTGGACAGGACGCCCCATCTGGCTCCTAAGTATAGAAGCACATAGAGCTACCTGCTTCGTTTGGAAGGTTTCTTTCACTGCAAATAAAACAGCAATTAAAAAAAAATAATAATGCATAATCATAGTCCCAGCCATGAGTTGTAGCCTTGTTGATGAATGGGTGTTTCCCAGGTGGTCTGGTGGCCTCCTCAGGACAATGATGTGTCTCACCTAATAGGGGAAACCGGGTCCAGTATGTGGTACAGAGCTCAGGCTGTCTAATCTGGTAGACTCTGATTCACAGCCGCCTATGTTGCCAGTTTGGGCAAGTTACTTTACTTCTTTGGATTTCTGTTTTCCTCCTCTGTGAAAAGGAGTTTCTCAAAGTACAGGCGTATGTTTCCACCGGGATGGCCGCATAACAAGTCCTCCACAACTACGGTGTTCTTGCCACTAGTAACAATGTCTGCGTTTCTTGGCTCTTGAGAGTTAGGTCGTATGTAGGCCCGCAGCTTGAAACGGGGGGAGAAAAAGAAAACAGGAGGGATCACCCGTGTTTGCCTGGTGCTGTGAAGGGGGGAGTGTGCTTTGGTTCCAGAGTGCTTACGTTCTCCAGGAGGAAAATTCTGCAGGGTCAACAGAGACGTACGTATCCTGCCACCCTGACTTCATGGCAATATCCCTTTTAAGACGATCTGACTCCTTCTGTATACTCAGGAAGCAGATCGTTGATCTCTAGACTTGGGGAACCTGAAGAACGGTACTGGGAAACAGCAGGGAGTAGGCGGGAAGCATTCTGCCAGAATGTGCTCTGCCGGAATTCCCCAGTCTGTGGGACCCGCCAATAAGTGGCTTTTGGGCCTGCGAAAAAGCCCGAGGCCTTAATCCACTTGGGGTGACCTGCACAGGTCCAAACCACACTCCGTGGATCTGTGGGATGAGCTCGCCCTGTGGCAAGCGGCCTCCCCAGCCCCAGAAGAATGGCCCGCGCAGCCCGCCTGCGTCTCTTACTCTGAATGGCTCTATTCGTGCCAAAGCATAGTAACCTCTTCTCTCCGCTTTCTCTTTCTCCCCCAGCAAACTCCGGAACCAGGCACAGAGTGAACGATATGGCTATAAGGAGGTAAAGTGCTGCCTCTTCCCCTGAGACTTCCTGTCCTCCCACGTGCCCTGCTAGGGAGAGGGCAGGGTGCAGGCAGGCTGGCCTGGAACCCCCTTGGCCTCCCCCCCGGCTCCCTTGGTAGCTGACACTTAATTACTGTCCTCACTGTCTGGCTTGTCCCAGGGAGTGCCTGAAGCCTTCCCCCTCCACCAGAGGGAGAGGAAGAGCTTTCTGTACAGGGCTGGCGACTCCCTTCTTTGGTTGAGCACCTGCCCCCATGGTTGGCTGCTTCTGACACCATGCCCCCTCTCTCTTCCCAGGTGGTACTTAAAGGAGATGCCAAGAAGCTGCAATTATATGGGGTAAGCACACTGGGACAGCATGCAGGAAGGGCCCCAGCTGGCAAGGCAAACGGCAGCTTCTCCAGCTCTCAGCCTGGGCCTTTCAGGAACGTCAGACCCCGTCTTCCTACCTCCCGGGGCCAAATAAATGGGACGCGTCCCAGTAGGTCTGGAATTCGTGATGTCTGGAACCAGCGCAGGCAGAGAACCTAAATGGATCACAGAAGGGTTTGAATAAGCGGGGACACGTGACACCATGGAAGGCTGCTCTGTGTAATGTTGAAGGGGAGGGTGGGCACACCACTCCATGCCACAGACAGAGTCCAGCCACCCTTCCTTTGACCCCCATACATGCGCACTGTCCTAGCCGACTGTGGAGCTGACCCGTGTATCTGTCCCTACCGTTCTTCCCTGTTTCCCCCCAACCAGCATAGCAAGTCCTGGGTCTCCTCACACGGACTCTTCAGGAGGCCGTTTCCTCTTCTGGCCTGCTTGCACTCATGAGATCATCTAACTTCTTTCTCGAAGCTTCCATCTGTAACCACAGACACTTGTGCGTGGGGTGTCTGTGGTTGTCTGGGAGCCGGAAGGATCCACAGGTATTGCTAGACACGAAACAGCCCAGCAACGCCTCATTTCATCCCTCTTCTTTTGTTTTTGTTTTTAAATTTTATTCATTTGAAAGAGAGCGAGCAGGAGGGGAGGGGGAGGGGCAAAGGGAAAAGCAGACTCCCCGCCAAGCAGGGAGCCCAACATGGGGCTTGATCCCAGGACCCTGAGATCATGACCTGAGTCGAAGGCAGCTGCTTAACTGACTGAGCCACCCAGGCGCCCCTCGTCCGTCTTTTTGATTCCTGCTGTTGCATTTCAGCAAATGCGGGTGTCCCCTGAGCCCTCCTTGAGAGGAAGAGTTCAGCTCTGAGGGGTTAATACATAATGACAAAAAGCTGGATTTAAAGAATATTAACGGAACACCATATCCCCCTCCTTACCTCTAGTTATCGATGCATGCTCCCTTGTCAAATGTACTGGGTGAGAAAGGGTTAAAAAATGTTCTTCTAGAACAATACTGGTCAATGGAAGTTTCTGTGATGAGAGAAATGTCTGATATCTGCACAGCCCAGTATGGAAGCCGCTACGGCCACATTGCAGCTACTGAGCCCTTGAAATGTAGCTAGTGCAACTGAGGAACTAAACTTTTAATTTCAACTTCTTTTGGTCAATGGAAATATCATGTGTGGGTGAATGGCTACCCTCTGACTGAAGTTTCGGTGGCTGATGAGGAAACCGGGCCATGGCTAAGTTTTTGTGTTGGTAGGGGATGAGCTGATGCGTGAGTGTCGTTCTTCTCGTCTTCTCTCACATAGCCCCCTTCTTCCCACAGCAGACCTGTGCCGTCTGTCTGGAAGACTTCAAGGGGAAGGATGAGCTGGGTGTGCTCCCGTGCCAACATGCCTTTCACCGGAAGTAAGTGTCCACTGTGGGGAATGGGTTACCAGGGATGCCCTTTGAAAGAAAATAAGCAGGGAGCATCTTCTAGAACCTGTAATCCCGCCCCCTCCTGTCTACCCTTTGCCAGTGATAACCTCCCTACATCCTGTCTGGACACCAGGCAAGCCGGAAGGGTTGGACTGGGGCAAGGATAGAGATGTTCTGGTCTGAGAAGCAGCTGGGCTCGAGGAGACAGATGTCACCGGCTGGGTGTCGTCTTCTGTCCACAGGTGCCTGGTGAAGTGGCTGGAAGTACGCTGTGTCTGCCCTATGTGTAACAAGCCCATCGCCGGGCCCTCAGAGGCTACTCAGAGCATCGGGATCCTATTGGACGAGCTGGTGTGAGTTCTGTCTCTACCCCAAGGCCTGGAGAAGACCTCTTGCCTCCCGGGTGCCCGGTCCCTCTGCACAGCTTCAGTGAACAGGACTGTTGGGCAGTGATTGACATGCTTACCTGAAGGGGTGGTAATGCAGGGCTGGTCTCCCACCATCAGCGTGAGACCGGAGTTGCCCCACCTTTCTGCTTCCTGAAGCCTTCCTCCCTGCTACTCAGAACTAATGGCTTCCCCCATAAAGAACACTGTATCTCGGTACTGGACTGTCTACCTGCCTGTCCCTGCTGGGGAAAGCCATCCACCCTTATCTGGCTGAGCACTTGGAGTTCACCCCCTGAGGGTTCCCCTTAGGAGGACAGGCTGCCCTGACCTCGAAGAAGGGATAAGATGGGCTGTGCCCCGCCTGTAACCTCCCTCCCCTCTTCACTCCTTGCCTGGGAAGGTGAGAAGGGGAGGAAGGGATGACCAAGGAACCATCAAGGAACCAAGTGCCTCCAGCGCGGGAGGCTCTGGAGGAAGTCGGGAAGAGCAGGGACGTAGAAAAAGGAAAGTCAATGTTTACATGGGGCCTGTGGGAGTAAAGGCTGGCCCGCAGGCGGGCCGGCCCACCACAGGGTAACCGGAGGGCAGATCCCTTCCCCCTGCTAGGATCTGTGGTGCTGTCCGTTCATTCTCTTCCTCGGTTAATCTCAGAGCTTCCTATTCTGTGTTGGGGTTTGAGTGCCCCTCGAGAGGAAGGGCTTGTTCTACACTCAGACGAATTCCCAGGGGCTTTTTCTAAAGGAGCAAAAGGGGCCTGGGGATGGGGGTGTCTGAAGGTTAATTAAGGAGGCAGCAGCAGATACTCTCTTCCCCTTTGTAAACAGTATTTTTATACTTCATCCCCACCATCTCAGGCTTTGTACGTGGAACCCCTGAATGGAGGGGGTGGGGTTTTCTCTCCCCCACCTGGAGTAGGTGAGGGTGGGACAAAGGTATGTATTTAAAGAAAATTAAATTTAATAACAAGTTTCTCTAACTTTTTGCCTGTGGTTGTGGCCTGTGTCTCTTGGCCCTTTTCCGCCACCAGAGGAAACAAAGTTCTCTTACTCCTCCTCACTTCCCTGAACTTCAGCACGTGCCCAAAGTTTCCTGAATCTTAAAAAGAAAAATTGATACCAGATTATTACCTGTATGCCCTAGGACTAACATTCGTGTACGTTAAGGCCCGATTAAAAATATTCTAGAAATCAGCTGAATGAGCTTGGCTTCAAGAAAGGTGCGATGTGTCCCACCATGATGCGTGCTGGAACGCTGAGGTTAGCAAGACTTGAGATTAATCAAATCCTACACGAAATTCAAGCGATTGTGCTCTTAACACCACTCAGGGTCCTGGTTGCAACCATATAGAGGCTTGATCTCTTTCCCTTATTAAACTTTTTTCTCATCTCCTCGCTGACAATCACGGACACATGCTACCATCCTATACCAACATTTCTTCGAAGTGTTGTGTCACCATATTTACGCCCCCGTGTGCGCTCAGATCTTGTACTCACGCCGTCCAACTTTGCTCTCAACATCTCAAGGGAGTGTGGAATCAATTACGGATGTGCAAAGTGGACTGGGAGGGCCGGGAACGGTTTTCTTGGCCATCACAAGCATGGAGCGGGTGGGCCGTGGTTGCCCTGGGTGGCGGCCAACGGTCGTCCCAGGAAGCAAGCCGTGCGTACTGTGCACAGTAGGAACATGGAGCGAAGGAGGGTGTAGGTCACAGGTGTGTGAGAGCTGCCCGTGCACCTGGAGGAGCCAGGGCTCACGGGTAGGGGTGATAGCGTCCCACCCCTGCAGTGGGGCTCGTGCCCCTCCGACCGAGATTGTCAGCACCCGTCTTGGTGGGGTCCTTTGCCCGAGTACCTCCTCCACGCTCTGAGGAATATCCCCCGGCTCCTTAAAGCCTCTGCCCCCTCCTTGCTGTTGCCACCCCTCCAGAGTCTGGTCTTTTCTTCATCAGGGGCACCGGGTCTTCCTCGAGGACGGCCAGCTTCAGTGCGGGGAGTAAAATGTATTTCCTAAGCAAGACCGCCCGCCCTCTAGCTCGTGCCGCAGACTCGTGTGGGTGCGTTGCTGGGATGACGGGGAGAGCAGGTGGTCTGCAGGTTGGCCTCAACATTAACATGCTCCTACTTCACCAGCTCCCCTCCTCTTAAACTTATCAGACTTGGCATATTCCCATTAAAATGTTGACACTAAAATGTCCGTGTTCGCAAACCTGACTAGCGTCCTGAAGTCGAAACGACAGGGTAAAAACGCCTTGTGTTACTTGCAGGGCTTCAGTCGAGCTCGGTAGAGCAGTGCACAGAGGGGGGAAAGCTGTTTTTGCTGATCGGAGAGGAAGGACAGTAACCAATCACAAGGTAAATAGTCGCTGGCCCCAAATACACTGTCATTAGTGTGGTCTTGTTTCTCAGGGCGGTGTTTCTGGGGCACCTGCCAGCCGGGGCTAGACGCTGCCAGGTGCTGGAAGGCAGGACAGCCCTTGCCTTTGGAAAGGGTGCAAGTACGGTGTATTTGGGGTGAGCCAGCTCATGGGGCAGAGACGCTGAGCTCTGGTGTGGAAGTGACAGCAGGGGGCCGGTAGGGAGGTGATACCAGAGCTGAGTCCTGAGGGGGTGACCCGGGCGAAAGCACTCCAAGGGTTAACCAGCCTGGTGGGTGTTAAGAGAGTGCACACAAGTCTGTATGAAGTCCGAAAGGCTGGGGGTGAGACCGTTCCGTGTGGTCCGGGAGCCTGGGACTTGATAGGGGGAGAATCCTGAAGTTCCTTTAGATCAGGCTTTTAAAAGATCCGAGCACCGTTTGGAAGCTAAGCCAATGCTTTTCTTCTCTGTGCACAAAATATCAGAGGCAGCATGTGTAGCACTGCTCCCATTACTGAAGAATTTGCATCCTGAGTAAAGAAAGAGCAGGGGCACCGGTCAGTAGAACATGTGACTCTTGATTTCGGGGTTGTGAGTTCGAGCTCCACGTTGGGAATCGAGATTGCTTTTTTATTTTTATTTTTATTTTTTAGATTTTATTTATTTATTTGACAGAGAGAGACAGCCAGTGAGAGAGGTAACACAAGCAGGGGGAGTGGGAGAGGAAGAACCAGGCTCCCAGCGGAGGAGCCTGATGCGGGGCTCAAATGCCGGGATCGCGCCCTGAGCCAAAGGCAGACGCTTAATGACTGAGCCACCAAGGCGCCCCTCGAGATTGCTTTAAAAAAAAAAAAATCAGGGATACCTGGGTGGCTTGGTTGTAATTCCAGGGTCATAATCCCAGGGTCCAGGGTCCTGGGATCGAGCCCCGCATTGGGCTCCCGGCTCAGTGAGGAGCCTGCTTCTCCCTCTGCCTGCCACTCCTGCTTGTGTGCTCTCTCTCACTATCTCTGTCTCTCTCTCAAATAAATAAAATCTTAAAAAAAAAAAAAAAGCAAAAACCAAAGAAAGAAACTGAAGGAAGCTGAGCGATAATCATATATACCAGGATCCTAACTGCAACGATCTGTGGTAAGCAAGCACCATTCCAACAATCAGAAGATAATGACCACTTACCCACCAAGTTCTTTTACAAAGTACATTTCGCTTTCTTCTCTGTGTATATATCCCCTCTGAGTTTGGGATTAGGAAAAGAGTGTTGAGGAAAGCAAATAAATGGCTTACTCGTAATTACACCGATTATGCAGATCTAAGCTCAATGTTGGCTTTGTTGACCGATAGTAGCTTTGGAGGCAGACTGCCCTCCATGAAGATACTTAAAGCAGGAGGTGCTCTTGGCTCCTGGGCTGAGGCCATCAGGGCAGACAAGAACTCCAGGGCACTGTCAGCTGATTTGTGTGCTTACCATTAGCTAGGACCATGGATTTTTTTTTTTTTTTTAGCTCCACAATAGATGACTGCTTTTATTTTGTTTTTAAAGATTTTATTTGAGAGAGAGTGAGCAAGAGCGAGAGAGCACAAACCCAGGGAGAGGCAGAGGGGGAGGGAGAAGCAGGCTCCGCACTGAACAGGGAGCCCGATGCAGGGCTCAATCCCAGGACCCTGAGATCATGACCCGAGCCGAAGGCAGACGCTTAACCGACTGAGCCACCCAGGTGCCCCAGATTATTTCTTTTAAAGAATCTTCTGTGGATCCACCAGGTAGAAAATGGTTAATTGGAGTGGGAATGAGAAACTCAGAATTTGAAAGTCCGGGGCATTGATAGATTGGGACAATGGGTGCCCTGAAGAATGGCACCTTCCTGTTCCCCTTCTCTCCCATCAGGTCTTCCATTCCAACTCAAAGTCACTCATTGCCCATTGGGGCTCTTCTGCCTCCCCGGTTTTGCCATGCCCACCCAACACCAACAGCCTGTGTCTTCCATTCTTCCACCTTCTTCAATCTCTCTGGGTGTCAGCATAACCTGGATGCCCTTGACCTTATCACTCACTCACTACAAGTGAATCTTTCTGTCAAAGCCGTATGCACAGATTCAGAGCAACAGATGGGATCAAATTAGAGACAAGAAGGTCAAATGATGACCAGTCATGTGTGCTGATATGTAACCAATGCCATTCTTGGGGAGAAAATCAAGCTGCTTACCATGCCTCAGACCCCAGACCATCAACACCACTGGATTCCTACTGGTCCTACTTTTTAAGAAATCATGCCCGTTTAATTCTTCCTTTAATAAACTGACATACTGGGGTGCCTGGATGGCTCAGTTGGTTAAGCGTCTGCCTTCGGCTCAGGGCATGATCCCAGCGTCCTGGAATCGAGCCCCTCCTCGGGTTCCCTGCACAGGGGGAAGCCTGCTGCTCCCTCTCCCTCTGATGTTCCCCCTGCTTGTGCTTTCTCACTCTCTCTGTCATAAATAAATAAAACCTTAAAAAAAAAAAACCTGACATACTATGTAGACAGGGGCGATATGACCAATGTCACCTTTGTGCTTTGAAGTGGCTTCTGCGTCTCTCCCTATATGACAGTCTCAACAACAAACCAGGGCATGTGCTCTGTAGAAGGGGAAATGTCCAGCACCACCAGCAGCACAAGGAGACATCTTTGGTGGCTGCTAGTGCGGTTCACAGTCTCTGTCACTCTCCATCACTGCTATACGTCAGCACGTTTTCTTACCATCCTCTCTCCTCTCTTGTTCCTTTCTTCTCCGTCTTCCTTTTTTCTTCATCACAGTCTACCCTGTGACATTACTGAGAGCACCAAAGCTACCACAGAACCCTCCTGATGGGCCACGATTTGTCATGAATCATTCAAAAGACAGCCCAGTTATTAAGGGTTTTTACCCAGATGATGGTGCGAGCTCCCCCGGGAGCCAGCTCTGGGTCTCCACGTGTTTGATATTTATATATGCTCATTAAGTCTCAGGAAGGTGGCTGATACCCTCCAAGACAGGAGAATCCATGATGACTTTAAAGGCATGACGCAATATGAGAGGGGCCAATAAATCCAAACCCAAGAGAAGGAAAACCCAGGTTTGCTTCAGTGGAGAGAAGCCGATTTGGAAGCACAGTGGTTGTCAAGTTGGGCAGAAGTTGAGAAAAATCCAAACATCCAAAATGCAACAGCATGGCTGTACTCAGCCAGGGAGTCAGCCTCTCTGCCTTCTTCAGTATTCGCCAAATCTCTGTTGGATAATTTGACTCCAATTTTTATGTCTGCGGAAAAACAGAGAAGCTATAAAAAGTCCTATGAGGGAGGAACTGGAGGATTTTAAATCTGGCTGGATAAAGACGAAGGGGCAAGCAACTTAGCGGTGGGCTTTGCTATTACATTGCCGGCATAAACCTCCATCACAAACTCAGTCACTCCAGAAATAGACTGCTTTCTTGCCTTCAAATTGCCTTTGACCCCGAGCCGCCAACCTTCTCCTCGTCTTTGTGTGCACACTGTGTTTGCCTTCCTCCCCAAATTATTCATGAGCCTTAACAGTCTTAAGCAGCTCACTACTCTCCCCCCATCCTCTGTACGTGCTATGAAACAACAGATCTGTCTGTTCTCTGGGCCCCAGAGACCCCACATCCCTCATCCCTGGTGTCCAGCCTGCAGTATGGGAAGCTTGCCGAGGTGCCGAGGGTCCAGCTCATCCAGGAACCCACACAGCTTCCTCCGCTCACACCCTCTCAGGCTGCTACCTGGGAGCTAAGGTGACCATCCGCACTCACCTTGGGACCCACCACCATTTTCCTTTTCAGGTTGGAGAAGTACAGAGCGAACTACCTGCATTCCACGATGAACATTCTGGTATTTGTTTTATCCCATACCTATCCATTTATCCATAATCAGTGTATTTTTCAATGCATTTGAAAGCCAACTTCAGATACCGAGACACTTCTTACATTAAATTTTACAGTTAGCTTCTCTCTTTGCAAGTGAACGGAGAATGACCAGAAATCTGCCTTGAATATGAAGATACGCACTTTCTGATAACTTGCTGCTAAATTCTGAAGGGAAGCTCTGACGTCGGGGTGGTTTTAGAAATTACTCAGATAGGAAATCATCTTATATTTAAAATGAGGTGAGAAAGCTTTTTTCTCTGCCTCTGGTAACTTTTAACCTTGCTCCATTTTATGCTGGCATCGAGGAAAAAAGGAAGGGGGGGAGGGGAGAAATGCATCGAGAGTGTAGGACATCCTCCTCTCAGTGCACATATTACCATTTCTTGCGCAATTACCCATGGAATATTCTCATTTTGGACTTTTTCCACACCCTAAATTTAGCAAGCTGGAATTATCTTTTAAATACCACTTTAAGCAACCTTTTTGAAAAGAAGAATGCCAAAGAGGGGGAAATCTGCATTTCTCTGTGGTTAGAATGTAATGGCCTCAACTTAATTATTCTGCAAAGCTGCAGATTACTCCTTTATTATATGCTGCAGATATAGTAAAGACAGTAATCTAGCAAATTCATTACAAGTCTGAAGATTAGACATTTATCCATTCAGATTGAGAAACAGGCAACGCATTTACAAGTATCTCTACTTTATACGCTCTGGTAACGGCGCGCATACAGGCAACGCATTTACAAGTATCTCTACTGTATACGCTCTGGTAACGGCGCACATACAGGCAACGCATTTACAAGTATCTCTACTGTATACGCTCTGGTAACGGCGCACATACAGGCAACGCATTTACAAGTATCTCTACTGTATACGCTCTGGTAACGGCGCACATACAGGCAACGCATTTACAAGTATCTCTACTGTATACGCTCTGGTAACGGCGCACACACTGAAATGAAAAGTTGCCTTAAATGTGTCAGGCAGGTTTCATTACTTAAGGGAATTCTATGTTTGAGTCTTTTTAGGTCTAAAAAAGTCTTTAAAAATGAGACCTGAGGACTTTTCCATTTGTTGATTTCTGAACTTTGAAACAGTAAAATCTTCATATAAAATCAGTTTTTCTCCAAGTGAGACATTGCTCTAGAATACAACAGAATTTCCTTTTTTCTTTTTTTAAAGATTTTATTTATTTATTCAACAGAGATAGAGACAGCCAGCGAGAGAGGGAACACAAGCAGGGGGAGTGGGAGAGGAAGAAGCAGGCTCCCAGCGGAGGAGCCTGATGCGGGGCTCGATCCCGCAACACCGGGATCACGCCCTGAGCTAAAGGCAGACGCTTAACGACTGCGCCACCCAGGCGCCCCACAACAGAATTTCCTTAAGTCAGGTTTACAAAGAGAAATATATGAAGCTAGCACAAATGTAGAGAGAAGTTTTGAATGGATGGTTTTCGTTCATAATTATTAGTTTTACCGGGGGGGGGGGGGGGCTTAGTATTTGAGAAACAAAAGGTTTATAGTGATGAACTGTGGCTTTTTAGGCGATCAGGGGTACCTTCCTTGCTGCTCCTCATTATGAGGCTAATTTGTACAGTGGAATAAACAAAAAATGGGTTTTAAACCCAGCTCTGTCTCCAATTAGCTGGGAGACCTGGCCTGGTTCTGTTAAGTGAGGCCTCCCATTTCTCCTCTGTAAAATGGAGCTAATAGTAAGTGCCTCCACAGTGTGGTTAAGAAACCTCAGAAACCAATAATACATTATATGTTAATTAAATGAATTTAATTTTAAAAAATGAAAAAAAAAGTACATAAAAGCACGTGTAATACAGACTCAAAGTCACATTCAAATATAAGCTATTTTTGTTTCTAAAGTAATAGGGACTTAGACCCGCAAATAAGAGGACTGAGTGACAAGTCTGCAAGAAACAAGAAAGCTTGTGTATTTCCCCCAACAGTCCGATAGTCCTTTATCAACTATACACGATGTCATAGGTGCTGCACTTTGCTTTCCTTCACTGGGCATGGCTGATATCCAGCAACTATGCCATCTGTAGAGAAGTCAGATATGGGTCATTGTACTTGGAGCCAAATACAGAGGAATACATACCTCGAACATTTTGAATTTATCGGTCAGCCAACGTATACGAACCGAGTGCCTGCGACGAGCCGGCCACCGTGCCGACCCACAGAGACCACAGTGGCCCCTGTTCCCAAGATGCGTGTGGTCTTACGAGAGACACGAAACGAACATCACGTATACAGGTGACGAACATCACGTATACAGGTGCCAAACACGATCAAGTATGCAGCACCCACCTGAATTAAACATGGGCTGGGGGTGAGTGCAGGCAGGAAAGGCCTTTCTGAGCAAGAGGCATTTAAGCAGAAACCAGAAGAACGACAAGAACTGAAGAAAGATCAGGCAGAAAAAGCATCTGTGAGCACGTGGAGGCCAGACGGAGCCTGGGTGGTCGGGGAACCAATCTGGCGTGGTTGGAGCTCAGCAAGAGAAGGGAAGTGGGGGTATAAGACGAGACTGCAGGGACACTGGGGCACATCCTGTAGGGCCAAGTGGCCACAGTAAGGAGTTTGAATTTATGATAACAGGATTTAAGAAGAGAAGCGACATTATTTGAGTTAACTTTTTCATGGAGATGGGATGGTGGGCAAGCATGGGGGCAAGAGGCCAACTGGAAGGCTGCAGAGTGGCTCAGGTGAGGTGGGCTTGGACCGAGATGGTGGTAGTGGCAGCAAAGAAACACTAATGAATTCAGGATATAATTTTGGAGAAAAAAGTCAATAGAACTTGCTACCAGATGACATGTGGGGAGGGAGGGACCAGCAAGGATGACCGGTTTCTGGCTAAATGGCTTGGTGGAGAGAAGGGTTACTCAATCGGAATGAGGTTATAGAAAGAGAAGCTTTGGAGGGGAAGATTCCGATTTCGTTTTAGAAATATTTAATTTACCCAAAGGCACAGCAAAGGAGAGGCTAGGTGGGAATCTGAAATGCACCGTTCCGAAGCCCAGCGGCACGCATGGGCGAGATGTCCCCAGCGGGGGTTGAACTTACAGATGGGATTGAAGGCCATGGGCAGCATGGGCTCCCCTGGGCGGGGGGAGAGGACTGGCAATGAGAAAGGGGTCCATGACACGTTCCAAAGCACCACCACCTTTCAAGACCAGGAGGAGGCAGAGGGTGTGGGAAAGGGGAAGGAGTGACAGAGGAGGAAAGAGAACCAGGAGAGGTGAGCTCTCCACAGGCTAGAGAAGAGAAGGCTTTCAAGAGAGAAAGATCAAGAGTCAAATGTTCCTTAGCAATCAAATAAGAGATGGAGGAAAGTGGCTGCTGACTTTGGCAATGAGAGCTACTGGTGGCCCAAGAGCAGTTTTGCTGGAGTGGGGGGCGGGGGTGGAGGCCGAGTTGCGTGTGTTGAAAAGTGAATGAGAAGAAAGAAGCCATTCCTGAAGAGCTGAGAAGAAACAAAAATAAATGAATCTACTAAACGTAGATTGAGTTGGTCACAGAGCCATAAACAAAAGAAACAAATTTTTCGGGGCACCTGGGTGGCTTAGGAGGTTAAGCGCCTGCCTTTGGCTCAGGTCATGATCCGATGCTCCTGGGGGGGCCCCTGGACCGGACCGAGTCCCCGTTGGGCTCCTTGCTCAGCAGGGAGTCTGCTTCTTCCTCTTCCTACCGCTCCCCCTGCTTGTGCTCTCTCTCTGTCAAATAAATAACTAAACAAAATCTTTAAAAAGATTTTTTTTTTAAATAAGAAAAAGTAAAAAATTTTTCAGGTGGCTAGACACGTAGCATTTGGTTGTAATTATTTACCAGTATATCCTAAAGATAAAAAAGAACAGCAAAGAAATCTTCAATTATGTTCAATAATCTTTAGTGATAACACTTCTATTTTAATACCTTTATGTGTATATTTAGGTTAAAGCAAAGAAGTAATTGTTAATGTTGTGAGAAGTGAAAGAGATGTTTCATACTTTAAAAGTATAAGCCTGATATCTTAATTTCAATAGGAAATATCAATATGAATCCATGATTTATTTTCATTTTCTAAAGAACACATATTTCTTAGATGTGTCTGTTGAGCCTGGAAACCTAAAATAAGGAAAAAAACCTCAGGAGCAATGGCATCCCACTCTTTCGATTATAGCCTTTAAATAGCATTTCCCCTTAGAAGGAGCCAGGGCTCTGGAATGGTTGATTCAGTCTTGCCATTCTAGAACGCAAGGAAGAAACCCAAGACTACTGGTCATGTCAGAAAGACACAGGAGCCAAGATGAAAAGACTCCCATTGGCCTCTAATATGTGTGTAGGGGAGGGAGAGGGTGGGGACAAGGGGTATATAGGAAATCTGTGTCTTATGCTCAATTTTGGTGTGAACCTTAAACTGCTCTAAAAATTAGACTATCTTTTAAAAAAAAATATTTTAAAGACTCCCTTTGGCCAGGAGCGCCTGGGAGCTCAGTCGGTTAAGGGTCCGACTCTTGATTTCCGCTCAGGTCATGATCTCAGGGCCATGAGATTGACCAGGGAGGAGCCCCTCTGTTCGGCTCCGTGCTCAGCAGGAAATCTGCTTCTCTCCCTCTCCCTCTGCCCCTCCCCTCACTCATACAAGTGTGCATGCCTATGGTTTTTCTCTCTAAAGTAAGTAAATAAATCTTAAAAAAAAAAAAAAGCCTCCCTTTGGCAAGAGATAGGACAATTAGAGTATGAAAAGAATAATGACAATGGAATGAATCTCATCGAATCTATAAAATTCCTTGAGATCATATGAAACTAACTAAACTAGGGCACTAAACTCATTCTAAAACCCGGTCAATAAAGGGGAAGAATCAAGCCGTTTCCCTGCTTTTCCCGTCCAAACTGTATTGAAATATCAGGGGAAAGACTGATGGGGAACTTTATAGCAGATCGCTCTCTCATCAGTAAAAGTGGGAAATCCCGAGCCTCTAGTGATACAATCAGAAGTACACAGCCCTGCCCCCAAGGCTGAGCCTGCCTTTAATCCGGCCTCTAGGTCTGACTATCTCTCTATAGGAAATGGGGGAGATAAAGGGGAAAATTCAAAGACAACAAGAAGAAGCCATCTGCCAAACCCAGAGTTGCAGTCCTTTCACAAGACAAATGGCCTGTTTCTTCAAGGGCATTTTCAAAAACAGAGGGGAGCTATTATAGTTTTCAAAACTCGACAGACGTAACCAGGAGCAAGCTTCCCGTGAGAAACGACATTCTAAGGGGACGATATAGGTGGGGAGTGAGGCAACATGTGCGGGTTTGTTACTTTGTTTTCCATTTGAAGACATTTCGCTGAGCAGAGAATCGGAGTCCTTGCTGCAGGGGGGCATGGTGTCGGGGAGAACATTCGAACAGTGGAATGGAGTCAGCCCTTTGGAGCACCACAGGGAAGGATTAGGGCACGGGAAGGGAATGCGGTTGGAATGAGGTCCTCAAAGAGACACAGTGAGCAAGAGCCCAGTCCCTGCGGAAGGACCAGTCCCTGGGTAAGATGTGTTTAGACTAATACACTAATAAAAAACACGTGTAGAAATATGACGCTGACGGCACCGATCTGAAAAAGAAGGTAAGCGAACCTAGACCTTTAGGAGGGAGAAAGATACACGGGACATGCAGTGGGTATTTTCTAGCACAGTGAAAGCTGACTTGTTGAGTCAATTTTCAACATGCCTCTGACTTTCCTTACTCTGGTGGATAGTCTATGTTTACAAGATTCTTTTGTTTATAGCTCTCTTTGCTACGCTGTTTCAAAGAATTCTGGCTCATTAAAAGCCATTTGGTGCTTACCCTACAAATCCTATGAACATGGGAGCCTTCCAAATAATTAGTATACTCTCTTCACCCAGACCAGCCTTCATTCTGTTCAAACCTCTGTAGCCTCCCAGGCAAAAAGATATAGTGGTAACCTCATTCTCCATAGGCCTTCAGGGGTTGTAAATATTGGACTCTCGTTTTTTCCATTTGGCCCGTCATCAGAAAAGTGGCTTTGCCGCAAGCCGTAATTACCTTCCAGTGAGTTCCCAATCCTATTATTAACCACGCCGAGACCACGTGAACCCTGAAAGACGGAGCTGCAAACGCTGTCCTGCTCTGCACACATCAGTTTTGACTCTTCGGAGAAAGAAAGGGAGCAAACTCTGGGTTTTGGTTTTTTGTTTTACTTTCTCTCATTTTTGTTTCTCCTGATGAGAAAGTCTTCACCGCATACCGTTGGTCGTATGGTCTTGGAAACCTTGAGAGATACAGCTAAAGGTTTAGCCACCAAATCTCTGGAATTTATTGCATTCTTCCATTTCTCCTTAAGGGAAATAGTTAAAAATTTAATCTCTTTGTCCATAACCACATTCATACATAATTTTACGTGGGTGCACACGGTGGCCTCTGTGCTTTGTGAAAAGGTGTGGCCAGGCTTTCCTTTCTGTGTGTTTGTTGTGCTAAAACTCCAGCAGCTTCCTCTCTTCCTCCTTTTCCCCACCTGAGCGCCCAGGGCCATCTATGCTGAGAAGCTGGGAGATACGCTCCCGTGTTTCCTCCTGGCTCAGGTATTCTTCGACCCATACCTAGGCATGTATCTACTTAGAAAGGCATGCGTTTTTTTAAAGCACTGTCTTATAAACAGGCAGTCACGGCATCTCTTGCATCCCATGTCCACCATTGCACAATACCTTGTGGGGACCCCCCTAGTCCCCTGGTTTAGCTCCACTTCATTCTCTTTGTGAATGGCGAGAGAATTCCCCAGTGTGAAGGTGCTCCTGGTGAGCCTTTGCTTTGCGTTCAGGTTTTTGCCCTATGAAACCACACAATGAACCTACTTGTTTCTCCTTGTGGTCTTAAGAACCCATAGCCTTACGTACGGTCATCTGTATTTGATAGTCTCAGGAACACAGCTGCCAAGGAATTCATTTCTTCTTTGAAGAGATGTTGCCAGATTGCTTTGCAAAAACTGGAGGGAGAGGAAGGGAGAGTTAAGGAGAGGACGCGAATGTGGCTAAAAGGCTTACTCTGTGAATTTCCATTGTGCGGATTGAATGAAGGGCCAGGTGCCATATAATGACCAATCCAGTGATGTTATTAGTTCTAAAGACGGTAGGCTCCCCAGGTGACCATCGGGGCCTCTGTGGAGGGTGGCCATTCACGAGGTGTGCAGCGAAAGGGACCCTCCACTTTTAATTGTGCACCTGGGGGTTTAGGAAGGAAGGTCAGAGCCATGAAGCACACAGGCTTTGGGGGTCAAACGGACCTCACCTCAAGTCCTCACTTGACCCCTTTCCAGTGTGGCATCTTGGGCAAGTGACCCAACTTCTTAGCTTCAGGAGCCTCCTCTGCAGAATGGAGAGAGTGCTGCTAGGCTCAGAGGGTGGCTGTGAGGACAAGCGTCTGGAAGGCGCTGAGCAGAGCGTCTGACACTCGGGATAGGGGACATCGTGTCTCAAAGGCCTTCATTACGGCTCTTCCCCGCAGCCCCCTCTTGGTGCACACGCCAGCAGGTGAGAGCCGCTGAAGCAGGGATGTGTCAGATTCATCTGGGCATCTTTACATATCCAGGGAGTATTTTAAAGTGAATCCCAGACATCATCTCATGTGGACTGTTAATACTTGTTGTGTCCTTCTCATAGCAGCTCGCAAAGTGGGATCTGGAGACCCCTGAGGGTTTTGAGCTGAGGAGGTCCGCCAGCTGAAAACTACCATTATAATAATACTAACACTGTCTTTTTCCTTCTCATCCACTCACGGATGTGCAGTGGCGTTTTCAGTCGCAGACTGAAAGCAGCAGCAGATCTGAGAATCCAGCTGTCTCGAACTAAACTGATAAGACCGAGTTGCAAAATTTTACAAATCTGTTTACAAAAATGTAAGACAATGCCACTCTGGGTTTGTTTGTTTGTTTTGTCTTGGACTATGTGCTTATTTTCATAAAAATAAATTTGAAAACAGGTTTATTTAAACATGTATATTTATGTTATTGCTGTTTTAAAAGAATCAAATGGATATTTTATTTTTCAAAAGATTTTATTTATTTATTTTGAGAGAGAGAGAGCGCGTGAGAGAAAGAGAGCCCGAGCAGAGGGGAGGGGCAGAGGGACAGGGAAAGGACGACTTCCCACTGAGCGCCGAGCCTGTTGAGGGCTTGATGTGGGCAACTTCATCCCAGGACCCTGGGATCATGACCGAGCCGAAGGCAGATGCTTAACCGGCTGAGCCAACCAGGCGCCTAGGAAAAAAAAATTTATTTCACATAAAGAAAAGCTCTTGGGGGTCCCCAATACATTTTTACTATTTTATTTGAGATTTAATTCACATAACCAAAGGATTCACCTTTTTAAAGTATATAATTCAGTAGGTTTTAGTATTTTTACAAGGTTGGGCAACCGGCACCACTAGCTAACTCCAGAACATTCTTATCACCCTAAAAAAGAAACTCCATATCCTCTACCCGTTAGTCTCAATTCTTCCCCCTCCACATCCTCTTTCTGACCCCGACTTGTTTCTTCTGAACATTTGATATACATGGAATCTTTTCACTTAGCATAATGTCATTAGGATTCATCCACATTGTAGCAGGGGCCAGAACCCCCTCACTTTTTGTACCTAATATTCCACTGCATGTATATGCCACATGTTGTTTATTCGTTCATCAGTTTATGGACTTTGGGCTTGTTTCTGCTTTTGGCTATTATGAATAACGCTACTAAGAACATTTGTGTCCAAGTTTTTGTATGGATACATGTTTTTAATTCTCTTGGCTCCATACCTAGGACCAGAATTGCTGAGTCTAACTCTGTGTTACTCTATGCTTAACTTTTTGAGAAACTGTCAGTTTTCCACAGCAGCTGCACCATTTTACATTTCAACCAACAAGGTATAGGCATTCCAATTCTCCATAGCTTTTCCAAAATTTGTTATTTTCAGCATTCTTGATGCTAGACATCCTTGGGAGTATGACTCAGTAATTTTTAGAAGTGTAAAGAATTTTGAGACTAAAAGTTTTGAGAATTGCTTTTCTGCCATAGAGCTTATAAAAATAAATACAATAACATTGTCGATCTAAAGAGTAACAATAATTCCACACAATTGTGCAACACCAGGGTGATCAAGTTGGCCTGGACAGACCCAATTTACACCTTTTTACCCTTTAACCTTCTCTCAATTGCCTTCTGTATGTCTTTTTCCAATGTATTGAGAATAAGATCCGACACTGCATATAGTTGAGATGTCTTTATTTATTTATTAAAATATTTTATTTATTTATTTGACAGAGAGAGAGAGACAGCCAGCGAGAGAGGGAACACAGGTAAGGGGAGTGGGAGAGGAAGAAGCAGGCTCCCAGCAGAGGAGCCTGATGTGGGGCTTGATTCCAGAACGCCAGGATCACGCCCTGAGCCGAAGGCAGACGCTTAACGACTGAGCCACGCAGGCGCCCCGGTTGAGATGTCTTTAAAAACTTTTAATCTCTATCAGTTCTCCTTCTACTCCATTTCTTTCATGTTCGTCATCGACTGAAGAAACTGGGTAATTTGTGGAACTGCTCACATCCTGATTCGGCTGATTAAACCATTGTAGTCTCTTTTCATCTGTTTCTTTGTCCTCCATGTTTCTTGCCATTTGGTAGTTAGATCTTGAAGTTCGATTACATGAAGGTTCAATGTTTGTGCAAGAATATTTCGTAGATGCTGTGTACTTCCTATTGCATTGCAACAGGAGGCATGTGGTATCTGTCTGTCTCACTCAGTGATGTTAAGATAAATCAGTGGGTTCAGGGTTTTTAACTTGATTCAGCCATTATATGTTTCCCACCAACATACTTTTTAAATTTTTATTTTTAAGTAATCTCTATGCCCAACATGGGGCTTGAACTCACCACCCTGAGATCAAGAGTCCCATGCTCTACCCACTCACTGAGCCAGCCACCTCATATTTTTATTAGCATGGCTGTTGCTGCCTTGTCCCAGTGTTTCTTTATGAGTTGTGAAGAGTGACTCTCTAATTCCAACTGTTCTGTTGCATTTATTTTTCTTACAAACTATTTGGTTACCCTGAAATGATAGCAGAATAAATGCTTGATTTTTTCCCCTCTTATTTACCAATTTTCCAAACAAATAGCTCCTTAGATGATACAAGAGTAAACAATGAGGGATTTTAAAATATATTATTATGCATTCATGGATTTGTATACATTTGATATGTTTCAATCAATCAGTCATTATTCTTTCTTCAGCCCAAACTGTTCCATCTTTAGCCAAAGGGTGCCCCTGTTATCTTTGTTCTTGGGCTCTTTTGACATGACCTTAGTAGTATTTGATAGCTACCTTACTTTCTGGCATAACAAAATGCCACAGGCTCATCTTACACAATCCCTGCCCCAGTTCTGAAATCAATCATCTCCTAAAGGGGTCTTTGTTTGTCTTAGTGGGCAATGGCATTCAGACGACCAGTTTGGACACTAGGGCTGTTCATAGCCAATGGATTGCCATTGCTGCTTGGCCTTTTCAGTGGACACAGCTAACATATATGTATTTTGTAGAAAGAGAAAAATTAATCATGACTCACATTGCCATTGCCGATTCAAATTTTCCATTATACAACTTATCCCTAATATCATTGATTTGAGACTTGTATCTCTTCGTCTTTCACTGAAGACCTTGGTATCTAACGATATCAGTTCAATGACTTATTTACTATTTTACTTACACATATATGTACAATACAAATACATGCAGTAGCAGCTAAACAACAATACCAGCATTATTACTAATAAATACTATTATTAAGTGCAGTTTGATTTCTTTGCCATTCTTTTTTTCCTGAGGATGTGTCATGCTAGGGATATGTAGTCAAAATAATGAATTCTAAAGTCAGTTACTTATTTTTCCAGGTAGTTATGTCAGTAACTCCTGATAACACTTTGATTAGTGACTTTTTTTTCCTTTGGGAAAATGATTTGTTATTTTCTTTAAAAAAAAATAACCATGTACACCATTTACATGATTCCAAAGTCAAACTATAAAACACAGTATATGAAAATAAGCCTAGCTTCCACTCCCATTCCCTTCACTCTTTTTTTCCTATATGTAACCATTCTTATTAGTTTGTGATTTACACCTCCATTGCCTCTTCTTAAAAATGTAAGCAAATGCACACATCTTTCTTAGAAGAAAGGCAACGTATATGTGGTCCCAGCCTTGCTTTTTTCACTTAATGTATCCTGGAGTTCTGTGGCCTTCCACAGAGATGGGCTTCATTCTTTTGTAAAGCTGCACAGAACTGCATTGTGTGGCTGTTCCGTGGTTTATTCAGCCGTTCTTCTGTGGGTAGACTTGTGGGTTCAACAAACATTTATTGCGTGGCTAAATAGTGCCAGGCACTGGGGATAAAGACATGGTCTCTGGCCTCAGGAAACTCAGAGTGAAGAGGGGGAGACGCCTGCAACACAAGCAATTTGCTCACAAGGGAGTGAGATCTTGGATCCACTTAGCACAAAGAGTGCGTGGAACAGGGCAGACAGGCTCACACACAGGAGGGACACAATGACACTCTGTTGGTTGGCATCTTCCTCCCACGCCGACCTTAATATGGGAGAATCCCCATGGCAGGAACTTTTTTTTTTTAAATCAATGTTTGAAATTACTTAGAAAATCATGAGTGCCACCAATTGGTCAGAGAAGGCAAGGCCAAATGAAAGAGGCAGAGAGGAAGGGTCCTAACCCCAAAATTCCCTTAAAAGAGGAAACGTAAATAAATACATAATCTGTGGTTTAACAATTAACGCCGGTATTTAACACTCACTGGAGACCAATCTAAGCCGTTGACACATATTTTTTTTTTTTTAAAGATTTTATTTATTTATTTGACAGAGAGAGACAGCCAGCGAGAGAGGGAACACAGCAGGGGGAGTGGGAGAGGAAGAAGCAGGCTCATAGCAGAGGAGCCTGATGTGGGACTCGATCCCGGTACACCAGGATCACGCCCTGAGCCGAAGGCAGACGCTTTAACGACTGCGCTACCCAGGCGCCCCCCCCCCCCCCCCGTTGACACATATTTAACTCCTTTATTTTAAATAACAATCCTAAGAAGTGGGGACTATGATTCCTCACATTTTACGGTTAAAGAAATAACGGCACAGACAGGTTACTGAACTCTCCCCCAAAGGCACATAGCGAGCGAAGGGAGCGAAAGGAAGAAGGGAGCAAGGAAGACAGCTCACACAGGATACTCGCAAGCAGTACCCTCTCCCCCAGATGGGACAAAAGCACAGTGTCTTTGCGGACCATAATCACCCCTGGGGAGGAGAAAGTACGGTTGAGACCTCCCTCTCCACACACATCCTCCCTCCCCAAGAATGGAAAAACCCTGCAGGGCTTTCTCCGGACTCGAGGGGCGCAGGAATCCCAACGCCAGTAGCTGAGCTGCTGGAAGCGCGCCGCAGGCCCAGCCGGCCCGCGCCGCAGGCCCAGCCGGCCCACTCCGCAGCACGGATTTGAGCAGCGTCCGCGAGCTGCGGAGTTGCCCGCGGAGGGTCCCCCTCCGAGCAGCCCCCGATACGGCTCTCCAACCCCTCCATACCCTCCAGGTGTGCGCCGCCCATTTCTCCGCGCTCCCGCTCACGCCTTGGCAGCAATGAAGTCCGCTTCCCCGGGCTCCTACGACAAGGGGGAAGCTACATGCAGTCACCGACAAACTCCCAGGGGGAGTCACTACCCTCCAATGGAGTACCCCAGGTCAACTGCACACATTTCTACACTCAGGAAACCCGCAGCGAGGGGACAAGTAGTGCTGACGTAGCATGACACGGGCAAGAACAAAGGGTCGCACCGGGCAGTGGCTCTCCGCCCCGCTCCGCCTCATCTTGTCTCTAACCGAAGGCAGGTGCTTGTGGGCCCCCCACCTTGAACCTGCAGATCCCCTCCGCCCACTGACTCGGGACTTGCTCCCTGCGTCGCCTACCGCCCAAACCCAGTACTGCACAAGCCTGCAGCCCAGCGCCGCGCGCTCACGCCCGCTAGCCCGCCGGGAGCGCGACTGCGCCGCTCTGGCCACCTCTCCTTCGCGGTGGCCTCGCTTCTGGAGAGGGGGTCAGTTCCCCACGCCAACTCTTCGCCCAACACTAGCCTACCATTCGACTTCCAGCAGCCTACGGACACCCACTTTAAAAAGCCGGCTTCCAAACAAAAAGCTACACCCAGTACCAGACCAGACTCCGAAACGCGAAAGCTAACGATCACAATTAGACTGGTGGGAAAAGTTGCTCCAACAACCTGCAGACACATCTCGGCCTAGAAATAACGGAAACCGTAACTTCCACCTTGAGAAACAGTGACAAAAATCCCTACCTTTTCTCAGGAGAGTTGAAAGATAAAAAGGATCCTCCAAGTTCACGTCAGACGGGTAATGTGCCCAGGTCGTAACAAGGTTTGAGGGAGGCACATGTCACACAACAGCGTGAACACCCAATCATCACGCTCATGAACTACAAAAGGATCGTTTGTTTATTACTCATGAAGAACTCCCGAGTATGTCCCACTGACTTTTTAGAAAGGGTGACAGACTACGTGCTTATATATTCAGTCACAACAGTAAAATCTTGTATACTTTTAAAATACCTTCGATATTTTTCTTTTGTTTCTACCTTAATAAATGAAAACAAAAACAAAATTGGCGAGCGGGTATATCTATGCAAATTTCTCGCCCAAACTCCACCTTTTTGGGGAACCTGGATCTATGTTACTTTACGATAAGCAGGTCGTGAAATGACGAAGTGTTGCCTGAGTATTGGCGGAAGCTAGCCTTGTGCTTTGCGGCAGCGAGGGGAGCTAGGTCCGGATCCTGATATGTACAGCCGTGCTGGAAGGTCTGGAGGGACCCGTGGAGGTGTTTGTGTCATGCCTTAGGTGTTTTTTTTTTCCTTCCTTAAACTATTTAGGGTTTTTGTTTGTTTGTTTTGTTTTTAATCTTCAGAAAGGCAAGAATAATCTATCTACTGTTGGGAGTCTGAGATTCTGTTACTCCCAGAGAGGCTTCTTTCCCTTTCCTGCATCTTTTCCTTTACGCAGACTTTACTCTTTTGCGGGTTAGACTCTCGCCCCCCACCCCCACCCCCCTACGTCTTGCCTTTTTATTTGGTTTTAGTTGTGTTCTTTAGGAGAATTCCAGCCTCTGGGGGGATTTTTTTTTTTTTTCTCTAGCAGATCCCCACCAGCCTCCCATCTTGGCTCTCTGGAGGAGACCAGCTTATCATTGCCGGGATGGAGCAGGACAGCTCTCGGGAATCCCCATCGCAGGAAGGTTCTTCCTTGCCGGGAGAGCCGCCTTCCTCTGCCCTCGGACAGTCCTTCTCCCAGGTTTTGCACCGGCTTACCAGCCAGGAGTCCCGACGGGGCAAGACCAGAAGTGCAGCACTTCAGGACCTCGGTGCTCTAATAGAAGCCACAGAATGTGATCAGTTATTTGAGGGGAGCGGCACATCGCTCCGCGGAATGCCCGAGATGCTGGGGCAGGTGGCAAAAGCCCTGGAGAAGTATGCAGCCCCACCCAAAGAGCAGGAAGGTAGAGGTCATGCTAACGCTGAAGTGGCCGAGAAAGCGGCAGCGGTTGGGTTACTATTTCTTAAACTATTGGGGAAAGTTGAGGCGGCCAAGAATTCCTTGCTTTGCCCTACATGGAAGATAGGCCTGCGTCACTTGGCAGGACCCATCTATATTTTCGCGGTCACGCACAGCTTGGAGCAGCCATGGACCAGCCCAAGAGCCCACGAAGTTGCTGGAGAGGTGCTCTCCTTACTCCTTCGAGTTACTCAGTGTGGTTCTGTGGCAGGATTTCTGCACGGAGAAAATGAAGATGAGAAAGGGAGATTTACGGTAATAATGGAGCTTCTCAAACCCGACTTGAATAAGTGAGTATTCTTGTCAGAAGGGCCACTAATTAGAGCTTCAGCCTAACATTTTAGAATGTTAGAACTCAAAGAAACCTGAGTTTCTCTGATGGTAAGATAAAGGTGTTGTAATAATAGCAGATGTCTTAAGGCCCAGGAAGGTTGCGATTTGCTATAAATGACATTATTAGTTATTGGCAAATTCGGCATTAGAGCCCAGGTCTTCAGATTCCCATTTCCTAGTGCTTTTTCCAGCCCTGACAACTGCCCTGGACATTGGAAGTTCTTTCTCATTTATTTATACTCAAATTTCTTAAGGTAGGTGAGGGTGGGGATTTGGAGAGGATTTAAACTTATGGTTTGAATTTAAACTTAGGGATCTTTAAATTCATCACTAGTTATTAGATAAGGATGGTTATTAGATATGGAAGTGAGGTTTGGGATGAAAAAAGCCCTTTAGATTGCTATTAGCTGAAGTATTTTCTGTGAGTTCCACTTGCGACTTTGTATGTTACTATTAGTAATACAAGAGTGATGACAGAAAAATGTGTACATAACTGTCAATTTGCCAGGAGCTTGGAGTTTTGAGGTAGTCTGGTACTTCTTTTTATTGGTGCTGAGTAGGACCAGGTCAGAGAGCCTTTCTGAACCTCTTTCATTTTTTTGTGATATAAAAATAATTTTATCTATTACACAGTTATTTTGAAGGTTGAGTGAAGTGTGTAAGCCCACTTTATAAGCTGTAAATTGCTTTTGTTCAAATATTGATTCACTTGCTCCCTTGTAATACTTATAATAATACTGAAGACATTTCCTTTACTCCCCTCTCCCTCCTTAGCGGATCGTCCCTGTAACCACCCACACCTCACCACAGATTCTTTACAAGCTACTGTTGTAAATGACTCCTCATTGGATAAGCTTTAGACCCAGAGCCCTGGCTGATTGATTGTTAAATGTATTTAGTGTCAGGTTTTTGGTTTTTTTTTGTCTTTTAGCGCAAGTTCTGTAAGTTATTTTGATCTAAATCTTAATGTGTAACTATCAAGAGTTATGTGTGATGTATTCTTTTCAGGGACAAGAAAATGCTCTGTTTAGCTTGAAGAGGTTGATTTTCTTTGCTCATTAATACCACGTCACTTTACTTAATGTGGTTTCACGTTTCCATGTAGGGAGTCCTGGAAGAAAAACCCTGCCACCAAGCATGTTTTCTCATGGACTCTGCAACAGGTCACCCGACCCTGGCTGAACCAACATCTGGAAAGGATCCTTCCCCCATCACTGCTCATCTCGGATGACTATCAGACCGAGAACAAAATACTGGGTGTACACTGTGTCCATCACATTGTGCTGAATGTGGTAAGCAGCCTCTTTACTCTGTCATCTTGGATGGGACAGACCGAGTCATCATGGTACCATTTTATTGTTGTCTTTTTTTATGTCTTTTATTAACTTCCTATTACTATTGTTATGTGACTAAGTTCACTTACTGATATTTTTTCTTTATATTTTCCTTTTGCCAACGTAGATTGTATCTCATGGGTAACATGTGTAAGACACCTGGGCCATTATCCTGCATGTCAAACTGAATAACCAGACCTTGAGTAATTAACAATTAACTTTCAAGGAGCAAAAAAATCAGAAACTGAAAGAGGTTATACCCAAATGTGCAAGCTATTATTATATTACTCAAGGGAACTTTTTTTTTTTAAACTGTGTATTATGGAGCTTTTAAAATATACACTGTAGAGAGTGGTATAATGAATCCTATGGCATGATAGATTCTGTGTAGCCATACTTCAGTTTCAAAAATTATCAACACTGGGTGCCTGGGTGGCTCAGTTTGTTAAGCATCTGCCTTGGGCTCAGGTTGTGATCTCAGGATCCTAGGATCTAGTCCCACAGGGGGCTCCCTGCTCAGCGGGGAGTCCGCTTCTTCCTCTGCCCCTCCCCCCTGCTTGTGTGCCCACGCTCGGGTGCTCTTTCTCTCTCTCACAAAAATAAATAAAATCTTTAAAAAAAATTATCAACCTTTTGGCAACCTTGGGAAAGTTTTAATTGGGTAATTTGTCTGCTTGCAGCCAGCTGCTGATTTGCTCCAGTATAACAGAGCGCAGGTCCTCTACCATGCCCTTTTCAACCACCTGTACACACCAGAGTACAACCTCATTCAGGTAATGGTAAGATTTGTTTATAACTGTGAATCTCAGTTCTCACATTTGAGTGGAAGGTGGTATTATGTGAATAAGGATAGTTGAGACACATTTTCCTCTTTTGGAAAGTGAGGATGATGACTAAGTCATAGCCACCTTGAAAATAAAGAGGTAGCAAATGACTAGTGAAAATGTCTCAGTACTAAGCAGGCATCCACATTTCTGAGTCTCCTTGGAGGAGCCAGTGCTTTGTCTTCATCGGGGTCAATTATATATCACTTGAGGGTGGCTTTGTCTGAAAAGTTCTATTTTTATTAACTTGTGTCCTTCTCTGCCTCTTTGTATCAACACACACTTGAAACTCTTTGTATGTTGGATATTACATTGTCATTCTTCCTTCCAGAAGACAGTGAATACCTACTGTGTGTGACTAACCATTGTAGGTTCCAAGAGTGAATGGATCAGACAGGGCTTCTGGCTTTAAGAAGCCCTTTGGAAAGACATGTAAATGAATGAGTATTTATACATGTCTATAGTACAGTGTGATGAATCTATTAAGAAGAGGTTTGTAGAGAGTGCAGTGGGTGTCCAGCAAAGGGCGGCTAACCAGGCTTGGTGGTCTTGGGATGGTTTTAGGAGGATTTGGTGATATTTGGTGATATTTGGTGAAGGAGGTGATATTTGAAGGATGAACAGAAGTTTCTTGGGGGGGGAAGAACATTCTGAAGACAAAAGAAACAAGTTATATAAAATCAGAGGTAGAAATAACCTCTTCTTTTATGCTTGTCCTTCCTTACCCTCTCTCCTCTGCCACCTTTTGTTTTAAATATTAATTTAAGTATTAAATTGAAAATTCAGGCACCGACAGCCAAAAAGTTTAGGGCTCTTTAGATGACGGTTTAAAAACAAAACTAAGAAAAGAACCCAAAAATCCCAAGAGAGCTAGAAGGGCGTGCCTAGACACTGAAACTTCACATAGGGTGGTCAAACTGGACACAAATGAGGACCATCATAGATTCTTTGTAGGAGCAGTTTTATTGTGAGTACGTGTAACTATCAATTAAACTTAGAAGTCTAGTGGCAATAGACTCAGATTCCTAAAATTTCAGTTAAAGTCCCAGCTGTGCCCAAAAAGTCCCATTTCACAGCTTAGCAAAGAGCAGTCTGGAAGAGAAGGTGTTAACTTGTTTGGAGATCATGTAAAACAAGCTTGAAAATATAAAGAAATATACACTTAATGTATTACTGGTATCTTTCAGAATTCTAGGACACGGACCCCAAGGATAGATGAATAAAGTTGCTAGGTCAGTCAGCGAATGTGAATGCAAATGGACGAACAGTTCTTTTCTGTTACTTCCTCCTAGGCTGTGCTCCTGTGTCTGCTGGATTTATTCCCTGTCCTGGAGAAAGGCCTGCACTGGAAGGGAGGTGCTGCTCGACCCACCACGCACTGTGATGAGGTCCTGCAGTTGATCCTGACGCACATGGAGCCAGAGCACCGCCTTCTCTTACGCAGGACCTACGCGAGAAACCTCCCTGCGTTTGTGAAGAGGCGAGTGCCTGGGCTGCTGGTCCGGCCTCCTCTTCAAGCTCGTCTCCTTGGTGCCACATTTTCTCTTTCTTTTTTAGGTTGGGGATCCTAACTGTCCGGCACTTAAAGAGGCTGGAGCGAGTCATCGTTGGTTATCTGGAGGTTTATGATGGACCAGAGGAGGAGGCTAGACTGAAGATACTGGAAACTCTAAAACTTCTCATGCAGTATGCATGGCCCAGGTAAAACAGCCAAGCAGGCAGGTGTGCCAAGAGGGGCAGAACTCAGCCAATTTTCTCTTCAGAACTTGCCGAAGTGTACTTCCAATACAGAGTCTTTTTTTTTTTTTTAAGATTTATTTATTTCACAGAGAGAGAGACAGCCAGCGAGAGAGGGAACACAAACGGAGAGTGGGAGAGGAAGAAGCAGGCTCCCAGCAGAGAAGGGAGCCCGATGCGGGGCTCGATCCCAAAACCCTGGGATCACGCCCTGAGCTGAAGGCAGACGCTTAGTGACTGAGCCACCCAGGCGCCCCTCCAATACAGAGTCTTAAGCACATGCCTTATATTTGAATATCTTCCATTTTTACATTTCTATTGGATTTTGAACTGAGGAAGTCGCATTGAAAAGATAAAATACACCCATTGTTATTGCAGGTGTACCTCTCTCTAGATTTATAATGCATATTAGAATTTCAAAGGCCCTTTAGAAGTGCTACAATAGACATGCTTAACTTTGTTCACCCCAAGGTTTTTAAAATCTAATTGAGAGCGGAGAACTTCATGGCACATTACTGAACACCTGAGAGCAGTGACCAGGCGAATACTAATTGAGGATATGATTGCTTAGAAAGCATTACAACTCTGGCTGGAAGTTAGTGTCAGGAACAGTAAACTGGAAAGTAAATACTTTCTTGCACGGACAACAAAGTTTAATTCACCGAGTCCGTTGCTCCAACAATGTCTGTATCTGTTCTGAACCATAATACTCTAATTTCAATGGAAGATTCCCAAAGTCTTTACCCTTAGTTACATCTGTAACTGGACTGCCTTTGTTGACTTCTGGTCTTTCTCTCCTACTGAACTGTAAGCCTGCCCTAGGATCCTGAGTATAGGAAAGTTTATGCAGTACCTGGTTATTAAATACACAAGTACTAGAAGAATGAATGGACTAGAACAGACTGAATGGATGGATGAATGAAATTGAATCCAGTTAGTGTTGCCAGGCCTCTGAAGAGCAGACTAGGTTCTAAGTAGAGATTGGCAGGTGTAAGCAGGAAGGTTAGAAAATGAATGTCCTGTATGGAAGGAGCGGGGCTGGGGAGTGGGAAACAGTGGGTTTTATGTTGATGACAATTAAGAGAGCTGAGCAGCAAACAATATAGGAAACCGCTTAATATTTATTAAATCAAGGGATGCAAACTTATTCTTCCAGTCACATTTCTGTCCAGAGATATGGTTTAGTATGCATGTTTTCCCACTACAAATTACTTTTCAGCTCCAATTAAGGCTTTTACAAGGTTTATTATTAAAAAAAAGTACATACGATTTACCATTTAAAAGTAGACTCTGACATTAAACACCTTCACAGTTCGTACAACCATCACCATTATGCTTTTCCAGAACTGTTTTTTATCAAGATAACAACTTTCAGAAAGGGTAGTAAGTTGAAGTAAAGGCTGGGCTTAACTGATGTAAGCCAGGATCTGGAACTAAGTGACAGATAATTCTGTTTGACAGAGAGTTCCCAGAAACCAAGCTTATTCCTCTCACTTTAACTTCTAGGCCCAAGACTGCATAAAAGTTCAAGTACTGTGGACCATTTCCTTTTCTCTGGCCCAGAGTCTAAGCTCCTACTAAGGGGAGATCCTAGTTCTCCCTTTTCAAGAGGGATTATTTCCTTACAGTAGAACCAAACTTCTGGAAGGGAACAAGGTATTCTTAGGCCAGAGCGTGTAAATGGGTACACACTACGCTGCAGAGGAAAAGGGGGGCTCGAAGTCAAGAAATCTGATGTCTCGTCTCTAATTCTGCTTCTAGTTCCACGGTCTTTAGGTCATTTCACTTCAGTTCCTTCATTTAGGAAATGAGGGCTTTACCACTTAGATGGCCTTCGAAATCTCAGCTTTAATATCCTGATTTACAGTATGAACATAACTTTTTCTTCTTGATTCCAGAGTTTCCTGTAGACTTGTGGTGTTGCTGAAGGCTCTTCTGAAATTGATATGCGATGTAGCAAGGGATCCAAACCTTACACCTGAGCCTGTTAAGAACACCTTATTAGAGGAAGCCACAGATTGCCTCATTCTCCTGGACCACTGTTCTCAAGGACAGGTGAAGGTAAGAGAGTCTGCAACCTGGTCCTTAAGTAGTTCCTATGACTGATGATAATTTGCTGTTCACATGCCTGACCAAGTCTGTAAATGAACATGGAGGGTTCAGGTCCCCAACTTGGAGACCACTAGCCTTCAATAGAGGTTGATTAACATCTTATTTTTCCTTTAAAGCTATTCAGAACCATTTAGACCAAAAGGCAGGAGGATTAGGAGAGTTCTCCGGGGTGAGGACAGAAAATGCACAGAAGATTAAGAGTTTATAAAACATAAGTTTTATTTTAGTCATCTGAACTTTTTTTTTTTTTTAAATGATGAAGTAATGAGCTATAAGCCACCGAGGAGTAATAATATAAGTAAAATGATTCAGATCCCAGAAATGTTTCCAGTTTTTCCGGGGCAACTGTATTTTTCCATATTCGTATTTATCCACATGGGAATTCTTCCTTTAGCTTCATATTCCACCAAAGTTAACTTCTCAAAGCCAAAGCATATAAGAGCTATGTGTGTGTATTTATATATATTTAATAAACTATTGCCTCAGTTCTTTCCCCATTTAGAAATCTTCAATTTAAAGTTATAAAGCAGCTTGAAAAGAAATTCATATCTTAAAAATATTTAGAGATAGTATAGTTTGTTCTTTTATCAGTTTATTCAAATGACTTTGTGTTGGCTCTTTCATCTCAGGCAGTTTTCGAGCCCTGGATCCAATCTGATTTGCATTGGCTCATATTAACCTGCTTCTTCCTGAGCCAGCAGGACACTTCTGTGCACGCCAACACTGTTTTTAACGTTACACCTGTTCCACGAACTGTGCTCTAGTCTTGTCTGTTCTTTCTTTCTTTTGAGTATGGTACCAAGAAAGAAGAACCAAGGTAAAAGGAAAAGAGATACCAATTAAAAAGAAAAATCAAAGCCTGTTTGGTTTCATGTTTCAGGGTCTCCTGGTCAAAACTCTCCAAAGCTGTGAAGACAGCAAGGTGGTGAACTGTATCAGGAAAGTGCAGCAGGTGTCTGAAGGCGCATCCTACGACGGAACTTAAATTTGTCTTACTTTCCTAAAGCAGGAAGGCTTTTCTTCTTGTTCCGATTGTGTAAATGGAATTATTTAAGAAAAAAGGTATTTTCATACTAAACATTATAATGTAGACCTTCTTTTTCCTTCTTTTGTTCCCAAAGAAGTAGGGAAAAGAGAACAAGAAAAAAAATGAAGTCTGGACATTTCCAAATTAAGTTGGGGGTGGGGGGAGAGGACGCCAAGGAAACGGGTGGATAACATTTAAAATTTAGAAATATTTACACCCACAAATTCATCTGTTAAGCTTCTTAGGCTCAAGCTGTTACTTCAAAGCATATGCCAACGCTATAAAAATACTCTGTTCACAACTTAAGGCTTCCTCTGCTCCCTCCCAGATTTCTTGCCCCACAGAAGTAGCATAAATATTAAAAACACAAATATTGTGTTAAATACCATATGAAAGAGCAAAAACTGGAGGTGTGCACATGTTTATGGTGAAAGAAAGGAGGATGTTGGAAATGTTCAGTCCTGTTTACAAATGTCTGAAGAAAAGTCACGTAGTTTTGGCCTTGGCCACAGGCTCTGTCTCCTGCTCATACTCTATCTCCACGTAGGCTCGTTTTCTCCGCAAGGGTCCTTTCAAGGGTGTTTTGCCTTTATGTCTGGCATCAAGGGCCTTTTCTTCTTCCTCGCTGGAGGATTTATCGTCTTGGTCTTCATCACTGCTGGCATCCAGTTTATCCATATCCTGATATGGGGAGGGAAAGAAAAGAGAAAATGCTAGATTCAAACCCCAAACTCCTTTCATTGTACTCCAGTTTAGAACCAGAGAATTTATTTGCCTGTTCCAGAAACCTTCTTTTCCCCGAGGGCCAAAGGACATCTGTTTTTGCCCAAAATCTCACCTCAAAATCACTTATGTCACTCTCATCCACCTCCTCGTCTTCCACAAACTCTCTCTTTCCCACACCCTAAAATAAAACGTAACTGTTATGTTCAAAACACAGAACGAACATTCAGCTTACACATCCAGTTTTATTCTTTGATAAGTCAGTGCGTAACGAACAAACAGATTCATAGTCTACTTACTAGGCTCAACCCAAACCGACTTACTTCCAAGTTTAATACTTCTGATTTAAAAACATTTCAGGGATATCAATTCTCATGCCTAATATAAATCATTACAGGTAAAACATCCTCATTTTAATTTGTTAAAAAAATTAGTATATAGGTAGGGCTTTAGAAACAATTCTGTACATTTCATTAAACCTATGAATTTCAAATATCAAAAAAAGGTTACTACTAGGAAAAGTACACCTGTGTGCCTATGTGAGTGTACCATGTGATTTAGCAACTACTTGCTAAATCTGGCCTTTTCCTAAAAATACAATCATTCAAGTACCTCCTCTATATCAGTAGTGAAATTAAATCCTGTATAATTTCAGTAGGTTCCTTAATGGTATAATCTGTCAGCTGATGAGGATTCATTTGTCCCCTTGCAGGAAAAATTTTAGAATGCCGATAAGTAAAACTGTCAATGTGTAGCTTGTTGGCTGAACTAAAATTAACCCCATGATAGAAAAAAATGACCAAAGAATTATTTTTGGTTCAGGGAATGAAAATAATATTCTGTCTCTCAAGTACACATGAAGAGCTCTAGTTCTACAGATTACTGCTTGATGAAGCAAAAACAAACAAGGCTTACTTCTTCATCTTCGTCATCTTTTTCCTCAGAATCTGAAGAGTCACTCTCTGCCTCCTGCTGTTCCAGGGCCTTGTCGAAGGCATGAATGGGGAAGTTGTAGATGTCGCCATACTGAGGAAACAGAACACACATCGGCTGTAATGGCATCTCAATCTTACACTTGAAGTCCACTGTCCAATAAGCATATTCCTCAGTGATTAAACGAGAATATTTAATTTGATAAGTAGTATTTCTGTATTAATTTTAAGCCTAGAACGGACAATGTCTTTAAAAGCACATTTTAAATAACCAGTGGTTAAAATCAAACAGGTAACTTCCCTGAAGAATAGAAGCATATCACTTAAAACTTAGAAGTTTATAAAACACATGGGTTGGAACAAATGTAAATTTACTGACAAAGGAAATAATAAGGAAAAGTAAGTTTTATAAATTTTTGTCTTATAAATGACACTAATTTTTAAAAAGAATTAAAAACTCATTTTAAAGAACCTTAGAAGACTAAGGTAATATGCAGGAGGATCAAACTGCATGCCTTTTTTACGGAGATCTGGAATTGTTGCCTTGGGTACAGGACTGGCAATACGGTGCAAAGGCAAAGGTCTCTTACACTGAATAGAGTGTCAGGGGGACCGGAGCACTGTATGTGTTTCTGTCAGTGAACTAAAATGGGAAAGCCAAGGCTTACGTATTTGTTTTATTCCAGGAACAAAAATCAAAGTGAAGATCTTTCCAGCATCTTTGATGATAAAACACATTTCCCACTATTTCCTAGCATGATACTATTGGTCTAAAAAATAAAATTTATATCCCAAAGCTCCTAGCTTTCTCACCGTATCTTGTTTCAGTCTCTCCAGCAATTCCTTTTCAATAGCATTATCCAGCTGAGCAGCTATTAATGCCTTTTCCTGTAACAGACAAATTTGAGTAAACCCATTTACTCCATTAATACTCATTTTTCAGCCTCTAGAAGTGGAAGAACCCATCAAGTTTTTATTTAAAAAGAATCACTTTTTTCCCCTCCTGCTATCACTGGGATTTGTGCCTCTCCAGCCAGATATATTCCTGCCTTCAAACCTTGGGAACCTGTTATTTTTAAAAATTCCAATGGTTTTATACATAGCATTCTAAATTATATTCTAACGAGGCCTTTCATAGATACACAAAGCATGCAGATCTATATACATTTAAGTGTCTTAGAAAATGAGCAATCCTGAAACAGATTTTGTAAAAGCTGAGAGAGGGAAATAGAGACTTTTACTCATCCTTTTTCTAAAACCATGTTAGATTCCATGTGACAGAAAAATAGATTAAAAATCTCTTCCTCCAGTGATCTCACTGAAAATGATACATGGTATCAACCTGCACCAGTCACAACCAAAACATAAAAATCTAACTTCAGTCTATCTTTCCAGCCTAAGGCTGCATTAATTTAGTAGTAAAGATCAGAAAAGATTTTAAAGTCTCATATACTGAAGGTTTGTTAGAATGACAAACAGTGTGCAGGATAAATCACAGGGAGACTGGGGCACAAGATCAGTTAAAAGGCTATCGTAATGTTCTGCACTGTTCTCTAAAGTGGGTGCTCACACCTCAAAGGCGATCCACTGAGATGCAGGCAGAAAACAGTCAAAATTGCGGTGTATTTTTTCCTTAAAAACTGAGCGTTATTATTATTTTTTTAATACATACTGACATTGGTGCCTTAACTCTGGCCATAAAGCAAATAGCTGTGTGTCAGATACAGTAAGGAAGATAGCCTAAGGGAAAACTACGGCAGAGTCTGAAAGTGGGGAGCTCACTACTTCATTCACATGATTACAGCATACAGCAGCTGATGTCTGCTTACGTGGATTTACAGATGATACTAAACAGTTTGCAATACGATAGCAGTAGTTCTAAAGATACGCTATTTAATTGTTTAGTACTTAAAAAGAGCTGCACAACTTAAAGAATTATGCATTTTTCACAAAAAGAAAAACGTTTCAAATTTTCCAAGATGACAAATGACTGTGTAATATGTAACAACAAAAGTTTTAAAAAATAAATACGCTTACTCCATTCTTTCAAGAGAAAAGCAGTATTTTAACAGTGAGTTGAAAATGTTTTTAAATAAACTTGTTCTGTGGGTGGAACATTTGAGAAAGAAAAGTGATTACATCTATAAGTGACACTGAAAACATACGCCTCCCATAAATGCAGCAAATCACACACTCGAACAATCTGGAAACGTAATTTTCCAGCCCATTTAAAAATCCACCAAATCGACAGTTTTCAGAGGGCTTCAGACTTATTTGGTTAAAAGCAGAACAACTTAGTTTCCTCTGAAAGGCTTGCAAGCACACCTGTTGAGCAATGCAGAACTGCTGACGAAGGATGAAAAATGCAGAGCCAGTACTTAGTGCAAACAACCAACGATGCACTCCCTGACGCGTCTCTGACGTACCTATCCGTTACAACAGCCAGTAAAAACAAACTTCTTAGCGAAGAACCAGACCTTCATTTCACCACATCAATAACAGGTATGTTACTTACGTACCTATTAGTGCAAGTACACATGTACAATAATATTTATCATAATATACCAGGGAGGATAGGTTCAAAAATTTCTTTGGTGAGGAGTCACAACGGTTTGGAGACCAATGCTATAATAGACAGGAAGTCCAAAACTCTTTATGAGTAATGGGAACAAAAGCACCAAATTATTAAAGTGATTTCTTGATAGGATATGACAAATGATCAGGGAAATGCCTCTTGGTAGAGGGGGAAGTATGAACAGCAAATACCTAGAATAACTGGACATTTCAACTTGTAAGGAAAAACTAATTGCTGGGTCTTGAAAAGCAGAAGAAAAGTCAATTTGAATGAGGTACCAGTGAGGTAGACCGGCAGACTGCTCTCTGTGACAAAGGTTGGCGTTTCCTGTCTAGATTTTCTATGGACAGCACGGTATTACCATCGCTATTAATTAATCTGGTAACAAAGCTGCCTAGTTTACTACAAAGAAACAGATAATCCAAATCAATTCCTTATAACCAATTTGAAAATCCAAAAAAAACTAAATTTAGTGGCCTAATTCGACCTGAACTGACATAAGGCTCCCTAAAAAGTTTTCTGAAATTCCATCTAGTGTGCACCTTCTTGTATTTCACTGCAGAGCTATTAGTGTATCTGATTAGAATGTTCAAACCCTGGAGACCCAAATAAACAAAAGTACTAATGAAAGAGGAGAAATAACCACCAATACCACAGAAATACAGTGGTAACAATATTATGAAAGCCTGTATACCAACATTTGGACAACCTAGTAAGAAACGGATAAATTTCTAGACACCTGTAACCCACCAAAACTAAAACAGGTAGAAAAGAAAATTTGAACAGACCAATTACCAGCAATGAAATTGAATCAATAATCAAAATGCTGCCCAAAAACAAAAATCCAAGACCAGATGTCTTCACAGGCCAATTCTACCAAACATTTAAAGAAGAATTATTACCCATTTGTCTCAAACTATTCCAAAAAACAAAAGGGGAAGGAAAACTTCCAAATTCATTCTATGAGGCCAGTATTACCTTGATACCAAAACCAGACAAAGACACTACAAAAAAAGAGAACTACAGGCCAAAAGATCTCACGAATACAGATGCAAAAATCCTCAACAAAATATTAGCAAATGAATCCAACAGTACAGTAAAAAAATCATATATCATGATCAAATGGGATTTATTTCCAGGATGCAAGGGTGATTCAATATTCGCAAAACAATCAATGTGATACATCACATCATTCAGAGAGAGGATAAAGACCACAGGATCATTTTGACAGATACGGAAAAAGCACTTCACAGAGCACAACATCCATTCTTGATAAAAACTCTCTGCAAAGTAGGTGTAGAGGGGACATATTTCAACATAATAAAGTCCTTATATGAAAAACCTACAGCCAAAATCATCCTCAATGGGGAAAAACTGAAAGCTTTTCCGCTAAGGTCAGGAACAAGACAGGGACGCCCACTCTCACCTTATTCAACATGGTACTGGAAGTCCTAGCCACAGCAGTTAGACAACACAAAGAAATAAAAGGCATCCAACTGGTAAGTAAGAAGTAAAACTCTCACTGTATGCAGATGACATACTATAAATAAAAAACCCTAAAGGCTCCACCAGAAAACTGCGAGAACTGATAAACCAATTCAGTAAAGTCGCAGGATACAAAACCAATGTACAGAAAACTGTTTCATTCCTATACACTAATAAGGAAGCAGCAGAAAGTGAAATTAACAGAACAATTCCATTTACAACTGCATCAAAAACGATAAAATATCTAAGAATAAACTTAATCTAAGAGGTGAAAGACTGTATTCTGTAAACTACAAAACAGTGATGAAAGAAATTCAAAAGGATGAAAAGAAATGGAAAGACATTCCACTCCATGCTCGTGGGACGGAAGAGCAAATACTGTGAAAATGTCTACAGTACCCAAAGCAATCTACACATTAAATGCAATCTCTATCAAAATACCAACAGCATTTTTCACAGAACCAGAACAAACAATCCTAAAATTTGTACAGAACCACAAAAGACCTTGAATAGGCAAAACAATCTTGAAAAAGAAAAACAAAACTGGATGTATCCCAATTCCAGATTTCAAGTTATATTACAAAGCAGCAGTAATTAAAACACTATGGTACTGGCATAAAAAGAGACACATAAATCAATGGACTAGAACAGAAAACCCAGAAATAAACTCACAATTACACGGTCAATTAATCTTTGACAAAGGCATAATGAATATACATACAACGGGAAAAAGTCTCTTTAACAAATAGTGTTAAGAAAATGGACAGCCACAGGCAAAAGAATCAAGCTGGACCACCTTCTTTCACCATACACAAAAATAAACTTAAGATGGATTAAAGACCTAAATATGAGACCCAAAACCATAAAAATCCTTGAAGAGAGCACAGGCAGTAACCTCTCTGACCTCGGCCATAGCAACATTTTTCTAAATATGTCTCCTGAGACAAGAGAAATGAAAGCAAAAATAAACTATTGAGACTATATCCAAAGAAAGTTTCTGCACAGCAAAGGAAACTAAAAAGCAACCTACTGAATGGGAGAAAGTATTTGCAAATGATATATCTGACAAAGGGTTAATATCGAAAACATAAAACAAATAATCCAATTAAAAAATGGGCAGAAGACATGAACAGACATTTCTCCAAAGACATCCCGATGGCCAACAGACACATGAAAAGATGCTCAACATCACTCATCAGGGAAATGCAAATCAAACTACAATGAGGTATCTCCTCACACTGTCAGAATGGCTAAAATCAAAAAACACAAGAAACAGTAAATGCTGGTGAGGATGTGGAGCAAAAGAAACCCTCTTGCACTATTGGTGGGAACGCAAACTGGTGCAGCCACTGCCCAACAGCATGGAGATTCCTCAGAAAGCTAAAAACAGAACTACCCTACAAGCCAGGCATCGCACCACTGGCTATTTACCCAAAAAATACCAAAACACTACTTCAAAGGGATGCATGTACCCCTCTGTTCACTGCAGCATGATTTACAATAGCCGAAGCATGGAAACAGCCCAAATGTCCACTGATTGATGAATGGATACAGAAGCGTATATATATGTACAATGGAATATTACTCAGCCATAAAAAAATGACATCGTGCCATTTGCAATGACTTGGATAGAGCCAGAGAGTATAATGCTAAGTGAAATAAGTCAGAGAAAGACAAATACCATAGGATTTCACTATGTGAAATTTAAGAAACAAAACAAGAAAAGAAAAAAAAATCATAAAGACAAACCAGGAAACAGACTATTAACTAAAGAAATTGATGACTACCAGAGGGGAGGTGGGTGGGAAGATGGGGGAAGTAGGGGATGGGAATTAAAGAGGTTTACCATGGGGGAGAGGGGAGAAAAAAAGAAAAAAGAATGCTCAAGCCCTGCAGAGAATAGTAAGAAAGGCAACATACCAAGGTCGGATTTCTGAAACATTTAACCTCAAGAATTTCAGACAAGGTATTCCTTCTGTTCTCCATTATATAGATCCCCAAGAACCCTTATTTTAACCTGCCCTGAAAGTCATAATCTTAAAATATGAATATCCAATATCTTACCCAATACATTAGTGAACCCAAGGCCTGAACAGTTCGTAGACGATAGTGACTGAATCTTTCTCATGATCCCTACCTACACACCCCTACCCTCAATGAAAATACAGAAGCTATGAATACCAAAATGGTAGGTTACCTCTCTTCTTTTTTCCCTCCGTTCCACCTTCTTACTCAAGGGAACAAGTTTCCTCCTACAGAAAATAAAACACATTATCAGAAAACCAAAGTGCACATTCTGTGTGTTCCTTTAAAAAAAAATGAGAATGGGGTGGCTCAGTCAGTTAAGCGTCTGCCTTTGGCTGACCCCAGGATCGATCCCAGGATCGAGTCCCACATGGGGTTCCTTGCTCAGCAGGGAGCCTGCTTCTCCCTCTGCCTGCCACTCCCCCTGCTTGTGCACCTGTGCTCTCTCACTGACAAATACTAAAATCTTTTAAAAAAATGAGAAGAAAAAAGGATTGGAGTTGATTTTGTACCGCTCAGCTCAATACAGCCAAGATTATATATACTTAACAATTTTCTAGGTGTTTAATGCTATAAAGTCAGACGTTTTCACATTTATTTTAATGTGTATTTTACTTTTTGTTTTCTTTAGGCATTCTGAGACTTCTGAGGGCATTCACTAGGCCAAGATTAATGCTTCAGTTAACAAAGAAAAAGAGTTTTCTGTAGAAGACTGCCATCTTCAGCTTTCTCTGAAGGTCACAGTGAAAAAGTATTAGGATCTACCACTCCTTAGGAAGATAATCAATTAACTGAATTTCACATCACTTTTAAAAATTAGTTTTCAGTGAATTCAGAGTAAAGTTCTTACATTCTTATCTATTCAAAATTTTTAGGTCATTGTCAATTCCTTAATTTTATGATTCTGTCAGGGAGTTATAAAGAAAATTTTCTGAAGCTGCTTTTCAGACAGGGAGGGGATCATTAAGTTTTACTATACTGCTTTTTAAATCCTGCAACATCAAAGGGCACAATTTCAACTGAAGGGAAACTTCTTTTTTTTTTTTTTTTTTAAAGATTTTATTTATTTATTACAGCCAGCGAGAGAGGGAACACAAGCAAGGGAGTGGGAGAGGAAGAAGCAGGCTCATAGCGGAGGAGCCTGATGTGGCGCTCGATCCTATAACGCCGGGATCACGCCCTGAGCCGAAGGCAGACGCTTAACCGCTGTGCCACCCAGGTGCCCCAGGGAAACTTTCTTCTTGTCAGCATGTCATAAAAGGTTGTCCAAAATTGATTTAATAAGAAGCATTACTAGAGATTTCACAATCACTCATCTTCCTAATATGACCCATGAAAAGATAGACTTAAAAAATAAATATAATAAATGAATGACCTAAATACTTACTGTCGCTTTAGTGTAAGTTTTCTAATTCGAATTAGGTACTGGGTGATCTTGGTGAACCTCTGCTTACACTTGTGTCGAATGAAACGGGGCCAGTAAATTAGATTTTCATCTATTTGCTCCAGTGCTTTCTCATAGTTTTTATGAAGCCGGACCTATCAAACAGAAAAAGAAAGCTTAAAGAGTAAGGATAAATTATTAGGTCTTCACTGCTATGATACTCATGGGGCCTAATGAGGTTGGCTTCAGAAATTTAATCCAGAGGTGCCTGAGTGTTCAGTTGGTGAAGCCTCTGACTTTTGATTTTGGCTCAGGCCATGATCTCAGGGTCCTCGGATCAAGCCCTATGTTGGCTCTATGCTCAACAGGGAGTCTGCTTCTCCCTCTGCCTACCCCCCACTTCCCCGCTTGTACTCTCTCTCTCTCAAAAACAAATAAATCTGAATTAAAAGTTTAATCCAGCTATGGTCAAGGAAGACAGAAAAGCACATGGCATTTTTGCTCTTGATTAATGATCATTGTAATTTTATGTCCTAAGTCTTACCCGTTCCCAGAGACGCCTAGGAAAAGCTGCTCGCTCTATAACCTTCATATACAAGTAGCACTGTCCTGCAGGATAAAGTAAATGCCATTAATATTATTTACAGAGAGACTACAGAACATCCTTCTAAAAGCTGCTGACTAGTTCTCATGGAAGTTAAAACTAAGGAGTTACCTTTCTCTTCTTTGATAGTGGCATACTGACTGTTTGCCAGGGGACAAGACGACCGATTACACAGTCCAGTCAGGCTATATTCATTTCTGCAAAAACTCTGAGTCTTAGTTCTAGAATGGGAGGAAAAGAGCAAAAATTATAAGATGGGTGACCAAGAGGGCAACTGAAGGAATCTTTGCTCAAGCTGAAAATCTAGACTCACCTTATTTTAAAGGAACAAAACTGCTTGTTTCCTAGTGTATCCCAGATAACCTACAAGACAAAGAAAAAACCTATTTCAATTGCTCTGACCCAACAGATGGGAGTATTAACTCAAGAAAACAATGCCCTAGGGCAGTGCCCCTATTTACTGAGGAAGTCTCAAAGAAGTCTTTTGAGGAATGAGAGGAGGAAGAAATGCTTTGTAAAACAGTCTGATTTGTTTTCTTTTTACACAGATTCTTGTAGAAAAAGTATATACAAACTGGCAATAACCATCACCCTATGACCCACAGATAAAATTTCATTGGAATTTTGTAAATATTTCTGAATTTTTTCTGTACCTGTACATTCCAACGAGTACGCCTATATTTTTAACAGAAATGAGAAGTATATATATTTTGTAACATTCCTTTTTTACTTAATATGTTCATTATCCATTGTAAAAGGCTGCACAGTACTAGACTGTTGGATATATGTACTGTAATTTGATCTCATCTGGCAAAGAAAATCATCTACTGCTTTCTTCTACTAACATACTCTTTATTCTTTCAACATTGATTGTATGTTTAATTTATATAAGGCACTGATATCTCTAACTCCTGACAAGCAGGAGGTACTCAAGTATTTGCTGAATCAAGGAAGGTATAGTTCCCCCTATCTGCTTGGGGGGAAGAAATGTAAACAAAACATCACAAAGTATCAGTCTAAGTGCCACAAAAGAAGTTTATAAGAGCCTTTGAGTGAGCTGCCCTGAGGAACTGGGAAAGGCTTTAAAGAAGTTAAAGCCTAAAAAATAAGTGTAAAGGGGCGCCTGGGTGGCACAGCGGTTAAGCGTCTGCCTTCGGCTCAGGGCGTGATCCCGGCGTTACGGGATCGAGCCCCACATCGGGCTCTTCCGCTATGAGCCTGCTTCTTCCTCTCCCCCTCCCCCTGCTTGTGTTCCCTCTCTCGCTGGCTGTCTCTCTCTGTCTAATAAATAAATAAAATCTTTAAAAAAAAATAAGTGTAAACAAATAGAACAACATTTTTGGAATTTTATAGACTGTGTGTTTGGTGGGGGACGACAGGAAAAGGTGAGAGGAAATCAAACTGGGAAAGTAGGAGCTCATTATAGCCTGTAGCTTTAAATATCATCTGTAAGTTGATGACTCCCAAATTGTCATCTCCTGGTCAAACTTCTCTCCTGAGCCTAAGTATATATACACCCAACTGTCAACCTGACATCTCCGCTTGGATGTCTGAAAGGCATCACACACATTAACAACCAAATGAAGCTCTCTATTTCACATCTCTCAAAATACTGTTTTCCTTCCCCATCTCCACAAATATAACCCCCACTGAACTATTTGTCCAAATCAAAAAATCCTTTGATTTCTCCCTTTCCCTCTTCACTGAATACCGATAATACAGATCTCAAATCATCCACTTCTTTTCCTCTCCACCATTACTACCTTGGTTGAAACTACTTTGAGCATACTCTAGTCTCCTTGCTTTCATTCTTTCTCTCCTTCAAAAGCCTCTCACATAACTACACAACTTTTCACAAAATAAGTCAGAGGTCATTTCCCATTAGAAGCCCTAAAAATACTTCCTACAAGACTCTACATGATCTTGCCCTGCAAGCATATCCAACTTCATTACCTCTCTCTCTTCCCTCGATTCCTACAGCACAGGTCACACTGGTATTCTTTACTATATTCCTTCTCTCTTACCTCCAGATCTTTGCCTTTTACTGTTCCCATTGCCTGGATTTTTTGCTTTTCCCTCAGCCCATCAATGACGGCTCATTCGCATCTTTTACATCTCAGCTCAAATGTCTTCCATTTAGGAAAACCTTCCCAGATCACCTTTGTCTGAAGTAGTCTCTGTTAATTACTCTCTACTTCATCAACCTTGGTCTTTCTTTCACAGTATTACACAGTACAAGGGTATTCAATTTGTTCACGTGTTTACCATGTGTCTCCTCCACCAGAGTGCTCCAGGAAAGCAGAGGTCTTTTGTCTGCTTATTAAAAACTAAATCTTAAGTACCACAGTGCTTGGCACACCGTAAACACTTTTGTATTTCTCATACATGTAACTAAACAAATGAATCGAGGATGCTTCCAAAAAATTATAACATGGGCAGACAACAGAGCAAATGTAAAGAAAAATCTAACACGGAAAAAGCAAATTTAAAAGTAACATACACGTGGAAGAAAGGGATCCTTAAATTTCATGCCCAAACTTGGCCATACCATCCCCCCCTTACCCCCACCCGCGCCTCCTACGTCCAGTGACACCACAGGCAAAGTCCTTCATTGCTGGGTACCACGGACTAGATAAGCCAACCCTGTATATTGAAGTGACTGTGCTCCAGCCCCTTCACCCAGCTAAGGGAGCGGGATGGGGATCCCGGGTAAACACGTGAGGGCCGCACGCTCGGAATTCGGGGTTCTGGAAACCTCGGTTCTGGAGCAACACGAAGCTAATGGGCCAGCTGAGTATGTGGCTTCTGAGTCTCCTAAAGCAAGAGAACCCAGGTGGCAGAGAAACACGACACTCACATCATCTGACTGCATGGTGTCCGCGGTTCAGCTGCAAAGCCTTGCCAGATCTAGGGAGCAGCCATGCTTCTTCCGGAAAATCACTTCCGGAGAGCCTAATCTCACCTATCGCGAGAGTGTTGATTTCTCGGCTTTGCCTAGCGCCCCTTGGCGGCGTAACTCCGGCGTTAGGTCCGTCACCGCCCTCTCACACCGCTTGGGTCTTGTCCCAGGTCTCCCTCTGGGAACGCAAACCGGGTTAGCGGCGCCCTGACACCCCGCGCAGGAGTCGGCCTGGGGCGCGTAGGCGGAGGTCGCTGGGCCCGCCCTTGTCCAAAGCGCGGTCTTATGACTGCCCCTGAGTATTGGCTGCCCCCGCCGGCGACGGGCCTCCTCTGTCCCGCAGTGCGCTCGGGAAAGCGCGGTCCGCCACCCGTCTGGCCTTAGCGCCTAGCCGTCGGAGCTGCATTACTTTTAAGTCGTTGCCTGGGCTGTGGAGCTCAAACTTGAGACCCTCGCTCCCGCCCTCACTTGCCCTTCACTTAACCCCAGTGACACTTGTGTGGTGTGGCATTGGGTCTTGACCTTTGAAATTCATGGATTAGATGATATTAAAAGAAGACAGAACTTGGAGAATTAACAGTTTTTCCCCTCTTTTTATTTTGACGGGAAAAAGAAAACGTTTAGTAGCTCGCACCGTTTTTCTAAAGAAGGGCGAGTTTAATACCAAAAGAGTAAAAAAAGGCATAATCTCGGAATAAGGATGGGCACTTAATTTGCATATTGCATTTTAATTAATTAAGTATATAATAAATAATGTCATTTTGGGGCATGCAGGTAACAACCATGAATTAGAACCGCCCTGTTGGAAGGGTGCCTGGGTGGTTCGGTTAAGCTGAGGCTTAACTGATTCCACTCAGGTCATGATTTCAGGGTCCTGGGATCCAGCCCCTCCCCGGACTCCTTGCTCCGCGGGGAGCTGGCTTGAGGATTCTTTTTCCCTCTCACTCTGCCCCTCCCCTCCGCTGTCAATCTCCCTCTAAAAATAAATAAATAAATCTTCAAACCAAAACCCACCACCCTCTTGGAAACCATTGATTTGTCACTGGTCTTGGAGCCAAATTTGGGTTATAAAAACCAACTGCTATTTACTAAGTATCTTTGGGCAAATCACCCTTTAGCAAACTATCCCACTTGAAAAATGGGAGTATATGAAGACTAGAGGTATGTTAAATGCATGGTTTACATTGCTTCATAAAAAACAATTGTGATTGTTCTCACTTACTTGTTTTCCCTGGTTTAAAGACCTAGAGGGCAGTCATCACACATACACATGCCCTTTTATGTTAATGAAATCAAGTTTAAAATAATGTGGAAAAGGGGTGCCCGACTGGCTCAATAGTAGAGCCTGGAACTCTTGATCTCCAGGTACTGAGTTCAGCCTACCTTGGGCACAGAGATTGCTTAAAAAGTAAATAAAAAGATGAAGTTTCTTAAGAAATAATAATGCGGAAGAAATAAAAAGCTAGACGTACCACACCACACTCCCCAAATTGTTTTAAGCAGGGGAAGTGATATATTTTTATGTTTGATTTAGAATAATACTCCTTCCCTGCTCACCACCAACAGGTGAATCCAGTGAATAATTTTTAAAACTGATTTATTATTGACATATATTAGTTTCGGTAGTACAAAATAATGATTGATATATGTATATACTGCAAGAGGATCACCTCAGTAAGTCTAGTTAGTATCTGTCACTATATAATTGCAAATTTTTTCTAATGAGAATGTTGAAGATCTACTCTCTGAGCAACTTTCAAATATGTAATACACACTTTTTATATTTAACTATAATCACCATCTGCACATTAAATACCTATGACATTTTTTAAAAGATTATTTATTTATTTTAGAGAGAGAGTGCGTTCGCATACGAGGCGGGCGGGGTGGGGGGGGGAGGCAGAGGGAGAGGGAGAGAGAGAATCTCAAGCCCACTCAGTGCTGAGTGCAGAGCTCAGGGCTTCATCTCATGACCCTGAGATCATGACCTGAGCCGAAGTCAAGAGCCAGATGCTTAACAGACTGAGCCACTCAGGTGCCCCACTATGACATTTTTGTAACTAGAAATGTGTGCGTTTTTACTGCCTCCCCCCAACCATTCTGTTCTCTGTTTCTATGAGCTCTGTTGCCTTTCTGGGTTTTTTTAATTTTTATTTTTTTAAAGATTTATTTATTTATTTGAGTGAGGGGGGAGGGGCAGAGGGAGAGAATCTTCAAGCAGACTCCCTGCTTTGTGCAGAACCCAGTGCGGGGCTCAGTGCGGGCCTGGATCTCATGACCCATAGATCATGACCTGAGCTGAAACCAAAATTCAGACACTTAACTGATTGAGCCACCCAGGGGCCCCTGTTTTTATTTTGTTTGATTCCACATGTAAGTGAGATCATATGATATTTGTCCTTCTCTGTCTGACTTATCTCACTTAGCATAATGTCCTCTAGGTCCAGTACATCACAAATGGCAAGATTTCATTTTTAATGACTGAATAATATTCCATTGTGTGTGTGTGTGTGTCTGTGTGTGTGTGTGTGTGTGTATTCTTATCCACTCATCAGTTGATAGACATTTAGGTTCTTACCATATCTTTGGGTATTGTAAATAATGCTGCAATGAATATGGGGGTACATACCATTAACCCTTCAACAACATGGGTTTGAATTGTGTGGGTCCACTTATATATGATTTTTTTTCAATAAATAAAGTACAGTACTGTACTGTAAATGTATTTTCTTTTCCTTGGGATTTTTAACATTCTTTTCTTAGTTTATGGTAAGAATATAGTACATAATACATACACCAAATATCTATTGGGGTGGGAGTTGGCATGTCCCTAACTCCCACATTGTTCAAGAGTCAACTGTGTTTTTTTTTTTTTTTTTTTTTGAATTAGTGTTTCATTGTCTTCAGGTAATACCAAGAAGTGGAATTACTGGATCATACGGCAGTTCTATTTTTCAATTTTTTGAGAAACCTCCATACTGTTTTCCAGAGTGGCTGCACCAGTTTGCATTCCCACCAGCAGTGCACAGGGAGTCTTTTTTCTTCACATCCTAACCCAACACTTGTTATTTCTTGCCTTTCTGATTGGTGCGAGGTGATATCTCATTGTGGTTTTGATTTTTATTTCCCCAATGATTAGTGATGTTGAACATTTTTTCGTGTGTCCCAACATTTTTTTCATGTTGGTCATCTGGAAGTCTTCTTTGGAAAACTGTCTATTCAGGTCCTCTGTTCATTTTTTTTTTTTTAAGATTTTATTTATTTATGTGACAGACAGCCAGCGGGAGAGGGAACACAAGCAGGGGGAAGTGGGAGAGGAAGAAGCAGGCTCCCAGTGGAGGAGCCCGATGTGGGACTCGATCCCAGAATGCCGGGATCACGCCCTGAGCCGAAGGCATACGCTTAACCGCTGTGCCACCCAGGCGCCCCCCTCTGTTCATTTTTTAATTGGATTGTTTGTTTTTTGGGGTTGAGTTGAAGTTCTTTATATATTTTGGATATTAACCCCTTTTGGATATATCATTTGCAAATGTCTTCTGCATTCACTAGTTTGCCTTGTTGTTTTGTTGATGATTTCTTTTGACATGCAAAGCTTTTTTTTTTTTTGATGTAGTCCCAATAGTTTGTTTTCTGCTTTTGTTTCCCTTGCCTCAGGAGACATTTCCATAAACACATTGCTAAGGGCAATGTCCAAGAGATTGCTGCTTATGTTTTCTTTCAGGAGTTTTATGGTTTTGGGTCTCATACTTGTCTTTAATCCATTTGGAGTTTATTTTTGTGTGTGATGTAAGAAAGCAGTGCAGCTTCGTTGTTTTGTACGTAGCTGTCCAGTTTTCCCAACACCATTTATTGAAACAACTGTCTTTGCCCCATGTTATAATCTTGCATCCTTTGTCATAGATTAATTGACCATATAAGAGTGGGGCTTATTTCTGGACTCTCTATCCTGTTCCATTGATCTATGTGGCTATTTTTACGCTAGTGCCACACTGTTTCGATTACTATAGCTTTTATATCTTGCAATCTGGGGTTGTGATACGTCCAGCTTTGTTCTTCTCAAGATTGCTCTATTTCAGATCCTTTGCAGTCCACACGAAATCTGGGGTGGGTGGATGTGTAGTAGTATATAATTGTTGTCAGATTCTTCTTTGATGAAGTGTGTAAATTGTTGGTCCCTTCCTTCCCAGAGGAGATTTTTATTAGGTTGCTTTTTCGATTCTATCTTAGCACATTATAGGCATTCTTGGCTATATTCTGGATATGAATTCTTTCTTAGATAAATCTATTGCAAATATCTTCTACTCTGGATTGTTTTCCTATCAATAGTGTCTTTGATGAACTTTGATGAACAGAATTTACTTTCAATGATATCCAATTTACCAATCTTTTCCTTTGTCTTTCGTGTTTCTTGAGGTTGATACCATTATTATCACCCTGTTTTTACAAAGAAGTTAATGGAGGTGCTTGGCACTAGAACTCTCAGGGCCAGGACTAGAGTGAGGCAGGCCTAGGGCAGCGTTGAGTCAGGGTTCTGCAAGTGTGCCCAGTGTCTCCTCATATATTGAGCCCTGGATGCCTCCCTGCCTCAACCTAGCCCTGGCCCTACCAAGGTCTTGAATTACCTCCCTACCTATATCCCTTCCCTGGAGGCTAGAGCAAAATAATTCTAACTGGGTTCTCCGAATTTGCAATTCAGTAGCCTGAAGTTAAGTTTTATTTTACTGGCAAATGAGCGTCCGGCTCAGTCTACCAAAGACGGGTACCCGATGAAAGGGACCCAGGTCTCTGCTCTGCGTACCATGTTCTCAGTCTTCCTGAAGGTGGCTGCGTTTGCTTCAGTCCTAGCAGAGTCTGAGACGCAGAGAGCGTCCCACGACTTACTTAAGGGGAGAATTTCAGAAGCCTCCCAGGAACTTTCAAGAACTGCGGAGGCTCTCTGGTGAGGGGAGGGGCAGATGCTCCCGGGAACCCCTGTGGACTGGATTCTAAGCCGGGCACCGGCGAAAACCTGGATCAAGGATCGCTGGGCCCGGGCGCGCGGAGAGTTATCCCGCCTTTCCCAAACTTCCTTTCCGAGTCTTCGCCCCAGCTCAGGCCGGGCGCAAACTGAAAGTGGAAAACCGCGGGGCTGCCGGCCGCCGAGCGAGCCTCCTTCCCCCGAGACAAGGTGAGTGGGAGGCACTGGGGCTTTTCTAGCTGGAGTGATACTTGGTGGGGACAGGGTCTTGATGCCGGGAAACCAAAGGAGACTTCCTGGTGCGCACGGAAGCTGGGAAGCTGCCCGCCGAACTCGCCGCCGCACGACACCGCCTCTTTGTGCCCAGAAGGGAGTGTGTGTAAGAGAAAGACGGAGTTGTGCGCTGCGAAAGAAGCCGAGTCTGTTTTGGGAAACCTTGGGCAGCGCTTTCCAGAGACACCAGCTGAGATTTAAACCTATCGGGGGCTGGACAAGCACAGGTGGGAGCCCGGGGAAGGCCCGCGGGTCCCCGCCGCCGCCGACTGGGGAGTTCTCACGTCCCTCCCATCTGCCAAGATCCTTCCCAGCCCCACCAGTTCCAGAACCTGACTGTGCCACTGTGTGTTGTGAATTGCATCCTTCTTCCCCACATCTTCGCTGATAATCACTTGTTGCTGGAATTGTGCTGAAGTGGTAGCGATTCTGACTGCCCAGCGATAGCGAGCATTGCGTATTTCGTGGAGAAAATGCCCCGGGGGGAGCCCCCAGACTGGCAGGCTTTCGTTATCCATACGCGACCCATTTTTTCGGGATTTTTGCACCCGATTAGCGCCCGCGAAATAGAGCTAATTTTGTGTAAGATGTGGAAATAACATCGATGTGATTTTCATTTTTTGGGTCTCTTTTTAATGATTTTTGAATATGTAGCAGATGTCACGCAAAATGACTGTTTTCCTTAACATCACAGCTCCCAACAGACTGCCCCCTACTCGCTTCCCCATATCCCTAAAATGCGTGCGGTGACTTGGCTGGTTACATTCATTTGCGGAGTGCATGCGCTCTGGCAGGGTATACGGCAAGTTGGTCTTCAGGACCTCGTTCTCCTTGTCCGCCCTTCTTTCCCTCGGCATGAGACTACCCAGAATCTCATGACCAATCTTGGGCTTGCTCGTGATGTCACACTACAACTAGGGCATTGTGTCTGGTTCACCCCGTGGTCTCTCAAAGGGAGGGCTTTCAGGTGTGTCCCGGCTCTCCGCATCGAATAATCAACGCAGGTATTTGCACACTAAAGGGCAGACCCACCAATCTAGAAGCACCGTTATCTCAATTTCAGAAGTTTCTCCTCTGTCTGCAAGCCACAGGCAATGTCCTAGCGTCAGAGGTTCGTTAAGGTCCGCTCCATTTTTGAAATGCTGTAGTAACTCTTCCTTTGCTGGCTTCCTGCTAGATGGCAGTGTGTAACAGTGAATTAAATACACAGCCTTAACTGTTACTGTTGTCTTCTATTCTTCACTTAAAACTGTTTATACTACAAACAGCACACTTAAAAAAATTAAAACTAGGGATGAATTTAGAAAATAAAGAGCAAGAACATAGTTTGGACAAACAATAATGCTTTTACATATGTGTAAGTATTGCTCAGATGCAGACATTTCCAACCCATGTTTAAATGCCTTCTAAAGGTGGAATGTAAAGTGTTGATTTCAGTGGGAATGCATTATCTAATTGTTCCCTATAAACATTATAGGGTTTCTGAACATGGGTTATTAAACATTTTTTAAAAAGTCTCTATTTACAACGTTTTGCAGATATTGATTTCTTTGAGAATAAAATTTGAGTTTTCAAAAGTTCGTGATGAATTACTAAAGAGAATGATGATAAAGTAACTCTAAACTTGTTATATAGAAATATTTCTTTATATTTACAGAACTCTTGGTTTATGGTGACTCAAGTTGTCTTGATCACTATCTCTTTACTTGATCAGCTTTTCTTCCTTGGAGAGTTTTTGCTCCTGGACGCTATTTGTGGGATTGGAGAGCCTCATTTTGGGATGAAACCCCAGGAGAGCCCCTGGTCCAGCCCTTTGTCTTCGGGCATGTGAAGTGTTAGCCACACTGTGTTGATGTTACTTGACTGGTGTCTCACTCCTGATTATATAAATGATGAAAGCAGATGAGGGATTTCAGTTCAGATCTTTTGCCTGGTAGGAAGGTTGTTACATAGTAACCAATGAATCCTTCTTGGAGAAAGAACAGTTACTAAGAAGACCTTACAAGGAGAAAGATGAGAAAGTCTTACTCTTCAGGAGCTGGCGAAGTTCTTAGTGTGATACAGAATCTTCACAATTTTGTGCCCTCACCTCCTTTTAAAAAAACCTGTTCCCTTTGAATGCTTCTATTTGGGGCTTCATATCAGTCTTTTCTGTTTTTTGCCTTTTTTTTTTTTTTTTTGGTCTGGATGTGTTTTAATTTAGTTTCTATATTAAGTTGCCCCACTAAATGAAGTTGTATTAGTATCACATAATTTGAGTGCTTCAGAATGTCTGGAATTTAACCGTTTAAGAGTGGCATCGCCTGGGACGCCTGGGTGGCTCAGTCATTTAAGCGGCTGCCTTCAGCTCAGATCAGACCCTGGAATCGAGTCCCACATCCGGCTCTTTGCTCATCAGAGAGTCTGTTTCTCTCTCTACCTACTCTGCCTGCTGCTCCCCCTGCTTGTGCTCTCTCTCTCTCTGACAAATAAATAAATGAAATCTTAAAAAAAAAAAAAGTGGCATCACCTCCAGTTCTACAGTAGAGATGCGAAGGTCTCAGGCTGCAAATTCTCCCCCACTCCCCGCTGTTAATCACCAGGCTGGTGTCACGTGACTGCCAGTATCCCTTTATCTCCAGTGTTCTTGATCTGTCTCACCTGAAATGTGTGCTTGGTGGAAGACGATGACCTTCCCAGATAGAAATCTACAACCCTAAGCACTCTAGTAAAAACAAACGCTTAGTGAAATATGAAGTCTTTTTAAAAAGAGCGAGGAAAACAAACACCAATCAATGTCAGTAAAGAAAACTGGATGAAAGTGGAAACTGGAACCACTATGCCATGTTCTCCAGGTGCCCAAGGAACAGGTGCGGGCACTAAGGAAGTCTTCTGTAAATTAAGAGTATATCAGCTTTTTAATGTTCAACAAGTGTTTTATATGCATCCAATAAAGCAACTTTAGAAAGTTTCCTGAAATCTGCCAGCTTCCTGCATTCTTTCCACTGCAGTGATAGAAACAAGCATGATGATATGGATCTAGATCTCCCAGCTTGGCATTGGGAGGGGTAAGGCTGGCCAAAGCAGGGGGTCTGGAGAGTCTAGGAGAATGACTGGGGTAGTGAAGGAGGTTGGATGTGCTAGATAGGGACTAGAGCACAGAACAGGAAGCGACCCTCCAGGAATAGTCAGAACAAAGGCTATGTGTGGCGGAAGCTGGAGAAGTAGGGCTGGGTCCAGGGAGTCTTGTTTTCAGACCTAATGCATTTGATCTTTATCTCGAAATCTGTGGGAAGCCATGGATGGATTGTAATCAGAGGAGAGAGATCCAGTTTACATTCCAAAAACAACTCTGCAGCCAGGTAGAGAGTGTAAGGTGCAAGGGGTCAGACTGGTAGGAACACCAGTTGTCAGGCTTATGGAGAAACCAAATAACAATGAAAGAGGAGTGTTGAGGAGGAGAAGTAGCTGAAGGGAGGGGTTGAAAAGCTCCTGGAGAGTTGTCCCAAGGCTCTTAGACCTTCCCACCGGCCTGCCGTCATCTGTCTTTCTCAGGACAGCCGTGTTTAAGGGATATGGTGAGGCTTTACACATTATAAAATGAAAACATGCTTTGGGAGAGTAAGCCTACTTGAGAAATTACACCTTAGTGGGTATCATTTAAGCTTGGTAATTAGATACAGTCCTTTTAAAGATTCTCCCTGGTATCACCTTAAGCTCTGTTTAGACAGTTGCTTATCAAAGATTAGAGGAGAGATGATCAAAGGAGCCTCCCCAGAGCTCTCAGCTTCTGCCTCACCTCTTTACCCTGCCATGGGGACAAGGAGGGAAAGATAGAGACACACAGACTGTCAGGGTCAGAAAACCCCGTGTGTCTCCCAGGGTTACCTTTTCATTTTATACTCAGAGATGCAGGGCAGAAATCATCTTCTGAGTACCATTTCTGGGACCCTTAACCTATACTTTGGACTGGCCCTGCGAGGCTGAAATTTGAAGCTGGCATCCTCAGACTGCTAATTTGCTCTAAGATCCCTCCTCTGTCCATTTTAATTCAAAACAAAGTGGAGAAATTTGAAATTATTTTAGGGTGAGGGTATTGCTGGTTTTGATGGACTGACTAGCTCTTGTGGGAGTGTGGGCTGGTCACGCTCAGCTTCAGACCCCGCTCTGGGCAGCAGATGGCCGGCCCCAGGCAGTGCACGCAAGCCGAAAAATGCATTTCGGAAGCTCAGCTCTAGGGTCAAGAGGGTTGGTTAGCGAGCGTCCGTTTCAGATGTTACCTACCATGGTTGTCTGAACAAGCACACATTGCTTCATCCGGGAAAGGAATGTTCTGGGGCACCCTCTTGGTGGACTCTGAGATTCACCCTGGGGGCAGTGATGAAACAGAAGGGAGCTTTCCTCCTAGAGTCCCCATTGCATGACGCTTACTGACTTTCGCCACGCTCTCTGCAAGCCCATCTGTCCCACCAGTGGGGGGACTGGTGACTGGATGACAAGCTCCTGGGTAATTGATACCATATATTAGATTGATGTGCCCCGAGGTCTGGTTGATGGCTGCATGCTGTAAATCTTAATACCGTCTACACTAACTGGCTCTGTTCCTTTAGTATAGTGGTGGGCATTTAACCACAGCTCGGTCCCTGAGACCTCACTATACCTCTGGCTTTGGGAGCATAAGCTAAATTGAGATTCTTTGGATGAAAGGGAATTTGTAACCTTAAATTCCTCTGTCATAGTTCATACAGCCATGTAAAGACTCAAAAAGGTCCTACCTAGGACAGACCCTAGGACGGCGTTGTGGTAGCTGTAAAAATATCCCAAACTATGTACTCCCATTCTCTCCCCATCTTTTGTTTTCCTTTATTACTGACCCTCTTGGACTCCTAACAAGCGGTCACTGTTTCCCCCATTTCTTTCCTTTCCCGTGAGCCTGGAGACAGGTGACTTGATTTCTAGACCCACTTCAACCTTTAAAAACTATGATCTTGGGCAAATCAACTTAAAGTTGCTGAGGCTCAGTTTCCTTATTTGTGGGAACTGCGAATAAAACCTACCTTGCTGGGGAGCCTGGGTGGCACAGCGGTTAAGCGTCTGCCTTCGGCTCAGGGCGTGATCCCGGCGTTATAGGATCGAGCCCCACATCAGGCTCCTCTGCTATGAGCCTGCTTCTTCCTCTCCCACTCCCCCTGCTTGTGTTCCCTCTCTCGCTGGCTGTCTCTATCTCTGTCGAATGAATAAATAAATAAAATCTTTAAAAAAAAAAAAAACCTACCTTGCTTACTTTACAAGGTTGTTATCAGTAAGATTGAGTGGAGTGATATATGTTAAAATCTTCTGAAGATGATAGAGTTTTATACCCACTTAAGGTGGTAATAATTCATTACCTAATCTGGGTTACATTAATTATAGCTATAATAAATTGCCTTTGCATATAAAACAGAAATTGGATCATCTTCCTGTAAGGCAAGGGAAAGAAATAATGACAGTTAACGTTTATTCTTTACTGTGATGAAACTGAAGCTTAGAAAGATTTAGTAACTTGTCCAAATTTATATTACGCGTAAATGACAGAGCCAGGATTGAAACCCTCAGTGCTATCTCCGCATTTTAGGTAGTTAATAGCTACTAGCATCAACTGAGTAGAAGGGAAGGCACTTTCCAGGTTCTTACAGATTTTCGTTACATTTTCCTCTGGTATACCAGCTGACCGAGAGCGATTCTCTATAGGTATTTTCTCTGATGAAGGCAAATGATCTGTGTTAGTATTATTGGGTGGGAATTTTATAGTCTTCGTTTTTTTTTTTTTTTAAAGATTTTATTTATTTATTCGACAGAGATAGAGACAGCCAGCGAGAGAGGGAACACAAGCAGGGGGAGTGGGAGAGGAAGAAGCAGGCTCATAGCAGAGGAGCCTGATGTGGGGCTCGATCCCATAACGCCGGGATCACGCCCTGAGCCAAAGGCAGAAGCTTAAGCGCTGTGCCACCCAGGCGCCCCCATTCGTGTTAAAAAAAATATAAAAGAATGCATGAACCTCAGAGTCTGACTCGTTTCTGGTTGTAATACTTATCAAAGTTGTAGTGTTGGGTAAGTTAATTTACTTTCTTCAAATTGGGTTTTCTCATCCTTAAAAAAATGAGGACAGCAATCGCTGCTTCGTAAGAGTTGTGGGAGGATTGAATGATCTCATGCATGCGAGCACTTAGGAAGGGCCTTGCTTACAGTAGGTCACTCAACAAATATTAGTGATCTCCTCTTCTTTGGCAAGATGAGTGTTTCTCCTTTTGAAGTTCAGTGGATGGGACAGCAACATACTTTAGATGAACTCAGCTTTGTTTTAGACTTAAAAGTATAATAAAAATGATGATGAATATTTTAAAATAAGATAGCCAATAGTTATTGGACATCTGTGTGCCACACTCTGAAATGAGTGTTTTAGTAATCTTATCTCATAATTCTCAATAGCTTTCTGATTAGGCACCCTTATTATCTACATTTTGGAAATCGAGATATTGAGAGGCGAGGTTAAACCAGCTGGGGAGTTGAGATTTGAATCCTGGCAGGCTGACTCTACGGCTGTTCTGTCACCGTGGATTACAGAAGTTCCATGGGTAAAAGAGGAAAAACACACCATCGATGATTTCTGAATCCAGGAGTCATTTTGTTGCTGAGGGACTTACTCTAGACTTAAAGTAGATCACGAGAGGGGAGTCCACCTTTAAGGCCAATATTTTTAACCAGAATTCAACATCATTTTTATATTTCTAGTTATATCTTTCATGCTATATCTGGGAGATGTACAATCAGATCTTAGAACCAGATGTTTGGGGTACAGTAAAGTAGCCTCAGGAACGTTGATCCTTGCTGTGTTCCAGAACTCCAGTGGGTCATTTGACCAAGACATTTGACTGCACAGAGCCCTGGGAATAAAAGGCATTCTTTGGAACTCTTTAGTTCATTTTTAAAACTTTTTGAAATGATCATACATTTCAGACAGATGGAAATCTTATTTCAGAACTTCCAGAGAATCATATTGTTCACACAACCCACTGCTTTGTTACACTTGCCCTAAAAGGCTGAACAAATACATCAATAATCAGAATTTCTTATGTTGTCGTTGAAGTTATTTTCCTTAGGGAAAGTGTGGGTCAGTTGATCGTGATCTATTTTCAAACCATGCCTGGAACTTTTATTTATTTTCTCCCTGAATTTTACAGGAGTGGGTGGATAATCTTGGTAATTTTTTTTTTCATTTTTATTTTTAGAGAGAGAGAGAGAACACGCACGGGGGAGGTAGAAGAGGAGAGAGAATCTTAAGCCAACTCTGCAGTCAGCGCGGAGCCCACCCCAGGGCTCGGTCTCACAACCCTTAGACCATGACCTGAGCCGAAACCAAGAGTCAGACACTTAACCAGCTGAGCCTCTCAGGTGCCCCAATCATGGTAATTTCAATTCTGCTTTTCTACTCCTTTGAAACCTAAGGAGAAAATGACTACATGTAAGTGACTTGGGCAATTCAATCTTCTGATGGCAGAGAATATTAAGTAGAGACAGAATTTTAGACTCAGGACCTAATTGTAGACCTGTCACAGTCCTCTAATGGGCTGTGTGACCTTGACCAAGTCACTTTACCTCTGATTTTGGTTTCCTTATCTAGGAATGAGGTATCTAGGATCTCAAAGGTTCCTTTTAGTTTTAAAGTGTTGGGTTTCTATGTGATAACCCTGAAAGACTACATTTATTAAGTCTTCTGCACCAGGGCTAAAACATGATTCTTTTCTTACAGAATTTTTTGATGCCTTCTGGTTTGAAGAATGTCCAGCTGCTCCGGTGATAGCTTAAGAAGACTGCATGCTGTTCCCTCTTGATGCCAAGCCAGGCTCACGCAGAACCTCGGATCTCAGTCCTTCATGGAGACCAGGTCCCAGCAGGAATGACAGTGCAAGAAATTGGCACCCAGATGGTACCTCCACGTGAAGTTGTCTTGGGCTATGGGCCGACTCGAGAACACCTGGTAACCAGGCTAGCCCTCTGTCAGTCACCCGGGGCCGGGCAGCATGGTGTGGATTCAAAGGAGGAAGCTTTTGGCATCTTGCCTATGCGTCACAGCCACCGTCTTTCTGCTTGTCACCCTCCAGGTAGCAAGAATTTGGGTTGCTTAGTGTCGTTTCCTGAGCCATTCCACCCTTCCCACCCTCAACCCACTCTTATTGTCTCCAAGTACTTTACTTTTTGCTTAATCTCTCAGGATCGGGTTGAGGGGGGGTGTTTCTGTCTAAGGCAAGGGAAATACTTCTTTTGTCAATAGATAAAACTGACGTTTAGTGAGTGGGTATGTCAGGTAGAAACAAAATCAGTGAGTAGGGGGTCAATTTGTGACTCTTGTAGGGTCCTGGTTCTAGAAGAAGAGAAAGTTGAGTTCCATCTACTTTGGGTCAAATTTAGATGGCTTTCTCAAAGCCCCGTCATGATGACTTCTGAAAGATGGCATTCTTGAAGAAGCTGTGTGTATTCTAGGAATAAGATCGTTCTTCGGAGCACAAGCATCCACATTAATACATTTGTCATTCTTGACATACTGTTTGACCAAGGACTGAATGTGGGTGTTTTGTTTTGTTTTAAAGATTTTATTTGTTCATCAGACAGAGAGAGAGACAGAGAGAGCACAAGCACAGGGAGCTGCAGACAGAGGGAGAAGCAGACTCCCTGCTGAGCAGGGAGCCCGATGCAGGACTGGATCCCAGGACCCTGGGATCATGACCTGAGCCAAAGGCAGACACTTAACCTACTGAGCCACCCAGGTGCCCCTGAATGTGGGTGTTCGAACTGCAGCGTTTTTTAAGTCTTCCCACTTCCCATCTATTTCATGTAGTCGGTGATGCTGAAGTTCATTACTGATTTCAAATTACAGTAAGAATGACATAGCGATAGAAAAAGTATAGATACGAATTTAGATATACTTTGGACCCGTTCAAGCACCAGCTGTCCGTTTGGAAATCCAAAAGCCTTCTAAAGATTATTTGTGGATATGAGCAGTTCAGGTGTGGGGTGGATGGAAACAGAGGCGTTCTCTGGGCTTTTTCCTCTTGATTAAGATCAAATGAGATAACGCATATAAAAGCATTTCAGCAGACAGGCTGGCGCTGGACTTCTACCACCTCCTGCTGCCACATCAGGATTCTGGTCAGAGGAAATACTTGACTCCCTCCTCGTCTGTCTCGTGGGTGTCCAGGACCTGCTTGTGCAGGAGGGACTGGAGTTCTCTACTGTCTGTGGGAAGTTACGAGAGCTTTGATCTTACTAGACAATTACTTTGGCACTTTTTTCAGTTATGAGGAGTGACTGTGTCGAAGCTAAGAGCTTTTCTTTTTTCTTTTTCTTTTGAGATTGTTTTTTATTTATATATTTGAGGGAGAGCAAGAGAGAGAGATATTTTTTAAATTTATATATTTGAGGGAGAGAGAGAGGGAGAGAGAATGAGCAAGGGGGAGGGGCAGAGGGAGAGGGAGATGCAGGCTCCTCACTGAGCAGGGAGCCCGATACGGGACTCGATCCCAGCACCCTGGGATCATGACCTGAGCCGAAAGCAGACGCTTAACTGACTGAGCCACCCGAGCGCCCCGAGGCTAAATATTTTTTAAAAAGCTGTTTGGCGGAAAAATCTCTCCCTAAACCAATCCCTAGTATTTGGAAAGAGCTTATACCCTACATAGTAAGCATTGATCTGAAAGGTGGAGCAAAATTTGCCTCTGCAGTTTTATCCATGGCTTTCTAAAAGCCTCTTTTTAAAGTTGTTGGTTGTACATTTGCAGGGGAAGGGTGGGGTGAAAAGATCCAGAGTTTGTGGGTACAAGTCAACTCCATTCCTTCAAGCCCCTGGGAAGTAGCCACATTCTCATCATAAACATGCTGACAAAGCTGTTGACGGGGCTAGACTTCAGTTTTTAGTGATTGTTTCACTGTCGTGATGCTGACTTCGGTGTCGTAGGGGAGCCATGATTTTTTTTAAAGCTAATGTAGTTTCCTACTATTTTCGGAGTACTACTTGGCCGTCACTGGGGGTTTGGGATAATTTTTTGGCCTTGGATCCCTCAGAGAATCCAGTGAACATTATGGACCCACGCCAGGGAGTCGCAGACTCTGTCAGGGGGCAGTGGCCTTTTCCGACACTGGGGTAGCAGGCACAGAAAGGAGGCATTGCTGTGGCTGCTGGGAGTGGGACCCGGGGCCACGCAGATGTCTGGGGGAGGAGTTAGTACGTAAAGGTGTGCCTTCCTTCCACGGCTTGCTTCGGTGCCGTCTGGCTGCTAACGTTTCAGTGATGTATGCAACAGACCAGCTCCTGTTTGATACTGCTTTCTCTCACCTGTTGCTGTAATGCCACGTCAGTATCAAAGCTTCACGTCTGATGACAAGATAGCACTTGGGGGGCTGCCCTGTGTCCGCTCTGCCCACCCTGCCCTCTAGACTCCTGTTACCGATGGCCTCGCTGTCCATTGACCCAGACCATCCTGAGAAAAGGAAGGAAACGTGGTTTTACATGGAAGGGAGCCCAGGACTCATGGTAGACTTCACTTGATGCCACAACAGAAATTACTAGAAATATAAGACCTGTGTTATGACTCCTTTAGCTGTAATAAAAAGAAACCTGTTAGTAATTTATAACGAATTCTCCCTAGAATGTAGTCTCGAGTAAGAGCCAGATGATGGCCCTGACTCTCACGGGCTTCATTAAGAAAGAAAACTATTTCCAGATACCTTATATGCCTATGAAATGGAGAAATGTAGCCGGCATGTGTTTAGGAGAATTTAGCATGCTTGTTGGTAGATATTTTGCCAGCACCTTGATCTCTGGAACTTGTGGAGATGTAAATTTACATGGCAGAAGGGCCGTTGCAGGTGGGATTAAGGTGAGACACTTCGAGATGAGGAGATTATCCAGAATTACCAGTGTGGGCCCAGTGTCATCACGTGAGTCCTTAAAAGCTAAGAGTCTTCCCTGGCTGTGGTCAGACAGAGACGTGAACGGAATAAGCATCAGAGAGAGGCAACATTGCCGGTTTGACAATGGAGAAGGGGCGGCGAGCCAAGACTGGTGGGTGACTCTAAAAGAAGGGAAAGCAAGAAAATGGATTCTTCAGAGCTTCCGGAGAACGTAGTCCTGCTGACACCTTGTTGTAGCCTAGTGAGACCCAGGTCAGACTTCTCACCTCCAGAACTATGCCACAACAAATGTGTTGGTTTCTTTCTTCTTTTTCTTCTTTTTTTAAAAATTTATTTATCCATTTTAGGGGCGCCTGGGTGGCACAGTCGTTAAGCGTCTGCCTTCGGCTCAGGGCGTGATCCCAGAGTCCTGGGATTGAGCCCCACATCAGGCTTCTCCGCTGGGAGCCTGCTTCTTCCTCTCCCGCTCCCCCTGCTTGTGTTCCCTCTCTCACTGGCTGTGTCTGTCAAATAAATAAATAAAATCTTTGAAAAAAAAAAAAGAAAAAAAATTTATTTATCCATTTTAGAGAGACAGCGGGGGAGGGGCAGAGGGGAGAGAGAATCTCAAACAGAATCCTCACTGAGCGTGGAGCCTGATGCGGGGCTCGTTCCCAAGACCCCAAGATCATGACCTGGAGATCATGACCCGAGTGGAAATGAATTGGTTGTTCAACCGAGTGAGCCACCCGGGCGCCCCAATAAATGTGTTGTTGTCAGCTGCTGTGTTTGTGGTAATCTGTGATAGCCGAGATAGAAAACTAAAACGAGGCTTCGTCATCAAGAGGAATGGGAGACGTGAAAGAGGTAATGAAAGGGTCTGACTCTGTAATACTGGTCTTCTCTTTCAGGTAGTGGTTGAACTGGGAAAATTTGAAAGGAAGAAGTTTAAAACTTCCAGTTTGCAAGATGGACAGGCAAAAATGCAAGAAGAGCCTGCACATCTCTATCCGCTCCCTGGGAAAGAAACACTGACCTTGAATAGGAAGACCCACCTGGAACCCGAAAGCTACCCCATCATGCTCTGGTGGTCCCCGCTGACCGGGGAGACCGGAAGGCTTGGCCAGTGTGGGGCAGATGTGTGTTTCTTCACCATCAACCGGACCTTCCTACATCATCCCATGACCAAAGCATTCCTCTTCTATGGTAAGTGGGGCGTTTGCCTTTCTCCCATTGCTTGCTGATATCCTACTCCAGAGCTGACTTACTGCTCACCTCTCAAGGAAGAGAACACACTGTGACATGCCTGGTTTCCTTTGCACTTGCTCTGTGTAAGGCCTGAGCATTTAGCATATACAATAAATAAACAAGCTTCACCAACATAAAGGTGGTTGGCTGGCCGCTCGGTAATTATGGAAGAGAAGGGATGTTTCCTCTCCCCTTTTCACAGCTGGATACTGTGCTTACTGAATTTGGTACTTGGGGAATTGGGTACTGCTTCTATTGCTGACATCAATTCAGAATGTCACCTGCGATAATAGCCAGGAGATTTTGATGACCTGAACAAATGTTTAATTGGACATTAGCTAAGCACAGTGTTCTTTATCTCATTAGTCAGATTAATCAGCAATAAAAATAAAAATATTGTTCAGCATCGGCTGAACCGTATCAAGAGGAAGTTGATTTTCATCACTTCCTGAGGCTGATTGTGTGTCCTGCTGGGATTGAGGGCAGCCAGACCCAGCGAGGAGAATTAGCAAGCTGCCACCAGTGGCAGGAAATACAGAGCTCCTGGGTGGTGAGTGGAAGGGGCAAGAGGGTACAGATGAACAGAGTTGACCAAATATAGGCAAGGTTTATCAGTTAGGAAGTCAATGAAAGCAAGTCTGCTTCAGAGTGTTGTGAATGTGTGTGTATCTGTATTTGTGTGTGTGTGAGAGAGAGAGAGAGAGGGAGAGAGACTTCCACACTCCTCCTTTAGAGATTGGTCTGGGGTCTCTGCCTGAAAGCACTAAGAGAGTCTGGTCTCCTCTTGTCGTAGGCGAGACGTGGCCATCACATCGCCGCTGTAGCTATTGGTTCGAATAGTGAGACATTTCTTTGACAGTATCTGATGCTACTCCAGGGCAAACAGGCTACGGGGGAGGTCATCTAAGTATATGACACGGCTCACTGAGACGACAAAATGATGTCAACACTGAATACTAATCTATCTACAGTGATACAACTTTTGGGGAAGGCTATGGGGATGAGAAATTGAGTGGAGTGGGCAGGGGTGAGGGAGAATTAAATATTTGTCTTCTATAGTAAGAATCAATATATACTGTATAAAACTAAAAAGTCAAGAAGTAAAATATAAGCATGTTATTTGGAAATACCGGAGATCTATGTGCATGTGTAACATGTTAAAAAGTTCTGTTTAGGGGCACCTGCGTGGCTCAGTCGGTTAAGCAGCTGCCTTTGGCTCAGGTCATGATCCCGGGGTCCTGGGATTGAGCCCCACGTTGAGCTCCCTGCTCATTGGGGAGCCTACTTTTCTCTCTCCACACCCCCCACTCCTTCTCTTTCTCGCTCTCTCTCTCTCAAATAAATAAATAAAAATGTTAAAAAAAAAGTTTTGTTTAGGGGTGCCTGGGTGGCTCAGTTGGTTGGGCGTCTGCCTTTGGCTCCGTCATGATCCCGGAGTCCGGGGATCAAGCCCCATGTCAGGCTCCCTGCTCAGCAGAGAGTCTGCTTCTCCCTCTCCTTCTGCCCCTTTGCTCGTGGTTGCTCGCTCTCTCTCGCTCTGTCTCTCAAGTAAATAAATTAAATTTTAACAAAAAAGTTTTGTTTAAGAGGCTGCCACCATGATATGACCACTTTGGATACTGGTCTGGCAATATTCAGTCAACATGAATTCATACCAGATCATTCCAGTGCTAGGTATGAAGCTTCACGAAATCTCACACATGCACGCGGATGGTTTATAAGTAGCATTGTTTGTCCTAAGTAAGGTTTTTAAAATCGTCTAAATGTCCAACAAGAGAAAAGTGGTCAAATCGATAGACCTCGGAAACCATGTGAGAGAGAAAGCAATTTGGAGCGATAAGACAGAAAGTTAACACATCCTGTCTCCCCGAGATTCCTGACCTGCTCCAGTCTTGAGTGCTTGCCCTTTTTGCTGGGTACACAGATGCTGTGCTGGCTCCCCGTTGTTTTGGGGGTTCCCTGTGCCTTACTCTTGTATTGGATTCCCTGCTTCGTCTTCTTCTTCTTCTTCTTTTTTTTTTTTTTTAAGATTTATTTATTAGAGAGAGAGAATGTGGGGGGCGGGGGAGAGGGGACAGAGAGAATATGGGGAGAAAGGTTGAGGGGGGAGAGAGAGAGGATCCCAAGCAGACTCCCCACTGAGCAGGGAGCCCGATGCAGGGCTCAATCTCATGACCCCGAGACCGTGACCTGAGCTGAAGTCAAGAGTTGGACGCTTAACCGACCGAGCCACCCAGGCACCCCTCCTGTTTCTTTTATGCCTTATTTTTCTCTTTCTTGGTTTATATTTTTGTTTCGGTGTGTTCTGAAGCTAAGTTTTCAGAGCCTTTATATGTGTGAAAATGTGTTCATTTTACCCTTACCTTCATTCATGGTTTGGCTCAGCACAGAATTCTAGGTTGGAGATGCTTTTCTTTCTGAATTTGAAAGACATTTTCCCACTGTCTTCCAGCTTCTGGTCTTATTGCTGGGGAATCCAAAGCTATTTTGATTCCCTCTCCTTTGTGTTCTGTTCCCCTCTCCCTTCTCTGGAAAAATATAGAATAGTCTCTTTTTCACCGGTTTGGGAGTTTAGTAATGATGCTTTGGTGTGGGCCTGTTTCCTTTACTTGAGGTGGGTACAAAAATATCGGATTGCCAGGAAGCCTACACAGCAGTGTTTAGCTTAGTGACTTTTCCAGACTCACAGGTCTACGGGATCATGCACTTCCTTTATTAGCACACTGAGACTGGATTCTTCTCTCAGGGATGGACTTACCTCCAACCAAATTCCCAGGAGATGGATGCATCAGCTGGAATGCTATCTCAGGTTTGCTCTCCAGCTCCTGAAACCATCAGTGCCCCCCCTGAGGGCTAAATATATGCCGTTTTTATTACCCTGGTATTTGAGGCTCTGTCATCTGAATCCAACCTGTCTTCTAAACTTAACCGCTGTGATTCTATCAACTAAACCCTAGGTTCAAAATTCAAACTGCAGTCGTCGCCATTTTAGGCAGCAGCCACAAATGTCCTAATCTATTGCCACTGTTTATTCAGCGTCTGAGTCCTGGATTGTCCTTTCTATATTTGTCCCGTCATAGACTCTACTGAACACCCAGAATTTGTGTGGCAACATGGATGAATAATATAGTGTCTAACGTCACAGATTATTAATCTTGAGACAAAGACATTACCCGACCGTAATGCAGTTCTAAATGGCATATATTGCATAAGAGCAATGTCCATAAATCTTGTGGAATTTCAAAGAAGGGAGAGAGAACATATGATTGGAGGAGTCTGGAAAGGCTTTGTAAGACCGCCTTCATAAAACAGGAGAAATTTGAAATGTTGAGGGATAATGGAATTGGATTGTGTTGAGATTGGAGGATGTTTCGGGATGAGGGACGGCGTGAATGTGAGCAAAGAAGTAGAAAATTATGGGTAATATCTGAGGTACGGCAAGGCTATAGCATAGTTCTGGGTAAGAGGGAGATGGAGATCAAATGATATATTGGGACCAGAATGTGGAGAACCTGGAATGTTGGCTTAAGATTTTGCATCACATTGGAGAATGGTATCAGGGAGCCCCTGAGAGTTGAATGGCCTTTTAAAAGCCGGCTCAGATATAACACCTGTGAACCATTCCACATTCCCTCCCATCAGACGCAGCCTCTACTGTGTGCCAGGCACAATGCCAATCCTGAGGAATAAAGAAGATAAATAAGAGACCTAAGGCATTTGGTTTTGAATTGTATGGTCCTCTCTTCCTTCATGGAGTGGAATGTTCTAGATGACAGCACAATGTCAGTTCATCTTTGTTCCTCCTCTACCCCTTATATCTAGCGACTTATCCATGGTAGGAAATCTTTGTAGAGACCTCAAAATGATGCAAGAGTCTAACCTTCTCTTCCTCAAGGTGATAAGACTGAGGCTCTGGAAGGTGAGGACGTGCCAGGATTACACTGGGGTTAGCAGCAGAGTGGGACTGAGAGCCAGCGTGCCCTCACACTGATGCACCCATCGCTCCTTTTGCCTGTACCGTATTTGAATGTACACTCATGAGTATAATTAAATCTGGATATTTGGATTTTGGAGTTGCTTAAGATGTATGGTTTTTAACCGGCTGAATTAGAGATTCAGTTCAGTCAGAAGGTCTGTTGAGCAAAATGGAACGAAGACACCACACGTTTCTGTCTGAGGGCTCCACAGATCCGAATGAGGTAGGTCCCTCACAGCCGCACGTGGGACTGTGCTGCAGCGAGACTGAAAAAGAGAAGGCAGGGAAAATGGTGCAGGTGTCAAACGCTGACCTAATTCAGTGAAATGGAAACTTGGAGGATTATGTAACCTCGAAGCTGTCGTAAACCAGAATATTTTTGAGTTTGCTTGTTTCCTTTGTAGCCTACTTTCTTTCTCTTCTTCCTAGATATGAGTCGTTTACCTAATACGAACACAGTGAGTCCTGTGTCTGGTTTGAGCCGTTTGAGGAATGCAAGGTTTCAGCTCCATTAACAAATCTCCGAAACCAAAATAAAGCAGTCACAAGTGAATAAAGTGTTTTTTTTAAACCCAAAGTTCAACGGTTATGGGAGTCTTCGAAACTGTCACTGTAGTGATTTCAAACACAACTCTGGGTTTTTAGACAGTTCTTTTGAAAGATGTCTCTCCAGAAGGAGGGGTTGAGGTCAATCCTTGGCAAGAATGGGCTTAGTCAGAGCAGGGAACTGCTTCTGTTTTAGGTGAGCTTCTAAATAGAAGTTTTAGTAAACAGAGGCACGTGGAGATTACGAAAACAAGGAAGCTCCTGAAATATTTTACTTCCTTAGGAATGTGGGGATGGGCACCCCTTGATGAAGTCTGGAGGTTAGGAAGAGGAAGGACATCAGGTTGGCCGTCCTCCAAGGACGGCTACAGCCCAGCTCTCCGGGACTGAGTGCTGACTGCTTGCTGGGAACTCCAGTACCTTCCCCTTGGGGCAGGCTCCTTGTTCCCCCTACACTTTCCTTGGATGTGATCTCATCGCCTTCTCAAAACAGCCTCGTAGGTGGGAATTCTGTCTCTTTTTGATGAAGAGGGAAGTAAAGCACGGCGTGAAAAGGCTTGTCTTCGGTTACCTGTGTGGGTGGTAGAAACCAGAACTTTCTCCTCATGGGCAAGCGTGAGATAATAGAGGCCAAGTTATATTTCCAACCTTGGAGAAGACTTAGAGTAAAGGAATTATCAGAAATGGGTCGGATTATTCTGGAAGACTTCTTCAAGAACCGGAGTTACAAGGAAGGTCTTTAGCAGAGGAGAGTGTAGCTCGCCCCAGACAGGGAAGTATCATGAGCAAAGCAACAGAAGTCAACATTCTGGCTCATTCTGTGCCTGACATGTTCACGCAAACATAGTAGACACTTTCTTTGTTTCAAGGGACACTTTGTGATTTCTGGGTGTCTTAGTGTGATCACGTATAATTAAAAAGAGAGGGATGGGGGGGGGAGCCGCTCTGCGGCTAGGGCGTTTGAGTCAGTCCTCTGGTGCAATCCTCATCCCTCAGTGTCTAGTTATTTTCGTCAGTTCACCAAGTGTTCTTCAGGCTATAACGAATAGTGATCCAAAGAGGAGACTCATGCTTATACCAAAAAGCCGATTTATTCGTGTGTTATCTTCATGGTCACAGGAGTACTGCTGTTCATTATTCGGGGTATCTCCACCCAATGATCAAGTTAGCCAGAAAAATGGAATGAGAATCATAAGGTTGCTTGGTGAGCTTAGAATTTTTTTTTTTAAAGATTTTATTTATTTATTTGACAGAGAGACAGCCAGTGAGAGAGGGAACACAGGCAGGGGGAGTGGGAGAGGAAGAAGCAGGCTCCCAGCATAGGAGCCTGATGTGGGGCTCGATCCCAGGACCCCGGGATCACGCCCTGAGCTGAAGGCAAATGCTTAACGACTGAGCCACCCAGGCGCCCCTGGCGAGCTTAGAATTACAGGAAACATTTTAATGGTCTTGAGGGACAAGGGAGAGCCCTTGGCTTCCTAAGTCCCTAACAGAGTGTACTAACGGTCATTGCCATTATCAGTGCCCACTCTGCCAGGCACCAAAGAGATACTCTCCGTGTATTCTCTTATTTAAAACCACCATAACAGTGTGTAGTTGCCTGGCTATTATTATCACGATGGGAAACAGGCTCAGAGAATGTAAGTGAGCTGCCCAAGGTCACACAGATGCAAAGTGTCTGATCATGTGCCCAAACCGGATTATCTGATTCTACAACTGATATTCTATTCATATTTTACCGCACTGTCTACACCAGGGGCTGTGAGCCTGTACACCAGATCCAGCATCTTTCTCCTTTGGAAAGGCTCGCTCATCAGAGAACCCTGATACCAGCCATCTCTCCGTCTTCCAGGTTTCATGCAAAGGTTTACTCTTTTGTTTACTCATTCCCCTTCAGACATTTCGTTCGTTCGTTCATTCATTCATTCATTCATTCAAAGCCTGACGATGACGAAGCATGACTTATGGAAGGAGATCAACTCACGTGTTTCTCTCTGCCCTTTAAAACCCTATTCAGGGGGTTAATTTTGACCGTCCCCTAAATGGAAACTCTGGCAGATCTCCAGCCTTTGTGCTCACTCATAGGCAATGGACGATTTTATGGTCACTGTACCTGCACTTTAACTGCACGTCGCGAGTTCAGTTTCAAACTTAGAAAGTGGCATGTTCAGTCCCAAGTAGAGTCCCATCTGGACTCGGAACGCTCCTAGGGTAACATTTGTTGTGTTCACCAGCTTGGACCTCTTTTCATGCCGCAAGCCCGCTGCCCTGGGAAAGGCACTTGTGCTCTTCCTGCTGTCTACCCTCTGCTTCCTCCCTCTCCCTCCGTCACCAGCTGCCTTTTGGAGCCTGCTGGAGGTGCAGTGAGGAGAGGGAGGGGAATTAAGGAGCTAGGGCATTTCTTACTTGGCTGTGTGGCTTCATATCTTCTGAACCAGGCAGATGGTTCGAGCCGGTGTCCTTGAGTGGGTCGGGCAGAGGATGAAGGGTGCTTTTTCTATTCTGGGGCATTTTCATGGCGTTTGGAGTTTGCCCGTTGGACTTTCACAGTTTCCCTTCTCAGGAAGCTGCGTAGTCAGACGGCTTCCCAGCTCCTGGCATCCTGCAGAACGCATCCAGCCTCTCTCTGCTGAGGTCTCTTTGTTCCTTGTAGGGCTCTCGTAGGAGGCCCTGAAGCTGCCTGCTGGCTCCCCACATGTGTCAAGGGAAGTATCACCCACCTCTTACCTTGACTGGCTTTGAGATCATGGGCAGGTCACGTCCCCTCACGGTCTAGATTTTCCTAGCCAGAGGGATTAGGGGAGCCCAACCCTGGCCCACGGTCCTCGGGCGCCTCCTCAGGCGTAAGGTGGGCACTTGCCCTCTGTCTCTAAGTTGCAAGAACATATTACATATTTCAGAAGTTTTCTAGGCAGCCCCCTGGAAACAGGGGGTTCGGAGCAGGGCACGAGTGCCCGCCATAGAAATGCTTCAGTAGCGTCCCCACACGCTCTTCTCTCTCATCCCTTTCTGCATCCTTGACCTTGTTGTGGAATCCAAGAATCATAAAATGGGTTCTCCTTCATTCCATGCATAAATTCGGCGAGTGGGGGCAAGTATGGGTTCTGTCTCACAATTACTCCACATCTTGGTATGTGTCCTGTCGGTTCTATTCCGACCTGAAGTCATACAGGGTTTCTGCAGAGCGGCCCCGTTTGCCAGGCCCCTTGCCACGCCCTGGAAAAGCACAGAAAACACACAAGTTTGGTTTCCCATGATTATATCACAGCTGATGTGCTAACAGCCTTGATTTCCTTAGATGGACTTCCTGAGTGACACCTCCCTGAGCCATGCTCGGGGGTAGAGATTTCTGCTGATCTCGTCCATTACGTGTTAGTTCTTAGTAATTTTTGTCTCCAGAGGTTGATCTTCTCTTGGGCCCCATGCATTGAATTAGTAGGTAATTGTTCTTAATAGCATGCCAGATTAAGACTTATTTGGGAGGTGGGAAAGAAATGGCCTTAATTGGACTGTGTGGCCTGTAATGAAGTTGAACATGAAGAGAAGCTCGTCATAACTAGGTGATAGATTGTATATGATATATGATATGTGTATATGTATGTATATGTGTTTATATCTACCTGTCTACATATGTCTTTGCTGTTATCAAAACTCTTATTTATTTATTTTTTAAAGATTTTATTTGAGAGAGTGTGTGCGTGCATGTGCAAGCAGGGGGCGAGTCAGAAAGAGAGGGAGCGAGAAAATCTCAAGCAGACACCCTGCTGAACGCAGAGCCTGTCGTGGGGCTCGATCTCACAACCCTGAGATCAAGACCCGAGTCAAAAACCAAGAGTCAGTCGCTTAACCGACTGAGTCACCCAGGCGCCTCAAACCTCTTATTTTAAACAGACATTTTATTTTTACTTACATAATTATTTGTGTGGTACTTTACAGAGGGTAAAGACCCCCAGAGATGTCTCCTCTAGAATTCCAGGTCCTTCCTGTGGCCTCTGAGACTGCAGGCTCTGCCCTGCTGGGTTCCAGGCTCACCATGCTCTTGTCTCTCTACCCTGAGCTGCTCGTAGCCCCTCCTCACACATGGGGGAAGCCTTGCCGGCCTCTGAGCCTGTTACTTGTTCTTGATCTCAGGGTTGTGAGATCGAGCCCCACGACAGGCTCCCTGGGATGCAGTCCCCTGGCTGGTTCCTTCCCACCAGTCTGGGGTCTGTGAGTGATGCTTCCTCAGACGGGCCTCCTTCCTCACCTTCTTTCTGAAGCAGGCTCCCTTCCCACGCCACTCTCCGGTGCCATAAACCCTGGCCCGGCTTTATTTTCTCTTCATGGCACCCATCACTCCCGAAGTTTGCTTACTCATCCGGGGCCAGTTATCAGCTGTCTCCCCATGTTGGAATCTAAGTACAGGAAGACCAGGAGCTTTGTTTTGTTTGCTGCTGTCATCCCACAGCCTAGAACAGTGCCTGGCCCCTGGCAGGCTTCAGGGAGCATTGTTGAATGAATAAGTGAAACTGGCCTGGTCTCCTCATGTCGAGATGGGGGAGGAAATGAGAATGTTGGTATTTTTAATTTTAAGATTTATCCATTTATTTTGGAGAGAGAGCGCATGTGCGCATAGGAAGGTGGGGAGGGGCAGGGGGAGAGAATCCTCGGCAGACTCCCCAGGAGGGCAGAGCTCAGTGGTGGGGCTCAGTCTCTGGTTGCCTGAGATCAGCACTTGAGCCGAATCCAGGAGTCCTGCTCAACCAACTGAGCCACCCAGGAGCCCCAGAGAACGTTGGTATTTTTATCTTCACTGCGTCTTGAGATTTTATATAACTTACCCACGCTGTGCCTGGTATTCTTTTTGAATGTGTTCATTAGACCCTATGATTAACACGCTGTTTTATTTAAATTATGTTTTATCAATTTTTTTTTTCCGAATTAAACTTTCTGCTGCAAGGCTTATTTCAAAGAAACAGCAGAATCTGTCCTCATTTCCTAGTCCCTTGAAGCAATCACTTTCAGCTGTTTTAGCTATTTCTTAATACCATGTTACTTCCTAACTTTGTAATCGGGAAGAAGAACATTCACTCTGGCTGCCTGCAGGTCTGGACACACTGCGCGGATGTCCCACGCCTGGTCCCGCACGGCAGCTAGTCCGCGTGGTCACGTGGGGCACGGTTGTGTTGTAACTTCTATCATGTCACTCGGGTATGATTGATTCTGACTTTAACTAGGTAAGACCTGGCAGCCAGGGTCAACAGCAAGGGAGTAGCCGTCATGAGAACAGAGGCACTCAGTGTTACTAATGCCCAGTGTTCAGGTGTCAAGGTCGTTGGCTGGAAAGTGAAAGAGGCAAGTCTCCGCTCCCACTTGGGCTTTTTCAAGGGGAGTTGGGACAGTTTTGTTTTGAGCGTTCATGTAATAGAAGGTACGGGTCATTCTTCCCACGCCTGTCAGCTTTGTTCGCGTCTCTAGAACGTTTCTTCAAGTCGTGCTGGCATGGTGGAGAACCAAACCCAAATCCTCTTAAAACTTGAGAGTTTATGACCTTACTTCTTCTGTAGATGAGCGGTTTCTGAACCCAGCTCACCCTGAGGTCCTGGGTGAGCAAACAAGCAAAACCCTCACTCCCTGGGCTCTACTTCCAGCATACTCAGAATCTCTTGTGCTGAGACTTGTAATCTGCCAGGGATGTTGTCAGATTGGGCTAAGAGGCGTTTTACAGGGCTTTTGGAAGGTGTGGGAAGAGTTGGCCAGACATTCAGAAATAAAAACAAATTTCAAGAGAGAAAACGTAACGATAACACACTGGTTTGGCTCAGCAGTAAATAATATTTATACCTGTAATCACGAAAGCCCTGGATATCTACTTAATCAAAAATGGATGAGGAGTCAGAGGGAGGTGCGTGAGGGGACGGGTTAGGTACGTGACCAGGTTGAAGAGTGCGCTTGTTGTGATGAGCACCGGGTGACGTATGGAAGTATTGAATCGCTTTACTGCACACCTGAAACTAACATAACGCTGTATGCTAACTAGCCGGAATTTTAATAAAAACTTTAAAAAAAAATGAATGAGGAGGGAAGACAAATATGTGGGGGTGATCTACGCAAGTTCAATCTACGTCTTCCATCGCGGGAAGACAGTAGGTATTATCTAAAAGTGAAAAATCAAGAAATAGCATGTTAAGCATGTTATTTGGATGTTTTTGAAGTGTGAGTAGAGAAGAGACACCTGAAAGAATTGGGAGCGGTGACTTCCCGCATGTGGAAAGGGGGTAAAAGGGTAGGGCAGGACACTGCTACCTGGTGTTAATGGCCTGATAAAAGGCCTATCTCACTTTTAAAGCTATATGCAGGTATTAATTTGGTATAAATAGAAAGTTAACTAACAAAGATATTTTGTCTCATGAGATAGTTAAGTGCAAGGACAGTAAGAACAGTTATTAATAAATTATGCAATTCCTAGACTTTTTTGCTTTATCGGGATACCTTTGGGAAGAGTGTTGATCATGTAAAAACATCAATATTTCTTCTAGCTAAGGTATTCATTTCCTTCCATGAAAACATTACATATGAATATTACTTGATTTTCAGTCTCTCCACATAAACAGATAAATCAACTGAATTTTCTAGATGTTGTTTCGTGTAAGGACAAAGGCTTTAGTGAGCCTCATAATGTTTAGTTCTGAGGGTTGTTCAGGCAGGAGGGGAATCCTCTTGGCTTGGTTTCTGACCTAGCCTCCTTCTTCTTTTTTAACCGTCTCTGTTCTTTTGGTAGCACGTGGTTATATAAAGATTAAAGGAAGAACAAAAGGGCTGAAAACCTGAAAGCATTCCTCAGGCTAATGTTATAGATCTGGAAGGAAGCAGAGAAGTAAGCAGGGTCAGAGCCCAGCACTTTCCCTCTGGTTGGCAGGAGGAGGCGTGGACACATTGCATGACTGTGGCTTCAGCAACTTGGGCCGATGGTTGGGTTGGCCCCGATCCAGTTCTGGGCAGAATCTCCGACACTGGGAAACCCTCCGGGACGAGCTGGCAGCTCCCGTCTGCAGAGCAGACAACCATGGTGCTCACAGGCACCCCAAGTAAGACCATGCAGCTTTCATCGATGTGTTCTCTGCCCTTAAAAATTGAAAAACACGGGGCGCCTGGGTGGCTCAGTCGTTAAGCGTCTGCCTTTGGCTTGGGTCATGATCCCAGAGTCCTGGGATCGAGCCCAGCGTCGGGCTCCCTGCTCCGCTAGGAGCCTGCTTCTCCCTCTCCCACTCCCCCTGCTTGTGTTCCCTCTCTCACTGGCTGTCTCTCTCTGTCAAATAAATAAATAAAATCTTAAAAACAAAATTAAAAAACAAGACAACACTTCAACTGAAGAGAGTACGCAGACCCTTTGTTTTCACTGATTTTATGTTCACGTTTTGGTCCACCCCATCTAGATCGTTCTAGGGCGCAGAGTGAGCTTCCTGGCCTTTGAGAGAGGGGGTGCTCGGGAGCGTCCCGGACCTGCTGGACAAGGGCCGCCAGCGTCCCTCTCTCACTGGCTTCGTGTTATGTTCATGGCGCAGATGCGGGAGAGGTCTTGAAATATTAAAAACTTCTGTATTCGTGAAAAAGTAACCTCTCCGAAGGAAGCAGACTGTTCGTGCTGATAATGAAAGTGGAGGCGGAAGCAGTGTTTTAAGAAACAGTGGTTATTGGGCAGAAGAGAGCGATCTAAGTAGATCAAAGGGTAGAGCATTGGACTCCTTTACAGTTTGGATCTGTGTGAAGTAGTCCGCCTGGTTCCATGTTCTGAGGATGTTGTCTGCTACCGTATTTGTGGTTTGGTAGAATTGAGAATGTCTGGAGTTGTATGCCCTGCTGCTGTCAGGGTCTGCTCCTCATTTATTTATACAACTGACATCTAAGAAACATTTATTTTTAAAATTTTTTTTTAAGATTTTATTTTTATTTGAGAGCGGGAGCAAGAGAGAGAGAGAACACGAGCAGGGGGAGGGGCAGAGGGAGAAGCAGACTCCCTGCTGAGCAAGGAGCCTAATGCAGGGCTGATCCCAAGACCCTGGGATCCTGTCCTGAGCTGAAGGCAGTCACTTAACCGCCTGAGCCACCCAGGCGCCCCATCTCAGAAACATTTATTATATGCATATTCCTGGGCTGGGTGCTGGGGGTATAGCAGGAAACACAGCAGGCTCTGCCCTGTGGAGCTTATGAAGTATGTAAATAGGGTGTTACCTGCTAGGGATGAGCATTTTGACTTTAGACAGAGTAACTGGGGAGACCTCTATGAGATCATAACATTTGAGTCTGAGACTTGAAAGATGGGAGGAGACAAACCTGTGTACAAAGTGGAGGAAATTAATTTCAGATCGAGGGAGCAGCTGATGCATAGGAGAGCGGGAAGGAGTTGATGGGAGGGAGGGTCAGAAAGAAGGTTATTGTGGCAGGAGCACCAGGGGTGCGAAGGGAGAGCATAGGAGATGAGATTTGAGGGGCAGACAGACGCCTGTGATAAAGGGCTCCAGTAGACAGGGTGAGAGGTCTGGATACAGTCTAAGTGCAATGGGAAAATATCAGAAGGCTTTAAGCATAGTTGCTATGATCTGATTCCGGTTTCGTTCTGTTCTGATTAATATTTTATTTTATTTTATTTTTTTAAAGATTTTATTTATTTGACAGAGACAGCCAGCGAGAGAGGGAACACAAGCAGGGGGAGTGGGAGAGGAAGAAGCAGGCTCATAGCGGAGGAGCCTGATGTGGGGCTCGATCCCACAACGCCGGGGATCACGCCCTGAGCCGAAGGCAGACGCCTAACGGCTGCGCCACCCAGGCGCCCCCTGATTAATATTTTAAAAAGATCTCTGATGGCTTCTCCATGGAGAATAGATTGTACCATGAAGGTGGAAGCAAGGCACAGTTTCCATTAAAGAAGTGAAACTCTGGATTAGGGTGGGAGGTAGTGGAGAAAGAAATGGATAGATTTGAGATGTGATTTGAAGATGGAATGGATGTCTCGATGTCTTAGCGGTATTTATTTTTATATACGCGGGTGTCCAAAGAGGGAATTTAACTGTGCTTATTCATTTAACTCCTTGGCCTTTCAGACACTTAGTTCAACCTCACGTTATCAACTTACCACGACTGTGATGCATAAACAGCGTAAATGCAGCTATTCATTTCCTTCCTGATGGGTAAAAACTATATGTCATAAATTATTGATCACTAAATATTTTGCTTCTCCGGGCACATAAATATTTAATTCTCAAGGTTATTGACATGTGCATATTTTACTTTCCTGAGTAGAGACATCTAAATTTGCTATCCCAGATCATTGGTAACTACATATTTTTAGTTGCACGCAAAGAGCCGTGTGCAACCCATAGTCCTATAACTCACTGCCTAAAACATTGACATTTGTTTACTGATGAAGCCGTTGGCATTTAGTCAGAAAATCTGCAGAAAAACACCCATTTTATAGGAGTCATTCTGCGCTCTACCCCCTCCCCACCCCCACTCCCCCTAATGAGTTTTTTGAATCACCTGGATACGTTAAAAGAAAAATACAGCATTTTGTTTCTTATTCTAGACCAAATCAACATCTCTGGAAATGAGGTCCAGGAATCCGTGTTCTTTACCAAACTTCCCAAGAAGTAACAATGTAGCTAGTCTTTGGGGTGGGGGTGGGGGTCTTGGGAACAGCTCGGAGATGGTCTCTTAGGTAGCTCCCACCGCTAATGTTTTTGACTTAATATAAAATCTCTAAGTTCTATCATGAGAATTTATAGCTGTATCTTTGGTTTTATATCCTGTTGTTGCTTATGTATGCCTATGATTTATTTCATGCTTTGGTCTTTGGTAACAGAATATCCAATTATAACATTACGCCTTGGGGAAAATAAATCCTCTTGAAGACATCTGCCTTGTGACAGTTTCCAAGAATGTCTCATGTCGAAATTGGAAAACTGTTCGTAATTGGACATGTGAATTTTGATGATTCTTTCACAGGCATTATGCAATTAGGGTATTCTTTCGGCCACATGGGCACAATTTGGTCTTTCAGGAGCACTTTGTTGTTGGACTAATATAGCATCTGGTGATGTCTAAAAGTGTCAGAACCAGGGGCCTCTGCTTAGAATGAGATTCTTATGACTGAGCTGATGCTGAACAAAAGCTTGGATCCAGGAGGGGTGAGACAGATTCTTTCTCCATGGTCTCCACTCAGCAGCACGCAGACCCTGAATGCACATTCCTGGGGCAGGGGGAATTGCACATGCGGTCATGAAACTGTGCAACTCTGGAGACCGAGGGGGGCTTCGGGGTTACTTGCCCCAGCTGTCTGCCGCTTGCGCATGTTAAAACAGTCCCATTGGATTCCCCTCTGGTCAGTGACTGTAAAGCTCCTGGTTTTCCAGACCTGGACATCTGATTGGCTAGAGTGGTGCATCTTCTCTTTATTCTCAAGGCAACTCAACTCTAGTTTTTACTTCCATACATGACATCAAGCAGTGTGTAAGCTTGCGAGCTCAGTCATCCGCAGTTTGAAGAGAAGGCAAATGCTCACTCTCTCATTTCCCAAGTGACCCTATTTTCAACCTCTAGATTCAGTTTTCGAAATATTCTCTGGTTTGGGCCACCAGTGTATGGAGAGGCACTGAAAGCATGGAGGTGAAACGAGCATTTTTGCTATTCTGCTTTTGCTATTCTGCTTTTGCTCCTCCTCTCACTGTGACCCCCTCGGCCAGTGCTCTGTCTTCATATTGACTTTGGGCTGCGGGACACCGTGCCGCTCGCACGGGCGGGTGATGTTGTCAGTCACTTTACAAAATGGCGGCTGGTAACAGCAGCGGTGATGCAGGAGATGGTGAGTTTTGGCACATGGGAGAGATTTGCTCAGCTTAAATATGAACTGGGTTATATCTTTTCATTTTAGTTAAGGTCAACTAAACTTTTTTTTCTTCCTTGTTGCCTATATTCATCACTCCTCTCCCTTATTTACTAGCCAACATTTTTGTTGTCCCCTCGTCCTCCTCAGTTGCTTGGTGCATTTCTGTCATGAGTCAGAGGAATTATATACCCACTTTGTAACACCCATCATGCTTTATATCACATTATTTCTTGGAAGAAAGAAGCTGAAAGTTGTTTCATATTAGCCAGACTATTCTGAAATACTCAGACTGACAGAAAGAACTTCTCTCGTCACGCACAAATAGCCGTCTACTTGTATATCTTTCCATTCTTTGTAGAAGTAATGGTGGCCTGTTTTTGTCAGGGAGAGCCACACCATAACCAAACTATATATCCCCAAATTGCTTGAGAAACTCTACGGTATAATGGAAAGAAATGGGTTTGGACAGCCAGTTGGAGCAGGGCTGACTTGTTAGACGTGTGACATTAGCACTGTTTCTGAACCTTATTAACTTTCTTTTCTCATTTATAATATGAGGAGAATTCCAGTTTCTGTAGTGTGTTTGAGAAGTTTTGAGATAATTCATGTAAAAGGCAAAACATCACCAGAGGCATGGTCGATGCTTAATTAGAAATGACAGAGAGTTATTAATACTGAGAGCACAATGATTATGTCCATAATATTCCTTTATTATCCTTTTAATGTCCATGGGATCTGTGGTGTTGTCCTCTTTCTCATTTCTGACAAATTGTGTATTCTGTCTCTGTTTATCTTAGCCTAGCTACCGGCTTATTGATTTTACTGATTTTTTCAAAGAAGCAGTTTTGGTTCCATTGATTTTTCTCTATTGATTTCTTGTTTTCAGGTTCATCGATTTCTGCTCTCATTTTTATCATTTCTTTGCTTCTGCTTATTATGGATTTAATTTGCTCTTCTTTTTGTAGTTTCCTAAAGTGGAGACTTATGTTATTGATTTTAGATCTTTCTTCTTTTCGAATGTATGCATTCTATGCTCTAAATTTACCTCTAAGGAGCACCTGACTGGCTCAGATGGTTAAGCGTCCGATTCTTGGTTTCGGCTCAGGTCATGATCTCAGGGCCCTGGGACAGAGCCTTGTGTTGGGCTCCACACTCAGTGGGGAGTCTGCTTGTCCCTCTCCCTCTGCCCCTCCCCCTGCTTATGCTCACTCTCTCTCTCTCTCTCTCTCAAATAAATAAATAAATAAAATCTTTTAAAAATTTACTTCTAAGCACCGCTTTCTCTGTATCCCACAAGTTTTGATAAGTTGCATTTTCATTTTCGTGTAGTTCAAATATTTTTACATTTCTCTTGAGGTTTTTCTTTGACTGATGTGTTACTAGGAGTGTGATGTTTAACCTGCACATATTTGGAGATTTTCCAGTCACCTTTCTGTTCTTGATTTCTAGTTTGATTCCATGTGGTCTGAGAGTAAGTCTATGATTTCTATTTTTTTAAAATTGTGAAGGTGTGTTTCATGGCCAGAGTATAGTCTATCTTGATGAATGTTGCACGTGAACTTGAGGAGTGTATTCTGCTGGTGTTGGGTATGGTAGGGCATAGATGTCAATTATATTCCGTTGGTGGATGGTGTTTAGTTCAAGTATGTCTGCTGATTCTCCACCTGCCAGATCGGTCCATTTCCAATAGAAGGGGGTTGATGTCTCCAACTGCAATAATGAATTCACCGTTGCCTCCTTGCGGTTCTATTGATTTTTGTCTCGTGTAGTTTGACAGTCTCTTATTAAGTGTATACATGTTTAGGGTTAAGTGTATTCATGCTTATATTTAGATGAGCTAATGTAAAGTTCAGGAGCCACAATAATAAGATTATAACAGATTTAAAAGTAGACTGGGGCACCTAGGTGCTCAGGCAGTTACACATACGACTCTTGATCTCAGCTCAAGTCTTGATCTCAGGGTCGTGAGTTCAAGCCTCAGGTTGGGCTCCACGCTGGGTGTAGGGCCTACTTAAAAAAATAAAAATAAATAAAAATAAAAGACTAACAGAGATGGTTTTGGGGTAGAGACATTTTCTTTTCTTTTGAGCAGGTTACTGTCTTCCTTGCTGGTCCAAGTTCCCCATCCACTTTGGGGGAGGGTCGGACTGTTCCAGAAGAAAAGTTTGACACTCGTATGTAACATTGATGTTCAACTTTTCTTATTTCCTGTTCTTTCCTTTCCTTTCTAAAGTCAGACTGCTCTCTCGAGGGGATTTTCTACCTTTCTTTAGTTCCCACTGTAACATAATGGGAACTAAGACTAGAATACTCAGCTCAGAGACTTCTCTTCTGGAGAAGCTACCCCTTGCCGTCGTGACTGCTTGGTCGCAAGCCTCGCTTCTCCAGGCAGAAGGAAGGGGAGACGGCCTCGTGCTTTCTAGCCGTCGGTGTGATGGGGCACGAACAAAGAGGGAGAAGTAAAAGAAGGTAGATGCCAATATTTTGTATTTGTCCTTGCCAACCCCAAACCCTGCCTTCGGGTCACATTTTGGAGTGGAGACATTAGAAATACGTTGGTAAGCTGAGGAATACACAAAGACAGGCAGGTCTTGAGCTAAAAGCTGGGGTCCAGCATAGTTCAGTGGTCAGCCTGGTGTGGCCAGTCAGGGGCTTCCGGTCTGTTCTCCAAAGCTCGTGTGTTCTTGTGTTGCTGAGCGTGAAAGGCGCCAAATGTCCCCTGGCAGAGGCCAGAGGCGAGCGCCTGGCCACGTTGTGGCGGCTTGTATGTGCACAGACTTAAGTCCGGGCGGTTGTACGCTTCGCCGCAGACAGCCCTGCGGTGCCAGCGTCCTCTCAAGGAGCACCCCGGGCCCTGGCAGGACCCCTCGGGACCAGAGCACGCATTACAGGTGCCGGCCTCAGCGACAGAAGCAGCAGGATGTCACCTCTGAGGTTCGAGAAATCGGAGGACACCTCACAGTCCTGGGGCATCTTCTCTGCTGTCATACAGGGTCGCGAAAAAGAGGTAGAGAGGGAGGTAGAAGCCGGGCAACCGGACAGACATTCTTACCTCGAGAAAATGAGTTGCACGACTGTTGGGAAGTTTTGCCTTAGATTGGGTTGAATCTGTCGTTTTCCCTTCGTGCGCGGGGGATGGGGACTTATGAGAAACACTGGGTTAGTTACACAGAAGATACATTTCATTTCCTCTCTGACACCTCTCAATTGCACTTTACGGGAGCAAATTTTGCAGCCCAGTCACTGAACAATTAATGACCTTTTCCTGCCGCTTCTTCGCATCTTGGTGGGGCTTTCTTTTCTAAGGTCTCTCAAGCTGCTCCGACAAGATCCCCGTAAGCCTCATAGTGGCGAAACTTTTCTAAGACTATTTAGCACCAAAATGCAATAGACACAGCCCCCCGTTTTCACTGTGTCACGTTTTCCTACTCCTTCAGTCCCGGCCACAGAAGTAGCAGTACTTCATGTGTGCTTGGGGTTCACCTTACAGCTGCAGTCCCTTTAAGTGATCTTCAGGGATCCATTGTAGTATTTATAATTGGGAAATACTTACAGGCCTCTTTTTTTTTTTTTTTTAACTTTTAAATCGAGGTGTGACATTCATATATTTCACCAATCTTTTTTTTTTTTTTAAAGATTTTATTTATTTATTCGACAGAGATAGAGACAGCCAGCGAGAGAGGGAACACAAGCAGGGGGAGTGGGAGAGGAAGAAGCAGGCTCACAGAGGAGGAACCTGATGTGGGGCTCGATCCCATAACGCCGGGATCACGCCCTGAGCCAAAGGCAGACGCTTAACGACTGAGCCACCCAGGCGCCCCATATTTCACCAATCTTAAGCCATTGTTTTTGTTTTTTTGTTTTTTGGTTTTTGTTTTTTTGAGAGAGAAAGAGTGAGCTAGCAGAGGGAGAGGGGGGGAGAGAATCTGAAGTAGGCTCCAGGGCCAGCGTAGAAATGCGTGGCTCCATGTCACGACCCTGAGGTCATGACCTGAGCTAAAATCAAAAGTCAGACGCTTAACGACTGAGCCACCCAGGCGCCCCTTCTTAAGCCATAGTTTTAAGGTTATTGATTTGCTTTATGAATCGGTAAATTTCTATGTCGTTTTCTAAATGACTTCCTTCCGTCTTGGACAACAGGGTGAGTTAGGGCCGTCTCTGCCACTCCCTGACCTAGTCATCTGCTTATAGGAAGCTAGAATGTTGAAGGATTAATTCAGAACTCACAGAGTTGCACTTAATTTCATAAAATCCAATAAAGTGAATTTTATGGGCCCTCTGAAATGTTTCATCCGGTGAGAGGGAGGCCATCTGAACTCGGGCTCCAAATCCCATGCTGCCCATGATCCCACCTTCCCTTTCTCTCTTGCCAACCGCAACCAACCTGAGCTCCCCTGAGTGGAGGATCCACGTCCTCAGTTTCCCCTGGAGAGACAAAGGTCATCTTAGCAAATCTGGGTAGACCGTGAACAGCCCCCTTCCTCACCTTCTCAGCACCTTCTATCATTTCCCTTTTATGACCTAAATCCTCTGAGAACCATGTCATGGCCATCTCCGCCTTCTCCCTCTGCCCCTCCCTAACTTCTCAGCTCCCAGCTCCAGGCCCCTGCACTCCCCTGAAACCGCCCTTGCTAAATTATCAGTGACATCCCTGCTGTCAAATCCTTCACGTTGCTAGATAAGATGAAGGCATTTAAAAAAATTTTTTTTTAAAGATTTTATTTATTTGTCAGAGAGAGAGAGAGCGAGCATGAGCAGCAGAAGTGGCAGGCAGAGGGAGAAGCAGGCTCCCCGCTGAGCAGGGAGTCCGATGCGGGACTCGAACCCAGGACCCTGAGATCATGACCTGAGCTGAAGGCAGACGCTTAACTGACTGAGCCACCCAGGCGCCCCAGATGAAGACATGTCTGGTCCTTGTCCTGTTTGACTTCTCGGCAACCTTGGACGTCGTCTTCCTTCCCCACGTGCCCTCTCCTCCTGGCTTCTCCAGTTCGGCACTTTTGGGTTTCTCCTCTGTCTGCCCTTGGGGGTCATCCTTCTCTGGCTGGCCATTAAATGTTAGAATTCACTAACGGGATCTGATGCCTTCCCTCTCTCTCACTCTGGATTCTGCGCCTGGGCTGGTGGTTTACAATCGGATCAGTCTAAATGCCTGCTTCTTATAACAACATGTGATCTAAGACAAAACATACTGTCCTGTCTCCAATACACAGGAAAATCATTTCTGTTTGGTGGGCATTTCAGTACATGCGTGCGCCTGGTCGTATGGAAGGCTTAGTGAAGTCGCTACATGCTTGTGCCTCTGGGTTGTATCAGTGACTGTGAATATGGTTATTCTGTGTGTGGAGTCTGCAGTGTAGACTAACAGAGGAGTGTTGCCCTGTCATTCAGGTACTGGGAGCACTGATGTGATTTTCTGAAATGGGTAAATACTGAAGATAAGTCCACTTTTCCTTAACTTAACGTGGTTTTTACATGCCTGGAAAATTCAATGTAAATTGAAACTAGGCAAGAAATACAAGCCTTGGTGTTTATACAGAAGACGAAGAGAATTAAAAACAGGTTTTTCACTTTCATGACAGGTGGGACATGGGACATTTCTTCTCTGTGAACTGCGTTGTGCTTTTCAGGGTGTCTTGAATCACTGCGGGTCACCTGTCCTCATCTCCCCTACCCTGGGAAATTCCAGAAATGCCCCTGGGGTCCTCCTTAATAGTCGAGAACGACTGCGGCCCCTATGCACCTGAGCTTACTCCGGCCTCTCTTCTGACCTTGATGCCTAAATAACCTGCCGTCTGCTTGGTATCCATTTTATGGGTCCCAGCATCACCTCAAACTCAGATAACGGCTGCAGTGTCTACCTGTCTATGCAGGTCGGGACACTAGGTCTCCCTGACCCTCTATGGGTATCCAACTCAGACAGTTCTTTTGATTATATTTCCTAAATACTGAAAATATTTTCTAAATGCTGTTGTTTTTAATCTCTCCACTCTCCCAGGCTCTACTTTAACATTTCACTCTAAGCTGCCTTAACCACTTAGGAGGCCCTCCACCGTGGCCTCTGGCTCATCCAGCTGCTTGCACTCAGCCCCTCTCTGCTTCCTCTGGCTACACGGATTTCCCGTCGTCCCTTGTGTTTCCGTGCTCCCTCCTGCTGAACACATGCTGCCTCCTTCTGGAATGTTCCTCCTCCTTCTTCGTTCTGTGTATTCCAGCCATCCCTCAGCCCCAGCCACGTCGCTACCTCCAGAAAGCTGTCCTCAACCACTCTGACAAGGTCAAGTCCCTTACTACAGGACTCACTGCATTTCATAGCCCATGTTTGAGTTGTGGCATTACGTTTACTCCTATGAGTAGTTGATTAATGCCTGCTTTTTTCACCTAACTGTAAGTTTCTTGAGAGCGGGGTGTTTTCTGATTTTGCTCACTACTGTATCTCCAATACCTACCACACTGGCCCGCATGCAGTAGGCCCTCCATAAACGCTGAGCGTTCCTGAAGCTTGGAAGATTTTATTTTTTTTGTGGCCAGAGCGTGACCTGCTCCATTTTGTGACGACAGGGGGCAGCAGAGAGCCACCAGAGGAGAGGTTAGAAAATCAGTTGTCCGGCTGTTTAACCAGGAGTGGGGAAAGGGAGGGAAACAAGTCCAAGTGGAAACTGAGAAGCAAAAGAACAGATTTCACAGAAGAAAAATGGAGCCAGAGGGAGGAACTTGGAGTTAGCTGGAGGGGGCTGGAAAGGGATCTCTGATGTGACATGGTCTGCAGTAGTTGGTGTGGCCTATCTAACTTCTCCCCAGGCCTGGCTAGGGTTGGAAAGACTCCTTCCTGAATACACCAGAAAGTCATAATGATGCAGATGGGGAGGAAAGGAAAGGAGATGCCAGTTTCTTCTTGCAGTCACAGCTTTGTTTTGGAAGCTTCTGTCTCCACAGGTGGTGACAGTTCTATTCCTTGAGTGGGGTGTGGGACGGCAGGAGGGGCTGTGGGGCGCTGGGAAGAAGGGAAGGAAGCAAACATTTCCCTAGTACCCTCTCTCTGTGTTACAAGCACAAAATAGTCGTATAAGGTCAATATTTTCCTCATTGGAAAGGTGAGGGTGCTATGGGTCATAACACGCTCCGTGTCATATTCATGTGGCTAAACTGAGTTTTTAGCCCTAACTCCCTTGGCTCAGAAACTCGTGATCTTTCTCAGACACTCTGGTGCCTTATTAAAGATTTTGGTAATGGCTGTTTTTTTCACTTGCTGTTTCTAAAGACAAGTATACCCTTTCTGATGATGCGCCATATTGGCTGGATTCAAAACTTACCCTAGAAACTGTTATCCCTGTTTATGGACTTGTTGGCTCTTGGGAAATGAAATGTACTATAAATATAAAATATGTTGCATCATGAGTTGGCAGTTTATAATCTCTAATTGCTAATAAAGACTCAGAATTTGAAATGTGCAAGTTTTTTACGGCATGTCTGTAAGGAGCAAAAATCTCGAGAATTGTCATCCTGATTTTATATTGAAGGATACAAACTAATTGTGAGGTTTTCTTAGTCACGGTGTTAATGAAGGGAATGCTCACGGACGAAATAGGATCTCTGCTCACACCTCGTGAGCCCCAATTAAAATGAGCCTAGAGCTCAACAATTTTTCACCTGAAATGTAACTACCAGAGAAGGAAAATTCGGGTGGAAGTTTCGAAGAGAGCTCTTCTCCATGGAACACAGGCCACGCTCTTGTAGATATCAAAGACTTGACATCAGCGTGCCTTGAGCTCCCCCCTCCAAGCCTGTCTCTTTGGAATTAGCAAAGCAAGTGTGCCGCAGGGCCAAGGAGTAACTGTGCAGGGGGAGCACGGTCCACGTCCGGGGAGCCACAGGCTCTCTCCCTGTTACCTAGTAGCAGAGGAAAAGCGTCGTGGAACTGATGTGCGTCAGCATTTTGGCAGGGAGAAATGTATGGTTTTATCAGATAGTAAATAATGGTCAGGAAGAAAATACATTCTTCTCATTGCAAAGAAAGGAGTGTGGTGAAAAGTGGATGGTTTTTTGGGAGGGGGGTTTGGTTTTTTTTTGCTTTCAGGAGGGGATGAAAGGCATCGAGGTGGACCTTTCGTCTTAGATCCTATCATCTGTGTTGCCTTGTCCATATTTGTGAAATAATGTGGTTCAAGCAGTTGTTAGTGACAACGATCACTTTCCCGTGTGCCTTCTTCACCCTTTCAGATGGCCCGCAAAGAGCAGAGAGCCTTCTGAAACCAGGCACACGCCAGACTCAGTGTTTTTCAAGCATCTATGTGTCCACCTTCCTTCCAGCACTGTTTGATTCTGTAGGCATAAACCGTCAGGGAGTCATGGAGATGGCACACAAATGGGTTCTTTTCCCCAGCTGGATAAACAGTTGTTTAAAGCTCAGAAGACATTTATTTCCCCCCTTCGTCATGACCAGGTTCCAAGGCCCTTCCATCAAAATCTTTTGAATCCACAATGAAGCCATATTATAAAACTAATAATCCAAGCCTGAATTCTTGGACCTCGAACTGGGAGGCTGACTTTCTGAAGAGGCTAGAAGAACCGGGACGAAGAGAGAATGTGACATTTGAAGATGTCAGTGAATGTCTAGTTTACAAAATGTAAAATGCTTTTCCATAAGGTGACACTAGAGGGCAGTATATACAGTAAAATCTCATAATGGAGCAGGCCACTGAATTCTTGTATTTCCAGCTATGCTTTTTTTTAATGTTCAAATATCACTCCTTAATTCTGTTCATTACATAACAGAGGGAAAAAGACACTGAAATTCTATGCCATCATAACAAAAAAATCTTAAGAGGATGAAGAATTTTGTGAATGTGATTTTTATCAAAGTCATGGTTATACTTAGCTTAAAAAATCAGGTAGTATTAAAATTTTTAATTTGGATTTAAAAACAAAACAGTCCTCTCCCCCTGTCCTCTATACCTTTCTTTCCTGGAATTCTAAATAATATGTGCTTACTTCTGTTTCTGAAGACAGACAGTTATGAGGTTATTTTTAATGAATTACTCCAGACACTCATATATTTATTTCCCCCCTCCCGAGTCTATCTCACATAGTAAAATTTTATTTCATATAAGAAATCATTGTTTACTGTGTCATTGTTATGATTTCAAGTTTTCATCATGGCAATGTCACCCAGCTTGCACACCAATCAGCCTTGTATTGTTTGTCTCTGATTATCTCTACATTCCTCCTCCTTCTCCTAATTATTTGAATCAATTTTCTTAAATTTATTTAATTAATTAATTTATTTGACAGAGAGAGAGACAGCCAGTGAGAGAGGGAACACAAGCAGGGGGAGTGGGAGAGGAAGAAGCAGGCTCCCAGCGGAGGAGCCTGATGTGGGGCTCGATCCCAGGACTCTGGGATCACGCCCTGAGCTGAAAGCAGACGCTCAACGACTGAGCCACCCAGGCGCCCCTATTTGAAACAGTTCTTCTTTTTTTTTTTTTAATAATGATTTTTTATTATATTATGTTAGTCACCATACAGTACATCCCCGGTTTCCGGTGTAAGGCTCGATGATTCATTAGCTGTGTATAACACCCAGTGCACCATGCAATACGTGCCCTCCTTACTACCCATCACCGGCCTATCCCATTCCCCCACCCCCTTCCCCTCTGTAGCCCTCAGTTTGTTTCTCATAGTCCATAGTCTCTCATGTTTCATTCCCCCTTCTGATTACCCCCCCTTTCTTTATCCCTTTCTTCCCCTACTGATCATCCTAGTTCTTATGTTCCACAGATGAGAGAAATCATATGATAATTGTCTTTCTCTGCTTGACTTATTTCACTTAGCATTATCTCCTCCAGTGCCGTCCATGTTGTAGCAAATGTTGAGAACTCGTTCTTTCTGATAGCTGAGTAATATTCCATTGTATATATGGACCACAACTTCTTAATCCAGTCATCTGTTGAAGGGCATCTCGGCTCCTTCCACGATTTAGCTATTGTGGACATTGCTGCTATGAAACACTTCTTAAACGTCACATCATGTCACCAGCATTGTTCACGTTATCATGAGTATGAAATACGGCTCCGCATGGGGCCAATGATTACATTTCCTTTTCTGATACTTGATTTACCTGAGCTAATAATCGTCTTTAAACAATTGCCTGGTTTTTATGAGTTACTTCCCATTAACTTTCACTTTATTTTAGCAGTATTCCATCAGCGGTACCCAATACCTGTGTATGGATATGGCATTTTTACATGTGGGTGTATAAAATACGTTTTATTTTTATCGATTTATTTATTTTTATTATGTTATGTTAGTCACCATACAGTACATCCTTAGTTTTTGATGTAGTGTTCCATGATTCATTGTAGGTACATAAAGTTCAAGTAAGTGGTCTGATGTATCAGGTAATCTGTCGGTGTTACTTCTCCCCCAGGGAACATTTGCTCGGCTGCCTCCTCCTGCTTTAAACTGGACTTTGTTGCCAGGGGCTTGGGTGGCTCAGTTGCTTCTAGGTCATGATGCCGGGGTCCTCGGATCGAGTCCCGCATCGGGCTCCTTGCTCAGCGGGGAGCCGGCTTCTCCCTCTCCCGCCCTGCTCGTGTGCTCTGTCAAGTAAATAAATAAAATCTTAAAAAATAAATACACTGGATTTGTCACTCTTGTTAGTCCTGCTGAAGGTTCTCATCCCAGAGCTTCAAATATCCTGATGAATGATTTTTTTCCCATTTTATGATGGGATTCCCTATTACCTAGGTCTGCTTTCAGCTCTCTTGATCTACTCCCTACAGTGGCTGCAGCCCATTTCCTAACCGTTTCCTAAGGTGGGTACAAGGGTGCTTTGGGAATTGGAGGCCTAACATCTTCCCTCAGAATTTTGGAGGTTTGCTCCATTGTCTTCTAGAAGTCTGATGTCGTTCTCATTCCTGCCGCTTTGGTGCTGAACCTTGTGACCAGGCACACAGGCCAGTCTGACTAAGGGACCTCAGATTGCCGCTTGGGGGTTGTGACTATACAGCCTTATGTCTTTGAGGGGAAGCTACCGTGAATACAAACGGAAGAATATTGGCATCTGGATTTGGCTTTTTCTTGATATTAAGTTATTGCTCCTTGTGTCTGGTAGTATTTTGCTTCCCATTCCTTTACAAATAACAAGTTTTCTGTAAATTTTGATGACCTCGGTTGGAGTGGGTCTCTTTCTCTCATGGGACAGGCACTTAGTACCCTTTCAGTCTGGAGGCTTATGTCATTCAGTCCTGAAAACGTATCTCATACTATTCTTCAAGCCATCTTCTCTGATCTCTATTTTCTTTCCTTCTTTAAGATTTTATTTATTTGAGAGAGAGAGGTCGCAAGCATGGGGGAGGGGTTAAGGGAGAGGGAAAAGCAGACTCCCTGCTGAGCAGGGAGCCCAATGTGGGGTTCAGTTCCAGGACACCGAGATCATGACCTGAGCTGAAGGCTGACGCTTAACCGACTGAGCCACCCGGGCGCCCCTCTCATCTCTATTTTCGAAACTACTATTAAGTGGAGATCGGGTCTCCTAGATTTTGTACATTTTAAATTTTTTTCTCTCTCCTATTGCGTTGTCATTCTATTCTGCTTTCAGGGGATTTCTGTTTTATGTTCCAACTATCCCATTACACTTAAAATTTTAAATCTTTTTTTTTTTTTAAGATTTTATTTATTTATTCGACAGAGAGAGAGACAACCAGCGAGAGAGGGAACACAAGCAGGGGGAGTGGGAGAGGAAGAAGCAGGCTCATAGCGGAAGAGCCTGATGTGGGGCTCGATCCCATAACGCCGGGATCACGCCCTGAGCCGAAGGCAGACGCTTAACCGCTGTGCCACCCAGGCGCCCCTACACTTAAAGTTTTATTATACTGCTTTTAATTTTATTTTTTTCTTTTACTGGTTTTGTTTTCCTGATGCACTAATGTAACGGGACTAACTACATTAGTGCAGTAAACCTGGGCCAGTTCTCGGGAGCTGCTCCGTTTCCGAAGGGAAGTGTTTGAGTAACACAGACCTGGCTGCCCACATTCTGGGAGCTGGTGGAGATAGGGCCTGGGGCTTTACCTCCCTGCTCCCCATTTTCCTCAAATCCTCCTCGTTATAGCTCTGAATGCCACCCTGCCCTCTCTTGTGCCTCACGTGAGCAAGTGCGGGCACTCTCATTTCAACGATATGGGCAGAATGAGTCCGCAGTGGTCTGGCTGGGGGTGTGTTGGTCACAGGCTACGTGGGAGAGAGACGGAAGCTGGACTTCTCGGGCTCTGTCATCAGATTCTTCAGGAATCCAGTCTTTTCGTCCCTCATCCCTGCCTTCCACAGTCCCAGTCATGGGTTTCAAGCAACGTGGGCTCAGGAAGCTCCCTCCTAAACCCCCCACCCCCAGCACCTTCCTCCATGGGTCCCCCTGCTTCACATTTAAATCCCTCACCTGACTCAGCCGCTTCTCCCAATTTTTCGTTCTTTAGGTTTGTATCTTTTGTTCCGTTGTTTGTTTCTGGACGTTTTAGTGGGATTTGAGGACGGGGAAGAGGTGACCTTGTGCTTAGCCAAGCCAGAGAGTGCTTACCATAGCGAGCCAGGCCCCGAGCTCCATTTTGCTTACCCTGCCTGAGAGCTGAGGTGTTGCTAAAGAAAAGATTATTCGGGGCGCCTGGGTGGCTCAGTCCGTTAAGGTCTGACTCTTGATTTCGGCTCAGGTCATGATCTCAGAGTCGTGAGATTGAGCCCCATATCAGTCAGGCACTGTGCTGGATACAGACGGAGTCTGCTTGAGATTCTCTCTCTCCCTCCCTCTGCCTGCCTCCCATTCTTTCTCCAAAAAATAAATCTTAAAAAAAAAATAAAAGGAGAAAAGATTATTCATGACCCTTCCACTAAAGGTGGTAAGGAAGACTTGATTCAAGGGAGGACACACTCTATTCAAGGTGTGGGACCGTGGCAATGGGGTCTTGCGGGGAGAGAGATTGGGTTCAGCTCCAGATACGGCCTGAGCAAATGTGAATTTACAGCCGGGGAGCAGGTGGTATGTCCTTGGAAGGAATATTCCCAACATGAAACGGCAGGGTGAGGGGGTTCTGGCCCCGCAGACGGAACAGGATTCTTGCTGAGGGCTGGCCGGGGTGGTCACACCACGTGGGGATGGTGGAGGATGAGGAACCCAGTCAGACAGCAAGGGTGATCGAGCCGGAGGATCCCGGCAGAGGGATTCCTGCTAAAACTGGGCGACTCAGGGACAAACCCAGACGCTCAGAAATCAGGGCCTGGTTTCAGAAGAGCTCAGTGGAGCGCGATTAGAGTCTGGTGAAGGCGAGATTCTGTCACTGTCTTAAGTCAACTTTGGGGGAATCGTTTTTTTAAACTAACAGAGAGAGAAACAAGGTAAGGTGTTGTATGGGAATAAAGAAGGGGGAAACAGCTATACTAAGGAAGATTTGTTTTATTTGATTTTGACTGATAGCTACAGGGCTTGTGCCCTTTGAAGGAGCGATACTTACTGAATGTATCAAGTTATTCTATTTAGCTCATTTTAGAGGGTCTGATCTACTTACGGTATATATACATTGATGGCATGTATTCGATTGATCGATTCCATGTATTAGATTGATTCCACTGATGACATGTGTAAGGACCCGCTTTCCCTGGTGCACTGTTCTGGCAGAGTGAACTGATGCCTTTCTATACATTGCTGGGGCATCGCTTGCTAAAATTCTCCCCGCCTTATTTGATGCAATTAGTACGTTTGCCCGAGTGAGCAGAGAAGGACAGAGATGGTGGTGAAGAAGAGACACATTTGATGGTTTTCCCAGATATGAGTGCTGGCACTTTTTTTTTTCTTGCAAAAATAAATATAAAATGAACACACAGAATAAACAAAGCTATCGTGGTTTTGTATACCTAGGAAGTGAAGCATTTCTTGTTTCGTGCTTCTCCATTCCCAGTGCATGGACCCTTCACTCCAATGCCTTTGTGCCCAGGGTCTCCTAAGACGGCAAAGCAGAGGTGCGATGTGTGATACGAGAGAATAGAGAGTGTTTTCTAGTGGTTAGCTTGACGGGCTCTGCGGCGGCAGCCAGGCCGATGCCTGTGAATCAGGCCCAGGATTTTCCATCTGGCTCGGCCTGGCTCTGTAGCTGGAGGGACTTGACTGACTCAAACCGCGGCTCTCGTTGGAGAATCGTTGCTGATGGTCCGTATTTGACGCCTTTATCTATTTTCATACTGGCTTACTATTGTTTCCAGTGCTTCACTTTTGTTTTCTTTGGCCTGTAATTTACTGTCTCGGCACACATTTGGAGACCTTAATCAAAAAAGTGACGTAGTGATCCTGATCTCAAAGGTTGTAAGTTTCACTGCTGGTGGGGATTTTACTGTCCCACTTCTTGACGAAAGATCTTGAAAATGTACATTAAGTAAGGACGGGCTTTCAATCCCAGGCATTGTTAGTCAGCGTGCATCCGTTACCTTCCGTCAAAATGGGCTGTGTTGCCGGTAGGGTGTGCCCAAGATTTTTGACTTTTGTCGTCCAGCCAGTGAAGGAGAGCTCAGGAATTGTCAAATGCCTGTTCCGAGCTCAGACGTGGAAAGCCCTGGCAAGTGTAATGAAGACTTTTTGAGATTCAGAGCTCTTTGCTGCTGCCCAGTGAAATTCACACGTGCTCTATTTAGAGCCGGTCCTAAGATGGTGTTCCAGATGACTCTCTCTTCATGGGGCGTATTGTTTTCAATCCAAAATGAAGATTTTTTTTTAAAGACTCTTTTTCTTATTAACTAATGGTACTCTGCAATTTTTCATTTTGAGAGAGAGAGAGAGCCATTCAGTAAAGTTGAAACCAGCCTGTCCTCTGCAGCATATCTACCAGGGAACAGATTAATAGAAAATAAAAATATTACTCCGTGGTTCATTTTGGCCCCATTCCAGCTGTGCCATAGATTAAAACTACTTCGGCATTTCCCTGTCTCGCTCCTTCATCCTGATTCTGTGTTATTCTATCTTAATTTTCTTATGTACCTTGGAGCAGTGGATGTGCTATTTTTCTCATTACGTCATTCACCAGTTCTAATCCTCTAATTCCTTTCATGCAAGCTCCAGGATATCTCTGCAGTGCCGTTATTTTTCCTGAGCACTCGCTCCAAGTTACTGTGGGAGGATTTATTTTCAGGCCTTGGCATCTGAATGGCCGGGACAATACCCCGCGGCTAGCCCCTGCTCGTTATTAGACAGGGGGCTTGGCGGTAGGGTAGGAAGCCAGAGTGCAATGGCTGTGTGGGGTGGACATCAGTAACAGGCGGTCCGCCTGCTGGATCTGGTTTGGGCAGACCGCGCTGCATCCCCCCCCCCCCCCCCCCCCCGCCCCGTGCCAGCTCAGCTTTCAAGTCCCAGAAGAAGGAATTGGCTCTGATGCTTCACTGGGCCAGGGTCTCAGCTGTGTACTGGACCTCATTACATACCATCAGATGGGAGCGTCAACCCAATAACTTTCCATTTCCCAATCGGGAAATAATTCTGGGAAGATGTTTGGCTTTATTGGTGCTGTGCAAGGGCTGCTTTACCGGGCTAACAGGAACCAGCAGACATTTGGCAAATGGAAGTGTACAGGCATGCATACACCCAAAGACTCATGCGTCTCAGTCTTTGCCAAATATGTACCCAGCGGGAGACTCTGGATTTTCACTTGAGAAATTTCCAGGGTTAAGTTCCTGGACACTTCCCTGCAGGCCTTTAAAGACTGGGCTGCCGTCGCTCTCACAGTCACCACTAGGAGGCAGCACCTCCCCCCTCCTGCGGGTGCTACCTGCCTGCCTGGGATCTGCTTAACGACAGAGCACATTCCATCATTTCCCGCCTGGGATGCCAACTCTTTGTCGTGCATATCGATCCTCTGGACAGCGTTAGAATCACAGAAGAGGCAGGAAACTGAAAAGTGATAGTTTCCTTGGATCAGGGCAAGATAACACTCCAAAAATCAGATATTCAAGGACTATGTTCCTACAGAAGGGTCACTTAATGATGCATTGAAGGACGTCTGTTTGGGACCTCTGGTCCCCTCCCAGGTATTCCCGTCCTGGAAGCGTGTGCCTCTGTTCCCTAGTACCCAGCCAACTCTCAGACATTTCCTTGAAGTGAGTAAATAAGGCACCAAGGTCAGAACGGAGACTACCTCCTGAACCAAAGCCACTTCACACGTTTTTATTAGATTAGGTTCCCACCGCGGGGCTTATCTCTGCGCTAGAAGCTGTTTGTGTGGGGCTGCTCTGTTGCATTATTCAGAGGCTCTGAAATCCGCACGCCTCCCTTTCTACTCTCTGTGCTGCTGGTCCTCTAGTCGTTTGAGGAGTTTATAGTTGTAACAAGGGTAAAACGTTGTAAAATGGCAGAACATGAGCTATGCTTTTCTTTGGATATTTCCAGAGAAGGAATCTGTACAATTTCCTGTGATGGATGACTGCACACATTCCGAGTGAATTTTGAGTGTATTTTACATGAGGAAGCGAGGTAATGCACCCGCCGCGCCCGCAGAATCCTCCAGCTGTAGAGCTGAAAGTGACCGCAGCACTTCCAGCCGCCCCACGCCCCAGAAATCCCTCCGACAGCATCCTTAAAACATATCGCTCCTACTAGGTATTTACCCCAAAGATACGGATGTCCTGAAAAGAAGGGGCACGTGCACCCCAATGTTCATAGCAGCAATGTCCACAATAGCCAAACTGCGGAAGGAGCCAAGATGCCCTTCAACAGACAAATGGATAAAGAAGATGTGGTCCATATATACTCAGCCATCAGAGAGAACCATTACCCAACATTTGCGGCAACATGGGTGGGACTGGAGGGGATTATGCTAAGTGAAATAAGTCAAGCAGAGAAAGACAATTATCATATGGTTTCACTCATTTATGGAACATAAGAAATAGCAGGGAGATCGGTGGGAGAAGGAAGGAAAGAATGAAGGGGGGGATCAGAGAGGGAGACGAACCATGAGAGACTATGGACTCTGGGAAACAAACTGAGGGCTTCAGAGGGGAGGGGGGGGTGGGGGATTGGGATAGGCCGGTGATGGGTATTAAGGAGGGCACGAATTTTATGGAGCACTGGGTGTTATACGCAAACAATGAATCATGGAACACTACATCAAAAACTAATGATGTACTGTATGTTGACTAACATAACATAAAAAAAAAGAAAGCATGATTAAAAAAAAACAAAAAAAGCCCCATATTGCTCCAATCTGTCCTGAATCTTCTGGGTGGTGGAAGATCTCACTCTTATTATTTTGTTATTTTATTTTATTTATTTTTAAAGATGCATTGACTTATTTTAGAGAGCGAGCACAGTGGGAGGAGCAGAGGGAGAGGGAGAGAGAATCCCAAGCAGAGTCCCCTCTGAGCACGAAGCCCTCGCCAGGGCTGGATCTTGGGACCGTGAGATCAGGACCTGAGCTGAAACCAAGAGTCAGTTGGGTGCTTAACCAATTGAGCCACCCAGGCGCCCCTCACTCTTATATTTAAAATCAGCTCCTGAAGGGTGAAGTTTACATATCATAAGTGTGCATATTTTAAGTCAGCAGTTGGTGAGTTTTGACAAATGTAGGAATCGAGATACAGGGCATTTACTCATGCTGGAAGGTTCTCTGGTGCCCCGTTCATCAGCCTCCCCTTTCTCCCCATTCCCCGCCTCCCCAGGAAACCACTGATCTGATTTCTGTCATCATAGGTTAGTTTTGCTGGTTTAGTGGTTTTATGTATTGGCTTGTACACCAAGCAGTCTCTTTTGTCTGCCCTCTGTCGCACGACATATTTTTGAGATTTCTCTATTTTCCAATCAAGAAGAGACGAAACTCCGATTTTTAACCCCTGATGTACATGACAAGGAATAAGACTTGGTTGAGCATAATTCATGCCTCTTCTGCCCAGGTGGAGTGTATGGAGGGCCTGGGGACTGTTCCCTTTCACTGGAGTGTGGCCCTCGGGGGGACACCAACTGTCCTGCATTGCCCTGGGCTCAGGGAGTTCCTTGAATACAGGATTTTCAGTGGTGAAATTGGACAGGTCCCAGGCAGATTGGGACAGGTTGGTCACCCTAGCCCCCTCTGGTAGGTACTGTATAGCATCAGAGGTATGAGCTTCTAAACAGTAGAGAACAGGCGAGAAAAATGGACATTTTATGTTTCTTCACCTCGAGACTATCAGTGACAAGGAGCCCAACTTGGGGAGAGTCCCTCTGGAAGCAGTCCAGCCGTGGAGGCGCCTGAGGCTTCCATCAGTTGAAAACAGTTGACTTCAACTAATGATTTTTTTTTAATACTCTGGTTACCTAATTTATTCAGGACATATTGTGTTTTATTACTATTCTACTTTCCAGAATACTATTTAAAGAGCTCTGACATTTAAAAGTTTAAATGTAATCAAGATTACAAAGTATGTTATTTGAAAGCACCAAGATAAGCTAGTAATTATTATGATGTCAAGGTGCTTGTTTGATGGACCCCAGCTTGATTATTCTGATGTGCTTAATTTTAAAAACCCACCCAGCCTTTCAACTGGATTGCAAGGCATTGCTCTAACCTGGCTTCTCGGAGGATATGTGCTAATGTGTCATTTCCATCCGAGATCATTCATTAGCGGGATGTTAGCAAGACGTGTTCACCTGTTGATGTGCGAGTAAATTATAATCTGCCAGCTCTCCTTTTCGGGCGGATGAAATGCCTGGCAGTTAACTGTGCCATGTAATTTTCCACATAAGTTCTGAAATGTGATGCCCTTATAAGCCTGCAGGATTCCAAGAGCAGTGTTTTCTGCGCAGTGCTGGCGATGTTATGGCGGTTTCTGAGTACATTTCCGAGCTTTTATATAGCAGACGAAGTATGTGAGATTTCTTTTTTAATGTTTTTTTATTACATTATGTTAGTCACCATACAGCACATCCCTGGTTTCTGATGCAAGGTTCGATGATTCATTAGTTGCGTATAACACCGAGTGCACCATGCAATATGTGCCCTCCTTACTAGAGATTTTTTTTTTTTAATGCTTCTTTTCAGAGAGGTGCCTTGTTTTTTCTGTTAATTTTTTGATCTTTAAAAATTACACAAAATTACTTGTAAAAATTACAAGTAGGGATGCCTGGGTGGCTCAGTCGGTGAAGCGTCTGCCTTCAGCTCAGGTCATGATCCCAGGGTCCTGGGATCGAGTCCCGCTTTGGGCTCCTTGCTCAGTGGGGAGCCTGCTTCTCCCTCTCCCTCTGCCCCCCACTTGTGCACTCTCTCTAAAATAAATAAATAAATAAACAAATAAAGTCTTTCAAAAATACATAAAAATTACAGAAGTAATGCATGCATATATCACTAAAAACAATAATGAAGCAAAAAATGAAATTTCACCCTTACTTACTCAATCCCTGTCCCAGTTAGATTAATAGCTATCCTTCTAGAATTTTAATGTATAACTGAATTTAACATGTAGTTTTGTCTGTTTTTTTTTCTTACACTGAATCATACTATAGATATATATTGGTTTTTCCATTGAAACATATGTTTTAATTTTTTTTTCAAGTTAGAATATATCAGTTTACTTCATTATTTTTAAAGCTACGCTGATTCAGTAGTATAAAGGTACCTAAATTCATTTAGTTATTCCCCTGTCCATGGTTATTTCAGTTATTGTTTTTTTTTTGTCATGTTACTATGAACTTACTTGTATGTCTCTGCTTATATGTGTTATTATTTCTCCAAATATCTGAGAATGGAGTTGTTGTGTCAATGGATAAATTAAATTAAAATTTTGGTATACACTGCCAAATTGGCTTCAAAAAGGCAGTACCACTGCTCCTCAAAGTGTGAATTCTTTTTACACGTGAAACATTTGAAACAAAACAGAAACGGATAATTGAATTTTGCAAGCTCAAACAGCAAATTGGGAATTTGCTCTGCTTTTAATAAAATCTTATTTATTGCTAACTTACACATTTGACTTGTATAAAACTTCTCAGAAAAACTTGCCACTTGGTTATTGATTTATCAGCCAGTTATAATTTCATGGACTTCATATGAGTTGAGGTTTAGAATGAATTTTAATGTTTTTCCATTACTGACTGCTAAGAAGTTTTCGTAACCCAAGCACTGATGGAAATGTGGTCCTCGTGCAATGGTCAAGACAATACCTCTGCCTACAAGGTCTTCTGCACCAAAGCTCAGGTTAAGAGTCCAGTTCTTCTCCTCCTCCTTCTCCTCCTCCTCCTCCTCAAGATTTTGTTTATATATTTGAGAGAGAGAGAGAGAGCGCAAGCATGAGGGGGGAAGGGCAGAGGGAAAAGCAGAAGCAGTCTCCCTGCTCAGCAGGGAGCCGGATACGGGACTCGATCCCAGGATCCTGGGATCACTACCTGAGCCGAAGTCAGACACTTAACCAACTGAGCTACCCAGGCGCCCAAGAGTCTAATTTTTTTTTTATCAGTTCCTTAATATCCCTTTTTCCATTTTTATAACTCACTAATTCCTTCTCAAATCATTGACTCTCTCAAGAATTTTTTTTTTCTTTGGCGAAGAATTAAAAACTGGATGCCGAAGAGTTGCTAAGACATCGCATTATTTTTTGTATGAGGTGGGAATATCACTAGCCCACCATGAGGTATTGTCGTAAGTAACTAAAATAAAACTGCTAGACTTGTCAGAGTAAATGAGGCAGGAGAGTGTTACTAAGATGATGTAGGGGTTTTCTCATCAATTCATTTCCCCTGCTTCTCCCTAACTTAATATGTCCCTTTATGGTTACAGAAACCTATTGGCCTCATTGAGTGGAGATGAAGTCATGAAATCAAACAGCGAGGAATGTGAACCGAAATTCCTATTTGTGATAGGACTGAAAAAATTTGCAAAGGACACCTGTATGAAGGGCTTTCAATGCTTTGATTTAATTCTAAGACTTTTTTAGAATTCTCAAGGGTTCCACATTTGAGCTCTATCCCTTTGGCACACGCTTGCTGTTAGCATCAGTTTCTACTTTTACTTCTTGCTCTTTCTCCGTCATTGCCAAAGTAAGCTAAGGTCTGACTTCTGCAAAATAAGATCTGAAAATGCATTTGTTTATTTTCCAAATATCTTTGAGTACATACTACATCCGGGGCATTATGGTAGGTTCTGCCCGCAAAGATTAACAAAGCATGGGTCTGGAAAGGTCTCCCTGTCTGCTGGGGGACTAGACGGGGGCACACCTAATTGCAGTTGAGTACAAGGAATGCTGGAGTTCAGGCCCAAACCAAAAGCCACAAGATAACTGAATAGAGAACAATGGACATGAGGACATGGGCAACTTGGAAAGCTCTTCTTTCAAGAGTCTTCACCTCCTAGAAGTCCATTGGTTGTAGCAATGTAGCAGCCTGTTTTAGGAAAAGAGCAGGAGAGGTCTCATCAAACTCACTGCTTCTCGGTACACCAGCATACAGACTTCCCAACTGTCAGGTCACAGACTAATGCCAATCCCATTGAACTGCATTAAGCTGTGAGTATCAAAAACCCCACTGAAAGTGGCTTCGTAATCAAGGCATTAATTTATTCAATCAGCTGGAAGTCTAGGGCAGGTAGGCCTGTTTTGTTCAGGATGTCACGGAAGACATCCTTCCACTCTGTCATTTTCCTACACGGTCATCCGATGGCGGTGGCAGCCAAAAGCTCCGTGCCCTCACCTACCCAAGCACATCCGACAACCCCCAAACTCTGGATGATGATATCCCTCTTGGAGCCACTCCACGCCGTGTGCTTCTGTTCTGTGCACCTGCTCTCTTGCTGGCCAGCTGCCTGCTCACGGGCACTGCAGCTTGGGACGGCAGGGATCACCAAGCCATGAGGCAAGGCGCCCTGCCCACGAGGCTTCCCTTGTCAGGGTTAGAGTTTCCGGGGGAGTTTTCATTTCTGATTTTGGGGCCCCCTCTGTTCTTTAAGCCATAGTTTCTACAGGATAGGGTACTTGGGGACAAATTGCATCTTTCTTTGAGAATGAGTAATAGAGCATAAATTAATATCACTATAAATTCTCTTTTTTTCCCAAGACATCAGTAGTGATTGTACTCAAGTGTTTTAAGAAGTGTGTTCTTATTTGAATCTTTCATGCGCTGATACACTCATACACATTAATAAACTCAAACATTGTTTTTCTTTGGGAATATGGGGGCTATTTCTACTGCTTTTCCATCTCCCCTCTACTCTCTGCTTGTTCTTTTATTTTATTTTATTTAAAGATTTTATTTATTTATTTGAGAAAGATTTTATTTATTTATTTGAGAGTGAGAGTGAGAGAGAGCACAAGTGGGGGGGGGGCAGAGGGAGAGGGAGAAGCAGACTCCCTGCTGAACAGGGAGCCCAACTTGGGGCTTGATCCCAGGACCCTGGGATCATGGCCTGAGCCGAAGGCAGACACTTAACCGACTGAGCCACCCAGGCGCCTCTCTGCTCCTTCTTTTATTTATTTATTTTCAGCACAGTAGAATTTCTTGTATCGAGCATGTGTTTACTAGAAGTTTGATGAAAAAATTTAAATGAAATAAAAATCATAGGAAAACGGTTATGTCCTTTGCTGTTTTACTCTTTTTTTGATTGCCAAAGGAGAGATAGGTGGATCTTCCTTGTTTATAGTGTTAAACCTGGGCCTGTAAAATATAACTTATATATCGTATCACTAAGGGCTCCTAATGTGAACCTAAAATTCTTGACCAAGTTTGTTGCTGTTTCTTGTTGCTTCTGTGATGAGACATGTCCATTAGAAAGTCAGGCTGGGGGTAGGTGAGGTATGATGAACTTTGGAGGGCAGCGCTTTCTTCTGCACTGTTTCTCTCTTGGGGAGAGAGAGACTCTAAGATGATTATTGGAGTGGGACATGGGAAGCTTCGAGAATAAGGAGAGTTTATTTCTCTCGGTCCTAGCTTCCCACTAAGGTCAAATGTGGCCCAGAGGCTAAGTGGAATGCAATGATTTGGCAGTCCCGTATTCACCAGGCGGGTAGACTTGCTTTGGAAAAAACACTCAGTTGTTGTCTTGATCGTTGGCTTCAGAGGATGTAATTAACTTGGACATTGATTGCTGTGTTAAAGATGGACTTCTGTGAAATGTCCCTCCAGCAAACAGCCTAAGGACAGACTCATGGCTGGTGTGCACTGAGGTCTTGGTTGCTAGTGAAGATGTCAGCGGTATCAGGTGCCTTAAGCTGCAATGCACCCAACTTATGAACACAGCTATCTGATGCCCCTCTTTCCAGCGTTCAGCTTTTGTCCCACAAAGTGGAGCCGTGGGGAGGATACCGAAGGGACTCCGTACATACACTAAATGGAATAATGCTAGGTGATCACTACAAGGAGTTGGGCAATGCTGCATTCACCGACATGGAAATACGGCCGTGGTAGTTCTGTGGATCCTGCTAGGTTCACACAGTGTATATAGTGTGTTTTCATTTATGTAAGACAAATTAACTTAGTTCTTAAAAGCATTTTTCCTGTTCAAATTTTGGTATCTCCCCAATCTCCGTGTATTTTGTAGTTGATAGCCTCCCTTCAATCACTGTCAGCAACAGCAGGGGTGCGGTAGTGACGGGCGGTGTGGCCACGAACTGGGACCATTTGAGGAAAGAATGTAGGTCAAGTTAATGTCTGAAAACTTTCTTTTCTTATTTTTTTTTAGAGAGGGAGAGAGAGACGAGCGGCAGAGGGAGAGGGAGAGGAGAATCTCAAGCAGGCTTCATGCTGGTCATGGAGCCCCACGTGGGGCTCGATCTCACAAGCCCGAGATCATGATCAGAGCCGAAATTAAGAGTCAGACCCTTAACCAACTGAGCCACCCAGGCGTCTCTAATTTTTTTTTCAAAAAGATTTTATTTATTTATCTTAGAGAGAGAGAGAGCAGGGGAGGGGCAGAGGGAGAGAGAGAATCTAGAGCAGACACCCCGCTGAGCACAGAGCCTGACCTGGGGCTCAATCTTATGACCCTGAGATCAAGAGCTGGATGCTTAACCGACTGAGCTACCCAGACAGCCCTGTCTGAAAACTTTCTTTGACACCTTCTGGTAATGCAAAGAAAGCATTGGCATCAAAACTTGGGGATGGGGTCAATGGTTTGGAAGAAAATCCCAGAGATGATGGCACTGCATACTTTGAAGCAATGCTGGATGGTTGACAGCCTTAATGGCTCAGAGCGAGACATTGTGTAGAAAACCACAGACATCAAAGATTCAAAAATGATTCAGAGTTGGACTCTGAATCCGAAGACATTTAGGTACTTTAACTGATTTAACATATTTTTCTAAGTATTCACAAGAGCGATAAATGACAAAAATCTATAAGCAAATCTAAAAGAGTTCTTTTAATAAGTATAAATAAAAAGAAAGCACTTTAATAAGTACAAATTCTAGGAAAACACTAGATCTTAGTTTAATTGGAAATACTTTTAGTGACACACAAAAATGGTACATCTTATAATTTAATTTTCCTAGATATGGTCAAATGTGGTATTTTCCTTCCTTCCTTCCTTCCTTCCTTCCTTCCTTCCTCCCTCCCTCCCTTCCTTCCTTCCTTCTATCCATCTATGCGTTTTTTTGTTTTTTGTTTTTAATGCAGAACATATAAGAAACTGTTAATAGAGGGAAGGGTTCTGGGTTTCTGGTACTTGGGAGAGGGAGACATTTCTCCTATATAATCTGTTTATTTTAGTCTTTATCAAAGCTATACATTCTCCAAGTTTGAATATCAAGTAGTTAGTTAGGTGACCTCTCAAGACTTGTATCTGATGACTCTTTTGGTTGTTATCCCCAGATCTCAAATAACATGGCGGATTTACTATTTCATGGTTTTCAGTATTAGGCATTATCTACAGACACTGTCTTGGAAGATGAGGGTTTATTATTTTACCCTCTCCTATTCACTCCCTCACCCTTCTCGTATCCTCGCCGTCCACTTATATTATAGTATTGGATAGATCAGTATTCACTCTACATTTTTACGGCTGTGCAAATGCAAATGATATTCATGGATGAACCAGCTCGTTCACTGATTACTTGTTTGCCCTGAGTTAATAGTTGAGTTTTATTCATTTTTTTAATTGCTTGTTTTCTTTATGCACTTACAAGCAGTTCAGCCCCAGACTCTGACCAGTCAGAAATAATTCCTCCGTTCTTTCTCCTGCTACGGCTATTTCCATTGCTGTTATTCTACTTTGAATTTCAGCTAATGGCTTAACATTTACATTCATAATCATAAGACCCCTGGAGCTTATTTTGTTCATCTTTGAAGCCCCAGAGTTCCCAGTTCAATGCTTTCCAAATAGCAGAACTCGCCAAAACTTTGCTTTTTAGGAGTGGCCCTGCTTCTCCGAGTCAGTGGTTATGTCTCCGATCTCCAGGTATGTTGGCTGCAATAGAATCAGAATGTAGAGACCCAGAGATGCCCTAATGTGGCTTTTACTAACAAAGAATAAATTCTTCACATGCCTTGAGGGAGATCACGAACGCTAATCCAGGTTTATGTAGCCTTGCCATGGAAGTCTCAAGGGAGGGCTTCAGTAGAACATTCTAGAACTCTCTGCAGTGGCTTTGTCAACCAGCCCTGGGTGACACGGCAGCTCCTGTCTCGCGGGGAGGTGGGGGGGAAGGGCAGTGCCTTCGGTGACACTGCAGACTCTCGCTCCTGCTCTCGTTCCTTCTTCCTCTTCTCCCTCGTTCTAATTATTACCGTGGAAGAAATGGAATTCCCTTTTGTGTTTAGGTTTAGACGCTCTCAGAGGTACCTTAATTTGCTAAGCTTTTTGCAGACAGCACTAGCAGGGAGGTAGCAGTTGTAAAGAGTTCTCTCAAACACTGGAAGTCGTTTGAGCTTCAGGAAGCAAATGATTTAATCCGAGGCAGGAAATGAGAACACACTCGGTGAGGCCACTGCAAGCTTGGCCGAGGCGGAGACGATTAGCAATACCCGTGATTTATGAGCCCTTGCCAGCCGCGCCGATGGTGTTTCGCCCAGTGTGTCTTGAGCTTTAATATCTTTTAGCCCCAGAGATTTTCATTTCCGACATGTAAAAGTCTCTGTAGTTAGATCTTTAAGCAACAAGAAAGTCTTCTTCTCTTTCTTACGTTCATGGTCAAGGAACGCCGTGGAGAGGATTTGGAGTTTGTGACAAAACGTAGAATTTGGTCAAATGGAGTTTTACTGGAGGTCTTCGCTTCTACCTCACCCTTCTCCGTAGCTACGTGGGTCATCAGTATCCCGTATGTTTTACTTCGCGGCTCGGAGGAGGCATTTACAACACGGGACCTGAAGGCGCCACGTGCGTTTGGTTTCAAATAATTTGATGGTTCCTTTCATCAAGGGAGCCTCATTTTCTGATTTTGTATTTTCCCTTCTTAAGTAGGAGGCTTGCATTTTTTTCTCCTTCCCCGTTCTCACCAGATGGACTGAGAGATAAATGGAGAGGGGGAAGTGGAAGCCTGGAATTGGTGATAATAAGGGGGTAAGAATTGTGAAGAAACAGTATTTTTAGGAAAATCAAGGAGTAAGCGATCAAGAGAAAAAGCTGCAACAGAACAGGAAATAATAAATCGCCATCAGGTGGAAATCGAAAGGTTTTGAAACGGACTTCTGCATTAATCATAGCTGGATGGGGAAACAAATTGTTCTAGGTGTTTCAGACAATGGGAATTTATTATGGGGATTGGTTGCAAAGGCTTTGAAGGGCTAGTGGAGCAAAAGAAGGGAGGGCAGATTATGCAGAATGAATAATGGGAGACTGCTGCCACCCCTGGCCTGGAGAAGCAAGAGGGGAGATCAGTTTACCCAGAGTGCAGGATGGCAGTCTCCGAGGCCCCACTGTTGGAGGCGAGCAGGAACCTGTGAGCTGGTATTCCCAGGTCATGGCCACTGCTGCTGTGGCTGTCACCACAGTCTATGTGGCTGATGTCTCTGCTACAGCTGACGCGGTCACATTCCTAGGTGCTGCTACTCTCTGTGCCACAGGAGAAGCCTTTAGGAAGAGGCTCCTTCTTGCCCTTCTACTTCCCTGTCCCCTTACAGTGCTCCCATTGGCGGGATCGAAATGCAAGCCCGAAGGCAAGGGATCCTGAGAAATGAAGTTTGCAGGGTTTCCGCCGCCTTCAGTGCAGAGTGAAACACAAAGATAAGAATGGAACTGAGAAACTAACAAGCCAGTAATTAACATGACCTCCTTTTAGAAAAAAGAGCTCAGGTTCCTCTGTGCTTTCTGTGAACCTTGCTGTAGCTGAGAATACTGTAATCTTGGGCAAAAACCATTGTAATACCAAGCCTAGCATTTGAATTCCCAAAGGAAAGTATGGTCCACTGGGGGACATTGGTGTATCTGGAAGAAACTAGTCTCCACCCAAGAGGGGGTCTCTGCTTTAAATTCTCTGCTTTCATGGGGCACCTGGGTGGCTCAGTTGGTTAAGTGTCTGACTTGATTTCAGCTCAGGTCATGATCTCAGGGCTGTGAGATTGAGCCCTACCTTGGGCTCTGCATTGAGCAGGGAGTCTGCTTGGGATTCTCTCTCTCCCTCCCCCTCTGCCCCCCCCAACCCCCCCACTTGAGCAGGCTCTCTTTATCTAAAAACAAACAAATAAAATTTTTAAATTCTCTGCTTTCGTGATGGATTTATATAAAGCATTGACTCATGGGTCTGTTTGGGTGGAAATTGTTTTAAAAAATTAAAAAAGGATAAAATCTTCCATGAGCTTGATGCTTTGTTCTCATAGGAATTTGTAATTGGTGTGTTTCAAGTCACACCAGGAAAAAAAAATGCACGTAAAAAGCAACTTTGTCTGATCACATATAGTGTTGGTCTAGCATGCGAAAGTTTTAGGGATTGCTTAGATCTCTGGGGCATGTGCTCTGGGTGGCAGCTCCTTTATACATTCTGGAGTTGTGTGTTGGAGTTAAGAAAATTTCAAATACCTGTAACGTAGAGTTTCTGTAAGTTTATACTTGGCCCGTTGGAGTAATTATTCCAATGCAGTCCGAAGATTATGGTTAACCCAATTCTGTGCACCTGAGATGTATTTTAAAAGGGAAAAAGCAAAGAAAGGGTTATACTCAAAGGTCGAGTACCTAGCTTACTCTAAGAGGCTCAAACCAACCTTGGCGATGATGTCAGTGGAGGATAAGAAGACACGAGAAGGATTGAGCTTTAGGGGAAGATGGCTAGTTTAGTCAGGGCGTGGAATCAGTGATTTTTTAAAAAACTTTAATCTATGCATTTATCATTCCTCAAAACCATTCGAATGTACAGCTTATAAGAAATTTATCACAGAGGTTGAATGTTGAGACTGCAATTTCCACGAGGGTCAGTGGCCATCTGGAATAAATGATGTTGCCTCCATGTTATTGTCATGACAATAGTAATAAAAACTAATATTAATAACATCAATAAATGTAAGTTTTTATTGCTATTTGTCAAGCATTATGTAGGTAGCTTTTTTTTTTTTCAGGTTTGGACATGTGCATGTCTTTCTTTCTTCCTTCCTTCCTTCCTTCCTCTCTCTCTCTCTCTCTCTTTCTCTCTTTCTCTCTTTCTTTCATGTTCAGTTAGCCACTGTAGAGTACATCATTAGCTTTTGATGTGGTCTTCAGTGATTCATTAGTTGTGTATAACACCCAGTGCTCATCACAAGTGCCCTCCTTAATACCCATCACCTGGTTACCCCATCCCCCACCCCCTCCCCTCTGAAACCCTCAGTCTGCGCCCTCCGTCGAAGAGGACGACCTTCTCCGGTAGAGGAGTTCCGCTCTTCGGTCAAGGGTATACGAGTAGCTGCACTCCCCTCCTAGAACCTCCAAACGAGCTCTCAAGGAATTAGTGATTTTTTCGGGCTATCCAAGTGGATATTTCTAGCATGCTGGTTGAAGCTCAGGGGAACAGTCTGGATAGAGTGTAAATTTAGGATCTATCAGTAACTAGGTTTAGTTAAAACCTGAGGGGGGATGGGACAACAGTCAATTTATTATTATTTTTTAGAGATTTTATTTATTTATTAGAGAGAGAGGAGAATGAGTAGGGAGAGGGGCAGAGGGAGAGGGAGAAGCAGGCTCCCCGCTGAGCAAGGAGCCCAATGCAGGACTCGATCCCAGGACCCTAGGATCATGACCTGAGAGGAAGGCAGACGCTTAACCGACTGAGCCACCCAGGCGCTCCATGTTGGCATATTTTAGAATAAATCACTGAAAAGGAATCATCTTGGGGAAATATGCTAAAAGGAGGTAATCATCCCTCCTGTCCCTTCTCCTATCCAACCATATTGGATGTCATTGTTCAGAGGTTTTAAATCTGGATTTGTGTCCTCGGTTTAAGGAATCACAAAAGGTGATCGGGCCCCTGTTATGCCAGAGCATGAATTCTAAACTCCAAGCAATCGTGCTTGGGAAGGATGATTGGCAACTTAAATTTGGACAATGGAGATTTTAGTCTCGGCCAAGAGGGATCAATTCTGGCTTTGTCCAACTTTGCCCCTTCATACAGGGTGAGGAGTCCATGGACTAAGGTCAGAGGCCCACCTGCGGCCACAGAGCCCATGCCTCCCTCTTAGACATCACACTCCAGGTACCAGGACCCCAGAATCCCTGCCCCAAAGCCCAAAGTGGAGCCCGTTTCCAGAGCCCACACTGGCCACTTCTCTGGTTTATCTTCCCAGGCTGCTAATATGCACCCTTGGGCTGGCCAGGGGGTGACTGCAAAGGTATAGAATGTAAAGAAAAATTTTACACTGGATACTTGTTAAGAGAGATTTTATTCGAGCTACTGTAGTAGAAGAGAGAGACTTCAGTCTAGAACTGAGCTCAACTCCAAATGCAGCAAAGACAGCTGGGGATGTCTGGCCAGCCCCTAGAGTGAGGGGGTCAGTGGATGGAGGGTTCTTAAGAGGATAGCAGGGGTAGGAAGCTGAAGTAGCTTCAGGATTCATGCTGGAGGCAGGCCAAAGACTTGGACATCAGGTATGGGGGGATGAGGGACTTGGTCAGATATCAAGGACGGGCTGGGTATTATCAGCAAACCAACATGGCACGATTCTTTGCTGAATCTGGGCTCTGCAGGCCGAGGACAGGGTGGCTGGCCGCGGTTGAGGCATAGTGAGAGGAGGGCCCAGAAGAGCCTGATTAAATCTGGTCAGAGAAGAAGTTTTTGTCAGGTCAGAGCTTGGACTTGCGGGTTGAGTTGTCCATGTCCTCACAGTGTGACTTAGAGCCGAGGGTGGAAGGGAAAGGTGGCCAGGCACCCCTGCACTCTAGCTGGGAACTCTGAGGAACGGAGAGTTCTCAGTTTAAACTTGGCCTTCTAGCCGCAGGTTCCTTGGCAGGACTCTAAAGGCTGTTGCCATCGGGCTGGGCAGAGCCTTCCTGGTGGGCACTCCCAGCTGAGGAGCTCAGGAGCTCTAGGAGGCCCTGGACAGTGGGGGCAGAGAGGGGCAAGACCCGGGACAGGCCAGGAATGAACCTCTGCTCTCCTGCGGAAGAGGAGGGGGAAATGGTGTCCATTTCACCACGTGGGGTGGTGCTGAGTGAGTGGAAAGGAAGGTTTTGGGGGTGAGGTGAGACCGTCAGCAAGTGAGGAGAACATCTGTGCCAGGCCCCAACAAGAATCATGACTCAGGACAGAAAACCATGTTGATTTTGAATATATAGTCTCCACATTTGGTGTGAACTGTGGCTTTGCACATGAAAAAAAAATTCACCAGTATATATATGTTAAGGTGGAAGGATAAACCATTCAACACTTGTTAAAAGTGATTTATAGCCATTGAGTGTTGAGGCATAGGGTTCTCGGGATTCTATATTCTTGCCTCAGGCCCTGCACCGCCAGGAAGGGGCTGCAGGGTTACTGACTGGCCTAGAGCACAGGCCCAGGAAGGGGGCGTGAGAAATTTCCAGGCCTGGGGGCAGAATGAACAGATGCCTAATTGAACAGGTATAATTGAGAGAAGGCTCCATGATGCAAAATTGATTAAGGGGCAGGCAGAAGGACTCATGAAGAGAGACGGTGGGAGAAGAAGGGAGAATACGGGTCTAGAAGTTAGCATGAGAGAGTTTCGAGTCCAGTGGCCTGCCCGCGTCCCCTGACTTGGCTGGAACCAGGCCACCTTCACAGGTGCGTGTATGGTGGGTTCCTCGACTGCCTTTGGTTAGAATTTCACCGGGGGTGATCGGGGTCTTTCCCAGGGGCCAGCACCATTCCTTCCCATGTTTAGTTAACCCTCAGAACCTCAAGAGAAAATAAATGACCTGATGGTGTTGGGTGGGTAAGTCGAGAAAATTCATGTGAAATGGGCTTTTGAAATAGAATTGAATCATGCAAATTGTGAATGGTAATATATGGTCTAAATTGTTTTTGCCCCAAAGTTTTAGTTTCCTCTACTGGGGTATTTTTTGTGGGGCGCACAGTTTTGGGGCAGAATTCTTTTTATTTTATTTTATTTTATTTTATTTCATTTCATTTCATTTCATTTCATTTCATTTCATTTCATTTCATTTTATTTTAAAGATTTTATTTATTTATTTGACAGAGAGAGAGACAGCCAGCGAGAGAGGGAACACAAGCAGGGGCAGTGGGAGAGGAAGAAGCAGGCTCCCATCAGGGAGCCCGATGCGGGGCTTGATCCCAGGACCCCAGGATCACGCCCTGAGCCGAAGGCAGACGCCCAACGACTGAGCCACCCCGGGCGCCCCCAGAATTCTTTTTAAAAACAGGGATTACCTCTGGAGGGCATTTTGGGGTGGGGGGGCTTTCCTGATGAAGGCCTGTGTCTTCCCCAGTGGGCTAGGTTTAAGCTGGGTAATCTTTTGGTGGGTGTGCCTAGGATTGCCAGGAGCAAGTCATTCAAAAAGAAATCAGCGTTGTAGCAGGGGCCGGTGATCTTTCTGGTCCTTTAGCATTAGCTGGTCTGAAAATTCTGGTCCCCACCAGGGGTTTTGGGTTCCAGATGAATGACTCCAACTTTGTTAGTAAAGTGGGGTTCCTAATACATGCTGCCTTCTGTTTTCACCAGTCTGGGTGGGAATAATGAAAAAAAAAAAAGAATCTATGTGCTTGCAGAAGCAAAGGAGCCCATAAACACATCATAAAGTCCTGTCGCTCTTCTGCTCGTCTGCCACTTCAAATTCCGTCTCCGTAGTTAGCAATCTGGCATCATTTGCCAGCATTAATTTTTTTCCATTTGTATTCCAAGTTGCAATTCCCTTTACAGTGCACTTTAGTGCTTAAGATCTATGTGTCAGCTGTTATTTAAAGGAATAAATGAATTTGTCAATATTCAGTAAACACAGAATCGCCCAGAGAAATGAAAGTTTGAATCCAAAGTTGTTGAATGTAAGAGCCAGGGAAGCTGACTGTGGAAAACTAGTGAACTAATCTCCTGCAAGTTAGTCACATTTTTAATGGATTTACCATAGTTTAATTGACTTTTCTTACTTTCAGGGTTCCTACTCTTGTGATAGTGGGCAGTGCCCTGGAGTTGGAGAGAGCAAATAACTCAGTCTCCTGAGCCACAGATAGAAATTGTTCAGTATCGTCACTCCCATTCTAGACCATGATCTCCTCAGTGAAGAACAGTGGACCCTTGGACAATGCTGGTGTTGGGGCGCCAACCCCCTGACACAGTCAAAAACCTGGGTCTAACTTTGGACCCCCCCCAAACTTAACTACTAATAACCTAGTGTTGACCAGAAGCCTTACTGATAATATCAGTCGGTTAACACATTTTTTGCATATTATATGTATTATAAACGGTATTCTTACAATAAAGTTAGCTAGAAAAAAGAAAATGTTATTAAGAAAAACATAAAAGAAAATACATTGACAGTACCATATACCGTATTTATTGAAAAATATCCTCATGTAAGTTGACCCATGAAGTTCAGGTCTGTGTTGTTCAAGGGTCAACTGTATTGAGGTCTGTTACGGTTCTCCTTTCAGTATTCTTGAGTGTTGACAATCTGAAATTGTAGGGTTAGGGGAGGAGCTCACTGGGCAAAATGCCCTATTTTGTAAATCTCTCCTGGAGAATTTTAGTTTGGAAGAATCTGATAAAGAGCCTATTGTAATGTGATTTTGTGTGTTGTGTATGTATTGTAGGGAAGTAGCTAGGAAGTACTTTTAAAGGTAACAAATAATGGGAAATGTTTTTGGAAAGTTAGGTCTTTTTGCCCCTCTGTTAAAGAGGCATCCCCCCACTTCTAAGATGGCCCCACTGCTACAAGCTAAACAGAATTCAGATCGTTGTACTGGAATCTCACATTCTCATTTTTAAAAAAGCTGTGTTCCTTTTTAGAGCATGAATAGAAGTAAACATTTCTTGCTTAGATTCTGCGGGCTTCTTTTACTACCCTAGATTGCATATGCGAGGGACCCCATACTCTGCTCCCCGTCCTTTCAACATCGAGCCTCCAGTAGCAACTTGGCTAAAGGTGTAATGAGCCGTTCAGCCCTCATCTCCTAGTTGTAATGAATGAAGGGCTCATGGCTCATACTTGGTACCAGTTTCAAGTCCCATTCATATTATCAGTGCAATCTGAGTGGATCTAGTCACTGGCCACAGAAAGATCTACACACAGCTATTTTCAGTGCCTCCTTTGCTTTTCCGACGTGGATGAGCAGAGACGAAACCCAGGTCCTCTCCACTCTCCGAAGCACGGGAGGCAGGCGTGTCTTGTTGCTTTGCGGCTCTGCATTTTGGGTCTTTGCTGCGACACCCCCAGGGTGAGGCAAATAAAGAGTCATGCATGTGCCATTTAGCAGGAGTAGACAGCCACTGACGTCTGAATCACTCCCTCAAGACACCTGTGCTCGGCCCCGCATTAATTCTGAACCCACTGTTGTTTTAATCATACCCCTCCAATCTTTTTTTTTTTTTTTTAAAGATTTTATTTATTTATTCGACAGAGATAGAGACAGCCAGCGAGAGAGGGAACACAAGCAGGGGGAGTGGGAGAGGAAGCAGGCTCCCAGTGGAGGAGCCTGATGTGGGGCTCCATCCCATAACGCCGGGATCACGCCCTGAGCCGAAGGCAGATGCCTAACTGTTGTGCCACCCAGGCGCCCCCATATCCCTCCAATCTTAATCTTCCATCTCGATTCCTGCCTCTGACTCCTGCGGCTTGGACTCTAGTTCTTCCTCTCCCGGGCAAACGGATTCTTGTTCTGCCTTGAGCAGAAACTTCCTGTTCTAGCTCAGGTGGGTGGGTTCCTGTTCCCATCCTTGGCCAGATGACCAGCAACCACTTCATGCGATACATTGCCTTCCTGCTCAAATTCGCTGATCTTTCATGTCTTCACGTTTGTCTGTTCACCTTTCTGATCATTACATTTCAAGTGTGTGGATGAGCATTCTTTCTGATGCTCAAGGTCAAATATAGCAAATGCTAAATAAAAGAATACATAACCATTTTTATATGTTAGTCTTTCATTCTTGATCATTGAGGAGAAAAGCCTGTATCAAGACTAGTAGTACTTTGCTCAGCAACTTCTCTGTGCTCAGTATACGTCCTTCAACATAATCTTATTTGATCTTTAATTGTTTAAAAGCCCTTCTTGATTAATTGATTTCTCATTGTGGTACTGTTGGCACCAAAGACTGTGTATTTATTTGAGAGAGTGTGCACCGACATGAAATAATTAATTGTTACGAATTCTACCAGAGAATATGTTTTATTCTGTTGGAAGCATTTATTTGGGCCTTTTTTCCCCAGTGAATGGTGGGAGATGGATTTTTTTTTTTTTTTTTTTTGGCCATTTCCTTACATTTAAAAACATTTTCAAATCAGGCGCCACAAAATCATCACTGTCAGAAACACTTTAGAAATTCGGTGTTACGTATTGGGGTATCGTCTTAATCGTTTCTCATTTATAGAAATAACTTCTTCCTGATTGAGTCTCCATCCACGCTGTCAGGAAACAACTGCTTGCCACATCCATCACTTCTGTCTGCACATGATCATGTTTCAAAGGTTTCCCAATTAATCCCATGGAAGCTAGAATCACTCATAATTATAATCCTGTTATGCCTTCTTTTTTTCTTGATTGCTGGCTAATTCATGCCCATCCTGCAGCGGTCTGTAGCATAGTGCTATTATCAGCTGTTTTGTCTTTAAAAGCCTCTTGTCTACCATCTTGACTAAGATTGATTCACTGCACTTTGTTGAAATCGATCATTTTGGATGGAAAAAAAAAATCTATCCTGCATATTTATTCTGGCGACTTTTGCATGATTTCACTTTTTTTTCAGTGCATCAATCTGCCAACTGGTTGCTTTCCCCTTTTTCAGCTTCCTTTCTCTTGCTCTTTTCTTTTTTTAAAGAATTGTCTGTCTCTTTATTTCTCCTGCCCTCTCTTATTCAACACCTCTGGGAAGAAAAGCCAATTACCAGGGGCAGTGGAATAAATTCTCCCTTTAGAACCAGGCTGGACACTACTCCCATTTCTCTTAACGTAAAATCAGAAAGAGGGTCCCTCTCCTTGGTGCTCGTCTTCCTGAGCAGTTTCCAGGGTGACAGCACATGACTGACTGCCAGGAATTTTGCAAATGCTGTGACATTGCTTCTTTGTAGCCTTGGACTTCTCCGTATTCTAATTTTACCAGGTAGACTCCAAGTTGGATACTAAAATTCTCTTGCACGTACTAATGTTTTCTTTTCTTCTTCTAGGCACTGACTTTAATATAGATAGCTTACCTCTGCCTCGGAAAGCCCATCATGACTGGGCCCTTTTTCACGAAGAGTCTCCGAAAAACAATTATAAGCTCTTCCACAAGCCAGTCATCACCTTGTTCAACTACACTGCCACGTTCAGCCGGCATTCCCACTTGCCCCTGACCACCCAATACTTGGAGGGCGTAGAAGTCCTGAAGTCACTCCGATACCTGGTTCCTTTGAGGTCCAAAAATGACCTTCGAAGGCGACTTGCTCCGCTGGTATATGTCCAGTCAGACTGTGACCCGCCATCAGACAGGGACAGCTATGTTCGAGAGCTGATGACCTACATCGAGGTCGATTCCTACGGTGAGTGTTTACGAAACAAAGATCTCCCTCAGCAGCTGAAAAATCCAGCCTCCATGGATGCCGATGACTTTTATAGGATCATTGCACAGTATAAATTTATCCTCGCCTTCGAGAATGCAGTGTGTGACGACTACATCACTGAGAAGTTCTGGAGGCCTCTGAAACTGGGGGTGGTCCCTGTGTATTATGGGTCCCCCAGCATTGCAGACTGGCTCCCGAGTAATAGAAGTGCTATTCTCGTATCAGAATTTGCTCACCCTAGAGAACTGGCAAGTTACATCAGACAACTGGATCATGACGACAGATCATACGAGGCCTACATAGAGTGGAAGCTGAAAGGTGAGGTCTCCAATCGGCGACTTCTCACAGCGCTCAGGGAACGGAAATGGGGAGTGCAAGATGTCCACCAGGACAACTACATCGATGCATTTGAGTGTATGGTGTGCAGCAAGGTGTGGGATAATATCCGGCTTCAGGAAAAGGTGAGCAAATCGAGGTTTGGCAAAGAGGCACTAGGAGGGCCATCTTGGTTGTCTCTGCCATTTTGTACCCTGTCCCAGCCTCTTCATACAGCTCTTCACTCCCATTAGAGAGGCCAGATGCTGCAGGGAGGTGAATATTTCATTACTCTCCTCTGAGGACTGTCATGAAGTTTATGAGTCATGTCGTTTTTCCCGAAGGGCTTAACCTCCCCTTTCTTGTTTCTTCCGGAGGACACCGTGCTGCAGGCGCTTGCTGGGCAGTGATAGAAGCAGGCTGCAGAGGAGGGAAGAAAGCCAAAAACATAACAATTTGGGAGTTCTGAATCTCATCCACATAGTCAGTCCTTTGACTTTTCCATCACTGCTCTGTTTTCCGCCAGACCCTTACATGCTTGCCTCATGGGTGCTGCTTCGAAACTTATTTTCAGGGATAGGCGCCTGGGTGGCTCAGTAGGTTAAGCATCTGCCTTCGGCTCAGGTCGTGATCCCAGGGTCCTGGGATCAAGCCCCTCATTGGGCTTCTCCCTCTCCCTCTGCTGTTCCCCCTGCTTGTGCTCTCTCTCTGTCAAATAAATAAATAAAATCTTAAAAAAAAAAAAAGAAACTTATTTTCATTTCTGGTATGCAATCGATTAACATCTCTCTCTCTCTCTCTCATTCTTGCTTTTACCTTTCTGGTACACACATGCTTCACTTTTTCTCTTTCAGCTGAAGAAAAGCTAAAAGAAATAATTTGATTTCCTCTAACTCTGATTATTTTTTATCTTGTGGCTGATGATAATTTAATCATTGCATTTGGATGTAGAAAATACTAGAAGAATGTCAAATGCATTTCCCCTTTCTCTACTCTACTCCTTCTTTTCTCTCCCTCCACACAGATCCAATGAATTATCTATTGCTGTGTAAACAATATTGTCACAAACTTCATGGCTTAAAACAACACACATCTGTCATCTCACAGTCTCTGTGGGTGAGCTCATGGCTTAGGCAAGTCCCCTGGAAGCCTGGTGTCAGTCTATCAGTCAGGGCTGGGTGTTCGTCCAGAGGCTCAACTGGGGACAGGTCTGTTTCTAGACTCACATGCTTGTTGGCGTATTCAGTTTCTTGAGGCTGTGGGACTGAGGGCTTCAGTTTCTTGCTGGTTGGAGGTTGGAGGCTGCCCTCAGCCTTTAGAGGCCATTCACAGTTCCTTGTCATATGGGCTTCCCCAGCAAGGCTGCCTGCTTCCTCAAAGCCAGCAAGGAAGTGAGAGAGTCCAGCAAGACTCGTGTTACAACCAGTGTATATGTGATTGTGTGGTCACGTACACATGATCACATACATCTCTCACCGTTGCTGGATTTTATGGCTTAGAAGCAAGTGACTAATAACATACACGCGAGGGGGAAGGACTACAAGGGTGTGAATACCAGGGGCAGGAAGCCTGGGGACATCTGCAGTCTGTCCACCACACCTGTTGAATCCTAGTAGGCCTGTACTCTGTGTTGAATACTTTATTTATGTAGGGGAAAGTCTTTCAATATTGAAATAATTAAGTCAGTTAAAGAACATTTACTGATAAATGATCCTGTTCTCAAAAAGGCTATAGTAGAAGATAGAACATGGACTCATCACAGGTATAACTTCACAGAATTGGGATAAACTTCTAAAAAATTATCTTTGAGGTATAATTGAGGTACTATAAACTGCTATGGTTCGATTAATTGTGACATATACCTGTGAAACCATCACCACCGTCAAAATAACAAACATTTCTGTCCTCCTCAAGAGTTTCCTCATGTCCTTTTTTAATCCATCCCCTCTGACCCCTTCCTTAGGCAATCATACATCTGCCTTTTGTCACTTTTGACAAAGAAGCTAAGTCAGTTTTCTAGAATTCTATATAAATGGAATCATGTAACAATTCTCTTTTGTGCCTGGCTTCATTCACTCCACATGATAATGTTGACATTCATCCACAACACTGTGTGTATCAGTAGTTTCTCTTTATTGTTGAAATTTGCACGTACCAGAATGTCCTCATCCATTCACCTGTTGATGGACATTTGAGTTGTTTCCAGTTTCTGGCTTTTACAAATAAAGCTGCTATGAACATGTATGTACAAGTCTTTGTATGGACATAAGCTTTCATATCTCTTCTGTAAATACCTAGGAGTGAAATGGCTAGGTCATATGGTAGATGTATGTTTCACATTTTGAGAAATTACCAAGCTGTTTTCCAAAGTTGCTCTCTCTTACCTTCCCACCAGCATTGTATGAGAGTTCCGTTCATTAACAGTTAGTGTGGTCAGTCTTTTAGTTTTTGCCATTATGGTGGGAGCATACTGGTATCTCACTGTGAGTTAATTTGTGTTTCTCTAGTAACTAATGATTTGAGTACCTTTTTTTTTTTTTTAAAGATTTTATTTATTTATTCGACAGAGATAGAGACAGCCAGCGAGAGAGGGAACACAAGCAGGGGGAGTGGGAGAGGAAGAAGCAGGCTCCTAGCAGAGGAGCCTGATGTGGGGCTCGATCCCATAACGCCGGGATCACGCCCTGAGCCGAAGGCAGATGCTTAACCGCTGTGCCACCCAGGCGCCTCTGATTTGAGTATCTTTTAATGACTTGTTTGCCATCAGTGTCTTCTCTGGTCATATGTCTCTTCAAATCTTTGCTCATTTAAAAAAATTGAGTTGTGGGGCGCCTGGGTGGCACAGTGGTTGAGCGTCTGCCTTCGGCTCAGGGCGTGGTCCCGGCGTTATGGGATCGAGCCCCACATCAGGCTCCTCTGCTAGGAGCCTGCTTCTTCCTCTCCCACTCCCCCTGCTTGTGTTCCCTCTCTTGCTGGCTGTCTCTATCTCTGTCAAATGAATAAATAAAATCTTAAAAAAAAAATAAAAAAATTGAGTTGTGAATCTTGAGTTGTAAGAATCCTTTATACGACAAATGTTTTCTTCTAGTTTTGGGGTTGTTTTTCCATTTTCTTTTTCTTTTCTTTTTTTCTTTTTCTTTAAGATTTTATTTATTTGAAAGAGACAGAGCACAAGCAGGGGGACCAACAGGCAGAAGGAGAGGGAGAAGCAGGCTCCCTGATGAGCAGGGAACCCCAAATGGGACTCGATCCCAGGACCCTGGAATCATGACCTGAGCTGAAGGCAGACACTTAACCAACTGAGCCACCCAGGCACCTTGTTTTTCCATTTTCTTTTTTCTTTCTTTCTTCTTCTTTTTTTTTTTTTTTTTTAAAGATTTTGTTTTTATTTATTCGACAGAGATAGAGACAGCCAGCGAGAGAGGGATCACAAGCAGGGGGAGTGGGAGAGGAAGAAGCAGGCTCATAGCGGAGAAGCCTGATGTGGTGCTCGATCCCATAACGCCGGGATCACGCCCTGAGCCGAAGGCAGACGCTTAACCGCTGTGCCACCCAGGCGCCCCTTTCCATTTTCTTAACAGTATCTTTTGAAGTGTATAGTTTGCAATTTTGATGAAGTCCAGCTCATCATTTTTTTCTTTTATCATTTGAGTTTTTTGTGTCCTGTTTAAAAATCTTTGTGTAACCCAGGGTCACTAAGATATGCTTCAGTTTTATTCTAGAAATTTTGTCCAGCCAGACATGTAGGTCTATAGTCCACTTATAGTTAATTTTTGTAATGCAGCATGGTGTAAGAGGTGAGGTTTGGTTATTTGAATGTCCTGTAGTATTGGCATCATTTGTTGGAAAGATCATTTTTTCACGATTGCATTACCTTGGCTTTTTTTTCAAAACTCAATTGGCCTTACATATGGGTTAATTTCTAGACTGGTAAATATGCCTGTATTTACATACTGTAGTTTCATAGTAAGTGTTGGAATGAGATAGCGTCAATCTTCCAACTTGGTTCTTTTTCAGAATTATTTTTACCATTTTAGGTCTTTTGCTTTTCCATATAAATTTTAGAGTCAGTTTGCCAGTTTATATGAGAATGCTTGATAGCATTTTCATTGGGATTGTGTTGAGTGTTTGTATTAATTTGGGGGAGAATTGACAATATTGAGACATTTAATCCATAAGAATGATAGATCTATCCATTTATTTAGGTCTTCTTTAATTTCTCTACATTACTTTGTAGTTTATTGTGTACAGGTTTTTTATAACTTTGGTCAAATGTATCCCTAGGTAGTTCACATGTTTTGATATAATAGTAAATGCTATTCTTAAAAAAAACTTTATTTTCTGATTGTTTGTTGCTAGTACATAGAAGTAAAATTGATTTTGTATGTTGACTTCATAGACTACAACCTTGTTAATTACTCTGATTAATTCTGTATCTTTTTTATAGATTTCTTAAGATTTTTTTTACATAAATGATTATGTCGTTTACACAAAAAGAAAAAGATGATTTTATCCTGACTTCCAATTTATTTGCCTTTTATTTCTTCTCTTTTTTCCCCGTACTGCACTAAGACCTTCATTACAATTTTTAATAGTACTGTTGGGACCATATGATTTCACCTTGTTCCCTGTCATAGAGAGAAAACATTGTTTTTCATCATTGTTTATGATGTCAACTGTAGGATTTTGGTTGGTGCCCTTTATCAAATCGAGAACGTTTCCTCTGTTCCTACTTTTATGAGGCTTTATATCATGAGTGGATGCGGAATTTGTCAAATGATTTTCTGTATCCATTGAGACGATCATATGTTTTTTTCTTTTTTAGTTTATTTAATGGTGAGTTATAGTGATGATTTTTGAAGGTTAAACTGACCTTGCTTTCCTGAGATAAACTTCACTTGGTTATAATGTATTATCCTTCTTCTTATTGTTGGATTTGAATTGCTAAAATTTTTGTTAGAAATTTTTGCATCTACATTCATGAGGTATACTGTTCTGTATTTTTCTCCTAATGCCTTGGCTAGTTTTCTTATATGGTAATGCTGGTCTCATGTTCCCTTTTCTTGTGTTTTCTGAAAGAGTTTGTGTAGACTTGGTATTATTTTTTTCCTTACATATTTTGTTGAATTTACCAGTAAATCATCAATACCTAAGTGTTTGTTTGTTTCTTGTGGGACAGTTTTTAAGTATAAATCGAATTGTTTTTAATAGATATGAAGCTATTCCAGTTATTCATTTCTTTTTGAGTGAACTTTGGTAGATTGTGTCTTATAAAGAATATTTTTTTTCATTTTATCTAAGTTGTGAAATTGACTGGCATACCATTATTAGTATTCCTTTATTCTTTTAATGTCTAGTATCTATCTAAAAGTCACCTCCACTGTGTCTTATATTAATTTCGGTCTTTTTTAATGATTAATCTAAATAGAGGTTTATCCATTTCATTGATCTATTCAAATTGATTATTTTTCATTGATTATTTTTTAAATTTTGCTTTATATATTAATGATTTCTGTTCTTTATTATTTTAATTATTCTTAATTTGGACTTAATTTGCTGTTTTCAAATTTAAGGTGGAAACTTGGGTCATTGATTTTAAACTTTTATATTTTTATAATATACATGTTTAATGCTCTAGACTTCCTCTAATCGCTGCTTGAGCTATGGCCTACAAATTTAGATTATTATGTTAATGTTAATTCAGTTTAAAATATTTTCAGTCTTCTGTTCTGCTCCTAATCTTCCTCCTGGGCAACTGATGAAGGTCCATGGGAAAGAGCTTTAGGGTGGGTTTGAACTCTTGTTTTGTGTCTGGGGTTCATAGGGATTCCAAACCAGCATGGTAGCCCATACGTCACCTTTAAGAATTTGTGAAAAATTTAACTGATTTCTTTCTTTCTTTTTCTTTCTTTCTTTCTTAATTTCTTTCTTTCTTTCTTTCTTTCTTTCTTTCTTTCTTTCTTTCTTTCTTTCTTTTTCTTTCAGATTTTATTTATTTATTTGACAGAGAGACAGCGAGAGGGGGAACACAAGCAAGGGGAGTGTGAGAGGGAGAAGCAGGCTTCCCACCGAGCAGGGAGTCCGATGCGGGGCTCGATCCCAGGACCCTGGGATCATGACCTGAGCTGAAGGCAGACGCTTAACAGCGGAGCCACACAGGCGTCCCTCATTTCTTATTACCTATTTGTATGATGACCACCTCTTCCTCTTGTGTTCTGTCAAAGGTTAAAACAGATCATGTATCCATCTCTCCTTAGAGGGTCTTGTCACTATGGAATTCAGTTTACTGGGTTGCTGTGTGATTTCAGTTCCCTGATGGGCTCAAGAAAAGTTATGAATTTATAGATTATTTGACTTTGTCCTAAATGTTAGAATAGGAGCCATGTCCTCTTTGGAAACAAAATATTTGTTAATCATACTTTAGAAACAGCTTGTTTTTCTGCCCAGAACCCCAGCTGGAAAGTCCATTTGGGATGCTGAAATTTAGTTACTTCTAAAATGTCATAACTATTTCATCAAACACACTTCCTTCAGGTCATACGGTGAAATATTTCTCCAAGAACACTCGAGTTAAAAGCCCATTTCATAAGATTCTTTTCTTTGTGGTACCACCTCAGATAGTAGCTTTGTTGTACATGGTTGAATGGACTCTTGAGTGGGCAGGCAAGGAAACAGAGTATTATTACTGGCTTTCTCATATAAACAGTTATGCAAGGTCAGGGTTGGGAAGGCCATCCAACGGTATGTGGTCAGTATGGCAACCAGATGACTGGTGATTCAAGTATCATGAACAAGTCATCCGCTAATATCTTGGAACATTTCCGGTGTTGGCAATTTCATTATTTTTTAAGGCAGCCCATTTGATCTTTTGTTAGTTTTGGCAGTTATATTTTTCTTTGTTTTGAACCCACATTTTCCCTTCTATAGTCCCTTCTTAGCTACCTGCTTCTGACTCTTTAACTCAATGGGTTGGAGTTGCCTCTGTACCTCTCAGTCAATAAATGTGAGCAGTGGCTTCTCAGAAGTTTTTCATGGTAATCACTTTGGGTCCTCCTTACTTGATTCTGTTCTGCTTTTGCTCCAAATACAATCTCCACCTAGCTGTGAACTCTGGCTAAAGTAACTCCAATTTTGAGCCTACTTTGGTTTTTTGAAAATAATTTTTTTGGGTATCATTTTATATTGTTGTTTAGACTGCTCAGATTTTAAGTATTAGGGGCGCCTGGGTGGCACAGCGGTTAAGCGTCTGCCTTCGGCTCAGGGCGTGGTCCCGGCGTTATGGGATCGAGCCCCACATCAGGCTCTTCTGCTATGAGCCTGCTTCTTCCTCTCCCACTCCCCCTGCTTGTGTTCCCTCTCTCGCTGGCTGTCTCTATCTCATAAATAAAAAAATTAAAAAAAAAAAAAAGATTTTAAGTATTAGTGTTTCCTAGTGGTTTGCTCTTTGGATTTGTGTTCTGGTTCTCTGCGCTCAGTGTTGTCTTCGTAAAGAAACTCTGTTCTAGTTCCACGCCCTTGGAAGCCAAACTCCATGATCATTTGTCAGTGGTCCCCAAGAGCAGGGAGGATTTGGGTAACTGTATCCTTGTCCCTCTTCCAAACATGTTAATTCACTCTTCTACTTAGAGTCCTTTCAGATGCTTGAAGAAAGCTTTATATGCATCCTAGGTCATCTCTTTTTCAGGCTACACCCTAATATCCTCTAATATGCTTCTAATGGGAGGTTTAACAAAGAGAGAGTATGTTGATCCAACCGTAGGTAGGTACCCAAATTATTGTATTTCCAAATTGATTTTTCTACTCTGCTTTCTAAATTCCTGATGGTTGAAGATTCTAACTATTACAAATCTGACACATTACAAACCTTATTATCTTCATATTAAAATTTTTTTTAGAAAAAGATATATATGTACAAGCTTAAACTATTCAATACTTCTGGAAAGTTAGTTTAAAAAAGAGCAGTCTTTTACTTTCCCTTTTCCCCCCTCCCCAGTGGTAATCTCTTACCACCATGTCTAGCTGATTATTTTGGTATTTATTCATTGTTTCTAAATAACATGTTTTTACACTCTTTTGTTTTCTTTTTTTTGATGTCCAGTGTTCATGTGATCACGACTGTGCAGTGCTCTTCTGAGATGAACCATGTGGTGTACTGGGGTTTGTTTCCCTTGCCTGGACAGCTTTTCGTTTCCTTCTCATTTGCCTTCTTGTTTGATCATTTTTCTACGTATGTATCACTCAGTCAATTCCTGTGGATCGTTTAACTCTCCTGTGAAGATATTCAGATTTCCCAGGCATCCAGTTCATTTCGTCTTGTTGCAGAAGTTGCTCCCGGAGCCTTCTGACCCTCCCCAGTGGGCCGGCTGCCCTCTTCACCTTGCGTGGACCACCAGCCTGAGAGCTCCCTGCCCCAGCACTTGGGGATTTCCCTTTCTTATCTTTTTCTGACACATCTCTTGTGTGCTTGTCTCCCTTTTCCCTAGTTTTGCTCTTTTGTTTGAGCCTATCCTTGTACAGCTTCCCGAGAAGGGATACGTGTGGGTGTCTGAAATGTCTTCATTATACTTTAACATTTAAGCAATAGTCTAGCTGAGTGTAAACTACCCACTTTTCTTAGAATTTGGAGGCATTTTGCATTGCCTTTTAAAAGACCTTTAGTTTTGAAATGATTTTAGATTGACAGAAGAGTTACGAAGATAGTACAGAGTTCCTGTCCACCCTGCACCTGGCCTACCCTATTATTAACATTGTACATGGCCATGATACATTCCTCAACACTTGAGAAATTAATGTTGGCCCACTGCTCTTAACTGACCTGCAGACTTTAGTCATATTTCACCAGTTTTTCTACTAACATCCTTTGTTATCCTTTGTTCCAGGATCGAATCCAAGATACCAAATTGAAATTAGCTCTCATGTCTCCTAGTCTTCTCCAAACTGTGACCAGCGGTTGAGTTTCCTTATTTTTAAGAACTTTGATACTTTGGAAGAGCACTGGTCGATATTTTTGTACACCGTCCCTGCATGGATTTGTCTGCTGTCTTCTCATGTTAAAACGTAGGCTATGGATTTGGGGGACTATTACTGCAATGGTGAAAGGGCACTACTTCTTTTTTTTTTTTTTTTTAAGATTTTATTTATTTTATTTGACAGAGAGAGAGAGACGGCCAGTGAGAGAGGGAACACAAGCAGGGGGAGTGGGAGAGGAAGAAGCGGGCTTCCCAGTGGAGCTGGGAGCCCAATGTGGGGCTCGATCCCAGGACCCTGGGATCACTCCCTGAGCTGAAGGCAGATGCTTAACGACTGAGCCACCCAGGCGCCCCGTAAAAGGGCACTTCTCTTCACACCATATCAGGGGACGCATCATATCAATGTGACCTATTGCTGGTGATGTTAACTTTGATCATTTAGTTAAAGTGGCATCTGCTAGGTTTTCTCTGTGAGTTTACTAGTTTTCCCTTTCCATTAAGCGAGTCACTAAGTCCAGGCCATGCTAAAAAGGAAGAGGAATTCAGCTCCACCTTCTTGAGAGAGGAGTATCAAACAACTTGTGGACTTATGTCTAACGAATAAATATTTGGGGGGGAGATATTTTGAGGCTATGCCAGTATTCTTTTTCTTCTTCAAGTTTTACCCATTAATGTTCCCATTCATCAGTTAGTCTTACCATTGCTTTTTAACTTCCGGTGTTACTGTCAAGAGATCTAAAACCATCCTAACTGCCGATGCTCAGAATGAGACTATTCTTCACAGGCAGGCTGTAGAATCTCTTCCTTCTTTCCTGTGTTCTGGAATTTCGTGAAAACATTTGGCAGGAGACTATTCGTGTCACTATGGAGTGAAGACAGTTGCTTTAAAAGGAGAAGTATATGTGGGGTTCTGTCATCTTAAGGCAGGAACCCAGGACTTGGCTTCCTTAAATTTGTAATTCTTTTTTCCTTTCTCTCAACACAGGGCTTCCCACCCAAAACATGGAAGGCCGACGTGACCCACTTGAGTTGCCCGGAGCCTGCAGCGTTCGCTTTCTCGCCTCTGGCTCCGCGCTGGAGCTCTTTGCGGGAGATGTGGATACCCAGCTTCGAGCAATCCAAGAGAGAAGCCCAGGCGCTAAGGTGGCTGGTTGATAGGAATACAAATTTTTCAGCTCAAGAGTTTTGGGCCCTGGTATTCAAGGACTGATTTCTCAAAGTATCAGAATGATACAGACTAGAGCTCTCTCGAGGTTTGTTTTGTAGGTTGCCTTAATACACGAATGTCATAGCTCCGTTGTTGACTGTCCTTTAGGATAAGGAATCATTGCTGTGGTACTTATCATGAGCCCTCTCAGATAGTGGATGTGAAGTACCCTCAGGGGTCAGCTCGCTATTTTTTATACTAAAAAAGTAAATATTTCTTACGGTCGCCTTCCATTGACATGTCTGGACCGATGCACCTGCCGCCTCTTGTGGAAACTCCGCTCGTGTGGCGTGAGCGCGTCCCTCCCTGCAACGGAGGCAGAGGGTGGAGCTGTGGATTCTCGATACTCACCTCACTGTCTGCAGTTTGTTAGTATCTGGCCAGCCCAGTGTCCCGATGCTGAGCATGGACACGAAATGCAGTAGAACTTGGCAATGAGAGATTCCATCTGTTGGTTTCCGGGGATGTAAGTGAGTAATAAAAGCTGGGCGAATTTTATCTGCTCTTTCTCTTCAAGTCAGAAGAACGTATGCCTGTCTGCCTTCTCCTTACTCTTACTACCTCTTTCTTCTTCTCCTCTTGCCCGGCCTCCTTCCCCACTCCCCCCCGCACCATGAAGATGTGCCTCTTCCTTGTGTGCTTTGAACAGTGAGATGTTCTCAATGGTCCTTTATCTTGCCCAGCAGAATAATGATCGTGTGACCCAGGCTGGACACCCCGTACCCTTCGATTGATGTGAGAGTGGAAGTGAATGGCCCCCGGGAACTCGGGTTGTGTTGAAGGCGATCTGTCTTTTCTTAGGCACAGCCTGTAATGGTGGGCGGCCGACTCTGTGGGTGAGCATTCCCTGTCATTTCTGATCCTGCACAGAGCAGTTTCGGCTGTCCCGTCGGGAGCTTCCGCTGGAGCTCCGTGAAAGACAAGGAGAAAACACGGGCTCGCGTTCTGTCCCCATGTGAGGCTGGGGAGGCTTTTAGGGATCCTAAGGCCTTTGCCACCAGACGTGTCCTGACTTTGGTGCTGCTTATCGTGGAAAGGCGTCAGCCCCTGAGGACAGACAGAGTCCCTGACTCTCGTGTCCCCGAGGTGGCATGGGGGTGCAACTCAGGATGGCCCCCGTGGTGCCAGCTCCCCGTTGATCCCAGGCCAGGGCCTTCACGTGTCAGCCACGCACAATCTCTTTGTGAGTAGCGCGCTCTCTGGTTCTGCTGAAACCAGTACATTCTTTCAGGAGCAAGCAAGGTCACATTGCTGGGTGGGAGAAGGTTCTATGGCTGGGTTTTTCTCAATCCCAGCTCTGCCATTAACCGAATATGATTTAGTACAACTCTCTTAACTTCCTTGGGCCTTAGTTTTTGTACCTAAAAAAAAGAGCGATTGGGCTGGTCATTGAAGTTCTTTCCTATATAATGTTCTTTGTTTATCAAAATTAAGAAGTTTAATTTTGTAGATGTTTTTACTCAGCCAGGAGCAAATCTTTTAGAGCCACTGCATGGTTTTCAAGGGAAGAAAGCTCTTTGGAGGAAGAAGCATACTTCTTGGGTGGTATTAGGGATAGAAAGTGGGTTATCTCTACCATTTTTTTTTTTTCTGATAATATCCAAAGGGAAAGCATTGGAAAGGGGGATTGTTTGTTACAGACCAGATTTTAAATTGTATATTAAATGAGTTTGGTTGTCGTACTCTTCGTAAAAAGCCCAGAATGTGATTTGTGCATCTGGTGAGGTATTATCTGATAGCTCTCGGTCTCCATAGATGCCTTAAGCAAATACTCAGTGCTCATATGCTGTGCGTATGTTTTAAACCTCCACATTGCATGTAGTTTTGTTCTATCTTGGTTCTTTTTTTTTTTTTAAAGATTTTATTTATTTATTCGACAGAGATAGAGACAGCCAGCGAGAGAGGGAACACAAGCAGGGGGAGTGGGAGAGGAAGAAGCAGGCTCATAGCAGAGGAGCCTGATGTGGGGCTTGATCCCAGAACGCCGGGATCACGCCCTGAGCCGAAAGCAGACGCTTAACCGCTGTGCCACCCAGGCGCACCTATCTTGGTTCTTCATCAAGACTCCGTAGACAAAATTCTGCCTGAACATTTTTGAAGTATGGAGCCCTGAACAAACTTAGTGAAATGAAATAATTGATCGTTTAATGGGGCATAAACATCTTGTCGGGGAAGACGATGGAGGAGAGGGAATTCTGTGGGATTGAAAATGGGGTGTGTTTCAGAGAAAATAATTCAAAAGTTCTTTGGGGTTCTTTGAGTACCTGTAGATTTGAGACTTTATTATTCATATTTTTTGTTTTGCGCATGCGTCTTCTGTAATAGGCTTTTTATTAATGAGATGGTACCCTCGTCTAAGATAATTGCTGTCATGGAGTGAGAGACATGGCCCCACTGTAGCAGCATTCTTATCTGCAAATGGGGAGCTGTCAGTTTTGAATTCCATGTAAGTCCCCTCAGTGACATGGTATCCATTGATCCCATGAGACCACACCTTTCTCTTTACCCCCCTGATTCCATTTGTGAGCTATGATTAAGAGAGTCCTGTCCCACGGGGCTGCTGTGAGGAATGGCTCACGGCTGGGAAGGACTTGGTGTGATGCAGCGTTCTGTGTAGGGTGTCAATACGTTTTGCTTGGATTTTTCTGAGACCGCTTTTCTAAGTGATATGACGAGGTGGATAGAAACCTTCTCAGAAATGTTGAAGAAAGGGCTCACTAATGCTAGTCAATAGTCTTCACATCTTCACCTGAAAATGAGATAACTTTGACCAGTGATCATGTAGCAGTTACAACATTTCAGAACCTGATTGTGGACCTGCTTCTTTGTTGCTATTAGGAGCTAGATTCCGGTAACAATTGAGATTATTGTCATTATTAGTAAGAGTTTGAATGCAGACAGTGTTGTGTGCACCACTGAGAAGTAGGAGACATAAGCAAAAATGAACGTCCTTGCTTTGACTCGCACACTGTAGATTACGCATGGGAGAACTAGCCTAATATCTATGGACACTGTACGAGTCCAAGCACAGCGCAGACCTGAACCTGAAATGCCCAGTGTTGTGCTGTGCGTTTAAAAAAACCGTTAGTGTAGCTTGTAATTCCTGCTAAGGATGACAAAGCATTAGGGGGATCCAGTGGAGAGTTAGTTTTCAGTGAATGGTATTATCTGAGGCATCGTAGGTACAAATCTACATAAATGACCTATGTCTTTCTTGGAATCTTCAAAGTATAAAATGTAGAAGTTAACAGACCGAGGGTAATGGTGGTCAGTTTATGTTTCAAAGAACTTTGCAATCCAGAATGTTCTGTAAAGCGCTTTCTTACCCTTCTTTAGGGAAGTTCTTTTCTTTGTTTTCATTTTCGTTCTTGTCATTAGTGATACTGTCTTTACTGCATAATTCTTATCAACATATATCTTTATTTTCTTCCGATTACAGAAATAAAAATGCTTACAAAACTTGGAAAATTGAACTGTGAACCATGACTCCAGAATAAGAAGACCTGGTTTTAGTCCCCACTCTCCAGTATGCCATCTAAAGATGATATCTTGGGGTTGCCTGGGTGGCTCAGTCAGTTAAGCGTCAGACTCTTGATTTCAGCTCAGCTCGTGATCTCAGGGTCATGGGGTGGAGCCTGTGCTGGGCTCTGCGCTCAACGGGGAGTCTGCTGGAGATTCTCTCCCCCGCTCTCTCTTCCCCTCCTCCTCGTGCTGGCTCTCAAATAGATAAATCTTTAAGCAAAAAGAAAGATGGTACCTTGGCCAAGTTATTTGGCCCTTCTGAGCTTCAGTTTGCTCACCAGGGAAAGCTTATTGTATGTCCAACCACACTGTGAGGTTGTGAAGTGTAAATAAGCCAGTATTCATTCTTCACTCTCTACGTGGAAGCTGTGGCTGCTCCGGCTCTCTGTGGCCATCACCCTTTGTTTGGGATGACCTTGACTGAGATTTGCGCATAATTAAGGAATGGCTAGTGATAGTACCAGCGATGGTACTCCATTTAGTTCTCCGTCCAGTTATCTGATACCTGTTTTTTGTTGTGAGATAGGCATTGGGCTGGGCACCTTAGTCGGTGTGAATCGGACATGGGAGAGAGGTATGACGGTTCTGGGTAGGGCTTTGTGCTATTACGATGGTATGAAAGCCAGGGGCTGAGGAATGCTCAGATTGTACTGTCTCTCCCCTCCAGGGGATTTCTTTCTTTCTCTTTTTTTTTTTTTTGAAAGATTTTATTTATTTATTCGACAGAGATAGAGACAGCCAGCGAGAGAGGGAACACAAGCAGGGGGAGTGGGAGAGGAAGGAAGCAGGCTCATAGTGGAGGAGCCTGATGTGGGGCTCGATCCCATAACGCCGGGATCACGCCCTGAGCCGAAGGCAGACGCCCAACCGCTGTGCCACCCAGGCGCCCCCCTCCAGGGGATTTCTAATGGAGTTTTACACAAAGCTCCTAACAGCATAACGGGAATCCCACAACCTTTTTAATAGTAGCTGTGCAAACCCAACTAAACCCAGTGCAGTGACCTCTGGCAGAAGCCTTTCCATGTTGCAATTCTCAATCTTGGGAGGAGCCTGTTCGGTGTGCCCAGACCATGAGAGAGAAGAGAAAGGTGACCAGGTCTGGAGGTCCTGCCCCTTACAAGTAATAAGTTTACATGTTAACTGAAATCAAAAAAGAAGAAAAGAGGAGGAGCCTGCTCAGGACTTCTGGGAGACAAGCCCATTTTGCTCTTCATACATATTGATGCGAGAATATGAATGCAACGCATGGGAGCCCGCTTTTAAGTCACAGTCACCATAAAATATGGTCCATCAATAGTGGGGTCTAACCCATTAAATTAGCAATCCTGGTGGGGGGTATTATTAAGAAGATGGGCACAGGCAGAGGTGTGGGGAGTGACGCTCCGTGATTTTTATCTTCTCAACGCATTGGGCTTACCGGCCAAGCCGTGGTCAGTCGATGTGGCTGTATCCGTGAGGGGTGTGACCAGTCATGATCCACAGAAATCTCCTTTCACCTTCCTGAGGCTTCTTCCCAAATATCTGTCCGTGTTCCTTTGGGTCCCTCTGGAACCACTGACACGAGCAGTTGAGCTGTCTGACACTTCTGAAATGAATCAGAGTTGCACGCTGATTAATTCCTCCAAGGGTGTTTTGAGCATTAGGTCAAACTTTCATTCCCTATTTTATTTCTCGTGCAAACTATGGCCACATCATCCAACCTAGCTTACCAGAAATGGTTGTACAACCAGCCCAAATAGGCCATTATAGATATTTGGAATTTTACTATCACAAACTCCTTAATTAAAAAAAAACAAACTGGGGATGCCTGGGTGGCTCAGTTGGTTAAGCAACTGCCTTCGGCTCAGGTCGTGATCCCAGGGTCCTGGGATCGAGTCCCTCGTTGGGCTCCCTGCTCAGTGGGGAGTCTGCTTCTCCTTCTCCCTCTGCCCCTCCTCCTGCTTGTGATTTCCTGCTCTCTATCAAATAAATAAATAAAATCTTTAAAAAACCCTGATTGAATAGGTCATTAAAGAAACTTAAAGGCCATCAAGGTAGGTGGGGGTGATATTAAGGGTTTTGAGTCAGGGGCATTATCTTTTCACAGGAGCCTTTGAAATCAGCCTAACATAACTTGCTTCTTATAGAGTAAACATGACTATGGGCACTCATCTAGTAAGTCACACGGGAAAAAAGAAAAGCCAGTTTTATTTAAAAATGTCCTGAGGAAGCAATACAAATGATTAATTTTATTAAACCTTGATCTTTGAGTCCATGTCTTTTTAATATTGTGTGTGACAAAATGGGGAGTATATATGTCGCTTCTATGTACCAAAGCTCAGTAAGAATTACAAGGAAAAGCACTTGTGTGATTGTTTGAGTTGTGAGCTCATCTAGGACCTTTTTCATGTAACACCTTTTTTACTCAAAAGAGCCTCTAGCAAACTATGGATATCCAGACTTGGGTTTTTGTCAGTCATCTTCATGAAAATAAAGTGAGCCTGTCACTTTAAGAAAACTAATCGAAGTTGTTGCCCATGATAACATTTCAGCTTTCAAGTGAAAGTTAGGATTTTGGAAAACTGATTTCCACCACTTTGAGCTTGACAACTTCTGGATGCTTAGAAACTGTCCTGATGCAATTGGTGGTGATACTAACAAATGCTGCTTTTGACACTGAATGTAGACTGAGATGATGATGTGTAAGAGTGTTTTTAGTTTATTAGTTTGTTTTTATAATTCTGAGAAAGGAAAAGAGGGTATCAAATACTGGAGAGAGAGCAATTTTTTAAAAAATTAAAAAAAAATTTTTTTTTAGTTGGAAATTTCCATTAGGAAAATGGAACTTCTAGTGGGAGATTTTTAAAAATTATTGATTACCTCCTTGGAAATTGGGGTAAGATAAAAGGTAATGAGAGCTTTCATGGAGGGAAAAGAAAAAAATGGATTAAGGAACAAGAAAAATATTTTAAAAATATATCAAAATGATCATTATTTGGGTGACTCAGAATGTCAGGCTGCCTGGAATTTATTAATGTGTTGAATACAGTTTTACTGAGCACTTACTATGTGCCAGGAATTATTCTGGGCCATGGGGTCCAGCAGTGAATGGAACTGACAAAGCCCCTGCTACCTTCGAGCTGACATTCTGGTTCTAGTAGAGGAATGAGAACGGAAATGAGTTCGCCGAATACAAACCACTGCCTGGAAGCTTTATTTCTTTATTTTGCAAGAGCCCCATGGGACGGAATTTACCTCCTGACTCCCTACCACCACAGCTGAAACATGAGATGTGATATAAATGGGTTATATCGATAGTGTATTAAACATGCTATTTTGAGAAGATGTGTTAAAAGTACTAAGAGTTCAAGTTTAAAATGAGTTGGCAAGTCTAGAAGCAAATCTTTTCTCTATTCTTTTCATTCTTTACTCCATGGTTTTATTCTTGTGCCTCAGAAGAGGGGGCATTTCCTTGGTCAACATCGGGTGATTTCTGGCAAGAATTAAGGACTGTGACTGGGGATTGGCAATAAAGATGGCGGGCCCACTGGGCAAGCCGGGCTGCCCTGTCTAAACCGCGTCTGTTCACCTTAAGTCCAGGGGCTGGGGCCGGTCAGCTTTTACTTAGTCATAGCGCCTGGAGAAGTTTTATCTCACAAGCTGTATTCAGTCATCGTGTGTATAGTTCACACACCATTAGTAAGACTCCTTTCACCACTGAAATAATATTATTTGTTAGTCTGAGAAAATGCAGGTCACTGCGACGAGCATCTTTTAGGAGTGAAGTATCATCACAGATGTCTTCTATGTCTCTTTCTAGACCGTTTCTGTGGTCTAACACAAGCCTCAGTGTGAAGTCAGCCTGGGGGTGGTGGAGCAGGAGCCACGAAAAGGAAACCTCTGATGTCCCCTCCTTATTTGTTTGTTGATTGTTGCTGTAGCTGTAGGGACGCCATTGAATATATATTTTGGTCATCTTTATTCAGAAGGATGATGCCGCTCCCTGTGCCTTTCAGCAGCGTATGTTTTCTGGAAAGACTGTGATAGGTTGGTGGCCTTATGGTTTATTGTCCAAACTGGGACACTGTTGAGAGTGAAAGGGGGAGCTATTACTTAAGCCAGGACAGGGACGCCTGCGTGGCTCAGCCGTTAAGCGTCTGCCTTCAGCTCAGGTCATGATCCCAGGGTCCTGGAATCGAGTCCCACATCGGGCTCCATGCTCAGCAGGGAGCCTGCTTCTCCCTCTGCCTGCTGCTCTCCTTGCTTGTGGCCGCTCTCTCTCTCTCTGACAAACAAATAAATAAAACTAAAAAAAAATTAAGCCGGGACAATCGACATAAACTGGGATGTGTGGTCCTCCTTGCCGTAGGGAATGTAGGTGGCAACGGGCATTTTAGCACCGCTGTGTTCCAAAACTGTCTCTGAGCTCGGGGGGCTGGGGGGAGGAAAATGTTATTAGTGTCGTTGAGGCTAGGCACCGCTGGATACTGTCCTGTGTAATGGCACGTAGTTGCTACAATACCCATTTGAGGTAGATCGTTTTCTCTCCTGCTTTTATAATACGAAATACAAGACAACTCTGTTTAATCATGGTGGGGTGACATTTTAAACATGCGTAAGTCGACAGAAGCCATTATTCAAGCTTTGCTTCTTCAGTGGTCGAGGCCTCCCTGTGTCCTGGGTAGAGAAGATCTGTGCCCCAGCAAGGACCTTTTGGTCAATTGGTTTATAGGCAGCAAGGTTAAGGCAATTGGGTCCCCTTTGTTCTGGAGGAAGGAAGGAATTTTTTTGTGCTTGGAAAAGGTAGCACTTTCAAATACCTTCGTTATGGAAAAATCAAAAACCAATTAGAGGAAGAAGTGGAAATTTGAGTAGAACAGGTGCTGTGGACTCTTGAAAATCACTGAGACTTGGAGACTCTCCCTCCTCATCTTACAGAACTTGTTTTCCCACACATCTTATTTTGACGAAATTTTAGAAGTGTAGAAGACTGGTAAGAATAGTATCATTAGGGGCGCCTGGGTGGCGCAGCGGTTAAGCGTCTGCCTTCGGCTCAGGGCGTGATCCCGGCATTGCAGGATCGAGCCCCAAGTCAGGCTCCTCCACTATGAGCCTGCTTCTTCCTCTCCCACTCCCCCTGCTTGTGTTCCCTCTCTCGCTGGCTGTCTCTATCTCTGTCAAATAAATAAATAAAATCTTTAAAAAAAAAAAAAAGAATAGTATCATTAGCACTCGACATTTCTTCAGGTACGTTCACCAGCTCCTATATTTTGCCACATTTGCTTTACCTCTTCCTTCCTTCCTTCCTTCCTTCCTTCCTTCCTTCCTTCCTTCCTTCCTTCCTTCCTTCCTTTCTCTTCTCCTTCCTTCCTTTCTTCCTTTTTTTCCCATTTGAAAGTAAGCTGTGAAATAGAAGTCATCCAAACTGATAAGGAAGAAGTAAAACTTTCACTACTTGCAGATGATATGAAAACCTTAAAGAATCCACCAAAATAGCTACTAGAATTGATACATGAGTTCAGTAGTCACCGGATACAAAACCAATGTGCAGAAATCTGTTGCGTTCCTATACACTAACAATGAAGCAGTAGAAAGAGTATAATCCTAAGTAGAAAGTAGAAAAAAAAAAAAAAGGGAAACAATACCATTTACAATTTCACCAAAAATAAGATACCTAGCAATGCAGCTTGTAATCCAAAAAGGTGAAAGACCTGTACTCTGAAAACTATATGGCACTGATGAAAGAAATTGAAGACGAGAGAAAGAAATGGAAAGAATTTCCATGCTCATGGATTGGAAGAACAAATATTATTAAAATGTTTGTACTGCCCAAAGCAATCTCAGATTCAATGCAATCCCTATCAAAATACCAACAGCATCTTTCACAGAACTAGAACAAACAATCCTAAAATTTGTATGGAACCACAAAAGACTCCAAATAGCCAGAACAATCTGGAAAAGCAAAAACAAAACTGGAGGTATCACAATTCCAGACTTCGAGTTATATTACAAAGCTGTAGTAATCAAAACAGTAGGGTGCTGGCGCAAAAATAGACACATAGATCAATGGAACAGAATAGAAACCTGGAAATAAACCTGCAAATATATGGCCCATTAGTCTTTGACAAAGCAGGAAAGACTATCCAATGGGAAAAAAGACAGTCTCTTAGTGAATGGTGTTGGGAAAACTGGTCAGCTAAATGCACAAGAATGAAACTGGCCCACTTTCTTACACCATATACAAAAATAAACTCAAAATGAATTAAAGACCGAAACATGAAACCTGCAACAATAAAATCCTAGAAGAGAGCACAGGCAGTAAGGTACAGCATACGGTATAGCATGACATCAGGCATAGCAACATTTTTCTAGCTAAGTCTCCTGAGGCAAAGGAAACAAAAGCAAAAGTAAACTATTGGGACTGCATCAAAATAAAAAGCTTCTGCACAGTGAAGGAAACAACAAAACTAAAAGGCAGCCTATAGAATGGGAGAAGATATTTGCAAGTTATATATCTGATAAAGGGTTAGTATCCAAAGTATATAAAGAATTTGTAAAACTCAACACCCAAAAGCCAAATAATCCAATTTAAAAACGGGCAGGAGACAGGAACAGACATTTCTCCAAAGGAGACATCCAGATGCCAACAGACACATGAAAAGATGCTCAGCATCACTCATCACCAGGGAAATACAAATCAAAACCACAATGAGGTATCACCTCACACCTGTCAGAATGGCTAAAATCAATAACACAAGAAACAACAAGTGTTGCTGAGGACGTGGAGCAAGGGGAACCCTCGTGCACTGTTGTGGGGAACGCGAACTGGTGCAGCCACTCTGGAAAATAGTATGGAGGTTTCTCAAAAAGTTAAAAAGAGAACTACCCTATGAGCCAGTGATTGAGCTACAGGGTAATTACCCCCAAACTACAAGAATGCTGATTCAAAGGGTTACATGCACCCCGATGTTCATAGCGGCATTATTTACAACAGCAAACTATGGAGGTAGCCCCAGTGTGTACTGATAGGTGAACAGATAAAATGCAGTATATATACACCAGGGAATATTATTCAGCCATAAAAATGAAATCTTGCCATTTGCAATGACATGGATGGAGCTAGAGAGTATAATTCTAAGTGAAATAAATCAGAGAAAGACAAATACCATACGATTTCACTCATTTAAATTTAAGAAACAAAACAAAGGTGTAAAGAGGGGGAAAAGATAGGGACAAGTCAAGAAACAGACTCCTAACTACTGAAAACAAACTGATGGTTACCAGAGGAGAGGCGGGTGGGAAGACGGTGCTATGGTGATGGGGATTAAGGAGTGCACTTGTGATGAGCACTGGCTGATGTATGGAATTAGTGAATCACCATATTGTACATCCGAAACTAATATTACATTGTATGTTAACTATACTGGAATTAAAAAAAAAGAAAGTTGCAAACATCACCCCCCTTCTGTGAAGGACATTCTTCTGAATAACCACAATCCCATGATCAAATCCAAGAAACGAAACACTGATACAATGATATTTAATACACATTCCATATTCACTGTTTCCCAACTGCACAAATGATGAGTTATTGCAGTTTCTTTTTTCTGTTTAATTCAAGATCCAATTGAGAATCACATATTGCCTTTATTTCTTATCTATCTTTAGTTAATAATTAATTAATTTTTAAAAGATTTTATTTATTTATGTGACAGAGAGACAGCCAGCGAGAGAGGGAACACAGCAGGGGAGTGGGAGAGGAAGAAGCAGGCTCCCAGTGGAGGAGCCTGATGTGGGGCTCGATCCCGGAACGCTGGGATCACGCCCTGAGCCGAAGACAGATGCTTAACATCTGCGCTACCCAGGCGCCCCTTATCTATCTTTTTTAAAAAAAGATTTTTTTTTTATTCATTTGAGAGAGAAAGGGAGAGTGCAGACGGAGCGTGAGAGGGAGAAGCAGACTCCCTGCTGAGCAGAGAGCCCGATGCGGGGCTCAATCCCAGGACCCTGGGATCATGACCCAAGTTGAAGGCAGACACTTAACCAACTGAGCCACCCAGGCACCCTATTTTTTATATATCTTTTACCTCTTTTAATTTAGAAGAGTTGTCTTGTTTTACCTTGTTTTATTTTCTTTGCTCTTTGGTCTTTTGTGATGCTGACATTTTTGAAGAGCTGGGACCATCTGTCTTGTAGAATATTCCATAATCTGGATTTATCTGATTACTTTCTCATGATTAGATTTATGGACCCTTTCTCTTTTGAAGTTCAACATCATTAGAACATCTCTGAAGCACTGAAGAGACCCTAACTAAGGCCTTACCAGAGAAGACACCAACACTTCCCTCTCCAAGTGGAGATTCACTATATGAGAAAAGGGAACCTGGGTCAGTGACTCCGTCTTGACACCCAGGTCTGGAGAATGGTTAGTGTTTTGTAGTGAGGTGTGTGTGTGTGTGTGTGCACGCACCTGTGTGTATGATGAATATGTGAGATTGAGAGAATGAAAGAAGGAGGAAGTGGAGGAGGGGGAAGAAAACTAACAAGGTATTTAAAGAGAAAAATATGGTAGCAGGAACAGTCATGGGGAAGAGAATGGAGTCTTACAGTGTACACATTAATTTTTCCAGTTTTTTCTCTTTAAGACAATTGTAAACAAGAACAACTCCTTGGACTAATAGGCCCTTAAAGTTCTTAGATTTATTAGAATAATTAGAAAGGGAGATAAAACCTTTTTTGAGATAGGAAAGATGGAAGCTTGCATTTAAAAAATATGTGATTTTATTTTATGACCTAAAAGAGTGAAGCAGGACATATCATTATGTACATAACTTATTCAATGCCAGATCACTAACGAATGACAGAACCGAATTTCAAACCCAAGACTGTTGTGTTTGCTCATGTTCTTTCTGCCATACTCCATTTTCTCCGATGGGATCTCTTATGGGATGGATAGGTTGTTGTGATTCTTAGCAGTACCCTGGAAAAAATAAAATGTCTTTCCCACCGGTATGGAAAAATCCAGTTCTACCCTGATAGACTTTAAGACAAATAGGAAATTCTTTATTAGTGAAAGGGAGCCTGTGTCCACATTTACAAGTCAATCTATCTCTTTTTTTAATAAGATTTATTTTTTTATTAGAGAGAGAGAGAGAGAGAGCATGCGAGTACATGCATGGGGGGAGGGGCGGAGGGAGAGGGAGAGAGAATCTCAAGCAGACTCCCCCCTGAGCGAGGAGCCCAAGCCCAACACGGGGCTCAATCCCATGACCCTGAGATCAGCACCTGAGCTGAAGTCAGGAGTCAGTCACTTCACCAACTGAGCCACCCAGGTGCCCTGCAAGTCAATCTATTTCTTCTTCAGAAACTTTCGTGTGACTTTGGAATTACAAATAGTTTGGTTTGAATGTATTAAACACTTGGGAAAGCCCACGGCAACGGTGTTCGCCTTAAAAGACACTCCCATCTTTGGGAAGGCCTAGATTTGGTGGCATCTCCCCAGACTTGTTTGCAGGATGCTCTGTTCTTCTGTATACACAAGTCCTTCCACTTGCCCATTGCGAGAGCTGGCAGATTGAAGCCCACAGAAGACTGGAAAGTACTGATGATTTGTTTGTGCAAACAACAGAAACTCAGAAAAAATGATGTTGGGGTTTGGGAAGGACACTACAGTAAACCAGGATCACAGTTATGGAAAAACAGCTTTTCATGTTCAAAGAAAACCGCATAATGTGTCATTTTCTGTGTCCTGTCTGGTACACCCCTCCTACCCCCCACAAGGCCCGGATCTAAGACATGAAGGAACCACTCATCAAGTCTTGGATTCTTTCTGATTTGATACTTGTCCAAAATTTCCTCCATTTTTTGCAGCTATCGAGGATAATGTAGCTCCCCAAAATTCATATACTGCCCTGTCTTTCGAAGAAGCAACAGCCCCAGATAAACTTTATAAGAGGCTTTTACGTTTTCAAAATGTGAGAGAGTGGCAGTGGTAGGGGACAGAGGGGTATGGGCCATGAAGCGACAAATGCCCTTTGCGGGGAGTTGTGAACCAGCGTTAGGTCGGCGAGGCCAGGTTGTCCGGCGAGGCTGAGGCGCACGGCCGTAGTTCCAGAGAGAAGACTTGCTATGGGTTTCTTGACAGAGGCCAATTCTCAGTTTTGGTTTCAGGAAATCCCGAAACAGGAAATAAGATGTTGCAAGCGTGGGGCTTTGGGGACAGACTCATGAGAGAGATGAATTTCAACAACCTAAAAATTGCTCGGTGACTTCTTGGCGTGTGAGGACGTGTGGCCGAGCCAAGGTGAAGCCCCCGTTGCTCCCTCCGTCTGCAGCTGGCTCTAGTGCCCAGCGTTTTCATCTACGCAGCCGCATTCCTCAGCTCTGCGCGGGACCTCCCCTCAAGTCACACAGTCCCTTAGCAAGCTAAGGGTCATCTGTGAGGGCACGGAAGACAAGGAGAAAACAACCCCAAATCTGTGTGGAATAGAAAGAATCTGTTTTGGCAGGAATGGGAGGGGGGCTGGTGTGGAGCTCGGGGTGTAAACAGTCTGATCTCAGCGTTGGCAGCCTCTGAAGTGACCTTGGAAAAGACCTTGTGTCAACTCAGAACCTCCAGACAAAATATGTGAGTTCAGCCAAACGTCCGAATGTTTCTGACAGTTGCCGGGTTGCCATCTTATTCATCATAGGGGATGGTCTTCACTGCCCTGGGCTTCAGGGGGACTCAGAAGAGCTGTTGTGAAGGGGCACCTGGGTGGCTCAGTCAGTTAAGCATCTGCTCAGGTCATGATGCGGGGGTCCTGGGATCGAGCCCCACGTGGGGCTCCCTACTCGGCAGAGAGCCTGCTTCCCTCTCCCTCTGCGCCTCCCCCTGGCTGTGCTTGCTCTCTCTCTTTCTCTCTCTCTCAAATAAATAAAATCTTTAAAAAAAAAAATGCTGTTGTGAAAGGAGACCTCCCCGCCCCCAATCCCTCCTTTCCCAGCACCCCACAGGTCATGGGGGAACGTTGGACATTGCAGCTATACTGAGCTATTGTATCCTCACGTACCACCTAGAATACGGTAGAGTTGGATTTAGATGAATTTGGACACGACTAGAGAGCGACTCTGGAGACTGCGAACCTGAATGCATCCACCAGGATTGACAAATCTTTTAAAATGCTGTTCTCACGTGTGCGTGCTGCTTCCCGATTAAGCAGAGAACTCGTTGTCAGGCTGTGCGCACTTTCTCCCATGTTTCCGTGAGTCACACGTGTCTTCAGGGCACTGCCCAGTGGGATCATTGATTAATCTGAGGTAGTCATTAATTGTTTGATGTCTGGCATATAGAAGGATTGGATGGTGTCGGGGCAAATATAATTTGAGAATAGCCAGGGGTGAGTGACAGCTTTGCTCTTCTCTCGACTCCCACTGACTGCAGACATTCAAAGTGAGCTTGGCAATTATCTAAGAAAGAAAGGAGCGACATGTGGTTTTTTCCCAACGGGGGATTTCATTGTCCATTTGGGTCCCTTTGTTTACTGCATATCAAAGAAACCATGACAACCATATTCGTCTCCATTTCCTCTCCCCTCGGTGTTCCTGCTTCCATCTGTTTGATATTCACCACTGCAGTCAACTTTCCATCTCTTTTTTTCCCATTATATAGGGAAGTACACTTATGTGAGTTCATTTTTTTTTAAAGTAAAAGAAAATAAAAATGGAAAGATGGTGCTTGACTTGATAAATTGTGAAATACCTTCTCTACGCTTTCTCTTTCTTAATTCTCACTGGCATGTGACATGTTCATTTACTTGACTTGCCAGAAAGTGCTGGTGCGATGCGCGGAGATGGGCCATCGCAGGAAAACAAAGCAAAAGAACCCTCCTCCGCTCTGCAGATGTATGGCTGTGTGCTGAGAAATGCCGCCTCCCTTCTAGGTATGGTGTACAGCTCCATCTAAACTGGTCCCTTTCCACCAACAAAGTCTCAGGCAGTGGCGGCCAGGAACACCTCTCTCCTTCCTCAGAAAGCGGTTTTGTCCTCTTTTTAAGGCTTTTACAAGCTTGTAGGGTCACGTGGCTCTTTGATGCGTGTGAAACACAGAAGGCAGTAACTAAGCGAAAGAAAGACCGGGACCAGCTTGAATGGGACACCGAGGGGACTTCTTTTGTGCTGGAGGGCGACCTTGAACAATTGCAGAAGTTCGTCCTTTTACAGTCGAGTAGTCCAAGACACAGGCATCCCCGGCTCGGGACTCCTGGCTGTGTCTGGCGTTGCTGTGAACTACCTTTGTGACCTTGAGCAAAACATTTCACCTCCGTATGAACTCCGATTCCTTCGTATGTAAAGTGAAGTACTATTGCATGATATATAAGCCTCCAAAGAGCCTTTCAATTATACTATTCTGTTTCACGGCTAAACAGTAACACTGGCAATGATTTTGCTAGTTTTCTTCTCCTACCCCCTTATATACGATTCTAGCTTCGGCCCTCTTCTTTTTTTTTTTTTTTTTTTTTTTTTTTAAGATTTCATTTATTTATTTGACATAGAGGGAGGGAGAGACAGAGAGAGCAGCAGAGGGCAAGGGGAGAAGCAGGCTCCCCGCTGAGCAGGGAGCCCGATGAGGGATTCGATCCCTGCCAGGACCCTGGGATCATGACCTGAGCCGAAGGCAGACACTTAACCAGCTGAGCCACCCGGTGCCCCCCTCAGCCCTCTTCAAATCTCACTCTGTGGCCTCTCTCCTCTCTCCTGTCCACTTCACATTTACAACTCTCATGAATATACTTATGACTCAAAACATTAAAAAAATTTTATACTGCATTATAATTATATGAAATACAGCGCACCCATTCAAGTTCAGTGAGTTATTTTCTATATATATGTATCTATATCTATATCTATATCTATCTATCTATCTATCTATCTATCTATCTATCTATCTATCTATCTATCATCTATGTATCCACCACCACAATCAAGATACAGAACGTTTATATCACCCTAATAAATCCCCTAGCTCTCCTTTGCATTTGGTCCTCCCCCATTCCTGGCCCTACCACATCACTCATCTGCTTTCTGACACCAGAACTTTGTTTTTCTCCTTAAAGCCGTGCTTCTAATCACGATCAAATATGCATGCTCAGCTCCCACTGGAAAATGTGACTTAGATGCATCACAGGGCCCTCGACCTTTGCAAAATGGAAATCAAGATCTTTCTCCATAAATCTGTCTAATCACCAAAATTGTACATCAGAGAATCAGCGATGTTCCTTCCTTGGCTTCTCTTTCTGATTTAATCCATCCCACTTAATAATCTACTCCCTTAATGTATTCACATCTATCCCTTCTTCTGTCACTGTTTCTGGTGAAGACCTCACCAACCACAGTCTAGTCCCACCAAGTTCAGAAGCCTCATGGATCTCTTCTAAGGTCATGCCCTGCACCCTTCTACCACCCCGCTCAGATGACCTTTGCGTAACTTGTTCCCGATAGATTTATAAGGTGTGAACTTTATATTCCACTCACTTCAGGGCCTTCTCTCAATAAAACCCGTCTCTTGTAAATCAGGTACTCCCTAACGTAATATCCTTTAATAGCCACTCATCCCCTTTGGGATACAGACTCTGGTATAACGCTTACCTGACTTCCCAGGCTCACCTTTTACTCCCCCCCCATTACCTTACCCTGTGCTCTGCTAAACCAAACTAATTATATGTTGCCTGAACACTCCATGTTTTCTGCATACCAAACATTTTTGTAGATACTGTTTTATTTCCTCTGCCTGGAATATCAGCTTGATGAATTCCTCTTTATCCTTCAAGACTCAGCTCAAATTATTCCCTCAGTGAATCCTTCTTTAATACTCTCAAAGGCTATCAGTTACACTCTCCTCTTTCATTACACATTGTATATTTCTCCTTTATAAGCACCAAGATTACACTCCAATGTGGAGAAGCAGGGAGCAGTACAACCCATCCCCTGGAGTCATCTTAACAGGTTGATAGGTCGAGCTCACGTGAACATACTCACATGTGTGCATGTACACACACCAACAGGGAATGAGGAAGAACACTTTTTTAAAGATTTATTTCACACAGAGAGAGAGAGAGAGAGACAGCACGAGCAAGGGGAGGGGTAAACAGAGAGGGGAAGCAGACTTCCTGCTGAGTGCAGAGCCCAACACAGGGCTCTACCTCCCCACCGGGAGACCATGACCTGAGCCAAAACCAAGAGTTGGATGCTTAACTGACTGAGCCACCCAGATGCCCCGAGGAAGAACATTTTTAATAGCCTCTGACTTTTGGTTCAAGTTCTACATTCTAGCTCAGGGAGAGTTTTAAAGAGGATTTATAGCTTTGTGAGTGACTCTTCTCCACATTTCATTAGGTTTTTCTCCAGTTTCTTTCACTGGTCCAGTTTCTTATTTTATTTTATTTTATTTTTTAAGATTTTTTTTAAATTTATTCATTTGACAGAGATAGAGACAGCCAGCGAGAGAGGGAACACAATCAGGGGGAGTGGGAGAGGAAGAAGCAGGCTCCCAGCGGAGGAGCCTGATGTGGGGCTCGATCCCGGGACTCTGGGATCACTCTGAGCCAAAGGCAGACGCCTAACGACTGAGCCACCCAGGCGCCCCTCACTGGTCCAGTTTCTTTTCCTTTCTTTCCGCATTCAGGGTCCTGCTTCCTCTCTGCAGGTGTACGTCCTTAAGCACTGTGTCAAGTCCTCAGCTGGATGCCACCTGAGGTGGAGGGAAAAAGGCATCCCCACTGTTCTGGGCTATGTAGCATCTGCAATCCCATAGGCATGATCTCTAGATTGTCTTGCTAAACTATCATCTGTCTCCTGTTACCTTCTCTTACCCTAGTCTGGTATGTTTCTGACATCATGAGGAGAAAATCGAGATGGGAAAAACCTCTCCTGCAATGTCTATAAAAGGATTTATTGTAATTTTTACGATCTGTTTACATGTTTGCCTCTTCCAGGCTGAGTTTCTTGGAGATCAGATAGTGTTTTTTTCTCTAGTGTCCCGCAAAATCAATGACTGAATGAATCTTATGATGAACTTGAATCCTGCCTGTATTTCTATTACACAGGTAATGATTTTATGTTAAATAGCATGTTCCGCCCTAACAAATATCTGCTCATGAGTAAATGAAAGCGTGTCTGAATATCTGTAACTATGTTTGAATTTGAAATATTCCCATTTATTTATTTATTTTTTAAAGATTTTATTTATTTAATCAACAGAGATAGAGACAGCCAGTGAGAGAGGGAACACAGCAGGGGGAGTGGGAGAGGAAGAAGCAGGCTCATAGCAGAAGAGCCTGATGTGGGGCTCGATCCCATAACGCCGGGATCACGCCCTGAGCTGAAGGCAGACTCTTAACCGCTGTGCCACCCAGGCGCCCCTGGAATATTCGCATTTAAAATTAGCAACAAGCATAGGCAATATTTCATGTGCTGAAACTCTAATTCAATGCATTCTATTTTAAAATAGAAATTAAAGCCAAGCCTGGATAATTCATTTGGATAATTAATTTGCCAAGTCTTCCTGCTGATGGTAGACATGTAGATACGTAAGATCAAGCAGTATCTGAAGAACTTAGGGTACCTTAGGACAGAAGAAAATAAACAATCAGAAAATGCAACCAAACAATCTACACTTTTTTCTTTAGCATGTTCGAAATAGGAAGCTCAGTGTCAGTTCAGAGTGATGATTGCAGAGATCAAGGTAGGGCTTCTTGTTTTCCTCTGGGAGTGTAAGAGCCTGGATGGGTTCTCTTGTTTTTTCTGTGCAGAAGGCGACAGGCCCAGGAGAAGGAACACCTGGAAATCAGCTGGCTTTTGATAAACGTTTGTTGAAGAATAGGTTGTGTTGTTAAGTGTCGGAAAGTTGGGCAAAATATTCAAGAAGTCCTTTGGAGATTATATAGGTCTTCAAAATGCCAATAAGTGTCCTGTAATTTCAGATCTTTATGGAGAAATCATGCTCCCTAGTCAGGGGCTAAAATCTCTTGGAAACTTTCTCTGACTAACCCACCTCATGATGGCTCTCTGCTTGCTTTACCTATAACGTTCATGTGGGCTGTCTAATACTCCCTCTGTTTGTATGATGTGTGACTACGTGATACTTCAGGCTAATTCCCAAATTTATTTCCTCTACTAGATTATCTTGTGTTAGGGCTTCATGTCCTTTCTCCACATTCTCTACAGCTCAGTACCTATCTACTATGCTCTAAACATTTTTCCATTTGGCTGTGATGTGATTTGAGTCTCAAAACAACTTTGTAAAGCGAAAATATTGTCATTCTGATTTTTGCAGATGGGAAAATGCATGTAGACTGTCAAGTAACTTATACGAATTTACGTAGCACGTAAGTGGCAAAGTCCAGATTTAGATCAGAGTTCCTGATCACTCCTCAACATAGTTTTTGAAAGGAACAGGTTTATTCCAAAAAATGTGCTAAGAGGTCCTTTAGCTGGCAAAATAAAATAAACATGCAGTGGGTTTTTTTGGTCACAGAACTGGTATATCTTTCATGCCATCTGCAGAGTATGTCTACCATGTTGGTCTTTCCTGGAGTGTGTAATCCAAGGTTCTGCTTTGAAGTGGTGCTTAATAGAGAAGGGGTTGTTGGCTGACAGTGTGAACCAGACCCTCGGATGATGGACCGTGGTGGTCGTCTGTTGATCCACAAGTGTAGTTGAAACAGTAAGGTAAGTCGACCAGGAAGGAAATGTAGCTCACAAGTAAGCAATGTGAGTGCCTCTCACAGAGTTTTCTCTTTTTCTTTCCCCTGCACTGAGGGGTGGGCTATTATTTTAAAAAATGTAATACATACCAAGTTCTGTGATTGCTAATTACTATCATCTTTCCTCTTTTCATTCCCCACTGTTCCCCCTGCCATCATGATGACATCTCCTCCAGGCACTCATAAATTTCATCCCTCCAAAATGGAATATAAAAACCTATTAAAATACACCACACATGGCGATTAATTGCCAGAAGAAAATCACCCAGAACCTTGATCTCAGACCTATCTTTTAAATGATGTAAATCCAATTTATCTCACGCTTAAGCTTCTTTGAATTCTAGTGTCCCAATCACCCTATGGTAGCCTTGCTCCCTTCTTCAGGGTAGTTTAATAAAAAAGATGGAATTACCCCATATCCATTTTTAATTGCATCTCTTTAGATAAAATAGGTTGCTATCAGAAGAGTTTTCTTTCCTGAACCAACTGCAAATGTGTTTTTAATACAAACTGTATCAGTCCATAAGAAATCTACCGGAGCAGTAAAATGCTCATGAAAAATAGGCCCTGTGGGCTAACTCATGAGTCCCAATTGCATTAGGGCAATTTCACATTCCATCTTTATTTTGATGCTTCCTACTCTTCAGCTCTGTTTATTCCTGGGACCCATCGAGGGCTGTCGCAGTTATCGAAATGTCATAAAATAAGGCATTCAATGATATTATCTTTAGGTACAAAGTAACTTATCCATGCATGAAGGTAAGCTGTAAGGTAAATTGCTAACTTTGACTGAGCAAGGGATTTGCAGATTGTCTCTAGGATGATTTGGCAACTGCTATCTCAGGTTGTTTCGGTCCTTTTGATGTGTGTCTGTGCTCTCTAAAGCTCCTTAGGTTTTAGCTGGGACATCCACTCTTCTGGCTCTGAAGCGGAGCTAATCTGCTTTTCTGCATCACAACCTTCATCTGTGTTTTTGTTTTGCCTCAGCAAGTAAAGGAGAAGGATCAGGGCATTAATCTCTCACTCCATTAGAAGGATGCATTTCCACTTTCATCCAATTAGCTGCTGTAATTTGAAGCTTTGGGGGCCTGCTGATAAGGTGGGAGCCTGGCAGCAACAAGGCCCACAGAAAGCTTTCAGAAGGCACACAGTGAGCTGTTATCACGAGTTTCACTGAAAAGATCAAATATCGCCTGCTCACCCCAGCCTGATCTCAAATCCGTATATATTCATTAACCGTCGATATGTGGTTACTTGGGGAGGTTACACAAGGCTTCACACAGAAGTTCGGTCAGGTCTGAAGGCACATGGAACCCAAGCAGCCAGTAATGAGTTCAAATTTCTAGCACAGTTTGTTCTCAGGGGCAAAGGGTTTAAGCAACTGTCTTCTTTCCTTCTTTTATTTATTTTTTATTTTTTTTCCTTCTTTTAAAACAACAGTATCCTAGACCTTTAATCTGACTCCCTTTGTTCATTTTTACTGATTTCTGACATGAGCAGGGCAAAGGAACTAACAGGGACAATGGAACCTGTTCTTTCTGGAAGCCTGAAGAGACTCCTGTTAAGTTCCCAGCACAATGAGGTGCTGATTTGCATAGGCAAAAGGGCCTGGAGGTCTTTTTTTTTTTTTTAAGATTTTATTTATTTATTTGACAGAGAGAGACAGCCAGTGAGAGAGGGAACACAAGCAGGGGGAGTGGGAGAGGAAGAAGCAGGCTCCCAGCGGAGCAGGGAGCCCAGATGCGGGCCTGATCCCAGGATTCCGGGATCACGCCCTGGGCCGAAGGCAGATGCTTAACGACTGAGCCACCCACGCGCCCCAAGGCTGGAGGTCTTAACACCCCATTTTTATGTCTCTCGACCACTTCCTGCAATATGAGCCAAGAGCACACGTCCTTCTAGAAATAAGGCCAAATATTCTCTGAAAACTTTAGCCTGACCATGAGGATGATGATCGTGAAAGGGATTCTGCTCTAAATTTTGGAGTCGGACATTTTCTCTTCTAGAATGATCTCCCATTTTTCTAGGGACAACTCCAGCATCAAAAAACTGTTTGTGAGCAATAACTACACATGGAAAATTCCTTCCTCAAAGAGAAAACTCATGCACGTGGAGTATCCAGTCAATTACTTCTGAGAGCAGAGGATGGGCTTGGCAAAATGGAGAGGTCCAATAATACACATGCAGTCTGGATCTCTCTTATTTTCTTCTGCGGTTTCCTCATCAGTAAAATAAAAGGGTTGCATACTTGAAATTGCTAATACCTCTTTTGGTTTGAGTATTCTGTAGTTGGTGAGGCAGCATATTTCAATTTAGGTTGGCGAATATTAAGCTTGTGTTTTGCCATTCTCGCTGGTTATATATATACACCTCTAATTAATTGTGGAAACAATTCCTGCTGACCTTGGAATTCCAAGGCCCTAAAAATCCTTCTGAACATAGAATTCCAAGTAGCCACTGTCCATCAGATGAAGACAAAACTTAAATGCATTTCAGATGTAATGAACAGAGATATAATGACGAGACAAAGGAATGGACAGAGATCTGGTCTTGTGTCTGGTCTTACACTTCTTTGTAGCCCTTGAGAAGTCAATTAAATGCTTTAAAATTAAATTCGATATAGCTTTTGCATGAAAATAAGTTTTCTTTTCTCTGGGAAAAGTGCCCAGAAGTGCAATTACTGGGTCATGTGGTAGTTGCATGTTTCATTTTCTAAGAATTTTCAAGAGTGGGTGTAACACTCCCATCAAATACATATAGTCATCCGGTTTTTTCTGCGTCGTCACCAGCATTTAGTGTTGTCACTATTTTACATTTTAACCATCCTGATTGGTGTGTAGTGACATCTCATGGTGGTTTTAATGTGCATTTCCCTAATGGCTAATAATGGTGAAGATCTTTCCATAGTCTTTTTTGCCTTCTGTATATTTTCTATGAAATGTCTCTTCACGTCTTTAGCCCGTATTGTAATTGGATTTTTTCCTTTTTTACTGTTGAGTTTTGAAAAAAAAGTCTTCACATACTCTAGATACTAGTCCTTTGTTGGATAAGTAGTTTGCCAACATTTTCTCCTACTCCGTAGCATGTCTTTTCATCTTTTTAACAGGAGCTTTTGCAAAGCAAAAGTTTATGATTTTGAATTTATCATTTTATGTCTTTATTTTTATTTATTTATTTGAAAAACATTTAAATTTTTTAAATCGAAGCATAGTTGACATACAATATTGTATTAATTTCAGATGTATAATATAGTGATTTATATTTATATACATTACAAAATAATCACCATGATGAGTCTAGTTACCATCTGTCACAACGCAAAGGTATTACAACATATATTCCTTATGCTATACTTTATATCCTTGTGACTTACTTACTTTGTAACTGAGAATTCGTACCTCTTCAGCCCTTCACCTATTTCACCATCTCTCTACCCCTCTCCTTTGGCAACCAGCCGTTTGTTCTTTGTATTTCTGACTCTGTTTCTGTTTTGTTGGTTCATTTTGGTTTTTGTTTTTTAAAAGCTTTTTTATTATTTTTACTTAATCTCTACAGCCAACGTGGAGCTCAAACTTACAACCTGGTGATCAAGAGTCACGTGTCCTAGCGACTGAGCCAGCAGGTGCCCCTCATTTTGTCTTTTTAGATTCCCCATATAAGTGAAATCATACAGTAGTCATCATTCTCTGTCTGACTTCAGTCTTATTTCACTTAGCATAATACCTTTTAGGTCCATCCACATTGTCACAAATGGCAAGATTTCGTTTTTTATGGCTGCATAATGTCTATATCTATATCTGTATCTATATCAATCGATCTATCAGTCTGTCACATCTTCTTATCCATTCGTCTATGAATGGACACTTAGGTTGCTTCCATATCTTGACTATTGTGCAAGCAAACCTCACAGATACTGTGGGTTTGGTTCCAGACTATTGCAATAAAGTGAGTCAAATGAATCTTTTGGTTTCCCAGTGCCTATGAAAGTTACGTTTCACCATACTGTAGTCTATTAAGTGTGCAAGAGCTTTATGTCTAAAAAACAATGTACATATACCTTAATTAAAAATACTTTATTACTAAAAAATGCTAACCATCACCTGAGCTTTTGGTGAGTCATAATCTTTTTGCTGGTGGAGGGTCTTGCCTTGATGCTGATGACTGCTGACTGATCAGGGTGGTGGTTGCTGAAGGGTGGAGTGGCCGTGGTCATTTCTTAAAATAAGACAACAATGAAGTGTGCAGCATCGATTGACTTTCTTTCATGAATAATTTCTCTCTGGCACACGATATTGTTTGATAGCATTTTACCCAAAGTAGAACTTTCAAAATTAGAGGCAATCCTCTCAAACCTTGTCACTGCTTTACCAACTAAGTTTATGTAATATTCTAAATCCTTTGTTATCATTTGAATAATCTTCACAGCATCTTCACCAGGAACACATTGCATCTCAAGAAACCACTTCTTTGCTCATCTTTAAGATGCAACTCCTTGGGGCATCTGGGTGGCTCAGTTGGTTAAGTGCCTGACTTCAGCTCAGGCTGTGATCTCAGGGTCTTGGGATTGAGCCCCACATCAAGCTCCTTGCTCAGTGGGGAGCCTGCTTCTCCCTCTCCCTCTCCCTCTGCCCCTCCGCCTGCTTGTGCGCTCTCTGTCTCTCAAATAAATAAATACATAAAATCTTAAAAAAAAAAAGAGATGCAACTCCTTGTCCATCAAAATTTTATCATGAGATCGCAGCAATTCAGTCCCATCTTCAGGCTCCACTTCTAATTCTACCTCCCTTGTTATTTCCACCTCATTCGCAGTATTTCCTCTATTAGAGTCTTGAATTCCTCCAAGTCATCCATGAGGGTCGGAATCAACTTCTTCCAAACTTCTCTTCATGTTGATATTTTGACCTCTTCCCATGAATCAAGAGTTCTTTTTTTTTTAAAGATTTTATTTTTATTTTTATTTATTCGACAGAGATAGAGACAGCCAGCAAGAGAGGGAACACAAGCAGGGGGAGTGGGAGAGGAAGAAGCAGGCTCATAGCAGAGGAGCCTGATGTGGGGCTCGATCCCATAACGCCGGGATCACGCCCTGAGCCGAAGGAGACGCTTAACTGCTGTGCCACCCAGGCACCCCGAATCAAGAGTTCTTAATTGACATCTAGAATGACGAACCCTTTCCAGAACATATTCAGTTTATGTTGCTCAGATTCATCACGGGAATCACTATGTGTGGCAGTTATAGTCTTACAAAAAGTATTTTTCAAATAATGAGACTTGAAAGGTGAAATTACTTCTTCATCTTTGAGCTACAGAATGGATGTTGGATATATACCCAGAAGTGGAATTGCTGATTCATACAGTAATTTTATGTTTAATTTTTTGAGGAACCATCATACTGTCTTCCATAGTAGCTGTACCATTTTGCATTCCTATCAGCAAAGGCTCAAGGATCCCAATTTCTCCACAATCTCAACTGACGGTTGTTTGTTTTGAGAATAACCATCCTAATGATATGGAGTTATATCTCATTGTGGTTTTGATATGCATTTCCTAATACTTAGTATTATTCAGCATCTTTTCATGTGCTTATCTGTCATCTATGTATCTCCTTTGAAGAAATATCTATGTAAGTCCTTGACCAATTTTAAGGTTGAGTTGCTTGTTTTTTATTGTTGGACTTTTAAAAATAACTTCTGGATATTAATTCCTTATCAGGTATATGATTTGCAAATATTTTCTCTCATTCTGTGGGAGGCCCTTTGACTCTGTCAATAGTGTCCTTTGATGCTGTCCACCTTATCTATTTTGTTGCTGTTGCTTGTGCTTGGTGTCATAACGAAGAAGTTATTGCCAAATCCAATGTCATAAAGCTTTCCCTCTAAGGTTTTTTCTAGGAGTTTTATAGTTTTGGGTCTTACATTTCAGTATTTAATCCATTTGGAGTTAATTTTTAAGTATAACGTAAGTATGCAATTTCATCCTTGTGCATGTGGATATCCAGTTCTCCCAGCACCATTTGTTGAAAAGACTGTCCTTTCTCCAAGACATCCTTGTTGAAAATTATTTGATCATATATGCATGGGTTTATTTTTGGGCTCTCACTTCTGTTCCATGGGTCTGTGTGTCTGTTTTCATGCAAGTGCAACACTGTCTTGATTACAGTAGTTTTGTGGTAAGTGTGGAAGTCAGGTAGTGTGAGAACTCCAACTTTGTTCTTCTTTTTTCAAGATTATTTTGGTTATTTGGGTCCTTCGAGATTCCATATGAATTTTAGGATGGATTTTCCTATTTCTGTAAAAAATATCACTTGGATTTCTATAGGTGTTTTTTTCTACAGGGATTGTATAGAATCTGTAGCTTGCTTTGGGTAGTACTGACATTTTCATATTATCAAGTCTTCCAATCCATGAACAGGGGATATATTTTTGTTTATTTGTGTTTTTACTTTCTTTCAGCAGTATTTTGTGGCTTTCAGTGCATAAGTCTTTCATCTTCTTTATTAACTTTTCACTAAGTACTATATTATTTTTTATATTATTATAAGTGGAGTTGTTTTCTTAGTTTCTTTCTTAAATTGTCCATTGTTAGTGTTTATAAAATAGAACTGATTTTTGCATGTTGATTTTGTATCTTGTGACCTTCTAGATTTGTTTATTACTGAATTCTAACAGTTTTTCTATTTGTGAAATATTTAGGGTTCTCTACAATAAGGTCATGTTATCTTTGAAAGGAGATAATTTCACCTCTTCCTTTCCAGTTTGGATGCCTTTGTTTCTTTTTCTTGCCTAATTGCTCTAAAAAACCAACTGGAACTTCCAACGTTATGTTGAACAGAAGTGGCAAAAGTGGGCACTCTTGTCTTGTTCCTGATCTTAGAGAAAATCATTTAGGCCTTCACCATTGAGTTTGATGTTAGCTGTGGGTTTTTCATATGTGGTTTTTTATTATGTTGAGATGATACCCTTCTATTTCTAACTTGTTGGGTGGTATTGTTATTTTTAATAATGAAAGGATGTTGAATTTTGTCAAATGCTTTTTCTGCATCAGTTGAGATTTTTTTCTCTCCATATTTCTGGTAATGTAGTATATTATTTTGATTGATATTCATATGTTGGACCATCTTTGTATTCTAGGAAGAAATCACCCTTGGTCACGGTATATAATCCTTTCAATGTGCTGTTGCATTCTGTTTGCTAGTATTTTGTTGGGGATTTTTACATCAATATTCATCAGAGATACTGGCCTTTAGTTTTCTTTTCTTGTTGTATCTTTGTCTGGCTTGGTATCAGGGTAAGGCTTGCCTTACAGAATGAATCTGGAAGTGTTCCCTCCTCTTCAATTTATGGAAGAGTTTGAGAAATGTTGGTGTTAATTTTTCTTTAAATATTTGGTAGAATTTACCAATGAATCCCTCTGGTCTAGGGCTTCTTTTCTTCTTGAAAGGTTTTTGATTACTAATTCAATCTTCTTATTAGTTATAAACTACTATGGGCTGAATTGTGTCCCTGAAAAAGTCATATATTGAAGGCCTAACACCTAATACCTGAGAAGATGATTGTATTTGGAGATAGGGCCTTTCATGTAGTAATTAAGTTAAAATGGGTTTGTCAGTGTGCGATGTGACTGTTGTCTTTATAATAAGAGATTAGGACACACACAGAAGCACCACATACATGTGTGCACAAAGGAGAGAGCAAGTGTGAGACCCACACTGTGAGAAAATACCTGGTCGATAGTATTTTCTTATGACAGTCCTAGCAAACTAAACCATGGGTCTGTTCAGATTTTCTATTTCTTCATGATTCAATGTTGGGAGGTTGTATGTTTCTGGGAAGTCATCCATTTTATCTAGGTTACTCACTTTGTTAGTATGTAATTGTTCATAGTACTCTCTCTTTTACTCCTTTTATTTCTGTAAAATTGATAATAATATCCCCTCTTTCATTTCTGACTTAAAGTCTCTGTGGTTTTTGACTACAGTAGAAGTGTTATTGTCTAACAGTATTCTGTCTTGCTAGGCGATCCCTTTTCTGGTCCTTTGATATTTTCTAGTTGCCTGTTTCTTCAGCTCCAAGTCTGTGTACATTAGGGGAAAAAAAAAAAAAGCCCAGGGAACTCAGCATAGTGTCATTCCTTGGGTACCAAGTTCACTAGCAGATCCACCTTCTTTCCATTTTTCAAAGTCTTTTTTTTTTTTTAAGAGAGCTCACAGTTTGACTTCTTCAGAGTCTTTTAATATTTTTTTGTTTTTGTTTTTCTTTTAATAATAAGGGTTTTTAGTTGTACTTTTCAGAAGGAGAATGGAAAAGTACTTCTACTCCATCTTCCTGGATACAGAAATCTCAGTTTTTATAGCTACTTGTGAAATATGAAGACTGGACTAGATTATCTCTAAAATCCCTCCCTGGCCTGTTGATTTTCAGATGGATTTTCCAATTTAAAAATGACTAATCCCGGGGCGCCTGGGTGGCACAGTGGTTAAGCGTCTGCCTTCGGCTCAGGGCGTGATCCCGGCGTTCTGGGATCGAGCCCCACATCGGGCTCCTCCGCTATGAGCCTGCTTCTTCCTCTCCCACTCCCCCTGCTTGTGTTCCCTCTCTCGCTGGCTGTCTCTATCTCTGCCAAATAAATAAATAAAATCTTTAAAAAAAAATGGCTAATCCCTAAGTAAGCAAACATAGTCATTTTTCCCTTTAGGTGGAGGATAAATAGATTGGGACTCATTGCTCACAACAAAACAAAGGCAGAGGCTCCTTCATTCTACTGTCCTTTGCAGAAACTTCAGATTTCCACAAAGCTTTCCATTGGACAAGGTTTTTTTTTTTTTTTTTTTTTTTTTTTTTTTTTTTTTTTTTTTTTTAGGAGTGGAGTTTAAGGGTTAATTTTTTCCTGTTTTGTTTCTCTCTCACTGCTGGTAAACATGCTTTGGGGGCTGAATATTTTGCTGGCCTTCTAACATTCTAGTTACCCTGTTATCAGGCAGGGCCCCAACCACTGGCATCAAAGTTTCTGGAGAGAGCAGCCCCACCAGGAGTTTGTCTTCCTCCTTTCCCCTTTGGCAGCCCCCCCCCCACCTTTGTCCCTTCAATGTTCCTGCTAAGGTCCACTGTTCAGTAAGACAACTTGTTTAGTTCTTTTCTCACATCAGAATTTGTTCAGCTATATTCCATTGTGATTGCATGATTTCATCTGCCAGATTTTGTTGACATGGTCAAGAGGTAGCATAGACCTTCCTTAGGTCTAAATTCCTCAAGTATCCTCTCAGAGTCCCTTTCTATGTTATCCTCAAATCTCCCCATGCCACAGACCCAGTGGTGTGCTAGAGCTGGTGCTGACTGGTGCATGGGAGCAAACTGTTAAATTTTTAGGAATTTTGTGAGCTGGCTGTTAAAAACAGTCACTCTTAAAAATTAAATTATGTTAACTTACAATAAATAAATAATTTAAAAACAAATTTCAAAAACACTCAGAATTTGTCACTTCTTAATTCTTTTTTTTTTTTTTTAAGATTTTATTTATTTATTTGACAGAGAGAGAGAGATAGCCAACGAGAGAGGGAACACAAGCAGGGGGAGTGGGAGAGGAAGAAGCAGGCTCCCAGCGGAGGAGCCCGATGTGGGGCTTGCTCTGGGGCTCGATCCCAGAACGCTGGGATCACGCCCTGAGCCAAAGGCAGACACTTAACGACTGAGCCACCCAGGCGCCCCACTTCTTAATTCTTTCACTACAGTTTTCTTTTACCTATACTCATGAGGTTATTTACATCTATTTTGCCTGTAGGCGGAAACACTATAGAATGGCGTGCTACTGCGTGTTCCTGACCTAATGGCCAGTGATATCACACTGGTAGGCTGAAACTCCTCATGGTGGGAGTATTATAACATGGAAGTTGGAAAATGCCACAAATTAGGGCCGGATTTGTTGTTTTGTTGACCATGTAAACTTAAGAAAATGATGGAAAAATTTATTAATGCAGATTAAACTCATGTCTGTAGCTTTTACATTGTAAATAGTCCAAAAATTGAAGAAATATCTTCCAATCTTCAAAACTATCATCCTCCAAGAAGTGATTTTCATGTCATTGACAAGTGAGTGAAGTGCTAACATATGTTTATGTTGTCTCACTATTTTATTCATTAATGTAAACAAAAATATCAACTGATGTTAACGCCAGCATTACATTCATGCCATCAATGACGTGAATGGCTTTTTGCTAAATTGCATACTCGGCGAGCATGTTTTCATAGGCTGTTTCTGTCAAAACATGGTTGGATTGCAATTATAGGTTACCGACCGATACAAAAGTGTGGTAAAAACAAGCAAGAGGATTCTGTGAGAATCAACTTATGTGTAGAATTTACAATAAAATGTATTGTAAATTTTATTATTTTTATTTATAAATCACGTGCTGCACATCTCATATATATTTATTTATAAATATAAATACATATAAATACACATATATTAAAACTGGAGAGCAAGCTGTTAAACATTTATCCTCATACCACTGTATAGACCCTGATTCTTTTCAAGGAACTTCAGGCATCTTATTTTAAAGTTCCTTTCACAACCAGAAGATGCCCTTTAGGCAAAGTTGTGTGAAAAAGTTTGCTCAAATATTCTCAAAGCCTCCATTGTAATCCACCAACACACCAGCAGGTGTCACTGTGGTGTAGGGTCACAGTCTGACCGGCCCAGGTTGGCGCTTCCTAGAGGAGTGTTGTTCAACTGTTTCCAGTTAAGTTACACACCGAGTTATCTCCTCAAGTCTCTTTATGGAAAGATAAGTCACATCCAAGGTTTCTGAAAACAGGCAGCACAGTCACAGAGGCATAATCTTCTAGTTCTGTTTGTTGGCTTGCTGTGTTTTTTTTTTAACTCTGTGGCTATGTATGTGTTCAGAAGGCCTAACATACCTTCTGTTTAGCTCTAGAACTCTATACAGCCTAGCTATTCAAAGCGTGGTTCGCATCACAGGCATTACTGGGAGCATGTTAGCAATGCAGACTCTCAGGCCTGTCCCAGACCTACTGAATAGGAACCTGCCTGGTAATAAGGTCACCAGGGGATCCCTTTGCACGTTCAGGGGAGTATGGAAGCACCTGTGTAGGTGGCCCACATATTGACAGTTACCACGTGAGCCTAAGAACAAGATGGAAAAATAACTTGCAGCCTCATTGGTCAAGACAATGAAGTCAGTGGGAAAGGGAGGGACACTTCCCTAGAGAGGTGTCTGATATTCGCCTTAGTGCATATTGGGCTTCCTAACTTTTTTCCTTTTTCATTCTGGAAAAAACTTTTCTGGGTCTTTTCCCACATAACCTGATCCAGCTAATGTCTCCATGTTATCTCTTGCCCCTTCCCTTCCATACTATTTCAGGCATACTGACTTACCTCCCAGCGTGACCTTCTTAAAGCTCCCATCTGATAGTATCACTCCTCTGCTTTCAGTGGCTTCCTCCGGCTACTGGAACACAGACCAGAGCTTCTGCCATGTTTTACAGGCCTCTTCAGTCCCTCTCCCCTCCTCAGATCCAACGCTTGGCTCCCCTGGCCTTTTTGCCTCGGATGCACTCTGCTCCCTCACAATTTCGGGCCTTGGCCCATTCTGTGTGTTCTCCCTAGAATGTTCTACCCCACCTCTTCTATCGCCAGACTGATACTTTCTTTAAAGAAATTAAGAAGTCTATTCTAACCCCCCTAGAGGCATTAAAGTCCTTCATTATATGATCCTCTCATACTTGTATTGTCATTTCATATGCTTATCATGTTTGTGATGACTTTTTTTCAGAGGTCCCTTTTCTCTGGCAGATTCTTCTCTATGAAGGAGGGGAGTATGTCTGCCTTGTTCATCCAAACAAGGTAGGAACAAGGCAGACATACTCCCCTCTGCCATGGCCTCCAATACCCTGCGTGTTCTGGTCCCCATCACCCCCACCAGTCCTTGATCTCTCTGCTTTCACCATCTCCTCCCACTCCTGCCTCCTCCCCTACCCTTGTTCTCCTGTTCCCCAAACATACCAAGCACTTCCTGCCACAGGTCTTTGTACTATCTGACTGTTCCGCTCTGGCCCATTCCTCACTGTTTTCAGGTCTTTAAGTCTTCGGGCCCAACCCTAGCTTAAACTTCTAGAGGCAGACTGAATGGGAGGTGTGGTCCTTTGCTTTGGTCTCAGTCTTGTACTGTATCTGCCTTTTGGTGGATTATTTTGTGGTCCACTGACAAACAGAAAATAGCTGACCTGTCTGGGGTATATTTGCCAAAGGTGTGACTCTGTGTGAAATTCCCTTCTTCTGGAACACCAGGTTGCTAAGGGTCGCGTCTACACAAGCTCAGACCTGAAGATGAAGTAGAAGAGAATGGAGAAAAGGTCACCATCACCTTTGGAAAATAAAGAACAAAGAAGACTTGGGAAGTGGGAGATTTAATGGTGGTGGGAGTTGTTTGTTATTTTTTGGTGTCTCTATCCATGAGAGTCTGAGAAGTGGCTAAGGGCCCTTCCTTCGTCATTACTCACGAGTTGACAAAAATAATATTAGGGGAGAAGCTAAAATGAAGCCAAACAATCCAAGCTGTGCTTTCTCTTAGCGTGACAACAAAATTGTTGCTTAGAGAATAAATGTGCGTCTCCATTCTTTCCTTCATTCAGCTCCCTGCTTCCAGAGCACGCACTCTACGCTGTCTTGTGTTTGGGCCCACGATCTTATTTTTCTTAAGCCAACTACAACACGTAAACACTCCAAACCTTGATCCCCTGATGAATTCATCCTTCAAAGCTTTCAAGTTAAACTGTCTGCTCCTACGGGAAACCTTCCATGATTCATTCCCTACAAAGAATTCCTCACTCTCCTTGTATTGATGTATACAGTTTTATTCACACTATTTAGTTTCATACATAGCTAATTCAATTGAACAAATATTTGTGAAGTGTCTAAACTATTCCTGGAAGTATGCTAGCTGCTGGAATTATAAATGTGAAAAACCACAGTGCCTCCTTCAAAAGGGTTTAAAACTGGTCTGAGACGTCCACTCTGAATGGACAAGAGAGAATGAAAGTCACAGACTGAGAGATGGGCGAAATCACAACGTGTCTGTTAAAGCAGTCCCTGGTTTGGAAGGAACTGAGCACAGGTTTAAGGAAGGGAGGAGGAGGGAGCGAGGTGGGAGATGGAGAGAGAATACACAACAACAATAATATTAATAATAACTATGGGGGAGCCTGGGTGGCTCAGTCAGTTAAACATCTGCCTTCAGCTCGGGTCATGATCTCAGGGGCCTGGGATCAAGCCCCACATCGGGCTCCGTGCTCAGGGGAAGGTCTGCTCCTCCCTCTCCCTCTGCCCCTCCCTCCTGCTTATGCTCTCTCTCTCTCTCACTCTCTCTCTCAAATGAATAAATAAAATCTTTAAAAAAATATTAACTACAACTGCATTTATTAGGCACCAAGCCAAGTAGTTCAGGGTGGCACAGAGATGTTAAGTAACCCGTACAACACCACACAGCTTGTTAGTGGTAGAGCCAGAATACCATGTGCAGTGTGAGAACTTGAATCTTATTGTAGGTAAATCTTCAGGCCAATGAGCATTGATTAGACACCTTCAATGCATGAGACACCCTTTTAGTTAACGTATGCTCCTGTCTTCCCTAGTGGCTTGTGATGTTCTTGAGGGATGGAGATTTTTATATTTATCCTTGTCAATCCCCTATATTGGAGAGGGCTTGGAATGAAGCAGCCATAACGGAATTGTAATTCCTTGTCCCTTTCCATCCTCTCTTCCCTGAAAACAATGCCTTTCTCTCTAGGCTTAGAGCTCTCTGTCATCACTAAACCCCAGAGTCTTCTCATCTCTTCCCTTTACTGTTAAGTATTTGCTGGTGAGGCGATTTATAACGTAGAAATGATTGTTATTCTTTTATACTCCCTTAAGTCATGCTTTTGCCTAAGTGAATCTTTGGACAGAAAGCAACAGAAGTGTTCTTTGAAGAGTAAAGACCCATTTATAAGAAATACCAAAGGCCTAGTGTTATGTTGATGGCGGACTAGAAACATTAAATCTTACAAGAACACCTCATTATGAACACTCATAATTCTTGGCTGCCCACATTTACTTAAGAGTGAGATGAAAATGAGGGGGGTTGGCTTGTAGCACTGGGGACTCCAAGTCACATGATGTGATGAAAGAGACAATCAGCCTAGTGTCCCCTTTGCAGTGTCAAGGAGCTGCATGATAGACGTCATGGTGATGGGTCCAGTAGCAGAACGAGAACAAGGAGAAGTATTAAGGAAAGATTCCCAGCTTTCCCAATTCTACATAAAGATAACCATTCCTCTTTTAATAGACCTTCTGAGAATTAGATGTTGTCTAAGAAAGTTCTACGGTTGTTTTGCTTTCTGAAAACCTACTTCCAGAAGTTACTCGTAGGCCCTCTAAATGTCCTGTGTTTCAAATTTTCCTATAGATAAGTATGACTGATCGATAGCAATACATCTTCCCCCTCCTTCCCATTCTGAAATTCTTATTTATTTCTAGACTTTTTTTTCCATGTGATTCCTAGAGATGGGACAGGAAAGGAATTGACTGGGAAACACAGGGTACTTGGACACAGAAATTTGAGATGTGGGACCTTGCTGGAAAAGCACAGATGGTTGTCAGCGTGTGCAACTGCTGGATATTGTGTGCACAGCCTAACGGTCTTCGGAAAAGTCTAATATATTTTAATATGTCCAGTAGGCATGACACAAAATACCTAAATGTTAGGCAAAATATCAAAATTATCTTAGTAATATGTTAATGGACAAGTTTAATAATAGAAATAAAAAAGTGTAAAAGGGTTTGTATTGATGTATAGATGACTGCACAGCCCCCCTTCCTCAGAGGAGTACCCCCTTGCCCCCCATGTCTCCGTGGCATTTACCACGTGGCATTTTCTTTCTCTCAACACATTTGGGGCTGGGCACACGATGCAGGATGGCCGACCAGTGCTCTAGTCTCCCCGCCTATGGTAGTTGGTTCATGTTTGGGCCAAGGACTCACCAGAGGCCAAAGGTTGTGGCTTCTACTTCTTTGCCAAGGAAGGCTGGGGGCAGATTTTTAGATCAGGCCTTACCCAGAGCCTGAAGGTGAACAAGACAGATAGGTGCCTCTGCTGAGGGGCTGTTGGCTCATGAATTGCCCCCTCCAAAGGATCTGTGCCCAGAGACCCCTCTCATCGCAAACTGTCCAGAGTTCCCCTAAGGAGCCCCCCATGTGTGGAAGACAATGGCCATCGCAGTGGGCTGCTTCTTTCTACCTCTCTCCCTTCCACCCTTTTCTGAGATTTCTGAATAATTGAGCCGCTTTGTTGTGCTTACAGACAATGCAGAAGAAAAACCTCCCTGGGTAATTGCTCAGGTTCCAACCACTTCACGCTTTCATAGATGGAGTGAAGTGTGGGCACAGCTAGGGGCCCAAAGGAAATCTTGGATCAGCTCTGACTCACTCTGGGTTGGTGAGATGGCACTGGAGGAGATGGCCCTTCTCAGGCAGGCTGCCCTGGAAAGTCTGATTCACCAAGAAGCATTGAAGCTGTCTTGAATGAGCTTATCAGCTCCGGATCCACTTGAGAGATAAGAAAACAAAACCGCTACTTTTCCCAGAACAGAATTAAAAGGGTAAATGAGACGAGTGATTTATACTTTGGGCTGTCACCTTCAGTGGGCAGTTAAGATTGCCCTATTGAGTGGTCTCTGCTTATTAATAGAAGGAGCAAAGAGAGAAAAATGGAGTTAAAGACATGACAGAGCCTCGGGTTTCCAGGATTGGCTTGAGATGAATTAAAGCCAAATTATACCAACAAATCTGTCATGCTGCCCTGAAAACAGGAAGTCTAGGCTGGGCCAATAGGAATTAGTCACGGCACACACTGGCAAACCCTACCAGACCAGGAATGAAAAATGTGCTTCATATGCAAAAATTAACTTTTGGAATTTGTACAGTGTTTTCCATTACCCTCTTTCTTTTCTCCAAAGGCCAGTCATCAAATAATGCTTGGCTTACTTCTGCTTCGGCTGCACCATTAAGTGTGTGAGTCTGTATACGAAATGGAATCCCAACTAGACGTGTACCCTGAGATAAGTGATCTCATCTCTCTGGTCCTGAGTTTTATCTTCTGGAAAACAAGAACCCCCCAAATGAGGTTGGCATGTCATGGTTCTGGGACTTTAATTTTTGGAGGATTAGGAAATAATGTAGTGGACATCGTTGTGCACCCACAAAGTGGTTAGCGCTGTGCTGAGAAATGGCGAAACAAACTGAAGAAGATTCAGTCTTCAAAGAATTGCCAGTGCCTGCCGGGAGATGTACATTTAGAAGAATGTATTATAAAAACAGTGATAAGGCCAACAGAAGTGTGGATATATATGTATAAGGTACTTAATAGTGGGTTAAAATGGTATTTTTTTCGGCCCCAGAATTGTAGCCAAGGCCCAAATCTGGACAAAGGCCCTACATGCAGCACATTCCAAAGAAACTCTTGAGTTAAAGAGGCCAGCACTGCCTCTGGAAGGGCCAGAGCTATGCTGGCCCTATCTCCACCTACCCCTGTCAGGAGAAGGGAATGGAAAGGTAGAGAAGTCTTGGCTGAGTGAACAGTGCAGTGTTCCAGGTGAAAGACTATTGCCTTCCATCCCTAAAGCCAGTAGAGTGGGACTCTTAGAGAATTTCTTGTAAAGACGAGGATTAACTTCAAGACCTGGGGGTTGGCATCTCATTCCTTGGATGGGGGTATGCTGAGCCATCAACTTTCTGGAAGCACCCCGATGCCCCTGTATACAGTGAATGTCTTAAGGGTTATTGGAGGAGTTTGCTGAAGTCAGGGCCCACATTGTCCTTTTCAGTCCCAGCATCTCACATGTGCCCTGAGGTTTGTGGACATACTTAGACCAAGAGTGTTCAGATCTAGAGATTTCTGAGGATGAAAGGCCTACTGGAATGGGCTACTCTAACACGTTTGAACTGATCATAGTATCAGGTGTGTGGGAAAAAGACAGGACAAGCTGTGTCTCATCCTGATTCTTCATAGGCCTTAGAGGGTATAGGAGGGGACTCCAGTGTCCAGAGGACTTTGGAGTCCAGGTGGCTCTCCGTGAATAGTACCAGGTTTAACCGAGAAGCAGTGCTGTGGGCTGGCCTAGTGAGCCACTGTACCAAACAATACACCGTTGTACCCAGAGATAGAGCTGGGGTGTGTGGAGATGGTGCTGGGACTTCTGGGAGAAGTCCTCAGTTATGGAGGGTGCTGGGCTTAAAGCCAGTCTTTTTCTCAGAATACCACCACAGCACTGAATGAGATGCCACCAGCACTGGGTGGAACTAGATTGAAACAGAATGAGTCTGGGGAGAGTCCCTTACCGTGCAAGGAGATTCTGTTTCCGCCCCCCCCCTTCATTCTCTCAACACTAGAGGAACATCAGCCTAGAAAAAGAAGAAACAGGGGTTTTAGATCCAAACTGAGAGATTTTCTGGTATCTAACAGGTGCTAAAAATTCACTGAATCTGCTTCATGTTGTTAATGGGGCAGAAAGAATCAAGGTAGCGTAGCTGAAGGTAGTTATTGGAGTAAAAATAAAACAGTTTCACATTTATACCCCAATAAGCTGAGAGACTTTAGAAATTAAGTTGAAACATCATGGTGGTGAGGCTGACTCTGCTTGGGAACATTCAAGGACTCGTCAACCGGAGGAGATGGGCTCCATTAACTTTAGGACAAATCATAATTGATAGGTGAGAGAGGTACCGATAAGATGCTAGGGGAAAATGGAGGCAGACCAGAGGAATTCTGGTTGGAGGTGGACTGCTACTCTGATGAAATGATATTTGAGTTTGAGATGAGAAATTTGAGAGAAGGACAAAAAGGTGGGCTTTCTAGATACAAGGACCAGAACCGAGGAGACACAACATGAAGTGTGTGAGTAGTTGGTGATGGCTGGTACAGAGAAAGGGAGGAGAGGAGTGTGGGAACTGGGATAGAATTCAAGGCCTCCCCAATATGGCTTGACCCTCCTTTTCAGCTTTCTTTTTTTAAGATTTATTTTATTTATTATTATTTTTAAAAGATTTTATTTATTATTTGAGAGAGAGAGTGTGTGTGTGGGTGTGCACATGAGCCTGGGGAGGAGCAGAGGGAGAGGACAGGCAGACTCTGTGCTGAGCGTGGAGCTCTATCTCATGACCCTGAGATCATGACCCGAGCCGAAACCGAGTCAGATGCTTAACCAGCTGAGCCACCCAGGTGCCCCCCCCTCCTTTTCAGCTCTAAGGATTGTAGTCGTCATCCTTGTAGACAAATAGAAGTCATTGAAGTGTTTGATAATTTTAGAATGCTTTAATGCTATGACTCTGGCAATATTCCAGAGACAGAGTCAGAGGACGAAGAGACCAGGGAAAGCAGGGGCATTTAGCAGGATTTGTAAGAGTTCCGTTCAGAAGCAATGAGTGTCTGAGACAGCAGCCTGGAGTTATCTGAACGTGACTGGAAGGTGGTAAGAGCACCGTAAGAAGGAGTCATGGGATGGGAAACAGATTGGTGGGGGAGGAAGGAGGGAGGGAAATAATAGTAATCAACACTTTTTAAGTATCCACTACGTACCGGCACTTTTCTGAGCGGTTTACGCATACTGAGTCATTTAATCCCTACCACAGCCTTAGGAATAGATAATATTTTACAGAGGTGAGAAGATAAATTTGATTTCATGCATGTCAAATTGGAGGTGCTTATTTGAGGGGCAATCAGATAGATGTACAGTAGGGTTTTGGGGCTCTCTCCCTCTTGAATTTAGGAGGTAAGTTGTGCCTGGACACTTAAGAGAATCCCACAGATAGTAATCCTTGCATCTTGAAAGCATATCCTTTTAGAACCCTGTGACAGACCCTGTGAAACTGGGAAGTCCACCACTAAAAAGCAGGGATGAGGGGAGTGTGGCAGAGAAGGCTAGCTGCTCACATAATCCATGTCCTCTTCTTCCAGGGCACCCAGTTAGGTGACATCTCCCAGCCTCCCCTGCAGCTAGGTGTGGCTGATTTCTAGCCGGAGGAATGCATGAGCAGAAGCAATGTGGCCACAGCCCATGCAAACTTTCACATGCGTTTTTCCATGCTGCTTTCCCCTTCCAGCTGACTGGGATGGAGAGGTCCAGAGAGACTGTGGGCATCATCTGTATTTGACAAAGCCTCCATCAGCCCCGTTCTCTGAGTGACAGTGTAGGGCAGAACATTCATCCCCGTCATCACCAACCCTGATCACTTGAAATGGTCCTGGGCTGCTAGGTGTGCAAGAAATACATGTCTATTTGAACTCGAGTGATTACATATTCTGGAGTCTCCTTGTTACGGGGGTTACTACCCCAACCAAAGCACAGAGACGTGCAAGAGCGACCATGAAACACTAAAGAGGGACGGACACTTTTCTACGCTGCAGCATTTATGTCTAATTCATACTTCTTCCACAAGGGCGTGTATGCTTAGGTTAGATTTGTAGAAGAAGTCAATACAGTGGCTTCCCTTATTATAACATTTCTCACAAAACAAGTGAAGACCTGAGTCCCAGGGTGACTTAAAAAAAAACAAAACAAAAATACCTGTTTTCCCCAAATCTGTGCCCAGACTTCTGATTTGGGCTGCTTTGACTCTTGAATAGGAGCAAGTCTGCGGTGAAACCTCACATCACATGCTGCGGGGACGAGCTCTTTGCTAACTTCAAGGCATCTGACTTGCATGTGTTCTGCTCTGTACAATATACCAGAGTTCCCTTTCTTTGCAGGCACAGCACAAAGGGAAGGTCAGTCAGCACATAATTGTAGGAACATTGCTGTGTTGAAAGCAGACTTCATTACCCTTTGTGAATGCTACCTGCTATTGACTGAGGCATCATCAGGAGGGAAAAATTTAACGCATCCTGCATATTTTGCAGTGCAATGTACTGTGATTACTCTGGAGGATGTATTAGAACTTTGGTTGACACCTTGGGAATTGCAAACACAAAGCACACTGTCCAAATCATCAGGACACACATTTCAGGCATTTTCTAGGACCAGCTGCTATGTTATGATTCAGACACATGCCTTACTGTAAATTTCATCTCAAGCCACTGCAACTTTTAACTCTGTGAGTGTGTGTGTGTGCGTGTGTGTGCACTCCCTCGAGAGCAAGAGGCCCACAGAGACTGGACAGGGAAATGAAAGGCCCAAAGCGCCACTAACTAGGCCTCACCCACTTGTAAAATTGGCATCCTCAGCATTAAGATAAGACTGGGTAGCAAGTGCTTAATTGTCATTTAAACAAAACAGCTCCTCACATATCAGGAAAACGCACCTTGGAAATAAGACCTAAGTCACAGTGAGCTCCAAAGGAGCAAAGAAGGAACCGAATGCACCGCCATCTTCAAGCGTATCCGAGAGACAGCCAGTCTCGTAAATTTCACATCAACTGAGTTTGGCCTCTAAACCAAATCTGCCTTAATGCTGTTTGTAGATATAGATTGCTGTCTTTTTCATTACCGTTATCAAATGATGCATTTGCGGCTCAGCTCCGAGCTCCTTGACCCATTAAGTGGATTAGATTGCCTGTTGCCTTTGTCTTTTTGGCTTTTGCTTTATCCTCAAATATTCTACCCTTCTATACTCCGTGGCTACTCTACACACATTAGTATGTATGACATGCACAGACACATGCCTGCAATCCCAATTAGCCCGACGACCCCAGCCCTTCCGTTTTTTAAGAGGACTGTGTTCAAATCTCTTATCAGAGTCATCAATCCTTTCCTGAAGCGGCAGCCGCAGCTGAAATCCTCTGAGAAATGGAATGTCACAAGCCCAGCTCCGGACTCCTTGTAGAGCTATACTCAGCAAATTGCAGATCATGCTCCCTATTAAGCTCCTGGCTGTGCCTCTTGGTAGATTCCTTTTCAGAAGCAGCGTATGCCCCCGCCCCGTCTCTGTCTCATGCATGATAATCACAAGCCCACAGGAGCCGCAGCAGGAAAAAAAAATGGCTCTGGACAAGTCCTGATGGCGTGATTACCATGAAAATAGATGCGCTTGTATATTTGGGGAAAAGTTAAAGAGGGAGAAAATAAAAGAGGGAGACAAAGACCAAGAGTTTGTTCCTGACTCATGAAGCCAAAGGATACCTTTAGCAAAGTTTGCTGTAGACACAATCCACCTCCATGATTGGCTGAATATTGAGGGTCCGCCCTATGTGATGTACACGGCCAGGTACGGGGGATGCAACTCTGAGCAGGACGGGCGCTCTCAGCAGCAGCTGGTTCAAGGAGACACATAGTTAAACAAGTAATCTTAGTAAAATATAGCAGCAATTGCTGTGATACGTGTACTTAAGCGAGCACTCAGAAGGGGCTCCTAATGTGTTCTAAGGTAAAGGGGGTTCCGGGCCCAATTCCAATGTGGTGGTGGTAGTGCGGGAGTTTCCCATATACTACCAAGCAATTCTTAGACACCAGTTGGGTGTCCTACAATTTAACTCAATTCTGACACTATTTACCTGGAGAGAGAACATCAAGAACCCACAGCATCAGTCCTACGAGATTATGCCCCTCCCCTTTTTTTCAGATGCCAGTCCCAAGTCCAGGTTGTCATCTGGGCTTCTGACTGATTGGTTATAGATTGGGGGTCCCAAACCTCCTCCTTGGGTTTGATAAATTAGTCAGAGTGGCTCAAGGAACCCAGAGAAATATTTTACTTACTAGGTTACTGGTTTGTTATAAAAGGATATAATCAGGAACAGCCAGATGGAAAAGAGACATAGGGCAAGGTATGGGGCAGGGCCATGGGGTTCCATGCCCTCCCTGGGTCCTGCCATTCCCCCAGCAACTCTACACATTAACCAACCGGGGAGCTCTCTGAAACCTGTCCTTTCGGGGTTTTTTATGGAGGCTTTATTACACAGTCGTGTAATTCTAACCTTCTAATCACATTGTTGACTATGGTGGCGACCAGCGCCCATCTTTAGGTATAGTCCAAAAGTCACATCATGAGTGTAACAAAACACAACTTTATCCCTTTCATGAGGAAATTCCAAGGATTTCTGTGCCAGAAACAGGTCAAAGACCAAACATATATTTCTTTTTTTCCCAGTTTTATTGAGAAATACAGACATACATCACTGTATACGTTTAAGGTGTATAGCATGATGGTTTAATTTATATATATTGTGAAATCATCACCACATAGGTTCAGCTAGCAACCATCTTCTCATATAGATACAATAAAAAAGAAAAGGAAGAAGAACAGAATCAAGGGGAAAAAATTTTTTTCCTGTGATGAGAACTGTCAGGATTTACTCTCATAACAATTTCCCTATGTATCTTATAGCAGTGTTAGCTGTAGTCACCATGTTGTACATTACATCTCTAGTACTTATTTATCTTATAACTGGAGGGTGGACCTTTTGACCACTTTCCTCCAATTTCTCCTCCCCCACCTCCTGGTTCTGATAACCACAAGTCTGATCTTTTTTTCTCTGAGTTTGTTTTTTGTTTTGCCATATTTTGTTTTTTAGTTTCCACATATAAGTTAGATCATACAGTATTTGTCTTTCTTTATCTGACTTTTTCACTTAGCATAATGCTTTCAAGATCCATCCATGTTGTCACAAATGGTAGGATTTCTTTAACACAGGGGTGAGGCTGATCCTATGATTCATTCTTGGCCACTAAAATGTAGAAGTGATACTGTATAAGTTGGAGGCTAGACACCTTGAGGATTTTGCCTGGGCCTCTTGTAATCCTTACTTGTCTTACTCTCCCTCTTGCTACCCAGCTGCCATGATATAGGAAGCTCAAACCCTATGGAGGCCATGTGCAGGCACTTTGGGTGCTATCTTCTCCTTAAGTCATTTTGAGAAGTGAAGATATTGAAGTTGCAGGGTAAGGAGGGTTATAATCCTACCACTAGACAAAAAAATGTACATCAAATGTCTCTCTTCCGTCTGTGTTAGTAATCAAAGCATCAGTCAATCCACCAACAAGTAAAAGTTTAATGACACCCTATGTATGACATATATATGGCATAGTCCTTGTTCTTAGGTTCTCTAAGCGTTTCCTAATAAAGTCTTTCTAGGCAGTGGGTGGGAAATCACAAAGTCCTGAGCAGGAGGAAACTATATAGCCTGTCAGTGTCTGGCACATGGTAGTTCCTTACTAATTCTGTTGAATAAATCATGTGGGAACTCAGTGCCAAATACCGGTTACCAACTCAAGTCCAGGTGCGGCTTTACCTTCTACAGCTCTTAAAGATGATATATGCCCCAGGGGCCTGCCTATAAGTCTGAAAGTTCTTCAGTCAGTGTCAGGATCAGGGAGGTCAGAATTGAGGATATTTTATATATGTGTGTGTATATATTATATAATTTATATAATTATATATACACAAATGTAAATATGTATGTATATACATATGTATGTATAAAGTCTTGCCTCCCTCTTGCTATTCTTCATTTTGTGCAAGGTAATGTGTTAGACATTATAGAGTTTATATAAATGTTGATTTCTGGCCTGAGGTCTTGAGGGTACCCAAGATTCTGATTTACTCAATCCTCCCTTTTTTAAAAGGTTGAGAGAAATAGTATATCATGGAGTAGTTTAAACTTCAGAAGGAAAGATCTTCAATAAATACAAAACAGCATGAAATAAAATAAGCCTAAGTACCTTACTGCAGTATGGAATTTGTACATGGAAACCAAAACATAGAGACATAGGAGCTGTTCCCATACATAGGCAAATGAGTAATTTATGCCCAGATCATCAAACGATCCAACTCCCCAGCTCTTCTTTTTTTTTTTTTTTTTTAAAGATTTTATTTATTTATTCGACAGAGATAGAGACAGCCAGCGAGAGAGGGAACACAAGCAGGGGGAGTGAGAGAGGAAGAAGCAGGCTCATAGCGGAGGAGCCTGATGTGGGGCTCGATCCCAGATCGCCGGGATCACGCCCTGAGCCGAAGGCAGACGCTTAACCGCTGTGCCACCCAGGCGCCCCAACTCCCCAGCTCTTCTGACACTTTGCCTGGAATTCCACCATCAGAGGCATTTCTTTGGGATTAGCATTTTATCCATCAGACATTTGTTCACAAATATGGTGCACAAAAGGAGTAATGTAACCACTGGGAGATCAACAGAGAGTAAGATCGTGAATACAAGGGAGGCGACTGAAGTGAAGATCAAGAATGGAAAGGTGAGGGGCGCCTGGGTGGCTCAGCTGGTTAAGTGTCCAACTCCTGATTTCGGCTTAGGTCATGATCTCAGAGTTGTGAGATTGAGCCCCGCTTTGGGCTCCATGCTGGGTGTGGAGACTACTTGGGATTCTCTCTCTCCCTCTCACTCTGCCCCTTCTCCCTGCCCTCTGTCCCCTCTCTAAAAGAAAAAAAAGTTAAATTAAATTAAGAAAAAGAAAAAAGAATGGAGAGGTGAGGCTGCAAGCCCTGGGGGCCTGTTGGGGAAAATGAAGGCTCTACCTAGGAACTCTAGTCTGGGACTGTAGGCGGTAGGGCAGCATAATGGGAGGAGGGAGAAGACATTGAGCGCCTGCTCTACACATTTGCTCCAAAGTTGCCTTTGACTGGAGAATCAGACAGAATAATTGTAGTGAATCCCTCAAGAGAGGAACATAGGCTAGGGGGACAGAATGGTGGAAGATACAGGGAGAGAAGGCTCACTGCTCTACTTTAATCTGCATCACCATTTCTCACATTCACCAACGTGCCTAACTTTTGCTTTAATAAGATGGTTTTTAAAATCTGCTCGAGGAGCATCTGGTTAAATGTCTGCCTTCGGCTCAGGTCATGATCCCAGGGTCCTGGGATGGGGCCCCGTGTCGGGCTCCCTGCTCAGCTGGGAGTCTGCTTCTCCCACTGCCTGCTCTGCCTGCTGCTCCCCCTGCTTGTGTGCGCTCTCTCTCTGTCAAATAAATAAATAAAATCTTTAAAAAAATAGAATCAAATCTGCTCAACCGTTTTATATTATTTTCACTTGCTGACCACAGCTGTAACCTCAGAGAGGAGAACGCTTCCCCTTCACAGCCATGGTTTTCCTGTGCTTTCCAAGACAGAAAAGACAGAAACTAGTCTTGCAAAGAGAATCTTAAACTCTCCTGACCCAACCATTGCCACCAGCTTCATCGGAGTAGCAAAGCAACTTCTCAAGAGCCTTTCTGATCCCCATAATGACCCCTTTCCTCCAATAAATAGTAGATTGGTGACAGGAAATATAGGATGAACAAGCCTGCCCTCCAAGCATCACCGCCCTGTTAGCACTGGCTCTGCTTCCAGGTAGGTCGACGTGTTCCTCACGTTTTGCAGCAAAGATAGTAAGCCACCTCCATCCACGTGATCAGACAGTATCAGGAAAAGCCAAAGTTGCATGAAAGTTAGGAAGCTCATCTCTATCTAACTATAGTATATACATTACTTCAAAGAAAAAATAGGAGATGTCCTGGACGTAAGTGACCACCTTATGGCTTTACAGGCAGTGTCAAAGGAAAGCAAGGAATATATTTGTTAGGACTGGGGGGAGGGGGTTTGCAGTGATAGGTTCCTAATTAGTTTAATGTAAAAAGGGAACTTACTCTTCAGATGCCAGAGATCTCATGGATCCAAGATCAGAATTGCAGATGGGCTTCAGGAATAACTGGAACAAACGATAAAACTCATCACAACCATCTCTGTCTTTTCATTTGTTCTCTCAGTTTCTTTCTCGTTTTTCTCTTTCTTCAAGTTAGCTGCCTCCATTCCTCCTGAATACAAGGTGGAAGAAACATAGTCAGGGAGGACACAACTTTAAAGCATATGCTGTGGGCAATGGAAGGGTACCAGCTTTAAACTCTGGCCTCAGGTCCAAAAATGGTGGAAGGGGCCCTGACTGGCTTACCTCAGGTCAGGGGTCATGGCTAGAATCACGCTGGAGCTAGAGTCACACAGTGTAGATGGGATGTTCCTGAGGTAACAGTGTGCATGATGGCCATCGGGTGGGAGTGAGGGAACAGGGGTTACAGTCACTAGAAAAACCGAAGAGCCAGGCAGGCAAACAACGTAGCCAACACAGAAACCTAAATGCAGCACAGCAGACTTAAATGCAGGTGTGGGCACGACATGACCATTATGAGACCATTTCTCTAAGAACTAGGCTCACCCCAATCCTGTTTAAGGATCCCGTTGTTAAGAACAACAGAGATACTTGTTTAATCAAGACTGAGACTTCACCTAAATCCTCACTGACAACACTGAAGTGTTTCCCCCAGAAGACCTTCGTCTCTAACGTTCCATACTTCATAGCCTCACCCACTCTCAGAATGACCTCTGGGGAGGGAATGACAACACTGCCCCTTTACCTTCAGACCTCCTCTTTGCAACCATCATGGTTCTCTTGGCTTCTCATTTGGCGTTCCTGGGATTGAGGGGAGAAGTGTGGGAGTAGCCGGCACAGAGAACTGCTTTTGTTCTCAGCAAGTGTTGTAGATTTGCTGGGACGTTTCATTACCCATGGACACCATTTGTTTAAGCAATTAGGAATTTGGGTCTAGGGCATTTCTAGGGATTAATGATCGGGTGGTAAAAACTGACTGCTTACAGCCTTGTCAAGGGCTGTTTATCAGCAGAAAATGACCCACTTCAAGGTGACTGATGATATTTAGTTGGCAAATTAGATGAACAAGAGCACATATCATATTCATTTTGAGTGAGTCATGGAGGACAGTATAGTGAAAGTTTTTCTTGGGCAAGACTAGCTTCTCAGCCATTTGAAGCATTTTACCCTTGGTTTTATTTTATTTTTTATTTTTATTTGTTTATTTTTTAAAGATTTTTTAAATTTATTTGACAGAGAGAGACAGCCAGCGAGAGAGGGAACACAAGCAGGGGGAGTGGGAGAGGAAGAGGCAGGCTGCCAGCGGAGGAGCCTGATGTGGGGCTCGATCCCAGAACGCTGGGATCATGCCCTGAGCTGAAGGCAGACGCTTAACGAGTGAACCACCCAGGTGCCCCTACCCTTGGTTTTAGAGAGGTCCTCTCTGTAAACATTCTTTATAAATGAGAAATGAGAAATTATGAAATGAGAAAAATATCGGCATCACTGTTGTGTAGATATTTAATCTTAAAGTTCAGCAGAAATAAGAGGTTGTGTGATGCTATGGAAAGAATAATAGACCAAAAGTTGGGACCAGAACTCTAGACCTGACTGCCATTCCTTATACTTGTGACCATGAAGAAGTTATCTGACTTGTAAGTTTATTTGTGTCCCAAATAAGGCATGTGGAAGAAGTGATGTCAAAGGTACTCCTAGCTCTGTCATTTTGTGTGTATGGCTATAGATTATTATTTCCTAGAGGAAATCTGATGCAGTCAGCAATATGATGTTGTACTTATTTAATGCTGTTTTTTTCTAAGACAGTCAAAGAATTCTGTACACACTGGTCATGTGGGCTACTCAGCAACTTATTTTGGTGACTGAGTCATTTGCCTGGGAAATTCCATGCTCCCTGCTCTTGCCATTCCTGTCTCAGCACCTGATGTGCCCACCCTCTTGCTGCTCTTCAGCTGGTCTTGTTTATGGAGAGCCGTTACCACTAACAAATCAGAAAGGGTAATCTGTAAGACTACCATCATTGGGAAAGTTTTATTTCATGGCTGCCAGATTTGGAAGAAGATTCTGAATAATGGGGTGGGCTATTGACAAAGGGAATTGACCCGGGTCAAGGTGTCAGAGTATGGAGCCTTGGGAAGCTCGCAGGGCTGGAAGGGAAAGTTGTGGCACTGGGACCTTCATGCTTAGGTTACAGTGAAGCTTGGATCGCCAGGAAAGGGAAACAGCCCCTGTTAGAAAAGGCAAGTCAGGAGCTAAGGTTTCTTTGTGTCATTAGGAGGATGAAATTCTCTTCTTCAAAGAACAGTCTTTTCCAACCAAGAATACACATTGCATTTTGTGCATCCAAAGCCATAAATCCAATAGGCATTTTATGAACACTTAATTCACCTGGATCCCACAGTAGCTCTGTGGAGCAAAGAGGAAGTTGAGGCTTACCTAGGATAAATAATGTTCCCACGGTCATGCAGCTGAGGGCAGATGCTATTCCTTGCCTGTCTGATTCCAGAACCTGTTCTATCACAGTGTTTGTCCAGGGGGAAACAGAGCAGATAATCTGCCTCCAGATAATTGGGAGTCAATGATGAATTTATGTATTTAATGGAAGCTAACACTTCAATGGTGTTCGCTGGGTGCCAGCTACTTTTTCAATGCTTTCCACATATGAACTGATTTAATGCTTACTATGTGCCTTGGACTTAGTTACTATCACTAACTGCATTTTACGGAGTGAAAGGGAGCTACAGAGCAGTTGAGTAACTAACCCAAGATTCGACAGTCAGCAATTGGTGGATTGTGTATCCTTGTGCCTCTTTTGATGATTTGTCCCTCTTGATTTTGGAAGGTAAAGAATAAAAAAGAACACCTTGGGATTGGATTTAACCTCCATACCACATGGTTTGATTTTCACAAGAGGGGCCAGGCCCGTGAAAAAAGAATATGAGTTTTCTCTGTGATTCCCCCCCCCCCCCCCCAGTTGGAGACGCTGTGGGGCAGGCACATAGCCTGCTCTTGCTCTGAAGCCGTGGTTTCACCTCTGACAAGGGAAGCAAAGGACAGAAACATAAGCTGCCATCAATTGATTTCTTTTTAAACCTTAGAGGGGGAAAAAATAGGCAGATGATAACTCAGCACTTTAAAGCTTTGCAGATTGGGACGGTGTTAATCAAATCTCTAGGATAAAGTAGGCAGAGTTAGAGGGAGCAAAAGAGGATACCTAGAGGTCATTCCATGCTGTGAGTCCTGACTGTCACAGCTACTGCCCTAACTCGTTAAATTTTCCCCAGAGGTAATGAAATCAGGAGGGAGGAGACTCCACAGAGTGGAAAGAGCCTGGGGCTGAAGACATAACAATTTCTTAGCAATCTTATTGACTTTAAGTTCTGTATGAATCGACAGTGCAATATGAGAAGAGTGGGCACAACTGTGTTTTCCCATCAGATATAAAGTACGCAGAATAGAGAATGTCAGAGGTGATGGTCCCATTTTCCTCTGTGTTGGTCAGAGCCCACCTGGAATTGGGTGTAGTAGGTCTGGGCATGATATTCACAGAGAGTGCAGCTGGCGTAGAGCCACCAGAATGCTTGTAACCATTAGCCCGAAAGAGAAGGCAGGATTATGACTGGGGAAGGGCTAAGGTTGGAACAGAAGCTGTCCCAGGCAGATGAGAGAAAAGGTGTGGATCTTGGGCACTGGGGGTTGACGCTTTCTAGAAAATCAAAAGGAAAAACCTACAACAGAGCAAAAAACAGTTTGTGCAACCAAGTACTCTAGTTAGTTGCATTTTGCTGTAATAACCAGAGGTTGGTTTTCCTTGACTAAATTTTTAAATTGCACTCTCACCCGACCCCTTTCTCTATCCCACATCTTTACTTAATTTTCCTCTGTAGTCTTTATCAACACTTGACATGCTTTATTCATTTACCTATTTATGATCTCCCTCTATTAGAAATTACACTCACAAGGACATTCATTGTCTATTTCCTCCTGCTGTACTCCCAGTGCCTACGATTGTGCCTGACAGAGTAGGTGCTCAGCAGATAGGAATTGAATGGATGAACGAACGAACGAACGAATGAATGAATGAATGAGGTAGCAGCAGCAGAAATGGGGAGATACTGAAGATACGGGGTGGTCCACCTGTCTCACTACCCGGCTGCTAGAAGCACAGATGACTCTGACCATGGAAGATTATGAATGTCTTGTCAGCTGGAGGCTGAGTTAGATGATCATTTCTAGACTCGTAATTTTATGACACTTTGGGACTATGAAGGGAAAGGGTGAAAAGAGCTTTCTGGGAATTTGATATACATTATGGCTCCTGCTAATGCCACAAACTGGACAGAACAAACTCTAAAGTGAAACTTAAAGGTTTTCAGCTGTGGAAGAGTGAACAATCTGGGTGGAAAATGAGTTCTCCAGACTATTATAAACTTTCTTAGTTTTGGTAGTCTTCGGTGCCAGGAGAGATTTTGAGAAACTTTATTTGGAATATAAAAACCCATGTAGCTGTTAGAACTAACCCATCACAGCTGAAGGCTAAAAATAGAGAAAAGCAGGTGGTAGAGAAGATCAGGCTCATGTTCTCTGAAGGCTGTAGGGGAGAATCCTTCCTTCCTTCTTTGAAGCCAGCGAGGTTTCCAGCAATCCTTGGCATTCTTGGGCTTGTAGACGCCTTACTCGATCTCTGCCTCTGTTGTCACAGGGCATTCTCCTGTGTGTCTTCTGCTTCTGAGTCCAAAGTTCCCACTTCTTTTTTTTTTTTTTTTAAGATTTTATTTATTTATTTATTTGACAGAGATAGAGACAGCCAGTGAGAGAGGGAACACAGGCAGGGGGAGTGGGAGAGGAAGAAGCAGGCTCCCAGCAGAGGAGCCCGATGTGGGACTCGATCCCAGAATGCTGGGATCACGCTCTGAGCCGAAGGCAGACGCTTAACGACTGTGCTACCCAGGCGCCCCCAAACTTCCCACTTCTTATAAGGCTACCTGTTACTGGGTCAGGGCCCACCTTAATCCAGTATGAGCTCTTCTTAACCAGATTATACCCACAAAGATCCTACTTTCAAATAAGGTTACATTCACAGGTTCTGGAAGTTAGGACATAAACATACCTTTGGGGAAGGGAACACAATTCTACTGACAATAAGATTATGTCAGAAATGCCAAGTTGGGCATCTGAGGCCTGAATGAACCAATTTTTCCTGGGTGGTCAGACCTTGCGTCCCACCCTGCCTTTTGGGGATTGTGTGTGTAACAGGAATAGGAATCCTCCTACAGTCTCCTTTCCATATTCAGAAATTGCAGGAGAGTACACTCTCCCAAATTCTGACCTTGTAAGGAAAGTAAACATAATTGAAAATAAAAACAATTTAATTTCAAAGTTATTGCTTGGATCTTTGAGTAGCTAAGGTAAGGCTCTCAAAGGGCAGATTTCTCTATAATGAGATTATAGTTAATATTATTGTTGCTTCCCTTTGGATGAGAAACTAATGATGGTGTTCCCTTTCCCTTTCCAATGATTAGTTCAGGTTTCAAGAGAATTTGGGCCAATATGATTTATTTATTCTTCATTCATTCAACAAATATCTGTTGAGTTTCTAGTACATGCCAGATACCTCTGAAATGTGGCTAAAAATGCTCTATGCATAAAATGTGCCCTCTGTTATTGATTTCTAAAGCTTATCCATGTTAAAAAAGATGTCTAAAAGAGCACGGAGGGGGGCACCTGCGTGGCTCAGTGGGTTAAGCAACTGCCTTTGGCTCTGGTCATGATCTCGGGGTCCTGGGATCGAGCCCTGCGTTGAGCTCCCTGTCAGCAGGAAGTCTGTTTCTTCCTCTCCCAGGGCTACTCACCCCCACTTGTACTGTCTTTTCTCTCTCCCAAACAAATGAATAAAATCTTTTAAAAATATATAAATAAATAAAAGGACATGGAAAAAATAGTAGTTTGTCTGGAAAACGGTAATCCGCAAACAACTTTCAACTGGCGTGCAGGAGGTCTTCATGGCTACTCTGAAAATGCTGAGGATATAGTAGCAGCTAAGGCAAGATGGAGACTAAGCTGGTTTGAAGTTTCTGCAAAGAAAAGCCAGGGTGCCCATCCCATTGCGTATGAACAAGGATATGTTGCCGTCACAGTTGCCGACTCTGAGGATATGAGCCCTCAGATCAAGCTAAGGCTTTGTTCAACAGAGCGAAGAGATGGAAAGAGCTCAAATCTCTGATGACATTTTTGAGTAACAGAACTGACCAAACGTTATATTAGGGCATTCTGTATTATGAGAAAGTAAATTCTGAAAATAAAGTCCAAATTGGGTTTGGACCGAGTTCCGATTTCTTTCATGCTAATGATATCACTGACTAGGCATCATTTATTTGTCTTTCTTAAATTCTGTGCAGTCTGTGAGCCACAGAAGAATAAAGGGGAGTGGCACCTCTCTGCTTACTAATATTGTTTTTTACTATGGTTGTTGTAGGAGATTTTAACTGTTGTGTTTTGAAAAAAGGAGACAGTTGGTGAGAAGAGAGTGCATTTATGGACGGGGTAACAAGGCTAGGAATTGAGTTGTGTCTTCAAGGAGACTGCATGTCAAATGCTTATCTTTTTCTTTTTTTTAAGCTCTTTCTCTAAAGCAAACAGTTTAAAAATATCTTGCTTTTTGTGTAATATGGTAGTTCTCCCCTTATCCATGGGGGAATATGTTCCAAGACCCCTGGTGGATTCCTGAAAATGTGGATAGACCAAATATACTGTTTTTTCCTATACATACAGACGTAGGACAAAATTTCATTTATAAATTAGGCACAGTAAGAGATGAACAATACTATAACAATTACAACAATATACTATAATAAAAGTTATGTGAATGTCATCTCTCTCTCAGAATATCTTATTGTCCTGCACTCACCCTTCTTCTTGTGATGATGTGAGCTGACAAAAAATACCTGTGCAATGAGATGAAGTGAGGTGACTGACAGGCTTGAGGCTACTGTTGACCTTCTGACCATCTGTCAGGAGGAGAGTCATCTGCTTGGACTTCGGTTGACTGAGGATGACTGAAACCGTGGAAAGCGAAACCAATTAGGGTAAGGGAGGGGGGCTGCTATCATCCTTTTCAGTTACCTTCAATTTAGTAAAATCTCAACAGCTTTGAGCCCTGTGGTGGAATCCTGGGGAGTGGGAGGAGGGGGGTGTAAGAAGTAGAGCCTGCTTGGATTCATCACTGGCTGGTGCTCAAGAGGAGACTGCCCACCAGGAGTTCCCGTCAGCGAGCAGAACTGACGATGAGTGGAGGTAAAGAGTCGTTCAGTCATGGAGACCCGTGAAAGAGCAAAGTGCTCTTGGAAAAGCAGCTGCAGGGTGGAACTAAGCTTAGAGAAGAAATGGAACCAGCTCACCTTTCCCAGAATATACTACCCTATTCACCTTTGAGGGTGAGAGAAAGGCTGCCATTTGCATTGTAGTGACCAAGAATTTAAATTAAAAAAATTAATTATATCTCAGACATCTTAAATGATTAAAATAAGAATGTCCCTGTTAATTGGCACTGATCCTTTTTTGTTCTCTGTGCCCTTTTCAGGATCTCCTGTTTGAGCAATTTATATAGATTGCAGGCAAATATGTATTGCTCTGTGACGTGTGCAAGAGGCAGCTCTGCGTGTATGTGTGAGTGTTTAGCTCTACTAATACGTGTTCAAAGCCTTTAGGAATTTACATTTTGAGAAGTCGACTGCCTCCTTTCCCACCCTCCATCTGCCCCCTTTTAAAACTGCCTCGGATCCTTCCCCCTGGTTCTCACCAGCATGTGCTTCCAGATCTGGGGTGTGCTTTCTCTTATCTTCTTTATTTTGTCAAGTTTTAATTTAAATGTTTTCCCTCTTCTGCCATCTGCTTTTTCTCCCTTTCTTTTTCATTTCTATCTCTTCATTTTCCATTTTTCTATTTATCCCTAATAAGAACAATATACACATTGGGCGCCTCGGTGGCTCAGTTGGTTAAGCATCTGTCTTCAGCTCAGGTCATGATCCCAGCATCCTGGGATCGAGTCCCACACACCAGGCTCCCTGCTCAACCGGGAGCCTGTTTCTCCTTCCTCTGCCCCTCCCCTCTTTCTCTCTCTCCCTCTCTCTTTCAAATGCATAAATAAAATCTTTAAAAAAAAAAAGAACGATATACACTTTAGGTAATAGACTGGCCTTGCCATTTTTTCCTGTTGCCAAAAGGTAACACAGAAGCAAATACCCACACACTAGCATTTCCCATTAGGAGAATCTGTTGTTGGACAGGGATTATTGTAAGAAAGAAAGAAATATGGGGGGGGGGCTTGCTTTTATTCATTTATTTGTTTATTCTTTTTCACATCTTTAATGTTTTTCTTCTCCCTAGTGCTTTCTTGCTTCTTGTTTCTTGCTTCAGATTTTGTTGTTGTTCTTTCAGATTTTGTTCTATGTCTCTTATTACCACTTTCTCAAAACATTTGGGTATTACATTAGTCTGCCAGGACTGCTGTATCAAAGTACCAGACAGAGTGGCTTAAACACAGAAATTTATTGTTTCACAATAAATGAAGCTAGAAGTCCAAGATCAAGGGGTTGGCAGTGCTGGTTCCTTTATGGAACAGGGAGAAATCTGTTCCATGCCCTTCTCTTAGTTTCTACCAGCTTTTCTGGCAATCTTTCATGTTCTTTGGCTTGTAGACCCATGACCCCACTCTCGGCTGTCATCTGCATATGGTGTTCTCCCTGTGTGCATGCCTGTGTCTACATTTCCCCCATTTTTTTAAAAAATAAGGACATCGGGGCTCCTGGGCGGCTCAGTTGGTTAAGTGTCCTACTCTTGGTTTCAGCTCAGGTCATGATGTCAGGGGTCCTGGGATTGAGCCTCTCATTAGACTCTGTGCTCAGTGCTGAGTCTTCTTGTCCCTGTCCCTTTCCTCCCCCCCCCCGCACTTCCTCCCTCCCTCTCTCTCTTGCTCTCTCGAATAAATAAATAAATAAAACATCTTTAAAAAAATAAAATAAGGACATCAGTTATGTTGGGTTAGGGCCCACCCTAATGATTTTATCTTAACTTGATCCTATGCAAAAACCTTGTTTCCAAATAAGGTCACACTCTCAGGTACTGTGGGTAAGGATACCAACATCTTTTGGGGAGACACAAATCAATCCATAACAGGTATCTTATGATTGGTTATATGACCAGTCTTCCATGGTGACCCAAACACTGCTGAATGTTGTGATTTCTTCTTTCCATGCCAGCAATACATCAGGGATCTCTTAGGGACCATCAAACTCACAAATTCTATGTTTCTATTTGTCAGAGATAGAACTCAGATCAAGTCTTGAATCTGGTGAACAGATCCACGTTAGTGTTTCTCAAGTGGTCACAGAATTATGGTTTTGGGATAAAACCTCCCTCATTCCTTCCTATTTTTAATCCACTCAGGTACAGAGAAGGCATTAATTATACACATATATCATGCAAAGTAACTAAGCAGGAGAGTTGGGTCTTGAAGACTTCCCTCAATACTCAGCATTGTTTGTGAGTTGCCATAATCATGTAAAGAAGGAAGCATTGCCTTAGATAGCTTCATTTTTCTCCTGCCAACTAGCTAGTTGGCTCCATTTACAAGTGGGACTTGGCTAAAATGTCTTTATTCACAATCACCTAAAGGATAATGTAATTTCAAAACTGTGATCAGAATTCATGAGACGGATTTTAATTTATTTCCACTGGCTACTGACTAAGGGCCTGGGAAAAATTGAGGATGATATTTAGAATCAGAAATGGAAATGTTGGAAGGGACAAAGACCCAAGGATGCATCAGTCACCTGACTTCACAGATGAGAGTCCTGAAATCTAGAGGCTGTACTTACTAGACTCGTCAACGAAGCAGAAGACCGGAGTCCAGGTCTCTTGGCTCCCAGCCCAATCTTCCTTTCAGAGGGAAGTTCCAATGGGGGTTTCTCTCAGCCTCTCTCTCAACAAGTACTCATCTCAAAGGTCTCAGGTGATGCTCTGGCAGAGAGATCTGAGGCTCTAGAATGTTAGGGCTCAGCAGAGCGTTGTAGAGCATCTAGTCTTGAGAACAGACTCTAGGCCAAACCCCTCACTTTACAGAGCTAGAAACTGGGACCCAGAGAAAAGCTGATTGTGTTCTGCCACTAGCCAGAGACAGAGCTGTGACTACAGCAGGGGTCTCCGGGTGGAGCTCAGGAGGAATTCTTCTCATTCCATTTATCTCCTTTGTTGCCTTATTGGCTATAACTCTTTGTTCTGCCTTAATATTTAGTCATTTCTTTAAGGTTTATAGTATCCACCTTTATCTTACCGCAGTCTGAGTTCAAGTAATATTATACCACCTCTTTTTTTTTAAATTTTAATGTTTTTTATTATATTATGTTAGTCACCATACAGTACATCCCTGGTTTCTGATGAAAAGTTCTATACCACCTCTTTACATATACGAATTTTATTTCTCTTGTCCCAGCCTTTAGGCTATTGCTGCATTTTACTTATGTAAATGGTACAAACCCCCAAACACATGGCTATTATTTTGTTTGAATAGGCAATTATATTTTAAAGAGATTAATTAAAAAGAAAAAGGACTCATATGTTTTTCCCAGTCTTTTTGTTTCCTGTGCTCTTCATTCCTTTGTGTAGACCACATGTCCGGGTGGTACCATTTTCCTTTGGTGATCCAGTTTTTCAGCTTTTCTAGGTCTGGGAAAGTCTTTATCACACCTTCATTCTTGAAGGATAGTTTTTGCTGGATGTAGCGTTCTACGTTGACAAACTCTGGCTGCCTTGGTCTCTTCAATTGGGAAATCTGCTGGGCTTTTCCTGGGTCTCCCTCCTGGAGCTACAGCCTGGAAATTTCTCGAGCCAGCAAGCTGGGGTGAAGGCATCAGAGGGCTCATCTCTTCTGTTTTCCACTTCTTAGAGATGACTGTCCTTCATTACCTGATGTTCAGTGTCTTAAAAACCATTGTATCATAGAATGTGTCTGGTTTTTTTGGGGGGGGGGTTCAGGTAGAAGGGTAAATTTGGTTCTTGTTAATCCATCTTGGCTCCATGCAGAAGGCTGGGATGGTAGAGATTTAATCTTAGTGATTTGGAGGATTTCCCACTCCTTCAGGGTTTTATCAAGGGTTGGGGCACCTCCTGTAGTACTGAGACATGGACTGACAGGAGCCCATCTGGTCCTGAACCACTGATTTGTGTAGGTGGCTGCTGTGACGTCATTGGTCTCCATGATCCTATGGCTCTGTTAGCTCTTTTGCTGCTCCTGGGCTGTGCTGGATATCCAGGAGTCTTTATGATTCTGTTATCCCCTAGACCCAGCATCATGTAGCCATTCTTTCTCTTTCTGTGGTCTGTTCACTTCCCCAGGCCTTTGATGGGGAGCATGGGCATGTTCTTCTCCCAAGAACACACTGATTTCTTGGCTCTTACCATCTCTCTTTCTTCACCTCTTTCTGTCCCCCTGCCTCTATTCCCTCCTTAGTTTTGGGGAAATCTTTTTCTTATCTGGAGTGTGAGTGGACATTGGGGTCTTGTCTATAAGCAAATCCAAATTCTCAAGGGCTTGGGGCCTTGGAAACACAGAACAAAGCCTCTCAAGCCATTTGTGCTTCCTGCCTGTCACATCCTTCTCTGTAGATAATATAGCAAGCGGATCATTTGCCTAAAGAGAGGAAGTAGGAAAGAGGAAATACCATGATAAAAAAGAACTTTTCCAAAACAGTGATATCAAAGTAATGAAAAGTGCTCTTCATTTTGCTGGGACATTTACTTTTTGAACGTATTCTATTTGTAGTGATCTAGAAGTAACAAAGTATTTTTTAAGGAAGGGTGTGCTAAACAGAGGCTTAACTTCTTTAATCTTTTTTAGTTTTACTATATTGGTATGGTAAATGTAAGCTAGATTTGGGATATATAATTACTTGGCTGTATTCAACAGTAATGTTCAACATGGCACACAAAGCTGTTATTTTTAGCATCTTGAATAAAGATGTTTTCTCTTCTTAGCTCTTGCCTTCCCTGCCACATCCATTCAAATTAACCTTGATACATTATTGATGTATCCTTAATACTTGGCTTCTATACATAATTTTTAACCAGTAAACATCTTTAAAAGATCTAAGATGCTTAATTTCATAACTGTGGAACTTTGACGTATTTAGCGTGGCCTGGCTTCCAGCCCTGCAATGCTCCTTTCCTATAGCTGTGGGCACAAGACCCCCAAACAGCCCCATGCCTGTCTCTAGGACTAATTTTTTTTAATTAAAGATTTTATTTATTTATTTGACAGAGAGAGAGAGGCAGCGAGAGAGGGAACACAAGGAGGGGGAGTGGGAGAGGGAGAAGCAGGCAACCCGCTGAGCAGGGAGCCCGATGCGGGGCTCGATCCCAGAATGCTGGCATCATGACCTGAGCTGAAGGCAGACGCTTAACGACTGAGCCACCCAGGTGCCTAATTCTGACCTCAAAACAGGTGAAACTTATGATCCTTATGCCCACACTGGGAGGTAAATTTCCAAGTGGCTCCTGGGTTGCCTTTGTGCTCCAAGCTCACAAACTGTGCTTTTGATGTGTTTCTGAGACACAGATCCACCCTGTCCCAGTTCTGGTGCTCAAGCCCCTCTCACCAGCAGATCTAATATTGCTGTTCTCCCAGGATTGGGTTATTGCATTCTGGCAGAGAGAATGGGCCTTTCTGTCTTTAGACAGTCTTCTGCGGGGTTAATGATATGCCCACACATCTAGATTTCTCTGTCTCCTATGATCAGATCCCTCAGGTTATAGCTCTGCCTATTTACTGAACACTATGGTCATCAGAAGCCTTTTCTAGCATACTTTCCCCTATGACACACACCATTTAAAGCGATGTTATTTCTTAAGAACTCCTATTGTGGCTTATAGAGCAAATCCTTTGCCTTAGTAAGCAACACTATGTAGCCAGTGTCCAGTACCAAATATTTCAGCTGTGTGAGATATATGTCCTCCCTGCATCTACTAGAAGGCAGCTTGGCCCTACATCTCCATGTCATAGTCTAGCCTGAGTTAGATGTTAAATGCATATATGTATTGCACACACCCACACAGCTAGTCAGGGTAACCCTGGAATTATGTGGTCTTTCCCCCTCTCAGCTATACTGAGACCCCTTTAGAGAACTGGGTTCCTTCCTGAGGACTCTGTTCTTCCACTTGAAAAAAGGAGAATTATAGCTGCCCTCTCATGGATGTTATGGACAGGAATGATGGTTATAAACAGATATTCCTCAAACTGTTAGCATGGTTGCTTCTGAAGAGTGGAATTGTGTGTATATGGGGGGAGATCACTTTCAATTTTATTATTCTGTTTTATTTAATTATACACAATGAGAAATTATTACTTTCATCATCATCATGGTGAAAAAGTAGAGAAAATGAGTTTGAAAGAATAATTCAGGCCAGAAGCTAGAGTCTATTGCTTCTATGCTTGGACAATTTTAAGATGCTTTATTGTAGTAGAACTGATTTCTGATCTTCTGTGGTAACATTTCAACCGTCCAGTCAGTCCTCTATAGGAGTTTCACTAGGTTGGGAAAAGAGGGACAGCTTGACAGAAAGAGGGCATTCTGAAAAGGGCTGTCAATTCTGAATAGAAGAACATGGGTCCGAATTGCTAGACAGAGATCTGCCAGAAACAACAGCTTAGACCTTTTGATTGGGGGTCCCTCTGTGAGCTGTTAAACTGTGCTTCTCTATCCTCTCATGCTCCTGCTGCTCCAAATCCTGTTGCTTTCTGGTAGAAAATCTGTCCCATTCTAGGGAAGGACCACCACATGCTCTCAACATCCAAGTAGTTACATCACTGCTTTCAAGATCAGCATGAGTCCTATGGTTGAAAGAGACTTTCTCACCATCTGTAAGAATACTAGCTGCCATTTTCCATCTGTCATTACAGACTTCACAATGCTTGACTAAGGCACAGAGCCATCAACACTGGTATAGTCAGACTTGTATTCAAATATTAGCCTTGCAACTTAAAGGCTGACTATTCATGGACAAGATATCAAACCAATCTATGCATCATTTTTCTTTGTGTGTAAAGTGGATATAATTATAATCCCAACACTATAGGGTTGTTATGAATGTTAAATGAGATTGTGCATGTAAAGGATTTAGCAGAGTGACTGGAATATTGTAAATCATCATGAAAAGTAAGTTATTGCTGTTGTTGTCATTGTTATGTTTCTAAGGGACAAATATTTAGTAACGAACAATAGGGTGATAATACCCCTTACCTCCATTACTTCCTGGTTAGAATACCCATGTGGTCTACGGCCATATCACTCTAAACATGCCTGATCTTGTCAGAATACCCATGTGGTGCCTTTTTCTCAGATTTGGTGGTTTCTTGTTTAAGAAGATTCCCTGTTATCTTTAGATAGGATTCTTTCAGAACAATGTCTCTTTGGTCTTGAAGGTGCCCTGTTTTGGGGTATGAATCATGCCACTGGAAATTTTTTCCACAGCTAGTGAAACATCACACCAGAGTCAGACTGTGCCTCACTGAACCATCACTCTTGCTGGAGGTGTTCCAACAATGGTGCTCTTCCCAGACAAATAGGACATCTGGGTGCCACTGCTTTAGCGTCTCCCATTTTCATAACAGTTCACGTTGAAAGTTAAAGTAAATGATGAAGTAACTTAGTCCAGAGAAGCAATTTGTATGTCAAGGAACTGTCATATATTCAGCATTTATGAGTTAAGAATTAATATGTATCTGGCATCCTGCTGGGGGTTGGGTGAATGAAATAGGCATGGTGCCTGCCCTTCATGGAGCTCACTATTGGGTGGGTATGGGAATGAGGCATGTAGGCTAATAAGTAGGTCAGCAAATGCATAAATATGTAATTATAAAACGAGGACATCTAACATAAGGAACAATGGGGTAGGGATCAAAGGAAGCCTATTTTAAACAGTAATATTTAACATGCAACTTTGAGGATAAGAGCATTCCAGACAGAGAAAATGGCAAAACAATGACTCCAAGGCAGTGATAATCTCAGCTAGTCCAGGGAATTAAAAAGAGGAAGTTTGGTTAGAATGTACTGAGGGGGGAAGAGTGAGTCAACAAGGTAGATAGTATGAACAGGGGGGGAGGGGGCAAGATCATGCGTGGTCTTGTGGGCTGCAGTATTGTGTGTGAGGATTCCAAAAAAGAAATGGAGAATAGATTAAAGGAAAGCCAAGGAGGAAACATCCCTCTTCCTTTCCTTTCTTCCCTTCTTCCCTTCTGTTCCTTCCTTCCTTCCTTCCTTCCTTCCTTCCTTCCTTCCTTCCTTCCTTCCTTCCTTTTCTAAATATTTGGCAAGTGCTTACTATGTGTCAGTATAATTCTAGTTTCTAGAGATACTGAGCTAAACAAAGAGATAGAAATTCAGCCTGGTGTTTCAAACATTGTATTTAGTTTCTAGAGATACTGAGCTAAACAAGGAGATAGAAATTCAGCCTGGTGTTTCAAACATTGTATTTAGGAGGCCATTGCTGTAGTCCAGCATAGAGGGGTGGGGACCAGGTGAAGGAGTGGCAGTGAAGATGGACAGAAGTGGGAGAGTTTTATATCCCTCCTTATATCCCGCTGCCACCCCACTCGTCAGCTCGCAATGCCAATATTTCACCTAGCTCCTGACTCGGGAGCTCTCCTGCCTGACCTCTTCCCTACCTCGCTGTCATCTGACTCCATGTCTCATTTCCAGAAAATGATGATGATGAGAAAAGCCAGAGAAAGAGCCTGAAAGTACAAATCAATATATGAATTAGAACATGAATCAAATGAACGGGAGGAAATGTTTGAGGAGAATGAATGATGGCAGAATGCCAGCATCAATGTGCCCACTGCAAGAAGAATGGATCTTGTCTTAGGGAAAGGATGGGTTAACGTGGTCCACTTGGAGAGATTATGTATAGGATTTTATAAAGTCAAATTCTCAATCAATTTTCTGGTTCTGACACCGAGGGAGGGTTGAATCTTGGGGCTTCTACCTTAGTTTTTTTTTTTTTTTTTAAGATTTTATTCATTTATTTATTTGAGAGAGAGAGAGCATGAGAGAGTGGGGAGAGGAGCAGAGGGAGAGGGACAAGCAGACTCCACACTGAGTGCTGAAACTAACATGGGGCTCGACTTCATGATCCTGAGATCATGACCTGAGCCAAAATCAAGAGTTGGTCCCTTAACTGACTGAGCCACAGAGGCACCCCTACCTTAGTTTTAAAGAAAACAGCATGCATTTTAAGAACCCATTGTAACCTAGAAGCTAGATTCTAGAAAGACAGAAAAGAGGCATTTCCCCATAGGTTTCTTCTGTTATAGCCACTAGTGGCTCTTGAGCATATAATACTATGTCTAGTCTGGATTGACATGTACTATAAGTATAAAATACTCATTGGATTTTGATGACTTAGTATAAAACCAAGAATATAAAATCTCTTGTTTAATAATTTTTATATTGGTTATATGTTGAAATATTTTAGAAGTTGGGGTAAATAAAATATACTGTTAAAATTACCCATTTCCATTTACTGTTTTTAAATATGACTACTAAAAATTTTAAATTATATACACAGTTCTCATTATGTTTCTATTGGATAATACTGCTCTAGATAATAACAGTAACTAACACTTATTGGCACCCAGTGTGTTCCAGACACTGTTCTTTTTTTTTAATCTTAATAACCAAACTTTATTTTAGATCAGTTTTAGGTTTACAGAAAAATCGAGCAGAAAATACAGACAGTTCTCATGTACCACCCCCCCGTTCCCTTATTATTAATATCATTCATTGGTGTGGTACATTTGATGAACCAATATTGACACATAATTACTAACTAAAGTCCATAGTTTACATTAGGGCTGCTTTTCATGTTATTCAATTCTACAGGTCTTAATAAAAGCATAATATCATGCATTGTCTATTACAGTATCTTACAGAACTGCCCTGAAGATTCCCTGGGCTCCACCCATTCATTCTTCTACCATCCCCCAAATCCTGACAAGGACCGATCATTTTATTGTCTTTGTCATTTTGGCTTTTCCAGAATATCATATAGTTGGCATCAAGCAGTATGGTGACTTTTCAGATTGACCTCTTTCACTTACCAATATGCATTTAAGACCTTGCCATGTTTTTTCATTGCTTGATAGCTCATTTCTTTTTCTTTTTCTTTTTTTAAATTTAAATTCAATTAATTAACGTACAGTGTATTATTAGTTTCAGAGGTAGAGGTCAGTGATTCATCAGTCTTATATAATACCCAGTGCTAATTATCATGTGCCCTCCTCAATGTCCATCACCCAGTTACCCCATCCACCCCACACCCCCAGCACCCCTGAGTTTGTTTCCTATGACTAAGAGTCTCTTATGGTTTGTCTGGTCTAAGCATGTTACATGTGATTTCTAATTTTAATCATCACAACAAATTTAAAGGTACATACTTACATCGTTCCATTTTTAGAGATAAAGAAAATAAGGAATAGATGGATTAAGTAAGTTCTCAAACCTCCTACAAGTGGGCAATGAAAGAGCTGGGATTTCTGACCCAGCCAGGCTGGCTTCAGAGCTCACATTCATTCACCCCATTACTCTATCTTGGTGTTGAGTTGAGAGTTGCTTCAGAATTTTATACGGAGTGAAGAGGGTATAAAGAGGCCAACAAGGACTTGATGCTTTTGTGTACTAATTAGCAATTCTAGGCTGTAAGAAACACACACACACTCAGGTTGCCTGAGTTGATGGGGACTTATTATAAGGATGGAGAAGTAAGCAAAGAGTCCTACCAATGTTAACATCAGGTTTCATCGGGAACTGGAAAGTTTTTCAGGATATCATAGTGATTCCAGTGTAAGCCTCAGCTCCCAGACTACCATTCTTGGCTCGTGGCTTCTTTTTGCCTCTATCTGAATCCATTACTGACTGTCTCATAGTGTCTATTTACTTAGGACTACTAACTGCCTTTTTTTTTTTTTAGAGATTTTATTTATTTATTTGACAGAAAGAGGGAGAGAGAACACAAGCAGGGGGAGCAGCAGAGGAAGAGGGAGAAGCAGGCTCCCTGAGGAGGAGCAGGGAGCCCGATGCGGGGCTCTATTCCAGGACCCGAGGAATATGATGGGAGCTGAAGGCAGAAACTTAACTGACTGAGCCACCCAGGGGCTCCCTAACTGCCTTTTCTTAGCATACTTCTCATTTGCTTCTACACATCTTTGTTGTCTCTCAGATTTGCATTCTGAGTTGCAGTCCACAGGCAACCAGATGGGCTGGACTGGATATTTCCTAATACAGACTGGTTCTAGCAAGCAGAATTTCCTGCCAGACTCCCTCAGGTCACTGGCCTTCATTATGTTTAGTTCTATTTGGGACAACAGCCATCATCAATTGGCTACAGACAGCGTTCCAAGATCATACGACCCATGTAATGATGTGATAACGGGGTTTATTGGTTATGTCACTAAGTGCATTTACCTCCATTCATTCATTCACTAAATATTCACTGAGTGTCTGCTATGTGCAAGTACTATTCTTGACTTTTGGAATTCATCAGTGGGGGAAAAAAGGCAAAGATCCCTGCTCTCATGGAGCTTACATTCTAGCTGAGGGAGATCAACAATAACTAAGGATCACAATAAATAAAGTACATGTGTTAGAATGTGATAAGGACTATGGAGAAGGGAGTAGCATGGGATAAAGAGTGTTGCCTAGGGGGAAGCAGCTTGCATTGTGTGATTAGGGTAGGCCCCAACAAGAAGGCGAGCTATGCATAAAACCATGAAGGAGGAGAGGAAATTAGCTAAGAAGGAACTGGAGAAAGAGCATTCAGGCAGAGAGAAGAGTTAACGCAAAAGCTGGAAGCCTGGCATGTTTAAGGAACAAGGAGGTTAGAATGGCTGGAGCAGAATGAGGAAGAGAAGGAAATAAGGAGGGGATAGAGTCTGAGATGTCAGATCAGGTTGCAGTTCGTATGCATTTGCAAGGATTATGGCTTTTACTCCAAAGAAACAGGAGTCATTGTCGCGAGTTTTAGCAGAGGAGTGCCATGACCTGACTTACCTTCTAGGAATACTCTGGATGCTGTATTGCAAGTAGACTGTCAAGAGGCAAGCATGAAAGCAGGGGTCCTGTTAGCAGATTACTGCAATGTTCCAAACAAGAAAGGATGGCTATTTGTGCCTGGGTGACAGGAACAGAGGTAGTGAAAAGTGGCTAATTCTGGATATATTTTCAGCTAGAACCAAAGAGGATCTGCTCACAGATTGGATGTATGGCATGAAAAGAAGTGTAAAGTCAAAGATACAAGGTTTTGGACGTAAGCGATTGGTGGGATGGAGTTACCACTGACAAAGATGAGGAAGGCTATAGGTACAACAGACACTGGGGTGTAGGAATGATCAAGTTCAGTTTGGCCACACTGAGTTTGATATGAACATAGGCATTCAAGTGCACATGCTGATAAGTAGTCGGATATTTCAGTTTGGTGTTTGCAAGGGAGTTCTGGGTTTATGATATATATTTGAGAGCTTTCGGAATGTAGATAGTTTTAAAGCCATGTTTTAAAGCCATGAGATTTGATGAGCTCACCAAATTAGTAAAGGTACATAGAACACAGAAAAAGGCCAAGGACTGAACTCTATGGTATTGCAACATTAAGAGCTTGTTTAAAACAAAATCCCACAAAGGACACTGGAGTCACTGGTGACTGGGAAGAAAAGCAGAGATGTAGTGTCCTGGGAGCCAAGTGAAGAGAATGGGTTAAGAAGGAAACAGTGTGAAACCATGTAACAGGTGAAGTAAGAAGAGGACAGAGAACTGACTATGGGATTAACAATGTGGAGGTCATTGGTGCCTTCAAAAAGAGCAGTATCTATGGAGTGGGGTGGTGGTGGATGCTAACCAGAGTGGGTTTAAGAGATAGAAGAGAGGAATGAGAGACGGAGAGTATAGGTAACTTTCAAGGATATCTGCTACAAAGTGGAGCAAAAGAATCCAGTGTAAGTTGATGGGAGAAGTGGAGTCAAGAGGTTTTACTTTGTCTTCCTTTTCTAAAATGAGAGGGGCTTACATGTTAGTATGCTAATGGGAGTAATTCAGTGGGGAGTGAAAAATGGAGGATATAGAAGAGAAATGAGAATTCAAGAGTGAAGTCCCAGAGTAGACAGCAGGGATGGGATCTGGGACCCATGTGGAGGGTGTGATTTTAGACCGCAACTTGAGAAGTTGATCCATTAATAGGGGGGATGGTGGGAGATAAGCTGTGGGAGTCTGCAGAAGGTCACTTCTGAGTGGAGTGGAAGAAGTAGGAGGTAATGTCATGAGCTGAGAGAGAGCATAATGGAGTTGTGGATTTAGGTAGGTAAGAGAAAGTTTGGGATAATCTTCTAGGAAAATGGGAAAGTGAATGGATTCTAGACAGGGATGGGATTCCATAGTCAGCAAAGCCAGACCTCTAAGAATAATAAATGACTGTTCCCTGGTGGTTTTTTGGTTTTGTTTTGTTTTAATGCAATGAAATTTGCCATTTACCTGGTTGAAATGAGTCAAATGGGGGCACCTGGGTGGCTCAGTCAGTTAAGCGTCTGACTCTTGATTTTGGCTCAGATCATGATCTCAGTGTTGTGAGATCAAGCCCTATATCGGCCTCCATGCTGAGCATGGAGCCTACTTGAGATTCTCTTTCTCCCTCTGCCCCTCCCCACTTGCTCTTCTCTCTCTTCTAAAGGAAAAAAAAAAAAAAAGAGTCAAATGCTGGCCAGGCGGGGCTATTGGCAAAGGAGAAGAAAGGAGATAGATTTTCAAAAGCTGAGCCAGAGCTGGGCATCAGTGATTAAAATGAGCAGGTAATTCATCTCCTTTATTACATGTCTGGTAACTGCTTAACTAGCTCTGAGAGACAGAATGACATATAGCCATATCAGAATTTGGAGACCAGGAGAGATGTCATTCTGCATCCTGGCTGTGGCCTGGTGGATTAGAGAAATAGATGAACAGCTCCCTAACTTATCACAGTGTGAAATGAGAAAGCTCTCCAAATGTTCCGCCTGCAGGTCTGTCACATTAGACTTGATTTCCAAGTTTGGAATCTCCATAGCCTCTAAATAAGAGAAAAAAATTAAAAAAAAAACCAGAGCCAGGGTGAAAAGTGATGAGGACAGCAGGATGAGGATGGGATATTTGCTGTCTGCCTTTATCCTCTGATAAACCAAAACCTCTCCACTATGATTTCCAGAGGACTTGACTATGAATATAAGACATACAGTCATATCAGAGGACTGGATGGTATCAGAGAAACCCGCTCTAATTCTCTCGAGAGAAAATAGATGTGATTATCAAATTTTGTTTATTTTTGGGACTTAGTGAAATCATATTAGCAGCCTTCTGTAATGTAAAGTCTTTGGTGTAATTCTGATGCTGAATGCATCATTACGCATCTCACACCTTAGTCTTTTAGATTTTTAAAACACCGTTTTGTTAAAATGAATGAAAATGAATGCCTTGGGGAACAAGTTCTTCAGTCTCTTTACTCCTGCTCCCATAATCTGGGGCTTAGACCAAGAACTGGGGAACTCAGAACTCCTTCTGGTCTGTAAGACCCTCACGTAGGTCTCACAGCCTGACTCATACCTGTGGAGGTGCTTAGAAAAGCATCTGATTTTCTTTCTTCCAGAGCAAAAGTACAGGCCAACCTATATGAAGTGGAGACTACATCTGTATTATTAATCTGTTCTAAATCTGAAGCATGGAGAGTATTTACCAGTCAGGAATGTGTTAGTGACCTCAGATTTGACCTGCCCATCATACTGTGCCTATCAAAGACACAGTGAAACAGAGGGTAAACCAGAAGGACACTCTATTCCTTAAGCATTCATTACACTGTTGCTGAGATTTACCAGAAATTCAAATTAGAAAGGAGGAGACACAATGAAGGTAGAGTTTCCTGACTGTTTTTCCCCCAAGAATCTACCTTTCAATTTAAGCGGTATTTATCGAGCACCCAATATGCCCAAGGACTGTTCCTTTAGATGGATTTGGCTTTTAGACAAGAGCTAGTGAGAAGACCATCTATTTCCTGTTGGTAGGTTTAACATGGTTTAGAGGATTGCCTTCTAGGACTGGAAAGAGATTGACATTTATACATTGATTAGCATTCTCTACCCATAAATCGAATAGGTGGTGACAGAAAAAGCTACAAATCTTCCAGAATTACTTACCCAGTGGCTAAAATTTCCACTATTAAGAAAAGAGAACACCCACATACTTGAGCTAGTGTACTGACTGTCCATGAATCCTTCCTAAAGTGTAGATGTCTTTAGGGGAACAGATAACTCTATTTTAACCATTTAGACTTTGGTGATAGATGAGTTTCTCACATAATTTGTTACTGTTTGGAAAGTGAAGAGAAAGATCATGAAGGAGTGGAACACTACACCTGGAAGTCTTTTTGCAGAGTACCATGGGTTGACCAAAGTGGTTTCACAGCAGAAGGGCTAAGAAGCCACCGGCCGCACTGAAGTTGTTTAGGTCAGAGAAAGAGCAAGTCAAAGCAGTGAGGGAGGACAGACTTTATATGCCCTAACCATCAACTTTTGATTACTCAACAATTTTATCTAGGGCTACTCCTTGCCTCAAATCTGTTTAGTTCTTTCTAACAGACTTTGGGATTGTCAGAACAACGTTCAACACTTAGCTTAGTTAAAGATCAGTGACTTAGGACCTTAGGAATCAGTGTCAAGTTCAAGCTTTGTCTTTACCATTCAATGCCCACCTTTAGGCAAATCATTAACTTCAAGAAACCTCAGGTCTCAACCTATCAAAAGAGATATTACAACAAATCCTTGATGTTGGAGCAGAATGCCTTTCATAAATTATCACATTTGGAAATATTGTTCTATAATATCTTTACCTCTTTTTTTTTTTAAAGATTTTATTTATTTATTCGACAGAGATAGAGACAGCCAGCGAGAGAGGGAACACAAGCAGGGGGAGTGGGAGAGGAAGAAGCAGGCTCATAGCAGAGGAGCCTGATATGGGGCTCGATCCCATAACGCCAGGATCACGCCTTGAGCCGAAGGCAGGCGCTTAAGCACTGTGCCACCCAGGCGCCCCTATAATATCTTTACCTCTTAAGTTTTAAAAAATTGGAACAGTAAAATGTTTAACAGACATATTTCTAATATTTAATTAACATAAATATAATATGATAAATTTTTATATACATATACATCTGTGAAATCACCAGGCCCACAGCTAAGATAACAAACATATCCAGTATCCACCAAAATTTTCTTATATCTCTTTGTAACCTTGCCCCCCCCATCCTCCACCCCATCCACATATCATTAAAATTTAAGTTACACTTCAAATCAAAGGAGCCCATCTTGGCCTCAAGTAGACAAGTTGCATCAGGATATGGATGTTGAGCAACTGGCCAAATTCACTCAGTTTAGGAACTTCTTTGCCACATTATATTGTCATAGAACAGACAATTAAAATATATAATGGCAAAATTCAAAATTAATCTATGTAATATATTTTCAGTGCTCTTCGTGACTGATTAAATCTAGACAAGCTGATGGCTTATCATTCACTTCATGGGCGATTTTCAGGACAAATGCAATAATATATGTAAAAGTTCCTCATAAACTATAATGTGCTATATGTACCAAAGGTATAATTTTTATTGTGAAGGTCACTATTTTTCCCATATGGCCCCACGCATATGAATCTTTTGGTAGCACATACAGCTTCTCTGAGTCCAGTATTAATGATTAATTAGACATCCTTGTAAGGGCTCCAAATGTTTATTGCTATGATGGAACCACTTTGCATTGGCTTTGAGGGAAAAAGAATAAAACTAAAATGACCATGGGTGAATCTTTTAAGGATTTTGGGACATAGAGTGTAGTACGTATGCATAATCCATAATTTAAATAATACCTGGACTAATAATACCAGATGAGGATATACAGTAGACAAAATCAACCATGAACATTTCCCTAGTCTATTCTGTCTCTGTTAATCCTTAGGTAACACATTCAGACTTAAAAAGCCTCTTTTCTCTATGATACTGTATGGAGAGATGATGGGCTAAGGACAATAGCATGAACTGAATACCGTGAAGACTTCATGAGTTTCATCAGCCTCAAATATAATCTTGGCAGTTGTCAGAGTCTATACGTTCATAGAGTAAGGTATTCGATATCTTGGAGATAAGACAAGTCCATTTACAACATGAATATATTTCCTGGCTTTCTCCCTGACCTAAGAAAGTAATACCTATAAAGTACAAAAATCCCTGCTCAACCAAGAGAGCTCCAGTTCTGAAACCTCTTGAAGTAGGATAATTCATGGTTGAAGAATGAAAGGGAAAAAGGTTAGGGGACTGAAAATTTACCTGAGGGCAGATAGGAGAATGCCAAAGACCTTCAAACAGTAGTAAAATAGCTCTTAAAATAGTTGTAACAAATACTGTCCATTTCTATGAAGCTTTCACGCAGAGATGACTCTCTGAGAAGATGCTTGTGTGAGAGAAGGGAAGGGGGTGGATTATAACTGGAAAGAGGAATCATCGGCACCTTCCTCTTCCATATCCTGGATGTTCATATTCCAAGGTCTGTTCGGGAACGTGAATTCCATGCCTGTGGCTTTAGCAGGAATGGCATTGTGTGAAGGGCTTCAGGCTCCTGAGTGAGCTTTCGCCTGAAGAAAAATGCATTGGAGCATGCTAAGTAGTCTATTTTTAAAAAAACTCTTTGCTCCTTGTTATCAGTTGAGGTCAATTCCTTAAACTCATTCCTTTGGGTTTTGCTTTTACCTGTGTTCAAAGAGGAGTCTTTAAGTGCTAAGTGTTAATCAATTGATTTCTTTGAAAGGTGTTTTCTTTTCAGAAGGTTTTTCCAGTATTCTGTGAGAAATACTGCCAGCCTACTTTGCTAGTCCCTGGGAAGGGCCGGGTGATGGGCAGATATCTCTCTAATATGAGGGCCTCCTCCTGCTCTGTCTCTATATCGTTACTCAAAGTTAGCAGGTCGAGGTGACAAAGGAGGCAATTTAAAGTCCCTTTGTCAGAAAGAGTCGCTTACAGTACTTATAAAATAATAATAGAGCATTTTTGCCAGTATTTCCTATGTACCAAGCCCTCTTTTAAATGTTTTCATGCATTATCTCTCTCTCTTTTTTAAAGACTTTATTTATTTATTTTAGAGATAGAGAGAGAGAGAGAGATAATGGGGAGAAGCAGAGAGAGAGGGACAAGTAGACTCTGCACTGAGCACAGAGCCTGACATGGGGCTCGAGCTCACGACCCTGAGATCATAACCTGAGCCAAAATCAAGAGTCAGATGCTTAACCGACTGAGGCACCCAGGTGCCCCTTGCATTATCTCTTTTAATACTTGTATCTGCTGAATGAGACTGTTGCTATGCTATGTGAAGAAGGGAAATGGTAGGGGAGGAAAGTAACTTTCCCAGGATCATACACTGAGTGGCAAGGTAGAAGTACGTAACCATTATTGTGATTCCTGACCCTTCATTCCTAATCCCTCTATCAGGCTTCCTTCTTATGTATCATTTATTCAACACCTCTCCCTGCGATCACAAACACCATCCTGATCTTACTTGCCCAGCAGCAACACCTCACAAAACTACTAAAAACTAAAGCACCATGAAGTATTACATAGAGTTATCTGTATTCACGAGAGAGCGCAAAAATCATCTATGGTCTAGGAAGAAACACATGGAAGAATAAGAGTAGAGGGGACAGCCCTATAGACCTATCTGATTTCATAATATTCTTTCATAAAGCAACTTTACACTGACTTAGGGTGAATTCTGTGAAATATCCCACAATTCAAGTAGTTGTAGAAAAAGTATACAGAAATAAGTCTGCAAAAAATCCTAAATTCCTTTAAGAGAACTGCAGGCTATTTTCTTCCGTCTGTTACTTTAGGGACTTCCCCCATTTGTAACTGCTGATTATTTTAAGAAAAGGAACACCAGGCAAATAATCTAATGTAGGATCTGCCACTTTTTACAGCTGACCTTGGGCCCACGTAGCCCTGTCTGAGGTCACAGAGCAGTAAGAATAATAGCTTTATTTTTGGCTTCACATCACATCTGTCCTTGTTTTATTCCTTTTGTCTCACTTTTTTTCTTATTAACCTTGTCATACTTTACATTCCTTACTAAGCTTCTGGAACCTATTCCTTAAAAAGGTGAGTGAATAAATAAGCTTTCTGTTTCATAGCTCTCTTGGAGAGTAAATGAGATAATAAGAAAATGGTTTTGAAGGAGTAAAATGCTATATAAATGCAGTTTATTGTCATGCCTCTTTTCCTGAATATCTTTTCCTTCAACTTGCACATAACACATTTTCTCTTGGTGATAGTTGCTCGGGTTCTGGTTACCGCCATTTTCTGGGCATGCAAGTGGTTTGTTCTATGATACAAGCACATTATTTGGTCTCATTTGTGTGTGTTCCTGTACATGTGTCTTTGACCTCCCCCATTATTATAGTAATTTTTCTGGGGGTTCTTCATTCTTTAACCCCTCATCCTCTCCTCACTGTCTGGCATACTCTACACCATCCTTGGACCTCTCATTTTGCCTTCATAAGAGGAGAAAGATCAGAGCTGTTTGATGATGATACTTTAGCCATCTTATCTCCATTCATTTATAGAAAAGGAACCATTACTTATTTTCTATGATCAGAATACAATCAGATTTTCACCCTGTGGCAATTCAATATCGGGCATCATTCTGTTTATGGGTCTTTCACAGGGGAATATGTCTCTGTCAGTGCAATTTTTTTGAGAAAAGAAGCTCATGGGACAATACTGGTTGAGAAAAGTACACTCATCAGCACACTTTGCTCTTTATCATTCACGATTTTCCAGAGTGAAGTAATGTACCATCTACGTTTCAAAGGAAATGAACAGAAGGGTCATTCCTCACACAGGCTAGGAAATTGAGATTATGCTATTACATCCTTTATAGTAAAATGCTTAGAATGATGAAAAATTTTATAATTTAATTTTGCATTTTCTGAATAAACGTGAGGATTCTTCTTATATGGTATCCTAAGAACTTGAATGTGGGTAGATATAGATACAATTAAACAAGAATAAAATACAGTGTTAATGAAACAACGTACTTGAATTTTCTAAGAAATCCAAACTGAGGAGTTTCTGAATGAAACTGTAAAATTTCTGCGAATTTATCCCCTTGGAGGGATTCAAACATAATAAGAGGATATGCGAACAGGAAAGAACAATGCTGGGAAAATATTCAAAATTGTAACCGTGGTTGCCCCGCAAAGGTACCTGAGTTGCCCTACTAGTTGACAATTTCGGGACAGTGTCTGTGCCTTTCTGTCAAGGCCGCGGTCAATATGTTGGCATAAATCTCTTTTTAATGGAGTGATAGGAATCTGGTTCTCAAGGGTTTAAGAGGATTCACTTCTGTCACGTGCTCATATTCACCTAGGTTAATTAATGTTTAGACAAGGCTAATCTCAATAATAGGATTCTCCAACCCTGTGTAACAAGAGGACATTGAAGACGTGTAGAGTGGAACACTGTGGAGTTTGCAGAGCCGCCGGCCTCACCAGAATGCCTGGGTTTTGGGGGGTGTTCAGTTCAGAGAGGAGTTCTTGCTCCAACTTACCCCCAGCTTATATCCTTCTCTCTCCCCTTTAGATAGTCCTGTGAATGGCAAGGGTCACAAGCAGGGAGTGAGGACACATCCATCACCAGTAGATGAGACGCCAGAGGCACAAGTGGGAGCCTGACCCATCTGTCCACCCTTTCAGGATGTCAGGGGGATGACACCCACAAACGGGGTGTGGGCATCGGGCTTATTTCGTGTTGCCCTGGGTTTGGTGGGTCAGACTTGATATAAACCGAGGAGGAAGAGAGGCATCCTTACTAAGGGCCCAGAGTGAAACTGGAACCCCTCCCTCCCACTAGCTTCGTGACCCTGCAGGAATTTGAACTTTTAATTTTTCATTTCCTCCTCTATACAAAGCAGATACAACTCCTAGGGCTGCAGTGAGGAGTAAATCAAAGAAATAACTTAAGACCCTTAGCAGCATAGGGTGCCTGGTATTCAGAAAAAATTCACAAATGGACGTTGCTGTTGTTGGTGGTGTTATATAATTCGACCGTTCAGTCTTTTTGGCCTCTTTTGGTGTGAGGCCCCGCCCAGTGATGAACAATTCCCCTGGGGGTCTGACCATGCTCCAAGCCATGGGAGAGTGTGAGTCCAGGAGGAAGAAAAGGCAGGCTGGAGAGTCAAACCTTGGAAATGAATGAAATTGGCAGGCAGGAAGAACACTGTGTCATAGGAGGGGGGCCCTGAGAAGCTCCCTTCCTCCAGGGCCCTCTAGGGAGGGGATGTGTCTCTTTCTGATCAGTGACGTGAACCTCTTGGGTGTTTCTTAGCAAGGACACAGTTACCACCCCCGACCCGCTTACCCAAAGCTCTTTGCTGGATTATATGCTATAATCGTTATAATCATATTAAGTATTTTACTTGTGAGACTATGCTATTGTGCATATAGTAATAATAATAAATCTGGCTTCACGTTTATTATGCCCACAGGGTACCTAATGCCTTAGTAAACCTCTCTTCTGTTGTACTTTCTGTTTTGTCCTTCTCTAATATTCGAAGCAAGGTGGCTGTATCAAGGACTCCGGCATTAGTTAGAAATTTAATTTTTTTTACACAGCCAGAAGATTACAGCTGATGACATTTAGTGCATAATTTTTTTCCCCTGAAAATTCAATACCAGCCATGGAGTTGAGTAATAGATAATGACTGAGATATTCATAATAAATGCAGTAGAAACCTCTTGGGGGGGAGGCAGGGTCTAAGTGAATTAATGATTGCTCCTTTTCTGCTCACTGCCTTTCCAAATGAAGACCTTTGTTTCCCCTTTGGTAAAACATGAAGCTGACCCCTAAGCGATTGGTTGGAACAGGAGTGGGCCCTTCAGCTGGGCCCCAAGAGAAAGATTTGGTTTCTCCAGGGGACTGACTCACCAAAGAACAGAAGTATGCTGGAAAAGTGAACGACACTGGTAAGAAGACGATGGCACAAGCTTAAAAATGAAAGCGGAGAGATGGGGGACAAAGTGTCAGGATATCTTCCTAGTTTCTGGTTCTTGTTCTTTTCTAAATCTGGCAGCATTCAGATCTGCTCTGAGGTTTTGTGATACACCACTGAGTTCAAATCCTCAATTTCTTTTCTTTTTTTTTTTTGCTTAAGCTAGCTTGAATTATTCATTTTATTTCTGTTATTTGCTGCCAGAGATGCCTTGATGAATTGAGTAAATACTCCAGATCAACTTCCATGACCACTGGTGTTGGCTTTGGTGGGAGTGAGGGTGGGGTGGGTGGGGAATAGGTCTCAGCTGCCCCATTTCAGGCTGTCCCACGTGTCTTACACCTTGTGCTTCAAAAATGTGTTTCCCTTGAAGAGGCTCTTGAGAAGAAAATACTTTGACCTTGAGTTCCCCTAAGGAATGAGCCCTGAGGTATGTGAAACCTAAGAAAAACAACAGCTTTCTTTTCAAAATGTCAACATTTCCTTGTGTTGTGAGAGCTGGAGGCTCAATCGTGCCTTTGGGGCTGACAGTTCTTTTGTTTTGGAAAAACATCCTACAGGTTTTGCAAAATTAAAGCCCAGATCCTGTGTTGGAAAGGGGACAATGAGAAGCTGAACTGCTCCGCGTAGTTATGTCAAAGGTTGTCTTCCTCAAGGGTACAATAGCATCTCTGAGATTATGTGTGAGGAGAGGCTGGCTTGCAAGACGGGAAGGAAAAACTTGCTTTACTTTCTGTGTTTTTCCCTACTGCGGGTGGTGGTGGCTGCGGCCAGAGCCTCTGACGCCAGCCTGCCTGGGACTGAAGCTCAGCTCTGCCATTGTATCAGTCAGAACCCAGTCAGGACGCAAAACCACAACAGTTACTTGAATAAGAGAATCTCATAGAAAGAATTATTAACAAGGCAACAAGTTGTTAACTAGGTAACTACAAAGTATCACGAAGAAAGCAACTAAAAGAAGCAGCTAGCACATCTAGGGCGGAGGGAAAAAAGGGGCAACACTGGAATAGTTAAAAGTTAAGTTATTGAAGAAGGAGCCCCATGGGTTTGAAACACAGACTTCTGAGGAGGGGCCGCTGATTGGCTGGTGCTGGGGTGTCTGAGTTGGAAGGTGGGGCCTGTGGGACCCACATCTCCCAAGAGGGGGTGCTGGTTGCCTAGTGCTAGTATCTTGGGAGGTGGGGCAAAAGGAGGTGGCTCTGTAAGATGTGTGTGTGTGTGTGTGTGTGTGCGCGCGCGCATGCACATCACACATGTTCATGTTGTAGGCCCCTTATCCCTTCACCCAGCTTTCAGCCAAAGCTTATTGTGTGGTGACAACCTGGTCTCAGCTTTGTTTTGGGAACTGATGGCTGAACACATGTCCCGTGCTTAGGGCAACACATGATGGAGATCAAAAGTCACCTGAGAAGGCTGGCTTTGAGATGGCTAGGAGTAAACTGTGGAGTGCAGCTGAGCACCAGGTCCATATGCAGACCGTGCAGAAAAGGGACAGGTGGGATCCATTTGTGAAAATAAAAGCATGCCATAGGGGACTCCCAGAAATGTGCTGGGGAGAACTGGGTCAAATGGAATTGGGTGGGGAGTGTGGTGTCTCTCTCGATCGGATGGGAGCTCCCAAATGTGAGGTGACAATCCAGTTGAAGCTGGTGGTGTGGGCAGTGAAAGGATTCACCCAAGGGAGAACAAAAGAGATAAAAGTTTATTGAAAATACTGCAAGGAAGGGGTGGGAAGGACAGTAGAGGACAGACTGTCTCCAAGGAGGCAGTGGGTGGGGGTATTTTTAAAGAGGGAAGGTAAGGTGGTAGGTAGGGCTATGTATGGAATTTTCCCTTTTTTGGTAACTGTGCCTGGTTGTAAGTAGCCCATCGGTCAGTTAGGCATATGGATATTTTGAGGTGGGTCTGGCTTGATGGGACTGTCTGTATTCAGCCAGGTGGTGGCTTCCAGCCCTTCTGCCTTGATCAAGCTTCCACTGGTCAAGCCTGTTGTCTAAAAGTGGCCTCTACAGCAAGGACTCAGGCTTTTGTCATGAAATAACTCATTAGTTAATGATGGAGTGAGTGAGATAGTATGACCACTTTGAAGAACCCTTAGGAAACTTGGGTATTTATGCACAATTTAATGAAAAAACACTAGAGTGAGATTGAAGAGTTAAATATAAATCTGTTCGATTTTCAATAAGCAATCAATCTTTGGGATTATCTCTTCCACTGAACAGAAATTATTTGCATTTCTAACCAATAAAAATAAAAAATTAACAAGTAACTTCACTAAGTTTGTACATTTTAATCTACAGTGAAAAATGAGATGAGCTAAATATATTCTCCTAGGCAATCCTTGGAGGTCCTTTACCCCCACATGATACTGAAAGGATATGCCACCCATGGTTGTGCCTTAATTTAAAGCTTTGGATAAATTTCCTGACGTTATTTAGGCATAAAATAATGGTATGATATTGAAAGCTTCTCTAGAGGACTCACAGAATTCTGCATGGCAGCTATATTAGAATCCACCTAAGGCTTTGTTCTGTCTTGGGTTCTAGGCCACCTTCTATTGGCTACTCTCTCAGTCTTGAGCATTTTCAGTTGCTTGGATTCCACCCAGTATCCCAATACTTGGTTCCTGCTGTATGCCTAGATTATTTGACTACCTTAACAAGAACTAGTTATCCTGGCTTTGACCTTAAATAAACCGGCAGGTTAATGACTTAAAATCATTGCCTTTGAGCATTACGTACTTCCCAAACCATTTCTCCATTTATTATCTATAAATATGTATGACATACATAGTAACATATATGTGAATATAGTATATAAATGTTATACAAATTATATGAAACATGTGTGTGTGTGTGTGTATTTGTGTGTCTAGATAAAAAGTTTGTAAAAGCAAAAGTTAAACTTGGATATATAAACCCAAGTTTCTAGTCACTGAAATAAGACCTACAACGGTACAGAAAATGTCATTAGATAACCTAATGGCCATTCCAGCACCATTTCCCTTGCTGCCCCCCCCAACTATTTGCATATTGTTGTTATCTGCTTAGCTTCCAAGCCCATTTCTCTAAGCCTTATAAAAAGTCTAAAAGTTCTTTTTAATAAATTCAGTTAGTAAATACTCTTTAATAAATTTTCTGCCCAATGAACTAGAATGGATTTTTTTTTTTTTTAAGATTTTATTTATTTTTTGGACAGAGAGAGAGACACAGCGAGAGAGGGCACACCAGCAGGGGGAAGGGGAGAGGGAGAAGCAGGCTTCCCACTGAGCAGGGGGCCTGATGAGGGGCTTGATGCGGGGCTCGATCCCAGGACCCTGGGATCATGACCTGAGCCAAAGGCAGACACTTAATGACTGAGCCACCCCGGCACCCCAAGCTTCCAACTCCTGATTTCTGCTCAGGTCATGATTTCAGGGTCATGATCCCAGGGTCTTGAGATTGAGCCCCACGTTTGGCTCTGCGCTGAGCGTAGAGCCTGCTTAAGATGCTCTCTCTTGGGGCACCTGGGTGGCGCAGTCTTTAAGCGTCTGTCTTTGGCTCAGGTTATGATCCCAGTGTTCTGGGATCGAGCCCCACATCAGGCTCCTCTGCTAGGAGCCTGCTTCTTCCTCTCCCACTCCCCCTGCTTCTGTTCCCTCTCTCGCTGGCTGTCTCTCTCTGTCAAATTAATAAATAAAATCTTAAAAAAAAAAGATGCTTTCTCTCTCTCTCTCTCTCCCCCTCCCTCACCACTCATGCATGCTCTCTGTCTCTCTAAAAAATAAATAAATAAAATATTTTAAAAAAGAATGCTGATTGCTCTAAAAGATAATGAAAGGACTATACAACTATTCTTACTGATCTTTATGAAAATTAAAAAGTAGGAGATGTGCCAGAAGAGTAAAGATAAACAAAAGGAAGAAAAAGAAAGATTTCAGAAGTCATGTACAAGGGAGAAAATTTCTCCAACAGGATATTAAATAAATGGTGTATAACACTTGGAAAAGAAAATAGTCTTCCTGAGGAGCCCCCATGGATTCATTAAAGAGTCAAGTCAAATGAATCATCTTTCTTTTTAAAATGTATTTCTAACAGTCATTCATAACTGTTCAGGTGGTTTCTTTATTACTGACTTTAATAAAAACTATGTATGACTTAATCAAAGTAGTTAACAAGTTGATTATAATGGAAATAAAACACTTTATATTTTCTTTTTGGGTACCTTTGTGCACATGGTAGAAGAAATCAGAATAGGATAATTGCTGCAAATAGGGGATTTCAGAGGCTGCTTTAATGAAGGATTTGAAGTCACTTACAACACAAAATGTCTACAGTAGCCAAAGCACCGGAGAAAGGGGAAAAGAGCATAATGCTTACCATGGAGGCTGTTATTGTTTTGACTCTATGTTAATTTGGGCTCTCTTTAATAATGACAAATTTGAAGCAATTTTGCTAATGACATGGGAAAATGCTAAGATAATGTTAAACCAAAAAAAAAAAAAAAGAAAGAAAAGAAAAGAAAAGGGTACACAAAATTGCATATATGGTTTGATCTCACTTGGGTAAAAAAATTACCTAGAAGAAAACTTGAGAGGTATATATTAAAATCTTAAAATGATTAACTTTGGATCACAGAATTGTGTGTGTGTTTGTGTGTGTGTATGTACATATATATATACACACACAATATAAGCCTATGTTATTTTTATAATTAGAGCTAAAGTCAAAAAAGAAAAGGAAGAGAGGCTTTGGGCATTCCAGTAGCAGGGAAAATATGAAATGTAATAACATACACCTGTTATGATAAGATTGAGAAAGAGAAGGCAGTTTTTCTGCAATTAAATTCTATGAGAATTTTTTCATATGGAATTTCATAAGAAGGAAATAAATATCATTTTTGGTGCCTCCTCATGTACAAAATTTATAGTTATATTAGAAGTAGAATAATTTATAGTATTAGAAGAATTAGAATAAGAACAATTTATGTTATTGTTTCTTGAAATGGCCTTTCATAAAAACAAAGGGCATAACATTAAAAGCAAAGTCAGTGAAGGTTAACTCTGGAAGGAACCACACTGTAATAAATAGGTAGATTTTGAGTGGCTAACCTAGTCCAAGAATAGATCCTAGGGAATAATTGACTTAACCAAGGTCACAGAATATGTTAATGATAGAGCCAGAATTAGACCTTATGCCTTGATTTTTCAGTTTGACAATGCTACCCCTCCCTTTGCCTGGCCGCAAAGAAGAAACGTGAGACTAGTTCCCATGATCACCATCTATCATTGACCTGAATCCCTTACCCCAAAGTGTATACTTACCCAGCTTTCCCCCCCCTTACATTAAGCTACTTTTAATTTCAAATCCTATCTTTGGATGAATGTGTGTGTGTGTGTGTGTGTGTGTGTGTGTGTGTGTGTATACTCATATGTATTTGCATATGTGAATGTCCTAGATTGACAAAGGCCTGAGGAGATTAAGACATATTCTACACCCAGATTTTAGCCACAACAGACTAAATACTTGCCCTTCAATGATTAATGGGGAGAAATTAAAGTATAACTGATGGGAAATTTACAAGATGCTTTTAATATAATTAAAAATAATGTCTCTATTGGCTCTTAACTCTTCTCCAAGTCTTGTATTGGCTTCTTTCCAGAACTAATACATTTTATCCAGCAATTGGAGAGCACATTTTAGGGAAAAAAATTTCCATTTTTGAATTCATACTTGACTGAGAAAAGTGTAGTTTGTGAAGTATAGTATTAGGTTACTACATTGGGAAAGAATTACCAGGTTGCTGCTAGTCATATTTTCAGGAAATCATGGAATGTTTTTAAGAGCATGAAGAAACATATGGGTTCATCTAAACTTGTTTCATTTTACAGATGAGGAGACTGAATAGTAACCACAAATTTGTGATTTTCCTTTTTTTCTTACTTATTTCATTTGAAAAATAATTTTGAGCAACCTTCATGTGTCAGATCATTCAGTAGCTCTTAAAGAATTAAAAATCAAAGGCCTTGATTCATAGTCTTAAGAAAAACATACTAGGGAAGGTGCAACATGCATTAATAAACATTAATCCATTAGGGCATAGTTATATTATATTATAGTTATGTTTTTAGAATTACAAAGATAAGGGAATAGTGCAATTTGATTGGGTCGTCAGGAAAACTCCTCTAGAGTAGATAATGTTTTAGCTGGGCCATGAAAAATGAGCAGAAATACATCAGCTTCAGAAACAAGGGAAGAGTATTCAAGGTAGAGGGAAATGAGAGACACAGGATAGAAGCATTCAGGCTTGTGTTTATTGGGGGGATACTAAGAACTGGCTTAATCTTTAGGGAGTGATTGAAGGTAAGATTGCATAGGTAGGCTCTGATACAGTTGGGGAAGGCTTTATAGAGCCAGCTAGCTTGTATAATCTTTATTCTACAGGTAATGGGAAACTATTGCATACTGCTAAGTGGGGAAATGACATTTTACACTTTCATGTGGGTCTATGTTTAAGAGAAATAACTGGTTGCATTGTAGAGGATGGGCTGGAAGGAGACAAGTTCAGATGAAAATGGTGAGGTAGTGGACAAGACCAATGAGAGCGCGCCTTACAAAGGAGGGGATATTTATGAGGTTGGAACTGGCAGGACCTATGACTGTGAGGGATAAAAGATAGGGAGCAGCCACGGGGGAAAAATGAAGTTTCTCGTTTTGAAGAAAAATCATGGTGATGCCATGTAACTAGGCTATGAAATACATGAAAATTGTGGCAGGAACAAAGTTTGTATGTCGTGTTAGAAATACTCAGCTTACTCATGATGGAACATTTAAAGGGAAGATAGCTATACAGGAAATAATTGAAATCATGACTTAAGCTCAGAAGAAAAGTTAGGGCTTGTGTTACTGATTTTGGAGTTGTTAAAGTAGGTAAAAATTGAAGCAAGAAAGAGAAAGCAGAGAGGTCTAAGAACAGAATGCTGGGGCATACTATGTTTAAGAGTGGTTGGGAGAGAGGGAACTACTATAAGGCATGGTCAGAAGGAATTATTTGTGTGGTAAGAAGAGAACGAAGAGAACAGTGTTGTGGAAACCATGTTAGTTATAAAGCTTTCAGCTGCAATTAACAGTCAAACTCAAAATGACTATAATGATAGAGTGATTTATCTGCTCATGTAACAACAATGATAACAATAAAACCTCCAGAGGTAACCAGAGCAGGCAGAGAACAGATGTCTTAATCACAAATCCAGCTGCATTTCTTTCTGAGTCTCTCAGAAATGCCCTTCTCTTGGTGTTGGGTTCATCCCCAAACCCTGGGAGAATGGCTAGAGCAGTTCTGGACTTCCTATCCACATACAATGAATGCCTTTCTTCCAGTGGTTTTTATCTCAAAAGTGAGGAAATGTCTTCCCTTCCCCCCAATTCTTATCAGTCTTGCTCTTCCATTTTATTGGCTTGACAAACCTATTCTTGAACCAATCCCTCTGAACAGTACAATTCCATATGCTGGTTGCATTAGGCTTGGGTTTCTGAAGTGGTCACTAGCATCGGAAGTAGAGATTGGGGACTCATTGATCCCTTTCTTGTCTCACAAAGTGCAAGACTGCTAACCAAAGAGGGTGAGGCAGAATGGGTGTTAGGTAGGGGGGATGTCTGTTATGAAAGCCAAGAGAGGATAGAGTTTCAGAATGAAGGGGTAGTCATTCATATACAAAATTGGTGATCAAGTAGAATAGGTACTATAGGGATAAATCTGTCAATTCCTGGTCATTGGTGACCTTCAAAGAATACTCTTTGAAGGAGTGTGGCAGCAAAGAGGAGAGGATGGGGAATGCTGATGTTAAATCAATTGCAATACAATGAAGCATATAAATTCCTTTGAAAGTATTATTTTATTTCATTGAGAAATTTACATCAGCTCACTCCTTCCCAGGTCAAGAGGAGGAAATTAATCCTACCACATGGAAAGACTGTAGCAAGTCTGTGAACAAAAGGAAGAAGATCCAAACAAAGAGAGTGATAAATGTATATGGGCCTGATGAAAGGTGGCCACTAAAAATGTGAGAGATGAGCTTTGTAACAACATTTCACTGGAATCAGAATCATGCTGTATCTTTGGTATGTTTTGTTTAGCTGGTTTCTCTGAGGCAAATAAAAAATGGATACGTTTCATTTACAAGGTCAGCCTTAGCAATATTATACGCACTTTGTAATTGCACTGTAATTACATTAAGAGGCGGAGGCAATTTTCTTCGAGTGTGGCCAACCACTCAGAAGATTGGTTATAGGAAAGCAATAGGGCACAGTTACTCAATGTCAAGCCACAGAGTTTCCAGATTTCTAATGCTCAATGTATACAATAAGTTTTCAAACTCTAAGGTCACCAAGAATTTAATATTAGTAATTCTGTGATGATAATAATAACAATATTGAAGCTATCCTCATGTGGCTGAGAGATGTGTTATTTTTCAGGGAAAGTAATTCTAGTAATAGTCTCTTTTTCATTTTCATAGCACTTTTCACAATTCATTCCATTTTCTCCCCAAGTCACAGTAAGCCTGTGAATTAAGAATAGACCATGATACCTTTATTTCCAAATATGAAAACAGAGTCTCAGAAGAGCAGCTTAGTGATTAGCGGAAAGTTACCAGTTATCTTGAATGGTGACTTAGCGTCTGGGTTGCAGCCATTCCACAGAAAATGGAGACATATCAAGGCACGCAGAATGGGACTCCAGGGAAAATGTGAGGACCATGATGACACTAGGAGAGGTGACTTTCGCCCTGATTGGATTAAGTGGACTCGGGTGAGGGTGAGGCTTCCAAGGTAAATAGCCAGACTAATGATTGACCTTGGCTCAGGCCAAGGATGAAAATGTACAGGAAGTTCATTTCATAGAGAGTTACATTTGAAAATGGCTTTAAAGGGCATTCTAATATGCCCTCTCCTTTTACTACAAGGATGCCAAGGCCCAGAGAGTTCTGAGCTGGGAAACAGGCAAATTCTTCCCTGCTAGTCCTGTGACTCCTAGCCTACTGCTCCCTCCACTTCTCTAAGTCACAAGTTGGAGTCCTCAAGAGAAGGAACATAAACCCGATGGAGAAGCAAGTACAGAGAGACAGGTGATGTGGTTCAGAGGCTCATCACCTGGCAAAATTCAGAGACTAGGGGGGAAGTGTCATTTCCCTAGTGCCAAGGGAATAATCGGTCTAGTCAAGTAACTGTGTGAGGGGTTCTAAACGGGGTTGTAAGAGAGTCAAAGCCAGAAAGAGGTGCTCTCCAAATGTTACCTGCTACAAACATGTCCTGATGAATTATGAAGCTGGCATTGGGACATATCCCACATTCTCTGCAAAGATACTGAAATATTTGGAAATTTTCTATAGTGTTGATATAATTTGTCTTGATTTTGGGAGAGGAAGTTTTAAAATTGCAGATACTTTCCAGTAATAGATAACTCTCCTTTGGGGGTTAAGGGTAGAGCAGGGAATGCAAGTTCTGTCTGATTTATTTCTCTTAGAGCAAGAAACAAATAGCCTTGTTTATTATTAGTCATAGTTATTACACTATTCATAATTTGTTTTCCCATAAGTATAGTACTGCAATGATGAATGACAACAATATATAGAACAAAATGAATTTATCTCAGGATGTATTTCCAGTGACATGAACAAGAAATTAGGTCTGCAATATGTTCATGCTGTGCTGGGTAACTCTAATTCTGCCCAAGAACTCGCCTTGGATAAGGATGAGGAAGGAAGGATGAGATGAGCAGACACATTTCTAACTGGTGTTTGATTGCTAGCTCCCCTTTCTGAATACGGGGTCTTAGTCCTTTTTTTTTTTTTTTTCATTACACCGAGCCTTAGTCATGGTACACAATGAAATCAATGTAGAGTAGAATATATTGAAATGAAGTGATTTCTTATTATGATTTCTCCTCCATCACAATGATGAACATATATTGAGTGTTTACTGTATGTTAGAAACTGTTCTGAGTGCTTTACATGTTTTAAATCACTCAGTCTTCATAACAACCCTGTAAGGTAAATACTATTATCACTTCCTTTGTGTAATATAAGGAAAACTAGGCACAAAGAGATTGTGCAATTTGCAAGATTAAATAACACAGCTAAATAAATTAGATCTGGGATTTAATCCTGGACTTGCTGACTATAGATGCTGCTTTCTTAATCACTACGCTCTCCTGGTGTGTGTGTGTGCGCGCACGCGCGCGCGTGTGTGTGTGGTGAGAGTATATTTGCCTCCGAATTGCTAATGATTTATACCACTACGTTTTATGATTTTCCCTTTTCTCATTGAATTATGTTGCAAATATTAAAGTCTTACTTTTATGTTTTATTCAATTGGTGTCTATCCATTCTTGTGTCAGTACCATGCCATAATTCTATAACATCTTTTAATAACTGTTTGACCTATCTCTTCCCATTTCTCTTATTTTTCAAAATCGTTGCCACATTACTTGATCCTTCCTTTTTTTGTTTTCAATGTGTTTTCCTGACTTAGGAAAAACTCTTCTTCCTCCAGAGTAAGGAGATGTTAGACCAGGAGCATTCCTTTCGAATGATGCAGGAAACAGAGCTCAAAATGGACTCTGAGGCAGATAAAATAACCTTAGGGTGGGGGTAAAGGCAGGGTGTTGGACACATGTGATGAGCTGGGTCTTATCATTCCGGCCTCAGCCTTCTCGGGTGTGTGTGTGTGTGTGTGTGTGTGTGTGTGTGTGTGTGTAGGTGTCCATTTACAAACATATATGTTTTTGGGTTTTTTTCTGGGCTTCAATTGACATCTTTTCTAGATCCAGGAAGGGTGAAGGATTTGGGAGAGCAATTATTGTAGTTAAGAAAATAGCAACTCTGGGTGGAGGGGACCTGATTTTTCTCTAGGCCAATGTATTCTTGAAAAGATGGTTGTAGATATGAGGAAGGGAGTGGAATGGTAGATAAATGGTCCAGAATACTTCAACTATCTTTCTTATGGGATAAGGCTTGGTGATATTTAGCAAAGAATCTTCTACAGTTTGGGGACTTCTGCAGGTTTGGGGTGGGAAAGTTTGGCCTGGGGAAGGTGGGTGGAAGTTGCCTCTGCTTTGATGATAATAACTCTAATTTATTGCATGCGTATTATCTGCTAGGTGATATTCTAAGAGCTCTACTTATTTTATCTCTTTGTGTCCACCCAATTCTCTAAAGTAGGGGACACCATCCTCTTTTTGCTGATGAAGAAGCAGAGGATCAGCTCAGGGAGGTGACAGAACTCATCAGAGCAACACAACTGATAATTCAGAACTGAGTTAAAATCTTTGACGTGGTTTACAAGGCCCTCCAGAACCTGGACTCTGCCTATCAGACTCATCTCATGACACCTAAATTCAATCACATAGGCATTTTTTTTCCAGTTCCTTAAACATGTCTTGTTTGCTATGGCAGAGGCCCTGCTCTGAATTCCCCAGAACATCTTCTTTATTTCCAGAAATGATAAATAAAATCTTCTTTATTCACAGAAAATGTCCTTTGTCAGCCTCCCCAGGATTTTGGTGGGACCATGGGACTAGTAGGCATGAGAGTGATTTATAATATTCTCAGATGTGGCCCCTAAAGCCATTCACGACTTTGACTATGTTTTCTGTTCCCCATCTGCACAGCTGGATGTGCAGGACCCCTGGAGAGCAGATGGCAGAACCTCAAGATGGTGCCCCTGCTTCACTACTCAGACAAGAGCTACCAGCTCCACTCACAGAGCTGTGGGAGGAGAGAACAGCGTTTATTAGATAAGGATCTGAGATTTTGGAATGGTTTGTGACAGCATCTAGTATTACTAACCATGACTTACTCTAGACTAGAGGTTGGCAATTCTTTTTTTTTTTTTGGAAGGCCATGTCATAAATATCTTAGGTTTTGCAGGCCACACAGTCTTTTTTGCAATTACTCAACTCTGGAGCTATTGTATGAAAATGGCCTTAGGTCATACGTGAGTGAATAGGAGGCATGGCTGGGTTCCAATAAAACTTTATTTATAAAAACAGAGGCAGGATTGGTTTGGCCTACAGACCAGTATGTTGACCCCTGTAGTAGACTAAAGGACTAGAAGAGCATGCTGTCTAGTCTTTCTCCATCTTTGGAGACTTTTCTGTCTTTCTCCATCACTCCCAGACTTAATCCACCTTTTGCCTGGCTGAACTGTAACTTACTCTTCATACCTCAACTACAACTTCAGTTCTATGCTAAGATGTTTCCTATCTCCCCCCACCCCTTTCTCTGACTCCTCCTTTCGACCAGGTCAGGACCTACATCAGATATTCCTACATCAGTCAACTGTACTTCCTTTTTCATAATTATCCTCCCATTTATACTTTGTTCATGTTTTTCTTCTTCACTATGCTGACTCCTTCATAAGAAAAAGGAGTTATGTTTACTTCATTCACTGTTTTATCTCTAGAACCTAACATAGGACCTGGCACAGAGTAGATGCTATAAATTCATGTTGATTCATTGGGTAACTATGAGGCATAGGCATATATTATTAACCACTGCCTTCAATATATAGAATCTGTGGAAACTCATCCTCCTTCCCCTTCCCTCTCCTCTTCCTCCCTGTCCTTCAGTCCTTGAGCTCAATATAGCCAAAAAGGAAACCAAACCCACAATTGTGGTATTATTGTCACACTCTTGAATGGAGAAAATACCACAGAGATATATATCCTCAGGCATATTTCTTTGGTGTAAATACTGACCTTGTCTTCACTTCAGTCAATATTTTCTCTTCAAGACCATAAATCATGGGATGTCTTCTCATAAAAGCCAATCTGTGTCACAGCTCTGAAAACTAATTCCATCTTGAACCCCATAAATGAGGAGAGGCTATTTCTGAAGTTCTGTCATCATATTGCTCCAATACCTATAAATCTGAAAAGCCTTCCAATTTTCCTCAATATTGCACATATTAGGTTAGTGGACCACTCCAAATGGTCAAATATAGTCCTGCCATATACAAACAGAGAAGATAGGAGAAAATGTATTCTGTTTTCAGGATAAAGAACAAATACAAGAAATAATGGCAGTTTAGAATAGCATAAGAACAGAAAGATCCATAAAGACTATACCAGAGCAGCTGACGTAGACAGTCCATGAAGATGAACTCTTAGTTCTGTTAAGTGTTTGGTTTCATCTGATAAAATGTGGGGGCTGGAGAACTCAAACACTGTCATGGGCAAATTCACAGTGCAGCAAAAATTATGGGGGCTACCAGCCAAGGGGTGAGTGGTGCTTTTGAGTTCCTCATGTGTTTCCCAATGGCGTCTGAACCTCAGGCAGGAGTGACAAGTTGCCCATCTGGGAAAAGTCCAAAGGCATTTTATTGAAGGCAGCAGCAGCTTGCCTCTTCCCTTGTTGTGTCGTTATAGAGAGTCAGTAGGAGTTTGCACAGGTCAGACAGAGAAGGGGCTGGAGTGTCAATTCCTAAGGGACCACGGTGTCAGTCACAGGGTTTAGAGCCATTTACATCCTTTAGTTCAAGATATAGCCTAAGAACTACCTTAAATATAATACACTTTGGGGAATAAAAGAAAATTACTAATATTTTTCATATAGGAATGTCTCACAGATTCTAGATTGGGAGTTCACAATAGCTGGCCCCAATTCATTTACAGAAATGAATCAGCGCCCCAAATCTGGTTTCTTGATAGTAGCTGGAAACTTCATCTCTGACAAGGAAGAGAAAAGCCTAATTGCACGGTAATCATTCTGTCCCTAGAACCCAACTCATTGTACTGTGCCATAAATATCTGCAGAATTTATGAAAGAATGATGTGATTGACTTGAGGGATGGATGGATGAATGAATGAATGAATGAATGAATGAAAGACAGCTATCAAAGAGAGTGGACTTAACATTTGGCCCTAAATCCACTTTCTCATTTTCTGATACTCTTTTGCACTTCCATAATGATCACTGTTCAAGGGGCCTTCTAATAACAACACAACAGCTAATATCTATAAAGCACTTTTACAGACCTTATTTTACGTAATATAAAGCATTCAGCCTCACTTTTCTGGGTGCATTTCATTTGCTTGTGCTGATCCAGATGTCAATTAACAAGTAATCAACACTTTCAGCTTCACGTGAGCAGGGCACCTGTGTGACGGGTGTTCTCCTCAGCACTCAACAGACAGGACACGTCATTCTCAACATAGATAACTGAGTTAAGAGACCTCGGTCAGTTACATTTAAAAGGCAAGGCTTCAAATTATGCCTTCTGAGGGAATTCAGTGTGATCATTACGATAAGTAAACACATCAGGCATTGAATATATATGCTGAGCCAAATGTAATAAAGGAAGAAAGAAACTTTTTCTTCTCCACTGTGTCGTTTTGTTTTGCAACTCTAAGCGTTACTGCATGCTATAATTCTCCAGAATGACGCTTAATTCTTCAGCTAAAATGCTGTATCAGACATATTTCAAACTAATTATTTGGCATTATAAGATCATATTCTGTTCTCTAATAGCTTTGCAACATACTTTTTCATGAGAGCATCAGTGATTTCCAAAGATAAAAAAAAATGATTAAAGACAAATAACGATTATCTGGCTGGGTTGCCCGAGCTCATTGCTGTGTGGGGCTGAGCCTCTGCTTTGGGAAAGTCATTTTATGCCCCGCGCCCTGGGCACTGGATTCTCCTGCTAATTAAACAGTCACATTATTTTCTTTCTTGCTTGCTTTTTTAAAACAAAGTGTATTATTTTTCTCTTATGGCAAATTAAGAGAATGTAAAACAGCAAATATAAGAACCAAAGTCACTCTTCTCTCCCCCCTCCCATTTATCCACCTATAAATCTTTATTGAGTACTGATTATGTGTCAGGCACTGTTTTAGGCACTAATACTGTCATGACTTTCTAAATACCCATTTCAACTGAGATTAAGATCTGTGAGTAAAATGTCCTGTAATGAAAGGGTAGCTAGCGAGGTTTGTCTTTAGTCTTCTGTCCTTTTATCTCTGCCTCAGTCCTTCCATTAGTTCCTTCACTACCTTCCAGAAATTCCCTTCCCAGCACATTAGGACTCTGGGGGTCTTTGGCCTTCTTTAAGCTGACATAAAACTTCTTTCAAGAATGGTGCTGATAAGACTTCATGACTAAGAAACTAAAAAAGAATCACGACTCCTGGTAGCTTATAGCAGTCTGGGGTTTCTGGGCTTCTTGGGTGCAATAAAGGCAGTTTTAAAGCCAAAAGATGAAAGCGAGTATATGCTTACCTATGATAATGCTACATGAGCTAGACAAAACAGAAGCTTTGCTTGGAATTTCTATTAGTCTTTGATGTATAAAAAGAGGAAAAAATATTACTCAAGTACAGCTTGATAAACAAAATCTTTGACAACAATGTAACCAAGTGGTCAAAATAAATCTCATCTTCTTTATTGGTGAAATTTCCAGCACAGAACTGAAGGCGGGTGTGGGCTAAGCCTGGTAGGCAGGTTCCTATTGCTGACCTTGCCTAAATATTTCATATTTTCCATGGTAGTAGAAAGAAAGGGGAGCAAGTGGAGTGTGGCAAGGAGACTGCTGGTAATCTGCTTTCCCGGACACTGTGCCTGGTCCTCTGGCAGCATGGAAACTGACCCAACTTGCTTAATGGATGTCATCTCATCTTGCTGACCTGAAAGGGTGCCTTCTTTGGGTATTGGAGTCTTGAGTTGCTCAGAGATCAAAGAGAAGAGCCCTTCCTCCAGATTTTGAATATCCAGATTTTTCTCTAAAGAGATTTTTCTTCTATGCTTCTCTGGGCTGCTGTTAATTTGCAACCCAACTGAGTGGGTTAAAAATGTCTTTTGATCACATACCAACATGTGGTCATCAGAACAGTGGTGACATTCAACCACAAAAGAAAACCGGGGAGGGAAGAATCTCAGAGTGACCTTGGTGACAAAAGGGACTTCCGCAGTGAACCCTGTATCTCAGGCAAGGGTGCCACACAATGAGCAGACTGTGACTGGCTGACATTTCATCAGTGAGTCGCTGCTCAAGTATTTGGAGGGGATGCATTGATCCCACTCTTGTGGAAACCCCCAAAAGCTCTCATAAAATGCCTGCTTTCATTTAGCTGTTGTTAAAACAACTAAAATTCCCTTCTCATAATTGTTGGGACATCTCAACAATATAGTCCTTTCTTTCCCAGCTTGCAACTCAAACAAATATTGTTTCATTTATTTCTTGCGGGTTCCCCAGCCTCATACCAATGTAAACAACTTTTCATGTCGAAAGGCATTTTCCAGGACTCCCTGAGGGTGGCAGTATTGTTCACACGTCAGTGACTGGTACAAGAAATTAGGCACCTGTTAGGGAAATGATTTAAGGAGCATGGATTTGCACTATCAAAATGAGCAAAGTATATAATGAGGAATGAGAATTCCTTTAGGCCTACAGTATAACTAATGCCTCTAAAGCCATTCATTCCAACGTGTATATGAAATGCAAAAATAAAAGATGAAACCTAAAATGCTCATGTCAACAGAAATAGATGAATAAAAGTGGCATTGCAAATACTATTTCAAATAGGCTCAATTCCAGATAATTACTTAATACAAGCTTACTACTCACAATGCCTTAGGGTCTCTAAGTTATCCACAGACAGCTGGCTGGGCAGATTTAGATGATGTCAATTCACCAGGAATTTTCCAGGAGGAGACAGGCTGCTCTTGCTCTCATCCAACTTAACTCTCCAAGAATTTGCAATTCTTATTAGTAAACACCCTATTGTCCTTTGAGTTAAATCATTTGAAGGTCATATAGCAAGACGGCTCTAACAAGATATTTCACACTTATGCTTACATGAAAAAAGCTTCGCAGAATAAACCACAGAATTGAGCAACTAGAATCGAGTGAAGCTCACTGGTAATCTTAAATGAGGGAAAAAAAAATCATTATTCATAGTATTGATTGGAAAGGGGACATCCATTTCTAGGCATAGTCAAATCAATCACTTCCTGTAATCACTGTGCCTGTGATGGTGTTTGGCATACCTGGTGATGATGTCATAGTGTCACCTAGGAACTTGGTAAATAATTGATGTCAGACCCTGAGGGGAAATTTCTTTTTTTTTCTTCCTTAAGATTGACTTATTCACTTTTTAGAGAGAGAGAGCAGGTGCACGAGCACATGCGAGTGGGGAGAGGGGCAAAGGGCAAGGGAGAGAGAGAATCCTCGAGCAGACTCCCTGCTGAATGCAGAACCCTGAGATCATGACCGGAGCCGAAATCAAGAGTTGGGCACTCAACCAACTGAGCCACCCAGGCGCCCTGCTGAGTGGAAATTTCAAAGGGATACATCAAGTGGCTGAATGGGCAAAGCCGCCATTTAGTTTCTACAAACAAGTCAGGGATGTAAGGAAAGCCCCTGGAGATGGAAAGCTGGGAATATCCAGGTCTTCCCAGAAGACTTCAGATTGAGACTTCCCCGATTTCCAGTTGAGTCACTTCTACCTTCTATTGTATATGGTAACTGGGGTTTTCCACTTTTTAGGATTCTCAGAGAGGAGGCACAGATAACTGTATTTGTATTTAAGTGACGAAAATAAGGCAGTGTAACTTTTCCAGTGATGAAAATAAGGCAGTGTAACTTTTCCACTCTGCGTTGCTTGATACAGCAGTGAGTTGCCTGACAGTGTGTCACGCATCAGTGTTAGCCATTTACTGAGTCCCTTACAAACTTTCCTTCCTGGAGGCCATTGATAATTTAGGGAAAGTCTGTAAAGAGTGCCATTTATAGAAAATTTCGAGTTAATAAATAATATATTTACTGAATGGTTATTAAATTCCAGATACTGTTATAGGTGCTTTACATTTATTACCTCATCTAATCCTCACAACATCCAATGGGGAAGGTACTGACATTACTTTTTCTTTGTAGGGAATGAGACTGAGGCTCAAAGGAGTTCAGTTTGCCAAAGCCATTAGTAGTAAGGGGTGGAGCTAGGATTCAAACTCTGTGCTTCCTTCTTAGAGGACAGAGCAGATAAATTTATGAACCCGTTGAATGGGCTTGTGAATTTATTAAATGCTCTTTAACTTACGAGTTTAGTTTGGCAGAGGGTGGTTGGTTAGCTTGGTTATATGTTGATGTCAAGACCTCAGATAAGATCCTTTACTTGAGGCCCACCATTTTGAAAACGCATCCCACTGGCTAAAAGGAATCAAATAGTAGGAGTGTGATGGGCTGACACTAACCCAGATTTTGCAGGGAAAAAGAATAGTACATTTTTTACTTTAGAGGACAATGTAGGAAGGCCTACATTTAGAGATGACCAGTTGATTTCACAGTGGTCACCCAGTGGTTCTACTCTCTAACAATGAACCCAAAGCTTTGCCTGCTAAGTAGCCACAGCTGCTGCTTCTGCCGTTACTGGAGCCCCTACACTCCCCAACAGAGTTTCCCCTACCAGATTTCTGCTTTCTTCCCATAAATGAGACCTGGAAGATGGGCATGTGCCCAACCATAGGCCACATAGTTGGATGCATTATTCCTTGAAGGAGAAGAATAAGGAAATATGCTCCAGTCACCTAACATGTAAACAAGAAAAGACCCCACATTCTTAAAGAGATACCTTCTGGCTTGGTTGAAGTTATATCCCAGTGCAGCTCAGTAGTGAACTCTCTAAGTGCTGTCATCCTGTGGTGTCCATGATTACTTGCCTGCCATCTACCCTTCAAGGGCCAATCCTGAAATCAATGTTGGTGCTATGCCAACAGAGATTCCACCTAGTTTCTTTAGTTAGATTTAGTTATTTTGCAGTAACTGTAGAACTGGAAGACGCTCACACGAAATCATTCCAGTTTTCCAGTCTAGGCATGGAATATGCAATTTTAAGCAAAGAGGGCCAAGGAGCAGGGAGGAAGTCAGATTTTAGTAGGGCTTCAGACAGCAGATATAGTCTGCAACAGGGCTCTACTACTACAACTATTTTTGGCATCACAAGTATGCACAGGCTGTACCAGGGAGTTAATATTATAAATATAATTAATAAAAGGACCTACATAGGCATTTCTCAGCATAGCACTTGCATAGGAAACACCTTGGGAGATTTACTACAAATTCAAATCTCTGAGTGACACCTGTTGAATCAGCGCCCTAATCTCTTAGCATACAGGCAGAAATTAGGAGAGCTGATTCACAATTTAAATGGAGCTATGGTTCTCAAAATGTAATTCTCAGACTAATAGTATGAGCACCACCAGAGAACTTGTTAGAGATACAAATTCTTGAGTCCTACCTTAGACCTATGGGTCAGAAATGGATTGGGCCCAACAAACTGTGATTAATAAGCCCTGCTGGTGATTCTGATACATGTAAAGTTTGGGAAGCCCTGGAAAAAGAAAGTTCTCGATAAGCCTATAATGACATGAATTAGCTGTTGAATCAGAAATATGTGGGGGGGAGGGCTCTGAGATCTGTATTTTTATTATGCTTCCCTAGTGATTCTGTTGTATACTTGTTTGAGAGCAATCGATCTAGAAGAACAAAAGTTTCTTTTCTTTTTGTCTTTTGCCAAGATATTTCCTGTTATCTCCAAGGCTAAGAACCAGACCATTCCTCTAGTTACTGAAAGCCCACCTACTTGGGCAAAGGGGAGGATAGAAAGATGGTTGTGTATATCCTTTACAAGTTTGGTGTAGATAGATATGTAAGTGTACATGTGTATGTAAATATTCAAAATAATGATCAACTCTGCCCAGAAGACTGTTACTGTACTATGTCTAAAAATTAACCAATTCTACCTTCACTTTACTACATTGTTTGAAATTTTACCAAATAGAGATATATTTAGGTTAATAAGCATTTTTAAAAAATTCAGATATAATGGTAAAAGATTTCACAAAAATAGAATGAACAATCATAAAATTTATATAGAACCACAAAAGACCCTGAATAGACAAAACATTCTTGAGAAAGAAAAATGAAGCTAGAGGCCTAAAGATTTCAAACTATATTACAAAGTGTGTAATTAAAACAGTAAGGTATTGGCATAAAAACAGACACATAGATCAGTGGAACAGGACAGAAAGCCCAGAAATAAATCTATGCATATATGGCCAGTTAGCTTACAACAAGGGAGCCAAGAATGTACAAATAGGAAAGGATAGTCTCTTCAATAAATTGGAAAAACTGGACAGCCACATGTAAAAGAATGAAACTGAACCCCCGTCTTCCACCATACACAAAAATTTACCCTGAGTGGATTAAATACTTGACTGTAAGACCTGAAGCCATAAAACTCCTAGAAGAAAACATAGGTACTACGCTCCTTGACACAGGTTTCAGCAATGATTTTTTGAACCTGAAAGCAAAAGCAAAAGCAACAAAAGCAAAAATAAACAAGGGGGACTACATTAAACTAAAATCTTCTGCACAGCCAAGAAAACCAACAAAATGAAAAGGCAACCTACTGAATGGGAGAAAATATTTGCAAATCATATATCCAATGAGGGGCTAATAACCAAAATATACAAAGAATTCATACAAAATGCATACAAAATCCCAAACAATCCGATTAAAAATTGGGTAGAAGATCTGAATAGTCATTTTCCAAAGAAGGCATACAGATGGCCACCAGGTTCAGTAAAAGATACTCAGCATCGCTAGTATCAGGGAAATGCAAATCAAACCACAATGAGATATCATCTCATACCTGTTGGAATGGCTGGTAACAAAAACGCAAGAAACAACAAGTGTTGGCAATGGTGTGGAGAAAAGGAACCCTTGTGCATTGTGGGTGGGAATGTAAATTAGTGCAACCATTGTGGAAAACAGTATGGAGGTTCCACAAAAAATTAAAAATAGAACTACCATATGATCCAGCATTCTACTTCTGGATTTTTATCCAAAGAAAATGACAACACTCACTTGAAAGATAGCTGCATCCTCACGTTCATCACAGCATTATTTACATTATTATCCATATTTCAAGATAGGAAAACAACCTAACTGTACATTGATGGATGAATGGATCAAGAAATTGTGACATATATATATATTGAGAGAGTAGTAGTATTCCGCCATAAAAAAGAATGAAGTCTTGCCATTTGTGACAACATGGATGAACCCTGAGAACATTATGCTAAGTGAAACAGGTCAGACAGAGAAAGACAAATATCATATATCATCTCTCTTATATGTGGAACAAGCTCATAGACACAGAGAATAGATCGGTAGTTGCCAGAGGCAGGGTTGGGGGGTGGGTGGTGGTGGGAGAAATGGGTGAACGGTTTTGTTTTAGTTTAAATAAGTTGAAGTTTTTTAAAAAGAAAGTAAATGTATATGTGGGTGTTAATATTAGAACTTCTAGAGATCACCGATCTTGTATATTTCTTGTATATAATGGTACCTGTTTAGTATTTCGTACCTTTTCTCCAAATGACATTCATACATGCAAATAGATTTCTTCCACATGCTAAGATAGGCACTGTTCACTACCCCTTGGAATTCTACGCAGGAAGGTAGGGAACTCGACTACCACGATCAGCTCCAGCAAGATATTGTTGGAGGCCAGCAGCCCTTTGTTATAGCTCTTTGGCTTGAATAAGCAGGCCTATCTCATGGGGCCAATTTTTTAAGAACCTTGGTAAAGTATTACAAACTGCCCAGAAGACCCATAGATCCAATCTCTCTATAGCCTGTCTCTCACACATCACTTGGTATATACTGCCAGAGCCAGCCATTTTCCTCATAATCACCTGAGATACTAGGTATAATCATCATGGCTGGACACCACCCAGACTGCTGGCAAGGTTCAATTCATCTTCTAATGCACCCTATTCATTGCCAGGAAGGGCGGGAAGGTGTTCTGCATCCTTATAGAAATGACACTGATGTTCTGGTCAAGCATAAAAACCATGGGATTTTCTGGCAAATTCTGAGGATCAGATTTGGTGTGGTAGGCCCAGACGCTTACATAAACCAAGGTCATACCTGTGTGTGAAGCCTGCTGATAGAGCAGCCTCTGTTGGGTGAGGCGCAGACTACTTCCAATGACTTGTGCATGCAGAACATGATAGAGTCTACTGCTGTTTTCTACTATCCATGTTTTTCCCACTCTTTGTTCTCTTCTGTCTGGAACTAAGACCACTTTCTTACCAAGATCCATGCTTTTCCCACCAAACCTCAGAATCCTACCAGCAACACTGCCTTTGTCCCTGTTAGCCTGCTTCAGGAGACCTCTCTCCTACCTTGTTCCATCACCTCTTTCTCAGGCAATCCAGATGTGCCATCTAGGGGAAGATGTTTTCTTGCTAGGAAGCAATAGATGTACAGCTGTGTGAGAGTTCAGTAACTGACACTTGGGTTCCTGAAAAGCATATCTACTCCCTTTCTGTGCTCTAAACAAAGCCCTCTATAAAGACATACATCTTAACCATCTGGGATTGCTACCTTCTCTTGCTGTTTCGCATTTTCTAGTGTGGTACCTGTCGATGATGAACAGCTCTTAATGCAGTTGATACTTTAGGTACCCACGGTCTCATATAGACCAATCAGAATGTTGGGTAGAAGGCAACCTTCCAGAAGTAGAAACAAAGAGTAATGCTCTTCAGCTTGTGTTGTGCTCTTGTATCTTCCAGTGAAACTGATGAATCTGATCCTACATGACCTTTTGGGCAGAAAGATCCTTAATCTGATTTGGACCTTATATTAAATCATTCCCTGAACAAACATTGAAGCTTGCATAGCATTCTCCTTGGGAAAATCCCAAAGAATGTGAGTTTGGAAGCCCATAAATACGACATTGTGTCAGGAAATGTAACTTCCTGAAATTAGGTAAGATGTTAGCGATTTTGCTCTGAGACTCACTCTCTAGAATAATCAAAGATGGCCAGAAGTTATTGGTGATTTATTCCCCACTGTTATACTCTCAATAGGCTTGGTAACTAATTACAAGAAAAGCAGAAGAAACATATCTGTTCTACACAGCTAAGATCTTTCTGAAGCAAAGGTCTTGTTCACTTCTGACCTGATCTGCTTTACCCAGACCCCAACAAACCCACACCAGTTATACTGAAAGGAATCACAGTCTCCTGGGCAGGGCTTACTGCAGTGACCTTAGGATCTGAGCCTACCATTCTCGGCTTCTCTCAATCAAATTGATTGCACTCTGCAGGAATGGGAGTTAATAGTTAAGAAATTATTTTCTAGTAAGTTGTGGGGACATTACATTGAGATTTTGCGTGCCTTGCAGAAGTGCTGAGACTATGACAGTTTAAAGCTGTTGGAATATGATCAGATTAGTCTATTCCAGACCAGCCTGGCCTCCTTCCTCATGTAATTAGATCTCATCAAACATGTGCCAAGCAGCTACAGTTGGAGGGCTGATGTTCTCTCCTGGAAATGGGTGGTTCCAAAGGAGGTTCCCCTCAGGAAAATCTCTCTCTTGAGAACTTTGTCCCTTTTAAATGCACATGGCATTTCCACCCAAGTGACAGCGAAACTACATAAAAATCCACTGTGGATATTGGTACAGTGATTCCTTGTTCTTTCAAACTGGTCTCCCTTCACTCTACCTGCTCACTGTCATCCTCTTTGCTCCTCTGGCTTCTCCTCTCATTTTGAAACTGATTCTTGGTTTCTGCTTTTCTTTTGGCTACTTGAATTTGGCTACTTCTCTGTTTGTTGTTTTTGTTGTCCTTTGCCAAAATATTCTGAATTGGAAATTGATTCCGTCTGGGGACAAGACTTCAAAAATTTTCTCATCTGTTCCATATGCTGAAACTATGGATAAGAAGCTCTCCACTCTCCCCTCCCTTGAGTGTAGGGAGGTTGGCTCGATTAGTGTTTTTATTTTTAGTCCCTTAAAATGCACAGGGCGTATCCATGTGTATGGCCAGAGGAATCGTGTCACCTGGTAGCTCTAAAATTCCTCTGATTTGCCTCACCTTTCCTATTGCTCCCATTTTCTGACTGTTTTGCTATCCTTTGCTCATTGGCTTTCTGGTTCTCTCTGATTATTTTGGCTTTGTGCCTTGGCTCTACCATCTTCTTCCTTTTAAACAAGCCTGCAGCCTAGGACTTTGCAAACTTTAAAACAAATATCTGTGCCAGCTCTGATGGTGCTCGTCTGCGAGATTATTCCATCTTGGCTCTGGGTCTTACTCAGCACTAGCTTTGCCTAGCCCCGCTGGCTACATGCACGTTAGACCATGTTGACAGGACAATAGTGTTGATCCTTTTTCTGTAAGTTCAGCTTTCAGGTGATTGAAGGCAATGGTTTCCCTGCAACGCCTTTCTGCTCACGAATTCTAGATCCTTCATCTATTCACATGACCTCATCTTTTAGTCTTTTTACCACCTTGAACCTTCTCTGCTGCATATACTCCAGTTTATTCATACCCTTCATGGCAAGTGGTTCTCAGAACAAGACAAATCAGAATCACATTGAAGATACCATCATGCCATTTGTTCCATGCACTAGGGTAGTCCTTTAACAGAGCCCAAGTTCATATTTGAAATTCTGGCATCTCTTTCATAACACTATCATTAATGTTTAACATTTGGCTAGTGAAAATCCAGATGCCCTTCTATACTATTCGGACATACCTTACCCTTTCTATACTGTTTGGACATACCTTATCCTTTCTATAATTAGACTCTCCTCATTCTTTGAAATTCTTATAAAGTCTTCATTCTAAAAAAAAAAAATAAACAACTTGATACTAAGTACAATACAATGCTTTTCAGACTATGCTCCAGCGGAACCTGGAATTCTTCAACCTACACTTCTAAAATTAATCCATGTGCTTGCTTATCGATTCACAGAATAAATGAAATAGAAAGAATTTCCTCAAGGTTTAACATATTTTTTAAACACATTTACATCTGATGCCCCCTGTCTAGCAGTGCTCAACTATGCAAGTCAAATAGTTACATTAGTTTTTTCCCCCAAAGCAATATTACTTCCAGTGCTTTTGCAATAAGTCAGTTTTAAGAAGCTGCCATTTAATGTATTACAATGTATCCCTCCCCTTTTCATGTAATTCACACATCTGATCAAAATGGCACCATTTGTTATTAATTAAACTGCTGAAGATACCTCCCCAGTGCAAACAAAATACACTAATTTGTACTCTTTTGGTAAGGTCAGTCAGTGAGTGGGAGTTTGCCCTCAGTCTCTCTCTCTCTAGACATTTCTATTTCTTCTATAAGGACATCATGAGACCTTATCAAAGGCTTTCCTGCAATTCAGATTCATCTGAAGCCTTCCTTTCATCAACTGATTATGTGCGTGTGTGTGTGTGTGTGTGTGTGTGTGTGTGTGTGTAATCAGTTGGGCATGATTTGTTCTTGATAGGTCCCGTGGTATCTTCTAGTATTCTCCACATCCCCTTGTATATGCTTACAATTCAACCTATTAATATTCTATCCCAGAAATTTGCCTGGATTTCACATCAAGCTTCTAAGTCCGTAAAAGACAAGCTCCATCTGCATCTTTTTTTTAGATAAGAGGGAACACATTTACTCAGTCTCCATAATTCCACAAAGTACTACAAATTTGTAAGGAATACTACACCACAATATGTGTTTTTTACTGTCACAGAACCAAACCACATCAGAGATGCCAGGTGCTGCTTTATTATACCTTACCCATCTATCAATATTTCTCCTACGCTTTCCAGAATAAAAATCAAGTTTGCTGACAAAGCAGTCTAATGCAAAATCCAAATTGAGTTCCTTTTTATCTTGTTGTCATCTGTTAACACTATGCCAGTAGCCCAGGCAGCTGATAAATTTGTTATTCTATTTACTTTTGATGAAAAAAAAAAATGTTTGCTCTAGCAATTTCTCAGCTATTTGAAAGTTTTCAGTATTTTAGTATCATTTTTAGAGATTCAAACCAATTCCTTCTCTTTTCTTTCCTTTGTAAGGTATCTCCCCCAATCCCTCTCTTTTGCATATGCTTGCAGAAATGTGTTTCTAGAGGCTTCACTAGTGAAGGGCATTGATCTCTTTAGCTACGCCCTCTCTTTGATTCTTATTGTGATCATTTGTAATTTTATTGTCAGGATACAATTTTTTAAAAAAAATCTGCCCACTCTCATGAGTCATCTTCATGTTTATCATGTCAGGTATGAATTAAGGTGGAGGGAGGAGCATATAGGCTTCTTCCTCATTTGGCTCATTTTCTAAGATGCATGGGAAGGAGGCTGGTTAGGAAGCACATAACCTTCCGCCCAAAAAAAGAGAAACATAAATAGTAGAAATGGGACTTTAAAGTCTTCCCACAAATTGTTTAGTTGACTAAAAATAGCTAATGGCATTTAAATTCAGTTTTAAGGAAAATCTTTTGAAAATATCCGATTTCAGAAACCACCTGGTTCCATGGTGTTAGTTTCTGCCTGCCCCAATCCTGCTTTGCGGCCACAGTTATAACCTGCTCCCTCCTGACTACCTTGTCTCCAGCACATTTTGTTTATTCTCATTCCTGCTCCAGTTCCTTATTGGGACTGCAGCCAATTCCTGAAGTATCTGCACATAACTCCTGAAAATTCCTTTCTGAGCTGAACCTATTTCCCAACCTCTCTCACACTGACCCAAAGGATTTGCTTTGTTTACGACTCAGACATGCATCTGACAGAACTGTTGGTGGCCCACAGTCCTGCTCCCAGCCCCATCACAGTCTTTAGATATTGACATCAATCTAGATTTGTCCGTAGTTCATGATGATCAAAGATGGTGACTGTTCCAATGTTGGCCTGCTTCAGGCTCATTAACGAGTTCTCAGAATGCAGGAAGTTTAAGAGGGAACATTTACTTTTCGCTGGAATCAATATAAAATCGGTTTTCTTTTTTTTTTTTTTTTAAAGATTTTATTTATTTATTCGACAGAGATAGAGACAGCCAGCGAGAGAGGGAACACGAGCAGGGGGAGTGGGAGAGGAAGAAGCAGGCTCATAGCGGAAGAGCCTGATGTGGGGCTCGATCCCATAACGCCGGGATCACGCCCTGAGCCGAAGGCAGACACTTAACCGCTGTGCCACCCAGGCGCCCCTAAAATCGGTTTTCTACAGAAGTTTAAACGAAATCCATGGCTATATTCAGATTCTAGACATTTGACAGGATTTATAGTTTTGAATTGAAAAACATTTTGAAAGGTGAAGTGTGTACTTGGCCACATGAAAAAATATATATTAAAATAACACAAAAATTCCTTATTCGATTGATAAAAGATCAAATACGCAGTTTGGGTGAAATTTTGGTCTTCTTGCTGAATATGTCTATCAGTAAAATTGAGTGCCAAATGTCATTTGAATGTCCAGGAATTATATTTAAAATTTTCAAAACCATCCAATTATTTCCATTTTAGAGGGGAGGAAACTGAAATTTGGGGACGTAATTAGAATGAGATTTTTCAGCTAGTAACTTCCAGAACTAGAAAGTAGGGTGACCAACCCTTTCAGTTTGTTGAGATTGCCCTCGCTTTAGAACTCAAAATCCTAAATCCTGAGAAAGCCCTCAGTTCCACGCAAACCAGGACAGTTGGTCACCCTACTAGTGAGCCCAAATTTGGAAAATTCTGAAGCCCATGTTTTTTTCCTTTAATTGCCCAACTTTTATTGGCTCTTTTGAGTTCTGCAATATTCATATAAAACACTTCAGTTGAATATTAAATAATCATCTGCTGGAAAGAGAAACAGAGCCTTTTAACCTCTTCAAGGTCTACCAGTGAATTTTAAGACCTCTTACTTTTGACATACCAGGACTTTTTCATAACTCATTACTTTCTTCTTTGTCCAACTTCCAACTGAGTCAAAACACTTAATCTCCCTAAAATACCCCTTTAATATTAGTGACATTATACTGATAAGACTTGCTTTCTTGATACTGATAAGACTTGCTTTCTTGGTAAGAGCTTGTTTGAATTTAACTCACAAATACAACAATAGCGTTGTCATCCTGAAAAGAGGGAAAAATCATGGTGTTAATTCTCGTGACTAAATTTCTAAGTGTTTTAAGCAGCATTTCTTTGGTGAAATCAGCTTGATTAGAAGGATTTGCTTTTTTTCTTTTTTTTTTTTTAGTTTTAAAAGAAGTCATGAGGATGTAATGTACAGCAGGATCTGTACTGTATACTTGAAAATTTCTAAGAGGTAGATCTTTAAATTTCTCACAAGAAAAAAAAATTCTGTAACTATGTATGATGACAGAAGTTAACTACAGGATTTTTAAAATTCTTCAGTGTGGATTTTGATATTTCACGTTTCATTAAGTCAACATGAAAGACGGGAAGAAACCTTCCTAATTAGATTCATAAATCATAAACTAGAATTAGCATCACTACAAAATTTTAATGAATTCAGAAGAAAATGCTGCATTTCCAAGTATAAGATAAAAATTTTCCATTTCAATGAAGGAAAAAAAAAAGTCTTGGGGTTGTGATGGTCACGTGAAGAATGCAGCCTAATGCTCATGTTAAATCTTCCCAACTTTCTCTAGCTAGTATCAAACAGCTCCATCTTTGCTCCTCATAGAGACGTTCAGATTTCGTAACAGCAGCTGTTACTAGGTTTAGTGTCAGGCTCCCCATCACACTGTGGAGCCTCCCAGCTGGGTTTATCCCTCCAAAATGCTACAGTGTAGCATTCATGCCACATAGAATCAGGACTATCCCAGAGGGTAATTAAAAAGATTATTTCTCGTGGGGAACAACTTTATAGCTTCTCCTCTCTCTCACTTGGTCTTGCTGGAGAAATAGCCACGAGAAGTTTGCAGAAGTCAGGCATCTCTGGGAAGACTATTTTAAAGAGGCCTTGAGTTCCCAGTCCATCCTTACCGGGTGCTTGTTTTCGCTGAGGACTGGATTAGAGTGGCGAACAAACACAGCAGCTCCCCCTTGTCTACGGTTTTAGTTTCGGTTTTGCTTACCCTAATTTCAGTTCCCTGGTTGGTGAACCTCAGGCTGAAAAGACATACTCCTCCTTCTGACGCCGCAGCGTCATAACGTCAAGAGCCGCCCAACCTGCGTGCGGCACAGCGCCTACGTCATTCACGTCATTCACGTCATTCACGTCATTCACGTCATTCACGTCATTCACGTCATTCGCGTCGCTTCCTCTCACCACGGGGCATTTTATCATCACAGATCATCGCCAACAAGTACGGTGAGTATGGCTCAATAAGATACTTTGAGAGAGAGAACACGTTCGTATAACTTTTATTATAGAGTATTATTGTAATTGTTCCATTTTATTATTAGTCATTGTCAGTACCTTACTGCGCTTACCTTATACATTAGACTTTATCATGGGTATGTGTATGTGGGGAAAAAACATGGTGTGTATAGGGTTTCATACTATCCGCGGTTTCAGGCAACCACTAGGGGTGTTGGAACGTGTTCTCCGTGGTTACAGCCCTTCTCTCCTCTCAGCAGCCTTCTCAACTGGAGAAGTGTCTCTGTGTTAGAAGTCAATACCACAAAGGGTTATTGAACACCTGCGAGGTGCTAGGCACCTCACTAGGCATTGTGATACAGAGGTACACATGAAAAGGTCATGGTGCTCATGGAATACTCAAAGTGTAATGGCGAGAACCAGCACAATGCGTAGATAATTACTAGAAAGGGCGGTAAGTGTTAACACGGGGAAAGGAGAGTGTTGCCGAAGACCAAGAAGGGACAATTATAGGTGACATGGGACAAGATCGGAAAAGAGGGCTGGCAGTTGGAAGAGAGACTGGAAAAGGGGTTAAGTGGTTTTCCAGTGCCCAAACCAGCCCTGGCCAGCCTGGAGCAGACGCTGGGTGTGAGATCACAGGGAAGACCGCTGCCCCGGGCAGGCCTCCCTCTTGTGGGCACTGCCTCACAGCACATTGCATGCATCTGTCAGCTGCCCAGGATTGGTTCCTGCCCCCACTGAACTGAGAAATGAGTTTTAGGGTCAAATTCCTCACTCAAAAATTCATTAATCTCCTCCAGTGGCTGGTTACATTTTTTTTTTTTTCAGTCCTCAGCCCCCTGAGCAAGAATACCTAGGGTTTGTTCAGCTGTCACTCTTTGTTCTTCGGCCTAACATGCTCCCAGCGTGGGTTTCTCTCCTCTGTCTTAGGGCCTTGTCTGATGTTACATTAACTCCGTGGGCATTCTGCAAAGCCTGGAGCTAGGAGTTCATATCCCAGGAAGGTTCCCCTCACAGACTTCACATTCAGGAAGCCAAGATAAGGGCTTGGTACTTGACTGACAGCTGTACATTGCCTTTTTCCTTTTCCTGAGAGGATGGAGCCACTAGGATAGAGATGGGGTGTGTGTGTGTGATAAACTATTAAGCTTTTTGAGTTATGAAATGTTTTGAAGTAAGAAATATGTGCAATGTGTATTAATTTACATTCTGGTATTGAATGCTTTTCATATAGGTGTTTCATATAGGTGTATGTGTACATTTCAAGAAGGTGACAGAAACAGCTAAAAGGTGACCCCATTACAAGTACCTTCTTGAACAGTGACAGGAATGCAAATCCCACATTCACAAGTTTTGTCAACAGGGTGATATTAATCTGTTCAAATGATCTAAGGACATCGATTTTCCATTACTCCTCTAAAACAGTGTCGCATGAACTGGGATCATCGGAAGGGAGGGAGTCTGAGAGTATTTCTATTTGGGTGTCTGAGTTACTAAGGGAGACAACACCACCAGCAGAATGCAAAATGTTTGGAATCTTAAAAAAAGTTAAAAATAAAGCAGGGACATATGGAAGCAACAGCAGGACTTGTGCTCAGACTCCAAATCAGTGCAGAGCATGGGGTGTCTGGAGTTAGGTGCCTCTTGCAACTCTGCCAGGCTACCCTCTACTACGGAAGGCAAGGAGGGGCGGGAGACCTCTGTAGTGTTGCTGAGTAGGGATGGCAAAGGCTGCATCTTCTATCATTCAGACACAGAATTGCTTTAAGTAAATGATAAAAAAACTCATTGAATCCCACTATTCTAGCCCAACAATTGCTTTTCTTTCTTCCAGTTTAATCCATAGCTTCAATCCCATAGGGACATTTTTTTCTTTTTTAATTTTGCTGCCATACTGCATAAGTAATTGTATGACTTGCTTTTAGGAAAGGAAAACTTCAGGAATATTTATTTCAGGGACATTTTCCACGTTGTTCCAAAGGCTTTATGTTTATCATGTTTAATGACTGAATAATACTCCATTGACTGGACGCTTCGTAATTTATATACCAATTCCCTTGTTGTTGGACGTTTAGGAAGGCTATTGTTTTTGGCAGACTTCTGCTGCTGCAGAATTCCCAGTGTGTGGGCTGAGATGGAAAAGGAAAGATCATTCCAGGGCAAGCCAAGATTAGATGCTGGGGAGCATGTGGACAAGATGCCAAAATTTAGTCTATGGAGCAGAAGTGGAGTTGGGAGTGGATCAGGGTTAGAATCCAGTCTAGTACAGGAGAGCTTATTCCCTACCCCTTCTTGTTTCACTTATTTGTTCCCTTTTATCTCCATTCACCGATCCTACTACTCCTCTTATCTTTCCATAAATAAGCATTCCAAAGTGTTTTCCAGAAGTAGCTATCCAGAGGTTATTTGTAATTCCAGTGAGGGTCATTGGGGCAGGCTTTCTACTGGGCTCCTGCCAGCATGGGGGTGAGGGGTGGGAAGGGCATGGGGAAAACCCTGGTCAGAGGTGCTAGGTGGATAACGCTGCTTGATGCTGGAATTTACCTGTGCATAGATAAAAGATACAGTCTTTAAAATCAGTTTCTCATTAGTGAAGGTAGACTGAGCTATGCTAATAGAAGATACCAAATATTTAGTGACTAAAGGACAAGTGGTTTCTTTGTCTTCTAACAGCATAAGGCTGGTGTTCAGGTCAGTGGGGTGGAACTTCTCCATGCAGTCATTCTAGTCTGCTCTCTTCAATATGTGGCCTTCTAGGATCTCTCTGAGTATCTCCACTCCTGCCCACAAGAAGGGCAAAGAGAATGAAGGAGCATGAATGGGAAATCATGTGGGCCTAGTTTGCAAGTGGAGACATCACATCCATTCACATGCCATTGTAGAGAACACAGCCATGCAAGGAATGTGATCTAATGGCATGGGAGCCTGGGAAATGTGGTCCCAAAGAGAAAGAACAAACTTGGGGGGCAGTTAGTGGATCTATCCAACCAGTGGCAGTACATGTGACATTTTGGCCCCCCATCTGCCTCTTTCTCTTTTGTCTTATTTCCCAGTTGGTTCAGAATTTTTGCAAACAAGGGCACCCTCTGAGAACTCCCTAAAAGACTCCAACAAAAATTATTTTGGCAACGCACTGGTATTACTGATATGAATATACTCTCTCAGCGATGTGAGGGAATGGAGGAGGGAGGTTGGGGAAAGCTTGAGAAAAGAAGAGGTAGAAAATACTTCTGTGCAATGGGATCTATCTAAAAGTCATGCAAGGTCATACCCACCATGGGGCCATGTTCTCTGTTCTTAAAGGTACAACTTTATCTTTATTCACAGCTCATAGGCAGACATTTCAGTTGCATGGACCAGCAACTATTCTTTAGCTGGTTATTTTATTTTATTTTGTTTTATTTTATTTTAATTTAAACTCAATTAGCCAACATGTAGTACATCATTAGTCTTTGATGTAGTGTTCAATGATTCATTAGTTGTGTACACCCAGTGCTCATTACATCACGTGCCCTTCTTAATGCCCATCACCCAGTTACCCCATCTTCCCACCCACCTCCCCTTCTACAACCCTCAGTTTGCTTCCCAGAGTCAAGAGTCTCTCATGGTTTGTCTCCTTCTCTGATTTCTTCCCATTCAGTTTTCTCTTCCTTCCCCTTTGATCCTCTGCACTATTTCTTATATTCCACATATGAGTGAAACCATATAATTGTTTTTCTCTGATTGGCTTATTTCACTTAGCATAATACCCTCCAATTCCATCCGTGTCGATGTAAATGGTAGGTATTCATCCTTTCCGATGGCTGAGTAATATTCCATTGTATATATAGACCACATCTTTTTTATCCATTTATCCGTTGAAGGGCATCTCAGCTCCTTCCACAGTTCGGCTATTGTGGACATTGCTGCTATGAACATTGGGGTGCACGTGCCCCTTCTTTTCACTACATCTGTATCTTTGTGGTAAATACCCAGTAGTGCAATTGCTGGATTGTAGGGTTAGCTGGTAATTTTAAATTCAGACTTTCCTACACGTTTCCTCACCTTCATTCAGTGAATCAACACTTACTGGGTTCATGAAACACCTTCTATTCTAGTGCAACTAGTAAATATAAAATATCAAAGGACATCAAAGTTTCAAAATAAAATGAATTTGAAATTGTCAGAATCAAAGATAAACTATGAGTTATAGAATGCTTTTAGGATAGAAGTGATTGAAAAAAATGACAAAATAAAATTTGATAAAACAAAAGCTAAGAGAGCTCTTAAGTTCTAAAAGTAGGTTAGGCAACTGAGTGGATTAAAAATAACTACTTTCTTCTTAAAAAGCATTTCACTAATCATGAGCCAGAGAGAAACAAGCAGGTGGAGCATCTTCTATGAGTTCAAGAAGGTGTTTGCCAATAGCAGTCTTTACAAGGGCAGGGAGAGAAGAAACTCTGTTCTGTATTTCTCCGGTCTGTGCTAACCTGCTTCCTTGCTGTAGCCCTGTTCTGAATTCTAAGCCCTTCGTGCCTAGTAAGCAGCAGTAAGCAGACTCCCTGAACTCAAACTCGGCAGCTCCGTTTGGACTGTGTGACCCCACATCCCACTGGCTTTTGGGAACTCTGGGGTATGAACAGGAATCCTCACAAGGGCCACCTCTCATTGGGTGCCTACCGTGTGCCAGCCACGAGTGAGAGTCACTTTATGGCCATGTTACATTCAGTTCTCATGGCCTCCCTGAGAGGGAGGCACTATTGTTTCTTCCACTTTGCATATTCATAAAACTCAGGCTCCAGATATCGAGCTTCCCTGAGGTTACATAGTGAATTAGGGGCAGGTCTGGGATAAGAAGCCAGGGTCATTAATACCCGAACTTGAGCAAAAGCGATTACGCTCTGCCACCTTTCCTTAGAGCCACAGAGCAGGTGCAGGCCCACATTCTCAAGTTACAATATGCACACCCTTATTGTTGTTGTTGTGTGTGTGTGTGGTTTTTTTTTTTTTTAGTAAAAATACTGTCTTCATTTAAAAAATCCTCCTCTCCATGTCCCTAAAACCAAACCAAAATCATTTACATAGGTATCTCCTGAGATATTTGTTGCCTAAAGTATTTAAGATGAAGAGGTGTGTAATTTGCATAAGGCACCTCAATTTTTCACACTAGGGGCACCTACCTCAGAGACATCTTTTCCATTTTAAATGAGATGAGGTATAAGGAAATCTCTGTAAACTAAACAATTAAATACAAATGATTATTGTAATTGCTATGTGAATAAATCTGGAAACATATGAATGTGTTATGAAATATTTTATGATAAAAACAAGTAATTTGGTGAGGAAATGCTTCCAAAAACTTTTTAGGTCCTCCCCAGTTTTTCCCCAATCACTCAATTTATGCATTATGCACTTTTTTGAGGGAGTTTCTTGTCCACCATCTGTCATCTGAGCCTCTGGGATTGTGTACAATCCAACAGAAGAGTGAATTGCAGTGGACAACCTGCGATAAGATTTTGTGGTTTTGGTTCAAAGACTCTTCTAGAAGGATGGAATATTAACGCTCTGCAAATGAAAAGCTGTTAATTGGCTGGCAGAGAATTAGACTGGTCTTATTTTTCATCAAGGCTTAACTCCTCTAACTACCCGTATTGTACTCTTAGACTGAAATGGATCACTGTGTTAAAATAAACACCCTCCTCTTATTATCTGAAGTGTTTTAGCTCAGTAATTTTAAATGAAACCTTGTCATTTTAAAAGTTCAAGAACTCTTTAGGTCTCGGCAAGGATTTGTGGATCCTATTCTGAAAAGTTGAAACGGAAGCCATTCATTAAATGTCATTATTAACCAAACAATCTTGATGAGTGTAGATCTACTGAGCGAAATGTATGCAGATTTTCCTCAGAAATAAAATAACCGAACATTGTTAGAAACAACTGTGAGGTTGAGAAATCACAGTTCTGTCTGTCTCCAAATCCTTCCAAGGCTCCTGGGCCTAAACACAAATAAGAAGTGGCAGTTTCCTCTTAAATAGAACAAAATGCATTCTGTAGTCTGGCCGTGAAGTTATACTTAATGGCAAAAGAACTAACCGAATCTGTAACAAGTGATGCCTTTCCCGGGCTCTTGATTTCCTTGTCTTCCCATGCACATGGGTTTCCAAAGGCAACGTCCGCCTTGCCTCCTACTTTCTTTAGCTGGGTATTTTTGTGTGAGATGTTGTTGTAGTATCAGTCATACCTCGGTCTTCAGCCAATTCAGCAGCGTTCCCATGGAGACTGTTGACAGCAGAGAGTGTGAATTGAATCATCCAGTCATCCCCAGAGCTTGCTGTGCTCCTGTTGTTGTGAGAGCTTGGTGGTCTATACCCAGCCCAGCAGTACCATGATTGGTGCCATCATTACTTTTCTAAGCCCCTTGGCCAACAAGGCATTATAATCAACATTTTACCGACTGCCTGTAATACTGTAATAGCCCCCAGCTGGGTTCCCTGATTCCATTCCTGTCCCTCTACAATCTATTTTCTGCTCAGCCACCAGAACGATCCTTCAAAAATACAAAATCCAGTAATGTAAAATGGGGCAGTTGCTGTGGAAATGGTAGGGTGGCTCCTCAAAAAATTTAAAAATAGAATGGCCATATGAAAATAACATATGGTCGTATTACTCTTATAAGGCTTTTCTGAACCACTCTGTCTAAAACGGCACCCTTGTCCCTCTGTTCTCGTACTCTAGGTTTGTTTTCCTTCACAGTACTTACTACTCCCTGATCATTTTTTTGTACGTGTATTTGTTTGTCTATATTTGTCTATCTGTCCAACTAGAACATTCGCTCAGTGAGCTGGAGGATGTTGTCTGTCCTGTTTATCACTGTATCTCCAGTGCCTGGGCCCGGTGACTGTTGTTGAATGAATGATGAAAGAATGAATAAATGAATCTTCTCCAAAGAGGGTGCAGGGAAGGGATCGGAGGGTCTAAAGCAGAGGGCAGATGACTGTGTCTGGACAGCTGTATGAGTGGCTAGGTGGGTATGGTCCCTTGTACAACTAGGTCAGTCCTCCCCCTCCTCTCACTTAATAGAATTTAGGGCCACCCTGGGTGTTTGGGGAGACTGAGGAGGGCTGCTATTATCACCTTCTCTTATTGCCTGCATTGCCTGACATTCTTCAGTTAACACCTTCCTGTTTCCATGTCTTGTCTGGATCTCTGCCTCTGAACTTGGGTTTCAAAGAATTAAAATCTGAGCCTGCCATCTGCATTTTGACAAAGGCAAGCCCAGCTGCTTACAGGTGGTGTCGTTGCCACCACCTCTAGCAGAGGTGCCAGCCACTTTACTGAACTTTGTTCAGAGAACGGAGGAAAATGCATGTCTGGTCTTTCTACTTTAGGCTCCAGTGTTTGATAAAACGTTTGCCTCTTCTCCTGTCTTGAACCCTTGAGGGCCAGGCATGTTCTTAATTCAAACCTTAACCTTTGACCCTTCACCTCTCCCTCCCAGGCCCAAGTGACTCTTTATGTGCAGCTGGATTATTTTTTAATACCTATTTAATACTCCGGAGCTCTTCCTATAGTAATAGTCTCTATCACCTAGAGTAATCTGCCCGCATCCACACCAGAACAGCTGTGATGACCTGTCAGTTGTCCCGGGGGTCACTTTAACTTTGTTTTGGTTGTGACACAGGATCGGGGCCTGGGAGTCCTCATTGGAGTCCAGGCTGATATCCAGCCCAGATACATTTGCACTTGGAAAGCCGATCACACACATGTGGTCGAGTGTTTTGTTTTTTTTTCTCAGATGTTTTTGTTTCATCCATTAAAGTTGAAATCAAGCCTGGAATGAGTTTTTCGGGCTTTTACTAAAATGGAAGAAGGTGAGTTATCAGATGTATAGATTAGAAATCCATAAAATTCTCTTTCTAAACTTAAAAGTTGTCAGGGCCCATTTTTATCCAAACTGGTATGGCTTCCTCGAGGAAAAGATGTCTAAGGTGAGAGCAGAGGAGGAGTAGGTCTCCTCTGAGCAGAGAATGGGGGAGGAGGGAGTGCAGTGGAGAAGAGAGAGAATCAGGTATGCTAGGGAAGCCACAGGCAGCTCAGCAGGCCTTCCGTGGGGTAGGTTTCATGGGCAAGAGCTGAGCAGGGAGAGCAGACACCAGGCCGTGGAGGGCTTGATGACTCATGTTAAGGGTTCAGAATTGTACTCTGAAGGCAGTGGGAAACAGTGAAAATATTTAAAGCTAAAGAGGGGACAATTTTTTTTTTAATTAAAAAAAAAGTCTTCCTTGGGGTGCCTGGCTGGCTCAGTTGGAGAAGTGTGTGATTTTGATTTTAGGGTTGTGAGTTTGAGTCCCACACTGGGTGTAGAGATTTCTTAAAACTAAAATCTTTAGGGGCACCTGGGTGGTTCAGTCGGTTAAGCGTCTGCCTTTGGCTCTGGTCATGATCTCAGGGTCCTGGGATTGAGTCCCGCATCGGGCTCCTTGCTTAGTGGGGACCCTGCTTCTCCCTCTGCCTGCAGCTCCCCCTGCTTGTGCTCTCTCTCTCTCTTAAATAAATAAATAAAATCTTAAAAAAAAAAGAAAAAATATGTTCTCATATTCACAATAACAATGGTCTGCTTCATTGCAGGACTGGGCATATATAATAATAGGGAGCACTTAATAGCTCAAGTGGATCAAAGTACCATTTTGGTTCTGTCCCACTGAGTAGAATCTCATATATATTTGGTGACTGGACTAACTCCATGGGAGCTGAGATGTACTGAACCATTTTTGTGATATCCCCAGATCTCACTAAATAAGAAAAGATCCCACACAAGAAGAGATAACAGTCTGTCCATAAATTATATCTGTAGGTTCTTTCTTTGGTGTAAGGTGGAAGAAGAGGCCCTTTCCAGAGTACGTGCATACAAGTATTCTTGTAGTCTAAAGATTGCTGGATTGATATTGTGTCTGCTATAATGAAAATAAGGTGTATATCAAAACCACTGCCAGATTAAGGAACTTCCACAACTTGTCTCAATTCTTCAAATAATGGAGCAATTTCCTTTTCGAGGCTGACAGTTAGTCCTGTACTGGCATTACTGCTGGCTATGAAGCCCACCACCAAAAGTCAATGATTGCATTGAACGGCGTGGTAGGTATTATAGTAACAGATAATACTTTTATTTTTTGAAAGTCCAAGTTTGCTCCCTTGGTTTGTTGCAAGGGCAAAAGTAGGTAAGAAACCAAGTCTGAAAGCATGCTCTGAAGCACTATCATTGGCTGCTTTAATAACAGGCACTGTGTGTGACATGACAATAGCACGGAGCCCTTCAACACCGAGTAATTGTTTATACAGGAATTGCCTTAGGTCATCTGCCATGATGAACCCCTTCCTCCTGCAGGATCTCCCTTCCTGGCTTTCTGGGCTGCTGTGTTCTCATAGCCCTAAATTCAAGGACAGCTTCAAAGACAGTGTGGATCTTAGGGTAGTTTTATTTTTAACTTTTTGAGGAGCCTCCATACTGTTTTCCAGAGTGGCCGCACCAGTTTGCATTCCCACCAACAGTGCAAGAGGGTTCCCCTTTCTCCACATCCTTGTGAAAAAGGCAATCTTTAGGAGCATCTGGGTGGCTCAGTGGTTAAGTGTCTGCCTTCGGCTCAGGTCATGATCCCAGGGTCCTGGGATTGAGCCCCACATCAGGCTCCCTGCTCAGCGGGGAACCTGCTTCTCCCTCTCCCTCTGCCTGCTGCTCCCCCTGCTTGTGCTTTCTCTCTGTCAAATAAATAAATAAAATCTTAAAAAAAATAAAATCTTTAAAAAAATCTTCCTTTTGCTACTGAATGAGCTATGAATCACAGGGGAGATTTGAAGGTTGGGTGGAGGTTATAATAGTAGAGAGGCATGGGGAGCCTGGGTTGCTCATTTGGGTTAGGCGTCTGCCTTCAGCTCAGGTCATGATCCCAGGGTCCTCGGATGGAGTCCTGCATGGCATCTGGCTCCCAGGGACCCCGCTTCTCCCTCACCCTCTGCCTGCTGCTTCACCTGCTTGTGCTCTCTCTCTCTCTCTCTGTCAAACAAACAAACAAACAAATAAATAATAAATAAAATCCTTAAAAAAATAGGACGGAGGCAAAAGATGGAGGTAGCTTGAACAAAAGTATGGAAATTGCAGTGGAGAAAAGTGGAGCGATATTTAAAATAGACTTTATCTCATTTCCTAATCATTATTTTTTTAACAGACTTTATTTTTGGGAGCAGTTTTAGGTTTCCAGAAATATGGTGCAGAGTTCCATACACCAACTGCCTCGGCGCCCCCCTTCACATGTACACTGTTGCTCCTGTTATTAACATCTTGCCATTAGCGTGGTACATTTGTTACAATGGATAAACTTACTGATAAATGATTAGTACCTAAAGTCCATTGTTTGCATTAGGATGTATTCTTTGTATCATACAGTTCTATAGGTTTTAACAATTATTGCACAGAATAGTTTCACTGTCCTAAATATCCCTTATGTTCTGCCGATTCATCCCCTCCTCCTCCTGCTAAAACCGTGGAAACCGGTGATCTGTACGCTGTCTTGCAGTTTGCCTTTCCAGAGTGTAGTACAGTTGGAATCACACAGTACAGACAACTTTTTCAGCTGGCTTCTTGCACTTAACAGTGTGCACTTAAGGTTCCCCTGTGTCTTTTCATGGCTTGATATGCTCTTTTTTTTTTTTAAATCACCAAATAACATTGCATTGTATGGATGTACCACAGTTTCTCTCTTCACATACTGAAGAACATCTTGGTTACTTCTAATTTTTTGCAATTATGAATAGAGCTGATATAAATATACATGTGTGGGTATTTGGGTGACATAAGTTCTCAGTTCTTTTGGGTAAATACAAGTAGTGTGATTGCTGGATTATATAGTAAGAGTATGTTTAATTTTGTAAGAAACTAGCAAACTGTCATCCAAAGTGGCTATACCATTTTGCATTCCTACCAGCAATGAATGAGGGTTCTTGTTGCTCCCAGCCTTGTCGGCATTTGGTGTTATTGGTGTTTTGGGTTTTAGCCATTCTAATAGGTGTGTGGTAGTATTTCATTATATCAATTTGTAAGTCCCTGATGATATATGATATCGAATATCTTTTCCTATGCTTATTTACCATCTGTGTGTCTTCTTTGGTAGATATCTATTCAGATATTTTGCCAATTTTGAAGTTAGGTTGTTTATTACTGTTGTTTTAAAGTTCTTTTTATTATAGATTCTAGTACTTTCCCAAATGTTGATTTTACAAAGATTCTCTCTCAGACTGTGGATTGTATTTTCATTCTCTTGATAGTGTCTTTTGCAGAGCAGAATTTATTTCAGTGAAGTCCAGCTTGTAATTTTTTTCTTTAATGGATTATACTCTTGGTGCTGTACCTAAAAGGTCATCACCACACCCAAGGTTACCTATATTTTCTCCTGCATTATCTTCTAGGAGCTTTACAATTTTGTGTTTTACATTTAGGTCATTTATCAAGTTCAAGTTAACTTTTTATGAAAGGTATAAGGTCTTGTTTTAACTCATTTTCTTGCATGTAGATGATCAGTTGTTTCAGCACTATTTATTAAAAAGACATTTCTTTCGCCATTGAATTACATTTGCTCCTTTGTCAAAGATCAGTTGACTATATTTGTACAGGCATATTTCTGGATTCTCTCTTCTGTTTCATTGATCTTTCATCTGTTCTTTCACCAACATCATACTGTCTGGATTATTGTAGCTTTACAATAAGTTGGGTAATGTCAGTCCTCGACTTTGTTCTTTTGCTTCAGTATTGTGTTGGCTGCTCTGGGTCTTTTGCCCTTCTACAAAACTTTATTCAGTTTGTCAATATCCACAAAATAATTTGCTGGGATTTTGACTGATATTGCATCGAATCTACAGACAAGTTGGGAAGAACTGATATCTTAAGAATATTTAGTTTTCCCATCCACAAACATGGAATAGCTCTTAATTTCTTTAGATCTTCTTTGCATCCTTCATCAGAGTTTTATAGTTTTTCTCATATAGAGCTTATATATATTTTGTTAGATTTATGCCTAGAAATTTTATTTTGGGAAGTGCTAATGTAAATAGTGTTGTGTTTTTGATTTCATATTCCAATTATTTATTACTGGCATATAGGAAAGCAATTGACTTCTGTATATGAAATGTTAAGTAGATGTTAGTTGTAGGGTTTCTGTAGTTTTTTTTTTTTTTATCAAATTGAGGAAACTCTCCTGTATTCATAGTTTGCTGAAAGTTTTGTCCTGAATGCAGTTGGATTTCACCAAATACTTTTTCTTGATACCATCATGTAACATGATTTTTCTTCTTTAGCCTATCAATGTGATAATGGATTACATTAATTATTTTTCAAATGCTATTCCAGTCTTACACATCTGAGATAAATCTCATTTGGTCATGGTGTATACTCCTTTTATGCAATGTTGTATTTGATTTGTTAATATTTTCTTGAGGAGTCTTCCATCTATGTTCATGAGAGAGATTGGTCTGTAATTTTCCTTATTTGTAATGTCTTTGTCTGGTTTTGGTATTAGAGTAATTTTGGCCTTATAACATGAGTTAAAAAGTGTTTCCTCTTTCCCTATGTTTCTATTTTCTGGAACAGATTGCAGACAACCTATTAATTTTTTCTTTAAGTATTTGGTAGAATTTAACAGTGAAACCATCTGGGCCTGGTACTTTCTGTTTTGAAAGGTTATTAATTATTGATTCAATTTCTCCAATAGATAGAGGTCCTTTGAATTTATCTATTTCTCCTTGTGTGAGTTTTGATAGACTGTATCTTTGAAAGACTTGGTCCATTTCATCTAGGTTATCAAATTTATGGGAATAGAGTTGTACATAATATTCTTTTATTATCTTTTTTTTTCAAATAAGCTCTATGCCCAATGTGGGCTCAAACTCATGACCCTGAGATCAAGAGTCACATGTTCCACTAACTGAGCTAGCTAGGCACCCCTCTTTTATTATCCCTTAAAAAAAAAAGAAAACTTTATTTATTTAGGGGAGAGAGAGAGAGACAGAGCGTGTGCGTGAGCATGGGTGGGGGGAGGGGCAGGACAGGAGGGGGAGGGAGAGAATCTCAAGCATACTCTGCGCTGAGCACAGTGTGGGGCTCCATCTCATGACTCTGAGATCATGAACTGAGCTGAAACTAAGGATCCAAAGCTTAAGTGATTGAGCCACCCACGTGCCCCTTTATCTTTTTAATGCCCATCAGATCAATGGTGATGGCCCCCCATTTTTGATAATAGTAATTTGTGTCATCTATCTTTTATTTTTAGTTAGCCTAGTTAGAGATTTATCCATTTTGTTGGTCTTTTCAAAAACATACCTTTAGGTTTCATTGATTTATTCTGTTAATTTCTTGCTTTCAACTTCATTGGTTTTGGTCTATTTTTTAAATTATCTTATTCTGTTTAATTTGGATTTAATTTGTTCTTCGTTTTCTAGTTTCCCACAGTAGAAGCTTAGATTATTGAGTTTAGGTTTGTCTTCTTTTCTATTCTATGCCTTCAGTGCTATACATTTTTCTCTAAGCACTGCTTTTGCAGCATTCCACAAATTTTGATATTTTATTTTCATTTCCAATTAGCTCAAAATATTTTAAGATTTCTCTTGAAGACTTTTTTTGGCCTATGTGTTATTTAAAAGTATGTTGTTTGGGGGCACCTGGGTGGCTCAGTCAGTTGAGTGTCTGTCTTCAGCTCAGGTCATGATCCAGGGGACCTGAGATTGAGCCCTGTGTTCAGTTCCCTGCTCTGTGAGGAGTTTGCTTCTCCCTCTGCTCCTCCCCTCTGCTCGTGATCTCTCTCTCTCTCATGCTCTCTCTTTCAAATAAATAAGTAAAAATTAAAAAAAAGTTTATTTAATTTCTAACTATTTCAGGATTTTCCAGTTGTCTTCCAGTCATTGCTTTCCAGTTTAATTCCATTGTGGTCTGAGCATAATTTGTATGACTTATGTTCTTTAAAAATTTTTTTTTAAGATTTTATGTATTTATTTATTTGAGAGAGAAAGAGAGAGTGTGTATGTGAGAGAGAGAAAGATCACGAGCAGGGGTAGAAGTAGAGGGAGAAGCAGACTCCCCACTAGGCAGGAAGCCCAATGTGGGACTTGATCCCAGGACCCTGGGATCATGACCTGAGCTGAAGGCAGACGCTTAACTGACTGAGCCACCCAGGCACCCTAAAATTGTTAAGGTGTATTTTATGGCCCAGAATATGGTCTGCCTTGGTAAATGTTCCATGCAAGCTTGAGAAGAATGTGTATTATAATGTTGTGGGATGAAATATTTTTAAGAATGTCAATTATATTTCTTTGACTGATGTTGCTATTCAGTTCAACAGTACCCTCGTTGATTTTCTGTCTGTTAGCTCTGTTAATTACTGACAGAAAAAGGATAGATTTTTTTTGAAATGTATGAGCCTTTGGATTTTAGCCATTCCAATACGTGTGTAGCATCATCTCGTTGTTTTAATTTGTTTTATTTTAATCTTGAAACAATCTTATGCTTATAGAAAAGTTCCAAATACAGTACAAATAATTTTTTCTCTTCTTAACTATTTGAAAGTAAGTTGCTTATTTAATGTTCCATCATCCTTGAACACTTTAGGGTGTATTTCCTAACAACAAGAATATTTTTCTCCATGAACACAATATAACCATTTACATCATGCTCCCAAATCCTCTTAGTCAACAGTACTAAGGGAGAGACATATACACATGCGTATGTGTGTGTATATGTGTATGTATATATATATTAAAAATCGCAAGTTCACACCTGTTCCTCCAATTCCTAATCCAACATGTCAGGGGTTCAATCTTGTTTTTTCCGTCTCCATGCTGGTAACTCCCTGTTCTCATCTCACTTCTGCTCCCGCACCCTGGGCCACTGGCAGCTTTCCACCACCCCCACATATTGATGTTGATGCATGCCTTTCCTGTCCCCACCTAATGGCTTTTGTGCTGAATATTCAGAAAAGGAAGGGAAGAGAAGAACAAGGTGAAACGTAGAGGAGCAAATGAATAAATCTGAGAGAGATTAGGAGATAGAATATATAAAACTTGGTGATTCATCAGATGTGGTGGTGAAGAAGGAACAGGAATGACAGCTAATACTCAGGCATGATTCAGGTAGAGGACAGAACAGGAACAGCCTTGGTCAATGTGTGGGAATGAGATGGAAATGGTGGAAATGCAGCTTAAGAGAGAAATATGGCTTAGAATACAGATTTTTGTATTCATCAGATTGTATATAACATTTGAAGACATAGAAATGGATGACATTTCCCCCAAGAACATGCATATAAAATAAAAGAGAAGATATCTTAGAGAAGAAATCTGGAGAGTACTCTAATTTAAGAGATGGGCTGAGAATAGGAATTGGCTATCGTGTCATGGAAGTCCAGGAAAGGCACTCAACTCAATCAACTGCTACCAGCACCTCAAGTAAGATAAAGATAGAAACATGCCTCCTGGATTCAGCAATAAGACGATTAGTGACTTTCAAAATGGTTTGAGTAGATAGGAATGTTGGTAGTGGGGGACAGTGATTGAAAAGGGAATGTTAGTTTAGAGAGTGTAGGAAGTAAGCAGATGTTTCAAGAAACATGTCTGTGAAACAGAAGAGAATAATAAGAGTCTAAGTGGGTAGGGGGTAGACAGCCAGAACTGATGAGAGAACGATGCCAGTTTAAACATTGATGGGAGATGTTGAAGACCCGGATATGAGGGGAAATAAATACTGTCGGTCTCTGATGAGGCTAGATGTCAGTCATTCTCATACTTGAGAGAAATATCACCTAAAAATGCCTAATTTTTTGATGCCAAATCTAGAGATACTGATTTTGAGGTCTGGACTGAAGCTTCTGTACCTTGTCAAGCCCCCAAGATGATAAGGATGTTGGTGTTGCACAGATAATACTTTGCAAAATAGTAGAAGTTAAAGGTATATAGAGCACATCAATGGGATTCCCTGAGGACAGAAAAATGGATATTTAATCCTTTTGTGACAGGACCAGGTGTAGGCATATGTGTTGGTTGGGAATAGAAAGTTTAGTGGTTCTTGTCTGATGAGTTCTATTTTCTCTATGAAATAAGAGGTGAATATTCTCCCTGAGAGTGAGGGGTCCAGATGTTTGAAGAGAGTGGCAAAGATTGGAAATAGCTAGGATGGAGAATGGGAGAAAGTGTGCACTAATAAAATAAAGAAGTCTTTTGGAGAAGTCTGGGAACCCAGCCTAAGTGCATAAATTATGACCTAACAGCAGCCACTGTCTGCATTGTTTTTTCAAGAGTCTCTAACTAAACCTAATATTGCAGTATTTGCACGGAGAAAATGGTCACTTGGGTTGGTCTAGGCTTTGTATTTTTGAGGTATAAAAGATAGAAAGATGGGGCACCTGGGTGGCTCAGTCAGTTAAGCATCTGCCTTCGGCTTGGGTCATGATCCCAGGATCCTGGGATCCAGCCCTGCATCGGACTCCCTGCTCAGCGGGAGCCTGCTTCTCCCTTTCCTGCTCCCCCTGCTTGTGCTCATTCTCTCTCTCTCTCTCTCTCTCTGTCAAATAAATAAATAAATAAATAAATAAATAAATAAATAAGATCTTTAAAAAAAAACAAAGGTGATAGAAGAAAGGAGTTGTATTTGGTGCAAAAAAAATTTTGAGCTGATGAAATCCAAAATGAAAGAGAAAAGAAGTAAAGGCAAAAGGGCTCTAATGAGGCTGAGAAAAATGGAGCAGAGGTCCCAGCGAAGCCCAGAGTGGAAGAACAGAGCTTTGTGGTTATTGGGGGAATATTTAATTGGACAATGTCAGAGTTTCAGCTGTTCTGGGTGAAGCTGAACTGTGTAGGATGTGGTCATGGGAGCAGAATAATAAAGTGGAGTTGAGGTGAAGATCACTAGAGATACAACAGGGGGAGAAACATAGACGTTGGGGCCTTTGGAGGGCTGTGTTCGATAGCTTTACATCTCTAGCACACAGGAAATAGGAAGTGCCAAACTGTGTGTGCATTGGTATTTTTACCTTGAATGTGAATTTAAGTCAATGCCTTACATCTGTAGAGAAAGAGACTATTTAGTGTGACCTTCAATTATAGAATGCCTGTGTCACCTCAAGGAACCCAAAGGCCCAGAAATCAGATCACTTACGTTACCTTTCTCTGCTTGGGGTAAGAATAGCTTGGATAAAGGTACTAACACAGTATCATTCTTTTCTTCATTATGAGTAACTTAAAAATTGTTTTATAACAGTGTTTTTATAAGTATGGTCTTTAGACCACCTACGTAAAAATCACTTGTGGGTAACAGTTAAGAATGTATACTCCTGGGGTCAACCCCTAGACTCATTAATAAAGGTAAATAGAGTGGGGGCCTGAGAAGGGTGTAGCTAGAATTTGTATTTTAACTAGATCTTGAAGATATTTTTATGCATATACTACACACAAATATATACATGCCTGTATATGTGTGCTTTCCATGCACAAGAGCATGTAAGCCCACGTTGCTGATGCATGGGATTCATGCACAGACCCACATTCTCTGAAATGTGCCCTCTGTGTGCTTCAATGATGTACATTGCCCTTCTAGCAATTCTAGCTCCCTTTCTTACATAAGTGCTCATACAGCGAATACAGAGAGCAATAAAGTGACTTCCTGCTTATTACTCTGAGGGATACAGAATATTCTCCCGGGGATTTTAAACAAATATTTTGACAGATTTTACCTTTGGTTGAATTACAGAGCTTGATTCCATGATATCTACCCCCAGAGAGGGCATAATCTTTAAACTCTAAGAAATAAATATTACCTTCATTGGTTTTGTTCTTTAAACAAAAGAGTATATTAGTCAAGGGTGAACTGGTAGAGAGGAATTTCAGGTTTCCAAATGTCAAGAAAGAGACAACACTGCAGCCTACTTTAAGAAGAAACCACCTGTTCTAATTAACGTTTTTATCTTTGACATTTCCTGACTGCCTTTGTATGTCCCTGGGGCTATTATTTTAATTTGAGTTTAAAAATAAAAATCCAATATTCACTCTTACCCCCATTTTTATAGTTCAGCTAATCCCACCTAGTTTATTTGCTTTGTTGATTTACGTGGCTAATGCCGCTTATGGAAGGCAATCAAGGATGCTTACAACATTTTGCCTGTTTAGTTTAATGCTATAATCATCTGAGATAAAAGTATCAGTTATTTTGTTCCAATAGTGAACTCAATAAGTTTTTTTCCTTGGGGTTAATGTGTTCTCTTATTTCAGTTTTTCTTCCTCCCTTTCTCTTTATTTCCAAAAAGCATTGCATTTGTTCCCACGCTTCATTTCCTATTCAGAATTTGGATGTGGCCATTGACACCTATCAGATTCTCAATAACTTACTTGAAAGTTCTCCAGCTCTCCCAGCGCCTGCTATTTTTTAAAGGATTCATAGAAAAACCTGAAGTTCTAGCCAGTTTATATTTTGCAGCTGGTTTGGACTTCATAAAGCAAGTAGTGGCGTGATATTAAAAGAAAAAGGAAGGTGGAAAAAATAAAACGGTCATTTATTGAACAATACCTTATGCTAGAATATGTACTAAATGTGCTATATTGTATTGCATTTAATCTTCACCAAAATTTTTGCAATTGGGATATGCTCACTACTGTTGCAGATTAAGAAACAGATGAGGCTCCGAGAGGAAAAGCAATTTACTTATGTCCTCCTTTTTCATCACATAATTCCCGAACTACTTATATGGTATTTTTCTTTTTTTAAAAAAGATTTTATTTATTTATTTGATAAAGATAGTGAGAGAGCAGAGGGAGGGGCAGGGAGCCTGACGTGGGGCTGGATCCCAGGACTCTGGGATCATGACCTGAGCCGAAGGCAGACGCTTAACTGACTGAACCACCCTGGCGCCCCCAAACCATTTATATTTTCAATATCTGTATCTTTCCATTTTCCTTGCCTTATTATATGAACATGTTAAAAAATCTCAGAACCTAAGAAAACAAATCTTCCTTTGATGGTAATTCTGTATCGCCTGATTTCTTCACAGCCAGCATCTTGCTGGAGCAGTCTCCCGTCTGCTACAAAGTCTTCTTTGTTTTTGCTTCTTTACTACCCTGAGTTCATTCTGAATGGACAGCAATGTGGCTTCAACTGTACCCTTCCAACAGCTAAGCACCTGCATCAGCACAAACCGTAGGCCACTCGGGTCCTCATTTTGCTGACCATGCCCTCATGAAAAAGCTTGACTCGCTACTGGGGTTGTTATCAAGATTAAAACACTTAATTAAAGAAGTTCAGAAGTGTTTTGAATGGCAGGTCGGAAATACATATATATTTTATTTCTGCATGTTATCCTGTTTTGACATCTTAATAAAAAAGCCTTTCTGGTCAGGAGAGTCTGCCCCTCCCCAGACTAACCAATTCTTAGAGGTAACTGAGGGCCCAATTAAGAACATGGTCTTGTTGTATAAACCAATCCAGAGCCACACCTCATCTGTCTGGTCCCTGCACTCAGGAGGCAATATTCCTCTGCCTTAATTATCTCAGAGCCAGGTACCAGGTACATAGAGACCACCCCCATTGCCCCAAGCCATTAACATGTTTCAAAGCAGCCAGTCCTTAACTATTTACCGTTCTTTGCCTTTTCTGCAGAAACCTCAATAGAGGCCATAGCCTAAGTGTTCCCCCACTTCTTGTCTTGTCCTTTGACTGCTCCGGTGTTTTTCCACGTGGTGCTGTGTCTTCTGTCTCTAGGACCTGTGAATATACTGAACTCTGTTTTCCTGAACCTCTCTGTCTCTTCTCATGGCTGTATTTGACTGACCATCTCAAAAACAAATACAAACCAGAAACCCTCATTAAATGTTAGATGTTGCTGAAATCTGATGGCTGTTCTTATTTCTAGGCTTCGATGAACACAGTGAGCAGGGGCTCTAGTCACCCTACCAATTATACATTTTTAGTTTCTTTTACTAGCTTTTGTTTTCATTACTGCCCTTAGACTCAGGCAGGAGGGATCTTTGCTCAGCTTCCCTTACACATTTAAAAATATCTGTTATGTTGAGAAATAATACATGTATAGTAACATTCACTAATGATCAGAGTACAATTTGATAAGGTTTGACAGATATATAGAGCTGTGTAACCACCATGATCATGATACAGAACATTTCCATCATGCCCAGAATGTCCTTATGCCTCTTTGGAATCAGTCTTCTCCCACTTCTCTTGGTCCTTGGCAACGATTAAACTTTCTATCATTATAGTTTTGTCTTTTTAAGTTGTGTGTAAATGGAAACTATACGCTATTGAGGCAAAAGACTGTGTCTGGCTTCTTTCACTCAGCACAGTGGTTTTGAGATTCATCTATATTGTTTTCTATCAGTTTGTTATATTTTACAGCTAAGTAGCATAAGGTTATTGTTTTTTAAGGTTATTTATTTATTTGACAGAGAGAGAGACAGCCAGCGAGAGAGGGAACACAAGCAGGGGGAGTGGGAGAGGAAGAAGCAGGCTCCCAGCAGAGGAGCCTGATGCGGGGCTCGGTCCCAGAATGCCGGGATCACGCCCTGAGCCGAAGGCAGACGCTTAATGACTGAGCCACCCAGGCACCCCGCATAAGGTTATTTTTATTTAAATACCAGGCAGGGGACATTTATGTTATTTCCAGTTTTGAGCTGTTATGAATAAATGCTGTAAACATTTGAGCACAAGTCCTTGCATGGACATATTTTTTACGTCTCTGGAATCAATATCTGAAAGTAAGATATTTAAATCTTATGGTGAGTGGATGTTTATAAGAAGTGATAAACTGTTTTCCAAAGTGGCTGTTACTGTCTTGCATTTGCAAGCAATCTATGAGAGCTCCCATATCCCCACATTTCTTGCCAGCACTTAGTACTCAGTCTTTCTGATTTTAGCCATTCTAGTGAAAGTGTCCTGGTTTGTGGTTTTACTTAGTATTTCCCTGAGGACTAATGAAGTTGAGCACCCTCTTACGTGTATACTCGTCTTTCTTCTTGGATGATATATCTGTTCAAATCTTTTGTCCATTTTAAAAAAGTGGGTTGTTTTCTTTGTTTTATTGATTCACAAGAGTTCTTAAACATCCTAGATGTAAGATTTTTTCCTACATTTTCTTCTTGAAGTTTTGTAGTCTTCAGTCTAACATTTAGGTCTATGGTTTATTTCAATGGGAGTTGAAGATCAAGGAAAAATATATAATGTATATACGGATATCCAGTTGTTCTACCTTCATCTGGTAAAGAGCCCATCCTTTTCAAATTGAACTACCTTGGCCTCTTTGTCAAAAACCGATTGACCAAGAATATGTGGGTTTATATCTAGCATCTCTTCTGTTTCATTGAACTATCTTTTTCTAGTTTTTTAAAATGAAATCTTAGGCTTAGCTTGTGATTTGACACATATTCTTTTCTAATATAAACATTTAATGCAAAAATTCTTTCTAAATGCTGGTTTAGTTGTATTTCATAAGTTTTTGTATATTTGCATTTTTATTCAGTTTAAAATATTTCTTAATTTCTCTTTTTTTTTTTTCTTGGCCCATGTGTTATTTAGAGATATATTATTTAATTTCCATGTTATTTGAGAATTTTTTTCTGGGTGTCTTTTTGTTAGTCATCTTTAGTTTAATTCTGTTATAGTCAGAGAACAAACTTTGTATGATTTTAATCCCTTTAAATTTTTAATCTACTTGTTTAGATGAGTGTTGCAGTCTACTGCTGTGATACTGATTTTGTTCATTTTCCTTTTCAGTTCTGTTATTGTGGATTTGTTTGTTTTTTGTTCTGCCAATTTTGTTTTATGGATTTTGAAGCTCTATTAGTAGGTGCATTAAGTTTAGGATTATGATGTCCTCTATTACTACCTTTATTATTATGAAATATTTCTCTTTATTCCTGACAATATTTTTTTGTTTTGTTTTGAAATCTTTGTCTGATATTAATATAGCCACTCTACCTTTTTGTAGATTGGTGTTTTCATGGTATATCTTTAAATAGTCAATTATATTTCAAAGAGCTAAAAATGAGAAAAAATATATTTTCCCACATATTTATTATTTCTGGCATTCTCCATTCCTTTGTGTAGTTCTAAATTGTCATCTGGTATCATTTTCCTATGCCTGAAGTACTTCCTTTAACATTATTTGTAATTCAAGTCTCCTGCCAGAGGCAGGAGGATAAATCCAATCCCTATTACTCTTTTGTATTCAGAGGGAAAATCAGGGATTTCAGTCCTACTCTTCAGAGTTCTTCTCTGGCACTTATATGGGTGTACCCTTCCCCACAGTGTGAGGATTTTCTGGGGCCAAGAGGAGGTACTCACTCAGAACCTATGTTCTCCCTGCGCTTAGACCATATTCCTGATACTCAGGACCCAGGAATTTTCTATTTGAACATCACAAGTTGACTTTCAGCCCAGACCTCTACTCCTGGATCATCCTTTTGATGGACACAAGGGTGAGTATTTACTGTGGTAATACGGACAAAACTCAAATGTGCATGCTCGGGTATCCAACTGTGTGCTCAAGTGGTTCCTTGTAGTGTAGGATGGATCCAGGGGTGAGAAAAGAAGGAAAGTGGGACATAGGTGCCAGCTAATCTCCAAGGCACCATATGCCTTCATAGAATTCTGAGTCCAAAAATTCTGAATTCAATCTGGCATTCCAGGATGTTATAATAATATATTTTTCAAGGTAGGAGGCTGAAATGTATTGTATTTAACATTGTGTCCGCTTTAATTCACAACTTTTAAGTATTAGACATAGAATGTGGGCCTTTGCTTGTCCTCTTGCCCTAGGCCTGGCAAATGTTAGGTATGGGCTGGGTTTTTCTCCTTACAGTTCCCCTTTAAATGCATATATTTCTTGTATTTGCCCTTTATCCTCTTCTTTTTTCATTCTATAGACTTGATGATAATCTCTATTCCTAAAATTTCCACTAACACAGGTGTATGACAGTACAGAAATGCTTTAAGACTAGGTTCTAAAGAATCAGTGGAAACAAACAAGACAGACAAGACTGAAAATGGCTCTCTGGGTCGAGGAGGGGAAGAGAGAATATGCCATTAGGCAATAGTGTATCAAATTAATTACCAAGGGATGCCTGGGTGGCTCAGTCAGTTAATTGTCTGCCTTCGGCTCAGGTCATGATCCCATGGTCCTGGGATTGAGTCCCTCATTGGGCTCCTTGCTCAGCAGGGATCCTGCTTCTCCCTCTGCCTCTTGCTCCCCCTGCTGTGCTCTCTCTCTCTGTCTGACAAATAAATAAATAAATAAATAAATAAATAAATAAATAAAATCTTTAGAAAAATTTTAAAAAAAGAAACCAGTGAACTGAGAAGTTCGGGAATAAATTAGTAATGGCTGAATAGTATAAGGGATGAGTCTGTGTGCTAGATAGAACCAGGCTACCTTAGTCAAATTCTGCTCCCGCCACTTACTAGCTGTGAGGCCTTGCGTGTAAGTTTCCTAATCTGTTTGTGCCTCAGTTTCTTCATCTATACAATGGGTATAATAATATAACCATTTTGTAGGATTATTTTAAGAACCAATCATTTAATATATATAAGACAATTAGAAGAATGCCTGGCAAATAATAAGTTCTCAATGCATTTTAGCTGATATATTAAGGAAGTACATTTTCAGGGTTTCAGCTGTATTTTCTATATGTTTCTGTTGCCTATTTTAGAATTGGATAATCTTCACTTGCCAATATTAGGATAATTTGTGGCTTTAGCTGCATGGATTTCAAAGCTGGCTACATGTTCCCCAATCCTGTTACCTCTTCCTGGGCACATGTTAAGATGTTATTTTCCATCTTTCTTTGATGTTATGTTGGGGCTATGTGACAGAGTTCTGGAAAAAGAAATGTGTACAGAATTTATGTATATAATTTTTAGGCATGGTCACAAATCCTCTGGTTACACTCTTCTCTCTTCCTGCATCTACTGAGTAGATTATTCCAGGATTACTTTGAACCTGTAAAATGACAAAGCCACAAGATAGAAACACTTGGATTACTAAATCATAACTTACACTCAAGAGACTACCACCCAACCAAAAATATTCACAATGGATTTAAAAAATATTTTTATTACATTAAGCCAATAAGATTTTGGGTCGTTTGATACAGCAGTTAACCTATTCAAATATAAATGTTTATATGTTGAAGTAGGGTTCTTTCATAACAGAAATTTGAAATATATGTTATTGGCTTAGCAATTGGCTATGGTCAGTAAGGAAACTGAAATTGGCAGCTGGAAAAATGGTAATCTTATTATGCAGTGGCAAGACATTTTGTAAAACTTTTCCCTGTGAACACTTGGAAGGTGGAACACGTGCCTATTGAAATCGAACTCTAGGAGAGAAATGAGAAACATAACTCTAGTGGTGTGTGGTTTTTATTGGCTGTGTTTGGCCAAGGAAAAGCTTGAGAAAGAAATGTCTAGTTTGTAAGCATAAATGAAAGGGAATAGGGAGAGTCTGGGAAATTCAGTTCTGCAAAGTTGAAAAGTCAAGCTGTTTTTAGAATCTGGTGGGAAATGGAACTTAAAAGAAAAAAACAAACTTTAAGCACTTGCAGCTCGGTACAGCTTTCCAGGTGAATCAAGTGGTTCACGAAAAAGACGGGTTTAAGGACAGGGTATTCTCTATTCAAAAGTTATAGCCTCAAGGTACCTAAATTGAGAGAGATTAGTATGGTGGCAAGAAGCAGAAAGATAAAACATATTTGAGAATTATGTCTAGGAGAAATCTTTGAAGGTGGTTTCTGGCACATAAAATTGCTAGGAAGCAAATTGATCAGAAGCCTATTAAGCTTTTGAGGAATTTTCATCTCCAAATAAACCACAAACTAAACAAACACAAAAAAACCACACCAGTTTTGAACATTTCAGACTTCAAGTTTTTTTTTTTTTAAAGATTTATTTATTTATTAGATAGAGATAGAGACAGCCAGCGAGAGAGGGAACACAAGCAGGGGGAGTGGGAGAGGAAGAAGCAGGCTCATAGCAGAGGAGCCTGATGTGGTGCTCGATCCCATAACGCCGGGATCACGCCCTGAGCCGAAGGCAGACGCCTAACCGCTGTGCCACCCAGGCGCCCCTGAACATTTCAGACTTCAAACAACTGTTGAAACTTCAAATTTCCATAAACTTTAAGCTAACTTCCAAGGCTCCCAAAAGGCATGCTCCCTCTCTCCCACTTCACATGTGGCCAAAGAGAGTAATGGACAAGGTGGAACTCACAAAGGATGGGACCAGAGCCACAGAGAAAGATGGACAGGGACATTATTAGCATAAGAAAAACCTTACGAAACAGCTTTTCCTGCCACTATTTCAAGGTTCTTCACATTTTCTACCCGAAAGGACTTGAGCGTTGCTATAGATATTGACTTCTAGGCTTTTCCACTTGTTCCTTTTGTAAATGGGGGTGTTTATTACTGCTACAGTGCCTGTGTTCCACCATTGCATATTGTGTGTGTATGGTGGTGGACGGAAAACTCTTATCTTTTAATTTGTAGGTTACCAGAACACAGGGAACCATAACTAGTCCCAATGGAAGGACAATGCATCATCTGGAGATTCTGAACTCTGAACACATGTAATGATTGGGTGTGATTTGGGGTGGTTCTCATTAGTGAGGGCGTAAGTGTACTTTGCAGATAGGAGGAAGAGTGAGCTGAGAATTTGGTGGCCAGAAGGATGTCTATAGCAGAGACTGACTAAAAGCTCAGCAATCCTATTTCCTCTTCTTGAGTACACAAGAATAATGTATTTCTCTATGTCTCTTGAACTTAGATTAAAATCACCTGACCACCATTTGGTCAGTGGTACATCTTGGAAGTGATATGCTATTTCAGGACTGGCCACAAAACTCTATGTGCAAACCTTTCTCTTTTCCCTTATCTGCTGACTGAAGATGTCAGGGGTACCTTGAAGCCACAAGATGGAAGCAGCCTGGGTTTCTGAGATGCTGCTTGGAGAAAAGCTGCCAGGAGAACTACCCGGCCAGGGATGTGCACCTTGGAATTTATTTAAGCAAGAAAATACTTGATAACATTCAGTGATTTGGGGTGTATTTGTTCCAGCGGTTAGCATATCCTGAGTAATACACCACATCATATGTTGTGGAGAGTAATAATGGAGAGTATGATAGAGAGTAATCACTTAAAATGGCATCTTTGTTATTAGAAATGGAATGAAGGAAGTTTCTCATTCTGATCTCCAGAATAACCTTGAACCCTGCATGGGTTCAAAATATTGAGTCAGATGTTTAGAAGGGTAAATGTTTAGATGATAAATACTGGTGGTGTTCTGGAAGCTTATCTTAGTGGTGGGTATCTGAAGGGTAAACGTGAAAATCAATCAATGAGTTTACCACCCCTAATTTCCTTGTTTTAGAAAATAAACATTGTCTAGAGGAAAAAGGGAAGAGTATGATGCATCTGTTGGAAATGCTAGGTTCAAGGATATCCCATCTTTTCCCAAAGTTCAAAAACATTATTTTTGTGTGGGCCTGAATTCTGAAGATTGTTTAGGGTGAATATCGTTTAGGGTGAAGTATGTATGTGTGTTTCCCCAGGGTGTGCTATTCTCATGGCAGGGATATCTTTGAATATGGGCTGGAATGGTCCATGGAGATGTTGCAAGTCTAGAATTGAGAAAGCAGAACCAACTGTGGAAGAGCCTCATGGGACAAGTATTTGTTGGAGCACGTGTTCTAGAAGCTATTTTCTTTTCATCATTGTACTGTATTGCCAAGGGCCTAGATAATAGCTTGGGGAGTTTGGAAACCATAGAAAATCTTCACATCATACATATGATTATTAACTATTTTAGGGCAAAAAAGGTCTTAAACCATGAACAGATACTGAAGATAACATTGAAAGAGGCTTGCTTAAAGAATCAGTGCCTTGGGGTGTGTAGGTGGCTCAGTTGGTGAAGTGTCTGCCTTTGGCTCAGGTCATGATTCCAGGGTCCTGGGGTTGAGCCCCACATCGGGCTCCCTGCTCAGTGAGGAGCCTGCTTCTCCCTCTCCCTCTGCTTGCCGCTCCCCCTGCTTGTGTGCTTTCTCTCTCTGTGTCAAATAAATAAAATCTTAAAAAAAAAAGAATCAGTGCCTTGAGAATACACAACCATGTCAGTCTGTTCAAAGAAATCAGGTGAATTTTATTTTTTTTAAGATTTTATGTATTTATTTGAGGGAGACAGAGTGAGCAAGAGAGAGCACATGAGCGGAGGGAGGAACAGAGTGCTAGGGAGGAGCAGACTCCCTGCTGAGCAGGGAGCCCGATGTGGGGCTGGATCCCAGGACTCTGGGAGCTGAAGGCAGATGCTTAACTGACTGAGCCACCCAGGTGCCCCAAGAAACCAGGTGAATTTTATATGAGATTATTTTGGAAAGTCCAATCAAATTGGCATGAATTAATTCCTTGATGTCACTGATTTTATCTTGAACCCATTGCAATTAGACTTTTACTCCCATCTTTCCACTGAAATGACTTTCATAATGACCCCATTGATTCCATGTTGTTAATCCAAAGGTTACTTTTTAGTCATCTTACTTGGTTTTTCGGTTGCATTTGACATTTATCTTTTCCTTGGAATAACTTCTCCGTTTGGATTCCAGGACACCTCACTCACCTGGGTTTTCCTTAATCCCTCTTGGTTTGAGTTCTTATTTTCCTTTACTGGTTTCTCCTCATCTCCCTGACACCTACATAAATGTTAGCATTCCCCAGACTTACTCTTTAGATCTTTTTTCTTTTCTATCAACACTCATACATTTGGTGACCTCACCTACAATCTTGGTTTTAAATGCCGTCCATATGGTCATGATTTCCAAATCTATATCTTTAGACTGTACCTCTTCTCTGAACTCCAGACTCATATACCATAATACCTCTTGGATATTCACTCTTAATTCTTTTAGCAGCCATTTCAAAATTTACTCCTGATAGTCCCCTGCCAATCCTTCTTCTCAAGTGCTCTTTCCATATCCATAAACTACAACTCAGTCCTCCTGGTAGCTCACTATAACCCTTAATTCACCTCTCATTCCTCTCTTCATATGAAAGAGCAAGTCCTTTGTTTTCACCTTTAATATATATCCAGAATACAACTACTTTTCACTATCTTGGACTTCTGCTTATGATGAACTAGCTTATAGCCAAACAATCCTTCTTCAGAGAACAACAGAAAACCTGGATAAAGCACAGAAGAAAATCAATTTGAAGGCATAAAAGAGCTATTAATGCATCCAGGACTTGAGTGGCTAAGGTCTCAGAGAGAAGAGAATGTACTGAGGCAGGAGCAAAAATTTGTATCATTATTCCTCTTATTTGTTGATTCATACACTGCATCGTGAAAAAAGCTATGAAGCTCAAGAAGTTGTAGCCAAAGGTAAGGAAGCTGATTAGAAATTTCCTCAGTTTCATGGGACAGGGAGACATATATAGGAGTTTCGATATTACAAGGATTTGATGACTCAAGACTCCAGAGTGAAGAGAAACACAGGAGAGTAAATCTCATATTCCACATTGCTTTTTCACACCAAAGCATTTGTCTTTCCATGAGATGTTAAGGGCTGAAGGGCCATGAAGCCAAGCAGTTATTTTTTACAGTCTCATAGTGCTGGGGAGACGATATGTAGAATTCAGAGCCCTTGTAAACATATCAAGCTTTTAGTTAAAACTCCTGCATGTCTACATCTAAGGAGGGATGGAAAACCAAAATTAGATAAGACTTTTCAAGGACTGAAATCCAGCCTTGAGTATGTTTATTTCCTGATCAGATCAAGATGAACTGCTCCTATTCTAACTTTTTGCCCAAAGTTAACATAAATCCTCTCTGGAAGAAGATAACACCCTCCATAGTCTTCACAGTTTTTCATGACACAAGGCAATTTAATAAAATGTGATCAATAATGTACATTCACTAAGAAAGTACTTAGCAAACCAAGAGATGACTAAAATCAAAGAATATAATATAAATAGACTTCAAATTATTAGAGTTATCAGATATGGATTTTCAAGAATATAGATGGCAGAGGTGCCTGGGTGGCTGAGTTGTAAAGTGTCTGCCTTTGGCTCAGGTCATAATCCCAGGGTCCTGGAATGGAGCCCTGCATCCGGCTCCCTGATCAGCGGGAAGCCTGCTTCTCCCTCTCCCTCTTCCCCTGCTTGTGTTCTCTCTCTCACTGTCTCTCTCTGTCAAATGAATGAATAAAATCTTAAAAAAAAAAAAAAAAGAATGTAGATGGCAAAATGGAGAATTTTAGCAGAGAACAGGAATCAATAAAAAATATTAAACTGATATTGTAAAATTGAAAAATACAATAACAGAAACTAAAGACTTAATAGGTGAGTTTAATATCAGATTAGATAGGACTGAAGAGTGAGTTAATAAACTGGAGGAAAGATCAGAAGAAAAATATCCAGACTAAAACATAGAGAAAAAAACATTGAAAATTACAAAAAATTCTTAAGCAGTATGTGGGACAGTAAAACAGTCTGATACAAGTATAATTCGAGTCACATGTGGAGAGGAGAAAAAAGGTGGGTCAGAAGCAATATTTGAAGAGATAATGGCTGAGAATTTCCCCAAATCAGTGGAAGAAGTCAAGCCATGGATTCAAGAAGTACTTTGAATTACCATAGGATAAATACTAGAAAACTGTACAGAGGAACATCATGATAAGGCTGCTGAAATAATCACAAAGAGAAAACCTTAAAAGTAGCTACAGAAAGAAATGACACTTTAAAAGAATCAATAGTTGCCTGTCAGTTGATATTGCAAAAGAAATGACATACATGAGATTAAAAAAAAAAAAAAAGGAATTCCATGTCTAAAATGCTGAAAGAAAATTACAATCTGTCACACAACAAGCACCCAAGCAAAGATAATCTATCCTAAAGACAAACTGTGTGGAGACAGTATGATACGAGATTTTGGTAAACATCAGGCTTATTCTGACTATCCCACAAAGTAACATCAGAGTTGCAGTCTCCTTATAAATTATGAACTAATTACAAGCCCAGCCAGTTATTGAATTCTTGTCTCATCCCAATATACCCCCTTCTGCCTTCAGGAAGTGTTTACAAAGGCTTCTTTACGAGAGGGCTTGGTAGGAGGGAAATGAATGATGTGGAACTTTCTCAGCAAAATAATGATGGGAAAGTGAATGAGGCAAGTGAGGGGAACCTAGGAGTTGTAAGCCTAGCCAGTAGCTAACTATCAGAATCTGATAATCCTGAACTTGAGCCCTAAATCTGTGGTTCTAGACTTGCCACTTAAGCTAATTCCTCTGATGGAGATTGGAGGTAACATAGAGTTAGAGAGGAGCCAGATCTGACTGAATTATGATACATCTGGACAATGAGTAATGATTTTACCCAATTGCTTGGGAGTGCCAGCTGGCACTGAGCAGAGTGTGGCAACCTAGGGAAGGTTGTGAAGAACAGATGGCATGTTTGGGAAGAAATCACTTTATTTGAATGTACTGAGCTTCACTTCTTATGGTATTGTGTTTATTGTTAGGATGGAATTTTTTTTTTTTTACTAGAGTAACAACTCATTAGGGAGAGTGGCCCAAAGAATATTCTAAGTGCATTTCTGGAGGGAGGGGGGTAAAAGAGACGATGGAATGGTGTGCTGGAATCAGATTCTACTGACTGATGAGAACCAATTGTGATTGTGCACATCACTTCTCAATCTCATGTTCAGTGATGTGTTTGCTAGCTTGAAATCTTCCATGGTGGGGGATTTACAATACAAAAATTTGACAAGTGCCACAAATTAGGGCTTACCCACCCCCACCCCCGAGATCCGGTTGATACATTTGCCAGTACACCATTGGAGCTGTGTCATATGGCGAGTTTTCATACCATGAATTATTGGGACAATCTGGACAGATGATGACATTACATATTTTAAATACTGATCTCTCCCGTTATATAACTCAAGCTCAGGAGATCCAGTTCCATTTTTTTCTCATACCTTCTGGATCTTACCCCCAGTTTTACAATAAATTTACTTCAAATTTAACTTGTCTAAAATTATTATCTTCTCTTCCAAACCAGTTTTTCTTCTGGCATTCTTTGCTGTATTTCTAGACAACAACTTAACCCAGGGACCCAAATCAGAAACTTAGATGCCTCTCTCATGATTATTCTCCAATGATTGCTGGGTTTTGACAAGTCAACCTAATTAGCATATGATACATTTATTTCCTCATTTCCTCTATTAATCCCGTAGTCTTGGATCAGACTCTCATACTCTTTTGCCTTACTCAGTGTCTTCAAACACATAATCATTAAAATCACATGAATACTAACTAAAATACAGATTTCCTGACATCTCTTCTAGAGATTTGGGTTTGGTTATGACAAGACTAGAATCTATGTTTTTACCAAGTGATCCAGAATTTAGATGACTCTAATTCTTAACTAAGTTTGGAGAATACTTAGGTATAGGGTAAAAATTAATATTTCTAATCTTGAAATACAAGCCCAACCATAATCAGCCCTGTGCCTGTGTCTCTACCTTTATATCCCACCACTTTCCAATACATGTACCTATATTTTTTCATCAAATATTTAATGTGCTTCAACTACGTATCAGACTCTGTCTTAGGTGTCAGGAATTGTAGTGTGAAAGCAAACAAGTCGTTTGTTCTCACAGAGATTTATCTATAAATAAGCCAGATTTCATTGTTTTGGAGTCACTGAGCATACACTATTCCTAGGCATGTGTTTACACTTTTTTTCTTTACGTTGATTTGGTCTGGGTGCCTTTTCTTTCAGCTTCCTTCTCTGATTACCTTTTTGTTTGTGTCACCATTGTTCCTAATTCATTCCTCTATTATATAAGGTTGATTTCCCTGTCTATGTCTCTTACTAAACTGCTGGCTCCTTACAGGCAGTCTTTCACACTCTAGAGTCTAAACCAATAATTGATATAAAATAGTTCCCAACCATTTACTGAATGAATATTACTCAACTAGTAAGTAGCACAGTAGAAATTTGAATTTAGGAATATCTGACTCCAAAGTCATGTCCTTTTAACTATACTACACTCTGTCAATAAAGTATGGTTCACCTCATCAGAAGAGCCATTCTTTTATCATGTAAAGAGAATAAAATGATGCTTGAAGACAGAACTACCACCTGTCCAAAGGGAGATGTGCCAGATAACCACTTTAGTTGATCAATATCCAGTTCAGATTGGAAAATTCATGCCAAAAAAGTATTCTTTGAGATTTATTAAACTAACAAAAGAAGAAGACAAATATCTCCCCCTGTCTTGGCTTAATATAGGTATGACGTAACCATGCATATACCTGTACCCTTGCTAGGGAAGGTGACAGGCTAAGACCAGGTGATGGTATTTCCTAATACCACTCTAACCAATTAGTCTTAAACTCATTTCTAGATATAGGTCAAGCACAGTACTTGGCACACAAAATTCCTCAGAAGCATTTTCAGAAATATTGGCTTAGAAGAGGATGCTGATATAATTTGGCAGAAAATGAACATAATTCTCAATCAATTTAAGCTTCCACTTTATTGAGGAAATTAATGCAACTCATATGATTTTTATTCTTTAGCATAGAGAACTGGGGCAGCAAAAGATAATGGATAAAATTTAGAGTGTCTGTTCTGTCATCTGATTTGGGAAATGTCTGCTGAGTCTGCTAGTTCTGTTAAAGATACTGTCCATAAAATACATTTGGACTAGTTTGGCACAAGTTATTTTAGAGCTGTGAGGACCATTATTAATAAAAACTTCTCTTCCCCTTATAATTAATTCATAGCATTGCCACCAGAGTGTTCTTCCTATATCATGAATTTTATTATGTCACCCCCCCCCCCCGCTGAAAAGCTTTTGATGACTCCACGTTTCCTGTAAGAAAATGTGAAATTCCTAAGCTTAACATGTAAGATTTCTACAACCTGATCACCATCTATCTTTCTACTCACAATTCATTTTTTCTCTTCTCTCAATTCCGAATACATAGTGCATTCTTTAATTACACCAGATTGCTCACCCATAAATGCCTCTAGATTTCCCTTCTCTGTGTTCTTGATTAAGCTATCTTATCTGTCTTCATGCCTTTCCTCATTGTTTTATGGCAAATTCCTGCTATCACTATTGGTGGTGTTCCCATTCCTCACAGTCCCTTGAGAAATACCCATTGTTTTCTCATCTATATTCATACAAATTTATACATACATGTGTGAATCAAACCCTAGACACATGGTCTGAGAAGCATAGTATAATTAAGGGAACAGAATAATCAAAGAGTTCCAGAAAATTTGGGGTGTATGGTTGCCATAATTTTGACAGTTATCACTAGAACCTTGAGTTAAGCATTATATTGTATGAATTTATGAATAATTCCTTTCCTACTGTTCATTTATTTATTTTTCCAATAAATATTGTTGAGGGCCTGTCCTGTGTTGTGCCCTGCTGTAGGCAACGGGGATACAGAAAAGGAGAATTTTTCTCTTTTCATGGGATTTATGTTGAAAGAAACAGACAAGAAGAAACAAACAACTAACAAAATAATTTGAAACAATGGTTATTACTATGGAGAAAAAAAATCAGTATGATAGAGACTGACTTGTAAGAGTGAGCAACATTAGATATGGGACAATTCTATAATATGGAGTTTTTTTATAGAGTGACAAAAAGTCAAAAAATATAATAGAAAAATGCAGAGAGGAGAATTTAAAAATCACAGGAGGGGCGCATGGGTGGCTCAGTCGTTAAGCGTCTGCCTTCGGCTCAGGTCATTGTCCCGGTGTTCAGGGATCGAGCCCCGCATCGGGCTCCCTGCTCAGCGGGAAACCTGCTTCTCCCTCTCCCACTCCCCCTGCTTGTGTTCCCTCTCTTGCTGTGTCTCTCTCTCTGTCAAATAAATAAATAAAATCTTTAAAAAAATAAAAATAAAAAATAAAAATCACTGGAAAACAAGCCCAATGGCCAACAAACATAATGAAAAGATGTTTAAATTCATGTGCAGTAAAAGAAATTCAAATGAAAATAAAGATGAAATATCACTTTATATCCACTGGATTGGCAAAATCAAAAAGAGCTACAAAACCGACAGCTGGTAGGGATATGGGGACAAGGGTTCTGTTATACGTTGTTTGTTCACAGTGTTTTCAGAAGGCAACAGAGCAACATCTATTAAAACTTAAAATGCACTTGCCGTTCAACTCAGGAATTCCACTCCTGGGAATCTACCTCAAAGAAACAAAAGTGCCCATTTGTAAAGTCACATGTTGGGGAATGTTTATTGTACCATTGTTTGTACTAGCCAAGGAACCTTTGGTCAGATGGCCAAAGAGAAACCTTATCAATATGGAAATGGCTGATTAAGTTGCAGTATATCCACATCATGGAACATTATGTGACCAGCAAAAGAAGTGAAGGGCAACCCTCCCAGATGATTGGAAGGGATTTCCAAATTTGGACATCCTTCATGATGGATTTTATACTTTCATTAATCTGTTGATTAAGAAAATATAACCAAAAGACATTTTAGATTCCATTAGGTTTTAAACAAATTCACATTTTATCAATCTCAGTATTTTCTCTATATATTTGAAATATAGTAGCATATGTTTGTGAGGCATACTGTTCATTCACTCTACATGCAAGGTTTAGTGTAAATACGGATTTATGGAAAATTGACTCTGGCCTCTAAAGAGTCAATGATCCTTGTGTTTGGGATGAATGAGTTGGGCCATAGAAAGAACACACCTTATTACACAGAGTTGAGTGGCAGTAAATATCTGAACTCTTCAGAAGTGTTTGTCTTTTAAGACATGACACTAACTCTTCTGATTACATCTTTGGTGTCTTTTTGGGCTGGTGCCAAGGTGGATGAGCGGTGCAAGAGGAGAGAGAAAGAAGCTTCTCCATCGTATGGTTAATCACAGTACATGTAAAATCTGTCCCTGGCTTCCAGAGTGCAAAATTGTAACTGATGGTATTTACTGTTCTACTTCTCAAGCTATGTGTAAAAGCAAATTCAGGAAAACCTTACTTTCTTTTTATAATAAATATTTAAACCCAAAAGGAAAATGGAGAAAAATGTAACAAACACCTGTGTACCTGATGCTGAGAGCAAATAATGCTAAAGTTTCATCCTATCAGTCTTTTTTTTTTTTTGAGTCTCAGCTATTTTTGATTATTGTATAACAATAGGTTCATCTTTTTATATTAGTAGACAAAAGACATATTAGCTGCCTTTGAAAGATAGCCTTACAGAAAGACATTCACTTGCAAACAAGCCTCAGATACAGGGTCTGTCATAATTTTTCTAAATCCAGACCATTTTTTTCAGGCCAATTTTAGGGGACAAATGAAATTTCACAAATGGCAGTATGTTAGTGATAGACGGATGTTTTTAAAAACACATGCTGACAAGGAGATTTATTATGTTAAATATAACTTCCTTCCTCTTCCTACCTCATTTCAGTTTCCTCTTAGAAATGTCCCATAAGTGTCTAGGATGAAAATGGAGGACTCGGTGATGGTTACACAACAGTGTTAATGTATTTAATGCCACTAAATTGTATACTCAAAGATGGTTGAACTGGTAAATGTTATGTATACTTTACCACAATTTTTAAAAATGGACTACTGGATGCAGAAGTAATAGATTCCTGTATAAGAAATAATAGATGATATACCAACAATATACCATACACTAACCAAAAATTTCATAGTGTTTCAAAGGAGCCCCTCATCTAAAATATCCCTCTTCCATCTCAGCCAGAGGTATGCAGCAATTCAAGGACCCAGATTAACTGAAAAACAAAAACAAAAAAACCAAACAGCAACCAACTGCTTAATCTTGTGTGCTTGGACTCAGATGAGTGGGAGTGGACAGAGGTAGCTGAAGAAAGAGCTGGCTGGAGAGAATGAGAAAGAAGGGGGTGTTGATGCTGCCTCTCATTTATCTACCCCTCATGACCTATCAGATCTTTTAAAAAACACAAATTATTACAGAAACTGTTGAGGTCCCTTCCCATCCCTTCCCAGTCTCTGCTCTATTTCAACTGCTTAGATGGCATTCTAATAAATTCTAGCAATAATTTATCTTCCCAGAGTGTGGAGGATCCATCACACTTCTTCACAGGGACCTGAATAGTAAGAGCACTGCCTTCATACTTCAAAGCAAGGGTGGATCGTTATGCTGCATTATTCTCAGTCCCTCTTACAGAGAAGAAAGGGAGCTTCCCTGCTCAAATCAAAGGACAATGGTATGTATTTTCTCCACTCACTTTGTAGTGTAGCACAAAGCAAATAACTTCTGTGGAATGTAGATATTGCAGGGCTTCCATTAGCATTACACATATGGGCCTTTTTTGTTTTTATGCTCTTGGTAAATAAGGGAAAGAATAAATCAAATCTCTTACTCAGGCCAGGTCTACATTACATCATCACAGCCAGCTGAAACGCTGAATGTTTATTTAATCATCTGGTTAGTAAATTATTCAGCTGGCTTTCAAAAACAGTTTAATATGGAAAATTTCAAATGTATAAGAAAATATGGGTAATAGTATAATAAACGCTCTTGTGCAATCGTCCAGCTTCAACAATTATCGAATCATGGCCATTTCTCTCTAACCCTATTGATGTGGGAAACAAAGGCCAAAGGAAAAGATTAAATATCCTTACTACTAACAGCCCACTGACAAGTCCTTGAAACAGGCAGAGTGACGTTCCTCTAGGAACTCAGCTACCTCCATGTTACTACTTTGCTAAGGGCAAAAGGCAATCTTACCCTTACTCCCCAGGATCCTGTAATTCTACTTAAACATGCCGAAATTCCTTTGGAAACTTCTTTTATCTCTACTTCCCAAAATACATGTTGGCAATTATCTCCCATACATATGACCCACTGATATACATCTGAAGGGTCTCATGACTCAGGTTTTATGAGACAGTAGTAAATGGCCTTTCCCCACAACAGCTGGCCCCCTCAAGGTCCTGGAAACCTTGCTTCCAAAATTCCTTAGAGACTTAACGCTATCCCTAAACCCCTCCCAACTTGAAAGTATGTAATCGGCCACTTCTCATGACCCCAGTACAGCTTCTTCCTGCCCATGGGTCCTGTCCCTGGGCTTTAATAAAACCACCTTTTTGCATTGAAGACGTCTCAAGAATTCTTCCTTGGCTGTGGGCTTCGAACCCCAACCATTTCCTACATCACTACCTCTTCCACCCACCAATGTGTAATTATGAAGCAAAAATCAAACAGTGTGTAATTCTATCCGTAAATATATCAGGATGAATCTTTAAAGGATAAGGATGTTTTTAAGAACATCACAAGAGAAATTATCACCCTTCAAATATTAATATTTTCTTAACATTATCAAATATCAAGCAGGGTTTGAATTTTTCTGATTGTCTCACCCCCCCTTTTTTTTATTTTAACAGTCTGTTTGCTTGAATCAGGTTATAAATAAAGTCTGTATCTTGCCATTGGTTGATATATCTCTTCAAATCTCTTTTTATTCTTGTGATTTGTTGTCATTGAAGAAACCAGGTCTTTGTCCTGTGAAGTTTCCCACACTGGGATTTTGTTGATTGCATCTCAGTGTGTTCCTGTAACATGTTTTCAGTACCCTCTATTTCTTGTATTTTAGAAGTTAGATCTAGAGGCTTGATTAGATTCAGGTTCAATTCATTATTTTGTTTCTGGACCAGATTTGACTGATTTTAAAATGGCATTGATGAGATCAGTGTATGCCTAAGTAAACAGAATCGGGGAGAGAGGGAGAGGGGAATTTAATGAAAAAAAAAATCCATTTTCTTCACAATTATGGTCTTAGAATTTGGTCCTATCTAATGTCTTTCAAACTGATCAGATATTTTTATATTTAGGACTTGACAGACATAATCAAGGACACAGTTGCCTCTGTGATGGATGTGAGAATGTGATCTTCAGCCAATCACACTTTCCTGTCTCTAAAGTCAGGTTCACAACAACGTTTATTCCATAGCATTATTTGGGTGCTCATATGGAAAACAGTGATGAACATGGAACAGAGTATAAATCTAAAGGTCGTAGTGCTCATGGTGTGATATCCTTATCTAATGCAGAGGTAAATCTTGCATGGTCCTTTCCATCTGCAGTAGGATATCGGAATGAGACAGCAATGTGATAAAAATCAAATACAGAAGAGAATGGAAAACAAATACATATATGCAGTGTTTAACAAAGGAACTTTCAAGTACCAGTTCTTTAACAGTTGAATCCCCTTCACTTAGTTTGGGAATACAAAATAGGAAAGATTTTTGGAGAAGATATCTATAAAGAATGATAGGCTGTACAGCATGTCTGTCATCTGGTTAAGGAGACTTGCAGGTGCTACCTAAGGCCATTAGGTGTGACATCCCACCCCATTCCCCAGATGGTTGAGAGGGAGAGTAGAGAAGGTCTGACTTCTAACTTTGGAAACACAGAGGCCAAGAGACAAGTTAAGACTTCCTTGGTGGTAGAACCAGGAGAAAGTGTTATGTTGGGAAGGAACTACCTGCTTTCCAGAACTTGTCCAGATATCTAGAGTGACAGAAGGCCCCTGCACCAAGAAGTTGGAGGTGAACATAGAATTCTTAGGTGCAGGAGAAAACATTTCAAGTCACAATCTAGAACTAAAGTTGCATTTACACAGATCAAGAAAGGAACTATAAAGAGAGATTACCAGAAAAGCAAATTTTTGTGGAACTCAGGAAAGGATTTACGAGAGAAATAATGAGCTTTACGTGTTGGTTAAGTGTCTGCCTTGAGCTCAGGTCATTATCTCAGGGTCCTGGAATCCAGCTCCACATCAGGCTCTCTGCTCGGCAGGGAGTCTGCTTCTCCCTCTCCCTCTCCATCTGTGCGCTCACTCTCTCTCTCTGGAATAAATAAATAAAATCTTAAAAAAAATTTAAATTAAAGGAAGTATGTCTTTGATGCTCTCTTCATAGCATCCCTGTTATTATCCTTTACATTTTTTTTTTTAAAGATTTTATTTATTTATTCGACAGAGATAGAGACAGCCAGCGAGAGAGGGAACACAAGCAGGGGGAGTGGGAGAGGAAGAAGCAGGCTCATAGCAGAGGAGCCTGATGTGGGGCTCGATCCCACAACGCCGGGATCACGCCCTGAGCCGAAGGCAGACGCTTAACCGCTGTGCCACCCAGGCGCCCCTATCCTTTACATTTTTGATGCTTTGCAGTTTCTGTGTATTCTCTGTGTCTCTCGCATTCATTTCTTATAATTATCCTGACCAATAATCTGGGAAGAGTAGACACTGTTTTCTCCACTTGATAATGAGAAAAATGAGGCTCAGAGGATTAACCACTACCCACGGTTTTATGTCTTTGATGTGATAAAGTTGGAACAAGAATATAGGTCTTTTTACTTCTGTCTGATATTCTGTATTTTGCCTTTTCACTGGGTTTGATTATTTAATTTCAAAATCTTCACTCCATTTAGTGGTCTGATCTTGAGCACTCCTTTCATAGAGGGTTACACTGAAGAAATATTAGAACCTTAAAAATCTAATTCAGACTGTGGCTCAGGGATTGCTGCCAAATTTTTGCAAAGTACTTTTCAATAATTCATAATTCCTTAAACATGGAAACCCACGCCTAAATATAGCATGAAAAAATGTGCTCTGGTGCTTAGTTAAGCCAAAAGTTGCATATTAAAATACATTAAATTTCTCCTTCTTCTCATGTAAACACATCCAATGTCACCCATTTGTTTGTGCAAAATGCTTTAAAATAACCCTTATTGAAATATGCAGGTACTTGATATGCCATTTTGCGGGCTTGTCATATTTGTGCTGCTTTAGAGTTCTGCAATTTCAGCACTCAGATCTTTCTTTTTCTTTAGTTTGACAAGACTATATCAAGTACCTTGTTGTTAGAACCTCTGCCCAAGATCCTAGAGGATCAAAGGAGAAAGTTAATGGTGGGCTACAAGGAACAACCAATGGGAAGACGTCCATGATACTGGAAATCCAGCTTTTCCCAGCCAGCAAGGAACCTGGATTTCCCAGGTGTGCTTCAAATCTGTAGAGGGACTGTCACATTCCTGGCCAGCTTGGGCCCTGAGGGTCTCAGGGTAGATGAGGACAGGATTTTGGATAGAGGGTATCAAAGTGTTAATAGAACTGGTCTCTTGAATGTCAACGAGGGCCTATCCTGAGAAGGTGTCTTTATGGGAAGACAAAGACTTTTCATTATTTCAATTTTCTGATCAAGCAAAAGCTCACAGAATCCGTAACTGGAGTTGGCCTTCCATCCTGGCTTAGAGCTTCGGTGGCTGGATTCCTATCTGATAACCAAGCCTTGAACTCCTGATCTCTATCTCTATCCCTGTTCATGATAAATCTCAAGAATGCTTTCTCTGCTCATCCTGCAGGTACAAAGTGACTGGCCATATTTCTACCTGCTAGAAGTAATCATTCTCGCCATATCTAAATCTCTCCCACAGGTTTCGTTTTATTCTCAGGTCTCAATTTAAGTAGTACTTCTGCAGAGCAAATTTTTTTGACCACTCAATCTAGGCTAGTTGCCCCTCTTATTATTTCCAGACACCTGTGTGTCCCCCCCTCCTTTATTGCAGTTGTCATAGTTTGCATCTATTGATTTGTTTGTCATTTACTTTATTTCTGTCTCCCTCCCCCCACCCCATCAGATGTAAACTCTACTAAAGCAGGGGTCAGGCCTATCTTATCCACTGCTGTATCCCTGTTAGTTAATACAATACATGACCCATGGTAGGTGCTCAGTACATATTTGTTGAATGAATTGTTGAATTAATTGATTCTTGGACTGTGTCCCACTTAAGTCTAGTCTATTTGTCAACCTTCTATTAAATCCCACCTAACAAAACTTATGACAAAATGCAGTAACTACTCATTTAAATTTATGCGTGCTGGATATAAGGACATGGCTTACAGTGAATTCTCAACAAATGTTGAGTGAATGAATGAGTCGACTGAACTTAGCTGATTGAAATAGCAGAGTTTTATTCTATACACACAAGCTCTTTTATTAAAGCTGTTGCATTTAACAACAGTAACCAAGTAAGCAGGTCATTCTTTTTATGAACACACATTAGTTTTATTTGACAGAAAACCAATACAACTTGAAAATGGCTGAGGCAGCCTTGGGAAGCATTTGAACCTGGAAAAATCTCTCTGTTCACTCTCATTTATACCATGTAGCCACCTTCTTTAAGTAGATAATTTTTTAGAGGCATTTTAAATAATACAACTTTTCCTTATAAATTAATTATAAATTATACATTAGAATTTAAATATCTTTCTGCCTTGTCTTTAACCTTTGGATTTGCATAGCATGAAAGGATGCCTAATCTGAACATAATGTTTCTGTCTTCTGATACAGGACAGGTGTTTACCATGCATGAGCTGAGCTACTTAAAAAGAAGGATTTTACTTGATTTTCTAGATCTTTCGATAAGAAATGCTAATGTCATTTCCATTGTGCATCATAGAAATCTGATATTTTTATTTAATAGCTTAAGGTCATTTTTGTGAAGAACCTCTATTTGTCACCAACCTCCACTGCTCACCTACTTCAAAACTACAAACTTTGTCTAGTCCCATTTACTTTGCATAAACTTCCCCGGGGGAGTCCCACACCTCTTTGTTCACAGCAGTAGTAGCTTCCTTTCAGCTGGTTCTCCTGCTTGTATCTCTCATGCCACAAAAGCTAGTCAATATTGAGAAGAGAGTTGTGATCCGAGAATCTCTGGGAGAGGGACGCCTGTGTGGCTCAGTCAGTTAAGCATCTGCCTTCAGCTCAGGTCATGGTCCCAGGGTCCTAGGATAGAGTCCCACATTCCCTTCTTGCTCAGCAGGGAGCCTGCTTCTCCCTTTGCCTGCTCTTCCCCTTGCTTGTGCTCTCTCTCTCTCTCCGCCTCTCTCTTTCTCTGACAAATAAATTTAAAAAATCTTAAAAAAAAAATCTCTGGGAGAAACTCTAGAATTCCAAAGATTGCTATAGGATTATGTTATCCTAATCTAGGTCCTGGAAGAAGGACATAAAAAGGGCACATTACCATTTAGTTCTCTTCAAGCACACTGATCATACTAAAAACTGGAAAACCTTGTCTGTGGGCTCTTCAAGCTCTTACTTCATGGTACTTACCATTTGCTCACTCTGCTGTTCCTCCTCTTGGGATTACCAGTTTTCTATACCACTCACTTAAGCTCTGTAACTTGGTTTCTCTTTTCTGCCTGCTGCTCTATAATAATCACCCCGTTTTCTACTTATATCAATCTTGACCCCTGAATTTACCTGTGGGACATAACTTCTGTCCTCCATTTCACTTATGGTGACAATGGAAAGAGGAAATCTATCTCCAGGTTACTAGTCCAGACAGCTCTGTCTCCTGTTGGATCCTATCTGATATGGTAGGGAAATTGGGGAGTTGTGTAGGGTCTTAGGAAGGGTTTGCTGGGGGAAAGACTGCTGAGAAAAGAGGAGGAAAGACGTTCCAGTAAGAAAGAACAGTAGGAACAAAGGCAAGAAAATGGGAAATTTTTAAGACACTTGGGAATTTCACAGTGTTTATTTTGGGCTGAATGTAGAGAGAATATGATAAAATTCTAAGATACAAAGTCAGAAAGGTAGGCAGGACTGAAATACCTATATACGTATAAGTGTAATAGTAGACTTTACATAACAAAGTGCCCTGTGTGAGGTGGGAATGTTCAATGCTCCAGGAGTTTATAGAGGTTGCTCATGACCGAGATGATTAGGAAAAACACATAGAGCAACTGATATTTGAAACTGAGCCTTAATTTAAGGATATGCAAGATTTTTATATCAGGGATTAAAAGAAAAAGATAGAAGGACAAGAATTTGCATTCAAGGATGAACAGTGACCAATATTTGGTATAGCTGGGCACTTTGAAAAGGACATGCCTTTTAATATGCTAACACATTTTTTTTTTAAAGATTTTATTTATTTATTTGACAGAGATAGAGACAGCCAGCGAGAGAGGGAACACAAGCAGGGGGAGTGGGAGAGGAAGAAGCAGGCTCATAGCAGAGAAGCCTGATGTGGGGCTCGATCCCATAACGCCGGGATCACGCCCTGAGCCGAAGGCAGACGCTTAACCGCTGTGCCACCCAGGCGCCCCGCTAACACATTTTTTGACCTGAAACCAAAACAGTCTAATTCATGTATTTTCTTTAACCTCAGTAGTGCATCATCTTTATCTTTTTGACAGACATTACCATTTTGTTCTTTGTGTTCCTTATTTATGCAAATGCATTGTCTCCTTTGGACTTTAAATTCTTTAAGGGCAGGGAATTTGTCTCACTCACCTTTGTATCCCCCAACAAAGGCAAGCTTGGCCATAGCATGCGCACAACAGGGTCCAATAGCTGTCTGTTGCATGTATAAATAAAGACCCAAGGTCTTCTTTATTTATTACTGTTGTTTAGACAGTCCTGTTTCAACTCCATGCAAACACTGATTTTTGGTTGGGAGGGAAAGTGTTGGATTAGGAGCCAGGAGATCCAAGTCCCAATCCCAGGCTATACTAACCCAGTGCGCAATATTGACTCTAAACTTCCTCATCTATAAAATTAGGTCAGCGATCTAGATTTTTTTCCCCCAACACTTTAGCCAACAAGAGCTAATTTTGAGTCATTTGTTCACCAACTTTTATTTTTGTTTATGCAATCGTGACTATTCATTTTGCATTAACTAACTATGCTTGCCAAACAGAGTCTCTGATCGAAGTGGAGTAAGTGATATGATGTGGATATAGAGGTCCCGCTAAGGTCATTGGGAGCAATGTAATGGCACAGAAATATAAAATCTCCACTCTGCTTTTTTGAAACATTTAAAATAGCTGATAGGACTCTGAGGACTATAATTTGATAACACTGAACTAGATGGTCCCTCCTGACTCTAGTATAGAATTTTTTTGCAGTGATTTCCCCAGCTTGATTAAGGAGGACTGCATACCACAGCATGATTTCAGAATCCTCTTATTTCCTCTAAAATGATTGTAAGACATATATTTAAGTATTTTAAAGTGAATGTGAAATCAACATAACCTGCTTTTAACCATTTGGAGGAACTATGCACTACTGTTTGAGAAAATTAGAGACTTCCCCAAATGGTAAGGAAGCCCAGGGTAAGAATGATTGTTAGCAGCACTTGTCTAAACTGTGTAAAGCCTGTCGAGGGAGACTGGATACAAGAGGCTTTTTTTTTTAAGTTTCTTTTTTTTTGCTGTCTAAAATTATAAACAGGCAAGCCAGGCTAGCAATTGTTCTAGCTCATTTAGGATTCCTTCCCAGTCCTTCCTTCAGCTATAGGCTTCTTTTTTATGTCAGTCAATGCCCCCATGTTCCAGTAACCCCTGAGAGGAAGTTGAATGTGCTTCTCTTTGCAGCACACATTTCCACTTCTGTTGGAAGACAAGTAGAGCAAATTGGGTTACAATGGAGAATGACATTAAGGTGTCAGTGGAATAAGTTCTTATTTAGTTTTATTAGCTGCCTTAGAAAGTGCAAACTTCAATAGCCATATACGCTCTCCTGGGCAACAGTAAGTCTCTCTTGTGTTTTTTTTTTTTTAGCCTTGACAAGAAAGCTGTCTTTGCCAGTTTGCCTCAAAACAGATAATGGATGCAATATTTATCCTCAAGGAAAGCTGCAGCCAGAGTAACAATAACCTATATTTATAGAGTGCTTTTACATATTTTATATCATTTGATCTTTGTAACAACTATGCAAGACAAATTGGCATTACTTCTCCTAAATGAGGAACTTTAAGCTTGTAGGGGTTGATTGTCTTGTTTAAGGTCACGAAAGTGAGTCACTAGAGAAGCCAGGACTTGAATTCATATCTGTTTGTCACCAGTACCCATGATTTTTCTCTCCAAGATGTTGCAAGATCTGTTATTATTGGGGCACCTGGATGGCTCAGTCATTAAGCATCTGCCTTCAGTTCAGGTCATGATCCCAGCATCCTGGGATCCAGCCCCACGTTGGGGTCCCTGCTCAGCGGAGAGCCTGCTTCTCCCTCTCCCTCTGCCTCCTGCTCCCTCTGCTTGTGCTCTCTCTCTCTGTGTGTCAAATAAATAAATAAAATCTTAAAAAAAAATCTGTTATTCTTTATTCCAGAGACAGGAAGGATTCCCCTGTATGGTCCACAGATTAGGTGCCCCATAGGCATGATGCCCTGCATAAGCATTGAACTAAAGTGAACAAAAGAAGTGGTTCTGCCTGCAAAGTGTATTAGGTTTGGGGAAGGCTGACAAAGGGACAAATAAAACTATTAACTCAGTTTTAAAGAGGCAATGAATATTAGTGGAGGCAGAATTGAGGCAAAATCATTGAAGGAGTGCTATTTATTTCACAAATACAAATGACCCATATGAAAATTATTCAAGCTTAATAGCTTAGAAATGCAAATATGGAAAAATGAGAGGCAAATTAATCCCATCAAAACGGCAAAGATTCTTGAGAAGTGGTAAGATGCAGTTTTGTTAAGAATGAAGGGAAATGAACCTCTCATAATTGCTTTTGGGGTTATAAATTGGTGCAGCCGGCACAAGGGCAATTTGGCATATTTATAAAAAGCCAGAGAAGTATGCAGTATCATCGACTGTCTGGCTTCCTGTGCTAGGCATTGTGCTAGGTAGTAGGAATATGATGGTAAGCAAGGTATTGTTCCTGCCTTTTTGACAGAGGAGACAAACAACTAAGCAAATACAATAATGTGATTATTTCATGAAGAATATATAAGAGAGATTCTTATTTTGCAATAATGGTATATGTGTATGTGTAGAATATTAAATATACTAAAAAACACAAAAGTTTAATGGTGTTTGTCTCATCTTTGTATTATAGAATTATGAGATATTTTTCTTTTTTCATATTTTAAAATATTTTTCAAATTCTCCTTTAATACGAATGACTAGAATAATAATAAGAAGTCACAAATTCTTGCCTTTTTTACTAGCCATGAAAATCAATCAGTTCATGAGTCAATAAGAACCAGACCTGTTGGCATATTAAAATCTAGAATTTGATGCCCGGCATATTTGGACAAGGCTTTTTGTGCCCATCTGACATCTAAATTATCTCTTTCTCAGTTCTGCTTTCCTGTACTGCATTCAGGTGTCTGGGCTGCTAGTATTCGGGCCTAATTACCATTATTGGTTTCCAATACAGTTTATCATTGGGATAGGAGTTTAACCTTGAACTTAAGCTCAATTGGCTAATGCCCTAGTTCTCCCTGGGGAACTTGGTCACCAGGACTCCAAACTGCTGACTATTTCTAGATGTATCTCTATGAATACTTGAAAAATTCTTACGGCTTAGGGTCTAGAGGCTTTTATTTTATTTATTTATTTATTTATTTATTTATTTATTTATTTATTTATTTATAATTTATTTATTTGACAGAGAAAGGGGCAGCGAGAGAGGGAACACAAGCAGGGGGAGTGGGAGAGGGAGAAGCAGGCTTCCTGCCGAGCGAGCAGGGAACCCGATGTGGGGCTTGATCCCAGAACTCTGGGATCATGACCTGAGCCGAAGGCAGAGGCCTAACGACTGAGCCACCCAGACACCCCAGGGGTCTAGAGGCTTTTAGAGCACTCTTTTGCCATGTTCTTTCACTTCCTGCATTAAACTCAAGTTAGTTCTTGCTTTCTAGGCTTGGAGATTTGGATTTTAAGGGCCCACCTCCCCTCCAGGGAAAGCAGCTCATGCACTGAGTTAGTTCCTTAATCTTATCACCTGACACCAAGGACCATCCCTTTGCTTCCAGTTGTTAGTTGGGAGAACCCAGAATGCCTTGCAGAGTGTGGTATACCACAAAATCCCATTCCAACTTCTTTTGTTGGCTGTTCACCTGGCCTGTATTTAGCCGTGAGCTTTACCTTAGTAACACCTTAAACTTCTCATTAAAAATCTGACTTTGTACTCAGGCTGCACAGAAACTTGATATTTATGACAATTGGCAAACATTATTTTTTCCAAAAGTTAAATAATCAGAAGGTCATGGGACTCTAAATGCTCTTTTTAAGAAGTGATAAAATATCCTCATTTGGACATTACATAAAAAGTAAAGTATCTTGCAAGTTCTTAAAATATATGTGTTGCTTGATAGTTCTATAATTAAGTAATGGTTTATTTCACTTTATGATCCACTAACAATAACAGAACTTAATGTTAAAAAAATTGAAGAAACAAATGCCTATAGCAAATATTCTTGAGATATTTCAAAACAAAAGATAAAATATATCTAGATATCACTATAACATTAAATGAATTTGGAAGTTGACCTGTATATTATTTAATTATGTTCTTAGGATGGAAATACATTTGCTCTGAGTATCAGAAGTCCCCTTAGCTAGTTTCACAGTGGGGTACTACCTTTGGTCTCAGAAAGAGGAGGAAATTTGTGGCACAATATTATTTGACAGTGCATGCCAGTAATAGTTTATCACCTTTTTGGTGAAGTTCATTTATTTTCATGAAATAATTAAGAACAGGGTCTCCTGGGTGGCACAATCAGTCTGACTCTTGATTTTGGCTCAGGTTATAGTCTTGAGGTCATGGGATCAAGCCCTGAGTGGGGCTTCCCACTCAGCGGGGAGTCTGCTTCTCTCCCGTCCCTCCCGTTTCTCCCATGGTCTCTCTTTCTCAAATAAATAAAATCTTTTAAAAATGTGTGAAATTTCCTGACTAAAAAAAAAAAAAAGAAATAATTAAGAACAGTTACTCTTCAAGTTATTTATTCCAGAAAGATAAGTGACAATATAGTATTAGAGGGTTTGCACTAAGTGAGGTCATATTTGTATTAGGGATCAATGGTTGACTTGAAGTATGCACAATTTTCATGAAACTCAGTGGGACTTCGACTCCTGTATTTGCATTTATATGCTATTAAGCCTGAATAGTTTTCATATGGGCCATTTGTATTTGCAAAACAAACACTATCCCTTCAATGGTTTTGCCTCAGTTCTATCATTATGGATATTATTTATTGCCCTTTTAAGTCTTAACCTCTTAAGCTGTTTCTTTTCCCCTTTCTCCCTCATATCTTAATTTCTGGCCGTCTCATTACTTATCATTTCCTGAGTGCATTTGTTACCAATTATCCAAACAGCAAAAGAAAAAAAAAATTAAACTAAGTCTGACTTTCTGTGTTAGAGATCTGAAAATTCTGTTTGTATTTCCCTAAGGGTGAGAAAGCAAATTTCCTATTCAGCCTATCTGACATACATTTATATATACATAAAATATACATAAAAACCACCCACATGTTAGCTTCCCTCCCCTTAAGAATCAACAGCCTCCACAAGTATATTTGGGAAGGAAAAGTGATTTGTTCCACATTCAATCCTGAGGTATTCCTGTTGAGAGAGCCTTGCCTGCTGCTGTCCTGTGCTTCTGGCATCATGAGTTACCCTGAACTCCAGGACTGCCTTCTCAGTAAGGTTAAGGATGTAGCTCAACTGGCCTGAGCAGGAAAATGATGTGAAAATGGCCATGCTTCCATTAATTATTTGTAGTTGATATGCGTCATTCTTTTTGGTGACCCAGTCTTTGACCCTCCTTACAATGCTTGGGGAATCACCCACCTTTTGAAGCAGAGCTTGCTTTTTACTCTGAAAGTATACCAGACATTCCCATGACGCTTTGTGGTGAGGGTTGATCACATGGCCTGGCCACCATCCATCGGATACACAGACTGAGTCAGAAGCTACTTCTGTGATGAAGTAGGGACCCTTCAGAATCTGTGGAGGCAATTGCTGGAGGCAGCCATGGCAGTGGTGTCCTGTGTCTGTGGTGCCGGTGTTGGGTGCGGCAGTGTTGTGTTCAGTGACAGCAGCCATGTTGTCTTGGACCAATTCTGTGGCATTATTTGGGCTTTATGCCTGGCTGCAGAGCCCCAGAGCCTGGTTCTCTGGAGATTATATAAGCAAACCCAACATCTTTTTTGTTAACTTGTAAATTTTCATATAAATTAAAACTGACAGAATATTTGCAAGAATATGCACGAAATCCCTATATACTCCTATACATATTCTTGTATCCTCTTGGTTTCAGTTTATTTTTTAAACAATCTTTCTTAAAAAATTTTTTTAAAGTAACTTCAGTCTCACATAGAAGTTGTAAAAATAGAAAAATAGAGTTCTTATATATACTTCACCCAGCTTCTCTCAGTGAAAATAACTTACAAAACCATAGCATGATTATCAAAACCAGAACATTGATACAAACCATTTGCTAAACTAGAGACCTTATTTGGATTTCACTAGTTCTTACATGCATTTTTTAAAAGATACAGTTCTACAAAATTTTATGTATATACACAGTTGGGATACCAAACTTCCATCGCTCCAAAGAAGCTGCTTTGTGCTTCCACTTTGCAGCACACTCTCCCCCAAACCTAATCCTTGGCAACCAAAGACCTATTCTCTGTCACAATTTTGCTACTTCTAAAATGTCATGTAAATGGAATCAATCCTACGGATCTCCTTAAGGCAAACAATAGTTCTTGAAACAATTCGGCCTGACTCCATGATAAGGAAGAGACACATTTTCTAAACACAGCATATTCAGTATAGATTTCCCTATCCATTATCTCCACTTTGGAAACATTGCTTCATATTATCACACAGAAGCATCTCGGTACCCATCCTCTGTCTGCAGATGGTGGCTAGACATGGGCCTAGAGCTCTGTTTCCTTCATCTGCCAGACAGAGGGATTCAGGTACTCCTGTCATCGTCTTAAGTACATAAATGGCTCAGGAGAGGCTTTGTAATGGACTTTTTTTTTTTTTTAAGCTTTGACCCATATTAAATTCTTCCGTGTGGCATCTTTCTCATTAATTCCTATTAATTAATATGTGGGGGAAAGGTGGTATAAAGATTTATTACCTCCTTGTCAGTAGCAAACCTCAAAGGGCATGAATCTGTCTATGTGTGTTCCTTCAGTTATGGGTGTAAAACACAGTGAGCTCTTTGTTAATGATATTAGTTTACAACATAATATACCAGCACCCTCTTCATATTGGTACCAATGCATGGCCTCTTTGGTAAGGGAATGTTCTATCACAGCTGACTCAATGTAGCAGAAATACTTTCATATAATTCTCCTTGCACTTACCAAGATAGACTCATCTATATCACTAATGTTTCTTCTAGTCCTTGTGGTAGGCTTTTCTTTACCTCCTTTGGCCCCTTGCTGTCCATTGACTTATGCCTAGCATTCAGTGTAGTGTTGAAGTAGTGGGTGTTGCAAATTCATTGCAGGTGCGGGATTCAGCAAGACAAGGGACATATGAAAGACATCGTTTTATTTATCCATATATGAGTGTTGAAATGATTTTTATTTTAAAAGAACACTAGTTGTTATATGGTGATTTTATTATATATGTGGCTATTAATGTATGAGACTAATTCCTGGTAAGCAAGTGTAGAAGTTTTATATGAATATGCTTCCACAATATTTCAGGGAAAAACTGATAATCTAGGAATGGTGGGAAGGGTTAGAGTTTTGTTACGAGAAACTTTGTAATAGTCATTCTTAATAAAGATGTGTGTTTTCCCTCTCAGGCGTATGAGAATGACTTGGATGAATTTTTGAAAATATACAACAACTTTATTTATAAATGTTTGGTGGTCCCACTTCGCTGGGTTGAGAGTCATCTTTGAAATGATTCTTTCTTCCCAGAAGGGCGTGCTGTTCCTTGTTTGTGTTAAGGCTGAAACAGGATTAAGAATCACTAGGTTAGAGCTTTAATAACCTCAGGAGATAACATTCAAATAAAACTGGGGATGAGGTCATGCACTACAGGTAGATAAATTTAAAACTAACTTGTAAGGCTTTTTTTGTCAGTTGTCTGTGATATTTCAGGTAAAATGCGGAGCCTGTAAAAGAATTAACCTTTTTGTGCTTACGTAGGAGTCAGAACAAAAGTTTTGCTATAAATCAGCTTTGAGGGGCCCAGGAAGATGGGACTCACTCATCAGGGTGGGAAAGGAAGCCAAGATCTGTGAAGTTTTTTTTACTTAGAATATCAGAAACCTCTACTTTGCTTTTGTTTTTTGTTTTTAAGATTTTATGTATTTATTTGACAGAGAGAGAGCTTGCATGCAGAAACGGGGAGTAGCGGGCAGAGGGAGAGGGAGAGGGAGAAGTAGGTTCCCTGCTGAGTAGAGAGCCTGATGTAGGGGGTTCGATCCCAGGACCCTGGGATCATGACCTGAGCCAAAGGCAGACGCTTAACTGACTGAGCCACCCACGTGCTCCCAGAAACCTCTACTTTGAATATGACTGTTTTTAATCATTTGTTACTACCTAGAATAATTTTTCACTTTCCCTTCAGTATTGAATGTCGTTCTATTGACATTTTCTTGTCTTTGCTAAGTAAAACTGCTTTGTCCATGTTAGGCCCTTGGTGAACTCTTGGAAGTTGGTAATCCAATAAGAATTCTAGAGCAGTGCTGTCCAACAGAACTTCCTCTGACAATGGACATATTCTGTATCTGTGCTGTCCAATATGGTAGCCAGTAACCATGGCTACTGAGCATTTGAAATGTGACTAGTTTGAGGAGCTAAATTTTAAATTTTATTTAATTTTAATTTAAACAGCCACAGGTATCTAGTGACTAGCTCAAGAGGGAAAACAAACCGAGGTGAGAAACTCAGGGCTTATTTAAATTGTAATTCCTCTCACCTGGATATCTTCTTTCTAGAGCATGTCACTTCTATAACCTTAGACATTTTATAATTTGTTTCATTGAAGGAGGCCATTTATTTATAGGCTATCTGTGAATTATTTTGCTCAAAGTTTTAGAATTTAAATGTACAAGATTCCTTTACAAAGCGTTCTTTCTTTCAAGCATGCCTGTGTGTTGCCTTCTTGACCTGACCATATTGCATCCTTCCCTATATTCATGAGACACACAGGGGCAAGGACATAGGAAATATGTAAATATATAGACACAGAACATCACAAAACATCCTCAACTTCGGCTTTTGTTCATTCATGAATCATGGTTTGGAAACTTAGGATAGGTTTTCCCATCATCTCAGGGCCCAGGAGCAATCTACTGAACTCATTTAACCCAAAATGTAAGCGAAGTTATATTTGGTATACAAAAATAATTGAAAACAATGAAGTAGTCATTCTAGTACAACTACAAAACTAAAAATAAAATTAATGGGACAGTTTTCTATTTAGGGTGAGAGATAGAGGGACACAATGATGTGAAGTTTCCTTGAGAGTCAGGAAGAAAAAAGGATGTGGGTGAGGAAGGCTTTAGATGAGAGAGCTCAGCCATCCATGGGTGAGGTAGTACTGTTACCACTTGTCACCAGGAAAAGTACAGGTACTGAACTTTTCCGAGTTGACTGCTGGGTAGTAGTTGGGACGGAGGTTGCAGGGTCATACCTATACTTTCAGTAGCTTTCTATTCTTTCAAGGAAGACCGAACCAAAACAACCCCCCCCCCCCAAAAAAACCCTGAATTACATAGGACTTAATTTCTTCTCAATAAGCTCTAGGAATTAGTCTTATCAGGCAGGCTTGGCAGGCCCATTCTCCCCAAGGGTTTGAGAAGAAAAGAAAAATATGTGAGGAATGTCTTGGTTGTAATGGTATCTCCAGCAGGTAGCACAGGGTCTGATAGGGCTTGGGAATACGGGATTGCAGTAAGAATGGTTGAGTGAAGGCCATGCCTCCCGTGCAGAGCTCTTCTTCCCAGGTGGAGATGGAGCAGTGGCTCTGGGATCTGTGGGCACTTGTTTGTACACTTCTGGCTGGTTGAAGATTCCTAGTATTTTACCTTTAGAAACTAAATGGCAATAGAATTTCTTTAGGCTCTTCTGTTGAGATGGACGTAGTCTAGATTTGTGTCTCTGAAGTCAATGACAGGTAAAGTTTACAGAAGCTTTTACTTGTATTGAATTCTCTCACGTCACTGAATTTCTTTGGATTATTAGTACCCTCTCCTATCTCCTTTGTGTCCTGTGGTCTCTACACATTTTTTAAAAAGAGATTTTATTTTTAAGTAATCTCTACACCCAGTGTGGGGTTAGAACTCATGACCCCAAGATCAAGTGTTGCACGCTCCACGGCCTGAGCCAGCCAGGCTCCCCATACACATTTGATAAATAGAAGATTCTAAGAGGCTTGCCATCAAACTGACACCTACAATCCATCTCTCCTGGGCCCTGCCTGAGAGGGACCTGGAAAAATGCAGCATTCAGTCGACCATGGGGGTGGGCAGCGGTTTGTCATGGTGTGACTGAAGTTCTGTTTAGCCCTTCACCGCTTTTTGGGGATGCTACTATCATTTTCAGATAGAAAAATATCTTAATTGAAAATTTTGAAACAGATTGTTTTGCCTTGAACCAATTTGCCTAACACTAACTTATCTAAAATTTAATCTCCTTTGAGAATTTCAGCATCCACTCAGGTATCCTTTTTCCCCCTGTAGTTTTGAGATTTTATATTTTCCAAGCATTTTAATCAAATATACAGGGCTGACTTCTGCTTTTAGATAGCAGGGAGTAACAAGGGCCATATTTATCTTCTTGACTATCCTTAAAAAAAAAAAAAAGACAAAATATGTGAAACAGTGGTATTCAGACATCAGACATCAGGCAGCAGGAGGCAGTGGTCCCTAAGAGAAGGCAAACAATCAGAGCCCTGTGAATGCCCCAGTTTACTTCTTAACTAGTGTTTTAGGCCACTGTGTAGGAAGGTGGAACCCAAGTAAACTGATTATAGTCAATTTTTAGGTAGTCCAATTTTCCAGATGGACTTTTGTACTAGAGATATTTTCATGAAGATAAATATTCTGGCCATGCCCCCATCCTTCTGCTGGGGAAAATAGCATTCTCCCCTTCTTTCTGCCTAAAATTACCATTGTACAACATGTGTGATGATTGATCAGTGACTCTGTCCCTCATCCTCTGGTTTTGACTAATTGGACCAAGGATCAGTTTTCATGCTTAGGTAGAAAATAAAGACATTGCTTGTCAAGAACTTTGCCCCCAAATTTTGCTCCATATTGGATAGTAACTAATTGAGCAGTTCAGATCTTTTTCTCTTGGAAAGCATAGATGCCCACGAAACAGGAGGACTCCTGGAAGTCGGGAGCTGTTATTTTGGTTTTGCACAAGGCCTGATACATATCCCAATCTTAAATATACCATAGTTCAAAGTGACCACATAGGTTGCTGAGATGATTTTTGTTTTCTCTCACAATAAATTCCTATCACCAAAGATAATGCCTTTGTGTTTTTTCTTATAAATTAAAGTGGTTTCTTTATTCTTCTTACTAGTAATAGCTGTGGTTGCGTATGCACCATGAACTAAGCTCAAATGTAATAGCATCAATCTAATAGTCTTGTAGGGAAATCTCTTATTATTATTATTACTACAGTTTTATAGATTATGGTCCATGGTCAAGTGGTTAGTATGTATCAAAACTGTGATTTAAATCCAAGTTCAAGTTCATATGACCATTAGTTTATACTCCTTTTCTTCCTCCACTTATGTACCATTGATCAGTATTTCTTCCACCTAAGTTAATTAGGACACTTAAAAAAGATGAAACTCTGGGCATATATTGGACTCAAAACCTGTTTTTAATGTTTCTTCTTCTCAGATAATTATTACTAAAATTGGATCTGTTTTCCTTCAGTGATTTGTCAGTTAACTGCTATTAAAATTCTCATTAGAATATATGTGAATAACCATTTTTGCAAGTAATTAAATAAGAGATTATCTTCTTTTTGAGAAAATGTTAGCTTCCAGCAAACATGTTTTTAGCTAATAGGTTTTAAATTAAATTTATTGTAAGTGGTATTTTACCGCTATGTACAAGAGCTGAATTCTTATCAGAAAGATTAATAATCAAAGAAACACACACACAATTCTTACCTTCAGGTAGAAGCATTTTAGAAAAGTCTAGTAAATAAATAGATTCAAAAGGTATTTAAACTAGGGCTGATCAAATAAGTATAATCAAAGCAGAGTGGATTGTCTCAAAAGCAGATCATTTGACAGAGCAGAAAATGGGATGGAAGGAGGAGACACTTGGACCAAATGCGAAAACACTATATTTTGGGGCCATTCAGCATAGCGTCACCTAGACTTATACCTGTCCACATTCCATAAACATGTATTTGAATTTCATTATATATGGTATTTTGTTTCAAAATGAGAGCATCAAAAAAATAGTGAATGTGTCTTTAGTCATGAGGGACTTGTGTTATAAATTTTATAGTGTACTGAAAACTACTAAACTGAAAAGCAAATGTTAGTGTATATGGTTAGGATTAAGCCATATTGGAATATTCAAATATTCAGTAAATCAGAATCGCTTATTGCCTGGTGATAGTATGTAAAGAAACCCTATTATAACTTAGTGGTATATTTATTCAGGTTGTCAAGTCCCCTCCAAAGAGTAACTGGGACTGAAGAGATGACAAACTTGGAAAGATTATGAAATTAAAAAGAAGAGGACGTAACACATATGAAATAAATCCCTAATCCCTTGTTCAGGAAATGTTTAGTCTTATGGTGTCCAATAAGTCAGGGAAGCACAATCAAAATGTCAAGATTCAAGAAAAGCATCATTTTCTCTGTAACTTATTCTTCTTGCTTTTCCCATTTTCTTTTTTCACAATAGTTGTATTTTTAATTTTAGCCAAACCAAATCTTTTTTGCAACTCCATGCATTTTAAGTCACATTTACGTGAAAGGATGACTGTAGGTTAAAAGAGAAGGAGTGAAGGTGGGAAGTAAGAAAGGAGAATAAGCGGCAAGGAAGGAGGGACAGAAAAAAAGGAAGAAGAGACAACGAAAAGGAAGGGCCAATGGAAAACAATGGCAGAAGGATGCTGCAGCACAGCGAATGGACATTACCAGTTCCTCAAGTTTGATCGGCCCTTTAAAAACATTTTTTTTTTTTGGATCAAATAAGAACACTTGTTGCTCTCTTATAGATTCATGATGCACATTAGCACATTCAGGACTCTGAGAAGGAATCAGTTTAGCTTTAACTCGACATTTCCCAAATGTATGTGTTCGTAATTCTTTATGTAACAACTATTAATGGCCACAGTAATTTGATTCCCATGGCACGCACTTTGGGAAAAACTGGAATTCCCAATTTTATTTGTGTATATTGTTTATTTATTTTTATTTATTTTTCCTCTTAAGCACAACTTCTCTTATCTTTTTTCCAGCTTTGTTTGAGGGGATGGAATTGACATATAATATTGTATAAATTGAAGGTGCACAACAGGTTGATTTGATATACTTATATGTTGTGAAATGATGGCCATCATAGCATCAGCTCACAGCTCCACTGTGTCACATAATTACGATTTATTTTTTTGTGGCGGGAACATTTAATATCTATTCTCTTAGGAATTTCCCAATATATAATATAGCATTATTAACAGTAATCACCATGCTGTACATTATCCTCAGAACTTATTTGTCTAAAGTTTGTATTCATTGACAACTTCTCTTTAACCAGCTCTTGGGCTATATTGATTGTGATGCATGTCATTATGTAATACTCAATATCAACTCTTCCGGGATATACTGTCCATTAGGTATGTATATCACATGCTCTCTAAGCCAGATTTCTACAGTGTCTGAAGATATGGTTTGAGTAAAAAATCCAATTTGTAGTCCTTTATTTTAGAAAGGTAGATATGGTAGGCAGAATTATGACCTCCAAAAGTGTTCATGCCCTAATTCTTAGAATATGTGAGTGTTACTTTACATGGCAAAAGGGACTTTGCCAATATGATTAAGTGAAGGATCTTGAGATAGAGAAATCATTTTAGATTATCCAGGTGACCCCAGCCTAATCACTTGAGTGCTTAAAGTAGAGAACATTTCTCTGGTACAGACAACCACAGAGAGGGTAACGTGATAAGGACTCAGCGCACCATTATTAACATAAAAGATGGGGGAGGGGGACCATGAGCCAAGGAAAGTGGGCAGCCTCAAGCTAGAGAAGGCCTCCAGAAAGGAACACAGCCCTGTTTATTTATTTATTTTTTTAAGATTTGCTTATTTGAGAGAGAGAGAGAAAGAGAGTGCATGCGTGTGTGTAGGGAGGGACAGAGGGAGAGACTCCCAAGCAGACTCCCTGCTGAGCACCCATAAGATCATGGCCTGAGCCAAAACCAAGAGTCAGAGGCTTAACTGACTGAGCCACCCAGGCACCCCAAACACAGCTCTGTTTATAACTCAGTTTTATCCCAGTAAGAACTATGTCAGACTTTTGACCTATAGAACTGTAAGATAATATATTTGTAATGTTTAAGTCACCAGTTTGGGGAATTTGTAATGGTAGCAATAAAAAGCCAATACCATAAATAAGTATGAAAGAATAGGAAGGATAGGAAATATTTGTGTTGAACAATCTCCTCTATAAAAATATTATTTAAAAACATGCATTCTGGGATTATGGTGGACAGAATTCTAAAATAGTTCCAAGATTCCAGGTATATACACACTTTCCCAGTTATTCAAACATTACCCTGGGTGCTGCTGCAAAAGGATTTTGCAGATGTAATTAAGGTCCCATATCTATTGACCTTAAAATAGGAGATTATTCTCTATGGGCCTGATGTAATCAGGTGAGCTCTTAAAAGGGATGAGATGTTTCCTAGCAAAAGAGATTCAAAGAATGGGAGAAATTTGACACCAGGGAGAGTCTCCATTGCTGGCTTTGAAGAAGGGGTCCATTGCTTCTTGAAGATTGGGGGTAGTCTTCAAGAGCTGAGACTGGTCCCAGTAGACAGCCAGTGAGGAAAGAGGGACTTTAGTCCTACAACCACAGGAACTGTACTCTGCCAGCAACATGAATAAGCTTGAAGAGAACCCATAGTTCCAGATGAAAACACAGTCAGCCAATATCTTGACTTCAGCCTTGTAAAATCCTGAGCAGAAAGCCCAGTCATGCTGTACCCAGATTTTGACTTTTTGAACTGTGACTTAATAAATGGGTCTTGTTTTAAGCCACTAAACGTATGGTAACCTTTTACACAGCAACAGAAACAAATGCAGGCATATTGCAACAGGATTTTTAAAAATTATATAAAACTCCATTTCACTCAATGGAATTTACATAGGGTCCAAGGGAAGCACTTTCCATAAGATCATATACCTTTGAGGGTATTTATCCAAGCATGTGTCACAGAACATATCCTCATCTACTACAGACTCAAATGAATAGGTTTTGAATTGAATTACCCCATTTCTGCTGGGGACAATTTTAAGGGATGCTCAACTACAAGTACCTTCACTCTTAGGATGTTCATTTTCTATTTCCATTTGATAAAGCAGGACTAGTTTATTTATTAAAAAGTTGGAATATGCTCCCATCAAAGACTAGTGCTGATCACATCCCTCAGGTTTGATAATAGACTTCAGGGTACTGAATTGGGAAGAATTGCATGGGGGGCATGGATCTGTCTCCACTACTCAGGTAGTAGAAATGCTCCAATGAGCTTGCTGATGTTACTAATAAAAATGAATGGGATTTGGTGAGGAAATCTCAGAAGGTATCTGAACTAGGTATTCATAGGTCCTAAAAGCACAAATACCACCCACTTTTGTGTCTTGATTGGTTCTCTTGGCCTATATGCTGAAAGTTGAACCATACTAAGGGAAGGGACTCAGAGGAAGAGGAAATAGGCAGATGATTCTCAGGAATAAAAGGATAATGCTAATGCTGAGGTCAGGATCCATGTCTAAGAGTAGAAGACATGCCATAGTGGCAGGACCTTGGTCCTCAGCTTGTTCATTTGTGAATTCAGAGTTGACAGATCCTGGTGAGATTCCACTTAACACACACCAGCAAAGTTTCTCTTGGATGAACCTCAACCTGAGTTCTAGGTTGCAGATAAACAGGGAGCTGCAAAGGGATATTTGTGGTAGAAGCAATAGTCTTTCACAAGTTTCTCTATTCTTTTTTTTTTTTTTTGTAAAGATTTTATTTATTTATGTGACAGAGAGACAGCCAGTGAGAGAGGGAACACAGCAGGGGAGTGGGAGAGGAAGAAGCAGGCTCCCAGCAGAGGAGCCTGATGTGGGACTCGATCCCGGAATGCCAGGATCACGCCCTGAGCCAAAGGCAGACGCTTAACGACTGCACTACCCAGGCGCCCCTCACAACTTTCTCTATTCTAATCAGAAGTAGAGGGGCACCTGGGTGGCTCAGTCGTTAAGTGTCTGCCTTTGGCTCAGGGCGTGATTCCAGTGTTCTGGGATCGAGCCCCACATCAGGCTCTTCCTCTGGGAGCCTGCTTCTTCCTCTCCCACTCCCCCTGCTTGTGTTCCCTCTCTCGCTGGCTGTCTCTCTGTCAAATAAATAAATAAAATCTTAGAAAAAAATTAAAAAAAAAAAGTAGAACACATGTGGAATCATATATGTTGTGTGAACATTAAATTTAACCTGTAGTATTAACATAAAATATTTGAGTGGATAACAAGGCTTAAAATAGAGTTTTCTTTTTATCCAATTATTTAAAACAATTTGTATCTGACAAAATGAAGAACTCTTACAACTAGGAAAGTTTTACAGGAAAGAGATCCCATATCCAGGTAAAAGTATCCACTATGGCAATAGAAATTTTAAATCTGTGAAGAACTGATATTAAGTGGCAGGCTATCTAGATCAACTCTCTAAATGCAGGACATTATTTGATTTAGATGTAAGATTTTTTTAACATTTTATTTTTTTATTATTTTTTTATTATGTTATGTTAGCCACCATACAGTGCATCATTAGTTTTTGATGTAGTATTCCATGATGCATTGTTTGCATATAACACCCTGTGCTCCTAGCAATATGTGCCCTCCTTAATACCCATCACCGGGCTAACCCATCCCCCTCCCCTCTCCCCTCTGAAACCCTCAGTTTGTTTCCCGGAGTCAAGAGTCTCTCATGGTTCGTCTCCCCCTCTGATTCCCCCCCTTCATTTTCCCCTTCCTCCTCCTAATGTCCTCCATGCTATTCCTTATGTTCCACAAATAAGTGAAACCATATGATAATTGTCTTTCTCTGCTTGACTTGTTTCACTTAGCATAATCTCCTCCAGTTCCATCCATGTTGATGCAAATGTTGGGTAATCATCCTTTCGGATGGCTGAGTAATATTCCATTATATACATGGACCACATCTTCTTTATCCATTTGTCTGTTGAAGGGCATCTTGGCTCCTTCCACAGTTTGACTATTGTGGACATTGCTGCTATGAACATTGGGGTGCATGTGGCCCTTCTTTTCACTACATCTGTATCCTTGGGGTAAATACCCAGTAGTGCAATTGCTGAGTCATAGGGTAGCTCTATTTCTAACTTTTTGAGGAATTTCCACACTGTTTTCCAAAGTGGCTGTACCAACTTGCATTCCCACCAACAGTGTAAGAGGGTTCCCCTTTCTCCACATCCTCTCCAACATTTGTTGTTTCTTGCCTTGTCAATTTTTGCCATTCTAACTGATGTAAGGTGGTATCTCAATGTGGTTTTGATATGAATTTCCCTAATGATGTTGAACATTTTTTCATGTGTCTGTTAGCCATTCATATGTATTCTTTGGAGAAGTGTCTGTTCAGATCTTCTGCCTATTTTTTGACTTGATTATTTATTTTTGGGGTGTTGAGTTTGAGAAGTTCTTTATAGACCTTAGATACCAGCCCTTTTTCTGTAATGTCATTTGCAAATACCTTCTCCCATTCTGTGGGTTGCCTCTTTGTTTTGTTGACTGTTTCCCTTGCTGTGCAGAAGCTTTTTATCTTGATGAAGTTCCAAAAGTTCATTTTTGCTTTTGTTTCCCTTGCCTTTGGAGACGTGTCATGAAAGAAGTTGCTGTGACCGATGTCGAAGAGGTTATTGCCTATGTTCTCCTCTAGGATTTTGATGGATTCCTGTCTCGCATCGAGGTCTTTGATTCATTTAGAATTTATCTTTGTGTATGGTGTAGGAGAATGGTCATTTTTTAATCACTTAATCATGTAATTCAGTGAGATGTCTTTTCTCTAACCTGAACTTCTTTTTAGAAAACTGAAATCACAAATGGGGATATTGGCAAGAGATAATGATTTGTTAAACTTACAAGACAATTGTTTTAGAGATTAACATAGTATATATAACATCTATTGTTTGGAGATCTGATTATATGGCAAGTATATTTTGAGTTTAAAAAGATGAGGGAGAATCTTTTTTGTATGCTTTCTTATAGCACATACTGTCTAATTTTTTTTTCTTTTACGGGTGCTATTTAAAGAGCATTACCACAACCAAAAAGTAAAAGTTACTTGTTATCCGGAATTTTTCCATTGTAAAGTTTGGATCAGTTGTAATCTGAGTAAAAAAATGAGTGCCCCTTTTTACCTTAATGGAGGAAAGGCATCTCCTGGTTGGAGCACTTGTTACTAAAATGATTCTTAGAGAATGAAATGAAATGGTTTTTTAAAAAAAGATCTTATTTATTTATTTGAGATAGAGAGAGCACAAGTGAGGTGAGGGGCCCCACAAGCAAGGAGCCTGACATGGAACTCGATCCTGGGACTCTGGGATCATGACCTGAACCGAAAGCAGATGCTTAAAGACTGAGCTACCCAGGCACCACTAAAAAGAAATGATTCTTTTATTTAGATGCACAGTAACTTATTTAGAAAACATAAAAACACTAAATAACATATGCCCCACATTTAACCTTTGGAAGTCCAAGGAACTCTAAAATACGTATTAGCTCTGTGTGTGGTGGGGGGTGGGGGTGGGATGCAGAGATACCCAGTATCAGGACAGGTCTCGTTGCGTTGTCCTCACTGGAGTTGTGGGTTTAGCAGGCAGGCTATGTATGGCAGTAATAATAAGCCGTGTTTGGAATAATTTCAAATTCTCCAACTGGACTAGTTTTTGAGTAAATAAATCAGATCTGGGTATTATTATGCCATTAGTTATGATGCTAATTGCATCCTTAGTATGCCTCAGTTTTCTCTGATGTTATTAATTGGGTTTCACTGTTGTTACTTTGTGCCTGTGTGATAACGTGATATTTGAGCAACACCAGGTAGTAGGGTTTGTGGAGTAACCAGACAGCCATACCTGAAGCACCAGGTTGTGCCCCTGGTTTTCCCCTTAATTTAGCTACAATCTTTATGGGCTTGTCCCTGCCAAAGACTCACATCTCTAATAATTTGGCATGGGAAATGATGCATGAGTTATTAAAACATACAAGAGCTTAGACAGAGGAAGAAAAGGGCTACACCCTCAGCTGCTGAATTTGTTATAAAACAAATAACTTCCTAGGGATTTACTGAACACACGTTTGGTGGGCCTCGCATTTGGCTATGATGAGGTGGAAATTATGAAATAGCATTTAGCAGTGTTACGACACAGAGAACCAGATCTAGAAGAGTTTATTTTGGAGAGGACTGTTTTCTCAACTTAGGTTCCTGTTTAGACTTATGACCACTAGCTGGCATGTGAATACTACTTAAACTGGACAATTTTTGTCTCAGATTTTTCTCAATTTATTCTCAGTGGTTTGAGAATGTCAGTAAAAAGGCTGACCAGTAGCTGTGTGTGATTTTAGTTCCATGGTCAAGTAAGGCTTTGCAGAAATATAAGAAAATGAGTCCAAATCCAAGGAGACCTGTCATTCTTGATAATTCCAGGTATTCAAATTTCACCTAATTTGGAATTCACAGGAATATATTTCCACGATAGACATACCTGTGAGCAAACATTTTTTAAAGGGATAATCAGGACCCTCTGAGATATTTGCCTGTGGTTCAGAAAACTTTAATGGCCTCTAGGATTGGCAGAAGTCTCCTCTAAGGAACTCAGAATTTGTTCCTGCTGGCACTGCTAATTTGACCAGATTATGTTTTGACCAGTCATTGGCTGGGCCTCATATAGACCCTGTTTGCTTAGTTAACTGTCAGCATTGGTCCCTTCCCAATTAAAATTAGACTAATTCCACTTCCAGCAGCTCAGCAACCTGCCCCTTGAGTCTACCATCTGTCACTTTTGCTGCTTTACTAGATAAATCCCCAAATCTCAGGCTTAATCCAATAAGAAGGGTATTTCTTGCCCATGTCGCTCTAAACAGGTGCTCTAATTGGCAGGTAGCATCTCATAGGCAGTGATGCTTGGACTCAGGCTTCATTGATCTGCAACATGTGGTTTCCAAGTTGGCTGTCCTCACTGTAAAGGCATAAGAGAATGTAGGATTCATGTATGTTTTTATGAGTCAAGCCTGAAATTCCCTCTTCTTCAACTCACTACTGTTGGACCCAACTCAGTCACATGGCCATACCTAACTGTAGGGGAAGCTGGGAAATGTAGTCTTTGAGTGCAAGAAGAAAAGAAATTGGGTTCGATGACTAGGTAATCTCTGTCACACATACAGTTATCTGACTATTTTAATAGTATTTAATTTTTTTTTAACTTTAGCCTTTGTTACATTACTTGTGATTTCTCACATGTGAATTTCTTAAATTAGTCCAGTTTGTATCTAAAATATCTTTATTAAAATTTGGTTGTGTATTTTTTCAAGCTATACATATATACATATGCATGTGTATCTATACATATGTATCTATACATATATGTATATACATGTGTGTAGATATACATATGGATATAAAACATGTGTGTGTGGTTATGTGTGTGTAATTCAAGGTTACATAGAGCCATATCTGGAACGTGAAACCAGGATTTATAACTTTGAGTCCACTACATGATTTCCTCTTATTATACAGGCAATCCTCGACTTACAATGGTTCCTCGACTTACAACTTTTTAACTTTATAATGGTATGAAAGCAATATGCATTCAGTAGAAACTGTACTTGGAATTTTAAATTTGGATCTTTTCTTGGGCTAGCAATACGCAAGATGATTCTCTTGTGATGCTGGGTAGTGGCTGCCCCAGATCCCAGTCAGCTATATGATCATGAGGGTAAACAGCCAATTCTTCTACAACAATTCTGCACCCATACAACCATTCTATTTTTCACTTTCAGTACAGTAGTCAGTACATTACAGGAGATATCCAACACTTTGTTAGAAAATATACTTTGTGTTATATGATTTTGCCCCACTGTAGGCTAATGTAAGTGTCCTGAGCACATTTAAGGTAGGTTAGGCTAAGTTATGGTTTCCAGCAGATTAGGTATATTAAATACACTTTTGGCTGATGATATTTTTTTTTTTTAAAGATTTTATTTATTTATGTGACAGAGAGACAGCCAGCGAGAGAGGGAACACAGCAGGCGAGTGAGAGAGGAAGAAGCAGGCTCCCAGCGGAGGAGCCCGATGTGGGACTCGATCCCGGAACGCCGGGATCACGCCCTGAGCCGAAGGCAGACGCTTTAACGACTGCGCTACCCAGGCGCCCCAAGGCTGATGATATTTTTAACTTACGATGGGTTTATCAGGATGTAAGGATGTCACCCCATCATAAGTTGAGGAAGATCTGTACTTCAGTCTCCAATTTATGGAGGAAAAAAAAAGGTCCATGAATCAACACTTTTGATCATTACCATCTCTACTTTAAATTCTAGCAGTGGATAGTGAATATCTAAAAACAAAAACAAACCTTAAATTAGAGCCATAAAGGCATCAGATATTCAGATCTTCCAATTTTTTCTTCTAGTAGTAATTACTTCTTTATCAGTTTGACTCAGAGATTTATTATAATCTTCTTGGAATTTGAGGAGTTGGAGAGAGGCATAGATACATCCATAGATAGATAAATCAATTAATTGATCAATAGATGTGATGGAAGACTGAACTTTCTAAAAATTACAAAAGTACATAGATCAAGCCCACATCATTTACCTCTCTTCCTCTATATCTAATAAAGGGCATACAATGGGAGAACAGCAGAAAAAAAACAATGGTACTTGTCAGTACAAAAGTTGGACTTTGGATCAGAAATCCAACTGCAAAACAACAAAAGGAGAGGGTTGATCTCGGTGGGTATGACAAGCTTTGAACCATGATGATGACACCAGTATCTTTATGCCAAGTCCCAGGGTGGACAGCTGTTTCTCATTATTGCTGCCAAATAGGAGTCAAGGAGAGAGTAGAAAATCCAAATGTGGTGTTCATAAAGAAACAAACCAAAGTTCAATAGACTCAGAAAGGAATTAGCTATTCAGTGAAAAACACTAAAAAGGCAGAACCACCTGGTGTAGGAAAAACTACCCTACAAGGGACTGTCAACATTACAAATAGCAAGAAGAACGGATAGTCTTCCCGGGGTGGAATGAGGAGAGATGTTTTACTGTGGCCTGATAAGGTGAGTAATATGGAAGGATTGCTTCCAGGCAGCTGCTGCCCATTAGGGAAGGTGGTGAGAGACTCCACGGAGAGCCCTTCAGACAAAGTTATGTGAAAGTATGTGCACACCAGAAACTCTATTGAAGATATTAGATTGATCATGCTCCAAGTTTTATTGTGGCTAGAATGTTTTCTGGGCAAAGGGAAAAAGTCCAGGCTTGGATTGTCCATATGTCTTAAACACTTAATGAAAAATTATATTATATTAATTCCTTTATATCCTCTGTTACTTGTCCAAGAGACTAAATATGATTCAGATTGTCTTTAACAGGCTTCTAGTGATTGAAATAGACATTTCTTGGCTTTCCTTTTCTCTTTCAATTCCCTAATTTTATTTTTTGAATTTCAATGTTAAACTTACTGAAGGTAGAACCAACACTTCTTGATTGTTTACTCTGTATCAGACCTTATCTAAATATTTTATCTCTTGCAAGTCCTCATTACAACCCTGTAAAGGAGATAATTATAAAAACCACATTTCACAAATGAGTAAGTTGCTTTGCTGAAGGGTACACAGTGAGTAAATGGCAGAACCAGAATGTTTATTGTATTTCTTAGGTCAAGGGTCATGCTGTTTTTCCTAAAATTGGTGTAAGGATCCCTGATATTGGGTTTGACCTTTGCTGATTTTGTGCTCTTCCTCTGACAGTTAACATAGCAGCTTTTTCAACTTTCCTCCACTTTATGCTCTTGGAGGCAACACTGGAGTCAGGGTCACTGTGTTCTTTGTAATCTTGGGCACGCCACTTTACCTTAGTTTCTCCAATGGTAAAATGATGGGATTGGAGTAAATGAGTTCACAGATCTCTTCTAGATTTGATGAATCTCTAGCCCAGGGACTAGGACCAGGACATACCATCCTCTCAGCCACACTGTTCATTGGGATGACTATGAAGAATCTAAGAGACTCTTTTCCCTTGAGAGGTAATGGCCCCTTCACTTCTTCCTTCACTAGAGGCAACACTTTTTTTAAAAAAGGTTAAAGTGGGGAAACTTCCCTATTTGGCATACGCACTTAAGAAGCCAGGGGTGTTGGTGAACATCAACTTCCCATTCATCAAGTTGAATTCCAGCCTTACCGTCAGTAAGTTCACCCACTGCAATCATCAGGAAGGTACCTAAATCACTGTAGGAAGATTTAGCCATTTTTCCAGAAAAAAAGAAAGTGTTTGCCTCTTTTTTGTACCGGCCACAGACTAAAAGTGCTTACCCCCAAAAAAGAACATTGTTGAAAGGAGGGATATCTAACCATTCCTGGAAAACTGGCTGCATATGTAAATTTATGCCTCTGTTTACCCCTGCTGACCCAGTAGGTGTTTTTGTGACACTTGTCTCATCACAGGAGCAAGTCATAGGCGAGCATGGTAATTTCATTTCCCCACTTCATGAAAGCAGTTCTAGAATGGATCTCTTTCTCAGTTGTGGCTGTGAGCACTTGGCTGGTGAGGCACATCTTTCCTTCAGGATAGGATCCCTCTAAACCTCGTGTGAGGTGACCTATTTGCTCAATCATTATTCAGTTGAGTTAAGCATCTATTTAACGCATTTAAGAGCAAGTTACTTGTCTGATGGTAATTTCCTTACCTATAAAGTGGCCAAAAATAATATGAGCTTATAGAGTCATTACATGAAGTAATTAAGAAAATGCATGAAAGTGTCTCCCATTTCTGTGGAAAGCACTTGTCAGGGTGCAGCATTAAAAAAAAAAAGATGACTTTATAAGGAAATGGGTCAGGTCTTCAAGAAGTTGCACTCTGGTAAGAGATATAAGGTGTGTTATAAATAACCCAAAGTTAAAGAAGAAAGAGTCATGCATGTAAGAAATAGAGATAAAATGTATTTGGAGAAGTTTGGAGGAGAGAGAATACTTTTAGGATTATAAAACACAGTGTTTTGCATGAGGCATTTGAACTCACCTTTTCAGAATGAATAAGATTTGGACATATAAAAATGGGGAAGAGAAAATATCATTACTTACTAAAGGTGAAGGGAAGAGAATAGAACTAAGAAATAGATGAGAAAGGAGAATAATCAATGGTTTGATTTAACTGGAGTGTATGGTACACGAGGGGCAGAGTGGGAAATGAGGTTGGAAATGCAGGTGTGGCCAGATTGGAGGTAGGTTTGAACGCCGGCCAAAGGAGTGCTTTTATTCTGGAGACCGAAATTTAGAGTGGTATTAATAAGAACAGAGAGGCTAAGAGGTAGAGCAGACATATAATGGAAGAGAAGAGAAAGTTTGATGAGGAACATAGTGGATTTGAAATGAATCAGGGGCCTTCTGGTTGGGTTGCTAGAGAGGACCTGGAACTTGTGATACTGGAGGAGAGGTAACTTGATAGGTATAATTCCTTTGGCTGTACCTTATATCAAGCAACTTCCAACATAATTCAGTAGAATAGAACAGCCTAATAAGATTTTGGTAAACACACCACCTTAGAAGTTCCACTGCTTATCTCATTCCTTACCCACCTGAGGGAATACAGCTGACAGAGGAAGTGAGAGTAGATGGGAAATTTGAGGTAAAACTTAAAATAAGCTTACTGAAGTTATATTTTTAAAGATTTTATTTATTTATTTGAGAGAGCATGCACAAGAGAGAGCATGAGCCAGAAGGAGGGACAGAGAGAGAGGAGGAAGCAGACTCCCTGCTGAGCAGGGAACCTGATACAGGGCTTGATCCCAGGACCCCGGGATCATGACCTGAGCCGAAGGCAGATGCTTAACCAACTGAGCCACCCAGGTGCCCCCTTATTGAATTTATTAATAAAAAGGAACGAGAAGTGCTATACTGCATATATTTGGGATTCAACTTATAATGTGTTCTTGACAGTATGGAGGGAAGAAAAACTTAATGAGCCTTCAAACAATTAAGTGAAATACGTTATTGTTAAGAACAAATAATAGAGGAAATAATACACCTTAACTACATTAAGTACAAAGAGTAATTGCTGGATAAAAAAATTACTGATATGTGAAAGGTAGTAAAATCCAAAGGAAAAATTAGGTGCTAATAAGTTGCTGTTTATATTTTAATGTGATAAGTTGTCATTCGCATCAAAGGATTTTCTGATTTAAGGATCAAAAGGAAATTCCTGGCAGCAAGAATTATTGAAATAGAAAATTCAAGGGAAGCAGTGAAAACCCTGTTACCATGCCAGTGAGCCTTATCTGTAGTTTATTTTCTGCAGCTTGATTTTGTTGATGGAGACCGGTTACAAAGATTAGGAGCCATAAAGATAAGAGAAGTGATAGGGTAACCTGAAAACATTATATGATAGAGCCGACATGGCAGAATAATATCATAGCACCCTGTAACACTGAAAATATCAAAAAAAGACTGCCTGCCATAAAGCCTTAGGAAAATAACTCTGTGGTAATAATGGGAGAGTATTATTGCAAGTATCAAATTTCTTCATAGGCTTTGGGCACATTTACTGATATAATGCAAGGCAGAAATCTCTGCCATTATTTCTTATAAGTTCGTGTCGAATAATAAAAGAACTTCCTATAAAATATGAAAGCTTAGATAATTTACTTACAGTGAACTCACCAGAAGGTCAGAAAATGAAGTCAACCTAATTCTTTTCTCACTTGTTTGGAGTCTGAAGTCAGGAGAACTGGCTTACATTGGCCTTTGTGTCCACCCTGTGAGTTAATTGTAGGAGCCAAGGCTAGAAAGATCTTCAGAGGCTTTAAAATCCAGGTTTTAAACTTTTGATTATACTTCTGAAATAAATGGGCAGTTATGTGAGGTTTTGAGGGGATGGAGGGGTGATGAGCAGTAGTATGACTAAATCTGTATTTTATGAAGAATTATCTAGTAGGTATAAAATAAGCTAGGCTAAGTAGGGATTTGAGCCAGCGAGAAAAGCTAGAAGTTCTTATAAAGCCTAATCTAAATAGTGTCAGAGAGGACAGTCTGAGAGGTATTTTTGAAGTAGAATGATAGGGTCAGGGTAAAAAAGAAGAAAAAGTCTGGAATGGATGATGTCATTGAGAGAAATAAAACAGGTTAGAAGAAACATGTTTGCAAAGAAATAAATGCTTAAAAATTTTTTTCCAGTGGAAATTCTTTTATAGAGAGTTTTTGACTGAATTTGAGGTAGAAGTTAAGGGAAAGTTAACACATGGTACCATCTGAAGGATCTTGTTGTTCGTTAACCAAGGGATCCACGGTGGCTCCAAAGGTCCTGGGACTAGAAAGGATATTTGAACTGAAAGTCACAGGGCAGGCCCAGTAGAGGTGTCTGGGAGGGCAAAATAGAAGGATATAAGGATATAGGCAAAAATGGGAATTCCAGAAGAATGTAAATAGTGCCCTGCTTGGCTCCCTGACACAAGATCCCACAACCTTTGCAACTGAGATGTCTTAACTCCCACGTGTAGCTTTATTCGTGTCCAATCTCTGAGACCAATGCAGATTTTAACCAGGGAAGAATTTGAGAAATGATTTAGACAGCATCAGTTCAGCCTCTGTTATCCTGGTCTGAGCAAGTAATTGGCTCCATTTCTCATCTATATTTAAGGTACTGACTTAGTTACTGGACTTGTGCTTAACATTACTCAGGACTTGAGTCCTTTTTATTCTTTAAGACCTGGCAGGGCTTTGAATCCTGCTCCTGAACTCCAGTAGCTACGGGGAGACCTTGCTAGGTATAGTAGACATCCCTGTTACCATCTTCTTGACCATTTGCTTACACACCCCACTGCCTGTTGATTACCACTCAAGTTAACTTTGGGCTAAAGCTCCTATAATAAAGAGACCCCAAAATATAGAGGCTTAAGCAAGATAGAACTTTATTTCTCTCTAAAATAACAGTCCAGGGGGAAATGGTCCAGACTGGTAGGACAGCTCTTTTCTTCGCACTCATTCAGAGACCTGTGCCTGTTCCATTTAATATTAATTAATTAATCATGTTAATTAACACCTTCTAGAGTGTTTCTTGAAGCAACGTCACTGTCATATTGACATTCCAGCTCAAGCGAAGGAGAAAGAGCAGAAGTAAGGACAAGCAATTCCCTTTGAAAGACGTGATACAGAATTTGCGCATATAATTTTCACATTCCACTGGAAAGAAATGGAATTAGTCATATTACCACAACTAGTCACAAGGGAAGCTATGAAAAGTATAGCTGAGCTAGGCCATGCTGTGCTTAATTTCTACTTTAGAAAGAGAAGCAGGCTTTGGAGGATAATTAGCAGTCAGCCATACCTACCCTGACATTGTTAATTTGGGCTCATAAAGCTCATTCTTTAATTAATCAAGCATCAGTTAAGAGCAACAATATTATTAAAAAAAAATCATTACAAGAATGTCACCCTACAAACACCGACCTATTAAAATGAGAAAATTTCCTGCTCTTTTTTGATTGGTATATGTTTATTTGGAGCTACTACAGTTCATAGCTCCAGACCTCAAGTTTCCAGCATAGTGAATTTCTTTAGTGATTATTGCTAAAATTGAACCCTCAGCACAGGACTGATAACTTCATGACATGTAAGCCATGATTCCTCTCTCTTTGTTCATTACTTATGAGTCATCACACTGTTTTCCATGGAGCATGCGTGCTGCTTCAGGGTCATTTTTAGCACAGCACTCCAGGGAGTCATGGCTAACTAATTGGGGTTGGCATGGGAGATTAAAACAATTTGCCATCTCCAAGTGACTGGAGACCACTTAGGTTTCAGAAATCATTATTGATTTGCTGTTGCTTACTTCAGGCCTACCATTGATACAGATATCTTTTTGCTTTTCCCCTTTTGAATTGTAGACATTCTTTTGGCAAACAGTGTGTGTGGGGGAACCTATTTCTTTAAGTAAGAGATATTCCAAATTCTCCAGAACCTCCTTGGCCAACTCAATTTCTAGATATGACTAACTAGGGAAGATGAGAACACTATTGGCAGACAAAATCCTCAGTAGGCTTGTTCTCCATAGTTTTATCAGTAAGAATCAGCAATGTTAAGAACCTTTTATTCAGAAGGCCCTGCAGACATATACAGACAAGAGAAATGGTTGGGTTTGTGTCAAAAAGAAGGAATCTCACAAATATTTGCGTTTGCAAGGCCTTTGGGTTCCCCCAAAAATTCTCCTTCAAATTAACTGGAAGTCCTTAGCTAAGGTAAGCAATGTGTATCATATATTAAATTGGCCCCTTGAGATTCTGGACAGGTGGGAAAAAGAAGGGGAAAAGCCCTCAAAAAACAAAACGGCAAAACAAAACCTGAGATAATCAACATACTAGCTTGCTATGACTACACTGCCAGTAATGAGTTTCCACCTTCTGAGATTTTTTGGAAAAAGGAATGAGCTCCATTTCTGAAGTAAAGACCCTTCCTCTTTTATAGTGGAAAATAACACGGTTTTCCAACACTAATCCAAAAAAAAAAAAAAAAAAAATGAAAGCACCCTCCCCAGTTTTTCAAATCTTCTTTACAAATTCAGCTTCTGAATATTGCCAATTGCTAGAGATAATTCCATTATGTTAGCAATCCTGTCGAAAAGAGATGATTTCTGTTGATTTAAAAAATGACCATATAAAATGGATAAGTTATGATCTTTGATTATAACATCACCTGGGGACTACCCTGATAATAAATTTTTAACCTCTGGAGCAGTTTACTTGAACATAAGGAACTCTGTGTGAGAGAACAGTTAGATGAGAGGTGAGTAGAAGTAGAAGTAATTTTTAGGATCATCTAAGTTAGGGACCTTCCAATTTTTTAGTCTCTACTATATGTAGGAATAGTTCAAAGACAAATTTAGTGTAAAATATTACCTCCTATCCATGCCCAGATCATGTATTTATGTGAAAAACAAAGTGCAGAAAAGGACATATAGTGTGCTACCCCCATCTGCAGAAAATCTCTCTGTCCAAATACATGTATGCACTCATAAATCTATCCTTGGAAAGATGAACATGAAACTGGAAGACACTGGTGTCTTGGGAAGGAACCAAATGAATGGAGGTGACAGGAAGACTACTCATGGTAAACCTTGTATACACTAGGAATTTGTACCATATGAATGTAGAATCTACTCAAAAAGCTAAATACACATTAAACAAATGTGTGATTATGGTTATGTCTTTTCAGAAACATTCTCTAAGAGTTCTTTTAGTAAATGTCAGTATATAGCTTTTTCATTTTTGCATGGGATTTTGCTCTATATGTTAAAGAACAGTGTGATTGAATGTGAAATTCTAGATTGGCAATTACTGTCATGCAACACTTGGAAGATAACTATTCCATCATTTTCTGGCCTTTGCTGTTGATGAGAAGTTTGTTGTCAATCTATCAGTGCTTTTCTGTGCTGGTTTTTATATTTTCTCTTTATTGTTGATAGTATACATTTTCACTATGTGTCCAGTATGGATCTATTTTTTATTATATTTTAATTTATTTTTATTTTCTGCTTGATTCTTTTAGCAATCAACTCTTCAAATGTAAGCTATTACGTTTCCTTTCATGCTTTACTTTTGTGATTTCAGTTAAGGATTAGATATTGGGCTTTTCAATCCATCTTTTGTGTCTCATGTCAATATTTTCTTTTCCCTTGACTTTTTGTTTGTTTCAAGTTTTTATTTAAATTCTAGTTAGTTAAGATATAGTGTAGTATCAGTTTCACGAGTAGCATTTAATGATTCATCACTTACATATAACACCCAGTGTTCACAACATCACTTTGACTTTCTTTTTTTTTTTTCATTTTCAAAGATTTTATTTATTTATTTGACAGAGACAGCCAGCGAGAGAGGGAACACAAGCAGGAGGAGTGGGAGAGGAAGAAGCAGGCTCACAGCAGAGGAGCCTGATGTGGGGCTCGATCCCATAACGCCGGATCACGCCCTGGGCGGAAGGCAGACGCTTAACCGCTGTGCCACCCAGGCGCCCCCACTTTGACTTTCTATACTGCATTCTGGATAAGCATCTCAGAGCTATTTTCCAGATAACACCAATTAACTTCTTTACAGAATCCAAGTTAGCATTTATCCCATCTTTTGCAGCTTTTAAATTTCAACAATTACTATGAGTTTGATGTTGAAGTTATTTAATTGATTGTTGAAATGAATTGATTCACGTATTTTGTTTCATTTCTGCCTCTGTTGTTTCAAAATTTTATGTTCTTGTCAAGATGGCACTTATGCCTTTGTTTACTTCCTTAAACTTACTCAATGTACAATGTACTTATTTTAAATATTTCTCTTATTTTAAAAGAGATATATTTATTTATTTTTTTATTTATTAGAGACAGAGAGAGAGTGAAGGGGAGAGGGGCAGAGGGAGAGAGAGAGAATCCTCAAGCAGATTCCCCACTGAGCACGGAGCTTGATGCAGGGCTCAGTGTCACCACCCTGAGATTATGACCTGAATTGAAATAGAGAGTTGGACTCTCAACCAACTGAGCCACCCAGGCACCCTTCAATGTACTTATTTTAAACTGCATACTAAGCTGTTCAATAAAATAAATTTCATATAGAGTAAATTCTTATTTTGATTATTAATTACAATGGTTTTTTTAGCATTAGAATTCTTCAAATGTTTTATAATATCAATTTGCAGGCTACATACACACAGACACTCACACACAAACTCTTCAAAGTCTGGTCTTTAAAATGAATAAAAGAAAAAAGATGCAGAGGAGTTACCAATTCAAGTTTCTCTTGCAGGGACTGATAGCTTGGTAGCAACCTTAAAAGTCATTACTGATAATTTTGAAGTATATGAAACTAGTCTTTTAAACTCAACATCTTGCATAACATTTGTCCTGTAGCATGCACTAAATAGTTACTGAATTAATTCTTAATAACCATACTAAAGAAAATTACACAACCACCCCAACCTACAAAAGGAAACTAATGCCCAAAAAACAACTTAGAGACTTGCAAAGGCGTTGGAAGATCATGCCATTTCCAGAAGGAAAAAAAAAATGAAAGAAGTTTCCTTAAACTATGAACTCAGGTCTGAAACTGGCATATACTATCTTAATAAAGTAATGGAATAGAACAAATAGGGCCAGGATGTGCTCATTATCGAAGTCTGGAAATGCAAGCGTGCCAGAGAAAAGGTTGACAGCAAGAGTGGAAATGAGCATTAAGGAAGAATTAAGAAGGAGACTCTAAAGGGTTTACAAAAGGCAAGCTATGTTAATTGGAGATACCAAAGCTCCAGTAAAAAATGAGACTGACTAAATATCCATACAGAGTATCTATATGATACGTTAACCAAATGTCTGGAAAGATTTAGGGAAGAAGGAAATATCATAATAAAAACTATAATACATTATATTTATACATCAAATTACCTTTTATGAAACACTTCTGTAAACTTTATCCTATTTGAACTTTACAACCACCCTGTGAAACAAAATTATTATTTAGATTCAGGCAGAGTAACGTACATAGAGCACCTGCTTTATACTAAGAACTTTCACCTGTTTATACAATTTAATTGGAGCCAGAGTGCCTGGTTCAGATCTCAGCTCTGCTGCTTATAAGGTAGGAGGCCTTGGGCAGGTTTCCTCATATATACAGTGGATCTAATAATAGTTCTTGTTGAAAGGCTTGCTATGAGACCTAAATGAATTAGGACATTTTAAGTATTTAAAAGAGAGCCTGGCACATAGCAAGGGCCTTTTAATGTTATCTATGATAATAATGATGATGATAACCATTATTTTCTTTTCTGATGAAGACACTGTGGTTTTGAGAAGTTACGGGCTTGATCAAGGTCATAATTACTCACGCTAAAATCTCAAATCTAGATTCTCACTCCCAAGTCCCATGCTTTTTGAGAACACATTGCATATTGCTTTGTTTAGCCCTTGTTTGTGGAGATATTAAGATGTTAGAATAATAAATACAAAGAATGGAAGAATACTTTATGTGTGAAAACAAGCTTGAGACATCCATTGGGAGGAGAGTCCTCAGGTAAGGTAAATTTGTTAATGAGTGTAGCTAAAGATCCTGGAAGTTCTGTTTTAGCTTTGTTTCTTAGACCTTGGTACTGTACTCAATACCTCCTAGCTTAAATGGAATTTTTACTTTTTGGCTATATACTAACCATTCCCCATTTAAAAGCAGGAACTCCAAATGGTCTTTGGAAAACCACACCTTACCCACTCTCAGCCGTGTTGTTTGGGTGAGAAGGATTCCCAACCATCCTCCTGTTCCAGGGGTGGATGCTCATGATTTAAGTCCTCAATATGCTATTTCACTTGTCATGGCAAATGGCCATAAATGAGATGTAAGTCAATTCAAATCAAAGAAAACTGGGGAGAAGTTTGCTAGGATTTGGCAGGAAGAAATTTTATTTCCTCTTGGAATTACCAGTAGATGCCCTTACACTCATCTTGGGTGGGACTCTGTGAGGATGTGAAGGCTGGAACTGCTGCAGCCATTTTGCTATTATTAGGAGAGCACGAAAGAGAAGAGAGAGGGGGGGGAACTAGTTTTTGGTGACATCAGCTGGTTTTTGTGTGGCCTGAGTCTTATCTGAAGCCAGTTCTATTTCTGTACTTTTCAGTTACATAGTTCCTATCTTTTAAAAATCAGTATATGTGGGGGCACATGGGTGGCTCAGTCAGTTAAGCATCCAACTCTTGATTTTGGCTGGGGTCATGATCTTGGCATTGTGAGATTGGGCACTGTGCTGGGCTCCATGCTCAGTTTGGAGTCTGCTTGAGATTCTCGCCCTGTCCCTCTGCTACTCCCCCGCTCACGTGAGTGTGCACACTCTCTCTCAAATAAATAAATGAATAAAATCTTAAAAAAGAATCAGTATATGTTACTTTTTTGCTGTTATTGTAACTTGTAACACCCAAAGTCCTGATGCAAAAGAATTTTGTAGTTTATTTTACATAAAATAGGTTAATAAACCTAATAGATAAAAAGCTATTGAAAACAGTTTAGAAAAGCCAACAACTTGAAAGAAAACAGAGCATAGACAGTTCACTAAAAAAGAAATGCAAATGGCTCTTAGCCAAACTTTTAAAAATGCTTAAACTTGCCCAGATTAAAAGATACACACATTAAAACTTCATTGAAATACAATATCTCACCCATTAGATTGACTAAAATCCAAATATTTAACAATGTGTTTGATAAAATTCTGGGTTAATGGGCACTTTAATACATTTCTGCAGGCATTGAAAATTGTTACACCACCCATGGAGGGTAGTTGGCAGGATCTAGCAAATTTACATATGAATTTTCCTTTGTCTGCATAATCTAGCCCAAAGCTATACTGGCAAAAAAATACAAGAAAGAGTATATAGACAAGCCTATAGATTGGTCTGGCTGAATGTAAACAATAATACATATACTCAATAGAGTACTACACAGCTAGAAAAGGGAGTGAGGAATATCTCTGTGTCTTAATATAATCCAACATATTAAGTGAAAAGGCAAGGTAGAGAAAAATGTATATAAGAGGCAAGCAGTTGACTAAGAAAGAGGTTATATGAATATATACTAATATCTGTTTATATCTTTTTAATGGATAACTATACTTTTTAAAAAAATTGTTACCTATAAAGAAAAAGAAGAAGTATGGTGAGGGTATTGAAATTAGATTTCTTGGAATATACCTTTGATGGACAATACATTAAATATTTTACATAATTAAAAGCCAAAATTAAATTGAAAACCAGGTCCTAGGGACACCTGGGTGGCTCAGTCGGTAAAGCGTCTGCCTTCAGCCCAGGTCATGATCCCAGGGTCCTGGGATTGGGCCCCAGTCTGCCTCCCTGCTCAGCAGGGTGTCTGCTTCTCCGTCTCCCTCTGCCCATTGCCCTACTTGTGCTGGTGCTCTCTCTCTCTCAAATAAATAAATAATCTGAAAACAAAAACAAAAACAAAAACAAGTCCTAAAAATCAAAAGTGAAATAAAAGAGCTAAGCTTAAATGTATAGCCTGTTGGTGGCATAACTACATAGATAGTTTGCTTGACTTTAAAATATAGACATTTAACTGTACTTCCCTAGGGACAAAAAAATATATACTCTTGGGACAAGAAAACACAAAAATTTGCCCCTCTACTCTCCCCCAACAAAAATCGTAAACTGTTTTCAGCAATCATATTGTTAGTGGTAGTGTTGGTATTTTCTAACACTTCTGTGTGTATGATGAGGGATTCATGGAATAAGGGTTTAAGTTAGTGAACCAAGATTTTCAGCATGGGAGAGAAGAAATAACAGATGTAATCTTGAACTTGACTGAAAGTATGAAATCATGAGGCATTTTAAAAAAATTATGTTATTTCCTATCTGGTGCATTGAAAAGGCATGGAAATAATGACAATCTAGTAGCAGTGAACCCCTTTTGCCCAGTTGGTGGTTTTAAAATATTTCCCACTAAAAAAATACCCAAACTCTGTGGGAAAACTCAGATTTCAGGTCTGAGGTTGGAAATATATATGAATCTGGAATATCTTGCCATACAGAAAGCAAAAAAAAAAAAAAAAAAAAAATCAAAGACTACATGTATCATGTCAAAGTGACATAGAAGCCAACTTGGATAGGTTCCCACTTCCCAAAGATGGGACAGTTTGATTATCAATAAAATAACAATCAAAATGAATTAAAACACATTAAATTAAATGAATTAATGTGATACTCAAAAATAAAAATAAAGCCCCACTGACCCCATTGACCACCTTTACTGTATGGTATCCAATTTATAACTCTGAAACTAGTAATAAATGGATAGAACCAAACATTTTTCCTGCCTTACCTTACAGAATATATGTCAGATAGTAAAGCGTGTTATAAAAACATTGTACTTGAATCTGATCAAATCTCTAGATCTAACTATCAGTTTACATAAAACACAGAAAGAAGACTGTTTTAAAGGATACTATAGATGTATAGTATAAGATGCAACTGGCTAATTATTTTGTTTTTTCAACAAAACATTGTAAGGAAAGAGAGAGATGGAGAGGTAATTAGTAGACTAAAAAAGATTTAGATATTTCAATTACTTGAAACACATGGGTCTTACTGAAATTCTGAGTCAAGACAATGATATAAATGTGAATATTAACTGGATTTTTAAGAATATTAAGAGAAGCTTAAGTTTTTAGTCTTGTAATGATGGTATTAGCTTTATGGGTTTTACAAAAACAGAGTTTCTATCTTTTAGAGATGGATACAAGAATTCCTGCAGAGGGATTAATAGGAGGTCTCTGCTTTACTTCAAAGTAATCTGTGTGTGTGGAGGTGGGAACCAGGTGGAGGGACAAATGAAATGAGATTGGCCTAGATGTTGTAGCTTGGTGATAGTGACATGAAGTTTCATTGGATTATTTTCTCCACTTTAGTATACATTTAAAATTTTTAGGGCACCTGGATGGCTCAGTCAGTTAAGTGTCTGTCTTTGGCTCAGGTCATGATCCCAGGGGTCCTGGGATCAAGCTCCACATCAGGCTCCCTGCTCAGTGGGGAGCATGCTTCTCCTTCTCCCTCTGCTTACCTTCCCCTCATGCTTTCTGGCTTTATCTCTCTGTCAAATGAATAAATAAAATCTTAAAAAAAATTTTTTTATCCCAGAATATTAAGGAAATGCTTATTGATTCAAAGTAAACTGACATAATCATAACTCTTGTATTCAAGCCTCTGAATGCGTAAAATGCAGTATTTCTATAATAAATTTTTAATTGAAAGGCATTTAAGAAATTGAATATAGATACAGCTCACTCTATAATAAACATAGATTGAAATTCCCTCTTTCTTTTTTTTAAGATTTTATTTGTTTATTTGAGAGAGATAGAGAGAGCGTGAATGGGGGGCAGAGGGAGAGAAAGAAGCTAACTCCCTGCTGAGCAGGGAGTCTGACCTGGGGCTCAATCCTAGGACCCTGAGATCATGACCCCAGCTGAAAGCAGTTGCTTAACTGACTGAGCCACCCAGGCACCCTGAAATTCCCTCTTTTTGATCCTATTGTGAACTTCTTGAAGACAAGAACGTCTAGTTATTTTTTGTATCCCTAGCATCTTTCATGATGGCCTTTCATGATGCACATGATTGGCCTTTGATATTTTTATAGTTTAATGATTAGCTTTTTTGTCTAAGGGTACAGGCTCTGAGGCAGGCTGACGGTGTTCAGATTCTTACTCTACCACTAACGTTAATGATCTCAACCAAGTCATTTCCTAATAGAGAAGGGATTTTAATAAGTACAGAATAATGTTATATGAGGATTGATAAAATAATGGAAGTCAAACACTGGAGCAGAGTGTTTAGAAATAGTATGGCTCAATAAATAGTGTTCTTAATCATTTGTTAAATCTTTATCAACCTTGTTTTCTCTATGATAACATATATTGGTGCAGCATGTCATCTTTTCTTTGAGGCAGTGTTGAAAGAGTTTCACCTATTGGATCCTCTATGATTACCTGAGTGTGCATGTTTCTGTCGTAGATATTGTTTTTGTTATCAAAATATCCAAAATCTAGATGAGATTGGTATTGCTAAAATAAGTAATTAAGACTTTCACTCTGGATAGTTAGAAGAGAATAGATGTACCTTTGCCTGTTCTTCCCACTAAGTACAACTAAAATCCCTGAACATTGTATATAAAAAAACATTAAGAAGACTCTAAAATGTGAAGAGAGAAAGGCAGGTTGGCTAAGGACCTCAGGATCCAAGGAATAATATAGCAGTAAGTTCCCTGTTTTCTTTTTTGCTTATGCATCCTGGATTGGATACTGGAGAGACCAGAAATGCCAACAAGCACAGAAAAATAAAAGCAGTAGGAAGATCCTGGTCTCTCTAGCCAAAAGCCCAGCAAAGGCACATCCTAGCAAGACAGAAAATTTGTAGACAACTCTACTTGAGTCAAACATCACCTGACACTGATTAGCCAAGGCTGAATGAAGAACATAGACTCCCACCCTTGCTAGCTACCTGTTGCAAGGACCCCTAACCCCCACTAAGATTGTAACAGAGAAGGCCACATGGGGAGTTGGGACTTTTACTGCCAACAGCAATAACAGGGACTCTCCCTGCCATGGTGGGGAATAGTAACCAGGCACTCCTATCCCTCCCATCAGATGCTTGTGAAGAGCCTGAACTTTCACCCCCACACAGTGTAATAGGTTGTGTCTCCCTAGCTATAATGTCAGTGGAGACAAGTAGAGGACCTGGACTTCAACCCACATTGGGCACTAATAAGGTAGCACCAACAGTCTCTTGCTGTGTGGTTTTAGAAGAAGCCTGCTAAAACATAAGATTTAAGTAAGAACCATTGTATTACAACATAATTCCCCAAATGTCTAAGATTCAAACATAAAAAAAAAAAACCATCTTACAAAGAACCATGAAAATCTCAACTTGAATGAGAAAAGACAATGAACAGATGCTAACACCACGATGACACAGACACTATAATGATCTGACAAGGATTCTAAAGCAAGCATGATAAAAATGCTTTAATGAGCACTTATGAACACACTTGGGAAAAGAAATCTCAACAAAGAAGCTGAATATAAAAAAAAATAACCTAATAGAAATGTAATAACTTAAATAAAAAACTTAATTGATGGGCTCCAAAGCAGGACAGAGGAATATGCTTCAGCAAACTTGAATATAGAAAAATAGAAATTACCCTGTCTGAATGACAGAGAGAAAATAGACTGGGGAAAGAAAAAACACAGCTTGAGGAAACTGTGGGAATCTAACAAAATATTTCATATTCATGTTCCAGAAAGAGGAGTATAGGTTTGAAAAAATAAAGAATGGCTGAAAACTTTGGAAATTTGGTGAAAGATATAAACCTACAGATTCAAGAAGCTGAGAAAAGCCCATACAGGATGAACCCAAAGAAATTCATGCCAAGACATATCATAATCAAGCTTCTGAAAACTAAAGACAAAGAAAACTCTTGAAAGCAACCAGAGAAAAATGACACCTCAGGTCTAGGAAAAAAAAAAAAACCACAATTCAAATGACAGAAGATTTCTTATCAGAAACATGGAGGCTAGAAGAAAGTGGCACAATGTTTTTCAAGGGCTGAAAGAGAAGAACTTTCAGCCCATAGTTCTGCAGCCAGTGAAAACAACCTTGAGGAATAAAGGCAACACATTCTCGGGAGAAGGAAAACTAAAAGAATTTGTTGCCAGCAGATCTGCCCTGAAATAATGGCTTAAGGAAGTTCTGGAAACAGAAAGGAAACGAAAAAGAAGGAAACTTGGAAGGAAGAAAGCAAAACAGAAAAAGTAAAACTGTGGGTAAATACAGCAGGCTTCTCTGCTCTTTAGTTTTCTCGATTATACTTCATGGTTGAAGCAAAATTTATAACATTTTGTGATGTGGTTCTCAATGTGTGTAGAGGAAATGTTTTAGACAATTGTAACTGGGAGAGGGTAAGAGATGTAAAAAGAGGTAAGATTTCTACACTTCATTTGATGGCAAATGTTGACAGTGGTAGATTGGGATTGATGTAAATATAATATAATACCTAGAGCAATCACAAAAAAGACAATACAAAGGGATATACTTAAAAACACTCCAGGTAAATCAAAATGGAACTCAAAAAATGTTCAGGTAACCTTTATGAATGCAGGAAAAAACAAATAAAAACTGAAACAAACAAGCAAAAACCCAGATAAGCAGAAAATTAAAAAGCAAAATGGCAGACATAATCCTTAGTATATCAATAATATTTCAAAGACATTATGCTGAGTGTGGGGGGGGGGAAGCTTATCTTGAAAGGTCATATACTGTATAATTCCACTTATATAACATTTTCAAAATGAAAATTTATAGTGATAAACAAGAACTTAGTGGTTGCCATGGCTTCAGAATAGTGGGAGTGGATGGGTGTGGCTACAAATGGGTACCATGAAGAAGGCCATTGTAGTGATAGAATAGTTATGTAACTTGACTGGGTGGTGGTTTCATGAGTCTACAGATGTCATAATAAAGCATAGACATTGTACCAGTGTCAGTTTCCTGTGTTGATATTATACTATAGTTACGTAAGATGTACCCATTGGAAGAAACTGAATGAAGGTTACAAGGGACTCCTCGGCACTACCTTTCAAGTTCCTGTGAATGCTTAATTATATTAAAGTTAAAAAGTAAACAAATTATTGAAAACAATGTCTTGAAAATCATAAAGTGAATTTGCACAGTGCTGTGGTAATAAGGAGACACGAGGTCAAATTCAACACAAATCAGGACACTTGACAGAGGAGATAACACTGGCACTGATACTTGAAGGACAAATGTGTGTCAGGCAAAGCTCAAAGCTGACCAGGACATTTCAGGATTATGGAATTGTATGTGCCCAAAAGAGGAAAATGGGAAGGAAGAGCACATCTGGAGAATGGCATGTGGTTCCTTGTGAACAGGATATGTGCTACCATTGGAGAGCAGCAGGTGTGATGAATGAGCATGGTCATCTCTACAGACGTTCAATGGAAACAAGTTTATTTGCCCTTGTATACACAGACTTATATCCTTTCTTCCCAAATACCATCTGTATCAGTATGATTTCATAATAAAGTATTGAGAGGCAGGAAACTTTTTTTTTTTTATTCTTATGCCTCATGCGATGGACCTTCAATTATCCTTTTTTACCATGCATGTGTGCTCAAAATCATAATAGAAGAAAGAGGACGGAAGAGGCCAGGTAGATACTGAGAAGAGGCAGAAGGGGATTTTAAACACTTATTAAATAATGGGTAAAGTCACCATTAAAAAAAATACAGCTTCCAAAAGGCATTGATTCTGTGGGATGGAGAACATGTAGAGTGGCCATCAGCAGCTGTGCACAAGAGGCAGGATCATGAGCTTTGTTAGAAGTTTCATTCAGGGAGCCAATATGCTGTGGTCCTTCCCCAGGTCCTGAGTATGCTACAATCAGAAAATCAGCACCAATGCCACATTTTTCTTCTAGTTCCAGGTGTATTCAAATGATTGGAAGGAATGACCTGCATCTGTAGGAAAAAGAATGAGGCTGTTGCTTGTCAGTGTTAGTCAAATATTTCATTAACTCACCTTTTTCATTTATCAAATATTCACTGAGTATTCATTGTATGTCCGGGCATTCTTCTAAACACAGGGCTTTTCAAAGCTTAAAAGCAATGAGAGAAATTTGCCACATAAGAGTTTCATAACTCTTGCATGTAAAAAAAAAAAGATAGCAAAACAATGAAGATATAGGAAAGACAAACAGTTACTATCCTTAGGGTACAAAGAGCTCATATAATTTTGCAGCTGAAAAATTGGTACAGAAAAAATATATAAATGGTTAATAAATATGGGAAGTGATGTTCATTCTCATGATTAATCAAAGAAATACAAATTTAAATAAAATGCTTTTCACTGTTAAAATATACACTGCTGACAAGGATGAACAAATATATGCACAAATTAATTCAAATTTTTGAAAAGTCTTTCTTGTGCTTGCTTCAGCATCACATATACTAAAATCGAAAAGTTTTTTCTCAGTATGAGTTAAAAGTCTAAAAATGTTTAATAGGGGCGCCTGGCTGGCTCAGTGCAACTCTTGATCTCAGGGTCATGTGTTTGAGCCCCACACTGGGCGTGGAGCTTGGTGAAATAAAAATATTTAAAAAATAAAATAAAAAATAAAAATGTTTAATAACTTTCTTCTAGAAATGGTATTCTAAGGATTTGTCATGAGAAAATAATAAAAAGGCAAAAAATTATATATTAGTGGTTCACTTAGATATTAGAAATAAAAAATTTAATACAACTTGAATCTCAGTGAGGCAGTGATAAAATAAATAACAGTATATTCACAAATTGGACTATTATGTAGACCCTGAAAATAGTATTTCAAAGACTGAGATGGCAAAATGTTTATCAACAGATAGGAAATTAAAAAGTCAGGATGCATTGTGTATTAATCTTTTGTGAAATACTATTATGTATATTTTTATTTTCCTTTTTATGATTTTCTGTTTTTTTCTAATTTTTCTACAATAAACATATTTTACTTTTATAATTGACAGACCAGTTCTAATTTTAATAGAATTACATATCAGTTCATTCAGGAATTATATATCAAAATTAATTTTTCTAATAATATGTTTCAGTAACTGAATGTAATGTTTCTTCATAGAAAATTATTAATTCATAATTATTATGTATTTATTGTCTGTCTTCCTTAATAGAATGTCAGCTTCTACTTCTTTTTCTGTGGTACAGTTTTCTGTGTAACAGATCTTTCTGCTCTGAAAGAAATTTTTGGTATTTGTAGTGTCCAGTAATGTAGCCACTAGCCACATGTAGTGATTGAGTACCTGAAACGTGGCCAGTGCAACTGAAGAGCTGAATTTTTAAATTTTATTTAATTGTAATTAATTTAAAATGTAAATTTAGGGGTACCTGGGTGACTCAGTCAGTTGAGCATATGACTTCAGCTCAGGTCATGATCTGGGGGTCCTGGGATCAAGCACCGCCTCCGGGCTTCATACTCAGCAGAGAAGCATCTCCCTCTCCTTCTCCCGCTGCCCCTCCCCCACTTGTGCACACTGTCTCTCAAATAAATACATCTTTAAAAAGAAAAAAGTGTAAATTTATATAACCAGACACTGTATGGGAGAGTGTAATTCTAGAGCCCAAAATAGTGCCAAGCAAATAGTAGGTGCTAAATAAACATTTGTATGATATATGGATAGATAGACAAAATTATCTGGTGATTTAGCATCATTCAGTGACAGTGGAAAAGAACAGAATAGAATTTGGTATTATCTTACATATAATATTAATATTAAAAATGGACCAGTTTGGAAGTTGTTGGCCCTAATACCAAAATGAAATGAGAAAACATGTCTTTAGTGATATTACTACTTAGGAGTGTGCTTAATTGCTCTGTGAATATGAAGTCATTTAATCCTTCCAATTCCAAGAAGTAAATGTCATTTCTTCTCATTTTATACACTGGGAAACTCAGGCACAGAGATGCAAAGTAACTTACTCAGGGATATGTAGCTAGTGGAGCCAGGGTTCAAATCCAGGTAGTCTGGGTTTATCTGTACTCAGCCACTGTGAGCTGTCTAGATGAACAGATGCCCTTTCTAATGACGTGGGGTGGTATTTGATGTTAAACCTGCAGGTCTAACTTTACAGTGAGCTCCTGTATGAGAGCACAATGAAGAGCGTAATGCATAGTGTCTTTGTTTTATTCTCAGTGCATACACACAAGCTCTTAAAATTCATCCAAAAAACGTGTTGCATGAAACCAAGTGCCAGATATTGTAAGGTTTTGGAGCTACGAATATAAAGAGGCTATGTTACCTTCCCTCCAGGAGTTCAGATACCAGTAAAGATCCAAGAAGAGAGAATTTGTGTGGTTAGCACAAAGATGAAAATATAAAAATAGCATTCTGGGGGCAGGGTGTGGAGGAGAGAGGGAGGGAGGGAGGGGGAGGAGTGGTAAGAGAGAGGGAGGGAGAGGGGAGAGAAAACATTTGGAAAGAGTTGATACTGAGGTGTAGGGGGTCCCTATTTCCACTCTACTTTCTGTTCTGCAGCTCACCTGGCTCTCATTCATGCTGTAAGACTTACAGGGATCATGGGCAGAGCTTGATTTGGGTTTGACACACATCTATCATTTATTCACTGGTGACTTTGGGGCAAATCCTTTCTAGGTTTACATAATGGGTTCAAACATCCCTACCCTATAGATCTCATGGTGTTTTTGTTTTTGTTTTTTAAATGAAAATCAAAATGAGATCCAGGCAGTTGCAGTCTGGTTCAAGATATAAAGCACTATGCCAGGGGCAGGCATTTCTCTGCTTTGTTCATCTGTGCCACCTAAGGGGGTGGAAAAGCAAGCTTTTATCTTCAGAACCTTGGGTGACTAAATGGCAGACCCATGCATAAATAATGAATGGAGTAGGCTCCCTGGAATGTGTCTAGACTTCAGGGAAATATCTGATTTAGCATCCCAAAGGATGTCACGTGTAAAACCCACTGTCATTGGCTCTGTGGGTGGGCACAAGTGGTGTTGCCTTTCCGAAGTCTGCCCAGAAGATGCAAGATAACTACGGCAAAGTGACATCTGGAGGGGGGCTACAGGTGCTAGCGTTAGGGCCACATTTGATTATTAGCGGATCACCGGAAGGGGAAGAGCAGAGAGTCCAGGAATATTTGAAAAATAGAAACCTGCAAGCTAGGACTTGAAGCTCCTCCATTTGGTGTTAAAAATAATCACATTATGAAACACCTTACAGCTTTAAACTGTAAATCAAAAAGGTGTTCCCTTTCTCCTTAAAATCAATCAATCATCAGTCCATCCTTCAGTCCTCACTAATATAGAATAGTTTGTTAGGTATTATCGCCCCCATTTTACAAGCAAAGAAACAAGAGACCCAGAGAGGTTAAATTATTTTCTCAAGTCCCCTCAGCAAAACCAATAAATAAGACAGAATGTCTGACCCGAGGTCCAGTTATTTCCACCATACCGTAGAAAATAGGTACAGTCAAAAGGAAATGAAGTTGGCCAAGTTGGCGAATGACTGATTTCATGGGAGAATGTGGAATTGCTTTTTAACAGAAGAAGCATCAAGCCAGGACAAGCTGTTGTGGCATAATACTGGGGATCTAGATCTTACATCTATTCGTGACTCTTTTAATTGGGATTAATAATCAGAATCTACCCACGATTTTCAGTGAAGTGCTGAGGAAAATAAACAGAGTAGAGCTTTACTGCGTCAACCTTCAACTAGATTCAAGGATTTTGGGTAAGGAGTTAGTGCTTGGCCTTTCCACAGGCAAACTTATTTCCACCCCCCCCCCCCCAGCGGCTATCTGCAATGGCCTGAGGCTGTCTTCTTTGTCAGCGCACTCTGAGAATTTACCTTGAAACAGAAGTTTCTCCCGCAGCCCTAGGGAACCCGGCATCTCTTGAAATCCTCTAATCAAAGAGAGCTTTTGCCTAAAGCTCTAACTATCTTATAAAAAGCAAGGGAAGATAGTGGCAATTATCCAAGTGATTCAAGCAAGAGAAACGAATTTGATCTTCACTGCCTAACTTTTCAGGCAAAAATCTCTTAACTTCAGTGTTCCTCGGTTCTTATGCAGAAAATAACCTGCGGATCTTGTTAAGATGCAGATTCTAATTCAGTAGGTTTGGGGTGGGGACAGAGATTCTGCATGTCTAACAAGCTGTCAGTGGATGCTGACCACAGATTTAGAAGTGAGGTTTCAGCTTCGAGAGCACACGCTTACCCACAGAGCTTGCCCAGTTCTGCGTGTGCTATCTTTGGAGCAGAGGGTCTCAAACATTAGGCTGCGTTAGAATGATCCGATTGGAAAAAAGGCAAAGTTTGATTTGGTCGACCTGGAATTGGCTTTTCTAATAAGTTCCTCAGCTGTTCTAAGAGGCCATTCTCTAAGAAATGTCCTAGAGGAAGCACAGTGGTGACCCAGGGTTCCCAGATGTGCTCAGCTGGGCCAGTCCGCAGCCTTGGGAACCAGTAAAGTCCTAGCTAGTGAGAGGTTTCCTTAACTGGGGAACAATGTAAAATTCAATGAAAGTTCAGCCTATAAATTCAGCAAAACAAGATTAAGCGAATGGGGGCGCTCACATGAACTTCCGCATTGCTGAGCAGGAAAAGGAGTCTCAAATCTCTTGATTACACTCACTTGTATTTCCTTCTGAAGGAAGGACCTGAGATGTGGTAGAAGTAGGAGCAAGCTGAGGATGATAGTAACTGTCACCTGAGACCCCAGAAAAGGGCCAAACACCCCAGTAAGAAGTACAAGGACACATGCAGCTCCACAGGCAAAATGAAGTCATATTGGAAACTCACTAGAAAGGCTTCTCAGTCTACAGGCAGAGATCATTTTGAGAGATGTGTGTTTTTCAGTGAAGCATTCATTGACTATGAAGTAGCAATGTAAAAGTGAATAAAAGGGACCCACGGTGCAAACAGAGTTCTGTTCTTCTATGATCTCCTACTCTCACCTTGCTTGGATGACTCCTTGCGGGAGAAAGGGATGACATGGTTTCAGCTGCCCATCCTGAACCACAAGAGGACATCACTTGATGGAAAATAAGGCGGAGCCGAAAGGGCAGGGAATTCAGACCCAAAAGAGTACTTGCAGTTGTGGCCCAACTACGAAGTGGCTGTGACATCTTTTACTGTCACTTCACCTCACTGGGCCTCCATGTCTGTCATCACAAAGGAGAATGGCATTAAACATAAGGCCCCTCCTAGCGTGGGAATTCTGTGTTTTCATCACCAGAGCAATTGTTTTCTGCTCACAAGTGCCACAGTGAACTGAGAAGAGCTGGGAAAACCCTTAGAAGCCCTTCGTTCACTGAAGAACTCATTACATAGTGTATGTATATGACCGCTGTGTGTTTAGACTTAGTGACCTGTCCCCTGATTTCGTTATGGCCAAGTTCTATGTTATGAAACACCTTCTCCTTGAGAGCTCTACCTTTTGTTTTCTATTCTTTCTGATCCAGTCCTTGCCACAGACCACATCCCTGTTCTAGAGCATCAAAGTCTCAGATCTGAAATAAATGGATGAAACTTGGCTCCTTTTTACAGTGACCTTTTGATTAATCTGTCATAGACTTTTTTGGTTGGTTGGTTTGGAATATTCAGATTATTCTGTGTGTTTGTTTGTTTTCCCAAACTTGTATTAGCAGAATGATAATTGCTGATGTCTTCTAATTCTGGAGGTTGGGAGTTAGACTACAGAATAGATTTGGATGCTTTGGATAGATACATCCGAAGTTTGAAGCTCATCTCCTTTGTGATGAATGCTTTGATTCCCTTAGATCGTAACTTTTTCTTCTTTATTGATCCTATAAATCATTGCTCTTTCCTCCACCAACCTTTCGCATATTTCTAGGTGTGAGGGAGCAATCTTGGATAATATATGATATAAATTTATATCAAACACTGAAATAATTGGGTAGATTAAAATACGTACAAAAACACACAGAGAACTTGGTAGGGATCTCTCTGTTGGATGAAACGAGTTTCATAGGAAAATGATTGTGTTGGTCTGAGAAATCTGGGATCCCTGAGGAAGGAGATGGACGGGTGGAAAGGAGGAATTTCCCATAGTGCAGTGGATGAGGTCCATATCCAGCTGTGACACTACCAACTCTGTGAACTTAAGGGAGCTTATTAACGTCCCTGATTTCCAGTTTTCTCAACTCTCAAAAGGAGATAATACTAAGCTCCTGGGGTAGACAATTAAATGACACATGCAGAGAAAGTCCAACAGAGCCTGTTTGGGAATTCAGTCAATATATCCTAACAACAGTGAAAACGACTTGGAGAGCAGCGCCAGCTAAGGATGAGTGGGGGTCGATCCACTGGCAGATGGGACAAACCATGGAGATAAATTCTAGGGCCAAATTCGGGCAAGAGTGAAGCCTCTTGGGAATTAAGGGTCATGGGGCATTTTCTGGAGTTAACTGCTGTTAAGTACTTTCAGTCTACCCCAGTTTCGGTGCCTCGTCTGTCTGAAAGCCACGAGGTTTAGGAGCTACTGCCTGATTATTATGCTTTACAACACACACTCAACACAAGAGATGAAACTCAATAAAAAGGAATAAAATAATTGGTAGTATTTCTTTCTCCAAGGTATAAACTCCTTATTTTGAGACACATAATTATTAAAATTATAATTGGCCATTGGCAGGTAGAAAATTGGAAGCAAAGAAATGCATTCTCAAAGAATGGAAACTGTGCATAATTTTTATTCTTTTGAGTAGTTTGTGCCACTTAGTGGCTTTCAGAGAAACAAATCAATAACTGTTATTTAGAGTTTCCCTCTAGCTTCCAGGGCTTTGGGAGCATTTTCTCTATCAGTGATCCTGCAATTTCATCAATATGGTATCATTAGAACTCCACAGTTAGCAATTAACCTTTATCCAACACGCTCAGTTACAGCTTTAGAAAAAAAAAACTGTCAGTCCCGTGGAATATGCTCAGATTTCAGTGGTATAGCTAGTTCTGTTTAAGACAGATGAAACAGCTGTTAAAGTTATAGTTAGAGCTAGAGTAAGTATTGATTTGCAAGAACCAATTTCCTGTTTTTAAGGCAATCCGAGGAACCAAGGGGATATCCGTATCAGTCATTTTTAATCTTGGTAAGAAGTAAAGTAAGTGCTCTCTAATAGGGGCACCACCACATTCTTGTTTCTTGCAGAGCTCATTAATGACAGCTCCATTTTAGAGACCAAAATACATATTCGTATTCTGCTAGTTACACTGTAGTTACTATATTTGTAGAGTGCTTTCACACTTTCACATTTAACATTGACCCCTGAACAACACAGGTTTGATCTGCACAGGTCCACTTACAAACAGATTCTTTAAAAAAATATGGTTCAGTGCTGTAAATGTATTTTTTAAAAATTTTTATTTGAGAGAAAGAGCAAAAGATAGAGAGCATGAGTTGGGGGTGGGGAGCACTGTGGGAGAGGGAGAAGCAAACTCCCCGCTGAGCAGTGAGCCCAACATGGGCTTGATCCCAGGACCCCAGATCATGACCTGAGCCGAAGGCAGATGCTTAACAGACTGAGCCACCCAGGCGTCCCAAGTGAGAGAATCTTAAGCAGGCTTCATGCTGGGCATGGAGCCCCATGTGGGGCTTAATCACAGGACTCTGAGATCATGACCTAAGCAGAAATCAAGAGTCCGATGCTTGACCAAATGAGCCACCCAGGCACCCCTCTTATGATTTTCTTAATAACATTCTCATTTCACTAGCTTACTTTATTGTAAGAATACAGTATGTAATATATATAACATATAAAATATGTGTTAATTCTCTGTTTATATTAATGACAAGACTTCCAGTCAACAGCAGGCTATTGGTAGTTCAATTTAGGGGGAGTCAAAAGTTATATGTGGATTTTCAATTGCACAGGGGTCGGTGCCCCAAATCCCCATGTTGTTTAAGGGTCAGCTGTACTTCCAATGATCCTCAAAACACTGGGAAGTAGTGATAATTATGTCCTTTCTTCGGATTGATACTTTTGAGAAAAACATATCTCTGGATTTTTGCTCCAGACCTACCAGTAAATTTCTGTGTGACCTCTAATGTTGCCTATCTGGTCCTCAGTGTCCTCAACTGTAAAATCAGGTGAAATAACAGGCAGTTAGTTCAATGGCTCGAAGCTCATTTCTAGATATGAGATCTATGATTCCAGGCATCTCCAAATTAACTTTGTATTTCAGCAAGAGTACTTTAGTATTAGTTATTGATGAAATTACACCATGATGTGCTAGCCATTGTCCTATAGTATATTTTGTGTGAGTGCTAGTGTTTTTAGTATTATGAGCACCCTGTGTAGCACTTGTCTTGAATCTTTGTAAATAGTGTTTTGTTGACTTCTTTTCTTTAGGATAGTGTAGAAGATTTATAGGTTATACTTGCAATAAAAAATTGCTTTTCAGCTTTTGACGTGTATTATAAATAACTGGAATGATTTAAATAGTCAACACAATAATTAAGAGGTGGACGGAGTAGGTATTCATCCATGTTGTTCATAGTAATGTGAATTGGCTGACATATAAAATGTCATTACTGAAGGGGAGGAAGATTCCAGAGACAGATCTACAAATAATCTATGTGTTATATGAGAAATTCCAAGTAGAGAAAGAAATGCTCACTTTAGTTTGTCATAAACTAAATTAAATACAGAAAGCAATATAAGCTTTTGTTAAGAAGATTAACTTTTTTTTCCCCCAAACATATGGGGACAGTTGTTCTCAAAGATGAAAACTGAATACAATCCAGTAGAGAAACAAGTGACTTTTTTTTTTTTAATCCAGAAAAAACATTTGCAAAGAGAAAAAAGAGAAAACAACCTATGAAATAAATTTAGAACCTGGGACAATGTTTCTTGGGTCGTCTAGCTCTTCGAGAAGCTCTTGAGAAGCTCTATCGATCTTGCTCCTCTTTATCATTAGAGCTGAAAGTCTAAAGCAGATAAAATTATCTTCATTGCATGATCTACTTCCAGCCATGAGATCTGAACAGGGTTTAGATGGAATGGAGGAGTTTAGAATTCACTGATTGCTGTGATTGGGACACTTTGTTTTAAATGAAGTGAAAAATTCTGGTGAGGATTCTCTTTGAGTCATTTATTAAAAATTCCGTATCACTGCTTTTTCGGGTTTTAATAACGATGTACACATATAGGTTGACAACAACTATTTTTTCCATACAACTGACATGCTTTTTTTTTTTGTCTTCACATCCAGTATTGAATTACACTACTATAGTCATCAAAGTTATTCTTGTTGTTGGGATTTAAAGTCCTCCTAAAAGCAAATGCAAACAAGTTTTCATAATTTTAATGATAAATGTATCAAATTTAAGAAATGTAATTGTCCAATATATACATATGTATATGTGTGTGTGTGTGTATATATATACACACACATATATATGCAATTATTCTTTTATTAAAAATCTTTTCATGACCTCAGTACACACCACAGTTAAGAGTGATAGAAACATTTTCCCAACTGTGGTTGAATTGGGAGTAAAGAGCCTAGCACCCCCTCTTCCATCATCCCTGGTGAAGGTCACTGAGACACCGCCACAATTTGAAAAGCAATGGTGTAGTCCACATCCTTCCCATTTACATATGAGGAAACGGAGTCCCATCACAGTCACTCATTCCCCCACCTGAGACCCACCCCAAGCTCAGTGATAAGATGATGGCAGACTCTTTCTCTGAATATCCAACGTCCTGTTCCCTAGTCACACTGAGTGACTGATTTGGGTCTGTGACCTTGAACACATCAGTTGACTTCTTTGAATTAATGTATTCTTGTCCCAAAACAGGAAAGTTGCTAGGAAATATTAAAACAGGCAAAGGAAGAGCAAATCTTCTACAGGATTCTTTTATTTCTACAAAATGACTCCAGGGGAAGTCCTCCAGAAATCACCAAAGCCTTGAGCTACAGAAAATCAAGTGGAACAAAGACACTAACAGGAACTTCAAAGAAAGCAAACAGTAAGAGAGACCCACTGTTCTTCTGGGCATCTGCAGTGGTGTATTCCTTAAATACAGAACGGAGCATTTGCAGTCAAGTAATGTGTGTTTTACCACTGCAGTCCTTTTTAAAATTTTCCATGGAAGTACCTCTAACAGGAGGGAGATGGGAATGTATTAGCCGTCCTACCGTGGAACACCAATCTAATGTATAATTTGATATGGCTAGTGGCAAATGAAAATTAATTGCAGCCTCATATTTTACATAAAACGTATAATCTCTAGCATTTCACTTTTTTATTTTGCCTTTCCTTTTGTATTTAAAGTTATGAATTAATTTTAATAGAAAATAATGTATATCCACTTAGCCATACTGCTAAGTATTACAGCAAGACTATGGGGAGGAGAAAAGGGAGGAATAGACACAGATCATTCTAAAATATCTAGTAATTATATGATTAAATATATACATGGAGACCAGAGGATGATAGAGACATTTTCTCTATGACTCACCTTTCTGTCCATACTAATTTCACCTACCATGAGTGTAGATGAATCCCTCTTCTTGTTCTCCTTTGATCCAACAGATTACTATATGCTTATGGACATTAATAAATATTTTCTGAGGAATTTATCCTTCTATAACCAAATACCCTGTCAAAACCTTTTAGCATTTTCTATCTAACATATCCATACCTGTGTGAATAAACATAGGGAGAAAAAAGTGGGTGATGGGGGTGAAGTGTGCTGAGGGGACTCTTGTAGGTTCTTGAGATTAAGTCGTGCACAAACCTTCATAAATTTCTTCCAAACTCCTGTTCAGTGACGTCATGTTGGTAGTTTGAATCAGCCTAGGTGGGAGTATTTATACAATGGGAATCAGCAATCATCATCAGGATTTGTTTCTCCAAACTTGGAGAGCTAATCAGTAAATATGAATTAGCCCATCACCATTTAAGATCTTGAAGAACCCAAGGAGGAATTTTTCAAGCCTTGATCAGTTGTCAAGGCTCCTTAATTTATATTACATCCAGATAGACTTTAGTACTTTTCTTGCCTTCCAGTTCTCTGGGTCGATACATTTAGATGTATTTGCAGCAAATTTACTAGCTAAAATGCTGCCTAAAAAATAAATCTTATTGTGCTATATTAAATATCAGAATGTTCCAAGAAACCTATAGTCACATCACACAGGGTTAAGAGAAAATAAATGATAAATATTTGAAGAAAGATGAGAACTGGCTTAAAGTAACATCAGCAAGGTGGCTAAGTAGGAAGCCCTGGACCCTCCTTCCTCCCACAAATACAACAATTCAGCAGAAACTCATGGACAGTTCCCTTAACGAGAAATCAGAAAATGTAAATTATGACAATGATAACAAAGTGTGTGTGGGGGGGCAGGAGGGGTGATAAAGTATAGAGTCCTTGTATGTGATTGAACTGAAGCTGTTATTAGCTTAACATAAACCCCAGGGTAACCACACACACACACACACACACACACACACACACACACACACATACTACCTATATAGAAGCTACACAAAAGAAAAAAAAAAGAAAATCAAAGCATATCGATACAAACAATTGACAAAGCACAGAAGATACCATGAGAAGGAGAGGCAGAAAAAAGAATAAGACTACCAGAAAACAATAAACAAAATGGCAATTGTATATCCTTCCCTATCAGTAATTACTTTAAATGTAAATGGATTAAAAGCCCCATCAAAAGATAAAGAATGGCTGAATGGATGAAAAAAGTAAGAATCCAGTGGATTGAAACAAAGCAGAAGTTTGTTTCGCTCTCTCATAAAAGAAGTCTGAACGTAGGCAGGCCAGGCCTTTCATGGCTGCTCGACTATCATCAAGGGCCAAATTATTTTTGTTTTTTGTTTTACAGCATTTTTATGTGCCTTAGGGTCTAACATGGTGCTTGAGCCTCAGTCATTATTTTAGCATTCCAGCAAGCAGAAAAAAATATATTGAGGAAGCAGGGAAGAGAGAAGAATGTACCCCTCCCTTTAAAGACGCTTTAGAAACGTCTTTAGAAGTCCCACATGATAATTCTGCCTATGTTTCTTGGCTAGAGCTTAGTCACATTGTCACTCTGGACACAAGGAAGACTGGAACATATACTTTTTATTCTGGATAGCCATATAACCAGCTAAAAATCAGGGGGTCTATTACTAAGAAAAGAATTAGGACTATATATTAAGGTAGGAGAGTAGTAATCTTTTCCACAGCTGTGCATGCACGTCCTATCTGTAGCCTTTTAAAACTACAGGTAACTGGTGTTTCAATTATCTGTTGCTGTGTAACACCCACCCCAAAACGTAGTGGTTTGAAATAACAAGATTTTCTCATTTCTCACAATTCCATGCTTTGTTTTGCCCAGTTAGATGGTTTTTCTGACCTACATAGGGTCTGCTGAGAGCACCCATGAGGCTGGATTCAGATGAGAGCTTGGTTCGCACTGGAATATCCAAGACAGCTTTGCACACGTCTTGGTAGGGAACACGGAGATGTCTAGAAGGCTGCAGTCTCTCCCTTTGCTCCATCAGGATAGCCGGGACTCTCTACATGGTGACTCCCAGTTTTGTGAGGGCAGGTTTAAGCCGCCAGGCCTCCTAAATCCAAGACCTAGAACTCTCATGGTGGTACTTCTACTGCATTCTACTGGTCAAAGCAAGTCACAAGGTTATCCCAGATACAAGAGCAGGAGTAATAGACTCTAACTTGTATGGTAGGTGTGGCACGTGCACAGAGTGAGAGGACAAATTGCTGGCAGGCATCTTTGGAAGCGACCTTCCACAACAGGCTACCACTCCAGTTAGGGATCCTTAGGAGGCTACGGGCTGGCTGAAGTTGTCTATATTTCTGACAGAAGGAAGAAGAGAGGAAATTCATAGGTGATTGTGTTTCATAAACAAGAGTAAAAAACACTAGCTTACACTGATAATTTCAGAGTCCCAGTTGACCAGATGTTCTGAAGGCAGCATGTAGAAATACCCATAATTTCTGCAAAGAGTGACCCCGAAAACAATAGAATTACTCTCACATAGTGCTGTTGGCAGTGTAAATTGGTATAAACTTTCTAATAATTGATTCAGTAATTCTGATTTTGAAGTATCTATCTTAAGCACGTATTTCAACAAGCATGAACACATTCACACACAAAAATGTTCAATGCAGTATTTTGCATACTAATGAAAAAGTGGGAATAATTGAATATCAGATTTATCTAGAGGGATAATAGAATACATTTCAGCTTTAAAGAATAATAGTGTTTGAAAGGCCTTCACCTATTTGAAGTGGCAAAAGTAGTCTAAAGAGAATATTAATTGTATATGTACAAATTGCGTATAATTTCCTTTTTGCAAAATATACATAAAAATGTCTGAAAGGACATATAACAATATGTTAATAATGGTCATATTATGGTTACTAATACTGTGGTTTCCTTTTCTCAGTTGTAGTCTCTAAACTTTTTAATAAACAAGCATTATTAATGTACTAAAATCATATTAAATGCAATATTAAATACTAAAGCAATTACATAGTATCCACTTGGCTTGGCTTATGTTTTCCAAACATAATCATGTGAGTGAGTTTATATGAGCCCTTACTGTTCTTCCCAAGGAGCAGAAAATTATATTCAAACGTTCCCTTTCCGGATACAATTTTAATTTTGCGAGCCCAGCCGTCCGTGTGGCTTGTTGCATCCCTTCTTACTATAGGTTATTGTGCAGCTTTTCAGCCCTACTTTGCATAATTACAGCAGAACTAGAATTGAGTTTATCACCTCTGATAGCAAATGAAAACAAAGTCCTGGGAATCTAGATATTTTCTTAAACCTGAATAGAAAGCCAGAGAATCCAAAGGCAAGAGACCCAGGATAAAAGATTTACTAAGGTAAAACTACATTTCAAAAGGCCAAAACCCCACCTTATTTCATTGGGTTTTAACTAACTCACTAAGTCAGTAAGGCCTGCAGAATGATCGTGTGCCCAGTTTGGGCAGGACATCGGATGAAATGGTGACCTCAGTCCGTAGTAAGACATGGTCCCTGTCTTGAGGGAGAGAGAACACAGGCATGGATGAAAGCCGTCAGCAGCCCTTACAGAGCAGCCTGGCCACAAAGGACACTAAGCACGGAGGTCCTGGGCAGGCAGAGTCTGCAGAGATCTCATTTTTTTCCGAAGAAAATGGACTTCTGCCTTTGTTTTTATTTTTACATTAATAGAAAACCATGTGATTCAAGGCTTCAGCACTGAAAGCCTGGATAAAGTTTCTCCAAGCAGGGGTCTGCTCACTTCTGAACCATTTCTGCTCCACTGCCGACCATTCTTGATAAATTCTACTCAAAGACCATCAGGGCTCAAGCATCACCTCCATAGTATATATGTCTGTCTGTCTGTACATATGTATCTATCTATCATCTATCTATCTTCTGAATATATAAATCTTTCAGTGAGTGATCTAGCCAAATCTACTTTTCCAGTGTTAATCTCAGGCTAGTACCTAAAACCGTTCAGTACAGCCAATTGACACCCATCTCTCAAACACAGCTTGGGCATTTGGACCTCCGTGCGTTTCTTCACCAGCTACATTCTTATAACGATAAAACGTGTTTCCCCCAAATCCAAATCCTACCTAATCTTCAAAACCCAATCCAAATTCTGTATCCTTCTAAAATTCTCTCTAACCTCAGCAAATGTAACTATCATCACTGACACACTCTTGTCTTCTTAATGTCAGGGTTAGCTATATGTTTGATACCATTTATGTATTATTTTGGATTGATACTTTCAGTATTCTACTTTGGGTTATTCATTTTCTTTTCACCTTTATATAAGATCATTTTATGTGAAAATTTATATAAGTAACAGACAAATATATTTTCATCAAAATGCAAAATAATAAAAACTAACAATTGTTGAGTTCTTATTATACATCAGGTATTTAAAAAAGAGCTTCGGGTGCCTGGGTGACTCAGTTAGGTAGGCATCCAAGTCTTGGTTTTGGCTCAGGTGGTCATCTTGGGTGGTGATCTCGGGTCATGGAATCAGCTCCTAGTGGGGCTCTTCCCTCAGAAGGGAGTCTGCTTGAGATTCTCTCTTTTTCTCTTCCCCTACCGCCCCTGCCCCCCATAGTCTCATGCACCCATGCGCTCTCTTTCTCTGAAGTACATAAATGGATCTTTAAAGACATAAAAATAAAAAATAAAAGGGAGTTTTACATGTACTTGTTTCTTATAACAATTCTACGAGGTAGCTAATATTATTATTTGCATTTTGCTTAAGGAAACCAGGGTACAAAGAGATTAAGGAACTTGATCAAATGGTCTCCAGAGCTGGAACTCTTAACCTCTATATTATAGTATTTCTCATTAATATAGAATAATATGAAATAAAAATATTACGGTCTATGTGAATGGTACAATTTTATGATACAGCCCTGCCTCTTGGTTCATTTATCTTTCCAGAACTTTATCTACTCATTTGCATGTTCATTCACATGGATAAGGATGGGGTATGAGTCTCATTCCATGAAGTACACAATATTTTTCTATAACTGAACTATTTTATTTATTTTTTATTATTTATTTATTTTTTAATAATAATTTTTTATTATGTTATGTTAGTCACCATACAGTATATCCTTGACAGCCTTTCTTGGGTTGTATCTAGGTTCCACAGAGGATCCCGGGGACTACATCATGGGGATCCCTCAGGACCTCCATTCTGTTATCCATAGCTCCCTCTGATCCTTATTTAGAAGGATTATTGTTACTGACAGCTAAGCCTCTCCACATCTGGGTCTCTCTTAGCTACTCCTGCATCCCTCAAAAGCAGATTTAAAGTCATTTTACTGGGGTGCCTGGGTGGCACAGTGGTTAAGTGTCTGCCTTCGGCTCAGGGCGTGATCCTGGCGTTGTGGGATCGAGCCCCACATCAGGCTCCTCCACTGTGAGCCTGCTTCTTCCTCTCCCACTCCCCCTGCTGTGTTCCCTCTCTCGCTGGCTGTCTCTATCTCTGTCAAATAAATAAATAAAATCTTTAAAAAAAATGTCATTTTACTGTTCCTGAACATCCCTTTGGTTGCTGTAGGAACCCAGGTGGGGCTGCTGAAAGCCCTTCACCACCCAAGCACTTCTGGCACCCTCTTGAAGCAGGGGGAGCTCAATGGCCTTGCCTCAGGAAATACTTGGGAAGGTCTGTAGAGAGCAGACCAGGGCCACTCTGCTCTTGGATTCCTCAATTATTGCTAGAGTGTCTATCATTTCTCTTCTCTTCTCTCCTTCATTTCTGATGTGGTGAGAGGTTCTGTCTCAATGGGTACATAACCTATTTACCTCACTTCTTTGACACTTTTATTCTCCTACTTCAGGGGGAAAGTTGCACTAACTAATTGTGTTCTACCAAATCTTCTGAACTCAAAAGCCAAGACTTCACTCTTCTAGCCTGTGCTCTGTCACATCATTCCTCCCTTGTGGCAGTAAAGATGAGATGCCCTGGCAGCTGAGGCAGGGAGAAGGCCCATGGGGTACAGAAACAATGGGGAAAATAGTTTACGATCTCAAAATAGCATCCCACTGTTCACATGTAGGTACATATTCAAATATACTTTTTATACCAGCCATATATTATTGGTGGGGTTGACTCTACTTCTTACAGTCAGTGAGTTTTAATTTGGCTTAGCCTATCAGGATCCTCCCTTTCTTATGCTGAGTGATTGCCAATGATAGGCCTAGATAGCCTAAGATAGTCCAAGTAGAGTAAGATCAAGAATTTTATTGCATGTTGAATGGAGAAACACTTTCTCTTGCCCCTGATATAAATGAAGAAGCTGGTTATCCTGGTTTCTGCTTACAGCCATTTTGTGAAGAGTAGGGACGCCAGACCAAACAGAAAGCTGATACTTGGGTAAAACTCAAAGCACTGAGGGAAACAATATTAGAGTCTTGCCTGAAACTGCCTGAAGCCTGAACTGCCTGTGGACTTTCCCTTAGTTATGCCAGTAAGTTATTTTTATTATCTCATTCAATTTAAGTAGATTTTCTAAACACAAATGTCTAGAAATGGAATTGCTGGGTATGGGGCATGTTATTAAAATTTTGGAAGATGGTGTCAAACTACCCTCAGAAACATTTTGCCAATGTACATTACTTCCAACTGAGTATTTTGGATTACCTGCTTCTTTGCACGTTCACCAACAATGAAATTGTATCAATTTGTTCATCCTTGCCCATCTGCTGGGTGGAATATAATAATGTAATTTCTCTTTATACTCCTTTATTTTCTATAACATCTTTTATGTTCCTTAGGATACACCTAACTTAAACTTGCAAATTAATGTTATATCAATGTCTTTGGTTTAGGACAATCTAATTTTAGGTACCAGTTATCTGGGAAATTCAAATTTTACCTCTCAGGGCTATTTTTCCTCTTTCCCTTTCTCTGACACAAGATAGTGTCTGGTAAATAAAAGCTGCAGAGACAGGCTTACCTGACCTCACAGTAGTGGGAAGAAAGGTCTTTGGACCCTTGCATTGTCTTTTAAAGTCTCATTGGTCTCTGCTTAGGATCGACTGCTCTGACTAGGACTGAGGATGAAGTCGGCAACCTGTGAATGCATAGAGTCTATTTTCTTGATTTTGTCATGGCCTGTACTTCTGCCCAGATGATTCAGCCCCATCTCACCTCTGTCTGGAACTTGTCAATATTCCCAAGGTTTTCTGACATCCGCAAGAGATGCTTACCCTGGGTTGTAGCCATGCAACCCAGAACTGTGGTGATACTCCCTTCTGGCCACAACTCCAAGCCGTACCATCAAGACCCCAACCTGAGGGGCACCTGGGTGGCTCAATCGGTTAAGCGTTTGCCTTGGGCTCAGGTCATGATCCCAGAGTCCCAGGATAGAGCCCCACATAAGAGGGGGGGGGGGTCCCTGCTCAGTGTGGAGTCTGCTTCTCCCTCTGCCCCTCACCCAGTTCATGCTTGCTCTCTCTCTCTCTCAAATAAATAAATAAATAAATAAACAAATAAAGCTTAAAAAAAAAAAACTCTGATGTAACCAAGCAATATTACCATGGGGCTACCTTGTAAGAAAACATTCTCATTACACGTGACCCACCGTTATCACCACCACACATAGATTGGCAAATTGAGTATGGAGCACAAAAGCTCTTCTGCATTTGTTTTACTTTTCAGCTAAACTAGCATTTTTAACTTCTGGGATTTGAGTAGGTTAGGGAGACCATAACATACTTCTCTGGGATGCCTCCTCCTCTCTGATCTACTCCTTCCTTACCACATGGGAATGGCAAAAATGGGCATTCCACTCCATTTCTCTTCTAATCTATTTTCTTTACATGGTAATTCACTTCCTTTGCACATTGACATTTGCCTCACCACTTCTCTTTCTGGGATCATGAGGTGCCAGGAGAGAAACAAAGATCTTAAAATGTTATTTCTTTTATAGTGAGACAGAAATTTTTCATGGGCTTATTGGTTGACATCCTTCTAGGAATTACCTGTTTGTAGACCTTTCCTATGCTTGTGAGGTTATTTATTTTTTCTTCGTAATTGTAATTGTTTTACATAGATTTATTTTCACTTATTCGCTTAGCGAACACTTATTGAGCCCATTATTTCACAAATATGTGCTTGTTTAGAAAAACAGAGTTCATGTTCTTATGGAACTTATATTCTCCTAGAGGAGGAGAAATTAACTGAAAAATTAATGGAATAATCATACTAATTAATGTATTATTCCAAAGTAAGATGCGTGTTCTGAATAATGAGAATGATAAGAGGGAGTATGAAGAAATATAATGAAGACAGGGATAGAAAGGGTGGCTTCTCTGAGGAAAATTATATTTCAACTAAATTGCTGCAAATACTTTCTTAGTCTCTTTCTTGTCAAATTTGTATGGTATTCCATTTCAAAATTGTATATAGTCAGATAACTTCCCTGCATTTGCATTAGCAACTCCAAAATAAAAAAAAATATAGTCATGTCAATAGATGCTAAAAAAGCATTTGATAAAATCAACTCCCATTCATGTAAGACTTGCACATTTCTCATTTGGTTTATTCTAACTATTTTCAGGCTGTTCATTTGTTTTGTTTTTGCTTTTTGTGTATTTTTAGTGTTTTTATTTTCCTGTTATATATGGGATTGGTTTTTTTCCCTATTACATTTTCTAATTGTATAAGAAGGTTATTGCTTTAGGTTTATCTTATATTTGACACTGCCTCATTACTATTTTATAAACTCTGATTTTTTTTTTTGTTGATTGTTTTGGCTTTTCATGGCAAACAACCAATCTATTATGTCTTTATCTTGTCTTATTGCATTGCCTCAGGCTTCAAGTACACTGATGAATTAATAGTGGTAATAGTAGAAATAGTAGCCTTATCACTGCATGTATTTGGGAAGAATTATAATGTTTCACCATTATATATGACAATTGTGGTAGGATTTTTATATATAATCTTTATCAAGCTATGGAAGCATTTCTTTTCTACTTATTAAGACTTCTATTATTATTCAGAATAGGAGTTGAATCTGATCAAGTGCTTTTTAAGCATTTGTTGAGATAACCATATATTTTTCCTTTTGTATCTGCTGAAGTAGTGATTCACATTATTAGATAAGCACGTGTTTAGCCTGCATTTCTGAAAAAAGGTCTCCTTTGTCATAAAATGTCACTGTTTTGATATACTGCTGGCTTATTGAAAGAGTCATTGAGAAACCTATGATTGAGTTTGAGCTTTTATAGCTGTCTGACTCTGATCAAGTCACTTACTTTTCATTAACTTTAATTCCCTCAAGTGTCATATGAGTACATTCCACTGTATCCACAGAGTACCTATAAGGATTAGATGAAATTATAAAATTTTTATATAAAAATTGTATAAAATATATTTAATTTTAATTAAATTAATTTAATTAATTTATATGAATAATTATATAAAATTAAATAAAATTATATATATATAAAATTTATTACTTATGGTATTCAAGACAACTGAGAGATCATTCTTGTATCTTCCAGAGGGGAAGCACGAGCTACCTAGGATACTGTTACTGAGAATGAACTGAGTGCATTGAGTTACCACTCTGGCGCCTCTCCTTTTTCCCAGTGGAATTGGCTCCATCGATTGAACAGATAAGGAGCCTGAGGCACACAAAATGGTAAGTCAATTTTCCCTGACTTCACCCGTGTTGGAAATGCTATCATGGCTCTCTCTGAGGATTCAAAGATACTAACTGGTGGTTCTTGGCTAGTAGTTCGGACCACTTCTTCAAGAATAAAGATTGTATTTTGAAGGATAGAAAGAAAATGGCCCATGGAATGATATTTTGAAGGTAGTCCACTAGATGGCATTATGAACCTATCATAATTGTTTTAACTAGGTATTTATTCACCAGTTAAATACTAATTAGTTAAAGAAAGATATTAGAAAATGAAAGTTAGTGATAGTAGCCCTATCTTTGACAAAGCTGTTTGTTCCTTTTGTTTGAATATAAACTAAAGGTACCAGCAACATAAAGCTATCTAGGGACAAGGTTTAGCTCTCACTTGAAAGCCATCATCTCTATAAGGAAAATAATTAAGCTATAGCAAATGGACAGCATACACTATCAGAACAACAAAAAATCAGTGAGAAATTTTATCAAAAAAACTAAACATATTTTTGTTCTCAATTGAATTGCCTGAGCTCTTAGTGAGATAAGTGAATTCCAAAAGAGCTTAGATAAGTATATCCATGACAGGATTAAACATGGCTTTGAAAGGAAGCTGGGTAGTGTGACAATGCTGAAATAATTTTAGGTTTAACTCAGAGAAGGATGCTTATTCTGTCATTACTTTGGGCTTGCTTTTGACAGCAGAACACTTAAATGGGTGGAATTTAGATAGCAATAATAACAAATATTATGATTATTAATTCTTATGTTCATGCTTATTAATTCTTGTGACAGAAAATACCTGAACATGAAGCTAGGACTTTTAGCCCGGACCTCTGAGAGTAGCATTTACCCACTCTAAACAAACGCTGGCTTTTCTGTTTTATTCTGCTGTTTTCTCTGTACTTTCATTTATCCTCTCCACACATCCCCACCTCTCCCAGTCTACCTTTATTCACTCGTTAGTGTATTAAAGAACAAAACAGTTTTATCTCTCTACTCTCTTGAGAAAGGAAGAACATTCCCAAGTTGACAGCTCACGCTATTCAGAGTAAAATAGGGTATATGGATGGCATTTGGAATCGTGGGTGCGAATACTGTCTCCAATGACACACCTACACCATCTGCTGTAAGCACAGCTATGAGTCTTGTCCTCAGTCATACTTTAACTATTCTTATTATCACATGCAAGACCATTGCCTAATAAGTATGAAAGGGATAGCTTTACAAACAGTAGACCTTTCATCAGCAGTTATTTAATGATTTTTATATAGGGACATGCCTAATAAGGAACGAACCAATTTCTGATGGCCAGGGAATTGGCCTCCTTCCTCCCAAAGAGTCTTGGGAAAGAAGAAATTCCTCAAAGACATATTGTATAGTAATCCCATTATCTAGAGACAGGATCTAATAGAACAGCTCATAGATGTCAGGGGTCCTGTGAGAATATGGTTCCTTATTCAGTTTTCCTGTTTTAAGATTTTAGCTTCAGACTTTATCTCACAGTTTGGGGGATTTCTGTCCTCTCAGTTAATCAGTAAATGGTCAACATTTTAAGACATGCCATCCTTCTGAAATCAAAGTTCAAGTAGAACATTCTCACTCAGGTTGCCTAGTTTTCAAGTGTTGAGTCATGTTAACTAAGGGGCTGGGTGCAGGGACCAAGTAGAGAAGGATTCAGCCCTCACACAGGTCATGTGGATAACAATAGCTCCGTTTCAGGACGGCAGAGCTCTCTAGGGCCCCGTGTAAGGAGGGCACATATTGCATGGTGCACTGGGTGTTATAAGCAACTAATGAATCATCGAACCTTGCATCAGAAACCAGGGATGAACTGTATGGTGACTAACATAATGTAATTAAAAAAACATTAAAACAAAGCTTTGGTATCTTAAAAAAAAAAAAAAAGAATTCCTAACCAATGGGAGAGAGAAAAACTTGAACTGCCCCTTTTAATTTAGTGGGAGAAAAATGTTTGGAATGCCATTTGCATAAGTATGACCTCAACTTAGTACAACATGTCCAGGCAGGTGAGACAGGATCCACCATCCTGTATGTAGAAGTCTCAAGGGTATACTTTTCACATTTCAAGTATAGTAATTCTTATCATGGGATAATATTCTCATCTACACAAAGTGAGACTCTAAGGTAATGTGATTCAGAAAAAAATCAACAAGCATGACAGAATGTATGCGATCAAATACGTGTTGACTCTTCTCAGAAGTGACAGATCTTGTCTTTTGAGAATAGGTTTGAATTTTGGAAATGGCCAAAATGTAGGTAGCGGAATAATTGGAAAGGTTGAAGTTGCAGCACTCAATGTTTTTTAAATATTTACTTATTTATTTCAAATAGGAGCCTGTTTCAGTTTTCACAGTCTCTCTGGCTGTGGTAAGGGTAGTCTGAAATTGAAAGTTGGTATTTGTAATAAGTAATGTGCGCTTCTCTCCTATTTGGACATTCCATGAAAACAAATGCAGCCACTTGGATCGTTAACTTGATAGACTTTGAAGATTCAGTACAGCCTAAGTGGACGTAGTGATTGAGGTTGCCTAGACCGAAAGAACTGAGATTTTGAGTTGCATTCCCTTATCAGGAATTCCAGAGATCATCTGAACTTACCCTAATTATTCTGAAATTTCATGTTTTTTTTTTTTTAATAAAGTCTAATACTATAGGAATGTATTCGGGGATTATTTTTTATTAAAGGGAAAGTTACCTTATTATTTGCATTTAGGATAATTGGATTTGACTTATAGGAAACATGAGAAAAGAAGATTGATAAGCAATGTATGCTAGATGAAGATCTTCTATAGAGAATTGACTTAATCCAGCCTCTATCTTCTCTAGTGATGAAATCACATGATTTGGACTAAAAGTGCAAAATGAAAGAATTGGATTAGCTAAAAAGGAAAAAAAGTTTCTAGACAAAACCCTGAGCCTTCTGTTCTGATGATCTAGGAATTGGAAATGTGATATATAGCAGTTTATCCGAATAGCTTTAAAGTCTGTGCTGCCCATTTTCAGGAGGAATAATGATTTTCCCATTGGCAAGTCACCATGATCGTCTTTAAATAAATTTCAAGCAAAGCTCATTGTTTACAGGTACTGGGGACTTAGCAGTCCTGATCAAAATATTAGCAAAGGTTACCTACAGAGAAATAAAGTTAAGACTTCCTCACTCCAAAATACAGCAAGTCATGGTGTAGCTTTGAGCTATATACCACCTATATGAGCTCTATGTAATAAGCTGTATATATATCTGACATATAAGTATTTATGTGACATGCATATGTACATATGATGCACACATGTATATCACACGTGCATGTACGCACATATGTCTGTCACCTATATGAAAGAATATTTGGAAGATTTTCTTTTTAAGAAAGTATTTAATGGATTTGAACAAGATTTGCTTTCTCCACAATTCCTTGTCTTCTTTTTTTTTTTCTCAAGATTTTATTTATTTATTTGACAGAGAGAACAAGAGAGCACTAGCAGAGGGAGCAGTAGAGGCAGAGGGAGAGGGAGAAGCACACTCCCCTCTGAGCAGGGAGCCTAATACGAGGCTCGATCCCGGGACCCTGGGATCATGACCTGAGCTGAAGGCAGTTGCTTAACCAGCTGAGCCACCCAGGCATCCCAATTCTTTGTCTTATTCAAAATACTCTTCTGTTTAAGAAAGTGACTAAAATGCGATTGTCTTCCTCATCAAAGAAAATTAAACCTTTTATATTATGAGCCTCCCGCCCTCTACCAAGTCAAACAGTATTAGTTTCCCATTTCATCCTAAAACAGAGACTTCGGGAGCAGGAGTGAAAGGGCAACTGCAAAAAGGTATACTAGAAAAAATCCTGAAATGTGGGTTCCAGTTCTGCCTTTGGCTGTGGGCAGCTATATGCCTTTGGGAAAATCCCAAGACCTCTTCAGGCTTTGGTTTCTTGGTGTGTAGAATGTGGAGTTGAACCAGAGAGTGTCTAAGGCAGTGGGTTTATACCCAGATGACACATTAGAATCACCTAAAGGCTCTGAAGGAGATGAGTTTTATCCCCAAAGCCTGCCACAGGACATGGTACCTATTGCCAGATTTAGCAAATAAAAACACAGGACATTCAATTAAAATTGGATTTCAGATAAATGACAAATAAATGTTTAATATTTCTATTTATCTGTCAACCCTACACATAAGTCAAAGTTTGTTTGTGGAATGAATATACACCATCAAGGCTCTATTAGTGGGAATTTTGGATAAAGAATGTAAAATGGTTGGGTTATGTGTTTCAATAGTTTTCCAGTCATACCACATGGAGAGTCTCTACTCTTTTTAAATTTTTATTTAGTTTTAGTTTTTTAATTTTTTAAAAAAAATTATTTCTTTTTTTTAAAGTTTTATCAACCTTAGGGGCGCCTGGGTGGCACAGCGGTTAAGCGTCTGCCTTCGGCTCAGGGCGTGATCCCGGCGATCTGGGATCGAGCCCCACATCAGGCTCTTCTGCTATGAGCCTGCTTCTTCCTCTCCCACTCCCCCTGCTTGTATTCCCTCTCTCTCTGGCTGTCTCTATCTCTGTTGAATAAATAAATAAAATCTTTAAAAAAAAAATAAAGTTTTATCAACCTTGATTGGAATACTTTTTCTACTTCTGGCAAAGCCTATTATATCAATTAAGATAGTACAAATGATAAAGAAATTTATGAATTTACTTAACAAGAGGTCCAGAACTAAAATGAAGTCATCAAGGACCCAGTGTTCTCATCATCTTTCTTTTTTTTCATCATCTTTCTGCTGGGACGTCATCCTGGGTGTGTTGGCCTTTACTTTCAGGTTTGTTTCTGTGATTATAAAATGGCTGGTGCATCTCCAAATATCTTGTCTTCACACAATTACCTTCAGAAGAAAGAAGGAAAAGTAGTTTTGTATTGTACATGTCGTTTTAAGTGGAGGAAAACTCTTTCCTAGGGATTTCTATCCCCAGAATACTTCTTCAAGATCACTGGCCGGAATTGGGTCACATGATCATGCACTACCCCAAAGGGAGGCTGGAATGCAAATTTCAGGCCTTTTCATTCTTCCTGGTGGGAGGCAGTTCCTGTAAGTAATAAAGGAAGTGGTTAGAAATAAATGTGGAGGTAACCAAGTGTCACCCTAGTGTCATCACATCTAGGGTACTATTCTTTTCCTTTGAGTGTCATCAATGTATGGATGGATTCTTGGCTGATGAACTGGTGTGGAAGAATGGAGAATACTTCACAATATTGGGAGGCAGTTCTTTTAAATGCCCTTATATATTCAGTCCTGATCAAAAACAGAGACATCCACATTGGTCCCAGCATAGCCCTTTAAGCATGTTATCATTTAGCCAGAGTGATTAGAGCTTTAAAAGTACGCAATTACACCCCTTTCTGCCCAGGAAAAAAGAAAAGAAAAGAAAAGAAAAATTCTGAAGAATCCTTTTTCTTTTTTTCATTATACACCTCAGTTTTTCATGTTGAGTATATGACACAAAATTCCAATGAGTATATACACAAAAATCTTAGAAGAGCTGGCAGAATCCTCATTTCATAGGTTTTTTTCCCTTGTTGGAATCCATCCAGATGTACTTTGATTTTTAAGTACACTATTAGAAGGAGGGTAATACAGATAATTTTCTTCTGATGCCCATGACTGCTCAAGATCCTTAAAGTGCTCTACGCACTTGTTTTAACCTCTGATCACCGATCACGTGAAGGAGAGCAATGTGTTTCAGTGCAGAGAATACTTAACTAGCCTCAAGACCTACAAAAGAGCATTGGCCCTGGTTTTTACACAATGTGATATGCTTTTGTTCACCATGTAAATGAGGTGTGTAACTGGGGTAAATTCTTTCACAGTGCTCCTAAAGCACACATATTAAAGTGTATTTTCCCAAAGCTTATATAGAATTCCAAGTGGTGTACAAAATATGTTTAAAATGCTACATATGAAGAGAGAAAAGAAAGAAAACTATCAATTAAGGAACAGCTTTTCTATTCCAGACACAATGCTAAATGTCTGACATCTTTGAATTTAATCCTGAAAACAACTTTTTGAGTTATATTATAGGCTTTTGATTCATCCAAGGTCCTATAATCTAATGAACATCAGAGACAGAATGAGAATTATTGCCAAAGACTACTCCTGCAAAAGAAGATACGTGGAGTTTTGATGAATACATACTTGATAAGGTAGTATTTTCTTAGTCTGTATCTTTGCCTGTCTATTAAAATAGAATTTCTACTTCGGCCTTAAACCCACAACAGCACACATGATCATTAGCAGGATATCCAGTCAGACATATTTTCTTGAGAAAGATCTGCACATTTTCTCCTGCCCACTACCAAGGGTAGGCACATTCTCTGGAATTCACACCATTACACATTCCAAGCATAGCAAATAAATCATTAATTATTCACAGGAAGAGTGTTCAAAGTTCTCTTCCTTCTTTGGGTGATATGACAGAACAGTGAAAAACAAAAAAATCCTGGGTACATAGTAGTTAAGCAGTACCTGATCCGATACCCCACTTGTCACGGGCTTTCTAACCATATTGCTTCATCATTTCCTGAGGGTAAAGATGGCGGTAGGGAGGACTATGGAGTTTTTTTGTTGTTTTTTTTTTTAACTGAGGGAATAAGTAGCTCTTTAACTTTCCTGACCTAACTAAATAAATTTGAATTGTAACTAAGTAAAATTGAATAGCAACTAAGTAAAATTGAGTAAGCAAAACTGAATAGTCTTTGAATCTCCAGCTGTGTGCTAATTCCTCAAAAAGGTTCTGATGTATGCATTAGAGTTTGTGGTGACTATTTGAGAAAAAGGTTGGACTTTGGAGGAATCCTGCTGGAGAACACTCTAATGAAAAGTAACGGATGAAGTCCAGTTATTGCTGGAAAAAAGAAGAAGGAGAGAATTTAAAAGTGAAAAACTGGTCCAGTGAAAAAAACATTGCCCAAAGATTCTCCTACTAGGTGTGTGGGCTTTCATCTTTCTATTTTGCAGTAACCTGGATATAGAAAGTATTTAATTTGTTTTAGGGTAGAAAATTCGTTTATTCAACAATCATTTGTTCAATAATTTATTCAACAGTCCTTTGCTGAGTACCATTTTTGTGTTAGATACTGACGTAGGGGCAGAAATGGAACTATAAATTGGGATGTAAGATTGAAAGTGTCACTGCAAAAGAGAGCCAGATACCAAAATTCAAGTAAAAACATGGGAACAAATTCAGAGCCATTTTCTTTAGAGTGAATCATGAATGCCAGGCCATCCTTATACTGTCCCACCCACTTATTATATAAACTGAAGTGAGGCCCAAGACCCTTGAAAAATCTGCACACTTATGAAAAACGTGTCTGCATTTTTTGCATTTTTAACAGTGTGTCAAGAACCTGTAAGAAATGTGTTTTTGAGTGGAACTAATGATAACGGGGAGCATTAAAAAGTGTGATGCTGGTCCTTTAAAATGATTTAACTCAAAGATCTTGGTCTAGGGTATGCATTTCAACTTTGCTACTCTAGAGAGATGGCTTCAGATTACAGTATTTAAAAGTTTTAGTTCACTCTCGGAACTCTAATTTATTATTAACTTTCGCTTAGAGAAATGTCTTTTGGAATCAAAGCTGAACCAAAGGAAAACTTCCACTGACAATTTCCTAGCTAAGGGAACCATTCTTCACCACTCCCAGTGTTCCTGTCTTGACCCTTCTCATGTCTCTTACTGATTTGTTTCTGAACTTGGAGGAGGTCAGACCATGATCAGTTCATACTCTGAAACCCTAGCACCACCTAGGATGCCAGGGGTGGACCTTGCCATACTTGCTGTCAGTGCTAGGCTAACTCAAACAAGAGAAATCCTTCTCTGGGCGTAGGACAGAGATCATTCAAAATGTGTAAAAACCAGGCTTGTATGAACCCTGGCTCATTAAGGGGTCACCTTGTCTTATGCAACTGAAAGGAGAGGTCCCCTAATGGCTCGTGAAGTCAGGAAGAAGGCTGACCCTAAAAAATGCTAACCATGTGTATTCAAACTGAACATGACATTGCCCCACTATTCAGAAAACTGATGAGAAGATCTTCAGCTTTAATCTCTGTGTTGGAGAGACTGAAGACACACAGAATCTCAAATTGTACCCGACACAACTCTGAATTTTAAAATGCATTTTTAGCCAAACAGCTGGTTAACAGGTTTCCTTGACATCCTTTATAGAATCCCTTAAATCTGTTCAATAAAACATTACTTAGGGACCCTTTGTGAAGGGACGTTAAAGGTCACTTACCCCAGTGCACCTCAACTGTTATGTCACAGCCCATGAATACATTCAAATATCTCACTGTCTTTCCAAAGATTCCCTTTGATCCTTCATTTCTTCTCTGGTGTAACCTCTTATCACTAATTTCTTCAATGGGTGTAAGGATCATTCTCCTTGCTCCTACTCTAATATGAAATTCTATAGAAGTAATAAAATGAAAGTGATAATGCTGGACTTGCCATTATGATAAAGGCTTTTGACCATCATAAAGAGACTAATTTGATCTCTATCTAATTTAAAAGAAGACACCTCATATGTTTTAGGGATTCTAGAAAAGAGGCATTGCCATTCTCACCCATTCTCCCTGAACAGTCTTCTTTGAGTTTTAAGTCTTGAGTCTGGTTTTTGTTTTTGTTTTTGTTTTTCATCCAAAGTATATTCTACTTAGTCTGGGAACTAACAATACTTAGTTTAAAATTTTGATTTGTGTTACTCTCTTTTGCTTTCTAATGTATTTCTCTAATTGTCCCTTATTCATTTCCCATAGCATCTAATACCCATACAATGCGAAGAGCTCACCATGTTCCCTAAGGGATTCATATGTGTGCATATGGTACATATCTTGAAACAGTTTTTAGTTTCATATAGCTGTTCAGTCAGCTGCTGGTTTCTGCTTCTGGAAGCCTTGCCAGACCATCTGCAGACCCTTTAATTATATTTTCTGACCAGAGGGCAACTGGTAGGAATTAAATATGTTATGACCGTATTCAACAAAATTTCAGGATTCCACTGCCCTAGCTCAGAAACAATACCAGCTGGTCTTCAGTGGGAGACAGGGGTTAACAAGGCCCCCACTTCAACTGCAGTGATGCTTTTCTGAGTCAGCAAATATTGTTGACATTTAAGAGTAGCATAACTCAGACCCTATGTAAATATCAATCATCAGCTGGTCACAATAATAGGACTGGCTATGTGAACCATAACAGAAAGGTTTTCTAGATGCTAGACATACCTTCTTGGGATCAGGAGGAATTATTGTGACTGACTTTGGGATCACAGCAAATTATAGGATCAATCAGGCTAACTAATTTCAATTTTAAGGATTCCCCACCAGAAGAAAATACTAGATTGAAGGAAACAAGCCAATTTACCAGACCCTCCCTGTAGCAGGTGATCTGGATGTGAGGGTGTGCAGGGCACCTGCAAAGCTGTGTAGACCAGTGTTGATTCAGCTGATCTGAAAATGGTCATCTCCTTCCTCCTCAATAGTCTACCCCAAAGTGACATGATTTGCCTATGACCACAGATTAACAATTACACTCCTACAGTTCTTTATTCCTGCCCTTCCAACCATTAGTTATCAATAGTGATGTCACTTTCCTCCCTATGTAGCCCCCCATGTAAAGGGCTGTTTGGGGAAAAGGTTGCACATACCCTACACACATGTTCTTGTCGCTGTTTTTGTTCTTGCAGAAGAGCCCCAAGATTTTGCATTTGTTGAAAGGGCCCTTCATGCCTTTATTTTGTGAGTAGAGTAGCAGATAGAGTGGAATGTGGGCTTATGCATGAGAGGAAGGAAAGGGAAATTGACATGGAATGGGTCCCTCATTATATGAGACTGGTGAGGGAAATGATGTTATTTTGAAAATTTGAGTTCAAATTCCACAGATCAGTAGTTACATGAAGAGATGTATTTATATGAGGAGACACAGTGTTGGACCAGCCTTCCTTTGTTTGTTTTAAAATCAACTTTACTGAGACATCATTTAGGTACAATACTACATGCATTTAAAGTGCACGACCCAGTGTATACACCTGTAAAATCACTGCCTGGTCAAGATAGAGACTGTTGCTATCACCCTCCAAAATTTCTTCTTGCCCCTTTTCTGGCCATCCTTCTCTCTCCACCCTTGGACCCATTCAACACTGAGCTGCTTTTTTTTGTCACAGGTTTTTTGCATTTTCTAGACTTTTATATAAATAGAACTCTTATGTCTTGTGTCTTACACTCAACATAATGATTTTAACATTCATTCATTTCGTTATGCATGTTAGTAGTTTGTTTCCTTTTACTTTTGACTAATATCCCATTGTATAAATGCATCACTTTTTGTTTATCCATCACCTGTTGGTGAACATCTGGATTGTTTCAATTTTTGGTTATTGCACATAAAACTGCTATAAATATTTGCATACAAGCCTTTGTGTGGACATATGTTTTCACTTCTTTTGTGTAAATACTTGGGAGTGGAATGTCTGGGTCATACGTTTAACTTTTTAAGAAATCACCAAACAGTTTTTTCAAAGTTATTGAGTCATATTACATTCCCACCAGGGATGTATGAGAGTTCTAGTTGCTCAACATCCTCACCAACATTTGGTATTGTCAATCTTTTAAATTATAGTCATTCTAATGGATGTATGGTGGTATCTCACTTTAGCTTTAATTTCCACTTCTCTGATGACCAATGTGGTTTAAGTCTTTTTGTCCTACTTGTATACTGTCATTAGTGAAGTGTCTGTTCAAATTTTTGCCCATTTTTTATTGGGTTGTTTTTCTTCTAATTATGGAGTTGTGAGAGTTCTTTACATAGTCTGAATACAGGTTCTTCATTGAAGATATGCCTTGTGTACATTTTCCACATTCTTTTGGTTGTCTTTCCATTTTCCTAATAATCTCTTTCAGAGAGCAAAAATTTTCATTTTGATAAAGTCTAAGTTATTGATGTTTTCCTTTATTGTTCATGGTTTTTGTGGACTTTATTTCATTGTTCCTTATGTCTATCCTTATGTCAATACTACACTATCTTGATTTTTGTAGATGGTCTAAGTTCTTCTTACACTATCAAGTTCCACCTTCTTCAAAATTGTTTTGTCTGTTCTAGAGCCATCAAATTTCCAAATAAAATCTAAAACCAGCTTGTCATTTTCAATGAAAATGCCTGATAGAATTTTGACTGAGATTGCTTTGAATCTATAGATCAATTTGGGTAGAATTGATATTTTAATAATGGAATCTTTCGACAAACCTATGAATTCCAGTGAGCTATGAATTGGAATCTTCCAATAAACTTATGAACATGATTTATTTCTCCACTTAAGTGATTCTTCCTTAATTTCTTTCAGTAACATTCAGGAACCTTTATCTCTTTTGTTAAATATGTTCTTAAGTATTTTTGTTGTTGTTGTTGTTTTTAGGTACTCTTACAAGTAGAGTTTTTAAAATTTAACTTTCCAATTGATTACCACTAGCCTATAAAATCCAATTAAGTTTTAAGTATTAATTTTGTCTGCTTCAACCTTGCTAAATGTACGTATTAATTCTAGTTGTTGCATAGATCCTTTGGGATTTTCATGCCATCTGCAAATGCAGTCCTATATTCTTCCTTTCTACTTTCATTTGCTTTTGCTATAATTTTGGTTTCATCTGTTTTTTTCCTCGTTATTATCATTTTATTGTTTTGTAGTGAATTTTTACTAGTGTTGCTCATAGGCTACAATCCAATAGTACATTAAAAATCTGTACAATTTAGCAGAGATCTCAAACTGCTGATACTTGAAGGGCAGGAAAATAGCTGATGGATTAAAAAAAAGAAACAAAAAGATACTGTGCAGGTATATAGTTGCCTAGAGGCAAGGCTGCAATTTCAGCCCTTGTTCTGCTGTTGCTGTGACTGATGGGAGTCAGTTACACTGAGGTCCTTTTGAGCTGGTTGGAAGGAGGGAGAAAATGTGTTAGAGCTGTGAATGGCACAGTAGTAGCTGGAAAACACTGTAGACTTTTGAACTACTAGTGATTTTCAAGTGAGTAGGCCAATGTCAGCCACAGGCAAACATGCCAGTCAAATCCCAGTTCTCCTTCCTCTGCATGTCCACTGCAAGCTGGAGAAACAGTCTCAGCATCTATGTCTCCATTTCTGGACCCTTCTCTCTTCTCCAACAGTGTTACCCTCCCTTCCCGAGAGATCCTTTTCTGTTTTCCCTAACAAAAGCTCTCAGGAAAGATCCGAACCCCTTTCAGTGAGTAAATTCTGCCCTAACCCCACACCTTCCTCATTATTATATTTTAACAAGATATGTCTGAAGATGCCTTAAGTTGCAAATAAATGAAAGTACAAGTACAATAGCAATACATAGACACGGCAGGAAACAGCATTTATTGAACATCTACTATATGATGCCAGGAGTTGTTATTTAATCATAATAAGATCTAAAACAGGATTATAGCCTCATTATAGATAAGTTAAGCATTTTGTTCGAGGCCGTATAAAAATTGGAGAACAAATGTGAACCTCAGTCTGAGTTTAAAATATGGGCTTTTTCCATTGCAGTCTTTGACTTCAATATTCCTAAACACTTTCATTGTGCAATATATTTGCTAATTTATCACTGGCTCTAAAATAGTAGATTGTGCATTTCTTATTTGCAGAATTGCATTCTCCATTATATTCCCAACCTCCAGCATAGCGCATGGCAAATAATACATACTCCATGTGAGCTTGTTGAATTCAACAAGGCCATGTTTCTAGTTTCTTTCTTTCTTCATTCATTAAACAAATACTTTTTTGTAGTTAGACACATAGATCTAGAGTGGGAGTCAGATGAGTAAATAAGCAATTAAGTCTACACAGCGATACATCCGTCTATGGTAGACGGATGAGTAAATACTGAGGAAACAAAAAAGCTACCTAGTTTGGCCTTAGGATGTCAGCAAAGGCTACCTAAAGCAGGATATTTTGACATGTAATGTCAAGAATGATGCAATGTGAAAGAAGGAAGATATTCTAAACAGAGGGGGCAGTCATATGCAAGGTTGGAAGTGAGAGAGAGCATGACACATTCAAGAAAATATAAGTAGCTCAATATGTTGGGACATAGAACATGAGACATGGGATGATGAGAGATGAGGACAGGAAACAACATAGGTGCCAAATATAAGATTGTTGTTTTTCGAAGGTTCTGTTCCAAGGGAGCCACCAGAGGTATGTCATCAGCAGGCAGCAGGATCAGATTTTTTATTTAGAAAGAACATTCTGGCTTCTTCATGGAAAGCAATTGAAGGGGGCAGAGCACCATTTGGGAAATAATTGTCAAATTCTAGGTGAAAGATGATTGTGGTCTAAACTAAGGTAAAGAGTATGGGATTAGAGAAAGTGGGCAGGTTTGAGAGAGAATAAAAATAATAGTATTTGGAGCCTGATTAATTTTGGGAGGAATGGAGAAAGAATCGATGAAGATGATTCTTGGGTTTGGGATTTGGGAAAATGCTGGACAGTAGTGTCATTTAATAAGCTTTTGAGCCTAGGTGAAGTATTTTCTGCAGAGGAGTATCTCCAATGAATATCATCCCAAACGATGTACTAATATCTTACGTTCATCATAATTATTTCATTGAATTATTACCCCCTGTACCTCCCCAGCTAATTTGCCATATCTCTTTATAACTCTATCCCTTTCTGAGTCACTAAGACTGCAAACCTCATGTTCACGATTGGTTCCTCCTCTCTTCAGCCCTCCCTCCACTCTCAGTTAGTCACCAAGGCCCGTTAATCATCCCTGACTAATGCCTCTTGAGTCTGCCCTGTCCTGCCATTCCCACTGTCATAACTCTAGCCTGAGCCCCTATCACTTCATGCCTGAACTATTTCCTAGCTAGAATAGTTTCCTAACTCGTCTCCATACCTCCAGTTGCTCCCCAGTGCAATCCATCTGGCACCCCACAGACAGAATGATTTTCTTTAAATACCGCTTTCATCACCTCTCCCAGCTCAAGCGTGCTTAGCACACTCTTCTCCAGACAGATGAGTAACTCACCGTCTTCTCAGCATGTCTTATGCATTCCCACCTAGGGAACCTTTGTTTGGAATGTGGCTTTCTCCTAACATTTTCCTCTGCCTCCCTAAATAGTCTTCATCCTGTTGGGCTCAGTGCCAGTCCCAGCCTCCATGAGTTTTCCTGTCCCACCACAGCACTCTCCCGCCCCCAAATCCTCTGGTACCCAATACCCATTTTGTTGACTTTCTTGTGTTCTCTGTGTAAGTCTTCTAGGTTTCTTAGAGCTGAGACATTGGGCCTCCTCTCCGGCCTTAGATGTACATATGGTGGAGAGAGAACCAGATTCTGGTCAGCTCCCAATTGCTGTTATTTCTTGCTGCCACTTGCGCTTGAAACTGGAGACAGGTTATGCCAGTTTGATGAGTGTTTGTCCACTGTCGCTGGGATACCCTTGCTGGTCCAGGTCCCAGCAGGGACTTGTGTTAGGTGCCAACAGCACTGTCTCTGATTCACCTTCTCACGCCCCGCCATTGTTCCTCAAGCATATTGCTGGCTCTGATCAGCTAGACCTGGAAAGTCTTCTATATTAACTACTCATGGTACAGAAATCAGCTCTCCTAGAGGAAACTCCAGGAAGCCCTGTTTTCAGCCTTTGTTACCAGCCAAGTTACTTCCTGTCCTCTTGGTGAGTTCCCCTTTGGGAGGCATCCAGTCCTTTTGTAAATTAGTCCATGTCTTCTCCAGAAACCAACGTTCTCATACCAAGGTTTTCTTTATATCCAAGATATTTCTGCCACCAGTAAGCTTCCTTATTATTCTCCTCTCTCCCTGGTGAGGAATTCCTATTTACCCTACATTTACGCAGCCAATAGAGTGAGCATATGTGATGGAGGAGGGATGGCGAAGGGAGGGAATCACGTGTTAAGTGACCCTATACAGAAAAAAAGCGATTTACCCCAACATAAGCTTTGGTTACAACCTTATGCAAAGGAGAGGCCTATTTCATTTTTGGGTGCCTGTGCCAAAAATGACTCTTTGTTTGCCTCCTCCTCATGCCCAGATCGATTCCTACTCTTCTGTGTCCTGCTCTGTGCCTAAGGAGCCTGTATGCTACAGATGGCCTCTCCAGGGCACCCTGGCTCAGTGCTCCCCTGAGTTTGGGCTAACGCTTGGCACTTGCAGAAGACTTCCTCCCAGTCTACAACAATCTGGCTGTGGCTCCACTGTCTCTGGCTAAAGGACTTGTGCCCTCTCCCATTGCTTTAATTGTCCAGGCTCCAGCAATGCCACTCCTTCCCTGTGGTGACAGGTTTGTGCTGTCGCTCTCCTTTAGCACTTCAACATCCGTTGATGGGTCCCTTAGCCCTGTTTCTTCATTAAACCCTCTTTGCTCAAACTCTTTTCAATGCATCATCTGTCTGCCTCACGGACCCTAATTGATACAGTGCCCTCTTGAAAAATACCCAGATTAATCTTTGCCTTTATTAGGGTGAATCTGGGTACATTTGTCTCTCCCATGGCACCAAGCATGATGACTGACAACTACAGAATCATTTGTAAGTCCTAATTAAGATAGATATTAATGAGCCAGAGTCATTTTTCTGTGTGAATCCAGGCTTCCTGTTAACAAGCCATACTGCCGGATGTGACCCCTGTAAGCACCAGTATTCTGATTATTGCACGGTGGCCCTGACCCTTCACCCTGCCTGGTTCCCAACTTACGGTGAAAGATTGAGACTACATTATCTTATTCACTGATAGGGGTGGCACATTGAATAGACGCAATAGCCTGTCTAAACTCCAGCAAAATATCTCTGCCATCTTCCCATGCTCGGTCCTAGGACACACGACTGATGTTGTTCTTTATGAATCTAGCTAGGTTGCCACTCTCCTAGAGGATGACCTGATAGGAGTTATTCCAAGGGGTCTGAGGCTTCAGCACAGCTACCTTCAGGGTAATTGAGATGACTTGTTTGCCATACGTGTTCTGTTTCACAAGGGCAGTGCTCATTCTCAAAAGTGGAAGAGCCCCTGGTGAGCTACCATAATCAAAGAGAAACTCTAACCAGATGCCTTAGCGTAGCTTGCTGCTTTGCTGCTTACTGCCTCAGAGACTCTCGCTTTAATGATCGTCTTCTATACATCATGTTCCTGAAAGAAATTCCAACATATTTCCCAGTTATTTTACCTGGGTATTTTCCCTGCCAATCTTAAAATCAGTGTTTCTACTCTTTGCTTCCTAATGATTCTTCCCAATGCGAAGAGGAGAGAAAAGATCTCAGGATATTTTCCCTCAGGACGCACTGTAAATGTCTTCTGGGGAAGGATTTCTTCCTTCACATGTAAAGCTGCAGGGTCCAGAAAGGCTGCCACATGCAAATTTGAAACAAGCATTTCCAAAGCAGAAGTCCAGCACCAGCCCTGTCACACATGCGTAAAACAAATTATCCAATGGGAGCAGGACATAAATCACTCAAGAGAGAGTGCCAAAAATTCCACTGCATTCCTTCCAAAATCTAAAACCCAAACATGTTAGAGCTCCAAGCTCTTACCAAAAAATTCTGAAGGGAAAATGAACTGTGAATAACTATGGAGAAAGTGTAAGCAATTCATCCACCTGATGGGACCACCTGCTAATCTACGTTCACACAGTATTTTGTATCCAGCTACGAATCAAAATTCTTGAGCTAAGTTTATGGCTTAAAAAGCCAAAGAGTCCTGTCATCATCAGCACTGCTATTTACCAGTAATTGAGACAGAACCTGCATGAGTTGCTATGCTTTGTAAAGGATGTTGATCTACGTGGGTTGTGTCTGATGTGGGGGAGGTGCGTTTGGGCTGGTTTCAGACACTAAGATTAATGGGTAGTGCAGTAAATCACAATTATAGAAAAGAAGAACTTTGGGGGGGGGAGGGCGAGCGTTTTAGTTTCTCAACCCACTGCACGCCCATGGAAGAGAGAACTCTGTTAGAGTTACAAGTGTCTGAGAAAAGGTACTTCCACTCATCTTTTTAGTAAATGTGCTCTTGTAAAAGGCACAGCATTTGTGCAAAACTTTTCTAAAAAGTATTTATTGAGGTAGATAGGAGATAAATGATTCTTATAGCAAAATATCTGCCCTCCCACATGTAGAGAATAAGTGGGGCCAAATCAAGGAGCTCTATACAACAGGAAAAAGAGAAGCGGGTTCTGCTAGAAAGCCAATGCCCTGAAATTTGTTAGAGGTGCACAAAGTCTTATACTGAACTACAAGACTTTTTATTTTTTTTCAAAGATTTTATTTATTTGACAGAGAGAGAGACAGCTGGCGAGAGAGGGAACACAAGCAGGGGGAGTGGGAGAGGAAGAAGCAGGCTCCCAGCGGAGGAGCCTGATGGGGCTCAATCCCAGGACTCTGGGATCATGCCCTGAGCCGAAGGCAGACGCTTAAAGACTGAGCCACCCAGGCGCCCCTGAACTACAAGACTTGATTCATTTCATCTTTGTATTAGTTTGTTGGGGCTGCTGTAACAAAATACCACAAACCAGATGGCTTTAAACAACGGAAATGTGCATGTTCTCTGTCTTGGAAGTCAGAAGTATGAAGTCAAGATTTCAGTAGAGCCACACTGGCCCCGAAACCCATAGGGCTGTCCTTCCTCGGCTCTCCCTAGCTTCTGGTGTTTGCCAGCAATCTTTGGCATTGGTTGGATTGCAGCTGCAGCCCCCCAATCTCTGCCTCTGTCATCACATGACACTTGTCCTGTGTGTGTCTCTCTTCTTATAAGGACATGGGTCATATTGGATGACGCCAGCATGACCTCATCTTAACTAATTATGTCTGCAACAACTCTATTTTGAAATAAGGTAACATTCTCAAGTATTGGGAGTTAGGACTTCAACATACCTTTCTCTGGGAAGGACACAGTTCAACACGTAACAATTTACATATTGAATTGTGACAGGATCAGATTTAGGAGCTCGGTTCATTCACAAGCACATTGTTACCTTCTAAAGCATCATGGCAACAGCATGCTGCTTTCTTCCCCGATAAGGATAGGACCTCATGACAGAGTCTCATGTTAGGATTTTTTTTTTTTTAATTTTTGTTTTTCCTACACTTAGTGGGCCTCAAAGTTCATTGAGACTACATAGTTTTGCAGAGGAGACCGTGAGCCTTAGAAATATGAACTGACTTAACTTGTTCAAACTGGAAGCTAGGATGAGCACCCAGGTCTCCCAGGCCCAGGCCCCTGGCTGGTTAACTGCCCATAGTTTATACTCTACATCTGTGGTCTGCTGATTGGGACTTTGCTGCTAAAAATTATCATAAAAGTTTGAGGCCTGGGACTCACGTCATAAGGCAGCAGTAACCTAGTGTCAACGATGATGAGTAAGCACGTGGCTCGGTACAAAGGAGCCAAGAGCGCCCACAGGCTCTTAGGACTCTTTAGTACAATGTCCTTGGAAAATGTGGAATGCCGTTGAGCATCTATTGTCTAGGTATTTACCTCAACCTGCCTTGAACCTGTCTTGGCTTTACAACTAGTTCATGTAACAAATTCCGTGTGTTTACTTCTTTTCTAGACAAGAAGACCTTCCTGTTACTTTAGAGCCTGTTTCTATCAAAATTGATGCTGATGTAACTGAGAGATGCCCCAACTTGATTATCCCAGAAAGCTCTCAGGGGAGAGTTATGCCGAGGGTATCATTCACAGAAAGGGTCTTGGGGGGCCTTATATAGCACATGACTTCAAAGTAACACGATTGCGTGGAGATTTTCCAGCATTTTTAGCCACCAAAACTTGCTAAAAAAAAAATTGGCCTGGGGACTTAGATAACGTTGTTAACAGAGGCACTGGCCTACTAGTAGACTATTCCATTTCCCGCCCAGAATTTAACATCGTATCCCACAGGATTTTTTAAAAAAATTTGGCTCCGCCCACACTAGAACACAAACTCCATGAAGGCAAAGACTTGGTCTGTTTATCCTGACACTAAAATAGTTCCTGATGCATAGCAGGCACCTGATAGATACTGTGTAACAAAGGAAGCCATGTGTAAAGCCCTGAAGCCAAGGCCAAGCCCCAGGCTCCCATCCAGTACCACACCCAAGGATATTTTGTGGGGTGCCCTCTAGTCTGTGGGGTGGGTTGTGACTTGCATAGAGCTTTGGTATAAAGCTTACATACTTTATGTGGTTATGAGAGCCTCTCAACCACCCTGTGAGGTCAGTAGGGCGCATATTTATTCCCAATTTGAAGGTGAGAAAAGAGACTCAGAGGAGATAATGGATTGGTTCACAGTCACCTGGGTGGAGAATGGTAATGCTACAGAGCTAAGGCGGCTCCAAACACACCACACCAGCATTTCAGACTATTTTGACTGCAACTTAGAGGCAGGAGTGAATTTTAAATTATGACCCAGAAGGGGCACCTGGGTGGCTCAGTCAGTTAAGCGTCCGACTCTTGATTTTGGCTCAGGTCATGATCTCAGGGTCCTGGAATGAGCCTCACATTGGTCTCCACGCTGGACATGGAGTCTGCTTGAGATTCTCTATTTCCCACTCCCGCTGCCCACCCCCATCCCAGGCGTGCACTTGCTTGCTCTCTCTTTCAAAAATAAATGAATCTTAAAATAAAAATTATGATCCAGAAAACACACACACACACAACCAAAGCAAATGTTTTTTTACAAAAGAATTCCCTAATGTAATATCCTCTGATGTTTTTATTCTAATTAATTTTTAAAAATTTTAAAAGAATTCTGATTGCAACCACAGACTGAAAAACAGTCTTCTCTCCCATCCATATTTTCTTGCATAATTTCCCCTCTCATGTCATCTTTTCTCTCCATTTTGAAAATGAAATAATAACTGCCTTCTCCTCCTGCGGGGCTTCCCAGGCTGTACTTGAAGTCAGCCTGTCTGGGGAGCAGGACGGTTCCTCCATGCTGGCGTCAGAGAAAAAGAAGCAGTCAGGACCCCATCTGAGAGGAAACTGAAAGCTTTTATGGGGGCAAAGGGGGAGAGAAAATCAAATCTGAATCTGTTCGTTTTGGGCAGGAAACGGTTAAGAGACCACTAGATGCATTGAGCTGCCAAGACCACCACAATGTTCGTACAGAGATTAGACAGAGAACAGATGTGAAGTAACTAGAGTCCTTCAGAGTAAGATAGCGACGACATAAATTAACCTTGTCTAGGGCCTGACAAAGGGACCACGCGCTTTTTGAAGTCTTAAGAGTGAAGCCATTTTTTATGGACTCTCCAAGGTTATATACCTTCATCCAACAGAGCGCGTTTAATTAGAGCCAGTTGTTTACAGGGAAGGGAAGTGAGCCCAGTGGGGGCTATCAGGGTGACTACATAGAAAATAAACGAATGAGCCTGCAAAACAGCTGAGGTTTCCTTGAGTTCTCTTCAGCTGATAAGATTCCCTTCACCCCTCGAGATTACTTTTGTCTATTTTCCTGAAACCAGAGAAACAAAGAGGTGAAAACATTCCAGACTCCTGATCCTCCAGCTTGGCAGGGTTTGGGTCCAAGCTGCCTTTCTGGTGGCGAGGTTGGGGGTTATTCCACACCCAGCTCCTGGAGGACGACCGTGGCGACGCCTCGCCCATGTGGCAATGCCACGGCAACAGCCACCTGGGCCACGGGCCAGCCTCATCAGTGGAAGTTGAACCTGAGGCTCCGAGGAAGACCTGGCACTGCTGTTTCCAAAAGGAAAATTCTCAGCTCAGAGGAGGCCCAGCTGTGGTGGGACCGGAGCCAGAGGCAGCTTTGTTATAGGGCTGCATCCCAGAAGAAGATAGAGGATTCGGTGCAGCACTGACAGGGGCCTGTGGATCAAAGGTGTGCCGGAGTCCCCATCAAATGTCTCGAAGAATCACAGAGGAGGCAGGAGCTGTGCCTAGCTGGCAGCAGAGGGGAGGGTAGAGTCTGGGTCAGGTTCGCCTGAACATCTGTGGGATGTCTGCTCATCTGGGGGAAGGAACTAGGTGATGAAGCAAGGTTTGGGAGTAGGATCTAGAGGGGGTAGGAAGCCATTCTTATGGAAGGCACTGGGCTGACATGAGTCTTTGGCTGAATGTGCTAGGCTGCAGGGGCTGGAAACGGGTCAGGGCAGATCCGGGTCCCAGAGCCACGTTCCCCTCGCTTTGGGCAGCTCTCTTCCACTCCCATCTTCCACAGGCTCTTGGCCTTCACGGAGAGACACCAATTAGCCCAGGGCAGCCCAGGGATCCCCATAAACTGGTGGAATAGGTCCAGGACAGAGAACGGAGGGACTAACTCCTCTTTCAGGTGGGAGAGCTGTTTCCTCTTTTTTTTCCCAGGGCCAAGTTTATACGTGGGCGGTGGAGCCCGCGTTCTGGCTGGAGCCTCCAAGGACCACTGAAATGAATCCCCACCCTAAAACATCCATTCCAAACTGCTTGAAATACCATGTATAATTTGAGTTAAACAGTGCTATTAAAAAAAGAGAGAGAGAGGTTAGTCCCCAGAGAGATTTGAGAGAATTTTAATCATTCAAATCTTACTACTCACTTTGCTCGTTTTCCTCTTAACATCAGATGGAGGTCCCTATAAGTTGGAGTGATGGAACACTTTTTGGGGAAGAAACTCAATTTTGGAGTAAGGCAAATCTTTTGGGAAAGGCAATCTAGGGTTAAAGCTGCCTGTGAGGTCTTTGGTGTGTGTGTTAGTGGGGGATAGGGTGGTAGCAGATTTGAGGGAGAGAAGGGATCTGGGAGGATCCAATGAAATGGGCAAGAAGGGCCAACAGAGCCATACTCTGCTGACATTTTTCCTAAGGCTCACCTTGCCTTTAGCTGTTCCTTCTGCTCCTAAATCCTCACCCTGTGGAGCTTAACTTTCCCTCTGTGTGAGATGCTCTTGCCCAGGGCTGGAGGAGAGCTCTTTCTGCCTTCCGACCCTCAACCTGAGTCCAGGTGAGACCCTCACTAGCAGTCCTGAGCAGACATTACAGGGAGACCTTCCATGCCCTTTGGATTCCTGTTTGCATTGGTCCCTTACCCCTAGTTTAGGAACATAGAAGGCGCATACTAATGTTTGTCCAGATTGCTTCCCCCAGTGGGTGGTGTGTGCACATTGCATACTGTGTGTGGTCTGATGACTCGGTACATTCTGTTCCTTCTTCCTGCAGCATGCTCCCTTTCCCCCAGTCATCCCCCAAGACTCAACTCATAATGCCATGTCCTGTTCTTAGCCTTTTCTGTCTTCATGTGATTTCTCTGTATAAACACCTAGAAATACATGTGCCATAGTGTGTTACCATTAGTGATTCCTTTCTTAACCTTACCCACTTGACTTTGACCTTCTTGGCATCATTTGTGTCTTATTTCCAGCACACAGCACAGCACGTGACACCTAGCGGCTTCTTAGGAACCTTTTAGTGAACTGATTGAACCTTATATAAAATTATTTCCAAGCGCCCTCCCCAACATTTCCAGTGGTTTTTCAGCCTATGTGTGGCCAGAGAAGTGCTTAGCCACAGAGGCAAAAACAGCACCCGGGCTGGAATATGAGTAGGTCTGTCTACTCATTTCTGTTTGCCATGAAGCGCTAACTCCCCCTGCTTATCGTCAAGCTCCCTTAATTTTCCTTCTAAACACTTTCTGAACTTGGCATCTGAAGAGGCAGTTATTCATTTGGCATATGAAGAGCTGACATGCCTTTCTGGGCTGCTGAGTAGTGAAGAATTTTCAAGAATTAAAAGAGTTTATACAATGATTGCAACTAGAATCCATATGATGATGTGACCCCATCTACTTGTCTGCGACGAAGCTGTTTGTCTTTCCGGTGGCACAGGGAAGACCGACAGGGGATGGAAGAATGGGGCATTTTGACTTCACATCTGATTGTCTTTGGATAGATCCAGACCGTCACTGCTAAACCTGTCCGAAGGGGCCACTTGTTCCTAAGAGCTGAGGCCATGGTGGGACAATTTCTGTGAAAGAGAAAACCCAGGTTAAAGGTAGGGTCAGAGTCTGCGCATCCTGGTTAACTTTGGCGTATGAGTGCAGAGTACGGAGCGTGAAGTCCTTTGCTGTGACCATTCTTTATCCTTGGCTTGGGGGGAAACTACCAGGGTTTCTCTTCCGCAGGACTCGAGGCCTCCCTTCCTCCTCCTGTCACTTTTTCCACCTCCCTCCCTCTCTTGTTCACTTTTCATTATGAACGTTTCCAAATATACATAAATTAGTGAGAGAGCTATCATCAAGCCTCCATGTTCCTATCACCCAGATCCAATAATGATCAACTTTGTTCAGCTCCTTGTGTGACCTTCTGATCACAGACCTGATTTCTCAAATCCTTTCCAGTTCTAATAAGGTATGAGTGTTTCTTCATCTCATTGGCTCCTGCTCTAGTTGTCTCTCTGTTATAAAAATTATAAAAAGGCGGTACATGTATATTCACACCGCAGTGGCAGATCTGAATCGTGAGGTGCGTGTCTGACAGGTGCTTTCATCCTGCTTTTTATCGATGCCCCAGGGCCACGCACACAAAGATACGGATCTCAGGTAAGAGTACGGTGCTTGCTATGCAAATGCAGCTGCAGGACCTGCTCCTAGCTGCTGCTTCCAGAGGGGCAGTTGCTCCGAAGTTGCTCTGGATAGAAATTCTGGGGCCACCAACAGTGGCAATATTACCGTCCACTTCTCTTTCATTGCTTTGTTGCACAAAGAAGGCTAGCTAGTCTTTTTTTGACTTTTCCCTTTTGTTTTACCTTTTTTCCCTTCCTTTCCCTTCCCTCTCTTTTCTCCCAGGCCAAGGAAACTGCTTTTAAACATTTACAACTTTAAAAATTAGATGAAGCAATTAAAGTTCTTTAATGTATGGGCAGTATTTAATAATTGTCTTTCTATTTGGCCTTTGATCTCTCCAGCCATCCACATAGTTAAAATACCTCTGCCTAAAGCAACTTGGCATTTTTTATATCATCTTGATAGCTCATAGTTTTTGTATATAATGTCAGTGCTCCTTAGAGAACTGGGCTACAAAGAAAGATGGGTGGAAGTTATGTAAGCCATTTAAATAGTTTACCATTTGTAACTTTTGACCAGTCCCTGGAAAAGCTTTACATTAAAATAGCACTGCGTGTGAGTCTTATGTCTGTTAAATGTTTTACAGTCACTTATTGGCTCTTTCTCAGACTGAAAACTAAGTCATAGAAGAAGAATACAGCTTGGCTAGCATTGCAATGTAGTGACTATTAAATTTAAAATCAAGGTCAGAGGGAAAAAAATCAGGATACAATATATATGCGATGTATGTATACACGAATATATGTCCAAATTCTATGTCACAGAAGGAACTGATAAATGAGGCAGAGAAAGCCCCTCTGTTAATTGAACTGAATGTTTCTAATTTCAAAATTACTGGCTTGAGTTTAGAGCTTCACTTTTCATATGTTAATGAGGAAGTTAAAGTGTGTTTACATTTCTATAACATGTGTTCTACTTCGTCTCAGCTATGGACTTAACAGAACTTTGGAGAAGTGATGTAAGCTCTCTGGAACCTCGTTCTCATATGTTAAAAAAAACAGGCTGAAATACTTGTATCGTTCTTTTTGCTTGACATGCTGTACTTTAAAACCAGGACATTAGGCGGAGTCAATGTTGTCAGGTGCTGAAAGCTCCTAACAAGGACATATGCATTGAAATCAAATAATTAAGTTGCCTGGAAGCTAAAAGTGTAAACATCACCATAAATAAGAAACATGCTTGTTTGTCTTTTCTGCTGTGGCTATTAGCTTACCCGCCAGGTATTAGCATGCACGCATCACACATATGGGCTTTGGATGGTACACAGAGTGGGAACTCAGCCTGTTGCCCATCATAAAGCGAAAGTACCTGGTGTTCAGCTCTAAAAAAATGGTGAAAGATTTTTTTCCTTCTTTTCCAATTAGTTTTACTTGGGGGGAGGTATATGATGTGCCAATGAATATGTATACTTTTTCAACCATTCTGCCTTTTTTTCTCTTAGAGCTTTAAGGCAAAATGTCAAGTCCTCTGCAGCCAGTCACTTTTCATAATTTTCCTGTTTATTCCAATGAGTGGTATAAACTCTGCTGTCATGGCAGGTGCATACCAATGTACCATATGGCAGCCTTCTGTATCAGCCCTATCACCAAGCCCTCCAGGAAATGAGACACTGTATTTTTCTCAGGAAAGAAACCCTACATCAGACAGAAACCCGCGCTCATTTTCAAATTGCTGACTGCCAACCATCAAAGAATTTTGACCACAAAATTAATAGTGGGGAGAATGGGGGAATATTATTGAACCTCATGTTAGGAACAGGCCATCATTCATTAATGTATTTATGAATATTAACTGAACCCTTCTTTGTGCCGGGAACTGTTCTAAGGGAAGGGCATATACAAGCAGAAGAAGACAAAAATTACAAAAAAAATAAAACAAGCAGGTAAAGAATCAGTCAAGATGCTTTGGCTGGAGCTATGCAAATGGCTGGAATTTGGTGACATGGTGAGAGGCTGGCTGGCCACGTTAGAGAGTTGGCTGGGAATGACTGAGCTAAGGAAGTCGTAGTAAAATCAAGGACTGAATGTCAAGAGGGAACCCAACATGCGATGATCAGGAAGCAGAGAATTCGAGCACAGGTAATAGCAAGTATGAAAGTTCAAAGGCAAGAAGGTGTCTGATGAATAGAAGGGAGGCAGTGTGTTTGGAAGGAGGGATTGTGTGGTTTCATAAAGATTGTAGATTATGGAGGGCTTCATAAAGCAGGGTGAGAGGTTTGCATTTTGTTCTCAGGGTAATAAAAAATAATCAGAAGATATAATTTGAATCATTGTTTATGCTTATGGTTAGCTATGTAGTAAATGGACCGTTGAGAGGAAGACAAGAAGCAGTCCAGCTGAGAGAAAAGGGTACATCTGGAAGTAAGTTCAAATAGGAGTTGCTGGTGAGTTAAATGTGGGAGTTAAAAGAAAGAGAGGATGAAGGATCACTTCCAAATTTGGGGTTTGGGTAGTAGATGAAACAAACCACTAATTTGTTGTGAGGTGGGAATTGTTGTGGGGTGGGTTTCTTTTTAGACAACCAAGTCGAGATATGAAGGATATATCTGGAATATAGAGGAGGGTCCAAAGACATCCTGGTGTCATTGACATAGAGATTTATTTCAAGCCATTGGACAAGATGATATCACTTAAGGTGAATGCATAGAAAAAGAAGAAGGTCCAAGATGAAGCCCAAGGCATTCCAAAATGTAAAGATCCATCAGTGGAGGAAGAGACAGTAGAGATTCAGAAACTTAGGTAGGAGGAAAGTCAGGAGTCTGTGATCTCACCAAGATCAGAGAAGAAACAGGATCTTTTCAAGAAAGAGGTAATTGGAGACTCAGGACATCTTGATGCCACTGGACTTCTCACTGCTGTTTCCCCATTAGCCAAATCTTAAGCTTGCACTTGAAAGAGGAGGTAGGTTTCTATCTCTCTTTTGCTTGTGGCCAGGCCCCCTTTGACTAGTTTTCATTTCTTCATTCTAGAAGTGACAATTCATTTCTTAGGCTTAGGCAAGACTTTCCTTGCCTTATTTCTGGCCTCCAACCCAACCATCTCACAGGTGCACCTTCCCTGAAGCAAGCGCTCCCACCAATCTTGTCTTTGTCTCATGAGGAGGAACTGACAGCTGAGAGGGAGTGCTCAAAAAGAGGTCCCAAGGGAAGAAGAGAGGGAGGATAAACAAGGGAAGAAGAGTGGGTGCTCTCAGGAATCACACTCTGCTTTGGGACTACACCTTTTCCCAGAGATCTATTTGGAGGCTGGAACCCACAAATACAACACTCTTTTTGCTATTTTTCAGGGATAGGCATTGAAATCACTCTAGGAAGAATAAAGGAAAACTCACCATTTCTTGGGGAAAATGAAAGTGTTCAAAGCAAACTGATTCTGCAATCCATAAGAAAGCATGAGAGGAATCAAAATAATGTCTGACAGCTAATGAACTCATGTGCCTCAGAAAAGCTACAACAACACATTATCTACCTCTGTTAGTTACAGTTTGCTACATAATATACTGGCTAAAAATTTCATGGCTTAATGAGAGTGTATTATCTCACAGTTTCTGTGTGTCAGAAATTCAGGAGCAGCTTAGCTAGGTAACTTTGGATCATGGTCTATCAGGAGGAGGTAGACACAGTATCGACAGGACTAAAGTCATCTGAAGGCTTGACTATGGCTGGAGAAGCCACTTCCAAGATGGCTGCCTCAATGGCTGTTGGCAGGAGGTCTACATTCCTTGCTGGGGGGTGGGGGTGGGGAGGGCGGGGGTGAGGCAGTGTCTGTCCAGGTTACTTGAGAATACTCATAACATGGCACTAATTTTTCCCAAAGTAGAAAGTCCAAGAGAGAGAGAGGAAAAAAAAGAGGTCACAATGCCTTTTATGGCCTAATCTTGGAAGTCTAACATCATCATTTTCACCACATTCTATTAATTGGAAAGCACTAAAATCATCCCATACTCAAGGTGAGGGGAATTCAGCTCTACTTTTTGAAGGAAGGTGTATCTAAGAATCTGAGAATATCTTTTTAAACTATCACATTAGCGGTCTTTAGAAATTGAAGAAATGGTGAGTCGTAATATCAGTCAAATTAAAAAAGAATTGGTGAGAAAAGATAGTTGGTCCACATTAGTCTAGCTTGAAATGATTGACTGCATTTTGTTCCTAACTTCAAATTCCAGGAACTGGCTATCTCTGTAATGTTTCAGTACTGGTTCTAAATGAAAACATTGAAATCTCTATGCATGACTGGTATAAAATAGTATCACAAAAAGAAATGTTTCCTCTGATAGAATCAGACTACTTGTAATCAGCCACTTGGTTATATAATATGTGATGCTTGCCTTGTTCAGCATTATCCCTCAGTAGTGTTCAAAATATTACTTATGATTTTGAATTGAGGTGCAGGGAGTTGATTTAAGCACACCCATCAGCTCATTGCCCTTGGTCATCTCCAACCCACATAAAGAAATTCACATTTCCCTCCCTTTCTATCTCTACTCACCTCTCTTGTTCCTGTGCTATGTCATAAGCACTCACTCCAACTTGCTTTATATATGTTCTTTAATGTGTACTAAATGATATGTGATGTTGTTTTCTATGTGAATGTATTTAACACACATAGATAAAACTGTGGTACAAAAAGTAAAATAAAAATTGAAGGAATTGGAATAGCTCAAGTATTTAGAATGCAGTATCAGGATTAGAACTTCTAAATCTAGGTATTTTTAAGCAAATATTGAGAACAAGTGTTCATAATAATTTCTGGAGAGAAGTGAGACTGCAAATGGCTAATTTTGCAGCAGAGAAGGCCAATCTCCCCCCTTTACTTTGGCAGCAGAAAGAGAAGCAAACATGCAAAGGGCTATTATTGACATGAGAAAGAACATTTTGCTTTCCATCAGACGCTGGCCTATAAGAAAGGGGTCTCTGCCCTTGAGAACTTGCAGTGTCCAGCAATATGTGGAATTAGTGGCCTGACAAGCCTAAAATATGGTCAATAGTAATAAAAGTTAGCTAGAAGAAGCCCAGAATTTGAACTCTGTAGCAAATATTCAGTTCTAATCCTTCCCTTCCCCCTCTCTTTACGATTTAATACTTGGCAAGAGAAAGGTCACTTGACAATATTTATTAGCTCATTAACTGTAAGTGTCTTTGCTGCCATGGGAGATATTTTTTATAACAATTCTGTTCTACAAGCTACGCTGCAGGTGTCTCTCCATTGTGTAAATGAAATGGTGAGTGCTAGCTCTCTCTTGGTATCCAAGATCCATAACTAAATATTTTTTTTTTCCAGCTAGTGAAAGGAAACATGGTCAGACTGAGTCAGGCTTGGCTGACTTACGTGAGACCAACTAGGAAAATATCAGTGTTGCCTGAACATGGGCAGTACTTTCAAAATGATGAGTTATGACTATCTTGTTTTCCCTGTTCAGAACCCCCATTCCTAACAAAAGGGAAAGCAAGCAGAATTAACATGCACTAGTGTCAGATACTCTATCAGGACCTTTATAGACACTGTTTAATTTAATTCTCCCAACAGCTGTATTAAATAGGGAGGAAATTTAATAGGGAAGAAATCTGTGCCACTAATAAACCAGATGAGGAAACTGAGTCTCAGAAAAGGTAATTTGCTCAGTCATACAGCTGGTAAGTGGAGAAGCTGGGATTCAAACATAAGTCCATTCTTTCTCAAACACGTAATATTCTATGTTTAAAAAAGTAATAAGAGTATCCTCAAACATTGCACAATTTTTCATTTGCTTTCCAGAAAAGTCTGAGCTTGGTTGAAGATGATTCAGTTGCAGAAATAGAATAAAATGTCATGGGACTTCCGATAAAAAAAGATTTATCTTCTTAGAATGAGGAGCATTGGTTCTTTAAATAAACCAAAATGTATTTTTTCTAGTTGATTGTTTTTAAACATAAATCTCATCACAGCTTAGCTCTTTTTTATATTTTTTTGAGGAAGAGGGATGTAGCCCACCAGCTCTAGTTGGTAGGGATATGATACACATTGACCAAGAAGCACCAAAAATTCATTCATCCATTCATTTCCTGCATTCACACAGGTTTTCCATTTGCCCCCACCTCTTGATTTGACTAACTCCTAATTATTCTCTAAAACTTATCTCAAGTGCCAACTTTTCTGAGAACATTACCTTCCCTCTTATAGTACCCTATACAACTTTCATTGTTTTGTATGGCTCACCCGTATTTTTTAATTGGTTCATTTGTCCAGCTTCTGGAGTATTAATTGAGGACAGGGGTTCTGTCTCACTCATCTCTATGTTCCCAATACCTAATGGCTGCCATTTAAGTGTGTTCTCAAGTTAGTTATTGAATGAATGAATGAATGAATGATCATAATATGATTAGATAATCATTCATTTATTATTATGCTCTTGTAATGATATTTCATATGAAGTCTAATGTTGGGTGTCACTACTTCGGTGATATTTGAATTCAAAACCCGTGGCACAATGACAACACTAGAAACTCAGGGATGAACATACCAAAGACCAAATCAATTTCTCTCTCTCAATATCTCTCCCTTTCTCTCTGTATACACACACACACACACACACACACACACACACACACACACTTCTTCTCAAATAGGGGATCAATAAATCATCCCATTGCTTTGCTATGAATTGAAGAGATTTTGAGGTTCATTCATGTAGGTCTCATCTGGAGAGGACATTGCCTCTACATGACATTTATCCATAACTAGGATCTTGATAAATTTTAAAGAAAATGTTGTTTATTGGAAGAGAGATTTGTCAGCATTTGAGAACTGTCCCATAGTACCTGGAACTGAGAGCTTATGTTCTTGTGAGTTGAGCAGAAGGTGTTGGTAGGGGAGTATGAGTAACCATGACAGGCCAGTTGGTTAAGCTTTTCATCATTTTTGGCTTCAACGTTAATGCGTATTTAAAATGAATTCAGTCATTTCAGAAGGTGAGAATACAATATATTTAAATAAAATCATCACAGAATGTTAAAACAGAAAGTCTTTCCAGGGTTTTGAAATAAATTATCATTTAATTTTAAATGATAATTAATTGAATTCTCGACTTATCCTCTTCCTTTTGAATAGAATGCTGTGGAATTACTTTTTTTTTTTTTGAATGAAAGCATTGAGAATTATTTGTCTCTCTTTTCTCTACTAATGGGGTCTCAGAGAAGGATGTTTCTGCTTTGCCCTGCCCTGTGTTTATGGAGCCCTGCCCTGTGTTTAGGAGCCCAGCTGAACAGAAAGTAAAATTTAGGCTTGTGATTCAGAACCAGGCCTGAGGTTGGTGGGGATGGTCGTAAAGGGGAGAGGAGATGGGTGCTAATGATATTAGGGAGAGTGGCTTTTCAGGAGAAAGCATTTATTTTACAGGTGTCAGGAGAATTTATGAGATAATTAATATTGGCAGTTGTGCACACTTTGTGCAGGGAGTCCTTCAGACAGCAACTGAATCGATGCCAACAGATATGAAAGTAATAGTCCTCTGGATTTAAAACGCTATCTACATCTGCATGAGGGAGAATCAAAGGAGTTCTCCTTGTTCCATGGACGTTCAGTATGAGCCACTACAGCTTTATAAACGACCAGCCATTATTTTATCCTTCAGAGGGCTCCTTAGCTTGCCTCTTAGAATTTTTCTTCCTTTCTGAAGCAACGTGCCTGGTACCCAGAATGCCCATATGTCCACAATTTTGAGAGCGGTTCTGATTTAAAATAATCTATCCTGTTGTACACCCCCCACACGTTAGATCGTGTGACCAATTTGGGGTTCAGAAAGCATGGTCACCATAGATTCAGCCATTCCAGATGAACAACTGTATTCCAGCAATCTCAGACGATTGGATCATCTGGGCCTGTTGTTGCACCCCCTCCGGCTTGGACCCCGTGCGCTGTTGTTCCTGAGCAGAAGAAATGAGGAGAAAAAGAAGGGCACTGCTCTCTCACAACATTACTAGGAACACTATTCCACACAATTTTTAAAGTGCAGACAAAAGTAATTTTTTTTGTTAACTTACACAATGCATATTGTAGAAAAGTTAAAAAATACAACCAAGCTAAGCAAAAAAAAAAAAAGAAAAAACAACAAAAAACATTCCAGTCCTATCAGTTATCCTAACCACAATTCCTTTTTTGTATTTTCATGTGCATATATAAAAACATATTTTTTAAATCTTCTTTTGCTCAACCAAAAATGTGGTGCCAATATCATTTACAGTTTTCTCACCATATTTCTCATTTAGCAGTGTATCACCAGCATCTTTCTTTCTGTATCATTAAATACATATTTACATCATCATCCTTTTAATCACTGCCTAGTGCTCTGTAAAAATATGCAGTAAATTAATTGAGAGTCCTGTGGATGTTGTCATTCTGATGTTTTACTATTATATACAATACTGAGAAAGGGCACGATTTTCTTCACATAAAATATTTGGGTGGTGATATTGGACTTTGTCCTGTTGAAGTCTGCAGATCTTCCTGAGAGCTGCCAGGAATGATAGCTTGCTGTAACGTATGAAAGTCTGGTCCTTCTATGCCCAAACACATCAATGACACACTAATGAATCCCACTTTAATCTTGGCTATCATTTGCCATTGGCTTCTCTTGTGTTTCTCAAGGATTCTCTGGTGTCCAGACCAACTTTCTTGATCATCTCATTGCCATTATTTTTTTGGCTGGATGTGGCAGGCATTGTTCTGAGGTCAATCTATGGTTGAGTCTGTCTGGATCACATTTTCGGGTAGTGCATCACACACCGTGTCTGCTCCCTGGCTCCAACCAACAAGTCTTTCAAGAGATTTTTTAAAAGGCTCAGAAAGTTTCTTGGATATCAAACAGCTCTTATAAAAATAACATTTTTATGACTTAAAATGTAAATGAATCAGAAACATATGGATTAAATTTCCTTTGAAATACCCATGGGCTTCAAAACTGGAGGGAAGAGTGCTTGCAAAACGAGTTAAATTGAGTTTTGCCAAAAATAAAACACTTGAAAAATTGTTGGGGATGTTTTGCTGATCCCTAGGTGTTCGTGGGTTCTCCATTCTCTATCTGAAAAGTACTTAGATCTTAAAATTTGGGTCACTCAATAAAATGCACTTAGGACTAGTTCAATGGGCATTTGAGTCTTTAAAGACGTGATATCAGAAAGTCAATCTTAGATCAAATGGACTTGAACGATGCCTTACTTCTTCAGTGTCTCACAGTTGCCTCCACTGGCTGTGAGCCTGTGTGCAGGGTGCCTTCTGTGTGATGGGTGCTCCCAGCGAACTCAGACTGTGTTGGTGAGGGTTGATTGTATTTATGAAACAAACCCAAATTAACACCCTTCTCTTAAGTTCCCTTTTCTGTCAGTTACTCCAGTACTTCCGTACTCTTCTATCTTGGATCAGTATCCATAGAAGCAGAGCCGAAGATCGGGATTCTTGTGTAAGTGATTTATCGAGGAAGTGCTCTCAGGAGAAATCTGTAAGGAAGTGAAGGAAACAGATAAGGCAGGGACAGAAGCTAAGCAAAGCTGTGGTTTCAGCCGAAAAGCAGCCTCAGGCTGATCTTACAGGGCTGCACTAAGGGCTTCTCAAGTGGTCTCCCTTTGAGGGCATATCCCACCTCAGTTAGGCATTAGCTGGTATCCACCCTTGGAGGGGCCACAGAACCCCACTGGCGGTTGGGGGAAGGGCAGCTCCAGTCTCTGCTGAGGCCAGTCCTGAGGGCATGCTTCCAGGCAAGAGCGTAACTGTGAGTCTTAACAGACAATATCCACGGCAACTGGGGGATAGATGCAATGGGCACATAGAGGGGATCTGCGCAGGGCATCAGCAGTGTCTACTACCTACATCCCTCCTTCTCAGAAGCTTGAAGACATCTTTAATTTTTCTCTCTCATGCTTTCCCCAGGTTCAATCAAATTCGTTCCATTTTTTGGTGTGCTTTTTCATGTATTTATCTTCTTTATCAATTTCCCACTGCATGCCTGTTAGTCTAGGCTTCTTCACCTGATATCTGGATTACCCTACCATTTCCCAGCTAAATTCCCACTTTAGAATATCCCCTAACGCAGATTATCCCACACATTGCTGGATTAATATTCGCCTCCAAACACCATTTTTAAATGCTTTAGAATTGGTTGTAATTCTTAAATATCCATGGGAACATTTCTCAAAATTTTGAAGATGAAGAATACATTAAAATTGTGCTGCTCTCTTCGGAGCTCCATTAAATGCTAACATAGTAACCTTAAAGTAATGACTTTTTTTTTTTTTTGCTGTATCTGATTTTACACTAAAGTAGATTATAATATGGAAAAGTAAAGCTTGAGAAAAGTCATTTGAAAAATATTGAGAGAATCTATCAATTAATTAAGCTAAAATTTTACTTAAATAAAATGATATATAAAGCACTTAGACCAGTGCCTGATAAAAGCACACAATAGATATTGCCTAATATTATTACTCTTGATGTAAGTCTCATAACTGATCTCTCTGGTTACGCTTTTGTCATCCTCCAAGAGATGCTTCACACAGAAGCAAGAGTCATTATGTTTAAACCCAAATAATATGATTATATTTCTGCCTTGCTGATATCTCTTCCCCACGTATTTACAGGGAAGCCCAAATGTGCCTGTAAACACAGCACAACCCTGCCCTGCCCACGTCTCCAACCCCAGCTCCAGGCACTGCCTGACACAGGCTTCCAACAAGGGGCTTTCCTTCAGTTCCTTAAATGTCAGCCTCTTTCCTGCCTCAGGGTCTTTTGCATCTGCTATTTCCTCTATCTGGAAAGATGTCCTCCCACCTTACCTACCCCTTGCATGACTGATCCATCATTAGGTGTCAGTTTAAATGTTTCCTTCTCAGAAAGTCTTTTCCTGACTCATTCATTCATTCATTCATTCATTCATTCATTCAATAAGTATTTATTGAGCACCTACTCTGTACCAGGCACTATTCTAGTCCCAGAAGAGAAAGAAAAACAACCATCGCAGTAAAAAGGTAACAGTTCCTGTCCTCATAGAACTTGCATATGAGAAGAGATAGAAAAACAAAACGAGTAAGCAAATATATGTGTGTGTGTGTATTAGAAAATACAGGTGAGAAGATGACTGCTAGAGTAGAATGGTTGCTGTTTTTAGTAGAGAGGTCAGAAAAGGCCTCTTTAAAAAGGGATCTTTATTTAAGCAAAGACCTGAAATAGCTCCACCCATGCCACTATATATTCTGTATTTCAGTCTTGTGTGTTTTATCCCTGTTAAAGCTACATCTTAAAATTGATCATTATTTTTTTTCTTCTTTTTGTCAGTTTTTCCCACTAGCTTGTAAATTTAATGAGGACAGAATCATTTGTCTTATTCACTATTATGTTTCCAACATGTTACAAAGTACCTGATGCATAGAAAGCACTCAGTATATATTCACTCAATGAATATGTGAAGGTGTTCATTATTACTCAACCAAAAATTAGAAATCAGAGTTATTCTCAGATGCAACCTATTGTATTGGAATGAAATAAAATAAAATGCTATGTGTGAAAGCACATTGTATGATGACAGAAGCTTAAAAGAACAAAGTGAATCGTAATGAACAATAATTCTCTCTCATACTTTTAGGATAGAGATGGGCATCAATAAAAGAGAAATACCTTGGTTACCATCTTAGCAGTGCTGTGCATTCCATCATATTGCAACAGAGAGCAAAAATAGAGCCATCGTCTACTTCTGAACCTTTGATCTCTGTATCTCCCCCACCCCACCCTATCCAAACATAAAAGAAAAAGAGTATCCACCAAATCTTCCAGGTCTAGCTCACTTTCCCCAGAAGATAAAGACAAAGTATGGACAATGATTCATTAAGATCATTTTGGGTGGGTGGTTGGGAATAAAATCAATCAAATTGCATATTCATTTCTGAAGAGTCAACAGACTGAATTCTAAAATTTTTCACTTTTTTGGAAAATTACCCCCAGATCCGGCAAGAAGCATCCTTTCCCTGGGCACTGTCCTTCTGAAAACTCCACTATGCTCTCTAGCTGAGCTTCTCCTAATGGCCCTCCAGTCTTGGGGCCAAAAAGATTTGTTCATGCAGAGACCATACCATTCCCTTCTAGACCATGATTTGGGGACCGGAACCTCAGAATTCTTTGTCCAGCTACTTTCTGGGCCTGTGCAGGGTCTTTACCATGTCCTACTTCCAAAGAGCAGTTTTCAGAGCTAATCGCTACACCCAAGGAATCATGATCAAAGACTGGCTACTGGTGGGGTGAGTGCAGAACTCCCATAGCTGGTGTATCCACATGCATGTTCTTGAGGTCCCTTGCATCATAGAGATGGAGCCCAGCATGGCAAGAGGAGGGAGAGATGCAGGCTGCAGAGTAGGGCCTGGCTGGAAGGGGACTGACTCTCTCCAAGAGAGACTGCCAATATTTGGCTTAGAACTCTAAGACACCTGGGAATTCTACCTTTGAATCTAGCCTTTTCATTTCAAAAGTGTGATATTGGCAGAGGTGGGAGATCAGTCACCCCTTGTAGGCCAAGATCACTTGGCTTGGATTGGGTGCCTTGAAGCTCATGGTATATAAGTGTCTCCATCTATACTCTTTCCCTGGGGTTTGCAAATGTTAGGGTCAGGCTGTTTACGGGTCAGGCTGTTTACTTCCCAACCTCAGACCAAAAGTTTTGATTCCATCTCTTTTTTCAAATTCATCATAGACTAAAAGGAGAAACTTTGTGTAGTCTGGTAATAACTCGATCTAATGGTGCTATGTGGAATCTTTGTGTCTCCCTCAAATTTACACGTTGAATTCCTATTTTCCAATGTGATGGCATTAGAAGGTGGGACCTTTGAGAAGTAATTAGGTCACTAGGGTGGAGCTCTCATGAATAAATTACTGTCCTTAGAAGAAGAGACAGGAGAGAGATGATTTCTGTCTCCTCCATGTAAGGATACAGCAGGGAGGTGGCCATCTACAAGCCAGGAAGAAGCCTCTCACCAGACACCAAGGCTAGCACGTTGATTTTGCACTTCCCAGCCTCCAGAACTGTGAGAAGTAAATGTTCATTCTTTAAACCCATCCAGTCTATAGTGTTGTAGCAGCCTAAACTGACTAAGACAAATAGAGAGATATATCTTAGGAGAAAAACAAAACCATAAAGCCCATTCACAATTTGGAAACCTAAAATGTAGCTATATCTTTGTACACACTGGCCTGTGACTAAAGAGTACCAGCCATAACGAGGCTCCCGAGAGTGTCACACCGGTGCTGAGAGAGACGTGTGGGATGTGCCCGATGGAGGCATCATTTCTTAGAAACACCTGCACCTCTCTGAGATCTGTATTACAGGCCCTTTTCCTAGACTCCATCATTCTTCCCTGGGGGAGAGACTTGGGAATTACAAAATATCCAACTAACATTCTAGTGTTATTCTAAGGAAGGCTGAGAAGACAAATTAAGATGGTCTAGGCCAAGAAGTCAAGGGAAGTACAGTATCCTGTAAATTATTCTAATGGATGTATTCAGAGAGAATAGTTATGAATTCATTTAGATGACTGAGGAAAAATGATCTAGCAAATTGAATTCCAGGTGGGGTGGGAAGGTTCACAGTTTGGTCAGCGCCCTGCTAGAGACTTGAGACATGTGTAATATTGTTTCATTTTATATTTCTTTGATAACAAAGAACATTAAACATTACATAATGTTATTTACTGACCATGTATATTTCTCCTTTTGTGAACTGTCCAATTTTTTGCCTATTGTGATTGCTGGTTTTCAGTATTTATTTATTTGAATAAGCCTTTGTAATTTTTATCTTTCATCTTTTTTTTTTTTTTTCCCACAGTAAGCTCTACACCCAGTGTGGACCTTGAACTCACAACCCCAAGATCAAGAGTCGCATGCTGTACTGACTGAGCCAGCCAGGTTGGTGCCCCTGTTTATCTTTTAATTTTCTAGATTTTTTAATAGAAGAGGTTTTACATTTTGTCAATTTATAATATAAATTTTAGGGGATTGTGATTTATCTTGTACAAAGTCTGCTCATTAATTGGGACAAAAATGATCCTTAGCAATATTTGGTCTTTTAGCCAGGAGTGTACTATGTAGCTATATTTCTTTATTTTTTTTTAAAAAATACACTTTTTAATTTTGAGATAATTATAGATACACGTTCAGTTGATAAGAAATAATACGGAGAAATCCTGTGTACCATCTACCCGGTTTTTGACAATGGTAACACCTTGCAAAGCTACAGTAAGATAAGGCAAACAGGACATTGACAACGACACAGTCAAAATGCAGAACATTTCCATCACCAGAGACCTGTCACAGGCTGCCCTTTTATATCCACAGCTCCTCTCTACCACTCATACCCTTCGCACCCCTGACAACCACTAATCTGTTGTTCATTTCTACAATTTTGTTGTTTCGAAAATGTTATATTAATGGAATTATACAGTATGGAAACTTTTGGGACTGGCTTTTTTCATGCAGCATACATCTCGAAGATTTATTCAGTATGTTGTTTTGTGTATTAATAGTTTGTTCCTTAAAAAAAAAACAACCAGCCTTTCCAGGTGTGCAGTCATGCATTTTATTTCTCTGCTTGTATGTCTTTTACTTCCCTTTCTTGTCTTGTTGCATTGGGTAGAACCTCCAGCACTATGTTGAGTAAGAGTGGTGAGAGCGGTCATCTTTGCCTTCTCCCCAAGCTCAGGAGGGAGTCACCAGGAAGGATAAGGTTAACTCAAGTTTTTTGTAGGTGCTCTTGATCAAGTTGAGGAGGTTTGCCTTTATTCTTATTTTTCTGTTTTTTTTTTTTATCATGGATGAGTATTGAATTTTGTCAAATGCTTTTTCTGCAATAAGGTGATTATGTGATATTTCTTCTTTAGCTATTAATACTGCAGATTACCTTGATTCATTTTTTTATATCAAATCAGTCTTACATCCCTGGAATAAGTCTCACTTGGACATGGTGCATAATTCTTATTTATTGCTGAATTTGGTATGCTAATATTTTATTAAAGATTTTTTGCTGTCTATATTCGTAAGAGATACTGGTGTGTAGTTTTCCTTTTTTATATACTTGTTATTTGTCCCAAGTATTTTTGTAATTTTTATTTGTCTTTTAATTTGATTTTCTAATATATGGTGGTTTACATTTTATCAATTTATAATATAAATTTTGGTATCAGGGTAATACCAGTTTTGTAAAATGAACTGGAAACTGTTCTTTTTCATTTTTTCAGAGTTTGTATAGAATTGCTGTTAAATTCTTTTGTAGAATTCTCAAAGAAACCTTTTGGGCTTGGAGATTTCCTTTCTAGGAATTTTTAAATAGTGAATTCAATTTTTTAAATGCTTATAAGGCTGTTCAAATATGTATTTCAGATCAGGTGAGTTGCAGTAATTTGTCTTTTGTTTTTGTAATTTGTGTTTTGTATTTTGTCTAAGTCGTCAAATTCATGTGTGTAGAGTTATTCGTAATATTCCCTTATAATCTTTTGATGTCTGCAGTATTAGTAGTGATAACTCCTATTTCATTTTCGGTATTGGTAAGTCTTTCTTTTTTCTTGAACAGCCTTGTTCGAGGTTTGTCAATTTACTGATCTTTTCAAAGAACCATCTCTTTGTTTTGTTCAGTGTTCTTTTTCTGGTTTCAGTTTCATTGACATCTGCTCTTTACTTTATCTTCTTTCTTGATTTTAATTTCCCTTCTTTTTGGTTCTTGAAGAGGTAGGAGTTTAGATTACTGGTATGAGACTTTCCCTCTTTTCTAGTGTAGGCATTTGGACTATCAATTTCCCTGTTGGTTCTGCTTTAGTTGTGTCTTGCAAATTTTGATATGTGTGTTTTCATTTTCATTCAGTTCAATTTATTTTTTATATTTCTTTTGAGACTTCCTCTTTGGCCGATAGGTTATATAAACACCTGTTGTTCAGTTTTCAAGTGTTTGGAGATTTTCCCATTATTCTGTGACTGATTTCTAGTTTGGTTCTGTGGTGGTTGGAGAATACATTTGTAGCATTTCAATTCTTCTAAGTTTATTGAGGTTTGTTTTATGGCCCAGGGTCTATTTTGCTGTATGTTCTATGAGTACTTGGAAAGAACATGATTCTGCTATTGTTGGGTACAATGTTCCATAGGAATCAATTAGATCCTATTGTCTCATGTTATTGTTGAGTCCTTCTATATTTGTACTGGTTTTTCTGTCCTCTATCATTTGTTGAGTGATGATGAATTCTCCAACTATAATGAGTGGATTTGTCTATTTCTCCTTTCCGATCTATCAGTTTTGCTTCACATACGTTCTAACTCTGTTGTTTGCCGCACATTCACTTATGATTGCTATGTCTTCTGGGTGGATTGAGAGTATTATCATTATACGATGTTTATTTCTGTCTCTGGTAATTTTCCTTGTTCTGAAGTTTACTTTAATATTAACATAGTCATTCCTGCTTTTTAAAAAATTGTTTTCACATTTTTTCCTTCTTTTTACTTTGAACTTGACTGTATCATTATCTTAGAAATGAGTTTCTTGTAAATAACATATAGTGTGTCATGTTTTTAAATTCACTATGCCTTGGGGTGCCTGGGTGGCTCAGTCATTAAGCGTCTGCCTTCCGCTCAGGGCCAGCCCGGCATCAGGCTCCTCTGCTGGGAGCCTGCTTCTTCCTCTCTCACTCCCCCTGCTTGTGTTCCCTCTCTCTCTGGCTGTCTCTCTCTGTCAAATAATAAATAAATAAATAAATAAATAAATAAATAAATAAATAAATAAATTCACTATGCCAATCTTTGTCTTTAGTTATTACATTATGCGTATAATTCATCCTAGTCTACTGGTGTGTCATTTTATCCCTTGTCTCATTTTCTTTTACCCTCTCTCATTTTTTTAAAAGATTTTATCCATTTACTTGATAAAGAGAGAGAGAGAGCACATGAGCAGAAAGTGGCAGGGGTGGTGGTGGTGGGGGTGAGGGGAGTGGGGGTGGGAGGGATAAGCAGACTCCCCACTGAGGAGGGAGCTGGATACAGAGCTTGATCCCAGAACCCTGGGGTCATGACCTGAGCCAAAGGCAGATGCTTAATCCACTGAGTCATTCAGGCACCGGTACCCTCTCTCATTTTTAATATAATTGTCTTAAATCTTCCTTCTAGATACACTTAGAACCACATTAATGTTATCAGTTTTTGCTTAAGGCATCAGTTATAACTTAAAAACTCAAGAGGAGAAGTTAAACTTACTGTATTAACTCAAAATTTTCTAACCATGCTCTTTCTTCTTTACTGAAATTCCAAGTTTCCTTCTATTGTCGTTCCTTTGTGTTCAGAGAACTTCATGTAGCCATTCTTTAAGCATAAGTACACTGGTGGCAAATTCTTAATTTGATTTCATCCTTGAATGTCTTGATATTCCCTTTATTCCGGAAGGATGGTTTCCCTGGATATAGGATTCTGTATTGACGGTTGATTTCTTTCAGCACTTAAAACATATCTTGCTACTTCCTTGTGGTCCCTCTGGTTTCTGGTGAGAAATCTGCTATCATTCACATTGGTTTCCCCCTAAAGATAGTGTATTTTTTTTTTTCTGGCTGCTTTCCATATTCTTTTTCTTTAGTGTTCAGAAGTTTAATTATGCTACATCTTGATGAGACTTTCTTTGGTTTATTGAATCTATGGTTTTAGGTCCCTTGCAACATGTGAGGAGTTGCAGCCATTATTTCTCTGAATACTTTCTCAACTCCCGCCACCCCCCACACCCTTTCTCTTCTCTTTCGAGCAATTCAATAGCACAAATATTAGATATTTTATTTTAATTCTACAAATATGAGGCTCTGTTCAGTTTTTCCAGTCTATTTTCACTCTGTTATTCAGATTGGGTAATTTTTATCGTTCCCTCTTCCTATCTTCTCTTTCTTTCCTCTGTGTCTTTGTTCTGCTGGTGAGCCCATCCACTGAACTTTGCATTTCAGTTGTTGTAGTTTTTCCAGTTCTAGATTTTCTGTTTGGTTCTTCTTTATAACTTCTGTTTCTTTTCCAAGACTTTGTATTTTTTCTTTTGTCTCAAGCATCATCATAACTGCCATTGTAGCATTTTTAATCATGGTTCCTTTAAAACCTTTGTCAGATAATTCTGACTTGTTTGCCATCTCAGTGTTGGTGTCTAATGATTATCTTTTTTCATTTGTTTTGAGATCTTTCTCATTCATGCTATGACTAGCTATTTTTTATTTAATTCAGGACATTTTGTATCATGCGACTAGTTTTATTTAGGCCTCTATTTTAGCTGGCTTTTTGTAATATCTCTCTGGCAGTGGAAAGTGAGACATCACCTTCCTACTTTCAGGTGAAAATGTAAGTCCAGGTTCCCTACTCAGCCTTATTTGCATGGAAGGCAGGGGGATCCTTGTCATTGCTGGGCAGGCTTCAAGTCCAGTTCTTCCCATTGTCCTACTGGCAGCATGCTGTGGCCTCATTACTAAAGTGTGATGGTAAATGTCTTAACTCTTCACTAAGCTTCTTCTAACACACTCACTGAGGGGTAGGAATGCTTCATTAATCCGGGGGAGGTGTCCCAGACTTTCCAGGCAGCGTCCCCTAACACTGAAGGGTTTTTTACTTCTGTGGGAATGAAAGCAACTTCCTTCTTTGACACTACTTCTGTAAGGGTGTTGGGACACCTTGTTGCAAACTCTTGGGGTAGAAGTCTAGACTTCCTATTTACTCTTTCCTGGCATGGGTGGGGCCCGTGCTTTTGTATTTGGCTGGAGTAGATTATCTAAAAGTAGTCTCTTTCTAGGCTGCCCCTATCCTGTTTCTTTGGCTACAGACTGCACATTTGTTGTGGATGGATTTTTTTTTTTTTTTGTCTGTGCAGTTTGCATTCACAGGTTGCCAGCTTCTTTAGCTCCAAAAAGTGGGATATAAGAGATAACAAACAAACAAAAACCACCAACAAAATACTCCCACTAATATAACTCATCATTCCTCAGGTCCTGATATTCCCTAGCCTATCTGCCTTCTTTCTATTTTTCAGAGTCTTCCTATGTTTGTTTTGTCTATAGTGTCCAGGATTTTTTGTTGTAATTAGAGGGAAGAACAGAAAAAAGTACATCTACTTCATATTCCCTAAAGTGGAAGTCTTTAAATCTTCTTTTATTTCTTTTAGCTGTAGGTATTTTATTTTCATGTTCTTGTTATGTTCATTCTCAAGTTTATAAATAGTTATGTATACAGTTACTATTTCTAAGTTGAGTCTCTGTAGGGTCTGGAACACTTGAATCCTCTACCAGTTCTCAATTTCTCTGAAACTTCAGGGAGCGTCCCAAGAAGCACATGTATATATGAAAAACATTCCAGATAGAATCACATTTTATTATTAAATGGGGTGTTGATTCTACAACCCTGTACAACTTGGTGTTCCGGTGAATTGGGCTTGAATGTAGATGATGGTAAAGTAGTGGCTGCCTAATCATGGCTTCCTTAAGCGTGAGGTAAGAGCACAGACCCTGGAATCAAACAACCTGGCCTCTCCATTTTATAGCTAGGTGACCACGAGAAAGTTAGTGAATGTTTCAGTGACTCAATTTATTCACCTGTGAAATGGAGATAAAGGAATACTACCTGAAGTGAAATCTGCTGTCATTCAAGTTGTTTTTCCCAACAGGAAGGATGTCAGTTTTCTCTGGCTGCTTTTCAGATTATTTCCTCTGCCTTTAGTTTTCAGAAGTTAAACTATGGTATGTCCTGGTATAGATTTCTTTGGTTTATCCTGAGTTTCTCCAGCTTCTTGACTTACTATAGATTTAAGTCTATAGTAAGATTAAGTGTATTAATATGCATATAGCATTTGTAACAGTATCTGCCTCATAAGAGCCATGTAAATGTTAGCCATTTGTATTATTAGTGTCTCTTTTCCTCAAGGTAAAAACTAAGAAAATGTAAATGAATTATAGACTTTAGTTAATAATAATGTATCAGTATTAAGTATTCATTAAGTGTAGCTAATATACCATACTAAAATAAAATGTTAATAATAGAGAAAACTGCCTGTGGCATATATGGGAACTCTCTGTATTATCTTTACATTTTTTTCTGTAAACCTAAAATTGTTCTAAAACAATAAGTTTACTTTAGAAAATGCCTGTGGGAAATGAATGAATGGAAGGAACAATAAAGAATAGAAATCAAGGAGTGAGATTTAAAAAAATTGTTTAAAAAGGAGCTTTATAGAAAATAATATATTTGGGTAGTCTTAAAATATAGACTATAATAATTTATTCTTTTCTATTCTCTTGAAAAAATAGATGTAAATAGAGGACAAAAAATTTAGATACTCTGTAACTAAGCTAGCTTGTAGTCAATAGCATTGACTTCAGTTAATAGCTTATAATCACAATAATCAGGCCAGGGCCAATGAGCTAAGTTATTGGAACTATTTTTCTAATAGAATAGTTGCCTTAGGGGCACCTGGGTGGCTCAGTCGTTGGGCATCTGCCTTTGGCTCAGGTCATGATCCCAGGGTCCTGGGATCAAGTCCCGCATCTGACTCCCTGCTCAGCGGAGAGCCTGCTTCTCCCTCTCCCACTCCCTCTGCTTGCGTTCCCTCTCTCACTGTCTGTCTCTGTCAAATAAATAAAATCTTAAAAAAAAAAAAAAAAAGAATAGTTGCTTTAATTCAGACCAGGGAAATATTTGCAGGGGAGGTGTGTGGTTAGAGTAGTAAATAGACCCACTGAAATTACTAATTGTTTTATACAGTTATGGCCAAAAAAACATACAAATAATTGGCTCATACGAGACAAACAAATCAACAAAAAGAGGATATGAACAGTTTTTCACAATCGTGCTGATTTGATTTACTGAAAGGTATATTTCAAATTCATTTTGCTATAGAATCATTATAAAGCAATGCATTTGTCATCTAATTGTTAATTGCTTTTCATAATGCAGTTAAATGATAATCGTCTTTTTACATTTGCAAATATTACCCAGTAATCTGATGATGATATGCTATTTTGCATTTTTTTAAAATTTTCAAGGCATTTTTTCATGTTTAATAATTTATTTCTTGCCAATTGAAATAAAAGTTTGTTTTTCCTCCCTTATAATTATATATATTTGCTATCGAAATGATAAAACATAAAGAAAAAGAAAAAAAAACTACCCATAATCTTATCACGTTAACTTTTTAAATGTATTTCCTGTTGAGCTTACTTATTTTTCGTTTTTAAACTGTAATTGTGACTGTATGTATATTTAATTTGTGTTCTGCTTGACAGTTTACCAAAAACCCTTTTTCATGCTATTTAAAAATTTTAATAATCACTATTTTGAGTACTGTGAAATATGAAACAGTTGTTATGATTTATTAATTTATTAACCTATTGGATATTTAGGGTTTCTCTCAGTGATATTTAATTCACCCATATTTGTTCCAATTCCAGAAGAAAAGTCCTAATTCACTGATATTTTGTGTCTCTTAATGTGATGTGACTGTAGCAGTCTTCTATGTGAAACTCAGGAAAGAAACAACTGGGGTCCAAACAGTCAAATAGGCAAGTTTGAAATATAGATGTACTTTAAAAAATTTACTTTTGAGTATAGTTGACACACAATGTTACTTTAGTTGCAGGTGTACAACATAGTGATTCACCTTCTTATACCTTACCCTGTGCTCACCATGTTAGCTACCATCTGTCACCATGCAGCGTTATTACAATATCATTGGCTATATTCTCTATGCTGTGTCTTTTATTCCCATAATTTATTCATTCCATGACGGAAAGCCGGTATCTCCCACTCTGCTTCACCCATTTTGCCCATCCTCCCACTCCCTCTCCTCTTGCAACCCCAGTTTGTTCTCTGTATTTATAGGTCTGATTCTGTAAAGATACTTTTTTTAACTGCCACAGTCATTCTGAATCTCATTCATCGCTCTTAACATCCCTAAGCACATGTCTGGTTCCCTGTATAACAGAGTAGCAAACACACTGCACCCTGGTGTCCAAGACCATTGCTTATAAAACTAGACTTGCAACTTCAGATTTGTTCTCTCACAGCGTTTCATTCCATTGCGAGAACAGTCATCTGAACAACCTCTAAGCCATGGTGACATTGAACTTCTGAAACCGAGTCCATGACCATGTCTGGTGGGGCAAGAGAAGGCATGGTAGGAAATCCCAAGTCAGGATAGCGAGTTAATTTCCTAGCAAGCTGGCAAACAATAGATTTTCCTTAATTTTTCAGCCTTAATATCTGCTATGTTTCTATGCAATATGAAGGGGGTTCTTTTCACAAAGTCCTACAAGATCTTTATGCCACTTGGGGTGAATACTTGTAACTCTCACGTCAAATATCATAATGGCACGCTGGTTTGGATACAAGGGCCATTTCTCAGGCCACCAACTGTACGTCCAGGGCACTGAATTTAAAAAGTCTACTGTTGGGGCTCCTGCCTGTCTCAGCTGGTAGAACATGTGACTCTTCATTTTGGGGTTGTGAGTTCAAGCCCCATGTTGAGCATAGAGCTTACTTAAAAAAATAAATTAAAAAAAAATCTATTGTTGGTATGAAATACAGGGTGATGAACCTCAACAACTAAAGTGATTACTTCTCAAATTCACCTGTCAAATGACATTGAAAATATAATTTAACCAGTATGCCATCATAAGCCAACACACATTTAAATAGAACTTGGGTTCTCCTAAGGCAGCCATCATGATGGTTCTTCCAAAAGTGTTTGTGTTCCTCAGCTGGCTCAGTCAAATCTGTTGTTTATTTGTTTGTTTTTATATAATCTCAGTGATGAAAATGAGAACACTTAAAATGCATAATATGTCAAATACTACAGCACGAAAATGCCTTTTGACTTAACAATGCCAAAACTTTTTTTTAACTAAAAGCAATTCTGCAGCTCATAAAGGGATACCTAAGGATTATATTCATTCATTTATAGAATATTGATTGAGAGCCTACTATGTATCAGATGGTATTCTAAGTGTTATAAACAAGGCAGAGAAAAATCACTGCAGTCATGAAGTATATCTGTTTCAGAGTCCAGAATTGATGAACCACTGCCTTCTGAGATGCAGTAGATAAAGCCAGGAAGAAAACTATTGTTGGAGAAGGGACACTAGAGCTCTTTACGTTTTTCATCTCTACTTCCTTAGAGTGAGTAGATATGGCACAGGAGAGCATCAAAATCTTCTAAAATGAGAGAGGGAACCTATGGGACAGAGTCCACTGAAGCAGGGACCAGTAAGCAAATTTCATATTTTGTGTATGTTGTGAGGTGAGGTTATGGGTCACAGAGAGAAAGGTAATTATTTAAAAAAACAAACAAAAAAGTCAAGACTGGGTTGGTTATACCCTACAAAAAACACTACCATGTATGAAAGAGAAAAACAAAGTCTTAATTTTCACTAAGATCTGGATACAAACCAGAATTTTAAATCAGAATAAGAACCAAGTAATGACAGAGGAGAAGCAGAAGTCAAAATGCTGGATTTTATGGCTTTGGAACTACAAGGTTGCTCAGGCTTTTTGAATTTTGTTTTATTTTTATTTCTTTTGGGGTTGGGGGGGCACTAGTAACCAACACTTCAGAAACTACAAAAGGGCTACTGGGGTTGAGGAAGATTTATGGAAAACTAAGGCTCTAATACTGTCCAATTAGATCTCTTAATCCAATGAGAACTGTCACTCATTTAGAGGGTTGGTCCTGTGCTTCCTATTGCACTTAAAGGGTTAGAAAAAGACTAGAGCCACAGCTTTGGAATTATTTTGTATCTTGTCTGGATGGGAATAGGAAAGTCATTGGGAGCTGGCCAAACACTGTACGGGAATTCAGATGAGAATTTCGAAGAAAAGAAAATAGATTAATTTTGCCCAGGAAGACAGACAAATAAGAGGAGGGGGAAAAAAGAGAAATAGAGCAGAGGACAGAGATAGAACATGTTAATCTGCGATCTTTGAAAACTGAGTCTCGCATCACATCCTTGAAGATAGTACGTGGACAATTTACCATGTTTGTGTTGAAAGAAGACAAGGGAAAGGACAGGTTGTAAAAAGAGATTTGGGAAAACACGGAGTTCCATAAACTCTCATGTCATTAAATAATACAGTTTTGTTGGAATAAAGGAAATGAACTGTGAGTCTGGTTAAGTGAAAGGAAATAAAATAAAGAATGGCTCACTATTTGGTTGCAAGGTTGCCTGTAGATTTTTGCCAAACTACATACATGCATTACCAAAAAGATGCCCTCCTACCAGACTACTGGAAGCATCTTTGTTGAGTTGTGTTCTTCACATGGTTTGGCTTTCTCCTTCTACTCTTTCTATTTTAACACATCAAGGTCTATTTTTCTTATATGCCAAAGGTTTTTTTTTTTGCCCGTTTAGATGAAGGCAACACTGATCAATTTCCCTTAAAATTTGAAATGAAAAACTGTAAGTCTTGAATAGATAATTTCTCTGAGTTATATCAATTGTCAGTCATGATGATCTAAATATTCATCCTGAAAGTGTGAAGGAGTATTTTGGAAAAGTCTAAGTCTGTAAAACATTGAGTTGAACAAAAATCTCTCTGATTTCCTCCATAAGGAGGCAGCTTTTCAATGGTGATCTCAAACTGAGAAAGATGGGAATAGTTTCCCGGCTCATCAGCATCACCCAATTAGCTGGGCACGAAGAATGATGTAGTCACTAGATATAATCCAACACAGGAGTTTTATCCTGGGTGCTCACAGCCTCACCGTGACCTAAATTACACACACATGGACACACACATACAATTTCCAATGACATCAGTCAAAACTTCCTGTGAGCAACTGGGAAAGAGACTTGGCCTAGAATTCCAAGAAACCCCAACCTGAGGTTTTAAACTATACTCCTTCCCAGTGCTTTGCAATTGATTCAATTTCCAACAAAATTATCACTGTCCCTGGTTCCAATAGCAAACAGAAGGGAGAATTGAATTAGGAAGGAGAAACATTTTGTTGAAAATAAATGACATGACTCTGTGAGAACATTTCAGAGAGGCCCCCAAAAGATGGAATCCAAAGGTACTATTCCCAAGATCTGTCAGGTCACCTGGACACAGATGTTCCATGCAACTAAGGTAATGGGTGAAAGTGAGCAGGGGTGAGGGATGGGAATGAAGAAACATTAATGCCTCCTCTTTACTTCAGTCTCATTTTCTTTCCTGAAACCAAAGCGTGATTTGCTATTTGGCTCAAGGAGCAGAAGAGGACAGAGGTAGTCACAGCACATTTCCATTTCTTGTCCAGTTTCCAGTCCCATGTCAGTAGAGTTGAACCTTGGATGGCCTAGCAACATCCCCATGGAGGTCTGCTTGGCAAAGAGAGGGAAGACACTTGTGTTGGAGGACAGCCTTCTGTAGCTTTCAGCCCACAAACTGTCCATCCCCTCTGACCCCTGTCAGTACTACAATGGGAAGAATGAGATAAAGGAAACTCCTCTTCTCATCAAGAAGACAAGAATTTTATATATAGCAGTCACCAGACAGTGCCTCCTTGGCCAATGTCCAGGCTGGCTATAGGAATTTGTCTGCAACAAAACAAATAAAAGCAGCCCTTTGACTTGAATAGTGGGTGGTCTAAATCCACATACACAGCAGCTTCTCCATGACTGACAAAAGTCACAATTAGTGGATTACTGGGTCAATCATATGAAAATATCCTTTAAAGATAACATGGTTTAAAGTCACCATTACTGACACACTAGAACGCTTATCTCTACTAGATTTTGGATTGCATTATAATGTGAAATTATTTAATTGCCAAAATTTATCTCCTTTTTCAAAATAAGGTTCTGAATCAAGGGTGCTGAAGAGAATTTACTGTAATACAGTGAGCTATTTTTAAGAGTAGCCAAGAAAAGAATTCAGATCTTCTGCTGGTTATTCCTGGTTTAATGATTCACCTTTGGTAGACACAGCACTTGCATTGAATTACACACAAGTTGGCATGAAATCCAGAAAGTTTTGAAGAGATTATCCCCAGGCCATGTATGTCCTTAAGTAAGAATCAACTGATTGTCTTTTGCTAACAAGTAAGAGATAAATGGGAGAGGAATTAAGTTCCTCAAGATTCTAGAGAAATCTATGGATATACCCAGGCCTTCTGCCACATTCCAAACAGCCTCATCTGAAGGCTCTGTTTCTTACTGAGGTAGCCTGGAAGTCTTAGCTGGAATAAAACCTAAGAGAATCCAACATTCTGGAGAACTCTGGGGCTTGCAAAGAATATCCACAGTGGAATGGCAACTCCGCTTTCCAACTGAACCTCCTGGAGTGCTGAGACTTATTTTAAAATAGAGCGGGGCAAAGAGAAAAGTGTAGACACGGTATCTCTCTCTCTCTCTCTCTCTTTTTAAAAGATTTTTATTTACTTGAGAGAGAGAGCGCACAAAGGGAGAGTGAGAGGGAGAAGCAGGCTCCCCGCTGAGCCGAGAGCCCAATGTGGGACTCGATCCCAGGACCCTGAGATCATGTCCGGAGCCAAAGACAGATGCTTTTTTATTTTTTAAATTTTTTTAACATTTCTAATTTTTTTAATATTATGTTAGTCACCATACAGTACATCCCTGGTTTTTGATGTAAAGTTCGATGATTCATTAGTTGCGTATAACACCCAGTGCACCATGCAATATGTGCCCTCCTTACTACCCATCATCAGTCTATCCCATTCCCCCACCCCCCTCCCCTCTGAAGCCTTCAGTTTGTTTCTCAGAGTCCATAGTCTCTCATGCTTCATTCCCCCTTCTGATTACCCCCTTTCTTTATCCCTTTCTTCCCCTACTGATCTTCCTAGTCTTATATACCATAGATGAGAGAAACCATATGATAATTTTCTTTCTCTGCTTGACTTATTTCACTTAGCATTATCTCCTCCAGTGCCGTCCATGTTGCAGCAAATGTTGAGAACTCGTTCTTTTTGATAGCTGAGTAATATTCCATTGTATATATGGACCACAACTTCTTAATCCAGTCATCTGTTGAAGGGCATCTTGGCTCCTTCCATGATTTAGCTATTGTGGACAATGCTGCTATGAACATTGGGGTGCATATGGCCCTTCTCTTCACTACGTCTGTATCTTTGGGGTAAATACCCAGTAGTGCAATGGCTGGATCATAGGGTAGCTCAATTTTTAACTTTTTAAGGGACCTCCACACTGTTTTCCAGAGTGGCTGTACCAACTTGCATTCCCACCAACAGTGTAGGAGGGATCCCCTTTCTCCACATCCTCTCCAGCAATTCAAAGGCAGATGCTTAACTGACTGAGCCACCGAGGCTCTCCCCCCCCCCCGCCTTTTTATTTTTTATAAAGAGCTAAGCAATATAGAAATAAATGAGGGAGGAGAAACTACAATAAATCTTGAAAATGAAATACTTAAATCTTAATGCAATGGAAATATTTAGTATAAAAGACACATCGGATGCAGTTCAAATGGGACCTGGCGTAGGGAATGCATAAGGCTAAGTACATGCATACATACATATATACATGCCAATAAATGAGACAGCACCACTTAGTGGTTACAACTTCGGATTCTGAAGTCAGACAGATATGACTTTGAATCCCAGTTCCGTCATTCATCGGAGGTGTAGCCTTAGGAACAGTACGTAAAACTCTTTCACCCAAGTTTTTTTTTTTTAATTTATTAAAAAGAATAACAAACCAATCTCATAGATGCCCATGAAGCTTTTCAATGAAATGATGCATGTACACAACTAGGTTTGAAGCCTGGCACAGATTAAGTGCTTCATAAATGCTGGTGAAAGTTAACTTGACACGAAGTAGTCAGAGTCTAAAGGAAAGTGAAAAGAAGGGGCAATTCATTTGGTGGACAGTAGCAGGAAGCAATTGAGATAAAAGAAATAGTATGGAAAAATGCCAAAAGGTATGGTGGCCACATTACCTGAAAAAACAAATTAGTACACAAGACTTGAGAGTAGGAGAGGTTATTGTTATTGGGGTCATCATAGGAAATCTGGGAACGATCATCACTATGTCAAAGTACAAATTTTATTGACAAGGGAGAAAATTCTTTCACTGAAAGCTATGAGAAATTACCATCTTTTCTCAGGTCCTATTTTTGGGTTACTACCAATTCTAAATTACTTAAAGCTTCATAAATTCATTTGGCTCTTTTTCTTCTATTTGCATTTCTTGATGCACAGATTTTGATCATTTGACTAACAGTTAATATTCCATCAAAAGAATGGAGAAGAGATTGAAAGCCAACTAATCATGACTTGCTAGGTGAGGCTAATGGCTACCAGGGGACAGAATAACGAATCACAGCAACATCTCCATCAGAAAATACACTCTGACAGCAGAAAAGTTTGATTTTAGATTCTAGTGATGTCTTTAGACACTGTGCCTGCAACTTGGTTCTGCCCCAAATGCATATGCCTGATTTTATGAAATGAAGACTTTCAGGAATTATAAATTATAAGCATTGTGCTAGGTAGGGGTTAGAGTTGTAAAGGGAAGTGAATAGTAGTGGGGAAATAATAATCAAATATGGTGCTAGGGAGACAATAAACTGAAGTTAAAACAATCTTGATATAAAATAAAAATAAACAGAGTGTAGATTGAGTAGGGGAAAAAGTCATCACTGAGGAGTGACTTATAGCTGAGACCTAAATGATGAGAAGGAGCTAGACACTCCAAGATTGGAAGAAATGATGTTTTAGGCAGACAGTACTAAGATCCAGTACTAAGTACAAAGCAACCAACTTTGTTTGTTGGAAAGACCAAAAAAAAAAAAAAAAAAAAGAAGTATGTTCAGGGCATCAAGAAATGAATTAAAGAAAAAATTATTAGTTAAGGCTATGCATTAGTTAATATTAATTAAACAGAGTGAATTAGTGTATTAATTTCTTGCAGTCTGCCATAAATTAATGTTGTCTAAACTGATATGGTATCAGCTCATATTGTAATGCAGGAAATTTATAACAGTATTCTTCCTATTCCATCCTCCCCATCCTTTGTGCTGTTGTTGTCATATACTTTCCTACCACATATTTATGCATATCACAATACGTTTCTTCTTTGAAAATCGGTTGTGTTTCAAATAATTCAGAAAGAGCAAAAAGAAAAAAAAAAAGAAAATGTCATAGCGTTACCGAAATATTTACTAATTCCTGAACCCTTTCTTCTTATGGATCCAAATTTCTAACTGATACAATTTTTCATAAGCCTGAAGAACTTCACTTAGCACCTAATGTAGTGCAACATGTTGATAAAAATTCTCAGCAAGCTAGGAATAGAAGAGAACACCCTCAAACAGATAAACACATCCAAAAACAGTGCTACATGGACGGGACTGGAGGAGATAATGCTAAGTGAAATAAGTCAAGCAGAGAAAGATAATTATCATATGGTTTCACTCATTTATGGAGCATAAGAAGTAGGAAGATCGGTAGAAGAAAGGGAAGAAGAAAGGGGGGGGGGGTAATCAGAAGGGGGAATGAACCATGAGAGACTATGGACTCTGGGAAACAAACTGAGGGCTTCAGAGGGGAGGGGGGTAGAGGAATGGGATAGACTGGTGATGGGTAGTAAGGAGGGCACGTATTGCATGGAGCACTGGGTGTTATACGCCAGTAATGAATCATGGAACATTACATCAAAAACTAGGGTGTACTGTATGGTGACTAACATAATATAATAAAAAATATTAATTAAAAAAAAAAGAAAGAACACCCTCAAAGAGATAAACACATCCAAAAATAGTGCTACGGGTAACATCTTTATGATGGTGAAAAACCAAATTCTTTATCTGTAAGTTTGGGTGCAAGACATGGATGTTCAGTCTTAACCTCTTCTGTTCAACATTGGACTCCAGTGCAATTAGGCAAGGGAAAAAAAAAGACATCCTGATTTGAAAAGGTAAAGTAAAACTGTCTTGATTCATAGACAATATGATCATCTATGTGGAAAAACTAAGGAATCTACATAAAAAATGTGAAAAGTAATAAATGAGTTTAGTAACTTGAAAGATGCAGTAAACATACACAAAATCAAAAATTGAAATTAAAAAAACTATTTACAATAGCTTTAAAACAAGGAATACTTAGGTACAAATCTGGCAAAATATTGCCAGATTTGTTTACTGAAAGTTGCAAAACATGATGAGAAAAATTGATGTCCTAAATATATAGAGAGCTATTTTGTTGATCATGAATCGTAAAGACCTGTGCAATTGAAAATCTGTATATAAGTTTACCTTGATAAAATTTTTTAAAGAAGAAAGATGAAATAAAAATGTTTTTAATCAAACAAAAATGAGGTAATTCATTACTAACCGATAAACACTAATGGAAATACCCAAGGTCATTTTCCAGGCAGAATTAAGAGGTGTTGATGAAGATGTGAGCTCATTAAGCAGCAGGCAGCAATGTACATTGGTATAATCTTTAAAAACTGTTAGGTCTTATCTGTAAAACCAATGACCCAGCAATTCCACATCTCTCTTTACCTAGGACTATACATTTGTAATGTGTAGGGGATAGTCAGTGTAGTTCCCAGGGGAGATGGGAGATTTTATACCAAGGCCAGAATAGAAGCAGAAGTACAATCTCCATTTAGATGGTGAGACTGGTAGATACTATCCCATGATGGAACCTGAGCTGGGCTCCTGAGCATAGCTGATAATCAGGAAGGGTAGCCAGGGAGGGGGTGGTGTAAAGAGAGAGCTGCAGACCCCCAACAGCACTATATGACCTAACTACCCCTACCAGCATCCACACAGTCACAGCTCCAGACCTGCCCAGTAACTTATTAACACCTGCCCATCCAAGGCCACGGAAATGCCTCCTGGCCATCTCACTATTTCATTTTAATTAAAAATAAGTCTGCTCTCTAATAAACCAAAAATCCACCACATTGGTTACAAGTGGCACACTTCTACATTCAATTTTTTTTTTTAAACTCAAATCCTTGTCTTTTCTTTCCAAAGCATTTAAGCAGCATTTACTATGTTCCTAACACTTTACTGGCACAGCAGGCTGAGCACAAGGTTAGGACAGCAGCAAAGGCAAAGGGACTGAGATGAATGAGAAAACAATATGCTGTTTGGGGAATTAAATGTAATCCAGTCTCACTGGACTTTAGTGGGAAAGGAGCTGGGTGAGAAATGAAGCTAGAAAGGTAGGCCAGCCCTGGATTGTGAAGGATTTCACACATATGCTTGGATTTTCAACTTTTTTTTGAAGCAGTTGTCATGGGTTTTTACCCCTTCACTCGTAGTTATAAAGACTGAAGACTCCAATCGCTTTTTCTTTTCTTTCTTTTTTTTTTAAGCTAAGATTTTTTGAAAGGCAAATGCTCTCCAGAAGTTCAGGATTGTCTCTCCATAAATATATTCACATGAGGAATATAAAACTATGTTTTGGAAAACAATGTGGGATTTCTTCTATTTAATCTGTGCTTGACACAGAGTAGTAAGAAAGGATCCAGTTTCCTGTCATTGGTCCTGGTTCTCATACCATAAGCACTGATCCAATTACTACCAAGACCATTCTCCGCAGACTTCATTATCTACTTCCTTTGCAGGTTTGTGTTGGAATGTTTTAAAAACTCTATCCAGGGATGCTTTAATGAAAGGAGGAATTAAGTCTATTTAAGAAGTGAAAGAAAGCATTTCATTTAATTCCTGTTCTGACTATGTCATTCACTCCTTCCCTGGTTCTTTAAATTTAAGATCTCCATTATACTGACGATTCCCTGTTCTTTCATTCTATGACCATTTGTTTCCATTTCTTTTGCAATCTGGGTAAGACCTATGGATCATCACTTCAAACTCTTTCTGTGTATCTTTTAGTTTTTTACACCTTTGTATTTCTGGCCAGTAAAACCCAAATGAGCATCTGCAAGTCCGGGGGGGAGAGAGAAAGGAAATGAGGAATATGGAAAAACAATTAGATAGGGACCAGACTAGAAGTAGGAAGTCCACCATGATGCCCCACCCGTAATCAACGCAAGAAATGAGAGGAGCATGAACTATGACAGTGGGACATAAAGCAGCAGGATCTGATTCTAGGGACACCGACAAGTGGAATTGGAAGACTCTGTTTCTTGCTTTTTCAGCTGCGTAGTAGCCAGCTATGTTCAATAAAATTGGTAAGAGAGAAAGAGTAGACTTTGGTAAAGAGGACAGAATCCACTCTAGCTAAGAATTTGAAATCCTTGCGAGTCCTCCAAATAGAGCTTTTCAGGAGTTCAGGAGAGATGCTGTGGGATGCATAGGTATGTAAGTGGTAATTGGAGCCTTGGGGTTTAATTAACCTATAAAAGGAAAATGTGTTGAGAAAGAATAGGAGGGACCCAAGGACCAGAACAGAAGAGTCCATTAAGGAAAGGTATCACGAAGCCAAGGGTAAAGAGGGAATCACAACACTGAATAATGAGCAGAAACAAACACTACAGAGAGTTCAAGAAAGATAAGAATAAAACATATCTTTTGGATTTAACAATAAAGATCTCATTATTATTATTATTATTTAAAGATTCTATTCATTTACTTGACAGAGAGAGACAGCCAGTGAGAGAGGGAACACAAGCAGGGGGAGTGGGAGAGGAAGAAGCAGGCTCCCAGCGGAGGAGCCCGATGTGGGACTCGATCCCAGAACGCTGGGATCACGCCCTGAGCAGAAGGCAGAAGCTTAACGACTGAGCCACCCAGGCGCCCCAAAGAGCTCATTATTGACTCAGTCAAAATATGCGATCATATTTAGCTATTCCATGCTTGGCATAGTTTGAGAATATGATGTGATACAATAGAGGCTGCTATTCAATAATCCTGGCCGTAAAGGGAAAGAGGACAAGAGGAGGACAATGCGTGCATGAAGCAGTATTCTAAAGTTGGTAACAATCTGAGCATGCTTGGATGTTGATGGGAAACAACTGGAAGATGAGGAGAGATGGAAGATTTAGGAGAAGATGGAGAAACAGATGGAGTGAGGTCTATGAACAGTGGATGGAGATGGGAGCCAAGGCATGGGCAGGAAGGTTAATTTAAGACTGAACAAGATTTCCCTGTTGCTTTAATTTAAAAGGTAAGGATTAGGGGGTGAAAACAGGGTCTGGACTGGGAGCAGGAAATAGTTGGAATTTCAAATGACCTCCTTAATGCCCATCACCCACTTACCCCATCCCCCCACCCACCTCCCCTCCAGCAACCCTCAGTTTGTTTCCTAGAGTTAAGAGTCTCTTATAGTTTGTCTCCCTCTCTAATTTCATCTTATTTTATTCTTCCCTTCCTTTCCCTATGGTCCTCTGTCTTATTTCTTCCACATATGAATGAAATCATATCATAATTGACTTTCTCTGATTGATTTATTTTGCTTAGCATGATACCCTCTAGTTCCATCCACATCATTGCAAATGGTAAGATTTCATTTTTTATGGCTGAGTAATATTCCAGTGTGTGTGTGTGTGTGTGTGTGTGTGTGTGTATACTACATCTTCTTTATCCATTTGGTACCTGCACACCAATGTTTATAACAGCAATGCCCACAATAGCCAAAGTATGGAAAGATCCCAGATATCCTTCAACAGATGAATGGAGAAAGAACACGTGGCACCTATTTCTAATATCAGTTATTTTAAGGGAATGAAGGGAGAAAGTCAATGTCAAGAGCTGAAAGAAACTAGGGCAAAGGAGAAGGAAAATGAAGATGAGGACCCAGCCAAGATTGGCGACTGTAGATGTATTATTTTCAGATTGTTAACCCCGCCTTCATAACAGAATCACCTGGGGAAGTTTAAAAAATACTTATTCCCAGTTTCTCACCCAAGAGAAACTGATTGTTCTGGGCAGAAACATTTTTGAAAACTCCCTAGGTGATTCTAATGAACACCACAGTTCAGAAAGTCCTGCTCTGATCCTCTGGTTTTGTGCGTTTGCAGCAGCAGGGTTCAATAATCCAGGTATAAGGCAGGGAGGCAGGTGGTTGAATTGATCAGAATTGCAGTTCTGCTGGGCAGGTTCAGAGGAAAGACAAGGGAAAGGCATTGAAGGGGTGGTCTAGAATCTATGCTGAGACAAGAAAATGGAGACATGAGGTAATAAAAAGACTATAAGAAAATAGAGGAGCCAAGGAGTGGTGAACACATGTGGAAAGAGTAAGAGGGTTATTGATCTGGACACGATGAAGAAAAGAGCATCCCCTTTCAACTTTCTGATGATTTAAAGTCACTCCTTGGGTAACATGACCTTGAAAATACTTTTTATTTATTTTTAATTATTTTAGAGAAAGAGAATGAGAGAGAGAGGTGGAGAGAGAGAGGTGGAGAGAGAGAGGTGGAGGGATGGGCAGAGGCAGAGGGAGAGAGAGACTCTCAAGCAGGCTCCATGCTCACCATGGAGCCTGATGTGGGGCTCAATCTCATGACCCTGAGATCACGACCTAAACCAGATGCTTAACTGAGCCACCGAGGTGCCCCGAAAATACTTTTTAAAAATATTTCAGTGCAAGACTATAAAAAATAGAAAATAGTTTATTTTATTTTTCAAAAAATTATTTGAGAGAGAGTAAGAGAGAGAACACAAGCAGGGGGGTGGCAGAGGCAGAGAGAAAAGCAGGCTCCCCACTGAGCAGGAAGACCGATGCAGGGCTCTATCCCCGGACCCGGAGATCGTGACCTGAGCTGAAGGCAGGCACTTAACTGACTGAGCCAACAAGGTGCACGGTAAATAGAGTTTATAGAGAAGTGGCAATGAGGTCAACACTTAAAGTAGGGAGGAGCAGAAAGTGTAGATAGTGGGGAAGAAGTCTCCATTAAAAATATATCTGTATCTATTTATATAAAGTTTCTTATTCTTCATGTATCAATCTAAGTTTATTAGTAACTAAGAATATTTAGTGATTGGAATCTTCAATTTCTGTGTGTATTAGGGAGTAGTATGATTTTGAAATAATCCCTCCTCTGGAAGTAGGGACATGAATAATGCTTTTCTCTAAAGAAGAAGGGATGTGATTAGTAAAATTTAGGGACCCTAAGTATATTATTATTAAGTTATTAGGATGATCTTAAGTAATCTGCATATAGTATAAGTTTTTAAACAATAGAGGCCCCAGAATGAGATAAATGATTAACAAGACCTTGTTTACCTTGAAACAAAACCCATTTATATTTCCCTAAGAGTCTAGGACAAAAATGTGAACTATTCTTAACAGCAGAAGTAACAGTAAGATGAGGAAGGCAGCAGAAGCCTTTAGACCCTGCAGCAACACTAATGACAAAGTCTTGATAACGGCCCAAGAGAAGAGAAGGAAAAACGAGTTCTAAGAAAGCTCATGGTATTTCACAAGGAGTCCTAGAAAAAAGATTGAGCGTTATTCATTGGAATTTTCCCCCATTGTTCTCTCTCATTAAAACTGGCCCTGTTTTGTCTCCCTCTAAGACTGTTTGAATTGTAGATTCTGATGTCCTTTGAACTTTGTTCTTTGATAAAAGTTGGGCAAAAAACACATGCCACACACAACTGTGGACCTGAGATGTGAGACTCGTGATAGTTCTGGAGAGAGCTTCCTGCCCTGTGCCAAAAAAGGAAGACAACTGTTCAAACTGACCAGGAGGCAAAATATTTCCATGGTTAGTCATTAATATTTACTAAGAGGCATCAATGAACTGCAAGCTTCTTAGATTCAAGGAGTATTTCGAAAGATCCTGTTTCCATTCCCATCAGGCTGACAGGGCCAGAGGACACAGCTCCCAGGATTGGTCTTCATCAGGACATTTCACCAATATGGTTTCTGGAAAAAAGGCAGTTTTTCTGTATGTTTGTCCTCAAACGATAGGGCTTTTGAGTAGGCTAAAAGGAACACACGACAAATTAGGAGAATATGGTGGAGTTTTGTTTTCTTCACTCGAGATTTCCCTCTATGACTTTTTTCTTCCTTCTTGCAAATGTCAGACTATAAATCTAGGCATTTATGATTCAGAGTTCTCTTTGATTTGAACACTTTTATAAAGGGGGTAGTTTTAAATGATTGAGGTCTGTGTTCCTTTTTTCTTCCCAACAGGCTATGTCTGAGTCTAAGTAAATTTATGGTGTCTCTCTATTACAACTAGCGGGCTTGTGTTGCATTCATGTTACCCAGATCACTCTTCCTTCATAACTGAAACATATAAAAACTAAAATATGGCTCAAGGGGTTTCAGTTGAACCCCATATATTCAAAGGGAATTTTTAAGCACAAAATGTAAAGCCTATCCTGTTCTCAGGGGTCTGATGTGACAGCAAAACAGATTCGAGAAGAATAATGCGCCTCACTTCTCATGTGAAACAACCCAGGGAGCTAATCCATTGAGCTCCATTTGGGAGGAAGACAGAGGTTGGGGTCCTGACTAATGCACCTCACGCACCTCTGACCCAGGAAGTGAAGTAATGATGAGGTGATACGTAACAATAGGAAGGCAGGGAGTGAAATCTGCATGACTAGGTCTCCAGGGCGAAGTGGACAGAACTCTCCCGTCTTTTGTGTTGCCAAACATACTGAGAAGAGGTAGACTGGATTGATTGAATGTTAATGTACCCAAGAAGCAAACACAAAAGTAAGAGAGTAGTATGTCTAGTTTCTACATAGCTGCCAGGAACATTTTTCAGTATAATCACCCCTAACTCAACACAATTAATCTAGTAATTGGTAAGTTTTCTGATTTTGCCAGAGAAAAATGGTTTTAATAAGAAACCCAACCAGCCCAGTCAAAATTTGCTGTGCTTTGAACATCCACATCATCCTTGGACTTTTATCTTCATAGGATTTAGCAAAGTTCTCGAATCACATGGAAATAAGAACATAAACCACGCAACTGTATGTATTACTCAGAGAGTTAACCATGTTTTTCTCTTGGTGCAGTTGTTTTGATGGCAAGAACCAAACGATACTTTATGTTATTTAAAAGTAGAGACAACGTCACACCTACTGAGTAGCTAAAATGAAAAATAGTGACAGTACCAAATGTTGGCAAGAGTGCAGAGAAAGTGGATCTCTCCTGCATTCCTGGTGGGAATGTGAAATTGTACAGCTATTCTGGAAAGTAGTTTGAGTTTCTTGAAAAATTAAGCATACATGAACAATATGATTCAGCAATCACACTCCTGGGTATTTACCTCAGAGAAATGAAAACTATATCCACACAAAGACTTATTCATAAATGTTCATAGCAGCTTTACTGGTAATAGGGACAAACTGCAAACAACCTAGATGTCCTCCCATGTAAGAATGGTTAAACAAACTCTGGCATATTCGTAACATGGAATACTACTCAGCAATAAAAGGGAATGAACTATGAACTAACACGCACCAGGGAATTGTGGTGAGTGGAAAAAAAGCCAATCTCAAAAGGTCATATACTGTACGATTCCATTTATCCAGTACTCTCAAAATGATGAAATTATAGAGATTGAGAACAGATCAGTGATTATCGGGTGGAGTGAGGGAGAATGGATGTGATTATAAACGAGTAATGCAAGGGAGATCTTTTTTGTGATGGACCAATTCCCTATCTTGATTGTGGTGGTGGCTACCTGAGTCTACACATGTGATCAGACTGCACAGAACTGTACACACACACACACACACACACACACACACACTCTACAGGTAACACTGGTGAGACCTGAATAAGGTAAGTGAATTGCAACAATGTCATTTTTCCTAGTTTGGATGTTGTACTATAGTTAATGTAAGATATTGCCATTTGGAGAAATTGGGTGAAAAGTACATGGTACTTCTTTAATATTTTTGCAACTTTCTGTGAATCTACAGTCCCTTTAAAATAAAAAGTTAAAAAAATGGAATATAACATGATAATGGGGCCACCCTTTGAAAAACTGTCTGAAAAATGTGACCAGCCTTTTTCTATGGGGATAACAAAGCCAAAGTGACAACTTAGAGATCTCTATAGCTATAAAAATGGAAATTATTCCCAAACACAAACTGATTGCTTTGTGGGAACACTATTTTTATGTTTCTGGAAACTGACTCAGTGTGTTTATTGACACTTTCTTCTAACTGTGAAATGTCTGCTTTTCCTAATGAAAAGTGTTCCAGAAAACCAAGCAATGACATATCTTGCTGTACAACTTCAAGATGCTATTCTATTGTTTGCTTTGTACCCTTGCCACATCTACTTTCTGAAGACATGCATCAGTTGATAATAGCCACTGGGGGTCAGACTTCCACATGGCCCTTACCAAACATATGATTTCATACCCAGTGCAACGGCAGAAGCCCAGAACTACAGATTAACAGAGCTCAAACCTTCCTTCCTTCTTGTAAGCCCCCCAAAGCAGACAGAGATATATGTGTTCATGGTAATTACCCAATTCAGAATGCAAACATATTCAGGGATTGCGGAAGAGATACCAGAGTAGTTTTATATAAATCTTGGTTAAATACATAATAGTTAATGAGGAATTCAGTAGCGGGATAGTGTGTTCTCTAACCTCTGGAGATACGACCTTCCTTTCTACAATCTGGGCAAGTGGAGCCCCTGCCCTGGGCCCCTCATTTTAGAAGCCCCACACTGGCCCCTGCCAAGCCATGCTGCTCCCCATGGCACAAGAATCCCAATTCTTTTCCAAATGGCTGAGGAAATCCTAAATTTCTTCCCAATAGCTAGTTATCACAGAGTGTAATTTTGGGCAATGATGAGCACAAGATAGTTCTGAAAGAGGGCTTCCCAAAGAGAAGATATTTGCTTCCTAGGGCTGTGGATGATGGAGCAAAGTTTAAAAGGGGGACTACTATGAATCACAAAAGATAAAAGAAGAGAAATAAACCAAGATTGGAATTGTCAGATTCTAGAAATTGGTATGAATTTTTGAGTTCAAACAATATATTGCTGAACCTAATTGCCAGGACATGACACAAAAATGCCAGTAGCTGAGCTCCTGCACTGCAATATGAGGATGACAGGGGCGGACTCCAAACACTACACCATGCACACTGATCCAGAAAAGATGTTGGTAATCACCAGTGTTGCTCGCACTGCCTCCGGCTGGTTCTTCTCCAGAAGATGGAGGTGGGTGAGTCACAAGGGGACTTCCTGTGTTGCTGCCTTTACAAAACCAATTACTCAAACCCCAACACAGAGATGGAAGTGATTGTATCTTCCTAGGGACTCGGGAAGGAATTCCCAAGTGGTGAACGTCTCACAAACCAGGCGTTACTTGGTCTAGGGGCTTCAGTGACTGCACCTTTTTTCTCTTCATATATTTCTAAATGATATCTAGGCTTTGGGACATAGATGTAACTGAAATGGTCCCAGACATGATGCCACCTGTTCTTACACTTTGAGAGTCTCTTTTAGCTTGTACCATGGGATTCCCAAGATTCCTGACTGTCTCCTTTGCAAACTTTCATATCCTTGCTTTTCAAGGTGAGTTGTGATGTCATCAGTTAGGATCGAAGAACACCAAGCTAACAGTCTAGCACAGATTAAAAGAATTTTCCTGAGTGGTACAATACACAGCTCACATCAAATGGCAATAAATATGGTCGTGCACTAAGTGAAGCAGTAACAATTAAACCCGTCAACTTTAACTGAGGTTGAGAAAACAAAAGATGTTCCAGTTTACAATGGCCCCATGCCAGGAGACTGCTGAGACTGGAGAAAAATCAGACTGCAGACTGAAGAATGCTATCTTCTAAGAAGAATGTGCTAATGAAAATTTTCAGGAACAGCAGCTTTCTCAAAAGCCTCTTCCAGAATGTTAATCAGCCAGGACCTCAAAGTATTACTGGTCAGTAAGTATTCTCTGGCAGGTGCAAGGAGGAAGAACACACAAAATCTCTCCTGAGCAAATTTAAGGGAATAAAATCTGATGTGGTATGCTAGCTGTTAGCTTTTTTCAATAACTATAAATTAACTTGTATTGATGAAAGATTGAAATATCACCTAGACCTTGGAGGATATAAGTATAGCTTATGGAGGAGGCAGGGGCAAAAAAGGAAGAATAATGCTGCCCTGAGAATGAACTTGAGGTTTTCTGTCCTATTGCAAGATTAAATAAACGTTCTCTGCTCTTGGCAAAAAAGTTAATTTTAAGTCTCACCTTCTATAAGTTGGTATCCATTTCCTCTTAGGTCACTTCTTTTGATCAAAATCCCAGCTCTAAATATTCTTTTGAGGAGTCGGGTAAAGATAAATAAACTATTTATCCAGCTGCGACTCCAAAAGTTCTGAGCTGCATAAGCAAGTATGATGGAGTCAAACTCACATGTAGCAGCAAGTGTAGAAAGCCACTTTGTTAAAGCCTATTGTATTGGAAGCCAAACACTAAGTCATAAGGTCGGAAGTCTCATTTTTATCGTCCCCTGTGTTCAGAGAGGTAAATATCTCAGTTTCGGACGTAAAGCCTCCTATCCTCTATTCACCGTTGTTCACTATTTTTGAGGGCACCAGAGAGTTGCTGGGTTGCGGCAAAGCCATGCAATGTAGTGGATCCAAACAAGGGCTTTGCTTCCAGAAGGATCTGAGTGCTGTTCACTTAACATCATGCACAGGCTACTCACATTTCTGAAGTTCAGTTCCAAATTTGTAAATGGAAAGACTCACACCTATTCTGTAGAGTTGTCATGAAAATTGAGGAAAATGTAAGAGCTTGCACATAGTAGGTGTTCTGTAGATGGTAGCTCTGATCCCCTGAGCATGTTGAATGAACACCCTTGAAAAGTGATCAGGCTTGGACATGTGTTATTGTGGGGAAACCTCAAGTCATGAACTGAATTTGCTAGCTTCACTATGAGAAGCATTTCTAAAATGTCAGAAGACCTTGCAATCTCTCTTGTTTCTTGATAGTGTTTTCACTGGACTCTGTAGGCCAGGAGTATGAGTTTCCTTTCAAGAAGTCTGTTTTCTCTTCATGCAATGACTGAGAAGCATCAGGAAGCAGGCAGCAAGTGGAGGTTGAAACTGAAATCACTGGAGATTTCTTTGATGCTGAGACCTTGCAGGACATGCTTGAATCTGCTGTGGTTGGTTTTCTTGTTATCTGCCACTTCCTAGTATGACTCTTCTCTCCTCCTCCTTACCATCATGGAAACTAATGTGATCTTGAAACATTTTTGTGCCATTTCTCTTCTGGTTCGATGTCATGTGGTGTCTGTGGAGAATTAGAGGTAATTCTAATTCATCTTTCATTCTTCACTTTTTGTCCTCCGAACTTGATAACTGTTTCCTTCCTAGGAAAGATAAAATTCCAGAGCCTCTCCTCCTGTTGAACTCCATTCTCCTTTCACTTCTGAGCAGTGAACCACCTCATAATTATTATTCTTTGCATGAAACTCTCCCGCTAGATTTCCTGTTCTTTTATTTGTTCTTGTGGATAAGAGGATGAAATGTGAGCTGGAAGATAATATTATAAAGTCCATTTTCATCTGAATGAACAAGGCACCAAAAGAATTCTAATTAAGGCTTCAGGATCAGGCTGGGGGTGGGGGGAACGGATATACTCGATGTATATACATATATATATATATATGTATATATATATATGTACAGAGAGATAGGTCTTTAGTAGGAGGCCACAGGGCTCTGGCCTTAATCTTGTTTTGTGTAGCCTATATGAGTGAACACAGAGAAGATAGCAAATTTTGTGATAAACCAAAACATGGAGAGATAATTAAAGTAAAAATTGAAAGAAGAAAAAGGAAAATTATCTCAGCATATTAGAGTTATGGACTAATGCCAAGAGAAAAGAAGTTAATAGGAATGAATGCAAATCTGTACATTTGATATTAAAAAGCAGTGGGACTATAGTGTGAGAAAATTAAATGTCTTTTAAAAAACCCACAATGATGGGGATATATCAAAGGGGCACTGGAGCTAACTAAAAGCTCCCAACAACAAAGCTGGAACAATATGAGTGACACGATAAATAAATAGTATTAGATTATAGGCCAAATATAAAATGTACTGGATTATAACCCAAATATAAAATATCCAGGGGTCCATATTCATATAAATAAATGATTGAATAAATTAATAACTCTGAGGGAAGAGAAATCTCCTCTATAGAAGAATTGCAAATAACTCGTGTAGACACACTATATCCTCCTGGTGGAGCATAACTCTTAACTCCTTAAGTGAAGGCTGTGCGTAGTGCCTTTGTTCAGAAGAGTACAGAATGCAAAGGAAGAAACAAAAGGTAACTTTGTAGAGGAGAAAACTGATCAGCCAGGTAAACCAAGGTCAACTTCAATAATGATAAGTCATGTCAATAGTATGTACTCTTGATTTGTGTGATGAAGATGGCAGTTTACCTCTAGGGTTTTTGTCCCCAAAACACATAACCCCAGTCTACTCATGAGAACATCAGATAAATTCTAATGGAGGGGCATTCTACAAAACTTAATCAGAACTCCTCAACACTTTCGAGAGCATCAAAAACAAGGGACATCTGAGAAACTGTCACAGACTAGAGGAGTCGAAGGAGACATGATAATTAAATGTGATGTATTATCTTGGATGGGAACCCTCAACAGAAAAAGGACATTAGGCAAAAATGAAGGAAATTTGAATAAAGTATTGACTTTAGTTAATAACAGCATACCAATATTAATTCATTAATTGTGACAAGTGTACTATACTAACATAACTCTTTTTACTGTTGGTGCAATTTTTCTATAAGTCTATACTATTCTAAAACACAAGGTTTATTTCATAAAAAGTAATTGAAAAGGTGAGGGATAAATTAGATTTTATTTTGAAGCAGAACACGTGAAAGATGTTAACCAAAGTTAAGTTTAATGGCTGACAAAGTAGCAGAATTTTGTCCAAACTACCAGAAACAATAGTTCTATCTTTTTGTGTTTTCCTGGTGGGATGAAAACCTCGAGTATTATATTCAATTTTGAGAATTAGAGAACTCTGCTATCAAAATGTAGTATGCCTTGACAAAGTCAGTAAGAAAAATAAAGGTTTAAACATTATTTCATAAAAAAAATGTTGTCTTAGTGTGGGATCCCCATGAAAACAGAGCAGAGCCTTAACCAGGACTTCTGTGCAGCTAGTTTTTTTGAGAGGTGATTCCATGAAACAGAAGCAAGAGATTTAAGAGAATGAGACGGGGAAGGAGAGAAAGTTATAAGATGCTTTAGTGCCATGGGCAACTGGAGCTCACTTCCACTGGACCCTTATGAAGAGCCATGTGGATCGTGCCCAAGATTTTCCCTGGAGGGACACAAGTCGGAGCACTTATACATGTGATCGCATCCCCCATGCACACTTCCTCCCAGGTTGTGCATGTGGACGCATGGTTGGCGTCATGGAAGCACTGGGACAGGGAACAAGAGCTCTGCAGTGCAGATGAGGTGAAGTGCTGTTGTACTGCACCTGTGTGCAGCTGGCTACAGCAGCGATAGATGGAGTGAAAAAGGTGGACCAGCAGGATGTGAGGAGGGGACCTACGCATAAGGACAACTAAATGTTAATGGGTGTCTCAAGTAGAAGACGGAGAAGACATTTCATTTTGTACTCTAGAGGCATGGGCTAGAACCTTTGATTATAGTGACAGAGACACAGATTTTACCTTAATCAACTAGCCCTGTCCAGATTAGCAATGGGAGATAGAAAAAGAGGGGGTAAATTTACAGAAAAATCAGAGTAAATAGAATACACTGCATATGATGTTTAAAAAAATCCAAATGTTGGGGCGCCTGGGTGGCACAGTGGTTAGGCGTCTGCCTTCGGCTCAGGGCGTGATCCCCGTGTGATGGGATCGAGCCCCACATCAGGCTCTTCTGCTATGAGCCTGCTTCTTCCTCTCCCACTCCCCCTGCTTGTGTTCCCTCTCTCGCTGGCTGTCTCTATCTCTGTCGAATAAATAAATAAAATCTTTAAAAAAAAAATCCAAATGCTACAGTTACTGGAAAAAATGTGAACATCTAAATTTATCAGTTAATAGATTAGCATAATGGATTTTTAAAAATGCAGCTGTATGCTATTTATAAAAGTCATACTACATATTAAGAATTTAAAAATGGAACAAGTTATAGCAGAAAAATACTAACAACCACAAAACAATATCTATTAATATGAGCCAAAACACACTCTTAAACAAAAAAACAGTATTAATTCAGTTACTATTCGGTTTGACTGGTTATAACTGAAAAACCTTAAATACCAGTAGCTTAGAATTAATAAAAGTATATATCTTTTATGCTCATAAGATGAAAAAAATAAGGTCAGGAAATAGGTAGTCCTGGGCTGGGATGACAGACTTCAAATTTTACCAACACAAATCAGGCTGACCCCTGGCATCTCCCTAGAAAGACATACTCCCAATGACCACTTCAGATGTAGGTGTAGAGAAAGGACAATGAAGAACTTTCCAGAAGGGGAAGGCAGAGACCAAAGAGAAAATGCCTGGCAAGAAGCAGAATCAGGATCTAATCAAGGAATTTTCTTTACCACATAGAGTTGTCTTCCCCAGGCCTGTCCAGCAGGATTTGCCTAGCCATTGACCAGTGATGGCTGTCTCTTCTATTCTTCCATTTTCAGAATGGAAATTTTTTTAGGTCACCCTGTTCCTGCTCCTTTGTTGCATACTGGGCATGTGTGTATGAGCCATATATTTATCCAATTAGCTCATAAATCATGAAAACACGAAGTCACATTCAAACCTGAAGGAAAGGACTATGCACAAACCAAGAATCTTGGACTTGGCGCTTAAGATAGTCAATGAATGGGACTTCAGATTGCATCCTTTGGGGTGAAGGTGGTTTTCTTCTAAGTATGAAAAGAAGAGCAGAATATGTATTTAGAGACAAAAAGGGTAAACTGCCAGAGAATTTTTTTTTTAAAGATTTATTTATTTGAGAGAAAGAGAGAGAGCGTGGTAAGTGGGGGGAGGGGCAGAGGGAGAGAATCCCAACAGACTCTCCACTGAGCATGGAGTGTGACGCAGGGCTTAATCCCACGACCCATGAGACCATGACTTAAGCTGAAACCAAGAGTTGGATGCTCAGCCCACTGAGCCACCCAGGCACCCCCAGAGACTGGTCATTTGTTCACCAAATCCATTTTCTCTTTTTTCAGTGCACACAGCTAGACTTCATTTCCCATCCATCTTTGTGGTTCTGGTCAAAGGACTGTGAATGAAAGTGATACACACACTTCTAGGCCTGGACCACAAAACCCTCCTCTGTGTGATCCTCCAACCTATTTCACCTTCAACTGTCTTAATGTAGACAAGAATGGGGAGTTTGGAAGCCAGCTACTGAAGAAGATTATTACATGGAAATGAGCTGGCCTTTTGTTTAGAGCTGCATTTTACAGACTTTATGTAAGCTAGAAATAACCTTCCATTCTGTTTGAGTCATAAAACACTTAAGACTTTTTTTTTTTAAGAGGAGTTCTAGGTTCACAGCAAAACTGTGAGGAAAGTACAGAAATTTCCCTAATGCCTTTTGCCCCCCAACATGCAGAGCCTCCCCCATTATCAACATCCCCCACCAGAGTGTTCCATTTGTTACATTGATGAATTTACACTGACATAATAATCACTCAAAATCTGGTTTATACTAGTGTTCACTCTTGGTGTTGTTCATTCTATATGGGTTTGTACAAATGTATAATGACATGTATCTATCACTATGGTATCATACAGAGTATTTTTACTGCCCTAAAATTGCTCTCTGTTCTACCTCTTCATCTCTTCCTCATACCCCAACCCCTGGCAACCACTGATCTTCCTACTGTCTCCATTATTTTGCCTTTTCCAGAATGCCTTATAGATGGAATCATACAATATGGAGCTTTTGCAGATTGGCTTTTTCTACTTAGCAATATGCCTTTAAGTTTCCTCCATTCTTTTCATGATTTAGTAGCTCATATCTTTTACTATTATACGTTTCTTTACTTTATCAACAGAAGCTAGCGTTACCTTAACTTTTACAACAAAACCAAATTATAAATTCCATGTGGGAAGGAATTATTATATTTTCATCTTTCCTTGACACATAGAAATCTCTTTTAGAATCTATATAGATATCTAATAAAATATTCCTGATATTTACAGTAAAAATAATATTGCTTGATTTTGTGAAGAGTCTAATCTTGTCAATATGCTTTTATTCCCATATATTTCTCTACCAAAGCCCCTCCCGTAGTTTTATTATCCACTTGCCATCTCAATCCTTATATATGCTAATTTTTGTCCGATATTTTTCTTTCCATAAAAACTTCCATTCCACTGTGTGGAAGAGAGAGTGGATTGTTCCTCCAATGTCTATTGTCCATTTGAACCATGCTAATAGATTATGATTTTTCACTATGTATATATGACCAACCAAAATAAATACTGTGTTTCCCAGCATCCCTTGTAGCTACATAGAGACAATTTGGTTAGGTTCTTACCAGTTTCATACAAACAACTGATTGCCAGAATATGGTTATAGTTGCTGAAGTTCCAGCAGGCATCTTGGACCTTGAGGTGACCTTGGGGATGGAAGCTAAGCATGGCAGAGATACAAGATAAAAAGAGACAGAGTTCCTGTCACTAAGAAATAGCATATCGGCCCTGGATGACTGCCTACAATTTTTCTCCCAAGGGATATCATATTATTTATTTTTGTATAACTTAATTTATATCTAGCATCAACATTCTTCCTAGCAGCAGAAAATTTAATTAATTCGGAAAAATCTCAGTCAGAATAAAACATATATTAGGCTGCTGGAAATTGTAACATAGCTCATTGTAACACAGCTGTTTATTTTTTTTAGTCTTTTTTTCTATCATTTTTGATAGTTTTATTGCCATGTCTTCTTATCCATTAATCTCTTCTTCTGCAGTGTAGTGTCTGCTGTTAATTCTATCCAGAGTATTTATTTAATCCTAGATATTGTATTTTTCATTTCTAGAAGTTTTATTTAGGTCTTTTTAACGTTCTTCATGTCTCCACTTAACCTGTTCCAGGATTCCACTACTTCCTTGAACATATAGAATATAGTTAGAACCGTTTCAATGTTTTCCTCAACTAATTCTATCATTTATGTAATTATGAATCTGTTTCTATCGATATTTCTCTTCATTATATGTCATATTGCTCTGCTTTTTGTATGCCTAGTGATTTTTTATTGGATGGCAGACATTGTGATTTTACAGTGTGTTGTATATTTTATATTCCTATAAATATTTTTGAGCTTCTTTTCTTTGAATATAGTTATTTGAAAATAATTTGATTCTAGTATGGAGGTTCCTCAAAAAGGTGAAAATAGAGCTACCCTATGACCCAGCAATTGCACTACTGGGTATTTACCCTAAAGATACAAATATGGTGATCCAAAGGGGCACCTGCACCCCAGTGTTTATAGCAGCAATGTCCACAATAGCCAAACTATGGAAAGAGCCCAGATGTTCATTGACAGGTGACAGGTGAATAGATAAAGATGTGAGATATATATATATATATATATATATATATATATATATATATAAAGAGAGAGAGAGATATCAATGTGTGTGTGTGTATATATATATATATATATAAAATAGAATATTATACAGCTAGCAAAAAATGAAATCTTGTCATTTGCAATGATATGGATGGAACTAGAGGGTGTTATGCTAAGCGAAATAAGTGAATCAGAGAGAGACAATTATCATATGATCTCACTGATATGTGGAATTTAAGAAACAAAACAGAGGATCATAGGGGAAGAGAGGAAAAAATAAAACAAGATGAAACCAGAGAGGGACACAAACCATAAGAGACTCTTAATCATAGGAAACAAACTGAGGGTTGCTGGAGGGGAGGTGGGTGGGGGGATGGGGTAACTGCGTGATGGACATTAAGGACGGCATGATGTAATGAGCGCTGGGTGTTATATAAGACTAATGAATCACAGGCCTGTACCTCTGAAACCAATAATACATTATATGTTGATTAATTGAATTTAAATTAAAAAAGTGTTAAAAAAAAAAAGAAAAAGAAAACAGTTTGATTCTTTGAGGTTTGGAACCAGAGCAGCCTACAGTCTAGGGCTAATTCTACCCCACCACTGAGATAATAGCTTTTTGAATGTTTAACTTAATGCCCCATGCATTCACAGCTCTTCCTTTTTTTCTGGTGTGAACACAAACTATTCCTTGTCCTAAATAAGTTCCAGAGATTTTTCCCTCTTCTCCTTTTAGGTGTTTCTTTCTTCCTCTTTGGTGGTTTCCTTACATACATGCACTGAGTAATGCCCGGCACATCTGAGGGGGATCCTCTGTGTATCTCCAGAACTAGGCCTCCGTGCACTCTCTCCTCTGTGATATTTGGTTCTATGACGACTTGCTGGCTTAGCCTCTCTGGATTCCTAAATCTGTCTTCTTCACTCAGCCAGACTGCTAGGCTCCACTTGGTTTCCCCTCCTGCACCACAGCCTGGAAACTCTATCCAGGCAGTAAGCTGAGATATTTTGTTTGCTTTCCCTCTCTCAAGGATTACTGTCCTTTGGTTGCCTGATGTCAATGTCTGAAAACCATTGTTTCGAATATGTGTCCAATTTTTTAGTCGTTTCATATAGGAAGGTAAACCTAGTTCCTTTTACTTCATTTGGCCAGAAGCAGATCTTATGTTCTTTTAGATATAGCATATAAGCATAATTCTAATAGTAGAGTTAACTAATGTAATCCTAAGTAAACATGCCCATTAGATTTTAATTAGATGTCTATGATTCTAAATAATTACCCGGGAATCAATACATTCAAGATATGTTTTTTCCTGGGTAGAGGAAAATAGCCCATTGTACATTTCTTGAGATGCTATAAGGTTATATACTATTCAGCCACCGAGGAAACAGACTTTATTTGAGAACTAATTAACAAAGGATCAACTCCTTCCCAGAGATGTAACTGGGCTCTTCCGTAGTTAATAGGTTTAATTAGTGAGCTGGTTCTTAGATGTTGACATTAACTCTCAAACTCAAGCTACACACACACACACACACACACACACACGCACGCACAGAAACACAAAAAGTAAAAAACGAATTGTTTTTCCAACTGGATGGAGAACTTTCTGAGCATATAAACAGAGAAAGCATGTACATCATCCAGATGATTTGGTCCTATCTTTTGCTCCACGTTTCTTTACCCTTCTGCAGACCCTCCTCACGATGCTGCTTCTTATATCTTTTTAAGCATGTCCTATTTTCACATTATTTTTACTCAGTATAGTATTTTACTCAGTATAGGATGTGGCTTTGTCCTAAATACCTCCAGTAAAAGACTCAGTATTTTACATGATATAATAAAAGGAGCACTGAACTCAGAGAGATATGAAAAAGTTTGTTTGCATTTTATCGACCATGTGGTCACTGCACATTACTTCATCACCTAGTTTCATTCATTATTGATCACTTAGTTTATTTCATCCATAATATGGAATATTACCTACATCATAGAGTTGTTGAAAGAACTAAACAAGATAATTTCGTGCATGTAAAAGCATGCACTAAATTGTTTTATAGAATGTGTGTGTGAAATACATGTTGATGAATGTCCTTCTTTTCTACTCAACATTCTTTCTTCTCTTTTTCACTTTCCGTGTTTTTGAAGAGAACCACCCCAAGAAAATAGTCTAAATAGAGACACATTAATGAGAATTATCTTAATATCTGAAGGGGCTACAAAGTAAGGTGTTATTTATAAGGACACTTTAAATGCATTTTAAACACTATCCACCTTTGATCTCAAATGCAAACATCACTTAAATGCAAATGTCAGATAAAATAATCCATAGAAAATGCCAACTCAGGAAGTAAGAAATGCAACTTCTGAAAGAAGCCTGCCAACGTCCAAGAAGTCACTTTAGAAACACTGTGTGCTTTATGAAATTTCTATCCAGGCTTGCATCTAATGCAGGAGGTAATGAGAGGTCATTTGAGTTGTCTGTTAAAGCAGCCAAGAACTTTTATTGCTATTCTCAGAGTACAGCCAAGGACTTAATCCTCATCTGTAAAATGAAGACATTTGATTAGATAACTTACAGCTGTATAAATTGTATGATTAGCTAATTATTCCTTATAGAGGTCTAGCCCTTTAAATTGATATCACATGAGTCAATTTATGTCCATTTAAGCCTGGTGAAACCAAGCCATCAAAAAAAAGTTTGTCTTGCATTTTATCTTAGCTTCACAAATAGTGCACTATAAAATTAATAATAATAATAATAATAATAATAATAATAATAATAATTGATGAGGAGTTTTCATCCTAAAGGTAATTTTAAGATATATAGAGCAGCTAATAGTTTTCCCTATCTGAACTGTGTTGTTGATGTGTAGATAGCAGGAAGAATTTAAAAAAAAAGAAGAGAAAAGGCTCAGAATCTTCTTCTACCACTACTTAGCACCATCTTCTTTCTGCCGGCAATGACGAATGTGGTCCTTTTTCCCCCTCTCATGATAGTCCTTTTTGTCAAATAAGAACAAACCCCTTATCTTTGGGCTGAATTTTTCCGGCACTGAGCATTTCCATCCAATATGTTCCATTAAGGGAAGGAGGAAGGAAGCACAGATAGAGTCTCTCTTCCAACATCCTGACACCACTTTCAGCATCTCTTCGGTGGCATATGGGATGTGACTTTGTCCTAAATACCTCCAATAAAAGACTACTCCCAACCTTGGAGCTCTGAAAGAAATAGAAGGAAAAACGTTAGAGAAAATGTTTCTTCAGCAGCCATTACCTTTCTTTTCTCCCCCTCCTCCCTATTTCCTTTCTAGAACAAATTAGTAATGTTGCCATTTCTTCTGATTCACTAGTGCTATTTTTTATGGCACTCTAGGCAAGTTTTAGCACCTGCTATCCCTAAAGCCACGCTACACTGAACAGCCACCAGCATATTTACAAATTCTTAGAAGTCAAATGGAAACATGACCCTGATTGAAAATCTGCACAATCCTTTCCTATTGGGAAAGGCTCTCACAGTTTTATCTAAATGTACAAAGACCACCACATGACAGTCAATCTAATTATGGGCACAGAAGGTAATACAAGTTGTATCTATCTCACCGTGACTGTTTCCTTGTTAACCAACACACTTTTCAATGACACAGAAAGGATCCTGTTGAAAGAAAATTGGATAGGAGAAGCCCAAATGCTTCTCACATATTTTAAGTGTGTAATTGAATGTGACCACATTAACATTACAATCAGTCTTTGTATTTAAAACTACTACTTTGTGGAAAATTTTATGACAACAAACTTGCTTGTTGGGATTCACAATCAATCAATAGCTTTCATTCTTATCTTGAAGCAAAGGATGACTGCGCAAAATGGGGCTGTACCCTTGGGAGGGTCTGTCAGTTCAAACGTGTTTCTGCTGGGGAATAAAATATATGATCACATGGAAGAATGCTTGAATGTACACTTCATTCTTTCATTTAACAAATATTTATCAAGTAACTACTATGTGTCAAAACTTTTCTTAGTATTGATTACACTGTGGTGGGGAAAAAATCAAAAACAAATAAAATTTCTGCCCTTATAAAGCTCCCTTGTAGAGTCTAGTGGGACAGACAGTTTATTAGATATATACAAACCCAAATAAATATATAATTGTAAAAGAACAGCCTGCTGTGAAAGAGAACAAGTTTAGTTCTTTATTTGGAATTGCTTTGGGGGATTCTTTCTGAGATAGAACCATTTAAATCGAAACCTCAAGGAGGAGTAGGATTTAACCAAGAGGAATGTTCAAGGGAAGACATCCAGGCAGAGGAAACATCAACACCATCCAGTAGTGCTCAGAGATTCAAGTTTCACGAACAGAATCAACCATCAGGTGAGATAATTGTTGTATTGTGTTTCTAAAAATTGGAAATTTCCTGGATGACATCAAGGAGTTGGATCATCCTTGTGTATGGAATCCACAAAGAAACACTCCAGTGAGTCTCTTGACTAGATAGAATTTGACATTTATAATAGCTAAAAGTAAACTCTAGCTAGTAAGACTGGTCCATCTAATTTCACAGAAATTAAAGCAGCAGCTTCTATTCAAGATTATATGGTCAGACATATAGGTCTTGCCAATAGAATCAGAAAACCTTAGGAAATACCCAACTAATATCTACAGATATTTCAGACATATGAAAGAACTTGCAGACTGATATATTTCCTAACAAGGGGACAACATTCACATTCAAAATCTATTTTTTAAAATGCTCAGAAAGTCTTATAAAGAATGCACTAATAGTCCAAATTCTGTGGAGTTACATATCAAATTTCTGCAAAGACAGAGATGTCTAAGCTCTATTATACATAACAATAGAACTGCCTGTCCCTCACTTAAGTTGAAGAATTTGTAGACATTATTAACTTCATTACATTTTTTTTAGAAAAACATTTTCCAAAGGGTATTCCATAGAACACCAGATTCAAAGTATATTAATAGATGTTACTTTAAAAAGTGTGTAGAAATGCCAAGTTAAACAAAGTAAAAAGGGTTACTTCATAACTCTTTAAATTTCTTAATATACTAATGTTCATTGAAAATATTCAAAAGGAGATTCACCATGTAGTATTTCTTAGATACATTTATCTAAGGAATGCTTTCCCATGGATTATCAATAGAAATAAGCATTCTGTGGCACATTCTTTGGAAATGCCACACTAATGAAAAAGTTCAAGTTGAATTAATGGAGCGTACATAGGGATCATTGTACATGGAGTTTTATAAAATATTAGTACAAAAACTTGCAAGTTTCATTTTTCAAATGTAATATTTAGGAAAAAAGAGAATTGGTACCATTAAAAGCTAATAATGATTATTAATAATATCCTTGCTCCAGCCAAGCTCATCCAGGCTTAAATGAGGACATATGAGGCCATTACAACATGTCATGATGATCTGTGCTGCAACTACCTTTGATTTATTACAGAATTCAGCCTTTGTTAGAGGCTATTACACTAGGCCAATTTATTTTCTGCCACTGTAGTTATATGTCACAAGGTGTAAAAGGGCACATTGGCAAAGATAGCACAACTATGTTTATCAATCTTGGATGTGTTTTTCCAATGTTAGTAGACAAGAACGTGTCCAGAGCTTAATATCTACTCTAGAACTATGTGGCATTGATTTGTCAACTATGCCTCCTGAAATTTTCTTAAAGTTTGAAGATGCTCTTACAATGTCAAATTTTATTAGAGTCAAACCTAAAAAAAAAAAAAAGGACAAGAATTGGAAAACACATAAGGAAAAATAGCCAACATTTGCAAAGTTATGTGGACTTGACACTTTTATACACTGTAAGAGGTATGAATTGGTACTTTTTTGAAAGGTAATTAACTTGAATTTCAATATGTCTCAAGAAACATTCCCCTCTCGTGGATATATCTTAAGAAAATAATTAAAGTTCACAAATACTCATCTACAAACTGGCTTGGCATAGTATTGTTAGCAATAGAACACTGGGGAAAAGCAAACATGTCTATTTGTCTCCTTTTAAAAGTTTTTGCCCGTGACTCATCTAGAAACTTGCACTTACCTCTTATGGGCCTGAACAAAAATCACTACAAGATTGGAAAAGTTTTCATTTTTTTACACTGGATAGAGTGCCATTATGAAAAATTAGGTTTCCTTTAAAAGGAAGAGGAGGAGAAATGAAGGAAGAGGTCAGAGAAACTTGTATTTGTGAGCATTGGAGCTGCGCTGTGAAGATGGTATTAGAATTAGACATGTGGAGAGAAGGCAGGGGTTGAAAGCTTACGGGAGTGCAGAGATGGAAATCTCACTGTGTATTCAATGAGAAGACACAATATACATTGAGAAGAGAAGGACTGCTCCAGCGGTGTGAATGGATGTCTCATGGAAAGCAGCAGAGGGATCATAGGAAAGGTGGAGTTGAGGTGTCTCTGAGAGAGGTCTTGAGTACCACGCTAAGGTTCTTGGATTTTATTCTCAAGGTCTAACTGAACCAGTAAAGGGTTTTAAGCAAAGAACTAATATGATGCATCTGTTACTTAATGGAGATTAATTTTGCAGTAAGAAGAATGAATTGGAAAGAGGAAGAGGGTGGAGATGGGAAGAGCAGCAGAATGTTGACATATGACCTATCTTGGCATCAGGATATAATTCCTGAATTCAAACTATGTCAGGAAAAATGGGTAAAGTGGACAGGGATGGGGAGGATTGATCCATTGGCCACAAAATACATATTTCACTGTAAGCTACTAGAACTAAGTCTTATCATTGCAGAATCTAAATCTCCAGATGTAGTCCTGTGCAATTTAAACACTTTTACAATCTCAACAACAAAGCTCTCATATTCAGTAAAGTGAACACAATTGTATGTCTACAGAGTGGCCAGATGTTCACAACTTTAAAAAAATATAATGTAAAACCTGCAGAAATACCAAAAAACAAAAAAATGTCTTCAATTTCTATACTTTGCATTCTAATTTTACTCTAGACTCTGCTGCACAAAACCCAAACTTAATAACCCATCAATTTGCAACTTGGAGACTGAGCTTAATGTGAAGTTTGGAGAAGTTACTAAATTGTTAGAAAGCAGAAATTTCACTATGACTTTATTCAGTTGAGACTATCTGACATTGATTTGATTTGATTTCTAAAAAAAAAAGTTTGTTGAAATCCATGACAGACATGTTATTTATGGAGAATTTAATATCGTAAAGAAACAAGAAAATCTGGGTCTGTGGAAATACTTCATTTGACCTCTACTATCCTTCCACCCCACCCAAAACACTACTCCACTAATTTTTTTCTCTTAAATTGTGACACCTGATACTGAAATAATGTAGTCTATGGTTCAAATAATGTAGTCACAGAACACAAAAATCAGTTGGGCACTAAGGTTATTGCAATTTTTAGCCTATTTGCTAACATTTTCCTTCTGTTGCATGTTTATTTTTTCTTCTTTCACTGCCCCCACTCAATTTTGAGAGCCTGAATTTTTTTCTCTCTTTTAAGCTTATCAGCAAGGGCAAGCTCTGTTTTGAAGTTCCATAGAGAGTATCACATGGATGTCATAATGTATTTGCTGAAAATACAAGACATGTGCTTAAAAATGATTAATAATTGCTTTTATCAGGCTTCCAGAACTTCTAAGTTCACACCTTTAATTCCAAGTAGTTAGACAGTAAAATCGATGTGAGAAAATAGATAATTTCCTTAGAATAATCCTTTTGCTAATAATTGAATTCCCTCCACAATGGATGCCTTCCTTAGCATTTCCAGAATTAATGTTGCTTCATGACATTTTAACTATGTGATAATCTCCACATTATAAGAATCTCTTCAGACTTTAAATCAGTCCTTAACAACAAGATTTTACTGAGCACTCACTATGTGCTTCCCACTGTGCTGGCCACTGTTAGGACACAGAGATATATAAGACATCTCCCTTCTATTAGAGGGGATTATGGCCTAGTTAGGGAGACTGATAAGATGAATGCAGAAAAATAATTAGAGGACATTTTCAGATGATTTGTAATGTGTTAAAGAAGAATAATGGCAACCACTACCACTCACTCGCTTGTTGTGTTCAGTTCCCCACTTAGGCACTTTAATGTAATGTCTGAGGTTCCAGTTGCAAGGGCCATAGGGGCGCAGAGAAGGAGAGATGAGTATGGGCAAGAATGATTTGAAAAGAAGATGAGGGAGCTGAGCTGCATTTAAGAGAAAGACTTGGATCTAGAAAGGCGCAGAAGATGGGGAAGGTGGTCTCGACAGGATGGACGGGGGAGCTTCCTGATAGAGCCTGGGGCTTCAGAGTGGTAAGCAGTGGAGGTTGTAAAATATCCCTAAATGTCCACTCCTCTCTATCCATGCCCTTTGCCATGTGATTTGCTACTCATCTCATCAAGAGATAGACTCTACTTTCTACACGTTGAATACGTGTTTGCCTTGTGACTTGCTTTGTGACTTGCTCGCTCTCTCTGGGACCTCTGCCTGTTGCTATGGGAGCGAGCCTGTGCTAGTCCCATGGATCATGAGAGGCTATGTGGAGCGGAGCTGAATCAGCCAAGCCTCAGTCATCCTACACCGGCCAGCCCCATGCTGACCTGCCAGCTGGCTGCAGCTTCAGGAGTGAGCTCAGCCACAATGGCAATGATAGCTATTGGATATAAATTAGAAGCAATTGAACTGAGACTAAAGCCTGTTTACCAAGGGGTTAGTTAAGGAAAAAGGAAAAAATCTCCTTTGACATATGTTCTTTACTGGCCTGCAGGACACCAAACTCCCATTTATTTTTTTCTTGCTTCACTTCTTTGTTCCTTCTCAGTTTCCTTTGCTGATTCTTCCTCCTAATGTTGGAGTGGCCAGAGCTAGCCCTTAGGCCTTCCCTCAGTAGCTTATTAGTTTCGTCCAGCCACTCACTTTTCCATTCCAGGCATGTGCTGAGAACTCCAAATGCTGTATCTTTTTTTTTTTTTAAGATTTTATTTATTTATTTGACACAGAGAGAGAGACAGCCAGCGAGAGAGGGAACACAAGCAGGGGGAGTGGGAGAGGAAGAAGCAGGCTCCCAGAGGAGAAGCCTGATGTGGGGCTCGATCCCAGAATGCTGGGGTCACTCCCTGAGCCGAAGGCAGACACTTAGCGACTGAGCCACCCAGGCGCCCCCAAATGCTGTATCTTTAGCAGAGGTCTCTCTCCCCAAATCTTATCAACTGCCTGCTTGTCACTTCCACTCAGAAGTCTAGTGAGCATCCCAGAGTCAGGATATCCAAAGCTGAGTTTCTGACCTTTCCTCTCATCCGTAGTCCACTACAGCCTTTCCCACATCAGTTTGTCAAGAACTTGTTCCTTCTACCCTTGTCCCCTACCGTCTATTCTTCATTCAGCAATCAGACTGATTGTTTTAAGAAATGAGTCAGATTATGTCATTTTTTTGTTCAAAACCCTCCAAATGCTTCCCATTTTACTGAGTGAAACTGACGTGCTTGACCAGATGATCTGGACCCCTGGGACCACGTTGACCTACTTCTCTGCTCAGAAGTTTGTCCTCATTTTCACTCAAACTTGCCAAACATGATCCTACCTTGGAGCCTTTGCTCAAGCTGTCCCTCCTCCTCTCCCCACACCCCCCCAGCCAAGGAATTTTCTTCCCGAAACACAGGCCTCTACCTCAGGACTTAAAGAGCTCTCCCTTCACCTGACCACTCTTTCCCTGGATTTCTGTGTAATTAACCACCCCACTGCATGCATTCCAGTCCTTGCACAGATGAGGCCTAATAAGATGTAGCTGGAATGACAACTCCCTGAGTGAAGGGACGGTTTTGGTCATTGAGGTTTTCCCAGCTCTTAGAGCAGTGCTTGTCCAAAGGCCCCTCTGTTAAATAGATGGATGTCAGTGAAGTAGATATGATAGATATCAACGTTTTGGAAAAGGGAGAAAAAACCCAACTACCACAAGTATATTAGGGCTCGAACCCTGGCTCTTCTACTCAGTGGCATGATACTTTGGACAAGTTGTTGAACATGTCTGTGGTTCATTTTCCCCTCTAGGAAATGGGTATAAATGACTACCTACTTCACAGGGCTATTCTAAGGGCTCAAAGCGTGAATTTATATAAAGTAATTAGAGTAACACCCAGCACATTATAAATAGCAAATGAGTAGTGCATTTTATTATCAATAATACTGATCTCACAGATTTGGTGTAAGGATTGGATGAAATAATCTGTGTAAAGTTCTTAACATAGTAATGCTCAGTTGATGTTAGCTGATCATCTAGTTTCTGTGTTTCTGGAATAGTTTATTTCTCCTACCCAGAAAGCTGTTGAAAATAGCATCCCACTTTTAGTGTACAGTGTGTTTTTAAAACAGCCTTTCCTTTGTGAAAATGCATAATACTCCCCATCTCCACACTATTTATTGATTTAGGTAAGGTCTCCTTCCCAAGAACCTTCCTGGTTAATGGGTGTTCACTTTTCCTCTTTCCCTAATGTACTTCCCATGAGTATCACTTTTCTAACGAGCCACCATTAGTTTCTCTACTGAAGGGGTTGAGAGTGTTTAACTGTAGAAGTTAACACTGACCAGCAAAGACCTTGCACTTTATACATTCTTTAAAAAGAGATTGGTAGTATTCTTTCATTATGGACTAGTCTTTTGAATCCTGGAAATTAGCTTAAATTGATAAAGGCAGAATAATTGGCATTTTCTTGGTGACTTTTACTTATACTGTTTAGTAAGCACAGTGGTTTACAATACATATTTGCTATCAGATTTGCTCCTGAGAGAAAAGGAAGGCCCTTATTATGCTGCTAACATTCATTATTTCAGACATTATGCTGAGAGAGAGCAGAGGAGGCATTTGGAGGGAATTGCTTTTCTATAGGTCATTGGATCACCCGATTATTGTTCTTTGTTCATTGATCAGTATTGACTCTGTCTGTGCAGATATGAACAATTACCAAATTCAATGAAAATAAGATTAAAAACCCCACCAAGAACTAGAAAGATGATAATAGAAGATCTCATTTTGCTGTTCCTGGGAAGTTTCCCACTAACTGACTTGTTGGCTCCTTCACTCATGCCCCTCCCCAAGTCTCCTGTGTGCTCTTTCTTCCCAGAAGAGCTGAGTCTGTGATATTTCAATTCCCGAAAATGGTTTGTTATGCCAGCATGGTATTTACTACCAATACTTGATATTTAAGACACTCATTTTCCCAATCCCCTCATCAGAGTGGACAGTACTGATAACCTTTCTAGAGGGCCCATGTCACCATACACTGAACTGAATTCACCAAAATGATCCCGATTTTTAGTCAAAATGAATGTTAGAAATCCATTATGCCGACACAAATGCTAGTTGGTTGAGCGTGTCATTACGTGAAACAGACTAGAATTCACAGAATTTCACTGCTGAAGGGATTTCAAGAGTTCTCCTTCTGTCAACTCTAAATCTTTTGCTAATGTCTATGTTGAAACCACCACTTCAACCAGATAGGTGTGTGTGTGTGTGTGTGTGTGTGTGTGTGTGTGTGTGTGTGTGTGTTGTGTGGAATATCCCAAGAAAAAAAAGTTCAACCTTTTCATATAAATGACGGTGGATTTGGAGATTCTTGAATCTTCCAGGGGCTGGTATATATATGTAGACTTTAACCATCTTCTTTTACAAGGAGTGAAAACCCAAATCTACTAAAAACAGGTACTAATCCACTGCATTGTGAAAAGAGCATGAGCTAATCAGAAGACATGGTTAATGACCTGTTTGTTTGTTGTGTTTTTTTTTTTTTCACTTACCAGATATGTGACCTGAAGTAAGTCACTGTATCTCCCTGGGATTCATGCTAGGATGATATCAATTAGGATATTGGGAATCCTCAATTAAAAAATTTTAACACTATGATTTCTCTATAGCACTAGGACTTTTTGGTTTATAAACTTCTTCCAATGGCCATTGCAGGCAACTTAACTTGCCTCTGCAAGAAAAGATTTTGGGAAAATTTTTGCTAAATAGATAATCCATACTGGAATAGAAATTTAATATGTTAATAATAGGCTGTTAAACTTTAGTTTAGATTTGCCAGAATTATACTCATCCAAGTGAAGTACCTAGATTTTTTTCTGCATTTGGCTTTTAGTAGAAAGATGAAGTATGACAAGACAATTCAGATCAACGCGCCTTTCCTGAAATAGCCATGGCTTGGAGTCAGTGCACATCAGACTACTGCCTCCTCTCTCATCCTTTCTGCACAATGATCATACGTGTTCAGAATGATGACTTCAAGTTACTGCAAGATGTTCAGGCTCCAAAAAAGTAAATTAAATAAACTATGCTTAAAATACTCCACCTATTAAGAAAGGAAAGTCATTGAATATCATAACAAACACATTCAAAGGCATGTTTTTAAAGGAAAAAAAGATTATTTGATAAAACAATAAACCCACAAATATTTTTTGAACATGAATTTTCTAGGTATTTCCAGGCATTGAGGAGTTTGAGATATGGTCTTATTCTCAGAATGTTTTCTCTTAAACAATCTGAGAGCAGGAAACAAAGCTAATTGATAGTAACATGTTTATGGTTGCTGTGGTGAATGGACACTCATCATCTGTCCTAAATTACTTCTAGTGTGCTTTTCTGCCCTACGGAGTGTAGGAGGTTTAAAAAAACCTATATTTCCTAGTACTGGAGTGCTGGACGTAAGTTCGATTCTTCCAGTGAGGGGCATTACATGAGATTTGGAAGGCAGAAGTTAGATAGTAGTCTTCCGATTGCTGCCACACTTTTTTTTGGCTGGAAGCTGGGTTGTGAAGATGGGTTTTTCTGCAGCCGCCTTGCAGTGTCCTGTCACTAATTTTGTGGGCGTGTAAAGACAGTTGAGGAGTTGGTAGCAGTGCCTGCCAAAAATCTGAATTCCGGCTCTACAAATAAGCAGTGGGCCTCATAATTCCCCTGGTGTCCTGTGCTGTGAATGGGGCTGCAGATTTTCCTCTGATGGGCCAGTTAGGAGGTCTTATTGGAGGTACTCCTGGATGCTTAGCCTAAAGCCCATCCTGCTCACCCTTGGAACAATTCTGTGAACAACAAATCTCTGCTTCTAAACCTTTTTCTGCTTAAAATATCTAGAATGATTTCTATTTCCAACTGACATATATTTATAGACCAGTGATGCTACAGGAGTTCAGAGAGGAGAATAAACAATGAGGACAAGATTATAAAGTAAAGTTTACAGAAGGGAGGAGAGTGGGGGGATGGGATAGCTGGGTGATGGGTACTAAGGAGGGCACGTGTTGTGATGAGTACTGGGTGTTATACGCAACTAATGAATCATTGAACACTATATCAAAAACTAATAACGTACCTGAACATAACAAAAAAAAATAATAAAGTAGGGTTTGATGGACTAGGCTGCATCTTGAAGGCTGGGTTAGTGAATGTCTGATAATTCTTTGGAAAGTTTGGGTAAGATTTATGTGTAGATTCAATACTTGCACATTAAATATACAGTAATGATTTGGGTTTTGCATCAAGCTGCAGATTATAAGACCATGGAAGATCCTGAGAACCACTGCTTTTGGATACTTGGTTTTACTAACTTCGATTTAAAGAGATTCTTAATTTTCCAGGCTCCAATGCTTGAGATGATCCCCAAAAGAGCACTTTCTGTTGGTTTAGCCCCAGACCTTTACAGTAAATTATGTATGATCAAAAATGTGTTCCAGGGGCGCCTGGGTAGTGCAGTCCTTAAGCGTCTGCCTTCGGCTCAGGGCGTGATCCCGGCGTTCCGGGATCGAGTTCCAATCGGGCTCCTCTGCTGGGAGCCTGCTTCTTCCTCTCCCACTCCCCCTGCTTGTGTTCCCTCTCTCGCTGGCTGTCTCTCTGTCACATAAATAAATAAAATCTTTAAAAAAAATGTGTTCCAGATAGTTTATGGATAATGCTAAGCCAGCAAAAGCCAGAAAACTATAGACTTAAGGATAAAAATTCTCCTGAGCCTGAACCCTTGTGCCAAAGTACTATAAGGATTGTAGTTTGGTCTTGCAGCTTTAAGGCCAAAAATCACAAAAGGTCAAATTAGGAAGCCATGCTGGAGAGATTCTAGAAATTCTGTTCAAACCGACAGAAACCTCAGTCAGGTTGGGAAGCTCCAACGTGCTACTTTCATCTTTTTCCCTTGGGCTGCTGTAAAATTTCCTTGCTCCCTGAGATTAACCACTCCAGAGCTACCTGGTCTTTTACTGGCCTAGTCCCTTACTGATAGAAAGCATATGTCCTTGGTCTCTTCCAATGAGGGTTCAACTGACAAGCATTCCTTTTTTCCAACTATTCTTCCCAGTGACCAACCAGCCCTGGCCTGACCTCTTCTTAGCACCATTCCTCTCTTGATATAAAGCCACTATCGATAGTATCTTGGTTATCTGCTTCTGAGAGCAGGGTTTATGGCGTAGCTCTGCCTCTAAACCTCAGATCAGTTACACACCCTGACCACAGAGCGCATTAAATTAGCTAAGACCAGGACAGACCTAAAATATCTGATTTTTCCATTTGCCTGGAATACGTGTAGGGTGGGTGAGAATATTGGAGAAGCTGGGCTTCTTAAAACACAAAGAAACTAAAAACTTCTAAGATTGTGGAACTTAGATTGGCTTGCTCAGCAATACAATTTAGTGTTTGTCTGCTTTGTCTTGTTTTCTGATGACCTAGAAAAGGAATCTCCAGTTATTGAAGAATAACCCATTGTTTAATCTCCCCAGAAATTTGAGGAACATTCTTTTTGTATCCTCCTTGTTGGAGATCAACCTTCAGTGAATAAAATTTCTGCGATTTCCTAATGATGAGGAGAGTGAGAGTCTCAGTGGGAAGAGAAAATGTGAGTTTAAAAAATGGAAGAGAGGGAAATAACTAAGAGCATCAAAAGATGAACATACAGAGTGAGGTTACATAGCTAAATAAAAGGAAAAGGATTTTGAACTATATAGCCTTTTCTAAACTTAAAAAAACTTACGGTCACAAACTTTTTTTTTTTTAAGGATTTTATTTATTTATTTGACAGAGATAGAGACAGAGATAGAGAGGGAACACAAGCAGGGGGAGTGGGAGAGGAAGAAGCAGGCTCCCAGCGGAGGAGCCTGACGTGGGGCTCGATCCCATAATGCCGGGATCACGCCCTGAGCCGAAGGCAGACGCTTAACCGCTGTGCCACCCAGGCGCCCCTACAAACTTGTTTTTTAAGAGTTAAATTGTTTTAAGGAATTTTCCTACAATATTTGCTCTAATAAACTTATTGCAAATGACAAACCATGTGTTTGTTGCTTGGTCGTTTACAAGTCTGTCCCTATTCCTTCAAAGATTTTTATGTTAGAAGAAATTTAGATGTCTAAGGCTAATTAGATTTGGCAAAGAGAAGGCTTATCATATTGGAAATACTAAAGGTAATGCTGATTTTTGTGTGGGGTGTGGGGATTTGTTGAGATGAAATGTAAGTATCAGGAAATCCCAGAGATCACCACTTGTAGGGCAGAAACATTTATGTTTGTTAAATGAAGGAATGGCATTTGACATTGAATTTTTCCTCCTTAACTCACAAGCTGCTGAGTTAACTCAAATCTGTACTAATTGGGGGTTTTGTTTGGCTCAAAATTACAGGTTCTTAAAAAAAAAGGGAACAAATGTCCATATATTACACGCCATTCCTAATTATAAAATACAAATGACAGTACTGAATTGGCTCAATTTCCCAATCCAGATATCACATGTGGTATTAAGTTCAATAAAGACAAAATGTATTGAAGGTACTGGAAATATAAAACTCCCATTCGTCAAATATGCTTCATACATTTCATCTTTGAGTTTCATATCATAGGTTTGTATGATATGAAACAAAGCCAATTGCATATTTATTCCATGTGACTAGAATGTGACCCCTTCTGAACCTTGAAGATTTCTGGGAATTAGTGACATTGAAAATTGTAGCATTGGCAGAAACATTTTATTCTTTTAATACAGCTCCTTTCTAGAGAGGTTATTAAACTCAATGAGCATGCCTCTGCTAGAACTATGGATTAAGAACTCAGAAGCAGTTCTCTTCTCTTTGGAGAGAGGCATGAAAGGGGACTTTTATCTCCTTCTGAAGGAGGGTCCAGTCACCTACACACCACACCAGATATCCTAACCCTATTTAACTGGTAGCAGCAATTCTCTACTATTGTGTTGTTATAATGGACTATGACAACATGAGGAGAGAATATCAGAATCCATAGCAGTTATTTTCAGGATTCCATGTCCTGATCTGTTCTATGTTGTATGGGCTAAAATAAAGATGGGAAAGGATTTCTCTAACTGACAGTTATTCACTTGTGTATCTATATCTCATCCTTCTCCAGAAAAAATATTAAGTTACTGTCAGGAATACAAGGAACATTGAGTCCAGTCTCCTCATTTTACACACATGAAGAAACCTAGACTTAAGAATGCTCAAATAACTAGTCCAAGGTTACTCCACCACCCAGTAGCAAAGACAAAACCAGATTCCACACAACCTGTGTCCTATATTCCCTGCATTTCTATCTACGTTATGTCATTTCAGTTCCCAAACTTTCTATATACTAAGGTTTTCCTTCTAAAGATTTGTATGCATTAATGGATACTACCATAAGTCATGTATCCTAATAGAGTCAACTCAAGCTTTGTGTTTGATATAGTCTCAGTGTTCTCAGGGACCTCATTCAGTTCAACAGTTTGTTTGTTTGCCTATATCATCTTTGATTATTAGACATCTGTCTGTCCTCCACTTGAATTATTACAATGTCAGAGAATGCTTGAATTTCTGAGATAGGCCACTCCACTATTGAGCCAGCACTACTTCTGTGAAGAATTCTGTATTATTTTGGGCAAATATGCCAGCCTATAATTTGCGTCAGTTGGCCAAGGTCTGTTTCCCCATAGACAGAAAATGGTGCACTTCCCTACCCAAGTACAATAGAAGAGTAGATCTTCTCCCTGGAGTCTCAGTACTTGAATTTTTGAAATTTAATAAGGCATTTCCATCCCAGAGAGCATTCCAAAAGAAATCTCAAACCTAAGACATCTCTTCTGTTCCTGTGAGATTGACAGTTGCCATGGGAATGGGGAGGGGGATGCTGTCCTCAGGCACTCCATGATTTCATCCCAGTATAGCTCCTGCTGGGATGCAAGTGCCTGCTAAGATTTTTATAGAGGTCGATCAGCTGGGCCTAGCAGAGGAAGTGCTAGGTCCCTCTGCACCAGAGCAAGGGAACATGATTTATTTAGTGCTTATTGAGTGGCTCTAACATCCCTGCCTTGCCTCCCTCACAGAAAAACACAGAAATTTTGATTTTATTGTAACTCCAGTCTCCTGATTTCAGTCAGAATTCTTGGGTGGATTTCAATAGTTTATAATTAAAAGAAGAGAGTAGTCCAATAAACCTTAGCTGATCAAGTGCCTATAGGTCCAAGTGGTTGCATCTAAAGTGCAGGTCAGACTTCAAATGTTATGCTTTTGATTTTTCTGTGCTGTAAACATGAGAAAGCTGCTCAAACTGGCTTCAACAGGATCTTCAGTGTGACTCACCCTGTATTGGGAATTTCAGCTGAGAATACAGTTAGTGCAGTAAGCTATTTTGCAAACTAATGAGAAACCTGACTCTGTCTTTGGAAGGAGTCACCACCCAGAAGACAACTTGGCCATATTGTACGTAAAGGGGAGACTGACAGCCTGAAACAGGCAGCCAGGAGCCACCTAATGTGAAATCCAAGGCTGGATTTTGTATTGATCTTGGAGTGGGGCAGGGAGGAACATTCCTTATAGTGAAAGCCCCATCTCCAGAGACTCTGAACCACTCTAGGGAAGGCTCAGACCCATCCATCATCATTATTTTGTCAGGAAATAGGAAAATTGAACCTATGTTAAGTCCTTAAATAGGTTTAGCAATATATTTGCCGGTTTATAGGCAGAACATTAGCTTGCATCATCAAAGTCAATGTCTTGCCTAGGTATGCTTGATTATATGGTTGTGGTCAAGAGATAGTCCATTTCTAAGACACTGCCCAAATACATTCTTACATAAAAAAGCATCATCTTCCAGAGTGGCAGTACTTGGTAGCTCTAGTAATTCCCTGGAAATTTCGGAGTGTCCAGTAAAAAGTCATTTTTCTTATATAATAGGGAGATTTGTCATTGCAGGCCAGCAATTACCTGAAAACCAGTATGTTGCTAACCAGTCCCTCACCGTTAGGCTATTGCCAGGTGTCTGCAATGTGTATATTATGAGGAAGGCATTTAGAATTTACAAGGAATTGTTTAAAATATAAAGAAAGATATTTGATACAATGAAAAAATATTTTTAAAAATACAATGAATTCTCATGATCCATTATCCAACATAAGAAATAAAAAATGATGCATAAATTTGAAGCTTCTCTGTATTACCTCCAGTCTCATCTCCCCAGGCCCCTGAAAGTAATCTCTGCCCCAAATCACACGCTTTTTATCAAGTATTTCTTTGAGAAAATTAGTGTATACTATTGACTTGAATGTTTATAAACTTTATATAAAAGATTTTTTACACATCTTTTTCCATAGTTTGCTTTTTTCACTCAACATTATATTTGAAGTTTCATGCACATTGATAAATATTGCTTCAGTCCATTCATTTTCATTTCTGATTAGTATTTCATTTATTTTTCCATTCTCCTATCAACAGATATGTAGGTGATTTCTATTTTGTTTGAAGAATGCATATTTCCAACTTTACAAGATATTGTGAAATTGTTCTGGAAAGTGGTTATACTAATAAATACTCAGATGGGAAATGCATTAGCATTCCTATTGTTTCACATCCTTACTAACACTTGCTATTTGTCAACCTATTAAAAATTTTGTCTCTATAATGTTATCTTATTGTGGTTCTAATACCTGTTTGATTTCTAGTGAGGTTAAGCATGTTATTGGTAAGGTTTACATCTTTTATACTTAATTCGCTGTCCCTATTTCATTCTCCATTTCTTACATTAAATATTGCCCTCTATTTCTGTTTCTCCTTTTCTTTTTCACACACACACACATACAACCACACACACACGCATGCACACGCATGCACATACACACACCAATACTTTCTACAGGTATGTATGTTTTGCACGGCAGAAACATAGACGTATTCTCAATTCTTAACATACAGTCTGGCCCAAATAAGATGCTTAATAAACATTTTCCGAATTAATGAATTTGTGTTGTTTTTCAACTTCAAATTCAGTGCAGGTCCTGATAACAGAAATTAACTATTCTCTCTGACTATAGTGACATTCTGCTGCTTATTCATCCTGCACACCAGGATGTTCCTGAAATACAACATTCATTTTGTCACTTCCATATTTAAAAATCTTCCATGGCTCCCTGTTGCTAAGTAGAACAGGGTCAATCTCTCATGTAGATAATTAAGACCTGTCCTCAAATGGAGCCCGTTCGTCGACTCCATTTTGTTTCTCATTATGGCTCCAATCTGAGTCCTCTGTCCCAAGAAAGGTGGTCCTCTTACTTCTTCTCATGAGACAGCTTAGTGACCATAAAGGTTATCCTTAGAACCTCCAGAATTTTGTGCATGTGGAAGACGCTGTGCATTTTTACTGGCTGTAAGAATTTTGAAGGGCAAAGTCTCTATCTTCCATACCTGAAATACAGTAGAAATAACTGTGTGGAATGGATTGTGTTTCTTGGTTTCCTGAGGTGAACTGAACACACAGCATACACCAAGAACTCAGCTCTAGTACAGAACAGATGAAATGAAATGTCAAAACCTACCTAGGGAATAACATCACAATTTTCATGGTGGAACCACACTATAAATAGGTTCCAGGCACTGTGCTGGTTAATATTTCCTTGTATACGAAAAACAAATTTGTTAGTTCTCTGTCCTGAAGGGACTTACAGTATAAAAGGGAAAACAAATATTAAATATTATAATATCTACCTCTACCTCTGCCTCCATTTATATATCTACATTGTGTGTTCCATGAGCACAGTTGTGGAAAAACTTACCCTCCCTGGACTACTTAGACATCAGCCAATGACCAGAAAACACGATTTTCAAAATGGCACCTGGAAGTCATTCTTCTACCTTACATGGGTCAACTATTTTATTTCAGAAAATGATAAGCTCCCTGAGAAATAAGGCTCAGAAAAGACTAACGGCAAATAGCTGAGAACATTTCTTCCCTTCCTTCTTACATGAATGACTAAGACCCCAGAATGCTGTGAGGTGGTAAAGGTCACTGACATCAGAAGATTCATAAAGTTCTGAAATCAGTGTGGGATCCAGAGTCCAATCTATTTTTCCCTTTCCCTTTATTTTCTATTGGCACGTACCCAACATATCCTTCTTACACTTAAAAGCAGATGCTGTATACTGAGGGAAAGAATAATGAAGTCAGCAGAAAACTGAGGTTCTCATTTACTAACACAGAGGAGAAATGAAGAAATTGCACTACACAGTCTCCCAAGTATATCTAGCTTTAACATCCTATATCTCAATGATTCTAAAGTCAGAAGTGTCTTTGGTGCACATTATATTTATTGACAGATAAATTTTTTGACAGATCTTATGTCTTTAAGAGTTTCTGCATATTTATTTCAAGGTTTGAAAGCATAAGTTCAAGTTATTCTCATTCTCAAAATTTAGATAGCAGCTGAAAGTGCTAAAGAAAAAAATCACTTTTAGTAACCACCCTGAATACTTGGTAGAATTTCAAAGTTTCTAATAATTTCAAAGTAAAGCACTTGGGTGTTCCTGTAGCCTGTACTTTAAAACCAAGAACTTTCAGCAAATGAGTGTTTGCAAGGTAAAATCCAAGGGGAAAAGAAACATCCCCTTACTGTAAAAAAAGTCTTTCCAGTTAGCTTACATTCTATTCAAAATTCTGAACTACTAAGTGGGCTGATTATAAATCAAAATCCTGAATGTGGTTAGAATTGCAAAGACAAGAAATAACAGGAGTGTTGGCAAGAATGTGGAGAAAAGGGCGCCTGGGTAGCGCAGTCGTTAAAGCGTCTGCCTTCGGCTCAGGGCGTGATCCCGGCGTACCGGGATCGAGTCCCACATCGGGCTCCTCTGCTATGAGCCTGCTTCTTCCTCTCCCACTCCCCCTGCTGTGTTCCCTCTCTCGCTGGCTGTCTCTCTGTCACATAAATAAATAAAATCTTTAAAAAAAAAAAAAAAAAAGAATGTGGAGAAAAAGGAACCTCCATGCACTGCTGGTGGGAATGCGAACCAGTACAATCACTGTAGAAAATTGTATGGCACTTCCTCAAAAAATTAAAAATAAAACTACCATATGATTAAACAGTTCCACTACTGGGTATTAACTGAAAGACAGGGGCGCCTGTGTGGCACAGCGGTTAAAGCGTCTGCCTTTGGCTCAGGGCGTGATCCCGGCGTTATGGGATCGAGCCCCACATCAGGCTCCTCTGCTATGAGCTGGCTCCTCCGCTATACGCCTGCTTCTTCCTCTCCCACTCCCCCTGCTTGTGTTCCCTCTCTCGCTGGCTGTCTCTATTTCTGTCAAATAAATAAATAAATAAAATCTTAAAAAAAAAAAACAAAACTGAAAGACAACAGAAACACTAATTCAAAAGTATATATGCACCCCATGTGTATTGCAATATTATTTACAGTAGCCAAGATGGAAACAACCTAAGTGTCCATCAATAGGTGAAGGGATAAGGAAGACACACTCACACAGACACACACACACACACGAATATTATGCATCCATAAAAAAGAATGGGTTCTTGCCATCTGTGACAATAAGGATGGACATGGAGGGTATTATGCTAAGTGAAATAAGTCAGACTGAGAAAGACAAATACCGTGATTTCACTCATATGTGGAATCTTAAGAAAATGAATAAACAAACAAATAAAAAGCAGAATCAGACCTATAAATATAGAGAACAAACTGATGGTTGCCAGAGTGAAGGGGGATGGAGGATAAGCAAAATGGGTGAAGGGGAGTGGGAGACACAGCTTCCAGTCATGGAATGAATAAATCAAGGGAATAAAAGGCACAGAATAGAGAATCTAGTCAATGGTACTGTAACAGCATTGTATGGTGACAGATGGTAGCTATACTTGTGAGCACAGCATAATGTATAGAGAAGTTGAATCACTATGTCATACATCTGAAACTAACATAACATTGTGTGTCAACCATACTCAGAAAATTTTTTTTAATTCAAATGATTCGTCTAAACAATTCCATTTATGTAATTTCATTTCTATTTTTAAATTCTCTCACATATTTGGGAGGCACTTGCATTCGTGCTAATTACAGATTTCAATTAATATCGTTACTATATAAGGTATGCCCATTTTTACTGAATAAGAATATAATAAAATACACGGTAAAAAAATGTTGACTGTCCTAGACAAATCATGTATGGAAGGGGAAATCTTAGTTGTCAGTTGTATCATTAAGTAATCTTAAAAGGCCTGAGACTCTGAGAATGAAATAGAGAAGTAATTAATTTTTATTTGTAATGGGTATAAGAAGAAAGACCAGTGTATTCTGGGAAGCGCAAGCATAGATAGGGTATAGAGCAGTGTGAAGATCATTAAGTGGTTTAAACACACAGAGGTTTACTCTTCTAAATAAAAGACGGCTGGTATGGAGGCCTCAGGAAATTATCTGAAACCAAAGTACCTCTTGCATCTGCTCTGCCACTGTGGGCTGCAGCTAGCAAGTTTACACCCCAGACCTCCCAAAGGAAGAAAGAGGGAAGGGGGAAAAAGGCCCATGTCTACACTGAGTTGACTCCCTTTAAAGAAACTTCTCAGCTGTCCTACACAATAATTCTGCTTTCACCTCATTGGCCAGAACTCAGTGTCATAGTCGCTGCAAAGGAGGCTGTGAAATGTGGTGCTTGAGCTGGGCATGGTAGGCTCTGGAATAAAATTGGGGTTCTGTTATTAAAGAAGAGGGGGACACATGATACTCTGTAGGTGACTAACAGTCTCTGATTTGATAACCAAAAGGGCGAGTAAGCAAATGGAGCATGAGGAAGGAAGAAGCAGTGCATGAAATTGGACAATAACTTTTCATACATTACAAGTTTATGCGATATAAAGATTGTGGCTGGTGGGTCATTGAGACTTGTAGAGTTATCTATAGTACTATGTTGTGTAGCCGAATGAAAAAGGAAAATTCATCATTTCCTCTCTTGGTCTCAACTTCTCTACCTAAAAAAATGAAAGAATTTATTATATTAGTAGTTTTCAGTCTTTTTCTCAGTGGCAGAATTATTTTTTCTCACATACTTTTGTGCAAATTCCCAGATAAGACTGATGAAAAGGAAAACTTAGCAGTTGGAATGGGAGTCATGAGCTGGTAGCTCCATACCATGGTCTTTCCTTTGTTCTCCAATATGGCCTCTGAGATACCCGAGAGCTCGAGGTCCGACACTGTGAAATCCACTGGTCTTCCTATGTGACCTGAACATTTCAGGGTTTGATGACTCAGACCAAAAGGGGTTCTGTAGGCCTGTTGTCCATAAGCCTTTCTCTCTTCCCTCTAATACCTACTAACAAAGAATCTGGAGAGAAAATTTCTATTTTATTTCTTATTTGGGAAGAAAATAAGATTCTTGTTTTTTATTTCTGTTTGAAGAGAAAATAAAATAAAATAAAATTCTTATTTTAAAAAAATTCTATTTGGGGAGAAAACGTGGGGAGCCTTGTAATATCTGACCCCTTTTTGCATGAAACTTAATATCTGGCCGTATTTACGGGGCTTCTTTGGAATTCTTATAGATAGATGTACACATTGTATTACCTTGATATTTACTAGACTAGATTAGATAAATTAGATATGTATGTTGTTAGGGTTTCCCTCCATGAAGTGTTCACTTCTAAAGACCACAAAAACATATTCTAGATAATCTATGTCCAATAACACCTGATTTTCTATACATTTCTTAGTTAATGCCTGGATTCCATCCAAAGGTGCATATTGAAAGGAGAAGTTTGACTTTATTCCATGCAGTCAATTTAATATAGTCATGGAGAGGGGGAAGATGTTTTCCTACAGGAATTTTAGCAAAAGTGTTGGAGTTTAAATTTCATGTGTGGCTTTTCCTTTATGAGGATTAGCTGCTGTGCAAGTCTGAAAAAAATGCTAGGGAGAAGTAAAATTATAGATAGAGATAGTGTAAAACCAAGGGTGGCTTTTGAGTCACACTTAATAGGAATATAGAACTCTTTACACTTTCCAAGTTTTCTCCATTCTATTGGGACTCTTAAACTGAAATAATAATCTCTTTTCCCCTTTAAATAATTCTTGTCCTACTTTTAAGACTACTAGGGGAATAAAATAAAACACATGCAAAACTTAACATCAGCATTACTAAAACATATGTAACAGCATGTAGAAACTCCATAGACCTTGTAAAAATCCATTTAAGACCATGGAGAAAATCACCTAAAGTACAGACCAAAATGTATTTGAATGGAGAACATGGGTTTGGAGGGCAGGAAACTCAGTTTACTTTTAGCTTTTTCATTGCCCAAATCTCTGCCTTCTCTGTAATCATTCTTATTTCTGCCTGAATCTTAGTCTCACCTTTCATATAGTTGAATGACAGTTTTCTCTTGTCTTCCAGAGATATTGGGAATGCTATGGTCATTTTCCTAATATTCTTAGGTCAAATAAAAGAAGGTGGCTAAATAACTCCAGACATTACTGCTGTTGCAAACGCTGATGATATACAAGACAGTATGGCTCTCACAGCCTTGTGAACCTGGCATTAGACCTAAGGTCATGTGCAAAACGTACAAGTTTATGATTATCTGCTATTCTCTCTGGATCCATAGTTCTATGGCTAGATTCCCTTTGGTAGATCTAGGCCATTTAATCTTCTCTTTACCCTTGACTACCAAACATTATCTCCTTTATATTTAACCAGAAGTTTAAAACCAAGAACTTCTTCTACATGTGATGGATTTCCTTCTGTTCTAAAATCTAATGGATTCCCCTTGTGAGAGCTCAACGTGGTAGGAAATGAGGTGCTACAAATCAGTGGGCTTTAAGATTTCTCTCTTCAATGCTTAGGTCACTGGGGCCCTTTCTTTCTCAATTCTAATAGTTCCAAACAGCCAAAGAGTCCCTAGTCCTTGACCTTGAAATTTGGGCTTAAATCCACAAACTTCAGAACTGGGAGTCAGCCCAAGTATAGCTCTTGTCTGGCTGCAGCCCAAAAGTTTGGTAAAACTCCTAGAAACAAAATATCCATAAACAAACAAAATTAACTAATACATTACTTTCATGCCATTTGAATTTAAATCAGAGCAATTACTTTTAAAAAGTCACATAAAGTATTAAAGAATTCCCCAATTTGCAAAAAAGATATTCTTAAGCAACATAATGGTTTTTAGGGACACAGTGGGTTAGGTCTTAGGGAAATTTTTGCATGACATCCCATTAAACTTGGTTCTGTAAACCACTCTTGACAACTCCACTGTGTAAGGTTGTGGTCAGCAACAGCCTCATGGGCATGTGACCTCTGCAGTCTCCCAGAACCCTATGTTTAGAAGGGCGCCATGCTTGGTTGAATGCTCTGGTGTAGTCTTCTTGAAATTCTTTGGACTTGGGTTTTGTAAGTAAAGTTTGGGGTGACAGTGAAGCATGAATATGAGAAGAAGAGAAATACACCTCTGTTGTTTTTCTCTCTGTGTGTAAATAGTGTTCTCCATGAGCACACAATTCTAGGGGAGACACAATGCATGGGAATTTGCTGATACTCAACATGAGTGCAAGGTAAGCTGCTTATGTCTATGACTGAGTAAATAAGGGTCCTGACAGCCCTAAGAAGCAACACTCTTTATTAAAACCAAACTTGCTTTGAATTCAGAAGGATAAAATGGCAAAAATTAGTGTCACCCTCAAAGACTTAAGGAATGCAGAAGTAGTAGTCCTCATCACATCCCCACTGAGTTCATCAATCTGGCCATTGTGAAAACAGGACAGAACATGGCAGATTATGATGGACTGCATAAATTTAACCAACTGGCGGGCTCAATCACAGCCAATGTGTTGGAAGTGGGATTTTTAGTAGAAGAGATCTCTGATACTTGGCATATAGCTATTGATATAGCATAGGCATTCTCTCAATGCCCACCAAAAAGCTCTTTTTATTCACCTAGAATAAACTGCAAAACATTTATATGTAGTCTTGTTTAAGGATTTTGCTAACTTTCCTCTTTCTGTCATAATAGAATCATAAGGGACCTTGATAATCTTGACATTCTGCAGAATATCATGCTGATCTCTTATAGTGATGACATCAGGCAAATTAAATCTGATGAATAGGAAGTAAAAAGTATTCTGCATAGGATCTGTTATGATACAAGTGTGACTGACAGTGCGAGATACTCTGTACATATTTAGGGACCTTCTAAAATTTTTAGTAACCAATAGCCTATGGCACTTTTGGATATCCCCTCCAAGGTATTCAGAGAACTGAATATGCAAGATGGTGAAATAAGAAGCTTTGTTCTATGACAGAGATACATATACAGTGCAACAAGCCTTTGTGAAAAATAAAGAAACCAATTAAAAAGTAATAGTAACAAAAATAATCACAAAACCAAGAATAGCTGCACTGAAACAGATGAGAAATGCCATTGAATTTTATCCACAATAGCTCTAACCCAAGCCAACACAGCATGATGCAATGAGGAGAAAATGCCCGACTTGTGGCTTTTCCCTTGGGAGGAGAGACAAGAGTAGACTGTATGTCTGAAGTTCTGGCTATTTGGGGCTGCCTGAGGGACTGGTTTCTTTCTCATCTAACTCAGAGCACTAGTGGAGAACTGGCCTAGTTTGGAAGCCTGGGCATCACTTAGGACTGAGGAGAGCTCAGCAGTTTCCTGCAACACCAGACTGCAGTGTCACAGACAACTTTGAGATAGGTCATTTGACTTTCTCTGACTGACTTATTTCGCTGAGCGTGATACACTCTACTTCCATTCGTGTTGCTGCAAATGGCAAGATTTCATTCTTCTGAAGATGTATATATATCTATATACATATGTATGTACATCTCCTTTACTCATTCAATCTGTTGATGGACATCGGGGTTCTTTCCATATCTTGGCTATTGTGAACATTGCTGCTATAAACATTGGGGTGCAAGTGTCCCTTCAAATCACAATTTTGTATCCTTGGATAAGTACCTAGTAGGGCAATTGCCGGGTTATTGTTCTGTTTTTAACTTTTTGAGGAATCTCCATACTGTTTCCAGAGTGGCTGCACCAGTTTACATTCTCGCCGCTCACTCTTGTGTGGAGTTTAAGAAACAAAACAGATGAACATAGGGGAAGGGAAGGGAAAATGAAATAAGATAAAAACAGAGAGGGAGGCAAACCATAAGAGACTCTTAACTGTAGAGAAATAACTGAGGGTTCCTGGAGGGGGGTTGGGGTAATGGGCTGAGGGGCACTAAGGAGAGCACTTAATGTAATGAGCATGGTATTATATGCAACTCATGAATCACTAAATTCTACACCTGAAACTAATAATACGCTGTATGTTAACCAACTTACTACCTTGAATTTAAATAAAATCTAAAAAAAAAATTAAAAATAAATAAAGACAAATATCTAAAAAAAAGAGGTCATTTAAAATTATACAGTCAGAGGAACAAAAAGAAAAAAGAATGAAAAGTGAAGAAAACTAGGGGACTTCCAAATGAACCAATGTATGCATTATAGAAATCTGTAAAAGAGGATAGAGGAAAACGAGTAATTTCTTATTTGAAGAAATAATGGCAGCAGATCTCTCAATCTGAGGAAGGAAATGCACATCCATATTCAAGAAGCTCAAAAAACTTGAACTAGGATAAACCTCAAGAGACATACACGAAGACATATTATAGTCAAACTGTTAAAAGTCAAAGACAGAATCTAGAAAGCAGCGAGAGAAAAGTGACTCATCATGTACAAGCTCCCACAAGATTATCAATGGATTTCTCAGCAGAAACATTATTGGCAAGAAGGGAAGTGGATAACACATTTAAAGTGCTGAAAAAAGAAAAGAAAAAGAAAAGAAAAGAAAAACTACCAGCCAAGAATACTATATACAGTAAACTGTCCTTCAAAAATGAAGAGATGACCTTCTGGATAAAAGCTGAGGGAGTTCATACCACTAGACCTGCCTTGTAAGATGCTAAGAAATTTCTTCAGGTTCACATGAAATGATGCTAAACAAAAACACAAAAGCATGCAAAAATATAAAGCTGTCTGGTAAACATAAATATATAGACGAATACACAATCCTGAAATACTATAATGGTGGTATATGAATCATTTTTAATTCTGGTGTAAACTTTAAAAGATAAAAGCTTAAGAATGACTGTAACTATAAAACTGTGTAAATGAATACAAAATATAAAAGATGTAATTTGTGACATCAACAACTTAAAGTAGGGGGGAGATTAAAGCAGTAACGTTTTGTGTATGATTGCAATTAAGTCATTTTAAGTTTAAAATAGATTATTATAGGGGTGCCTAGGTGGCTCAGTCAGTTAAACATCCAACTCTTGATCTCAAGTCAGGTCTTGATCTCAGAATCATGAGTTCAAACCTTGCATTGGCCTCCACACTGGGTGTGGAGCTTGCTTAAAAAAAAATAAAATAGATTATTATAAGATGTTTTGTATAATCTGCATGGTAACAACAAAAGAAATACCTATAGGAGATACACAAAAGAAAATGAGAAAGGAACCAAAGCATGTAACCTAAAAAAATCAACAAAATATGAAGGCAGCAGGAAAGGAAAAGAGGAAGAAAATAACTAAAAGACATGCAGAAAGCAATGAACAGAATGGCAATAATAAGTCCCTCCCTATAAATCATTAAGTACTTTAAATGTAAATGGGTTACATCAAAAGATTTAGAGTGACTGAATAGATTTTAAAAGAACAAGACCCAACTAAATACTATCTGTAAGGGACACATTGTAGATTGAAGGACACACCTAGGCTAAAAGTGAAAGGATGGGAAAGATAACCAAAAGAGAGCAGAGATGGCCATATGTACATCAGAAAACATAGACTTTAAGTCAAAAACGTTATAAAAGCCAAAGAAGGATAAAATGGTAAAAGGGTCAATGCACTAGGAATATCTAACAATTATAAATATATATGCATCTAATAGAGAGCACCCAAACATATGAAGCAAACATTGCCAGAACCGAAGGGAGAAATGAAGAATAACAATAATGGTGGGAGGTTTCAATACCCCATTTTCAATAATGGACAGATCAGTAAGGAAAGAGGATGTGGCTAACAGTATAGACAGATTAGATGTAACAGATATAAACAAAACACTTCACTCAACATCAGCAGAATACATATTCTTCTCACATGCATATGGAACATTCTCTAGGATAGGTCACATGTTAGGCTACAAAATGTATCTTAACAAATTTAAGAAAAGTGAGATCATACAAAGTATCTTTTCTGATCACAATGAAATGTAACTAGAAATCAATAGCAGAAGGAAAACTGGAAAATTCACGTACATGTGGAAATTAAACAACACACTCTTGAAAAACCGAGACTGAATCATTACAAAATAAAAAATATGAACAGAACTATAACAGTAAGATATTGAATCAATATTCAAAAACTTCCTGACAGGGGCACCTGGGTGGCTCAGTCATTAAGCGTCTGCCTTCGGCTCAGGGCGTGATCCCAGAGTTCTGGGATCGAGCCATGCATCGGGCTCCTCCGCTGGGAGCCTGCTTCTTCCTCTCCCACTCCCCCTGCTTGTGTTCCCTCTCTCGCTGGCTGTCTCTCTCTCTGTCAAATAAATAAGATAAAAATCTTAAAAAAAAAACAAAAAAACTAGTTTGGTTTAAAACAACAACAACAACAACAACAACAACAACAAAAAACAACCAAAAAAAAAACCTTCCTGACAAATAAGAGCTGAGGGGACCAGATGGCTTCACTGGAGAATTCTACCAAAAATTTAAATTAACACCAATCCTTCTCAGACTCTTACAAAAAAAACAAAGAGGAGGAAACATTTCCAAATTCAATTTAAGAGGCCAACATTGTCCTAATTCCACAAATAAACACTATAAGAAAAAGCTACAGACCAACATACTTTATGAATACTGATGCAAAAATCCACAACAAAATACTAGCAAACAGCACATTGAAAGGATTATGCACCATGACTCGGTGGGATATATTCCTGAAATGCAAGGATGGTTCAATATGGGACAATCAATCAGTATAATATACCACATTAACAGAATTAAGGGGAAAAAATCACATGATCATTTCAATCGATGCATTAAAAGAATTTGACAAAATTAAACACTCTATAATGATAAAAACACTCAACAAACTAGGGAGAAGGAGATTACTTTAACATTATGAAGGCCACATGTGTAAAACCCATGTACAAAAAGCCATAATATGGTCTATGTCCATTACAGATAGAATCCATGTGATCAAGAACAAAAGAATTGAGGTGGGAGTGACTATTCTTACAATCATGTTCAGTGACCAATTTGGAAATTTATGCTTTCTGTCTCTACACCAGGCTCTGTGGGATTATATGTTCTATTCCTGGAATGGAAGGCTTATACCAGGGGACAATGTGTGGGTTTCACTAACCCCAAAGTTACTGCTATCACTTAGTCAATTTGGGCTACTCATGCCAGCAGACCATGAGGTGAAGAAGAAATCCTATTTGGAGTATTTGCCCACCATGAAGAGATACTGTTGCTACTGTACAATGGCGTCAAGGAAAAGTATGTCTGGCATTCAGGAGATTCACTGGGGGAGCCTGTTGGTACTCAACGCCCCTTGATAACCATGAACGGGTAGTTGCAGCAAGTGAGTCTGACAAGGGGGATTAGAAATTTCAGAAATGAGAGTCTGGGTGTCATCTTGCTGGCAACTGAAAGCAGCTGGAAGGAATGTAGAAAGCATGACAGAGGAAAATAATGAATATTACTAATGAAATGGGGACTAGTTAAAGCAAGGGGGACTGTAGATAGTTCCATTTATCATCTTGTTATGTCTTTTTTTCCCTAATAAATTTTGTGTGGCCACAACTTTGAAGAATTCCTAAGACAACAAAATGAACTCAATACGGGACATGAGTGGATCTGAGAAGTACAAAGGATGATTGTAGCCACTACCTTTGCTGCTCAGCTCCTATCCTCTCAGTGCTCACTGTCTCCAGACATACCTGCAGGTTTGTACATGAAGCACAGCTTCTTTTTTGCAAGTCATTCTGACTGAGAGCTATTTCTGGCCATCAGAACATGGTAAGCCCACGTAGCATGGGCTGAGGGGAACTGAGACTAAAATTTCTGCCAGCAGCTCCAACAGATGACAAATAGGAATTAGTGGACACATACCTACACTTTCTTGCCTTTGGGTAGAGCGGCTTTGAGATATGGTTGTCATTCATCAGTCATCAGTGGGCCTGAGGACTAATTGCTTACAGTGGCTGATTCGCTATTAACGCCTTTCTATCGCCTTAATTCCCCTCCTTCTGGAATGGCCTCCCAAATAAACTGGCACTCAAATCTAATTCATCATCTGATTCTGAAGGACTACAATTTACAACAAGAGATTTTCTTTCTTTCTTTCTTTCTTTCTTTCTTTCTTTCTTTCTTTCTTTCTTTCTTTCTTTCTTTCTTTCTTTCTTTCTCCCTTCCTTCCTTCCTTCCTTCCTTCCTTCCTTCCTTCCTTCCTTCCGTTCTTTCTTTCTTTCTTTCTTTCTTTCTTTCTTTCTTTCTTTCTTTCTTTCTTTCTTTCAAGATTTTATTTATTTATTTGACAGAGACAGCGAGAGAGGGAACACAAGCAAGGGGAGTGTGAGAGGGAGAGGCAGGCTTCCCACTGAGCATGGAGCCCGATGTGGGGCTCTATCCCAGGATCCTCAGGTCATGACCTGAGCCAAAGGCAGACGCTTAACGGCTGAGCCACCCAGGAGCCCCAACAAGAGATTTTGAACCCAGGTCCACCTGCAACCAAACCATGAACTCTTAAGCGCTATGCTATCCTTCAATATCCCTTAAAATGTGGCCTATGGAATAATTGCCTTAGATTTACCTGGTGACAACTGTTTAAAATGAAGATTCCCATATAGTCAATGATATTGTAATAGCATTGTACTGTGAGAGGTGGTAGCTACACTTGTGAGCATAGTATAACATATAGAGAAGATGAATTACTATGTTGTCCACCTGAAACAAATATAATTATTGTATGTTAACTATATTCAAAAAAAATTTTTTTTAAATGAAGAGGTAGAAGGAAAATAAATAAACAAAAAACAAAACAAAACAAAAAACCCAAAAAGATTCCCAGGCAGATGGGTCTTAAAAATTCTGGAGCTTAAAAATGACCACAGGATTTTGAATCTCAGTTAAGATTTCCAAGGCTAAGGAGGATTCTCTTTCTACAGGTAGTAATTACATATCATTTCAAGTCATGTAGACTGTCCCTAAATGACTTTCTACCTTCGTGTTTCATGTATGTATGTATGTTGCTTATCCTATATGCTTATGCTTATGGACACACTTTAGTTTCTCATAGTAGTTCAAGAGTATTCAAGAAGCTTGTGTGCCTGGGTGGCTCAGTCGGTTAGGCATCTGCCTTCAGCTCAGGTCATCTGGGTCTTGGGATTGAGCTCCCTGCTCAGCGGAGTCTGCTTCTCCCTCTGCCCCTCCCCCTATTCGTGTTCTCTCTCTCTCTCTCTGTATCTCTATCTCTCACTCTCGCTCTCTCAAATAAATAAATAAAATTTAAAAAATAAAAAATAATTTTAAAAGAGAGTATTCAACAAGCTAAAGTAAGAAAATTTTATAATCATAGAAAAACAAAATCCACAGAGAAGAGAAAATGTCTTGAATCAATGGATTTTTGATCCCTCATTCTCCATCTACCAATAATCGCCCATGAGGCCCTGAAAAGGCCAGTTAACCTCTTAATGTCTGTGCTTCCTTATGTGTTAAATGGGACTCATAACCCTTATGATGTAAGGGCACTAAACAGATGAATTATTTAATATTAGATGATCTATAATCTGCTGCACAATATTATTTTGAAGATGTCCATACATTATTGATTGCTGAAGGCACTTATCTTACATTATTTGAGGATGCAGTCTCTCACAAATTTCAGATATTACACACACTTTTTAATACGTGGCAATAAGATACAGGCTGTGAGATATTTTTAGCTTAAGTGAGTTAATCCTTGCTGACCTACACTGAAGTGTTTTAGGGCTCTGTGAAAATGATAAACCTAATCTTCATAGTGGATGATAAATATTACTGTATTTATTTGTAGTTCAATAAAACTTTGGCATTCAGGGATTTAATATCCTAGTTTGTATTCTTTATAAACAATCTCAGAGATTAATGTCACAGAGTAATCTGCAGTTCTGTGGTGACATAAATTTGAATTGTACACACTAAGAGTCTGATATGTGGGAGCCAGTCTCAATGGCACTGAGAGAAGCTAGCGAGCTTCTCTTCATATGTGCTCACCTTAGCCCTGTCCTCTTCTCTCAGATGCAGTAGCTGTTTTTAAGTGATAAAACCTTAGCATATTTGTGAAAAATGGCTCTTCTGGGAGAAATAAACCATTGCTAGTAGTGGTGATGAAACTGAAAAAATCTAAGAAGTGCTTATTCTTAGAGAAGAGAGATTTTTAATAAATTAAAGAGTGGAATGTTGCAGTTGGCAGATTTAAATCCATGGTACGATGGAGTCCACCAAACGGGTATATGAGAACCAGAAAAGTCACTTCATGAAATTACAGGAGCAAACGTCCTCACCAAATCAAAATTTCATTCATTTGTGCACTTTTATTCTTTTTTAAAAATGGCTAATCTGAGGGTCGGAAAAGAAGTTTTCAATTTCAATTTTACTTTGTATCATTTTGTGGGAGAGGTTATATGTTATGGTAGTGTTCTTTCCCATTTCTTTTATCAATTTTAATAGTGTTTTAGTTAATTTTTCTGCATTTTTGCAGGAGGAAATCGCACAATTTCCATATGAAAGTGTTATCTCCTACTGTTTGACGTTTGAACCATTAAACCCCTTGTTCTGTTGTACTATATGAGCACGTCAGAAAGAATGTTAAAAATAGAGATACCTGACATATTTCTATTGTTCTTAACTTGAATGGGAATATTTATAGAGTTTCTCAACGTATATTTTGTGGAACAATTGCCCTCCTTAAAGAAAGAATTCTATGATAAATTAAACTTTAGAAATATGCCACACGTTGTTCCCATGTTAGAAAGTCAAAGAATATGGGGGCGCCTGGGTGGCGCAGTCGTTAAGCGTCTGCCTTCGGCTCAGGGCGTGATCCCAGTGTTCTGGGATCGAGTCCCACATCAGGCTCCTCTGCTGGGAGCCTGCTTCTTCCTCTCCCACTCCCCTGCTTGTGTTCCCTCTCTCTCTGGCTGTCTCTATCTCTGTCAAATAAATAAATAAAATCTTTAAAAAAAAAAAAAAGAAAATCAAAGAGTATGTTCACCTACTTATTAAATGTGCTGAGTAGCTTTACAGTTTAATCTTCTATGGTTTAATTTTATTTCATCCTGGAGTAAACAATCCTCCAGAAATTAAAAAAAGAGAGAACAATTTTTAATGTCTTATGAAGCCAACATAATTTTGATAGCACATTAAAAGGAAAAAAAGTATTTCAATAAGTTGTCAGTTTTTAATCTCATTCTTAAGCAAGTTGTTAGATATGTCATCATTCAATGTGAGAGCAGCAGTGGTAAGGCAAACCCCTGCCACAATGTCTCCAGTGGTCACTATAGAATGGACACCAAGCCTTCTAACCATTCAAACAATCTCATTTTTCATATATATATATATATATATGGTGTCTTATAAGCACACACATATATATAATTATTACTGAAAAGGAGTTATGATCACCAATATTGGTCTTCTAGATGAATTTTTAAATAATACTTCGGCAAATAATTGTAACTTTGGAACTACTACTGCCCTCCTTAAAAAGAACCAGTACTAATTGTAAAAAGAGGAATAAATATTTAAGAGATGTGATACCTTGACAAGAAATGTGATCAAAAGAGAGAAAGCTATTGGCTTGCAGCCCAACTACCTATTTTCTGTTCATTAACCTTTCTAACTAACTTCCTCCACTCCTGCCTCCATGACCTAGGCAATTTGTGGTTGGTTCTCTGGTAGGAGCTGCTGGGAAAGTTATTTGATTTTTTTCCTATCTATTTTTAACATCATCTCCCTCTTGTTTTGCATTTCATCTATTGTTTTGTTAACAGTGGCAACATCTCACTTGTAAAGAGGGTTTATACTTCGGAAAGCCTTCATTCTAGACATTTAGCAAATGTCCCTAACTTTCTTTAGCCTATACTCCTGTGGGTGGCAAACAGTGTTTCGTTCATTAAAAGCATGAGCTGAGGGCACCTGGGTGGCTCAGTCGGTTAAGTGTCTGTCTGCCTTTGGCTCAGATCATGATCCCGGGGCCCTGGGATTGAGGGCCCTTCTGCTCATGCTCTCTCTCTCTCTCTCAAAAATAAATAAATAAGATCTTAAAAAAATAAATAAATAAAAGCATGAACTGAGAACCAAGAAGGTGGACTTAATTGAAGCCCAAGGTGTTAAGACCATGGAAATATCATTCTGCGGCTCATTAAAACATCTATGGAAGTGTATTTCTCTGGAGAAAAATAACCAAATGAAATGTCCATACTTCATGCTATCTGTAGGCATCAATTTGCATAGCTAGAGAGAGTGTGGAGGAGGGGGAAGTGCTGGTGGTCCTGTAGAACTTTGGATTCATCTGCATATCAGATGCCCTGAACTGGGGACATTACATTAAAAATGAACTTCATGAATTTCATGAGCTTATTTTGGAGAGTGGGTATGACAAGGAGGACCATCTCATGAATGTAAAATATTTAGATAGACAGAAGCAATAGAGGCACAATAATGGCTGTGCTATAGAGATGTAAATCTAATTTTCTCATATCTTCCTTCTTCCCCACTGGGTAACCCAATTTCTTAAGATAAAATGACTGAGATGGTTCAGTAAAGACCAAGAAAATCAGATGAACGACTGTAAATAATTGACCTACACTGTGAGGCACACAGAGTTACATGACACTTGGGAAACTAATAATTGTATAATATTTAATTTACGAATCACCTTGAAACCAGATCCTTACATTCTTCCTAAGCTAGAGGTATTATTTTCGAATACTCTTCCACTTTTCAAATGGAATAAACAAACCAAGACTCAGAGATATTCAATGGCTAGTCCTTTGCTTTAGAGAGACTGTGTACAGAGCCGGGACCCAAATCCTAGTGGACTAGCTCCAAATCTGCGGCTTTCCCTGCCTTTATGTGGGAAGGTACAACCCACACATATGAAATAACAGAGAGTTAAGCAGAACACATAAGGGGAACACTAGGTGAGTGTCCTCACTCTGCTGACAAGGTGCAGCTGGTGGATCAACACGGCATATTTGACTCTTAGCAGCTGACTGAAGTAACTCTGAGACTAGCTTGAAGGATTCTCATTGACCTCATATAGCGGTATACCCATATGAAAAATATTGTTTCATATGTCTGCAAAGCATGTATTGATTCAATCTGCAAGCAGTGCTTGGATTTGCCTTCCACTTGTAGCTAACATATGGACCCAGTGCCGCTAAAGATATTTCAGGCTCCTTTGGTCCTAGTTGTTCTCTACCTCAAAAGGTAAACAAAATCTTGTAACCCTCCCTTTTTCATGTATCACTTCATGTATTTTTAAAATTATTAAAATGCTTAAAAGTTGGAACATTCAAAGGAACCCCCACCCCCACATGTTTGGAGGACTTTATTGAGTGCCCCCTGAACTTGGGATTTAGACTCAAAGACTCTGACCTTTTTTTTTTTTTTTGACTCTGACCATTTCTTATAACCATCATCCATCATTGTTCCTTACTGAATTTTCCCCAAGGCATAGAAGTTGGTCCTAAAACATTCAGATCATCAAAGAAGATGAACAGATTTTCTAGGTGACTCCTTCAGCCTGTTACAAATTACTTTTTAAGAAAGGACCTAAGATTCTTCTCTTCCTTATAATAAATGCCAACTCTTGGATCATTGTTTCTTTTTTTTTTTTTAAAGATTTTATTTATTTATTTGACAGAGAGAGACAGCCAGCGAGAGAGGGAACACAAGCAGGGGGAGTGGAAGAGGAAGAAGCAGGCTCCTAGCAGAGGAGCCTGATGTGGGGCTCGATCCCAGAATGCCGGGATCACGCCCTGAGCCGAAGGCAGATGCCTAACCGCTGTGCCACCCAGGCGCCCCTGGATCATTGTTTCTAAACCATGATTAGAGCTGTCCTGAGAGCCTCATGCCAGGTTCCCTAGGCTTTCTACATTAACATATAGTTGCATGGTTCTTTTGTTCCAGGAAAAAGCCCTGAGACAACTCCAGTGTCAAAAATATGTTTTTCCCTAAGTGGGAGGTCAATAGCATCTCCATATCCCCGGCCAAGAAGAAGAAATGAGATGCCAAGTGTGACACCCACTAATCATCTATCTTTCAGGGCTTGATTGGGTAATTTTCTCCAAGAATGAAGAAGCTGACAGAAATGCTTTCAAGATGGAAAGTGGGCTTGTAAACCTGCCTGACTTATTATTTTCTGCCTGAAAGCAATAAACATCTGTTTTCTTGATAAAGTAACCAGGTTCATATTTGAGGAGAACAAGGCTATAGTTGGCCTCCAATTATTGATTCTTCTTAAGAACACTGCCTCAGGGGGCTCTGTGCAGTGAAACACTGAACTTTACCCCAAGCCCTCTAGATACCCTGATACAGTCTGTCAATAACCCAAATCCCATGCCATGAGACATTTTTTCATGCTAAAAAATTTTGGAAAGTAGGTAATAGCTGTTCACTTTGAGATATTCGAGTAGGCCAAAGCTTAAGGAAGAGACTCTTCGTATATATAAACCAGTCTTACTCCTGATTAACCAGAATTAATTTCCTTGGACTTAGATAAGTAGATAGGTCTAAAGAGAAATGGGACTTTTGTCGTGTGTGTGTGTGTGTGTGTGTGTGTGTGTGTTATGTCTGAGTCTTATTATCATACTTAGAACACTCAGACTCTTGGTTCTTGACTAACAAAAGCTTATTCTCTACCATTTTATAACTATAATAAAGCAAACTATTTTTTATTCATTCATTTATTCAGCAAAATTTTTTGAGTATCTCTATGTGCCAGACATTTTTTCAGGTATTTAAAAAAATTAAGAAACAAGACGATAATCCCTCTCCTCCTGGAAACTTAGATTATAGGCAATAAATAACAAGCATAGTAAAGAAAGAGATTGCACATTGTGGGGGGGGGGGAGAAATGAACAGAGTAATGGAAATCAGAAAAGACTGACAGGTAGTGAATGGAAAGCAGTTGCAGGGGTGCCTGGGTGGCTCAGTAGTTAGGTGTCTGCCTTCGGCTCAGGGGGTGATCCCAGGATCCTGGGATTGAGCTCCGCATTGGGCTCCCTGCTCCGTTGGGAGTCTGTTTCTTCCTCTCCCACTCTCCCTGTTTGTGTTCCCTTTCTCGCTGGCTGTCTCTGTCAAATAAATAAGTAAAATCTTTAAAAAAAAAAAAAAAAGGAAAGCAGTTGCAATTTTTAAAAGAATGATCAAGATTATAAGTCACTGAAAAGATGACATTTGAGCAAAGGCTTGATGGAGATGAGAGAGCAATGCATCCATCCAGATCCTCAATGAAGAATATTCTAGGGAGAAGGGGAAAAAAACCACTGCAAGGGATAGAAGGCCAAGAAGGTAAGAACATGCCTGGGAAGTTCAAGCAGCATTGAAGAAGTCAATAGGCCTGAAGAGGAGTGATCAAGCAGGGAAGCAGGAGGATTTAATGTCAGAGAAGTAAGACTGAAAGACAGAGAGGAGCATGAATTATGCAGACACTTTTGACTGAAGGGAGAACTTTGGCTTGTACTCTGAGTGAAATGAAGTATTTTACTGAGTATTAAGCAATGGAACCATATGACCTAACTTGCATTTTAAAAGAATCGCTATCTGCTTTGTTAAAAAAAAAAAAAAAAAAAAAGACTGTGGATATCAGGTAGCAAGTGTAGAATCAAGGAGTTGTTTCAGGAGACTACTGCAATAGTCCAAGCAAAAGGCTCAGAAAAAGGTGATAGCAGTAGAGGTGGTGAGAAGTGTGGGACTCTGAATACATTTTGAAGAGTCAATAGGATTTCATGTTATGTTGTATGTAAGGTGTGAACGAGTCAAGGATGACCTCAAGATTTTTGACTTCAGCAATTGGGGGGCTACAGATGTATCAACTGAGATGGGGAAAACTGTGGATGAAACACATCTGGGGAAAAATATCATAACTGCAGTCTTGACATGTTACTTTGAAATGTTTATTAGATAACCTAATGGAGATGTTACATAGGCAGCTATATTTATAGGTGTAGATTTCAGATGAAAGATAAAGTGGAGCTATAACTTTGGTATAAGTTTTAAATATCTATGGTAATTAAAATCGTACTGCTGGAGGACATCACCAAAAGAAAATGTAGATAGTGAACTAAAGACTGAACCCTAAAGCACACCGAAGAGGTCAGGGATAAGAAGAAGAACCAGCAAAGAAGAGAAAAGAGAGTGTGGTGTTCTAATACCACCTCTTGAAAAAAAGAGGAGACAGTTACTAAATGTACAAACATGAGATTAGTAAGGTGGAGTGTGAAATAGACCACTGGGGTTAGCAGTGTAAATCTCATTGGTGACCTTGATAAAGGCTGTCTAAGAATGAGAACATAGCTGGTGACAACAGATGTGGAAAACCTGTGTAATTTCTCTGCAAATAAGTACAAAAACTGGAGTGGAAGCTGGTGGGGGGAATGGAATCAAAATAAGTTTTTTCATTTTCTAAGATAAGAGAAATAATGAAGTTTACATGTCATGTTGATGGAAAAATCCAGAACAGAGGGGAAAAAATTAATGATACAGTACAGAAGAGAGTATTCCTAAAGTAGTACCTTGCGGTAAATGAGCTGTGGTGCCCTGGATAGATTGGTTTTGAATGGGAGCATAGGTATTCCATCTATGGTTACAGATGGACAGACAGAGTAGGTAGGGACAGATGTGGATAACTGGGAAGATGTGATAATGTGAGTCTTTTAGATGCTTCTGTTTTCTGAGTGAGATAAGAAGCAAGGCTATCAGGTGGAAATTATGAGGACAGGGGAGGAATTTTTGAAGGTTTGAAGAAAGGAGAAAGTGGGGTACAGTCGTTTATGCCCTTTATGTTTAAAGTGAGGTCCTTGGGCCAGCAGCAATGGCATCACCTGGGAGGCTGTTAGAAATGCTGACTCGCAGGCCTCAGAACTACTGAATCAAAAAATGCATTTTAACAGGATCCTCAAGTATTTCACATGCACCTTAAAATTTGAGAAGCTCTGGTCTTGACAGTCTGCCATAGTGGAAAGAGCCTGAAGGGTATGAACTTTTGATTCAAATAAACTGAATTCTAACTCTGCCATTTAGAAATCATGTGATTTTCAGAATGCTGCTTAAGCTCTGTGTATAGGTTTCCTCATCTGTAAATTGGGGAGCACTGTTACTATGAGTCCGGTAGAAATAAAGGTGGTGGTGGTGGTAGTTGTTGTGATAATGATCAGTAACATTCACTGAGTGCTCTATCAGTTACAGTCTTGGCAGGAAACAGAATTCACATGGTTTCAGTAAGCCGTTCTCAACTCTGGCTTCATTACCTGCAGAGCTCTTAAATAGCACAGTACGCCCAGGCCCCAACCCAGGCCTGTTACATCAATCTCTAGGGATAGGGGCCCAGGCATTTGTAGTTTTCAAAAGCTCCCTTGGTGATGATAATGTGCAGGAAGAGTTGAGAACCACTGCTTTTAGTGAGTAGATTTTAATGAAGGGACTACTTACAGAGATTTGGGCAGAGTCAAGGAAACAGAAATGGGATGTTGAAGTACTCGGGGAGCAACAACAGAGGGAAGGCATTAACCTTCCAGGGCTGCAGGGACAGAGGGAGCAAGCAGGGTCACTGCGGCAGTGGCGAAAGGGCCACCAGATGGAGTTTCATAATGGAGGGACTGGGTTACTGCCAGAGAAGTAAGCAGAAGAGGGCAGGAAGGAAATTCTCTGGTCTCTCTCTCTTCGTCCCTTCTGGTTCCCTGACACTTCCTCCCATTGGCTGGCCCCAAACTGAAGCTGGCTGGCAAGGGAACCTGGGTGATGTAGTCTTTTCTTTCCTGGGAAGGGACCAGGAGAGAGAAGACTGGAGAATGAATAGTGGGAGGCCTGGGGTTGCTGAGGATCAAATGGAGAATAGTCAGCCCAAGCATTTACCATGGACCAGGCCCTCTTCCAAGTGCTTTACATGTATTAACATTTTAGTAAATGGCTTCATTCTTTTTCATTAGAATCCAGTACTTTTTTATTGAACAAAGGATATGTTCCAGGTCAGTTAATTATTGGAAACAGTTAAATATTTCAAAGTTTTCAGATGCACTATCACCAGAATAGTGCTTTGAGTTGTTCTTCAGTAGTAAGGCTAAAGCCCAGAGCTCAGCATGCACATTCTCTAGGCCTCTGTGTGCCCCTAGTAGATTCTTGGTAGTCATCTGGTTATAGGAATACAATCTGGGTGATGAAACAATTTGCCTTTGTCCTAATGACCCAGCTTTCTAATTTGTCTCAGGAAAACATGATACAGAAAGACACAGTGGGCCCCCAAGTTTAGATCCTGCCAGAATTCAAAGACACATTACATGAACTACATGAAGAAGTCTACAAGACCAACAGTACTTATAAGGGTTCTCTGTCGTAAGATATATTTTGATATAATTAACAACAGTTCTGGGAAAACAGGCAGGAGAGGATGACTGGCTGGAAATAGGCAGGCGAAGAGTTCCATCTGGCAAAGATAGAACACAAAAGATAATCTGGGTCGCATTTTAGAGCTATTGATTAAAAGTTAATCAATAATATTTAAAAGATCTCCTACCGGGAAGAGGGAGTTTTACTATTTTGACCCAGAGAGCCGCTAATGTCAAAGCTATAGTTGGGTCTCAGTTGACTCCAATGGAACACAGTGGATGGGAAAATAAGCAACACTAGTGCAGGTAATGTGTCAGGTAAGGCTCGTCTCCGGCAGCAACCACTTCCCCCTGCAGCGACCCCATTCCACTTATGGATCAAAAAGATGTAGCCAGGGAAAGTGAGGACTGGGATTGGGAACCTGTGGTGGGGGCAGAGCTGAGCCACTGATCAGAAGGAACACAAGTACAATCTATATAGGGCAGTTCTCCAAGTCCCGCTCTCCATCATTTTGCTTCCTCCGATTGCATTCATCATTGCCTTACCAGCGATTAGATCAACCTATTGCCTTTAAAATTTGTTGTAAAGCATCACTTTTGAAGAATGTGTGCTGAGGGAGAGATCATACTTCTTTAAAACAACCTCCTGTCTGTCTGTTTGTCCAATGCAGGTTTCCCAGATGCCTCATTAGAATTTCATTCCAAGACCTGGCTTTCAGACCACATTGAGCAAATCCTTTTTTTTTTTTTTAAGCTTTTTTTTAAATTTATTTTTTTAGTAATCTCTACACCCAACATGGAGCTCAAACTCATGACCCCAAGATCAAGAGTGGCATGCTCTTTCAACTGAGCCAGCCAGGTGCCCCTTGAGCAAATCCTCTTAAAGGTGTTCGTTGGCATATCATCTTGTTAGAGGTTTCTAGGGAAAAGAAAAGTCTACTAAATTCATAGACACTCTTTCCTTCTATTGGAATGCAAGCATTGTGACAAGTCTATGAGAGAGAGAAATTGTTCTCTCCCACCATACCCCAAATGGTTTAGACTGCTTTCACATTCAGATACTCTACTAAAGAGTTAATGAAGACTGTGTCTCAGCACTGGTGGTATTTATTTAACATGCACTATAATCCCAGCTGACACTTCCTAATGAGTTTATTGCTGCTGTGGAGTTAAAGCTCCCCCACTCAATAAGCATAAACTTGAGTGTCAAAAATGAAACATAGGCAGTCCTGATGCTTAAATGGCCTGGATCGATCCTCCAGCAGTCTAACTGCTCTAGTCTGGTGCCCGTCCTCTAATTTGTGCCCTGAAGTATACAGCCGCACTTGATTTAGATGTCAGAATAAGGCAGCACGTCGGCTTGAGAAATCAACTGCAACATTCTAAAAAATTGTTCTGGATAGCTTCACCTTGCAGTGTAAAGATCATTGCTCTCATGTAAACAAGGGGCTAACTAATATTATTCCCATAGACTTTTTTTTGGGGGGGTTGTTTTATCAAAGGAAATGTCCTCACAGTCAAAGCTTGCTGTGTTTTGTGCTTTATCTGTACAGAAAATTCCATTTAGAGAAATTTAATGCCAAAGCTGTAAGATCTGCATTCCTAGAGAATGACTATTTAGGGCATTGTCTTTGAATATGAAGTAAACACACACTCAGAATGTTTGTATGAGGCTCTTTGAATGGCCAAGATATGCTCACTATTCCTAGGAGTCAAAAGGACTCAGACAACTTGAAGATGCATGGCATCTGCAAAACACCACTGTGTTCATAGCTGTATTTTCTGCCTCAGAGAAATCATCTACCATTTCCAATGACATCAAAGACGGTGGTTGAAGAACTAGCAGCAGAGAGGTCGGCCAAATTTCTACTTAACACTGGCAAAACACAAGAGAAGCTAATTATCTCCTTCGAACTTAAAGTGAAAAATTCAAACACTTAGAATTAGAATATAGACTTTAGAAGAGACTTCAAGATCAACTACTTTTTACAACAAAAGATATACAAATCCAAAAAGAAATGAAGTGACTTGTTCAAGGTAAAGAGCTTGCTAAGAGGTAAGGAAAGGACTAGTATTCAAGCCCTATTCCGCAAACTTTCTCTACTAGGTCGACTTTTTACTAGACTGGTGTGGATTTACTTTAATCTTATGATTTCCAGGGAAAGGGTCTTCACTTCCTTTTTGTTGAAGTTTGATATTGTTACAGAGATAACCTTGATGTTCTGACAAAGTCATTAGCAACGCGTTCTTCAGATTTGCTCTTCTTAGAAAGCACGCCTTCCTAAGTTTCTCACTGTATTGGTTTCCTTCAGTTTTCCTGACACATGAGGCATTTTGATAACTGTTCTTTATTCTAAAATATTTATTCATATACAGTGTCCTGCCAATGCATACTTTCAGTTTTAATCCATCCTCTTGGTAGTCAGCAAACTTTTAACCAGAAAACCAGAAGCCGCTACCACTACTCTGGTGATCTATAGTGCAGGCTTTTTGAAATGGAACAACTGAGTATTAGAAATGGATCTCCTTCGTTAAAGTAATGGCTAATCAACTACATAACATGTGCCGGAAGTAAGTTCTCCATGGTGAAATGAGTGGTTTTCAAGCTTCATGGTTAGGCTATAATATTTTAGAGACTCCCCACACTTGCATAAAAAGGGTAAAGGAGTATTGCAGATTCTTCAAATTTACCCTAAAAAATGGCACCTGAGACTGTATTCCCAAGTTGTTCTGTGTACAGACAAGAGGCCAATTATGAGCCTGACTGCACCTTGCTTTAGAATTCCTTCATCAGCCTCAAGTAAATCTGTCATTCAGGGTGTGGTTAGGGCACTGGAAGAAGAGAAAATATCTAGGATGACCAAAGGTCCTGGTTTGCTTGGGACTGAGGAGTTTTCTGGATTGACAATTTCAGTGTTAAAATTGGACAATCCTGAGCAAACTGGCACCATTGGCACCTTACTTACCACATGGTTCTGTGAATTGCTCTGTGTCTGTTTGCTAATAAATGGTGATCTGTGGGTCAGTACTTAGTCTGACACTTGTTGTAATTTTACAATTTACGTGATAAGTTCATTGTGGAAAACCCTGTATTTATAACACCTATTCCTAATTGTTGGGGCAACCAGTACCTATTTTTTAAAAACCTAATGGTTTTGTGGCCAAACTGATTTAGGTGCATATACAACAGATTGAGAGGGGTGGGGAAAACATATTTTAGGTTGTACTGGTCTGGATATTTGTGTACCTATGCAGTTATATAAATATAAACCTGCATACCCAAACACAAATGAAAACGTACCAAAAAACCTATAATAAAGAATGATACATAGGGGCACCTGGGTGGCTCAGATGGTTAAGCATCTGCCTTCAGCTCAGGTCATGATCTCCAGGTCCTGGGATCCGGCCCCACCGGGCTCCCAACTCAGCAGGGAGTCTGCTTCTCCCTCTCCCTATGCCTCTCCCCTTTCTTGTGCTCTCTCTGTCTCTCTCTCTCTCTCAAATGAATAAATAATTTTTTAAAAGAAAGAATGATACATAAACCAAGTATAAATTATCTTATGATCTTGTGGTTAACAGCCATCAAAACCTTAGCTCTTTAATTTATATCACAAAACGTTAGCAAAGAGAGGGAAACTTCAAGGGTCACTCCAAGCAAGGTCTTAAGAATTGTTCAAGATGAATGAAAACCCCTTCACCTAGGTGATGGGGATTAAGAGTACCCTGATCTCGATGAGCACTGAGTAATATATAGAATTGTTGAACCACTGTAGGGTACATCCTGAAACTAATATAACACTGTATGTTAACTACACCGGAATTAAAATTAAACATAAAAAATAAATGACTGAAAACAAAGGTAGCAATAACAGTTTGATTTCTTATAACACAAAGAATCTCCCTTTTACATTTAACATAATAAAAAATACAACTTACTTTGCCTTTTCCCTGAGACAGTGATTATTTGCTTGATTCTGAAACTTTCAAGAGAATTACAGAGAAAGGCAAAATAAAATGCTAAAAGAAGTGAGCGAATTTTCCAAAAAGAATGCCACTTATTAGGTGTTATCGGCTGAGCCTTGGAGAACTTGTCATTTTTCACCCGGGACAATTTATGTCCTAGTGCAATAGCATCACTTACTGACAACCTAACTGAATGTCTGCATTTTAATCTAACGTGGCTTGATGTGATCACTCTTAGATGGATTGAAGCTATTCCCAGTGGTCTACAGGGTCCTTTTGTTTGCCTGGATCTTTCAGTATTTTATTAGCACAGTATTGAGCATGGAACACTTAGGCCCACGGAGGTTGCAGGACTTTTGTTTCAAGGCAGCACTATGGAGATTATTACAGAGAAGATATTATGCTGAAGGTTTCACACTGAAAGGCAGAACAGCTGCAGTGACTCTACTTGCAAATTAAAATCCTAGCTGTGACTTTCAACAAATTAGATGAATTTAGCTAATTGTCTCTACAGTTCATTACTGATGAGTCACAAACTTAACATATTTCTGGCATTTTCACTCTAGGGTATCTCTTTAACAGGTACCTGCTGGGGTCAAACTATATTTTCAGCCTCTTTTTGCTAAGCAGGTCAGGAAAAGCCCTGGATCGCCTTTCTTCTCATCATGGGGCTTTTTGTCCAGCTACACTATGAAAAGCAAAGTTAACACCCAGATCACTAATCCAATCTTTTCCTTTTTTCCCCCTTAGGATTATTCAATACATCCCATACCACCATTCCCAGCCTCACCACCAAGTCACCATCTGAATTATTCACATGATCATCTCATTTGTTCAATTCATTTAGGCTTTTAAGACTGAAGGACAAGAGAATTCTATGAGTTTCAGATTCAGCCTCATAGGGCTTATCATCTCAGAAAAAGCAAGTGGGACAAGAGGTGAAATCAATAACCATCAGTCAGTGATTGAGTTGGAAACTTTATTTCAAGGGAGAGAAAATTCGAGCTCTTGGAGGTTTCTCACCCATTGAACAGGAGTTTGTCAATACTTTTAGTGTGGGTTTCTAGTGGCAAACCAGGGAAATAACCTTGGATTCTGTGGAAGGATCAGGTGGAGATTTGAAATGACATGCAGGGGAATAGAAGGGAAGAATATGGCCCCACCACATACCGTTTCCCCACCTCCCCAATTCCCAGGAACAAGACAGAGCTAAAAAAATTCATTGCTACTTGTTCACAATGTATTGCCTGCTCTTCCATATACATTTCTCAAGAGATTTTCTTTCCCCCTCATCAGTTTCCTGGGATGTTCAGTTTAACCAGATTTCACTGGATTTTAAATAGGGGGTGGGACATATCACTCTGTAAGACTTGTTTAGAGCTTCTCATCCCAGATATGACCCTGTTCAATTTAGGATTTAGCAAGAAAAAAAAATGAGCCACCAAACACACATTTCAGAAAGATTGCCTTGTTCTTTATGTTCACAACTCACTAACACATACTAGGTAGAAAAATGAATTCTCCCCCAACCAAATAACTGCTTTTCATTAACTGGGTCAATCAACTCTAGAGAGCTTAGCTAAATTGAGAACTATATATAAATATATTATAATGTAGAAGTTCTGAGATCTAGTTTAATAACACTCAAATATCTTTTTTTTTCTTTTTCAAGTCATCTCTACACCCAGTATGGGGCTTGAACTCACAACCTCAAGATCAAGAGTTGCATGCTCTAATGACTGAGCCAGCCAGGTGCCCCTCAAATATATTTTTGAATGAGCAGAACTGAATAGTTCAGAGGTTACTCTAACTCTGAGAATGCATTCTTCTCTGACCTTGGCAAGGAGTGCTTTCTCTGGGTGAGGTCCAAAATATTACCAACTCAGGAATTTTCCTGTACTCAACCACATGTCAGCAAGACTGCCAGCTTTAAACACTAGTGTGCTGCACACAGCCTCTGAGCTGCACCCAGCCCGTGAGCCTTCAGATCAGCCCTGCTGCCTCCGTGGTGGCCTCACTTGGCCTGGTATACAGATAGCCTGACTCGGTTTTCATTCTCTGATCTGACTCATTGCCACATGTGTACTGTCCCATACAGGAACTGGAGAACACAGCATCTTATCTCCATCCCAAAGGCCGGTGGGGCTAGCTCCCATGTTAGAGGTCCCATGGGCTGAGCTTTTATATGTAAACTGCTACGGAGAGTCTGGCGTCTTTTAGAGAATCTGGGATAGAAGGGTTCAGCACATTTTTTTCCCCAGAGGTTTCAGAGGTCACTCAGTCTATTTTATAGACTCCCCAGAAGATGGATATTATGACATACCAATAGTTTCTCCCAAAGTTTGAGGAATCATGAAATAGGTCACATCATTCCTCACCATTTCTGAGCCCTGGAGCAGCTCCAAATATAAAAGCCATCTTTCTCAGTGACTGTCTTTCTCTGCTAGTGGTGAGGGACAAAGGACAGAGCACCACATGGATTGTACTAAAATATAAGCCACGTCTATCATGCTATTGCTACTTTTCCTTTTCCAAAGCAGGCATGTCCCATGGAAGCTAAGTGACCAATCCATCTCATGCTGTCCTTTATTCTTAAAAATCCTACTGATTGGCATTAGTTAATACTTTGTTCTGTGTTTGAATGTTACTTTTTTTGAAAAGTATATTGGAAATAAAAATAGGGGTGTTCCCCAGACTCCCATCCCATTTAAAGAAAATCTAATACACAGAAACTCAACAAATTGGTTTGGGATTTATTATTCAATATTAAAAAAGGTTTCTTTACTTTTCAAGAGAGTGTCTACACAAGGTATGTTATGTATTCAGCTCAACTAGTGTAATTGTAGAAAGGTCCCACTTAAAAAATTTCTATACAGCCACTTAAGGAAAAATGTCTATTATTTATGTTGTGATACAACTGGAATGACATTTCTCTGAATTGAATGGCTCAACCGAGCCACAGTCCAAACAGAATAAAGCAGAAGTAAACTATTTCCTGATTTCTGAATTCTTTGCTCTTAGGTTGAATGTGACTTTCCCAGTATCAGGGAGGACATTGATAAACATTAAGGAATTAATGGATTGGCAGGCAATGCAATGGAGGCCAAAGAATGGTGACCAATGGAGGAAAAAGAAAAAAATCTCTTTTTAAGTGTCTCTGAGAAGTGCTCTGGAATCCTGAATACAAGGCTGGGTATACTGATGCCAGAACAATATAGATTAACTCAAGGGAGTTAAAAGAATAGGAACATATATGATTAGAAACTGGGAGAGTGATTTATGGGCAAAGACCCACAGAAATAAATACTGTCCGTATAGGTTACTCGAGCACGAAGCCAAACTTGGAAGTGACAGGTCAGTAATTGAAGAACACAGGAGGGAGAAGAATATTGTAAGGGGGTAGAAAAAAAGGTTAAGTAGGGGCAGTGGAATGGAATAAAATGCCCTTGTTTGTATATTTAAAAGACCCTCAGAGACAACCTTCTGAATTCCAAATTAACTGAGTCATCCCAGTGGTCCCTCAAACTTAAAAAGATCAAAATGCCTAGCCATAAACTCCTGAAATGATTGTGTTTGCAGCTCAGAGAGGAAAAAGTAAAGAATAATGATGCTGGTTAGATGTCGAAAATCTTTCCACTTCCAGATGGTGAGAAATATTAGATCATGAAGGAGGTCCCTGAGGGAATTGACAGAAATCACTGTGAAGCTCTTAAAAATCAGACTGCCCAAAGCAACAGAAAATGCACCAGGGAGAGAAGACCTGTGTTAACAAAGAGATGAAAACAGACAGGGTGATATCCATCATCTCTCCCTTCTCCAAACCGCTACTCCTCCGTGTCACTGATGGTAGCACCAACAACTCTCATTTTCTTTCTTCTCAATTGGCAGCCAGTTGCCAGTTTGGTTTCATTTGGTGCATTTTTTGTCAATTTTGTCCTTCCCATTTACCTTTTACACCACGCCACCCTTTGGCTCTGGAGGTGACGACTCATAGAAATCCTGAATTCTATCTCTGTCCCTAGCATCTCACCTTCCTACCCATTTTTCATACAGATAATCAGATTTATTCTCCTAATGTACAACTTTGATTATGTCACTTCTTTGTTCAAAAAAACCTTTTTCTTAATAGAACTATTCCAGCTAATAAATCATAAAGGTATGATAGAGTATCACCATTTTGCAATCCTTAATGAAATAATGTATCTAACACTGCTCATCAACCTAAAATCATTAGATAAAGAGCTAAAAGGAAGCTTAATAATGAAAGTTTCAGGCCGACATCCGAACCCAGTGATGGGTTTTAGCATGACAAAAAAGAGAGACAAAGTACATCCTGATGGAAGAATGCAATTTAACTTAAGCAGAATCCTTGCCAATAAATCAAAACTGAATCTAACCAAATATCTAGATATAATTACTAGTTTATAGAAAATATAGGGGACAGAGAACGGTATTAAACAAAACTATGGTGGTGCAATCAGCAGAATATAGAATATGGAAAAATTTAAGGGATCTGTGACCCAGTTTCTTCAACTACCTTTCATTTTTTTTTAAAGATTATTTATTTATTTACTCGACAGAGATAGAGACAGCCAGGGAGAGAGGGAACACAAGCAGGGGGAGTGGGAGAGGAAGAAGCAGGCTCACAGCGGAGGAGCCTGATGTGGGGCTCGATCCCAGAACGCCGGGATCACGCCCTGAGCCAAAGGCAGACACCCAACCGCTGTGCCACCCAGGCGCCCCTTCAACTACATTTCAAATGAGAGGCAAAGGGGGAAAAAAAAAAAAAAGAAATAGAAGATGAATTCATAGATCCAACGAGACTGGAGATACATCAACCAAAGGTAATGTGTGGACCTAGTCTAAATTCTGACCCAAACAAATTATATATAAGACATAGTTATAGGCTCATTAGTGACATTTAAAATCTGCTAGATACTTGACGATATAGTATCTGGTAAATTATAGGGGCAGAGGTGGGATTCAGGGGAAAGTAGTGTGGATTTACGTGAAAGAAAATTGACATGACAATTGCTAGAGCTCAGTAATGGTATGTGGATTTCATTATACTATCTTTTGCATATATATATGTTTTGAAATATTCCACAATAAAAAACTTTTTTAAAAAAGTCAACTGACAAATTTGGTATGTCATTTTTGTTGTATCAAGATCACCAAGGGGACTCACTGGCAGAATCCAAGAAAATGCTTTGCTGGAGAAGCGGGCTGTTTAAGCATGGATATTGGATCTTTGTTTTTCTTTTTGGCTCCTTCCATGGGGCAAGAGTTTTAAGTTTGCTGACTCTCTAGGTTTTCTCCCCATTTTCTATTAATTTTGTGGTTGTGTCTTTTTTCTCTACCATAAGCAGCTCGTAAGTTATTCAATATTTGGTGGCAGCAATGATTGGGATTTTGGTTTTATGGTCTGGCCATTTGATGATATCTGTTGGATGGACAAAATAGATCTCTTTGCTGTTAGACGAGAAATAACATAGACTCCAATCTGTTAGTCAACTGTTTATTTGTGAGTTCAATCAATTAAGAATTTTGTGGCCACTGAGTAAGAAAAAAACTCTGGACGGTGAATTTTTGTGTTTCTGTGTTGACTTTGACCTATACTTGAAATGATAAGCTATCTCTCTGCGTGTATGTCTGTAATCAAGAAGACTTTTGATTCTCCTTGTTGAGTATGAAATGTTTTCCTACCTCCAAAGGGTTTAATAAATTAGATTATAATATATCTTGAATTAAAGGAGCTCTGTTCATATTGATTCCTAGAGATACTATTTTCAAAATACTCAGAAAAGGAAGAAATTGATCTTATAAATTTAAAATATATGGGACTCTAAAGAAAAAAATTCTTACAGAAACCACTAGCTCAAAAATATTTTAATATAAGAATACAAGTTCACACAATTAAGATGAATCCTTGGTTTCATAATTCAGGTTTAAGAAAGAAAATAATTCAACTATAAATCTGGGATTTTCTCAAATTTTATCAGCACAAAATATAAGAGAATATTTTTTTGTAAAATTAAAGTTTGTTTTCTCATAAAGTAACTAGTTAAGCTTAATGTTCTAAGTATTTTTTATATATTGGATTATTTATCAAGAAAAAGCTAATACTATATAATACTGAAGACTATGAAAATGTTAGTTCGTGTTCAATTAATTTGAGTCTTTATTCTGAAACTTTTTTTATCACCAGTAATCATATTTATAGTCTATCAGCTTGAACATAATATCCAAGACCCTTAGATAACATAAAGCTTTAGACTAATATTAAATTAATGAATAATCATTGGACACCCAGATAATTTTAAGTATGACTAAATTTTAAAGCATAGTTATTAAACATAATTGTAGCGGATATTCTTTGCCTCTGTGTTTACATGCTGGGGAATACCCATATGTTTGGGTCACATTAATAAATATGTTTAGTTTTTCCACTGTAGGAAACATGTAGATGGGAAGTGATCGGCTGTGAAATATGTGTTATGTGTATTCATGAGTTTTGCTAGTTTGCAAAAATGCTTATATATGACAGATAGATCTTGGTTGTTTACTTTCTAATTTTCCCTGTGAAATAGTACTTACTTTGATAGTATACCAAGAACAATGGTGACGGAGAGGTATGCATATGTAGGGAAAGTAATGGGCTGTGTTTTTGTTTATCAAGATAAAATGAGTTTGTTTTTTTTTTCCTAAAGAGTCTCGTTGTTCCAGAATTCAAAACCTGCAGAGAATAGTAAAAGACAAAACATTACATGGATGCAGAAAGGTATCGAAAGTTTGTAGAAAAGATACTTTTATTTCCTTTGGTTTATAATGTCAGTCTGAAAAGAAGCAATAAAATGTCCTAAACATTTTTATGAAAGTTGAAAGTTGAGTGGGTATTGATGGGTTTATCCATAAGGAAAATTTTCTGTGTATTCTTTATTGCCAAATATTATGTTTATGAAAAACTAGAATTTGGTTTTCCATCTGTTAAAATGGTAACTTTGTTTTAGAGCTCTTAACAAGAAGTTATTCTTCATTTTTTCCTGTGATCTGCCCAGAAGAAATAGACTCCGTATCTTACCATGTAGTCTCCTTTGAACATATTTTGATAAAAATTATTGTAAGGTGAGATTTATCTAAGTTTTCTGCTCTTGTCTAGCTTTCATATTTACCTAACTATGAGTAGTGACCCAGGATCACCAAACCAAATACTCATTAAATAGAAAAGAACAAATAAAAACAAGAAAAAATGATGAATTAGGAAATATAAGGAGAAAAAGCAACAGAAGTGGGAGAAGGAGTCACTTTTTTCTCTCTCCCATTTAGATAGGAAGCTATAATTAGTAGCTTTGGAAAGACATATTATAAAGAAAAATAATTATTGCATATGAAGAGAACCAACTTAAGTTTTGAAAGAGTTTAGAAACAGTTAACAGGAAGGACACCTGGGGCTCAGTGGATTAAATGTCTGCCTTCAGCTCAGGTCATGATCCCAGAACCCTGGGATCCAGTCCAAGAACCTTGCTCAGCAGGGTGCCTGCTTCTCCTTCTGCCTGTAGCTCTCCCTACTTGTGCTCTCTCTCTGACAAATAAATAAAAACCTAAAAAAATTCTTATGATGAAAACTCTGTCCAGTTCTGCTACTGAAGGGAAAAACCTAAAAAAAGCCCCAGTAATAGGCAGTGATACCATATAGTCCTTTATTTTTTTGTCAATATGTTTGGTAAAGCATCTTTTTTAAACATTTATCTATGCCTAAATACTTTATGGCGAGTCCAGAGAAAAGACTGCATACAAAGTTACCCCCAAGTACTATCATCAACATTATGTAGCATTAACATAATATCAACAACTGAGTAATAGTCTGTGGCACCAAGTTTCCTGATGCAAATTTCTTTATAGAAAAATAAAGAAATGAAAAAGAACCCAATATTTTCATGGTGATTAAACCAAACTTACACCAAATCTCTGAAACAAATCCATCAAGCTAGTTGGATGGAATATGGTAGGTCAATGTTATGGCCACTATTAAAAACATTTCTTTTGATAAATACAAGCTTTTTCACAGTAATGTATTACATATTTGCCATACTAGGCTCCTATAATTATACGTAAAAAACAAATTAGGATGTTTTGAGACTTTGAAATTAACTACTCAATTTTATAGAAAAGAAAAATGAAGGACAAAAAAAGTGGGTGACTTATCTAAGGCTACATAGCTAGTTTTTAATAAACTCCAGCATACTGTTCATTTTCTCTAGTCAAACATGGGAATGGGAGCTATGTCAGTTTTTGGAGACTTGGTCCAACTGTTTTATTTTTTCTCTTGAGAAATTAAAAAGACAACATAGACAAAATGACATGAATAGCAATCACTGCTCATACTACAGAAGTAGTAATATTTTTTTCAGATTTACTTCTAGTCTCCTTAATCTTTAATACAATTAAACCTTCCTGAAAAAAACACCCTGTTAAATATCCTCCCAAGTGCTACTTGTTTCCCCTTCCCCTGAGGGTAACCAGTGTGCTGGGTTTGAGATGTAAATTTCTAGGCCAGTGCTGTCCACTAGAAATATAATGTGAGCCAAATGTATAATTTTAAGTGCCTATAAGCCACATTTTAAAAAGAAAAGAAATCAAACCCCCCCCGCACACAAAAAGAATTAATTTTAATATATTTAAAATTATTACCTAATATATCCCAAATATCATTGCAATTGGAAATCAACATAAAACAATGTTAATGTGTTATTTTCACTCCCTTTTTAAATCATAAATCTTCAAAACCAGTGTGCAGTTTATACTTACAGCCCATCTCAATTCAGATTAGTAGCACACCGAGGGCTCGCTTGCCATCTATGGCTAGTGGCTAGGAAATGACTAGCCCAGCTGTCATCCATTTTAAATTGGTTTCTCATTGATATGTATATATATATATATTCACTATATATAGTATTATTTCTGAATTGTGAGTTTAAATTTATATAGGTTATATGCTGCTAGTATCGTTCTCTTCTTTCTTTCTTCAACATAATAAATTTAAGACCTATTTGTGATGATGTATGTAAATCAAATTAATATATTTTAACTGCCATGCTGTATCCCACTGTGTGAGTATAAAACATTTTATTTATTCATTCCCCCACTGACATACATTTAGGTTGTTTTCAACCTTTTAATTCTTATGGATAAATACACAATGGACATCATTTTACTTGTTCACAACCTGCTAATTTTGCTGACTAGGAGAGGGATGTTGAGGGAAATTCAGCAACTTCCTCAATGTCACTAAGGGATATGACCACATATTTCTGACCCGAGGGAAATTACAGGGTAAGAGATTTTCGTTGGGAGGTATTGTAATCAAAATTACTCGAGTAATGTTTCCAAATCATACAACTCTGCTCCCTCACACCTATCCTAACTCCTAAACCTCCATACCAGTTTAGAATCTACTAGAAGATGAGGTAGTGATAGTATTGAACTTTATCTGAGCCCTGGGGTTTCAAGAAATCTCCCCATTTCTTTATATTCTGGGAAATGGCTAACCCCAAAGGACCATGTTGCCTTTGCATATTCCAAGATAAGAATGTCCTGACTCCTGAATCCCATAAGACTAACTGTCCATTTTTCTTCCTGATGCCTTCATTTATTTGCCACTATAAAACCTCACATTTTCTCACAGATTTTCTTTTCATCTTTGAGATGTTCCTCATTAAAGATAGTTACATCTATTGCATTAGCTTGAAAAAAAAATCATCTCCTTAATTTATAGTACATGTGCCTTTCACAGTTGGGGTGCCATTACTTTGGACAGTCTTGCACCCTGTTTTCATATCCCCATTTGCTCCACCCAGGATAAGAGGTCAGTGAGTCTGACTTCTCATGCCTTGCTCTGCATTCTTGTCCACTGGCAGCATGCCAAGGATTTGACTTAGAGTCTTTTGAGTATTCAGGTGATTTCTGGTTCTGGCTTCTTTGGTTTCATGTTTTGACCATTTGGTGATCTCAATAAACAGATCAATGGTTGATAGAGATCGCTCTCTGGGGTGAGAGACAACAATAATCTGGTTTGTGGACCTTTTCTGTTTGTTTGTCTACCTGTCTATATAGAGCTCAAATAAATTAAAGATTCATACCCACTGTGAAGAAAACAGATCTTTGATATGAACCAGTGAGTTTTGTAATTATGTGCTTGTGCTTGACTCATGGCTGAAATTTTAGATTTGAAGCTATAAGGTGTTGCTATGCCCGCATGACGATGCGTCTGTAATTCAGAAAGGCTTTTACCTCTCATTGTGTGATGTATAATACTTCTCTACCTAAAGATGGTATTACCAAATCAGATTATACAATTTCTTAAAGGAGCTCTATTCTGATGGCTTAGCAATAAGTTAGCACTTAACGTAAATTGAATATTCCTCATATTCCCAGAAATTAAGGAAATCGTGTCTCAGATACTTGAATGTGCTACACTAAAAGTTATCTTTATAGAAAACAACTTGGATATGCTTTAGGAATTCAAGTTCATATAATTTTAGATAAAGCTTTGGCAAACAAAACCCATTTAATATTTTTCATTTAATGAAAATAGCCATGTCTTCTCTGATTATTGTTAAGAATAATATATACGTAGATTTTTGTTCTACTTGGAAATGTTCTGCATGAACTCACACAGGTTTACTGATTGATTAAGCCAGTATCAGTAATGTTTAAGATTGTTAATGTTTAATATATGAAAAATGTAAATTTGTGTTTAGCCAGATAAAGTCATTGTAATAACAAACTTTATTTTAAAGGTAATTATGTTTTATAGTATGTCAGCAGGATGATAATTTCTAAGATCTCTAGGAAACTTAAAACCTTGGATTTATACTAAATTGAGTTAATTAATAGATAATAATTGAATGCCCAGATCACTTCAAAGTAAGATGGAACACTGAAACATGAATATATAAGCATAATTTTATGTACTTTTTGCCTTTTATTTTATGTGTTACAGAGGGACTGTACATTTGAGTTTGTCAATGAACATGTTCATTTTTACCATTTTGAGAAGTTGTATTCTAAGGATGTGTATGGCTGTAAGAAGCTGTGGGAAGTATATTAACGAGCTCAGCTCATCTGCTGAAAAGTACTGGCATGTGACAGACAGTTCACAGCTCTCTGCCTCCTAGTTTTCTCTGTGAAATGGAAGTTACGGAGGTTAAGTAATATATGAGTGAGACTCTAATAGGAGCCGTAGCAGCAGGACAGTACAACCTCTTGGGCAACGTGTGTGGGATGTGTTTCCATGAAAGAAAAAGAGAGCGATTTTGTTCTAAGGTAAAATGACTGGGTATTATCTTGTAGGACAAAACCAGAAGGGATGTAGAACGTTCATGGAAAGGAAATTTTATTCACCATAGTCAAAGCTAGCTAAGGTTTGATGGGTTTATTCATAAGATTTTCAAAAAAGAGCTTATGTTTACATTTGTCTGCTTTACTAAAGGATTATTGTAAAGGCTTATTTTTTTAAGTGAATAATCTTATAGAATGGAGATTGATAGTCTTCTTGAACAAAAAGGGGAATGATAACGAACTTTAGTCCTACACCCCTTTGTGTTCTGGGTAATGGCTAACCACAAAGGACCACCCTGCCCTCCCCTGTTCCAAGATAAGAATAGCTTCCACCCTCTTCTCCAATTCCGTTAAGACTCAACTGTCCCTCCTTCTCATGACTCTTATTTGCCTGCCTCTGTAAACCCCAGCTTTTCTCCCTCTTCTTTGAGACAATCTTTATTAATGAATGGTCTCCCTAGTGCGATAAATAGTCTGAATAAAACCCACCTCCTTAATCATCCCGTGCCTTTTGCCTTTCATAGGGCTACAATCCTTAAATTAAGTGACCTTGGCAAATTAATAAATGTAACAAGCAATGCATGTAAAAAAAAAGATGACAAAATGATCTATTTTGTGATGACTGTTATGGAAATAAGCCTTAGAGAAAGATTTGAAGGTAAAGAAGGGAAGAGGAAATTTAGCCTATTTACAGCAGCCCCAAGAAAACCAAAACGCTCCTCCATATGCACCACCCCCAAGGGAGGTCAGAAATAGTCAGAAATAAGGAAATTATTACTGAATTTCCAATACCAAATCAGACATTTTTGAAAATAGCTGAAATAGAAGCCCTCAATTCAAGTCCTTCTCCTGTAGGAACTAGAATTTTTGATAGAGGTTTAGTAAGCTCCAAAGGGCTAACAGCCAGGAAGGACGCATAGCAGACCCTTTATGTCATGAACCACAGAGAAAGGACTTACGAGTAATGATCAAAGAGCAGTTTCCTACCCCCAAGGTACAGAGGTTCATCCAAAGCAGGAAGGAAGAATCAGGGGGTCAGGAATAATTGGTTGGTACCTTAGAATGAATCCACAGTTGAAGATGGATTATGTAAACATTGGTAGAAATCCTAGGTCCTAGGTCGCCCGGCCTACCAGGGTGTAGCCTGAGGAACTGAAGGCCTCAGAAAAGAGCTCCAAGTCCGGTGGAAGCTCACAGAGGTATCTGGGAATCAGGGGATTAATGTGAGCACCCCAATGTGTGTGTGGGGGAATCAGTGATGCTAAGAATTCCCCAGCCCCCAAAGAGGAGCACAGAAGTGCTAATTATCTTTTCTGTTGGGTTGAGGTGATGCAGAATGATCTCTGAGGTCCAGGCCAGGGTCTCAGATAACTACAGCAGATATGGCAGGACCAAAAATGGATTACCAAGACCACGTGAGACACACTACACCTCAGTGATGGTCAAAGAGGACAGAGTGTAGCAGTGGGCCAGACAGCACTCATCTGACCCCAGGACAGTAAGTCAGAATAAGTTAGCCATCTTGATATTTACATAACATCAGAGAAAGCGAGCAAAGTAGAGAAATTTCTAGGTTGAGTCAACAGACACAGAAAGATATAGTTTTAATTGGTAATGAAATCATGACTTTGAATTGATATGATGAAGTTTTTGCCTACATAATGGAAATGGGTACTTACAAGCTACATTAAGTTCGGTTTAAAAAAAAATCACATCTTTGCACACCTGCATCTATGAATGTAAAATGTTATTACCTACTGTGAATTATAGATGAGTAAAACTAGCCAAGAAACAGGAAGGAGAGATTGTATTCGATTGAAATAAGATTGATCACAGAATAAGAATGACTATCAGAGCTTTCTGGAACCTGATCCCAGGCAAAGGTCAAGGACAAAGGAATTTGATTTTAAGAAACAGCATGATACAAGGTTCATAGAACTCTTCTCTAAGATAAAAAAGCACAGGACAAAAAGATGGCAGATTCTCTACATCCGAGTAGAGGATATTTCTTTTTCTCTGGCTCCAGGATCACCAGGCAAACCTCTGCATATGATATGCCTTCCTTGGTAGATGATCTAACTAAAAGGGTTATTCTCCGTGTAGGGTTGGCCTTTCCCACATATTGTAACCTAACAATCTGGACGCCAATCTGGACAACTGTAGTTCCATAGATATGAGTGTATTTGTAGGAAAAATGTGACCGAATATTTGAAATTCAGTATAATCCTTGAAAGTCCAGGCTGTCCAGTTACTAGATTCACCCAGATAACGGATCACAGCTCTCTGGCCAAATACTCCTCCTTCTGAACATAAATAAAAGAGCAGTCTGGCTTACAGACTGTCCCCTGGATTCTTGGTTTTCATGAATTAGTTTACTGAAATTAATCATCCTTAGATTTTTTGTGTAAGTTGGAAGATAGATAGGTTTTGTTTTGTTTTGTTTCAGACTATCTGAAACCCACATACATGCACATTGCCCTGTAATATAGTGATGGTTTCACCTCACGCTCCTCACGTTCTCTGGATCTTGATCTATAGGTTATACATACTCGGAAAAATCCTTCACACTGAAAAGAAACTGCTAACAGTTTGAAATGCGTATCTCTTAAAGGCGGAGCAACTCTTAACATTAAAATCTGAACCGGTGGAAAGAAATGCTAATAATGACAGAGCAGGCTGCATCCAAGTGGATGAGAGAAATATCTGGGGACTGCAAACCTTACCAGACCTGCTTAAAATCATACTACCTAATTGGTAATCTCGTCCATGTATAACTTGGCCCTGATGGGACCAAACAAACATTTTTCTGGTTAGGTATCAAAGTTAAGCTTTTGGGAAATGTAGATAAAAGTGTAGTGCATTTGATGGAAGTTTGGAAATACATACCATAGTGTATATTATGTAGTCAACTGATATTCATGATCATTTCCTAAACAGAAACAGAACTTTAAGGAACAGTTTTTTATGCAAAAAGCAGGATAGATTGGAAGGCACAGGGGTTGAAGTCAGACAACCTAACTGTAGCATGTTTTCTAATGGTGCTTCTAAAAATCTGTTCATAGACTCCCTATGAGTCAAGTTTCTCAATACAAGAAAGACTGGCTCTTCCTAACATAAAATTCTGTTCCTGTGGTTTCTTGCCTAATGATGGCTTAGCTACAAGTATACAAACTTCAGTGAAAATCTTGATGCGAACAACTTACCTTTCATTGAAAGAGGGAAACAATCTCCCTGCTACAGCAACAACTCTGGCAACATAAGACAGTACAGCAACAACCCTGGTACCTTCCCAATGGGACAAACACAAGCAGACCAAGTCTATTACACAGTCTCCTGGCAGGAGCTTTCGCGGATTAGGAGACGGGCCCATCCTCTGATCAGAACATGATGCTAGCACCTGCATCACTTTGCTCTGAGCCTTCTGCCCTTCTTTTTCTTCTTTCTCTTTTTAAATTACTTCAGGAGCCTTGTTCCATTAAAATACACTCAATCTGAGCAACCTCTGACAAAGATGTATAGGCCCCTCATGCAGGCTAATAATTTAACATCCCAAGCAGGCTAATACACTTGCCCCTTCAAACTTGTATTCTTGGATCATTTGTTCACATTTAATTGGAGGAGAGGTTGAGAGTAGCCTGGGGGAAGGACAGAGAAGGACTCCAGCAGCAGACAGCTGTGCTCAGACTCTCCCCCTTGTTCTGTACAGTCATTTCTGGCCCCAGACACGTATACACACCCTCGGCCAGACAAAAGCCCCTACCTTTCTCTGCGCTGACCGTTCCTAGTAAGTTAAATAAACATCTTGTTTCTGAACCATGACCCCAGGGGGGTCTTAACCCCTTTTCTAAAAGGTTTCTGAACCTCTTAGAAAAGTAGGGATCATCTAATATCCACAGTTTCTCCATACAAGATAGAGGCTCTTCCACTTCCTAGCTGTGTGACTTTGGACAATTATTTAACTTCTCTGTCCCTTAATTTCCAAATCTGTAAAGCAGGAATAATAATACTACTACCTACATCATAGGGTTACTGTGAGATTTAGAGAAGTTAACAAACTTAGTACATTTAGAACAGTGCCTGGCACAGGTTGAACTGCAAATGAACATTTGCTATTATTAGTAGAGTATGAAGAAGAATTTGGATGATTACAATTTTCCCAATCTTCTTTCATTTTCAGAAACATTCAATCACTCTAGTAATATCTGTTGCTCCACAAGATTGGCATTTTGGACATCTGCACGGTTGGCCCAGTCCTTGATCCGGCTCTGAGTCCATAATAGATAACCATGCCGAAGCGTGATATAAGAAAAAAGTAGTTAATTAAATTAAGCAGAAAATGTACTGTCTTCTCAAAGTGCAGAACACTCAGATGGATATACACAGCCTTTCATGGGTATGGGAAGAGTTAGGACAAAATCACTGGTGGTAGCAGCATGAGGTGGAGGTCAAGGGCTGGGGACTGTTAAGAGAAAACATACCCAACCTCTGAAGGAAATACAATCACTGTCTTGAAGAGATATCTGCACCCCTATGTTCACTGCAATATTATTCACGATAGCCAAGACATGGAAACGACCTAAGTGTCTATCCACAGATGAATGGATAAAGAAAGTAGGGTATAGATACACGTGGAATGCTGTCCACCCATAAGAAAGAAGTAAATCCTGCCATATGCAACAACATGGATGGACCTTAAGGCTATTTCTAAGTAAAATAAGTCAGTCAGAGAAAGACAAATAGTGTATTATCTCACTTATATGTGGACTCTAAAAAAAAGCTAAACTCAGAAACAAGGAGTAGGATGGTGGTTTACAGGGGCTGAGGGGTGAAGGGGAGATGTTGGTCAAAGGGTATATACTTCCAGTTATAGGTTCTGGGGATTTATGTACAGTCCGGCAACTACAGTTAACACTACTGTATGACATACTTGAAAGACGCTAAGAAAGTAGATATTAAATGTTTTTACTACAAAAAATGGTAGCTATGTGATGTATAATAAATAATAGATATATTAACTAGTCTTATTGTGGTGATCATTTCACAATATATATGTGTTAACAAATTATCACCTGTACTCCTTAAACTTACACAACGTTATATGTCAACTATATCTCAATAAACTTGGGGGGGGCGAGAAAATGTACTCAAACCTACATATTCAAATACTGACTAACACATGTATCTCTTAAGAGGCTATATACTTTTTTCAGTGATGCTGTTATATTTGAAAACATTTTTGGAAAAATGGAAATTTTCAGAAAGCCAAATTACAAGGCATACATGAAAATAAATCACCTTTTTATTTTTTTACTCCAACTTCTGTTGGGCAGGGGCTTTTTTTTCCCACTGTATTCACTAGATGTGACTCTGGAAGCTTTTTGGCTATTTTTGAAAAGAAACTTGGAAGTCAAAATTTCTATTTTTCTACCACTTAGGCTGTCCAGATCTCAGTTCTGAGAGTGGCAGCAGCATCGGAATAACTTATATTTTAGATCACGATATAGAATTTCTACAGTTTTCATTAAGAACATAAACTGCATTACTTTGTAGTCATTTTATCGATCTTGTGTATTATTAAATCATTGTATTTTGTAGGTAAATCAAACTCAAAGACTCAGGATCCCACCCCCCAAAAATGAATAAAATGAAATCAACCATGTTTATTCCACAACAGCAGTCTAAATTTTAATGAGAATATTTGTAAAGTAATTCGGAGCTCTTATTCTGTGAATGCAAATCATCAGTATTAAAGTCAGCAAATAAAACAGCTGCCCGTGACAGAGACAGGCAAGGTAAAGGTTCTAAACAAGTGCTTAACGAAAGTGTTTGAGGAGCTATTTCTGTTCTCCACCTTGTAGCAGCTAATTTATCCTTCATAGCACATTTCTTGACAGGAGTGGAAACACACTACTCTGGGAATGCTGACTGCATTATGGTGAAGTCATTTGTGACTGCTAAGTGGCTTGCATCCTAGTAGGACTGAGAGATAGCAGAACTGCATTGGCCCATGTATTTCCATCAGAGATTCTGCTCCGTAGACTCTTACGTATTTATCATTACAGTGTCACCCCTGAAGAGGTACTCAGCTAGGTTTGCTTTCCAATTCCCACTGGTATGAGTCTGTGGAAACACAACAAGCAGGGCACATATATGGAGATGGCAGGCCTTCGGAAAGTAACAAGGAAAATCCACGGCTTGTCATGCCTGGTACCAAGCCTGTTTAGAAATTGTCAGGAGTGTGCATGAACCTGCAGACTGCTGCACAAGCATCTAGTTGACCTCTGCAATGGCGAAACACTAGCCAGAAAGTAGGAGATAGCATAAAGTCAATACTTGGTAAATTTTAGACACTGAACACAATTATCATATGGTTTCACTCATTTATGGAACATAAGAAGTAGGAAGATCGGTAGGAGAAGAAAGAGAGGAAGAAAGGGGGTAAACAGAAGGGGGAATGAACCATGAGAGACTACGGACTCTGGGAAACAAACTGAGGGCTTCAGAGGGGAGAGGGGTGGGGGAATGGGATAGGCTGGTGATGGGTATTAAGGAGGGCACGTATTGCATGGAGCACTGGGTGTTACACGCAAGTAATGAATCATCGAGCTTTACATCAAAAACTAGGGATGTAATGTATGGTGACTAACATAATATAATAAAAAATATTATTAATAAAAAAAAAGTGCCACCAACCAGTTCTATCAGTAAAATCATGTTAGCTCTTTCTCTTATTTTATTAGGAAAACAAAAGTTTTCAATAGCAAAATCCTTTAACATAAAGCCTCATGTTTTGCAAGATTAATAGCTTCAGTATGGCTCTTTCTTGCTAGAAAATTAGGAAGACTATAACAGAATACAGGAGAATGTTAGCCTTATTCACTCAATTAACAACAGTTACTCCACACTTGCTATGTACCAGACAATATAATAGCGCTGGAGAGACAAAGTAAATTAAGACATGAATACGGCCCTTGAAGCGCTTACTGTTTCAAAAGAGACAGATAAATAACAATCCCACATGTAAGGGGGGCTGTACACAACAGGAAGTACATCCTCTAGGTTTGAGGACAACCAATTATGTGGGGCAGTTAATCTTCATAAAATAATTTACATTTCACATAGCTTAAAGGTTGAGAATTCACTATAAAGAGTTAGGGGAAGAAGAGTCTAGAACAGCTTTCTCTGGGGTTGAAAGCACAGAAACACTTGGCATATTGGGAAGTGGTATAGGTTGAACTGTGTCCCCCTAAAATTCATATGTTGAAGTCCTAGCCTCAGCACCACAGAAAGTGACCATAACTGGAAAGAGGGTCATTGCAGATGTAATTAGTTAATTTAGGATGAGATTATACTGGAGCAGGGTAGACATCATATAATGGGGAAATTTGGACAAAACAATCACACAGGGAGAACACTGTGGGGATGCAGCCAGAGCTCAGGGAGGTCCAGCAGAAGCCAAGGCACACCCAGGATCGCCAGCAACCACAGAAGCTCGGGAAGTGGACTGGGTCAGATTCTCCCTCATGACCCTCAGAGTTGTGACCATGCTGCTAGTTTCTGGGTCTCAGACTTCCAGCAGAACTGTGAGACAATTCATTTCTGCTTTTTGTTACCTGGTTTGTAGTACTTTTTAAAGACAAGTTTAGGAAATGAACACAGTGGGAATGGCAAGAAGTTCTGTTTGGTTGATTGTGTAGGTGTGAAGTGGAGAGAAGAAGGATAATAAGGGAATGAAGCTGGAATGGAAAGGGGACTAGGTCCTTATCCAGAGTCTTTTCTGTCAAACTGAACAAGGCCATCTCAGGTTTGTTGATGAAAGGGATCAGCGATTTTTAATGAAGGGATAAAACTCTGGGGAAGGTAAGAAGCTGGAGGCTTAAACAGGTGGCAGAAACCATAATAAAGAGTCCTTGACCCAGAGTTCATGGACTCAGACAAAAGATAAGAAGATTGTGAGGCCCTTGCAATTTCAGGCAACATTTTGTGTAGTCATGAATCATTACAGCCTATTAGTTAAGCACACATTTTGAAGTCAGGCATCGATTTCAAATCCTTATTCAAACACATACTAGCCTAAGGCCATCATCAAATTATTTCTCTTCCCTAAGGCTCCGTTTCCTCAACTAAAAAAAGGGGATGACCTCCTACTATACATTGCTTATGAGAACATAATGGTATATTGTACGTAAAGTACTTAATACAATAACATAGAGTAAGTGCTTTTTTATTGTTTATTTTCATTTTCCGTGTGCAGGTGATGCCTCAAGATTGAATTCATAGAGATCACTATCACATTAAGGTTTTGGTGTTCTCAAAGCCCATCTCACTCTCTCTTTTCTTATTATTCTGTTCTGTTAGTCACCATACAGTACTTCATTAGTTCCCAATGTAGTGCTCCATGATTCATCGTTTACGCACAACACCCAGACAAAGCCCATCTCTTAATGGAGAGTATGGCAAACAAAGTTAAGGATTTAAATTTTAGATCCATATTAAGATTGGCTTAAATAGGTAAAATAAATGATGTTTCTTTGTTATGAACACACTGCTAATCTCAGTGAATGGACTATTTTAAAACTCAGCATTAATAATAATTCTGTCAGCCTGATAGTTACCAGAGGGGACAGGAGCAGGAGGGAAGGATGAAATAAGTGATGGGGATTAAGGAGCACACTTGCTGTGATGAGCACTGAGTGATTTAAAAAAAAAAAGGCTATTCTGAAAAAATCCAGTAAATAATAATAATAATAATAATAATAAAGTTCTGGTTAATTGGGCAAAGTTCTTTGAATTTTGGGGGCTAAAGTGACCAACAAAAACTGTCTGAGAAACAGTCACATACATGTTAAATCAGTAAACAAGTACGTGTGTGTGAATGTTTGCATGTACAATATGGCTAGGGCCAGTTCAACATTATCAAGTATAGTTGATTGACCACTGAGATACAAGTCTTGACAAATCTGTTTCAGAAGAATGATCTATGGTGGCTAACATTCAAATTCACACTAACAGATTGCAATGAATTTATGTTCCAATACTTTACATATCCCACAATTTTAAAGTAGCTTTTAATTGGAGATGAGTGGGAGTCATGTTTAAATTCCAGATTGTAGTTTTGATTATATCATAAATATTTAGGGCATCTGTTAGTGAGGATTAATCCTCCCCCATCTTTTTTAAGACAAAGGCTTTTTATACTCCTAGTTGTGGAAGAGAGAAAAAGCTACTATTTCTTTTATTGAGTACCTGGCGCAAGATCATTTGCTCATTGGAGTCAGATTAAAGCCAGTCTGACACAAAGCTTTTATCTATGACATCTCACTGTCTTTCCAACTCTGTATTAATAACATGAAGATAAGAACAAAGAGAAGGAGGATTAGTACTTCTTGAGTACCTACTAGTACTAGACATTTTGGCATGGATAATCTCATTTCGTTATCACTTATTACCTCCATTTTTCAAAGTTTACCATTTAACATGGGATAGAGTCAGGGTGACTATCCAAGTTTTCTGACTCCAAGTTCACTGTTCTTTCCGCTACACAATAGAAGACTGCCTCCTCAACTCCCCCCAAATATCCAAGTTTAGTTTTCTCTCTTCTGACATAATCTCGTAAATTGTACTTTACTGTCTTAGATTGGGTTCTCACAGATATAGACCTCATATCAAGAACTTGAGTGCAGAGTTTCTTTGGGAGGTAATTCTAGGCAGGATCCTTAGGGAAGTGGGGAAGTGAAACCAGTAAAAGGCATATTGATGAGCAAATTACCACTGGAGGTAACTGGGATCCAATCCATGGGCATTTCTGGGAGACAGCTGAGTTGGGTTGAACTAGCAGGGGTATCTACCCACTAACTTCCGTTAATAGTTGAAAGCTGTTCCTGGAAGCAGTTAACTCCCTGGGTTTTATAGTTGGGTGGCCACAGAAAGCCCTCAGGCAGAAAGCTGAAGGTGCCTGCCTTCTGAAGTCCTGGGGGAATAGTGAGTTCCCAAAAGATGGGAGTGGGGTGCAAAGATGCACGGTGTTTGCTACAATTATTGTCCTCATTTTATAAGTATGGCAGCTGAAGACCAGAGAAACTGTGTCTTGTCTGTCTTACTCAAGCGTTGTGAATTGGCTAACAGTGGACTCTGCTAGACCAAGCGAATGTGTTTCTAATGGTGAGAAAGGATGAATGTATAACTTCTCTAGGGTGTTTCCCTACTAACACAGTCTGTCTTCCAAGTGAGGAGTTAAGTTATTTTTACGTCCTCATACTGTTTCCTTTCAGTTATTAGCTTTCATTTTATCAGCTCTCCCTAACTTGTGAAACAGTCAGCGTGGTCTCCTCTCTGCCTTCTTATGGTATTACCCCCACCCCAGACCCATTTTAACTTAGTCAACTCTGTAAAGACTCTGTCTCCAAATGAGATCACATTCTGAGGTACTGAAGGTTATAACATCAATATATAAATTTGAAGGTAATATAATCCAGCCCATAACAGTACTTACAGGAAGAAGTAAATTAGACCCAAAGAACTGATGATTTATTTTCAGTTTTTAGGGTTAGGAATAATCTTGGGTTTTTGGCATTTAAAATAATTGTCATATTTTTTTAAATTTGACATTTTGAAATTCTGAAAGATTAGTCTTACAAGTAAAATGTAACACATATAACTGAGTCATTATTTTAGACTTGGATTTTAAGTTAAACAGTATAAGTTTTTGGCTTAGTTTATAAATAACATTAGAACATTTTTGAAGAACTTAGATTCTCTATATTTTTAAAGTATAATTTAATAGATTTACATGCAACGTCAAAGTAGATGGGAAAGTTTTGCTTGCTGAACATTTATTTAAAATATGTGAAAATAGAATCTATTATGTTACATTTATAAATGAAGTTTAAAACATTTTAGGAGAGTTTAGCCAAGTTTGTTAATGGGACAGAATATTTAGGAGAATATAAAAATATTAATCAAAGTTTCCTTGGAAGCGATTGTTAAATGTTACTAGATTTATAACTATAATAATACTATTTTTAGGTTGAACTTAAAAGCTTAAGGGAAAATGAAGTTTTTCAATTTTTCACTTTAATAAATTGAATATTAATCTTTTAAAAGCAGCCACCAATAGCATCTCTTGTGCATCAATCTGCCCTCAAGAATGCAAAAATCTCATTTCAGGACTAAGAATCTCATGTGAAAAAGAGCTACATTTTTAACTTAAAACTATGGTTTTCTCTTATTACAAAAGCAACACATACATATTACGGAAACATTTGAAACATCTAAGAACATTTTTAAAGATTTGAAGACACTAATGAAAAGATAATAAAACAAAAATTATATAATCCAAGAGATAATTACAGTAAACACCCTTGTAGGAAGCATCTGCAGATGTCAGTGTTGTCAATGTGTGGTTTCCACACCAGGGCAGCAGCAGCACCTGGGAACGAGTTGCAAGACCAACACTCCCCACTTCCCTCCACCCTCCAGACATACTGAATGAGGTTCTGGGAGAGGGGCCCCGCAATCTGGTTAGAGCTGTCCCTCCAGGTGAGTCTGTTGTAGGCTAAACTTCGAGAGCCACTGACACATGTCATAATTGTTTCCACAGCATAAACACCGATGAACGATACTGTTTGCACAAAGGATTTTTTTGTGATTTGGTTTATTGTTATTATCATTATTTTTACTAAACCTTAGACTTTACTTAGATTGCACCAGTTCTTCCAATAAAGTCCTTTTCTGTTCCAGGAGCCAGTACAAGATCCTATATTACCTTTAGTCATCATGTCTCCTTTGTCTCCTCAGTTCTGTGACATTTAGGTTTTCCTTGCTTTACAAGACCTTGATATTTTTGAAGGGTATTTGTGAAGTATTTTGTCGAATGTCCCTCATTTGGGGTTTTCTCATGCTCATGAGTGGGGTTATGAGTTTCAGGGAACAATACCAGAGAGGTGAGGAGCCCTTCTCATTGCATCCTATCAGAGGGTATGTGATATCATCATGATTTATTACTGGTGATGTTAACCTTGACCACTTGGTAAGAGTGGTGTCTGCCAGATGTCTCCACTGTAAAGTTACTATATTTCCTTTTCCATACTTCATTCTTTGCAAGCAAATCACAAAGTCCAGTCAGCACTCAAGGGAAGGGACATTAAGCTCTACCTCCCAAAGGGAATAGTACCTCCATAAATTCTTTGGAATTGTCCTGTAAGAAAGATTTCCTCTCCCCCATTGACTGATTGACTGATTGATTTACATCTGTATGGATTCATGGACATTTGTTTTATTCTTTGGATTATAATTCAATACAACATTTATTTATTTCTTCCTTATAGTATTCTAGCTTTGGCCAACTCTTTCAGATTGGCTTCTATGTTTTTCCAGCTTTACTGAGGTATAATTCACCAGTAAAATAATAATATATTTAACATGTACAGCATGATGATTTGATAGGCATATATATAATGAAAGGATTCCTACCAAGTTAATGAACACATCTATCAGCTCATTTAATAGCTTTTTTAGAGGAAGGGGGTAAAAACACTTAGGATTTATTCTCTTAGCAAATTTCAATTATATAATACAATATTATCAACTATTGTCACCATGCCATAAATTAGATCCTCAGACCTCTTTCAACTTATAACTGAAAGTTTACTCTTTTACCAACCTCTTCCTATTTCACCCTCTAGCCCCCAGCAACCACCAATCTACTCTCTGTTTCTATGAATTTGACTTTTTTTCCCCCTAGATTCTACGTGTAAGTGATACCATGGAGTATTTGTCTTTCTCTGTCTGGCTCCTATGTTTTTTGTTTATCCTTCCTTACTTCTGGCACTACAAGATGTCCCAGGGTTCTTATTTGGTATTTTCCACACCCAGCCCTGTAATCAATCATTTCTCTTGATTCCTTTAACTGGAGAATTGTATTCAGTAACCAAGATCTGGGGACCGTGTGTGTTTGTTGCCACTATGGTATTACTAATCTTAGACCCTTTCATGGGCAGAGCTAGGAAATACATAAATTTTTAAGGATTCCAACATATATTGCAAAATTGTTCTCTTTTTTTCTAGCTTACATCATCCCACTAATGTATGATAAAACAAGTTTTCCTCTATGTTTGTAGAAAAGGATCATTACGATTTATTTTATTAAAACTTTACCAATTCGATAAATTCTAAAAAATGGTATACCCATGCAATTTTTATTTCTGGGTTAGTTAAATATTTTCCACATATCCACTAGGCATTTTACTTTTTCCTTTTATAAATTACCTCTCTGGCATTTGCTCATTCATTTTTCTACTACTGGTCATTTACTAACTATAGTAAAAGAAACCATTTAAACTTAATGCTATTCAGATATTAAGGTAAGAGAAAATGACATACTAATAGCCATGTCTAGAAAACCTCATGACTTAATTATATTTAGAGAATGAAAGAAAAGCTATTTAGTTATCTTTTTGACCTGAAGCTCACCTGGAGAGACAACTGTTGGAACAAATTCCAGAGTGGAATAAAATATTGAGACATCTCAGGTTGACCTCCCGTTGCACTGGTAGCTGACAGCAGTCACTAGCATCCTATGAGTTTGTATGAAGTATGGACTGATTTTAAGTTCTGTGCTCTTGTAGAAAAAGTCATGATTTAGTTGTGTTTGTGGCCGGATTTATCAGGATTGGCAAGCTGCATGAACTCTTTCTTCTGAACCTACATGGGGCACATGAATTTTGCAATACCTGCAAAGGAATATTAAGACAGAGTTTGAAGTTTAAACGTGTGGTATGGAGGATTATAATCAGGATATTTCATTTATATTACAGTTACTTCAAGATAAGATATTCAAGAGCAGTTATATAATTTAACATGGGCTTGGGAAAAAGAAGATAATGGGCATTTGAGGTACAAGACTAGGTCGATTGCCTAGAATAGTATCTTAGGGCACTCAAGCCCTCAAAAACCTGGCAATACCTTCCCTCTCATTTACTTCATCCACCACTCTTTGCTCCAGTCACATGGAGGTAATTGCTAACTTTTGACCATGCCAGGGAAACACAGGGGCATTTGCACACATTGTTTTTTCTGCCTAGACCATTCTTTCTCCATGTATCCACAGGGCTCCCACCATCTGCTCTTACAAGTCTGCTCAGATATTACCTTCTCAATAAGAACATCCTGACTGTGGTGTTAAAATGACTGGGGCGCCTGGGTGGCACAGTCGTTAAGCGTCTGTCTTCGGCTCAGGGCGTGATCCCGGCGTTGTGGGATCGAGCCCCACACCAGGCTCCTCCGCTATGAGCCTGCTTCCTCTCCCACTCCCCCTGCTTGTGTTCCCTCTCTCGCTGGCCGTCTCTATCTCTTCAAAAAAAAAAAAAAATGAAATCTAAAAAAAAAAAGATAATCCCTCACTCTCAAATCTCTTTGTTAAGATAATGCTAGCAGCTATAACAGATAAAATCCTGATTATCAATGGTTTACAACAATGGAAGTTTTATTCACTCAAATTCCAAATAGTAGATCGATGGGACAGATGGTAGCTCTTTCCCATATAGTCATTCAGGGAGTCATGCTGATGGAGGCTCTGCTATCATTAACATGTCAATTCTAAGCATGTCCCAGAATCAATAAAGAAAGTAAAAGATAGTCAGAGCAAGAGACTTTAATATATCAAGAGACAACTCACTCAACATCATTCTACCCCAACTTCATTGGCCCAAACTCAGTCACATGATTATATGTAACTATAAGAGAGACTGAGAGATGTGGTCTAGCTATGTGCACAGGAGGAAAAGCAAAAAGGTTTAACAACTAACCAGTCTCTTCCACGCACATAGTAGGCACTTATTAAATATCTATTGGCAGACTGAATAAATGAACACATTAATGCTGTGGGTAATCCATTCAAATTAAGAGGGGTTTGAGTGATTCAACGAATGATAAACATGACATCTGATGGTTTCAAGAGTTTTGTATTTCAATGGGGACATATGTGCTCATTTAAAAAATTATCATGCAAAGCAATAGATAAGAAACAAATAGCACTTATAAACAGGACTTCAGGAACTCAGAGGAAGGACTCAGCTCTGAGTACTGAAATGGTCACGCAAAGTTTTGAAGGAAGTAGGACTCTCTCAAGTTGGGTCTTTAAAGAAGGGTTAGGATTTCAGTAAGTGGGAAGAAAGGAAAGAATAAATCAGGTAAGGGGAACACAAAGAACAAGGATGAAGACCGGGGAAAACTTGGGGCAGGCCTACTTATGTACTTCAGGTGGGAAGTATATCCATCAAGATAGGCTACATTATCTTACAGTAAACCACCACCCACATCTCCGAGCTTTAGAACAACAAAGATTTGTTTCTAGCTCATTTTACATGTCATTGAAAGTCAGCTGGGACCTCCATTCTACTTGCCAATGTCTGCTTGGGGGCCTAGGTTGATAGATTAGTCGCTACGGAAAACACTGTCAGTAACTGTGGCTAAAGAAAACATAGAGCTCTGGAGGGTCTTACCTTACCAGCTAACTGCTCTACTCAAAAATGACATGTATCACGTCCACTTAAACTCACCAGCTAGAAATAGTCACGTGACATATTCACAAATGGGAAGAATTTGAATAATTGGCAAACAAATAGTTTGAAGACTATCACAAAGGCAGTGGAGAATGAAGTTAAGTTAAAGGTACCAGTATTGTCTTCAGCCTGTACCAACACCACACTCAGAAATTAATTCAAACTGCGAAATCCGGACAGACTCAACAACTTGCTCTTCACCCAGATCGCTTTTAAATTCTCCACCTGTTTATGTGACTCCTCACTGCAAGTCTTTACTTGGATGCTTATGGTTGTTTTACTTATCAATTTATTATTCAACATATATTTGAGCACCCATCAGGCAGGTGCTGGGGACACAGAGGTGAATGAAGCAGTGATATTCCCTGGCTTGACTGAATGTGATAAGCTGCAGGAGATTTTGTGAGCAAAAACAGCACTGATAAAGAACAAAACAAAACAAAACAAAAAAACAACCCAAGGGGCGCCTGGGTGGCCCAGTCATTGAGCATCTGCCTTCGGCTCAGGTCATGAACCTAGGGTTCTGGGATCGAGCCCCAAGTTGGGCTCCCTGCTCTGCAGGAAGCCTGCTTCTCCTCTCCCACTCCCCCTGTTTGTGTTCCCTCTCTCGCTGGCTCTCTCTCTGTCTCTGTCAAATAAATAAATAAAAGCTTAAAAAAACAAAAACAAAAACCAAGAATCATCAGCGGTATGTCTCATTGCTTACCTGTGCATGGCGGCCACGGGAGATGAAGTGCCGACGGTCAGGTGTGGAAGTGTCTGACTTTATTTCTTCCACACCCGCGAAGGCTCCGAGCATGATGCTAGGCACACAATAGCAGCAGTTCCTTCTTATCTGCAGTTTTGGTTTTGCTTTCAGAGGTTTCAGTTACCCACCGTCAACCGTGGTCCCAGAGCAGCGGCTCCTCCTTCTGACCAATCATCAGAAGTCAGAACGTCAATGGTCGCCGAACGTTACGTCAGAGCGACCACGTCACAGCGTCCACGTCACAACGCCAGGACACTCACCTCACTTCTCTTACCATGTGGGCAATTATCATCTCACAGCATCATCACAAGAAGATGGGTAAGTACGCTACAGGAAAGATGTCTTGAGAAAGAGAAAGACCACATTCATATACTTTTATTCAGCATATTGTTATAATTGCTCTATTTTATCACTTATTGTTGTTAATCTCTTACTGTGCCTAATTTATAAAATAAACTTTATCACAGGTATGTAAGTATAGGAAAAAACAGTACATATAGGATTTTGTACAATCTGCGGTTTCAGGCATCCATTGAGGGTCTCAGAACACATCCTCCGTGGATAAGGTGGGGGGTTGCCATGTAGATGCTTTACTGCTGTTCCCTCTTGCATTCAATTCTCCTCTTACCTCTTTCTTTCCCTTAATCTCCACCTCTCTCCTTCTCTTTACTGGTAGTGACAGAACCACCCCAAATTAAATTCTTTTTTTGTGAAAAGTGCAACTATATTCATAAAAGAAAAGAGCTGGCAAAGAATATCATTTTAGCTTTTTCATTTCTTAAGTAAGCAGAGTGATGAATTTACCTAGAAAAGAAAGTGCCAAAGATGAATTTTGCAGATAATAAAAGTTCTTAACAAAGGCAGGTGGATTGGTTTGAGTTCTGCCAAACACAGGTCTCCTGCTGACCTGCCCTCATTCTACAACTCAGCACAGAGCGAGCCATTTATGCGGTATTTGGAAAGTGCCTTAAAAAAAAAAATCATGACTGGGATTTAGAAAGCAAGCTTGTATGGAAAGAAAAAAACTTGAGCCTTATCTCTTTTATTTAAAAAAAATGCTAGATCTAGCTTTTTTCAAAATTTAGTGAGAAATCTGGACCTGGCACACAGTAGACAATATTATTTGCTGCTTTGAATTTATTTTTCCCGTAAGAAATATTCTGACTTCCTTGCTAATATTGCCTACACACACACACACACACACACACACACACACACACTTTTCAAATGGCTTATTGGAATATTTGAAAAGGAACTAAGATGTAATTATGAAAAACATTATATAGTCACCCCCCCAATAGTTGGTAAGTGTTATATTGCAGTAAAGTCTTTTGAAGTCTAATCTTATAAAATTTACATTTTAAATTTTAGCTTCAGAGGTTTAGAAAATTACAAACGGAACTTCATAATTTTCCAAGATTCAAATTCATTTCCAAGTAATGCTATGAGTCAGCAACCTTAAGACTATGATGCTAGATTACCAAAATATATATATACATATATGAATATGTATAGGCATTAATATTGCTCTAATATTAGGATATGGATTCTCCACTATAAGGAGCTAAACAAAGAAAAACAGTCATTCTAAGGAAGATAAAAATGCATAACTTCCTAAATGAAGTCAATTTTGTCTGGCTTATTCCACATGGCTACATTTAAAAAAATAAATAATAGCATAAATAAGCAAACAGTCAGGCATAAAACAACCCTTTGCTTAGGCTTTAGGAAGAAATAGGAAGTTGGGTCATTTAGGGAATATACATATATCTCTGAAAAGCCTGTAGCAAGATCATCTGAAATACCCTCCCTCACAGGGAGAGATTTTTGCTTTCTCTTGTTCACCCTAGGCATCTCAACTTTCTTTCTTTCCATAAAGGTTTTCTGAGCACTGAAGACTAGAGGTTGGATCAGTCTAAGAGCTGACATTTTTGGGAGTAAGTGCAATGGGAGAAAAAATGGACTAGGGCAAGGCTGTAATGAAAGATCATGAACCCTAGGATGAATACAGAGACAGGAGAACAAAGGAATAGTTCAGTGAATGGAAAATGACAGGACATGGCATTGGAAAGGATTTGGTGAGGTCCAACTATTGTTGGAAGTGAGGGCATGTTAGAAAAGTCAGGAGAAAGGGCGTAGGTTGTATTAAGAAGTGAATAATAATGAATAGTTTCAGAAGTAAAGAGTGAGGTGCCTGGGTGTCTCAGTCAGTTAAGCATCTGACTCTTGGTTTCAGCTCAGGTCATGATCTCATGGGTTGTGAGATCAAGCTCCATGTTGGGCACCCTGCTCAGCAGGGAGTTGGCTTGAGATTCTCTCCCTCTGCCCTTCCCCCCACTTACACGAGTGCATGTTCTCTCTCTCTAAAATAAATAAATAAATCTTTGCGGGGGGGGGGGCGGTAATGAGAGCTGGATTGTGGCCTTGAGCACAAATAACAAAGCACAAGAGGAAGAGAAGATCCTTGCCAATAAGGAGACTGATGAACCATGAGGACAGAATGTTTGTGTCATCTGCATAGTTGTTTAAAAAAAAAAAAAACGGGTTGTTATGGAGAGCAAAACTGCACCTGTGGACCAGAAGTGGCATTACTCAATGGACAAATACGATGTATTTGGACAGTGCAAGCAATGAAGTTGGGAAGCAAACCCCAGAGCCAGCAGCAACTGCTTCTGAACATTGTCTCAAGCACACTTCAAACCATAATAATAGCATTTACTGAGGACTTGCCACAGCCAGACATTCTGCTAAGAGCTTTATATTCATATTCTTACTTTCTATTCTAAAAAACCTGAAGCCATTATTTTCTCCAATTTTACAGAATAAGAAAGAGGGTGAAGAAGGCTGAATTTGCTCAAATACACATGATTAAATTTGTGGAGCCCAGTTTGAACCCACGTTATCTATTCCAGCCCCATAGTCCTAACCACTAAACAATATGGTCACTCTGTTTGGAACCCCATCTAGGTGAGGCTAATGACCCTGGGTGGGAAGACTGTCTGGAACTGTCATAAGAAACTCCAACCACCTATCCACTTGATCAAGACTAGTTTGGTAGATTTCAGAGGAGGGTCCTTAAATATGAGACATAAATAGAGACTAAAACTACATTATGGCAAACAGATAGAGGGAAGGGAAGACTTATTTCCCATACACCCAGGAAGTCAACTTTGTTAGACCTGCAAGAGTGAGCTGATGGGAAGGAACACCATTTTGACCAAGGAGATTCTGTGCTGGCAGTGTGTTTGCTGATTTGGCCATTCTGAGGCTACTCATCAGACAGTATCTGGAGCCCATAAAGAAAGAATAGATACGGTGAGGAGGATTCCCCAAGCTGCAATATGCTTAAGCCTAAGCTAGTTCAGGCTATTGAAGTAGATGATATTTGCTGCCTTAGGTTATTTCTAAATGGCTGTGAAAACTGCTGAGAACCCTAACTCTAAAGTATAAGAGAAAACTTTGGAAAGAACATAAATAGGAACTCTGTAACTACTTCATCCTTAGTCAATAGATTCACTTGGGAAAATGATTATTTTGTTGTCAAGTCAAAAATAAAAGTAAATTTCAGTCAGTGGCCAGTGTGGAATCCTCATGGGTCTTATATCTAAATGAAGCAAAGTTGGTATCTGAAATAGCCAGCAAGAGACCCAAGGAAAAGAAACCCAGAAACTCTTCAGTAGCCCTCTTCCCTTTAGCAGAGCAAGTGCCAACTCCCAAACCAGAGGCAAACTATGGTTTTGATGACATGAGTGAAGCCATGGGAAGATAAGGGGGATAGGAGGCACTGCATACACGAAGAATGCCTCCAAATCAGGAAAAAACAGGTTACAGTATCCATAAAGACAGTATTGTTAGTAGGTCTATGAAAAGGTTAAAGTAGAAGAAGCCAGGATAAAAGTTGGAAATGAGTACAGATGTGGAGAGAAAGTTCTAGAAATAGGGATGTGTTACCTGGGTACAGGAAGGTTTGGCACAGAGAAATCCAACCAACAGTGCAAGGTGTACTATCTTAGAGGGCCTGGGAGCATATTACCAGACTAAGTGGTTTCTAGTCACTGCTTTTATATGCTTTTGTACCTACATACAATTTCATACCCCTATTTTTCCCCCAAAAATTCATATCCAGCAAAAACAAGTAAAAAATTATAGTTTAGCAAAAAGAAAAGAGAAAAACAACCATAATTAGCTCTGTGGAAATATTATTAATCTTTGAAATATTCATCCAGATTTTTCATATATGCATTTATATTTTCAAAAAACAGATCATATTGTACATAATGGACTATAAATTGCTTTTCTCCGTTGGCATTATATTGTGCCAAAACATCCAGGAAAAAATAATTCTTATGTTACAACCATTCCAAAGCATAGAAATTGATGGACAAGTTCCCAACTATACACCAGTGTCACCAACCAACATTGTGATACAAAATACTGAAGTATTTGCAAATTAAATCTAGTAATATACCATGACAAGTAGGATTTACTGAAGAATATAAGAAGTTTCCAACATTGGAAAATTAATCCATATAATTCACTAGATCAAATATTAAAGGAGGAGAAAGTCATGGTCATCTCAATGATAGATGTCACCCATTCCTGATAAAAACATAAATAATTAATGAAACCACTAGTCACTAGGAACCGAAAGAAAATCCTATAGCCTGAATGGGTATCTAGCAGAAATGTTGCATTTAGTGGTAAAATATTAGAAGCATTTACAGTTAAGTTAGAGTGAGAAAGAGAGAGAAAGGTATCTTGTATCAATGCTATATTCTAACATTTTCTTTCTTTAAGGTTCTAACTAATGCAAAACACACAAGAAATAAGAGGAATGAATATCGAGACAGAAGAGAAAGGACTGTCACCATTTGCTGACAAGGACGTAGAAGAGAAGAATCACTCTCCATCTCCAAGAAAAAGATTAGAAAAGGTAAAATATTTCAACAAAGTAGCTTATACATAAGATCAACCTACAAAATCAACTGCTTTTCTAAACACTGTCAAAAATTTTAAAATAAAATTAAAAAAAATCAGAGTTAAAATAGCAACCACTACTATGAACTACTTACCAGTAAATGTAATCATGAACATACGTATAGATAGATGATTATGAAAATAACATTTCTGGAAATACAAAACTTAAGTGCTTTAAACGATATAACATGTTCTTGTATTGGAAAATGCATTATAAATATCCTTTTCTTTTTGAAATTAAGCTATAAAGTTAATATTTAATAAGGGTAACATTTAAAAATATATAGTATGCTTTTGTATTCATCCAGAGGCCTCCATTGACTTGGGAAAAAATAGAATTTTAAAGCAGGATACAAAGGGAAACAAAGAGGCAATATTCAGATTTTGACTTCAAAAATACAAATTTTTTCCAAAATATAATTTTTTTCTTTAACTTTTTAATTTAAATTCAATTTAACTAATATATACTGTATTATTAGTTTCAGAGGTACAATTTAGTGATTCATCAGTTGCCTGAAACACACAGTGCTCATTGCTTCAAGTCCCCTCCTTAATGCCCATCTCCCAATTACTGATTCCACAGCAAAGAATTTGTCTTGAAAGTCAAGGTTTGGAGGAGGTGCCTGGGTGGCACAGTTTGGCTCAGGTCATGATCCCAGGGTCCTGGTATCCTGCCCTGCATCAGACTCTCTGCTCAGCGGCTCTCTCTCTCAGCACCCACTTGTGCTCTCTCTCTGTCAAATAAATAAATAAAATTAAAAAAAAAAAAAAAAAAGAAAGCCAAAGTTTTTTGAGTGAAGAAAACAGTTTTCTAGTTTTACAATCTCTCCTTTACATTTCAAGAGCTAAACTGACTGACCTAGATCATGGGGTTTCCTATTATCATACTGTAGGCAGAATGTAACATGCCAGGTAAGAAAGGTTCCCAAAAGATGGAAAGAAAAAGCATAGATCACTCCTCCTTTGGATGAAGAAGAGAGTTAGAAGAGAAGTATCTAACATAGAGATGTTGCTTGGATTCTTTTTTTTTAATTTTTAATTTTCATTTATTTTTTAACGATCTTATTTATTTATTTGACAGAGAAAGAGACAGCGAGAGAGGGAACACAAGCAGGGGGAGTGGGAGAGGGAGAAGCAGGCCTCTCACTGAGCAGGGAGCCTAAATGCGATACGGGGCTCCGTGCAGGGCTCATCCCAGTATTCTGGGATCATGACCTGAGCCTAAGGCAGACGCTTAACAACTAAGCCACCCAGGCGCCCCTGTTGTCTGGATTCTTAAAAGGACATGAGAATCATAACAATATCAAAAAGAAAAAGAAAGGAAAAAATTGGCATGTGTCAATAAGAAAGTAGGGAAAATAAAATGAAAAAAAGTAGGTAAAATATAATATGTAATAATATATAATATATATATAACATATATATAGACTTCAAAAGAATGAGAAAAATAAGTCAATCAATACAATCACATTCAGCTCAAAAATTATACCATGAACCTATTTCTGTGCCAATAAATATATGTCTACAACATCATTTCTAATAGCTGCATATTTTACATTGTTTAAACATGCCATACATAGTTTTCTATTGCTAAATACTTAGTTTGTCTCATATTATAACTTTTATATCATAATACTCTATGGTGGCTAACAACATAATAAAAAAACAATTTTAGACATAAATCATGGTACACTTTCTGATGTTTGTTGTGAAATAATTTCCTTAGGATAAATTGGTAGAACTAGAATTATTGAGACAAAGTACAAGGCAAAATATTAAGACTTTTGATATATATTGATAGGTGGCTCTCCAAAATTGTTCTATCAGCTGTGTGGTCAGCTTTGGGGCTGGTGTTTTAAACAAAGAGAGGAGAGGTAGGTAAACTTGATTGGAATAATAACTGGAAAAATTGTGCCAAAAAGGTAAGGACAGATCCAGACATTCCTGATAAATTCTGTTGGTAGGTCTTCTATATTATAAAGTTATTTTCCTTTAAATGTACTTAATCATAGTTGCTGGAGTGTTATCAGTAAACCTCGTTTTCCAGATTAAGAAAAGCTTTCCCAGAGAGTTAGCTTAGCATAATGAAAGGTAAGAAGGCATAGAAGAAAGAACACTGGATTGAGGTAAGATTGTGGATTCATATCTGAGCCCTATTTTGTATCTGTATAAATTTGGGTAAGTCACTTGATTTCTCTTTCTTTTCTGTATTTCAATTTTTTATTTAAATTCTAGTTAGCTAACATATGGTAGAATTGGTTTCAGGTATAGAATTTAGTGACTCATCACTTATGTATAACACCCAGTGCTCATCACAAGTGCCGTCCTTAATACTCATCACCCATTTAGCCCATCCCCCACCCACCTCCCTCCATCAATCCTCAGTTTGTTCTCTATCGTTATGAGTCTCTTATGGTTTGCTTCCCCTTTTTTTCCCCCTTCCCCCATGTTCATGTGTTTTGTTTCTTAAGTTCCACATGAGTGAAATCCTTTTGTCTTTCTCTAGCTTATTTTGCTTAGCATAATACACTCTAGCTTCATCCATGTCATTGCAAATGGCAAGATTTCATTCTTTTTGATGGTTGAGTAACATTCCATTGTGTATATATACCACAACTTCTTCATCCATTCATCAGTCAATGTACATTTGGGCTCTTTACATAATTTGGCTATTGTTGATAATGCCGCCATAAAAATCAGGGTGCATGTCCCCCCTTCGAATCAGTATTTTTTGTGTCTTTTGGGTAAATACCTAGTAATGCAACTGCTGGGTTCTATTTTTAACTTTTTGAGGAACTTCCATACTATTTTCCAGAATGGCTGCACTAGTTTGTATTCCCACCAACAGTGCGAGAAGTTTCCCCCTTCTCCACATTGCCACTCCTGTTGTTTCCTGTGTTGTTGATTTTAGCCACTCTGACAGGAGTGAGGTGGTATCTCATTGTGGTTTTGATTTGTATTTCCCTGATGATGAGTGATGTTGAACATCTTTTCATGTGTCTGTCAGCCATCCAGATGTCTTCTTTGGAAAAAATGTCTGTTCATGTCTCCTGCCCATTTCTTTTTCTCTTTTTTTAAGATTTTATTTATTTATTTGACAGAGATAGACACAGCCAGCGAGAGAGGGAACACAAGCAGGGGGAGTGGGAGAGGAAGAGGCAGGCTCATAGCGAAGGAGCCTGATGTGGGGCTCGATCCCATAACGCCGGGATCACGCCCTGAGCTGAAGGCAGACGCCCAACGACTGCACCACCCAGGCGTTCCTGCCCATTTCTTAACTGGGTTATTTAATTTTGGCTGTTGAATTTGATAAGTTCTTTATAGATTTTGGATACTAACCCTTTATTAGATATGTCATTTGCAGATGTCTTCTCCCATTGCCATAGGTTGCCTTTTAGTTTTGTTGATTGCCTTTTTCGCCATGCAGAATCTTTTTATCTGGATTAAGTCCCAATAGTTCATTTTTGCTTTTGTTTCCCTTGCCTCCGGAGACGTGTCTACTAAGAAGTTGCTATGGCTGAGGTCAAAGAGGTAGCTGCCTGTTCTGTCCGCTAGGATTTTGATGGTTTCCTATCTCACATTTGGGTCTTTCATTCATTTTGAATTTATTTTTATGTATGGTATGGCATAAGAAAGTGGTCCAGTTTTATTGTTCTGCATGCTGTTGTCCAGTTTTCCCAACAACATTTGTTGAAGATACTTTTTTCTATTGGATATTCTTTTCTGCTTTGTCAAAGATTGGTCAATCATATAGTTGTGGGTCCCTTTCTGGGTTCTTTATTCTGTTCCATTGATCTGTGTGTCTGTTTTTGTGCCAGTACCATACTGTCTTGATGACTACAGCTTTGTAATACACCTTGAAGTCGGGAATTGTGATGCCTACAGCTCTGCTTTTCTTTTTCAAGATTGCTTTGGCTATTCAGGGTCTTTTATGGTTCCACACAAATTTTAGGATTGTTTTAGCTCTGTGAAAAATGCTGGTGGCATTTGATAAGGATTGCATTAAATGTATAGATTGTTTTGAGTAGTATGGACATTTTAACAAAATTTGTTCTTCCAACCCAAGAGCATGGGATGTTTTTCCATTTCTTTGTGTCTTCCTCAATTTCTTTCAGAAGTGTTCTATAGTTTTCAGAGCACATATTTTTTTTTTTAAAGATTTTATTTATTTATTCAACAGAGATAGAGACAGCCAGCGAGAGAGGGAACACAAGCAGGTGGAGTGGGAGAGGAAGAAGCAGGCTCACAGCAGAGGAGCCTGATGTGGGGCTTGATCCCACAACGCCGGGATCACGCCCTGAGCTGAAGGCAGACGCTTAACCACTGTGCCACCCAGGCGCCCCAGAGCACATATTTTTTACCTCTTTGTTTAGATATATTCCTAAGTATCTTATGGCTTTTTTGTACAATTGTAAATGGGATATATTCCTTGATTTTTCTGCTGCTTCATTATTTGTATATAGAAATTCAACAGATTTCTGTATGTTGATGTTATATCCTGCCACTTGGCTGAATTCGTATGTCAGTTCCAGTAGTTTTTGGTGGAGTCTTACAGGTTTTCTACATAGAGTATCATGTCATCTGCAATTGTGAAAGTTTGACTTCTCCCTTGCCTATTGTATGCCTTTTATTTCTTTTTGTTTTCTGATTGCTGAGGCTAGGACTTCCAGTACTATGTGAAGTAAGAATGGTGAGAGTGGACATCCCTGCCTTGTTGCGGACTGTAGAGGAAAAGCTCTCAGTCTTTCCCCATTGAGGGTGATATTAGCTGTGGGTCTTTCATATATGGCCTTCATGACATTGAGGTATGTTCCCTCTGTCCCTACATTGTTGAGGGTCATTTTTTATTTTATTTTTTTAAGGAATTTATTTATTAGAGAGAAAGAGAGCATGTGAGTGGGGGTAGGGAGAGAGAAACTCAAGCAGACTCTGTGCTGATCATGCAGGGCCCAGTGTGGGGCTCAATCTCACCACCTGAAGATCATGACCTGAGCTGAAATCAAGAGTTGGACACTCAATTGACTGAGCCACCCAGGAGTCCCAAGGGTCATTTTTTAAATATAAAGTAAGAATAATACCTTTGGTTGTTGGAGAGGTAAAATCACATATGTGAAAGGACCTGGCACAGTGCCTGACACCAAAGACATTCAATTTTTATTTCATTTTCCTTCCTAGAGAGCATAAAGACAAATGAGTTTTATTCAAATAAAATTAACTACTTTATTTGTTGGACACTACACATGAGAGAAAATGTGTTGGATAAAACCCAGGATGGGGCTTGAGTTCTGGAGACACTTCGTGGTGATACTACATCTCTGTCACTAACTTTCTATATGCATTTTAGCAAATTGCCAGCTCTTCCTGAGATGCATTGTTTTTACCTGTAATGAGGAAATGTGTTCTGAATCAAAGGTCTAGACCTAAGGCTAATTTTGTATGTATGCATATTTTTTCCAGAATTAAGGTACAAAACTGTCAACAGAATTTCAGAGATCTGTGTGCAGTAACAGATAGTGATATTCTAGAATCTAGATGGTCTCTAAAATTTCATCTGTATCTAATACTCTCATTTTGATCAAACTCATAATTGACTGTTCCTTTTGGTTCAATATTATTCATTAATATGTTGTGAAGCAGTGTAATGTTTTAGTGGTGATTTTCCAGCCAGAATTCGTAGGTTCTTTCTTGGCTTCCGTGCCTCCCTGCAGTTTTCTCACAGCCACTGGGAAAATGGTATGGCCCCAGCATTGCTACATCACAGGTTCTGATTACCTGAGCGGTTTCCTAGACTTATTATCCTCCTCATCCTACTTGGTTCATTTTTTTTTTAAGAAAATATTCTCTCTCTAGGCTAATTCACCAGAGAACAAATTTAATTAATAGGTGGCAACATATTGCAACTCTCACTGCCAAGATACATGATTAAGAAGAGAGCCTGTAGGCTTCCAGATCTTTTGACTGTTTTTATTTCAAGCTTCTTAAAATACACAAGATCATATTGAGAACAATGTCAGATTATAACTTCACCATGATAAATATGAATATCTGTGAATATTAAAAGGTAAACTGAAGAAAAAATACTAGATGTAAATGTTAGTAAGCAATATATTTATTTGCAGGGAAAATTATAGTGTTAGATGATTGCATCATGGGGCTCAGAGAAGTAAAATATTTATTCTGTTAATATTTATCAAGAGTCAACAGTGTGCTATGCAAGGGATGTAAAAGATAGAATGTTGAACTTGAATTCTCCCTCCAGGAAAATTATTTATCAGGACATGCAAGAATATAATATATGTTTGCAAATAACTATAATGCAAGGTTATAATACAAGTGTTATGCTCCAATTCAATATGGATAGAGCAACTGCCAAAGCTGTCAGTGGTCAGAAAGAAAACTTTAAAATGGAGGAGAGAAAGATCTCATACAGAAGTTAGCCATCAAAGTGAATTTTAATTCACAGACTGGGTCTGAACACATGAACTACTGGTATAGACACTCAGACAGAGGCAATGGAATAGACAAAGCAAAGCAATAAATCTGAGGGGTTTGAGAACTCTTCAGGACATGCATTTTAAGCTCTCAGTAATATTTCTGAATTTCTTGAAGCTAGGGTACATAAATGGAAGTACTGAGAAACACGATCAGAGAGCAAGCCTGTGACTAAATTGGGGAGGACCCTGAGTGAAAAACTAAAGTTTTTATTTCATCTGTAGGCTCTGAGGAAACATGGATGATTTTTAAATAGGGAAGTGATATGATCTAAGTTTACATTAGGAAGCTTAAATTTTGGCAATATATATTGTGGAAACTAGCTGGGGAGACAAGAAACTAAGCAAAGATAATGATGTCAGTAATCCAAAGAGGGAGAAGAGAAAGAAGAGAAACTATGATGCTCACATCAGTCATTTTTTAAAAAAACAATTTAACAACATGGAGGATCTGGAGGAAGTTGGGGAGAAGATACCACAGATCCGAGTCTGGGAGGGTACTGGATCTGTAGAAACAGGACACTCAAAATCAGTAGAGAGAATAAGACAGGATGGATGGAAAGCTATACAAACTGAGGAATAGAAATGAAAAAGCCTGAAAAATATTCACAGAGACTCAGTGACCTATGTGACAATAATCAGCAGTCTAACATGTATGTTATCGGAGTCCAAAAAGAGATGGAGAAAGAAAAAAAATTGAAAAAATAATGGCCAAGAAATTGTAAAGGCTTTTGAAAACTATAAACCAACAGCTCCAAGAAGTTCAACAAACCACAAGGAAGATAATCACATCCATATTCAAGTTGCTAGAAATCGGAGCTAAAGATTAAATATTCACAACAGCCATAGGAAAGAAGAGGCTTTACAATAAGACATAATAAAACAGAACAAATAAGGGAAATTTGCAGACTACTCATCAAAAATAATACAAGCTAGAAAAATGGAACAACATTTTTAAAGCACTGGCAGAGCAAAGTTACCCATCTAGAACTCTATATCCTCCAAAAATGAAGGTGAAATACCACATTGTGCATATTAAATCCAAGTGTGGCCAAGTGAGGTCAAGTGTGTGTGGACACTTAACTCCAATGTGGTGGGAGGGTAGAGAGGGATACATGAATGGGACGGTGGGAGTGCTAGAGGCAAAGAAAAGCATCACAAAACAAAAAAACCCAACTTGATTAAAGGAACAATGGCTAACAAAGAGCTAAGTTTAGCCCAGATGAGAATCTCAGTCAGAAAGGGATGGTTCTCAGAGTGAGAATAATGCCATTCTGAGAGTGAAGGTCAATTACTGAGGAAAGGAAATCCTCATGTTTGTAGGGTACAACGCAGAAGGCTCAGGGACAGCTGACAGGTGCTTTTCCTTAAGGTTATCGAGTTCAATCACTTTAAATAACAGGGGATACAGTGACTTTTCCTTTTTAAAAAGATCATAATAAATTGGATTCCCTTCCTTCTCATATCTTAAGTTTTCACCATAAAATGTAATTCTTCCCTTTTCCTTACTAACCTGAAATCCTGTCAATGATTTTTCTGAAATGTCTCTTGAATCTGTTACTTTTTTCTATCCCTGTGGCCACAGCCAGTCTTCCTAATTCTGGCATCTCTTTTTAAAACCCATCTTCCCATCTTGCTATGTCAGTGATTTAAGTCTAAAACTTAGCGCTCCTACCCAAATAAATGTATTTTCTCTGGGATAAATTCCAGGACCTTTTACGTGGTGCTCTAGGTCCGTACCATGAGGCCAAATTCAGTCTCCATCTTGTCTTTAGTAATCATTACCTGACCTTGCCCACAGACGTCAACACAGAAAAGCTCCAGACGAGTAATTCATAAATTTTCATTGACAAAATATCAAATTTTGCTGCATTAAAGATGTCCTTACAAAGGGACTGACGTGTCAAATACTACCCAAGGGACAGGGATTTTTCATAAAGTGACTGTGTATACCCTACAGTTCTCTCACTGGTAAGAGAAAGATAACCCCCTCAGAGAACGATGGTGGCAGCTTTTTCATATGCTAATGGTTATCATAGATTCCTTAGGAGGAGACTCATAGCTCAAAGAGGTGGAAATCTTCAGTTCCATCTTCAAATCACAGAGAGCAAAAAAAGATGGAATGTGGCTTTTCCCCCAAACCAAAGGAAGTTTGAAGAAGCTTCATCCAGAGTGAGGTGCTAAGAGAATAGGCTTTTGGCAAAGCCTCCAAAGCAAGAAAGAATGTGAGAGAACAAACAAGAAGGCCCAAGATGAGGTTGGGAAGGTGAAGGACAGCTGCTCCAGGGAGGGGTGGTAGTCTCCCGTCCTGACAGAGACTTCTCTGGGATGTCATTTCCAACCACTGATGGGCAGAGAATGATGAAGAAGGAACAGTGGGATTGGTGAGAAATGAGGCTGAAGGAACAGCAGTTCCACCCTGAAGGCCAACAGAGGCAGGCCTGACTGCAGAAAGGAAAGAGCCCCCTTCTCCAAGGGATTTAGGAAAGCCAGCTTGATGGAAGCCAGACGGAAATACAGTGAAAAGGCAGTCTCCAGAGTGGGACTAAGACTGCCCCTGGGTCTGCAAGAGGAGGAGAGTAAGGAAACTTCTGCCTACTCACCTCAAAGTGTGCTTGTGCTCCCCTTGTGCTCCCCTTCAAGGATTCTGATAGGACCCCGTCAGCTGTGGTGTGGACAGTCCATAGGACAAGCTGCATGGGTGAGGCACCCAGAGGAGAGATGGTGTCCAAGATGGAGAGTGCAAGTCTCTGCCCCTGGAGATCACTCTTCCTATTAATTCCTGAAAGGCAGGAGTGGAAAGGTAGAGGCCAGTGGCAACCAGAAACTTCAGCTTCCCTAAAAATAGAAAGGTCCTGGGCCTTTGCTCCTGCCCTGGGCTCTTTCCCCATTTGCATTACTGCATTGGCTTCTAAAGGCATTTGATGTTACCTCAGCACCTCGGAGAAATGCAACATCCATACGGGCTGGATTTACAGGAGAAAACATCATGGAACGGGTGGGGTTTGAGCTAGAACCTGACGGAGGGAGACAGAGAATATGCGTGTCTGTCTGAAGCCCCACTGGCTGATTCTAAGGCCTCAATCATGTCGAATCCTTTCTCCTGGATGGAGAAAGAGCTAACTCTAACACTAATAGACAGAGCACCAAGGGGCTCCCCAGCAGGTTCAGCATCACTGAGCCCTTAACCTAAGAGAAACCCTGAGGATTGTGCTGTTACGATGGAGCGAGTCACTGCTGTTCCAGCAGGTGAAAGAGTGTATAGTGAAATCAGTAGGAAAGGATAGTTTGGCGAGGGAGCAGTGGGTCAGGTGTCCTGATTCCTACTCCTGGTTATTTTATTAATTTACTATGTGTCTGGACAACTTGATGATATTCTGGACCTTCACTTCTTTATCAGTGGAATTAAGGGGTTGGACTAGGTGACCTTCTAATTTCTTAGTCTCAAAAGACCCATGACTCTAAGAAAGGTAACTATGCCTGAGTGTCTCTGCTCTCTGTTGGAGGTTAGAGGAAGTGGTGTTTGGTTTGGGAACTGTGAGGGAATCACAGGATCACTCAGTCAGTATTTACGGAGCCCTAACTGTGTGTCAGGCACCATCTTAGGGATGGAGATACAGTGGTGAACAAAATAGACAAAACATCCCCACCATCACTGTGCTTGATTCTAGTGGAGGGGGGCAGAAAATAAAGAAAATAGATAAGACACAAGATATAGTACACTAAATGGTGATAAATGCCTACGTGTGACAGTGTCTAGAACTAAAAAAGGCTATGTGTCATAAACGGAGAGCAGAGGATTGAGGCAAACATCACGTATCTTTGGAACAGAATAAGAGTAAAATTTTCCTTTCTGTCCACCTGCTGTTCTAACTTCTACTTTCCTGAAAACAGGCACGCGTTCATTATACACACTTGGTATGTTCTAACGTGAGCAGGGACCGTGGCAAAAGTCACAGTGATCAGGCAGTTGTCTGTTGTTTGCCTGATGCCATGACATCTAGAATGTGCCTTCAAAGGCCAGCGTGAGCCTTGCTGGGCAGTGGCAGGCGCTGGTGATGGCAACCTGTTTTTACTTTTTCTGGACTGGTATTCCCTCCCATTTTTTTTTCCTTTTTGTATTTTTGGCCTGAAATTCTAAATGTAATGAACATTATTCAACCATTCTTTTTTACCACCTAGATTTTTTTTAAATTTACAATTTCACAGACTTTTTTTTTAACTGGGTAAACATCAAAGTTTTTAAACCTCTCTGTTTTGCAGATCCGTTTTCTAGGTTAATCTCATTAGTAGGTCTAGATAAGGCATAGTATTTGTGTCAGAGAAAGGAAGTCAGCACGCTCCAGTATCTTAAGAAAATTACATTTTCTGAAAGCAAGTTGGCCTCTATCTAATCGCTGTAAGACACCTTTTTTTTTCTAGACAACCAAACACAAATTGGCTGATCCCTTGAAAAAAATAACTCAAGGGTCAGAGAAGAAGGTTAGAGTTTAAGTAAAACAAAACAACCTGAAAAACACTTAATCACCTAAGTTACCAGTAATCGGAATAGACAGGAAGTATATGAACCTATCATCCAGATTCAAATAGTAGAACTAAAGACCAATACTTAGAAATACATAATTTCTTGGGTAAAAAAAAATCAAAGCTCAAATTCTAAGCCAAATTGCATCTTCCTCGTCATGGTCCCTTATGGAGTTGATGGGGGAATGAAAAGGGGGGTTGCTGAGAAGGGCCCACACTTCACCGGAGGGAACCTTGTGCCGTAGAGTACAAAGAGCAAAGACATTAGATAAAGTTGTGATGCTTGGCCGTGGATTTCCCTGTGTTGATTTTTAAGATGCCTGCTGGCTGAGTCAGAGTGGAGAGTGACAGCTGGCAACGTGATGGGGTAGAGGGTGGCAGTGCAAGCTGGGTCAAAGAAGATGCAAGAACAGACTCTAGAACAGATGTGAGTTGCTGGAATAGCCCCGTGGGATCCACAAGCGTCCTGACAGCCCTCATCATTAACTTGCCCTACATGGTGCAGGGAAAAGAGGGCTCTGGTCTTTTAAATTTATGTTTATGTGGGCTTTTTGAGTCTTTTTTATATTTTTTATTTTAAAGATTTATTTATTTATTTATTTTAGAGAGAGAGTGAGTGCAAGCAGGGGGAGGGGCAGAGGGAGAGGGAGAGAGAGAATCTCAAGCAGACTCTGTGCTGAGTGTGGAGCCCGTTTCCAGGCTCGATCTCATGACCCTGAGATCATTACCTGAGCCAGAACCAAAAGTTGGACACTCAACCGACTGAGCCACCCAGGTGCCCCTGGTCTTTTTTAAAGTGAGCTTCTTTACTTTTCTTACCTTCCCAGTGCTCAGGCACTTCCCCAGCCTACGTGTGGTTCTGTGTGTTCCACTGAGAACGTTTGAGCACTTAGCCTAATGGTAACGAATTGTTGTAGTAATAGTAGTCATCACACTAGTAAAAGCAAACACTTATATTGTGCGTGGCCTATTTTCCAGTCCCTTTTCTAATTACATATATTATAACAGGGACTCTCATCCTCACAGCCATGCTATGAAGCCAGCACAGTGAGGAGACCTGAGTCACAGAGGAGTTCAAGGACTTACTCAGGGGCACACAAGGAGACTCACAGCTGGAGTAGGACACGGGGTTGTAGGAATGCCTAACCTGTGCCTTCCAGACTGTTCGCTTAATTTCCACTCATGGGGGGATGTGGGCTGGGGGTGCTGAAACTGTGCAACTGGGAGGATGTCCAGAGACCTCTTGTCGCAGCCCTGTCCTCGCCCACCCTAACACCACTGCAGTCTCTAGGGTCAAATGGTGCCTCAGGTTGGGAATGAGAAGTGCCTCAGCCCAGACAGAGAGTTCACAAGGGCATCCTGGACAGGAGAGCTGACATGGGGAGGGGGCCACCAAGGACGAAGGGAAAAGCAGGGCTATAGGGTGGCAAAGAAACACCACCGAGTCAGCGTCTCATGTGCCAGGAGAAGAACACTGAGTAGATGCAATATTCACGTGGAGATCATGTATTTGTGACCCCGACTCAGGACACATGGTTTGAAATGGAATCTGAAAATTTAGAATTTGGAATTGGGACTGTCCCCCAAATTCACTGACATTCCAGATACTGAGGCTCTTTTCAAGTCACTTGCTGAATGTGTGACTGCATTCAGCTGAGGAACAGGGTCACCTTGTAAAGGTGTGTGTGGGCCCATGTGTACGTGCGGAGCCTCGGGTTCCAAAGGGCTCTGTAGCCACCCAAACAAACAACGCTGGCTTTGAACGGCTGGACAGACCAGAACACGGCCCATTCATTACACAGACGTCTGTGCTTGCTACCACCCGTCCTTTGACATCACACATTCAAACATCCCTGCTGCATCTCCATATACTTATAGAGAAGACAAAACCCCAAACCCCAAAATCTTGCCTCAAATGCATGGCACACCTCTCTGGCATTAGACAACCTTCTGAGGGTTCTTTAATTAATTACAACAGAACAATATTCCTGACCTCCCTCCTGTGGCTACAACTGCCCGAGGCTTCCGCAAGCCGCCTTCTGGATAGCTTTGTCTTCCGATAAAAAGAGACACTTCAAAAGAAATGTCCCCCTCTGACATGGAGAAGAGCCAGGGGAAATTCCCTTCAGAACATCTCCCATAAATGCTTCCATTTCCTGAAACAGGAACAGGAGGCCACAAAAATGAACTTGGATGAGGCACTATGGTGGCATTTGTCACAATGCATTATAATCATTTATTGTGATTTTCTGGTTCGACTACAAGGCACTCTGTTTTAGCCAGGATTTTACAGAGTAGCAGGCATACAATAGATACTCCCTAAGTTTTTACTGAAAGGGACGAATGAAATCACTGCTCCTGACATGATAAGGAACTTTAAGCTCAAGAGAAACATACACACACACACGGTACAAAACCAAAATAAAATTTTTACTTCACTGGTCATTAAGAAAATCAAATTAATAAACACAGTAATTCCCACAGTTATGAAAATATTTCTTTCTGCAATCTTTTCCCTCTCCGTTCTTTCAAAAAATAAAAAAGAAATCTAGCTGATAGCTTTTTTTTTTTTTTTCAAGTAGGCTGCACACCCAGTGTGGAGCCCAAAGCGGGCTTGAAGTCACAACGCTGAGGTCAGGACCTGAGCCAAAATCAAGAGTCAGCCACTCAGCCGACTAAGGCACCCAGCTCCCCCTTTTAAGTTTTCTCTTACTATCAATAAAATACTTCTTCCAGGAAACTTACAGTATAAGTCTCCTTCGTGAGGGATAGTGAACTTTCAATGGGTGCTTACCCACCAATGGGCCAATTCCTACACAAAAGGCATTGTTATCCATTCAACAGATGAGAAACTGGGTCTCAGAGAGCTGAAACAGTCTGGTCTTTGTCACGTCGATATTAAGTGGCGAGGTTGTGATTCAAACCCCAAGAGCTTGCTTTCACCATTACAAATGACCTCTTCTCCGGGTTTATAACCTTGCCTTTTTTTAATCTCAGAGAAAAATTGAGCCAGAATCCTTAGGAAGCGGGGAGGGCCGAGGGAGTTGAGGAGTAATCAGGAGCAAGAACGCTGTCTTGGAGGAAGTTAGCCTTAATAGGAAGCATGGCATACAGTGAGACCTTAGGAGCTAGAGGCAATGGGTTGTTTATGGAAATGCCAGGCAGTGGTTTTACGAGGAGTGAATTTTAAACCTAGCCAGAAGGATAATGATATTGGGACCATTTGCTCCTGCTGAGTGAAACAGACATGATGACACAGGGCAGCACAGTGCTCCAAACCCCAAGAATATCAGTATGAACGCCATTAGTAGGGCATTGGGCTGTTTGCTGGCTATAGGGCTTAGAAACACAAGAACTAACGTCAGAAACTTGAAGAGCTCTTTTAGCAGGGTAAGGGCACGTGAGAAAAATCCTCTGAGAGGCAGAAGAAACTAAAGCAATTGCAAAGGTGCTAAGACATACAAACTTCAACACTTCTTAAAAACCACGGCTTGTGGGGGTAGCCGGGTCTTCTGTGGGCAACAGAGTCTGATGTGGCGGGTTTGGCCCAGTTGCTGTTGGACAGGGACAAGGGTGGATCTAGGCCTAGTTTAATTTTAGGGGTCCCAAATATCAGTCTCCAAAAGCTACCTCCCAAAGCCTGCCTACAGCATCAAAAAGTCCACCATTAGAATCGCATCGGGTTTAGACACAGGATTCAGAAAACCCCCATTGCTTTGCAAACTTCCAAGAGTAGAAACACACTAAATTGTTTCCAGTGTGGTACGGAAGTCCCCAAATAGAAAGTAAGTTGCCACAGCAATTGGGCAAGACAAGCCGTTTCTGCAAGAAGACGTAAGATGTCCAAAGTACAGAGCACACAGCTGTGCCTGAGATAGTAGGAGACAGGAGAGAGAGGTTGGAGTGGGAGGTGGCATGATACAAATCACTCCGTCAGTCAGCACATGAGACCGAGTGTCTACGCGCCAAGCACTCTTCTAGGCATTGGATATACGTAATGAGCAAAACAGGCAAAAATTCTGCCCTCGTGTAGCTTATAACCAGGGAAAAATAGTGGTAAATTTTTCTGACTTGACCATTTCCTTTTGGCTAGGCCAATACCACGAGTGGGACGTTCTGCACAGAGAGCACCAGTAACAACAGCAAAATAACAAACTTGGTCCCGCTTAAGCCAACAGAAGTCTGTTAGCTCTGTACTATCCTTGTTTCACCAGAGGAAACCAGGGTTAGAGTCTTGGGAAAGACGGCGCAGCTAGCAGGGACGGAGCTGGAATCAGGGCTCAGGTCTTGGTCACTGGAGAAGTAGCCCAGGGTGGAACATGGGCTCCGGGATCAACGGAACTAGAACCGAGGTCTGCCTGTGCTGCTCACACGACGTTGGGTGATTTATGTATTTTCGACTTCATTCAGTGTTCTGGTGTCCATGGTTGGGATGGTAGAACCTACTTTAAAGGGTGAAGAGCAAGCTAGCATGAAAACGGAAGTGAAATTCTTAGACCAATTCCTGGATTGCAGGAGGTGTGCAATAAATGAAAACCCCCATAACAACAAACAACAATTAATCCATGTTCTTTCCCTTTTCCAGTGCCTCAGACTTGTCGCCTGGACTGAACATCCACCTGAGGCTGCCAAGCCCCACCCTACCCTGGCCCATCTCCCTCTGCTCCTGTAAACTGCAGACGGGAAACAGACTCAAAGAAGCCCCAGCCATTTAGGTTCATCACTCCCATTCCACAGGCACAGCAATTGCACAGCATCAGCTGGTCTGCGGTGCCTTTTTTGGAGGCCATTTTTGAAAAGTTGTCCCTTTGAACACACAGAAGTCAGGAAATGCAAAATTAAGGTTCTCAGAGTAACCATAACTCACTCACAATGCACATCGAGGCATAAATTTCCCTGGAAGTACAACAACATAAAACACTGAGCACACCAGAGTGGGAGAAGTAAAGACTGTTGCTAAAGTCATAAATTTGAATTTCGTGACTTGGGTGCATTTTCATTGTCACCCATGACACTACATTAACATAGCATTCACACCAGAAATTGCAACATAATTCAGAGGCCCTTGTGCCTGTGACTGAGGTAGTTTTCTCTGTAGAGACCTCTTCTCAGACATTCACAAGGATTTCAAGAAAAAAAACAAAACAAAACAAAAAAACCCTGAGAAGAAATATTAGTCCCTTGGGAAATGCAGCGAAATCTACCCAGCATGAAAGGATTAGCTACATTTATTTTCTAGCAAGTTCTGGAAGCGAGCAACCGCTTTCCTTTCAAGGGCTACATCCCTGAGAGAAGGTGGCTTACTCAATCCTTGCCATCATCTGAATCTTCCACTGGTCTTGAGCGAGTGTGGGCTGTAGATGTCCTGTCTCCTCACCTGGGACAGGAAGGGTCAAATAAATGGGTATCGAAGACGTCTGTGTATGCACGTTGATACCTTGTGTATTTACGGTGGCAGTCCATCCAACATTCCTGTAACTTGTAGAAGTCAGAGCGAGAACTCCAGGGTCCTCAGGGTTCCCAAACCGTCAGAGACCCACAGGACCAAAGCACCTAGAACATGTCACCACCTCAGTTCCAGCCCTCCTTCTACCTGGGTCCCGGTCCGTTGTAAAAGGTGGTCTACTGATAACACTCTCTTTTCATAGAGGGAGGAGACTATGGGAACTCTTGTGGTCCTGTCTGCTCTGTGATCAAATATTCTTTGATCATAAAATCTTATCTTAACACAGATGATATTCCAAGACTAGCATTTTCCCCTAAAGTTTCCCAATTCCTTATTTTGAGTGTTTCCTTGTCTCAGAGAAGGTACACACTTCCTGCACAGAGAGGATGCTATTTCTCCCCAGAAAGGAGCCTTTCCAAGGACTATTAATTAACAGTGGAGACCGTCTATAGGGTGTTCACTGGATCCACAGTGTACCTCCCCCTTGTCTTATTCTTCCTTCTATGGTTATTTTAAGGTTTAGACAAAAAAATGTATATGAAGTGCCTGACATCTAATAGAGGCTCAACAAACGTCAGATAGTTTAAGTTACTTTACCAGGTAACTAGTACCCTCTTCTCTATCCTCCTCTCCCCTCCCCATACAGAGTGTGAGAGAAGGTTGCCATGCTCCACCCTAGGCTTCCTCTGCTCAGAGCACAAGCTAACCCTTAAAGGACTTCCACAGTCTCACTCTGTAACAGTCCCTCCAGGCCCTCTTGGATGTCGTCTCTTTCATTTTAGTATCCAGAACACAAAATCCAGTCAAGATGTACCTTTGGTCTTCCTTGCTCTCCATCGGGAACATGCCCTTGGTTTCCCTATTTCCCCCCATGGCTATCGCGCATCTGTACTTCACATGTAGTAAAAAGCTGTGACTAGTCTTTTCTCCAAGCTGCACCTGTGTGAGGACCGGGGCTGCTAAGTACATTACGAAGTCAAGGAGAGTTCAATCTCTGATACCTCATGCATCACACATCTGCACATCACCAAGCTCTGCAACCCTCCTTCTGCAGTGTTTCTCTGGTCCCCCCATCCTTCCTGTGTGCATGGCCCTGCCCCGAGACCAGTCGTGAGGGACTGACAGTTGGCCTCTTCCCGATCTATTCACATTCAACGTTGTGACTCAAAATGCTCTTCTTTAAATTTTCTTTTCTTTTTTGGGTCATGATAGAACTCTTAATCAGAGCCTGGCAAAGGCTTTATTTCCCCTCATGTCAAATCCTGACTCCTAATCAAGTTCTGCAAGGCTCTTCACTGGAGATAGCCTGTTCCATGAAGACTGGGAACTCTTGACGTTAGAGGCAAGAAGATCAAGGGGTGACTTAATAGTCATTTTCAAACACTTAGATACTTCTCATGTGAAGGATGTGTTTTTACCCAGGAGACATAATAAGAAGAAAGTTGAAACGGCCATTTTGGATTAAAAAAAAAAAGAAAAGAAAGAAAGAAAGGGTGTTTCGACTCTCAGATCTAGCATGTGTCCCGCTGCCTCCACAAGGGTCTCCTTAAACCTCCGGCTCTCCCCACTAAAACTTACCTTCATTTGACCCTACAGCCCTTTTCTACACCATGTATTTTAAATTAGTCTGCCACTTGGCTTTCTGACAGCTCTTGTATTGTTGCTTTGCACATCATTTACCTTGTTAGATATGTATGTCACACCTCTTCCAGGCATGGTATAATTTTTGTTTTACGAAACCTTTCCAAAGCATTTGAACTGCTGCTGACTCCCACAATTTCAAAGTTCCTTCCATTGAACGCGATCACTATGTCCTTGCCCAATTGTCCTCAGGTCTCGATGACAGTTTCTTCTCATTCCTTCACCTACACTCTAAAAGCTTGTGCTCCTAAAGTGTCCCCTGTTTAGTCAAAATTATTTTCTGATCTTACACAAGGAAAGTTTACGTTTTAAGGTTGTGGAATCTTTGGGAATCTGTGGACTGTTATAGACCATCTCTCCAGAGAATTGCACATACAAACAAACTTTGCCTTCTCTGAAGTCAGAAAAAAAGACTCCCTAGGATGAAATGAATCCCAGGAAATGTGTGCCTGTTCTGACCCACTTTCTGGTTATCTCATTGGAGCTACATGCTGTTGATTCCCACACTTGTATCTTCCTTCAAGGTCTCCCTCTTATGCTTCAAACAAATTCATTGACCTATTAAAATATGGTCTCTGACCCCTGTTCCTAATGAGTAAAATATTTTCCTTATTTTAAGGTAAATACTGTATCTTCCACATATTAACACTGTTTCTATACCGTAGGCCACAGAGAATTAATCCAATCCTTCTCTCCATGGTAACCATTCCCATATATGAAGACAGCGATGACAAACCCAGCTGCTTTGGTCTCTCTCTTAAAATGAGTGTCTCCAGAACACTCATCTTTGTCTGAATGAGTAATGACTTGTCATTGTCCCTCTAAAAATTGGGACTTACAATAGATCACAATATTCTAGGTAGGTTTTGACAGTGTAAAGTATCTATTGTCTCCTTTGTTAACACACATAACATTTTAAAATTACTCTGGTTTTTCTCATTTGTGTTCATATTAAGATGTCAACTAGAACTCCAAAGTCTTTTCATAATTATTGCTGTTAAAACACATTTCTCACATCCTGTAATTCTATGGTAGGATTCTTTAAAAATTACCAGAATTCATTTTGGTTTCAACCTAGTATTCCAACAGCCAAAGTCATTTTTGAGTCTTCACTCAGTCATCCAAGCTAGTGCCAAGACCCTGGGGTGCAGGTCATTGGAAACGACTTCCATTTTGATACCGTTTCATTGATCTCTCAGTACTAGCAATGAAATCCTCTAACTAAACTATAGTTAAAACCAATTTGTCAACAAACATATAATGAAAGACTTTTCCGAATAGCTGGAGGGAAAACATATATTGGAGGTGAATAGTCCCTTGGCTTATCAGTCAAGAGATTCTCTTCAGAAAAAAAGAAATGGCCCATCTTCTTCTTAGCATTATTCCCAGTATCACTGCTTCACATATACTGAAAACATCGATCAACCATTCCTAGAATTTATCAAGAGATTTATTACAGGCTCACCCAATAATAGATCTCAGAAATTACCTTCCCACCATTTTTGATGATTCTGAAATTATTTGCTCATGTGTCAGTCTTCTGGTACCATTCTTCTCATTCCTCATACGTCTTCAGAAATGTGGTCAATGGGGGCACCTGGGTGGCACAGCGGTTAAGCGTCTGCCTTCGGCTCAGGGTGTGATCCCGGCGTTGCGGGATCGAGCCCCACATCAGGCTCCTCTGCTGGGAGCCTGCTTCTTCCTCTCCCACTCCCCCTGCTTGTGTTCCCTCTCTCGCTGGCTGTCTCTATCTCTGTCAAATAAATAAATAAAATCTTAAAAAAAAAAAAAAAAAGAAATGTGGTCAATGGTTTAAAATCCCACCTGCAAACGTTAAGGGCCTCCCTGGAAATTTCTTTGTGGATTTTTATGGATCTATACTTATTTCATAATAAAAGTATTTTTAAAGAAGTCCTATCTGCAAAGTTCCGTATCATAGGATATAATGTTTCTGAACCTAAAGATTTAGATATAGTTAAAAAGTTAGATGCCTTTTGGGGCACCTGGGTGGATCAGTCGGTTAAGCATCTGCCTTTGGCTCAGGTCATGATCCCAGTGTCCTGGGATCCAGCCCCATGTCTGGCTTCCTGCTCAGCGGGGAGTCTGCTTTCCCCTCTCCTCCCTCTCCTCCCAGCTTGAGCTTGTGCTTTCTGTCTGTCGCTGTCTTTGTCTTTTTCACTCAAATAAATAAATAAATAAATAATCTTAAAAAAAATGAAATAAAAGATGCGTTTTGTAGTAGCTCCCCTATTTTAGGCTTCAGTTTCTTCTTTACCATGCTTATTTTATTCTTTCTAGCTTGAAGACACTTTTCTTCATTACTGAAAAGTGAACCCCAAGGGAGTAGAACAGCTCGGTTTCCTGCCTGCCATCCGTCCTCAATGTACCATCCCTACCCTTCCCTTGTTTGTTATTATCTGTTCATCACTAATTTTGGGTGTCCCATTTTCCAATCACTTTTCTCTTTCTCTGGGTTATCCTTTTGATTCTGTTCTTACCCAGTTTCCTGTCATTCCTTTGCATTTGTTCTTGACCATGTGCTCTCCCCTCTGCCTTTCAACTGCATACTTTAAAAACCTGACTTCATTGGAAACCTCCTTGGTACAAAGTACACTGTGACATGTTTTCAGGTGCTGTGAACTGCTACAGCAACCTTATTGGTTGAGAAGAAAATTGCTTCTCTTTTTATGACCATTTTAGTTACTCTTGTGTAAGGGTTTTCTTTTCATCTTTTGAGTTTAAATTATTTATGTACTAGAAAATTGCTCTGGCTTAAATGGGGAAAGAGATTTTAAAATTCTGTCAGTGGGCCAAGAAGATTTAAGACCTTGTGGAAATGGTATTGTTCCTCCAAAACTCCAACCTGCTCTGTCTGGGCCCTTTTAGAGTCCTCTCCCCCTGAATTACACTTTTTCATGCAGATATACTTCTGATTTCAGCGTTCTCTCTCATTAGGGGCCTGTGAATCCCAGCTGGGATTCTTTCAAATGATTTTCACTTGAAGTTGGATGTTAACCGTTAGAAACCATCCATCACCCCATCCCTTCGCCCTGTGTGGAATATTCTGGAGACTTCTTTCGTAGGCAGACTTCTGCTATGATTCCTACTGTAGAGTAATTTCTCCCAGACATTCAACAGAAATCACTTCATTCCACCCATGTCACAGCTGGGATGCTAGATTCCTGACAAGGGATGCGAAGGAGAGGGTTAACAGAGTTTCTGATAGGCCTTTATCTGACCTCCTTAAAAGCTCAATACTAGAAAAGTACAGATTAACACGTAGCAAGAAAATACATTCAGTCAAATATAATCCCATCTGTACCTGCCAAAATCTTCACTCTGCTTTACCAACATCCTTGTAATAACATTGTTAAAAGGTTCTGACACTTCTCAGATAAGCACTCCATTCAGTTCCCCAACTCCGTTCAGGAGGAAACAGGAAAATTCCAAATACAGTCAACTGAGTTATCAAGGTCTTCTTATCCAGTCTGTGAAGGATCCAAGCCCTTTGTTTGGGATGTATTAGTTCCACTCTGTACCACCACTCGGGGCACTTTGAGAGAAAGATTCTTAGGTTGCCAGAAATGTTTTTATTTCACTTTTTATTAGCATGCCTAATAAAGAACTGGGTGAGTGAAGTTTCTGGAGCCAAGGCACAAAGCAAAGCTTGATGGTTCCAAGTAAGTCCGACTTTGAGACACTTAGTTCCAAGATACCCTGACTTAGCGACAACAACAGCTACCCCCAACACGGGCCTCCTTCCCACAGAAATTGCTAGAGGTTTCTTTTCTTCCTTTGCTGATCCGTTTTCTTGCTATTTTCTCTATTAGAAAAGATAAACTCTGCATAGTGAAGCAAAAGTAGTTGTTTTTATTTTTTGTTTTTTGTTTTTTGTTTTTTTCACAAGAGAAAGACAAACACGTTTTTAACACTGCATCATACATGCACATGGGACACCCAGTGATGAGGGACCCAAGGGACCGGGTACAGCTGGGGCTTACCATTTTAGGCTAAACAAAGGGAAAAGGGGCTTGGGCTTCTGGCGGATTGAGGAAGGAAGTCAGGGAGGGATGGTAAAGAAGGGTTGCATAGTAAGGTTTGTTATGCAGGTTTAAGTCAAGGACTTCACCATGGATAGAAATTGTGAGGAGTCCCCTTGGAGTTAAGGGAGAATGGCACTTTTACAAACGAGAATTTCCTTTGCTAAAGGAAAACTTGTACCCAGCTTTTAGAGCTTTTCCTGCAAGGCTGGTCCTAAATGGCCTTAGCTCAAAATAATCCACATGCCAAGAGGTATATGTATATATATACATCTGTATATATACATATGTATATAAATATATATATAATTTTTTTTAAGTAGGCTCCATGCCCAGTGCAGAGCTCAGTGCAGGGCTTGAACTCATGACCCTGAGATGGAGTCAAATGCTGAACCAACTGAGCCACCCAGGTGCCCAAAGCAAAATTAATTATAATAAATAAACTATGCCATTGGTCTCTAAAATCTTTGAAAGTGTTGAGAAACCGCAATCAGGAATCCATCAAATTTCCTTCCATCTCTTACCCTTTTCTAATTAAGGGATACAGGGAAGGGGGGAGAGAAAAATGAAAAAAAAAAAGTTTATTAAATCTGACACCCCCCCCCCCCCTCCCCAGTTTTGTATGGTTATGTGACTGCTCTCTAGTTTTTATGTAGTAAAGGGGATTTGACCTGCATCTGGTTTAAATAGGCTTCAGAGCATTTTAAGAGCCAGAGGGCCTAACTGTGTCTACCTCTATTTCTTTACAGAAAATGTGTTTAGGTTTCCAAAGAAATGCTTCCCAGGCACACCTTGGACCACAACTTGTTTATAATATAGAGCCTACCTAGGTCCCTGGACTTCCTTTCCTGCAGCAGCCTCTGCTAACGGAGAATCTAGGACTCGAACATTCCCAGTAGAACTGACTCTGAAAGGTTTTAAAGAGAAGTTAGAAATGGATTCAGGCAGTTCGTGTGAGCACACAGGCGAGGACATCGCTCGAAGTTGTATTACTTCCTATGGCACTTGGGACTTAGTTACTCTAAGTGCATAAATCAGCCTTCTGAGAAATATTCCGTTTCCTGAGCTTAGTTTAAGCTGAATTACAAGTGACCCTATAGAATTATTTTATTCCCCTTTTGCCTGAATTCCTGTGGAAAGGATTAAAATCCACATTGTCTGTTTTCATTGGCATGTCTCCTCTCACCCCACCCCATTTTTATAACTTCGTCTCCTCGAATCTGTATTCTGTACAGGGCATTTTATAGAAATTAGCCAAACATGTAAATGCCCGAAGTTAACTAGGCCCTATTTCTACAACAACTGGTGCATTTACAGAAGATGTGATGGCCCTTTGGGTACCAATAATTTCCCGGGGACGTAAAAGCAAGAATCGCTGCTTTGCCAGATCTCCCAATGCTTTATGACATCACCAGGCATTTTGTGACACCATCACTGTAACATACTGGCTTTGGCCCTAGACTAGAGGCAAAGGGATATGTTTATTGATGGAGGCGATGGAGGAAGGACTGGAGATTGGAAAAGAAAGACCCCAAAATTTCCTGGAGAAATGTTCCTGAGTCAAAACCAGATCCAGAAATGTCCAAAGGGGAGCAGAAACAGGGACGGCAAGGAGGGCCAAGAATGAGGCTACACTGAGTCGGAATCATACAGTTTTGAAAATCCCCATCAAATACCAGCACTTTGTCGTGGTGTTTGTTTTTTCAATTTTAAATGACAAGATGAACAGGAGAGTTTCGGAGGTTCGCTATCTCAGACTCTAAAGGAGGCAATAAAGAAGAGGTGCTAGCCGTCAATTGTCATCATACAAAACCAAACTGAACTTGGTCCTTCCTTGAGGCCCCTCTTCCCCAATTTGTTCTAGATTCCCAGGCCCTGGATTTAGGAGCCTTAATTCTTTCATTTTGGAATTTCTGGCCACGAGGGGCGCTCTGCGGCCTTCATTGACACAAGTGTGGTTTCTCCATTTCACACTATATAAAGCTGGAAGTCTCTAAAGAAATATTTGCTAGAAAAACAATTTTGTGAGTTTACAAATTACCACTCACATAAAGCAATTGGGGCAAAAAAACTTTATAATAAAGTGTTGGTTTCTAATTATAGTTTCTTTTTTTTATTTTTTATAACATTTTCATAAAGATTTTATTTATTTATTCATTTATTTATTTGAGAGAGACAGGATAAGCGTGAGAGCGGGGTGAGGCGTATAGGGAGAAGCAGGCTCCCTGCAATGTGGGACTCGATCCCATGACTCCAGGATCATGACCTGAGCCAAAGGCAGTCCAACTGAGCCACCCAGGTGCCTGAGCTTCTTAATATGTAGACAAAAGTAAGGATGGCTGTTAACCATTGAAGGGTATTGGGCTGTGGACCCATTTCTACAACTCAGATAAAATGAGAGTGAATGTTAGACTAGATTTTTCTTTCTTTCTTTCTTTCTTTCTTTCTTTCTTTTTTTTTTGAGAGAGGGAGAGAAGGGAGGGGCAGAGGGAGAGGGAGAATCGTAAACTCTCCATGGCCAGCACCGAGCCCAACGTGGGGCTCGATCTCACACCCCTGAGATCATGACCTGAGCCGAAATCAAGAGTCAGACGCTTAATTGACTGAGCCACCCAGGCGCCCTTCCACTTTTTTTTTTTTTTAAACCAAAAGGCAAATTATAGTTAGTGTGACATCCACATTTCATGGAAATATCTGTTCCTCTCATCACATTGTAGACATGATTCTGGATGATACTACTAATCCCCCTTGTCGCTACGGCCATAGAGAGAGAACCCTGGACTGTGGAAACTGGGCATCCTAGACTTTTTATGTAAGAAGGAATCTCCAGATTCCCTCAGTAAGACTCCAATTTCTACCATCTCTGTATCCATAACTAAGCGAGGTCACACAATGATATGTATGGAGAAGGAAATAAAGCACCATCACCAACGCCTCCGTACACAGCCAGGACGTATTCTCACTGACTCATTAAACCGGCTTTCTGGAGAGAACCCAACAATTCAGTTCTGGAGCCCCAGAGGAATTCGTACAATTCCCCGCATTCAGGTGGCAGGTGTGGAGGCCTCCATTTCCCCTCGTGGTGCGCTAATCCCGCTCTTACCAATTCACCACGAGAGAGCCGCTCTTCCTGGTGGAATATCTGTGAGCAGAAGGGGCAAAAAAAAAAAAAGTACAAATCCTTTTCAACCAGAGCTATGAGGTTTACAGTCCCATTGGTTTTTCTCCCCTGAAATGAAAATAAACCGGAAAGAGAACACTGGATAAATGAAGTAAAATGATAACGATGTTTCTCATCTTGGTAGACTGCCTTCGGGAAATAATGAAGTTCTCACTGGAGAATTTTATGACACACAATTTCCGTTTGGGAGCATCTCTATGCTCCTTGGAGCAACTGGTTTAGGGTTTGTTTGGCGTTTGTTTTTCCCCCTTTTTTGGAGAGGGTGCAGTGCTGGTCTAACAGCAGCATTATAAAAACCCTGGAAAATACATAAAGGCTAAGAACTCTAGCAATTAGAGAGGGAGTAGACCCATTATATCATCCCGCAGGCCCTGGAGAATCAATGGAGGATTCTTTCCTAGAATAGATTTTTTAGTTCCTTATCCTGTTGATTTTCAAATGGCTCCAGGGACGGAGTTTCCAGCACTTCCTTTAGTACATATTTCCCCAATCTCATAATTCTCGCTGTCACAATTTTTCAGGGTGTTTAATCCAAATGTTCCCTTTCTCAAAATGACAACTGCTCTCCTTTACTCAAAATTGTGTCCACCTGTTAGAATGGACAATACTCTTTTGAAGCTGTAATCATTTTCCATTTTTCATCAGAATTCTTCTCTGATTCTCTCTCTCTCTCAAAGCCATTGTAGCTGCAGGTGGGGCAGCAAGCATGTAAAAGAAATCTCCACAATTGGCAAATGGAATTAGACTGTGAGCCGTGGTGTCAGAATTCCAACACCAGAGCTCCTCTGTGTTTCAGGGCTCACACTGTTAAGCTGATATCTCCTTTCCGTGCCACATACAGAACATGCACTTCACATTGACACCCCTAGAATTTTGCAGTGCACAACCTCAACAAACCTACATGGTCCTATAAAAAAAAATACCCTTCCCTCATAGTCAGTAATGCCTCATTCAAGTTCAGCTTGCACATGAATGAAAGTTATGTATCTATGTGCCTGTGCATGCTGGGACTATAACTGTAAAATTCTTAGATGTATTTCCCCTCACAAGGATCCTGATAGAGTACAGGGCTGAGAGTCACGAGGAAATCATAAACCCATGTTGTCCAGCCTCTTTATTTAGCAGATAGACAGAGCTGGAAAACTTAGAAGTTCTGAGCTCAGATGCAACTTACCCAGACAGCAGAATCAGAACAGAACCCCAATATCCTCTGCCAGTCTACCACTCCTACTCAGATCTTGTTCTGATAATTTCCTCACTATGCTTTTGAGAGTGTCTTTTCCTGTCTTCAGACCTCAAGCTTTCTAAGTCAGAAATGAAGAAGTGAGCCAGATAAGAGGGGACAACCTGGGATCCCTAGAATGACTTTCCTAGCAGTGTTTACTTTTTTAAATTAAGTCAGTAGATTTTTTTAATGGTACCATCTGAATTTTTAAGCTCTAATGAACGCCACTTAGTTGCCTCCTCACATACATTCCTATCTGCTGCCCCCCCGCCCCCCCCTTCTAGCTCCCTCTTTCCCCTATGAAGTTGTGTCACTCGGGGGTACCAGCTCCACCAGCAACTCCTCTGTGAGCTGGGTTCTCATTACTTACTTGCTGCAAGCTCCCTGAATCACTGGTTTCATTTGATAGACAAGAAGATCTGGCAACCTTTGGCCAAAATTTCTCGTGGCAACAATGAGCTGGAAACCACAGCAGCTGCCCCCTTTCGATGGACTGTGCACGTTCCAAGCTCGGCTCATTCTCTCATCTGGCTACCTGTTTGCCCCTACAGGGATTCCAGTCTGTGACTCTTGGGAGAATGGTGATGTATTACACTGTTTTATATACTATACACATCCATCACGTGTGGATGTGGCCCTGGGTGGACACTGTGATTCAATCGTCTATTCAATTAGGTCAAATAGTAAGTTTTTACTATGTGACCAGACTATACTTTAAACTGACCAAACAGACTAGTGGGGTTTGGCATCGTGTGAATGCTGCCTCAGTAAGGCTCTGCTGAACTTCATATCGAAGTATGTGCCAAATTATATGCAAATTTGTATTTTTCATGGGAGCTGAGAGCTTTGGCACTTAATTTTGATTTTTTTTTTATAGCTAAGTATGTAGCATTGGCCAAGTTCTGCATGTTTAATCCTTTTAATCATTCAACATAAATCATGCTCTCAGCCCCTTAATCATTCTTGTTATTCTTCTTTGAACCTCCTCCAGTTTCCTTACATCCTTCATTGCATAAAGAAGAGTTTTTTAACAGGCCTGTTTCACTTCCAAGAATCCATTCTGTGATGGAAACTGTGGGGGTTAGAAGATCCAATGCCATGAGAGACTCCAAGGGAAATGCAAGGCGTGGTCCTCGAAAAGTTGCAGACATTCACAGGAACTAAAAGACCATCTGACCCACTTGTCTGCCACATCTGACCCAGAAAGATGATTTTATATCCTTTTTCCTCTTAAGTGATACAGAGAAGGATTTATATGAGGCCCCTTAGTAACATATTCTACGTTCTTTTATTGTGTGTGTGTTTTTTTTATTAAGCATCTACTATGTGAATGAGAGAGTTCTTGCTCTTCCCCTGTTGAGTCCAGGGAGATAAACAGCTGGTAGGATCACATCTCTTAGGATCAGAGATTTAGCTCTCATCCATCAACTCTTTCCCCTTTATCTGGTTAGAGAGGTGCTAGAGAATAGTGTCTCAGGGAAACTCTAAAGACAAACAGACTCCAGGAGAAGTGGTGAAAAAGCAAAGTTGGCAGAGGGTCTTAACGTATACCCACCTTTTCTTGCATCTACTTTTCTTTTCTCTACAGGTCCTTCCCTGCCTCCAACTAGAATATAAACTCAAGAGAAACTTTGGTTTGCTCCCCAGTCTACCCCAAAACCTAGAAAAGGGACTGCCACATAGTAAGTGTTCGAAAAGTGCTTGAGGAATGAGTAAATATTCACCTTCAGCCTATCACTTCATGCTTTGATAAGGATACTTGATACTTGTTAATCTTATGTAAAGCTTTATACAAATCATAGCTTCAAGACAATCACCAAAGCCTCCCTCACTTTCTAACATGCCTTTCAAATTGTATTTGTGCCTAAAGATCCTGTTAAGGGGGAAATTTAGAGCCACCATGGTTCAAGGCCATTTAGTCCATCTGATTCTTGAATCCCCCTTATTGGCCATCCCACCAGTTATCATTCAGCCTTTGCTTGAATACCTCTAGAATTGGAGAGCTCATTTTCTCCCAGAGCTGCCATCCTGTACAGCCATGACTATTAGACTACTCCTGCTTAAATGTAGCTAATATCTTTTTTTTTCTATAGCCTTTACCCATTGTTTTAGTTGTCAGAAGCATATTAATCTTTCCTTCCACAGGGCAACCCTTCAGGTACTTTGAGACATTAACACATCCCTCCTAAACTTTCTCTTCTGTATATTAAATGTCCCTTGTTCCTTTCTACACCTAGAAACGTATAGCAGAAATTCCAGCTTGGGAGTCTTGCATGTAATCCACCTTGAGGATTCAAACATGAACAACAGGAATGGACCAGCAGGGTGTCTGTTTATGGGGAGGACGAAAGAGCTTCATAGGGAAATCAGCAAACAACTAGTTAACCAACCAAAAGTCATCCTTCAGGAGCCATAAATCAGCATGCAAAGAAAGGAATGTTCAGGGACACGGGTTCAGCTCGTTCTGTGGATCCCGTTTTCTGCCTGGAGGAACTTGTGCCAAACTTGGGGAGAAGGAACACTCAGGATCAAAGGCCAAGATCACAGAAATCTCTGGTCAACATTGAAACTACAAGGCAACACGATTTTGGAAGTTGGGTGTTGTTGGACACCACCACCCAGGACGGAGAAGCAGGAGAGAAGATCAGATCAGATCAAACTAGAAGGGACAGCATGGGCTTCCAGCAGGGCAGAAGCCAAGCAGGAGGCCTGGTGGGGAAAGCAGTATCAGGGTGGCGAGTTTGTTTATGGAGCAGTGAGAGTGGGAGGGAGAAATGGTGCACTGGGAGGGACGGCCAAGAGGAGAGGGTCTGCATCTGGCGCACGGGAGATACCTCTGGGGAGCATCCGAGGAGGCCTGCGGTTCTTACAAATCTGCTAGGAGACATGCCATTTTGTTACTGTTACTTGCCAGCCTCAGGAAACATGATTATGTCGTAATGAGAACCCTAGCTTTTCTCTACCGAGCCTGTCTATGGGCACAGCACTGCATTAACACCGGGGTAACTCATTCAATCCTCATAATAATCCTCTGAGGCAGGTAGGGTTCTTATTCTCATTTTCCAGACGAGAAAAGTAAAATTTAGTGGATCCATCATATCCAAAATTACACCGCAAGTAAACGGCAGAGCTGTGAAGCAAAGCGACTTCTGTCTGACTTTAAGCCTGACTTCTCAAATGATATAAAATTAGGCATTTTAGTATAATTCCCTTGTCTCACAGCCCAAACTTCAGGAGTAAAGTGTTTACATTTGAATTGAATTTGTTCGGTGCCTTAACCAAAGCTTTTTAAAAAAATTGCTGAACCTAGGGGCGCCTGGGTGGCACAGCGGTTAAGCGTCTGCCTTCGGCTCAGGGTGTGATCCCGGAGTTATGAGATCGAGCCCCACATCAGGCTCCTCTGCTATGAGCCTGCTTCTTCCTCTCCCACTCCCCCTGCTTGTGTTCCCTCTCTCGCTGGCTGTCTCTGTTTCTGTCAAATAAATAAATAAAATCTTTTAAAAAAAATTGCTGAACCTAAGTATATATAGTACATCATAGTGCCCCCTCCCCCAAAACCACCTTATGTAGAAAAGTTAAGTGGGTTGATTTCTGCAGGAACTGTTCTTATCAACGGTGACTGTGGGATCTTCCATCCCCTGTCACTGAGCCGGGGTGAGTGACCTTCAGTCTTCATATCCGTGCAGCCATCCATTTTGGCTCCGGAACTCACCAGCGACTGTTTCTTTGAAGCAGCCTTGTCCATTCAGCATCAAGTCAATCATGATGAAGGAGATGAGGAACACAGTCCCCAATCCCATGTGTCCATCGCCGTCTTCTGTGTCCCTGGATGTTCCCCGCACCAGAGAACTTTTCTTTCTGGTCCAGTGAACACGAAATCCTCCCACGAGGAATTCTGGGGCATCCTGCTTTTAAAAACCTTTTATGGGACCATCAAATACCTCACCTCATCACCTTGAAGAAATTGGCTTCAGGAATGAGAGCAAAGTGTAGTGCACTGAGCTGAAAACAAGGTAGGCAAATTGTTATTTCTCGTGGCTAAAGCACATCTGACTTCCTCATTGGACTAAAGCATTTAGCAAAAGGAAACAGTATTTTAACTGCAGGCTCCGTGTTACAGCCCACGGACTCATGACCTAAGCCAGGAACCAACTTCAGTATACAGAGCAAAGCATTCTAGACACGCTGATACTTTATGTGCCTAAGAACACGGCCATTTACAAGCAAGAGCTACTTTATTGCTAATGATCTTTGAAGTTAACAAGGTTTGCAAAAGCTTCTCGGCATTATTATTACTATTTATATTAATAGCATTAGTGATCTCCTTTATTCTTCCAAGACTTAACACTCCTAATTGGCATCAGTATAAACAGAGGTATAAATGCTATCATGCAATGCAAGCAGAGCCAACTCTGGCAGCTTTGTGGGTTTAATATGGAAATGTTTGCTGTCTAATGAGGACACAAAATGTTAATCTGCAGAACAAATTGTATTTATAGAGAAACTAATTATCATATGCAAATGTGACACACATCACTTGCAAAATTCCCCTTGCCGCTGGGGTGGCCCTCTGTGACCTTTCTGAAACACGGCGCTTTGAAGCACCAGCTCATGCTTTCAGGCGCTGAGGCTGATGACTTTCACTTTCATACAGAAATGAGCTAAGTGGGCAGGACTCTGGCTCCGAATAAACATAACAGAGGCATCGCCTCCATAACTCTAACCTGCACTCTGTTGATTTCTTATCCTTTCCTATAAAACTCAGTTCTTCTGTAGCTTTGGCTGTATCTAAAAAGCCAGATTACAGATGACCAGAGTAACGAACGTTTTAACCCACGTAATAAGAGACCTGAGATGTTCTTATCATGCACGCTGTCCTCTTGAGGGAAGGCTACTTTGATGTTGTTTTCATAATTATTTTTGGGTTTTGTTGTTTCTCTTCTTCATTGAGTAGGAAGCCCCCAGGTATAGGTTGTTAAATCCGAGTATGGTATTTAACTCCTTTTCTTGGTACTTTGTCCTCTTTTCTTTCAAATATATGTATTCTGCAGCTTGAAGCCTCCTGGAAGTATAAAATGCTGGAAATTAAATGGCCTTAGAGATCACCCAGGGACTCCACATATTTCATTTACAGATGAGTAAAGTATGGCTCAGAGAGGTCTGGTGGCATACCCGGGATCACATGGTGAATTGGTAGAAGACACTGGAAGTCAGGTGCTCTTTCTATATGCTTAAGCAGTTAAACAAAACAAAACAAAACAAAACCAAAGCAGCAGCAGCAGCAACAACAACAAAAACACACCTCTACTGTAGCACTGCTGAGTTTAGACTTGTGTGAATGCTTGGAAGTGTTCTTAGCTCTGTATGAAAGATGCTGCTGGCCAGAGAGCCTTGACCAGCCGTGGAGACGTAATTCTGCTAGTTCTCATCCTGATAGTGGGGGTCTGGTTCAGCATTCTCCAAATGCCTGTTGGACTCCAAGGACAGAAAGGTTGAAGGAAATGTGGCCTCTAGCTCTCATAGAACCCACTGTTTGCTGAGGGAGACCAACCTGCAGTGAGACAATTTCAATGAAACAAGGTCAGGGCATTATCAAAGTACACACCTTGGGTGGAAGCACAGAGAAGAAATAGCAGTCTATGCAAAGGAGGACGCAGGGTGGGTAGTGTATTTGTTTCTATCGCTATGTAACAAAGCATCTCAAATTTAATGACGTATTTTCTCATTTGAAAAGATGGTGATTATTTGCAATATGTGAGAAGCAAAGGAGTAATATTCCTAGCATATAAAGTATTCTCATAAATTAAGAAAAGAAAAAGAATATTTGACTATAAGAATGGGCTAAATATTGGAATCTTAGGGTTGGGTTCCTTTTTTTTTTTTTAAGATTTTATTTATTTATTTGACAGAGAGAGAGACAGCGAGAGAGGGAACACAAGCAGGAGGAGTGGGAGAGGGAGAAGCAGGCTTCCCATCGAGCAGGGAGCCCGGTGCAGGACCCTGGGATCATAACCTGAGCCAAAGGCAGACGCTTAACGACTGAGCCACACAGGCACCCCTAGGGTTGGGTTCCTATAATGGGCTCCATTTCATATACACAGAGAAGTTAAGTTAGTTGCCAATGGTCACAAAGTAGCAAGTGTCAGAGCCCCCATTCCACCCAGGAAGTCTGGCTGTGCTCTAGGGGCATGACGTCCTGCCTAGAATACACAGGGAAAAGTCAGCAGTGGTTACTATGCTTGTCTCTGATGAGGGTTTGGGAAAACAACACCCCTCCCCCCACCCTCCAACCCCCGCCACTGATGAAAATGGAAACAAGTAAATCTTTCTGAGAAGTTTTAACAGTTTGTCTCTAAAGTCTTCTTTCAAGTACATGGTCTTTAATGTAGCATTTCTTTCGTATTCTTTTATTCCAATGAAAACAGTACCTGTATAAATATTTAGCTCTAAGAATACCTGTCAAGTTACTCCTAATTTTAAAAAAAAATTTTAATGGAAGCAAAACAGAGGTTACATCAATTCTTTGGCATTTATGCAATGGAATACTATACAGTATGCAGAAGTAACCGGTAGTTCGGTCGGTTCCCAGTGGGGGTGGGAAAAGGACACAAGAGAAGTCGGTGGGTGAAGGCCCTGTAGCACAGCCCCAACCCTGCCACTGACTTGCTCTGTTGTACCACTTGGGCAAATCTTGTCATTTCTCCAACAGGCAGGAATTGGGCCAGGTGGAGGGAAAGGTCCCTGCTGAATCTGACACCTTATGAAAATCAGATTCAGGGTCCAAGGCCCCGTCTTTGTGTACCCCGGGTGCGTACACTCAAGTTGGAAAGTAAAACTTCAGCTTCTATGGCAATGGTGAGGCAGGCTTGTTGAGAGACCCTCATTCAAAACACCCCTTCCACCTCTCCCAGCCTGTGATCCAAATCTGTGTTTCCACCACAGAGAAGCCAGTAGAATTTATGAGGGATCTTGGATTCCCTAATCTCATTAGCAACCTGCCTGAGGATTTGGCCTCATTCACCTATGGCTCCCTTTCCAATATTCAAATGCATTTAGGTTACATTTGGTTGAATATCGAGGAGCTATTTTAAAATGGTGATAAAAAGAACTCATCGCATTTGACCAAGCCAAGTTGCAAGTATTCCAACTGTTCATTTGCACCTCTTATTGGAGCTCAGAGAAGGCGTAGGCTCACATCACCCCTGTAATGTAATCCCCAACGCGAGGAGAAGGCAAACATTGCTGTCCCTGAATAGGCAGGGAAGTTATTACCCAATGACTTCCAGAAGATTCAGTCTATCAGAGCAATTCCATGTGTAGTTTTAATGTGCCACAAAATGCTGTTTTCCATTGTCGTTGCAAGTTTATGATCATGTGACAGTTGAACACTTTCTCGTCTAGCAGGTGGCAGAGAGGAGACTCCATCAATAATACTCATTCCCTTAGCCCTCAGAAAATATCTATAAATGTACCACCCTTGAAAGGCGACAAGCTTTTTTATGGATTCATAGTGACCATTAACCTTCTGCTTGACAGCAGAAGGGAAGAGAAGATCAGTTTTCACAGATCCTGGGCAGAACAAAAGGGAAAATAAGGGACTACCTGAGAAATACTCCTGAAAATCAAAGCCAAATGGTGTGAAGGCCCTAGTTCATCCTCGGCTCAATCCCATGGTCTAAAATTACAAAGGTTCTGGAGAAATAGGTTCCAACAAAGCCATCCTATCCAGGTGAGGGGAAGCAGAGAAACAGGGTCTCCAGGCTGGCTTAGCCATCTAAATGGTCTAATTAAAAAAAACAATTAGGGGTTGGCTTCTGTCCTGCACATTATTCCCCAATTGATGAAATCCCGAGGAATGGCAAGGAGCCAAAATTGCTCAAGTGACTTCTTGTTTAACTCAGCCATTTAAGTGCTCACCAAGTGTTAAATTTAAATGTGTGTAAAGATTATTGCAAAACACACACATGCACACACACATCAGGGGAAAAGTGTGAATATGCATACAGAGGGCCACACGTAGAGGTCAAGAGGGAAACAGCTTCGGGGATATTTAGAGATTTAGCTTTTAGCAAAAGTCATTTTTCTCCCTCCAGTAAGCCTGTGAGCTTTTAATAGCCACTTTCCTTGATTGCTTCTAGATCATTGTCTGCTGCCAAGTGCCCCGATATGAACACATAGACACTAGGTCTTGAGGGGGAGGAGGGATTTGAGAGAATCCTCATACCAGAATTCTGAAAGCTTTCCCAGACTGAGTCAACCATGTCACTCTCCTAAATTATGCAATAAAATAAAGTCTCAAGCTCAGATTTCAAGAATCCTTCCTTTTAGTTCTGAATATTTTTACATTCTGAGTAGTAAGAAGTTCGGGAAAATGGCCTCCTCCCTCAGACTTCCTTATATGTTTCTGAAAATATTATGATGGCCTTGCAATTAAGATATTTTAGAAATATGTGACTGTCTAGCAAGTGAATTAGTGAAATAATTTATTATCTTGAGAACTAATGATACTAACTTGTTCTTTATTTTTTTATTAGTATTTTTTTTTTGTAGAAATTGCTGACACTTCGGGGGCGCCTGGGTGGCACAGTGGTTAAGCATCTGCCTTCGGCTCAGGGCGTGATTCTGGCGTTGTGGGATCGAGCCCCACATCAGGCTCCTCTGCTATGAGCCTGCTTCTTCCTCTCCCACTCCCCCTGCTTGTGTTCCCTCTCTCGCTGGCTGTCTCTATCTCTGTCAAATAAATAAATAAAATCTTTAAAAAAAAAAAAAGAAATTGCTGACACTTTGATAGTTTTTTTCTTAACAGGTAAGTAGGTGGTTGAACTAGACCCTATAGTTTGGCCCAGATTTTAAGAGTGGAGAAACTCTGGCATAGTCTTTGTTCTAATACAAAAAACCCAAAACAAAACAACACAAAACTAAAACTAAACTCAAAAGACAAAAAGCAAGCAAACAAACAAATAATAATCAGGAGGCAAAGGATACACCCAAAATCAAAGACAGGTGAGGAGCCACAGGTGCCCAATACTTCCTCCCTTAGCACCTCCCCAAGGCACAGACATGACTCACCTCGTTACCTACCAGGTGAGAAACCTGGATCCATGCACTGACTGGCATTTACATCATTTAACCTGCCCACGAACTTCCCAACAGCTCCAATCAGGACTCGGGGGTCCATTCTATATCAAATAGAAGCTTTTTTGACGTGCCACTACTGCATACGTACTCTGTTTTATTTTTTACTAAAGCGTTGAGTCTAAAGGAGATTTCCATCCAGCAGGTTAGGTCACACCAACCACCATGGTGAACTAATACTGATCTTTGAAGAGTGCACTGCAAAAACTTGCCCTTGTTAATTTTCCATTACCACTTGCATAATAGAAATAATTCTGAAAAGGAGGTCAATATTGTGGTCTACATCCGAAACACCACATTTACTGAATAGCCAGCACTTGAACGGGGATTGAGTTTGCTTCCAAAGTATATCGAAGGTACAGATTTTGCCTTGAGTGAAGTTTGGAAGAGGAGAATTACCAAAACCTAAACAAGAATTCAACATCACAAACAAATGCCCCCACTTCTATGAAGCACATAGTATTTGCCGGCCACTGAGCTAGGCAGTTTACATATATTATTTCTAGTTTTTCTAGCACTTAACACAGTAAGCTATGAGACATTTTCTAGATGAAATAAATTATGTTCTAAGAGATTGAGAATTCCTAGATATCACACAGAAAATATCAGAAGATCACAGGTGGGATTAGAACTAGGAATATTTAACCTAAAGCTGATTATTTCTTCCACGACACCACATTGTCTCCCAGCAAACAAGCAAGAGTTCACAACACTCTTTCCTACGTGTCCTTTCAAAAAGAGGCAAATAATAAAAGAAACATAAGTTTAAAATTTTTCTTAAAATGTTCTGCTTAGTTATATCTACATCAAATCGTCATGTTGTACACTTTAAATACATTCTGGTTTTATTTGTCAATTGCACTTCAATAAAATTGGAAAAGAAAGTTGAAAATGAAGACTTTATGAAAGTCAGCCAAAGCTATGATCTATTAATAAACCTCCAATATCAGTTTCAGATGGTGACCCTCGAGCACTGAAGACTCTGAGTTATCCCAAAATGATGTTCGGTTGCGTAACCTTAAATTTTGCCCGTCAAAGGCCAAGGGTCTTCTGTTCCTTTTTACTGTCCATGGAAGGGAGAGAGGAATTCATCCTGAAATTTTAGAGAAGGTGCTGATGGGAATGTGCTATCAATATTCTAGATTCCCAGCTTGGAACTTAGAACATGAAATTACCTTTATGATCACTGAATGAACACTCAAATATAGGCAGAAAGCGAGGTGACCAGCCATCCCGGGCTGCCTGGTTCTGTACGGTTCTCAGAACATGAGACTTTTCAGAGTTAACACCGGTAAAGCCCCAGGAAAACCAGAGCAAGTTGATCACTCTCACTGAAACATGTGTGCTTCTGATAGAATTTTGTACCTGGACAGAACTTTGAGTTTAGCTATTCCAATACACACACTATTTTAATAGTGATCTATAAGGAGATTAACTCATAGTGCGGTTTAAACATGAACAGAAGTAACAGGACCCCCACATTAAAGTATAATGGGTATTATTATACTTATGAAATGTCAGACAATTTCTATTCTCCTAAAGTGTTCTCTATTTTTCTGAATTCCACCTGCCCATTTGGGATTTGGGGATTAGACCATTCCTGCAGGTGGACCCCACACTTACCTAACGAATAGTAAAATGCTAGGACAAATTTCGGCAAAGAGGGGACCAGAATTAATCTGTTCAGAGACTTGCTGGGCTCCTGCGTAGCCTGGAAGTCATCTGGAAAAAATCCTGTTTGCTTTGTGAAAGGATATGGAAAGTGGCTGATGATACCGGTTGTCCTAGAAGTGGGGTGTGCAGCCCTGTAGTAAGGACAAAGGAGAGATGCTGTTGCTGAGGAATAGGTGCCAAATGGCAAATCTGAGCTGCTTTTCAGGTTACATATAACTCAAAGCAGCGCTCCAACCCATGAGGAGAGAGCAGCCCACATGTTACCAGCCGCAGGCAATAACCAGAGATGGGCCATCATCTTCCAGAGATTGCCTATTATTGACAGAGACTCACCTAATCGTCACTTCCAAGAGAGTAAGACCGCACTGGACTGAAGGTACAAGGGCCCTTCTCCATCCTCCTGAGGGAACAAGGCCCTCCTCCACCCACCAAGACTCATCTTTGGAAGGACAAAAGTATAGGTTCAGCTCTGAAAACTTGAACGTTAACCTGAAGGCAACCACGATGAACTAAAAGGAAATGGTTTAAAAACGAAGACACTGAGGGGCCCCTGGGTGGTGCAGTCTGTTGAGCCTCTGACTCTTGGTTTTGGCTCATGATCTCAGGGTCCAAGATAAAGCCCTGCGTTGGGTTTCTGAGCATGGAGATCGAGATTGAGATTCCCCCTCCCTCTCCCTGTCCCTCCCACTTGTGCTCTCTCTCTCTCTCTCTGTCTCTCAAATAAATAAATAAATCCTAAAAAGAAAAGAAGAAGAAGAAGATGATGACGACAACACTGAGATAGTGTCCATTGACAAAGTTAAGTTCCTCGATGATCCAGTAGGAAGGGGAGCTTGCAAGGAAGAAGACATGAGGTAAAGAAATATTAGAAGTGAACGAGTGACCGAATAAACATAAAATTGATTCTGTTTGTTTTTCCCACATCTAAGTAGTGGTGAGAAACTCTGCCCACTCCCTACAAAGTACTCCATTGGAGGGCTTGGAAGTCATAGATAAGTAGACAAAAACATAATAACTCTACCTCCCAGTGATAAACATGATCAGTATTTTGCTTAGATGACAGATAGCGTGATGATAAGTGGATATTGTATGTATGGCATTAAGCTCTATATCCAGCTCTGTATCTTGCACATGTTATGACTCCAGAACTTGGTCAAATTTTTTTAAGTAATTGTTAATAGCTTTATGAGAGCCAATAAGGTGGAGATATCTTGATTTATTTGACCACCTTATTATTGGAGACCACTAGTTTATTCACCCCTACTGTTATAAACAATCCTGCGATGATTTGATGGTAGCTCTTTTCCACATATTTGACTACACTTAGCCCTAATTCTTCAAGCCGAAATCATTGAGTGAAAGGGTATGAATTTATTTTAATTTCTTGTGAGGTTTAGCAATGTATTTCCTGGAGGTCTATGCTGACTTCTCTGTTGGCAGTAGCGCGTGAGCGAGCGCCTTCTCCAAGGCCCCCTTGGAGTGGGCGGCATTTCCAAATCTGAAAAAAACTTGATAAAAGAAAGATAGGCTCTCATTTTTGTTTTAATTTGTTTTTTTGGCTTGCTATCGAAGTCGAGTATTTTTATTATGTTTATTAGCAACTTGAGCTATGTGAAGCCTCCCTTCTACGTTTTTTGGGTATTTCCTTTTTTATTTGAAAAACCTCGTTGTAAAAGCATATGACATGCCACACTTGTTGCCTGTATTTTTTCATTTTCTTTTTTAGCTTTTGACATGCCCATTTTTGTCTTCATGTGGTCAAATCTTATCCATTGCCTTATGTTCAGAAAATCCTTGTTCTAAAACAACATACGCAAATGGTCTTTGCTTTTATAAATTCTACGTTTGCCTTTTCAAATACATGTGACACATCAACACTTCACATATAACATTTTAATCTATCTACGCATTTTTCTTGACATACTGGGGTTTTTATTTCTTTCTAGATGGTTAATGAATTGTCCCAGCAGCATTTACTTCCTTAACATCCAGTAACCTGCAATGATTTCTTTATCAGAGCGCAAGCTTGTATGTATAGAAACAGGTTCTGTGACTTATTCTACTCCAGTGATCCACCTGATGCTTTTCGTTCTAGAAAGGGATCATTTTAATTATTATAGCTTTCTAATGTACATCCATATCGTGTACTGCTCTTCTTTTTCTAAACTTTCTTGGGTATTTATGTCACTTTATTACTCTACGCTGTCAAATTTCAGAAGAAAAAAAACAAACTTTGGGATTTCCATCGAAAAATTATTCTGAAACAATTTTTAAATTATTTAAACTCGCCAATGCAAGAACATGGTTTGCCTCTCCATTTACTCAATTCTTCTTCTATTGCCATCAATAAAACTTCTAAGATTTTTTTTCGTTAGTTCCTGCATACATATCTTGAAAGTTTATTCTAGTTATTTAATCTTTTTGGCAACGATCACAAGAATAAGAACTTTAAAATAAATTATTAGTGGATACATCTGGTATATAGAATATACTTTAAAAATGTACTTAACTTTATATGCCTGACTTTTAGAAATCTTATCAGCGCTGAAGATTTTAAGCAATTTTTTAAGATTCTACTTCACATTTTTAAAATGTTAATTCTATAATCACCATCTAGTTTTCTTGTTCCATAATTAATACAAGGCTTCCACTAGTTGAATTAGTGAATAGTTGAATTAACTAATAATTATAACAAGATCATTGAAGCTAAAGTGTATGTTAACCACTGAAAGTTTGACTTCATATGACACGTACATAATAAAACAGGAAAGACGGCAGTCTTCTATAGCAAGCAAGTGAAAAAACATTATAGTTTCAAGGTTAATGGTTCTATGAGAATTATTTCATTGAATTTCAAATAGATTTCACACAGGAGAGCTTCTTGCAAACAAACTAGGCCTGCTTCAAAATGCTGATGACAAGATAGAGGATAAAAAAAAAAAAAACCTGCTAGGAAGGACCTTCACCCCAACATCCCTCATGTTTATATGGATGAGTATACCATGGTTGATATGGTATAGTTTATATGGTTTAGGCAACCATGTCTAAGTCTCTTCTGGCTCTTCTGGTCTATATCATGAAATGCAATAGCAAGCTTAGTGTTTTATACTCTGGAACAATGGGATCTGTAGGCCAGAGTGTCTTAATCCCTGAAAGAGTCAACTCTCAAAAATTGTGTGGCCTCTGATTTTTCCTTTAATTTTAGTCAAGGCTGAATTAAAGAACTTGAAGTCTAGAATTTTTCACAAAATCATGTTATTGGCCAGTAGTCGTAATTTTAAATTTCTGCTTCATATATTATTTTATTCTGCTTCCTATAGGTTGGCTAGAATTTCCCAAACTTGAATAATGTGAATAACAATGAGCTTCTTTAAAAACAACAACAACAATGAAAATCTTTGCCTTATTACCTATTTTAAATGAAAGGCATCCACATTCCGTTATTAGGGTATTGACTGGTGGTTCTTACATGATTTCTTTTATTATAGAGAAAAGATTCACTGGTTCCTGATTTGTCTTGAACAATAGGCTTTGAATTTTATCGAAGGCCATTTTGGCATTCCTGGAGATTATTGTTCTCCTTCAACCTATTAAAGTGATTTTTAAAATGTATTTTCTTTTTTTCTTAATAATTTTTTTATTATATTACGTTAGTCACCATACAGTACATCCCCAGTTTTTGATGTGAAGTTCCATGATTCATTACTTGTGCATAACACCCAGTGCACCATGCAATATGTGCCCTCCTTACTACCCATCACCAGCCTTCATGAACTCTCCTTGGTTACGGTGGACAATACATTAATTTTTTGTCACACAAAGGGGTGTGGACTGGCACCATTTGTGTTCAATGGACACTTAGAATCAGAGAAGCAGGAGAACAGCCACCGTCTCCTCGACTCTTATCCTGATGAGAGAAGGACCTGGTGTGATACAGCTGGACACACCAGTAGAGGGTCTCCTCTGCTTGGCTGCTTTACCTATTTACAGGGTGGTTAAAAGGGACAGAAAATGCCCAGTGGCCTATGCAACAGAGGGGCCTTGAAAGTGAGGGTAAGAGGCTCTGTAAGAAAAGGAGAGCCTTTGGAGCCCAGCCTCAGGAATTAGCCAGAGGTCCCCTGATCTTTCACTGAAAACTCCTACACTTGAGAAGCTGGCTTCTTGCTAAACTACTGACAGGTGAGGAAGGGCATTCCAGAGTCAACCAAGGCTTAATGCACCTCGGTCATACTTAAACTTGCTAGTATACTTTAGACTTTTTGCATGTATGTTCATATATACATCTATATTATATATGCAGACCTATTTCTGTATTTATCGAGCTACCTACCTATCATCTGTCTGTCTATCTATACCAGCTCTGTCACTTTAGTCAACTTAGTTTATGTCCGTAACGTTTAGTGTCTCCATTTACAAAGCAAAAATAATAATCTCCTACTTCATTAGATTAAGAGGTAATAGTGATGCAGCAGTTGGCAGTGTCTGGTACATAATATGCTCAATAAACATTAATTTTATTATGGGTGTTATTCTTGTGTTTCCTTCACTTCCAACATTTTTATTTACGTATTTGATTATATGTTACGCAACATATGATTATTCGTAGACTGCATAACAGCCTTACAAAACGGCTTTCTGTCTATTTTATGTTCTGTGTTCGGTTTCTTTTATTGTTAACTCCCATTTGTTTTTGTTGGATATTTTGTGTATATCATCTTCGTTCACCCTTTTTATGTCACTTTTTAGATTATTTTGTTTTGTTTTCATAAATCACTTTGAGTATCTTCGTATTTTAACCCATTTATTAGTTGTTGTCTTAAGTGATACGTTAGGACTTTCTTCTATAATCTTGTTTTTTATGCTTCCTTGATATTTGGCTTATTTTCTGCCTCATACAGACTACATATTATTTAATTTTATTTTTCCTAATATTCTGCTTTTAATTTTATTAGTAAGTGTTTTTTTAACTTAAAAAGGAGGGACATTAAGAAGGGCATGTGATGTAATGAGCACTGGGTGTTATATAAGACTGAGAAATCACTGACCTCTACCTCTGAAGCCAATAATACACGATATGTTAATTAATGGAATTTAAATTACAAAAAAATAAAAAAAAACAAGTAACATAGATGTTTCCAGGCCTACTTTTGTTCTACTTCTGCCCACCTGAATATCATCTCAAAAGTGTGGCCATAGATCCAGAAATATTTTGATAAGGAATATGGATTTTACTGAAGAACATACTACATTGCAAGTATAAGAAACAACATTTAAAAAAATCCTGTTGAATGACTTTTTCGTTCTATAGGACTTCAATGTTTGAAACCCTTCCAGTCATGATCCTATTTTCTCCTTGTTTCCTTCCTTGAACATCTTCCAGTTTGCATATGCTACTTATGCCTTCCCTCTTCTACGATGTGTTTGGGTTAGGCTCAAGCCTTGGGATTCTGCAAGTGTAGAAAAAATAATTCACACAGTTCAATAGCTAACTTGGACCATTTCTTGGTCATTGCGTCTGCTTTTTGTGCACGGCGTTGAGGTGGAGCGGGAAGATTCGGGGAGCCCCAGCACACATACGTGAGCCTATGTTATCAAATTTAACAAGAGATATGATACTTAATTCCTTGCTTATATGAGATAAGGAACGAAGTTTGCTTCTTTTTCCTCCTGCCCCAATTCCTTTTCAATATTTTCCACCTTTGTTATGAGAATAAACCCAGGCTTCATGTTCTCTTTCAAGAAACAGTTACACACACACACACACACACAGAGAGAGAGAGAGAGAGAGAGAGAGAGAGACAGATCTTCCTTGACTTACAATGGGATACATCCCCAAAACACCATCATAAATGGAAAAGACCATAGGTTGAAAATGCATTTAACACAGCTAATCTGCTGAAGACCATAGCTTAGCCTAGCCTACCTTACCCATGTTCAGAATGCTTATATTAGCCTACAGGTGGGCAAAATCATCTAACACAAAGCCTATTTTATAATAAAGTGTTGAATATCTCATGTAATTTATTGAACCCTGTACTGAACGTGAGAAACAGGACGACTGCATGGGTACAGAATGGTTGTATGCATGTATCAGTTGTTCACGGTTGTGATCACGTGGCTGACTGCGAGCTATGGCGTCCACTGCCCAGCATTATGAGAGAGAGAGACATCTTGCATATTGCTAGCCCAGGAAAAGGTCCACATTCACAATTCCAAGTAAGGTTTCTACTGAATGGGTATTATTTTCATACCATCGAAATTCGAAGGATCGTGAGTTGGGGACTATACATATGTATATATAATTTGTATTATAACATAATCATTTAGACCATGTGTACTCTTGAGAGCTTGTCTGGAGACTCTAACAGGGTAACACAGCTTTTCATATACCCGTGATGGAAGAAACGTCCTTCTCCATGAAGGAAGCTCACCCTCTTCCACGGAGAGCACAGTTTCAGGAGGGATGCACACGGAGTGACGAGGGCAGGAGAGAGAGCACCCTCCTAGCCAGCCAGATCAGCCAAGTCAACCCTGGCAATCAATCAACGACAGATGTCGCAGCCAGAGCACGCTCACATTCACAGACCTCATGCATTGTTAAACCTTCGCTTCTTTTCAACATTTTTAGGTGTTGACAGTTTAATTCAATAACAGTACCAAAGATAATAATGTGAAATTTTGGGTAAACAATGAGCTTTTTGTACATATTGAGTTTGTAGTGAATTATATCAATAAGACCCATGTTAGATAGAGTTCGTGTATTGAGATATAAATGATTACAGTGAAGGATTAGGTTGAGGCTAGAGATAAATATCCTAGAAAAGAAGTTTGTGGTCATTTTTCAGCAAATAATCTGGTGCATATCCCAACAGTATTATGTTTACAAGGTCAAGAGTTATTAATGCTTTGGGTCTACTTCCAGAAATACGCCGGAAGTGCAAGTTACCTCTACCTGGCCTGCTGCCCATTGCCCTGTGAAGTAGGTGGACTTGCATTCCATTGCACATTATACAGATGGATAAATTACCAATGGACTTCAGTCAGAATTCTGGCAAGCATCCCCCATGCATGGTGAAGAGCAGAATTTTCTAGAACGAGTCTCTTTGTTCTTAATTTATTTAAAACTTTCCAGAATAATCCTTCTTTGAATTTGATATTTTCTACATTATGCTGTCTGGACAGATACGAGGTTAGCTCAAATGCTAACTCCCTGTGGGCATTAGCCCTTCTCTTATCCAAATTTTATGCAGGCAGCATTTGCTGCAATAGTACCACATAGAAAAACCTCTAAATCTCAGTTGATTGCAAGAACAAACAGTTTTGTTTTGTTTTTTTCTCACATGCAGTTCTGCGAGTTGGCTATGGAAGCTCTCCTGGTTTAGGTCTACTTCCTATGCTTTCTCATCCACAGCACAACGTCAAAGTGGCTTCTGTCCAGTGTGCACTATGATTATGAGGAGACCTGGGGTGCAAGAAAGCTGGTTGAAACTTTTGGTGCCTCTTAGAGCCTTCCTTTGGAACTGGCACCGTATTCCAGTATTCCAGTCCCACTGCTCATAGTAAGTCCTGTGTGGTCAAATGGCCAAACCAAACAGTGATGCGGGTCAATAGTATTTATTGTGGGGAGAAAAGAATAAATATTTGCTGAATAATAATATAATATACCACAACCCATCCTCTTGGTCTCAAATACTATGCACCTTCCCTCTGCTTTCAAAATAAATTCATACCCTCCTTGAGGAGAACACTCTCAAAGACATTGGCTTTGAACTCCAGGATCTTGTACTAGCCTCTACAGAAAGTCCTGATATGGTTCCTCTTGATCTACACCCCCATGAGCTAAAAGAAAAGTTATGTGTGTCCTCTTTTGAGCACACACACACACACACACACAAACACACATGCACACACACACACACACACACACACACACACATCATATAAAGATAAAACAAGACCAGGATAAAGGCAATAAATAACCTCATTGGAAAGGGGAAGCTCAGGCTGGTTACCAGTCCATATCAAGTCTGAGTTCCCTCTGGGCACATGTCCCATGTGAACATGCTTCATAAGAAACCACCTCAGATCTCAGTGGCTTACGACCCCCACCATTTGTTTCTCACACACTGGTCTGCAGGTTAGCTACGTCATGTCTTTCCAGGTAGCAAGGCAGGGTCACAACTGTCTGCCATCTTTTTACTCAAAGCCCAAGATGGAAGAGCAGCTCTCCTCTGGGGCATGTTGCTTCATCAAGGTGGGCAGGAGTGCAGGAGGATTAGTGGAAACATAGATATTGTCGTAACTGCCCACATTTCATTAGCCAAGTCACAGGTCCAAGCCCAGCATTAATATTATACTCCTTCTGTGGCAGGAGGAGAGGGAGAGAATATTTGCTAAACTATAATAGAATCCACAAAGAATGAGGTATGTTTTAGGTAATTTTTCCTTTTCCAAAGGAGCCCAGTGTAAGTAATCTTTCCTAATGCTGGAAGATCCTAGGGAGTAGTTAAATGTTCTTCATGTAAATTATTTTGGAAGCACAAGAATAAGTGATACTTAGCCATTGAATAAACATAAAGGGAAAGTACGTAGAAGTATAGAAATTCCACTTCATACAGAAAGCTGAATAACACAGTTCAACAGAGAATTGGGAATCAGTTCGAATTACCAATAAAAAAAAAAAGGCAAGAGACAAAATGATACAGATGAATTTCCCATAAATTCAAATAAATCCAATAAGGTAATCTGTAATTCTTTCTCTACCTGTGCTGCCGTAATGAAAAAGTAGATAATTCCCAGGGCACTAGACTAGGTTTATTTGAGAGGCCAGAGAATTAGAGCAGAAATATTCTGCAGAAAGAAGTCATGATTACAAGAAAGATTGATCCCATGGTTAAGGAAGTTATATGTCTGTCTCAGAATAGTCTGTCTTTCTGTATAAAGTTGTCACAATATTTCCGAGCAACCAAGTACTGAGGTTAACATCAGAATGTCAACTTGGTTAAAACTGTACATTAATCAGGCAGGGCTTATGACAAATCTCCAAGAGCCTTAGAACAAAGCAGAGTGTAAAGAGATAAAACAAGTTTATTTTTCCACCTCTTCGAAGGATGGAAACTTGGACGGGCCTTGCCCAAACATGACTACATGGCCGTGAGAGTCATATTCTTCGGCTTTCCAGATTATAGCATCACATCATTGCTTCCAAAACGCAAATGCTCAGCCCCTGCGGATACGTGGATCCTACCATCATGTCACAAAATCAGATTTTACATACTTTGTGGATTGGTCCATTCCACTTTCTTAAGACTGATTTTTCTGTGGCATTTCTGAGTCCAGCTCATTGCCACCTTGATGGATAAAAAGATACTTTCAAATCGAGCAAGCCATCAGAAGGCTAAAGAAATTACACATTCAGGAGTGCCTCGGTGGCTCAGTCGGTTAAGCGTCTGTCTTTGGCTCAGGTCATGATTTTGGGGTCCTGGAATGAAGCCCACTCAGCGAGGAGTCTGTTTCTCCCTCTCCCTCTACCCCTGCTCCCTCCTGCTCTCTCTCTCTCTCAACTAAATAAATAAAATCTTAAAAGAAAAAAAAAAGAAATCACACATCTGGCTAAGTCTTTCTAGAAAATCACTGATAAACATCGAACTAGATGAAAAATTCGTAAAACCCAAACGGAAGTGGCAGGTGGGGAGAGAAGTTTAAATTCAGTGTTTAGAAAACTAGCTATGATTATTTGCATATTCCAATGATTCCATTGCATATTCCCAGTTTTAATTTAAAAAAAAAAAACTAGCTTTCACCAAGGAATAATACATGTAGTCCTTCTGGTACTGAGTGGTCGGTCCCTATAGAGAATACGTCTTCCACAAAGATGCCTGAATTGGGCATGCTACATGCAGACTAGTCAAGGAAATAAGACTGAGGATGTTGCTTGAAAAAAAATAAAAGGCATCGTTGTTTCTCACTTAACATGCTTATTTAGCAGCTAATATGTGCAAAGTACTGCACTATACTTATATATACATATATATTAGATAGGCCCAGGAGAACACCCAAATAATGCAAGCGTGGAATCTTCTCTTGGGAGCTCATACTTTAGGAGTGGAGACTAACCGTTCACACACACACTCACACGTGCACACACACACACACGCACAAGACTGTAATACAAGGTAGAAAATATGAACATTCAGAAAAAAGTAATCAGCAATTGAAAGCATAAGACAAGACCCAGGAAAATGATGCTCCCTAGCTGAAATGAAACCCAGAATGTCAAAAGGTATCAATGCAATATTCTGAAAATGCAGAAAAAATATTAACTTTTAATGAAGGGTCATCACAGATGAGAAAAGGAAAAGAATATTGTTAGCAATGGGAGGATAGAACAAAATTCGAGCAGGAGGAAGAACGTTGGCGAGCATAGAAAAAGAGGTTATTTCAATTACTTAAGTATGCGAATGTTAATGACTTTTGCGCACTGGCAGAAATTAATGAAATTATCAGTGCCTGACGCTCTTTATATTAGGGTCCTTAAGATAATTGCAAATGTGATTAGAAACACTGTAAGTTAATAGAACTCTATGGAAGAGAAAAGAAAATCAGTCCAAGAATGGATGAAATGTGGATATAGCACCTTTTGTGTATATATACATTCAAATAAATACGCACAAATTAATGTAAGTATATTTAAAATAATATAAGTGAATACCCACTTAGGATGGTTTTAGACATGGAATTGCTGGGGGAATCTTACTACTTATAGATTAGTTGTTTTTCCCTTTGAAACCTGGAATTTATCAGTCCAATTTATCCAGTCCAATTTGCAATCACTTCAAAGAACGCAGAATACAGCATGGCAGATAATCCTGGTTTTCCAAGAGTCAGGCCCACTGAAGTAACTTCTGTAAGGAAATAGCCTGTCACCTAAATAAGGGAGAAACAAAAAATATAATCTTAGTGTGATAATTAGGTTTTAGGTATTATTCCACACAATATTTCCTTTCTAGTCCATTCTATTAGAAGGATATGGGTGAAGGTCACACACTGAACAGCCTCATGTATCCAAAGGCAACTTTATTTGCTTTATTTTTACCTTCTTAGAAGAAATAGCGCAGTGTCGTGATTATTTACTTTAATTCTTTCTTGTTAAAAAAGAAAGCTCTCGAGAGAGGGTTTTGCCTATCTTAAGAAGTACTCATCTGGGGCCACCAGGGTGGCTCAGTGGGTTAAGCGTCTGCCTTTGGCTCAGGTCATGATCCCAGGGTCCTGGGATCAAGCCCTGCATTGGGCCCCCTGCTCAGCAGGAGAGTCTGTTTCTCCCTCTCCATCTGCCCCTGCTCTTGTGCTCTCTCTCTTCTCTCTCTTGCTCACTCTCTCTCTCAAATAAATAAATAAAATCTTAAAAAAAAAAGAAGTACTTAACTGGCTGCATATCAAAGTACTTTTTAAAATGTATAACTTCCACTATTCTTGTGTTACATAGAATCATAATTCTACTTATGACTCTTATTTAGGATTTAGTTGGGATTATATATATTTTTTGTAAAAGATTCAGTGTTGGGAAGAATTGTAATCTTGTTCATATTATTAAAATCTGTGAATTTTTACCCTTATTTTCATCAGTAAATATGGCTTGCATAATTTCTGGTTTTCAATTTTGGGGTCAGAATTGAATCCATTCTGTAAATGTTTCATGGAGGAGATGAGTTCTTTCTCTGGGTGTGGATACAGGAAACAAAGTTTATTAATTAAGTTACACAAATCCTCTGCTTCTTATTTATATTTGCTATTTAAGCATTAGTGATTTAGGTTCAGGCTAAGTTATTCCCATAAATTCCACCCGCCCTACATTCTGTCGTGGTTAATTATGTGGATTAGGAGTCAGGCTGCCTGTTTAAAATCCGGGTTCCATACTTACCAGCCCTGTCACCTTGGTCAAATTAATGTCTCTATTAAGATATCCATTTGTGAAATGAAAAGAATCATTCCTTATATCATAAGAACGGCTTTAGATGAAAAGATATCACGGAGATACATACAGCAATTGGCACAGTGTCAGGCACCTAAAATGGTCCATAAACAGTGTTTTATTATTATTGGTATTATGATTGTTATTTTGGTATTGCTAATGTATTATTATTGGTATTATTATCATCATGCTCGGTTCATTTCTAATACTTTTAAAATTTGTTCATTTTCTTTTCCCTTTTACAGGTATGCACTAGCAGAGAAACGGAATGATTGGCCTTTCATCAAACCGATCAGAACATTTTTTCTATAAAGCACAACGGCAGGTCGGCCAGTGATTCAAAATCATCTGTTTTTCAGACTAAGCTACCAGACCAAGAGATCTGAAGAGAGATCCTCTCTCTTGCTGCATTAAAACTACCTGGGGAGGGGCCCCTGGGTGGCTCAGTCGGTTAAGCATCTGACTCTTGATTTCGGCTCAGGTTATTCTCTCAAGGTTGTGAGATCGGGCCCCACGTCAGTCTCCGTGCTCAGTGTGGAGCTTACTTAAGATTCTCTCTCCTTCTCCCTCTGCCCCTCTACCTCCCCACTCTCTTTCCCTCTCTACAAAAAAAAAAAAAATAATAATAATAATAAAATAAAAATAGAAACAAAAATCACTTGGAGAAACTAAAACTCATTCCTGCTCTAGTATTTCTGATTTGCTGGATAGACTGTCAGAGACAAGCACATAAGTAGAGAAAGAGCAAAGGCACTTGTCCGTGTTGAGAGGCAGGTCTGGGAGAGACAGAGTGGCCTCAACCTGGCACAGCTTGCACGAACGTTCCTGAGCTGGCCCACATCGTGGGTAGAAACCAGGCCTTACAATGGACTCCCCTATAGGAGGAAGAGGAAGTAAGGGCAGGTTCTGAAAATTAGACGAAAATGGAAATGGGCTTTAGTCAGACAACGATGGCACATTTTCTCTGTTCCAGCTAAACCCAGACTTCTGTGGGAAAGATACACCCCACCCCCAAAGCAGTTGCATTACCTGAATGAGAACCTCTAGAACCAACAAGGCGAGAGAATTAGTTAAGAAAGATGATGATTCAGAGACAACCTCACAGAGAATCCGTGTTGCAAGTCTAAAGGATGAATAGCCATCCACCATCAAAGAACAAGCGGTTGATACAGGGAAATACAAGGGAAACAGACAAAGCTGGATTGGGCTGAAGTCAGCAGAGGAAGTAAAAACACCTTAATTTAAAATAGGATGAATAAAGATTGTAGGTTAGTAAATAAGTTAGAAGTATGCATTTTAGCCATTTAAACTTGCCTCCATTTACTCCCTTGTGACCCAGGCATCCCACAGCACCCGCTTCCCAGAGGTGAGAGAAATCAAGCAAACATAAAGCATTTAGCCCATAGTAAGCAAAGCAAGATTAGGTTTTATTATTTTACGATTTTTGCAGTGTTTTTTGGTTCATTGTTATTGTTGCTTCATCTTTAATATCTTTATGTTAGAGGTTTCGAAATGAGCAAGTAACTTCTTAAATAATAATACACAGTGATCGTGGAAGGTCGGGTGAAAAGGACACCAGCATTGCCGGGAGGCATGCAACTATTGAGGGAAAAAAAATCAAAAACACAAATCAAGAGCCTTTAAACTTAATGTTTTCCCACTTTAACTCAGTAAGTCTACTTCTGGGCATCTACCCTAAATAAATATTCTGAAATATGTAGAAAAATATTTATGCACAAAATGTCATTACAGTATCATTTATGACAGCAAAAAAAAAAAACAAAAAAAAACACCTGGGAACAAAAAGATATCAATCAGGCAGCTATGAAAAATGATGTTTTACCAAGCATTTACAATTTCATAGAAAATGTATACGAATAAAGGAAGACAGGAAGATGTAACAACTGTGTACGTTATAATCACAACTCCACGTTTGTTTATCTGCAGAAACAAATACATAAGACTGCAAAAAAATATTAATGGCTACTTCGGGCGGTAAAAGTACGCGTGAATTTGACCTTTTACTTTGTTATATTTTCGAATTTTCCAAAACCAACATTTATTACCTCCAATTTATTACCTCTAACAACACTGCTTATCGAAGCAGACACTGGCTGTTCCTGAGCCTAGCATAGTTAGGGACTCTCTCGGTCGAGATGTGTGCTGGAAGAGATTTCGAATTCCCCCCGCCCCCACCTCTATGCCTTTTCGGTGGATTTCCTCACGCACGTCGCTTCTCTACAGCGAGAGCATGAAACAACCACCATGCGCGTGCACTCGTGACCCTCAGCTGCTTACATGGAAGGTGACAATAACCACTGTGACCTGGAATGCATCCCAAGCAGTCCTTCAAGCCAGCAGTGATATTTCACAGGGGAGAGCAGACTTGTGGAAGGAAAACACTCCCTGCTTGCTCCGGACTTCCTAAATGTGATGACGCACGCCACCTGCCAGGCCCCTCGTTGCCACCCCTCCTATCTTCTCCACCCGTCACAGCTCGTCTTTGTCATTCCAGCCCCGGTGCACACTCGGGGCGCTGCCTCTGCGTGCTGAACCCCGCAACCCGACCCTTGGTGGCGATGTCCCCGCCCTGCGGCTGTGCTTGTCCGTGCCTCGCTCCCCTCCAGAAATCAGGTGTCAAAAAAATCCAACTTCATGCAGGACCCTTTCACGGACAGACGAGCTTTCTCCTATTTATTGGCACGAGAGTCACTTGGTTGTCTTTTAAAAACATTTGTTGGGCGCCTGGGTGGCTCAATTGGTTAAGGGTCTGCCTTCAGTTCAGGTCATGATCCCGGGGTCCTGGGATCGAGCCTGATCGGGGCTCCTCGCTCAGCGGAGAACCTGCTTCTTCTTCTGTCTGCAGCTCCCCCTGCTTGTGCTCTCTCTCTCTCTGACAAATAAATAAATAAAGTCTTAATATATATATATTTGTTATTTATAACAGAACTCTCGTTCTTTACTACAAATTTCCTTAGGAAAATAATTCCTGCTTCTTCCTCTGTCTGCAGCTCCCCCTGCTTGTGCTCTCTCTCTCTCTGACAAATAAATAAATAAAGTCCTAATATATATATATTTGTTATTTATAACAGAACTCTCATTCTTTACTACAAATTTCCTTACGAAAATAATCCCTATTGATGCTGTAATAGACTTACTACTTGGTTACCGACACCATATCGGCTACGTACAATGAAGAATAGTCTTTGCAATAAAAAAAAGAAAGCATTTAATCAGAAAAGTGATCAAATGAATAATTTTTGGTCTCTCCAAGACAACATTTCCAATGGTTACATTTATAAGGCTTATTCCTGAAAGTACACAATTTTGAAAATAATGGCAGAAAAATTTCGGGAGTAGTGTTTTCAATCTTTTTCAGGAAATCCATAATTGCCAGACTTCTGAAAGGAAAAATCTAAATTGTAAGCTTCAATATTTTCCAGTTGCTTGTTTACCAAGGCCTGGAGAATTTAGAAACCTGGCATCATATCGTAGTTAAAATCCGTGACAATTGTATGTTCATATTCTTAAGACGCGAGGCCTAGAAAGAAGCCTCCCACACATCTGTTGGATATTGTCATATTCTGCTGAAAAAATTCTGTTGTGTTTCTCATGATATTACCGATACCAGTTGGTGATTTTCTTACTTATTGCATAATTTTTTTTTTTGCTCTATTCATGTTTTCTCAATTCTCTTCTGGGAGATAGATATGGCAATATGAAAAAGTAAGCTAGCAATTTTCCACAGTTCCTGTGTGTTTTCTGCCATTCTAGAAATTTTCTGGAACAAATATTCTGTACTCCACCCATTAAAAATCTGAGTAGCTACTGAGTATATTTCTGTTGTTGGTCCCAGGGAGGGCCAGTTCTGAATTCCTCCAGGGGACTTTTTGCATGATCAGTTTCACACTGTGTGTCTGGAAGGGGAGAAGTCCCATCCAATTTGATACTAGCTTGCAGAACGTTCTGGAAGAGATCCCCCAGGATGCTGAGGTCTGAGCACAGAAGTAAAGATGAAAGCCATGACCTTTCTAGCAGCTTTCAGAACAAAAACAACGGACTTTTCAAGGTGGAGTCAACTCCCTGTGCAAAGCCCAGCTGACAGGCTACACACTTCTTGCCCCAGGCCCTATAACTAATCAGTGTTTCCCACTAACATCTTTGAGGGACGCACCAGGGCTCACAACTGCTGTTCTTGTTTTTATCTTCTTCCTCTTTTTCTTTTTTCCAAGTTCACATTACCTTTTACCCCCTTTTTTTGGGGGGGGGTATAATATCTATACCATATAATCCACTCATTATAATTTCACAATTCAATGATTTTTAGTCAATTCACAGAGCTGAACAACCATCGCCACAATCCAAGCCTAGAACAATTTCACTAGCCCCTCCAGAATTCCCTGAAGCACGTGTGTAGTCTGTCTCTGCTCCCGCCCCCAACCACGGGCAAGTACCGACCCACCTGCTATCTTTATAAATTTGCCTTTTCTGAATATTTCTTTCAACAGAAGAGTGGGATACATCATCTTCTGTGCCTGTCACAATGGTTTTGAGTTTCACTCATGTTGTAGTAATGTTTCAGTATTTAATTTCTTTTAATGACCAAACCGTATTCTATTGGTGTGGGTACACCCCATTTCGTTGATCTGGTCACTACTTTATGGACATTTGGGTTGTTTTCAGGTTGTGACTCTTACGACTAGCCCTGCTGTGAACAGTCACGCACAAGTCTGTCTGTGAACACCTGTCTTCATTTTCCTTAGGTATATTGTTTTTTAATTTTTTTTAAAGATTTATTTATTTTTTTTTAGAGGGGGAGGAGGGGCAGAGGGAGCGAATCTCAAGCAGACTCCCCTCTGAGCATGGAGCCTGATGCAGGGACTCCGTCTCACGACCCTGAGATCATGATCTGCCCCCAAACCGAGAGTGGGACGCTCAACTGACTGAGCCCCCCAGGCGCCCCTCCTTAGGTATATTCTTAATAACAGAATTGCTAGATCGTATGGTAAGTTTATATGTAAACTTCTCAAGAAATTGCCAGACTTTTCCAAAGTGTTATTCCATTTTATGTTCCCAACCAGTTTCTTTACATCTTTGCCAACACTTGCTTTTTTTTTTTTTAAGATTTTATTTATTTATTCGACAGAGATAGACACAGCCAGCAAGAGAGGGAACAGAAGCAGGGGGAGTGGGAGAGGAAGAAGCAGGCTCCCAGCGGAGGAGCCGGATGTGGGACTCGATCCCAGAACGCCGGGATCATGCCCTGAGCCGAAGGCAGCCACTTAACGACTGCGCCACCCAGGCGCCCCCAACACTTGCTTTTGACTGTCTTTTTAATTACGGTCATTTCTGTATGTGTAAACTGGTTTTTCATTGTGGTTTTAATATGCATTTCCTTACTAATGAATGATGTTGGGACCTTTTCATGGACTTATTAGTAATTTGTATGTCTTCTTTGATGGGATGTCTCTTCAAGTCTTTTGTTCACTTTTCATTGGGTAGTTTTTCTTCTTATTATTGACTTAGACTTGATGACCAAATGGATTCTACAGAGTCTCTGCTCACCCCCCCTCCCTAGCCCTTTATTCTCCCTTTATTTATTTATTTTTTTTCATTCACCAAATATTTTTTTGAGGCTTGGGTAATGTAGATAAACTAGTTTAAAAAAACAAAAAGATAAGACAATAATTCCCTCATTTTACATATATATTCTTGGTCACTGCTCCATGAATTGACATACGTATGAAGTCATGGGAGCTTTCGAGTTTTCATTCTCTCTCTTCTGGATTCTTCCTTCTCTCTGTAAAGCACCCAGTCACCTCTGTACAAATTGAAATCGAGTTCAATTCATGCTGAACCCTTCCGGGTGGCCGTACTATATTACTGATGAAAATCTGTCCTTACAGCTCCAACCAGTGTCTGGCTTGGTTTATCTTTGACACGAATGACCCATGGTTTGGACATTTTCTAGCTGGGAAGAGGGATTAGCAGAGACTTGCCACTTCCCTAGGGAGTTGGGCTTCACAGAAACAATAACAGACTTTCAGAGGAATTTGCACAATTCTTCAAAAAAGTGTGGTTGATTTTTGAAAAAATTAAGAAACTACTTTCTTTCAAATATAATTTCCTCAAGTTAAAAATAACACCGCATGTCAAACAAAGAAAAGAAAGTAACACCAATAGTATCATCACCTTGAGAAAACCACTATTTTCATTTTAGAGTATTTTCTGGATATTTTTTTCTACATAGGTTTTACCTAATTATAATAATACTGCTTATATGATTTGCCTACAGTTTTTCACATAATACTTAGGCATCAACATCTTTCCCCGTTATTACAAAAAAAATTATATGGCTGTGTAGTAGTTCATCATTTGGAAGAAAATATTTGTTTTAATAACTTCCTAAATTAGTATATTTAGATTTTTCCATTTTTAAAAAAGATTTTATTTATCTATCAGAGAGAGAGAGCACCAACAGAGTGAGAGGCAGAGGGACAAGCAGACTCCCCACCAAGCAGGGAGCCCTACATGGGGCTCAGTCCCAGGACCCCGAGATCATAACCTGAGCCAAAGGTTGATGCTAAACTGACTGAGCCACCCAGGTGCCCATAGATTTTTCCAATGTTTTTATACCATACCTAATGCTATAGTGAACATCATCTGGCATAGTTCTGTGTTTTATCATATTCAGAATTATTTTGTTAGGATAGAGTCCTAAATATGGGTCAAAATACATGAATAACTGGTTAAGTTGAAATAAATATTTATTGAGCCCAGTGTGCAAAAAACAGGGTGTTACAAGCTGAGATAAATGGCATTGCATTGAGGATAAATTATTCATAAAACTCGAGACATAATCTCTCAATCACTAGGAAGGATGAGCGGTCGTTTGGGGGACCAGGTGGGTGGGAAGTAAATCACACTAATGGCCACATCTTAGTCTTCATGTGCTGTCACCAGAGACGGTTACATTAACTTGGTATCAGAAAAAGCAGTAAGGACTTCCGAGTCTAAAACTTAGGAAGTAACACAGATTCATTAGTTAATTCATAATCTAAACAAGTGGTGCATGGCATAAAACAATCAAACCCAGAAATGTCTCCAAAGCGTGTAATCATTTTTATATCATTCAATCCACACCACGGGGCACATTAATGCTAAAAAGACCAGGAGCGGGAAATGGTATCATTAGTATGTAGCAGCAATTGCCTTGTTAATGATTCAAAGCTCATTTTTCTCGGGCAAGTGAGATTCATGCAGAAGTTTTACCGTGATAATCCCTTTCCCACACTGCAGGTATCCAGACAGGCGATATGATGGTGCGGTCCTGCTTTAGGGATGGGAAGCCATCGCACCGTAAAAACTGGGACCTGCATTCTCCCTGTCTGTATTCCTCCCTGTCCTCCTGCCACCCCATGATTCCTCCTAAATGCCTGGGCTCCCTTCCTGCTCTCTTCACTGTAAGGATTCTGCTTCGCGTGACTTTCCATTTGCAACCTTTTGGTCTACCTTCTCCTACCTGCAATAAAAAATGATCATGGCTGCTTCCTGGGCTATAATTCTAACAAGGCAGAGAAAGTATCTGTGTTCATGGTGCATGACTGGTGCATAGTGGGGCTTCCCAAAAGATCATTCAATTAAACAAAAGGAAGGTGTCTGATTCCTTCTGGAGTTTCCCCTCTGATAATTCATACTAAAAAATTACTCATGCCATGGGTTACTCTTTCTGGGTAACTATGGCATTTTACCAAAGCTATTCAGTACGCTAACTCAAGGGTGTAAGAAATGTGGAAGTGGGGGTGCCTGGGTGGCTCCGTCAGTTAAGTGTCCGACTCTTGATTTTGGCTCAGGTCGTGATCTCAGGGTCATGAGATCGAGTCCCACGTCAGACTCTGTGCTGGGTAGGGAGCCTGCTTAAGATTCTCTCTCTCCCTCTCCCTTTGCCTCTACTGCCCCCCCAAAGGAAATGTGGGAGTTCCATGTATTAGAAAGGTCACATTAAGAGAGATAAGGGGATGGATGAGAGGAGCAATTTGCCACTCGTTCCAGCTTCATGTCCTAAAGCCCATGTCAGTCCTCTTCTCAGACTTAATGTTCTCTGTTGCCTTTAAGAGTCTGTTCTTCTGCATAGACAGGCTGCCCCCACTGAGATACAAGAATCCAGAAGGCTCCTTGGGGGCAGGATAGCACTGGCTCCACATCTCCACTCCCCTCGCAGTACTGCAGCTTTGAGCTGCGTGGGGAGCTTCGGAGGTCTCATCTGTGAATGGGAGAAGATCACGTGTCTGGCAAGAGAGCATAAGGATAATGAGATGCTGCGGATGCCGGAACTCAGGGTCCGGCGCACAGCAAAGGTTCAGCAGCTAGAGCGGCTCCTCGTTCCCACCGCTGCCCTTCCATAGCCGGGTCCTCAGCCCGGCTCAGTTACCTGCCCTCCTTCAGCGCATGCTGAGCCGTGCTGTCTCATATACCTGTTCGTGCTGCTTCTTTGGGGAGCCAAAGAGGGAGGGGAGGGGAGCCCGCCCTCCTCCTCTTCATGACCTGTACTTATTCCTTCACTGAGCACCTGTCTACGAGCTGCCTGCCCGTCCAGGTCTCTGTGCTGCACGGCAGCCACACGGTGATGAAGGCGAGAAGACAAAAGTCTCCGTCCCGATGGAGCTCAGCTCCCCGCAGAGGACATACAATTACAAAATGGGAGGAGAAATAAGTGATCTTGCCCCAATTCCACTCAAAACTAGAAGAGTTCTGGTGGAACTGGGGTTTTCCATTAAAATGGCTATTTTTATAATTTTTCAAGAGTGCCTATTCATGGTGGAAAATTTGAAAAATACATAAAAGCATAGGGAAGAAAATAAATATCGCCTGTAATTCTGTTATTCACGAATACCCATCATGCTTGTTCTCAAGTATTTTTACCATAATTCTCTATGCATATATTATACATCCAAGACTGGGAAGGATATCACATATACATTTTTCAATATTAAAATATTTGATATTAAAATCTTGATGTATTTTGAATATTAAACGTCTTGGCCGATATGTAGGTCATGACTTAATGATGTTTCTTAGTATCTTTCCTTAGTTGCTCAACACATAAGAAATATTTTTACGAGAGTAATTGCATTTTAATAAATTGAATCTTTTTTCAATTTATTACCAGACAGGCAGGTAGGCCCTCAAAATTAAACTAAGTGTCCTTAGGTTCCCTGTCTATATATTCCTATATATATGATGAACCAGTAATTCTTTCAAGCAGGAATTGTCTCCCAATTGATTTGTAGTCAAAGATGAATTGGAAAACACATTCAGGGACATGGTAACAATTCACTAGATTGACTAAAATAAGAACACCTGCATTTGCTTTTCAGAAAACAATTAAGATAATTTAGAATTATTGGATTGAAATAATTTTTTGGCCTGGAGATTCTCTCAATATTTCTCTTACTTTAGCCAGGAATAAAGATATTGTTAGGGAACTTATATTTCCACGAAGAGTTTTAGTGTTAAAACTACTGCTCTGGATTACCCTCCTAACAGTCATGTATTTCTAATCATTATCCTTTTTTTTTTAAAGATTTTATTTATTTATTTGAGAGAGAGACAGCACAAGCAGGGGGAGCAGCAGAGGGAGAGGGAGAAGCAGGCTCCCCGATGTGGGGCTTGATCCCAGGAACCTGAGATCATGACCTGAGCCAAAGGCAACTGCTTAACTGACTGAGCCACCCAGACACCCCAATCTAATCATTATTCCTTGAATTCACACCCTACCCACGAACGGAGCATTAGTGTGCTTGTGAATCTGAACATGATTTAATCCTAAGGAAGACTAATCATCAGTAAATAGTTATTCTTGCAACTTATCTTAGCATTCTGTCATTTACAAAGGACTTTTCCACATGTTGTATTCTAACAACTACTGTCTAGGCAGGTAGAGAAGTAGATTCATCCTCGTTTTTTAGATACAGTAAGTACAGCAGACAGAGATCATATGCTTTCCCCAAAATAATAGAGTAACACCTGTCGTCTGCTAAATCTTAGACGTCACATCTTTTATGTCTTCTCACACTTCTTCCTTTGTAATCCTGAAATATAATAGATCATGTCATTTTAGTTCAGCCTAAGGCCAGTTTCTCTCAAATCACATGATGCATAATCTCTGCTTTCAGAAACTTAAACAGTGGACAACCTGATGTTAGAAAATGGCCAAGCTTACATGGCAGAGCCAGGTTCACTGTGGGCCACTCGGATTTGCCCTTGGACAGAATGCCCACAGAAGCTTCGAAGAGCCAGCCTCTGGGTGGCCCGGCACTCACTCACACTACTGGCTGTGAAATGCCAATACAGGGATTGTGACGAACAGATATCTCAATATCTCCGAGCTGTGTACCATTCTGTTTAGTTGTGCTGTCCAAGAAACAGACATTGAGCCAAAGATTTAGGTTCAGTGATTTAGTCAGGAAGAGCTCCCAGAAGACATCGGTAAGGAGGCAAGAGATGTAGAGTAACGAAGGAAGAAACAAGCAAGGTCTGATCTTGATGAAGTCCTAGCCTCAAACTGCTCTCGCAGGGAATGCTAGGATACACATGACCTTAGAGATGGTAGAGAAACTGGGGTCTTGTCCTCCCATGCTATGTCATTGGCTATGGACCAACACGACGTGGGGACTGAGGCTAGTTGTAAACTCCCAGGCACAGAATGGTTCCCTGAAGGTTGCCAAGAGAGGCCATTGGCCATTAGCCATTCCCAGCAAGGCTGGGGCATGAGAGCACAGAGCTGAACAAAGAGGTAGGAGGGGATTTGGACAAAAATTAAGGGTGTCAAACATTCCAAACCAGAGACTGCAGCTACCTGCTCTCCTGTTCTCTGCCGGGAGAGGAAGTTCACTCCTAATCGGCCTGTGCTCCCCCCATGAGTATGCTCCGCTACAGGGCCAGATGCCCACCTCACTGCTGGGAATCCTGACCCTTCTCGAATATCCCGGAGATTTCTCTCATTATCTGCTGACTCAGAGTGGGTATATTGCTTACTCTTCACGTACTGGACTGCAGGACGTCTTTCTAAAAACCGTCCCACTGATGACCTTAAAATATCTCAGCAGAAGACTGCTCCAACCTCAGGGAGATTAAGCAGGTCCTGAGAAGAGAGCCCAGGGTTTCACTAATGAGGTAGAACAACCATTATAGTTAATAATGCGTGTGTGCAAAACTCTTGCGTTCTCTTTTTTCATTTGTCTCTTTCCTTCTTTCATACCTATGGCTGGGACCCCAAAGTCTCTTTCATCCCAAACTCCAAAAAGTCCTTGTTTTACCAACTCAGGCCTGGAAGGCTGTCATGTCTGTCACCCTTGCCCTTGCCTGCCTGTTCTCTTCCACCAGTCAGTAGCTGTTTGCCTTCAGCTAGCTTCTCTGGCTACTCAGGCCCTGATGTGAATGAGAAACGTTCAGGAGCTGAGCAGGCCAAACAGAATGCGCGCCATGTCACAGGACAGAGGGAAGGCCTGTGAGAGGATTCTCCTCACCGTGGGGCAAGAAAGACACTGGGAGCACTCCTCTCACCTTGTCACGCCGGCCTTCCAGATTGCCCTTAATGCATCTTCGTGAGCCACCGGGGCGTTATGCAATGAAGACACTCAGAGGCCCAGGAGTCACTGTGGGTGACAGAGTCATTCACGGGTAAATGAGTCCTGAGAAGTCCTCCCCGAAGCAGTCCTTATGAGAGCACCACAGAGTTCCTCTGCTAACAAGTCATCTGGTTCAGATTGACTTTTGCATGACTTTCTTTAAAGGTAAATATGGTGAACAACTACAACATGGTGTGACCTCAGGGGCTCGCTGCAGGGCTCCCCGGACCCACAAATTTTCTTTTCATTTGACCTTGCTGCTAAAAATATTTTAATAGAGCTCCCCCCCCCCACCCCACAAAAATACAAAACCAACCCTGGCAGTAAGCCTGTCAAAGGCTTTCTGGAGCAGAGCCTCGAGAGGTGTGAAACCGTAGGGACAGGAGTTCTCGGGGACAGAGACACATGATTGCTGAAAAGAAGCAGAAAAGGGAAGGTAGGGGCACCTGGGTGGCTTGGTCAGTTAAGCGTCTGCCTTCGGCTCAAGTCATCATCTCAGGGGCCTGGGATCCAGCCCTGCGTTGGGCCCCCTGCTCAGTGGGGAGTCTGCTTCTCCGTTTCCCTCTACCCCTCTCTCCACTCGTGTGAGCTCTCTCTCTCTCTCTCAAATAAATAAATGAAATCTTTTTAAAAAAAAAAAAGAAAAAAAAAAAAAGAAAAGGGAGGTTGAGGTCTCCAACTTAAATTTTACCTGTGTCAAAGCTTTGCCTAGGGACGCTTTCTCCTTACTCTCCCCTCCCTCCATTTCCGGACTGGTCTCACAAGGAAAATGCTAGCTAAGTCACATAGGTCTTGTGAGCATATTTTGTAAGCAAAAGTTGGAAGCCGTGGTCTGATGGTCAGTTTTCCTTTTTTCTTTTTTCCAGCTTTATTGAGATATAATTGACATAAGACAGCGTGTGAGTGTAAAGTGTGCAATATGACTTCATATATACCCACACACATGAACGACTACCGCAGTAAGGTTAGTGAGCACCTCCCTCACCTCACACAGTTACCAGTTTCTGTGCACGATGAGAACATGGAGACCTGCTCTCTTAGCAGCTTTCAAGTATACGATACCGTGCTGTTAACTACGATCACCGTGCTGCATATAAAATGCCCAGAACATCTTCATCTCATAATTGGAACAGTTTTTCTTTTTAAAAAATGAAAATAAATGTCTCTCATTATATACATTTTGAAAAATATAAAAATATATTAAATATAAATTTGTTGTAAAGAATAGTTTTCCTATGGACGTGACGTAAAGGGATTGTCATTCCTTCTTACTTGACACATACATTTACTTTTGGAACCATGTGCTGCTGGCGACGGAAATGGGCAGCACCCTTGTCCTCACCTCTGCAGGCATCTACTTGACCCTGGAATCAGTATTGAGGACTGAGGATTTCCCTGGAGAAACATGGAATAGTATGGTGATCCCAAATGGGGCCCAACGGGTGCAACAGTTTCCCCTCAGCCCTGTGCTGAACGCCACTTGGTCGCTTTGCTGCTACGTACCAGGTGCAGACATAGTCCCAGGAGTTTCGTGTGGATGCTAGCACTTCGTACACGTACTGACTCTGAATGTTTCCCTGGGTGTCAAAGGCTTCCCCCTGGTTCCGTTGCGGCCCTGCCATGCACTTTAATGAAGGCTTAGGTAACATGCCCAGATCCAAACTGATTTTTAGTAAGAAAGGGGAAAACGTCTCTCTTCTATTTAGGTTTTACTCTATCAGATGGATCCTGAAACCCTGTATTGTACTCCAATGGTTTAAGAGGATATTAGTAAAGCAGGTATATTGTTCTCTACTTTGTACACTCAGGGCCCCCACGTTCCGTGGCACTTAGGCGTACGTTCACGTTACCCAGCTGGAGGATGAGTCTAGATGACAGACACCACACTATGCTCAGGCTTCCTTGCTTCTCTGTTGAGCAAGTCCGTCTTCATGGGTCAAACTCTTGTTGCCAGGCAACTTCTTCCTTCAGGAGAAGAACTCTCCCAGAGGACCCTCAATCCATATGCAAACAGGCTTCTGGCAGCTGCTTCCACCAATTCAATAGACAGGCCCAGGCATGTTGGGCTCTTAGAGCTAAACTGAGATCTCCATTACATTAATTGAAAGGATGACAGATTCCTCTTTCTACTTTTTCTTCTTCTGAAAATTTTTTCATCCACACTCCTACCCTCCCCCAACCGAAAGAGCCCTTTGCCATTCATCCTAGGTAAGACTAGTACAGAGAAGAGTCTTGAGTGAATTAACTTGAGTGACTTCCTACTGTAAAGCTTTATAATCATCCCTGTTGACAGTGATGCCGGAAGCCATAGCCCTGAACAATATTGATTAAGGACTTCCTATGTTTCCGGGGCTGTGCTAAGCATTGGGGGGCTGAAGGTGAGTCCAGCACAATCTCTAACATCTAGGAGCTTACAACTAGTTGGAGGTCAGCCATGAACGTGAAGTCTAGAATGATGTGGGGGCATGCTGCAGTTGATAATCTGAAAACCAAAGAAAAAGCAGTGATCCAGGCTTTCTAGAAGAAGTTCCACCAATTTATAGAGAAGCAAAGTCAAGCTGTCACTCTGGTGCTCAATCTTGATGGAAGCTTGGAATTTTCATTCATGGGAGCTTACTCCATTGTCTATAGTACTGGCTATAGTTTGATAGCTGCATAAACTGCTTTCCATTGCTACACTCATGTTGAGAGCAGATCCCCTGGTTTTCAAAACAAGCATGAATATCTGGGTGACTGGAATCATCCAACAGTGCTGATTCTGCAAACCCCAGCGTTCCATAGATGAAAGTCACACCTGTGGCATTTGGACCCACCGGTTGGCCAGCCTGGTCCTCCCTGACATGGAAGGTTTGTCACTGTCTGGGAAGACTGAAGTGAGAGAGATGAATTAATTAAAATAATTTATTTCCCGGAAGGCCAATGGGGCAGAGCCCAACATAGTTCCTCAAATGTGAAGTTAAATATCATTTGTAGCATTTTTAGCAATTCCAGAAGTGAGCGAGACACATTTATTCCTCTATGAACTATCCGAATGCCAAAGGGGTAACACTTTTTCCGTGGAGGATGATAAGATGAAGAAAAGCAGAAGGAGAGGCTCCAAAAGCATCCTAGACCTCTTCAAACAAGAGACACGGTGCTGGGCAGAGCATAGGTTGGTAAAAAAAAGCAGGGCGCCTGTGGGGCTCAGATGGTTAAGCATCCACTTCCAGCTCAGGTCATGATCCCGGGGTCCTGGGATCGAGCCCCACAACAGGGTCCCTGCTCAGTGGGAAGGTGCTTCTCCCTTTCCCTCTGCTGCTTCTCCTGCTTGTGCTCTCCCACTCTCTCTGTCAAATAAATAAATAAAATCTTAAAAAAAAAAAAAAGGGTAGTAGAAACAGTGGAAGGATGCTACCAAGAGGAGGGAGAGGAGATGAGTGGTAAGTGAGTGAATAGCTATCGATATCGGAGACAGTGTGAGTTTCATGTCTGGCTTACTTGCGTGTTGCTTTTATAATAATAAATAGCTTGCAAATGGGGACAGGCTGGCTTCAGTTGGAATTTCCTCTCACATGTTAAATCCAGGAGCATAATCTATTGCTGTGGAGAGACACTGCCTTCATTGAAAGACGGTGATTTTCTTAAGTGGCTTTCCAGTATGAATCCTCTGAGGTAGGCATCTCTGTAAGAGGCCCAGAAAGAGGGTAGCAGGTAAGAACGGGAGCTTTGTCATCAGGCGAATCTTGGTTGATTTCCAGCTTCAACATTTGCTGACTAGATGACACTAGGCAAGATTCTTAACACGGCAGTGCCTTGGTTTTCTCATCCATGTCATGAGAATGATAAGACCTGCCTCACAGACTTGCTGGGAAGATTAAGTCAGGATCTCCACACACATGGTAGGGCAGCATGGCTCTTGGAGCCCCCAGCTCCAGTCGGGGTCTGACCACACTGATGACAAGTCCTGGCCTTATCTCAGCCCTTGCCTCTTGGACTTCTGTAAGCGAGTGAAGAGTGTTTCATCAAACTTCTCAGAACAGATGTTGGCAACTATTCCAAAGCCCAAGCTCAGTGACATCCTTGGATCCTTTCCCACCTCACATCCCACATCCATTTAGCCATTAAGTCTCTTTTCCTCCACCTCATAAATTCCCCCCAACTCTGTCTCTTAGCAGCCATCTTCCTGGCCACTAATCCAGATTAGGCCCCGATCGTCGTCACTCATCCACAACATCACCTTCCCCTCCTAAATTCTCTTCCTCCACTCCCTTGCCCTGGTGCCCTGGTCTCCAGGATTAATTTTATAAATCCCATTTCTGAACTTGTCAACCTCCTTCTTAATTGCCTCCAGTGTGGACACAATGATCTTCTCCCAAAATTTACTCCCCACTAGCCACACCAGTCTTATTTTGAATCTACCTCCATTCACCTCCATCTACCATTTGGATGCTCTGTACCAACTTGAAAAGACACTGTTTTTTTTTTTTTTCCTCCTCTGGGCATTTTCTCATGAAAATAAAATCACAGTCATCTTTACTCAAGTCTCTGGTGGGTGAGCTACACCCCTTCTAAAACCCAGCTGAATTATAACCCTCAGAGAAGAGTTATCTTTTCTGTGTTCTCATAGTACTTGGTGCTATCATTCTCACAGCATCTTTAAATTCCCATTGAAACTATTACTGAGCAGGTTCTCTGTGTCAGATGATAATTTGGAGATATCCCTAATGATACCTTACTATCCTTTTAAGATTAGTCAACTCTCATTAGTAAATAAGCTAAGCTCTAAGAGTTGTGATTTGCCAAAGTTCACACGTACCTATGTGGCAAGGTTGGCAGTGAACATATTGATGCAAGATCCCAAGTACTATGTTCTTGTCACTCAAACACAACGTCCTCGACCCGTCACATTGCCTCTGCCTATGCGTTAATCTCCAGTACTAGGATGTGCTTTCTTGGAAAGATTCAATGTGTTCAAATAAGATGTATTTTATTCTTTGCATCACCAGCCCAGTGTCATTCGTATTGCATAGACTCATTTGTGGAATGAAAGAATGAGCTTTGTGTACATGAATGAGACTTGAGTCCATCTCCTATGAGGATTGATTCTGGAAGGGTTGCAGGACAGTGCTGGAGACTGATTCTCAAACATCTAATGGGCAGGCAGCGTGACCATGACTGGGAGACTGGAGGAGGAACAGAGAGTGACTGTTTCCAACCCTGCGAGGGGGAAGTGGCTGTCCCAACTGACCACATCAGCAAGCCTTGTCTTCTGGGCCATCGCTGGCACCGTGGCTTAGGCTGCTGTCCTGTTCATAAGTCGGATGACCAGTTACAGGTCTCTTGGGAGGTCATTTGTCATTTGTCTAAAGCGTTTTTCATCTCCATCTTCACAGACAATCCCCATCGCATGCCCCTGCCCAACCAGCTATCGCTCCATCTTTCCTTCTGAAGATAGCAAGTAAAATGGAACCAGGGAAAAGCTATGCCCCCACAGGAACGCCTTTCTATCCGGTGTGAACGTAGCTGCCAGGACATCCTGTGGCTTCAGGGCGTTGGTTTGTTTCATGTCTGAAAACCAAACTCTGTGAAGCTGAGTGTCCCCAACAAGGGTAATCAATATCAGAAATTGTGCACATCTGAAATCCTGCAAAAGCATGAGGCCATTGGGCACGCAAGAGCATCGTGGTCTCCTCACTTCTCTCCTTGGGCCTCATGCCTTAGAGAAGCTTCCTGTTCCCTGAGGTCCTGGCTGCTCTGTGGGGGACATAGTTGATCAAGGTCCCAGATGGCTGGATGCTAGCTGCCTCCATCAGTGTCTTCAAGGTCCAGTGGCCACAGAATAATTTCAAGGTCAGACAGTAGTTATGCTGATTATTTCACTGCAAGCATATTTTAAAATGAACGTGTAGATGCAGAATTACCAGGTGTGTATTCCCAGGGAAGCTTTCTCAGTCACTTTGCCTGATCCTGTTGAAAGAGAGAAAGTTTCACTGCATTTTCCATCAGCTGATGAGTCATGCAGCATATTTCATATGCGCTGAGCTCTTGAGGTTGCCTGTGGGCAAATTGGAGCCCGTTCTGCAGCGCAATCTTGCTGCTGAGCTATTACGGGACAGCTAATTAAATTAAGCCATAAGGCAGGAGAAAACTGTGCCATAACCTTCATAATCTGTGAAGCCTTTCATCTTTTGCCAAGTGTCAATTTCCTAAAAATGGGAACTGCAGCACATCACCAGGCGACGAAATCCTAAAATGGAAATTGTGATTGTTTACAATGTGTGCAAGGATGCTGAGCCGCGGAACCAGAGAGGGAGTGGCGCCAAAGCACTAGGCTTGGGAAGGAGGGAGTACACCGCACACGATGACCTTGAAATCCAAATTAGCTCTTGCTAATTGGATAGAGAGAATTATAATTTCCATTTCTGCATTTGTAAAACTGTTTTCTTCTCAGGGAAAAAGAAACATCTGCTCTTCGGGGCTAACTCAGGAGTAAGTTTGTCTTCCTGTGTTTTGGTGAAGCCGGGTGAGCAAAAGGGAGCTCAGTCCTGGCAGCAGAGTCCAGAATCCAGCTTTCTGATGACACATCCTTAACTAGCTGCCCCGGGGGAGCTCTCCATAGGCAGGGCGGGATAACAAAAGCCAGCTACTAAGCTTGGGAGAACCGTCCCCTTCTCCTTGTCAGACAAACCAGCTTTCTACACAAGAAGTCTGCAAACACTGAAGTTGTGATGTTTATTGAGCACCTACAACATGGCAAAACACCATGCTCAGGCTCACACAGATAATAATTATTTCATTTAATCCACATGATACATTTGATGTGAACTTGCCCAAATTGCCCGAGTAAGAGAGGAAGAACTCATACCTGCATCTCACTGTCTCTGAGTTCATGCTCTTTGCACTTTGTGGCTCTTGTGCCATAATATAGCAGATTCTGGGAAAAGCTACCTAATATTTCTCAGCTTCTAAAATGGAAGGGGGATATACAAAGATGGGTAAGGAAGAGCAAGGTTTTTCAATTTCCAATTTGCTCTGAAGGCTTTCAGGTCTGAGTAGCAGGAGGGCCTAATGACAGCCAAAGCTGTCTCAGTTCCTCTTTTTCTGTCTTCATCGTGTTGGCTGGGTGACTGTGGGCAAGTTCGACCGTTTGACATACTCAAGTTGTGAATTCAAAGGGAGGAGTTAAAGCATCTGAGTGGCTTATTCTGAATCTCTTGGAGTTTGCTTTTTTAAGAAAAAACAAAAAAAGCGCTAACCTTGTCTTGGAGCAAGGATATTTTGGTCTCCTGGATTTGATCATGTGCCTGTTCCTGAGTTAATCATATTTCCATATCTGCTTGTCCAGCTGGTGCGTTTTAGGTGGAAAATGACAATATCAGGGGCAATGTGGTATCTGAGCGCTGTCCACGGTGCTGGCGCCTTCAGAATTACTGAAGAGGCAGCATAGGAGCCTAGTTCTGGGGCTGACAAGCACGGAGTTTGGCAGGGGCTGCAGCTATGATCAACTCAATGGCAGTGTAGATACCCCTTGCACTGACATTTTCAAAACTCTAGATATGTATTTCCAATCCAACTGTCTTTCCTCTGAAGTTTAAAATTGCATATGATTCCATTGACCAGCAGGTAGCCTCATTATTGGCCTAGGTTCTGAAAATAAAGCCTTTTAACTGGGTATTGTTCAACCTGGTCATTCTTATAAAGAAAGCTTCCATACTGACCATTACATTGGCCTATTCCCATTTCCTTCAGCCATGAAGTTCAAGTAACTACACGATTGCATTCTTTCACTCTCTGGATAACTACATGTGGAGTCTGCTAAACACAATAAAAAAGTTTTACTTTTTGGGGTGCCTGGGTGACTCAGTCATTAAATGTTTGCCTTCAGCTCTAGGCTTCTGGACTAGAGGCCCATGTCAGGCTCCCTGCTCAACGGGAAGCCTGCTTCTCCCTCTCCCACTCCCCCTGCTTGTGTTCCCTCTCTCGCTGTGTCTCTCTCTGTCAAATAAATAAAACCTTTTAAAAAAATAAAACGTTTTACTTTTAAATAGACAATTTGACAGATCTTTCTTTTAACCAATAAAGAAGACTGTATTTCTAGACTAGATAAGCTCTTAGGGAAGGAAGTCTTATGTGGCTAAAGGTAGTGTCCTTCCTCTCCCTCACAACAGTCATATTATACCTAACTATGAAATAGAATCATCCAGAAAATAACATTGAGTACTTGGTTTTGCAAATCATCGTTCTAGTTAGAAAGACAAATTATGTATTCCATTGACTGATAATAACATGCCAATTTTATATGTTTCACTCAACTTATGCATTTAAAAAACTTTTGAAAGTTTGTTATGTACAAGACTCCATTTGTACCTTTTCAGAAGATTGGAGACTTAGGTTGGCTTTAATGTAATGGTCAGTATGGAAGCCTTCTTTATAAGAATGACCAGGTTGAACAATACCCAGTTAAAAGGCTTTATTTTCAGAACCTTGCTAAGAAGTGAGAAGGATGAAGGGAGAACAGACATGAAAGGTTAATTTTAAGCCAAAGTTCTTGAGTGGAGAGGGAGCTAAAACCAAATACAAAGGGTATATGAGATAGTCATCTGTTCATTACCAAATCGAGTTTGAGCCATGCAGCTCCATCCCTTAGATTCTGTGGTTTGTTTGTCTTAACCATGATTTAGCAAACGTGGTTCCATCCTCATATGTTTCTGATTTTGTCTTAGCAACTTACAGATTACTCTTTTCTTTTTCTTTTTCCCTTACAATTTTTTTTTGTTATTTTATGGAAGCAGATGTGAGATACATACATATATGTATTATATATATATATATATATATGTGTGTGTGTGTGTGTGTATATCTAGGAATATATCTATATATATATATATAGGAATACATTTGTATATTGATGGGTATATGTGACATATGTATATATTTTGTGTATATAATACAAATTATATATAATGCATTCCATGATATATATATTTCACATATATACAAATACTATTCCATTTTATGTATCACATATAAATATATATTATAAATATAAACATTTATATTTATATTATATTAAATATCCTATATTTAATATATAATATATTTATATATGATACATAAAATGGACTATTATTCAGCCATAAAAAAGAATGAAATCTTTCAATTCACAATGACATGCATGCTAAGTGAAATAAGTCAGTCAGGTTACTCTTTTCTTGCTCTGGGCTTTTAGAAATGCCTGTGATAACCTAGATTCCTCACATGCTTGCTAACCTATGATATCCTGAAGCTTTAGTTGCTAGAGATTTATTCTGTAAACATCCAGCATCTGTCATGGTCCAGGCACTCTGCAAGGCATAGATATCCACAGAGAGGACAGTGTCTCTGCCTCAGAGAGTACATGGTCTACTAAGGGAAGAATTTCAGTTCAGTAGAAGTTGTGAGCTGGATGGAAAATACTATATAAAACGTTTCACAGCATACCATGAAACATCAAAGCAAAAGCACTTTTCATGTAGAAAAGGCAGGTATTTGTCATGGACGGATTCCTAGACAAAGACACTCTCTCTACCCACAGAAGGGGTAAAGGAAGTTTAGTAGAAAGAGAAATGGAGGAACTAGTTCCTGTCAAATAAAATGGTGGGCACAAGGGCAGGGCTATATGACAAGCACAGGGCTGCATGGGTGTGTATGATCTGAGGGTGACTGAATGTTGCATCCAAAATGATTTTCGGATCTAGCGCTTTAAATAACATTGACTAAAACCGTAGAAGTGACTTCCTGTCAACTCCCTCTCAATCCGGGTTAAATTAGGGAATAGATCTTTCCCTGTTTCTGAATGTATTTCCAATTTCTCCAGCACTTGCTGATCTCCCCTTTGGTCAGAGAATAGATTTCAGCTCAGCTACTTTAGCAAGCAACAATATCCTGTTAGAATTTAGTTACACTGTTTCATTTTTGTTATATTTACTTTTACTACTTTATTTTGATTCTGGCAACTGGTTGAAGTTTTCCACTCACAGCACTGATACAGAGTTTCATTTGAAATGACTTTATTTTAGTTAAAAATGCAATCAATTGAAAAAAAACAATATGCAAAAAATAATACAGGTGGTATATGAATATGGTAATAGTCATGAAGCTGGTACACCAATGAGTAGAGTTTGACCAACACTGGTGTGGTATCCTTGGGAAACAGAAAATCATGAGATGGAGTAAAGGGTGAAGTGGGAGGCATTACAAGAGTTTGGCAGAAGCCAGCCTGTGGAGAGCATCCTGTGTCAAGCTGAGGAGTTAAGCTTCGTGAGGACCCATGGGAGGGTTATAACTGGGAGAATGCACAGCAAGGTTTGTGAATTCAAGAGAAACTTCCAGCAAAATGTGAAGGATGTCCCAGAGGAGCGGAAAGAGGCAGATCAGTTAGGAGGCTTATGGGGCTCAATGAGAGAGGAAGTGGGTGTCTGTGGTACAAGTGTGTGTCGGTGGGGGGAGGCTTGACATGTCACTGGTATAATCACCATTGTCACCAGTTCGATGTGGAGGAAGAAATCTAGAATACTGCTCAGGTTCTGGCTCCCTCCGTGGGTGACATGTGGCTCCCCTAATCAGATGAGGGGATATTTTCCCTTAGCTGTTTCTTTGCTGGATAACTGACATGAGTCCGACCCTGAGTGGTACCCTAAATCCCATGAACTCTGAATCAACAGCTGAATAGGAAGGGCCCACAGTTCTTTTCCTCACACTCATGGGTAGAGATGTAACCCCTCAGACAAACAAGGCAGAACTCAAAATGTGTGGGGAATTCGCATCTTTTCACGCTGTGAAAGAGTTTTTGGTCAAGCAGATACCGAAAAAGATATAATGCTCTCCGACTCTGCCCTAAAATTTTCTAAAGGGCCTATAACAAATCAAGGAAAACCTCTCAGTTTTCCAAAAGTACTTTAAATCCGAAACCCCATAATTTCTGACTAATTTCTGTTCCAAATGTGAAGTTATATTGTCTTATAATTTCAGATCTTTCCAAATCAGAGGTATCAACCCAGGAATGAGAAGGGCTCTAAACTAAGGAGTTACTAAGGGAGGTCTCTATTTTGCAAAAATAAGGTTACTCTGGGGAAAGGATGGGATCGTTGCAGAGACAGTCTTGCAGGAGGGCAGAATCATCTCATAATTGGAAGGATGCTGAGTACTGGGAATTGGCTCTGACACACAGCATTTTCTGTCTTTCCTTTTCATGGTGGAGAGTGTCTAGGATATAAGGGGAAATTCTTTTGTTACCTTATTACCTGGTACAGGACATACTGATGAAGACCCCTCCTCTGAAGAAGATGGAAAGTATACTTCAGGCTGACTGAGAAACCGGAAGGGCTCTAGAAAACTTGCCCAGCCTGAGGCCCCAACCTTCCTCAAGAGAAAGGCTCAAGGCTGGGCAAGAAGGAACCACAAAATGAAAGCCAAAGAATGGAAGATAAGTGTTTGTCTAACTACGAAGATAATTAATAATGAACATGATACAAAGATACATAAGCTAGATACATCTAGCTTATCTCTTAAAAAAAAAACAAGGAAGTGTCCTTATTTATTATTTTTACAGGGAGCTAGAGTTAGGATTATTTTTCAATAAAATACATTTTTATTTAAATGAAAGATAATGTATGGGCAATTATATTAGACTCTTTTGCCATTAACAATAGGACTATATTAACTACACCACAAGCCTGATGGTGAATATCATGAGACTGAGTCACCCACCATCCTTAATGAAGGATGACATTTTAAAGTTTTGAATCCAAAAAGCTTCAATCTACAAATTATTCATAAAAAAGAATCCTGTTTTATACATAAAGAGTGAGTAGAACCTGAAGGATTATTTATTGGATAGATCATGGGATGTAAGAAACATCCATAAGCAATGTGGTTTCTTCCATTTAGGAGTTAATCTGAGTCCTGACTCCTCTAACTTTATCACTATGCGGACTTTGCCTAGATTACATTGTTTTGGGAAAAAAAAAAGGAACATGTCAGGACATGATGGGTGCAAACTAAGGAGCATGGGTGTGCACACATATCCTATCAATTTACGATCATGTTTTGCTTGTCTTACTACATGTTTTCAGTGAAGTTTGAAAATGGTATTCTGAAAACTCTACGAAGAGTTATGGTTCAAAATTTCTGTGAAATTATAATGAAACACTCATGCAAGAAGCCCTTAAAATTATAGACTTTACGTGAAACAGTGTGGTTACGAAAGAAGCAACCATAAAGAGCATATTTAAGTTACAACTTGAAATGCTGTTCAGTGATTTTGCTGCTTAATACACAATTGTCATTAAAAAGGAACTTGCCTATTGGCATGAGATTGGAGAAATGCTCAAATAGGTTTATTTGATGGGTTTGTGTGATTTAGAGTGTGTCATTTGGAACTGAGAAACACAGGCTCCAAAACTCGAGAACCTGGAGGGGGGTGAAGGAGCAAAGAGAAGGTAGCATTTGGATAGTCACTATGTGCTAGACACAAATGGCTGCCTTACACGTGTTCAAGTGTAATCCTCATTACACACCACAGCCTTGTAAAGTCTCTTGGATTCCCATATTAGTGGTCAAGAAATAAGCTTGGAGGGAGAGATTGTCCAAACGGACCAAGCTGCTAAGCGGTGGGGACACTGCTGACTACAAGTTCCTCCTCTTTTCACTGTAGGATGCTACCTACACATTGAAATTGTGAATTCATTCCCATGGTTACAGTTCATTTCCTTAGAAAGCTATGTTTAGAAAATAGTGCATAGTCACTAAGTCAAGCAAATCGGGTTCTAGAGTAACTCTGAACCAAAGCCAGAGGAGCTCATATTCTTTCAAATAGAAACTTGGTTTTGGATGTGACTTGTCTTGAGGCAATGAAAGGCTGCAGATGGCGGCCTTATTTGAATCTGGAGTGGGGAGGGGAGGAGTGCAATGGGTAGAAATAGGAGTGGTAGTCAGAAAACGTGGGCACGAGTATTCTCTCTGCAACTGACCAGACGTGTATCTCCAGGAAACATTTTTAACTTTCCTGAACCTAAAATTTTCTCATTTTTTATCATATCAACATCCCATGGGTATAAGAGGATTATAAATGGTAAAGGATGTTTAAAGCCATAAAATATTATAAAATACTATTTATGTTTCGTAGATTTTCTGCAGATGAGCAAACCCGTACATAGCTATTAAAGATTTTTGTATCTATGAAGGTAATTCTCTAGCCCCTTTGACATGTTGTAGGGTGGGAAGAGAGTCACTTCCTCAATCAAATTCTGTCCGAATAAATACATTTGAAAGGGGGGGAGGATGGAACTACTACCCTATTCTCTGTCTCCTCTTAAGAATTACTGGTCTCCCTCTCCTGATTTGCTTTTACAAAGATCACGTAGATCGTGACGGGTTTCCTCCAGGAAACAAAATCCATTTGCTATGCCCCTGCCAAGTGATGTTTTGAAGCTCACTGAAGCTCAAACACAACAGCTCACCAGAGAGGTTCCATAATGACCATCCCAGAGTGTCAACAGGAGCCCACAGGGACATGCAGGGCTGGGTCTGACTTCTCTGTCCAACAACAGCCTTAAAGGGAGGAATATTGCAGCTTACTCTGGCAGCAGGATGGTCCTGTCTTACATAAACTGAAAGCATTTCTATTGCCTACCAGATCAAACTTTTGGAGCAATGGTTTCCGTACATTTATTTTATTGTTTCAGAAAGGGCAAGCCCAAGGTAGACTACAAAGTGATTCGCATGAAGTCATCACAATTTTCCACTCCCTCCAGCATCCCGAGTCTCTAGAATTCCAAACTGCCTCACTGAACCCCCAGTCCCTGACATCAGGTCCTTTTGTCATTCATCATCAGGGCAGAGAGCAGGGAAATCTAATGATGTCTTCCCCAGACATTAGGCTGCAAAGGTGTTGTTGGCCTGGGTTTGACATTCCAGTCGACAGCACCGAAGGGAAGTGGAGCATTGCGATAATAATTTAGATAGTCAGACAATCTTCATTTTCTCTGTACCACGGTCCACCACATAGGCTCTGCCTCAAATACCAGTATCTGTTAGGTATCTGATTTTAATCTGATTTAATTTTTACAAGATAGCTGCTTGTAGTTTTCAGTTTGAGGGGTGGACAAAGCCTCAGTTTCAACTCGAAGACACAGGGAAGTGTACCAGTCTTCAATTTTTCAATATTCTGTGTACTCCTTGATTTGCTGAGTGGCTGCTTGGCTGGACTGGACAAGTGAAACGATGTGGTGTCTTCAGAATAGTGTGTATGAGGAATTGTGTGTGTGTGTGTGTGTGTGTGTGTGCGTGCGCATGTGTAAACCGAAGTTGACACAAATCACAAATATGAGGATCCTGAATTGTTTTGAAAAGTTCATCATATAAATAGTAAGAACTAGCACAGTCAAAGGCCGCTGTTTGAATCTGACACCAGTGACATAATGACCAGATACTGGGGATCACGTACGTAAACGGAGGTGGGCTTGGATGGCAAGCGTCGGGTACCCTCAAACCCCAACGGAGGCCCCTGTGTCCCCCCACAGGATTCCTGAACTCTACTTCATATACTTCAGAAGCCCTAATCTGATCTAGAATAATGAGTAAATTGCTTGAAATATATAAAAAGTATCACCCATGCAAATATCTATGTGTTAAAATATGGCTTTTGTTTAGGCTAATTTCAATAAGAAAAGTAATATCCTCATTTCTATGACTAAATCTTAGAATGTGGGAAATTTCTCATGCATAGGCCCTTCCCTGAGCAGTAAGATGGGCATTCCGTTTGATTTATTGATAGCATGAGAGGAAAGAATCCAACTTAGCCTTATCTTCTTTCAAAATGGAATCAATAACTCATGGGCCTGATGGAAAATAAATCTACTGAAGCTACAGGAAAGCAGAGCATGGCCACGTTCTGATGGCTGCCTTTTGGGCCCTGTGGACAGTCCGATTTCTTGAACCCCCGATAACAGGTTTTCCTTTCACGACTGCAGGGCATTGTCACATTGACATTTCCATTAGTCTGAAGGAGTCTCTAGCAGTCACTACAGAACAGGTCAAGAACCAGGATGCAGGCAACCGTGCCCTAAAATGTCCTCTCTGGTCTCTTATTGCGTATGGGGGGGAGGTGTGCGAGAAGGGGCAGAAGACATCGTATTGCTCGCTTGTGGCCCCTTCGACACAGAAGACAGCAGTGAGCAGAACCAACAGGCGGAGAGTGATGAAAGAACAGGCAGTGTGGCAAAAGCAACAGACAGAGGAGATGAGCAAGGGGTCCATCAGACACATTCCTAAATTAATACAAGGTGCTGGTCTAACAGACTGAAACATTAGTCTGCTGAGCAACACTCCCACGCCTCCAGAGTAGCATTTTTATTGCAGTATGTCTTTCATGGAAAATGAACAAAACTTTAAATAAATCACAATTACTTATTGCTTAGTATTTTGGATAATAAATTCTTTAGTTTATCAGTACCTCAGGGCCTTCAAATGTGCATTCTTCAAATAGTTTCAATTACATATATATTCTTTCTCCTGAACAATAAATTATTCTTAAAAAAAAAAAGAAAAAGGAAAAGATACATAATTTTAAAGCAAAGGAAAACAAAAAAAACCCATATTTTTTGACATTTATCTTCAACTTATAGGAAAACAACTCTATGTTAGATGCTTAAATATAAATAATAAAGGACATTATGTTATTTACAATGTTACACAGTAAGTTGAGAGAGTAAAAAACTGACATTAACTCATAAAGACAGTAAATGATTTAGGAAAACATCCAAGTAGCGTACATTGTGTATTTACAAAAGAATGTATAATAGAACTCGTGATATGTGGCCATTTCCTTTTGCCTGCATTTCTCTGCAGTGTTTCACGGGTCTTTGCAGATCGGAATCTCTGTGGGTGGTGGAATGGAGCCAGTATTAAAAGATAAAACCAGGCCTTCCTTATTTTCACCAATGTGAGCCATGCACCTTTTAACTCAGGCCAAAAAAAGGAATAGTTACGAGCAAGTTACCCTGGATAAACTCCATGTCTATCAAGACAGTCACACTTAAACAAGGAAGATATGGTCTGTTGGTGTTTGGGACACATTCACATATCCTCAGGCAGAGTGCCATTTTGGAGAACGCGTGAGGCTGTCCAGGCGCTCTTGAAAAAAACAAACAAGGAAAGGCATACCAGGCAAGAAGGGAGAGTAAGACAGAAGAGGAATCTTGAGTGAGAAAAAGAAGTTTCGCCTATACCGCACTACCCCTCCGTGGGGTAGGATTTCAGACCCAGGAAACACAGTTGCTGTCAAAGTTCTGGGCAATTTCTACTCCCTCAAAACCCCCGAAAGCCCGCCCCCCATGGAAGCATGGGTTCACGCCCCTCCTTGGGACTTGGGATTGCCACTACACCCCCCGAGTTTGTAGACAGGGATGGTTGCCAGCCACGGGGCGACTAGATGTCACAGAGAAGTCCCCGGGAACACCAAGCTCGTGGTGGCGGCAGGTAGCCCTGAGGAGACAGCTGGCCTTTCTTATCAGGGGAAACTCTTGTTCTACAGACGGAGAGGCTGTCCCAGCGAACAGGCCACCTCACCGAGTGACCAGAATCAAGCTGGAAATAGAATCTCCTCTTGTCCTAAACATTCCTACCTATTTGCAACCTGAAAATGTGTATGGCAATTTTCATACTGAGGAAAATGTTGGTTGCTCTCCGCAGAAGATTTCGTTGATTCTGGAAAGTCTCCACAATGGGGCATTTGGATACCCCAGTGCCCGATGATTTTTGGATCAGAAATTTTAGACTTTTCATGAATGGTAGAAATTTCTTTATTGACATAGTCTCTGAATGAGCCAAGGCCTTCAAAGGCAATACTAGCAGAATTTAAAGGCCCTCTTTGGGCGGACTGTCTTCTTCCCCCTGCCAGGAGCTTACTTCTACAGAACTGGGAAATTGGGCAGCCCGACAGGAGCACAGGGAAAGTGGCATGGGAGTAACGAAGGACAGTTCAGGACACCAAATGCTAAGAGTAACTTCAAGGACCTGCAGACAGACATCTCTGTGGGTTGTGGAAACATGAAAGGAACTTAATGACATGACTCGTGTCCAGCCTGCATTTTCCCAACACCTCCTTGCCCGTCCTTTCTTCCGGAGAATTTTAACATAGCCATTTCATGAAGAACTAAATCCAATTCACCTGCAAACAAGCAGCAGCTGCTCTCGTCGAAGTCACGCCCGGTATTTGGAAACCCCTGCCCACCTGTTTCCCATTTTGTCCCATGGATCCCAGGAGGCCACTGGGAATCTAACTATAAAGTCTGATTTGACAGATATCAGGCAGGGCATGAAATGGGGCCTGCACTTTCTTTTTTAAAATCCCCTTATTTTCCTGAATTAGTGTTTATTTCACAGGTTAACACCTACAGGCCTTCCTTGGACTTACAATCACAGAGAACATGCGAAGTTTAGACCCATCTTCGTCCTGTTTTGTGACAGTAAAGCAAAAGGTAAGAAAGGGGGAAAACTGGATGATACAGACTGCAGATCGAGAGGTCAGGACACGGCGGGGGCGGGGGGGTGGGTCACTTCTGTAAGTAAAGGTGCCATCTTTCCAACACCATCAACATTCCCTGATGACTCGTCACTCGTCACTCGTGGAAGGCTCTTGCTAATATCAAATCACATGCACGTTGGCCATTCCTAACAAAAATGTTCATGCATACTTATGATCTGATCGAGGCAACGTTGAAAAACAAGAGGAAAATCATGAGGAGAAAGGCGTGGTCAACACAACTGTTTAAAATCGCATCCGAGTCACACGGCTCTCCTCCACCTGTGCCTCCTAGACACCCTACAACAGGACTATTTCCCTAGGGTGACTAGTCACCTCCGAGTACGGCAGGCATCCTTCACTGCAGAAGTATTTCAGACAAACTGCTGAGTGTGCCGTTTAAGCTGGTCATTTTGTGCCATAACACGTCTGTTCTTGAGCTGGTAAGACACAACCGATCGCTAGCTCCCCAATCAGTGAAAAACCCAAGTCAGGAACGGTTGCACCTTTTTCAGCTACGGTTTGATTTTCAACTAGATGACCTGCTGTGTCGCTCCCCCAGACAGTGAGAGGTGGAGTCCTCTTATAAGATGATGGATTGACCCTGATAGTGAGCCAGAACCCATTTTCTATGCTATCCCCCACACTGCTGCTCTTTGTCAAGGAAAAGAAACCCAAATAAAGCAAATGGTAGCTCTTTTTCGTGAGAGCAAGCTGTCTTCTGATTAAGAATATAGTTTTTTAAAAAATCACAATATTACTTTCTTCCTAATATTTACCGTTACTTAATGCAGTTTCCTGCTGTAATTAATAGTAGCATGCTGTTGGGTCTACTATTATCTCGGAGCCCAGGGAAGCAAACCTTTGGCTGGCAGAGTAGACACGACTCATTTCATATACTGAAAGCAAAAGAAAACTTCGTACAAAAGAAAAGAGTATTTGGGTGGATGTGCCATTACAAGACGTACTGATCGGGCACTAATAGAAGCAAACAGAGGGACAGTTGCAAGTCTTGCAAATCATACAACCCGTCGACATCATAACGCAATGCACGAGAAGCCAGCGAAAACTGAATATATGGGAGGTTTTGCTGAAATACTGTGGGAAAGCAATCACAGTAACTGTACAAAACTTGCTCTCAACAGAACAGAACAGAAAGGCACCATTGATATCTTTCTCGTTTTGAAATACTGTAAAAAATTGCTACATATGGCACATAACACATTTTTACATACATATATTTAATTTATAAAAGTTTTTTTTCCTGTTTTCTATTTGCAGAACTGCTAAAATAAAATAAATTGTTTAATTTAAGGTGGAATACTTTATTATATAAAATAAAGTTTTACAGGTGAATCTATGTGTTTATTCAGGTTTTATACAGCGATAGGGTCTTGGTTAGCGATTACACTAGAGAGCCTGGCCTGCAATTCTTCCTGCGTAGAGAAGCGGCCTGCTGGGTTAGTCCTGCTGTCCGCCAGGCGGAAGGCAGGTGCGGCCTCAAGACTGGCTGCCAGGGGGTTCTGAATGCCCAGGAAGGGTGTATCTTCCCCTACCCTCTCATCTTCTGTTTCACTCTCTGAGTTAGTGCCCTCAGCGCTTGCATGGCTGTCCATTTCCAACCTGTTGGCAATGTGGCCATTGGGCTTGGTTCTTTTGGCCCGCCGGCTACTGGTGAGTTTCTTAACAGGCTCCTGAACTGGCTCGTACTCCTGGGTCGTTTCATACTCCTCGTCCTCCACTATCCTCAAGGGGCTAGGGGGCAGGCTGTTGCTCTCATGTGCGGGGTTATGGTGGTAGGAGTTGAACTGCTGAGAGTGATGGTCATACTTCTCCCGCAGCCTTGGTGGTGTCACAAGGAGCAGCGGTCTCTCTTCTTCCACGAAGGGGCTGACTGCCATGATGGGCATGGACGCCGTCGTGCTGGACGCAGGTGGAGACATTTCCGAAGGGGGCGATTTGGGGGAGCTTGGCGTGTGGAAATCTACAGGTGACATACGAGCCGGGGTGGTCATTGCTGACACATACCTGTGTGAGCACAGAATACCCCGCGTGAGTGTGGTGGCAGAAGAGGCACAGAGCAGGGAGGGGTAAGGGGACAGAAGTCACGATATTATAGAATCAGAAAACAAAGAATTTCTAGGCGTTGGATACTTCCGGATTTTTAACACTAAGGACATTCGGCACCCTTGGAGTCTAAAATTATGTAGCCAAGAGTTTCCTCGCGGGAGTACATGCAAAGATCAGCTAAATGGCCTAACTCATCCAAGCTTTGGGGATTTTCAATCTCATCGTGATTTTAAGTAAAAGCATGTGAGTCAGGACAAGAGGGCACTGGGTCCTGGAAACCTTTCAGTTCACAAGGACCCGGTGCAGGGATTTGGAAGGGAAAGAAGTATTACTTAAATACTATACCTTCCTAAAGGCCAAGGGGTCTTAGAGAATGAAGCCCAAATGGGGAATGGAGGAAGATCTAAGATGAGCTGCTGAGAGCTGGGTCTGCATGCACTTGCATCTGTGTGCCTTGCTTCTCCTTAGCTCAGCTATAAGGTTATGTCTTATGAAAAAAAAAGAGCATAGTAACTTAGATTTATTCCCGGTAACAGTGTAACACATTCGTGTGCTTTCAGTTTTTCCATGAAACGCTCCTTCTTCACATTCAATTTGCACCTCTCCATCCCAGTGACCAAGACATTCAGAACTAAGCCTGAGCGAACCTCATGTGGGCTCCCTAGCTGTGTCCAAGCTCCAGTCTACCTGTCTTCAAAAACCCACGGCTGCATCGATCTTTGGCTTATCTTTCATGACTACTCAGGGCTGGCTGCGCCGTGATACCTTATGTCATGTTATATCCAGTAGTGCTCCGTCAATCTCACTGGCCAGTGAGTGCTTTTTGTTTTCTAAATCGTACCAAGCTTTCTCCCTCAGAACAAGAAGGCCTGACTTAGCGCTGAGGAAGATCTGGCTTATTCAGAGTCACATTTCTCAACTTTGATAAAAACGTTGCCAGTGCACATAGCACCAGAGGACTCTTTTCTTCGCATTGGCGTTCACAGAGTCGAATTTGACATGACCTGTGATGACACAGGACACCCTTCTCTGAACTCTAGCTAACAGGAACAGGAAACCTATTAACGGTCCTGCTCTGCAGCCATGATTCAGAGTCATATGGATGTGAGGTCTAGCTGTGTCTAAAACGGGAAGGTGTTTAGAGATGGAAATACTTGGGGCTCGAGGCTTCGACTTTTGTTCTGGGGATACTTAAATTAAGCTCTCTGAGAAATGCTAATCCAGATTCAGCCAACACGTAAAGGTGATTCATCTTTTCTCTCCATGCTCTTGAGACTCAGGTATGTCTCGCGGTCCTAGATAATATCCACGGTGCGCGTGGCAGCCCACCGCAGCAGGGAAATGTCAGCCTTTGGAGAGAAGTATCGCATGGAGCGATGAAGAAACAATTCATCCCTAGCCTCTTCTCAGGTCCCAAAAAAGACCGGACTAAGACAGAGTTTCTTAATACATAAAGATGCAATTATATGAATTTAAGACTGAGGTTTTAAACCAGTTTGGGACCATGCCTACACATTTTCACCAATGAATGACAGAGCAACCTCGCATCCCATACAGCTCTGAAATACCATCCTGGGGTAAAGACAGACCCTTGAAGAAGTGGTCAGCAAGCAAGCTCTATAGGACCTGCTGGCCCACGACTGGTCATCCTTTGTTACAAGGACGTCCCAGCCAGTGCATGAGTGGAAAGAGTCTTACCAGCATTATCTCCACCCATGTAACTAGGTATGGATTTGACATTACATAACCCCTTTTGGCAGGTGGTCGAAGATTACACTGAGATGGTGATACAGTAAACAAACAGACGACACCCCTCTGGGTTTGAAAACAAACAAGTAACAGCTTACTGACAATGCCACAAATGCTGGTTGGGTATAACTGTCTCCCAATTCCAGTGAAAATGAATAAAGAGGATCCACGAATTCAGTATTCCTATGAAGCATCTCTTACTTTACTTTCCTCTGTTCTTGATTTTACCTCGTCTGTAACCTCCCCCCCACCAATCCAATATTCCCAGAAGAAAGCCAAAACATTCTGGAATAAAGCAATATCTGCTTTGAAAACCACTTGTGAAGAGTGCGTCTGGAGCATACAGGAGATTTATTTATTTGTCCCTTCTTCGAATTTTGTAGAAGGGACACTATATGGTGGAAGGCAAGCAGCTGTCCCCCATGAGAGTCAGCAAGGACACAGCCCTCGATCTGATTTAACTGAGGCTGGAAGGTAAGAAGGCGTTAGCACAAGGGACCATGAGACTAGCTCGACCGGAGTTTGGATAACTCGGCAAATTCGAATTACAGAAGGGTCCTTATCGACCCCTGGTGCCACCTGTCTAAAGTTACAACTGAGGAAACAGAGATGCCGAGTGGGGCTGAGCCTCAGGTCAGAGCTGGGACCTCCGGGTTGGCTGCCCCTTCCACATCCAATCACTCCCGCTCCCTAACAGTCTGTCGCCTGTCAGCCGCTGGGACCATGCGAGCGGCTCAGCAGAAAGGAGTTCAGTCGAAACAAAGAGGACTTCACAACTAGGGAACGGAACAGGCAGCTGCCGCCCGTTAGTCTCATTAGGGTGGCTTTCCTTGGGTGAGTCCCAGCTGCTCATGGGGACTCTCCTACTGGGGCGCCTTCTCCTCTGCACTGGCTTTGCCCTTCGGTTTTACCTTTCACTATGAGGAGAGTCTCGGTAGGAGTCAGGGGTTTCTCTGGCATGCCTGAGGAAGCTGTTACACTCGCGAGGGCCTCCCAAGCCATTAAGTCGTCCTCTTGGGCCCCCGGTTGGGCTGCTGTGCCTACTGTTTTCTACCGATGACATCATGATTACAGAGTGACTTTCCGAAATGATGCTTTCAGTGTGCCCATTGCTCCAGCTGGAGGGGAAACGGGAGAGGCAAAGAGAGAGACGTATGCATCTTTTTAATGATACGCAAAAATGGAAATGAAAGGAAGTGATCTGGTAACTATTTCAACTTATTGGTGTATCAGCAGTTGACGATAACATTACTCGTCTCAGAATAGAATTATTATTACTTGCTATAGAGAGGATCTTGATTTTGTTTGGCTTCGTAAGGATACAGTTTATGCCTTTGTTCACCCATTCAACACATATGTATCAAATGGCAGTACATACTAAGTGTTCTTTTTTTCCCCATCATTTATTTATTTATTTATTTATTTATTTATTTATTTGACAGAGAGACAGCCAGCGAGAGAGGGAGCACAAGCAGGGGGAGTGGGAGAGGAAGAAGCAGGATCCAAGTGGAGGAGCCTGACGTGGGGCTCGATCCTAGAATGCCAGGATCATGCCCTGAGCCGAAGGCAGACGCTTAACAACTGCGCCACCAGGCGCCCCCGTACTAAGTGTTCTTACAATCCCTCTGTTCTCCACTGGCTTGGGTCAAGGTGACATTTGGCCTGTGAGCTACATTTGGCAGTCTGGTGTTGCCCTTGGTCGCATGCACTCACACGTGGATCCCCGAGGCATCTGAGAACTTAGAGTTCAGCTATTGAGCAAGTTCTCATGTTCATTTCCAAGGGCAACCCAATCACTGGAAGGAGTCAACTTCTAAATATTATATAGCATCTAGGACAGACTTTTTCCACTGTAGCAACTCAGTGAGTAGTCAGGCATGAGTAAAGATCATCTCTAAAACGGGGAACAACAATCTTGTGAGTGGGGATTAGTTTCACTTTCAGTAATGAAAAAACGGACGCTCAAATTTCAACAGCGATTAAATGGCAGAGCCAGTTGATGTCCAAAGCCTGTGTTTGTCCCAAATCATACATGTTGCTATATGTCCTTGCCTCCTAAGTGTCTCCTATTCCTTTCTTAGGCAGTGAGAGCAAAAGCCAATGTCTGGAAATTCTCTTGGAGTAGTGTCATGCAATTGTTTTCATTCTCGTACCTGTGGCTAGGAGTCTGGGTGACAGTAGTGGAGTGATGAGCTGTTGAGGTATAGTGACTGGTGGAAAACGATGTCTCCGCTTCTCTCTCAACAATATGCTCACTAGAGATGACATTTTTAGATACGTATTGCTGGATAAACAAAGAGACACAACTTGAAGATTCATATTAATCAAAACAGTAACATCATCATCATCGCGCACAAAATCTATTCTTGTACATATACTTCATAATACATTCCGTGTCTCCAACGGTCAGATGGCAAATCCTATCCTGGCTATATGGCCTTTAAAGTCAGTAAATGAAATTAACGAATGAAATTAACGAATTATCCTTTGGACGTAGTGTAGCCTATGGTGTAGCTTCTGCAGTCTTCACTGCATATTATCAGAAACGGACCTAGCTCTTCTATCTTATTTCCAACTCATAATGTGAGTGGAACTCAAGACAAATCTCTGCCCCATATTCATTTTTGTCATAGTTGTAAATGAAGAAGATTAACAGACAATTGAATGAAACAAAAGCATAGAGATGCTTAGTCTTATTTCAGATTTCAAGTCAGGAGAGGAATTTCTTTTTTATAATCTCTGTATTTTGGATGCACTTTTCTTTTTCAGTTTCCAAGGGCCCGTGTTGCCCTAAGGACAGCACCGAAATTTTCAACTTGTTGTCAGTGGTAAGAGTAACAAGGCCACTGAGAGGTTTGAAGGACTTACAGAAGATTGTCAAGGTCACACATCTTGACAAAGCACACAATATACAGAGGGCCTATATAGAGTGCAAGGAGCTTCTACTTATTTTCATCACCAAATCGCATTTGCTATTCTTGCCTTCGATCAAGGAAAAGAGGCACATTTCGAAGTTGTGTTTGAAATGCTGTTAGTTTTACACCAAGTTGAACTGAGTAATGGAAAACGGCATGGACAGGAATACTCTCAGATGAAATGGGCACTTTATAAGCAATGGGCTGTGGGCTGTCAAAGAACCTGATGTATTTATGGAAACCCCCCAAATATACAACTTGAATTATGCTTGAAACTCTAGTTGGTTCTCTTGGTGGAAAGGCTATTCCATGTGGCTCTTTCTGGGACGTGCACTTAGTCTGCTTTTAGGAAAAGATGGTGATGCCATGATTCGTGAGCTCTTTCTAGTCTGTGTACCATCTCACTCTTGGTCCTTGAAAGGCAACGGAAGCTTGGTGAATCTAATCTAAATAATATATAACAGTTATTGACCACACACTGAATGTCACCGGGCTAAGTGTTTTATGTGGATTGTCTTGTTTAAGGCTCATAGAACTTTTTGCAGTAGGTATTATTTTTAGGCCTGTTGTCATAATGAAGAAATAGGGTTTAGACAGATTAAATAAAGCCCAAAGTAACACAGCCTGAGACATAATTGGAATGCAAGCAGCCATTCTGCTTCCTATATATTATAACAGACATAGTGACAGATTGTAGGTGTGTCTGTATGGAGTGAATGCATTTATCAACTGTGTAGAACATTCTAATGAACACTGGTAGGGGGAGGGAAGCAACAAAATAAATTGATATATCAGCACCTCACTCTGTCTCTTGGCTACAAGACTTGCTGGTGGGCAAGTAACCACCAGCTCTGAACTTGGGTCTAGGCTCTATTTGCTCCACACAAAACACACATTTTCCTATAAGATAGAAAAAAATGCTACCGCAGTGCAAACTTCAGGCTTTGCCTATGAAAAGCCAAACACCCGAGGGAAATGCAGAAAACAGAAAAAATTATGATGGAATAGGAAGAGCGATACTCCAGAAGCCAGGAAAGCTGAGTCCAGCTCTGGCCCTTATCTGTAAAAAGGGGAGGCTTGAAAGAGCACATCTAAGGACTCTTCAGAATGTAATATTCTGTGACCTAGTTATATTTAAAAGCTGAGTGCTTGGCAAATTTTAAACAGAATATTTGAGTGATTGAAGATACATTTAATCTGGAGGGTTTGACATCATGTATAAAGAGTCAGGGAGTAAGAAAGCATTATGTTCTCCCTGTTTTGCAACTGAGAAGGGAGTTTGGTAAGTCATTTGGCCCTTGAGTGCCCTAACTTCTTCCTTTGTACAACAGAATCAGTAAATCATCAGGTCCTGAGAGAAGCCTCAAATAAAAATCACTCTAGAGCCCTTAGCTCAGTTCTCAGTAGTAATCAGTTAGAGACTGGAGGAGTCTTCATTTCCAAATCATAAAAAAAAAAAAAAAAAAAAAAAAAAAAAAAAAAAAAAATCCTTCTGATTCTTGTATCATTAATTTTATTATTTTTTCTATGTGTTTTTCTTTTCTTTCTTCCAGTTAGGCCCTCCCTGCAGAACAAACCCAATATTATTATTCCAACCCCCTTAATGAACACTTTATGAGAGGAAATGTGCTGGTCTTACAGTAACCAAATCCACTTTAAAAAATGTTCCCATTATTTTGTCCTGGCAAAACCCTGGATTCCCGGAAGCCGTGGTGATTAATGGCAGTAGCTAAGAGCCTAAGAGCTTTAGAAAATAAACGTCAAGGTGCCTGAACAGAGGAGAGATGCTGAGCTTTTCCACTGGCCAGATTCAACATACATTCACCAGCTGGACGTTCTCGGGGGGCGGGTTGGGGTGGTGAGGCCCGTTGGCTATGTTCACCATGTTGTTACGTTCGGACCGCAAACTTTGCCGAAGCCGGTCGTGAAGCTTTTTCCGTTGTTTCCTGGATATGAAAAAGGGAGCATTTATTTTTTTCTATCATTTACATTTCTTGGTACAGTCAACTCTTGATTCTACCAACACGTAAGTCAGGTGGGAGGCTGGTGGAGGGCGTGGCACTCCATCTCGGACTCTGCCTACGGACAGAAATGGAATCACACAATCTTAGTGAATACATTTAAGGAGCCGGGGGGCATTCTTACAGAAATCTAACTGGATTGCTGAGAGATAAGAAACAAAAGAGAAGACAAGATAAATCAAGTTGATATTTGGCCCAAATCCCAACTTTCGCAATCAATCCATCTTTGCCTGAGTCTTACAGATGGTCGTGTATCTTAGGTACCAATTTGCGCTGTGCAATGGATAAGGCTGATTTCATTCATAATTCCGCCCGTGTGTCTCTTAAGAAGATACGGTTAAGTTTGAATCAGTACCCCCTACATGGTGGGTGTGCCTGTATGGCACGGAACATGAGTGCAGTTAGGTACATATTTTGCCCGTAGATTTAGCACAATTATAACATGATCTTACTCTTAGTGACACTTTTTTTTTTTTTTTTTTTGTAGAACTAGTAACGGCTATTGAAATACTGAGATTGAATCTAATTAAGACTCTTAAGGCAGATTCCAGTAAGGCTGATCTCCATCACTTACTCAATTCTGGCAACCCATGAAATCTGGGGGTATTAAGAAAATGCCATCCATGCCCTTAATTTTATGGTCTAAAAGCATATTGTCTTTGTTCCTCAATGCAACATGCAGGTCATGATAATATCCCCACGACTAGTTTTGGCAAGAGAGTTTATGTGATGAAGCAAAAAAAGAAACAAAACTGTGAACGTTATTTCCTACTTGAAGCAGAAGTTCTATGTAAGAGAGAAAAGTGAGGGGAATTCAGGTCACATGGTAATTGTGTTTGTTAATATGGACCCAGCTCAAAGGACCAGACATAGTGACCGCAAATCTGCTTTAATGTTTTCTCTTCTTCTTTCAAAGTGAGATTTTCTTGATTTTCCTCCCATGAGATTCCTTTTGTACATCCCACACTTTGAGAGCATTTGAACTGGGATGCTCATTCGATGGAATGGGAAAATAATCACGATAATGTTTTAAAAAAACTCCATTCCCAACATCACCGAGTGTTTCCTTTATCTCCTAAGTCTGAGTACAAAGTGGGACGCGACCTCAGCGGTAACATGACAGGTGCCCCTTGGGCGCCTACCACTGTCCTCTCAGGGTCACCCACGCGCACCGGTGTGTGCCCCACAAGCCCGTCCCTCCAACCCTTTTCCGGGTCGCGGGCCATGGTCAACAACCAGAAGTCTTCTGAACACTTACACGCAAATAGGCAAAGCTTTCTCGTTACGTGATTAGAAAAAGTCCTTGAAATAGATGACTCAGAAGGAAAAATGAGAAGAAATGTCCCCCTGCCTCCCCGCTCCCCCTTTCATGACTAGGCTGTTGAAAATGCTTTCGGCAGAGCCCTGGGCTGGCTAAGCCGTCTTCTCTGCGCTAAGGAGAGAGAGGCACGGAGGAGGAAGGTTTACTTGGTTTTGCAGTAGGCCACCACACACATGATGCCGACCACGAGCAGGGCGATGCAGATGCCGGTGATGGTCAGCACTCTCTTCTGGTAGAGCTCCTCCGCTTCTGGAAAGGGACGAGAGCAGATGTCACCAAAGCCCCCTGACACTTGCCAGGACTTAACAACTGAATAGTTGGCATGCGGTATGGCATTGTCCATGTTCACAAGAAAGTAAATACGTGACATTTCATTACTTTTGCAGACATACTTAAGGGACAGCATACTCTGCATTACACTTGGAGCATAAACAGCAAAGCCAGCTGGGGCCATTTCCAATTAAAAAATTATACTATTAAATTACTTTACTTATAAGCTACAGATGTATATGTATTAAACTGGCAAATCATAAACATTAATTATAAAATAATTATTTAGTTAAAACTGTAATTTTTAATTAAAAAAAGTCTCTTGCAAAGGCAACAGGAATCAATACCAATAAAAGGAGCTGGGATTGGAACCACTGGGGCCGTCCTCGCCCACCTCTCTCCCCACCTTCTCCCTCCCCAACCCCTTTTTATTTCCCAGCTATTTTATATTCCGGTGGTCTTTACAAGGAGCCATTTCTAACTTAAAAAAATAAACTCAAAGACATTTGCAAACATGAGCTTGACTTGTAGTTAGCAACAAAACCAAGGCAGGGTCCCTACAATTTAACAGTAAAATGTGAACATAAGCAACACAGTAGGGGTAGCAGGGCACTGTATCAGAGAAAATCCAATATGGTGGGTAAGATAGTCTGGGGCCAAGATGAAGATTTGTCCTTTGAAGGACAATTATTATCACCGACTGTACTTGGAAACCTAATTGATCTGTGTAAAGAAACCATTAGCACACGAGATATGTGACTTGGGCTAGACCAGCTTGGCAAATTAGCTCAAGGAGGTCACAAAAGGAAGGATGATGCTTAGACCTTCGGGTTAATGCTACCGCTGTACCTTAAACGCAACCAGTCTTATTCATGGAAGTCTTCCTATTTGCAAATCAGTTTTTGGGAGGGATCACTTGATTATACTTTGGCAGGTCAGTTTCTTCTCGAGATTGGCAGATTTAAGGGCGAACTTGGTCCCTTAGGAGCTGAGCTTCCAACCAGTCTAATTACATTTATTGGAAGACATTCACAAGTTCACCGAAAAAGAGAGCTCAGACCAGCGCATCATAAGCATTGTAAGCTGAGCTTGCCAAACCGATGAATAAGCTGGTCAGAAAACTGGGGGCTGTAATACAAATGAAGGTCTCTTATCTGGACATCAACATGGGGCCTTAGGGAACATTTCCAATTTTCTTTACTGAGAGAGGGCGAGCCGCAGGAAGTTTTCTTGACATGAAAAAGTGCATTTTAATTTCTGTGATACAGTAGACCTTATCATTAAACAAAACATTTCCTACAAGCCAAGCCCATGGTAATCGAATTCCAGTTAACAGGTCAGGAACATTGTCAAATCAAATTAATATAGCACTGATCATTAACGGGGGGAGAAGGAGAAGAGAAGTCAGTGGGTAAAAGACTAGAATGCCGCAGAAATTATACCAAAACAAACCAAAAGGGTCGGAAGTGGGAGGGAAAAAACAAACCAAGAGGACAGACGGACTGACAGAATGACGGAGAGAGGGAGGAAGTCAGGTAGGAGGGAAAACAAGATTAAAAGTGAAGGAGCCATCTGAAGTCTCTGGCACAGCATGCCTGATACTAAGGGAGGAAAAATAAATAAAAGAAAAGCAGAGGGAGGCAATGCTGGGAGGGAGGAGAGGGTGGGTACAAAGTCGGAAGGGTGATCCCATACAGCATAACTCCTACCCTACGCTGGCGGTCACGTGGAAGCCACAATTAGGAAGCCAAGCAGCTGGTGCATTGCAGTGAAACGATGACCCAGGAGACATGGAGTGGGGTCACATTTGTGTGCCGCGAAAGTCAGATGAGGATGTGGAATGTGAGTGCTTCTATGTTAATTGCTGTGTCTGCTGCCTCCCCTCCCCCACAGCCCCAGGACAGGGAATTCCATTTTACCAGGCGGTAATCTGCAAGCGGGGTGCCCCAGGAGCCTCCTCCTGGACCTGGTACGGGAATCGGTTTTTAGCGATACGTCTAAGAAGGCCAGGCGGCGCGCCACTGGTCCTTCCTCGTGGGGCCCCGGACGCCGCGCTCCTCTGGGTGTGGCTGGTTGGTTTAGATGCAGCCGCGTACAAGTGTCATTGCCAAGAGACATGAAGCCCCTGCTTTACCGCTCCCTCTCTCGCTCACTCTCATGGCATCTTAACATGCTATCTTCAGAAAAAGCTGCGAAGTTACTTCTGACAACTAGGAAAATGGGATGTATCTAAGGACTGAAGGGGGAAAGGGCATCCTGGGTACGCCCAGGGATTCCGTTGACACGTTTTTTGGGTGGGTGGTTGCTAATTGGTAAGAGAATAGATTGAGCTCAGTTTGTCAGCAAACGTGGCATGCTGACTCACCGTTCTGCCCACGTTATGTGGCAAGACACGCATTTTTCCAGTGAAATTGGTCATGGAAATAAAGAGGCAAGCTCAGTAAGGGGCAAAGGGTAGAGCAAAAGTGCTATGATGAACCAATGAAAGACAAGGCCCATAGAATACAGACGTAGGATTAAGATTCTGTATTCACAACAGCATTTACTGAATACCTTAAATCTTTCTCATCTTAGTTTCTATTTCATTTTCCAATGATTTACCAGATCAGGGAACCCCGCCCCCCCATTATGAAAGTGTTAAAAGAGAAATACTTGATGAACAATCATATAAACAATGGGTTCTTTTCACCCCCTTTTGCCCTTATTTTATTTCTCTAGTGTGACAGGGTCAATAAGGCAAGAGCAAATTAGAGGCAGTGCTGAAAAAAAAGAATCTGTCAGTCCAGTTGGCGGATCTGCTTTAATGAATGGAAATGCTTCCGAGTCTTTACTCTATGGTTTGGCTGGATGCATTGAAGTCAATCAGATCAAGCATGTTTTCCAGTCTGATCTGGCCAGGCGGCTGAGAGACAGAAGCCTTGTCTTTCTCAATGTTAATTGACCTTTAAGGTCTGATTTTCCTTAAGGACGGAACTTTCTGGCTCAGTACATCGGCTGTCCTGAGACTGTGGGTCTCTGGACCATTTGCCTTTAAGAGGTATGCAGATACCAGCACAATGTATCTTTACTGACCCTTCAGATCCTACTGAGGGAGAGTCCTATATCGGAACTATCCATTGCCCTGCCTCATTGTCTGGGAATAGAATTATTAAATTCTAGTTAGACCCTAAAGTGATAAAATGGGACAAAGATGCTATTAAGGAAAAGGAGGAGGTGATGGTAGTTTTTTTCCTCCCTGCAGGAAAGGCCGGTAAGCCTTTTCAGTAGTGGGACAATTTTTATCAGGAGGGAGATAACCTGAATAGATCCCTCTCGTCATGTAGATAAGTCACCACCCGAGGGGCGTTGGTGGGAATTCTCATGCTTCTCACTCTTGGGAGATGTTCTATGATACGCAAAGGGTCACTCACCTCATCAAATGAATAGTTTCTCTTCAAAGTTTTCTGAAGGGGAGTGGGCAATTGACTGAGTTTCTCTCCTTGTCACAGACAGAACTTGCAACAGCCTTATTTTCCATGGATTATGGAAAATAGATTAGGTATAGACTGGGATGTTATCCTCCAAAAGAGAGTAGCAACCATACTACAGGGCATCCTCACTGCATGATGTCACTGACACCAGCTGGATGGAGATCACCTATTCTGTTAATCAGGACATTGCTTTGTTGACCCACAGCCTCATTCCAGGGCTCCAGGCTGTGTTCAGGAAGCCCGGACACTTGCACCGTGGAGCCTCTGGGATGACAGAATGGCTTCCCTCTCCTCCCAAGACTGGCCCTGGCTCCCAATTATTTAGGACAAAGGCCTTCAAAGGGAGTATGCCCCAAATTCACATGCTCATAAGAGATGTTATTTTATATTTACAGTGTGAACATTTCTATTTGATTACTTGTCTGGATAATCTAAGTGACGCAAGGTTAATTCCATTAGTGCTAGAATTTCCACCTAAAATAGCGCTGGGCTTCTTTCTTTCTGTTTTCTATTTCCTTGCTCCTAAGATAATGAAGTTGACTAGAGGAGCACGTGAATATGCCCAGAAAATCAGTCTGCCCATACTATATTGTGTTGCCGTGTGAGGGCTTTCCGTGTTACTATTTCAAGTGGGTTATTTTTTACATTGTATGTCACATTCTCATCAGCCTAAGATGTGGTGTGTTTTCAAGCTGATGCATTTAGAGCTTCTTTTGTTCCCTCAGGCCCGGTTTGGTTCCTCCCATAGCCTTATGCACCTCTCTCAACTCCCCCCCCCACTCTGAAATAACAGCGTGGTCAGATCCAATCAGAGGGTCAAGGAACGTGGGGTAGATGTGACTTTGCAGCAGGTGAGATGATTTTTAAACTCTAAGTGAAGTGTGGGAATCTAGAAACTGCTGCCCCCTGTGACATTTCGGTAAACTAATCATAGATTGGAAGCAGAGAAATCATTGTTATAGCTGTATGATCCCTTCTGAAGGAAAAGGAAATTAGTTAGGAACTGGAAGGTAAGAGTAGGAAGGGAAAAGATTTCAGCTCATAGGTTCTAAATTCTGCAGGCTAAAAGGAATGATGATTGGTCCATACCCATAAATTCAATCCCAAGATGCTCTGCCAATGCAGAAAGTTGACAAAAAAAGAAAGAAAGGGAAAAAAGTTTCAGAAAAGAGCAATACAGTGCACTCCAAAACACATTACACATGACTATGAACGGCTCTCCGTGCGTGCACATTGAACAGGACAAATGGCGGGTGGTGAAGGAAGCAGTGCTCAGGTACGCCTCCCGGAGTCTGCACAGGGAACTTCTCTTTTTTAAGAGGTGTGCAAATCCCGGCACACCCTGTCTCTATTAACCCTTAAAAGACCTTACTGAGGGAGAAGTTGTACTGCTGAACTATCCTCTGTCCTACTTCATCATCTGGGAACAGAAATACCGTATTTATAACCAAAAAAGGCATTCGGTATTATTTCATTCCTCTCCTGAAAAGGCAGAAGCAAAGTCCCAGGGAGGTGATTTTGTTTTTTACCCAAAGGCACACAGTGGCAGGGCCAGGAGTAGAAGCCAAGAGTATAGCAATTAGGTCCGAAATTTTTCTTGCATTGGGTTTACATTTTTTTGTAGTCCGTGGATAGCCATGCTCTCACATTTCTTGTTGTTTGGTTACTTTTTTAAAACAAACACCTCTCTCCTTTTCTGCTCCTAACCTTCCACTTTCTCCACCACTTACATAACGTTTCATTCATAGAAAGCAACAAACGCTTCTGCCCGAAAAGCCAGAGAGGGAATTGGAGCCCCGAGCCTGCTTCGAGTTTTTTCAAGTAACTCCTGTGTGGTATTGGACAACTTTCAATGCCTCGATTTTCCAAATAGTTAAAAAAAAAAAAAAAAAAAAAAAAGGACGGGGGCTGCGGGAAGGATCCAATTCTTGAGGTCCTTCGTTAATTTCAATGTATGACTCCCTCAAATAACAGCCAATTCGATGGGCACTCCACAGGGCTGAGCTCCGCCACCCAGATGACAGCACAGGGCTGCCCGGGGTGGGGGGGAAGGGGCCCAAAAGTAGCGCGAGCTCACAGCCCATCATGCTGGCAGATGTGTCCCTGGAGGTTCTGGGATGACAGGACTAGCAGAACCTGCACAGGCTTCAGTGAAGAAATGGGGAACATGGGCCAATTACAAATAAAACCCCGAAACCTCCAGAAATGACACCTTCCGTTCTCAAAGCAAAAAACTGTGAATCGAATTTCATCGGGTGGGACCCTTTAGGATCCCTTACTTGCCCGTGTGTGGTAGAGAGGCATGTGGGAAGGAAGGGCAGAATGAAAACAGAGATTCAGGGGTCTACAGTTCTTCCTTCGATCACTGACTGGAGAGATACCAGGGCGGTCCAAAAATAGGACATGACACCTCTTGAGTTTGCAAACATGTGGTTGAGGGGTAGTTCTCTTACAAAAACATCAGTCTGGGCATGGGCAAAGCACCTCAAGTAGAGAGCAGAAAATCAGATGGTAAGTGTGCTGGCTTGCCCCGGTTCTAGGTCCTGCCTCTGCCATTGACCTGCTCAGTGACTTTGGCCTAGTTAATTGCTCACTGACAAAATGCTTAGGATCCTAACACATGTGTCACGGGGAGACTCTGTGGAATAAAGGAGCCATGAAATAGGGCGGCCAACAGCAGTAGGGTTTATGTGCTCGGAGAACAGACCTATCTGGAGAGCTACGCTGGGCCGCTTAATTGCATGGAGGTTTACTTTTAACTAGATCATGGCCAGGAAAACTCTGAAAGCTCCTGGGGTATACCCAAGAATTTAGACTTTAAAGTCTTTCCACCTCTTAAGGAAATGAAGCTTCCAGATTAAAAAAGAAATCAAAGAGTACATCGAGTAACAATAATAACGAGAGGCACGATGTATAAGACAGTTCAGTCTGCCCTGGGTCAAGGGTATTCAGGCAAATAACCTAAATTTTTCACAAATTAAAAGCCAGGGGGATTTAGGATTAAATCAGTTGCACAACGTTCACAGCAAAATCACAATTTACTCAAATCCAAATGAACTTTACTTGTTTCTGTGCAACACTCAATTTGACAAGATGCCCTCCCCCCTGCCCCCACCATTTGCTCCCTTTATATAAACTTTGGAACATCGAGTACAAGAATTCGTTCTCCAAGGAAGTGACAATAAACTTCCTTACACATTTCCTTGAAGATGTCACTCCGTTTTCTCCCTAGAACCCCTTCCATCTTACGCTTTTTCCCTCCTACCGGTCAGTAATAGTTTAAGGGTTAAAATCAAGAGATATCTACAGAAACTCTTTCCAGAGAATCATCACTCCACGCCTACATGAACACTGCTAATGATCTCTATTAGTTGCGTAGAAAGCTTGGTTAAGTCTTCAATAAAATTAGTAGCATGCCCATGCATACATATTACTGCATTTACAGTTTTATAGGTAAGTCTGTGAGCCTAACTATAATTTCATTTCATGGGAAGTCATTCATATCAGGCAGCTCCAATTTCAAATAATTCAAAGGGAAATTGGTACTTAAAATTGGAATCTCTTCTGGCCATAAGCCCTAACAAGGAAACAAGCAGAGGAAACATGCATCAGTCATTGTCAACCTGAAGCAAACACTGCTCTAATTTATTTTTACTATTGGTGGCTACATTTCTTTCATTGTGAGTCCAGAAAAGCAGAAGACACAAATAATTTTCATTTTATGAAAAGGTTATTACTTTCTATCCGTTCTATTTAATCGAATGTTGGCGTAGGCTCGTTATGTATCATACGCTTCCTATTGAATTGTCTAGCCACCACATTTTTCAAATTAAATTAATAATTCAAAACCACAAAGGTTACAGTAAACAATTTAGTTTCCTTTTCTACATGTGATTTCCTGCTGTGCAGTAAGCAATATAAAAAACTAATTTAAATCTTAGAGCCTTCAGAAACGATTAAATATTGACTCACTAATCCTTTGCTTTAGGATTTTATAATTATTTGAAAAAAACTGATTAACCTGTAGGTTAATTTAAATTTTCAATCGCATCAGAGAAAAGAACAATAAGACAACTTTCTTTTACCAAAATGTATCTGTACATGCATTTCGTGGTTTCTGTTAAAACTTGAAGACATTCGGGATTTTACTCTTTAATATCTCGGGCCTCCTTATGCAACTATCAAAGACATGTAGAGTCTCGACTCGCTGCAGCCCTGAGACTTCTCAAGGAGGTCTGTCCATGCCAGTGCTAAATGGGACCGATTTAGAGTCTGATTTTTCATTTTTGACTTACCTTTACAAATGTAGGTACTTTTTTTTAGTCACATATACAAATCCGTATTGCCACTGAGCCTTTTGAAATGTAATAGGAGACTTTCTCTTCGCTCCCAAGTTTCCGTGTGCACATGAGCGCGCTCACCGACACACTGTACACAATAAAGTCCCACTAACACTCAGCTGGGCTTCATGACAATTTGTCATGGATTGTGCCTTTATTCTACAGTCAGCAAGATACACATGTTGGATAAAGAAATGAATAGCTTCAGTGGTTTTTAAAGCATTTAGAAATCAACACAAGTCAGTTATGCCCTAGGAACCTCTGATTCAAGACTATGTTTAAAGATATCTATTGGATTTACTCATTCCAAAAATACGCTTAAAAATTCTAAAACTGTAGTCTTTAAGAGTATGCTATAATTGGGGTATTCGATAACTACTTCCTATTATTTATTAGTTTCCATATGACATACTGGAGCTGTGAGTGCTTTTTTTTTTCACCAGTAAGTCTATAAATCAGTTATGAATTGTCTGTATACCCCCCCACACACAAACATACCCCACAATGATAAACACAGTCCTTTAAAGTAGGAATTCTGTGTCAAGATAGGTCAAATTTGAAGCTGACTAACCTTGACAACATTTTCCTAGGAAGCATTCCAAATACGCTTTATTTCAAGGCAAATGGCCACCTTCAAGAAAGCCATGTAAAATATAAATTTGTTCTTTCCTTTCATACTTTAAATCCGTTTTTATAAATCAATAAATGCCCGCAGGATACTCTGACCAGAAAAACTGCATCAAATCCTAATAATTTATGTGTTAATAAGCATTTAAAAAATTGAACATTCTTTTAGAATGCCACTCTTCAATTGAAAATGTAATTTGGTAAGTTGAAAAAATGTTTCTCTCTGAACCTGGGGAATAGCTTTTCTTTTAAAATTTATGCATGTGTTTCCGATATTATGAACACAAGCAATGAAGTTTTTAATCATTACCACTGTGGCGACATTTTTTATTCCTCATGCACACGACATTGCTACTCGAACATCAAGTTCTTAAAGCAGCACAATCTATCTTCCTGCCTTCTCTATAGGGATTTGCAGAAATGAACATTGAGAACTTAAGACCCAGAGTTAGAAAATTAACTCTGGGCAAGACAACTTTGGAAAGCAGTTTCTGAATGGCAGCTCTCGCGTTGCCAGATCTGAGGCAGCATCGACGCCCGGCCATTACAGCTCCTGTTATAAATGTGCTTTCTATCAATCTCTGTTACATCAGGGTAAACAGGAGCGCTGCCTTTCTGGATGTCTTCCAAGAGTGCGATCGAAAGCTTACTGAAGGATTTATTTAAGGAATCACACTCTGATTAAATACATAGTGGCTATTTTGAAATGATATCTTAGGAAAAAGAAAATGGTCTAAAATAGAAGTTGAAAACATCTTCTCTGGTTACTACTGTCAGATCTAACTGCATCATTATTTGGGGAAATAGCTTCATTTTTTTTTTTTAAATGCTTTTCTCTAGATAGTGTCCTAACATTGCTTCCAGGGCACAATGAAACTCTACATAACACGAAAAATTCAAGTACAATACAAACGTTCAGAATGTTCACAAAATTCTAAAATATAATGCTATCGTATTTATACAGGCACGTGATTTGGTAAATCTGTGGTATCTGAACACAACTGATTTCTAAAAGGAATGGCTTTACTATATTGAGTAAAATTCTACTACTTCTCGTCTATTTTTACTTTGCATCTTACCCACCTTTAAAAAGATTATAGCTATGGGAGAAAAATTCTGTCCACTAAATGTGTATTATTCAAAGGCTTGTGGATAAAGGGAAGACTGTGTTTGAAAACTTAGCAAATGCCAATTTATTAATTTTTCCCAACAGAAAGTAGCCTATGACATAACCTTCAATATGCTGCCTATGGAAATACACGAAAAGCACCTCCTCTTCAAATAAACAATCGACTATTATGGGTTCACGTGATCTCCCCATAATGCACAGAAATCAATTTTTCCATGAAATTTATTCTTCCATGTGTGTTAACAGGAGGAACAGAATCTTATTCTTTGCATCCATGCAAGTAAAGGTAAATCTGATCCTATTAGGGCCCCTGATGACCGGCTCATATCATTGTTTCTTGGGTTACATGAATTTACATCGATAAGCTATGTGAAATATTTTTCAGGCTGAGCAACTGACAATCCAAATCAGGGGTTAATAAATCCGGCCCACCGCCTGCTTTTGTAAATAAAGTTTCATTTTATTTTATTTTTTTTAAATTATGTTCAGTTTGCCACTGTATAGTACATCATTCGTTTTTGATACAGTGTTCAATGATTCATCAGTTGCATTAAGTTTTCATATCCACCTTAAATATAATGCTCTGAAAGCTCCAGAAAAGCGACTGCCCAGTTCACAACAGCAGGACAAATTACATAATTTAGTTATCCATGCAAATTATATACATGTGAACTGGGTCGCTTAGGAATGATGTTCAAAACTTCACGAAGCCATAGAGATCCATCAAAATTTCCCAGTTCTGCACTTAAAAGTATCTATCTAGAGGTAAGCTACTGTATTTCAAAGTAAATAATAAATATTTTTTAAAAAACCTGTTTGCCCCTAAAATTATCATTGAAACTAGCATAAAGGAATGCTAATATAAATAAATGCTTGTTTAAACTAGTCCTGAATCACCTGTTCCTAAGCAACATGGAGAAGCTGGGATATCTCACTTGCTGTGAAATGTCTGTTTGTAATTTTCCTACTCCGTGCCTTTTTTAATACCTACATGCAAACTGTTAATGAAGAGAAACATCTGAACTCTTTTTAGGATGTTTATTTGTTATCAATAACACACTCGGAGCCAAAATTAACTTACCATCATTTCAAGTGCATATGGATTACAACTTAGCAACGTCCCTTTCAGGAGGATGCTGCCGTCTTTTATAAAGAAGATGCACTGCTTAGCGGAATGATTTTATTTTATCAATAAAAGTGAGACTTTGAAATGCCTTTATTATAATTGCACTGTGTGAGAGATATTGACTACCATTTTGTATCACATTATTCAGTATCAATTTCAGAAGTACCCGGAGCCTCACGCACCTATCAGTCTCTCAGAGCCCACTAGTCACGAACAGAGGAAGTAATACAATCGCTCTGGTTAATGTTCTCATGCGACAGGCAGAGGCAGTCAATGTTAGACCTGGTAAAACACATCTAGCGCTAGGTGAGATCTGAGGGGAGATGCAGCGACAAGAAAGCGGCACCAACTGAGCATGCTCCTAGTCAGGCAGAGACAGAAAGGGAGTGGACGTACTGTAGAAGCTGGCCATTACGTAGTTTTGGCAGCGATCACCAGTAAACTCATTTGGGCACCTGAGAGAAGAAACAAAAAACAATGGTAGAAAAAACAGAGAAAAAGAGAAGAGGTGAATACACGCTAGAAAGAAGCTCCTTCAGTGTCATTTGACTGAACTTGGTGAGTTCACCGTCGGGAACTGAGTCTTTGTCCTAACCACGGTTTCCAGACTCCGGCATTCCCCACCCCCACCGGCTCAAAATTTGGCCGAAAATGTGGTCCTAGGGTCTGCGTGATGGAAAGATGGCAGCATCTTAAGGGACGGCTTTCTTTCAAAGGGACTCACCTACACTGAACTCGGGGGTTTTCTTCGAGTCCGTTTTCCAGTTGAGAGCTTTGGTCAAAGGTATTTGGAAGGAAATGGGTTTTTTGGGGGTTGGCCTGCCTGCCACGGTTGCCAGGCTCACCGGCCATCCTGGAGGGTCATTCTCATTGACCTCGATGATCTTTGGGGCCCAAGCTGGGAGATAGTGTGACCTGTCACTCCCACTGAATGCGTTTGCACCCCGAGTGCTTAAACCATTGTTAGGACAAAAGGAATCAGTTACAACCGAACTGTAAAAGCACCAAGTGGTAGTAATTGTTGCTGTAGTTTGGGGGAGAAAGCAAATTTCAGATTATTTTAACATACTTTCTTGGTTTTGGACTTTCATGGGCACATTCTCAGTACATCTTGCTCCAGTGAATCCTGGTTGGCACCTAGAGGGCAAAAATGTGATAAGCAATAGAACGCTACAGACACTGAATTTTCAGACTGGCAATTTTCCTCCTATGGAATATGGAGATTCCTACAATGACCTGGTGACCGAACAACATGAAGAAAAGGAAAAGAACACATTTAGAAAACCATGTTTCATGACCACTGCAGGGCATATACTTTTGAGGTGGTTTGCTTCAGTCTTGCTAAGAACAGTTGACCAAAATTTAACTCGAGGGAGGTTGAAAAGTTGAACAGGGCTGGCAAGGCCTGCTAAGTCACCCTCCCTTATCTGCCATTGGGCACTGACTCCTACCTTGTTAAAACACTGGCTTTGATAAGGACTAACACGGTTCCATCCATGATCTTTTATTATTTAAATAATCCTGAGCTTTTCGGTCTATATACACTCAGTTCTGTACTTTCATAGGTAGTTTTATGTTAGTTTAATCATCGAACCACAATAAAAGTCAAGAGCTTACATACTCTAGTGATTACTGACAAGAACAACTATATTCCCTATTTTTTTTTAAGGTCTTAACAAATGAGGTCTCGTTTTTAATACTGCACGACAGAAAGAGGCAGACTGTTTATAAGCACACATTTCACTGCATCCATGGGTCCCAAATCAAAGGTAAATACATTTTTAAAATTTAAAGGGCTACTCTTCTACAGTCGTACTTAATAGACGTCTTTTCGCATCTAAAATAGAACTATTTTTCAGTGGTATAACATTTTCATTTTACTCAATGTTCACCCACCTAAATTCTAGAATGTTGATACAATACCCTTCGTAAGGTCATGCAATGGGGATGCGCCTAACTTTGGAAGTCCTTTCTAATTGCTCTTTTTGTTGCTGTTTATCAGTAACGAAAGCATTTCAACTGGATTCATTGTACCCAATAACACGCTCTAGGAAATAGGGCCATCAAAAGGTTCTAGGAAGCAAACACGCTGATAGATGCTCAACACCCGTAGCCGTTATTACTATTAATAGCTGAGCTAGACCATAATGATCATGCAAAGCACCTAATAAAACGTAGCTGTGACAGCACATACCTCGTGATGTACACATGACCCTGTCTGCTCCAGGGTAAATAAGAATAAACACTATTTTTTTGGCATCAAAGAAATGTGAATGAAACTATTCATTTTTACAAATATAAGGGTGATATTTTTCTCATTCGCCTTAAAACCATATTTAATGCCAAAAAAATGTTACCAAGTGATTTGGTATATCTAATTTTCCTATTTCATGAAGCATGGCCTGTAAGATAAAATACTAGTGGTTGTGGATTTTTAGTCCCATGAGTTCTTGTGCAAATGTAAAGTGTAATTATGATCATTAGCGTATTATCAATAAACTTGACAACAAACATCTTGTATTGGGGTAGCTCTTTTCAACCCTTCAAAACATTTTTATGTAATTAAACTGGTTATTTTTGGTTAGAATATGTTTGCAGCAGTGAATAGAGGAAGATCTACCTAGAGAAATCCAGAATGGTGAGGTTGGGTCATTTTTCATAAAGAAGTCATTACACATGCTTCAATAAGAATGTCTTCACAGATACATGAGGAAAATACATGGAAACCTGTTTTCCATAGAACTTATTTCACATAATGACCTGAAATACACAGGGTTTTTGTTTGTGTATTCATTTCTGAACGAGGACTACAAATCCACATGGACATACCCTATAATTAAGCAGGTAATGCAGAATTAAGGATATATTCTATAATGACCATGTCATCTTACCTGTTTTCATTCTTGATAAAAATTAGAATTCTCATAGTGATCACACAATAATTCACTTGTTCCATACAATGAACATGGTATAAGACCCACGAACACTGTGTATGGTGGGGAAGGTGGGGGAGAACCATTTGAGGTAAGAAGTGCATTGATTTAAGGATTGCGAAATTAACACAAAGCTGAAGAACCATGAGTCCTTTGAGAGAAGGAATGCACTTATTAGAAAATTGTTATTTATGCATCATGGATGCCAGTTTTGAGATGAGAAGGCACAGGACAACTAGGTGAAGTGGATCAAAAATCTTAATCAATTTTCTGATTAGTATGAACTTCTCTAAAATGATGTTTCCTAGGAAAGTGGCATTATGGCATGGTGGTTTATCTCCATCATAAGATGACATAGACTATTTGGTATAGTAAAACCAGATCTGCTGAAGGTTTGCCAATCTTTTTCAGATATATGAGTTATATCTGAACCGAAACTACCCTTATGCTAATATTTACCTTCACTCAGATACATTTTCTTAGGGCAAAGCCTTATTATTATAAGCGTGGTTGGTGGACCAATAGCATCAGCATCTCCTGAGATCTTATTAGTAGAAATGCAGAATCTTGGGCCCCCAATTCATAACTACTGAAGAAGAACCTGCATTTTAACAAGATCCCTAAATATCTATATGCACATTAAAGTTCAAGGTGTCAGGGCCCCTGACCTCGGAAGATGGAGACGAAGTCCCTCTAACCTGTCACCACAGTTATCTTGCTGCTTGGACGTGGGCAGTCCATTTGACTTCAACAGGCCTCAGTGTTCCTCAGTGATAAGATGGAGGGACTTAACTAAGTGATTTATCAAAGGCTCCTTTCACCACAAAGGTTCTAGGAATCAAGGCTCATCCTAACACATGGAATCACTGTATGAAAACTCTGACAGCGTTTCTTCGGAATGTGTCACCAGGCGGGGAGGACTCCAGGACATTGAAAAAACATTTTTGATAGGATGGATTTTTAAGACCATTACGAAGAGAAAACAAACTGCAAATACCTATTCCTAAAGCCATCTGAGCGCGCAGCAACGGTCATCACGTAACTTTTGTGGCCATCTCGAGTTGTTGCCAAATCCAATGGAAGGGAGCAGAGACTGAGAGAGCTTTTACGTAAGCAAACTGCAGACTGCACTGATTGTGTAGAGAAAACCATATGCAAATGGAAACTCATCTGATCTATAAGCTCTGATTAACTTCTATGGAATTACTTCTGAAAGACAGGGAGACCGTCTGGCTTCTGACATATTTCTAAATTAGCATTCTACATTAAGCATCCAATCTATCACTTTCTTTGGAGATAAAGAGTATGGTAAATTTAATCTGATTCTGAACAATATGCTTTGGCATGAGTCTGGGAAAATTCCAAGATTTTTATTGCTTAGCAGAATCTGTTTGAATAATAATCAAGCCTCTATCGTAGCCTCAAATATAATACATATGCATATCTGAAACCATTTGTTTCATTGATCAGAGTAGAAGATGAAAATTAGTATTATTTTTTGTTTTAGTATTTGCTCTTAACATGATAATCTTTGTTCTGCATTTGTGCTTAATGAGATGAAAATTCACAGTTTTGTCTGAACTTAAGTATCACCTCTTCCAACTGACCCTTCCCTGACCTCCATCTCCCCATCTCCCACTTCCATGCCCTGGCTGATGATTCCCTCTTGGGCTCTTGCACTGCTCCCTGTCCTGAGCTCTTTCCCTGCACTCGCCTGTCTGGGAGGGGATTCTCTGTGGTGAGGACAGTGACCATATTTTGATCATTCTGTATCTCTTAATTTTAACACAGTGCCTACCTTGTCAAAAGCTCTCATAAAATGTTTGTTAAACCGAGTCTAAGATAGTGTCAGAATGCACTGTCCAATAAAGAACTGTATCAAAGTGACTTTCCTATAGTCAACTGATTTGCCAAGAACAGGTCAATATTGAACATCTGGCTTTTATTTGTATAGTTTATGGCAGATGACTCTACTCTGTCGACTCCTAAGTAATTTTTTTTTTAACAGCACCTTCCAATGCCCCTCTCACAGACTCATTCCCCTAAACAGAAATCTTTAACGTTGTGTTCGGAATTTGGAAAAGACTCGATAACTCTTTAATAATAAGTTGTTACTTCAAAATGAAATCTTACTATTTAAATGCCAGTCTACCTAGGACTCAATAAAGTAGTACTATCTACTAAGCAAGACTTGAACATAGTATTGGTAAAATAAAAACTTTTTAACAACAACCTTAATACTTGGTGACTATCCTGATATGTTTACGATGTAATTAATCATACATGCATGTATTTTGAGAATTGATTTAGTGCTTGGTAAAGTTTTTATATTCTAATGGGATACTATTTCCCATTTACTGGTGGAGCTGCTAGACCTATTCAAAGATACTTACAGACCCCCAAGAAACTTTTAGTTATTTACCATTGGCTAATTTTATAAACCATTATAAGTGGTCAATTTTTGGTCAATTTTTAAACCATCCTCAGACCCCCTTTATTTCTTGGTTTCATGAATTTTCATCAGGCCCCTCCTTAATCAGGCAGGAAAAGGGAAACAAGGTCTATATCTGATTATCTTCCTCCTGGTCATCACCCCAGTTTAAAAATGAGATATTTGGGGGCGCCTGGGTAGCGCAGTCATTAAGCGTCTGCCTTTGGCTCAGGGCGTGATCCCGGTGTTCCGGGATCGAGCCCCACATCGGGCTCCTCCGCTGGGAGCCTGCTTCTTCCTCTCCCACTCCCCTGCTTGTGTTCCCTCTCTCGCTGGCTGTCTCTCTGTCACATAAATAAATAAAAAAATCTTTAAAAAATGAGATATTTGGACAGTTTAAAAAAATACCTTGCCTCAAAAAGAAGAGTCCCTACTGTTTTTTTTGCTCTGCCTCGATACGAGCTGTGGTATTTCCTTCATATTGTATAATCTCTGAAATAATTTCTTGGGTGTTTCATGTTTACAAATATCAACTAATGGAAATGCCAACAAATACATCTTAAGGAATCTCAGTGAGTTTAAGTGTTAGATGGGAAGGCCTTTTGCTCTCATTCCGTGTGAGCTAGAGTTGGCAGTGTCTACGCAAGCTTAAATGGTGCTGGTCTGTTTTTCTACAGTATCACATTGCAAGCACTGACTTTTCGCACCCCTTCCCCTGCTCGGCATTCTGGCTAGACCTCGCTCACTCACTGCTTGAGTATCTGTGTTGTCGATTACTCTTTCCCAAAAGTATTGTTACTATTAGTCTGCGTTTTCCCCACGATGAACCTCATTCTGATATCTACCTTTAAGTGAAATTTCTCGAGGTTTGTACATGCTTTTCTAATTCGTGTTTCAGTGTTCTTGATGGCATCATCTGCAAAAGATATTTATTTCCTCCAGGGAAGGCCTTCCTCAACATCATTAAAGAAAATATTAACTATAAAAAGTTTCAGTAACGTTTCCTTCGGATCCAACCCTATATACCTCCCCGTTGCTGTTCAGCTAGCATGCATCGCCACGCTTCCTTTTTTTAATTATGAGCCGGGGACTCGTTCTCAAGCCAGGAGATAACAGTATACATAGAGCGGCCATGCTGGATTCATGGGTAAATGGTGAGGAAAACAAAAATCAAAGTGGTCCTGGCTCTCCAGTGTCGTTTTTCAATGTCTAAGACATACAGTCCCAATAATGAGGGCGGCAGTGTTGATGAAGTAAGCCGTCCTGTTTGAACCTGGTGCCCTTCCCCGAGCTCTGTTTGCACAGCTTGCTCTGAAACGCTCATCCGCAGACTCAAACGCTCGCCATTGTTTACTCGACATGATGTATCTTGGTAAGTTTGGGGTCAGTTTCATCGGATATGGGATCAATCTACATCCCATACATCTCCAGGTCACTGTGACTCGAGGACGTATTGAGTGCACTCTACGGTCCCGTCTTCCTCTCTGGAGGCTGTCCTCCTCCCGTCACGTCCAAACGCTTGGAGATTCAGGACTTCACATTTCTATCCACTCCGCCAGCCTCATTTTATGACGAAACAGCTAAATATTCACTTTTTACTTAAATAATTCCATATAAACATTTCAAAATTGCGTTTCGTTTTCAATAGGCTATTTGCTTCTCAAGGCGAGGGCTGCATATACGTTTTTCCCCCCACAGTCTCCACCTCTGACTAGTTGGGGTGCCCCCTGATACATTCCCTTAGCTCCCTAAATATCCCTCACAGCGCTTGGCACACCTACCATTTGTAATTAAATTAATGACCTGAAATATGTTTGCTACTCTCGGTAGCCTACAGACTCCGTGTGGGCAGAGCCCAGCAGGGCTTTCGTTCAGGACTTCATGGTAACACTAGCACAGAGCTGCCTCGTAGGAGGAGACGAATAAACACGTGGCCGCCTCGCTGATTTTAGGAGAAAAAGGGAAGCAAACTATTAAGAACACCTAGTCAGTGTAGCTGATTTCAGGCACAGCTACACCTGAATTGTTTTCTATAAGGACAAAAGGATTTCCTTCAATCTGCCTTAGTGAGTCGAAGTCAAAATGAGTGAATAAATTACTGGTAAGCCCATGGCAGGATTCTCAATGCACAAGAAACATAGAAGAAATGGAAGATGTGGTCATCTCAAGAGCTGATCACAGATCTAAGCGACCAGAGTTGCACCCACTCTCTCTCACAAATGCTTCTCCATCTGTTAAATGTTACAGCTTTTAAGAACAGAGAAGTGCTACAGGCAAGTGTCATACCCATTCGGAAGAATGAACACTGCCAGGGCTGGAACACGAGTACGGTAAGCAGTCTGTTCTCACGGACTATAGGTTCTGACCCAATATATACATATTCCTTTTATCTGTTTCAAATTTCTCCTCTACAGCCGTGATAATGAGGCCACAGGACACAACCATGAATTTGAGCCATCATCCCCTCATTTAATTATGTTAATCCAGCTACTAACATGTGTTATAAATATCATCATCATTTTTATGCCAAGATTTTATAAAACTTTAACCTTAGCTAGTGTCTCTGACTTTCTCGCCCCACCTGACCTAGTCCCCAAATTTCCCTAGCCTGCATGGAAGTCTGTCTTCCCTAAATGTCTGCTCTCTGTTTACCGTGTCACTCTCCTGCTCCAGGAGTTACTAATACTCCCTATTAGCTCTCACAATGTCCAAGGTCTCACAATGTCTGCCTGGCCTTTGGAGCTCATAAACTGGTCTTCATGTCTAAGTTGGCTTTGTTTCGTTTTGTTTTGTTCTTTTGTGTCTGTTTTGCATCCCAGAATGGAGCTGCTGGCCTAGCTGTGCATGTCACTGGGTCTTGCAGAAAAGCTTATTGTAGCCCCAATGCCTGCCTGGTATATGGAAAAAACGACATAAATGATGGCTATGTGTAGAGAGTCTTCTCCAAGTTGTTCCCGTCTTTTCTTTTCCTTCTTTCAATTTTCATTACCATAATAATCAGCACTGCACCACTTGGGATATATTCACTCTAATTGATTTACTATTTTAGCCACTTCATTTTCCTAAACAGACTAACTTCCCAGGGACCAGAGACCATGCCTTCCATCTTCTCTGTGTTTTCAAAAATGCCTGGCATTGACATAGTTGTTCTATAAACAAATGTTTAATGTTTCATTTATTGAGTTTATTATAACATATCTGTTGTGACTTTATCTCCTCCAGTTACGAGTATTTTTATAGGCCCTTATATATACTACACAGCTTCATAAAAAATGATACAAAATCGTAAGTTCATGTTTGAAGGCAAGTTTTGTTCGTTTGTTTCTGTTTTTCGTTTTTGCTTATAAGGAAGATTATGGCCAGAGATATTAAATGACCTGTCCAATGCTAAAGCTAGCTGGCAGCCCCACCAAACCAAGTAAGACTGTTAATATTAAGTAAAATGAAGAAATGGTTGTTTTTTTTTAAACATGCTAGCATAGTCTGTTAAGACAGGTGTATGTATTTGTCTAATGTCTATAGAGAAAATGTAATACTACCATTTACTTTTTATTATAAGGAAAAAAAAATCTTGCTTCCCCAGAGTTAGAAATACTTTAGCAGAAATGAATTCATTTAATTTCATGGACTCCCTGGGAAGAAATTTGGAGAACATATTAACTCTATATTATACATAAAGATATTGTCCAGAGAGTTGAAGTGAAAGGGCTCAAGACTGTTCACGAAAATTGGTGGTTAAGACTCTAATCCCCTCATGGGAAAGCCACATCTGTCCGTGGGACAACATAATGGGTTTATAAATATGGTCTGGTATAAAATCATTTTTAGATTAAAAAAAAATTCACATCAACATCTTCCAAAATAATCCTCTACCGAAACTATTCAGAAGAACTGATATACAAGAACAAAGGGAAAAGCAAAGAGGAAAATCTGGACATTATTTCAAATTGTCTCGTTTTTTTGAAACGTGATTACACAGGGCATCAAATGGTGAAAGATAGAATGATTCTTCTCCTGTCTTTATGTGATCTGGAATAGTCACTATTGTTTCCCCCAGGATAAATTTTAAGTTACTATGGAGAAAAGAGCAATATAAAAGATGAGAACGACCGCCGAAATTCCCACAGTCCCCAGGGGGGGATGTCCAAGTAACCAGCAAACCTCTCCTCCGAGAAGTGTTTAACTGTTACATGGTTAATCCATTTGGAACACCTTGTTCTACATGGAGAGACAAAAGAGACCTGCTGTACAGTCTTCTACTTCAACTCCCAAGAAGACAACAGTGGATTAGGTGACCAGAGAGACTACTTGGAAACTTCCATGCTTGTGGTGTTTCTGAGTCATGGGATAAAGTTGATTTTGAACGATGTGGCTCATGCTTCAGCAATGTTTTGCTTTAGACAGATGGACCATATGGAAACTATGAACTAGCTTTGTACACAGGACCACGATGAGCCAATTTTTTATGTCTTCTGTCTCTATTCATGTGGTCTAGTGAACAGTATACTATCAAAAGACATGGTATATCACTGCCTTTGTTTCAATTCTGAGTAGTGATAATTTTTTTATGTTAAAGATGTTTTTAATACAAGGATTAAAAAAAAAAACCCAAACACTTTCATTCAACGAAAAAGGCCTGAAATATTCTGGATGTTAAATATACTAATTCTTCCCTCAAGGTACTAGCCTGCTTTGATGCTTCAATAAAAGACATGGTCCAAAAGGGGGTCAAACAGTTGCCAAAATCATAGGTGTCAAAGATTTTCTTTCCAACAAGATCCAGTGATAAGCTTTTCAACACTTTTCTGAAAGATTATAATTACAAAAAGACCCCAAAAAACAAAAACCAAACCCACCCAATAAAATTGTGATGCCAATTTGCTGAGAAGTGGAAGACAAGCATACCCACTAGACAGTTAGCTTGGGGGATATGGAGTATTCCTTCATGGTTTGCTGCTTTAATATTTATTAGACGAATAACAAACATTTCACTTCAAGATTAAAAAAATATACAGCAAGTATTTTTTGCTGGATTGGGCTTAAAATTTAATGAAAAACTGGTGGGTGAAAAAAAATTACGGTTGCTGGCACAATACCAAAATGGAACAAATGAACAGCACTTATGTGATTGCATGTTTTGTGTAGGACGTGGGAGGGCTGCAAAATAGCTGAAATTAATATGTGGAAAATCACTGTACTGGTTCCTTAGAGGTATTCAGAAACTATCACATGCACTCATGCAGCTTGTAAATCTTTGCAAAGGCTATGATGAAAAATGATCATGTTTCATTATTATAATTAAAATATAGTGGTCTCAGATGCTTTTCTCAAGAAGTAATGGTATGAGACATAGATAATCTGGGTGCAGTTGTTTAAAAAAGAAGGAGAACTTAAGGACCTATAATTTCAATGTTTTTTTTTTTCAAGGAGATTTATTAAAACATAATTAGGTGGTTTGCCTAAGATTAGGACGGAATAAGAGAATTTCCCCATGTAATGAATGAACCTCATATTGTATAGATTGTAATTCTCAGCTTCTGTTTGTTTCTATTCCGGTCAGAGAAAACCTTGGAGGAGATTGTAAAATTTCTTCATCCCAGCTCAGTATGATACACAATGGGGGTGCCATGTTTGGGTTGTGTTCACAGCAAGTCAGCAGAACCAAAGACCAAAACCGACCAACTTTCATTCTTCACTACGGGTATGTAGATTTCAACATACTGGGGATCAAAAAGTGAATCTCTAGGATTATTGCTAAACCAATAAACGCTCGTAGTCAGATGAAGTAATTTGGACCTGGAAGAAATCATCTTCTACACGCTCTTGCATTTTCACCTTGCTTTGAAATTTTTCAAAGGCCTTTTACCTGTGAGTTTTATCTTGGTTTACCTATCTCTATGAAGGAGATGTTTAGTAACTGGGATTAGAATTCTATTCTTGTGATTCTTAGTCTTTTATTCATTCTAAAAGACTATATTTAATTTTCTAAGTTGCCTGTCTTCATTGATAAAATCAGCTACACAACTACCAAAACTTGTCTTCTCTTGGAACCACTTCTGCTCTTGTATAAGGAGCGCTTTAAAAAAAAAAAAAAAAAAAAGCTTTTGAGGGCAAGAAAGCGGTTCTGGGAGGTACTTATTCACTTGTACTTAGTACCTGAGTACCTTAGTACCTGAGACCCCCTACAGACAGCCCTTGTCTAAAACAGCACAGGGCGCGGCAAAACATTTCCCACCAAATGGTATTTTTGTTTGATGTTACGATTTTAAAACACGTGTCTTTAATGATGTCCGCTGTAACTTCTAAAAAATAAAAGGTTTTTTTAGAACTGGCCCATAAATATTTGTATATGATTTATATGATTGTTTTTTCATTTTGCTAATTGCTCTATTAGCTCAGTGTATCTCTGACAAACTTGCTCTTCTCTGTCCACATGTAAGCCACAAGCTCATATTCTGGAACAGGAAGTAGTTTTTAGGATGGCATGGTTTTTTTTTTCTCATTCATGATAACCACTGCTACTTTAGAACAATGGGACACAGCCATCGGGCAACTGCAAAATAAATACTGTTTTTCATCATTTCAGTGGGACATGACACATTTTTTACCACATCAGATTATATGCGTCCATGTCCCACATACAGCCTAAGTACCAAGAGGAGACTTAAAAGGCATGGCACAATAAACATGGGGTTTTAATAAGACCTACTAATTTTAACTGCAAGGTTTCAATATTTAATGTACTGGTACTATCACTGTTTCATTCTGCCTGTTAAGAAAGAATAACTGATCCTTCTTAATGGTGCATCAACTTCTTCAGGTCACTGGAAAGAGCACCATTCTACATCTATCTGCAAACAAGGGCAGAGCATGAAAGAACCATCTGCCTTCTGCACCCAGTGATGGGACACACACTAAATGCATTTCCAAATATGTGCAATTTGTTGTCCCCTATTAGTGATCAACCTAAACTCCATTTTTTAAATTGTTGTGAAACAATAAGCCAATGCCAAGTGTCACAGAGGCGTAAGGAAAGAATCTTCTGCCCTTCTGCTGCTTTTAGCTGTCCTATTCATTTTGCAGGTGATCACTGGGGTAAAAGGGCACATTATCTTACAGCTTCGTTCATATACTGGATGGAGAAGCAGGTTGCAAAAGTTACAGGCCTTGATGATATTTGCACATCTCTTCTAGGTACCAGTGAGGAAAACCACGGGGAAAGCAACTTTATAAATACAAAGGCACAAAGAAAATTGAAAAAAGCAAAAAACAATTCTGGATGTAACAGAGGAGATGACAAACAGTGTGAACTTTTCAAAACACTCTACAAATAAAACAGCATTACTCAACAGGATGCAACAAAATCGGGAAAAGAAGCAACAAGACATCCTGAGACATGGCATCATCTGAAAGAAGCCATTATGGACATAAAGCCACACAGAGGATTTCTTTTCTTACTTGCACAAGTATCTTGAGGGGTTTGAAAGGTCTTTCACCATGAAGCACTCGCCTCCATTCACACAGAAAGTTTTCTCCTTCTCTGCACACTTTACAAGATGGCTTGTCCCGGTTGTAGACGTAGACGTAGCTGGATAGAAAAAGAAGGGGAAGGTTTACATGTGTCTTTCCCTCTTCTAAACAGCCTTTAGTCTTAAATCCTCTTAAAAGGAAGAGTTCGCGTAAGGTACGGCGGACCTCGCTACACTTTCAGGTTGAATAAACAACAGCAAACAAGTGAAGTACTTTCTGGGTGTAATTAAATAGAATAAAATTATCAAAGGGTAATCACAGTTAATTAATTTAATTCGAATGGAATAGGGAGAAGGCTCAACATTTTTTTATAACCAATATTTTATCTTCTAAGGAAACTGGAAAAGAGAAGACCAACTGCCAGTAAGTAAAATATATTTTCCAGGAAGGCTCAAAGATAATGATATAAAGTCATGTCAGTGCAACTCAAGTTCAGTATCACTTCTGAATGGCAACTACTGATTTATTTTGGAAATTACATTTTATGTGTATATTTGACCTTACAGTTTTTAGATCTATATATACTGTATATACAGATATCTATATCTAGATATATGTATATATATATATAGAGAGAGAGAGAGAGAGATCTATATACATATGGCAAAGAAGAATACAAGGTGGCTTATTTGTTCCTAATAAAAAATATATATTATTAGCTGAATATATATTAATATACAGATCAGGAGACACTCTATTCAAAATTTCTATTCTACTCAGAACAACACTGTTGAACGTCTGACTGCCGCCATACTTCTAAGAAAATGGAAAGAGTCTAATATCGCTGCAAAAGGAGAGCAGCATGACAAAATTCATCCATTTTGAATTAGGAGTAGACACTAGTCTTCATTTTGGTTTCCAACTATGATAAGCTTGATATCCACCTGTCAAACTTCAGATATGCGAAAGCGAAGTGAAAATGATGGCTCCACCATTTGGCACATGGATTAAATGAAGCCAAAGCTCTTGAGCTGAGACTCAAGGGCATTTCGTACCAGAACTTCTCCCCACTTACGCCATTGGGAACACCATAAGCAGTGTTCAGTTTCAACCCGAAACAGTCTAATTTACAACATGTTCATGAGTGATGAAAGCAAAAGCATTATGGTAAGCCAACAAAGATCCCACTGACTTTTTCAGGAAAAAGAAAAAAAAAAATGTATCTTTAGACAAATTTTTTTCCTCAGCTAGTGACTCATTCTTAGTGATTTTTAATTCCTTGACTTCCCTCTCAATTTCTATTTTATTATTTGCATGTGAAACTCAGACGCCCTTTTTTACTTTTATTTCGCCTCTCGTGTATTTTTTTCCCATTTCTTTGGCTTTTTTTCCTTCATTTCCTTCATAAGTCCCCATTTTGTTTTGTTTTGTTTTTGACTTCTCCAATTTTGATTTTTACTCTAGTTGATAATACTCAACTAGAGAAATACTCAACGTCTGATTATTCAGTTTTCAAATTATGTAAGGCCTTTCTTGCCTTGTATTCTCCCATCTAGGGCATGTTTTGGGGCCATTTCATGACTCTCAGCATGGCTTTAAGGGGTAACAGCAAAGATGAGTCAGGCTGCGTTACACTTTGGAGATGATCTGGTTCAAATCCCATCTCCTACTAGCTTCGCATCCTTGAGCAGTCACTTAGCGGCCCAGAATGCAATTCCCCCATTTTGAAAACAATGGTAATGGTACTCTTGCAGGATTTTTGTAGGGATCATAAATAATCTAGGTTAAGGGAACTGGCACAACACTGGCATTCAATGAATAGTAGCAGATATTATTACTGGGCAAGTATGGAAGGTATTTATCAATCAGACAAGAATCTCGACAATGGAAATCTGGGGATTTCAAAGTTGCATGTTACTCTTGAATCATTATTATGAATAATTAAGAATTGGGTCGATTTTTTTATTACTCCAAAGAAAAGTCCTTTCAAAATGCATTTCAAGGTATCCCTCTCAGATCTACAAACCAAACAAAACGAACTAAGGAGAGGAGGAAGAGAGGTGATTTCACCCTGTATCATCAGCTACACTCTCACATCTTGGTCAGGTAGAGGGCCATGTACTTGGCATCATTTCACTTAGCAAAATCATGGAGTAGACAACATTTCTAACCATCACACAACATAGCATTTGAATCCAATATTAGATCTTCATGTGAAAAACCTGGGTGCTGTGTATGAATATTTCTATCCACGGCAACTGCTTTCAAAAGCTACTAGGAGGAAGTTTGCCTTAAATGTTAAAGGTTTTGTGCTTAAGACTTCGAACTGCTGACAGGATACTGTGGGATGACAAATTGGGCCTGGTTCCCTTGCTGCCCCAGGTGACAGCGTTGAGCGGACCACCTGCCGTGTGCTGTCACCAGTCATTCCCACAGAGAAACTCAGCCTCCAGCAGACCCCAGTGGTCTCTGACTCCCTGACAGGTTGCCAATGATTACCCTTCACCAAGCTGAGCCGCTAACATGGCACCAGGCTCTTCCAGAACAAATCCTGAGGCTTTTACTACAAACAACGAAACCAACATTCCCCCCAAGAGCAGACACTCCATATACATTATAAAACTAACAACAAAGATTAGCCGTGACAGAAGCAACGGACAGATACATCACACCTTGGACTTTAAGAGAAATGTACGTTAAAACTAGAAATAATCCCCCCTTGAAGGAAAAATAAAATAAGATGAAAACAGAGAGGAAGGCAAACCATAAGAAACTCTTTAGGGAACAAACTGAGGGTTGCTGGAGGGGGGTGGGTGGCGGGATGGGGTCACTGGGTGATGGGCATTAAGGAGGACACGTGATGTAACGAGCACTGTGTTATATGCAACCAATGAACCACCAAATTCTACTCCTGAAACTAATAATACAGTATATGTTAACTAAATTGAATTTAAATAAAAAATTGAAAAGAAAGGAAATAATCCCCCTTTTTTGGTGTTTAAGAATATTTCCCTCTGAAATGACTATCCTTTTAATGCTATCCTGCAGCACCAAGTTATGACGCATTCATTTGGAAAATTCTTAGATCATCACCTGAGGCTAGCAATGGGATATCTGATGGTTCAATCATTCTTGGAGAAAATTCAGTAGCAACTATCTTATACGATCATGGACTATTGTGCTTATTACCACTTCTATCCATTAGCCGCAGCAAGAACAAAAATGATCACGGAATTGTAAAGCAGTAATGAACTCCCAGGTGATGCTAAGTGTCGGCCGACTGGGTACAGCTGTTCCGAACCAACAGCCAAACACAGGAATAAGCTGTAACTGGCAGAAGAATCTGGAATGGAGATGCTGATACATGAACCCTTCAGATTTCTGCCAGGTTTCCTTTTCTTCCCCTCAGTTCAGTGCAGTGCACAGCCAGTATTAAGCAGATCTATAAATTTTGCAGTGATATCCTTTCTCCTTGGCTTACACATGTTGTATCGCTAAGTCAGTTTCTACTTAGGAATTCTGCCAGAAATTAATGAAACAGACAAAGCAGGTTCTTAAACCTAGCAATGGAAATGACATTCTTTCTAGGGGAGCTGGGGGGACCTTATCAGAGGTGAAGCTAAAGGTTGTGCAGGTAGAATGCGTTTCGATCTATAAAACAAGACCCTCACCGTTGTCCCTGCAAGTAGGTGAAGTAGATCTCACTCATTTGGTACTTAATAAACCCGGCCTCTCCCCGCTTCGTGACTAGTTTGTTATAATCTGGGAGTTTGTCACCTTCTCGTAAGTTGCCAAATGACTAGCAATTAGGAATACTGCAAAATACGAATCTACTACCTTTATGTTTGCCATTTATATGAATACTTTATTCCAAACACACTTTCCCTGAGACGTTAGCAACTACAATATTGGAAGGAAGAAAGTATAAATAAAGCAGTAACTTGCTACCAGACAATGTACTGTGGAGTGTCTCACTCTTGACCTGGTCTCCCCCGGCATACAGGTCAGGACTAACGACCATCCCTGGCGAGGCTGGACGGTTCTCTGACTTAGCCAAGGATGTGGAGACTCAGTTCACCATTTACAGACTCCCCAAATCCTGCCCCACACAGTAGGGCTCCCTTCTTTCTAGCCTGCCTTCCTTCTTCCCTTCTTTCCTCCCTCCCTTCCATTGTCCCTTCCTTCCTTCCTTCCTTCTTCCCTTCTACAATTCTTTAATGATTGCCTATTATGTGCATGATACGGGCATAACAACTAGAGTTACTGGGGTTAAAAACTGTTAAGACTGTGACAATTCTTCCTACAAGGAGACCTTCATAGATACAATGTAGTGAAATGAGTACTGGAGTTAGCTGAGAAGAATCCGATCCAAGGCTCAATTTTACCAATTACTAGCGGTGTGACTCTTGTCCAGCTAACCTGCCTCAGTAAATTCAGCTGTAAAATGTGCTGTCACAGGGCTGTTGGGAAGTGTGATAGAATGTTTTGTCAGTTGCAACACTGCACGCAAATATATGATACTGTTACTGTTACTAGTGGTATAAATGTGGAGCAAAGAAAAGCAAAAGACACGTCTGTCCAGACTCAGGAATTACATAAAATCAAGCCTCAAATGTTCTTAGTATATTACTCGTCTACAAATTATGACGAGAGATTGTCTAATTTGCGGAGGTAACCATTGCATGACTGCAAGGCATTAAGGACATATCAATAATCTACTCTATTTTAACTGTATCATAACTGCTTCTTAATAATTAATAACCACTAAATTTGCCTAGATAGTAAATTGAGGAACAATTTGAATTAAAAGAAAACTGTCTTAAATGTGTGACTGTTTTCAACTTCCAAGACCCATGCAATTCTTTAAGATTTCTGACCAAAGCTCCAAGTTACTGAATCAAGTGTACTTACAATATTGTTATCCTAACAGTTTTAGACTATAAAATGTAAAAAATAGTGTGATGTTCATAGTATATAGGACATAGTATAAACTGTTTATAACGTAACATTTTGGAAATCACACATTATTGCACAGTTTTATAAATACACAATAAAAATCTGAGGAGTAATGAAGTGTTCTCTGTTCGTCACTACATATTTTCCCACAGAATCACACAGTATTTCCTGCAGAATGCCAGGCACTTTCTGCTCCAGGCAGGCTGAAAAGAAAACAATGCTGGAAAGGATGGCTTACTTTCTTGCTTGTTTTAAGAGGTGTTTTCCTTATCAGTGAAGTAGACAGCACCAACAGAGCAGGGCCATTACACAAATGCAAATTGCTGATAAGAAGCCACTCTATTCTTCTTTGACAATTAGCAGGGATTAGCAGGAGTGTATGGTATTTACCCCCAAGGAGCAATCATTAGACCCTGACTTCCCTGAGTGAAGGAGTCCTTACTAACAGTTTTTAAGACAATTCTTAATGATTTACTTGCAAGAAAATTAAACTAACTCTACGCAGTTTTCTCAATGAAATATACAAAGTTTAACAATTTTTATATTCTAATATGAAACTGTTAATCACTACAGTACAGGTTTGTTTTTTCTCTCTTCTTTCTTTCTTTTTTCTTTCTTTCTTTCTTTTCTCTTTCTTTCTCTTCCTAACTTCCTTCCTTCCTTCCTTCCTTCCTTCCAACCTTACCTTTGAGATCTTCAATGGCTCTGTGTTTAGAAATCTGCATGCTTTTGTACTCTTTGAACTCCCAGTTAAGACCAAAAAAAATCTAAAATTATTATTATTCTTGCTTGGAATACAGCTCCTTGCAATGAAGTGCTAGAAGCACTTTGAACTCCCACTGGGGGGAAATGCTTCTGTGGCTCCTGAAAGGAAAGCTCTGGAACAGAAGCTGAGCAGGAAGAGCTGGGCCCCCTCATGTAGCTTCTGTCAATGACTAGGGAATGAGGGGGAGTCATTACTTTTCCAAAAGAAAAGTCCAGAGCCTGCCTCAGAAGTCCTGAAGCACTGTTGTCATTCTGGGCTGGCCACTTTTTCTGAGCAGCAATTTAATCCTCCACTGAATAGCAAATAAATTCTTGAAGAGGAAAAAATGATAAGGGGCGATGAAAAACAACAACAACAACAACAACAACAACAACAACAACAACACCGAACCCTGTGCTGGCTTGGAGATTCCTAGAGCCAATATAGTGATTTACTCTGGCATACCATTTCCTTGGCCTCTCCTCTACTGAACTCTTGCTAACGAGCAAAAAGGGAAGCCAGAGAAGAAGCATCATGAGACCATACGTGAAACCAAACTTTCTAAAGTAGAATTAGGGCATCTCGCTTCATGGACCCACGAACTTAGCTGACAAACTAAAAGTGCTCAGAGGTTCACAGACTACTCATACGGTAAGAGTTTGTCCAAAGAACAAGTTGGCACCAAAGGCCAATGGAAATTAATTGGTGTAAGTGATGAACCTGGGCTTTGGCGTCATTGAAACACACACAGAATGGTGGAGAGAAAGAACTTGAGCATATCCTATAGTTTATCCCATATTTAAAAAGAGGGTACAAATCATCTCAAAAGAATAGTTCTATGGTCTTTAATAAAATACCTCTAGCAAAGAATTCAGAGGTACACAGGGGAAGGCTGCCCAAGGTCACACAAGTGAATTAGAAAATGCTTGCTTTCTGTTTTGTTCAATGTATATTGTGGCTTAAGTTGGTTAATAAGATTGCCTTTAATTCCTCTCTGTCTTCCAAGCTCTCTGGGCAGACCCTATTATTTCATCCTTCAGCAGAATGAAAAGTGACCTTCGGGTGTTTCTCCTCATAAAACAAAATTATAATTTTTGTTGTAACACTGATCTCATTTGTAGCTAAACAGAAAGCAGATTCTAAGTTCCCAGCAGTTGCTGAGCAAATGATTTGGTGTCACTAGATAGTGTTATCCTTAGAAAAATAAAATTGTCAAGAAAGGTTATTTTCAAACATACAAGTTGCTATCTTTTTTTCCCTTTTCTCTGACAGTGCATTTCACTCATGATACAATGTAATCAGTCTACTACTTCTTAGAGCAACATCACAATGACAAATACTTCATAGGATGTCACAGACTTTGTAAAGAAGAGGGAGGGACAGTCTCTTCCCACAGTGGGCCATTGGCTGGTTGGAGTGACAAGCAGCTGTATTTTCTTCCCTACAAAGCCAAGAATCTTTCCTTAGCTAACAGGTTAACTCCAGAAGTACAGTTTGGGTATATGCTTTCTACGAATCACTCAGTGTTATGTAAGTATAAAATTTCCAAACGGGAGTTCACGAACTTTCAAGCTGTCCCTTGAATCTTTTCCCATCAATACCTATTCTAAAGGAGTAAAATCCATCCAGCCTGCAAAGCAAATATTAACAGTCCATTTGACTGGCTTAACTTGATACATCTATAGATCTCCTCGGGCAAAATGCAGGTGTACATTCTTAACTATACCCTGCATTTTCTACCAGTATCAATTTAGTTGGGGAAGGTCATGTCAATGTAGAAAATGTTAACCTGTCAATTTGAAAATTAGTCAAAAGTTTTGAGAACCAAACAAAACAAATCAAAACAGAGAAGACTGATCAAGGATTCAGTTACTCAGCAAGCTGCTGAAATTACCATGTGACATTTAATGACATAGGTTAATTTATTCATCAAGTAAAATACATTTAGAAATGAAAGTAGATGAAAGGTCAGAAGACAGAAATTAGGAGGCAAATTCATTATCTTATTCAACAAATCTAAAAAATCATGGCATATCAGACAATAAAAGCCATATGGTCATTTCAGTACATACTGAATCAACATTTGATGAGGTTAGCAATCAATTTCCTTAAGACTATTAAGTATTACCCCCCAAATCACACCTGAATTTAATCGGGCACCCACAAACAGTTACTAATTTGCAGCAAAACCCAGACAATGGAGAATTTTTCTGGGGAAATAACCCGGCTTCTTTGAAACAAAACTAAAGGAAGGATCAACAGACAAAGAGAGCTAGAATTAGAGAGGCCAAGAGGATGAAAGAAAAGGAAAAACCAAAATAGAGACATTTAAAAGAGAGTTAAGAGACATATAAACCACTCACCTTACATCACCCTTGGATCCTAATTCAAACAGTTTTAAATGTATGATATTTATAAAAGGAAATCTGATCACTGATTAGATCATTAATATTTCTATGGGGTTACCATTAATTTGTGGGTGTCAAATGTACTGTGGTTATGTTTAAAAACAGTCCTTAGCTTTTAGAGATGCATACTGAAATGTGTATATATTCAATGTAACATGTCTGGAATATGCTTCAAAATAATAAAAGGGAAGGGAAGTTAGTTGGATCAAGATGAAAAAAAAACAACCACCTGGTAATTGCTGAAGTGGATGATGGCTACATGGAGATTCGTTATTCATTATTTCCTGTACTTTCATATGTTTAGTATACATGGTTACATGTACATTATATGTTTAAAGATACATTTATGTATGTTTAAAATTACAAACGCAAAAAATGTCAATTTCAGGCTTTTCGATACATGTCTTGATAAATTAGAATTGGAATGATACTCTCTATCACCTAAAAAGATCTACTTTTACAAACAACTTAAATCATACTTAACATTGAGACTCTGGAAGAGCTTTCCATTAATGTAAAGATCAAGCTAAGTATGTTGACTACCAACGCTATTATTTAACATCGCTCTGAAACTTCTAACCAATGCAATACGTGAAGAATAAAAAAAAAAAACCTGTAGTATAACTGTAGGACATGAGACGATGAAATAATCATTATTTGGCAGTCACTGGTAAAGTGAAAAAGTCACAGCCAAGACTCTAGGACTGATGCTTTTCTTTTCTTTTCTTTTCTTTTCTTTTCTTTTCTTTTCTTTTCTTTTTTCTTTTCTTTTTTTCTTTCTTCTTTCTTTCTTTCTTTCTTTCTTTCTTTCTTTCTTTCTTTCAGGATTTCATTTATTTGAGAGAGAAAGAGAGAGAGAGAGCACAAGTAGGGGGAGCAGGAGAGGGAGAAGTAGGCTCCCCAACGAGCAGGGAGCCCGATGTGGGGCTCAACCCCAAGGACCCCGGGATCATGACCTGAGCAAAGGCAGATGCTTAACCAACTGAGCCACCGAGGTGCCCCAGGACTGATGCTTTTCCAATCTAACCGTACCATATGTCTGTTGATATGAAAGGACCCATTAAGAATAAAGAGTGTCACAGTTGGCCTAAAATTGCAAGTTACACAGATGCTCAAGGCAGTAAGGTTCCTAAAAGTTATGCAAGCACCTTTGTGACAGCAACTGATTTCTGACAAAAGTTTTAAGAATTCTCCATTTTCAGTATTTTGCATCAAGGAGCCCCCATAAAAGTGTAGAAAAGACGGGCTCTGGGCAATGCAGACACAGTCTTCCAAGTGTTTCTGGTCTGAGCCAGGCCCTTTTGAGGAGTGTTCTGGAATACAAGAAGCCTGGACGATAGTCCTTAGGCAGCACCTGTGCAGCTTTAAACGCCAGCTGCACATTGCTACACCCCATTTAGCCAAATTCCTGCCGTTCTGCGTTTGGGTGATGGCTGTGGACATAAATGGCCAGATTCTGTTTCTATAAGCACCACATTTTCCTCCCTCGGGTTAAAGGTTGCTGCACATAAAGGAATTAAGCAGTGAGAGCATGTTTGAACATACGAATCTTGCTCTGTAACACTTGGCAAATTTCAGTCCATACATTTTCTCACAACTCCCAGGAGCTCCTTGTTTCCAGGTTCGTGATCAGAATAGCCAAACAGCCCGCCCTGTAACATGATGCGTTTCAATGTGTAGCTGCAGTGGTTGGGTTCCCAGCACAAATTCTACAGAACCAAATATCACATGCCCATCTAACTTTTTTCAACACCGTTACTGTCGTTCATACATGACCGATCTGAACTGGAATAAAGCAAGATTTCCAAAAACACTAACCTTAAATGCTTCATCTTAAAAAAAAATTTTTGCTGCCCACCCCACCAACCAAAGGACTAGCTGGTCCCATAATATTTAGTTCATAGCAGGTCTTGTTTCTCTAAAGAGCATATATTTTTTTAGGTTACAGATGGGGGCTGTAGGGGGGGGTAATATTACAGGCAAAGCCTATGCCTTTACAGAAACTGGGCCAAAATGATAAATTAGCCCTGACTCCATTATATACCTAAAGAAGCTTTCCTTAAAGCCTTGGGGTTTTTGTTTTGTTTTTAAATTCTGGGCCTCTATCCTCAAACCCAACAGGCACCTGTTTTTCTACTGTTGGCATGGATTGTTGGTGTTCAACGGGAGGGAAACAGGTGTGCACGCTGAACTCTTTTTCCAATGTACACAATTACTTCTAAAAAGACTGGGGCCATGTGTTTAGTGTCTTACAATCATCATCTGGCCTAGCTGTTATATATATATGCATGTATGTATGTATGAATACATCATTTGCTTGTTGGAAAAACTCAGTGGAAATCATCCTGCTTATAGTAAAACCGAAAAAGGTCATGTTGAAGCACATCGTTAAAGAAAAAAAAAAAAGTAGAGTAGAGGTCAGGATTTTATCTAGGCTTGCCTGGCTATTTCCTTGCACTGCCAGAAACAGGGAATTTTAAGGTCTACACATAGGATCTTAGTTATAATTTATTAGCTTTTCTTGGTGGTGATATATCTATCCATTTATATGGACTAATAAAACACCTCCATCTCCTGGAGCTATAATAATTCAGAATGGCTGAGGTCTTCCCCCTTTTATTTTATTTTTTTTTAAGATTTTTTAAATTTTTCATTGAGAGTGAGAGAGAGCGAGAGCAAGAGCAGGGGGGAGCGGCAGAGGGAGAAGGAAAAGCAGACTTCCTGCTGAGTAGGGACGCCCCCCCCCCCAGTGCGGGGCTTGATCCCAGGACCCTGGGATCACGACCTGAGCCTGAAGGCAGACGCTTAACCGACTGTGCCATCCAGGTGCCCAATCTTCCCCCTTTTAAAACATAAACTGTTTTTGTAGATGCTGCAGGTATGTGACTAATACAGATCTTTGTTCTTTCCATTCATGACTAAAGTGCTTCACACCCAAACATGGATCAGGAAAACAGCTCAAAGCAGGGAATCATGACACCAGCTGGAAGGGCACCACGGCCCTACAAGACCACCTAGAACTCGAGGCAGGCACAACCACATCCTAAACAACCAGGTCCACTTTGCCAATTCAATCCCTCACATTCCCATACAATTCCTGGAGAAGAGTCAAATGTCTTCAGCTGAGATCTGTCATTTCTCCGAAAGCTTGCAAGGAGTCCAGCACTTTGCAATACTAAACGGTATGTCGAGCAGGAGTTTGCATTGCTAGTTCTGCTCCAATAGGCATTGCTAGTACCTAGTGAGTAGTGACTTTTCCAGTTCAGTAGCTGTAACCCAGCGACTAGCATAACTAGGAGACAGTGCAGCCTTATGCTTCTGAACCCCACCGAGGGAGAGCTAACAGACGATACATTACTTCTCAGTATATATTTCTAAGCCTAAAACAAAGCCTTCACCAGGCTGAAGAGATCTTATTAAAGGAGGAGGAACCACACCTCTGACCTTATTCTTTATAAAGGCCTGTTTTATTCATGGCTTTCTCCTTAAGAAAGCCTTACCTCTGAAGCATTTTGAACGACAAAACACTTTGTTAAAAGAGAGAATTTTTCTTCATGACACACCCTTTCGGTGTGTTGCACGCTCAGTGCCCGGGATGTTAATTGTCTCTTAACAGAGATCAGTCACAGGTGCAGCACTTTTCTGTTGTGAGGCTCCCTTCTCCTTGCACCTTAATGCCTCAGGTTATATTAAAAAACACTAGTACCTGAATTTTTCTCAAGGTCTGAAGAACTCAGGGAAGTGAGTCACTGCTCTACAGCGATCACACAAGTCCCTGGAATTAAATGTGGGTAATATAAATGGATCTTAATCAGCAGACTGATGTTAAGAATTCAGTGAGCCTTCATTAAGGCATCCCATGATTTTTCTGCCAGTTTTGTTTCCCAGGCGTGCGTTTGTTCTTAAGTCTAATCAATTAATATTATATGTTAATTCATTAGTTACCAAAGTACTAGATGATATGATTGTTCTTGAAAACTTTTTAAGCTCAATTTTACCCTTTGCCAAATTCAAGCCTCCAAATACCAGCGTGGCTGCTTTGTTTGCCTGTTTTCGCTTTTTATTTGTATGTTTGTTTGGCTTCAGGATTCAAAGACCATCTTATCTGTGAATTATTTTAGTTGCAAATGATGAATTTTAGTTGTTCAAAGGTGAATAAGAGGAACACATGGATGAACAGATAGAAATTATAAATGAAAACATTGTCAAAATATTTCTTCTAAAGTCAGAACTAGGCATTGGTAAACCCACAGTAATATCCACAAAAAAATGCTGGCTACACATATTTAAAAAAAAAATCTTACCCATGCATGTCAGAAAGTAATCACTACAGAAAATAGTCAAATGGTGGATGTGGGGGGGGTGAAGGAGAGAAAGGAAGGATGTTGAGTCTGTGAAATCCTAGTACTTCTTGGGACCAAAACAGTCAATTCGAAGTTCAATTCAATTCGGAAGGTCTGAGATGCCAGTTTTGTGACATAAATAAGGCCGTAATAGCCGTCAAGGATTAGAGTTAGGTGGTCACAGGAGGGTTCCTTTTAACTGGAGAACTTTCAATGCTCAAGGTGGTCACTTTCCTACGTTTCTCTTTCTTTCTGTTGAATGCACCAAATTCCTTGGGCTGATGGGTTGGAAAACTACAATTTATCATCAAAGTCTAGCTTCCAATCCTGATGTGAAGTGAGAGTTTCCTACGTAGAACTATAATCATAGCAATGTGGCAATAAGGAAACTTGGAGAAATTGAAAAAGTCTAATGACCTGTAATCTGTTGAATGGGTGGGGTAATCTGTTAAATGGTGGGGCGATCTGTTGAATGGAGAATCACATTCTGGAGACAGGCAAAGTTAAGTGTATAGGTGGAGGCAAAAAGAGAATACAGGTGAGAGAGCTAGGAACTGAGTCATGGTCTTCTGCTTTGTGGGACCAGTGCTCCATGCTCTAGATGACGCTGATGACCGTTTCAGTGACTCTGCGAAAGAAGATATGAAAGAGCCAACTCTAGAGATAACGAATACATCTGATTTATTAAAAATTTTGCTCTATTTTAGAAGAAACTCTGACTAGGCATAGCATGAGGTCAGAACAAAGTTCCAGCTGCTCTTGGATCAGAGAACCATAGGGCAGAGGTCCAGACAGATGAAATCTATCACCAGCACAAGTGATTACAAGAAAGACTGGGGATGGCACTGACGTCTTAGCCATAACTATCCTCAAATGGTCAGGAGCATTTTATAGTCAAAATAACAAAGAGAATGCCCTCCATGCGCAGCTAAATCTGATGACTTCATAAGGTAAAATGACATGTTCAAAGTGAGATGAGAAGTAATCCTTTTAAGAGGTTAACATGGATCGGTGCTGATTCCAAAGAGAGAACTTGCTCTGTGTAGCATTTCCAATTCCCTAGGCATACTTTAAAATAGGAGGCAAGTGCTTTAAAAATCATTCCAAAGTTGAAGAACATTCACAGCTGCTGCTCACAAGGCCAAGCTCGTTTAAGTGACTTGTCATGCTTCTCTTACCCCCTGCGTCCAACCCCTTTTGTCACAAAATAATAACCATAATAACAAATCGACCTGGTTATCCTCTCGTATAAGGCTACTAACTCTTTATGGGCAATTCCTACTAAATATATTATCCAAAAGGGAAAGTAAATGGAAAGACGAAAAAAGGTGGTAACAAATGAAATGGGACTGTCAGCATTACCTGTGGCAGAAACTGCACTTTTCTGTCCTAGGAGCAGGAAAGTCAGAAATACTGTCTTGCTTCCTTCCCATGCTGAAATTGAGGTCTACAAGAACACTGTGCAGGACGTCGTTTGTTGAACACGTGGGAGACTTAGCCATCAGAGTCACTGCTGGCTCACAGAGAAAAGTATAAGGAAAAGGGCCATGTCTGGCTGGCTCACTGATTACTCAGGTGAATTCTCTTGCCCAATATCCGACTTAGCGTGGAATCTTAAAAAGTTGTGCCATCTTTCTGGGAACACAATAATGCTTTTGCTGCCTTTCTTATTATAGAAGAAATAAGTCTACCCAGGTTTTTTTTTTTTTTTAGTTTTTTTTAATTAACATATAATATATTATTAGTTTCAGGGGTACGGGTCTGTGATTCATCAGTCTTATATGATACCCAGTGCTCATGACAACACATACCCTCCCCAATGTCCATCACCCAGTCACCCCAAGGTCTACCCATTCTTAATAGTCATATTTCTAGGATTATGACACCGCATAGATTATATCCCAATGAAGTTAAGAGTTAAACACCAAAAAGTACATTAAATAGGCTCTCAACTCCCATTTCTACTGGCCATGCTATTTATCATGTCCTGGACTTAAGGTAAACTGCAAGACAGGTAAAGGAAATGAGAAGCAGAGACAGAAGACATTTTATGATTGCAGACACAGAAGAGTTCTCTGGGTATTATATTTTCTTCTTAAGCATCTTCCTCTCTTTTTTCTTTAAGCTATTTATTTTAGAGATAGAGCACACGCAATGGGGGGAGGGGCAGAGGGAGAGAATCTCAAGCAGACTCCCTGCTGAGTGCAGGGTCCCATGCAAAAGCTCGAGCTCACCACCCTGAGATCATGACCTGAGCTGAAACCAAGAGTCGGACGCTTAACCCACTGAGCCACCCAGGCACCCCAGCATCTTCCTCTTTATGGCATAAAAACTATCTTCTCTAGTAATCTTGTCTTTTGAAGTAAAATCATATTCATCTAGCCCAGCAGGTATTTGGCATTGATAATGTTTGCTATAAATTGTAACATCATGTCTTTTCCTTTCCTTTCCTTTCCCTTCCTTTTTTTTTTTTTTTTCTTCCTCCCTCCCCCCTTCCATCCTTCCTTCCCTCCTCCCTCCCTACCTCCCTCCCTTCCTTTCCAACCTGCCTCCCTTCCTTCCTTCTTTTGGAGGAGAAATAAATGCTGAAGAAACAACTTATCTGTACGGCAAAGGCAATACAATTTCCAGCAAAGAACAAGAAGACTGATATTCGTTAAATATCTGCAGTGGGCCAAATATTCTAGCCCTGTAGCAGTAACAGTAACCCTAAGCCCCGCCTGTGTTCTCAGGATAACGTATAATGTGCAGAGGGATTCCAAGGCAGGTTGACTTCAAGGCCCAGCAAAGCATCCTCTCTCATGGGTCTTTCATTCTATGAGTGCATATCTGAACTTGTAGTTAAAAATAGACAACAAAAAACAGTATCTTTTCCAGAGGCTATTAATTAGAGAAGCCTTGTTCTACCACCTTCCAGAAAGCATTACTTTCTGTGTATTTCCCTGTGTTTGTAAACTGTATGTCAGGGAATGAGACTTAAAATGTTACTTTTATTTTTTTTTTTAAAGATTTTATTTATTTATTTGACAGAGATAGAGACAGCCAGCGAGAGAGGGAACACAAACAGGGGGAGCGGGAGAGGAAGAAGCAGGCTCATAGTGGAGGAGCCCGACGTGGGGCTCGATCCCGTAACGCCGGGATCACGCCCTGAGCCGAAGGCAGACGCTTAACCGCTGTGCCACCCAGGCGCCCCAAAATGTTACTTTTAGATGATGCATTCTTAGCAGAAGACAGGAGGTCACTGCTGTTCAAATCAATGTTTTTCTAGTCTTAAACTCATGGGGAAAATGCTCAGTCCACGTTATCTAGTATCCTATTGTCTGTTTCAGAATACAACGGTGATCTTCTCTGTTACGCTTTGCTAAGAACTAGAAAATGAAACCAATCCTAAGTAGTTCAGTATACATTTGGAAAGTTATCCGAAATTCAATTTTGTGGGGCACCTGGCTGGCTCAGTTGGTTGTGGAGCATGTGACTCTTGATCTCAGAGTTTTAAGTTCAAGCCCCACGTTGGGTATAGAGCTTACTTAAACATAAAATCTTTAAAAAATTATTTGATTTTGTGCAACAAGACTGCAGGGATTCTATTTAATCTCCATTCAACAGATCTCCATTTTCCTTTTCAAAATTATTTTCAAGAAAATTATTTAATTTTCATTTATTAATAATTTCAGAGTTAGAAAAAATTACCTCATTTATTTCTTTATGCAGCTAATGTAAGAGAAATTATGCATGTACGTATTATAAATGCTTTACAAATATAAACATGCTGAGTTATACACATCACCGGGCAGCTATGGCAGCAGGAACTGTTCCAAACAAAATGCTAAATTTAGTTGTGACGCCTGCACAATATTGAATATTTGCATAGGATGTGTGATTGACCTCAATGCAATTTTAATATCACTAGATCCTTTAAAAACTGATGGTACTCAGCAAATAGGGAGGAAAGAAAAAAGTGTATCTATAAGAGATGCAGATAAATTATATATAATGAAAAATGATCTCCAGTGACTTTTGAAATTAGGCTCATTTTGTTGACTGCTAATTTTTCTTTAACCTCATGTTCATATGACATAAATCGCTTGCGAGAAGGTTTTTTATTTTTTTTTCACCTACAAGAAGGTTTTAAAAATGGGTCCTATGGCAGCACTCCTCATTGAAAGCCCTGACCATCAAGGAATTTAAATGAGCAGCTCACACAGAAATGGACTATTCTAATTAGCTCACGTAAGACAGATTTCTTCTCTCTTGGTTAGGTTACATGTAAGGATCACCTCATCAGACTTGCTTACCATACCCATCCCTAAGAAAACTAAGGTGACAAATCAGAAAGTAGCAGACATCATTACAGTGCTGACTAATGGTGGATGAGTGCAGACTTGGAATAAGAAGGCGCAGTATAAAGCTGAGTTGCTTCATTCTCATTAGCCTCTGTTTAGTAATTCAGCAGATTTTTTTTTTTTTTTTTACTAATGTTTTCTTCAGTTAACTGTGCCTAGTCTTTACTTATTTAAAACTTGAAATATTGCAGGGTAAGTCACAGATTTGTTCAAAAATAAGTTCAAGCTCTGGAAGAATAATGAGAACCCCAGCATTTAACATTTCTCTCTGCAGTAAGATAAGACGGCCGAGGCACACAGCGAAGCTGTGACAGAGTTTTTTCAAACTGCCGGTGTGTAGGAGACATGACTAAGACATTGAGCTCTGTACTTTCAAATGCTCCATTAACATTTTTAGCTGAGCATCCTCTGTTTCCTAAAAATAAGCAGTCAATGTGGAGCAGAAATGTCAAGAAATCAATAGAAAGTAATCAGGAAGAGTGTTCTGTGTCCTTGAGAAAAGCGCTGAGGGCAGAAAGGGAAGCTTCGGCACAGAGAATAGTTAACATTCCTATGTTTTTTTCCACAAATAGAAAAAGCAATATGTTAAGTTACTTTATTTAAGTAAAACACATAAATGTCAAATGTCACCCTGGACCATACTGCAGAGTTAATGGGGCTGCTTTCCGTTATAGAAACTCACAACCAAAAGCTACCGTAAAGAACAGACTCCTATATGCAGGGTTAGACCTACCCACGGGTGATAACAAGCAACAAAGAAAGCCTCATGGTAACACTTAGTTGTTTTAGCTCACTATTTCTATCATCTCTTGGGAAAGATGCTGAGGGAAAGGAAATAACCATTATTGCATGACTTCAACGTAGTAGGGGAAAACTACACATGACCTCCTAACGCTCTCAGAAGAAGCTGTATATTCTGTATTATTTCCCCCACTTAGAAAGTAAATGAAGTCTAGAGCGCCTGGGTGGCTCAGTCGGTTGAGTGTCCAGCTCTTGATTTTGGCTCAAGTCATGATCTCAGGGTTGAGATCAAGCCCTGCATTGGGCTCTGTGCTCAGCCCAGAGTCTGCCTGAGATTCTCTCTCCCTTCCTCTCCCTCTGCCTCTCTCCCCACCCACACTTCCTTGCTCTCTCTCTAAAATAAATAAATCTTAAAAAAAAAAAAGTAAATAAAGTCTCAGAGAGAGTAAGGAGTTTGCCAAGGTCCTACAGTTAATAAAAAATTACAGTGAAGATTCAAACCCAGATCTCTGATTTTCAAGTCCCTCTGTCTCCAAGATATCACTCAAGTATTTTGTGTATTTTCAGTGGTGGCTCTAACTATTTTGAGGGCCACAGACTCCTTTTAGAATCTGGGGAATGCTATGGATTTTTGTTTATGTCTGCAAATATAAACCTGGCATACAATTCTGGGGTTTCATGGACTCTTTCCTCTGAGGCCAATTCGTAGTTATGCCACAGATCTCCAGTTAAGAATTCTTGGTATGACGTCTGACTCTAAAAGACCTTTAATTTCTTCTATAATTCAGAATACTCAATATCATGGTTCTGTTAGAGATAAGAGAAAAAGCTACTCATTCCCTTCTATTCATCATTTTTACTTACTTTGTTTCAAAGGCCTTTCTCACTAATCTTTGTTAACCATATTAGAAGCAAATGTAAAAACATTTAAAATATCTCCAAAATTACAGCAGATCAAGATAAAATTACAAATTTAGAAATGAGAGCTTATTTAGGAGGGTTTTTTTGTTTTGTTTTGTTTTTTTGGTATAATGTAAGTATAATAAAGGTGATTTAACCTTTTGGAGTTAATTACAAATAACGCCACTCTATTTTACAGATTACCTATGCTAATGAAAGAACATTTTATTTAAAAGGTGCCTCCACATAGAAGACATGAACAGACATCTCCCCAAAGAAGACATCCAGATGGCCAACAGACACAGGAAAAGGTGCTCAAATCACTCGGCAAATCAAAACAACAATGAGATATCACCTCACACCTGTCAGAATGGCTAAAATCAAAAACATAAAAAACAACAAATGTTGGTGAGGATGCGGAGAAAAATGAACCCTTGTGCACTGTTGGTGGGAATATGAATTAAAATAGAATTACCATAGAATCCAGTAATTACATTACTAGGTATTTACCCAAAGAATGCAAAAACACTAATTTGAAAAGATATATGGATCCCTGTGTTTCTAGCAGTGTTTTTTACAATAGCCAAATTATGGAAGCAGCCCAAGTATCCAACGATAGATAATGGATAAAGAAAATGTGGCATATAGAGAATGAAATATTACTCAGCCCTGAAAAAGAATGAAATTTCACCATTGGCACGGATGGATCAGAGGGTATAATGCTAAGTAAAATAAGTCAGTCAGAGAAAGACAAATACCATATGATTTCACTCATATGTGGAATTTAAGAAACAAAACAAAGGGGAAAAAAGAGAAAAACAAAACAAAACAAAAAAAACCCCCCAAAAACCAGACTCTTAACCATAGAGAACAAACTTACAGTTACCAGAGGGGAGGCAGGACAGGGGATGGGGGAAATAGGTGACGGGGATAAAGAGCACACTTATCATGGTGAGCACTGAGTCCTGCATGGAAGTGCTGAATCACTGAACCTGAAACTAATAAAACACTGTATGTTAACTACACTGAAATTTAGGAAAAAAAGAAACTTAAAAAATAAGTAAAATAAAACAAGGTGCCCCCACAGCTTAAAAAAACACTTTGTACCTATGCTTTTAGAAGCTGGTGGTGGGGGAGGGGGCACAGGGAGGAAGAGGATCTCCAGCATTTTCCCTTTTATTGAGAGAAAAAAATATTAATAGTCTTAAGTTAAGCTTGGACTAGCATTATTTAATACAGAAACCTAATTTTCTGAAAGGCAGTTGGAGAAACAACTTTATTTTAGCAAAAATCCACATTCCTTCTAAAAGAAACAAAACACAAATACCACAAACCTTGCAGACATAGTTTTAATTCATGTGTCTGTTTTGAGGTGCATGGCTTCAAACTGCCAGGGGACTGTACTTAAATCTTTTTTATAATATAATTTTAATGGAAAATTAAAAGTTGAGTTATTTTAATATTTAATAAATCCATTGATATAATTCTAAATATTGCGGGCCATGAAATTTAGCCTAGGACAGTATTATTACTTATTTAGGTAATATTGTGTTACTACTACTCCTCAATATAAATATAACAATGCATGTTTATTTTATAGAAATAGAATGACAAGTCTGCTGTATCAAATAATTGGTTATAAATTACTCTAATTAACTGAATTAAAAGAACCATTTATCAAGTAATGAATAAGTATTGTATCCAAGCACAAAAAACCCTTTCCTTTAAAATGCATTGCTTTTTATTTTTTTAGAATTTTCAGGATCTTTAGAATAAAAGAAATAAACTGGTTTCACAACAGGACTTATAAACTTACTAAATAATTGAAATTATGTTCACTTTGATAATAATTAAATACCATTTATCTACAAAGAAACAAAAAAGATTTCTTTCTAAAGCTTTATTATGCCGAAATCCTATTCTAAAGGATTAATTCTGACTATGAGTTTTAATGACCAACTGAATCAAATTACATTAAGACTAACATTTGATGAACTATTATTTGAGAAAATCCAAAAAAAACCCCAAAAAACCAAAAACCCCACTAATCCTTCCTTACAATTTCAATGTCCAGGTCTCAAGAACTACCACAAAGGAATTTTTTAAAATCTTTTTAAGGATCTGCAATGTTTGTCCTAATTACAGGCTAACATTCCTAAGTGAAAATTTTGGTCAAATTTTTCTTAAAATAAATCATTGTTATTTTATAATTCTATGACCTTAGGAAATGATATACACAGCCACATCTAAACATACTCACACACTTAAAGATTTTAATTTTCAAATATAATTTAGGAAAAGCAAATTGGCCATTATATGCATCGAAGTCTTTTCCCGGACACTACGCCAAAGTGACTCCATTTGATTTGCTCGGTGGCATATCAAACAGTGGCTCGGATAAAATAGGACAGTTCTATATGACTTTTCTTGTTTGTCTACGCATATCCTTACCAGTCCCATTTATCCAGTGGCAGGAAGATAAAATATTCAAATACATCTATGCCTACGTATGGATTGATCTGAAAATCTGTGGCAAAGTTTTCATCTGAGATGAGCTGCTTTTTGACAGTGACAAACCTTCGGTCTTACTCCCTTGTTATCAGCTCAGACTCCTTAGAGACACAGATCCAGCATTTGTGAAGCTGGTAGGGGTATCCAATCCAGACCAACGTTTATCAGTCTAATGTATCTCACTTTGCTAAATCCTCTCTCTGCACGAAAATTCCTCTTGACTTGGTTCACATTCTTCACACCATGGGTGTCTACTCCATCCCCGTGGCTTAAAATCAGGCCGTTCTTCTCCTGTCCTGCCCACCACCCATGTCCCACGTGTTCAAGTTCCTTAAGGAATCCTTCTTATCTTTTTGCTAATTTATAGCCTAAGGCTAAACCTTTCTCTTTAATGCTAAACTTGATACTCCTGGCTTGGATCACACTCTTATTTTCCCTGGCTTTCCTGGCTCCTTCCATTCCTGACTGCTTGGTGAATCCATCTCTCTGGCCCAGCCACAGCCCCGAGGCAAGGAGAATCCTAGATGTTGTCCTCTCTGTTGGCCCCCAGCCTCCCAGCAGTGTGGGTTACACAAGAAGGGAGGAGACTCCTGCCGTTTAATAATCAACAGTCCTTACTTCTTGAAAGTAGGCAGCGATCAGTTTCTTCTCTAGCAGGAGCACAGTTCCACGACCAGGTAAGATTCACTAGCTGCCATGCCCTGCCTAAAACAAGGCGGCTGGATTTCGCAAATAAAAATAAAAGATACCCAATTAAATTTGAATTTCCTATAAATAATGAATCCTTTTTAGTGTAAGTATTCCCTATGCACTATTTGGGACATACTTTAACAAATTATGCATTATCAGAAAGAAAAATCTAATTGGGTGTCCTAGAATTTATCAGGCAACTCTAACAATATATGACTTTTTTTTTAACTGAGAGGATGTGCAATCACATACACACACACACACACACACACACACACACACACACAGAGTCATAAAAACAAACCACAGGGCTGTACTTTTTCATTCAGTCCCGAAACTGGTTTTTATCAAATTGGCAAAAAGATTCCAACTACACTACTATATGGGCGCTGTACCTAAGGGATTTCCACTCCATTTCTGTTGTGATTGAACCAAAGAGGGTGGGGGAAACTCTCAAATTAAAACTCACTCCAAGCTAACAAAATCGACCCCCACCCCTCTCCCACACTCCCTTGCCCCCTTCCTCTGTGCTTCGATAGTCTAAGTCCAAAGGCAATATTTATGACTTAAATAACATGGCCAACAGAAAGGCTTGCTTCTGAGCTCAAAGCGGTCCAGGAATAGGGTACTGCACAAATCTCAGAGTCAGGTTTCCAACAATACGCTGCATCTATAGGTCTCACTACACTACGGAGTCAAAGTGTCCCCAAGGTAGGCCAAATCTGCAACAGAACTGCTGTGCTCTACAAAGACCAGAGCATAGACGATAATTTCTGAGCACTGCAGGTTAAAGGGGAGAAGGTGAAAAGATGCAGGGACAACTTTCAAACTCTATACTGCTAATACTCCTAGCAGGCTCCTGACGTGGAGGCCGAGAAGAAGAGGTAGAATAGCTTGGTCATCACATCCCTACTTCATTGAGCCACCAGACATGTCGCTGATGACTTCGACAGAAATGACGCATAACAGGAAATAGTGTCGACAGAAAAGAGCAGAAAGAACGTTGGCAAAATGGAACTCGTTCAGTGTAGAGAAATCCACTTGGCTAAGAGTCTCAAATTTTACCATATTGAGAAAGTAGATGACATGGATGTTTGTTGCGGAAGAATCTAGACAAAGAGTATTAGTCTTCAAATATATCAAAGTTGGACGGACGCCATGTTTATTTAAGGGGGCAGAAACTGGGTACTACAGGAACACCCATTTTCAGCTGAATATATGAAAAAAACTGTAGCGCTAAAGAAAAATAAAATGGGTAAGCTTTGGTAGGCAGGGCATTTTCTTCTAACTAAAGGAAGCACAGACTAGTTGACGGTTGGGACTCAGTGCAGTGGGGGTGGGGGTGGGGTTGGGACCATTCAAGATTTCTTCCAACGTGAGGTTCTATGACTAGAAGGAGAGAAGGAGAGTTTGTCGGTGATGCTGGTGGTTTGGGCTACACGGAACACTTTTCATATTAAAGCAAGATCTGATAAGATTTTACAGACCACAAAATGATACATATTAATCTTAATCTCAAGCACCTTGGTTCTCATTCGTCAGTTTGTAACTGGTGCGCAATGAGACCAGAAATAAAGAGAAGATCCCATTACAGAGTGGAAAAATACCTAATGTTCTCTGCATATTTTCCACTTCTATAAATCTCTAAAGCCAAATTTTTGCCATTTTAGCAGTTTTTGTCAAGTACAGCAGAAAGTAGTTAAAATATGCGGTCACTTATCACACACTGATTGCTAGTCCTAAAAGCTGTACTTTATTAAATTAAAAAAACTCATTTGGCTACCAAAGAATATTTCTGTGCTCGCATTTTAAAATATATTTAACAACAGAAACGACTCTGCATTTTATTAAGGCAAGCCAATATTTTCAATTGGTCATCAAAAGCACAGCCCAATGAACACAAATCTAGAACGACAGGCATTAATGCATCTCCATCCCCACAGATTACTAATTTCACTGATGAGACTTCCTATAGCTTTTATTGGCCATCAGCAGATGAACAGGGGGCGGGGGTGACCAAATGCCCCAGGACCAATAAAACCTGCCTGTAAATGATAAATATGGGCTTGTTTGTGCTTCGACTTGAAGAACACTGTATTTCAGGGATGTTTTTCCAGCAGAAATACTTGAACACATTCCACTAATTTCCTAACAGCAGTGGCAAAATAAAGCATGGAATCATCAGATTTATCGTGCAGAAACTTAGGCAACATTTATGTACTTTTCGCAACTCTAAACTGGTTTGAGCCTTGGGCCATAAAAATCTTGCCTTCTGATATAGATTTTGAACCACCCCTTTTGTTTGGTGGTTCTGCTGTTGTCTCATCATAAAATATGAGAGCACTTGTTTCTAACGTTGTAAACGTGACACACAGATGAATCTTCCAGTCCATTATATAAGAGTTCTTTCACCGCGTCCTCTGCAAAGCTACTTATACAATTCAGTAAACCTTTAGAAGGCTTCAGCCTGATAGTATCACCACTCCTCACTTGAAAATATCCAGATTATAAATAGACCCTTGAAAAAAGAAATGATCATCGTGAAGATTCAACTCTCAATTCTTTGAAGCCAGCTCAAAAAATCACTATAAACATTCACCAGTCTGTCAAGCTTTTTATTTGCTACGCCCCCACCCCATCTTTTACGCTGCCTCCCGGAGGGTAACGGGAGATGGAGAAACGGGGAGAAAAAAGATAAGGAAAACATTCTTTTTAGCGCACCTTGAATATATCATCCCTCCACTAAGGCGGCTGGTGGGCAACTGGTAATTTGTTAAATTAACTCATTTCCTCTGAATCATTCTTTGTTCCTGAAGGGCCACAGCTCTGTTCTATAAAGAGCCATTAGTTTATAAGTGCTTCTTCAGCATATTCCATTTTCGCTGATGGTATCTGAAATTAACCAGGGTACTGCATCAGCACGTGCAAAGGAGTCACAGGGACACGGACAGTAAAGCCATCCTTACCAAAAGTCACTACTGTACATACAGTTCTAGCTTGTCCCTCGAGAAGGCATCACTTCTTGAATGTGCTGAATGTGTTATAATACTCTCTCAATGGAAACAATGGGTAGTTAGCCATCAAGGGTCTTTAAAGACCCCAAAAGAACAGAGCATAAACTTGAAATTGTGTGAATACCTTCATGCCAAATAGTTAGCAAAATATTCCTGTGTTGGTTCCAAATTTTTATTTATTTTTATTTTTAAAAAATATTTTATTTATTTATTTGAGAGAGAGGGAGAGAGAGCACAAGTGGGGGTGGGGGTGGGGCCAAAGAAGGGAGAGAGAAGCAGGTTCCCCGCTGAGCAGGGAGCCTGACTCAGGGCTTGATCCCAGGACCCCGGGATCAGGACCAGAGCCCAAGGCAGATGCTTAACTGACTGAGCCACCCAGGCTCCCCTGGTTCCAAATTTTTAAAATAGCTTGACTTATTACTATTTCTTTAAAAAAACCAAACAAACATGTTTTGTGTATAAGAACAAATTTTCATTTCTATATTTTCCATCCTGTGAACAGACTGCCCAGAATAAAATAAATTTATTTTATATTTTCTTTACCCATCAATTTACCAGAAGAAAAAAATGCATTCAGAACTGGTTCTGACTTAAGAGTCCCCATCGGTCCCCAAGATCCTGAAAGAAACTATTTTAGAAGAAAAATAGGTAGAAGTAAAGACAAAGTAATACAAATACAGTCATTTCTGTCTAAGTCATAAGATTTGCTTATATGTGGTAGAAAAAATTCTTTTTCTTATTCCAAGTTCTATTGCTACTTCAAAGATAAACAATTAATATTCAGCTGATGACGAATTCAGAGTTTTCTTCCACTTCCTGTCCCTTCCTATTTTTTTTTTTTTTTGAGACTGATAGCAGATGTATAATGAAGTTGGCTTTGTATGTACCTTCATGGGCAGACCTTTTTTTTAGGGCCTATTATTACTGGGGAGGAAACAGACTAATTTTATTTGATCCCGTTACTGATTTTTAGACTTTCAATTTGATGTTTCCGATCCCACTAGAAAAGTCTAGGAATCATCATAATTGTATAACTTTGCATGTGAGTTATAAATATAGTGTTAGAGCCCACACCAGATATTTGTGAAAATAATAAACATTTTTAAAATCATCAACGGAACAGTTCTACACTATCATGAGACAAAAGAGATCAAAGTGTCAGATCATTCGGGAGGTCAAACAGATGAAAGGTGCTTCAACACTAAATAGCATTTATTATAGTTTTCAGCCCCACTCTAAAACAACTAAGGCGATGAGAACACCTGAAGAGTCCAAGGGGTCAGGGGGATCCCCTCTCTGCTGTATATGGTTCTTTTTTTTTTTAAGATTTTATTTATTTATTTGACAGAGAGAGAGACAGGCAGCGAGAGAAGGAACACAAGCAGGGGGAGTGGGAGAGGAAGAAGCAGACTCCCAGCAGAGGAGCCTGATGCGGGGCTTGATCCTAGAACGCCGGGACCATGCCCTGAGCCGAAGGCAGACGCTTAACGACTGAGCCACCCAGGCGCCCTTTTATATGGTTCCTGTTCAGGCTCCAATTGGCCCAGAGTCCTGTCGGGCTTCAGGGACAGACAAGAAGGCTAAAGAGGTGGGGAAATGTCCCAAAGCTTCATGAATTATCTCCAAACTCCCTCCCCTCCTCTGAGAGATGAATTGTGTGAATTATGTAAGAAACTAAAATACAAAATATTTCTGTAAACAAATAGAAAGTATAAACAAATACTATCCAGTTACTGATTTATTGAAGGCAAATCATCATCAGACTCAAGCAAAACCGCACTTTTAGGGCACATTTGGTAATTTCTATGCTTGCTGGAATTCCTGTTGAAAAACCCAGCTGTTAGAGAGAGGGGAAAGAATTAAAAGACAAAAAGAGGACTGTACGATAAATTAAAATGGTTTCAGCAACCTTGTGATTCACCTTCTTTTCTGGATTCCTCCTTTCCTCAAGTTCCAAGAGCTGACTGATAATTTTGCAAGTGAGAATTCACAGTAATTCGTAACATCCATGAATCCATGCTCCTTTGAAAGCTTATCTCTAGAGGCACCTGTGTGGCTCAGTTAGTCGAGTGTTAGACTTTTGGTTTTGGCTCAGGTCATGATCTCTGAGTCATAAGATCGAGCCCCCATGGGGGGCTCTGCGCTCAGCAGGGAGTCTGCTTTTCTCTATCTAGCTCTCAAATAAATAAATAAATAAATAAATAAATAAATCTCTGAAAGCTCATCTCTACCAACACAATCGCCTGAACACAAGTTGCTGTTTATTTCAACAGAGTCACTTGATTTTCCCACATATATGATTACAAGTATGACCATCAGGCACATCTGAACTTAGAATGACACGCTTTTCTCAAGTCCACACGTTTTTCCACAAGCTTCCTGAGAGAAATAAGTGATGATGATGAACTAGAGTCAGTTTTTAGATGTAGGCAGTGTCTGATCAATGCCTTAAAGACAGCACTCGGGACAGGTTTTCCTTAAACATCCATTTCCAATTGCTTTTTTGTGTTATAAGTTACTTTAATTCTTACGACAGGAAAAAATAATTCAAAGGTTTCCTACTTTTGATATTAGGTGTGGAAGCTGGCTCGGTGATAAGAAGGTACTCTTACCAATGAGTCATCCTAGGAGCATACTTGATTTCTGGGAAAATAGAAAATACAATGTGTTGCACTTAAATTTATTTTGCAATGAAGTCTCAAGAAAATGTCACTTACGTGATCTCATGATCTTGGTATCCTGTGTCAGTTTATGGACTTTCAGATTCATCTGGGAAAATTTCTTTTCTTTTTTTTTTTTTTTAAGATTTATTGATTTATTTTGGGGGTGGGGTGGGGCAGAGGGAGAGAATCTCAAGTAGACTCCCCACTAAGTATGGAGGCTGTGGGGCTCCATCTCAAGACCCTGAGATCACCACCTGAGCAGAAACCAACAGTCAGATGCTCAACCGACTGAGCCACCCAGGGGCCCCATTCACTTGGAGAGTTTCCATGTAAGCGGGTCTCTCTGTTATCAAGGTGCACCGCTCATATTTTCTGTTTATTCAAATGAATGAATGGAGCACAGTCAGAATACCTTAAGTCCTCCACAGAAGGTGGCAGGGCAAAAATACAGATATAAGCCAGGAAATGATAACTGATAACTAATTTATATTTTTTGTCAATTTTTGTGGTCACACTTAGCAAACAGAATCCTGCTTAAGCCCATGATATTTAGTTGACAGCTTTGTCCACTTCAAAATAGGTTTTCGTTAAGTTGAGAAATCAGGGATTTAGTGAGATGCAAAACGCTTTGAAAGAGTCAGAATTACTCAACTTGAAGACCACAAAAATTGTATTTTTAAACCACCTTGGTACCCCCTCTATCACTGAATTGTCATTCTTCTGAGACAGATGCTGGGTTTCTTAATAGTGAATATTGGCTAATTACTGACAAGTTATCACTCCTGGCATTCCTGCTTCTTGATTTAAACATAGGGAGTGAATCTCACAATACTAATGTGTGAAAAAAATGATTCTGAATTCTCAAAAGGAAGGGAGGTCTGACTTACTGGAAATTCCGGAGTTTAGTTTTTCTAAAAAGATATGGGATCATTAGTAGGGCGCAGCTGGTACAGCGTGCGACTCCCAGTCTTGGGGGTTATTCACGTAGGGCGTAGAGCTTACTTTAAAAAAAATTAATTAAAAAAAGATACTGGATCATCAGTATACACACAGAGTGAGTACGTGAGCGCACGTGTGTGTTGCACAATTAAGCCAGTGCCTTCTAATCTTACATTTCGGAAAATAGAGAAGATTAGTACAGGATCACGAACGTTACTGACAAAAATCAGGGTGCGCTGAGAAGGCGAATGAGGACCTGATTACACCTGCAAAGCTGAAAAAGACTTCCCAAGGGAAGAGCCATTGATCTAGAACTTGAAGGAGAAGTTAGTAAGTAAGCAAAGGGCCAGGGTGGGGGAGAAGGCAGGAGGTGAGTGCACGGGGTTTTCCGGTTTTCCGAGGAGAGGGCTTGTTTGAAGATCCAAAGGCAGGAAGGGGCATGGCCAGTTCTAATAAGTGAATACGGGTCAGCGAGGCAAGGGACTAAGGGGCAGTCATGGGCTGCAGGAGAAGGCGGATCAAGAACATGCAGAGTCCTACACAAACCTGGTATTTGTTCTTTTAAAAACTGTGTAGTCTTGCTGGAATGAGCCCCGGGTGCTGGTGGGAAGTGACGAATCACTCAATTGTACACCAAAGACTAATCTCACACTGTATGTTAACTAACTGGAACTTAAATAAACATTTAAAAATAAAATGTGTGCACTATATTTACTTCTATAAATGGCATGTTTCTTTTGTATTCTTCCGTCCCTTACCAAGTAACTTATCACACCCTCTGTTCACAGATAACACACGTTAACTCAATTCTTTTAGCTGATAGCCAGGATGAACCCGAGGTACTAATTAGAGTGAGGCTTTATTGTATTTGCGGTGAGAAGGAAGTAGTTGTTAAAAAATTAAAAAGGGAAGTAGATTTTTTAAAGGTAATTCTAAGTTCTATTTGTGTGGTTATATACGGTTTATATAACAGTTTATACACGCATGGGAAGGTAATTAATTTATTTCTTTAATAGAATTTATCCTTAACCTCCCTAATTTGACTTTCTGTTTATGTCAGTTTTGAGTTACATTAAAGCATTCATCTGGTTCATTCATTTCAAAGTACTGCCAAAATTATTTCATCAGTTGTACATAATTGAAATATTTCAGTATTCTTTACTTCATTTCATTAAAAATGAAATGAAAAACATTCTAATAATTTACATATACCTATATACGTGGAACCAACTGTTTGGAATTCATAACCCTTTTGCCAGCTACAAACCCAAAAGACAGATGTACCATTTTAATCAGAGCACCTGCTTCCAAAATGACTTGCATAGCTGGGGGGAGCAGGGAACCGGAAATGGGGAGGAACTGCTGAGGGCTATGAGATTCGTCTTGGGGTGATAAAATGTTCTGGGATTAGACAGTGGTGATGGGTTGCACAACTTTGTGAATATATAAAAACAATGAATTGTATAGAGAGGTGAATTCTAAGGCAATGTGATTTATATCACAATAAAGATGTCAATAAAAACATTTTTTTTCAGTAGCTTGAATGATTAAATCCTTAGAAGAAAAAGCCTTGCGCATCTGAATATTTTCTTAAATACTTCTTTTTCATGTTGATAACGAAACCCCGATACTACGGAGTAAAGATCTGCATAGTGCCATTAGAGCAAAAGTTGAACCATTATTAATATTAGCACATTTCCAGAGAAATGATGGCTCCAGACAGCAAAAGGCAAGAAATTCTAAAAGAATCATCTCAAAAGCTACACTAATCGCATTTACATAGCGACATAAAAAAACAAAAACAAAATTTTGTTCTTTTACAAAGTCCATTTCCCATTATTTTTTTTCAAGTCTCAATATTAAATTACATCTATATTTGACTAAGTTCAAAGATGGTTCATATAACCGGACAACTATCACATAACTCCATTCCATTAAAGGTTCTCTTCTGACGTGTCTGGGAAAGCAGATTTCATCCCTTACAACGGCATTAATCACTAACCCAGGCAAGCTGTTTAACTAATCAGAATCTGGGTCTGACAACTGCTCTAATTTACTGATTCCATTCTTTGTGCCACCATGGGCATACCAAGCCCCTCTATCACTGTCAAGCACAGAACAGGAGAAGGTAGACAACCTTCATTTTTAATGATTACTTAATTAAAGGTAGAGTTACATTTGCATGGCAGTCTTATCCATGCAAAATTACTCATTCATAGTGTCAAACCAACTGACCATAGGATAAATGCACTCATATGAAGTGGGAATCCAAATACAATATACACAGAGAATATGTATCAGTTATTTAAGACAGTTAAACATCCGTGGCAGATTAACTGTGGGTTGGCATTAGGGTCTTTATCCCTGGAAGCATTTATACTGGCAGTTGTGAAATTGTTTGCCAGGAAGGTTTGTGCCTTATTTGTGAATAGATGAGGTAAGTAATAATGTTTCCTTGGTTGATCTCAATGAAGTCCTGTCTGAAAGGACGGGTTAGACTCAATGCCCTCTGGAAATCACTCCTCACCCTAAGATTTTAATATTATATGAAAAGTCAAACCCAAAGATCAGCTCTATGGGTTGTTTTTCTTTTTTCAATCACCTCCACGTCCAAAAAAAGACAGACCAGAAATTCTCTGAAACCAGCCTTAGTAATATACAGTAAGTCACAGAGGACACAAACCGTTCATTGTGCAAAAGCCATCCTGAGTTAAGCTAAGTGGGGGCTTTGCTTCCCTACCCAGGTCTCCAGCTGACCTTCTCCTAGGCCTTTCTGTTGTCATTATCACTTGTGATAGGTGCTCAGGGCTCTTTTATAGGCCCTTTTTCCAAATACTTTCTGCCATCTGTGTTTTTCTCTCCAGTGCAATCAGAGACAGATATCGCTGCTACCATAACACCTGAGAGATGGGCTTATGGTTTGTAGTGCCCTTGCTGGAACATGGGCCCATCACCATGCAGCTCTTGGAGAGCTAGAAAAGCCCGTCTGCCCTCATAACTCTCCTGTAATGAACTTTTCCTATGGTTGAATCACTGATATGTATTTCTTGATGTTCCACTCCTTCTATGCTTCTAGTTTCCAGCTGTTCCTTGAAGGATATATATATATATATATATATATATATATATATATATAGCATTTTTTTTCTAGGTGCTTTACTTTCGTTTACTCATTGAAAATTGCTGTTATCTCTTCAGCACATTGACATCTAACGGACTGCTCCACATGACACCGAGGAATCGCTGAGATAGCCGTGAAATGTGTTTTTCTAATTCATAATAAGTCTAAGCCATAATTCAGATGCTATAAAAAGTAGGAGAGCCATACTTCCCTGATTTGTGAAAATCATACCGGCTTTTGAAATTTATTTTTGTGATACAATTTTACTCTGATTGCCATGTCTTTGGATTGGTCTCCTATTGTTATATACTAACTGGTTCCTGCTCCAATATATATACACTGGAGTCAGGTATCTTTTCAGCTCTGAATTTAATCCACTTTCTCCGGGAGTCACGTAACCGCGTTGAAATTCTACTGCAGTGTGCATTTATCCCAGAGAACCACATCAGCCCCAGGAAAGAGCGTGGACACTGGAAGGTAATTCAACATCATCGTATCCGCCAATAAGAAAGTTGTGTCTCATTTCTGTTTTTTTCCCCCCCAGGTTCTTATATATAGAATAAAGAGGTAAGCCCTTGGAACAAAGCAATTCCCTGATTTACTCAAGCCAAAAATAAACAGTTAACGTTGAATATGATGTGGGAAACATTTAATAATTAAATCGAGAGTTTCTCCGAATTATCCATGGTGAAAATGATAGGCATGGCAAAGCTCAGAGAGATGACTAGTCCAGGAAAGTCCCCTCTGGTGGGCCTCGTCATTCTTCAACAGAACAGACTGCCTCGAGCTCAGCCCACGTGATACTAGTTCAATCTTTCTCAATCCACTTCTACGAAGAACTTGTTCTTTCAGCGCTAATGTTCAATTGAACAACGAAGTCGGTCCCACAGACGGAACTGTCGGCAACATCCATCCAATCTGACCGCTTACAGAACTTCCAGTCTAGGGACCTACATCACGTGCAAAACTCAGACACACGAAACCACCTTTAGAGATGAATTACGTTGTGCTTTAAGGTTCTTGGAAAAGACTCATGAGCCTTTCCTACCTCCCATCTTCAATGAACTCGTGAAAAAAAAAAATTGAAAAACCGGGTATAGGTAAAAGCAGGAAGCACTCCGAGGCTGCTTAATATTATCACGATTTCGGACAGTAAGTCACAGAGGGCACAAACCGAATCATTTTCAAGATCTCGTGAGCTTCATCTAGCAGCCCGGAGTTTACAGTTGGAGGATGGGTTTGAAGTGTCAGTGAAAGGCAACTTGAGAAACTGACGAGGGCTTTTGGTTGAAGAGCAATGTGCTCTTTTTTTCCACTCAGGACAAAGAAATGTAGATTTCCACCACCTAGATATATTTTTCCCTCTCTAAGGTAATTAAGGAACTTTGAAAGTGAAGAGGATCATGACATTATCTAATACGATCCAACTCCTGGGAAAGCTTTTCTGAGACATGAGTAGTCTTTCCATTTTCCTTGTCTCCCCAAGACTGCCGATGTTGATGGCAAGAGTTTTTTTTTTCTTCATATTATATCGTTCAGCGACATCAAGGTCTGTCTTCAAAACAAACAGAAACCTATCTTCATTTCCACCTGGGACCGGGGGTGCAGAGGGGAAACGCATAAATGGAAAGCTGGCAAGCGCTCTTGGAAAGGAGGCTAAGGCATTCTTTTGGGTCAAAATCATCTAATTTTGTGGTCACTTTCATTGACGAGTCAGGCTGATTTTCGGCATCCAGACACTGGCTTAAAATACCGTGGACATTCCTTTGCTTCAGTCTTGGGACTGTTCTGAGTCGTCTGATCATATCCTTATTTGGATATTATTCTTTGATAATAATGGGATACACACTATCTTGCTTCCTCCAATGATCTAAATACTCCCATTTGCAAGCATCTGATTTTTTAACAGATGGCACTTAATAATACAAGCAAAAAGGAGTGGTGCTTGTGATCACGTGGGGTTAATGAAGCTGGAGACCCCACAGGCCCTGCACAGTGCTACCACCCCACCCCAAAGAGCAAAGTGGTCTGTGCTGGGGGGCATCTAAACACCCAACTTCCCATTTACACAATTCTGTTTTTTAGTCCTACAGGGAACATTTTGCCTACAATGACTTCGTTCCCGACTACTCTGTGATGTGTCTACTTCCCGGGTATAGAAGGTGCCATGAGTTTGCTTTTCATTCATTTCTATACTTCCCCATAGACGGTGATAAAGATACAGGGATGTTCTCCAGTTCTGCTTAGCGGCTCTTGAGTTCACAACCTTGCTGGTAAATTGTAGAATCTGGAGATTGACTGGTAGGCAAAAACTTCACCTGCCCTCCCCTGTTGTGTCATTAAGAGCTGGGAAGCACCTGACTGGGAGGCAGGGGTCCAGGCCCCATCAGAGCTGGCCTCCAGGAAAGAGGGCTGGCCCCAGAGCATCCTGAGACACCTGGGTTTGTCTTGTAGGATTTCAGGCAAATAACATATTCTGTCTAGGCTTTCGGGTCCTGATCGGTCACATGAACATACGATACACCCCAAAGCTCTTTTCATTTCACTGCACGGGCCCTGAGTAGTTGCGGTTTGGGGAAATATTATTAGCGTCGTGGGTTGTGTGCAAGTACATTCCCTCTCTCTCTCTCTCTCTCTCTCTCTCTCCCCCATATGCGCACACACCCACACACTCTGCTTGATTCGCAGGATGATTTCTCTGAGACATGACCTAATTTCATTTAGGCTCAGGATCTTGTCAGTGTGGGTCTTCATAGTTGCTTTATACAATTAAAATATGGAATCTGAGACCGGAGCTCAGACTTTATTATTATTAGTCATGCTCAAAAGACAAATAAGGAACTGAACTAGTGCAACGATGGGTCAGCAGGAAAGAAACACAATGAAAAGAGTACTTTTAAAAATGAAGCACCTCACGAGACTAAATATTAGGAATCCTACAATCTCTGAAATGTCAGAACAGTTACATGTCGAAGACTCTTGAAAAGAAAACACGCTTAAATTGGAACGCTCATCTATGGGGAAAAAAACAAAACAAAACAAAACCCAGACCTAAGAATATTGGCAAAGTGTTCAGATGAACATCTGCAATCTAGAATCTGAAATTATGATAATAATTGATACTAGCAAGTGTTGGATATAATTTAGGATGTATCGCTTTAAAATGTGAGTTCTGACCGCATAGATTCTGGGGGTGAGAGGCAGGATGGAAGATTAAGTTACAACCCTCTAACCTTACTGAAAAGAACACACTAGCCTCTACCTGCTAGAATGTGCTTGATGCATAACAGCTAAGAAAGCACGGCTGAAATCAGGCCAAGAGGCTGCTCCTTAGGCCAGACAGGAAGAAACAAAAGGCAGGGGGAAAGCAGACAAGCATGAGGTATGCATCATTACGCACAATTTTTCACAAATGACAATCAAAGAGCAAAGTGGTCTGTGCTGATTCTTCACAAAGAAAGTAGAAAGTCGATGCAGCTAAGCCGTCTTTTACATACTCTTAACACATGGAAGGTATGAATAATGGAAACTCAAGTTTTTCAGATCCACGCGAGCATCTCTGCCCATGTCACAATGGCTCCCTAGAGTTTGACTGTACTGTATCAAATACAGCAGACTGAACAAAGTCATATATACATTAAGCCACAGTTTCTCCAAGGGGAATCAGAATTTTGCAGTTACTTTACACCTAGCACCTGGCATCTAATGATTTCTGAAGTCCAGGCTGCTGGCTGAAAAGGGAAAGCATGCTGGCTCTTCTACCTGCAATGCCGGGGCCGACTATGCCACTTTAGGAATGCGAATTCTTTGAAAACTAAAGTATTCACTTAAAAAGATGTGGCCTATAGAGAGGACAAGTTAGGCTGTCTTTGGAGCTATCACCTCAAACAACAACCCTTTTGCATAATGCAGCTTTGTGTCTCTTCTAGGATTATAGGTCTGTGCAAATAGCAGCCCCACCCCAATCTTCCTTAAAAAAAAAAAAATCATGTCTTGGGTGTTCAGAACACATCAGGACGGCTACCCATAAAAGCCTTCGGTGATAGGGCTCTCCTCTGCATAGACTGTGATAATTCGGTCGTATTTTAAAACCCTGCCGTGTGTGGACGCGGATATGTCGGTGGAATGGCCCCTGACAGAGAAATTCCATCCATGGTGAAGGGGGGGGCGGCAATGGGAGTATAGAAGATGCGCTTATCTCACCTCCTGCCCAGACTTGGTCCCTTGTCCCATGCACTGGGCAGATTTCCTTAAAAGGGGCCACACTGACCTTCAACACTGGGCTGTGAGTCAGGTTTATTAGCAAATGCCATTCAGTCCCTTCCAGATGGACCCTGTTTTCATTATTTTTCTGCAACTTAAAACAGCAAGAGTGATTGGGCCTAAAGTCACCAAAAGGCAAATGTCGTTCACTGCCCATGCAAATATTAAGTCACCTTAACATATGGATATTTCTGTGACCTGCTTTTGAATATAGGTGAGTCTGCCTTAATTTCTCCAGAAAGCTTTCATTACACCATTTTTCCTCCTTAGAAGGGGACTCTCATTCTCTACACCAGCCTTCTGGGGCCAAACCCCAGTTGGAATCTAGAGATGCAGGGACAGACTGTACTAGTCACAGCAGTGCCAGGCAAAGACCCTACAGGACAGAAAATCATGTGCTGGTGGACAAATTGACTTTGCTAAGAGGCTGAATGAAACTGACTCACTCATGATCCATTAGGCAACTGGCTGGCATCCAACAGGCTGGAAATAGCCATACAGAATAAATCTCAGCGTCTGTTGCCGGCAGCCAACTGTGCTAAATTCTCATAGTGTGTGTATGTAATAGGTAGTGTTGACCCCGTCCTGAGAACACTTTAAAACAAAAAAAATTACCTGTTTGAATTTGGAATATACTTAAAGTCATTCTGCATATTAGAATTTGGCCTTGGAAGCTAATTAAGTTATGGAAATAAAGTAGGAAGAATAGGAAAGAGACCTGAAAGGTTGATCTATTTGCCTGTCTTTGATTAGAACAGTGCTGTGTATACAGTGGGTGCTCAATAAAGGCATTTGCTGCTAGCTATGAAGACGACGATGTGATAAAATCAGTATCATTTTTTCCTTCAGGGAGAACAGGATATACATAATTTGCTTTCAATTATCCAAGGCAGAAAGCAGCTCAAGCATTAATACAATAAGTTCCAAGAAGGGCTTCACTAAGTATCTCTTTACACCGGACTTGAACGCAACTCCCTAATTAGTAGAAAAAACACAAATTTATAAATGAATCATGCCAACAATTCCCACAACTTCTTTGCTGTTCTTCCTGTATTTAACTTTAGCAGAATCTCGCTACTTAAAAAGCTACCTTTTTCCAAAGTTTTGATCAGTTAAAACCAAAGCACGTAAACACTTTTGAGAGCTGCTCAACATGTCACAATATCTGTATTCACGAGGATATAAAGCAATTGGTGGTCGCGCCTGGGATTCTCTTTTCTTCGGGCCATTTTCAGATTCTGTTGCCTAACAGCGTGTCTCGCGCAAGGCGGGGCAACCCCGTCCCAGGCAAATGGGTGTGTCTGGGGGGGAATGTTATCAATAAAGAGAAATGGCGTGGAACACAGGGCTGCATTGAATCAGGAAGAGAATGTGCATTTCGCTTTTTAACTTGCATGAAAATGAAGTCTATAGATGGTCTTTTCCTGGGGAGAGAGGGACTACGCTCCATGAATGGATAATGCACAGAAAGAGTTGGAGACACAGAACGACAAAATCCCCCGATTTCCACGTAACCTGCATAAGGATATCCCTCCAACAGTAGTGAGATACTCCTACTAGGAATGTAAGATAAAATAAAACCACCTCGAATTCCTAATTCTTTGGTGATGGCCACCTCAGCCTAAATATTAAGCTCTCTGATGATAAAGGTTCATTCTGTTCAAGGTTACTATTGACATTCAAAAGGGATGTTCTTTCTGTGCTTTCCTGCCAGGCCCACAGAGCTGATCTCGACCTGATCTACAGGTGGCGATTTTAATCCTTCGGAGCCCTCGGTCTTTACACCCTATTACGGCCTCAGAACTTTCGAGCCTAAAGACGATCTCACAGGGCCTAGAATGTTGAGTTAAGTTATGCCACCTATGCTCCTGGGAATGCCGCAAGGACACGGGGCAAACAAGGATGTCTGGAGCTCTGCTGTCCTCGCTGCACACATGGCCAGATGGTGCGCCCGTGTTAAACTGCTGAATACAGTAGGTCCCGTCTGGCTGGCGTAGAGCAGATGTTTTTGTACGGCGCTGGCGTGGGGGAAGGGCTGCCACAGAACGTGAATGGAACATGGGGCCAATGGAATTATGGGGTCTTGGGATCCCAAAGTGACTTCATAAGAGGAAATCTGACTTTATTGTTTAAAAAAATAGGATTTTATTTGGAATAGGCAGGGATACAGATACTTGAAAAATTTTGAAAAGCACTGGAATCTAAGCTAGCAATGAGTACCTAACTACTAGAGCCGGACTCATTCAAGGTAACACTACATCCAGGATCTCGAAGTTGAGGGTGTCTCAAGGTTTGGCTCAGGAAGGGCACAGACATCTCAGACCACTGTTCCTAAGACAGACCTAGAGTCCTAGGTAGACCCCAGAGCCAAATCAGCTTCCTATGGGTTCTCCTCTCCTAAGCCAGGCCACACAGGGATGTAATTCAAGTTATTAAGATGAGAACAGAAGCCAAAACATTTCCAGGGGCAGGAGGTAGGATTAAGTCTAACTAGGCCGTTATCATGACGTGTACGTGAAAGTCCACACTTCCCTCGAGTTTGATACGCATGACCATGAGCCCTATTAATAGTTATAAAGAAGATGTGAGTCTGTTAATAAGATAATGGAATGAAAATATGGATGTAACATTATCACACCATTTCTTTGTTAATAGGTATGTAAGTCTTCACCATAAAAAGACATAATTTAGCTATTAAAAAAAAAAAACACCCATAATTGCAGGTACCCCGTGCTCACTGCAAAACTACAAAAGGCAAACCTTGTCAGGGGAGAAACAGAAGCAACGCCAAGAGCCGATTAGTCACAGTCTACGTACAGTTCTAGAAGCAATCTTTGCTCGCTCTTTGTGTTACTTGCAAATATTAGCAAAGAAAGGTAATTTTTTTTATCATGTCCCATGTATGGAGAAACAGTACACAGTCCGTGAATTCTTCCTTTTTGCTGTGGCTAGAATCCCAGCGTTATCTACAAACGGCCAAACGCCCGCGTCCACACTAGAGAAGCAGATATCATGAGAACCTGCGAAGCGAAAGATCTTATCGTAAAAATTGTTTCAAATTCTACTATTTGATCAGAAAAACTCCAACTACACAAATAATAGGCTCACTTTTTCTTGGACAGCTATCCAGTTGGCTGTACGGTTGCTTTTTCAGTCATATCAATCCCTTTGGGTATTCGAGATACTATCTTGCTTTTCTTGGCTGCAGCACTCCCTCTTGGAAAACATCTGGGCCACAAGGCACATGTTGTGTTTGAGATTATGGTGTGACGGCCCTAGGAGGCTGCCTAGAGCCTAGACAATACAAGAACAAATGTGATGGCAGAGTAATTCAACATTTCAAATGCCTAACAGATGAACCAGCAACAAGCTATGGTCAGGAGTACAATAAAAACAGGGGCAAAAATTCACGGAGAACCCAACTGACCTGACGGGGAGAGAATATTTATTTATCTTTATTAGTTAAGCACCTAAAGCAACGATTGTTGTAATAACTTAATAGGTAAGTTAAATAATTGTGGAGAAACTGTCACTCGCATTACACGGGGGCAGAATTCTGGGGCTTGGAGAAAAGATGTTCTGGGAGTTTTACCAGGCAGTGAATTCCTTGCCTATACAGATTTGGGATTCATTCATAGTTTGGCAAATAGTTTTTGGTGCCTGTACCGCACAAGGGGTAGGATTGAGCCAGGGTGGGGGGCAGACAGGTAAAGAGTAAAAGTAAGAAATGGTCATGATACCAGGATTTTTGTCTTCAAGAGTTTACTGTCTCATAAGAAGAGTAAGGCAAATTAAAAAGCAAGACCTCTTTAAAAGCTGCTTTTGGCAAATCCCCGCAGCTGGGATGAAGGCGGTCTTATTCCATGCTTTGAAAGACAGGTATGATGTTAATTATTGGAAACTGGTTGTGGGGCAAAGCTTTCTAGGTGGGGTGAGTCGCCCAGGTGAGAAAAGCCACAAGGTATTTGGAAATTATAATGAACACTTAAGGGCCGCGTATCTTAGCTCTCGGCTGAAATTTTCTATGTATTTTAGACACAATCCTTTCTTCTGTTTTTCTTTCATTAAAAATATCAGTAGCCTGATGCTGTGTTTTGGTCGCTCATGGTTTTCTCTCCTACACGCCATTGAAGCGAATTCCTATTTTCTTTGAAAGAACTAGCCAGGATGGTAGGGATGCCCACTCCTCTTCCCCTGCCGCAGCGATGAACGCAGCCCCCTCGATCTTGGCCCACAGGCCTGTGGGCTACCGCGCACTCACACGGAGCTCAGAGGATCCCAGAAGGAAGTGATAGAAAGAGAAAGACTGTTTGGGGTGGCGGTGTGTGCTAGGTGCCAGACGCTGTCCAAGTGCTTTACGCAGAATAACTCATCTAACCTTCACATTTCTGTGATTTCAGTGTTATTTTTTATCCCCATTTTCAGGATGAGAAGACTGAGACCCCCAAACATTAAACTGTCTAGGGCCACATAACTAATAAGGAAGTAGAGGCACGAATGCAACCGAGGCAGTTTGTGTGCGGCCTTTAACCACGTCATAAGACTGCGTGTTATCAAGACGCGTCAGCAAGAGTGGAAGCATAAACCATGTAAAAATCCCATTTCTAAAAGCAATGATATCAGGGCTCCTCCTCCCCCAAACCCTTGGGATGGATTTTTTAAAAAATAAGGTCTTTCATTCACATGTTTTGATAATACAAGTTCAGCACGATTACCACTAAAAAAGGCCAACTGTCAAAAAGGCTCATCTGTACTCTTAAGGACCCCCAAGCTGCAGGCTGACTCCAGCAAGGATTATTTTAAATTGACCGATTTGCTCCACCTTTCACAAGAAAAGTCTGTGGCTCGGGCCTAGTGATGTTCTCATGATTGTCATGTAAGGAGCAATAACCACTCCTAGATGAATTGTGACCGTCTCTCCAGGCCCTCAGACCCATGTCCCCGCCTGAGAGGATGACAATCTCAGCTAATGGTTTGGGGCCTCTTGGTTTCCACTGGTCATGGATCATCTGCCTAGTCTGACAACCTCCTTAATAGCTCTTCGTCCTCACAGCGTGTTAGGTTCATGCTCAGCTTTGCTAATCCCATATGCGGCTTCCGGTTTTTTCCTTTGTTCTTTTTCCTTTTAGAACCGCTTCAAGTGACTAGCTGATAGTGTTCTAATCCACGCCTGCCTCCATCCACCCATCCATCCACTCATCCCTCCATCCATCATCTCTCTGCCCACTTTCCTCTTCGAGTAGCTTGCCTGAAATGCTCACAGTTGATACCAGGATAATCTTGTTGCACCCTTTATCGAAATGTGGTAACCACGACGTATCTGAGATATTACCAATTCTTTGTAGCTTCTCTTGTCTCCTTTTCTAGCTCATGATCCATATTACCTTTTTTTTATTAATAGAGAGTGGTATGCTGCAGATGACTGGATGTGGCTGATATATCTTTATATGGACCAAGAGGATTTTTAAAAAAGAAATATCAACAATCCCAAGACTCCTGAATCTAGTATTCACTCAAGGGTAAAATTATAAGGAATTTAGCAGCTGGTTCCGCAGGGGCTCTTGCATCCAGATTCGAGACACAGGGTTAACACAATTCAGTTCCTTACTGCAGTGGTAACCAGCTATACTTCCTGTCCCCTGTGGCATCACTGTAGCCTCAATACCAAGTGATCTGTCTCATGTACCACTGTGAACCTGGCCCATAAATTGAGCACATTTGCTTCCGCCTAATATGAGTCATCGCTGGACGCTCCCAAGCACAGAGCTGGTCTGCCTGCCAGTCTCTGGGGCTTTCTCAGTTAGATGGTTGTCAGTGCGTTACTGGAGAGCCGGCCATTCAACTCTCAGGACAGCTGTGTCACTCACCCCATGGAATCGGAGGCTCTTCCTTGAAAGCAGGGAACCAAGTTTACGCTGCTTTCCCCGTAGCTCTTTCTAGCTCTTGCAGTCAAGGGTGCCTGTGTCTGAGGGAAGGACTCTTACACCTTCTGAGTTATTCTACACCTGGAGGTTATCACATGGGGAACCCATCCATGTGCTAACTCTTTGCCTGCTGCTCCATTTCTGACTTGGCTCATTGTAGTGTGGGCCCCAAAATCTCATTTAGCCTTCATTTTGGAGACTGTTTTATTGTTTCTGGACTTCCTCAATCCTTCTTTCATGTATCATCTCTAACGTAATACAGAAAAAAGCCATTTCCTTTTCTTTTCCTTGCCTCTTTATTTGGTTCTGAGTTCAGACTCATTCCTTTCTTTTTTTTTTTTTTTTTAAAGATTTTATTTATTTATTCGACAGAGATAGAGACAGCCAGCGAGAGAGGGAACACAAGCAGGGGGAGTGGGAGAGGAAGAAGCAAGCTCATAGCGGAGGAGCCTGATGTGGGGCTCGATCCCATAACGCCGGGATCACGCCCTGAGCCGAAGGCAGGCGCTTAACCGCTGCGCCACCCAGGCGCCCCAGACTCATCCCTTTCTTTCAACGTCCCAATATAAGTTAGGTATATGGCTTGTAATCCTAGGTTGTTTTGTTCTCCTTCGCCCCTTCCTGTCCCCCCGCACCCCCCCCCCCCGCATGTTTTGGCTCCTTAAGGAAAGAAACAGAAAGGAGTCACACCTGCCACAGTCAGGGAGACAGCACTAACCAGAAGGATGAAACCAGGGAGATTTTGTAGCCTAGACTGGATCCTGGTAAAAAATATTTAAAACAGCAATTATAATGACAAAAACACGGATCTTTCCTCTATGCTATAATTTTATAATAAATCTGTTTTGGAGAGAATACGTCAAAATTACAGAGAAAGTTACCTATTTCTAAAATTTAAAAACCTGTAAATTAGGCTTTCAGGCAGGGTCAAATTCTCATGCCGAGTGACTCATTTCCTTCAGGTTCTCAAGTTAGGTGATTCCATTTCTGTAGGATTACTCCTGTATGTCCTCAGATCCCCTTGCTCTTACGTCCCTTTTGGAGGATGCCTTCCTCATGCACCACTCTGAACTTGGTTCCTAAATGTAACACATTCCTCTGAGTCATCAATGGGTGCCATGAAGCAGAAACACTTTCAGTGTTCCTTGTAGAGACTTTTTTCTTATTATTTTCAAGTTGAAAAGTAGTTTAGAGATGCTGGAGACTAATCACTGGCAAACTCTATCTACAGCCCATGAGTAACATATTTAACTATTTTCAGAAGCAATTCGCTAGAGAGGATGACCGAATCAAAATCTTAGAAGTCTAGGGGTCAAAATCAGAATTGGCTTATGGTGAACGGAGACGTGGAGATCTGGACATGGAGGGAAAGGTGTTTGGCTGTGTCTGAAAAACCGCCTCCAACCCAAGATTCTGACAAATCTTCATGACAGAAGGAGACCTCGCTCACTTTCATTCTACTTAGGAATCACTGACTTAGACCAAGTTCCTACAAAAGAATAAATTAAAGCACAACGAGGCTATGACTCCCAGAATGTGATTAAACCGGGCTTAGTGGCAGAGCTGAAAATGGAATTCAGGCTTATCGACCCCCTAGTGAAATCATTTTTTTTCCCCTATAAACCTTGCTGTTAGTTTGTCCTGATGCAAAATTTTTAGTATTGAAGAATTTAGACTTGGGATATGGTTCAAAATCTGTGTAATTCCTCCTTTATAGGTCCATTTCTTGTGGTGATGTAAATGTTCTATACCTTGATGGAATCAATGGCAACACCCTGCTTGTGATACTGTACTATAGTTTTGAAGGATGTGACCACTGGGGGACATGGTAAGGAGTACATGGGATTTTTCTGTATTATTTCCTACACCTGTATGTGAATCTGTAAGTATCCCAAATTAAAAAATTAACTTTAGTAAAAAAAAAAAAACGTATTTAATTATCAGCTGATTCACCTCCAACCAGGGTAAATGCATGTATTTCTCTGAAAAGGTCAGCAGTGTCAAAGCTGTCAAAACTTTATACCACCTACCTAATTAACTCTCTGCTCTTATAACTAATTTACTGGGTATTTCACAATAAAACGTTCAAATTGATGAGAGTTGTCAAAAGAAAAAAAAAAATCAATGTTAAGCACTTGACTAACACTGCCTGGTCGAATTCGAGAATGTCAGGAAGGTTCGCCCCGTGCATATTTGAAGACGCTGTTAATTATCAAAAAGTGGTGTCTCAGAATTACTTCCTCAGATAATCTCTCTCATTCCTTTCTTAATAATAGAAAGATATATAAAGAAAGAAAGAAAAATAAGCACAGAAGATGTAGATATCTCAGTTCCATTAAAATGTAAGTCATCTTATCCATACAAATAACTTGGCAGCACCAATGAAAAGGTAAGCTCTGCCAAGAACACTTCCCTTCTTACCTCTATTTAAAAGTGGAATACCTCTTGAGAAAGCAAAAAGAACATCATCTTATTTTGATGAGACAGATGAAAAGCAAAAATCGCAGCAATCAAATATTCTCTGAAGTAAAACAATTCTTTGATCGTGGGTGACGTTGAAGGAGGTCTCAGAATAGGCATGACAAACATCACAGTGATGTTATGCGCCTTCTGGTTCGCTCCCTTTGTCCCTCTGACCTAGGGATTCTAGAATTCATTTCCACTCAGGAAGCAAATTAGAAGAGCCCAGGGTTTTGTAAAAGGAACGCAGACCAGGTTTCTGGCTACAGCGCACGGTAAGTCCGCAGAAGATGCTAGCACTACCTGAACTCATGTAATCAAAACATAACAGCATTTCATTAACGTAAATTACAAGGGTGACAGGAGGGACTGGCGTCAGAGGGTCTTTTCCTTCTAACCCTACAAAGTGGGGAGGGCTGGAAGACTTCCCTGTGTAGGAAGGAGGGGAGACATTAAGATGAATTAGAACAGGGCAACCCTTCTCCCGGGAGCATTGTGGGCTCCGATAAAACACGGATGGCAGATCATCGAGTCTGAGTATCTATTGTGAATGACCAAACAGGATCCTATTTTTGTCTTCATGAAAGCAGCTCTGCCTAAAACTACTTTCAGCTTGTTTGGAGGTTCCTCACTTCCCATCTCTTTTGTTCCAGCGACTGCAAAGTTGAGGCCAATTTGCCTTTAGAGTCAATTTCCAAGACTGACACTGAATCCTTCTGCAAACGCTTTTCTTAAATCGTGCTCTTCTGCAGCTCTCAGACTCCCTGACGGCTCTATAGCCTGCGTTTCCTTGCTTTATGGCAACTTGCATCAACACAAGCCCTGAATACCGTCAACTACCATAACACACGAAAACAAAGAGTAAATAAACATGGAAATGACTCTGTTGGCTCCTGGTCATAAACGCAGAAACGGCGAGGTTCTCGAGTTTGCCGGCACTTAACAGCAATATGTTTTTCCGTGGAGCGGATCCAAAAATTTGAAGCTAATCTTAAAAAGTCAGAATTCTTGCATGCATAAACAAAAGCTAAAGCCTTTAACCAACAGATGTAAATTAAAGTTGCCTGCTCGAACTGGCTGTGAGAATATTTATTATTATCAAGATAAAAGGTTACATATAAATTACACTAAAAGTATAGTTGACATTGCCATGAAGCTTTTTTTTTTTCTTCTTTTTTTCTCGTTCCAGAGTTTATGAATTTCCTTAGGTATTTGTCAAAACGCGCGCTTTATAAATCGGTGTAGGTAAGGTGCATATTTTTATTCTAAACTAAGTTACGAGAAAGGAGAGTTTCTTAAAGAAGAGCGATAAGTTTTCCTACATAAATTTCATATAAGTTACAGATTTACAGCAGTTTTCATTTCCACAAGCCTTACCATAACTGTTTATTATTCTAATATTTTGTACATGGAAAAGTAAAAACAGTATACACTGGGGAACTGGCACCTGCTGCCCTCCCCATGACAACTGGTAGAGTTACTCCGAGTGGCAGAAGAGACTTCTAGATAGCTCTGTAGCATAGATTTGACTTCTAGAAGAGAACCAACGTACGCTGAAAAGTAAAAGCAGGCATGAGAAGCACGTATTACACTACTAATGGTACGTTACAGGAATATTCTCCTCACGACTAAGTTTTAACAAACTTTAAGCATTGTAAAAATCTCTTTTTAGTTACGTCATATCAGAAACCATGTGTCTGTAAAACTATACATCGAAAACAAAATTCTTTTTTTTTTTTTTTTAAGATTTTATGTATTTATTGGACAGAGAGAGAGACAGCCAGCGAGAGAGGGAACACAAGCAGGGGGAGTGGGAGAGGAAGAAGCAGGCTCCCAGCGGAAGAGCCTGATGTGGGGCTCGATCCCAGGACCCCAAGATCATGCCCTGGGCCAAAGGCAGACGCCCAAAGACTGAGCCACCCAGGCGCCCCTGAAAACAAAATTCTAATGTGGTAGTGAAAACTCTTTCTTTGCCCAAACTGAAAAAAACCAAAAATACCCCAAAAAACACCTTATTCAGAGAGGAACGGAATTACTATAATTTTTAACACAGGTATTACTGCTCCCATTATAACGGTAGAAATACAGAAGCAAAACAAAGCTTAGGAGACTCCTATTTGGGGTATTCTTCTTCGGGTTTATTCATTATTCGTTAGCCTACTATTTCCATAAGAACTCCATGTCCAAAAGTAAGTATGTACTCAAGAGAAAAAACAAAACAACACAAAACACCACGGGCAAGCCTTTCGAGAAACTGTTAGACGTACAAGCAGGCTACAGTCACGCAGGACTTCTCATTCTTATTTTTGCTAACGTGCTTCGTGAATCTCCAGGTATAGAAACCAACTGCCCAACTGCGCCCATGAAATGATCCCCCCTCCTTCATTTTTTTTCTTTTTTCCTGTAGTTTACCTATTCACAGCCGCTGGATTCCACTAAATTCATTTTTTGAAATCCTTAGATCACAAAATTGCTCCCTAACTAATGAGGATATTTTCTGCCTTGGGTTGTCATTTTTAATTTGATTCCTCCAATTAGCGTTCTACATTAAATATTTACTACTTGCCCAAGTTCAGGCCTCAAGGTTGGCTACAGACCATGAGAACTGGAATGAAAACAACAGTGGGCTTGAGGGCACAGCTGAGGGGGAGGTCGTTTCTGCCACTAACAGGCTCTGTGGCTCGGGGGAGGGTTTTCAATCCCCGCAGACAGCAGTTTTCTCATCCAATGTAAGGAAGTTCAGCTAAAAATCTCTGTGGCTCTTCCCATGTGATTCTTGTAATAGTCAAGAGCATACAGATGTTCCCAAGGACGTATTTATTTATCCAGTCAATGCCTGGCAGTTAATTAATCAGTGGGTGTAGACCAATAGCTTTCCCATATTATCCAGATTTCTCTGCCAGGATTAGAAGTGCCACAAACAGGATATTAAAAGGCAAAATAGGATAATTCCGCTTCAGAATAAATACTTTCTATAGGTAATGTTTTTAATAATAAACCAATTCTTGACTGGTGCTTGGTGAAATCTTACATTTCTTATCTATTTTCACACCAAGGTTACTGTATAATTCTCAATAACATGGATCTTACATGATCATACATTTTTTTCCTAAGAAGCATAATGTTCAACAGTGTCGCACATGTGTTATAAAAAAAAGTGGTATTTTTTCACATTACAAATTAATTATTTTCTCAAATACACTAGGATCTGTTCAAGTCTATTAGCTTGGACTGAAGAAAATATAACCACATCTAATAAGGAAGAATAATTACTCAGAGCAAGGTACCACTAGTCAGTTACACGGTACAAGAATAACTAGCTACAAAGTAAAAAAAGAACACGAAAAAGGAGAAAAGCCACTTGTTACAAATCCACCTGACTTTCATTCCTTTGATTCCCTGGGATCAGGATCTAGGTGTATGATTCTAGATATAAATTAAAGAGGCAACGGCTATTACGGACTCACTCACAGGATTCGGTGTTCAACAAATTAATGGAATGACCTGTGAAAATGAGCTGACAATCAACTGAAAACCAAAAAAGGTTACTTTTAGGAAGACTTAAAAAAAAAGTGGAGACAAGTAAAAAGATGGTCCAGATGCTAATGAGAGAGAGAACGGTCTCTGCTACTGCTGGTATTGCTGCTATTACTGGAAGTACGAGCAGTGCACCTGCTATTATCTCCCGACTTCACTGGCATCCTGTCGCCGCACAGAGGAAGCACGTCTTTTTGTTAGCTTGGCATGAAAGGTAAATATGATGTTCTCGGTTTTTAAAACTTTTTTAAAAAACACATTTTGAACTGGTAAAACACAGCAGGGCACTCAAGAACATGGTCATCTGCCTTCCACAGATGATTTCAGGAGGGCCATCTGACCGGGACTCTCCTTAGCCTGAATCTCTCTCTCTTTCTCTTTTGACACCACAGGTCCAAAGGTGGTAAATGGAAGACAGAAGAACTCAAGATCTTATTCTGGCACATTATCAAATGCTTCCGGTCACCAACTGGGGCTTCATGAATTCAGTTCACATGAATGTACTATGGCCTATGCTAGTTCTTTTTCTCTTTTTTAAAAGATTTTATTCATGTATTTGAGAGAGAGAGAGAGCACGAGCAGAGCAGGGAGGGGGTGGGGAAGGGGCAGAGGAAGAAGGAAAAGCAGACCCTCCACTGAACAGGGAGCCTGACAGGGCCTGGGTCCCAGGGTCCTGGGATCAGGACCTCAGCTGAGGCAGATGCTTGACCAACTGAGCCACCCAGACAGGTGCCCCTCTTCGTTCTTTATTTAGCATGATTGGAAAGAACCTAGAGATGGCTGTAAAGAAATCATTTAAAAGACAGAAAATCAGTTCTTATGGATATTAACGTATTGGGATTTTTTTCCATGAAAAGAGATAGTAAGTGGAGAATCAATGACTATTTGCAAGCTTATGAAGTGTAAGCATCTGAAAAAACAGTAAACTGTCCATTTACATGAGAAAGAACTGAATTATAAAGTTCTTCTACCCGGTAGAATGAAGGGCAGTATTCACGTTTTAAGTTTTAAACATTTCCCTTTGGGGAAAACACATTTATATTTACACTCTCGAAGTATGTCATTTTTTTTTTTAAGATTTTATTTATTTATTTGACAGAGAGAGAGACAGCCATCAAGAGAGGGAACACAAGCAGGGGGAGTGGGAGAGGAAGAAGCAAGCTCCTAGCGGAGGAGCCCAATGCGGGGCTCGATCCCAGGATTCCGGGATCACGCCCTGAGCCGAAGGCAGACGCTTAACGACTGAGCCACCGAGGTGCCCCACGAAGTATGTCATTCTTATACAGCCTGTCCAGTTAATCTTAGTAGGGTGAATGCACCGATCGCCCCTGAGACACGGAACAGCACAGAGCCTCCAATGCTTATCCTGTTAAGTTCAGGTTTTTCTTTCTTTTTTTTTTTTTTTAGATTTTATTTATTTATTTGACAGAGATAGAGACAGCCAGCGAGAGAGGGAACACAAGCAGGGGGAGTGGGAGAGGAAGAAGCAGGCTCATAGCAGAGGAGCCTGATGTGGGGCTCGATCCCATAACGCCAGGATCACGCCCTGAGCCGAAGGCAGACGCTTAACCGCTGTGCCACCCAGGTGCCCCAAGTTCAGGTTTTTCAACCTAGCATCTCAAGGGCTTTACAATGAGACCCAAACTATGATGGCAATCTTACCTGCCTCTCCATCCCTACATGTGTTCTTTGCTTGAAATGACCTATAATCCTGTGATGTGGAAATCTGACGGCACTGTTCTACCTCTGAAACTGAAGGCTTTTTCCACTCCACGCTGCTTTTTACTTTTAAAAACTGTACCGTGCACTCCAAGGTCTCCCTTGACTTGTCTCACCAGATACGATACTGTGTGCGGAGCATTCATGTTCTCTCTCTTGCTCTTCCCACGTGGTGCTGTAATGTTCTGAACCACTGAGCGACACTGCATTGCCCACCGAACTACCAAGAACGGCCGAGGGTTCTGCAGGGCCTCTCTCAGTCGTCTGGAGTGTCCGAGGCTCTTTCAGGGCATGAAGTCTCACTCTTATTCTCTTTGTTCAGGTTTTCCTGGAACAGTTCAGTGTTACAGAGCACAGGGGCTCCGGAAGCAGACTGCTTGGGATCTACGGTTTCCTAGTTCGGGTAAATCTATCTCAACTAAAAGAGGAACTAGGTCAGTATTAGAGCCTACGTGGGTGGTTATGAGGATTCAATTAGACGACATATTTCAAACCCTCAGAATTGGCCTGACATGTAAGTAAACAAGCATGCCAGCTTTATTAAACGGAAAAACTATCTCAAAATATTTTAAATACCAAAAGCTCACTTGTTGTATACATGGCTTAGGTTCAGGTAATCCTTGACTATTGACTATTTCGTGCTTGCTTTGTGCATTTTCGTCGGTAGCTGCAAATTTAATAGATAAATATTAAATGATGAAGGCAGACTGGCCTTAAGCAAACTCACAGTATATTCAATTTTGAAGAAAAAGGGCAAAACAAAAAAATGCATAAATGTTATGGAAGTCAGTTACAGAATACAGCTTTAAATAGATGCAATGCGGCTTTGAGATGTTTACTTCTTTGGGGTATAAGTCTATTGTTTGACTTTTGTAAGTTCAGCTTTTAGATCCCTTTTTAGATGAATATAAAGTATTGCTATTTGTATTTACTGGCCTACCAGTAGGGGCTAAACAGGATGCTAGCTTGGATTTCTTCCAGGCTTGTTATATAATTTGACTTAGTAAAACAGATTAAACTCATCAGGAGCCCTGAGTACTTGTGTTATGGGTGATCATGTGAAGATAGATGAATATAAAAAAGGTGATTTTTTTCCCTAGTATGTAAATAACGAAGACATAGATAAGTTAATGTAAAGTACTGAAAATTAGATATTTAAGTTACAGTGTTGAAACCCTAAATAGTTATCAACGCTGCTTAATGCACATGAATGGGTTTCTTAGTAGAACATAAACAGTATAATTTCCTAAGGTTCCAAGTCACCTATTACCTATAAAAAAGAATTACACTAATTTCGATGATTTTAAAGGGAAAACTTTCCAGTGATTGTCCCTCACAGCACACTTTACCTATAACTGACTTTTTCAAAATGTTAAATCTAACACCTTAAATTTCATTTGATCACAATTTTCATTAATATATACACTTCCAAAATACGGCACCTTGTGCATAGTAGGTCCTCCCTATATATTCAAGTATGTCTCCACTCTGCATCATGTTTATATTGTTTCTCTCTTCTTACACTGAGGATTTGAGATCAAACATTTAATTCCTGGCAAATATTTTGTGATGTCTTTCAAGTCCCTACCACATCTGCATAATTGCCTTTAATGAATGGGTCACTGTTTTCACGTCATAGAAATTGAAGTCCTCACGCCTGCTTACTTTCAGGTGGTTAGTTTCCTAGAAATGTCCTGAATTTGCATGAATCATAGCATTTGTATGACAACAACATACCAAGAGCTAATTATTATGAAACTCTGAAACTTGAAAACATGAAAAAAAAAAACCTTGAAACTTGAAATATATCTACAAATGTTTTTCAAGCACTTGGGAACGTCTGTTTTGTTTTGCTTAATAATTAATTCATCCCTGTAAAATGGAAAGGTGCTGGCATGAATATATTCTTCATATAGGTCTATGCTATTTCGCTGTACTTTATAATTTTAACACATTTGATTATCTTCAGTTCCCAGTTCATAAGTAAAAAAAATGTGATACAATAGGAAAAGATGCAGGAGAAGGAAGAGGACACAGTGAATTAGGGTTACGATACGATTTCTTAAGGTACAGCACTTCATTGTGCCTTACAAAAAAGTTTAATGGTGGCCCAAGGGAACAGATACAGACCCTTCCGCTTGACTGTGGCATGCTTTCTGATTTCCCCGTCTAAACATATCATCACCGATTGTATTTTACATTTGGTTACTTCTTTTCCAAAGCAATTTTCCATAAAATCCACTATGCAGATTATTAGAAAACCTGAATCACCAGTATATGACAAGACCAACATGGTCTTCATTTGTACTGCTGATTCCTACGCTACTCCCTGAAAGAAGGGGACCTTCCAAGTAGCTGCGTTGGCCAGAATTATTTAATACAGAGGAAAAGAAAGAAAATGGGCTTTGCAATCAGGTCTGATTTTCCATGTTTGGCTTCATCATTTATTAACATTGTGTTCTCATGCTTGGTATGTAATAGCTTGGATCTTTGAGTTTCTCATCACCAGAATAAGGACAGTAAATACCGAGTCTTTTATTGTGCTATTTTGAAAAGTAGAAAATACATAGGTAGTTAATTCATTTATTAAGCACAGTAGATGTTTGGCATAGAAAGTAAGTAAAAGCAGGCTTCTATCCTCCCAAAGAAGCTTATAGTCTAGCACAGGGAGACAAATAATGACGTATACCAGCAGTATAGCAAACTCTGGTAGAGGGCACACTGGCAATGAAAAGGCAGTAATGGTAAATTCTTCCTGGGGGAAAAATACCAAGAAAGGTTTCAGTAAAAGTTATCTTTATCTATCTTTTTTTTTTTTTTTTAAGATGTATTTATTTATTTGAGAAGGAGTGAGAGAGACAGAGAGAGCTTGAGCCAGGGGAGGGGCAGAAAGGAGAGAGAATCTCAAGCAGATTCCCCGCTGAGCACAGAGCCAGACGTGAGGCTCAATCTCACAACCCTGAGATCATGACCTGAGCTAAAATCAAGGGTCAGATGCTCAACGGACTGAGCCACCCAGGTGTCCCAACCTTTAGCTATCTTAACAAAGATTCAGTCTTGGCATCAATAAACGGTTACCATTGTTGTTGTCATGGTATCATAACATCCGTCTCCGTGAAGCAAAATCCTTGATCTGTCTCATCAATGGCTGAGTCTACCTGTTCCTAGAGATCATGTTCTCATAGGGGCACATTAAATGAGGCTTGCACACTGGATTCACTGAATTACGTTGTGCAGTAAGTTGTGTAGGGTGAACCAGTGACACCACCTGCCTGGGACTTTCTTGGTTTTACCACTAAAAGTCCAGCATCTCCAGCAAGCCCTCCATCCCGGTTTTAAAATGGAAAACCCCTGTGCTGGGAACTCCCCCAGTCCTGGGCAAACAGGAAAAACTGGTCACTCTGGATCTATGGTATTGGTTAATATGGCTTCAATTAGTGGATTTACCATTCTACCCACAGTGCATTCATTTTGAAATGTGGAACTGGAGATGATTTCTAGTCAACCAACCATCAGACACATTAGTAATAACCTTTTATGAAGGATAAGGTCAATAGGTCAGACACTATACCCAATTCAACTCATTACCTTCATAGTTAAATGTAATCAGAGGTAAAACTGAAGGATTAACAAAAAGGGGCAATGTCATGGGTTCATTTACAAAATGACACAACTCCTCAATGTCTAAAGTAATATGTTATTCTATCACTTTGAAAGCAATCAAATTTTCTTTATTTCTAACCAATTACAAAGGAGTAAGGTAATAAGGATACTTAGCTCACAGGAGTAAACATACTTACAAATTCATTAGCAAAAATTCCCTTCATTCTGATCAAATGAGTGTATCTTTACTCAAGAACATTTGAACTTATTATTTTGCTTTCAAGGAAGTGAATATATGAGAGCAGAGAAATAGATCGGGGCTACAGTTTAGCCACTGTCCATTGTATGTTGAATTAAAACCATATTAGCTGACTTGACTTGTCAGCTTCTTAAAAAATAAATATCAGATTTTGGTAACAAGTATCCCAAAAGTCAAATTCTGAATAGTAGTGTGGTATCTTATAATGTAGAGTAAATTTATATTATACTACAGTGGAAGGAAAGGGAGAGGAATATATTCAATTTGTCACTATATTAGGGTAAAAATTAAAGTGGCCTTTTGGAGAGAGCTAAAGACTTAATTCTTTTGAGAAAGACAACTAAATTTATCATGCTAAGATGATTACTGGGTCATAAAAGAAGGGTATGGACCTCTTTCTAATTTTAAAAAGTTATATATCATCTATAACATTAAAACTATCTAGAGAAGAGTGGCGAGGTGGCTCAGTTGGTTAAGCATCTGCCTTTGGCTCAGGTCCTGACCTCTAGGTTCTGGGATCCGGGACCCTGTCAGGCTCCCTGCTCAGCAGGGAGTCTGCTTCTCCCTCTCTCTCTCTCTGCCCCTTCCCCCTGACCCCCCTTGTTCATGCTCTCTCTCTCTCAAATAAATAAATAAAAAAAATTTTTTTAAAAAACTATTATCTAGAGAATAAATAGGTACTATATATTGTTAAGAGTTAACTAAACTATTAATGAATGCATTTAAATTACTGGTATGTATAGCTCTTGAATTCTGGAAACTACTATGGGTGCAGAACATTTCATGTTCTACATATAAAAATAAGCATGAATATACAAGTCAGTCTTCATTTGCCTATAACAGAAAACCTTATAATCTAACAGTAAAGATATTTACTTTTTCCTTTTCTATGTCAATTTTATCCTTCTATTTTTCAATTTTCATCCTACTCAAGCAGCTGTCGGTGTTTAATAGCTTCTCCCCCCCCACTCAATTCACCAATCAATTTCACCTTTTTAATCCCGAGCTATTAAAATTATAGAAAGATCGCTTGCCATAGAGATTTAAAAGATACCGTATTCAGCATGTGTTAACTTCACACTAGTCCGTTTGCTGCACACGTGACAATCTCTTCCAAATGAAGTAATGAAAATGGTTATCTACTTCTTGTCCCCACCGGTAAACTAACATTAATTAATTTCACCAAAGCCTGGAAGTCTAATTTAACCTCCTTTATTCGTATGTTAATTGCTTGGAAGAAAGTGAAACGATTGAGACAGGAGCTTATTTCGAAAGCCTTGCACATAATGACAATATTTCTGACACTCATTAAAGCTGACCACCATATAAAGCCAGGGATGAGTACTTTAAAGAACTATGAATTGGACTCAAACAGAGTAAGAAAGTCTACACCAGTTTAAAACAAGGCTAATAGGGGGAAAAAAGTCTACTTAATGTAGGCTACAGGACCAACAGCCAAAATACCTGATACTGACAGCAATGTCAGACCACAGGTGACATTTACATTGTGATTTGTCTCTGCTTCCCAAACCTTAGGCACATTCTCTGTCTTCCCCTACCCCACCCTTTTTAAGTAGTCTCATTCAGAGAGGTGGCTTAGAGCCTGAGCTGAAAAAAAAATCTAATGAGATTTTCATGATGGGCTGTTGTGAAATGTGAATTTATGTTCCACTTGACTTGAAAAGAATTTAAATATAATTTAATCTATAAATTGGGTTTTTTATGACCATTATCTCAATAAACAATATACATGATTTACCAAAATATGAGATAGGGTAGTATTTGTTTATATTCATCTATACTATAATGCGATCAGTGTAGAAAAGATCAAGAGTTTAGAAGGCATTTGCAAATAGAATCTAAATTGAAAAGATAAGGTGACAGAGCAGAAGAGAACAAGTCTGTATTTCTTAATGACAGACGTGACTAGGTACAAGTGAAGAGGAGGAAAATATTTTATCACTGGAGGAAAAAAAATTTGGTCAGCATTAAAAATGTGCTTACTTTTGACTCCATTAAAGTAATTATGGGGAGTGTGGTGAATTTGGGGGAGAGGCTGATAAATTCCGCTTTCAGTTACATGTATCAACAGCCTACGAGGCCAGTGAAATATGCTTGAATATGCTGGAGGCAGGGGAATATGCATATTTTCTCTCTGGGATAAATTCCAGAGAATATAAATGACTGAGTGAAATTCTTAGATTCATTAAGATTCTGAAGGAAAATAATCATCTGAAATATTCATGCTGTGGAGAGATGGCTAGGTGGACCATATTCCTCAAACTATCTGGTAAAATTATACAGTGGACCTTTGAACAACATGGATTTCAACTGCATGGGTCCACTTATACGCAGATTTTTTTTTTGATAACTACAGTCCAGTATTGTAAACACATTTTCCTCATGATTTTCTTAACATTTTCTTTTCTCTAGCTTATTTTAAGAATACAGTACATAATACATATAACATACAAAATGTGTTAATCAATTGTTTCTTTTTTTTTTTTTAAAGATTTTATTTATTTATCCGACAGAGATAGAGACAGCCAGCGAGAGAGGGAACACAAGCAGGGTGAGTGGGAGAGGAAGAAGCAGGCTCATAGCGGAAGAGCCTGATGTGGGGCTCGATTCTATAACGCCGGGATCACGCCCTGAGCCGAAGGCAGACGCTTAACCGCTGTGCCACCCAGGCGCCCCTAATCAACTGTTTCTATTATTTGTAAAGCTTCCAGCCAACTGCAGGCTATTAGCGGGTAAGTTTTGTGGGAGTCAAAAACTGAATGTGGATTTTAGACTGCACAGGGGTCAGCACCCCAAACCCCGTGTTGTTAAAATATGACAAAAAGACCACCTAGGTGATTTTGGGAAAGAGTAAGATTAAGTATTTACTAATACTTTTCAAAATCGTTCACCTGTGAGAAGAGTATGATCAATGAACAACAAACCTTAAGGATTAGTCAAGTATTTCATATATAATTCAGTCTCTCTTCATATTCTTCAAGTAAACCGACAACCATTCATAAAAAAAAAAAATTTCCTGAAAATCTAGTATTTGCAAAGCAAGTATGATGATAAGATAAGATCAAGTCCCTGCTTTGTACCCAAGTTGTAGTAGAGTCAAGACCCTAAGGCCTGTACGTTGAAAACTATAAGACATTAACGAAAGATTGAAGAAAACACAAATAATTGGAAAGACACTCTATGCTCATGGATTGGAAAAATTAATATTGTTAAAATGTCCATTCTACCCAATGGAATATATAGATTCAATGCAATCACTACCAAAATTCCAATGGTATTTTCCACAGAAACAGAACAAATAATCCTAAAATTCATATGGAACCACAAAAGATAGCCAAAGCAATCCTGAGAAAGAAGGAAAAAATTGGGGGCAGCATACTCCCTAATTTCAAGCTATATTAATGGTAATCAAAAGAATATACTATTGGCATAAAAACAGACATATAGATAAATGTAACAGAGTAGCAAGGCCAGAAATAAACCCACCCTTATATGGTCAATACATTTATGACAAAGGAACCAAAAATAAACAATCAGGAAAGGATAGTCTCCTCAATAATGGCACTAGAAAAACTGGATAGCCACATGCAAAAGAATGAAACTAGACCACTACCATATACTAAACACAAAAAGGATTAAAGACTTGAAGGTAAGACCTGAAGCCCTAAAACTCCCAGAAGAAAAATAGGCAGTAAACTCCTTGACGTTGATCTTGGCAATGGTTTACTGAGTCGGACACCAAAAACAAAAGCAACAAAAGTGAAAATAGACAAATGGGACTACATCAACTAAAAAGCTTCTGCACTGCAAATGAAACCATCAACAAAAAGAAAAGGCAACCTACTGAATGGGAGAAAATATTTGCAAATCAAATATGTGATAAGCCAAGATAGATACAGAACTCATACAACTCCATAGCAAAAAACAAAAACAAAACCAAAATAACAAAAAAACAAAACAAAACATGATTTTTAAATCATGGGCAGAAGATCTGGTTAGACGTTTTTCCAAAATGGACATCCAGATGGCCAACTGGTACATGAAAGATGCTCAGCTTCACTAATCATCATGGAAATGCAAATCCAAACCACAATCAGATATTTCTTTACACCTGTTAGAATAGCCAATATCAAAAAGAAAAGAAAGAGCAAGTGTTGGAGAAAAGGGAACGCTCTCGTACTGTCGGCAGGAACGTAAAAACTGGTGCAACCAGGACAGAAAACAGTGTGGAGGTTCCTCAAAAAATCAAAAATACAACTACCACATGATCCAGCAATTCCACTTCTGGGTCTTTAACGTGAAGAAAACAAAAACACTAATTCGAAAAGATACATGCATCTCTTGCTTGTTGCAGCATATTTACAATAGCCAAGATATGGAAACAACCGAAGTGTCTGTGGATGAATGAATGGATAAAGAAATTGTGGCATATACAGAATGGAGTATTATTTAGCCATAAAAAAGAATGAAATCTTGCCATTTGCGACAGCATGGATGGACTTCAAGGGCATTACACTAAGAGAAATAAGTGAGAGAAAGAAAAATGCCCTATGAGCTCTCTTATATGTGGGATCTAAAAACAACAAAACAAAACCCTAAGCTCAAAGGTACAGAGATAGGATTGGTAGTTGCAAGGGGTGGGGGTGAGGGTTGGAAAAATGGGTAAACTGTTTGTTTTTTTTTTTTTAGTTTAAATTAATCGAATATTTTTTTAAATGCAATGTTTCAAAAGAAATAAAGGGACTGGTTACAAAGAGGAAGAAAGTTTAGCAGTAAGGATTTTCTTCTCTAAAGAAAAAAGTAAGAGAATGTACACTTGAGAACAAAATGGAAAATGAGTCCGATCCGAATGAAGATCTTCGCACCACATGGAGGAGGAACCATTCCCTCACAGACCCTACAGCTGAACGTAGTCTACTCTCACCATCCCTCAGAATGGCAAGACCACACAAGAGGGATAGACAGAAGGAAGCAGATGGTAACTGGGAGTGAAAAAGAGAGAAATCACAATGGGAGGCCTATTATCAGAGTCTATTATTATTCGCCTTGATTACGTGACTTACTTTAAAAAAAAAAAAAAAAAACCAGCCTTTAAAAACTATCCACTGGCTCAGACCATGGAGCTTGTAACTCATAATCTCAGGGCTGTGAGCTGGGAGTCTCATGTTGGGTGTAGAGATTACTTAAAATAAAATCTTAAAAAAAAAAAAACAAAAAAAAAACTACTATTACATGTTCCGTAACATTCTCTTTGGGGTTCTGAATTAGTCAATATTCTGAGGCAGAGAACAGATTCCACTCTAGACAATCCTGGGTAGAAGGACTTATTACAGCATGTCAGATGGCTTACGGAATTATTAAGATAGTTGAATAAAAACCTGGAGGATGGGATTCCAGAACCTATTCTTAGGTCTATATACTGCAGAACCAGGCTCCCAAAGAAGCCGCTGCCCCTGCCATGATCAGAAAGCCTTGTCAAACCAGGAGGCATGCCGGATTACATCTAGGGATAGAGGACCGCCTCGGTCCGAGAGGCTCCATCGTTCTAGAACAGCATCACTGTGGGAAACCTCATGTGCAAATTCAGAAAGCTGCCACTCTAGCTTCAGGGTCCCACATCATGTCCCACGCCTTTTCTACTCTCAAGGAGCCATTTCTGCCAAATCAGCAAGCCTCAGACATAGAGCTGGGCTCCAGAGCTGTATTTGCTGTAACCTCAATGAGGAAACACATGCCCAAGAGTCCATGCATCTCAGTCCAAATTCCAAGTCTCATGGGATTGCAGCTGATGTGGAACTTGAATCACACTCGGACCACCAGCTGAAAAGGACTTGGAGAAATGTTTGCTTCAGCTTCCTGCTCTCCACAGCAAAGGGACATCACTCTAGAAGAAAACTGTAACAGATATGCTAAGCCAAAACTCCAAAGCTGCCTTAGACTCACTCTTCCTTCTCCATGGTCATCTTGGAACATATCAAGTTTTTTTCTTGTTTAAAAGCAGATCATAGATTTGGCCTACCTGTGAGCACAGCCCCAAAGTCTAGAACATTCCAACTGCAAATAAATACCTATTCAATTAAAAAAAAACTCTTGAGACTCTAGCACTTATAAAGCCTATGGATGATGAGAAGGTAAGTAAGATCAAAGCCCTCCTTTTTACAGGACTCACAGTGAGTCAAGGAGACAGTATTAGTTTAATTAAGTAATATTAAGTGACCTGACCATCCCCACTTGGATAGACTGACATCAACAAGGGCCTAAATCCCATATTTATAATTTGTTTCTCTTCAATTGCCGTAAATGGAAGACATCCAGGACAAACACATTGGAGCAAAGCTAAATGCTCACTGCTGCCTTCTTCCTGCAGAACCACATTACGGTAATGAATTACTGACCTGACTACTGATACTAGACATTCCTCAGGCACACAGAACAAGTCAAGAACAGGGTGGTGGCATAAGGCAATATACGCACATTTGATAAAACCATGGCTAATATCGATTAAGTGTAAGTCATTGTTAAAGTTTACAAAATCCCATTCACACACATCGTCTCACTTCACCCTCACAAGAGAAGTACATCCATTTCATTGGTGAGAAAAAAAAATGAAAATGCTAAAATTAAGGAGGTGATTGCCAAAGGACACAGAGCTAGTAAATGGGAGAGCGGAAACTAAAACTGCGATGTGTAAATTTCTATCCTATTGAGAATTTAGAGCTTCCCTGCGAGAAAGACAACCTAAATGGCGGTAAGTCTGCCATTGAGGGGAGGGGGTGGGGGGCAAAAAGTTGTACAATCTCACCTAGTGAAGTGAACAACGCCTTCCCAGGGGCAACACGTGGCCATGCTGTGGTTCAGGATGACTCATTTATCAGAAACAAGTTCCCAGGTACCTTTCTTTTGTATTTTCCCCAAACCCGTGAGGTCATCCCATAGAAAGAACTGGAGCCACCAACTTTTGTATCACCATCAGATAATATCAATTCAGGGATCGTTTAAATACCAGAATGAGACAGATGGGTTTGCCTATAGCGCAGTCTGGACCTTCACAGCCCCATTCATTTATTATGACTATTAAAATGATAACAAACATTCCTATTATTAACTTGATTAATTATTATTATTGTCATGCTCTCAGGTATATAACCCAAACAAGTGAGTGAAAAGAGTTGGCAAAGTAGACAAGTATTCCTGATTCTCTCGATTTGTAGTCAACTGAATAGAGTGTGACTGGCGGTCTCCTTTTATTTAGTAAGTTCAATGAAGTCCAAATTAACATGATAAACTCTTGAGTACGTTACAAACATGAGAGCACTTGTTTAATTTAATGAAATAATAAACCACCATATTTTATTCATCATATACCTTCCCTCATTAAAAGCTTGACTGTGACTGCCTTTACTGTAACATTTCTTTCTTTCCCCAACAATCCCCACCCCCCGCAAACACCCACACCAAACAGGCCATCCCTTCTCTCTATTTTGTCCTCTCAAGCACTTAAAACAGTTCTGGAATATAGCTATTGCTCAATAATATATAGTTAAGCAGAAATGAAAAATTCAGACAGTCCAAATTTGAATTAAGTATCTCACTTTAGTTCCTCTGACTGCAACCAAGATGTTTTTGTCTGTGTACAGGCAAACTACCCTCATTCAAACCTGGGCAATAAGTATTTCCCAGACAAAAAAGGAGTCTTATGAAAAATCGGATTGACCAAGGCTTGAACAACGTCTAAGAACAGCCTTAAAAGTCATCCTCTCGATTAATGTGTAAGAGGTCTTAACCAAAATTTACTTGTGATTAAAAAAACATCTTGTGCAAATATCTAGGTATGTACTATGAAAGACGTGTTCTTTGTTCGTGCAAAACAAAAACAAAACCAAACCAAAACAAACCATGAAATACTTTGAATACAAAATCCTCAAGAAAAACTACAGCTTGGTTGGTGGGTGACAGAAGAACACTAGAGAGTACTTTCCAACCAGAACGTAAGTGGATGTGTTCTTGCTCTTTTTACGGCCAGTAACAGGAACGGTACCCACTGCTGCGGAGGGTCCAATTCAGTACCACAGAAGCCATTGTTTCCTCACTGCCGTTTTTGTGCACTGTCACTCTCACTTGTTTGCAGTGACATCTCATAGAATACAAGATCGGACCGCTCTGTCCATTGGACCCACGGATAGGAATGAGAAAGTACTTCAGTGGAGCAGAGAGCATTAGACTGGGAAGCAGACTTGGGCTCCATCGAATGAAGCCGCTCCTCTCTTAGTGAGACCCAGGGCAAGCCACTCAACATCTGAGTCTCAGTCTCATTACCTTCAAAACCCCGGGGCGGGGGGGGGGGGGGGGGGGGGGGGCGGGGAGAACTGTTTATCCGTGACACTCTTTGTAACTTCTGTAATTGGAAGAAATAAAAGTAACATTGTCACCATTTTAAACATCGTATTTATAATGAATGAAAAAAGCAGGTGTGCAGTGTTACGTGCAGGCATTCCGCCTTGCCTGGGTCTTTCTGGCATTTAATGCCTGGCTGTTGTAATAATCACTCTAAGAAAACCATCAAGATAACTTATTTAAGCAGGTTCCTGTGGTCTGAATGAAATCGTCCCAAACCTTTTTCAGTTGCCATGTGCCCATGGAATGGAGAAGCCTTTAAAACAACACATTAAAAATCACTGCTGTCATTCATTGCCTATTAATTTCCCTGAAAAGTTCTCTAAAATTGTGCACTGACCAAAAGGGAGTCTATGCTCCTGGCGAGGACAGATGCAGGCGAAAACTTTCATGAGTTTCCTAGCATGACTAATGAACTTCAGTTATGCTTTCTTGGACTTATTACACATCACTTTTTACTTTCTGCCCATGTCTTGGACTTGGAATGATTACGGGTTTGTTTCAAGACACCATATTCGTTAGCATCGGTAACCCCTTGCAGGTCGAAACCGTATTTCCTTAGTTAAAAAAATAAAACTGGACCGCATTGATAAAACAAATACACATAAAAAATTATAGTTCGTTCTTCTAAGACAGGGTTAAAAACAAGAGGGAAATCATAGATGCTTCATAGAAATACGTTTGGTCCCAATGTATTAGCATAAAGTCGGCGTCAGACATGGGTACAATACATTAAAAGGACTTAAAATTGCTTTATTCAGTTTTCATCACGATACACTGAATGTCAGCCTCATAAAACGCTTGCTATAGCATTTTTTCCATCCATAGAAAGAACCTTACATTTATAAGTGAGAAGCTTCCTCTGCACCCTATGGCAGGGCACAAAGAGCGTTCAGCTCAAGCGTCATTCTGATGCAGTGTCGAATAACCTCAATTTTGAAACAGGATCCTTCCAGTTCACTGTATGATTCGTGGGTCCTTAGAAATGATGTGGAGCAAGGCAAAGGATTTTCAGAGTGCAGACAGTCACAAACCTACTGCGGCAGTCAACCGAGAGCAAATTCTTTTCCCGTATGTATCTGACTTACGGTCTCTAGATAGAATGGACCACATGGGAGAAAATACAGGACCAAAGAGTTTTTTTTTTTTTTTAATCCATTTTCCACTGTCCAAGAGCCATAATTAAGATTACAACTTCCTATTTATTCTTCTAACCCGTCAAAAGAAAAGGCAGGAATGGTAAACATAGAGGACAGTGATTTGTAAAACATGACCGTTTTTTAATTACTTGTTAGGTGCTATCATGCATCGCACAAGTATCATTTAATCTATTCAACTCTCGATAAGCCAGAAGGCTCCAGAACATCAGATTCTATTAGAACTCTACTTAGCAAGGTCTTACCTGATAAACCGATAAACTCGATCATCTATTCCCTTACAACAGTGTCACATCTATATTATAATAATTAATTTAATTGCAAACTTTATGAAGCTTTGAAAGGGATTTTACTTTAGAGAGTATGACTCATGATCAATTCACATAGACTAGATGGGTGATATTTGCTCAGTTGCTGAGATCGTTTGGCTGCTTTAAAATAATCTGCTTTGTGGTCTGACACTGAACCGTTTAAAAGATAAGTTTAGGGTCTGTTATTTGTTTTAATTATATATGCAAATGCTATGGTCACATTGGGGGCTCATTCTTAAACATAACTCAGTTTTAACTTTTAAGTTCAGTGAGAATAATTTGCACAACCTTGTTTTATAGAGCAAATAATTTATCATTCAAGGCTAGTTAAAAAAAAAAAGAGTTCTTTCTATTTCCAGCTTATATAGAGGGGGGAACATGGGCATCAGGAAAACAAGGGTACTTTGCCAGCTCTTTTCACTAGTTTCTCTGGGCTAACTACCTCAGAGAGCATAATAATCATAATTACAATAATCAGATTAATAGCCGTCATTATGGTTATTATTTGAACGAGGATTAACAGAAGAGTGGTGCTGTGAAGGTCAATATTACAAGATGTTTTTTGATGTTCAGATGAAAGGACAATACGTAAGTAAAGGAAACATGTTTTTAATTTAAAAAATGCACTATCCATATGTAAATTAATCTTTTGGCTACATAACTATCCATTCTATAACACACTGCAACTCATTTAACCAATAAATGGTGAACATTTGGATTTGTTTACAGAGTGCTGCTGTTATAAACAGTAACAGAAATGTGGAGTAATTGGTTTAAGCTCGGATTTGGGGGTTCCAGGGTTGCTACTATTTTTCATGTGAGATTAAGCCTCCGACTTTTGGGGTCGGCTCAGGTTCTGATCTCAGGGTCTTGAGACTTGCTTGGGACTTGCTGCCCTTTTCTCAACCCCTCCCTGCCCCCACTTGCACAGTGCTTGCTCTCTCTCTAAAGTAAATAAAATAAATCTTAAAAAAAAAAAAAAAAGGAAATGACAAGACATCTTTGTCGAGTACAATTTGGTGCCAAAAGGATGTTTGGAAAAGTAACATGGTAACCAATCTTTTCTTTCTTGCTTCAAGTGTATTCGAATCACGTAAACAGGTTTATGTCACGTTAGCTGGCTTTTTATTGAATTAACTAACCGAACTGTTGTTTAATTAAAAGCTCTTTAAACTTCTTTATTGAACGATTTCAGAAAGTCCATCTTAAAACACTCACTCTTTAGGAATCTGTGAAATGTTGATAGTGTTAGTTCCTGCTTTTAGAATTTTTATATTTAGTCAAAACAGAAAAAAGGTATTAAGAAATTGGTTGTGTGTGTGTGCGCTACTTAACATTTTTGAGCATTTTAAGATGAAAATCATCTCGATTATGAAAATGCCTATATTCCATATATTCCATTTGGGCTTATTTAATTAAGGCAAGGTTTTCCCTGTAGTGTAGACCAAAAATTATTCCTGGGAAACCCCTAACCCACCCCTCTCATTTGTTATGAAGGCTCTCGGATGCAAGATGTTTGGAACAAAGAAGTCCGCCAGCATATCAGCCTTTGCATTTCTGGAAAAGACCCCACATGTCAATCTTGCTAAGCAGCAGAAGGAATCCTGGGACAGAATTCATTGTATTGTAAGGAGGAACAACAAAGTAACGGGTAAGGGGAAGCAAAAATAATCCCCAGCCTCTGTGACTGAGCTCCCTTCCAATATCCACTGGCCAGAACAGTTAACCTAGAACAATCCAAGGCTGATAATCTCTTCTTAATTTGCTGAAGAATAAAGCGGCCTAAAAATACACCCAAATGAACACAGCGCTAGGAGAGAAGGAACAGTAATTAAATAAGGAAAGTTTCCTGAGTGCACTGGCAAGGCGAGTCTCCCCAGCTCCCCAGGTCCTGGAGCTACCACAGAAAGCCTGGCCGAGGCTGTCCTCCTCCCTGTGCCATGTGTGATCTGAAGCCAAACATGGAACCTCGGCCGGCCTCCACCGTCCATGGCTGAGACAGCTTCGGTCAGCGTTCACTCCCTCAGCGAATGCTCCCTGAGCCCTCTCTATGTGCTACAACGTAACAGATGTCAAAGTACTTCAGTATTTTAAAGATGTCACCCATACAATTTTAACTTTGATAAACTCATTGATCATTCACTCTCTCTGCAGAACGTTCGTCATTTCTAATACCTAGATATGGCTGCCTGTCTTCAGGGAGGTCAAGTTTTGACAGGAGTGTGAGGGGAGAGGCAGGCACGGGGTGGCAGGGAACAATGGAATAATTCCAAAAATACCTCTAAGAGCCCTTCCAGTTACTCCCTTAGGAGCTCGCAGCGGGAAGGAGAGGCCTGAGGAACTAGCTGAAGGAGAGTAAGGAAAAGGTGTAGATTTCATTTGGAGGCATTGTTTTAAAGTTTTTATTTAAATTCCAGCTAATTAACATACAGTTTAATTTTAGTTTCCGGTGATTCGACACTTCCATACATCACCTGGTGCTCATCACAACAAGTGCCGTCCTGAATCCCCATCACCTGTTTCACCCATCCCCCCACCCACCCACCTCCCTTCTGGTGACCATCAGTTTTTTCTCTATGGTTAAGTGTCTGTTTCTTGGTTTACCTCTCTCTGTCTCCCTCCCCCCCATTGCTCATTTGTTTCTTAAATTCCACAAAAAAGTGGTGTGATACACACACACACACATACACACATACAGTGGAATATTACTCAGCCATAAAAAAGAATGAAATCTTGCCATTTGCAACAATGTGGATGAAGCTAGAGGGTATTACAATAAGCAAAATAAGTCAGTCAGAGAAAGACAAATACCATACGGAAGCATTTTTTTTGTTGGCTCAAAACTGAAGGAATTTACAGCTTCCAACCCTGCCTCTCTTCTTGGCCCTCAAGCTGGAAGGCAGTTCAACCTCCAGATCCCCTCGCTTCACACTCAGCTATACCTGCACTTGATCCAATGGCCAAAGCAGCTCGGGTCTGGGCTGGAGTCCTGTGGCATCGTTAGTATCGCGAGGAGAAGAGAAGGAACTTCAACAATGGTTTAATTAAACAAGAAAATCCTTCAAAATCAACAGGAATACTTGATGCCATAATAAATCAAGCAGAAAAGTTCAGGTGTTTAAAAATTTAATGATGTAAAAATGCTCGTAATATAATATTAAATTTTTTTCCCTGTGAATCATTTTATTTTATTTATTTATTTTTTATTATGTTAGTCACCATACAGTACATCCCTGGTTTCTGATGTAAAGTTCGATGATTCATTAGTTGCGTATAACACCCACTGCACCATGCAATACGTGCTCTCCTTACTACCCATCACCAGCCTATCCCATTCCCCCACTCCCCTCCCCTCTGAAGCCCGCAGTTTGTTTCTCAGAGTCCATATTAATATTAAAATTTTAAAAGCATATAATGGTATAGATAACCATTTTGACAAATACACGTAAGTCCGCGGGATAGGAATGAAAGACATCAGAAAGTATTATGTATCATTTTCTTTCTTTTGCAATTTTCACTTTTCCAACCCACTCTAATAAATATAAAAATGGCACGAACAATAAACAATATCTCTCAATGGCAGGCTTAGGGTTTCACCTGTGTAGGACCATCGAACCTGTTTAAGCACATGCCATGAGGCAAAACTATGGATTCTGAAAGCACTGACCTAGTAAGACCAACTCCAATCATTTCTCCAAAGTAAGTAATGAGATATTTTTTAACCAAAGGTCAGATGAACTGTAATATTTTGAAGAAATCCAATCGAAACCCATCTGTTAACTCCAATGTCAGTACACAGCAGAGAAAAGCTGCTTAACTCCAAATGCTGGACTCCAATCGGACTTTACTGATCCGATCTATTTCTTTCTGGAGTTAGCCCCTGGATTTTAAACATCCTGAACAATTCAAAATAAATGTAGCCTTCAGCGTTCTTGGTGATTTTCTTTTTCTGGTGTCCACACGAAAAGTTTGTATATTGACAGAACGTGGGATTTACTAAGCTATAGGACTCTTTCGTTATTTCCTTTTGGGCCTGCTGGGAGGGTCCAAATCAATACAATTGGCAAAAATGTCACGTGCTATACACACCTTATTCTATCTTTTGCTTCCTGCCCTTTTCCCCCCCTCTAATTTTCACGTTGGCCCTTTATCAACACCATCTCGAACAATATAAAATAGACAGTATGACAACAGGGATATTTTGAGGCTTCAGCAAGTACTTCCCAAGGATTCAGCTGTCAAAACACCCCTTGAGTTTCTGTATACATCAGTGTTACACTCTGCCTTGGAAGCCTTGTATACTCAATTTCCTTATAAATATCTTTATGTAATATACTCTATTAAAGAATAAAAGGAAAGAATTCTATACACATAACCCCTCAAAAATTGTTCATTAAATGAAAGGAAAACAGAAAGAGGACTTTATTGTTGCTAATAGAATTTGGATCCATACTGATTATAATAATAAAGACTACTGGTACCAATGTGTCTTCCCTTTTTTTCTACTTCTAAAGTTGTAGGTGGTCAGAGTCAGCAATCTACAGAGAGGCAGACACGTTCTTTTTCCTCAAAACAACAGGAATCTTAGAGTATAGAAGTCAAACAGAAAATGGACTGTTTTGTTCCGGAAACTAAAAATAAATAAACTATGAAAATAATGCTTGGTATAATGAATTCTGCCAATGTAGGATCTGTGATCTTACTACGTCTCTGGCACGCATAATGTGAGAAACAGTCCCAACATGCCAGGTGAGACAGCTGTGTGGGGAAGCTGGTAATCTAGGAGTCTCTCTAATGAGAACATTCATTCTACAGGTCAGCCCCAGCTGGCACACCGCCGAGGCGGCCAACCCAACCCTGACACTTCAACCACCTACACTCATATTTTTCTGATTGAGACCCATTAGTGATCTAAACTGGATTATCTCCCTGAGCTCAGCTGGAGGAAACACTCTGCTGACAATTCAAAGCACAATAAATCTTACAGGAAATCCTGGCTGGGATTCTTCCCAGGTATTAAATAGTGGAGACCTTCAACCAAGACCTCACATTTCAAAGGAGCAGTACAGGCGTTCTTACTTCCTTCTTACCATCATCATCATCATCATCGGGAAAATGTCATGAGGCCCTTTTTATAAGACACTCAAAGAGACATAATGCCTTTGGCAACTGCTAACTTATTTGAAATAGTCTCCTGCGTCAGCCGTCAACATCGATCAGCCACTTTTAATGATTAAGGTTGAGAGAAGATCTTACAAATGATCAAACGGTAAGGAAAGAAGAAACAAGTGTGTTCTAAGTCTTTAGCTTAAAGCATCTTTCCAGCAAGCACTTACTGTATCTTCATAAATCCACAGCGCGATAAGAAGCAGCCATAGTTTTAATACGTGGTAAGGAAATCACATTTATCAGTATGTTTCCCTAGGAAATCCTACTTTTCACAAATTTGACTAAATTTATTAAAAGATCATTCCGCTGTTTTGATCTTCCCACCCTACTCGGACAAAAATAGACTAGGTAATAAGCACGGAGAGTTGGGTGAGGGGGGTTTGCAGAGCTCCTTCTGCATTAAGTCAGGTCAAGGCAAACTAGAAGTGATACAATAGGGACACGGAAACAATCTCTCATTTTTTCCCCTTGAAAACCATGAAAATGTTTCCATTTGCAAAAGTTTGAAACCAAAGGCAAAAGTCAAGGGACCTAAATTGAAACCTTCCCTGCACTGTTCCTAGAGGGATTTTTCACTTGGGGTTCCTGGTGATTTCTATTTCTCCTCCTGGAAGCAGGGCACAAGAGGGCAGACTTTGAAATGCTAAACAACAGTCTGTCTCGGGATCTCCACCCGACATTCACCTGATCGCGTGACTTTAAAGTCTGCGATGGAGCGCTCCTGAGTTTGCAAAGTGTACATGCCTGACACGCATTAAAGGGAGGTACGTAGAACTAAATCCTAATTTCTAAGCAAATGGAGAAATTCGACTCTCTCTTTAAACTACTGCTTTGGGCACCAAGGAATTTTGGTGCAAAACTAAAAGAACTGTTTACAAAAGAAACCTAAGATCAAGATCAGACAGCAGGCAAAAAGGAATAGAAATTGGAATTTTTTTAAATCACTGAATGAATTTTAATTCAAATGGGAATGCATCTTTGGATAGAAAATACTGCATATTCTGATCGCATTGAAATAGACCCGCTCAATTTTTTCTTTTATACATTGTTTTAATCACTGGAATATTTTCATTCTACTGTCTTTATTCCGATTCTAAAAAACAGTAACTTCTTAATAATATTAACTTAGGGAGCACTGCTTTAAAGACACAACGAAGTAAACACACATTAACTACTTGCATCTATAGCATGTTATGTCTGATAAACCTCCAGTATCAATGGCTTGTCTCTGAGCAGTGCTAGCAGGAACTATGTTGCCTCTTTCCATCTAGCAGATTTGAAAACCTGAGTAAATGCACCAACGTATTGATTGCCTCTTTAATCTTGAAAGATTCCTTTCCCTAGAACATAGTACATATATCACTAAAATTACATGGATGAAAGGGCTACAAATTGAGAATGTCATTATTAATACTCTGCCAAAATCTTCTAATAACTGCGGTACTTCAGAGTCCGTATTTTGAACAAATCGAAGGTACTAACATGTGGAATTTAATGAATATACTGCTTTGCTTGCATATTCCATGAAAATGGAGAAAAAAATTAACAATGATTTTGTAGGAATATCATCTTCCACGGGTTTTGGTAATAATTTTATTATTATAAGCTGAAAATTCAACCATGGGAGCACTAACAAAAGAATTTGTTACACAAGTAGTATGCTATGAATATACTACACAGAGACCATATACTAGATTGGGTAACTACAAATTCAATATGTAGTTTCCATATCAAAAGAAATCTCAGCACATAAATTACTGGTGCTTATTAAAGAGAATATATATCCCTAAAGGATTCTGATTTACCAGCCACAATAAAAACTAAAATAAAAATGCCTTTAAATTCTATATTCTATCAATTTTACTTTTTATACAATACCAAAAGAAGAACAATTAATATTATTTAATTGAGTGGCTCCGCCAGGAAGAAGCAATGAATGGTTCCTGGAAATTGGAGCCCAAGTCGCTTCCTATCATAAATCTACTGATTCTGTAGATTAGTAAAGCCTTAATAGGACACAATAAATACGCACCATATAAATGCATGAACTTGTCATTCAGAAGTTCCTTAATTTAACAACCACTAAATCACTAATGTGTGCAGAACCATTCCCTCCTTCCTGACATTGACTCAGTCCTGTGGAATTCCTTCTCCGTAGTCTAATACCTGTGCTTTCCTTCCTGCTCCCTCTCTTACCATTCAGATCATCACCATCATCATTCTTCTCATTCAGTTAATGTCGGGACCACTGGTTTCTTCTGCTTCATCAGTTTCTTCTAAAAGAGGGACAGCAGTAATACCCAGCTTGTGGGGGTTTTGGGGGGGTTGGTAAAGACTAGATAACACACCTAAAACACCAAGTACACAATGCATGCTTCATAAATGCTAGCTATCCATGAATCCCTTCAGTGAACTGGTCTACTCATCATGGCTCTTTTGCTCTAATGCCTTTCCTTTCACCTAAACTACCTGCACCCTGTATGTACCTTTCAATGCTCACCTCTAACCTTCATCTTAGCGAAGATGCCTCTGATTCCATTCCTTGTCGGCCATTAGTCTCCCTTGACGTCCAACTTCTTAAGTGTTCACTCTTGAAATGGCTCATATACTACTCTGTATTTTAGTTAATGGCAAGTGTTTGATGTCTTTGACTAGATCAAGCTCTCAGAGGACAGAAACCAGCTCTATTAATCTCTTTTAACCCTGCCACTCTGAACACAGGGCCTTAGAGCTAGCAAGTGCTTAACCTGTTTCTCTAGGTACGGAGAGGTAAACAAAAGCAAATATAAGACCATCTCTCTTGGGACATGAAACACACACAACTGAAATAAATAATTATGTAAGAGGATGGACGTTTGAGTACACACGTGAGTATTAAAGATGTTAAGGGCTGCTGGAAAGGAGGAAGAGTTTAATGATGGCTGTAATATATAGGAGACGTCTCTAAAAAAGAAGAACTTGAACAAGACCTTGTGTAGTGCGTAAAATTGGGGTGTAGCGGAGAACCGGGATGTAAAGAGACTACAGGCACAGGCTGAGCAGAGGGCTGCATGTTTGAGAAATGTGTGACCACCACCTTAGCCAGTGAAGGGGGCTTCACACTCTCTGGATTACTCTGCTCTTAAAAACTGCCTTTTGTCCATTTCACTGTCCATGTACTTCCCCCAAAAAGTGAAGTAGAGAGCGGGTAATCAGTGAAACAAGAAACAGCTGACACCTTGGTAGCTTGAAGAGGAATTTGAGAATAAGTTCCTTCTACTATTTGTGTTATATCTTTTCATAAGAAACACAGAAAATTAAGAGCTTAATGGAGAAGCAAAAAATTCTATGCCAGAGACACACAAGTACTTCCATTTAGCAATCATACAGCACTTACTATATGGCACCGTGTGCACCACCTATATAAAGGACAAAAGAAATCCTTAATCTTGAGGAACAGAGGCATGTAGGTAATATGTAAACAGAGCGTGTGGGAAATCGGTGGAAAATATCGGATTCTGCAAAAGCCCAGAGGAGGGTACTTAGTTCAGCTTAGGGATAGAGGAAACATGTCTAAGATGAGTGGACTCCTGAAATAAAGTTCCAAAGATCCCCCAGAGGGAGCTGTAAGAGGGATGGGTTAATTTGCTCCCAGGAAAAGGGAATAGGTTGAGCAGAATGCAAGCACAGAACAAGGTTGGTTAAAAGAAATCATAAAAAGAGGAATTATAAATTGGTTTGTTGGAAGCCTATCCAACATCCCTCAGGGCTTAATTCCATCACATGTAATGGGTTCTGGATGGGGTTACAGAACATTCTAGCCAGATATCACGGAGTCCACTGTAACTCTTCCTTTGTGTTTATAAGGACCTCTGGTAGTACATAATTGTATTGATTTTACAGGGGACTCTCAGGCATCCCTTCTTCTATTGGTACCAGGAGATAATGTCCACAGTTCTAATTCTGGCCAGCACCTTGACTTACTTAACATTGATGAAATGGGGAGACGGAGCAAATGCTCTTCAGTTCTTCCCCACCAGATTCCTCATCTCAGCTGATGATAACCTCATCCTTTCAGCTGGTCAGTCAGGAATCATCCTTGACTTCTCTCACATCCTTTCTCCAACTCATGATTAAATCACTCTAAATCCATCTTCAAAATACGTTCAGAACCCAATAATCCAAAAAGGCGTTAAACCCCACTCCTACAGCCTGTGTCTGGATTACAGCAACGTCTCCTCATTGGTCCTGCCGCTTCCACCATGATCCCTCTCCATGAAGTTTAACATCTCAGTGATCCCTTTAAAACCTGAGGCATGTGGAGTCCCATTGCTGCTCAAAAGTCTGCAATGATTCTCCATCCCCAGCTGGTGGGAGAGCCACCCTTCCTCCAGCGGCATGCCAGGTCTCCTCACTTCCTTGATGTCAGCTCTTACTCTCTCAATCACTAAGCTCAAGCCACACCGGTCTTCTGTTTCTCTCCCTGCCCCAGGATGCCAGCAAGCATCTCAGGCTTTGGCACCAGCTTTTTCTTCTGCCTGGAACATTCTTCCTCCATATATCCACATGAAACTCTCTTACCTCTTTCCATCTTTCATTAACTGTTACCTTCTTGATGCAGTCTACACTGCTCATTCTACTTACGCTGGCTATTTTCCACACAATTTACCTCCTTCTAAAATAGTACTGGATTTACTTAGTCATTATTCTTTCAACTGTTTTCTGCCCTTAGAAGATAAACTCCTGGAATAAAGCTTTTGAGTAGGCATTCAATAAAGAATATGAAGATGGGGGGGGGGGGGAAGAAGTTCTTCCAGCTCTAAAAAAAATGATTTAATTTATTAAAAGTAGCAAGGGATATTGCAAAAAGCACAATACGGTGACATTCCCATCTTTTAGACCGGTCTCTGTTTCTTATTAACTATGAAGATACTTAAAGCCCAATCATTTCACACTTTTGGATGTCGGATTCTTCAGGAGTAAAGTAAAATATCTTGACCAGCATATCTATCATAGCTCTTACGTCTCTAAAATGTCAATGATTCTGCTGTGATCCTGTTTAATAAAATTCGGGTACTTCCAAGCCATTGTTATGTCATAATGGACAGCACCAACCATCACATTAATTTATTGGCTACATCTGGATCACAAGTAGAATTCTGTCTTGCTAAAATGATAGCATCATGGCATTCAAAACTTCTGCAATTGCTCTCCACCAGCTAAGGGGAATTCTTTGTCTCCTCGTGGACCTGCGCACCAATATAAGACAGGATATGAAGACAGAGGAACAGATTTAATTACGCACGCATGTGACTCGCCACAGCAGTATCAATGGAGGGCATCTCACTGGTGAGGAGGACTTTCTCTCTGAAACCATTTCAACCACGTAGCTCTATTTCTGGCTGACAAGTAGACAGATGACTATCCCTCTCCGCTCTCCTTCTAATTGCTGAGAACAATGCAGATAAGACAGGAGCACAAAATACACAGAGGAAAAACCACAAGAACAAACCAAATCAAAATGGTAGCGTATCCACATCTTTGTCACTATGTCCCTGGAAACTCCTGTCCCTTCCTTTAAGCTTGTTACAGCAATAGCAAGAAATCATATTGGGAATTCAAGGAAAGGTAATGTAATTTAAAGAACTGCATAGTAATGGTGGCTCATGCTTACGTAGCACTTATGTGCCTGGTACGATTCCAAATGCTTTGTGTCCATTAACTTATTTGATCCTCACAAAAACCCATGAGGGAAGTACGATGATTGCCGCCATTTCAAATACAAGGAAACTGGGGCACAGACAGTCTATATAAATTGTACTGTCACACAGCCAGAGACAGAGCTTGGATTCAAATCCACACAATCTGGATCCAGTGTGTGCCTCTAAACACTACACTATCATGAAATGAAATTTCCCGTCGCCTAAATGCAAATTTTTCTAGAGAATGTATATATTGCTATATATAAGCTATATGCCCAGGCTTTGCAAATCGTATTTTAAAGTGTCCAGAATCATGTTTTCAGAAAGTTTGTAAGGACTGAACTCCACATGGAATTTCTCCAAATTAAAATTCCAGAAACGTAAGGTATGGTTTCAAATCATTTTCTTCCTTCCTGTGCTGCCATAAGCAAGTCACTCTTGGTGTACCTCAATTTGTATTCCCAAAATAAGCAAATGGGACACCTACTCCAGATAAAATATTTTTTTTCTAGACATTGTACAGGCCACAAAAATGAATCAGCTGTAGCTCATTACCTTCTCAGTCTAGTATTAAGTGATATGCACGTGTCCAAATAACAGCACTGCAAGTGAGAATGGGGTAAGTACCTTGATGAGACACAAACAATGTGCTACGGGGCTCCAGAGGAGGAAACGGTCCACATCTGACTTAGAAGGTGAGTCTTGAGGCCTGAGCAGAATTAGGGGAGGTAGAGACTGTGGGAAGTGAACATCTTTGGTAGAGGCAATAGAATGAGCAAAGAGTGGAGGAGAGAAATAAAGTAATATTCCAGGTAGAGTCCCATTTGGCTAGAACATGGTCCATATGGTATGTAGTGGAGAAGGGACAGCTGGACTTGACCTACATAGGAAGCCTGGGGTCCTGCTACGACAGGACCTTGGATACCAGAGAAGAATTTATGTGATAATACAAGTGTTTTCTAAATCCTGGCTATGGTGAACTGAAGAAATGAAAATGGAATGAAAGTAACTTCTGTTTTGTGAGTCATGAGAACTCTCAAATCAATTTTGCAACAGATTCAATAAAGCACATTGACTAATTGCGTAGAGTTCACATGTCCAAAAAGTAATTTCCTATTAGGTACTATAATCAATGTCTAAAGATTTATTAACCCCAACCTACATATTATGAAAGGAGTAACAAGTGAAAAAATAAGACATCCAAATTAAACTTAGGCCCTCTAAATCTAAGCACCCAGAGAACCAAGTAGTTATTCTTCCTCTCCGTCTGTCACTCACCTTGTCATCCTGAACTTTGCTGATTCAGAAAACAGGAAGGAGTCAGGTTTGATAAGGAAAACATATGTCACCAAAGCTTATGCGCTTTCTCAAGGAAAGAACCTTTCTCAGAGACATTTTATCTTTTATATAAATGCTTAACCTGCTGAAAACTTGATTTACAAACCCCATAGGAGATCAGAACCATGAATTAAAAGAAGTGTGAAAAACTGTTTCATTAATATATACTGATGGCAAAGCGACTTGATAGAGGAAAACACACAATATAGGAAAATATCATCAAAATTTTCTGGTTCTAGGTGATCACTGGCAACAAGTTTAACACCTTTGAGCCTGTTCCTCTGTGCTAAAAAAGAAGATTTGGTTTCCATTGTTTCTATTCTGCTAAAGCTCTGAAACTATCATTGTGATTACACAATAAGCCAACACACATTTCAAATATATACACCACTCTAGGGCAGGAATTCCTAATGTAACTTAATATGACCTAGTAAGATGACAGTATTCAAGAAAGTTGTAACATAATCCACTATATCCTCAAGATATCACAATACCCAACATTATGAACATCCTATATAGGATAAATCCCATTTAACAAGATTATTAAGAGATTTCAATCCAAAAGGGAGAAAAATTAAAGTTTCATGGTGATAAATCATCAGCTATTTAAAAAACTCAACAATCTAGAATAACTAATTTCCTAAAGATTTTTGAGAAGCCCAAGACTTAATATATTGATACTAATGCTTTTATGTGTAGTTCACTAAATAGGTAGGGGATATGTAGGTCCTTGACTACGACTAACATAGTCAACATGAAACAGAACTCCCTGGACAGGGGTTAAGTTCAATATCTCCCTATTGGCATTGGAATAGAAAGATAAGAAGACTAGAGTAATTATTTTATATAATGTTTTTGTTTTGTATGCAAGCCAAAGTCTTTTGCAGAGTGTATGATATTATTTTTTTCTCTTCTCTTTGAAAAATCATAAGAGTTATGTGATGGGAAAAACTGTAAAAATCCAGCTTGCTTTAAGGATTATTGTCTGGAAAGATCAGCGTTGTAACACTGAATGTTGCCACTAATCATTCTTAAGATTTGCTTTGTAGGCAAGACTTAGCATCACGTAACAATCAATGGTTACTGATTCCTTTTGCTCCCAGAAGAGCAAGCAATTATGACCCAGGAAGCTCCACCAAGGGATTACAAACAAATGCTAACAAGAGTTCACTTCCACTGTCCTTAGATCATTCCATTTATTTATGGAGCTTTTATTGCATGACACCAACATATTTCATAAAACAAATACTTCCTGTTACTTAGCAAAGGAAGAGGCAACATTGAAAGTAATCAGGCTAATCATGGTCAAGTCTGCGGTTAAGGTCTCACTTCACTCTCTCCAACAACCCATCCCATGAGAAACCACAGGTCTGGGCCATCCGCTCCATAACCTCTGATGCTCTGGGACACTGCCTTCAGAACAGGGTGGGAGAACGGGGATGACGGTGCAGTGAGGTTACTGGAAAAGTAATGGTGGGTATGAACAGCAGAGTAAAGAGAAAAGTAACCCTGGGATAGCAAGTAAGAAAGAAGGAAAGGGAGGGAGAAGGGAGGGGAACTGGAGAAATAAAATCATAGCAACATTTGACATGGACATAGGTACCAAAGTTAAGACCTGAGTGTCCTAGTGTCCTCCGTTTGCTTCCTAATTAAGTTCTCTTTCTCACGGCAACTGGCATTGTCTTCTGTGTTATTCTCATCTGCCTTCCAAATGGCTATGAATATATGGACATTTGGCTTACTTTTAAATTATGAGTTTTTAAAATAAAATAATTTATGGAGGACAGGGTTCTTTTTATTAGGGAATTACATGAATATAAAATTCTATACTAATTTTTGTTTAGAACAGAGCTGATAAATTTCCCCTTTGGCGAGGATAAATGGCACCTCAAGAAAGGCAATTCAAACACTCAAGAGCTTATTGCTGAAGATCTGCATAGTAAATCAACTCTCCTCTTGTCACACCATGTTCGTGATGAAAAAGAAAACCTGTTTTACTCTAGGAAGTTTTCCGTTATATTTCATCACATTTTATTGGGTCAATCGGTGTATTTGCCCTGCTCGGTCAGAACAACCTATACCCAGGTAAACTCTGCCCGTGATCGTTATCACCAATTTCCCCCTTAAAAGGGGCTGCCTCATTGCTCCAATACTGATTCTGAGTCCCACTTCTGCAGTCAATCAATCTAATATACTTGAGTTAGTAACAATCAAGATGACCACAGCGTAAAAGTTTTCACATAATTCTAGTTCCACATTAACGAATAAATGAAAACACATATATTACACTAGTCACTACACATTTTGTAAATGACAAGCTCTCATAAATTATAACAAAAAATCGAAGTCCCTTAAGTGCATATACGTAGAACGGCACTATTGGTTTGTTTTTGGTTTTTTGTAGAATTACAACCAGCAATCCAGCTTATAAGATTTCATTTCAAATTCACTGCAACAGAATCTCCAGTACATTTTTAAGGTACAATTCTCTACTCCTGCAACAATATTTTTTTCTTTTTTACCTTTTACAAGCCTTTAGCAATTAGATATGGAATTAGAGTTTTTTTTTTCAAGCACTGAAATCTTTTCCTCTACACTTTAAATGCTTTTATTTACCCAGTTTTATCTATTAAGTAATTATCAAACCATCTTCTCTTTGATTTGGAATGTTATATGTATAAATTATATATATATATATATAGCATATATATATAGCATATATACTATTTATATTATAGGTATAAATCTTAAACCAAATTAAAAGTTTTTTTTTTTTTTAAAGATTTTATTTATTTATTTGACAGAGATAGAGACAGCCAGCGAGAGAGGGAACACAAGCAGGGGGAGTGGGAGAGGAAGAAGCAGGCTCATAGCAGAGGAGCCTGATGTGGGGCTCGATCCCAGAACGCCGGGATCACGCCCTGAGCCGAAGGCAGACGCTCAACCGCTGTGCCACCCAGGCGCCCCCCAAATTAAAAGATTTTGATATTTGAATTCACTAAGTGATTGTATGTAAATTGTTGTTTCCATGAGTTTTCTGAAATGGTGAAAAAGGCTTAATTCTTTTCTTTTGGTGTCTGGAAATCCCAGTTCGTAACAATGAAAACAGTTAGGTGAATATAATTTTCATTTAGATCAAGAAGGATTCATCCCATGCCCTACGTCTAATTCATATAGATTCGTTTTCATTATCCCAATTTTCCCATAGATTATGCTTCCTTGACAAACACAAATTTAGGCACCCTCTGTCTTTTCCTCTTTTACAAGTAACTCCTTATCATCGTACCCGTAAGAAAGCCCATTACACCATAAATTTTGAACATTCCACTAAGAATAATAATTTATATATTCCAGGGGCGCCTGGGTGGCTCAGTCGGTTAAGCGTCTGCCTTCGGCTCAGGTCATGATCTCAGGGTCCTGGGATGGAGCCCCGCATCGGACTCCCTGCTCTGCAGAGAACCTGCTTCTCTCTCCCTCTGCTCCTCCCCCTGCATGTGCATTCTCTCATGCTCTCTCTCCCTCTCTCTCAAATGAATAAATAAAATCTTTTTTAAAAATAGTAATTTATATATTCCAGCCAATTTTTATGGGGGAAAAATCACTCTTTTTATGGCACTGGGGTTTAAGAAATTGTAAAGTTCTATATCAGCCTAAGACAATACAAATTAATTCACCTTTAAGACTGCCTATAATTTATTCCTAGGAATGTTCATATGTACTCATGAATACATGTACATATGAACCCTGAAAGAGAGGAGGGAAAAGAAAGAAGTTAATACTTCTTCTTTTTTTAAAGATTTGTATATTTATTTGAGAGAGAGCACATGCACATGTGTGCACGAATGAGCAGGGGGAGAGCCAGAGGAAGAGGGAGAATCTCAAGCAGACTCCCCACTGAGCATGGAGCCTGATGTGGGGCTCGATCTCACAACCCTGAGATCATGACCTGAGTGGAAACCAAGAGTCAGATGCTCAAGTGACCGAGCCATCCAGGTGCCCCAAGAAGTTAACACTTCTTAAACTTTGTACTAATACGAGGTATTTTTCTCACACAGAGTAACTTATCTTGTCCTCAACACAATCTTATGAGAGTTTTAAGTATTCATTATCCCCATTTCTTTAGATGTAAATTCTAAATCACAAATGGTGAAGTGATTTGCTCAAGGTCAGATCTAGCTTATAAGTGGTGGAGCTGGGACTTGATGTCAAGTTTCCAGTAGAATTTCCACTTCACTGTGACGCCTCCTCAACTCTTACCTTAGTTTCTAAGTTTTTTATAAGCTCCCCCAAACTCCTACACTTACTCTCCAAACTGTTACAAAACCACTCTGTTGAGGTCAGAGGGGGACAAGAATAAAGTAAAGAAGAGAATCAAAAGCAGAATGAGGGAGAAAATTGCGACTGGCTTCATATTTACTATGGTTTAGTCCTGCGAGTTGGTGTTTTCCAGTATCTCATTAAACAGGTCCAAGAGATGCGTACTATTATCTTCAAATATAAATGGGGAAACAGATTCACAGGGATGATCTAACTTGCTCAAGGTTATGGGAAAGGCAGGGAGGATTAAGACTCAAGGCTGCTGGGGATGTACTGTATGGTGACTAATATAACAAAATAAAAATTATTAAAAAAAAAAAAAAGACTCAAGGCTGCCCAACTGGAAAGGGGGACAAGAGACTGAGAGAATCAGAGTTGTAAGAGGCCTGAGAGGTAAATATATTTAATAAGTTGCTTGGAATACGAATCTCCCTCAAATGTGTTACTGCTTAAATATTTCCACGTAGAAGAAACTAAATTCTTTCTGAATACACATTCCATTTGGAATAACTTTGATAGTGAAAAGATTCTCCCCTACACCATGTTGGGAGAGGTTATGTCCATCCAACCTCTGCTCCAGAGGGGTGTCCTATACTGGTCAAAATCATACACGTAATATTCTCTTCCCTAAAGAGAACACCTGAGATGGAGTGAGAGAATTTACCAATTAAGATTTACATAACTAACAGGAAAAGCAAAGCCATTTAGATTAAGATAATATATACTGCCTGAATAAAAATGCTGAGGACAGTTTGGAAAAGAGAAGCCAGGTGTTGTGAAAACCAGGATCATTCAGTTTCCTCTCAGCACTCACATGACTTAGAGGGAGTGACCTTGGGCAAGTCACTTCACTTCTCCAGATTTTAATTTACTCACCTCGGAAGTCACTCAGATAATCTTAGCATATGTTCAACATGGAAAATTCTATGATTACAGAATTTCAATTATATTATCCGTAAACACTCTTGGAATGCTTACACACACACAGAACAGTGGATTAAATTCACTGCAGGAAACATGGCCACAAGGTTTGAGGTGATGAGGACTAACTTTATTCCCTTCTCAATCACTCTTTATTTAAATGGTTACACGAACCCAAGTTTTCATTCATTTTGAGAACTAATACCTGAATGGCAGATGCTAGCCTTTCTCTGGGTAATGAAACTAAAAATCCTTGGGAGTGTTTTAATATTCTTGTTCTATCAGCCAAAACAATAAACGGAAACTATGACCAAGAAATAAAAACAAAAATATTTATAGCTGTTTCAGCTTTCTAGAATCTGAAAATAATCTTACTATATTTATATGCTAGAAGAATTATGTATATATTTTTCATTGTAAAATGTTCCTAGAGATTAGACAGAGACTACTTTCCCAATCGCTTCAATGATTTGCTTAAAGAGTGTCTTACAGGTCAAATGTGAATCACCCCAAGTTACCCAGCTTGTTGGTAGCACCACTGGGAACTGGTGTGACTTTAAAATAAAGAACATTTAAGGTAAAGGCAAGTGTTCAGCATTCAACAGCTAGAGGAGAGGAGTCTACCACGATGACAGAAGTGGTCATCAAAATGTGAGAAAAACGGGGCGCCTGGGTGGCGCAGCGGTTAAGCGTCTGCCTTCGGCTCAGGGCGTGATCCCGGCGTTAGGGGATCGAGCCCCACATCAGGCTCCTCCGCTATGAGCCTGCTTCTTCCTCTCCCACTCCCCCTGCTTGTGATCCCTCTCTCGCTGGCTGTCTCTGTCAAATAAATAAATAAACATAATCTTAAAAAAAAAATGTGAGAAAAACAAAGGTAAAGAGAAGACATGCTGAATTCAGAGAGTTATATGTAGAGTTAAGTAAAGAAATACCTCAAGTGGATTCAAACTGTGCAACTGGATTCTTCAAATTTATTAGAACATAAGCTCTATGAGGGTAAGAACCTTCATTGTTTTTCATGGCAATAAGGTCCATCTAGAACGGTGCCTGCATGGAGCAGGTGTTTCATATGTATTCACTGAATGAAGAGGAGGAGGAAATAACGGAAGAAAATGGTTGACATATAAAAATAATAAAAATGGAAATACCGCCATAAGAGCAGACATGGTAGAGTTTATGGTTTACTAGACGGCTCGGACAGATTCAGTAGACAAGAGTCATGTTCTAGTTCTCAGCGGCTCTGAGTGTAACTTTGGACAAGTCATAACTTTTTTATGCCTCAGTTTCTCGATCTATAAACTATCTCTTTCTTTACACTTTAAAAGGATCCTATGAGGTGACAGTAAAAGGAAAAGGGAAGGAGGAAGAACAAAGATATATGGTTTGGGACATAATGACTTTCCGGGAAAGCAGAAATGTTGATTTGTACAAACGTGTATAAGAGTCAGCAGAGAAACCGTGTGAAACATACTAAGGAAAAGGAGAGGGAGTGATCTGGAAGAGGGACAAAAGTTTGAATTCATTGTGCCAATCAGAAACCAGTATATTGTTCTAGAGACGTATTTTTGTATGTGTGTTTGTAATATGTGTAAATGCCATTCAGTATTAAAATGCAATGAAGTATGTGAAAAGATCAGTAAAGATGCTTTAGTATTTTAGAACACAATGAAATACTGAATAAATAAAGCCAAAGCGGCATCATTAGAAAAATAAAGGAGGATTCAAAAGATAATTGGGTGGGGGGCGCCTGGGTGGCACAGCGGTTGGGCGTCTGCCTTCGGCTCAGGGTGTGATCCCAGCGTTATGGGATCGAGCCCCACATCAGGCTCCTCCACTGGGAGCCTGCTTCTTCCTCTCCCACTCCCCCTGCTTGTGTTCCCTCTCTTGCTGGCTGTCTCTATCTCTGTTGAATAAATAAATATTAAAAAAAAAAAAAAGATAATTGGGTGGGTGGGAAGGCAGAGGAAGGAAGAAAACGATCTAGGGATCATCAAGGAACGAGGAGGAACGGGGTGGGCAGTGCAGGGAAGAGGTGAGCCACGGAGCCATCTGCTCTATGTCAGCAAAGAGCCCACCCTGGAAAACCCGATCTGCTTTCAACAGTGACCTGAACACTGTAGGGATGATCAAATAAAAAGGGAAAAGACTAGCGCTACTGAAAATTTAATAAAAGCAAAATAAGAAGGTGGGAAGAACACCGAATTTCAATAGCATGAACTATACATGCTTAATCAGTGGTCCCACTTGACATAGGTCCCTAACCGTTGGATGCCACTGAAGCCACCAGAGTTGGTCTCTAGTTCTACTCTCTGGACCATGGAGAAGCTGACAGGAGAAAAGAGCCACATGTGGGTTTAAATTCTGGGGGACAGAACACTACTCCGTTTCCTACTATTTTGGATTTCACTAAACCTTTCGGCATGTTGTGAATTTTAGTAAAAGAATGTCACTAAGTCCTCAGAGCCCGGGTTTCCTCACCAGTGAATTTATCAAATTATTTGGTTTCAGTCGAGGATCTTTCACTTCCAGTTTTTAATGTCTTGGGCTTTAAACAAGTTTGGTTAAAGCGGAGAAAAGTTATTTGAAATCAACACCCTGAAATCCCTACAAGTACAGTTGCAAGGAACTAGAAGAATCTCTTGGGCTTAAATAAACGCCACTTTGAAACTGAAAGGAAGAAATCCTTTGGTCCATTCAATTAATCATGTTGAGCTTTTGCAAAGGGTAGTGATTCATATTGTCACTGTGGTAACAATGGTTTGCCATGCAACCCAATACAAAGAGATTTAAGACAAAGCAAAACAAATTTGGCTCTGTTGTCAAGCAGGCTCTCCCATCCAGAAATATATTTTCTCCCAAGATGGTACTATGGTTCTCTGCTACAATTTAATTAATCAGCTCTCTTTATAGGAATCTAAGTTTGCAATCTCTCCGAGTCAGTTCTTTCCATACAAACAGAGGTTAAGAAAAGTCTTAAAGCCCAGGCAAAGAAAAGAAATTAATGGTTCAAGTATTATGTGCCCCAGTGAGAAATAAAAACTTCACTATTACCATGGCAAATAAAGATATGGTAGTGGGAAACCACTACCCACACACAGAAAAACTTCAAATTAAAAAGAAAAAGTATGTATATTTTTCCAATCCTGCATTAGATTTCTTGAGATCTAAATGTATGCATAGATTAATCTGGTGGAAACACAGAATTATATTACCTTATGAGAGAAATGCCCATTTTAGAAAACCTGATGTAACCACTATTCCAATACGCAATTTAAAATGTTACATACTGCCTTTTACTACACTAAAGACAAAGAATGTTTTAATTTTAAAAGAGTCGGTGGGAAGGGGAGTAATTCCAGGGTTCATAGAATAAAATCCTAATACTAGAAGGTAGACTGGTTGGGGAATAACAGAGCAGACACAATTACCAGGATTGTCTCTCTTCCACTCTCTCAGGCTCCAGGATAAAGAAGAATCAATTAGCCCTCCACAGACTATGACCTTGAGGGCTACAGCTCTGCGCTTAAATGCTGAATGTGCTCAGACAGATAGGAAAGGGAGAATGATGTCCTGAAACCTGGGGGAGAGCATGTGCCAGATATGATAACGTCGCCTTAAGACGTACACCATCACGGCGCAGCTCACGTCAAAAACACACATGACCAAAGGAAGGCTCTGTTTCTTCTGTGACTAAGCAGTACTTTCTGAGTTGAAGGAAAAAAGTGAACGAGGTTACAAAATGACAGTCTGATTCCAAGCTTTTTTTTTTTTTTTTTGCTTTTCTTTAGTCCACACTTACAAGCTTTTTAAACAACAAAGCATCCACTTATAGGAGTGTCTGAAAACAGAGCTCCCTGGACCCATCTCCCTCCTCCTCCCTCATCCCCCCAAAAATAGACTCCTAATTTTTAGGATATTAGTGTTTTTGTTGTTTTCAGGCACTGGGCAAAAAAAAAAAAAAAAAAAAATTAACACAGAGTTTCCCACATAGAAAACCCATAGGCGGTCAAGTGTTAAGCACGGTCTACCCCTAACTTTTCAGGAGAAAACTACTTCCCACACTGCTTTTCCAGGCTTATCTCCAACGCACTTCAAAATGCTGCAGCTGTGTCTCTGGCCAGAACTGGCCACTGCGATGCTTTTAGGCAGCAGTAAATCTTTTCCACTCAATGCAAATGCCAGAAAATCAATGCCCAAGCTCGAAAATAAAGAGAAGAGAAACTATATGAAAGGCATACCCTGTGAAAACACTTAGCAGAAGAATTTACCTTAAAAAATAATGTCTCAAAAAGTCACAACATACTTTCTGACATGGCCCTAGATCAGGAAAAGGTAACTGGATGGTTCTTTGCTCCCGCCCGGGGCCCCAAAGATGACAAAATCACAGACTTTACTTAAAGAGTTGTTTTTTTTTTTCCCCACCCCAAAAGAGTCCTCTTTCTTTTTCTGGACAACTAAACCTCTTCGGGCACATTTTAATTAAAGACAAGTTTCAGACGATAAAGACAAAGAGGTAACCTTGTCTTCATGGTGAATTTTGCTTCTCTTTGCAGGTTCAGTACTTGCTTTTTATAGCCTGTCATTTCATCTGGGTATTATTTCCCGGTCACTTTGCCAGGTGGGACGAGGCGGTGAATGCAGTGATGTCTGTCAGACCTTTAATGATGCTTCAGGGATTTGATAAAAATACAAAGCAGTGTCTGCAGAAAGGAGGTTCTTTCCTAATTACACCTGAAAAACAAGCCTCTCTCTCTCTCTCTCTCTTTTTTTTAATCTTTGCCACTGAAACGGCTGTGTATGAAATGATCTTGACTCACAAGCACAAATCTAGTGTTCCGTGTTTCTCTACCCCACGGGTCTCCCTCATTCGGAACATAACGTCTAGAAAAGATAGCCTTTATTCTTCCTTACCACCCAGAGGGAAACAGAAGGGGTGAGTATTTCATCACGGAACCCTTACCCTCAACTCTTAAGAGATTTTACACACGTTATTAAGAACCAAATCCTCTCGCCTTTCACTTTTTTCTACTAAGGAAATATTCATCAACGGTAAAAAGTGGTAGAAGACAGAGACAACAACAATAAATCAGAAACATACAGGGAAAAAGCAGCTAGAGGAGACTCCTCCCTCTATACTGACGTTTGGAGCAATCTGACTAGTCATGGTTTCATCCTTGTCAACTTTGCATTGTAAAAGCATCGCAGCGACCCAGTCGGCACAGCAGCACATTGTTCTGGACTGTTTTAAGAGCGTGGTTTCTCCTCACTCACAGGTTATTAAACTGCGGGGCTGCAGTCAGACGGGCAAAAATGACACGTCTGGGGGGAAAAAAAAACGCTGTACCTTACTAATGGATCTTGGACTTTTTAATGACTGCCAGGGAAGCTCTTTAAACATTTGATTACAGAAGACAAAACTAATTTGGGAAAATCCCTTCATGCAGACTTTGTACTGCGTCCTGAAGAAAATAAAGCTGCCCCTAATAAGTGCTCAGTGGCCGAAACTCCAATTTGGGCAGGACAGCAAGAGCCTGCCCGACGGAGGGGTGAGCACGGTAAATGCGCTCTCAGGAAGAACCAATTAAAATAGAAACGTGGTGAGAGCGGTGAAGGGAACAGGAAGAAGGGATGGAGGCAGATAACAGGCCGTGTGGGACCGCTGGGAGGCGGAGGGAGGGTAACAAAAGAGTGAGGAGGGGTGATGGAAGGCTCCAGGGGAAAAAGACACGAAACCACACTCGCCGCTCTATGGAAGTCACACTGACATAAAATATAAAGGATGCTCTGCTGTCTCATTTTTTAAAAGTGTTAGAAATCAGTGGAATTGCAGTGACATTCAAGCATGACTCGCAGACGCTCCACTTGTGGGTCCCCCACCCGAGGCTGTGAACAATCTGGCTGGAGCGAACCCTGCTTCATACCAGCAGTTTGCAAGATCATTTTACGCATCTCTTCCAGGCCACCCCGAGCGCTGTCACATGATGTGCTTCAACAAAACCATGCAATTAAAATAGAAGAAGACAAGGAAAGAGCTCCCTGCGCTAGAGAACACCTTTTCGTGCCTCAAGCCCACCCCTTTCCATTATTCATCACCTCTCTCTCTCTACTTACAAAGTTTAGGAGCAGTTTGGAGATTAGTTTCTGTTGTTTGTGGCTGAGTTGCTGACTTGGGTGTTCTCACCTCAGGGCTCCGTGTGGGGAAAGGGAAGGATGGTGCAGTGGACGGCAGGAAAGAAAAGGCGAAAATACGATTCTTCGGGGTGGGTACCGCTGCGGGTTGGGAGGACACGACTGCATTGTCAACTTGCAGTGTAACTTGAACCCCAGTTTCAGATGGAGCCCTAGAGACAGGTGCAGTGTATGCCTCAGATGCTACCCACACAGCTGAGGCGGCACTTGGATCCAGAGAAATAATAGGGTCCTGGCCTAACCCCCCAGGGTCAAGGTGAGTAGGAGAGTCATACTCAAATATCTTGTCCACGAACACCCACTTGAGGCCGGCAATGCAGAGGCAGAGGCTGACCAGACAGGCCAGGATGGGGACAATGCAGATTTTCTCTGAGTTGAGACAACCTCTCAGGCGCTCGGCTTCCAGGCAGACACAGCAGGGAACGGCCAGGCCCACGAGTCCGGGGGTTCTCCCATCTTCAGTCTGGGTCTCTGGCATGTCTTCTGCGGCCGGAAGCCCGTCAAGAGATGGGTCTGCACTGAGCTGGGTGGAGGGGCTGGAGGACCTCTCAGCAGCTCCCTCGGACATGTCTGGGGAATAAATCTCCATCGGCTCACCTCCAGAAGGCCTGGCCTCTCTCACGGTCCATTACCATGCAGAGCCCCCCCCAAGCAAATGATACAGCATCTTACAGGGGGAAATCGATAAGTCTTCCAAGTCCAAGGCCATTATCAAAAAGCAAGAGGAGTTCAGGAGGAAGGAAGGAGAAGAAAAGCCTCTAGCAACTACCAAATAAAAGTATATTGTAATTCGTGACTGCTGTTTCTGGGCCACTTTTGCAGTTCTTTCAAATGCTTCTCCAAGCCATCCGGGCCGGTCAAGAGGACCGGGGCCAAAACAGAAACCGAGCCGATGGTGGGTCAGTTAAGTAAACCAGTAGCCCAAACTGAAAGGCATGTTTCTCACCTCGAGCATCTGAAGCTGGTGTCTGCTCAGATGGAGAAAACAACTGTCATGCAGGAGAAGTAAAAGCAAAAGCAGGACCAGCGGCGGCGGCGGCGGTGGCAGCAGCGGCGGCGGCAGGAGAGGCAGCAGTGACAGTAGCAACAGCATCCTGTTGTGTTAACGCGACGGCTGAAAGAGGCTGAATCATTACAGAGCAGCAGGTGCCTGCCCTCCGAGCATCACTGCAAACAGGATCATCACAGAGGGATCCGAAGGGAAGAGTGCGGCCCCGGAGGGGCGGTGACTCCCCTCCCCGCCCTGCCTCCACCCCCACCCCCCAACCACTCCTCTTTGTCCTTCTTGAGCGCTCATTCACTTTCTTCCTCTGCGGCTCTGCCCTGCTTCATAGTCTCTTTCTCTTCCTTTCCCCTCCTCATCCAAAGACGTTCTCTGTCTCTTTCTCTCTCTCTCTCTTTCTTTTTCCTCCCTCCTCCCTCTGTCCGCACTCCAGAGCTGCTGGCTGGTCTGAGTAAAATCAGTAGACCCAGCAACGCAGGACTGCCAGTGACTTCCTATTTTATCCAATTAGAAGGAATAAAAGGCCATCAAATCAAAGAGAAGCAGGCAGGCACCAGTTAAGCTCACTCCCCATGGCCCCCACCCCTTTTCTTCCCTTTCTCTTTTTCTCTCCTCAAAAAGCGGCCCCAGTTTTCCACCCCCACCTTGCTTGCTTCCAGTCTTGCCGGCTCTCTTTCCTTCACCCACCGTTGGGTCAGAAAAAGCCAGCGATCGATGCTAGCAATCTAACAAAGCTGGGATGGGGCGGGGGATGTAGGTGGGACCTTATGGGTTGGACCTGAGGCTTGGCAAAGTCTGATATCTGATTCCTCCCTAGAGAGGTAAGCTTTTCAACAGCAATTTCTTCTTGCCTGCCGCTGCGAGATAGCATTCCTTCCCCTGCCCTCTAATAAGTTTTGTTCACCGAGAGGACTGTTATTACCTGATTTCCAACCAACAGTTAGAACACTTCTTTTTCGAACCATGGACAGCTCTGCCTTCAGCCCTGTTCCCCACGATCCTGTAAGACTTTGCAATACCCAGGGTGAAGTGTTGAGCCTATGTTGGAGGAGGGGTGCCAGGCGAGGGGAGAGGTGTTCATGTATCCCCAGTCTGGTCCCATTTAAATTTCCATTTCCTCTTTCCACCCACAGCAGTCCTAGACTAATGTCAAGCTAATAAGAACCACTGGTAAATAGCGCTACGAAGGGAGCAAAGGCTACCACTTCATTTTGAAATTAGCCTTCACTGCGACTCCACACGGCAGAGGGCTGAACTCCCTGGGCGCTGTAATATATACCACATGTCCTCAGCTAGAACCACACTGCAAGTATTAAGAACGGTTTTCCCTAAGAGCAGGCCTACTGGGTTAGGTTTCAGTAGCTTTACCTTACAGATAGTTTCAACGCGGGATTTTTCCCCCTTTTATTTTATTTTATTTTATTTTTTTAAAAGATTTTATTTACTTATTTGACAGAGATAGAGACAGCCAGAGAGAGAGGGAACACAGGCAGGGGGAGCAGGAAAGGAAGAAGCAGGCTCCCAGTGTATGAGCCTGATGTGGGGCTCGATCCCAGGACTCTGGGATCACGCCCTGAGCCAAAGGCAGACGCTTAACGACCGAGCCACCCAGGCGCCCCTTTTCCCCCTTTTAAAACAGCAGCCATTAAAAGGCTGGAGGAAATGCAGTCTTTAACAGGGAGTACAGGATTCCCTGAACCTCCCATTCCTGCTTGTCAGTTCACACTATACGCATCTGAACCTTTAACCCATGCTTTCCTGTGACTGCGCACCCAAACGGTTTCCAAGGAACCATTTTGCTCACCTATGTCAATAGGAGTCTTAAAAACTCTCTCCAAATCTATACTACGCAACCATCATATGAGTCCCAGAAGCAATAAATTTAGAGCTCAAGTCCTGAGAAATTCTGCTTTAAGCACATTATATTTTGTAATAGCACAATCTCCACGACTCTGAAATATTTTTAAGCTTTAAGTGGGCACACAGCAAGAATTTTATCATTTCTTTCAAACTGAAATTGGCCCATAATTATAAATGATTTAAAGGGCATTACATCTCAAAATGTGTTTGCAGGAACAACAACTACAAAAGCCTGGAACAATTTGCCTAATTGTAGTTATGACTGTGACAAGCTTACGGGCAAAATGACTTATGCACTCCATAACCTGCACTTATAATACCGATAACCAATATTTTAAAAGAATACTTAAAACAAGATCCTCTGCCTACTTTCTAGCTTTAGCTATTTTAGTTTTTAATTCATTCATTTATTTTAGAGAGGGGAGGGAGGGAGAGCACAAGCGGGGGCGGGGGGCAAAAGGAGAAACTCCCAAGTAGGCTCCACATTCAGTGGGGAGTCCGATGTGGGGCTGCATCTCAGGACCCTGAGACCATGACCTGAGCTGAAACCAAGAGTGAGATGCTCAACTGACTGAGCCACTCAGGTGTCCCATTCACTATTTGATTTTAAAGTAGTGAGAGTTTTCTTAAAGATTCTAACAATGGACCTGAAATTTCATATCACAGGAGATCTGTATGTTTGCATTTACAGTATTCATACTGAGAGGTATGAACATTTAAATAATCAATACTCATGTAAATATTCAAAACCAATATAAGCAAAGTAAGTGTTTATGCTTTTAGGGTACTTGATAATTCCTTTACAGATCACCCAGTTTCAATACACAGTCCCTAACGCCTCACTTCTGTCCCAAATCAACATTACACTCAAGTATAATACATTGTCATTTCATTCACAGCCAATCATCTAAGTTTCAAAAATCGAAATGGGGTTCAGGCAGCCCCAGTTGGGCAGGTAAGAGAAGATCCCCAAACCAGTAACCTAGAGTTTAAAAGAGTGGTCCTCGGCTTATACCAACAACTACTCACCTCACCTTAATCACTGAAAGCAAACATGTTCTGCAGACAAAGGTTATCGGGCTCTGCTCTACCTGTCATCTTAAAGACACCCAGCATTTAGAAAGGAAAACAACATATCCTACAAAGGCTAGGACATAACAGCAGAGACAAAATCCTGTGGGCTGCCACAGTGGTTCTTTCCCCTGGGCTCCACACATCGGACTTGGGGTGTGTACGTGTCCTCCCTGGAGAGGTATTCCAAGAGCCCCGTGGCACCTTGAAGCTAAGATTAGCTTGCAGAAAGGATGCTTCCTATAAAGTTGTTTCCCACCAAATCAGACGGTGAATGTCATCGAGGAAAGGGGGTACAGGAGGTAAAGAAAAAAAAAGAATTCTTCATTGTTCCCCCTTGGGACTAGGAGCTGAATAAGCCCTTAATCAAATCCCCTACAGCAGTAAAGAAGTGAGGAAGGGTGGTGTGAATCGGTGAAGGATCAGAATTTCTTTTGGATGAAACATGCTTATTTGGAGGAAGAATTGCAAGGAGAGACCACTTTAACCCTTCAGGCTCCATCCAAATAAAGCCCAGGAGCACCCATATTTCTGTGTCCCCTTAAAAAATAAACATGAGCCAGATTTTTGCTACCTTTAAAAAATCACATTACCACCTCGTCCATTACAAAAAAGGCTACATTTATAGAGTTCCACCTTTGTGCCAGGCACTATGCTAGGTTGTTAATATATATTCTATAGTCTATATATATTCTATTATTATATATATATTCTATATATATATTATAATATATATTCTTATCTTCACTAATCCTGTACAGTACATATTGTCTTCAAAAAAAAAAAAAAAAAGAAAAAGAAACGCACTCAGGCAGCTTAGGTAACTTAGCCATGGACACAAAGCTATTAAGTGATATAGGGCCAAGATCTGAACAAAAAGTCTGACTCATGCTATTTCTGCTGAAAAATATTGCTTTTCTTTTTAATCACACAAATGTATCTGATTATACCTTGCTTCCCTATCATTTCAATGGGAGAATAAGTGGACCAGAAAGTGTAACAATGAAAAAGGCTTAGCTCCTTCACATAGTTTGTAAACAAACTTAAAGGTGTCTTGTTTCCAAAATAAGAGCTTTCTAAAATTTTGCCTAGTGATATCCAGAAGTTATAAGGATCAAGCATAGGCTCTCTAAATGTTACCTATTTATAATGGAAATTGAATGAGCCCCTCCACGGTCTCAGTTCCAGCATTTTCTCTGGAAAGCTCTTTCCGTTATGTACTTCCGTGCAACACACTGCCCCGAAATAGCTTAAAAAACAACAATGGTTGTATTCTATCTCACGAATCTGCAGGCTGACTGGGTTCAGCTGGGTGATTCTTCTGCTCCATCTGATGTCAGCTGGAGCTGCGATCAGCTGGGGCTGCAATCACTGGGGCTGTGATCAGCTGGGGCTGCAATCAGCTGGGGCTGAGATCAGCTGGTGCTGCAATCAGCTGGGGCTGTGATCAGCTGCAGCTGTGATCAGCTGGGGCTGCAATCATTGGGGCTGTGATCAGCTGGGGCTGCGATCAGCTGGGTCTGAGATCAGCTGGGGCTGCAATCAGCTGGGGCTGTGATCAGCTGGGGCTACGATCAGCTGGGGTACAGCTGGGCTGAAATAGGGAAGACAGCACTCTCATGACTGGCAGCTGATGCCAAACATCAGCTGGGAGCTCAGCAGGGACTATAGGAGGGTGCACCAACATAAGGCCTCTCCCTGGGGCTCGGGCTTCTCACAGCAAGGAGGCTGGGTTCTGAGCAAAAGCATCCCAAGGAGGAGGAAGCACAAGCTGCCAGTCATGCAGACTGAATCGGGAGGCTCCACGGGTCATTTCCTTTGCCTCCTACTGGTGACACAGGATGGGGATGGGGGTAGGGGAGTAAGTCTTGATGGGACAGCGACAAAGAATTTGCCACCATAATTTATCCACTGCAGAAGGTAAGGAAGTCAATGTTAGTAAGTCGACCTGGGACAAGAAAGACAGGGTAATATAGAATGGGATTTGGCAGAAGAAAATCAAAGTATACTTGTATTTCTGATCCACTTTCGTAACAGTCCAGCTTCCTTCTAAGCCAGCGCCAATGAAGAAAAAAATCCTGTCACACCATCAAATATACTCAATCTGCCACTTCAATTCAAGCCAAGCCATTGGGTTCAGCATTTATTTTATTTATTATCGGAAGTATTTAGCACAGCTCTGGCAGTTGAAAGAGGACGGTAATTGCCAGTTTGCTTTGACCAAATTACCCAAATTTCTTTTCTCTTTTACATTTTTTCCCCCTATATTTTGGCTCTTTCACTCTGAAAATGTTTACTTCTGAAAAAGCTTACCCCTGCTCCTACATTTTATGGCTAAAAGCGCAGAATTTACTTTGTGGTGTCTAGTACTACAGTAACCAGGATAATTCCATTTCTTTTTTTTTTTTTAAAGATTTATTTATTTAAGAGAGAGAGAGAGAAAGAGCATACATGAGCACAAGCTGGGGGAGAGGCAGAGGGAGAGAATCCCAAGCAGACTCTCTGCTGAGCACAGAGCTCGCTGACCCAGGAGATCATGACCTGAGCCAAAACCAATCAGACACCCAACCGACTGAGCCACCCAGGCATCCCCGGGATAATTTCATTTCTAAATTACAGTCATTGGCGATGACTAGGGGTAAAATGCAATGATTTATGTATTTGCTAATGAATTATGAAATCACAGTTTTCACAAGAAAGCTTCATGTCCTAAAGATAACCTTAAAAACGTACTGCTTCCTACAGAGAGGACAGAGTACTCAAATGCATCTGTTAGCCTCTTCCCACTCATCTGAGTCACTCCCAGGTGGCCTCAACTCCTCCCTGGAGCCCTTCTATGCTTCCAAGTCATGGACCCAGCATTTTCTTAACTGTACGACTGCTGGGGCACATCTCCTCAGTCTGTGTTATTATTTAATTATGCCATGTGTATAAGACTGAAGAATACAGTTTCTTTGAAGGCCAGCCCTATTACTATCTCGCTGTCCCAAGCCTAGAGCTGTGTTCTCTATTCGGTACATACATTTTGTTTGGTTTTATTTGTAACTGAAATTGACTTATATAGATTTTGGCACCTCTATTAAACAGGCAAACTTTTTCCGTATCCATCTCTTTATTCCAAATACCCTCTATAGGCTCGTTCATTTTTTTCAAACCTTGTAGGGTTCAGTTCAGGCACATTCTTACCAAATTTTTCCAACTGTTCCTAAATATGCCTTTTATGAATTTATCTTATTCTAGTGAAACTGTTACCACAACTACGCTTCACCTTTAACCACCACAGATCCTTTCAGTGGATGGAAAGTTGGGAATAAACCAAAATTTAACCGTTGTTCCTGTAATTCTTCTCTCTTCGAGTGTAGACTCTGATTATACTTTATTCTTACCCAGTGAAAATTTTCTCAGAGAAGACAATCCGACTTAATTTTAAAAGTTTTTTTTTAAAAGATTTTATTTATTTATTTGACAGAGATAGAGACAGCCAGCGAGAGAGGGAACACAAGCAGGGGGAGTGGGAGAGGAAGAAGCAGGCTCCCAGCAGAGGAGCCTGATGTGGGGCTCGATCCCATAACCCCGGGATCACGCCCTGAGCCGAAGGCAGACGCCCAACCGCTGTGCCACCCAGGCGCCCCCCGACTTAATTTTAAAAATCACTTCGTGAGACGCTGTATCAAACGTTTGGTATTGACTGTGGGTCTGTGTTCTCATTTTATAACAAGGTGATCAATTCACTCTGGCACATTTTGTTCTTTAGATCCTCTGTTGCTCACGACACAGCACATGACCTCAAAGATGAGGATGCGAGAATTTTACATATAGAAAAATATCTTTATTCAATGGGAGTGTTATAATAAGCTTTCTTTACTTTGAGAGAAACGATTGGTTTCTCATTCCCCCGTAAGTAAAATCATTAGTTATATGCAAACAGAGTCTATTTTATTTTTGATTTTGTAAGTCACCTTTTCTTTAAAATTCCTTTAACATCTCCAGCTGTTCTGGAAGCAGTTGGAGATGGATGCACAGCATTGTGATAAATATCAGGGACTTGCTCACATGAGAATGATTTTAGGTTACGTGAATTCCTACTCAATAACAACAACAACGAAAAGACTCTTGGACACTCATCATGGTTTCGGCTTCTCCAACATTTACTTTTAAAAGGAAAATATGTTCTACCTGACCAGTTTTACTAGTGGACTGCACTAAAATAAGGAGACTTTGGTATTAGGTTGCTCTTTCATCTACAAAAATCTTGGTAGGTCACCTGGCATTAAATCTCTGACGGTTATTAATTAACTACAAACTCTGAATTGATGTTCACGATGCAACACTCATCCCAAGGAACTCAGAACCACGGATAAAGATAAAGTGATATGTCACTGAGCGCTTCAATTCAAAAGACATTTTATGAGAAAATGAGCAAAGGCTTATAACTCTATCTCATTTTATATTCTTACGATATTATTTCTCATTGTTTAACTCCCTCCCATTCCCCTATTTAGAATATCCTAGACATATGAGCAAAGGATGGGGGAGAAAGTGGCAGTTATTCTGAATTATCTGTATTTTCTACACGGTGTGCTTTGTTATGAAATGTGTGATAAACTCACTGCCTGAATGTCAATTCCATAAGGGCAAGCACTTGTATCTCTTTCCATCACTAGACCCCTTCTGCCTAGAACATGCCTGGCACACAGAAGTCACCATGTGTTGTTGAATCAATGCATCGATACGGAAATTCTACTAAGGAGAGATGAATTCACTACGGGAAAACGTTTTAAAGGCATGGGTGCTCCAGATAAGAGCTGCACTTGTGTGAATAAACACAAACAATGTTAAAGTACTGTGTGTGTATATGTATAACAGAAAGAAAGAAAATTATCCTTATAGTGACGACTCTGATATCATACGGATGGACAGTCAATCGTAATGTTTACTAGAGCTTTATATGTTGGAGTAGTTACCTTGAACAAGTATCTTTGCTTGTTTCATTAATATTCACTACTCTAAGTTACGATCACATCACAGAGCACCAGGGCTAAGAGAGAATTTTTGTTTGTTTTATCCTCAAGTCTTACGGCAAATGCCACAAAAATACAAGGGATAATCGACACTTTTATGAGCATGTATATAATGTTATTGAAGGAAAATAATAAAGGCTATACTTTGTTGCGGCAAGAGAAATGAAACATTAGGGAGAAATATCTCTGATAATCAATGCCCATTTAATACAGTCAGTAGGGTTTCAAACATGGAAGTAATTAAACTTGATTTACACTTAGGCACCAGCTATTTGTTTCCGTTTCTTGTCCGCGGACTATAAACTAATCCCCAAATCAATCCAGAAATGCACCGTATAGCACAACACGTCACTTGTACAAATGCCCTGGAATTTGTTACTTTGATTTTTCAGTCTTCTGCTTCAGACGCAACCTGTTGAGTATGAGACGGTCCACATATGAAGGCGGTTATAAATTAGTCATAAGACACTACCATCCACTCAAGAGACTCTGAAACATCCTATAAAGCCTTAGATAAAATAAACCCTCACAACTCACCTGCAATCAAGGCAGCTTGGGGAAGGGAATGATCCGAAGTGTCCTACTTTTAAATACCGTCCAAATTTGTAAATCTGAGAAGAGTTCATCCAGAGGAAACAGCTTACAATGTACATTTTCCTTACAGTCTACATAATTCTCACTCCTTGCTGCTGATCAAAATGAAAATACAAAGTTGCACCAAAGGGAAAAGAGGGAGGTATAAAAATATATACGGTTGCCAGAACGGATTTGGTATTCTGAGGGAGTCGCCAAACAGCAATGCTGTTATAAGGTCAAAAGCCTTATAATGCTCATAGAAGCAGAAGTATCCTATTTAAAATCAAATGCCAGCCTCCTATTTTTCTGCTGCTTCTCAGTCCAAGGGGTGGACACTTTTTCTGCATTGTTACAATTTTTATTACTTTAAAAATACGAATTTAACAGTCATAAAATAAAAGTATCTTGTCACTTGGTCTCCAATTCAAAATCTCCTATCATAAATCACACAATACGTTGCTAGGTTCAGATTTGCTTAAGAACGACCTGTTTCTTTTCTTTCCATTTCGGAAATTATAACGGAGTGAAAGGATTTAGGCTTAATGCAAAGATGAACTGTAATCTCAGCAATAATTAGATCTAAATTTTTCATTTACTGAATGTTGGAGCTGAAGCAGGACTTGCCCATGAATTTTATTTTGTCCAAAAAGAAAAAAGGTCCCAGGAGGTAAAAATAATCTTCCTGGAGTCACACAAAAATTAATTACGTCAAGACTGCAATTCAGGTCTAATGCTCCTCCCCTTCCCACTCATTTCTACAAAGGAAAGCGCTTCAGCGACTACTGCCAATGTCAATACAAAGGAACAGTAGAAGGGAGGGTTTAGAGGTTCTGTCACTCCTGCCCTGGATTACCTCCATAGAAATACCTCACTTTGAACTTGCACTGTGACTGCTTCTACTTGAAATTTAACCCTGTTTAATGCTCCCATGACCACTTTCGGTCACAACTCTACTGAATATTCAGGCCCTCTTTCTGGAAGATATCCAGAGATCAATATTCATATTCGGACTCATTTATTCAACCTGATTACTAAGGGGACACATAGAATGTGTGCTGTGGAGCCCAATCACTTTCACTGAGGATAGGTCGGAGATAAGAAATTAGTTTAACAATGGCAACATGACAATGAGTTTTATGTTTACACAGAAAGGGACAGAATAGAGACTCTGGTGGATGGAAAGGAGCTTATATTAAGGGACGAAAGAAGACTGTCACGTCAAAATAGGGCTCAGCCTAATATTATTGCAATGGTTCAAAAAACATGTGATACGAAGATGGCCATTAGCTGAGAACTGGTGAGGCAAGGTTATGGCCTCTTTTAATTTGGACAGTCAGAAGACTGGCACAGGGAAGGAGTGATTGTCAGGAACAGGAGAAAGAAGGCTGTTGCTAATGGAGTTAAATTCTGAAATATGATGCCTAGAAAATCCCAGGTCCAAATACGATGACTCATTCCAGAGAAACCTATATTCTGTTTGTTGGCATAATCCATCACATATATTCTTTTAAAGACTGTAATAAAACACATGTATCGAGCATAGTGGGATATGTGGGAGTAAAATGCACTCACGTATGCAACTTACTTGAAAGGGCATCAAAAGAAAGAGTGGATGGATAGATAAAAATGAGCATTGGATAAAGCAAATACAGTAAGTGTTACCTTTAAAAGCTAGACAATGGGCATAACTTGTTTACTATGCATTCAACTTTTCTGTATGTTTGGAAATTCCATAATACAATGCTGGAAAAAAATTTTTGAAGATTATTCTCATGGCTATTTCTGGCCAGCACATATGACAGAGAAACCACCTTAATATACTATAATAAGTTTTATTATAAAAACTCTATAGCTTATGCCAAACAAACAAAATAACCAATTCCACATTCATTAACCTGCACTTGGTTACTTCCCTTCCTCCACTGCATGGGCCCTCCCCACCCACCTCCCCTTACCACTCTCACTGGAAGGAATTGATTTTTAAAAGGAATTTCAAAATTATATCAAAAATACAAGATTCATATAATTTTAATTATCTAATGGCAATGAAGTATCTTTATATAAACAAACCATTAGTTGCTGCAGAAAATCTAAGAGCTTTTCCTGACCCCTCCCCCATGCCATTTATTTACTGAGAAGGGATTTTTCTTAATGCTATCCTTCAGTCACTGGGGGATTGGAACATCTATGAATAATGTGAAGAGGGAAATTGTAAAGTTCACTTTACCAACGATCAGAAAGGTTAGACAGTCAGCTTCATTGTGTTGGAAAAACAGAAATAGAATCCTTTAATTGTCGATGACACTTGCATCCTGAACATATCTTTGTCAATGGCCAAATGGTCAGGGGACACGCTAAGGCCAAGGGCTCTGAAGTGGAGGTTGAGGTTCTCCATCGCTGTATTTCCCACCCAGTTATGCATACAGATATTTTATAAAACTGTTAAATATTTATGATGCAGTACAAAGCCCCTCTAAAAGCATCTGTATTTAACTAAATCATGTCAGTGACAGCAAGAGGCATGCAGAGTAATTTCACCTAGCAGGAAAGTACTTCTTTTACATAGCACTGCCGTGCAGAGAGTTTCAACCATATGCTGTTTCTACCCCCACATACCTCTCATAAGAAGGAAAAGGCTTTTAAAGAGGCTTCTCAAATGAAACATAAATCTCCTGAAGGGTTTCTCAAAAATCCTTCCCTGAGGCTTTGCTACGACCTGTCACTAGAGGTGGGACAAATAACCCATCCTCAGGTTGAGTCTCCCTCAATCCCAGGTTAAATACCTGGATTGAACCCAATCTTCCCTTCTAGCATGTCCTTCCAAATGTTTACTACAGTAGTCTACCAGCAAAGGCATCCAAAAAGTTAAGTACAAAAGGATACCCAAAAGCTATCCATGTACACCTAGACCCCCCCCCATTCTTCCCTTTCACCCAAAAAACGACTCCAAGGAAAAGTTTGTGGTGAGTATATCTGAAGTTAAATTATTAGTAATCATTCAGAGCCTTAAAACCAAAGAATCTATTGAGATAAGTAACCACTACTGAAACAGTTTTCCAAGGTGCCTAAGCTTTTGGTGCAAATGAACGGTAGAGAGAAATCGCTTAAATTAAAAAAAAAAAAAAAGGGGCAACGAGAAGGTAAGACATTTTTAGGCATCTCCAGGCTCAGAGCTAGCTGTACTCCTGCAGACAGGAGGTTTAAAATAACCTATGGCTGAGGAAAAAGATGGGTTGAATGGGTACAAAAATAATTATTTTAGTGAACCGTATGCTGTCAAAAACTCAGAACTAAATGCCTGAGTTGCCCAACTCGAAATGAAATGATATTACTGTAATTCAGCCAACATACAGCAACTGATTAGGAAATTTCTGCTGTTCAGCATTAAAATAACTTCATTTCACAGTCTGGAGAGTAAAAATGGAAAACCTCAAGATGACCTGCTTTTCAAAAGCAGCAGATTTCAGATTTTGAGGTCGCTGTATTATATACGATCAAAAATAGCTACCATTTCTAAAGACCAAAGATGTACATTCATTTATCTTGCTTTCTATCTGCTCATCCATCCAAAAAATGCTAAGTGGTTGGTTAGGTCCCAGGCATTGTGCTGGAGTTAACAGATGCGGTAGCAGGAAGGGAAAAGACATTCCAGCTAGTCTCTCTTTCCTCTGATGTGGAAAGCGGGGTTATCTGCCGAGAGTGAAGGCATGATTCAAATTTTGAGAGTGATAAGGTCCAAGTCTCCTTGGAAAAATAGAAGAGACAGCTGACTATGAAAAACAGAGGCAGGACAAGCATCGTGGCAAGTGGTATATATACGTCCTTCCTTATTTATCATTCATACTATCGGGATCCTTATTTCTCCTCTTGAGAATTAGATTTTGAAAGCGTGCCCATAGAAGACGACTTGAACAAAAAGGTCATCAATAACAGAAGAAATAACTTTTCTGCTGAGCCCTACTGTTCTTGGACCCAAACAAGCCTGAAGTAGAGGGAGGGAGGAAGAAGAGAGAAGAACAAGAAGAAACGTGATAATGACATGGATTTACTCCTCGGATCAGGGCACAGAATTTAATTCGCAGCTTTAGGTGGTCCACTTCATCACGCTGTGTGGCTGAACTCCGGACATGACGAAACCAAGCCACTTAAATGATGTTGCCAGTAAGGACATGAATCAAAAAGCTTGAATAAACCGTGTGATGCCCTTGTGTGGCTATTCCTTCTACTATGAACATGATCACTGAGAGAAGAAGACATGCCGTAAAGCCAGAGTTTCAGCAGGAAAATGTCATTTCTTTCGATTTTTTTTAAAAGAAATGAAATTAGTATCTGAGAACATTGTGTAATTACAGCAAGTTAAAAATTATTCATATTCAAGTGAAAAGGGAAGCTTTGGTCTTCAGTTAATGCCTCTTCTGCTACAGGCTTCACATGTATTTTTTTAAATTGTGTGCTTTTGACAGTTTTTCCAGATACATTCTAGGTTCGTCTTGTCCTTCCTGCCTTTGGTAACTTCACTCATTCACTCAGTCATTCTTTAGTAAGTGCCTACTGCATGCCAGGCCCTACCTAAGACAATGAGAATAAAAGAAAGATCGCAATGGCTCTTGCTTCTATGGTGTTACAGTCTAAGGGAGAACCTAGTTTTCCCAATCCCAGTCTGGCACAAATGCAAATACTTCCAAAGTATTTGTTCATGTCTTCTCGTGGATTCTATTTGTGTGGCAGACATATTCTGGAAACACTGTTTATTGTATGTGCATGTCTAAGTATCTAAGATTTTTCTTCACTCAGTATCCAGTTATGAAGATATTTCCCTCTGATAGTGCTTTGTTTTGATTAATGATAGAAGAAGAATGCAGAGATCTGATTCCAGAAAGCACTATGCCTAAGCAGGAAGACTGAAAGTATTGGACAATTACAGGCAGAAAAACATAATCCATCCATTTCTATCCTCCGTATCCATCAAAACAAAATACGCATCAAAACAGACTAGGCTACAGTCGTTATTTGATGATGGGTTGATTTTTTTGAGACATTATTGGCTTGATTATTTTTGGTGGGTGGATTAAAATATATAAATTGAATAAAATACTAATATATCTCATTATTATCTTTTTGGTGAATTGAAGACTTCTTATTTACCAATGATGACAACGCACAGTCTTAAAATAGGGTTAGCCAAATTTTCTGAATCATTAAGGAAATGTTTTAATTTCACAGAAATCCTGACATTTCAAAGTAGAAAAAAACTGTATTCAAAATCAAAGAGAAAAAATCATACTGCATACAGATATGGATCTGATGATCTAAATTAAAAATTGGCTGGTTGTAGAAACTAGTTTAATCAATAAGGAAGTGTAACATGGGTGAAAGAAATAAGTATTAAACATTTTGGCTGACATTAGTTCTGAAAACTACCTAGGCTCTGCAAAATCCCTCGTATGGCAAAGGCTAAAGATGACCAAAATAAGTGTCACTATCGGTTATACATAAATACATGAGCCATTCAGATTTAAACTGATCGTTATGAAAGAAACCAACAATAAAAGGAAGAGGATTAACAACCTTCTCCATTTAGAAACATGATTTTTCCTTCTTTCAATTAATTCTGATGAAAATATATAAGGCTCTAGAGCAGCCTGCTTCTCATTCAACATCTAAACCAATTTGAAGGTTTTCATCCATACAACATAATTTTAATGCTGAACAGTCATTCTGTGAACGTCCAATGAGGGCACGTCCAATAACGCAAAGGATCCATACTGGGGTGGGACTTTCCTACTTTACATTAACATCGTCTGAGGGTGCCATCTTAAAGAACATTGTTAAAGAAGTTTCACTTTTAAAAACTGGTTTCTCTCATTTAAATACTAATATCTCTGTGGCTTAAATTTAAACATTAATTTTTTTAAAGACTTTATTTATTTGAGAGACAGAGAGCGATTGAGAGAGCAGAAGCAGGAGGAGCCGCAGACTCCCTGCTGATGTGGGGCTCGATCCCAGGACCCTGGGATCATGACCTGAGCCAAAGGCAGACGCTTAACCGACAGAGCCACCCAGGTGCCTCATAAAACGTTAATTTTTAATAACATAAGTTTATAAACACTTTGAAGTTAGAAGTATGATATATATTACTTACTTTGTTATTAACTTATTATCATAGCATTTTTCCTCCTTCGTTCTAAATCCAGTAACTTGTTATACCATCAAGCTGGGGCATTATATATTATCTTTAGCCAGTATCTCGCTATTGTTTTTAAGAACAAGTGTGCACACACCCAAAAAGTAAGTGGATTGTGTGCAGAGCAAAAGAGGTTTTAAAAATAAGTAAATTAGATCTAATTATGGGCAACCGAGTTTCAAAAGGTCCTAGTGAACATTAGCACTTTCCATGTTGAATTTAAGAAGCAGTTTAGCCAGCAAAGACATTATTTTTATATATCATGCTTATGTCTACTATAAATATCATAAGTATTCCATTAGCATTAACCCAGTGATTAATGCATGTATGATGGAGTCAGGTTCTAATCAGTGATAATAACTGCCTACAACTATTTCCCCAACCGTTCATCTCCCTACTCTTTTACTCTGACTAACAAAGACATGCCTACCAAAGTCTAAGGGTTCATGTAGTTACAGGAAACCAGATGCATTATTTATAAGGATGCGGAGGCTAGAAAGTTCGGCTGTGTCGCTTACCCTAGCAGGAGTAGGCTCTAAGCTATTGGCAATAGGAACCTTGCCAGTGCATTAGAAGATGAGATAGAGGGATCTCTGCCAAATAAAATAGCGAAGTAATAACAAATGTTAAAGAAGAGCCTTGGGGGTTGGAGGGAGTCCTGATCTCAGGGCTGAAGCACAATTCAGATCACCAAGCTTTTGCAGTCAATGCAGAAAGAAGAGTTGTAATCCCAATTAATTCTTTGTGTCTTATCTTTCTTGACTGCTGGCTTTTTAATTACAGTTATACATTCTTTTTTTCTTTGTTAAATGTTACTATAGTATCTGTGTACAAATGAGAGAATTACAACTGGTGTAAAATGGGTATGGAGCACAGTATCGGACTGCAAGGTCAGGGATTATTCACTGTGTGCTTGCACTGTCCACCCCGTTTAGAAATCCAGATCTCTGTTTTAGGGATCCAGGACAAATTGGTATTTTCTCCCTTTGATTTCAAAGAAAAAAGAAACCCAACCATGAAAAAGCCACAATTTCTTACTCTTCATGTGTTCCAAACTGATATATTGCTACAGACAGACACCTGTCATGGCTTTCAGTAGATTTTGAGATAGTGCCATTCAAGTTTCATTTTCTGTTTAATCATCGTCAGTCACTTGGAATTTACACCACATTGCAACAAAAGGCTGCATGCTTTAAATGTTAATAGCAGCCGGAGATGAGAATGCCATCTTGCCTGGGGGAAAAAAAACACCCTAAAAACTGACAAAATAAGTCAATCTAAACACAAAAAAGAAAACTTACTGCAAAGATTGTTAAAAGCAAATAACCTTCCCTATCAATCTGAAATTTAAGCAAAAAGCTATGATTTTTATTCTGCATCTCAAAACTGATCTGAAAATTGCCATCAGAATGAAGGATGAGGTAGTTGAAGCTACATATCACATGTTATGTTTGTTTCTTACAACCTGAGTTTCAGATATTTAATGCATACACTTTTATAATGCGCTCATCATTCTCTCTACGTCCCAAAGTGTGTGTGTACTAAAGGTTTGTGGTATTCCTTCTAAGTTATCCAAGTACCAAGAGAACATAATTTGTTACCTAAAACTTTCTAGTTTTAATGTTTGTTATCACAGTAAATGTGTATATATATTTCTGTACTTTGCTCAAGCACCTTGATTCCAAGAACCGATTTGGTCCAAGAAGTCACGTTAGAGAAAAAGACTATTTTCAAAAGTAGCTGCAATGATAACATGCCCTTTAGAGGAAAAGGTCACAGAGAGGGGGTGCCTGAGTAGCGCAGTCGGTTAAGCATCCAACTCTTGGTTTTGGCTCAGGTCATGATCTCGGGGTCGGGAGATGGAGCCCTGTGTGGGACTCTGCGATCAAGGTGGGGTCTGCTTAGGACAATCTCTCCCTCTGCCCCTCCCCCCCACTCTCTCTCTCTCTCTTGCTCTCTCAAAATGAATAAATAAATCTTAAAAAAAAAAAAAAAAAGAGGTCCCAAGAGGAGCCCTCTAAGGGTTTTTCTTTCACTCTCTACAATCAGTGAGTGAAAAGAGCACAGGACTCAGAATCAGAGAGGCTAGAAAGCAACCCTGCTCTGTCACAACCTGTAATTTAACCTTGACAGACACTGACTTGTCTGAGCCTCTTAGTTTCCTCATTTATATAATGGGACTAATACATATTTATTCTCAGATGAAAGTACCTGACGTGTGATAGGTGCTCACTAAAAGATACTATTACTACTTCATTAATTATTATTATTTTTATTATTATTATCACAAACTTATTATTATTACTACTATTATTATATTATTATTTATTATTATTACTATTACTAATAATAATGAAAGAAAAATCAACCTTATTAACACTATGGTGGCAATCTCTTACTCTTCAGCACCACAGAGAGGAACAGCGACCAACCAGTTAATATATACATTTTCAGATAATTTGTAATAATCCCACCTAAGGTGAAACATTGTTATAAATTACCATGTAAAGGAGTATTTATCTAAAAATAAGGAAACTTTCCAGACATAGAAACCAGAAAAAAAAATGAAATAGAAGCAAACTGTGAAATACTTCTCAAAATATTAAAAATTCTCTAATATTATTTAAGCCACTGTTATTTTTTTTAAACTTTGATTTTAAAATACTTAAATATCTGTTTCATGATTTAAGATTTAGACAGCTTTCTTATAATTACATATGTGTACGGCTTTTAAAAATTATAATAATCTAACTAAAAAAAATCACCTTGCTGTTTATATCTATTTAATTAATACTTCCTGGAAAACAGCGTGGTGATATGCTATGGGAATGGACACAAATAACCCCAAATTCTTTCCTTCCAGACCTTACATTCCAGCTTGGGAACCGATGGGCACATTTTGTCAATAGCAAGTGGCAAGCTTGTCGTTGAAGCAAGAGCTATGAGACAACCAGAAGAACACCCCTGGGGGCTGGAAGATAACCTAACATCTTGTTATATCAATAAAATAATAAAGAGTTTGCTTTCTTCTTTGATTAGACAAAGAATTTTTTTTTTATAATTTCAGAGCATCATTTAAATAAAATATACCTGGGTCAGCACTTCTCCTACAAACGGAGAAGTTTAAGTTATGACATTTTGAAAATTATTGAGACTATCGCTGGTCCTATTCTTCATGAAAACCCCCTCCACTAGAAGCTTCTGTTAGACTCACTCCTCAATGCACTTTGTACACAAAAGGTCACAGCCCATGTTCTAGAAACTTTAGAAGAACAAGCAGGAGGTTTTACTAAAATACTTGTTTCTCTATGTACACATGTAGTGGATGTCAGGTATCATTTTTATTTTTTCACTAAGCTGAACAGTTTTAAACCTCGGTCCCCTTCACCTGCACTGTAAAATTGTTTTTAAAGGTTCCAATAAGTCCCTTATGTGCCCCTGAGTCACCTATATCCTTCCTAAAGCTTATCTTGCTTTCGCACACAGTCTCATTTGCACATACATGGCAATTCTGCTGCCCCCATAATCTATTCATTCTAAAACATACCCAAGAACTCTTTGTAAGGTTTATTTTTTTTGCAGATAATTTGAGGATCAAGCCTGAGCAAGATGCATTTGGGCTTTGGAGTATTAGGGATGTGAAAATAAGAAGCTGCTATGAAGATAACAGAGAAAAAAAATCCATATGGATCAACTAGAGGGAAATGTACAAAATATGTAAAAAAAATAAAATAAAAATCCACTATGGCCACTTAAATAATTTTCTCTCAGATATGTGTAAGGCTATTTTTCTTCATATTTACTTACATCACATCTTATAAAAATATCCTGTCTGACAAGTTGCGTTCTGCCTGGATTTTACAACTGTTTTTAAGTAAATGTAGCAACTTCCTTCTTATAGCTTTGTAGACTAAGAATTAAAATAACAATGATCTGTTCTCCAAGTTACACTATTTGTGAATGGCATGGATTTTTATAGGTTGATTAAATAGCTAGATCTCTAAAGTAAGATGAAGAACAACGTTTATATAAAACATAAAATAACATTTAATATATTTCCTCTTGCAGATTCTTTTTCTGAATATATCTTAATGCTTACATGAGGAATGTGTAGTTGAAAACTCAATCAAATGACATAGAAGCTTCTTGTCAATTAATCACTTCTTTCAATAATGAATTTTAAGAAATCAAGAGAGGAATCATCATGAAGGAATATGTTGTTTTTCAATATTTGGCCATTTTAATTGATTTATGTACTGTTTTAATTTACTATATGTATCACTCAGTTATAATATAATCAGACATACGTTTTCAAATATACTACTTCTTCCAACTTTGGGTCAATTCTACAGACTTTAGGAAACAAAACCCAAAAAACCCAAAGTGTGCCTAATGAAAATAAAATTGTTCAAGAAACTTCAACCTTTCCATATACATTGCCAGGTAATCCAATAAAAAATATCACTTCGAATATCTTTTAAGTCCATCTATGTATCATGGGTAAGTTTCCGAAACTCAACAGTAATTCAATTTACCATACTGTGATTACGCTCATTTAAAATTCCCAGTTAAGTTTCTCAATCCCTTAAAAACTCCCCAAACAACTTTCAAAACCCTACTTAGTGCAAAGTACCGTCTGATTCCTCTTAATGTTACTTGGCCTTTTACTTTTAACAGTAAATCACAGATTTTCATCATTTTTCTTAAATAGGATAAATTTCAGAATTCTGATTTCTTGGTAAAATTATTGGGCTTTAAATATGAAGCAAAAACAACTGGCTACTTAAAAAAAAAGAGACCACAGTAAAAAAAAAAAAAATCATTATCCAAATATTTCCTTTTAAATCACATGCCACAGAATGGATAAGCGTATTCTATACTAAGCAATATTATTTAAAAATAACAACTTGATTTAAGTTTGCCCCCTGTATTCTACTTTGTATCATGAACATGTATCATTATACACAATTAGCCCAATTAACCACAATTAACCTTTCTCCTTTACTGCAAAGTACTTCAGCCCAAGGACTATTCTTGTTCATCTCCCCCAACCCTCCCCCTCTTCAGGAAATACACATCACAGTTCCTAGCATAACCCTGGAGCACTGTGGGAGACAGATTATTAACTATTCACTTACTTTAATCAAAGAGTGAGAAAGTTCTCAGTGATCTAAGATTCAAAGAGCAAAACTTTTAATTTTATATTTACCACTCACTTGCTCTTTGACCTTAGTTATCACTTGGCCTAGCCCAATCTGTATTTTATTATTCTGACTAGGAAATGAGGAGATTCATAGCCCCAAATTCCTTTTAAAAATTAAAAGTAAGACCGATGTTTTTCACTGCAGCAAATAAAGTCCTGCAATATTTTAAAAAACCTGTCTCTGTCTTTCCTCTCTCTCTTTCCCCCTCCCACCCTCTTTCAATTTCTCTCTCCTTGTCACATTAAAAAAAAAAAGATTTTCTTTATTTATTTCAGAGAAAGAGAGACAGAGATAGGGACAGAGATAGTGAGAGAGAGCATAAATGGGGAGGAGAGAGAGAAGCAGACTCCCCACTGAGCAGAGAGGCTGACGCGGGGCTTGATTCCAGGACCCTGGGATCATGACCTGAGCCGAAGGCAGATGCCTAACTGACTGAGCCACCTAGGAGCCCCTCTCCTTGTCTTCAAGTTTGATATTCACTGAAGAAGAGACTCTGGAATATCTGAGCAATGAATAAAACAATAGCTCATATACGATGAACAAATTCAACCTAAACACCAAATCTCTAAATAAGAGATAGTTTTGGACTTGAGTGGAGATGTGCATAGCCTTAGCCTGTAACCCACATTGGCCCATATAACTGGTTTTTAAGATTTTGCTGACTTCTGGTAGACTGGGAGAGAAAATGGAAAGTGCCATTCCAGCAGTTCTTTGATGATTAGTTGAACTTTGAATACACAGCACCTTTATTTAAAAAAATAAATTAAATACTCACACACCTTGTATGCTTGATGCATCGTAATAAGACTAGGGCAGAGAAAAGCGGGATCTGCCTACAGATGAACTAGTGGAGACATTGTTTCTTCTAGATTTCAGTAGTGATATCTACGAGGCTAGTAAAGCCTCAGAAAGGGTGACCTGCTGACTTTTCTGTACAATATGAAATGGAATGGGCTAAGCATGTTTCTTTTACTTCTCTTACTGTTAGAAGAAAGGAAGGAAGGAAGAAAGGAAGGAAGGAAGGAATGAAGATACAGTTACTCTGGTGAAAGAAACTAGTAATTTTTCAAAATCTACTTAAGCATAGATTTTTTAATAAAGGAATCTGGATCAAGCAGACTTTGATTTTTAACTCCAAAGCCAGAACATTTTACAGATGTTGAAAATGCTTCCCATGCATTCTAACTTGAAAACTGTAGCTCATTTTTTTTTTAACTCTTTTCTACTTTCTTCAAAAAAGCATTGTTTCTGGATTAAAAAAAAAAGAGGGTATTTTTTTTTTAAGATTTTATTTATTTATTTGATAGAGATAGAGACAGCCAGCGAGAGAGGGAACACAAGCAGAGGGAGTGGGAGAGGAAGAAGCAGGCTCCTAGCAGAGGAGCCTGATGTGGGGCTCGATCCCAGAACCCCGGGATCACGCCCTGAGCCAAAGGCAGACGCTTAACCGCTGTGCCACCCAGGCGCCCCAAAAGAGGGTATTTTTAAGAATGATTATATAATCAACTCATGGGTTCTAATAAAGAGCCTTTCAAGGTATTTCAACTGTCTTCAGTTTTCTGACTCATTTTCTTTGAAATTTCTGCTTTAATTTAGTCTTCCCAATTAAACTATGTTCAGTAACATCTATTTTTAATTTTTCTTTAAAATTCTTTGTGAGGGGCACCTGGGTGGCACAGTCATTAAACATCTGCCTTCAGCTCAGGGCGTGATCCCAGCGTTCTGGGATCGAGCCCCACATCAGGCTCCTCCACTGGGAGCCTGCTTCTTCCTCTCCCACTCCCCCTGCTTGTGTTCCCTCTCTCGCTGGCTGTCTCTGTCAAATAAATAAATAAAATCTTTAAAAAAAAATTCTCTGTGAGATATCTATATCTTGACTCTTCTCAAGTTGTCTGCACATCGGACACAGAGAACCGTGCTGGTTTTGCCTGTCTGGCCCACGTTGCCCATGTTGAGATACAAAACCTTCCTCTCTGTAATGAACCTACACCCTGCAGTTCCCATGGGGCTGAGCCCATCTGCCTCACTGGCCCAAACACACACAGCAGTGGATATCTGACCCCGCCCCTGCCCAACGGAAGTCATTCATCTCCCCGGATACAGTAAGGATTTTAGGGGCAGGCATATGACACAAGTAGAGCCAATCAGATTCTTCCTTAGGTTCTGCTGTGTGGATTAGGAGTAGACCTTCTCTTCTTTTTAGATTATGAGCTGAGGGGTTACAGGCTTAGAGATACCAGCGGTCATCTCCTTGTCAGGCAGAGAAAACCCACTAAGAATGAAGCTAACATCTGTAGAGAAACAAAACATAAAGACAGAGAAACTATTCCCTTATGCTTTTGAGGCTCTGAATCAAATTGGGCCAGTTACAGAAGCCAACATACTCTCTTTATAGTTAAGCCCTTTGGAGTTAAATTTCCATAGCTTGTAATTGATAAACTCTTAAATCACAATCCCTGTTTCTTATTTTGCTGCTGTTTTATCATGTTGTTCCCCATCCTGTCCTCTATCTTATTCTTCCCTCCAATGCAGGGAGAGAGCTGTTTCCTAGAGTACCCCGGGTCTAATTTAAAGGCTTTTATTCCCATCTTCTGATTTCTCAGATCCCTAGGTAACTTGAAAAAAAATAAAGAAATAAAGAAAATAAAGAAAACCACCAAGTTCAGCATAAGTACATTTACCAAAATCATGCCAGCTCTGTTCTTCTAGACGCTTTCTTGATATATACCTGTCTCCATTCCCTTGCCTCCACTCACCATTTAAAAAACTAAAACTCTTTTCTATTTAACCCATTTCACTGCTCTATCCGAAATGATTAAAAACACTTACTATAGTTTTTACTACTCGGAAAACAGGAAAAAAAAAAAAAAGACGTCCTCCCCTCTTCCAGCTGCCATACAAAAAGACTGATGAATTTTTTTTAATGTTAAAGAGAATATTTCAGTAAAAATCCCCCCAAGCAATAAAATACAGAGAAATAATTGCTCCAGGTCTGATACTTTTCCACTCATGAATTACTCTATCATACAAATAATTTTCAGGATTTAAGATATCATGCACTAAATTAAATAGTAGTTAGTCTGGAATAAGACAATGCATCTATCCCAAACATAAACTACCACCAAGGGACGTATGCCTGTTTGATGAAGATCAGACTCCCATTAGCACACGGCTCTAAGAGTATTCCCATGTCTGGGACGCCTGGGTGGCACAGCGGTTGGGCGTCTGCCTCCGGCTCAGGGCGTGATCCCGGCGTTATGGGATCGAGCCCCACATCAGGCTCTTCCGCTATGAGCCTGCTTCTTCCTCTCCCACTCCCCCTGCTTGTGTTCCCTCTCTCTCTGGCTGTCTCTATCTCTGTCGAATAAATAAAATCTTAAAAAAAAAAAAAAGAGTATTCCCATGTCTGTAAAATAGCATATTTGGAAATACACCACATCATTCTCAAAATAACAAAGCCAAACAGCAAGGTCACTGAAATAATTCTAGACCAACACTTCTGCCTCCTTTTTTAAACCCTTGAATTGTGTTGCCATTAACTAAGGACTCAACTGTCCATTTCATTACCTTAGAGTGTTTGGAAAATGTATAACTTCAATAAAAGTGGGCTTTGGAATAACTGGGACTAATGTGATTGTACTCCTGCAGTCTTTATAAAAACTGCATCTCGATACTTTTCTTTTTCTCTCTCTTTTTTTTTTTTTTTTTTAAAGAAGGCCTTCCGTCAAACTCGCTGAAAGGATCCCCTAAGACTTTGCAAATAAAAGACCATAACATTTGCTATCAGAAGATTCAGGTTTAAATTTCTGCTCTACCGCCTACTTAGTTTTTGAATTTGGACCTGTCAGAATGTCTGAGCCTCAACCCCTCAGCCGACAAATGGGATAAAATCTAGGTCACAGAGTTCCTGTGTGAATAAATGACTCAGTATATAAAAACATGCCTTATAAAATATACAGCCTGATACAAATATCTAGTTATGTGTATAGATACACATACACATATATAGCTTATTGCATGGTTCAAAAGAATAATTTTGTAAAGGTTGATTTCAACTGACTACCAAAGGTTAACTATAATTTCATTATAAGCTTGACCAAAAGTTTCAAGATTATCTCGTCCAGGGGTGGAATGCAATGAGAGGTAGTGAAGGACTTTAGAAAGGTCAAAGGCAGAACTGAAGAACCGTATTACAGTTGCAGGTGGTACTTTAAAAAAAGTCAGATACAGTTACTTACAAAATGAATGAATGACTATGAAGGCAATAACTTGCCTGAGCACAGGAATGGCTGTGATAGACACCTCTGTGCTCTTGTTCCAAGTCACTTATTGTCCTAAAAATACGTAAGTGTCTATGCAATTAGATAGATGGAAGTAATACCAATTGGGCAATTTCCTTTTAAATTATTCTCTTATTGCTGTATGATGCATGGGAATTTGTTTGTCATTCTCCACAAAAGACAGAGCCACCACACCTTTGAAAATGCCATGTTTATAGAAACCTGGAAACACAATTTGCATTCAATTAGAAGGAGCTCTCCAACGGTGACAGGACAGACTTCATATTTTGCCACCAATAAAGATCTGAAATTGAAATGCCATTTTTCCAGCTGAGAATCATCTAGCAATGGTCCAGGGAGTTTCTTCTGCCATTAAAGCAGGTAAGTCAGTTGTAGCTGAGGGTGAAATGTAAGAATCATAGCTTTAAATCTCACCCATGGACCAGTGGACGTGGCCCAATCTAATCAATACATATCACTCTGCTATTCCCAAGTGAAAATGCTGTATCTCATTATAACAGAAACGTCCTGCAGACAAAAGACATTTTCCCCTTCAGCTAGCTCTTTTAGGTGCCAAATTAAAGACTGAATTGTCCATTTCATTCAGAGATTTCAAAGAGGACTTCCTGGATAAGTTCTTTTGAAATGCAGCCTTAGCTGAGAATATATAATATTTTGAAAAGACACAGTGATTTCTTGGCATAGAACTTTCAGCATCATCATTTGGAATGCAAATAATTAACTCCTTTCCTCCTCCAAAAATAAAGATATTTTCCTACATTGTTCACATGAGATGCAAAGGCCTCCTCTGATTTCCTTTCTCTCTTCAGAGCCACACCAGTTTTCCATTTTTCTCTCTCCCACAGATAGGGGAGACATCCTAAAAGCAAAGCTGTGCTAAATGATTCACATTAATTTTCCCACATTAAGCTTCCAGTGTAGATTTGAGATAAACAAGATTATATAGACCTTGAAACGGAGTCTCAGGGAGGTTAGACAATTTGCCTAAGATTACCTAGTAATTACAGCACTTGTATTTAGACTTCCGAGCACGTGTCCACCCAAGGTGCGTGTTCTGTCCATTTCACCTCATGCCTGGCATACTTTGATGTGTAACACACAGATCACATGGGCTCAGCTGGTCCCAGGTCTCGCATTTACCTAAGCTACCACCCACGCTCCCAATCCACTTCCTGTCGGAGATCACTTTCCAGTCCATTCGCAGAATCTCATTCCTTTCAATGTTAAATGCTTTTTCTTTGAGGCAACAAAACTTCACATGTCATGCATAGCAGGCTAGCGGATTGCCTGGGTTTGAATTCTGCTTGTGTGACTTCGGACAAAATCTATCAGCCTCAACATCTGAAAAATGGAATAAGGTTTTATGAGAACCATGAGTTATGGTTCTCCACGCAAATCACCTAGCACTGTGCCTGGCACATGGAAAGCCTTTAACAGATGTTTGCCATTACTATTATTATTATTAGAAACACTTATTACTATTTAAGACTGTTTTCCAGAGACTCATCTTTATTTTTTTCTGATTACTATTCATTAGACTTTTCATTTGTGTTTCCCTCATTAATTTATTATATTGGAATGGATGGTTCTTAATTCAGTAAAGTGACTGGTTTTAACAATTGTACTTTTTTATAGCACTCAATAAAATCGTCGGCAAAATAGGGTCACGGGCTGCTGGCACTTCAGAGAGAAGTCATTAAGGTTTGTTCTAAGCAATTCTTTTACTTTTTTGCTGATCCTACGTAAAAGAGGAACAAGAGAGTCTGACTAACTGTTTTGTAAGGTTCACATTCTCCTTATACAATAACACATGTAATAGGACCCTCATTTAGCAAATTACACGTTTCAAGTCACAGATGCCCCATTTACCAAAACAAAGTAAGTAAAATAAAGGCAAATAACGTTAATCTTTACCAGGAGATCATTACAAGAAACTTCTTGAAAATTTTATAAATTAGCAACTCTAAAGATAGTGAGAATACAACACGAGTACCAATTTCAGTTTCAGAAAAGAAACAGTTAAAATTTTCCTTACAAAGGGAAGAATTAGTACCTTTGATATTTCACCAACATTTATGAAATGCTAGGAATAATAAATACAAAGGGGAAATAAATGATAAGGTATTTGTAAATGAAACCTAAATCCCCTAAAACCTCCAGTCAGGAACAACTGCTTTATTGTTACAGTGATTTAAAGAATTATTTAAAAGTTTAAGATTTTTAAAAAACACTATTTTAAAATACTTCTGATTCGTATTTGGTAACGAGAAAAATGCATATGACACATTAAGTAGACCGAGGGAGGGTAGATAAATACAAAGCCAGAATGAAAAACACTAGTAAGAATGTATTTTAAAATATTAGCAGTGGTATTTCATATAGTAGGTGGGTAATGCTTATTCTCTTCTTTCTGTTTTTTTTCTATCCCAACAGGAGTTACAGAGGACAAAAGTAGCACTTTGAGGGTGGGCGTGGTCAGGGAAGGCTCTGGGGAGAAGCAGGATGCCGGCAGAAAAGACGGACTTGGCATCCTTGGGGCATCCGAGCAGGGCCAAGGGCATAAACTGACACTGCTGAACCCTCTCAGGATTTACTCAGCAGTGAGAGGCTCCCATCAACAAGGACTGGCAGGAAGGGGCTGCTTCTGCACCCAGGTGTGCACGTTTGTGCCTAAAGAACGGAAGAGTAACAGGGCTGTCTGACCCCAAAAGCACAGGAACTCATCAAAATACACAACAGGTTTGCTGAATCCGTCTAAAGGCTTTGCAAAATGTACACAACAAACACCAGGGCCAAGAGCTCCAAGAACGCAGCCCGCCCAGACGTGATGACATTTCAACAGCATGGTTCACTTTTCACGCACGGGGATTTACTGGTGTCCCCTTTCTGGTGGAAACAAAGCGAAAAGGAACCTATTCTTCAGCGTTGATTATTTCTGACCCGTGTGAACTTTCCCAAGGCCTTCGACTCTTATACATCAGTCCCGCTTATGCCAATTTCTGCTTCCTCGAGTTTCCCCTTCAGCCTTTGCTAGATGGAGCTCTGCTGACGTCACAGAGTTCTGCATGGCAGAGGTCCCCGGAGCTCCCTCTAGATGGGTTGAGTGCCTCACGCTGCTCTCACCGCTCTAACCAAGACGGGACTTAGGATCCCGCCACTCTTGGTTATGCTTTCAAATTACAGAGCGTATTTTCATGAGATTAAGAAAAGGTATGCATGAATCAATTCCACAGTATTTACGGAGAGCCTAGCATGAACGGGGAAGGGGGAGGATGTATGAAAGTGGCACATTGAAATATTTTAACACGATATAAAAATACAAAGCCTTCTTTCTTAGTCTTAAACCTTTACCAAGTATCAGGAACTAACTCTGCTGAGAGTTAGAGATCAGAGTCAGATTTCAAAATTATTTCTCTCTCCACAGTATTGCAATGAATACAAATGTAAACTGAGAGATTCATTTCAGTTCCCTAAAGCTCTGGAAAACCCAAAGAAGTATTTCTTCTATTCCAAAACTACTCGGATATGCTTAAGGATAGCATCCATCGCCCTAATGATAGCAGGAGGGTTCCAATTACAAGAGTTTCAATAACTTCATTCAATGAATCATGCAGGGGAGAAATTGTTCCCAGACAAAATGCCAAAAAGAAAAATCTAGTATTTGCCCTTGTATAATAAACACCCAAAAATCTAAAACAAAGCTCAACATGATTCCTTAATGCTAGTTAGCTAAAATCTATACAATTATACTAATCTTTTTATAAGTAGAATTAAATAACAAATATCCCAAACTCCCCAGAAGGGATTATCGTTTTAGACTACGTAATGAGTATCTTTAGAATACAGAAGAAGCCAATTTAGTCCTCTCTGGCATTTTATTTCCTGTTTGATCTCACTAGATTGCTTCCATCAATCTAGTTAAAGGATGCTTTATCTAGTTAAAATACAGTCAAAACATCATACTTCATGCAATAAAGAATACGTTTACATCGTATCGTTACAGTTCTGGTACTAACCCGAAGCGAAAGGCTTTAGATTCGAACTGGATGTATTTAAAGTGATTGACAAAACAACTGAAGTGGCCTAAAATACAGACCTTCCTGCGAGTGTTTTCTACCATGCTGATAGCCAGAGGAAATTGTGCCTTAAACACACTCCCTGGGTTGAAATAGAATAATTGGGAATATCTACTTATTGAAGAGCTTCTCAAACTGAGAAATAGCTTTAAATAAAGAGCTAAAATAAGGGAGAGAAAGACTGTAATTATAGGTTTTATTTTCAAGGTCTGATAAATTCCCCCGTTGGATATCAAAATTTAATGCGACGCTATTCACAATTCATAAGTATCAAAACTATTTTTACTAGTGCTTGCTAATTTCTTAAGTTCCCCTGACATGGCACAAAGCACCAATCAATCTACCGGCTGTAGAACTCCATAAGCACAAAGCACACTTTACATTAAACAGATGAAAACTAATCTGAGATCTTGCCTAGGGACTTGCTTTCAAACATTTTCATAATTAGTCACTTGCTATCGAATTTGAATTAAGGGCATCTATATATAGTTTCCTTACTCTATCACAGCAGACTTTATATGAGAACCGGGGAGCTTTAGAATAGGCCCCAAACAGCTGGGTATCAGGCCTCAAGCAATTGCTAAATGCAACAAGACACACTAAAAACAACTAACGACGTTCTCTATTGCTCACCCAGAGCCAGGCCTCAGAGGCTCTGCAGTCATTTTTCAACATTCAAAGACACCACATTATAACACCAGCACATATGTGGTGTCTTCTAATGTCCATGTGTATCTTAGGCGGAGGGGATCTCGAATCCCCCCCTTCCCCACCGCAAGCATAGAGCGGGGCCATTCCCTTCCAAGCAGCAAATACCAGCCTGCTCCCAAACTTGAGGTACTTTTCCTCAGTGAGGGCAGAGGACAGACAGGAACCCCATCTCCAGAAGCAGATACCATCCTGGGTTAACAACTAGTGAATGGAATACTCAAGTATACTTACATGAAGAAGTATTTGCTCCTTCTGTTGATACTGATATTCTAATGGGAGACTCTATAAAACAAAGAAGCGAAATAAGGCTTTATTGAGGCAGGCGGTTTGCATTCTTACATCAGAAATGTGCCAGGCTCAGGGATCATCCAGAAAAAGAGGACTAGAAAACAGTGCAATGGAAAAGCTGAAGCATTTCGAAGTCAGAGGAAGATGTATGCAATATTCAAAGACCACAGAGCACTCTTTCTGTAGTCCAAACCCAAGGGATGGAAGTGGAGTCGGTCCCCTTGCAGAGATAGCCCACGTACCAACTGATGTATGAACTTCCTAGAAACATGACACTGAACAGATCCACAGGACAGGTGAGATGGCCCATTCCTTCTCTCAAGTGTGCTCTTGATTTTCAGAAACATGAAATCAAAGAGAACAATCCCCATATTCAGAGAGAATGAAAGTTCACTTCCTTGCGCAGAGGGAATAAAAAAAAGAAGAAGAAGAATGAATCTGTTCTCAGGCAACATGGTCTGCATAGACGCCCTGACCGAATACGGTGATGAATGAAGTCCATGCAAGATCCACTGGAGCAATTATGGTAGGGTCAAACAAAACACGCTAAATAAACTCCTAATATGATCATTGGAGACGTCTGGTAGCAAGATTCTCTTAGGTAGCAAGTACAAAGGAAGGGAAGCTGGTATTTAAATACAGACAAAGCATAAAACACGACTCATGCAGAAAAAAAAAGCAGGGGACCTACGGGTTTTTATTAGTCAGAAAGAAGAACAAGTTAGTATCAAAGAGGGACTGAAATTCAGCAGCCAGAAAGTTATAAAGATTCAAGTTATGTATCGGAAAATAATAGTCATCGTCTCTCCCGATTCCCGAGATGCACCACATCATCTGAAAAGCCCAGGTTCCTAACAGCATCGACTGGAGTCAGATAGTGAAGCCCCTTATATGAAAGAAATGCCTAAGTGAAAGCGGAAGAAAATTCAGATGACTCAACAATTTTTTTTTTGTTGTTGTTCTTTTTACCTCTATCTTTCTTCCCCTCCCTCCCTAGCTGCCTCCCTTCTCTCTTGCTTTCTTTCTATTACTCAGAAAAGTACAAGCCTCTTAGACTCCAGGATCATCCCACCCTGTAAGGTGAGTACGTCCATCTTAGGAACAACACATGACTATGCCCTAAACATGGTCAAAGCCATCTGGGATACAGAGAGAATTAACCTTTATGATACTGAACACTGGCTTTGAAGGGAAGAGGAGAAACTGATGAAGGTAAGTCAAAAAAGGCTGTGTTCAATCATATGGCCTCCTACAGCTTTTCAACAAGGTACAGGTCATAATGAAGGAAATCAATGATGCCAGAACATTAAATACGGGGTAACGGGAAGGAATACTGGGCTAGCTCGAAGGCTCTGCTCTCCTACTTGCTGAGACATATGACTTAACATTTCTAATGCTTCAGTTTTCCCATCTGTACAAGGAAGAAAAATAATGTCTTGTTTCACACATCTACTGTGAATACCCAATGAGATGTAAGAATCTTTGTAAACTGTGAGGCGTCATGCAGAAACAAGTTATTATACTTCTGAAGTGAGTTTTGAATCTAGGACTCTAAAAATGTGCCTCTAATTAAATATGAATTTTTAAATATTCCAAGGTCCTGTTAACTATAGAATAATAGAAGTTAAGGAAAGTAAAAAGAAAAAGAGAAAAGAAAAGGAAAAGATTCACAGCAGATTAATTAAATTCACAGCTAATGGGGAAATCGATGAATTATGGTTAGGCATGCATTAGTAGAGCTGGGTTAGAAGTAGCTATCTGCTCAGACTTTAAATGCTACCGGCAAATATTACAGGCGAGGAAGAAACAAACAAAAACAAACCAAGAAGCAATGCACCAACATTTGAAAAATTCAGGCGTCTTAACAGTATTTTCTCTAAGTTCAGTGACCCACAACTGCTCATTAGGAGCCCAGAGGTCAGAGTTTGGACACGGACACATTAACCAGGAACAAACAACAGTGGATGAAAGGAACAGAGGCAGCTGAGAGAAGGACCTAGAAAGATTGTAAAAATGTATAACCCAGATGTCTTCTTTCCTGGTCTAATGTCACTAAGTTGTATCTAGACAGTTCTTTTTCCCATGCATGCCTCTCAGGCCCAATTTCAGACATACGGCAAGAACTGTACTCCTTTACGTAAAACCTCAAAAGGCAACAGGAGCTGGAGGAAATACTGGAGCAGAAAACAAGAACAGCTACGATCTGGATGCAGAGGGCATTCTGATTAGTAGAAGGTGCAGGCAGCAGTTAGGTCTGTCGTTCTGGTTAGTAAAATTTGGTGAGCTGCTTTTCCTTACCTGAAGACACATATGCTCGTTCAGTTGAGGCTGGCATGCCAGTGACGACGTCTGTAAAAAGAAAAGGTGATAGGAGATTATGATGTATAATCAGGAGGCCGGGAGCCACTTCCACAGCCTGCCTTCACACTGAAGAAGAGTGTAAAGGAAGAAAAGTATTGCAAGAGGGTGATGAAAGCCCAGGCTCTATCCACCCTGAACGTCAGAAATGAAAAAAAAAAAAAAAAAAGCTGTCCAGATAAGTAGTTCTTCTTTCTTGGGCAAAGAGCATGAGATGAGCTATGCTGGAGTAAGTACGTAGCAAGAATTCCCTGCCCCCGTGGGGCTGGTGAAGGACAATATACAGCAAAGAGGCTGTGGGTTCCTTCTCAGAAAGGAAGGCAGATAGCAGAAGTAAAAAAAAAAAACAAAAAAAAAAACACATCAGAGCTGTAGGATCAAAGCTGTGGTCAGAATTTTTAAGTTGTCAATCTTTGGAGAACTACATGTTTGTTCAAAAACAAAGCAAGCGACGTTTCTAATTGGGATTGGTGAAAAACGTCAAGTTCTGGCATTGAACTCTAGAGAAAATTGCCAATGATAACCCAGATGGGCACCTTATCTGATAGACTTTTCGGCTACTCCGGGCAGGGCACAGCGTTAATAGGAGCTCCCAACCCAAGGGAAGGAAGGAGAAACTACATTATGGTGGGAATTGTGACGGTCTTGTGTAAGCGTTGACATGCTTTCAGTTTACTGCCTTTATAATGGAACAAAGGACGATGACATTGTCTCACCAATTCTGTCTTCTTCCTGTCCTTCTGCAAAGGGTTTCACTTGCTAAAATCTAGTATTTTCAGTAAGGCAGAGTTTTATGAAGCCTGGGAAGATGCAGTGAGGCGATGAGGAATATCATTCAACTTTCACTGTTGGTATAATTATTGTTAAATGACATAATAATACTTCACTATTTACTAACCAGGACAAAAAGATAAGTTGAATCTATTGTGATATATATACACATATATAAATATATATATATATATACACACACACTATGGAAGTTATCAGAAACTCCTAAAATCCTAAGCAAATCATATATGTTATCATTTTATGTTTGAATTAGCAGCCTGTTAATCATGGAGTTAGGAATGTTCACGATCAACACAACCATCTTTAAGTATAGATGTGACCATTTCAGGTTTCCACGGTAGGCCTAGTCCAGTAGGTAAGAAGTCTTAATTTAACTGGCAATGTTTCTTCAACCTCAGGTGCTTCTCTAGGAATACAAGGTCTTGCAGAATCAGAAGGGGAAAAAATGGCATGTGAGATTCAGCGGAGATGTTTAAGAATAAGCATCAGGCGAAATATGAATATATAAAGGTCAGAAATACACCTTTAGTAAGACCAAATGTGTCTCTCTTGTGAAAATTAAGTAATGGACAGTCCTCTCTATTCAAACATTAGGAAGACCAACCATTCAAGGTGTGAGATTATTATCAAGCCACCAAAGTAGCCTCCATTGCTTTTTATACCCACAAAAAATGGGAAGAAGTGAAAGGAATCAGAATGGGAATGTATATGATACCCTTTGGATTTTCTCATGCAGCAAGCATTAAAGAGGACAGTCTGAGTTGATACTATGGCAATATCTGTTTCTGACATGACCACAACTACTTTTCTTGATTTGGGCTCTAGAAAATGAAATTGTTCTTCTTTTGGGGGTTATTTAATCTGAGAGAAAGATTTTAATCAAAGATTCACAACATTTATCTTTCCCTATGAATACGTATTAGAAGATCCATGTTTCCAAGCAAGTGCCCACATAAGGAGAGAGGTTTCCTTTTCTGTCCTTCAGGACCCATCAATGACATGACAGCCAGACTGAAGTCGTAAGCTCAGGGTCACAAGAATTGGGCAAAGGTCCCAATCCCAGCATGAATATCAAGACTCTTTTCAAATTTATTTTTGACAAACCAAGTAGTTGTCCACTGTGACCTTCCAAGAAAAAAAAAAAAAGAAAGTGAGAGCTTTTCTATCTCCAACATGAAAGATCTCAGATTAGAGGAAAGGTTAACCATAACATTTCCTTTTTAAATTGAATGTTACATAAAAGTACCAGAACAGGAGGTTACTATAAAAATCTATCTACACAGAGACAACTTAAAATAATTTCCCTTCCTAAAAGAATATTAATAATAACAATCATCTCCCTTCCTAAAATTAGATATTTACTCTGGAGACCTTAAAAATATCTTTAGCAATTATGGTTCCAAATAGAAACCTTCAGAATTTTCCTGGGGGAAACACAAGTCAGAAGTTGTATACTTCTACACTAAAAGAATCTCGCTAATAAGAAAAATTAATCTTTTTGATTAAAATCACTAAGCAAGCATTTTTATTCATGTTTTGGGTAGAATTCATAGACTTACAAAACACCTTTTTATTATAAGTGATGGAAAATAATTTTGTTGCAATTACAGATTTAAAAAAATCAAGTCCTGCAATTTCTTGATGGTTATTTAAGCGACAGATTTTCCTACAGTAACTTGATATATTAAATTCGTTAATTTATAAAGGACATCCCCTTCATTAATGCAAATTAATGAGGATTTAGAATGATCAGGAACTGAACACAGCTGAGCCACTTATGCTGAGTAGGCAAGTAAACATAAGGAACATTAGTATATTTGCCATGTTTGAATGCTTTTTTAATCGGATCTGCTCTCAAGAAAAAGTTGCACTGTCTGAAAAATGACACCTTGTAGAAAGGAATTTTCCTAATTATTATGCATGCATGACTTGTTTGAGATTTCACCATGAGCACAATATACTGAATATAACTATTTGGCAAAAGACACATATACACAGATACAGAAACATACACATGATGTGTCTGTATGTATTTAAACATCCACTTCTGCGACGCCTTGTTATTCCAAAAGTACAGGTTATTATTGTGTGTGCAAAAAAAATACGACCAAGTCATCTTTTTAAAGATTGAAAATGGGGGCGCCTGGGTGGCACAGCGGTTGGGCGTCTGCCTTCGGCTCAGGGCGTGATCCCGGCGTTATGGGATCGAGCCCCACATCAGGCTCCTCTGCTATGAGCCTGCTTCTTCCTCTCCCACTCCCCCTGCCTGTGTTCCCTCTCTCGCTGGCTGTCTCTATCTCTGTCAAATAAATAAATAAAATCTTTAAAAAAAAAATAAAGATTGAAAATGGGCCGACTTATTTGTTAGCACTAGTAAAGATGACTTAAGGAATGTCTTCAGGTGTCTGCATTCTTGCTCATCATGAGAGCTTATGAGAAAGCAACTGAGAAATTTTGAAATTAATAAATGATGTAGAGACAGAATGGATACTATACACTGTAAAGACAGCTCCTTTCCACTCGTATTGCTCTTCCTTATTAGCCTTCATGGGAATGCAATATAATACACCATACATGGAGACTGCTTTCCAAATTACAAAACATTTTATATGATCGTCAGTATAACTCTAGCTTGTTTACCAATATCACGGCATTTCCAGCAATGCCATCAATTTGGGAGAGGGGCAAACTAAGCCTATTACCCACGTGAGCCAAGTGTTTAAAGGACCAATTGATACATTAGGCAAATTTTGTGGAAATAATATTTTTCGTTCATCTCAAAGGAAACAGCAAATTTATGGCTATGAGCCCCATATTCCTGTGGGATTTTGAATCTCACTCAAATAATTTTTCTCCTGATTAAAAAAAGAAAATCTAGTAGAGGATATGATTGATTAGTTTGTATATTCTCTTGTATTAATCTTTGAAAAACCACAGTACTTAATTAATTTGAAAACCAGTTAGGTCTATTACTCTCCTCCCTAATCTGATGCCCAGGAGTTTTTATGGAGCTTCTTAGCTGAGAATTAATTGCGAAATTAAGGTTTCCTGTATAAAGACCAAGCCAAATGAAACGCAAATAAAAATGAACGTAGAGTGTACGATCTGTGTAAGCGTGGTGTATGCGGCCTCTTAAGCTGCCATATTTGAATTTGTGAAAGGAATCCACCCATAAGCCATCATGTGATGACAGCTGCCTATGAGATCCTTCTTTATATGAAACCCCAACTGGTCTTTGTTAGACCCACATAGTCCCAAAAATAATTAGCAGATTGCATACGTGTATATCTGTTTACTGTGTGGCAAATTCTTTTTTCCACATGAGATCGGGATTAAAAGGCACTGGAAAAGACAGAAAACATATAAATTTCTAAAACATAGCTTAACCTAGTGATTGGCTATATATATATACATTCTTCTCTAAATGTTCGAAAACAGTGAAAATATGGTCATTATTTCGCTCAAGCATATAACAATTCAAGGAGGATTCTTGGGTTTTTGTTATCAATTCGTTTATACCTAGTTGCTAATCTAAGCAAATCTAAACAATGAGTCTCACCGCAGAAAGTTCCTAATATCGGATGGAAGACTTTTACGATCCGAGCTAATTTTTCCCTGAGAGTTATATAGCTGTGTTTTGGAATTAAAAATAGTGTCAAATAACAAGGTCATCTTGTTACAATTTTCACTTTTTTCTGGGGAGAAAAAAACACAATCGCTCGTGCGTATCTTCCCTCCCCTTCCCCCTGCCATCCCTCCTAGAATCTTGTACCAAAATATATTCTAAACATCTTCGTGCAAAGAAGGCACTTGTGTGAGAATTTCAGTATATCACAAGGAATCTTTTGCACAGGATGGAAGTTGGATAATTAGCTCAGAGCAGCATACCAGGATCTTTGAGCAAGGCAACCTGTTTAGGAATTATCAGACCACAGTTGTGTACTGGAGAAATATGGGAGCAACGAGTGAGACAACACAAAATTAACAAAATGACTAATATTTTGTAGAAAATATAAATTAAAATCTCAAGGGGAGTACTACACAATATAATGTTTTGACAACATGTTCTTATTTTCAGACTTTTTTCTAGGACCCCCAGAAGGAAATGGAATTCTTGAGAATTCTACTCTCTCAGCCCAAGTCAATAATAAATACACAGTTAGGGAGAGAAGGTTTGGCCATGTGCAGCTTATAACCACAGTAGAGTGCTCTTTTTTCCCTCTGTTTCTGTGCAGTGTTTGCCCAGATTTCTAAGGAGACAGGGATGTGACACCACAAGTTCGTGTATCTGAGCCCCAGAGAGCTCCGGACCTGAGCTGAGACTTCTTTGATAACTAGAATTGATCCGAATATAGCAAATTCAAAGAGAACAGAAGAGGCTGAAGGATCAGAAAGATTATTTATTTTCTTTTTGGTTATGCTTCAACTAAGCCCCTGAGGTGCTGGTGGAAAAGAAAGTCTCCCAATATGCAGAACACACTAGCCTTGTCTTTCATGATGGCTGCCAAGCCACAGGCTCTGACGAAAAGCAGACCGCCCACAGCCTCTGAGAAGAGGGGCGTTTCTAGGCGGCCATGTTTCCAGTTTCACTCTCCTGGGTTGAGCCCACGATGGGCACCTGACCAGAAGGCAGATGATTCGTAAGCTCTCTAGGTCTTTCGAAATGGTCTGGCACATAAGTTCTTTCAATCACATTCTTGCAATGGGGAATTTGATTTGGGAACTAAGAAAACAATCACACAATAGGAGTTAAAATGGAAAGAATGCCTTAAAAAGAGCCGTGAAGAAAAATATGGCCAAGTGAGATCATAATCAGGTTAAAGTTTGTAATTATAAAGAAGCACCGTTGAAAGCAGGAGAGGTGAGAAGATAAAAGAAACAGAAGCTTCAAGAAAGTAACTGAAGCACATTAAAGGCAGAGACACTAGAAAGAAGATCCAGAAACTTCCGTTTACTTAAATCTTCAGATATGACCTGGGTACATTTTTCTCCTCTATCCCCAGTTATAACGAAGTTCCAACTCTTCCCCAGAGAACCCCTCTCTCCTTATGCCTCACACCCTTCCTTCAGTTTTTTTTTTTCTTTTTCTTCACAAACCGAATAATCTACTTAAATATTCCCAAACACACAGTCAGATACAGAGTAAGCTCTACTGGATCAGGAACTCAAGAAATCTGGGTTGAGTTCTCCTTTGCCACTACATATCTTGTGTTCTGAATGTGTTTGTTTTCAGACACACGCTAAGTTCACATTTCTTTTTAAATACAATGAGAGGGTTGGAAAAGGATGAAGTATTCCTAAAGTTCTAAGAAGAAAATAAAAAACAAGACCACTCTGCATTGTAATTAAGATTCTCTATTCTCCCTCAGATGCTCTATGGAAATCAGTAAAACCTCATTCTGTAAAGAATTTCAGTTGGTTGTTTAAGAATGCCTTCCTTTCAATATTCTAAGAACTTCTCTTTACTCTTGTCCGGTGAAAAAGGCTGATCGTCAAAAACATCCCGACTTGCATTTCTCTATGGTCAATAATAAATACTCAAATCCAAGACCAGTTCTTGAATGAATTAACATGGAAACATGAATTGGATGTCTCCCCTATGAGAGAAATGTTAAAAGCCGTATTATCCCTTGGCACCCCAAAATTAATAAAAAAATAAGCCCTATGGGCTTTCACCAGGAATAATACAGTAGTAAATAATTCACTGCTTAATCCTGTAAATCAGAAAACATGGGATAATATAATAGTATTGTAAGCACTCAGTGAGACCATGACACTTATTCTAATTGTATTTTCCTGGGAATTTATAGTATACATAGCTCTACAAATCTAATCCAAGTGTCAAAATCATAATTCAATAGCATTTACCACGGGGAGACACATTGGACCAAGCCAATGACAGGCTGAGAACAAGCTACTAAACATAGCACAATAGGAAAAAAAAAAAAAAGAATAAGCCACTGAAATCGGTTTTTAAATCTGTGTTTCAAGTTAGCATCCTATAAAATTCCTCATGGGGTAAAATAACACCAGCAGCATACTTATTGCTTAACCTGGGCTGATGAACACGTAAAGCGATGCTACCTTTACTCATATAAATTTTAAATGGCTTTTACATTTTCAACTATAAACGCAGCTCCTAAAAATAGTGATGGAAACTACTTTTCACTGTTGTCCTCTAGTCTCTGTGGAAGGAGGCACTTAAAATTAATGAACTCTGATTACCCTGCAACAGAGCAGTTCATTGGGGAATCCAGAGAAGGCTGGGGATTAACTTGAGATTTTTCTCAACCCCGGTCCATCTTTTGACCTTACTCCCTTCTCCCTGTGCTAGTAAGTCAACAGACGCCAACTCCATCAGTCTCCTCCAGAGCTGACCCTTCAAGTCTCTTTCGCTCTCCCCTTGCTGGCCTTGCACGTTTACCTTCCCGCTTTCAGAGCCCAGGCGTCTGCAGTGGGCAAACTTTCCCCTCTCCCGCCTAGAGGGCAGCAGTGTCACTAGGCTTGGCTTTATAACACATGGCAGGGCTTGTGTAGGCAGTAGTTAAGTGCCATCACGCAAAAGGGAAAAGGAGCACCAAAGGGCTTTGAAGTCACATTTTATTATTTCACGAGATGGAGACGCTCCCTGCTGTAGCTCATCGTCGGTTTCTAGAGATGACTCCATCAAATCGTGGAGGAGTATGGTCTCCTGAGCAGACAGCCACCAGCTGTGGTTCTTTAACTTCCTGGATAACTCAGAGAAGTTGCTGGAGGGTAAGTGACACCTTCTATCTCCAAGTCATTCATTTGTTTAACAAATATCCCTGGCGCCGTTCTCAGGGAAGCAGAAGCTGAACACTAGACATAGTAGGAAGGGCTTTGCTCGAAGACTCTCCTAATTTCAGAATTAATAGGCCTAAAAGAAAATTGATAGGCCTCACTTCCTACGACCTAGAGCCAGCTGTATTAAAAATACATATGAGAACATTCAAATTTCTAGGACTGAGTCAGGATTGTATTCTGTTAACACACACACACTACATATATTCATATATAATATACATATGTACATACATATGTATGTAATACACATATATCCTGCATATACAAATGTATTCTGTATATAAATACACACACATATATATACACACGAACATACTCTGTTACTGATAGAGCCAAAGACTTGACAGCCCTCCCTGACAAATTTAAAGAGGAAGTATAATCTCTTTCAGCAACCCCATTCTGTTTCTGCCATTCAGGCCCTATTGAAATCCTTAAAAAACAAAAATCTATGTATGTTTCAGGTGTATGTCACCTCAGGGAGTAGAGACACACTCTTACGGAAGTGCATGTTATGGAAGATACACAAGATACTTGAAGGATACGGTTTTCCTTCCTTGTTTCTTATTTGTTCACAATGAGATTTAGTACATGAGTTTAGTACAACTCTCACCACATCTCTTGATTACTCCTTTTACAGCCTGAGAAATGGAATGTAGTAGGTATCTCTTACCATTGGAATCCACAATGGTGATATTGGCAGAGGCACTGTCGTTTCCTAATTTGCTGGTTACTCTGCACATATATTCTCCAGAATCAGCCAGTGATGCCTTGTTAATGCGAAGTTCTGACTTCCTGTAAGATCAGGACAAAGTGGTCTAAGTATATTTCACAGACAGACATTGACCATCAAAATCTATTTCTCTGTAGTTTCAGGGTTCTCAAACTTCCCCTCCCCACTCCACACACACCACCTTAAAACACAACTTACTAATAGACAGATGTGGGATTTGACCAAGAGTGAAGATGAGATACATGACATTTAACTGATACTATGGACATGGCCTTAATTTTATCACCCAGATTAGCAATTTAAAGAATGTCTTCTCTAATTTTTCTTTTTATTCCTCTGCCACCACCACTAAACATATTATGGCTCAGATTTTTTTTTTTTTTCAAACCAATTGGTGAATTTTCTTCCTTTCTATATCTAAATGTCATCAGCCACTAGAAAGACTTAAAAAGTGTAAAATCATTTACAAATCTGGTAAGGACGGACACATAAGGAAGGCCAGAATAGATTAAAATGCTCTGCACTTGGGCGCCTGGGTGGCGCAGTCGTTAAGCGTCTGCCTTCGGCTCAGGGCGTGATCCTGGCATTCTAGGATCGAGCCCCACATCAGGCTCCTCGGCTGGAGCCTGCTTCTTCCTCTCCCACTCCCCCTGCTTGTGTTCCCTCTCTCGCTGGCTGTCTCTCTGTCACATAAATAAATAAAATCTTAAAAAAAAAAAAATGCTCTGCACTTTTCTCAGTACAGTAACATCAGGACTTATGTTTATTTTGAATCAAAAGGATTTACAAAAGAAAGAGAATTCTTCTTTAAGAAGATTTGCATTGCTAGGAGCACGGAAGGATACAAATCATTCTTAACATTGAAATAAATATATAATAACAGCACACACTTTTATGAAACTGCATATTAAATCAATATTCAACACTCTTTCAACATGGGCAGCACTGTGATTTGCATCTGTCTATGTTTTACTGTTGCATATAGCCAATAATTTAAGCAGTCTCCACGATTTAAAAACACAGAACCACTGGCGCTGGTTGCATTTACTAAAGACTTTTTAAAGCATCCCTGTACATGCACACCTGGTCCTGACTGCCTGGACTCCTGGGATGACAACAGGGAAAGAAGAAGGCAGGAAGCTAAGACAGCAACTCATAATTATATGCAAAGCTCCCATAAGTTACACCTTCTTAGTTTTATCGCGAATTTTCTGGTCTTCTTGTCATATAATATTATTAATCAAATTCAATCACTTATTCTAATATAATTAATGAAAATTCAATTCCTACTATTCTCTTCCAGTCTATTGAACTGCACCACCCACCCAGTACCATATGTAAGCCTTAGAGCCTTCCATCATGGTGCTTTGGCTTGGGCCCTTTCTTCCTCCTAGAACGGAGGGTGGCCCATATTTCAAGATATTGACTGACTTTTCTGGAGCACCTCAAGTGCCAATTCTTTCAGCACATCTTCCATAATCATGTCACTGCTGCTGCTCTCTTCTTTGTCTACATTCTGATAGCCTTCAGTACCTCTCCCATGATCCCCACAGTTCTTGAAGTAGATCGTATCTGTCCAGCTAGGACACACACTTTGGAGGGGGCGTCCATAATTTAAACTTCTTGGTACCCTCACAGTTCTATGAGGACATGCCACTGCTTTGTCCTTGGTACATCCTTAAACATTATAGGATGAATGTGTGAATAAAGGAAGAAAATATTTGGATGCTCCCTTGTAAGCTCTCTCCAGGACCTAACGTTCCTAAATGTTGGCTGCAGGAAAAGAGGACGCCTTATTAAGAGGGCAGAGACAGTCGGAGGAGGTCCAGACCAACGCAGCCACAGTCAAACCAACATGCAGATTGACAAATTAATGACTCAGAACAATGTCAACAGGTAAACTTGAGAAAACAAAACAAGGTGTACCATACTCAAATAAACTCTGACAACATGAGGATGAACAAAAACAGGCTTTTTGTTGTTGTTGATCTTGCAGGAATTCTCAAAGTCTTTAATATGCTAATGTACTCTGACTCTTTAAGAGGGGAATATATTATTTAGTTACTCTCAAACTTATTTGATGGTGGAATCCTTGTCATCCACATGGCATATCTATTCATATTTCCTGAAAATGATGGTGCACAGAACAAAGTTGATAAAACAAAAATGGATCTGGGGCGCCTGGGTGGCTCAGTTGTTAAGCGTCTGCCTTCCGCTCAGGGCTTGATCCCAGGGTCCTGGGATCGAGCCCCATATCAGGCTCCTCTGCTGGGAGCCTGCTTCTTCCTCTCCCACTCCCCCTGCTTGTGTTCCCTCTCTCGCTGGCTGTCTCTCTCTCTCTGTCAAATAAATAAATAAAATCTTTTAAAAAATGGATCTAATATAATAATAGCCTGTTTAGCTGTAATGGGGTGGGGGGATCCCCAAGGGCCATTTATGCAGGGACGGTCACATATTAATCAGAGGGCTTCTCCACAAAAGTTTCTCTGAAGTCTATCCTTATAAACCAAAACAGAACAATCTGAGGGCAAACATCTTGGCAAGTTGATATTCAGATCTAATTACAAGCTACGAGAACTTTTAAAAGTATCAAAATGCAATATTAGGATATTACCCCCCAACAAGTCGTGTTAACTTTTAAGCCTGGTTTTGGTGTATTCAAATCTGGTGTTTTTCTTAATGGATTATCAGCTATTTACACAAATTTGTCCATACATGCCATGTTTCCTTCATGACACACACCTATGAAGAGCAGTCAGAAACAATACAAATACTGCAATAAGCTTGTCCAGCCCCAAACCGCATAATTAGCTAGAAGAATTTTCATGTACAACCATGGAACCACTAAAAATAAGCGATAGCTAAATCATGAAGAAGTTCAGGTTGAGGGATAATATCCTGGTTTTCAACACAGAAGAAAAAGTGAATTCCTAAAATAAAAGATGGTAACTTTTCTTGTTAAGCTCCCAATCTTATCGCAACAACAACCCAAAAATGTACAACACTTCAAGATATAATAATTCCAAGAACACTTCTTTCCTATTTATGTAAGTTGAGGGACAGTCCCTGATGATATATGAGGAGTTCTTTCTTGACCCTGTGCCATTAAAATTTTAACTACTGAACTGGATCCCACTATAAGAAACATGGTAATCAGCTTTATAGTTAACATAATCTTAAAGGGATAGTTCTGAAAATAAAAATTCTCCTAATAGAACTACACAGTATTTCCTGGAATATTATTCCAAGTAATGCTGATAAATTTTATGCTTAAAAAACTAAGAAAAAAATTTCTCTATGCTCAAATATTGCATTGAACAAAGTCAAATAGATTTCTTTACAACAGTACCTCTTAGTGGTTTTCATGCAAATATGTACTGTGAATTTCTAAGGCAGGCATCACATGTAGCGGAGGTATCCTTTCAACAGAGAACACCCTTGGGAATTCTAGGACTGAACATCAATGGGCTAAGACCAAGATTCAATTTAATCAAGATAAGCCTAGCAAATACATTCCAGTTCAAAAATCAGTAGCAGAAGTACGACTTGGAGAGACGTGCCTTGCCAATAATATATACAGAAAAATGGATTTCAATTAGCCACGCATTTAACATTATGCCGTTTTAAACAACTACTAAAAAAAGAAATAAAAAAAGAAACTTATACACTGTTTGGCCATATTAATATTAAAACAGCATAAATCAAATTGGATAAAAGTCTCAATACACGGCTCACAGGCTGGATGACATCTAGAATATTTAATTAGGTTTTGAAGTGGCATCTGATGAAAGCTCTCACAAACTAGGGGACTTTAGAAGAGGTTGATCACAGTTGAATAGGGCTTATAAATCTTATCACTAGAGAAGATTCTGTTAAAGAAACAGAGGTCCTACGGGTAGGCGACTATGAATAAGATACGGGTAGTTTTTTAAATATATTTCATGGTTGTCACCTGGAAAAGAAAACTATTTGAGGAAGCTCTTGAAGATGGAATATGTCTGACAGGAAAAAGATGGCATATTTTGAGTGATAAGGAAGAGTTTCTGAACGTTCAAAAACGGGGAGGGTGTCTCTCCCTTCGGAAAGATTCAAGTCTGGATAACCACCTGTCAAGAATATCTCTATGCAGAGAAAAGATTAAATTAGATCAGTGGTTTCAACTATTTTGGGGGAAAAAATCCCATTTTAAAACAAAAGCTTCAATCAGAGCCTCATATTTCAAAACTATCATAAAGAGACAAAGGAGTTCAGGTCAAGACGGTTGGCAGCTCATTTTCAAATCAGCGGAAACAAGATTCTCCAGGGACACAATGGGGAAACCACGGATCCAGATGATTAGGGGGATCCCTGTGAACCCCAATGATACGTTCAACTATGAGACTCTTTGATCCGTGGGTCCTAGAGTACAGGGTAGGAAGTAGGAAGAGAGAAGAAACAGACAAACCTTTCTTGAAAATTATACATTGCATTGATCTGGGGCTTTGATAAGTATGGATACAACGGTCTTGTCGTACTCTCTTCAACAGGCCGCCATATGCTTTCTACAGAAAGGAAGTTAACTTGAAAAAGTGTTGAAATCCCATCCAATCATAAAATGAATTTTTAGCTCTTTAGTTGATGAGTTATCTAGAAATCTGGGAGGGGTTGATGTTTCAGCAGATTTTTATTTTCTCAAAGTATTGAAAGAGTTAACTCATGTAAAGTGTCTAAAACAGTGCTTGGAATCCAGCAAAGCTCCCAATAAGTGTTAGCTATCATTACATTTTATATTCCTGCAATACTTAGGGTTTTTTTTTTATAAGCACACATTACTTTTGGATTAAGAAAAACGACACGATGTAAAAACAAATTAATACAGACTGATTTAAAGAGGAAAGTTCTAAATATTGATTTCTCTTTCCTTCTATCAAAATGCAAACTGTATTCTTTCAATAAGAGCTCAAGGATGGATTCAGGGTTCCAATAACTACTGTCTTCTTTGTCTTTTTTGGCTTAGTTCTTCCACCACACTTTATGGGCCAAGACAATTTAAATGCATAGAGGGAATATCTCCTCAGTTTATATAAACCCATTCCTCCGATCTCGAAGGAATCATATATGAACTCTGTGAGTGTGCTTGTGTGTGTGTGTGTGTGTGTGTGTGTGTGTGTTCAACACAGCCTCAGATACTGTCAAACTGCCAATAACAAGAAGGGTAAGGAGGGAGGAGAGGGTTTCATAAGCAACTGTCATACTATACGGAACCAGGCACTGCCCCAAATGCCTCACATAAGCCATATGAAATAGGCACGGAGTATTCCCATTTATACCTAAGGAATCGGAGATTTGCTTACATATAAAATTAACATGACCTGCAAGAGCTGCTCAGCTGATGCAAGAAGGGAAATGTGTGTGAACTTTTTCTAGAATAGAGTCAAAGGACTGGCCAGAATGGACAACCGCAGAAAGCGTTCCCTTAAAATGTTTGCAGAAATGTGACAAGACCAATTAGATCCCATTTTGAACCAAATTAAAATAGGTGAGAGTGGAAATGAAGAGCTGAGACAGATGACGGGCATCCGAAGGAGTGTGCCATACTCAAACAGTGGGAAGTCAGCCTTGCGTAAGACTGACGTAGAACGGACTCTTAAGTGAGGCCAATCTGACAGCCTCAAATATGAATCTGTCATGTGCCATGCTCTCTAACCAGTTTTCTTGCTCAAAATGGTCCACCAGGCAGAGGAAGCAGAACAGAGGGATGGGCAGACACGGAATACTGGGGCAGTTCCCATTTTTTTAAATTGGTTCCACACACTGCTTTGCCAAATATGACAAACACAGGCTCAGATGTCAATTCAAAGTCATAGGAAGAACACGTAAGAATGTCGTTTATTAGTAGGAACAGGGGGAGAAGGGCGATAAGACTTTACGAAATACTAGAAATTGCTGATTGATGTGGAGTCTTTTGGTAACACTAAGGGATGACAAGGAAATTGTGGCTGTTATGTATGATCTAGATTATGTGAAAAAGAAACCTGGACCAAGGATTGGAAATGAGCCAATACTTTTCCTTAAAAAAAAATCCCAAACTTCACACTGAAATTCACTTCTGCTTGGTGGATCAAAGCCTCAGATAAAGTTTAAGGAACCAAGTAACCGTGGCAAACCATGACCAGTTTGAAGATCTTAGTAATGGAAAATTATGAATATGCAGATGAAACTGAAAAATGAGAATTTTTTTTATTAAAGACATTACCCTATGCCTGTGTGTGTCCCCAGCCCTGTAGTGTGATTTTACTATATACAGCACATATATAGCAAAATCTCCAGTAACTGTGAAAGGACAGGAGGCGTAGAGTCAGACCTATTTCAAATCCAAGCTTTGCTAGTCATCAACATTAGATCTAAAGCAAGAAACTGAACTTTCTTCATGCTCAGGGCATTCCGTTTTTGAAAAATGGCTATAACAATAATAGTATCCATTCTCTTTTACTTATAGGACAAATTGAAATAATAGGGGCACCTTGCAAATGTTAATTAAATTTAGATTCGGTTTGGTCCTTGAACCTTAAAAAACAGATGACAACATGAATGGCCGACTTTACACAAAGTGTCTTATTTTTGGAAGATCAAATATGTTACCATGTTTTGCCAAGAGTAATTTCCAGCCACGTAAGCTGCATAAAACATATTTTTGTTCCCAATTAATTCTTTCCAGCAAGTCTACTGTTTAAAAGAAGTAATTTCTGAATATTGGCCTTTCTAATGGGATTTTATTAATATGTAGACAGTGCTCTTAGCTATCTGGACCTATGAAGCCAACATGAAAATGCTTTTCTGAATACGAATGATACTTTTATGTCATCCAAGCCATGTAACAAATTATCTCTTTAGGCGTATATGCAGTGTTTTCAACACAATTTTCTCCCTACCTATCCCCCTTCATTTGTTTCTCCCCAGGCATCCTCTCAGACTGCACGCTCCCAATCAGAAGATGCTTTGTTCGGTTCCTTCAGCTTAGATAAACCTCTTTTCCCTCCCTGTTCCTCCTCCTCTTCTTTCTTGGAAGCCTCCTCGGTCCCTGACCGGGTCCCTTCCCCACCTGTGCTAGCTTCTGGCTTTGGCATTCCACGGCTGTCACTCCTGTAGCACTTAAAACTGAGTATTCTGGGGCACCTGGGTGGCACAGCGGTTAAGCGTCTGCCTTCGGCTCAGGGCGTGATCCCGGCGTTACGGGATCGAGCCCCACATCAGGCTCCTCCGCTATGAGCCTGCTTCTTCCTCTCCCATTCCCCCTGCTTGTGTTCCCTCTCTCGCTGGCTGTCTCTGTCTCTGTCGAATAAATAAATAAAATCTTTAAAAAAAAAAAAAAAAAGACTGAGTATTCTAACTGTTCTCCATCTCTCTCCCCTCTGGACCGCGTGCTTCTTGAGAGCAGGGAGCATGTCATTCATCTCTGCGTACCCAACATCTAGCCCCAGGGTCTGACACCCAGCAGCTTGTCCCATAAAGGGCAGAATTCCCCACCCATTCACCCACTGGCCTCTCTACTGTCCTGTAAACAGAACTTGCTACTGACTACAATTCTGCCCTTTCTCTATCATGGCCCGGCCGACCCCACCCAGCCAGGCAGAGGGGGTTCTCCCCGGTCGGCAGACTCAAATCTCCTCATGGCTACTCTTGAAGCTCTCTGGTTCTCCCCCTCTTCCCAACCTCATGACACTTAGAATCAGTAACCTACAATTTAATACTTGGCTTTATTGCACGTATGATATGCTAGATCATACATTAGAGATATCTCCCTGATTAAATCTTCCCTTAAGGGAAATTTTACCTTAACATAAATAATAATTTTCTAAAAGCTCACTATTTGCAAATGGATGGGCTGCTTGAAAATCCTGAAGCCCCCCAGCCCGAAGAGGGCTGTATGGAGCACATGGCCTCTGGAACAACGAGGTTTCAGATAGGGCTGAACTAGGGAATCCCTATACAATCTATGACCCTCCCGTGGGGGCAGAGATAACACCCATGCTTCTCCCATTTCCCCACACTCCCAGCCTAAAGCCTTTTGAGGGCACTTAAATATTACTGATATCATTTGACAGCAGTGTGGAAAGAAATGAGACATTCTCCTGCATGTGAAGATAACTTAGTTTCTTACCAACGTGTCCAATTGTTGAAAAACAAAACAGACACCAAACTCTATTCCATCCAGTATCTAAAGGTATTGTTTTTACTTGTTAAACCCCTCTATAAGCATCATAGTTCTTTTTGTCAATTCACTCACTCTACCTCCTCCCCTCCCCATATGCACACGTGTTTAAACACGTCTGCTTTCCACTTTTAAAAGAAGGAATAAGGTGTTAAGGAACCCAAGGAACAGATCTGTGTACCAACTTAGTTTCTCACTGGTTGTATGACTCAAGGCAAGACAGAACGCTTTTTTGAATCATAATTTCTTAATATGCAAAAATTAGGCCCAAGTACAGTTCGACTTCCCTACTCCCTAGGGGAATGTTGTAATAAATAAATAAAATTATGTAAAAAAAAAAAAAATCACACGTCACTTTACAGCGTTATTTTTTGTATCTCTGAAGAACTACCTGCTGCAAAAGTAATGCTCGTTCTTTTTTTCCCTACATCTTATTATATACTACTTCCAAGGCAAAAGATCTTGCCGACACAATGAGTAACAAGAACAAACAGCATAGTTAATAAAACCACAGAAACTAGGGGAACATTTCAGTAATTACGGTTATTATAGCAATTAAACACGTTGGGAAGATTAAGTTAAATTTCCATTATAATCACTTTGTTGTCTCTTGGTCATGAGTGTGTGACAACTTTTTGGTAGGTGTTCTATACAATCCAAGGACAGGAGGAGAGTCTTTTGTTGTTGCTTCTGCTCTCACCCCCCGGGATTTCACGGGAACGCTCCGAGTGTGAGGAAAGAAAATGTAATCTTTGAGCCTGGAAGTACTATTATCCATATGACATCGATTAAAGGACTATTACGAGCCAAACTCTCACATACTGATCTCTTCCCTAATTTCAAAATGTAGTGTGATATTAGAAGATTTCTTAACTGAAGAAATACATAAAAAGGAAGAATATGGGAATAATAAAGGAGCCTCATTTCAGAGGAGGCATAGACACCTCTCCAAGATGTTACGGGAATCACATGGAAGGCAGGATGATTTAAGATTCTTGCGAGCCAAGATCACCTGATGTTTTAATGTGCTACCGTGGTGATAACAGTTTCACAGAATTGTCAGTTAAAAATCTTACTGGGTATCGCCGGAAGTATTAACCCCTTTGAAAATAGTTCAAATTCAAGCGACTGCACTCTCTTTCCATAAATCTGGGTATGTACCGAGCTTTATCATGAAGTTGGGATGTTGACTGTGGAAGGCACTGGTACTCTCAACAGCATTTGTTTTATTTTAAAGACATCGAATTTTAAGATGTAACATATGCCAATTACAGCAGCTGTCACCAAAGCTTCTCCCTCCCCAGCTCCAGTTCTCTCCCCAGCTAATCTTTTCTTTCCTCATCTAGAAGTTGCAAGAATCAGAAACTTCAAACTCTTCCCTATATAATAAGACAATTTCTGGTCATCACATAATGAAAAAGCTTTTATAGATCAGAGCTATTGGATAAGTGAATTCATGTATTGGGGCTGTAAATAAGGTTTATATTTTCTATCATTCTATGGCTAGACACTGGCTCTGCTATCAGACGATTTACACTTACCCTGGCTTTTTTTGTATCTTGATGTTTTGTGGTTTGTTCTTTCGGTTTAATTCATTCCCGTTCTTGAACCATTTGAATTTGAGAGACGAGTATTCGGAGCTGGTCTCACACCGAAGCACCAGCTTAGAGCCTGCGGCCGACTCCTGGCTTCTCATCTCTTTCAATCGGGGAGGCAAAGCTAAAAAAGAAAAGAAAAGGGAAAAAATTCTGATCATCTTTCAAAGAGGAATATATTCACGTTCGGTGAGCTTGATCAAGACACGGTTCCCAAATGTTTTACTACCTGAGACAGAGAGAAAATGAGTCAGCCAAAATGGATCTCAGCTTGGAGAAAAATAAAATGCCTAAATAAAATATACTTGGGGGTGGGGTGGGGTGGGGGAAAGAACCTAGATTATAAAATAGGCCAGACGGTTACTTCCTCAATCTTTACATTTTCCGATGCCATTAAAAATCCTGAACATTGGTCATTTCAAAACCACAAAAAAACCTATGCTAAAGGAGAATATGCAACCAGGCCATCATCACCATTATTACTAGTTTTAATTCCAGTATAGGTAACATACAATGTTCTATTAGTTTCAGGTGTACAATACACAGGCCATTATATTTTTAAAGCATGTTCACATCTCAGATCACAAATTATCCTCATCATAATTCTGTAAATAGGTACAGCAGGCATCATACCCATGCATGTTTGAAATGGGGAAGTTTAATTTTAGAGATGGGTGACTGACTTGTCCATGGTTATCATGTTTCTGCAGAGTCAGAGTTGGGCTACGCTATCGTCAGAAGTGGCCCAAAGAACAAAGAGAATTCATCACTCTTAATAAGGTTCCTTTCTTCAAGACAGAAATTCTTTGGCGACATCACTCTTTTATTGGACCCACGCTGCTGTCCTACAGACAATGAAGGAACATTCCAGATGATTACTATGCTCTCGCCAAATTGTCAGTTTGACTGGACTTAGCTCTTCTAAATCTTCTCAGTAGAGACTGGAAGTCCTTAATTTGTGCATTAACCTGTAAGAATACATTAAATACCTCCATACCATTCTTATTTTAAGCAAGATTGCTTAAAAGAGTATCTATTCTCTACTTAAATATTTATGGATAAAATGTTATAACACCTGAGATTTGCTTCAAAATAAAATGGTGGTGGGGAATGGATAGGCATAAAAATGAAACAAATTTCCCAAGAAGCGAGTCGATCATTGCAGAAGTCAAGCAACAGGTACACACGGTGTTTGGTTGTACGATTCAATGCAGTATGCCTGGTTTTGTGATAATAAAAGCTTTTGAAAAAATAAAAGCATAATGAATGGACTTTCCTCTGCATACCACAGTTCACTTAATAATCAACATCACAGAACTTGAGCTCTCAACAGCTCTGTTTCCACCGAGCCTTAGAGAAGCCAACTACAAAGTCCACTTCTGCTCCAGTTCAGGTATTAACAGAAAATCCCAGAAAACAAACCACAGCAAATAAGACTGCCCCTCCCTGATCCGGGGTGTAATTATTCACTGGATATGGTGACCAGGACTCCAAGGACAGCAATCAGAGCCATGTTAGACGTGAACAGGAAATGAAGTGCCTTTCCTACTCTGGGTCTGTTTGTTTTTCTACAATTCTGCCCTTGCCAAGCAAGTCAAAAAAATGTCAGGAATAAGTATATGAAGGTTCCTCTAAGTTATAGCAAAAACCATCTGAGCGTTGTGATTTCTTAGCCGTGCTCCTAAAATTACACGTCCCCTTTTTATTTATTTGGGGGCTAGGAGATGAGGTGGAGAAGTGGGCACTGGAGGCGGAGACCCAGTGGCAAGGTAGAAAACTCGTTTCAGCTGTTCTTTGCCTTTGACACCTGATGATTTTGTCTGGTTCTTGCTTTCTGACAGCTTGAAAATAAGGTTTACTTCTGAACAGATCTTATAGGAGTCTTCTTTTGAGGATGGGGTTCATGAGTCTCTGTTTTGGAGGTTTTTAAAAACAGACTAAATTCTCATCTATCTGGAATAGTGTCTGTATGGTCTCATTAACTCTTTAAGACCATCTTTGATTTTGTTAAGCCCAGTGAAGGGTTTTAAAGACACAAATTTGCTGGGGCTAAAAAGCACCAAAGAAACCAGCTTACCTGTACTAAGAAAAATAAATTGCCTCCTTATTTTACATATAAACTAGAAGAACTAATTTGATATTTTTTTGGTTTTCGCTGATTTTTACATTTAACGTGGCACACGGACCCAAACTCTCAAGGTAATTCCCTTGCCTCGAAGCCAAATGTTTTCACCACAATATTCCAGAAATCCTTAACTCTTGGTAAGCACCGTGTCCCCTTACCTACCGCTCCACACAACTGCTTATCAATATCATCTCAAAAGAAATCTGCTAGACTTTGTATTCTTCAGTGTGAATAAACAATTTTTCATCAGATCATTTGCATCTTTTTCCTTTTCTCTCATTCCCTTTCTCTCTCCCCCCTCTCCTTCCCCTCCTATCTCTTTATCTATCTGTCCCTGGGTTCTTTATTTAGAATCTGGATTTTAAACGTGAGAAAACAATCAGACGAATTCAAATGGAGGGATATTCTGCAAAACAACTGGTCTAGACTTCCGACGTGCTGATGTCATGAATGATGACAGGAGACTGACTGTGAGAACTGATGGAGATGAAAAGACCTGACAAATACATGCAACATGTAGCTATCATGGAATCCTGCGTCACAGAAAACTCTCTGAAAGATATTATTGGGACTCGTGGGGAAATCTGAATCAAGGTATCGTATCAACATGAAATTTCTCAAATGTGGTCACTGCGTTGCGGTTATGCGGAAGGTCCTTGTGCTTAGGTGGTATTTGCTGCGGTATTGGCTGAAATGTCATGATGTCTTACAATTAAATTTCAAACAATTCAAGCAAATAAGGAAACACATGCATACGTATGCACATAAACACACACACACAGAAGAAAAGGAATCTTGGTTTCCCTCTGTTTCTTGCCATCTGCTCTTGCTTCAGTTCAATAGAAGGCTCAGAATTTCATTAAGTTTTAAAATCTTGGTTAAGTCTGCAGTCATGAAGGGGATTCTTGGGACTATTTGAGTTTTAATTTATAAATGTATCTCCTAAAACTATATCCTCCATTTAAATTCTGTGAGGGAGGGGCGCCTGGGTGGCTCAGTCCGTTAAGCATCTGCCTTTGGCTCAGGTCATGATCTCAGGGTCTTGGGATAGAGCCTCACATGGGGCTCCCTGCTCATTGGAGAGCCTGCTTCTCCCTCTCCCCCTCCCCCTACTTGTGCTCTCTCTCTCTCTGTCAAATAAATAAACACATTAAAAAATAAAATAAAAAATAAATTCTGTCAGTGGGAGGGCACTGAAATCCTCATATGGTTCAACCTCATATCCATGACTTTGGGGCTTCAATCCTCCCTAGGTCCTTCAATGGGAGGAAAACAATCACTCCTGTGGCAGGGCAATGTTTATCCTTTTCTCTGGCATTTCATGCGCGAAGACCCGCACCTCTCTTGTCCTCAAGAGATGATCTGTGATGTAGCGTCACAGAGACCTGCAGATATAAGGTCTATTCTCAAAGCATCCATCCCTGAAACTGACTCCACGTATAAACATTTCATGTTTGGGCTTCTGGTCTATCTCTCTAGCCTAGCCTGAGTTCCTCCCTCCTGCACACAGTTACAAGTCCATCAGAAGTGCAGAAGCTCCCAGCTACTCTAACTTTACAACCCTAAAAGTTCGCTTAGAAAAATGTCCCTGCTGTATCTTTCAGAGGCAACCATCTATGATGGGAGGATACCCCACTTTTCAGAGAAAAGCTCTTTCAAGGAGTTAACTTAAAATCCTCCAGAGCATAAATGGAGAAACGAATCTGTACACCACCAACAAAGCCACACAGCTATGTCCTTGGTCCATGGTGTTCTTTGTCAGTGGGACCTTCCATAGGAGTACCATACAACTTCCTCACTCATTCTTGGTGGAGCCCAGATTCAAGTGTCCTGGAGACTTGGCAACAACCTAAATTCTTCTCTGTCTCCTTACCTAACCACACTAATGGAATAGCCCTGGATATTTCAGATTCTTCCCAAAAGTGCAAACTAATATTGAGCACCTGTGCTTTGTGTAGTTTTTCTCATCTGTCCATAATGAGGTAGTTGAAGAAATTTTCTTTCATTAGATTATAAAATAATAACTATATTTTAATGGAAAACATTTTACTATGTATGTTTCCCAGTCAGGTTTGCTTACCCGAAATAATCTCGTTTATTTCATCAACAAAAATCTACTCCACTAAGTACTTTCTAATACCCAGATACAACTTCATAAGGCCAGGGGTCATTCCTAAACTGTGGGGCAATGTCTTTTCACGGAGTACTTGGATTTTAAAACTGCAAAAAATATTTTATTTGCCTTTTAATCCCTGGCTAAGAATAAAAGATCTGTTCATTAAAATTGCCTTAAGGCAAACGATGCTAAGTTAATGCTTGGAATGCAGTAAGTGTTCTGAGAATCTCAGACGTGACTTATTTGTATTTGGTCTGCCACTATGCAGAATTTCACTTTCAATGTGTTTCTGGAGAGGCGGTATTCCACACCCCAAAACAATGGAATGATAGAGCAGGTTTTAGGCAGTCTTTGCCGAAATCTATTTTGAACTTGCTTGACATTAATATGAATGTATCTACACCCTTAGAAATGTATCAACAGAGACAGACAGTAAAGTGCAAAAAAGAGCAGCCTTTAAAAAATAGAAACTCTAAACCTTCAGAGCAATGCCACACACACTTTACAGGCATTTCTTCTCACTGGCTTTAAGTGTTTTAAAGCCTTTTAAAAGATCACAAACACACTCTGGCAACTCTAACTCAATGCAAGTAGGTACACTTAAAAAGTTTATTTTTGCACTTCTACCTTTCTTTTTTTTTTTTTTTAAGACTTTATTTATTCATTTATTTAGAGATGGGGAGGGGCAAGAAAAGGAGCGAGAATGCCAAGCAGCCTAAGCGCAGAGCCCCAGCGGGACTTGATCCCACGACCCTGATCTGAGCTCAGGACCTGAGCTGAAACCAAGAATCCGACGCTTAACCCACCAAGCCACCCAGGTGCCCCTAAACTTCTCCATTTCTAATTTGATAATGTCACATGGTGTAGGAAAAATAATTGTGGCGGTAACCCCCAAAGCTTTATTTTACATTCACGACCACACAAACCTGTAGGCAATATGTTCACTTATTCCAACAATTTGATGTGTGAATAAATATTTGTGCTCCAGGTGAAATAAACATGTAAGAAGAACTATTCATCGAAGGGATCCTCCTGCTTTAATCGCCTCCCGTGCATGTGTTTTCAAAATATACTCAGTGCTGCTACATCAAATATCGTGCTGTATTGTTAAGAACAGGAAACAAATTCGAGCATGCGTATGGCACGGAGATATGCTGACAGCGTGTGACGCTAGATAAGCTGTTGTTTCTGTTCCGTGAAGGATCTGACAGTGCAGAACTTGCTCCTGACTCTCTCTGTCGGACTAGTGCATCTGAAGAGCTTCACCACACTGAACAAATTAAACAGGAAACCTGCAAAATAGTATCAGATACCGGCGAGCTTGCAGCTGCGATCCCAGAGAAAGCCTCCCCTCCACACAGCCTCTTAAAAGCCTGACATCACACACGAGCAGATCGTGCGGTGAAAATTGGTCGTTCGTTAATGAAAGCCACACGGACACCATCAATCTGTCCTCTAAAGTAGAAGGATGTTCCCTTTTCTGTAGTCATGTTAGAGGTAAATGAATGCCTTTAGAAAGCCTCCAAAATTCCTTTCCTGATCATATTTCTCCCCTCATTGGACCATCTTACGGAGAAGATTACGGTCAGGCACAGAGTGGATGAAGTCTATGCTTGGCCATCTGGTCTTCTGAGCTGCGCTCACAGATTTAAGCTTAAAAGGGAAGATGTATCTTCCCAGGTTAAATTTTGTAACTATAGCTGTGTATAAGACAGCCAATTCTGGCGGCCACGGTATTTCAGAACGCTCCTTGGATTACCGCCCCTGGGACTGCGGCACGGAGCGGTCTGAAGGCATGGTAAGAACCACCCAACGAGGTCATTTGTTGCCGCATGTGGGGACTCAGTGCTCACGCTGGCCCATGCTCCTGCTGAGTCATCTTTCAGAGAGACTGTTCCTGACTCTGCTTAACTAGGGTCTCCTGTGAACTAAAATGGGCTTCTGCTCTTTGTCCCTGTGTATTCAGCAAAGATAGTTGGAAGATGAGATCAAACATGTGCGTGCCTTCGTTTGAGAGAAAGTCACTGTAAAATTCAAGGTTTTATTATAAAGTATCCTCAAGCTGACTCCGTATCATTGGCAGCAAACCAAACCTAACCAGAGAACACACTAGGAATATGCTTCAAAGTACGGTTAAGATAGCTGGACTCCGGAAACACCGCGTAGCAGGTCTGTGTCCAAGTGCTGATATGGCGCAAGGATCTGCACGCACACTACTGAAAAACCCTCGTAACATATGCATGGAACATGTCATCACACAGCATAAAACAATAAAATCGGTAGCATTATTTCAACATCTGGCTTCTAATATTCACAATGGTGGTGTCTCTACAGCCAAAGTTGGCTTCTTAACTGCTGTTGACTTGGATTCCCCAAACACATCAGTTTTTTGAAGGGGACTTTTACTTGTGGATGGGCTCAAAGTTTCACTTCTCACAGTCAACTATTACAGGTTGAATGAAACAGTATGATCCTTTTAAATGTCCTATTTGAGGGTATGAGCCACAATCAGACCCAGCAAAACAGAGGCATATTCTAAGACCCCAGAGGATAATAATCACATTGCATATCTGAATACCATACCCAACAGGCAGCATTGAAAAAAAAGCACATGTAGGGGCGCCTGGGTGCCTCAGTCGGTTAAGCGTCTGCCTTCGGCTCAGGTCATGATCCCAGGGTCCTGGGATGGAGCCCCACATCAGACTCCCTGCTCAGTGGGGAGCCTGTTTCTCCCTCTCCCTCTGCCCCTCCCCACTGCTTGTACTCTCTTTCTCTCCGTCAAATAAATAAATACAATCTTAAAAAAAAAATTAAAAAAAAGAAAAAAAGCACATGTAAAGAAAGAGGAATTTATCATTTAAGAAATTTGTCTCTACCAAATCAATGGAGATGTAAGAATAGTTATTAGTAGGTGGTCATAGTCCCTATTTGAAGGATTAGGCTCTTGGTGGTGGTGGTGGTGGTGGTGGTGTGTGTGTGTGTGTGTGTCCATGTCCATTTTGATTAGCACTATATTCAAACATCCAAATGTCTAAATTTATTAAATGCAAGATACATAAGTTCTCAGGGGCCTAGCACAGAGCAGAACCTCAAGTGATTGCTGAAAGAGTAAACAGAACAAAGAATCTAGAAGATACTGAGAAAGTAGAGACCCAGGTCCAAAAGTTACTCCAGAGGCCACACCTACCTTCTCAAAAGACTATTATTTGGAACGGGCCCCATGACATTATTTTTTGCTTCAATGCATTCCACCGGATTAGGGCTCTTTATACTACTCTCTGCCATATGATGCCAGAGAAAAGGAAATGTTACATATAACTGGAAAATTGTCAAATAAACAGGCGTCTCTACTTGGGATACTTGGGAATTTTCACGTTCTCCTCTATTTCTGTTCTCTGGTCATCACTGTTTGGGCGTTCTTTGCTCCAACCCAGCCTCCGTGAGGATGCCGGTCACTGTGACCACGGCCCTTCCTGTGCTACTCAGGGCCCTAAATAGGAGTCTTCCCAGAGGTCAGGTGTTCACTCACTTCTGCAGGAAGAGCACACACACTGAAATATTATCTCCTCCGCCTTCAAATCAAAGTCGATCGTCTTCATTGATTGACCCCCAGTCCACAAGGTGTAAGCTTGCTCCCTTAACTAGTAAGTGTGCTCTTTGTTTATAGTAAACATATATCCCCATGTTTACCATTCTCTGCAACAGTTCTTGCAAGGGGGTAATTACTTCAATTTACAAGTGAGGATATCTGGGGGGGGGGGGGGCGGTTATACTGGAACTTGAACTTGCTTGATGTCACAAGGCTAACGAGCTTCACACCAGGATTTCAACGCAGGACTTTCGTCTCCAGCAAGGGGTGCTTCTGTGCAGCGTGAGGTGAAGGGAGGAAAAGGGGAGGAGGACAGCAGACTCATAGTGGGGCAGAGGATTCTAGACCATGGCCACTGTGGTAATTCTCTGTTTCTCATAATAAGCTACATAAACCAGATCACCTCTCCACGTACGTCTGTGAGAGATTTACAACACTGCAAAATTCTACAGGGGAAAATAAGTGCAGATTTATTAGGTAAGAGAATTTTTTTGCCTGAAAATTGATATTATGTTTGTTGAAATTCGCAATCTTCCTCTTCTCTACGGTTCTGTAGTTCTGTGCCCAGTATTTTGTAAGTTGAGGGCCAAGGAAAAAAATTATAAAACTACCATAAGAGTGTTCCAAAAGCCTAAGAGATGAAGTTGAAATAAGGCCCTCTTAGTACTTTCAACATTAACTCCTTTAGAATAGTAACAGCTAACACTTACTGAGTCCCTACTATGTGCCAGGCAGTGTTCCAAGAACTTTATGTCCACTCTTTTTAAGTGTTATAACCATTCCAGGAGATAGGTATTACTATCATTATTCCCAGTTTACAGAGAAGGAGTCAGAAACAGAGAGGTAAAGCCACCCCCTATAGTCACACAGCAGATAATATCGTGGCACCTGTATCTAGACTCTAGAAGTCTGACTCCAGAGCTCCTGCTCTTAACTAGTGGGCAATTAACAATCATTTGCTATGCTGGATACGCTCCTAGGTCAAATGTCAAATTTAATATATTGATATCTTAAGAGTAACCACAGTTTCCTGATCAAATCTGGGATACACTACATGGCAGATCATTTCTGCACATAATTCCCAGGACAAAAAAGTCTGAGAGAGAAAGTAGATATGAAAATGGCTGAATTATCTAAGCTACCTGGGTGATTTATAAGGAAATCAAACCAGATCGAACACTTGAAACTGGTATACCAAAACCATTTTTTTGACCTGTGTGACTATCTGTCATCTGCCAAATGCCACAAGGGTAAACCACGCTCTATCTCGCTGAAACTCAATAGCCCCTGGGTGAGGACACAGCGACAAGAGGGTCTTCACAGATTACTGTTGTCCTTTCGAGGTGTAAAGGCAAACACCGTGACAAGGGATGCGGGAGCCAATCACGGCGCCGTTGCTGGCAGCGCAAGCCCGTGTTCAACAGGGCTGCCTCCTTAACGCTGTCACCACAGCTGCCGCCAATTCTAGGAGCGTCTCCCTCACGGACAGAACCTAGAAGATGTCCCACCAGCTTCATTTAAGGCCATCCATACACAGGGTTGAAACGGATCCATTTCAGTTTGAGCTAACTGATGTGCAGCAAATCTCATTTGACGTAAGTTTATAAATTTGATCCTTTCTGTTGTCAAAAAGTGGGGCTTTTTCTTTCATTTGTTGCACAAACCTGCCATATTCTACTCCAATACATCACTTAAAAACAGAGAAATGGAGAAATATCTAGTTACCGCAAATTTGGTATTATATTTATTTTCTTATTGGAACGAGGCTTTTCTCTTCTGATGTGTTTATTGCTTAAGTAAATTTAGCACACTTGCATGACCTTGGTGTGTTAATATTTGTCTTCATAACCACGATTTCTTTGTTCAAATTGATTTACAATCATTGAATGAACTGGTATCACTAACATTCCCTTTTTCTCATTTGAAAGAAGGAAATTATATAGATAGATGTTCTAAACTGGATAAAATTTCCAGGTAAGATGAGTTAGCCCTTGATTGTAATGAGTTTTAAACAGTGACAACTATGTGAAGACTTTTAAGCATGACATAAAACATATGCATAAAACCTAAAGCATTGCTTGTGAGCAAAGCCCTTCACTGATCTACCAATGATAGCTCCCCATGATCTATTTTTCACACGGCCAGTTCAAATGTATTCCTTCTGTGAAGAAGAAGAAAAAAAAATTTAGCAGTGCTAATCATAAAATAAATGTATCCTTTCAGGACATCTAAAATTTATTTCTTTGTTATTCAGGCAGGTCAATTTTTCTGGCAACCACACGTTTCCGACTTTTCCTTTTTATTTACAGATAACTTATTAAACTGGATGACACTGGAAGGTACATGCCAGGATTGAACGGAGACTTCTTGACTCACTGAGGCCCACCAGATCAAAGTTCAATTTCTCTCCACGCCGTTTACTACAGTTTTAAATAACCAGCCTTGCACCCCTTCTTACGTAGAGCCCAAGTCTGACTTTCCGAGGATCTTTAAAGCTTGGGTAGCTCTTTGCAGTTTTAAGCAGGTCTGCAGACAACCTAACAATTGAATCCTTATCATTTTGCTTCTACCCCACAGGAAAGACCAGGGAAGGCGATTTTCTTATCTTTAGGTTCCCAGGGTCATGAATTTGGTGAAGAGGTGGAAAATGACCAGAGTCAAATTAAACAGACTGTTCGTAGTAAGAAAATCTGGGCTACATCACTGACCATCTGAAACAATCTAATTTTGTCACCTATCTTACAGAGCTCCAATGCTGGGATGCTTTCCTGTACAGAACTCACAAGTCAAATTGTTAAGATTAGAGCCAAAGTAGTCTGGTTTCAGACAACACACACATGCACGCGCGCATACACACACACACACACACACACACACACACACACACACAATCTCTCTCTAAGGAAGACTTAAAATTCATAGCTTCCCTTATTTTACATAAAAAACAAATGCATTAAAGCATCTTTTGAAAATAAAAGTGAGCTGCTTCCCACACATGGAGATAATCCTTTGGTGCCTAAATTGCAATCGCATTTCCCCAGCACTGAGATTCACAAACATGACACAAAAGAAACGTAAATGAAGTTTGCTTAGCCTGTCAACATGTAGCTTTTCCTTCCTCCATAGGGCCCGGCACACCACTAGAAATACCTTTCGTTTTGTTTGTTTTTCTTTAGAAAGAAGTTTAATTAGATTCACTGCTAATAGTTTCTGGTCCCTGAATTTAAATCCCTAACTCCGCGCAAAACGTCCTGCACGTCTCTCTCTAGCTTTCGAGAATCTTTATTACCCGTAAGAATGGACAGTCAGCAAACCCGGGGTCCAGCACTTGTTTGGTTTGTGGGATTAGGGAGTCACATAATTACTCTGAACCTCAATAATCTTGTGCATAAAGGCGGTGGGGGGAGTACCACGGCCTTACCTATTTCACACAGTTGTGAAAACCTAATTAAAAAATGATAGCGAAAACATCCTGCATCTTGAAAAAAATGAGTTCTCATGAATAGTGCTGATTTGACTGCCATTATCTAGAAATCAGCTGAAAAGTTAGAAAATAGTAGGTCCTATAAACGCAGAAGGCACAACATTACATAATTAACACCTGAAAAGCTGCATATAGCTTTGGTCATTCTTCAAGACCCACCCTCTCCTGCCCCCCCCAAAAAAGGCAGCTGGAAGCCATCAAGAGGGGCCACTGAAATGTTCAAAGGGAAGGGCTGCCAGTGTATAGAAATAGACTAAACATCATAGAATCCTCGAGACTGATAGAGGAAGGCCAAGAGAGGAAAGCCATGGGTCCTTAAAGTCATCAAAATTTTATAGTCATAGAACTGTCGAAGTATGAAGCAAGTCGTTTTAGAACAGAAAAAGGAAATGAACCTTTTTTTGCACAATAAGAAGGATGATTTGGAAAACGCTTATTCTGGGAGTCTGTGCAGGAAAAGGACTCAGGAAGCAGTACGCAGGAGGAAAAGGTGGGCTTTGGAGTCGGGCAGGCCAGCTTCCGACTCCAACCTGACCAGTTCCCTGGCCCTGGGTGAGACCCAGCCCCTCTTCTGCATGGCGGGTTTGCCTCACACGGGATGAAGGGAGAGTGCCGTACCGTGTACTTCGAACCGGTCAGATTCAGAAAGAATTCACTACATTCATGGACGGAACTAGAGACAGCTCATGGTTAGGTTAGTAAAGCTTCCTTCCTAGAAGGCCATGTTCACCATCTGTGACCTACTCTGGGCAGAGTCCGAGGAGGGCATTCCTTGTACTACCAGCACTTAGCCTACTGTTTACGATCTCATCTCAGGATGAAAAGGGGTACTCATCTGGTGAAATCTGAATAAGGCCGGTAGTTAGGCACAGTATTAATACTAATGTTAATTTTTAGTTTTGATCAATATACCAAGGGAATGGGACGCTGGATGAGGGGCATATGGGAACTCTGTCCTATCTTTGCAACTCCTCCATAAATCTAAATTATGCCCCCCAACACACTCCAGATGGCTTGCCTAAATTATATATTTTTTGAATGGTAAGTTAAGTGCCCCTCTTCTGTGTTCCCATAAAGCCATTACCATTCCTTTGACTACAATGCACTTTCTAGGTGTTTGTTTCACCAAAGAGACAGAAGGCTCCTTTAAGTCCAGGCCTTTTTTTTTTTCTTTAATTCATCTTTTATCCTAGTAACCAGAATAGTGCTCGATAGTATTTGCTGAATAGATAAACTAATAAAGAAATAAAGTCAAACTGTGATTCAAATACTCCATATCAAATGAGCCCCTAGTTTCTCTCTAATACACAAGATTTACGTTAGAACATTGGCTTTATCAAGGTTATCACCACTTTTCTTACTCACATTATATGAACCAATTACATGGTCTCTTTTCAACCAAACATATTAGAATATTGTGTATTGAATACCTTCCAGAATACAAATAACGTCCAGATTCAGGCTCATTCTTACAGAAGAGGGGCTAGGTCTCACCTAGGGCCAGGGAACTGGTCAGGTTGGAGTCGGAAGCTGGGCTTTATCCTCTCAGATATTTCTTGATTTCCATTCTTGCAACAAACGTTAGTGTGTCTATTAAAGAGATATCCCTGTTTTAAGTACTCGAGATACAGACCCGAATAAGAAAAACAAGATCACTACCCTCCTGGAGCTTACAGCCTGGGGTGGGGGCAGGAAGAGGAAGAACCTATTAGCCACTTAGGCGGTAGCATGATTTGTGAAATAAATTCTTTATCTTTGCAATCTAAAAAGGCTAAAAAATGCTGAGGCAGCTATATCCTCTCCACTCAGTCATGCAATATACAGCCTTCTCTATTCAAATTAAGACTCTGAGAATTGATCACTAAATCCATATACAACCACCTGATATTAATCAGCCAAACATTGCTCAAAGGGTAAGATGGCATTTTGAAAACGTATATCCATCTGTTACAGATTACTTTCCTTATTAAAACAGCTATTCTACTAGGTAGGCTTTCTCTGCATAAATCATATTCGCAATACTTCATGATACCATGTTTTGCTCTTACCATACTTTAGTACTAAATACAAGTCATGAAGTATGGCCGGTGAAAAGCCCGAGTCAGCCAGGCCTAAATTCAAATCCCACTCTGCCGTATGCTGGCTGCGAGACCTTTGGTAAATTAGCAAAATTCTCTAGGCCTCAGTCTCCTAAAATGTAAAATGAGATTAAATAGAACCAGCTTCGCAGGGCTGTGAAGAGGATGGAAGAAGATGATGGAATAATGTACTTAGCAGTCCGTGTGTGTCACATGGCAAGCGGGCAGCGACATCGGTGCTATTCTTAGTACATCATTATTTAGGTCCTTGTTTAGTTGTAGCAGCTTACTAAGTTTTCTAAATTAACATACGTTTTTAAAATTACTGCCCACTCAGAACTGAGACCAAGGAAAGCATATTTATTCCTGTCGTGGGCAAAATAATGACTTCCAAAGATGTTCCCATCCTAATCCCTAGAACCTATGAATATGTTGCCTTTCATGGTCAAAGGGACTTTGCAGGTGGGCTTAAGGTAAGAAACTTGAAATGGGGAGATTGTGTTGTACCATCCAGGGCACCCAACATAATCATGTGAATCCTTAACCACAGGTGATCTTCCCCTGTTGTAGTCAAAGAATGGGCAGGGATGGGATGTTGCTGGCTTTAAAGTCAGAACCCAGCCCCCCACCCCGCCCTCCATCCAAAAAATGTAGACAGCCTCTGGAAGTTGCAAAAGCCAAGATTCCCTTCTAGAGCCTCCAGGAGGGAATGCAGCCCTGCCAACATCACGACGTTAGCCCAGTGCGACCCGTCTCAGAATTCCACCCTATAGAACTCTTAAGATAATAAATGTGTGTTGTTTTAAGCCTCTCCGTTCATGGTAGTTAGTTACAGCGGCAGTAGAAAACTATTACAGTCCCCAAAGAGAAATCAATTGTGTTAACCTTCCAATATTAAGAACTGTGGAACCCTATCTCATGAAATGGTATATAGGACCTAATTGACAAAAATAGGTACACCAGGGTAAGTAGAGCCCAGCTACGCATCATTCACCCTTAATATCCTCCTATGCGGAATCCAAGAGAAAGTTCACATCAAAGGAATCATAGACCCCAAAGCACAGAGATTGAAACAGAGACTGAAAACCATCAGGAGTTCAAGAACTCAAGTTCAGCCCCAGAGACTGACCCCAACCAGTGGTGGCCCCATCAACCATTCTCTCTCTGGCCTCTGTTCCCTGTTTGCAAAACGAAGAGGTCGGGTCCTCTTGCGTACTGTTAAGCTCCAAAGTGAGTCAGAGAGATTTTTTCTCGTTTTTGTACACTGTGTTTTAAGAATTTATAAGCAGAGAGTCACTGACCAAATTTTTAGATTTAAACATGTTTTACGAATCCTAGCATCCCAATGGCAATAGCATACAAAAAAAAGAGAGAACAGGCCTTTTACAGAATCTTCCAAGGCTTTCAAAAACCCAAATCTAAAAATTGGTAGAACTGTGCTTAAATTTGACAGTTATGGAACAAAACAAAATAAATTATTTTTCTCCTGACTTCAAGCAGCAATAGTTTCCTTCTCGATTTTTAGAAAATGTAATCATTTAGGCATTTTAATAAATAAAAATTAAAAAATCCTCAAAATAAGACTTCAGGGATTAATATCACATTTACTTCGGGGTTGATGTCTGACGAAATCCATCACTTGGAAATCATATATCTTAGTTCAAGACCCAATTTCTATTTCTAAAGAAAGCTGTATCTTGCATAACTTTGGTATTCCTCAACTATCTTACATAACACAAGGGAAAATTGTAGGATGGGACCAAAAACATGCAGCAAACCTAGCTCTAAAAGGGGAAAGATCACCCTGAAACAAGTTATAAATTACAGAAGTATGACTCTTAAGACCCTAACCTAGATCAAGCTTCTAGACAGGTCATAAGGGCTATTCCCTAGTAACTGTGTTGTCAGTGCTTTCCGGAATCAATCCATCAGCAATGCAGTGGACTTCTTTTTTTTAATCATTCGAAAGCACCTGCAAAGACTCAAACTGTAAGACTATTACCAAGATGGAAACCAAAAATAAATAAATAAATAAATAAATAAATAAATAAATAAATAAAAAGAGGGAGCAAAATTTCTCTAATGGTTCTGCTACAGCGCGTGTTAATGTGATAAGGAGCTCCTAAGCAAGGGCATGATATCAGCACATTAATGATCTGAAGCACTAAGGGACAAGTTTTCTTCTTCTAAGGGACAGGATGAAAGACACAGCCTTAGTGATACACGAAAATCTCACGAAAAGAAAGCTGATATCCTACAGACGTGTACTGGAAGTCACGGCCGTTCTAGCAGCTTCAAGAACTGCTGCATTTTCCACTCTGCGCGGCCATATGGAGAAGCTGCTGGTACAGATGAAAAAGCTTCAAGAAATATTCCCCCGTTTTTGTAAGAAGTGCTAGAACGATGGCCTGTGCCAATCTTTAAACAAATGGGTGAATAGGTTAATACTGATCTCTGCTAGAAGAGAATGCTCAAGGACCAAGGTCTGCCAAACAGGGACCAGTCTCAGGTGTAAGGGTATAAAGATTCAAGTAAGTTGTTGAGAACAAATATTCTTGGAGCTCTCATGGTGCTACAGTTTCTCATCAGGACCGTGATAATTCTTGGGGAGGCTTTACTTCCAGTCCCGTAAGTTTTCCCTCTTCACCTCGCCCTACTTTTTCTAGAAGCCCCATTATTTTTAGTGTGTGATTTTGCTAAATAGGTGTTTTGTTGTTTTCCAGGAATGCAAACACGAGTCACAGCAGAAATATCTGCAAACAGAACAGGGATCTGTCAATGGTCCTGCAGGCTCCCAGCCCCAGACCAGAAGCTCTCAGAGCCTGGTACGTAGAAGTCACTGGGGCGAGTTCACCAAAATGTACATGAAATAGTCACAGCCCTTATTAAAGACTCTGAATCACTAGAGTCACAGACAAGCCTACGAATGTGCTCTTCCAAAAAGCAGCCCTGGGCTGCTTTGGGCATAACATTTTCAGAAATACCACAAATGCTCTCGAGGGGGGCCCTTCTCTCCAAAGGTTGTTCAGCATTTACAAAAAGTTAATGCCCACTGCATTAAGTCTTTTCAGTAAATAAACATTATATATATATATAATGTGTATAATATATTTTATATATATATATATATTTATATATCTGAATGCTTACAATGCTAGGTAAATTAAAGAGAAATAAGATTTAATTTCTCTTTGGGAAAATACAGAACCTCATAGAAAGAAACATATATAAATTGTAAGAATTTTTACATTCTTATGAGAAGTGCTATCTATAATGGGCAGCTTTGTTACCTACATGGTTTGAGTACACGGTTTGAATTCTAACCCTTCATATCCAAAATAATAGTTAACTAGGAGGCAATGCTGGGTCTAAAAAAAAAAAATCCTTTTTGAAAAAAGAAGAAAGAGAGAATCAGATATTCCAAACACTGTCTCCTGAACTAGACACCTGCACGCATCTTCGTGTGTTATGACAGGTAGACCATCCTCCATGCAAGGGCACAGTCATTTCATAATATTTAAACAACTCATCTAAAGTATATTGCATTAACCAGGAACACATTTATCTTGGAGAGTTCATAGGGAGGTTGCTTCGAAATACTTTTTCCCTAATCCTTGAAGCTCTATCAGAGAAAGAACTTGAAATCCGTGCCTTCTCTAAGATGAGTGTATGTCAGCCCCCAGATTTGAGGACTAGACCTACAAGTGGTACTTGAAAACTATAAAAGGTATAAGAACTGATCCTTAGACCTATTTCACCTTCATTAGAGCAATCAAGCCCTACCTGGTGTCACCATTTAATCTTTACAAAAACAATTACCTCTAAATCTTTTCCCATGTTCTATTTCTCTGCTAGGCAACCATGAGCGTTAATACTTGTGTGGATATAAGTATCTTCAGCTTAGCTCTTTCCTTTGAGATTTAGACCTTTTTTGGTGTTGCTTCTCTTGAAAAATGGCACAAACAGCCATTCAGGTGAGCAAATCTAAAATTGAAATACCTCATTTACTCATGACCTATATATCCAGTCCATGAAAAAATTTACCTTGATTTCACTACCACCCCACCCCCCACCTTATCCCCAAGCCTTCCTGGAAGGGAAATTCTGAAGTAGAAATTGGGCAATAATAGAGCCAATGAACTAGAAACTAGTGAACCATAAAGCAATCACAGAAGTAGGGAAGAGGGGAAAGAAGAAGTAGGCCGACCACAAGGGCAATTAAGCACCAACTGAAGTCAAACATGCATCCTAGAAAAGGCGGAAGTAGCCAGAAAAGAATGGTCTTCGTGAAGGATGGCAATGCCCATTACAGTTGCTGATGCCAGAGAGGCAGACCCGACCAGTATGGACACTCAGACAAAGGTCACTTGTAAACGTGAGGAAGGATTAGAAGCTGGAGTGAGAAGAAGCGGTATTGCTGGGTGGGGATCCCGGGAAAGGATTTATAATCTGCTGCGTAGCTTTATTCTACATTCGGCTTATGTTCCTCAAAGGCCTTTTGAAGGCCTGATGAAAACCCTCTGAGAACCCAGATTTTTCGTTAAAAGAAAGAACTGGCTGGAGACATAGGCAACGCCAGCTATGGAAAATCAGAATAAGAACGGTTACACCCGTAGCAACAACATATGTTGTAGGCAGGATACTGAGAGGCTAATAACTCTTCAAGGGGTGTTGTAGAGCAGAGGGAAGCAAAATAATGGCCCTCAGGCCAAATCCTGCCCACCATCTGTTTTTGTAAATAAAGTTTTATTGGAACACAGTCATATTCATTTGTTTATGAACTGTCTAGGGTTGCTTTCATGCTGAACTACAGAGTTGACTTTTACAGAAATGTTTGCAGACTCCTGTTACATAAAGTAGGCACAGAATTTCATCTAGTAATTAGAATGGGTTGGTTCTGCAATGACAGATTGCAGAACGGGAATAAGTCACGTAGTCTCTATTTTGAGGTCTAAGAATGAACGGAGTATACAGAATAGAATGTCCAAAATGGTATCTGTGAATGAAAGGGCAACTAGCTCCCTGTCCAGATAAGCAGACGAGGCTGACATGCCTCTGATGAATGCTGACATTCCCTAGTTCAGGCAAAAAATATATTTATGTATTTTCCATCTAGGACCTTATCTATTATATAGAATATACAGGTAAGAAAAGGCTAGTGGGAAAATCAACCGCAAGGTAAGGAAACACGTTTGTTATGAGTTTGTGAATTCATACTTGATTTGCTCTATATTTTTTGGTGTGTATGATTTTATTTGATGATTTCCTGCCTACAAAAAGAGGAGGGCTGATTCACGGACCCCCTGACTGAGAGTGGTTATGAGAAAGAAGAAATGAGGCCTATGGAATAAAAAAACAGACAAAATCATGAAATGTCTCACCCATCCGGAATCTGAGCGACAGCATCACCCAACAGAGGAAGATTCTGATATTACTGGATTAGTAATTTATAAAGTCCTCTATCCTTTTAAATGGCATTATGCAGAAACACAGGTCCCTAGTGGCTGTCAACGATTTCCAGCCATAGCCGCCATGACTGGGATGAGATGTAAATGTAAGCGGGAAGAATGAGCTGTAGTATTTCCGGATTGTAACTGCGACAATGGATTATTATTTTAGACGGAATGAACTGCTTAATGAATCAAAGCTGGACAGTAACAATATGAGAAGACAATTAATTCTGCACCTTGTTATGCTATATGGGAGAGACATTTTGTTCAATTTGTTCCTGGAAGGGCTCTGTGATGATTTACACTGTTTACAAAATTATGCTCAGTTTTCTTAATGGGGATTAGCAGGAAAAAGGTAAGTGACTTTAAAACCAAAAATTGGGGGGTGCCTGGGTGGCGCAGTCGTTAAACGTCTGCCTTCGGCTCAGGGCGTGATCCCAGCGTTCTGGGATCGAGCCCCACATCAGGCTCCTCCACTATGAGCCTGCTTCTTCCTCTCCCACTCCCCCTGCTTGTGTTCCCTCTCTCACTGGCTGTCTCTCTCTCTGTCAAATAAATAAATAAAATCTTTTAAAAAAAATTAAAAAAAAATAAAACCAAAAATGGAGAAGTTGAGGAGAATAGATTCTAGAAGGACTCAGGAAGTGCGACACATGTAAACATTTCTAAAATGTGTTGCAATTGTTTCTTTAAAGGGGGAAATGAGAATTACAGAAGTCAATCGGAATGAAACACTTTGAGTAAGGAGTTGGAAGACAAATTTTAAAATTCAGGCAACAGAAGAATACAGAGAAGACAGAAGATACAAATGAACTTAAAGAAAAAGGGTTAGCAATGAACTGCATATAAAAAATTGCATGAGGGGCGCCTGGGTGGCACAGCGGTTAAGCGTCTGCCTTCGGCTCAGGGCGTGATCCTGGCGATCTGGGATCGAGCCCCACATCAGGCTCCTCCGCTATGAGCCTGCTTCTTCCTCTCCCACTCCCCCTGCTTGTGTTCCCTCTCTCGCTGGCTGTCTCTCTCTCTGTCGAATAAATAAATAAAATCTTTCTAAAAAAAATTGCATGCGGTTTGGAATCAAGTAGTTGAGGGACTGAATTCCAGCTCAGTATCCACTTTTATGGCCACGTGTGTAATTGTGATTTTAAAAAGACATATATGATTACTGCATATACATAACTATATAACTGTGAGTTGTATTACTATATTGTATTACTATAGAATTTATTTCTACCTAACTCTTTTGAGTAATCTGTTGGCTTGAGTGAAGGCAAAGGAATCTAAGATTCTTTCACGAAAGCTGGACATTGTAGGTGGGGAGACACAGAGGTAGGGCCCAAGCAGGAAGAAGAGACATTCAAAACCTTGAATACAGAACCTGAAAGCCAACACCTTTCACCCCTGCTATAAAATCATGATGGCACTGACAACCTGGATGGAAGGCTGGACCTTAAGTGTGGGAGTGGTACACAGCAAAATGAATTTATAGGCATCTTAAACCATAAAGGAACCAAGATCCTAAAATACTTCTTGTGAGTGAGGGATGCTACTTAGAAATTAATAATAGAGCCCAGCATCCATTATTATCACTAATAGATGCCACTGTTGTATCCTTAATTAGGAGCACTGTCTTTATTGTTTTATTTTCTTATCTATAAAAATATTTAGAAAGGCTATGACCAGTTTACTCCTACCTCCTACCTTCAGCCCTCTTGACCCAACTTATCCACCATAGGTTCTTCCAGCACCTAACCAGGCATGGGTCACATGTGCATCTATATATGCAATGCCCATACATTCACTTGTAAATTATACTCTTCTCTCATATGCAATACACAATAACAAAAGTCCTTCTTAGGGATTTGGTTCAAAGATTAACTTTCTGGGTATGACGAATTCAATGCACACCGATATCAATCACAGGCACTCCTGTCCATTACCAATACCTTATAATCCATAATTAGCATAACTACCTTACCACTGATTACTGAAAGATCCAAAATCATCAATAATTTAGTGATGTAAATGACCTTAAAGAAAGCTTCCTTTCAAATTAAGGGTGGATTAGCCAGGGCTTTCAGACTAATTCTTAAGGTAAATAACTGAAAAATACTAAGCAATGATGTTGTATTTGAAACTATTCTGGTTGAGGTGACTTCATCTTAAAATGCTTTATAGACTAGAATAAAAACAAACTTATATAGAAATCCCTCTGTAAGTTTTCTTCTGATAAGCTGAATGAAGTTCAAGGAGTGGGTAACACAAACAGTTTAAGTTCTTGGAGTTCCTGTAGAAAACTAAGGGTTTTGTTAAAAAGCGCTCCATAGCATCATTAGAATATAAATCCCTGACTCCGCACAGGTGAGTGAGAACCATGTCTATTCTGTTCATTGTTCATTTCCAGCACACAGCACAATGCAAGGGACGTATGAAGTGCTCAATAATTATTTGTTGAACAGAGCAACGCACAAACTTCCTTTACTAAACCAGTGATTCGATACAAGCGTAAGAAAAAAAAAGTCATAAGAAAATGCACCTGAGAACTATATTATCAAAGAATAAATGAGAAAAGGAAGGGTAAGGGCTTCACTGGCAATAATGACAGTTTTCATACAATTTTTCTGACAGATACCAAACACGCCGAATCTTCTGCAAAAGCTTTTCTTTTTTAAAGGGGAAAATAGAAAATAAAACAAATAATAAGATCATAGGTTCCTACCGAGGCAGCCTTGACTAGATATACTCGCTATTCCTTTAACCACGGTATTGCTAAAGTACATGGGTTGTGGAAAACACACACATGCACGCACACACGCTCACACATACACACATACACACTTAAAGCACATTTGGTCTTTATGTACAATTTTATTACCTCCATAGGGTACTGAAAAAGGCTTGGTTTTTATTCTTTGTCAAGAATTTGCATCCCTGATCCTGTGTCACATAGCTCTGGGATGGATTACTCATGTGCACATTTATCTTTTCTTTTTAATTCCCTGTACTAACAAGACATTGCCTGCACATGACAATTTGTTTGGACCCATTTGCTGAAATTATACAATCAGAGTAGTCTTCAGACATGGGTATTATTTTCCCAAAACTCTTCTGACTTATTCAGTCATGCAAACTTTTATATTGAACAGGGTTTCCATAAGCAGGATCCTTAAGCATCAGGAGCACCCAGAGGGCTTGTTACAAGTACAGATTCCTAGCCCCCACCCCAGAGTTTCTGATTCAGGAGGTCTGGGGTGAGGCCAGAGGATCTGCACTGCCATCGAGTTTCCACGTCACGCTGCTGCTGCCCTAGAGACCGCACTGGGTCCCCTACATCCAGAGAGGTAAGAAGAAAAACAACCAGGGCGCCTGGGTGGCTCAGTCGGTTAAGCATCTGCCTTTGGCTCAGGTCATGATCCAGGGGTTCTGGGCTCAAGCCCTGTGTTGGGCTCCCTGCTCAGCGGGGAGCCTGCTTCTCCCTCTCCCTCTGCCCCTCCTCCCCACACTCATGCTCGAACTCTCTCTCTCTCAAAGTAAACAAATAAAAATCTTAAAAGAAAAACAACTGATCCTAAAAATATATAAGGTTACTAACAGAATAATGACAGCTAGTCTTCATTTCCCAAAACTACAGAAGAGTGAGGATAATGCCTAAAGATTGAAGGCTATTCCTCTGACCAAAACTCGGACACAAACGCCCACACCAAGAATCCTATTTGACATGTATTTCCTTACAAGGAGAAATCGTGCATTCCTGCAGATCAAGAGGGGATTTTCAGACGACCTTTATGCAGCCCTTACTTTGAATATATTACTGGCATATGAACGAGAGGTGATGAATGGCAATAGAGTGGACTGCAATTGTCAGGGCTAACTTCTAGAAAGACACAGGCCATGGGTTCCACAATGTGACCACCACTTAGATACTCTCATTCTTTCAACATTTACGGGGAGCCTTGCGCATGCTGATACTGCGTTTGCATACTTGAAGATCTCATCAGGAGAGGGAGGAGGGAGTACATTTTTTAAAAACTTAAAATAAGTCCAACGCATCGTGATAGAGGCATAGAGGAGAGGGCGCCATCAAAGCTCAAAGACAGAACTGTGCGGAAGTCTAGAGAGGTTCTGAAGAGAAGGGACATCAGTTGAATTTTAAGGAAAAGGAAGAACTGGAGAGGTAGAGAGTGGGAGGAGGACATTCCAGGCAGAGGCAACCACATGATCACAGGCACGGAACTATGAGCCCACACAGCTGTTAGAGGCACGGTGCGCGCCATGGGGCTGAAGCCTAAGTGTGCGGTTGGAGGGAAAGAGGAACAGGGGAAAAGCCTGAAAATGCCTGGGGGCCGATCGTGATTTGAGGGGCGCTGCAGTGCCACCCTTAAAACTTCAAGCTGGAGGTAAAGGGACGTGAGAATGCTTTTAAAGCAAAGGGCTGTCATGATCCAATTTGACTTTTAAACAGTAACTCACCCAGCAGCGGAGAACAAACTAGATGTGGAAATGGGACAGAAGGAAAAGCTGGAAGAAACAAGCCAATTTTTAATAAGACAAGCAAGCACCAAGTTAGAAGCAGTGAGGCTGAAGAGCAGAGGTCTTTCCTGAAAGGCGTTTCTGGGCGGGGGGTCTGGGTGGCTCAGCCGTTAAGCGTCTGCCTTCGGCTCAGGTCATGATCCCGGGGTTCTGGGATTGAGCCCTGCATCGGGCTTCTCGCTTGGCGGGGGGCCTGCTTCTCCCTCTCCCACTCCCCCTGCTTGTGTTCCCTCTCTTCGCTGTCTCTCTCTGTCAAATAAATAAAATCTTACCAAAGGAAAAAAAAAGAAGAAGAAGAAAGAAAGGCATTTCTGAGGTTCCACAGAGAGGACTTGGTTCACAGGCTGGCATGGGGGGTGTGGTAGCAGGAAGAGCTGGAGGTCACTTCTCTTTACAACTCCAGCTTTATCCATGTAGTCTACTCAACTGGGCAATCCATCGTTATGTTTGATATTTACTGAGCTCTAATTACATATAAGGCACGGGCTTAAATACATACAGTTGTGTAAGATACACTGTCAATTTCACTCTAACTTCTAACCATGCTTTTGCCCAGAGACAAACACATTCCCGGAAAAAACTCTCTGAAAGCTTGGGAGCTGCCCCAGCAGGGCACTCTCCAGAGATAATAACAACGTTTAGCAAAGCATCTCCTCCCTTGATTTTGTGTCTGGGGAGGGGTAAGGAGAAACTGAAGAATGGCAATGATGGGAAAGACCTAGATGGCACAGTCACGGGGCATTTGCAGACACCCCTAAATGCAACAATTACATGTCAAAAAAAGATATAACTATCCTCTCATACTAAAGGTAAAGAACGGTTCTTAACCCCTATGTGGACTAAGAATTGCTTCCTCCTACACACACATGAAGTTAATACCTAGACTGAACTTCAACCAACTTTGCCAGGAAGAAGAAATTTTAAAAAGTAACCCTTTGAAAATTCTACAGCACTGAGTTAAGAAAAAAATAAGCAAAAGTGATAAGGAAACACCTGTCTTAAATGGCACTTCAATTACCCCTCATCTTTTTTTTCGATCCTGACTTACAAAGTTCCAAACCATCATTCCAACCGTCAGAAGCATCTCATATGAAATGTCTCATGGTACTCTAACTTCTATATTTAGTACTTGGACGTATTTCTAAAGCATCGCTCTATCACTTGTCATTTGGTAATGCCTGAGATTTTTTTAAATAAGCATAATGATTTCAAATTTCTTCATCTCAAACTTGGTAGGAACTTATAGATATGCCAGTGCAAAGTCCAAATTCTGCAGCATAAAGCATAAAAGCTCAAAGAGGTTCATTCGAGTTAGCATTCTCGTGAAGACAAAAGTGTTAACAGCTCACTTGGAGGAAACTTAAACTATTGAAACAAGCACTGGACATTTATGGTGTATTTTAACCAGGCAGGAGCAACTGTCAAGAGAGAACAGGCTCTGCTACAAATAAGTGATTCTCGAGCAGTTAGTGACCAATCCCTTACCCTCCATATCCGAAAACACATTATTGTGTGCTTTAATAATACCTCGGCATTAAGAATAACGGAAACACCTGGAGCTGATTTTCACACTACTTTGCTAGCCCAGGGTATGGTCCAAAAGCTCCTCAGGCTAAATCTCACCCTTGACCTGCCAAATATGATTACCAGCATCCAGTCACTTTCCCGAGTCCTGCAGCTGTTCTCCTTCCCCACGCTCCCTCCATAAACGTCACATCTACTTTCTGCCTCGAACTTGAATGGGCAGCAGCGACAGCACACGTGGCCAATTCAAGAGGAGGAACAGTTTCTTCAATTGACACTCAAAAGACAAGATGCCTGTGTTTACTTCTGCTAACTATTAGTCTGAAATACACATGCCTGGAGTGGAAATCGGCAACTTCAGAGGCTACAGCAACAGAGCACAATCCTGGGGTCGGGGCGGGGGTGGGGGTACTGGGATGAGGGACACGTGACGGTTTTAAGTCCCAGGTGGGGCAGAAAGTGAAGCGTCAGGCCCATCTATGGAGACACTGGGTGGTCTTTACTCTGGGACCTTGATCAAGTCACCTACTTTTCATCGTTTTTCTCTTAAACACGAAGGATACCACACCAGAAAGCTGTTTTTTTTTTTTTAAATCGATTTCTTGCATTGGCCAAGTCTTGCCCCTTCTCCTGTAAATTTGGTAGTAACCACAGCAACTACTTTCAGTGAGATTTATACCTTGTCTGATATACGTTGAGCTGCGTTATCCCTTATTTCATTGACATTTTCAGGATTGACCCACCGACCCTGGGTTCATAAAGTCCATTCCCACCTCCACTTGAGGCATTTCTGTAGAGATTGCCATAACTCAAAATTAACCAGATAGAAGCTTGCTTAGATCCTAAAGGTAAACAAAACCAGTCAGTTCATCCACAAAATGTGACCTTTGGAAAATCCGTAACTTAGTACTCCTCAGGGCAACACGTCTCCTGTGAGGCATTAATATTGCCCTAAGGTTTTTAGTTTCTTATTAATTAACGACTTCTCTTCCCCTTCTCTTGGAGGAAATGGAAGGTAAGGTTTTCAAAATAACCTTCTGCTGCAAAGAACTAAAAACGGTGAGTTAATTGTAATAAACATTATCTTCAACCAGCTTGACAAAATAGGGGACTTCCAGGACAAATTCTGAGGACAATCTTGAACCCAAGAAATACAAGCAAAATACCTGGACAATCTGACCCCATTTTCTTTAAGAACTTTTGTCCATCCTGAGGGAGAGAATGGCAGTCAAGGCCCCAAAGTGGAGAATCTTATGGTAGACCCTCTTCATGCTAAGCTGGGACTCCAAAGGGCTATACTTATAGAGAACACCCCAAAATCCATACCTGCAGGTAACCAAAACAAAACTTACCCCTCTTCTCCCACCCCAGAGAACTGAGGGACATTGTCTTGACCCTGAGTGAAGATCGAGGGAAAAACTGGGTCTAAAGACAGGTTCTTGAAGCCCAGGTAAGCAGAGTGATAGGCCCTGGAACTCAAGCCATGAACTTGGTAGGATCCCAGATATCCAGTGGGAACAAACACAAACCTTCTTAGCAAGCATGCGAGCCCTTTCATCTCTGCCTTGAGAAATGCCACAGATCACTTTTCCTGAGCAAGCACAGCACAGAGTTAAGAGACAACCAAGCACAGAGAGGAACAAGGCATCGAGTGAGACCCAGCATATGTGGAAATGCCCACACACAAATCATGAAACAAATATGCTTACTCTGCTAAAAGAAATACATCACAAATTTGAAATTATCTTTAGGGACGGGAAAAATATAAAAGGCAGCAGAGAAAACTTGAAAAGGGACCAAATCAAGCAGCTAGAAATAAAAACAAAACAAGAATTAAAATGAAAAGCTTCGTGGACAGGCTTCATAGCAGACTGTCCACAGCAGAAGAGACAGTTAGTGAAGCAGAAGACAGATGAGAAGAAACAATGGCAGAGGGAGACAAAGGTTGGGAAGTCTGAAAGAGGGAAAAACAGAACTGGGTCCTTAGAGGGAGAAGTTCCAACACACTCTGAAGTATAGAAGTTCTAGGAGGAGAAATGGGTAGAAGCATCTTTGAAAAGATAGGGGTGAGGATGTCCCAGAATTAAGCAAATTCATGGGTTCAGGGAGCCCAATGAGTCCTGAGCAGGATAAAAAGAAATCCGTACCTAAGTACATCATAGTGAAACTGGAAGAGAAACAAAAGACAGAGAGACAGAGAGAAAATCTTAAACGCATCCAGAGAAGAAAGCAGATTATCTTCAAAGGAGTGGCACTTAAAGTGACAACTAACTTCTCAGCGGCTCTCCATTGATTAAAGTAGAGACAACTAGCTGCATCTCGGTTTCAGAGCAAACTGTGTATTTTATCTAATACTATAATTGCATGCTGACTAAGCCCTTTCTCTGAACTCGTTCTCAAGGTAATGGGAATAAAGAGGATGTAAATTTCTGAAAATAATTCTGAAACATTTGGCAGCTTTTAGCTTTATTATCCAATAATGTGGTAAAGCCACTGTACTAGAAATAATGGGTGCTTGGCTTATAAGTTTTGTCTGTGTTAAAATCTTCCCACCAATCAATTAAAATACCTTCCTGGAGCTGTGCCACAGAAAAAGAGAAGAATAAAGTGGAATTGATTCTTTCCTGGTAATAAATGAACCTCCAGATGATACACTTAAATATATCTCGAGGCCACTGAGGAAGCACCTGGTACCTGCTCACTGTTTCTTCTTTTGGGTTAAGTTTTTGAGAAATAAAGTTCCTTCGTGTACTTCTCAGATTTTTTTACGTGTACTTTGTATCCTATTGATAAAACTTTGCTGACGATTGTAAAATGGCAGAAAGCATTTCATGTCTCTGTGATTTTGATGTTAAAAAGGCGATCAAAATGACTTGCCATACAGGTTCACAGTAACAATCACGGCAGCTTAATCCACTTCGTTTAAAAAGCAGTCTGCTACTTTTCTAGTACATACTTGCTTTATCAAGAGGAGAACAGATACACTTGGGCATCTTAGTAATGGAAATTTTAAGAGGCATCCTTTCAATTAATAGCTTGATAAATATTCAGACTAACTACACAGAAAAAAAAAACCCAACATGTCCTGGTAAATTAACTTAGTAGTATGATCTTTCTGCAAAGATGATCAACAGGGTTAAAAAGACACTTCTTGAGAATGTCAGTGTAGAACAGCATCTCTGGAAAATGCACAGAGCCTGTGGCCTGTAGAAAGTAAAGGGAAGTATCTTATACAGAAAGTTATTGGTGGAGAAAAGCCAAAACTAAATTTGAAAAAACATAAGCCACTGAAAAAATATTGGACAATTTTATAATTTTTTAAAGCAAATACGCCAAGAATGTCTCCAAAGCTGTGTCTAGTTTGGGGCGCCTGGGTGGCTCAGTCAGTTGAGCACTGACTCTTGATTTGAGCTCAGATCATGATCTCAGGGTTAGGGGGACTGAGCTAAGTAGGGCTCTGTGCTCAGCGGGGAGTCTGCTGGAGAGCCTCTCCCTCTGCCCCTCCCTACACTCCTGGGAGCACACTCTCTCTCAAATATGTTAATTTTTTTTTTTTTAAAGGCTGTGTCTGGTTCACTTTCTTTTCCCCCCCACTGTTTCACACACTTTGGGTCCTCAGTACAGGTTAAATACCACAACTCTGTAACCTGTGCTTTTAAGGAACCACTGCATTAGGAGTATCTGAGATACCGCATTCACAGTCAGTACCCAGTTTCTATTAAGAATTCATATTCTCATATGAATTATACTCATAGCTTCTGTACTAGCAATTTATAAATACATTTATTATGTTCTATATTTTCCCTAAATAATCACATACCTAAACAAATCTCGGTGTTTGCCAGATAAATTAACCACATTACTAGCTCACCTGTCACAAGTTCTATAGAAGATAAACTGTGTGCTACATAAAACCAATCTGTTACTTGCCTAGACCTTACAAGCCTATTATTTTTTCAAATACCTTAGGATTTCTGAAAAAGTATTCACTACTAAGGCCTCCGAGTAAAAACATACCAGGATCGTCTTACACAAAATTTGGTAGGGGCAGCCTTGTAGAGACCACTGACTTAATAAAATACAGACTTTGAATCAGGGTTTTCTTTTACATCTAAATTTTTTATACCTCATCTAAACCTACCTTCCTAATTATCAGACACGGACATCAAGTCCAGCCATTTTTTAAAAGGTTTTATTTATTTATCTGAGAGAGAGAGAGAGAGAGATCACAAGCAGGGAGGAGGGGTAGAGGGGGAAGCAGACTCCCCGCTGAGCAAGGAGTCCCACACGAGACTTGATCTCAGGATCATAACCTAAGCCGAAGGCAGACACTTAACCGACTGAGCCACCCAGGCACCCCACGCCCAGCCATGTTAAATGATGGCCCCAACTATGTGAATTGAGTGTTCCTTTCTCTTGACCGCCTGCCTGCCTGAACAGTGCCTTTCCACATCAACACACTGGTGCCCCCCGCACCGTGCCTCCTGCTTCCCTCTTCCTCCCAGGAGGCGAATGCTTACTACACAGTGTTAGAGGCTCGCGCGTGTGTGCACACACACACACACAATGAAGCCAGGCTTTCACCTCCAGCCCTCCTAGCTCTGGCCCAGGAGTACTTCCTGGTTACAGCCCAGAAGAGCCTTTCAATCGGCCACAGGCAGGGAATCAGCAGATGTCTGTCCTCCCAGCCCCTTGGGATAGGTTCCAGCTGAACTCTTCAGTCCCTTTCTAGCCGCTATTGAAGTCCCTCATTAAGGTGAGAATATGAATCAGCCAACTGTGAGTTTCTACGGGCCTCAAAGGCTCGGTGCTGTCCTCAAGGCAGAGCCCCTCCCTCCAGCAACCTGCAGAGTGTCATTTTTCTGTGAAGCTCTGGCTTGACGACAGTCCCAGTAACTTCTAGGACAGGCCAGGCGAGGCCCGGATGAAAACCACAATGTGTTAAGTCTCTGGGACCTTCCTTTCTTGTGGGAGGCCGCCCAAATCCTACAAATAGGAGGGAAACAGTAGCAAGTCCATCTCTCATTCCTCGTACTTCCCTCCACCCCTCCCAACAAGTTCAATAAATAAATATAAATAAACCTCCTAATGCAAATTGAACTGCCACTCTGGAAATTTAATAATGGACGAAAAGACCTTTGACCCCTAGGTCTCTGGGTCAAAGATAATTCAGGTTGTTAGTGATAAAATGTCACTGCAATCAGTGGTCAGTGGCTCACAGATGCAAGCGGGTGACTTGGTCTCGGAGCAGCTGTCAAGGCACAGGTGTTCACAATACTTTTTTGCACGTAGCTCATTTCTACAAAGAGTATCCAGAGGGCCCACAGAGATCCTTCTTGTTGTTAGGACCTCTTGGATTAAGATGTCCGCGCTAGCAAAGTTTCAGAGCTCTGAGACAGCTCACACCCATACACACACACACACACACACACACACACACACACACACACAGACCCATTACCCTCCTCTTCCATATTATGACATTAGGACTACTTGCTTTACTGGTCATCTTGTCAGTCAATATTTATCGAACCCACTTGGGTACAAGTTACCGTAACAAGGAACAAATAGATAGAAAGGTCTGGCTGATTTACATTTACTGCAACCCTCAAAATAGTTAAAATCACACCAGGGATGTACCCCAAGCTGCTATTTGATGGCACAGAAATATGCTTTTCTTCTCCAGAAGCATAATCACACCGAAAGCACTATAAAAGTGAGGTTGAATTCACATACAGGGCCAATTTTAGATTTGAAAGTATGGTCTCCTAGTCATTAAAATCGCTACCCTGAAGTCTGGATGCCCCAGTTCTAATGCCGGGACTGAGTCTCCTATTGGATCCTGTGGTCTTCCTCATCTAAAAAATGTGAGTCAAGCAGATGACCTCTAAAATAACCTTTTCAGTTCTAATATTCTATGATTTTTCCCAGGACTAATTTAGTATTATTTAAGATTTGACTGCTTAGGCAGACCAATATTGTTGAAGATTATTTCCACTGTTTACCAGGAGCAATGGTTATTTATTTATATAGCAAACTCTTAACATAGCGAGCATTATGTTCCAGGCAAGAGTCTGAGTATTTGCAAATATCACCTCCTGAAACTGCATCAGCTTACTTAATTTCTTCACTGCCTATGTGTACTTAAAAGATAACAAAAACACTTTGGGGTAGCAAGAATTGTGGACTGAACAAACCTCTAATTTCTATTCACTAGTCTGAATAATTTGAGCACTGATTATTACTTACTGGAGCTTTAAAATAAATTGTGCAAATTTAAACCAGAAAAATAATGAATGGTCAATTTAGGAACAAATCCATGAATAACTAATACTGTTCATTTGCTCTCATACTTTCTTCTTGACTGATAGTAACATGATAACTAAACCTGCTACCCATAAACTCCCATAACTCATTGTTTTAGGCAAATTAGCAAATGGCCTCATTCGTTCAATCATTGTATAAATTCTTAAGAGCAACAACTATGCTTCCAGCGCTCTGCTAGTCTGTGGTGATAAGATAATGCACAAGACAGACATGACCTTATGGGCTTTTTGGTCTAAAGATGTGAAATGCTAAAATGCACATCTATGACCACTCAATTAAAAATCTTCTGGATGAAAACACTGCTTTATTTTCTAAAAATTAAAATATATGAATAACAAAATAAAATGCTCAAAATAGAATTGACATTGCTTTGACCTCTGTCCTGCAAGCAAACATCAATAAAATATTCAAAGATAATAAAATATTCAGAGAAATAAAATATTCAAAGCCATATTTACTATATTATAGCCAATAAGGTGATAGAATATAGAAAGTTATCTATTTATTTACATACATTTGTTGATGTCCTTACAGTTTAATGACTCTGCATTTATACTAATATAAATATAAATATAGGACTAATAATCACAAAACCAAGCTTATAAAAAGTAAAGCTATCTGATCATTTAAAAGATAGTTCTAGAGGGTCCTGGGGGCTCAGTCAGTTAAGTGAGACTTTCTTCCATGAAACCGCCATCATGACTTAAAGAAGAGGCCTGTAGTTACAAACGTACCATGAAACAAGACGATTCTAAGGATGTCCATTATTTGCTTAATTTCTCCAGGGAGTTCCCCACAAAGAACCACTGTATTCATAACCCAAAACTAGACGCTTAAAAGTTCTGAACAGGAAATTTTTTTTTCTATCTTATAGGGAGTTGACGCACTAATACGAGCAAAACACTGTGAATCTTCCAAAGAGTTATTTCTCTCGAAGTGAACATGAGAATTGTAACAGCACCAGGGATGAATACATTGTTCTGTTGACGCAGTTGTAACTTCCCTTGCTCAAGAGCAATGGCATTATTCAGGAACTGGGCCATCCCGCTGCTGCTAAGTTTCACAGAAACAAATCCCAGAAGGGCATCTGTGTTAAGGTCAGCAGTAACTTTGTAAAATCATGTATCTAAAATGACAAAAAGGGCATTCAGATCTTCTGCGGCTGCCTGTCATGGAATCCTCTGGTGTCAGAATGCAGAGGCACCCTGACATTCTCCCAACAGGCATGGCTACAGGCACGTCCCTGTGACACTGTTCTACTCCCCCGGGGGCTGCCGGGAGCTTTCTTCCCATAAGATGCACTGGGGGCAAAGCAGCAAGATGGCCGCGTCCTGCCTTTTCATCACAATTTCAAGAGGTAGAATGAAGTAGACCTAACCTTCAGTGGAGGGTGGAGGGAAGCAGTGAAGCGTGTCTTTAGCTTACAGTGTGTGACCGCAGTCACCAAAATCGGATGTGAAAAGCTTTCACCAAAGCTTTCACTGAGCTTTTAAAGTTTTGTGAATATTTATTCTGTATTCAGCACAATATTGCAAGGGGTGACATTTTTTTTTCACCATGCATGGTCCAATTTAGAGGCCCTTTTGGTAGGAGGAGTCTTGTGTAGGTTTGACCTGAGAGAAGAATAAACCCATAGGGGTCTTGGGGACTAGACTCTTTATATTGTAATATATTTATGTTAATAATAAATGGCCTTTGTCTTCTCCACCTTCGTGAAGTGGACCCCAGTCCTTTTCGATGAGGTGTGAATAACGTACACAACATTTAAAATTCTAATGTTGCTTTCCAGATATCAAAAATATAAAGTAACTATTTCTATTGACGTTTTCCTTTCCTGTCAGGTTAAGGACAACTGAGAACACACAATACAGTCAACATGTAAAAAATAACAAAAACAAAACACAACCCTTAGGACATACGTCTCCCATTTCTATTCAACTTAATATATGGAAAATTATGTATTTCATTTTCCATTCAACCCAGTATTCAAATAATTGGTTTTCTCTTGACAAACCCACTAGCTCATTTCCATAATTCCTGTATATGTAACTCTTTCCCAAAATGGATAATGCATGAGCCGTTCCCTCCCACCACCCCCCAGGGAAGATACCAAGTATATAGCAAGGTGACTTCACTAAAACAAATTATAATCACAATCTATTTTCTGTATTTGAACTAATCCTTCTGGGACAATATACCAGCCTTCAATATTTTTCTCAGAAAGAGATGACAGTTATTTTCAATATTACTGCTCTTATAACTGTTTATAAAAATCTACCATTTCATGGGCTTCACAGCATGCTCCCTGTTTTTATTTATTTAAAAATACCTTAAAGGGGGGAATATAGAGAATACTATAATTTTAAAGAGTGGAATACTGTGCTTAACACAAATACTGTCACTCTGTTGGCAGAGAGGAGAGAAAATTTCAGAATATAAAAGCAGGTTTGACACATATACAAATAATGTCAACTTAATATACAAATGAAAAATTTTGTGAGACAATGAACTTAGCATACCTTACAACACAATGTGCTCCAATTAAATCAATTTATCAATCAATCACTACAATTATCTATCCTTTAGCTTAGGAAACACAATAGTTAATAAACATATATAGAAAAATGATTCTCACTCATATATCCTATAAATATTCATTTGCAAAGTAGTCTACTAGGCACTATGTACAATACAAGTTACCCTTGACCATCAAGATATAGCAGATAAGGAATGGGAACGTTACATCTAAAGAACTAATTGTCAGGGGCGCCTGGGTGGCGCAGTCCTTAAGCGTCTGCCTTCAGCAGCGTTCCGGGATCGAGCCCCACATCAGGCTTCTCCGCTAGGAGCCTGCTTCTTCCTCTCCCACTCCCCCTGCTTGTGTTCCCTCTCTTGCTGGCTGTCTCTCTCTGTCAAATAAATAAATAAAATCTTAAAAAAAAAAAAAAGAACTAATTGTCAGATACTTTAAAAGAGTAAGGGTATGTGGCTCTTATTTAAAATACAAGTGCCCATAACCTACTATTGCACCAATCCATTAAAACACCACTGCTAGGGGCGCCTGGGTGGCTCAGTCGGTTAAGCGTCTGCCTTCAACTCAGGTCATGATCCCAGGGTCCTGGGATCCAGCCCCACGTGGGGCTCCCTGCTTGGCGGGGAGTCTGCTTCTCCCTCTCCCTGCCACTCCCCCTGCTTGTGCTCTCTGTGTCTCTGTCAAATAAATAAATAAATAAAATCTTTAAAAAAAAATAAAGTACCGCTGCTAGTGTTCCTCTATTCTCCAAAAATTAGTTTATCTATAGACCAAAGATCAAGTTAAATCTCAGGTTAAGAATACCCGCTCATCTTTTTATGAATGTGTTATGTATTTGGCATCTGACTCTTACCAATGGTCCAAAGCTATAGAATCTATGCCAAACAAATATTTGATCTGTACTATCAACAACACGATAACGATTTACAGGAGCCTCTGTATCCAAGACCCCGTGAAAAGATCCATGCCATGTATTTTTAAAGTTGTCTTCAGACAACATTGATACAGACATACAAAGAAGAAGATACCGGGAGGTGAACAAACACAGAAAAAAATACTTAGATTTTATTAATATTCAAACCCAGTAAATCATTTAGTCCTTACTCGGACCCCAGCACAATCTCAAACACTACTCCTCAGAACGAGCACATGATTTACATACAATTTTCCACACTGTGTACACTTGGAAAGTAAGGCCTAAAAGCTTCAGTCACCGTCCGGGTTACACAAGGGGGAGGTCCCGCAGTCTGGGCTCACATCCGCACAATCGGAGCGGAGACCAGAGCGTTCCTTTCAACCATGCTCGGAGCTCTGGGCGAACTGCAGCAGCCCCTCTCCACCGCCCCTTTCCACCGCAGGAGGAAGGCCACACAACGAAAGCCAGGCCAGTATTCAGGGGTCCCAGAAACCTCTGCGTGGGGCCGCTCACGGTCAAATTCTCCTGCTGCTATGTTCTGAACTGCACCATATGTGAATACAGGAATTCTCATTTGGCCTGCTAGTTAGGAAAAAACAGAGCCAATGTTTCTCTTTTAGTGGCCACACTTAGAAAAGGGATTTTTCCTTTTGAGGTGAGTAGCCAGATGATTCCTGGAGAATGCCAAATGCTGCTCAGTTCTCGAGAGCTGCCCAAAGGCAGGATACTGTTTGGTTTAGGGAAGGCTGCCTCAGAGGGACAGGCTGGGGCCGCACCCAGGAGGGCTTGGTCCCAGGTGTACCCTTCTTCACGGGATTTTGTTTCATCCCATTCCCTGTGGAACATATAGGTGCAGATTCAAAATGCCATCCTACTTTGGATGTCCTTCACTCAGTGGGTTTGGAGAGAAGATACCAGAATCATACGTAGGTTCATGTTTTAGGCTCAGCTCAACCCCTAACTAAAGTTACAAATGATATGACATTGGCCTCCATCCAAAAAAATCTTCTCACTATATGTTCACATATTACATGAATATATAAAACAAATACAAAATGACCCTTTCATTTAAAAATCCATAACCTTTAATATAGTATAAACTCATAACTGGAAAGTACACTTTCCAAGTTTGAGAGAGAAGGGAGGGAAAAGGGAAGGTCCCCCTCCCCCCCCCAAAAAAAAAACAAACCCAAAATCAACCTTTTCATATACTAAACCATGTTCAACATAATACAAATGTTCACATCGCAGGCACAAAACTACAGTGTGCTGTGTCCAAAATGACTTCCCTTACCCTCAAGCCAACTTTGCATCAACTATGATTACAGCAAGTTACAAATCCTCTTCTCTAATTGTCCTCTGATAGAACAGAAAGTCTGAGGAATAAGACGCACGGAGGGGACAAAAGACAAGTTCAAGGACAACCAGAAACGCTTCTACGTCCTGATAAACTTAAGAATAGAGAGGGCATCCGAATCATAAAACACATATTTCTAAACATTAAACAGCAACACATACATTTATCTCCATAGAAGAAAGTTCTTTTCTCATGAACATTTGTTTTCCTTTAAATATTTGCTGACTATCTCCCTCACTTTTTTTCTTCTTTGATTTTTGGATGCATTTCTTATCAGCTCACATATAAGTGTGATTTCCTATTATATAGGAATGAAAATTCCTAAATAAATGACCTACTACACAGCTAAAAAACAAACTTTAAGTTATAAAACCTTGGGGCATTAATAGAGAAATGTTTCTATGTATAATTAATCCTCCAACTTTTTATGTAAGGTTGAATTCTATGTTTTGTAAAAAACCACAAAATGCGTAGGAATTTCAAGTTTCAATTCTGGAGTCCTTAAATATAAGACATTCGGTATGCAAAACACTTCACTATATTTATAAGATTTATGTGTTCTGGAAAAAAAGAAAATCATTCCAAATTGGAATTTAGACATTTCCTTTTAAAGATTGGTTTTAGATTCACGACAGAATAGCTGAAGAGCTGCCATAACCTTTAAAATTGCAATTTGTCTCTACAACTACGAGCTTATATATAACAAACAGATGACTTACAGTCACAAACACAAATATACACACTTTCAAAAAACCAGCTTTATCTAAATTTAACGTTACTTATGAAGCAATATAGGCCATTCATAATGAGATGCGTTTTCACTTGACAATAAAATTCAGTTATTTAAAATACTAGAAAAATTGTGTTGCTTTAGTGCCATGAAGCTGAGCAAAGATTCTGTTGTCATATTATCTCATAAAATAAAGCCAGGATAATTCGCCACTCACTGGTATTTCCTTCTTACATCTCTGCAATCTCTGTTAGAAATAGGGTGGGTAAGAGAAAGCAAGATAACAGTTCTCTAACAGGTCAAATAAAAATAATACTTCTATGTCGTGGTGGAAATGTGCTACTCTTTTCTCCACGGGTAAATGCTAGTTGCCCTGATACTCCTGACTTTACGCTGAATTTGTTTTATATGGATATCATATGACCTGATCTATTTATTGGAGAAAAATGCCACTGGTTCAATGATTTCCTAGCCCAGATTCCTTTATGTATTACTTTTAACCTCTTTTAATTACCAAAACTTATAAGAATTCTTTCAACGCTGTCGTTACGATGTTATTTAAAGTAACACATACAGCATAAAGCCAAACTACCACAAGAGAATCCAAATATTAAACTATGTGACACTGACAACAGTCAGTCACGTATGACCTACGAAATTGACAATTTCATATGGTTCAACCTAATAAAACATTCCCTGACTCTCACATCATTGAAACTAAAACTCACCAGCTGCCCCAAGGAGCCAGCTGCCTGCCCATTGAAGCTTTGGAATGAAAGGTTTGGGACACTGTGACACAGCAAAGTCTCCTTCCCATTAGTAATACTTTTTTTTTTTTTTTTTTAGAGAGAGAGAGTGAGAGAGCGCACACATGGGGAGGGAGAGGGAGAGAGAATCTTATGCAGGCTCCGTGCTGAGCATGGAGCCCAATGCAGGGCTCAATCCCACGACCTTGAGCTCATGACCTGAGCCAAAATCAAGAGTCGGCCGCTTAACCAACTAAACCACCCAGGTGCCCCAATAATACCTTTCTTGTCTCAGAAACATGATGAACAATACTACACTTCAAAAGGGCAGGGGAGTAATGTAATGGGAGCAACTCACGGTTGACGATGACACGTGCTGAGTGGGATCAATAGTGAGCAAGGAACAGGGACTAGGTGACGATATTACAACATTACCCCATGATCTAACGGATTTAATCTTTCATACTATGTTCAACAATGTGTACCTCAATCAAAGTAGGCTTCTTACGCAATTTTAGCTAGGACTTGAGGAAATGGTGTGAAGAAATGAAAGCAAATGTGTTCGTAAAAATCCTTTGTTCAATTTTGGTCATTTCACGTTACCATTTTTCCAATGCCATAGGGAACGTTTTATTTTATTTTTTAGATTTTATTTATTTATTGGAGAGAGTGAAAGAGAGAGAGAGAGATCACAAGCAGGGAGGAAGGGTAGAGGGAGAAGCAGACTCCCCACCGAGCAGGAAGCCCGACGTGGGACTCGATCCCAGGACCTCGGGATCATGACCTGAGCCGAAGGCAGATGCTTACATTGGCAACCTTTCAAATATGACTATATCTCTTTGAGGTCTCTGAACTTATTCAAAAGGAATTGCTGTATGGGGCAACCGCAAGGTGCTTGTGAACTACTAGGTTCTCTGCGGAAAAAGTGCTGGTGAGAGTTCATTTCACAGACATCCCCCCCCCACCTCCTGCAAGTGACAACCGGCATCCTCACCATCCGAAGGACGCATCAGAATGTTCCCATTCAGAGTTCCTAGTGAATTCAAGCTCTTTGGTCTCGCTGGAAAACAAAGGCCAGTGGAGGCAGCTAACTCAGATGAAATCAGGGCTCTCCTCTTCCCCACAGATTGCCCAGAATATCAAAGTCACTTAAAAAAAAAGCAAAAAAGTCATTCTTTGGGGAATAGCAGTGTGATGCTCCTGGAGCACCCTCTGCAGGCCACAGAAAAGTGACACGGGTAAAAGAAGAAAAAATTCTGGTCATTACCGGCCTTCCAGGGGCCACGGCCCACAGAACTCACTTGAGCTGGACTCGAAAATGCATGTGCTCAATCTGAATCCAGGTGATAGAAGATGCAGGCATAATTAATTTCTAGTTTGAATAATGCAAAGGAAATACAAGACGTAACCACATTCTTGAACAATTGTGTCTTCGTTTTAAAAAAAGAAAAAAATGTGCTGATTCGTGTATTTTCAGCCTACATTCTGAATTCTTTCAGGAATTTATTGCAGAGGCATCTTTTAATAGTTAGAAGAGCGGAATGTGAAACGATGACATTTTCTTTAACAAAGTATAAGTACACAAGGTTATACAGGGTCCTGATACTTACCAAACTTCTCAGAGCAGCCAGCGTTAGCTTATTAAAACTTACTAGAACAAATTAAGCTCTCTTTTTTTTTCCCCTAACACCTTACTTTTCCTAAAGCAACAAACACTGACATCTATTGGCATCTTGGTAGCTCACTTTTTAAAGAATCTTTTAAAACTCCTACAAGGACACTTACACAGAATTACCATTAAGATGTGTAGGATGAGGACGGGTCCAAAACGCCACTTATGCCTCTGGGGAAATTTCATTTTTATGTACCTTATAGCATATGTTCCTCTGGTTAAAATAAATCAGTTTTTAGGCCAAGACTACCTGATTTCATTTTTTTGTCTTTTCTATCAATGAAAGGGAAAGCCCTAGGGTTAACGAAAATATGAGAAGTCCATTTACTTGTCTCTGAGCAAATAATATCACTCGCCCCCAACACTGACATTCAGTTTGTTTTCTTCTGTCCCGACAGAACGTGATAGACTACCAGGACTTTGTTAATGCCGAATGCAACTTGTTACTTCGAGAATGTTAATAAAACACTGATTTGGTCAGCATCACACTCCTGGAACTTTAAACAAGACGTACAACTATTCTGGTGAGGAGGGGAGAAAACAAACTGAGGAATATGGATTTCCTATGTTCGTTTCACTTATATTTAGAAACACGCGCACTCAATTCTGGGATCTTTGCTGGCAACACACTGTTACATTTGATAAAAAGATAACCCCCAAAAAATGTTCACACACACTTTCCTTTTCAATTGCTGCAATTTGTACTAGTCCCCGAGGAGAAGATTATGCATTCTACATAATAAAGTGAGGTTTGAGCGTCAACTCTTAAGTGTTGCCAGAAAAGGAGTCAGGTTTCAAAATCTTCTCAGAGCTTGAAACCTCAACGTTTTTCTGCCAGAGATAAAATTATGCCGCACCTCACTCTACTTTCAATATTTAGTCTGAATTCAGGACCGTTTTCATCATACATACATGCAGTGATCGTATTTGACATATTTATCCCCTTTTCTCTATATTTACAGGTAGTAGATATTAATATTTATACTCACTCTAATCTAAAGCCGGTTTGGAATTATTTTTTTACCATAAAAGGTAAATTTTGAAAATGATGTCAAATACCTTTGCAAAAACACAGACAATTTTGCTTCTAGAGTAATTTTATAAACAGAGCTAACATTTATTGGGCACTTACTACGTGTCGGGCACTGTTTACAATGCTTCCATGGATTATCTCACTTAAGCCTCGTAATAACTTCATGATAATAATACGATTATGCAATTTTTACAAAGAAGGAAATTAAGGCATAGAGAGATGACGTAATTTTCTCACAAAGCCATCAAGGAACGGTAGCGAACAAATTTAAACCCAGGCAATGTGGCTACAGAGCTAAGAACTCCGTGCTGTCCAGTGGTGAGGCATTTTTGCACTTCCTAAAGGACAAGCGACATAATACACCAAGTGTCTGTACGCTGCTTGGAACATGCTACAATATTCAATAAATATTAGCCCCCTTATTAAAAAATATAAAAGCATCCAGTATAGTGCCCGGCATGTATAAGGTACTCCCTACTCTCGTACTCGTTCAATGCTTTCTGATTATTTATATATATCTGTTTTTCTCATTCTTCCATCAGTTATTACTTTATCATCCTGCAGGTATGAGAACAGGATCCCAAGTTTCTCCCACTCTTCCTGCTTCAAAATAATTCTTCAAAAGAAATCCTAGTTCATCCTATAAATAATATTTAAGGTTCTGAGTAATTACAGAAGATAAGTGGCCAGATGTAACCAGGTTGAACGAGATCACTGGACATTCCTCCTGCTCTGCAAACACAGGCTGCCCTGTTAGTGACAGCACACTTTACATCCAAGAATGTTTACAAGCACTTCAGTCTGGGCAGCCACTTAAAGAAACAGGTGGGTGATGTCATCCAGGAAGCACATGGACCACTTCTCCCCATTCGGTACAGTAAGTTTCACGTGTGGTCACAAATGCCCCTACGTCCACGATTGAACGGAGACCTAAGAGTTGTAGAATGTGGCTTAGCTCATAATGAATTTGTTCCAGGTTATTTTAAAAAAAGGGGGAGGGAGAAAAAAATCCTTTGTGGTGTTTTATGGAAGAAAAACATATCAGCAAATGGAAATTCGTACAGGAAGTTCAGAGCCAAAGACCAAAGCAAACAAAACAAAACAAAAACTCTGGTTTTGTAACTGGGGCTTCGATAGGAAGAGTTTGTTGAACTAAATCAGTAAGAAGAGGGTGGATATGGGAGGTCTAGAATCTAGGAGGCCCAGATATTACAGGGCCCCTGGTACTACCTGGATCCGTGTTACAAAGCCCAGGATTTGCTGAGGTTGCTTATTTTGAGCAGAGAAGAGGAACCAATGAGCCCAAGGGCTTGGGACCTTTTAGAGCCATTATTAGGGAATAGATAATTCTGCTGAACATCTGCAGCCCCAACAGTGTGCAATTCAATATTCCATTAATTGTATAAAAATGTGGATGCTATGAAACATAGCCATGTATGTATCACATATCAGTCACACATGTCATATGAAAGTAAAAGAAGCCTTTTTCCCTTGAAAATTTCCCTCCAACAGATGTGTTTATGCCTCTGCATATAATACAGCGCACAGCGGGGCTGAGAGGCTGTTATCTCAGCATTATATCTCCCCCGACTGTCGTGAAGTAATATTATAACATCCAAAGAGAGGCTGGGTGGTTGCATTTGCATCATCTAGCACAGGAAGTTTCAGTGGCTGCTTTCAGCAAGTGCTGAAACGTGGGACTGCAGGACACTAACGCAGGAGCTCTCGAACAGATGGGTGTGCTCCTAGGTCCGCTTCGGGGCTGGCATGTCAAGTAGCAACACTATAGTCATTGGCACCAAGTCGTTCTTTGGAGGATGCCTGAGAACTTGAGTGCAAAGAAAGTTGAAAACGGGGTGTGAGTTTCTCCCACAAGCCATTAGGGCTATCAGTTACTTACTCCCCTAAGATAAGGAAAAGTGTACTGGCGTTCCCCATTAAAAGGAAAATGACAAGGAGAGAAACACTGATTTCAAAGCAATACTGTTAATGCCATGTGCTTTTATACAGAGCTGGTTTCGAGTTAACCATTCTTGTCAAATCCGATGAAGAATCAATATTCGTAAGTGGTTTATATGATTTATAGAACTTTTTACCACCTCCAGGTGCCCTGGAGGAGATAAAAGGTTCCTCCCCAACGATGAGGACTACCTGACGGAAAAGGGAGATAAATATACCAAAAACGAACCTAGAGCCAAGTTCACCTCAATTTTCCGGGAAGACAGTAAAGGGAATGTCACTTAAAGATGCCAATCTATCTGGTTTAGAGGAAATCACAACTGTGGGCTGAAACGCAGAATGAGAGTCACCAAGGAAGCTCTTCAACTCGGCGTCAAGGGAGAACATTAGGTGGTCACAACACAGCTGCCTACCTGGCAGACGAGATCTGTAGGACACAGAAATGCCAGCTGGATCTTAAATCTACCTGCTTATCTGAAATGTCTATGCTAAGGCACTGCTGCTAGAAACCCTTGACAAAATGCAAACCGGTTACCTAAAAAGGACGCCACTTCAAACCAATGCCCCTCTTTAATTCATCAGACCACCTACAGAGGACCATGGAAACTTCTGAAGGCAGAGTTCATGGGCAGGACAGGGGAACACCTAAAGGTCTCCACAAATAATTCTACAACTTTGCAGTTTGGGTTCTGTCCAAGGTCTCTTTAATTTACCATGATGCCTTCTGAAAGGACAGCGGATAAGTCACTTACAGAGGTTGCTAATTTGGCTCCGCATTTCATACCTTGTCTCCAAAACACAGGATAAAAGTAAAGACAATTTCAATATACCCTCATGAAGTAAATAAGGTGAATCTGATCAGCAGTATCTTATTATACAAGCATGCACAGGAATGGTCAGTGGCCAAACAATTACTCTTTGTTCAATTTCTGTTTTGCTCAAAACCTGCAGAAGGTCCCTGCCAGTAAGTCAGGTTCTGAAATGCTATCAGTGATGCCAATAAGAGGACTAAGCAAATCTTGTTTTCTTCCTACAAGGAACAGACAAATATTTCTGCTTATCTTCTCAGCCACAGTATTACCAAGTGCTAGTGAATTATATTTTCAGAAGTGCTTTATAAAATGTGTTGGGGGATGCTTTAAGTGACTTAAGGATCTGGATTAATTAACAATTGGGAATTGCAGAGACAGAAAATAAAAAGCCCTTATACTTCTCCCTCTCCTCTCCTTTTTAAAGCATCTTCCTCACTCAATCACTCATAAGCAAGTATTTATTCAGGATGCTTGCTCTATTCAAGACAGTATCTAAAGGATCAGCTCTTCTTAGGGAAATCTAAGGTGAAACTGTCAGTCACATCCGTGTTCTGATTATTAAATACAAGATTTGTCTCTAGAAAGCCTTAACTGCCACTGTCATCCTATTATATAACCAGCAAGCAACTGGGTTCAAAAATTTAGATAAGCTTTGCTTTTCGGAACCTCTTGGGAACATAAATTAGCCATACTTATCAAGGAGGTCCTGAAAAACAGAACTGCTAAGTTTAAAGTTTGAGAACTTATTTGGAGCCGACCTGGTTCCTGGCACTGGGCTAGATTTTATCTGCTTCGCTGACCCCTAGGAATCCCTCTCAACTGAGGTCCAGCATCTCAGGGCTGAATCAGGGTGAACATACGCACACACGGCAACCCTACACATCGCTTGCCCCAAGCCCCGACGCTCACCGGCTCACGGGGCCTCTCTCCCGACCACCCGGCTCTTCCAAACCAGGCACGCTAAGTGGAGACCCGTTCCCGCTTTTCTCGCTAGAGGGCAGACGGGGCCCGTGCAAAGCCCTCCTGGCGCCGAAGGAGCGCGCACCCAGCCTCCGCTCCCGCACTCCGGTCCCGCTCCCGGGCTGGGCTCAGCTGCCGGGCGCTAGGAAAAGGCCAAGGCAGGGAGCGCTGCGCGACCCGGACCCTCGGAGAGCGCGGGTCGCGGCTACCGCCCCCAACCCGCCGCGCGGGGTGCGGTCGCCCGGGTAGGGCTGGGCGCCCAGGTGAGGGGCGGCCCCACCGAGGGCGAGAACCTCCCGGCTCCGCGGACGCCCGGGAGCAGCGCCAGGCGCCTGGAGCGCAGGGCGCGGGCGGGCGAGGGAGAGGCGACGACAGCCGAGAGGGAAGAAGAGGATCGCGGAGCCGGGCCGCGCTGCGCACTCACCTGGGCTCTGGCCGCCCGCCGGGAGCGCGGGCTTCTTGCCGGAGCCTCGGTCCTTCTTGCCCTTCCCCTTGCCTCTGCCTTCTTTGCGCTCGGACATCTCGCCTGAGAAATGCACGCTCATACGCGGACCTATCCCGGCGAAGGCGACGCGCCACAAGTTTGGTCCGAGGGCTTGGATCGGGTTTGGGAAAAGTTTGTCCCTCGAGGGGGAGAGCGCGCGGCCGAGCTGCGGCACTCGCGCGGCGCGGGGGCGTCTCCTGTCGCCTGCGGGGAGCGGCGCGGACGCGGCGTGCGGTCCGGGCCACCTGGGGCTGGCGGTGACTCCCTCAGCCGGTCGCCCTCGCTCTCGTGGCTGCTTCTGTCGCCCAGGGAAGTCCTCGGTTCCCGCCGCGCTGGGTCCCGCTGCTGTCGGCTCCGGTGGTGGCGTCCGTCCGGCGCGCTCGCAGCCCGAGGAGGGAGAGGCGTTCACCGTCCTGCCCGCGCTCCCATCGCCCAGGCAGCCGCCGCCGCTCAGCTCCTGCCGTCCGCGCGAGCCCGGAGTTCCGACAAGTTTTGGGGAACTCCTCGCCGGCTCTTTTTCAATTGCCCCACAGCCACCCACCTCCCGCCCGCAGGTTGGAGACTGGCGCCTCCTTCTCCCCCTCCCCTTGCCTCGCCCCCTCCCTCTTCCCCACCACACCCCCACCCCGAGGCGCGGACACGCCACCGGGAGGAGCCTGGGCTCGGCGCTCCCGGGCGCAGCCCCTTTCCCTCCCCGAGCCTGGCTGGGCGGGGGGCGGCGGCGCGCGGAGCAGCTGCCGGGAACCCCCGACAGGGGTCGCTGGAAGCTGCGCCCAGACGCCGCAGCCGCCACCACCGCCGCGGCGCTCGCGGGAAGCGAACTGAGCGGCCCCGGGAGATTCAAAGACCGAGCAAGGGACCCAGGGGCTCCTCGCTCTCCTCCGCTGCCAGGCAGCTCCCAAGGGCTGCTCCATTCCCAACAATGCGGAGAGAGGGAGAAAAAAAGTTTAGAACTCTGACACCTGCCCCCCAAATTAAGGCTCTGGAACCCTCGGGAAGGAGAGGAACTTCTGTTTTTCCAAGAGAGTTTGGGGTTCATTCCTTTCTTACTTTAGTCAAAGTCCCACACGTTCGCAGGGCAAAGAGAAACTGTGTGCAAGGGAATTTGAGTGTAAGATTATTCCGGGTACGCAGGAAGGGCTCAGAGAACCGTAAAGATGGTCAGATCGCACTATCTTCCCAGATTTGTTCCTTGAATGTGTGTGTATCGTGCCTTCATGTGTTTAACAACGTGCCTGTCATAATTCTCATCCTTAGCTTTTTAAAAAATAAATAGTAATAATCTAGCCTCTTCGGAGAGGGTGTCCTAAACTGTATTTCTTACTACAACCTGATTTTCAAAGGAACTGATAAAACCGAGGTTAAAAGGCGATCAACAATAAAATTACTGCAATAGCTGGGGGTGGGGGCTTACTCAGTTCTGCCGAGTGAGAAAACAAGCAGGGAGAGTTAGAGTTGGGCTAGAGCTCTTTAATTCATGAACGCTAGCTTTGTCGGATTCAAACTTTCCTCGGGACTGCGGGTGAAACCTACTTCTCCTTCCCTTGTCCTCCCTCTGGTGGAGAATTCTAAAGAGCAGTGAAATCAAGAAAACGTTGGAACTCTGCTCCGCAAATGACAAAAGTTAGAGGCCAGAGTAATCCACACCACGGAATGATCCAGAATCATGTAAAGAATACATCCTCCTAGTTATATCACAACTGTGGCTAACTTAGAATGTTAACTCACAGTGATGGACTCCCGTTGTGGTCAGGAAGAGCTGAATATGAACAATCATGTCTGAAATTTACTTCTGGGTACAAGTGACTTGCTCCTGATTTTCGGTTCTCTGGAGCTCATGCTAACCGAAGCACTACATGCATACAGACTTCTCGATATATATTGTAATTGCCACCATTTAAATACAGATGAAATCTGGGGTGCCTCCTTGCTCTATATGTGGGAAGGGAGGGGGCAAAAAACATTTATTTTAAAACAGTCCTATAATAAGAATGATTTTATTCTTGTTTAATCTTCAGGGTAATAAAGAACTGCTGAGAGATATTTTAGCAGTATTGCCATCATTATTTTGAAAAAGTTTGATGTCCAAGTATCTTCTGATGACCCTTCAACAAGCACCCAATATAAATTTTGCTAGGCTATAAAAACAGCAAAATCAGGGGAAAGATTATGAATAAACCCAAGTAGCACTGTAATATTCCACAGAGTCGAATGTAAAATGAAATCCGAATGTTGGCTGAAATAGCTCTGTTTTCCCAGGAGGGGCCACTGCTCAACAAGCAGGAAACAGCAAAATTCAGAAAAGGGGAACCCTTTCAAAAAAAAGGTACTTTATCTCCAAGATATGAGACCCTTTACAGGCTTACTATACAATAGATAAATGTTACCGAATGTATCAGTATTTTAGAATTGAAGACTATAAAGTAAAAATGTATTTTGGAATAAAAAGTTTCAGGTCTTTCCAAATAAAACAGGAAGGCAGGAGTAAAAACCCGTATCTATGGAAATACTATCAGTCAGTTTTGTTTTGAATCCAGATGTTTTACTTTTCAAAACAGCTTCTTAATTACTTATTACAGTAATTTTTCAGTGAGGATAACGGAAGAGCCTACAATTTTGTGATGATGTTCCATTTGAAGGAATCTATAGTACTAGTGGAGAGTTTTCCCAAACGAAGGATGAGGACCAAAGATTGTCGATATTGCGGAGTTTTATAATAAAACATGGCGGCCGTAAGTAATAACAGGATTCCTATGGAAATACTCAGGCCTGGGGAATGAGGGAATATGAAGGGAGGAAGCTGGGTATAAGTGAGCCTGCAATAATTGTTCTTTTTTGGTTTGATGTGCTAGAGAGAGAGAAAAAAAAGAGGACAAAAATTGCAGTGATAAATGTTGAAAGAACATTTAAGAAAGATGATGAAGGAGCAGCTGGATGACAGGGCTTCCTGGGACTATGATCAGATTCTAGAGTCGTATTTTAGTTGTCAGTTGCAGCTGAATTGTCAGAAAATTGATGACAAAGTCCAAAACTTTTTTTTCTACTGATGCATTGGTTAAGTATGTCTTTATCCTTTATGTTATTTAATGTTAATTTTTTCAGGGCTATTTTATTCCATTATTTATGATTAGGTAAAAGATTAACCAAATAAAAGTCCATTGCTTTGATAATTAAAAGATTTATGAGATTTTTCAAGAGCTTGAGATTGTCCTTAAATTATTTATCTCTATGGTCAGGAAGTGGCAAATGATGTTGTAGGGTTGCTTTTTTGTTCTTGTTTTGGTTTTTTTCCCTTTTTAAAAAACTTCAGAAATGATCAGGAAAAAAGGATGGACAAATTTTTGCTTCCTTGAAGACCAAAATATGAACCTCATTTGTATAATTTAGAAATGATGACATAGCTTCATGGTATAATTTTCCTAATTTGTTTTGTATTGTTTGGCTCCTAGAGTATGTATCATAGAGGGTTTATCAGCTCTCAAGTAACATATGTCAGGCTGTCAACATTTGTCAACTCCTGAAAAATAGAGTGGAGATTTATAAATAAGCAACTTGAGAAATAAAGACAAAATGGAGATTTTATATTAAATGACAGTTCAAAATAAATGCAATCCTGTGCCATAACATTTTTCTTTGGCAAGGCTTGCGTTTTACAAGCACTCTTAGAATCTACAAAGCGAATCAAATATGCCCTTTATCTCATTAATTCCCATTTGGAAAATACCCCAAGAAAAAATTTAAAAGACAAAAAAAATAAATAAGTAAAATGAAAGAACATTAATATATGAAGATAGATTACATTTTTTTGCAAAATACTGTGCATACTGACAGTAATGGGGATTTAATTTGGAATTAAATAGGTACTTTTAACTTTTTAAAAATAAAGTAACTTAAGATAATTACTTTTTTAAAAACTTTGCAACAAAGTTGGCATTAATGAAGATGCATGGATGCAAAAGAAAATCTCACTCATCAGAGTCAGCTCCCAAACAACCACGAAATGTGCATGACTTATTCATTCATTAAGCACTTACTGAACCAAACGCTACAACAGTAGAGAAAGAGAAAAAAAAATGCCCCTATTCTCATGAAGTTAAAATACTGTGAGAAAGGCATAAAAACAAATTAATTATTATAATACAAATGAAAAGCAAGGCCAGATAAGTTTTGCAGGGCCTGAAGCTCATAAAATTTGGGGGCTATTTTTGAAGGAAAAAAAAAAACGAATATAAAAAACCTGGTTCTGATATCACCATTTCCTATCAATCGATTACTAATTACCTACTCTGCAAATACTTAATTCAGATGTGCATATGATACCAATTGAAGCCCAAGAACGTTAAAAGGACCCTTGGATGTGAGAGATCTTGAAGAGTAAGTTTAGCTTCATGGTAGCTTCACCTCCAGTGACTGCAAACATATTCCATCCTCTACACCATTATAGTAATGGTCAATGACAATTGCATAGGATTTTAGAGATTAGAGAATATTATCCCTACGAATAGGAGACATTAATAAGCAATCAAAAGGAATACACACAAAACTGAAACAAGCAAAGACGGTCACGTGAGGAAAACGTGATGAAAGGAGCCTTAAGAATTCACAGATGAGCAATTGTCCTGTTAGACTATTCGAATCAGTATGCAAGTTGAGTTTGTTAAACAAAGGGCTGTGACCCACAAGACGCCCTGGCAAGGCTGGAAAGCTGTCCTCCATTACGTTCGCAAACATTTGACAGGATTGCTAGCAAATCATATTCTGTCTGCTATGAAGACAATCAGCTTGATGACAAAATTGTGAATTTAGAATCCACACCCCCCCAAAAAAACAAACAAAATGTAAAAACATAAGGTTCAAACAACATTAAATAGAATCTACACTTACATTGTTCTGCTTATTAGGTGATTTTTAAAAATTGCTATGGGGGGGGGGCGCCTGGGTGGCGCAGTCGTTAAGCGTCTGCCTTTGGCTCAGGGCGTGATCCTGGCGTTATGGGATCAAGCCCCGCATCAGGCTCCTCTGCTATGAGCCTGCTTCTTCCTCTCCCACTCCCCCTGCTTGTGTTCCCTCTCTCGCTGGCTGTCTCTCTCAAATAAATAAATAAAATCTTTAAAAAAATTTTTTTTAAAATAAATAAAATAAATTGCTATACATGGATAATTACTGTTGTTATTATTTATCATTATTATTAATGATTAGATTATTCTCATGACTAGGGATACATCATATATTAAAAATGGATTATATAGCTGAATACTAGTGCCTACTTTCTCTTTATGGACTCTATTTGATAAATAGGGCCAGTGTCATAAATCTCTCCTGTAGTAGGGTGGAGATAGAAGATGTGATACTTTTTGGGGTGCCTGGGTGGCTCAGTCAGTTGCGTATCTGCCTTCAGCTCAGGTCATGGTTCCAGGGTCCTGGGATAGAGCCCCCACATCTCCCTCTCCTCCCCACTTGTGCTCTCTCCCCCTAGCTCTCTCTCTCAAATAAATAAATAAAATCTTAGGAAAAAAAAAAAGACTAGATAGTTTTTGAAACATTTTCATTCCTTTTAAGAACATAGTTTCATGCAACTTTTTGGTTTCTCTTCCTTACCTCCACACTAATTATTTATCTTTCTGTTCCTCAATCCCCTTGCAAGAGGTACTTAATTCAGATGTGCATATGATACAAATACCTCAATTTATATATACATATATGTACTCCTACACATATACAGACATACATGTATGTCTACATCTGTGTGTGTGTCCATGTATGTGTGTGGGTATGTAGTTGTTCTTCTCTTTCCACTGTTGTGAATGAGAAACATTGTATTTGAATGTGAGCTTATGAAAGACAGAGGTTATATACCCTTTTGCACACTTTTTTCCTATTGCTATCCATTAGATTCCCACCACCATGCTTTGCATCTGGTAAGCACTGGTTTTGCATAGAATGAATTTAAATAGACTAGAACGAATATAAAAAACCTGGTTCTGATATCACCATTTCCTATCAATCGAGTACTAATTACCTACTCTGCAAAATGACATCGTCATTTTGACTTCAGTCTCCTTTTATCCCTCTTCATTAACTACGACCCAAATCTACGCCTTTGTCCTTTCTTTGCTTTGCCCATAGTAAAGCTTTTCTACCTGGACTCTTACTCCCTCTAGTTCTTCTGCCACATACAGTAGTCAGAGAAGTCTTTTTGCAATGCAAATCTAGCCCAGCCAACTTTGCTTCCCAGAACCCTGTGAAATGCCCTTGTAGGGCCAGGTCCTGCCTGACTCCAGCCTTCTCTCACTATGCTTCACCCCTCCCTCTCTCTGCCTCATAGAGACCTCTTTGCAACATGCCTCTAAAGCTCACCATTCTTTCTGGTCCAAGTGCCTTTGTACTTGCAGTTTCTTCTGCCCGAATTTGGCCACAACCAATCCTCTTTGCCTAATTCCACTTATCACTCAGGCTTCAATTGAATTTCATTTGCTTAGAAAAGCTGTCCACTGCCTTTGAACACTGTTTTCATCTCCTATCATACTTTTGCATCTCCTTCATAACATTTCTTCTTGTCTGTTATTCTATCATTGTCTTTGTGGGGTTTTTTTGTTTCCTGTTTTTTGTTTTAAAAATGATCTGTCCTGGGCATTAATCCCTTTGAAGGCCAAGATTGACAATTTCGTGTTCTTTGTTACATCTCTAGCGCTGTACCTGTCTGATCATAGCCAATTACATACATTTTGTTAATTGGTGGATAAATGAGGATACATAGAATTACTTTCAATATGTATATAAGACGATACATACATATGGGTGTGTGTACTTAGGTTTATTTGATCAAATTTGACAATGATGATGATGGTCATACTAGGCATGACACTTTGGGATACCCGCTGTTGAAATAAGTCTTTCCAAGAACAAACACAGAAAATAAAAATTTTGACTAATCAGTACTATCTCTGAATACTTTAGGAGATGAGGTGATAAGTTCTGTGAAATGGTAAAACCCCAAGAAGGATAATGACTTTTTCCCCTAAATTGCCTCTGTAAGTTTCACCTATAGATTACATTTATTGGCTCCATTTCCTCCCTCGGATTCTTGTGAGGAGTCAAAGAGACCCATAAAACAGCTAGGTTTTAGCAGGGATGTTCTAACAGAAGGATAATGGATGAAAACCTGCAAACACAGCATTGTTAACAGGGTTAAAGACCCCTTTCTAGCTGGGCATAACATAAGGTTGCTCTCACCGTAAGATTATTTTTCACCTTGCAGACCAGTGGTGCGTCCCGACGTGGTCACTGTAGCAAGTGGCTCCTGATAACCGCCTTAAAAGTAGCTCTGAGTTTGGTTTTCATCTTCTAATATTTTGCTCCCTTCCCATCATTCATATCTGTGCAGCAAATGCAAAGGGATTTCTCCATGCATACTTGGGGGTCAGTTTGTGTGCATATCTAATATACAGCCGAGAGAGACAGATGCGTCCGTGTCTTTTAAGAATTGCTCCATAAGATCCACTCCAAGGTTAACATAATTTCCTTTCAAGAGGCACTTTCTTCTTTGTTGTGAAAAGATTCACCCCTGTGAAATGTATAATCATGCTAAAATATAAATTTAATGTCCTGAGTGATGAATTGGTGCTTCAAATATTTGAGCAGTAAGAGTAATTTCACAAATCAACTCTGCTTCAGTATGTGCCCTAAGAGACACCTGGGGGAAAGCATTTCCAAAACAGATTGTAGTCTATAGGAGATTACTTCATAGCGTCATTAGGATAACTGGGCCGTATGAAATGAAACACTGACCCACAAATTCTGTACGTGGCTCAGGAATATAATAACAACACAATTTTTCTTTTTCCTTCTTTCCCACATAATTTCTTCTAACTTTTATTAATTTTTATGAATTCTCTCCATCTCCTCCTCTCCTTTTTTTCAGGTCCTCGTCGTGTGAGAGCCCAATGCTTCATATATCTGACTTGACTAGAGATTTCTAGTTTTCGGTTTAAGAGCCAAGAGTGAAGTTCTCAGGGGAATGTTACAGTCATCTCCACCCCTGGACCCAGGCCTAGAATTCGAGTTCCTTTGCAGCAGACCAACTTTCAACACACTCTATGTTTGGGAACTTTAGTGTGTGTGCGTGTGTTAAATATATATATATATATATATATATCTCTTTCAATTCTCATTCATTTGGGAAAATAATTTCACAAGTATTAACAACTCAAGAAAGCGAGTCATCTTTTAAAGATGATTTAGCAGAACAATTAGCTAACTTGACAGAAGTCAAATGACTGTCCAAAAAATAACTGGGGCCAACCATGCAGAAGATTACATTCTTATGGAAAATGTTGTCTTTTCTGTTTAATCATAAATATTGGGTTTGTTCCAGCTCTTTCCCATAGGTGCAAGATGGAAACCACCTAATTCAAATGGTGTAGGAAACTCTGATCTTGCCCAGAGTCTTAACCAGTATGTAGGACTCTTTGGGGCCCAGAGAAATTCTGGGGGTGATCCCGAACATCTAAGAATATGTTTGGCTTAGCATTTGTGAGTGATCTTTTTTTGGTCCTAGAGTCAACGGAAATCTCTGAGATCCTATAAAGCGGATATATTGGGGCATAGAAAAAAAATGTCAGTCCAGCTGAGACTGGTGTCTTTGAGACCGGCCAAAACCAGCCCTGGTTTTGTAGGGAGGAAGAGAAAGAGGTGACATTTATCTTGCTTTGGAATTGCACAATCTTTTTTTCCTGTTGTTGTTGTTTCCAGAATGAGGTAGAGTTCCGTTATCCCTTTTATTTTCATGATCGTCAGTAGACCCCTGAGCACCAGCAATATGCTAAGATTTATGTCCGTGCGTGTTTACTATGGGTACTAGAACTATATAGTTCCCTCTCTGAAGTGCAATGGAAGGAACTTAGTACATATTTTCTCGACTCATCTTTTTTAATTTACTTTTTTCCCCTCTTACCTAAGAAACTTTCATGAAAGTGTTGCTCTTTCCCTCCCTTGTCCTACTGCTGTACCCACCTGGCATTGGTCACCCCATCTCCCCTTTTATTCCAGGAACATTATCTTTCCCCATTCTAACAAAGAAAGGACTTTTGACCTGTCCTTTCCTTTTACTACCCAACATTCTCAGTTCCTTTTCATTTACCGGCTGAAGGAATTCATCTCCTCTTCCCTCAACTCACCACCAATCTAATGAAACTGCTCAGAAGTCACTAATGCCTTCCTAATTGATATATGAAGCTTTCTCTTTTGAGTCCTTATGCCTAGGGAATACTGATACACACATCATCTTGATAGCTTTTCCTGGGACTCAGAATATCTCAGGGGCAGTAGTTTCTGTCTTTTCTGAATACTTTTTTTTTTCTACCTGTCTTTTAAAGGCTGGCTCCTGGCCAAATACTTAAAACCATTTTCTTCTTAACTACATGATAATCCTATAAAAATGTCATTCACTGCCGTCTATTTCAAATGTTGATAATTCACATATGTGTGTATATACATATATATACAACTACTATATAGACGCCAACTAGCTCAAAACGAACAGTTCAGTAATCCCCAATCCTTCCTCCCCCACCAAAAACAAAACAAAACAAAAACAAACGTATCTTATGATCAGAAACTAGGCATCATCCTTAATTTTTCTCCTCCCATCCTCTTTTCCTCCACGGATTCCAGCCAGTTGTAGCCCCGATTCCAGCGCTTTTACCTCTGAATCCTCATCACCACCTCCTTGGTTTCTCCCCCAATCTAAGTCTGTGGTCACTCTGTCACTGGATTTTTCTAAGTCCTCCTCTTCCATTTCTATGCTCACACCCAGTCACCCTCCCTCCTGCTATCAGACTCAATCCTCTAAATTGTAAGCTATTATCTTGTCATTCCTTACGTGATATCTCTCTTGGCTTCCTGTTGCTATAAAGTGGAAACTTCTCTGTAGAGGGCAGCCAGGTCCTTCCCAATCTAAGTGCTGTGTAAATTGGAAACCTCTTCCCTGTCTTCTCGTGTGCATTTGGGATACTCTGGTCATGCTGAACTTCTCTTTTCTTACTTCTATGCCTTTAACTTTGTTTTTCCTCCTACTAGGAATTTCTTCCCTTCCTCAGCCTAGTACACTTCCACTCTTCCTTCCAGATCCAAGTGAAAGCTCACCTCTTCTATTTTTCCCTGATGCTCCCCAAAACCGTCTTCCTTACACCTATCTTCATTTAGCACCTACGTTATTATAATGATTTGTTTTCAAGTCTGTCTCTCTGCTATGCAGGGATGATGCCCTAGGAGTGATCTCTGTGTCTCCTTAAAGTACACATATATATAAATGAGTAGACTATAAACGTATTCTAAGAATTCACGACTTACATTGAACTCAACTTCAGAGCCAAGAGCCATTGACGGGTATTTTGATTTTTCCAAATTTAACTTTTTACTCAAAAGTAAACGGGGCTTTCACCAAGTAACCACAATGTTTCCAAGCTCTATATTAGTTGTATCTTCTTTGACTTGTTCAGCCAAAGTTACAGTTGGCAGGATTCAAGAACAAGCCTACTTGGTTTCTATCACTACATTTTTATATACTCGAATCCACTTTGGTCCCTTGCTTACAGACTTAATGCCTTATTTCCCCCATATAAAAAACAAACAAACAAAGGAAACTGGTGTGATAGCAACACTTGTTACTCATTAACCATCATAATGAGGTATTAGAAAGATCAACTAAGCCCTTATTTGTAAATTCCTCTATATAAGGAAAATAAATTTATTATATAGTGTTCGTTTAGATTTCTGGAAATTTTATTTATAACTCTGGAAGGAGGAAATAAAAAGTCCTTTTATGTAGTTGAGATGTTTGGATTGCTTGATCTCTCTCTCAGAGAGTGCTTGTCACTCAGCAACTTCATCTACCCTCCCCCCCAATCTCTGCCCATAGGTCCTGAGAGCCTCTGAGGGTCACAGTCTCTGCTGTGGGCCTGGACGGATGTCTGAGGAAGTGAAGGCTGAGGAAGAGAAGCCTGAGGAAGTGAAGGCTGAAGAAGTGAAGCCTGAGGAAGAGAAGCCCGAGGAAGAGAAGCCTGAAGAAGAGAAGGCTGAGGAAGTGAAGGCTGAGGAAGTGAAGACTGAGGAAGTGAAGGCTGAGGAAGAGAAGCCTGAGGAAGTGAAGGCTGAGGAAGTGCAGGCTGAGGAAGTGAAGACTGAGGAAGTGAAGACTGAGGAAGTGAAGACTGAGGAAGAGAAAGCTGAGGAAGTGAAGCCTGAGGAAGAGAAGCCTGAGGAAGAGAAGCCTGAGGAAGTGAAGCCTGAGGAAGAGAAGCCTGAGGAAGTGAAGCCTGTCTACGAGAAAGCACCAATAAGTCAGATAGACCTTTGAATGCTGATCCTGCTTCACAGCTGTCTGCTCATCAGTAAAATGGGGATTATAATACCTATTGTAACCGGTCACTGTAATGAGGATTAAATGAGCTCGTGTGAATCAAGTGTCCAGTTTATTAGAGTTGGCACTAGGAATATAGCACCTCTACTGTTTGTCACTGCCCCCTGACTCCCAGGTGCTGCTGCTCCTACCAGCCCAGGCTAGGTTTCCCCAAACACCTCTGATTCCAAGCCAACTTTACTAAAAGGAGCTTTATGCCAAAAGAATGGGCAATTTATTTTACTATTTGGTAATTACTGAACAGATCTGGATTATCCTATGACACCGGCACTTAAGGCTACAAAGAATAAATAAAACTAATAAAAATCACATATTTTTTTAGGGATTTGAAGTTTTCACCACACTGTTCTTAATTTACCTCCTCTCATCATGCCTTTTTGGCTTTTCTATAAGACTGATAATTCTGAAGTTGCCCAATGGGAGGCAGCATAGAGGAAAAGGAGGTAAAAATGAAAACTAGCACTTGAATGAATGGAATATTACCTACACGGTAAACAGAATTCTAATACTGATTACAAGATTCCTGTCCACTGGTGTAGACACCCTGTCTGATGCCCTCCCCTTGAGTATGGGTGGGACCTACTGATATTATGGAATACCACTCCTATGATTAGGTTATCAATCAGTTGATTTTGAGCTAATCAAGAGTGAGATCATCCTGGGTGGGTCTGACCTAATCAAGTGAGGCCCTAAAAGACGGGCTGGGCCTTTTCCGAAGAGAAAGATCACCCCGCTGGCTTTGAAGTAGCTGCTGTCCTGTACTGAGAGGGTCATTTGCCTAAGAGGAGAGGGTGGCCCCTAGGAGCTTAGAGCCATCCTTCATTGACAGCCAGAAGGAGAATGGGGACCTCGGTACTACCGCCCCAAGGAACTATATCCTGCCAACAACCTCACTGATCCTGGAGGAAGATCTAAGCTCCAGATTGGAACAGAGCCCAGTCCACACCTCAATTTCAGCTTTGTAAGTCCCTGAGCAGAGGACCCAGTTATGCCACGTTCAGACTCAGACTGACAAAACTGGGAGCTAATAAATGAGTGTTGTTTTCAGATGCTAAGATTGGGGTAATTTGTTACCCAGCAATAAAAAGCTCCTGCAGTTATAAAGACATTTTAATTTACATCATGCTTCAGACAGCAAGGCAGGGGTGGGGGAGGACAAGGAAGAAGCCAGCTTGATGTCTGGAGGGACTCTCCCAGCTCAGTCACTCCCCAGTTCTCCGGATCTGGGGGGGAAGGAGGGGGTGTCGCTTCACTGTCCCAGCCTTGACTTCCTTCATCTGTAAAATGAGGAGGTCAATAATTGGCAAGATGTCTGCAAGGTGCTTTCCAGGCTCGAAATGTCCTCTTACATCGTATTTTTCATCCTTAGGTTATAAAGCTTAGTTTTTGAAAGAAAACAAGGCACACAGGGAATCAATTTGGAAATTTTCACGGAGAGCCGATGAAACCCGACTCGGCAATCCTAGCTCCTCTGTAGACTGTCCTGTCTCCAATCCCTTCTTTGAGCTTTGGCCAGACTCACAGACATCAAATGAACTCCAAGGAGGTTTATGAGCCTCATCCACGGGTCCAAGGGGGAACCTAAAGAGTTGTGGCTTTTTTTCTTTCTTTTCTATTTTTGGAGGGTGAAGGTTTGTTTTTATTTCTCACAGGGATATTTTTGGTAAAAGTCTTCTGCCAAAACAATCAGAAAGATAAGGCACCTGCCATAGGGATGAATGCTATGTAAACTGTGATGTGTGTTCATGGCAGACATAAAGAACTTTTCTATAAATAATAACAATTGAACTCAAAAATATATCACAGCTTAAGGATTCATTAGGGAAATGTGTAGATGTTCCTAAGAAAGGTCCATGGTCCTGAAGCAGCACAATTTTTGGCATGGGTAGGAAATGTGTTTAACTCTGCCTTTTTTGCTCTACTACGTACGTTTTTATCTTTTGATCAGTATGAATAACCCAAACGGAAATTTCTTTTAGGAGACAGGAGAGCGGAGTAAAGTGTTTCAAGTCCACAAAATTAGCTGGAGTGAAATTATAGCTTTGCCGTTTAGGAAAAGTTCCTTGCAGCAAGATTTACTATGTTCCTATGAGTAGATGAACTTATCTCCTTTCCCCAACCTCATTAAATCATAAAACATTTCCCTAAAGCCACTTTCGCTCCACCGTGTTTTTCTGTGAAAGCTGTGGTATGCGTTAACTCATTCCAAGAAACCAAAATTCTCTAAACTTTTTCAAATCCTGGACAATCTCAGAATGCTCAATCCTATAGCAATGTTTTAAATCAGCCCCGAGACTAGCTATATAGGCAAAGTAAAACGGGTAATAAAAGAATATACTGAGACAGTTTTGACAAATTGAGTTGGATTCTGAAAGACATGTTGGAATTGGGGTCTGAACTATTCAGATGGGTCTATACATTGAGAAAATTGTCTATACTACCTTCAGACATCCACATTTCTGTAAGCAGAGCCTCAGATCTTCAATCAAAGCCACTCATGAGCTATTCCTCAATGTTTTAACATCACCATTCTATGATGATGGAACTAATATTAATTAGATGTATATGTCTCCAACCACACATCCCATGTTTTGAAAATATCTGAACTAAGGTGGAATTAATGGTAAAACCAATAAAACTTAAGCTTCAGAGCTCCACACTTGCGAGAGTCCCTTCCAAGGCCTAGAAGTACTTTTGTATTAGTAATTTTTTAAAAGATCTTCCAAAATTTACTCCTATTTGAGGAGATACAAATATAGTTTGAGAAATAGAGTAAAAATGCAGACAAGTTTACCAGTTAGGGTTTGCTCTATCGACATCTGAACTAAATAGGGTTTTGGGTTTTTTAATTTTTCAAGTCATGGCTCTTGTATTACCAGCCCTAAATGATTTAGACCATCTTCCTGTTCTCATCACAGAGAACATCCCCACCTTACCACGCTTTGAGCACACGCATTTGCAAAACTTCTCCAAGTTCCTGAATAGGGGCAATTGGCTGGTACAGAGAATGTCCTCTTTGTGTGGTCATGAGAATGACATCTGTTTGTTCACTGGTACAACAACTCAAACAGCCAAATTACAGTCCTACTTGCATACATTTTTTATAAAAATGGCCCAGAGTACCACAGTAATCAGTATTTTTAACATTACTCTTAGGCCTAATTTTTCTTCCTCGCGTTGCAAATCCCAGAAAATAAGGACCACGCCTGAGTATATGGCTCAAAAGTCACTGATCAAAGATCTATCTGCTTCCCTGGTGAAGAATGCATATTAAATTTACACATAAAGAGGTGTTAAGTTCTTTGAGGGCCGATTCTATGTCATTGAAATTTTATATCTTTCATGGTACTGAATATAGCACTTTTTACCTGTTAGGTATGTTGAAAATATTTGATGGGTAATAAATGAGTCCATTTGTTAGGTGTTTAGTTTAATTAATAGTGTTCAATTGTGATACATCCTAATCATATTCTCTTTAAAATTGCTCAATGTATTGTATTTAAGGTAATTATTCTGGGATAGAGTTAAGATCATTATTTTGGGTTGAAATGAGGAATTTTAATGTTAATAACACAATATAAATTCAAAAGAGATTATCTCAGCTTCTACATGATTCTAAAAGTCTGTTGTGTGAGTATACTGAAGGAGGAAAATAACATACAGTTGAGTTAATTATTCAAGATAAACTCACCAGAATCAATTAATCAAATCAAAACATTTAACTAATCGCCCAGCGCAGATCTAGCCTAAAATTAAGGTCTCTTATAGCTACATAAGCAATCCAAGTCACTCTTAGGCTACTTAAATTTCTAGAGTTTCATATCCTGATTACATGCTACTTCTAAACAGAGGAGTTTAGGATTATACTTTCAAGGTCAAGCTCTTAACAGCAGTAATGTTTTGTTGTTGTTGTTGTTGTTGGTAATGACGTCTTCAAATGTTATTATCCTAGGAAATTGCGTATTTCCTCTATTGTTTGTATATATGCATTTATGTATACACAAGAAAATATTTATTATTTTTTCCAATGTTATGGACCTAAACTGTGAAAATAAAGACAAAATGTTAAATGTCAAAATGGAAACATTCTTTTTTTAGGTTTTAGAAAAACATCAGTAAGTCATGCCACCGTGTAGTAAACTAAGACATAGGTCGTATTTATAAAACGCCAAGACATACAAATAAACATGGAGAAAAAAATGAGCAACATATGGAATTTTTTTTTCTAGACTATGGAAATTATCTGCGATTTTTGCCTTTTGGGAAAATTTTTAAATTTATGCTGAAATTATTTCTTTTTTAAAGCATTTTAAAAATTAAAATATTACCGCAATCACGAATAAATCATATCTAGTCATGAACTGAAATTTTTGTTGGGAAACCTTCTACTTATAAGTCTTTATAAACAACTCTTCATGAAATTTCTATTAATACATGATCGGTGTTTTAAAGAAATAATGTGACTGAAAAGAAATTGTAATGAAAATAGCATTATCTGTAATGTCAATTATAATTTAGAAAATGATATATCTTAAAAGCAAATGTTTCTAAGAGAAATTCTAATATCATTAAGAGCAGCTTGATAAACACAGCTGTTTTCACCTTAGTTAGAAACACCCTGTTTCTCCAAGTTGGTTTAATTGCATCTCAAGTGAGAACATGTTTTGTGCTCATTAAGTGCCATTTTAATTTCTGATTGGAAGTCATAGGCAGTGAAATAACAGCACCTTAACTGCACGGACATTGCCGGAAAGAAAAAAACAAGCAGTTTCAAAACATTTGGAACACATAATAGCTTCAATCAGGCAGACAGTAAAATCTTGGGGAATTTTCTGATTTATAAGAAAAGTGGATAGAAGCCAAGTTAGTGTGGACGTATTTGAAAAATCTTGGGTGATTTTTACTGTAGGAAACACAACCTCTGATTAAATCATAAACCTAATAAACATAATTTCTTGACATTTGGGGAAATTACTGGTATACAATTGAATCAAGGCTCTGCTTACCTTGTGTATATCTCTGAAGAAGAGCATGCTTATTGTTTGCTGTAATGATTATAGATAAAAAAAAATCCCCGCACATTCTAGGACACCCAGGACCACGCTGGTTTATACCCGTGATGCCAGGTGTAATTATGAATAGCACTTTCTTCATTCTCAGATGTGCTTGTATTGGTCCATACGTTATAGTCACTCCATTAAAATATAATTTTGCTTGAAGAATTTTGTGTTTGGCCATCACTTATTAAACATTGACCTGTATGCCAGGCATTGCGGTAGAGGTTTCATATGTCACGATGTCATTTAACCTTCACTATGATTCTAGGAGATAGATCTTATTTTGCACTTTTCATTTTATAAATGCATAAAGTTGAGAATTTCAAAATCCTATACCTTAAATGTTACCTAAGACCGTGTCTACGCAAAACTCGAAGTAATACTAAAACCATTCCAAAAGTTGCAAATGTTTTCAGATATTTGATCACTCAGTATCATTTTACACTGCCCTGATAACATTTGAAAATGGATTTTTTTTTCATTCAACTTGCATAGTTTCCCCTTTTTAGATTCTTCATTTAATAACTCTGGCTGAAAATGTTTGGCAAAGAAACAGTAAGAAACTTCACTATTCTTGGCTAAACTAACAGAGCAATCTCTCCTCTAAAACTAATTAAGCACTAATGCTTAATTACTTGTTAGGGAAAAATAAAGAAAAAAAAAGTAGAAAGCAACATATACAGGTAAAGAATATGACGATTTTTCTCAGAAGTATTTACAAGTGACTGGGATTTTTTTCCGCTGAACTAGGAAAATCTTTTAGCAGATTACAGGACATTCTCAGTTTCCTACTTTCTCTCCCTTTCTCTAGATTTGCTTTTCAGAAATTTCACTAGGATTCCACGGCACTAAATTTCCACTGAATCACAGACAGTAAGTATCTCCCAAATATGACTTTTAAGCCCCAAATATCCAATGGCTATTAATAGTTTGGGGAATATGAAAATAATTACTAGAATTAAAAGTCTAACTTTTACTAGAACAACTTCATACAAGTATTATTTGTGGATCTGGTTACCAGAAAACTTCCTACGTGGAATGGATCTAGAACTGAGGAGAAGTAGGAAGGAACGGAAACGCAGATCAATGCTAATTGAGAGATCTGGGAGACATATTTAAATTCAAGTACATGATTATCAAAGTCATTGTCAGTCTAAAATGTAAAGATCTTTATTATTGAAAATGGTACTTAAAAATGTATGCTCTGGATTATTCTATAAAGCTACAGTTGTCAAATGTGTCAGTCAGTTGTTTAGTGGACTACGAATCTGCCTGCCATGTTTTTGTTCAAATTGTAAATCGAGGCCAGGATTGGAGTGAGCCACACGATCCTCCACAATCCAGATTTCAGTGAAAGTTACACAGGTTGGGGTAACTGGGTAATAGACATTAAGGAGGGCACGTGATAATGAGCACCGGATATTATATAAGACTGATGAATCACTCTCTCTCTGAAGCCGACAATACATTTTATGTTGATTAATTGAATTTAAATTTTAAAAAAAGGAAAACATAAAAAAAAATGTTACACAGGAACTAGTCATGTGGTGAATCAAAGCCTTGACATTTTACAGCTCCTCCATTATCTATTCAATGCTGAGGGAGAGGGAGAATTACTCCGAAAAAGAGCAAAGATAAAAAGAACCACATGGCAACCTAGGAGTAGAACACTAATTCAGGTTTTAAAAAATCAATTTCTATTTTATCTATCTATCTATATGTTGTTATACTATACAATAAATTGGATTCTTGCCTCCAAGTTTGCTTAAGAAAGCTGATCTTCCAAGTTCAACCTTCTCTAACCTCTTGTTCACTTACTCAACGCTAAACTGGATGCCTACCATGTTCCATGCTTTGTTCTGGAGTATAGGGATGGAGTGGTGAGTGAAACAAAATATTATGCTCATAAAGCTCATACTCGGGCAATAAACAACTAAACTAAATGTATAACCTCAGACACCACTTCCAAGTGGTCATAGGTGAAAAATAAAACAGTGAAAGAGGATAAAGAATAGCAGACGGTTGGCTATTTGACACGGAGTAGTCAAGGAAGGCTTCCTAAAATAGGGAACAGTTAAGCAGAGAATTCAATGATGTAAAGGAATGAGTCATGCTGAGATCATAAGGAAGCATCTCAAGTAGAAAGGACAGCATATATAAAAGTTCTGCAGCAGGAATAAGCTTGGTGCAACAGTGGAACAGCAAATGGGCCAGTGAGGCTAGAGGGGTATGAACAAAGGGATGACAGTAGAAGATGAGGACACAGGAGAGAGAAAGGCAGGGCCAGATCTCATGGACCTTGAAGGCCATGGTAAGAAGTTCAAATTGAATTCTATGTGTGTGAAGTCAACAGGGAGTTTTGTGAAGGAGAGTGACATGATTTCATTATATATACATATTGAAAGAGAGAGAGAGTAAGAACATGATCAGGGGGAGGAGGAAAGGGGGAAAGAATCTCAAGCAGGCTCCACGCTGAGTATGGAGCCCCATCTCACCAGCCTGAGGTCATGACCCTGGGATCATGACCTGAGCCGAAACCAAGAGTCGGTCACTTAACTGACTGAGCCACCCAGGCACCCCTGATTTACGTTTTCTAAAGATCACTCTTAACTACTAAATCGAGGACCGATTGTAGAGGGAAAGAGCAAAAGCAGGAAGACTAGTTCAGAGTTAATATAATTATCCGCTCAAGAGACAGTGGTGAGTGAGCCTGAGTGACAGTAGCCTTGGAAGAAGTGATTCAAGTATGGCTATACATTGAAGGTGGAGCTGGTGGGACACGCTGAATGAGAATCGTATAGGGGTAAAGAAGAGAAAGACTACTAGATTTTCACCTGAGCAACCTGGTGAAGATAGTGACATTTATTGAAATGGGAATCAATTTGGGCAGAATGGGATTGTCGAGGGGGAAGGAGAAATAAGAAAATCAAGAATCTTGCATTAGGTGGTTAAATTTGAGATGTCTATGCGCCCAAGTACAGATGCGAATTGGACACTGCCTGGAGCTCAGAAGAAAGTTTGGAGTTACAGACACAAATTAAAGAGTAACCCATATAAAGATAGAATCTACAGTTATGAGACTACATTTCTTAGGTAGAGTGTATAAGAGAAGAAGGACTGAAGAGTAGAGGACTGAAGAGCGGAGGACTGAAAATGGAGCGCTGCAGCCCTCCAACATGTAGAGGTGAGGAGGAAAAGGGGGAATGAGCAAAGGAGCCTGAGACTCAGAGTCAAGGGATGGAGGGACAGAATCAGAGAGGTAAGCTATTCCAAAATCCAAGGGAATAAAATGCTTCAAGAAGACAGTAGGTCAGTCACTGCCTGTTATTTGCCTATGATGAGGCCTTGAGATAGTTCATGGGCTGTCTGCAAGATGGAAGTCTCTTTTGACCTTGAGATGAGCAGTTTCTATTGGAGTGATAGGGGTATATACTTGATGGGGAACAGAATGGGGACTTTCAGTTTGACACAGAGATTTGAACACATGTGTTTATCACCTATGCATTCTACCCCAGGTCAACTCTAAAATAGCCCCCAACATACCTTCTAGTATTTTCACCCTTGTGTAATGCCCTTACTTTGAGTGTATGATTTTAACCAATAGAATGTAGCAAACGTGATAAGATGTCACTTCTGTGATTAAGTTACATAAAATAGTGACTTCCATCTTGCTAGCTAACTCTCAGTTGCTGACTTTGATGAAGCATGCCAACATATGGAGAGGTCATGTGACAAAGGACCGAGGGAGATTTCTGGCAAACAGTCACTAAGGAACTGAGACTCTCAGTTCAACAGCTCAGAAGGAACTGAAACTTCCAATAAGTACAAGAGCATGGAATCGAATACTTCTTCCTTTGAGCCTTCGCATGAAGACCCCAGCCCTGGCAGGCACCTTTATTATAATCTTGTAGGACACCATGAAGCAGGGGTACAGCTAAGCCACACGCAGACTCCAGGCCCACAATGATTCCAAGATAATTCCTGTGTGTTGTTTTATCTGCCAAATTCATAGTAAGTTGTTACAAAGCAATAGATAATACACCTGTTGAGATGTCACTAAAATGAAGGTGAAGAAAGAAATAACGGGTACTAACCCCCAAGAAAAAGAAAAAAAAGCTAGAAGAGACTAAAAAAAATAGCAGGTAAGACTGGGGCCCTTGAATAGCTCAGTCAGTTGGGCGACTCTTGATTTCAGCTCAGGTCATGATTTCAGGGTCATGAGATTGGAGCCCCACATTGAGCCCTGTGACCAGCTCTGTGCTTAGTGCGGAGTCTGCTTGAGATTCTCTCCCTCTACACCTCCCCCTGCTCGTGCTCTCTCTGAAATAACTTTTAATTCAAATAAAAAATAAATAAATCTTTTTTAAAAAGTAGATAAGATATATTGATATATTAAAATTTTGTGAGATGGAAAGCTCACAGATTTGTAATAACTAACTCAGTAAAGCCATAAAAGCTGAAACCTATGTCCCTATAAAAGAAGAAACCAACAAGAAGCAAGTTGATTCCCGCTGAAGAACTGCACAGAGCCTCAAGAATTGGAAGCACCAGGGGGCGCCTGGCTGACTCAGTCAGTAGAACATGCAACGCTTGATCTCAGGGTCCTGAGTTCGAGCCCCCATGTTGGGGGTAGAGTCTACTTAAAAAAATAAAATTAATAAAATTTTAAAAAAGATTTGGAAGTACCAGGTATATGGAAAGCTGGTGGGGGGGGCAGGATTGCATGGATGAACCTATGAGTGGGAAGCACTCAGGTACACAGATCCACGCCAGCGCCTTGAAAAGCAGATAATGGAGACTTCTCGCACAGGACAGGGGACAGGAGGTGTACGCTCTGAAGAAATTGAGACTGAGAGATTTTGACCTTGGGGGCACAAGGCAAGAGGAGTGCAAATATGAGGTCTCAGACTGAAAATACGGATGTTAAGAAAGTTGCCAGAAAGCCGGCAATCTAGCGCACGTGTGTGCGCGCGCGCGCGCACACACACACACACACACACACACACACACACACACACACACCCCAGGCTTAAGATGAGAATAGTCTTGTCTGGAACAATGGATCGACTTGTGACAAAAGACTTGCAGGAGCTCTCCAGAGGCAGGAGCCCCAGGGCAAGACTGAGCAGGAATGGCTCTCGGCTCTCCACTCTACTTCAAGGAGGACAGCATTGCTTGTATTTCTTTCACAGGCTCTGGACTCCTTAGCTGTGGCTCCCAGGGCCTGGAGTTCTACTGGGGGAAGCTGGGACCACCAGGAAAATAGTCTCTCTGGTACCCATCCCAGTAAGTCCCGTCCTCTGTTTGGAAACATACACGGCGTAGAAGCTTCGAACAGTTCCTTTCTGAAAATCAAATTTTTAGTGGTAAGTCCACCCGTACAGCCCAGCTAGCTACGTATGAGGGGTTTTTTGGTTGGTTGGTTGGTTTTGTTCTTTTGGTGGAGAGAGTTTACTCTGGTTGAAATGAAAATCAAAAACCAGTGATTTCAATGGCAAATCAGATGAAATGTGTAGGGAATCTATGAATTCATTTCAAAATGAGACAAAGTCCATTGAAGTTAAAATAAATAACACAGTTTTTTTATGACAAATAATTCTGTTTTCCCAAATGAAAATCATTGTAGTGGGAAGAAAGCATTGGTTTACATTTTTGTCAATCTCTTTAATGGCTGGCTTAATAGAAGACAGCTGGATCCTCCTATCTGCTTCTGCATTCAATCTGTTGCAATATGTTGTTTTGGTTGAAGTATATGTAGCAAATCTGGCATCAAACAGATGGGTAGTTGCAAAAGGGACTTCCTGAACACTCTCCGGACCTCTAGAGGTCCTCAAAGCATGTGCTGAGAATTCTGATGTAGGGTACTCCTTTGAGAAATTTACAATGGAAATCAACAAATTGGGTGGCAACTCAAGGAAGGATAAGGTTTGAGGGAAAAATTCGAGTTCATTTGTTTTGAAGAATAAGGAGAACCTGGGGCATCTGGGTGTGTCAGTCGGTTAAGCATCCACCTTCGGCTCAGGTCATAATCCCAGGGTCCCTGGATGGAGCCCCACATCTGGCTCCCTGCTCAGGGGGGAGTCTCCTTCTCCCTCTCCCTCTGCCAGCTCCCCCTGCTTGTACTCCTTCTCGCTCTCTCTCAAATAAATAAATAAAAGCTTAAAAAAGAAGAAGAAGGAGGAGAACCCAAGGATGTGTGGAAGTCCAATGAGAGGGATAGAAACAGAAAGGGAGAACACGAAGATACAGAAGAGACAAAGGTTGAGTGCTAACTTCAACCTCAAAGGGACTACTAACTTTTCGTCTTGACTCAAAAGCATATGGAGGATAGGTGGTCTTAGAAAATCCAAAGCAGCAAGAACGTGCCAGTTGCTTAAATGAGGAAAGGGGAGGAGTTTTTAGTCTTTCCAGTCAAGGATGGAAGGGAGAACAATGTGGAAAGCAAGCAATGTAGGAGCAAGGTTGAAAACTTGAGGAAGCATGGCTGTGGGGGAACGAAAAAGAGAAAAAGCAAAACAATGATTAAAGGAGCATCATTTGCACAGATACACAGCACAGGGCTTGGCCCATAATGGGTGCCCACAAAATGTTCCTTTTAAATAAATGAAAGGGCATCAAAGAAGGGTTCTTGGTGGAGGACACCAAGCAAGATAGCATGGCTCCCTAGTAAACTGTTAGTGGCTGAGGAAGAGGGGGACTTGGAATCCAAGATCTGGGTCAAGACTGGACACACTACTGCTTCCTTGCGTGATTTCACAGACTCCCAAGAGAGTGACTGTCTCTCTGACATGGAGTAAGCCCAAGTCACTTGGGAAATATTCATAATGGAGAAGACCTTTGGACTTGGTCGCCAAAAAGTGAATCCTGTAGAGTATCATCGCCCTCTTCTGAACATAATTCAAACAAGCTCTATACTTATTTATACTTATCATCTGGTCCTTATTTCAGGAAATCTCTTTCCAACTGTCTGCCATGTATGTATTAACAGCTCTTGCAGTCACATAAAAAAATCAACTACAAGAAGAAGGAAGACAGAGGTGAACAAGAAGTTTATCCTGTGAGATTTGAGTTAGGCACACACAGCACTTTTAATTGAGAAGGTTAAAAGAGCCATGTTCATTCCATAGCTTCTTTAGGAAGCTACACTTGAATCCACTTACTTTCCTTTTTCTTTAAGAATAGCTTAAACTGGGGCACCTGAGTGGCTCAGTCAGTTAAGTGTCTGCCTTGGGCTCTGGTCATGATCCCAGGGTCCTGGGATGAGTCCGGCATTGGGCTCCTTGCTCAGCAGGGAGCCTGCTTCTCCCTCTGCCTCTGCCCCTCCCCCTGCTTGTGCTCTCTCTTGCTCTCTCTCCTAAATTAATAAATAAAATCTTAATAAAATAAAATCTTAAAAAAAAAAGAACATCCTAAACTGTTTCTCCTGAAATGTTTTCACTCGATTTAAATCTTTGACGCTATCGTCTTTTTCTTCAATACCTGACTTAGGTTGAGGTCATTGATTCCTAAGATTAAAAATAATTTTTTAGACTTAATCTTCATTATTTCTCACATGGAAATGAATATTAATAAATCTATTTTGTCTTTCATTTAAATTCTCCCAATTTATTTTCTGATGTAAACACTAAGTACTTGCTTTATTAATTACTTCCATGAAGGAATATTCCGCTTGGTTAGATTAGCACACGGTTATTGTCCCATCATGGACTTGTTCCATGACCATGAATAATTCCAATCTCGATGCCTTAACTTCTGCACTTATAGAATTAAAATACTGTGAAACTATGCACTCAAAAAGCAGAATAACCAAATTGACCAATCATTTAGGTTTTCGTTATTTATTTATTTATTTGTTTATTTGAAAGCACACATGCAGGCAGGGGTGCAAGGGGCAGAGGGAGAGGGAGAAAGAGAATCATAATCAGGCTTCACAACCATTGTGGAGCCTGATGCGGGGCTCGATCTCACGACCCTGAGATCATGATCTGAGCAGAACATAGGAGCCGGCTGCTTAACCGACTGAGTCCCCCAGGTGCCCTTTGATTTTCCTCATCTTTTAAAATTTTAGGATTATATAGACAAAACTAACAAAGCCAAAGGAATTACATGGCCGTTTGTCTTTCTTGTCATATAGCTACAGCCTATAGTAATATTTTCACTCAATCTCCATATGACGTAATATTATATAAAAAGAGTAGTGAGAATAAATATCATTTTTGGCTCCTCACTAGATTGACGGCACTGTGGTGAGAGCTTTACATATATCATTCTATTTTAATTTCACAACAACCCCATGATGTTTCTACTCTGATTTCCATTTTACAAGTGAAGAGCTTGAGTGAAGTAGGTGATGCAAGCTCATACCAGCACTGAGGCAAGGCGGGGCTCAAGCCCCCTCTGTTCTATTCTTTACTACACTGGTTCCATCTTTACTCTTTAGACTATCGGTGCTGAAGACTGAAGAGTCGTGTGTGTGCGTGTGTGTGTGTGTGTGTGTGTGTGGTTACTTGTGCGTGCTGCAAACACTGCTTGAGAGGAATAGAACAGTTATGAAAATGTGAAAAATAGAAGTAAAAATCTACCCCTTTCATATTTTGCTTATGTGTCTCCAACACACAAGAAATCCTAGTGGCACAAAGAAGGAAATAAAGGTTTGGGGGAACTTCTGACAAAATACCTTCGATCAAATAAGGTGGCTGAAAAATTCAAGCTTATCTATCACAGACTTCAAATCTCTTTCAGTGAAACTATTCTGTTTGGCTTGGTTTTGATTTGATCTTGTGGGTCTCTTGTGTTATTGGACAGAAAGCTCTAGGTGTCCTTTATATCACCAGATCAGATATTTTAATTTAAAATTCAGTAAATATAATAACACGCATGTGTGTCACATTACCGTTAGTTTATTTTAGGAACCCCCAGTGGAAGTCTGGTTTGTGTAAATCTCTATTGAAGTCTGTTTCAAATCCCACATGAAACCTCATTATTATGATTATTTTCATAGATATTCTTATCTGAAACTACAAGGTAAAGCCTACCTCCTTAAAACAAATCGTTTATAAATGAGACATTGAGCTTAATGAAATGCCTCTAATTTGTAGCAAGAGACATCCATCAAATAAATACATTTAAAAAGTTTTCAATGTTTAAATTAAAAGTGTCATTTGAGCAAACTAGTCCTAACTACAAAGCTACACCAGGTTTTTTTCAAACAGTTCCTGCTTTCCTTTACAAGGTTTCGATATGCTCCAGTTACCTCCAGAAGCTTAGTAATTCTTAAAACTAATTTAACTTTCATTCACTCTAAAATAATCACCACATTATACAGCAACATTCAGGGGTCTAGCTGTAGGTCTATTTCAGATCTGGAAAAAAATTTCAAAATCTAAAAAGCTCTCAAGAGAAAAAACATTACAATGCTATTATAATAACTTACTTTTATGATACCACTCATTATTTAAAATGCCACAGCACTAAAAAGGCTGATATGAGCAAGTTATTTATGATTTACTGAATAATGTCCCCATCCTCAGTAGTCTACTAGCTAATATATTGGACAATAAACTCTCCCTGAAGTCAACTAGATTTTTCACTATGAACACAATTACTACGGCCACCAAATCCTATTCATATCTTTAAAGTCAACTCTTCTGTTTGTCTGGTTTTGTTCCCCCTCATTTCCTTCTCCTGCCATTACACCAAATCCAAAGCTATTCTTTTAACAAATAGAGGCAGCCCCCCCCCCCCAGCTTCCAATGAAACCTGCCTGTGAATTATGTTCTCTCTGCATCTTTATGGGGAAATAGCCACTGGGAAACACGGTCCTTGCTGGAGTTGCATAGTCACAAAATGCCCTCGTCCTTTCACAGCTTCGTCATCTCCAGTCCCCCCCCCCCTCAGAGCTTCATATGCCCTTGCTCTTCATGCAAGTTACATTTTTGTGGGAGTTAAACGGCAGGAACGGGAACTCTGAGCCTCACCCCATCCACACCCCAAATTTTGCCATGGGTCAGTTTGTCACCCCCACCATCGCGATTCGATATCGCAAGGACTTTGGCGATTCTTTATGGATTTCAGAATAGAATTTTCCCCGTCTCTGATCTGGGCACTGGACTTTCAGAGGTACGCTGCTTTGTGTCTCGGGGGGCTCTGGGAAGCCTTCCTGGCAGGTTCTGGGGATGGAAGTAACAAGCATCCTAGCGACAGGTGACAATGCAGTCATTTCACTCTGCCTTCGAGAGGCTCTTTGAACAGTGAGCATGATAAGGATCAAAGGAATGAGTACGGAAAGGATATGAAGAATGAGTCCTCAGAAAAGGGCCTGAAAATCTGTCGCCAGCACTGGCCCAGGACAGAATTGTGAAATATGAAGATAAATATTTATATCTGGTGCTGGCTGCCTCCTTTCCCTTTTTCATCTTTACCTTATATCTTGACACCCAGGCTTTTTATAGCACACAGTGTTTCCCTGTCCTGGGTCTCATTTCCAGAAAGCCCCTGTTTTCTTCCCCTGTGCTCTGTCCTGAATTTGATCTTTGCTACAGACCATTAAACTAATCTGTGTTTATAGGGTAATATGTTCACATATTTCTGCTTTATCTATTTTATGGACAATTCAGGAAGTATAATGTATTAAGCCAAGTGAATATTGTGGAAAGACAGGTTAAAGAAATCTTGTCTTAGCTCTCCAGTGACACCATACTGGCCAGTCCTATGTCATCTGATCTAGCCCCTCACTATATTCTTCTAGACAGATGATATATGGTTCTAGATAGAACATTTCTAGATAACCTCTAGTTATCCCCTGAAATAAATCTCAAGCTTTAGAAGGGCTATGCCCTTAACCTTGTAAATGTCACAGAGTTAGACATGGTAATATACACACATCAGGAACACAACACTGGCTAACACAGTTTTCATCCCCCAAAAATAAATAAATAAAATAAAGGCCTTTGGGAAACACACATAAACACATTCTTTATTTTCTTTCGACGAAGCTTCTTACTCCTAGACCCATTCCTGCCAAGTGTGGTATCTAATACAAAATCCCTCTCCTAGCTTTGCTCATGCCCAACTTGGAGGTCCTGTCCTTGAAAGTGTCCAATGGGAGAAATAAACTTCTTCGTTACAAAGGAAGAGGTTTTCAAGGAAGTGAATTTAAATGGAGACCTAAACTAAGTAGGAGCTTACGAAGAGTATGGGGAAAAGGACTCCAGACAGAGAAAACTACAAGGGCCTGGGGTACTCAAGGATGAGAAAAGAAGGCAACATGGCTGGTCCCCTCAGACTCCAGCCATATTGCCGCGCGGCGTAACCTCACAGGGAGACCGCGCCTGGCCTCACACAGGTGAGAGCAGGCAGATGGGTGGAATGGGACAGGTTTTAGCCAAATGTCATGATCTTATTCTGACCTAAAATTACCCGTTTATAGAATTACTCAAATATACCCCTATTGCCACGGATCTTCAATACAGTCTTCTTCTCTGAAGTCTCTCGAATCCTCTAGAGAATATGTTGCCTATCGTGGGGGTGTGGTAGTCACTTACCAAACAAAACCATGAGTTGCTATTCTTGATAAATTCTCTATTCACAACTAATGTGAATTGACAACTCTCACCTTATAGAACAATAATAAAATCTGAGCAACCCAAAGTACACTTTTGTTTGAAGCAAGGGGTTTGTTAGTCATCTATATGTTAAAAATGAAGTTTCTGGCATAATACATGTATACTAAACCTTATCAAATCTTTAGTAGTAGTCCACCTGACCAAAATATTGGTTATTTTCTACCTAACTGGCACGAACAACCATCCAAAGCCCGATGCTTGGGCTTTGAAAAGAAAAATACCCGGATGCATTTGGTCGAATTTGAAAAGCCAGTTCACGTGGCAATACAAATCAACAATGGCTTACTTTGCCAAATACGCATAACCAATATTTTGGGATATAATAAAATTTTCCATACCATAATAATCAAAACATTTGTTGTATGATGCACGCACCATATAAATTGAAGCATCGAATGTTTTTGAACGCGAAGTACATTAGAAACATTGAGTCTCAGAAAAGATCAAATGATATTCACATATGCAAGTGCTTTGAAAATGGTAAAGCACTATAAAATATATCAAGTTAGGTATGAAAGTAATATATACACACAAGAGCAGAAACCAAATGTAACTGCATGCCGCCAATGATGTAATGATTCTTATTTGCCTCATTTGCATTTTCAGAAAAGACCGTTCATATGTTACAACAGCAGCTAAGTTTACAACAATTTTTCTTTGTTCTTGGCAAACAAAAAAAGGTTAAGAATTTGCAGACAAGTCTTGGCAAGGAGATATTCTGATGCAGGCTTGCCAATCCCTGAGAGCTGCAGTAAACAGCTGGAAAACGTCTGGAGGTTATGGACGTGTTAGAAAAACTCTCAGTTAGTACTGCTAACCAGTACATCTTCAGGTCATAATTGGGCCTCGAGGAGTATTAAAATATTTCTAGAGTATTTCACACACCGGTTGGCTCTTCCCATTCCCATTCAGATGGTCTCATTTCTATGTGGAAATATTATTTGAGTTGCAATAGTAAAATAGTACAGCCAGTAAGTTTCCTAGTCCATCTAAATATGTCATTTGGGGGCGCCTGGGTGGCTCAGTTGGTTAAGCGTCTGCCTTCGGCTCAGGTCATGATCCTAGGGTCCTGGGATTGAGTCCCACATTGTCCCTCCCTACTCTCTGGGGAGCCTGCTTCTCCCTCTCCTGCTCCCTCTGCTTGTGCACGTGCTCTTTCTCCCTCTCTCTCTTTCTCTGTGTCAAATAAATAAAATCTCAAATAAAATAAAATAAATTTGTAATTTGACTAGGAGTACCGTATTTTCTACTGTCAGAGGTCAATTGGACTATTTCCATATCACACAATTTTGTTTTCTCACCCAGAGTTTCACTGATACACATTGAAAAAAGCCTTTAATTCTATCCTTAAGAAGAGACAAACTTTTCTGTATCCAATGATACCTCTGGCTGGACACATGTATCCACAGACCAGACCAGGAGTTTCAGAGGAAGGTGGAACTGGAAGGGAGTTTTTTAGATCATGCAGTTGATTCCGCTGACCCATTACCCCATTTGACAGACAGAGCCTGAGCCCCAGGGAGGCATTTCTAGTCTCTCTGTGTTTCTAGGCCTTTTATTTCAAGTGACAAATCAGCTGCTGTTGGAGAAATGATGGCCACATTTTTTTTTTTCTAAAGAGCTACATGTTGCAAGGATTTTTACTCTCCTTTCCCCTTTTCTTGCTTGTTCAGACAGGATACATTTCCTCTTTGTCAGCCTGTCTCAGGCCCCACATTCTTTTGCCCCTTATATGGAAAGATTCCACTTGCTTAAACATGTTGAGAAGCACAAATAAAACGGAGCCACTAAGAAGATTTACATATATATCATATGCATAAATACAAGGTTGCATAAATGCAAGGTTCAGTACACCAATGAACAAAAAGAATTACCCAAAATAAACTATTTTACAAAACAGTTGCCCGTGACTTGACATTATTCTAGTGTCGTTAAAATGGTCTTATTTACATACCTCTCTGTCTTTATAAAAGGTCACGATTTTATTGTCCCGAGTGTTCCCACGAATCTATCTTCATTTGGATCATTTTAAAACTAAAACAAAAAAAAGGAAAAAACAAAACAAAACAAAACAACCTAGACCAAAATAGATACCCTGACACTATTTTTAAAAGAATGCTTTTCTTCTATTTCTTTATGTTGTTTTCAAGTTACGAAATAAAATGCACACTTATTATAAACAAATTTGAACAGCACAGGACTATAAGAAGGAAAAAATGGATATTCTTCCCTCTAACCAATCCTCTTAATCCTCCAGAAGCATTCATCGTACTCAAGAGGCAATAGGGTATTGTGTTTAAGATTGTAAATCCTAAAATAACCTGTCTGGCTTCCAGTCTTGGCCTGCCACTTCTTAGCTGTGTGGTCTCGAGCAAGTTAACTAGCTTTTCTGTGCTTCATTCACGTCATCAACAAAAGGCACTAATAAAAAGCCCTTATCATCTAAGGCTGTTATATGGGATAAATGAGATAAACGTACCTAGAAGAATGTTGGACATAAAATAAATGCTCAGTCAATGTTAGCTGTTATTATCAAGTCCTTTTGTTTTTTTTTTAAGGAATCTTGAACCTTTTATTTTTATTTATTTTTTTAATGTTTTTAAATTATATTATGTTAGTCACCATACAGTACATCCCTGGTTTCTGATGTAAAGTTTGATGATTCATTAGTTGCATATAACACCCAGTGCACCATGCAATACGTGCCCTCCTTACTACCCATCACCGGTCTACCCCATTCCCCCCCCCCTCCCCTCTGAAGCCCTCAGTTTGTTTCTCAGAGTCCATAGTCTCTCATGTTTCATTCCCCCTTCTGATTACTCCCCCTTTCTTTATCCCTTTCTTCCCCTACGGATCTTCCTAGTTCTTATGTTCCATAGATGAGAGAAACCATATGATAATTGTCTTTCTCTGCTTATCAAGTCCTTTTGAAATGCAAAGAAAAGAATAAGCTATTATATATTACATATTGCTATAGGAATAAGCTATATATTTCAATAAAACTGGGGGGGGGCTACCACCAGCACCACCACCACCAACAACAAAAAACTATAAAAAATAACAACTATTGAAAGACATTCTTGGATCATGAAGCTATGATACAAATTCATATTTCATTATTCTGTTACTTCAACATCAAATTTCCTTTGACAAATTAGTAGTAGTAACGCTAACTGGCTAAATTATAGGCCTACATCAAAACCTTTAAAAAAGTAGACACAATTTTTGAAAGAATCCGAATAAATTTTATTTGAAAAGTGATTCAAAGTAATTCAAAATATCCTGACTAAATATGTATGCTTATGTGAGTGTCACACAGAAATATCTTTCCAGCTAAATTCCAATTCCTCTAGAGGTTTCACCACTCCCCACGTTCCCCCATAATGCAGTGCCCTCTCTCCCACTTCCTTCTCCTTGTTCCCGAATTATCAGGAAGGCCAGCTTAGGAGCTGGAAGCCTGTGGCATAGAACAGCCTGTCTGTGATCACGTTGTAGCCGCCCACTCGGCGTGTGCTTGGCACTGAGGAAACCAAAACAACGTCGAGCACAAGACTGGCTTCTATGCCAGTCCCACCCGACTGGTCCTGGTTCCATCCATTAAATCCAGTTCCTCAGCAGCCATAACATCACAGCGTCCTCAGGCTGCCCTTTGCATTCCAGGTCACAGCTGAGCACTCCTAACCTGACCGCCACCCATCACCTCCTCCTCTGCTCTGAAACCCCCTCCAAAGCCACCTTTGCCTTTACATAGTGGATTTAATGTTACTGGAGTCTTGCCTCATTTGAGAGCTCCTGGCTCTTTATCAATGAGTACGTCTGACTGACTCAGACCCAAGCCATGCAAGTCAACTGACAAATCATAATTTGGATAAGTCCTCAAAGCCCACTGAACGAAAGAGACTTAAAATCGTCTAACGACCGTGGCTCCTTTCAGTTTAAGTATGAAACACATGTGAACCCTCAGGGTTCTAAAACTGGTCAGAGGTGTCTGTGATGATTGGGAAAATAATGAGAACAAGTGCATATTTTTATAATATTAAAGAAGAGGTTTTCTACAGAACTTTAGGGCTATATGCGGCTCTTACTCCTCTGTTTCTAAGGAATCTCTGTATCCCACGGAACTACGTACACGTGTATGTGTGGTATGTACGTACTGATGAGAACCAGGAATGATGAGGCGAGGTCATAAGTTTGCTTACTGATGTATTTGTTGATAAAAATCTGTTCTATGTTTTTCATAATTGTTTGAACATGTACTTCTGGTTGCTCTGTGATTTGGAACAGTTTCCATCTTCTCTGGTCTAGCTGGTAAAAATCTCAGTACACAATTCAAATATTTCAAAAACATACCCTCCTTTCCCCCAAATTGATTTCAAATCCTTGGTCTTTGGGATTGGTGAGAAAATTAATGTCAGTCTTTTTAGGATCCTCTTCCCAGAGATTTTTTTCCAGGATGCTGGGTGGATGGACAGAAGGAGAACTTGGTCCTGAAGTGTCCACCCTCCTTGACTGCTGAGAAGAGACTATGTCTTAGTGTGCATGGAATGGGGTGGTGTGGGGTGATGGTCCTTGACGTTTTGGGGCAACAATCTGAGCCTTTTGTGTGGCTGTAAATGAAGCCGTCAGTCTCAACATAAACAGTCATTTCTTCCCTGAAGTCATTCTTCCTGCACTCATCTGTCCCTCCATCGCTCTCCCACCATCCTTCCTGCCAATGAGGTGAAGGTGCCTATTCATTAGGGTCCTACAACCTTGGCTGGGTGTCTTACTGTCTCCGTAGCAGCGTTACGGAGCAACATCCACTCCAGCAACAAGTTGAGTGTGAGTCTGTTCATTTGCTCTCCCCACAAATCTGTAAACACTCTTCTCCTCTTTCTCTCCAACTTATTAGAATCTTTAAAAAAAAAAAAAGTCCACGACAGCCATGTTCTTTCACCTGTTCTGGCCAAGGCACTTTTCCTACAGTTAAGAATCTTCTCCCTCTTCTGGGGCTAAGCTCGAGGAGCAAAATAAGCCAAAACAGAACCTCACAGACCATGCCACATTCCTTCCCTCCAGCAGTAATTTCAGGGTCTGAATGAAAGGAAAGTAAAAGGATCAAGACAGATAAAAATGTTAATCTCTAAACATATTAACTCCCGTCTCCCACCACCACCATATGCACACATCAACCGGCCAAGACATCGTAAATACTAATGACTTGTTGGAAAGTAGTGTGGTTCAAGGCAAGTGTACAAATGTCTTTTTAGGACCCTCAAGTTAAATCTAAAATGAAACTTACAAACTCGTACTCCTCAATTAAATTCTCCTCTGCCTTTTCTTTTCTCTATTTCTATTAATAGAAACATCAGACAAGCAACATACCAAGCTAGATATGTTGGTGTCACCTTCAACTTTTTCTCATCTCTCTTAATCTCTTCCATTCCTCAAATAACAAATCATCTCCAATCTAATTTGGTGACAGCTTCCAGGCTTCCCTCCTGAGCCTGCTGCCATTCTGCTTTAATCCAGCTCCCTCTGTTTAAAAAGGCTAAAGTATTCTCTTAGATTACAAGTAATATTTGAATATTACAAACAATTCAAACTATATGCAAGTATAAAAAATAGACAGTGAGAGTCTCCTAATAATTTCATATATCAGAATGACAACTGCTACCATTTTGATATATATTTTTTTCATATGAATACAGCCAAATAGAAAAGTTCGTTTTTGTTTTCACAAATATGAGTTTATATTGTATACATCACTTTGCAATTCTTCCCCTAGTTTTATGGAGATGTAATTGACATACAGCGCTCTATATGTTTAAGGTGTACAGACAGCATAATGACTGGGTTTCCATATATAGTGAGATGAATATCACATTTAATCCATCATCTCAAAAGATACAATAAAAAAAAGAAAAGAAAAGGAAAGAAAAGAAAAAGATTTTTCCTTGGGATGAGAAGTCTTAGGATTTACTCTCTTTTTTTTACCCCTATTTTATTTACCTTCATTTTCTCAAAGTTGATTTCAAGTCCTTACCATTGGGACTGGTGAGAAAATTAACCTCAGTTTTCTTTCTTAAGATCCTTTTCAAACATACCATATCTTTTCAAATATACCATACAGCAGTGTTAACTATAGTCATCATGTCATAGATTATATCTCTAGTATTTATTTACCTTTCCCTGGAAGTTTGTACCTTTTGACCACCACCATCCAATTTCCCTTTGTTTTGCAACTTAAAAAACAAAAACCTTATATTCTGGACATCCTTTCACGGCGGGACATATATGGCTACAATCCTTTTTAATGGTTCAAAAGTATTACTTTGTTTAGCTCTATCACAGTTTAATCCACCTCATCTGGATGGACTTTTGGGTTATTACTGCACTGAACACGCTTCTACCTATATCATTGTGCCCTCGGGCAAAAGATTTCCAAAGGAATGGTAAACACTTATTTGTAAGTATTTCCGAGACAGTGTATATTCCCACTGAAAGTGTATGAAGGTGCCCCCCATTACTCTTTGACTAAATGACTGCAACGTAATCTTAATTGTTTTCTTTGTCAACAAGTTCTCCCCATTCTGGTTTATCATTTTCATGGCCACCAAAGTTGTTTTCCTATAAAGAACAGAAGCGGATCGTAACACTTCCTAACTTAGATGCTTCCATCAGATCTCTGTTGCCAAAAGATGCAACAGACCCCTGAAATGTTCCAATAGACTGGAACATAGACTGGCCTCAACCTACCATTTCAGTTTCTTCAGTGGACATTGCCTCCTGCAAACCATACTCATGACATTAAGAATGCATTCACTCAGGGCACCTGGGTGGTGCAGTCGGTTAAGCATCTGCCTTCCGCTCAGGTCATGATCCCAGGGTCCTGGGATGGAGTCCCACATCGGGCTCCCTGCTCAGTGGGGAGTCTGCTTCTCCCTGTCTCTCTGCCCCTCCCCCCTGCTTGGGCTCTCGCTCTCGAATAAATAAAAGATCTTAAGAAAAAAAGAAAGCTTCTGATCTAGCGTAATTGTGACAAGTTACACTGAAAGAGACAAGGTCACCCTGAATGGGACCAGAATATGTTGCCCCAACACATGGCACTTTGACATCAGGATTATTTTGAGCTGAAGGCAACTAAGAATCAGCAGATGCAGGGAGAGTTCTCTGCCCTCCCTTCTCTGTCTGAAGGCAGGGCATACATTTTCCTTTGAGGAAGGTGTTCCCTCTCTCCCGTACCAAGAAGAGAAAAATGACTCTTTGCATCTCAGAGGGCAAGTCAACCCCCCATAAACAGACCTTACTAAAACAGCCCTTCTCTTCCATGAGCTCCCCCCACATAGTTGCCACTCGCTTCCCTACAATTTGTCATCCTTCGGAGTTCAAACCCTCTCTCATCTCATAAGAGAGGTATGTAAGTCCCAGACCCTGATGACTCTTTGTTTCACTTCTTTCCTGTGAACTACAAGTGCACATAAATATTAATAAAAATTGCCTGTTTTTTCCTCCTATTAATCTGTCTTTTGTTAGTCTAATTCGGAGTCCTAAGCAAGTAGAGGGGAAGTTTCTCCTCCCTGACAGCTCTGACAGGAGGATGGGCTGGGAGGGGTTGGGATTCCCGCTCCCTCAGAATCCTGTTGCTGAAATTTCCAGACCCCTGGTAAAGCCGGCAAAGGTAAGTGTTCTTGCCAAATCCGCCTCTTGGATTTCTGCTCAGAGGGTGGAGGGGCAGCAGCAAGAACTTCTCCTTGTGTTCTTCTTTCCAAGGCTAGATTGGCAGGAGAAAGCATTCGTAAGAACCAGCACATTGGGTATTGTGACTTTTCTGATTTTTAGTTTGCATACTTTCATTACTGATCCTTTCTTTCTTGGAGAGAGCTGCTGTTTCTCATCTCTGCCTGTTGTGTTGGTCACCAGAGGGGATGAGAATAATAGGGTAAAACATACGCATAAGACCCATGAGCCTGTTGTTTGAACTGGCTTACAGTTTTCACTGGACCAGAATCTGTTCGCATAAACTTTGCTATAGGTCCCTTAAAATTAAAAAAAAAAAAAAAAAAAAAAAAAGATGAGGTTCTTTTGGGGTCCTGAGAACTTGACTTAGGTCTAGGAGAGCATTCTCTCTGTTTTTCCACCTGCTGGGAGTGCAGGTCATTGGGCCTGCATCTGGAGGCACCTAGCTGTCGGGTTAGGAACCTGAGACACAAGGTACTAGAACATCACTTTCCATCTGACTGTTTCAGCTCTCAGGGGAGTTTGTCCAAATAAGGATCTTAGCTCATAACGCACCCTTGTCATCTTTTTCTCTGCTGCCTTATTAGTGCTAGGAAAGTCCCATGTCAGAATGGCCTGCCTGGTGTGAGAGATTAGCAGGTCTGGGATTGGAGGCCTCTCACTTTGTGGGAGGCTGGAGACACGCGTTTTCACCAACATCATTCTTACTGCGCGTGCCAACAAAGGCCTTTGCTTTCTTTCCCTTTGGCTGTCTTAGGAGTGACTTCGGATCACTGGGGCTGTATCTTCTGCACCCTCCTTTTGATGCCTCTTGTAGCCATGATTCAGTCCTATAAAGGCTTCTTGGCTTTGTGTGGTGTTTTGGAACAGGTATACCTCTGGAGATCCTAAATCATCATAGCCCGATGACAGTCTTTGGATTTGGAAAAGGTTTTATATTTAAAAGAATTTTTAGAGAACTCTCACCCTAAATAAATGTCTTATTGGTACCTGGAGGAAGATCAAATTGAAAGAAGAAAAAACCCCCAATATCATGGCTAGCCTAAGAAGGCTCCCTTTACAACATGAAAGAGCAGAAATCAGATTTAGAACAAACTTAAGATCCCACCACAAACACCCCCAGCCCCAACTCCTTTTATAATGCCTGCTTAGGAAAGCTTAAGCTGTCAGGAGAATTTGCTGTTTGTCCCAGAAAGAGCAAAAACAGAAACCCAAAAAAACCCCAGAAATACGCAAATATGAGCCTAAACTCCTTCTTAGAACTACCTGAAAGCTTGTATCCTTTCTCTCCTGCTTTGAGATGTAAATCTTCCACCACCCAGAACAGTCTTCCCAAGGACAGGAGGCATCTCCTTGAAATGTAAGCCTCTGAGGGAATAACTTTGGCTCCCAGTCCAAAGAGCACGCTGCTTGAACTTCTCAGGACACTGAAACAACCACCTGGGCTTAAAGCCACAGCCTCCACAAGCCACAGGTGCAAGAAAAATCTTTAACGTCTCCCCCACAAATGCTGGTAAAAAGCTTTCGCTTTCTTATCGAGCATCTTGAGCAGATGACTGCCTTGGTCCATCTATAAGTATAATTAGGATTTTAAAAAAAGACAAAAATGAGAACCAACACTTATAGAAATTAGTGAGTTTTGTGTCTCTATATGTATACCTGACCCATGGCCAAAATCTGAAAATTTAAAAAAAGACATCAAATCTCTATTATATGTGTATGCATGAATGTATGTATATGTGATATTTTCTTACCTCCGAATGGTATTACCAAATTAATAAAGTAGAACTATTCTAAATCAGCTTAGAAAAAGTAGGCACTTATAAGTTAAGTATTCTTGAAACTCCCAGAAATACAGGCACTAACTCAAATGCTTTTCTTTTCTTTTCTTTTCTTTTTTTTTTTGAAGATTTTATTTACCCGACAGAGAAAGTATAAGCAGAGTGAGCAGCAGGGGAAGAGGGAGAAGCAGGCTCCCTGCTGATCAGAGAGCCCAGATGTGGGGTTCGATCCCAGGACCCAGGACCCAGGACCCAGGACCCAGGACCCTGGGATCATGACCTGAGCCGAAGGCAGACGCCTAGCAGACCGAGCCACCCAGGCACCCCTCAAATGCTTTTCAAGTTCCTGTGATCCAGGCTAATCTTTCTTGAATAAAACCAGTACAATAGTAATGATTTAATAAAACAAGTACATCTTCAGAGCTGTCAACATTAAATACTGTATCCATTTACATCTTATTGCACTCGAGTTTACTACTCAAATAAGCTAATATAACCGCGAGATGTTTAAGATGATAAAAGTTATATATTTGATTTTAATCAAATTGAGTCATTGTTCTGATGAATTTCATTTCAACGATAGCTGTGTTTTATAATGTGTCAGTTTAAAAATATCTTCCCAAATCTTCTTGGTAACTTGAAAACTTAAAACTTATGTTAGGTTAAAGGATAGCTATTCACTGAATATCTAGATCATTACCAAATAAGATAAAATACTGAAATGTCAACTACTAAACATAACTTCAAGTTTATTTACTTTTGGCTTCTCAATTTTACAGAAAGACGAAAATATGTTAGCAAACATGTTCTTTGCCACACCGATAAACATCACTATGAGGAAACAATCTTTCGACACTATCGGACGGTGTATTCATACATTTGCTCATCTACTGCAGAATGTGGACTGTGACAGTTCCCAATTGTCCACTTAGTTTTCATTGGAAATTAAAGCTACTGAGAGTTAAGAATTCTAATCAATATATGTAAATGAACTCTAAGAACAATAAGAATGAAAGAAAAAAAACACACCTCGGTATGCAAAGTAAACAAGGAAAGTGGAAGATGTGTTTTCCTTAAAAAAAAAAAAAAAAAAGCGAGTTTGCCCTAAAGTAGGTTAGAGGTCAATTAAAGCCTATTCCAGAAGGAGAAAGTAGAAAATGGACAAAAACCTGAACAGATATAGAAAATTGGAAAGGATCTGTGAAAAAAGGGGAAAAAAAGAGAAAGAGGAAGAATCTTATCTCGTGAGGTCGAGCTGGCTAAGATTGAATGGATTTATTTATAAGGTTTTTTAAAAAATGAGCTCAATAGCGTACTGATGTAGAAATAGAGTTTGGCTTTCTTTCCCCGCTAAAACAGTAAAATTGAAAATCAAGAGCTGTAGAAGTTCTCTGCCTTCCCCTTCTCTACCTGAAAGAAGTAAGGCGTCAATTTCCCTCTGAGGATGTTTCCTACCACTTACCTCTCAGACCCCACCCCGATACCAAGAAGAAAAAGTGACTCTATGAAAGATATGGCGAGGCAAGATGAGTTTTCATAAAAATATCTCACTGAAATAGTCCTTATCTTCTATTAGTTGCAGCTACATATGTCTTGGTCACTTCCCCACAACCCATCTATCCTCCCTTGAAGTCTAATCCCCTTTTCCTTTGTTAAGAAGGGTATATAAGCCCCCAAAGTCTAGCTACTTCTTCGAGTTTGATAACTTTTCTGTGAACTCCTGTATACACAAATATCTTTTGTTTTATAAAGGAATAATAAAAATTGTATGCCTTTACTCTAGTTAATCTGCCTTTTGTTATTCTAATTCACAGCCCCCCCGAACTGAATCTAAGAGTATAGAGGAAAATATTTTCCTCTCCAACTGCCCCCTTGCATAATCTTTCATACCCAGAGTAAAAGAGTACATTTGTTAGTTCACTGGTCAGCTATGTGTATAGCTTGTGATGTGGACCAGAACGAGGTCAACTGTTTGGTATCGGAAGCTGCCTGAACTTGGATCTTTATGGCCCCAAAGCCTTAGAAAACACTAGTGGAAATAGTGCAACCTGTAAATTAAGAAACTGTAATTATGCTGAATTTAAATTTTCCAACATCTTCGGTGTTAGAGATTTAGATATTTCTGTTAAATTCCTTATGCTGAGACTCATAGATCAATTAGAAAATTTAAAACTTATACCATAGAGGCATCTGGATGTGAAAACATGATACTTGAACCATAAGACACGGAACCAAGATTCCATTCTTAACTCTGACTCTTCCTAACTATGTGATATGGCGCAACTCTCAATTTATTTCCTTATGGGGAAAAGAGGAATAAGAATATTTCCTTATGGGGAAAGGAGGAAAAAGAACTTTCCTATGTTACAAAATGACAGTAAGGATCAAATGAGATGTATGCATGTATATATTTGTAATCAAGTACTAAATAGAACTTTGTTTTTAATATAGAGAGGAAAGGCATTCTAGGCTTGTTGATTCTTTCCATGCTTATTAAATTTAACTCAAGAATTAAAATAACAACAATAATAAGGCAAGTGGGTCCTAATAACGCATGGTCAGACATTTAAAAAAAGTCTGAGAACTCAAATGAGAGATAGACTCTGCCCGAGTCCATGTACCTTCCTTAACCACCTCGCCAGGCACCGTCCTTTCTCATTTTAGATGAAAATCTCCTGAGCAATTTCTAAAGCGTTGGGCGGGGGGCTTTCTATGGCAGGCTTATCAGAGAAAAGTCAGCCCAGACAGAATAACAAAGCAATTGCTTTCCTAACATCTAGGGCTTCATCAACTACTGTTTAGGGGAAGAACTAAAACAATAGAAACCTGCTGAGAAATTTGCTAAACTCTTTAGGGTTTTTCTGAAAAAGCTAACCAACTTTAGTGGAGGATTTCATTTCCCTATTACCTAGTACTATTTTTCCGGTTTAATATCGTATATCTTTATAAAACTCCGCGAGGAATCTTTTAAAATGGTTATAAATGTATTGCATTTGGCCAGACCAGTGCGGAGTGGTTATTGTTCTCTGAAATAACTGGCCTGATGCAGTTCTCACCAAAAAAGGCTGATTTGATGAGTCAAAGATAGTAACCTGAGAAGCAGGAGAGACTGCCCGGGGAAGGTCCCTTTTCTCTTGTCACTGCCAGCCACAATGATCAGTGTTACCCACGGACTCTGTTTCAATGTTGAAGCAAAGAACCAAAGGGAAAGAAATCAGAACCACAGACGCAATGGAAAATTTTCTATTTTCTTGCATTTTGTTTGTTACAGTATACTTTCTGTTTACAACTCCTAAGGACTAGTTAACACGTCGGCAAGCTAGTCCCTGGCTTGGAATTATATACAGAACCAGAATCACGTACTTTGTAACTTTGCACAGTATATTTGCAGGTTTGGAAACAGAGAGTCTATAAAATTTTCTGCTAAGGACAACGAAACTGGACGTTCAGGCACAAAAAAAAGAGCAAAAGAATTATTCAGTAATTGCCCAGGTGAAAGATCAATCTGAGTAAATCAGGATAGTAGTTTTTTTCCAAGCTCTTGTTTTCGTTAAAAGATGTGTTTTGTAATTTTTATTTCATATTAATTTTTGTTGTCTCCATTTAGCTTTTATATATGGCCACTAAATGAATTTTTGGGGGGTCATTTTGGCCATTTGGGCTTTTTTTTTTTTAATCATGGCTGATCAAGTACATAATCGATCAAGTGAACAGGATTACTCCTTGATCCCCTTCCCCATGGAGATGTGCATCTTTTTGTCCATTTCATCCAGGTAGGATTTTTAAAATATCACCAAATGAGTCACTTCAGCTGTGTTCTGAGACACAGTGCTGTTTAGATGAGAAATTATATTATGAAGTTTAGGGAGCAGGTGAAAACAGGATGCACTGGGACACCTGGGTGGCTCAGTCGGTTAAGCTGCTGCCTTCTGCTCAGGTCATGATCCCAGAGTCCCAGGATCGAGTCCCACATCAAGCTCCCTGCTAGGCAGGGAGCCTGCTTCTCCCTCTCCCTCTGCCGCTCCCTCTGCTTGTTCTCTCTCTCAAATAAATAAATAAAATATTTTTTAAAAAAAGAAAAAAAAGAAAATAGGATACATAATATCAAAAATTCATATGAATGTGAATTGGAATGTGTATGGAAGAAATACACTGAAATAGTAAAAATATTGAAAATGATCTTCTCTAGTGGGGCAATTATGGGTTATTTATAGTCCTTGGTAGCTTCCAAACGTTCTGCAATAAACATATATTACTTTTATCATCATAAAAAGAAGTCAATTTTATAAGGGATGCCTATAAATAAGCTTCTTAAGGGCAAGAACCACTTCTATTCATCTTTGAATTCTTCACGGTGCAGTTTAATTGGAGAAGTGTTTTATTATTGTAAAAGCCACTTGATTACAACCCAGCATTTGCCACAAACAGGCAATTAAAAAATATATTGCAAAATAAGGTGATTGTTTATCAACACCTAAAAAATCCTCTCTGCACTTCCCCTTCCATTATTCTGTTATTTCCCTGCAAACACCTTTAAAAGTTCTTCTTTTAATATCAAACGATGGATTTATAACCATAGAATCTCAGGACTGGAAGGGACCTTCAAGATCATCCATCCCAACATCATCTGGAATTACCAGCTGAAGCCCGAAATCCTCCAACAGTGGGCAATCCACTACCTTTCAAGGCAATTCATCCTTGCAACTTCAGCAAAGTTAACAGCAAATTTTTTTTTGTATATTTCTTAAACAATTTTTTTTTTTTCCCTGACAGAGAATAAAGATGCCTGGGATGGATTTCGTTTCATTATTAGTAACAAGGACTCTACGGTACCAAACCAGCTGAGGGATGCAAATTACCATATGGCTAAACATCGCAGCTGCCAATAAAGCATTGTCGTGGTTGTAATTGTGTCTATGTGAAATGCATCACCCTTCGGGGGCGCTTGGTCTTTCCACCGATGTCTAAAGAAGGTGCGATCCCCCATTTTAAGTCACAAAATCACTTTCGTTATTTAATTTTCAGCAAAGAAGAAATAATTCACCTGCAAGCATGAAAGGTAGCTGCTCTTAGCCTCTCGGGAGGCCAGTGGCTCCCGAGTTTGGTATGTTCCGAGGTATGAATGGGTGCCCTGAGAGAGCCTTGCCCAGTGAGTGGTCTGTCAAGCAGAGCTCATCCAGACCCTTGTTTGTCCTTCTCTGTGGGCCTTAGAACCTTCCACTGAGCTTCCTCGTTTCTCTGTTCTAATGGGCCGACAGTCACTAGTCTGGAGCCTTACGTGATTTTTAGGGCCTGATGAGCCAGAAAAGAGGCTCTGGCTCACAGTAAAAATCCAAAGCTTCCCCACCTCCTTCTAGATACCTAATTTAACACACAGAAGGACTCTTAATTACCTCCATTTGGGTAGAATGGTGATGGTGATGTTGCTACCAGAAGTCACTTGGAGTAGAGTTTGTTTTCAAAATGAAGCAGCAAGAGAGCTCTTTCTACCTTGGGTAGAAAAGCTAGGTTTTAATTAGAACACGGTCTGCAACTTATTATTACTTTTTTGTTTATGCTACCGCCGTGTTACCAGAAACACTTCAAACACTTCTCGTTCATAGTGTTGGCTAAAAACACAATGGATCTAACCCCCCCCCCCCTTACCCTTCTCCCCACCACAGGCTCAAAAACTTCTTGAATGAAAATTGTGTTTAATGAGACAACTGCCTAGCCCCGGGAGGTGCAGTTCTAAGAAATTTGGGCTGTGACAGTCCAAAGCATCCTAAGGGTTGCGAGTAAGTGAAAATAGAGGGGTGAATACAACTGTTTGAGCACAAGGCCAGAGAAAAAGACCTGTTTAAAATAGTTCTTGGGTCCATGCACTTTCTTTTTGCCTCAGAAGTTCTCATATTTCAGAGTTTCTCTTCTTTTCTTTTCTTTTTTTTAAAGATTTTATTTATTTATCCGACAGAGAGAGAGAGACAGCCAGTGAGAGAGGGAACACAAGCAGGGGGAGTGGGAGAGGAAGAAGCAGGCTCATAGCAGAGGAGCCTGATGTGGGGCTCGATCCCACAACGCCGGGATCACGCCCTGAGCCGAAGGCAGACGCCTAACCGCTGTGCCACCCAGGCACCCCAGAGTTTATTTTCTTGAAAAATAAAGGATTTGCTCTGAAATCTTTCAGGATGTGTGTCTGTAGCAGGGTTACCAACCAGTTTTTCAACACGGTTCATCGGCGAAGCTAAGTGCTACTACTACCGTCCAGGTCTGGAGGGTACTGGCAGAGATTTTCTAGGTGGATGTGTTCTCCAAAATATTTATTTCTCCAAAATAAAAACAAAAACAAATCAAAAACAAACAAACAATAAAAAAAAACAACAACCCAAAAAACAGTGAAAAAGAGTAAAAAAAGAAGAAGAAAAGAGTAAAGGCAAAATTCTGGGAGCATCGGTGCCTGAAAAAACTAAACCCAAGGTTGCAAAACCAAATGTCAGGCAGGTCAACTGAAAATAAATCTATCAGGGCCTCAGCCTCCTGATGCAATGCTGTGGCCGAGTAATTAACTTTCATACCACTTAATTCCGCAAGGATTTGTTGGACACCTCTAGTATGTCCTCAACACTGGGCCAGGCCCTGATGAATCATAGAGCTAATCTGATCCCCATGACTCTTGGGGGAGAAAATTGCTTTTTTACATCCTGACTCGGTTTTCATGTCTCAGCTGGATAAATGTCTCTGATGAGTGAAATAATTATAGGGAGCACATACAAAAATGTAGATTTATGCATTAAAAAACATACTATATATACTGATATTTCTTGGTTACGTAGTGCAATTGACTTGATACTTATCAGAATTTAGTCCAATTTTCCACCTTTTTCAAGAAGAAGCCGTGGTAAACATAGCATGGGAGGGAGAATGATTGCTCACCCTACTCCCAGATAATAATCAAAAACAAAAGCAATTCCTGTGTGTATCCTTTTGGCCTCACATACGCCAGAGGATGTGACTCAAGTTCAGGAAGGTGCTGTCCACAGACCCAAGTATGTTATGGTGGGTCTTCCGTTGTGCATATGGGCCGTCGGCATTCATGCCCTGAATATAACATATAATTCCCAGAGACATCCTTGCAGTCAGTTGAGATAACCTTTTCCTCTAGCAGCTGTGCACGGGACTGGGCACGGGCCTGGGGATCCATTCTAAGCCAGACTACCCGGGGAGAGGTTCTTTAGCACATGGTATGTATCCAATCATATGAAGTTGACTGAGCTGAAGGGAAAAGAAGCTTCTATTTTGTTTGCGCAAGAGTACATTCTGGCCCTCTCCTCCTGGCCTCAAAAATACGTTTATCTGCTTCTGCGCTTGTCTCCTAGTATAACAATCAAGGAGTAAAGCATCTTCTTCTACTGGTAGGAGTGCTTAGGAAATTTACGTAAATAGTAATTTTTTTTTTTTACAAACATACCAGGATAACAGATTCAAATACTTATCTCCTTGACTACATCATATCCTCTATGTACTTTAATACAATAAGACTGTTTTTCTTGTTGAATTGGCTCTTTACAATTAGTTCCAAAGGTACTAATTTGAGAGAAACTAAAAGAAGTCTCCAAGTCACCAAAATAATTATGTTAGCATCAAATAATTGATCATCTGGGTGGGTCAGACATTATGCTAGGCCTTTTAGGGATCTTTTCCACCTTATCTTCCCAAGATTTCGGCAAGGCAAGGGTCACTACTCCAATTATAGAGAGCACTTCGCATCTATCCTAAGGTTAGGCAGTGACTCCCTGAGAATAAGGAAGGAAACAACATTGGTGCCTTCAAAACACTTGTACATATTGACCCTTGATTCCTGCGTCGTCTTCTGATAACCACCGGCACAGCCCACCAAGAAGTACCGAGGATACGAAATCCAAGATCGGAAACTGTAGAGTGAAGTCCCAACAGTGGTGCTGAACGGTGATGGGCAGGCAGAGATCAGAACAAGATGGACAAGCATCCTTCCCTGAGAACAGAATGGGTGTCTTTGCGTTCTGACGTTCTGATCTTTCTCGATGTGACCACGAGTGAGAGTAACTACTCCTGCTTCGTAGGTAGTATCAATGATATCAATAGAACACTCTGACCCTAACAGGTACTGAAATAATGCAGATCCACTATTATCTACTTCAAAAATCACAGAGACTGACTCAAGAATGGTCCCTCAAGTCATCACACTCTAATCCCTATTCATCTCCATAAGGCACAATTCAAAAACTTGAGAGCACATCAGAATCACCCAGAGGGCTGATTAAAACACAAGCTGGCCCACGCCCCTGAGCTTCTGGTTCAGTAGGTCTGTCGTGGGGCCCAAGAACTTGCATTTTTAACAAGTTCCCAGGTGATGCTGATAATGCTGACCCAGGAACTACATTTTGAGGTCCCTCTAGGTATATACAATTTACCTGTATTTAGAACATCCAAAGTCAGAAATTAAAAAAAAATAATGAAGGAAAACAGAGAAGTCTTTCAATCAGGCTCCAAACACGATTTTTTGGAAGAGTCTTGAAACACTAATCTCTTAAATATTAAAGTGGTGGTGATGACAACATTTTGGATGAGCCAAAGGTTGGCTGTATTTTCCACGGATAATATTTGCCAACTATTGTTAAATGAAAGCTTTTTACAGACATGTGGAGAACTATTATGAGCTATTAATTTAAATGTTTACCTTCTACTACTTAATATCTTTGACTATCTTCAGTCCTAGGATCCCACGATTTTGGTTCTTCACCAGGAAGAAGCCTCTTTAGAAGAAGCCTCCCTGTCATGCCTGCCCTGGGCCAGGTGCTTGCCATCACCTTCAACTTTGAAGTGTCATTCTCACCCAGAGATCTCTGGGGCATCTAAGGCTCCTCCCCTCCACCCATTGTCTTTCCACTTCTGCCTCCTTACTTCACAGATCATAAGATTAAGAGACCATCACTGAACAATTCATGGGATCTTTAAACCATTTCCTGGGGGGGGGGGGTCCCAAATGGTATAATGATCCCTCTTTTCAATGGTCTCATTTGCTCCCACATTTCATTTCATGTGTTATGATCGCAATTTCAAGAGAAAAATCGCTTCAACATTCCCAGTCTTCCATGAATTCCTCTGATTTTGCTTTGGCAAAGCACTTGCTCAAGTAGAACTTCCAGGCAATAAACACTGTTGCATATTTTATCACGAGATTGAATTCTTCATTATTTAGTAATGTTTGCATGGGGTGTTGAAATAAATGGAAACCAAATTAATCACACTGTGTGTTCTTACATAGGACTTTAAAAAATAGCGTGAAATACGTCTTCCAAAAATCACCGAGTTTCATGATACTGAAAAAGGAGATGAGAGCTTTAATTTAAAAAATCTCCCCTCTCTTGCAGAAGAGAATAAGGAAAAGTAAGATAAAAGCAATGAAATTAGTGAGTGGCGGATTGAAACTATTCATCATAAAATATTTGGGTGAAATAATAGAAGGCTCCATTGGCCCGACTCGAAACAGGGTCTGGGATTAAAACAAAACAAAACAAAAATCAGGGCACAATGGAAAAGAAAGTGCTGCAAGTTAATTAGCCAGCAGGATACTTTTCATTTGGGGGTAGACTGTGGTGCTGCAAGAAACCATGGGTCTCCAGAAAGCTCCCTTCTAATGGAGCCCAACAATTAGAATCACGAGCCGCCTTTGTACCCTGCTACACAACCTCATGCCTTTAAAATAGATCTGTCACTAATGACTGAAGGCTGCATGCAATTTACCTCACTTCTCAACCATCTGCTAAGGATTCTTAGTTCGGACTCCCGGTTGAAAGGGACCCGTAACGAGTTTTCCGAGGAGACCCCCCTCTCTTTAAAAATCCTTTAGACTCCAATGTTTAGAGAAATGCTTCTGATCCACAGAAACCAGATTGTGTTCCCCAACAGATGCTGCATGCCTGGCTTTTCAGGGTTCAGTGGCACCAAATTCTCTACAAGGGAGTTTGTCCTCCAGGGGATGGAAATAGAGGCAGGCGGGCTTGAGGAATGCAAGGATAAAATGGTGCACGTTTCATTTGTTCTGGGATTTCTAAAATCTCATTTGGCTCTTAGCTCTGGAATGGCAGAGCACAAAGACAGTCACCAACCCTCCCGGAATCAAATACTTAGTAGGGAAGGAAAGGCAGGGGGTACCGGAAGGGACCTGAAGAGATCATCAAGCCCGGCCTTAGAGCAAGTACAAAAAAACAAAACAAAAAAGCCTCCCAAAAATCTATCTTTTCAGATCAACTTCTGTCTCAGCAAACATAAGAAGTCCAATGAATCAAAGTTGCATTGCCTGCTCCCTGACGGAGTGTGTCTTCACTCGCCCTGGCGAAGTGGAAATGGAACTTACAAGCAGATTGAAAGCTGGGCCTTCAGTCTAACCTCATTGATGCTCTCAGGGGCACATTTGAGGCAGTATCATAACGTTTGGTCAAAACTGATTTTTACTCCTTTTTTTTTTTTTTCAAGTTCGAAAAAATTATAATCCAGTAGCTGGCAAGGGACATCATAGACTCTTACACGTGTTATTATTGGCAAGAATGGAAACTCAGAAATTTAAAAAATGAGATTTTTTTTCTTTGCCAATTATGTTTATTTGACAAAAATGTACTCTATATGCTTTTAATAAAAATGATTTTCCCATTTACTCCAGATTTTTCATAGTCACTTCATTAATGTGTATCAGGCACCTGCTATCCACCAGATCGAGAGAAAGGAAAGATGGTCTAGAGTTGGAATTAAATTTTGGCAATTAAGTAGCCTCTTGAGGAAACTATGGTGCCTTAAAAAAAAAAAAAAAAAACCAAAACAACTGCTTTTACATTTTTTGAGACAAAAAGGTAAATGTGGCAAAGAATAAAAATAATTTCTGAAAAATGGAAAAAGTTGAATATTTCCCATCATACGGTAGCACACCAGAAAAAGGCAAAAGGCAATGTCCTAGCAGGACAAAGAGAAGACAATAGAAGACACCGATAGGCTAAGATAAGGCATCTCCCACTGTCTTCTAGACAACAAGACTTGGATTTCAAACAGTCACCCTGACGTCAGTATTGAAACTGAACTCATCATGTTTTCACCAAACCCATCTTAACCTTTCTATGCTCATTAATATTATCCCCTTTCATTGGTGATTTGCTCTAGAAACTGCTGTCAAATCTGACTTCCTTCTCTCATATTTTCTTCATATGAATCTCTCCCTAAATTGCGCTGACTCACAACGTAGTTTGTCATTGTCTATTTCTCCTGCCTACTGACAGCAATCATATGGAGATGCTCCATACTTTGCCTCTGGGCTCATTAGCAGCAGGGTTTCTTCACTTCCTTCTCTTTCTTCTCCACTGCGTTTTGCACAAAAGCCAGATCGTCTCCTTGGTACACTGTTTTGTTCTATTGACCACCTGAATCAGATCCTTTGAAGGCTTCTCCTGAAGCTTCTCCTGCCCAAGCTTTCTTATGGTCAGTGGACATTTGAGGCAGTGATAAAAAAGACTGTGAAAGGAATGAAATTATTTCTGGAGGTCCCTTCCCATCTTCCCTCCCCTTCGCAGGAGTGAAAGGAAGTTGACGTGATGGCTGTACCATCCACCTGACAGTGACCAGACATGTGGTGCTCCGTGTCTGTGCTTAAGTGGGGGATACTAAGAAGACTCTTAACAAATCATTATAAGGTTGGAGAGGAAGAGAAGGGCATTCTAGAAAAGGCTTATAAGGTGCAGGATGGTGGTCTCAGACATAAGCAACTGAGGTGCCTACTAAGCACAGGAAGTAGAAACAGTCACTTGGCTCTAAATCCAGGGTAATGGACAAGAGGGGAATGGGAACATGACATTCTTGGTGAGAGAAGGGGTCGGAGATGGGGGCAGAGGTCAGATTACTTGAAATCCTTGCTAGCATGACGATTCTTTTGGTTTACTATGTGACTGTCTTTTTGGAGGCAAGAGGTGTGGAGAATTTGTGGGAGTCTTCCAAAATTATCTTCTGTATCTCAGAGCAGACAGGTGCCCCCATGAATAAAGGACACCTCCTGCCAGGCTGTATATTAGGAAATGCAGGATTTAGCCAGAGAAGTGTGGAAGAGTAACAGGACAGCGAACTATAAAAATTGGAATATCTGGGAGAAAATGCTCTCTCTCTCATCTCCCCAGTCAACATACACACACATTCAAATACAGTTGCAGCTCCCTTGGATCATGCTACCTCACTGTCACCCAGATATGAAAGGAGTATGGACCATTTGTAAGGCAGGGGACTGAAGGAAGACACCAGGACAGGCGAAGTTTCATGTTGCCTATCCTTCTCTCCCCATAGACCAAAAACTTTCCCCAAATTAGTTACTTTGCCCTTTGCTGTAAATGTATTTCATAACACCTACCTGGCTTAGAGAATTTTTTAAAGATTTTTATTTATTTATTTGACAGAGAGAGAGCATGAGAGAGCACAAGCAGGGGGAGCAGTAGAGGGAGAGGGAGAAGCAGGCTCCCTGCTGAGCAGGGACCTAGGATCATGACCTGAGCTGAAGGCAGAAGCTTAACCGACAGAGCCACCCAGGTGCCCCAAGAACTTCTGATTGAGAAGAGGAATGTCTTCAAAAGCAGACACATAGACCAATGGAACAGAATAGAGACTCCAGAAATGGACCTTCAACTCTATGATCAACTAATCTTTGACAAAGCAGGAAAAAATATCCAATGGAAAGAAGACAGTCTCTTTAATAAGTGGTGCTGGAAAAATTGGACAGCTACATACAGGACAATGAAACTGGACCATTCCCTTACACCACACACAAAGATAAACTCAAAATGGATGAAAGACCTCAATGTGAGACAGGAATCCATCAAAATCCTAGAGGAGAACATAGGCAGCAACCTCTTCGATATTGGCCATAATAACTTCTTTTAAGACACGTCTCCAAAGGCAAGTGAAACAAAAGGAACAAAGAGCTTTTGGGACTTCATCAAGATTAAAAGCTTCTGCGCAGCAAAGGAAATAGTTAACAAAACAAAGAGGCGGCCCACGGAATGGGAGAAGATATTTGCAAAGGACATATCAGACAAAGGGCTAGTATCCAAAATCTATAAAGAATTTATCAAACTCAACACTCCAAAAATAAAAAATCCAGTTAAGAAATGGGCAGAAGACATGAACAGACACTTCTCCAAAGAAGACATACAAATGGCCAACAGACACATGAAAAAATGCTCAACATCACTGGCCATCAGGGAAATACAAATCAAAACCACAATGAGATACCACCTCACACCACTTAGAATGGCATAAATTAACAAAACAGGAAACAACAAGGTGAGGATGTGGAGAAAGGGGATCCCTTTTACACTGTTGGTGGGAATGCAAGCTGGTGCAGCCACTCTGGAAAACAGTGTGGAGGTTCCTCAAGATGTTAAGAATAGAGCTACCCTACGACCCAGCAATTGCACTACTGGGTATTTACCCCAAAGATACAGAGGTAGTGAGAAGAAGCAGCATGTGCACCCCAGTGTTCATAGCAGCAATGTCCACGATAGCAAACTGTGGAAGGAGCCGAGATGCCCTTCAACAGATGAATGGATGAAGAAGATGTGGTCCATATATACAATGGAATATTACTCAGCCATCAGAAAGGATGAATACCCACCATTTGCATCAACATGGATGGAACTGGAGGGGATTATGCTAAGTGAAATAAGTCAAGCAGAGAAAGACAATTAGCATATGGTTTCACTTACATGTGGAACATAAGGAATAGCATGGAGGATATTAGGAGAAGGAAGGGAAAAATGAAGGGGAAAATCAGAGAGGGAGATGAACCATGAGACACTTTGAACTCTGGGAAACAAACTGAGGGTTTCAGAGGGTGGGGGGTTGGGGGATGGGTTAGCCCTGTGATGGGTATTAAGGAGGGCACTTGTTTCAATGAGCACTGGGTGTTATATGCAAACAATGAAGCATGGAACACTACATCAAAAAATAATGAGGTACTGTATGGTGACTAACATAACATAATAAAATAAAAATAAAAATAAAGGAATAAACAGAAATATCTCAACAAAACAACGAACAAAAAAAAAAAAAGAGGAAGAGAGAGAGGAGTGTCTTTGGAGCTTTAGTTCAGCCTGTCTGTCAGCAGCTGATCCCTCCCCCTTTCCCCCATGGCTTCCTTCCTGTCTCAACAATCTAAAGAAGTTTGGGACCTCAAGCCCATTTTGCCTGGTCCTTCTCCCTGCTCATGCATTTCCTCTTGTCAGGCTCCATCCCTGCTCCTCCCTTGTGGATGAGGAAGGGACTGAGCTTGTGGTACAGAATGTCCCACAGCACGGGAACTGTCCCTTCCTAATCACAGCAGAACAGAGGGAGGTCAGGGCGGGCTGGTTCGGGCAAGCAGGGACCTCAGGGCGCAGGGGCCTCAGCCTAGACCTGTTCAGGAGGATATGGGAGCTTTTGATTTTTACCATGTGTCATTGATGTGCAAAGAATAAGCCGGGGAAACTCAAACATTGATACTCCTTATAGACAGTAGAAAGGAGTAAAGAAAACAAACCCAGAATTTGGATTGGCTTTCCAAAGGCAATGCCAATTGTGATCATTTTTCAGATCCCTTTACAGATACCTACATATATGTGTATCTAGAAATATACATATATATACATGATTTGTCATCTCTACACTTTTACATATATTATAACTATTAGGCGCCTAGTGTGAGGGATATGAAAGAGGATAAGTTGTAGTCACTGCTTTCAAGGAGCTCACCCTATGTGTGTGGAAACCAAGTGCGATGCCGAGGCGTGCCGGAGCCCGCCCACACCCACTCACACCTGCTCAGGAGAGCAGACTGTGCCGCTGCTTCTCTTCTCAACTCCCTGTTCAGTGACGTCACTTTGATAGTTTCAATTGACCATGATGAGACTATTTATATAAATCAGGATTTTTCCCCCAGAGAGCTGGTTACCAGCATCCTACTGATTATGCATATCATTAATATGATAAATTAATTTTGTTGCGAATTTTATTTGATTACAGTCTCCTAATTCTGTTCACGGTTACACACAGTCATCTGTTACTCACACAGCACCATTCTTTGTCTTAAAAGGAAGACGGAGGTGGAAAACTGTCATAGGGAACAAAAAAGGAACTCTTCATCTTAAGATTTAGGGCTCTCGATGGCCTGATCCCAGCTTTCATGCTCACTAGAACATTCAGGCTCAGTTACAGTTCTCCTTGCTACTACCCCCCTCCCCCACAGGCAAGGCATTTCTCCTTCCCTGCGTCCCCACCGAGACTGACACCTCTCACTGAGAAGTAGGATGTCTTCAGCCTCCCTGTCCTCACCCAAACCAGTCCTCAAGGCCACTGGAAGTTCTGGCACCTGCAGAAATTCCACCAGACACAGTTCTAAGCACTGTGTATCAACTGACTTAATCCTTGCAGCTACTATTCCAGGCGATTCTCAGCTCTGTGGTTAAGATGAGAAACTAGGGCCGAGAAAGACTAAGTCACTTGCATGAGGTCATGTAGCTGGCTGTTCGTGGTAGACCTGAGCTGTGAATCCACGCAGTCTGACTCCAGACTCTAAAAACTGCAGAGCTCACAGCTTCTTAGGGAGCCAGGGGTCCAACCAAGAGTGCCATCTGGAGACCACAATCATGGCTCCCTGCTTTGACTTCCAATGTTGCCTTGCATTCTTACTAATTGTTTCTGCCGTCTCGCTCCATCACCTCAAAGGCTGGGATTTTGTGTTCCTTTTCCCCAAAGATGTATCCTCCATATATTGGGAGCCTAATGAGATTTTGTTCACGGATTCAGATAACGACCTTCTTAAATTCCTCCTCATCCTTTTACATCTCCTCCCCAAAGTTACCAGAATTTTGGACCTCAATCATGTGTCGTTGGTGGACCTTACAGAGATATACCAAGTTGGATGTTTTTCCCCAAAAAACAAATAAAAATTAGGAAAAAAATATGTGAAGAGCTTTAAAGGCAATAATCCTCTGAGCTTCTAGGGTGCGACCCCTCATTTGCACGAAGAAGTGCTTTGACTCTCCTTTCCTTTAAACAATGACAAATAAAACAGGTTCAGTTTGTTCAGTTTAATGAATCCATTTCTCCCATGAGTTACAGAGACTGGGAACCTAACGGAGATTCCCTGGCACTTTACCAGGAGCTGTCTCTTAAGTATTTTCCTTGAAATTATGTTCCATATGAATTAGGTACAGATTTACAATTTACCTCCGTACCTTAGACACATGGGCACAGCTCCTTCCAGGTAAACAGATGCCATCATGAGAACTCATTCCAGTAGAATTCAATACAACAGTTTTCAGGGAGCTGAAATCGCAGGTCTGAACAGGTAACACAGGAGAGAATTTCCAAATTCAATTACATTCTTTGCTGACGTAAATACACATACCCCTAAAAGGTAGTTTCAGTTGTGGGTGTCAGATGAAACCTAAGTATATTAAGTATTGCTGATTTCTTTCTTTAACTTGCACTCATGAACATTCTGTAACATTTTAAGGTCAAAAGGTAGTTTGGGTGGTCCAACCCTTAGCTCTCGTTTGCCTGTATCCAGCCATCACCGCGTGGTCTGTAGTCCTGTCTTCTTTTGCATACAATCTACTTCCATACTTGTCTCATGCCTGATGGTCGCTGATTGTTACACTAAGCTTCGCTGCACTTTATAGGGCCATTTGATTTTAGGATACGATGATCTCGATTAAACTTTGGGAAGTGTTTGGTTTTTGTGTGTTTAATTTCCATGAATGGCATCAGATAAATAAATAATACCTAAAAAGCCAGCAGTCACACCCTCCTAGCATAGGGCTGTCCTACATAATAGTTTTTATGGTATTATATTGGTGTCCTAAAACATTTCGAATGCAGCATGGACCTTAAAGCAATAATTGAACACAGTTAGCTCACTGCAAAAGGCCTTGGCCTGCAGAGACCCCTCCTGCTGAGAGTCACCTAAAAGGGCCCCCAGGCTGAAAAAAGGCCCCCCACACAGAAGGAGCCCACTGGGCAAATGCCTCCTTGCCTAAGAGCCAATCCAAGCCTGGCAGCGAATAAACACCATTAGCAAAGCCTACTGCTGAGTGATTATGTAGCACAAGGATGCTTGAAACTGCTGGTTGGTACTGTTGTTTTATTTCTTGCTTGCCTGGGTCAAAGTGGCAACATTCCCTTGCAAAGATCAGGCAATTTCAACTTCTCAGTTGTTGCAGAGGATGAGAATAATACACAGATTTATTACATGTTGTGATTTTCCAAATCTCCAATGTGTCTATTGTATTGGATGGCATCATTGGTCAAGATAACTCAGCGAGTTAAGCCAAAAGGAATAGAGTGGAACAAAGTTCTCTCTGTTAGGATTTTCGTCCCCCAAATTCAAACCAACAACCAGACTGAGACATTTTATTCTCTACACGGGACAGGGAGTTAAACCGCATATTGTAAGAGACCAGAGATTAATTAATCCTTCCTACCATCCAGCCCTACTTTTTGGCTTAGTGCTTCTTTCTCTCCTTTCTTCCTCGAACACCGTCCCCTCTCACCTACTCCTAAAAGTCATTACAAGTGGAGATTTTTTAAATGGCAGCTGAGAGACGTAAAGGGTAAAACTTGGCTAGCAGTTTAAAAGCTACATATATTTCGTGTTTTGTAATCATAATACGATCCCTCTGGTCTTGAAACAAGACACCATGGTCCAGTGTCTTCCTTGTGAATATACCTTTCTTTTTTTTTTTTAATAATTTTTATTTTGTTATATTAGTCACCATACAGTGCATCCGCAGTTTTTGATGCAATGTTCCATGATGAATATACCTTTCTAACGCCTGACCCATCACAGCAATATGTGCAAAGCTCCACAGAACAATCTAAGATGTGAGTTTCAGTTCTGTTTCATCTCTGAGAAGAAACAAGTTTCTGAGGAAATGACCCAATAATCCCAAATTGTCGCATTCACGAGGGGCTCACTGGTGTTGGTGACGCTAACCCACTCCTGCAGGGCCAGCGCTTGAGCCTTATTCTTTCCGGGGTCGAATGCGATGAACTCTCAGTGGTAGTCGCTGACCTCTGATTCAGGCCATCTTGCAGCCGGCTTTCCGGAATGAGAGCGCCCTTCACGGCTTTGTTCTTTCCTTGTGTAGACCCTGAAAAGCCGACGAAACTTCGCCGAGGCATGGGTCCCAGGGAGGCGATGGGACTTGTTGCTAGAATGAATATTTAACTTGATTGGCTTTCTACGTCCATAATCATCAATCCTCCCCTGGAATTGTATTCACATTTTATGAACTCCCTGTCTCGCCGGCTCCTTTGATCTGCAGACATTGTCTTCCAGTGGGCATTTCCCTGCCTCCCAACTCATCAGGCCCCGAATCCATCTAAATAATGGGCTACAGAAGAACTCAGTGTTTCCCAAATAACAAAAGATGGATCTGAATGCTTCAGTGCACCGTGAAAGCTGCCCAAACCATCAATCTTGCTGGCTCTTGTAGAGGTCAAGAGACGAGAGGGCCAGCTGGCCAATCGATTAACCACAAAATTCAGTTTGGAGCTTAAGAAAAGTTACCCTGTGTTATTTATTTATTTATTTATTTATTTATTTATTTATTTATTTATTTTTCCAGCAACAAAACTCGATATTTACAGCAGGTCGTATCTAAAGACTGAAGGAGATGAGGGGAGTTACTATCACGAGCAGCAAATGCTATAATCACTGGTCATTCGCATGCGTTGCCCACAGTCAGTCCTACAGAACAGAGTTTCTGGAATCAAACTGAACACACATAGACCCTCTGGGAAAGAAAGTGCCTGGTGCCCACCTATAAAAGGGTCTGCTCATCTTTGTCCACGACCATCGTGGTTGCCTCAATATAAGTCAGAAAGAAACTTCGTATTTGGCTTCCCAGAACGAAACTTCTCTATAATTGTATGGGATCTCTATAATTGTAGTCCTAGTGCCTGTGAGCACATAAAGGAGAAACGTTGATTAATTACCGATAGCTTATGAACGAAGACAGTATCAGCAGAGAAGACCCTTGCAGAACGAATTATTTCTTTCATATACGACCCTCCGCTCTCTCTCTTAGGTCCAATTCTAGAATTCTATACACGCCTGCTCTTATTCTTCATGCAATTGGTCTGTCTTTTCTTCCATTTGTCCTTGATTGCACAGAGAGAGAGAAGGGTATCTTCTCCAACAGACTTTCCTTTTTTTTTTACAGTTTTGGTCACGTACTTTTTAAAAAATTAATTTCCATGTCCCTTATTTCCACAAGCTCAGGTATCTAATACTTTTCCACACTGCAGGATCCTGATGCTACCTGCTTAATTTTTACCACTCCTCAACGATACAGGTACATTTGTCCTCATTTTTGAAAACAGAAGTAAAAAACCAGAGCACTGACTTAATTGACATAAGTCACACCAACCACCTAACTTAATGCCTGGTCTATAACAATCAATAAGAGTTCTATGACGTTAATGATTATTATTGTCACATGACTTAACTTGCCCAAGATCATATTACCTGTGAGTGACACAGCCAAGATTTGAGCTTAGATTTATTTAACACCTATCTGCCATACTTTCTAGTCTTTTTTACATTTTTTTAAGATCTTAGTTATTTATTGGACAGAGGGAGAGAGAGGGAGCACAAGCAGGGGGAGCGGCAGGCAGAGGGAGAGGGAGAAGCAGACTCCCCGCTGATCAGAGAACCTGACATGGGGCTTGATGACCTGGGATCATAGGACCATGACCTGAGCCGAAGGCAGATGCTTAACCGACTGAGCCACCCAGGTGCCCCAGAAGTGCATTTATTCTTAAATCAGGAATGATCTAAAAGTAAAAAGATAGAGGGAGGGTATCAGAAGAAACGTTCTAAGGAAGACGTCAAGCAGTGGTGCGGTGCCCTGGGATGTTTGGAGCCATGGCAGGAGCGGGGGTGGGGGGGTGGGGGGTGAGGGAGGAAGCACTTGGTGACTCTTGGGGTTTTTGACAAAGTGTCCAAGAAGCTGGGTGGGAGAATTAGGGCCAAAAATTAAAGATAGTGGATTTCCAGGGAGGGAAACATCGTCATCTGTGTCTTCTCAGTGCTAATACTCTATACAATTTTGCGTGCTTTGCATGAATAAATCAATAGTCCTCGCAATAATCAGATGAGACAACATCAGCAGCCATAGAAATAGGAATAGCACTGAACGCAGTTTCTGGGCAGAACCAGAAGTGGGAACATTGGCACCTGGTAGGGAGGGGAATACTTTTGGGAGTATCTTTGTGACTACGGAATAGAGACTTCATGGGAGAGAGTGTGAACTTAAGATTCTGGAATCTGCCTTCTACTGTTACCAGTCTCCCCACCTCCCAGAAAGGCTCCTCTTGCCATAGTCATTCCTCAAGTCAGACATTTTAAGGAATTCCCAGAATGTTTTGAGGGATGAGCAAGGTTGTTAGCATAAGTGTATAGATACTCAAGATGACCATTCTAAATAACATTTTAGTTTAATTTCACATGATTCCTCTACCTAAAGTGTGAGAGAACATGCTTGTGTTCATCAGACTCGTCCTCTGTCACAAATGGGCAGGGATATATTACTATAAACACATTTGGTAGGTAATTAAAATAAATATTAAATGAAAAGGCATCTCAATAAGGTTGTATCCAGGGGTCAGGATGCCAAAAAAGAACATATAGGAATGGGAAGCCTGGGTGTTGTAAGTCTGAGGAAACCATTAAAAATGGACCAAGTGTTTCACTAACCAGGTACGTGAGGGTTGGAGGAGAACTGGTAGATTTGGTTGGGTCTAGAATCCAGGGTGAAACCAGAAAACGAGAGACCAAGCATTACGTTAAATAGTATGTTATAGTGGAAAGAGTCTGATTATGCCTTTGGCTTTCTAGTCCAAGATCTGGGATTGCTAAAATAGTTTTTTATTTTATTTTATTTTATTTTATTTTATTTTTATTGCTTATATATTTATTTTATTTTATAAAGCAGACACTTAACCGACTGAGCCACCCAGGCACCCCCGAGACTGTTTATATAATTTTGAAGGAAGAGGATGGACTTTTTATCTAGGGCTTTAGTTTCCCTCATCTGTAAAATTAAGGGGCTAGATTAGATGTCACTTACTAGATTGTCTCTAAAGACCATTCTACTTCTAGGGGCACCTTGGTGGCGCAGTCATTTGAGCATCTGACTTTGGTTCAGGTCATGATTTCAGGTTTCAGGGATCAAGCCCCATGTGGGGCTACCCACTCAGTGGTGAGTCTGCTTGTTCCGCTCCCTCTGCCCCTTCCCACTCTTGTTCTCTCTCTCTCCCTCTCAAATAAATAAATAAAATTTTTTAAAAATGAATAAAATCTTTTTTTAAAAAAAGACCATTCCAGTTCTAAAATCACATCACTGTGCACTAAAGTAAATCAAATTCAACGAGTATCCTATACGCAGAAAACACTGTTTTTTCAAGTCCTAATAGTAATAAGCAGGTGGTTATTAACCGCCCATTTACCCAGCCCCTTCTTTTTACTAGAGTTCATATGTACATACATCATCTCTGATCCCTTCAACAGCTCAATTTGAAAAAAGAGGTTCAGTCATGATGTAACTTGTTTAAGGTCAAAGTGGATTCAAACTCATCTTCAAAGACTTCATTCTTTCTCCTTCATCCTACAGACTAAATGCCCCCATCCATTTGTCATTAATAGACTTGTATCTTCCGAACAGCAGAGGATCAAAACACAGAGAGGGGACGTTATCAGAAATCCAAAGAGAAAATGATGAGTAACAGAATCGTAAAGGAGGAGTCATTAAACAAATAAGGACTTAGCTTTCCAACCTCACCAAATGACTCCCACTTCCTCCCACTCAGCCTCAGCATTTCTTTATGGCCTTCGATGTCGGGCAGGGGATGGAGGGGGGAGGGAGATCAAAACAAAACAAACAACAACAAAAATCCTACTAAGCGGCATATTGCAAAGTACAAAATATGCCCACGGATATTCCATTTGAGCCTCCAGAGTAGGTATCATTACTCTCACCTAAAGGTGATGAGACCTTGGACCAGAAAAGTCAACTCTCGATCAAGGTCACAAAAACAGGACTTCAAAGAACACGATCTTCCAACTCTTCTGGTGTCCTTTACACTTTTGTAGCAACAGAAAACTGCATTTAAAGAAGATGAATGTGTACTAGATATATTTCATTGAGGACTGGTATGAGGGGAAATAAAGGATAAAGGCCAAGACCTCAAGGTCAGGATCTTTGGAAATAAGCTTCTACTCCCCACCACAATTTATCCCTTGGTAAGCCATGTGGAAATTACAGTGGCTTTTTAAAGTAGTGGAGATACCCAATGGGGTATTGCCTGGACGAGTTCAATCATGTGCCCGTAAGCGGAGAGAGTGAGTACCCAACTCCCTCTTCTCCCTGTTGAAATACAGGGAGTGCTGACAGCCCATGTGTTCACTGACACTTACCAGCAATTTCCCTGTTCTCATTGGTCGCTTTCTTTTCACATCCAAATGTTTAAGCATCATCCCTAAAGTTGGCCATAAAAGAGCCAAATAACTGTCTAGAACTTAGAATTGTTAATAAAATCATCTTTCCCCCCCTTTTTTGGAGCTGAGAAAGTACGCTGACTCAAGAGAAGACTTTAAGCAATACAACTCTCCCCCCAATTTTAATATTTAAATACTATCAATGTTAAGTATTTAACAGTGGTACAGAATCTTCAGGATATTTTGTTCCTTTTTAAATAAATAAGCCTTTGTTTTAAAATGTTCTTTGTTTCTTACTAAACCCAAGTAGATTCTCCTTGGATCACCTATTATGTAAAATGAGCGCTTCTAAATGAAGTGGAGAAAGAAGGGTTCTTCTCACCGGCTTGGTACCATGACTGATGGTGATCGATCTATAACCACAACCTTCTTATCAGAAAAGTCAATTAAAAACAATCCACCAAAAATGTAAATGTGACAAATTACAAAATGTAGGGGAAAAAAACAGACCCACTTGGGTCCAAGGAAAAGTGATTAGAAATGGATTATCTGAAAGAAAAGAAGCATTAGGTCAAGACAGTGTGCCCTTCCATCCACTATGTCTCACAGTGGAAGAATTCTATTGTTTCTAAAAAAGATAACTGAATAGAAGCAAAGATAAGCCTATCGATCGGAGTCAAACTAAAACAGCTTGCAGGGAAATAGCTGCTTGCGTGTCTATAAACACAAATGCCTCCAAGTGTTGGTGACTTCTGTAAAGACCTACTGAGGGCAAAGAGACAGGTTATAAAAGATTCCTAAAAGACTAGCTCCAATACAGCGAAACATTCAATAGTGTGTTGATCAACAAAGCAAAATTTCTAAAATTATTAAAACGATACTTAACTCATCTTTTAAGATTCAGCTTATTAGAAAAAGCAAGAGCCTCGCTCTTACTGCAGCTGGGAGATCTTTCCAAAGGGTGGTGAGAACTATTTTTAAAGCAAAATAAGAAGAAAAAAAAAAGAAAATGAAAAGAGAAGAAAAAGAATTAAAGAACATGGCTAGACTCAGAAGGAGACAATTCTCTGTTCTGTGGTTTGTGTAATGGAAGGAAGAGTACGCTTTAAAAAGAATTTTACCACTGAAATTGCGAATTATTTCATGAACTAGGGATCCCTGGCAATGAGAGGTGAATGAGAGCTAAGTGTGGCACTTGTTGTTTCTTTAAATTAAACTTCAGAGTATTTTCTTTGCTGGGAAGAGTGGCATTATCCGAGGAGGTGCAGCTCACAAATATTAGGACAGGGGTTGGTACCCGCAAACACAAGTAGCAGGTTTCCAACCTTCCCTCCCTCTCTCTGACGCCTATCCCAAAGGAATTCTAGTTTTTATATTCTGTTGGGAGAGAAAAAACAAAAAAACCCAAAAGCAAACAAACAAAAAAACCAACCCCCCCAAAAAGCCACCAAAACCCAAAAAGAAACCAGAAACAAAAACAAAAAACAAAACCAAAGAAAGGAAGCAAGCAAGCAAAAACAACAAAAAAAACCCCTCAAAACAAAAAAACCCAAAACCCCCCAAGACAAAAAAAAAAAAAAAACAAAACCCAAAAACCAAAGCAAGCAAGCAAGCACACAAAACAAAAAACAAAAAAACCCAAACCCAAAAAGCAACAACAACAACAAAAACCCAAAGCAAGCAAGCAAGCAAGCAAAAAAAAAAAAAGGATGAATCAGATTAGACATGAGTAAAAGGGATTAGAATCCACTTCCTACACTGAGTGGGTTAAACATTTTCCAATTCCTCGCTCTTATTCCCTCATTTGTCTTTATGATTCTCTAAGCCTCTCGTGCCTCTGCTGTCTTTGCCTAGCATCCTTGACCCCTTGAAGCTTAGCATCTGAGGCTCTCATTCCATTCCCAACAACTTACAATATCTGCTAACTTTTACTGAGATTATGTATCAGGCATTCCGTGAAGCACTTTATAGGCACAATCTTATTTAATCCTCACCAAAACGAGATCAGATTGGTACAGTTATGATCTCTGTTTTACACGCAAGGACACTGAGGCTGCCAGAGGTGAGATGCTTCGCCTACACCCAGCAGCTGGTGGGTGATGCTGTAGCAATTGGAGCTGCCCTTCAGTTGGAGTTGGGGGCCCAGACTGTTAATGATACTGCTTCTTACGGCCTGTCCATGACTACCCACAAGAACAGCACAAGTTTTTCTTTTCCTCTGACCCCAACTTTGGCCCAACATCCATGGCACTCTCACAAATATCTCTGATAATCTCACTTCCCGTTGGTTTTGGCTCTGCTAGGTAGAGATCTACTCTGCCTTCCCCACTCTGTCACTAGGTCTTAGCACAGTGCTTTGCAGGTATCTGTGAATGAATGAATGCATGAATGAATGACTTCCTCAGTGGCTTCAACACATTGTTCGTATTCTGTCCCTGTACTTGGTTTCCCACATAATCCTTTGGAAAAGAAACTTCCAATATGGAATTGGGTAAAAACAGATATTGATAGTGTGAGCACAGAAGCCCCTCTCCCGGGTTCTCGGCACACGAAGAAGGTACTTCTTGCTATAAAGAAAACTGTATGCTAGATTGAAAATCTGTATATATGTAGGGGTTCATTAGTGACAGCTCTGAGAACAGCGTAAACAGGAAAAGTGGCGAACAGGAAAGTCATTTTCTGATGTGACTGAAAGTGGTTGGAAAAGTACATAAGAAAATTTTCTAGAGAGAATATATATACATTTTTTAGGGAAATAAGAGGGATTCAAGTTATTCAAAGAAATGCTAACAACAGATGTGGAAGTTAAGCTTACTTGCATATGTGGGGCAAAATTGCAGGAAGAATGATTTCTGGGTGATAAAAACATTGACAAGGCAGCTGTAAGTTAAGGGGGGTCAAGTAGCTGTTTGGAGGGCTTTTTTTTTTTTTTTTTTTTTTAAATTGGAGTCAAGATTTGTGCCGGGAAATACAGACTGAAAGGGTTTCTCAAGCACCAACGAAAAGAATTAACTTCAGTTGACCTCGGGTTACAAACAGACAAAGCTAGAAAGAAAAACAAGATTTATCCCTTAAAGGGAGGCAGCGCTGGGCTCTAATTACCCTGTGTCCCTGTAAATTTCTATCTCTAAGAGTGAGTATCCCCAGCGGCCCCCCACCCAGCCCCCTTGCAGGAAAGTCATTTCTTTTGCTCTAATGGTTGGCTAAGCGTGATGTGCAGGCTAAATGTGTGACTAGTCAGTCAATAAAGGGAAAAAAGGACTGAGGGATTAGGAGGCAGGGGGCTGCAATCCCCAGAGCGTTCCATACTATTGAATATGTTGAGTTTATTATTCGCTCTAAGATGGGCCAACAAGACAGCTTCCTGGAGGCTTCTGCGTTGGGTCCATATCTATTGTGAGGATTTTCAAAGTACCTAAGAGATACTGTGGCAGCTCTATGCATTGGACAAATTCATGCAGAGAAGGGAGAGAATTGGCAGTCTGCAGGCCTAGCATATATGGAGGGAGCTGGACCATAAATTCTTCCAGGCGCTTTCTAATGCCATTGACCTTTCACACTGCTTCTGGCTTCCATGGCCCTCTAACTGGGTCTCTCCTGTGGGTTCTTAACCCCTTGTGACTTGACATTATCATTATTTATGCAGACGGTGGGGTTCGCCCCTACATTGTTTGTTCTTCCAAAAAAGATTGGTGCATCTTTCTATCTACTCTAGCACAATACATGGCCCCTACTAGGAACTCAGCAATTGCTTTTTTGAATGAGTAAGTGATCCCTATAAATTGAGCTTTATGACAAAATTTCTCATGCATGGAAAGAAATGATCTTACGCAGCAGCTGCGTGTTGGACCGTGAGTGCACTGTGTTCTGCTTGGCATCTATTGAAAGATCCAGCCAAGGACAGAGCCCTAAGAGATGTGCCCTAGCGCAGTCAGGGCGAGAGCTCTGGTCTACCGCGCACATGCATCTGGGCTCTGGGACTAAGAAGAAGGCTCTAGAAGGGGCCGGTGGACACAACTTTTCTTCCTTCTCAGCGAACGCATTGATTTGCCAAATAACTGTGGAAATTCCGTTTTACCTATTTCACTTCACTTTTGAAGAAATGGGAGCCCGGAGTCGTTACTTCCAGTGACACGATTAGTGTCAACGTCAGTGTCAGAACTCAGGGATATATTCATACGCCGTTTTACATGCCACCAGTAATCATCCCGCCATTGGATATACGTGTTTTTTTAAACTGAAGTCATATTTATTATCACCAGAGAAAATTTGGAATATATAGAAGTAGAGAGAAAAGGAATAATAAAAATTGCGGGAAGGCGGGGCACCTGGGTGGCCCAGCGGGTTAAGCGCCAGACTCCTGGTTTCAGTTCAGGTCGGGATCTCAGGGTTCTCGGAAACGGCCAGTGAAAGAAAAGGCCAAAAACCTGCATCACGGGAACAGGGCGTCCAGCGCATAGTTTCACCTCCTCTACTAGACTTTTGGGAACTTAGCATTAGACATTTTCTAAGTACAAACTTCTTATTTTATAAAGAAGATACTGAAGCCCAGAGAGGTGATGTGCAACTTCCCTTAGTTAGGAGAGGTCTGTGGCTGTTGTATTTTTAATCAATTAATTTTAAATTAATTTAATTAATTAAAATTTTATATTAATTAATTAATTATGTTTTAATTAAAATTAGCCACCAGAGCTCACACTCGCATTGATACGACCACATACAGGCATCGCAGTGTTCAGCCACCACGTGGATCCCTGAACGATTGTGGTAGTCTTCTATGCCTCTGAATAGCTGCAGCCAGCCTTCCTCCAAAAGCGCTTTCTGCAGGGCACGCTTGACTCTCAGACTTGCTGCTTGCCTTCCAAGAACCGCGCCCCCTCCCCTTGAACCTCTGAATCTCACGTTTCTTGGTATGGCTTCAAAGAGCTTTATGATCTAGTCCTCGGCTTTCCGTCTCAGGGGCCACACACCTACCTTCTTCTACTTGCCTAAACTCTTCTCTGTCTCTGAGGTCTTCTCTCCCCCCTGCCTTTCACCCTGATTGTTGAGGTTTTGATCACCAGATAACTTCTAGGCGAAGCTTACTCTGCCAAATTCAATCCTCTCTCTCCTCGTATAGCCCTGTTGGCATACCTCTCCTGAAACCCTGTTCCGATCTTAATAGCTTTTACTTTTACACTCCTTTTACTATGAACTCCAATAATTGTTGACTAAATCAGTGAACGAATACGAGTCATATAATTGTCAACAAACATGCTATAAACTGATGTTAAATTTTTTTCAAACTGATGTTAAATTTTCAAAGCACATTATGAGCTCCTTTTTCTCTGTTGCAATTTTATTACATAAGGTATTTATTCAGACTTGGCATCTTGTATGTATGTATGTATTTATTTTCAGACTTGGCATCTTTTAAAATGACGTCTCTTGGACAATTAATAGTTTAAAGTACATTCGAAGTCCCTTTCAGCGAAACAAGGACTATCATGTGTTTTTGTCCTTGCCATGTTCACTAACACAATACTGAACATTTTTCTAGCCAGTGGAATAATATGATTCATAGGGCCTGTACTGAAATGCCCAGGTGAAGAACTAGCTTACTGTCTTTCAAACATGACTCATTATTTGTCTATTTATTAAAATGAAATGTGGAATGATGGCTTAATTTTTTCCTAGGACCATTAAAGCCCTGATAACTTTATTGATTCATCCTGTAACAGACTGACTTTGGACTGATATTGTTAGTTTGTTCCTTCTTCACCAAAAAAAAAAAAAAAAAATCTATAAATTATGAAGATCATCAATAAGTAGCAGATTGGGGGTGATAAGGAGCAATTATATGAGATATTTACAGTTATGTTCAGAGATGATAGCCAGCTGGTGTGCATTTGTATGCTCATATAATTATTAAAATACTCAAGGTAGATAAATAGCCTTTTCTTGACCCATCTGATTAAACACCAAGGTTGCAGCCCCCATGGTCCGTGAGAGATGCCTGCAGCAGGTGCCTGTCAGCTAGCCTGTAGCCACTCATACTTACCGGCCTCTGCATGTTCCCTGCTCAGTGCAGGTCCAGACTCCAGTGGATGCCTGTAGTGCTCTGGCAGGGGCACTAGCATCATGGTGGAGAAAGAACAGGTGCCTGTCAGGCCCTTCAAGACGGGTAGTGGGTACTAGCCCGCATCCCCATGAAGTGTGCCCCTCATGGCTGTTTGTGGGAACTGCAGCTCCCACGCCGTACCTATCAGGTCTTTAAGTATTCTGACTTTTACTTCTGGTTTTATATAAAAGTAATAGGGAACAATTGAAGAACTACAGTGTTATAAATTTAGACAATATTACCTAAAAAGAAAAACCGTGGTGGCAAAATTTGAGGAAAGTGGACCAAAAAAAGAAAAAGAAAAAAAGAAAAATTTGTAGGAATGTGTGTGTGTGTGTGTGTGTGTGTGTAAGTATGTGTCTTGGTCAACTCTATCTGGATGGTATGAGCAATAGTGTATTAACAATAAAATGTTGGCTAATTAGCTCTGATCCTGGGATTTCCCATAAAAGTTCACATTTAGAGAGTTATTAGATAGTACAGAGGGGATGTGGGAATGGAGACGAGGAAGATGAAAGCTATTAGTTTTCCTTTCTTGCCATGGTCTCGAAGCACCTAACTTTCCAAAATTCATTCAAATGCTATGATTCAAAAGCATTAATAAATACTAATGTAAAAAAAAACAGTAAAGATCTCTGTAAGAGGGGACTCTACCATCTCTGAAAGTATCTCATTTGAGAGTAACTATGTTTTTAAATATTTATTTATTTTAAAGAGAGAGAGTGAGGGGAGGGGCAGAGGGGAAGGGAGAGAGGGAACCCTTAAGCAGACTCCCTGCTGAGCACGGAGGCGCAGTGCAGGGCTGATCTCCTGACCCTGAGGCCACGACCCTGAGACGAAACCAAGAGCCACCCAGGTGTCCCTAGAGTGAATATTTATCCTGAAAGTCTTTTATCCAGCGTAAATTTTTCATGGTCTTAAAATACCATCTCAACTTTTCTTTTCAGTTTTCATCCAACTCTGTGGTTCTAAGCAGGAAGTATTATTTCTTGTATTATGTTCATGCTGTACTTGAAGTTACTAAATTAGATGCATCACAATTTCCTTCCAATAATTATTTAATTGAAAGCTAGTTGTTATTTTTTGCAGTATATTAAGCCTTCATGTATTCATACCAGTAGCTTGATGAGAATAGCAGGTCCTCACTATTAAAACATAGAACAATACAAAATGAGAATAAACACAAAAATAAAAAGGGACAAGACCCAGTCTTCCAAGGGGAGCTTCAGGAAATCTAGAAATCAAGCAGCATGGCAACAAGACTCAAAGCTCAAAATTTTCTATACGGCAGAACTCTAATGCTCCTCATTTATTTCAGCCTCTAGGCTCTTGTAGATAATACATGAGACCAGAAAAAAATGAATTAATTGGCATGTGAATTTGCAGGAAAAAAATACACACACTATTCCATCCAGGAAGCTAGTCAATTCTAAATGCTCATACTGAGGTTCAGCAACAAACAGGAGCAGAAACAAGGAACTCTGGGAAGGGTAGATGCAATTTTACCCTAGGCTATTTTATTTAACCTATCTGGTAGTTTAAGAGATTCGGTAATTTTAAATTAGTTGATTAGATTACTGACTATTGGAAGGGCACAGGTGCTTACTTGAAGCTAGATACAGAAAAAGGTTAGTTTGAAGACAGCTCCTCTAAGCCCTTCTGCAGAACACAACACATAGTAAAAGCTCCTTCTTTAAAGTCAACGGCTGTATTAGTGTAACGGGCGGTTTTAGAAGGACTTGTTTTGGGGCGCCTGGGTGGCTCAGTGGGCTGAACATCCAACTCTTGATTTCAGCTCAGGTCATGGTCTCAGGGTTGTGAGATTAGTCCGACGTTGGGCTCCTTGCTCAGCAGGGAGTCGGCTGGAGATTCCCTCTCTCCCTCTCCCTCTGCTCCTCCCCCAGCTCACTGGAGGTCTCTCTCTCTCAAATAAATAAATCTTTAAAAAAAAAAAAAGAAGGCACTTGTTTTTTTTCCCCCTTACATAGACTGTAGTTGAAATTAGATCAGAAGACAGGTCTTTTGCAAACCAGTCTTCCATAACATGTAAATTTCTTGTTTATACCAGACTTTCTTTTAAGAGAGTTTTTAGATAAGGTATTTTTTTTTTTTTAACACAATTATGTGACGAGTTGAGTCAGCTTCAAGGGTAGGCGCCTCATAGACATCATCCATTATATTCTTCCATTACCTACCGATCAGAGCCAGAATTCTGAGAAGGTTCTATTTCACTGAGAAAGGAAACATGTAAAATGGTCATTGAGTTCCTAAGGGTTAATGGTAGAGCTCTGCCTTCAAAAGTTCCATGATCCTGCGTCCCTTGTCATCACCTTCTTTTTAGAGCTAGGAAAAAATCTGCTGGGATGTATTGTCTATTACCATCTAGACACAGACTTCATGCTGGGCTGTGTTTTGCCTATATGAATAGAACACCTGGCTTTTCTTTATTTCTTGGATAAGTCTTACAGTGGGGCCAAAGACACAAAAAGAAACGAGCAGGGAAGTAGAATGTATTCTACATTCAAATGAAGGGCCGAGAACAGAGAACTCTCACTTTTTATTGTATTGTGCTCTTGGAAATGATTTGGGAGCAGACTCAGGGAAAAACAGGTTCCCCCCCAACCCCCCCACCCCGACACCGCAGTTACCCACTTTTCTTCACAGGCTGGCAGAACAAAATGCTGACCGAGATTATAAACGGATCTACAGAAACTGATGAATCAGGCCCTGAGACTAAAAAATGAGTAGACCTAGCTAGCAAAAAGTGAAATAGAGGTAATTTTCAAGCATCAAGTGTTCCAAGTTGAAAGACATTCAGGTTCACTGATGTGTGCTTTCAAATTGTAAACTTTGACAGGTAGTTAAAAGCCCATCCCGGAAAGTGTTTCAACGGGTCACCACAGTGATTCTTAATGCTCGTAGCCTGGACCTGGTAATGACCCACAGCTCACTTGAGTTAAATGTTAAATATTTAGTCACTTTCATCTGTGAAGACGGAACCTGCTTTTTCATCAGCTCTGTAAGAAAGGAGACAGCCGTATACAGATAAACAGTCGCCGAAGCGTTATTAATTCACATGAGCAATAAGCCAAATATATTGTCTGACTCACTTTAGGTCATGTTTTGTAACGATTTTCATTCATTAATTCTGTGTGTTTCTTGAGTACCATCTATGTGTCCAGCACTCTTCCAAGGGCTGGAATTATGGTCATAAACAGGCAGATCAAGTCTTCCTCTCGCGGAGCTTGTCTTGTATTTCGAGGGTAGGAGGTGGCAGGAGATGGGCAAAAGACAAATCAGTAAAATGGCAGAGAGCGGTAAACAGTTTGCATTTAGTTAACATAAGGTGACCCTGGACTGAGATCTGAGAAGGCCATTCTGAGGGTGTGATGTTGAATCTGAGTCTTAAACGACAGATGTCAGCCTTCTGAAGATCTTGGAGGACAGTGTTCCAGTTATAGAAAGTAGCAAGTGCAAAGGCCCTGAGGCCTGAGGTTGGGCATAGTAGGGGAACAGCAAGAAATAAATTTTCAGTGATTTTGGAGTATAGTGGACGAGTGGGTGAGGGACAGGGAATGAGATCAAAGAGGGGCCAGGATAAGAAGTTTAGATTTTGTTTTAAATGTAGTAAGAAGCTGTTGGAAACTTTAAATAAGAGAGTAACATAATCTAATGTACATTTTAAAGAGATCATCTGGGCTGTTCTATGAAGGATTCATCGGAGGGGGCAAATGTAAAATCAAGAGGATGCGTTTGGAAACCACTGCTAAATGAGGCTCAGGCTAAGGAGGAGAGGGACAGATAGAGGAGGATTCTGGGAATATTTGGACTTAGATGTTATAGGATATGTTGATGGATTAGATGTGGGGGTGGGAAGACGGTGAGGGAAGGAGAGGAAGATCTCCCAGCTATGTGACTTGAGGAATTGGGTTGATGGCAGCGGTATTTACCCAGATGACAGGACCAGCAGAAGAGCTGGTGGGCGGAAAAGACTGGAGTTGTGTTTTGACTGTGCTAAATGGAGATGGGTGCCTCACACGCCCATGAGCCTGGCATCCTCGGAGACAGGAACTGGAACGGAGTGTGGGGAGCCATCAGTAGATAAACGGTACTTGAAGCCATTTAGGTGCAATTAGGGAGAGAATGAGGCCCTGGAACCCTTGGACATTTGGAAGTCAAATAGAGGAGAGAGAGACAAGAACACTGACAATGAATAGCCAGTGAAGTAGAAAGAAAACTGGGAGAGAGATTTCATTTAACGAAAATCAGAGAATTGCTTAGGGGAGGATGCGCCTGAGCCTTGCCTCCCCTTAGCGGCATGGGGGTGGGGCGTGGGGAGGGGCAAACGCCAACTCCACAGTAAAGGTAAGTAAATGCTTCCTGGTCATGCTAATCATGTGAATGAGCTTCACCTCACAGATAATATCTTTATTTGCTCCTCATGGATGACTTCCGGAAGAAGGGAGAGGAAGCAGCGACATTAGGAAGCGACTTCAGTTACAACCAAGATAGAAAGAGTATGGATATCTGCACAGGACGACATCTCACCCCCACATTCATCAAGCAAACCCTGCCAGAAATAAAAGGAAAATAGACAGAAATATGTTAGTAGTGGGAGACTTTAACGCTCCTCTCTCAGCCTATGATGGATCAAGTTTTGGCTTTGAAGTCTGCAACGATTGGGATAAAAATCTCTTACTACTTTATTCTTTTTCTAGTTTTCCATGCCTGCTTTGAGAATAGGAAGTGAAAGCTGTGTAAGGTCAGAGAAAAACGGTGTGAACACGGCTCTGATGCCCCCTTTAAGTTCTCCACATGCTGAACGGCGAATATTCTATAGCTGCAGACAATCCGCGTTGACTAAGGCGCATTTACCACAGGCGACCGTGAGCACATACGTATGATGCGTGCACACCAACGAGACACTCCTGCCCCCTGATCCCTACGCCTCGTTAGGACAAAAGACAAGCAAACTCCTTTCAAAACAGCACCTTCCTGAACTTTCTGGAGCCTCTCAATCAGTACACCAGGTCCTGCTCGCGGACTCCTGCCGTGGAAAGTAAAAGCTTGAAGCTGAAACATCATCTTTCCTTTTTCCTTTCTTTTTCCTTAGTCTTTAACCAAAGAGCAATCATATTAATTATTTTAAAGGAAGTTAGTGAAAAGGAAATCTGAATAGGGATTTCTATTTCCTTTTACATTTCTAGGGAGTCGTCTATTCCGGTTTCTACTGTTTGGGTTGGAAAATTCGTGATGGGGCTGAAATGATTTCCTTTCTACAAGGATGCAAACTCGGAGTGCTCTGGGAAAGGAAGCAATGACAAATTCAAAAGCACTTTGCAGAAAGGAGTCAGGGGCCATACGTGACCAGACGCTACGTGTCATGTGGTCAGGGGGCCATGTTTTTGCTTATTATTGTGTGTGGAACAATGTGTGACAAAGAAGAGATGCCCTAGAGATGAAATGTAGGCTGCTGTGTGATTGCAGTGGAGCCCAGAGACACACTTTCTTTTTTTTTTCTTTCTTTTTTTTTTTAAGATTTTATTTATTCATTCGACAGAGATAGAGACAGCCAGCGAGAGAGGGAACACAAGCAGGGGGAGTGGGAGAGGAAGAAGCAGGCTCATAGCGGAGGAGCCTGATGTGGGGCTCGATCCCAGAACGCCGGGATCACGCCCTGAGCCGAAGGCAGACGCTTAACTGCTGTGCCACCCAGGCGCCCCAAGACACACTTTCTGAGAGATACCTCTTCTCTTTCAGCACCAAGTAACAACAAGGACATGTATTTTTCTCAGGTGCTTTTTAAAAATAAAGCCAACTCTTCTTTGTGAAAGGAAGGGAATATGAGCGAGCAAGAGTTCAAATCATGAAGACTGTAGGTCAGAACGCATTGCTGAATTCGTGCGAAATAGAAGGATGAAAAATACATTACTTTTCACTTACCGAATTTGCTTTTATGGGGAAGACAATTCTGTTGATTATACATAGGAAATAATTGTAAAATTAAATAACATAGGTCTATGAAGAAAAGATTGTTTGAGACAATTTTCCCTCTAAGGACTGCATCCAGTGAAACAATTAGTAAGGATCGAGGGACATTAGTCCTAAGTAGATTTCGCTATTCAGCTGTGATGTGATCTTTCAAGAGGTTTAAAGAAATATGTTGTCATCTGGCTGATTAGGTTCCTCTGCTGTGATTATCGGTCTCATTTGATTATTAACCTAATTGCTATCTAAATCAAGGAAAGCTATTCACTGATTGCTTCTTGATTTTTTAAAAAATATTTTGACTGGTTAATGCAATATCTTTTATTTACCTTGTGTCTTGAGCAGTGTCTGCTAGATTGTTGTTTTGATTGAACTTGGAAATGTAATTTATTAGTAAAACCATTGAAATTAGCGGTATGTTATTATTTACGGGTCAGAATGGACTGTGATGAAATTCACGGAACTCAGAAAATCAATGAATCATCAACAGGGAGTTGATTCCATGAGGGATAATTTGGACTTACTCTATTGTAGTTGAATTTCAGAGATAGAGAGGCTCTGGATAGAGTAACAATCCCTTACTTTATAGCTATAAAAACAGCGGTTTCATGTTGAACGTGCATTTATTTGGTAGGCTTCATTCTCATTGTATTTCATGTGGTACCTTATTTCATATTCACAGTAAATCAAATGGAAAAACTGAGATTCATCAAGACAAGTGATTTGCCTCTGGTCAATCTGGCGGTCTAGTTAGGCTACTCAGGGATCTGAATTTATTTTTTTTCTTTCTTAGTACGATAGTGTTCTTTCTGCTCCTGAGCACTGCCAATTGGGTTCTTTCTCAAATGGAAACCTAGTTGAGGTCATGGTAGTAATTTCTTTTAAAGGAGTTTAGATCAAGAAAATCTTCAAAGGGGAGATTTCTTCTATATGAAAATATTTTCGGGCAAATCAAGTACTAAATAATTTTTGGTTAACAAAATAGATGGAAAATGAAGTTATGTTAACGATCGTATAATAGCTTAAAAATCAACCTTTTGATGGGAAGTGGTTCATTATTCACCCTGTGTTTCCTCCTATAGTTTTAGCCCCAAACAGTCACTTAGGGATCATCACAGGCTGAAGGCTTGTGTGCACCTGCCTCAGCCGTGGCTGAGCCATCAGGAGAGGAATAGGAAGGAGGAGGGAGACTTGGAGTCCAAGATCGGAGTCAAGGCCAGTTCTTCTCCTAACTGAGCTTGAGATTGAGGAGCTTGACACGTTTAATTTCTTTTATATTAGGTTTTCTTCTCTCTAACATAAGGATCTTCTCTCTAACATAGGGCTATAGCTAAGACCCAATGAAATAACGTTAACAAAAAAACAAAACAAAAACCCATATATTAGTGTTTTTCAACCCTATCAGACCCAACATCTCCTTTTTTGGTGGGAGGAGGGGCAGAAAGAGAGGAAAAGAGAGAATCTTTAGCTGGCTCCATGCCCAGCGTAGAGCCCAATGTAGGGCTCGATCTCACAACCCTCAGATCATCACCTGAGCCTACTGAAATCAAGAGTCCGATGCTTAACTGACTGAGCCCCCCAGGTGTTCCCCCCACATCTCCTTTCTATAATAGTTTATAAAGCACCTTAACTGTCTCAAAATGAGATTCATAGATGCTATACTTTATCTACAAATAATCAAAATAATAATCAAAATAATGCCCGTTACATAAAAGAGAAAGGAAAACGGTCCATAAAAAATAATAATATGCAGATTTATAGTGCTTCCACAATTCTCCAGTCCCAATGACTCAGAAATGCAAAACCATTTTGTAACTCGTTTGAACACAAAACCTGACAGAAACACACTAGAAGCTGCTGTGGTCTTTATTTTTCCCAATTAATGTGAATGGCCCAGAAGTTTTTCTGCAAATAGTAATAATAATAATAATAATAATAATAATAACAATAATAATAATAAATGTTTTCAATTATGGGTGTTCTCCTGGTTTCCACGAATAATGTTACATAACATATAAAATACAAAAACCAGATAACCTCTAAAAAATATATTGAATTCTAAAACACACCTAGTCCCATGAGTTTTAGAGAAGGAATGTAAACTTATTATAATTACTAACACTTCTATTATGTTTACTATATGCCCAGCATTGTTCTAAGCTCTCAAATCTTTCTAATATCGATGAGATAAATATTAGTATATTCCCATTTAACAGAGAGGAAAATGAGACACAGAGAGGCTAACTGACCTGCCCGAAGTCACATAGCTAGTGTGTCGTAAGAGCGGACTGTAGGGGAAGGTAGACAGTCTGCACCCATGTTTTGACCACTATACTGTACTGTACCTCAATAGGCATATGGTCAGGCATGATTATTCTAGAAGCCATAGAATAGTCAGACGTCTGCACCTCTTCTTGAAAGACAGACATTCTTGCACCATATTGGTGATTTACATAACAAAGTATTGGTGTGATAGGATTCTCTGAAACTGAAAAATGCAAGTTTCTAAGCCAAATAAAACATGTTTCATTTGATTTACATGGTGATTGCATGCCTAAAAAATTCAGTATATATTAAACCATAAAAAATTTTATATAAAACAGAGTTGGGTGACGTGAATGTTAGTTTTTCACCCACGTGAGTGTCTGTTGGACATCAAGCATTGGCGGTGGGATGCAGGGCAGTCCTTCACTGTCTTCCTCACCCTTGGCCCTGCCCGGTGAATACTGTAGTCCTCTAGTACTTGCCAAAAAATAACCTCCAAATTGCCAAAAGCTCCCTAGGCAGTGGATGATACCCGATGGAGAACTACTGCTGTAAATGGTAAACTACCTTATAAACACCAGTTATGGTTATAGCGCTCATATCAATCAAACCATTTGTGTTACAACTATAAAGCCCAGGTCAATTCAAATCTCCTAGTGGGGCTTTCGAAATTTCAGTTCCGTAACACCAGGAAAAACGCAAACAAACTTGATCGCGTAGATTTTATTATCCTCTATCTTGGCGAGTTTCAAAATTATATTTTTCATCTTTGTTGCATGTTGTTTTCTAAAAGATTCTGCCTTTCTGACAAAAATAACTATCAATGAAATGCACCACATTTTGAGTCACTGCCAAGAAAGAAACCCCAAATCAAATATAATGTCCATTACTTTTGGTAGTCTAGTTTTCTACATGTAGGGAAAAGGGAGGAAGGGAGGAAGGAAGGGACGGAAGGAAGATGTCCAAGAACAGGAACGAGGTATTCTCTTTGTTTTATTTTATGAGTTCTCTGGGCATTATTTCCCTTCTCTTTACCTCTTAAAATCAATCCATCCTTAAAGACCGTGCAAACAGTATATTCTCAGAAGCTGTCCTCATCCTGATCATGACACCTGCCAGAATTAATCTTTCTCTCTTCTTTGTGCTTCCATGGTACTCTTTTCAGGACCTATGGTGTCAAATGTGTTGCATTTCCAACAGTTCTTTGTTGATATTATGGTCTTCCCTCTTGTACTGAAAATATCTTCAATTAAAAACAGTCTTATTCATTTCTTTGTCCATTTCACAACACCTTCCAATAAACGTTGGAAAGTAAAGAAGAGGAGAGAGAAGTGGGTATTTGTGTATAGGAGGTGGGGGGGGCAGTGTTCTTTTGGGCTGAGATAGCACAGGGTGGGGGGCAAAATGGTTAACTTCCCTAAGGGAGAACTACAAAGAATTTATTTTTCATTGTCTTAGTCAATGAACTGGGCAAAAAATAACTGAATTAATTCTTAAAGGATGATACCACATAATGTGTATAAATAAACACATATTTGAAAGGGCTCCCAAGAGGACTTGTCCAGGTGTTTGCCGTGGTGACTGTGTGGGGGTTTGACCAAGAAACTCTTCAGTCTTGTCAGCATAAATGAAGCAGGCAAGTCAGGGAACATGGCAAACAGGCCTTGGGATGAGGTCTTGCCTCTTCTTCTGCTAATCTCATTCTCTACTACTGGAATTTAGACAAACCAAGAAGCACTGCGTCTAAACTAACCTGATGGTCACTTACAAGGAAATGTTATCTTTCTATCCAACTGCCATGTAATTAACACCTGGGCCATCTCTGAGATGCTTTTCAAGGCACAGCGTGCTTTATGAATGTGAAATTAAACACTTACCCAAGCCATTGACTACCTAGGCTATATTTCTTGGAGAAAATGAAAATTTGCAAAGCCCAACGAGGAAAACCCTGAGGTGGATCCCATCCAGTGTTTGTTTTGAAGGCCAGCACGAGCTTGTAGCACACTTCGCAGAGTGGGGGGTGGGGGGGTTGGGGGGTAGGGGGGGGTTGAGGGGTGGGGGGGGCGGGGAGAGCCTGGCTCTGCACCAGCCACAGCTGACCGCTGACCGGGAGATGGGAGGCAAGTATGCAGCTGGAGCCTTCCAGCTCTAGAACGAGCCTTGCTTCTTACGTTATTATAAATGTTTTAGGTTGGTGTTATTTGTTTCGGGAGTGGAATATCAACAACAATGTTTGAAATGACAAATAATTGCTAGGGGAGAACCATGTGTTGCCTAAAATTTAACCAAACATTTTATCGCAGAAAAGCCTTCTGAGCCATATGGTCCTGCCCACCTCCCGAAGGACATTTATAGTTCTCTCTTTCCTATAAACAGTTTAAAGTAACCATGATAAACATTCTGCAGAAAAGCTAAACTTGCATGTGCTACTCCCCTGTTGATTATTTGCAATAATAAGATGTTTATGCACGCAGAAGCGAAGTTTACATGGGAGGCCCTAATGCATACACCCCCTCGTGCAGTGATTTACTGCTCGTTTATGTTGAGAACGAGAAATAGTGAACACAGTTTTCTGTACTGACACAACAATTCAATAGCTCCTGTGTACTAATCTTTAATACTTAGTTCATCAAGATGACATTAATTTCAAACAGAACATATTAAAGAGAAAGACATATGTCACCTCAATTTTTTTTCTTTCAATGTTGACCAAAATATTTTTTCAAAGGAAAAAGTATGATGAGACTTATCTTTCCAGAAACATTTGAAACTTTCAAGGAAAGACCTAGAACCTTGGAAAATTCCCTCAAAGTCATGGCAAGGTTTAACCGACCTACGGGTATAGAATCTGGTTCCCAATACTTGAAAACACACACACACACACACACACACACACACACACACACACACACACATATTAACACACACACATATTAACACACACATATTAACACACACACACACACAATTTTGTTAACACTTCTTGGAAGTTTCTACTTAATCAGACTAGACGTCAGTGTAGAGTGGTATTCTGAAACAAAAAATGTGGCTAATATCTTATGTAGGATATTTTACATACCACTTCCCTCATTTTCCCTTGCCATGGAGCTGGTGTCTATTTGGGATAAATGTCTTATTAAAGGGAAATTAGCAGGAACTGGTAGCTCAAAGTTATCAAATATCGTATCAGAGAAAACACTATTATTTCTTATTTTCAAATGGTTCAAAGAGCCTAAGGAGCATATCAGACATGGAGCAGACATGCGACATGTTCTTGGACTCGCAGAACTTTACATATGGGAATATCATCATCTCTATTTCTGTTCTTTCACCAGATCTTTCAAAACATGTAAAAGGTTCACAGTTGCCAAGAGAATGAAATTAAGGCTTCTCAGTGTGGCAAAGATTTCTACAACACAGTCCCAACAATGTGTCTAAGATCAGCTATTCTCACTTCCTCCAGCCTGCACACGCCACACTTTAGCAGCCCTGTACTCTTTATTACTCCTTGGATACGTCTTCTGTGCCTCTGTACCTTTAGTCATACTGCCCTCTCATTGTGGAATGCCCTCCCCCCTTTCCTATTTCCTGAAATACTACTTGTCATTCAAGTCCCGATTCAAATACCACGTCTTCCGTGAAGCCTTCCCCATCTCAAAGTTCAAAACCGCCCCTCTTCGGTTCGTAGCATAGTTTGACACATTTCCATTGTAGCACCAAGTACGGCCCACTTTTTATTTACTGCCCATTCCATATGTATCTTATCTCCAAGTAGAGTTAGAGATCATTGAAGGCAAACATTGTCTTGTTATCACTGTAGTAGGTGTTCAATTAAACGTTTACTTTCAGAATAAACTTGACCAGAAGGAAGTCCCTTTGATAGGTGAACACCCAAACTTCGAATTCCCCAAATGAGTGAAATGAAACAAGACAAAACACAAAACAAATAATAGAATTGAAATTTAAGGATAGAAATAAAAATAGCTCCCAATGACCCTGATCCAGAGCTAAACATTCATTCAAATAAAACTGGAGAGTCACTGAGGGTCAAGAAGCAAAGAATTGCCATAAACGACAATGTAATCTCTGCTTTATGGGGCCGGAATGGCAGTGATCCCTGGTTTCCTAATTCAATTGCCAGAGACATGAAATTTTCTTCGAGGCACAAAGAACCACTGGATGGGTTATGAGTGTGATAAAGGCAGCTCTTGAAGAGAGTGGGAAAGTTCTCTTCCCCCAGGAAAAAAGGACCCTCCTTGCTCCTGTCCCGGGAAGGAGGGCCCGTTCCTTTTTCACCGCACTTTTCTGCCAAAGGGCAATTAGAGGAAGCAGCTTGCTCTGGTTTCTGGGTAAAAATGAGTAGAGCCCATGATGCAGTTGCTAGGGCAGGAGGGAGACTAGCAAGGGCTAGGCAAAAAAAGAAAGGGGTGTGTGTGTGTGTGTGTGTGTGTAATCAAGCCAGGAAGCAGATGGCCCAGGGTGAGATGTAAAGGGAGATGTAGACAAGAGATCTCAGCTGCAAGTCAAACCAGTTCAAACGTCCGCTCCCCTGTCATTCCCCGCAATGTTCCACCTTGGGGACATTTGAGAAAATTAGAATTATTATAATATCAAGAGATGGAATGGTACAAAGAGATGTCATAGTTTGAAAGGCTGAAGAAGATCTGTGTATTCCTTCAGGTTTTTAAAAATATCTGCCAGTTTTGTGAGAAAGTCGTTAGGGGCAACCCCCAGGGACAGTTTTCCAAGTTTTCTCCAGATGGTGCTGGGAGGCCTCTTCTCTTCTTCACCCTGCCAACCGACTTCTCTTGATTTCAAGTCCTGCACGGGCATTCAGATGGGTGGACAAAACCAGGGCCGGCGACTGACCCTCATCCCGCTCTCTTTCCGAAAGTGCTCCCCACTTTGCTGACACACAGACCAAGACAAAGATGGGAGACATTTCTCGATACTTTTCATTTGCTATTCATTGAATTCTGCCCTTACTTAATTCTACAGCAACCTTACCTCGCGAGCTTGCGGTGAAAATTAAAGGAGACAAAATCCATGAAATAACGTAGCAAGTATTCACTCCATGCTAGGTGTTCAACAAAATCATTCTATTTCCACTTGGGCGCATGGAAGCCGAAATGGTCTCCCTCTGCTCTCTCAGGGTCCCTTGCCTGTCCCACTGCCAGATCTCTCATGCACATTATCATATCTCAAATTCAATCACAGTGCAATTACTTTGGCTCCAAGATCTCTTCTCTTGGCAACCCATTTCCACCTCAGAACCTTCTATGCCAGCCATTGCCAGCTGCCCACCCTTCCCGAGCACGCTGCGCAGGTGGTTTCTTCCCTGAAGTCCTGGCTCCCCCTTCACTTTTCATTGGGGCACATTGCTCCTCATGCTTGAAGGCTTAGCTGACATAGCTTTACTCTAGGACACCAATAGATCTAAATATTTATTGCCACAATAGATTTCCACTCTTTGCTCTTACGTCTCTCCTGTTGGCCTGTGAATTCCAGCATATCTTAGTTCATCGTTGATGGTGCCTGGTACATGGCTTGGACCTAGCAGGTGCTCGATGAATAAATGGATGAGTAAATTTTTCTGTGCTCAGGTCCAACAAAGTATACCATCTATGATTATATTGCTTTTACATCTGAAAGCTTCAACTGAGAAAAAACTGAGCTTCAGTAATTTTGGAATGAACTTTGGTGGTTCTTTTTCTTTTCTTTTCTTTTCTTTTCTTTTCTTTTCTTTTCTTTCTTTCTTTCTTTCTTTCTTTCTTTCTTTCTTCTTTCTTTTTCTTTTCTTTCTTGGCTAGAGACACAACCCACATCCCCATTGAGCTCTTTGCATTTTAGTTCAATCAACAACTGATTGCACTTTGCACAATTTTAAACACCGCTTTCCTTAATACTCCTCTTTCGACGCATTATTCAGAGCCCCACCTCCGCACGCTCCTCACATCCTTCCTAAACACACACACTATTCTGAAGAATGTCCCCAGATAACTCAGCGTGCTGGTGAGGTTCAAGGTGAAGCCAGCGTAAACAGTGAGCACTGTTTGAGGGAACATGTGCGGTGTCAGCTTATGCTGGGGGTGGGGGGTAGCGGTAGGGCAGGAGAGAACTCTGGGGAGGGTTGGAGCTACGGAGGAACATCTGCAGTAAAAGCTGTACCACCCCCCACTCCTTGTTTACAAAGAAAAAGAAAATAACTAATTGACGTAGGATGTGGGTGAGCTTGGTTTTCGTCTCAATCCTGTTTTGCCTCATCTTGTGGTTGCCTTAGGAGCGCATCAGAGCCAACCATTTCCAGTGCTTTAGGGGGTAAAAGGAAGTAAAATAAAACAACATAGAGACTTTGGATCCTCCGCTCAGACTCAGGCCAGCTCAAAGAGCAATTCCAACTCCCTGAAGCCACTATTATGTAAAAATTATGAGAGCGTCAAATGCAAGATCTTGAGAGATTACGCTAATTTAAGCCCTGGATATTTTATTCCTATTGATTTAAGTAAAGAACCTGGTTAAAAATTCTCCTGAAAGCCCATAGTCTCTCATGCTTCATTCGCTTTCTTCCCCTACCGATCTTCCTAGTTCTTCTGTTCCATAGATAAGAGAAATCATATGATAATTGTCTTCAGAGGGGAGGGGGGTGGGGGACTGGGATAGGCTGGTGATGGGTAGTAAGGAGGGCACGTATTGCATGGTGCACTGGGTGTTATACGCAACTAATGAATCATGGAACTTTGCATCAGAAACCAGGGATGTACTGTATGGTGACTAACATAATATAATAAAAAAAAAACATTAAAAAAAATTCTCCTGAAAGCAAAATGTCAAGCAAGTGGCATTAAGCATTGATCAATGGCAAAAGAAGTCTCAAATAGAAGAATTTCAAATTCTCTCGGTGTGTCTGAAGTTTTTTGTTTAGATGAGTACATCGACATCACTTGCTGATAAAAATAAATTTATTTCCCTACTTTTGACCCTGGTAAGAGTGTCGTGACTAAATGTAGCAATGATTAAACAATTGCTTTTATGGGGTTAGATAAAATCATTTTGTCTTTGCAGGCTAACATAAAGTGGAGACTCAAACTAAAGAGGATATACGTAACTAAGCTCTGGAAAGCCTGAGTAATATAATCTGGTTAAATATCTAAACTTTGAAATATAATGTTCGACTGAAGTTAATGATCACCCACAGAAATTTCAACCCCTGAGATTCACCTTTTGGAAAAAGTCCTCATAGAGATTTGCGGCAAGAAAGGCACCCATTCTTTTACCGTGCAATCCATTTTAAACTGATCTTAAACTTTACTTTTTCAGTTCCCTTTTAGTGAAAACTGCAACTAGCTAAGAGAATATGATAGAATCAAGCATGAGACAGATGTATCTCTTGGTGTTCTGTACACTGATGTCCCAAGATAATCTTTTTATAACTGCATATGGTGTAAATGTTTCCGCACTGTGATTAGCCTTGCGTGATTTTATGACTACGGGAGGCATGTGTCTGAGAGTTCGAGCATATTGTTTCCAATGAAAAGCCAAGAGGGGGCCTCATTCTTCTGGCTGCTGTCATTTTTCTGGGCCTTTTGGACTTTGGTTCTCCTATTGCAAAGGAAATGGATGAAGCGACCTTATTATAGGTCTTTTTTCACTTACCGAGAGCTAAATGTCTTTGGGTATGAGTGAAGAAACGCCTTCCAATTCCTGCCCTGTACGATATGGCAGTATAGAACATAGGTTTCTCATGTCTGACCATCCCTCCCAACTCCACCTGGCCAGCATGGAGATGTCGGGAATGGAAAGGAGAAATCTCCCAAGCCTTTATTCATTTCTCTTCTAGGTGCTTTAGTAAACCAAGAAGAGATACTGATGAGATAGGCAAGAGGGTGAGCTCAAAGTTTTGATTTATCTTGTTGCTGCCAACATCGGTCCCTCTTCTGCCTACAGAAAGAACAGTCTTTCTACAAACTGCTCTCACTCCCATGTGATGGTCCTTCCTATGCTATGAAAATCCCAAAGCACAGTGAAAAAGGGTACCAGTCAATCAGCTGCTTTTAAAGGCATATGATACCCTGGTCAGGAAAAGGAAGAATATGTTCTGATACAAGGCTGCAGTTAATGCTACTTCTGATCTGACTCGGACAGGTTTGAATTTAAAGGGTTTCCCTGACACCCACAGTTCCCTCTCTGTGATATGGTCTCAATAAATCTGTTAATACTGGGGCACCCGGGTGGCTCAGTCGTTAAGCATCTGCCTTTGGCTCAGGGCGTGATCCCAGGGTCCTGGGATCGAGCCCCATATCAGGCTCCTCCGCTATGAGCCTGCTTCTTCCTCTCCCACTCCCGCTGCTTGTGTTCCCTCTCTCGCTGGCTGTCTCTCTTTCTGTCAAAGAAAGAAATAAAATCTTAAAAAAAAAATAATAAATCTGTTAATACTGGGGTGCCCGGGTGGCTCAGTCGTTAAGCATCTGCCTTTGGCTCAGGGCATGATCCCAGGGTCCTGGGATCGAGCCCCACATCAGGCTCCTCCACTGGGAGCCTGCTTCTTCCTCTCCCACTCCCCCTGCTTGTGTTCCCTCTCTCGCTGGCTGTCTCTCTCTTTGTCAAAGAAAGAAATAAAATCTTAAAAAATAAATAATAAATCTGTTAATACTGAGTAATAATCTGTTAACACTGAAACAAATAAACAAACAGAGATTTGGTTCAGAATTCAACAAATTCATCTGTTTATTTGAGATCTGCCTTCCTTTCCAGTGCCTAGTCTGGGGATATGGCCATAAAATAACATATTTGCCTTGGTAATTATATAGCAGGGGGACTGCCTGCAGCAAGGCAGTCTTCTTAAAGAACATACTTACCCAAGCTTTTCTTCAAATATAACAAAGCCTTATCTCTGTGGTATTTAGTAATGCTCAGGTTCTTGGAGCCAAATTTTAAGCAATCAGGAATCTATATGAAACATCTTCCCTTTTGATGAATCCTAGGATGGTTTATAATAGTCAACTAGGCCTTCCCTAACTGATCTTAATAGATAATAATCCTGGATGTCACAGCAAGAAAAAAGAACCTTAATTATTCTGTTATAAATGAATTAACAATAGAGAGGAGAAGAGTTAGCTGGGGAGTGTTACTGTTGCCAATCTTTTTGGATGTTCATTTTGAATCATGGCTAATATTTAGGTCTTGAATTGCACCTTCAGAACACACACGTCACCCAGAAGGTGAAATAAACACAGCCAGATTGTAGAACAAGGCAAATCGGGTGGTTCAATAATCTTGAGAAACAAAGAAATGTACCAGCAGGACTATTAAGGGAGATTCATTTCTAGACAGGGCACATGAACGAATGGCATGCCTACCACGAGCCACCCCCATTTTTGGCTATTACTACGTGGTCCTTAGTGGTGATTCAACTCGTTATTGCCTTTCAGGGAACATCCAATGATGGCCACCACCCTCCCCCAATTCTTGTTGAATGACCACTATTGTAATGGCAGCAGCTAGGAAGCTGGTCGGTTTTCTTTTGTTTGGTCTTACTCCAAAAATCAATCACAGACTTTTATTTAAAGCTACTGGGAATCTTTGAGATGACTTAGTCCCACCTTTTCCTTTAAGGGTGAGGTGGACAAGGCCCAGAAGTGCACAATGACTTCTTTAAGGTGGGCTTGTTTGTTGGTTATGCTCTAATTGCTGGATTTGCACTAGTCAGTAACATCTCTTCTACTTTTGACAAAGTTGTCAGATGTCCACGGAAAGAATGATGTTCCTCATCATAGCATGGGGGTACCGACAGAAAATATGATGAACGTACATGTGATTACCAAAATATGAGTTCACCCTTTGGAAAATGTCTGAGCCATGTCAATCCATTCATAAGTCAACTGGTTTAATTATTTGGCTGATGCTGCCTTGGCTCTTTTACAAACTTAAAAAAAAAAAAAGAAGAAGAAGCAGATTAAAATGTGTTTCATCTGTTCAAAATTTCTTGCAAGCACAATAATTTACATATGGGAAAGCAAAAGGAAATTGGACTGTGTATCTCATTTAATCTCCAGACAGTATCAAAGCACTGTGTCATTCATATTAGTCCAAGACAGGAACCTACAAGAGAATCCATAAATGTCAAAAATCACTAGAATATTCTCTAGAGCCATATATTTTTTTCCTCCAAATTTAGGACACTTCCTATTGAATGACACTCTGGAAATCCACGATTTTCTAGCAAATGCAAGACAAGGTTTATGTAAACAGTAACTAATCATACTTATTCCTGTCTAGGAAAAGTTGGTAAATAATAAGTAAATTGCTAGTATCTGCTACGACAGAATGTGTATCAGCCCACGAAGCAATCTAGAATCCTTACCAGGAGTTTGTGTTCAGAGACACTGTGGTATAAAATAGGAAACTTTGGAATATCTACCCCTCCATTCTTTACTCAGACCTCTGTCACCATTGTTTTGTCTCTGCGTTAGCTGCCACTTTTCCCAACTTCCCTCCTTATTTAAGCTCCCAAAGTCTGTTTCTTAACCAGGTCCACCTTGTCTCATCTTTTCACATATCCCAATTGACGTACTCCTTTATCCCGCTATTCCTTTGTTTCTGGTTCTAGTCTTCTGTCCACGGTCACCAGAGGAAGCACCAAGGATCACTGGGATAACAGATAGATACGTGAACAGTCTGGTAAGAGTTGAGCCATGAATTTATAAGAAGGACAAAGACAAAGGGAAAAGCCTTGGCCATTTAGCATAAAGACAGACTTATGCCTTCCTGCTTTCTGAGTTACTCACATGTAGTGTTTTCAACGCTTCTCCATCAAATAGTTATAAGACTTAATGGGATATAAAGGCTCGCTTTTTTCCAAGTTTGGAATCTACCACCTGCCTCTCTTCGACGAGTTCAAGTTTACTTTGGCAGCCCTCTGAAAGGACAGTTGATTCAACGGAGTCTGTTTGTAATGGCATGTCCTCAATACATCTATTTCTAATTTATTGTTCTTCGTCAATGTACACTATTTTTGGTACACGGTGAAATAAGCCTTTTGGCCCAATCACAGGCTTTATGATATACTGTCAAAAGAGGATTTTGAAATTTTTCCAAAAATTTCTTTAACAAGGGAAAGCAATGGGATTTTGGAATATCTCAGAGGCAACTAGCGTTTTGCTTTTTAGCCCTCTCCTTCAAGGGCCTTCCATTGTTCTGTAGCCCTGAGTGAGATGTTTCATCTTTTCCCTGCAGTGGAAATAAGCAACAATAGGATTGCTTTGTGAGACAGAAAATGATGAAGCCCTTTCCAAATGAGGAGGACGTGGAAAGTGCCAAAGAGCCAGAGGGCCAGTGCAGAAGCAAATGGATCTGACTTCCTCTAGCTCATAATGAATGCGATTCTTTGGAGTCCAGGCTCAGTAGCTCTGCTGGGGGAAGACAACCTTTGGATCCCGCAAGGGAGGGTCAGGGTTTAGGGAGAATCAGATGAGTTAAGTAACAGTTGCATGTCGTAGGGGTGACCGGGAGATGGAATGATGGATCATTTGCCTTCCCTAAGCTTTGGGGACGGCAAAAGGAATTAATGCCTACTTGTGAAACACCAATGGAATCAGATCGTTTTGCTATCTGTTGTGAAAGAAAAAACTAACTATCATTTATTAAGCACCGACCTGACACCCAGCTCTGGCCTAAGAGCTTCAAATATGTTTTATTTTGAATTCTCACAACAATTCTCTGATACCGTTAAGGTTTTCATGTCTTTGATGAGAAAAAAATCAGGTATCAGGGTTAAAGGTCACAAGCTGGTACAATGTAGTCTACAACTCAAGGTCTTGATGCCTTTTCCGTTATCCTGGGTCTTGGTGCCAATTGTGAGCATTAGATTTCTAATTTCTGGTTGGAAAGCCAGGTCAACTTCTTGAATGTTCTCTCTCAGAACTCCAAAGTCAAAGCTGCTTTCTGAAATCCTTGAGCACCCTTGAAATCAGAGGAATGGTCAAGATATTGCTATCAAAAAGTCAGAGGAAGGTCGGCAAATTCTCAGATTTATAAACTAAATGGACTCATAGAGCCAAGTATGTGCTTCCAGCCGCCTGGATGTTTGCTACCACGGAGATGGGACAAACAGCAAGCAGGCACACTGACTGCCAATTCATCTGCATCTGGTTGTGTCATAGAAACCTAGCCTAAAGCGTGTACCAACCCAAACGAGCAGGGAAAGTGCCTAATTTTAAATCTAAACTATTTTCTTAATCTCTGAGCATGTGAGCACTAAGACCTTTTCCCTCTATGTACTCGGGGCCAATATTTTAAAATGAAAAACAAGACCATTAAATAATAAAAGAGTGAGTACACTGACGAAAATTTGTCCGAATTTAACTATGATTAATGAGGAGCCTTTTTAAAATGTGAGAAGAAAAGGCCTTTTCTTATGAATACACAATCCCAAGTCACATTCTGTTTATGAATTTTTGGGTGTTTGAAAAACCTCCATTTAAAACCAGCATAGCCATGTTCAGGCAAGTCTGAGGACATGTAATATCTTTATATAATCTCACCGAGAGAAATACCCAGCCCTTCCTTTTAATTAATAATATCATCTAAAGCAAAGATGGCAGACATCCGGGTGAGCTACTACTTTTCATCCTCTGTCTAAATGGTTCATTGAGTCACCGTCCTAATGAGTTTGTGACATCATAGTTCATCACCATGGAAACAACTATGATGACACATGTTGCCTTATGGCACTTTTACTCATCAATCAATCCTCACTGCTATGCTTAGTCAAATCAAAGTTACTTATATCTTCGCAAGTTAAAAAATGGCCTCTGTGCTAAAAATTACCATGATCAAAAATAATGATTGTTTTAAAAGTAAACAGAAATTAGTGACATCGAAAACCTAGAAACAACCATTCATAACCCTGCCTCTTCTGTTTTCAGTGGTTAATCTTAATTATTGCCCACATGTACATTTACTTTTCATATTTTTATAAACACAGCAGAGGAAAATAGCCTTGAAAATGTAATTTTATAAGCAGTTCTATGTAGTGCTCCTTGGTTATCAGGACATTTTATTAAGTTCTGATATGTTTTGAAAGCAACCTTTTATGTCCTAAGAATTAGCATGTTTTGCCATATAATAGGGTTTGAGGAGTCAAAGTTGGCTTGTGGGAATAGTCTTACTGTGTTACGTGGAAGGACATACAAGTTCTTTCATTGTATTTTTTCAGGTTTCATAATTAAAAGCAAAGGTAAGACCTTATTTCTCTTCTTCGTCATAAGACAGTAGAGATAATAGAAAACAAGACTAACCTGAGCTTCTTGGGAGGAAATTACCAAATAAAAATTAAGATGTAATCCAGTAAAATATAAGTGCCTAGAGCAAATAAGCCACAAATTATGAATTTTGTATCCTTATCACTCAACACGGAGTAGGTGTTCAGCAAAATGTTACTGGAATTGATTTTATAGTAAAATACTTGAGCAAGGAAAACAGCCCATTTATAACTTAAGATTCTGTTTTCATTATTATTGTGAAGGTTAAATTTGTATGACATTAGTGGAGATGGAGAAAAATGATTTCACATGATCTCAGACAAGCTTTTCTATCAGGAGAATCTAGGTATCTGGTTGCCAAATAGGTATAAAAACTTAGATTCATGAAAATTAAAGATATTGCCCTGTGAAAGACCCAGTAAAGAGAATGAAGAGATCAGTTACATACTGGGAGGAGGTATTTGTAAACCACATATCAGAGGGAGGACTGCTCTCAAGAATATATAAAAAACTCTCAAAACTGAATAGTCGGGAAACAAGCCAAGTAGCAAATAGGTAAAGGGCACTAAGATCCTCCAAAAGAGGATACAAAGATGGCAAATAAGCACGTGAAAAGATATTCAACCTTAGTAGCCATCAAGGAGATGCAAATAAACCCAAAATGAGATATCAGTATACATCTACCATAATGACAAAAATAAAAAAAAGTGACACCATCAAATTCTGGTAAGGATGCAGAAAAACTGGACCATTCTCACACTGCTGATGGGAATGTATAATGGCACACCCATGTTGGAAAATATTTTGGGAGTTTCTTAAAAAACAAAACAAAACAAAAACAGAAACGAAAAACTAAACTAAACACGCAGCTACCCTATGACCTAGCGATTACACTCCTGGGCATTTATCCCAGACAATGGAATGTACGTTCCCACACAAACCTGTACGTGAATATTTATAACAACTTGATTTATAATAGTCCGAAGCTGGAAACAACGCAGACGTTTTTCAGTGGGTGAAGATTAAACAGCCAACCCATGAAATACTATATAGCAGGAAAAAGGAACAACTATTGATACCCACAACAGCCTGTCTCCAAAGAATTGTGCTGAATGGAAAGAGACAATACCCAAAAGCTACAGGCCGTATGCTTCCATTTATGCACTATTTCTGCAATGACAAAATATTCACGGTTGCTAGGGTTTCGGGTGGCAGTGGCAAGGGGAGAAACCAGAAGTGACTCTAAAAGGGCAACGTGAGGGATTCTTATAGGAATGGAAATGTCCTGTATCTTGACTACACGGATGTGAATACCCTGGTTGTACCATTATGCAGGAGTTTGGCAAGATGTTAAGTTTGAGGGAAACTGGGTAAAAGGCCCACAGGAGCTCTCTGTATTATTGTACCTGCATGTGAAGCCACGATCATCTCAAAATACAAGGTTTCATTGAATGTGATTTTAAAGAAAGATACTATTTAAAAATAAATTAGGTTACGGTTTGCACGAACAACATAATATCTGTAAGAGTTAACCATTAAAAGTGTCTATTTTATTTCCTGCCTGAGGTTTGTATATTTGGAAACTGTACCTCACGCAGTGAAACAAAGATGTCTAAAGAAATGAATTTCGATCAGTGTAACGAAGATGTCTAAAGAAATGAATTTCGATCAGTGTAACAAAGATGTCTAAAGAAATGTATTTCGATCAGTGTAACGAAGATATCTAAAGAAATGTATTTCGATCAGTGAAACAAAGATGTCTAAAGAAATGAATTTCGATCAGGTGCTTCCTATGGTAAACATAGAACTCACAACCATGACAACAGTAGGAAGAAGTAAGGATGTTATAACGGAGGAGGTGGAGAGTTAAAAATTTGAATTTTAGCTTCAAAAACAATTTTCACTGGTAAGGACCCCCAAATCAAAACTTCATGTTCACAATGCCATAGTAGGGGGTTTGGAAGCTAACGATCTTCCTTCTTCTCTCCCTGATACCCGTCTTTGTGAAAACCGACCCGATGAATTGAAGGGAGGAGAACCGGTGCACATAAAGATGCTTATGTGGGATTTCAAGTTTATTTGCCCATTCAACAGAGATCTCTTACGAACTTACTACACAGTCAGGCTCTGCGCCAGACGTGGGAAAGACAAAGGTACATAGGACCTGGTCCTCCTGTCAAGGAATTCCACGTGTAAAGGAGGGAGGGATAATTTCTAATAATAGACTTTTACAATACCAAGTAGCAAGTCCAGGGACCAAACAACTCTCTCAACAGGTCCCACAGCAGTGATGCTGAGTTCAGATGAAGACGTGGGGGAGGTGGGGAAATGGAGGGCTTTCCAAGATGAGCTAGGTCGTGAACAATGACTAGGTGTTAGCCAGGTTAAAAACAAACCAAGATGACCCAGAGGGAGCTCCAGAAAAGACCTGTAGTCTCAATCTGGATAAATTCCAAGTTTTGAGTACGCTGAGGAAGTAGGAGATGCCCTGAGATGGTTAAAAAAATGGACCAAAACAATCTCTCCTGTTCCTCCCTCCACACTCTTTTGGAAGTAGGAGTACCCCCTGAACACAGTCCCAGACATTTTCGCTACCTGCCTGGCTACGAAACATGATGACAGGGTTGTGATGGAGCTCTTGGTGCTGAGTAGGATGTATGACACGAGAAAACCTGTGTGTGTGTGTGCACGTGTGCACGCTCCTGTATGCAATATTTGGTCACGTGGGCCCAGCACGTGCACTGTACCGCTGACACTCCTACACAAGGTTTTTCTCTACTCTTAAACACCAGGGGCACCATTACGTCACTGCAAACTCCAACCAAAGAAAAGAAACATACTTATTTAATGATCTATGATCATTCACACAGTTCTAGGACGCATAGCTTCATCTTGATGAAATGAGGGCAGCCTAATCGACAACGGCTTTCCATTAAAAAAGACCTCGGTACAACCCCACCCAGGACAGAAGATCATCTCAGTGATCAAACTCAAGCTGACTTTCGCAGCATACGATGCAGTGGGAGAGGATAAATCTGAATCTGGAAGCTCCTTTGTAAATCACCGTTTGGGCAAAACAAAAGGTCACTTGATAACTATAAAGCCAACTTAAGCTTCTAATTTTTTTTCAGAGCAAATTATTTGTTGAAAACTTCAGAAATGAAGATCTAGGAATAAAATGAAAAATACACACACTTAGCAATAGTATAAAGAAAGCTAGGACTTACTCCAGAATTCAAAGGATGGGAAATGATAGATAAATAAACATTATAAAAAGCAATCTTCATTTTGGCTAACAGAGAGATCTTATTAATAAAAAATATTTTGCTTTAGAAGTAGCCGTATGAATCTATGAAAATAAATAACAGCTGGGTATGACTATATTAAGATGTATTGAAATATCCCAAAGGGCAACGAGAATCATTAAAAAAAGAAATATTTATAAGTTCCATTGACTTATAATTCTTTAGAACTTTGAAGTCATTTGATAGCATTTTATATTTTTATTTTAGAAAAAGATTGCCCGATAGTGTTTTTGCTGCGGAGACTTTATCTGCACGGCAAATGTAAAACCCGAAGGTTTGTAGACTATTCACCAGACGCATTTACAGAACTAGCAACCAAGCGAACAGCACAACCGTGAATTTAATAGCTCCCGGTGCAACAGCAGGAAAGACCTATATGAAGGGTCTGGATTATGCAAAATGATCTTCTCTGGCTCTGTCAGGTAAGAGAGAATTGTTTTGGTCAGTAAACTGGGCTTTACCCAACAGTGATCTCACACAGAACCACCAGCTCACCGATTTGCACTAATACCGTATTTGTGAACTTTTATTTTCCTTCAGTTTGACTAAAGGTTGCTTTTAAATACAAGCTTCCTTGGTTATTGGGAAGAAATCTCCTTGGAACACTGTTGGGATGCCGGGATACCTTTGTCCGCCCAAACCAATGAGACTCTGGGGTTGCCATGAGGACAGCTCTCAGAACCGGGGCCCTCAGTGAATCTAGAAAGGGTCTGATCTGAGAGGCAGTTACTGAAATACCTCCCTCCCACCTTGCCTATCTGCCATCTTTCTTCACCCAATTTTTAACTACCGGACAAAAATACGGGCATGGTGTCTTCAGAAGGCCACTGTTAAGATGCACCTGGGAAGGGACGGTGATTATTGGCCACCTCTTCTGGCCTTATACCTTTAAGTTATTTTGTCAAATTAGGTCCATGTCACTTTGGAAGGCACAGGGTATCAGGAACTGACACTCTGGGCTAAGTTCCCACAGCAAACAGGGAACAGAATGAAATAACAAGACAAGGACTTTGGATCCCAGGAACAGGTCCTCATCTGGCCTTCTGGGGGCATTAAGCGTTCGGTAAGTTAGGGGACTCTAACCATTTTGATTCCCATTTGCCACGTATTAATTGCTTGACTTTGTGCCACTTACTTAACTTCTCTGACTCTCGCATTTGTAAAATGGGTAGGCACCATCCCACCTATTTTCCAGAGCTTTTGTTAGAATTGAGCTTTTAGCATCCCAGCATAGTGCCTGATACAGGAAGGCTGCTCGAGGGCCATTGTTGGAATGAATAACATGTGGAAAACAACGAGCTCAGTGCCTGATCCGGAGGAAGTTCTTAATAAATTACAACTTTAAGTTTTACTGATGAGAAAAATTCTGAAACCTGCGCCCAGCTATTGTATATGAAAGACCACAAGTCTCTCAGCCCAAGGAAGGAACGGTATTTGTGCTGTTAGAACTTTTTCTCAGTGCTGACCAAGCTTAGGGCACTTCATGGTCCCCCTCCCACTGAGACTGAAAATTTGCCCCAGTCGGAAGGAGAGGTGAATTCTAACACCCATTTAGAATTGCATAGGTGAGACTTGTTCCTTTCTGTTGCCAGGAACCGAAACAATACAGTTTACAAGACAGAACATTTTCCACTTATCTGCTACACACATTTAACATTTTCTATTTTGGTTCATTATTAATCTATAATTATTCTTTTTGTGGAGTTGAGAAATCATAGCAGGAGGTTACATTGCTCAAAGAATGAATTCTTTCCTGAACAAGGAAAATTGGAAAAAAAAATATAAGCCCTGAAGGGACAAATGCCTTCCCATTTCCTGAGGCACACTAGGAAGTCTACAATTAGCTCGGTTTCTAATAGTTTCCACAGCTCTGCTCCTGGACGCATCTCATTTTTTCCACCATGAGCCTGGTAAGAATTGCCTAAATCAATAATCTCTCTCTTACCCCTTTGGGCCCTTATCACCTCTTTCCTAATTGCAGGGGGCGAGGAGTGAGTTGGCGCCTTGCATTTCTCTTTCATTCTGACATTTTCCTGTTATCTCTTCACTTGTTGCTTCCATTTGATGCCATGCCACCTGGTCCTCAAATAAAGATGACAGAGAACAAGGTCTTGGAATGTCTTTCACTCCCCAGCATATGGCTGTCCAAGTTGATACTGTTCTGAGTGCAGACAGCACATATCATGTGCTCAGATGCCCCCTATGGCCTCACTTCCTGGCATCTACTCAGGAATATAAGCAATGTTGCAGACCATGACTACAAATATAACAAGTATTTCCCCAGAAATATAAATCATTCCACTCTTACCACTTCCCTTTGGCCGAAGTTGATACATTAAATTTAATTATTGTGTAACTAACCACCACTTAAAGCACCTCTTCCCCCTAAATGAGATTTTCCAAGAATATCCAGGGCCAGCCCCGGAAGGACAGACAGCACAACTTTGTTATGGTATTAAATATAGTGTGATATAGTAGAAAACACATGGACTCTCGTGTCAGGAAAAATTGGATCCAAATCCTTCATCTGCCTTTTGACTAGGTAATCTTTTTTTTTATTAAAAAGATTTTTTTAAAATTTTTAAGTAGCATCCACACCCAGCGTGGAGCCCAACGTGGGGCTTGAACTCATGACCCTCAGATCAAGACCTGAGCTGAGACCAGGAGTTGGATGCTTAACGGACAACCCATGTACTCCCTGACTATGTAATCTTGAGCAAATTATATAATCGCTGTTAGGCTCTGTTTCCTTATTTGTAGAATGAGGAGAATGGTACGTATCTTTAGGGTTGTTGAGAGGATTAAATGAGTTAACGATTTAAAGTGATCTTAGAATCTGTTCAGTGCATAATTAGCTCTCAGTATAATGTTACCCATTGTTATTTCTGTCCTTCCATCCTCACGTTTTCTATCACTATTTTCTAGTAAAGATAGGATGGTGAGAGTTATACCAGGTGTATCTCAAGGAACCCACCTTCCCTACACACATACAGCCAAAACATATCTCCCTTTGAGGAAATTCCACAATTAGAAATTCACTACTTTAACCTGGATTTGGTTACTTCTTTTAAAACACAAATGTTCCTGGGAAGGGTAACATATTAAGTCAATAAATAGTAACATCTACCAGTTGTGAAGTAACACATTCTAGTTAATTGTGGCATTTCTTATCTTAACCTGTTAAACGATCCTATAAGGTAAACCTTATCCCTACTGATAAAGTTCAGACATTTAGGCTTATGGTGATAATCAGAGCAAAATTGGGTAAGAAGTCACCTCATCAAGTTTCTTCTTTTTTTTTTCTTTTGATAAAAGAAATGATGGAATATAAGCAGTCTGAGATATTGATAGACAGGCTAAGAATATACAAAAGAAGCATAGACTGGGCTATTATGGCAATATCCTTTCCAAAGTGGGCTCTGACCTTGGAAACAAGTGTTTCTGAGGAACTTGGAGAATATTAACTGTCCCATGAGGTCTTGTCTCTTGAGGACTCGTAAAGGGTGTGACATTTTGGGTAAATGTCAATGAAGTCACCAACAAGTTGCCAACAATGCAAAGGGGTATATAAACTATCGAGTAGGGGGGGGTGATCTGGGGGGGTGGGTGTTCCCAGGAATCCTGAGAATGAGTGTCTGGCCAGGACATGTGCATTCTTGTTTGTTGGCAAGAGTGGAGTAGGACAGAACCCTAGCAAAAGGCTGGAGCTTCACCCCAGGGCTCAGATGTCAATTTGCTCATTAGCACACATCGACCTCTCATCATCATCGTCATGCGGTCGTGTTTCCTGAGTGACTTTCTGTGTCACAGTTAGCTTGATAGAAAATAGAAACAGTAAGAGCATAGGCTCTAGGCTCAGATCTAGCCTTATGTTCCAACTCCGTTATGACTATGTAAGTTGTTCAGGGACCATGGGCGAGTTATTTGACTTCTTTGAATTCATTACATGTGAGTCTTACACGGTATTCACTGCACAAGGTCACGAGAAAATTTAATGAGGTAATAGAGTTGAGGACATGCAGTGCTAGCTATTTTTCTCATGGAGGCACCTTGAAACCGTGAGCTACTGGAGGTCAGGGACTGCTCATCTTCATATCCCTGATGCCTACTGTAAAAAGTCAGGCTCCATAAATGACTGTTGAGTGATATTTAAACGAACAAACCTTGATTTAAAAGTGTTTCTCATGTGCCAAAAAAAGTCGCAGTATAACACAAGAAGCAATCAGATGGTACACGTCTACAACAGCAAACGCATTTAACAAGAATGCCATTTTTAGGCAATGCCACTGTAGCCGCTCTGCCATTTACTCCTCATTTACACCAAATGAAAAGCGCAGTCCCTATTTTCAGTGATGAACGTCTGTAAATTGTCAGATACCGAAAAACAATGACTTAGGTTCTAGGGAGACAGGTCAGTCCTGAGTCTGAGTGGAAGTGCTCCTACAACAGGCTTGCCATACACGCGTCTCTAATCTCACTAGTGCCTCCAAGCTCACACCACTTGCCCAAGCTCTGCACATGTGTTCTGAAACAGTTGGCCGGGTTTGCTCTAGAAGAAAGCAGGACATATCATTCACTGACACTCATTGATATTTGACTAGATTTCTCTACTTCCTTGGACACGATGAAGCAAAGGGAACGTGACGACATTCTCTGCTTCATTGGTAAGCAGAAAAAATTCTATATTCAAGAAATCGTGACTTCTTAAGGGGATCTTGAAGAAAAGTAAGGCTTTCATCACTTGAAAGGGAATTCCTGTGGACTGGGAATCTGGCCTCGGGTGATTTTTTGTGGTTCGCTGAATGAGTCAAGATTAGGTTGCAAAATCCACCAACAATAATAGTAGCACTGTCCTAAGGCTGAGACACAATGATTTGAAAATGCAAATGAGAACAGCATAGTCAAGAATGGGACGAGGTGATTTTACTCAACAACTTTCTTGCCCATTTGAACCTATAGTGCATTCAGTTTCTATACACGCGGGTCGCTCTCAGATTTAACTTTGAGGCCTGCGAGAAAAAGAGCAGGAAAAGCAAAAATTATGCACGTACACTATATAGATGCATATTTTAAAATAATAACTTTAATGAATTTACACTTATTCTTTAAAAGTGTACATGGTATCCATAAAGAACAATGACAGGACCCAGAATCCTGGACATGCGGCTGTCGCAAAGGAGTGGATGGATGGCTAAGCAGGTAACAGAGGTGGTATGTCCGAGGTCTGAGAAGAAATGGCCGCACTGTTTGCGAGAACGTCTTGTATTGCCAGCTTATGATATTGCCCATGTATGTGTATCAGACAAAAAAAAAGGGGAGAGAAAGGGAAAAAAAATGATTAAAATGAAGTTCTTATTTTCTTCTGTTAGAAAACAAAGCATTATTTCTGCCTGGATTCTTAACTGTGTATCTTGAAGCCAAGTCGTGTTCTAACAATTTCCCTGTAATTAGAAACATACGTATCTGCATACGTTACTGCCAAAGTACGTAGGTATTTTACTGGCGTCAGTAATCGGCATAGGGCAGGGGAAACACTGCCAGTGGGCCGAAGGCTTCACAGTGTTGGGGCCAAACTGGTAAAAGGAGGCCGGAACTCTGTATGATGGGGCAGAGACATGGTCCGAGGAAACCAGAGTCTCAAACGCTTACCTTCAGGTAAGTCCGCTTCGCCAAGCCTGAAGCCATTGTTGCTTCTGGCCAAGTCCCCTGGTTGGGTCCCATCAGTCTACAAAACAAAGAGAAGAGAAACTCTAGATAAATATGCTTCTATATCCCTAATCCTATTCATATTATAAAACATACTGCTTGTTACTTTGTCTTGGAAAAAAACAAAACCACCTCATTTCACTCCACCCTCAGATCACAAGGTGCAAGCATTACGGTCTTGATTGGCGTACACCCCGATGTCAAGGCAGCCAGTGCTGATTTACAAACACCTTCACACACAGGAAGGAATAAACCAGCTTCTGTACGTACTGCTAATCTATGCTTCCCAACAGTGGACCAAATATGACTAGCAAAACAAAACAAAACAAAACAAACTTACCTGAAATGAGAGTGACTGTAGAAATTTCTCTAAGTCTTGAACCAACTGCCCCATATACAAGGCAGGTCCAACATACAGACATCTTCAGGTGAGGTCAGGGGTCCAGGACAACCCATTACTGTCGCTGAAATAAAAGCTGGGTCTCCATCAGGGAGTGATGCAATGATTGGGAATTTCCGGGGTACTGTCATAAGCACAGATTCTGAGGACTTGCTGAGTAGTGACACCTCAGCTCCTTGTACCTAGTTTTAGGAACTTGCTGGAGGAAACCAGCAGCTGACAGAGCAGGAGGGAGCTTTGGTCCTTTTGGTGAAGGGCGTACTCCTTTCTCGCATAAGCGTGAAGCCCTTAAGCAGGAAAATCTATAGTTCTCTGGGTAGTGAGAGTCCTAAAAGGGGTCGTCCATTTAAGCCTATTAAGCCAAACTGCTAATAAGCCTCTGGTTGAAATCTGCTCATAAGGTCAGACAACACATCCCAACAATGAGACCCCTGCTTTAGAACTAGTGAAGCTGACTTCTGGAAACACTGTTTCCAGGCTGGTTTTAAAAGGGATCTGTAAGAAGAAGAAGAAGAAGGAAAAACAAAAAAACCCAACTCTCTCAAATAAAGCATTGACACCTGGGTTTGATGGAGAGGTGGATTTCGTTACCACTCACCCATACCTGCTTCCCTTCCTGGGTGTGGTATTATATTTTTCCCCAGGCACTGAAGTCAGATTTGGATTGACTTGTTCTGCCGCTGAAATGGACAAGGGAATGGAAGTGACTTGTGTGATATGCAGACAGAAGCTGGAGTCATAGCTTGTTCTGTGACCTAGTCTACCTTCGTCTTCGCCTGTGTCATAATGGACACATATTAAAAAACACTTCTCCATCCCTGTGGGTCCATCTAGGTAATGACACGGAGCAGAACCACCTGCTAATACTCACTGAACATGTCGTGTAATTGACAAATAAATCTTGGTTGTTGTAAACTGCCAGGACTTTGGGGTAGTTTGTTCCCACAGAACAATCTAGCCCATTCCAGCTGACATGGACAGCACCTTGGAAGAAAACAACTGTGTGGTTGAAACGTCTCTGTTCGTATTACATTTATAAGCTACTCAACAGAAGTAATTAAACATCGGTCAATTTGAGCATCTTTCCCCAACAGATAACCGAAAGCTTATCTTGACTCACACATTACAACTATCTTTTTTTTTTTCTAAAGATTTTATTTATTTATTTGACACAGAGAGAGAGAGAGCACAGGCAGGGACAGTGGTAGGCAGAGGGAGAGGGAGAAGCAGACACCCCGCTGAGCAGAGAGCGTGATGTAGGGCTCCATCCCAGGACCCGGGGATCATGACCTGAGCCAAAGGCAGACGCTTAACCGACTGAGCCACCCAGGCGCCCCGAACTATCTTATAATCAGTTGATAAATTGTGATTTGCCTCATCATGTGATTTAAGCTGAAACTGCACATTTTTTTTCTTTATTGCTGAAGGAACTATCAAATTGAAGGTAGTCAGATGGATTGAAAACAGGTCCACCAATGGTCTGTTACCCCCAAAGTGCACATCCAAGAAAATCTAATCTTGCGTGTAATGAAACCTAACAGAATGATTGGCAAATTGACAAGGTTGCTGGTGTTAAACAGGCTTTGGCTTTTTGCTTCGCTTTCAGCTCCACTGCTATGGAGATGTGACCGTGGGCCATGGGGAAGGCAGCCTCCGGGGCTCTGCGACTTCACATCTGTAAAGATTTTTTTTTTGTAAGAAAAGGCTTTGAGGGGCTGTGATCCCAGGGAAAGTAATCAGGGCAACAGAAAACCAGAAAGAACACTAACCAGGGGGGGAGAAGCCATTATATTTAATCCCATTTCCAAAGAAATAGATATATTTCATTATTTCCTTGTGGTTTTTCAGGGAAGATGATATATCAGAAAGCAACGTGGTAGGAAAATGGAACTAGCGTCACAATGGTTTTTCTAGTTTTTCTTCAGGCTTAAAGAGTTAAAGTCACACCAGATGTGGAAGGACAGCAGATGGTTGCATTCTGATGACTTATAATGTTGGATAATAAAATGACCTAAGACTCTATTTAGAGAAATAGAACAGCCACACTTGGGCTGTTTACAGGCTTAGAAATATCATGATAAGCAAATGTAGGCAGTTCAAAGGAATGGTTAAAAAAAAAGGACAAGTGGATAAATAATGACCTGATGTTGTTGCGAAAATGTAGTATAACTCCTGCATTGTTAATATAAACACAGATGACCTCTGCGTTTGCTCAACTTTCGTCTTCAAGACAGGAAACAGCAACTGATCTTTATCGGGAAAGTAGAATCTTCCACTTGCTTCTGCTGTGCCTACATTATGGTGTAAGTCAGGGCCTAGCGATGTCATTATCTTTCCAAAGCACATGCTGACAACCTGATAGGCGCTTGAAAGAGACCTTATCCTGAGCATAGGCTTTGGGTGTCGCCGAGACAGGATGGCCAATGTCACGGTGTGGGGCGGCAGCGCGCATGTGCAGTATGGAGTTGGGGGTGGGATGGTGACCAGAGAGAGAGAAGGGCCCAGTGACAGCATTTTCCATGTACATATTCACCAATTCATCCTGTTCACAAACTTAAACATCCTCTAGGGTAATGTTTACCACTTCACAAACAAGCACACCAACGAGCAATTGTTTCGTGCATGAGGGTAGCTAGTGAGTCCTATAGTCTGGACATACTATGAACTAAAACACAAAGAATTGTTTATGAATTACACAATAGTTTACGTCAGAAAAGCTTCAAACATCTGAACTATTTTTTTTTTCTCTAGTTCTGATAAAAATGGATTTGGGTCTTTTTCCTTTTACAGGGCACACATAATCACGCAAACATTCATCGTTGATACGACACTTTAAAAATCCATGCAGGGAGTTCACGGCAACGTACGGTGACTGGTGAACATTCTCTCCTCTCTCTGCTCTGGATAGCTGTCGAGTTGTTATTTCTCCCTAAATGAAGTCACCTAAATTGACCTTGCATTTCTTGCTTCACGGTCCATTTGGTCTGGGCTCCAAAACGGATCCCCCCCAATATGGAATAAATTCTTATTGTTCTTATTTATTAAATTTTTCTCACCTACCATCACACTTGCAGAAAACACCTCTATTTTATGTTTCTCTGTGGCCATTGTAAAGAGTCATAATCCTGTTTCCTTACAGTCACGGTGGGATGATTTTCCTTAAGCGTGTTCTCACGAAAGGGACTTCAATTCCATCTTCTAGCTCCCAATCCTACTTCTGTGTAAGCGTCCACACGAGAATGATGGGATCAGGCTCGTTCTCCCTCCTATTCCAAATAAATAAATTCGCTTATACTTTTCCTTAAGCCTTCTGTTATGTGCTCTTAAGTGGTTTAATCTTTACATGCCGGTACCAGCCACCACCTATTCAATCACAAACAGTGCTGCTATAATCTAAGTTAAGGGTTGGCCAAATTTTTCTGTAAAAGGTCAGACAGTACATATTTTCCTCTTTGTGGGCAATATGGTCTCTGTGTCTCTGTTGCAATTAAACAACTCTGCCAATGTAGCGTGAAAGCAGCCAGAGATGTAATAGCTGAATGTGTTCCAATAAAACTTTATTTACAAAAAAACAGATTGAGGAGGGTGGTTTTGGCCAGTGGCTGTAGTTTGTTGACTTCTGATCTAAAACAAACAGACACCCTTAGCCATACTAACAATTTGTAAATAAGAGTCTTATCCTGGTGAAATCACACTCGCTGATGGCCTTCACGTTTCCCCATAGACTTATTTAAGGAAACATAAAAATGCAATATGGTATATTTGAAAGTTGCTAAGAGAGTAGAGCCAAAAATTCTCATCACAAGGAAAAAAATTTTTTTCTTTCTTTCCCTTTCTTTTTCTTTCTTTCTTTCTTTCTTTCTTTCTTTCTTTCTTTCTTTCTTTCTTTCTTTCTTTCTTTCTCATCTACACTAGATGATGGGTGTTAATTAAACTTATCGTGGTAATCATTTTGCAATAATTATATGTAGGTCAAGACATTATGCGGTATACCTTAAACTTACACAGTCAATTGCATCTCCATAAAACTGGGGAAAAGTCAAATGGAGATAGGATTACTACTTTCTAAGCAGGACTCTCTGACAGCTATTAAGAAAATGGACATTCCAACCTCTCCTTCCCCAAAGAATATTGGCAACTGATATAAACGCTACTCCAAAAAAAGATGCATTTGGATGTTTTCTTTTACTCTTTTCTCAGTTCAGATAGTATCAACCCCATTCAATGTCCTTGGCATTCAGCAGTATCTGTCTAGTCAACATGGGCTACAGAAATGCTTCTGATACACAGTAAATCATAGAAACATAAAGCCACAGGGGGCTTAAATCATAATGATAGCCCCCCCGTTATTTTTTGGAAATTTACAAAAATGTTTTTAATATCCAATTCTGATTCATTGTCCAAACAAAGACAAGTCACCACTGAAACTTCAGAAGACCTTAGTAAGTAATAATAGTCTAATCCAAATCGATAGAAACTGCACCAAGATTAAACTATATTTTCTCCTGGGTTAAATCAACCTATGGGACAATTTAGGAAAAAAATATATTTCTTTAATTCAAAATCACATAAGTCAATACCGCCTGTAATCAGTCTGATGGCTTTCCTATGTATTTTGGGCAATTTATCTGATGGAATTCCTAACACGAAATTCCATCAGATGATAGCCCTCTTTTAATGAGCACCTGCAATGTGTCGAATATAATGCCAGGAGCAGTCATATATTACCTTATGCACTTCACTGCATCCTATAGATGAGGAAACCAATGCTCAGAAATATTGATTGAATTACTCGAGATTCTGAAACTAGTAAGAGGCAGATCTGGGACTCCCACCAAGTCTCCTGACTCACTCTAACACGCTCTTGGCACCAAAGTCATAAGACCTCATCTTGATCCTTGTTTACCAGATTTTCCTAATTGCTCACCACAAAATTGAAGATCAGTGCTTTTGATCTAATTGAACCCCAAAAAGAGTACCTTTAGTTAACATTCAATATGATTATACTTTGAGAAGTCATAGTGAAGTGTATTGAGCTCAAGTTTGGGTGTGGCACTGCTGAACGCTAGTAATGATCCAGGACCTTCTGGCTGGCCTGGGACTTCTTGGCTCTAGAAGCCTGGGGCAAATGCCTTTCCGTGTGTCCTATGCACACTGGTCCTTCATTATAAAGTTAGTGTCATGTGTTGTAGATGCCACGAATGGGGAAATGAGGGGAACACAAAGGACACAGAAGCTTCAGGAATAGGCTAGAGAAGACAGTGCTCACTGTCAGTCACAGAAAAGAATTTGAGACACTGAGAGGAGGATATATGGATGTACCGTCCAGATCCAACTAACTGAGTCAGCTATCCATACCAGGTTTGCTTCTTGATGGTTATCTAGAAAGAGGGCTTAGGAACTGGGCAGAAGACGTAAACTTCTAGAATTCCAAATACCAGCTCTCCAAATAGTGAGTGGCTCATGATAATTTCTCTTTCTTCATTATGTACTTCCTGAAAGGCACGTGAGGAAGGTGTGTTACGGCAGGGTTCAAAACTGGTCAGTTGACAACCAGTCAAAAAACTTTGGGTAAATGAACTTTCCAGAAGAGTAACACTCATAGTAAATCAATCATGGGTGTCTTCATGGAAAACTGAATCTAAGGCAAATATCTGAAAATGATATTTTAAAAAGAAAGATGAAAAAATCCTGGTATGTATGTGTGTGTTTGTGTGTGCTGAGGAGATGGCCTCTGGCGGAGGCAGAAGAGGGGAAAGGCCTGGCTTTTGCATCAGGATAATGCTGACCCTGTATCTGTGAATTACTGGAATCTTGGCCCAAACATGTGTTTGCTTTCGTGTAGACCAGGCCTTGTAAATCTTGGCATACTCCATCAGTGCAAGGAGAAATATGTTGCCTAGTGTGTGGTTGTGTCATGAAGATGAAATTGCTTCTGATGAAGTGTGAGGTCTCTTCTGTGACCTGTCCTGGAGACAATAACCTTTAAAATATATCAAAATTGAAACTGTAAAAATACTGCTGAAGGCAAGGGGATCAATACCTCCTAGTGACTCCAGTGCCAGAGGCCACCCCACGAACAATCTCAGCTGTAGTTTGTTCCTCTTCAGCATGGTCTTTCTTTCATGGGTAGGCAGCTAACAACTCGTACTGGGTCATTTGGGGCACCTCCAAGCCCATTGGGAGTGTAAACGAGAGAGTAATTTAAACCACGTGAAAGTTTGGCTTCTTTTTAGAAACTACGGAAAGTCTCATTATATCATAGTTGGTTATTACGCAGATTCAAACAGTGTGCTATGAGTTAAACCAGGTCCCCTGACACGTAACAACTGCATTCAGTTATGGTCTGATAGGCACAGCTAGAATGTAATGTAAAAATCGTCCGACATTCCATTCCCATATCAGTTTGGCGAAGATCAAAAACATGGACAGTACCCAGTGTGGGCAAGGCTGGGCGGGGGGCAGGCACACTGTTACAGGGTAGGCAGCATGGAATCTGGTCTGACCCTTCTGGTGGGTAGATGGGCACTATGTTTAAAGACACAAAATCCCTAAATCTCCTCATTCAACCATTTCACCTCCAGACACTGACTGCAGAGCAAATTGGCCCCAATCTCAGAGAAGTATGCATGAAGTTCATCAGAGCACTCTTTATGAAAGCAAACATATTATAAACACCCTCAGTGTCCATCAACAGGAGATTGGTTAAGTGTCTTCTCCAATAGTATTTACCATCCATGGCAGATAAAAATCATACTGGTCTTGATATTAATGCACAGGAGAAACCATCCATGACGTGGTTATTTGTGAGGACTAGGATAGGAAAGGAACAAAGAACAAGCTATGAAACAACATATTTGATACGTATGTAGATAATACACAGAGAATGCTAACACAAGCTGCTTCAGAGTAAGGGAGTTTACATTAATCCTTTACTTCATTTTCCTCTTTATGATGTGATTTCCCATGAATCCGCATTAATCTTGGTTATCAGCCAAAATTCATACCGCACATGACCAATTTCGGTGTTTTTCCTCTCTCGCGGCGCCTGCCTGATAAAGATGTCCCACTGCGTGTGTCCAGTGATTTGCATTTTCCCAAGGGAAGTGGCTTCACGGCGCTCAGGCACACAGGAAGAAGGAGGGCTCTGGGTCTGTGGCCCGAGCTGCATTAGCTAGTCTAAAGATAGAGGAATCAATAACGAGGCTCTAATAGCTTGTTAATCATCACACTGAACTTCAGTTTTGCTTTTATAAAATAAGCTTGGAACGGTAATAGCCCTGCTGCTTCACCTCGCTTTTCTTTCCGAGGCCTCTTTTAACATGACCTCACTCATCATGCGGCGTGCCTGTGAGCTCCAGCGGCTGGCAATTACTTTCCAGTTTAAAGATAGACGCTCCAGGCTGAGAGACGGGTAAGACTTGAGCCAGAACCTACAAATGCTATGCCAGAGGTGGGCAAGGACAAATCTTTATTTTTCTGCCCTTGGCCACTGTTCTGCGGTCGATGGTTTCCATTTGTTGATCTGCTCGCTGACCAGGGGGTCCACTTCTGAGTGTCTGATATGTGGTCCCTTCCCTATCTCACTCTCAGAAATAGTCATTTTGATTCAGAACAAACCCTCTCTCCCTCTCCCTCAATTTTGGGGTCCCCGGTAAAGGATTTAGAGAGGTCTGATGTGGTTTGGGAAAAAGGGGGTGCACCGTACGGGATATATTCAAAAGACGAGCAAGGTCATCTGCTAGCGTCATAGTGAGGATCAGAAAGCCCTTATGTGGGTTGAAACTTGACAAATTCCGGGGCGCCTGGGTGGCACAGCGGTTAAGCGTCTGCCTTCGGCTCAGGGCGTGATTCCGGCGTTATGGGATCGAGCCCCACATCAGGCTCTTCCGCTATGAGCCTGCTTCTTCCTCTCCCACTCCCCCTGCTTGTGTTCCCTCTCTCGCTGGCTGTCTCTATCTCCGTCGAATAAATAAATAAAATCTTAAAAAAAAAAAAAAACTTGACAAATTCCTACGTAGCAGTCATCCCATTTTTAGGGAGGGGTCGGAAAAGGGAGAGACCAGTCCCCTACCAATCAAGTGGCAGAAACGAAAGGATGGAAGGCACACCTAGGGAGCTTTGTGACTTTGAGGCCTTGGCTGGAGATGCCCACGACCCCCTCCCAGCAAGTCGAGGCAAGCCACCACAAAAAGGCCGATAGCAGACATTGTCCTGGATCTTCAAGCAGAAATATGAAAAAGGAAGTTTTTGGAGTTTTTCCCTTCTTTTGACACATCAACATACCATGAGAGAACAATAACCCCAAACAACCTCTTTCTCCCAAGGAAAGTGGACCCATAACTTCCATTAAACACAAGAGAACATGACCCACCCCACAGGGAGCTGCATGCTCCTTGCCTCTGTCTGATGAGCGTTCGGTGCCGAAAGTTCTCCGCGGGCACCCTGTTAGATGGACCTCAACCCAGCATGAGCAGTGACACGGATTCGAGGCTGTGACCCTTATACGAGGACTGCCTTCCTGAGGTGAGAATTAGCAGAACCCGGCACCCGGCGTTCTCTGATGTCATCAATGGACTGTGGGAGCTGTCCCTGTGGGGCTTTTATGTTTCCATCTGTTTATCAGGACTAATAAAATAGGATTTTATTAATTCAGCATTAACTGGGTATGAAGAGATGATAAGGATTTATTCCACAGATTTTCTAGACTGTGGAGAGAGATAAGCAATGTTCAGCTTGCATATATGTAAAAGAATAGATGCCTGTGTTATGATAAGGTATTTTAGCCAAGCTTTAGGCTGTAGCTATTCTAACCTCTTATTTACCTTGGCAAGCAGTATTATTAGCATTGGCATTTTAAAAATGATCTGAATTTTCCAAAAGACAAATGTGACCCGTATGAAAATAAGAGTCTAACTATTACCAGAGAAGATCCATAGTTTCAGGTAATTCAGGTATATGCGGAATGACCTATGAACTTCTCTGTCCCACTCAACCTTCCTCTGGGTCCATTATCTTTCCTGCCTCAAGGTATTTAAGGAATACCCTTAAGTAACTTGTGTTTAATACTTGGTCTCACAGAACCAACGGGCTGCGAGTCCAGTTCTATTTTATATGAATGTAGCCAAGTGACCCTTGATTCCTCTTGGAATAGAGAAGTGATGTAGAAAACACATCGTATTAGCCATTTAGAGAACTGATTCGCCACCCAGAGATCGTCAGCTTGTCTATCAGACAAATGGGAAACTCGGCTCCAGCACACGTGCAGAAGAGTGTGTAGATATTGACAAGGTCGAGTACCATAAGCTCGCCTACATTTATACTCCCTAGAGTGGCAGTGGAGCTGCAGTTGGAAAGCTGTCCTTTATTACCCTCATCTTCGCTTATTCAAGGTAAACGCTTTAAACCCATTGTTTATTTGTATAGTCCCACCTTATAATTCTGATTCCTAACAAAAGCTCTAAGAAATTCATCTCTCGAGTGCTGAAACGTGTTCTCAAATAACATAACCGCACAATGTCCCACAACTGTTTCAGTGTTGAGAAGGACATCACATTTTAGGAAAAGAAGTACATCGAATGTACACATTAATTGTAACGCGTGCTCTGTGTTCAGAAATGTTGAAATATGAACAGTGTATCTTAGAATCAAGGAAATCTAATGCTTGATAGAGCTCACCAAATTCCGACAGGAATGGTATAAAAACATTTCATCTTTAAATATCTCTACTTCTCAACTGAACCGAAATGTTGCCTTTTAAGAACAGTTTTAGGTAATAGGAAAACTGTCTCTTAACATGTATAATTACTGACAATCAACAGCTTTACATTCAACACGCTTCTACTCTGAGCAATAACTATTTGTATATGTATGTATTTCTTCTGATGATCTGGTATATTTGGGGGAACTTACTTAAGAATATATTTTATAGACCTATCCTTCTAATAAGTCTAAAACTGTCCTGTCCTGTAGTCATAGGTGGCTACTAAGAACTTGAAATGGGGCCAGTCCAAACTCAGATGTGCTGTGTCAAATGCACTAGATTTCAAAGACTTAATGCAAAGAAAGGGTGTAAATTGTTTATATGGATACATATTAGAATGGCAATATTTTGGATATACTGGGTTAAGTAGAATATATTATCAAAATTAATTTGGCTTGTTTCACTGTACCTTTTTCAATCTGGCTATTAAAATTTTTTAAATTACGTATGTGACTCACATTATATTTTTATTGGACAGCTCTAGTCTAGAAGAATTCGATTAGCATTTAACTACTTTGCAGATGAACACATTTCTCATTTGGATCCAATAACAGCTATATGATTGAGCATTATAAACAAATATTGCTCTTGTTTTTAAGTCCTTGAAAAACATTTAGTATGAGGCTCTTAACTTTGAGAAATGATGCATATACCTCATTTTCCTGTGCCTTCTCTACTGGCTTTGGTTAACATGAAATAACCACTAGGATTTATCTTAGAGCTATTATTTTAATTTTTCGAGATAAGTACAATAGAGTTGATTTGGAAAAGGCGCATAGAAAAACATACTAATGACTAATAATAAATATTGTGGTGAATATACTTTCCTAATCTTAAAAGGGAAAGTTAAACACGATTACAACGATAAAGAGAAAAATTCCCAAGTGAAAAGGCATTGGAACAACTTCTCCACAAAGTACTTTAGCAAAAAAATGTGTTCCTGAGGTCAAGGACGTATAGCTCCTTCCATTTCCTTTCCCGTAGCTAGAACAGATCTTGAAAATACCCTAACAAGTTCTCTAAAAGACCAAGAAAGGAAGTTCAGTTGAAAAGGATAACATTCATATATCAGATGGGGAGATGTGTGAAAGGGTGGATCAGCGAAACATTCTATGTAATCATTGGCCATGGAAACAATTTCATGAAGTCTCCTGTAGATCTATACCTATGCTAATGTTGTTATAGTTGCTATGACACCAGACAGGTCTTCTTCCAGCTCTTACCCTCAATGTACATTTCCTTCTAGAATATTCTCCAGAAAACTGAGAAATAGATCCTTCATGATGTAACAAAAGGCCGTCTATTTAGCTGCTCCCTGTTACTCACCAGTACTTGCTAGTATTCTAATATTTATTAAATTGGAGAGAGTTCACACTTGCACTGCCAATTAATTACCCAAGAGCATGCTTGATCAACACTCTCACGCTGTTCAGTTACCTGAAAGTGACTAATCACACAACAGCTGATACTGGTGCTGTTTCTCCTCATTTACATCTTGAGTAGAAGGCACACCCTGACAGACGAAGCTGCTCAAGATGGCGTTTTTCTAGTAATTCTAATAATGTTTCTGTGTCCTGTCATACTGCCCAACTACCATGTAAGCCGAGAAGGCCTTTCCCTTTTCACCTTAATGGAGGCAGAGATTCATTTGCATGACTTAAAACCTCACACCAGAATATTCATATTCAGACTCATCTGGCAGACTTGTTAAACCACAGAAGGCTGGGTCCCCACCCCAGAGTTTCTTCCTTTTTTTTTTTTTTTAAGATTTTATTTATTTGACAGAGACAGCCAGCGAGAGAGGGAACACAAGCACGGGGAGTGGGAGAGGAAGAAGCAGGCTCCTAGCAGAACAGCCTGATGTGGGGCTTGATCCCATAATGCTGGGATCACGCTCTGAGCCAAAGGCAGATGCTTAATGGCTGTGCCACCCAGGCGCCCCCCACCCCGGAGTTTCTGATTCAGGAGGTCTGGGGTAAGGCCAAAGGATTTGCATTTCTAACAAGTTCCCAGGTGATGCTACTGCCGGGGTTAGAAGACTATTTGAGAACCACTGTCTTAGATATCCATCCTCTCATCACTACCAGATATGCCCTGAGGAAGGAAGGAAGGAAGGAAGGAAGGAAGGAAGGAAGGAAGGAAGGAAGGAAGGAAGGAAAGGAAGAAGGGTGGGAGGAAACAAGGAAGAAAAGGAGGAAGGGAGGGAGTACAGGGGGAAGGGAAGAAGTGAGGAAAGAAGAGAGGGGGAAGGGAAGGAGGAAGGAAGGGAAGGGAAGAGGAAGGTGGCTGAGAAGGAGGGAGAAAAAGCAGGAAGGAAGAGAGGAGACACACACTTCACACTAAAGAGGGTACCACACTTAACACTAAAGTCAAACACACTTTATGTCACTAAGATCATTTAGTACTTATGACAATACAAAGATAGATATTATTAAATACTTTTCCAGATGACAGATATGAGGCTTAAATTGGATAAATAACTGTCCAAAAGATTATATAATTGGTAAGCAACAGTCATGATATGAGCCCAAGTAGGCTGATTCCAAAGCCCTCGCCATGATGCTGGGCTGATAGTCTGACAACTTACTCATGAACGTGTCTAGTACTGTCACCCTGATCTCTGCCCCAGTAGAGAGCACGGTGCAGACTCTCCGCTGTAGGGCTGAGTATTCCACAACCTGCAGAAACTGAAACTATAACAAGCTTTGTGTACAAAGGGCCTGCTTAGAAATTCCCTGTTAACTTGTACTTGGCCAGCCAGAGTTTTCAACAGGGTGAATTATTTTAATGGATCAGACGCAAAAACCATGGATTGTGATGTAGGGATTGAATCGAATAAGGATGAAGGTTGGGGATGGGAGGACGTGAAGAAAATTGAAAAGGAAAATAAAAGGTGGAGAAGATTGAAGCAAATGTAGAAACAAGTATATATATAAGGGGAAAGATTAGAGAATTCGCAGTTATTTCTACAAACTTTATATGGTCTTAAATATTCATGCTTATATAGTTTTCCTATTAGAACTATCAGCAAGCCTACCAGCGAATAAACATAGGGCTAATCGCTCCCTTCATATAATAAACAAAGATTCCGATATAAGGAAGAAGCAAGGAAAAAAATCACTGAGGAGAAGGTCAAATTCACAAAAAATCAAATGAACATGAATTGGCTGTAATTTGTGTATTTTGCAAATTCTTTCCCTTCACATCCCCTTTTATATAGTAACATCTGACTTTTTAAAAACACATTCCCCATAGAAATACACTATAGAAAACAGACCCAATCAACTAGAGTTTTGTTCCAATGCTTTCTTCAAATATCGTATGCTGAAAAGCATACAATTGCTCTTAGGTTATCTGCTCCTGGGTGAATGGGGGCACAGGTAGAGAACCCACCAAGACTGTCTTGCAATGTGGAGGTTTTCTTCTTACCCTTCCCCTGCTACCTAGCTGTCCTTTCCAATAATAAGTAATGCCTAGGCGGTCAGGTAACATAGGGGAGTTAGTTATAAACAGGAGGTTTGAGTTCAGCCCAATTTGGACCCAGAGAGGCTGTAAGATGGAGCATGAGTCCTAAAATGTTCTAATAGGCTCCTGGCCATCAATGCCTTGGGGGGGGGCTCAGAGTGCCTGAATTCGTTTCAAGACCCTTGAAAGTGTTGTCATTGCTGGCTCTGTCCCTTGGTCCTTTGGTCTTTGCTCGTCTGCATTAAGGTTAGGGTTGAAATGCTGCAAAAACACAAGATCCACCTGTTCCGCTCAAAGATGACTCCATCGGTTCAGACCGCCTCACTTGGAAATGGAAATAAGGCGTTGCCCTAGTCCGCTTACTAGGGCAATACATTTTCCCAGCGTATTTTCCTACCGCTCTAAATGCCGATTTCACAGAACAAGGTTGGAAAGACTGTGCATAATCACCAACTTGGGTTGCTCTTTCAGCTCAGGAGGCAGAAGTATTGGGTTGGAGGTTTGAATATGCAACAGGAATCATGACGGAGATGCCAGAAAAACACGCCCTCCCACATCACCTCTGCCAGACAGAGAAAGGAATGTTTCAGGGACTATCTCGGCAGGGGTCTTTTATTTTTGAAACCACCTAAATCTGATTTTGCTCCTTTTTATGGTAGTTTATTTCTTCTTATACCAGGATAATATTGATGATACGCCTGAAAAACAGATGTTTGAACCCTGATGACGTTTTAGCCATTTTTCTTCAGAATTTGAGGATCATTTAATGTTAGAGTTCAGCAAAATCCTTGCCCTCAAACAAAATTGTATACAGAAGCCCATTAGGTAACACAGGTAAACATTAAGGCGCTTTGGTTCAATCCAGTTTAGGGAGTCCAGAGACTAATCCCAACCTGGCCCGTGGGAGACTTCGAAGGAACACCTAGGGCTTAGTAGCGCAGTGAGAACGCCAGTGATCTCATCCAGGTGCTTCATTTTCACCACGAGGTACCTAAGCTTAGCGGGTTTATTCCAAGGTCACATATGAAATTAGTGGCAGGGTGTTAGAAACTAGGGCTTCTGCACCAAGTTTAGCTCTCTCCACAACACAAGACAGCCTAGTGAATGGGCAAGGTGTGTTTCCATATCTGTGTAAGAGGCTTAGTTTAGAAAATCAACCCAAACTGCACTTCTTTTTGTCTCGGATCAAAACACCCACCTATGCAAAAATCATCTTGTACACCTTGACCACCTATGCCCAGAAGAAAATGTACCGCCTTGCCCTTTGGGAGTCCCTCCCTGAAACCATTTGCTAAGGCAAGGAAGGACAAGGGTGAGGATTGACACGTGGCTGTCCCTCTCCTCCCTTTTTGGCGTCCTTCTCCACACACTTTCTGAAGACACTTTCCTCCGTTTTCCAAAATGACAGCCAGTTTATCTGCCCAAGGGATCCATGCAAATGGAATGATGTGGAATAAAGATTTAAAGGGCTGCTCTTAACAAACTGGTGGTTACCAGGGGGGAGATGAGAGGGGCGATGGGGGAAGCAGGTGAAGGGGATTAAGAGCACCCTTATCACGATGAGCACTGACTAATGTACAGAATTGTACAATCACCATATGGTACACCTGAAACTAACACTACACTGTACGTTAACTACATTGGAATTAAAATAAAAAAAAACTTAAAAAGATAAGCAAAAATAAAGGATTACTCTTTAGTGAGTCAATTTTGTAATTACCTTTACATTAAAGGAACAATTTCATGGCCAAAGTTTCAGACACTACAGAAAGAAATGGGAGTGAACATTTTAAAATCGCGTTCATTGTTTTTCTTTAAATTAGAATTTAAAAAATGCACATTCAATGTAGAAAAATTGGAAAATGTGGAAAAGTGAAAATTACCATATTTTCCAAATCCTAAATAGTTCCTGTTAACATTTTTCTTTCTTTCCTTTCATTATTGTAATGCACCGATGTATAACATTCTTTGTCTTTACAAACAGAGTGCCCTCCTGGATATACATTTTTAAAATATTTTTTAAAATTTAGAATGGCTTAAGGAAACAGTCAGAAAAACTAAGAGGCCGCCCACGGAATGGGAGAATATATTTGCAAATGACACTACAGATAAAGGACTGGTATCCAAGATCTACAAAGAACTTCTCAAACTCAATACACGAGAAACAAATAAACAAATCAAAAAATGGGCAGAAGATATGAACAGACACTTTTCCAATGAAGACATACAAATGGCTAACAGACACATGAAAAAATGTTCAAAATCATTAGCCATCAAGGAAATTCAAATCAAAACCACACTGAGATACCACCTTACGCCAGTTAGAATGGCAAAAATTGACAAGGCAAGAAACAACAATTGTTGGAGAGGATGTGGAGAAAGGGGATCCCTCCTACATTGTTGGTGGGAATGCAAGTTGGTACAGCCACTCTGGAAAACAGTGTGGAGGTCCCTTAAAAAGTTAAAAATTGAGCTACCCTATGATCCAGCCATTGCACTACTGGGTATTTACCCCAAAGATACAGACGTAGTGAAGAGAAGGGCCATATGCACCCCAATGTTCATAGCAGCAATGTCCACAATAGCTAAATCGTGGAAGGAGCCGAGATGCCCTTCAACAGATGACTGGATTAAGAAGTTGTGGTCCATATATACAATGGAATATTACTCAGCTATCAGAAAGAACGAGTTCTCAACATTTGCTACAACATGGACAGCACTGGAGGAGATAATGCTAAGTGAAATAAGTCAAGCAGAGAAAGACAACTATCATATGATTTCTCTCATCTATGGAACATGAGAACTAGGATGATCAGTAGGGGAAGAAAGGGATAAAGAAAGGGGGGGGGTAATCAGAAGGGGGAATGAAACATGAGAGACTATGGACTATGAGAAACAAACTGAGGACTTCAGAGGGGAGGGGGGTGGGGGAATGGGATAGACCGGTGATGGGTAGTAAGGAGGGCACGTATTGCATGGTGCACTGGGTGTTATACACAACTAATGAATCATCGAGCCTTACATCGGAAACCGGGGATGTACTGTATGGTGACTAACATAATATAATTAAAAAATCATTAAATCTCAAAAAAAAAAAAATTTAGAATGGCTTTAAATTTACAGGAAAAATTATGATAATAGAAAGAATTCTCAGATATCCCACCCAGTCCCCCTTATTATTAACATCTACATTAGTATACAGTACATTTGTCACAATTAATGAACCGATTTTGACATATTATTATTAACTAAAGTTTACACTCTAATCACATTTCTTTACTTTTTTTACTCTTTTCTGTGCCAGTTTAAGAATAAAAGCATGTTACAAGTCTGAGAAAACGTGATAACTGAATGTGATGCCAGAGTCCCATCCAAAATACAACATTACACTGTCATCCTCTCCGTAGGCCTGTGACATGCGTTTTACAGGCATATATTGTGAATGATTACCCAGGGTAATGAACAGTCCTTGAGAGCATGGTTTATAATGAATGTAGTGTTTCACTGTGTCACTGTATCATTGGTCATTTAACCCATGACCCATTATTCAGCTTTTAAGTTGTCTTAACGTTCTTACTATTATAAATGTTTTGAGAGGTATCATCATACTTACATATCCTTGATTATTACTTAGGGTAAATTCTTTTTTTTTTTTTTTTTAATTTATTTATTCGACAGAGATAGAGACAGCCAGTGAGAGAGGGAACACAAGCAGGGGGAGTGGGAGAGGAAGAAGCAGGCTCCTAGCGGAGGAGCCTGATGTGGGGCTCGATCCCAGAACGCCGGGATCACGCCCTGAGCCGAAGGCAGACGCTTAACCGCTGTGCCACCCAGGCACCCCTACTTAGGATAAATTCTTAGAACTGGATGGCTGGGTCCAAGAATATGCATATGCTTACGGCTTCTGGGACATATTAGGAGAGTGGGTATCATAGAGAAGGAGCACAAGGGCTCAGGAGTGAAATCAGGCCCTGCTGGATGCAATGTGTAACTATGGGCAAGTGACTTAACTGTCCTCTATTTTTAAAATCAAGTAATAGCAACAACACGGTAACAACAACAACAACAACAACAACAACAACAGAATCTACTGCAGAGGCAATCTGTGGGGCTTTAGTATAAAAACATACAGGTATTAATCAGGGTTCTCCAGAGAAACAGATCTAAGAGGATGTGTGTGTGTATGAATGTAATTTACATATATGAAGAGAGAGAGATTTATTGTAAGGAATTGGTCCATGTGATCAGGGAGGCTGAAAAGTCCCCAAAACCTGCAGTCAGCAAGGTAGAGACCCTGGAAAGCAGATGGTGTACGAGTCCTAATCCGAGTCCAGAGGCCTGGGAACCCAGAAAGCCAGTGACGTAAGTTTCAGTTGAAAAGCCGGTAGCCTCGATCCAAGAAGGGCCCATGTTTTAGTGCGAGTCCGAAGGCTGGAAAAGATGGGATGTCCCAGCGACAAGCAGTCAGGCAGGAGGAGCTGGCTCTTGACTCAGCTTTTTTGTTCTGTTCAGGTCTTTGACTGATTGGACGAGGCCCACCCACACTAGGGAGAGCAATGTGCTTTACTCAGTGTACCAATTCAGATGTTAATCTCCTCTAGAAACACCGTCAGAGATAGAGTCAGAATAATGTGTCTCCAAATGTCTGGGCATCCCGTGGCCCAGTGCCGTTGACACGTAAGAGTAACCATCACAAAATGTAAATACTTTGGCATATAGTAACCACCTGTCCATCATGCCCTAATAAAGATCAAATATAGGGGTGCACGATACATTGAGACTTAGCTGAGTGACTGATAAAGGATGTTCCTTTCTTTTATTTTAGACCTTACACTCCTGGGATATAAATGTGAATGAACAGGGGTACATGGCTCCAACCTCTCAATTATGCTTGTAAACTGAGATACAACCAGTAGTGTATTCCTGGGTACCATGATATCTAGTATGGACATGATCTCTTTTTCTACTTCATAAAGGTTCACCCTACAGTGACTTCTCTCTACTTTATGTCCCAAATTGTTAAGCTTCCATTACTAGAGAAAACCCCAGTTGGTAGATACAGGCCCTGGGTTCTAGTTTCTTCTGTGGCCCTGAATAGTTATGAACTCTTGGGTAAGCCATTGTCTTTTCAGCATCGCAGAGTCCTCATCTGTATGGAAAGTGTGGGCTGTGATCATTCAAGCCTGCTCACGTCTACACTTCCAAGGTTCTGTGCAAATATACAGATTTCCTTAAATATGCCCGTAGCCAGAGAATGAGCAGCCCGTGCAAGGTCGGTGCCCCACTAAGAAGCAGATTCATGAGACCTGTAAGCCACGGGGTGGGCAGATGGGGTAAGGAACGGATTGGTCCTAAGTCCTAAAGTGGTGAAATTCTCTCCTGGAGGCAATCCACTCTGGTGTGAAGAAGAGAGAAGTAAATGAGAAGACAAATGATTGTGTGTTGAATGTGGAGTTCCTCAGGCAAGGGGCACACCCATTTCTAAGAATGTCGAATGCATATCTTACTAAATTGTTAGCCAGCAAGTCGTGAAGTGTATACTCAGTGCGAAATCGTTTTGAAAAGCTGCTTTCTTCAGAATGGGGACAGGGAAGAATTACCCACCACTTGGCCAAATTCCTGCCTCAGTTTCTCCCGTGCGGAGGAAAAATGAGTCTTGCCGCCTCCGGCTGTTGGTGGGAGAATGCGGCAATCATTTCAACGGGTAATTCAAAGCTCCTCAGAGGCAGGGGCTCTGAGGGGAAAGCCTGAGAAGACAGCAGAGATAGCAGCGGTAGGAGCCGCCCCTAAGACCCAGATGAAAGGAGCATCGAAGGGATTCTCCCGCTGGGAGAAATCTATCAGCGATTTTATCGGGCATTTCCTTCACCCTTGCAATTCGCTCTCGTTATTCAGCTAATCCTCACTTAGTGCTTTCCTGTGAAGAGAGTCCATGTCATCGCCCCGTTTGTACAAGAAAAAAACAGAGACAGAAGTTGAGTGTAAGGCTCATCTCGCAGCACTGAGCTAAGGCGGAAGAGGTAAAGCATGGAGTTCCCTGGTACCTGTTCTGCTCACTTTCCAGTTGCACTCTGGCAGTCGGCTCAGGTCCTCGGCCTGCTCTAAGGAGACAGGCTCTCTGCTCAGAGAGTGTGTGCCTTCTTAGTATGAATTAAAGTATTAACAGCCTCCCCCTGGTTTTTTTCATGGAAGCTTAACTTGATCTCCCCATCTTCGAGAACCTTCCCCGCACTTCCATACGTACACTTTTCCAGGGCTTTGGAGAATTCCCCCTCCTGCTCCGGCCACTACAGCATGGAAACTAATTTAAGGTAATGAGCTCAGTAGGAATCGAAGTGCTTTCTCTCAGCCGTTCCCCAACCAGCCAGAGTCAGAGTGTCTAATAATTCACATGTGCTGAGGGTCATGGCTCCTGCTCTGAGCCAGTCTGCCTGGCTCGGCCTCACAGTTGCAAGCTGCTCCGGAACATCTCGACCAGACTCCCCATCCCAGCCGGCTGCTTATACTCCCTGACCACGGGGCTTGGAAAGAACAGGGCGAAGCAGAGGGGATGAGGTGCTCAGTGCAAGACCATCATGAAGAAAACAGTTCAATGAGAAATGCCCATCGCCCTAAGAATGAGTCTGTGGGAGCTTCATTTTCTATTAATAAGAGGACACATCATTACATTCTCATCATAGGAACCTCTCCTCCCACCGGCAGGCCCAAATATTTTCAGTGACCTAACAATAACTTATTGTCTCAGAAATGACCCAAATCTCCCAGGAGTTATGGAGGAACATCTCTGGACTTCAGAGCCTAAGGAGCCCTCGCTGACGGTAAATGAGTCCCAGCAAACATTTTGCTCTTAGGCATGCAAAGGACATGCACCGAGATGGCTCCTTGCACCAAAATTTATGGTGTGAGCTCAGTGACCCCTCTGACTCCTTCCAGCCTGACATATTCTAGAAGAGAGTTTTATCAGCTACACCTCTCCTAGCAATGAACTGAAACACCCATGGTCAGAGCCTCCCTTTTTGGAGCTATTAGCATATTTCGATTTAAAAAGATCATAGTGTTTCTAATTCCCTTATGATCAGGATTTAGAGAAACATATTTCATGCTTGGTATCAAGGCTGGAGGTAGGAATGACCACCACTTCTCCCCTTGCCTAACACTTTGGACGAAGCTGCAGTTGGTGACATGGTCGGAGACGGGAATAGAAGGGGGTAGAGAGACAGGCAAAGAAGAGGAGGATGGTATCAACATCCACTCTGAGGACTCAAACAGAACTGGAGGACCTCCATGAAAACAGGGAGCAGTGCTGGCCCCTCTTCTCTCTCTCTTTACTACAGCCTTCACCTCCACTGATGACACACGTCCCTCCTATCTTAAGGGTACAAGTTGGGATTTAAGTATTGACTCACCTAACAGGTCCTTTAGTCTAAAGGACTCATCGATTCTACCTTGTTCTTCACAGAATGTAATAGACAAGACTAAAACCAGCTCAGAAAAAATATAAGCTATCGATATATAGCTGGCCAGAAAAATATTTGGTGTCTTCTTCAGAATCATTGGCTTGCTTCTCACAATGATCAATAGCCCTGACATTGTACATTGATTTTATAGTCTACAAAGCACTTTGCCATAGATCACCTCTACTAATAATTTTAAGCATCCTTGGAAATAGAAAGAGGGAATAGATGGTCTTCATATTATAGATGGGGAATTAGAGATACTATGGAAATTACTTGCCTGAGAGCATGCCCAATATTATGGGACTCCAGGTTTAAAGGCAAATCCCACACACTTTCTACTATATCACGGCACTTCTGAATTTTAAAATTTGAATTTACACCAAATTTAACTTCTTTATTTTTTTTTTAAGATTTTATTTATTTATTTTATATAGAGAGAGACAGCCAGTGAGAGAGGGAACACAAGCAGGGGGAGTGGGAGAGGAAGAAGCAGGCTCCCAGCGCAGCAGGAAGCCCAATGCGGGGCTCGATCCCAGGACCCTGGGATCATGCTCTGAGCCAAAGGCAGATGCTTAATGACTGAGCCACCCAGGCGCCCCACCAAATTTAACTTCTGTCCACAAATTTCTATTGCCGAATTCAGCTTTAAGTTGCTTGACCCCCAGCCACAATGATCTAAGCCTACTCATTTCCTTCTAGAGTTCCTTCCAAAAATGGTAACCAATTTCACAGTCAAGAAATATTTATTAAGCACAAATCCTTATTACTAACAAGCACTCTTCTAAGCACTAACAGCTATACAAAGAAAAAGGCTGCTCCTGCCTTCAAAAAAAAAAAAAGTATCAAGAAAAAGGATAAGACTTGTGTATATAATGGTAAAATAAGAATAAAATTGTAGGAAACATCAAAATTAGGCTCCCCAATGCCCAGTGAGTACATTCCTTCTTTGTATTATAAAAGCTAATGGAATCTGTAAAAAATAATTCCATTAAATAAATATAACCTAGAAAAAAGCTAGAAGTATCAAAAGCCCAGATTTCAAGATACACTACAAAGCTAGAGTAATCAAAACAGTATGGTACCAGCATAAAAATTGACACATAGACCAACAAAACAGAATAGAGAGCCCAGAAACAAATCTATGCTTATATGGTCAATTAATCTACAGCAAAGGAGGCAAGAACATACAATGGGGAAAAGACAGTCTCTTCAACAAATGGTGTTGGGAAAACTGGACAGCCACATGCAATAGAATGAAACTGGACCATTTTCTTACACCATACGCAAAATAAACTCAAAATGGATTAAAGACCTAAACGTGAGATCTGAAACTATAAAACTCCTAGAAGAAAACACAGGCAACAATTTCTTGATATGAGCTGTAGAAACATTTTTCTAGATATGTCTCCTGAGGCAAGGGAAACAAGCAAAAATAAACTATTGGGACTATAACAAAATAGAAATCTTTTGCACAGCAAAGGAACCCACCAACAAAATGACAAGGTAACCTACTTCACTGGAGAAGATATTTACAAACGATATATCTGATAAGGAGTTAATATCCAAAATATATAAAGAAAATAAACAACTCAACACCCCAAACCCAAACAATCCAATTAAAAAGTGGGCAGAGGACCTGAATAGTCATTTTTCCAAAGACATACAGATGGCCAACAGATACATGAAAAGATACTCAACATCACTCATCATCAGGGAAACACAAATCAAAACCACAATGAGACACCACCTTACACCTGTCAGAATGGCTAAAATCAAAACCACAAGAAATAACAAATGTTGGCAAGGATGTGGAGGAAAAGGAATCCTCATGCACTGTTGGTGGGAATGTAAACTTGTGCAGCCACTGTGGAAAGCAGCATGGAGGTTCATCAAAAAATTAAAAATAGAATTACCATAGGATCCAGTAATTCCACTACTGGGTATTTAACCAAAGAAAACAGAAGCACAAATTTGAAAAGATGCATGCACCCCTATGTTTATTGTAGCATTATTTACAATAGCCAAGCTATGGAAGCAACGCAAGTGTCCATCGATAGGTGAATGGATAAAGAAGATGTGGTATATATCAATATACACCGTGGAATATTACTTAGCCATTAAAAAGAATGAGATCCTACCATTTGCAACAACATGATGGACCTACGGGGTCCATAAGGCTAAGTAAAATTAGACAGAGAAAGAAAAATACCATATCATTTCATTCATGTGTGGAATTTAAGAAACAAAACAAAGAAAAAAGAAACAAAGAAACAACCACACACACACACACACACACACACACACACAAATACACACACACATGCACATACACACCAGACTATAGAGAACAAACTGGTGGTTCCCAGAGGGGAGATGGGTGGGGGGTAGGGTAAAACAGACAAAGGGGATTAAGAGTACACTTATCTTCATGAGCCCTGAATAATGTATAGAATTGTTGGATCATTATATTGTACACCTGAAACTAATACGACAGTGTATGCTTCCCAAAAAATACATAAACTGGTACAAAGAACCCAAATAATAGGTGAGAAAGTGTATCAGGATTTATATAATGCTTACACATATCATATAACAGGTAATTTTTACCAAGGACTTATTATGTGCCAAGAACCTAAGTATTTTGCAGTATTAATTTATTTTAATCCTCACAACAAACTTTGAGTAAGGTACTATAATTATTCCCATTTTACAGATGACAGAACAAAGGCACAGATGTACGTCATCTCTTGCCCAAGTCTGGTTTAAATCCATAGAGTCTGGTTCCTGATACTGTGCTCTTTAGAGTACAAGATGCATTATTCCCTTTAATCCTGATACTAACCTTCTGAGCGAGGCATTATTATGTCCTTATTTCATAAATGAGGGCACTGAAGTTTGCAGAAGTTAGGGTCCTTGCCCAAGAAAGAGCACGGAGCCAGCAAGTTGAGGAGCTGGGAAGATTCTCCAAATCCAGTGATTCAGTGCATAGCTGCTCACCCCAGGGCCCAAGGCCTAATTGCCCGGGCTGTAGAAGAGCTCTTTTATGATTACCTAAAATATTTTATTACCTGTGTACGACAATGACAAATTCACATCATACCTATTACTTTCCAGATTATTCTAAGGGAGAATTGATGAGGATATTCCTCTTACCTCAGAAAGCAGATCCTCACATCAAGGTATATATATATATTTTTAAAGATTTTATTTATTTATTTGACAGAGATAGAGACAGCCAGTGAGAGAGGGAACACAGGCAGGGGGAGTGGGAGAGGAAGAAGCAGGCTCCCAGCGGAGGAGCCTGATGTGGGGCTCGATCCCATAACGCCGGGATCACGCCCTGAGCTGAAGGCAGACGCTTAACGACTGAGCCACCCAGGCGCCCCATCAAGGTACATTTTGAAAAGCCTACTAATGATATAAGAACTATAAAATGTTGAACCTCAATGCCAGTAAGTTGAGACTCATATCTAGCAAACATAATCAAGAGGGCGTTATGCAGATTAGCGTGCAAATATTCATCACGGTAAAGTGAGATTAGAAAATTGTACAGTAATAACTTCATAAAGATTGCCGAGTTATCACAAGCAATAATTACATGGGATATGTGGAATTACGAGCCACCCCTTTGTCCCTATGTGAATGTGTAAGTGTGAGCATCAGGGAAATGAACAGTTCTTGGGGAAAAAAAGATTAGAGGAAATCCAGCATCTGTGTGGAAATATTCCTAAGAAAGACATTTGTCATATAGCCATCAGAGCAGCTAAATAATCACCTACCTATGTACCAGACACAACATTATTATGTCACTTCGGGCAGACTTCTCCGCTCTGCAGTCGAGAAGGCTTTAGCTGGAAAGGGACAGCGAAAGTAACAACTTGAAACACTGGCTTATTTAATGGACAGCCTTAGCGGCTTCAGCTGGGAGTAGAAAGGTAAGTTATAGAACTACCTGGAAGAGTCTCATTCACAAGTACGTTGATTACAGAGCAAGAGCGAAATGGACCAAAGGTTGAAGGGACGGAAAACAGGAGTCTCAGGCTGGCATCTGGCTTCTCCCTCCAAGAGAGAACCATGAAGCCTCCTTCCTGTCCCCCTCATCCCCACGCTAGATTGAATGGCATCTGCTCAGGAACTAGAGGAGCCCGGGGCAGCATGGATGTGGAAAGCTAGTGAAATCAGACTTGTGTGGCACCCCACGTCAGTCCTTTGTAATCATTGCAATTTCTCCTGATATTCCAACTGTTCCCTTTTAATGATGAGCGGTAAAACCCCTGAAGTGGAAGGGGCTCATTTTTGCTCATCTTTGGGAACAGTCGGGACGGAGAGGCGGAGACTCTAGCCCACGCCACAGCAGTGTTGGGGGAAGAAAACCACACTGGATAGAAAGGATGGTGGAAGCTTTAAATGTGAAGAAGAAAACACCTTTAGTTTCTGGGACATTATGAAGGAGGAAGGAAGAAGGGAAGCTGATTTGATCTGAGTGAAGGCCCGAAGGCTGACCGAGAGCATTGATTTAATGGGTACCAAGCAGCATGCTAGGCACCGAGGACACAGTGAGGAATTAAATAGGTGGAGTCCATGTCTTCAGGGATCTTCCTGTCTCAGGGCAGGGCACTAATGAGATCAGGTGTAGGAAATACGCGAATGTGCTCATTAGACTATGAATGTTTCTTCCCCCTCTGATTTTCCTCCTTACCTTCATCCCTTTGTCATCTCCAAGTTTTGGTGTTTGGGACACTGTTGCAGCTCGGGAACTGTGTAGCCCCAGATAGTTTTCAGAGACACAACAAGCACCCCCAAGTGCAGAGAAGGCAACAAGTTCTCCAGGGCCTTGCCTCTTTGATTGCCTCTTTAGGTACCCAGGTGACCAGGACCATCTTTTTCCCTGACATTGGCCCCAAATCTCTTATCACGAATCATGAGGTATATTAATTGAATGAAAAGGGCCAGGTGCATGGCAGTGTATACAGGAATTAACATTTGTATTAATGATAATTAAAAAAACCATGGTCCAGCTTTCTTGGGAAGGAGGCATCTAGAATCACTTTTGCTTTGGAAGGGGAAAGGGTGGCTATAGGGAGGAATGGGGACTAAGGAAGGCTTTTATCATTTACACTTCTGTACTTCTTGAATTTTGTACCATATGAAGACAAAACAAATTTTTAAAAACTCAAATCCCTCCTCATTCTGATCTCAAAATTTCCTTCTTCCTTCCCTCAATGAGCCCTTACTCTGAGATGTTGATCTGGTTAAAATAATTACCACTTTTGTGTAAATTATCCATTAATGTAGAAGTCTCGTGGGTATTATCTGTATTTCCAAAAATTTGATATTTGTGGAACGTGAGAGTATTGAAGAGCATTTTTGAACAGGGAGCGATTCGAATATTCTGAGAGGAAGCTCCCCTTGTCAGAGTCAGATAGACCTGGTTGAATCCTAGCTATTTCATTTTTATAGATTGTGTGGCTACAAACATTTCTTAAGCTTTCCGAGACTTGCTTCTATCTTGGAAAGCAGGGATTATAACAACTACCTCATGGGATTGTATAGGAATAAATGGCGCGATGGATACAAAGCTGCACAATGCCTGGTACGCGGTAGGTGGTCAGTACTAGCTCATTTCCATGCCTTTATTTTCCAAACAGGATCAAGGAGAATGAATACAAGTAGCATCAGCAGTGCGGGGATATATGGCTCCACACCTATTTTCTTTCATTCTTGTGAATGGCTTTGTAAGAGATTCACAGTTGATGGGAGAGGCAATGGGGTACAGATGGCATGCACAGTGTTTTCCCTCGTCGTTCAATTCAGTGTAGTTCACTGAGTGTCTCTGGGATGCTAAGCATTGTTAAGTGTTGGGGGCATCAAGGGGAGAGCGCTGTGGTTTTAAGTAAGGTGGTCAGCTAAGGCCTCGCCGATCAGGAGACTTTTAGCAAAGACCTGAAGAAGGTGGGAGAGCGAGCCATCGCATCTGGCATTGGAAAGGCAAAGCCTTAATGATTCATCAGGAATTCTTTGAGTCATCTTTGTAATATATACACATGAAGTTACTAACCACAAACTCCGGATTTCAAATCATGCAGAAAGAGAGTCATATATGAGCAATGGAATAAAAGGTCTCAAAACTCCCAATTTAACCTATTCCCCGGCTCTAAGCACATGAACCAAAGGCCTCATTATGTTCCCCTCTTCTCTATTTGCTAGGAGCTTTTCCAGCGGTAGCTTAAAAAATGTCATTGTTACTGGAATTCTCCCAAGCTTCTAAGTTCTAGCTTGCAACTAGAATTTTGTTGTAGAACTCTAAAATCATTGGGGGGAAAGAATCTCTGCAGTACTGTAAGAGAATTCTCTGGCATTGGAGAAAATACTATGACCAACAATGGTACATTCATGAGCGTCAATCAACATTCATTCGCTTCAGCACTTATAGTGATGGGGAGATTGCTACTTCCGATGGCACCTCATTCTCTTCTCTGCTTTAATGATAAGAAGTATCTTTTTGAATAAAAATCTGCCTTATTCTATCTCTAAAGCTTGACTCTTTCTTATTAGTTAAATGAGTAGTTTACCTTACAGCTGTATTTACCGAATGTCTTCTATGTCCAGTGTGGAGGGCATGTTTTGTTAAGTGTAAGGCGATTAAGTATGAAGACTGAAATCTGGGCCTCAACAAGCCTGCACTCTATTCAGACATCAAGAGCATATGTCTGCTTCCTCCTCCCGATAGCCGTTCACAAAATACCAAAACAAGATTATGTTTCTTCCAAGTCTTCTCTTTTTTTGCTAGAAATGTTTCCAAAGTCTTCAACCATTCTGATTATTATCAACATTATACTTATATAAAAGAAACTCCCAAATAGTAAGCAAAATAAAATATAAGAAATCAGAATTCAAAAATGATTCTCTTGATAGTAACTTGTCACAGATGTTCCGTTTAATATATTGTGATTTCCACATAGATATCTGAAGCAATTTTACAAATCTTATAGGAAAATTAATTTAATATTGTGACTATCCAGCATTCCTCATTTATGCAATGGCAATCTGGGTATTTGTGCTCTTTTAGAAGAAAATACAGTGAGGTTGGTATTGGTGCTTGTACACAGTTTATAGACTGGGGCACTGGTATAAAGACCCACATCCGTGACTGGAATGTGTCAGTGTGAGTGCAGGAGGTGATATGGGGGGAGACAAGGAGGCTTTCTACAAAGTAAGATCTGCAATGTACTTGAATACACTTAACTTAGAGAATGAATAGATTTACTCTTTCTAGACCTAGTACTTTTAAATGCAGAAGAGATGGAAAATTCAGCACTTCCAGAAATAATGTGGAAAAAGAATACTGACTTATATCCTCTAACACCTGATATCCAATAATAAAATGAAAGGCAGGAACGGAAAGGCTCTACAAAAACTTGTGACTTTTCTTCTACTTGAAGTGGCTCCGAAAATGTTTTTAAAATCACTTTGTGACCAAGATCCAATAACAGATATCAGTTGAGTAGAGGGGAATTATAAATACGTGTCTCAGCAACAACAAACAAGAGGTTCTAATTGTATTTTTAAAGATATTTAAATTTTTTTTAAATTTCAAATTGATGTATATATGTACATATGTATTTATTTACTTATGAGAGGTAATTGACATATAACATTGTAGAAGTTTAAGGTGTACAACATTTCGTTTGGAAAAAAACACATAATTAAACTGTTTTACTTTATATCAGGAGTTTTAAACTGTTCATATTTTCTAATCAGTTCCCCCCAATATTTTTGTTTCTTCACATGCAAATGCACTTCCAACGTACAAATTATCAGGGCAAGAAATAGGAGATGGTCTGTTTCTGTTATTGCTTTCAGATTTTTGGCTTTACCTTCCTGATGTTTACACCTCAGTCCATAAAAAACAGCAAATAAGAACGACATTGTTTTATTCTTGGACATTTGTATTTTAGGAAGAGAAGAAAGAAATAAAAAAAACCTTCGAGTAACATAGAAAAAGTGTTTCTACTGTAATGCAATACACACATCCATAAAAAAAACCCCATTTTCTGTAAAACCACACACTATAAAAACAGAACCTATGAGAAAAATCAGTAAGGCTAGATCACTTCAAACCTATGGAACTTTATAACCAGAGTACAAGCAAAAATCATAATCGGTACCTAGGGAGACATCTCGGGTTGCCCAGGCAAGCAGCTCAGCATGGATGGAGACTGCCACAGTGAACGTTATTAGAAAATAAATAAATAAAAATAAATAAAAAACTAAGGTAGAGTGGAAATGCCGGCTACATGGTCAATGGAGCTGGCTGGTGGGAGCTGAAACGAGAGATAGAATTGGGGTTCTCCATCAGTTGGGCTTCTAGGCAGTGAAAGTGCCAGAAACTAGAGGCCACACATGCACGAGGTTGGACTGCCTTGCTCTGTGGAGGAGGCACTGAACTGGAGATTTTTAATTCCTTTCTTACTGGCAATTATTCTACTCCAGTAATCTGGCTTCCCTAGCCAAAAACAATCCATATATAAACCAAATGATTTCTGTATATACAAGTATTTCCCTGTGTATCCATCACATACCAACTAATTCTCATTGTAGGACCAGGTGTTTGTGTGTTACAGTAGAAGCTGAGTTATAAATACTTCTAGAAAAGAAATACAAATAGTTCTAGAAAAAAATGTTTAATGAAGAGGTAAGGATAAGAAAGCTAAAAATAACATGATGAGTGTGGAATTTGGAAGACACATGTCTTAGTAAATTCATGCTTTTATTTCTAAACATAATTATTGTTAAAATAATAATATATAAGGTTAATACCAAGAAAGAATATAAATTTGTTTTCACTGTACTTCAGAAAGAATATAAAGAAACTGCAATCCATGTTAGTACCGAAGCGAATGCTAGCTGGGAGAGAAGAAGATGTATTTCCGAACCAGAACACACAAGCTATCAGTGGCTCATCCACTGATTTTAATAATGTTGGAAACTAAGATAGTAACTGTCACTAGAACAAAAAGTTAGAGGCTCCAAAGTAAGATAGAAACCAATGTCCACAGCACCAAACATGCTATCATAACCTGGTATTGACCACACCTTATACATTATTAGGTCATGGTCTTTTTTTTAAAAAGTAAGTTGAATTGCCTCCATATATATACAAATAAAAAGATTATAGATATTTAGAAATCACAGTATGTCAAAAATATGTTGTTAAAAAGTATAACAAATGCCGTTTGAGTAGTTCTTATGTATAAGGCACTGTTAATTTTTTGCATATATTAAAACTAACACCCGCAATAACCTCACGAAGTAGATTTTATTATTATGTTCATTTTACAAATGAAGAAACTAAAGGTTCAAAAGTTTAATTAGACTTTCGTTTCTGTCCAAGATGGAGCAGGGATCCATGATGAAGCAAATGAAAAAAAAAGATAAAATATATGGAAACAGTAGTTTTCAGAACATAGGACATTAATCATATATATGTGTATTATATGATTATATCATTATAATATATATTCATTTGGTACCAGGAAGTGCAGTGCCACTCTAACAAAAACCTAAAAATGTAGCAGTGGCTTTGGAATTGGATAAGAGATAAATGCTAAAAGAATCCTGAAGCATGTGATAAAAAATGTGTAGGTTGCCTTAAAGAGATGCTTGGTAGCAATATAGCCATTAAAGGTGATTTTGACCAAAGTTTGGAAGAATGTGAGGAGCAGAGTAGAGAAAGCTTCTATCAGCTCTGAGAATACCTACGTAATCAACAAAATAGTGGTGAGCATGTGAATGCTAAAGAGGGTCCTGGTGAGGTCTCGGAAGGAAATGAGAAACATGTTAGAGTAGAAACTGAAAGGATCTTTGCTATAAAATGGCAGAAAATGGGGCAGCTTGGTGCTCTAATATTGGGTGAAAAGTAGAACCGGTAAGAGATGAATTTGGATATTTAGTTGGGGAGATTTCCAAGAAAAGTGTGTAAAGTGAAGCTTGGTTTCTCTTTTCTACTTATAAAAATACCTAAAAATGTGCATTGGCTTTGGAATTGGGTAATAAGAAAAGAGGAGACTAGAAGAGTTTTGAGGTGCATTATAGAAAAAAGGCTGGATTGCCTTGAAAAGAAAGTTGGTAGGAATATGGCCATTACAGATGGTTCTGTGAAGGATCAGAAAGAAGTGAGGAGGGCCGCAGAGGAGGCTTCCATCGTCCTAGAGATGACACATACCACCAGGAACAGAACATTGCCAGAAATATGAACGTTAGAGGTGATTCTGGTGAGATCTCAGAAATTCAGAAGATATTTTGGGGCATGGGAGGAAAGGTATTCCTTGTTATAAGGAGGAATTTCCAAGCACCCTGTGGGAAGTGTGGCCTGGTTTCTCTTTGTTGCTTTTAGTAAAATAGTAGATATAGAAAATATTATGTAGTAGAACTAATGAGTACGTTCAGCGAATCTGCACCATTTACCATTTACAAGAGTGTCAAAAACACGTAATACTTGAGGTAATGCTGACGATATACATGTAAGACCTGTACCTGAAAAAAAAATTGTAAAATACTGTTGAAAGAAGTTTTAGAAAATCAACATCAACGGAGAGATAAAACTCAACATTAACTTGCTAATTCTCTCCAACTTGATCTTTCGATTCAACAGAATCCCAATCAAAATCCTAGCAGACATTTTTTTTGTAGACATTGACAAGCTGATTCCAAACATCTTCTGAAAACAACAGAGGACCTAGAAGTGCCAAATGACTTTAAAAAGAATAATGTTGGAGAAATTACTTTCTTAACCTGACTTCAAGATTTATAATAAAGCTAAGGTAATCATGTCAGTGTACTTTTGGCATAAATATAAGTAAACAGATCCGTAGAACAGAAAAGAGAAACCAAAAATAGACCCAGACGTAAACAGCCAATTGATTTTTAACAGAGAGGCAAAGGCAGTTCAGTAGAGAAAAGATAAATTCTTTTCACAAAAGATGCTGGAACCATTGGAGAGCCATATGCGAAAAAACCAAACCCTTGGGGCACCTGGGTGGCTCAGTCCTTAAGCATCTGCCTTCGGCTCAGGGCTTGATCCTGGTGTTATGGGATCGGAGCCCCACATCAGGCTCCTCCGCTGGGAGCCTGTTTCTTCCTCTCCCACTCCCCCTGCCTGTATTCCCTCTCTCGCTGGCTGTCTCTCTGTCAATAAATAAATAAAATCTTAAAAAACAAAACAAAACACCAAACCCAAACAATAAAAGTCTTGATCTATATCTTGCATCATATATAAAAATTAACCTGAAGTCGATCACAGACATAAAGGCAAACTTAAAGCATAACATTGTCTAGAAAAAAAGAGTAGAAGACTGATCTTATTATCTTGGTTAGGCCAAGTTTTCTTAGATAAAACAGCAAAAGCACAATCCAAAGAAAAAAACTGATAAACTTGACTTCATCAAATTTAACATTCTTCTCTGCAAAAAACAGTGAAGAGAATGAAAAAGTAAGCTACCGACTGGCAGAAAATATATGTAAATCACATATCTGATAAAGGACTCGCATCCAAGTATTAAAAAAACTGCAACTCAAAAACAAGAAAACAAACAACCTGATTAATAAATGGGCAAAATATTTGCATAGTCATTTTACCAAAGAAAATAGACATATGCAAATAAACACATGGAGAGATGCTCAACATCGTTAGTCACCAGGGAAATGCAAATTAAAGCCACAATTAGAAACCACTACACACAAATTAGAATGTCAAAAATTAAAAGGACTGACCATACCAGGAGTTGGCAAGGATGTGGATTTACTAGAATTCTTGTCTGCTGCTTTTGGGAATATAAAATAATTCAGTGCCTTAGAAAAGAGTTTGGCAATATCTTGAAATGTTACACATCCATGGAGAAAGGGGATCCCTCTTACACTGTTGGTGGGAATGCAAGCTGGTGCAGCCACTCTGGAAAACAGTATGGAGGTTCCTCAAAATGTTAAAAACAGAGCTACCCTACAACCTACAATTGCACCCCTGGGTATTTACCGCAAAGGTACAGAGGTAGTGAAAAGAAGGCGCACATGCACCCCAATGTTCACTGCAGCGATGTCCACAATAGCCAAACTTGGAAGGAGCCAAGATGCCCTTCAACAGACAAATGGGTCAAGAAGATGTGGTCCATATAAACAATGGAATATTACTCAGCCATCAGAAAGAATGAATACCCACCATTTGCATCGACATGGATAGAACTAGAGGGGATTATGCTAGGTGAAATAAGTCAAGCAGAGAAAGACAATTATCATATGGTTTCACTCATATGTGGAACATAAGGAATAGCGTGGAGGACCATAGGGGAAGGGAGGGAAAACTGAATGGGAAGAAATCAGAAAGGGGGGCAAACCATGAGAGACTCTGGACTCCGGGAAACAAACTGAGGGTTGCAGAAGGGAGGGGGGTGGGGGGATGGGGTAACTGGATGATGGCTATTAAGGAGGGCATGTGTGGTGATGGGCTCTGGGTGTTCTATGCAACTAATAAATCATTGAACACTACATCAGAAACTAATGATGTACTATATGGTGGCTAACTGAACATAATAATAATAAATAAAATAATAATAATAATAAAAAAAATGTCACACATCCATTTTTCATATGACCCAGTCCAAGCTCTACTAGTTGTTTGATCCTAGACAAGTAAGCAGTTGGCGTATGTTAGCTACCATTATTATTATTATTTTTAAGATTTATTTATTTATTTCAGAGTGAGAGAGAGACAGAGAGAGCATGCAAGGGGTAGGAGCAGAAAGACAGGGAGAGAGAAACTCAGGCAGACTCCACCGTGAGCACGGAGCCCAACATGGGCCTCGATCCCATGACCCATGAGATCACGACCTGAGCTGAAACCAAGAGTGGGACACTCCACCGACTGCTGCCCCCAGGGCCCCCCGCCCTCCATTATTGTTAATAACTAAATGTCTCGCACTGTGTCATAAGCTCCCCCAGGCCATACTGCTCACACAGAGTAATACAGTCACTGGTACACACAGGAGGGAAAAGACAAGGTCACTATTATTTAGAAAGTACGTGGAAAGGGGGACCACATTACCAGCGATTAAACACTCTTTAAACTTTTTTTTTTTTTGCTAGAGTGATAGTAACCATAGAACTTATCCTTCACAGCCATTCTCCTCCCTGCATCCATGATTGCATAGCACCTTGAACTGTGCGGTTAGCCTGACTGTATTTCTTTCTGTACCAGGAGCCCCTTTCGGGCTCATGCATAGCAAAGCATGGTGGGGCAGGAACACCTATCTTTAAATGCTATGTCACTCAGGAAAAATGGCCCTTTTGTGGTTTTTTTGTCCAATGCTGTGCCAAAGGAATAAACTAGATCTCCCTCGTTCTCATGTGAAGACCAGCCTGAAGTCAGGTTTTATGAAGAAGGAGAGGGAGGAGGAGGAGGAAGCCAAGGACGAAGTAAGCTCAGAATCATCCCCCATTAAGCTTGCTCTCTGAGAACGGACCCTAAGGTGAGGGATATGTGATCCTTGAGGAGCATTTGGAATGTTTTCTTGGTAAATCACTCTGTGAAAACAGTCCCAGATTCCAAAAGAAGGCAAAGACGGAAACAGGAGAATTTTCCACAGCCCCAGATCTACTTTTGAGGCTGCTGTCAAGGAGGAGGCAAGGTCTCATGGGACCTGCAAAATGTTTCTGTCAGAGTCCTCCGTTGTGTGTGTGCCTGTCTCCAGTGACTAAAGTTTGGAGATGATGAAGACGCAGATCGGGCATGGCCTGATGACACAAAGGGTGGGTGGATCTGGGAAGGGAGACCGGGGGAAATAGATGACAGGAAAGAATCGCAAGAAATTCCAGAATGTTGGAGGAACATTCCATGCCCTGGTTTACAACCAGTTACTCAGCAAAGAGACACGGGGCATGCCGCAGCTCGGTTTTCGTAGTAACGCTTTTGCTTTTATTCCAGGCTATTATTAATCGAGAGCTATGTGATCAGTTTTTCAGATTGAAAAAAAATGTAGGAAAATAGACGCTGGTAGGGTGAGCCAGGAGAAATGAAAAAGATTTGGAAGTATGAAAGGATGCAGGATAACAACTAAAGAAGGTAAACATGGGGAAAGGGTAGCTGGCAGGAGCGGTAAAATAATTCTATAAAGGAAATGAGGACGGTGAGCCTATTGGATATCAGAGGCCACGTTTCAGTTGAGGCTCAGAGTAAAGAATGGTTTTTTTTCCACGGGGCGGGGTGGGGGGGACAGGAAGCCGTAGCTTTAAACAAAAGTCTCATCCCCCATCTGAGGGACAAGGGAGAGGAAAACCATGCCAGTCCAAGCATAAAGAAGAAAAGTGTAAGTATAAAATTAGTTTAAAAAAAAATAAGAGCAAAATAGCTCCTGAGCCCTAAGGTGTGTGGTCGGGGAAAATTACCATGTTTCCCGGAAACGTCTGAGAAGACTCTCTGTAAAAACAATCAGTAACAAGCAGTCAGAGTGAAGAGAGCATCACGATGAGCCTGTGTAATGGGGGCACCTACGTTACAATCTCCAGACCCCTGGGGCTCTCTCTGTCTCTCCACACAAGCCTCCTTCTGGACTTCAACTGCAGATAGTTGCTGATGGACTGGTTTCCCGTAAAAGCTGATCCTTTGTTTGCTTTAATTAAAAGATTTTTACTTAAGACTCATTTTATCACTCTCAAATCACTGAAAACACGAGGAGGTCAAGAACAAAATAACTAAACAACAGTGAAACATTAACAGGGAAAAAAGCGTTATCGAATCTATATTACCAAGGAGATCCTAAAAATTCCGTCTCCCGGGGGACATTCAAAAGGAAAGAAATCACTAGAATAAAGACAGGAATCTTTCGTCGAAAATAGGGCTGAGGGTCTAAGACAATTTAAAGTATTTCTGTAGGGGCGCCTGGGTGGCACAGCGGTTAAGCGTCTGCCTTCAGCTCAGGGCGTGATCCCGGCGTTGTGGGATCGAGCCCCACATCAGGCTCCTCTGCTGTGAGCCTGCTTCTTCCTCTCCCACTCCCCCTGCTTGTGTTCCCTCTCTCGCTGGCTATCTCTGTTAAATAAATAAATAAAATCTTTTAAAAAATAAATAAATAAAGTATTTCTGTAAATAAATTGACGACAATGATGATGTAATTGTACTTATTAAAACAAATCAACATCGACGAAAACTCTTTTATGTAAGTAAACAGGGGAGAGAAGAGTGAGCAACATATTAGGGTTATCACACCAAAGAGAACATTCAAGATGTTCCAGCCATGACATGCTTTGCCTCATTTCGTGCTGATGAACTATATGTTATAGTTACTGCTTTTTCACAATGGAAGAGTCTTTCAAAGTTCACCTTTGCTTGTAAATGTTTCAAAAAAGGGCTTTACTATATTAAGACAATTTAGAGTAAGAATGCGATTCCAGTTTCAAGCTGCTGGTAGGGGACAGGTTTACAAGGACTCAGAAAGTCATCATTCAGTTATATGTGGTCCTCTTATTTTCAACACCTAGTAATGCTGCAGGCTGCCACTTTCAAAGCAGAGACCACCAGCTCCCCCAGCTCCCCAACCGTTATTTGAATTTTTTTTCAAGTGAACCATCTCACTTCTATCATTAACATAATGTTTTATTAAAATGGCTCTTGGCAGTAAGGACCCGACAGTTCTTTTCTTTTATACACTGTGGCTGTTTTTCAAGTTTTATATTTCCCAATGATCTGTGATCTGTGTCTTGACAGCCACGAATTCTGTTCACATTTTAAAATGACTATTTTAAGTTGGCCAAATTATCCTTTAAACTTGAGAAATTATGCCTAATTCAGCAACTGAATCTCTCCCTTTCTTACTCGGTAGGCTATTGTCTTTTTGCCAATTAAAAAAGACTATGCATATACACGCACACTAAGCTTCTTTCTTTATTTTAACCAGTGGTTTATTTTAGAGTTTTAGTCACTAGAGACCACGTGAGTGTGTGTGCATGTTGTGTGTGTGGGTGTGTGTGTGTGAAATCTAGAATATTGAAACCACGTAACTAAAAATCAGGTTTTTTTTTTAAAGATTTTATTTATTTATTTGACAGAGATAGAGACAGCCAGCGAGAGAGGGAACACAAGCAGGGGGAGTGGGAGAGGAAGAAGCAGGCTCATAGCGAAGGAGCCTGATGTGGGGCTCGATCCCATAACACTGGGATCACGCACTGAGCCGAAGGCAGACGCTTAACCTCTGTGCCACCCAGGCGCCCCTAAAAATCAGTTTTATTTCAAAGATTTGATATTTTGTAGTACTTGTCAGAACATCTTAGTGAAGTATTTACGATTGATTTAAGGGAGTGTTGAATTCTTAATTTTTAAAAAGTCAACAATTTATTTAGCGCATACTAAGTGCCAGTGACTGTGTTGGCTGCTGCAAGACAAAGAGAACAAGATAAATACAGCCCTGCCCTTTGGCAGCTCCTGGCATTGGAAAGGGACTGGGCAGGTCCCTGACCTGGAATACGGTCAGTACCATGATGGAGGAAGAGGGCCTCATGGCAGAAACGGGAGGGTGTGTCATGCAATGCTAGGAGGTCAGGAAAGGTTTTATGGGAAGAGGACAGTTACCTAGAATGAAACCTCAGGCCTGAATAAGAATTATCTGAGGGGGGCGCCTGGGTGGCACAGCAGTTGAGCATCTGCCTTCGGCTCAGGGCGTGGTCCCGGAGTCCTGGGATCGAGCCCCACATCAGGCTCCTCTGCTGTGAGCCTGCTTCTTCCTCTCCCACTCCCCCTGCTTGTGTTCCCTCTCTCACTGGCTGTCTCTGTCTCTGTGTCAAATAAATAAATAAAATCTTTTAAAAAAAAAAAAAGAATTATCTGAGGAAGTGGGGGCAGAGGAAATAGGCAGAAAAGTATTCTGGAGTCAGGGACCCCAGAGACTTTAAGGGAACATAGCCGTCTTCAGAGATGTAGCCTAGAGGGGGGAAAAGGGTGGGGGACACGGAAAAGCGGTGAAGAGCAAGGCTGGAAGGAAAGTCATGCCTCTATCAGGAGGACTTTGTAGGAACCGCTTGTGCCACATTAGAAGAAATATCATTCTGAATGCAGAGAAAGGGTTGAAAGGGTGTAAGCCCGGAAAGAGGGAGACTAATTAGGCAGAAGTTTCACGAAGTCGGGTGATAAATGCTGATGGTCTTAATATTACGACGGTAACAATGATTCAAGAGATAGGAGATAGGAGATAAGAGAAATTCTGATTCAAGAGCTAAGAGGACATGGGACCACCAAGGCATGGGGATGGCTCTTTCTCCTAGCAGGGGGCATAGAGAGAAGAGAGTTGGCAGAAACTCAGACAGGCACGCAGAAGTGAGCCTATCACACCTCAGTCAAATCTTTCAGTATCTTTACGGTATGTATAAATTCTCGAAGACCCACGACTAGGTCACCCACAGGTTGAAACCAATTCGGCAAATGTCAGTATTCACTCTAGTCTTTGTAGAGTAAAAATGTATTATCTCGACTGACAGTCTTCTTTGCAGGGCAATATTATAAGCAAAGCATGCCAAGCATTTAAAGAATGACGGTTGTTCCTCAGAGCTTGTGGAAATGGCATTTGGTCTGTTTGCTTGCATTTGGCTTGGGACCTGTGACTCTTCAATATACCGTGGTAGGGGCAGGAGAGACTAAGGATGTGCTGGGCAGACATTTTAAGACAATTTCATTATAGAAAGAGATTATTGATTTTAACAATGACAAACAAAATGCCTTTTATATTTTTGATCGCTAACTGAACATTGTTGAGTTCAAGGGGGTCAACATGTGGCTATTTCCTAATATAAATGGAAAGTGTGCAGGATTCGGTTGCCCTAATATGAGGGGAGGCCCATAAACATTTGTTATTTCCCAGAAGCCAGACGGGTACATTTAAAATTAGAGGAAATTCCATCTGCAATGTTCCTTTCTCCCTAACCTAAAACTCACTTCTATTTTCCAAAAAGGAAAACTTTATCATTTTTTTTTACTTTTATATTTATTATTACTAATTTATTGCCTAAAGGTCATTATGTGAAAAGGCAGAGAGCTGAAAATAGAATTGTGAGAAAAAAACCCCAGTAGCACTGAAATAGTATTCTGAGAAATGAAGCATTCTGAGGGGAGAGAAACACTCTTGCCATCAGCAGCCAAATAGAGAAGCTGAAGAGTCTCAAAAAGATAAAGTGTACCTTCTTCCTGTCAGGTTGTCTCCAGGTCATGAGGCAGAGGGGAGGAGACAACTCCACTCCGTGGCCATACCCCTCCTTGACGTCACCATAGCCGCTTGGACCATGCATATGGACACATTCATGAATTCACTTCTTACACCCCAGCAGGGGCTCAGACATAGCTGTAGGCTACAGGAATGTGACGTATGATGGAGGGCAGATGCCTACATTCAAAACTCTGCTAATAACTCAGGGATAAGAGACACGGCAGAGGGGAGCCTGGGTGGCACAGCGGTTAAGCGTCTGCCTTCGGCTCAGGGTGTGATCCCGGCGTTATGGGATCGAGCCCCACATCAGGCTCCTCTGCTATGAGCCTGCTTCTTCCTCTCCCACTCCCCCTCTCTCGCTGGCTGTCTCTATCTCTGTCAAATAAATAAATAAAATCTAAAAAAAAAAAAAAAAAGAGAGAGACACGGCAGAGTCAATGATAGAGTCAATGATATTGTCAGGGCGCTGTCCTGTGACAGATGGGACCTACACCTGTGGTGAGCACAGCAGAATGTACAGAACCGTTGAATCACTATGCTGTCCACCTGAAACGAATGTCACGTTGTGCGTCAGCTACCCTTCAATCTAAAAAAGTAATAAATTAATTTAGAAAAGAAATACTGCTGAATTATAATCAGCGACACATTCTCTCTTGGATTTGAATGAACATACACACTGGGAAAGTGATTAAATCAGGCTGTTGTCTAATGACCTAATTACTTACGACAAGAGAGAGCCTTTCCAAATACACTTTGTTGACTTAGGTTGGTCATGTTCATACCCCTTTACAGTTCTTCAACTTACTCTAAGGGAGAAGATTGGCACTATTTCCACAGCTGAGGATGCCGCTGTGCTTCATCTAAGGGCACGTTGGTATAGGTCGTACTGGCGGGCTGAGAATGCTGACTCAGTGGCTCGCGTTGCTCATTGGCTAAGTCATACCTGTCTCCCCAGGTCTACTGGGCATTGATATTCTCATCTGGAGTTCTTTTTTTATTTTTTTCCCCCCAAGGGACTGAATCACAATGAGCTTGGGGAAGACAGGTGGCTTCCTAATCCCTGCTCATTGTGGATGCAAATAACAAGGACTGTCACCAACAGTACCAGCTGCTGTTTCAGCAGGAGCAGTGACCTCCGTCTCTCTCCCTCACCTCTTTTCTCTCCATTCACAGAGAACTGAGAGGAAACATGTTGAGACTCGGAAAGCTCCCAGGATCTTTCTTCTGGGCACTTTTCAAAGTCAACCACAGCATCCAGCCCTTTTCTCTTTCCTTTGTTGAAATGTCTTTCTTTCATCATGTGACCATTGAAAGCATCAGTAAAAGGAAACCAATTTAATTGTTGCAGGACCTGGGCATAGGTTAGGGCATGAACTTCTTTAGGGTTCAGAACCTGTAGAGGCATTGTTCAGAAGAGGCCAAGTAGGTAAATATCACCGAATCCGAGAGGTATTTCTGGTAATCAGACATGGTCATGCACACGGGCTTCACTCCGGCTCCAAGCGCATCCAATCCCCAGCACAGGAATACAAGGAGCTTCTCTTTTGAGCACAGATTGGACCAGGACCAAACCATAAAAGTGTTGCGTGTACCTTTTCAAACTTTCATCTTTTTGGTCAGCTGGATATTATTTAATAATACATGAGAAGCCCAATCATGACTCTGAAAGTGTAGGCACTCAACTCAATCTCTCCCATTAACTTCTTCCCCATGTTCTATACTTCAAAGCCCCTATTGATGACATCACAGTAGTCAATAACTCTTGTCACAGTGCATAAAGCTAGGCACTGTGTCTTTACTGGCAGAATAAGAAACTTGTTTTGTTATATCCTTCTCTTATTTTGTGGATCCTATCTTTGATGACAGGTACTGATACTTGCATTACTCAGGACTACCTGCATTACTCAAATTCAAGCTCTACATGCACTAAAAAGTGTTTCTGAAGTCGATCAACTCTTAGGTCTCTCCTTCTAACTGATAGGGCACAGAACTGGGCTGCTTCTCCGGCTCTCAGTTGATGGTATTTTGAATTAGCATTTTCTTTTTTATATGTGAGCTTTGTTTCCACAGCTAAATTGCCAGCTCTTGAAGACAGGTGCTATGTCTTGAATTGCTTCGAATCTTTTGCACGCAGTACAGCTTAATTACATAGGAGATAACTATTTGCTGGTAGCAAAAATTGTAAAAGTTTGCTGTTCTAGGACTAAGTTAAGAGAAGGAAGTAAAGAAAGATGGAAAGAAAAGTATGAAATTGGAATGTGCCCTGAATTCCATTTGCTTCATTCTTCCCTATTTCTCCCGGCCCTGCAAAAGTCCTGGATCCGTCCAAATTGGAAGAACACATTTTAAGGGTTCAAATAGACAATATTTTTATAGGCACTAGGATGAAGGCTACATGAGGACAGGGGTTTTGTCCATTTTGTGCATTGTTGCATCCGCAGGTGCCTAGAACAGTGCCTGGCACATAGTAGGTACTCAATAAATATTTGCTGAATAGATACAAGAGACTGAAATAAGAATCTTTTGTTGGACCCCCAAAGAATCACTTAAAACAACACCTAACATCATAGAACGTTTGAGCACGTAGAAGGTTTAAAAATAATCTAGTCTAGGGGCACCTGGGAGGTGTAGTTGGTTAAGTCTCTGACTCTTGGTTTTGACTCAGGTCGTGATCTCAGGGTCATGAGATCGAGCCCCATGCCTGGCTCCGTGCTCAGTGTGGAGTCTGCTTGAGATTCTCTCTCCCTCTCCCACTCATGCTCTCTCACTAAAATAAATAAATAAATCACTAAAAAATAATAATCTAGTCTAATCTCCTTATTTTACAAAGGCAGAATATGAGGCAACAGAGGAAGGAGAATCTAGGTCTCCTAACTCTTGGCTCAGTTCACTGACTTAGTTTTCCCTTTTACATAAAAAGTTAACGGAATAAAGAGACAGGGTTCTTACACCATTGTCTTCCGGGGGCAACAAATGCCTGTGAGAACGAGAGTGGTGAGGTTATTTTGGAGACAGAATTCAATCTTCTCATGTAATCTGAATCTGTGATGGTTTATTGTTCTTAGTGACATTTTGCTCTATTATTTTCCTATTTGACAGTAACACAGAGTCGAAGATTGGTGTCAAGCAGTGGACTTCACTTGTCAACAAAGAGGGTTCTTTCCTTGAAGACAAGAATAAGGCTGTTTACTCTTGGTTGTTTTGCTTCTTGTTCTCTTGCCCAAAAAAGAGAGGTGATGGGTGTTAGAGATAGGCACCCAGATGGTCTCCCATCCCACGAGAGAATGCATTCAGAAACTTACTCTGTAGAGTTGGAACCAGCGAACTCCTACTTCAAAGGGAGGAGAATAAAAAGTGCAGGGGTTATCCACCCCTTATCAGACAGCTTGGAAAAGACTACTGAGATCAAGACTACTGAAATCTCATTGGGTTACTTGGGTAACTTTCAAATCCCATCAAAATTAAAAGGTAGGCAGAACACAATCCAGGTTTATAACAAGCCTAAGATAAAACTGACTTAGAAAAAAGATGGTGGTCTTCATGGATTTGACACTGACCCTCTTACATAGACAACTGTGATGTTGTTTCTCACCCCCCAAAACACATGTATTTTTAAAAAGATCTATTCATTTATTTTAGGGGGAGAGAGGAGGAGAGAGCACCAGTGTGAGAGACAGAGGGAGAGGGACACAGAATCTTAAACAGATTTTGTGCTGAGAGCAGAGTGCAGGGCTTGATCTCATTACCTTGAGATCATGACCTGAGACGAAACCAAGAGTTAAATGCTCAACCAACTGTGCCACCCAGTTGCCCAACAGACATCATATTTGTTTTTTAAGATTTTATTCATGTATTTGAGAGAGAGAGATCATGAGCAAGGGAAAGGGCAGAGGGAGAGGGAGAAGCAGATTCCTTGCTAAGCAGGGGGCTTGAAGCGGGACTCAATCCCAGGACCCAGGCATCATAACCTGAGCCAAAGGCAGATGCTCAGCCGACTGAACCACCCAGGGGCCCAAGACATCATTCAAATATGATATTTGAATGACTAGTCTGGGAAAAGGAGATTCGAAGGGAAATAATATATCTGCTTTAACATAGCACTCCCCTAAATTATCAGAGATTTCAACAGCTTGGCAGAGATTTGACTCAGGACCCCAAAGCTTGGTCAACAGAGCAAATTGAAATAGCAGAGCTATAGACTAGACTGCAAACCTTGCCTCAGCCCCACCAGGACACTGACACCTGTGAGGCCTAGCCTGAGCCATGGGCAGTTAGCCTCTTTCACCTCTGAGCTGAGGAATCCCTTCTAACCTTCACCATTGTTACTGGACATTCCTTGTATTGAGTATTGGTCGTTGGCATTAGTTTATACTTGTGACGTCACTTACGGTTTACAACGCACTTCACATACATCTCATGCTGTGCGCCACAGCAGAGTAGGACTCCTTATTCCAATTTTCCAGATGAAGAAAGTAAAGCTGTGCATTCACATCATGCACACAGGTCACCTGGTTGGTAAATAGCTGACTTCTAGTCTAGAAATCTCCCTTCTACCCCTCACTGTCCCCGTGTGCCATGTTAGTCTGCAGACTGACTACGTGTGATGGACCAGTCCATCCCCAGATGGTGTCTGAAGCCACATCGGTGGCTTAGGGAAAAGGCACCGAGTCTAACCCCTGACTGTGTTATCGACTCTCTGGCACCTCAATCAAATCACTCAACTCCTGCTTCTTCACTTATGAAACGAGAGATTTACACCAACACGGAGGTTTCCTAATCTGTGTATCAGAATCACCTCCAGGGACTTCAGTCAAATACAGATTCCTGGGTTCTACTTCAGCCTCCTGGATCTGTAGCTGGGACCTAGACAACTACGTGTTTCAATGTTTTTAAAAACATCTGAGGAAGCCTCAGTTGGGCAACTGAGATCCACTAGGATCCCATCAGCTCAAACATCCTGCTATTGTGGTGTTATTATCCATCAGGTGGTAGTAGAGAAAATGCTAAAAGTTACAGTCAAGGGAGCAACTCACCTGCCCAGGAAGAGGAGAGAGTCACGAAAGAACATTTAAGCTCAACTTAGAGCAGAGTTTTGTCATCTATGCAGGAAGCGGAGGGAGAGACACCTCCCGGCAAGTCTGGGGAAAATGGAGGAGGGCGATTTGACTAAAGCATGTGCTCTATATGAGGAAATGACTGGAATCAAATGGAAAAGGACCTGATCTGTAAGATGAGTGTTTTACTACGAGTTTAGGTCAGATCAGAGGGTCCCTTTGTACACATCTTTATCTGCCAGCTATCTTCCTCGCTATGTCCCAGTCATCCATGCTAGAAAAACAAAAGCAAACAATAAATAAAAAAAAACCTCACCAGCCGTCGTGGAAAAACAAAAACAAATCACATCTGGCTCAGCCTGTAGGCAAAGAAGATAGAAACCTCATTTGATGCAACTGCAGGTTTCCTTTTAATGAGATATTTTTGTTTTAGAACATTGAGTATAATCTTCAGAACAACAGACAGCTTTCCTTGGCAAAAATTTGAACAACAACAAAATAAAGTAAAAGGAAAAAAAAAAAGCTGGCAGTCACATCTCTCTGACTCTGATTTATGGCTCCAGAGATATTCGCCATTTCAGTCTTAAAGGATAAGCCCATTGTTTCCTTATGGTGTCTCGGGGACAAAAGTTATGAAGATTACCGCCACGTGGATACTTCATAACGCTAAAGCTCAGTGCGCTGAATTCCTAGGTGGGAAGAAGGAAGAGGTAAGAGGAAGCTTTGCGGCACATCACCTCTACCAGGTATGGCTAGGTAGCCCTCTGGTGGCTACCTTCAGTGATTAGTCTAAAAAAACATGTTTACCTCTTCCTTGTCCCCTCCCCCACACTGGTTTTGTTTACTTTCTTTTACACAGATAGTCTCTCAGTCCATCCACAGAAGCTTCCTGGGGGCAGGGTGTTTGCCTTCTGCTCATTTACTGCTACATTTCCGGTGATTACAACAGTGTATTGGACAGATTCAAGAAGCGATGAACCATGAGAGACTATGGACTCTGGGAAACAAACTGAGGGCTTCAGAGGGGAAGGGGGTGGGGATTGGGATGGGCCAGTGATGGGTATTAAGGAGGGCACACATTGCATGGAGCACTGGGTGTTATACGCAAATAATGAATCATGGAACACTGCATCAAAAACTAAGGATATACTGTATGGTGACTAATGTAACATAATAAAGAATTATTTAAAAAAAAAAAAAGAACTCTTTGTTGAATGCCATTCACAACTTGGAGCTCTTTTTCTCACCGTTGTGGAGAGCCTTCCATTGGCTTAGAGACCTAGGCTTTCAGATCAGGCTGTGAACTCTCTGCAGCTAAAGTCTGCTCCTGGGTCATCTAGTATACCAAGCTTAGATAGTAAGTATGAATATTATTACAAATAAGTCAGTTAAAATCTTGAGATGCATTTATTCAAGCAGATTAGTAAAACTTCATCTTATCCCCAAGTGGACAGGCCCCTACTGGCAGTGGGACTTGGGCGAACTGGAGGGAGCACCAGTGATAGGATCAGTGTGGTATGGTGTCCCAGTTAGAGTCTCCACTTTTCCAGTGCAACATATTTCCTTAGACAAAATGCAAGCTCCCGGGCTGCAAAAGGCCTTCTCTTCTAACTCGTATCCAAATAAGCACAGTAATACTTTGGCTGTCGAAAGGTTGCATCATGTATACAGATAGAGCTACGAAGAGTGACTTGTAAACTATTATAAAAATGTTAATTACATATGGATCTACTCCCTCACAGACCCATCCTTCTGTTCTATCTGTGTCTTCTGAGGGAAGAGCAGTCTGCCATTTACCAACTTTGTCACCTTGGCAAGGTCTCTGTCCCCTTTTACCTTCCGTCTTCATGTGTGAAATCGCAATGATGATACTTCACAGGGCTGTGTGAGGATTAAGTTAGATAATTCACGGAAAGCTTCTAGAATGGTGTCTTTAGAATTATTAGAACATGTAGTTAATTTACTGTTATTATCATGGTTATCACCCTATCTATGCCATTCATAACCTCAAAGTGAAAACACTGGAGAAGAGTTTAAACTCTCTCGGGGTTTCACGTTTAGAATTCTTTTCACTTTCAGACGTCTGCATTTTGTCCAATACCTTCAAGTGCTTTGGTTATGTTTACTTTGGGCTTTAAATCATTATTACTATATTGATTTTTAATTATAAAGTGCATTCTAATAAGGTTAAGGAAATTGATCTTTATTCATATTTTGTATAACTCTTGAGTCATAATGTAAAAGGCCAAAAGCATAACATTTTCTTGATTATTTTTGGCTATTTATGGATACATATAACCATAAGCTGATTATGTTTGTAAGTATTTACATGTCCATCTTGGTATTTTATTTGTCTTAGTGTTGGTAACTCAGAAATTATTATTTAGGAGGCTAAATATAATTTTGAAAGCTTATTTGGTTCCCAATATTGATTACCAGTCTCCTGGATACAGCTGATGTTTAAGTAAATGCAAGAATTGCTTACAAAGATAACATAAATTATTCAATTCACTATCAAATATTTATTTAGGACTCTTTGGTGCCAGGCCTTGTCTCAGTGTTGAGAATGACCCAGTGATAAAGATATATGGCTGCCTTCATAACGCTTATATTACAGATGATAAACCAACATAAAAACAAAACAACAAACAATCAGATGGGGACAAACACTCTGGAGAGAGGATGTAATAATGACTGAGGGGCTCCTTCAGATTAGGGACTTGGCTACAAAGCTTTTCTGAGTAAAAGTTATTTGCATGGAATGACCAAAGAAAAAAAAAAAATCCAGCTGTGCAAGGAGGGGTGGAGTGTTCCAGGTATGAGTTAATACAGAGGTCCCACACTGGAAAGGAACTGCTTGTTATATTCAAGAAATAGAAGGAGGCAAACGAGTTGGAGTTAGAAGACCACTCTGTCACCCAGGCAGGATGTGATGGTAGCTTTTATTTGGGTGATAAAAGAGGGTGTGGACAAAATGAACAGACTTGGGGTGTTTTAGAGGCCAGCAGGCATACTGGCCAACTTAATATGGTGATGAAGTAATAAAGAAAAATAACTCTCAGATTTTTGTTTTGAGGTTCTTGGGTGGATGGTGTTGCTCAGACATAAGAGGCCGGGAGAGGTGACCAGGATTGGAGGACAGAAATCAAGGACTCTACTTTGTTGGTGCAAAATTTGAGAGATCTCTTGGCCATGTAAATGGAGATGTCAAGATGGCAGTTGGGTAGTCAAGTCCGAAGTTCAGGGCGGAGGTCAAAGTTGAGAGTCATAGACATGTGTAGATCACATACAGAGCCAAGGGACCAGAGGGGTCACCTAGAGAGATGTGTAGAAAAAGAGTAACAGAAACACTCCATATGTATTGGTCAAGCGGAGAAGGAGGAACTGGTAAAAGTGCTCCAAAAGAAGGATCTAATGAGAGATGGCAAGAGGGAAACTAAGGGGATATGGTGTCCCAGATGGCAAAATAAGAAAGGGTTTCAAGCAGGAGAAAATGGTTGCCCATATGAAATACTGCTCAGAAACACAGTACAACAGAGAAGTGACCGTTTGCCTTTGGCAATGTGGAGATCCAAGGGAAAAGGTAAGAGTGGAAGCATCCCAGGAATGGGCTGGGGCAGGGAAGGGCAATTGATGACAAATACATTTACAAAAGTTGGGCCATGCAAGGGAGCAGAGCAATTGAGGGTGGCAGCCGCATCAAGGGATGCTATGACCCGAATGTCCACGTCCCCTCCAAATTCATATGTTGAAATCTAATGCCCAACATGATGTGATGGTATTAGGGGGAGGGACCTTTGGGAGGTGATTAGGCGATGAGTGTGGAGTTCTCATGAATGGGGTTAGTGTCCTCATAAAAGAAACCCCAGATGGCTCTGTAACTCCTTGTGCCATGTGAGGACCCAGTGAGAGATGTCATCTATGAGGAAGTAGGCTGTGGCCAGATAACAAATCTGCGGGCACTGTGACCTTGGAGTTCCCAGCCTCTAGAACTGTGAGAAGTAAATTTCTGTTGGTCATCAACCATACAGTCTGTGGACGGTTTTGTTTTAGCAGCCTGAAGGGACTAAGACGGATGGGTTTTGTTTTTGTTTTGTTTTTGTTTTTTAAGATGTGAGATAGTGGAATATGTTCGCGAAATCCTGGGCAAACCACTTTTTTCGCCTGAAATTCCCTCATCTCATAGGGTTCGTTGATATCTTCCAGTGATAATGGGTCTATGTTAATCTTACAGGGAGAATTTAATTCAGACAGTGTTACGTGTGAAAGGATCTGACACAATGAATCACATTCAGTAGGAGCTCAGCAAATGCTGAATCAAAATTTGTGAAATCAGTCATGCACAAATACTCCTGCTAGCGGTATTTTCCACTGGTCTTTTTTGGCACATCTCTATTATTTATTTTGATAGACTGGTTCTTTCAGAATGCCAATGTGCCACCAATTTACCAGTTTTAACCAGAAAGTAGTTTTATTCTCTTGCTATTGAGATAGGAGAATGGACCGAATTCATGAATATAACAGTTTTATCCAGGGAAAATCCAGGGCTATAGCAGGTCTAATAGAAAAGTGAGTTGTGATTTTCACCATCTGCAGGGCTGCATATCTCAGGGTACTAGCTTACATAAGAGTCAAGTGGTTTGAAGACATTACCACTCCTCGATTGATTGCTGTTATCTTATAGTCTGTTTTCCTTCATAGGAAAAAAAAATATGTCAAGAACTTAAAAATGTTTGTAGATTTTATTTATCTTCATTGGCTTTTTGACCCAGTAGATGGCAGATGGCTACCTGCTAAATTATAAAGGAGTAATGATATGTTCTCAACTATTGAAACTCTTCGAAATCTGTGTTCAAGCACCCCTTCAAGAATTGGGGTAAACAGGAACAATCTCTTACACTCACATGGTATGAAATGGAGCTATGCTTTGTTTCTTTTTCATTTGAGCTTTTATCCTAATGCTGTGCTATTGCTTTTAGGTAAAATTCAATGCCTACCATGTTGCCTGTCACGTGATAGGCACTCTGAATAAATGAATGTGCCCCTGCCAAGTGGATAGGAGCTGTTTCATTCTTAGAGCTAGCTTCATGAGCAGGGGTCCCGTACAACTTTACAGGGCTTTGTGCTTGCTTAATGCTCTATTGCGATCTTGAAACTAAAGATTTTGGAACAAGGGACCTGGCAATTTCATTTTGCGCTGGACCCCGCAACTTATTTAGCTGGTTGTGTCCATTCTTCTTTTCTCTTCTCTCTCATTATCAGCCAACTACTTAAATATCTCAAATCAGCTCCATTCTCTCAGTTCCTACAGCTGTGCTTTAATTCAAGCCTCAAGGGTCCCTCATCTGGATTGGTATAAGGGCCTTTTACCAGGACCTCCACCTCCCATTTTATTTATTCAACTCCAGGTCATATTCAGAATGTTCATTTTAAAATATAAATTTGATTTTAGCACTTGAATAATTAATTCATTCACTACTTCAGCAAGTCTTTAAAGTTTGTTCTATGTATTATGACAAGAACTGGAAGGGCAATGGTGACAAAAACCAGACATAGTTCAAAGGTAACCTCAAGAGAAGATTAATTCTGATTTTTCTCTGAAAGAATGGCTTGATACTAGCCATGAGTAACTAACATACATTTCTAGGTAGACTCTCTGATTACACTATTTTGATAGATATATTGCTTTAGATACTGGGTAAAATTGGGGAGGAAGGTAGAAGGGAAATAAACATTTTAAAGCTATTTTGCACTGGAGACCATACTGGGAAGCCAAGTTCCTCTGTGGCCTTTCCATCTTTTCAGTGGGTAACTGCAAATTCCTACTTTAAAAAAATTCCAAGTCAAACCATTTTGCTCTCTAGTGCTATGGATCGAATTGATGACTTGCTTTAGTTCAATTACTAATCCAAAGCTGATTCCTGGAAAAAACAAATCTGGACATCCTACAGGTATCCCCAAGGGCCATATGGATCACTTCAGGGCAGAGACAAAAAGGTCTCACAGTCAGGCAAAATATTGGAACTATTTACAATCCTCAATTGTCACCCAGTCTCCAAAGCATTTTGATCCATTTCTCACTCAGTAACAGAAAATGTCAGTCCTCGTTGGAAAGTAGAATCTCAAAACATTTGTTATTTAGCCCTTATCAGCAGTTCAGATAAATGGGGGGGGGGGAACACATGGAGAAGACTGTCAAAGTTATAAAACGTCCTCTTATATGTGGAATCTAAAAAAGCAAAACAAATAAGCAAACAAAGAAACAAACAGACTGAAGGAAAGAGAACTGGAGACAGAGAGGAGGAGGGGGGGAGGGGGCAAAATACATAAAGGGGGGTAAAGTGGTACAAACTTCTAGTTATAAAATAAATAAGTCACAGAGATGAAAAGTACAGCATAGGGAATATATTAATCATACTGTGATAACGTTGAATGGTGAGCGATGACGATTACACTTACAGTAGTGAGCGTTAAGTAACGTATAGAATTGTCTAATCACTATGTTGTATGCCTGAAATTAATGTCCACCATACTTCAGTAATACAAAAAAAACGTAACCAAAGAAATACTATAAAGCGACCTTCTATTTCTTGAAGCTCTATCCTTGGGTGAAGTTGGACGAGGAGAACATTGAACACGCCCTGTACACTGGGCAAATCCTTGCAGAATTGCTTTAACTCAATTTTGCTTTAATGTTATGCCCTTGGCTTTTATTCAAGGTTTATACTAGAAACCATCACATGGAATTCACTTCTGCATTTACTGTAAAAGTGTGGTTGAGGGCATTGTCCATTACATCACTCAATCTGTACTATTAAGTCCTGTGTGAGACTATTCTTTCAAAATTAATTTTAGGAAATAAGATGGGCTCCTTGTTAAACTGATATTCTGATTCCTTTCCAATAATGAAAGATGTATTATTTAGGGTTTTTTTTTTTTTTTTTTTTCTGTTTTAAGTGGCAGAACCCTACTCAGACTTACTAATCAAAGAAGGGAGTTTACTCGCTCTCATTGCTGGGCAGGACCCTTGGGTCGTGGACAGAATCTAAGAGCTGCAGCAACCAGGCTTCAGGGCACAGGGACAAGAGCCAGGACGCAGCACACAGCACTCGCTCTCTCTCCATTGACCTGTCTTCTATGTTTACTTTCATTTCCTCCCACTGGAGACCGGCCTGTTCCTCGGGGCAGGGAAGATGGCCAATAGATGCTCCTGATTCATATTTTTCTAGTTTAGCGTCTTCGGTGGGAAATAAACTCCCCCCAAAGTCTGTGTATCAACCCCTGGGAAGATTTTCATTGGTGCTGATGCTCAATGGCCAACATCCCACCTCTGGACAGTCACAGGTCAAGGGGATGAGGTGCAAAAAGGGGGGTGATGGGCCATGCTGATTGGCAGCCCCAGGCAGAGGGTGAAAAAGAACCTCCCCACAGGAAAAACAGCAGCGTGAAGGGAAGAAGAGCATGAGAAAACAGCCAGGGTAGACAAAAGACAATAGCCGGAGTCATCTGTGAAAAGAGCTAGTGAAATATAATTTGTTTTCCTGTTTGCTCTGAGCACGAGGAAGTTTATAGGCAAAGATGAAGCCCACGCCAGAAATCGCATTGACCTTGCAGCTTGGATCCGTTTTACCTCTAATTCTGATATTCTATTTTATTTTATAGCTTTAGTAGTAGATCTGTCCTTGGAAGCATTCAAACATCCTTTCGGAAAGAAATGAAAGAATTTCAACAAGCCATTGTGTTTGTCTCACAAAATAATTTTTTTTTTTTTTAAGATTTTATTTATTTATTTGACAGAGAGAGAGACAACAAGAGAGGGAACACAAGCAGGGGGAGCGGGAGAGGGAGAAGCAGGCTTCTTGCTGAACAGGGAGCCTGATGCGGGGCTCGATCCCAGGACCCTGGGATCATGACCTGAGCCGAAGGCAGATGCTTAATGACTGAGCCACCCAGGTGCCCCTCACAAAATAATTTCTTGTGTTAGTTTGCTGAATATTAGAAAGCCAATTTGAAAGCAGAGTACCTTATTCTTGAAAATAAAGAGAAGAATAAAGTTTACAGTAGAGTAGCGTGTCTGTTCGAAAGGAAAGGGAAGAGGAAGTAGAGCCTTGCCTTAAGGACTGACGGGGTTGCTGCTGAAGGGCCCTGGCCGGGGAAGGCCCTCGGCTTGTGGTGGAGACTTCCTCACAAGGGAAGGAGAGGCTGTTCTTTGCTACTGTATAAAGCACTTCCTAACAGAAGAACACAACAACGGAAGAAGAACATAAAATATAGGGCCCATAGGGAAGAGCTTCCTTTATGAACCCTAATTACAGAATTCCCTGAGGGAAGAGTTCTAGGAGAAGAATTTCCAGAAGTTCAGAGGCAGTCGACCGAATCACTTGACCCTGCGGCTGGAGGTCTTAGCTTCTCAGGAGACTCCAGCACCGTCTTACCCAGTCTCCGTGTTTCCCCTTTTGAACTCTGGCCCAGGCACGGGCGAAGCCTTCTCTCCTGATCCTAGCTAAAACAGATGGGAACTTCCAGATAACTTAAATAATAACTAGGTAAAAAAAGAGAATACTACTATCAAATATTCAACTAAAGTTTTTCAAGAATATATTTTGATATGCTTTCAGTGAAAAAATGTTGTAGGCCCCAGGGGTGCCTGGGTGGCTCAGTTAAGCATCTGCCTTCAGCTCAGGTCATGATCCAGGGGTCCTGGGATCGAGCCCCATATCACGCTCCGTGCCCAGTGGGGAGTCTGCTTCTCTCTGCCCCTCCGCCCCCCTCCCTGCTTGTGCTCCCTCTCTCTCAAATAAATAAATAAATAAATAAATAAATAAATAAAATCTTAAAAAAGTTAAAAAAAATGACGCAGGCTTAGAGACATCTGCCCTTCCACCCTTCCTCCTAACTCCATGCTCATCTCTTGAATTCACTTCTCACCACAGGGGAGTATCTGTCTGAAAATTCTGATGGCCTCCCAAGGCATAGGCAAAACCACTCATTCCAACCCTGCCTCACACCAAGGGTTCTGCTGTTGAGATCCAGGCCCCCATCTCACGGAAGGTCCCGGGGTGCTTCTCCTGCTGGAGACACTCTGCCCCCCACTTTCCCTACGTCCTAGAGCCCGGGCCTGGTCACTTACCAGCTTTGCCTTTCAGCCTATAATCAAACAAGACCTCAGCCATACAATACATGTCATTTCTATCCCCCAAGAACTGTATCCTTTCTCTCACTAGGGTTATTTTCTTACAAGGGCAGTGAAACTAGAGGAAAAACACTATGTGTGCAAAAGGCCCTCTAGGGGGGATGCTAGGAAACAGAAGTGGGGGAATCATTCATTTCGTTTGGCTTTATGATGTTTTCCAAAAGATTTCAGCCGTTTATTTGCTATTTCTCAAACAACAGCTGGAAACTAAATTGTCCCCACTTTCTTTGCATAACCTACATCCTGAAAGTGACAGAGAGAGGTACTATAGAAGGAAAATCATGCTTCTGAAGCTCCTGGGTCTTCAGAAAATCATTTCTCCCGTCCCTCTCCTCCAGGCGCCGTGCTGATGCTCTGTTCATGATGCGATGTGGTTAATGTGGGGTATCACTGTGTCATGCGAAAGCAAGCAAACTGGGGGATTTCAGAGCAACGGCTCAGATCGCACTCGCTCATCTTTTTTTTTTTTTTTTTTGAATGTTGTTTACTGCTGGCCCCTGGAAAGTGACGGGACTTCTAATAGGCACTTGGAACAATGAGTATTTCTTACTGTTTCCAATGAAACGAGCCTATTCTATTTCATATACTCAACTCATTATCCATAAAATGAGAGGCTCAGCTGGGTGGATCTTTACCTTGTAAAGTTCTGGCCTTCCTTTCAGTCCTTTGTTTTACTTCACTTAGAAAAAAAAAAAAGTCTGCGTATTACAACAACAATAACAGAACCTTAAAGTGAGAGGAGAACATTACGCATAATCCCACTATGTCAAAGAAGTTTTTTCCTCGAGGGTTTTTTTGTTCTTGTCTACATGCAGTTATAATAATTACATATTTGAAGACATATAAGGGATTTAGTCACAGATTGTTTATCTCATAAGCATTTTCCACATTTTTCTATTTTAAATATCATTTCCAGTGTTGCATCCCATTAAATTAGCATGCACTGAATTACATAATATTATTTCAGAGTCGGATATTTGATTCTTATTTTTCTCTCCTGTCGATATGCTAAAACAAACACCTTGGGCATACAACTTATAAAAAATATATTTTGAATTATTTCGTTTGGATACATTTCTAAGAGTTGGGTCACTGGATCAGTGGAAGTACGTGTTTTATGGCTTGTCAATCATATTGCCAAATTGCTCTTCCAGTGGGCTGAGCAAATTCACACTGTCAAAATCAAGAGGTGAACATTCCAGTTTCACCATGTCTTTGCCATATGGGTATTTTAATGTTTTGCTCTTGTGAAGGATAGCTGGCCTTTAAAAAAAAAAATCAGCTGCCTAGCAAAGATGATTTTAATTTTTGTTGTTTTGTATTTCTTTGCCATCTCCCCCCTTCCTCTGCCCTTCTCCCCACTTTCCTTGAATCAAGTAATAGTTCTCACACTAACATCTGTGCTACCCTGACATGTACCCTGAGGGCTTATCGCAGCTTGTCACCTACTCACAGAGATTAATTTCTCCTTCAGATGTTTGTCCTTCAGCTTCCTTTTTGCAAAAGAAAGCCTCAGGATGTCGTGGTCTGCTACCCCTGAAAATGATCCGGCACAGAGACACGCTGTCACTTGCTTCCTCTCCTCTTTACCCTTGTGCTTCCAGGGGATGGCTTTTTCTTTGCTTATGGGCCCTGCTGACACCTGACCTCTCCCAGCAGAAACAATGCGGATGACAGCAGGATTGGAGAGACTACAACTTCAGCTCTGGTGGCAGATAATCCGCAACTGTCACAAGGCAGTCTGTCCTGCTGCTCTACGAGCAAGCGAAAGGAGAAAGAACGGGCATTCTCTCCAAATTCAAACAGAAATGATGATGAGCACTGAGCCCCATTTCACCTACATTTAATTTTTGAAAGCTTTTTAGACAGTTTCTTTGCTCACTTTCTTCCTTTGTCCCCTCCTCCAGCCCCACACATGAAGTTGTGCAGGAACTCGGTGAACGTTATACACACCAAAGAGCTGAGCTGTCTTTGGGCACCAAAGATTGACTCTACCAAGAGCTAATTCCCTTCTGTTTTGTTTCCTAATCTGTTTATTTAGATCTGAAATGGAAACTGTGACTATTTTATTTTCATATATAATCCATCGGTGAGTCAGAGGAAGAAGGGCAGAGAGTACGTGGAACAGCAGGGAGGCAGCAGAGCCCGGGTTAAACGTTGGAGTCACAAGCATGAGCATTTTTGGTAAACACCCTTCCTGGTGTATTGTGTTCAGCCGCAAGTAACAGAGACTCAAAACGGAGGCTTCACCAAATCATGGTTTCGCTTTTTCTAACAAAATGAGAACTCTGGAGGCAGTTTGCGGGGAGATATAGCAGCTCCCCAATGAGCTCTGAGACCAAGTCTTGTTCACATTCTGCTTCTTATTCTTTCTTTGAGGCTTTATCCTTAAAGTTGCCTCAAGGTCCCAGCATGGCCAGGGATCCTGGTCAAGACGAGAAAAAGGAGAGGGGAAGAGGAAGACAGAAGGACAAGCTCCATGTCCACATACTCAGTCTCTCTTCTTTAAGAATCCAAGTAGTTCTCCCCAACTCCCACTTATATTTCTTCGGCTAGAATTTAGTCGCCGGACCACCCCTCCACCCCCCATAGCGCCAGTTAAGAAATGTCATGTTTTCAACCTGGGTACAACGTTGCCCCCATAAAATCAAGTTTTGGTGAGTACGAAAGCTGTGGAGAACAGATACCGAGTAGATAAATAGGAGTCTCTCTCAAGAATGGTGTTACGTACGATTTGTTGAGTCCTTCTTCTAAAAAATAATCCTAATAGGGTAGGCGTTCCTGATCATGTAAAACTCAGTCTGAAGATCACCCCGTCACAGAACGATGGCACTGGAAGCCCCACTATGGCATCTCTGAGTTCATCCAGCATTTGTTCGATCAATTCTAATGGGAAGAATCCCACTACTCCACAGTGCCCCCCACGTCATTGCTGACAGTGGTCATTATTTAAGGCAATAACAGTAACGAGACTAGGGAATGACACACTGAAATATTTACTTCTGTTGAACAAACAAAAATACATGTACGACACATCCATGGGTCCCCTATCTTCCTTTTTTCAAGCCTTTGGTAAGACAGCCATCCAAATTCTTCAAGGTAAGTATCATGCTCTCAGCTCTGCAAAATACCATTTGCTCTCGTATCACCCCATTTGCCACCAATATTGTTTGGATACATTATCTGCCACTTAATTTTTTTCCCCATTCTCAAATGTGTGTCATTATCTGCGTAGAATATATGTTTTAAATGTAAACGTACTCTCCACTGAACCTCTCCTAAAAATATTTTTTCCAAATCTTTGGTTTCCTCTCCTATTCATGCCTTCATTTCCTCACTTAGCAGAAAAAACATCAAGATCATATTGATATCAACAAAAATGCCTAAAAATATTTCCATTGACCAGAGCAAGCAGATGCTTTTATCCATTGTCATTTGCCAATCCATGCCAGCCTTTCTCCCCTTCCCTGACCCATGACCTTTTTCTTTCTTCTTTTCTTTGAACAGAACTTCTCAATCTTCCTCATCTTTCACATCATTTTGTCTCTTGCTCTCCACTCGTGGTGCCTATGCCTCTGTCGTTTGTCCCCTGCTCCGGGGTCAGAGCCCTTCGGGTCTGTCTGTTCAAGTGTAGCTTTGTCATCTTTACTTCTTTCCTGAGTTTTAAAACATGTAATACTGCTTCATAGTCCCATTCTGGTATATTGCAAACACAGATTTATTTTTTTAATGCCAGAAAGCCTCTTCGATGGGGAAATCTGAAATTCCATTAGAAAAAGAAACTAGGGGGGATGTATGTGAACGGTGCCATTGGATCAGTATTTGTTAAATAAAAAATTACCTTGAAATTTGAAAACACGGCAGACAACCTGTGGTTTTAAAAATTAGATCTCACCTCTTCCTCCTCCCCAAAAGGGCAGATGTGGGCACTTCTCTCTCAAGATGCCCTCAAGGCCCCTGGTTGTGGCCCTCAGTATGCAAGAGAGAGCCAAGACATAGGACAGCACCCCAGCAACTCAGCCACTTGGCCAGGTTCCAAGAGAGAACCTTCTTCTTTTAAGTACTTATTCTCAGTCAACAGGATCACAATGATTTTCTAAAGTAGGATTGTTCTTTATAAAGTTTGGCAAAAGCACAGGAAGATGCTGACAGAAATGCCATAGGGCAAAGGCGGTAAAAAAAATTGAGACCTTGAGTGCTGGCAAGATGTTTTCTTTCCCATCCGGGTTCTGCCTCCCCCACACCTCCCGAGGAATGAAGGGAGAAAGCAGCCCCACGGCAAGGGGAAAAGAGAGAGAGAACATAACTCCTCAAAGAGAAAAACCAAAATGAAAGCCTGAAGAAATAAGAAGTGGTGAGGGCATGGCCTCGCGTCCATGGAAACTCTGACAGTGCACTCTTTAAGGACGGGGGCTTGATCAATTTCTTTTTGGGCACCCTGCCAGTCTTTCAAAATAGCATATGGCATGAGGGAGTAAGCAATGGAAGAAAGAAGAGATCGGTGTGCGTCGTTTGCGTATGAATCACACACACGCACGTGTTACCAATGTACGCACGAGAGAATGAAATACACAAGCGCCTTAGCAGTGCTTACTTCCGAGCGCAGTGGGAAGGGATTTATTTATTTATTTTTAAGATTCATTTATTTATTTGAGAGAGAGAGAGAGCATGAGTGGGGGCGAGCGGCAGAGGGAGAGGGAGAAGCAGGCGCCCCTCTGAGTAGGGAGCTGGACTCCAGTCTCCATCCCAAGACCTGGAGATCACGACGTGAACCGAAGGCAGATGTGCAACCGGTTGAGCCACCCAGGCCCCCAAGTGTTAAGTGATTTTAATATCTTTCATACCTTTCTACAGTTCTCAAATTTTCTAAAGTAAGTCTGTGCTATTTCTATAGTTAAAGTTGTGTTTTGAGAAAGGTGGAGGGGGGTGAATGAAACCTGTCATATGTAGGGAAACAAACCTGGATTGAGCGTTTACCGAGACAGGTAGGTTGAAAGAAAGCAGAAATCAGGAAATATAACGTTGGCACCTCAGAGTGGGGAGGAACCTTCCAGTGCATCCACACTAACCTTCTAAATTAGTAAGTGAAAAGTGAAGAGAGGTACTTTTTTTCTAAAAAAATAAAGATTTATTTATTTATTTATTTGAGAGACGGGGGAGGGAGGGAGGGAGGGAGGAAGAGAGAGAGCATGAGTGGGGGGAGGGGCAGAGGGAGAGGGAGAGGGAAAAACAGGCTCTCCACTGAGCAGGGAGCCCGGTGTGGGGCTGGATCCCATGACTTGAGCCGAAGTCAAAGGCTTAACTGACCGAGCCACCCAGGTGCCCCTAGAGGTGCTTTTCACAGAAGGGAAATTAAGTCCAGTCTTTCTTCACTACTCAGGAGTTGGTAAGGTTAACCTGTGATAATGATGTGAACTAATATAGCTACATGTTTCCATTTTGTCCCATTAGAAGTATTTTAAATTTTTTCAAAAAAATGCCTCATGGGCCCATACCTGTATTCTGACACTCCACCCTATTCAGCAATAGTCAAGTGTATAACATTTGGAAAAATAAGAGTTTTGAGGAGTAGCTGGCCCCCTCAGTTGTTAAAAGTAGATACAAAGCTACAGTTAGTAAAACAGTGTGGTCAAACCTTATAAGTAGAAAGAACAGTGGAATCGAATGGAGAGTTTTATAAAAGGCCTACCTATGAAAAAGAATATAGTATACGATAAATGTGCCACGTGTATCAGTGGGGAAAAAATAGCATTTAATAAATGCTATTGAAGGAATTAAGTAGCTTTTCACACCAGGGGTGAACGAACTAGAGCCCGTGGGCCAAATCCTGCCAGCTTCCTATTATACGCGAGCCTTATCGGAACCCAGCCAAGCCCACGTGGCTGCTTTTTCACTGTGATGGCAAAGCTGTGTAGCTATGTCGTGACTGTATTGCCCGTGAAGGCCAAAAATATTTTCTAGTTAGCTGTTTACAGAAAAGTTTGCTGACTCATGATCTGGAGGAAGAAAGCATTGAAAATCCACCTTACTTTTATACCTAAATAAATTCCAGATGGGTCAAATACCCGAAGAAAAAAATAAACCATAAAAGTACAAGAATTCATTATTTCAGAGGTTTTTGTTTTCCAAATAATATTGGAATGGCAAAGGCCGTATGTGAAGAGTGACAAATCTAAACATACATATTAAATAAAGGATGCGAGGTCAAAAAATCCAAATAAAGACGAGGCAAGGGGCAAACAAAAGAAAGTTTATGAGATGCCTCATAGCCAAATGGGCTAATTCTCCTAATCTATATGAAAACTTCCTCTAATCAATAGGAAAGAGGCTATCTATCAAATAGAGAATGAACTAAGGATATGAACAGGCAGTACGAAGGAAAGAAAGGACATTTGTCTCTGAACCATAGAAAAAGAAGCTGAAAATGAGTCCCAGTAAGAGGGATAGAAATTGAAATGGCTGCAGGATGCCATTTTTCACTTATCCGTTGGTCAAACACGGTAAGTTTGATAATACCCAATGCAGGAGCGGGCACTCTTATGCATTACTAGTTGAAATAAACTTGGTACAATTCTAAAGAGGGCAATTTAGCCTCATCTCTCAAAATTTAACATGCAGATCCAGACCTCACAATTCCAACGCTGAGATTTTCTTCTATAAATATACTAACTCACATCAAAAGAAAAGTCACAAGTACGAAGATATCCATTGCGGTACTGTTTGTAATAGCAGAACACCGAAAACAACCCAGCTGGCTAGCAAGACAATGCAAGAAGGTATAGTGCATCCACATACGGGAATACTGTGGAGCATTAGAAACAATGAGAAGCTATGCAGGTATGATTTGGAACAATCTCCATGTTGTGTTAAGTAAAACAACAAAAAATGGGCTGTAGAAGTATGGACTTGCTGTCTTCGTGTTAGCGTCAGAAAAGAAGCATATGTGTGTTTTATCTTGCATATGTATAGATTATCTCAGGGAAGATACAAAAATTGGAAAGGAATAAGCAAAATTTGGTACATCCACGCAATGGAATATTAGCCTTAAAAAGAAAGGAAATTCTGACCGATGCTACAACACAGATACACCTTGAGGACGTGATGCTAAGTAATATAAGCCCATCACGAAAAGCCAAATACCGTGATTGATGATTCCTCTTATATAAGATCCTCAGAGTAGTCACGAATCATAGAGACAGAAAAGAGGACGGTGGTTGCCAGGGCTCTGGGGTGGGGCAGTGGGGGGGAGAGGGAATGGGAAGTTATGATTTAATGGCTCTAAAGTTTCACTTTATAGTTCACAAGATAAAAAAATAATGGAGCTAAATCGTGGTGGTGGTTATACAACACTATGAATATATTTCATACTACTGAACCGTACATTTGAAAGTAGTTTACATAGTCAATTTTATGTTATGTGTGTTTTTCCGCAATAAAAACCCCAAATTTAAAAACAAACAGTGGAAGGAAACTGTGCCCCTAAAGGAAGGGGTCAGAGGGGACTTTTCATAGTATACGTTCTTGTACTTTTGCATTTCATACAAGGTGCATGAATTCACTATTTTATGTTTTAAAGTTTATTCTGTCAATCAACCTGTGGACACGTGTATGTACACGTGTGTACTGCATGATCACAACGGCATCTTAAAACACCACCCCCACCAAAACAGACCAGTCGGGAGGATGCCAAAGTGTTCATAGCACTTGTTAGTGCTAAGTGAGACTAGACTCTAGGTGCTTTTTTTGGGTCCCATTTTAAAAAAATTACATTCACTGTAAAATTCACCCTTTTGAGTGTGCAATTCTGCAAAATACAGAAGAGTCCCATAACTCCTCAAAATGTTCTCTTTCCCTTTTGTAGACAACCCTGCCCCCACCCCGCTCCTGACAACCATTGACTTGATTTTTTTAATCTTTGTTTATACCTTTGAATTCTATATTTATGGACTAATTTGAAGGGCTTATGAGCTGCTTTTAATGGAAAAAATATTTGTTTTTGTAAAAACAAATAACCTTTCAAAAAAGGAGGAGAGGGAAGAGAGGGACAGAGACAGAGACAGAGACAGAGAAAGGTCTTTTTTTTATCATTTACTAAAAGGCTATGTTAATCTTGTTCCAATGAAGGCCTATGTGGCCCCTTGGAAAGCTAAGTTAACATTGAGGGTGAGTGATCTATTGCAAAACCTATCCATCCATCAAGACTCGGACGAGCCACGTGACGCATGGTGCTCCCAGTAGAGAAGCTGCCCCCGTGTTCCAAGTTTGATAATCATCTGCAATAAGTCCCTCCAGAGTGGAAGGAAATTCTTCAGGGGGATGAGTTACAAGAAGCCCTTCTCTTTGTGTCCCGATCAATGCATTTTGGTGCACTTACAGAGCCATCATTTCAAGGGATGCCCACAGCAGCCCTGGGAGGAGGGTAAGGCGTGTATTGTTCTGCCCCTTTGAGAGATGCAGGAAAGGGGCCCTGGGCGGGAGGGTGTCGACGGAAGCAGCATCTCTGTTGCCCTTCACCAGGCATTGCTTTTCAGCTTGTGATGAGGCTTTGAGAGGCTTTTCCAACGTGGAAAGAGTGTGAAGATTCAGGCAACGAGGCCTGTGTTTGCGAGGGGGCAAGAGGAATACAAATGTACAAATGGCCAGGGTTCACGCGGACTCACGGCCGGAAAAATGTGCCGCGCGGGCAGGACAGCACACCCCTGCGCGCGCGGTCCTTGACTGGTCTGATGAGGGCCCCTCTGCCGGGGTCGGAGGCCTGCGGGGCCTCCTCCGCCGGAAAGCAGGGCTTTGGGCTCCCGGTGTCCTCCAGAGCGTCTGTCTCACGTGAAGGGGCTTCGCTGTCTTGAAAGGAGTTAAATTTGAGCCGTCGTCATCTGTGTCTTGTCACTAGACCTTCCACGACATCTGTACAACTTCTGCTTCGTCAACTGCATCTTTTCAAGGATTTTGCAACATCTTTTGCTTTGTAATCTGAGAGTGTTTACTTGGCACAGGATCGCGAAAAGTTCCACTCTTTTTTTGGAGAGACTCTTTCCTGGAGATGTATCTTAGCAGAAAAGGAAACTGAAAAGATCGCGGTTGTCTCCGGAGCCTCGTGGTACAAACAGAACGTATTTCCCATGCACAGGGCAGGAGCATTACCGAAGGGAGAACATTAGGGCCAAAGTACTACGAAGAATATGGCAAAATATTAGATAATGACATTTAATGCCCGAAGCCTTAAAAAAATAAAGCAACAAAACCCACCGTGTAGCTCTTTTCTGCACTCTATGCCATATTCTGTGTATATCATGAACCTAGAAAATGCAAAAAAACTGTCTGTGCCGTTGAATAAATAATGTTCAGTAAATATTTATTAGGTGGTATTTACTGTGTGCTGCATAGCCACAGACACAATAGAGATGATGTCTACTCTCCCAGTTTATAATCCATCAGAGAGATTAATCAAATCCCCGAGTCATTACTTAGAAACAATGGTGATGAGAATTGAGTCAGAGGGAGCTGAGAACCATATGCAACGAATGGTTTTGTAGGTCAACCTATAGTGCTCTAGAATGGGGGACACTAACCAAAACCGGAGGGGGGTGTCACCAGGGTAGACATCCCCAAGAAAGTGATGTTTGAGCTGACTGATATCTGGAGGGAGAGTGGGAAGTAGCCTGGTGATAGAGGGTCAGACCCACCTCAGGCGTGGAGGCCCACCTGTGTGCGGTGGGAGTTGGGAACAGCTTGGTGAGTGAGTGGAGCTCCGGGCAAGGGGGAACTGGAGAACTGGGTCTGGGTGAAACCATTCGGGGGGCCTTGGAGGCCATGTTAAGATTTTGATCTGGGATTTTCCCCAAAGACCAGAGGAAAACCATTCATGGGTTGTAAGCCTTGAGAGAAGATGCATGCAGCAATTATCTCAGGGTTGCTAAGGTTTCTTAAGCCTTGAATCACTTCGGTAAAATACCCGAGTAGGCCAAAATGGTCTTCGTGGCCAGGGCTGGATTAAAAGAAGGGGCAATCGGACAGTTCTGGGGGATGTCCATCAAGAAGGGATTCATACAAATCACTGGGAATGACCTGGGATGAGAAACTAATGTTACAAGGAGTATCTTCCTGAAACGTGCTGTATGTAGCCGAAGGGGTGTAGGGTTACGCCCCATAACAGCCGTGAGCACGATGCTTACTGTTGCTCTGCTTACCGCGCAGCCTACGAAGTAAGCGGCTTCTGGATGCCTACAGGCTTTCCGTTTGGTTCAATGGGATATGCAAGTTCAGGGCCAGAGGAGACTCTTGTCACCAGTGGTCATCCTCTTCCAGCCCTTCACTCACTACACGCAGCCTCCAGACTTACGAAATGCCAAACACACATTTTTAACAATAGCGTTCGGAAGGGACACCGTGCTGTTTGCTTGTCCAGGGTGTGGACACCTCTCCGAAACAAGGGTATGTGAGCGACAGGGATGGACAAGAGCAAAAGTCATCAGATTTTACATCCGAATAGCCCCTTCCAATACAACATGGACTTTACGTATATAAAATCCCTTTGCCCTCGCAGTAGGTATGTCGTAGGCTGTCATATGCATAAGGACACTGAAGTTCAAAAGAACTGAGTTCATTTTTTAAGGTCACATCTCCTGGCAGAGTCAGGATCAAACCTGGGCCCCTCTAAAACGGAGTTTGGTGTTTGCAGTTCTTGCATATGTCCCAAGGGACCAAGGGCCAACCCTTCCCCCCTAGTCGGCAGTCGAAACCTCATGCTTTTGGCATTTAGGCTCTGTTTTCCATACCAACTGTGTGGAACTGGAGGCAGGCTGATCATGTCATTAACTGCTGACTGTTTGGGGACGTGGAGGGAAGCAGGGACAGTTTAAGAAGAGACCCTGGGCTTTGCTGTTGGCACACAATGGGACAGCAGCACAAAGGGGCACACTAGCTCAGGTTTGTGGGCTGTGAGATGCCTACTATTTCAAGAATTATGAAGAAGAATACAACATTATGAATATAAATTACTAGGGACAACAGTGAATATTTATTAAAATAAAAAAAAAAGAAATTCCACCAATTAAAAAATTTGAAAAGCTGACAAGACCACAAACGTGACAAAGTTCAGAAAAACAACATATTCTTATTCCCTGCCTCATGATCTTGATGATACTTTTCTCCCTACCTTTTTACCCTGGCATAATTTTGATTGTCTTCACCTGACAATGATTTTATAATTTTTTTTCACTTGAGAAAATTGAAAGAGAATCTGTCTTTAACATGGTTGATTGAAATTTTTCATTATTACTAGTAATTAAAGAAGCTTTTTTCACAACTTTTTTCACAACTTCACAACTTATTCTGACAATGCCCTGCAAATGTTCATGACTGTCACATTTCAGAAAAACAAACAAACAAACACACCTCTATTATATTTTCTGCCTTAGTTGTTACAGAGACACTCAGAGTTTATGGTACTATTACAGGTTTGTGCCCTACAAACATCAGGATTCTGGTAAGTTCAGTTTCCCGTAGTTTCATTAAAAGCAACAACAACAAGTCAGTGAACTCATAACTGCATACACTGATACCCTGAATTAGTATGTATACTCTTGACAGAATAGAATTTCCATTGTGACTAGACATCAATGGAACTAAATCCTCTAGTCACAATTCCACATGTCTGATGCCTGGTAGAATTTTCCACATGCTTTTGGCTCCAACCTTTTCAAAACCTGTCCTGTCACGGCTCACATCCCACTGGTGCTTGGCGCCCTGGGACACATTCATTCATAAGACAGTCTCTGGCCCTGCACCTTCCTGACATGATGCCATGTGAGTCAGCACAGTGGGTTTCAGCATATTTCTGGAAGCCTTTCCTACTCTGGGACACCTTGCAATAACTTTAGTAGACATCCCACTATGCACCAAAGAAATTTATCTCCAACTTCACTTTCCCTCAGTTGGATTCCAAAATGCTCAGGGCCCTCCACCCACACAAGAAGAATGTTTTAGAGGGAAAGTCAGAGTGGAGAAGAGACTGTGGTCTTAAGTGATTGTAACTGAATTGTCTTACCTTGCAAATTTTATGTAAATGGGTAAGCCTGTGAACCCCTGGCCAGAACCCCTCCTAGGAGTCTTGAAAAAGGCCACACAAGGAAGGGGTCTCCCATTTGGGCTTCATTAGCTCTAGGGTAAATCCTCAAAGCCCAGGGGCCTCTCAAAGGAATGTTTTGTTTTTTTCTAGGCTTATCTGTGATAGGGTAATATGGATTCATGCATAGGAATCTAAAAACTCTTGAGAATTAAAAAACGATATATACTAATTAATTGTCAAGAGGTTGACAAAGATCAATCTGCCTCTGTGATGATTTTCCCTCGAAGCTTCAGTCAATTTTGAAGGGAGAATGAATCAGCATACCAGTGCCTTACCTAGTTAGAGCCCTTTTTCCATTCCTTATTTAGGCTTCCCCCAACACTACGAGGTGAGTGCTATTATCCCTATTCTGCAAATACTGAAACTGAGGATCTTAGGGGCTTACGTAAGCTCATCCTGTTTGTAAATACCTTAAGTAATTGCCCACCCACCAGTCTCTCTAGCAGGGCAACACTGCTAAGAGGGCTGTTTACCCTCCTTGAAATCCTGCATCACTGGTTCCGTCTGGCCATTTAGAAACAAAACTAAAGAAACCCCACCTCACCCCTGCCCTCTGCCCCCGTGATTTCTTAGATTTTTGTGACCCCGAATTACGCTGATATTCTCTCTCTCTTTTTAAAACAGAGATGGGAAGGCTCCCCTTCGCTTGATCTTTAATCGTTGGATCTCAAGGTTCTGTCCTTGGTCTTCTTCTAGCCTGAAATGCGCTCCCTGAGCGACCTCATAAATTCTCCAGACTATAAAAACCACCTCTACGTTGCTATCTCCCGAATATACCTCTACTCTAGACCCCCGCGCTCCTCTGCAGCTATGTGCTCATATCTTTACGATGGTCTCTGCAGAATAGAAGACCTATGACATTTTCCAGATTGATATCCTGCCAGGTTCTTCTTAACCCACTCTGCCCTTGTTATTCTGGCTTTCTTTAGTATCATGTAGGGAGTTTTCTTCTAATTCAGAACTTCATGTAGTCTTCCTTCTTTTTAAAACACTTTTCCATACCTTCCTCTCTCACTTATCTTTGAAGTTTCCATTGGAATGTGATTTCTCCAGGAACATCGTCTCTGCCGTCTCCCCACCGACAGAGTGGGTAGCCATTCCCATGTTTTTCCCTAAGTGCCATCCTGTACTTAGGATTTTTGCCTGCAATGGTCAGAGGTCCCACTACAGTGGCTTAAACGCACAAAGGTTTATTCTCTCATGTAAAAGAAGTCAGCAAGGAAGATTCTGGGGCTGACATGGTGGTTCTACAAAGTTCCTAGAACCCTAACCTCCTAGTATGCTCAAGGTGACTTCAGAGTCCAGGATTGCTGCTGTAGCTCCAGCTGCTTCATCAGCCTTCTAGAAAGGGAGGAAAGCTAAAAGGACCCTTCTTTTGGCTTATTCAGTTCAGAGGAGGCTGGCTAGGAGACTTGGTCTTTTAATTGGGTACAATCAAAGGGTTCTGTTTCTAAGGAAAATTGGGAAAATTTTATGCTGGGGTAGGCAACTGGCAGTCTGCCACACTTTTCTGTGTACATATCACAGCGTCTTTTCAAATTATCTGTTGAATTATCTGAATCCCCCACTAAGCTGAAAGCTCCAAGGAAGGGAATGTGTCTTACTCATTTTTCTATTCCCAACACCTGGCACAGTGGCTGCCGACTAATAGGTCCTTAATAACAATTTAGCAAATAGATGAATTAGTTGTTGTGGGAAAACCATTATTGCTATTAAGCAAATTAGCATATTCTATAAGGCTCTAGGCAAAAAGAGACTTTCTACTCGGCAGAAAGGAGAAAGAGGAGGAGGGGCACGAATGGCCACACAATTACGTAATCATGTCAAATTAGATCTTGGTTTATAAAAGCAGGACATACTGAAAAAAAAAACCCAACTTTTGTTGAGTGAGCTCAATAAAAGGGAAATGAATCTTCAGACATACCTTAAGTCATGTCTATTTATGGTGAAGACCAAAAGTAAATGGAAGAAGATACATTATGTACATTCTTGAACGTTTATCATTGTTTGAAAACGTTAGCAGTTCACTTTCAGCCGACGTTGTCTCCTCCCTTGCTATCCTAAATAGTTCTAAATACTTTCTTGTACTAATAGTTCATGAGTTCCTCAGGAGTTTTAAAAAGCATTTCTTTTCTTTCTCACTTATTTCTTCTCTTCTGACAACTTGTAACTAGTGTTCTGGTCAAAGACACAGAACAGCCAAATTTCTACTCTGTGGCTTCACTGAAGAGCAAGTTCATAAGGCTTGGATGGGAAACACCATCAACACTGTGCTCTTCTTCCTGCTAAGCCAGCTTCATGAGACTCAAAGACCATGTCATGGTTTTAAGCCCCAGTCATAAAACCCAGCATTTAATATTCCTGTGAGATCATCGCAGACTCCAAGACTACATATTTACATGTTGACTTAATCCATTGGATATTAGCTCTTTTCAACAACAGAACTCCCCTTGCAATTTAAAGGCCTCCTCATGCCTAATAGTTCTCTCTTCAAAAAAACAAAAATTTTCTTAGATGTTGCAAGTGTATGCTGCTGTGAAGGTTAGAATCTCTTTATTCTAGAATGTGTTCTGCCCGTGATGAAATGGAGGAAACGGCTTTACTATCTACAGATCTTCCTTGGCTTATGATGGGGTTATGTCCTGACAAACCCGTCATGAGCTGAAAACATCCCAAGTTGAAAATGCATTTAATACGCCTAACCTACGAACCTCACGGCTTGTTTTGACAGCCTAGCCTACTTTAAATGTGCTCAGAATGCTTACATTAGCCGATAGTTGGATAAAATCATCTAACACAAAGCCTTTTTTATAATAAACTGTTGAAATGCTCATGCAATTTATTGAACCCTGTACTGAAAGTGAAAAACAGAACGGTTGTGTGGGTACACAATGGTAGTATATATATTGGGTGTTTACCTGGAGTGGTTGACTGGGAGCTGCGGCTGCCCCTGACCAGCATTGGGAGAGAGGATTATACCACCCATCACCAACCCAAAATTTGAAGTTCTGGTTCTACTGAATGCATATTGCTCTCACACCATGGTAAAGTCAAACCATGGTAAACCAGGGACCATCTGCGATTATTGATTATTTCCTGTGAGGTGTATCTTCCTAGCTAGACTCCAAATTCTTTAGGATCAGGATGATGTTGCATGATTTTATGTAGCCTGGTGATAACACTGACTACATAGTCAATGTCCCGTGACCACTTATGCTTTGAGCCAAAGATTGGAAAATGAGAATTATAAGTAAAGGTGAAAGGAAATGGAGCTTATGGTGAACACCGTAACATTTCTCTTCATATATTTGAATGCGATATACAATCGTCCCCTGAATATCTTTCACCATTGGGTAAGCAAGCATCTTGGAAGTGCCCAGCAGCTCTCCGCATTGTACTTAGATAGTGTGGATTCACACAGGAGTGAGGCACTACTTTCGTCTTCCAGTGACCAGAATGTGTTCCACTTTTAAAGCTCTGATTTCTCCTGCTAATTGTAGTCTCCTCGATGTCTGTCTGTCTCTCACACACACACCCTTTATCTCTGTCTTCATTTGGACAGACACACCTTGTTCATCTGGAAGACCATTAACACTTTGCTGAGCTCACTGGACTTCTCTAGATTATTTTTGTGATCACCTAGGTACAGCACTCTAAGTTCGTTGCAGGAACTGTGAAAATATGGAAAAACACAATGATGAAAGTAAAACGATGTATCAGATGGGGAACATCTCTTTTTTGCTAAGAATCTTGTTATTCTGTTTCTTCCTTTCCATCATCTTTCCTTTTCTTTCCTTCCTTTCTTTTCCTTTTTCCATTCCCTTCCTCTTCCTCTCTTTCTCCCTCTTCTTTTTGGGGGGCGTGTGAAACTTGTTTTTATGATATGCCTTTTTAAGATAGGGACATTCAGGAGCACCTGGGTGGCTCAGTCAATTAAGTATCTGACTCTTTGTTTCAGCTCAGGTCATGATCTCAGGGTCGTGGGATCGAGCCCCACGTTGGGTTCCACACTCAGTGGGGAGTCTGCTTGAGATCCTCTCTCCCTCTGCCCCTCCCCCCCTGCTCACATGTGCACACTCTCTTTCTAAAATAAATAAATCAATAAAATCTTAAAATAGGGATGTTTAATTAAGTCATTATTGTTTTATAAGATCTTTATATATGTAGATCAAGGATATAATAGTTTCTCTTATATTTATGACAGACTATACTTTTTACTATGACTTAATTTTATATTTATTTTGATGAAACTCTTAAAAACTTTTTATAAAATCAAACAATCATCCTTTTACTTGAAAAATTCTCTTTGTATTATGCTTAGAAATTTATATTTACTCAAGATAAGATAAATAATTGCATAGTTTTCTGTAGTTTCTTTCATCACTTAAATTGTTAGAGTAAATCTATTTGGAATTTATATTGCTAATGGTATGACTCTAATTTAATTCCAGATGGCCAGCCATTTTCTCACAGATTTGAGAAACTACGTTTACTATCCGGTGTTCTGGACTTTGAATCAGTTCCATTGATCTTTTTATGCCACATCACACTGGCTTTATTGAGTATAACTAATATACAAAAAACTATACATATTAGCAGTATACAATTGGATGAATTTTGACATACGTATATAGAGGTGAAACCATCATCACAAGCAAGGTAATAAACATACCCATCACTTCCAAAAGTGTCCTCCTGCCCCTTGGTCAGCCATCCACCCTCTGTCTCCAGGCAACAACTGAGTCAGCTTTCTATATAGATTAACCTGCATTTTGTAGACTTTATAAATGAATAGACTGTATAAATGAATTACACAGTGAAACTTTTTTGGTCTGGCTTCCGTCACTCAGCATAATTATTTGTACCATCCGTGTGGTAGCATGTGTCAATTTCATTGCTTTTTATTACTAGTACTATTCTATGGTATGTACATGCCACAATTTGTTTACATATTCATCTTTTGATGGACCTTTAGGTTGCTCCTAATTTTTGACTATTACAAAGAAAACTGTTTATGAATGTTTATGTACAACTCTTTGAATGGACATGTGTTTTCATTTCTCTTGAGTAAATACTAAGGAGTGGAATGGCTGGCTTATATAGAAGATGTACTTTTAACTTATTATGTGGGCTGCCAAAATGCTGTCCAAAGTGGTTGTACCATTTCACATTCCTGCCAGCCGTGTATGAGCGTTCCAGGTCCTCTTTATCCTTTCTAACACTTGCTATAGTCATTCTTTCTAATTTTAGACCTTCTGACAGGTATTTATGACAATCTCATTTTAATTTTAATTTTAATTTCCCTAATCTCTAGTGCTGTTTGGCATATTTTTATGTGTTTTTTGGTTATCCATGTATCTTAGATGAAGTGTATATGTTCAAATATTTTGTTTATATTTTGTTGGGCTGTTTGTTTTCTTTTTATTACTTATAACTAAATTATCTTATTTTACTTACTTTATTTACTTTATCATAATAAATTATCACAATTACCAAATAACTTTATAACTATAAAATTATTATAGCTTTGTAATGATTAGCTTATAGTTTTATTACATAAAATTATGAAATTTAAAATCATTATTTTATTTATTTGACTTCTTAACTGTTATTTTTAAAATGATAAGTACAAAATTAGTATAGTTTTATCATTATAATTACTATTAATGATTGGTAGTTTGGATTTTTGTGGGTTTTTTTCCCCATTTTTTAAAGATTTATTTATTTATTTGAGAGAGAGAGAGAGAGTAAGCATAAGCAGGGGGAGGGGCAGAGGGAGAGGAAGACAAGCAGACATCCTGCTGAGGGGCGAGCCTGATCAGGGCTGGATCCCAGGATCCCGAGATCATAACCTGACCTGAAATCAAGACTCAGATGCTTAACTAGCTGAGTCACCCAGGCGTCCAGGTAGTTTGGATTTTTGAATCTATTTCATTGACCTACTTTGTACTATGTCATGCTGTTTTAATTTTTGTGGCTTTGTATTATTTTTTCATAAATAACACTGCAACTTTCTATTAAATTCTTAATTATCTTTTTTTGGTGGGAGGAAGGTTAGGCTATTCTCACCTGTTTTTTTAGAAATTTGTAAAACTTCAAGAAACCCACTTTTTAAAAAATCAGAATTGGGTTATATATTTTCTTATAATTTTGGAAGAAATAAGATCTTTACAATATTAGGTATTCTTGTCCATTAAATTGGCTCCTTTTTTCATATGTTCAGTGCTTTGGATTTGTTGAATTTCCCACCCATTTCCTCTTAAGCTAGAAAACTTTGAGCCTTTAAAACTTTGGGCCTTTAACTCTAGATCTTGCCCTTAACTTGTCCAATATCAGTCAACCAGAATCACACAGAGATCGAAACTGAAAGACCCTGTATATTATCCTGTCCAATATCTGTACTGATCTATGAGAGAAAATAAAACCCAAAGAGCTGAAGTACTACCTCCATGTTTAGAGTATGTTAATAGCAGTCTCAAGAGTGGGCCCTTACTATTATTTAGTGTCCATTCTGTTACATCACTGTATCGCTCCTCGTTTCCTATTATTTCCCCAAATAGCCCTCTACTTTAGTGAGGCTGGTGTCCTTGACATGCATTGCATGCCCCACGTTCACTCATGAAAATACCGCCTTCTCACGAGTCATCATATATATGAGGGCAGTTTACTTGCCCAGGGTCAGGGTGACAAGACATGGTAGCTCATGGGAATGTCAAGAGCATGTTGCCTAGTGACAATGAGTTATGGGTTTCCTGGCTTGGGTGGGTTGAGAGTGGAGACCCCTCTGATGGAGTGATAGAAACCTTAAGGCACATCCTTAAGCTGCTCCCGCTGTAGAGTGGAATTATAAGATGTAAAGTGAGTTTCTTTATTATCTTACAAAAGATTTCTAAAGAAATTGAGACAATCACAAAGGGGAAAGTGCAGGATTTTCAGAGGGACTAAATATGACTCATTTAGTAGAGTGGGTCTTAACCTTTTATGGGTCAAAGTACCCTTAGAGCATCTGATTTAAAAAATCCAATCCTCTTTCCAAGAAAAGGCACACACATTTCATGCAATAGCAGGATTTATGGACCCTGTGAATGCCATGTATGGGTTTCACAGGATCTGCCACAAGCCCTTCCAGGGTTTCATGGACTTAGGAATTCAGAATTCCTTGAAGAAGAAGTTAAGTAGTCTGCCTACGATGATAGCTTATGAAGGAAGGAAAGAGAGAACAAACAGATTATGTGTATGTATGTGGGAATATGGAGACAGGGAGTCTAATCTGGGTCATGCAAATCAATATGAAGTGTTGTCTCTGAAAAACTGAATTGCATTTCCCTCTATCAAAAGAGAAACTTTTTTTAGATTCCTGGAAACAGCCCGGAGGATGTCAATATACTAACAGTAAACACGAGACCAAGAAAGGGGAGGCGGGAACTGAGACAGTAAGAGGTTAAACATTCTCTTTGAACACAATGACTTGATAAATATTTACTGAGCATCTGTTATGGAAAAGGCCCAGTGCTGAGTGGTGGGGACACAGTGCTTATCTAGAAAGACGTCACTGTCTTTTAGGAATCAATACGTAATAAAATAAAAAAATCTCTAATATTTATTATTATATTAGTTATTACACAGCATAAGACATCATGGATAATATTATTGTTTCCTATATTATAGATGAGAAAAAAGTGGCCTAGAAAGGGTAAATAGTCTTACATTGAGATTCGAATCCAGGTCTCCTGGTCAGACTTTTAATGAGCACCTACTGTGTGCCAGACCCAGTGCTAGATATTGTTCGAGTAAATTTTCAGTCTCTTACAGAAATTCCACATCTTCGTTAGCTAAATGTAAACAGGTATTCTTGTACCTTTCCGACTTTCTAATCAGAAGTGGGACTTCGTTCTTTGTGAAGAAGGTAAGTAAGTCATCATTTATTTGGCTAAGAAGAGAAGAATTGTTTTCCAAATGTTCCTGACCAGAATTATGAACTTACAGAGAAAGGATCTGTATGCAGCTCATGATTCCAAAAAACAAAAATCTTCAACACTTTGGAGATTTGGAAGAAGAGAAAGAGTACGTTTGGAGCTAATGATTCCAAGTTCAAGTAAAGAACACATTCTGCTGCATTTACAATTGATTGTTCTCTGTTGGTTTGTGGCAGTGTTTACCTTTTGTTTCTTCTGTAACCACAAGGCAGGATTGAGAAAGGAGATACGATGGTGTGCAGGGACCATTTAGGGTACATTTTGAAATCCTTTAAAAGTGGGTCTCCCCCGAGGAAGGGAAGAGATCCAGGACTGCTACTGCCCACACCCTCCATTCTTCTCTGCTGCAATGCTTCCTCCCATTTCCTCCAAACTCTGGAGGAAGAAGATTTGTTCATTCAAGTACACTCCTACAGAAAAGAGGAGGATATCTGCTTATCACAACCGTTTTGAAATCAAATGTGCATCTTGACAACCACAATCCCGTCACTACGAGTAGTCGGATCATAGGAAGGCAGAGAATCAGAAAGAAGAAAGCTAAGGAGGAAAGCCAGCCCAGGCTCAGCAGCCCTGACAGAGCTGGTGACCAGCAGTCCATCCTGGAGTCAGTTCAGGGGTCAGGAAAGACCACTAATTAGGGCTTCGTGTGAGACTGGCAGGTGATCACCTCCAGGGCTTCGCTGTCTATTCCTTTGCTACCTCCAAATGCTGCCCATTTCACAAGGAAGAGCACTTTGCTCATGCAACCATTTCATCCTATGTACCAGAAGGCAAAGCTAGGAGCTCTCATTCTTCCTGAATTTTTATATACCTTGTCCTACCCCTCACTTTTCACCATGGTTATCTAGACATATTCTGTGAAGTTTCCAAAATAATTGTGAGGAGACATAAAGAGATGATAAAGAACTTTCCATCAGGTTTACCAAGTACATGGTACGTCATATCCTCCCCAGGGTATACCAGTTCTCTTATTTGTTGTCCATTTCTCATCTGTCTGTACAGACAGAGCCCTGTTATGAATTTGGAACTCCTAATATGAGAATCTAGAGAATGTTTTGGTAAGGAAACTTAGTCATAAGTATAATGATTTTCCATAAGGATAGATCACTAGGGGGCAGGTGACAAATTTGCATATCCATGTGATCTGCCAAGATACGTCCCATCCCTAGGGATGCAGATCCATGAAAAAGCATGGTGAATCAGTGCGATGTTAATTCACGACCTACCTTTAAAATATGCAGGAACATGGGCTAAGGTATCTTGATTATGTAGTCCTTAATACAATAGGTGAACTCAGGAAGCCGATGGCTATTTTTTAACTGGCTTGCAAGAGGCAGTCCTACTTAGAGGCTAATTCAGAACAGCCAATAGTTTCAATGGTTACTTCATTCATTCACAAACTTCTTTATCCAACACAGTTATTATTTGACGCCTACTAAGTGCACTCTGCTGGGATACAAGGATGCATACGATTTGGACCTTACTTTAAAAGTATGGTGGCTGCTTTTGAACCATTATTTTTCCATTGCAAATCTCCCCAAATTAATCATCTTTGGAAAATGGAAGTAACAAACACATGGACCCGATGTGACTAAAATGAAACTTGAAATAGTCGTTTGGCCCTAGATGTACGTTCCCATAAAAGACATAGTGGTTGTGTCTCAGGCCGAATTAACACAGAAACCTATGTTGCCTATTAGATGGCCCAAATCGACACATTTACCACATTATAGCAAAAAATGATATTGATATTCTAGCTAGAACTTCAAAACACACTATCAAATTTGAGTAACAGGCTATAAGATATGTTTTCTTTTTGTTTTCTGAGTATAAATGTAATTCGTTGTGATTTTTTTTTTAAAGATTTTATTTATTTATTCAACAGAGACAGAGACAGCCAGCGAGAGAGGGAACACAAGCAGGGGAAGTGGGAGAGGAAGAAGCAGGCTCATATCAGAGGAGCCTGATGTGGGGCTCGATCTCATAACTCCGGGATCACGCCCTGAGCCGAAGGCAGACGCTTAACCGCTGTGCCACCCAGGCGCCCCATGTGCCACCCAGGCGCCCCCGTTGTGATTTTATAGTACAGTATAAAATATCTAAAAAACAGAAAAAATCATCACGCACAATGCAAAAAGACCTGTTAATATTTTTACTGAAGAGTAAATCTAAGTATTTGAGATTTTGCTCCAGAGGGATGAAAAGGTGAAGGAAAATAGCTGAGTAGACCCTAATGCGAGTTCAAAAGAGGGATGGCCTTGGTTTCTTTGTGTCGCTTAATAACACTTCTAAGGCTATCCAGACACTTTGTTCACAACAAATTTTATGTTATAATCAAGAGGGGAGGGAGAAGTAATAGACTAGAAAGTGCTATGAGCAAAGATTTTCCTGAAATAACCAGGAAATGGATGGAAGTGAGATGAAAACCGAAACCGAAAACAAGATCCACAAACAAAGAGAAGGGGCTGAAAGAGGATGTGCAGGTAGATATGAGAAGGAAAGCTTCTTGGAGCTGGGATGAGCTGTGTAGTGATGATTAAAAGGACCAAGGAAAAGTAAGTGTGTGAGCCACTCAAAGAGCTTCTGGAAGTAATTGGCAAAATATGGGATCACGGGATTCCAATCTAGTTCCCAGGTGGCATGTTGAATGCCAAACAACTTGGTTGAAGGCTCATGAGAAGAAGAGGAGTGTACGTCAAGGCAGGCCTCGGTTTAGGTGTCATCCTGAAAAGCCAAAGGCATATGCGTAAGAATGCCCATGGCCTCTCTTTGAAAAGGCCTTCCTATATTCATGCTTGCTGAGTTTCAAGTTTCTGTGTTCTCTGAGAAAGCAACATTTTTAAAAACAACTCTGTAGTCAGGGCCACTTCAGACTCATTAATCCCACCCATTACCCTTATCACCCTCACCGCATAAAATCTTGCAAATCTTGTTTTGTCTAACCTTCCTCAATTTATGTAATGCAGAACATTAAACCATTTTGTGTTTATTAAAAATCTTGGCTGCAGTCTTTGTGCTTTAAAAGTACATGAAAAAACCACAAGTACCTCAAACTGAAGAGGGTTTCAGTTGCATGAATTTATCATGATCTCATTATCATATGAGGTGCAAGGAAAAGAGCTCAGGAATCTGGGCTGCCTGAATTCATTTGTGAGAAGGGGTGCGTGTGAGTCGACAATGAACTTCTATTAATATGTATTGAAAAATTGGGGCACCTGGGGATCATCTTTGAGACCCTGCAGGGTTCCTGCCATTAATGAGCTTATTGTCAAAACAGGGAGTTTCAGAGAGATAAGTATATCTAAATTAACACTGAATTATAGATAGATCATTCATCGATTGGAAAGGGAAAGGTCTGCCATGGATTGAGCTATATATGATTCCCCACCCCCCAGAGTTGCCCCCTAATGTTTGCTTGAAGGAAGAGATGCCTTTTGAAAAACTGTTTTATTTCCATCCAAGGGCTCTAGTGACCTGGCATCTAGCTGTAGCTATTGAGATAGACACACACACACACACACACACACACACACACACACACACACACATGCTTGTGTATACCCAAAACATTTCTGGACTCACACATAACAGATGCTAACAGTATTTTGTTCAGGTCAATAGGATGAAAAGGAAGGAATGAACTGTAAATCAAGGAGGGAGATTTTGGGTTTTCATATCCTATATATACTTCCATACTGTTTGAGTTTGCCAGGTGAATATGTTATTTTCAATTTAATTCTAACTTAAATGTGAAAATACTCAGGTGTTGTGCTGTAACGAGAATGTGAAGTAGTTGGGCCCCTGTGCTTGCTTGAGGACGGGTCCCTTTAGGACCCTGACTCTACCTACCCATGTTAGGAACAGTAGAGGCACTCAAACCGGCTAACTGTTTGAGCAGTAGCTATGGCGGTCTGGATTTTCCTCATATGCTTGGGCCCTGAAAACCACTGAAACAGGACATCTATGGGGCCACCACTCACATACGAAGCACTCAATATCAAGTTGAAAAAGATGGAGTCCTCTTTGGATCAATTTCCATGGCTACCTTCCAGGCTATAAGAATCATGTCTTTCTTCAACAGGTGCACAACAGGCTCCAAAATGAAAGGAATATAATCTAACAATTCCTTCAAAGCATAAAGTGCATGCACCACCCCGGAGCAAAGAAAACGTTTATACCCATAACTAAATGGTTGTTTCCTGTCTTTACCATCAATTTCCCTTTTCAGTGTAGTCAGAATGCAGATGGCTCTGGACTTTGATCAGCATGGATGGCCCAGAGTTGATGCATATGTTGCCAGCAGAGGAAATAATGGAGAGGCCAGATCTTAGTCCCGGCCCATTAAATACACACCTACTAGACAACTGACATTTTTTGTGAGCTAGCTCCTTATATATGAAACTACATTAGAAGGGTATCCCCTGGCTGACCTATAGCAGAAACAGGTTCTCATTGAGTTTCCTCTTCTAAATCAGCAGGTCTTACCCTCTCCTGAGCAGCAGAATATATAATACACAAGTTGTCTAATACACTTCAATGTCTACTAAATTAATTTCTAACAACAAACGAAGTGGCTTTTATATTTTGAATTGCCAGATGAAATCTGTCATGTTTCCTACAGACCTGAGATGTATCTTTTTCCTAATATAATTTTAAAGTGCGCCGACCTGTGTTGCCTTAAAATGAAGGGGGCGGTCCCCACACTCGCCACCTCCAAGGACCCAGAAATGGGGGTACAGGTAAAGTGGAAGTCATGCCATCTGCATAGGCTCCACCTGCCCGTATTTTGAGGAAGAGCCCTGATATGTATCTTTTTAAGTGCCATGAGTTATCTGGACGTTTTTTCAGGCTTTAGATACTCAGCTACCTTTCGTTCAAGGGATTCCTAGACAGTACAGTGGCCTTTCCATAAAGGTCACCACTGTCAGGTAGTAATCTATGTGGGAACACTGAGCATTTTTTTTAAATTTAAATAGCAGAAACTTGTTTTCTCCCGATTTGGGTGTCAAGTCCAAGATCAAGGTGCCAGTCAATTCATTTCCTGGTGAGGGCACTCTTCTTGGACTGCAGGTGGCCAAATTCTATGTCCTCACATGGCCTTCCCTCAGTGCAAGTGCAGAGAGACCAAAAGAGATCTCTTTTCTTGCCCTGATAAAGCCACTAACTCCATCAAGAGGGCCCTACTCTCGGGATCTCATTTAACACAACCTCCTCTCCAAGGCCCTGTCCCCAAATACTACCACATTAGGACTTCAACATATAAAAGGGGGGACGGCACAAATCTTCAGTCCATAGTAGAGAGTTCCTACGAAATAGCTCTCCCAGAAATCTGTAATATGGCAGGTTGCTTGTGGAGAATTCTGGAACTATGGTTGCAGTGATCATTATTTCCTTCTTGAAGACCCAGCAAATATTATGCATTGTTTTGGCCACTCCTGTATACATGGCAGAGACCCAGGGAAAGTGAGTAAGGCCAAGACTGAGCATTTTTTGAGCCACAATTTTATATATTGCAGATGTCCTCTAATGGGTCCTTCTGACCAGGACTGATTTGTTTAAATCACATTTTATAGAATCCAAGGACATGGGAAAAGTGAACTCGGAACGGCGTGGATGTTTGACGTGGCATAAAATGACTGTTGAACTTTCCGACAAACAATTTCTTATATACACACAAGTAAGGTCTAAACAATTTTTCTAATAAAGCAGAAATCTGTACCTCTCTGGCAAGCAAGTTTTTCACGGGAGGGCTAAAGATTTCTCATAAATCCACTGATTCATTATGATTAAGCATCAAGTAATAAAAACAGATACACCACAACCACCTCCCCTTTCACTTCAGGCTGACATAAGCTGGTAAGGTTATTGCTCTGCAAATCCGCAGGTTAGGTCATCAAGGCTGTGTGTATGTCATGAGTAAATGGACGTTAAACGTTTCTAAAGTTCAGAGCAGGGAAGACCATTAACAAATGCATAAACAAAACTAGAGTGCTTTTGAAATTTCTGCTATGAAAGGCAAACATTTGCTAGTATATGTAAGGCTTTATACTAGGTTTCTAAATTGGAAGATGTAAAAATATTGACTAAACCTGACCCTGACCTTCACATATAATTAGGGAATGAAAGTCTGATATTATTCTCTACTAAGCATCAACGAGCACAAAGAAGCTTTAGCAAGCTGGATTAAATATATACAATAAAAGCTGACAATAGATAGAACCAAATGCTAATTATACACCTTTCTTTTCTTCGAGACATTTTCTGAGGTTTTTACTGGGGAGATATATTTACAGACAGCCCCAGCAAGCTGTCGGAAGAGTTTTAAAGTCCTTTGTGACTGACTCTTCAGCCTAATGCAGTCGAAATGGTTGACTGAACTTTTTCTCTGCAGAACACATTATTTTGGCATTGTAAAACCATCATGCCAATCCACCACCCCAAAATGGCGGGGGGGGGGGGGGGCGTTCCAGAAACACTTCCAGAAGACAACTAATTTTTTTTTCTTCTTAAAGGTCTCACCGCCATCAATTAGCCCTCATTAGTCATCCAAGTCTGCACTGTGTAACTGAAATGCCTCCCGCTTGAATCTAAGCCCATCGCCCGTTGACGGGCACAACGGTAATACCCTCCTTATTTTGCATAGTTGTGGAACGAAGTGATGCATGTCAGTCAACTTTCTAGAAAACAGGTGCTTGCTGTTGTTGTTTTTAAATAAACCTACTTTTATCTAACCATATTTAAGTGAATCTTTCTAACATGTACTACTATTTACCTGTATTCTTAAATACGGTATAGGAAACATAAACTCAACGTCGAAGGTCTTCAATAGGAAGATCAGCAATTTAACAATATCATCAGGAAGAAGCTGAGGGGAAGTGGTATTTCTGGGGAGGCAACTGACCACTGACATGAAGAAGCTAGACCGCTTGTGAGCTCCAGCTCTGCCTCTTATCAGCTGGACAAACTTGCTCATTTACTTCAACTCTCCGCATGTTAGTTTCCTCTTTAAAAGGAGTAACTACAGTACCAAACATGTCGCGTTCTTGTAAAAGTGAAATGCTTGCAGAAGACGTAGAGCGGTGCCCGGCACAGCATAAACAGACAACAAATTGTAGCTCTTGGGATGACGAGTCTTGCTTTCATTTTTAATGTCTGATATTCAATCTGTGGTCTTCTGGGAAACCAGATATGTTTATTAAAATTGCATATAATAGAACATGAACTTTCTGAGAGCTGTCTTGGCTCCTTCAGAGCAGTTCTTACTTAACTCAGAGATTTTTTTTTTTTTAATCGTGCTAAGAACATTTAACATGAGATCTACTCCCTTAACGAGTGTTGAGCATACGGTAGGACAGTGCTGTTAGCTATGGGCGCAGCGCTGCATATCAGATCTCTAGAACTTCCTCATCTTGCAGACCTGAAACTTTGTACTTGTCGAATAGCGACTCCCCATTTTCTCCTGCCCCCAGCCCCTGGCAACCATCATTCCACTCTGCTTCTGTAAATTCAACTATTTAGATAACTCATACAAGTGGCATCATGCATTATTTGTCTTGCTGTGACTGGCTTATTTCACTTAGCATAAGGTCCACAAGGCTCATCCATGTTGTCACAAATGGCAGGATTTCCTTCTTTTCTAAGGCTGCAAAATATTCCATTGTATGTATATACCGCATTTTCTTTATCTGCTCATCTGTTGATGGAGATTAAGGTTGCTTCCATAGCTTGCTATTGTGACTAATGCTGCAATAAACACGGGAGTACAAATATCTCTTCAAGACCCTGACTGCTATTCTTTTGGGTAAACACGCAAAAGTGAAATTGCTAAATCATATGGTAGTTCTATTTTTAATTTTTTTGAGGGATTTCCATACTGTTTTCCATAATGGCTGCACTAATTTACATTCCTATCCACCATTTTTCATTCCCACCAACAGGGTACATCGCTTCCAATTTCTCTTCCTCCTTGTCAGCACTTTCTTTTCTTTTCTGGATAACAGCCATCCTAACAGGTGGGAAGCGATATTTCACTGAGGCTTTGATTTGCATTTCCCTGATGATCACCTGTGTTGAGCAGTTTTTCATGTACCTGTTGGCCATTTGCCTGTCTTATTTAGAGGAATTTCTATTACAGTCCTTTGACTATTTTTAAATCTGTTTTTTGTTTTGTTTTATTTTTTGTTTGCTCATTTTGTTGTTTGCTGATTTTGCTATTGAGTTGTAGGAATTCCTGTTCTATTTTGGATATTAACTCTTTATCAGGTATATGGTTTGCAAATAGTTTCTCCCATTCTGTTAACTTAGAGATGTTTGACTCTTCCCCAGAGGGTGCAAATTTCTGGATACCTAACCCATAAAAAAATCCATATGTGAATATGAACTCAAGCTACCTGGAGATGGACTTGACTGAAATAAATTTTGATATGATTGGTAAAAAAAACCAAAAACCAAAAACCAAAAAAACCCAGACCTACAAAAACCAAAAACAAAGGGGACAATTATGAGAAAATAAATGGCATTAAAAATTGCAAAGCAGACACCCATATAGGATACATTCTGTTTAGGATTAGATATTTTAAAATTGATACACAAATTAGTGTTTTATACATTGGCTCAAATAGGCCCTTACTTTTACCTAGTACAAGTTGCTTCCGTTAGAATTGTATGTGTTCCTGTGGCACTTTTTCAAAAACACTTTGTAATAGTTTATTCACTAATTCAGAAATCCTTTTACATTTGTACTTTGGAAGTCATCACATTCCTTTAAAAACGTCTCCACCTCTCCTTTATCTATTTTCTAACATGGCCATCTGGTTTCCCTTAAAAACTGAGATTATGGCCTGTCTATCACCACCCGCGAAAGGCCACAGACAATAAACAAATGAGATCAGCCAACTCGCCCTGCCTGTGCCTGTGTGGTTTGGGCAATCAGGCAGGAGTGAAGGCAGCTCTAATTGCATTGCTACTCTTTGGTTTTATCCTCAGGCCTCCTAGCCCACAGGATATGTAGAACTTCAAACCTGCCTCAGAAATCTAAGATTTTGAACACCCGGACGGCCAAAGACCTCATTCCTATGACCTTATGCTCTATGTAGACCTGGCGGATGACATAATGCGGGTTTCATCCATGAGCTGACTGGTGTCTCACTTTTCCTGAGTGAATAACTACTCTCTCCCCTCTGCCAAAGGACGCTAGTTTTCCAGCTGCCTGACAAATGAACGGGTTTTAGAAAATACTTTGATTTCTATGAAAGAAACATGTTCTAGAAATACAACGTGGAATAGAACTTTTTAAAACATGACTCATTCTTAGAGATTTGTCTAGAATTCAGGTTTCTTCTTGCTCTGCGGAAGAAAACCAATGTATAGAGAGGAAGCTGGGCTTAAGGCGGGAAGTTCATAGATCTACATGCACTGGCTTTTAGAGAGACGTGTAAAATGTAGACACCCCGAGATAAATGATCTGAGCTGAATCTATCATATTATGGGATTGTCCAGGGGCTGGCGAACCTTTTCTGTAAAAGGCTAAACAGTCAATATGTTGGGCTTTGCCGGCTGAATGGCCTCGGTTGCGACTGTTCAACTAGGCTGTTGTAACACGACAGCAGCCGTAGATGGCAAATAAAAGAATGAGCGTGGCTCCACTCCAATAATACTTTATTTACAAAAGCACACGGCAGGTCAGATCGGGCCCATTGGCTGTAACTGGCTGACCCCACGTAGAGCAGAATAATTACAGGGCATATGGGCTAAGCTATTGAGTTAGAATCCCAGCTCTGACAGTCTCTAAATGACCTTAGCATATTCTTAAACTTCTCTGAGCCTCTCATTCTTTGTGATAAGGAGACAATCCCCAGTCCAGGGGGCTTGTGATGAGGATTACATGAGACAATGAATGAATGCAAAGGGAGGGCCAGGCTTGTTGGCTGGCATATCCAGCCAACTTATACGGTATACTTCAGTTCCTTTAAGTAATTCCATTCCTGCTTCCTTGCCACTTCCTTCACCGGAGGGAAGTATATTAGAACCAGTTTTATAGCACTCTCTAGAAACACTGAAATCAAGTAGGTCACCAAATGGATGTAGGCAAAAATGGCACTCCTAGAAGATGGTCATAAGAGATGAGACCCTGAAAGGGGTTTTGTTTTCCAGGATCTGACAGATACTGAAAGTCGTAATACTCTTCAGTGTCAGAATGACTGAATTAGGCAAGAATTGCCTCTTGTCCTTCAGCCTGCATAAGCTGACCACAGCCCAAGGTAGGGTAGAGGGTGCGGGGTGCGTGTGTGTGCACCTGCATGTATGCGTATTGTTTAAATATTGCATGGGATGGGGGCGCCTGGGTGGCATAGCGGTTAAGCGTCTGCCTTCGGCTCAGTGCGTGATCCCGGCGTTATGGGATCGAGCCCCACATCAGGCTCTTCTGCTATGAGCCTGCTTCTTCCTCTCCCACTCCCCCCGCTTGTGTTCCCTCTCTCGCTGGCTGTCTTTATCTCTGTCGAATAAATAAATAAAATCTTAAAAAAAAAAATATTGCATGGGATGAAATAGTATGCATGGACATTTATGCAATGACAATCTATGAGCACTGTGCATCAGTGCTGTTTTCCCATTCCCTGTCACTCATATACCTAGTTCCATGGCAGAAGTCCTAGAACCACCACCATCTGACGCCCCCCCCCCCCCAGCAGCAGAGGGAAAGGAAAAAGTCAAGCCCTTCTGAAATCATTTCTGCCTGACTTCAAAAAGCCACTCTCTCAGACCTCACGAAACAAATTTTTTGATAACAAGACCCTTAGGGAGATGCAACCTACTTTAAAGAACAGAAATGATAAATAAAGCCTTTCTCATCTAGCGCAGGTTTTATCTCCACTTACACGCAGGGTTTCATTCAGTCTCCCATGACAGCATGGGGAAGACAGCAGGACAACTCAGAGTCAGACTGCCTGGGTTGGAATCTTCCCTCCATTGCTGGCTGGAACCACAGGTAAATTACTAAACCTCATTTTCCTTGTCTAGGAAACGCCATTTCATAAATTGGTTGCGAAGATTAAATTGCATAATGCACGTAAAGCTCTTAGCACAGTGTCTGACACACGAAAAGTCCTCTTCAATGTCAGTTACGGTCATTGCCAACATCCCCATTTAACAGACATAAACCACAAAATGCTAAGAGTTCTGTGACTTCCTGGATGTGTTTGCCTGGCAAGGACCTGATCGGATCAGAGCCTGCACGACACGAGAACGTCTGTCACGTGTGGTCTGGACCACTTCGTTACCTTTTGAAGTCTACACCATAATTGACTTGATGACGATACTCTTTCCCATTAGTTCTTAACTCCACTTGGAGGAGACATAGCGGTAAAGTCAGCACTCGGGCTGAGGGATGAGGAGAGGAAATGATGAATCAGGGTTGCATGGTTACTGTCAGAATAACTATTTGAATTGTTTCTATCCTTTTTATTAACAGTATGCAGCCAGGACGCACATTCTACTTTCCTTTGGCTTTCGGATTTGACAAAGCCAGGCAGGGCAGGAGAACAGAGCCCATGGAGATAATTGCAATGGGGAAAAGAAGGCTTCTGTTCTCTTTGAAACACCATGACTCCATAAAATGACAGTTCACTGGCTGCCACCTCTCTGTGCCGGTGACTCAGAGTAGTGGTGGATTTGACTTTTTCATCTCCTTTCTCAGAGGTCTAAGTCCTTATCTTGGTTCTCCCTTCCTTGGTGGATCTGAGCTCTGAACTGCCCTCGACACTCCCGTGGTGAATTCCAGCTCCCAAGGGCTCACTAAAGACTTGAAGTCAGATGGGGCAACTGGAATGAGCTGCTAAATGCTCGAGACGCTAATAAGCTTACAAATGAACATTCTCCAGAGTGTGGAGTGGGTACCCGGGCATGACTGTACTTATCAGGGTATAATTTCACCAGGTGATAAAGATTTCATTGAAGGATGACAGCAACTGTTTATTTATAAAGGGGCTCTGCATTTATTTTTTTATTTTTTATTTTTTAAAGATTTTATTTATTTATTTGACAGAGAGAGACAGCCAGCGAGAGAGGGAACACAAGCAGGGGGAGTGGGAGAGGAAGAAGCAGGCTCCCAGCGGAAAAGCCTGATGCGGGGCTCGAACCCAGAACGCCGGGATCATGCCCTGAGCCTAAGGCAGACGCTTAACGACTTCGCCACCCAGGTGCCCCGGCCTCAGCAGTTAAAGGTCAAAACCTGTCTCATAAATTATCAATCTTTTTTTCTGTTTTACTGGAAAGTTTGGGGCTTACTGAGAAGGAACATTTTCCAAGGTCTCCTAAAATCAGTACCAGAGAGGAGAGTCCCAGCTGTTGGAGAAAAGAATCCAGTGAAATCCACCTGACTGCTTGATTTTCTACCATCGTCTTAGTGTGCACAGAAATGTTTCAAAGGCTCTTTTGTGATGAGCACGAAAGCTTGGCCCTGACCAAGCAAATCGAATAGTTGTAGACTATTCCATGATTGTATGGCACCCATCAAGTTAAGACTGTAGAGCTACCCATCTCACCCAAAATAAGGAATGTAGGAAAAGTTACATAAAGGAGGAAGGTGCCAGGCTACCACATTTGTACCCATTCACAACAAAAACGAAGAACACAACATGATTAATGTCCGGAAGATAACAACTACAATGAGTCTAAGGCAAAGATATTATTAACTCTTTCAGGGGTATTCCTTTCCCCATATTCCTCCATGCCCTTGTCCCCTTCACTCCCCCTCTCCTCCCTTCTTTTCTAAAAAAGAGTCTCCACAGCATGCTAGCTCATGTTAAAGGGATAGGATAAATGAGAATAATTCTAATGAGGTGTTACACCTGTCCTCAGATTTCAAATGACACATTTGCTGCCTTATGGCAAACAGTGAGGAATCTTTACATTTCAGGGACTGTGTATTACAAGCCTATTAGGAACAAATCAGGTTATGCGTTAAACAGTAATGATAGAGCACAGCCCTGAGCAGCAGGAGACAAGTGTTCTAAATTTGGACACACCAATAACTAGATCTGTGACCCTAGGTGAGGCGTTCCAATCTCCTCTGTTAAGTCTTCTTATTTCTGAGATGATGAATGGCCTATGTGATGCCTATAGATCTTTTCAGCTCTGACGCTGTCACCAGAAAATAGACTTCATAGATTGCATGGATATGCAGGCCTGGCCCTTAGTGCTGCTATGCAATGGGTGATGTGTCTTTTTGAGAGCTCAGGCCTTCTTTCCTTTTACTGTAGCAATTTTTATTTTCCAATAACCCCCTTTGTTCCTCCAGCAATCGGGGTCCTTCTCTCAGTCAGGATTTGATTTCTCGGAAGAGACAGAGCTAATTGATGACCTCAGTGTGAAGTTGTGTGCGTGGGGTTCTTATTCAAAGGCACGGGAAGCTTCAGTCTGAAATCCGCTAGACTCATGCGACTTCTTCTAGAAAAGATCACACATCAAGACCCGTCCGTCCGCAAGGTAAGCACCTTAGTTCGGCTGGCATCGTCCCTTTCCTGCACGCTGCCGCACACCCACGTTGTTCTCCCTGCCACCATGCTTGGTCGCACAGCAGCCTGGGTGCTCTTTATTTATCTATTTATTTTTTTGAAGATTTTATTTATTTATTTGACAGAGAGAGACAGCCAGCGAGAGAGGGAACACAAGCGGGGGAATGGGAGAGTGAGAAGCAGGCTTCAGGCAGATCAGGGAGCCTGATGCGGAGCTTGATCCCAGGACCCTGGGATCACGCTCTAAGCCGAAGGCAGACGTTTAACGACTGAGCCACCCAGGCGCCCCAACCCTGGTGCTCTTTAAAGCATCCTTTTGGATCATGTAAGCCCCCTGCTTAAACCCATCCAATGACTTCCCATTGTCCTTAGAATAACATCTCAGCTCCTTCAGGATTTGACCACGGCACCTTGCCTGTCTCTTCAATGTCTTCCCTCTGTTTCCTGCACCACAAAGACATTTTTTTTTTTAATTTAATATTTTAGAACACACTAGGCTCATTCTTGCTTCAGGGACTTTTCACTTTTTTCCCTCTGCCTAGACCTCTCCTGCACTCTCTTCCTCAGATCTGCCTGGGAGGGTTTCTGAGAGCCTCCTTAGAGAAGTCCTCGACCCGACCTGGCTAGTCTCTCTCTGCCCCATTGCTGCTTTGTTTGCTCTCACTAATCACTGCTTTAAATTATCCTATTTATTGTTGATTATCTGATTATTTTAAGTGCCAAGACCTTGCCTCTCTTGACCATCACTCTATTTCTGGTGCCTGTGTAAGTGTCCAGGATGAAGTGTACCTTCGATAAACATGTGATGAAAGATGAAGGAAGTGAAGAATGGAAGAACAAAAAAGAAAAAAAAGATAAGAAGTTCTGTTAGTTTGGATTAAATGAAGAGAGTACTCTGGATGAGAAGATCTCTCCAAAATGTGGGCTATCGAACTCCTTCGTAGGCAAGCCATGGTGCCACTTGCTTTATACTTAGTAATGGCACCCTTTGGCTACAGTTGCAGGTGAGAGAGACAAAGAGACAGAGAGAATGTGAGTGTGGGGTTGGGGGCAGGGAGGGAGGGGTGCCAGGCAGATGTCAGCACTGCCCTTGTCTTCCCAGGTTCGTGTTTTCTGCATCAGATGCTCAGAGACGCAGTCTGGCTGTGTGTGCTTCTTTGTAAGGCCCACAGCCCTCCCATCAGAGTGAAGAGATCACTGCCCTCGAGCTGCATTTCTTTCAGATGTGGTTCTGAGAAGAAGTGTTGTGACTAGGGTCCAAAACAAGTTAGTGCCAAGGCTGGAGCTGTAAACTGGGGCTCCATTTGCCAGTTCACCTACCATGAGCTGATTTGTGGAAGACATGCATGGTGTGAGGCCTGGAAGGCTTTATTCCTTCCGTCATATAATTGATTTCCTAGGACTGGCAGTCTTTCAGCGTGGGCACCTTTAGAAGAGTCCTCTTGGTGTTGTGCAGGCCCTCAAACATTACACGTATTTTATCAAATATGAAAATTGTATCCTTCGGCCTAAGGAGGAAAGGCTGGCCCCAGTGTAATGATTGGTTGGTGAAGGATTACCACCCAGAGCCTGAAGGACACGGCGAGCCTGAAGGACACAGCAAGACTAAAGATAGGGAAGAATGACAGAATAACTGTTCATACTCCTTAATCACGATTGTTTTCGAGAAAGGATCTGATACCCTCATCCACATTGAGTTATAAATGGATTGCAAGATTTGGGGAAGATTTGCATTAACAAGATAGAGAGCCTCCATTGTCTTAAACCACAAGAATAAGGCTATAAATTCAGATTTTCAGGTAATAAGAAAATACATGTTTATGTCTAAAGGCAGAAGTTTCCACACAGCATTTCTGAAATCATTCTCTGCGGAATGCCACCTACCGACCACCCGAATTCAAAACCTGATCATATCATTTGTCGATAACTACTTTTCTTTTTTTTTTCTTTTCTTTCTTTTTTTTTTTTTTTTAAGATTTTATTTATTTATTTGACAGAGAGAGACAGCCAGCGAGAGAGGGAACACAGCAGGGGGAGTGGGAGAGGAAGAAGCAGGCTCATAGCAGAGGAGCCTGATGTGGGACTCGATCCCGGTACGCCAGGATCACGCCCTGAGCCGAAGGCAGACGCTTTAACGACTGCGCCACCCAGGCGCCCCGATAACTACTTTTCTTAACCCCCATTTCCTTATCTGTGAAATGGAAAGAATATCTGCGAAGTGGTAATAATCACCCTGAACTTTCAGGGCTGTTGGAGGAAAAACACATTTTAAGCGCCAACCAAAGAGAACGAGGTTGACTCTGCCCTCAAGGAAGGGCCCTGATTGGTGGTGTGGGGGGACCGTGAGCTCCGCCCACCACAGGGTTGGGAAAGATCATTTCTCTGTATTTGGCCCCTCTTTATGTTTACCACACTTCATCAGCTTTCTAACTTATTCTAGAGATCAGCAACAAAAACCCCAGAAATATCAAAGTATCAGAACGCTGATAATCAATTTTAACAATTACTTTGTTGGCCTTCAGATACTTTCTAAATTCTGAGCAGAGAGCTATTTCACTTTCTTCCCATTTTGCCTGTCTTGCTTTTATGAAACAGGGCCTCTTCAGTTACTAGTTTCTAAGGAGAAATAACTGGGAAAGTCCCTAGATCTTATATGCCTAAAGGCTCTGGAATGTCGTGGCTTTTGTTTTTCTTAGCCAGAGGACATGCAAATATTTAACTATGAATCATATGAGCTGGGACTTCCTTATAGTAATAGTGGCAGGCCTTGGAGAGCCTTTCTTTCTTTGTCAATGTCGGGATAATCAGGGGCCTCAGAAGATACATACTCCACTTCTGATCAGACTACCTCCTCCTCCTTTTCCGCAGAAGTGTCCTCTGGAAAGGCTCAGAGCCCTCAGATTGTTTTCTCTAAGATGCCACCAAGTTTTTTAATATTAGAGGTTACTGGGTGGGTGTTGTGATTCCTTGCCAGAACTTTCTGATTTTTTTTTCCATCCTCATTCATTCAACACGTTTTTGAGCCCTTCTCTATGCCAGAGACTGAGAAGACTGCTGGAGAAAAAGGTAAAAAAAAAAAAAAAAAAAAAAAGACAAACTCCAAACCCTCCAAAAACCCCCAAACCACAGTCTGGTATTGTAGGTCGTACAGATGAGTTAAAATAGAAGATTTAAGTACTGTACTGAAGTATAGGGTAGATGCTATGGGATCAGATGCATAAACATTGATACGTGCAGGAAAGTGATCAGGAGAGGAGATTGAAGAATGTTCTGCAGAGGGGCGCAGTAGGTTAAGCGTCAACTCTTGTCTCGGCTCAGGTTGTGATCTCCTGGGTCCCGTGATCTCATGGGTTGTGGGATCGAGTGCGGCTCAGGGCTCCGCGCTCCCCTCTCCCTTGCCCCTCCCCCTGTTCTCTCTCTCTCTCTCTCCCTCAAATAAATAAATACGTAAATCTTCAAAAAAAATATTCTGCAGAGCAAGTGGCATTTCAGCACAGGAAAGGATGAGCAGAGATCACCCATGGCAATGTGGTGACAGATTGTGATTCCAAGCTGAGGGCTGACGTAGCTGCATCAAGAAGCCCATGCGCTCGTGTGACTGGAAGTAGCCTAGTATGGGCAGCACGAACAGTTTGTACACAGGAGCAGGAGAAAACCAGGCTGGAAACAGAGGGACAGGTATATTTGAGCAATGAACTCTGGGTAGATAGAGGTGTTGTGACGATGTTCCAAGCGAGGCCACTTAACGCAAACCTTCTACATGAAGAAACTGATTTTTCATCAGAGGAAAAAAAATAAGGACAATTGTATAACTTTGGAAACATTATCACATGAGTCCTTTTTTTTCTTTTTTTAAGATTTTATGTATTTATTTGACAGAGAGCGGGAGAAAGCGCAAGCAGGGGGAACAGCAAAGGGAGAGGGAGAAGCTGGCTCCCCATCGAGCAGGGAGCCCGATTCGGGACTCGATCCCCAAACCCTGAGATCATGAGCTGAAGGCAGAGGCTTAACCGACTGAGCCACCCAGTTGCCCCTTACGCGAGTCTTTTAAATAGTAAGCTCTCCTCACACGTTTAAATTATAATTCCCTTATTAAAATTGTATTTATTTAAGACTCATTCAGAATCACACCCATTTTGTAAATTAAGAAAAACTAGTTTATGCTTTCGAACGTCTGACTACTATCCTATCCATTTCTTAAATCCAATAAATATTTATTCAGGGGATCCCACTGTGCCCAGAACCATGTCAGAAATACCAAGGCTAAAGATGCAGGCCCTGCATTATTTGCAACGGTCCAGAGCTGAAAACCAAGTTAATGTCGCAGGAGAACAGCTGAATGCACGGTGGTGTGTCTACACAGTGGGATGAATATCGTGTGGCTGGTGAAAAGAATGAGTTGGGGCTTTGCCAACTGGCTTAGAGAGATTGTGGAGTGAAAAAAGTAACTTACAAAAAACTATGTATTTTGTTTAATACGATCCCGTTAAAAAATTTTTTTTCCGTTAACATAGGTGAAATATGAGGCCATGAGAGAAGAAAAATAAGTGGATATTTTTCATATATTGATTTTTAACAAATCTTACTGGGACTGACAACTGTGGGAGGAGGAGGGCAGATAACATCCATGATTTAAAAAAAAAAGATCACATGATCTCATTTAATTATATGTGTTGGGTGTGGGTGGGTGGTTCGTTAAACAAATACATGAAAGGATAAACACCAAAATCCTAGTGATGATTATTTCAGGCAGGTTCAGGGTAATGGCACGCCAGGTGACCTTTTCTCCTTCAGTTTATTTTAGGCATTGATTTAATGTTTACAATGGGTATTATTTATATAATAAAAAGGCTATTTTTTTCTCATGAGAAGTGGAGAGTTCACAGTGTAATGAGCATGACAGACAAATTAGCAAGTGACAGAAAGGGCCACATGGCAATGAGGCTAATTGCAAAATTGTGGAGCCAGATCCCCTGGGCTGGAATCCTAGCTCTTCTTCCTAGCTCTGAGACCAGAGGAAATGTGTTCAACTATGCCTCAGTGTCCTTATCTGCAAATTGGTCAAAATAAGAGTACTACTTTCATAGAGTTGTAATGAGGATTAGACAAATTATCACTGAGATTAGTGCCTGGCACGTGGTAGAAACGAAACAGGTGCTTGTTACATGAAATGATAATCGTAATAGAGTCCCCTGAGTACATCGGTAACATCTCCAAGGAAGACTGTGGAAGACTGTCAGTCACAGAGAAGTGACTGATAGGATCTGGGGCTGTCAAGCAAGGGGTTGGGGAACTTCTCAAAGTAGAGTAAATCCGGACCAATGGCGAAGACATTCCACCTTCTACTCAGAGAAATGGGAAAGGAGGTGTCTCAGGGAAAAAAAACAAATCAATGTTGAAGATGAACAAGGTGCTCTTGTGTCTCTTTGGGGTTTTGTTTGTTTGTTTTACCAATAGGGTGAAAGGTAGCAAGTTGTGAATGGATCTAAATGTGTTGGTTGTCCCACTGCAGGTCTTATGTCTTTCTTCTTTAACCTTTACTGGATTTTTTTTCTTACTTTAATCAACCTCCCACCTTATATGTTTCATTCCATCTGACACTGTCATCATTCACTGAATAAGCTTATCTAAGATACCGATCGATGGCATGAACACTTTCCGAAAAGCCCAGACACCTGTGTAACTTCCTAAGACCAACATTCAAGGCTAGGTCATCATGCTTCCATAAGCACACATCACACACTAGTCCATGATGATTATCTCTTAATCATATACCACTTTCCCTACCCACCTTTCTGATCCATTCGCTAACTCACTACTCACACTTCCTTCCATTACCTCAAAAGTTAGTCTCATTTTTATGAAAAGATCCCCGGGGCATATGATTTTGAATATAGATAAAAACCTTCCTTTTGTAAAGAGATGTGATTATGAATATTAAATTGTAAAGGGACAAATTATTGGCTATAAGTTGATTGGAAGGATGATGAACAATGAATAGAAGGTAGGAAGAAAAAATTTCTCCTAATGGAGAAATGAAAATTGGAAATGGCTAGTAGCAACATAACCGGAAGGGAGAAACTATCTCACAGAGGCTTCTATAATGACTGTTTCATGTGGTTTTTTTAAATGCCACAAAAATGCAAAAGAAACTATCACGCAGTGCTCATCTGCCTGAAAAGGAAGACTAACAGGGGGCGCCTGGGTGGTTCAGTCGTTAGGTGTCTGCCTTTGGCTCAGGGTGTGATCCCAGCATCCTGGGATCGAGCCCCACATCAGGCTCCTATGCTGGGAGCCTGCTTCTTCCTCTCCCACTCCCCCTGCTTGTGTTCCCTCTCTCTGGGAAGGGAGACTGGCTGTCTCTCTCTCCCTCTCTGTCAAATAAATAAATAAATAAATAAGAAAAAGAAACGATAAAACTAGAAGAATAAAAGCCTTTTTCCTCAATGGACATGAAAGTGCAGAAAATCTTTCTGGAACTTTAGGTGGGAGGGTGGGGAGAAGTAGTATACACAGAGGGAATAAAGTTCATGGGTAATCAGATATAAAAATGCCCTGATTTTAGCAACTGCACAATACTTTACCATCACAGAATGTAATACTGAAAATAGTGCTGATTGTCACAGTGGGTGCTATGGTACGCGGCTCGGATCCAGCCTTCAGAGGCCCTCGTTTTCCCAACTGCTAGAAATGTTGCCTGATGACAAATCATAGCTGACTCCTTCCCCAGGAACGGCTGAAAAGAGACCTCTTGCCACACCTCTTCCTGGAGGCCAGCCTCAGTGACTTGACCAAGTGACACACAAATGTCTAAAGATGGACGCCTGTGTCGTTCAGGACAGCTCCAAAGGCCATCCCAGCTCTGGGGCAGTAGGAACAGCTGAGGACTCTGTTGCAAAGGAATTCATTTCCCTCTGCCACCTTCACTCCCGCACCGGTGTTCCTAGAACACCCCAATAAACTCACTCACCTCAGACCTCTCTCTCTCAGAGTCTATCCCCAAAAGAACTTGACCCAAGGCAACTGTCTAGACCCTATCATCCTTTATTTGCAAAAACTCAAGTCTCTGAAAGGTTAAGTGATTTGTCCAAGGTAGGGGAGCTGCTAAGTAATAGGTTTGGGAACAGGATTTTCACTCCTGATTCAGTTAAGGGCTCTGTCCACCTTGAATATTGACCCTGACCGCAAAGACTTAGAAAACAATCCGTACAGGCTGTAGCTTTGTTCTATGTCACACATCTTATTTCCATACAGTTCCAAATCAAACTTGAAATATTTTTGTGTCCTTAATACTACCTACCTGAGAGCTTTGTTTTTGTTTCCTTTTAACTGGGATGGTGAAAGATGGCGAAGTTCATCTAAGCAGGACGATGTTCTAAGACATCATTCCCAGGAGGGGCTGCTTGCCAATCTCACAAACCAGAACTGAGCCCATCAGTCTGGAGTTGCTTTTTGTACCGCACTGACCTGTCAGCGACTCATCTATCAACCGATTTGTTTTCCATTTTTTAAATATTTTTTTGAGTGCCGTGATCGCTAATTTCAACATGTTTTTAGAAATGTTTTTACACTTGTTTTTCCTACTCTTCTACATGGATACTAATATATAGCTAGACCCGTGGACAGAAATATTATCTAGCTAGAACTCATATTTTGGAATCTTGTTGTCCTTTGAGGTTTGAGTTTTACGACAAATTCATTTTGATATTGGGGTTGATAAGCACAAGAATAATTGGTGACAATCTGTAGATTCCAAGGGTTTTTACCAAGTCAGAAGTTGCTTGTCTACCTCCCAGGAAAGCACTGGTTGCACGTGCACATTCAACCTTCCTCAGAGGTCAGCTAGATAGTGAACCCAAAGCCAAACGACAAAGAAGAATTCACAATGCCGAGATGGTTAACTAGGCTCTTCCCGTTGCTTGGATCTTTACCATGTTGAGAGCGCTGTAAATCCAGGTTTGCCTCTCCGCCAGATCCCGATATCGGACCCACTCCAGGAACCCTGCCGGGTTGCTAAAAAGCACCAGTCATTTTTTGCACATTCAGCTTTTGTGATGGTCCGGCTTTTGCTGTCCATTCTCCCCAGAGATGGGGGAAGGAGGCTTTTTACAAAATGAATTTAAAATGAAACAATGCGACATAATTTTTAAATGACCTGGCTTGATGTCCCATAGACATTTGGAACTATAAAAACTAAAGTAGTTTGGCCCTCAGCGTGGGTAGTTTTCCTTTTCCAGAAAATGAAAAGACTTTAAAATTAGGGCATCAAACCAAGTACCTTATTTATTACACCACATATTATTATTTTTAAATATTTGACAAGACATAACAAATTTGAACTACATTATCCTCCCCAAGTGATTCGTGAGGCCAGCCTACTGATTCCGGGTGACATTCTGATCAAAATAACTGTCTTTCCAAAGCATTTGCAGGGACACGGTAACCGCTGCAATCATTCAAAGCTCTTTAAAAATACTGAGCCACAGACTTTCACTAACCTCTGCGAGGCAAATGGGTGACCAGTATCATTATCCTCACTCTACCCAAGGGCCGTCCATGTTCTCGGAAGATGCTGTCTCAATTTGGGACATTCTATCTTTATGCAACAGTCCTTTCTGCGGACTTCTTCAAGAAGGTCTGTAACACTAGTTTCATCCTTTTCACATTAGAGACTTGAAGAGAGGCAACTGGTGCCAAAACTCCTACATATTTCGCCCTCAGTTCAGTTTCCTAATCATGAGAGCACTGATGACTTTTCCTTGTCTTCCAAATTCCCAGGCAGAATGGAAATCGCACTCACAGCATTACTGACAAATCCGCAACTGGCTTCTATGGGCTTCTCACCAATGACAGGGAGCTCATCACCTCCTAAGGCTACTTACCCCGTTTCTATGATGTTTAGCTGTTAGAAAGGGCCTCAGTACAGTGACCTGAAATCTGTCTTTCAGATTTATTTCACTTCTTTTGCCTTCTAAAGAAACAGAGAACAAGGAAGCTCTTCACATGTTTGAAAGCATGTGAAGGCATTTCTCTACTTCTCTATCCAAGTTAAACTTCCTCGGAAGATCCAGCTATAACTTACAGGGATGGTTTCCGGACCCTCAGTGACCTACTTATCCCTTCTGAGTGGGATACTAAGTGTCAGGCTTTCCCTAAAACTATGGTATCCAATATTGAAACCAGTCTATGATGCACTCAAAGTGAAAAGAGCACAGAGAGACTATCGCTTGCCCTGGCAGAAACACGCCAAGACCTGAGATGCTAAAGCAATGGGACTGATTTCTTTTTCCTTTGCTGTCTCTAAAAAAAAAAAAAAAAAAAAAAAAAACCACCAAAAAAACCATGTTCAGTTCCAAAAGTCAGAAATTTCTGCTGCCCTGTCGCTATAGCACCTGGGCATAATTATGCCATACAAGTCAATATTGCTAGCATCTGGGAGAAAACTTGGATCACAGCCTTGCTTCTCCTGGATTACATCATTGTTCTTCCTCTCTGGTCTGACTCAGGTTCAAAGGAGCAGGAACCGGGAGGAACCCTTTGTCTTTAATCTCTGTGCCAACACTGCACTGCTCTCGGGAGCCCAATCCTCCGGACGAGGACAGGCAGTCAGGGACGTTTTGGTCCAGTGCATAGCTGGAGGACTTCTAAGTGACTCATTATTTTATTCCATTGACTAGCAGAATACCCAAGACCTCTTTATAAGGCCCTATCTATTGAAAACAAAATCTCAGCACATTTTAGGGCTGGTGAGATTTCAAGTATTTGTCTCGTCGCCAGAGTTGTCTTGCAAACAATGATATTGCTTGAACATGATTCTTTTTAATTTCAAATAGTCTCTTATTTATTTATAGAATTCCTTATAATGCCAACAATAAAACAGTTTGGAGATATGACTTTACCACTTATCTCTGCAGAACTTTAAGAGTATAATCTGCGTTTTAACTCTGTGTCTAATGCGCTTTTTCAGATCCAATTTTAGGACTCACTGGTCTGATTTGCTATAGTAAAACGTGGATGTCAGTGCAAGCAGTCCCTCTCTGTTTTATCTAAAAATCTGATGTCTGAAGGGTAGAGAAGACACACACTAGACAAAATCACTCCTGGACTTCAGAATGGCTTAAGGATGAATTACGTACAAGTGACCACATTGCAAAATAGGTATATGGCACAGTCTTGGGCTGCCAGGGATACCTTGGGGGATGCGATGCTCTGAATGGAGTAGGTATTGAGTAATATTTAAGATCATAGAGGTGAAAGAAACCTAATTTAGCCCCCTTATTTATTATGTTTAAAAATGTGCCCTTTATATCGAGGCCCAGTGAAATGGAAGAATTTATTCAAAGTTGTACACGTAGGGGATAGCTGGTTCGGAACTCTCATCTACACCTCCCGGCACCTCTACCGTCGCTCTCTTTCCTTTAACAGCTGCTGCTAATGACTTGATTTACCTAACCCTTGAAAAGTGCTAAAGAGCCTAGCAGAAGTTTGCAATAAAGGTTCAGTCTCGCTTGGCTCCCTAGAAGACGATCAGAACCCTTAATATGCCTCCTTTTTTTTTTTTTTTAAAGATTTTATTTATTTATTCTACATGATAGAGACAGCCAGCGAGAGAGGGAACACAAGCAGGGGGAGTGGGAGAGGAAGAAGCAGGCTCATAGCGGAGGAGCCTGATGTGGGGCTCGATCCCATAACGCCGGGATCACGCCCTGAGCCGAAGGCAGACGCTTAACCGCTGTGCCACCCAGGCGCCCCAATATGCCTCCTTTTTTAAGTCTTGAATTCCATTCTTTATGGAATCGGAGTTGTCTGTGGCTCCTTATAACACAACATAACAAATAATAATGAGGACTGATGTAATGATGATGACAATAAAATAATACTTAGGAAGCATTTAGAACAATGTTTGGCTCCAAAGCAGTCAGTTAATATTAAGTATTCTAATCTCATTTAAACATTAAAACAACCTTATGAAATACATAATATTATTATCCCGCATAATATTATTATTCGCCCACTTATTAGCGAGGCACACAGAGATTTATGTAGCTTTCGCAAGGGCAGTGTTGTCACTGGACAGAGGGGCTGCCTTCTTAGCTGCTACATTAACACTCCCAAAACCACGAGAATATTCTGAAGATTTTAATAAATCACGACTAGGAAGGAACGAAGGCCCTTGGGAGCCCTTCTGCAACTGCTGAGAAGTATTTACGGGTAATTTTTCAGATTTTCTATTTGCCTTTTTCTGGCTTCTTTAATTGCAGTGCAGAATCCCCAGAGTGAATCATATTTATTCTGCAACCACAGATATCAAAGTAGCCTCCCTTCAAAGTTCAGGGCTGGGAAGAAATGCTTGCTTCCCAGAATCCCAGCTCCACATCTCGGCTTGTTTCAGAGATGCCTTCCCCATTAGTGAGAAGCCTCCGCCCATGGCCTCCGCTACACACCTACATCCCGAGCAGGCAATCCAAGGCACAAACGCTGAATTCCCGGCACCCACAAGCAAGCCCAAGCAAGACACGTCTCCACTCAACACCGAAAATTCTCTAACAAGCAAGGTGGTTTCAAGGGATAGAGGAAGCAGATCCCCAACCAGTGACTTGCCTCCTGCACCATGCAGAGCTCCCCCCGCTTCCAGGACAGAGGCCAGCTCTCTGCAGCAAGGACCATCAGGGATGACGCAGGGTGCCCTCCCAGACACACATCAGAGGGGTGAAGACAGCTCAACGTGGAGTATGCGTGGGTTTTGCACGTTCGTGTGCCTGAAGGTCCCAGAGCCTGGCTGAACAGCAACAGGAGCTTTTGAGGTGGGAACTTTGGTTCGAGAGCTTTGACAGAAGCCTCCTGAAAGTGGATGGTCCCATCCTTGGCCGTTTTCCCTTGGATGAGCTCTCCCCGAGCACATCGCCGGGAGAGGCAGATGGAGAAGATGAGTGGTAAGGACTGGCCAGGCGAACACTTTGAGAATCAGCCCCAACTGCGGTTGTGACAACATTATTCGAAGGTGGGCTTCGTTTCTGATCCCCCACGGGGCTTCTGAGAGCCCGGCCACACGGGCGCCTTTGGACGTCTCTCTGTAACAGCCGTCGTCCCCCAACCGTCTGCTCCCCTAGCTGTGATAGCAATCTCAGGCTCCCGGGATTAAGCCCAGACCTGGAACCCCTCCTACAGAGATAAACTCAAAATTCTAGATTGGAGAGCCAGAGGGGGAGAAGAGAAGAGGAAATGAATCAAATTCCAACAATTTAGTTTAAAAAAGAAAAATGGCTTCCATGCCCTCAAGGCAGAGGCGCAATCTACACATTGATAACCTATGACTCAGCCCTTTATCACCCCCGAGCTCACAATTCCCAAATCCCTGCGGAACGGACTAGGCTTCGGTTCCAAAGGAATGCCCTCCCAGGGAGGTGGCTTCTGGAAGTGATAGGTGGGTAAGCTCTGTCTCCGGCTGCTGCATACTAGGGCTGTCTTTTTGTGACTATTATTTTCCACCCTATAGGTTCTAAATTCATCTCTTTTCTTTCTTTTTTTTCCAAAAGAAGCAAAGGGAAGCCCTTTGAGATGTTGGTATCAACAGGAAACCTGGCTGGTGGCGGGGGGAAGGAAAATCAAAGAGGAAAACCAAAACACACATGCCTAAGAATAGGAATTTCAAGGACATCACTTTTGGGAAGGAAAATTAAACTTCTGTGAGTTCGTTGGATTGGAGGGAAGGTGGGGTTCAGGGTAGGGTGTGGAGTAGAATGAGTGAGGGAAGGGAGGAGGGACCCTCTCTGCACAGGAATCAGAGGTGACCTCACATACTATTTTATGTGGCTTTTTAAAAAGCATTTGGCAAAACCCAACACATCTCATAATTGCCTCATTCTCACGAAAGGTTATTAAGGAAAATGACTGTACCGAAGGGCTATGCTTAATTGGGCTTTGGTCCGGCCCTCATTCTCAGGTTTCTCGTCTCTAGGCTTTAGTCCTGCTTGGATGAGGAGTGGTGCCCAACCCCGGCAGTGTCTTCGGTGTGTACGAATAGGACACGTGCCTGCAAAGTACTTCCTCCGCTTTTGCGATGTATATGTACGGCGATAGTGAGAACTGGTCCCAGAGAGCAAAACGTCTGTTAGGTGAGAAGAACGTACTCTGAACGTATCAAATGATGCGTGCCTATCTGCTCAGGCTCCTATAACCAAAAAGTGGTTATAACTAAAGAAACGGTACCTTTCAGGATATTCTTTCTCTCCTGAGCTGCGCTAGGGTCAGGTTCAACAACCACCTCAAGAGCCTAGAGAGAGTGAGCCAGCAGCAGACGTGATGCCCAAGATCCCACTGGAGAAGACAGGGGCATCACAGCTCACGAGCCTGAAGCTAATTATTTGTAGGCTATCATTTTAGGAGTAAGTCCTAAAACCAATATATGGAGTGAATGGGCGAAGGAAAAGGGGAATACTTAAAATCGTTTTTTTTCCTTGTTATTGTTCTATCTTAATACATTTACAAATTATAACTTGTGACCTATCCACGTCCATGACTACATTTTAAAACTCAAACAGATGGATATGCATATATTTAAATGAGTAGTATCCTTATTTAGTACCAACAAAATGATACGGTCTATGTTACATTTTTTAAAGCCTATTATTTTATAATAATGTGCATATTATCTTCCAAAACCTCTATAAGGAAAGGAAATATTTTCATTCTTATTTTAAACCTGCTCATGGTTGAGATATCCAATCACTAATTGGATTAGGGATTAAGAAAGATCTTTGGGCACCTGGACCAGAGTTCCAGTTGCAACAGCATCTTCTTTCCACGTATAATAAAATGTCTCAGAGAGTGAGGCCTAACTGATATAATTGGAAAAAATTCAAACAAACAAAAAGCAACAGTTAGAACCAAACTCAATACCTCCATCAAGAAATCCATGATTTTAAAAGGTACTTCAAAAGCAAAGCTACTTAGTGGTTGAAGAGGATTTAAATATGGATTTATTTGTGAAGGTTTGAAACATTGTATGTACTATATTTAGCACCCTCAATGATTACTCAGTTTGTAAAGTGCTTTGAGGTTATGAGATCACTAGTGAAGCTATCAGTTTCATTTAAAATAAATTCAACTAAATATTTCTCTCTTCACAGTGTTTCCAGCCTATGGAAATCATTATCAGAGGATGTGGTAAAGAAGGAAAAAAAAACACAAAACCAAAAAACAGAAAAGCACTGCTGTCAGATTTTTCACTCATGGTCAACATGACTCTAACATTTGTAACCTTCCCAGGGTAGAAAGATGGTGATTAAGGACCATGAGCTTCAACGAATTGGATAGAGGGGCGCAGAAAGAGTTGACACACCTTCCATCTTCTAATGTGGAACTGCTCTTGATTTCACAGAAACATCATCATCAATAAGCTATAAAATCATATTGCCACATTTTGGGGAAAAGATAAGTCATAGTAAGGCTTCCCTTCCTATCGTCTTGGTGATTTATGAGGTAATTTTGAAATTGACTAGTGGCTTGAGCTCAACCAATCAAGAGCGTATGTAACAATCAATCATTTGCTTGACAGTAGATCTTATCAGTGTTGTATTTTTCATGTATCATCAAGTGCCATGGTGCTTGCATCGTCTGGTAACTCAGCACATTCCTAAGAAGAATCATATTCCCAAGAAGCAATATTATATGAATGATTCTTCCCCTACCACCACCACCAAAAAAATAAAAAATAAAATAAGATCACCAAAACTCTTAGGAAGGAAACTACTTTGCTTAGAGAATTTTGGCAATACATCACCAATTCAATCTGCCTTTAAAGTTGGTGCTATCAATAGACAGTATCAGAATCAACTAATCAGATTACACAAGAAATTACAAACAAGACTATACATGTGAGCTAGAGATACGCAATGATGATGTGCCTTTTGAAGTCTCGGTGAGCAATCTATTTTTGCACAAACATATTCAGGGACTAACTAGCTTCCTAACAAGAAATTGAGAGGCTAAGTCTAGAAACATTTTCTGAAGACAATAAAAACTAATAATTATAATAAGATAATGCCAGAATTCTTCCTGCTCATGGAAGGAAGAGGCAAAGATCCATGGAGTATCTACAATCTGATAATCATTTGCCAGGTTCATTCAATTACATTTTTAATTTTAAAATTATAACATAACATGAGGTGTATATGTTTTTATTTTATAAATGAGGGAAACAGAATTTAACAATTTAAAATAACTTGCTCACAATCACATGGCACTTAAGTAGCAAAGCCAGGGTTAGGCCAGGTCTGCCTGGCTCCAAAATCTTAAGATTCTTTCGCATATACCATCCTCCCTCCTGGGTCTATGAATAGGTATTATATTCTATAACTGACATGTACATTACTGACATGTACATTACTGGGTAATATGTGAAAGGATATTACTAGAAATTAATATTATATTCATATTTACATTTATAATGTGCATTTTATATACAGAAAACCTCTATAAATCCAAGGGTAGAGTAAAAAAATAGGGATAATGTCAAAATTAGTCCTAATTTTCTCCATTATTCCATTGGGGATATATAATTTATAAACTCCTCCTTGGGGCGCCTGGGTGGCTCATTGGTTAAGAGTCTGCCTTCGGCTCAGGGCGTGATCCTGGCGTTCTGGGGTCGAGCCCCACATCAGGCTCCTCCGCTATGAGCCTGCTTCTTCCTCTCCCACTCCCCCTGCTTGTGTTCCCTCTCTCGCTGGCTGTCTCTATCTCTGTCAAATAAATAAATAAAATCTAAAAAAAAAAAATTATAAACTCCTCCTTAAGCCTATTAGCCTATGCTCTTTCTCGGTATAATTTCCTTATGCTTTTTTTACCCGTTAAATAAAGTGGTACTCCCTTTAATTAAAAAAAAAAAAATTTCTCAGCGTCATGGGAGTCTCCTGAAGTGATACAACAGTGAACAAGATCATACTCTCCACCAATTTTTTCAAAATTTTATGGGCATCGATTATCTTCTTGCTTAGCTCTCTCATTCTGGGGAGGCCCATGCTTACAGTGTTTTGCACATAGAAGACCATCTACCGGGCCTGGTCCTTGCAGCTTTGCTGGTCTCAACCTTCTCCCCCTCTTCTTAGACAGGCAGCTCCCAGGGCCCCTCTGAGCCTTCTGGCCCCGCCCCTTCCTGCAACCCAAGATGCGCTTCCAAGTTAGCTTTACTGTGCACACTTCAGGTGACTGTTCTCCTACCTCAAATCATCCAGGAAAGGCAGACTAGGAATGTGAAATCTACACTTTCACGAAAGGACCCCAGGCGTGACTGGTCCTGTTGCCATCAGCGTCCCTGAAAATAGCTGCCCGGACTTCATAAGTGATGGGGCTGCCTCCGTCTTTCCCTTTAACTACACTAGGGGATGTGTGTTAAGAAGGGTGCACGGATGCCATAAAGAGACTACCAGGGTCACGATCCCAGCTGTCAGGTCACCCGGAAGGTGTTCCTCAGGTCTCAGGCTTGAGAGACACATGCACGGGACTTCTTGGGGCCGTTGAACTTTTCACCTTGTATGAAGCATCAGCGGTGTGGGCTCCCCTTTTATTCATCATGCCATCACTCGCACCGGGGCTTCCTGGGAAGCAGGCGTTACACAACCCCATGAATCGGACCAAGGCTCCCTACTCTGACTCAGCTGAACTTCACTCCACTGTTCATACAACAGAGCAAAATCGGGAACGAAGAAAGGAGTTTACAGGTGGGAAAAGTGGGCTAAATAGAAACTTGATGGATGGACTAGGTGGAAATGGGTATCGCACGGTAAGCAGAACTGCAAATAGATATTTAACATCTCAATTAACCAGTCATGAAACGGGGCAGGCTTTCTTTGAGCAAACGGATGCATGGTATATTCTCGAAAGATGTTTTGGTACGTACGGGTGAGATAACGTATGTGAACTGCTTTGAAGGCTACAGTGACCTATGATTATAGCGTGATAGTAAGATTATGGGCCATCAGCATGTAAGAGGCTGACCCTCACAGCTGGGCAGGGAAACAGAGAACTTTGGCCCCGGGGGTGAGCACACTGGGTGCTGGTCCTGGCCTTGCCACTAACAGGCTGGCGGGATTCTCAAGTCACTTCACCTCGGGGTGCCAACGTCTCTGTATGTCCAAACATGAATATTGCCCCTCAGGGCCCCGAGGAGCTGACCGGCTCTGAAGTGTGTGATTCTAAAGGAAGCGTGGCATAGTCTTATTAAAATAGATTTCAAACCTATATTGGTAAAATTTGTCATCCAGTACACGGAGTGTTCAAAGAGGAATAAAACGACAGTAATCACTTCACCATTTACCAGAAGGCTTTGCTAACTGTAGGCATCACCCTGCTCGAAACGCTGCCCTTCTGCTTTCAGAAACATAAAGTCTCAGGCACCTTATAATTTCTGAAAGCTTGCCACCCCCTCGGCCTCTGCAAGATACTTCAACATAGTCTTTTAGGAGAGTTTTAGCAGAAATGGATCATTTCCCACATTTTCTTAGGACTTCCTGGGCTACCTATATCCTTTGGCATGGCCTCTGAATATATCTTTTCCCCCTTTCCCAGTTCTTTTGGGCAAGAACAAGTGGCCTGAAGATGGAGGGCTGCCCTAAGTCCTGGCCTCGTACAGACACTTCGCCATCTCTTCAATTCTGTTGGCACAGCACCCTCTACTGCTTCAGGGGAAAAGAAAGCTTAGTAACAGCTCCATGCTAGAACTTCCCCACCACCGGGAGATGTCCCTTCGCCCGGACACACAGCAACAGGACACGATTCCCTTCATTAATCGCCCCCGCAGCTTTCCTTATGGGGGAGCACGGTTATGGCAGGGAAAGAGTTTATCCTTTTCATCTTTGTGTTCGCTCTGTTTTGTCTGTGTTACCTTGCTATGTTCTGCCATCTCAAGCTAAGCGTTCTTGTGATTTCTAGGTCACAAACCAAAATAATTTTAGGAGTAACTGGATAATAGGAATAAATATGTCTGCATTAAGTTTCAATCAAGGAGGGGAGGTTATACAGTTCTCTGTTTGCAAAGCGTCTGATACATTTAACAGAAAACTTCTGCAGACTGTAAGAAAAAATGCTTCTTCCTTGACTGTATTTAAATGATACCTATGTTCTGATTGTGATCCCCAAAGAAAGGAACACACTTTTTTTTTTTTTTAATGTAGATCTCTGTCTAGTCACATGAACTTTCTCCTGAGCGTCTTGTTTTGTAGAGAGCCAGTAAGTCTTTAAAAATCAAATCAGAACCCTGGGAAATGTAATTTCTTTCCTATGGTCTCTTAAGCAGAGATGCTTTAAAAGCAAGATGTTCCTTCTTCCACTCTGGGTCTTTCTTTCTTTCTTTCTTTCTTTTTTTTTTTCCACTGAGACAACACATTTATAGTACTCTGGGCAGGGAAGACTCCTAATCAGTCCCAGAAAAGTCTGCTAAAGAGTGGAGAGAAAATCTATGGATAATATTAAAAAACAATATCTAGTCTAGTGCTTTATTTCAGTTTACTGCTCTGGATGAACAATATATGATTTCTCGAACCCATGCCAGAGGCCTGCTTTGTACAAACCTTACCACTCCACTTATCCAAAGAAAGGAGAAAATACTCCCTCGGGACCTCCTGTTGGCAAAGCCTATCTGTAGGGTCTTCTGATTTCTCTCTCTGAGCCATTCTGCACCTTCCGGAGCTTCGTTTCCCAGAACACCTGTTCTGTACCCCGAGCCCGCAGGCTCTCTTTCAGATTAACTATATCAGCCAATTCCACTAATTCATTTAAAGTTCCTAATATGTTATTAAAAAGGAGCTCTGCTACTTCGGAAAAATCAGTGGTGAGTCAAGTTTCAAACTGCCGATCAAACCGATTACCGTTTAAAAGGGTCGTGCTGGGGCTGCACTTTTGTCAGATGAGCCTTCGGTTGTATCCCTCTTACAAACAATAGTCTAACGGAAAAGGAGAGAGAAGCTTCCTGTCTCCTCCAGGTCTGAAACAGACTGAAGATCTGCTTCCCTCCCACCACCATCCTCCAAGGGACGTGCACCTGTTAAAAGCCAGGAAACTTCCAAGTCCTTCCAGCGTCAGGTCTAGTTAGCATCCTTCATGGGGTTTTCAGAATGCATTGAATTTTCTCGCACTTTCACGGCCTTCTCAGTACACACACAGCTTATCACACACTTGTAGTCTAACTGTTCCAAATACGTTCACCATCTCCCTTCGGTTGTCCTGAAGACAAGATTCATAATTTCTCTTCTTCTCTATATGCCATAGTGCTTAGCAAAATGCAGGATACGTAAAGGATGCTTGGTGAATACGTAAATGAAATAACACATACAAAGCACTTGGCCCAATAGAAGCACGTTTTTGAATATCTCATACATGCTTTTCCTCCTTGATGCTTTTATCAAGTCCTTACTGGTCTCCTAGACATTGTCATTGACCTTGGAGAGGGGGGTGGACAAATGGCATGCAGCATCGCATTATTTAACCTATATTCCCTGGGGGCCTATCAGGCGCCAGGCACCATGCTAGGTGACGGGGATGCATTGGTAAACAAGACAAGCATGTCTTTTCAAGGCATTTATATTCTAAGAAGGGAAACTGATAGAAAATGGACATTTTTGATGCATAGTGATGAAGGCACCGAGGGTAACCACGGGGTATGTGATGGCTTAGAGGAAGATCACGAAACCTAATCTGGAGGAGAAAGGTCGAGAGCTTCTTAGAAGAGGTAGCATTTAAAAGTGAGAGCAGAACACGAGTTAGAGTTAGCAGGGGACGGAGGGGACGGATCCCTGGCAGAGGCCCGGAAGCGAGAGGGCCGAGTGTGATGGAGCGGTGGGACCGCCGGGCTGCAGAGTGGGGAACAGTACGGAGGGCAAGCTGGAGACGCAGTGGAACCAGGGCGGTAAGGACAGGGACCCATCTGGGATCTGTCTTCCAGGGCTTCCAAAGAGATACAGCCATTCCTCGGCGTGTGAGGAAGAAATATTCTCCCTTCACTGTCTGTTAGACGTTTGACCTTTCTATAATGAAGCTCGGGAAGAAGCAGCAAGAAACTAATGAATCCATTCGCCTGAAAAGACCCACAGGATGATTAATGTGTGACCCGTGGGAAGCACGTGGAAGGAAAGATTGTGTAGAGTAATTGTTTACTTCTGTATTATGGAACGGCTTTACAGAGGTCACTAGGCTTATGGCTTAAGCCAGCCCAGGAAGTTAATTGAACTTCTCCCTACTTTTCACAGCGGGCCGACCATTTTTTTAGGTTACTTAGAAAAGCACAGTATCAACACGGTGGTAGCCAAGGGTCAACTTTTCTAGCCGTAAAGAACCTTAGAAATGCACGTTTCCATTTTAGGAGTAAGGGAACTGCAAGGCACACAGCCTATCATGAGCAGGGCTAGGGGTGCAAAACCAGACCCCCTGGACTCCTGGTCCAGTGCTCTTTTTCTAAGGCCACATTGCTATTAGGCCCCTAAGAAGGGCATTTTTTCACTTAAAAGCCAGTCTACATGACGCATAGTGGTGTAAAAACTAAGGATGTGATTAATTTGATGAATAAAGGTACCCAAACAGGAGGAAGGCTTTTTTTTTTTTAAAGTTTCAAACAATCTAATTTGTCTCCTGCTATGGATCAAGGTGATGTATATGACAAATGTAAGAATATAAGAAAAGCCTGACTAAGGGCAGTTAAAACCACCGGTCTGGCATTTGGATTAAGGCAAAAACTAGTGGTTGCTTATGCAGAAAGAACATAGAACGTTTATATTTTATGTAAGATATTAACATTGATAACAATTTTGTTAAAGAAGGTACAGGTGACCCTCGAACGATGCACGGGTTAAGGGTGCCAACCCCTGCACAATTGAAAATCTGTATATATCTTCTCACTCCCCCCAAACTTAACTACCTAATAGCCCACTGTTGACCGGAAGCCTTACCCATAACATTGACAATTGATTAAGCCATATTTTATATATAATAAGTATTATATACTGTATTCTTACAATAAAACAAGCTAGAGAAAAGAAAATGCTGTTAAGAAAACAAGAAAGAGAAAATTTACAACACTGCACTGTCTTTATCCAAAAATATCCATGAATAAGTGGACCCGTGCAGCTCAAACCTGTGTTGTTCAAGGGTCGTGTGTGTGTGTGTGTGTCCGTCTGTCTGTCTGTGTGCATGCATGTATGTCTGGGTAAGCAGGGGCACTACATACTCATAAATGTATATAGACACATGCATACTTAGAGCGAAATTAGAAATAGATGGGCTAGAACTGCAACGATAACAGTTTTCTCCAGGATTTCAAACTTTTTTATGATCTCTTATTTCTTTTAACAACATCCCAGTTTTCTAAATGGTATAATAAGCAAAATGTTAGAAATACATGTTAGCAATGAATGGATGTCACAACTTCCTCCTTTAGAAAGAACACACCATCCTGATGTGGCCCCTGGACCAGGCGTTTCTTTGCTCCTTAGCAGACAAGGCAACAGCACACACTTCACTGTCTTTGTCGTTCCTGAGTTTCAGTCTGTGACAAAAGACCTGGTTCCTTGTGAATGGAAATTTGAAACACTCTCTTCAAAAGACTGAAACAACTTTGCATTTTTCAGGGGACTCGCTGTTTACAAAGCCCGGAACTTCTACCTAGAAGCGCAAGGGTGCGTGGGTTCAGGCGACCCTAGAACAGCCGAGATCTGGCGTGTGTTGCTAACGAGGGAATGGGGCTCGGGCTGTAGGTCCAGAGCAGAAGGGCAAGTGACTCATAGGACCCCGTTCCCCACATCTATAGCAACATTAACCTTTAGAACTGAAGGCCTTCCTTTAATTCGGAAATGCAGCATTTCTTAAGTCATGTTAGTATATTTTAATAAACTGGTACAATCCACTCCTCCCCTCCCCATAAGGGATGTCCATCCCGGGTGGGGGGTGGTGAGTGTCTCACATAGCATCTAGGACACCCCAGCACGGACTGAAGGCACTGGTCTCAGGTGTGAGAGTGACCAAGAGAACGAGGTGTTCTCCCGGGCTAGCGGAGCCCCACGGGGCTGCCTTCCGAGCGACGCGAACCAGGCGGCAGGAAGTTCATCTCACCATGAACACCTCGAATGCCCCCTGCTCGGCCTCCTGAGTTCCACCGCTAGTACTACAGGCCTCCGTGGCCGGCGTGCCTAGGTTAGCTCACAGAGGGACTGGTTAAAGGCCCTTGGAAGAAAGTCACAGAATGACGGTAAGCCTTGATGATTGCCTTCGGCATGTTCTAGAAAGTAATATTTAATGACTTCGGAAGAGACCCCAAGTCCTTCAATTCCTTATTATTGCCCCACCTTGTGGCCTTGCCTAGAGATGGTTTTCCCACGCATCTGAGGTCGTCCAACTTGGGATAAGTAAGGTGAGCAAAAATCAAATGCATTATCTATAGAACTGGGAAAAAAATGCATAAAGAGCAATTTTGATTTTGAGATGTTTTAAAAAGCGGGAAATAGGCCAGGAGACAGTGGAGACCAGTGGAGGAACTCTAGGTCAGCGCTGTGTGTTGGGCTGAAATGACATTGAGCTTTCCTTTTCACTGGGGGGGCCGCACAGCTCGGAAAAGGTAGTTCAATCCATCCACCACCCGGAGCCCCAGTGCTTTCTACGAACTGCCAAGCCCATCCTATAACCCCATGTTCAGAACTGTCCCAGAGTTTCCCAACACGCAAGGAAAAGAAACAACTTCTCTTGGGACCATCAGGCCCTTCATTATCTACCCCTGGCCTCTGCCAGGGCATTCTATTCACCAGCGCCACAGCCCTTTATAAGTTTTGTAACTCACCATGCTTCTTCCTTTCCCAGGGCCTTGTACTTGCATTTGTTCCAAACCAGACACTGTCCCCAGATCTTCACAGAGCTGGCTCCTCCTTGCGTTCAAAGTCTCTGCTCCAAGCCCTGTCCTCGTGAAGTTTTGCCTGACCACCCAGTGTAAGCCAGCAGGCTCTCTCCTGGGCATCATATCCTCTTCTTCTTTTTAATAGAACCTCTCTTGCTAGCTTCGCTGTTTGCTTTATTTTAGCTTTCTTCCCTGCTAGAAAGCGTACTGCTGGAGGAGAGGTCCTCCCTGTCTTGTACACCACGTCATTTCTAGTCTCTGAAGAGGTACCTCGTGCATAACAGGAATCTAATAAATCTTTGTGGAATGAATGAATGACGAATGAATGGCATAGCCTTTTTCCTTGAGCACCTCTAGTGAACAGAACTGAGGAAGGTGGAAACAGTTATATCCAGCATGATCTAGACGGACGGAAGAGGTGCCCTCCACCCCGGGAGGGGTTTGGGAAGACCCGGCAGAGGAGAGGAATTCTGGGCTAAGCCCTACTGGCTAGAACCAGTTACATGAGCTCAGTGTTGCAGGTAGAGGGAATAAGCTGAGCTAAGAGTGGAAACGTGAAACCACAAGGATGTGAGGGGAAGTACAAGGTTGCGAAGGGCAGGAGGTCAAGAGTTCAGAGGACGCATGCCGTAGAGCACATTGAACTGAAAAGCAGACACCTTCCACTGAACTCAGATGATTTAAAGGGGCAAGAGCTAGCCAGACATGAAACGAGATTAAATATTATTATTTAGTTTTATTCCAGGGTTTGTTCTCTTGACCCTGTTGCTTCTTATTCCTGAATTAGGGAAGACTCTCCCTAAGGTACATCCTACGAAAACAGTCACCAGACATCAGTGAAGAAGAAATTCGATATGCTTTATAACAAAGTCGTTTAACACCTCTGTTGGCTTTTTTTTTTGTTTTTTGTTTTTTGTTTTTTGTTTTTGCTTTTCTCCAAACCTCTACTAAAGGCACTGGGTCAGTGGCAAAGTATATCCCAACTCTAATTTTCCTCAGAAATTAAGTGGTCATGTACTCTGGTCCGATCTGTCCTTGCGGGATTGACGCTCCCTTGACATGCATTTCATGCCTGCACGGATACAATGCTTGCAAGCGCCATGATTCAACGCTGTGCCTTTTCTGCACCCTGGAAAGGTTGCCAAACATTTTACAAAGAATGGGCATATGAAAAGGGTATCAGATAAAACTTTTGTTGAAACAAGTCCTTTTTTCTTTGCATTCCATTCAAAACAACAAAACCAAAAAGTCAACCCGTCACATATTACATAAAAATTATTCACAAAATGTTGGCCTTGTTTGAGGGCATTAGCAACCAGCTCCTTGTCTCCCCCCCTCCCCATTCTTCTCATTCATGAAAACGATGATTCACACCCGTGCCCTGCGGAGAGTGGGGCAGTGGTGGTTCAGAAGCAGCCCACCTCTCCTCATGTGGGAGAACAGCCCTACAGTGAATCAAGTTCATTGAGCAAAACTCGGGGAAAATATTTGTCTGGCAATCCAACACGCCTCTCTCTGTGCTTGTCCAGACAGAACTAGGGTGGACTTAACATTTTTTTCCTTTTTGTCAGAAATGCATGTATAAAATTGTGTATTTTCATCAAAGAGTGTCCCTCGGTGGGGATTTTCTGGTTTCAGGATTCACGTCATCACAGTTGACACAGAGACACGAAGTGAGCTGACCATGTGTTCCACACCTAGCGACTGTATATTAGTTCTCTAGAAAATGGAAATGGTCCAATAATATTTACACGTGGAAGGCCAGGAGGGAGTCCATCATACTGATGAGCTTTGATTTGTTGGAAAAGGCATTTAAAAAAAAACATGGCAGGAGGAAGCGTACAAGATCAGCAGTCGAGAAGGCAGCCATCAGAAAGGGAAGCCAGGGGGGCACAGGCTCAGGACTCCAATGCATCAAAATTGCCTTCAGTGAGGTGGGATGGAGGGAAAGTTCCACAGAGCAGAGAGGGAGAGAAACATCAGTCCAGCATACACGACCAGAGCACGGGGGCCGTGAAAGATGCCGACCCCTGCTCTCCTCACATCATTTTTCTCCAATGGAAACCACAGCACTGAGGAGCTCAATGTTGTTTTTGTCTGTCTGTGTGTCTGTCTGTTTCCTAGTTCTTTACTGCCATGCCATGAGAGAATGACTTAGATCTGAACAGCCAGGAAAAAATGTTTGCGATGGCAGCTCCGTCAGGAAGATCCTAGACAAAAGTGACAGGGCATGTGAAGAGTTAAGAAGAGAAAGGGCGTGTGGAAGAGAAGCGCCCAGCCCACCGCAATGCTTTGAGGCTCTGGAAATGGAAGAGACCCAGTGAAGAGTGCTGAGTTGTGGGAATAACAGGTTGTCCTTGCAGTCAAGGGAAAGCAGCCCTACAAAGACATAACAATGAGTACAGCTGAAGCCGATGGGATCAGAGAATGTATGAATAATCAATATCTGGCAGGGGAGAGGATGAGATAGTGTCTAAGATAGAACATACTTTGGAGAAAGCAATAAGTAAATGCAGATAAATGGAAGAGTGTAGTGAAGCCATACATGGCCGCTCATATGGACGCCATAATAGAGAAGGTGGGATGACGAAAGTCTAATGAATTTTAAAAATCATTACTGTCACATAAGTTAGAGTCTTGGAAAGTGAGGGAGTCTGAATTTATTGATGTTTACTAAACGGAGAGTAAGGCAATCGAAGCAGACATAATCAAGTTTCCATTTTAGGAATGGCCACTGGCAAAGTCTAGCCCGGAGTCGGAAGCGGGGAAGCAGAGAACCCCTGGAGAGAAACGGGAGTGGGTGGGTGCAGGGTGAAAATGAAGTATGGTTCCCATTTTCCAGACCAGATTACAAAAGCAACCTCACCCAGTGTTGTCAGGTTTGGCCAGCTGAGCAGTGCTGATAAACTTCATCTATCTCTGAAAAGTTCTGGGCTTGGGGAGGGTTTGCAGTCAATGTCAGAAAGGTCATACGGTTGGTGCGGGCGGTTTCTTATGTTCGCAGATACAGTATCTGCTGAGAGGTAATGAAAATGCGTGAGTGCCAAGAATGCCCAGGGATCAGGCTCCTTTCTTTGACCTCGATTCTTCCTCTACGAACCTGTGTATACATTCCAGCTACCCTCAGAGCAACTCAACCCCACAGCGACCCGGCGGTACTTTGGAAGTCACCTGCTCTAACGTCTTTATTCCACAAGAAACCAAAACGCAGAGAGGCTAATGAGAAGGCCATTTTCACATGGCCAGAAAAGGCATGGCCCGTTTTGGTAATTCCTATTGCTTTTTCCAATGTTTTCTCGCTTTATAACATTGCCACTTTTACTTCAAATCAATCGGTCTTACACGCAGTGCTCCGAGACCAATGCTTCTGACCCCCCAGGAAGGATGACTGCTCGGGTGGGGGAGAGGTGTGGCCGCCTGCTTTCTCTTGCTGACTCACTTGCACGTTCTGACTGTACACATTCCAGAAAATGCCCGAGGCCCCAGATTTCCAGGTGAACCACCCTCTTCCCATTTCTCATTGGCTACATGCACACTTTTGATTTGAACAAGGAGTGGTCCTTTGTACATGAGGCAGGTTGGGCTGGCTTTCTGGTTTTCCTCTCTGGGATAAAGAGGGTCTCCTTTAGACATTATTTCCATGGAGTGGTTTCCTTTTGCCATGATTTATCAATGGATTCCACAAGGGGAAGTTGAGCACATATGGGCAGGTTAAGATACTTTTAACAAAACCAGAAACATGCCCTGGGAGGAGTACAACACAAATGCCCCAGAAAACCTTTGACATCTGCACAACTCTTTAACTGGGAAGTGAGAATTTTTTTTTTTTTTTAATGTCTCAAAAGCCGCACCTTATTAAAAACCTACTAGGGATTAAAATTTCAATTGAATTACGCCCTAAGAGAAAAAGAAGGCTCTAGAATAGAATTGATAAAACCACAGACCGTGAATCATGTGGATGTGGTCCTTCAATTAATAAAATCTTTGGCACAACTCTTAATTGATTAATTGATTGATTGATGAATATTTGCTCCTGCAAAAACATTCTTCTGAAAATGAAGAAGCTCACAAATTAGGATCAGTCTCAGTCTTCTTTTACCTATTACTGCAAAAACATCTTTATCCTATGTCTTACCTCAACTTTAAATAGAGTCAAGGCCATCCAGAGGCAGAGATACAGAATTAAATGAAGAGAGGTAGAAAAAGCATTCTGATGTATTTGCGGTCATACTCTTTAATAAACCATGGTGTCATTTACCCAATTCTCTATTGTCCAGGCTCAACACAAAGCCCTGAACCCATTGATTTCAATAATGCTTTTATGGGAAGGCTAGTTGATGCCCAGCTGGTAGCAGACTCAAAAAGGGAGTTCTGATTTAATTAACTTGCATGTTTCCTTAGGGCCCATTCGAATGCTAACAAGTAGTTAAATTCTTTCCCTGTGCAACAAATCATTATTTTCTTCTTAAGATTTTACTCAGGGTTGATGCAAGAAAGAAATTGGCCTGATCTTTTCATTTGCCAGTTAAATGCACCTTTTCCAGTATAGAACGTGACTTGAGTCATCTCCAGTGAACTCCCATTGGCCACAAACATTTGTAAAGGCATACTCTCATTACTCATTATGTCCATGTTTAAAAAGAATCTGAGATTAAATAATGAAATAGACACTTCTTTTTTAAACAACTTGCTAAGAAGATTTAAGGGTCATACAAGACTCCATGCCATCTATTCAGATTATGCTAAGAAAACAGTTACTGGGTAAATACTTCGAAACTTAATGATTAGAATGTTCCAAATATAGAACTGAGGTGTTATGCATTTGTAATGTTTTCCAATATGTCCCATTGCATATTATTTTCTGATCGGGAAGAACACAGATGCAGTTTGCAGACACGGTCACTTCCGATAACAAACGGGTTTATCTTTTGTATAAATGGCTTGGTCAGAGCTCATCGCCCACCTATGTGCATTAGAAAGCAGAGTTTACAATTCTGCAATCTTCTTTGTGACTCAAAAGTAACATAGACTGCCTGTCAGTCCCTGAATAACCAGTGAGTTACTTTCCTCAAGGAATTTACATCAGGGTCTTGTAAGTGTCCCTACTGTGTATAACTCGAGCTATTGGAAGCAAAAGCTTTAACAAAATGACTATTTCAGAAAACTGCAACAGTTCTTCCTGACAACTGGATGGCATTCTTTAATCAGTTACAACCTCCGCTCTGTCCGTGCTAAAATAATGCTTAGTGTTTACAGCTCATAATTTCATTTTTCACATGTCCCCCAGGCTTTTGTTCCTTGTGTTATTTACTTACTCTACCATGTAAAATGTCTTCAGGGATGTGCACGGATAGCAAGCCTTACTTTATGTTTTTGGTGGTATTTTAAAGACTTATCTGTTGCCCTGGTGGGAGGGAGTCGTAGAAGAAAAACCAGAGTTAATCCTGTTTTTCTTTTGATGAAGTACAACAATTATGAAGATAAAGTTTGACTATCGGTGAGGATTAGCTCCTCTTTATTCATAAGTTTTCATTTTTCTCAATCACCTTGGTTACCTACTCTTATTGGAAGTAGCGTTAACAATCCTAGAGTGTTCGATCTCGCATCATTGTGTTTTTTCAGCTTTGTGATGAGTCCCCCAGGACTGATTCTAGCTGGAAGTCATAGGAAGCATGGACGTGGGTTCTGGGTGAAATCTCTTGGCAAAGAGGGTGTGGGTGAGGCTTTATGAAGTCCAAGGAGGGATACGCTGCCATGGATTCTCTCTAAACTAGCTGGTACTCATCCTGTTCAATTATTTCTATCTTCTGTGTCATTCAAAATGCTTCAGCGTGAACCCTATTCTTCTCTCAGCATCTAACCACTGAAATGTAATTGCTTTAGGGAGCTAAATTAATATTTTTTCCTTCCTTGTATATCTCTGCAATATCACATCTTCTGTCCAATAATTGTCCTACTACTTTGACTTTTTAAATGGGGCTGATTTACTTTAAGGTTACTTTCTAGAGGGGTTGTCTTCACTAATTAATTTGATTACTATGCAAATATATTGGATATAAAGTCTTATGTTTAGGGCTTCTTTCTCCACTGGAGTCAAATTTTTTTTTAAAGGTTTTATTTATTTATTTGACAGAGAGAAAGAGGGAGAGAGAGAGCACAAGCAGGGGGAGCGGCGGGCAGAGCGAGAGGGAGAAGCAGGCTCTCCAGGGAGCAGAGAGCCTGATGTGGGGAGATGCTTAACCGACTGAGCCACCCAGGCGCCCCCACAGGAGTCAAAGTTATCTTCAATCTCCAACCTTGTCTGAGATCTATGTTCCTAGATCTAGATCTAGAGTAAATGTGTTTGTTTTGTTGTTTATAATTCTGAGGGAAACAGCGGCTTCCAAGGATTATTTAATGGAGAGGAATCTCTTGCTAATCTATTTGTATGGAAGGTTAATTTGTATAGAAAGGAAATACAATTCTGAGTGATTGATGCATAACCTCTTATTAAAATGTGAAGAGCTATGGTAACTCTGGCAGATGAGAATTTGCTAATCCTCAGCTTACAACTGAAATGGTACCATCTCCATAGGACAGATTTGAAAAATAGGGTTCAGAAGATGAAAGCCAGGGCGCCTGGGTGGCTCAGTCGGTTAAGCGTCTGCTTTTGGCTCATGTCATGATCCCAGCATCCTGGAATCGAGCCCCACATCAGGCTCCCTGCTCAGCGGAGAGCCTGCTTCTCCCTCTCCCTCTCCCTCTGCGCCAAGCCCCCCCCCACCCCCGCTCATGCTCTCTCTCTTGCTCTATTTCAAATAAATAAATAAAATCTAAATAAATACATAAATAAAATTTATTTTTTAAAAAAGAAGATGAAAGCCTTTGCTAGGTTGGTCTGAAGGGAAGATGGAGGAGTAAGAACTATAAACAAGCCCCCTCTGACTCTGGAGTCAATTCTGCAAGACCTTGATTCAGTACCACTCCAACTTCAAGTTGAAAATTCTTTGCTTAATAGATTTTCCCAATTGGAGATGTCTTGCAGCTTCATTTAATGCCAAGATAATTTTAGAGAACAGTACTATGTAAATCAGCGAATGAATAATAATTGCAGAAATGACTACATGTGGAAACACCAATTAGCCAATAAATTCACTTAATTAGTCTTAATAGTTTCTTTTGCTCTTTAAGATGCTATCTAATACTTTAATGCTATTGCATATGCATTGCATATTTTAAAATCTTTTCTTTAAATGATGTCCTTATAGATTAACTAAGGGTCCTATTCATTTAAAAGTAAATCGTGAATTACTTCACTTTCTAGTAGTACCGTTCGCAAAGTATTCTAATTACATTGCGTGCGACCGCCTACAGAATAGATGATTGTTCCTTGCAAAAATAATAATGCAATGTGATTAATCCTAAATCTATGGACCCAACTAGGCCTTGCTCTTTCAGATAGTTTTTGTAGCTATGATTTGGAATTCACTGGATTTGTATCATCCTTTCCACTACCTATGCTATGAAGTGAAATGTGGCCTGCAGTAGTCTTAGACGGGCTTTTTAGCTGGGAGCAATGCAGAGACAGCTGCAGGGAACAGGAAATCATTACAGAACTTGACTCCAGTTTCTACCTGGCTACATGCAACTGAGATAAATAGCCCTGGGCAATCCCTCCTTCCTGAGACAGGAATCCTAGGTGCTTGGAATCCCTGGGAAGGATCTAAGAAAGCAGCAGCTGCAGGAGAAGCCACCTAAGTAAGTGACCAAGTACCATCTTTTCACCCAACACCTGGTTGCTGCCTTTCCATGTATTTCCTGACATTTTGACTTGGATAACTAATTATATATTATCCCCAGACACCATGCTTGGTCTCTGCTTAGAACAAACTATATTGATAGCTCCACTATGTAAATGACCCTAAGCCAAAAGCAATACCAATAGGCAAATTCCTTTTATGGGCCTTTATTTACTGCCAAGGTATTTTAATTAATCACTCAGTAGATCACGATGAACTTGCCTGGGTTATTCTAGGATTTGACAGGGCCATCTAGAAATTTTAAAATTAAATTTTGGATAAACACAAAAAGGCCGAATATACAAATTAAACATAGTCTATGGTTACAAAAAGGTTTTTTAAATATGCATTAAAATAAGCCTAGAAATAAATATTACAAAATGTTTGGTTTTGGATGGCAGGATTTCTAGCGTTTCATTTTTTTCTTTGTGTATTTTCCAAGGTTATATACCAAGCATGCATATCATTTACATTAGAAAAAACAATGAACAGCCCAAATAATGGCAACATAGATTTTTCTTTGTATTAAAGAATGTTCTGAATGTTCCTTCTTTAAGCTACTTTTTCCTATTACATCCCCTTTCACAATAGAAATTAATATGTTCGTGTACACATCTGCACACAGATACACATGGTTGCAACATCTTACGTTCCTGCGTACAGACTTTCAAAGACTGCACGGCACAGCCAGGAAATCCACACACGTTCTGGCCAGGAACTCCTTAATGTTATGTGGCTCCACGACGAATCTTATTTACATGTCTTGCCAATGATAAAATTGGTACGGCTTATTTCGGTGTGTCTGTACTCAAGGCAGCGCAAGTTGGTTAAGAGGTTATTTTCACACAAGAAAACAATCGAGCCCTTTAAAATCCTTTCCAACCGCTTGTCTTCCCTGGAAGCAGAAGGACCAGCATGCCATCCTAATAATATGTCTTCCAATAAAACACACGAAGAACATAATTGCAATGAATTGTATTTTGAAGAGTCTGCCAGAAAGTGAAATCCTACTTAGAAGATGTTGGATCTCTTCAATTGTTAAATCGGAGGTTGCAGGAATACCAGAGACTCTTCCCCAGCCCTCTGTGCTAAGAGGAAGCGAGACCGAGCAAGAGACCAGTGTGAAGACGTTTGCTCACTTTCAACTTTCCCACAGCCTCTTCGGTGTGTTCACACTGCCGGTGGCCCAATTCTTCTACATCTGTTACCCTGGAGCAAATTTTAGATCCATAAAAAAAAATAGTAAGTGTTCCTTTACCTTGACACATTTTATTCGGGAAATTTTTGTATGTATAAAAAAGAAATCATTGCAGAGTTTGGAGAAATCTCACAAATAATTTGAAGGCTGATCAAATTTTAATCATCTGTGCTGAAAATTTTGTCTTAAGTTAGAAACTACACTATTCCTGAAGGATAATATTGTGTCTTTTTTTTTTTTCACTATGAAAATCAAAAAATCAAAGTAACATTTTATTTTATTATTTTTATTTTTAAAAAAATTTTTTAAAGATTTTATTTATTTGGGGGAGAGATTGAGAGTGAGCCAGAGAAAGCACAAGCCAGGGGAAAGGCAGAGGGAGAAGCAGACTCCCCGGTGAGCAGGCAGCCCGATGCGGGACTCGATCCCAGGACCCTGGGATCATGACCTGAGTCGAAGGCAGAGGCTCAACCATCTGAGCCACCCACGCGCCCTTCAAAGTAACATTTTGAATGATTTCAACACAACCAGTAGTTAAAATGATGCTTAACGATAACAATAGCGAAGAGAGGATTGTAAATAATCCATATTCTCAGAACTGTTCAGGAGGTCTTAGAAGAAGGTTTTAGTTTGGGAATATTAATATTTGTAGTGTTGAGATATGTTGTGAGACATTATATGACTTCGAACATAAATGAGCCATCATTTCCTATCGTCACTATTTTGGAGACCAGCCCAGTTTCGGAAGAATACCATTTATTATTAGAAAACAGAGCAGTTATGAGAAAAACAAAGAATTAAGGATCTGCAAAGAAACAGAAATGGTTCTTAAATGATACAAGTCTACCCAGAGCCTCTGTCGGCAGTAATTGGATTTGGTTGACTAGTGCTGAGAGCAGAGGCAAACAGATGTTAGGTGATAGAGCAGAACTTGCTCTACTCAGTTTAAACAAGCAATTATGAGTGGATAATGATGTGTGCAACTGGTAGTCACTGGAAACGTTTCCAATTCAGACCAAGTAATAAGACTAAGATGTTAATATATTTGATGCTACACAGGGTTGGAATGTAGATATTAAAAGCTATTTTAAAAACAATGATGGATCAGGTGGGCATCAATAAATTAGATTTTTTAGGACTTATGAAGATAATTTAATGACAAGGTTTTTTTTCTCCCTTGTATAAATTATGACCAGATTCTAGTTTTCTTTTTTTTTTTTTTTTTAAAGATTTTATTTATTTATTCGACAGAGAGAGAGACAGCCAGCAAGAGAGGGAACACAAGCAGGGGGAGTGGGAGAGGAAGAAGCAGGCCCACAGTGGAAGAGCCTGATGTGGGGCTTGATCCCATAACGCCAGGATCATGCCCTGAGCCGAAGGCAGACGCTCAACCGCTGTGCCACCCAGGCACCCCAGATTCTAGTTTTCTAATAAATAAGATTGACAGCTATTTGCAATCTGCCTACTGGAGCACCTAGGATGCATTCCAAAAATCTTAATTACTAGTTTGGAATACTCATGCAATTGACGAAAATGCCTTTTCCTAAACATGTCTTCACTTTTTATTTTCTTAAAAATCACTGTCTGGGTATCCTGAGACTACTGTAACAAATTACTACAAAGTGGGTGGTTTAACACAACAGAAATGCATTGTCTCACAGCTCTGGAGACAGAAGTCCCAGATCAAGATGTGGCAGGGCCACTCTGCCAGACGCTCCAGGAGGAGAAGCAGTTCCTTGACTCCTCCAGTTTCTGGTGGCTGCTGGCATTTCTTGGCTTGTGATCATAAGATTACCCCTTTTTATCCTGTCTTCACATTACCTTCACTTCTCCGTGTCTGTCTCTAAATTCCCTCTGTCTCTTTTATAAGGATACAAGTGATTGCATGTACGGTCCACCTGGGTAATCCAGGCTAAGTGTCTCCTCTCAAGTTCGGTAACTTAACCACATCTTTTGCCATATAAATGTAACATTCACAGGGTCTAGGGATTTGATAGGGATGCCTTTTGGGAGGTCATCTTTTGGCCTACCACACTGTCTTTATTCCATTGTTCCTGAACATTTGTTAGAGTCACTCTAACTCAATATACTCATGAATGTCTCTCAGTAGAGTGTGGAATATATTGTGCTTGACTCCTCATTCAGTGTCCTTTGTTCTATTATTTACCATATGAGTTCTGGCATTTACATTTCTCAAGTATTTTACTTGTTGCTACTACTAATGAGAAAGGAAGGGAGAATGGATGGAGAGGGAAAGAGGGAAGAAGAGGGGAGGGGGGAGAGCTAGAGCCGGAGTATGGTAAGAAGGAAAGACACCAGTTTGCTATGCCAACTGAGACAACGGAATCAGCGGTAGTGTGGTAATCAGTAATAGTTGTTGAGATGTCCCAAATCGTGAGTTCAGGTTTTTTGTTCTATTTTTCATGTAGATTCCATGATGGATGGTCTTCACATCACCAACCACAGAATTCAAGTCACTGGCATTTACCACAAGCAGACAGGGCATTTATAAATATAGTATAAGTGGAATCATCAATTTTATTTAATCTTTTGGAAGGGTGGAATAGACTGATTTTCACTTGGTTATCTTGATCCGTTTTATTGATATTAATAAAATAAGTTTTAAGAAGATAATAAAAATTAGAAATTTTAGGTCTATTCATTTTTTGTAGAGAGTTTGGAGGGGGGAGCAATGGTGTTCCTGCCCTAGCCTCCCTCTTAAAATGCATGGATGCTGTTGCTGATATTTAAAACCTGGGATTGAATTGGTTATAACAGAGGATACCAATTCCGTTTAGTCTGTAATGAAGAGCTGTCTCACTGAAAGCTTGTGCTATAAACTTCTATAACTGGTGCTGGTAGGAAACCTCGCAGCAACAACGATTAGGTACGCTCAGTTTCTGCTTTATATTTTTCAATGGTTGTGTGCTTTAAATCATTTGCCATATAGGACCCAGAATGGCTAAAAATTTAAGAAGAGCCGTTTACTTTGGAATTAACAGGCTTATGAGGTCACACTGATTCAATCATTTCATTTGAAACTTTTCAAATTTATATCAAGATGGTTTATAAACAGGGACGCCTGGGTGGCTCAGTTGGTTAAGCATCTGCCTTCGGCTCAAGTCATGATCTCAGGGTCCTGGGATCGAGCCCTGCGTCGGGCTCCCTGCTCAGTGGGGAGCCTGCTTCTCCCTCCCCCTCTGTCTCTCCTCCCTGCTCATGTTCGCTCTCTCTTGCTCTGCACTCTCTCTCTCAAATAAAGAAATAAACTCTTTTAAAAAAAGATGGTTTATAAACAAATAAGAATTGAAAGTCTTATTAGATGGTTTATAAAAGTCTGAGGGTTCCAGGTCAGTGTTTTGAAGCAGGTGTCCGTAGAATACAGTGAGGCTTAATTTTATATGTCAGCATGACTAGGCCCTGATATCTGATCAAACATTATTCTGGGTATTTCTGTGAGGGTGTTTTTGGATGAGATTAACATAAGAGTGGGTGAGTAACATAGAATGTTCTCCCTAATATGGGTGGGCCTTGTGCAATCAGTTGAAGACCTTCATAGAACAAAAAGGCTGATCCTCTCCCCGCCACCTCCCCCTGACTAAGAGAGAATTCCTGCCCTTGAATGGGGCATCAGCTTTTCCTGGCTTCAAACTCAGACAGAAACACTGGCTCCTTCTGGGTGTAGAGCCAGCTGATTTTCAGACCAGAACTGCACACCAGGTGTCCTGAGTCTCCAGCTTGCCAGCCACAGATCCTAGAACTCATCAGCCTCCATAATCACATGAGCCAATTCCTTATGATAAATATATATCTACATTTACATCTGTATCTGTATATCTATATCCACACATAGACATACATTTGGTTCTGTTTCTCTGGAAAACTCTAACTCAAATACACTTTGATATAGTCACCATAAAGCCAGGCAGTCATGATTTAATTAAATCTCAATACAATACCCATAAGAGTAAGGAGGATAAGAAGACCATTAAAAAAACACGGGGCGCCTGGGTGGCACAGCGGTTAAGCGTCTGCCTTCGGCTCAGGGCGTGATCCTGGCGTTACGGGATCGAGCCCCACATCAGGCTCCTCCACTATGAGCCTGCTTCTTCCTCTCCCACTCCCCCTGCTGTGTTCCCTCTCTCACTGGCTGTCTCTATCTCTGTTGAATTAATAAATAAAATCTTTAAAAAAAAAAAAAACAGAACAAAAACACACAGAGAGAATAGAATGTTGTAGTAAACATAGTAATTAAATCTAATCAATGGATATGACTGTCAGGGTGGGGGTTTGGGGCTTCTGTGAGTTCGTATCAGGTTTAGGAATCTAAATCTTCCAGTACAGTGGATAAGCTCTTTGGCGTCACTTCATGAGGGCACACTCACGGAGGCACTCTGCAACAGGGGGCTCGGTTTGGCGGTGAGGATTATATGTTAGAACCCAGCCCTCAGTCAGGTCAGCTGAGTCTCTGCACCTCCGGAGATCTCAGCATGCTGAGAATGCAAGCCCAACAATGATAAGGGAAGGGCATCCCCATCTTGCATAAAATGGTGTTATTGATTCCTGGATGGGTAAGCATCTTTTGGTCCTGGTAAGACTTAGAATTAAGAAGAGAAATATATATGTAAGAAACAAAACCCATAGTATCAAATAATTTTGCATTAAAGAGTCTGTACATTTGATATTTTATGTACTTATAAAACTAAGCTATTTTGGCCAATTAGAGTAACAGTAAATTGGAATTATGATTCCAGTTTATAATGTGATGAGTAAATGATTTAGACTTGTAGTTTTAAGTTGAAATCTTATTACATTTGCATACAAATTTAAAACTTTAAAAGAACTTAACAGTAATCACATTTTATACTTATAAGTATTTAATTGATGAGTTATTCAAGTATTCATGAGTATCTCGTTTGTTAAGTCAGACAATTTAAAGTACTTAAAAGGAAATTAAATATATTATATTTAGAGTAAAAGATTTAACTATTTAAAAATGTTTAACTACATTTGAAAATGAGACGAAGTCATTAATCAAAGTTCCCTTAAGAGCAATTTTTAAAACTAGCTTGACTTCTAAACAGGCTAACAAGGTTTGTAAGCTGAACTTAAAATTTTAAGTATGACTATGATTTCGATTATGTAATTTCAATGATGCCCTATCTAGTTTTAAAATCAAAGTTACTTCTGACCAGTCTTTTCTTTGCATAATCGTTGTCCTCAATTGCCCTTAACAATAATCCTGAGGGATCCCATTTTGGAGTTGGACAAACAAGATGACTATTCTGGAGAAGCTGGAGAAGAAGCCGGGACCCAGCTCCCCAGGACCAGCAGCGAGGCCGACTTGGTGAGAAGTCAGCTGGGCTCTTCCTGCCTAGGCTCTGAGCACACAGAGATCAGGGATCCTTGGGGCACCTGGCTGGCTCAGTCAGAGGAGCAAGGGACTCTTGATCTTGGGGTTGTAGGTTCAAGCCCCATGTTGGATGTAGAGATTACTTAAAAATAAAATCTTTAAAAAAAAGGGGGAATTCTTCCTTCAGGGTTACTTAAAGGGTATCAAGGCAAGGACGCAGAGAGCCACTACTTTCTGAGTACCTTGTAAGAAGTCATTGATGGATAAGACATCGCCAAGTGAAAAGAGTATCAATTTTTGTTATCTGCGGCGCCATCAAGAGAAAGAAAAGTAAAAGGAAATAATTTGTTACTCTTGTTTCCATCAGAAATTCAGAGAATTCCAGGAGCTCTTCAAATGGCGCGCGCTGGCAAATACAGTTAGTCCGTCCTCGTGGTTAGTTTGTATTAGTGAAAATTTGGGAGTTAAGCCTAATCATCAAATATTGCAATTAAGGATCTCAGCTCAACATAAATAGAGATCTTTCCCTTTTCCTATAGCTCTTCAAGGAAGAAACAAACAAAAACTGAAAGAGAAAAAGAAAGCAGAGAGTCACATTTTCCTTTACCTAGTAGGTGGTTCAAGCTTTTCATGGGGTCCTCCATTTCCCCAGTGTGCTCATTTCCTCACACTGACCATTCAACAGGAAATAAAGAATCATGGTTTTGGGGGGCTCCTGAGTGGCTCAGTTGGTTAAGCAGCTGCCTTTGGCTGAAGTCGTGATCCTGGGATCTTGGGATCGAGTCCCACCCACATGGGGCTCCTTGCTCAGAGGGGAGCCTGCTTCTCCCTCTCCCTCTGCCGGCTGCTCCCCCTGCTTGTGCTCTCTCTGTCAAATAAATAAATAAAATCTTAAAAAAAAAAATCTTGGTTTTCAAAGACTTGTATATCAAAGTAACTGTCCAGTGAAGAGTGAGCAGAAGCAGAAAGATGTAACAAAGTTACTTTTGTGGATGTGAAGGAATTAGGACACCTAGAATCAGGCTATTCTCACCAATGCCATGAAAATCTCATTATTGAATGTTTAAGGAAACAGGCATTCCAAACTTAAACAAAACAAAACAAAACAAAACAAAACAAAAAACAATGAAACCCTGTAGGTGGAATGTTCTTTTTAAGTCAGACTTGAGTATTTTCTATGGATTTGTGAAACTTTGTTTCCTAGGACAAAATAGCCATCTCAGTCATAAGCTTTTTTATTCTTCCGTAAGTTCTTCCCCGCAAAATAGTGAAACAGCTGTGAGAATTACAGAACTTACTGAAAATCAGCAGCATTTATACGGACATTGCAGCCATTATGTCAACCCCCACCCTAAATTGGTAATCACTCTTATTATTGATGGCATTAATAATTTTTCTCTAAACGGCACGTTGAGGTTAGGAATAATTTCTATTTGTCTGCCTGTCAATCTTTTTTGCCCTAGGCAGAATAACCATGTTGGAATCAACCATTCAATGGCATCCGCATTGATTGAAAATGGCAATGCATTCTTTTGTCCTAGTCTTGGTCCCAATCACTGGTAGACTGCCATGAGCCTGCTGGAAAACGTGAACCATTAATATGTGTAGGATTAGTGAGGTGCACGTACAATATAGATGCAGTACCTGCAAACATATATTTATAGGTGTATCATATATGTGCAGTATGTACAAATCTATATCTTTCCCCATATAGTTCGAGTGTAACTAATTTTCTTTCCTAGGTTAATTTTCTTTCCTAGATTAATTTTCTTTCCTAGGTTGTCAGATCTAAGTAGGTATGGGATCTGTATCTGATAAAAAAGAAGCCTAGAAATAGGGAACTGGCTAAAAGCAAACAAATTAATTGACACTAAAAGGAATGTGCTAATCTCTAAATGCGAAAAGAACCAACTGTAATGGTCGAGTAGGGTGCACTGAATTCTTTAACAAGAAGCCTCTTTTTTTTTTGGAATGACCCACTTTTCCTTCCATATCCAGAGGACTGCTGTGTCCTGAGTTCTAGGTACAGGTACAGCTGATAAATGGGTGACAAAAACATCCGGGTGCTACAATCCCAGGCTAAGGCGGCACCCGGGGAGGGCTGACTGTGCAACAAAACTGCAGTCCCTTTAGAGAATTCAGGAAAGATGTCTCATCTTCAAGAAATGTTCTCCAAGCCACAGTGACTGAAACCGGTTAGAGCAGAAGGCAAATCCCCCAAACCTCCTTAAGCCTGTGGTAAATTAATGACAAAAATGTCCTTAGTTGTACCCCTCCCTACATCCATGCCTCTTGTAAGAGAATTTTGCAACCCCCCCACCCCCCCGCAAGAGGTGGAGTCCGTTTCCCCTCCTCTTGAACGTGGGCTACCTTTGTAGCTTGGCTCAATTCTATGCCTGCTTCCACCCTCTCTCAGAATCTTGCCTCCACCCTGGGAACAAACCCAGGCCAATCTGCTGGATGATGCGGGGCCAGGGACCAGTGTGACAGCCGGCCAATCATCAAACGTAGAAGTGGGGCATCCTAGAACATCCGGTCTCCGACTGCCCTGCCAGCTGACCGCTGAGGCGTGGGAGAGCTCGTCAAAGATCAGCGAAGCCGGGGCCAGATGAGCAGAACCACCCCACTGGCGGAGAAGCTGATGAGGAAGGATGAATGGTCATTACCAAAGCCACCGAGCCTTTGAGTGCTATGCTGTATAGCAATATCTAACGAATACAGCTCGTAAATATCAAGATGCCATCACTGAGGGGACGCACCTTGTTCACCTACGTGTGTGTCCCTCTACCTGTAACATGCAGAAGAGTCTCCACAAGTTACTGATGGCCTGACACAGTGTCCCGAAGAGGTAAGCAGTGATAGCCTTCTTCTGGGGAAAGTCCACAGGTCCATAGACACAGTGCTTCTGAGCAGGCTTTTGGCCACCTTGTGGGCACTCACATTCCAGAAGACTTACGGCTCGGCCGAGAGCGCTCCTGCATGTGTCTGTAGTCAATTAACTCGCCTTTTTTTCACTTCATTGAACTTAAAGAGCAGCCAGTCTGTTCAGAAGCCACACACCATGCTCCCTCCTGCCTACAACCACAGCAATAAACCAGACAGCTTTCTGGTTCACTGTAAAAACGCTCTTTATAGGAAGACGACATGGTAACGGTAAAAACACCTAGAGTGAGGCATTCAGAGCCTCATCACGGAGACTTGAGTACACACATGAAACTACCCCAAGTAGATATGAAACCAAAAATAACATTTGAGCCGCCTGAACTCAGTCCACTCTGGAGATAACATGCCTTTTGATGTCGCACTGCATCGTATAGGGAAAAGAGCACTGGATTGGAAGTCAAGTGGTATATTTCTGTCCATGTTCTCCGTGGTGCTGGCGTAACTGGGGCCATGTCTCTGGGATGCTTTAATGCTAGATTACCACTGAGGACCGCTCTGGTCCCATAATTTCATGCTCTCACCGTGCTGTTCCCATTTTTCTGTTTCTCTCTGTGGATGAGTGTACAGAGTTCAACATGATGTCGTGGAAAAACGTCTGCCCCGAGACTCCTGAGTCTTGCCTCTGCCACCAGTGCATGGGGGGACCTGGGGCACGTTCCACCTCTCTGCACATCAGTGTGCCCCACTGTAAAATGGGTCATTCATTTGGACTAAATGATCTCGAAGGTCCTTTCCAGTTTACAGTGCCTGATTTAATACTGTTCCAAGGTTATATGTTTTATGACTTGATTTCTAAAAAGAGGTTCTGACCAAGACGTAGGCATGCAGAGACTGAGCCATGTTCGGGCAGTCATTTCACAGAGCCAGAGGTAAGGCAGTATTTTTGATTTCTGATAAGGAGGACCAGCCGGCTGTTATTTGGGGAAGTACTTCTGTGCCAAGAGAAAGGTTGTCTGCCGCCAAAAACTAAGTGTATTCTATACCATGACAGTTGTGCCACATTTTGTTATGCCCCAGGGTGTTCTGGGAGGCTCAGCATTTACTGTGGATATAAAGTGGCCCAAGAGACACCCCCGAACTAATACTTTCGGGTCAGACCGACCCTCCAGCACAAGGTCCTCCACACAGCCTTAGTCACCCAGAAACAGAGTAGACCTATTTTTAGGACCTCCACACTTCCAAGAAGATAAGACCTAGACATCCCATGATGCAAACTTTGCAAGTTTTTTTTTATGGGGGACTTGGGGAACCCTTGGTGGATATGTCACCAAGGCCTGACTGTATTCACTTGAACTCACAGTATTTCAAAAAGTGGAATGGAAAGTCAGCACCTGACAAGGTAGTAATATAACCATGACATATTGGAAGATACCAGCATGGCCAGACTCTGGAGAAACCCTACCAGACACAAGAGTTGTCTCTGTCCTCTTCCACCCCTTCATCTCCCATGCCAACTCTTTCTTTCAAAACCTTCTCAATCTTCTTACACCTCACGCTGCCTTTGATTGGGCCCCAAATGTATTTTACTATACGGTTGGGTTGCATTCCATGCTGGCTTTGGGATACTTTCTACCCATGTTCTTTAAACAAACAAAAAGCTTCCTTGTTCCTTACCCTGATGAATTTATCTCTACCTTGCTTTGGGTGACTACTGAAGTAATGGATGAATCCCCTTGATGTTAATGAGTTTATGTGTTAGACATAACGTATAATGCCCTAATCCCAAGAGGAGAAATTTAGGACAACTTGCCTCCTGAAGGAATTCATAAAGGATGAGGAAATTAAAAAAAAAAAGTCCAAATACTTTAACATCATCAATTATCAAAGCAATGCAAATTGAAACAACACAGTGCCATTTTTCATCTATCAAATTGACAAAAAAGTTAAGCCTTGATCCTGGTAAGGGTGTCATGTGATACAGAAATTGGAATAATAATTTGGAATTATGTACCAAGAACTTTTAAGTGAAAGTTCACATGCCCTTCGGCTCATTACTCATTCTAGGACTCAGCCCTAAGATCATATCAGAAGTAAGGACAGAGATTGGTATAGTATGTCTTGAATACATTATTTATGACCAAAACCACATATATTTACTATGAAACATATTTCTCGGCAATGGCATTTTACAGAACCATCACAAATTATGTTTTTTGATATTTTGTTAAGAAAAATAACATATCAATCTGTATATATGATATTTTTTCAAATGACCTACTTAAAAAATAGAATGAGGATAAAAATTTTAATAATGATCTTCCTAGATTAATACGTTGGAAGATGGTTTTAATTTTCTTCTTTAACCTTTTATTTGCCCATTTTTAAAAATAATGAGTACAAATTATTCTTTTAATCAGAAATAAATTTCCTTGAAAAATCATAATAAAAGCAAAGAAAGTCTTTAAAGGCCAAGTGCGTCAGATCTTTAAGAGTCAAACAACCTGTTGAAGATCCTTCAATCCCGGGATGTGTGACCTGACTTTCCCGCTCCAATATCCTACACAAGACCATGAGCATGAAAGCAGCTTCCATGACTTGGTAAGGCCGAAGAGAACAGCGGCTCTAAGCAAGGCACCCACCCTCCTCCCTTCCACCCCTCATTGGAAGCAATTAGAGAAAATTAGCTCTCTGCACAAGGAAGCCAACTGCATGGTTGGCCAGCAGGAACCATTGCAGGCTGGAAAGCATGTCCCACAGGCATGTTGAACCACTTATTTAAGGCGGATGGTAAATCTGGCCTAATGAAGACTGCGTACGCCCCTTCTGTTGGCTCTCAGCCAGTCAACTCGTTTAGTCTGGATCTGAGAGAGGAAACAACATGCTCTTCATGTTCAGAGTAGGAAGTCCTGAGTAGCTGTAAGTAAACGGCTTCTTTGGAAACTGACAGAGGGAGAGACAGAGAGAGAGAGAAAGAGAAAACTTACTATCTAGCCAAGGCCCTGGTTTGACATTGGGCAGACTGTCCTTTGTCCACCAGGAGCACAGGTGCACCTTCCTAATGGGGCCCTGTGCCCAGTTATAATCCATCTCAAACTTTGCAAGACTTTGAAAATTCCTATAGCCTTGAGCATCCCTGAACACTAGCAAGTGAAAAGTCACATCGCCAAATTCCTCGTGCACCAGGCTCCGAGAGTGGGGTCGGTTTGCTGGGAGGGAAGTTGTTCACATTAACTTGTACCTTCAAGCCTCAGAATATCCTGAAACCAATACTCATTTACCTAAGCTTTCATATCTGAAAGTGAGGAATTGCATATTTCCTGGTCGTGTGCCCATGTATTCATCTTAAATAATTTTTTTTCACTATGATAAAATACACATAAAAATTATCATTGTAACTATTTTTAAGTGTGCAGTTCAGTGGCATTCAGAACATTCACGTCTTCCTGCAACCATCACCACTCTTCGTCCTCGGAGCTTCTCCATCTTCCCAAACTGAATCATCAAACACACGAAACAATAATTCTGTGTTCTCCCCCACCCCGGCCCCTGGGAACCATCATTCTACTTTGTCTCTATGGATTTACCTATCCTGGTTCCCCACGGAAGTGGAATCATCCAGTATTCACCCTTTGGTGTCTAGCTTATTTTACTTAGCATAATATTTTCAAGTTGAACCCAAATTTTGAACTAACGAAATCTCTAACTTGAATAAGCCGTCATGGAAAGTAATTCTCACGTAGTTCCCGTTTCTTGCGTTTTCCCTTTCAAAGGTCTCCTTTGACCAGTGCTTTCTTTTTTTTTTTTTTTTTTTTTAAGATTTTATTTATTTATTTGAGAGAGTGAAAGAAAGCGAGAGAGAAAGAGAGAGAGAGATCACAAGCAGGGGGGAAGGGAAGAGGGAGAAGCAGACTCCCGGCTGAGTGGGGAGCCTGATGCGGGGCTCCATCCCAGGACCCTGAGATCATGACCTGAGCTGAAGGCAGGTGCTTAACCGACTGCGCCACCCAGGCGCCCCGACCCGTGCTTCCTTCTTGAACAGCCAGAGTCCTATGAACTCTCTCACCGAGTGTGTGTTTACCCTGCCAACGGAAGTAGCAGGCAGAATTTCAATAACCGCTTGGTGGAGATATTGCAGAAGTTTGAATGAGATGAGCTTAAATCTCCCATTCTAGTCTTAAAAACCTTGTGACTGTTACAAATGCTCTTGTTTGTTCATTCACTCATTCATCAGGGGAATGTGTCAGCATTTACTGAGTATCTGCTGCATGGAAATGATGGATGTTGACGCAACGTGGTGACTGCTGACACCGACTTGGCTCCCGACCTCTGCAGTGGAATCAGGAACCTGGGCACTGCCCCGACAGACTCAAGATCAGCTGGCACGGGCGAAAAGACCCAGGGAGGACTGGCAGTTACCCACATGGCTGAGTGGAGATTTTGGCTTCTGGTAGAGGTTCCTCGCTTCTGCTACTCTAGGTATCAGCCAGGAAAACACGACAGGCGCCCATGCCAATCTGGGTGCTGAGGATTCCTCCTGACGACTGGAATTACCTAGAATATAATCTAGAAAGATCAAGGATTTTTGGAATTTGAATAGGAGTGCACCAATTATTCCTGATCAACACTGTGATCTTGGGCACGTCCCTTAAACTTTCTGAGCCTCCATTTTCATCAGGAAAATGGGAACAATAAATATTCACACGACCGAACTCTTGTAGGAATAAAATGAGTTAGTGCATAAAAAGTGACTTGCATGAAACTTGGCACATAGAAGCCATTAAAATGCTAGGGCCTCGTTCAGGGTTTTCCTCCAAGACACCTGTCTTCACAACACACACACAGCTCTGCCGTCGGCCAGCCCTATGCCTGCAGGCGCCACAATCAAGTCGGGGCACCTCCCGGGCGTCTTTAGGATTGCTCTTTGGGGAGAGGGAGAGTCTGCTTCTGAAAGGCCATCATGTTAGTGCGACGGAGAGAATTGCCACTTTATCCATAAGCATAATAAACTGGAAAGTGTAAAAAGAGGTTCAATCCAAAGCAAACACTTGATCCTGGGAGTTGGGAATAAGATCTGAGTATTTCTCTGGCTGGAGGACATAACAGCACAAACGGGGATCTGCCAGTCCCAGGAGCGGGGACTTCAGTGGCCCCTGCTCCGGGGTGGGTGGTGAGGGGCAGGCTGATCCGAGGAGGGGTTCCTCTATCCCCAGGAAGCAGGGTGGAGCCTGGCAGCCCACAGAGAGCCGTTGCTGTCTGGGCAGAATCTACCCGTGAAGGGAGACAGACTGTTCCAGTAAAGGTAAGGGAGTGGCTCTGAGTGGTCTGCAGGGATGTGCCCACACATGGGGTTCTTCCTGACCGAAGCTTACGGGGAGTTCACACATGCCGTAGGCGGAGCGGCAAATGCCGACGGGCTTTCTGAGGACGGCACGGTGTTTGTCTTAAACATCCAAAAATGGAAATTATTTCACTCATTAGAAAGGATGCCCTCAAGACCATGTCGGGAACACGTCTGGATGTTCAGAAGCGAGCATGAGTGGCGAGTGAATTCTGGTTCCTAATGTTAGTTGCTTTAGGGGAGGAGGCCTGAGTTGCATTTCAAACACAGGCCTGACAACGAATTCTTTTTGTTTGGTTTTGTTTTCTTGACTAATTGGGTTTTCTCAGTTGTTCCTGAATATTTTTGGCTTCTAGTTTTTTATTAATTTTTTTTCTGACAATGTAATAGTCAAGTTGTTGTGTCTGAACCATTTTTGTGTATTACAAGATTTGTCCCCCTTCTTGAGAGAAGGGGGAAGGTTCGTAAATTCATTATTCGCAATTATTTAATGCCACGATAAATATTAATCCAGGCCCTCTGAGGTGCAGATTCTTAAGTGGGATAAAACGTGCAAGGATTTTGTCAGGGAAAATGTCTTAAGAGAAAATTGGGAGGGAGTTGGGAAAGGCTGGGAGAGCCTGTGGCCGGAGACCTCAGTCGGACCCCAGCAGAGAGGGAAGGGGAGGCAGGGGGTTAGGCCAAAGTGTCTCAGATGCTGTCCTGTGGAGGCAAGTCTTGGCTAGGGTGTTGGGGAATCCCGGGGCCAAAGCTGGCCTTCAGGGGAACCCCTTTTCTCCCAGGAAGGAGCCAGCCCGAGTATCCCTGTCCCGTGCAGTCACTGGCTGGGAGCAGCTTGTGGGAAGGACAATGGCCCAGTGCAAACTCAGTGACAAAGTCCAGAGCACACATGTAGGACCTTTGGTAGATGACATCTTCTGTAGCTGGAAGTCTTACGGTTACTGGAGTAGGAGGGCTTCTCAAATTTGGCACTACTGACATTTAGGACTAGAGAACTCTTTGCTGTGGGGGCTGTCCTGTGCACGGAGGATGCTTACCCTACCCACGAGCTCCCAGAGCACCTTCTTAAGTCCTGACAATCAAGATATCTACAAATATTGCCAAATGTCCCGTAGGGATCAAAACCACTTCTAGTCGAAAAACACTAGACGAGGGGAAGTTAAGTAAATTTTGGGAAGATTTCTCAGGAATATTATAAAACCAGAGGGAAGGGTAAAATACAAATGTTTTGAATTGTATATAATGATTATTAAGAAAAACAACTCGGCCAGAGCTAGGGAATTCAAAGTGAGCAAGACTCTGCCATTACAATGACCCACCACTGCCTGGATATTAGTTTCTATTCCAAGTGAAGTTTCTTGTCCTGAGATGAACTTATAGTCAAATGTCTCACGCTAAATTTAAAGACACAAAAATGAAGCTGAAAAAATTAAATAGGTACTTTTTAAGTTGACTGTGTCACATCGTCATGCAAGCACACGGCATGCTGGCTTATTTTGGAGAGGGATAAAAATACGTCCCCTGCAGGAGGGCATGTAGATCACAGGGACAGGGTATGGTGACTTCACATTTACTAGTAACACACGCATCGGGAATGGAAATTAAATTCAGGAACGAGGCAGAGGCGATCCCAGAATCGAGCATCTCAGACTTGATTTTCACCAAACATGGAAGAGCCTTAAACCTGCTGGGTCCTGCTGTTCCCCTGAGCGGGGTCCCAGCACAGCTGCGTCTCACTCCACACCGCCGCCCCCAAGCCCCCACACCGTCCTGTTTCCCACACAGCAGTTAGAGCGGTGCCTTCCTCGAAACAAGCCAGACCCTCCTTCCCTTTTATTTAAAAGCTTCCAAGGCTTCCCAGTTCCTCCTAGTAAAGACAGAATTCTTACTGTGGCCGAGAAGGCCTAGGTCCTCGCCACCCAGCCCTTGTCCTGGAGGCGCCCAGCGGCCGCAAGGACATCAGCTGTGAGTATGTTAGAAATTCCACCTCTGGGTCTGCCCCAGACTTACTGAATCAGGGTCAGCACTTGCACAGGCCCCTTGGAGGATTTGTACAAAGAGTGGAGTTGGAGAAGCTCGGTCCTCATGCGCTGGCTGGCAGATACCTCTCTCACCTTCTCTCTCCCGCTCTCCCCTTGCTCCTCTTCCCTAGCTACTTTGGGGCTCTTGGGGACATTCAACCTGCCAGCCTCGATCCAGCCTCAGGCTTCAGCTCTTCCACTTGCTCCCCCCTTCCTTCAGGTGCCTGCTCTAATGTCACCTGGCTCGGAAGGCCTTCCTGACCACTGTAGCTAAGACCCTTCTGAGCCCCCGCCCTGCTCCGCCCAGGTCGCTCCCCCGCCCCCAACCTGCCTTATTTTAATTCAGAGCACTCTTCTCCACGTGCGGTGTTACAGGCTGCTCTATATTCTTACTGTCTGTCTCTAGGGCCACGAGAGCAGGGACTTCGGGTGTATTTTGCTCACTGCTGGATGCCCAGACCCTGGAGCAGCGCTTGCCACACGATAAGCTCTTAATAAATAATCATCAACAGAAAAAGTCACTGAATCCTGCAGTCTCATGGGACAGAACACCTGGGGAGGGAGAAGGCTCCCCAAGAACACAGAGCCTGGGCTGCTTTGATCGCCTCACACTAGCCTGACTGCCTCATCGGATGTGGTGTGACACTCTCTTCAAACTGGCCAGACGTGAACCAGGACCAAAGGCAAGTACCTGGCTGTGGGGTAGACTTTCTGCTCCGCAGAGGATAAGCCAGATCAAGCAGAGGATGTGGGGAACAAAGCACGGGGCTGCCGCTCCCCTGCTGGCACAGGGGTCAATCAGGCTGTGCGTTTCATTTAGACGATGTGTTTTTGGAAAGAGAAATGGCCCACGTTTCCAAAATGTACGTGATTTTTTTTTTTCCAGAGAAAGATTAATCTTTGCTTCTTCTAAAAAGCAACTGTTTATACATTTGCTGGAGGATTTGTCTGGAAAAAAATTAAAATAGGAGAACTTGATTTGACACATCTGGAGCAGATGGGCATGTTTTGTTTGGCTTCCTGTAGCTGTTTAAATTGGGGTTAAGATGGGGAAGAGGGTAAAACTGTCTGAAGACTCAGGTGGCTGGGAGAAGACAAGCATGCAATGTGAAAAGAAAGGAGCAGAATCGAATGTAGCAGTTTGAAGCACTAAAAATCTTTCACTCCCTCGCCCGGTCAAAGCTACGTTTTCAATGTTAATGGGAAAAAGGAAACTAAGGCACCAGGACAAGACTCTGAGCATTTAGGGTTTGAAGAACATTTCATGTGTAAGAACACTTTGCTCCCATCGATTCTTGGGTCGCCTGAAGGCTAAAATAGCAGAGCCTGCAGAAACCACTAGAGAGAAGAAAACCTTCTCCCACCCACTCGATACTCACCTGAACCTCTCAATTTCAATGAAAACTCTTCCCGGGAAGCATGGGTGGGTTGAGGATGCAGCCAGAGACAAGGGGAAGCTTCGAGTGGGGGAGAGACACAGCAGCTGTGAAAGCTTTGGCGCTACATGGAATCGAACGGTATGGAGACGAGCGAGTGTAGGAACCAGCAAGATGCTCTTGGATCCCATGCCCATCTAGTTACTGAGGCACAAAGGGATTCTCTAGTGACCCTTGCCATGGTCTTTATTCATGTTTCCTCGTTTCCTGTCTGCACTGATTTTCTTTTTCTTCCCTTCCCCTTGACCCTCCTACCCACCCCCATTCCCCCACCCCACCTCACCCCTACTTATTTTTCAGCCATATAAACAAATTGTAGGCATTTGCTGTTCAACTGTAAGGGATATTAGTAAGAAAAGAAAACAGACATGAATCCCCTCAGTTCGGGAGGAACACTGCTTAATTTTCACGCACAGGGTTATCAGGAATGGGCGCTGTTCTGTGCACAGATCACTTTGGATAGAAACTGCAGATTACCTTTCACATGTTAGAGAAATGCCAATAGAAACAAGTTTACCAGCTAACAAATCCAGCAGAATTCTGTTAGGAACTTTGAAAAAACATCAGCCGTGGAAGGGTTGCTTGTTCGTTTCTTTCTCATTTCAGGTTTCCAACCTACCACAAACTACTTAAAAAGCAATATTCTCATAATTACCGATTTTTAGGAATAAACTGTAATGATTAGGAATTCCAAATCAATTGACATTGCATCTTTAATTTAAAAAGTGTCTCCAATGATTCTAATGCACCCCCGATTCTTAAATCTCTCAAACCTTGCTTTAATTAAGCACCAACCAAACTACAGCAAGGGTTTCTGCGATTATGCAGGAATGCCTCTGCACCTTAAAATCTGCTTTCCACTTTGTTTTTTAATATCAAATGATTTTTCTGGTAGCAGCAGGTAAGAATAAATAAGTCCTGGTGGTTTACAAATAAAGGTACCTTTCTGCCTTTCTCTGGAAGATATCCTGGCATTGTTTTGTTCCTTTCTGATTGTTTCTGTGCCAGAAAAAATAAGTGCACGTATTCCAAAAGTTAGGAGGGGTTGGGAATCTCATCTCATTTTTAAATTGCTTCCAAACACTTTAAATGATGAGTTTTTGGACTAGAAAAGACAGAAAGAAAAACAAACCTACATCTGCCCCACAACCACAAAGCACATATGCAACTCATAGCAAAGGATGTGTGCATGAATATATGAGAGTGGAATTTGGCCACAACCAAAGGCTGATAACACGCTTAATCAAATGGTTCATCATCCAGCCTCTACACATTTTCTCTCCGGACTTTGGCAAATTTATGGAGAAACGAACGCAAATTCAGCCAACTAATTCTGGACTCTATCAACAGGTTCATTATTTTGTCAATCAAAATGCAACTCTTCAGCCCTCTGAACTTTAAAAAATATTCCTTTCAATTGAAAGTGTGCTTATCAACCTTTTCTCCCACCAAATAATTCGATAAGAGTCCCAATAGGTGAGTCTAGTTTGGACGAAGGAAACACTGAGTTATTTTACTGGGAACCACGAATATATTGGTACAGATCTCTAAGATAACAGTTACCCTGTGAGCCACAGTCCAAAAGGTGTACTGACATTTTGATCAATCATGCATGACCCCCCGGGACACAGAGGCAGGGTGAGCTGTAGGCCAGTTTATGAGGTAGGAGTATGCCTTCCATGAATGCTCATGACCCCTTCTCTGAGCCCCATGCCTGCAGCAACCCAGCACCCCTCTCCAGGTCTACTACAATCTTCTAAACTAAGTGTGTTCTCAGTCATCTCCTTGCACCAACCTCAACGGGAAAGGTACCTGTCTGTGCATCATTCCCTTGGGGTCCTACATTCTGACTCTGGCCAAGGTAACAGATCCTCCCAAAAATGTTACTGGCTAATATCCAGTTAATACGTCCCTATTCCAGGAAGAACTGAAGTTTAACTTTAGAAGCTTGAAAACACAATGCTCCAACTTGCATCAATGAACGGATGAAGTTTCTTGTTGACGTTGACTCTCCAAGGCAGGCTGATGGGAAAAAATAGCCCTTTCTATAATAATGGGGGGGGGGAGCCCCTTAGATAGTGTTTCCTCACTTCTGTGCCCAGTTAATTTTCTAGAAGGAGGCCATGCTGTGTGCATGAAACCTGTTCTGAAAATGCCTGCTGGGCATTGTCTCACTCTCCTAGAACTTAGGTTGGTTTCAGGAAGGAAACATGGATGTAAGCTACAGCACACATAAGACTTACACTGACCAGTTCCCGAACCCAAAGTGGCGTTCAGTCCTTAGGAGCAGACCTAGTGGTGAGTCCACTCAAAGGCCCATAGTCCAGGAGATGTGTCTGCAAGAACATCCGAGCTGTCGACACACGAGGGGAGTGGGGATTCCCGAGGCTCATCCTTGCCAGTGTGAAATTCCAGCAAATCAAGGACCATTTGTCCACATTTAAACAAAAGAATGAAAGACTTGCAATGAGCATAATAACATTCTTTATAGGAGGTTTTATGTGGGAACAAAAGGAGTGTTTTCTCCTAATAAAGAATTTACCCCACTTTTGGGGTTTATGTAGTATTTAGGAACCAGTCCCTTCTCTTCTATATCTGTCCCTCATCTGTGAATCTCCCTATCATTGAGCCATACCCCCAAGACTTCATATTTCCATTTCTTTAATCATGCTTAAATAATTTATTGTGAATCGTGTTTGAAAATGCTTGACGAAGCTACTCGTAACTAGGCAGGGTTTGATATAAAACTTAAATCTCTGCTTTCTCCTTTGCTCTACTTTTCTGACTTCCAGGAAGACTATTTCAGCCTACAGTAGACATATTCATACAATTTCTGGCAACTTTTCTGATTTAGGAAGACCTAGGGCTGGGGCAAGGCTGAAAAGAAAAAGAAAAAAAAAGTGAGGAGAGGTAGAAAGGGAAAAGGTTTAAGTAAAAGGGGCAAAGAAGCTCCAGAAGACATTTGACCTATTTTATATTTCACTAGAACTGGGCTCACCCTCAAATACAAAGACCTGCCATGAGCTTTAACTGAGGAGAACCAGAAGGGAGGTAAAAGAAAAATCGAACCAAAGGTGGTGATGAGAGCCTAGAATATCTTTGACAAGGAACTGGAAAAAAAAAAAAAAAAAAAAGAGAGCAAACAAACTTGTAGCATTTGCAGGCCCTAGCATTTGCCAGTTTCTGTGGTATGAACATTCCCAGCATGACCAACTGAGAATTACTAAAGGGAGGTCACTGGATCTGTGTCAGGAAGAGACACGTGTAATTGGTATGGGCAAGCCAGCTTCAGCCAGCTCTAGCTAACTGCTGAGGACCAAAGGGAAGTGGGCTCTTCATGCTGTGATTGGGAAACCCAAAGAAACAGCCGAGGGCATCTCAAGGCAACACGCTGAAACATCGCTCTATCACCCTGATATTTTAACCAATGTCTGCTTTTTGAAGATGTGATTGTGTATTTCCCTACTTTTGCCTCACAAGTATTTCTGTGAGTTGGTATCGTCTTTAGGTATGGTTATATCCCCTTTTTAAACATCTTTTTTTTTTTTTTCCACGTTAAGTGAAAAAATCCCTGTGATATAAGACTGGGGAGTTGCAAATTAAATATGTAAACTGAGGAACCCATAGGGATGGTGCTTGTATTGCTGGGAACTCCTGATCCCACAGTTTCTCTGCTCAGAGCCTAGGTGGCCCACCTGACCATTTAGACAACGGTTATCCTTTATTTTTATTTCGGATCCTTCATGACGTCACACTGCACACTATCAAGAGAGGAATTCAACAAAATCTATTATGACTTTAAATACACTGGGCATGCAATGCAGATCTGTTAGCACTCCTCCTTACATACAACCTTGTCTTTATTTTACTCTGATGTCCCCACAGTCTATTAAAAGGTTCAGAATCAGGGTGGCTCAGTCAGTTAAGCGTCTGCCTTCGACTCAGGTCATGATCTCAGGGTTCTGGGATGGAGCCCCACATCGGCAGGGAGCCTGCTTCTCCCTCTCCCTCTGTCTGCCACTCCCCCTGCTTGTACTCTCTCTCTCTGTCAAATAAATTAATAAAATCTTTAAAAAAAAGTTCAGAATCAAAGTGGCTCCTAACATCATGGTGAATTTTGTGTTTAATATGAGTATTCATAAAATACTTCCATATTGTTGTATGTGGGTATGCACGTATGAAAACCAGATCTTATATTTCTTTACAAGCTTTAAGGGCCAATAGTTCATGAGAGGTAAAGGTATTCCCTTATATGCACTCTGCATATAAATTACATCCTAATCATTTGGGGTTCACATGTTCCCGAAGCCATTGTCACTCTATTGCTCCTGGTGCAAAAGATGCATTTTGTTGTTAAAAACTTCATTATGAGTAAGAGACATAATAAGAGGTCCTTGGCAAATATTTGTCTTTTGCTTTTCTGCTTAAATTAATCAGTCAATGAATCACTGAATGCCTTGATAGAAAATTTCCTTCTTTCGCTTCCTGTTGGCGTGAAAGACTATGTATGGGATTATGATCCCCCAAGTGAACGCTTTTGCTTTTCCTACTGGAGTTCACTTTAAAAGATGAGAGAGTGGCTTTACCCAGAGAGGGCCTCTCCCCTCCCAGGCGACCTGGTCTCAGAAATCCCAGCACTGAAGTCGTCATGCCCATTGGGTCCTGGCTGTGGGAGACACGAGGCAGTTGCTGTGCCTTCATTATCCCACGTGGCCCTGGAATCTCTATGCCACAGTGAGATACAGTGTGAGACCGCAAGCAGGTCAAAAGCACTGCCTTTAGGGAAACAGCCACCACCAGGCAAGCACTGGCAGGATGTAATGGAAAGCATTCGTATTTCCCAGGTGTTCACAAACTATTCAGAAATAGCACCTGGAGCCTTGATCTACAGTTGCTAGAATTCAGAACTCTTTTACTATCCCTAGCACTGGTCAGCCGATGTAAAAAATAGGACTTTACCCTCCTTCACTTTATTTCCACTCAGTCTTTTTAAGTTCTTTTGAAAATTAATATAGTTATAAGGAGATACAAAATGAGCATTTGACAAGGTCTTTAAAAGACATAGGTGTCTATCACACTGTGCTAATAATGGGCGTATTTAATAAATATGTAGGAGGGGAAGGAAGAAGGGAAAGAAAGAATGGACAGAGAGAGGGAGGAAGAAACAAACTAATATGTGAATTTTTTCTAAGCTTCTCAAGTACATTGGATAATGAATGTGGTTCTTTGAGCTAAGTCCGATTCCAAGCTTTATAGATTATTTTATCAAACTCGTAGTTTAGACTTGTCCTTTAGTCTAATGCCGCCATGTGTTGAGGGATGGGGCTGTGTCTTACCGTACCTCCTTGACACGAACACTTTGGGGCCCTGCACAGAGCTGGTCAGATCACAGACCTCAAAAAGACCCGATGGGTGGATGATTGATCCCTATTACTGCAAACTAAAATCCAAGACAGAATGCGTAGAGAAATTGCAGAAGGAAATGCCTTGTGAAAACTTGAGATAATGTTGAGGATTGATCTCTAAGGGACTACCCCATACAAAGCTTTGTATACTAAAGACATTTTGAATGATCTCCTGTACCATGATCGAATTTAAACAGACACACACACAGACACACACACACACCACAGGAAAAGGATAGGAGTGATCAGCATGTTGAATATACCTTTAATACTCAGAATATGAGTAAATGAAATAAAGCAAATCACACAGTATTCATGGATATCATTAGAAAATAAATCTGTTTGCTACGACTGTAATAGCTGTTGACTTTTTTAGTAAGTATATTAGTTATTTATTGCTGTGTAACAAATTACCACAAATATTGACACTTAAAATAACACATATTAACCATACTACAATTTATGTGGTTTAGGAGTCTGGATAGAGTTTAACGGAGTCCTTTGCTTAGGGTCTCACAAGACTGCCATCAAGGTGTTGGCTAGGACTATGGTCTCATTGGAGACTCAACTGGGGAAGGATCTGCTTCCAAACTCATTCATATTTCTGGCAGAATTCACTTCTTTGTTGGCTCTCAGCTAGAGGCTGCCCTCTCTTCCTGAGGTCACCCACAGTTCCTAGTCATGTGGTATTCCCCAAAATGGCCACTTGTTTCCTCAGAGCTAGCAAGGAAAGGGGAGACTCCGCAAGACATGAACTACAATCTTATGTGACATAATCATGTAATCACAAACACGCAGTCACATATATCTGGTCAACCTTGCTGCATTCTATTGGCAAGAAATGAGTCAAAAGTTCTGCTCCCATTCAGGCAGAGGGAATCACATGAGAGCGTGAACGCCGGGAGTTCAGGATCACAAGGACCATCTTCAAGGTCCACCACAGTGACCCATGATCTTGAATGTCCCCCCCCCCCAGATTGCTCAGAAATAGCCTTCATGTTTTTCTATGAAATTGTTGCGTAAAGAAAAGTGTGACACAAATGAATCGATGAACATCAGCCCCATTTTAGGAGACTAGGAAAAAAATGTCTAGAACTAAAATTATCTGACTTATCGTCCATTAATAGAAGCCAAACAGAACTCAAAACAGAAAGTGTCACAATATATGTCCCTTGCGTAATCCTGGGCAGCTGGGATCCAGGGCATTCTTGACTCCTTATGGTCATGCGTGCCATGAAAGCTTGTACCTGGCCTTCATTTAGAACAAGAAGCTTGGACTAATTTATTTCTACATTCAAAGGGAGTATTGTTTTTATTCTAAATCATGTTTGATATTCCGTGTTCCTCTGAGAAAAGATCGGTCCCTTTGCATTTGATATATGACAGCTCATTTTGAGAGGCACAACTATTTTAACCTGGGGGGAAGCTTGCTTGTTTCAATTGCTTTATCTTCAGTGGAACTAAGGGCACACTTCCTCAGAGAGGAGTGTTTTGGAGCCCTGCTCACCCTGCATTATCTTTTCCAGTGGAATCACAGAATGTGGTTTACAAACTATTGTCTGGGGCACAGCTTTTACATCATAGCGTATATTGTTGAGAAGAATGTCTTTTCAAGAATTGCTATTCTCTCCCTAATTTGGGGCTAAAATGTCATGCTTTGATCGTCTTCAGATCTATAGATATACAATTTTTTTTTTCACAATAAGATCTTATGGAGCTAAATCACTGGCATTTTTGTACCCCTTAGCACTTACCCTTAATGCTTCTTACTGATTTTTATCTACTCAGGCTGACAGTCCTTTCTGTTCTAACAGCGAGCTTCTTCAATGCTTCTCTCCCAAAACTAGGGAAGCCACCTTTCCTTAGGGATTCAAACTAAATCCGTGGGTAGTTTGGGAGAAGAAGAAGTCAGGATAGATCACAATGGGCTTGGTCCTTTCAACAAGTCGAGACTACCTGTTTGATAGTGCATTAACTCTCCCTGGCTCTTGTTTAGGTAAGGGGCACTCTGAGAGCTGAAATGCATCCGCGGGGGTCAAGGAAGTCATTTCCCTTCCCAAAAGCAAGCATTCCCTCTTGCCTCACTGGTCAGATTAATCCTTTTGGTTGTTAGTTTCATATTTCATGAAGGTTTAAAAAGCAAAACCCAAGGATCCTTTTCTACTCCTACCTAGTAGTGCATGCCATAGCTGTCGTGAAACTATCATTACACTTTGTTCAGACTTTCCAACTAAAAGGTCATAGACTTATACAGATATTAATGTTTCCTTTATACTGAGACAGTTTAAATGTACCTTGCTTTTTATTTTAAAAGATCACTGGAGTTACTAAGTGTAGCTTTGATAAATATCACACAGATTAGTCAATGTTCCAGGGCAATTCCAGATGACGGAGGGAAAAAAATCAGTCATGGTCCCATGGTAGTACAGACACTACACTTGTCGACACTCTATCAGCAGAAAGGGTTTGTTCCTTTGACCGCCCAGTTCTTTTTATTCTATGTTTCCCCTAACCTTTTCTTTGCAAACCTGGGCAGCCTTCAAGACCTGTCGATATGACGCTTTCTCCATGAAGTCTTTCTAAATCCCGCCATTCAGACTCCTTCCTTTTCCTGTGATCTTAGAACATTATTTTGGAACCGCTATTAGAACACTCATTTTGTTCTCATTCATAAACATACTTTTCATGTCTTTCCCAGCCAAATTGTAAGTCCAATGACAACAGCTTTCAGCTCATATTCTGTTTACCAAAGTGCATTGCAAATTGTTGACCCTCATTCTCCAAACCAGAAACATGTCTCGGATCTTTTTGTCATGGAATGTCGTGCAGTGTCTTGACAACTGTTTTGAGTATTACCAAAACTAGGTATGTTGGAGATAATCAGGTTTCCTCTCTTGACTTTGCTTACTTGGGAGCTGGATTTACTTCTAGGCTTCCCTCCAGAGTTTCATGGCAACATTTCTGCGTGCTTATCTTACCTCAGGTTTTAATGCTTGCTTGCTTTCTTTTTTTAAATTTAATTCACCTTTCCCCAAGTTAATTCAATGAGTTATAGTAACTTTTTTTTTACTTATGTGTTTTTGACTATTTTAGATCAATTGTGCAACGACATGGAATATTTCAGAATAAACAAACAGATACGCAATAAATGATTATTGAATTTAATTTTTTTATGGGTACCAGACAAAGTCGTCTTATACAGGAGTTACTCTGTGGCTGTGTGAATTTCAGAAAAGTGGTAATTAGTAAAAGATGTCAATCTTTCAAAATAAAAAAATAATCTTTATTACCCATATGAATCTTTTTTTCCCCACGATTGTCCATTATTATTAGAATTACCCAGAGAACAGGAAGGAGAGTGTGGTTCTACTGTTGGCTTTAGATTCCATTGTCTTCTGTGTAAAATGAGGAGGTGTGGCTAAACATCTCTAAGTTCTCCTTCGCTTTTAACGTTAGGGGATTCTTTTTTTTTTTTTTTTAAGATTTTATTTATTTATTTGATAGAGAGAGACAGCGAGAGAGGAACACAAGCAAGGGGAGTGTGAAAGGGAGAAGCAGGCTTCCCGCCAAGCAGGGAGCCCGATGTGGGTCTCGATCCCAGGACCCTGGGATCATGACCTGAGCCAAAGGCAGACGCTTAACAGCTGAGCCACCCAGGCGCCCATGTTAGGGGATTCTTAAAGATCCTTGGCTCTCTACTGCTCTCTGCCTATGTTGACACAGCCCCAGAACATCAGGGAGGAGGTTTGAAAGTTGAAATAAATCTTTCAGGCCCTTAGTTTTCCGTGTTGGTTTAGATTTCTAGACTGATGACGAATTAAGAAAGAGCTGCTTGGAGAATTTGACAGTGCGAAAATGTATTACGCAGCCCACCCAGGATAATTCCAGGATTTTTCTGAAACTCCACAGCCATGTGAGTGTGTGTATGGGGAATTATACAAGAAAAAAAAAGTTACTCTTTCTTCAGCTAATAGAACATAAAAATAGCTCAATGATTTCAAGGGCATTTTCACCATTAATGGTTAGTGACTTCATTTGAAAGCCTTAAAGAAATTATTGAGGAGAAAAACAAAATAAGAGACAGATGGAGAAAAAAAGGATAAAAGGTGGGGGTCAGACAATGGGTGCAGGTTATGGGGCTCACACGGTGAGGATGAAATTCTACCATGACTTCTCTGTTCTCCCAGTGCCCCAAACTTTCCCGAGCCTGACCTCACCTAAGCACGCACATGTCGTCAGAGTACCAGACAGGAAGGCAGTGTTCCATTATGTTTTATACGGAGGCTATGAAGTACTTGCTATCTACTAACTCACCAGCTGTGGAACCGTGAGTAATTTCAAATCTCCCATTACTGTCTGTAACGTGAAGATAGTAACAGTATGTATGGCATTGGGATGTTATAAGGATCAAATGAGATGATGTATTTACCACATACGGTGTCTGTCATTTATTCATTTATTCATCGAACACATATCTACTGAATACCGACTGGGTACCAAGCACTAGTCTACACAGTAAGAATATATTCATGAACAAAACAGATGAAGATTCCTTCCCAGGGAAGCTGCTTTTGTAAGTAGCTGATTAACAGAACCAATGAACAAGTCGTCTGGGGGAGAGAGTTTCATGTGCAAGCTTGATTCTTTAACACGGGACTGGGCGAAGAGAAAGAGTTGGAGAAAATCTGTTGGGAATGACAAGGGCCTCTTCGCTTAGCAAAATGTCTCAAGTTTTGGCATCGGCAGGATTTAGCCAGTACCATTTGGATAAACATGTTCACGCATTTTAACTTCTTTTTTTTTTTTTGTGATTTGAAGAAAAACAATGCATAAACAAAATAAAACAAATTACGACAAAATAGGAAAGTCTCTTCATTTAGAATGTCTAATCCATGGCAAACATATCCCCCACACCCTTTTCGAAGTTGTTCTGTGAAACTTAAGGCAATATACTGCATAACAAGCTTTACAATCAAGGGTGCAGAGTGTAGAGAATAGTTGGTATATTTTGCAGAGCGAATTTTAAAAAATCCACATACATTTTCAAAAGGGAACATGCTTATAGAAGAGATATAAAATGAGGTGTCTGCAGGTGTTTATAGTTCTGTAACAGTAAATCAGCCACAAAACTGCCAGAACTTTATAGAGAATCCTGATAATTTCTACTTCTGCTACTTGTTTTCCCAACTTCAGCACTTCTTTGTTTTTTGTTTTTTTGGTCTCCTTTCTCTCCAAATACAAATAAGTTAGATTTTCTCTACACTCACTATACATCAAAGAACTATTTAATTGGAGGTTATGTTGGAAATTCTTAGTAGGACACCATCCTAACCATACAGGAAACTAAGACAAACACAGGACTTAATATTGTGTATTCCCAATTCTGTGGCATGACAGGTGTTAGGATTACCTCTATTTAGTAAACAGTACTGTATCCTAGCCTCCTACGTGTTAGCTGGTTTATGATCACAGCAATCTTTCATGTTAGTAGCAATAATTATTCTCTGTTATACATAGAGAACAATGGCAAAGAAGTTATACGACTTTGTTACATCTATAAGTGGCAGAACTCGATCTTGAACCCAAGATCTCTGTGGCTCCAAAGCCCAGGTTCATGGAAGATATTGTATTCAAGTAAGGCTGAGAGCAGTATGGGCCTAGGGGCATGAAGCCCACTGTAGTCAAGATAGGCTTAGACATATTGGCCGGTGAGGGATGCCTGGTTGGCTCAGTTGGTTAAGCGTCTTCCTTTGGCTCAGGTCATGATCCCAGGGTCCTGGGATTGAGTTCTACATCCGGCTCCTTGCTCAGTGGGGAGTCTGCTCGCCTTCTGCCTGCCACTCCCCCTGCTTGTGTGCTCTCTCTCTCTCTCTCTCTGACAAATAAATAAAATCTTAAGAAAAAGAAAAAGAAAGAAAGAAAGAAAGAAAGAAAGAAAGAAAGAAAGAAAGAAAGAAAGAAATAAATACTGGCAGGGGAAATAATATTCTGCAAGGGAGAGCTATTTAAAAAAAACATGTAACATTCATCACAAATTATTACGTGCGTCTATTCATACTAAGATATATGTCCCAAATTAGGGAATATAAAATGGGGAGTCTGTTTTAGCTTCTGAAATGGAAATATCGAAGGTAATCTTTTCTGGCCCTAATGGCCCGATACTGAGGGAGTTGTAAAAGCAGATTCTTGTCCTTACCCCCTAGAGATTCCAGTTCAATAAATCTTCGATGGGGTACAGGCACGTGTATTTTACAAACAGTCCTCAGATGAAACTGGTACAGTCAGAGTTGAATAGCAAAAGTTTGAGGGTATCATAGGTATATAACATCCTATGATAACCTCTGCCACTTCATCAGTAGTGTCTGTCTAAAAGGCAAGAAAGAAAAAACTCCATGTTGAACAAGCAGCCCTTCTATTTGCATTATTAAACACACACACACACACACACACACACACACACACACACACACGGTGATATGAGTGTAGGTAGAGGTCTTGTTTTCAGCATCATTTAAAAACATCGTAGCAATGCAATAGGCTATCTGGGAATAGAAAAAGGACAACAGTGGGAAAACTAGTAAAATATGAATAAAATCTGAATTGTAGTTGATAATTCTATCAGTGTTGGTTTTCCAGTTTCGACAAATGTACCCTGCTTACGTACATTTTTAACATTAGGAGAAGCTGGGAATATTAGGGCGAAGGGTATATGAGAACTTTGTACCGGCTTTGCAACTTTAATGCAAATCTAAGATCATTCTAAAATAAACAGTATTTTTGTTTTGAAACCATCATATCCAGGTACAGAACTCTTGAAGTGTTATTTCTACTTCCTGGGTTATGCAGTGTACCCTAGGATAGCCAATAGTATTAAGGTTCTCTCTCCCATAGTCTAAACTGTAAGTGGCAATGGGGAAGGCAGAGAAGAGAGAAAATGAAGGTCAGGAGGGGCAGAAAGATCAAGACCATGGACGGTGAGCAGAATCTGGGAGAGGCCGGTCCATGTAAGGTGCCGGGGATCACATAAAGCTTCCCTGAATCACAGAGAGGAGGCTGATCCTTTGAGAGATTTCCCTTTGCTGCCTGTTCTACATTGTGCAGTGACAAATGGTTGAATGATTTTGGCATTTAGCAAAAGATCAGAGGGCAGGGCCCTGGCAGGACTTGGGGAATCAAGATCTGGTGGTTCTTGAGAAAGGTCCTAACTGAGTAAAGTAGGTACTTAATGCCAGTGTGAATTAACTTCAGAAATTAAGAGGGGCTCATCTACAGCGCGTTAGAAAAGGAAAACTGGGCACAAGAGGAAAAAAAAAAAGGAACCTGTCAGAACAAAAGAACTGAGGATTAAAACATAGGGTGTCTTTGGCACAGCCAGGTACTTTCTCCAAAGTTGCATATTTCTTCTGTGACCATTTGTTAAGTGAGTGAAATCAACTTGCGTGACTACATAGGGTTTCAAAATTGTCTAGGCTGTCACCTTTGGTTTTTCCTAAGGACTTCTGTCTCAGAGAGATTTCCTTCTTCCCACCCCACGCTTTTCACTTGTGAGCTTCTCTCCCGATGCAGCTTTCATAATAGAAGCACCAGGGGGAGGATATCTAGGTACTTTGGCAATCCCATTTCCATCTGAACAAGTTCAGGCAGTGGAAGGTTACACACCCAGGTTTGGGGGTGTGTATGACAACGGTGTCCCGGTATCACTCATTTTATCAAGTTGGGGCAGAGAAGCTCCAAGGAGTATGACATGCGTTACAACATGTTGGAGCGTATGAACCATTTAATTACCCAGTTCAAGATTCAGTTGACAGCCAAGCCCCAGAACTTATAAAATAGAAGGGAAAGAGAAAGAAATGAATGAAATACAATTCTTGTTTCAAGTTCATTACAAGAAGTTGATGAGGGAAAGAGAAATGCGTGAAAAAAAAAAAGCCCTCACCAAAATCCACATAAGTTGTTTGGAATGTGATTATACAAACTAGAACAATAGTAAAACCCACAAGCTTTTACCTTTGACAAAAATGGGAGTTTATGAATAACAAAAGTTGAATTAGTTTACCTTCCCTAATCTGTATTTCCCTAATGTTCAGACACTTACTATTCGGTAGTCCTGCTCCGACAAAATAAATAAATAAATAAATAAATAAACTCGGGGCTCCTGGGTGGCACAGCGGTTAAGCGTCTGCCTTTGGCTCAGGGCGTGATCCCGGCGGCGTTATGGGATCGAGCCCCACATCAGGCTCCTCCGCTGTGAGCCTGCTTCTTCCTCTCCCACTCCCCCTGCTTATGTTCCCTCTCTCTCGCTGGCTGTCTCTATCTCTGCCGAATAAATAAATAAAATCTTTAAAAAAAAATAACTTGATTTCTTTTTTTTGAGGGGGTTAACTATGTGCCTGTCTTTTAACTACAAAAGCCTATGTGGTTTTTCTCATTTGGTGGTTTTAACAAGGAAGGTGAGCCCCAGGTCAGAGTATCTGCATTACCCACATCTGGATTTGGGAGAAAGATCGTGGAGCTCTACCAAACCTGTAACCCAGAGCCAACTGCAAATGGATACTAATATTACCTATCTGAAGTTTGCTTCTCTCCAGAGATAGTGAAACACAGTGATTAAGAGGCTGGACTCTGGAGCCACATGGCCAGGGTCTGATTGTAAGCCCCACCACTTAATAGCTGTGTATTCTCACTTTGTACCTTTTACACTCAGTTTTCTCATCTGTAAAATGGAGATAGTCATTCTTATTTTGTAGGGTTGTATTAAATGAGTTCGTAGATGACATATGAGTTCGTCAAGTCCACGCAATGTTTCCTGGCACATAAGTACTATGTAAGGACTAGCTATTACCCTCATTATCATTCACTGCAAGAGGGTCGATTACTTTACTTTCCCTTCCAACTCTGAAATATTAGTTCAGAACAGGAGTGGAGGAGAGATGATGGACAAGGAGACTAGTCAAATCCTCCCCTTGCCCGCGTGCAGAAATGCCCAAGGAAAACCATAGAGGGCAAATGTGCATAATTGAAGGTTAAAATTTGGTTTTCTGTCCTAAAATGGAGTTTCTCCAGGCCTCAGCACCGTCATCAATTTGATTCTTGGGTTTCTCATTCTGTTTATACGTGTCCTATATTGGGAATTATAAACCGGACCAGAGTTTTCAACACGTCTTGGACTATAGCTATTAAATCATTCTTTCGGATCACACACTACATGAAATATGGTTATATCTAACACATGGTCATAGTTTTTTGCCTTAAACAGGGGGCCAAAAATTATTAAACTAATCTTTCTTCTAAATGATCCTAAACATTACTATTTTTTTATATGGTGGATTTCAGAGCTTGCCATTGATTTTCAAATCACTTTTAGAAGGGAGACGGGAGACTCTGAGTCAATGGGGGTCTTTCAGGAGGTGGGTTTTCCTGTCTTCTTTTTGTATAGTTGGGGTCAGGTGTGAATTGTCATCTCATGGAAGGTGGGAGTGAAAATCAAGGGCTATCTAGTTTATTTAAGACTTTCAGATATCATGAGACGATAAAATAATAATTAAAAAAATTAAGGACTGACATCAAGTTGCCAAATTTATTTTTGAAATGAAAACTATCGCTTTTCATAAAAGAATATTTTAACACTTTATATATGACATACACATACCACACATATTTATATATAAAATATAATATAATAATACGTGTGGTATGTGTATATACAAACATTCTCAGAGGGATCCTGTCAAGAATTAGAATATGAGAAGCAGTAGGTAGTGCTGGGTAGATGGCGGAGTAGGAGAACCCTGAGCTCACCCCGTTCCGCACTGACAACTAGATATCACTCACTTCCAAGTCAATAAACTGGAGAGCGATCCCAAAACTGGCAGAACAAACTCCACAACTAAATGTAGAGAAGAAGCCTCATAGGAGGGGTTAGGAAGGTCAGACACAGGGGTCGGGAGCTGCCTACAGAAGGGCGGGACCTGCAGACACAGAGAGGGGACAGCACCAGGAAGCCCACAGAGGGAAACAAATCCCCATAACTTCTGGCCTTGAAAACCAGAGGGGCCAAATTCCGGAAGTTTGTATAACCAGCAGGACTTAGAGGCTATGGCTTTGAAAGTCTGAGGTCTCAGCACTGGCCAAGTAGGAAGGGCAAGTGATAGCTGGGTCCTCACCCTTAAAGAGATAACAGCCCAAGGAGAGCCAACATAAGAGCAACCACTTGCACAATGAGAGGGAGATCTGATTTGGAGAGTGTTGGGGGACTTCGCTGGGAACAGAGGACCTGGAGGCTGCCATTTTCCTCTCCCCTCGCCCCCCCCCCCCCCTGTATAAATACAGAGCCATCTACTGGAGGTGGCACTGCAGGGACACTTGCTACTTAACCTGCTAGCAGTGCACCCCACTCACAAGTTCTCCTGAGGACTTGCCCACTTGAAGCCTATGGACCTTGCCCTGGGCTCAACACAACTTTTGTTAACACTGCACGTGAGCCCCATCCATCATCTACCTCCGTGTGCCATGCCCCCATGGAGACCCCACTTTAGGGGACCTGGCCTAGGACTAGTGGCTCAGTGCAAATTTGGCTAACACCCCACCCATCCCACCCCGCTAATGAGTGCACAGATGTCATGTGCCCCAGCAGCCACACTCCATGCTCAGTTGCCTTGGGCACACGCACTGTGCACCCCTGACAACTCTGCTCCCCTCCCCTGAAGCCCAGCTGCCACCACCGTACTTCAGAGGAGCTGGCCCAGGACTAGGGGCTCAGTGCACATTTTGATAATGTCATGTGCTCATTGTGCCCAGCTGCCATCCAGACACTGACACATGGTCCCTGCAGCCACCCCCCCCCACCCCCGGCAGCCACTAGGCTGTCGAGGATCTAGCCTACAAGTGGCTCAGTGCAAATTTTGCTAACACTACTGCCCTGCCCCTAAGCCCTCCTGCTGCCACACCCCCTCAGAGCTGGCCTGCCTAGAACTCACTCACATCACAGAGAGTAAGCACAGCCCAGAACAGGCAAAGAGTCAGGGCAGACATCTAGACTGAAAGGAAAAAAAACTCAGCTATAATAGCAGGACACAAGCAACACACACAGGAGACCCCCCTGGAGTACCAGGTTCTGCTGAACGGGAGACATTGAGCTGCAAGGCATGATAGGACCTTTTCTCCATAAAGCTACTACGTTTAAGAGCAGAAGATGTAGCTGACTTTCCTAACACACAGAAACAGACACAGAGAGGTAGACAAAATGAGGACACAGAGAAATATGTTCTAAATGAAAGACATAACAAAATCACAGCAGGAGATCTAAACAAAAAAGAAATAAGTAATATGCCTGATAAAGAATTTAAAGAACTAATCATAAAGATACTCACTGGACTTCAGAAAAGGGTGGATGACATCAGTGAGACTCTTGACAGAGATAAAAAATAACATACCAAAGATGAAGAACTCAATAAATGAAATTAAAAATACAACAGATGAACTAAATAGTAGGCTATAGGGGCAGAGGAACATATCAATGACCTAGAGGATAAAGTAATGGAAACCAATCAAGCTGAACAGGTGAGAGACAAATACTGTACAGTGAGAATGCACTTAGGGAACTCACTGACTCCATCAAGCATGATAACATTTGGACTATAGGGAACTCAGAAGGAGAAGAGAGAGAAGGGGGACAGAAAATGTAACTGAAGAAATAATAGCTGAAAACTTCCCAAATCTGGGGAGGGAAACAGAAATCCAGACTCAGGAGGCACAGAAATCCTTCAACAATTCAAACCACAGACGTCCACACTGAGACACATAGTAATGAAAGTGGCAAAAAAAAAAAAATATATATAGTGATAAAGAAAGAATTTTTAAGGTTGCAAGAGAAAAGAAGACAGTTACATACAAAGGAAACCCCATAAGGCTATCAGCTGATTTCTCAACAGAAACTTTGCAGTCCAGAAGAGAGTGTCATGATGTATTCAAAGTGCTAAAAGGAAAACTGTCTGTAGCCAAGAATACTCTACCCAGTAAGGCTATTATTCAAAATAGAAGGAGAGCTAGAGAGTTTCCCAGACAAACAAAAGTTAAAAGAACTCATGACCACTACACCAGCTCTACCAGAATTGTTAAGGGGGACTCTGTGAGTGGAAGACAAAAGCCAGAAGTAAGAATAAGAAAAATGGGAAGCACAAAATAAAAGGATGTAAAAAATGATACCAAATATCTGAAACATGAAGGGGAGAGGAGTAAAGAATAAGTTAAAAAATAAGTGACCCTAAGCTTAATATAGACTGATACAAGCAGAAGATGTTATGTATAAACCAAATGGTAGCCCAAATCAAAAAATAGTAACAGATATGCAAAAAATAAAGAACACGGAACCCAAGTATGTCATTCAAGAAAATCAGCAAACCATGAAACAGAGAAGGAAGAGCAGAGAAAAACTACAAAAACAACCACAAAGCAAGTAACAAAATGGCAATAAGTACATACTTATCAATAATTACCTTGAATGTAAATGGACTAAATGCTCCAATCAAAAGACATAGGGTGACATAATGGATAAAAAAATAACAAGACCTGTCTATATGCTGCCTACAAGAGATTCATTTCAGTTGTAGAGACACCTGCAGATTGAAAGTGAGGGGTGGAGAAATATTTATCAGGCAAATGGATGTCACGAGAAAGCCAGAGTAGTAATACTTATATCAGACAAAACAGATCTTAAAACAAAGTCTTTAACAAGAGACAAAGAAGGACATTATATCATAATAAAGGGGACAACCCAACAAGAAGATCGGACAATTGTAAATATTTGTGCATCCAACATGGGAGCACCCAAATACATAAAACGGTTAATAACAAACATAAGGGAACAAACAGATAGTACTATAAAAACAGCAGGGGACTTTAACACCCCAGTTACATTGATGGACACATCAACTAAACAGAAAATAAAGAAGGAAACAGTGGTTTTGAATGATATGTTGGACCAGATGGATTTAACAGATATATTCAGAACACTCCATCCTAAAACAGCAGAATACACATTCCTTTCAAGGGCACATGGAACATTCTCCAGAAGAGATCACATAAGCCACAGAACAGGCCTCAACAAATTCAAAAAGACTGAAGTCGTACCATGCATTTCTTCTGACCACAATGCTATGAAATTAGAAATCAACCAAAAGGAAAAATCTGGAAAGACCACAAATACATGGAGGTTAAATAGCATGCTACTCAATAATGAAAAGGTCAAACAAGAAATCAAAAAGTACATGGAAACAAATGAAAATGAAAACACAACAGTCTAAAACCTGTTGGAGGCAGCAAAAGAGAGTCTAAGATGGATGTTTATAGCAGTACAGGCCTACCTCAGTAGCAAGAGAAATCTCAGATAAACAGCCTAACTTTACACCTACAGGAGCCAAAAAAAAAAAAAAAAAAAAAAACCCAAACCCCACAAAACCTCAAAAAAACCTCCAAAAAACCAAAAAGAACCCTAAACCAGCAGAAGGAAGAAAATAATCAAGATTAGAGCAGAAATAAGTGATACAGAAACAAAACAAAACAAAACCAAATAAACCTCCCAAAGCCAGAACAGATCAATGAAAGCAGGAGCTGGTTCTTTGAAAAGATCAACAAAATTGATAAACCCCTAGCCAGACTCATCAAAGAGAGAGAGAGAGAAGGAGAGAGAGAGAGAGAGAGAGAGAGAGAAAGGACTCAAATAAACAAAATCACCAATGAAAGAGGAGAAATAACCAACACCACAGAGATACAAACAACTGTAAGAGACTATTATGAAAAATAAATGCCAACAAATTAGACAATCTAGAAGAAATGGATAAATTCCTAGAAGCATATAAACTACCAAAACTAAAACAGGAAGAAATAGAAAATTTGATAAACCAATTACCAGCGAGGAGTTTGAATCAGTCATCAAAAAACACCCAGCAAACAAAAATCCAGGACCAGATGGTTTCACAGGCAAATTCTACCAAACATTTAAAGAAAAGTCAGTACCTATTCTACTCAAACTATTCCAAAAATAGAAGAAGGAAAACTTCCAATTTAATTTTGCGAGGCAAGTATCACCCCGATACCAAAACCACATAAAGACACCACATAAAAGGAGAATATGTAGGAGAATTACAGGCCAATAGCTATGCTGAACATATGTATGAACAAAATGCTAGCAAACAGAATCTTATGATACATTAAAAAAATCATTAACCACAATCAAGTGGGATTTATTCTGGGGATTCAAGAGTGGTTCAATATTTGCAAATCAATCAATGTGATACCTCACATCAATAAAAAAAAGGATAAAAACCATATGATCCTTTCAATAGATGCAGAAAAAACCTTTCACAAAGTACAACCTCCATTCATGGTAAAAACCCTCAACGAAGTAGGTTTAGAGGGACCATGCCTCAACATAATAAAGGCCATATAAGAAAAACCCACAGTGAACATCATACTCAGTGGGGAAAAACTGAAAGCTTTCCCCCTGAGGTCAGGAACAAGACAAGGACGCCCACTGTCACCACTTTTATTCAACATAGTACTGGAGTCTTAGCCACAGCAATCAGACAACAGAAAGAAAAACAGGAATCCAACTTTCATTTTTTGCAGATGACATGATACTATATATAGAAAACCCTAAATACTCCACCAAAAAACTGCTAAAACCGATAAATGAATTCGGTAAAGTCATAGAATCAATGTGCAGAAATCTGTTGCATTTCCTTACACTAACAACGAAGCAGCAGAAAGAGAAAGTACGAAAAACCATCCCATTTACAGTTGCACCCAAAATGATAAGATGACTAGGACTAAACTTAACCAAAGAGGTGAAAGACCTATACTCCGAAAACTATAAACATTCATGAAAAAAGTAGAAGATGACACAAAGAAATGGAAAGACATCAATGAGCATTTTAGCAAACACGCTTAAAATGTCCATACTACCCAAAGCAATCTACAGATTTAATGTAATCCCTATCAAAATACCAACAGCATTTTTCATAGAACTAGAACAAAAAATTTTAAAATTTATATAGAACTGCAAAAGACCGTGAATAGCCAAAGCAATTTTGAAAAACAAATAAGGAATCACAATTCCAGACTTCAAGTTCTGTTACAAAGCTGTAGTAATCAAGACACTACGGCAAAATAGACACATAGATCAATAGAACAGAATAGAAAACTCAGAAATAAACCCACAATTATATGGTCAATTAATCTTTGACAAAGCAGGAAAGCACATGCAATGGGAAATAGTCTCTTCAACAAATGATGTTGGGAAAATTGGTCAACTACATGTAAACGAAGGAAACTAGACCACTTTCCTATACCATGCACGGAAATAAACTCAAAATGGATTAAAGACCTAAATGTGAGACCCCAAACCATAAAAATCCTAGAAGAGAGCGCAGGCAGTAATGTCTCTGACATTAGGCTGTAGAAACATTTTTTTAGGTATGTCTCCTAAGGCAAGAGAAATAAAAGCAAAAATCAACTATTGGGATTACATCAAAATCAAAAGCTTTTGGACAGTAAAGGAAACAACAAAACTAAAAGGCAACATACTGAATAGGAGATGATATTTGCAAATGACCTATCTGATAAAGGATTAATATCTAAGATACAACTCAACACCCCCAGAAAACAATAATCTAATCAAAAATGGGCAGAAGACACGAACAGACATTTCTTCAAGAGACATCCAGGTGGCCAGCACACACATGAAAAGATGCTCAACATCACTCATCATCAGGGAAATGCAAATCAAAACTACAATGAGCTCTCACCTCACACCTGTCGCAATGGCTAAAATTAAAAACTCAAGAAACAAGTGTTGGAGAGGATGTGGAGAAAAAGGAACCCTCTTGCACTACTGGTGGGAATGCAAACTGCTGCATTCACTGTGGAAAACAGTATGGAATTTCCTCAAAAAATCAAAAAGAGAAGTATCTTATGATCCAGTAATTCCACTACTGAGTATTTACCTAAGAATACAAAAACACTAGCTCGAAGGGATACATGTACCCTTATTGTTCACAGCAGCACTATTTACGATAGCCAAATTATGGGAGCAGTCCCAGTGTCCATTGATAGATGAATGGATAAAGAAGATAGATGAATGGATAAAGAAGATACACACACACACACACACACACACACACACACACACACACACACACTACAACAAACATTCATGATACAAGCTCTCAACAAAGTAGGTTTAGAGGAAACATATCCCAACATAATAAAGGCTATATATGAATAAATCTACCTGAGTCCTGTGCTTCTGTAAAACACCAATGATTAAGAAATCTCTCAAGCTTTTGTGCTCTGGCAAGTTACTAAGTGCAAAGGACTTGTCTGCCCTCACATACTGAGAGAAGACCCATTTCCAGCCTTCTTCATGACTCCCATAGGACTTGTGAGGACTTCCTTGTGTACCAGGCTCGATGAAACCCCAGGCCCCCTTCCTTTTCTTCAAGGCATTAACCGTTAATTAGTATTTTCCCTATTGCAATAGTTTGAATAAACGATGTCCTTAACTGGCTGGTGTATCTTGTCCGTTTGGTGCCATGACTTGGTTCGTGGTTCTTGCACTCAGATCCTTGTTTATTCCAGCCACGTAATGAGGCCTCTTGAGACCCACTGGGCTTCATTCCTGATCCAGGGACCCAGTAGTGAGTCAAATTCTCGGTCCTGTGATATGGACTCTTGTCCATTGGTGGCAATGGCAAGGATTTGGTTTTACTCCTTTTGAGGACTTGTTTTCTGGTGCTAGCTTCTTTTAATTGTGTGGTCTGGCCATAAAAGGACTAATGATTTATAAAGATCTTACCTCTCTTAGGTGAAAGCTCACAGAGAATTTGGTCGGTTACACTTTTCTGTTTGTCTATTTTGTCTGTTTTGAGCTCAAATCAATTAAGATTCATACTCATGGGGAAGCAAGCAGCTCTTTGACATGGACCAGTGACTTTTGTAATTCTGTGTTTACTCTCCACCCATGGCTTAAATTTTAGAATTGAAACTAAACTCTCTTTCTTTGTTTGCATGTCTATGTCTGTAATTCAGAAAGGATTTCACCTCTCATTGCCTGAGTATGTTACATTTCCCTGTCTCGGACCGCATTACCAAATTAGATTGTAGAATCTCTTAAAGAAGTTCTCTTCTAATTGCTTTAGAAATAATCATTTATGTAAAGTGAATATTTCTAAAATTTCTAGAGACGAAGAAATTTGATACTAAACTGAGTTACTTACTCAATACTGAGTTAATTAGGGGATGTCCATTGGCTGTCTAGATCATTTCTAAGTAAGACTGAACACTGAAATATTGACCACTAGGCATAATTTTCAGTGTATATGCCTACCCGCTTTCATTTTTATGTATTACACAGGCTAGATATATGCGGGTCCGTTAATATGTTCCCTTTTTGCCATTTTGTAAAGTTGTACTATCGGGATATGAATAGTTACTAAAAGTTGTGAGACACGGATTCCTGAGCTCTGCTAGGCTGTTAAAAATGCTGGTGTATCACAGAAAGTTGACAATTATCCAGCTCCATTATTCCTCCGTGAAATGAAAGTTACTGTGTTTAAAATTATAATCAATTTATGAATGAGACTCTACAAGGATCAATAGTGGGAAAGCAGTTCCATTTTGTATGCAAGATAGCAGGATGTGTTTTTGTTAAGGAAAAAAAAGAATAACTATCCTGAAGTTATCCTAAAGTTAAATGGCCAGTTGTTAGCATGCAGGACAAAACTGGAATGGACGCAGAAAGTTGTAGAAAGCCTGCAGAAAAGGAACTTCTTTGCCGTAGTCAAAGCTGGTCAGGGTTTGATGGATTCATTTATATGCTTTATATTCATTTATATGCTTTTATAAAGAGAAATGAAACTTCTTAAGTGGTATATTTTTCTTCCTGCCTGCCTGTTGCAGAATTCAGGAACTCTCTGGAATATTCTTATTTTCCTGACAATACAGTTATTTGCATAGGTTCAATATAAACCTACTTTCCTTGTTAGCAGGGCATATTGGAAACATTAGGCATGCAACCATGGTCTTGCCTGAAATGTTTATTTGAGAAGATATTCCTTTAATCAGATATGACCAGGTACTTTGAAAGAACAAGGGTGACTTTATGGAACCATGTTAATGACCATATCCTCACTTACAGGGTTCCTAGCCTTACAGGTGAATGTGGAAGGTCACTTCTTGGCAGACTCAGAAAACTTGGGATATTTGGGGGATCTCCAGAAGAGAGGAGTTCACCCAAATTTATAGATACTACAGGCGAAATCTGTTGGTGAGTTCTTAGTTTCCTAGCCTCAAGAGGTTTATAAAAATCCAATCTGAGATTCCTTATACAAACTTCCAGAAAGGCAAATACAAGAAGCCCTAATGTGGAAATTATTATTCTTGCTGCACATCTGTAAATAGCCAGGCCAAATCAGATATTACCAGCCTCATTTTGTGATCAAGAATAATTGTTGAGAATATCTTTGATCAAAAGAGAGGTGACTGTAGATAGAAATTTTTATTTCAGTAGAAACTATAGCACACCCTTCCAGTTTATCAGGTTGTAGACATATTTGTTGTCTTTGAACTACTTTGTACCTTTTATAAATTGCAGGTCACCGATGGGTATGCAAACTCTGACTTGTCTGGAAAGATTTAAATAACTTCCTTCCCCTCTGTGCAAAAACCAGTTTTGGTACTTATATATAAACTGGCCTGGATTCTGCTAATTTGACCAGATTATCTATCTACCAAATTTGTAAATCATCCCATTCCATTACCTTCAGTATCTGGCCACAACCCTCCAAACTAACATTTCCAATTTTTCTCCCCTTCCTTGACTCAGCATCACTGAGAAGAACTAAAACGAAATTCCTATTGGGATTCTAAGTTGCCTGGTAGCTGGTGCTTTTCTCTAAGATCTGAAGGATCTTGGAAGCTGAAGTTCAACGGATAAGAGCATTGAAGGACTCACAACTCTAATAGATCATGCATTGAGTGGGTTTCCCGCACGACGAGCCACTGCCTGGGCCACTAGCAAAGTCTGGTGAAAAGCTCAGGTCATACATTCTCCTATATAGCGTGAAGCAAGACTAGGCAACATCACGGAGAGCACGGACATCCTAGCTTCAAGAAACTCAATGAAGGGTGCTGGATAACTCTGTGTAACTGAAAGATTTTCCTCCACCAGCTTCTTGGAATCCACTGGACTGGCGCTGTCAGTGTTCAACTCCTGTCTCTTCACCTTAATATAACCTTTGACATTAATATTTCTTTTTAAGATTTTATTTATTTGGAAGAGAGCAAGAGAGAACGAACAAGAGCTGGAGGGAGGGGCAGAGGCAGAGGGAGAAGCAGATTTCTCCCTGAGCAGGGAGCCCACAGAGGGGCTCGATCCCAGGACCCTGAGATCACAACCTGAGCTTAGGGCAGACACCTAGCTGACTGAGCCACCCAGGCGCCCCTGATATCTATCTATCTTGCTTTTTTCTTCCCTTCCCTTCCCTTCTCTTTCTTTTCTCTTTTCTTTTCTTCTTCTCTTTTCCTTTCTTTTTCAAATATCTCTTTTTTAAGGAGCCCGATCTTCAGGACTCTGAAACAACGGACTTTTTACCACCTCCCAACACAGTGATTTTACAGGGACTATTCCAACAAGAATTTTCAAGAGACTATTTATTGACCCTTTTTAGCCTCACTCAAGAGGTTTATGAGGGTCACCTCTGAATTGTTGAGGATTGAATGATATTCATTTATCTTGAACAAAAGGAGGAACTGACAATGTGGAACATTACCTAATTCTCTTGCTCCTGGAAAACAGAAGCGGTTAAATGTCCCCCCCCCCAAACCTTTTGTTCTCTAATATCTATAAGAATACTAGAATATCTCCAAATCCCCTTCCTTTTATTTGAGGCACTCCTCATTGACTGCAATAACCCAAATAAAAGAGTCTCCTTGATCACCCGGTGCACGTTTACTTGGACAGTGCCATCCCACTTCTTAAATTTAGTTTCTGCTTTGGACCATTTCCTAGAAACAACTAGTTTATGTAACTTTTGACCGGTTTTGTCTTATACCAAGACTCCATATTTAGACTTTGGAGTAACAAATTTCTAAAAATAGACACACAGAGCCGACTCCCCCTTCCCCTCAAAGTTCCCACAGAATGATCTGAACACGACTTGTTGCAGGGACCCTGCCAACAAGTGGATTATGAAGAGAGCAAATCCGTGTTTTCTTACGAGTTTTATGTATCTCATAAAAAGAGTTGGTGATATATGAAGAAAACAACAACACGTCTGTTGGGCATGAGGATCAAATAAACCTGACTGTGTAACACTGCCAATGAGATTCAGATCTCCTTAAAGTCCCGCAGCAGAAGGCCATGCAGTATATTTCCTCACTTAGTCAGCTCTGGCTGCTCTAACAGAATACCATTGATTGGGCGGCTTAAATAGCACACATTTACTTCTCACATTTCTGGAGGCTGACAAGTCCAACATCAAGGTGCCAACAGATTCCCTCTCTGGTGACAGCCCACTTCCTGGTTTGCAGATGGCTACCTCCTTGCTGTATCCTCACACGCTGTGGGGAGAGAGGGCTTTGGTATCCACCTCTTCTCATAAGGGCACAAATTGCGTCATGGGGGCTCTACCCTCCATGGGCTTCAACATGTGAATGTTAGGGAGATGCAAACATTCAGTCCATGGCATTGCCTGTGAAGTAAGGTTCAAATCTCAGCCTGACCACTTACTCTATGGATGTTATGGTTGAATTCTGTCCCCTGATAAAAGATATGTTAGAGTCCTAACCCCCAGCATCTCAGACCATGTTCTTCCTTGGAGATAGTTTCTCTTCAGAGGTAATCAAGTTAAAATGATTTCCTTAGGGTGGGTCCTAATCCAAGATGGCTGGTGTCCTTTGCAAAAGGGGAAATCTGGACACAGAGACAGAATGTATATAGGAAAGACAATACAAAGAGGTACAGAGAGAAGAGGGCCATTTATAAGCCAAGCGGAGAGGCCTGAAACAGATTTTTTCCCTCTCAGCCCTCAGGATTAACCAACTGGGCCCATACCTCGATTTCAGACGTGGGGACTCCAGAACTATGAAAGAATAAAATTCTGTTTTTTAAGCCACTTAATTTGTGGCACTTTGTTACAGAGCCCTTGGAAACTAATACATTGGATAACTAACCTTAAGGAAGATACCAGACTCCTTAAATCTTAGTTTTTTCATATGGTAAATGAGAACAGTACCCATCTCATAAGCTGGCTGTAAAGATTTAATATGAAAAAAAAGAACCACATCCTTTCACAGAAAATGGGACATAGTAACCGCTCAATAAAATAACTAATGGCAATGAGTATGATTGTTATTTAATTTCTGTTACGGAGGATACCTGCCAAAATGTGACCCAAAAATAAGATTATTGATAATCATCATCATCTCCATCCTTCTAGACACCATCACTGCAACTATTTATTGAGAATTCAAGTGTCAGGCATGTGCTAATTGTTTTAGATGTGTTCATATTAATTCTGCTAACAATTCCTGTGATTTAGGCATTATTATATTCCTTTTTATATATGGGGAAACTGAAGCTTATAGTTGTCTTTAGCAATTTAAAACTGCTAGTAAGTAGCATGGCCAACATGGGAGGGAAAAAAAAAAAGTGGGGCATTTGACTCGAAAGCATGAGCAACTTATCATGACAATGTTCTGCCTAGGACAGCATTTCTATTTTAGAAACCCATTAAAGAAACCCATAAAAATGAACCCCTAATGGACTCCCATATTCTCTTATAGGATTTAACTTTTTAATTCATTTTGAGGCCTCTGAATAGATCACTTTTTGCATTTCACTGGTTTCTTTCACTCTCTTGCATGCCAATTGTGCAGCACATTTAGGGGCTTACGTGTTGTGTTGATGGATTTTTCTGGGATAATATTTTCTGAGAATGTGACAGATGTGCAACCAGAGGCTTTGTAAATTAACTCAATGACACACTCTTGAGCCCACACAGATGAACCAAAAGCACATTTTCATCAGCCAACATACTGAGAGAGGGAAGAAAAAAACCTTATACAAATAAAAAGAGATATAAATATAGAGAATTCTTCATTTGTTCCATTGCATTCTACCTAGAAGTTTCTTGGGAGAATTTAAAATTGCTCCTCTCAGATGTTCTGTGGCAGTGGCTTTCAAAGTATGGTCTCCTGACCAGCATTATCAGCATGGGCATTGACATCACATGGGAACTTGCTAGAAATGCACATTCTTGGGCACTGCTCCCCCCAAACCCTCCAACCCACGGATTGGAAACTCTGAGGCTGGCATTCAGAAATTTGTGTTTTCAAAGCCCTCTGGTGAATCTGCTGTATGCTAACGTTCGAGAATTACTGTTTTATAGAATCACCTTCGGGTTCCACCCTCCTTTCTTCTATCGATACTATTGCTATGAAAGACCATGGGCTACAGACTCGTGGCAAATCTCAGGTGCCCTTCGTTACCCTTCTCTTTTGACATTTTGTTGACTAGGCTTTGGATGGAAAGGAAACATTCCTCAGCAAAAACAGCTTTTTCATGTGATGGGTTAAATCACAAAATAGAAGCCCTGGGATAGGGGTTCTTTATACTTCTTTTTTTTTTTTTCTGAAATAGTTTGATCTTGAAGTAATTATAGATTGAAAGGAAATTGCGAAAAATGTACAGGGAGGTCTCATGTACCCCTCGTTCAGTTTCTCCCAATAGATAACATCTTGACAGACTGCACTTCCGTCATGACCAAGAAATGGACATTTATACAATCCCCTAAACTAATGCAGATTCCGCCAGTTCCAAACGCACTCATTTTGTATCTGTTTGTACTTATCGCATGTGTACATTCACATGACCACCACCAGGCAAGATACTTATGCGGAGCAAAAGTTTTTAGTTTTGATGAGGTCCAATTTATGAGCTTTCTTTTTCTAGAGCTTACTTATCATGTCAGGTCTAAAACTTCACCTAGCCCCAGGTCCTGCTAATTTTCTCCTATGTTTTCTTCTCAAGTTTTACAGTTTTACATTTCAGTCTGTGATTGATTTTGAGTACATTTTTACAGAAGATGTGAGGGTTACGTAGATACGCTGTTTTCCCACTTTGATGTCCAATTGCTCCAGTGCCATTCTTTTTAAGGTTACGTTTCCTCACTAACTCACTTTTGCACCTTTGTCCAAATTCAGCCATGTTTCTTTGGCTTTATTTCGGAGTTATCTGTTCTGCTCCACTATCACACTGGGTTGATTACCGTAGCTATAGAAAGCCTAACAGCAGGCTGAGTTGTTCCTCCCACTTTGTTCATCTCCTTAAAAATTGTTGTAGTGTTTCTAGGTACCTTGCATGTCCATGTAAACTTTAGATGAAACTATATTCTGAAAAATGCCTGCTGGTATATTTCATCAGATTTAGTGTGGTCAAGAGACCAAGGAGCAGAGAAGGTCAGAGATTTCCTTCTGGCCTCAGAGCCACCAAGTTGAAGAATAAGCAGACTGAGGTCTGTTGACTTCCAAAATAGTTGTCTGCTCCCTGCAACTCAGTGTCTTTCTCCTCCAGCTGCCAAGTTCCTGGGTGGGAAGTATGTCTCTGCTAAATTATGAACAGCATCTTCCCGTTCAATTCAGGCACATCCTTGGCCTGGTCACGGTCTCTGGCTGCCAAATTCAAAGATTTCTATAGGACGGATCATGAGTTGCACCAGGTTTAGTAAGAACCTCCTGTCTTAACCTAATGGCTTAAAACACAAATTAATTTTTTTAAAAAGTTGGAGAAGCGGGGTAAGCTTTTGAAACATAAAAAAAGTAGACACAGTCACAGCTGTCTACTTTATCATCCCTTACAAGCAAATGATTACTGTGAGTGTACACATGTCACCCCCGAAACAACCTACCGATTTGCTGATTGCTGGTGGCCGTTAGCCTGTTGAAGGACGGTATCTTTCTCCGTGTAGTCAAGGATGTCTGAGCCTCACTAGTCCTAACCGTGACCTTGCCATTTCTCTAAAAATGTGACACTATGATGACAGAGGAAACAGGTGGTTCCGCCCAAGGGGTTTCAAAATTTTTTGAGTAAGCACAGGTTAGTAAATCTATATTTGTTCCTCCACTTGCTATTCATTGAATCAGATAGCCTTTGGAGCAAAAACTGACAGGACGTCTTTCTGTTCTCACATTCAAAATCACAGTGCTGACCCTAAAAGATAACCCCACCCTGGCAGCTGCCGTATTTGTTTGCAGATCTGCACAGTGTTTGTGGGGGTTTTTGTTTTTTTTTGTTTTGTTTTGTTTTATCTAGAAGCATGTCTCAGGTTTCCAAAGATATTCTCAGTTAGTGAATTATTTAAATAGAAATAAATGCAGAGGGAGGGACTTATGTAATTAACTACCAAGGTTCATCATTCTGAAAAATTAACAGACCCAACTGAACCGTCCTAGTTCAAGCTAAAAAAACCCAACAACAACAACAAGCAAAGAGGCAGGGAGAAATCACACTCTGTGGTTTCACGAGATATTTTTAGTTGTACACGGATGTACTTATCAACTTATAACTCAATGCCCATCGTCTACTTAATAGACTACTGAAATAGAATCCTTCCCTGGTCGGAGAAAAGACTTACATACTTCTCTCTGGAGCACACAATCACCTTCTATTCAAAACTTCCCAACTAAGAAAAATAAGCCAGTTATGTGTGTCCTCGCATCCCACCAAACGCAGTGAAGGAACTTCAGATGTGTCAGAAGCAAGACCTCTGAAGTAGTTAAGTGAGAGATGTAAAAGAATGTGATAAAATGGGCCCAGAAAAGAAAAGCCAGCTCTGTCGTTCTTGTAATGTTCTAGGGGACGTGGAAATTTCCATCATACAGTGCCGACACAGAAACTCATCGAGCTTTGCCATGTTTTGCCCCCTCCCCAGAACATAGAAAATTCGGGGAGCTTCACTTGGAGTTAAGGGAAATAGATAAGGGAAAAGACGAAATGCAGTAGGAAAAAAGAAACCCCTCGAAGATAAGCAGGGAATCATGTATGTAGTGTGACTATGCCTCCCGTACTTGGATGAAGAGAGGAGAGATTTTACAGCCCGGTTTAAGCAGATGATCCCTGAAGGCTCAGAGTTATCATGCGGTTTGCGGTGTTTTGATCATTTAAAATTTTTTTGTGTTGTTTTTGTAGTTCTCTTATTCCCATCTTGAGTCCTGGCAAGGAATTCTTGGTGTCTCTCTGTTATCCTGCACTGTGATAACAGGACACTCATCTCAGATTAGTTGTACATTAAAACGAGCAGTTGGAGCATATCCTTAAGATGTGTAATAATGTCGGCTGTTTCTCAGAGGGCCGCCTCTGACTGCCAAACTGTTCACATTAGCTGAAGGGGGCAGCCAAAGTCATCCGTTAGGTTAACTGTGATTCCCACTTCTCTCCTCCGCTTCCTTCCTGCCTCCTCCTCTCAGTCACTGCACATGTTCAGAGACAAGTGATCTCTGCTTGGTCTCACTCTCCATGAGGAGGAGCTGAAATGCTCTTTTTTTTTTTTTTTGAGCAAGAAGTGAGCTGAGAAAAAGAAAACAAATTTAATTGCTGCTTGGAGAGAAAAGTGAACTGATGATCTAATAGCCTGTTTCCACCCCTAATATCCACACTCCAGTTCATGGCACATGAAGCAAAAAAAAATCCTCACTTTTGCTTATGGCCGAATCATCGGCATCAGTCCGGAAAGGTAATGAAGTTAAAATCCTTTCCACTCTGCTCAATATTTATAGTATTTCTCTTGTGTTTCTAGAGAAGCTATAATATTTATAGATAAAAAGACAGAAATGGGGAGGGAGCAGGAAATAAAAGAAAAGAATGTATAAATTTGTCAGGGTTTTTTTTAATATCGTCATAATTTGAGTTTTGTTTTTTTCTTTTTCAGATTTGATGTCAGTTGTCTCAAAGACAGAGACAAACTTGCAGGTGGGCAACCAAGGCCTTTCAGCCAACAAAAGGCACCTCATGCATTAAACAGAAACAAAAACAAAACCCCAAACCATCTTAATTCTTATGGTCAAAGAAGCTAGCGTGGTGATTTCATTTGTTCTTAAGCTAAACAGCTCGGGTTCCAAGACTCAATGACAATGATCAGCCCACTTTGGTTTGCCCGTGGATCTTGTTAAAATGCGGCTATCTGTACTTCACCTATATTCCAGGAAGTGATCCCAGGTCTACCTTTGGAGAAGTGCTCATCCCCAGATCGCCCAAAGTAGATTGTCCTCGTAACTCTTGAATTGGGCCTAACCCCTGGAACCACGCCAAAATTACTCTAGTATTTTAGAAAGTTCAAACCTTAATCATGTGCACTGGACTCTGAGGGGCCAACCGACCCAGTTTGCCCAAGACTGAAAGTCCTGAATCCTGGGAAATTTTGCAATGCCGGGCAAAGCAGAACAGTTGGCGACTCTAGACTCAGAATTACAGAAAATCTTATTAAAATGAGCCTTTTTGATCTCATGCTAGACTTAACAACTGAAATGGGGTGTGTGGGGGCTGGGAATCTGCATTTCCTTATCAAGCAAGTACTATTTATGTAAACAGAGGTTTGAGAAGCACTGGTATAGAGACTCTGTCAGCCGTGACCTTCAGCTTGTCAAAGACACTGGGCAATCCACACAGCTGTGTGGTTTTCAGTCAGCAGTTCTTTATTAAGAACCAAAAGGATACATTACATCTTTCACCTCTCTTTGTCCCACTCTGAGGGCCCTGGCAGGGTGTTGCACTAACCAGGGAGTAAAGGACCCATTAGAAACAACTATTTGAATGGTACTAAGAGTATTAATTAATTCTTACAACATACCTGTCAAGGGAAGAAGAATGAGACATTGAATGACAGTCTCTTATGTATGAGGTTAAGAATCAAACAGCGGTAGGGTATGGAAAAAGGAAGATTTGTATGAGCAAGCATTAGTATTATTAGTGTCAGGAAGCAAAAATAATTATCAGAACACACAGTTGGCCAATAATGACTCTGGGAACAAAACCCGCATTTCCTCACTCGCCAATGTATTTATTTCCCAATTAATAGAGGGTAAATTCATCAACATTTTTGGAGACCTGCAATTTACATTCCAATGTCATCCATATTTTCTGCCATATACAGTAGTCACTAAGTCATTGTTCTGTACCTTTTGCTGATGTTAATTTCATTACAAAATCTCGTTCCATTAAGTGGAGGGAATACAGAATGAAGAACTTCCAACATGGATTTGACCTGACTCTACCGATATCCAAAGTTGTGAATTTAGGCAGATCACATCCTAGCTTGTTGGAGCCTGAGTTTTCTAGACTAAAAACTGAAGTAACAGACTATTATGAAGGTTGAATCTGATGATACATATCGAAGTGCTGTGATCACTGAATCTGCCGATATATAAGAAAGTTGGTTTAAAACTGCAGAGAACTTCGCCATTATCAGTGAGAAATCATTACTTGATGAAGACCAAACACAGGGCTAAGAATGAAAAGGCAAAACTTACCATGCTCTGTAGGGACTGGGGAAGTATCTAGATGACTTTCCATCCCTCTAAACAGCTGTTCCTATTCTAGTTTCTTTTCTCTTAAAATTAACTCCTATAAACACCTGTGACTAAGGTGCAAATGTACATAAAAGTGGAAAGGTAACAAAGAGGAAGATTTTGGCAACCTTCGGTCTTTCTACAAGTTTCCAAACCGGCTCATCACTTTCTCTTGTACATAAATGCCAGTGATAATGCTGTTTCTGACTAATATATAGAAGTGTTGAATCCATGTCCTATGCCTGAAACCAGTATAACACTGCATGTCAATTATACTTCAATAAAAACATTTCAATAATAAGTCTCTGTTTACGAATCTCTTCCGTAAGCAAAATATAATACTGCAGTTTTAATGCTTTCACAGTTAGGTCAATACACACACTTGTCAAGCTGAAGTTTATGGCAAAACTAAGCAACTAAAATAACGATTTGGACATTTTTCAAAATCTCTCTTATGAAATGCATGCACAATAAAACGCTACTATTATAAGTAGATTTTACTGCTCTTATGGGCACTATAGGGTTTATAATTTTGTCTTGAGCTTTGGGCAATGGAATATCATTCTATCTCTTAACAAACTGATGCCAGAATATATTTGCATACTTTTATACTGTCCCTTCTTATGTGGACATACAACATTATTTATAACCTACACTGCCGATTTCTTCCAAAAGGAGTTTGGGGTATTACGCAACTATAATAAACGGAGGCAATGAGGTGGTGCACCCAGAAACACAATTTTATAAGTCATGACATATGTGGGAGAAGCAAATCTAGTGACCATGGGTGAGCAATACGATTAGCTTTGAGCAACCCGGTCGTGTACAGAAGAGTAGAAAGAGTGATAAATCCCACAACTTTAACATGTAAAAAGAAACAACAATTTTGAAGGTCCAGCAAAATTTTCTGGGTAAAAACTTATAGAAGAAATTTATGATATAGCTCTTAGTACAAGAAATCCTGAATTATATTTATTAGGGCACTATTTTCAAACGTGATGTTGCAGGAATGTGGAATGGCCGATTTCGTCTGGCCCCTGCTAAAAGTCAGGAATAAAACATGAAAATAGAACTTAGTTAAGGGATTTTTAATGGCCACAATCAGCTAAAACTGTCCGAAAATGAAAACTTTTAGTAATTCATCTAATATTAAAGCTGGGGGCCACTGTGTTCTGTTCCTTTACAGTCTGAGAAGCCGGGTTTCTATCCACGTGATGAAGCGCCAGCAAGATCCCAGACAACTCTAAACTGGGAGCAGTTCTAGAGGCATCTGGATGGCACAGCTGGTTGAGCATCTGACTCTTGGTTTCAGCTCAGGTCATGATCTTGGGGTTGTGAGATCGAGCCCCATGTTGGGCTCCACACTCAGTATAGAGTCTGCCGAAGATTCTCTCTCCCTCTCCCGATGTCCCTCCCTGTTGTGTGCTCTCTCTCTCAAATAAATAAATAAATATTAAAAAAAACAGGGAGCAATTCTATATATCCCATTCTACCCACAAAATTTTCAGGCACAATTTTGAATAATCTGTCTTATTTCTAAGCCATGTATTCTGATTTTGGTTTCCCAAAATGTAGTCATGACATCTATAAGATATTGAACAATGGGAGAAAAAGAAAACTATTCATCCTTGTAATTCAATTGAGCTGCAAAGGTATTTGCAGGGTTCCACGAACCCTCCTAGAACTCTCTTTTCTTTTACCATGAGAGCAATTTGAATAGTTTGAATTATCAGGTTTTTAAGCACTAACTTTTACTTTAAATGCTTTATTACAAACAAAAATATTTACTTGCAAGGAAGAATAATGAGAAGGTTTGGCAAAGCAATGTAAAACTAAAGAAAACAATACTATTCATAATTATCATTATTAATATCCCAGAGTATGTAATATTAAATCTTCCTTTCTACATATATATGCAAAACATTTTTAACAAAGTAGAATCATAAGTTACCTTTTAATTTGTTTCCATCATTTAACAAAATATAATGTATTTCCTTCAAGTCGGTAGTGTTCTATTAAATATGTAACTTTATACCAAGATTTGAGACTGAGCCCTAAGACACAACACATGAATTTGGTAAAGTCAAAATATCTAAAAATAAGTTATTTTCTCCCTCGAATAAATCTCCTCTTTCAACTTTACTATTTTGTTAGACAGTTTCTCTTTCACCAGTTTCCTCTGCAAGAAACCTCGAAGTCATGCTTTGCTCCTTCCTTTCCTTCGCTCCTGAGGTCCCGCCCGTCAAAAATCCTGTTACTTAACATCTCTGACCCATCATTAATACTTGTTTTCTCTTCTATTTCTACTTCAGTGACATGAATCCTGGCCCTTTTGTCCTCATTTGGGACTCTTAGGATAACCTCCTACCATCTTTTGTTCCTGTATTCATCTATTTTTTCTCTGCTCAAAATGTTTTAGGAACTTTCTATTTCTCTTAGGGTTCATTTCCCTGAATTGCCCTACTCTCTAATCTCTTCTCTCCCAGTGGGTACCCTCTATTCCCATCACTCCAGTGTTCTAGGTCCTAGGAGCAGTAGCATGAGAGGTGTAGGGAAGGAAGGAAGGAAGGAAGGAAGGAAGGAAGGAAGGAAGGAAGGAAGGAAGGAAGGAAGGGAGGAAGGGAGGAAGGAAGGAAGGAGGAAGGGAGGGAGGTAAGGTTGTATTTTCTGTTGTAGATGCATACAATATTAGCAATATTTCAAGACAGGAGAAATTTGTCCGTAACCATCTCCCTTTCTGTAACTTCCTTTCTATTCTTTTCCAGGAATCACTGACTGCCCCCAAACCCACCTTAGCATGTTTCTTCGGAGAATTAGGGAAGGAGGGCCCTTCCTTCTCTTCCATGCGCCATAGTTACAAAGCAAGCTCTCAGCATAGCTGGTTTCAGCTAAATGTTAAAAGGAAAGGTATCAAACTTAAGCTCCCACTAGGGTGCCTCCTGGAGCCATGTAGTTTTCCCGATTAGCATAGGGATATTTCGGATGGCAAACTAGGTATATTTCGGACAGCAAAAGGCAGGATGTAAAAGCTTCCAGGCCGTGTGTTTGAGTTGCGTAGGGTCAGCTTGCAACCTTGGTCTTGAAGACTACTTGGGGGCAGGACAGTCATGTCTATGTATGAGTGTTTGTAAGATGTGGGCTGCCCTCCACCTCTATTCCTTCCACAATTCTGTGTGTTTCATTATGGGGGAAAAAATGTGTCTACAGAATCCTAGATTGTCAAGCCCAAAACCAATCAGGGAAGGATTGATGTCTTGGCAACATTTTCTCATTGACTCTGTGTTTCTTCTCTCTTGTTGGCCAAAGGCGCTTTACAGATCTTAAGAAGGTCCTAAGAAAAGAGATTTTAGGACCTGGGAGAGGGTGATGTTGTGGCCATGGGCTTGTCTGGCTGTTTGCCAGGGGGAAGCTAGACGCTGCCTTGAAACCATTGGCCTTCTCCCCATTCCCACACTGCTACAGCTGAAGCAGGAATGGGTAAGTTTCCCACCCACCCAGGGCCCTTCATGATATGGTTGTTTGCTGTTCCTCTTGCCCAATCCCGAGCACCCTGGCTAACAATAGCCTCGCAAACCCTGAAGCTGTCAATCTGAAACTACTCCCGGGCAATGAGTATTTACATTTGTAGGAGAGACACAAAACCGTGCATTATCTGCTTCTTCCTGCACTTGCTATTTTCTTGGCATGCGCCACTGGAGCTCCTTGCAAGGTTTTGGGGCCTTGGCACACAGCAGAGGTGGTAGCCTTCCAATTCTCTCACTTCATGGTTGCCAACAGGAAATACCATGGGTCTTTCCGGTGCACTAATTGGCTTGGGGATGCAAGGTGTTCCTGCAGCATTTCCTATTGAAGATAATGCACTCCTAAGGAAAGATTTTTTCCACCAAGTTAGCACAAGCCTGCTTTGAGATTTTCTGTGCTTCTTGGTGCAGAAAGAGCTATCAAACTGTCTGAAGTCTGAGTCAGTCCTCTGAATTATTTACCTACTTTTCTTTGTAAGGATTTCACTGGTGGCAAATTCTCTTTGGTTTCACAAACAGGAGATTTAAATTCATTCCTAAAGGGAAGTTTGTGGGTTCAGAGGGAATTCGACCCGTGCAGTATACATACACTCACATAGCTCATATACATAACCTATGACCTATATGTCTACACACACGTATTTATATATGTCTCGCTTGTGGGAGTTTTTGATGTCTTTCATATGGGGCTAATAAAATTTACTTCCATTATCTATAATGTAAATTAGGGTATGATATTTTTTTTTTTAAAGAGAGTTTTTTTTTTTTTTTTTAAAGATTTTATTTATTTGACAGAGATAGAGACAGCCAGCGAGAGAGGGAACACAAGCAGGGGGAGTGGGAGAGGAAGAAGCAGGCTCATAGCAGAAGAGCCTGATGTGGGGCTCGATCCCAGAACGCCGGGATCACGCCCTGAGCCGAAGGCAGACGCTTAACCGCTGTGCCACCCAGGCACCCCAGGGTATGATATTTTTGGTTAGCATACACGGCAGTGATTGATAGATGGTGGGCTGATGAGGAAAGTCAATCTCGTGGACTGACATACTGTACTACGTAGAAAAGACAGACGTATGCCCTAACCCATTCATATGTGAAAAGCTAAGTGAAAAAAGGAAAAAAGCCAAACGCATATAACTCTTGTCATTCTGAGACTGAGAGTAGAGTCACGTCACAACTGGGCATCATATTTTTGTACTAAAATTAGCCAGATACTCACGCTAATATTGGAAATTGGAACCATAAGTAAGAACACTAGAAAAGACTTTAGAAGTTACCAACTTGAACCCTACCTCAATGGGGCTACTTAACTATTTATTACATGGAATTGTTAAGAGTGAACTTTATTCGAATACTATGTTTTTAAATAAGAGCAATAACCTTACTACCCACTTACGCTGATGTAAGTACATGTCATTCCACTCAATTCTTTACTCAGATTTTGCAATAATTGGTAACTATGAATATTCACTAAGTAATGTCAAGAAATTATAGTATAAGTAGCAACAATCATAAGGTACAAATTCAAGAATTCTTAATATCTGAGAGAGATCAGAACAAAGACTTCTAGACATTGTATTTCTGAATGTTGCTACCATCTTGTATATCTGTATCACCACTGTGCTTGCTAAGTTGCAAGAAGTTCTTATCTCCAAACAGTTTTTGGGATAAAACAGACGGCCTAACCTCTCCTGGTTCACCGCCAGTCATTTTTCCCTTTTGTCACCTGGAGGTGGCGATCAGGAATGTGGTGGTTGTTTGAGCACATTCCTAAGAAGCACGGCCCGGAAACAAGGGGAGAGGGTCCTGGAATGTATTCCATGGATGGATTCGAGTTTAGTCACTCCTGGGAAAGAGGATGTTAATGATTCAGTGTCCTTGTCCCGGCTAACCTTTACTCCCGTGAAAAGCAAGGCCAGCATGGCCCTCTCCTCCCCTGCCCCTCCAAAAGTCAGAAAGGCAGAGAGAAATGTTTGACTTCTCTCTGCATGGCTCAAAAATGGTAGTTCTCAAGTATTTTAATCGTTTACTTCTAACGTCCCTGTGTTGTTTGAGACTGAACCCTCCCAAGATAGGTGCCCAGTTTTCCTTAAAATAATCCTAAGGTTGTGCAAGTTTTTAAAGATTTATTTATTCGAGAGACAGAGAAAGAGAGAGAGAGAGGAGGGGCAGAGGAAGAGAATCCCAAGTAAACTCCCTGCTGAGTGGGGAGGTCCACAAGGTGGGACTTGATCCCACAACCTGGAGATCACAACCTAAGCCGAAACCAAGAGTCGGCCGCCCAACCAATTGGGCCACCCAGGAGCCCCAGATTGTGCAATATTTTAAAAAACGTTACACCCCTTAGTATATTTTACTTTATGTGATTTGTGTTCTTGCTTCTGCGGTAGGACTAATGCATTCATAAAGAAAGAAAGCTTGTAATGCAATTTGTTGCTGTAAATGTGTTAGTCTTTGACTAATAAATGAATGAGACACTTCTGTGAAACTTGGAACATGTTACAAGGCTCATGAGTATGTTCAAGAAACCTCACTCTTGGAAGCACAGTCCTGTGAGGGAAACACTCCCATAGCTGGAATTCATGAAATGTGTGTCTTTTGTCTACACAACTCAGTTCAAGAAAACTCCAGCGTAAAAGGAGAAAGGAAGTAATAACCCTTGACAGAAATCCTCACAAGTACTAACAGTAACACTGTGCACATTCCAGAATATTTACCCAGAATCTAATTTTCTGAAACATTAAAAAAAAAAAAAAGCGTGCTAGGTGACTACGTTGCTGCACGGACATTTGTAGGACAGATCACGTTTCTCTGCTATAATAGAGGATAGAATAACTGGAACTCAGCACTCTCTAGTTATTGTTCTACATTTATGAACTTCCTTCCCCATTTGTTGTGAAGTCAAAACAACTTGACATTTTGACAGGGAAAATTTATTTCCCATAGAATGCAGCTAGATGACAAAACATTGCATGCAAAATCATTTCCCTGGTTTCCAAGTTTGCTGTTCTAGGATACTTCCATCAGAAGAAAACTTGACACTCAATTGACATGTCCTCTGAAAAGAGGGAGGGGCCAAAATGGAGAACACTTTTTCTTACACAAGAGAAGATAAGCTTGGAAAATGTTTTCCTCAATAGTTTCATGTAATGATTCGGAAATTTTCTTAGAAAGAAGTGGTCGAGTCAGAAATCAATTGTTCCGCCAGGTGAGTTCAAATGCCATAAAAAGATAAATCTATTAAAGGAATGTATTCTCCGACTTTCATCTTGAAACATATATTGAAATAAAGTGTACGGGGGCGCCTGGGTGGCGCAGTCGTTAAGCGTCTGCTTTCGGCTCAGGGTGTGATCCCGGCGTTCCGGGATCGAGCCCCACATCAGGCTCCTCTGCTAGGAGCCTGCTTCTTCCTCTCCCACTCCCCCTGCTTGTGTTCCCTCTCTCGCTGGCTGTCTCTGTCAAATAAATAAATAAAATCTTAAAAAAAAAAAAAAAGAAAGAAAGAAAGTATATGAACTGAGAATAGTAGTTACCAAAAATGTCTGCCAACCAGGACACTGTGGCATGCGTAGCCGCCAGAATAAGGATTATGAATTTGTGGCTTATTTTTTATGCCAAATTTGAGTAATAGATGTCCCAGGTTTAAAATACTAGTGTGCTTCTGAAAGGAAAAACAATGAGCTTTAACTTGTTTCTCACCAGGAGCCTGAAATATTGATAGAAAAAGCTGGCCGAATCAGCTCTAATGGTTAGCAACTAGAGAAGGGAAGGAGTCACATGTTGCATTCTTAATTTCACTTCAGTGAACTTTTATATGAGGGTTCTCTACCTAAAGCAGTAAGGACACTGGGCCAATATCTTTATTCGTCAGGACGATAGGCTCCTGATTTACTTATTAAGAGAAGTAAAATTTATAAAGATACATGCAGCTTATGCGTATGGCCCATCATTTACCATAGTGAAGCTATGGAAGCAACCTGAGAGTCCAACAATAGATGAATGGATAAAGAAAATGTGGCATATATAGGATGGAATATTACTCAGCTATAAAAATGAATGAAATCTTGCCATTTGCTGAACAACATGGATGGAGCCAGAGGGTATAATGATAAGTGAAGGAAGTCAGTCAGAGAAAGACAAATACCACATGAGTTCATTTGTATGTGTGATTTAAAAAATGAAACAAATGAATAAACAAACAAGCAAACGGACTCTTAACCACGGAGAACAAACTGGCGGTTGCCGCAGGGGTGGTGGGTGGGGGGATATGCTGGGGATTAAAGAGCACCGTTACCATGATGAGCACTGAGCAATGTACAGAACTGTGGAAGCATTATATCATACAGCTGGCACTGATATAACACTGTATGTTAATTGGGGGAAAAAACGAGAAGTAAAATTTATGGGATCTGAAAGCTAAGGAGAGAGTCAAACTAGAGAAGGAGAGAAATCACAAGCTCGGTGAGCAGGAGACAAAGAAAAATGGTAGGAAGACCAAGAGGTAAGAGATATCTAAAAGGGGAATGTGCCAGCTATCAAGTTGATCTGAAAACTCTTAAAAATCCTTTGAAAAAGTCACTTTAAGAACACAGTCTGCCCTTTCCCTATCTGCACTTCTCAGCCACTATGCTGGTGTGGAATGACCTCTACTTTGCTGGAACATCGTTTGGGATTGGATTCACACTGGCACTTTCTAGCTTTTCCACATTAAGAATGATGCCTTATTACCTGTTTTTTTACCTTCATCTGTCTGATGGCTACACTCAATACACGTTGTTGCAAGGATGAGGTAAGGTATTGTGTGTGAAAACACAGAGCCCTGGGCCCTCCCCCTCTCGCCCCTCCAAGTGCTGAAGAATAAGGCTTCTATTTCCCTTAGGAACCACCTGGCCTTCCCCAAGGATGTGGGGAGAAGCCTAAAACCATTTGCCCTAACTGCCACCTGGTGGCCCCATAAAATAGTTTTTGAATCCACGGGCGGACAGCGGGGTTAGAAGGGGAGCTGTCTTTTAGGATGGACATAGCCCTGAGACGACAAGGGCCATTTCCCTTCCTTTCTGTGTGGAAAGTTACAGAGACGCTATTCGACTAAGGAGATGGGTAGATACAAGGAAAATATTTAAACGAAGAGGTGAGGTCCCATACATAGCAACTGATTTGTCCACTTGCTAATGGAAAACTCTTTGGCAGAACTAACAGCTCTCGGGAAATGGCAGGTTTTGTGTTCACCGGAAAATACGTTGACTGGGAGATGTCAACAACAGCGCTCCCAGGTGACACAGGCTCCCAAAGGAAAACTCGATTTTAGATGCTGGTCTTTGGGTTGGAAAAAATGTCTGTTGTTTCCACATTTCTTTAGGAATGCACAATACTTTACGTTGTCACAGTACTTCGAGTTTTGAAATGAGATACTTGCTTGATCTCTGTCATGACTCAGAAAGACTGGATTTGTTCATCAGTGCGATCCGGGAGTTTAAAACAGGTCCTGACACACTGTAAATAATCAATTAATATGAATAAATGAACTAATTCCCATTTCACAGATGAGGAAACGGAGGCTTAGATACGTTTAGAATACTGCAAAAGAGCACACAATTAGCTAATGTCAGTGTCAAAATGAAAACCCGTCCCTTCTGACAGCAATGTTGTACTCCTTCCATTGAACTGCATTGTCCTACCTTTTGGTAAGAGCAAGTCAAATATTCATCCATGAGTATCATTCGTCTAGAGAGAGCAATGACAGAACTTCATGATTATCTGCACCAGCCTTATTTTAATGACACAGTTCTTGTGGACTTCGGTTACTTTTCTATCACAACCCATTGGTTTCGAGAAAGCACCACACAAGCCTGATGCATAAAGGATTGTAATATCTATAATTCGAAGTGAGAAACTGGACTTGAAAAGCTTCCCATGGTAAGATCGTTGGGTTCTTAGACAATTCTAGGTAAAGAGGGATTAATTTCCGAAAGAAGAAGGAGCCCTTCAGAAATTAGTCAGTGAGGTACTCAGCGTTCAGTGTCGGAGGATGTAATCTCACACAGGCCGGGTCCTCATAGAGGACATAACTTCATTGCAGGACAACTGTGGTTACGATATAGTCATACAACTGGCCAAATCTCCCAAAGTGTTTGCCTCATTCAGCCACCGGATAGTTCTTAAGACCCTGAGCTACTGAAGTGACTTCAGACCTATGAAGGAGAATACTGGGAACGTATTCAGTGGACCCTTCTTTCATGCCCCTTTTTTATTGTTCTGCTTCTCTCTCATCTTCTGATGTTGACTCAAAGAATGTTGGTCTTGCAGGGAACTTCTGGTGAGCCTTTATTTCTGTGATCTCACTGCCGGGTTACAGGGCTGGTTATGGAGGCCAGAGCTTGCGAAGGTCCAGTGTTGGTGATTAACAAAGCTGGACATGGATTCCAGCTCCCCTGTCTCCCTGAGCCACTGAGCTTTTCAGAGCCACCTACAGCTCACTTCTCTAGATTCTATTTCTTTTCTTTCTCGCACTGTGTGCCCTGGGTCCTCTTCCTCAGAGTAAGCTGTTGCTTCATTTCCTACCACTTTGGAGGATTCATATCCCTACTTTTCCACTACCAGCCTCCCGTTCCTGCCCTTCCCTCTTAAATCCATTAACGGTTTTCCTCTCAAGGCTTCCCGGGGCCTCTACGAACTGCAGTCACTAGGGGGCAACATGATCACACACAGCCGACAAGGACAAGGACGGCCTCAGGCTGGAGCAGACAGTGTAAGAATGCGGAACAGTGAATCAGACGAGTGCATCACTATTTACAAAAACACATTCACGTCTACTGGCCCTTTTAACCTTAAAAAAATACAGACGGACAAGGTCAAGTATTATTGTCTGTATTTTCAAGAAAAGAAGGAAACCAAGGCTCTTAGAGGTTAAGTGACTTGCCCAAGGTCATAGAAATAGCACAGTACATCCTCCTGTTGAATGGCATCTCCTAGAAAATTCTGGTGTAAAACTTGAAAACGCATTTCTGTTTTTCCAAGATTTAAACCTCATTGTAGTAAGGTATTTATGTATCTTTGTAATGCAATCACATGAAAACTCTGTTATTTCATATTAATACAAAGTATCAGCTGTACTGTACTTCCATTCAGAGGGAAATTGCTCCTCATTTTAAGAAAATGGATTTATTTAAACATTTTATAAATGCCCTTTATTAATATCTTGCCCAATAATCAGAAATTGGATTACCTTTTCTGGACTTGTCAGGTGTTTCCTAGTTACGCTTGTTTTTTTTCTTTAATATGATTTTTCGGCAAAACAAATGCATGCTATTTTCTCCCATTTTCTCCTATCTGGCATCCGAGGTAAAGGAAAACAGATAACAACACAGTTTCCCATTAGGAAATATCTGATCTTTGAGAGAATGCCATTGTTTTTCTTCTGTCTGTGACTGATTGAATACCGTGGATGCAAAGCTGTTCTGAGATCGCCAACATTGCTTATTTGCTTGGCGTTGTCACCGGCAAAACGGGACGAGAATCTATTTAAACAGGCAACTGTGTCAAGCCCTGTTTTGTCGGACCACTTTCTCCTAATTTCTGACAGGGTAGTTCCCTCCAAGTGGTAGCACCTGACACCTGGTGATGGCACAGGAAAATTTTGTGTCCAGGGATCCAGAAGATTCCCCGGCCAAGTGTGATGGTTGTAGAAGTAGTGGAGAAAGACAGAAGGAAATAAAAGGAATGGATGGAGAGGTAATTGGAGATTTTCATAGCTGAGAGTTAAAGGGTGTGATTAAGAATCTGAAAAGACAAAAGCTGTGGCTGGCTGAATGGCCTTGAAGAAGGTGAACCTACCCTGTTGTGGTTGGGGAAGGGCAGAGAGAACAGGATTTACAGTGGGTCAGAATTTCTTTATCCTTTCTGCTTCAAGGGATTAATGTTTGAAAGAGTCATTTCACAAATTAAACCTTGCAAATAATGAAAATTTTAACTAGCAGTCACACAGAATCTTCGAAGTTCCAACTGCTTTGTAATAACTCTTCCCCATGGCATTCTGGAGAGGCAGGAAAGGAAGGAGTTAAGAAATGGAGAGATTAAGTTCAAAAAAGCTTTATAGGAGCTCCTGTATTCATCTTCACTTTTAAATCTTTTTTAAAATCTATTTTTACATAGAGCTAGCACTTTGCAGTAATGTGAAGTCAAGTAGTATTTCCAGAAAAATCTTCTTTGGAGACTCTTGTGTATAAATACTATGGAAAAGATATAGACACTTAACCCTGTCTTCTTTGTGGCCTGAAAGAAGGATGTGTGTGTGTGTGTGTGTGTGTGTGTGTGTGTGTGTGTTTCCCTTACTGACGTATTAGCTTAATTGTGAAAATGTGAAATGAATCCTTTTTGAATGGGGAAAAAGGGCAAATGTATTTTGGTAACAAGGATCTGAATGACAAAAAAGGTAAGGATTGTAAATGTGAGAGTAGAAACCTTCTAAATATATACAGAACACTAGACACTGTTGAGAACAAAAAAAATATGAAAGCGTATGTTCATTTTTTTCCTTTTAGACCAATTTCTTTAAAAAAATATGACCCTTTCCTAGCAATGCCAACACAATAGATTGATTCATGGACTCACATTTAAGTCTACAATGACAACGTAAAAATACTGATGAATAGCCAATAATCAGTACCCAATCTATATACGCTGTAATCACCTTCATTTGTGTTCGAAGAAAACAAAACAAAATGTAGATTAAGTTACTCCCTAAGAATTTACTATTTTTACTGTGATTTACTGCCTAAAAACAATATGACAATAAAGCTGTAATCATCTACAGCTCTTGAGTAAGAGATTAGTTCTCCAAGAATATCTATTTCTATTTATGTGTCCCACTCCAACATTACTAAAGCTTGCTTTATTATTTTTAGGGTTTTGTTTTTTTTGCTATGATTCTGAACATATGAGTTAAACACGTTTAGAGGTATTACAATCTTCTAAAGGCAGCTCTTTGTCCATATTTTCAACCTTATCCAGAGGTTAATTCTCTATATGAGAGAGGCAAGGAAGCAGGTCCCGTGTCTCCACTGTGCATCAAGCTAGGTAAAGCCTTATTTCATCTACCACGCAAGGAATGACAAAACGCATACTAGCTAAACATTGCATTGCCGTAGGTGTCCACGTAGCCACAGCTCATCCGAGATTTCTATCTCAATTCTCTGCAGAAGCTACAATACAATAGTAATATATAGATAAGAAATATTCATTACCTTTATTTTTTAAAGTAGCTAAAAAATCATTTTTTTCATGCATCCATAGAGGGTGGGTTAAAACTCCGGACGGAGGAGGAAGATTGGCTGCCACGATAGTACTGTCTGCTAGCACTCTTAACAGATAAGTCTCATCATATATTATATATATATAAAATCACGAATTTAGAACGTTAGCAAACTGTGCTTTGTGGACTGTGATGAATTGCATATTGCTTTTGTAATTCTTTATGGTAAAAAGCCCCAGGTTTCCAGCATGCAGAGCCGACCATGATTGGCTCCACCTGAGGGACGCAGGGCCTGGGATTCCCTCCCCGCTAGCAGCAGTGACATCACAGGCGAGCTCCTCCGCGGCGCTGGGCTGGAGCGGGGGAGGCGCGCAGGAGCGCCGGGAGGGGCGTCGCTGGGAATTTCCAGGGAAACACTGCAGCAGATGGCCTGGCTGGCTGAGCTTCAGCGACACATCTGCAGCGCGGCTGGTGGGAAGGGTATTTTCGGAAAATCTATGCTCTCTCAGGTCCGGCTAGTTCTGATATATGTATACGTATATGTATATATTTTTTTCATTTAATCAACGTGTTTATCTTCTCCCCCCCCCCCCCAACTTCTTTTATTTCTGAAAATGAGGTTTCTATTTTTGTGGCAGGGACATTATGTGAAGGATCCCAAGCCGCTAGCCAACACTACACCCTACGTGCCTCCCTCCCCCCACGTTTGCTTTCTGCCAGTTACATTATGCGGGCTGTCAAGGTGGCCTGTGGAATACAAGGGCAAATGTTGCTAAGGTAACAGGATTGAAAACCTGTCTGCAGAAGCGGATGCTTTATAACCTGGGGTTTCCCTCATTTGCATTTAAAGGCTCCTGAGCAATCGCCTCAAAGCGAGCCAAGTCCTTGAAGCTAAAATAAGCTTTTTTTTTTTTTTTTTTAATGTCATCTGATAAGTCATTGAGCAACTCGTACCCCTGGCAAGGTTGAATACGTGCAGAAAAAATATCAGGTGCCAGTAATTCCCACTGCAGTGGTCACAGAACGGAGGCATTTAAAAGCACCCCCACTCCGCCCCCCCCCTTTCTCAACTTAAACCCTGAGAAGAACGAGGAGTTTCCTCTTCTTTTTTTCTTCCAGATTGCCCTTGACAGCATTCTCAAAGGTTAGACTTCTGACAATCTAGGGTGTATCTTGCCTATTTCTTGGTGATCTAAGAATGCTTCATTGCACATTTGCAACAAAGGAGATAAAGAGTGGTCTGTGGCAAAGCTCAGATTTGAAGCAAGGGGAAAAACCCCTTGAGCTAAGTGAAATTTAGGTATTTTGATAGTATTCAAGAATTAAATAAACTAGATTTTAGATATGACTACAAGAGAGATCTTTATAGGTAGGATCTGTTCACTGCATTCAGCACAACCCAGATGTAATTCCAAAAATAAGCTACAGTAACCAAGTAGCAGAAACTGTACTCTGTTGACTTCTTTAAAAAAAAGATTGGATCATAATTCTTTCAAATGAAACATATTAAGTATTTGACGGTGTTTCAGCGCCATCTTAAAGGGGTCCTACCTGTGTATGAACAAATCAGGAAAACAGATGTTTGTAATTCCTACAAAAAGTCAGATTTCTAAGTGGCTTTTAATAATCACATGAATCGAAAATGGGGTGATATGCTTCTATTTTCATAATTACGTAAGAGCAAGAAGTAACAGGTTTTGAAGATTGGGCATCCATTCTTGGTAGAACATTTCAATAGGTTTTGAAATGGTTTTATGAATGAGCTTCTGCACTCCCCAAACCTGAACGCAGATTTCTTTTTCTGCCAAAGCTCAATAAAACTCCATTACCTAAGGGAGAAAAGGGGCTTTTAGGGGTCAGAGCTGTTTATTTTCACATGGGTAGCGTCTCCTGACCTCCATTTGTGATGGTAGAAACACCTATAGCATCGTGTACCGAACTCAGGTGTAAATTCCTAAATCATGACAAGTACAAATTTAAACACAATTAGAAATCATGACTTCTAAAGGATCAACCACATTTTAATACATTTTTGAAATCACATTTTCTGAACCACTTAAAAGCAGCAAAAGCTGTCTCCTTAATTATTCACACTACCAAATTTTTAATGTCATATCCTAATACCACCAGCACAGGCACTGGCAGAGAATACACACTGAGAAAGTATGTTTCCCGATTCTGAATCTGTCATTACCAATGGTGCTGACAAGTACTCCCATTGTGAGTAAGAACTCTGGATACCAAATCCTGCTCTTCCTCTCTGGAGTGAAGGGTGGTTATAGACTCTGTGCCAAAGGAGGTTCAGGCTCAGTTTGCATCCTTTAACCCCTAAAATGCTGTCAGAGGCAGGCCTTAAATTCTGTGTTTCTGGATACATATAATAAAGAAGTGACTCATAGAAAGTTAGCATTTGAAAGGCCCCAGCGCTCCTCTGATTCAGTACGTTCGGTTTTCAGAGGAGGGCAAGGCAGGCCAGAGCAGCAAAGCATCTGCCTCCCCGGTGGCCAGGGAAGGAGAACCATTCCTAAATGTCATTTCTCATGGAAGACATAGAGGCAAGAGCAGGTGTTCATACCACACGCTCTGGCTCTTAGTAGCCTCCCTAGCTGAGCTATGACTCACAGTGGTGTCCAAAGTCATTTTCAATGTGTGGAGTTCATCCGAGGTAGCCTCCTAATTAGGCCTGACCTAAAAACAACAGTGAGGGACGCATCGTCTTCAACTTCTTCTGGCGTCAAGGGTTCACCCCTCGATCACTGAATGCTAAGGTTCCCATCACTTCTTGTTGTGTCCCACATAATCCATCCATTTCAGCTTTTATACCCGGCATGCTCTCTGCAGATTTGGGTTTCCAAACCCTGGGATGTTGCCGTTCAAAGGGCATCTGTTTGACCACCAGCATGTTTGACTACCAGAACGGTGGGCACTTTGTTACGTGGTGGGCAGGGTAACTGAGGCCCCCATGGTTTTCATCTTTGGTTGTGCCTTAGAATCCCCAGACAACTTTTGCCTCTGTCCTTCCCCAGACCAATCAAATCAAAATTTGTACAATGGTCCACACTTTAAAAGTGCCTCAAATGATTTTAATGAGCAACGAAGGCTGAAAACTATTGCCTTAATGACGAATGATAAAACAAAGTTGGTTTTGGAGTACCATTATTTTGATTAGGCTGATTCCGACTAATAGACTTTATGTCCTACATTGGCTCATGTGATTATGGAAGTTGACAAGCCCGAGATCTGCAGAGCTGATGTCCCAGTTTGAATCTCAAGAGGGAAGCTACTGTAGAGCCTAGAGCTGGGAAGAGCCAAGATGTTGCAGTTCAAAGGTCATCAGGCAGGAGCATTCTCTCTCACTCTGGGTAAGGTCAGCCTTTTGTTCCTAATCAGTTTTTCAACTGAGGGCACATTATACAGGGCAATCTGCTTTCCTGCTTTATGGGGGGGTCTAGTGATTTAAATGTTAATCTCATTAAAAAACACCTTGAACAAACATCTAAAATGTTTGTCTAAATACCTGGGTACCCCTTGGCCCAGTTAAGTTGACATCTAAAATTAACCATTACACCTGGTACCTAGAACAAAGTTAGATTTATTGAAAAAATAATGATCTTATTAAATCCTATTTTAATCGAATCATATAATCATAAGACACCAAGAAGACATTAGAAACCTACCTATTTAGTTTAAATGTTGGGAACAAAGAACCTTTTAAACAACCACTTTTAGTACGTTAATTTTTCTTAGTCACTTGGTAATTACTTTTCTATCACATGCCTTCGAAGTCATATAAATAACAGGGAAATCACTGTGTTTTATTTATTTTTTAAAGATTATTTTATTTATCAGGGAGAGAGAGAGAGGTAGAGAGAACATGAGCAGCGGGGAGGGGCAAAGGAAGAGGGAGAAGCAGACTCCCCACTGAGCAGAGAGCCTGATGGAGGGCTCAATCCCAGGACCCCAGGATCATGACCTGAGCTGAAGGCAGATGCTTAACTGACTGAGCCACCCAGGTGCCCCAGGAAATCACTGTATTTTAAATTGTTCTTGGCTTTATTTGAAGTAATTTTTGTTACCTGACACAAATGCATCTAAGAACTTCACTAAAAAAATACTGTGTAAATATGCAACAAATTTTCTTGGCAAGTGCTAAAATTACAACTGTCTGCCTCCCTAACCATTTGTAGTATTTCTCCAATTATGTAGTTAGGACTTTGGGTGGGATAACAAATATCCCTGAATCTTAATTTTTCTCATCTACTCTATTCCTGCTATTCACTAATTTAAGATATTTATGGTAATTTAGCCCCAAACCCTTGATATGCTCAAGATTACAAGCCTAGTTAGTGACACAGGCAATACTTGAATTCAGATAGTTCTTTTTAATATATCTGTGTTCAGTGCTATAACCATTCGCATTAAGAATAACTGGCTGGCTGTAGCATATTGGTATGTAAAAACTCAAATGGCAGTCATAGTTGACCCCAGACTTTCCCAGTTATGTATGTAAACAAGAATAATTCCACGGAATCAAGAGCTTAGAAGTTATCTTGTTTGAGCAGTGGCTAGATCTGTGAAGTACTGTGAAATCTTTCGAGGAACAGATTTTATGGTGAAAGGTAGTTCTATATATGGATATCGTTACCAGACTTTGGGTTATTGGAAAGAAGACCGCGAAGAGCCTGGAGAGCACAAAGAACCAAATGTTCAAAAAAAAAAAAAATCAGAAATCTTTAAACAATTAAAAAATTTACTTTTGAGTCCAATGATTTTCAAAGCAAAAATAATTTTCAAAGTTCTTGGTAAATCATATAACACTCTGCCAGCATTTTCTTTTCTTTTCTTTTTTCTTTTCTTTCTTTTTTTTTTTATCATCCAAAGTCCATAGTTTATATTAGGGTTCATTCTTGGTGTTATACATTTTATGGGTTTTGACAAATGTGTAAGGATATGTGTCCATCGTTAGAGTATCATACAAACTAGTTTCATACAAAATGAAAAGTATCATACAAGAGTAACATACAAAATAGTTTCATTTTCTATGGTGCCATCTAAGAACTGGTTCATGCAAACAAAGTCAAAAGTTTTCTTACTCTTTAGGGCTTCCGAGGGGCTAACACGTATAGTAAATCTCATCTGATTAAGTGTACAGGTAGTAGATCCAGACTGTGTCCCTTACTACTGTGTGACTTCGGGCAAGGTGCTTAACCTCTCTGAGCCACAGTTTCATCATGTATAAAATCCCAATAGGTGCCTCACAGGTGTGTGGGGGCTTAATGAGATGAGGTATATAATATACTAATGGGTGTCTGGCACATAGCGAAAGCTCAGAGGTATAAACTGTAGCATGTGGACCTCCGGCTCATTCTCAGCACAGCCACAGAGGTGTTAATGGCCAGAATCCATTCTGACCGCTCAGTGTCCGGGCTACTCTGATTGTTACAACAGCTGAATACCACTGTGAATTACAGCTTTACAAAAGAGGAGCTACAGGATGAAGTGATTCACTATCTTCTCTATCTTTTGTGACCACATAGTTATTTTTGCTGAGTTTTAGAGAACAAGTGTTCTGAAAGAGATTTGTGGAATACTGCATTTACAAAATAAGATAATTTATTCCTAAAGTAAGGTTGCCAAATTTAGCGCAGTAAAATATGAATTTCAGATAAACAACACATATTTTTAGTGTAAATAAGCATGGGACATAATTACGTTAAAATTGTTTATTTATCTTAAATTTCAGTTTGACTGGGTGTCATATTTTATCCGCAACCTTACCCTACAAGTTCATTTAAAATACCTACCAGAAAGATCCGAGGTGGAGAAAGGGAATAGGGCCTTTGGCCAAATCAGAATGTCCCCAAACTCAGAATTTCCACAGCACTTACCCCATTCTGCCTTCTTTGAAGTATAATATTTTAGCTGTTTCCCTCATTAGGCTGTGAATTACATAAGTGGTGGGCATGGGTTCATTTTATTTTCTACATGGTGCTTGGAGCATAGGAAGTGCCCAGCAGGTTTGTTTTTTGTTTTGTTTTGTTTAATTAAATTAAACTCAACCATTGCTTCTCTGACTTTGGTTTTTAAAAAATGTTCTTTATAGAAAACTTGAAGAAAGCAAAGACATAAAAGAAAAAACAAGACATTCTAACACTAACATCCAAAGAAAAGGAAAATTAGTATCTGTATACTCTATCATTCATATGAGAATTTGTTTTTCTACAGCATGATTTTAATGGATATATAATATCTATTTAACCAGTGTAATTGTTTCTAATGTTACTCTATTAAAAATGATGAGATAAACATGCTTAAGGACAAATCTACTTATAGGTCTCAGACTCATTATTTGAAGTATGTATTTACAAGTGGAGGGTTTCACTGAATGGAGATATCGTTACCTGCTGTAGAGCAAATGTCAGGAGCTCCTGAAAAAACTGATATATTGAAACCCAAAAGAGATGGGCCTTGACTTCAAGGTCATGACTTCAAGAGGTTGGAGCCCCCAGGATGAGATTAGTATCTTAATAAGAAGAGGAAGAGAGCTAGCCCTTTCTCTTTCCACCACGTGAAGATATAAGGAGAAGACAGCTATCTGCAAACCTGGAATAAGGCTCACTAGACAGTGGATCCGCCAGTGCCTTGATCTTGGACTTAACAACTTCCAGAATTGTGAGAAATAAATGTTTGCCACCTAGCCAATGGCAATTGTTCTAGCAGCCCGAGCTGACGAAGATGCTATCCAAGGACAGATTTTCTTTGGAGCATCAGTGATTTTAAAATTGCCTTATGAATGGATATACCACCTGACTAGACAATCACCATAGAAGAAATAGTTAAGGCAGACAAAGATCCAGACCAGACCATCACCCCACCCACCCCAAGCTACTAAGCCCAGGGGTTTTTATTCCCAGTTCTCTTAAACTCAAGAACAGGTAATAACTCTAGTATTTAAACCGTTTCAGAGTTTAGAATATGAAACTTCCCAATTCATTTTACCAGGCCAACAAACCCTGATACCATTCACTGCGCAAAGCGAATTTAAAACACTCTCACATAGGAACGTAGAAGAGCTCTAAATAAAATTATCCAATCAAATTTAACCATGTGGTCAAATAGTAAAATAAGAACCGAAAAGGTTTATTTGAAGAATGAGTTGATTCCAACCAGGAACTATCATTCCTAGGAGCTCACAACTTAAACAGATTAAAGAAGAAAAGTTACATCCTCTTTTTGACGACGCTTGACTTGATTAAATTCAGAATATGGTCCCAGTAATAATCCTTACTGAGGAATTCAGTAAGACTTGTTTCACGTAATAAAGCGTAACTAGTGGAAGTCCATGGCAGACATTCCACTGGCGCTGTCCAATATGGTAGCTGACTGGTCACATGTGGCTACTTAATTTTAAATTAAAATTAATTAAAATGAAATGAAATAAAAATGTAAATTCTTCAGTCACTCTAGCCACATTCCAAGTGCTCAGTGTGGCTAAGGAATACCACTGGATGGTGCAGATACGAAACATTTCCATTAATGCAGCAAGTTCTGTTTGATGGCGCTTCTCTACAGACAACCCAGAACAGATCCCAGATATATGAGGAGTTGTAAAAATTTAATAAGAGCTAACTTTATTGGATGCTCCTAAAGTACCTGGCATTATTTTAGGTATTTTATAAGTATGATCTTATGTAATCCTCATATGGTATAATAGTAATTATCATTTTATCCATTTTAAAGTCATGGATTCAGAGGGAGGGGAAAGATGTTAAATAAATCAAAATTTACACATATTTTAAGTGGCAAAGCCACCATTGAAATCCAGAAGTCTGACTCTAGAAACATACTTTTTATAGCCTATGTTAAAGATGACAATTCGACTGAGTGGGCGAAGGATCAAATACTCACTAAATTGTGTTGTGGCAAACAGCCATCCGTTTGGGAAAAAGTTAAGTCAGATATGTACTTTGCAGTAGTTAAAAGACATAGCCATAAATATATAAAATGGGTAAAAAATGTAATTGTGAAAAACTAAAGTCACAAAAGCTCTAGGAGAAAACCACATATTTTTATACTTTTGAGGACAACTCCCAAGAAAAGAAAAAACTCAGAAACTTAAAAAAAAGAGACTTATAAATTTCAGCACATAAAAATTAAAAGCAGCTGTGTGACAAAAGAAAGTATAACCAAAGTTAAAAGACAGCAATAGAAGGTAGAAGAATATCTGAAACAAAAATAAAGTGTTATTACTTATAAGGAGGTTACATAAATCTGTTGGGAAAAGGCAAACAGCCCAGTCAAAAAAATAGGCCAACTCTATGGGCAAATTCCTACTGGAAGGAGAAATACAAATGACCAAGAAAAATATGAAAAGATGTTTGAGTTCACTGATAATCAGGGAAATGCACAGAAAAACAAGACACCATGATTCACCCATCAGACTGGACAATTTTCAAAGGGAAATCGCATGCAGTGTTACAATGTGGGGAGGGGCATGGAAGTCCCCATAAATTACTGGTGATTGTGTAGACTGATATGCAATACACTCTACAGGGTAATGTCTATCATAGTTTAAAATGAGGATATCTTTAATCCAGCAAATTCCACTTCTAGGATGCTAACAGGTGACAAAGATTTATGCACAAGGGATGTGCTTTGCATGGCAACATTGTTTATAAAATGGAAAAACTGTTAACAGCCTAAATACCCATCAACTACTGCATGATTAAATAAACCTACTTCCCCCACATTACGACATACCTGCATTGCTTTTAAAAAAATGACATGCATGCACCTGACACTTGGAACTATCTCTGAGATCATGTTGTGTATGTGAAAAAGCAAAACAAAACAACACTCCTCTCCCAGCCCTCCAATTTGTCTATGCTTGCAACTTGACAAAAAAGAAGGCTGTTCAGAATCCGCACCAAACTGACAGTCATCTCTGAGAAACGTGATCTGGGAGAGGATTTTGTTGGGGGCAGAGGGCACTTAGGTTCTCTTTTTACTCATTATAGTTAGGTATTTTTTTTTTTTAAGTTTATTTATTTATTTATTTATTTATTTATTTATTTATTTGAGACAGTGGGCACACAATTGGCGGGGAAGGGCAAAGGGAGAGGGAGAAGCAGACTCCCCACTGAGCAGGGAGCCTGAGTGAGCAGGGCTCCAACCCAGGACCTGGGATCATGACCTGAGGCCAAGGCAGATGCTTAACTGACTGAGCCACCCAGGTGCCCCGACTTAGATATTACTTTTATGTTTTATAGAGAAGGTATATTATTATTGTGATCAACCAAATAAAGAAGAGGAAACCCCCCCACGAATGTACTTAATAAATTGGTGCCTTATATGTACCAACTTTTCTCACTCTTTTCTTCCCCCCCTTCTTTGAACAGATGATTTATCTGTGAAGGAAGAGGAAAGAGGGAACATCCCACGAATTATTTGTCCTGGGATGCCGCTACAGTTGGAGGTAAAGCTGAGTTCAGCAGGTGCTGGTGACCGTGAGACCATTTTTCTACTAACACGGTCTTGTAAGTCTCTCTATTGATTTTTAATAAGTCTTAGCGGCAGCTGCTATGAGAGCAGCTAAATGAGGTGGTCTGTGGAGTTGGAGAAAGAAAATCCAGTTGGGCTCTGCCTTCGACCACTGTGGCTCTTGAGTGATGAAGTTCATCTCTTCTTAAGCTTTAAAGTCTCAGAGCTGGCTGCACTGTGGCCTTAGATGGCCCCACATCCCAAAGGAAGTTTTGCATGGCTAAAGGTGAAGGGAAGAAATGTCTAAGTAACAGGAGTTCTCAAGGTGCGGTGTGGGGTTCCTCAGAGATTCCTCAGACCTTTTCTGGGAGTCTGTGAGGTCAAGGGTATCTTTCTGTTTCAAAGCTCTTTCCACTTTAATTTCTAATTGATAGATATAACCCACATTAAAAAAAAGTACTCTTTAGGGTCTTGGAGTATAAAGGGGTTCTGAGGCCAAAAAGTTTAAGTATTGCTGCTTTCCAACATCTTCAGGCTACATTCTGGTCTCGTTCATAATTTCTTGGCAATTAATCTTTACAAAATACTTCCTAATCATTTGAGTTCATCGTATTGTGTAGGAACCATGCAAAGAAGTTCATTTGCAAAAGAAAAATATGAAGAACCAAAAACTCATAAACTCAAAAATGAGGAAAGAACTCTCTTCCCCTCCCCAAAGCAGGTTCATTCCAGTTCACTTCCTGCCCCAGGTAACAGCCCTGAGACCCAGAACATGAAGACGGCTTCTTTGGCTGACCTACAGGTGCTTCTCAGGGCCTATGAAACTCATAAACTTTCACTGAAGAGCAGGAAACTTGTCACGGAGCCTGGGAGACTAGTCCCCTTCTCTAAGGTAACTTGACACCAAAGGAAAGAGATTCACTTGAGGGGGATCTCTATGTAGATGGGGGTTTGCTCACTTAATAAAAGCAAATAAATTTTTATTTCTCAAAATAACCTCCTTTCAACAAATTTCCTTACGTAATCATTTGGCAAAACATAGTAAAACAGAAACATACATTTTAAATGGGTAAATTTTATGGTATGAGAATTAGATCAATAAAACTGCTATAAAACACAGCGAACTGAGCTTTTCCTTTGTCCTTTCATCTAGTCATCTTTTAAATGTAATTGTAGCATTTATTTTTTATAACAAAAAATAATAGCAATGATTTATGGGACATAGATTTTATGTGAGACATTCAATGTTAAAATGGTCTATGTAAAGGAACTTACTTAATGCAAACAATGTCCATCAGGTATAGACGACAGCAGCATCTAATATTTCAGATGAAGAAATGGAAGAGTTAGAGGAGCTAAGTAATTTCCTGAAATCCAGTAGTTAGTAAATGGCAGAGAGAGGATTCAAAGACCTTCACCGGGAAGCCCATGATCTTGGCCCCTGCTGTTTCTTTGGCACCATTTTGCGGAATAAACTATGCTATGCATGTTTGTTATGGGAAATGCGGGCAAAACTGAAATGTACCTATAAAATACAAAAACGATCAAATATGCTACTTGTCGAGATCATTATTCATTTTGAGGGACATTCACTTTTCTCCAACTCTTTGTAGTACATTTCAATCTCCTCAGGTTAACGCTGTATGTATTGCCTTTCTCATGACCTTGCCATCCTCTTTTTCTTTTTTGCACATTTAGGCTGTTTCCAGTTTGTACTTATGAGAAATGCTACCACAGTGAGCATCTACAAACAAGATCTTTTACTGCATCTCTGATTATATTACTTAGGCGAGATTATTTTAGAGAATAATCGTCTTTTCACAAACGGTTAAAAAAATTAAACCACTTTAAACCCCTACCAGCAATGTTTGAGAGTCCCCGTTTCCTTACAATTTCCATTACAGTGAACGATTTTATTCCATCTGCCAATATGATAGGTGAAAAACGATTTCTTAATTGTTGCATCTATTTCTAATGTAGTTAAGAAATCAAATCAAATAGGGTCATTTAAGAATCATTCAATGAGCACATGTAGACATTAGACAGACCTGGGCATGCCTTTTCTCGTGCATTAGCCACTGTGTGAAAAATCATGTCTCATTTCCTAAACCATCTGTATGTCTCCCTATTAGGTCAACTCCGGTCCCTTAACACACGAGGAAGGTATCACGTGGGCAAATCATTGTGATTTGCCTTCCTATAAAGGGAGTGAGAATATCTGCTAGTTAACATGATATAATTAAGTAGGAAGCATTAGGAGCAGTATGAGAAGGAAAAAAATATTATTCTAATGGGCTAGAAAAGAGAGTTTCTCAACCGCTAAGATCCTATTCACCATGAATGATCGTCCTATAAACCATTCCCCACTGTGCTGAATCAAACAGTCAGATATTTTTAACTTGGGCTTCCTTTTTTCAAACCGTCTAATTGGATTTTAGAATCTGTTATTAGACGGAAATAGCAAACTGGCCCTACAGGAAGGCTCCCCATATGCTGTGAGGATGTTTCCATAGTTTTGCTAGATTTAATCACATTTCATTCATAAAAATTAGCTGAAAACGAAGAAGGAAATAGATTGTTCTCAACTGAACTGGCAAGAACAGCATAGTAGCTTCTGACTGGAACAGAGATGTTTGATGCGGGTGGGGGGGGGGAAGCCCGCTTTGCTCTAAAATGACCAAAATTCCCAGAAGAAAAACAAAACAAAACAAGGCATTAAGGAGTGGCGTTCAACTATCTCCTAAAATCTGGAGGTATCTGTTTTTTCTGTCATTTTTTTTTCTAATGATAATAGTATTACATTTTTGCTATAAGACATTGGAAAGCAACTAAGTTATAAAATAAACATTTAAAATTACCTGGAATATCATACCCAAAGACAGGCACATTTTAGTGGCACTTTTCCCCTTTAAAGTATTATAAGAATTTATTTTTAAAAAGCAAATGTCATTTTCCATACCTCTGACATTTACACGGTAAGTAGGCAAAGGGACCATGGTACTATTTATAGTAGTGAAGACAGCCTGAAGAGGTAATGCGCATTTACTAACAGGAGATGGATTATGGTAGAAACCCTGCGTTCAGTCATGTTAGCCAGCATGGTTTTTCTTTCCCAGTAATTAGGATAATAATTTTGAGAGATGCATTGTCTTTACAGTAACAAAAAATTCAACTGGCCATAGAGAAGGCAGTTACAAACAGAATATGAAAAAAGGAAACTTCAGTCTTCTTTAGACAGTCCCGAGATCTATAGCTTTAAAAAAATAAGGCTTCTATACTTGCAGTGAACACAGCGTAGCGTGTAAACGTGTCAAATCACTCAGTTGTACACCTGAAACTAATGTAACACCGTGTGTCAACTATACTTCAACAAAAGAAGGTTTAAAATAGGTTAAAAAATGTTCAGATATAAAGCTTGCCTTTTTTCTCTTTTCAAAGTTTGTGAATTTATGGAGGTATGTGGTCCCAGTAATCTCCATTTCCCCTTTTACGCCTCTCCCCACTCTTAATCTAACAGGTATCTAATTAATATCCGATTTAGCTGTGTATCCTGACTTTCACTTCGGAAGTCTTTACAAAAGCCATTGTGGCCTGAAGGATCCATTGCGTAATGGAGGATGTGGCAAGACTGTCCAAGATGGTGTGGGATGTACCCCGGTGTTGGTGAGCAATCTGTTACCAAAAAAGAAACATCACCAAGTGCTTTTCCATCACCTTCCAATAGAACCGCGTCTAATTATTGTTAAACAACCTTCAGTTTCAATGTTTCACATTAGAGTTAATTTGTGAATTCTTCATTTTTGTTTTTTTCTTGAAATCTTATTGGTGGGGAGTGGTCTTGAGAAAACCCATCAGGAGAAGCCCACCCTGGCAAGCCAATAGTCCATGTTTTCAGCAATATTCAGTCACTGCTACTCCTGCCTTCCTCAGGAAAAGAAAAAGGGTGAACCGCACTAATGGGCAAATGCACGATTGTTCTAAAGGATCATCTAATGCATAAAATGACTCTCTGAGGTTGTTCCTTTTTCCACTTAAAATACAGGAGAGTCATGCTACTTTTCACCAAGATGATGGAGCAGAAGAATGGAATTTGGGTGAATGCGCCTGCATTTTATTTCTCATTGAAATAATCCCTTTATGTCTTCTTATCTCAAATCTCTGCAAAGTTTTTCCATAATCACAAACCTTTCATCAAATTACAGTTCTGCTCCCCAGCGAATAATTATGTATGGTTAGAGAAACACAGAAAAAAATGAGCGCTGAGCTTCTGTGTCGAGCTACCAAGTTCTTTGCATCTGCTCTTTCTAGCCTTCTCTGCAGCTCCACTCCATTAAGACTATTAAATTACATGTACTGTCCACTTTTGATTACATAAGTAATGTAGAATCAATGCAGGGATATTTGTAAAATAAAGAAAACAAACAAACAAAATCTTTCACTTATTAAACCACATACCAAAATAAACTTTAAAGACTGCATTAATATTTCATTTATGTATGTACCACAAATTCATTCGTTCATTCATTCATTCATTTTTGTTTTATATTTGTTTCCATGTGTTTACTCTAAAAGAAACCTACCACTTTGGTGATCATTTTTACAGATATAGTTTGGAACACAATTCTGATTAAGAAAGCCATTCTTTAAAAAAAAAAGTGTGTTTGCTGGTATGAAATATTTCAATTTCTAAATGAAGGACTTTGGATGATTTGTTAAATTTTCATGCGATAGTATACACAAAAATATGTTCAAAATGATTAAAATTTTCACACTAACCATAATTTATGTCAATGGTTTTAAATTTATTTATTTTTATAATCCATTGAGGATGGAGCTAACATTTTTAAAGATCCTCTATTATCTTAGGCACTGTTGGATATTTTCACAAGTATTATTTCTTATTTGATTCTCCTCTTTTATTATATCATTTATTATATAGATACTATGATCCCTAGTTTGTGAATGAGAAGACTACAGTCCAGTTACCATCCAAAGTTTGTTTTGTGGCAATCAGGACTAGAAGCTACTCTGACTGGTATAGAGATGATAAGAGCTTTCTCTATGACAATAATCCATTGAGGATGGAGCTAACATTTTTAAAGATCCTCTATTATCTTAGGCACTGTTGGATATTTTCACAAGTATTATTTCTTATTTGATTCTCCTCTTTTATTATATCATTTATTATATAGATACTATGATCCCTAGTTTGCGAATGAGAAGACTACAGTCCAGTTACCATGCAAAGTCATTTGTTTTGTGGCAATCAGGACTAGAAGCTACTCTGACTGGTATAGAGATGATAAGAGCTTTCTCTATGACAATAAACATAATCAGTACCTCTGTTGCAGAAGGGCCCCTATTTTCTGTTTTTCATTGATTAGTTCTGACCCCACAGACTAATGGAAATGACACATTCTTGTAAAACTATCCTGCTAATGATGCAATAATTGCAGCAATCTAGTTAAAACAAGTCTAATCATGCCACTCATTGGCACAAAAATCTTCGAATCGTTTCCTATCTTATACCAAGAGCTGAAGTCATTGCAAATAGGAGCCACCATGATCTGTATTTCCCACCCTGACCTTTCTGATCTCATTGCCGCCTCACTCAGTGAGCTGCAGCCATACCAACCTGCCTGTTCTCCTTCAAACATACCGTGGCCACCCCCTGCCTTTGCACCTGCTGTTCTCTCTCCCAGCATGCCCTTCTTCCATACATGTACATTGATTACTCACTCAACTCCTTCCAATCTTTACTAAAAACGCTGCATCCTTAATGACCTGATCACCCAGTTTAAAATGTCAACACTCTTTGAACCCTGATATATCCTAATGCCCTTCCCTTCTATATGTTCTCTGTGGTTCCACCACAGAGCTCTGAGCAAGTATTACTGGATGCATGGCTGACATCATGTCTTCCTACTCCTTGCTTTTGATTAGGATTCCAGGTATATGAATGTAGCGCCATGAGGACACAGATGACGGTTTCATTCCCTACTGCCTTCCTGGTTCAAAGAAGCACTCTTGGCCTGTAGTAGGCACACAATAAATACATGCTGAACGAATGAATGAAATAGCAAAGAACTAAGAAAATTATTGAAATTACATGAATGATGCAGAAGTTTGCCCCTAAAACCTCAACACTCCCTAATTTGCTTCCTCTCTTCCTTTTCTCTTATTTACTTATTTGTTTGTTTGTTTGTTTATTTATTTTGCCTGTTTGGCCGTCTCACACTTCCCCTCCCCTCTGTCGACTTCTTGAAAAGAATAGGCTTGCTCGTAATTTCCTAAGAGTACCAACACATGTGACATCAGAGTTGCACTTAAGACCACAGAGCCTATGACAAAGCCTGAGACAGAAGTCAAAGTCCAGGATTTGATACATAGAAACATGCTGTCATTTGTAACTTCAGGGTCACATAGGATTTTAACAAGAGGCACTACACCAGTGGCCTTCATGGACATTTTGGATTGCTAAGAAAAACCAGTTTAAATGCTCCCCGACGGACCTCAATAGCAAAAACCAAACGAGCTAATTAAAGAATGGGCAGAGGACCTGCATAGATGCTTTTCCAAAGAACACATACAGATGGCCAACGGGTAGATGAAAAGGGCTCAATATCTCTAATCATCAGCGAAATGCAAACCAAACCCATAATGAGGTACCTCATCACACATGTTGGAACGCTGGTATCAAAAAGCAAGAACTAACAAGTGTTGACAAAGATGTGGGAAAAAGGGAACCCTTGTGCACTGTTCATAAGAATGTAATGGCACAGCTACTGTGGAAAATGGTGTGGAGGCTCCTCAAAAAATTAAAAATAGAATTACCATAGAAACCAGCAATTCTACTTCTGGGTATTTATCCAAAGAAAACAAAAACTACTAACTTGAAAAGATACATGCACCCCTATGCTCACTGATGACAAAACATGAAAGCAGCCTAGATGTCCATGAGTGGATGAATGGATACACACACACACACACACACACACACACACACTGGAGTATTATTCAGCCCTGAAAAGAAGGAAATCTTGTCATTTGTGGCAACATAGATGGACTTGAGGACATTATGCTAAGTGAAGTAAGTCAGAAAAAGACAAATACCATATGATCTCACTTCTATTGGAATCTGAAAACAAAAATAAAAACACTCCCCCCCGCCGCCAACAAGCAAACAAACGAACATACATACAGAGAACAGGATGGTGCCTGCCAGAGACGGAAGATGGGGGTTGAGCAAATGGGTAAAGGGGGTCAAAAGGAACAAAACTATACTTACAAATAAGTAAGCCATGGAGATGTAATGTATAGCATGGTGACTATAGTTAACAATATTGTATTGCGCATTTGAGAGTTGCTCAGTGAGGAGATCGAAACATTTTGTAGCTACATAGGGCGATGAATGCTAACTAGACTTATTGTGGTGACTTTGGAATATATACAAATATTAAATCACTACGTTGCATATCTGAAACTAATATATGTCAGTTATAGCTCAATAAAAAATAAATATTTCAAAGGACCCTCAAACTTTCTTTTTCTTTTTTTTTTTTTAAAGATTTTATTTATTTATTCGACAGAGATAGAGCCAGCCAGCGAGAGAGGAAACACAAGCAGGGGGAGTGGGAGAGGAAGAAGCAGGCTCATAGCAGAGGAGCCTGATCTGGGGCTCGATCCCAGAACGCCGGGATCACGCCCTGAGCCGAAGGCAGATGCTTAACCGCTGTGCCACCCAGGCACCCCCAAACTTTCTTTTTATGACAAAGTGAAAAGATGGACAAAGATCCTTTTATCCTGGTGGTCCATATTATAAATAAAAAACTAAGATAAGAAATGTCTGGTAGGACTTTTCTTCTTTGCTTTTATCCTAGCTGGTTGTGTTTTTCTTATGCAGACCACAACCATAAGAAATGACCACTCAGCAAGTTGATCAATATGCAGCAAATAAAGCCTCTTTCAACTCTGAAAGTTTTCATATGAGAAATAAATCCCTGTAAATATTCTCTATATATTCCTCATTAAACAAAAGAACATTCAGCAGCACTGAAGTAATCAGCCTTGCTACTGGGAAATCCAGACTGACGTCCTCCGGTGTCTTCAACTGATGCCACAGGGTATATTGAGACCACTTGGCTAGAAACACATCAATGATACATGTAAATAGTTGAATTTGACATATTTGACAAACTCGGATATCATCATTTTCTATGGCCTATTTAAATTGAGAGAGAATCCCCCCCCCCCACACTGTTTATAATGTTACTCCGTAAGTCATTGTTATTCACAGGACTCAGGTCTTCAATTTAGGAGTTAACAGGGATACTTAGAAGCACGAACTCTGACACAACAGGCCTCAAAGATGTAATGGACCATTTCATGTGAAAATAAGTTCCTCATCATTGGAGAGATTCAACTCGAGATTGTAAAATCACCTTTTAGGGATATAATGTCAGCATCAGGGAGAGGGTTAGAATAATAACTGCCACAATCTTTTGACTCGGAGTCCATGGAATTGTATGGGAAAGGCAGCTGTTATAAGTCACATTGTATTTTTTTTTCATAAAAAGAGGCAATTTTATTCTATCCAGAGCTAGCCACTGCAGAACCTGGGACCTGTTGTGGGGCAATAACAATTCAGGCTGGTTGCTGGTTGAATACAATCGATGGGCTTAAATACACTTAAATACACTTGTGGTTACTCCCCTTCCCGAAATGCCACTAAAATGGCAATAAAAAAATTAAAATGCTTCTAAACCCTCAAGAACAAAGCAAACAAAAGGAAATATACCAATGGATAAGAATTTTTAACAATCATGTGGAAGATAAAGTAAAAGGCACTTGAGTGGCAAGGGATTAACTCACATGGAGGAACCCTTAACTTGGGTGCCAGCAGACAGGTGTATAGACAAGGTACAAACCAGTCTGCCTGAAGAATATCCAGGAAAGGCTCAGACCTCAAAGGCAGAAGTTCTCCTGGATGGTAAGGAGATGATGTACAGAGGAAACAGAATTAGTTGAAAGTCTGCATAAGGTGTTAATACTAGCCGGTTCCACCCTGTTACTGCACAGAGAGGTGAGGCACATGACTGCCATCTCCATGACAGCCTGCAGCTGTTACCACAGAGGAAACTGAGTCAATGAAGCATCATGCTTCACACGAAGATATAACAAGGGCAGAGGTTGGCGGGGAGGGGAAGATGGAATGAAAATAGGGGATTTAGTGAGCACATACATGCTGAATGGAGACTGCCAGCTCCCTGGTTCTAGAATGCCTGCAAATAGACTCAGGATCCTCAGGTAGGAAACTGGAAAATTGAATGGTCCTAGAAAAATACAGCAGACACTAATATTGAGAGTGCTTCTTGTAGAAAAGGCAGCTTTCTTCCTGACCACTTTGTGATAAGTCCCACTCATTGACAAGCTCTGTTGATGTGCCTAGAAGTTCCGATATGCTTTTTGATGCTGTGTTCTTTTTTATTTTCTTTTTAAGATTTTATTTATTCATTTGTCAGAGAGAGAGAGAGCACAAGCAGAGGAAGTGGCAGGCAGAGGTAGAAGCAGGCTCCCCGATGAGCAGGGAGCCTGATGCGGGGCTTGATCCCAGGACCCCGGGATCATGACCTGAGCCCAAGGCAGACACTTAAACAACTGAGCCACCCAGGCATCCCATCAATGTTGCATTCTTAAATATAAGTGGGCCACTGAGGTCACCAGTGAATGAGAAAAGCCTTTGTTATAAAAGGAAGAGACCCAAGCAAAGTGGGGAAAAAGCCACCGAGAGAAAATTAAGACAATATAAAGAGTGGACAAAACATTTTTGAAAAATTCTCAGTTAAAGAGAAGTATGGTCTCTTAAACAAGAACAGTATCACTGTATGAAACAGTATGAAATGAATAATCAGAACACATGAACGAAAGGTGTTCTTGGAAGTCAAAAGCAGGATACCTAAAATTAAAATATCAGAAGAAACAATGAAAAATAAAATTGAGACAATTTCCAAGAAATTGAATACCAGAAGATATTTTAGAAAAATAAGAGATAAGATCAGTACAGAGATCCAATATCAAACTCCAAGAAATCCCAGAAAGTAAAATATGAGAGAAACATGAAGTGAAGGAAATTATCAGAGAAACAAGATAAGAAAATTCCCCAGTGGGTGCACTAAATGTCTAAAACAATAAGATTAAATATGTGTGTGTGTGTGTGTGTGTGTGTGTGTGTATATATATATATATATATTAAATTTTAGAACATTTGGGATAAAAGACCATCCAAAAGAGAAACAAATTAAATACAGAGGATTAGGAATAAGAATGTCTTTGGGCTTCACAAAAACAACAGTGTAAGAAAAAGTGACAGCAGGGCAAAAATCTTCAAAATTCTACGAGGAAATGACTTTCAATCTCTATTCTATATTCTGCCCAAGTATCAATCAAGTGTGAAAGTGTAATAAAGACATTTTCAGAGAAGCAAGGTCTAAACATTTATTTCATAGAGATGCGTTTTTGAACACTACCGGAGAATATCTTAAATAGAGAGGAAAACAAAGAAGGGGAAGGTATAAGAAAGTAGCAAGGCCACAGCTCTAACAGTAATCTCACAAAGCATCTTGTTGAAATTTAAGCAGAATTGGAGGGCATCAGTCTAGGTGAGGGAAAAAGATCGCTGTGAACAACAAAATGAAATTGATGAAGGTTAAGTTTATGGATAGCCATATGACAGAGAAATTGAATAAATAGGAAAATAGGTTTAGAGAAGAGCAGACAAATGAAAGTCTAAAGCGATCATTAACTCCAGAAAAAATGAAGGGTTGCTCAAGATAAGAGTAGGGGTTGTAGCGCAATGGTTGGCTCAGCAGTGAGCAATATTTTCATAGGCAATTTACAACGTAAATACTAAATATAAGTTGTGACATAATATTGAAAAGAGGGAGGAAGGGGAAGATGGCTTCTTCTAAGAATTAAATAAGATTTTATATATAAACTTTCCAAAACATAAACAATAAATGACTATCCCCTTTCTTTGTTTTCAAAATTTTAATCTCTCTTTGGGAAAGCAACATGGTTTAGGGCAAAGAACACAGACTTAAGAATAAGACAACTCTGTTATTGATGAATTTCAAGTTGCTTAACTCATTAGAGCATTGGTTTCCTTGCCAGTTAGATGGATGTCATATTGACCTCAAAAAATTTGTGTAAAATTCAAATGACATACAAAATCAGAAAACAGATGCACAGTAAATGTTTCTTCTTGTCCCTTCTTTCAACGTTACCTAAATTTCTAGATGCTGGAAAAAGATTCATTATGAAAACATGACATTTTCAGCAACTGCAGTGTTAAATATCACCCCAAGGGTAGCTAAGTTATCTTGATTAGAAAACAATGCCCTTTACCAAGAACAGGATGATCAAGCAATGATCTTGCCAGAGAGCATAAATATAAGCGTTGTTCAACCTGCCAAAGTATTGCCCAAATTCTCATGCAATATTTGGCACAGGAATATTCATTCATCCTCAGGAGAATCCCGGATGGCGTGTGTGTGTATGCGTGTGTGTGCGTGTGTGTGTGTGTGCGCGCGCGCGCGCGCGCGCGCATGCGCGCACACATGCCCGTAGTGATCTCGAAGTACAGGGGAAATGTTCTAGGATGTGGTAAGGTGAGGATCTTTTTCTGGGACATGGCCAAGCATTTAGACAAACATTTGCAACCTTCTGCTCAAAATGTCAGAGGGCTCTGCAAGTTCAAAAAAATGCGGAGGAGGAAGGAATCAAGGGAATCAGAAAAAATGATTTAATTTAAGAAGCATCAAATATGGGGGCGCCTGGGTAGCGCAGACGTTAAGCGTCTGCCTTCGGCTCAGGGCGTGATCCCGGTGTTCTGGGATTGAGTCCCACATTGGGCTCCTCCGCTGGGAGCCTGCTTCTTCCTCTCCCACTCCCCTGCTGTGTTCCCTCTCTCGCTGGCTAGCTCTCTGTCAAATAAATACATAAAATCTTAAAAAAAAAAAAAAAAAGAAGCATCAAATATTAGGAAAGAAGTCTTCTAAAACTTGACTTGGGGCCAGCACCCATTTCTCAGTTTGTTTAGCTGAAACAAGTGGCCCAAAGTTAGACAATGAGTTAACAATATGTGTGTGTGTATAGACGATAGATGATAGATAGATAGATACCTCCCAGATATTTATGGCTGTGTGACTTTTGGCAAATCATTTAAAAGCAGACACTTAGAAAAGGTCAAAGCTGGAAGGGGCCTTAGAGATGATTTGATCCAAGCTCTCACTTTCTGAGTAAGAAAGCAAGTCCCCAGAAGTGATAATCCATACACGAGGCAGAGACCTGGGCAAGCTCTGAGGCACATTATGTCCAGGCTAGCTCCAGGCATGTGTAGACAACAGAATTAATTCAGTCACCAAATCGGCCTTTAGCAGAGATTGTGGAGCAATGAATGCAAAGCCTAGGCAGCCCCCCAGGGGTAAGGTTAAAGGGAAGAGGTTGAGAGGAGATCACCATGTCTGTGTGAGAGCAAGGGAATTTGCAGAAGGCTGTGATTTTTTTTTTTTTTCCCATAGGAGTAAGAATGCTCTGATAACAACACCTGGCAAAAAACAAACAAAACAAAACAAAAAAACACAAAACCCCCCCAAAAGACCCAAAGAAACCAAACAAACCCAACCACTTTAGAAACAGAACACTCTCATTCCAAAAAATCTCAGGGGAGCAAGCATATGGAAAAGACGAAATAGAATAGTATCATGCTAGAAGGTAAGAGGGAGACTATGAATATGCCTTTGGTTCATAGACCTTAAGTCTATTTAATGAGACATACTGTTGAAGATCCTTGGCTTCATTTGAATGTCCTTTGAAAAGCCATCACTTCACAATGGGATGTAAGGTGAAGATTTCTCTTGTAAATGTTAAACTATTTTCTTGTTGGCATCCATCATTTGGAAACTAAGACTTTAATAAGAACTGCCTCCTCTCCGTTCCCAGGGCTCTCTGTTGGGTGCATTTCTGTTTTTTGCGAACTCCCAACTGACTCAGAGAATGGATTTCTTGTCTGAATTGGGCAGTCTCGTTCTCTCATTCCATTTTATCTAGTCTTTTCCACTCACCATCAAGTACTCTGAATCTGAAGTTCTAGGCAGTGATGATGACAGATTCCTTTTATCAGAAAGCCATCCCTGATGAACACAGGGAGAGCTTGTGACTTCATGCTTGTGGCAATTTAACTCCTTCTCTCCTCAGCCCACAGCCACATGCTGCACGTCTGCCTCCATCCACCCCCATGACTGCTCTAGGACTGGGAGTAATTCATGCCACATATAGGCACCCAAAAATATGTTTGGTGAGTTGAAAGGATGTGCACAGATCAACTGCTTTCCAAAGTGTGTGAGCATGCGCGTGCACGTGCACACACACACACACACACACACACGTTGTATATATTCGTTCTCTGTTTTATGGAGTCCAAAGAACACAGGCATGGTGTCCATTGCACAGGCTCTGTGCGGGCACTGGTGCAGTAACTCTTCACTCAAGTTGGCATTGCCAAGGAATGACGGCTTCCCTATGACCTCGTTGTTCTAGGATCCTCCAACCCACTTCTTAACCGATGATATTAACACCAAATCAACTGCAGTGTAAGGAATATCTTTCTTAATTATGCAATTCTCTAACTTATAAAACACAGTGTGTGATGTCTGTCCTTAGAGTTATTTCAAGGTCATAATGGTAACCGTTGATGACTGAGCTGTGCCCGTAAGTCCACTCAAGGACCACTGTGGTTTTGGAGGTTTTGAACCCAGATGTAATGGCGTGACATTTTATGCTTTTTTTCTATTCCATTCCCTTTTAATAGATTTTCTGATTCCTGTTCTAAGCTGTTGGCTTCTAATGTGCATTGGTAAACCTAACAGGTCAATATATTAGAATTATGTCAGGTCTAAAACAGCCTTTGACTAAGAGCCAGAATGCATGAGCTTTCATGTTGACCTATTTTAACCATTTGGGGGATTTTGATACCTACCGCTTGCTTCCATGCTAGACAATCCCAGGTCCCAGAAAGGTAACCTTTCTGAGTCTAAGGTGTTACTGAAAATGCTGTTGATAATAATAGTGCTGCTGATGAAATGCTTGTCAATTTAACAGTACTAAATAATTTATACAGAGGTAAGCCAACTGCCCTAGTTATTTCCTAGGGATGAGCTATACTCACAGAGAAGTTGGTAACAGAACACTGGAAAACTTTTTTTAAATTAAAAATTTATTTTATGCCTGTGATTTTCTTTGGGAGAACAACTTTCCTACTTGCAACAGCCATCTGTAGGAAATCCTCTACCTTTTTTTCAAAGAAATATAGTAAGGCGGCATATTTCAAAGGAACTGGCTCTTCCAGAAATATTTCCCAAATGAGAATATGCTTTGGAGCGATGTTTTTCACTGATCTTAACTTTTTACATGTTTTGGAGTAAATGCTGCATACACCTCCTGCCTTTACTCCAAATATTAAACAAAGCAATGGAGAAGAACAATTCAGGAGTGGCTGGTTTTGAATGCCAAGGTGCTGGGCTGAAAGTCAGATCCTTACTCTTACTCTAGGGCTGTTTATCAGGCTGACTTTACTATGCAAGGGCCTGGGAAATAACTATGTTTGCTCCACCTAACAGTACATGGAAGGAAGGTGGTGTGGGTGGCTCATGAATGGATTCTTCCCACAGAAAGAGAGGTGAAAGGTGGATTACCACAATACGGAACACCATTCTTGTTATTTTTTACATGAACATGTTAAACCTTTAAGCTTCCCAGAGATAGGGAAAATATAAACGCTCCAATTTGAATAGAGTCAAGTCTGCATCCATTTTATCGGCTACGCAGCTCATGTATAGAACTGTTTTCTAGGGTCACTACAGAAGTTAGAGGAAACCAAGATGGGGCGGGGGTTACTGCTAAATTGGGAAAAGCAGGGCTGATGGGGACTGTATAGAGGAAACTTTCAATAGAGAGCCTTAAAGCAGCAAGCGGCTATTTAAAGATGAAGAAATGGACGCTGGGGGATGAGAAGGAATTGCATGCCAAGTGAGCCCAGAAGAGTTGAGTCACTGAGTGTCTTAGTCTCCTAAGGCTGGCATAACAGAGTACCACGAGCTGGGTGGCTTAAACATCAGAGATGTACTGTCTCGCTGTCCTAGAGGCTATGGGTCTGAGATGAAGGTATCAGCAGGACCATGCTTCTTCTAAGTTCCACGTCTCTTGCCTAGCTCCTGGTAGTTCCCTGGCTTGTGGCAATTTAACTCCAATCTTCACATGGCATTCTCCCACGTTGATGTCTGCCTCTGCATCCAATTTTTCCCTACTTAGATTAGATTATACCAGTCCAATCGGACTAGGGCCTGCCTAATGACCTCATTTTAACTTGATTATCCTTGTAAAGACCCTATCTCCAAATAAGGCCACATTCTGAGCTACTGGGGCTTAGGACTCCAACATATCTTTTTTTTTTTTTTTTAAGATTTTATTTATTTATTCGACAGAGATAGAGACAGCCAGCGAGAGAGGGAACACAAGCAGGGGGAGTGGGAGAGGAAGAAGCAGGCTCATAGCAGAAGAGCCTGATGTGGGGCTCGATCCCATCACGCCGGGATCACGCCCTGAGCCGAAGGCAGACGCTTAACCGCTGTGCCACCCAGGCGCCCCATCCAACATATCTTTTTGGGGAACAGAACAACCCAGCACACTGAGTCTCTAACCAAACCCAGTTTCCCAACTTCCAGACCAGCTTCCCAATATCCCATTGTGCACTGCCGCTGATGTTTTCAAAGTGCTTTGGTTGTTTTGTATTTTCTGAGTATAAGTCCCTGGTTGTATCCTGAAGTCAGATGTAAACGATTTGGGGATTTTTCTCTAGTATCAGCGCTCCACTAGTGTAGATAATTAAAAGTTGATTGCAGTAGGCATTATTTTTCATTTCTAAAAGCCTGCATTAAGATGGAATGGCCATTTTCCTAGAAGGAATGGGAATAATCCATCACCCTGACACAGGAGAATTCCACAAAAAAAAAAAAAAAAAGGTGAAGGAGGAAAAAGCACTTTATCAATGTGATTCATTATTATCATCAACAGGGTCACTGTGGCTATGCTTCATTCATTTATTACTATTTCACACCCACAAACAGAGGATCCAACCCAGTCCATGCTATTTCAAAAAAGGTATATCATACGAGTGGGTCTATCTTCCTAGAAATAAAACAAATAATAATGAAAGCCCCTGATACTGACCTCCATTCATTCATTATTCAGAAAATATGTGTTCAAAACTTTTATTTATTTGCATGCCAGATACTGATCTAGGTGCTTAGGAAATATCAGGGAACAAAATGGAAAAGCCCTGCCCACTGAGCTTACATTCTTTTTAAAAAAATTGTACAGTGTATTGGAAGATGGGAAAAATAAAGCAGGGTTAGGGGGATTAAAGATTCTGGGGTGTGTGTCTGTGTGTGTTGGGGGTGGTGCCTGCAATACAGAGTGGATCACTGACAGACAGTATAGAAGTTGGGGAAAGTTTGGAGGAAGTTAGGAAGTGAGTCCTGGCTTCTCTGGAGAAGGGCCAGCATAAAGCACTTGAAATGGGATCAGGCCTGGTATGTTCCAGAAACACCAAGAAGGCCAGAGTGGATCTCCATGACACCGATGGCCGAAGACCTGCTTGTGTTGTTCTCCTGTGCCAGGTCCGATGAGGTTTGACAACTTCAGCCTCTGGAAGTTTCCCTGACTCTCTTCTGCCTCCAAGTCTGAGATTCTCTGGACCTTCCTTGGCTCTCCTTCCCGGCTGCTGACCAACAACATCAAAACAGCAGCAAAGCGCGAAAGGAAGGGTAAATGCCCCGTTACGGACTGCAGAGTCTTTCTTCTGTCATCCGCACCCCATCACCTGCCCAGCTAAATGTCGTATGGATAAAAAGCAAAACCTATTTTATTTCCAAGTAGGTTCATCCAAACAGGTTGATCACATCACTGAAACCTGTATTCTGCTAACAAAGCCAAGCAAATCCTTCTCTAATGGGAAAAAGTCTTGACATTACGTATGTCTATGATAATGCTCCATAGAGCAGCATTCTTACCAACATGGAAAAGAATTTATTCACATCAGAGAAACCCACTGTGGGCAGATAATTCTCCATGGCTTCTCACATCTCTGCACATCTTGTGGACAGATTTAATAACTTCATTCGAGGCTATTGTTTCCAGAATATTTGCCTAGTGAAAATCCATTAGAAGACAGAGATCATGTCTTCTTTTGGAGCAAAGGGAAGTTTATTTTCTATCCACCATAATAAAGATTATATTCTTCTCTGGACCCAAGGATCATCGGCCCATTATAAGATCTGGGTGTTCCCTAAACGTAGCTTTCCCCTCCCCACTAGGTATGCAGGCTCTCTTCCCTCTGGCCCATTACGACTGAGTTTTAAGAAACTGGCACAAATTCTTGGATGGATACACTACCCCTCATCTCCGACCCAGGAGTCTTGTGTCTTCTGCCAGCATCAATGTGACAGACTAGCTTATTAGGCTGCAAGTGGGGGTAACACCATAGCTTTTACATTCACCAGAAAGGACTCTCGAGAGACCTGGATTAAAAAATGTTCACACCCATAGAAACATTCCAAGAGAAACACCATCTCCATAACTCTTTGGGTCATGAAATTTCTATAGGAGTCCAGCGGTTGGGTTGTTCTTTAAGGCACTTAATAAAAAATAGGGTTGAGAGCACCATATACGTGTTAATTGCTCTCAACTTTGCAGAGCCAGCTGTTGGAAGGGTGAAACTAAAAAGATGAGCCAGGACCTCACAGATGTTCCCTTTATTTGCTCAAGAAAAAGCTCAGAATTTGGATTTCAGTAAAGAAAAGAGTGAACCAAGAGTGTCACTAAGCTCAAGTGAATATTATAATCTGACCACAAAGGCTGTCAAGAGGATCTGGTAACCTAATGAGTAGTTGGAAATACTTTCTCCTTTATTATAAAGGGTCTTAAAAGAAAGATCTGCAGAGCAGAAGAGGTTTTTGCAAAGGGGAAAGAAAAAACATTTCTTTATAATAATAAATTTTGATAGAAGGATTTAAGTGTATTTCCAAAGCTTTTTCAGGGAAGGCACAGAATGAGAGAGTCAACTGGTGCCTTATGTTTTTCAATTTGTCAACAAGGTTGGCAAGTATCTATTCAAAGAAATGAATGTACCCTTTCCAACTGATTTACCTGGTTAGTTTTGAATAGAGAAGAGAAATAGAATGTACAAAGGCACGGTGTGAGAGTGTATGAGAGGTGGTGTATAAGTCATAAAATAGAACCCTCATTTAAGAAGAGAATGGGTGATATATCCCACTGGACAAAGGATCTGTTGGCTCCTCTGTAACCATGAGGAACTTAATGGCAACCGAGCACGAATGGAAACCCTGGTGATCGGGAGACGACCATACGGCCGGTTGAGGTTCTCAGAGGAACACGATAGGGTATCAAGGAAATGCAGCAATATTTCTAAAGACTCTGCCCATCCGCAGTAGTGCCAGTTCAGTTCTTGCCCGCTCTGCTTTGCCCTCTAGAGAAAGGCAAGCAGTGAGCCTCAAAGAATTGGGGCCCGTCGCTGAGAGGACCACCGAACCGTATGAGGGGAAAGAAATACAAATAAAATCAGAGTTTTTGAGCTGCCTCAACATGGCAGGCACTAACCTGGACACTCTACATTTGCCTTCTTATTTCCTTTTCTCAATAACCCTATAAGGTTTGTATTATGTTGTCCATTCCATGGATTAAAAAAAAAAAAAAAAAGCAAGGCTGAGGAAATTTACCACTGGCCCACGGCTAGTCAGCTGAGAGCGAGGACTCGGCTTTGTTGGCCGGTCCACCCCGCACTGAGTTGTACCTTACTCACTGTCTTAGTTTACTATTTGCTGCTGTAGCAAATTACCACGAGTTTAAGGGATTAAAAACACAAATTTATTATCTTCCAGTTCTGTAGGCTAAAAGTCGAACAGGCCTCGCTGGGCTAAGAGTAAGGTGTTCGCAGGGCTGCATTCCTTTTGGGAGACTCTAGGGGAGGGTCCATTTTGTCGGCTTTCTCAGCTTCTTCTTTTTTTTTTTTTTAATGTTTTTTTATTATATTATGTTAGTCACCATACAGTACATCCCCGGTTTCTGATGTAAAGTTCGATCATTCATTAGTTGCGTATAACACCCAGTGTGGTGGCAGCCCACATTCCGTGGCCCATGGCCTTCTTCCATCTTTCATGCCAGCCACATCTTGGGAATCATTCCTCCTCAGTCACACTCACTCTGACTCTTCTCCTGCCTCCTTCTTCCATTTTTAAGAACTCCTCTGATTACACTGTACCCACACACAGATAAACCAGGGTAATCATCCTTTTCTGCTAATCGCCAACTTTAATTCCAGCCACACACGTCTTTCTCCTTTGCCCTGTGACACTTGCAGGTTTTGGTGATTCCGATGTGAACATCTCTGGCAGGTGCATAGGGAGTCATTATTTTGCTGATCATACCGGCCAGACTAACAAGTATCAAAATTCATATTCCTAAAGTACAGGCATCAGCAAAAGACACTAAGAGCTGTAACGAAGATGCTCCAGGCATTTCTGGATGTTTCTCGAGGACGCCTTCAGAGACTGATTATATGTGTGCTTGGCATGTAACATCCTAAAACTTACGACCACACTCCCCTGTAGTGGCCTACCAGGGGAAGAAGGGGTGGTGGAAACTTATTACCCGAAGGGCAGGTCTTAAGTGGGTGCAGTATCTTCAGAGATTTTAAAACAAGAATAAAAGTGGCCAAAAGCCAATCTGTTTTCTACGCTCAACATGAGCTGGCAATTCGAAGCCATGTCAGTGATAAAATACTCCTTTCCTCTTGGCTGAACTGCTTCTGAACCACCCCTCCCCACCTTGATGCGCTCCCATTTCCTAGCAGAACGATCGCTCTCCCGATAATAAGCCACTTCTTCTCCTGTAGTGACTCTGGCCTAAGCGCAGCACACAGACTTTCGCAACAGGATGAATGCCCCCCAAATCCCAGATGGGTCTCACTGCACAGGAAGCAACCCTCAGGTGGGTCAGCAGCCTAGAGTGAGGCTCTAACTCCGAGGACCATCGTTTGTCCCTTGTCCTCGAGTCAAAGATCTCGATAATGCTTGGATTAGAAAAAACTAGGATAACAAAGCTAACACCGTTTGCTCTTTATATTTAGATAAATAATTCAAGATAACATGTCAACAGGAAAGGCTCGTCCCCTTCCTAGGGTCCCTGGCAATATTTAACACGTCCCGCGGTCTGACCCCAAAGGGTTGTGTCATAGCTATCGCAGACGGTGTCGTAGGAAGGCAGGCAAACAGCAGTCCACTAATGCGCCCACCTTGAACCCCTGGTAGGTATTCACGACAAAGAAAACGAAATAAAAATGTTAAGATCTTGATGACTTTCACAATGCAAGTAACTCATGTAATAGTCAACCTGCTCTAATTTTATTGCCGTTTGAATGCTGGTACTCCGTGTTTTATTGAAATGACAGCCATAGAGGTCCTGCTAAGCAACCAAAACACTGTGACAATTTGAACCGTCAGCATGGCTTAGTGGAAAGACCACCAGCTTAGAACAAACAGAGCGACTCCAGGGCAGCTCAGCACAGGCAGCAGAGGGGGGTCTAAGATTTCACTTTCCTGAGTATCACTGGCCCTGTGTGGTATAGACCAGGCACAGAAGGAGCCAAGGTTCTGACTGTGGAGCTCACTGGAAGTAGCCTAAATTGGACAGAGGGGCTAGGTCTGTATAGTAAAGGCTGTGCTAGGCCAACTATCAAGATTGAAATGATCACAGCACGTTCAGGTTACTGCCGACTTTATCGTGCATGGCGATCTCCAGGAGATTTAGTGAAATGCAGATTACGATTCAGTAGGTCATAGCTGGGAGACCTGAGATCTTGTATTTCTAATAAACTCCCAGGAAGAACCACACTTGGAGTAGTGAGGCTCTGCACCCCTGTAACACCAGCAGCAGCTAGGAAGCTGAATGGAAAATACGTGTTATGGGACACCCGGGTGGTTCAGGCAGTTAAGCATCTGCCTTCAGCTCAGGTCATGATCCCAGGGTCCTGGGATCGAGTCCCACATCGGGCTCCTTGCTCCGCAGGGAGCCTGCTTCTCCCTCTGCTTGCTAGTCCCCCTGCTTGTTCTCGCTCTCTGACAAATAAATAAATAAAATCTTAAAAAAAAAAAAAGAAAATAGATGTTACAATTTGTGACCTCACCATCCAATGCAAACAATCTCATTTTTCATACTAGAAAAAAAAATCAATTTCTCAGATAAATTTTGCATAACTTCTAGGCAAGACGGTGCCAGAACTAAGTGTGGTAGACAAAGGCTTTTCCTTGTAGCTTCCAGTTAAAGCATAGCTAGTTCTCCGTCCTGTAACATTCTTTGGGTTCTTAATGGAGTAACGTCTGTGGGAAGTGACCTCAGAAAAATAATTGCCAAAATGGGAGCATTCTGAGATGCTATCTCAAGAAGAATTTGCTTATAATTATAGATCCCTCCCCATAAGAAAATCAAAGAGGCTTAATTAACTTTAATTAATACAGCACTAACTTTCCTCATACATCTATGAAGGGATTTTTATATTACCACTGGAGAAACTGTAACTCTAGGACCCTAATAGCCTTGGTCATTAAATGTTCCCACAGGTGTCCATTGGTGGGAGCAGGCCAAGAAGACGATGGGTAACAAAGTGTGACTCCTAGGGACAAACGAACAAAGGCCAAGTGAGCATTCCACTGGACCGGAAGTTAACCTGAATTATACTTACAGCTTTACTCTCTTTTATTCTGTGATGGTGCACAGAGCATCCAGACTCTGTAGGCTTCAGTTTCTCCATATGTAAAAGAAGCGTGAGAGTGAGTCCTCCTTTACTTTGTAAGCTGTCACCCCGAAAGGCCACCCATGAACAACTGTACTATTTTGACCTTATTTCAGATTTGCTTTGGTTTGACCCTTAAGTGCTAGTGGAATCTAGTTTGGGACAGTGGTATGAGGACTTATTAAATCATATGAACAGAAAGATGCCTCTGGCATGGTTAGATGCCCCAATCTCTCACTGAAGGAAGGCGTTCAGAGGTAATAGAGTAACATCAATATATTCTATTACCTGTTTATAGAAAGAAATGCCTTTATCGCTATCTTTGCTGTGTTATTATAGCACAGTCTACTGCCTCAAATGCTGAATGTGTGTACGTGTGTGTGTGTGTGTGTCTGCACGCATGCCTGCACACATCCATGCACACTCATGGGAATACTGAATAAGAATTCAGAAGGATGGAAGGAGAATTTACCTTTTTATCGAGTAAACATGCTTCGGAAAAGAAACACAAATGCTATGGAATTTCAATTCTTAATTTACACGCAAAAAGTCCTACAAAAATAGAATGCCATCTATTAAGTAAGAATAGAGGATCATAATATAGAAGGGTCCCTCTGGGAATTCCACTCTCCACAGCTTCCTCTGGTGTCATGAAATCCTTAACTAAAATCAACTTCTAAGGATTTCTTGAGAAAGTATCCTTGAACACCCACCTCCTTGGTATTTTAACTTAACGCAAGTAACTCTCACTGTCCTTTTGAAAATTAAATACAATGCATATAGTTTAGGAAGAACGTTTAAATCTTTAAATTTTATTCCTATTAGAAGTTGTGTAGATGATACACTATAATGTAACAGCTCTAACCATGAATGTAAAAAACAGGTACATTTGTTTAAAAAACTGTCTTTAGCTCTTTTAGATATTTGTTCAGTCGCCAGATGTTTTTCTTCCTTTTTGCATAAAATTTAACATATATTGAGAAAATAGGGGCCATCCCAGTTTCAGTGTTATGTTGGAAGTCATGTTTATCAAAATCCTCAATATGTAATAGACTAAACAGAATGTTTATTGACACAATGTCAGTTCACAGTAAATTCATGACAAGTGACAATGCATCCGGGGTATATGTTGAGCCTTAATTTTGTTTAGCCGCAACAAAAAAAATAAAACATCAAAATACTAGGCTCTAACATTGTAACCAAATACACCTTCAGGAAAATGGAAATATTTCACTAATTCAATGAATTAGGAGCTAAAGGTCATTTTTTGTGGCACGTGTTGTAGATAGTATTACTCTGCCAGTTCTGTACCACTCCCTAAAATCACTGAAACAAAATAAAAGATAATGTGTACAGATACACACATATAAATTAGAGAGTTATTACGTATTTTTTCAAGATGCCACTGTATTCTAAACTGGACACCTTATTCGTGTAAGAAAATCACTGCTTGAATCAACACAACCAGTACAACGGAAGGTTTAAAGGACATCGCGGTACATGGCCAGAGAGGAGAGGCAAGATGACTTAGGCTGTTTCTTGCATCAGTAGCCTCACTTCCCAGCCCGTCTTCTCGCAACACCCCATCCAAACGTTCAAGAGCTGGATGGGATATTGGAAGTGGCTAACAAGAGCTAGAGAGGTGTTTTCTTATCTCTGCCTGATTGATAAGACACACGCTCCTTGTGGGTTGGGAGCGTCTATCCCAAACGTCAGTCTACCCACGAACTCCTGGTTGAGATTCATGAAGATCAAACTCATTAACCTGAAGGCTGTGAGTGGCTGGTGCTTTGTTAGTTACTTGATTTCTGGTTTGCAAAAACTTTAAATCAGGAAATTTAGTGATGTTACTATGGGGGGGGGAGGCCCGAGAGACAATGTCGAGCATTTGCTTGTTGAAATTTATATGCGTTCACTGCCGCCACTATCGATTCAACTTAGCCCCTTCATCTTTCCAATCCCTGCAGCATCTTGCCTTGGGCAGAGCTGCAGGGCTTAACCAGAAAAAGAAAATAAAAAGTGGAATGAATTCTCTGGCTGTAACCAAAAAAGAAAGGGAGACAGAAGATGGAAAGAGAAAGTGACATGACCCGAGTCTGGGCAGCCCGAGAGAGCCCCATCTGACACGTGGTAAGGTTGAACTCATGGCCTGTGGGACTCACAAACCCCTCTCATCTCAACGTGGGTTTGTAATAAAGAATTCTCCTGAAGCTAGAACGCACTTCTGTGGGGAAAGGGTGGACGATACCATCACAGCGCCTCTGTTCTGGGACCGTGATGGAAACTTAATTTACCCTGCCTTCCCTAGAACTCCTCAGGGTTCTTTTTTCCCCTACTCTTAAAATGGGAAATCTAACCATGCTATTGAAAAAAAAAAAGACTTAATAATTATAATTCTTTCCCAAACATTTCATGGTCCTATAACCTCATTTATCCTCATAGTTTTTCACTGTGATTTTTTCCCCTTCCCATTTAGTGAGTACCGATTTTAACAGGAAAGAAAAAAACCCTGAAATTGAAAAAAAAAAAAGTTAAACAGGAATGACTTTCACTTCACCAATATTAATCTTCTTTTCTCCCAATGATTTTCTACATAAAAAATACATTTTTAAAAGATTTTAATTATTGTTTTGACAGAGAGAGAACACAAACAGGGGTCGCTGCAGAGGGAGAGGGAGAAGCAGACTCCCCGCTGAGCAAGGAGCCCGATGTGGGGCTCAGTCCCAGGACCCCTGGGATCATGACATGAGCCGAAGGCAGACGAGCTACACAGGCACCCCCGTAAAAAATATTTTTAAAGCATAGGGGAAATACATTTTTTCACAGAATATTTTTTTCACAAATGGGGCTGGATTAACAAAACATTGTTTTATTAATATTTTATATTAATTAAAATATGTAATTGTAAGAATTTTGTAGCCACCTAGAAAACTACTTTCCCCCTACCCCAAGACAACATAGGAGGGATAGAGAAATGTAGAAGGTGTGTGTGTGTGTGTGCGTGTGAGAGACAGAGTTGAGCAAGAGAGAGAGCAAGAGAGAGAGAAAAAGAAAAGAAAGAAGGACAGAGAGAGAAAAGGAGTGGGCCTCTAGATCGACCACACCAGCATTCCTGCGAGCCTGCTGAAGGCCAAGTATAAGAAGCTCATGGATCACTCTCTCTTGGCCCTAGCTCTCCCTACTACTCCTTTTTGTTTCTCCCTTTTTGACTCTCTGTGCTTACTATCAGAACCCATGTCATTATTATTTGTCAGAGACTGTGCTCACATTCACCTTCTAATAGTGACGAAAGCATCATGATACCTGACCTCATATGATCTTTGATCTTGACTTTATATAGATCAGAATTGGGCAGTATGGTTGCAAAAGTTTATTCTTAAATATTCATGCTACTTAGTGGTAAATTTAATGCACTAAGACTGATTGGAATAATTTTTTCTGGAGACACATTTTTTCCTGATAAAGTTATTTATAATATCCCAGCACATTATTCAGAATAAGTACCTTATAAACAACCAATATTCCATTGTCGGGTTTTTTTTTTTCAATTATAAATAGACATATTTATTTGTTTGCTGGTAATCTTTATAACATATTTTTACTTAACAATGAAATTAGTTTTTCCATTTGTACACTCATAAGGTAGCGAAATACTCAGAAGACTCAATTATAAATCAATTGATGTGACTTCATGAGGGATTCGGTGCATATCGATGCAGAGTAAAATGTTAAGGTTAGGCTAAGAAAATACTGCTAAAAGCACATCTCAATTCAAGAACACTGTGTCCCATGTAGAAGGGAATAAATTAAATTTAGGTCCTTCCATTACTTGAGACTTGGGAAACTTTACGAGAGGCTGTTTAGGGTTTTAATTCACTTATTAAACAAGTTTTTATCAAGTATATGCAATATCTCAGACACTGTCCTGGATACCAAGAAAATAAAAGTGAACAAAACACAGATATTTACAAAGAGGAGATATAGGAAAACAAATAATAATAATTATGAATATAATAATTGAACATTGCAAAACAGAGGATGAATAAGGCACAATAGGAATAAGACAGAGCACGTGGGTCTAGTGAATTTACAGAAGTTTTTACATAGGAGATGGGTTATTTGAGCTGGGTCTCAAAGCACAAAGAACCACCACCAGGAGTTCTTAACCTGGGGTCTAGACACCCCCTCAAACACCTGTGAACAGAATATAGGGGTTCCATTAGCTGGGATGGGAAGCAAATGTTCACATATTTCTTTTCCCTGGACTCTCACTGAAAATTAGCATTTTCACTGATTTTGAATATAGGCAATAAACCACAGTAATACTAACAGCACCTGTGATTTTCCTCAGGAAGAGAAATCACAGATTTTCTGAAATTTTAATAGCCCTGCTATCATTTAATGTGCCAATAAAGAAGTTCATTTATTACTATACCACAGTTTCTGAAGTATGTAACTGTCTTTCAATTTAATTGGTTTCTTTGTAACTTGATGTATTTTACATATACATTTAAAGACACTTTCTCGCGGAAGGGTCCCTGGGCATCCCCAGTAAGCCAAAAGGACTAGAGGATACAACCAGCTGGAGAATAGGAAAGCAATCTGCGCACTAACGAAATGTATCTACAAAAGTCTGCAAAAGCACAGGGAGGGGGATGTGTAAGAGAACCCTGAATTTCTTTAGAGAGCACTGTAGAAACCCCCCAACCCCAAAACTGCAGAAGCAATGTATCAAAAAGACCTAAGAAGGAACTGGACAGTGCTTTGGCAAGGAAAACACACATTTACCAGACAAAAACCTCTTAGACAGTTCGAACAGACAGAAGAGTAGAAAAGGCTCAAATCGAAAATGTGTGCTTAGATTTAAAAAGATTGGAGGGGCGCCTGGGTGGCACAGCGGTTAAGCATCTGCCTTCGGCTCAGGGCGCGATCCTGGCGTTATGGGATCGAGCCCCACATCAGGCTCTTCCGCTATGAGCCTGCTTCTTCCTCTCCCACTCCCCCTGCTTGTGTTCCCTCTCTCGCTGGCTGTCTCTATCTCTGTCGAATAAAATAAAATCTTTAAAAAAAAAAAATAAAAAATAAAAAATAAAAAGATTGGAAAACCATGGAATATGAAAAGCCTTAGCATGGAGGCATATTCGTGTGGCGTTGTACACATCTCTAGGCTCACAGTGGTCTTCAAATTTTCATGTGGAGTCTTTGAAAAAAATATAAAGGAGCTATTAATTATAAAGATGCTGGGCTCAAATGCAAAAAGTAGGGCATAAAATAATACGATAATACAGGGGGGTCGCTCCTAGAGAAGAGCCAAGGGATACAGGCAGTTGTGCTTGAAAGGAATGCAAATCAAGGTCTACTGTCAATGTCAGATCGGACAGTCTTGACTAATGAGCACCAAATACTTTCCGCATATGAAAGGCAGTCTATGCCGCTGGAATTTGGTAATAGAGGAACTACATGCTCTAACATAGTTGAATATTGAAAGGCCCATCCGGGACGGAAAGGCCAGTAAGGAGTATACAGAAAATGGAAGCAAGGAGCTTAAAGCTTCAAGATATTTTGCTAAGTTACTTAATAATAAACAATGTGGTATTTTAATGCACTTGTAGCACTTCCTATGTTCCCAGCACTGTCTTTTAAGTATAAGCGCTAGTGAGAGGAATGCAGTGGGACATGCACATGGTTGGCTCAGAAGCCGAAAGAAGCTCGGTATGGGTATATTAACTTCTAGAACAGTCTCCTGCCAAAAGTTCCCAAGTGTCTCAGCTAGGTAGATAATTAATTGTGGCAGTTACTACCTGAGAAAGTTTCTCACTTTTCTCAAGTAAGAAGGCGTGTAAGACAATCTTCAATGGTGGAAACACATGGTGGTATCTTTTGAGATCTTTACCTTCCCGAGGGGAAGGTGTTTCCTTAGGGGTAAATTGTCTCCGACTGAAATATGTTGATAAACTGTGCATGAGCTTGTCAGGGCACCAAAGGCACTTTTATTTTCCACTTTGGCATCAGAGGGAGCAGCTCAGAAAGCTCCACTGGATGTGGGCACCTCCCCCGCTTCTCTTCATAACCATGAGACCTTGGAATTGAACAGGAGACGACACCACCTTCCAGAGTGGCTCATTCCTCCAGACACCACTTGTTCCTTCTACCGTGCACTGGAAACGTCACTGAGTAATGGGTCTGAAATCATAACTTAGTTAAGAGTTGAGTCTTCAGAAGCTAAATGTATACCTCCACTTGAAATGCTAGAAGAGCATACAATTCTTCCACATGGCACTGAGAATTGAGATCTTGATTGTTTTCTAATGTCCAGCAATTTCTGTCATGTTCTGGGACAGAAATATTCTTTTCCAGGATAGAAGAAAGTTCTATCCTTGCATCCTCTTTCTCCACTTCTTAATAAATCACCAAGTCCTATCTATCCTACATCTGAATGTATTTTAACTTAGATTTCTCTCCACTCCTATTGGTAGTGCCACTGCCCCCTAGGGCTCGCCTGGGGTACTGCTGCAGCCTGCTACCTGCCTTTTCTGACTCTGACCTTGTCCACTAAAGCCTATTTGCCACATACAGGCCAGAGTGATCTTCCTTAATCACAGCCCTGCTTCAAAGCCCTCTGTGTCCCTCCGGATGAAATAAAGATTTCTGAATCTAAGACACAAGATCTTTAACACGACCTCTGATTCTCTATCTTCATTTCTCACTACCCCTTCCCTCTCAATCGAAGCAACCATCTGACCAAATTACTTCTGGCTCCACTGATGTGCAGGCTCGTGGAAATCTGAGCCTTTGACATGCTATTTCTTTTACTATAGCCTTCTCCCCCTCCCCTTTGCCTGTCCCCTTCCCCTGACAAATACTCCTCATTCTTCGGATTACAATTCCAGAGAGCCCTTCTGTAGCAATTCTGAGCAAGACACTCTTATCCCATCTGTTTGTATGTCTGGGTCTCTGCTTGATAAGGCCTAGGAAGCCAGAGAGGGTGTCCTGTTCTCGCTGCATTTCCAGCTCCTATCACAGCACAGTAAATATTTGCTAAATGGATAGATGAATAAGATAGGCATGTAATGAGGTCTGCTCTTTAAAATAAATAATATTGATAGAGTACGAATGCTTTCCAGATAATATTTCTACATCTATGTTTCTTTTAAAATGTCAAATTAAATGTCACAATTTTGCCATTTGCATATCACTAAATATGAATTGATGCCTCTGGATTCACACAGGTAGAACATTCGACCACTGTACCTGAAGCAACACAGTCCTTTTTTTGCTGAACAATTGAATTTGTAAAAAACAACTTGCTTTATCAGGTATGTCATACCACTTTTTCTTCCCAAAATGCAAAAGAAAACCCCCAGATTTTGGATAACCTTTATCCACATAAAAATCTACTCATCCTCTCTTCCCCTCCCACCCCCAACAAGCTAGACACATAGGAAGCAAAGAAAATCTGCTGACCAGAGCAAATGATACTGGAAGAGACCACGTAGGGGTAAAATGTGAGCAACGTAGATCACGAGAGACAGGTGAACCCCCAGCCTGCTCTGGTTCCCACTGAGAGCGAAGAGGGGAGGATCTGTGGAAATAGTAAAAACCAAAATTGTCTAGAAGCCAAGGGGGATTAGTATGTATCTGTAGGCCAATCGTTTTAGGGGGCTAGATAACTCGAATCCTTTCCATCTTTAATGAACCCTGATTTGGCCATAATGCTATCCCAACTGAAACCCACAGACATCAACTATAAAACCAGCGGACGTTATGTGATAAAACACACTAGGCTGGGGGCGCCTGGGTGGCACAGCGGTTAAGCGTCTGCCTTCGGCTCAGGGCGTGATCCCGGCGTTATGGGATCGAGCCCCACATCAGGCTCCTCTGCTATGAGCCCGCTTCTTCCTCTCCCACTCCCCCTGCTTGTGTTCCCCCTCTCGCTGGCTGTCTCTATCTCTGTCAAATAAATAAATAAAATCTTAAAAAAAAAAAAAACACACGAGGCTGATTTTTTTAGGCATCAGTGTCATGTTGGAAAAAGAAAAGTGATTGGCTTTAGTCGATATGTTTTAAAGTAGTCTTGGGGTCAGTTTTGCCAGCTTCGCTAGAGCCAGGACTAATCCCAAGCGGCACTGAAGATCAAGTCAGCCTCGTGACTTTGCACCTGGGAAGCCAGAGGCACCAGCACTGACCCCGGGTCTTGGCTGCAGTGATTTCACCTGCTGAGACAAACTAGCAAGTTCTCCCCTCACCAGACAAGCCAGGGCCCCCTACAGGCTTCCCGAGAATGCAAACTCTGTTCTGTGCCATCAACATACGGCTCTCACTTCAAGTGGTGAGAACCTATATATAGACTTCTAGTCCACGTTTTGACTCGGGGTCCTCCTTTTTCTTCCCCACCTGGGCCTAAAAAGGTATTAGTGTCCTAGGTCTGCCATAACAAAGTATCACAAATTTGGTGCCTTAAAATGACAGAACTTTATTGCCTAACAGTTCTGGAGGCTACACATTTGAAATCAGGGTGTTGGCAGGGCCACGCTCTCTCAGAAGCCTCTAGAGGATGGTCTATCTCCCTTGCCTCTCCTAGCCTTTGGAAGTTCCAGGCACTCTTTGGCTTGTAGATGCATCACTCCAATCTTTGTCTCCAGTGTATTCACACTGTCTTCCCTCTCTTCATAAGGTTAGCGGTCACGGTGGATTAAGGGCCCATTCTACTTCAGGATGACCCCCATCTTAACTAATTCCCCTGCAATGACTGTATTTCCAAATAAGGTCCTATTCAATGGCACTGAGAGCTAAGACTTCAACATGTCTTTTTTGGGGGACACAAGACAACCCGTAATAGAGGGATAAAAGAAATTACTCTAGTTTGCTTCTGTGTTAGTCATAGTTTGTGTTTTTCTGTGTAATTTCCTCTTATTTAGAGGAAAAACAGCCTATTCCTAGTTCCATCTTTGGACCAGAAGATTATCCTGTAGTTAGAATTAGGTGGGGCAATCAATTACCAAGTTTCTACTGTATTCTATCCCTCCACATTGACCAAAAACAAATGACTCCAACTTCCACCACTTTCTAATCTATAGGCATTTAATTCCCACTAATCACCATCACGCAACTCATCACCAAACCATCAACTTCCAGAAACTCAGCCTCAAAATTCTTGGCCCTAGTGAATCTCTGACAGTTGTTATTAACATGAGAATTTATTTTCTTTTGGCCATTTGGGCCCTGCTCTCAAATTGCTATGTGTTCACCCTCACGAATCACAGATGCCTACATGTTTCCTCAACACAGACTTTCAAAATGTCTTCACTGATGTTCATAGGAAGTAGAATAAGAGAAACAGTTTTATGAAAATCAACTGCACCGTAAATTGGTATCTGGAGAAGACCACCCAACAACACCTATATTTGGAGAAAGCAGGATGTCTTAAAATAATTACACATCGCTTGTTCTGGTGACTTGGAGACTGAGTCTATCAAGTTTCGGGTATCAACCTGAGACGCTCCTTTTTAGGTAGATATGTGATGTATTAATCAACTCAAACATCTGATTTACGCATTTCAGGAGCCTAAAGACATCTGTAACAATGACACCAGCATTGGCCACAGGGAATCTTAAACTTGGTGGTGACAGGAACAATGGCAGGAGAGTACTAGTTATACAGATCCAGTAAAGGATACATCTGTCAGCCTTAGACGGGAGGCTTCTAACCTACCACCTGGAGATAATTCTGAAAAAGTCCCTGCCCCAATGGAGCTTATGTTCCAGAATGAGGAGACAGATAGCCAGCAAATAAATACAGACGTTTATGATATGTCAGATGGTACAAGCCAGACATAGAGGTAAGGAGGTTGGGAGGTGCCAGGAGTAGGGTGGGGCTGGGTGCTCAAGGAAAGCCTTGCTGAAAAGGTAACAGTTGAACAAAATATGACGGAAGTGAAGTGGCAAGCCAAGTGTTTTCCTTTTCCTATTCCTTGAAAAAGGACCTTTTGATTTATCATTTTTCTCTTCATGGATTTCGTATTTTAAAACATTTCATTTTCCAAGAATTTTAATTCTTGGCTAATTGCCAAAATCCATTCGCTTTGTAGAAAGTCTCTCAGGACACAGACAAAAGTTGGGTCCTTGGCTTTCATAGCAGAAAGCTAAATTCAACTAGCAACGGGACTTAGGCAACGGGACCCTCACTTCCACATTTATTTCAGCTCCAGATTTCCACAGGGATGGTATAAATTTAATCCAAAGTAAACCCTCCCGCAGAGCTTCACGGTTCCAGCCCAGTGCGAATTATAATGTTGTTGGGAACACGCACAGCAGATGTTAGAACATCAGTACCAGGGAAAAGGGGGCTCGTGTTGTTCAGTGACATATCCTGGTGCCTGACACACAGTAGGTACTCAATGAATTTTTGTTCACTTGAACTTCTTGAACTCATGCCATTTTTCTGGAGCATTCACTGATCACTGGGATTGGTTTCCCATTTAAGATCTGCTTCTTCCGGGGCGCCTGGGTGGCACAGTCGTTAAGCGTCTGCCTGCGGCTCAGGGTGTGATCCCAGCGTTCTGGGATCGAGCCCCACATCAGGCTCCTCCGCCGGGAGCCTGCTTCTTCCTCTCCCACTCCCCCTGCTTGTGTCCCCTCTCTCGCTGGCTGTCTCTATGTCAAATAAATAAATAAAATCTTTAAAAAAAAAAAGATCTGCTTCTTCCAAGATTCTTATAATTTCCACTTTTCTCTACCCTCATGATGCCAGCACATGACTGGCCATGACTGTTCTTTTAGTTGAGTTACCTCTTAGATTCCTGAACGTGTCCGAACGATGAAAAATCAGCGATGTAATAATGTGGGATGTGGGCAGGGAGGGGTACATTCTGCTCTAAATGGAATTGCTAGATAAAAAGAACTCCCAAGGTATCAAAATGCATGTTTGGGGACTTGGATATCTAGAGGGAGGGACAAGTTGCTCATAGATAATAAAGCCATTTTCCTTTTCATTCCCCTGCTGATTTTAGCTGTTTCAAAAAGAGGAACGTAGAGGCTCCAAAGATCCATGCTTATCATTGGTGGTTTGATCTTAACGGGCTGCTGGAGACACATTGTTTTGTTGTCCAATTCATTTCTCAATTTGTACCAGATGCCATCACCAGGGTGGGGTTTTATTTTCCCAGCATGTGCTTCCTACAAAGTTCTGCTGCTGATAGCTATTATTTTAAAAATTCTATTTTATAAAGCATGTACTCTCCTACTTAGCCATTTTCTACATTTTATCATACCCCAAACCTATCATTGACGGCGACAGCCACAAATCCCTGTGGTTTGCTCTCAGGAAAAGATTTTTGTGAAGAAAGGTAGATCTGGGAAGAATACCAATCAGCGCTGAAGTCTTTTGTAGAGATAATTGTTTTCACCTCCTTTTCTGAAAGAAAGAACTTTCACCCCCTCAGAAACGAAACAAAGCTACGTCACTGGAGAGGGGTTATAGATTTATCAACCATTTATGTTCAATATTTGTTCAGTGTCTGTTATATGCTAGGCATTTTTCTAGACCCTGAGGATATAGGAGTGAGTAAAACAGATGACAATTCTTTAACACATGGCATTTACATAACATAAGGTGGCATCTTAACCAAAATTTTCTACTTTTCATGGGTCATCAAGGGACTGGGTAAAGGCTGCTATTTTAATGTGCATATTTGGCCTTCCCTAGCTGGATTTTTACTTTAACTTACATTGATTTGGCTTACATCTGAGTTAATTTATTAGCTCCTCATGTATCGCCACTGATTTAAAAAATAATAATAAAAAACACTTGAAAGTTCAAATTCATTAGCTTAAAAGCTTCAGCCTTTCCTCTGAGATACAGTTTTTATCATACCATGTGGGCTGCATATAGACCTAAATGGAAAATAAAGAGGGGGAAACTTTGCCTTGCAATGAAACCAGCCATAGTTTAACGTCCATTTTGAACGGTAAAGGCATTCATCCATAAATAGTTCATGAATTGTTCTTTTGGTTATTTTGTCAATTGCAGCCTATCATTACACGAACCATTAAACTTAATGGGTCTGAAACTGGCTATGACTTTAATGCCAGTTAAGCCTCCATTACCTATAGATACAGGCAATCAACTCTGGGGATACGTTCCCACCGTTCAGAGGGAAGGATTACTCAAAGATCACACACAGGCTCCTTCTCCTCCAGCATCGAAGCTACGGCAACCCAATTAGAGCGCTGTTCCCATCAAGGGAGACCCATGGTGTCTCCTCAACCTCTGGAGACTTCATTACTCAAGGTGAAAATGGCAGAAGAATGCACTTGTCCCACATTTGCTACAAGTGGACGATTCCTGCCAACCGGACACATGGAACTTTGCTTCCTCTGATGTCACCGGATAGTATAACTCACTGCTGAAACAGTGTTGACAGTGGAAGAAGGGGAAAAAAATGAATCTGCGGAGCCAAGGATAATATTACAAAAACAGGGAATGACAATGAGGCCATTTCTGCACGTCTGCATTTCAACTGGCAAACCACGATCGGGAGATGTATAAATACCAGCGCAGCCACTGTCTAACACAGGATTCTCTTCCCAGGTGTGAGCTGAGTGTTTTGCCCACAGACCTCTGCAAATAATTACTGGTTCAAAAAAAAAAAAAAAAAAAAAAGATTGCTGTCCTCCCCTCCTCCCCCCTTCCTTAGGCAGTACAAGAGTATAGCAAATAAAATGAATAAAATCAGCCTTTTAAGCAACTGCCCAGCATAAGTCATTACTTGGCAAGGGGCTATAACTTTTTTTCTATAATGGTTCTTCACAGCAGGACATCCACTTCCAAGTAGATGTCTTGATGAATATGGCATCAAAACCCATGCCTAAGGAAAAGCTGAGTGGGAATAAAATTATTCCACTTCAGAATGAAATAAGTAAGTCAATATGAGCATTTGTGATCTTATACACAAGCAATGAGTGGAGTGAACACATTTGCCATGTTTGAAAACCTGTCTGCTTGCAGACGCTTTAAGGGTAATGTACGAAACTTCAATTTCTTGATATCTTTCACAGCACCTATCACCATAGGCACTCATTCCATCATTCAGGAAATAGTTTGGCTTATGTACTATAACTATACTTATGCTAAGGGCTGAGATATAAAGGTTCACGTATCTGATAGGGGCGCCCTCATAGAGCTTACATTGTAGCTGTGAAGAGAAACAATGATCAAGTTATCACATAAATACATAATTACACATAATACTTCTGTGATCTCTTCCTTGATTGTTAAAGTGAAATGAATGACTCCTCCCTCCGCCCTCCAGTCGTACCTTTCTCATTTCTCCATTCAGCAGTTACTACTGCCTGTCTTATGAGAATGCAATCTGCTCCAGGGTAAGGATCGCATCTGCGTTTGTGTTCCTCAACAACCCCCCCCCGCCCCTCCCCCCCCCGCCCCAACTCCTTTCTTTCATGGTCCCACGCCAGGCCTGCAGTTCCTACCACACCGCCTTGCACAGTGGGAAAAAATGTAGAAATAAAGCTGACCATTTACTAGCTTTCCTGTTAGGTCAGATTCATTTCATTTTATTTCTCAGGGCCTCTATTTAGACACTGGGGCTAACAATTTACCACCAGCAGCTTTGGGACATTGTAACTCTAAGGACGAAATGGTGATCCCCAATATAAAGGCAACAGGATTTAAAAAAAAACAACAAAAAACCCTGAGAAGCTGAATAATCAGCCCCAAGGCATTAACCGTTTGTATGGGAAAAAGAACAATTTTATGGGACTTAAGGACCCAATGCTGTATCAGTTGATAGCCATATTCAGTCTTTGGTAAAACGAGAAAATAAAGGCAGAACGATGGGTTTTTCATTGGCTAAATTTATTCAACTTACGTTGAGAACATCGTTCCTAAAATATCCTTTTTATGAAATAATGGTGACAATGGAATAGTTTTTAAAAAGCGTTTTGCCTGTTAAAACTTAAATAACAGGCAATCTCTATGGGTCTCTTCATTTTTCTTCGGGAGATTTTACTGTCCCATAAAATATAACTATCTGAGAAACACTGGCCTAGAGTGTCTGCTTTCACTGGCTGGAACAGCGAGCAGCAAAAGTCAACCCAGATATTCAAGCTCATGTCAGGAAGCAGCTTATGGGCTGATGTGCCACGTGAAGACAGCAAGGTCCAAGGAGCTTCAGAAGATCATTTTCTTGGCAGGAAGCCCTCCAAATTCAAAGATAGATACTGAAGACAGATATATTCGGCCTTTCCCTTGGTTGAGATTTTTTTCACACAGAGACAATGAAATTAGCATTTTCTGTGGTGTTTACGGCTGATGACATGATTACAGGTCGGATTAAAAGAGTGGAGAAAAAAGGGACACAGGATAGGGAAACGAGAAAGAAGACACGAAGGCAATGGAGCATGTAGAATGAAGAATGATTAAAAGGTTGAGGGGGAAGTAAAGTGAGAAGATAAAAATAAGAAGGAAAAGAAGACAGGAATTTGGTGTGAGTACACACACACACACGCACACAAACACACACACACACCCACAATCGCCACTGCCAGTTAGAGGAGCCCGTAGTACGAGAACTCTATGATGCCCCCGATTTATTTCTCTTTACTTCAGTTGCTGAAGGACAGAAAACCAAGCCTGCAATTTAACCAACTTCTTTTCATAAAAGGATGCAGTTCAGCTGTGTCAATCAGACAACAGCCAAACAGACTCAAGGGCCAAGAAACCTAAAATAAATTGTATTCTTGGCATAGTAGTGTCTTCACCTTTGCTAACTATGTCTGTTTTGTTTCAGGGCCAAGGAAATTAGTAAAGAGGGAGGGGACGCACACTTCAGATACCAACGAAGGACAGTGACTCCATTCTTGCAGACAAAAGAGTAAGATCACATATCTGGAACTCTCCTTCCTGAACTGCTGGTGGGGGGTGGGGGCTGGTGAACAAAGCAAAAGAAAACTAAGCCCAAACCATGTTTGCTGTTAAGCCTGTCCCCCAACTTCTTTCACCTCCTGTCAAGGATCAAAGGTGTTATTAATATAATAGATGCTTATATGTTGTGGGTTTTTTTTTTTTTTTCAGTAGATTTTATATCCACAGAAAACTTCCCTACTACTTAGAAACAAAAGTTTGCCCATAATTTGATGCGCACTTCATCAAAGGCTGTATTGTAGTCCTGTGGGTTCCCACTGTCTTTCACCAAACAGTGTACCCCTGAGAGCTGGAAGCTCATCTCTTTCTCCCACATACCCCAAGATGGTCTGAGGGAGGGTGCATGCTGTGCTCAGTGACTGAGGACAAGTTCCTGTCACTGAGGTCCACAAGCTGGAAAGCCAGAGCTGAGGACCATTCTGCTGGAAGAGTCCTCTTACTGTCTCACTTTCTTCATAGCTGAACCACCTATTGAATAAATATGGCGGATCCATTGGTCCCTCCAAGTCTCTCCCCATTCGCTTATCTTTTAGGGGAGAAGTAGATCTCCTTTTGTTCATAGGATAAGCATTGCCTTGAATTTTCCAGTGTGAGTTATGCCACATTTGGAAGTTGGTAGAAGGGTCAAGAGCCACCTTGGAGCAGGGATCATGTTTACCTGCCCTGTGATGTGGTTGGGTCATATTGCGTTCCTTCTCACCCCACCCTGGCGGTGAAGTTTAATGTTCATGTAATAAAGATTTTACCCAGCAGGTGGGAGTAATTACACACAGCTCGTATTTCTAGGCAGCAACTTTCTTTCAAACTTCTAATCCAAAAGAGCATAGTAGTAGATCCCACGGTGTTTTCAAACCCTGAATTTGCCAAGCCACTCTCAATTCACAAAGCACATGTGGTTAACCATAACTCAAGAGTCTTGAGTTGGCATTATAACTCAAATTTTGATGAGAGCAAATGGCAAATATTTCCCACAGAACCGAGGGCTTTCATTACAGTATCTGCTATACTCTCAGTTTTATTTTTTATTTTTTAATTTTCTAAATTTCATTTACCTGGGCTAATTTTGTTCTTAGAAAATATTTTTTCACACTTTACTTTTAGTCTAAAAATACAATGCCATGAGTTGCTATATCATCCTTGTGTATTTTAGCTGAATTTACATCCCTGCTTATGAAATAATAATACAATTGAATCCAAGGTGAAACATTTACGGACAATCTCAAAAATCGTGATGACCTATCTGTTTTTTTTTTTTTTTGTTCCAAATATATTGGCAATTTTCAGTTATAGATTAGGTTGCCAGTATTCCATGATGATGGATAAACTATTTCCTGAGGTCCAGTATTTCTTTCACATCAATTTCGAGACGTGTGAATGTAGTTTATAAAGGCAAACCTTGAAATCAGTAGCTTAAGTAATACAATTTGGGTTTTGCTTCACTATGCTAAGAGAGAAGTGCATGCATATGTATTTTACTTTAATCAATTCATCTTATGTAATGTAATGAACAGAATTATTTTCATCTTTACTGGCACAGTTTCTGAACCAATGCTATCACAGAGACTGACTCGATGAGTAACAAATTCATTTTCTCTTCCTGAGCCCCGAGCCAAGCTACATTTTCCAGCCTCCTAAGCCGTGGGTGTGGACCACGTGACTAATTCTGACCAATGGGATGTGAGCAGAAGGTGTGTGTCACTTTCAAACCAAGGCAGTTAAGAATGTGTGCACGTGGGTGTGTATGTGCACACGTGTCTTCTTTCACACTCTCATTCTGCCCACGGAATCCTCGTTTCATAGTGTTAGAGCGACCTTGAGGCAGTATGTCAAGACAGAGGAGCTGTCTTCTTCCATTACAACTTAGGAGGAGAACAGACCCCTGAGTCACCTCTTAGAGGAGCAAAGCAACCCAGAGCCAACTGTGTTAGGATTTGAATCAACTAGATACCAGTTTTTGGTGGATTAAAACACCAAGATTTATTTCACTTAGCATTATCTCCTCCAGGCACTCCAGTCAAGCAGAGAAAGACAATTATCATATGGTTTGACTCATCTATGGAACATAAGAACTAGGAAGATCGGTAGGAGAAGAAAGGGAAGAAGGAAGGGGGGTAAACAGAAGGGGGAATGAACCATGAGAGACTATGGACTCTGGGAAACAAACTGAGGGCTTCAGAGGGGAGGGGGGTGGGGGAATGGGATAGGCCGGTGATGGGTAGTAAGGAGGGCACGTATTGCATGGAGCACTGGGTGTTATACGCAACTAATGAATCATGGAACATTACATCAAAAGCCAGGGATGTACTGTATGGTGACTAACATAATATAATAAAAAAATATTATTATTAAAAAAAACACACCAAGATTTGGGGGGCATTTTTTTTAAGCAACAGTTAGCATGCCCTAAATTATAAAAATAATACAGTGTTCTTTTTTTTATCAAGTGTGCATGCAGCAGTATACCAACAAATGCCTATATGTAGATAAAATGTGTCTATGTTGCATATTATTTTTTATATAAGCAACACATTATTTTTCATTTGAGGAGGCTCTAATATTATATATCTCCCACACTTAATTTTATAATTTCAGGTCCGTGAGTGGCTCTTTCATTATATATAGAGGCTCCTGGCCCATTTAAGCCGGCTTGTATTACAGCCCTTAATTGATTCAGTGAGCCTCTGCCAAAGACTTTCCAATTTCTCATTGTTTTTTCATTTAGAATTTGTAATCCTAATTCATCTAATGATTTACCAATTTGAAATCATGTCAACTGTTTGGTTAGAAATATAATAATGGTTTTAACCCTTTCTAAGGAAACAATGATTAACAAGGGAATAAGGAGTGGAGGTAGATTAGAACTCAGAACTCTAGAAATTCTAGTCCAGTGAACTTTGCCATGAGGCAAAGTATTTACATTTACTCTCTTGAGTCTTAATTCATGATCAGAAACTAAAGACCTGGAATGCTAACTTCCCCTCTCAATGATGCTTAAAGATATCAGTGTGGTCTCATCAGGGAAACAAAGTGTGGATTTCATTATCTTTGGCTATATTTCAGGCTTTAATACTAGCAGCCATAACTGTCTCCCTCTGTAGAGTGGGCATCATCTAAAATTATCAATTTTCAAGGTGCGTCAGGAACATCCTTAAGACACAAGGAATTGATATCCTGAAATACAGCTATTCAAGTCCACAAATAGAGTAGAATTTTTCTTCAGCCTTTTAAAAAAGATTTTACTTATTTATTTGAGAGAGAGAATGGGAGACAGAGCATGAGTGGGGGGAGGGGCAGAGGGAGAAGCAGACTCCCCACTGAGCAGAGAGCCTGCCACAGAGGGGCTCAGTCCCAGGACACTGGGATCCTGGCCTGAGCTGAAGGCAGACGCAGAGCCAACTAATGCAGACGCTTATCCTACTGAGCCACCCAGGCACCCCTTCTTAAGACTTTTCCACAGGATGTTAGTAATTACCACACAGAGAACAGATGAGACCCCATCTACTGTAATAGTGTTTGTAAATGGAGATGTTCTCTAATATCTGTAAAATGTCTTATTTTAATACATTTTAATAATATGGGCATAAGAAATTTAATTAAACCAAAAGCTGACAAGATTGCAATCCCTTGCTCATAAAAGAAATCTCCACAGTACTTTGGCATTAGCGCCAAACCAGACATAGGGCCTCATTGCCTCCAGATACTTGGTTGAGTGTATATACATATATAGATGTCCTGAATGTGAAATTGTTACCTTATTTCACTTTATGGTCAAGGGCACAGGAATCAGGTTGAGTTCAAATCTCAGCCCCACAATTAACTAATGGTGTGACCTTGAACATGTTTCTTAACATCATTGACTCTCAGTTTTCTCCTCTGAAGAATGAAGGTAAAGATAATGATTTATCTCGTGAATATTTGTGAGAATAAATGTGAACTAACTCTGGGGAAACACTTAGCACCGTTCCTGGACACACCGCAAGTGCTCACCAAATAGGAGCTATTTTTATTATCCTCGATCTGCATATATGAATTGGTCCCCTTTATTCTTATCCCTTGAAATGAACCCAACAATCCCACAGTTATTATCCCACTCTTTCCCCACACTTGGCTCCCACAAGATGTCTCACAGGGGAGGAAATACATTCTCTTCATATGCCAGATTCATACACTTATTTATTTGCCCCAAGATACTTCTTTGGACATTTAATAAGTCAGTAGAGAAAATGAATTCTATTATTGTGCTAGCTTGACTCAGAATATCTAATGTGTTAGCCAAAATCATGGCTCTCCTATTACCACATTCCATTCCAACACATCATGAAAAAGTTGATCTCCAAAATATATATTATTTGAATCATAATTGTAATATAGGGTGATTCATTCCATTATGATTACTAGGACTAGTATAATAAGATTACTCAGATTAATTTACCTCCTAACCAATGTAATAACGTAAGCCTTTTTGGCAAAGGACATTATTCAATGTGTTCAATTATTGTAATTATTACACATACTCTGTATTTTTCATCAGGTAGCTGTTTCTTTAAACAAGATTGGGAATAATCTTATAAGAATTCTATTCCCATTTTATATGGAACACCTTAATTTTTGTTAACCAGTCAATGTACTTTTGAAGTTAAAGATGGTAATTCTAACAAGTCTGGCTAAGCTACTGGTTTTGCTACTACTGATGACAACGCTGATAGAGACGTGGTTAGTGTTTTTACTGCTTAGTCAGCTCTAAAGTTGGTCCCGAGGAAGGCTTCTGGGTGTATTGGGTATTCTTTTCCTGACAGCAGGGGTGACTGATGGCTAATGAAGTGGCAGTGGTTCTCTCTGGACATGGCCAGGTAGTACTGATCCCTGCCAAACTTTTGCGGGAGGAGTGGGGAGAAGGGTATCTAGGGTACTAGTCTCTGATGGATTTGACCATCAGGATGGGTGTGGCAGAACAGCTTTTATCTGGGTTCAAACCCCAGTACTCTAATTGTGTTCTCCTCTCCACCCTCACCCTTAGCTCCCAACCCTTCCAGCAGGGCAGGTGTCTCACACGTGCTCTTTCCCTAAGTCTGTTATCTCAGGAATAACTGGAATGTTTGCATGTGTTCACCTAGGGAGAGGAGCAGAGGTGCAGAGCTCATCTCTGATTGGCTTATTTTCTTTGAAGATCCATTCAGTATAGGGTGCATGTGTGTGTGTGGGGGGGTGTTCTATTTTTCTATCGTCCCAATTTATTCTATTTCACATAGGGAAACAAGTGTAATTTTGCTGGATAGCTTGTGATAACCAGTTTGAAGTGACCCTTGCTTTGAGAGAAAGCACATGTATTATCTGAACTGAACAAATAAAAAGATGACAAAAATAGAACTATGATTTGAGAAAATTCCCATGGACAGGCTGACAGTTCCTTTACCGTTTTTACCCCCATTCTCTCATGCTTGGCAGTAAATACATGACACCTCCATGATGGATACATAAAAAGAGTTTAAGTATATCGTGGGCATCAGAGCATCGGAAAGTTATTATCACTCTTAGGTCTGAAGGAGCAACCCACTGAGAACTGTAGCTATAAGAAGGGAGTAGCCAACAGGAGCTGTGGCCTTCAGAAGAGAAATTAGCTACTGCCAACCATGTCCAGGCAAGAGGGGTTCATGGGGAAGTGAATGGCTACAACCGTATCCTTCCATCCTACAAACTCCTGCTAGTGCCTCTCTTTGGCAAACCCAACTTGAAGACAGACAGCATGGGAGTCCTGTTGATGGGATCCATAGATTCTAACAACCCAGGACAAAGAGTTTGGTGGAGCCCCATGGAAAGTATGAGAAAGAACAAGTAGAGAATGATCAGCACATAAACAGATTTTTAAAAAAGATTGTATTTATTTATTTGAGAGACAGAGATAGTAAGAGAGAGCAGGAGCAAGGAGGAGAGGGAGAGGCAGGCAGGGAGCCCAATTCAGGACTCAGTCCCAGGACTCCGGGATCATGACCTGAGCCGAAGGCAACTGCCCAACTGACTGAGCCACCCAGGTGCCCCCATAAACAGATTTTTAAGAAACCAGCCATATACACTTCTGAGTTCTAACTATAATTATCTTTCAAAGCACAGTTCAAGTCTTGGGAGCATTTCCTGGTGACTCTAGTTTTTACTGATTTCTCTCTTATTTGAATTTATAGCACTTATAGTTTGTCTTGGCATTTCCCTTTATACATATAAGGAAAGGAAGTTATAATTTGAAATTTAAGGTATTTCTTTTTGCATCATATTGGGGCTTGGTTGGAGGCTATATTGATCAATAGTTATTTTGTATTTAACAGGATTGTTCCTTAAAAACATTCTCTCTATATTTTAGTACTTTTTAAAAAATTCTCTGAACTTCCTATCCCAGTGCTCATCGACTTTAGTCTTTTAACCCAAATTATTAATTGCCATTTATGGGTCCAACCCTGAATGTAAGGGGATGAAGATCTAGCCTCTGAACTTCTTTCTTTTCATGCATTAATTTACTCTTTCATTCAACATTTTCATGTGCATTCTACCACATGCCAAATACTGTCTTAGGTCCTGGGTTTACAATGGTGACAGAAAATAGACATCGTGTCATAGAGCTTACAATCTAATGAGGGAGAAGCTATCCAAAACTTATTTAGCAAATGTAAAATTATGACCATGTCAAGCACAATAAACACAAGGATACAGGGTGCCATGAGAACATATAATAGAGAGAATTGATTTAGGGACATCAGAGAAGGCTTCTCTGAGGACGTGGTCATTAATGTGAACCCAAAAGAATAAGAGCTAACTAGGTGACTGCTAGACAGAGCAGTCTAACCCCAGGGAATAGCAAGGCCTGTGTCTTCAAAGATAGGGTAGCAATAAGTTACGGGTGACCAGGAGACTGGGGGCAGAGGCAAGGGCTGGGAACTGCCCACAGAGTAGGTCTTGATAAGGATCCTGACCTTTATAATAAGAGCAATGTGGTGGTGGGGGTGTGTGCCTGAGTGGCTCAGTTAGTTAAGTGTCTGCCTTCAGCTCAGCTCATGATCCCAGGGTCCTGGGGTTGAGCCCTGCATCGGGTTCCTTGCTCGATGGGGAGGCTGTTTTTCCCCCTCCCTCTGCTGTTCCCCCTGCTTGTGCTGTCCTGTGCTCTCTCTCTCTGTCAAATAAATAAATAAAATCTTTTTAAAAATCTTAAAAAAAAAAAAAAAAAAGAGCAATGGGAAAGCCATAGGGGGGATAGGCCATGTTTAGGTTAGGGGTGCCATGGTCAGATTTGCAATTTGAAAAAATCATTTTGA